>NC_090442.1:694634688-699634688 GCF_031143425.1 Pleurodeles waltl | reverse complement strand
AATGCCCTGTAATCCACATGCTAGTATGGGGACCACGAATTCAGAGATGTGCAAATAACCACTGCTTCTCAACACCTTATCTTGTGTCCATTTTGGAAATACAAAGGTTTCCTTGATATCTATTTTTCACTCTTTATATTTCACCAAATGAATTGCTGTGTACTGGGTATACAACAAAATCCCATGGCAAGGTGCAGCTCGTTTATTGGCTCTGGGTACCTAGGGTTCTTGATGAACCTACAAGCCCTATATGTCCGCGCAACCAGATGCGTCCAGCAGATGGAACAGTCTATTGCTTTTAAAAATCTGACATTGCAGGAAAAAGTTACAGGTAAAACGTGGAGGGAAATGGCTGTTTTTTTAACCTCAATTTCATTTTTTTTTTTTATATCTGCTGTTATTTTCTGTAGTAACACCTTGTAGGATCTACAGAAATGACCCCTTGCTGAATTCAGAATTTTGTCTACTTTTCGGAAATGTTTAGCTTTCGGGGATCCAGCACTGGTATAACACCTATTTCTGTCTCTAACTGGAAGGAGGCTAAAAGCACAAAAAATAGTAAAAATGGGGTATGTTCCAGTAAAATGGCAAAATTCTGTTGGAAAATGTGGTTTTCTGATTCAAGTCTGCCTGTTCCTGAAAGCTAGGAAGATGTGATTTTAACACCGCAAACCCTTTGTTGATGCCTTTTTCACTGGAAAAAAATACGACCCTTCTTCTGCAGTCATTTTTTCCCTTTATAAAAAAAAATGAAATTTTCTCTGTATTTTGCCAAATTTCTTGGTCTCCTCCCGGGGAACCCACAAACTATGGGTATCTGTAGAATCAGTGCTTGAAATGGAAAAAGTGCAGGTACTGTGTACAAGAGTACCTGCTTGTGTCTGAGAAGTGCTGGTACTCTCTAATTAAAAGTATTATGTTTTTCCTGAGAAGTGCAGGTACTCTCCCTCCCAAAATAAAAAAGTGCTGGTAATCAGTACAGGATAGTACCGGCCCACATTTAAAGAACTGAGTAGAATCCCTAGGATGTTGGAAAAAAAGGACGCAAATTTGGGGAGGGTAGCTTATGTGGACAAAAAGTTATAAGGGCCTTAGCTCAAACTGCCCCAAATAGCCAACAAAAAGCCCTGGCACCTGAGATGGAAAAGGTCTGGTAGCCAAGGGGTTAAGGCGGTTTTGTTAGTGCCTTGGCCATCCACCCTGTTGCATGGATAATTGCACTATTGCCTATAACTTTGACTGCGAGCGAACTTCTTTTTCGTTTTTTTCTCTATCCTTCGCGCTGGCGCTTTGAATCGGCCCACTTATGTCAACTGTTTTACTTTTTATTTTCAGTTTGTGTGGCAAGAAAGTTCCAGTTACAAATTTAAAACGCTAATAGCTCTAACGCGAGAAAACGCGACCCCTATTGCATTGCAAATGCTTCTTGGTCTTTATTGTTAAGCTGTAAAGCTTACATTTCAAATTGCCGCCATACACCTTCTAACTATGTCTGCGAACTGCACAGAAGTGTAAACAAGAATTAAAGTTACGCTCATGCAGGCTATTGGCCATGTTGTCTGATTGCCGAGCAGTCGATTTTCGAGCGATGCGTTCGGCTGTCGCCTGGCGCGTCCCCGGCAAGTGAGGTGCGCGTCCCAAGATGGCGGCGCAGGCGGTAGGACGGAAAGAGGCCGAACTGTGAGACCCTGCTCCCGCCACCAGCCACCGGGATGGAGCCCCGGGGGCGGGAGAGGTGAAGGACTCCCCGCCTGTCTGTGGCGGGATGTGCGAGAGATACTCGCGAGCGCTGCTGCGGGTGTCGGTCGCGCAGGTATGCCAGGCTCTGGGCTGGGACTCGGTGCAGCTCACTGCCTGCGACCTGCTGACCGACGTGCTGCAGCGGTACCTGCAGCAGCTGGGGAGAGGATGCCAGCGGTACAGCGAACTCTGTGAGTACCTGGGGAGTTGGTCGCATGAAACATCTCAGAGTGGTGGAAGTTTGATTATGGCGGGAGGGAGAGTGGCTTTAGGAATTCTGGTAGGTTTCAGCACCTCGCAAGGCGATAGGAACTAGTTGTATAGAGAGATGTGGCCACTTGGCGAGGTTTGGGATATTGGAGGGGGCGGTTGACTTGGAGCAGAATGGTTTGCTAGGAATGTTTGCAGGTAAACCTGCAGAAGGAGGAGAGGAAGTTGGATAGAGCATGGTGTGTTGGCTCAAGGAAAGTGGACAAGCTGATTGATAAGACGTGTTTGTAGAGGTACTGAGAAAAGCAAAGCTGTAGGTGTCAGGGTTATACCGGGACTCCTAGTCGTGGGGTGGGGTGCAGGACGGGAGGAAGACAACTTGCAAAGGTTCGCACCGGAGGTGGTGGGTGGCGCGAGGGTTGGATTTGGGGTTAGGGAAGCAAAGGCTATGTGTCTAGAAAAAAAAACAACAAAGGTGCACGCATGTCAACCTGTTGATTCCACATTTAAAGTTATCGCATTGAAGCTACTAATGGTAATTTCCATTATTACTCTGCCCAGTGAATGTGTGAGGTGCTCTACGCAGTCTACTGGAGTGCTGTCCAGTCTCGTAGATACATGCTGTGTAGGTGTGCTCCCATAGAAAATGCAGACCAGGATTATTTCTGAAAGGGGAAGGGTCGTAACTTTGCAGAGCTTTTAAATAGGCTTCCTGTTGTTAGGATGGAGGTTTTTGGGCACAGGAGCTTATTAGATCTAGGATTTCCTAGAAGAAATGGACTGGAAGATGAAGTGTGGTAGGAGAAGTGCAGTACAAGTATCTCGAAGGGTGATTATTTATCCCAGAGGATAGTGTCATGGAAGTTACTAGGTAAAATAAACATTTGTTTTTCCACTGGTGCTTATGTGGTGCCGTGGCACAGTATTTTCAAATCCATCCAGGATGTCTTGTGTTCTTACAGCAGTTCAGCTGCTTGCGCAAAAGCGGAATAATCTTGGGCAAATAGTTTAAGATTTGCGTTGGGCTATCAGTGTTACATTATTATGAATGCTTAAAAACAGAAAACACACTTTAAGGTTATTTTTCCGATCAGTTATCACTGTTCAAAAGGATTAAAAATTGGTCAATGCTTCCAGAACGATGGGGGCTAGTGATTTTATTCACATCGTTGTTCCTACTAAACCCATACATTTTGCAGTTGTTTTGGAAAGGTGGTTAGGCTTTTAGTTATTAATGCAGTTTTTCAGACCCGTCTCTGAAAGCTGTCAGTTTGGAAGCTCGTGTAAATCTGATTGGGCTTTCCATTGAAATTCTTTGGGTTCCATTGCTTTGTTCATGAAAACCTCACAGTGCGCTAATTAGTTTATTTTTAGAACCTATGCGCTCTACATACTTAGCTGAGGCATGATGGGTATGCCATTGATTATTTCCCTTTCTCTGTTAGTCATTTCACCACATACTACATACATACTTTTTAGGTTGAGCATGCAGCACTGCTTTTCGACGTGTTGTAATCTATTCTGTGGGCGTTAGCCACGACCATAATTTTCCTTCCTTCCTGGGCATGCCTTTAAAAAATCCCCCTGATGTTGTTGGTAAATGCTTTACACTTGTCCCGCCTTGAGGCTGTTTCGTTATAACTTGCAGAATGGCCCTGTTATATGTATTATTGCATGATCGGCCATATAGTTTAGTATGTGCTCACTCCTTTTTACTTTTGTCTCTCCCCTTTGCGCTCCATTGTGCTTTGAAGTTTCATATAGCACAAACTTGATTGGAGATATTGGAGCGCTTTTCATTGCTACCAGTTACTTCACATTGTTCACACTGTTACCAGTTTATTTCACATTGTTAGAAGTGGTTGTCATTTACATCTGTTGTATTATTTTTCAGGTATAACCTAAAGGGAATAAGTGTTTTTTGAAGTATGATGTATTAAAGTAATTCGCCGAAGCACAATCACTTTTTAGTATGCTTTATATGTCTGATCTTGCAGAATAAGCACCAAATACATAAGCTGGGGGAGAAGGGGTACCATGCACTGTTCTGGTTGGGAAGCATTATTCTGACTGGTGCCAATAACTAGTGCATAAAACTATTGTGTGAACATGTATTTTGGGTTATTAAACTTTAAACTAGGCTATTCCAGACTCACTGGCCATTTTCCAAATGATCAGAGGAATCAGACCATTACGTAATTCGGTAGCCTTTCAAACATCTTGGCATCTCTGAAAGGATGAAGTGAATGATGTAGAGTCAATGGAATGCGATTAACACCACTTCAGGCTTATCAAAGCACCAGCATAGAACCTCAAAAGTTCCTTGTAGGCCACTTGGTCTCTGTACATGTCTAACAGATATATATATTTCTTGACAGATTATATATGGCAGCCTCATCCGTATTATGTTTCTAGTAGACATGATGACTTATGGGACCTCAGTCCAGAGACGTACAGGGTGTAATAGCACAGAATACATTTTGCTTGGCGACGTGGCTTTGAAATTCGATGCATGCCATTGGGGACAGTGGATGGTTTTTAGAGATACTTTAATATATGTGGCCCAATTTTTTTAATTCTTTATATTTTTCTGTTGTTCTGACACATAAGTTACAGTCCTTAAGATAATGTGCAATAAGACAATCATTTCTTCTCCCCGTGGTGAATATCTGGTGCTGGTGCCATTCAACTCTTATTGAGCTGGAAGGGCACATAGACCCACAGTATATTGGACAGCAGCTGCTGATCTCCGATGCAGCAAAATTACTTTTTTTTTTTTTTTTTTTAATAAATGTTGACACTTCCTTGCTTGGATTCCCATAAATGCCGCTACTTAGAGTGATGTAGGTGCATGATTGTCTAACATCCCCATCTTGCCATGTCTCTCAAGGTACAACTTTTTAACTTCATGTCTATTAGCCACCAAATCATTTAAACTCTACAGTAGTTTCCTATTTACCAAGAGTCACCAAACAGAACCAGCTTTGGTTTGTTGGATGCCGAGTGCTAAGGTTGCTCACTGCTTGAATTTAGTTTGTATCGCAAATTGTAGACCTTGGTTGCTAACTTGTACCCCAGTTGAATCAACCTTTCACAATTCTATAAAATTAAACCTGTTGGCTTGTGTAATCCTGTCTTAGCAGCATGTACAAATAATTTAGTAGGCAGCGTGTGTACTGCATTTCAGATCATCTACTATATTAGAAAGTGTGGTAGTCCAATGGCTTATGTACTTACAACAGCTTTATGTGAGCTCTGGGCTCAGTGGGTCTGTGACATGGTGGGTAAACTCAGTATTCACAAGATTGTGTGATTCATTTCCATATTTTCATCTCTGTCCTGTCTAGGTCCTCTTTGGATCACCACACTAGGTTAGAGGGGAACCCAAAATAATAATCTCTCCCACCATTCAGTGTCTTTTTTTATTTTTATTTTTATTTTTTTAACTCTCTTGTGGTTGCAACTTTTGTTTTACAGCTGGGAGTAGTTTGCGTTTTGAGTGTCTTGTTTGTATTAATATTCTAGTAGGCCTGTTAGCCCTGAAAATGTGTAATGCACTACGCCCTTTAGGGGCTAAATATATGGTTACACTGCATTACTTTCTGCCTTTCTGTTTTAATATGGTTATGCCCTCTAGGGGCTGACTCTATGGTTACATGATTGTTTCTTCCAAATGCTATTTTGGTGCCCACTAAGGGCTGTTTTCGGCATTACAGTCTGATGCCAAATGTTTATTTCTTATAGTTTTTTTAATTGGGCTTACATGATTTGTATATGTTTTATTAATCTCTCATTTTAGCAGTTATGACCAACGCAACACTCTTATTACACTATGGCTGTTTGAACACTCTTGATATGTTTGGGCAACCCTTCTAGTTTATTTCCCTTGTTACTCCTCAGTGGCTGTCTTGTGCGTTTTTTTTGGGGGGGGGGGGCGGGGGGAGTGAGAAATGTTCACCAGCCATCAACTCTGATGATGGGGTGGTGAAAGTGGTATTCTATTGTAATTAGCATGATGTTTAAATTAGGATGCCAAATTGCAACATTTTCATTTTTTGGATGCAGATTGAGGACTAAGGGAAATGGGAGTGCTTTGGTTATATGCAGGGCCACTAGAATTATATGGCCGAAAAGGACCAAATTATGAGGCAGGGTTGGCCAGTTTATGTGGCAATAAAAGTCCAATTAGGCATTTACAACGGCAGTAGCTCTAACTCTTGCCAATGCAGGACCTATTGCATTGCAAATGCTTGTTTTGTAGTTTTATATTGTCATCCTGGCCAATTAGAACACTCCACAAAGAAACAATGAAAATACATTTTTAGGATGCCATTAATAGAAACCTTTAGACAATGAGAAAACAGCCGTTCATGCGTGGTCACTCCCAATTTGTTCTTATTTTAGTGATGGTTTTTAGACTCTGCACACTGGGACACTGCTCTCTATTGTCCTGTGTATCTAGCCTGACCCCTAACAGTTCTAGAGATTGGCTAATCCTTGATTGCCTTATTTTTCTTTCTTAAAATACCATAGTACACAGTACTGAAAATACACCTTTGGCATAGAAAGTTTGTCACCTGTGGACTGCAGCACTTATTGTGGCATCCAGTAGGATAACATGGCTTCAGGTCTACCGTTGTAAGCTGACTGCTGCAGTGTAAAACTTGCAGTGGGACTTGTTCATTTTTTAACAGGTAAAAACCTCCCTTTTAAATATTAGTGAATCACTCTTATATACGGTATTTAAAAGAGGGACATGTGGAAAAATAATTTTACCAGGTTCCTACAGTGACAAGGCGAAGCTATTTTCACAGTGTTTGTCCTAAGCAGATTTCATACATATAGTTTAGAATCATTATTTTTAACAGTTATTAAATATTTAATAAATATAAAGGAGAAGTATCTGTTAAAAGGTTACCCTTTATCTGCCGGAAGTTTCAGAAGGCTAATTAGCATTAGCTTCAGTCATCTGTGAGCCTGCGCTCAGCCTGGGAAGAGACGTGCAATTCATCACAGGAGCACACAGTAGACTGACTTAAATGGGTAGAGAACTCCTCTGAGCTAAATAAAATATGCAAGGTGGGGGCTCTGGGCATACTGTTGATTCAACACTGTTAAATTCTGCATGTCAGATCTGCCTGAAGCACATGTAAAAGCTTTGCACTCTTCAAAGGGAACAGACAAAATGCCAGGACAATTCTTGTGTATACCCTCTTTGGCAGGTTGAAGGAGCCTGCGTTCGCCCTACTAGACTTTTGATTTTGGTTTTGTTGTGGGTGTAGTGCCTGTTGCATACTGTATTGTTAGATATGGGATGGCACTAGGATTACAGTAGTACACTTCTCACTCACAATCACAGCGTCCAAGTTTAGTGTTGCTGGAGACCCTTGCCATCTTGGATTTGCCCTCACACATTGCATTCTGGGGCTATTTGCAGTAAAGCAGCCAGACACTACTGCAACAGTACACAGGCTAGGAACAAGGAACCTTTTACTCTGTTGGTTGGAGTGGGGCTATGATTGCCTTTAGGTGTTCCCTACCTTAAGTGGTGAACCCTACATAGCTGGACCCTCACCCACCCTTCCTCAGATCACTGTTGGACTTAAGAAAGAATACCAGGTGGATTAAATCTGCTGCTGATTCGCAAGAAGAACCTGATAAGTTTAACTGCAGTTCTACTTGAAATGCACTGACAGAAAGATCTCCAAAGGTCACAAGGCTAATCCCCTTCTTTGCTCCAGGAAGATAACACTGTAGAGGACATTCCTGTGAAGAATCCCAGATGAACAGTAGCAACTGGAACTGGACTGGACTTTGCTGTTGCCCTCTGCCTGACACCCAGAGAGTATCTGTGTTCCCCCGTAGTCCTGGATGCCTTTTCAAGTGTATTGTTTTGGTTTTTGGGCACCAAAAGAAGTTTGTGAACTTTTTCAAAATGTTTGCTTCAGAGCTTTAAAGGGAATGACTGGGGGAAGTTACAGACAAGCATTTCCACAGCATCTGATTGAATCTCAGGTTTTCCCTAAGTGGAGAAGAGTTTTTTTAAACTTCCCTTTATCCAGGCCTAGTGGGGCCAATCAACTTGCACACTTCATTGCAGTTGGATTTAAATCACGCCTATGTCCACTGTGACCATTGACTAACATAATTTTTAAAGAGGGTCTGAAAATATATATTTCGGATTCCCCCTTATTGTTTTTTTTTATCGTTTTGCTTATTAAATTTGGCTTCTATTTTTATAAGTAGGAGATTTTCCTTTTTTTGTCGCTTTTTTGAGTTTTTAGGCAGTTTGGTACTCCTAAATGCTTTGCATATTTTTGTTAAGTAAAGCCTGTCTTCTTTGTGCCATAGTTATCAGGGGTTGAGCTCAGTTTTAAGTTACTGAATGGTTTGAGTGGACCGAACAAAATAGTGTTTTTATTACCTGTGGTCGACGCATAATTGCCCCAACTAATAAACCACATTCTCAAAGTCATATGCAGCAGTTTTATTCTCATGAAGTATATCTAGAGTAAACATAATTATTCAAAATATAGACCCTAATAAACAGTGATAGCAGCAAATTAAGAACTAAGGGACCAAGAAGCACAGCATGCAAAGTAATTTGAGAAAGAGTAAGTAATTAAGAGGGGCCACATACTGTATGTCTTTCAAAGGCGTTTTGTGTAGTCTGTTAAAGTCCATGTGGATATGTTATAGTGATTCAGGAGAAGGACCATTTGTTGTCTGCATGCATCCCGGGAAGACTAGGACATAATTTAGTTTTTCTTAAGAATCTGGTGTCAGACTTATCTAGTGAATAGTGACCCTGGTATTCAAAATTTCGGCACCAGGTGTGCAATATTGCGTGCACCTGATTCACAATCAGGTTTCTATTACATTATAGTATGAAAGTGGTTTATGGTGGTGAAGCAGCGACGTCCGCTTACTAGACAGACAGCAGCATGTAGGTTGGCCTTGAATGGTCAGACTTCACTTTGGGAGCACAGGAATGTTGGGAGGTGCCATGATCTAAACCCAGCAGTATTAAGCACTGTGCTACAGGTTTGAGATCTTGTTTACTGAAGTATGATTTGTATCCTTCTTTGGAGTCTAAGTTAGAACTGGAAGTTCTTAGCTTTTCTATACAATTGGATTTGGAGGCATTTTGTTGAAAATAAGCTTAACGGTTTGGCATCTATTATGAAAATCTGAGTGAAGCTAGCTATTTCTAAACAAGGAGATTTTGGAGATAGGGGTAAAGAGTAGGCACTCTGTTTTCTCGGGGTTAAGCTTTAGTGTGTGGTCATGTCATTGACAATTTTCCCCATGGAGAAATGTGATGTAAACAAGTGAAGACATCTTGTTCAGTTATAGCTATGTATTGTTAGCGTATGTTGGTTTAAATAAACTCAGCAGTGGCTGGGTATCACTTTCAGTGCACACTTAAATCATCAATGCAGTGAATGGTTACAATTTGAACTATTCTCTTCGGTGGTGCTCCAGAAGGAAGGGCGGCCACCTGACAACCCTTAATGAGCCAAAACAGGCTTAAAATAAAAAGCACACAAATTTAAACAGTTCAGTATATCAGTATCACTCGAGCACACAAATTGAAACACGTCCGTATATTATTATCCATTGTTCATCATTAACGTGGTCTCCATTCTTCTGATTTCAAGTATCACGTTCTGATCCTTTATTAATCCAATTAACACATTTAGAACCCTTTTAACCAACACATGTTTTGTTGAGATAGAGGAATGGTTCCCAACCTGTGGTCCGGGGAACCCAGGGGGTCCACAAAGCCTCCTAAGTGGATCTGTGACTGCTTAGAAAATTAAATAATATTAACAGATTAGGTCCCCAGCATTCAGTAATGACTCAGTGGCATGGTCCCCGGATTCAAATTATGATTCAGTGGGGGTCCAAGGATGTCAGAAGGTTGCGAACCACTGAGATAGAGCATTGCTCATGACTTCCTCAAGGGTCAATGTCTGAAATATTTTAAGGGTATCATCAGTTCAAGCTTATAGTCATATTAATTATTTGTGGTGTCAGTAAACATGCTCATTGGAGAGTGGAGTTACTCTTACAACCCGCCTCAGTACCACCATGAGAGATGGCCATCTCAGCGTGTCAACATCCTTTTCAATATCCAGGGAAGCGACCCACACATACACGTTTGTGCGCCTTGCCCAGTCCATTATGTGGAACATTCTAAGCAAATTGAGGACCGTGTGTTGGCCCTCTACAAAACAGTTTTGGTCTGGGTGCACCAACTTACTGTCTATTGGCTCAATCAAATGTCGAGCACTTTCCCAAGTGCCTTATGATCCAAATTTAATAGGGACAAAGGATGGTAAGATGTCAACCTACAGGCGTCTCGTCTAGGTTTCAGGAGCATGACAATTAAAGCCTCCTTCATTGAGTCTGAGAGGGAGCCCTTTTTTAGCGCTGCCTCATACACCTGCAGTAGGCAGAGAGCCAACTGCGCCTGAAAGGTGGTGTAAAATCCAATTGGGAACCCATCAGTTCCGTGCACTTTTCCCTGCACAATTTGCAGGATCGCTTCCTTCATTTCCTCCAAGGTTAAGGGGGCTTCCAGCTCCTGTTTGTGTAAGGGGTTGATTGTGGTGGTCCCTATCCTCTCCAGATATGTCATTGCCATTGATTGTGTCATTCACGAGCTGTCCCTTTACAGATTTCTGTAATAAGGTTTGATTGCTTCATCTCCTGTTGGGAGTTCATCAGCTGTCCTGATCCTAAGTGGATGGCAGTCATTAGAGTGTGGGTTAGCCTCTGCTTGCAGCAGCCATGCCAGGAGAACACCAGCTTTGTCTCCTGTTTCATGTTAGCGCTGTATTTATGCCTTATAGTCTAGGTTGGACAATCTCTGCAACTGCTCCCTGTGCTCCTTCCTCAGTTCTTTCAGCATTGCTCATCTGTCCAGGTGCAACACACGCCTGCCCTCCAGGATTTTATTATGGTCCTCTGTTTTAAACACTTCCTCGTTCAGTACTTTTTCCACCCCATAGATTGTTTTCATGCACATCCCCCTCAAAACCACCTTAAATGCATCCCACTCTACCAGTTAGTCCTACACCCGTCTTTCGTTTTCTGTGAAGTACTGTCTTGTGGTCTCACCCATTTTCGTTCCCTCTGTCATTCTGAGCCTTTGTTGGTAGGCGCCACTTAGGTATCCTCTGGCAGGGTCTCCCACAGCTGAGTGACCAGTAGTGCATTGTGATCAGAGGAGGTGCACCCCAAGTACTCTGCCCTTACAAATGTATGCATCATATCAAGGGAGTAGTACATTATAGCCGTGAGTGTGTGGTGAATGTACTGCTGAGTAATGTTAATATTCCTTGTCCTTAGGATTCAGCAGGCTCCATATATCCCCAACTTACACGGTATGTGCCCAAAGACGTATCGTTTGAGAACCAACACAGTACAGTGAACTGGTGACTGGAGGCGTAGATAAATCCCTCATTAGGTCTGTGACACAGTGAAAGTCAAGGAGGCAAAGAAGGAATCCTGCCCCGTATTGGGCACCTGTATAGCCACCAAGGACTGTGAACCATTTAATGGATAATTCAGGGAGATGGCTAGTGGCTGTCCTGTGTAGAGGGTCTTTTGAGTTTACCTGTGCTGGATAGTGCTGTCTGAATTTTGACGACTCCACTTTCTTAAGGTGGCCGCGGATGTTGTTAGTAGAATTTTACTATCACCTTGACTAAAGACTGGGTTAGGAGTTCAAGATCCCCTCACTTGGGTATCAGTAAGGCTAGAGCAAGGCTGAGAGATATATCGGATCAGGGTTTAACAGATATCTGGAGAAAGAGATGGGGAGCATAAGAGTCTTAACTTTTATAGCAAAAAAGTAATGCATTTTGTAGATCTCGTATGCCTGGTTTAGGAAGAACTCGGAGTTGCAGAAGGACCTGCTGGCAAAGATTGCCCAGAAGGAAGCAGACCTACATGTTGAAGTAGGGCAGAGATGTGACCCAAACCCTAACTCTTCTTTGAGAAGGGAATTGGAGGTGTTGCAGCAGGTTTAAGATCCATCTGGAAAAATGGTTACGGGCCAGCAAACTCCAACACTTTGATTATGGGGAGAATAGTGGTGCATTGCCAGCCTCGAAGGTGAGATCGGATCTTGGTAGGAACACCCCAAAAGCACTGATCCAGTCAAGAACAAGCAGTGCGCTGAGTTTCATGGAGGAGGTTAAAACTGAGATGCTGAGTAATCTTATTGAGGTATAGTGGTTAAGGACTTTGGGCTGTGCTTACTGAAGGGGAGATTAGAGACCAAGTTAAGATATTAGTTAATGGGAAAGCAGCAGACCCAGGTGGGATTCTAGCTGAATTTTATAAATACTTGCTAAGTGCTCTGATTCCCTATTGGAAGTCACTGTTAAACGAGGTGAATCTTTTTACCTGTGAAATCCTGCCTTCATGGTATGAAACAATGGTGGTTATGATTCTGAAACCAGGCAAGGATCCCAAGTCGGCAGATTCCTGTAGGTCTATATCCCTGCTCAATTGTGATTGTAACATATTTGCAGGGATCATGGTAAAAGGTTTGCTGCTCTTATTCCAACCTTAATTCACCCTGACCAAAAGGGGTTTGTTCCTGGTAGACAGTTAAATGAATTAACACATTGTCTGATCGATGCAGTTGATATGGCTGGAGCCTTTAACCTCCCTCTAACAAGTGCAATGATCGATGCTGCTAAGGCATTTGATAAGGTCAATTAGGTCTATCTTTGGGAGGTCTCGGAGCATTTCAATTTTGGCAGTAATGTCACTGGGATTATAAAACCCCTATACAAATTGCTGGTAGCTAAAATCTTGGTCAATGGGGAAATCTTGGTCAATGGGGAACTCGAGGTCTCCTTTCAAATATTTCTAGGAGCAAGGCAGGAATGCACCCTTTCGCCTGCCCTCTTTGGTTTGTACGTTGAGCCCTTTGCCCAGCTTATCCACCAGGATATGACCAATATCCCCATTGAAGTGGCAGGGCTATCAATCAAAATAGCATTGTATGCTGACAATATTGTCTTATGTACTATGAATCCAGGTTTTGCTCTTCCTATTCTAAAGACTCATGCTGAAAGCTTTAGGAGTTTTTCTGGCTGTTTAGTA
Source organism: Pleurodeles waltl (assembly GCF_031143425.1). Lineage (NCBI taxonomy): Eukaryota > Metazoa > Chordata > Amphibia > Caudata > Salamandridae > Pleurodeles > Pleurodeles waltl. The sequence continues at coordinate 699,621,611 of NC_090442.1, read as the reverse complement.
AGTAAGGAGAAGACGGAGGTCATGACCAATGTTCCCTTTAAGGTGCGCGCACGCACACCATGCCTTTTCCCACAGCACAGACATGTTTGCAAAGTGCGCACTTTCACACTATGTCACTACCTGCATCCCGCGAGAGCATGAAACCGTTCGTCAGTGCAGCATTCAAAAAGCAAGCACCACGAAAATATGCTCTCTTAGCAGCAGTGCAGGACAAGCAGCGGCAGTCCACATAGAGGAGAAATCACAGTGAATAAGGTTTGTGATTTTTTTTTCAGGGCCTCAGAGTTACAGCAGGTCACGGAGTTTAGCTTCCTCTGGCTGGAGGGCACTGGGCAGCATTCAGTGCGATAAATCGTGCTTATCGGCTGGCTGGCTTTTACAACTCTGGGTGATCGTTTGCTAGCTAAAATGTTTATTTTGTCACAAATCCTGAAGCCATCTCGGACCTCTTCAATCCATTTAAAGTCAGTCCCTGTCCCTTCAACTCACTCTTGCAGCTTTCTGTTTTCTCCTATTGTGACGCTTTTTTTTCTTCTCTTCCTCCGTCTTTCCCATATGTCTTTAACTCGCAGTAAATGCTTTGAGTAAGCAAAAATAAGCGTCGGCCCGCAAAAATAATTGCAGGTGCTCCGCACTGGAAACAACAAGTAATACGTTTCTCTTTAAGTCCGTGCCATTTACTTTATGGCAAACATCAGGATGGTGGCCAGCTGTTAATGAAGATCACGAATTGCAACATGTCTTGTTAGTATTCACTCGGCAACTCTTCTGCTGTGCATATTGTGTTTTTCTAATTTAACCTAATAGTATGTGGGTTCGTTCACAAAATCAGATACTCGTGCAAAAATTGGTGTGTAATTTGTGTCCAATTTTTGCAACTAATGCAATATTACATCTGGCCTTTAACCTTTTAATCCTTTAAGTGAACAATGGCAAAGTCATCTTACTTTGTGACAGATTATTTTTCAGTGTTATGTTTATTTGAAATTCAAGTCCACAATAGCCCAAGAAAAAACATAATGTATTATTGGCTTACATGCCCTTAATCTTATGTATTGGCACCTGCTTAGTGCAGTGCTATCACAAATGTGTGATAAACCCCCCTTCAGCACCAGAAACAACAAGCTGTTATGTCATTCACCATGATGCCACTTGTATACTGCCACGCTTGGTTAGTTCCGCACTTTTTTTGGTGGAGTGGGGGGATCTTGTCCTGCATTTATGAAATTTGAAAAACACATTTTGTAAACTGTCAACATTTGTTTTCAGTGCAAGGTACTTGTACCATGGAAACCAAGGCAACTTATTGAAGGACATGTTTGAAAGGCAGAACGAGTGATGTTTTAACCTTTGCTGCAATATAAGTCAACTAGTGTGCTGTTATGCAGTTAGTGCCATATGCTTTTCTGCCCCATTTAAGCTTGCCCGATCTTGAGGCTTAGCAGGATTGACACTGAACCTTCAACCATGCAACTTAGTTAGGGCTGAATGGAGCATACATGCCAATAGACCGAGATTCGGGCGGAAGGCTCCAAGAACGTTTCTCAGCCTGTCTCTTGGCAGGGCATCATAGGCATTGGTGTTCATCAAATTGTAAATGTTAACTAATTGTACAACTTGCTCTATTTGATGTGCATGACCCTCTGCAGCACTCAGAGTATTCATTAAAGTTTCATAATGGTTCAACCTCCTGATTTCTGATGATTGTTTGATTTCAAGATCAAAACGTTCATTAGAATGTGATAAGGAAAAATACTTTTGCTAAGCTTCTGTGAAAAAGTAGTTACCATTTCTTTGAAGCATCATTTAGTAAAATGTGTGATTGCATCAAAATGTGTGAATGCATGCCAGTATTTCTAAAAAAAAAAAAAAAAAAAAAAAAAAATATATATATATATTCGACGAATGAGTGAAACATGAAATAAACAAGTATTGTTAACGTCAGTAGGTTCGACATTGGTCATCAGCTTTTTGGTTTTGTCTATCTGGGTCTTGTTTTGACGTTTTTTGTAAAACGTTATTGTTGTGGTAGTTGCTGGGTCCTCACTATCGCAACAAACAATGGCAAAAGCAAAAATATTTTTGGTCTGAAAAAGCACACATTGCTACAGTGCTTCCTGGCATTGAACAAAACTACTTTGTGTGCCGATATGCTCCATGTGAAAGAGCACAGTTCTGCCACTCATAGTGTAGCCAGCCAGTAGATAGAGAGAGAGAGACAGATTTGTAATTAAAAACAGGTGGTATTGGTTAACACCAGACCTAAAAAGGGGCCCAGTTCTTAAAGGAATTCACAAAATTACAGCCATGGTATATGTCCTTGCATTAGTGCATGCTTGCAAATAATAAATTACCAATAATTTACAGAAGTAGGCCAGGAAATAGTACTTTATCAGGGGTGTGGAATTTATTAAAATATCTACTTGTCCAGGGGACAGGTTGCTTCTCAAATCTACTTGTCCTGTAAAAAGATCTACTTGTCCCTTTGGTGCCATGTAGTGTGGCGACAAATTATGGCAGCAATCTCATTATGTAAGAGCTCTGATAATAGCCTCTCTGATTATGCCAGGGCTACTACCTTAGTAGGGCTTGAATACTTGCAGTTTCAATCCCTACTGCAGCAATTTCCTTATTTTGCCACCTTTCTGCAGATCTGCATACTGAGGCTGGAGGAATCAGTAAGCAATAGTTCCAGGGCTGGAATGCCTTTGAGTCTGCAAACCTACTAACCTGCATGTTTTAAAGATTTTCACCAGCTTCTCTCTAATATTTTCCCATAATAAGAAAGGTTGGACATTTACTCCTGACAATGGCAGAATTAGAACTTCTTCCAGGGTTGGGAAGAAAGTGGCTGGAGGGAAAATGAACTTCCAAATGCTCAATAGATTTTCACATGAGCAAATCTACACATCGTATTTACCCATGCTAAAATACAGTTCACAAATATTTTATAGGGGTACGACATATACCATGGGTGCACTTTTGTGACTTTCTTTAAGAATTTGGGGCCACATGTCGGTAGGTGTAGATTTGCGACCCGCAAATTGCGAGTCAGAGCGACTCCAATTTGCGAGTCGCAAATCCGAATGTAGGATGGTGTCCCTGACACCATCTCTGATTCGCAAGGGCTTCGCAAATGCCCACCTCATGAATAATCATGAGGTGGGTCGCAATTTACGACCCCCTTGCGAATGGCGGCCCTCACAGGGATGGTGGCCTGCTGGAGACAGCAGACCACCATGTCTGTGACTGCTTTTCAATAAAGCAGTTTTTTGGGTTTTTTTGTAATGCAGTCCGTTTTCCTTAAAGGAAAACGAGATGCATTACAAAAACGAAAAATGAAACGTTTTAGTTTCATTTTTTCAGAGCAGGCAGTGGTCCGCAGGACCACTGCCTGCTCTGAAAAAATGTTTACAGTGACATTCCCTTTAGCGACATTCCCTTTAGCGAAAGTGTTAGCACCCATTTGAAATGGGTGCAAACTGTGATTGGTTTGCGCCCGCGGTCACAAAACAATCCTAAATTGCACTGCGAGTCGCAATTAGGAACACCCCTTCCTAATTGCGAGTCGCAAACCCGTTTTGCGATTCGGTAACCAGGTTACCGAATCACAAAACTGGGTATGTGCATCGCAATGTGCTTTTTGCACGCCGCAAACAGCGAAAGTCGCTGTTTGCGACATGCAAAAAGCTACCTACATGTGGGTCTTGGTCCCTAATTAGGTCTGGTGTTAACAAAGAAATTTTGTTTTTATTAAACTTCTATTTCTCTCTCTTTCGGCTGGCTTTACTTTGAGCGATCGCATTCTGCTCTTCCACAAGGAGCATATTGGCACACAAAGTAGTTTTGTTCAGTGTCAGGAACTACAGTGGCAATCAGTGATGTAACGAAACTGGAGGGCGCCCCTTTGCAAAGAACATGGAGGAGCCCCCTCTCCAGACTCACTCAGGCCAGGTGCTGTGCTGAAGGGGCCCCCTGGAAGGCGGCTGCAGGCCTTTGTTATGCCACTGGTGGCAACATGTGCTTTGAGAGTTCAAAATGTTTTTTTTTTTTTGCCAGTGTTTGTTACAGTGTTGAGGGCCTGATATCTCCCACAACAATAAAGTGTTACAAAAGCCATGTCAAAACAAGACACGCATTGATGAAACGAAAAGACAGATAAAAATATGTCAGATCAGTTGGCTTTGTCAGTGTTTGTTTATTTTCATGCTTCCCATAATCGTGTTGAAAATGGTTACACTGATTTTCCATTAGAAATATTTTTGGGAAATACTAGCATGCACCAACACATTTTACTAAATGACACTTCATTTGCATCTAATCAGAGAGCATTCTGGGAGCATTATACTTAGCCTCATAGCCTAAACTTTTCAAACATGTGTATACACGTTTTTTTTTTTTTGTACTGGAACCAACATCAGTAGTGAAGTGTGACCTTAAAACATTTATTTATAGCACTCACCCTAATAATGAAGGCTTTCAAATAATGAACCATAAATACAAGTTTGAACAGCATTATCTTTTGGAAACACATTACCTCAACTGCAGAGAGTTAAACTCTCTGTAAACAGGCAGCCAAAGGGTTTGTGCTGCAGAGGGTTGGGCCTACTTGTCCCAAGGACAAAGTAAACAAAAAAACTTGTTGCCCTTGACCCCAAACAAGATGTCCCGGGCGTCGGGCGATAGGAATTCCACATCCCTGCTTTATAGAAAATATTTGTGAACTGCATTTTAGCTCAAGCAAATATGTGTCTAGATTTGCTCACGCGAAAATGTGTTGAGCCTTTACAAGTTCACTTTCCCTTCAATTACTTTTTTTCCTCAACTGTCAGGAATACATTTCTAATCTTTTTCAGTATGGAAACACAATTATAGAAGAACTGGTAAACCCCCTCCTAAAACTTACAAGTGAGTAGGTTTGCGTAGACTCAAAAGGGCATTCCAAACCTGGAACTTTTACTTAGTGCTACCTACAGCCCCAGTATCTGCATCTATTGAAAGGTGGCAAAACAAGGGATTTGCTAGTATTCAAGCCCTACTATAGTATGAGCCCTGGCATAATCAGGGAGGCTATTATCAGAGCCTTTATCTAATGAGATTGCTGCCATAATTTGACATCGCACTACGTGGCACCAAAAGAACAAGTGAATTTTGTTACTGAAGAAGTAGATTGATGAAGCAACCTGTTCCATGGGCAAGTAGATATTTTATTAAATTCCACATCTCTGTGCACTCCGCCACGTCCTCTCTAGTTGCCCACGTATAGGCCTGCTCCCTCCTTTGGGATCTCAATCATCCCTGCTGTTAATTTGTCTCCTCTGCAGTCGCCATAGCAAGATAAAAAGTTTGATGCCTGGGTTGCCTCTGCTTCTAAAGGGTGGGGGCCATCTGTCACCTCAGGTCTGCTCAGATGCTGTCCCAAGGCCTACAATCTGGGCAGTTTCCACTGTGTGCTCAGTCCCTGGGCACCACAAGGCTGCCCTGGGGCACTCTGCACGTGTCTCGGCCTCCTTACGTGGCATACACCCCTGCTGACACAGCAGTATAGGAGCTGCTGGGATTGCTGTCGGTGCACTCGGTCTACTTGTCTACAGCACTTCAGATCGGTAAACTTCGAGTGGCCCATGGAGGTCTCGGGCATTGCAGATGACCAGTGTCCCCTGTCTTCAGAGTCACTCGTAGCCGTTTCCGTGGGTTTTTGTTGCCCGGGGAGTACAGCCTGCCAAGTCCGGATCTCTGCGGCGCTGCAATGGAGCTCGCAACTGTGTGAATGCTCAGGCCATCATCTTGGCCATGCCCCATTGGGTCTAGACCAGTTGGCTAGACAGCAGAGTCCTAGGGTATAGTGTACAATTACAACATAGTTGCATGACCATAGTATTGGAATATATGGGAAAACACAGTTTGAGACTTGATGTCCAAGAGGAAATCATACTTGTTTAGAAGCTTGTTACTGCATCTGACACACTATCTTACACCAAACTGCAGAGTAGATTACATCTCCAGAACATGTATTTTCTCAGATTCAAAGTAGTAAAATATAATTTAGGAAGGCTTAATTGCCAAGCCTGGCTACTTGAAGCTTTTGGTTGGTGGCCAAGTAGCTGCTTCCATGACCATTTTCTTCTCATCTTAAAACTGAAGTTTAAATGCTGTATGCCTGCCTGCCTTTCTGTATGATCCTAATAGCTTAGAAAACCATGGGAACATATTTGGGGAGCCGCTAATGTTTCTAAGCTCACTCGGCCCTGATGCAGTGCAGATTCTGCATATACACAAAGGTTTGAAGACAGGATAGACTACCCAAATTCAAAGGGTAGTTATTTGATTTAGATATGTTAGTAGTGCTGAGATAGCTTGGGTGTTTTCTCTCATGATTTTCACTTACATATATGTGTGACAGTTTTAGGAGAATTTGCAGTTGTACATAATAGGATATTCTTCATTTTCAATTGTCCTTCGATTTTTCTGTGCTTGGTCTTGGAATCTTTCTTTTAACCTTTTGCTTCCAGTTAAGCACAAATATCTGCTCTTTTTAGGCTTGCTATTGGGTGTGAAGGTGGTCCATTCAAAGGGAAAAATCACCAAACGCCTCTCTTTTTATACACATGGTGGCCCTGGGTTTGTTTCAATAGGGTTGCTGATACTATTGTTTTTATTGAGATGAAGGTCCGATATTGAGAAGATTGTGGGATAATTTCATCGGTTCTTGCAGAAAAGTAACCTATTCTGAGATCTAATTTACATCACCACATTTTTACTCATTACCCAGGCACGGTTGTATCATCTTTTGGATACACTTTTTTGAACTATATGCATACCGTGTCAGCTGTGCTGGTACAACTGACCCAGAACAGTGTTAGACATTATGTCCTTTTTGTAATTTCTTTTTTGGTCTTTTGGGTTCTTTTTTTCTCCTGTTTTTATTGTATTTTAGTCAAAGTATGCAAAATTATACACAGTGTTCATGGCTTGCTCCTCAATTGTATGCAAATATCTGCTCTGATAAATTTGGTTTCATTTTATTATCAATGCTTCTTAATTCTCTGTGGTATGTATATACACTTATTTTGTTGCTTTTCTTTACCACTTTTTCCATGTTTATTATAATAATAAAGTTTTGGAATCAAAACAATGGGTTCAGAAGCTTACTGCAGCACCCGTGGAGGATTGCCTCAGTGCACGCCATGTTGTGAGCTAAGAATGTCCACAAAAGGCGTTCAGAAAGTTTTTGGGTTAAACAAGCTGCTTTGATGGAGCACTTTGCAAACAAGATATCATTTGATTTTAATTTTGCTCTCTGCTAACAGTTGGCATTTATATTTTCAGATTCAAGAGATCTTGTCAAATTTTCTCTTAGCAAAAGTAAGCTGGGCTGTGGCTTGAAAAACAACCCTAATAGAGCGGGAACTGTGGGAACCTCACCCAGTATGCCCTTATGACCACTTAGAAATGATTAAAGCATGAGTAGCTGATTTCAGTTGGTCATTTAATTCGTGTGGTTGTCTGAAAAAGAACAAAGTTATGTTTTCTCAGATGCCTTTAATTGCCTTCAAATGTGTGTAGATTGTCTCAAAATAAAATAATCATGGCAGATGGCAACTTTTGTCTATTATATTGGCTCTCACCTTCTTTAAGTGCCAACACCCGGAGTCTGACTTTGTTCTAGCATTTGTCCAAGTGTCTTATGTGCTGTAAGGATGAGCTAGATGTCTATTCTGCTCTGTGCCTCTAAAATCTGAAACAATCTAGGATGGAAACCTCTGTGTTCTTGGTGCCTTCTAGAAAGCCCAAAAAGCAGATAAAGTTCCTTTATTTTATATTCCAGACCCATTGATTTAATCCACATGCCTTTGTTGTTTAATGACACATTATTTATTTTCATACTGCAGGTAAACCAAAAGATAAAAACACAATTCTGGCCAACATGGCCCTTGTTGGAGTGCAAGGCAGCACATATATAGCAATTCGTTTTTTTTTTTTTTTAAACCAATTTTATTGGCAATTTTAGTATAACAGACAAACACAAAGTGCTTCTGAACAATGTGCATGTAATTCCCCCTCCCCTGTGCCGCCGCCCCCCTTGCTTGAACTGTATCTTGTCGAGTGTGATCTGTATGTGTGCGTGTATTCTTCTACAGGTGTTTTTAGGTGAGTATTAGGTTGATAGCCTTACTGATCTAGTTTTTCTAATAGGCAATTAGTTACTTCCTTTGGGGAGGTGTTTAATCCTGGCGGGTGGCTGCTGGTAAGGTCCCTATAGGTTGATTGAGGGATAGCCAATCCTTATCCTTCAGGGCCCTCCACCAAGTGCTCCCAAGCGTGTGCTAATTCTGGCGATCCTCTTCCCTGCTTGGCTTCTTGTTTTAAGACCAAACCCTCATATTCCGACCACCGTTCCAATTCCTTCATCCGATTAACCAGCCCAGGGCTAACTGGGCATTTCCACTTCCTCTTTATTTCTCTCTTTGCCAGTATATAAGCAAGGTCCTACAGTCTGTTAGTGGCCTTATTCTTGGTAGTGTGGGGCAACCAGTGAAGGAGGCAGTGTCCAGGCATGCAAGGGATATCTCGGTGCAGGACCTCCACCACGTGGGTCATTACCCCTCTCCAATAGTCTTTTAAGTTCATACAGGACCATAACATGTGTAGGAACTCTGCGGCTGCTTCTCCGCAGCGTGGGCACTTAGCATCTACTACTTGAAAGTGTTTGTGGAGTTGGGGGTGAGTTAGACCCTGTGCAGTACATAGAAGTGTAATAGTTTAAATCGGGCGTTTCTAAATGCCTTTGGTGCTCTCTCTAATATCTGCCCCAGCACTTGTCTGGTAACGGGATCCCCAACTCTGTCTCCCACTTTATTCGCAGAGCCTCCAGGGAGCGCAGTGCTCCGGTGCGGATGACCCCCTATAGGCAGGTCACTGTCACTGCCTTGTAGGTACCTTCCGAGGTTACTATGTAGGTGCTGACTCCATGAGGCCACGTTTCCATTAGCCCTGAGTGCTAATGCTTTTGGATAGCGAGGGTAACAGCACGATGTAGTGACCTTGTGGGAGGTCATATTCCTGCGGGAATATCTGAGGGGAGAAGCTCCCCATCTCTGTACAAGTCCCCCAGCCGGGTAACTCCCTAGTCCACGGCAGACCCACCATTTTGAGGAGTGCTATTCTCACCTCCACCGACTAAGTGTCTTCCAAAAGTCCAGACTAGCTTTCAGCGCTCTAGTGGCCTTGCCTATATTACCCTCTAACATATATAGCAATTAGTGCTGCAGAAACCAGGATACATGAATACAGTCACCAATTCAGTGACAGGGGAATTTACAGTAATATAGGAGAAATTAGCTATCCAGCAACCACCTGCAGACTCAATTCACAGGGCACTTGAATATTGTACATGGGCTCCAGATTTGCTTGTATTTCTGAGGAACCTCCGGTCCTTGTACATTTGTTTACCCCATATGTGGCCATGCCCCTAACCCATTCATTCAGCTGTGGAACTTGCACATCTCTCCAATGCCTGGCTAGGTCTCTGTTTGCCACCATGCACGCTGCTGTAGTTAGGGCAAGGGTGGTTCTAGATTCCCACACTGTATACATTATCCCCCAACAGAATAATCTTAGGGTCAAGAACTAGTGGTAACCCCACCACCTGCCCAATCTGACTTTTAACTGTGTTCCATTACTCTCTCACCACTGGACAGCCCAGCACATGGTAAAGAGAGCCCAGGTCATGACCACACTGTAGGCACAATGGGTCCTGAGCACGTCCCATGCGCCAAAGGCGTGCAGAGAATAATAGATACGATTAAAGTACTTGAAGCAGATCAAGCACAAATTCTTGGAAGTAGCAAGTGTCTTGAAGGCCATTACATCTCCACCCACTCTTCATCTTCAGAGGTCCCCACATCCTCCTCCTACGTGACCTTGGGATCACCAGGAGTCTGGCAAATTGATGACCAGTGACTTAATACAAATGGGAGATGGCCGCCATACCCAGTTCATCAGGAACCAGCTTACATTCCAGCGGGTTAAATTCAGGGAGGGCCTCCAGCCTACTTTCCTAGCTCTCAGGAGCATGTCACAATTGGAGATTACTATAGCACTGAGAGGAGTGAAATTAGAATTCCGCCGCCAGCTCTTCAAATTATCACATGTTCCTCTCCCTCCAGACATCTCCCAGCATGGAGATACCATTAAGGTTCTTGGTGCAGAACCCCACAAGACCCTCCATTTCTGCTAACCATGTCCCATGCCACAAGGGAGTTACCCCCAAAAGGGGTCAGTACTATTCAGTGGGGTGAAGAGACATGTATCAACAGCGGAGAGGGACCCGAGTGACCAACGACAATGAATGCGTGGGGGTCTAGCTATGTAGCAAAGAACATAGACCCATACAGGTGTAGCAAGTTCAGTTCCAGTCTGTGTTCTGGGTCCCCTCCCCCTCCAATCTGATCAGATCTCGTTATTGATATTTACCAATTGTTAAGCTCAGTAATACAGTTGAATACCTGCCCAATCTAGCCCTGCCTCAAAATGGAGAAGCAGCCCTCCTCGAAGGAAACTCTGGGCATTTTCCCTGCCCATAGGAAATTGGTGATATCCGCCTGCAAGTCTGTGAAGAAAGCAGGTGGTAGCATACAAGAGTAGTGCTGCAGTACATACAAGAAGCAAGGGAGAGTCACCATCTTGCAAAGGGCTCCATGGCCTGAAATCAAGAGTGGCAGCCTGGACCATTTCCCCCATGTTCGTCCGTGCCATATCCACCAATGGGATTATGTTGAGGTTCCAGTACCTCACTTTTTTTTAGGGCTACAGTCATTCCTAGATAGCGGAAACTGTCATACGCAAACAGTGGTCCGCTCACCCACAGCCCAACCCCTATCATATGGGTACTAGCGTGGACTTACTGTTATTGACAGTGCTCTGGCAGTATATGAGGAGCGAATAACAAAGGAAAAATGAAATAGTTGGGGGAAGAGGAGGAACCAGGGGAAGGGGGTTCAAGGGTACCAGGTGGAGATACGCGCCCATCTTCTAGAAAGCAAATACCATTTACAAATCTCAAATAACAGAGAGGGGAGAGGAGGAAGGGGTCAGCAGACATTCACCACCTGCACATCCGGTCACAGCTTCCACATCTTTTATCTTGTATCTGGTCCTCACCTGGTGGGTGGGTGGATTGGTCGGTGGATCGAGCAACTCACCAATATCAAGGCAACACCGAGCTTTCGGCAGCCGGCGTGGGCATCAGCATGGGCACAAGAGTTCCAGTGGCTGATCCCACTTCCTCTGCTACCTCAACATTTCCCAAGCGGTCCGCCATCTCCTTCTCATCTCCAAGTCTCTTTCTGCATTTTAGTTTGTGCAGACTTTCCTCAGTCCACATTTTTCCATTACTGCCCAATCCAGCAAATCAGCTCTCCACTTATCCCACGTCGGAGGACCCACTCTTGCCCAGTGGATAGCATTATGGTGTTTGCCCAACTCAAGGCACAACTGGGCAAACCTGTGTCCCATTTTTCCTGCCCTATTTAGGGAGAGCCAAGTCTAGTATGTGTGCATCTTGCAACATCTCCATGTTATATGGATGAAATCAGCAGGGAACTCGCCCCAGCGGGCACAGTCAGCCGTCTGCGTGGGGTAAACCTTGTGGAGTCTCTCTGGTGTCAGGTAAGATCTGGGGAGCTAATAAAATTGCACTAGCTTGAATCTAGGATTGCTTCCAGTTTCCTGTACCTGTGCCGCTGTCGCTTCCACTCAACACCGGTGAGTGTGGTGTCAAGGTCCCCGTCCCACTGAAGATGGGCCAACACTGTCTATCTGCCTGTCACTCTTGAGGACAGCATACAGCCGAGAAATTAGTCCCTTATGAGAACCTGGAGCCAGTAGCACAGTCAGTACCCTGGATTTGCTTCGCTCATCAGGAAATCCCATCCATATTTCGTGAGTTGTATGAGATATGCTTGCGTATTGCAGAAACTGCCCAAGGCCTATTACGAACATCTCTCCTGCGAGAGTTGCAAATGAGCCGTTCAAAAAGAGGTCTCCCACTCTCTGGCATCTGCCATTCACCCACCGCATTACGTCCATGGAGGTGCGAATACACAGGAAGGGCTTGAGCCACCAATTAGGAAGAAGATGCGCATAAGGTGCGTGCTTCAAAACCTACGTCGACTGCGTTTTCCCAGGCCTGGATGACCTGGATCACTATGAACGGGGTAGTCAGCACTCTGGCGGCTTCCTGTAAGAAGCTTTGAAAGTCCGTCCGCTGTCACCAGGCCCTTTAGTAGTTTCTTTTTCCAGTTGGGGCCATCTTCACACCACAGTGCTGCGAATTGAAGCAATCCTACTGGGTAATACAACTGAAGATCTGGGAGTCCCAGCCTACCCTCACCAGTCTGACCCTGCTACGCTTGCCAGCCCTGACTAAACACAATAACAATCCATTGAGCTGTCTAAACAGCGAGGCTGGCAGAATTCAAAAGGAATTATGCATGTTTTAGAGACATTTGCCAAGCAATGCCAAACACACCCTCCCCATGATAGACAATGGTAGGGTCCTCCAGAACGCAATGGAGGTAGTGAGGCCATCTACAATTCTTCCCATGTTCAATTCATATTGCATGCATTGTTCGCACTTTATTTGATTCGCGAGGTATTAAAACAGGTTTGTTTTGCAGGGGAGTCCCCCTTCTGGGCGGTTAGTCATAGCTCAGTGTGCCAAGGACGCCTTGGCGAAGAAGCAGTGTCTTGTGCCTGTTGCCATGAAGACCTGACACTCTCCCGAAATTGGCTATAAGCCAGAGGAGGGGTGGTAGTGACCTTTCACGGTCAGACATGTAAAGGAGAGTATCCTCTGCATACATGGATGCTACGCGAGTTGTGTCCCCCACTCAGATTTCCCAGTTATGGAAAAACACCAGTGGTTCCATGGCGATGGCAAAGAGGACCAGGGACAGCATGTATCCCTTTCTTGTACCACTCCCAGTACTAAAAGTTTCCAACACCACCTGGCAAGTACGGCCCCTTGCCCTGGGCTCTGTATTTAAGAGACGCATCCAGGGCAAGTATCTTGCGCTGAGCCCCATAATCCACAACACCTCCCACAAACATATCCAGGAGATGGTGTCAACAGCTTTTTCTGTATCCAAAACCACCAACGTGCCCCTTCCCTCGGAGTCTGAGTGGCATGCATAATGTGTGAGAGTTTTCTCAAGTTCATGTCTGTGGCTTTCCCCAGCATAAAGCCACACTGGTCAGTGTATACTAAATGGGTGACTACCCGGCTCAGACATTTTGCAAGGACCTTTGCATGCAATTAAATATCTACTTGAGCATATATAATGGTTGGTGTGATCCATGGTCGCTCTGGTCTTTACTGGGTTTTAGTAGCATCATTATTAGAGTTTCCCACATATGCCCAGGCAAGATACCATTCAATTTTGCTTCCTGGAGGGATTCCAGGAGTTTAGGGAGAAGATCAGTGGAGTATGTCTGAAAAAGACTCCACTGGACGGCCACCTGAACCCAGCATTTTCCCCGTCCTCTCTCGGCAGGTCTCTTGTTGTTTGTCCAATTGCATCTCTTTCTCCAGTTCCACGTGAGAAAGCGAGTAGAACTACCCATCAGAATTTGTACAGAAGCACGGGCTAAGTGGTCTTCCACATCCCCCACCTCACCGTGCATCTCGCCCATCTCCCTTCCATTGCTCCTCCCTCCCCCACCCCACCCGAAGCAGAGAACACAATACTGTAGTAAATGAAACCGCACAAAACCACTCACCTCTCTAGGTAAACACACCTAAACTGAACACATCTTCCCATCTGTAATAAACCCAACCACCGGAATAGGAATCAATTAAAACTCATGAATGTGTGCAGGTGTAACCAGTCTACCACACTCTGCTCAATCGTGGAGTATATCCCAAGGGTGGGGCGTGAGCCAGAGCAACCAGACAATCCAACCTCTATGGTGTCCCTATAGTGCCTACTCATTCACTCACCCACTTCCCGCTGCACAGTCACAGCCACCCGCACAGAAAGGAAAAACAGGGAGGTGAAGGAAAAGAAGACCCACAGACATGGTCCTGACCCACTCTCTGGTCCCACCTTGAGCGTCTGGAACCCCTTTAAAAAAAGATAGTGTCTCTGTACGTAACTGTCTGAATTAGTTGCGAGGTCTAAGCATTCATCCACAAGATGGATAAAATACGTTATAGTCTTTAACAATACCATGCCTTCTGGGTGTTCATCGCAAGAAAAGGATACTGTACCAACCATGTCCCCTCGGTGGGCCCTCACCAGGTTGAGAGCACCAGCTCGAGTGGGTCATCAAATCAAAGTGATTTCCAGCTCGGAGATCGGCATCTCCTCCACAAAGTCTGAACTGCACCCAGCAGAGGCAGTCGAAGTGACCGACTCCACCAGGTGTCTGGCTTGCTCATGTTCTTGGAGCTGCTATTCCAAGTCCAGAGTGCCATCTTGGCATACCACAACTCTAGCACTGGATGTGGGGTGCCGGCATCGTCTGCTTCTCTTCCTCATTGTCCCCCCCCCCCCAGGACGATCCCTTTGTATCCTCCCAGACCTTCGTCTGGATCCGGCTTTCCGCTTGGACCGCCGGCCAGTCCCAAACCTCCTGTGGGTTTGTGAAGAAGTGCGAGTGACCCTCCATGTAGCACTTTCATTTTAGCTGGATAGAGTAGCATACACTGGAGGCCCGTTGCCCTCAACTTCTACTTGACTCTGTTAAAAGTTTGTCGTCATTGCTGGGCTGTTCGTGTGCAGTCTGGGAATATCTGGATCTCACGGTTTTCATAGATAGGGTCACCCTTTTATTGTACTCCCCACAAAATTGTGTCCCTGTAATGAAGGCGCTTTACAATATGGTTCTCGGGGCACCTCCTGGCAGGGAGCCAGCATCATGCAGGGCCTGCTCCCCTACAAAGAAATGTGGCAGACCAGCGTCCAGGAGCTGCAACCTTATCCAGTCCTCCAGGAACAGTTTTGGCACAGTGCCTTCTGCCTTTTCACAGAAGCCCAAAAATCTCAGGTTACCGCTGCAAGATTGTCCTTCGGCGTCTTCCGCGCTCATCTCCAGCCTCTGCGTCTGTGATTCAAGTGTCCTCACCATGGCCTTCAATACCTTCATCTCATCATGCAGGTCAGACACCTGCCTTTCTGTGGCAATGGACCACTCCTTCATCTTACGAACATCTTTCCCCAGTAGATTAACATCCAGGGCAATAGTTTTCATTTTTGCTTGCACTGCGGTGCTTGAGGCCTCAATGGCTGCCAGGATCTGAGCTCTTGTTGGGCCCTGCAGGTCCTGCAGTACCACTAGGCTGTCTGCTTGCTGGCTCCCCGTCGCTCCAGGGGCTGTGAACTGGTCTATTGTTTGCCGCATCTTCTGAAGTTTTCTGTTTTTGCTCATGAAGTGATCACTTCTCCCAATTATCAACAGATCCCAATTTACAGCTTCACTGGATCAGATAAGGACAGCAACCTAGGCAAAGCCGCCTCCGCCCAAAGCTGCTAACAGGTAACAGAAGGGTTGAAGGGTATACAGTGTTGGCAAAAAATAGCAGCTCCCATGGCAGTTGGATCTCTCATGGTCTCCTCACCGCCTGCCATATAGTTTCTGGTACCCGGGGGACGGTCCACAAGTCCACGCGTCTCCCCTACCATGGGATCAATGCGGCCCAGCAGAATACAGCCTGGCCTGGCAAGACGTGCTGAAAGCGAAGGGTGGAGCGAGTCGGGACAGGTGGTGGTCCTATTCACAGGCGTGCCACCATCCAAAGTGAAGTCCACGGAGACGCTGCCAGTTGGGCCCGGGGCCAAAGCAACTCCATTGCAAGAGAGACAGAATTCTGTATGTCCCAGGTGGAGGTTGGGCCGTGGCAAGTGATTATGGCCTGAGTTCAGCAGTCCTCCAAGCTCAAGTTAATGGGGGCTCCTGTCTTAGGGAGAGAGAGAGAGAGAGAGAGAGAGAGAGAGACACCTTCCACAAAGAGGAAGCCAGCGCATGCGAGCCAAAGTGTGGGCCTCAGGCAGGCTTCTGCATCCCAGGCCTGGCTCCTCGAGGCCTCTGCCTACCCTCAGATGGGCAGCGGCGCAGAAGTTGATCTCTAGGCAGTGGGGTGCGTATTTTAGACCTTCAACAGTTTCCCGCTAATTGTACACAGAGGCACTCTGGCAGTCTGGGATTTCGGTTTGCCCCAAGGCAGGAGAATGATACAAGATTCTGCCTGCGGGCCGGGAGCTCAAGCTTAGTACAATCGGATGGCCATCTTGCTCTCCACATCACCCCATGGTGTTGGTTTAGTAGTGATGGAAAACATTTTTTTTCGAACTTTGGCCAGGAAAAGGAAGTTAGTCTCTGGGCAAAAATTGTTCAGATGTTCTGTAAAGGCTGCGTTTAATAAAAATAAAAAAATCTTTGAGTGTTTACATTTTATCGATATGGCTGTGGTTTTCTTGAGAATGGGAGTGATTTGCCCCAATTTCAGTCTGAGACTGACGCTTTGCGAGAGAGAAGCGGTAATTGTTGCCATTCTTGTTATTGTGGTCCAGAGAAGGTAATGGGATTTCTAAAGTTCTTGATTAAGGTTGAAGGTCTGCAGTGTCTGTTGTGGATGCCAGGGTTTGTTTTGGTGTCCGTTTTTAATGAGTTTGTCCTCTTTTAGGGTTCTGAAGTCGAACCGTGAGGCATTGTTTTTGGGCTTTGATGTTATCTGCATGGTGTTGGTTGCTGCTGCCTTCATGGGTGTCATTCAGGTGTAGGGAAGGTCTAGATGTTTATTCAGAGGTGCATTGGGCAGTGAAAGCTCTATGTGTTCATGTGGTGAATTTCTCACAGCTTTCCATGGAGCAGTTTAAATCTAGTTCCTTACTGGGCCTAATCATTACCTGCCTAATGATAATGAAGAGTTTAAGTTGATTTTTTTAGCTGTAGTAGAGACCGATAAAGAGCTGAGGGATCTTGTCTCCATCTTCTTTCTTCCATTCTGAGCAGCCTTCTCTCTTAATTTAGGTCCTTGTACCAGTAGCGGGAGGTTTTTTTTCTTCTTTTTTTTTTTTAATGCCTCTTGAGTGTCGTGGTGCTACTTCTTGGAGTATGTCGGACATGGTTATGATGTTCTGTGAGGTTAGGAATTCAACATTGTGAAGAGAGATGGGTGATCAAAGGCTGTTGGTTTTTCATGAGAGTTCAGAGGAGTTGATTTGTTTAGTGTGTCTAATCCATCAATTCGAGTTGCACCTTTTGAATTCTGTCCATTAGTTTTTCTGAGTTGATGTGGAAAGTGATCATGCTGTGGTCAGACCAGTGTTATTGAGTCCATGGTGATCAGCTCTTCCTTGCCTATGAGAAGATTTAGGGTGGCACCCTTGATGTAGTTGGACCAGTCCAGAACCTGGTCAGATTATTATTGCTCAGTAATTCCTGGAGATAAACATCTTGGCATTGCTGGTGTCATTCCAATGTTGGTGAAAATCTGCTAGAAAGATGATTTTGGAGGGCAGACATGATGCTGATTTTAGAGGGTAGACGTGATTGCTGGGTGATGGGCTAGATTGTGTGTTCTGCGAGGAGGTATTCTTGGTTATTAAAACATTTAATTTGCAGTCTGTTTCGGTGTATGACAACAACGCCACTTCCCGATTTCCCACTCCCCATATTGTCTTTTGATGGAGTAGTTGGAAGGGACCAATTGGTGGATCGTTTGGGAGGATAGGTTGTTAGTTAGCCAGGTTTCTGTCAAGAACATGTGAGTTCCCGGATGTAGTATAGAGTCAGCTCTTTGTGCAGTGTTTTAGCTGCAGATGTGTATTTATTTTATTTTTGTTTTTGCAGTTTTATGTAGTGTGCATTCAACCCAGGTATCGGAGCGCATCACATGAGCACCAGTTACATTACACAAGGTCACATTCTGTGTTTTTAATTTTTATTTTTTTAATTTTAGGCACCAGTAGATTAAGTGATTAGCCCAGAATCGGGGGTGTTGAGCCATGCTGAGACTCAAACGTGGTTCTACAAATCAGAAGTTTGCTGCTTTGCTCTTAACGACACATTCTCTCCCCTAACACAACTTCCTCTACCCTGTTCTTGTGTCAATGTGCAGAATCCATTTTATGTTGAATTTTGCTGATGATGTGATGTTAATGGAGACAGTAGGTAGGTTGCTGTTGTATGTAGTTAAAGGTTCTTTTTTATAAACTGTCTTTCTTTGCGATTATTAGATCAATGTTGTATCAGTCCTTAATGCTGGATAGCTTAATGCTGTGTAGCCTGTATTTATTGGGTAAAGAGTCTTTCGCCCTGTATGAGGTTTATTAATGGAACGTTTGTGTCTGGTGCTCTGTGTGCATAGAATAGTTGTGTGACCGGGTGATTTGGGTGGTATTGTCCATTCTGTTTGGGTTCTGTTGGGCTTTGTGTGAATAACATATGTGTTTTGACGCACAGATGCATGATTCCAGGTTATTCTGATATCAAATGTGCCCATGGTAGGTCCATGGAAGTTTAATGACCTGGTGAGATATCTGTTCATATTAAGAAGGACAGGGATCAGAGTGTTAGGGTGGGAAGCTCCAGTAGTAGGTTTTGCAAATAGGGGTTAGCGGATTTGAAGTGGCAGAGGAGGTAGATTACCCCCACTATGGTCAGGTTATAGGATGCACAGGTGGTCTGGGTGCAGTAGTCAATTGGTTGGCGCATATGGTATCAGGGAAGGGTGAGGTTAGTGTATTTTGGATATTGCCATTGTGATGAATGTGGGGGAGCTGAGAAAGGTGAGTATGGTCTATAGTGTTGGTTTCTGATTTGGGTAGACGGGCAGTGAAGATTAACACTGTGTTGGTGATGTGTGCAACATGGGGGTGCGGAGGGAGTTATAGGAGTCAGTTAGAATGGAGTGCTATAGTGTATTATTGGAGTGAGTTGGGTGTTGTGGAGATGTAGATTATGGTAGGTAGACATATGATGTGGTTGGCAGAGTTTCTCTGGCAAATGTGGGATGACGGGGTGGCAGCAAGGTAGAGCAAGATACCCGAGTGATAGGGTAGATGGATTTGCGGTTAGTTTTTGTCTTTAGTTCATTAAGTGGTACAACAAGGTGGGGATTTTAAGTTTGCTCTCAGAAGAAATTGGATGTGAGTGAGACAGTGAGTATAGGATCATATGAGATTCTAGTTAAGGTGGTTAATAAGGTCCCTACATCTTTAGTGCTGCATGTGTAGAAAATGAGGTCCATTTATTTGGTCTCCTTTTTTGCGCAGAAATAGATTTATGTACCTAGGGTCTTGTGGAGTTTTTTATAAGTGTTTTCGTAGTTTTTGTTTTTTAGACATTATGTGATAAGTTGTGAGAATAAATGAGGGGTTTGAACAAGCGAAGAAGCAGTGTCTTGTGCCTGTTGCCATGAAGACCTGACACTCTCCCGAAATTGGCTATAAGCCAGAGGAGGGGTGGTAGTGACCTTTCACGGTCAGACATGTAAAGGAGAGTATCCTCTGCATACATGGATGCTACGCGAGTTGTGTCCCCCACTCAGATTTCCCAGTTATGGAAAAACACCAGTGGTTCCATGGCGATGGCAAAGAGGACCAGGGACAGCATGTATCCCTTTCTTGTACCACTCCCAGTACTAAAAGTTTCCAACACCACCTGGCAAGTACGGCCCCTTGCCCTGGGCTCTGTATTTAAGAGACGCATCCAGGGCAAGTATCTTGCGCTGAGCCCCATAATCCACAACACCTCCCACAAACATATCCAGGAGATGGTGTCAACAGCTTTTTCTGTATCCAAAACCACCAACGTGCCCCTTCCCTCGGAGTCTGAGTGGCATGCATAATGTGTGAGAGTTTTCTCAAGTTCATGTCTGTGGCTTTCCCCAGCATAAAGCCACACTGGTCAGTGTATACTAAATGGGTGACTACCCGGCTCAGACATTTTGCAAGGACCTTTGCATGCAATTAAATATCTACTTGAGCATATATAATGGTTGGTGTGATCCATGGTCGCTCTGGTCTTTACTGGGTTTTAGTAGCATCATTATTAGAGTTTCCCACATATGCCCAGGCAAGATACCATTCAATTTTGCTTCCTGGAGGGATTCCAGGAGTTTAGGGAGAAGATCAGTGGAGTATGTCTGAAAAAGACTCCACTGGACGGCCACCTGAACCCAGCATTTTCCCCGTCCTCTCTCGGCAGGTCTCTTGTTGTTTGTCCAATTGCATCTCTTTCTCCAGTTCCACGTGAGAAAGCGAGTAGAACTACCCATCAGAATTTGTACAGAAGCACGGGCTAAGTGGTCTTCCACATCCCCCACCTCACCGTGCATCTCGCCCATCTCCCTTCCATTGCTCCTCCCTCCCCCACCCCACCCGAAGCAGAGAACACAATACTGTAGTAAATGAAACCGCACAAAACCACTCACCTCTCTAGGTAAACACACCTAAACTGAACACATCTTCCCATCTGTAATAAACCCAACCACCGGAATAGGAATCAATTAAAACTCATGAATGTGTGCAGGTGTAACCAGTCTACCACACTCTGCTCAATCGTGGAGTATATCCCAAGGGTGGGGCGTGAGCCAGAGCAACCAGACAATCCAACCTCTATGGTGTCCCTATAGTGCCTACTCATTCACTCACCCACTTCCCGCTGCACAGTCACAGCCACCCGCACAGAAAGGAAAAACAGGGAGGTGAAGGAAAAGAAGACCCACAGACATGGTCCTGACCCACTCTCTGGTCCCACCTTGAGCGTCTGGAACCCCTTTAAAAAAAGATAGTGTCTCTGTACGTAACTGTCTGAATTAGTTGCGAGGTCTAAGCATTCATCCACAAGATGGATAAAATACGTTATAGTCTTTAACAATACCATGCCTTCTGGGTGTTCATCGCAAGAAAAGGATACTGTACCAACCATGTCCCCTCGGTGGGCCCTCACCAGGTTGAGAGCACCAGCTCGAGTGGGTCATCAAATCAAAGTGATTTCCAGCTCGGAGATCGGCATCTCCTCCACAAAGTCTGAACTGCACCCAGCAGAGGCAGTCGAAGTGACCGACTCCACCAGGTGTCTGGCTTGCTCATGTTCTTGGAGCTGCTATTCCAAGTCCAGAGTGCCATCTTGGCATACCACAACTCTAGCACTGGATGTGGGGTGCCGGCATCGTCTGCTTCTCTTCCTCATTGTCCCCCCCCCCCAGGACGATCCCTTTGTATCCTCCCAGACCTTCGTCTGGATCCGGCTTTCCGCTTGGACCGCCGGCCAGTCCCAAACCTCCTGTGGGTTTGTGAAGAAGTGCGAGTGACCCTCCATGTAGCACTTTCATTTTAGCTGGATAGAGTAGCATACACTGGAGGCCCGTTGCCCTCAACTTCTACTTGACTCTGTTAAAAGTTTGTCGTCATTGCTGGGCTGTTCGTGTGCAGTCTGGGAATATCTGGATCTCACGGTTTTCATAGATAGGGTCACCCTTTTATTGTACTCCCCACAAAATTGTGTCCCTGTAATGAAGGCGCTTTACAATATGGTTCTCGGGGCACCTCCTGGCAGGGAGCCAGCATCATGCAGGGCCTGCTCCCCTACAAAGAAATGTGGCAGACCAGCGTCCAGGAGCTGCAACCTTATCCAGTCCTCCAGGAACAGTTTTGGCACAGTGCCTTCTGCCTTTTCACAGAAGCCCAAAAATCTCAGGTTACCGCTGCAAGATTGTCCTTCGGCGTCTTCCGCGCTCATCTCCAGCCTCTGCGTCTGTGATTCAAGTGTCCTCACCATGGCCTTCAATACCTTCATCTCATCATGCAGGTCAGACACCTGCCTTTCTGTGGCAATGGACCACTCCTTCATCTTACGAACATCTTTCCCCAGTAGATTAACATCCAGGGCAATAGTTTTCATTTTTGCTTGCACTGCGGTGCTTGAGGCCTCAATGGCTGCCAGGATCTGAGCTCTTGTTGGGCCCTGCAGGTCCTGCAGTACCACTAGGCTGTCTGCTTGCTGGCTCCCCGTCGCTCCAGGGGCTGTGAACTGGTCTATTGTTTGCCGCATCTTCTGAAGTTTTCTGTTTTTGCTCATGAAGTGATCACTTCTCCCAATTATCAACAGATCCCAATTTACAGCTTCACTGGATCAGATAAGGACAGCAACCTAGGCAAAGCCGCCTCCGCCCAAAGCTGCTAACAGGTAACAGAAGGGTTGAAGGGTATACAGTGTTGGCAAAAAATAGCAGCTCCCATGGCAGTTGGATCTCTCATGGTCTCCTCACCGCCTGCCATATAGTTTCTGGTACCCGGGGGACGGTCCACAAGTCCACGCGTCTCCCCTACCATGGGATCAATGCGGCCCAGCAGAATACAGCCTGGCCTGGCAAGACGTGCTGAAAGCGAAGGGTGGAGCGAGTCGGGACAGGTGGTGGTCCTATTCACAGGCGTGCCACCATCCAAAGTGAAGTCCACGGAGACGCTGCCAGTTGGGCCCGGGGCCAAAGCAACTCCATTGCAAGAGAGACAGAATTCTGTATGTCCCAGGTGGAGGTTGGGCCGTGGCAAGTGATTATGGCCTGAGTTCAGCAGTCCTCCAAGCTCAAGTTAATGGGGGCTCCTGTCTTAGGGAGAGAGAGAGAGAGAGAGAGAGAGAGAGAGACACCTTCCACAAAGAGGAAGCCAGCGCATGCGAGCCAAAGTGTGGGCCTCAGGCAGGCTTCTGCATCCCAGGCCTGGCTCCTCGAGGCCTCTGCCTACCCTCAGATGGGCAGCGGCGCAGAAGTTGATCTCTAGGCAGTGGGGTGTGTATTTTAGACCTTCAACAGTTTCCCGCTAATTGTACACAGAGGCACTCTGGCAGTCTGGGATTTCGGTTTGCCCCAAGGCAGGAGAATGATACAAGATTCTGCCTGCGGGCCGGGAGCTCAAGCTTAGTACAATCGGATGGCCATCTTGCTCTCCACATCACCCCATGGTGTTGGTTTAGTAGTGATGGAAAACATTTTTTTTCGAACTTTGGCCAGGAAAAGGAAGTTAGTCTCTGGGCAAAAATTGTTCAGATGTTCTGTAAAGGCTGCGTTTAATAAAAATAAAAAAATCTTTGAGTGTTTACGTTTTATCGATATGGCTGTGGTTTTCTTGTGAATGGGAGTGATTTGCCCCAATTTCAGTCTGAGACTGACGCTTTGCGAGAGAGAAGCGGTAATTGTTGCCATTCTTGTTATTGTGGTCCAGAGAAGGTAATGGGATTTCTAAAGTTCTTGATTAAGGTTGAAGGTCTGCAGTGTCTGTTGTGGATGCCAGGGTTTGTTTTGGTGTCCGTTTTTAATGAGTTTGTCCTCTTTTAGGGTTCTGAAGTCGAACCGTGAGGCATTGTTTTTGGGCTTTGATGTTATCTGCATGGTGTTGGTTGCTGCTGCCTTCATGGGTGTCATTCAGGTGTAGGGAAGGTCTAGATGTTTATTCAGAGGTGCATTGGGCAGTGAAACCTCTATGTGTTCATGTGGTGAATTTCTCACAGCTTTCCATGGAGCAGTTTAAATCTAGTTCCTTACTGGGCCTAATCATTACCTGCCTAATGATAATGAAGAGTTTAAGTTGATTTTTTTAGCTGTAGTAGAGACCGATAAAGAGCTGAGGGATCTTGTCTCCATCTTCTTTCTTCCATTCTGAGCAGCCTTCTCTCTTAATTTAGGTCCTTGTACCAGTAGCGGGAGGTTTTTTTCTTCTTTTTTTTTTTTAATGCCTCTTGAGTGTCGTGGTGCTACTTCTTGGAGTATGTCGGACATGGTTATGATGTTCTGTGAGGTTAGGAATTCAACATTGTGAAGAGAGATGGGTGATCAAAGGCTGTTGGTTTTTCATGAGAGTTCAGAGGAGTTGATTTGTTTAGTGTGTCTAATCCATCAATTCGAGTTGCACCTTTTGAATTCTGTCCATTAGTTTTTCTGAGTTGATGTGGAAAGTGATCATGCTGTGGTCAGACCAGTGTTATTGAGTCCATGGTGATCAGCTCTTCCTTGCCTATGAGAAGATTTAGGGTGGCACCCTTGATGTAGTTGGACCAGTCCAGAACCTGGTCAGATTATTATTGCTCAGTAATTCCTGGAGATAAACATCTTGGCATTGCTGGTGTCATTCCAATGTTGGTGAAAATCTGCTAGAAAGATGATTTTGGAGGGCAGACATGATGCTGATTTTAGAGGGTAGACGTGATTGCTGGGTGATGGGCTAGATTGTGTGTTCTGCGAGGAGGTATTCTTGGTTATTAAAACATTTAATTTGCAGTCTGTTTCGGTGTATGACAACAACGCCACTTCCCGATTTCCCACTCCCCATATTGTCTTTTGATGGAGTAGTTGGAAGGGACCAATTGGTGGATCGTTTGGGAGGATAGGTTGTTAGTTAGCCAGGTTTCTGTCAAGAACATGTGAGTTCCCGGATGTAGTATAGAGTCAGCTCTTTGTGCAGTGTTTTAGCTGCAGATGTGTATTTATTTTATTTTTGTTTTTGCAGTTTTATGTAGTGTGCATTCAACCCAGGTATCGGAGCGCATCACATGAGCACCAGTTACATTACACAAGGTCACATTCTGTGTTTTTAATTTTTATTTTTTTAATTTTAGGCACCAGTAGATTAAGTGATTAGCCCAGAATCGGGGGTGTTGAGCCATGCTGAGACTCAAACGTGGTTCTACAAATCAGAAGTTTGCTGCTTTGCTCTTAACGACACATTCTCTCCCCTAACACAACTTCCTCTACCCTGTTCTTGTGTCAATGTGCAGAATCCATTTTATGTTGAATTTTGCTGATGATGTGATGTTAATGGAGACAGTAGGTAGGTTGCTGTTGTATGTAGTTAAAGGTTCTTTTTTATAAACTGTCTTTCTTTGCGATTATTAGATCAATGTTGTATCAGTCCTTAATGCTGGATAGCTTAATGCTGTGTAGCCTGTATTTATTGGGTAAAGAGTCTTTCGCCCTGTATGAGGTTTATTAATGGAACGTTTGTGTCTGGTGCTCTGTGTGCATAGAATAGTTGTGTGACCGGGTGATTTGGGTGGTATTGTCCATTCTGTTTGGGTTCTGTTGGGCTTTGTGTGAATAACATATGTGTTTTGACGCACAGATGCATGATTCCAGGTTATTCTGATATCAAATGTGCCCATGGTAGGTCCATGGAAGTTTAATGACCTGGTGAGATATCTGTTCATATTAAGAAGGACAGGGATCAGAGTGTTAGGGTGGGAAGCTCCAGTAGTAGGTTTTGCAAATAGGGGTTAGCGGATTTGAAGTGGCAGAGGAGGTAGATTACCCCCACTATGGTCAGGTTATAGGATGCACAGGTGGTCTGGGTGCAGTAGTCAATTGGTTGGCGCATATGGTATCAGGGAAGGGTGAGGTTAGTGTATTTTGGATATTGCCATTGTGATGAATGTGGGGGAGCTGAGAAAGGTGAGTATGGTCTATAGTGTTGGTTTCTGATTTGGGTAGACGGGCAGTGAAGATTAACACTGTGTTGGTGATGTGTGCAACATGGGGGTGCGGAGGGAGTTATAGGAGTCAGTTAGAATGGAGTGCTATAGTGTATTATTGGAGTGAGTTGGGTGTTGTGGAGATGTAGATTATGGTAGGTAGACATATGATGTGGTTGGCAGAGTTTCTCTGGCAAATGTGGGATGACGGGGTGGCAGCAAGGTAGAGCAAGATACCTGAGTGATAGGGTAGATGGATTTGCGGTTAGTTTTTGTCTTTAGTTCATTAAGTGGTACAACAAGGTGGGGATTTTAAGTTTGCTCTCAGAAGAAATTGGATGTGAGTGAGACAGTGAGTATAGGATCATATGAGATTCTAGTTAAGGTGGTTAATAAGGTCCCTACATCTTTAGTGCTGCATGTGTAGAAAATGAGGTCCATTTATTTGGTCTCCTTTTTTGCGCAGAAATAGATTTATGTACCTAGGGTCTTGTGGAGTTTTTTATAAGTGTTTTCGTAGTTTTTGTTTTTTAGACATTATGTGATAAGTTGTGAGAATAAATGAGGGGTTTGAACAAGCGTTTTGAAGCTTGCTTTTCTGGTCGCACTCCAATTGGTTTCTGTGTTCTCTGGGGGAAGATGGAGGAGTCTTGTTGCAGGTGTTTGGCATTTGAATTTTGCATATGATGAGACAAAGATATAGGCTATAGGCATAGATGAGACACCTTGTAGTTTTTATTTGTATTCAAGATACGAAAGACGTGTCACAATGTTTTCATTGTGTAGAAGGTATTCCTTATGGCTTTGTTTCCATTTGGCATTAGGGATAGGTATGAGTTTATGGCAAAGTTTATGACTATTCTGGCTCCAATTCTTATAGCAGTCGGCTTGTGTTTGTGCTGTTGTCCTTAGGTTATTATCTCTTGTCTTTGCAGTGATGAGCACTCCGTGGTTAATCAGTGGTTAATCATCATCTATGCACCTAAGGCACAGAGATAGTTGTTTAGTCTTTCCCAGAAAAGGTCTTCTGGCTATCCGTTTTTAGAGTGATTTGCTTATCTATATAGTTGCAACAGATAAGGTAGAACCATCTGGTAAACTCCAGCAGTTTTGTGTATTCCGGAATGATGGAATCTGTGTAACAGCTGATGATGTCTCCATATGCTGTAGGGCAGCCACTTCAGTCTTGTCTACTGCAAATTTTAGTCGCAAACAAAGGCTGGCTCATGTCTTATACCTGGTCTGAAATCAGATTGTTAATCCAGCATCAAGTCCTTTTTCTCAGTAAAACTGCTCTTTTGAATAACTTGCCTACACCATTAAAAATTGGCTTCTGGATTGCTACTTGGGATGGGTCTAGGTGCTTCTTGAGGTGTTGTCTGAGAGGTTTTGTGAGTGGGTGGGAAAAATACTAAGTCCAAGGTTTAGTATGCCTCCAGCTGCTTCCCCTGCATGGGTTGTGCGAGGGATTGCTTAGAATTTTTTGCGGCGTTGGTGCCTAGGTGTTAAGGTGATCCTGATTGTTTACTTGTGTTGATAATGTAGTCGATTTGTTTTGTGTGAGAGGGTATTGAAGGTTGTGAGGGATGAAACATTGGTGGCACCTATCTTAGCTGCTGTTGTGTTGTTGTAGTAGGAGTGTTATTTAATTTATCCTTGAGGTAATTTTATATCTTTGCTGTCAGTTGCATGGACATTTTGTGGGATAGGTGTATTTTGGCTTTCTTTATTATTTACCTCTACTAGAATCTTGAAGTGTTACTTTGATAGACAGTCCACACCAATTATGCACATGGATTTGTGTTGTCTTTTTGTAATTTTGATGTCCACTTGTAGGCTCGGTTATTTATGTATGTGCTCAAGACGTGCAGCTAACCTAAAAGTGCAAAATATAAGAACAGTATCAGATTACAGCCCTCTGTTGTCTTTAGTGATTTAGCGCAGGAAACCTGAATATGCCCCCTTCTGGAAGCTACAACCAAATGCCCTAGAAGCCCCCGTGTTCTCAAATATAATTTGAGAGGTGATTATAAATCATTTGAGAATGCTGATACAGTGAGTGACAGTTGGATTGAATAGGAAGCTTTCAGAGTCGTGGCTAGAGTTTTACATGCATAACCAAAGTGTGTGGCTTCCGCTTGTGTTCCATTAGCAGCTGAAAGGATGAAAAAAGTATTGGAAAAATGTCGTGCTCAATCGTACCTGCCATGCACTATTAGCATTCAAGGATAAATATCCAAAACGAATGCAGAGCCTTCTCTTTTTTTTAGAACATCACTAGTACACCACTGTGGAAAGGGACAGTTAGGGCTGCATAATGACCACAGTGGTCTTAAAAGAGACAGAACAGCACCAGGTGGCAGCACTGAAAAACCAGGCGAATGCAAATAAATACTCACTAAGGGACATCATTAAGATATTTACATATATCACTTGAAATTATTTTTTCAAAAAGTTTGATAAAGCACACTTATATTACTTCCTATGTAGCTCACAGCTGCTGGTGCTCACCCTTGCCACTTGGGAGCAGCTCGGCATTTGTCTGGTGCCTGCTGACCTTATGTGGCCCATTAGATCTTTGAGCATGTGCAAAATGATGGGCACAGAGGGTCTGCCAGTAGAATTATTCTTAGCTGGCAACACGTTATTACAATGGCTTCTGGGGCTTTTTTACGATTTATGTGAGGTGGCTTCATACTGTCCTTTATCTATGTTGAGTACGTACTGCAACATATTGAGAACAATCCTGACATCAGGGTAATT
Source organism: Pleurodeles waltl (assembly GCF_031143425.1). Lineage (NCBI taxonomy): Eukaryota > Metazoa > Chordata > Amphibia > Caudata > Salamandridae > Pleurodeles > Pleurodeles waltl. The sequence goes on along the minus strand of NC_090442.1, from coordinate 699,593,378 downwards.
GGCAGTTCTCACAGGTTAGGTGCGCCCAGACCTTAATGGTTTTTTGCCTAATAGATGTGCTTCACTAGGCTAATGAAAGTTATTCCATATTATAGATAGCCTTCAAGATGTTACATGTTTGGCTGCAGAGGAACTAGACATTGAGAATACGTTTGAGAATAGATTTATTTTACCCTAAATTACATGCACTGTTGGGCACGCTTTGCATGACCCATCAAACTGTTGTATTCGTAGCCTATAGCAAGAGTTAGGAGAGGTCAGGTTACATAGGATAGTTGGAAAGGACGGGAGGGTATGTAGCAAGGTTGTTATTCTTGCCTTTAAGTGTGACGAATCTGTGGAGATCCTCACCACCAGGGGTCACAGTCTATGCAGAACACAATATATCTCTTTGCATAGATGATGTATTACTGTATTTGGATGCACCCTGGGGTGGGGGTTGCACCACTGGGGGAAATACACCCAAGTCACAAGTTTCCAAAGTCTTGTGTGTTATTAGGCCCCCATATAAATTTAAAGACGTTCTGTCTGTTACCTTTGATGTTAGATTTACAACATACTTAAATTATTCTTAAAGATGTCAACAAACAATGGCAGACATAAAAGCAGACTGTCTCAAGATGGTTTAAAGAGCAAAATACTTTAATTTGTGCTAGTATCCTTCTCAGCTATGTGTTTTTTTAATGGAGTAAGGTGTCTTTCTCCAGCAAATTACTATCCGTTTTTCAAAAACGTAATTATATCTGACAGCAATATACTCAAATCATGCATTTCTAGAATGGGTGCAGGATATGCCCTCAACAAACAATCCTCATCCGTAATGAATTTGCCGAGGTCAGACTACCACCAAGTTTTAACTTAAAAGAATTAGTAACAATGGCCCCAATTTAAGTGATGGCATAGCAGCAGTATATGCTGTACTATATTTGTTGGGGGTTCATTACTCTCACACCCCGTAATCTTTGTGACTGCAGCTATATGGCATTACCTATAAAATGACCCAATGATGTGGTATACAGCTTTCTCATGTCTGGGAGCATTCTAGGGTGCCAGTAACCCAATGTGTTAATACCTTCTTTCATCCATATTGTCAATGTGGTTCTCAACTCTGTGTTTTTGAAACCAGATAAGGCATCCTAATGGAAGATCAGGTGAATAGGCCCACTTCAGTGTCACTTGTTGAGTTATCTGACCCGACAACTTGTGCTAATCAGTCCTGGAAATGTCTGTTCATTGGGCAGTTCCCACCTGATGCCTTTGAATAAAAGTGTCCATTCACTGCAGCTGCACCACCAGGTAGTTAACATTCAAAATCTGGAGACTCAGCCACCTATTTATTGGTAAAATGAATTTGAACACAGCCACTCTATTTCTGTCATTCCCATCTGAATGTTGTAATCGCTTAAAAGTAATTAAAATACACCTATTCAAGGGGACCACGACTACTTTGAAAATTAAATATTAACAGATATAATAATATGTAATATAAATAAGCAAACTGTAAAACTTTATAAATGTAACACGTTCTGTAATGTGAAGGAATTTTAAATTTGCTGCTAAAATTAAGTTGGTAACCTCATACTAATTTTGGAAACCGTGCCAATGGATCACACAGAATAGACTATAAGTGACCCCAATTGATTTTAGAAAAGCTCCAACCGCCCTATCCAAATTAAACTTTTGTTTTAAAAATGTGTGAATTTGATAAAATATTTAATCATTTTGATCATTTTTTATGAATGCTTATTTCCATATTTTTTATGTATTGTTTTTGCAGTTCAAATAATTTAAATAGCTTAGGCCGGCTGGGGACTTGGGGTCCCCAGTTCTCAATAATGATTAAGTGGGAGCTCCAGAGTCCAGTAATAATTAAGTGGAGTTCCACAGCGTTCAGAAGGTTAAGAACCACTGTTGTTGGTAAAATTTCACAGCAGTATTATATGAGCTGACTGGTACATAAAATTGATATAACCTCATAATTTGCATGCTGGTATTTATGGCAAGACCTAAAAAAAGCTTCAACAGAATGTAGATTTAAGAGTACATACAGCAATCTGTAGTGCACTGGAAGGCATGTTATCCCCTGAAAATATTTGGGTTGAAAGTGGAAACACATAAGGGAGTTGATGCCAGGATGTGGTGGTAGGCTGCAGAAAGAGATGAAGGACGTAGCTAGCTAGGCTATGGGGTGGGACAGTTCTTAATTCCGGTTCCTGGGTTTTGGGCACTTCCAGACCTAAGCTTTTTAGGTAAGCCCATGACCTCTTGTATATTTTTAAGTATACTTCTTCTGTGGGATTCCAGCTATTTCTTTTGTTAGTTTCAGTGTCATTTAAAAATCCTTGCTTGCTAGTGTTGAGTCATGCCTCTTTGTCCCTCCTTCTTCTGTGTGGGAGTAGAGACCAACTACTGTATAATTACGCTTTGTCCTGTTTATCTGGTCTGTAGGGGACTTGTTTTTACTTTGTTTCCTGCTCCTGTCCAGGGATGCTTCCCTTTTCATTTGTGGAACATCCTGCCCTTGAGCTTAGCTGTAAACAAGACTATAAATCAGGCTGTTATATTATTCACATCTGGTCTTTGTGGGCTATCTGCACACTCTTTCAGCGGCCTGGCACCAGGCCTTCCTTGTCTTGGGTTTTCTTTATCAAGATGAGAGCAAGGGTGGAGGATTGCTTGTCATTCCTGATAGCCTAGGCACCCAGCTCTACCAGGGCTTCACAAACCTTAGAGACAGTGCCCACTTCTGCTCCATACTTGGATACCACTCACAGCTCCATCAGTGCACCTCAGCTGTGCCAGGAACCCTACACACGCCGTCTGCCAGATCACCACAGTTCTTGCAATTAGTACACTCTGCTGCTCCAGTACTGGGACCTCAGGTGCAGCTCCATCAGTGTGCAGCAGTTCACACACTCCAAGCCCTCAGCCTTGCCAGTAACCCCACACACGCTGTCTGCCAGAGCACCTCATTTCTCGCATTCAGTACACTCTGGTGACTCTAGGACCTCAGGCGCAGCTCCATCAGTGCACAGCATTCCACCTACTCTAGGTCCAGCCGTGCCAATGCCAGGAAACCCACACACGCTGTCTGCCAAAGTGTTTTGCTTTCATCGATGTGCGAGCTGACAAAAAGTCTCTGGAATGAACTTATTAGTTTAAAGAAGACATTTATTATTATTTCACCACGAGGTTCCTAAAAGGAGATTAGCATGTTGAAAGCACACGTTTAAAAATAGTCACAGCAATGAATGAAAAACATACCAAAATGATTCTCCACTGCAATGTACACAGCAAATATATGTATTTATATTATACTGCAAAGCAAATAATGAAGTAAAAATGCATCACCGTAGGGCCTGCCAAGTTCTTCATCTTTCTCATGCCAGCAAGACAATGACCCCGTTTGACTGCGAGAAAGAGATCTCCACCCTCACGGGAAAAGAGGCCAGACATTCAATGTCTAAAATCCTGACTGAGGTCTCTCACTCACTGTCACACTGGGTCTTTTTATATCTTAAAAAACCAAAAGGAGCTTTCTGGGGAAAAAAAGCCTAATTTTGCAATTCAAACACGCTGGCTAGTTTAGGTATGCTTTGAAAATAACGTGTTGGGGTTTGGCCACAATCCCAAGGTGTCAAATCAAAACAAGGCCGTTCCCTGCCATCTGAGTACATGTTTATCAACCAAAGTCCTTGGTGAGAAAAAGCATGACAATAAGGACAGTTTACAATGTGGAAAAGTACGATCAGCTTTTAACATGGCAGTGTCTAATGCTTCGATAAAATCAATAGGCAGCTAAATTGAATACAAAATGTAGGCTGTAACTGGTGAACACTGGACAGCATATCCAAGTGCAAAGTGGTGCAACACAAAGTCAGTGGTCAAAAACACACATTTCATTACACAGAGCACCTCAGTTCCTGCAGTCAGTACACTCTGCTGCTCCAGTACTGGGACATCTGGTGCAGCTCCATCAGTGCACCTCAGTTCTTGGTCACTTCCTTTCCTATCCTCGGACCATGCTTACATACAGTTCCATTACAGCAGCTCAATTTTGATATTCAGTCCCACTGTCAAGCCAATACTGGTCCAAAAAGAGCAAAACACAGCTCAGCCAGTGCACCTCAAGTCTAACATCCAACGCCAATGTTGATGGAGACCACCACAGCTCCGCCAGATCCATCAATTCTAACATTCAGTGCACATTTCTTCTCAGTACTAAGGCTCCCACACACGCACTTTGGGACTCCTCGCTTCTGTGGTTCAAAGGCAATGCCACTCCCATACTGGGCCCCACTCGCAGCTTCACCTGGGCACCTCCAGGCTAACACTCGGCAACATTGAAATGCCAATACTAGGTTGCACACTTAGCTCCATAACATACCTCACTTCTGACCTTGTGTGCCCGTTACTGTTCCAGTATTGCAGCCCACATACAACTCTGTCAGTGCACCTCAACCCTAACCTGCAGCGCCCCATTATTCCAATACCAGGAATTAAACGGTGCTCTGTTTCTCAGTCCTCACCTGCTGTCTTTCTGTAATTCCAGCACTGGGCCGGGACACAGCTCTGTCATACCCCAATCCTGATCTGAAGCTCCCCAATATAGCTGTACTGGGGTTCACATACAACTCTGCTAATGTACCTGCTGCTGTTCTGAAGTCTCTCTTGCTTTTCCACACTCTGACATCTGTTTGAGGACTTGGGGGAGTCATTTAAATCTATTCTTAGCTGCCATCTTTATTTGGGAGGGTCTGTTTCACCTATCTCACTCTGTTCTTTCCTTTACTCTGTTTACTCTCAATGTTTTCTTTCTCCCACACTTTTCTCTTTCCAGCTTTTAAAATCCAGATGTTAAGTTTCTCTCTTCCTTTCAACTGTTTATTTCCACTCCTCTCCCTCAACAGGCGTTCATTCTTTCTATATTTTTTCTCTTCCTTTCATTCTTTCACTATTTTTTATTAGCTCTTTCCTTGAACTCGGTATGCGTCCTTTCACATTTTTTATTTATTTTATTTATTTTTTTTAGGTTTTTCTTCCTTCCTTTTGCTGGTGTTTTTCTTTTCTTAATCTGTCAATTCACGTTTTACTATAAATCCCTCTTTTTCCCATCTGTATGTGGAAGCCACTAGTTACTTGTCAGTCAGTGGTTTTCCCATTCTTTGTCTGTGGGAAATGTGTCAGTAAGTGCATGCCCCGGTTCTTTTGCTGCTTGTTTCTCTCACTATCTCTCCTTTTCTCTAATGTTCATTTTTCTCTTTCTTTTCATACTTTTCATTATTTTTTTTCTCGTTATCTTTTGTTTGCTAGCTTCCTTCCCTTTTTTCTTTTGTCTACATGTTTGCTGCTCTTTTAGTTTTTTAATTTTCTTGTTTTTTGTTTCCCTTCTTTCATTTCTTTGCAACACCTTCTCTTTTTTTCCTTTTGTTCCCTTCGCTTCTCTTTTTCTGCCCCATCTGCTTTCTCACCTGAGGCCTAGTTATCAATAGAGCAACATGTGCAGTGGCACCAGGGGCTAGAGACCTCACTCAACTCTAATTTCTTCTGTATTTCCCTACCGAAATTGCAATCAGCCATTTTCATTTCTTAATCCAGGGCCCATGACACCGTTACTAGCCACTTGTCCTCTTCATCTTTACTCCTGACTCCCTCTTTCCTTTCACCCTCCAATCCGCCCCAATTGATTTTTTTCTTATGGTGTTTTGAACATTACACTTTAATGTCAAAAGTTTATTTCTGATGAAGGTTTATATGATAATTGTATATGTTTTAAGTTACAGGAAGAAGGTAAATGGAAGTGCTTTAGTTAAATGCTGGGCCACTGGAATTATGAGATAGGAAAAGACAACATTTTGAGGCAGGGTTGATCAGTTTAATTAGCAAGAAAAGTCCAGTTATGAAGTTACAATGACAATAGCTCTAACTCAAGAAAATGCAAGACCCATTGCATGGCAAATGCTTGTTTCCCTTGTCGGCTGAAATTAACATGTGAATTAACTATTTTGCTAGCCCAGTTCTAAAGTTTACTCTAGAGAGATGGACTCTACTGGCTCTAACAAGAAATGGTGAACTGTATTACACCCAACCATTCCAAAGTCAGTGTTCAGTGGAATGTTGCGTGGGGTCCATTGATTATACTCCCTGCTCTGTTCCACATTGTCTACCAAAGACCAAGAATATGTGAACTAGTCTTTGGCCTAGCTGTATTGTCAAGTCTGCGGGGCAGCAGACAGTGGAAAAGCATGTTTAACAACCCTGCATCTTCATTCTCATATGTGGACGAAAGTAGGGAATAAGTGACACACTATGACAATTGGAAACCCTCCATGTTGCCACCACTGTTTCTTTTTTATTTCTACCTACTATTGGTTTAAGATGTTGTGAAACCAATAATGACATTTACTCAACAGGTTTATAAACGTAAAGACTAGATTGTATATTACTTCTATTATCTCCAGCTTTTTTAAAAGACCATATTCTTTTCAGTTCTTTCCTGTTGGGCGCCATACAATGTTGTATGATGTCCTATATGTGGAGATATGGAATTTCTATTTCATTATAACATTGAGCACATGTGCAATTCGATTTCTTTCGCTATTTAAGGTTTTCTAATAATTGTGTGGGTGGTCTCTTTTGTTTGACAATGTAATTAGCATTTTCTTCCATTATTTGTTGCAGTAGTGAAATACTTTGTGTGGTAGTGTCTTCAGCAGTGACTTTACAAATGAGCGAGATGTCTTTCTACAAGCAGATTACTGTCAGTTTTTTTTTTAATTGAAATATAACTTTAAGAAATTGCTTTATTTCTGTAAACATGAAAATAACCAATTATCTTCATTCTTTTTAATATTCATGCCACAAGAAAAAATCCTTCACCAATGCCTTGTCTCCCACATAGTGTTAGTGTTTTTAAATCCATCTCTATGAGAATCCTCATGTTTTCCATTAGAAGTCAGACATTCAGTCACTAAAGACTTGATTTTAGGGTTGAGCGCAAAGCGCTCTGTCCCTGGTGTAATCTCTCTGTGGGCTTTTAACCATGCCCATGTCACGCCCATCAGTTTGGTTGGTTTGTGGGATTGCCTTTTAAAATTCGCTTGTTTTTAAAGTTTCCTTTGCAAGATAGCTCTAGAAAAAGTAGGGAAACCTGTTTGAAGATATTGCCAGCCTCTGTTCTTTAGACGTTGTTCCATTTAAAAAGTTTCCACAGTTTCAGAACTTCTACCCCTAAATATAGATTTTAATTGGGGGTGTGTACTGCAAGATGATGCATACCTTCAGCAGCAGTGTGTGATTCCTACAAAACACATTGTATTTGATAAATATGTGAAAACCCTTGGGTCCACAACTCAAACCCATGCCAGCTTTCATCTCAGTGCTTGTCGAGAATGTTGGACCGCCCGAGAGAGGTCATCATGTGGTGAGCTGTCAGTGCACTCGTGTGTGAGCTATGAGTTTTCACGTTGACTGCTTTGTTTAAGTAGGCAGCAGCCAATGCGTGGCGCTAGGAGTGTTACTGACAGCGAAGCAGTGAATGAGAAGTTATGTTTACTTATGTGTCTGTGGTGTATTGGCAGACATTTTGAAGTTGCCTATGTATGTCTATCAGAGGACAACAGTCAGAAGCAAAATACTCGAGTCATCTGTGACTATGACTCCTGTTTTTGCAATCAAGTGGAGAGAATCAGGTGCATTTCCTTTAGGCGCAAGTGGATAGTGATATATGCAGCCTCTCATTGATGGAGAGTTATATTTATCTAATCCCAGCGATGCACACCAAAAGAGAGTATAGTTTTCATCTACACAACTGTGGCATTAGCCAGTATTTTTAGGTTGAGCTTAGGCAGAGCACTGTCTCTCGGCATGTCGTAATCTAAGTCAGTGGGCTTGCAACATTCTCATGCCCATCACTTTCATTTGTTCCTTGGCCTGTCTTCAAAATTCCCTGGATTTTGTAGGTAAATGCTTTACATTTGACCCTCCTTGGAAACTGACCCTGTTACACGGATTATTGCATGATAGGCCATATAGTTTAGTGTTGGGCACTATTTATTTCTTTTGCTTAATGGCTCTGTTGTTTCTTCCTTGTTTTGGGCATGCCGCTGTTTCTTTGTGGTGTCTGGACCCAACGGCTGCAAGCTGGAGGGGTGGTTATCTTAACTAACTTCGATTTTTTTAAATTTTTTTAATGGTTCATATATCGCAAACTCGACCGGAGGAGCACTTTACATGAGGATGTGAAGTTTTATATAGCGCAACCTTGATCTAAGGAGCACTTTACTAAAGTACTACTTAAAAAGCTTAGCAAATTGAAAAATATGCAAACTGAAGAATTTAACACAGAAAAGAACACAGAAATTCTCTAAGCGGCTATCCCGACACAGTGGTGTAGAGCTGATACTAAAATATTCACTGCACTTGTGAAAATCGCCCCATAATGCTCTTCAGGGCATTTCTTTATGAAAACATTTTCGCCCACAACTCAGCCTCTGGTGGCCCTACAACAATGGGCCCAACACCAAACTGTTGAGCACGACGTGCTCTTTCTGTCTGTTATCTCTGGGCCCACATGCCAGGTTGGGGGGGTGGGGGGAGGTCTAAAATAGTTACCTCTCCCAACATTCAAATTCTTTTTAAGCTCTCTCATGGCTGGAACTTTTTGTTTTACAGCTGGGAGTGGTTTGTGTTTTAAGGGCCTTTTTGTAATAGTATTACAGTAGGCCTGCTAGGTCTTAAAACGTGTAAGGCACTACACCCTATTGGGGCTACAAATCTGGTTACACTACATTACTTTCTGCCATTCAATTTTCATATCGTTATGCCCTCTTGGGGCTGACTATATGGTTACATGACCATGTTTCTTACAAATACTATTTTAACTATGGTGTCCTCTAGGGGCTGTTCTGAGCATTATAGTCAAGATACTGCAATATGTTCTGCACTCAGAAACTTGCCCCATAATGCTTTGTGGGCATTTCTTTAAAAAAAAAATATTTTTGCCCATAACTAGGACAATGGGACCACCACCAAACTGTTCAGCTTGACGCACACTTTCTGTCTAGGTCCCCACACTAGGTTGGGAGGAGGAGGGCTGCAAAATAATAATTCCTCCCACCAGTCAGTGTCTTTTTAAGTTCTCTCTTGTCTGGAACTTTAGATTTACAGCTGGGAGTAGTTTGTGTTTTAAAGGCGTTGTTTGTAACATTATTCTAGTAGGCCTACTTGGCCTGAAAATGTGTAATGGACTATGCCCTCTATGGGCTAAATACATGGTTACTCTGCATTGCTTTCTGCCTTCTGTTTTTGTGTGGTTATGCCCTCTACGGGCTGACCCATGCTGTTTTTATTAAAGTGTTTTATTAGGACTGTTCTGAGCATTACAGTCGAAATACTATAAAACCCGCTGCAGTAGGAAATCGCCTCATAATGCTTTGCGGGGCATTCCTTTTACAAAACATTTTTTAACCATCACTCACTGCACAGTGTGATCTTTCTTTCTAGGTCATCTCTGAGCTCCCACACATTTGTTGGGGGACCCCTAAAAAATAGAATAAATAATGGCAATATTGTCATTTGTTGCTGCAGATAGAGGAGGAAGGTAAATTGAAGTGTTTTATTTATTTAAAGGGCCACTAGAAATTTTGTGACAGAGAGGACCAAAATATGCAGAAGGGTTGACCAATTTGTGTCAAGAAAAGTCCATTTATGCATTTACAGCACCAATCGCTCTAACTCAAACAAATGTGCAGATGCTTGTTTTTCTACTTGCTGCTGTGTCATCTGTTAGAGAGTGGATACCTCTTCAGGCGTGACAATGAATAGGCTGCTTGCTGCCTTACCTTCTGTTGCAGAGTGGTGGCATCCCCTGGAGCGACAGAAATTTCAGCATACTTAGCACACCTTTGTTGTTTTGATGATCTCATGCTCTGCTCCAACTTGGCCTCAGAGACTGACTCATCAAGAGAAGTGATTTTAGTGTGCATTTCTACATGTGCATTGGTGTTTACAAAAGAAGTTGTTCAGTTCTCCTGTTATATCTTTTCATTTTTTATTTTTACTTTTTACAGCTGCACGAGGAACCACATTTTCTTGGAAAAGAATGGTTACTGGTATGCATTGTTTACTTAGAAGCTGCTGATAGTTTTAAATTAATACAGTGAAGTTTTACTTAAGCTCATGATGACTGGGAGGAAGGGGTTGGCAAAGGTTGCTGCTGAGTGGCATGAAACTGCACCTAAAACATTTGTTTTTCCATTGTGGAAGGGTATATTTCTCAGGGGAGAGAAGCTTTGTCCCTTTATTATGTCTGAGACACCAGCTTTGGTTGCACATACAGAGCACTTGGGGGGTGACACAACAAAAGGTTTCTTGAATTGTACTGTTGACTTATTATTGACTGTAACATTGTATTTATTGTAACAGTGTGTGAGGTCTGTAAGGTAAGAGACTAAAGTTTGAAGTGCAGTAATCCATCTATGTCCTAGTGAATTTTCCAAATGGGGCCTGGGAGAGTGTAAATCAGGCTTCTTTTTTTACCTGTTCTGAGTGTTTTCAGGGGAGAAAAGAATTACTTTGATGTTTAATTGAGCATTATTCGAAGTGGATGGAGCTCTGGTTTGTGAGTCTTTCTTTTGTGTACACTATTATTTTAAGTTTTGAATCCAGTGTCATCTCTGACCTGTGACCTATAAACTAATTCATAACCTCTTTCTAGGAGGCCCTTGATCAGAACTATATGATTTTGAACTGTTATGCATAAGTTAATTATTAGTAGTTAAGTTAGTCTACCTATATGTCATGTATGGTGTTACTACTGAAATGCTGTTCATATAAGATACATATGAACAATGCATTAGGCTACTGAGTGTACACTCAGTATTAACCCCTTCTGTGCCGGAGATGTAATGGTTACGTCCACTGGCACAGTGCTCCTGTGCCGAGGACGTAACCATTACGTCCTCGGCATGGAGCTCTGTCCCTCCTGGGCTTCCCACCCACACCCTCCCAAGGCAGGGATGGAAGGGGAAGCCCTTCCCCCTCCGCCCCTAACCCCCCCAGTAACATATGATGACGTCAGCGCGCGCTGACCTCATCAGAGGCCACTTCCCCATTGCGCTGGAGATTGGAAGAGAAATTCTCAGCATTTCTTTTCCGATCATGTGATGGGGGCCTGAGAGGCTTCAAAGGGAAGGAAAGGATTTTCTTTCCCTTTGAAGTCTCTCAGAGCATTTCTTCGCGATCCGGATTCTGAAATGCCCACTAGACACCAGGGATTTATTATGAAAACGAAATTGGCATAAGGGGAGCGACCCCTTGGGCAAGGGTTGCTCCCCTGGGGGGCAAATTGTATTGAGACCATTTCTACCCCCCTTGGGGGCAGATCGGCTGATTTTTGTTAGGCCAATTTGCCCCCAAGGGGGGCAGACACCACTAGGCACTGTTTTTTTTTTTTTTTTTTTCCCCCGCCAATTTCACGGAAGGGGAGCGACCCCTTAGGCAAGTGTCACTCCCCTGAGATGGCAAATTTATTTTTGACCATTTCTGCTCCCCTTGGGGGCAGATTGGCGTATTTCTATTAGGCCGATCTGGGGAGGCAGAAACCACTTAGGCACCAGGGATTGGTGTGTGTGTGTGTGTGTGTGTGCGCGTGTGTGTGCATGTGCGTGTTTTCTTTAGGGGGGCAGCCCCTTGGGTAAGGGTCGCTCCCCATGGGGGCACATTACTGTTGGCCATATCTGCCAGGTCTAATTTTGGAAGGCCCATCTGCCTCCAAGGAGGGGGGGGGGGGGGGGGGGCAGAAAGCCCACCAGACACCATGGAAGTTTTTTTTCCAAAATAAGAGGGTGGGGGTATAGCCATACCCCCACCCCACATAAATGGGGCCAACGTTGTTCAGATGGGGCAGGTACCCCTGATCCACACCCTGGTGGTGGGGGGGGGAGGGGGGGGGTCAAAAAGTCTACTAGATTCCAGGGAATTAAAAATAATGGGGTGGTGGCTACCAACCAGTATGGGCCTGGTTATGTCCCCACCCCAACTGAAGGGGATAACAGTCTTTCAGCTGTTCCCCCGCAAACTAAAACATCTTATCCCACAGCAAGCAAGAAGACATTTGATTATTTTAGGTTTTGGTTTTACATTTGGGCCATGAGAGGGTGGCTAACTTTCAAAATCGTCCGACTTGGAATGGTGAGGGCCGCACTTTTTGGACTTTGGGATGCTGCCGTGTAGAAAAATCCACAAGACCTAGACACATCTGAAAACTAAACATCTGGGTGATTCCAGGGTGGTGTGTTTCACATGCACCCTGCACCATTTTCTTACCCACAATGCCCTGCAAACCTCCAACTTTGCTGGAAATAACACATTTTTCACACATTTTTGTGATGAAACCTTCTGGAATCTGCAGGAATCCACAAAATTTCTACCACCCACCATTGTCTCATCTATACCGATAACAATTCTCCTGCACTTGTCAGCCTAAAAATGTTTTTTTTCAAACTGCCCTTTTGGACCCGCTTTGGTTCTCCCTCAATTTCGACATGTTTTTGGCTCCTCCCTGTCGAAAGCACTTGGCCCACCTGCACAAATGAGCTATAATTTTTACCGGGAAACTGAGGGGACCGTTGGGTGGTATGAAATTTGTCCCAGTGCGGTGATCCCACACATAAATGTGGGAAAATGTTTTTTTATTTATTTATTTTTTAGCTAAATTTGAGGTTTGCTGAGTATTCTGGGTAAGAAAACCTTGGGGGATCCACGCAAGTCACACCTCCCTGGACTCCCTCGGGTGTCTAGTTTTCAGAAATGTCTGGGTTTGGTAGGTTTCCCTAGATGGCTGCTAAACCCAGGACCAGAAACGCAGGTGCCATCACCACCCCCACCCCACTTTGATAATAACTTTGATAATTTTGATGTGTCCAGATAGTGTTTTGGGGGAATTTCCTGTCGCAGACGCTGGGCCTACCCACACAAGTGAGGTACCATTTTTATCGGGAGACTTGAGGGAACGCTGGGTGGAAGGAAATTTGTGGCTGCTCTCAGATTCCAGAACTTTCTGTCACCGAAATGAGGAAAAAGTTTTTTGGGCCAAATTTTGAGGTTTGCGAAGGATTCTGGGTAACCTAACCTGGTCAGAGCCCCACAAGTCACCCCATCTTAGATTCCCCTAGGTGTCTAGTTTTCAAAACTGCCCAGGTTTGCTAGGTTTCCCTAGGTGCTGGCTGAGCTACAGGCCAAAATCCACAGCTTGGCACTTTGCAAAAAACAGCTCTGGTTTCTTTGTGAAAATGTGATGTGTCCATGTTGTGTTTTGGGGCATTTCCTGTCGCGGGCGCTAGGCCTACCCACGCAAGTGAGGTACCATTTTTATCGGGAGACTTGGGGGAACACAGATTAGCAAAACAAGTGTTATTGCCCATTGTCTTTCTCTACATTTTTTCCTTCCAAATGTAAGACAGTGTGTAAAAAAAGACATCTATTTGAGAAATGCCCTGTAATTCACATGCTAGTATGGGCACCCCGGAATTCAGAGATGTGCAAATAACCACTGTGGCCATTTTGGAAATACAAAGGTTCTTTTGATACCTATTTTTCACACTTTATATTTCAACAAATTAATTGCTGTATAGCCGGTGTAGAATGAAAACCCATTGCCAGGTGCAGCTCATTTATTGGCTCTGGGTACCTAGGGTCTTCATGAACCTACAAGCCCTATATATCCCCGCAACCAGAAGAGTCCAGCAGACGTAACGGAATATTGCTTTAAAAAAATCTGACATCGCAGGAAATAGTTAAAATAAAACGTGGAGTAAAATGGCTGTTTTTTTCATCTCAGTTTCAATATTATTTTATTTCAGCTGTTAGTTTAGGGTCTACACAAATGACCCCTTGCTAAATTCAGAATTTTGTCTACTTTTCAGAAATGTTTAGCTTTTTGGGATCCAGCATTGGTTTCTCACCCATTTCTGTCACTAACTGGAAGGAGGCTGAAAGCACAAAAAATAGTAAAAATGGGGTATGTCACAGTAAAATGTCACAATTGTGTTGAAAAATGGGGTTTTATAATTCAAGTCTGCCTGTTCCTGAAAGCTGGGAAGATGGTGGGTTTACCACCACAAACCCTTTGTTGATGCCATTTTCAGGGAGAAAAAAACACAAGCCTTCTTCTGCAGCCCCTTTTCCCATTTATTTGAAAAAAAACTGAATTTTCGCTGTATTTTGGCTAATTTCTTGGTCACCTTCAGGGGAACCCACAAAGTCTGGGTACCTCTAGAATCCCTAGGATGTTGGAAAAAAGGACGAAAATTTAGCATGGGTAGCTTATGTGGAGAAAAAGTTATGAGGGCCTAAGCGTGAACTGCCCCTAATAGCCCCCCAAAAAAGGCTCAGCACAGGAGGGGAAAAGGACTGGCAGCGAAGGGGTTAATTCATTTGGTACTTTTCCCACCACCCTTCACTCGTACAACTTGTGAGATATTGTACACAAGGTGCAATCCTTGGTACTTTCAGGGATAGTGACGAAAGAAAGCTTCTAGGGAGCAGTGCATCAAAAGACGTCTGGCATGTTCCTCAGATATGGTTCTAATAGATCTGTAGACACTGTGGTTCGAAGGCTGCCTTTGGTCTGGTTCAGTCTGCAACTCTTGGTCTCTTATGTTGATGGAAGTACTTACTAGCAATTAAGGCTAGGTCATATAGGAAGTATATTTATAAATGTGTACCATGATGGGGTTGTACATGCTCTGCGCTTTAGCCATGTGCGCATTTACAACTATAATCTCATAGACAAGTGAGTAGAACACCAGTCTGTTTCCTTCATTTCACATGACTGATGGCTATGACTTCATTGTGTGGAGCCCAAGAGAAATTTACCTGGTGTGATCAAAAAACCTCTAGACATGTATCAATCTGGTCACTTAGCATTTGTTGGGGTTTTCGGTTGATGTGTTTTTAAAGAAGGGTTGCCTGACAAAGCTTGTTTCAGGAAGCTTCAAACAGTTTTTTTTTTTTGGAAATGCAAAGGAATCTGAGGTCCAGTATAAAAAGTGCTTTCACAAGGCTTTGGTATGACAGATCACACCATTAGAGTTGTGGTAAGGTGTGTGTGTGATGGCCTGTTAGCCATAAGATTCTAATTTTGAAGGCAGCAGGTTCAATGATCTGAGCGTATCCCCACAAAACACAAGTGTTATGCTTGCCATCTCCACTTTGTTCTCGTATATCAATTTTGATATACAATGTACAGTATTGGTATAGAGCTGTGGTTCCCAACCTGTGGTCCAGGGACCCCTGAGGGTCTGCGAAGCCTCCTCAGGGGGTCCGTGACTGCTGAGAAAATTAAATAATATTAACAGACTAGCTCCCTAGCTTTCAGTAATGACTTGGGGGGGGGGGGGGGGGGGGGGGGTAGGAGTGGATTCCAATAATCATTCAGTGAGGGTCCCAATATTGATAAAGTAGGGGTCCACAGAAGTCCAAAGGTTGGGAACCACCGGTATAGAGCATTAAATAGTTTTAGGAAAATGTATTCACATTGTTAATGTCTTGATTAAAGTCTTTGCCTTGGGTAAGGTCTTTTTAAATAATTATTTTATCTTGTTTCAGATGGGCGGACAGATCCGCTGTTGGATGATGTGGGTCAAGCTTTTAAGCTGATGGGAGTTAACCTTCATGAGCTGGAAGATTATATCCATAATATTGAGCCTGTCACGTTTCCGCATCAGATACCTTATTTTCCTGTCAGTAAGAATAATGTTCTGCAATTTCCACAGCCCGGAAGCAAAGATGCTGAAGAGAGGAAAGAGTATATTCCAGAATACATGCCACCTATCATCTCTTCTCAAGAAGGTATGGTTTTAACATGTATCACTAAGCTCATAATTCTTACCTACAGACACTGTTAGCTGCCTTTTGTCAACGATCAGTTGTGAAAGCTAACAATACTTATGTTGGACTTTGGGTCAGCCCATTGCTTACTGTTGTTTGGCTTTCTAGTAACTCTTATTTGCTTGCTTTTTAGTGGCTTTCCTTCCTGTGTTTTCGGTTACCTGGACCAATAGCTTCTCACTTACAAAAAAGTAATGTTTTTCTTCTGCCTTTATGCTTTCATGGAAATGTTTTGTCTTGCTCTCTCCCTTGTGTTTTTCTTTCTCCCCCTCTAATCACCCCTTGCTCTTCTACCTCCCATGTTGTCTGTGGCTTCTCCCACCTCTTCTAGTCTGGCTAGACCTTTTGACTTTGCCAGTGCTTTTTAAAAAACTTTAGTATGCCTCACATTTACAGTTTTTACTTTGCTGTATAGTTGTAACCCAGTGTCACACTAACATGGAAGTGAAAAAATGCACCTTTAAGGAAGTTAGGGATGATGCTGTTTGCTTGTGAAATTGTGAGCCTAAATGCTTTCTGCAAAGTTGGTGTTACCCATTAGAATCATTCTAATTTATTGAATGTGATGAATTGTTTTTCATCTCCAAAAACAAATATTCTCATACTTTAATTCTTTCCAAACCCTTTCCAGTTCACCTGTATATCCATCTCAAAGTTTCAGTACTTCTGAATTCTGTTTGATCATTCACTTACGGAAGTGCTTTAACTCCTGTGTTCTTGTTCTCAGCACCACTTGGTGAACATCATCCTCTGTAGGCTCTTGTCACCATTTCTACTGACGCTAGGGAAGGGGAATTTAAGCACCAACCAGGGCGTTTCTACAGAAGTGGCAAGGGCAAGTTAATACTATTGTTGTAATTATAGTTATGATGACCAATAGTCCTCGGCAACAACTCACTAGAGTTTACATTGGTGATTTTCCTTAAAGTAGTTTCTCTGCGTACTTTCAGTGACATTACTAAATCGAAAACCCCTTCTGCCCCCAGCTAGTCCAAAATTGTTTTCTGTGATATACTGTCGGCTGTACACTACTCATAATTTACTAGTTGCTGAAAAGGGGCCATCTTTCTGCCTGCCGTATGCAGGAGTGATCTTTTGGAGCAGTTCCATTGAGCCTCCTCACCTTTCACAAATCCATTGCTGATTAGTTGGCTGTGATTCACATTTCTCTCCAAGGTAACTTCCAATGAATATATAACAACATAATTAAATATAGGGATGTGCAATTAATTACCTCAAGATTAGTCTTTCAAGATTAAATCTCAAAGTAATGAATGAATTAAAGATTAACACATGTAACCCTCCGAGGTGCTTCCTGGTCTCTTGTTCGATGTTTTGCCTCTTGCCAAACTAGTATCAAAACGAAATTTCTGTTGTCATGAATTAGCATTTCTTGACCTCATTGTCTCTATGTTTGGGACAATATCGAAGTGATTGATCACTATTTACCAAAAAATATGTATATAACTAGTTGAAGTTAAGGTTTTTTTGTAACCAAGAGTTTCCTTGAACCAGTTATATTTTTCAAAGACTTTTCGGTAGGTTGATATTGGTGTTGAGCACCCTTTCTAATACTCTACTCTTCCTAGTACTGTCTTGATGTTTTCTGTGTCATTTAAGTTTTCAATTGGTGACTAGTTTCACTATCGCCTCTGTATCTGCTGTGTATTAAAATACCTAATGGAGTTTGAGTTCATGTATTGGAGAATAGAGCTGTCCAGCACCCCTTTTCATAATTATATTGGAAGGAACCACAAGTGCGGGCCCAAATATAATTTGTCAGAGGCTGAATAAAATGTAATGAAGATTTTATTACTGTCAGAGTACACGAGTTTGGTCTTTGTGCCCAAATAGCACAGGTGATCCACAATTTAATGGATTCAGGACATCGTTTAAATCTTGGGTTATTAAGGTTGTTTCCTGTGGCGAGGAGAGCATTTATTTAGCATTTTAAGTAAGGAGTATGGACATCGTTCTTCTTGGAGATGGCTTGGCAAGTGAAAAAAATCCTCTGACCCAGCTGTAGTCTCCTTAACTTTGATGCTTCCAATTTGTCAAAGTGCATCTCTTTTAGGAAGAATACACTAGTCGTTTGATCCCTCAGCGAATATCTCTAGGTAATTAACTACTCACTAAATTATGATGTTGTTTAATTTAATAGATGTCTTTATGTGATTTTAAGTAGGACTATATGGAAGAGAGCTGGGGCCTGTATCATGTTCTCTTTCCAGATAGAGCAGTGAAATAAATCAAACTAGTATTACATGCAAATAATGACATTGACATGTTGCTTTCCAGAGTGCTTTCCAGTCTTGCTCTGGTGCGTATTGCATGCACTTTGTGGAGCCTGGAACAATCATATCCAACTACCACGAGCAAGTATTAAGGATTACATAATCTACAACGCATAAACTAAGTCTATCCAGTTGGGTTTTCCAGTCGAATTACTGTGTTGATGAATGTGGTAATCTCTGTTCCAATTCTGCCTTTCTACTCGATCAAAACAGTTGTGGCACCTCTGTCTCTGAAATTATAAACATGTTTAATTTACCTATTGTTTCATTTTGAAAACAAGTAGAGCATTTCTCCTTAAAATATTAATATTATGCTAAGA
Organism: Pleurodeles waltl; assembly: GCF_031143425.1. NCBI lineage: Eukaryota > Metazoa > Chordata > Amphibia > Caudata > Salamandridae > Pleurodeles > Pleurodeles waltl. The sequence goes on along the minus strand of NC_090442.1, from coordinate 699,574,873 downwards.
CATCCATTAAAAACAAATGGCACAAATATGGATGGTAATATTTGATGTTCCTATGTGCCAAGTTGGGGTTTATCTCGAATCTGTATTGTAGAATCTCCTGTGTGACGATCTGGAGCACTGTTTAGCATCATTAAACTCGCAAGACATCTCAGTGGTATGATGGCAAAGCTTCACATCGCCCAAGCATTCCTCCCAGAGCATCCAACAGATTTAAGGTGCTAATATTGATTAAATCAATGTGAATTATGGAAAAGAAAAGATGAAGCCTCGGGTATCAGACCATCTGCCGAGGTAGTGTTCAAGAGTGGGGGTCAATTAAAATAAATAAATCCATTTTCATTATCTAAATGTGTCCATCACTGTTGTGTATTTCTCAGTGGGATCTTCTTTGAAAATTGTCGGTTTGAGTCCTAAAATGTTCCATCAAGTTGTCTTATTGGAATTTCGGCCTTTTTCAGGCAAGGCTCTAGTCACGAAATTACCTTTGTCCTTCTGTGATCTCCTGACAATATCTGCTATTGGTTAAGCTTTTTTGTTCGCAGCAACGTTCTTGTGCACCTGTGTTGCTCCTTAGACAATATAAGCAAGCCTAAGTTTGCAGTGAATTCGTTTCCGCTTCTGGTGAATAATGCAGAATAATCAGTTATCCTGAGCATGGTGATATTGCATTTCCCTACAGCAACGGATTCTGTGGCTTTGCTGCGTTGTCAGCGTAGAATGCGTACAAAGACTGCTCTGTTTCTACCCTGTCTTATGCGTGGAATGGGCTGGTAGCAGGTTTAACCTTTGAGTTGTTGAGACATATTAGTTCCTTGACTGAATTTGCTTAATTGGGTCCTATAATCGAAAGCCTCCAAGCTGCCGGTTTCTGATTCAGAATCGCATGCAGATATCTTGTGCAGCTTAAAGGCAGTTTCTGAAGTGATCATTTGAGTTGATTATGAAGCTAGCAAAGTTTGATTTATTTTGTTACTAACTAGCCACTGTAAAGACTGATGATTCTGGATTAGGTCGAATTTGCTGGTCTCGTGAACTCCAACGGGGCAGCAAAGACTGTGATTACAGGTGCACAGGCCACCGGTTAAGGTGGCTACCTTTAGCTTCTAATTTAGACACCTGCTGGAATTGTGAATGAGTCCTGGAACCTCAGCTGTTCTTTAGCTGTCAGATAGAAATTTCTATTTGGGATGATATATCACGTCATATTGTTTTGTGATTGTGAATGAGTTTACGTATGGTAAGAAATTGCTGTTTATTTAAGCTCTTATTGTGGCCTAAAAGCAAATCTTAAAAGTGTGAAAATCAAAATCAAACCTACAATTGAGAGTAGGATTTTTTTTAGATGTCTCGTCTATCGAAGAGAGAAAACATTTCATTTAAAAGAATCGACATTTTGGGAAATCGTGCGATTTTGTCATAAGAGGACTTGTATAGTTATATTTAATGTAATAGAAGTTTTGAATGTGCCCATTATAGCACAATATTGCCCTGTTTTTTCATATAGGCGGACTTAATAACACTCTAATAGTTATATTTTATCAATGTGAAAATTTATAAGTACATGATTTAAATGTTGTTTTGCTTCTTTTCAGATTATTTTTTTCTTTTGTTATTTACACGAATAACTTGCAATCATGTCAGTTTTAAAAATTTGTAATTGTGTTTTCCCTTTCAATAATAAAGTATCATATGTTTTAAAGGGATCTCCAAACACTTTTTCAAGCGCAAGTCACTTTGGAGAAAAACATTTTTTCCGTCTTTGATTGTGTATTTATGTACATACTTTGCACCCTTGTGCCACCTAGTGGATGATCCAAAAACTTGACGCAAATATTTCGTTAACGAGCATTGACAACGTCAATATGTCGCCGTTATGCGAGAGCTATTTGCTTTCCCAATGTCTTTAGGCCATGTTTTACAACAGTGTGGTTGCTGTTTAGCATGGCTAAAAGTTAGTTGAGTGGTGTATGGTAAAGTGAAGTAGCGAAGGGTCGGATTGAATGGCGCGTAGAGTGTTGAAGCCTTCTACGGCACATAGACTGACGCCGATAAAAATTTCAACCTCCACTGAAAACGGGATCGTGGTCCACACGCACAGCTGGACTGTAAAGTGTTTACATGCTGGACCCCTGCAGAAATTACTCTCCAGAGAGTAATTTATTTAGGTAAAATTTCAAGAAGCTCTGTCTGTGCATTACATATATTTTGAATCTGGCCTTCGAGCTGCTCACCCTTCAGATAAGCAGAACTCCCATGGCTCTAGAAAATAAATATTAGACTCTAAAATATCTGCTGTCATCACCCTACACCACTGCCAGCCTCCAAAGCGGGCACCACGGTCGAAAAGCAAGACCAATTAAATCATTGGCAGTCTGAACTTTTACAATATTAAAAAACACAAAACTGTTGAAAACCACGAACCAAACATACACTGTAGAACAGGAGACAATCTTTGTTCAGCATGCACCGCCTCCAGTACATATCACTGTTTAAGACTAGAATTACCTGCACTGGCACAATGCTACAGTCCGTTATTGGAAAGCTTGTACAACTATGCCCGCCCCACTGTTTAAAACAAATATATATTTTATTGAAGTTTTACAATACATACAAACCATTTATTGTCCTAAACATGAAGCAGTGCTTTCTAGCATGTTCACCCATCATCAATGTGACCCAGCACGGTGGGGTTGGGTTGGGGTAGGGTGTTATTTGGCTGTTCATGCCGTGGTGGCAGCTATTTACTGTTGCTCTGATCGTAGCGCATTGACCTCTCTCACCTGTGTAAGAAAGGGCCTCTTTTGACATGGTTAGCCCCCACTTTTTGCCTGGTGTTTGATGTGGTTTCAAAGTTGTTAGTGCCTAGGGTCCCTGCTAACCAGGTTCCCTGGGTCAGATCTCTGACCCAAAACTGCTGTGATGCATTGGCACAATTGGAAACACCTTTAGGTGCCTCTATAAGTCCCTAGTACATTGTACTAAGGTACCCAGAGCATGAGGTACAAAGGGTTAGCTCTCTGAGGGCAGTAGCCACCCTCCGAGACCATGCAACCAAGTGCACCCAGCACCTCCATTGCAGGCTGAGTGTCCTGGTGCAACCCTAAAATGTCCTCTCCACTATACACTGCATGCAATATAGGTAAGTCACCACTCTGGCAGGCCCTCCAGCCCTAAGGCAGTGTCCAGTATACTGCATGCGTGGGCATAGATGTATGAGCAGTATGCTCCTACTACTTCCCTGTCAAACCTGGGACATGGTAAGTGAACAGAGCAGCCATTTTACATGCATGTGCTGGAGACTGGTCAGTACGAGTTTCACAGCTAAATGATGGCCACTCTGCACCAGGGGTTGTTTGGTATCAAACAACTCAGAATGCTATATCCAAACTAGTACCAGTATTTGATTTATTGCAAAATGTACCCAGGGGTCACCTTAGAGGTGCCCCTGCAAAAGCTAACTACCCTGGCATGGTTGCTGGCTGTTCACAACCAGCCTGCCACCACTAGACAGGATTCTGGAACACTGGGGTGTGAGTCTGTGCTCTCTGGATCCTCAGAACAGAGCCTTTCCTGGGCAGAGGTGTTACACCTCCTCCCCCAGGAATGTGCACAGCCCTGTCTTACTGCCCTTGAAACTCCACCCCCAGCCCTGCTGCTAGCAGCATATGGCCGCCCAGCTGCAAACCCACCTTTTGGCGGGAGCAACAGCAGAAAAATGCACAGTGGACAGGAGGAGTGGCCACCCCCAGCTTGCACCAACCCTAAGGTGTTGCATGCGGGGTAACCCCTCCATTTAATTTTCCTACATCTTGCATGGTAGGGAAATAGCCTATCAGGGATAGGGACGTGACCTCTGCCCACAGGAAGTGGTCACACAGTGGGTATAGCCACCCTAAGGTAGATGACCCATTGGTCACTAATAGCTACTCCCCTAAATGCCCACTAAATGCAGTATGTAGTGGGCACCCCTAGACTTGCAGATCAGATTCCAAGGACATAAGACCAAAACTAAGAAGACCCAAGGCTCGAGAAATGCATTCCTATTGCACAAGAAAAAAGGTGCCAAACCCTGCCTGCTGCACCCAGGACTTTACAGTTGCAGCTAAGGGGTTGCTCGGTCATCGGACAGACCCAAAAATTCCCAGAGGACCTCCACTCTTCTAAAACTCACCAAAGATCTCCCTCAATAGTGAAGACATCACTCTCCTGCAACAAAGACCAAAAGACCAGTGAAGTCCAGTTCACTGGCTGGCACTGATCAAGGAACTGATCGCCGTAACTGGACCAAATTTAATCCGATGGACCGTAAGGCCCCCACAAGATTGGGGGCACTGCAACTTCCAGTAGCTGAACCATGCAATAGCCCCTGGTTCTGGTCACTCGGCGTCTGACACCAGGAAGGAAAGTCGACTCCAAAAGGACTAGGAGGAAGCCTCAATCAAGGGACTTCAGAAACCACCAGAACCACCCACCAGAGTGACCCTGCTGACCTGCGAGCGACTCTCAAAGTGACCTCCCTCCTGCTACCAAGGGCACCTTTGTGCACAGCTCTTAGCTCATCTATCTACTCTGCACCCGGCCTCCCTGGGCCCTGCATCGGAGAACCATCTGTGTTCTAAGTGTCACCCCCTCCCCCCTTTGCGACCTCTACACTCCAAGGGGACAAACTGAACTCACCTTAAATTCTACCTGTTCTTTGCTTTTCCAAGTGGTCTCCCGCACTGGACCTGCACCAGCCCCAAGGACTTTTCTGCTGCTCTTCCTGCCAAAATCAGGAACCGCCCAAGCTCTTCAGGCTGGTCCACAGGACTTCTTGACGACTTTGACCTATATGCAAAATGAGACATTGGTAAACGCATTGCATGATTTTATAGGTTTTTTTCCAAGATTTCTCCCATTGGTAACTATGATGCATAATTAAGCTCAAAAATACTTTTTTGCTAAACTTTGAAAAATCATAACTTAAAAAAGAACTTACCCGATTTTGATGACCTTGGTCTTAAAAAGTTTATAAAAATCTGAAGTATTTTTGTAAATTGGTCTCAAGGTATTCCTGTGAATGTGTGTCTTGCTTTATTGATACTGAGGGTACAACAAATGCTTTGCACTGCTCCAAGACTGGCCTAAATGCTCGACCAAGCTACCATAAATTTTAGAGCTTTAGGTGGTCTAGTTTTTACCTCTGTAAACCAATGTGGGGTTGCCCGGACTCTTTGTACAGTGTGCCTGGTTTTGCACACTACATTGAGAGTCCGCCTCCTACAACCTGCTCATTCCAATGTCTCTGACCAGCTGTCAATGCTGCCCCAATGTTTATTTTATTGTTTTACACCCTGATTGGTAGTGCAGCTTTGTTGCAACTCTCAACAGTCACACCACAGTGTGTGTTGGGTACGCGTGAGCCAGCCAAAGACTTGGTGATTTTGCTGCTGTATTTTGCATGCTGCAGAAGATGCATCCCTCACAGTAGCCACAAATGGCCAGTGCAGCAGGGCAAAAGTACAGGGAGGCTAGAGGACACCAGCTGCTGACTTTATTATTATTAGCATGTTGTTATTTTTTATAAATAGCGTAGACAGAGAGCTGTCAGCCCCTACCTATTCCAAGTATACATAAATTCCATAATGGAATGGTCAGTCAAATATGGAATGGGTGGCTAGCATGGAACGAGAACAGCTGCATCCATGCTCTGCAAGTTGGAGCGTTGTGTTCTGATGCGCCATGTAAGCTTCTGCTTGCACACTACTCTTTAAATGTTATAGTCCTAAAATAAAAAGTTTCAAGAGTCCTTCAAACAAGTCTTTCTATTCCAGGCTTCTTTTTTTAAATAATGTTCCAGCATAATCAACACGTGTCAAACAAGGGTAACACTGTGATCTTGTCAGGGCTTACCACTTATTTTGATAGATGTCTCTCTCTTTCCCTCCCCCACTAGGTCCATACTTTGAGGACTGTCTTCTTTTCATTAGGCATGTTGTTTGCTGTAAAAAAAATAGGCATCCTATCTACCATTTGGTAATGAAGTGTAGTTAAGCCCTATATTCCATTATATATGATCTGGTTGTGTTCATGGAATCACACATACTTAGGAGTCCAAGAAAGCACATCTATATATTATTCCTTATTTATAGGTCTTTGGTAATTAATAATGCCTGGGGACCTGAGTAAGGAGTTAAGATATAGATACTGAGTAGGCAACAGCTGTACCCCAAGTGAAGCATCTGTCCATCAGTTTCAGTTACCTGTATAGCAGGACATAATGAGAGTCTCAGCAGTGTAGGTTCTTTGAGTGTAATTTGCTACAGTTCTCAATTATGAAATTATTCTTTTGCCTAGTAGTGGGTTCATGCCAGGTGAAAGATTGTGTTTTCACTTACATTTCTGCTTGTTGCATTATACTAAGCACAATTGTGCTTTTGTGGGTTGATGCCACACAGTCTGGTCTTCCTTTTAAATGAAATATTGCTACTTCGTGATGGACGAAGCCCTTCGCTAAATTTTCAGCTTGGGAGCATTGTGTTCCTCAAAGTGTAAATGGCCTGGTCTGTGGTAGTGTTTTCAGGCAATCCTTTATTCTTCCTGCCAAACAGATTGTCTGTATGATTTATGGACTTCTTGACGGAGGATTTCTTCACTCCTTATGCATTACAAAAGAGGTAATTTCTGCATGAAATGAATTAATATTGATAGTTCTTAACTAGCCTTCCTACGTGGGTCATAGGATTTAGTGTCAAATGATGACCCGAAAAGCCCACTACATAAGTGCCATACTAGACAGGCCTTGAGGAACCTTTGATACATATTGAGACTGAAGCAGGGTGCACTAAACGTTTCACCTGGACTTCTCTCCCCTATCACAGTCATGTGTAAAGTAGCTGATCTCAAATGACTCCCGGCTGCATGCCCATGCCAAGTAGGCATGGCTGGGGGAAGCTGTGGGACTGTTTCTATTTAAACATAATAGACCCCCTCAGTACAATCCACCAGACAAGTAAATTTGCTGTCAAGCTAGTGAAGCCATTTAATGCACCTCTGAGTAATGACATGACACAATTGTAGGTGCACTACTACACAGAGATGTTCGGCAGTGTGAAGGTTCTGAGCTCTCAATCACTCCTGAAGCTTGTTAAGTAAGGGACGTTCCTTTGCCTTAATCAAATGACGCTCTGAGTGAAACGCAAGTTGGAGACATTTGATCCGATACTCCGTAAACATTGACATTTGAGCTTTGTTATAGTGACTTTGCTACATTACACCTCTCTCCCTGATCTGGGTATACCAGAAAGTTTTAAAATTCTCTTTTGAAATTAAATATCTACCTAGGAGTTGACCTCCAGCTTACTGTACCCTTTCTTGAGTGGTAAATTATTGCTTGTCTGGCACCAACTCCAAACTTATACAGGCCTTTTAGATGCTGATGTGACAACTGACTGATTGTAGATGATAGTAGAAGACTGTCTCTTTCTGCAGTGTGTATAGTGGGTCTGGTGTTTGATTTTGTCGATTTATCATTATCAATGGTATTGACCTGCTTTGTTGGACTAATTGTTCTATAATCTTTTGCTGTCTTGCTCTCCATATCGCTGGAGATAGGTACGTATAAAGATGATAACACAGCAATCAACAGTCTTCTTTTTCTTTATTTAAGCTTCATGTACACAACACCTCCCGCAGAGCTCCTCCCCTCAGCTCCCTTTCTTCTCTTCTCCCTCAGTCTCCCACATTCCATATCTGACCTCATAGAACATAAACATTACATTCCATTACCCAGGTTCACAAGACATCTTCACAGTACGTCTATCAGATCCCCTGAAATATGGCAGTGGTCGAAGAAGTACTCTGCCAAGATTGTTGCAGCCTTTAGTGTTAGGCTGCATCAGACTCAAATGCCTTGTTATTAGCTCTCTTTAGCTAGTGCCCAGAAAGCCTTGTTGCACACTGCTAGGCCCAGCAGTGTCTGGTTTTCCAACATGTTGAGAATCTTGAAATTGAGGATACACGGTTTGTGAGGGCTCTAAACGCATGGAAGTTTTTATGTCAAAGAAGCAGTCAAGCAGAAACTAGCCATATCGGCTGTATTTCAAACTCAAAAGCACGTATTACCTAGCAGTGGCTTTACTAAGCTCATAAACGTTTTTGTGAAAAGTTTGCCACTTTTTTGGACGAATATAAATTACCGTCATATTCCCTGGCTTGAGTTTGGTATGGGCCTCACGCAGAGCCCTAAATGAAACTTCGATGAAGGATTGGAAGCTCGATTGCAAAAGTAAAGTCTGATTATCCAGAGGACCTCTGTCTGGTAACACTTTAAACAATCTCTCTACCCCTTACTACATGAGTTGTAACTCATTCTTTCAGTTTATGTGTTTCTAGATGATTAAAAGCAGACATTGTATTGCTTCTGTTTTCTTTTGAACAAGAAAATAATTGCCTAGATTGCTCTGACTTCATCAACTGCAGCCCCACTACTCTCCTTCCTTTCTTAAAGTTTTTAGGAAGCATAGCCTCGGGCATCTGTTTAGCATCCTAGATAGAGCATGATAACTTTATTAACCCCTCGCAGATTTGTTTTTTTTGCTGGCTACGGTAATGAGACTTCCCTGTTCACTGTGGTGTAAGGAATCGACACCATGTTGGAGGATGGTATTGCTGCATGAGTTATCTTTTTGTACTTCTGACACAATAAAAAATGCATTTTGTTGCAGGAACTGTAAACATAGGTCTGAGCGCTGAATCGGTCTTGTTCCTTTTTAAAAGAAAGGTTTCAGTCACTCACACTCTGCTTTCAGATTAGCCAAGGTCAAACTTTTTTGCGGGAACCCTCGGGGATCATTTCATCCCTGTCCTTTTTAGGGTAGAGCACGCAAGTAACCTTTCTGTGGACCTTAAACCACGCCCACCGCACCCCATCAGTTTCTTTGGTTTGTGGTCTTGCCTTTTAAAAATCGCTTGATTTCATTGTGAAAGGCATGCATACGTCATGGCTTTAACGGTGTTTAGCCCTCCTTGAGCGCACCGGCCAACTACTGAAAACATACGAGGCTCCATGATTTCCGCATGTCTTCTGGACTACTTTTTATTTTTATTTCCTACGAAGCGCGATCTCGCTGGGCAGTAGTCGACATCGATCCTGTTACATGGATAATTGCATAACTGCTGATACGTTTGACTGCGATTGAACTTAAGTTTCCTTTTGTGTGCTCCTTCACGCTCATGTTCATGGCGCTTTAAATCGGCACGCTTCTTTAAAACTGTATTACTTTTCGTCTTCTAGGTATGTGGCAATAAAAATCTGGTTAGACTTTACAACGCTAATAGCTCTAAATCGAGCAAATGTGAGACCCATTAAATTGCAAATGCTTATTAACATTTGTCTTGTTGCTATTAATCAATGGATGTAGCATAATTCCTGAAGCAAAATGTCACTAAAATTCAGATTCTACTGCTAGGTAATTCTTTGTCTTGTTGAACTACCTCGGGCCTTTGCATGTGTGGCTCCACTTCATAGCAATTCGAAAGGTGAAATTGTTAGTGGTAATCATTGAGGCATTACTAATATCACAGGCTTAAGCTGTGGCCAGTTCTTGCTTCCACACATTGCATGTTCTAAGGAAAGCCATGCCTTTTGACCAATAGACATGCATATAACATTAAAAAAGGAATTGGGGTTAAGGTGGTGAGTGCTGCCCTTTCTTTGCGGTTCCTAAGTATTCAAATTAGTATGGATGCTTGGGTCGAGAGGACCAACCCTATAGGCCTAAAAAAAACATAGGTTTTACTTCATGCATATCAGAAGACTATGGTGGTGCATTGACTGAATGTATGGTGTTTTGCTGGGTATTCTGATATGCATGCATATAACATGAATTGCAGTATGTGCCATACCTGAAATATATCTGTTTAGCAAGGCCCACCTATTTAAAGGCTAGTCTTCAAAAAATCCAGAATTTTGCAGTGCATAAGATGCAGAACACCAGCAAATATGATTGTTTTTTAGAGGTCTTACAGTTCTACATTGGCGATCAGTCCTGGCTAGGGTCCAGTTTAAATCCTTTTCTTTCTGATCAATGCATTTTCCTACTGTTTCCTCCTCTTGTGAATATCCTCCATGTGCCAGTGTTCTGGAAAACGTTTCCCCTAATAGTAGCTCATCCGCATCTCAAAGTGGTAACATGTGACTTTAAATGCAACTCCACCTACCAGACGCGATGACATTCAAATATACATGCAGCCGTTAATTACTGTTTTTCCATGCCTCATCAACATTGTTCATTTCGATGCTTTGCTTACAAAATTCTTCAGCCTTTCAACACAGACTATATGTCAAATGTCTCCCAAGGTTTCAGAGTTTAACTTCTTTCTCAGATGCTTCAAGAAAATTGCCCTGTTGGAACAAAATGACATTTGTATGTGGTGTCTGACTCCGACCTTGACTCAAAGTCCTGTAGCTTCTGTTAATTAATACACCAAATTCCTGAACTTGATAGCAAAGGACCACAGGATCTTGCTGAAGCATTCCTTTTTCCATTCAGTGAAGTCTACGAACTTGTAATGGTCCCCTAAAAGACTGTCACAAAAAAACACAATAAGTGCGATTACTCTCCGAAGTCCTCTTGTTCCTCTAAACATTTCTGTTCCTGGGACTGTTTGGAGTCTTGGAGCCATTCTACGATGCCATGTTCTTCCTTGTTGTCCAAGCCAAATCCGATACAGAAAACATGCATTTTGAATTTCGGTTTCTGTCACTGACCCACTGCAGGTTGAGACCTTTTGGCCAGCTTGTTTAGATTTATTCAGGGTGGTGCCAGCATGCTCTCCGCCACCATCAAAGGTGCGCCCTGTCCTGAGAGCGTTGCGATTACGGCTGCTCTGTCCTCAGTGCCTTCTGACTAAGTGCCCCAAAAAGGCTTGGGCCCAGGTACTGCAGGCACCCTCCGAGGTGCCATCCCCTGTTCATGCAGCTCTGCCTGTGATGTTGACATGGTCTCTTTTCACGACACTGTTAGTTGAAATCATGAGTGTTGAAAGAAAAGAGTAAAGCTTTTTTCGATGACAAACTCTTACTGCAACATCTTCCCAGGTCTCAGACTTGCACAGATAAAATAATTATTTGGGTTTGACTCCAATGCCCTTGTTGTGGTTGATAAGAATTATGGCCAGACAGAAGTTGACAGATGCTGACCACCTCATCCCTCCTACAACAAAAATGCTAGCATATATCTTGACCTAAAAAATGGAAGTGGTTTTTATATTCCTTTCTAGAAGAGGAAGTTTTTTTTAATCCATATAGCTCTCCTTCAGAAAAAGCATCTTCATTCACTGTGGTGGTGCAAAATATTGGGGTAGTATTGGACTTAACTTTGCCCTCTCGAGGCAAGATCTAACGCTTTGAATGAAATCTTGCAGTTCTCCAAGGCAGTCCCAAGTTTTCTACTGCTGTTAAACCAGGAACTACTATTCTGTCCTTGTTGCTTGAAAAAATGCTTCTTTGGCCTGGGTTTCCACACACATTGCTAGATGGCACATACCGTGCTCTGTATGAAGCAAACTTCTTATCACACCTTATGCTGGAAAGTCTGGTGGTCCAAACCTCCTCCCAAATACTTAATGCAAATGATTGTCCAATGATCCTTCCAGGCAGTGTGTCTGAAAGATTGACTCTGTAACGTCAGAGATCTTTGCTACTGGCAGTGGGTGTACACACAATGCCTTCAAAGCCACTATGTCCATGCCCTGTGGGTGCTGGCAAAGGTGATTGTTATTAATCTCCCAGAGCATATAAAAAAACCCTTCTCTAATCTGGTCTACAATGGTTTTGACACTTCCACGCAAATCCTAAAGTGTAGACTTGATGCTGAGACACTTGCTGCATTGATACAACTATCACACTACACCATCATGGTTAGATGTGTCCACTGGATTTTTTTTTATATTTGTTTTGGTTTTCGTCGAAATTATACATACCTGATATCATTTTTGAGTATTTTCTCTATAAAACTTCCACAATACTGCGACTTGCCTTCTGGTCTACAGTTGTCTTTTTCGATGTTTGCTAAGAAACTTTCTGCAGTTTATACTCCCTTTCCACGGTGTAGGATTACTCCATATGTGTTGTCAGGTTCTTAATGACTCTTTTGTTGGCTCAGCCTTATTTTTAGGTTCCATTTAGTAGGCTATGTTTCCCCAGTAGTGGCTCAGCTGCATCTCCCAAATGACAACAAGTTCATTTAAATGAAACTCCACTCACCAGATACTATGACAGTGAAGTATATATGTGGCAACCGCTGTTCCGGCATTAGTTACTGTTATGTGTCTGCCACATTTATTTTTACGAATCCTTCAACCAACCAATTTAATGAACAAGTTGGGAAACAATATAAATTCTTCAAATAAAAGTGGCCATTAAGCTAACCAACCACCCTAGTCTTGTGTTTTATTAAAGGAGAGGTGCAACTGTAAGAACTTGTGGCAGTGTGATAGAGTATTGTTTAATATTTGGTTCCATTCTTATGGTAGGGTGGAAGCAGTGAGTGTCACAGGGAGTCTAATGGAGAAATGCGTGTCAGGGCATTGCCCGCCTTTGGTCGTGATATTAAATCTATGGATTTGGTCCCATTTTTTGCGATAACACTTTACTCCAGTGTTGAATCCGGTGCAGGAAGAAGACCAGTAGAACGAGAATTAATCTTGTATTTCAGTGTTTTATTTTCCGTATCAACACCGACGTCCTCAGCAGCCCTCCAGAGGGAAACCCAGCCGTCAACTGTCTCCTCTGGAATGCCGCTGAGCACGCCAGAATTCACCGTAGGGAACCTTCCATAAAGGCGCCCTGCTACAGATAACATACAATCATGAACATAACACATATTCCCCCTTAACAAATACAACAACAGACATTGATCTACAAATACCCCAATTTTAAACAAAATACATCTGCATTAATACAATACATATTGATTTAAATGTTTAGGTCTAACAACATTCCTTTTGGGCCTATTAACGTTTGTCTCCAGATTTCCACCCGGAACGCTTTCACATCTAATGCTTGAATTCCCACTGTTGTATCCATGTTGCACATTGCTTCCCTGTATGTTTTCACCAGAGCCCTCCTCCTGGTTACTCACACCTCCCATACTGTAGTTTCCACCTTCATGTACCACACAGTTTCTCTGCATAGTTTTGCCAGAACCCACTTCCTGACCATTACCAACAATACCCCCACCAGTAAATTCACCTCCGACAAGAATACCTGGAGATTGAACCTCATGAACCACCTCTTGCTCATGACGAACCTTCACCACATTCCTCTTATTCCACAACTTACCATTTTCCACCATGACAGAATGCTTTGATACTCTGATGACCTTAGTAACAGGATAAAAACTCGACTCGCCACTTCTTTTACCTTGAGGCCTCTTCACTCTGACATTGTCACCCACACCAAACTGCATATCCCCCACACTTTTTAAATTATCATATCTCAATTTACTTCTATCTTGCAGTTTCTCTCACCTGTTTAATATCAGGAATGACCCTTCCCTTCATGGTTTCCTCCACCACCCACATTGCAAGAGTATCTACCTTTTAACAAAACAAAAGGAGCTACCTCTGTAGACGAATGGGGATTATTGTGCTAGCACCAAATTCTTTTTGCAACCGAATCCTGCACACACTTCCCCACACGAATAGCTAATTGAATAGTTTCCTTGAATATTCTATTTACCCTCTCCACAAGACTGTTACCTCGCGGACTATATAAAGCAATAGTAAGATGCTTAATACTAGGACCTTTCAAAAATTCCCTCATCTGATGCGAAACAAATTGTACACCGTTGTCCGTGACCAAATATTTAGGAATTCCTTCCCGACTAAAAATCTCTTTCAAAAATCCAATTACACTTATAGTATTAGGTTCTCTAAAAAGATTTTTACGAAATCCATTTGGAATGATTATCAACTGCAACCAACATATACCTCTTGCCTCCATTCACTACCCCTATTGGACCAATACAATCTAATCCTAGTTTTTGCCAAGGTTTATCAGGAAAAGGTACTGGACACAATGGCACCTCCCTCGTATGCAAACTTTTGTCTGCCCCTTTGCACTCATAACAATTCTTGACTGCCATCTCCACCTCAGAGTCCATCCCCGGCCACCAATAATACAATCGCAACAGTTTTCTTGTGCCAGTTATCCCCACATGTCCTTCGTGAGCCAGTTTAATTAATTTGTACCTTAAGCTACTAGGAGGTATCAAACGCTCCCCTCTCATAACAAGGTTGTCCTCCACATTCAACTCCTCTTTGACTTTACCAAATGATCTCATAACTTCAGGAACACCATTTCCTCCAGGCCAACCTTCACAAATATACTTTTTACGAAGCAACAGAGAGTTGTCCTTGTCCACTGCCTTCTTCCAATCCTGTCTAGAAATGATTCCTCCCGAAACAACCACACCATCAATCATGCCCACTACAACCTCTTCATCTTCAATTTGTTTTGTATCACTAGGAATGCAAACCGGACACCTAGAAAGAAAATCAGCCTTGCCATTACTCCCACCGGAAATATGCTTCATTTTCATGTTGAATTCATGTAACTTAGCTTACAACCTGGTCAACCTTGGACTGGTTTTATTAAAAACTTTGTCATTCCACAAATAAACCAATGGTTTATCGTCCGTGACCACAGTAAATTCTCTACCCCACACATATGTTGAAAAATGGTTAGCACCCCACACGCAAGCCAATGCCTCCCTCTCTATTGTGCTGTAATTTACCTCAGCCTCAGAAAGACGCCTAGACGCAAATGCAGTGGTGTGCTCCATACCATTCACCATTTGACTCAAAACAGCACCTAAACCAACTCCACTCGCATCCACAGTAATGATGGACGGTGCATTTTCGCAGAAAGGTTGAAGGGCAGGAACCTTCACTATGAGCTCTTTGAGCTCTTTGAGCGTAGAAAATGCTTGCACCTGTTCATCTTGCCACTGAAATGTTTCCCCTTTTCTCAATACTTTTCTTAATGGTTCAGTAAGATAAGCAAAATTCTGTACAAACCGTGAGTAATACTGACATAGACCCAAGAATGACTTTAATTGATCTTTATCCCTAGGGAAGGTGAATTTTCGATTGCACTTAACAAATCCTTCTTGGGTAAAATCCCTTGAGCCGAAATTCTATGTCCTAAATAGTCTACCGAATCAACCATGAATTTGCATTTCTCTTTTTTAACTGTAATTCCATGAACTTCCAGTATTCTGATAACATTATCAAGTTTGTTTAGATGTTCTTGGACTGACTCCGAACCAAGCAGTTGATACATAAGCTTCTGGAATACGGAAGCCGCAGAAGCCAACCCAAATGGCATACGCAAAAAACGTTATGCACCAAATGGTGTGACAAATGTGGTAGAACTACGAGATTCTCTACTCAATTCAACTTGATGATAAGCCGACTTAAGATCGATCGAGGAAAACACTTTCATCCCCCCCAATTGTGCTAACAGATCTTGAATCATTTATTCTAAATTGATCAGTTTATCACTCTCTTGTTTTTCTTCCCTCTTATTCACCAAAGTCTGAATCCAAGGTGTGCGGTAGCCAGTTATGCCGATCGCACTCAAGTGGCTAGAGTGGACAATGCAGTTTTTATTGGTTTTGCCAGAGCAAAAAATTGCAAGACGGTGACGAGATACACAGTTTCGGTACACCTTAGGCAAGAAATATTCTCCCATTGCATTTCCATGGCTCTAATCATGGGTGTTCCGGTAGCTGGCATCTCCTGGGTGGCATCTGTTCATCCATGCATCTTTTTGCTAAACATTACTGCCTCGGAGCCCTAACATGCACTGAAGGGTACTATTCTAGATCTGCGCTATAGGTTTTTTGGCAGGCTGGCACGACTCCATCCCTCTTCCTGGAGGGTAATGTTTCAAGACTCATTCTGAAGGTGATTAATCTGCAGGAGGATGTATTCATCAGAAGCAAACATTACTTATGTTTGGTAATGATACTTCTGGTGGTTACATAATCTTCCCACAGGTTTCTTACTGCCATCCCTCTCTCCCCAGGAAGTAGGAACCTAGGGAATTCAGACATATTATTCATACATTGCCACTGTTGTTGATAGATCTCTTCATTCCTCTGTATAAACCTAAATAGGGCATTTAAAAATACCAGGAAATGACACCAGCACACAAGTTGGCACCTCTGTTAAACAATGTTGCCTCATACAGCAGGCAGATGTGTGGTGAAAGGTGCCACCCTGGAGAACATTTTTTTGGGAAACTTTACGGATCCCGCCGGGCGCCCGGGGATATTCCTATGGTGACAAATCTGCAGAAAGATTGTGTCTACCAAAAATACCGTTACCAAACGTGAGTAACTTTTTCGTCAGTCGCAAAGCCCTTTGTGGGCATGAGAGATTAAAAATAGCCAATATTCTTACCACTGCCCCCCCGAACCCCCCCCCCCCCCGCTTGCCGAGGGAAGTGTGTGACTCTGTAACTGGTTTAAGAAGGTGCGTATAGGAGGCCCTTCCTAAACAGATCTCACTGCTGAACTCTCAAACTGCCAACTGTTTCAGGAAAAAAAGGCACCTGTTCTGTTGATGTGCGGTGTGTTTGCTCTATGCCAAATCATCGAAGTTGTCATACTGGTTATGTTGTGTTTGCTGTTTTTCTCCTATGCTGATCTCTTGGCGCCAGGAAGAATTGTGTTATCAGTGTGCATCAAAATGCATAAAAAGAGGTATCTAAAATACTAATATTGTTTTCATAATTAAACCAGTTGATGCGTTCCTTTTCTATATGTATCCTTCATTACTTTGGAAACTGAAGGAAGCTCTGTGATATGCTGCTACCTCCCCCACCAAGGACAGGCGTTAGTGGGCGTTCGGAAATAGTTAACTGAACTTTGTCCTGCTTCAGGCATTCATGACACCGATGCATTGCACCATACTGTATTTCAGTTCTCCCAGTCCCCCCCACCCCCCTCTAAAACTGTTGCTTCACAAGTATCTTGCTTTAATCGATATAGTTAATCTGAGAAACAGCATGTGCTGTAAAACATATAAAGTAGTTGATAACATTCTAAGTCTAATGATGAAAGCAGAAACCCTTTTCTCTCCAGTTTTTAGGGTCGAGCCTGTGAGTAATGCGCTAGCGCATGCGTGACTCTGTTATGCTCAGTAAAGAGCTTGGAGCCCGTCTGTCGCTCATCATTTGTTGGTTTTCCTGGCACTCTTCTTTGCAGCCTCATAATTAGTCAAGGCACGCCTGGCATCATTTCTGCTCCTCTGTGTGGAGCAGGGATCAAGCACTAATTAATTTAAACTTAATTAGTGCCCTTCCGCTGCTCCCAACGTGATCGAGGTAGTATTTTGTTCATTTTAACTTCCAGTGCCTCGTAGACAGGAGGTTTGTGAATGCCAAAAACGTGCCTAGCAGGCCCAAAAAAATTGCAAAGCTTTTTTTTTTTTTTTTTTTTTTTTTTTTTAAAGCGAACTTTCTTTTATTTTGTTAAGTAGTCTTTTCTCAGTTTCCACTCATGTTTTCTTTTGTTTTTGCTTGTGGTCACTGTTGACAAAAGATGACAAGTTGTTCGAAATCTAAAAGACATATTGCATTGTAAATGCTTGTTCTTTTTCTGTCCACCATACAAATATATGTGCTTAATATCTTGAAGATGACCTGTTTATATTTTTCTTGGTGTTTGATCGCCTGCTATGCTGGTTTTATTGACAAAGCTGTTGGGCAAAAACTTCTCCAGTAGGTGCTGCCAAAGTACTGTGTAATACTGAAAAACATCTAGGGTTAAGAAGGAAGAAAAATGCAGGAGTCTTTAAAAAGACAAGCATTGCCGAAGCCAGTAAGTCTCGCCTTTTTACAGACATATTGACTTTGCCAATACAGTTTGTCGAGGCTCTGTAGCAATGTTGCACAGCATTAGCAAAATAAAAGGGGGAAAAACAAAACTATGGGAGCGCTGTTGACATATCCCCTTTTTATTTTTTTAAATGCACAAGTTGATGGCGTACGTCGCCTAAATCGACAAATGAAAATATATATATATATTTTTTTCTTTTAGCACTAAGGTGCAAATAAAAATAAAAAAGGACTACAGGGTGTGGTGGGGCAGTGGAACACAGGTGGAGGGCAAAGGGGGAACAGCACATTCAGGGGAGAGCAAAACTGTGATGCAGAGAGAAGCACACATGAGAGAAAGCAGCACAGGGGAGCAGCGCACAGAGAGAGAGCAGCATGGATTTTAGGGGAGAAGCACATGAGCGAGCACCACACAAGGAAGAGAGCAATACACAGTACAGTGGTATTTGTCAGGGGGCGAACCACACGAGAGAGAGAGCTGGAAAACACTTGTGGACTTAAGGTGTGCCTAACCAAAAAGAAAAAGTTTCCCTAAAAGTAAACATTGAAAAGATATAAGCCAGCCAATCAGAAGGATGGTTAATAGTCTTTGCTTGAGAAGAGGAAAAGAAGGAAGGCAAGCAATCAAATAAAAGCAAGTAGATGAGAGTGAGAATAAAGACAGCCATTGGTAAGCACAAGACAGGCTGTAAACCCACATAATTGAGTAGTACCCCCTGGCCTACATTACAAGGTTATTGCCATTCACCGATGAGTTCCATATTAATACAGAGGAACAAGTCTAAAGTGGGGTTCTTTAAGGTCATGGAATTCCAAAGTGACCTACAATGTACTTCTAATTTTTGGTAGGGGTTATTTTATTCCTTGTAATATACGGTCACCCCCTTACCCCTCTCATAAACTACCTATATTTTTGGTGTGCTGTTGAAAGCAATGGTATGTTTGTTGATATGAAGAATATTAAGGTGGATCTTGGCCACAGAAGTCTTATAGCTTTGTGATTAGTTGCACTGCTGTCGTATTAACAGCATGCCTCACAGATGAGGCCATGGAGTGACTAAATTTGTATCACTGCTGCAGCGCAGGAGATGCGGTGTTGTTCCTGTGCCTTGCGGCCTTCATGTGTTGGCTCTGCAGCCCTCCAGTACCCATAGCTCCTGGAATCCCAAGAACTTTGAGGCGATGTTTAACTCGAGCCATTAAAATGGGGAGAGATGATCCAGTAGGGTTGTTTGGAGAGGTGCTGGTGCTTGCACAGCTAGCAAGCCTCCTATCTTGCCTCCCTTTTTCTCTGCTGCGCAGCACCACATTTTACACCCTTCAGCTAACTTCACAACTTTAATTTCCTCTTACCGGCACATGAAGACGATAATGGAGAGGCAGCATGTCGGACATCTTAGATTGCTATTCTTGCTGTAGTGACACCACTCTGGCACCATGTGACTTTCTTCTTTTCTCTGGGAAAACACTCAGTGCAAAGCTATGCTGACACCTACTTGGGACTTTTGGCTTTTATTTAGGACTAAGCTGGAATTCTCCTCATCTTTCCCAACTTTAAAATCTGGAGGATCTGAAGTGTCAACCAATTTGCCTCTCTGCATTTTGGCCGGATTCATGTAAAAAAACATCTCAACAGCTCATTTTTGGGGAGGCATTAACATGAGGCAAAAAGAAACACAACTGCACATCTACAAAACAATCTATGAGCACGGTAAAACTAGCCACCCTCATGAATGAACGTAAAGCTATTGAAGCCTTTAATACTTCTGTGGAATCCTTCTTGGCGGAAACAATCAACGATCTGACGTCGATGCATACTGAATTTTCACTCTTCAAATCCCAACTTGACACCTCTGAAAAACTTCTTGTGGCCCTGGAAAGTAGGGTTGATGAAGCAGTTGTCTTGGACACAGAGGTCTGGCAGATATAAAGAAAACGTGCGGACCTTGATGTTTATAGTAGACAGAACAGTGTTTGCATATATGAGTCCCCTGAAATGGAAGGTGTGGTATTATGTTGGGTTTTCTGCCTCTCTTCCTTCCTAAACTGCTTGATATTGATTTTAGTAAGCCTCTCAAAATTAAAATGTCACAGGTGCTAAGATGGAGGACAAGTTTGTCCAGTAACTCCTCCGATTATTTTATGCTTCCTCCATCATTGGCATGCAAGATTAATTTTAGAAACTGCATGCCATCATGGCCCATACCTTTATCGGGGCTCGAGACTATTTTTTGCTGCTTATTTTTCCTATGAGAACAGTTTGATCTTGAGAAAAATCCTCGCACTTCGAACCGTGCTAAACCGAAAAGGAATTAAGTATGGCTTTCCTAATCCTGCAATGAAATTTCTTAACCCGCCAAGAACTTGAATAATTTCAGGAAACAATATCCCACCATCCGATGGAAGTGCCGCCATCCACCCATGGAGGGAATTAATTATCAACAGACCTGCTCCAAGCCACTCCACAACTTTCCATGTCAGAATCCAGCTCATTGAAGTCAAGTCACAGGTTCCTCAAGAGAGATTTTCCCCACAAAGATGACCTCGCTCAGGGCAGAAGACCATTCCAGATCTCCCCTTTAGGATTGATATCCAACTTATTACTAATCCACAATAGAATGCCTGAGATATGACCTAAAGATATGTTGTTCTTTGCCATGTCCATGTGTTGCATCATTGAGTCAGTCATCTCACAGTACCTCTGTTCTGACCCTGCGGCTCATGATCTTCAAATGCTGACCAGGGGGAAATCTGAGCTGAATATTAGGCTTATACAGCATGCTTAGAAAACCCTTCCGGGATTTAAAGAACACTATTATGAGCAAGGAGAAAAATGCAGCTACCCTGCACTGACGCTAAAACACAGACTACATCGGCAGTTCCAATGTTGTTGAATAAACATACTATTTTGCTTACCCACCCCTGGATATCGCCAATGCATTCGCTATTTTGTACACCTCTTTATATTCTGCAGAAGCCATAACAAATGATGCCATTGAAGTGCTATTTATGATCAGCATCCCAATTCTTTGAATGCCACCTGATGTACAGGTGGAACTGGATATTTCAGATGATGAAATTGCGAAAGTGATGAAGTTTTTGCCCACCAGGATGACCCCAAGAGAAGATGGCTTCCCAGAAGTTTGCTATGATAAACAGCAAAATACTTGATTCCACTCCGGGGGAAAATGTTGAGCGACCCTATATTCGGGAGGCTTCTATGCAGAATTTAATAAGGGTTAAATTTCTTTGATTCCTAAACCAAGAAGGGACTCGTTATATTGTGTCAACCCCATATCACTTGTGATGTCATAATACAGGCCATTGTTCTTTCTCAAAGCCTGAAAATAGTTATGCCTGTCCTAGTATGCAAATAAGTTGGGTTTGTGCCTGGACGTTCATCCCACAATCATGCAAACTCTTTGAATGCCCACCGTGCAATTGATGATGGAAACAGCTGTTTCACTTGATATGGAAGAAAGGCTTTTCGTCGGATGGGATGGTGTTATCTTTTTCTTATATATATATATATATGACTCACCTACAGCTGTGGTTGACTGTAACTACCTCCTCTCAGGCACTGTTGCCATCGGGTGCAGCACTCTCTCGTTCTCGCTGTCCGCCACGGACCAGTGAGAGTGCCTTGTCCCATATCATTGCCTTAAATGCCTTTTTATAAGGTTACTAGGGAGGTCATAGATGGAGCATTAAGATCAAAGTAGTCTCTGATCACTTACCAGAGAAGATCGGTGAAACTGCTATCCATGAGCCGCTGTGTGTTAGGTCACCAGATACCACCAGGCACCCTGGAGGAGGTGCGAAAGCACATCTGAGCTTGGAAATGGTCCAAGAACCCTTACAGGAGAAATTGAACACATGAAGTATGACTAATGGCTTCTAAGGGAAGGAAATGGGTGGTCTGTAGTTGAGCTGCAGTTGTGCGGAACAGAATAGGCATGCCAGACATCAAACAAAGCCCATGGACATGCCTGCCATTTAGCCGGTACCCACGATCTAATAGTCACAACATCCGAGTCTGTGTCCAGGAAGCTTTACATCAAAGCTTTAAAGTTACCTCACACCACCAGGCTCCCCGCACGTGTCTGCAACAGTGTGTCAGAAAGTGCCTAAAGTGTGCCAGTGAGCAGTCAAATCGGGATTTGGGGAGTAGATACTGCGAATTCCCCCTATTCCTCCTCC
This sequence comes from Pleurodeles waltl, assembly GCF_031143425.1. Classification (NCBI taxonomy): domain Eukaryota; kingdom Metazoa; phylum Chordata; class Amphibia; order Caudata; family Salamandridae; genus Pleurodeles; species Pleurodeles waltl. Next base: position 699,552,783 of record NC_090442.1, on the reverse strand, counting down.
CTTGAATATTATCTTATTGCATTGTTTAAAAATGTTCTGCTGATCAGGAGAGGACAGCAACGTTGTACCTCTTTTGGGCGAGGATTTCCAGTGACGTCCCTCTATCATCCCCTTATTCCTTTCACTACTCCACAAGATTTGTCTGTCAATCTCTTCTTGCATTTTGATGCATTGAATCCCTTACCATCCTTTTGGATTTTCATAAATTAATTTTCAACATTTTCTACGGTATTCTCTATTGCAGGACTTTGAGACACATTTTCTATTCCTTCCACAATGGCCATGATAGAAATTGCAAGTTGGGTGGGTCTCTGCTGGTCTGACATGTTTGCTTCATCTCCCCATCATAAAAAAGCACCTGGGGTGATACAATGGGTTAGTTTGGCACTCTGAAGACTTGACTGTCTTTTCCAACGCACCTTATTCAAGCATTCTTTTTTTTAAAATATATATATCTTTTTATTGAACCATAAAAAGCAGGGTTCTCGCTGTCAAGTACAATGGAGCATAAATGTTATACATTAACAATTCAAACGTAAATGCCTTGGCATCATACAGTTGACCGACCGATACCACCGCAGGCGCTTTTACGGCCATTTTGTTATTGAAAAGAAAACTCAACCCAGCCCCCAATCTCAACTCTCTTAGCTCTGTCCTTACTCCACCTCTGTGTCCTGGATTCTGCCAGGCGCCCATGCCCCCCACACTTTCTCTCATTTTGGGGCATCAGCTCCCTGTGTATACAACCTTCTCTGCTCTCTGGTACCAATCCAGATGAACTTGGCATTGAACAGATTTACTCTCAGTTTTGTAAGAGTGTTTTTAATTTATTTACGTTTTTGCGCAGCTCTGAACAATCTTGCGCGCCAGCCATCTTCTGTGGAGCCAGTAGCAAATGCTATTCAATTGAGGCATCAGTTTATAAATGTGTAGACCAATGTCTGTGACCTTCCGTCCAAGAATGGAATGTCGTAGAGTAGTGGATAAACTGTGAGGATTTTGTGGAACATCCAGGCATATATTCTCGTTGTTTGTATTTCAGAAAATCTTGGATTTTGCTTTGTTTTCGGTCTTGTTCGCCGATTTGTAAGTCATTTTGTGTGTAACATTTGTCATTGCACTGAAGCACTTGTAATAATGGTGATAGTGTAGTCAGTTTTCATAAACCCGTCCAGGTTCCATGTATTAAAGGACTGAGATGGCATCCCTTATCCCTAATGAATAGCAACATCTGTGGTTTTAGCCCAGAGGACCTTAAACAGTGCCAATTATTGATCTCTTCTGCGTAGACTGAAGTAGTAAAAAAATACACTGCGTTGCCTCACATAGCGTAAGCACTGAAACTGTGACTTAAGTCATGGTTTTTGCCACTGTTTCGTATGAACTGTTGTATTTTTTGTGTATCAATTTTATTTTTGGTAAAATTTAGAATTGAGAAATAACAGAAAATGCATTGACATGAAAGTCCAGCTTATACTCACATAGAGATACAAATGTTGATTGTGATTCATACACCAATAACAAACAATACTTGTATATTGTCAGAAATGGGGTCTCTAGTGGGTAGTGGTTTGCACCCTGTCAAAGTAGGGACCCTCACCCTAGTCAGGGAGACACACAGCTAAGGTTACCCCTGCTCACCCCATTGGTAGCTTGGCTCAAGCAGTCACACTTACCTCAGAGGCAGTATTTAAAGTATTTACCCACCACATCATCATCCACCTCCTCATCATCATCCACCACCACAACCACATCATCATCCTCCTCCTCATCATCCACCACCACCACCACCACATCATCATCAACTTCCTCATCAACTTCCTCATCATCCACCACCACATCATCATCCACATCTTCATCATCATCCACATCTTCATCATCATCCACATCTTCATCATCATCCACCTCCTCCTCATCATCCACCTCCTCCTCCTCATCATCCACCTCCTCCTCCTCATCATCCACCTTCTCATCATCCACCTCCTCATCATCCACCTCCTCCTCATCATCATCCACCAAAGATGAAAATTTTCAAACATTAAATCTTCGTATAGTGCGTAGAAATGCAGTAACTCCAGCTGGGGCTATTCCAACATCAAGTCGTTCCCAACAGTCCGACGCCACATGTGAGGGAGTGCAAGCTGGTCATGGAGTTGCACGGAACCCAGGTACATTACCCTGGAAAACTAGGAAACAAAGACGTTGCATGAAGTCTGAGAGGGGAGAGGTAGCTGGAGCCAGTGTGGCGTCTGTTCCTTACTGTTACCAGCAAGGTGGGGATTCCATTTCTGACTGCTAGGCTGAGGAGGTGAAGCATCGGTTCCTTACGGTTGCAGGCGAGGTGATGTGGCATTGGTGGTGAGGAGTCTGTTCCTTACAACAAGGTGGGGTCGATGAGTCAAGCAGGTCAAGACGTGGAGCATTGACAGAGTGTGGCAATCACACCATGGGGCCACAGGTGCTGCGGCGGAGTTGGGTGTCTAGGATATCGATGCCACAGCACTCACGCTGTGGCAGGACTTGGAAGGCACTGTAGTGGTGTCAGGCCTGCTGCATTGGTCCTTACACTTGGAGGTACCACGGCTCTAGTGCAGGCAGTGGCACAGTGTCTGACAGCAGTGCGGGTTCTGAAGTCGCTCTCGAGTCGATGAACGTGGTTTCTTCTTAGTTGCACCAGAACTCCCTCTCAAGGTCCCAGGAACTGGTTTTGGCACCACTTGCCAAATCAGGACTCTCAGCAAGAGAGCCCAGGTGCTGGCAGATAATGTATTTGATGTCCCTGAAACTTCTTTACAGGAGGCAAGCTCAGTCCAAGCCCTTGGAGAACCTTTGGAAGCAGGATGTAGAAAGCAAAGTCCAGTCCTTTCACTCCCAGGACAGAAGCAGCAGGCCAGCAAAGCAACAGGCAGAGTGGCAGTCACTCCTACAGCATCCAGCTCTTCTTCCTGGCAGAATGTCCTCAGTCCAGAAGGATTCTAACTTTGTGGGGTCAGAGGTCCATTTCTTATACCCATTTCTGACTTTAAAGTAGGCAAACTTCAAAGAAAAGTCTTTGTAGTGCCCAAGACCCTGCCTTTCCTGTCCCCAGCCCAGACACATTCCAGAGGGTTGCAGACTGCTTTGTGTAAGGACAGGTACAGCCCAATTCGGGTGCAAGTGTCTGCTCCTCCCACCACTCTAGCTCAGGAAGACCCCTCCGGATATGAAGGGCACGCATCAGCTCCTTTTGGGTGACTGTCTAGAGTGTATACACAAACAGCCAAACTGTCGTCCTGACCCACCCATGTATTCCACAGACAGGCAAAGGCACAGAATGGTTAACCCCTCAGCTGCCAGGCCTTTTTCCCCCCTTCAGCTGCCAGGCCTTTTTTTGGCTATTTGGGGCAGTTCGTGCTTAGGCCCTCATAAATTTGTGTCCACATAAGCTGCCTACGCCAAATTTGCATCCTTTTTTCCATCATTCTAGGGATTCTAGAGGTACCTAGAGTTTGTGGGTTCACCTGGAGGGTGTTTTTTTAATGGGGGAAATCGCTGCTGAAGGCGGCTTGTGTTTTTTCCCCTGAAAATGGCATCAACAATGGGTTTGTGGTGCTAGAATCACCTTCTTCACAGCTTTCAGGACCAGGCAGACTTGAATCAGAAAATAATTTTTTTCAACACAATTGTGGCATTTTACTTTCACATACCCCATTTGTACTCTTTTTTTGTGTGCTTCTAACCTCCTTCCACTTAGTGACAGGAATGGGAGAGAAACCAGTGCTGGATCCCGAAAAGCTGAACATTTCTTCTGAAGAGTAGACAAAATTCTGAATTTAGCAATGGGTCATTTGTGTAGATCCTACAAGGTTTTTCTATAGCAAATTACAGCTGAAATAAAAAATAAATAAAAATATTGAAATTGTGGTGAAAAAAAACCCAGCCATTTTTCTCCATGTTTTACTGTTTTTCCTGTGATGTCAGATTTTTAAAAGCAATATACTGTTACGTCTGCTGGACTCTTCTGGTTGCGGGGATATATAGGGCTTATAGGTTCATCAAGAACCCTAGGTACCCAGAGCCAATAAATGAGCCGCACCTTGCAATGAGTTGTCATTCTATACCGAGTATACAGCAAATCATTTGTTGAAATATAAAGAGTGAAAAATAGGTCTCAAGGAAACCTTTGTATTTCGAAAATGGGCACAAACTAAGGTGTTGAGAAGCAGTGGTTATTTGCGCATCTCTGAATTCCGTGGTCCCCATATTTGCATGTGAATTACAGTGCATTACTCAAATAGCCTTCTTTTTTACACACTGTCTTACATTTGGAAGGGAAAAAATGTAGAGAAAGACAAGGTGCAATAGCACTTGATCTTCTCTTCTGTGTTCCTCCAAGTCTCCCAATAAAAATGGTACCACACTTGCGTGGGTAGGCATAATGCCTGCGTCAGTAAATGCAACATGGACACATCACGTTCTTACATTGAAATCTCATGTGTTTTTTGCACAGTGCCTAGCTGTGGATTTTGGCCTCTAGCTCAGGTGGCACCTAAGAAAACCTATACATATTTGAAAACTATACCCATAGGGCAATCCAGGATAGGGTGACTTGTGTGGCTCTCACCAGGTTCTGTTACCCAGAATCCTTTGCAAACCTCAAAATTTGGCAAAACAAATCACTTTTCCCTCACATTTCGGTGATAGAAAGTTCTGGAATCTAAGTATAGGCAATCATTTCCTTCCACTCAGCATTCCCCCAAGTCTCCTGCCAAAAATGGTACCTCATTTGTGTGGGTGGCCCTAGTGCCCACGAAGGGAAATGCCCCATAACACTATGTGGACACATCAAAATTATCAAATACAAAACTGCCTGTTTTTTTTGGGGGGGGGGGGGGGGGGAGATACACCTGTATTTTTGGTCCTGGGCTCAGCAGCCATATAGGGAAGCCTACCAGACCCAAACATTTCTGAAAACTAGATACCCCAGGGAGTCCCGGGAGGTGTGACTTGTGTGGATCCCCCAGTGTTTTCGTACCCAGAATCCTCAGCAAACCTCAAATTTAACTAAAAAATCATATTTCCACACATTTCTGTGTGGGATCACCGCACCGGGACAAATTTTCTACCACCAAACGTTCCCCTCAGTCTCCCGGTAAAAATTATACCTCACTGGTGTAGGTGCACCAAGTGTCTTTGACAGGGAAGAGCCAAAAACATGTGAAAATTGAGGGGGAACCAAAGCAGATCCAAAAGGGCAGTTTGGAGGGAAGAAAAAAAAAAAACATTTTTAGGCTGACAAGTGGGGCAGAATTTTCATCGGTATAGATGCGACAATGCTGGGTGGTAGGAATTTTGTAGATTCCGGAAGGTTCCATCACAAAAATGTGGGGAAAATGTGTGATTTCCAGCAAATGGCCTAAAATAAAATTGTCCACTAGGGGAGCGACCCTTGCCTAAGTGGTCACTCCCCACGTCTTAAAGAAAAAAAAATGATCCCTGGTGCCCAGAAGTTTCTGACCCCTGCCCCCCCCCCCCCCCTCCGGGGGCAGGTCGGCCTAATTACAATATGCTGATCTGCCCCCAAAGGGGTGGGGGCAGAAATGGCCTAAAATAAATCCCCCCTCCCCCGGGGGAGCGACTCTTGCCCAAGGGGTTGCTCCCCTCATGAATAAACAAATAACAAGCATCGCGATCAGGCAGCAGAAATGCAGAGAGAGACATCCAAGTAAAGGAAAGGCCTTTCCTTTCCTTTGATGCCTCCTCCGCCCCCTCCACATGCGGAAGAGAAATGCTAGAGCATTTCTCCTCTGATGTGAGGGGGCAGCCTCTGATGAGGTCAGCACCTGATCGCATGCTGATGTCATCAGACGCCATGGGGGGGTGGTGTTGGGGGGGGGGGTCGGGTGTGGAAGGGTAAGCGATTTCCCCTTCCATCCCTGCCCAGGGCAGGGGGGTGCCAGGCCCTGGGGGGGGGGGGCGGGGTAAGAGCGCCAGCACTTCCCCCGAGGGCACATAGCAGGACGAGCTGGTCTCATCCTTGGCACACGGCGACTGTGGCCGAGGGCGAGGCCAGCTCATCCAGGGCACCCAAGGAGTAAAGCAAGAGAATGCTCACTTTCTAAAAGTGGCATTTTCAAACTTAAAATTTTAAAAACAAGTTCACCAAAATATGTATTTTTAAAATGTGGGTTCACAGACCCCCAAATCCATATCCCTGTCTACTCCCAATGGGAAATTACATTTCAAAGATATTTCAATGCAATCCCCAGGTTAACCTATGGTAGGGATAGTCCTTGCAATAGTGAAAAACAAATTTAGCAGTATTTAAATATCAGGACATGTAAAACACACCAGTACAGGACCTACCAATTAACTACACTGCACCCTGCCCGTGGGGCTACCTTAGGGGTGTCTTACATGTAGTAAAAGGGAAGATTTGGGCCTGGCAAGTGGGTGTGCTAGCCAGGTCGAAATGGCAGTTTAAAACTGCCCACACAGATACTGCAGTGGCAGGTCTGAGACGTTTCAAGGCTACTCAAATGGGTGGCATAATCAGTAGCATTTGACGTATAGGCCCTCGCCACACATAGTGCACTTTGCTATGGACTTACTGGTAAATCAGATATGCCAGTCATGGATAAACCAATCACCAATACAATTTACGCTGGGGGCACTTCCACGTTAGTATTGGTCAGCAGTGGTAAAGTACCCAGAGCCCTAAAGCCATCAAAAACAAATTGTAGCACCTAGTAAAAAGTAGGTCAGAGACAAAACGTTTGGGGATATCCCTGCAAAAAAAGCATTTCTAACACATATAATATTTAAAAGAGGTAGAAAAATGAAGAGGAGGCAAGAAAATAAGCTATAGAAGGAAGAAAGTAAAGCTGTGGTAAAGAAAGTCACAAGCACATTTATTGTATGTGATGCTTTTGTCTGGAAATAGAGCAGCATTTGTTGATGTTTCCAAAGTATCTGCAGAGCATACCACAGCACCGTAATATAACATTAAAATAACAGAAGAAAATCATAAAGGAGTACAATACACCAAAACATAACAAAATGCAGCACAACAAAAATAGTCCAACATAACTATAACACAATGCATTAGGGGAACCCAAACACACCAGCTCAAAAACACCACCCCAGAAAATGACAGAATGCCACCAAAACAGCATACTGCCACAACATACAGTGTCACAAACTTAATATTCTATACAAAAACACAGCATGTTCATATAAGCACAAAACCACATGCTATCACACCATGTTGCAATAACTGATCAAAGTAAAAGTCGTAGCTCAGCATAACATGACATTCCAACAATAACATAGCACGTTTGCAATACAAAATTCAACGGAAGAACACATACAAAAATACAGTGCAGCAGCAGCAGCACAGAAATACACGTATACGATGACGTGACATGGGAAGAGCGTTGATGCTTTAGGCCTCTGTCTGCGGAGCCTGTGTGATTCTGCTCCAAACCTCCCTGAATTTCTGGGAGCTAGAGCATCCCCTACCTGACTAAAAGAATTTTATGAGGCTATGTGCCTCATATTTGGGCAGTCTGACTCCTCTGCGGTGCCTTTGGGTTTGGAAGGGGGCCCTTTGGGTTCAGCCCAGGCAGCTCCGACCAACGATGGTCCCCCTGGACCCGCGTCGGTGCCGGTCGTGCCATTGAGACCTTCCCCGGTGGTGGCGGCGGCGAAGTCGTCAACGCTCCTGACGTCGGTTGGGCCCACAATCATTGCCAACCTGATCCTAATCCCTGATGACCCGGAGCCAGACGATTCTGACTTAGACAGGGCCTAGCCACCCCGGGTTGGATTCAGACCCTTTTTTACTTTAGGTGTGAATATAGGGAAGGATTGGATGGATCACTGGGCACTTATGAATACCAGCAAGATGAAAACATGGACTGAGCTCAGGAATTGAGCAACGCCAGAGGTCTTGATACCTCCCCAGACACTGGCATGCTGCCTCCTCCTCCTACCATGGCTATGGCGGAGGGAGCTTCTTATTCCATGGTGGTCAGTAGAGCGGCCGTGGACCTCGGCCTTGAGCTGCCTACTGTTGCAGTCAGGCCTAATCTCCTGACGGAGGTGCTTCAGCCCAGAGCCTCTGCTTTGGAACCTCTCTTTCCATTTAACGAAGCCGTCGCTGATGCCCTACTGGGTACCTGGTCCAGACCCAGCACAGGGGCTCCTGTGAATAGGACAATTGTGCACACCCATCGGCCGGCCCCGAATGACCCTAAATTCCTGACCCAACACCCCACCCCAGAAAGCTTGGTTATTCAGGCATCCTCGTCATATGGCGCATTCCCTCCCGCTCCCCGGATAGGGAATCGGAAAGGCTGGATTATCTTGGGAAGAAGAAGTTTTCTTCCTCCAGTCTGCCGTTGCGGCCAGTGAACACTGCATGCATTTTGGGCCGCTATACCCACTCCTTGTGGAACACGGTCGTGCAGGTTTTGCCGCAGATCCCAGAGGAGGCCTGTGTGATCGTCTCCCAGGCTGTTGCCGATGGGAGAGATGCGGCCAAGTTTACCATAAAATGTGGGCTGGACATGATCGACTCTCAGGGCAGATCGGTTGCGTCGACATTGGCATTACGACGCCGTGCCTGGTTAAGAACTTCTGGTTTTTTCAGGGGATGTCAACAGACCCTCATGGACATGCCCTTTGAAGGCGCTCATCTCGTTAGCAATAAGGTGGACTCCGCACTGGAAAGATTTAAGGATTCCCGAGCTACTGCTCAGTCCCTTGGACTTTCCACTGCCTCCCCCCCACCCCCAGCTGTCTGCCTTTCGTGGACTCAGAAGGGGGCTCCCTGCCGAGTCCCCCCCTCATATCCCTGTCTTGCCTTCCCACAGACGTTACCTACGATTTGTGGTAGGTCACGAGCACTTTCAGTTTACCATGCTTCCCTTTGGCCTTACCAGCCCCCTTGGGTGTTCACAAAAATGATGGCGGTGGTCGGAGCTCATTTGTGCAGGTCAGGAATTTCAGTTTTTCCCTACCTCGATGACTGACTGTTGAAGGCAGACACTTCCCAGAAAGTCGTCTCCTACTCAGACTACGGCGAACCACCTACATTCGCTGGGGTTCACTATAAACATGCTGGAGTCACACCTGATCCCCTCTCAGACGCTCCCTTTCATCGTAGCCATTCTTGACACTGTGCAGTTTCAGGCCTATCCTCCCGTTCAGCGAGTCTGGGATATTTGGGCCATGATTCCGATGTTGCAGCCTCTATCCCGGGTTTTGGTGAGAATAACTATGAGGCTGCTGGGCCTCATGGCCTCCTGCATCCTGTTAGTACCAAATGCCAGGTGGCATATATGGGCTCTGCAGTGGGACCTGAAGTTCCAGTGGGCGCAGCACCAGGGGAATCTTACCAACATGGTCCAGATCTCGGAGGGGACTGCAAAAGATGTGCAGTGGTGGCTTTTGAATCAAGATTAGGTCAACAACAGATCTCCTCCCTTCCCCAACCAGATCTCACAGTTGTGACAGATGCGTCACTTCTGGTATGGGGTGGCCAAATGGGAGAGGCAGAGATCAGAGTCCTCTGGTCTCCGGCAGAGTCTGAGCTCTACATCAATCTTTTGGAGCTCTGGGCGATTTGACTTGCATTGAAAGCATTCCTTCCCTCTCTCAAAGAGAAAGTGGTGCTAGTGTTCACCGACAACACCACTGCCATGTGGTACTGCCAGTGTACTGGACCCCTTGTCAAGAGGCTCTTCGCCTTTGGCCGTGGCTGGAACATCAGGGCATTTCCCTGGTGGTTCAGCGTCTGGCGAGCTCTCTGAACTCCAGAGCAGACAAACTAAGTCGTTGCTGCATAGTCGATCACGAATTGCATCGCCATCCAGAGGTGGTGCAAGGTTTCATTCAACAGTGAGGAGAGCCTTGGCTAGATATTTTCACCTCCGCAGAGAACGTGAAGTGTCTGCAGTTTTGCGTGTTGGAGTTTCCAAGGCGGTTCTCGCTCAGCGACGCCCTTCGTCTTCAGTGGAACTTAGGTCTCCTGTATGCCTTTCTGCCAATGCCACTTCTGCCCAGAGTTGTCAAGAAGATCAAGAATGACTGGGCCCAAGTCATTCTTGTGGCCCCGGACTGGGCACAAAGAGTTTGGTACCCAGAGATACTGAACATGGCCACGGATCCTCCAATCGGACTGCCTCTTCGGAAGGATCTTCTGTCGCAGCAGCAGGGGACGGTTCTCCACCCGAACCTGTCCAGTCTCTGCCTTCTTGCGTGGAGATTGAGCAGCGGCAGTTGACGGCTTTTGACCTTCCGACCAAAGTGTGCGATGTTATCTTGGCAGCCAAGCGTCCCTCCACCAAAACCGTATACGCCTTTTGTTGGCACAAGTTTGTGGTATGGTGCACGGACAAATCCGTTGATCCTCTCTCTGCCCCTCTTTCTGAGTTTCTCTTATACATTCTTTCACTAGCCCATCATGGTACTGCTTTTGGCACTCTTAAAGGGTACTTATCTATCTTGGCTTTTCTTAGATTGCCAGACCAACCTTCTCTTTTCAAATCCCCTATTGTCTGTAGATTTCTTAAAGGTCTAACCCACTTATATCCTCCCACTCCTTTTATCATGCCTCAGTGGGATCTCAGTCTTGTCCTCACTTATTTGATGTGTGCTCCCTTTGAGCCGTTACACAATTGTCCCTTGCGACTCCTTACCCTCAAGACTGTCTTCCTGGGGGCTATCACTTCTGCTCGCAGAGTGAGTGAGCTTCAGGCTCTTCCTTCCAAGCCTCCATTCTTGTCTGTACATTCTGACAAGATTTTGCTACACACAAGGGCCTCCTTTCTTCCCAAGGTTGTCACACCTTTTCATGTAGGCCAATCCATCACTTTGCCTACTTTTTACGCACTCCCACATCCTTCTCATGAGGAGGAGAGACTCCACTGTCTGGATGCAAAAAAAGTGTTGATGTTCTATCTTAATCGCACTAAAGATTTCTGGGTGGACGATCAACTCTCTGTTGGGTATATGGGTGGGAAGAAAGAAAAGGCGGTGCAGAAGCATACAACTTTATGATGGGTGCTTCTCTGCATCATAATGTTCTACGCTTTGGCGAAGAAGCAACCTCCAGAGGGTTTGTGTGCTAATTCAACCAGAGCAACTGCAGCTACCACAGCGTTAGCACGCTGAGTTCCTGTCCTGGACATTTGCCAGACAACAACGTGGGCACCATTGCAAACCTTTACTAAACATTACTGCCTGTACAGTCAGGTCTGCAGAGACAGCTACTTTGGTCGTTTGGTATGATTTTGGTTCACAGCCCACCTCCGAGGATGGCATTGCTTTGGTATCTATTCCAAGGAATCTGCAACTAGAAGTCTATCAGATGAACAAGTGACTTCCTAGGGTAACAATTTATCTGGTAGATTCATATTCTAGTTGCAGATTCCTTAACGACCCACCGATCCTCCCTGGTTGCGAAATGATTTCTAGAGGCAGGGATTCCCCTGTAACGGCCTTAGATCTGGCGTACCATTTCAGTGTTTTTCACGGCTCTGGGCTTTGGCGAAGAAACTGATGTCTCTACTCCGAGGTGGTGCCTATATTCGACCCCAACATCATCATGTTGACCATGACACCAACGACAGACGTGGAGTCGACCGACGCCACCTGATGGCACGCAAGGGTACTGCTCGAAGAAGCAATCTCTTGATCCAGTCTGACGCCTGGGGAAATTCTAAGGTCAGAAATCTGCAACTAGAATATATCTCTACCAGATAAATCGTTACCGAAGGTAAGTAAGTTGTTCATCGTCTTTCCCCTTTGTGCTCCATGGCGGCCATGGCACTCACAGCGTGAACAGCGCAAACTCCATCAGCGGCATTGAAGCACTGGTGACGTTCACACCTAATCAGTCATTTCTTTTGGCTCTCCCCTTCACACTCATAGCTTTCCCCAAAACACTTGTTATTGATAAACTATTTTATAGAAAAATACAGAAATCCCTTAAGGGGACCTCCTGGCACAGCAGGAGCGCCGATACAACAATAGTCATTGTACTCGGGGAAAAGTCACCACATAATGCTTTGCATGCATTCTTTTTCAAAACGTTTTTGCCCATAACTCAGCCTATTGTGGTCCTAGGACAATGGGGCCAAGACAAATGTTCAGCATGACACAGTCTTTCTGTTTAGGTCATCTCTGGATCCCCCACACTAGGTTACTGGGGACCCCAGAATAATAACCCTTGCCACCATTCAGTCCCTCTTTAAGCTCTCTCATGCTGGAACTTATGTTTCATAGCTGGAGTACTTTGTGTTCTAAAGGCCTTAGTATTGCAGTAGGCCTGCTAAGCCTGAAACTGTATAAGACATTATGCCCTCTAGGTGCTAAGTACAAGGATGTACTACATTACTTTGTGACATTTTATTTTCATGTGGTTATGTGCTTTAGAGGCTTATGATGTGGTTACATAACCATGTTTCTTACAAATGATATTTTTATTGTGGTGTCCTCGAGGGGCTGTTATGAGCATTAAAGCCTAAAGCCAAATGTTTATTTCTGATAAAGGTTTTTATTGGGTTTATATGATAATTGTATATGGTTTTTTTTAATCTTTCCTTATTGCAATTATGACCATGATTAAGGCCACTTAACATCTTTAGTACACTATGACTGCTGGAACACTCTTGATGTGTTTGGGTGACCCTTCTAGTTTATTTTTCTTGTTACTCCTCCTGGCTGTCTTGTTTTGGGAATTGTTAGCCAGCCAGCAACTCTGGTGGTAGTGTTGCTAAAAGTGGTATTTTATTGGAATTAGCTTGGCAGATTTAAATCGGGATGCTAAATGGCAACATTTTCATTTTCGCTGCAGATAGCGGAAGAATGTAAATGGAAGTGCTTTAGTTATATGCAGGGCCATTGGAATTATGTGGCTGGAAAATACCAAATTATGAGGCAGGGCTGACCAGTTGGTGTGGCAAGAAAAGTCCAGTTATAAATGTATAACGCCAATAGCTCTAAGTCAGGCAAATGCGAGGCCCATTGCATTGCAAATGCCTATTTTGTTTACATCTACCCTACACTTTGCATTTTTGACAGTATGCTCACCATATAAGAGAAGGAAAACATTTATCGGAAACCCGTTGTAAATCGTTCTGAACCATTGTTGAGTACTAGAGGACACCTAGCTTCAGTTGAATTTTACAGGCACTTTTATTGATCCTGTTTTCTGTTAACTTGCAAAAGACTTCATTTGCCACGTCCTGTGAAACTAGTGGTTTGCCAGCTTTAGAGATGCCTTCCACTTGTAAAACGTATGACGCCATACATGCTTTTAAGTCTAGTGCCCGAGTTAGTGTCAGAACATCACGATACGCACATTTGATACCAGCAGACATTTTGACTGCTGTTTTTACTACCTTTGCCAGGTTTGTTTCAGTAACGCTTTCTTTACAGGCACTGGCTTGCATGCTTAAAGGTTGCAAAATTGAAATAGATTTATCTTGAACACAGTGGTTCATATATCTATTTTTCTCCTTAAACGTGGACCATGCGCGCTAATATTTTTTTGACATATTTTTTGTTTCCTTAATTATGCAACAACATGGAAATGTTTGTTTCTGTAGATGGGAATTGGCCGTTTGAGATTAACCGTACGCACAAACATTACGTTTGTGTATTGATCCATTTAATTGTCTGCATGTGAGAGTTTTGTGCATGTACTCCATACTATACAATTAGAAGTTGACGTTTTAAAAGGAACTGTTTTTCAAAAACTTCAAAAAAGGCAAATTTACGCGTTTTTACTTTATAAATGTGTGTGTGTGAAATTGGTAATTAAACCTGACAGGAACATTTGAGAATTGTCTTGAGGGAAATTATTGTTTTTGACCAATCAGAGCTAAAATGAAATTTTCAGGAAATTCTCGTGCCATAGGAGTGGCAAGGAACCCGCTTTTCATTTCCTCTGGTGACCGCTACGTGCCTTTCAACCGGTGGCTTTGCTCAAATGCTAGTGAAACAGAGCGCCAAGGGTTTATGCTCCAGTGGAGAACGCAGTGTATGTGTGGAGCCTGTCTCAGCAGGAGTCCAGTCACCAGTCCGGAGCACAGTTAAGTCTGTGCGAGCTTTAAAATATCCTGTTGCAAATGAAACATGAAGCAGGTTTTCTCCAGGGGTTGAAGGGGGAAACGGTACGGTCTGTATTGAAAGCTCTCAGACTCCGAGGAATTTTCTTTGAACTAAAAAAAAGTATACATCTGAGCAGTGCGCAAAACGTGTGAATCTTCTATACAGAAACGTCAATTTTGTTTCATAAATTACGTTACTGTGTAGTTAAGTGAAATGTGCTGGAAGCTAAAGTCTAAATATTAGTGGTGCTTAGGGAAACAGATTTGCAGCCCTTTCCTGTTTTCATGCGTGATGGTTCATCACTGGCTCGTCTTGGGGAAGCTGATGAGTACTTGTCTGGATTTGGGCTTCCTGGTTTTACTGAAGGTGGTGTCGATTTTCTCAGTCTGATTTTCCACCAGCGTGTTCTTTTAATGGGCTTTTCGGTTTCTATGCCGTTAGTCCGTCGGTCCTTAAAATTAGCCGTTAGGAGTATTTGGTTTTCTAGCACATCTCATTTATACATTCTCACTTATCTTTTCTTCTATAGTGTTTCCTATGCGTAGACAGATATGGTAAGTCCAGATACCACTTTAAGTCAGTAATATGTATTAATTGGTTTACTCTTACGGTTTGCAGAGATTTTCACCCTTCAATAAACTTGCAGAAATTGGAAGGATTTCGAATGGGAACTTACTCAAATTGTAGATGTATTTACGTACTCCTCCATCATACTTAATGCTAAGTCATACACCAAGTGAGCAGCCTGCAGTTGCGTGTGTGGCATATGTGCATTAGCACATGTATTTATTTAACTTTTTTTCTCTAAATGCTTTAAGCCTGTTTCAAGATGGGCTTACTCATTCTACTGTTCCTCATGACGGATGGGTGTGTGTGGGTGTGTATACTTTTGAACCACAGAAACACAGCTCGTACCTTTTGCAAGAAGATATTTTTGTGAGATTTGTGGATAAATTGGTGATAGCAACAAGAAATTGAAATGATTGTGGGTATACCAAAGGACCCTACTTTGTGATTCTTCTAATGGTTTTGCATGGCTACTTCATTTACTCAACATCCCCTTTTCGCATTTCACTCCATAACCCACAAGTGCGAAAAATATATATTTTTCCCATTCATAAGCAGAATTTTTGTTCCAAATAATTTGCAAATACGAATTATGTGAATCTGAATTTTGAAGGTTACATTTGCAAATTCTGGAATAGCTGAAAAATCAACCCAATACACTAAATGTGACTGAAGTTAATCCAGTGCGACCACATAACCAGATTTAAACTAAAAAATAGATTTATTTTTTTTAAACTGATTGTAATTAGACCAAGGCTGTAGTAGAAACCTTCCTCAAAGTGAAGGTGAACACACTGTGCTAATGATAACACCAAATCTTGTAGCTTGAAATTGTGATAAAAATGGCAAAACGGCAGTAGACTTAATATACAATGATTTCCAGAGCATGGTTTTACAAAGTCAAGTCCAAATTACTCCAGTCCTTAGTCTGTTTGAAACAAGTTCATTCAGGACGTCTTTGTCGCAGTAAATCTCAAGTGGTTCGACTTTAGGGCGGATCCTGGGGTCATCATAGGGCAAATGATAGTGGCAGAGCACTTGTATCATTACAAAACCAAAAACGAACATTGGCATTAAAATAAATTAATACACGTATATGGTCACAGAGGCTCAGGGTCTAAAGTTACCCCACGTGTTATCAGTTGCCTGGAAGGGAAAATTTATACATTTGAGTTCTGAAGGATAGAACTGTAATTAATTATGAAGTGGATAAAGCATGCACAGGTGTACACGTGTCAAACAACAGACGTTTCATGCTAATTTACGAAGTTCTCAAGGTGAAAGAATGTCCACTATGGAGTTATTGGGGGATAAATGGAGATGGCCTGTGTAGAGGTAAAACAGGTAACAAGCCCAAAGCACAGCGTAATTCAAGTGTGGGCCAATGAGCCCAGGCACAACTCACTTGTAGGCAAAGTAGTTACTTGCACATGCTGCTCTGAACGAGATGCATCCACCGAGAGGCTTCGGTCAGAATATCTGGATTGGGGACTGGCACTTGATTTTTCCACATCGGACATTTCCCCAAAGGAAAGCGAGAGAAAAACAAACAAGGGAAGGAGGAAGAGAAAGACTGTCTGAGAACGTAGTGAAGGGACCTTTACCAGTTGCGAATGAGGAACCTGCAGAAGTGAGATAAAGGTGCAGTGGATGGTTGGTAGCCGATTAAAGAGGTTTGATGTGGTGCTCGGCGTTCTGACATGTAATAGCGCCGGTCGCAGGCTTCTGAGCAACGTTTCGGGCACAGGCACTTATTAATTTATAAATTAAGCACTGAAAATAGGGATTAGGTCTGCTGTAGGCTCAGGGAAAGTCAGACTTGAAAAAAGCACTACATCGGAAGGGATCTCCTGCAGGCAGAAAGTAAATCCATTTTTGGAAGTCTACACAATGAGAAAAGTCTCACAATAAAGGAAGTACAGAGGACTCGAAAATAAAGTTAAGTTAGCACAACAATGCTGGACGATCAAAAATGCAGCACAAAACTAAGAGCAAATCATGGTTGGGCAGTGAAGAAGATGGTATCCGATCTAAGTGAAAAGGTAAAAAACAAGTGATTATGCAAAAATCTATCAACTCAAAATACATTTAGCCGTGAAGGATTGCTACAAAACCAGAGTCCTGTGGCTAGAAAGAATGCCCTTTCAATATGAAAGCAGTGATGCCACAGCAGTCACCTACCTGAACAGGATGGAGGGAGTGTAAGAACAATATAGAACAAGTAAGAACAAGGAAAGTAGGGGAGGAAACCGATTTGATCTGTGAAAAACTGTTGTAGTCAGAAAGGAATAAATATGTACTTATATACAGGCTATTGTATTCAGTTGTATCTATAGAAACCTTAATTCTCAGCTACACTAAGCCCTGTAATACGTGCACAAGATTGGCTAAGCATGAGTTAACCATCTGAGTTTATAACAGTTTAAAGGTGACTGAAATTTAGCACTTTGTAGTTTAATTCCCCGAGACAGCCTTAAAGTAAGACCAGTAACATTAGATATAGTTGGAAGGGATATACATGGTAGACGTGTGACTTTGAACTGATTGTTAGACTAATTGCTTTGAACCTTCATCCCACAATCAGAGCCAGGTGTTTCATTGCTGACCAAATAAAATTCTGTGAGAACTCCTCGAAATTTTGTGTTACGTTTTAATTTTGCCTCGTTGTGGACTAAATCATATAGCTCTCCCCTTGTGGTGATGTATAATCTGATCAGTAATTGTATTTGTCTTGAAAAAGTGTTTTTTTCAGGTTGTCACTGGTGCTGATTAAGGGGTGTATCCCATTCTCCCAGTGAGCATTACATTATTAGGTAAGGTATGAAGTGGCTCCTTGATGAAAGCTTCCATAAAGTCTGCCCATTCCCATTGAAACACACTTACTTTTCTGAGATGGGTGGGGCGATGAGTATGGAAAACAGGTAACAGGCTACTAACTGTTGATTGTCCTAGAACACACTTTATTTATTAAAGAGATTTTTAAAAAATAATTTTTATTTTGATAAAGGCCATAAAAATGTGAATTGGGGAATGCATCTAATTGTTTTTTCACACTTATAGACCATAGCCATATATAATCCTAAGAGTGTTTGTATTGTGCATACAAAGTTGTATATTTGCTATTGGTCCTTTTAGCATGTGGGTTTAACTTCTCCTTAGTTGTCCAGCCTAAGTCTGTGACCTTTTTTAGGATTTTGCTTGTTGTCAAAACATTTGCTTTGTACAATATCAGTACTTGGAGTGGGCTTAAAAGTCATTGCTTATCATTATTTGGCTTTCTTGTCCATCTCATTTCCTTGCTTCTTATTCCATGGCTTTCCTTCCTCTTCTTCTGTTTGTCCCTCTTCTGGAGCATAGCTTGTTTACCATTGTTTCCATTGGATGCCTTGTATCCTTCCACAGCTTACAAAAGGGGACTCATTTTCTTTCTGCACTTCATGTGAGTGAATGTTTTCTTTTTTTTAATCAATTCCTTTTATTGTGCGTTTATCACGACCCACAAATAAAACAAATTGAGAAACATGTTCTACTAAAACTGGTGCGGTGACTCAATGTGTTTTCTTGCTCTCCTCCTATGTGCTCTTTCCCCTTCACTTCCCCTGCTCTGTTTCTCCATTTTAATGCAGCTTTCCTCAAATGTTGTTTTTCCCACCCCCTCCCTGCTTTGATATATATATTTTTTTTTATGGTCAAGCGCAAATCGCTAGGTCCCTGGTTTATTCTCTCTCTGGGCTTTTAGCCATGCCCATGTCAAGCTCATCAGTTTGGTTGGCTTGTGGGCTTGCCTTTTAAAATTAGCTTCGTTTTATTAGTGAAAGGCATGCACAAGTCATGCCTTTTCCGGTGTTTAGCCCGCCTTGAGCGCACCGGCCAACTACTGAAAACATACGATGCTCCATGTTTTCCGTATGGTTTCTGCACAACTTTTTCTTCTTTATTTCGTAAGCAGCGCTATCTTGTTGGGCATTAGTAGAGCGCTTTGCATGACATTGACCCCGTTACATGGATAATTGCACTTTTGCTGGTTACATGAATAATTTCACTTTTGCCATTAGGTTTCACTGTGAGCGAACTTCTGTTTACTTTTGTGTTTGCTCTGCACTCATGGAGGCTGTCAGCTCGCTTATGTGAAACTGTTTTACTCTTCAG
Source organism: Pleurodeles waltl (assembly GCF_031143425.1). Lineage (NCBI taxonomy): Eukaryota > Metazoa > Chordata > Amphibia > Caudata > Salamandridae > Pleurodeles > Pleurodeles waltl. Next base: position 699,533,967 of record NC_090442.1, on the reverse strand, counting down.
TTTGTGGCAAGAAAAGTCCATTTATGAGTTTACAACGCTAATAGCTTTAACTCGAGCAAATGCGAGACCCATTGCATTTGCAAAAGCTTGTTTTTTTGCTTGGCCTTTCTGCAAACCCATCCCTCAGCTTCTCTGTTGCCCTCCCACTCCTCCTTGCTCACAGTGGGTCACTACTGCTCCAATAGTGCTGACTTGCTTTTACATGTAGGATATCCTCCACCTTTGAGCAGTAAATTTAAAGTTTGTAAAAGAGGCCGTCACTGTGTCATGATGCACATGTGCACGTGCACGCTTGTACACCATCACTCTTGGTCTGGCCATTTTGTCCCTTTCAGATTTTGCTGATGTTATGTTGCTCACTATCTGATAGAGACTTCTAGTTGCAGATTCATTACCTTAGAATTTTCCCAGGCATCAGACTGGATCCGGAAATTTTTTCTTCGAGCAGTATCCTTGCGTGCCGTCTGGTGGCGTCTGTTGACTCTGCGTCTGTCGTTGGTATCGTGGTTGCCATGATGATGTCTGGGTCGAATATAGGCGCCGCCTCGGCGCAGTGACACCAGTTCTTTTCTTTCCACACCACGCTCTGATCTGGAGAAGAGCTACCCTGGTCACTTTTTGACCAGCCTCAACATTTTTATAGAATTTTCTGGTGACTTCTGGTACGTCTAAGGATGTTGATGAAGACCGGGGGTCAAGTCTTGTGAGGATTGTTACTGAATGATGTCTGTGCTGGATCTGCATTGGGTCTATTTGTGGTGTCTCAAGTGCAACCATGACCCGAAGTCGTGCTTCGAGTGCCGTGCCATGCACCAGAAGGCTTTGAGGGAACGGTCCCTAAAGTTCATGGTGGCCCAGCGCTCAACTCCGCATCGCTCCCGGTCTTGCTCGAGGAGGAGGTCTAGAGACAGGCCGCGGAGTCATCACCACTCATTGTCCTCTAAATCATCAGGACATTTGGGTAAGAAGAAGTCGTTGAAGAAGGCTAGGCATTCTTCGACTTCACTCCATCACTCGGTTGACGTGTCGCAGTAAGAGCATCGACACTCTAGGCCTCAGTCGGCAGAGCCTGTTATGAGGTTTGCTCCGCACCTCCCCAAATTTCCGGGAGCTGGAGCGACCCCCTGCTCAAATAAAATAATTTAACGATGCTGTGTGTCTCATATTTGGGCAGTCAGACCACCCTCTGCGGCGCCCTCGGGTCCTGAGGGCTCGGAAGGGGCCCTTCAGGTTACATGCTAGCAGCTCTGGCCACTGAAGGTCCCTCTGGATCCACGTTGGTCGTACCACTGAGACCTGCGCCGGCATAGACGTCAACGCTCCCGACATCGGTTGGGCCCATAATCAACGTCGACCCGACCCTAATCCCTGACGACCCAGAGCCAGAACGGTGTCTGTCGTTGCTGATTTCGACTATGGGGCCTAGCCACCCCAGGTCAGATTCAGACCCTTTTTTCTTTGGGTATGAATATGAGGAAGGATTGGAGGGGTCGCTGGACTCAGGAATTGGGTGACGCCAGTGGTCTTTGACACCTTCCCAGACACTGGCATGCTGTCCCTTCCTACCGTGGCCACAGCGGATGGAGCTTCTTATTTTATGGTGGTCAGTAGAGTGGCTGAGGTTCTCAGCTTTGAGCTGCCTACTGTTGTGGTCATGATTAATTGCCTGATGGAGGTGCTTCAGCCCAGAGCTTCTGCTTCGGAACCTCTCCTTACATTTGATGAATCCCTCACTGATGTCCTACTGAGTACCTGGTCCAGACCCAGCACAGGGGCTCCTGTGAAAAGGACAATTGCTCGCCACCATGGGCCTGCCCCAAACGACCCTAAATTCATGACCCAACACCCCACGCCTGAGAGCTCGCTCATTCAGGCATCCTTGTCATCTGGCGCATTCCCTTCCGCTTCTCTGGATAGGGAATCAAAAAGGCCGGATAATCTTGGGAAAAGGATGTTTTCTTCCTCCAGTCTGGCGTTGCAGTCGGTGAACACCGCATGCCTTTTGGGCCATTATACCCACTCCTTGTGGGACACGGTCGCGAAAGTTCTATTGCAGATCGCATAGGAGGCCCATGCGATCGTCTCCCAGGCTGTTGCTGATGGGAGAGATGTGGCCAAGTTCTCCATCAAATGTGGGCTGGACATGTCCAACTCTCTGGGGAGATCGGTTGCGTCACCAATGGCATTACGGCACCACGCCTGGTTAAGAACTTGTGGTTTTTCAGGGGATGTCCAACAGACTCTCATGGACATGCCCTTTGATGTGCTCATCTCTTTGGAGATAAGGCAGACTTAGCACTGGAGAGATTCAAGGACTCCCGGGCTACGGCTCAGAATCTTGAACTTTCTACTGCCCCTCTGCCCCACGAGTCCACCTTTCGCCCTTTTCGTGGTCATAGAAGGGGTTCCCTGTCGCGTCCTCTCCCTAGCCACTGTGCCACGTATGCTGTGCAGCCCCTGCGTGACGGGGACGTGGAATCCCACGGGCTGGTGGGACAGGGAACCAGAGGTCTGCCCAGTCCACCCCACCCAGGCTGCAGCCTCCAAACCTTCCTAGCCCCACTTCCCCCACTCCCTCCGACCAGTTGGTGGCAGGATAAGATATCACCTGCCCCACAGGGAATTCAACACAATGGACAGGTGGGTTTTGTAGATCATTCGAAAGGGCTACTCTGTCGCCTTCAAGACTTCCCCTCTGGCCATGCCTCCATCATTTGGCCCTCTAATGGAGGATCATTTGGTGTTTCTCCGCAAGGAAGTTATGACTCTTTTGGCCAAGGGGGCCATAGAGAAGATTCCTGCACAGAAGTAGCTGTGGTTGCTATTCCTGCTACTATCTGGTGCCCAAGAAGGACAAGGGCCTGTGTCCTATCCTCGACCTCAGAACCCTCAATCTCTTCCTCAGGAAGGAGAAGTTCAAAATGCTCACCTTGGCTCAGGTCCTTTCTGTCTTGGACCCAGCAGACTGGATGGTGGCATTGGACCTGCAGAAGCTTATTTTCATATCCTCAGTCTTGCCTGCCCACAGACGTTACCTACGATTCGTGGTAGGTTACAAGCACTTTCAGTTTACTGTGCTCCCCTTCGGCCTTACCAGCGCCCTTCGGGTGTTCACAGAAATTATGGCGGTTGTCGCGGCTCATCTGCGCAGATCAGGAATTCAGTCTTTCCCTACTTCGACGACTGGCTGTTGATGGCAGACACGCCCCAGAAAGTCGTCTCCCACCTTCAGATTACTGCGAACCTTCTGCATTCGCTGGGGTTCACTATAAACATGCCAAAGTCATACCTGACTCCCTCTCAGATGCTCCCTTTCATCTGAGCCGTTCTGGACAGTGTGCAGTTTCAGGCCTATCCTCCTGATCAGCCAGTCCAGGATATTCGGGCCATGATTCCGATGCTTCAGCCTCTATCCTGGGTTTCGGTGCAAATGACTCTGAGGCTGTTGGTCTCCTGCACCCTATAAGTAACAATTGCCAGATGGCATATGCGGGCTCTGCATTGGGACCTGAAGTGCCAGTGGGTGCAGCACCAGGGGAATCCCACCGTCATGGTCCAGATCTCGGAGGGGACGACGAAAGATCTGCAGTGGTAGCTTTTGGATCAGGATTAGGTCAACGGCAGATCCCTCTCCCTTCCCCAAGCAGATCTCACAGTCGTGACAGATGCGTTACTTCTAGGATGGGGCGGCCACATGGCAGAGGCGGCTATCAGAGGCCTCTGGTCTCCGGAGGAGTCCGGGCTCCACATCAATCTTTTGGAGCCCTGGGCGATTTGACTTGCATTGAAAGCATTCCTTCCCTCTCTCAAAGGGAAAGTGGTGTAGGTGTTCACCGTCAGCACCACTGCCATGTGGCACTGCAACAAACAAGGCAGAGTGGGGTCGTGGACCCTTTTGTCAAGAGTCTCTTCCCCTTTGGACATGGCTGGAACATCAGGGCATTTCCCTGGTGGTTCAACATCTGGCAGGCTCTCTGAACGCCAGAGCAGATGAACTCAGTCGTCTCTGCATAGTCGATTACGAATGGCGTTTCCATCCGAAGGTGGCGCAAGGTCTCTTTCAAAAGTGGGGAGAGCCTCGTTAGATCTGTTCGTCTCCGCAGAGAAAACACAATGCCTGCAGTTTTGCGCGTTAGAGTTTCCATGGCGGTTCTCATTCCACTCGAGACCCTTTTGTCTCGAGTGGAGCTCAGGCCTCCTGTACCACTTCCCCCGATAGTTCTCAAGAAGATCAAGAACGAACGGGCCCAAGTCATTTATGTGGCTCTGGACTGGGCATGGAGAGTTTACTATCCCAAGCTACTAAGAATTGCCACAGATCCTCCAATCAGACTGCCTCTTCGGGGGGGGGGGGGAACCCACTTGTATCCTCCACGGATGTGGAATTCCTATCGCCCGATGCCCGGGACATATTGTTTGGGGTCAAGGACAACAAGTTCTCATGTTTATTTTGCCCTTGGGACAAATAAGCCCAACCCCCTGCAGCACAAACCCTTTGGCTGCCAGTTTACACAGAAGGGAAATGTCTGCAATTGAGGTAATATGTGTGTCCAAAGTTAATGCTGTTCGAACTTGTATTTATGGTTCATTAATTAAAAGCCTTCACTATTAGGGTGAGTGCTGTAAAAAAACGTTTTAAGTTCACACTGCACTACTGGCAGTGGCTACAGTAAAAAAAAAAAAAAAGTGCACACACTTGTTTGAAAAGTTTAACAGTATGAGACTAAGTATAATGCTCCCAGAATGCTCTCTGATTAGATTCAAATGTTTGCAGCAGCTTGTAAGCAAGAGTGATTTTTTTCAATGTTCTGAAAAAAAATGCAAGTAGAAAAAAAAATGTTTCGCTTCTATAAAAGATGCTATTTCTTTGAAGCGTCATGTAGTAAAATGTCTTGATGGATGCTAGTATTTCCAAAAAATATTCCTAATGGAAAGTCAGTGTAACCATTTTCAACAAGATTATAAGAAGCACAAAAATAAACAAGCACTGGCAAAGTCAACCAATCTGACTTTTTTTTTTTGTGAGTCTTTTGGTTTTGTCAATGCATGCCTTGTTTTGACATGGCTTTTGTAACACTTTATTGTTGTGGGAGCTGCCAGGCTCATGTAATTGCAACAAATACTGGCAAAAAGAAAACATGTTTTTGGTCTCAAAAAGCACACATTGCCACTAGTGGTGTAACAAAGGCCCTGCAGCCCCCTTCCAGGGGGGGCCCCTCAGCACAACACATGCCCTTAGTTAGTCTGGAGGGAAGGGCCCTCCATATTCTTTGCAGGGGGGCCGCCTCCAGTTTCATTACGACACTGATTGCCACAGTGGTTCCTGGCACTTCACAAAACTACTCTGTGTGCCAATATGCTCCTTGTGGAAGAGGAGAATGCAATCACTCTCAGTAAAGCCAGCCAATAGATAGAGAAATAGATGTTTTTAAAAAAACAAAGGCCCAAATTTAAGGATAGCCTTGCGCCATCTAACGCCACATTAGTATAATTTTCTGATGTTAATGTGGCATTAGTTTGCCAAAAATGCTGCACCATTGCTACAAAGTGACACAATGCATGCACTGCGCCACTTTGTGACCATTTGTGCCACATTATGCATGTGCCATGCATAATGTATGCAAAGGGGGGTTCTGGCACAAGGAGACCCGCAAAAATAGCACAATGAAGTCTACAAGATTTCATGCTGCAATTTTTGGTGTCAGTTTAAACGCCTGCTTAAAGCAGGTGTTAAGAGGACGCACCCTTTGGAATCAATAGGCCGCCTTGAAATTTGCGTCATTAGCGTCCGAAGTTTTAACGCTAGTGGAGCAGAGCGCCACAATAGCATTAAACGTTTAACACTATTGTACCTAATTCCCTCATGGTGCGCTGTATCTTAAATAGTAGCGTTATGAGGGGCACAAGAAAAGTGGCGTTTTACGTTGTGAAGCACCACTTTTCATGAATCTGGGACAAAATGTCTTTAACGCCAGACATAATTAGGGACCTAATTCTTAAAGGATGTCACTAAAGTACACCCATGGTCTATGGTCTTTGAATTAGTGGCTTTCATGAATTCACAAGAACTTACAGAAGTAGACCAGGAAATCGTACTCCTAGAAAATATTTGTGAACTGTATTGTAGCACGAGCAAATATGCATGTGTAGATTTGTTCATGTGAACATCCATTGAGTGTTTACATTTTCACTCCAACCTCTTTTTTTTTTTCCCTCTAAACCTGGAAGAACTTCTACTCCTTCCCTTGTCAGGAGTACATTTCCAACCTCTCTCATTATGCAAAAAGATTAGAGACAAGCTGGTGAAAATCCTTAAATATGCAAGTTAATAGGTGTGCAAACTCGAAGGCATTCCAGCTCTGGAACTATTGCTTACTGCTTCCTCCAGCCCCAGTATGTAGCTCTGCGGGAAGGGGCAAAATAAGAAATTTGCTATAGTAGGGATTGAAATTGCAAGTATTCAAGCCCTACTATAGTAGTATCCCTGACATAATCAGAGGGGCTATTATCAGAGCTCTTACATAATGAGATTGCTGTCATAATTTGTTGCCGCACTACATGGCACCAAAGGGACAAGTAGATTTAAGAAGTAACCTGCCCCATGGACAAGTAGATATTATAATAAATTCCACTCCCCCGATCCTCCCACTCCATTTATCATACCTCAGTGGGATCTCAATCTTGTCCTCACTTATTTGATGTGTGCTCCCTTTGAGCCGTTACACAATTGTCCCTTGCGGCTCCTTACCCTCAAGACTGTCTTCCTGGTGGCTATCACTTCTGCTTGCAGAGTGGGTGAGCTTCAGACTCTTTCTTCCAAGCCGCCATTCTTCTCTGTACATCATGACACGGTAGTGCTTCGCACAAGGGCCTCCTTCCTTCCCAAAGTTGTCACACCTTTTAATGCAGGCTAATCTATCTTTTTGCCTACATTTTACGCACCCCCACATCCTTCTCATGAGGAGGAGAGACTCCACCGTCTGGATCTAAAAAGAGCATTGGCATTCTATCTGAATCGCACTAAAGATTTCTGGGTGGACGATCAATTCTTTGTTGTGTATGTGGATGCAAGAAAAGGGAAGGCGGTGCAGAAGCATATCTTTCTCGATGGGTGCTTCTCTACATCAAAATGTTCTACGCTTTAGTGTAGAAGCAATGCATGCTCACTGAACGAGAGCAACTGCTGCTACCACAGCGTTAGCACGCGGAGTTCATGTCCTGGACGTCTGCCAGGCAGCAATGTGGGCATCATTGCACACGTTTACTTAACATTACTGCCTGGACAGTCAGGTACGCAGAGACTGCTACTTTGGTCGTTCGCTCCTGCAGGACTTTTTAGTATGGTTTTGGTTCTCAGCCCACCACAGAGGATGGCATTGCTTGGTTATCTATTCTAAGTTCAGGAATCTGCAACTAGAAATCTCTATCAGATGAACAAGTTACTTAATTTTGATAACGCTTTATCTGGTAGAGACATATTCTAGTTGCAGAATCCTTACCGACCCACCCATCCTCCCTGCTTGCGAACTGATTACAAGGGACAGGGATTCACCTTTAAGGGTCTTAGCTCTGGTGCACCATTTCAGTGTACTTCATGGCTCCGCACTTTGGCGTGGAAAGTTGTGAAAAGAGACTGACGTTACCGTGCCGAGGCGGTGCCTTTATTTGACCACAATGTCATCACGACGATCACAACGACAGGGACGAATGCGGAGTTGACTGAAGCCACCTGACGGCGCGAAAGGGTACTGCTCGAAGAAAAAATCTCCAGATCCAGTCTGACTCCTGGGGAAATTCTAAGGTAAGCAATCTGCAGCTAGAATATGTCTCTTGCACAAATTATATATCTAAAGAAATGATTACATTCACCACACTTTGCATAGATACCGGAAATAGCTACTCGCAAATAAGACTTTGTTGTGACCTATTGTATTGAATGTTTCTAATTTTTAATGCTTTTTATTCGTGGTACAACACTTAATGTATAAATATGCAGAAGCTGAAATCATTGCTTGATATTGGTCTCAAAGGTTTATTCTCTAAGTCTTTCCATCATCTGCATTAATTTGGTATCTCAGTTCTCCCTTGGTATCCGTGTCATCACAGTTCTCAAAGAACTAGTGTAATATATTTGTTTAACCAGACTAGGCTATAAAAGAGCTTTGATAGGTGTACATCCTGCTTTACTACTGATAGTGGGCATGATTTTATGCATTACGTTCATCCAATTTAATCATCTCATTTCTTGAATACATAGTGCACAGGCACATCCGCTCTTCGTTCCTGTCAGCTAGTATGAGTGGCTGTCCCTATCCGATTCTAGAGTTAGTCATACGATTGTGGAAATAGTTATCATAATTTTTTTTTTTTCTAGGTGGAAGCCAATAGCTTTTTTCTAATTTCAGGAAATTGATATTTGTAGCTGTAGTCAATTTCGAATGATATGCTTCATCCTTGGGAGGTTTTTATTGAAATCTGTCCTTGCACATATCCCCTTCATGCGTGCTTTAATGTAGCAGCTTGGTAAGACTCATAGACATTCTGCAAGCCATGTGCACACCTTCCTTCTGATTTACTCAGTCCAGCTGACTGACTCAAGATGACGCTACATCTCTGGTTGGATACAAATGTTAACAGTCCTTGTTTTTACCGATTTGTACGTTCTCAAGCTGCTTACTTGGACACACACTTGTGCACGGGATGGAATACAATACTGACTATACCATTGACTTTCCCAACTTAAGGGCCTTATTCTGCAGTCCATTGGCTCAGAGATTGTGCCTTGCTAACCCCCATTCTGGTGCCTTCGCTAAGAAGGATCAGGACTGCCTATCTCTGCTGTAATAGTCAAATTTGCTTTACTTAGAAGCCAAACTATTGTGGTCTCCCATTTGATGTTTTTCGTATGCATTCGCAGTCTAGATCTTTTTGACAGCGACTAAACGCACCTTCTTTCCTAGCTCTGGGTGCGTAATAGCAAGACATAGATTCACAGGTTATTGTGCACCCCCTTCTTCAGTGAATCACATCGCTACTTGTAAATCAAATGACTTTTGTGCATGGTTACATCTAAACATTACTTCATCTCATTCAGTATGGCCGCTGGAAAGGCGTTACTATGTTTACGAGCACTGTAGACTTTCTGAGCATGCCATGTTGCAATACTCTTGTGATTTTCCTTCCTTCTGTTCTACTTTTCCATTGTAATGGTGTCACTGTGAAGTGTCTACAATGGTTTATGAATGTCATGAGCATGATTCACATAGCCACTTGTACACCAGACTACTTAAGGTATATATGCATTTCCTTTCCCTCCCAATATTGCCTTACGGCCATGTTAACAAATATAAGTAGCCTTTCTGGCCACTCATTTGTGTACTGGATCCCTCTTTGATTCTGCTTCCTTCCAAGACAATAAAAGCTTCTATGAGCACTACTACCCGAAAAGACTACAATTGACTGATTCCAGACCACATTACGCTTGGACACTTCTCAGCTTCATGCTTGTTTTTTCATTTACCAGGAAGATGCTTTTTTACCCCCAACCAGCTACTAGTATTATCAATTTCCTAACAGCTACACAACAAGGTAACAAATTCATAGCACACATCAGTTACTCAGCTTTTAATTTGTCTACAGACTGCATCTGGGCATTTTCGAAAGAGCTTGATTCACCTTTGCCCAGCTATGCAATTACCAGTACATGCCAGTACATGATTTTTTATTCCGACACTTGTTTGCCAAAGTTTATGCATATTAATACTGATATATTCATGCTAATATATATTTGACTTGACCTACCTCGCACCGACCATCCGTAGGCTGTTGCTGTAGTTTGCCGATTGGGGGGGAAAAAAAAATCATGGCTTGGGGCACAAAAGAGAACTTTTTAAAAATGAACATTAAAGTTGTTATTTACTGAAAAAAAGTGATTTATTTTTATGATAAAAAATTCAGTGGCATAACGAAACTTCAGTTACCCCTCCCCTCCCCCTTGATGCAAAGTACCTAGGCACCCCCCAGTGCGCCCCCCCCCGGCCAGTCAGGGGCCTGCCACCTGTGCACAGGGTACTGTGGAGAGGGCACCCCCTGGAGCTCGCCCCCACACACTCCGCAGGCCTGCGGGCACCTTCGTTACGGCACTGATAGAATTAAATCCGATAGTGCTTACCATGGTAGATATTCTGGTGTCTGCATTCTATTCTTAAATGCTGTAACTTTTTTGTGGGACGGGGACGCTACACATGATCTTCGGATTGCACGCCACCAGCCATACTTGGATCCAAATTACCTTAGTAATAAAGTTGGTTATCAAGGTTTTGGGGCCCAACCACACCTCACTCATTTCATCATACCAGTGCCAATCCAGAGACTGCTGGGTTTTTTTTTGAAGAAGAGGAGCACCTTAAGAGTTTTATGTCCACTTCTTGGGTCAGTTCCCGTTCAAGGCCCACTATGTATTTGCAGTCAGTTTTTGCTTTAAGCCCCTCATATTTTTTCTTTTGTTTTCATAAATCCGTTTATTGACATTTTTAAACTTTACATTGTTTCATATTTTGGCATTTGCTTCAGATTAGTATATTCTGATGTGTATTGCTTACATCTTTAAGTAATATTTAGTACATTGGCGACACATTAATGCAGTGTATTTTACAGCATATCTTTGTAGTTGTTTGAGTGTTCATCACAACCACTGTGTTGCTTTCGGTTTTCACCCTGTATGGCTTTTATTTTCTAGTGTGTTGTGCTCTTGTTCTGTTCTGTGGGTGCAGCTTAAGTGGTCGTTAGTATGCCTAGCGTCTGTTAGGTCGGCACAACGTTTGGTGGCATTCATAAGTATAACATTATTTCAGTCACAGATGTTCGGTTATGGCGCTTTTGTTGAGAAAACACACTGAGTTTTATATAGGTTAACATTTGAATAAAAAAAACTAAAGAAAGGAGCAACAATAACATTTGCCGGGGTCAGACATTTATGCGGTCATTTCGGACGTGACTGTTTCCGTGTCGGGGTGGGGGTCAATTACAACAGATTGGTTTACCAGTAGAGAGGCTGGGTCAGTTATCGGGTCCGGTGTGTGTAGTTTTCCCGCCCCATGGTGCCATAGTGTGTCTAATCAGTTTCCGCATTCATTCCCCTCATATAGTGCATTTTCTCGGCCACTGACACTCGTCCGTGTTAGTCCAGTCCCCCCTCTACTGGGTGTGCTTCTATGTTACGCAGCTGCAGCAAGGGCTCTTCCCAGCAGGTGAAGATCGGGAATTGTCACAGCCCTAGGATTTCCTCTTGTCTCAGTGCTGAGCCCTCCGCTCCCGCCCACACCCGAGTGAGCGCCTCCAGGCCTGCACCGGTGGAGGGTCTGGTGATTTCCACCTGCTTGTCACTAGTCTTTTCGCCACAATAAGTCCTAGGTCTGTAAAGCGCGCCTCTGCTCTGCTCTGCTCTGTGTTTGCTTCTGGGGGAACAGTCCTAGGATGCATGCCTCCCATGTGAAGGGTATCTGTTGTGCTATGCAGTTAGATACATTGTCAATCACTACCCTCCAGTAGGTGACCAGGCCAGGCCAGGACAGGACCACACCATGTGCAACAGGTCCGCCCCAATTTCGCGGCATCGGGGACAGGCCGCGTCTTGCCGGTTAAGGTATCTATTCACGCGGGCAGGTGTGAGATAGGCTCTGCGCACTATATAGTATTGAATTAGGGGGAATCTGGAATTACGTGATAAGTCAAGGTGGCCTGAGAGAGCAGATCTCAATCGTGCTGTCGCGATCGAGTCGCCCGTGTCTGTCTCCTATGCCACGCGCAGTGCATCGTTTTCAGGGGCGGCCTGGTTTCTCAAGGCGTCCGCCAGCCAGCTAACTTGATGTTGGCCACGGCCCACCACCTGTAAGTACTGGACCAGCAAGTGGGTAGGCAGAGCTGTTGTGATGTCTCCCCACCTGGACCCCAGTGTCCTCACCAGGGAGCAGTGTAAAAGAAACTGGCCAGGTTGAAGTCCCATTTCCTGAAGCCTAGCAAACGATAGCAGTTGGGTTTCTTCGTAGAGGTCTCCCAGTGTGTGTAACTCTATTTCATGCCATGTGCTTAATTCTTATGTGACTCTGGGGCCCCTTGGTGTGCCCGATAGCGCCAGAGCGGGTGCAAAAGGGATCACCGATCTTGTGAGGTGGAGCGGTCTGCTGAAACATTTATGGGCTATTCTGAGGTGCAGCTGCTGTGGGGTTTGTGCGTGCGTGAGCGGGTGGAATAAATGCTGTATCTGCTGGAGCGGCCATGGTTCTTCCTCCGATGCTGTGTCTGCAAGCTGTATGCCGGCCAACCACTTGGATATCCACTGAAGCTGGGCTGCCAGATAATAGTGTTCCATGTTGGGGACCGCTAGTCCGCCCTTATCAGGCTGCAAGTACAGCTTCTTTAGGGCAACTCTGCAGCGGCCGCCATTCCAAATAAACTCCCTCAGTCCCGTCTCCAGTGCCCTCAAGAATCTGGGAGGAACGTAGTATGGGAGATTGGAAAAGAAATGTAGGAGCTGCGGGAGAACCACCATTTTTAGGAGTGCTATCCTGCTCGCCACAGATAGTGGCAGCGTCCTCCAAAATGCCATTTGGAACCTGATTGAGGACACCACTTTTACAAGGTTACCCTCAAATATATCCTCCTCACTGTGGTAGACTCGAATGCCCAGATATCTGAATGTGTTTTCTTGCCATGGGACGGGACTCCCGGCTAGGTTAAGTCCTGAATCCGGGAGAGCTGGGTCAAATGGAAAGAGGCATGACTTAGACCAGTTATCCTTGAGGCCGGATATCGTCGCAAAGCTTTGCAGGAGCGAACCGGCCACTGGTGGGATCTGCGTAATATCTCTGAAATATAGTAAGAGGTCATCGGCATACAGTGACACTATGTGTAAGTCGTCTCCAAGAGGGATTCCCCAGTTACCTCCCTCCCTGCGCAGGGCAGCTGCCAGGGGCTCCATAGCAAGCGAAAATAATAGTGACGAGAGAGGATAGCCCTGCCTCTGTACACCTGGATTGGTTCTGATATTTCTGGTCCTATCCTCACCCGGATCATTGGCCTGGTGTATAATAGTTTCACTAGGCGAATAAAGGATGGTCCCATGCCTAATTGTTGCAACACCTTGGACAGGTAGGGCCATTCCAGGGAGTCAAAGGCTTTTTCTAGGTCAAGGACAAGGCAGCCCGCCTGCGGCCAAGCACGCCTCGCATGTTGCGTAACCCGGAATAGTCTTCTGATATTGTGGGAGGTGTCTCTGGCTGGTACAAACCGGTTTTGGTCAGAGTGTATTAGTTCTGGCCCGCTTGGCGCAAGGCGCGTCGCCAATACCCTTGCTAATATTTTGTAATCCGTGTTTAGCATTGCCAGTGGCCTATATGAGCCCATGTCCACTGGGTCCCTCCCAGGTTTGGGAATGGAGACCAGTAGCGCCTCCCTCTGTGTGGCCGATAAGTGGCCCTCCTGCTCAGCCGTTTCGTATACCTGAAGTTGCTTGGGTGCCAGCTGTATTGCAAAGGCTTTATAAAAGTCAACTGGTAGCCCGTCCGGGCCTGGCGTTTTGCCGGATGGAAGTTCCCGGATGCTAGATTTGATCTCCTCAAGGTCGAGGGGTGCCTCGAGTGTCTCGATCTGGTCGTCCTCTAAGTGTGGGAGCTTCACTCCAGCAAGAAATTCAGCGCTGGACTCACACCTGGGGATTGCCCTTGAGGCGTAGAGCGCCTCATTGTGTCTCGTAAATTCAGCCTGTATCTCTGCGGGTGTGTATGCCAGTTCCCCTGTCTGTGAGCGAATTTCCATTATCGGCTTCCTCTCGCAATCTCGATGTATCAGCCAGGCCAAGAGTTTGCCTGCTTTATCCGCTGATGCGTGAGTTCTCGCGGAATGTGCTGTGTAATTTAGACATCTCAGATGCTCTTGTAGTGACAGGTGTTCTGCGCGTATTGCAGGCAGTCTCGACCTTTCAGTTTGGTTATTTGCGAATTCTTCTTCTTGCCGCAGCAGGGCCCGCTCTACCCGGGTCAGATCGCGTTCAACAGAGCGGCGCATGTGACATTGAGCCCCCAGGCGGTGTCCCCGGATGAAAACTTTGAATTAATCCCATTCTATCAATCCCGATGTAGCCGTGCCCCGTTTTGCCCAAAGAATTCTGGGATTATAGCACTGAGTGACGCTCTAAAAGTAGCATCTTCTAGTAGTTCTGGCCTCAGTCTCCGCGCGGGGATCCCTAGCATAAGTGCGCTATCAGTGGGTTATGGTCCGAGTGTGTGCGCCCCAGGTATTCCGAGTTCACCACCACCGGGGCAAAGCCTGCAGTACAAAGTATGCGGTCTAAGCGCACGTGTAGGGAGTGCGGGACAGAGTATACTCTGTCCTCTCTATACAGCCACCAAGTGCCGTTGTTGGGGGGGGGGGGGGGGGGGGAGGATGACTGCATGTCATCTATCCGGGGCGGTGGCACAGCCCTTACCGTTTGTAATATAGTCTCTCTGTCTGCGTAGTGGAGGAGGCGGATGATGAATGGGCGTCGAGCACTCCCCTGCGGTCTCGTCCGAGCCGGAATTCGATGGGCACGTTCCACGGAGAAGAAGGGGGTAAGCACTCCGTCTGGTACCAGCCCCCGCAGCCAACTCTCCGAGTAGCCCGTCGGATCTCGGCCTTCCGTGCCTTCCGGCAGGTTCACTACGCAGATGTTTCTTCTGGAGCGGCCCTCCGCGTCATCCGCTCGGCGTTCCAGCTCCGCCACCCTGGCCTGTATGTCTTCCATTCCTGTTTTTAGCTGGGCGGTCGCAGGCGTTGGGTCCTTTACTGTGGCTTCGATCTCATTGGTTTTGTCCGTTAGTTTGCAGTGGTCTGCGTGTAGCAGGACGAGGTCACTCGCCACCTTGTCTATCGACGTGTGGGCACGTTCCAGTGAGTCTCCGATGCGTTCCACTGCAGCGAGTACCGCATCTAGTTTTTGGCTGTCTTGGGTTTGGGAGTCTTGTGCTTTCCCGGCTCCAGCTCCCGAGCGTAGGCGCCCTGTTCCGGGCATGGCCCAAATCCTTGGGGTTTTTTGTTTGGCTCCAGATCGATGCTCTCCACCCAATTAGTCTCCGTGTGCGTACCGCTTTGTAGTTCAGTTTCGATTGGGACGGTGTGGGGCAGGTATGCTGTTTATCACTAGTTCTGGGCAGCTCGGCAAGAGGCCCGACCTACGGCGGTCGCTCTTGGTTCCGTAGTGCAGAACTCCTTTTGCGGTCAGTCCTGTGAGGAACTGCATCTGGTGGGGACCCCCATGAAGCGCTCCACGCAGCTCTGATCGCCGGTGGGTCCTGTGATTCCAATGCTATCTCTGCTCGTTTAGGTGCCCGCGCTAGTCATGGGGGGGCCGGACCCGCTTGTCGAGGGGCGACAGACCGCCTCCCCGCGACAGCACGAGCAGCCCGGCCAACCAGTTCCTCTCCCCGGTCCCGGGTCACCTACTTTTGTCTTTGTGGTGCTTTGCGGCTACCAAGAGGTTCCGGCAGGTTGGGAGGGTTTAGTGCTATTGTGGTTTTGGGTCCGCCGGCCCATCAGGTGTTCAGAGTGCCCCCTCTCCCGGGATCTCCAGCCACCCCCTGGCATGGGGCTCTGACCATCAGGCGGGGGTGGCCCTCCTCTTCTTCAACCGCCTCAACCAGTGGCGGGGGACGAGGTGCTCCAGGTTTTGCCAGCCCGCCCAAGGGTTTCCACGCACCACCGGGGCTCACCTCTGGTTACATCGCAGGTTCCGGGTGGGCTGCGTGTCTGCTTCGCCGCTCTGCTGTGGGGGGGGGTCCGTCCTCGCCTCTGGCGCGATCAACTGCAGGGAAGGGGAGAGGCAGAGGACGCCTCAATTCAAGTGCGTGGCTGCGGGCGTGGCGATCGCCTTACTTCACGTGGCAGAGCTGCCCCGCAACAGCTCCTCTGGCCGGTTTTAGCAGGCCCTGCCTGCTCCCAGCAAGGAGGGTGGGGTCCCAGAGGCGTCCCCCGAGCCCGATGCCAGCCTCAGCTCTGGACCCCCCCGCAGGACGCGGCCACAACACCCCGCTGTTTTATCGTCCCGGGGGGGGGGGGAGGAGTGGAGGGGGGGGTCGTCTGGGTATGGGGGACACCCAGCAGGTCGCATCAGCCGGTCAGCAAGTGCGAGCCGGGATCGCCCCGATTCCGGCGCGCAGCTCCAGCTGCACCGGTCGGTTCCCTCCCAGCGTGTCCACCGCCCCGTGGCCCGGTCTTCAGGCCCGACCCGTTCGGCTGTGGCACCGATCCGTTAATGCGTGTCACCGGGAGTCCGCTTCTCGCCCAGGCGGTCTCTGTGTCTCCACAGCTCCTATTCAGTTTATGAGGAGCATTGTGCCCCCGTACGCCCTCTGGGAGTCTGTTTTGGCTGATCGCGGCACGGAGCTCTAGCTGCTCGCTCCCGCCATGTTTAGTGGCTTGGCCACGCCCCCTTGCTTTAAGCCCCTCATAGAGACTAGGAACCTCACCCATGGTCACATGAACATACCTCATATTCACTAGGTTTATCTTACTGTGTGCTTCTTTTCTCACAAGGCTGCTTTTCTTTGAAATGCACTTCCTCCCACTCTTTGATTTACTTTGTATTTCAAACAGCTAAAAACGTATCTGATTCTTGTGAAATCACTTAATCTCCCTGTGCCTAAAAACATTTGTAATGAATCTGTTTTTCGTGTGGACCCCTCTAATGCCTTTGGGAACCTTCACTCTATATAAAACTACAAAAGAAAAACTAATTTTTTTGTGTCATACATTTTCTAATCAAGTCACATCTAGCAGTTATTGACAAGACTGTCAGTCAATGGAAGATTGCCTATTAGAATGTCCTGTGGGCTGATCTACCACTGTACTTTGAACAGTTCCACGTGCTTTAAAATCATACCATGAATGTTGCCTCATATTCTCTCTTATTGATCATTTGCCAGAACTTGTCGCATTTGAGAGTAATTTATTATCTAGTCTCTTACCTGATTGTGCACGCTGCCTCTAGTTTAATATTAATGGCTTTCCTTGGGTCTGTTTTGTGTGACCAGTACATGGGTGGGTCACTGTAATTTTGCTTTCCTTCTTCCCCCTGATATTTGTGACCCTATGCTTCTGTTCTTAGCTCTTCTTGCCCTTTGCTTCATATCGTATAGCTGGGTCTGGTCAAAGATGGCAAGATGATTAACCATAAACAGTTTTTCCCTGATAGGTCAGGAGTGACGTGAGCCAGACCATATTTGTTTAGCATCCTCGTCTAAATTGGTGATCACTGTTGTCCTTTTGCTTGCATGGTTTGTTAGTTCACAAATGTATGCTGTTAAGTCCAGGGAATTTTAGTATTCACTGCAGGCCCTTCAACTTTCCTGGGAATACGTTATATAACTGAGATGATGCCTTCCACAGTAGTCATATGTAGGACCTATTTCCTAACTGCAGGTGAAAAATAACCCTACTTTATAAAAGGACTCGTCCACACAAGTGTGAGTCATGCTTCGTCATCAGTTCCTCACCCTGTACATCTAACATTGCTGCGTGGGACCAACCTTGCTTTTGGAGGGATCATTTTGGTGTAAATACTGTGAAATTATTGTGTGATCTGGATGATAATTAAATTAGCCTGCAATTGAAACCCTTTTGAATATATTCTTGGGGCATGTAGTGGGTGTCAATCAAAGAAGATGAATGCTGGCTTTAGTAGAAGTACGGTTTATTCCTTCAAATAAAAGAGGACCCACACTGGTAAGCAGCCTCCGAGTCCTGAAGTAACGGCTGAATGACAGTCATTCCCTGAACTCCAGAACTCCGAGACAACAACCAATGCAAGCATGTTCTAAGCATAGAACTCAAGACACAGCAACAAGCATTTGCAAATACCTTAACAAATATACTACATCACCTCCCTCCTTTATAAAAAAAAAAAAAAAAAACTCGAAACAAGTACAAAATCATGAAACGTAGACGGCAATTTGACATGTCTAGAACTGCAAGTTGTTACTAATTTAGAGTCCGGTTCAGTGAAGTTCGAATCACTAGTGAGACTTGAGTTATTTGCATCAGAGTGCACCACCTGCATCAGCACAATCTGTGCAACTCAAAGATTCTGACACCTCACTAAATGACTGATTCACCTTACCAGTTCCTGCATGCACAGAACTGCTCATATCCGTGGCTAGCATTTATTCGTCTGCATCCTTAAATCGATACATGTCTTTAAAAATGTTTAGTTGTTAATTATTAATAGGAACAACATTGCTCTTGCTCCACCAACCATTGCCTTCAAGTAAAACGGAAGCTTTTGTAGCCTTATGAACTTTAGCTGGAAAAGAAAACTTTGACTCCCCTTTACTTACTCTAAAAGGTTTCTTAATTAAAACCCAATCATTCACAGACAAGTCAATGTGTTTGGCATTAGTCCTTTGATCAAAGTTACTCTTCTGCTTTAGCTGTTTGTCCAAAACTCTGCTCCTCAAGGCACTGTCAACAGCTGAATCTGGAGACTTACAATTATCATGCAAGACATCTAACATCCATCTTGGAACAAGTTTGGTTCTGGGATCCCTCCCCCTAAGTAACCTGAAAGGAGTAGATCCAGTAGTAGAATGAGGTGTAGATAAATACAGGGAGTGCAGAATTATTAGGCAAATGAGTATTTTGACCACATCATCCTCTTTATGCATGTTGTCTTACTCCAAGCTGTATAGGCTCGAAAGCCTACTACCAATTAAGCATATTAGGTGATGTGCATCTCTGTAATGAGAAGGGGTGTGGTCTAATGACATCAACACCCTATATCAGGTGTGCATAATTATTAGGCAACTTCCTTTCCTTTGGCAAAATGGGTCAAAAGAAGGACTTGACAGGCTCAGAAAAGTCAAAAATAGTGAGATATCTTGCAGAGGGATGCAGCACTCTTAAAATTGCAAAGCTTCTGAAGCGTGATCATCGAACAATCAAGCGTTTCATTCAAAATAGTCAACAGGGTCGCAAGAAGCGTGTCGAAAAACCAAGGCGCAAAATAACTGCCCATGAACTGAGAAAAGTCAAGCGTGCAGCTGCCACGATGCCACTTGCCACCAGTTTGGCCATATTTCAGAGCTGCAACATCACTGGAGTGCCCAAAAGCACAAGGTGTGCAATACTCAGAGACATGGCCAAGGTAAGAAAGGCTGAAAGACGACCACCACTGAACAAGACACACAAGCTGAAACTTCAAGACTGGGCCAAGAAATATCTCAAGACTGATTTTTCTAAGGTTTTATGGACTGATGAAATGAGAGTGAGTCTTGATGGGCCAGATGGATGGGCCCGTGGCTGGATTGGTAAAGGGCAGAGAGCTCCAGTCTGACTCAGACGCCAGCAAGGTGGGGGTGGATGTGGAGGTGGAGTACTGGTTTGGGCTGGTATCATCAAAGATGAGCTTGTGGGGCCTTTTCGGGTTGAGGATGGAGTCAAGCTCAACTCCCAGTCCTACTGCCAGTTCCTGGAAGACACCTTCTTCAAGCAGTGGTACAGGAAGAAGTCTGCATCCTTCAAGAAAAACATGATTTTCATGCAGGACAATGCTCCATCACACGCGTCCAAGTACTCCACAGCGTGGCTGGCAAGAAAGGGTATAAAAGAAGGAAATCTAATGACATGGCCTCCTTGTTCACCTGATCTGAACCCCATTGAGAACCTGTGGTCCATCATCAAATGTGAGATTTACAAGGAGGGAAAACAGTACACCTCTCTGAACAGTGTCTGGGAGGCTGTGGTTGCTGCTGCACGCAATGTTGATGGTGAACAGATCAAAACACTGACAGAATCCATGGATGGCAGGCTTTTGAGTGTCCTTGCAAAGAAAGGTGGCTATATTGGTCACTGATTTGTTTTTGTTTTGTTTTTGAATGTCAGAAATGTATATTTGTGAATGTTGAGATGTTATATTGGTTTCACTGGTAATAATAAATAATTGAAATGGGTATATATATTTTTTTGTTAAGTTGCCTAATAATTATGCACAGTAATAGTCACCTGCACACACAGATATCCCCCTAACATAGCTAAAACTAAAAACAAACTAAAAACTACTTCCAAAAATATTCAGCTTTGATATTAATGAGTTTTTTGGGTTCATTGAGAACATGGTTGTTCAATAATAAAATTAATCCTCAAAAATACAACTTGCCTAATAATTCTGCACTCCCTGTATGCCCAAATGTTTTTCTTGCACAAATTCCGTAACATCAAAATTAGACGCCAAAGCAGTTTGAACACCTTCTTTAAAAATGCGACTAACCCTCTCAACCAAACCGTTAGAAGATGAACTGTGTAAAGCCACTTTGAGGTGTTTGATATCATGCAAAATCATAAAGTTGCAAATCTTTTTTGATACAAAATGCGTACCATTGTCAGTTACTACTGTACTGACTGGGCCTTCGAGTCTAAACAACTTACTGAGGAAATCGATGACTACATCAGAATCCGCATCAGAAGCAAAAGAATAATAAACCCACTTAGAAAAATAATCAACCACTACCAAAAGATACTTTATATGCCTCAGTAGAAGTTGAAAGGGACCAGAAAAATTTCCCAAGGTTTTTCTGGCATGGGAACCGGGTATAATGGTTTAGTGACCATTTTCCAGTGCTTTTCCGATACTGTGCATTCTGGACACTTGTTAACAAAATAAGCTACTTGTTTGTCCAAACCTGGCCACCAATACGACAACTTCAGTTTCCTAGAAGTGGCTGAAATGCCTAAATGACCTTTGTGAGCTAAACCAATTATTTTGTTCCTGAGATTAGCAGGAGGAACAATAAGATCGCCCCTAAAACAAATTCCATTTTGACATGAATGATCACTTGAGACTTGACAAAAGGTTCTAAGCTCACCAGACAGGTTCTTTTCGGTTGGCCATTTCGTTTCCAGAAATTCTAATACTTTAGATAGAATAATATCATCAGACATGGAAGACACCCACTTTTGCTCAGTGATGTGATTGCTGGACACAGCTAAAACATCCAGTAAAGCCACCACACACTCTTGTTCTGAATCCGATTCCAACGAAGAATCATAAGGCAAAGGTAGGCTAGAGAGACAATCGGCACGAAAACTTTTACCACCTTGAATGTATTTAGTGACCAAATTATATTCTTGAAACTTGGATAGCAGGCAAACTAAACGTGCCCACGCCATTCCCAAACCATTCCCATTCAATAAATAAACAAGGGGTTTGAGATCAGTGTACAGCTCACATTTATTGCCCCAAATGTAAGTTTTGAATTTCTCGAACAAGGCCACACACGCCAAAGCTTCCCTTTCAATAGTGCTATAATGCGTCTCAGCCTCAGTTAACATCCTGGAAGCAAAAGCAACAGTGTTCTCACAACCATTAACCCACTGACCAAAAACAGCACCAATGGCTATCAGACTAGCATCCACCATAATGAAGGGTTTTCCTGAACAATTAAAGGTTTGTAAATCAGGAGCATTAATTACTAGATCCTTAACTCTTCCAAAAACAGAATTCAACTTGTCGGCCACTAAAATTGTATCTCCATAGCACAGCCAGGAACAAATCTAGCATAATATTCCCACAGACCTAAGAAAGACCTCAAAGCATCCTTATCAGTAGGCGGACCCTCCTTTCTCACAGCATCCACATTAGAAAATGTAGGTTTAATTCCTTCCCCTGAAATGACATGACCAAAATATTCCACTTCTGTCACCATCAACTTGCACTTACTTGGTTTCACTGTCATACCCTTGTTCTTGAGAATAAGCAAAACTTTGTTTAAGACCTGCTCATGTTCCTCCTCAGTTTCTGTGTGAATTAGGATGTCCTCCTGAAAAGCCTGTACTTGTGGTATGTTACAAAATAAATAATCCATCAACTTCTGAAAAACACTGGCTGCCGAGGCGAGTCCAAATGGCAACTGCAGGTACTTATACGCTCCAAATGGAGTTAAAAATGTAGTTCTGTCCTGACAACACTCACTCAGAGGGATTTGATGGTAAGCAGAGTGAAGATCTATAGCTGAAAATACCTTTGAACCACACATATTAGTGATCAATTCCTGAATGTGAGGAAGAGGATGACAGTCTACCATGATGTTCTGGTTAACTGACCTCAAGTCCACACACAACCTAAGTTCGCTATTTTTCTTTTTGCATGATCACAATTGGCGAAGCCCACTCCTAAGAATCCGTCGCAGTAATAATGCTTTCCTCTTGTAATTTCTGTAACAAGGACTTCAACTCCGATCTGACACTTAGAGGAACAGGTCTAACCTTGTGCACTATAGGAACTGCATGTTTCTTCAATTTAATGCAGTGTTCATAACCCTGAACAGTTCCCACCTGATCTCTGAAGACTTCCGGGAACAAATTGACCATGCGATCCGTGATGTTTTGTGACGATATTAGATTTGCAACCGGATCAGAAAGGCTTAAATTAGGTAATTCGCTCAAAATAACGGGAACGCCATGTCCCGGACGAAGTATTATGCGAAGACGTGCCAAATCCTTCCAACCCACAATATTGTGCCCTTTAACAGCAACATAAATTTAGGTAAAAATCGATCTACCTAAACACTGCAAATCAGTACAAAAATAACCTAATAAATCGATGTCATGGTCCCCGAAAGCCTTTGGACTAATATCTAGGGCTTGTAAAACTATGGTATTCTGCCACAAATCAAAGAATGTGCTATCAGCTAAGATAGTAATAGGTGCTCCTGAATCAGCCAAGACCGATATGGTTTCTGAGCGAATGACCAATCGCATATAGCCCCCTTGATGACCTTTTCAGATTTTCCCCCAAAGGAATCGGGAAAGTCAACCGCCAACAAAACATTTGAGAATTGACTGGAGCACTGCGCAACCTCCTCGTTGATATCTATATTGTTGATCTTCTCCTTATTAAAAGAGTTTTTGTTAAAACTCTGAGATTGGCAAACGCTTTGAAAATTACCCATCTTCTGGCATTTATTTCCAATCGCTGGACAAGAAGAATCATTCCCAAAATGAAACTTCGAACCACAACGGAAACACAAACGTGAAGATTTTCCTGACCGTCCATCAGTAAACT
Organism: Pleurodeles waltl; assembly: GCF_031143425.1. Taxonomy (NCBI): domain Eukaryota; kingdom Metazoa; phylum Chordata; class Amphibia; order Caudata; family Salamandridae; genus Pleurodeles; species Pleurodeles waltl. Next base: position 699,510,878 of record NC_090442.1, on the reverse strand, counting down.
TGCCCACTCTATCTTGCTTGCTATTTATAGAGCATACTGCTCCATCATTGAAAACACAATCTAAAGTACTGCTTTGATTGGCTAAAACTCTGGAGGTTGTTATTGACCTTTCAGTGCCCTCTGCTAAGTCAACAACTTCCTCCAAAGTTGGGTTTCGACATGCTAAAAGTCTTTCATGTACTTCTATGATAACAATAGAAAAACAATTGATCACATATGTGAACATCAACATTTGAACCAAACTCACACCTTACAGCTAAAACCCTTAAATTAGCTACATATTTCTCAACCGTCTCATCACTCAATTGTTTACACATTGCAAAATGAAATCTTTCAAGTAAAACATTAGAGTCATCGGAATAATGCTTCTTCATTTGTTCTTTTCCTTCAATGTAACAGTTCCACAATGTATCCCCTTCTCCAGGCGACGAAATCACAGGTAAGTTATCAAAAACCCGTTGGCCTGCAACTCCAAGATGGTTAAAAAGCAGAGCCAACTTCGTATTAGGAGAATAGTCAGCAGCATCTATGGCAGTAAGATAATTCTCAAAAATGCGTAACCATTCAGACCATTTGATTTCTGGTTTTCCTGCTTTCTGCAAAAATGCTGGAGGTTGAATAATGTTTTGATTAGCTGCCATACTTAACTATATCTGGATGATGTCCTTGCCAGCACAGCTCAAAATAGTCTTGAAAGGTAGAGTGTAAAGCGTGGTCAACGTAGTTTTTTTATGCAAACCCAAACAAGAAATGTAACAGGCGGCATCCGGCGCGAGGAGCGTGTGTGCCGTAACCCAGACAACGCTCCAGATACGAAAGCGTCAGGCACTGAGCGTTGCCGTGTCCTAGGCAACCGTGCGGAGACAGAGCTCTTGGGTGTGGTGCCCAACTGTCTTTCCTCTTAGTGAGTGTCGTTGCTGTATCCTAGGCAACAACACAAGGTGACACGCACGAGCACACAAAAAAAAATTGCAACAGACTTTCCTTCAGTGAGCGTTGTTGCGGTATCCTTGGCGACAACGCCAAACGGCAATACGATGATCGTGCCCCGTTTCCGTATCCTTGGCAATAATGCAAAACGGCAATACGATGTTCGTGCCCAACGGTCTTTCCTCTCCGGCAACAGGAAATACGCAAAAAGCGTGTGCAACCAACCTTCCTACATGGGTGTTTTCCTCCTCCAGACACCCTCACGCCAAAACCACAAAAGCATGTCACACTGGGGTACTTCGCCTTGAGTACTGCGAAGCAACTCCGTTGGTGGTGCCTTGAGTACTGCGAAGCAACTCCGTTGGTGGGTCCCCTTACCAACGGTGGAATGACCACCCCACTCCTGATACCAAATTGTAGTGGGTGTCAATCAAAGAAGACGAATGCTGGCTTCAGTAGAAGTAAGGTTTACTCCTTCAAATAAAAGAGGACCCACACTGGTAAGCAGCCTCCACGTCCTGAAGTAACGGCTGAATGACAGTCATTCCCTGAACTCCAGAACACCGTGACAACAACCAATGGAAGCAGGTTCTAAGCATAGAACTCAAGACACAGCAACAAGCATTTTCAAATACCTTAACAAATATACTATAGGGTATCTCCAGTGATTTAAAAACTGAACGGGATGTTTAAGTAGATGCTGTCAGCTTCTACATTCAATAGTCAACATGTTTCAGCTGGTTATGCTTTGCCGGGGGTGGGGTGTTTACCCGGCCTGCATCAGGGCCATACCGATCACTCAAATGTTTTGTTTTAGTGCTACAGCACTAGGACCATAAACCACTTATTCACAAAGAAGGAAAAACTGGCACATTCAGGACATGTTCAATAAAACATCCAGAAGTCAGTAGTTGCAAGATTAAGACAAAAAGACATGTGGTAAGGGTTTATTAAAACTAACTCTGGATGAAAACGGATATGTAATTCTGTTGCCCATTGTCGTTATGGATCATGTTCATTTTATCCACAAACGAAAACTTAAAAGGAATTAATTTAGAAATGTGTGAGGGCAACATACGTGGAATACACCATTACAATACTACATGTGTCTTATCCTGGCTTGCCATGTGGGCAAGCCTATGTTGACAAGACTGACTGAGAAATTAGAAAGATAATTTTCCAGCATAAATCTAAAATATGCTACTTGATTACTAACACTTCTGCTATACCACTTTACCACAGAGAAGCCAAACCTAAATTGACTGTATAGAAAGTATGGCCATTACTGTGTCAACACCAGCATTGAACATATTCATACTGCTGCTGGTTACAGACACTGGAAGCAAAGTGCATTAGAACAAGACTTTTAAATACTAAGTAGACCGTGAATACTTACATTATGTATTGAAGGGATGAGCTTGTTTACAACTTTTGGGTTGAAACTTGGGAATCCAGGTTCCATTCACAGCGCCAGCTCAGCCTCTTATGGTTCCATAAACAAATGAATGTCCCAGTGTACGGTAACTGGTGCTCGTGTAAATCTCTACAATACCTTTGAGTCGAGTTTGCACCATTTAAAATTGCATGATATAATAATTAGAAATGCCCCTCATTAGTGTGGCACACCAAGCATGTTTTTAGCAGTGTCCAATTTGATAGCAATACTTTGAAGGCAGTAACAAGGGGGCCCTTGATCAAGCAAGAACGGGCCGTGGTGGGATGGGGAGGCGGGCAGGCTACAGTTAAGGATATGACAGAGATCATAAGGGGAGGCTAGCAGCAGCGGGGTTGGGGAGGGGACTTGCAGCGGGGTTGGGGAGGGGACTTGCAGCGATGGCAGTTAGGTGGTGGGAGGGATGGGTAAAGACGGCCTGCAGAATGATGCACTCATATGGAGTGCTACACTGGAAGGGCAGTGGCCACAGGATAGAAAGATGTTTTTTGTCCGTGCTCCACAGAAAGGACAAAAACAGGAAGAGAATCGAAAGGAGCATCCAATGCCAAGTGAGAGAGGGAAATGTGAGTGACATTGGAGCCAACCAAAGGTAATTAATCGGTGAGCTCTAAGCCCCCTTTCTAAAATGTATTTACAAGAGACTCGCAAAGACAGCGCATGTGCTGTCCAGGTTAGCTCTAAAAATATTTCCCGCACCTTTGCCATGAAAATTACCTCTAAGCTTTTTACCCTTTTGAGTTAACCCATAAAAATATTCTTATCTCACATTTCTCTTCAGACTGTACATGGCAAGTTTTCATGCAAATCCTGAAACTGAGTTTAGATGTATCAAACAAAGGTATGGCACTGTACACTACCTTCAGCAGGTATGAGCCTGGACACTAGAATTATGTGATTGTGCTGCTGCAGCGTTTTTCACATAAATCTGCATAATTAAGGATTTGCTGCTGCATTTACCACATAATCCATCATCTACTCTTTAATCTACAGTTTTTAACAAAATACAATTTGTTTCTAGCTCAAACAGTTCAAAAGTTATTAAAAATGTATCAGCATGCTAACTGCGCAGTGAAAGCCCCTTGGCAAAGGTTGAGTGGTCCCCTTTTTAGTGCCTTGCAGCATAATTTAGCCCTCCCATGTTTCATAATCCCAGTGACCCTTAGTATGAACCATCTGCTTTACCTAAGAAGTACATATTTGGCATGCCCCAAAACATTCATCCAAATAAACTATAACAAGCTGTGTGCCCACTTTAATTTTTAACTTTTCCATGTTTTGCCCAGCTCCCCAAATCGACTTTAAGATATGTCCTCTTAACTGCTCCACTTGTCTAAGTATGTTTTAAATGAACATCATGATCCGTTGATTGTTGAGCCTTCACTTTTTTTAAGGCAACTAGGACCACTTCCCTCAAAACGCTTAGGTCCCCAAAAATAATGTTGAAACGCACCATATAGGCACTAGTTCAAGGAGGTTTTCTGAGAGGATTGAAATTAAGAGAAAGTATGTATTTTTGTCATAAATTAGTCAGAGTGCCTCCTTTATACATGAAACACCTTGGAGGGGTGGGGATGTACAATAACTTCACATTTACAACACATAAAATGTAAACACTTGTACAAAAGGGTACCGTTATGTTGGGTTCGACCTACACAAATATAAACCCTGCACAATTTGGGTCTACAATGTGTCATTGCTTTTGTTCGTCCTTGCCTGATTATTTCAAACACTAGTGTGGTTTGACGTACCCCACATTGCTTGAATTTATGTGCGCGAGTGGCTGTTTGTTGACAAGCATCCACAAGAACCTATTGACAGATAAAAATTTATTTATATGAATGAAATGAATGTTGGACTACATGTCCATTGCATTTGCAGCCCTCGAAAAATCATAAAAATGTTACCAGGCCTGCAGGTCGAGTAGTTTGAATCCTCTTGTCAGATTAAATACACTAAATGTTAGCTCCATTTATAATAAATCTAGCCCACATATAAAGGTACACATGATCCATGACTTGCCTCTTGGTTTGACATCAGGGCAGGAGTATTTCTCGGTTTGTTTAAACACTCACTTTTAATAAGTATATTACTGAATTATGGTGTGGTAGCGCACTGTCATTTAATGACAGTACATTTCCAAGAAACGTATAAAAACCTTCACACTAGCATGCAGCTTTACTGATTAAACTATATAGTGTATTAACAATAATTAGTTGAATTGTGTTTCGGAAAACATATTTACCATTTGCACATCACCAAGTAAAGTGTTCTGTCTTTTTATTTTTATTTTTTCATCCTACTAAAATATATATTTTTTTATCACACGGAAGTACAAAAAATGGTGTTTCACAGCTAATGAAATATATTTTGAAATGTTTGTAAAGTTGACTTAGTTATATAATTGTGTGTTAGGAAAAACCTGATGACAAAAGCCTTTCATTTCACACAGTTAAGACAGTTCACCTTACACAATCCTCAAACTCTGCAATCACAGGGAAAAGTAAGTGCATTGCAAGAAGACAAACTAACTTTTGACCTCTGTCTCTGAACAAAGCATATGTGACAAGAAAAATATTTAAAGGCACCCCAAATGAAAATCTAGTTTCTGACTGACCAGAACACCTGTTCTTTGTCAACTCGCCAGAAGGGGCGAGTAGGTTCTAAAAATAGCTCGACCTGATAAAATATGAATCTCCATAGCGAGTGGTTGAGTATATTTTTCGAGCCTTGATTTGTACATTTTCCACCAAGCGGTAAGGGACACAGTGAGTATTTTTGCCAAACCAGTCGAAGAAGCTCAAGTGACCACAGTCTGCGCCACGTTTTGATTTGTGGCTGCAAAGTGAGCCACTTCTGTTGTATTTATCACTACTTATCCCACTGAGTTGGACGTATCATGAGTTCACTATAAGCGGAAACTTGTGCAAACTCTTGTTCATCTGTATTTTTTTTCTCTTGGGAGTAGTTATCCTAAGCTAGTCGGTAAAAATAGACACCATTACGATACCCATTTTCTGGTTGCTAATAGCTATCCTGTAACAGCAACATTGAGCAAAATGCAGGTGGTTAGTTTGAAAACAAAATTATTGTATTTGGATCTGGCATTTCCATATGTACAGTGAGGTCACACAACCCTTTGCACTCAACTGTGAAACTGTTGTGTTAGGATTTTAGGCCCTAGCAGTTGCAGTAGCAAACTGGACTGGTTTGTTGGTGGTGCTCTTTCTGTGATGCTGATTAAACGATTCGGAACTAAGAACTTGTCCAATGGTGGTTCTTTGCTAGCTCAAGCGGTAGCACAATAAAAAGGCATTCACCTCTATTGAAAGCAGTGTATGTTGATGATGAAACCACTCACCATTATCAATGGAGAAAGTACTGCTTTATTTCACTAATGTAGGCACCATGTATGGATTAAGCTTTTAGAAAGATGGGAGAAAAATCATCAATAATTGATTATACACCAACTACTTAAAAAGTGTACCCCATAAGCTTTGAGTTCTTGTCAAAGGGGCATTTTCTAATGTTTATTATTTACAAACGTATTGGTTGTAGTTGGAAGTAAGGGTCTACCTCAGTCTTAAGCCATTCAGGTAGGAGGTAAGTTCATCATTTCATATTAGGCCCTTCGGATACAGGCACAGCATGATAGGCCATGTTAGGTCTTCATTCTCCTTTTAGCTGTTGTAGAGTGAAGATGAACTAACGGGACTTACATGCTGTGGCTGTAACCTAGAGGCCTGGCAGGAGTAAGGCACACTTATATGGCACCCAGTAGCAGGATCTGGAGGGACTTTCTTCCACCTTCCTTATTCGCAGCCACGGCAGAACAATGCCATGTGCAGTAGGAGTAAGTCTCTGTCCTGGAGTACAAAGTAGCAGAAACAGAAGAGACCACCACCTACCCTTGAATTGTGGTACTGGTGGTAATGTTGTTCAGCACAGCCCCGAACAACTGCCAGCCACAGCTAGAAAAGAAGGAAGAAAAACATATTCACCATTTTGTTTTTGCTAGGTAATATTCTCTGTAGTCAGACATTGTGATCAAGAAATTCCCTGCCTAGGACTTCCAGTCCCTATCATTCTTGAACTAAAATTCTTGTTGTGCAGCTCAGTTGTCCCATATTTTGTTGTTGTTGTTGTGCATAGGTTACCATTTCAGGTGATGTTCAGGGGATTACAGTGGGCCACATCTAAAACTGTACAGTCCCCTATAAACATAGATGTCAGAATGTGGCAATTCTGTTATCAGTCCTTAGTAAAGTGTGTTTGCTTATGCTAGATCAATCTATGAGCAAGCCACATCGGCAGCAGATGAAGAGCTATAGTCTTAAATATCTATATTTTGATAAATACATGCAACCAGTAAACTGGTTGGAGGTGGACATTTCATGTACCTATTTCACTGTGAAGAAGAAAAAGGTCAGTCAAACTATAGTCTGTCTGACCTTCATCCTAACTTCCTTCCAGGTCAAAACTGCAAACAAATGTAAGGCACAATAAATGTTAGGCAAAACCCAGAAAGTCATCAAGAATCTTTGCTTTCAATGCAGTAAAGCATGGGGCAAGTACAACATAATAACATTTTTGGTATGTAATTGTCTACTTCATAGCTCTGGAGAAAACATGCTCCCTACTGTAATAGACTGCTAGGAACGTTGAAGTAAGTCTAGGTTTTTGATTTTCTCCTCAGTAAATGTGACGATCACATTTGTGCTTGCAGGATCTCTCATATATTGGTTTAAGTCCCCAGTGTGTGGCTCGGAAGTCTACTTAGTTATGCAAAGTGCACACTCTTCTGAGCGTGAACACTGACCTCTCACTGGGCTGATGGGGCTGACAGTGGTTGCAGCAATTGATTATGGTAGAAGGTATAAGCCCTTCTGTGTCTTTTTCCTTCACATGAGATATGACTAATGGTCTCATGTGATAATAGGTCTGCCTTCTCCCACTCGAGTTCTTTACTTAATCTTTGTTGGACATGAATAGAGGGCATGTTTACTCTCCATGTATGCAGTAACATGAACGTGGAGGGTCTGCTTTACTTCATTCTACGGGAGCAGAAATCCATATTTTAACTTCTGTGTGGATGAGTTAGAAAATGGAGCCTGGTTGTGAACCTGCTTAGATGTTAGTTGATTGAGGAAAGCCTTGAAACTTTCCACAGTCTGCCCTCTAAAGTGAGCCAGATCCTGGTAGCTGAATAGTGGGGAAAAGGGATGATCTCTCTTTAAACTACAAATATCACCTTGCTCCCTTTCTGTTTATCATCTCTCTGTAGCAATGTCCCTGTAAATAGATTTGTGTAGGGGGGTGGTGAGAATGTCTTGCATTCCTTTGCACTTTTGCTTTCCTCTTTTGCACTCCTGTGTGGGACTTCCATCCCATTTTCCTGCTGGTTAGGTATAACAATGATTATGGCTGGAGTTGTGAAACTCTCCAACGACCCTGAAAACTAGACATATCCCAGAACCGAGTGGGTCTCTGGCTAAGACTACATCTTCCTGCACTGTGGGTGGTCCTACAGGAGTATCAGTTTTCTAAGATCTCAGTGATGATGACCTCTACTGTGGCTCCCAACTGGATCACAAGCATGTCTTGGTCTTTCTAACTGGTGTGATGGTTTTCATTGGGATCAGTAGATGTAGCTGTTGTGAGCTAAATCTCTAAAACATAAGAAGACAGCAGTTCTTTGTCTAAGAAGCACTACTAATGAGAGCTGTCAGTGTCCTATCACCCAGGCTTTGTGTATGTCCCCTGCCTTCAGGTGTAGAGGCGAGACTAGCTTCTGAAATGAAGTGACATAAAGAAACCCTTCACTGTGTTCAACGGTTCCAAAGCTATACACTTACCTTCAGTTAGACCTACTGATTCCAGTGAATGGGCACTTAGAGTATCTTTAGTCCTGTTTCAGGACACTTCTCACCCTACTGTCTCTCCAGCTTCCTACTTGTGAGGATCGAGTGTGGGTGAGAGGATGCCCTTTGTGTTAGCTGACAATGTGGCTGTCGGATCATAAGTTCATTTGGGGGTTTGAGGTGGTTTTGTGTTCAGGCTCCAGGAAGATGTTCTGATTTGCAAATTGTTCTGATTCGATGCAGGCAGGTAGGGGCGGCTTGAAGAAGAAATTATCTCCCCTCTCAGGCGTATGGACTTGTCAGAAGAGGCTCCTATCTCTGCCTATGACTTCTGTGCCTACCCCAAGGCGCACCAGTGTGCAGAAGAAGAGAGTTACTGGCGCTGGTGAGGCAGAAAGTGAGTTTCAATGGCTGTAAATGTGGAATACCGGATTCCCACTCCGAGGAAGCTGTGTAAAACTAAATATGTCCCACCATAAAGTGAATTCTGGCATTGGGACGTCAAAGGCAGCTGAAAGTCACAATTACAATATTAGTTAGTTGTTCCTTGCAAGCAGCTTTTCTGCACAAACATTAACTCTGCCCTGCATTTAGCCCTATTGAGGCTTATTAGCAAAGGTAGTAGGTAGAGAGTGTCAGATTCTGAGAACTTTTTACACCACTATCCTTATACGTTTTTACATTGATCTGCAGTGTTTGTGGTTTCACCCTTCTCAATAATGTATTTCATGTGTAGTATTTAGCCAAGTTTAAAATTATTTGTTCATTTAAAGACTAAGCATTGAAAAAAATTGATAAATTATTACGTTGTCTTGAGCCTCTGGTCTATACCCACACCCTTGGGTAAATCTTGGACAGCAATTCCTTCCTACCTTGGTGGTCAAGGCCTAAAAAGATGTACTTGGTGCTCAGTCCAGTAGTGAGGTGGCCCCAAGGCATCAGGGGTAAAAGACTCCAGGTGTGATCCCCACAACCACTTACCGCCGAAATTTGTAGATTGTTCTGCAATCTTATGTTAGTGATGATCCACTAGACTCTCTAACTTTGTAACACTAAATGTGCCTGAATTCTATAGTCCGATTTCCGTGAGTGGATCCAGCTCCCGACCTTTCAGCACTTCCACTCCACCCCCCCCCTCTTCCCCCCCCTCCACCCCCAGAAGGAATGGCTCATGGAATACAGATGGCAGAGTTAAATAGTATTGCTAGTAACGGTTATGTAAAACTGGATGTTTTATTTGCCTATGAATAAAAGAAAGCCTGGGCCATAATATTCATTAGTAGATTTTTGTACGCTTTGAACCTACTTGGATTAAGCTAAATTTATCACCCGGCTAATCAAGCAGAGGCCCACTTAGATTAAGCTCAGTTTATCTCCTGCTAAACGAAAAGAGGTAATATTTATATTTTTATTATACGTCCTTTAATTCATATGCTCCAAAACATGTTGTGATTGAACTTGCTTTTGCCCGTGTGGTCAGATGTGATAGGCAATCGAGAACTGATGGGATGATGGGAATAGTAAAAGAGCAATACGGAACTTGACCTCTGTAGCTACTCTTGTGATGCCAGCATAATGCTCTGCTTTGTCCCAAAAATAATAGTGGGAAATATTTTAAGTACTTGCAGCCAAAGAGACCCTGGTGGCTGAGAAAGTCTCTCCGAAAGAAGCCAATCACTTTGGGAGCTAACCATATTCCTTATATAGTTGCGGCTGATGGATCCAGTATACAATGATGGTTGGATGGTTTTGTGGCTGAATTAACACAGTAAGTTTATTGGCCATTATTAGTGGTGTAAAGTTAACGGATTCTCGTGAATGAAGTCCTTAGGTCAGATAAAAAAATATCGAGCATTATAAAATTCTGCGTTTAAAATAATAGCTTGTGAATAAATTCCTCTTCGAAATGCACATTTTCTTTCGTTGATCCGTAGTGCTAGTCTTGGTATTACCGTAGAAAAAAAATCTGAACTATTAATCAAGAGCACAGTATTTAATCTCGGCTTGTGAAATGTCCACTGGAAATGTCCTCCCAGATTGTGATGGGTTTGCTGGAATCACCCCTGAGCGATAGCAACCCTTGTGAAATTCGCTGAACACATGTCAAAGGGGCTGGTGAGATAACAGTTTTGTAACCTTTCAGAGTTGCATTCTGCTTTCCAAGGCTCTTCTGGTGCATATGCAGATCTTCCTCTGCCTTTCTAATGTAATCATAAAAGAAGCCGCAAACAGTGTGACTCAAATTCAGTGGTCCAGAGTGAAAGAGTTGTCCTACTTGTATAGTTTGTTTTATTATTTTAACAGAATTATCAACTGTTATTGATTTGAGGTTTTACGTGCTTTTGATCACGGGGTGTAAGGCACGTAGCCTCCTCTGTATGTGTAAATTTTCCATCTCCATTGCAATGGATGCTTGGGGGGAGCAGAGGGCTTGCCCGGTCTCCCCCCGGGCTTATCAGGCGATGGTAGAAACCACGAGGGGGTCGGGTTTTAATTGGTTGGGTTTACAGGATGGGGTGGGATCTTAGGTTGTGCATATAAGATGAGGGCAGGGTGTGGGCGGTCTCTTTGGCCGTTGTTCACACCCAGGAGGCGGTACTGTTTTTTGGGGGCATAGTGGTTAGAGAGATTTTAATTATAATTGATAGGTGCTTTGGTTTGTTTGTTTTGGTAGTCATGGAGCCTAATAAATTAGTGCAATCATTGAGGGTTTTGCAAGAGGAGGGAAGGGAGGACCTGATAAAGGAGGATGTGCTTGAGCAAGCGTGGGTGGGGCTGAAGAGACCAAAGAGGTCTTCGGCTGAAGGTGTGACGGCAGCGGTTTTAGCGTGCACGTCACAGGAGAGGAGTTCTATAAAGTTCAGGAAGTTTAAATCAAAGAGCGTTTCTGGCAGAAAGGTCTCAGTTTCGCCAGAACGCATAATGCAAGTCGTTGAGCAAAGTGCAGTCGACTTACCGGTTGACCGCCCCGTTCGACGGGGCGGCGTTCGCTTTGCGAGGTGGTCTGGGGCGTCATTCAGGAAACGGGTTGCGGCGGTTGGGAGGGGGTCGTTGCCAGTGGATGCGGTGCGCAGGGATGGCCAGGTGGTGGCGTGCGCCGATGGCATGCACGCGTTGAGTCAATGTGCGCCTCAGGTTGTGGTGTGTGCTGGAGGCGGGGCGTTGGCAGTTGGCACGCATGCATCTAAACGCAGGCGCGCGTTGAGGGATGGCTCACAGCAAGCCCATGGTTCATAGAGTTAAGGAGTAGGAGGTTGCTAATCAGTCGTTTTTTAAGGCTGGCGAGCAGGTGGAATTTGTGGATGAGCATGGTACTGTGCTTAGGGGGTACTATTTGTGGTGCGACTAGGGAGGATGGTAGGTCAGGTACGGCTCAGGTCAGGTTGGATTTTTGGCAGCAGAGTCAAGGGGCGTACCGGCCTGGGTGTGATGCTGCCCATGTTTCTGGCGGACATGAGGTGGCTGCGGCAGATCAGAGGTTGGGGCAGCCGGCTGGCCTACGAGTACCGGTGGAGGTCAGGGCACCCCCAGGACACCGGGAAGAAGAGAGGGTGAAACCCGGAGCGGTTCGCCTGACACCGAGGGAGGCAACGGTTCGAGAAAGCGGATCTTCGGATCCTAATTTGAATTTCATCCGCACCATTCCGGCTAGCCAGGGCGCTGTGTCAGGATTGGACATCGGCGAAGAATCGTTGACTATAATGAAGAGGATCCAGTGCATGGGGTGCAGTCTGTTCCAGTGGAGAGGTTTAAGACGAGCAGGCGGGCGGTCCAGGGCGATCGTCTTCCATGTCGTCATTAGTAGCTGGCTGGAAATTTGCTTAGAGGTGAGGTTTCTTGTGAGGCAGGTTTAGTTGGGGTCGGCTCTGGGGGTAAAAAGGTTGTGTCACAGAGTACAGATAATGTTGATGTTGCTATTCAAGTGGGAGTTGGGGATGGGGCAGAGGCAGGTAAGTTGGAAGGTTCTCAAGGTGTTACAGACACGGTTACAGGTAAGTTGGAAGTGGCTCAGGTAAGTACGGGGCAGTCTGGTTCGTGTGTGGCCGGGGGAGTCTATTCAGGGTGGGACTAAAGCTAAACAATTGCCTTATATGGGAGTGTCGATGCCTTTGTGGGTGCATCTCACTCAAAGCTTGAAGGAGAAGATTTGGAGAGGTGAATTCATTGACGTTTTTAAACTGCTACATAGGGAGGTGCAGGCAAATGAAGGTTCTAAGGAAGAGGAATGGGAGCTGGCTTGCAGGCCTAAGGTTCCAACGACAATTGAGAATTGGACTTCTGCATTTTTGATCTATGCAAGTGTTTTGTGCGAGCGTTTCCCGGATATTTGTGTGGCCCTGTTTAAATATATGGATGTTGTGAGAAGGGCTCAGATGGATTATGGAGGATTCGGCTGGTTTCGTTATGACGTAAGAATTTAGAGCCTGTAAGGCTATTTATCAGGAGAAAGTTTGGGGTGAGATTGACAACGAGTTATCGATGCAGTGGTTGAGAACTGCAAGGAATGCACCTACGACACATATGGCAAGCGGTTCACCTGTTCAGTATAAGCCCTTTCAGGGGCGTCCCACTCAATTTGGAGTGGGTTTCGGACAAAGAGGTCAGTTCCCGCATAACAGGGCATGCTGGTCATTTAACAGTGGAATGTGCAGTAGGCAACAATGTAAATTTAGGCACAATTGTTCCAATTGTGGGGGCAGGCACCCAGCATACCAGTGTTTTGGGGGATTCAATTGGGCTTGGCAAGGGGCACAGGGCAGAGGGGCAGATTGAGGCAGGAGGCATGGGCCGCAGCTGGCAGGTAAAGGGCCCTACTCCTATTAAGTTGGAGGTGGTTGGTTATTGGTTACAATGTTATCCTCGGTTGGATGAAGCTAAAATCTTGCTACAGGGATTTCAAGAAGGTTTTAAATTATGTTATCAAGGTCCAAGGTTAAGGATATGGGCCAATAATTTGAAATCAGCAGGACAGTTCCCAGAAGTGGTGAGGGCTAAGCTCCAGAAGGAACTGGATTTGGGCAGAATTGTGGGCCCTTTTCACAGCTGGCCATTACCTAATTTGACTATTTGACCTTTAGGAGTAGTTCCTAAGAAGCAGCAAAGTGAGTTTCGGCTTATTCACCATTTGTCTTGGCCAACAGGAGCGTCGGTTAACGACTTCATTGCTCCTGAGGATTCAGTGGTACATTATGCATTGGTGGACTATGCAATTTCTTTGGTGAGAAGATGTGGGCGTGGCGCTGAAATGGCAAAATCAGATATTCAATCAGTATTTAGGCTTTTACTTGTTCATCCTGAGGATTTTTCATTGTTGGGCATTCAGTTTGAGGATGCCATATATGTTGACAGGATGTTACTGATGGGTTGTTCGGTATTTTGTTCTCTGTTTGAGATGTTTAGTACATTTTTGCAGTGGTTCTTTCAGTATCAGTGTGGTTTTAGGTTTGTTACTCATTACTTAGATGACATTTTATTGGTGGGTAGGCCTCAGTCTGGTGAGTGTGGTAAGGCTTTGGTGGTTTTTGAGCAGATGATGGCCAATTTTGGGGTTCCATTGGCCCATGAGAAGACTGAAGGGCCTTCGACATGCCTGAGTTTCTTGGGAATTGAGTTGGACTCCTTGAAAATGGAAGTGAGCAGTTGGTCTCTTTATTGGAGGAAGCGGTCAAGAAGCCGAAATTGGAGTTGCGTCGGGCTCAGAGTCTGCTGGGTCATTTGAATTTTGCTTGCAAGGTGGTGCGGGTTGGCAGAGCTTTTTGTAGGAGACTGGGTTTCGTGATGCGGGGAGCGGTATTGCCGCATCATCATGTTAGGCTTCGGGCAAGTGTCAGAGAGGATTTGAGGATGTGGATTGGTTTCTTGCAGGAGTTTAATGGGGTCACCATGTTGGTGGATGATTCTGATTGGTTTTGGCAAATTCAGATTTTTTCGGATGCTTCTGGAGCACACGGTTTTGGTCTTTTCTGGGATGGTCATTGGGCTGCAGAAAGATGGCCTTTGAGTTGAAGGAGGGCTAAGCATAGCATTGCCTTTTTGGAGTTTTTCCCACTTGTTGTAGCATTGTCTATTTGGGGTTCCACCTTTGCGAACAGGAATGTTTTTTTCAATGTGGACAATCAGTCGGTGGTTAATTTGGTAAATTCACAGAGAGCAAAGAATGAGAAAGTACTCAACCTTCTGAGAGTCTTTTTGTTGAAATGTTTGACATTCAATGTAATTTCCAAGGCAAAATATGTTACAGGAGTCACCAATGATGTTGCTGATGCGCAGTCTCCAGTGGCAGAGATTCCGTGGGCTGGCACCGGGAGCGGATGTGCTGAAGACGGCGGTCCTCGGGGAGTTGTGGGAATTAGGAGAGTGAGGATGTTGGAGCTGGTTCAGCAGTCCGTAGCTCGGTCTACGAGGAAGAGTTATGCTCAGGCCTGGTTGGAATTTTTAAATTCAGGTGCTGTTAAACGGGAGGGGGGGTGTGGAGGTGTTTGTAAAAAAGAGAAAAGATGCGGTCCAGTTCATTATGCAGCAGATAGGGATGGGTTTTTCTGCGGTTATCATATCAGGTAAGTTATCCGGTATTTCCTTTTATGGGAAGTATTTTTGCGAAATGACTGTTGAGGGGGAGATTTGTAGAAGATTGATTTCAGGTTGGGCCAGGGAAGGGGGGAGGGGTGAGAACGGACCGCAGGCACCCTATAACATCACAATTATTGCAGGAGTTGTTGGGAGTTTTGGTTGACGTTTGTTTTGCAGATTGGGAGGTGAAATTGATGTTGCTTTGTATTTCATGGCTGTTCCACTGAGCTTTTAGGGTTTCAGAACTTTTAGGAGTAAAAGGACACAAAGGTATTCTATATTCAGAATTGCAGATAAGGAATGGTGACGTAGTTGTATGGTTGAGAGCATCCAAAATGGATCAGTTGGGGAGTGGTCAAGAGGTTGTGTTAAAGGGTACTGGGTCTTGCATTTGCCCTTTTAGGCTTTGGCTTTCCTTTGCGAGATGTTTGCCAGAGTTATCAAGGTTTGTGTTCATTCACCAGGATGGTTAAATTTTAAGGGCTCACCAACTGCTCGCAGTTTTGAAAAAGTCTATTGGTTTGTTGGGTTTAGATCCTCAATACTATGGGACTGATTCTTTTCGGATTGATGCGGCCACGAAGGCCAAACGTCTGGGTAAATCAGATAGATTGATTATGGGTATGGGGAGGTGGAAATCACAATGTTTTAATCGTTTTGTTCGGTTGTTTAAGTGATGGTATGTTTATCTTGTTGGTTTTGGTCATATGGTTGTCTAATTCTGATGCTATTCTTTTGTGCGGATTTGCTTCCTTTCTTCCCCACCATCTTCCCTTCCTCCCCTCCTTTTCCTATGACATTGGTTTTATATAAGAGTTTCATGCGTTTTTTGCTGTTCTCTTGTAGGTTGTGTTGGGGGCCCCGATGGAGGCTGTTCGGTGTGGATAGTTGGGCACTCGTTCGTGCGGTGGGCAGAGAAACATCCAGGCATTTTGGAAAGCAATTGGGTTTGGATGGGGCTGGAATTAAGATCAGTTGGGTGGGTAAGAGCGGCATGAGGTGGGGCGAGTTGTCTGTTCTTTCTAAGAGGCTTGAGCGAGGGTTTTGTCCGGATTTATTGGTTATTCATCTTGAGGAGAACGATTTGGTGTCGCTGTCTGGTATTGTACTTTTGAAAGCTATGAAAATGGATTGGTTGAGGATAAAGGAACGTTGGGCTGGGACACACATAGTGTGGACAGGTCTGGTGCCCCATAGGGTTTGGAGAGGAGCATATTAATTTACTGGAATAGAGAAGCAGAGGAAGAAGGTGAATAGGGAAATGAGGAATTTTTGTCAGGTTCAGGGGTTTTCTTTTCTGTATCATGAGAACATAGTTGTGTCGGCAGGACAGTGTGCATTTGTCATTTATTGGTAACGAACACTACTTATTGGATTTTAGGATTATGATTGCAGATTTGTTGTGGAAAGATTAGAGGGCAGGGAGGTTTTCTCAAGGATCACAAGGGAGGAAAGGCAAGGGGAACTACAGAAGGTGGGCAGCAGGACAGATGGGGAAGGGATTGATCAAGGGGTATTGGGGAGGGGTAGGTTTAGAGCGTGGGGGAGGGGTTAGGAGGAAATATTGTTTAGTGAGGTTTTCTAGTTTTGTTAGGCTTAATGGCAAGGTTATTGTTTTATACCAGACCTGTTCTATTAAAGTGGCCTTTTACCCCTAAGACGAGCTTCTGTGGTTTGTACGCTTTTCGCCCGATCAATGACTGCGTTCCAATCCCCGCACATTTGACCTAAACATAATCAAGTGTCTTAATGTAGTACAGCGGAAGCACACCTAGGTTACAATTATTCCTTTCAAGCAGTTGTTGTCCCAGGTTTTGTTTTACATTGACAGATGCTTAAAAGTGTGAGCAGATATTTGCATTTGAACAAAATCTCTTTTGCCTAAAAATATGAGGGCGTTCGTTCTCTTTTCCACCCGACAGACACTTAAAATGTTTCATTTTGCAGGGTTTTCACCACGGAAAAGACTTAATATTTGGGAATCCCCATGTACTTTCCCGTTTTTGTTGGTAAGGATTTTTGTGACAAGCTCTTATACTCACCTTACTGCTAGGTAAAATCTACAATACTATCCGGTTATCTCAAAGTAGATATTCCCAACTCCGGATTCTTTGGCTGATGATCCTGAAATTCATTCCCACAGTTGAATTTATGTGTGCACCCAAGTGAAACTTGGGTGTGCAAAAATGTTTGAGTGGAAACTGTTATTTTAAGCGGATTCGTTTTTATCGTAGCTAGCTACCATTTTGAGAACACATGGTTGTACGTTATCCCTCTGCTAGACAGCAGAGGGCAATGTGGCCGCGTGAAACAGAAGAAAGCTGCGCTGCTTTCGAGCTTATCATTTAAATAATGCTGTCCCGTGTAAATTCAGTTTCAGCATAATTACTGTTGGAGTCTCAGTTTTATGACATAAACATAAACTCTTAATTTCAGATGTTACATCTCTGTAATCAATGTGGGAAAATAACTTAATGCTACAAATGTAATAGCTGTTAACCGAAGGTAAATATAAATATTTTGGTCAGCATTTTAGCAAAAAAACGTGTTAATTGGCGTGACCGTGGCTTAATATCTCTATTGCATTGGCATACTTTAAAAGTAAGCGAATATATTGCGTACTAAACGTCCCCACCTTCAATATATTCTAGTTTTATTTGTTTTTTTCAGAAAGGAAGCAGGAATCCTGCTTATTCTTCGGTCTGATCTCCGTTCACTTTGCTTCCGCTATTTAACCTGCGAGGCCTTGAGATGTTAAGTAAACCCATCTTTTGTTTGTTGGTGTCTTAATCGATGGGCTTCTTCTTACCACTTTCTAGTGAGCTGCAATGACTGAACCTCCGTCATTTTCTTTTCTGCTGCGTTGGTACCACGTCTTTGATGATGCTAAGTTTTTTTTTAGTTTTTTTTTACTAATAAAGTGTTTTTCTTGTACGTGTTTTTAGTTCAGTTCTGTGTATATCAGAGAGGCCGAGCCTTGCATCATACACAATCACAGACATCCACCATCGTTGTCGTGTGTCTCAGTATCAGCCGGTTGCGCGGAGGGACATTGTCGCCATCTCCAGGAAGATACACGGATTTGAATTTCCCTTAAAAAAATTAAAGCAGCTGCTTTTCTCCTCCTCCCATTCTCTCGGGCCGCGCCTTCTCCCAGTGTCCACAAGGAACGTCCGTGAAAGATGTCAGCCATAATCGAAGCCTGATTATGCCCCCTGTCCTGTCAAAAAGGTTATAGACTTCCAATGCCATTCCCATAATAACCAGAAGTGCGAGATTGTTGCTTTGATTAGATTATTTATAAGATGCTTTACACCTACAAAGAAACACTATTGTGTGATATCTGCCCTATAATGATTCGCACATAGTAAATGAGTACGCCCTACTAGCTAGATTCTTTTCATTTATATATTTTCCATATATTTTCTCCGACTGTACCTCTTCCCTAAAAGTGTAAAGGTGCAGGCTGCTCTTGGAGCTTCCTGCTGGTAGTTTAAAGGTTGATAGTTAAAATCTAGCTACCCTTCGTTGCTTTTTCCAATTTATGAAGAGCAGCAACTTTTGTGTTGCTATTGCAGTTTTTCTACTTGTGGCTATATTGTGCATTGAGAATTGCACAGTGTGCAGAGATAGGGCTTTTTGGTTTAGTCCAGGTTTTGAGAAAGTAATTACTTTAGCATTGATCATTTAGCTTGGTCTCAAGTTGTTTTCCCAGCTCATTCACACTTAGTTGCTTCTATTCTATTCACCTGGTCAATTCATCTTGTATGTTGTGAGTTTTTACGTGGTGGGGATTATTTATTTCCTCAGTACGTAACCATTCGTATTTTGGGGAGAGCTGATCACGCTGTGATTCTGGACATTGGATTTCTTCCGTGGAGTATTAATAAAGTCCCTTTTCTTATGGTACTGTTGGATGTTATGATAAATATAATTGCAGTAACCATTTACCCATTTTGATCGTCATTCCACAAATGGTACCTGCTCACACCTTTGAATCTACTTTTTACCTCTGGTTGAGTTGAAGGCACTCCGAAACGGCAACCCCTAATGGTCTAACTGCTTACTTTCCCTTTGTTAAGGTGATTTCACTAATTTGTTATGCAGCGTTTCCTAGCTCTTCGTAGTGCTCTTTCCTGTTTCACCTTATATAAGAACCATTTATAAATAAAACACTACTTTGCTTGTGAATCGAGAAAGCACAACATCGCTTGCCTCATTTCATTCTCTCGTCTTTAAAAGACCATACATATTAACCAATCACTTGTACATTCTCACAGACAAATGCATAACGCTGCCTTGTAACTTTATGCGTACCTGTATAACTAAACACATATTAATAATTATGAATGCGCAAAATGTTAATTTTAGTGCCCACTAAACTTACTGGGTCCCCTTAGTTATGCCCAGTATCTTGTTCACAACCCTAATTGCTTTATTTTATTTACCTACAATGTCTCCCGTGTGTTTACACTGTCCACATTAGATATGCTTTTATAGCCTTCAAACCGGGGCAAGCAGTTCAGTGTTTCTCTTCTTTGAGTCCAATATTAGCTATCCAAACAAGAGCATTATGAACATTACACCCATTATACCCATGCTCATCATCAGTTAATTTATTTGCATTGTTTGTCATGATCTTACTGTTTTATATTCCAACATCTTCACCTCTCTGGTCCACAGGCAAATTAGTAGGCCAACTTTTGCATCTTTCAATGAGCGTTGGCTCATCCTTAAGAGGTAAACTTCCTGCTTGTCACATGCTTTGCTCCGACCTGTTTCTTTATGAATTTGATATATGCCGACGATATCTCTCCTGCTTGGGGGATGCTAGGGAGCCCAGCTGCAAGATGGCTGACGATCTGTGAGGCTCTGCCAGCTGGAGTGACTTATCCCACAGGTATGCTGGGAAAATACGGGCATCTGCTTGAATTCCCGCTGGGGCTGAGCCGCCTGCACCGATAAATTAGATCTACCCTAAAAATGATGAAAGGAAGACGTGCTTCGAGACGAGGCGGGCACCTAGCGCATGGCCGCATCGCCAGCCTGAAGCCTTCACATCACTTGTGCTCCCTGGACGTGCCTGGCTCTAGGTGCCCCCCACTTCAGGTGATCTACCTAAAGCTGTGAGGGAGGGCCCTGTTGGTGGCTCCTCTGTGCTGCGCCGAGGGGTATTGTGTGCCACCTGAGACCCGGCAGTGAGTACATGGCAGCAGAGCTTGAAGGGAGACAGTAGTCTTATATGGCCCCTCGAACCGCTGCTGCAGTGACGATGAGAAGCGTGATGGGCTCCTGGGTGGTGGGGGGGGAGTCTGAGAAGCTGCAAAAGGTAGCATGCATACTGGTTGTGGTGGGAGGCCTCGTGCATGGGGCCTCCGTTTTGTGACACCAGCAGCTTTCTGCCGCCTAGGCCCCCCGAAGAATATTTGTGTGAGTGTGGCGGTGTGCAGAGGGGACGGCTCAGCTGCGGGGCTGCCTGGAGCTCTTGGAGGCCGAGGTCGAGCGACACTGCAGCTCTTCTATGACACATAACACATGAGGCACTATAATAGAGCGGACAACAGTCATCTCCCTGTAGTGTGTCGTGGCAGGGGCTTGGGCCTGACTGGTGCCCCCTCGGCCCGGGGATCACACCTTGGGACTAACACGATTTCCCCTCCCACCCAAATCCACCCCTCCCCCTCTTTGGTTCTGCACTGACTGGCTACACCAGTGGGACCCGTCAATAAGACTACTCTGAGAGGGCCTAAAGTGCAGACCCTGGCGATTATCCCTCCGGTGGTGCATACCTGGGGGGGCTGTGGGTGTGCTGGTTGCTATACTGAGGGCGAAGAGTTGGATGGACCTCGCCTGCAGCCCCACTGAGCAGGGCACACAGCTTTGGATGAGGGTGCCCGCTTAATGTCGATTGTAAAGTTGCGGCTCCTGCAACCTACAATCCTGGGCCCTGGCACAACTAGATACCTCGGAACCTGTGGAGGAGCACAACATGAAGTGTTGTGAGTGTGGCAGAATCGCAGAGATTGTCTGTTGCTGTGCTGGTGAGTGCTGACCTGCTCGTGCTCCCTGGGAAACCAGGGTGAGGCGGAGTTGGTCACCTAAAAAGGAACTCTCCCTGAGTGAATGGACACACTCTTTACCTGAATGCTGGGGAGCGAGACCCGGGTGGTGGTGAGGTCTGCTGTTGCCCCCCCTGTTGACGGGTTGCAGGAGTGCGACGGAACCTATGTGGTGCATTGAGCCACTGAGGGACAGAGATCCACACTCAGTAGGTGCTTCACACTGGTGCTTGTCATTTGGATACCCAGACAATGGCAAAGGCTGACGTGAAACAAGCGGAGCTGTCATTTGAACACTGGAGGCAGGTGCATACAATGGATCCTCCAGCGATTGTTCTCCACGGACCTATGCAAATGAACCTCCCGGACTTGTAGAACCGGACATAAAAGCCATGTTCCTGGTGCTAAAGCAAAGCCTCACAATGATTGACATGAAAATGGACCTCCTGGCAGATAGATTTGACGGCCTCAAAAAATAAAGTGGGTAAACACGAGGATAGAATTGATCACCGTGAGCATCGCACCTGTGAAGTAGAGGATTTACAATGAGCAGACTGCAAAAAACAATTGTGCATGGAGAAGGTACTAGAGATTAAACATCAAAAGAATGAAGACCTTGAGGTGAGATCAAGGAGGAACAATCTACATAATTTTTGGGTAGCCAGAAGCCGTGGCCATCGGCCGGAAGGAGGACTATATGGAGGGGATGTTGAAGGATATGTTTGGGGACGCACTCTCTGCGGTGTTCTCAGTGGAGCATGCTCAAAGATCCCTAGGCAAGAGACCCCTGCCCAGGGAACCGGCTCAGCCCATTATTGCTCATCTGTTAAATTATAATGATTGGGATGTGATCTTACGCTAGGCTAGCAGCGGCGTCCGCTACACTATCAGGGCAACCAGGTTTCGATATACCCAGACTTCACAACGGCTGTGCAGGTTGCTAGAAGGGACTTCCTTCTAGTGAAACCAGCCCTCCAGTTTAAGAATGCTAAATATTCCTTATTGTACCCAGCTAAACTGTGAATTCTCTATCCGGATTAGACGTGCTATTTTACAGATACTGAGAAGGCAGTGAAATTTGTTATGACTATTCCTGGCAAAGGAGAGTGTTCCACCTGCATTGCCAACGGCGTCTGTGAATCACCTCAGTGAAAATGACTAATGCAGTAATGCAGGTGTGTGTGATGTGCTGATGCTGACTCTTGGCCTGGGTATTGCTCCTTGAGTGGAACTGCCCAATGAGGCGTTGCTGGCCTTCTTGTGGCTGTGGACTCATCTATACAAGGAGCACTTTTGAACTGTGGACCTGGCTTCAAATTCCCCTGGTGCGAACCTGTATCCCGCAACACTTCACACCCTTATGGTATAGGATGCTGATGCAGAGGGTGGCATGGCTGGGCTGATTCTGCTGATTTCGAATTGTACACCTATGCCTATCTGACCTTCCATTTGCCCCGCCCACTCCCCACCTCCCATCACCCAGCTCTCTGCAGCTTGTGGTTTGTCAAACTTCTGGTTTGCCCCGTGGAATAACTTCGTAGGCATTTACTTTACTGCTCTGTTGTGAATTGTATACTAGGAGGGTTCAGTCTGTTTGCCCAATTGGGGGGCAAAGTGAGTGGTGTAATTCTGGGACAGTGTTGTTTGAGGCTAGTTGGCTGCCTTTTATTCTTCTCTCTCCCTTTTTCCCCTCTGGATCTCCCTGCGCAGCAGCGTTAAGTATAGCATAAATATTGGGGCCTGAGCAGTGGAGCCGAGATTTTGGCTAGTTTGCGCCACGCGCAGACAGTTAAGGTAATTACCTGGAATATATTAGGTCTTACTGACCATCATAAAGCGCGACAGGTGCTGGCGTACCTGCAGAGACTTTTGGTGGACATTTATTTTTGACAAGAGTCACAACTCATGGAGAGCGCTAGTGTGCGACTCTGGGTGGTCATGCACCTGGTCGCGTACTTCTCTGTCTATGCCTGCGGCATGGCTGTTCTTATCCGCAAGGGGGTGGCATGGCGGTTGAGGCGGACACCCGGAGAATACCGAGGGAACTTGTATTACTGCAGCTCATACAGCCTGGTCACGCATTGACTTCTGGTTAGCCACACGCGATGTAGGTGTATGGATTAGAGATGTTACTTTCTTACTGTGGATGCTCTCTGATCATGCTTCAGTTTTGTTAGTGGTTGAGCTTCCCGGGGCCAACTCACATGCATTCAAGTGGATGTTGCCATCTAGCACACTTCAAGACTAATTATTTAGAGAGGAAATTAGGGCTGCTATTGCAGTTTATTTTGAGTAGGATGATAGACTGGAGGTGCCGAGTTGCACCTTGTGGGAGGCCTTTAAAGCGGTTACTAGAGGAGCTTGTGTTGCTATACAGCCTGGGGTGCTTCACTCACTGTGAAATGAGCTGGTGCACCTGGAGTGGGAGATAAGGGTGCAGAAACGCCAATATTATGGGTGGCAGCGGAGGCAATGCAGTGCTTGCGTCCATCAGAAGCAAAGTGGTGGAATATGAGGAGGCGGCGCAGAGAGAAGTTAACTATTTGGGCAAGAAAGCACGTGCCTCGTGCCTCGTGCTATAGTGAGGAATAGGACGGGTAAGACCCTAGCACACATGCCACATAAACCCTGGGCGTGTGATTATATCACAGAATTTTTGAATGACAATGAAAGTGAATGTATGGAAGATGAGGCTATCCAAGGAGTAATGATACAATTTTTCTCTGCGCTTTGCCGTACCATGCAGGAGACATCCCCTTCTTATGTACTAGATTATTTTGATTCTATACAGCTCCTGTGGCTGGAAGATGGTCATAGAAAATATTTGGATGAAACTTTTTTTCAGTAGAAAACGTGATGCAAGTAATTTCCTGCATGCTGGCAGATAAAGCACCGGGCCTCGGTTTAATGGCTGCCTTTTATAAACAATATGTTCGTACTCTGGCACCCCACCTCCTTGCCATATACAAGGTTTCTCTATCCTCTTGTGTTCTGCTGCCCAACATTGCCTGAATTCCTTACCTTAAGCTGGGGAAGGGCCCTCGTCGCTGTGAATCATACCCCCCTTTATCCATGATAACATGAGCAACAAGATCTTAGCTAAGCTCATAGCTTCTCGCTTGCTGCTGCTGCTGATGATTGCCGTGAGGCCTGACGAGTCCGGTTTTGTGCCAGGGCAGTCTACATCCCTCAACCTGCTCACCTTTTTTGCCCTCCTTCACACTATTGGGCCCGGTTTGAGTGCTTTTGCGGTCTTCCTTGATGCCACTAAGGCATTTGATTCACTTGAGTGGCCCTTTTTATTTACCCTGCTGACTCATCTGGGTGTCAGTCGCCACTTCCTTAGTTTGATTGGGCTGCTGTACAGCAGACTGGCGATGTAGTTGCGGATCAATGGTAAGGTTACAGCCCCTTTTGAGGTGATGAAAAGAACCCGTCAGGAATGGCCCCTCGGCGTCCATATTATTTGGCATCGCTATGGAGCCGCCTGCGCCAGCACCCCATACAGCGGAGAATAGGATTTCGGTCCTGTGCGGGTCATGTGTTGATGCATACGGAAGATGTTACTCTTTATGTTAAAGATCCCCAGATCAGTCTGGAGCTTCCGATACAGGAATTTACATGATTTGAGATTTCTGGGATCTGCATCAATTGGTCTAAGTCTATCCTTTTCCCACTGATGGATGCAACAATGATGTTTACCCCAGAATACCCACTAGTATCGGGGGGATAACTTGGTCAAATACCCCAGGGTGTGGCTGAGTAGAGATGTCAACACTTTATGGAGAGATAATCGCGGGCAGCTGATTCAGTGGCTGGAGGAACATGTGGAGAGCTGCCGCTGACTACCATTTTCCCTGATAGGCTTGCCATTACTAAAATGGTGGTCCACCCCAAATTTCTTTCTTTTCATTAGCCTACTTTTCACCTCAAATTAAAATTTTCTCCCTATTAACCTTATCACATTTACTTATATGAAGGCCATGTAGAATCTTTTATTTTTGGAGTTTGGATATATTTCTTATTTTTGTAATTTTTTTTTTTTTTTTTTTTAACAAAAATCAGCTATTGAATGAATGATTTTAGGTGCCAATAGAATCTTGAATCCTTTAGTGGGATTTGGGAGCACTAGGTGTAGTTGAATTTTTGGGTGGAAAAAAACATAAAGCCTTCGCAGGAGTAGAGCATGTACTGTGATCCAAGGACAGTGTATTGTTCTGTCCCTGTTCTCTTTCCCCATTTCCCTCCCTTGAATCCCCATCTTCAGTACGCCTATTTCAGATTTTGCAAATATATTGCAAGTTTTGCAATTTCATGCCCTAAAATGTGGGACACAGCAGAGAGTTGTATTCCACCTTTTATAGAATCTGCTATTATGTCTCTAGTGGGATTCCAGCTCCTCTAGATGAGTAAGACTGTTATTTTTCTGAATTGAGGTAGGGCATGTGATTATTCTGCACTAGCCTCTGTGGTCCTGGCTTTTTAAGCGTGGCGTTAAAAAAATTAAACCTGTCCTAGTCCGTGGATGATTTGTGTCCTGCTCAGGGGGATTTTAAAGTCACTAACACACCCCCTCCTTGAAAAATAATCTGATGAATTTGAAAATAGTCTAATGATTAGAAATGTGGGCAAAGTAGCTGACCTGGGCCTAATAGTCTGTCATTAAATTTCCGCTTTAATGGATCTAAATTATGTTAAATAGTTTAAAAGCCAATAGTTTGTTTTTGTGTCACAAAGCCATATGTTTATTTAAAGAGGGTACTGCTTCACAGTTTAGATCCTATTTATTTATTTTTCTTCATTTTTCGGTCGCGCCTACCAGATAGCACAAACTATCTGCTTGCGAAACATACATTGTAAACTGACAATGGCCTTACAGCCTGCCCATTGCTTATTATCAACTACCTTTATTGTCACTTTCATTTTCTTGCTTATTATTTGTGGCTTGTCTTCCTCTTCTTGTGTTTATATGTTCCCTTGAGCATCACCTCTTTGAGATCCTTTTGACTGACTGACTTCTATTCTTCCACTGCTCACATTTAGAGAACTACATTTTGCTTTTTCATTCTGCACTCAACGAGAATGCATGTGTTTTCTAGTTTTCCCTCCTGTGCTGCTTCCTCCACCATAAATACACCCCTCTTTGCTGTGTTGCTCCCCATCCCTCCCAGCTCGTAAAATGGACACAAGACTAATATTTTGCCGTGGCAGAAGTTAGTTTGTTTTTGTTATATCTCCTGCACTGTACATATTGCATGAAAGCACAAGCTATGGCACACAAAGACTTTGAGAGAAGAGCCATCTTCTTCTCTAACTCTACTATGGTGTGAGGCTTAAGGTATACTTAGCATGACGCTTCTCCTGGTGGCACAATAATCTGCTTCCTGGGCTAGTACAGAGGGCCGAATGGTTGAATCTAATGGAAGGTAAAGTATGCATTGATAAGCATTTCCCCTTCCATTCAAACAATTTCTTATTTTTAAATTCTGATTAGAGTATCCCTACTTAAACGTATTTATTCAAAATAACAGATCCATGCTATTTACAAAGATTGAAAACATTTATTTCAGTGTAGCCTTTTGAGATAACATGATGGGCTTGCTTTCCCTCCAGTATTTTGATTTTTTTGTTGTTTATTTTACTTTTCTAATCAATGCTTTACAGCTTTGCCAACGACTCTACATTTGCATGATAAAGTTGCGACCTGTCACCTTTGCCAATGCTTGTTTATTTTCTGTACTGTGCGCTGTGTCCGTCCATACTATTCTCTAGTAATAATTTCATTCAGAGGTCATTGAGAAATGAGGAAAGGGGGTAGACGTGCAATATAATTTCTTGTTTGTAAGAACCACTAATAATGAATCACTGAATGCCAAAACTGACTAATATTCAAAAGCCATGGAAAGCTAAAAGTTAGATAATCTTTACCTAATGTACATAGTGCTCATTTAAAGTCGGACAGACACATCTGTGCCCATAGAAATTCTTCTAATACTAATTGCTGATTGCTGCAAGAGGCGAGCATTTGCTACATTTAAAATGACTTGTTAGTAGAATTTAGATAATAGTATATTCTAAAAAGTAACCCTTTTTCAAAAGAAGCTGATTGTAAATGGAAAAAAACTTAAACAATCCAACGTTTACCTTAGTAAATATTATTTTAATTGTATTTAATTTTGTACTGCATGTTGATTTAAAAGCACTGTACAAACAACCACCAAAAATATTTTTACACAGAAGTTATATTAATCTTCTGCAGGCGAGATTAGCTGTCCAGCGCAAGCGAAAACATAGCAAAGTGAGTGTTGCATTCAGGTACTAAGTGTTAGTCGTGATCACACTCGAAATGTTCTGAGGAACTATTTCAGTTTTTTTATTTCTTGCATTAAAAATGTGTTCGAACAAAAGGAAACGAGTCCTGTCTAGCTTTACTTCTCTACAATGTTTTCACCCAAGTTGAAAGAATGCACAGTAATGAGAGACTTCTCTGTGATCTTAAGCGGATATCTGAAAATACTTTGCCTTCACGTACTATGCACCACTTACCGTTAAATGGTGAACATTTGTCAAATGTTTTAAAGCAATGAGTATTAATGATTACACAGATTTACATAATATTTCCTTAAAGTTGTCTTTTAATGGGATTTTAATGGTATCCTTGGTACAGAGACAAAAAGAGAAGCAAAAATTGAAATACATTTAGCTTGTAGAATAGATTGCCAATGCATGTAAACTTTTTGCTTACAGTTTATTTGTAAACGTCCCTCTTCGCATAAGTATCAGTTACCGAGCACTCCACCGGTATCATCTTTGTAGCTGTTTCTTATCGCTTCATGTTTTACCCAAATCTGTTGGACGATTTTAGTCCAGGCTGCAGAGAAGTCAGGTACATTTGTATGGCTTTAGTTACAGTAAAAATATATTGACAATATTTACTGAAGTGCAGTCAAATAAAGAATTTCCCTGTTGACTACAGCACATGTTAAAGCATACAGGTTGATGGCAGTGCTTTTAAATGCAGCATGCGTAGCTTCAATGCTATTCCACCATAATCTGCCTTATTTGTCTTTCAAACGGTTGTTTAAGAGGATGAGTCAAGTTTAATGTATTGGTTCACCATTGTCTTTTGGTTGAGTGCTCTGAGCAATTTGTTGATGAATATGTATATGTCTGTGGATTATTTCAGTTTTCCTTTCAGGAGGATCCTATTGCCATTTGTATTTGTGCAGGTTTTAATTTTAGTGTTCATATTTATTCAAGCTTTTAGACTTAAAACATAGTCGAGGTGGACCGCAGAGCGAATTAAATGGATAGAAATGTTGGTAATTTGAATCCACATACATAAAGCTCTTAGTATTAATTCTATTGTGGGATATTGAGCAACAATGTTGGACTTGACCCCTTGCTGCAGAGCCATCCCCAAACTTTTTGACTTCACTCCTATTTTTGCTGAGTTTGTTTTGTTGTCCTTAAGACTATGTGTACTTTACCGGTGCTAGCCAGTGCTAAAGTGCTTGTGCTTTCTCCCTAAAACATGGTGAGATTGGCATATACCCAATTGACATATTGAATTTACTTTACAATTTCCTAGCAGAGAGATACAACATGTACCCAAGAACTGTAAATTGAATGCTACAGGAGCGCCTGCAGCACTGATTGTGCCGCCCACTTAAGTAGTCCTTTCAGCATATCGCAGGCCTGCCATTGCAGCCGGTCTTTGCAGTTTAAGCTAGGGAAGGCCCTGGTCAGCCCGGATAGGTGGGGTGGGCGGGTTTGGATAATAGGGGGTGCAATGTATTTAAAAAGTAGTACATGTGCTTTTTAATGTTTATATGTCTTGGTAGTGAACAAATTTTACATTTATTTTTCACTACCGCAAGGCCTGCCTCTCCCATAGGATAACATTGGAGTTACCTTATTACATTTTATAAGTGTAAATTCCAGTTTGGAATAGGGAACCAGTTAGTGTTTGGTGTTTCTGGAATCCTAATTGTAAATACTAAATATGGTAAAGTCTGATTTTAAATTACAATATTGAAAATGCCACTTCTAGAAAGTTGGGGTTTTCGTACCTTAGCCTTTTAGTGTATGTAGCTTCTCTCTGGCCACATGGCAAGGTGTAGCTGACAGTTGGACTTTGTGTATTCCCCTTAGACAGCCAGACACAATAGGGAGCTTATGTGTGCCTGGATAGCCATCACTGGCAGATTGGGATGGAGGAGCTGGGCACAGCCCCACTTATCCTCCAATAGTCTGGGTCCCTCCTCCACACAAAGGGCTGCATACCCCTTGTAGTTCATGTTGTGTTGTTACCCCCTGTAGTTTGGAGCCAGGGCAAGGAAGGCAGGATGCCTGAGGACATCAAAGTGAAACCTCTCAAAGCTTTTGCCTCACGTCAAAGGTAAAATTGGATATAAATACTGGACCTTGGGCACCACAACTTCAGTACACTTCTGGATCTGTGGATACTGTTCCAGGAAAAAGGGCTGCTGTGCTGCTACAAGGATCATCACTCTGCTAGATAGCTGCTCTAAAGAACTGCTGCCCTGCAGACTTACTATCTGCTGCTCTCTTGTCTGAGTGAGAAGAGACTAGACCGGCACCTTCACCCTTGAACCCAGGGCCCCACAGTGATTCCAGGGGCTAGTCTGCTGACTTCCTGATCTGGGCCTCAGGGCTCACCAGCACCCAGCTGCAGCGGGTTCCTGACCCTCTCCCCCATAGTTCCCCTCAGGTCCTGGATCCTTGGTGTGGCTCAAGGGAGCTTTTGTGCTCTTTGATACCACAAAAGGACCCATCGGCATTGAGACCGCGTCAGTCGCACCACAGTTCAGTGTGAAGCTCTGACAACCGCCTCTTAACATAGACTGTTAGCGGGGGCTACCAATGTGAAGCTTCAGCAATGTCTGCCTGTGATCCCCACCTGCTCTTTGCGCAACATCACAGCTTCCTGTGACACTTGCCCTGCTCCTTGTGGCCTCCTCCATGTGAATACGGGACTCTTGGCACGGATTTAAGAAGGTAAACTTCAGTGGTTCCAACCTGATGATTGTATCCGACCTGTACTACATCGCAGTCAGCTTGAAAGTGTGACGTTTACTTGCTCCACCACAGTCCAATATCCTGAGTTTGCACCTGGTGCTTTTGGAGCTATATTCACAAATAGTTTCAAAAATTCATAACCCCCATGCTGCTGATTTGATTTTTGTCATTTTGGTCTTGTTTTATTTACTAAGAGTACACGGTGTATACTTCATGTAGATATCACTTATTGTTTGTTTCAAAAGAAGACGGTTGTTCAGTCTTTTAGCTGATTATTTTATAACATTATTTGGAATACTTAATAAACCCGTGGTGAAATAAATTAGGCATTTCATGTTCAAAATATGAAATTATTTTTCCTGCATTGTTTACTAAAGTATGAAAATATTTTACTCCAGTACTCATGCGTGTTCTAGATGACACCTTTGCAAAATGACCATAGCCTGTCAGAAATCTGCAGACCGTATGTATTAACTACTTGTTAACAAAAAAAAGTAGTTACCAAATAATAAATTATGAAAATTGGAAATGATTGTGGGAAAAAAAAGTTCCTAGTGATTCAAGTAATCTTACAGCTCTGTTTGAGAAGGGTGGTGATGGTACATCTGCCAACTACTGATGGATGGTCCCGTCTGTCCAGCATCTAGTTTCCCTACCTCATGTCAAGTTGGGGAAAAATAAGAAACACCATAATGATAGATCTGTTGCTGGAATTTTGCCGCCAACATGCTGTCAGAACACACACCCCATTTAAACAGGCAGGGAAATGCTTATGTCCGAGAGAATGACGCTTCATTTTTCAAAAACAAGCCCTGTTGTTAGGGGTATGTCTTTGACATTGTTCGTTTCCCCTTGTACTCCATTACATTGCAGTTGCATGTGCAGTTATATAGAGCTTCATACTCCTACGAGTATCGACTTTCACTCGATAGTTAGAAAAGCTACTTATAGTTCTAGCTTGGTTTAAATGGCTGTTGGATTTTAATGTAGCATGTGTGGGGAGTCTTGGTGTCTTGAGTAAGATTGGAGTTGTGATCATGTGTAGCTGTAGATAGTGATGCAAAAAGATAGAACTCTTAAGATCTAACTTGAGGCCTGCACCACCTTCATTCCCAGGGATGTGAGTGCACTTGTGTGACCAAGGGTGAATGCTTCTTATTTTTTATGTGGGCTGAGTGGTAGCCGAATTGAAAACTGTTGACAAAGCTGCAATTGAGCCGCATTCCGCCCTGAACCTTGTTCCTTTCCAGAAATACTTATTTTTCACTCCACTCCTTTAGGTTCCTTTAATTTTATTTTTATTTTCTCTTCAGTGTTTGATGGTGGGGGCAGCGGATAAGAGAAGCAGATGAGAGGAAAGAATGACTGTGAGGCAATTTTAAGAGATAAGGAACTGAGTAATGGGCTTGACAAGTGATGGGTGGTGATCTGTCAGGGACAGGGACATGTTAATGAGTGCGGAGGAGCTAAACTGCCTCCTTTTCACTGGTATCAAAGTATTTGAAGTCCAGGCAAAAATACCTCCCACTTGCTTCAAAATTATAAAGATAGCAAAATCAACAAGTAGCATGCATCATTCGAATAGATGCAGCATTTCAAGAACATCATTGACTTAATTAGTACGTTATGCAAAATCTTTTTGTTCAAGTCTGGGCTGCTCCGAGAGTTGTGAGATGTGAAAAAATATATATATATATTTCGATAATCTGCGGCAGGCCTGTGGAGCTCATTTGTTAATGTATGCACCTCTTAAAAGATATAATGGGAAGAAACTACTTATTTGCACGTTTCAAAAGTAGATTGAAGCAGGCGGTGTGCCATTCTTCAAAGGCGGTTTTTTTTTAAGGTTCACCTGCACCTAAAGTGTGTCCTTTTAATTCAGGCCCTGTGCAGAGTCCGTTTCATGTGCACTGTTTTCCTACACTGCGATGAGGGTGTCTCAGCCTGTCAAAGGTGTTTACTGCACACTTGTAACCAAAACATTTCTCCATGGAGACAAGATCCCAACTGGAAAGACATTCAAGGTATTTTGAACTTTTGCCTTCGGTTGCTTATTCTACCAAGGGCTTGGCCCAATTAATAAGATTAGGGAAGTGATAGTACTCGATATTTAAGAGTTCCCCTCCAGCTTGGTGTGCTTGAAAAAAAGAAAGCTTTGGCCAGCTTTCAAATTACATTCACAGCTGCTCTCCGTTTTGGCAGATTATGTAATGCAAGATGGCAAAAATTAAGAGAAATCTCAAGGAAAAGGCGAACCAGAGGTCATGTATTTTGTTTATACTTCTTACAGCTAGGCTACATAGAACATCTTTTTGAAAGATGGTATTTGTATGAATGCATTTTCAGTTATTTCAGCACAGTAGGTCTATTGTAATTCGCCCAGTTTGGTTTTGTCACACTCATGCGTTGGTGTCTCTGGTGATTTTTGGTTGCTTGATTGACGAGGGTACACCTTGTAGTAATATATCCGTCCATTAACAGATACAGCTAGTACACTTTTTCTCATGAATCGGGGCTTTACTGGCGTATAACAGCAATATAGCACCCTGGTGAAAACGCAAGTTTCCTACACTGCATTGACCATTTATTCGCCATGTTACAAAAACCTATTTTGCATTGATTTATTGTTCTTTAGAGGCATTTTTTGAAGACTGACTTTAAAGTTTATGATTTTCTCAGATGCATCACTAAAGGTGATGAAGGTATTTGCCAAGATTATTTAATTGAAGCCACTTTTATTTTCATTTTCCTAACTTTGTAAGCTGTATGACATGTTCACTGAGTATTAGGTAGCTGTTGTCCAGTTTATGAAGTTTAATGGAACAATATCCCTGAGGCTCCTGTCATTCTACACTGTACGCTTATTAGACCCAACATTCTTTGTTGCAATTTCTCTGTTCACCCTTGAAGATAAATTTATTTTTTGTCAAGGATGTTCCATACTAACAAGCTGCCTAAATTCCCTTACTGTGTTATTGGTACAAAGATCAGAATTTGCAAAGAAGAATGAATGCCAGCATCTGTGACTACCAGTACCCACTTTCTCCCATATCTTTCAGACCGCCTCCATTCCCCATACTGCTTTTTTTATATTGATCTCATGTGCTTCATGTGTGTCTTATACTACAGCAGGGAGTAATGTGAATAGTTGTAGCTGCAAAAGGCCTACTTATGGGAGTAGGGAAGGGCCTGCACCAGGCCACACATTGTTTAGTGTCACCCACAGCAAGGCAGAACTGGAAATAGCTAAAGGTCTTAGGACATGTTTGCCTACTCAATAATTTACCAATTCCCGCCAACCCAGAGTTAGCACTTCATCTCTTTCCCACTGTAGTAACTTTTTTCTTTTCGTGACAATATTTAAGGATCTTTTGCTACTATGTTCACTGTTTTACTGTGTGAATGTGTCCTTCAAATGAAGCCAGAGAAGGTATGCCTGCAAAGAAAGGAACATTGATGTATATATTATAGGAAGTGTTTGTGGCTTGTGTATGCTCAGCTTGGACTAATAGTTTTCCGTTGAGAGCAAATCTGTGTAGCACATCAATGTGAGACACAAGGCATGGAGCCAAGCAACTAGTAAATGTTTAGCTAGGGCCCATTAAGCACCTGCAACATTCCTATAAATACTGGTAGATTCCAGGTTGCAGTCGCCTTTTGGAGTTGAAATCCAGCAACATTGTCCTTACTGTATATTGCCTTGCAGGGACTACTGTTGTCCTCAGATTTACATGTTCGTTAGTTAGCCACGAGAACTTGGTGGTTCTTTGTGATAATGATAATGATAGGGCTGCTCACTTTGAAATTACAGAGGGGATCAATGAGTCCACTAATATGAACAAAGGAACGCTCCCTTGCATCACTGAGGCTAAATATTTTTTAGATTGCTGACTTTTAACCTTTCTCCGCTTACTTTCTAGGAGCCCTTTTTTCTTTTTCTTTTTGATTATTGCTCCATAAGAGTGCATGTGCTTCGTCCAATTTCTCCCTCATGTCCGTCTGCCCCGGCTGAATATCTTTGTTTCTTACTCCCTCAACTGTTTTCTTTTTTAAACAGATTTTATTGAAAGATTTTCATCATTTATCATGTACCTCCACAGATGAGGTCTCAATCATCACGTGCATATTCAAATTAACAAACTAGTAAGGCAATATCTGTCGTAATATGCTTAACATTCGCAACAGCCCTCAACTCCCTCCCCATGATTCGTATTCTCAGAGTTTTGTTAATTATAGGTGATACTGTTTTTATTTTCAATCCTTAGTATATTACCACTGGTTGCTGAGTGTCGGGCAAGTTAATAATGTGTAGACTGAATGTGAAAGGGTGGCGTTGCTCACGAGTTACCTCTACAGCTTCGGTGTTGTGCAGGGGAAGGGGGTGCTGATGAACCCTCCAGTGAAGATTTGCTGGACTGTGTGTCAGTGTATTTCAGGTTGTCTACAAAGGCCTCCCATGACCGTGTTATTTCCATCAATCATATCTCTCACCCCCCCCTTGCTACACGAACGAGAATGGCCCCCTCGCTTATTGCCCATCTCGCTATTTCCCTACACCATGCAGTGATTTGGGGTCCCCCCAGGCCTTCCAATGTTGTGATTTCCCTTTTCGCTAAGATGAAGGCTAGTGACCTTCATTTTTGCAGTAAGTGGGAACCAATTGAGAATGCAATGGCCTAGCGAGCAGGGACTGTCCTTGGATATAGTGTCTGTCACTACTGTTATGACCTCCTCCCTCTTTGTTAAGGGCAATCCCATAGCATAAGTTTAAGTTCAGCCCCTACTGCTCCACATCTCGGATATGCCGTCGTCATCTTATGAAAGTATTTGTTGAGGTAACCTGGCGTCAGGTACGCCCTTTGTAGAATGTAGTGGTGAATCAATTTAAATCAGGCATTCCTAGATACCTTTGGCGCCTGTTCTAGTATGGTAGACCAACCATTTTCTAGTATAGGGAAACTTTAATTCTAGCTCTGTGCAATGGGAAGTGCCCTTGCGGAAGATCAAACTCCTTTAGAAATTCCTTAAATGGAAGGAGCTTGTTGGATTGG
Source organism: Pleurodeles waltl (assembly GCF_031143425.1). NCBI lineage: Eukaryota > Metazoa > Chordata > Amphibia > Caudata > Salamandridae > Pleurodeles > Pleurodeles waltl. The sequence continues at coordinate 699,475,912 of NC_090442.1, read as the reverse complement.
AGGAGGCCCCCACTTCTGTTGCTCCTGCATCTGACCGTTCCGACTGTTGTTCCCAATGTCCGCCATGAGGTAGCAACTTGAGCAAGTGAATGGGCAGATCAGGGCAGTATGGGATCAGTGTTCACGTTTTTTGCAAACAAAGAATCCATCAGCATCACAGTACCTTGAACTCTGTCTGTGTCATTTTCTGAGGGTTGATCAGTTCTCAGAAGCATCTGGGCTGATCTGGGAAGTTTGGGGACAAGTGGTCCTACTTCTCGTTCCAGTGTTGGTCTACTTGACAACCACTGCATGAGCCTCTGGAGCTGATCTGCCAAGTATTAGGACTCAAACTCCAGAACTGTCATTCGCCTGTCGCTTGCTGGTTGTAGTTTAGAGAGGGCCACTCACTGTTGACCGGAACCCTATAGAAATCTTGTCAACAGGGACTCTAGGGTCCTGAAACAGTATCCTAGGGATCCATACGGGAACCACTGCAAGAAATACAGTAGGCGGCGAAGTGCAGCCATTTTCAGTAGTGCAATCCTGGTCACATTGATAATGGGAGTGTCTGCCAGAATTCCATGTTTGCCCTTGGGGATCTAGTAGCCGAATTTATGTTCCCATCTTGGATGTCCTGCTGGTTGTGATAAACTTGCACCCCCAAGTAGGTAAGGCAGCGAGGCTCACATGTCAGTGCCCCCAAGCTCGCTGGCGGGTGGCCTGTTTGCCCTTATGGGAGACAAGCTCGATTTCGCCCAATTCAGCCTTAAACCGGAGTATGACCCAAACTATTGTATCATATTTCTCACACCTGTTTAATCTTTATTTGCGTCTCTGAGAAATATCATAAGATATAATATTATAAGATCATCAGCATATAGTGCTATATGATGATAATGATGGTTCCTGGTCTGAATACCCTGATAGTTCCTGCCCTCGTGAGCTTGGCTGGTCAGAGGCTCCATCGCCAGGGTGAACAATAGCGGTGACAAAGGGCACCCCTTCCTGGTCCCAAGGCCCACCTTGTAACTGTCTGAAATAGTGTGCCCCCTTTGGACTCTGGCCATGGGGTTGGAATAAAGTAAACTGGTCCATACCAGGAACCCACGACCTAAGCCCGTCTGGGACATGACCCCATATTGATAGTCCAATTCGAGGCTATCAAAAGCCTTTTCAATATCAACTGCAAATATTGCCGCGTTCCCATCCAAGGGGTTTAGCCTTCATCACTGCTAAAAGCCATCGGGCATGGAGTACAGTGTTTCTGCCAGATATGAACCCAGCTTGATCTGAGTGTACAAGTTTGGGCATGAGGGGGAGTAGCCTGGAGGCCAATGTCTTACAAAGGATCTTGTAATTGAGATTTAGCATCGATAAAGGCCTGCAGGATTTGCAGTACAGTTTTCCAGGTTTTAGAAAGGATACAATTTGCACCTCTCGAGTGGAGGTTGGCATGTGACCTGTAGTCCTAGCCACTTTATACATTTCTGCTAGTTTGGGGGTGACATAAATGCTAATCGTTGTGCTTAACTTAGAAGGCAATGTGTACAGTATTTATGCAATAAATCATGCAGTAACACAGTAGAACACCACAAACATACACCACACAGTGTTTAGAAAAATATATAATATTTATCTGATAAGATGCAGGTCAAAACGATCGAACGGCAATAATCATATGTTGAGATATCACTGTAAAAATTATATAAAGTGTCTTTAGTCTCTTAAAAACAATAAATGTCTCTTGCAAGCACAAAAGTACCTGGTTTGCATTCATAATCTCCGCAAGGGACTGCAGAGGAGGCGATGCATGGAAAACTGGGAGGTGTGCGTCGGTTTCGCCCCTTCGGACACAGACTTGCATCGTTATTTTTCACGCAGGGGAAGACTTTGCATAGTTATCCGGCGTGTGGACTTGGATCCATTTTGAGCTGCGGGGTTTGCGGACACCCTGGGGATGATGCGTGGAATCTTGGGTTTTGGGAGTGAAGTCACAGGTGCTGCATCGATCCGGTGGGCGTTGCGTGGAAATTTCTCCTGCACGGCAGGCGTTGCGTCGATTCCTCTCTGGAAGTCTGGTTGTGTCGTTCTGGCTCGACTGTGCGTCAATCCAGTGGGCGTGCGTCGAATTTCCGGTCGCTACGCTGGCGCTGCGTCGATCTTCTCATTGCGAAGTCAGGCTGTGTCATTCCGGTTCGACATGCAGTGAATTTTTCACCGTGATGCAGGCTGTGCATCATTTTTAGCAGGCCTGTGTGTCGAATTTGCGCTGCACAAGGAGTCCAGTTGCAGGAGTGAAGTCTTTTTGGTCCTGAGACTTTAGGGAGCAGGAGGCAAGCTCAATCCAAGCCCTGGGAGAGCACTTCACAGCACAGCCAGAGAGCAGCAAGGCAACAGTCCCTCTCATAAAAGCAGTCCAGGTGAGTCCTTTAGGCAGCCAGGCAGTTCTTCTTGGCAGGTTGCAGGGTCTGTTTTAGAGTTTCTTCACCAGCAGGTTTCTTGTCAAGAAGAGTGTGTGAGGTAGGGTGTCTACCCCAAGAAGTGTCTAAAGTCTGTCGTTTTGGGTGCTCTTCTTATACTTATTTTGGCCTTTGAAGTAGGCTTACTTCAAAGGAAAGTCTCACTTGTTTGTGAAATCCTGCCTTGCCCAGGCAAGGCCTCAGACACACCTCAGGGGGTTGGGGACTGTATTGTGTGAGGGCAGGCACAGCCCTTTCAGGTGAGTGTGCCACTCCTCCTGCTCCCCCCCAGCACAGATGGCCCATCAGGAAATGCAGACTACACCCCAGCTCCCTTTGTTTCACTGTCTAGAGAGAGGTGCAAACAGCCCAACTGTCAAACTGACCCAGACAGGGAATCCACAAACAAGCAGAGTCACAGAATGGTTTAAGCAAGAAAATGCTCACTTTCTAAAAGTGGCATTTTCAAACACACAATCTTAAAATCAACTTTACTAAAAGATGTATTTTTAAATTGTGAGCTCAGAGACCCCAAACTCCACATGTCTATCCGCTCCCAAAGGGAATCTACACGTTAATCATATTTAAAGGTAGCCCCCATGTTAACCTATGAGAGAGATAGGCCTTGCAACAGTGAAAACCGAATTTGGCAGTATTTCACTGTTAGGACATTTGAAACACATTAATATATGTCGTACCTTAACATACACTGCACCCTGCCCATGGGGCTACCTAGGGCCTACCTTAGGGGTGCCTTACATGTAAGAAAGGAGAAGGTTTAGTTAGGCCTGGCAAGTGGGTACACTTGCCAAGTCGAATTTACAGTTAAAACTGCACACACAGACACTGCAGTGGCAGGTCTGAGACATGATTACAGGGCCACTTATGTGGGTGGCACAACCAGTGCTGCCGGCCCACTGGTAGCATTTGATTTACAGGCCCTGGGCACCTCTAGTGCACCTTACTAGGGACTTACTAGTAAATCAAATATGCCAATCATGGATAAACCCCAGAGTCCTAAAGCCAACAGGTCAGGGAAAATAGGAGGAAGGAGGCAAAAAGTTTGGGGATGACCCTGCAAAAAGGGCCAGGTCCAACAAATTGTTTATAATCGAAATAAAATTGTTTTATGTGTCCTGCCACTCTCTCTTTAACCTCTATTAATGCTTGTTGCAGTTCGGTGTGTCATGGTCTGCGCTTCTCGATCTCTCTGTTCTCATTCTGCCTCCTCTACCTCTCGCAGAAGGGTTCTCCTGACGATATGCACCTTTGCCTGATAACTGCTTTGAAGGCATCCCACTCCACCAAAGGAGAGGAGGCAGACCTGCTATTGTGTATGAAATAAATACTGTTGGGTGGCTTCCCCTATCGCTTCTCGGAACAGTGGGTCTTCTAGTAATTCTGTCTTGAGACGCCAGGTGGGGATGCTCAGGTTGGTTGCTTCCAGTCCAGTTGCATTAATACTGCATATGTGATCCGATACTGTTTTGGTCAAATACTCTGTTTTGCAGAGCTGCCCGTGGACGTCAGGAGCACAGAGGAATGTGTCAAGGCGTACGTGTAGGTCATGTAATGGGAAAAAGGAATAGTCCCTCATCTGTGGGTGTAGTCTGTGCCAAGTATTGAGCAGTCCACACTGGGACTCCTAGTCTGCAGAAGTTTTGGACATTCGGAACACTGTAGAGTCCTCCAATGGGGGATGGGATCATTCAATCCAAGGGGCTGCGATGCAATTAAATTATCCTCCATTGATGACTGATTGGGTCAAGGAGGGAGAGTGTGGTCGACAAGAAGGTTCCCTGGTTCAGATTTTGGGCATATATACTAACTAATGCTATGTCTCGTCCCTCTAAATGGCCCGTTACCACTACGTATCTCCCTTCTGGGTCGATCAGGTCACCCATGAGTTGGAACCTTTGCTGATCCAGAGCAGTTTTCCTCTGGTGTAGGCCGAATATGTGGTGTAATAAGCTTGGCCTCACCATCGCAGATGCAGTGCAGCCTGCTCCTTAGCTGTAAGATGTGTCTCCTGTAGCAAGACCATGTGAATCCCCCTCTTTTCAGATGGTAAAACACTTTGTATCATTTTTTCATGGTGTGCATCCCCCTTATGTTCCACTTAAGTAGCTTATAAGTCATAGGTGTTGCCATGTTTCTTGGGGTGGGGGTGTTGGGCGTGACTCATTTTCTCCCAATTAACTAATAAACAAGAACCAACATTCCAACTCCCAGGAGAAGCAGACATCAATTGCAAACCTACCCCCAATTAACCTCTTCTATATTCCTCCCCCCCTTTTCAACCAACAAAAGTTCAACAATCGCACACCGGAGGACACACGTATATCTTTAGAATGGGGGTGGTGGTGACCTCATGCTCCCCGCCAAGTAAGCCCCACCAAGCAGTGATCTATAGGGCAATTAGTGCACCCCAGGGGGTAAAGTTCACATGAAGACGTCTCCAACCTAACAGCTCTCAATTCAGGCATATAGCACTGATATCGGTATTGGTTAGGCAGAATACTTGAGTCAGATGATTTCCCAGATGTCCTAGTGGTCACCACAGGGAAATGATCTATGCTCGACCCTGCGGAGGACCCGAGTATGAAGTGTGCTCCTTCTCTTGTTTTGGTGATGAACGGCGTCCAGTTCCAGTGTTGCTGATTGACACCACTACTGACATCACTCTCTGGCGTTATTTATGTGCTTCCACATACGGTGGGGCTGATCTGGTATAACATTTAGCCTGTCGTTGAGAGCCAGTTTTGTGAGAGCAGTCTTATTTGGATCGCCAATCTGGTGTCCGGTCAGGTTGATGATCAGTCTAGGTCCAGACCTCCGCTGGGGTTTGGATAAACTGTGTACCTTCTTGCGTTGCCTCTCTTACCTTAGCTGGGTAGAATACTGAATAGGATACACCCATGTGGCGGAGATTTATTTTCAGCTTCTTGGAAGTTAGAGCGCTGCTTCTGCACTTCACGTGAGAAGTTCGGGAAACTTCAAATTGCGTTATTGGCAATTTTGAGCTCACCTCTTTTCTGGGCTTGACTAAGGATGTGGTCACTGCCTTTATAATAAAGTAGCCTGGCCACTGCCGGTCACGGGGGCACCCTGATAGCAGCGGGTGTGCCTGGAATCTGTGCACTTTCTCAAGGTAAAAAGAGGAGGAAAGGCCACCCATCGCACCGATTCTCGAAGACATTGTTCTAGGTAGTCCACCATATTATTGCTCTCAGTTTGCTTGGTGATGCCCACCAGTTGTATATTGTTTCGTTATCTGTTTTTGGCACCCTCAGCTCTCTTTTCTAGCATTCATATTTTCGTCGTCATGTTGGACAATTTTGTATTTATCTAGGAGAGCATTGGAGATATTTTGTTCAAGTCCCTTTCAACAGTGGTGACTCACTCCTCCAGGCGGTGATGGTCGTCACATAGGATATTCATGTTGCTCATCTTGGTGTCACTTATAGCCTCGAGCACCTTGAGTGAGGTTGTGATCGCCTGCAGGATATCCAGAAAGATGGGGGCCCCATACGGCTCTGGTCCCTGGGTTCTGTTTCCCTCTCAGGATGTCCCCATCTCCCCCGGTGCTCGCGCCCCCTATCTCCTGGACTTTTTTTCCAGGAGATTTTCTTCATTTTTTTACGAGGACAGGGGATCTCACTGTCAGCTATGAGGCATGCTGCTTCTGGGGGCTTGCAAAGCATCAGTAGTAGATGGTAGCGGAGTTATGGTTCAGCGGGAGCGACTCATAAATTATGGTCTATATGGGAATGGAGTGTGGTGTTCTCGCCACTATCAAGAGCAGCGTGGTACCTCAGCATACAACTTGCAGCTTGATAACTTGTGGGTTTATGTCAGCAGATTTCAGCAGAACACCGTCCACCACTCCATTGATCACTGTCGGGCCCTGTTGAGGAGGCGTGATATTTCTCTCTATGGTGCAGCACCAGTGCACCCCACACGTCACATATTCAGTCATCTGCAGGCCCCCTTCTACAGGGATCCGTTGCCTGGCCAGTGGTCAGTATAATGTTCCTAGCAATGTCGTATTCCCAGGATCATAGCAGCCAGTTTTGGGTGATATTATCAGAGTGCCTTGCTTCTCTGTGTTTTTCTGGCCTGCGGTATACTCCCGGTTGGGGCCCGACAGCAATTCACTCTTCAGTGTCGAGGGCTGCAGTGTTTTGTCAGGGGCCCGCTCAGCGCTTCTGGTCTTGGGGGTGGGGTCCTCGGGAGCTGCCTCTGTGTCACTCGCAGTAGCGAGGTGTGTGGCAGTGGAAGGGTTCCCCACTCTCCACAGCAGGTCAAATCGGGCCCCTTCCCCTCCCCTCTGACTGCAGCCCAAAAAGCTTTGCAGGTCCCTCAAACAGCTTGTTGGGATGACAGGAAGGCAGCAAACGGTGTGTGGCAGCCACGATGCACAACACTCGCCGTGCTATCCAGCAGACACTGGGAGGCTCCAAGTACAGGGACGCCAGACAGCAGCACCGTCTCTGCCGTCGTCTATCCCGGCCCAGGGAGTCTCAGGCCCGCTGCGTCACATCGCCGGGCTCGTTCCAAGAATCTCTGGGTGACTCCAAGTAGTAGTGGTGATGTCCGCTGCTCGTTTTTAGCATCTCTGGAATAGTGGTGGTGGATATTTTCCCTTTGGAGAAGCTGCAAGGGTCAGCCACACAGGTCAGAGGTGGCAGGCGGTAGTCTGGGCCCTCCAGTGCTATTTTGGTGTCGCCCCTTGCGGTGCTGCCCTTTGGTGTTTTGCACCTCCTTCATTTACCCAGGGTCCCTGCTGATTCTTATAATGATTGGGCGAGCATTGGCAGGTGAATTGCATTCATTGGAAGACCGGGTGTGTACTGGATGGCACTTGATGGGGATTTGGCAGCGGAGCTGTGGAGGTTGCGTCTCACGCCATCGGTGTCAGGCCGCGCTCCCCACTCCCTCAACTGTTGCTTGCTCTCCTGTGTGCTTCCCCCCCACGTGCAGCATTTTACTCTTTAACTGTTGTTTCTCCTATCTGAAATGTTACTCTCTTCCTCATATGCTGCTTTGCACCTCATCTCCCCCCCCCCCAGTGCTCTCCCCCACTGACTTTTTCCGTTGCTTCCCCTACTCACTTTTCACTAACTCCGCCACCCTCATGATCCGTTTTTTGTATAGATGTTTTAAATTTTTAAAGGGCCAGTCTGCAAGTTGCTTTAGACGCGTCTGCCTTTAAAAAAATGTTTTGCACTAGTTAAAATACTTTTTTTTAATTTACCCATCCATTTCAGTTTGGTAAATCGAAAATAAATAAATGGTGCCCACGTATTTTCGTAATTGCAAAACAACGTCCAATTATGTATCTGTATTAAAAGGGATTTATCAGTTCAACACAATACTTAGGCAATGTATTATTGTAAACATCTTATTACCACAAAAGTGTTATAACCAAAAAAGTGATTCTTACAATGTATAGATACGTGCAACATACACATTGATTAAAGTCTATACAATATATGCTCAGTATATTGTGTGAACATACAGTGCTCCAAAGTCGCGCCGTCGATACAAAACATGATCTCAGTTGGAAAAGACAAATGGGTGAAAAGAACACTGATAATTTATTTTTACATCATGTACGGAATGATGTATGCAAAAGGACTAAAGGTTCAGAAGTGTTTGAAACGTTGGTTGGAAATGTTTTCTGCACTTAATCGGCAAATGGTTGTCTTTTCCAGCAGAATAATTATGACTGTGTTTAGACCCTCATCAAGTTATTGGGTCATCAACAGGACAAGAACTCAGCTAAACCAGGCACAAACGGATTTATGCTATATAATCAATTGAATCAACACAATTCGTTGTTGAAGAGTCAATTTTCCAAAGCTGAAGAAAGGGAATTGGAAAGTGGTGAATGAATCTCCTCGATGACCAGGGGGAGAATTCAGAATAATGCCTTGGTCAGTTTGCAGCAGTGAATAATACTTCATAGAAAAGCAGCAATGCCGGTAAAGAGCATCCTGTGGGAGCCGTTCGGAGATGAGTAATAACTAAGATCCATGCAGAAAATCTGAAAAGACAATTAATGCAGAGTTATCCCGAAGAAGAATGTGCCATAATTCCACAAAATCCAGGAATTTAATCGAATACTGAAGGCATGCCTATGTGTGATGTCTCATGCATACTCAAATATCATCGCATGTGCGCTTGCCTACAAAACCATTTTTCCTCATCATGTAGGAAATGGGCAAACAACATTGGCAAAGCCAGCGAGTCGAAAGGTTGAGACGTACTGGCGTTCTAAGTATTTGTTTAAAATGTAAAAGGTTCTCCACGTGACTGCAGCAGACCATTCCATCATTTGCAGATCCTTGAGACCCATGCCAAAAGCTCTGTTTGCATTGAACCACAGGGCTTAAAAAATGCCTGAGATGTGTCATAAATAGAGAAAAGAATGAAACAATTGTCCTTTTTGCTGGTCAGAAGCATTCTTACAGGTCGAGACAAGTCAGGTGAGATAAGAGACAGAGCAAATATACATTTTCCTCCTCTGTCTTCCTCCCATCTAGTCTACACCTCTTACATGCTCATCGACTGTTTCTTCCTGTTTACCTTATGGGGATGGACTATTGTGTTGTGGTAATACCTCAGTGTTTTTTTGCTTTGCCTGGTTCAATGCAGACTGCATGTTTTCCTTCTTACACAAAGATGTTTTGGGTATGGGCATCACCTTGCAACAACAACTTGGGCTGGACTGTGCTTCAGAAGCCCTGTTATAAATAGGTAGGATTTGAGAGATTGCAACTGTAGATGATGCAGATTATCTCACGTCTTGATATTCTATCATATGTTGCTAGTTTTACGGGCTTGTTGCTGTCCTCCCTCCAATGAGTAGTTTCAAGTGGCTGGGGAATGGTCGTGCAGATCTTGAATTTACATGGGTATGAGTTAGTAGTTATTTACGGAGAATAAACCTGGTTTCAAGCAGCACTTTGAGACTCCGCTGCACTTACAGTACACGTGCGGGTGGCATATTCAAAATTGTGTACATATCTACTTGGGTGTGGTGTAGTTGTCGAAGATGGCATCTGTGGTTTCCCAGGTGGTTGTAGGTGCTGTCTTTCCTTTGCGATGTGTCTCTTAATGTGTATTTTATTCATGAAACCACTGTATATTAAATTTACTGTGAGTCATTTCTGCGCCTGCAGCCACTTTTGGAACTTGCGAAATTTCCAGTACGCTTAAAATATGTATTTTTTTAAAGTCCTGTTTGGTCCAGTTGCTGTAATGAAAAAAAATCAAAACCATTTGATGGCCACCCACATTTTTCAAAATTGGTAAGAAATGCTTTGTGTATTTCAAGTTGAGTTGCAGTTGCAAAGGCATTTAGACCTGGTTCCTTCCATGGAAAAGTTTGGTTTGTCAGGAAAGACTTTTTAACCAAGAGGGTTATGCATATAGTATTTTGTCTTTATGACTTTTCAAGATGTTCTTCCAAAACTACGTTTTAATGCATTCTTTTTTAAAATACCTTTTACATTTTATAAACTGAAACCATAGTGCAAAAAGGCGCTTGACAGTTTGAGTGATTATTTGTAATGATTAATTTGTACTGGATGGATGTATTTAGTATTGCTAGACCTTTTCATATGCTTATATAGTGCAGCGAATTTTGCACCACCCCAGCAAGCAAACACTAGAATACCAGTCTGTGCTATTGAAGATACATGAACCTCCTATACGGTGAATGTTGACCTTTTCCTGGAGTGCTTAGTGAAAGGGGTTTCGGGGTTTTAACCAGTCCCGTTTGTTGTTCTAGCATACGATTTCAAAAGGCAATAGAGAAGCCTTGGTTTTGGCTTCCGGGCTGATGGTAACCCGAGGTCAAATTAACTTGAACACATTATCTTTGTCTCGTATGTTTTCCTTAAAACGACCCCTCACCGTGCTGTGAACTCTGCTGCTGGGGGTGCATGTCCAAAATGAAAACTTGTCAGCGGGGAACAGTGTGCTTTTGTTCCAGTTTATTCAGTCACAGAAGAAGTGTGCTACAAGTGTTGATATTTGGACAAGTCCGAGGACGTAATACACAGATTATCGAACTAGAAGAACGAGTTACTTACCTTCGGTAACGACTTTTCTGGTGGATATATTAGCTACCTGTGGATTCCTCACCTATCGAGTGCTGGCGCAATGGGGGTATTCATTAGGTGAGGAATCCACAGGTAGTTGTATCCATCAGAATACGACGTGCACGTTAAGGAGTGTGACGGAAGAAATCATGAAAGGACGGGACTTGAGCTGTGCTAAGTTGACCACTTCCTTAGGTTTCTTTGCTGGTGGTCAGATGAGCTCAGCTAAAATTAATACATATCGGAGTACTAGTCATGTGGCTATAATGTAGTCCCTTCAGTTTCTTATCAGAAGATGCCATTGGACGAAGAGATGTATAGTCCCTACACATAATCATGCCGTTCTGAGGTATAAAGAACATGAGCCAATATGATTGCTTTGAAATTATCTATATGGTATTTTTATATGGGAAACCTAGGCAAAGTTAAGAAGCTTGCTGTATTGTGTTAAAGAAAAACATAGTCAACAAGTTATTGAGAGGTACCCTGGCTGTGGATAGTTGATGCATTGATAAGTATAGTTCTTTAAAGGGGTGAGTCTTTAACTTGTTCCTGAATTGGTAGTGTTGGGGTGGTCCTGATGGCTGCAGGGATGTTGTTCCCTATCCTTGAAAAGTCCTTCTGTCTCATTTTTTTCCTTTTTTACACTTCTTCATCTGCAGTTTATTGGTGTTCTGGCTCTGGGTGTGCGAAGAATCAGTTACCAGAGATGGTGGGTTTGTCTGCATGATAAGTGGGGGTGCTGTTCATGATGGCTTTGTGAATGTTTCAACTGGTTTTGAAGATGGTGGTAGCTGGCAAGAGGAGCCAATGGATTTAATCCGGATTGGGCTGATGTGATCTTATTTCTTGTGAATGAGACTTGTTGCAGCGTGCCCTTTTAAGGAGTGCCAATGTGGAATCTGGTAGACCATGGAGCAGGACTTTACCAACATCAAGATGCAAACGTTTGAAAGCTTGAACAGCAGTCCTGAAGTTACTTTCTACTAACAGTAGTTTAATTTCCTTTAGAAGAGACCAGGCTGTCTTTGTTTATTTGGTAGTGTGTTCCTTGAGAATGAACTTGATGTCCAAGGTGAATGCAAGTGACTTGGCATTCAGTGAAAGCTGAAGTTCAAACTTTGTCAAGGTTCATGGTTTTGAGCCTGGCTTGTACTGTTCATGTTTTTGTTGTTCTTGGCAAATAATAGGAATACTGTCTTGGTTGGGTTGAGCTTCAGGTAGGCACTGGGCATTCATGTCTGAATGATGCATGGGCAGTTTTCAAATTGTTGGATGTGTGGAGCAGAGTAGACTTCCAAGCAGAGTTGTTTATCATTGGCATATTGGTGACTCTTGATGCTGTTATCTGTGAATAGACCACCAAGGAGAGTGTAGTACCCAGAACTTCTAGGCATGAACATTCTCATCAGGCTTCTATTTCAGGAACTTCTTCTTTCAACAGCAGGGCAGGATCCTGCATCTACGCTTGTGCAATCCTCACCAACATGTTTGGAGATAGTCAACAGTTGACTACATTCAACCTCCCACCTAAAGCCGTTTAAGTTTTGGCTGCCAGGCGTCTCAACAACATCAGTAAAAACTGTAAACTTTGCACTTGTATAGTGCACTACTCACCCGTTAGGGTCTCAAGGCGCTGTACTCATACCGCTATGGAACCCCTCCTGGCTTTTTCCCTGTGAGGTGCCCACTCCTGGGCACCCCCAGGGTGAAGCCAGGCATCCAAGCGCTGTTGGGGCCATTGTGGAGATTAAGCAAGCTATTGCCCAGAGTTGCAGAGTGGGACTCATTAATTAGATTAGGCACCGAGGCGAGAATTATCTGGTCCAAGGGAATTGAGCCCAAAACCTGCCGAAGCGGGACTTGAACCCTGGTCTTGAGCCAGATCTCTGCTTCAGGGTCTGCCGCTCTAACCATTGTGCCACACTTCTCCACAATATAAAAAAATGGCTGTTGGGACTAGTTTTTGTCCTGGTGTTTTATTTGGCAGATTCATCCACTTCAGGCTAGACTACTGGAAGCATTGCTTTTTGTGTTGTTCCTAGCCCAGCAAGGACTTGCTGTGTGCACAGTTAAACAGTACTTATGGGAGCAGTTTAATGTTTTCATGTGTTCCACACCACTCCAGGACTGCTCCATCCCTACTTGATGGAGGCTATTCAGCTAGGAGCCTGACTGACCTACTCATCCACTCTAGAGCCTGGATAACCCCTGGGTGCTGAGCGTGGCATACAAATCCTCATAACATAACTGTTACTGCTTTTTGAAGGTTGCTGGGTCAGCCCTCCTAATTTAAATAATCTGTTTTGATGAATTATTTGAAATGTTTACAACATTTGTTCCCACCTATACCTTTCATCATGCCCCAGTGAGACCTAAATTTAGTCCTCACATTTCTGATGTGTACTTCTTTTGAATCACTGCACAGCTATCCATTGTGGCTGCTCACTCTCAAGACTGACTTCTGACTGTCATTTCCATGACATTGGCACAGTATGGATATGAGCTACAAGTCTTCTCTATCAACCTCCCATATACAACATTCTTTCTGGTCAAGCTAGTGTTGAGAGTGCAAGCTTCTGTTTTTCTAGAAGTGGCCATTCCCTTTTATTTTGGCCAAAACATCACCATCTTGACATTCTTTGCTCCTCCTCATCCCTCTGAGGATGTAGTCTCATCATTGGCTGGGTCCTTAAATAGCCATCCACTTTTACATTGATGGTACCAAAGATAATCATGGGGATGATGAGCTCTTTACTGGATTTGCTGGAGCAAAGAAGGGTTAAGCAGTGCAGAAAAGCACCATCCCTCTTTGGATTGTTCTCTGCATTAAAATCTGGTGTGCACTGGCTAAGCAGCAGCCCCCAAGGTTTCTGGGCTTATTCTTCCATGGCCAGAGCTGCTACCGCTACGTTGACACACTGCCTGTTCTGGATATCTGTCATTCTGCTATGTGAGTGTCATTCCATACGTTCGTGAAGCACTACTGACTGGATGGCCAGTTAAGCAGAGAAAGGCACTTTGCCCATGTTGTTCTTCTGGACTTCTTGGTCTGAGTCAGTTCATAGACCCGCCACCTGGGGGGTATTAATTTGGTATCTATTCAAAAGGTTAGGTATCTGAGGTTAGAAGCACCCATCGGAAGAGCAACTTACTTGCCTTTATTAGAGGTCTCAATAAGGTCACAAGTCTGGAGATCTGCACATTAGTAAAAGCCACTCCTTGTTGGTTTCTGCTTCTAGGTACACTGACAGCCTAGAAGGTAACTGACGTCAGCACACATTAGTAGCTCTTATATGCAACCCACTTATCACTGCCAGAGCGAAAGATTTGTATTAAAACAAACACTTTTTAAAGAAATGTGTAAGCACCTTGTTTCAGAAATGTATAATTTTTGAATAATTAAAAAAAAGCAGAAAAACTGAGCACTGAGGTTTATCACGCTTTAGAAATTGTAATATCTCCTGTAACATGATAGAGAATGTTACTGTAAGCCAGACATATGTTAGTGCAGTTGCTTGGGTGAGACATATTAGCATGTAATTAAATGTGAACTTCGGCATTTCAGCAGGATACAACTTTATTTCGCCAGCGGGACAGTAAAATAAATCAGTACAGTTTTTACGGCAGACAGAAAATTGAATAACAGAAAAAATGGATTTCCACTGAATCCAAGACGTTTTAATTGTGTAGGAGCGCGCAAAACCAGACCTTGTACTATTTAGTGTCTGGAAGGCATGAAAATGCACACTGTGTTGTATAAAGTGCGTGTGTGTGTGTGTGTGTGTGTGTGTGTGTGTGTGTGTGTATATATATATATATATATATATATATATATATATATATATATATATATAATAATAATGACTCAATTGCCACATATCCCAAGGTGCCTCTAGCTTAGATGTAGTTATGGAGGCATGATTATGATTAATATATTTATATTTACGGTTGCCACTAGGTAGTTGGTGTTAGGACTATTTTTCAATCGAAAAAGCGTTCTGACTTGCCTATATCTTTGGCACCATTTGACAAATCTTCATAAAATTTTCTGCAAAAAGTACCCCGGTTATTCTTTTTGATCTCAGAAAGTTTTGGGGTAATATATCAAGTGGGGGCCGAGATAAAGGGGGGGAAGGGGTTCCCATGTTAATTCCCATACGACCCTTGACCAAGGCTACACCCTGAACCACTGGACGGAACTCTACCAAATCTAGCAGAAAGCTAGCTTTCGGTACAGAGGTTATGCTTTCACTTATTTGGTTTAAATCTGTTCAGTAGTTTTTGAGAAATTTAAGGCAATCCAGATTTTGTATATATCCTTCTGCAAAGTCTTCGCGAATACTGACGAGCTCGTGCAGGGATGCACACCTCTATTTGGCTGCCAACACATCAACCAGGAAGTCTTGGCAGCCATCTTGGAACTCTGCTTTAGCTGAGCCCCTCAACAAAAAGTATGTAAAAAGAAGGGGAGCCAGAGTAGATAACCCCTTAGCTCTGATGTAGGGGTCCCAGAGGACATTTTTGTTTAGAAACAAAATTGCAGCATATTTGCGGCTATGTTCTAAAAATCTTAAAGCCTCTTGGTGCCCTTGGTCCCAGGGGCATGTGATAAATAAGGAGGGTGCGTATGGGACCCCCTTCTGTGGTTTTAAGAGCCCCAGGGGCATTTCTGTAATTGTATTTTGGGGGCAACGTACCCCCCTTCAGCCCCACAGACCACCACCTCCCCAGGCCAAACTAGGAATTGTATGGGACAGGCCGCACAGTCCCCCTGCATCCCCAGGGAATACTACCTCCCCAGGCAGGAAATGAAATGGCGTGCGGGGAGCTGTGTGGCCCCCAGCAGCCCCGTGGACCACCACAATTCCCGGGCAAACATAAAAAAAGGAAAAGGGGGGCAGTTTTCGACCACCACCTCCCCGGGGCATTCATGTAATGGAATGGGGAGGGGGCAGCTGCCCCCGGGACCACCACCTCCCAGTGGCAAACTGGTAATTGTATGCAGGGTGTGAGGCGCAGAGCTCCCCTACAGTCCAGGGGACACGCACTACCCCTGGGCAGTAAATAAAATGACGTGCAGGGGGCCACAAGGACCACCACCTTCCCAAGGAAAACAATATAGAAAGAAAAGGGAGTCCGTTTTGGACTCCTGCATCCCCAGGGACCACCACCTTCCAATGGCTTTCCAGTGATGGCCCTAGGGACAGCCACCCCCAGGGCTGGCTCCTGAATGTCCCGGGGTGCCCACCCCTGGGACACAGCTGTTTGTTGTGGTTTGGCTTCAGCTTTACAGTTGCCGCCAAGACATAGCAAACACTGCTCACAGCGAGCGAGAGCGGTCAAACAGCTCTTCCTCGATGCAATCAGAGGTTTCCTTCATCTCTCTGCCATCACGCAATCAGAGGGGAGACAGAGGAACCAATTGCTCTCTCAAAGAGGAAGCTGCTTTATCAGGAGGCAGAAAACCAGCTGGGAGCTTGGGGGCCTTCAGGTTCCACCCACGCTCCCCAACATTGTGACTGGGTGCTCTTGGGGGCACACAGGTCACTTGGTCGGGCCCAGGGGGATGGGGTCCCTGGGGCCAAGATCTGCCGTGGGAAGGTAGGGGGCCATGCATCACCTCCTTCTCCCCTCCACCCCCCCCCCACCCCCCCAATAAAATAAATTAGGCTGTGCCCTGGGGGATGTGGTCCCCGAGGCAGAGATCAACCTGGGGTGTGTCCCGAAGGCCGTGCGCAGTGCTGGGTTGTTATAGGTGTTGGCCGCAGGGCCTGACCACAGGGCCTGACCACAGGCAAGGCTCAGGGGCTAACCGCCGCACCGCAAGGCCAAAGGCTGTGCACGGTGGTGGTTGAATTAACGTACAGTAATGAAAATTACTTTGTTAAAAAAAAAAAAAGTAGTAATTCACTGAAAAGAACAAAGGTTACAGGGATGTTATTGTTAGGTTCTGAATTTACTCGTACAAAACCAGAGAAATTCAGCAGTTATAGTTAGTTATTTCAAGTAACTATAACTCTCGCCCTAAGGCAACTGTAACTCGCGCACTCGCCAGGCACTGCTAATTACCTCAGTCATTACAGCACTCATAACTTCTATAATGTTTAAAAAAAAAAAAAAATTATTACGATTTTAACTAGATACTGCAGTACACAATATGAAATCAGTCTCAAACATCGGTAGTGGGACAGCGGTATAGTCATAATTTCTTTATTACTTAACCCTGGGATAGCTGCAATTATAATTTCTTGATTAAGCATCAGCTTCTTCCCTCCCCCGACAAGAAACCTTCTATTGCAATGATGTGTTACATTATCCGTGCCATCTCCTGGACCCTCCACATTGTAATTGTCTTCCTCTCATCTCTGCCCACCCTTCCCATATTTTCCCATGTTTCTTGGGGCATCCTTGCGCTCTTCAGATAGGTCGTTCAAGGCCCACCCAGTAGTCCATGCACTTAACCCACCACTCACCTGAGGGTGCGCTCATATCCTTCAATGCTTGTGCAATGTAAGACCCGACATGACCTTCCACAATATAATAGGTGTGTAGAGTACCATTTCCCTTCCTGCCACCCTCCAAAGTATATGTTGGGTCTGTAAACCCTTAAAAGCACCATTCATTTAGCACTAGTAAATTTGTAGCCTAGTAAGTGGACATCAGGAGTGGCAATGCCCCCTTCGAATGTTGGGTGACAGCATTTCTCCAGCGCTGTTCTTGGAATGTGTCTGTCCCATAGGAGTTGCCAAAGCTGGAGAAGCCCACCTCTGTTGGGTAGGGGTGGTTTTGCAGCTGGTGTAATAGCTTTGTATGTGCCACCATCTTAAAGATGGCTTAGCACCCGAAAAGAGAGAGGGGAAGGGTCATCCAAAATTTAATATTTCCTGTGAGTCTAGTAAGCTGCGGAGCTAGATTCCTTTCATAGGGTCGGGTCAGCAGTGACAAACACTCCTAGGTACTGGAAACCGTTTGTCCAGATCGGTAGTGCAGATGCCCATTTTATATTGACCGGACAGGTGGCTATTGGATAAAGGACTGACTTTTTAGGGTTCGCGGGTAGCCCAGAGTATGTGCCGTTCACCTTTAGGATATGAAGCGCTCTAGGGCAGTTCGTTCTGGGTCCCCCAAATATAGAACGACGTCAGCATATTACGATATCCTGTCACTCAATGCGGTGTCCCATTGGCAGCCCCAATATAGGGCATTGATGTGGATCCACGCCACCAGGGGTTCTATAGCAATTGCAAACAATGGGGGGGATAGAAGGTAATCCTTACGTGTGCCCCTCTCGATTGGTAACCAGCTAGAAACACTCTCCCATTCGGATCCGTGCTGTGAGATCAGTGTAAAAGAGTCCAATGTAGCTAATATACTTGGGATCACAGTCCATTTTTTTTCTAAGACAACAACAGGGCCAGTAAACCTAATCAAAAGCCTACCAGATGTCCACAGACAAGAGGACTCTGTTTTCTCCCTCGGACCCGCTTTGGGCTAAAGCGTTGTGTACTCTGCATAAGTTATGTCTGGTTGATCGATGTGGCATAAAACCTGCTTGATCCTTATGAGCGTGAGATTACTTTTTCCAGGCACTTTCCTAGTGCCTTAGCCCAGATCTTGACCTCTGTATTAATTAACGAAATGAGCCAGAAGGTTGCGCAACGCGTCGTATACGGTTTAGGGATTACTACTATATGAGCAGTATGCAAGTTTGGTGGCAATGCCCCCTCCTCTGCTGCCTCTTTGAACATTTCCAGCATTGGTTGGCCCACCTGTGGCCACACCCAGTGACCAGTATTCAGGGGGAAAGTTAC
The DNA here is from genome assembly GCF_031143425.1 of Pleurodeles waltl. Lineage (NCBI taxonomy): Eukaryota > Metazoa > Chordata > Amphibia > Caudata > Salamandridae > Pleurodeles > Pleurodeles waltl. The sequence goes on along the minus strand of NC_090442.1, from coordinate 699,457,546 downwards.
TAACTTTTCTAATGTTATATCCTTGTCTAGCGAATCCCTGTCTTCTAGAGATAAATTCAGAACCGGCAAGTCCCATACAAAGTGAGGTATATCTTCTCGGGGCTCAATGGATCGACCCCGTATAAGTCTTGGTAGCAGTCCCCAAGGGTCTGGAGTATCGAGTCACTGCACGTGGCTTTGGATCCATCTGGCAATGTTGGGTAATTCACTGTGTTTGGCTCACGTTATGCTGTGCATAACCTATGCAGAATTTCACTAGCCTTGTCTCCCTTATGTCCAGCCCTGCAAGCTGTGCGTTCCACTTGTCTTAGTTCCTGTAATAGCAGTGTGGGCATGTAAAAAACATACTGTTGGTAATTTACATCTCCTGAGCCCGCATATCTATTTTCCAAGTTATTGATGGTCTCCTCTAAGAGCTTGACCCTCTATACACTTTTCTTTCTGTGACTGTTTACGTAGCTCAAGATTGAGCCTCGTACGTTTGCCTTTTGGGCTTCCCATATCAAGGCTTGTGAGGACACCAGTCCAGTATTATCTGCATAAAATTGTCTGCTCCAAGTTTGGCACATTTCTCTACAGTCATCTTGTTGTAAATGCCAACTATCTAATCGCCAACCTAGCCTCCTTCCTTTTGTCCCCCACAGCATTGTAAGTTACACTTGCAAATGATCAGATAGCCCTCGACTTAGGTGTCTGAGGCCTGTTACCCTATGGCTGTCTATGGTGGGCATGAGAAAATAATCAAGTGTGGAGAAGGTCTTATGTACTCCTACAAAAAGGTCTAACCCTTGTCAGTGGGGTGTTTGTGCCCTCCAAGTGTCTGTCAGGTTCAGATTGCATAGGAAGGTTGCAAAGTGCGTAGGCTTCCTTGTTCCTGGCCCAGAGCCAGGGTTCTAGTTGTGAGTCACCTTCCCCATTGAAGTCTAGGAACTATGTTCCTAGCACAAAAACCTGATATGGTTCGTCGTTCCTCTAGAGCCCCTATGGAAACATGCATGGTATGCCTGAGAGTAACCCTTTTGTGCTAGGAACATAGTTATTGCCCATCAGATGGGTTTCCTGTAGAAGGACTACGTCTGCTTTGGACTTCAGGGCTGCTCTTAAGACCTCCCCTTGTTTGATCCTATCCAACACACCGTTAATGTTCCATGAGAGACTTAGTAATTTGTTCCCTACTTGCTGCTGTGAGGTCAGCAATGTTAAAGGTCATTGAATGCTCATAACGGTTCCTTATTATGTCTCAGTGACCCTCTGCCTAACATTGTCCCTGCCCTCTGATGTGTAATACCCCAAACCTAGAGTCTTCCCCTCTCCCTCCCCAGTCCCTGTCCCACCCCATACTTCCAGAATTGGAGGTACCTTCCATCTTCTAATGAGGTACTAAGCCAACATGGCTAAACTGATCTTCTATAACGTTATTAAAAATTTTAAGGAAGCAATAGCAATCAAGTACAAAAAAATTACAATTGTGCATGGCGGGGGCACAAGTTATAGTTACCTTGGGGCGCAAGTTAGTTACTTGAAATAACTCTAACTTTAACTACTTAATTTCACTGGTTTTGTATGAGTAAATGGAGAACATAACTATAACGTCCCTGTAACCTTTGTTTATTTCAGTGATATTGATATATATATATATATATATATATATATATATATATATATCAATATCACATCAATCAGTATTTCTAAAGCGGGGCTACTCACCCGTGAGGGTCTCCAGGTGCGGGGGGAGGGGGGGGAGTCATCCGAAGAGCCTCGTCTTGAGGTTCTTCCTGAAGATGGTGAGCAACAGGCTTTGTCTGAGGTGTAGGCGGAGGTTGTTCCAGCTCTTCGCTGCAGTGTAGGTAAAAGATCGTCCTCCGGCAGTGGTGTTTCGGATGTGATGGACGGTGGCCAGGGCCATCTGGGTGGAGTGGAGGGATCTGGCGAGGGTGTGGAAGGAGATCTGGTGGTTCAGGTAGGCTGGTCCTGCGTGGTGTATGTTCTTGTATAATGTATATCTCCAAATCATGCCTCCCTAACTCTACTTCTCAGACCGGAGGCACTTTAGGAATGGAAGTCAAATCAGGTATCTTATCTTAGTGGAAGAAAAATAGCAGCATGCAACAGTGGATTATATATTTTCACAACACTGCATGTTTAATGCAGTGGTCTACTGCAAATCAGATGTACTTACTGTCGAGTATCGTTAAGGGAGCTATAAAATACATTTAAAAGTGTATTTTTTTGTTAGATTTACTGATGGAAATATGTACTGATACTAGGACAAAAATAACAGCTTTAGGCAATTTTGCTCATTTTTGTACAGCCAGGACATTAAAATACCGGTTGGCAACCTTAGAAGTGGGGTGTTTTTTCTGAGGTTCTTGGTAGCTTTGAAGGGGAGCACCTGCTTGGCTTTCAGGGAATTGACTGTGTGTGGAAGTGGGCTTGAGAAGGGGTGGGGCTGCTGGGTTGGAATTTCATGAATGGGATTTCAGCACTGGCAGTTCCTGAAATGGGAGTATTAAAGTGGAGGTATGCACTATCACAGTGCGGCTGTTCGCTGCTGAGAAGTCTTGATACGGTCCTGTTAAGTGTTGCACCACTGTTGGGAAGTGCTCATATTTTCCCATTGAAATTAAAGAAGTCTATCTACTCCGTATCTGATACTCTGAAGATAAGAGCCGGTTATGTGTCCAAAGAAGACATCTCAGTAGGGAGTTTTATTTGGAGCATCTCATGGGAGATGTGGATTTGGGTTTTGAAGATGACCCCTCAGCTGTGTGTTGTAAAGTGGTGCCATATTGGTGTTCAATAGAAAGTGCCATGGTAGGGCTTTGCAAGTGGTGCCTGGGTGATGCTTCGGAATTCAATATAGGGCTTTGTCTAAGTGAGAGCTTTTGAATTTTGATGGAAATTTTCAGTGTGTTCAGGAAATGACTTTGTAGAGAAAGGTCATAATAACGAGTTCTAAATTAGGCTTTGAGGAACTAAATTTGACTTTTGGCCCTGTGGAATTCCCAGTGTGCTAATGTAGTAATCCTTACTTCCGACATAATCCACCCCATTCAAAAGTAGAAAAGGGGTCAACTCCAAAACATTTTGCTCAGGAGGGCTCTGTATAGCAAAGTTTAAAGACTTATAGCTTAATGTCTTCAATTTAATCAAATCTTCAGAGCATGTCTGCTGATAGGGTCAAAAGACTACAGACATCTGATCGACAGCTTCTTGGAAAAAGTTAAATCTAATAAGCATTGGCAAAGCCAGTAGGTAACACGTTTGTGACCTATTGGCTTTGCAAATGCTTTTTGTTGTTCCTGTATAGCATCAGTACAAAGAAAAATACTATTTGCATGTACTGTGCAGTATTAAGCCAAAAAGAGAAATGCATTATGAGGTGACATGTGCGTACATGTCATGATGCTACTGCTGCCGAATCAATACGTAGTCATAAAAGCTTGATGACATATATGGGCATATGCGCCACAATGCATCTATTTGCCTATTGGCATGGATGCCATTTACTGTATTTTCCTATTTACTGGCAAACATCAGCTGGAGCGGTAAATAAAAATAATAATTTTTACCTGCACAAAAGTGCTTTCTTACAAAGTGAAACAGCCCGGTAGCACATGGCAGTTTTCAGGCTCTGTGCTGGAGAAAGATGGGAGCAACAGGTGAAGCTAGTAATTTGGGGTAGAGGGAGCGACACAGCACAATTTGTGACAGGGAGTGCAAGGATTTGGTGGGAGAGGAAGCAGTGCACTAATGGCGTACTGAAAGAAAGTAGTTCCTTAAATGTGATTAGGGGACCATCACTTATTTCTCCACAGCAGAGATTTCCCGGAGCCCAGCAGAAGGAAAAACGAAGACGGAGGTAAAGAAACACTGAAAATCCATCTCCAAGAAAAAGCAGACAAGATTGAGATAATGGGGCAGGGAGTGCCTGGCAGTGAATTAAAGAGGGCGAAGGTGCACTCTGGACTGTGCACCCTTGGTATTTGAGCTCTGACATGTTATAGCGCCAGCCGCATGTGTCTGAGCAATGGTTTTGGCACTGACCCTTACAAATAGAGCACTGACTCCAAGGAAGAGACAAACACAAGAGAAGAAGCCATTGACCAAGAAGCAAGCAAATGGAGAGTGGCAATAAAGCTAACTATTGGTAATCAGTGGGTGTTTTTGGGGACAGGAACTGTAAGTTTTTAGTGTGATTTACAAGAGGCTTCTACAACACACATAAATATTATCCCTTTGATTAAAAACCTATGTATGATCCCTAGGTGTGAAAAACTATTTTGGCAAAGTACTTGACACCATTTTCTTCTACCTTCTCGTTGGCAGTGTGCTGTGAAAGAAAATCCTAAAACATACAAACATTTTCAATTCAGTGGGTCTTGCTTTTGCTCGTGCTAGAACTATTAGCATTGTAAATTCCTAACTGGACTTTTTCTTGCCACATAAATTGAAAAAGAAAATGAAAACATTTGACCTAAACGAGTCAATTCGAAGCGCCATAGCCAACATGAGCTTGAGCGCGAAGGAGAGACACAAAAGAAAAAAGAAGCTCGCAAACGTGCAATTATCCATGTAGCAGGGTCGGTTTCCAAGGTGGTAACAAAACCACCCCAAGGCGGGACAAACGCAAAGCATTCACCAATGTCATCAAAGGATTTTTGAAAGGCAAGCCCACAAACAAGTGAAAGTGATGGCAGTGAGGTGGGTGTGGTTAAAAGTCCACACAGATACCAACACTTTGAAAAAGCAGTCCTTATGCGTTGCTGTTTGTGACCGGAAAAAAAAAATGGTTAAACTAAACGCAGTTCAAACCGCTGCAACTCAAACAGCCATCACAAGAAAATGTGAACCTATTATGACAATTTTTCATAAAATACGCCTGCTCTTAGAGTCCTAAACTGTATTTGAATAGCATACCTATTTCTTAATATGTAATCGCACTATTACGAAAAACTAACAATCTCTGTTGCAAGAGGTTGCCAGTCCTAAATTGCCAGTCTTAAATACTAAAACTAAAACCATTGATTTTCGGGCTATCGAAGGCTTAACTTGTTACAGAAAAAAACCAAGACCACCTTCTATGGGCATTGATTTTAGAATACTTTTTTATATATATATAGAAAACATCAAACGTCACTCGTTCACCCTAATAGTTTTCAGGTCGCAATGCCCTCTTTAAAAAGCACCTCATAGTTTAAATTTCGATCTTCTTGTGTCGTGTCAGACGTTTATGCAAATCTTAATAATTAAACATGGCTATATGTTCTCTAAACTAAACCTACTAATAAAAACCAGCAGCTATGCCTTTAGGCAGCTATGTTATAAATCTATTCTTACTTCTCGTCGATTACGTGTCTAAGATCTGAAGCCTGCTTCGCAGGTAGTGGCGGTCTTTATAGAATGCACCTAATTACCCTTGGGGGGAAAGTAGGCGACATGTTGGTCACTCTATAAAATTCTTATGAAAACAAAGAAATTAATTACCTAGTGTGTAAGTGGGTCATATGTCCCCTAGCAAACATTCAATTAACTTTTTAGTGTTTGCTGTTTTATGTCGTGTTTGACCAGCCAACCGTTGCAAACGACTTTCTTTGATGCTGGGAGCTGAGAGGAACACCGTGTTGCACGGCAGCTTAACTTAGGTGGCGTGCACTACAAGCCATCAACATTTTTCCCATGGTCTTTGAGTCCGCCTGCTAGTTACAATTTACACACGCATGTGCGATTTAGTGCTTGTGCGATCGGCAGTTTATGTGCAGAAACTAGGGTTTGTTTGAACCGGTCGGGAGGTACCAGGCTGAAGCAATCCTTGTTACTGTGAGCTCTGGAAAATTACTATTTCTAGAGCAATGTGTCATAACTAACAAATGGTTGTATGCAAGTATTAACTAACAAATGGTTGTATGTAATGAGTGTGTAGAGCGTTCTTCAGTCTCTTTCAGCAGAGTTGTCTCTTGCCTTTATTCCCAATATGACATGATTTGTTTTTAACTTTGGTTAAATGCTTTTGCAACTATCTTAAGCTTAACTGTTCTAAATCTTTCTGTGCTTCAATAGAATACGAAAACTCACATTTTATTTTGTTTCAATTAAAGAGGTATAATGCTGCTTGACTTTATATGCCATCTAGTAATGATGTTTCCTTGAAATGTTGATAATTTAAGTAAAATATTAACAAGAAATAAATCTCATTTCTTAAGATACCTCCGCTGCAGACGTTCTGGTAATGCATGGACAGCTTAAAATCAATTTCATGGATAAACATAGTGCTTTCTCCCAAAGAAGGGGTCTTGCAGTGAAGAGTTCCTTCGGAAGCAGCAAAATTATCCGAAGAACCATATGGTATGCAAAGCTTGAGCTGCTGAATACAAATAACGCATTGAGCTAGTGGTTCTGCCTCACTGGGCTTAAGCACTTGCATGGGCTCTGATAAATTCTCTGATAAATTTCTGGGAAGGTTGGCTGTTGCAAAATAAGGATGAGTTAGTGAAAAGGTGTTTGTCTGGCATGCAATCGCTTGCTTGGCAGGACCAATTCATTGAAATTGTTTCAATTAAATTGGTTAAAAGATGGTTAGATTCGGCTCAGAGGATAGAAAGTGGACCTTCAGCTTTGAAGGCAGGGTGTGAAAAAGATCCTCCTGTAGCTTTCCAGATTTCAGTTTCCTCGCCCATAACTTGTTAATTTTATTGAAATGCGGGCTTCTTAATGTCTGTGGTTATTCTTCGAGTAATAGCTGACAGTGCTAGGCTATATTGCGAAGTATTATTCGAGGGAGTGTATGTTTGTATGATCTCTTACGTTTTCATTTTAAAATGTTTTTTCTGAACATTCAAAATACGTTTTACTTAATTCGTTCAGATTTTTTTTAATGATATTTTGTGTTTGTGCGATTTTATAGCACTTGAAAGTTCTGGAAACTTGAGCTGTTAGATCTGAGATTGTGAAATTGCGCTTTGCATGTTTTATAAATGTCACAACAATGAGAGACCTCATATGGCTTAAATGAAAGAAAATTAATTGCCGAATTTAATTTGTTTCAAAATCATAATTTCATGTAACAGTGTAGGCACAAGTAGTGCCTGACCTGACATTGTCAGCCTCTTGCTACTTTGGGTAGCTGTCCTGCTACCCAAAGCTAGGTGTGTTGGCAAGGCCATTTCGTTCTTAACTGCGGTGCTGCTACTTTCAGCTTCTGAAATTTCTCTGATTTTGTGACCGTGCTCAGTGACAGCCCAGGAAGACATGTTAAAGTCAAACAGCATTGGCAAAGTCATCAGTAGGCTTTGCCTACGCAAGGTGTTGCCTTTAAATTGTTTTTAGCCATGTTGTACAGTAGCACAGCCGTAGTGCAGTATGGCTGAAAAAGAAAAAACAAAAGAACCCCACTAGTTTACGGCCATTGCTTGCAGTGTGGTAGCACTTTCTTTTTCTTAAATTGCTGGAGCAGGTTTGGGTTGGGAGGCTGTAGGGTGGGTTGTGGAAGCTGCACGGAGGACAGGGAATGTAGGGAATAAAAACCGCAATAACACGGTCAGCTGTGTCCACATCATAGTACTTTTTAGGGTCGTGCTTGCAATAGCATGCTCTAGCACATGCGTCTCGCTTGTAAGACACTCTTCTAAACAGAAAAGGGCTTGGAACCTACCTTTTGTTTAACATTTGTTGGATTGTGTGGCACTCTTCTTTGCAGCCTCGTAATTTGTCACTGCGGGCATATAATTTCTGTTCCTGTCCGTTGCAGGGACCAAGCACTGATTGATGAAACGTATTCAGTGTCTGTCCCCTGGTCCCAACGTGATTGAAGTACTATTTTGTTCTTTTTAACTTCTAGTGTCCTGCAAACAGAAGGCGTGTGACTGGCAAAAACATGCCCAACAAGGACAATCAAAATTGTAAAGTTTTATTTTCTATAATAAACTCTTTTATTTTTGTTTGCCAAGTCTTTTTTCACTTTACTTTTTTGTTTTCTATTTACTCATGGGCGCTGTTCTCAAAAGATGATGATGATCTTGTTCTAAATATTGCTAATTAACATTGTTTCTTTGTTACGTGTAAATTCATAAAAGTATGCTTTAACACATAATCATGCAATACACCCCAATCCTTCCCACTCTAATCAACCCCATTCTTACCTCACATTAATCCACCCCTTCAATCTAATCCACCCCACTCAATCCAGTCCACCCCAGTCCAATTCAATCCACCACACTCAAATCCAAACCATTTCAATACTCACCCCAGTCCAGACCACCACGCCCCAGTCCTCCCATCCCACACCAATCCAAAACTTTCTGACCCACTCTGATGAAAAAAACAATCTTCCCCACTACCATCCAAATCAATCTCCATCACTCCATTCCAAAATCAATCTGGCCATATGTCCCGCCCAATCCTCCCAACCCACCCAAATCCAAAACAATCTGCCCACTCCAATCCAAAACAATCTGCCCCAATCCTATCAAAAATAATCCTCACCACTCCAGTATGCCCCACTCCAATCCAATCCATCTCACCCCAATCTAATCCACCCTACTCCATTCCTGTTCACCCCACTCCAAACCACCACAATCACCCCACTCTATCCAGTCCACCACACACCAATCCAATCCTTCCCAATCTAGTTTACCCCGCTTCAATCTACCCCACTCCAATGCAATCCACCGCACCCCAGTCCAGTCCACCACAATCAAGCCTACCTATCTGCAATCCAATCCACCCCACCTCTCTGCAATCCAGTCCACCCCATTCTAGTCCAGTCAACCACCGTCCACCCTTTCCCAATCCAAAGCAAACTGCCCCACTCCAGTCTGGCCCACTTCAATCCGAAACAGCCTTCCCCCACTCCAATTCAGAACAACCTGCCCTACTCCAATTTGCCCCACTCCATTGCAAAACAATCTGCCCCACTCCATTGCAAAAAAATCTACCCGACAGCAATCTGCCCTACTTCAATCCAAAATAATCTGCCTCACTTCAATCCAAAACAATTTGCCCAGTCTCTCTTACTCCAATCCACCTCATTCCAGTCTGCCCCACACCAATCCAAAACAGGCTGCTCAAATCCACCTCACCCCACTCCATTACACGCCACTCCATCCCAATTAGCCCCACTCCAATCCACTCCACCATAATTAACCCCACTCCAATCCATCTCTATCCAGTCTACACCACTCCAATCCACCTCACCCCAGTCCAATCTAACCCACTCCTGTCCAACCCATTCCAGTCAACCCACTCCAACCCAATCCACCCCACTCCAACCCAATCCACCCCACTCTACTCCAATCCAGCTCACCCGCTACAATCCTGCTCACCCTACTCTAACCTAATCCACCCTATTCCAGTCCAGCTCATTCAGTCCAACCCAGCCCAATCCTATCCACCCACTCCACACCAATCCATCCTATTTCGGTCCAGTCCACCTTAATACACCCTAGTCCAGTTCACCTTAGTCCACCCTACTCCAGTCCAATTCACCCACACCACCTCAGTCCACTCCACACCACCTTAGTCCATTCCACTCCAATGCAGTCCACGCCACTGTAATCCCATCCACCCCACACCAATCCAATTCACCCACTCCACTCCACCCCAGTTCACCCTACTGGAGTCTATTTCACTCCATTCCAATGCACCCCAATCCAGTTCACCCTCTCCAGTCTACCCCACTAACCTCCAGTCCATTCCACCACAATCCACCCCACTCAAATCCAGTCCACTCCAGTTCAATCCACCCCACTTCACACCACTCCAAAGGAATCTCCCCACTCCAATCCACCCCAATTCAATCCACCTTAATCCAATCCACCTTGCCCCTCCAACCCACCTCAATCCTATCCATCTCCATCCAATTACCCCACACCAATCCAGTTCACTCACTCCATTTCACCCACTCCAATCCACCTCTATCCACTTGAATCCAATCCACCTCGTCCAGTCCAATAACCCCAATACTATCCACCTCACCCAACCCACCCCATCTAATCCAATCTACCGCATCCAGTCTACTCCAACCCACCCCACCCAATCCATCCCACCACAATCCATCCCACCACAATCCAATGTCCCCATCCAAACCAAGCCACCTCACTCCAGTCCAATCCACCCCACTCCAAGCCAGTTGACCCCGTTCCACCCCTCTCCAGTCTATCTCATCTAATCCACCCCAGGCAATCCAGTCCACCCCACTCCAATCTACCCCACAGCATTCCACCGCTCCCCACTCCAATCTAATCCACCCCACACCAATCTAATCCACCCCACACCAATCTAATCCACCCCACACCAATCCAAGCCAATCCACCCCACCTCATTTCAATGCACTCTCTCTAATGCAATCCACCCCACTTGGGTCCACCCCACTCCTCTCCAGTCTACCCCACCCCAGTCCACCATACCAAAGTACAATCTGCCTTATTCCAACCCACCCCATTCCAGTCCAACCCACCTGTAGGGAAATGTCTCCCTTGGCATGGTCACCCACTAACATTTTGCCTTTTGTTGATGCCAGTTATGATTGAAAGTGTCCTGGGACCCTGCTAACCAGTCCCCAGCACCAGTGTTCTTTCCCTAAACTGTACCTTTGTTCCCACGATTGGTACAGCCCTGGCACACAGTTAAGTACCTTGTAACTGGTACCCCCGGTACCAAGGGCCTTGTGGCCAGGGGAAGTCTCTAAGGGATGCAGCATGTATTATGCCACACTGGGGACCCCTTGCTCAGCACATGCACACTGCCTCACAGCTTGTGTGCTGGTGGGGAGAAAATGACTACGTCCACATGGCACTCCCGTAAGGGTGCCATGCCCTCAACCCAGTGCCTGTGGCATAGGTAAGTCACCCCTCTAGCAGGCCTTACCGACCTAAGGCAGGGTGCACTATTATATTGCACGGTATACCAGTCTAATTCCTAGAGTTAGGCTGACCAGTTCCTGCCACAACCAGACAAGTTTCTGGCCACATGGGGTGAGTGCCTTTGTCACTTTGTGGCCAGGAACAAAGCCTGCACTGCGTGGCGGTGCTTCTCACCTCCCCCTACAGGAACTGTAACACCTGGCGGTGAGCCTCAAAGGCTTATGCCTTTTGTTACAGCGCTCCAGGGAATCCCCGCAAGTGGAGATGCCTGCCTCTCTGGACACAGCCCCCACTTTTGGCAGCAAGTCCGGAGGAGATAATGAGAAAAACAAGGAGGAGTCACCCACCAGTCAGGACAGCCCCAAAGGTGTCCTGAGCTGAGGTGACCCCCTGCCTTAAGAAATCCTCCATCTTGGTTTTGGAGGATTCCCCCAATAGGAATAAGGATGTGCCCCCCCCCCCTCCCTTTAGGGAGGAGGCACAAAGAGGGTGTAGCCAGAACTAATCACACCCCTAAATTCAGTATTTAGGGGCGACCCTGAACCCAGGAAATCAGATTCCTGCAACCTGAAGAAAGAAGGACTGCTGACATGAAAGCCCCGCAGAGATGATGGATATGACATTGTCTTGACCCCAGCCCTACCGGCCTGTTTCCAGACTCGAAGAACATGCAAAGCAATGCATCCAGCGGAACCAGCGACCTCTGAGGACTCAGAGGACTGAACTGCACCTAAAGGACCAAGAACCTCCCGAGGACAGTGGCTCTGTCCAGAAACAACAACAAAATTGCAACAAAGAAGCAACTTTAAAGAGACTCACCTCTCGCCAGAAGTGTGAGCTTTCTCACACTGCACCAGATGCCCCCGGCTCGAGTTTGGAGAAACCAAACCAACACTGCATAGAGGACTCCAAGGTGACTCCAATGACGTGGACACCCTGAGTCGACCTCCCTGCACCCCCACAGCGACGCCTGCAGAGAGGATTCAGAGGCTCCCTCCGACCGCGACTGCATGGTAATAAAGGAACCCGACGCCTGGACCAAGCAATGCACACGCAGCCCCCAGGACTGAGAGGAACTACCTACCAGTGCAGGAGTGTCCAGCATGTGGCCCTCATCCTAGCCCAGTCGATGGCTGGCCCGAGAGGCCCCCCTGTGCCCTGCTTGCATCACCAGAGTGACCCCCGGGTCCCTCCATTGTTTTCTATGGTAAACCCGACACCTACTTTGCACACTGCACCCGGCCGCCCCTGTGCCGCTGAGGGTGTGTTTTGTGTGCCCCCAGTGCTCTACAAAACTCCCCTGGTCTGCTCCCCGAGGACGCAGGTACTTACCTTCTAGCAGACTGGAACCGGAGCACCCCTGTTCTCCATTGGCGCCTATGTGTTTTGGGCCCTCCTTTGACCTCTGCACCTGACCGGCCCGGTGTTGGTGCTGTGGCTTGGGGGTTGCCTTGAACCCCCAACTGTGGGCTGCCTATGCCCAGGAGGCTGACTGTGTAAGTGCTTTACTTACCCGAGAAACTAATGTTTACTTACCTCCCCCAGGAACTGTTGATTTTTGTAGTGTTCACTTTTAAAATAGCTTATTGCGATTTTTATCAAAACTGTGTGTACTACAGTTTTAAAGTTTTATACTTACGTGTGTGAAGTACCTTGCATTTTATGTACTTACCTCAAATTTGAATCTTGTGGTTCTAAAAAATAAATAAGAAAATATACTTTTCTATATAAAACTTATTGGCCTGGATTAAGTCTTTGAGTGTGTGTTCCTCATTTATTGCCTGTGTGTGTACAACAAATGCTTAACACAACCCTTTGGTAAGCCTACTGCTCGACCACACTACCACAAAATAGAGCATTAGTATTATCTAATTTTGCCACTATCAACCTCTTAGGGAACCCTTGGACTCTACACACTCCCTCTCACTTTGAGATAGTATATACAGAACCAACTTCCAACATTCACCCCAATCCAGTCCAACCCACTCCAATACAACTCATTCCAGTCCAATCCCATCGCTCTCCAGTCCAATCCACAGCACTCCAAAGTAGCCAGTCCACCTAACTGCACTCCAATCCAACCCACTCGACTTCAGTTCACCCCACACCAATCCACACCCCCAATCCAGTCCACCCCATCCAGTCCACTCATTCCTCAAAGTCCACACCACTCTACCTTAGTCCAATCCACCCCACACTACTCCAATCTACCCCACTATCTCAATCCACTTTAACCTTCTACGCCCTATTGTACTCCTGTCCACGACACTTCACTCTATGCCACTCTCTACCACTGAACTCTACTATTCTCTACTCAACTCGACACTCTAGTCCCCCTACTTCGCTCTACGAAAGCAAATCCACTCTCCAACATTGGCCACCCCCACTCCACTCTATGAAACTCCACACCACTAACTTTTAGCTATGCTGAACAGCAGCCACACTGGTGTTTAACATGACAGTAACCCATTGCCTAAGTTAATAGCTGCTGTGTAGACAAGACCTATTGGCGTTGCCAATGCTTGTTTTTGTTATGGTGGATGTGGAGCAGAACACAAAAAAAGGAGGGCGAGCAGTTTGGACCAGGCAGTACGGACAAAGGAGAGAAGGAAGGAGGGAGGAGGAAGGGAGCGTAGGTAGGAGCTTGCCAACACAGACAATGAATGGAAGGAGGGAGGATGCATGCTAACAGGGACTTTGAGTGGAAGGACTGAGGATGGGTGAGGGCAAGCCAGCACAGATAACAGAGGGGTGGAGAGAGGGTGGCAACAAAGCAGCTCGGTTAACAAATAGAAGGGAGGAAAGTCCGGTGGGAGCATGCCAACATGGACAATAAACTGAGAGAGGGTGACTGAGGGCAAGCCAACAAGAACAACAAATGGCCGAAGGGAGGGTGGGCTGGTGAGGATAAGCCAGCATGAACAACCGGAGAAAGGAAGAGCGGTAGGGCATGCCAACACTAACAAAAGGAGGAAGGTCTGTTGGGGCAAGCAACATGGACAAGGAAGATAGGATGGGTGGGGCAAGCAGACAGAAAGGAGAGCAGTGCACATGTGAGCCACCTGAAAAAGACTCTCTGGTAACGTGCTAAAACCCTTAAAAAAAAAGTCGCTCATATAAAAATGAGCAGTGGAAGTAAAACTTCCTCCCTCCAGGGAGGGACGAATATATGTAGATTAACAAAGCCTATGGCAGCTGACCAGTGGAAGCAAATGAGTAACACCGAAGCCAACCAGTGGTGACCAAAGGATAGATCTCTCTGCCCACTGATAGAAAACATAAGGTCTTAGAGAGATAACTTGTGCACTGTCTAGGTGTAAGACCTAAAAGCAGAGCAAGCCTGGGCAAGTTAAATTTCACTACTTGATCAAAATTGAGGTAGACCCTCCCTGTCGAAGAGCATAATTCAAGATCAGTTCGAAAATAGCTAAGTACGCATCAGGCTATCTCTTTTGTGGACAAAGAAGCAAGAAACACCCTGCATCAGGTCAGATTGCCCGTACTTGCCTTCCTCATTGGGGTAAGGGGAGCATTTTTATTGTAAACAGTTGATCTTTTTTTTTTTTTGTAGGCGCCATGGCTGTTTTAATCCTGTGACTTTGCTGGACGATGTCTGGATGCAGTGATGTGATTTTCCTATGTTAACAGCTAAAATGAAGGCTTTAAGTGGGTGGTTAGTTAAGGTTCTGAAAGCGTCTTTGGCCCAAAGACAGGACTAAGGCTACCGCAAATTGCCTTAAAAACTACAGGTACTATTCAGCGCTCACCACCCAGTGCTATTGAATGTGATGCAGTCGACAGCATCTTTGACTATTACAGTGCTGTGGGCCTGACAACCACAATAATTGGGTCAATCACTTTTAAATTTTGCTTTTTGTATCAGTACTGATATTTGAATCAAACTATTTTTAGGGGAACATCCGTTGTTTACAGCTGTGTTTGTGATGGTCTGTTACCCAACCAGTGATCAATTTGAACTTACGCACCCAAAAAAGTAGACAGTTTTTTGCCTATTACACTTTTGGCTCTCTTAAATGCCTACTATTTCTATCTTGGGGCATATTCGTTTTTTTGTTTTTTGTTGTTTTAATTGAATCCTCCAGCTATTATCCACCCAAAGAAGGACTTGGATTCCAGGCTATTTCTCTGATTCGTTTAGGGACCTCTTTATTGGCCTGGGCTATTACCAAACATTCTGTGTGTCCTAAGACCTATTGTGCCGCACCTTTATGTAGATCTCCCCTATCTTACTCTGTTCGCCCTCATCTGCACTTTTAAAAAACCATACACCTCTGTTGTAGCACTGGTTTAAATGTGCTAGCTTATCAGTCCTTTTCCCCCTGTGGTTTTGTCTTTGCAAGTAGGGAATGATTGTTTAGTGGCAATAAGGTGCTGCTCATGGTCGCATTTTGGTACTCCATTTAGGAAATGGCACTTATTTAAACCCCCCATGTGAAATGAACATCTGCATAACCTTAAAAACATACCTTAGTTGTTGTTAGGCCTATGTGCAGAACTGTGGGTTATTTCATGAAAGTCTGGAGAAGTTACAACTCAAATTCAAATGTCTTTTAAATTGATAGGAGGGGCTGGTGGTGCAGCTTTTCCACAGGCTAGTGCCCCTGTTCAGAGGTACGTCATTATATATTCAGACCCCACTCCCTGACAATCATCTGGAAACATCTGACCTGCATTTGGAAGTTAGCTCTTGCCACTCCAAATAAGGAGGAAACATAAGGTTGAAAAACTGTTTTCAGGACCAAATCAAGTACTCAAGCTAGACTTGGCATTGGTGCCACTGTACTGTCTGAGTGTGATCAGTTTGTTACTTAACCCCAAAAGTAATCCGATCAGGCTTCATACACATCAGTTATCGAAATGAAGGTTACTCAGGCTCAAGTTACATTTTCTCCTTTATATTGTTTGGAATATCGATGGTCAAGAGAATGCCTACCAAATGTCTCCATTTTGATCGTAGTCCTTTCACAAATATATTAGTTCCCAAGGTTGAAAAGTATTTCCTGAGTCCATAAAAGAAAACTGTTTCAAAGATGCATCATTCATCTGCCAAATCCTTAAAAGCTTTACATTTTTGTTGATCTTAAAATAAAGATAAAAACTAGACTGCTAATTTTCAACAAGCATTTTCTTCATCAGTCCTTCCAGTATCTAGGTGCATCAGCTGAAATGAGACACATCCTTAGCTAAAACCGGAGCACAGTTGTTTGTAGGCTTTGAGCTGTCTACTTCTGTGGTACCAGTGTGCTTCTAGGGTAATGTTCCCCTTTCATGAGGATTTAACTTAAAAATGTTAATAAGAAACCTGTTTTTCTATTTCTGTTTTTTAACATTGTTCCAAACCTTTTAATATATCCTTTGAAATATGTCGCTGAAATTCTTTGATTATAAACCAGGAACTCAGGCCTAATTTCCCCATATAAATCTGGCTGTTGTCCATGCATGAATGGTTGTGTTTCAAGTTTTCGAGTCCCCCTCCAGTGACTTAAATAATCTGAACAGGTTTCTTCTTGGATTTAGAGAAAAGGTAATCTCTTCATCTGTATTGACCCAGTTCTAACTTGCAGTATGAGAAGGCTTCTGTTGCTGAGAATGAAGGGGGGGGGCTAACAATTACATCACACCTTAAGACTTTGTCAGAAGGCCTGCTATAGTTCCAAACGCTCTGTTTCCTATTTTCACAGATAAAATGGCCTTGTGTGTCAAACTGACAAAAAATAAGATTCCATGTAATATGAGAAAGATTGAGAGAGCTGAAGGTGACTCATCCTCCAAAATATACAGTCATGTGACTGCCAGAGTGATTGAGGTATTTCACATGAAGAAGGTAGTCAGTCAACAGAGCTGTCACCATTCATAGTTGAGAATTATTACACTAAGTTTGAAATTTGGCCTTTAGGCTGCTGTTTTTTTGCATATGGCTACTGAAATTGGAAATAAGATTTCAGAACTCTGCAGCATAGACAGTCTGTTTCTCTAGTAGTCTCCTTGCAAAGTTAGTAATAGTTTCAGCTTTCATTTAGTCTTTGAGAAAAGGACATTATTTTCCTCTAGTCTGAAGAAAAGGATTGTAAAATTTCCTAGCTCCCTTGAAGGAAGGTTTTAATTCTATTAAGGACATGGAGGTAAGGATTATGCATTTATTTCTCTTTCACTTTATTTACTCAGCAGCCCATAACAAACACCAGTATAACCTTTAATCAAAGGTTTCAAATCCTGTGACTCTGTACTTTTGAGTACAATCCACCAACAGCCATAGAGTAATTCCTATATATAAATCCATCAAGGAAAAACACTTCCTCTTTCTTCTTATGACAGTTGCTATCCAACCAATCAGATTAAAAGTCTTGTTTCTTTTCCAAAAGGGATGAGTTCTGTATTCATGTCTTATAAAGAAACTCAGCAATTTAGAATTTCATCAACTTGCAATGGACACCACTGCAACATCCTGAATTAGAATCAGTGGAAGGGATAACCGCTGGCTCAGTGTGCTTAATAAATTGAAACTTTCCTTCATGGTAGCTTGGAAATTATACTTTCTATATCATGACTAAAGGCTCAGATTATGCTTGTTTAAAGCTTTTACCACTAGTGATTCTATTCCCATTACTGGCTTAAAATAGAAAGACTTCAACATGGAATCTGAGGACAAATCCACCGCTCTAAGGATATCCTCCAGTTGGCCCCCCGGAGAGAAGGCTTTTGACACTATTGCACCTCTTGTACAATGTGCCCAAAAAAGAGATGTATCATTACCAGCTTCCTATAAAACCCATCTCACCTAATAAGTGATAGTAGACAATGAAACCGGCTTAAGCAGTTTCTTGAGAGCTATGAGAATTTGAGCTATCCCCGGAGGGCGGTGCTTTTCTGTCATGGTCTCATAATCCCTGATGCATTGAGTCACACAGAGTTTGGGATTAGTGGTAAAAGCTAGGTAATGGACCACTCTTGAGTTAGACTTGAGTTGGACTTTGTTCTTCTGGAAATGGAAACTGAGACCCCTTCCGGGGTAAACGTGAGCTGTAATGTGTAACGCTGTCACATCAGACACTCTCTGGCTTGAAATTAGACATAGTAACATTTCCAACTTACCTGTTAGTTGTGTGCGCTATGAATATTCATTGTCTTGCCACAGCTGTAGTAGGCGAAGAACCAGACTGACATCCCAAAGGAAGGAATATTGTGATTCTGTGGGAGTGGACAAACTAATCTTCCTGAAAAGTCTACAGACAGGAGGATATTTCCCCTGTGGTGTGTCATGAAAATGTTCATGACCTGCAGAAAAAGCTGTTCTACAAGCATTGATCATGCGATATGCCATGCCGGCACTTGCCAATCAGGACAAAAAAATTGCAGTGTAGACTACCTCAGCCTACATGGCTGAGTCGTATTGCTTGACCGTTGGGTCGCCCGTGCTCTTTTGATGAGAGCGGCAGCCTGAGCCAAAAGGCCTTGGACTTTCCAGCATTCCTAGCAGCCCTCAATGCCATCAGAAGAGTTCAGTTCTGAACCAACTGATGCAAGTTGCTGTGAGAGTCAGTCAGAAGATTTGGAGTTCGGGAAGTGGGCTTGGAAAATCCATGGAAAGTTCCAGGAGAACTGGATACCAAACTTGTGATTTCCAAAATGTTGTCACCAAGATTATCTCTGCTTCCTGTCATGTGACCTGCACCATGAGCCTGGCAGACATCGTGAAGGAAGGAAAAGCGTACCCTTGAATCTGACTCTAGTCCTGCATCAGTCGCTTCTGCTGGAGGGTCCGGGCACCATCTGAAGAAACGTAGTAGCTGGTAATTCAACCGTACGGCGAAGAGGTCTATCTAGCATGAACCCTACAAGTGCATAATCCTCTGAAACAGAATTGCTTCTAGCTTCCCAGCGCCAGAGTCCTTCAGATGCCTGGAATGCCAGTCTGTTATCTGGTTCCGTTGACCCCGTAGATACTCTGCTGTTACCGATATCCTGTGTTGCAGGCAGTCATTCCAAAAATCTCTAGCTTGGTCTACTAACGCCTTGGAATGGGTGCTGCCTGGCGATGTATGGAGCAACCCACCAAGATATTGTCCATCTTCAAAAGAACGGAACAAGAGACCTTTTTTCTGCCAGATTTCTCACTGAAAAGGATCCTGCTAGGAGCTTCAAGCAATTGATGTGTAGATTCTCAATTTTCTGACCACAATCCTCCTGTGGCAACATGCACACATTGACCTCCCCAACCCTGGCGGTTTGCGTTGGACTCGATAACTAGATCTGGAATCCTGTCAAAGATTGCTCTGCCCTTCCAGGCATGCATGTGATCGAACAACCAACGAATCTCTGTCTGAGGCTTGTGCGAAAGAGTGACTTACTAGGCACATGTTAGACTCCTCCTGAGGTGCATTGCCTTCAGACATTGGACCGCAGTACAAATGAATAAAGAGCTGCTCAATGAGACACTTGGCCACGCGACTGCCCATGCTTGGACCTGGATATCATGCTACTCCCTCATACAAATAGGATGAGATGTAAGGAATATTCTTTATAAATTTGTACTATGGTCCAAAGGGCGTATGATAAATAATGAGAGTGCCCACAAGTGAGAGAGAAGATTCATATTAGCCAGGGGCTACTCCAATGTGTTCACACTCCCTTGTACAATCCTGAAGAGGCTGGAAACCGATTGACTGAAATGTGGTGACTATATACTGAGATGAGTCCTCGTTGATAATTTAAAAGAACAATTGATGTTTGAACTGCTTTCATAATACCATTGGATGTTCAGCATGTGAATAATAGGCAGTGTGTGTGTGTGTGTGTGTGTGTGTGTGTGTGTGTGTGTGTATATATATATATATATTTATAATGAACAGTTTTAAGGATTTTGTAATTTCATTCAAAATAAGCATTCAGAAATATGTCATTGATGTAAAGCGACACTGAAGGGGAGGTGTCTGGATGAAAAAGTAAATTTCATTAATGTATTGTACAAATGGTGTTGTCCGATATTAATTTGGTATGATTGTTACCAAGAAGTTTAAGTTCATTTCACTGGAGTCACTGTTGTCTTTTTAACGCGCCTCTAGAGGCACCAATATTAGCTTTTTCCCATCTTACAGGCAGCTGCACAGCGGGCATATCAGCCCTCCAGTGAACAAATAAATATGGAACTGGGGAAACAATACCACAATCGCTGCCTAGGAATAAAAAAGTTATGAATCTAAGAGTACACTGTTCCTATCTAAATAGTCTATTAGAGTGAGCAAGATATCTACAGGAGCAAAAACCCTCATGCATCGCAATGGATGACTGGCTTCATCATTGGGACAGCTCCTCGTTAGGCTGGTACTGCAATGCCTAACGGGCTCCCCACACGGGGGAGCTCTTAACCGGAGTGCTCAGATAGTCGCACATCCAAAACATTTGTTTAGAATGGGTGCCCAATTTGAAGAGCCCAAATGTAAATGGAGTGAATGGAAAAAAATTAAAATTGGTTCATCATCATCAATTATCACTCATAATTTAATCAGTTTTATGTGATGAAGACCAAGGTTAAAAACACGTCAGAGAGTAAAGGGTGATAATTGATGGTCACCCACTCTCAAAAAAGTGGATAGACACTATATGGTATCTCTCTATAACAGGTCTACATGTTTCGCGTCCGAGTGGTCCAGCCGGATCCTATGACGCTTCTTCAGGACCAAAGAGAAAATCTGCTCCAAAATTCCAAAGCAAATATTCAACAATGTCTAAGGATAAGTAGTCACTTACTTAGTTCTACTCGTACAAAAAAGTCACCCATCCCCAATATCAGGATAGCGCTTGAAGGATCAAGGTCAGGAAAAGGAACTAATATTTTCTAATTCCTTTGCAGCAGGCTGATTAACCTGTGTCCATTACGAGCCAGGAATAAAACAGTGCATAACCAATTCAAATCACCACAAGAAGCATTCACTAAGCTAAAGCACTTATCTGACTGCTGAGCAGCGAAGAAAGTGGAAATGTTTTGTAGTGGATCCTGCTTAGTTTTAATGGGAATCAGGAGTTTAGCTTAGCCTTCTGGCTTGCGGGCCTGTGCCCCCGTCACCTACTGACATTTAACATACTTATCCTGCTCTGTCATAGCCTATTTATTTTATTATTTCTTTTAAAATATCTGCCTTTGTTAGAGTTAGAGCAATGTTTGATTTGCGTTATTAGTGCGCCACTCTGAGAAGGTGATGGACTTAGGTATTCACATCATATCCCTTTCCAACATACGTTTGACAGGAACATAATGTAATTTTGGTGGGAATTGTTTACATAATTGTCTCCGCAAGCCTACCCTTTATCCATTGTTTGGGCGCATACCTGCGACAGCCGTCCTACAAGATCTGTATAAATACACCTCACACAGACCATGTTATCAGAGGGATTCCTATTGGATGCTATCAACGCCATCTATGCTGCACTCAGCCTTCGTGTCACCAAGGAGTCTGATCTAGAGACCTCATTCCAAGGTAACAAGAGTTGGGGGGAAACTTCTCATGGACCTGGTACTGGCGGATTAGGTTTATCACACCTAGCTCTTGTTAGATTAGAGATTGGGTTATTCTTGCTAGGGTTATAGAGATTTTACAGTTTCATGTTTATTGTAATATGGTGGGGGTCTTTGTATTCATGACTCATCTTTAGAATTCTGCCTCTTTAATTGTTCATTATCCTAAACATTGCAGCTCATGCCTTTTACAGTAGATATCAGTCTTTTTAAATAAACCAATTGAAAACGTTCCTGCATCTTCTTTATGGCCTGTGTGAATCAGACTTATTGCTAATGTGGGAAAAGGGTATCTTCGGTTCCACCGCAACTCCCCTGAGATGTCGCACTCTAGAGTCAATGTGTATAGGCTGCCAGAAATCACCTTTTACTGGTTGGGTTTTTGGTGAGGTACTGCTTGTGAGCCAGGAGGGTTGGGCCGACAGTTGCGAGTTGTTGTACTAGTGACTCAGTCGTCTACAAACAAAAGAGCTTTCATCCCTAAATCAGCAGTCTAGCCTAGGAGTGAGTGTTCAACTACAACATTTTCTCCTTGTTGGATGAATATGTAGAAATTACTCTATGGTTGTTGGTGGATTGTGTTCAAAGGTAAAGGCTCATGGGATTAGTAGTCTTTTGTTAAAGGTTATATTAGTGTTTGTTATGGGCTGCTGAGTAGATAAAGTGAAAAAAAAATCCATAATCTGAGCCGCTGGTCCTCAAATAGAATAAAATGTTTGCGTTCTCCTACAACGTGTACATAGCACTTTTTTAAGCAAATGTATCAGCCTTCATTTCTATGTACCTTTAAACACTACAGATTGATTGAGCTAAATCTCAAGAATTTCAATCCATCCTTCTGCCTTTTCTGACACAGCCACACTCTGAGTCTTTTGTGCACTACTTAATATTTTTTAAATTGTACAATAATTACCTTCCGCAGTATTTGTCTCAATGTGTGTGCATAACAAGGTAAATAAGTGTCTATTCTGTCATGGCACACATCAAACAATGATCCCTGTGTAAATACTTATTGTGGTAAAAAGTCTAACACATCTTACAGTTGGCAAACATGATTTCATTGTTAATGTAGTGTTAACGTGTTACAATGTTAATGTACTATAATTTGCCTTTCAAGAGCACAGTGTTCAGAGTTGGGATTTTGCTATCAGTGCTTGCCATCGTTGTGTAACCACAACCAGAAGTATTCCTTGTTAAGCTACGTCATTTCACATCTTAAAATGCCACATGCATAGCACGCACCCCACTAAAGTGGTGTTTTTGTGACTGACGTAATTGACATAGTATTAGTAGTCACTGTTTCAGAAGATTAAAGTATTACCTTATGAGGACTATTTTGGTCATTTGCGTTCATTTTGTTTTTCATATTTTATTCATTGTTTTATCAACTGGAGACCATATCGGTGTACTATGAGTTTGAAACCGTCTGTACACTGAGTAAATGTAGGCAATTTAGGCTTTTGCCGCAGACCTTTTTGTGATGTGTTATTGCCAACTCCAGATATAGAAAATACGAAATTACAAGGTATAGGATGTAAAGTAATTTATATGGCTTCTGTAGCAGTTAGTGCAGCTCATGCTACAGCCCTCTTCATCAGTCATGAGTGAATACAATGGGTGAAGTTGGTAGAATTCATTTCTTTTGTGCTAGAAAACAAATTATGGAAAGGTGATACTCCAAGAAGGAAGACTGACAACCAAACATGCCATCAGAACATCTGTAGGAGGTGCGGGCATGGGGTTTCTCCAGAATGCTAAAATATTTGCATTTCATCCAGATGTACAGACTTAAGTCCTTGATCTTCTATTAAGAGGAACTTGTGTAAATGAGTTAACACTGACAGTTTATTAATGCTACCACACAAATGACATCCATTATATTAGGCACTCTAGAGGGATGCAGTGAAAGTAGACAAAGTACCTTGTCGCTTGTTCTTCCATGCCAATGCCAACACCCTATTAGCTAAAGGT
The DNA here is from genome assembly GCF_031143425.1 of Pleurodeles waltl. Classification (NCBI taxonomy): domain Eukaryota; kingdom Metazoa; phylum Chordata; class Amphibia; order Caudata; family Salamandridae; genus Pleurodeles; species Pleurodeles waltl. The sequence goes on along the minus strand of NC_090442.1, from coordinate 699,434,182 downwards.
CACAACAAAAGTGTTGTTCAGCCTACTGATCCTGGAGAACTGACACCCAGCAGAAAGGGCCATGACAGAAGCATACTAGCTCACTTCCCCTCCTTAACCCCTTCTCTGCCAGGCCTTTTCCCCTCTGTGGCAGCCTTTTTTTGGCTATTTGGGGTAGTTCGTGCTTAGGCCCTCATAACTTTTTGTCCACATAAGCTACCCACACCAAACGTGCGTCCTTTTTTCCAACATCCTAGGGATTCTAGAGGTACCCAGAGTTTGTGGGTTACCCTGAAGGAGACCAAGAAATTAGACAAAATACAGAAAAAGATTCATTTTTTTTTTTTTTTTTTTTTTTAAACAAAAATGGGAAGAAAGGGCTGCAGAAGAAGGCTTTTGTTTTTTTCTCTGTAAATGGCATCAAGGGTTTGCATGTGCTAAAATCACCATCTTCCCAGCTTTCATGAATTGGTAGACTTGAATCACAAAACAAAATCTTGCAACACAATTATGGCATTTTACTGGGACATACCCCATTTGTACTATTTTTTTGTGCACTTAGCCTCCTTACAGTTAGTGACAGAAATAAGAGTGAAACCATTCTGGATCCTGGAAAGCTAACACTTTATGAAAAGTAGACAAAATTCTGAATTCACCATGGTGTCATTTGTGTGGATCCTACAGGGTTTTCCTCCAGAAAATAACAGCTGAAAAAATCAATTGAAATTGATGTGAAAAAAAATCTATTGTTCTCCACATTTTACTCTAACTTTTTCCTGCAATGTCAGATTTTCTAAAGCAATATACCGTCACGTCTGCTGGACCCTTCTGGTTGGGGGATATATAGAGGTTGTAGGTTCCTCAAGAACCCTAGGTACACAAAGCCAGTAAATTAGCTGCACCTTGCTATGAGTTTTCATTTTATACAGCAATTCATTTGGTGAATTATAAAGACTCAAAAATAGGTATCAAAGAAACCTTATATTTCCAAAATGGGCACAAGGTAAGATGTTGAGAAGCAGTGGTTATTTGCACATCTCTGAATTCCAGGGTCCCCATACTAACATGTGAATTACAGAGCATTTCTCAAATAGACGTCTTTTTTACACACTGTCTTACATTTGGAAGGAATAAAATGCAGAGAAACATGAGGGGCTACAACACTTGTTCTCCTATTCTGTGTTTCCCCAAGTGTCCCGATAAAAATGGTATCTCGCTTGCGTTGGTAGGCCTAATGCCTGCGACAGGAAACGCAACATGGACACATCACATTTTTACATTCCAAAATACACGTCAGTTTTCAAAGTGCCTAGCTGTGGACTTTGATCTCTAGCTCAGCCGGCAGCTAGGAAAACCTACCAAACCTGTGCATTTTTTAAAAAACTAGACACCTAGGTGAATCCAAGATGGGGTGACTTGTGGGCTCTCACCAGGTTCTGTTACCCAAAATCCTTTGCAAACCTCAACATTTGGCAAAAAAACATTTTTTCCTCACATTTCGGTGATAGAACGTTCTGGAATCTGAGAGGAGCTGCAAATTTCCTTCCACCCAGCATTCCCCCAAGTCTCCCGATAAAAATGATACCTGCCTTGTGTGGATGGCCCAGGTGCCTGCAACAGAAAAAGGCCAAAAACCTGTAGAGATTGAGGGGATAGCACAGCGAGTTGATAAGCACATATTTTTCTTTTATACATCTTTAGGCTGACTGCTTTGGGGACCCACACAAGTGAGGTATCATCTTACTTGGGAGACTGAGTGGAACGGAATGATGGTTGGTAGGAAATTTGTGCCGGAGCAGTGATCCTACAATGAAAAGTGAGGAAAATATGCTTTTTTAAGCAGATTTTGAGGTTTGTAGAGAAGTCTGGGTAAGCAAATGTTGGGGAATGCACGCAAGCCACACCTCCCTGGACTCCTTGGGCCTGTCTAATTTATTTAAAAAAAAAAAAAATCTGGGTTTGGTAGTTTCACCAGGATGAAGGCCGCACCTGGGACCAAAAACATAGGTGTCTCTTCTCCCCTCCCCCCCCCCTCAAAAAAACAGGTAGTTTTGTAATGGATCATTTTGATGTGTCCAGGTACTTCTGTGATGTTCCAAACTCTAAAATTGTGAAAAGAAACGCACTTGGGTTATGTTGGTGGCATGCTTCATCATCGGGGTCTCACCCGAGACACCTAGCGTGTCACGGGTGTGCTGCAGCCTGATTACAGTGGAGGAGTTTTTGTCATTTTTACCACACATACTGGTTGGATTTGGCACGAGGGTGCGTGATGGTTCAGTAGATCAAATTTTATTAAAGGAGATTTCACAAAAATGAAATGCACTGTTAATAAATGAAAGGCCAACAAACGGAACCATTGACTCACAGTTCGTGAGCTGTAAAGCCACGACAAGGCACCAACCGCTTTAGAGTCCATTCACACACCTTTCATACATGACATGCACAAAACCATTCATGCCGTCAGCCACGGACCCAGCATATTACAATACTCGCATCGACAGACAGCGCCACTCAAGGGCCCATCATTTACATATTCCCACATGCCTGTTACAGCAGTCACACCAGCTGATGGGAGTATGTGGACTGGTGTTTGGCTGGCAGTGTGTTGCAGTGGCCAACAGCAAGTCACTATTTACACCGCCAGCCAAGCGCCACTCCACGCACACAGCCATCACTTTTTTTTTTTAATCAAGAAAGAAACCACTAACTAATTATAAGTACCAAACTACAAACACAAAATCTCTAAATAAATTTGTGACAGTAATGCCAACAAAGAAACTGAACATATGAAACAGGAAGTTTACTCCCACAGTATTTCCCATAATTTGTTTGTGTGGTAACTCCTGAAACAGCGCCCCACACACAGCCCAGGCTTTGAAGGACAATCTGGGCAGTACATTTGAGTCTCCCTCCGGATCCCTCTTCGAGCACAGACTCAACATTTCTTAGCTGGAAAGTCTTTTTTGGGTGTGAGAGGAATGTGCTCAGCAAAGTGGCAATCTTTTAGTCTAGCCACATCCTCCACCATTGCTTCTGTAGGGACTCTTGCCAGTTTCACCACAATAAGGCCCTCTATCACTGACTCCTGAAATTTCACAAATGTCGTCTTTGACTCTGGAGAACTATCCTTGAACACAATAAAAGCATTAAAAGGTGGCAAGTGGAAGATATGAACCACTAACTTCTTATACCAAACGTAAGACTTGCGAATAGCAGTATTAGGTTCCAACCTCTGATCAACTCTATCTACACCTCCTGTGTGCTTAGGATAATCTAAAATGCACACAGGTTTGCGCACTTCGGCAACCTGACCCCAAACAGTCACAGGGGAAGTAATCCCATCATGGATGGTAGTTATCATGTAGACATCCCTCCTGTCTGCAAATCTCAGAGCTAGAACTGGAATACCTACCAGTGTAGACCCGGAAATTATACACATATCCTATACTATTTTCAGGCAGCATATACATTTCTATTCCATGCAGTGCCCAATTGCTAGGAATGTACTGCTTAAAAACCAAATGACCCTTGTACAGGACCAAAGACTCGTCCACAGCGGTTTCTTTGCCTGGAACATAGACCTCTGAAAGCCGATTTACAAAATGATCTAGGACAGGGTTAATCTTAAAAAGGTCAGAATGTGGGGGAGGTCTTGTGGCAAGGCTAAAGCATTGTCAACAAAAAGCAACATCCGAAGAAGAAGCAAATACCGATTACAGCGCATAGTTGCAGGAAACATAGCCGTTGCCATCAAGGGACTAGTAGACCAATAAGAAGCCGGTGACGGCTTCCTTATCAACCCCACCAAAAAGTCAAACCCAAGAACTTTTTAATTTCTTCCAAATGTGTGGGAATCCACTGAGTAGCTCTAGAGTGTGGCCTAAGTCTGGCACTGTTGTTCCTAATATACGGCTCCACATACAAATTAGTCTGCTCAACAATCTCTTCCAAAAATACATCGTCCATAAACAACTGAAAGAAATTGACTGCCAAAACATTTTCTGTATTGCCTCTACACCCTGGGAGACCAGTAAAGGCAGGCAAATCTTGCTGCTCCACGTTTGGGGCAACCCAGAGTTTAGGTCTTCCAAGGGGAAACCTTTCAGCTCCAGGCTGCTGCACTATTGGCACATGAGTGTCCTCCTCTAAAACAGGCCCTTCATCTGCACTGAGAGTGGCTTCATCATTAGAAGATTCCTCTTGGACAGAAAATTCACTGCCAGAATCTATCACTTCCTCCATTGCCTCAAATGCAGAGTCAGTCTCATAATCATGGTCAGACGACGACTCAAAAAGCATGCTAACAACCTGCGAGCGGTCACTTTGCGGCTAGCCATGATCCTTTCTAAGAAGTGTAACTTGACAAATGCATCAACAACAACCAGCACTATCTGAAATAAGTAATAAACAAATGTGGCCTTATCAAAAGGGTTATATACTAAAAAAAACTATACCACTTACTTGCCTGAAAAAGCTAGACTCACCAGCAACTACTCTGCACAAACACAGCAATCACCAATGATATCCCACTAAAAAGAAAAGCAAATTAGACATAAGACAACACAAATATCACAGTGCACAAATCTAAGGCCAATTCACACACAATCCTGCATTTAATATACTACTTACAAACATGTCATTCATGCATGGCAGCAATACTCCTTTGGAGTAAATTGTTTTTACTTACCTAAAACATGCAACTATACAAACCACAGGTCAGCCACAGCTGGTTTAGCAAGGAGCCACAGCAAAGGACACAAAAGCTTTGAACTAGAACAAAAAGGAGAAATCAACTGTTCTAATCACAAATGCAAATACTTCACCAGTTGACAAACACCCTGCCACCAAGCATTTAGAAATGTTCCCTGGTGCCTAAGTGGATTCTGCCCCCCTTGGGGGCAGACAGGCCTACAACAAAATAGGCCGATCTACCCCGAAGGGAGTGCATAAATGGCCACCTTGCCCAAGCGGCACCCCCAGCCCCCACACACAAAAAAAACAAAATTAAAAAAATCCCTGGTGTTTCTGCCCTCCTTGGGGACAGATCAGCCTATAAATAATAGGCTGATCTGCCCCCAAATAGGGCAGAAATGGCCATAAATAATATGTCCCCCTAGGGGAAGTGACCCTTGCCCAAGGGGCCGCCCCCCAAACAAAAAACACACACACTATCCCTGGTGCCTAAGTGGCTTCTGTCCCCTTGGGGGCAGATGGGCCCAAAAACAAAAAAATAGGCCAATCTGCCCCCAAGGGGGGCAGAAAAGGCCAACAGTTCGACCCTTGCCCAAGGGGCCGCCCCCCTCAGAAAAAAGAGGGGAGCGACCTTTGCCTAAGGGGCTCCTCCCCTGTAGATAAATACACCAAAGACAATCCCTGGTGTCTAGTGGGCATTCCTACTGCCCAATTGCATCGCGATCGGGCGGGCACCAGGAATGCTAAAAGAGACATCGAGGGAAAGGAAACCCCTTCCTTTCCCCGATGCCTCTTTGTTAGGAATTCCTCCCTGGCTGGTGGAAAAACTCACCTGTTTCTCCTAACTCCCTGGAAACAAATGGCTTTCAGCGCGACCAGCACCCTCTAATGATGTCATTGTGCGCTGACGTCATTAGATAGGGGCATAGGAGGTCAGGGGTGGAAGAGGAAGTGATTCTTCTTCCATCCCTGCCCTGAGGGTGTGGGGGGAATGCTCATGGGGGAGCCCCATGCTCCAGTACGAGGACGTAATGGTTACGTCCTTTGGCACAGGAGCACTGTGCCGTGGGACGTAACGGTTACGGCCACGGCACAGCACGGGTTAACATATCTTTTGGGAGGAGAGAAAACTGACCAGTAAGGCATAAGATCTGTGCATAAGATAATGTTATTTGTGAAGCACATGGACACCCATTGGGGCATCTTGATCCTGAATAACAGGTGTTTCTTATTGCTCAAATCAATGGTACTCATTTTTATCAACAAGGATTAAATGCTGAGTGGTCTTGGCAGGATTCTAATCTGAGCATGAGGTCAATCATTTGCACCTAGAATGGATTCATTAGTCCTGTGAACCACCAGACCTGGCATGACTGGGATTGTTATTCCACCCTCGCCCTCTAAATTTTCTGTCCAGCAGGTGTTTCTCCATTGGTTTACTCGAAAGTCTGAGTGCATCAGTTGTGCTTCATGGTTTCATGATGTTCATCAGCAGAGAGAGAACACATGGATTTGTTGGACTGGGAGTTCATATAGCTTGTACACCCAATTCATAGTCAATGGTGGCTACTGCCTCCTCATCCAGTGCTCAAGAAAGCTGGTCAGTTGGTGGAAACTAATTCTAGTATAGGGGAATGGACCTTTTGCAGGCCTTGTTGTTGGCACTTAAGAAATAACCATCATCTTCTGCCCTCCCAGAATGTGTACTGTTTGTATGCATATGTGTTTTGTATTGTATGCATTGTTTGGCTCCAACCATATGCAGAGTGAATGGTGACATCTGGAAGATGCTCTGCTACACAGTGTGTTGCACAAATTAGTGGCTTCCCATTGGATTGCCTTCATCTGTCTCTTTAGACGTGATCACCTGCATGCTACTTATCTTTGGTGCCTTAGCCCTCAGACTCCATGGATGTGTGCATTGAGAGAACTAATGTATGTATATATACTTATCCGGCCAGAGCATGTCATCCGCCCTTCAATAGTGCTTTCACTTCCCATGTGTGTTGTACAGCATGTCACCTACAACCACAGACCTAGATCCAGAGAGTTTGGGTTTCGTCAGAATTTATACAATAATCTTTATTATTTAACAGCTTCCCATACGCCTTTTTAGTGCGTGTTAAGCATGTAGAGAGGCCTAGGAATATGCTCTGTGATCTGATTGGAGTAATATTTGAAATCTGAAAGAAAGCTTGGTCCATGATTTCCACCATTGCTGTCAAATTAGGATGAATTATGAACCATTGACTAATAACTTGTAACTGTTTTGTACTGGGAGCAAACCTATGCATGAGCCCAGGGAACCATTTACCAACGGTAGGGGGTTGTTGGGTGCAGTATCTCCTAGGAACCAAAGAACCCATGTTATCCAAAACTTTCCCGGTAGACGAGAAAGCTGTACTGCTTGATGCCTGGAGAGGAGTAGACCCTTTACCAGCAGGGCACCGACTAAGAGCCATAGATTTATCTTGAGTAAGTAAGAGAACGATGAAGGCCTTACAGTGTTTGGCAAAAATCAAACTTCAGGAGTGTTGAGAACCTGCAGGAGACTTAAAAAACCAGTGATATGTGGAGCCTGAATTGCCGTGAGCTGTCTCGCCACTTTTCTGGCCCATAGGAACACATGTGCCTATTAAGATAATGTGCAGTTGGCTTTGTATGTCCATACTGGTTCTGGAAGCCTTTACGTCACAGTTGTAGCCTTTGCATGTCTAACTGCATTTTGAGTGCGTGATTGGACCCTCATCCTAAATGTCAGTTCAAGAAAAAGAATCCGGAAACATTGGATGCAGTGGTTGCTGCAGGTCAAATGGTTGCTGTGCCACTGGCCTTATCTCGCTTGTGACCAGTCGTTGACTATTTATGGGACCTCACATTTTGGTACCCATGAGGGGGTGGTATTGCGGAGTAGTACTTGTGTGCTATCCCTTTCAAGGCACCAGTAGTTCCTAGGTCGTGACCTGACTTTTGAAGATCATTTGGCACAGTAACTAATCGCGTCTTGCCTGCAATGACAACCTGGAGCCAGGTGACCTTGCGCCAGAACATTTGCACCCAAACTATCATTTTTCAGAGTGGGGATCCCTCTTTACTTCTGGGTGTGCTTTTTTTTTTTTTAAATGGTGATATAATGCATGGGGTATTGAAAGGAACGAGTATACTGGTTGAAAAGCTGGGATAAGTGCAGGTGGTGGCAAGATCATGCCGTTAAAACATTTTTGAGATTAGTTAAATTTTGACAGACGTTCAGTTACCTGGTTTAACCTCTGTATTTTGTAAACCACCCTCATTCAGGAACGCTGCGAATCGATCGGGAACAGGTATCTCAAAGCATACATTGCAGTGATCTTTTTGGGACTTTGTTACATTGAAGGGGGCTGAAATCCAAGCCATACGTAAAAGAACGGATTCTCTAGTATTTATCCAAACAACCCGCAGTCTAAAGTACTTTATCCATGTACCCCCCACCCCCCGCTAATCTGTTGTTTAAATGTATCACTTTATTGTGGCTGCGTTCTCTGAGGGTCATGTGTTTGAATTACTCCACAGCCAACTTGGTAGCTAACTCTTCCAAGATCGTGTGCTGTTTAATTGCGTTATGACAACCTTTCTTTAACAGCACGTATTGGCAAAAGGCAGAATACCAAATGTAATGTATTCTGTTATGAAAAAAAAAGTTTTCATTCCCATTTGACATATAACTTCGTATATAGGCCTTGACTCTACAAATGCGACACTACATAGTTTGCCTGGAAAATCATTGGAACATGGCAAAGAATATTTCAGAGGCCACTGACTTCGAGGTTGATTTTAATTTTATTGGAATCGAGCAAGGGGTTCTAGGTAAGTGTACCCAGGTTGGGCCTCAGGCAGAAGTTATAAGCTGTGGTGACTGGTAGATAAATCTACAGAGGATGATGGGCCACTACCTGTGGTAAAGTAGAGATGTCTGTGCAGCCATAGACTAGGCAGGTTTCTTTGAGAAATATAACGTCCTGTACCTTGCTGCGCCTTCTGGTATTTGTTTATACAAAAGACTAGTTTGGGAAAGCACCACAAGGTTCGGCGAGTATGATGGCATTTGCAGGTTCAGGCCATACGTCAGAAGAACCTGACAAAGTGGCTTGTCACGCAGCGCAGCTCCATTGTACCTGGCTTCAGGCGAGATGTTATGTTAAGTTATTCTGTCAAAAGGGAGAAAATATGCAGCATGCTCCGAGTCTCTCCATTCAAACTAAGCCTGCAGGAGTACTACTGGCGTTTGGTATAGCTACTAAGAACTAATGTTTAGTGGCGCTTAACCTTTCAAGCAGTGCTTAATTTGTAAATAAAAACGTGCCGGTGCCCAAAGCCCTCCTGTTGAACACGCGGCTGCTGCTGCAATTAAATGTGGTAACACGGAATACTGAGGCGGCGTAAACCTGAAGCCATCTGGGGACTTTTCAATCCATATAAAGCCACTCCCTGCCCTTTAGCTCACTCTTGCCGCTTTCTACTTTCTCCCTTTGTGACGATTTTTCGTTTTTTCCTTCCTCCGTCTTTCCCATATGTGTCTTTTGCTCGCAGCAAATGCTTGAGTCAGAAGATTAAGCCCCGGCCCTCAAAACTAAGTGCCGGTGCTCAGCACAGGAAACGAGAAGCACAAATTAAGCACTGCTTTCATGTAACTACTTGTCTACAGGCTACTCGTTTCTCAAAGCCATCCGTCTCGTTTAAGTTTTCTACTGTTCCAACATTATTCCGCATGTTGAGCACTTTTCTGTTTACATGTTCTTACCCACACCTGTCTAATTTTTGACCAGTTGCATTTTTAACATGAGAACATATATATATATATTTTTTTAAAGCATTCTCCATCTCCCTCTGATTCAACACCCACCTTCTTTTCAACCTCCTCGCCTTCCAGAGACGGAGGTAGAAAAAGCTGGTTAATGGGAAGTTATTGGGGTCTGTAACATGTCTTTAACTCTTTCGCTGTTAGGCCTTTTCCCTCCTCATTACTAAGTCCTTTTTTAACCATTTGGGGTAGTTCGTGCTTAGGCCTCCATAACTTTTTGTCCACATAAGGTATCCATCCATGCCAAATTAGTCTTTTTTTTTTTCTTCCAAATATCCTTGAGATTCTAAAGATACTCATGGTTTGCTGATTTCCCTGGAGGCGACCGAGAAAATAGGCAAAATATAACAAAATCCCTAAAAATGGCATCCACAAACGGTGTGCTGTACTTAGGTCACCATCTTCCCTGCTTTCAGTGATATGCAGAGCTGAATCAAAAAACCTAATTTCGTACCACAGTTTTGACATTTTTCTAAGAGATAGCCTATTTTCCCTTTTTGTTGAGCTTTCAGCCGACTTGCAGTTTGTGGTGGAAACCAGTGTGAAACTCATGGGTGATCCAAAAAAGCTATAGATTTCTGAAAACTAGACAAAATTCCCAATTCAGCAAGGGGTCTTATGTATAGATGCTTCAAGGTTTTCCCGAGGAAAATACTAGTTGAAATAATAAAAAAAAAATAGTATTTAAAAAACAGCCATTTTTTACATTTTTATCTGTAAATTCTTTGTCACAATGACCAATTGGGAAAAAAAGTAATATACCATTACGTCCGCTAGGCCCTTCTGCTTGTGGGTATATATAGGGCTTGTATATTTATGGTTTGTAGGTTCTCCAAGAACCAAGTACCCACTGCTAACATCTGAGCAGCACCACAGTCTTTTCATTGAGTACCGGGTATAGAACAATTCTTATAGCAAAACAGAGTGAAAAATGATATCAAGGAAACATGTATTTCTGAAATGGGAACAAGATATGATGTTTAGGAGCAGTTGTTATTTCTACATCTCTGAATTTTTTGGTACCCATACTAGAGTATTATTTGGAGGATATTTTTCAAAATGTAATCTTTCTTGTGTTTGAAAGATGGAAATGCAACGAAATCCAATTGGTAATAACAAATGTTCTATGATTCTATGCTCCTATAAGTCTCACAATAAAAATGGTACCTCACTTGTGTGGGTAGACCTAGTGCCCTCGACAGAAAACGGGCCAAAACACAACATGGACGGTGCACATTTTTGCCACTGAAAATTGACCCTCTTTTTCAATGTGGGTAGCTCTTGATTTTGGACCCTAGTTCAGCTGGCACCGAGGGAAACCTACAAAACCTGTACATTTTTGGACACTAGACACCTAGGGGACTCCAGGATGGCGTAACTTGCATGGATCCCGTTAGTTTTTTTTTTTTTTTTTAACCCACAATACCCTGCAAATCTTCAACTTTGTCTGAAATCACACATTTTCCTTCAATTTATGTGATAGAAACATCTGGAATGCGCAGTAATCCACATAAATCCTACCACCCAGCATTGCCCCACCTGTGCCAAAAAAACGCAGTCCCACTTCTGTGGCTGGGCATAGTGCGTCGACAGGAACGGATCAAACCAAGGACTATAGGAGCCCTTGCGAGGAGACTTCTATTGACCTTCTTCCGTATGTTATTTTGCGTGAGTACATGGCCTTGCCCATTGTGGGTAGCCCCCTCCCCTCTTTTATAAAAAAGAAAAAAATCCCTGGTGTCTAGTGGGCTTTCTGCCCCACATCCTGGCAGATCGGGGGTAATATGCCCCCTAGGGGTGGGGGGTAGCAGAAAGACTGTACCTATTTATTTATATGGGCAGGTGAGGGCATTGACATGCCCAGTTTGGGCATTCCCCACCCCTATACCATAAAAAGTGATCCCTGGTGCATTGTGGCCTTTCTGCCCCCCAGGGAAGATTGGGGGGGGGGGGGGCACAAAAATTGAATTGCCTATAAGCAAATTCTCAGGGGGAACAAAAGTGTTTTCCCAAGGGTTGCTTCACCCTCCCTGATGTCTAGTGGGTGGATTGCTGCTTCGGGATCACCCTCCTGTGGCTCTTCCCAGGCAGGGATCCTCTAGGGAAGGGTAGCATTGGAAAGGGGAGATTCTCCTTTTTTAAATGATACTTCTCCCATCTGCGTCTGTGCTTGGGGCTCAGGTGGCCCCATAAGCACCGATGCAGAGAAAGTAAAATGAGCTGATTGGCTCATTTCACTTTCATTTTCAGTGAAATGATCATCATTTTACTGAAAACCTAAACTGAGCGTCTGGTGCTGGGGAAGCTCTTCCTCAGCTCCCAAGGCTGTATTTAGACACAAGAAATCCCTCTGGTGCTTCTTGTCTTGTGTGCGAGGACGACTCTGAGGCATCCTGCGCACACGAGCACCATGATGTTGGACGGCTCTGAGCCATCCGACTTATAGAAGGGTTTAAAAAAAATCTCAGTAAGGCCCTTCAGACGGGGAGAAGTTGCCAGAAGTACCTCAAAAGACATCAGAGAGGGTGTGTGGCCTGCAAATACCCAGAGGAACCCAGTAGTGCTTACTGTGGGCAGAAACGAAAGTGCAGTGAATTTGAAAGTAGGGAGGGACATTTTCTCACATCGTAACTGTTCACACTCTTAAATGATTGTTGTTTAAACTTTAAAAAGTTAACAAAATGTGTTTCTGATGGATACAACTACCTGTGGATTCCTCACCTAATGAATTCTCCCCATGCGTAGCATTCGACGGAAACTTCTCTCTCTAGCTCTGCACGTCGGCGAGGACGTCACAATTGCCCGACTCCACGTCCTCGTGGCAATAAGAGGTCCTCGTCGCCGTGCTGACATCAGTTCCCTTTTTTCCGTGACTGTTACTTTTCTGTTACCTTATCGTTAGCTCTTCAGAAGGGATACTTTGTGTATTTCCGCGATGTCGGCTCCAAAGAAGTTGGGTTTCAAGCCCTGCAGGGAATGTGGAGGTCGCATGTCGGTGACTGATCCACACAACAATTGCCTTTGGTGCCTCAGTACAGATCACGACGTCCAAGAATGCGGATCCTGCCAGAAGATGATTCCGAAGGCGTTGAAGGAGCGTGAGGCGAAGCTAGTTTTGGCGAGGTCCAAGAAGGAGAGGAAGCGGCACCATCGGTCCTCTTAGGGAAAATCGTCTCACAAGAAGCGGTGTCATCGTGACTCCCGACGTTGGTCCAGAAGTCGGTCGGCGTCGAGGTCTCCATCGTCTCGGCGCCGCAAATCTTGGGAAGTGAGTCCGACGGTGTCCCCTCAACCTGCAACACCGCAGACATCCCCAACGCCGTCAGTCTTCGAAGTCATGGAGCCTCAGAGTCATCTGGCTTCGCCGGTACATCCAGCTGAAGAGTTCAGCCCGGCGCCGGCTCCGCAGGGTTATCCTTCGTTCCCAGCTCCGGGTACGGATCCGGCGGCATTTCTTAATGCCATGTTTGCCATTTTTCAAAATATGGCTCCGGGAGGTGGTGCGCCGGCAGGCCCCACCGGTCCCCTGGCATTCAATCTCGGCGTTCCGTCTCCATATAAGCCGACGCCGTTAATGCCATTTTGTTCGGCTGGAGACTCAGGTCAAGGCCCTATTCCGGCAGCACAGTCCTCGACGTCGAGGGAGAGACCTTTGACGCCGGTGTCGGAGGTGATGGAGCTGAGAGGTCGGATGCGGGTGCCTTGTCCATGGCGCCGATGGATCCATCTGCGGCGTCTGGTGGATCCGGAGAACCTATCATGACACCTTCCCGGCGCCATTTACCGACGTCGTTATGCTCCATGTCGACGCCGGGGCTTGAGGCTAAGTTGATGTCTCGTCGAAAGGCCCTTAGACTCCTAGAAGAGAGGGAATATCAACAGCGATTCCTCAAAGAGGGGGAGATCACTGATCCCCAAGGTGACTTCCCCCGGCTGGACACTGCAAGTGGTCTTGACACCTCTCCAGAGTATGACCTGGCCTCCCCTGGTGAATATACAGAGGAGGCAGCCTATTACCACTCTGTGATTAGGGAGGCCGCAGCGTTTCTGGATCTTCCCTTCATTCATTAGGTGAGGAATCCACAGGTAGTTGTATCCATCAGAAGAGCAAGTTACTTACCTTCGGTAACGCTTTTTCTGGTGGATACACTAGCTACCTGTGGATTCCTCACGGTCCCTCCCACCTCCCCGTTGTCTGTCTGGTCATCCCAGGATCTCCTTGGGTGTGCGCTTCAGTGCTTTGATTTCAATGTTTCTATATATGTATACTTATTTATAATTGTTCTTCTGACTATTTTCATTTTTACAGACTATTCACAATGGTATGCTCCTTTTTAAGGAGTTGTGGAGAAGTTTTTATGTGAAGGTTCTCTATAAAGTTTATTTTTGTCAAATCCTGAAGGGTGTGAATTGTCGATGTTCTCTATATGTTTCAAAGGCACGTCAAAAGTGGTGTGAACTGACATCAGCACGGCGGCAAGGACCTCTTATTGCCACGATGACGTCACACTGAGCTGCGTGGAGTCGGGCAATTGTGATGTCCTCTCCGACGTGCAGAGCTAGAGAGAGAAGTTTCTGTTGAATGCTACGCATGGTGAGGAATCCACAGGTAGCTAGTGTATCCACCAGAAAAAGCGTTACCGAAGGTAAGTAACTTGCTCTTTACACATACACTATGTTTGAACAACTTATCAACAAGTAACTCCAGGTTCATTAAAGAAGAGAAATGAACACTGATATATTTTTTTATCATACCCATAACTTGATGTTTTTTTTTAAAGAAAAACGTAATCCTTATGTTAACTCTGAATGTAATTTCACAGTCCTGTATCACACTCATGTAGTATTAGAATAATGAGTGAGAAGCAAAAGCTGTTTCCTTGAGAAGAAAATAGATTAAACAGTGCTTGAGTTAGATTTGACCTTGTACACCATAAAAAGCACCACCAAAATTTAAATCAACAGGACAGGAGAACATTTTTGGTAACTAAGAAGGGTGATGGATAATGCCATTGAGATGGCCACATAACTTAGGTGAAAAACTAAGATTTCCGATGGCACCTATAGAAAACAAGTTGATATGGAAGCCAGAACAAAGCCCGCCACTCTATATGAGCTGTCCTGTTATTTCAGACCATATTTGCTCACTTGTGTTACTGTTGCTTTTATGTAACACCAAGAGAAGTGTACTGGTCAAGTGTACTTGACCCAAGGGTAGGTCGCTCCCCCTGCCGCTGCAGCTCCTCCAGGTTCCTGAGTTCCTGAGACCCACCTCACAGTAAGTACCCCCCCCCCCCCAGCCCCTCGCTCTGCCCCGCGCTACTCACCCTCTCTCCTGCTTCTTTTCTTCTTCTCTGTTCTTCTGTTCTTCCTCCTCGCTCCTCGTCTGTAATCTTCTTCTGTACTCTTCTTTCCCCCGTCTTCACTCTTCTTCTCTTCTTCCTCATCTTCTTCTGTGGTCTTCTGCCCTCTGTTCTTCGTTTTTCTGTATCTTCTTCTGTGTTCTTCTGTGTTCTTCTGTGTTCTTCCGGTCTTCCTTTCTTCTCTCCTTCCGGTCTTCCTTTCTTCTCTCCTTCCGGTCTTCCTTTCTTCTCTCCTTCCGGTCTTCTGTTCTTCTGTTCTTCTCTCCTTCCGGTCTTCTGTTCTTCTGTTCTTCTGGTCTTCTGGTCTTCTGGTCTTCTGGTCTTCTGGTCTTCTGGTCTTCTGGTCTTCTGGTCTTCTGGTCTTCTGGTCTTCTGGTCTTCTGTTCTTCTGGTCTTCTGTTCTTCTGTTCTTCTGTTCTTCTGTTCTTCTTGTCTTCTGTTCTTCTTGTCTTCAGCTCTTCTGCCTCCTCCGTCCTCTTCTCCCCGCGCCTGCCCTCCTGCTCCTGCCTCATCCCCCTCCCCCACTCGCATCCCCCTCTCTATCTCTCCTATCTAACCTGTTCACTATCTACCTCCCTCACTCCTCCTATCTACCTATCTCTCTATCCCACTATCTAACTCCCTCACTCTCCACCTCCTCCTATCTTCCTATCTTCCTATCTCTCTATCGATTTCCCTATCTATCGATTTCCCTATCTATTTTCTCTATCTATTTCTCTCTTTCCCCCCCTCCCTCACCCCCTCTATTACCTATCTTCCTATCCTCTCACTCTACCTCTCACCCTCACCCACCTCTACAACCCCCCCTCCCCTATCTTCTCAACCCTACTCCTATCTTTCTCCCTTATCTCCTAAACCTCCTAACACTCCCCCCCCTCTACCCTTAAACCCCCCTCCCCCAGCTCTTCTCACTCTACCTGTCCCCCCCATCCCTCGCGCTTTCCCGCCGCGACCTCCTGCACGCCCCAGCTCCCATTCGCCCCCACCTGACCCCTCCCCCCCCCCCTCCTACCTCATATGGCGGCCGCTGCGCGACAGTGGTAGCGACCCTTGACCCAAGGGTAGGTCGCTCCCCCTGCCGCTGCAGCTCCTCCAGGTTCCTGAGTTCCTGAGACCCACCTCACAGTAAGTACCCCCCCCTCCCAGCCCCTCGCTCTGCCCCGCGCTACTCAACCTCTCTCCTGCTCCTGCTTCTTTTCTTCTTCTCTTCTTCTCTGTTCTTCTGTTCTTCCTCCTCGCTCCTCGTCTGTAATCTTCTTCTGTACTCTTCTTTCCCCCATCTTCACTCTTCTTCTCTTCTTCCTCATCTTCTTCTGTGGTCTTCTGCCCTCTGTTCTTCGTTTTTCTGCATCTTCTTCTGCGTTCTTCTGTGTTCTTCTGTGTTCTTCTGTGTTCTTCTGTGTTCTTCTGTGTTCTTCTGTGTTCTTCTGTGTTCTTCTGGTCTTCCTTTCTTCTCTCCTTCCGGTCTTCTGATCTTCCTTTCTTCTCTCCTTCCGGTCTTCTGTTCTTCTGTTCTTCTTGTCTTCGGCTCTTCTGCCTCCTCCGTCCTCTTCTCCCCGCGCCTGCCCTCCTGCTCCTGCCTCATCCCCCTCCCCCACTCGCATCCCCCTCTCTATCTCTCCTATCTAACCCGTTCACTATCTACCTCCCTCACTCCTCCTATCTACCTATCTCTCTATCTCTCTATCCCACTATCTAACTCCCTCACTCTCCACCTCCTCCTATCTTCCTATCTATCTATTTTCCTATCTATCGATTTCCCTATCTATTTTCTCTATCTATTTCTCTATCTCTCCCCCCCTCCCTCACCCCCTCTATTACCTATCTTCCTATCCTCTCACTCTACCTCTCACCCTCACCCACCTCTACAACCCCCCCTCCCCTATCTTCTCAACCCTACTCCTATCTTTCTCTCTTATCTCCTAAACCTCCTAACACTCACCCCCCTCCACCCTTAAGCCCCCCTCCCCCAGCTCTTCTCACTCTACCTGTCCCCCCCCCTCCCTCGCGCTTTCCCGCCGCGACCTCCTGCACGCCCCCGCCCCCCAGCTCCCATTCGCCCCCACCTGACCCCTCCCCCCCCCTCCTACCTCATATGGCGGCCGCTACGCGATCCCGCCGCGACCTCCTGCACGCCCCCGCCCCCCAGCTCCCATTCGCCCCCACCTGACCCCTCCCCCCCCCCCTCCTGCCTCATATGGCGGCCGCTGCGCGACAGTGGTAGCGACCCTTGACCCAAGGGTAGGTCGCTCCCCCTGCCGCTGCAGCTCCTCCAGGTTCCTGAGTTCCTGAGACCCACCTCACAGTAAGTACCCCCCTCCCAGCCCCTCGCTCTGCCCCGCGCTACTCACCCTCTCTCCTGCTCCTGCTTCTTTTCTTCTTTTCTTCTTCTCTGTTCTTCTGTTCTTCCTCCTCGCTCCTCGTCTGTAATCTTCTTCTGTACTCTTCTTTCCCCCGTCTTCACTCTTCTTCTCTTCTTCCTCATCTTCTTCTGTGGTCTTCTGCCCTCTGTTCTTCGTTTTTCTGTATCTTCTTCTGTGTTCTTCTGTGTTCTTCTGTGTTCTTCCGGTCTTCCTTTCTTCTCTCCTTCCGGTCTTCCTTTCTTCTCTCCTTCCGGTCTTCCTTTCTTCTCTCCTTCCGGTCTTCTGTTCTTCTGTTCTTCTCTCCTTCCGGTCTTCTGTTCTTCTGTTCTTCTGTTCTTCTGTTCTTCTGGTCTTCTGGTCTTCTGGTCTTCTGGTCTTCTGGTCTTCTGGTCTTCTGGTCTTCTGGTCTTCTGTTCTTCTGTTCTTCTGTTCTTCTTGTCTTCTGTTCTTCTTGTCTTCAGCTCTTCTGCCTCCTCCGTCCTCTTCTCCCCGCGCCTGCCCTCCTGCTCCTGCCTCATCCCCCTCCCCCACTCGCATCCCCCTCTCTATCTCTCCTATCTAACCTGTTCACTATCTACCTCCCTCACTCCTCCTATCTACCTATCTCTCTATCCCACTATCTAACTCCCTCACTCTCCACCTCCTCCTATCTTCCTATCTTCCTATCTCTCTATCGATTTCCCTATCTATCGATTTCCCTATCTATTTTCTCTATCTATTTCTCTCTTTCCCCCCCTCCCTCACCCCCTCTATTACCTATCTTCCTATCCTCTCACTCTACCTCTCACCCTCACCCACCTCTACAACCCCCCCTCCCCTATCTTCTCAACCCTACTCCTATCTTTCTCCCTTATCTCCTAAACCTCCTAACACTCCCCCCCCCTCTACCCTTAAACCCCCCTCCCCCAGCTCTTCTCACTCTACCTGTCCCCCCCATCCCTCGCGCTTTCCCGCCGCGACCTCCTGCACGCCCCAGCTCCCATTCGCCCCCACCTGACCCCTCCCCCCCCCCCCTCCTACCTCATATGGCGGCCGCTGCGCGACAGTGGTAGCGACCCTTGACCCAAGGGTAGGTCGCTCCCCCTGCCGCTGCAGCTCCTCCAGGTTCCTGAGTTCCTGAGACCCACCTCACAGTAAGTACCCCCCCTCCCAGCCCCTCGCTCTGCCCCGCGCTACTCAACCTCTCTCCTGCTCCTGCTTCTTTTCTTCTTCTCTTCTTCTCTGTTCTTCTGTTCTTCCTCCTCGCTCCTCGTCTGTAATCTTCTTCTGTACTCTTCTTTCCCCCATCTTCACTCTTCTTCTCTTCTTCCTCATCTTCTTCTGTGGTCTTCTGCCCTCTGTTCTTCGTTTTTCTGCATCTTCTTCTGCGTTCTTCTGTGTTCTTCTGTGTTCTTCTGTGTTCTTCTGTGTTCTTCTGTGTTCTTCTGGTCTTCCTTTCTTCTCTCCTTCCGGTCTTCTGATCTTCCTTTCTTCTCTCCTTCCGGTCTTCTGTTCTTCTGTTCTTCTTGTCTTCGGCTCTTCTGCCTCCTCCGTCCTCTTCTCCCCGCGCCTGCCCTCCTGCTCCTGCCTCATCCCCCTCCCCCACTCGCATCCCCCTCTCTATCTCTCCTATCTAACCCGTTCACTATCTACCTCCCTCACTCCTCCTATCTACCTATCTCTCTATCTCTCTATCCCACTATCTAACTCCCTCACTCTCCACCTCCTCCTATCTTCCTATCTCTCTATCTATTTTCCTATCTATCGATTTCCCTATCTATTTTCTCTATCTATTTCTCTATCTCTCCCCCCCTCCCTCACCCCCTCTATTACCTATCTTCCTATCCTCTCACTCTACCTCTCACCCTCACCCACCTCTACAACCCCCCCCTCCCCTATCTTCTCAACCCTACTCCTATCTTTCTCTCTTATCTCCTAAACCTCCTAACACTCACCCCCCTCCACCCTTAAGCCCCCCTCCCCCAGCTCTTCTCACTCTACCTGTCCCCCCCCCCTCCCTCGCGCTTTCCCGCCGCGACCTCCTGCACGCCCCCGCCCCCCAGCTCCCATTCGCCCCCACCTGACCCCTCCCCCCCCCCTCCTACCTCATATGGCGGCCGCTACGCGATCCCGCCGCGACCTCCTGCACGCCCCCGCCCCCCAGCTCCCATTCGCCCCCACCTGACCCCTCCCCCCCCCCCTCCTGCCTCATATGGCGGCCGCTGCGCGACAGTGGTAGCGACCCTTGACCCAAGGGTAGGTCGCTCCCCCTGCCGCTGCAGCTCCTCCAGGTTCCTGAGTTCCTGAGACCCACCTCACAGTAAGTACCCCCCTCCCAGCCCCTCGCTCTGCCCCGCGCTACTCACCCTCTCTCCTGCTCCTGCTTCTTTTCTTCTTTTCTTCTTCTCTGTTCTTCTGTTCTTCCTCCTCGCTCCTCGTCTGTAATCTTCTTCTGTACTCTTCTTTCCCCCGTCTTCACTCTTCTTCTCTTCTTCCTCATCTTCTTCTGTGGTCTTCTGCCCTCTGTTCTTCGTTTTTCTGTATCTTCTTCTGTGTTCTTCTGTGTTCTTCTGTGGTCTTCCTTTCTTCTCTCCTTCCGGTCTTCTGATCTTCCTTTCTTCTCTCCTTCTGTTCTTCTGTTCTTCTGTTCTTCTTGTCTTCTGCCTCCTCCGTCCTCTTCTCCCCGCGCCTGCCCTCCTGCTCCTGCCTCATCCCCCTCCCCCACTCGCATCCCCCTCTCTATCTCTCCTATCTAACCCGTTCACTATCTACCTCCCTCACTCCTCCTATCTACCTATCTCTCTATCTCTCTATCCCACTATCTAACTCCCTCACTCTCCACCTCCTCCTATCTTCCTATCTCTCTATCTATTTCCCTATCTATCGATTTCCCTATCTATTTTCTCTATTTCTCTATCTCTCCCCCCCTCCCTCACCCCCTCTATTACCTATCTTCCTATCCTCTCACTCTACCTCTCACCCTCACCCACCTCTACAACCCCCCCTCCCCTATCTTCTCAACCCTACTCCTATCTTTCTCCCTTATCTCCTAAACCTCCTAACACTCACCCCCCTCCACCCTTAAACTCCCCTCCCCCAGCTCTTCTCACTCTACCTGTCCCCCCCCTCCCTCGCGCTTTCCCGCCGCGACCTCCTGCACGCCCCCGCCCCCCAGCTCCCATTCGCCCCCACCTGACCCCTCCCCCCCTCCTACCTCATGCGCGGGCACGCCAGAGGCAAGCCCGTCTGCGCCCGTCCGTGCCTGGCCCGCGCCCAGCGCCACGACCCCTGGTCCCCAGCTCTCCCAAGCCCCGCTGACCCGCTACGACCCCACCACCCTCCACGCCCTCAACCCAGGACGCTCCAACACCTGCTTCCAAGCTCATCCCAAACGCACCCATGAACCCTTCGCCTGCAACTCCTGCAAACGCACCTTCCACCACGCAACATCCACGACCACAAGCCCACGCGCCATCAACCACCTCAAGTGCATCCTAGTCAACGCTCGCTCCGTCCACAAACACGCCATTGAACTCTGGGACCTCCTGGACTCCATAGCACCGGACGTTGCCTTCATCACGGAGACCTGGATGAACGCCTCCTCGGCCCCTGACATCGCCACTGCCATCCCCGAAGGCTACAAGATCTCCAGAAAAGACCGCACCAACCAGGTAGGAGGAGGTATCGCCATCGTCTTCAAAGACTCCATCAGCGTCACCACCTCCATCGAAGACACCCCTCTCGCCGCTGAACACCTTCATTTTCAGATTCGCACCGATCCGAGGACCACCCTCAGAGGATCCCTCGTCTACCGTCCTCCCGGGCCACGCGCCCCTTTCAGCGACGCCATCGCCGACTTCATCTCCCCGCACGCCCTCGCCTCGCCGGACTACATCCTCCTAGGTGACCTCAACTTCCATCTGGAACAAAACAACGACCCCAACACCACCACCCTGCTCGACAACCTCGCCAACCTCGGCCTCAAACAACTGGTGAACACCGCCACCCACATCGCCGGACACACGCTTGACCCCATCTTCGCCGCCAGCAAACACGTCTTCTTCAGCCACGCCTCCGCCCTACACTGGACCGACCACAGCTGCGTCCACTTCACATTCCGACGCGAGACCCGCCACCTCCGCACCCAACCCATCCCTCGTCGACAGTGGAACAAGATCCCCGAAGAGCAACTCTTCTCCGCACTCGCCGCCCACCCTCACCACCGACCCCAACGACGCAGCCCTCAACCTCACAAACTGGATCTCCAACTGCGCAGACATCCTTGCTCCCCTCAAACGCACGCATCGACAGACCAACACCAAAAAACCTCTCCGGTTCTCTGACACCCTCAAAGAATCAAAGAAAACTTGTCGCGCCCTTGAGAAAGCCTGGCGCAAGGACCGCACCGCTGACAACATGACCGCCCTCAAGAACGCTACCCGCGAACACCACCACCTGATCCGCGCTGCCAAAAGGAACTTTTTCACCGACAGACTGGACAAAAACAGTCACAACAGCAGAGAACTCTTCAGCATCGTCAAGGAGTTCTCCAACCCCAGCGCCAACGCCGTCACGCCCTCACAGGATCTGTGCGAATCCCTCGCCACTTTATTCCATCGCAAGATTAGCGACCTCCACGACCGCTTCGGACACCAGACCCAACCATACACCACCGAACCGGCATCCACGGCCATCACCCTCAACAACTGGTCCCACATCAACACGAAAGAAACCAAATCCATCATGAACTCTATCCACTCCGGCACCCCTTCGGACCCCTGCCCGCACTTCATCTTTAACAAAGCCGACGACATCATCGCCCCGCACCTCCAGACCGTCATCAACTCTTCTTTTTCTTCTGCTACCTTCCCCGAATGCTGGAAACACGCCGAAGTCAACGCCCTACTAAAGAAACCTACGGCTGACCCGAGCGACCTAAAAAACTTCCGCCCCATCTCTCTTCTGCCTTTCCCAGCCAAAGTAATAGAGAAGACCGTCAACAAACAGCTGACCACCTTCCTGGAAGACAACAACCTGCTCGACCCCTCACAAACCGGATTCCGAACCAACCACAGCA
The DNA here is from genome assembly GCF_031143425.1 of Pleurodeles waltl. Classification (NCBI taxonomy): domain Eukaryota; kingdom Metazoa; phylum Chordata; class Amphibia; order Caudata; family Salamandridae; genus Pleurodeles; species Pleurodeles waltl. The sequence goes on along the minus strand of NC_090442.1, from coordinate 699,411,886 downwards.
CTGAAACCGCCCTCATCTCAGTCACTGACGACATCAGAACCCTGATGGACAACGGTGAAAGAGTCGCCCTCATTCTGCTCGACCTCTCGGCTGCCTTTGACACAGTCTGTCACCGCACCCTAATCACCCGCCTCCGCTCCACCGGGATCCAAGGCCAGGCCCTGGACTGGATCGCCTCCTTCCTCTCAAACCGTTCCCAAAGAGTTTACCTCCCTCCGTTTCGCTCAGAACCCACTGAGATCATCTGCGGCGTACCCCAAGGCTCATCACTCAGCCCGACACTCTTCAATGTCTACATGAGCCCCCTCGCCAACATCGTACGCAAGCACGACATCATCATCACCTCCTACGCCGACGACACCCAACTTATACTCTCCCTCACCAAGGACCCCGCCAGCGCCAAGACCAACCTACAAGAGGGTATGAAGGACGTCGCAGATTGGATGAGGCTCAGCCGCTTAAAGCTGAACTCTGAAAAAACGATAGTCCTCACCCTCGGCAACACCCCGTCCGCCTGGGACGACTCCTGGTGGCCCACGGCCCTCGGCACCGCACCGACCCCCACAGACCACGCCCGCAACTTCGGCTTCATCTTGGACCCTCTTCTCACCATGACCAAGCAAGTCAACGCCGTGTCCTCCGCCTGCTTCCTCACCCTCCGCATGCTCCGCAAGATCTTCCGCTGGATCCCCGCCGACACCAGAAAAACCGTGACCCACGCCCTCGTCACGAGCCGCCTGGACTACGGCAACACCCTCTACGCCGGGACCACAGCCAAACTCCAAAATTGCCTGCAACGCATTCAAAACGCCTCGGCCCGCCTCATCCTCGACATACCCCGCAGCAGCCACATCTCCGCACACCTGAGACACCTGCATTGGCTCCCTGTCAGCAAAAGGATCACCTTCCGACTTCTCACCCACGCACACAAAGCCCTCTACGACAAGGGACTGGAATACCTCAACAGACGCCTCAGCTTCTACGTCCCCACCCGCCTCCTCCGCTCCTCTGGCCTCGCACTCGCTGCTGTCCCTCGCATCCGCCGCTCCACGGCGGGTGGGAGATCTTTCTCCTTCCTGGCGGCCAAGACCTGGAACTCCCTCCCCACCAGCCTCAGGACCACCCAGGACCACTCCGCTTTCCGGAGACTCCTAAAGACCTGGCTGTTCGAACAGCGATAGCCCCCCCCCCCCCTTTTCCCCCTAGCGCCTTGAGACCCGCATGGGTGAGTAGCGCGCTTTATAAATGTTAATGATTTGATTTGATTTGATTTGACTGGTAGGTTTGTGTGATTTCATTTAGCTGATAGGCTTTTTTTAAGGAGCAGATCCGTACCATGAGTGTTTTGAGCATCAACCAAGTAGGTAGATTTGATGATGAACTCGCGTTTCATTGAAGTGAAAGCTGTGGAAAACCAGGTGGTAAGGTGTTGCCCTTCTCCTGGTCACACTGCTCCTTTATAGATTTTATAACTAGTGTTTTGTAGCGATCATATAGGTGGATTGATTGTAGAAGAAATCACCGCCTCCTTTTTGCGAGTGCAAGTGCGTGATTCTTTGAAGTATCTTTGGAGCGGGGAGGTCCACATGCCAGTACACGAAATTACCTCACCAGGAGCCGCGCCGCGGCCACCCAGTCACTGCCTTCGTATAAGGGCATGCAGACGCCATCCGCCCGCCTGTTTGGGCGGCCCCTGGGAAAGCTACCCGTCTGCTTGTAGAGGGAGTGCGCGTAACCAGCAGTTAATCTCGCCTGCGGTATGCATATTAAGCAAGTGCCGTATCTCTCGCGCACATTGCACAGAGTGGAAAAAGCCCCCATGCCTTTTTCCTGGTATGCCATTCCTGCATGAGGTACTACACGCGGAGGGGCGTTCCCCTCAAAGGAATTGCTGTCATACCGCCCCCCGTTTCGTGGCGCTGAATGGCCTGAAAGACCACAGTCTGCTTCTAGTCTGAGCAGCCTCCTGCATCCCTCGTGCCTTCCTGACTGAAAGGTTTACACACCGTTTCACCCCTGCTCTGTCGGTCGGGGCGCCTCGAAAATTATTATTGACATACATAATTGGGACCTTGAAGATATCGTCTGTGCGCCCCAGAAGCATCAAAAATAACTTTTGACGAATGTCATTAGCACATTTTTAGTTTACATTTTTTAACACGACAGAAATGTTACCTTTTTACATTTGACAATGCTGTAACTGTGCTTTGTTTTATTTTCGCGCATGACCGTTATTTAAATGTAGCGTTGCTTTTTTTTTAGCCAACGTAACCCCCACACCCCCTTCCTACGAGTTATGTTTTTTAATTGTTTCAGCCGTACGTTTTTTGCTTTTGATTTAGAACATTCGACATTAATAGTGATTGTGCAAAGACCACCAATTCTTGTATTTGTTTTTAACAGAACGTGTAGCGCATGAAGGTGCAGTCTTGTATGCTTAAAATAAATATTTCGCGTCCCATCATTTAGCTTTCACTTTTAGGAGGGAAAATGTATTTTGAAATTGATCGACCGGTAAACTCTCTTACAGTTACAGGCCTGAAATGAATCTTCTTGTATGGCTTTTTAATTTTAATGTCGGAAATCGTAAAAGTAGAGTTATCTTGTTTCCTTCCTAAACAGACAGAAAACACTTACATAGCAATCACGTCTTAATCTGCACAAGAGCGCCAATTATTGCCATTATGTTTTTGGAAATAGTGTGTTGCTTTCAGCATGGCACGTCTTTGAAGTAAAGACATAATACTCTTTTTAGAGCTGCTTGGTTTTGTTGTTTGGGGCGAAAACCTGGTAGCAATTCAAGTACAGTGGAATGAGTTTGCACTGGTGTAGGAAGTTAATGATTTCTTTTTAATTTTTTTTTTCTTCTTTGGGGAGACCCAGGGAGAAAGCAGCGACCGATTTCTGAAGCCTTCAAGTGAGGTGACCTCTCATGTGAACCCTCCATTAATGTAAACATTTTCTCGCGATGGGTCGAAGCCGGGCCAGCAAATCTGGAGAGTATTAGTGGCGTTAGATTTTAAGACTGTTTGGAACCTCTGGGTAAATTGTCTGAAGACATTCCCGGCCCAGATAGCGTTCTGTTTACCGTCTTCCTAGGTTCCCCTGTAATGGAGGGCGGTGGAGGAAATGTCGTTTTCGAATGCAATTAGTAAAGCACAGAATTGCCTTTCAAGAATGGTTTTTCTGGTCTTCTGCAGCTATTGATTTGTTCTCCACTTCATATCCTGGTTAGTTCTTAGTGATAGGTTGTTTAATATCAAGGTAAGACGCCAAAATTATTTATATAATTAAAGGATGGAGCCACGAAATAACACACAAACTTCAATAAGGTGAAATTTGTCAATGATTTTTACGTATATGGTTTTAATTTCGACCTTCACAGTTTTTGGAACTTGTGTTTCGCAGTAAGGTTAAAAAAAAATGTTTCCTCTTTTTTGAGGTAGTTCGAGATGCTGCTCTAACCCAATTTAGAAACAGTACAGTATGATCATTTGTGTTGTGGAACAATGTTCAACCTTTTACTGTTATTGCACAAGTAGAGCTACTCTAAAATAGGTAATATCTGCAGTATGTGGGATGGCTCTCTGGGAAAATATGTAAGCTTTGCATTGCATTTTGGCCTAAAATCAAACATTGTTTTGTGACCGACATGTCTTTGGCCAACTATATTGTTGCAGAAACTACAATAGGAACTATAGTCTTCAGAAATAAAATGCTTATCCATATCCTGTTGGAGATGTTGAGATGTAAGCCTCATAAAGTTAATACCACCACTTTAGTGTGTTTACATTGAGCCCGAGAGGGCAGGTGGTCCTAAAAAAAGACAGTCCGCATTGTAGAAGCCTCTGGGGCTTAAGGAATGTAGTTAAAGTCCAGACCGTGGAACCTGGATTCCGTTTCCATCTTGGGCATCTCAAATGAAGGTTATTTTTGACATATCACTATGCCTCTTTTACCCAAATTGTAAATCTGTACTATATACAGATAAGTGTTATACGGTAATGTAAGAATATAGGAAGACCTACTTCCTTCCATCACATTTTGGTCCCATGTCTGTTTGACAGTGATGCTTCTGCTACTGAAACAGTGCTTTGTTCCAAATAGCAGAGGTGGCCTATGACAAAGTCCAGACCCGATTAAATACCTAAAATCAATCTAATAGGAATTAGGGCCATATGTACTAAAGCTTTTTCCCATAGACACAGAATGGGTAAAATCCTTTGATACATCTGGCCCTTAGTTACTAAAATATTAAAGAGCCTAATATCAATAGTCTAATATGTACAATTACTCTGGCGCTTGAAGATTGATTGGTAAATGGAGAATTGAAAATTAAAAAAGTATGTTAATTTCTACTTGGTATGCATAATATATTTACATTACCAACCTCAAGAAGTGCTTTCATTTGTGTGATTTCATTCCACGTTCATTTGTGTGATTTTATTCCCTTAGCCTAACTGGCTGGCATCAAAGTAATGAGAGGGCACATTCCTTACCATATTTCTGTTTCGGTAATAATTAAGCTCAGTTTTAAGACTCGGTAAATTACATACTAGTCACATGGAGCAAAAGAGAAAAAGATGTTGCCAATTTGAAGCGCTCTTTCTCTTTGCACATTTGTGATTTTAATTCTGCCAGGATGCTTTCTTATCCTGGTAACCTTCCAAAGACAGGATCTGAAATCCATTATAATCTGGAGATTTTGATTTCAATGCTTTTTTGTTAACCCACACAACTCAAACTATAAATTGTCTTCATGCAAAATACAGTCTGCAGGAAGCACTGATTTGGAGCCACTTTTTATTTCTTTAGTTGAAAATGTTCATCCATTATTGAAGTTAAGCTTCACACACTCCTCTGCTCAGTAATGTTGGGGATCAGGATGCTAAAATTGGAGCCAACGAATGCATGGCCTAATGTTATTCAGTGGCTACTGTTAGTCTACACTGTTGTTCGTAAACTCTGTAGTCTGACAGGTATATATAAAGAAAAGATCAGTGATATTTTAAATATTTGAGATAATTTTAATCTCTTGGCTGTGTATCTTCAGTTTGTAGGATTACGCCGGACAATTAGACTATCCTGCTTCCTGAAATGGCCTACCAGTGGTAGTTTACAGTAGTGTAAGAAATGGTGTAAAATCGTGATTCCTTTCCAGTTGTAGGGGTTTGCAACAATCACAGTTTTTTGACATTTTGTGAGGATTACATGCTACCAAAACTGTGTGGTTCTTGAAGTAAGGTAATTCAATTAATTAGTTCTTGATATTAAAGACATCTATATGTTGTGGTCCGGATTTTCAGATGTCCATAGGGTTCTTGAGTGGCTTGTTGGTAGTGAGAGTGACTACTGTGGTGCAAAGCTGTTCTCGATCTGAGCTTCTGATAGTGAAGACTGGTTATTCTGGTGCTCCAGGTGTTTCTGGTTTAGGAGGGGGTGAGCTTCTAAGCACCTGACAATTGGGAGTGGGAGCTCCGGAAAGCATACCTTTGTTCCTGATGGATATGATAATGATTTTCCATATTTCCCCCTGTGAGTGGCATGCTGAGGTATTCCTGGTTACTACAGTTGCAAGCCTACAGTTGGTTACCTGTGGGATCTTGGTTTTATGTTCATAGTTTGATGTTCCTCCAAGTTTCAGTTCTTCCTTGACCGTCTCTATTCTTTAAAATTGTGATGAAGGCTTGTAGTGGATGCCAGAAGTTAAAGGTTTCAGCGGTCCCTTTGTGATTAGGAATCCAGATGCAGGTGGCACGGCTGCTGAACATTGGCATCTTCAGGTGTGTGTGTAAGGTTGTTTTAAATGTACCACTTGCAACACAGGTGTGGCAGGCAACACGTCGGTGTCGGACAAAGAGGGTCTCGTCATGCTGCTGAAGAAGACACATGAGCCAACCTTTCAAGGGGCGAGGTGACATGCTCAGACTCTCCCAGGACAGTCTGAAGTACACAGGGGGTGGGTCATGTACTACGTTATTTGTTGGCTCCTAAGCAAGCTACTTTTAGCTCATCTCAACAGTGGTATGCATATTAAGCATGCCGCCATACCAACATTGACAAAAAATTGTTGCCACTTCCAGTGGTATTTTTTTTCCCCGAAGATACATACTTAAGGGATTTGATCTCAGAGACATTTCTGTCTTGATTGCCGCCTTCAAGACAACTCTCCCTTTTTATCAGGGGATGCTTCTCCACTTACGAGGTAAAGGAGGTTGAGCCTGGCATTGATTTTTACTTGCAGATGTTTAAAAATGGGCTGGCATGTAATAGTCAAGGATAACACGTTCAACAAGCGTGCTTCTAACTGAAAAGAAGTAGCCACCACACCAAATTTACACTTTTGAAGTGTAGCCAAGCCAGATGATATGTGATTGTTTCTAGAGGGCCTGTACTTAAGGTGCAGAAGAGAGCTCAGATCTTGAATAAGGCCAGTAACAGACGACAGCTGTGGATAATAAAAAAAAATAGGACAGAGCTGTTGCTGCCTGCTGTCTAGGCCTTCCCTCCTTAAATCTGGTATACTGGTTTAGCTGTAAGGTAGTTCTGTGGACTAATTGTGCAGGTCACAGGTTCAGATGAGGAAGTATCACTAAGCCTTTCATTATCACGTGGTTGATAATATTTGTACAATTGAGGTTGGTATTGTCACCTTGTAAGACTTTATTAACATTGTTTATTTTACTTCTGCAACACCACTTACAATATCATGAGCACATTTCCCTGTTAATTACCTCCTAGATCTGGGTTTAGAACAAAACACTGTCTACTCTTGTCTGTTATGTAGGACAAACGTCCTGGATTTTCTTCAGTCTAGTCAGCATTTTGCTTTGTTTATCCTCCAAAATGCTTCTCTAATGAATGTTTATAACATCCCAGCCTCTTGTCTCGTTCTACTACACTTTGACCCTTCTTCCCACTTTGCCATTTGTGCTCCCTGTTAAAGAGACGAGAGGAGTGAAGCATCAAAACTCATGAGCTGCAGTCAAATATATGTAGTTTGTCATTACCTCCTTTCAGAGGGGTCTAAAAAGGAAGGCAAACAGCTGTCAGTTACTTGATCCTTTTAGACCCTGTGTCCGCTTTCAACACCGTTGACCACAACACCTTGTTAGAGAAATTCTTTTATCTTTGTGTAAGCAACACTGTATTACACAGAATAAAATTATTTTAATACTTTGCAGAAAGTGTGAATGCCTCCCTATCACTAAGCAAATTCGGCCATATTTCTATTGTTCTTTAATGGATACGCAGTCTTCCTGACTGATTGATATATATTTACATATGTATATATATCATTTACTTTTACAATAATTCCAGTGATACCCAGCTAACCATACTGGGAACGTCATCTGATACAGATTGAAGGAGTTTGTGAATGAATTGTGATCATGTCTAAATGGATGCATCACACGTACCTTAAGACAGGCACTAAGATGTTATGTTGGCCATTGCAAGATTTGTTTGAAAGATATGGGCACACACCATCAACCTGCATGTCATTGAGGTGCCCCTTTGAGGCACAACATTTTGAATACTAAAAGTCAACAGACTATTTTAACAGAAACCTTTACAAGTACCAACATTTCAAGAGTCGAAAGCTGGCAGCAGAGATTTCTCAGTCCAGTCATCATTGCTTAGCAGCACGCTGTTGGCGTTTCATAGAAGTGTTGACGATTGTCTAGTGTGCCTTTTGAACCATCGGTGTATGGTTTGGGGTTTCTTTATTCCGTTTTTGGTCACTGGGCTGTTCATTCTGATTAGTGGTGACATTTCGCCAAAATTGGTTACAGGTATCTTTGTTAAATCCGTTTGTCATAAGCTGCTGCTCTTAGGAAATGTTCAAGTTGACTCTACCACCTTCCCTTGGAATGTGCACCAATCATTTGTGCACACAAAGCCACACAGCGGTCATCAGAGAAAGCTACTTACAATAATAGTACTTTGTTCGCAAGGGATTTAAAAATTATGCCATTAAGGTTTTTTTCTTGGCAATAGGTGCTTTAGATGGCGAGAAAAACGGTTAAGCTTTTTAATCGTGTATTTTTCTTTACCATTAAAGTAACTGCATAAAGGATTTCCGGAGGAAAAGCATTGGGGGAAGATACCATCCATCCCGTGCACACGGCCGTGTTTTCAAGGAAAAGCTGTTTAGCTATTTAAATGCTGGTGTAAAATGCAGGGGAAATACGTTTCCTGCTTCTGAAAGACAACCTCTTCTCGCGAAAACATTTCTCATATAGCCCAGGAGTGTACCCAAAACCAACAAAGGAAATAGTCAATATAAAGAAACTCCATTGATGTACCCTTGTGTAGCTTTTAAGCGTGGGGCGCAGGAGTGAACCATTTCATCTTTAATTCTCTTAGGCAAACGTATGATTAAAAAAAATATATAGGATTTTACCACGATGTATTTTATGTCATTTCCAACAAAAGAATAAATGGAACGAACAGACTGGCAAAACGCAATTGAAAAAATACAATGGTTACACTGCTAGCCAACAGCCTGTTTTTGCAAGAATCAGCTCTTTGTTCATTGTATCATCTATATGGAAGCCCTTGTTAGGTCGAGCATACCAGCGCACAAGCGCCCGACTTGTTGGTATCTGTGTGCTTTTAACCACGTTCATCACACTCACTCGTTCGTGGGCTTGCCTTTCAAAATTCCTTTGATGACATTGGTAAATGTTTGTCCCGTCTTGGGGCGGTTTTGTTAGTTACTGCCTTGGGGACCGACCTTGTTATATGGATAATTGCACGTTTGCAGATTTGTTTGCGAGTGAACTTTTTTCCTTTTGTGTCTCACCTTCGTGCTCAATCTCATGGTGGCCATGGCGCTTTGAATTGACATTTTTAGGGTCGAGCTTGGGTCGCTTGCGCATGCGTTTCGCTTGCGAGACACTTTAGGAGTCAGAAAAGGGCTCGGAGCCCCGTTCACGTCACATCAGTTGTCTTTCATTGGTTCATTGACTTGGCTGTTAAAATCTACTTTCTTTCATTAGTGGAAGGCATGCATACGTCATGCCTTTTCCAGTGGTTAGCCCTCCTCGAGCACAGCGACCAAGTACTGAAAACATGCGAGGCTCGCTGCTTCCCGTCTGGTTTGTGGACTACTTTTTATCTTTTGTTCGCAGCGCGATTTCGCTAGGCAGAAGTTGAGCGCTTTGCATAACATCGACGATGTTACATAGTAAATTGCACTTTTGCCGGTTAGGTAGATAATTGCACTTTTGCTGATAGGTTTCATTACGTGTGAACTGTAGCAGCACTATCGCCCTGTTTTTTTCCTTTCAATGTGGAAGGAAAAATCTGGTTGGGAGTTTACAACTGCTAATTGCTGTAATTCGGAGAATTGCGAGACCCTAGAGCATTGCAAATGCTTGTTTTCTCTTAAAATCTTAACTCTGACTGTTGAAACTTGCTGCCGCTCTCTGCGGCTGTGACTTTATTTTTTCTTGTTTATGGCACTTCACACTTAAGCCTTCATAACTTTTTTCCCCACAAAAGGTATCCATGCCAAATATGCTTCACTTTTGAACTGATATTTTGGTGATTCTAAAGATACCCTGGCTTTGTGGATTCAACTGAAAGGAATCAAGAAAATAGCGAAATTATAGGATCCATTAAAAAAAAAAAATGCAAACATTGGTCAAAAACAATGCATGTTTGGCAGAAACAAAAGTTTTGCTGTACTAAGTTTACCCTCTTCCCAGCTTTCAGAAATAGGCAGCGTTATTAAAAATCCTCCTTTATCACAATTTTTACATTTATCTATGGCGGTAATCAACATTTTCCTATTTTTGTTTTGTTTTTTACTTGCTTGCAATTTGTGTTGGAAACCGTAATCCATGGATGATCCTGGAAAGTGATATAGGTTTCTGAAAAGTAGAGATTCAGTTGCAATTCAGTAAGGCGTCATTTGTGTAGAACGCCTATGGTATTTCGAAATAAACTGTTGAAATAAAAACAAAATTAAAATAAATAAGAACTAATAGAAATAGGTTACTATATTTTCATCTGTAACTTTTTTGCTTGCTGGCTAATTTACAAAAATAATATAACGTCATGTAAATCAGCCCCTTGTGGTCCCAAGGAAACTTAGTGCTTCTTGTTTGTCCAAAAACATGCAATACTCAGAGCTAACAACTGCACTGCAGCTTTTAACAGCTTTTAATGATTTTTCATGGTGTATCAGCCATGTATCTGTGTATATTCTAAAGCCTAACAAATGAACATTGGGAATGAAGGAAGCCTATGTGTTTTTTAAATGTGCCTTAAATAGAGTATAGAATAGTGGTTATTTATACAACTCTGAATTTATGGTTCAGTAGGCATTTTGCAAAATGTATTCTTTCTTCCACACAGCTTATTTGAAAGCGAAAAATGGACACAAATTCAATTCATAAGAGCAATTTTGGCGATGTGGGTGGCTGTGGTATTTGGGTCAAGGCTCGGACGCCACCCAGGGAAACCTACCAAACTTAGACATTTCTGAAAACTAAACACATAGTGGAGTCCAGAGTGGTATGACTTGCTCGAATGCTACTATGTTTTAATACCCACTTCAAATGTCAAATTGTGGATAAATTCCACATTTTTCACACATTTCCTTGAGGGAAAGGCTTTGAGTCTATGGGTATCCACAAAATTCCTACCACAAAGTGTTCCCAAATTTTTCCTGACGTGGTACCTCACCTATGTGTCTTGGCCTACCGCCTGCAACAGGAATTGGTCATAATTTGGACCCTATGAAGTCAGTGAGGATTTCACAAGGTTAAAGTATTGGCCCATCTCAGTGATGTGGCCACACATGAGAGGCAGCTTTTCAATCACGAGAAGTGTGGTAATGCAGACTAATCAGCCCTCAACCGTTGGCAGGAAGTGCCTGAGTTTTGTGTCATACAAATTAGGGTAAAATAGCCTTTTTGACCCACACTTTAAAGTTTTCTAGGTTTCTTTGCTAAGAAAACATGCTAAGACTTCCTCAAGCCATACAACCCGGATTTCCCTTGCTCTTTAGGGTTTAGAAATGGCCAGGGTTGGGAGGGTTTCCGTGGCTGCCCGCTCATCCACAGCCCTAATAGTGCAGCCATTCACCATGGGAATTGAAAGTGAAGTGGTATTTTTTGGGTGTAGTTTTGACATGTAGGCTGGATGAGTAGGAGTATGGAGTAAAATCCTAATCACCCCACGCCCCTTTCTCTTCAGGAGCAGCAATACTATGTGGTGCCAAGAATGAGTTCTGTGTAAGCAAAGGGGCTGGGCTTGAACGTATAGTGATCCTGGAATCTGGGACTCCTCAAATCTAGGCTAATCTTTAATATGGGCCTAATCCTTACTTATGGTTGTTCAATAAGATGGAAGTCAAATGTACATGCCACCTTACTGTGTTATCAGAGCATTGGTGTTACTTGCTGCTCAGCTCAACTGAACCTTCTTCTATCAAAGCTTATCCTTGCCAAATGCATCTATTAAGTTTAATTATCCTGTTTTCCATCTCAAGTTTTCTCACCCATGCAAAAGAACCACTTACAGAACCTTCCATTTAAAGCAAATTATCTGAAGTCAGAGGATCCATTCGAATTGTAACTGGGCTGCAAACATTGGTCTGTTGAAAGAGCACATCATGCTGGGCATCGAGGATTGTGCAGCTCATAACTATTTAAAGCGAAACCCCTTTAAACTGGAATTTTCTCATAATTTTCCACAGCTTTCCCACCACCATCCTCAAGGCTTTTCCCACTGGTAGTTTACACCCCCCTCCAACCCTATGGCGAAGTCCCTTGGGCTCATCCTTGACTCTCACTTAAAGCAGCTAAAATCAACAAATCAAATCCTTATGTCCTGTCTTTATGAATCGAGAGATTGGGTAACATTTTGGCTACTCTATCACAAATACTATGTCACCTTTAGTTCTCTCCTGACTAGTGCATGAGACTGCTTTACCTGCTTCCTCCATTGTCCTCTTAAATGTTAGATTCAAGAAAGGCAGCCATGGGCACGTGCTTATTCAAGGGGTTAATAAAGGATGCTGCAAATAACTGGATACTACATTAAATGTAAAGCGATTGTGGTATTTTCTTTAATTAAGTAAAGGTGCCCCCCCCTATTTATTATGGTGTAGTGGTCAAAAACGTTTTGGGACACACAAATGTAGAACCCAACCGCTCTTATTAAGGTTCGTTACGCACAGTAAATTTATTTTACCAGTGACGTAGTGTACTTGTGGCATCTAAACAACAAATTACTTACATATTAGTACATATTGGCAAATAAAGGAAATTATGGTTATCTGGATTGCAGCCACTTACAATGCTTCGTATTACAGTTTAATATACCTTACAGCATGGCGTATTTTTTTTTGACAGGAGTAGATTGAGAGTTAGTGCAGCAGTGCTGTACCTCATGACTAGAGCCTTTCGGTTAGGGTTATGCTTTGCAAATATCACATACACATAGCTTTGACGAAGTCTGCTTGTTTATCAGCGCAAACTTATCATTCAAAGCAATCAAGACGAGATCATTTAATAGTTCTGTGGTGCTGATCTCCCCCTACCACTGAAAATTGTCAGCACATCATCTTCCTACACTGCTTCACCTGTTGCATTACAGCACCTACATTAAAGTGCCCTCACCACACTGTCCACCATTACATCGCCAGTTAATAACATATTTTAAAAAGGTATTGTTATGAAAATATAAATATTGCAAAAGGGGTTGTGTAAAATGCATACATATATGTAAGTGTGTTTAACAGCTAGGTAAACATTAATGTAAATTTCTTTTTCTAAATAATTAGGCTCTGGGTTTTGAGAATCAAAGCAATACAAATGTAAGTGTTAAGTAGTAATGATATAAATGAGTAGGTTCAGACTTTCCAAAATTAAAGCAATAGGTAAACAACACAAGTAAAATTAAGAAAATAAAAACAACATGTATGGAAAAAGTCGATATAAACTTAATTTTAAAAGACAGATATGGCAGTTGAGATAATGATAAAAAATAAAGCTGTATTTTCCTCGGTGATGTAGAATAGGTTGATGTAAGAGGGGCCAATACTGTAACTTAATTTGTGATCAAGACTTCTAGCTGCAGATTCCTCACCTGAGTATTTCCCAGGCGGCAGACTGGATTCAGAAATGTTTCAGCAGTACCTTTGTATGACAGAAAGTGGTGCTATGCAGTTCCACACTTAAGCCAGTCTGTTCTAGCAGTGGTGTGCAGAGCCTTTATAGGTGCCACTCCTACATGCAGATGTCAATTCTTTCAATAACTCTAGATGTGGATCAAGACTGCTCTTGTGTCTCTCTGAGACCTTACCTCAAAAAGGTTTCTTCAGTGTACAGGTGTGCCTGTGTCGGGGTCACGACTCCAAGACTTGCAACTGCACCTCGAGGAACCTGAAGACCATCAGGGATTGCGAGGTGAAACTTTGTTGTCAATCGTCAGGAGACTTCACATCTGGGCTGTTTCAAGTTATATTCAGAATCCAAGGTTCGATCTTGCTCCCGTTCCAGTAGTTGTCAGAGCTGCTCCTGGGGTTTCGTGGTCTTGCTCCAAGTCTTCCGATAAGCGAAAGAAGCACAAAAAAAGAACCAGAATTCTTCTCCCTTGGGCCACTCTCCTTTGCCAGAGCAGGTGTGGTTGTGGTGCTACCCTTCTTGATGTTGCGCCCAAGGTCAGCCGACTTCGGAGGCGAATCCTGCAGCAGGTTTTGGCACACCTCGAGTTTCAAGAGCTTTCAGCCATGCGGCATCAGATCAAAGATGTCTCTGGGCCCCAAGGAGCCGAGTTCTTTCACCTGGGTGCCTCTGGCGGGTTTGCCATTAGCGCCAATTGGACCATCTGAACCTATTTTGCCTCTGTCTATTGTCCCAACCCTACTTCAGGCACCACAATCCATGCCAGCATCGTGAACGTGAGCGCTAATGCTGACTTTAATGATGCCAGAGGAGGTGGCCCATTAGTTCATTATGATGCTGGTATGACTTTAACGGAAGTTGCAAACCAAGATTAGACACAGGGGAGACAGCGCTCTCTGCACTCCCTTTTTAGGAACAGATTCAGATGACTGTGACCCGGGTGATGAGTTTGCTCAGCCCTTTCAGGATGACAATTGGTACAGGGTCTTCCAGTAGGCTAGTGGCCTCTACCTCGCCAAAGGCATGTCTTTTTTTCACCCCTGGACCAGCCACGGAGGAAACTGCTTCCTATGACATGGTCATGTGTAGGGTTGTCATGACCTCCAGCTCCACCTTTGACCTTCTGACAAATTTTCTTGGCCGAGGTCCTTCAACTTAAGCAGACCTCTCGAGTCCCTGCTTCCTTTCAATGAGGCATTGCTGTATATCTTTATCAGGGGCTTGGGTCAAGCCCTGCTAAGGTGGACTGACAAATTACTAGGTGCCATTGCCCTGCTTCTGGAGGCCTGGCTTTTTTTTCGGGGCACCCTTTGCCAGAAAGCCTAATAGTGCAAGCTTCTTACAGCTGCTTTAGTCTCAACACATTTCCTAACATTTCCCCTGGTGAGTGGAAACATTTGGCAAACGTCTTTTTCTCTATCAGCTTGGCCTTCCACTCTGTTAACTCTGTTTGTTGGCATGATACTCTCATACTCTTTGGGATTCGGTGGCCCAAGTTCTCCGGAAGACCTTTGCCCTGTGCTCTTTCAGGCGATTTAAGATGTTCGTGATGCAACCAAGTTCACGATTTGTTGTGGATTGAATACCACTGACTCCATTGGGCGGGCCATAGTCACCAGTGTTGCCATTCGCCGATATGCGTGGCTGCATTCAACTGAGTTCTCTAACGAAGTCCAGTCCTCCTTGATGGACGTGCCATTTGATGACACGCTCCCATTTGGGGACAATGCTGATTCTGCTATCGAGCATTTTAAGGAAATCGGGGCTACTGCTCGCTCTGTGGGCCTTTCCACTCTACCTCGTCAACCTCAACAGTTCAGTTGTTCTTTTGCATCTTTGACCGAGGTGTCCTTATGCGCCAGCCTTCCCAGCCCGCCCCAGAGAACTCTGCAATTTTGCAGTAGAGGCTGAGGTGCTCACTGCCCATCATGAACCGCTGTAGTGCAGATAGGTTGTCTTCACCCCCATCCAGTGGCCCCACCTACCAATCCTCTTTAGCTTACACTTACAGGGACATCGGGTTGGTAGACAATCACATTGGACAGGTAAGTGGGTCCTACCGGTTGTTAGCAGGGGACATTCCTTATCCTTCTTTTTTATACCCTTCTGCACCTTCCCATCAGGCCTGCAGCCTGAGGTTGTGCTCACACCTGGTGATGGAAACGGGCAGACCCAGGCTGTTGAAAGGATAGAGAGTACCCTGAACTCTTTGCGAGGGCCTAAGTTGAGGCACCAGACCTGACGACTGTAGGTGTTCACCAGTGGAACTCTCCCTTGAACCTTCAGAGGACTACTGGACGGCTTTGTTTCAAAATTTTCTATTTTGTTTTGAGCACATGTATTGAGCAGAAACACTGTTATTTCAAAGCCTGATAAATGGTGCAACACTTCTCTTGAGAGTCATAGCCTGAACTATGTTGACCTACTCTGTTGACCTACTTTAGCTGGTTTAATCTTTCCTGCAGTGCCTCGTTTCTAATCCTGACCCAGGGACGCATTAATAAAGAGTTGCTTGCGGTCCCTGTAGCCAGTTTTAATCACAAGACTTTTTTTTCATTTTTCTCACGCTCTGCTTACCCTCTTTCCTTTAGCTCTTCCTAGGATATCTGCCATACCTCTAGAAAACATCCTTTGTGCTCCTCTTAGTGAGGTGGTTGTAGCCAGCACTGTATTCTGATGGATACAACTACCTGTGGATTCCTCACCTTATGAGTTCTCCCAATGAGCCTGGATTCTACGGAAAATTTTCTTCACGTCGACGAGGACGTCACAGTTGTATGGCTCCACACGCGACACCACCTGACGTCATTGTGGCAATAAGAAGTCCTCGCCGGCGTGCTGATGTCAGTTCCCTTTTTTCCGTGCCTTCGACGCTAACTATTTTCTCCTAGCTCTTGATAGGCTACTGTTTCAAAGGTGTCTTATTATACTCTGTTACAATGTCTCCTCCTAAAATGTCAGGGTTTAAACCTTGTTGTGAGTGCAAGGGTCGTATGTCTGTCATGGACACTCACGAGGATTGCTTATGGTGTTTCAGTTCAGACCATGATGTAGGAGAGTGCATGTCTTGCCAAAGGATGAATCCGAAAGCGCTGGAGGAAAGAGAGGCTAAACTCTTTTTTAGCTAAGGCTCAGAAAGGACACAGAAGTCATCAGAGGTCTAAGACTAGAGACTTGTCATCCCATAAGTCACATAAGAAACGGTGCCGACACGTCTTTCGACATTGTTCATCTGGAGGTCGATGTCGATCTCGCTGTCCATCCAGACGGGGTCATATGGCGTGGGAGGTTAGTCCCACTGTAACTCCCCATCCTCAAAGTCCTCTGGCTTTGTCGGCGCCATCGCTCATCGAGGTGGTTGTCCCCAGCGAGTCCTCGCTTTTCGCCTGTGGTTCAAGAGTCAGTGGCACAGGTTCCAGATCCGACCCAGGTGCCACATGAAGATCCAAGGTTTCCTGCCTTTCTGACTCGGGAGCGGATCAGGCGGCATTTCTCAGTGCCATGTTCAGTATCTTTAATTAGGCTATAGCCCCTGCTGGTGCACCGGCTAGTCCCACGGGTCCATTGGCATTCAACTTGGGCTCTCCAGCTCCATACAAGTTGGCTCAGTTTGTGCCTTTTTATCAGGCTGAGGATGCCAGTTCGGTGCCAATGACATCACCTCATAAGACTCCGGTGCCGATGACATCGCCTCATAGGCATACGGCACCAATGACAGCGCCTTGTATGTCGACAGTGCCGATGGAGTCAACTCCTGCGCTGGATGGATCCCGGTCAGGGTGAAGTGCATCTCCTTCTTCTCCCGGTCCGCGACCATTGGTTTTGAAGCCGGCGCCGTTGGCTAACTCCAAGTCGACGCAAAGGTTGGAGGCCAGGTTGAGGTCGCGGAGGAGTGCACTGAGGCTCTTGGACGAGCAAGAGTACCAGAGACAGCTGTTGGAGGAAGGAGAAACTGCTGAGCCCGTGGGCGAATTTTAGGGCCTAGACTCAGCTAGTGGGCTTGATACTTCCCCTTAGTGGGATCTTTCATCCCCAGGGGAGTTTATGGAAGAGGCGGCTTCCTTCCATTCTGTGATCAAGAAAGCTGCAGATTTTTTTGGACCTTCCATTGCCAGCTGCTGAGGTTAAACTAACATTTGACTGAAGTCTTACATCCTTCTTTTACTTCAGCGGAGCCCTTGCTCCCATTCAATGATGCTCTTACGGAGCCTATCTTAGAGGTCTGGAGAAAGCCTGTTACATCACCAGCTGTGGCCAAACAGATTATTCAGTCTGGTCTGGATACTACAGACTCAGTTTCCAGGGCGATGGGTACTTCAGTCGCCACCAGGAGACATGCGTGCCTGAGGGCTTCTGGGTTTTCAACAGATGTCCAGGCATCTTTATTAGACCTTCCTTTCGACTGAGAAAAGTTGTTTAGCGCCAGAGTGGACTCTGCCTTAGAGCGCTTTAAAGAGAGGAGGGCCACGGCGAAGTCTTTGGGACTGCAAGCTTCCACATCTATTCCTTTCAGGTCCCTTTTGAGGTTTACGGGGTTTGGCTGTGGAGCTGCTTATCGTGGAAGACCTCAATCCACGACTCAACAGTCTGCCAACCTTCCATATAGGTCCTTTTAGCGGGTGGGGAGCGTTAGGAAGCGAGAAGCGACCCAGCACCCTGCCTCATCTTCTTCCTCCCGGGGAGTACTTCAAGGAAAGCAGCCCTAGTTTTCCATCCATTTTAAGTCATGCTTCTCCCATAGGGGGAAGGTTATTTTGTTTGCTCCATGAGTGGGAGTTAGTCACATCGGACTCCTGGGTACTGAATATTGTGGGGAAAGGGTATGCCCTTCCCTTTAGGGAGTTTCCTCCTCTCATCCCGCCCCATCCTTCGTTATGTTCAGAGGATCATCTCCTGTTGATTCAGCAGGAGGTTCAAGCCCTTTTATCAAAAAGCGCAGTGGATTTGGTTCCAGAGCAGGAAAGGGGTCAGGAGTGCTATTCGAGATATTTCATGATTCCCAAGAAGGATGGTCGATTGAGGCCTATCCTGGAGCTGAGGATTTTGAATTGGTTCCTCAAACAGGAGAAATTCAAGATTCTGACTCAAACGCAGGTGCTTCTGCCATTGAACAAAGAGGATTAGATGGTGTCTGTAGACTTGCAGGATGCTTACTTCCATATCCCCATTCTCGAGTCACACAGGAAGTGTCTCCAGTTTGTGGTGAGGTCGCAACACTACCAGTTTGCGGTCTTTCCTTTTAGTCTTACTTCCTCACCTCAAGTCTTTACGAAGGTGATGGCGGTGGTTGCAGCAAATCTCAGAAGAAAGGGACCATCTGTATTCCCTTACCTGAACGATTGGCTGATCAAGGCACAGTCTCCGGAGCTTGTGCTGCATAACCTCCATAACACAGTTATTGTTCAGTCTGGGCTTTACGGTGAACGTGCCCATGTCGCACCTGGAGCCCTCTCAACACCTCCTGTTAATGGACATTCAGGCGTTGGTTCCAATGTTTAAAAAAGGAGCGGTTGTTCCAGTCCAGGCGGTTGTTCCAGTCCTCATAGTCCTACATCTGCTCGGTGTGTTCGCTTCTTGCATTATGTTGGTCACTCATGCACGTTGGCACATGAGGGATTTCCAATGGTGCCTCCGCAAGCAGTGGTTTCAACACAAAGGGACTCTTGAAGAGTCGATAACGATCTCCAGAGACGCTGCAACGGATCTACGATGGTGGGCTGTGGACAGCAACCTTTCCCAAGTAAGGACATTTGCTCTACCACCTCCAGTGGCCACGGTTTTAATGGATGCTTCCACTCTAGGGTGGGGTGCCCATCTGGGGGACCTGGAGATCAAAGGTCTTTGGTCTCCAGTGGAACAAACTTTTCTCATCAATCTGTTAGAATTGCGCTCGATTCGTCTGGCTCTCAAAGCCTTCCTTCCGTCCCTTCACGGTCAGTCAGTTCAGGTCTTGACCGACAACACTACCATAATGTGGTACATCAACAAGCAGGGAAGAGTAGGTTCGTACCTTCTCTGCAGAGAGGCTCTGCAGCTCTGGTCCTGGGCACAGGCCCATCAGATTCGTATAGTAGCAAACCATCTGGCCGGAGTTCACAATGTACATGCGGATGGTCTGTCGGCATTTCTCGGCCGATCACGAGTAGCGTCTCCATCCGGATCTGGTTCTTCACATCTTCAGGGTGTGGGGTTTTCCACAGATAGACCTGTTTGCCTCTTGGGACAACGTTCCAAGTGCCTGTCGTTCTGCAGCCTCCAGTATCCAGTGCAAGGAGACTCGGATGTCTTGGTGCGGCCAGTTACTTTACGCGTTACCCCCCCCCCCCATACCCTTGATTCCTCGGGTTCTGAGGAAGATTCGGCAGGATCGGGCTCAAGTCATTTTAATAGCTACGTATTGGCCGAGTAAGGTGTGGTACACAGACCTTCTCCAACTCTCACTGTGCCCTCTGCTCAGTCTCCCTCTCAGGGCATATCTCCTCTCGCAGTCGCAGGGGCAGGTTCTACACCCCCACCTCCAAAGCCTGCACCTGTATGCCTGGAGGTTGAACGGGGCAAGCTGAGTTCCTTTTCTCTCCCGCCAGAAGTGGTGGATGTTATCTTATCGGCCAGGCGACGCTCGACCAAGACTGTTTATGCCGGGAGATGGGCAAAATTTGTTACTTGTTATGGAGAGGCATAGCTGGGTTATGGAGAGAGGCATAGCTGGGTTATGCTGTGTACAAACACCTTTCATCTTATGATCAAGAACCGGGAGTTTAGGTGTGTTTAATAGTTGTAAACCACCTCCAGACTACTGCAAACATGTTGTCATCTCTGGGGTTCACTATCCGTATGCAAAGGTCACACCTGACTCCAGCTTAGAAACTCCCTTTTAGCAGAGCCATTCTGAACATTGTTTGGTTTTGTCTTTTTCTTTGGGAAGTAGTCCAGGACATTCAGGCTATGATCCTGCTCTTTCAGCCTCAATCCTGGATTTCAGGGATGCCTACTCTGAGGCTACTTAGACTAATGGCCTCCTTCATCCTGCTGGTTGAGCACACTAGGTTGCACATGCTGGCTCTGCAGTGGGATCTGAAGTCACAATGTGCCCAACATCAAAGGGACCACTCTGACCACATTCTGATTGTGGAGGAAACTGCAAATGATCTGCAGTGGTGATTTCTGGGCTGCGATTGGGGTCAACGGCAGACCCCTCTCGCTTTCTCGTCCAGAGCAGACAGTGTTGACTGATGCATCGCTTCTGGGTTGGGCAGCAATCTGGGACAGGTGGAGATCAGGAGCCTTTGGTCACCAGTAGCTTCCCAGCTCCAAATCAGCCATCTGGATGGCCATTCGCTTCTTGTTGAAAGCCTTCTTTCCATCAATCGAGCGGAGGCTGGCACAGGTGCTCAATGACATCAACACTGCCATGTGGTACTGTAAGAAACAGGGCATGGAGGGGGTCACGGACTCTGTGCCAGGAGGCCTTGTGCCTCTAGAAATGGCTGGACTGCTAAGGAATTTTCCTGGTGATGAACTAAAGTGGCAGGATCATTGAATGCCCAGCAGACCATGAATAGCAGTTGCACCAGAGGTGGGGGGTAAGACCTTTTGTGAATGTCAATTCGCCACCGCCGAGAACACGCAATTGCAGCACTTTTGCGTGTTGGATTTTCCAAGTCGCCTCTTGCTTGGAAATGCCTTCTGCCTTCAGTAAAACTCAGGATGTTTGTATGCCTTCTTGCTGGTACCATGCTTACCCCGAGTTCTCAAGAAGATATAGACCGACCGGGCCCAAGTCTTCCTAAAGGCTCCAGATTGGGCATGGAGTGTGTGGTATCCAGAACTTCTAGTCTTGAGCACATGTCCTCTGATGAGGCTTCCCATCTGGGAGGACTTGGTGTAGCAGCAACAGACAGGGTTCTCCACCTTCGTGCTTGAAGATTGAGCGGTAACAGCTGAACACCTTCGACCCTTCTCCGGAGGTGGTTGATGTCATCTTAGCAGCTAGGCATCTCCCCAAAAAAGTCTGTTGGAGCAAATTTGTGGTTTGGTGCTGCACATGCTAGATTGTTCCTCTCCAGATTATCTGACTTCCTCTTGTTTGTTCTGACTTCTGACTCCCCCCCACCCACCCCCCCAAAAAGCTTTGCTTTGGGCACACCTAAGGGTTATCTTTCTGACTTTTCAGCTTTCTGACGGTTACCATATCAGCCCTCGTTTAAGTTGCTGGTTGTCATGGGATTTTGGAAATGTTCCCCCTTTGAAATTCCCCAGTGGGATCTTAATCTAGTCCTGATTTATTTGATGTGCCCTCCATTTGAGCTGCCTCCCCACTGTCGTTTATGGCTCCCTACTATTAAGACTGTGTCTCATTGCTTACCATCTTTTTGGCACAGCGTGTGTGTGTGTAAGCTTCAAACTCTTTGTATTAATCCACAGTATACTTCCTTCTTCCAGACAAACTGATTCTGCAAACTCGGACATCACTCCGCTGAAGGTTGTGAAGCTGTTTCAGATTGATCATGCCATTGACCTTCTGACAATCTATTCTCCTCCTCCCCCCCCCATTTTGTGCCCTACAAGAATTCAAATCAGTTTCTCCAACAATTAGACAGCTTCATTGGCTGCTGGACAAGACAGGCAAATTGGTTTTGTATGCAGATTTGTATAGCACACTGTCACCCTCAAGTGTATCATAGCACTGAGCAGAGGTGAGTCCAACCAAAACTAGGGCCGGATAAGAGTACTCAAGCCTGAACTTCAGCTTCTTGCTTGATTCATTAAGTGAGGAGTAGGCTCTTACTTGTAACTTCAGGTCAGCTCACACTTTAGGAGCGTTGTAGAAGACTTGACTGGTGGATCATATTTTCCTTATGCATGGGATTTGTGCAAGTAGGGTTCCGGGCAAGCAGAGGTATCTGAAAGGTTTGTAAAGCAGATGCCTCAGTTAAGGTTGCTGGGCCAGTGATATGTAGTGCCTTAAAAGTGTGGGTAAGGAGGTTGAATTGTTTGTTTATGAATTAAGGAGACAGTGGCACTCCTTCAGGTGTGGTGTGGTGTGATGTGACATGAGTGCGGCGTGGGTGGTTGAGAATGATTCTGGTCTCCAAGTTGCAAATGATCAGCAGTCTTCTAGTGAATGTTTTGGTGATCCCTGCATGGAGTGTGATTCCATAGTCCAGCTTACTTATGATTAGGACACGTGTGACAGTTTTTTTGGTGCTGATTAGGAGCCGTTTAAAACTCTTCCTCAGTATCTCTACTGTGTGAAAAGCATGTGACAGTGACAGCATTGACTTGGGATTCCATGTCTAATTTTAAGACACTGATCATAGTCCATGTGGTAGTTTAATTTAAACAGCCAGAATTTATAGCCAAAGCTGTATTCACCTGGGCTATGAATCTTCGCTCAGAGCTATGATGCCCGCTTCAAATAACAAGTTTGTGTACCTCAGGAGAGATTGCTTTCTCCATGTAAGCAGCAACATTTTGAAGTCCCCCCCCCCCCCCCCCCCTTCTACTTTTGCTTTCAGTCCTTACTCTTACTTTATAGGAAAGTCCTAAAAACTTTTTGGTTAAATAAGTTATTCTGGCAGCTTTTTCTGTGGTCTGTTGCAATGTTATAGGATAACACCTTTTTTTTATGTGTGCTGCGCTTAATAAGTATCCTAAATAAATAATCAATAATTGAGGGTCTAATGGAGAGTTTGCCTTCAGAAAAACCAGGAGGCTGGAATTGTAGTGTTAAGTATTTCACTTAACCATGTATTCTGATCCTGGCAAAAAAGACACTGTTTCCCATTTGACCCCCAGCGCTTAAGGTCCAGGGTCTGCTGTAAATGAGAGGGCTTAGAAATTGGCTTACTACAGGTATTTCACTCCATATAATAGAAATAGCGTTTGCCTTCAGTTCAGTTTGGTTATAAAGCAATGTTCCATGAACAATACATTTTATTTTCATTACTGCAGTTCACATTTTAATCAGCATTTTAGCATTGCAGTTGCTTCACGGGGGTTAGGGCCTGGATGATGTATGAGCTTAACAAAGTGGATCTAAGCAGTATGTTCTTTCTATGTGTTACAGCTTTACGCAGCCACAAAGTTTCACCAGTTCACATTGCTCACGCGCTATACCTCTTCGATCAGGAGGAATTTGTTGCGCGCTCTGATTATTTTTACACGGGAGTGTTTCTTTAGCGGGCCACTGCATGCTTTTAAATCATAAGAGCACACCGGGGGTCGCTTGTCAGCCCCTTAATAACTGGCATAGGGTGGAGCGGGACCACTTGACTTTGTCTAGGGTCAAAGCGAAGACAGTGACCTATTGGTTCCCTTAATCCGAAGGGAGCGGGGATTAACCAATTTGGGTACGATAGAGCTTGTCTGAGGCCCGGAGCACGATTCCCGTAAAACGTTTAAGTGACCTGCATACTTGGCTCTGATGTTTGTTATTGTTTGATCAGCAAAACTTTGAAATTAACAAGCCCTGTAAAGAGTGAAGAGAATGCAGGCCTCGCGCGCTCGGGTCAGGCTGGCTCCACTACAAAACTGCGGTATGCACTTTAAAAAATGTGAGTGCTTCTGGAGCGCGAGACCCCGATGGGGACATCTAAGACTTCGCCTATCTGCGGTTGGTTTGCAGTTAACGCACCTCGGCGGGAAGCCATCACCTCATGCGAGGTTGCTTGTGCTAACGTGTCTTTTGATGGTGGCGATTACAAAGCGACGCAATTGGTCCGTTTTGCAACAACAAGATGTTTTTGAGCGCTGCTGTTCTCCTTTTAAAACTCTGGCGCCAGCCTGAGAACAGCAAATAGCAAAACATGGACCCGATGATTGATATTTTCATATACGTGCTCCCTGATAACACCCTCATTTGGACTGCTTTCCCTATTACCAGTCGGTGTGGGTAGGTGGAGTTTTGTTTCTAGTTGCAGTCCCCATGACCCTTTCATCATCATTTAAGGAGTCCCTACCTGTTTTGCTAGTTCTGAATTTGAGACGTTACAGTCCCAAAGACACCGAGTCAAGCCTGCATGTTTGACATCTAGTATTCAGTAATGGGCCAATGCAGTCTTGATTCTGTTAATCTCTATGTAGTTTGACCAACTCGTAATTAGGCTCTTAAAGTAAAGGGGAAATCTGTCACATTTTTATTTATTACGAAATCTCTCACAAATGGACTGATACAGGTGCTTCTCTTGCCTGACGCTTCACATTGATTTTCTGCAGTTTTCAGAGTCAATCGAGATGTGGAGGACTGATTCCCAGGTTCACATCTACAGTATATTTTTTTGTACCAACTCTTTGAGATTATGGTCAATTGATTTTATTCAATGTGCCTCAGATTATAAATGTGTATTGCAAAAATGAATACTGTAATGGGCAAATTAGAAAGCACAGTGTCCCGTGTTCCATGCCTAACATCCTTAAATCCGTTACCCATTCTTAATCACGAAATGCCATCAGATTGATGTACATACAGTACACGTGCGAAGAGCTGGTACCAATGTTTTTCCTATAAAAGCGCTCTTCTGCTTCTTGAATCTAGATCCTCACTTTTATTAATGTCCCACATAAAAACAATGTCTATTGATTCTGCGATCAGCTGTTGAATGAGCCTCTGTGTAATTTCTGATTTCCTAATGTGTCGGCCTGGCTGCAAAGCTTTATTGGCGCTATATCTCAGAATATCACTTGTTCACAAAAGAACAGAAGTACAGGCAGGGAGAGTAAACTTTGAGTGAGCCCCTTGAGCTATTGGTTTCCGTGTGTTGTCCGTGACTGCTTCGTTGCTTTAGTTGACTGGCCATCACAGCCGTGTGATTTCGTAGACGGTTAATTGTCTCTGATGTATCTATTAGGATTTGGGGTTGGGCCTCAAGGAAACATTTTGTTACTGTAGAAGCAGCTGGTGATCTCTAGTGTATTTAATTTACCGACACAATGATACTTTAGTTGTTATTTATGACTTGTTTTTAAAGATGTTCTTTTCTGTCTTGTTTTATATGCCTGTTCTAAAGACAGTGATATTTACTAATTGGCCATGTGTGTTCTTTGTTTTATTGTTTTACCAACATGATGGGGTTCCAGCTGTTTTGGTTCACAAAATAGATGTATTTGCACACTGAAAATACTGGCCCTTTGTCAGTGTCTGCTACAATATATATGGCCTCGGGTGCAACTTATGACTTATTTTTGTAACACGCTGATGCTACAGCTTAAGCCTGCCATTTCAGACCTGTTCAGGAAAGGCTCCCGTCTCCCAACTTCTTCAATATCGTTGTAGTTCAAGGGGTTGAGTCTTCATGGGGTTTTCTTTCTAAGACCGATCTGGGCACCAGTTAAATAGTCACCAAACCATTACCAAAACACTTTTCCTAACAAAAAGCTAGTCCTATTGACTTTGCCGGTGCTTTTTGGCTTCTTGGACTGATTGGCTTAGCTAAAATCAAATAATTTTATGTGCCAGATATAATCCATACCAATCCACAGTTGTATTGCTATACGTTTAGATGTGAAATTTTAGGTCATTTTTTTCCCCACTGAGTTTTTAAATGTATTTTGCAAATTCTTCTGTGCCAATCACACCTGCTTAGTGATGTGATTTTTATGATATTTGACTTAATCTAAAGATCAAAGGGTGCAAATGACCTTTTGAGAAATGATAAAGGAATACCCGGACCTTAAGCTATTCTTGTTTATGGTTTAACTTTTTATTTTGAGATTCGCACTGCTAACCCACTAAAACCCAACCGACTTTGGAGGAACCCCATGTCATGGCACCATATTTTCAACATTCAGAACAACTTGCCGCCAAGAAAAACATCCAATTCTCTGCTGGGCACAGTGCCCTTAAGGCCAGAAATAAGAATCCATGGACCTCAAGGAAAGAGAAAAGAGTAGGATGACGAAAGAAAAGAGAAGGTGAGCAAAACATTGGGGATATGAAGGTGAGCAGAGGAGAGAGTATACACGGTTCTAAAACAGAACATTAACCAATAAACATTAACGGCGTTCTCCGAGACTCTACTTGATGGCTTGCATGACACGATCCTGAATCAGGGAATGCCCCGTCACAAGAGTAGGCATGCAGACAAGAGTGTTAAGCAAGTTCACCCTATGGTGAGCCCATCTTATCGCCTTCCAAAAAAGAGCTATTTGCAGTCGCTGAAGAAAAAGATAGGATTTTTTCTTACAGCTCACTAAGAATTAGCTGTGAATATGTGGTACCCAAGACACAGTCTTTGCCTCATTATCAGGCTGGTGGTCTTGAGACCGCCAGCCTCGTGGTGGCGGTCAGGACAACTGCTGCTGTGGCGTCTGACTGCCACATTAGGAACCTAGCGGTCAGACCTCCAGGGTACCGCCATCTCCGCCTGGATCAGTGGTCCCGACGGTCTGATAGTGGTGGAGGACGGAATCAGCCAGGGCGGTGCTGCATGCAGCGCCACCCTACTGACCTGCTTCTTAGCCAGCGTTTTTCGGCTTGCAGGTGAAAGGGCCACAGAGGGTCCCCTACCGATGTTCTTGGCATGTGCAGGTGTCCCCCTGCCCAGCACCCTCACAATATTCACGGTCTGCTGTATAGGTGCACCCTGCAGGTGACAGCATTGTTGCCGGCTCGGTTACGAGCGGAAAACAATACTGCTGCCACTTTCCCGCTAGACTGACTGGCGGAAAACAAAGTTTCCACGAGTCAGCCTAGCAGGAAAGTCTTAATGGGTCTGGCAGGTAGGTAGCCTGTGTGGCCGCAACCTCCCCGTTGGGAGTTGAACAGATGGGTCTTCCTGTCCTAGTTAGGCCCTCAGCCTTTTTGACAGACTTGAATTGTTGTTGCCTCCTTTACATTTCCGTTTCCTTGACAGGGAAGAGGAGGACATACTTGTTTTCATATGTCTGGTGCTGCTTTAAGTAAAATGTAACTTATTTCTGAACTTGATTGCACTAGTCACAGGATTTTCCCCCTCCCACCCACCCCCTTTTCTGGGTTGCTGCTCCTCCCTCCCTTCCACCCACCCACTTTTTTGGGTTGCTGCTCTTCCCTCCCTCCCACCCACCCCCTTTTCTGGGTTGCTGATACTCCCTCCCTCCCACCCACCCCCTTTTCTGGGTTGCTGCTCCTCCCTCCCTCCCCACCCCCTTTTCTGGGTTGCTGCTCCTCCCTCCCACCCTCCCCACCCCCTTTTCTGGGTTGCTGCTCCTCCCTCCCACCCCACCCCTTTTCTGGGTTGCTGCTCCTCCCTCCCACCCACCCCACCCCTTTTCTGGGTTGCTGCTCCTCCCTCCCACCCCACCCTTTTTCTGGGTTGCTGCTCCTCCCTCCCCCCCCCACCCCTTTTCTGGGTTGCTGCCCCTCCCACCCCCCCACCCCTTTTCTGGGTTGCTGCCCCTCCCACCCCCCCACCCCTTTTCTGGGTTGCTGCCCCTCCCACCCCCCCCACCCCTTTTCTGGGTTGCTGCCCCTCCCACCCCCCCCACCCCTTTTCTGGGTTGCTGCCCCTCCCACCCCCCCACCCCTTTTCTGGGTTGCTGCCCCTCCCACCCCCCCCACCCCTTTTCTGGGTTGCTGCCCCTCCCACCCCCCCCACCCCTTTTCTGGGTTGCTGCCCCTCCCACCCCCCCACCCCTTTTCTGGGTTGCTGCCCCTCCCACCCCCCCACCCCTTTTCTGGGCTGCTCCCCCTCCCACCCCCCCCACCCCTTTTCTGGGCTGCTCCCCCCCCCACCCCCCCACCCCTTTTCTGGGCTGCTCCCCCCCCCCCACCCCCCCACCCCTTTTCTGGGCTGCTCCCCCCCCCCACTCCCCCCCACCCCTTTTCTGGGCTGCTTCCCCCCCACCCCTTTTCTGGGCTGCTTCCCCCCCCACCCCCCCACCCCTTTTCTGGGCTGCTCCCCCCCCCACCCCCCCACCCCTTTTCTGGGTTGCTCCCCCCCCCACCCCCCCCACCCCTTTTCTGGGTTGCTCCCCCCCCCCCCCCCCACCCCTTTTCTGGGTTGCTCCCCCCCCCCCCCCACCCCTTTTCTGGGTTGCTCCCCCCCCCACCCCCCCCACCCCTTTTCTGGGTTGCTCCCCCCCCCACCCCCCCCACCCCTTTTCTGGGTTGCTCCCACCCCCCCCCACCCCTTTTCTGGGCTGCTGCTCCCCCCCCCCACCCCTTTTCTGGGCTGCTGCTCCCCCCCCCCACCCCTTTTCTGGGCTGCTGCTCCCCCCCCCCCCACCCCTTTTCTGGGCTGCTGCTCCCCCCCCCCCCACCCCTTTTCTGGGCTGCTGCTCCCCCCCCCCCCCCACCCCTTTTCTGGGCTGCTGCTCCCCCCCCCCCACCCCTTTTCTGGGCTGCTGCTCCCCCCCCCCCCACCCCTTTTCTGGGCTGCTGCTCCCCCCCCCCCACCCCTTTTCTGGGCTGCTGCTCCCCCCCCCCCCACCACTTTTCTGGGCTGCTGCTCCCCCCCCCCCCCCACCACTTTTCTGGGCTGCTGCTCCCCCCCCCCCCCACCACTTTTCTGGGCTGCTGCTCCCCCCCCCCCCCCACCACTTTTCTGGGCTGCTGCTCCCCCCCCCCCACCCCTTTTCTGGGCTGCTGCTCCCCCCCCCCCCCACCCCTTTTCTGGGCTGCTGCTCCCCCCCCCCCCCACCCCTTTTCTGGGCTGCTGCTCCCCCCCCCCCCACCCCTTTTCTGGGCTGCTGCTCCCCCCCCCCACCCCTTTTCTGGGCTGCTGCTCCCCCCCCCCCACCCCTTTTCTGGGCTGCTGCTCCCCCCCCCCCCACCCCTTTTCTGGGCTGCTGCTCCCCCCCCCCCACCCCTTTTCTGGGCTGCTGCTCCCCCCCCCCCCACCCCTTTTCTGGGCTGCTGCTCCCCCCCCCCCCCCACCCCTTTTCTGGGCTGCTGCTCCCCCCCCCCCCACCCCTTTTCTGGCCTGCTGCTCCCCCCCCCCCCCACCCCTTTTCTGGGCTGCTGCTCCCCCCCCCCCCCACCCCTTTTCTGGGCTGCTGCTCCCCCCCCCCCCCACCCCTTTTCTGGGCTGCTGCCCCCCCCACTACCCCCCTCCCTTTTCTGGGCTGTTCCCCCCCCCACCCCTTTTCTGGGCTGCTGCTCCCCCCCCCTTTTCTGGGCTGCTGTCCCCCCCCACTACCCCCCCCCATTTTCTGGGCTGCTGCCCCTCCCACTACCCCCCACCCCTTTTCTGGGCTGCTGCCCCTCCCACCCCCCCCACCCCTTTTCTGGGCTGCTGCCCCTCCCACCCCCCCCACCCCTTTTCTGGGCTGCTGCTCCCCCCCCCCCCCCACTACCCCCCCCCCCCCCCCTTTCTGGGCTCCTCCCCCCCACCCCTTTTCTGGGCTGCTGCTCCCCCCCACCCCTTTTCTGGGCTGCTGCTCCCCCCCCCCTTTTCTGGGCTGCTGTCCCCCCCCCCTCCCCCCCCACCCCTTTTCTGGGCTGCTGTCCCCCCCCTCCCCCCCCACCCCTTTTCTGGGCTGCTGTCCCCCCCCTCCCCCCCCACCCCTTTTCTGGGCTGCTGTCCCCCCCCTCCCCCCCCACCCCTTTTCTGGGCTGCTGCCCCTCCCACCCCCCCACCCCTTTTCTGGGCTGCTGCCCCTCCCACCCCCCCACCCCTTTTCTGGGCTGCTGCCCCTCCCACCCCCCCCACCCCTTTTCTGGGCTGCTGCCCCTCCCACCCCCCCCCCCCACCCCTTTTCTGGGCTGCTGCACCCCCCACCCCTTTTCTGGGCTGCTGCACCCCCCACCCCTTTTCTGGGCTGCTGCACCTCCCACCCCTTTTCTGGGCTGCTGCACCTCCCACCCCTTTTCTGGGCTGCTGCACCTCCCACCCCTTTTCTGGGCTGCTGCACCTCCCACCCCTTTTCTGGGCTGCTGCACCTCCCCCCCCTTTTCTGGGCTGCTGCACCTCCCCCCCCTTTTCTGGGCTGCTGCTCCCCCCCCCCTTTTCTGGGCTGCTGCTCCCCCCCCCTTTTCTGTGCTGCTGCCCCCCCCCCCCACTACCCCCCTCCCCCTTTTCTGGGCTGCTCCCCCCCCCCCCTTTTCTGGGCTGCTGCTCCCCCCCACCCCTTTTCTGGGCTGCTGCTCCCCCCCCCCTTTTCTGGGCTGCTGTCCCCCCCCACTACCCCCCCCCCCCCCCTTTTCTGGGCTGCTGCCCCCCCTTTTCTGGGCTGCTGCCCCTCCCACCCCCCCACCCCTTTTCTGGGCTGCTGCCCCTCCCACCCCCCCACCCCTTTTCTGGGCTGCTGCCCCTCCCACCCCCCCCACCCCTTTTCTGGGCTGCTGCCCCCCCCCACCCCTTTTCTGGGCTGCTGCCCCTCCCACCCCTTTTCTGGGCTGCTGCCCCTCCCACCCCCCCCACCCCTTTTCTGGGCTGCTGCCCCTCCCACCCCCCCACCCCTTTTCTGGGCTGCTGCCCCTCCCACCCCCCCACCCCTTTTCTGGGCTGCTGCCCCTCCCACCCCCCCACCCCTTTTCTGGGCTGCTGCCCCTCCCACCCCCCCACCCCTTTTCTGGGCTGCTGCCCCTCCCACCCCCCCACCCCTTTTCTGGGCTGCTGCCCCTCCCACCCCCCCCACCCCTTTTCTGGGCTGCTGCCCCCCCCCCACCCCTTTTCTGGGCTGCTGCCCCCCCCCCCACCCCTTTTCTGGGCTGCTGCCCCCCCCCCACCCCTTTTCTGGGCTGCTGCCCCCCCCCCCCACCCCTTTTCTGGGCTGCTGCACCCCCCCCCACCCCTTTTCTGGGCTGCTGCACCCCCCCCCACCCCTTTTCTGGGCTGCTGCACCCCCCCCCCCACCCCTTTTCTGGGCTGCTGCACCCCCCCCCCCACCCCTTTTCTGGGCTGCTGCACCCCCCCCACCCCTTTTCTGGGCTGCTGCACCCCCCCCACCCCTTTTCTGGGCTGCTGCACCCCCCCCCACCCCTTTTCTGGGCTGCTGCACCCCCCCACCCCTTTTCTGGGCTGCTGCACCCCCCCCACCCCTTTTCTGGGCTGCTGCACCCCCCCACCCCATTTCTGGGCTGCTGCACCCCCCCACCCCTTTTCTGGGCTGCTGCACCCCCCCACCCCTTTTCTGGGCTGCTGCCCCTCCCACCCCCCCACCCCTTTTCTGGGCTGCTTCTTCCCCCAACCCCTTCTTCCCCTCCTCCTACCCGCAACCCCACCCAATGTCTGAGAGAGCTCTCCAATTTTCAACTCTGATATATATTTAGTTAAACCTCCGAAAGTCTGTTATGGTTGCCTCTTCTCAGAACATGATTACCTTTATTCACTGTTCTCTATCATGATTGAGTACTGACCACGTCTGTTACTTATTTTTGGAAAAGGCTTCTAACATTTGTAGCCCCACAGTGCTGCCGCCACCCGGCTCCATCTTCTTTATTCCCAACCGGTATAAGATATATGGTGCTCTCCTGCACACTAGCCCCTCCCAGTCTAAAACACGTTTATCTGAAAACAAACCAATTCTTGCAGAAGCATTATACATATTAACAAGCTCCTGCATCGGCTCAAAGACATCAGATGTTTATATAGATCGTTGGTTAAGATAATTGGTAACATACTTGTGTTCATATAGCTTAAGAATTTGAAGCGCTATAGGACAATTCAGTGGCAAATTGGGCACACTTCAGATACCACACAATTCCACTCTCTCTGCACCATTCCACGCAATGCCACTCCACATCACACAATGTCACTGTACGCCACACAGTGCCTCTCCACTCTTTGCCACTCCATGCAGTGCCACTCCACTCAATGCAGTGCCCCTCCACACCATTCCTTATACTGCCGCTCCACCCAGTGCAACTCCGTTCTACGCCACACAGTGCCACTACATATAGTACCATTGCTCTCCACACAATACAACTCCGTTCTCCTTCACCACACATTGCCAATTAGCGCCACACAATGCCACACAATGCCACTTTACTCCATGCAATGCCACTATACGCCACACAGTGCCACTACTCTGCTCCACAGTGCCACTAAACTCCACTCATTCCACTTCACTACACAGTGCCACTCTACTACACGCCACACATTTCCACTCCATGCCACAAAATGCCATTCCATGTAACAGTGCTGCCCACCGCCCAAGTTCCACCCCATGCTAATACACTGCACGCCACACAATGCCACTCCCTGCCATACCCCACGCAATTACACTCCACACAGTGCCACTCCACACAGTGCCACTCCACACCAACAAAGCCAGGAAATCACATGTAGGTGAGTCCTATGAGCTTTGACAATGATTGTTTAAGACTAGTTTTAAGAAATTGATATTTTTGGCCAAAAAACGAATGCATAGTGCCATCAAAAACTTGGAAAGTCCTGCCCTGGTCAAATCTTTGATAAGTCACACTGCTCTTTAGGGAACTCTAAGATTGACAGCTATATTTTTAACTTGATATACAGGTAGAATTTGGTGGCAACCTTTTCAACTCGTATTCGGTATGGTTGAGATGTCTTAAATTGTTCTTTCAAGACAGGCAGGTATTTCAAGCGTTCAGTGACCCAATGATGCACACAGACCAACTGTTTGTTTTGTTTATAATGCCATCCTGGTCAGCTGCATTGTTTTCTGCATTTAATTGTTTTGTTAATGTGTGAAGTGTACTACGTTTATGTGCAGAGCACCCTAAAAGTACACTTTTATAGTGGGGTGGCTGACACTGTTGTAGGTACATTGTGCCATTGCGATTACAGGTTTATGAAAGGGAGAATATGACATGAAAATGGTAAGTTAATGAAACCCCCTCATGATTCCTATAGCAGGCGATTATTTTGGCATTCTGAGCGCTTGGCGCTTTACAAGATTTTCTTTAAAGATCCCCTATGGAAGAATAAGTCCCCAGCACTCTAAAATATCAATATTTGGTCATTTGGCTTTATAGCCCCATGACTTAATGTATAATTGTGCAGTTTTACGTCGCCACAGCTCTGATTGGTACTGAGGACTCCTACTCTTGAATCAACAGACAATTCACACCGAACACAAGAGTGGCAGCCATTTAAGAAGTGGGTCTTTAGCTCCCTTTTATAATCCCCTAGAATTATCCTCAAATGACAAGCACAGTTTGCTTAACATAGATTAATCCAAACTGAGTTGCGTGAGAAGCACTTACACGTTGAGTTCTTATTTTAATTATTGCTTATGAGATCAGAGTAATAATAAACTTATAGTTGGGAAATAGTTTTTTTCCAGGTCGACAGTTCATCTGTGTATAATCCTTTGCTATCAGATCTACAAAGAGAGAGACAGCAGCTTGATGAATCAATTGCCCCAATCCCCGTTTTGTTCCCTACCATCGGGTGAGGCTTTCGCTTTACAGGGAGTGCAGAATTATTAGGCAAATGAGTATTTTGACCACATCATCCTCTTTATGCATGTTGTCTTACTCCAAGCTGTATAGGCTCGAAAGCCTACTACCAATTAAGCATATTAGGTGATGTGCATCTCTGTAATGAGAAGGGGTGTGGTCTAATGACATCAACACCCTATATCAGGTGTGCATAATTATTAGGCAACTTCCTTTCCTTTGGCAAAATGGGTCAAAAGAAGGACTTGACAGGCTCAGAAAAGTCAAAAATAGTGAGATATCTTGCAGAGGGATGCAGCACTCTTAAAATTGCAAAGCTTCTGAAGCGTGATCATCGAACAATCAAGCGTTTCATTCAAAATAGTCAACAGGGTCGCAAGAAGCGTGTGGAAAAACCAAGGCGCAAAATAACTGCCCATGAACTGAGAAAAGTCAAGCGTGCAGCTGCCACGATGCCACTTGCCACCAGTTTGGCCATATTTCAGAGCTGCAACATCACTGGAGTGCCCAAAAGCACAAGGTGTGCAATACTCAGAGACATGGCCAAGGTAAGAAAGGCTGAAAGACGACCACCACTGAACAAGACACACAAGCTGAAACGTCAAGACTGGGCCAAGAAATATCTCAAGACTGATTTTTCTAAGGTTTTATGGACTAATGAAATGAGAGTGAGTCTTGATGGGCCAGATGGATGGGCCCGTGGCTGGATTGGTAAAGGGCAGAGAGCTCCAGTCCGACTCAGACGCCAGCAAGGTGGAGGTGGAGTACTGGTTTGGGCTGGTATCATCAAAGATGAGCTTGTGGGGCCTTTTCGGGTTGAGGATGGAGTCAAGCTCAACTCCCAGTCCTACTGCCAGTTCCTGGAAGACACCTTCTTCAAGCAGTGGTACAGGAAGAAGTCTGCATCCTTCAAGAAAAACATGATTTTCATGCAGGGCAATGCTCCATCACACGCGTCCAAGTACTCCACAGCGTGGCTGGCAAGAAAGGGTATAAAAGAAGGAAATCTAATGACATGGCCTCCTTGTTCACCTGATCTGAACCCCATTGAGAACCTGTGGTCCATCATCAAATGTGAGATTTACAAGGAGGGAAAACAGTACACCTCTCTGAACAGTGTCTGGGAGGCTGTGGTTGCTGCTGCACGCAATGTTGATGGTGAACAGATCAAAACACTGACAGAATCCATGGATGGCAGGCTTTTGAGTGTCCTTGCAAAGAAAGGTGGCTATATTGGTCACTGATTTGTTTTTGTTTTGTTTTTGAATGTCAGAAATGTATATTTGTGAATGTTGAGATGTTATATTGGTTTCACTGGTAATAATAAATAATTGAAATGGGTATATATTTTTTTTTGTTAAGTTGCCTAATAATTATGCACAGTAATAGTCACCTGCACACACAGATATCCCCCTAACATAGCTAAAACTAAAAACAAACTGAAAACTGCTTCCAAAAATATTCAGCTTTGATATTAATTAGTTTTTTGGGTTCATTGAGAACATGGTTGTTGTTCAATAATAACATTAATCCTCAAAAATACAACTTGCCTAATAATTCTGCACTCCCTGTATAACTTACTCTGCAAATTGGTGTTTGGGTTCTCGACTAGACTTGTACTATTCCTACAGAGGCAAGAGCATTATGGCACTACTGCTTGGCGTGGCAGTCGATTTCTTCTGCTTCATGGCTTTCCCCACCTTTACTCAGTATTATATGCGACAATTTTCCGGGAAAAACCTACGACTGTTTCTACAGTAGCTCCTGTATTGAAATTGAGAACATTTTTGCTGTTTCTTGACGATCACATAATGTTTTGACCAATCTCATTTCAAACTCGTTTTACAGCTATGGTATGAACATTCTGCTCCTCCTCTCAGATGCGGCAGACTGGCAGTGTCCAAAGGCCCACAGTTGGGTGTTGCATCTTGTGATACATGGCAGTGGAAGTTTATCCACTTTAGCATCCACACTCTAAAATGTAAATTTAAATTATTAAAAAATATCCTATGCCCTGGAGCTGGCCTTTTCTTCGGTAACATTTTTTGGTTTGTGCATAGGCTACATAGACCCAGGGTGTCCCGCAGCTCCACCCAAAGCGTATCTCATACTTATTGAAAAGCGATTAAATAAATGACTTGTGGAATGCTTTAAGTGCCGAATACTTGTAATTGTGTTGGTTAATTAATTTTAGACCCACACAAAAGAAAAATTGTTTTAGAGAATTAAAACGAGAGCTAAATTCTGACCACAGAATCCAAGAAATGGAAATATTGAAATTATAAAGATCGACTCACCAAGTTCACATTGTTTTCCGGAGAGATAAAGCGTGTGGGAGATGTATTTATTTACCCTATATAAGGATAAGAGTGAACCATATCAAGATCTGGCAGGGAGTCTTCAGTTTCATGACAATAAAGGCAGCAATTTATTTAAACGCGGGTCCGGGATGTCAGGAGCTTGGTGGCTTGTTTAATAATTATCTATGGTGAGTACAGACGTACTTAAGAGTTCTCTCTCATAAGGTATCTTTTTTTTTTCATGCTCAGTATTTTGTGACAATCGATTCTTGCACTTTTATAGCATGATTGGGTAACGCACTGTCAGTAAAATAGGATGACTGATCAGGACCTATTGTGGTTGTAGTTGGTGGTAATATTTTTTTCTCATTTTATGCTAATGGGTAATATTTAAATTTGACTCCTCGTCGCAAAAAATAGATAGTTTAATTTAGCAAAACCTTTAAAAATTACTTGGAGGTGAAACGCTGGCTTATTTTTGTATTTGTTTTTCTTCAACATGCAGCCACGCAGAATTTGGTTGTAAATGCGATGTTCTCATTACCTGGTGTGAAAAACTAAGCTTTTTTTTTTTTCCAGAAAGCCGTGACTGTTCTTTGTGTTAGAGGAAGCTGTTTGTTCCACCGCGTTTAAAAAAAAAGTCTTCAGCAAGCCTTAGAAAACAATTAGTACATCTTTCAAATGGGCTAACTTGATTAAATACTCAAATAATGTTCAGTAATGGAATAGAAAGGGTTATCTCGTGGCTAATCCTCAAGTAATGGAATTGGTGTATCTCTGATTTTTCTCTTAGCTGTTCCCAGTGTACAGAGGGAATGAAACAAAAGTGATTATGGGAAAGAAGGCTTTCCACTGGAGGCCAGCTTGGAAAAGGAGACCTTATCTCAAGCAATTAATCAAGAAACTCATATTGAGGGACAGTTATTCAAAGCTAATTCTTAAATAGCTTGCGCCCCAGGTCCTGAGATATTTTTCCAGAATTTTAGTCAAGGTCATGAAGGCACCAGGGCAGGGCCTGCATCAAAATGAAGGCATCTTGTTGAAAGGGCACATTTCTCCGTGCGTCAACGTGGGCTGTTACCTTAGACATTTCTAATGAATGATTTCTGCCTGAGTTTGTTTATTCATTTGTATTAACAGTCGGTTCTTACGAAACCTTTCTGTTTAGTCTTCATGATACCTGTAATGGTCCCTTATGTTCAGCTTAAAAGCCTGCCGATGCAGGCACAACCAGTGACGTTTGGTCAGCGTGATAAAAGTATTCAGTGCCTCTGCGAGAATACCATATTCATCGTCTGAAAATATTTAACTAAAGTCGTCCAACGAGCCTTCACTTAACAGTTAAAAAGGTCGAGCAGAGAAATGTCATGCATGTTGGACGTCCAGAGATTTATAATTGATTCACTTGGTACAAGTCACAGTATAGACATCTCGAGTCCACGCTAAAAAAATATTTGTTACATTCAAGTTTATTCGACATTCAGAAGGTATGTTTGGAGAACGTATTGTCCAGTAACGAGACCTATTTGTGAAATAATACATAGAGAAACAATGACATGTAGCAAACCTTGTGAGGTTGTGCGTTTTGTTTTGCAGTAAATTATTTCAAAACTTTTTATCAACGGCTTCTGAATAAGTTTACTTCTGTTGCAAAGTCTGCAACAGAATTTTGAGGTACTTTGGTCACATTGCAGACACCTACATTTCTTGCATTTGACGCCTATTTTCTTGTTTTTTTTAAAAAAAATTGTTTCCAAGATTTTTTTTTAAATGAGGCATAACACAAGCCGCTGACTTCCTATTTAAACAGATGTGTGAACATTCAGTTCAAAAGAAAAATTACCATAGGATCTGAAAACTTGATGAGTGGACTGAACAAAAGGAGTAGGGCGACATTAGCGTAGATTTACATTAGTGGAGATTTATGTATTTTGTGAATCCACAAGAATTTACAGAAGTAGTTCAGGAAGTCACACTTCTAAAAGTTATTTGTGAACTGTATTTTAGCACGAGCAAATGTGTAGATTTGCTCATGCGAACATCTGTTGAGCGTTTACAAGATCAGTTTCCCTTCAAACACTTTTTTCTCCTAACCTTTGAAAAGGTTTTACTTCTGGTCCTTGTCAGGAGTACATTTTCAACATTTCTCAGCATGAGAAATGATTAGAGAAGAACTGGTGGAAACCCTTAAAAGATGCAAGTCAGTATGTTTGCACAGACTCAAAAGGGCATTCCAATACTGGAATTATTGCTTATTGCTACCTCCACCCCCAATATGTAGATCTGCAGAAAGGTGCCAAAATAAGGAAATTGTTAGTATTCAAGCCATACTATGGTTTTATCCCTGGCATAGTCAGAGGTTATTATGAGAGCCCTTATGTAATGAGACTGCTGCCTTAATTTGTCACCGTACTACATGGCACCAAAGGGACAGTTAGTTTTTTTTTTACAGGGCAACTGGATTTATGTAGCAACCTGACCCATCAATAAGTGGATTTTTTAATTAAATTCCAAACCCCTGTATTGAGACCTTATCTCTCTTCTTTACCCACTTCAGTCAGTTTCTGCCATTAACTCTATAGAATATGTTCTTCTCTCTTTCACCAGGTCTTTTATTCTTAATACATCTCAGTCTTTGAAACCCTTGACCACTCTATATTGATCTCTTTCTGGTATTTCTGGTACACCATTCTATTGAGTTTCTTTTTGTCCTACCAGGTACTCTTATGCTTTGTTCTGGGCAGAAAGAATTTTTGATTTCTTCTCATTTCACAGTTATCTGACTGAGTTCCATCCTGACTCCCCCCACCTTCCCTTCTACATAAATCTCATTAACTTTTCTGATCTCATCCGTTTACTTTTATCCGGATGATTGATTTTCCTTGCCCATCCTTCATTGACACTTGTCTTTAGTATTGCAGTTTATAGTTGCTCATCTTTTATAGAAGTTTAGGCATCTTCCAAGTCTCTTACTCAGCCTTACCAAAATATTATATTTTCTTTCTTTCTGTGTTCCCCATTTCTACCCTTCCCTATCATGCATACATAGTCTTTCCTCCCACCGTCGGTCTTCAGTCTTTGTAACTTTGACATTATCTCTGATTCCTCTTTTTCTTTTTACTGAGAGCATACTTGCTGCCTCCTCTTGCCAGTATCAACTTTATAATGGTTAGCAAATGTGATGACTTCATACTTTAAGGTCCTATCTTCAGCCTTCTCCTGTACTGCCTCAGTTGCTGCTCCTCCCTCTGTTGGTCTTTCTATTTGATAGCTTGCAAGTCTGCACACTATTTGCCTCCTTTTCTGCCTTGCACTGTCATCTTTTTTAACAAAATACACTTTTTGAAATTTGTAGAGACTTTGTCACATCTTTACACTTTTGTTGCAAGATGTCTTCAAAAACGAAGGTATTCCTACATTTAAGTGGTGCAGGCCACCTTTGTTATTTCTTTCTTTGACTTTAGTTTACCTAGAAAGAAATGCTTACCCTTTTGTTTAACATATTTCTG
Source organism: Pleurodeles waltl (assembly GCF_031143425.1). Taxonomy (NCBI): domain Eukaryota; kingdom Metazoa; phylum Chordata; class Amphibia; order Caudata; family Salamandridae; genus Pleurodeles; species Pleurodeles waltl. The sequence goes on along the minus strand of NC_090442.1, from coordinate 699,372,630 downwards.
AAAGTGCTGAGTCAAGTAAACAGCAGCCCCTTGCTGCTATTGTCCAGGTGGCTGCAAGTGTCCCCTGGGCGGTACCTTGAGTATCGCTGCCCTAGTATTTAGGAAGGTAATTTTGTTGCCTGGAATAAGGTATCTGCCATTGAGAACAATTGATGATCTTCATAAGGAACAATAGTATCCCACTGGTAATTCTGGGGTGTACTTTCTATCACGGCCTGCTACTTGTTTAGAATGCCATCTCCCCTGCAGACAAAACCTGTTTGGCTCTGCTTGAAGAGCACTGAAAGTCAGCTCAGGTTCTGTTAGTGTTAAAAGTGGAAGTAACTGCCCCAGATACATGATTGAGGGCCTTCTGATGCAAGCAGTCCTTTTTATGAATTATTATTAGGGGTGTGGAGATCCCTTCACTCCTTGCTGAGTAGTCAGACTTTAGTCGTGTTTGAAAATGCATCAACTATGTGGAACTGAGCGATATGCGTGACACTAAATAGTGTCCCTTTCATTCATTGAAATATACATTTCAGTTCTATAAACTCCAGTTCTTCTAGGTTGGCTTAGGTTTAAAATGTAATTTGTAAGGAGTTGTGTAGTGAAGGGCTATTTTATCATGTCTCTGTAATAATAAAAAAAAAACTGTTGCAAGCAGTGACTGTTATTCAAACAAACAAACAAAAAATATTGAAGTGTGCACCATCTCTACTCTGGCTAAAAGAACTACTTGCGAATATTTCTCGATAGGGAGTAGTAATTCTTCACAATATTACCATAGCTCGGCTTATTGTGTTATTGTAATCACCGCGGTGTCGAGGCAGGTGATTAACGATAGCAATTTATTGTATCTGAGGAGGGGACAAAATAGGAGATGTTGTCGTTATCATAAATCATATCATAAATAACCAAAGAGCAGCCCTCGCATTGCTTGTGTGGTGTCAGCAGCAAGTCCTTTCAGACAGGCTAGCCCGCCATGTAGTCATAGAAACCCCAAAGTCATACTGTTATCTCGCTCTTGCTGCAGTTCTATGATACACCAGTATTAACATATAGATTAGGCCATTTATAATGCTAGGTGTCATTTCAGGTTGCCTGCTTCTGTGGCATTTTTATTTTATTGTGAGGAATGGTATGGTAGTGGTACAATTTTGCAGGTGGCAGTATTTTACCATTTATAATACCCGTCGGCTCAGCACCTGTCGCCACTGTTAATACACTGCGTTATTCATTGCATTTACCTGATGAATTGTCATCTCTTCATTACGCTGTTCTTCTGATCGTTTCATTTCCTACATTTAAGTAGTTTGAAATGGATTCTGAACTTTTCAAGATTTGGATTTATTCTTTCTACTTGGGTTTTCATTTCCCGAGGTTTAAATGCTTGTATCCTGCACCGCTAGAATAGTTTCGAGCACCTTTCGCGTTTGAATTGTATAAATGAATTGACTGCTAAAGTGAATATGCTATTCCAGTTGATTTAAAGCATCATAGTTTTCCCGTTTCCGGAAAATAAACGGAAATGTGCGCTTTCCAGCTACTCCTTAAGCCGGATGCTATACAGAGTATTTTTTTTCTTTAAAGCAGAAAGATCGCTTTAATAAGTTTGTGTTGCGGTCTCGCATGATCGGTGCTTCCTAGCCGCATCAGTAGTCCAGCGTCCCGAGGCAGTAATAGACATGCTGTAGCCCTTTCTGAAGCTATCTTAATGTGAAACAATACAGAGCCCAGTGGGAGACATTTTAAATGGTCAAGTCTGAATTATGTAGATCGAGGCACTTCATATGTTTAGCAAACATTTCAAAAATGAAAAAATGGTTCTGCTCATAAGGTTGTTTCATACAGATTGCGGGAGTGTAGTCTAACAATCCCCAATTTAGAGGCTTAATTGAGGTCCAGTATATTCAACAATTTTGTAGAATTCCACTCTTTCATTCATGACAGAATAAAAATACTCAACGTCTTACTTGCAAATTGTAAAATTAAATACTACACATATATAATGTGAGGTGTTAGCTAAAGTGGTATAAGTAATAGTTTGGCTTGAAGGAAGCAACTGTTACATTCAAGTGCCGCACTAATTTATTCACAGCTGAAGTATAGGTAAAAAAACCTCCCAGTATAGTTCATATTGTGTCGACGTTCCTCAGTCCTGCAAGAGGAAGTATGTATTCGGTGACCTCTTATAACAAGCTGTGACCTTTTAGTCTGGAGACTTGTAAAAAAAATGCTCTATTGCTGAGATACCCTCATGTACCCCGATGGCATATAGAGAACTATAAATCTGGATTGCCCAAGTTGTTAAAATTCAGAACTGTCCATTTTCATTCTCAACTGCTTATCAAAAATGATCTGGCTCTAAACATTAGAATACTGTGTAAAACTGTTTGAAAGTTGTGGAGTTCTGAATGAAACCGGCATTGTGATTTGTCAGTGTTTACGCTTTGTCTACAGCCAGCTTTTAGCAGGCAACACAAATGTTTCCAGTTTACTGTGGGCCAGCCCTTTGCTTACTATTGTTTGACTTTTAACTCTCATTTGCTTGGTTCTCGTTCACTGCTCCATATTGAGGACCCTACTTTTTAGGTTAAGCCTGTGACAGTGCATGTGCTCTCAAGACACATTGTTTCCAATAGAGGGCTTGGAGACCACCCATTGCTTACCATTTCTTGGCCTCGTTGTCAATCTTCTTTGCTAGCACATGCCAAGGGTCACCTCTGCTCCTTTCTCGCGCAGATTGATTAAACCTAGTTAGTGCCGGTCTGCTGCTGGAGCCCCGCCCGAACCCCCTTGAGTGTGGTGCTTCTTTCCCCTCCCACCCATCCTCTCTCCGTCTTGCTGCCCTATTTGGTGCTCCAGCCCTGCTCCTTTTGCTTTCTCTTATCCCAGTCTTCCTCCGCTTGTTATTGCTGTTTCCTCCGCTTGTTATTGCTGTTTCCTCCACTCACACTGCCTCGTGTGGTTTTCCTCTCTCTGTAAGTTTATGAACCCATCTCCATAGTGTTTGGACGTCACTCTTGTGAAAGGCATTGGTGCTTGTTGTGAGCTCTCACTATCGGGTGGCAATGGTAGTGCTTGTATTTCATTTTATTGCAGCTGCAAGACGGTTGACAGCGCCGAGGTAGCAAGGTAAGGTAAGAACCACACTGGGAAGTTGTTTGTTGCTGTTGTTTGATACGCCTGTGGGTGTCATAGACTTAACAGTAACCAGCTGCCACCCACTCTGCTCTTGAACTTAGGAGGCAGTCACATCTTCAGTTAAACTCGGGCTCTGTTCTACTGGCCAGGGGCCGTCTTGTTCACGCTAATGGGGCACAATAGGTACTCTCCTTCTAGATCTGTACCTCTGCAGTAGGAGGCGATCTGTATGGTCCCAGGAAAGGGGGGCAGGGACAAGAGCTAAACGAGATGATAGAGAGGGACCTCATCGCAAACTTAAAATTAAACGGTTAACTGGACAAACCTTCTAAATAATGCATTATAAGTAAATAGTTTTACAAAATAACGGACACTTCTGATTGCAGTGCTTCTCCTGTTTTTAAGTATGGCTTAACTCTGCCGTTCTGTTTGTATAAGTATCAATTGCACGTTAAAGATGGCCCACTTGTTGCCATTTTTATGAGCGAGAAGCGAGTGCATAATCGTTCTGGGCCAACTACAGCTGACCATAACGCTACTCCTGACAGAAATTTAGTACATAATATTCCTGTGCTATCATAAAGCTCCCTTTGTATTTTGTTTTGTGTTTTCTTACCAGCGTTTATGGTTTATTTTTTTATACAGAAAATAAGAGCAGGACAGTTTTTAAGAAAAAAAGCTACTTTGCCCCATATTCATGGAAATTTATATTTTAAAATAGACCAAGTGTAGCTTTAGGGTTTTTAAACACACTTTGAGAAGCTAAAGAAACAGGTTATTTTGTTGAAGCTGCCAAATGCACTCCCAGATTCCCATGACAGCTTGCCATTTGGTTTCTGTTGGGTGTCATAGAGCTCCTGGATCATAAAGCTATTGATAGTCGTTGAAACCCTCTAGGAGAATTGCCCTAGGTGCCTTCCAGGACAGCCTTACCCTCTAGTAAGACTGTAGGAAGCTCAATGCTAGGGATTAGTTTTTGGAATTCTGGTGTGGGTGAACAGCAAGTATTAAAGCACACTTTTTTTAGTTCTTTCCTGCAGGCTGCACAAATGCACTTTAGCTTGGCAACAATCTATTGTGTCAAAGAAAACCGATAACTTTAAATAGGCACTTTTAGCCCATCCTTTACTTACCGTTCATTGCCATCATCATTTTTCTTTGCTGTTGCTGACTTTTAATTCGGTAGCACATGCTAGCCGTCACTTCCTGTTTAACTTCATTCTCCTTGTGTGGAGCATGAATCAAGCGCATATTGATTTATCTTAATTAATGTCCGTCTGGTGCTCGCCCTGTGATTCAGGTACTATTCTTTGCACTGCTGCCACCCGGCTCTATCTCCTTTATCCCCAACCCATACAATACGTGTTGCTCCCTTGACGACTAGCCCTTCCCCATCTAAAATTCATTCTTTTTTAAACAGCAACCATACACCAGGAGGCCTGCGTTTTACCACGTTTTTCACTATCCAACAAAATGGCGAAATCAAGAATTCGCAACGTGCCAAAAATTGGAGTGCTTTGAAACCCAGAAAAGCGAATGCCATTACTGACTGCTCTGTCTTTAAAAAATCAAGCTCCTGCAGTGGATCGATCAAGGGCATCAGATATTTGCATAGATTTCAGGTCGACATAATTGCTAACTTATTGTATTAAAATTGCATAGATATAGCACAGGGCTTTAAAGCACTATAAGATAATTCCGAGGCAACACAGTCAACTTTCCATACCACTTAATGAATAATGCCACTCCACTTGGTGCCAATCAATTCGCTGCCACTCCAGTCGGTGCTTATCCACTCAGTGCCACTTTACCCAGTGCCTCTGCAGCTAAGCCAATAGATCTCACAAAGGTGAGACCTATTGGCTTTGCCAATGCTTGTGTCTTTTAGCACTCCATTCAAGTGACAAATGCGTTTTCTTTTATCTCCCCGTGTTCTGCTTCATCCCTCGTATTCTTCTTCCTTTCATATGCTCACTCCCTGCACTGCTCACCCTTGCATGTCCCAGCTTGCCTATTGCTTGTCCCCAAACCTCCCTGTCCTGAATTTTTTTTTAAATTTTTTTTTTTCAGCGCCCACACCTCCAAGTTCCTCCATTGCTTCCTTGCCGTTCCTGCTTTGCTTTTGTCTTTTTTTTTTCCTTCTTTAATCTCCCCCGCCCCACCCAGCCATATGTTCCGTTCCAAACCCTGTCCCCCTTATCACCCCTGCCCCACTCGCTCTCACCTCCTGGCACCTGTTTTTCTCCTTTCTTAACACTTTCAAGCACATTTTAGTTACTTTTTCTTCATTTATTTTTTTTACCCCTCCAAGATGGTCATCTTGGAACAGTAAATAAAAATAGTGGGGGCCACATCATGCAGTAGGCATGATGATGATGCATGCATACATATACATTCCCATACTAGACTGCTGTAGAATCATGACACACAAATGCATGCATGTGTGATAATGCATATTTGCACATGCTTCATGACTTTCGCACTTACATATCATTGTACTTTTCTGAGAGATACGTCCTACTGCAAGTTTCTCTTCTTTAGAATAATGGCAAGTTGCGAACTGGATCAGGATGTTTAAAGTGTAGTTGATCATGCATGTAGTGCAGCCGCTGGACTCTGCAATGACCCTTGCAGCTCCAGAAGTGGAGGTAGTGCCATATAGGTGTGAACCCTGCACTCGGAAATCAGTTCCTACTTTTCTTTCTCATATGTTCTTGGCAGAGCTCTTCATTTTGCCTCAGTGGACCTTAGCTTGCTCCTTAAGTTTCTAATGTGTATGCCGTTGGGGTCCACACGCAGTTGTTTTCTGTGAGTTCTCACCATCAAGATGGTTTTTCTAATTGCCATTACTTATGAGTGCTATCAGTGCAACCTCCGTGCACCACTGTCTTTCCTGACCACATTTCTGCTGAGAACCCGGGCATTCCTTCTGGCAAAGGTTGTATTGCCCTTCCACGTGGGTCAGTCCACAAGCCTAATAGCCTTTTATTTTCAGAAACATCTGTCGAAGGAAGCGGGGAGAGGCTTCTCCAGCTTGATACGATAGGAGCCCTCTTTGTTTATATAGAGAACACTGTGAACTACTGTGAACATGACCATCACTTCTTTTGATTTGCCTGTTCTGGTAGATCGGCTGAACTTAGACATGCCATGCACTGGCCAAGAAGAAACGCCCTGAGGGCCTATTGGCTTACTCCAGCCAAACCAAAAAGTCAGAGGTTTTCTTGATCATGTTGGTGAAGGAAGTTCCAGTCTTTGACATCTGCGACATCAGCATCTATGTGTATACTCAACAAGCACTACTTCTTTGCCAGTCAGATCTGCAGAGGGCCATTTTGCCCACTCGGTTCTGCAGGACTTTTTTGTGAGCTCATTTCTTAGGCCATCTACCTTTTCATTGTTACTGCTTGGGTATCCAATCTAAATGTGAGGAATCTTTGGTTAGACGTAGCCATCAGAAGAACAAGTTGCTTACTTTCGGTAATGCTCTTTTTGGTGGATACTCTTATCTGTCTGCAGATGCCTCTCAACCCCTGCCTCCCTCCCCTGACTTCTGTGTTTGTTAAAAAGATCCTAGGTAGTATCGCACACTGTCACCACAGAGTTGACATGATCGACCTATCAAGGGACACAGAAGAGTGAAATTCAAAACCGACGTCAGCACGCTTATGTGGCAGATATATAAGGATATATATGTCTCTGCACCTTCACTTTTGGAGCGGTTTGAGGCTTTTGTGGAGACAGAGGATGCCACCTGCCAATGTGTCAAGACAGCTTCTGTTTAAAAATCCATATTCCTTTTTGGAGCCTTGGATTATTCTAGAGATGAGGAATTTGTGATTAGAGTACCCACCAGAGAGAGCCTTACTTACAATCAGTAACTTTTTTTTGTTTTGGTGATGCTCTTTGTCAGACAAGCATTTTTTTCTTTTTACTAATTTGAAACAGTATCAGTAAAAGGGTTGGCAAATAAGCCCTATTGGCTTTTCCAGTGCCTATTAATAGAATCTGCAGCGTAAAACCAATAATTATGATATTCCCCTACTTTCTAAAATAACTAACTTGTTTTCCAAATAGAAGTTGGAGATGAAGCACTCTTCTAAATGTAGGGAAAGTTGGAAAATATGTGCTTGCTAACAGGTGCTACTGCAACCACCTCATGCCTATATTCATTCTCCTTGATGTTTTTGTTTTCCGCAGCACTGACTTTATCACCATGGCTGTCTTCGACATTAGTGGTGGATGCTGCCTTCTTCCTATCCTCCAGAGCTGTCAAACCTTTCTGCTTTGTGCTTATGCACTCTTCCAGCTCTGAACACACCTCACTACTAAACTATTTTCATTTGATCTCCTTTTCTTCAATAGACAACCAGTCTCTTCTCATATCTGCAGGGTCAATTTGCCCAACTATCTATTTTGCTGGTGGCATTCAGAACGTCTTCTCCTCTTGTCTCTAAAAGAAAAGCTCAAGTTGCTTGCCTCTGCCATTAAGCACTGGACTGAGGTTAACTACATGTCCTCTGCCACTGCGTCCTATACCATTCACAGTAGGTCCATTCTTTTCTTTTCCACAAAAATTGACTCTACGCCTTAGTCAGGTCTTCTACCAACTCTACTAGCTGCCACTTGCTCAACATCTGTAATACCCCCCCTTTCCCTCTACCAAAACTACAATTAAAGGTCATTTTTAGCAAGCTGTTTTTCTACTGTAGCTGATGCCATAGTTTTTACCCACTACTTTCACCAGTCCTAAATGTTTCTTCTTGAACTCTGTCCAGCCATCTGAGATCCACCTTCAATTGCAGGCAACAGCAAATGGTTTCACTGTGAATTTGGTGTCTTAGGCAAGTTTCTCACTCCAGTGAGCAAATCCATCCATTGGTCCGCTCCACCTTGTCCTGTGCTAGCCATCTTCATTTACTTGCTAGTTATCTATTCACTCTGTAAAATTTTTACAGCACTGTGAACGCTTGGCTCATCTCAAGATTCAAGCCTTGTCCCTGCTCCTCATGGGAAAAGTTCAGCCTAAACTGCTACGCCAGGTCCAACCAGAATACAAGCAACCTAGGACCAGTTTTACCCTGACAAGGACTCTTCAGCCAGGTATAGCTTGATTCCAGTGGCACAGTGAGTATGAGGCCTACGTCTGGGCATTCCTGTTGCACTTAGGGCATCAACTGCAACAACAAGGTGATGGATGAAATGCTTGAATTAATTTCAAGTATTCCACCATAACGTTTTTGTATGCTTCAGATTGTCACCCTAAGTGGGGTGGGTCTGCCCAGATGTGGGTCCCCTGCATACTGTGTCACTGCAACCAAGCTGTATCTGGCTGATGAACCCATAACTAGGACACAACCAGTCCTGGGTTGCTTGTGTTACAGTTCAGGGTGGACCTGCCCTGGCAGTTTGGGCTGAACTGTTCTAGTTAGAGCAGGGTCAAGGCTGAGTTGCATGGAGCTGTTTCCGAACTGAGGTGGCATGGTGTGCAAAATACTGATCGACTGAGATGCGGCCCAGAGTAATTACCGGTGGTTTTGCTTAATTCAAGCGTTCCATCCATCACTTTTTTTTGTATACTTCAGTTTTTTCTTTCTTGGCATCCCTCTTGGTGGACTGACCTTTCCTTTGGACTGACAGCTATCAACCTCTGTACCTTTAAAGTAACACCCAGAAAATACCTGTTTGAAAGCACCCTTGTCATCTGAATTTCACCTGGCTGGTTTCTTTTGTATATAGTGTGTGTTGCAAATACTGTTGCACACAGTGGGTTTCTGTGACAAGCCATAGATATTAACATGCTTACAGATAACCGATTATATTGGAGAGATACCTTTGTAATGATAGTTTAGGGACTTTAAAAAAAAAAAAAAAGGTACAAATGGAATGTTAATTGAGCTTGAGGGTGACTTGTTGGAACAGCTTACCTCTTAGTGATACATGTTGGACTATGCAGATTTTACAAACGTTTGTAAAAAAAAAAAAAACACACAAAAAAAACTAGTAGAACATAAAATTGCCCAAAAGAAATGTTATTAGGTTCCTGTATGGTAATGTTCAGATTCATTCAGTCCATGGGCTTATAATGCTGGGAATAATTGCTGATCTGTGCTGAAAACCAGGTTCCCGGAACCTCTGAGGCAAATGGTCTACTTGTTAATTTGCTTGTAGGGGTAGGTTTGGAAGGGAACGGATTTTAATATGACTTATTCCCCTCATTGCTGGTCTTCGGGTCTGGTCATGTGATTGTGGGATGGGCAATAAACCACATTTGATGCCTTCAGTGTATGTCATTCATTGGTATTCAATTAGGGTTAATTAGAATCCCAAATAAATGTCCAGAATGCTAAAGCAAATTGCTTCTCAATATAATGTCCCTTAACTATCAGTGATTCAATATTGTAACTGATTGACTATTATGAAAATTACCAGAGGCTCAGCACTATCATCGAGTGGTCCATGCTGTTAGAGACACAGTACCATCTGCCTCAGTGATATCAATAACTCGGTATAGTCTGTGTTTTGATAGCATCTGCTGTTCTTATCATAAGCAACTACGTTTGTCAGTGGTTCAATTTATTGCCCATAAGAGGTTTAGTGGCATCAGTTTATTTTTATCAATGGTAATTTAACATTAGGTGCTCACTATTTACAACCGCTTTATATTGTTTCTCACAGTCATCAGTGGCTCTCTTTAATCTGTGGATTAATGTTGGGCTCATCATTTGCTTTGTGTAATGGTCTAATCTTTGAACCGTGCCGTCCTTCCTAACCTGGCTGCTTTACTTTCGTGCCTGTTAAACAGCGGTATAGCATTCATGGGATGACAGTCCTGAACTGGAACCTTCAGACAGGCTGCAGACTAATGTGAAGGAGATTTAGGTAAGGTAGAGCAGTATAGCCTCGCAGTGATAAAGAACTTTAAAAAACATAAAGTTAACAATACAAAAAAAATCTGAGTATACCTTCCAAGACTTATGGTTAACTTGCTGCCTTTCTCCATGCCTCGGTGACTAAGCAGCGCCAAGGATATAGCTAAAATCACACCAGGTAATGACGGTGTCTAATTTGTGGTGAATTATTTCTGGATTGGTACATCATTAATTTGACACTTGTTCCCATTTTCTATTTTGTGTAACCACACTACATTATTTATGCGTGTAATGCTCTGCAAAGGAATCTCTGTGCAGACTAAAAACTTTCGATAGGAGCTGAATCTAAAAGGCGATCGTTTGAACCCTGTTTCAAATATGATAGCATAAAGTGGGGTGAGAAGTTCGAATGAATGTAAGACACTACGTTGAGCAAGGCAAGTCAAATCAGCTCAGACAATGAGCTTAGACACAGAGGACTGACTGAGGGAAGAGAACAGCAAAACTCGTCTGCGAGGTGGGTTATGGTGTGTATTGTGCCCCCTACTCAACCTCTATGGTGAATTTCAGGGCCTTTTCATTTTTTTGTTAGATCAGCTATAACCTTTTACTTAGTTTTTTTTTTCAGTACACTGCAAAGAGGAATTTGAATATTGCCCTTGATAATATGGGCGCAGAAAATGGGACTTTGAATTTTGGATAGTCTGCTCATTAAGTCACCTAGACAAGAGTAGAAATCAGGTTTACTTTATCAGCTCAAAATATTTGTTGACGTTTTATGTGTGCCGGATGTTTACACCTTGTGAAGCGACTGGCTTTGTGAAGTAAGAACGTTTTTCCGTGGTCCACAAAATTATGTGCATAACACAGGTCGAAAGTCATAAATCTCATTGTAATGTGCTTTCCGGCAGTAGTCTAAAGTGAAGACTTCCACCTAGCCGGTCACCCTGTTTCTGTGACCGAGCATTTTGTAAACCTATTGATGCATTACTTCTTTCTTACCAATCTATTTTAAGCAAAAAAGTTATGAGTGTTATATTTTTCTTTTTTTGGAAAGTAAAAAAAAAATTTGGATCAATCATAATCAGGCATTTTTTAAACGCACATCAATGGAACGTTAAAAATTCGAATACTTTGAAATATTTTATTGTAAACGAACAGTACTCACCAAAACGTTTTAGCAGGGAGTCGCATGCTGCTGTTTCACTATAATTACAGGAACCCGTGCAAAATAGAAAATACAATTTTAAATTGCCAGCCACGTTGAGCTTGTTTCTTGTTGCTCTGAGTCTAGCAAGTATTTCCATTCTACAGTGTGAGCTTCCTCGACGCTTTTTTCCTAGGTTTACAACCATCCTTGTACTTGTGGGAAAACCATAGATCTGAATGACTTAAAGCTTCAAAAGTAGGAAAGGTATGCACGCACACACTCACTCTCTGATTCATTCATTCACTGCCTTACCACTGATTTGTTCCTACAGGGCTCGATAACGAGCAGATTTGTTCTCGGAGTGACATAACGACTTAATAAAATTGCACATACTTTGTGTGATTGAGTCTCAGTCCCTTCTTAGTCATCATTTGCTGCACTTTTGCAAAGTAAACAGGATCTTGGAGATGTGAGATAGTACAAAAATTGAGTTTGTGTTGGGTTTATTGTGACAATCGTATGTCAACCCTTCATAACCTTCTGAGTGCTACCTGGATTTGAACATGTCAAAGTTAATGATGAAGTTATTGAGTTCAGAGCAAGTGATTGATCAGATTTATTCCTTTTATTTAACTATATTTCTAAAGAGAGGCAGATTTAATATGCATAACACCAAATGTTAAGCACAACTCTCCTAAATGAACTCTTGTGCTTAGAAATTGGCAGAAATGTAGTGGCCTGGCTTCTCCTTATGTTTATCAAGAGCCACTGCTAGAAGATTTGCAACGCTTCAGGTGTGAACTCATTGGAACATATACAATTATTGTCACTTGTTTAGCTAAGAAAACATTTGTTATCTAGCAGATCTTACCGGAAAGACGATCTGGTGGACTAGTCATATGAATGAACAATCGAATGAACAAACATTTATAAAGCGCAACACAGACCATATAACATATCCTGGCGGCATCAGAAAGAGAAGCAGTAGACAGTTTGAGCCAAAATTAAAGATCATTAGAAAATAGCCAGATTTTAAAGGCTCTGCCTAAATACAGGAAGGTTAGAAATGCCTCTGATCAATGGTCTCCTGAATCAGGAGCCAAAAGAATGTCGGGCCTATCTTACGTTAGGCTACATGATAGATTTAAAGAGAGCACACTTTTGAATAGGAAGCCGATTCAGTGCTGCTAATTGGTCAAAGATGTGCTCACATCTAGTCAGGCTTCAAATCATATACATGACAGAATTGTTAGGTATATAAAGGGGTGACAACAAATAATTAGGCAGACCAAGATACATTTTTTTGCCATTACCTAGTTTGGATGAAATAGGTGACTAGACCAAGGTTTTGCAACCTGAGGTTGGAATAACTAATGGAATTTTTGCACACAACGCCTGTTAGAAACAAGCATCTGCAATCCAATGGGTCTCGCGTTTGTTCAAGTTAGAACTATTAGCGTTGTAAATTCCTAACTGGACTTTACTTGCCACATAAATTGAAAATGAAAAGTAAAACAGTTGACATAAGCAAGCGAATTCAAAGCACCACGGCCGCATGAGCGAGAAGGTGAGACACAAAAGGAAAAATAAGTTTGCTCACAGTCAAACATATCACAGACGTGCAATTGTCCGTGTACCAGAGTCGATGGCCAAGGCGGTAACAAAACTGCCCAAAGGAGGGACAAACTTAAAGCATTTACCAATGATTTTTGAAAGATAAGCCCATGAACTATTTATAGTGATGAGCGTACAGTGGGTGTGGTTAAAAGCCAAGAGATAGATTACAACACCTCAGAGTGCTTGCATGCTGCACCTAAAAAGAATGCAGAATTGTCTAGACCAAAACAGTCTAGTATCAAAGATAACACTGTTTTTTCTTGCCTTTTCCACTGGAGAAGGAAGGATCCCCAAAGAAGGCCACCACGACTCAAGTACCAGGAACCAAGAATTGTTTCCACCTTGGCTCTAATTTTTCTCCTTTTAATTTCAGATGATTGTGATGCACCCAGGAGGTGCTGGAATTAAATGGTTCTTGGATACGCCTTAAGTCTGTATGTCGAGATGTATGTTAATAATTAGTTGCGTATCATCTGCATAAGCATAATATATGAGACCATATTGCCTGATAAAATGACTGAATGGATTTAAATAAATGTTGGAAAGTATAGGTTTAAGACTGAGCTCGGAGACACTCTTCTGGTTAGAAGGCTAGATGCTGAGTAATATGGAAGGGGTTGTACTTGCCTGTTGTCTGTTCACCAAAAATAAGGAAATTCATGAATGGGCAATGTGTCTTACTGGCAACCTCCCCAATATCTTGCCAGTGGATGGTGCGAGGGACTCTGTCAAATAGGTTGCTAAGAATGAGAATTGCTAAGCCTCTAGTGTTGATTGTGCCACAGAAGTCAAAGTGGCAACTAAAACTGATCCCATAATCTACCTTTGGCTAAAGCCAGTTCATAGAGAGTCAAAAATATGAGCTTGAACAAAAAAAGGAATGTCAAGCACTTCCCAGCAATTAATCTACGTTTAGAAGCTAGAAGGACAGAAACAGGCCTCAACTTGGCCAGTACCAGTGGATTAGTAGACAATTTCTTCACAATGGGAGTAATTATAGCATTTGTTCCAGGCCTGTGGGACAGTCCCAGAGTATGACAACTCACACGCTGACCTGATAAAATAAGGTTTTTAATAGGTGGATACAGTCTATAAAGCAGAGTGTGAGAATGTCATCCTTTTGGCCCTGATCACTCCCATTTCTCTGACTGATACTGGTTGTTACCGAGTCTGTGCCCTGCGCTCTGCTAGCCAGACCCAGGCCTCTATTTAAAAGCTATATGATAATTAGGCATAATTATAATTGGCTCTGACAACCTACCTGTGAGTCCCTAGTATGAGGGGGTATTTAGGTTTAGGAAACCCAGTGGAGTTGAGGTACTTGCGGGTGTCTGATTTCATTTTAAAGTCAGCCCTGCCTTGCTGGCCGCTTTTAAAATACAATTAAGCCCAAATTTGACTTTGGAATTAAGAATTTATATTTACATATTTCACTCCTAAGGTCTACCCTAGGTGCCCGAAGGATAGGGGTCAGTGTAATCATGAGCAGGAACATTATAAAAGTTGTTTTATAATCCCTAGTGAGGGGAAAAACTGCTAATTCTGTTTCCCCATTGTCATGCATTAGCTCCATAGGCTAACATGGGAATGCTTTATTAAAAATTAATAGTCTTACTTTGATAGAACTGAGTTAAAAATATCTTTCAAGGTATCACATTAATAGTTAGAATAAACCCAGCAACATGCCAATGTTAGATTTATTATAACTATTGCAAGGAAAGAATTGTATAACTTTTTTCTAAAGGTACCTAAAATAAACCCTTTAGTAGCCTTTCCTGATTGGTCAGCCTTTGACAGGCAGAGCCAAGCTACCTTAATGAGGTGTGAAGTGGCCTGGGCCGAGACAAAGGGAACCATCTGGTGGGAGTTGAACTGCAGCAGCAGATGCTAGACCAGGAAGGGGGTGGGGTGGCCAAACTAGTTTTCAAAGGAGGGAAAGACTCTTGGGAAAGAAACCAGACCTTCCCCATTTCCTGCACAGCCTGCCAGTTGGGAGCCGCTGTAATTAGATTAGGAGAGGGGCTGGAAGTTAGCCGCACCTGTGGGTGGGCATAGCCAGACCTGAACCTCCAGAAGATATTTTCTTCATCTTGAATTTTTGAGCATCAGTGTTTTCTGAGATTCATATTTGCCACACTTCGCTGGAAGTGGTCATCATAGAAGGTAGCACCTTGCACCCCATTGCTTAGGGATGCCTCCCTGCTTGCCAGCCCAGGAACCTGGATAAAAGTGGAAGAGCTGTCCAGCAACTGAGAACCCTGCTGGAAGAAAGCAGGAGGAGGACTGCCTTGCTGAGCCCTTGGTGTGCACCAGGAAGGACTGCACTCTAAAGGACTGCACCTGCTGCACACTCCGGGCTTCACCACAAAAAGGGACTTTGCCTTGCTTCTAAAGATTCAGGAGTGGACTCTATTACAACCGGTACAAAGGAGCTACGAAGAGCTCATCATCATCATGTCTTGCAAGAAGAGCCAGCTGACCAGCACCCAATAGACTTTTACAGATTTGACCAGGTGGATTGTGGGAATTGTAGTCACAACTCCCAGTAAGCAACTCAGAATTTCTGGAACCTTGGACCACGTTTGTGGAGACCTCAAGACCCCAAAAGGACCTTCTGGAAGAAGATCAAGAAGTTTGTTGCACTTTTGAAAAAAAAGTCCAAAAAGAACCATTTCAGGTTTGTCCTACTACAGCTATGGCGCTTTTTGCTGTCGACCTCCAGGAGTAAACTGGGGCATCGTGTTGAGCCAAGCCGCTGTTGTCGAAATGGAAGCTGGCCTGTAGAGGAGACCCACTCAACGTCGAAAGAAAAAGCTTCATTAAAAAAACGACGAAGTCTGAAGGTAGAATTTTGACCGAGACCTACCCTCATAGTATTAATATTGGGCACCATCTGGTTCCGCTTCAGTCTTTGACTTTGACCCTGAAGACGCACCCAGATGTCCACGGTTGGGTAGAAATCAAATTTTTTGATTTAATCATTCAAAATTCATAGCTCTGGATCCCTACATTAGACTTTTGTCATTTTGGTGTCATTGTAAAGATAAAAATAATTACTATTTCTATAAATTGGTGCTGGATTTTTGTTTTGTGTTGGCTGATTTACTGTTTTGTTGATATTAAATGCTTTACACACCTGTCTCCTAAGTTAAGCCTAACTGCTCGTTGGCCAAGCTACCAAGTATTGAGCAAGGATTAATTTACTGAGATCTTTACTGGCCCTTATTTGTGATTGTGGCCTTATTACTAAGTGTAGGCATCTACTTGTCCTTACTATTAAACCACTTTCCAACACTGTAGAGTTAGGGGCATACCTATTTTGTATCAATAATAATTACAAAATGAACAGGTACATTGTTATATACTGTGATAAATCTCTCCTTGCCATATTGAAGTAATGGTCTAGTAGTCATATGGGGTACATTTGGGGCTTGAGTGAACTGTGACTGTATACAGAAAGTTGTTGCTGCCTCCATCTCCCTTGCTATTTGTTCAAAAAGTTTAGATGCTCCATGCTTGATGCCTCTTGTACATTACATCCTTTTGATTCAGGGAGGGTAAAGGTTTGCTGGCAAAAGGCACAATTCCTTTTTACATAATTAGTTACAATGGTGGCCTTTGTAATTTGATAGTGTGAACAGTTTAATTCTAATGAACAGAATAGACGTTTAATGTTTATTTTGCTCTCTTCCCTGATTCAATAATCCATTAAAATTCAATAATTTACTTTTTGACAGAAGAGGAGGAAGAACAGGTGCCCACAGATGGTGGGACATCAGCAGAAGCCATGCAAGTTCCTCTGGAAGAAGAAGAACTACTAGAAGAGGACATATCAGTTAATGATGAAAACTTCTTTGGTAAAAGACCACTGGAGAGTCCAGAAACTCTAGACATGCCTGATCTGAAACGTCCGCGAATAACTACATGTAAAGCAGACGTTCTAGATGGAACTTTGGAACCACGAGAACCTCTTAGCTTGATTAACTCTCAAAAGGTGCCTCCTATGCTTTCACCGGTTCATATGCAGGAAACCACAGACTTAATACCTGCAACCCCAGAGCCACCAATGTTGGCTCCAGTTTTCAAATCACAGAATCTAATTCCCAAAAATGCAGACTCAAAATCCGGGTCAAAATCAAAGTCAAAAAGTAGCTCGCCAGGACATAAAGCAAAATCACCTAAAACGCCTCAATTAACAGCTGTCCTTGGAAGCCCTATACGTTCACCAAAAGCTCTCATTAAAGAAAAAAAGTCACCCGGACGTGCTAAAAGCCCTAGGAGTCCCAAGAGTCCAAAGATTCCAGTACATATTTTACAGCCTGCAATTAAAACTGAAACCCCAGTAAAAACCCCGTTGGCTACAATAAATGAAAAGAGTGGGAAAGAAAGCATCCAAGTAAAGCACGGACAAACGCCACCTGAACAAGAAGTTTTAAGCCTAGAAAATCAGTCAAAAGACTCTGAAGAAGCAGACAAAACAATTGAGGACTCAATTGATGCTGTAATTGCTCGTGCGTGTGCTGATCGAGAACCTGATCCCTTTGAGTTCTCCTCTGGTCCAGAATCTGAGGGAGAGGTTTTTACCAGCCCTAGAAGGCTCACTATTTCAGAACCCACAACACCTAAACTTTCAGCTTCTACCAACAGTCTCCATAAAGGTGAAAGTACTCCGCTGCCTCAGTCAGGTGCTACATCAAGCTCAGATACATCATGGACCATGGAAGATTCGATCAATGAGGTGATTAGGCGAGCAAATTTGGGTACACCTCCTGTTGGAAATCCCGCAGTTGGTACTCCACCAATGGGAAATCCCCCCATGGGAAATATCATTGGTACTCCTCCTATGGGAAATCCCCCCATGAGTACTCCTCCAAAGGGAACTCCTCCCAATATTCCTGGCAGTCTTCAGTGCTTTTCTTCACCTTCAGCATCACCTCCCACTCCAGAACCTCTTCTTAAAGTCTATGAGGAAAAGACTAAAATGACTTCTGTTGATGTGAAAAAGAAGCTGAAAAAAGATCTGAAAACAAAAATGCGGAAAAAAGAGAGGGAGAAGCAAAAGGATAAAGAGAGAAATAAAGAAAAAAATAAGGACAAAGAGAAAAACAGAGATAAGGATAAAGACAAAGATGTAAACAAAGACATGAAGTTATTGTGGAAAGACTTGTCTAAAGATGATGATCTTGAGTCATACAAATTTAAAATGAAAGATTTTGAGGAAAGTGACCTCAAAGTAAGACAAAAAGATGGTAGTGGGCGACGTGAGAGAGATAGACATAAGGATAAAAAGAAAGATAAAGAAAAGGGGAAGAGAGATAAAGAAAAGAAAGAGAAATCAAAGGAGAAGGGCAAAGAAGAAAAGTTAAAGTCACCATCTACACCAATTATGTTGTCTTCCAAAGATATGGCCTTACCGATGTTTAGCACTCCAACAGGAGTAAGGCTTCCCTCTTTGCTACCAAACTTATCACCACTGTTTCCTGAAAAACTGTTGTTTGAAGAAAAAGAGAAGCTAAAGGATAAAGAAAAGAAAAAGGATAAAAAGGAAAAAAAGAAAAAGAAGGAGAAAGAGAAAGAGAAGGCCAAGGAAAAAGAAAAGGATAAGAAAGAAAAAGAAAAGAAAGACAAGGAAAAGGAAAAGCACAAACACGAAAAGGTATGTTTCTTATTCAATTTTGTATTTTCTTTGTGGAAACAAATGTTCTGTGAAGGGCATTATTCATAGCTGATGTCATTTGATAGCAGGCATAGTTTCATTATGATTTCCTCCCTAGAGTCGCATGCTTCTCGAGTATTCTCTTAATCTACTGGTTTTGGAGCACATAGCTTTTAGGATTTGATTGTTGAAGCCAAGAATTGCAGTGGCGCACAATTTCAAGCATACAAAAACACTTCCTCCATCTATCTTGGTTTTACTCATTTTATGGGAGTCTCTCGATACCAGTTTTTCTCTCGAGGACCTGGACACCTTTTTTTGATGAAATCTTGTAAAATAATGTACTTAGTGCCTCATAATTTTTCCAGTTTACTATCGATCTGTGTTTACTTACATGAACAAGAACGAGTATATTGTTTTTTATATGTCTGTGGCGAAGAGTGGGTTAAACTATTTGACAAAGTAGGTAAATTGACTATTTTTTAAAATGATTTTTGGTGATTTTATCTATCTATCTATCTATCTATATATATATATATATATATATATATATATATACATATACATACACACATACATAATATGAACCAAAGGTTACAGGGACGTTCTAGTTAGGCTCACATTTTCAACGTACCAAACCATAGAAATTCTCCAGTTATAGTTACCTCAAGTAACTATAACTCGTGCTCTAAGGTAACTATGACTTGTGCCCCCGCCATGCACAGTTTTTTTTGTCAAAAATTTTACTGCAAATATTACATTGATATTATCAATGATGTTATCAAAGATGTCATGAGTGCCGTAATTTGTGGGGTAGTTAGCAGTGCATTGCGAGGGCGCAAGTTATAGTTACCTTAAGGCATGAAATTATACCAAAACAAAAAAGCACTCTCTCTGGACCAGGACCTACCTTCTGCCAAATTTGGTGTAATTCCATCCAGTAGTTTTAGCGCTATTGCTGTTCAAACACCCAATGGATAAATGAATGTAGGAATCACTCCAAAACTTTCCAGGCAGCAACTGATGGACATGCACATTTTTTGGAAAGTTTCGTGAAGATAAGTCAAGCAGCGCCAAAGTGATAGGCAAGTAAAAAACATCACAACACTTTTTTCATATAGAAACTAGGTCATACCTATAACTACCTAGTGGCAACCACCCCTAGGTAAATATATAATATATATCAGTTTTTTATAACCATTCATACCAAACCTTTTTATCTTCTCCTGCTGGCACAGCGTATGAGCGTTAGATGTATAGCCTTTTCATTTTTTTTGTGGGTTGTCCTGCTTAATCGGAAACTTGAAGAACCCATAAGGGTACTTGTGTAGGCAGACAACAGCATTTCATATGATCCTTAAACACATGACCATTGAATAATGTTTCTTTCTGATTCTGACTTTCAAATATATGCCAAAGGCCTCCAAACCTGCAATACAACCAGAGGATGGTTGTTTGTCTTTTGCTGTCTTAGACAAAATGTCATTTTGCTGCTTTGCTCTTTAGTAAAGAGACCTGATTTGATGCTTTTAAGGTCAAAGCAGATAGTCAGTTTTGCCCTCAGTGGGTGCTTAAAATCCTTGCCATAGCACGTTACTGAATAAAGTAGGAGAATGTCTTCCCTATGTACATCCAAACCATGATCTATTTTCGTTCTGGCAACCAAAGTGGATTTAGGGATTTTGATCAAAAGTCACATTAGCTTCAAAGTAAATGTAGGTGCATTAATAGCAACACATTATTTGACGGACCGATGGGACACTAACGTGGATACGAAGGGAAACCCATGAGTGAAACTGGGTAGAATTCAATAAGGAAACATTATTAAGGTTTTTACTTTGTATGGAGTATTTGAGGATATGGGATATCCCCTGCATTCATACATTGAAGATGCAAAAGCAGGTGTTGAAGTCAAGGATCACAATTTCATAGAGATTTTCTAAAACGGCATTTATTTATGTCTGATCCAAACACCACCAGGAGCCAACTGTCACCCTGAGCAAACAGAGCATTCCACGAGAGAACTGTGACAGAACATAGAATCCTACCAGCAAAGAGAATCTTAGAATTAACATTAGAATTAACATCACCACATCTTCCTCTCTGTACATAAAACTTTAAACCTGCATAGGCTTACTCAAAGATCGATACACAAAATTAAAATTAAAAATAAACTAACATAAAATACATTGAACATGTAAACACCTGGAACCAGATGTTCAATTTACATAATATAGTTGCAGAATATTTATGAATTCATGAAAGAAACAAAATAACATTGCATCGAAGATCGAAACCTCCATGTTTTTTTTTATATAACTTTTTCCTCTGCCAGTTCATTGACTACATCCAGAATGATTTGGCAGTCAAATATTCTTATCAGGTTTACCTTGCAGACTATCGTTATTCACATCTGGTATAGTCTTCCATATCACCTTCATTGTCACATTAGCTGCCCTACTCAGATTCCGCCATTCACTTTACTCTTTAACAGCACTACCACTTAATAGCATCAACCTTAATGGACTTCCTAAACTTTGATAAACCCTTTGCCACATGAGTGGGTTCTATAATACGCACCCAGTCTCCCATTTGGATCCTACTTTAAGGGATATTGACCCTATGTTTGACTTCAAACCACTGTTTTATTTTCATCAGGGAAACTTCAACTTGTAAATGAATTTTTATATCTGTGATCCATTCATGCTCTGAATGAGAATGGCATCTCTTCAACCATGCTTGGGCACATTTGAGATGCTGGCAGACAACATCTCATGATTTCAAATGGAGTCTTGGCGGTAACACATTTGGGAATAGTGTGATGAGACAACAACATGCTGTCCACAGCTTCCTGTACATCCGCTTTGTTTGCAACTGCCCACTGTTCACGCTCCACCGGTGCCACAAGTGTATGATTCATTTTCTCCATCAAACCATTTGATTGTGGATGATACAGAGCCACCCTTTTGTGAGTGATTTAACATTTTGACAAAAATTATTTGATTTCCTTTGTTACAAATTGGACCCCATTGTCAGACACTAACTCTTTAGGAAACCTCTCTCTTAGAAACATTTAGCAAAGAAATGTAATGCCAGCATTGGTGTTTGGTTCCTCAATGAATTCAGCTTCCCACTGCTTGCTGTAATAATCAACAAGTACAATTTAAAGCCTGTGGGATACGACCTTAAATGGACCAATAAAATGTACTGCCAACTTTGACCATGGTCCCTCAGGTAGCTCAACAGGATGAAGACTAGGTGTTGCTATCTTTAAATATTTAGCACTTGTTGATCTTTAAAGATTGCACGCACACTTAAAGGTCATATGTGCAAGTGTTGCCAAGTCTCAGTTTTGGTTCAAGTGTTCAGTGACACACTCGACATAGTGTGTCTGGATGGGCAATGTGTATTGGAGGCGTTCATTGTCATGTATACTGTTGATTCATATATCCAGTGGCTCATGTTCATAAAGACTCACGGATTTAACCCAGTAGCCCTAACATTTTCTTTTGAAGTTGGTTTGTGACACACATACCTTGTATTCTCGGTGTGCTCATATTAATTCTGAAAATGTTTTCTTCCACATTCACCCATTTTTGGGAAAACCTAGTGGGCTGTTTGAGTTGTCATCAACTATGCAGAGTGTAAATGCATCACCACAGTTTTTGCAAACAACAGGGTGTCCTTCTATAAATTGAAAGACCTGCTCTAGAACTTTCACAAAATATTTGGCCGCCATTGGATGTAACAAGTACTGTTCAGAGCGGCATATGTTTTAACTGGACATGAGTTATAATTTGGAGGTCAGGCAATTTATGAACTTTTACCGCCAATACGTGAAGCTTCCAATGAGGAAAATGAACTTCATGAGCATCAGGAAGCGGTTAAAAAATTGAAGAAACTGATTGTTGTTCAATTTTTTTTTACATGTGAGCAACACCAGGCAGTTGATAGTCTCATGCAGCAGTATTTTAGCTGCTAATTTGAAGAGTTTACTACCCAGTTGATCAGTGACATGCAATTTTGAGTGTGCATGTCACTAAATTTTTGAAACCACAACTGAGCTTTAGAAACACTTGCACATCTGATCTGTTAGTGTGTGCCACGGATAGTGACACGATCCAGTGTGGCACGCTGTATGTATTTAAAGTGTGTGTCACTGAATGCTTGAGCACACATCAAGATCAAGCTTGGCACACCATGCATGTCAGAAGTATGTGTGATTGTAACTGCTAAAAACCGGATGTTCCAGACACACTATAAAGTTACAGCGTGTGTGCCGCTGCATCCCAAAACAAAATGAACTCTTGTTGCGTCGTTCAACAGGATGGGCGATGGACTAATTGCGCCTGGGCTGACATACGTGAGCCCAGACGAGCAGGCAGTGACGCAGATGCCACTCGAAAGAGGGTGCACGGGCTGACGAAGAAGGCGATAACGCAGTGGTTGCGTGAGGACATGGGGACTGGCTGTGACAGCAGCTGCTCGCAGGAGGTAAGAAGCACGACATAGCCGGTCATGAGAGCACAAGTTTGGGGCTTGAGGGAAAACAGGCACACACACCTTAAAGTAGTCCCAATAGTGTCCAGGTACCTCAGTCTTGGCAAAAGAATAGTCTTTGTAGTCAGGTCGGTTCGGCCTCAAAAGGCGGTTCACAAACCTTGCGCTGTTTCAGGTTAATAGAAGTGTGGGCGTGTGACCTCCTAATATTAGGCTAAGGTGACATGTAATAGGGCAGTGACATCTACTAACCTCAGAGGTCGAGTCAATTTTTTTTGACTCACACAGGAGTGATAAGATCATCAAAACAAACAATGAGAACTAATAACCATGAACAACAATATTCAGTGAGGAGTCAGTAATTTATACGCACCATGACCTACATGGTCATAAATCACCACACCAATTTAGTAAAGTTTAAACATTTATTGCCATTATATTAACAGTGCTAAGGTCACTTAAATGATGCGCAAAACCAGATGATAGCAATACAGAAACAACACAGGCTATCCAAAGCTTGATGAAAAAGATTAGTCTAATAAGTGCAATCACCATTAAACACACCAAAAGAATTATTCAGAATAATAACAGAATTATTTGAGAAATAGCTACAGAACTCATTAATTGTGCAATTGAATCAATCATAATCAGTTACTAGATATTCAATTTAATGGTTGGGTGAGACATCCTAGCTACCAAATTCTGATTCAGAAAGCATGTGTGGAGCTGGACTTTGCACATGCAAAAATAAAAAAATAAGACAAAAATGTCGCAAACAAAAATATGCTGTTGGATTTCTAAGGGGAAAAACCTGCAAAGACAAAAAAATGCACCTTGGTTATATCTCTCCTACGTGAAAGAGGAGCCAGCAGAGTCTTCATCAGCAGAGCACAGGAACAGCAGGTCTTCAGCGGTCAGCATCAGGAACATGGAAAGGGGCAACAGTTCAGTAATGTTGGGCCTAAGGTATCTGGACTGTTAAAATCAGAAGTAGTTGGACAGAAGAGCTGCACATAATTGAAAGTGGAAAGAACTGAAGTGGAAAGAAACTGAATGGAATTGGACTTAAATTACCTAAACCTTTGCTAAATGAAAGTCCCAAAAATCACTAGCTAGGCTTCTATTGGACAAGACTGAGATGTGATAGTGAGCAACCAACTGGATTCCTTTCCTTTTCCATTCGCATCTTTCTTCATTCCTTCCTCAAGATAGGCTCATGTTGACGCTTCTGTCCGGTTGGCAGTTTACGTGTAACAATAACTTTGTTAAAGACAGCACAGAACAGGACATTGAGCTAGCATTACTTCCTACCAGAAACTAAGGCTCGTTGTTCAAACTTGCAATATTTATCACAAGGGAGTACAGAGTGAACACAACTGAGAAAGCAGTAGCTTTCCACTGTGAGCTTTCAATAGGATGTCTAATAAACAATGTTTGTAAAAGTATTTCAGTAAAGTCAGCATAACATTTCAACACTGTGTTTCTGGAAAAATACTAAAAAGTAGGACTTTTTTAACCAATGCTAATTCAAGAATAATAAAAAAAATTC
Source organism: Pleurodeles waltl (assembly GCF_031143425.1). Lineage (NCBI taxonomy): Eukaryota > Metazoa > Chordata > Amphibia > Caudata > Salamandridae > Pleurodeles > Pleurodeles waltl. The sequence continues at coordinate 699,348,160 of NC_090442.1, read as the reverse complement.
TCATGATTTCAAATCATTAGTTTTGCAGTTCATGTAATTATGATACATCAGAATATATTTTCGCAGACCTTTATTATTTCACATAGAAATCTAGGTGGCGGAGACCATGTCGACCACATTTTAAACATGCGCATTTTATTTTTTTTACACGTTTCTCTGTTTAGAGCTTTTAACACACAGTAATCATTTTGTTTTGGTTACTCATATTTTATTAATAATGTTTGGTCTCCAACAGAATCAATCTCCTTAGATGCTGGTAATTCATTAGATCTGTACTGTCTTTTGAGGTCGTATGCGTGGGTAGGTAGCACGCAGGAACATTAGCTCATGGCTAAATTGTGAAAGTCAAGGATCACAAATTCGTTGAGATTTGCTGCAACAGGATTTATGCATGTCTGATCCAAATAACATCAGGAACCAACTGTCACAGTGGGCAAACACAGCAATGCATGACGGAGCCTTGACAGAACATGCAATCCTCCCAGCGTGGAGACTCTTAGAATGAATATTAGAATCAGCATCACCACAGCAGGCAACAACGTAATACACCACACAAAGAGTGTGGTTATGAGGACCCTCTTGCCACGGATTGGAAAAATGCATGCAACACGTATGTCGCAGGTTGACATAATTCTTCTTGTTAGTTTTCATTTGACACTTGACAGTCAGAGAACCTCTCTTCTTTCTACTTGTTTTTGCCAAGATTGCAATGAATTCAGCGGTTTGCCCTTTTTTATTTATTTTTATATTGGACCCATGGCTTGCCTAAGTAGTTCCCGTGGCTTCTTGCTCTACATAATGTGTGGGTTATGGTTTGCATGCCAGATATTAGAGCTATGGTTTGCCAACCTACCCATACTTTGTGAATACTAGGGGATTTTGTTTTCATTTCATGCACATACCTTATCTTTTACCATGGTCGTGTACGTGAATTTCGAAAGTTTTGATGCATTCTTTAAAGTGTTAAGACCAAAGTTAAGCATAACTTTACAATATCTTTATTTTTAGTAGGAAATGTGAACGTTGTTTTGTGCGGATATGTTTTGAGTTTGTGGTATTGTAGAGGGGAATGATGATGTCTTTGTAAAATATTACAGCCAGTCCTCCTTTCTGCATGGACGCCTGCTGTGTGCAGCAGCGGCTGGCTGCCAGGACCTATGCAAACCCACCTAACAGCTAACCACTGGGCAATTGTGGTTTGCTGCAGGCAACCAATTTCCCATACAGCGAACTGCTAGCTGCACATGCAGTTTGCAAGTTAAACTCCATTTCGGTTTCTCGGCTTTTATTGAAATCCGTCAAATACTGCTATTTTTATTTTTGAAGATCATAGCTTTGTAACCCCTCTGTTTGATACAGCTCTTATCACATCTTCATGAAGCCTGGGATCCCTGCACTGGCATAGCTTGACATTATTAAAGAAAACGAAACATGCACATTTCTGACAGTTTTTGTTTATTAGTAAAAGGGTGTTAAAGTATAACTAGCAAATTAACACTTTGCCCAGCCTTCCCCTTTAACCTAGAACAGCGTAGCAGATCTGCATGAAACTAAGCGTGTCAAAAATGGGTAAAAGATGCCAAGCATCTGCCCGATTTCATGCCGATCTATGACTTAGCACCGAAGTTATCGCCAACTGAGCTCCTTTTTGCTCCTCCTCTTTAACTGTGCCCCTCCTCAGTGAATTTGATTGAATCTCAAAATACCTAGGGAAATGTAAACATGCTTAGTGTCTGCCAAGTGTTGTGTATATCCATGAAACTGTGCCAAAGCCAATAGCAATTCTATGTTTTTTGTCCCTGTTTAAACTTAGTTCGCTACCCCTTGTTGGAGCTGCATGAAACTTCCCACACATAATATTAAATATGCTGCATGTTTGCCAGATTCATGTAAATTCCTCCAATAATGTCTGTTTTTTTAGCAAATGAACACTTTTTAACCTCTTCTTTTAACTGTGCCCAGACAGATAAAAAGTACCAAAAGCAAACATGCTAAACGCTTGCTCATGTAAGTGCGAATTTGTCAAATGGCTCTAAAGTTAGAGGCAAATCAAGAAACACTTCCTCTGAATATGTTTAACCCTTTGAAGACTACTGATATTTTTTTTATTGATTTTTTTTTTTATTATTTTTTTTTTTTTAATAATTTCTCAAAAGATAGTGAACTGATTTACAACAAAGAAAGCGGATGAGCTTCCTTTAGTTAATAGAGTTAAAATGTGAAATGTCTATTTATTTATTTTGTTTTGTCTCTTCCTTTACCTCTGCACATCCCCCAATACCCCATACCCTCTCACTCCGCTGAGGGAACTGCATTAAACTTGTCATACCAAACCTAAATCAAATAAACTTTTTTGTAATGGACTACATATTGACCGACTGGTGCCAAAGTTATTGGCAAAGCCAATAGGGCTCGCCTACACAACCTATTGTTTTTGTCAACGTTTTGAGCCATTTTGCCATCAGAGTTGCCGCTCTGCAGCATGGCTGAAAGCATTAAAAAAAAAAAAAAATGCTATGACACAACCAGTGCTAGCTGCATAATAAGGTTTTTTTTTTTTTTTTTTTGCTGGTCGAAGGTAGGGCAAGGCAAGGGACATCTACACCCTCTGTTTTGCACACCTCCCTCTCTCTCCAAGATGCCTCCCGCCAGCAATTAAAAAAAATCGCTATCACTCGGCCACACTGCTGTGCCACATTGCTAAAAACATTAGCAAAACCAATAGCTTCCGTAGTCGATACTTATTGGCTTTACCATTGCTTGTACATCGCACTTCCCTGGTACAGAGCACTGAGCTATAATAAGTGACAGCCGGGATACAGCACCAGAGAGCGTCAGACACCTATGCCTTGACCACGACCAGAGAGATAGCCTGTCCTATGTGGTATCATCTATATAGATGCTCTGGTACAGAGAGTTTTTCTGTGATAAAATATCAAGTTTTAGGGATACGCTATTGTTCTTTCAAAGATCTTGCTAAACTGTGTATATCACAGATATTACATGGAAGTTTATACTGCCTTGCCCAGACCAAGCTCAGACTTAGTGTGATGACAAAGTGGCAGTTTAGCAATACTGAAAATCCGTATTACAAAGGCTCACAGGGCAGCACACGGAAAGTCATAATAACCATTGCCTCGTGGGAGGACCCGGAGCCTCCGTGGGCAGTGCTTGCCCCCTGGCGGATGAGGAGTCATAGCCGCGGTACGGCGTGGTCCACCGGGTGTGCTCCAGATCTGGGGACCAAGCGGTGTGCGACCATGTGGGAGGCGGCCCACCCTGGACAAGAATGGGGGTGTGGTGCGAGGTGTCTGCCTACCGTGATTGCTTCCTGTACTGGGGACAAATTGAAGGCCGCTGCCCCGTCTGTTGGTGATGAAGGGGGCACTTGAGACTGCTGCCCTTATGCGAGGACAGACCCATGTGGCCTGGATGACCCGGGCGTTGATGAGATGGTGCTGGAGTACCTGAAGCCACCCAAGACTATAATACCAATAGACTGTGCGACTGGGATTGATACGCCTTGAGGCCCACAATTAAGTGAGTATCCTACAGAGGGCAGCGGAGTTGACGGCACCCCCCCCCCTCCTCCCCCCCACCCCCACCCCCCTCCTCTCTTTCCTTGCAGCCATGCACCAGGGCGGCAGTGAATCCCGGACAGTACTATTGAGTGGGGGGGCTCCCAATTTGACTTGTTTGGCAGCCATTTGATTGATCTTTCTGTCTGCTGATTCTGGGGCCACTCCCTGGGGCCCATGGAGCCTTGATCTTGGCCCTCCTGGGCCGCAGAAGGCCCCACCAGCATTGTGTCTCACTGTCTGCCCCGGAGGGGGAGATAAGACACTCCGCGCATAAGAGATGAGGGGGAAGAGGCTGGATCAGTGATAAACGATCTCTGCACCCCAAAGCACCTGAAGGAGTCTTAAACACATCCCCAACCATCCTCAAGTCTGCACATCGAAAATCGAAAATGGTATTCCCCCCTCCTAGAAGATCCCAGCGAAAGGAGAGAAGCAGGAGCAGCCCTCGTCCTCCCATTTCCGCATTGATAAATTCACCATCCTGGCTGAGGCTCAGGGCGGGGACAACATGGAAAAACTCAATCCCTGCTACAGGAGACACGGATGAGATTCTACAGGCTATTTACTCTTCACAGGTGGCAATTGAACATAAGATTGGGATGGTAAGAGTAGGCATGGCTTTTGTATGACAGGACCTTAAAAATGTCACCGCACTTATTACCGAAGCAGAGGAGCGTTACTCCTCAGTTGAAAATGAGTTGCAAGACTTAAAGATCAAGGTAAATCGCCTACTCACCCACTCATGAATTACAACGGTATGCACAAGACGCAGACAATCGATCGAAACGCAACAATTCTTGTTTCAGTGGCCTTTCAGAAGGAGCTAAGGGTTCCTGGCCTGGTGACTTCCTCAAGACCTGGCACATGACAAGGGTGCCTTCTGATAAACTGTCCCCTTGGTTCACCACGGAACGAGCCCATAGAGTACTCACCTCAATCCCCCCACCCAATATGGTGCACCTCCCAGGGCACTCATTGCCCGGTTCATCAACTTCTGCGGCTGCAACTGTATTCTGACGGAGACCCGCCGGCAAGAGTACATTTCCAAATCTTCCCGGACTACTCCTGTGAGGTCTAGACTAGGCGATGCTCTTATGAACAAGTGAAACAGAAACTGAGAGCACTACATCTACAGTATATGCTCCTTTTTCCGGCCCGCTTTAAGGTCCTGCATGCCGGCAAGCTCTTTTTTGTTTTTGATGCCCCTGAGTCTGCGTTGGAGTGGGTGACAGAGGACAGATGGCTCCAGCCATATCCCCATGCTGTTGCTCCATCCGGCTGGGTTTAGGCCCGTGTGCCTAGGGTGACCGTGGGGGGTGGGCGCCCCAACCTTAGCACTCCTGCTCTCAGTCTCGCCACGAGAGACAAAAGACCCTGCAGGTGTCACAGTCGCCCAGTTCTGGATCTCCTGGCCCATCGACTCCACAACATACAGATGCACCTTGTAGTTCAGTCCAACTGAGTCAAACACCAACAATCAAACTGATCACAATGAAATGATGTGGTGTTTGGACGGGCCCGTTGTTATGACAGCCACAGAGATCCTGCTTCCTTGAGGGGTTCCACCATTCCATACCATCTAATCTTTTTTTTTTGGGTTACTGTTGGACATTACTAAAGGGTGACCGATGCTTCTGCAGTTGGGAAGGGAAGTATGCGGAGAGGGGTGTTGGGGGATGTTAACCGTAGTTTGTTACTATTTGTTTTTTATTTTGGGTTATTTGTTTCACATGTTGATGTCAAGCGGAATTAAGAAGTCACACATCGATGGGATCCATACATGTGCTCAAACTCACACAGCAGGTCCCTTCAGTAGGCCTCAGATGCTCTCCGACATGTGGTCCTCCCTGGACAAACTCATTCTCCCACACCTCATGACCTCCTGCAACATAATGTTGTGGAATGTCAGTGGGCTCTTCTGTAAAATTAAAAAGGCGGCTGTGCTGCAACACGTGATGTGCCTTCGCCCCTCTTTCCTGTTCTTACAAGAAACATCTAATGGGGCTTTCATGCCCATTCATTGCCCGATATGGATTTGATTGTGTATACCACGTGGGCTTTGCGTGCGGAGCCAGGCGTATTGAGATACTGTTACACCACAGTTACCTCATGGTGGTCATGGGATATCATGGGATATTTATTGCCCTGGCAGGCATGATAGAAGGCAACCCTATCAACCTCCTCAGTGTTTATGCCCCTCCCCTACCACCCCATCGCACTTGAATTGTTTTTCACCACACTAACGGCAACAATAGCTCAGATGACTTTGGGCCCTTATATCATAGGGGGCGATGTGAATGCTGTCCTTGACCTGGGTTTGGACGTCACGGATCCGCTGCAGGCGATCCAATGGATATCATGTCTTGGCCTGTGTGACATGTGGTGAACTTGGCATCCTCGCTCCCTGCAATACACTCATACCTCGGCAGCTCATCACACACATGCTCGCATTGACATGCTCTTTATGCCAGCCACTGATCTTCCTCTAGACACCCTGGCACCGATACTTGCTCAAGGCATTTCTGACCACGCCCCAATACTCCTGACCATTGGTTCCTCAGACCTCGCTCAGAGGCCTATGTGGCACCTCAGTGCATGTTTTTTTCAGGATGCCACCTATTCCTTCTGGCCTCCGTGCAGAAATTGAGCATTACTCTTGCACCAACAAGAAAAGGGGAGGCAGGTACACATAGCATAACTTGAAGCTCTGGGGCTACTACTAGAGAGGGGATCTAGACGATGTTAAGTTTACCCCTACCTCTCTTTACCCATGTGAACCCTAAAATCACCCTTACCTCTCCTTAAACCCTTCCTCCCTTTACTTGTAGCCACCCCCAAACCCTAAAATTACTCCTAACTCCATTTACCTCTGCCCACCCTGATTGGTAAAATCACCCTTACATCCCTTTACTTTCCTGAACCCTAACAACCCCTTTACCTCCTTTTACCTCTACCCACAGCCAAACCCTAAAATCATCCATACCTACCTTTGCTTCTACCCACCGTTGAACGCTAAAATCACCCTTACCTCCATTTACCTCTACCCACCACCAAACCTCAAAATTACTCTTTCCTCCCTTTTCTTCTGTCCACCTATGAACCTTAAAATCACCCTTACCTCCCTTTACATCTACCCTGCCTAAATCCCAAATTTGCCCTTAACTCCCTCTAACTCAGCCCATCTCTGAATTCTAAAATCACTTTTATTTTTTTAAATTAACTTATTTTTTGTAAAAAAATTTTTAAATAATACCTGTGAAGTACTCTGCGGTAAAGGTACAGATACTTACCTACGTGGTAAAGATACTGCATGTTAAAGGTCCTGCGTGGTAAAGGCTGTTTCCCATCAGACAGGACACATTCTTGACCCCCTTTAGGCACTCTCCTGCCTTCACACTAGCACCCCTTAATGTTTTGGGGGCTCTGACAGTTGTTTTATCCCCTTCAATATGTTTGATGGGCACTGTTGCTTGTTTGATAGTTTCTCCCCGCCACACACAGACATATTTTAGGCTTCACCTGAGCCAGCGAATGGGTGGTCACTTGCGAAAAATGTTGTTTACTTAAAGGGGGTGTAAGAGCCCGACATTTACTTACCATTGGTTGGCTTCATCATCATTCTATTTGTGCGACTCACCTCTTTCAGAGGCACGTTTTTCTCGTTTAACTTGCACCCACTTCCTCCTTCCCCCTTCCTGCATTGGTGCTTGCCCCTGCTACGCGTTGTTGCTTAGCTGGTCTGACTCCCCCTCTCCACCCACCCTTATTGCTGCTTACTCTGTCTGCCCCGCTTCCTCTTAGTTACCTGACCCTCCTGTTGTATAACTATTTTAACCATATTTTATACACGTTATTTTAGCTACCTAGACCTGCAGCTGTGCGCTTTCACCTAGATACAATTTCATCAGCATGGTTTTATTTTTCTAGCAAGAGCCACTATTGCGGTGCTGTTTTATTATTTCTATTTCATTGTCCTTTCGACTAGGAAAGCGTTCCTAGCAGAGACTCTGTGCTCTTTTCAAGGCTACAGTCCGATAGGATTGCCGACAAACGTGGTATGCTGTGTCTTTAACGTTCACAGAAAGAGGGGCCTTTTTCTTAGAATGTTAGCGGGCTTATTATAAGAATACACCTTTGTCCCAGATACGTTAGGGTGAGATTTCAGCCAGATGACAACAACTCTATGCTGGTTGCTTTGGTACAGCTACCTGCGTAGACGGCCGGAACCCTGATCCATATGGGAATGGAGTCTATCTAGACTACAGGCCTTTTCTCTAGGTATGAGGGATGATGTTCTCCCAGGGGGAAACCTGAAGCTCAGAATGGGCTTAGTATGCTGTGCTCATATTTAGGGTAGGCCGGAGGATTATAGATCCATCCCCCTTTTTTGCAGTATGGTAGGACTGTTTTTATGTTTTACACTTCTAGTCACATGCTTGCTTTTATTGTGTTTTATCATCCTAGTTATTGCTATACATATGCTTTTATCTAAGATGCAGTTATTTCAATAAATGCTTATTGAGCTATATTCTGCCTCTGTTGTCTTTGCCTGAGTGAGACTTTTCGTAACTGAGGGAAAGGGATGTGATCTGATTTAACACAATTCCCTGAGGAGTCTACCTTTCCATGTGCTTGGTTGCCTCAATCATCTCGGCCAGAGATGAGGTGCTGCTAGTTAGCTGGAAAACCCAGATTAGGCCGACAGTTGTCACCTGGTGTGGAATTGTGCTTAATATCCGCAGTCCAGGCAATCCTACCACCCAAATCCAGTAGCCTCATTCCTATAATGAGAACCTGCGTGACATGGCACCACCAGCATTTGGTCAGGCACTAACAATTGGATCCTCCTAAGTATCTGTCTCCCTGAAGGCTGAAGACACCTCGATACTATATACGGAGACCTCCGTGGTATTGAGGATTTCCTCCTCAGCTAGGTAGGTAGGACCTGTCTTAAGCGGTAGGTTGTTCAAGCTTGAAAGGATTAATCCCCATTTGGTATCCTTATCTCTGAACATATAATTACCAGTATTATGGTGAACCCTCAACTGGTAGCAATTGCAAGAAATTTAAGGACCTTCCCTCCCCCCCCCTCCCCCCCACCCCTTACTGTACATTTATTGGTGAACGGCCTAACGGCCCAAGGGGGGTCCTGTTACATTTGCTGTTGAGGCTCATGCAGCCTACAGAACAGAATTTGTTTTTCTTTGGTCACTTTTCCAGCAGCAGATGGGAATACACACATTTCATATTATACACCTGCAAACGCACATGCACATTACAGAGCTTATGCATATTTAGAGATACCTTTATCTTATCAAGACCACAATAATTGGCTTGATGACACCCTACCCCATACAATTCTACCTGTTAGGTTAGGTCCTTTGAGTAACCATGTCCTGACCTGGCCGCATATACACCACATCCTGAGGCAGCAACCTTGGCGATAGCTGAGGTGTGCCGCTTATATATAGAACTTACAACAATTTATAGACTGTTAGTACAATTTGTTATGCAAACATTAAATACAAACCCAGCACGAGCTGCGGCAGTGCATCCACACACAGTAACACCAGGCATTAATCCTGCTACTGTAAATTCGATCATGAGTAAAGTACCCACGAAGCGGGAGGAAATTCTATTTTGGTTAGCTCAAAAAATAAATGCACTGGAAGCAGTCTTTCCCTATATGGGACATCAAGATAAACATAGAATTCTGACAGTGTGTTTGCCATTCGGGATGGTTCCCACAATTGAAAACAGCAATACATGGGGCATGGTATTTGCCACGCTCTATACTACCGCACACGGTACACCAACACTTGCCAATCTTCCGGAGGTGTTGAAACAAATTCAAGACGAATATGGGGCTGCCCCGGCTCTAGAATTGGGGATGCAATTAATGGGCAATTTTGCCACGGTGTCTTCAATCGTATTAAGTAACCCTAAAGGGGAAGCAGTTGCACTAACAGTGTGCATGCGGCTCTGTGATGTTCCTGCACAGGATCAAGCACGTGAGCTGTCAAAGATTATCGCTGGAACCTACTCTAGTATAGGTCGAGATAGTCTGGGAGTCAGGCCAACTAAACCACAACTACAAGGTAGATCCAGTAAGGATGCTGCTAAGCAGACACACGAAGGTTCAAAAAAATGCTGGGCTAAAAAACAACAAATACCTAAAAAAGAACGGGGAGAATCTCCGCATGCGTAGACCCGACAAAATAAATATAACCTTAGAAATACGGAGAATATAAAAACGCCTGACATATCAGTATGCTGATCGTCATGTTTTTTTTGGCACTGTCTTCATGCAAGGCAAACGTGGTGAACATCAACTCGAATATACGATAAACAACTAAGTTTTTCCTTGAATCCCTTTTATGTATTTGCAAGTTTCAGGCATTGCAACAATTAGCATTTTTGCCTTTGACAATCTTAGACTGCATTAAGTAGGGAGCAGCCCTCACACCTGTTTATGTACGGTAATTATCTTTTATTTTGTTATTATTGCTTAACTTGTCTTTTGTCCAGCACCCTGTGCCTTTGGCTCACATTTCCTGCCCGCATTAAAAAATAATGTGTAAATGTGGGTTTTAATTTCTTGTTGGTTTACTTTTGCTGATAAGGCGTTATTGTCATTTATTCCTCAAAAAGTTTTTTTGTGAAAGTAGAAAGCAATCCCTTACTTAAAAAAACATAACCAACCCTTCCCACTCATGGTCACCTCTGGCTGTATCATAGCTCTCCACCCCCATAACTTTCAGCCATATTGCACAGCAGCCAAGCTGCTGAACAATATGGCTAAAATATATAGACAAGGCTAATAGCTCTTACATAGGTAGGGGAGATCTATTGGCTTTTCTAATTTGTTAATATGTATTCTCTCCACATTGCAAAGAAGATAAACCACAGAGGGATTGACATTTATGTGATGTATGATTAAATGGAGAATTGTAATTATTTGCCCTCCGTTACTCCTGCAGATCCAAAATGCGTTCTCATAAATGTAACCTTTGTCTCTAACCACGGATCTGTCTCTTTTAGAGTTTACCATGTGTCAGACTGGATCTGGAGATTTTTTTCAGTAAAGCCTAGGTGCCTTCATACCATCTCGGAAGGAACAGAACACATATAATGCCTCCCCTACATGCTGACATCTCTTCCTTTTTTTCCGTGCAGTTCAACATGGATCTGGGGTTCTGCTCCCAACTTTTCTTGTTTTTACATGACTCAGAAATTATCCAGACAGTGTGCCAGGAAATAAGTCCCCTGAAAATGTCAGGATTCAAGCCATGGTGCAACTGCAGGAAGCAGATGTCTGTCACGGACTCATACAAAAAATACCACTGGTGTCTGTGCTCCAGTCACGAGTCAAAGCAGTGTGATACATGCTCCCTAATCCACCTAAAGATGATCAGGGAGCAGAGGATGACACTGTACATCACTGAGCTTTAGAGGTGGTGTTTTCAAAAGAAAGTCCTACTCCAAGTCATAAGACCGTTCCTTCACAAAGTTCAGTTAACGCTTGAAGGCGTTCAGAAAGTGGAAAGCACACCATATGCAGCAAAAAAATGCAAGCGTGACTTAACCTCATTCTGCCACCCCTCGTCTCATGATAAGTTGCAAGAGTGACATCTCAGAGCCAGTCCTACATTTGTTCTCAGGTGCCCCAAATTTCACAGTCCATCATTGACCCTGCAGGATACAATAGTATTCAGTGATGCCATGATGCAAACGTTTGAGATGGTGGTAGCTCCCTGAGCACCCTTTCAAGTTCCACACAGTCTCAGTGGTTTCCATTTGGACTTCTGCTGGTGGTCTCTCCTCTCATTCAGACTGTTCCCTTGGGTCCCATTCCTTGTCCTGTCGCAAATGCTGCCAAGATTTCCACTCTCACCCCAGGGTCTATGCTAGTTCCTTCCATCTTGGCGATGATACAGAGTCCGGTACTCAGACCACGAACAAAGGTCAGCCCATTCCAGGCTGACGTTGGCCTCTCAAACAATTAAGGCACAAAGTGTTGTTTTACAGCAATACCGTCAAGTTGCCTCTCCCTCAGTGGCAGGATTATCAGAGGCTAAATGCTTTATTTGGCTCTAACTCGTACTTTATCAAGAAATTAATTTTGGTAGCTAACCTAGCTTCACTGTATTTGAATACTGTATGTGTTCTGGGCAGATACACCCATTCCATATCGGACATGGTCAGCAAGATCTTACAGATTGTCCCGGAGGATCTCAGGGCTTCAGTAACCCAAACAATCTAAGACTTAAGGGATTCAGCAAGTATGTGTTGTGTGCAGGCCTGAACACCACCGACTAGGTAGACCATGCTGTGGGCACCAGTGTACTACTTAGAAAGCAGTGGGGGTATGTTTAAGGGTACCTTTTGAACATGCCCTTCTGTGCATTTATACCATCCAGAGAATAGTTTAATTTTGCCCTCATATGATTCAAAGATAGTTGTGTCACATTTCTTTATTTGAGATTATTGTACCTGGCCGTATAGTTGCACTAGAAAGTTTACTGCTGATTCCAGAGGCCTAACTTACCAGCTGGGCGAGCGTTCCGAGTCAGTGCAGAACTCAGCCTTTCTGGGACAGAGGGCATAGTGGCACCCGAAATCAGGCACTCCAGCAGGGTAAGCAGTCCTACTTTTCCTCCACTTCTGCAAAGGTTCTCAAGCTGCTGCAAATTGCCATCCCAAGCCCCCACCAAACAATTAAGGGACAACATACAATATATTTGTAGCATGTGTTGACTGCGGATACACATGCTATGCACACTCCTGCCATCTAGTGTTGGGCCTGGACTCTGCAATTTGTTTTTCTCTAGGAAGTATTTTATTGTAGACATCCTATCGTCTTCTCCTCAAGGCATTGGCAATGTTCAACAGTTCCTTTGTTAGATTATTTGTTTCTGCCATCGGGCTTGTAAAGCCTGCTCTGAAGATTTGCGGTTTCTATGACCATACGGCCTATAGACGACTGGTAAATCAAAGATTGACGAAAAACAACCTTCAGTTCCAGCAAACGTTAAAACTGTGGAAAAGTTTGAGTGAAGTAATCGACTTTACACATCGTTGCCTTCCACACCCGTCAAGAATGCTCGTCTCTTGATAATGGAGTCTGAAAAAGACAGCTTATTCAGGAGGTGGCCTTGGTGTGGGGCAAAATACACATACTCAGACACCTACGAAATCTTTAGCCTGTGTCTGTCGCTGGAGCACAAGAAGCAGCACTGTGCCGCGTGCAATCTGTTTAAAAACAAACTGGACGACGCTGATACACGGATGTGATCGGGTACGAGCACAAAATATGTAGATAACAACAGAGGCTGAGTTCTCCCAAGAAGAGCACAGTGAGGTCGAAGCCGTCGCCTAACAGACTCTGGAACCAGGGTCAGGGCCCAGGATGAAGACCACTCCAAGGGCTGTGAGTACAATTAACCCACCCCGTGCCAAAAAGATCATAGATAAAATTCCCCCTCCATGCTAGGGTGTGTCACACCCTCAAGCTCTGGTTGACATAGGAAGCATGCCTCAGAGCCAAGGTAGGACGGAAATATTCTCGGCCCTGATTGGGCGACAAGGCCTTCAGAGAGGTAAGGAGTCGACACCATGTCTACATCGGTACTAATTCAACCATTGGCATTGAGTCGCCCATCGGCATCAACCCAACACCCACACCAGGCTTTGGCGTTAGCCATTTGAATTCAAAAAGCGCATCGACCCAGACAAAGCCAAAACAGCATAGTCACTCTTTGACGCCGAGGTAGACCTCTGCGCGACACCCCAAAAAGTAAAAACACCGTCCTTGAGAACAACACCGTTGCCAGTGAAGCAAGAGAAAACACATTAGAAGCCTGTAATGGAAGAGGAAAAAGGCAATGGATTTGAGGGCCATCCTGAGCTCATGAAAAAGAAACATCATAAGGAGGCATCCCAAAGGCAGGCACAAGATTTAGATGTGCCACAGCCACAAGATTTAGATGTGCCACAGCCACTTCCAAAAAAGGTTGATTTTGAACATAGGGCCACAGACCCATTCACTTTAAGTCAACCAACATTACCGTACACAAGATTAACCTCGCCTGTACAGGAAGTGGAAGGCAGTGAAAGCTCAGAACATGAGGCTGGTTACTTTGATTCACAAAGAGGTACAGTCTATAACCCTGACTCCTGGGGCTGCTATGATGCGCTCTCTGGCACTGACATTGAACCACTTGTCCCGACTAAGGCATCTCCATCAGATCTTCGTATCATAATGTGATTTAAAGGGCAGCTGAATATCATAAACTGCCAATGTACTCCACTGAGGATGAAACAGACTTCCCAACACTGTCTAGGACAGAGAGAACAGTCAAATACCTACCAATGATGGGATCCATCTTAGTCTCAAAAGACATTTATAAGGACCCAGTAAAATCCAGAGTGCTTATCCCCAGGGTTGAAAGAAAATACAGGCCCTCACCTTTGGATCCTCTCTATGCCAGAGGACACCCTGCTGCAAAATCTTTAGTAGAGACAGCACAAAAAAGAGCAGTGTCACAGAGATGCACCACCCCTCGACAAGGAGAGTAAACATTTCAGGCAGCAGGAAAGAGAGTGGCTACAGGCATATCAATCACTGGAGGATAGCAAACTCGCTGCGCCTCCTATCCCAATATAATAGAGCAACATGGGAAGAGATCGAAGAAGTATTACAACACTTCCCAGAACAATACAAAAAACAAGGGGGAAGAGCTGGTTGCAGAAGGGAGACAGATCTCCAACTCAACAATTGTGTGTCGAAAATGCAACATTTTGCCTCCAGGCATCCACAATCTAAGGGCAATGCACAATGGCTAAGCTGGTCAGGGATATTTGATATGCTTTTTCACTTCTCCCACTCATTACTTATGTGGTCAGGAACTGATGATGATACTCCTAGCCCCAACATGGACATGTCATGCATGGTACACAGCAAGAAATGTCCCAACATTTCAGATCTATTAACTCACAGCATGGGGTGGTGCCATGCACTCCATTGTAGCACAACTCAATGTTGTGACCTGGCTCCTGAGGTCTTAAAATTCGGGTACCTACAATTACCTCCAGAATGTATCAACATTCTAAAAGAAGCCAGAAGACCAACCATAATGGCATGTTATGCAGCAAAGTCGAAGTATTTTGTGCATTACTGGTCTGCATACAGCATAAATCCTTCCTCACCATCTGAACAGCACCTAGTATATAACTTGTTACATCTCCAGAAATCACATTTGGCAGGCACTTCTAAAAGACTGCATTTGCTGCATAGCTACAGAACGGGAAAAATAATCTATTTTTCGTAATTATGTCATTAAAGCATTCATGGAAGGACTTAAGAGTCAGTCCACTGCGCACACCTCCTGTACCAGCATGGAATTTAACCATTATACTAACACAGTTAATGTCTACACTGTTTGAACCAATGCATAAATGCCAAATACAGTTTGTATCTAACATGGAAAGTCACATCCCTTGTTGTCTTTACATCACTTGCAGTTAAGGAATTGTTTCAAGACAAAATTAGACTACGCACAAGCCCAAAAGTTTTTGCTAAAATTTATATCACCTTTCCATTTAAATTAGACATTAGACTTACCTGTTTTCATTCCTAATCCAGAAACAGTTATTAAAGGGCATTACATTACATGCATTGGATGTAAAACATGCCCTTTTGTACTATGTGGAAAGAACAGATGTTTAGAACAACTCTTTATGGTTTTTCAAACCAAAGAAAAGGGTACCCTATTTGAAAACCGGAATCACTGAATAGGTAGTAAAACATATACACATTTGTTACCTTATAGCCAAAAGAACATTACCAACAACGCTAAGAGCTCATTCAGCAAGAAAGAAGAGGAGCCTCAATGGCTTTTTTAGGAAACATATCGCTAACAGACATTTGCAAAGCAGCAACATTTACAAAACACTGTTTTGTGGATGTACAGGCCAGATAACAAGCTCTGGTGGGACAAACAGTTTTGCACACATTATTTCGAGCAAATGCCCCATCTGCTGCCTAACTCACTGCAAGAGGAGTTCTGCTTTAAAGTCTATGCATAACGTGTATCTGCAGCCAACACATGCTACGGGTGGAGTATGTTACTTACCATGTAAGCATCTATTCGTAGCGGGTAGTGCTGCAGATTCACATGCACCCTCCCGCCTCCCCAGCAAGTACTAGATGGTGACATATATACATGAGACATTTCATCATGTTAAACAGAATTCGCCTACTTAGCAGACTATATCCTCACCACCTATATGGCAGGGGAACCTATAATCTAAGAAATGGTTGAACATGTGCAGTGGTTTGAGGGGGAGGAGATACAACGTTGACCATTAAAGACTTCCTCGAAAAAACAAGTTGCAAAGCCCAGGCCCAACACTAGATGGCAGGAATGTGCATAGCATGTGAATCTGTAGCACTTCACTCTATAAATAAATGCTTACAGGGTAAGTAACATATTCATTTCCTCCTGGCTGGTAATCCATCAGATCAGATTGATGGGTTTCCTAAATTGTTCTGAGGGGCAAATGTGCTTTTTATCTTGGCCCCACTTTTTATTTCCTGCCCCTTCCCCGAAACCAACACAATTTTCAACTGACTTAGCCTCTATCTTGATGCCAGGTGAATATCCTGCTTCCCAAAGGCACAAATGAGTGAGTGCCAGACTGAGAGGGGTGAGAGGTGCTATTTGTACTGCTACTTCATGCCTCAGAAGGTTGGAGGCCTCAGGCCTAACTGCACCTCAGGCCATTGAATTCCTTTGTGAAGGGCAGATTCAAAATGCTCACTGTGGCTCAGATTTTCTCTGCTCTGGCTGTAGTGATCTGAATGGTGTCTCTCGACTTGCAGGCTGCATGTTCTCATATAACGGTCTTGCAGTCCCACAGATTCTACCTGTTGTTCAGTTGGGTTGGATTTCTTCCAATTTGCTGGGCTGCACTTCGGCCTTCATCTTAGACCATCGGGTGTTCATTAAAGTGGTGGTGGTAATCACATCAAGAGATTCAGGATATAACCCCAATGTTTCAGGCTCAGTAGTGTGTCTCGTGGATAGTTCCCAATCGGGATTTTGTAAAGCACAGCTTATCACTCCACAGGGTATCCAGGCACTTGCAGGTCACGGAGAAAGCAGTGGAAATGACAGAAAAGCAAGGAGAAAGCTGTGAAAACAAAGAGAAAGCAAGGAGCGCGCATCAAAAGGCTGGGAATATCGAGTAGAAATTGGGAAAATGAGGGAAAAGCAAGGAGAGTGCACAAAAAAATAGGAAAAGCAAGGATAAAGTAGTGAGAACGAGGGAAAAGCAAGGAGTAGGTACTCAGAAATTTGGGTGAAAAGCAAAGAGAAGGCAAGAGCAATGCAGCAGCTCAGGGAGAGATGGTCCTGGGACCTGCTGAAGTTCTGAGGTTTCCTCTTCTCCGGGCCTCGTGAATCCTTCTCCTTTCTCAAGCCAGGTGGTTGATGCAGACACTGCAATAGAACCAACATTTTCAGTGGGCCCAGGACTGAGGTGGTCTTTCAGACTCTGGCTCAAGACCTCATGTGGTGGCAGGCAAATGGCTTTCTGAATTTCCAGGCCACTGACCGTTTTAATGGAGGCTGTGTTGAGGAGGCTGTTTGTCTGAGGTACAGATCAGGAGCCTCTGGTCTCCAACAGAGCCCAACTCTGCAGCAGCATTTTGAAGGTTCAAATGCTCCTCCTAGCTCTGAAAGCCTTCCTGTCATCCATCAAGAAAAGCTGGAACCGAACCTAATGGACAACACAGCCAGCCACATTCTTGCAGACAGACGATGTCCACAAAATTGATATTCAGCAGGTGCTGGGAAATGTATGTGGCCTAGTGTTGGGTCCATCATCTCATCTCCCCTGGCGCCCCATTTTAATGATGTGTAATTTTGTTGTTGGTCCAGCACTACTGTGGAGTGATTATAGTTAAAAGTTTACTTGTCAGCCTTCTAGGCCTTATTATGCTAGCTTGTTCAAGCCTCTTTCTTTGCATCTCCGGATTTGATGCATTTTCTGAAGGCCCTGATAACTATATCCCTCTACAGCCATGTGTCATGCCTCAGTGAGAACTACATGTAGTCCTGACGTTGCTTAGCCCAACACCATTCGAGCTTATGTATTGTTGTAGGCTAAGGTTTCTCATAATCAGATCAGTTTTTCCTACTCTATGTTCCAGTGAGTAAACTACAGACACACACTGTGCAATCTCTCTACCCCCATTTCTTCCCAGACAAATTGGTAATGAGGATTCGGGTTGCGGCTTTCCTGTCAAACATGGTATCACCCTTCAATGTCAATCAGTCCACTGTTTCCCGGCAACATTTTGAACTGGTGCAGCACTGAGGCTGCGGTTGCACACGGGCCTGATGTACGTGCATTCAAAACGTTTTCAAAGAGGTTGACATCTGAGTGCCTGCATATTTACTAAGACTGTGGTGAAGCAGTTTCAAATAACAGTGACCTAGTAGATTTCTAAAATTTTTCAGAAAATGCAAAACCAAGTAAAAACAGGTCTCAGAATGACAGCAGGAGGATTTTCAGGGCACAGACGTGGATATATCACCTAAGTGAGAATGGTGTCAGAATGTCCATATTAACTCACCCTTTCTACTAGACATTCTTCTCAATAAGTTAAGCACCTGTTCCATAAATCTGTCTGTATCCTACATGTCACGCATATCTTAACGTTCATGTTCTGTAAATGATGAAAGCTTGTACAACTCTGTATTGCTGGATTTGTTTTAAGGCATGGGTCTCCAACCTTTTCTGCAATAAGAGCAAAATTGAAAAGTAAAACAGTTGGGATAAGTGAGCCAGTTGAAAGTGTCACTGCCACCGTGAGCGAGAAGGAGAGACACAAAAGGAAAAATAACTTTGCTTGCAGTAAAACGTGTTGGCAGACGTGCAATTATCCATGTAACAGGGTCGATGGCCAAGACGGTAACAAATTCGCCCCAACGAGGGACAAACGTAAAGCAATGATGATAAAGGATTTTTGAAACGCAAGTCCATGAATGACTGATAGTGATGGGTGTGCGGTGAGCGTGGGTAGAAGCCCACAGATAGATTACAACACCACAGAGCACTAGCGCTCCACCTAAAAAGGCTTTGTCAATGTGGAATGCCTCAACAAAGATAATACAAAACATCAATAAGTGCAATGCCCCCTATTTTTTCTTCATATTCAAATAAAAAGCTTATGTGGAGGAAACAAGACTGGTGAGTTGCCTCTTGAGTTTTTAAAAACAAATTGTCGCTCAAAGCAGTGGTATAATCTAAGGTGCTAAAGTGAGACAATCCAAAATGCACTTTATGTAACAGTTTATACCTCCTCTATAAATAATGTGGCGTTCACCTACAGTTGCATCAGACCTCGGGGGCAGGCTGAGCCAAGAGCTTGTCTCCTAAAGCTCCACTGCAATGCTTTTCCAGCTAGGACGCAAAACATTTGAGGCTGCAGAGAATTATGTGACCCAACAGTCACTGCCTCTTTACCACTTCCATGATGATTGCAGCGAGGCAGGAGATGCTTTGGTTTTGGGTGTATAGGTTGTAGTCTCAAGGCCTATGTACTTCCGCTGCCTACACTGTTGGTTGTGAATGTGGCTTGGCGGCATGGTCGGTTTCATAGTGCAGGTTGTGATTACAGTAACTTGACCTGGAAAAGATGCTGCATACAGACAACCTTGCCAATAGCATGTTGCAAGGCCTGCACCATCAGTCCTCAACCTTCTGAGGCTTGGAACATGCTTTATGAAGCAAGGACTGTTTCACAGTACTTGATGTGAGACATCTATATACCTGGGGAAGACGTCTGAGCTCAAAGGGGCAATATGTAAGCACTAAAGCCCGTTAATTGAAAAGAGAAGTAGGGTCCATTGCTTCGCCCTCCTGTTTTTAATCATGTGGTAGGGATGCTTCAGAAAAAAACATTTTTAGCTCACCCACACAGAATTTATAGTAAGTCTGACAGCTGAACAAAGGGGTACATAAATATCAACACAAGTGACATTACCTCACCCAAACTAGAGAATCTGTAACGAGAAGACTGTTCAACCAGTGAACTCTAGTACTCTTGCATTCTTTCCAGTGCAAGATCTGGAACACAGTGATAAAGCATACAACAGTACTAGGTGAGCATTTATGATCCTATATGATTATATGGTTCTTCGCTATTTGACTATTTGATGCAGGAGTTGGGTGCTTCACATATGCTTGTCTGTTTAAGAAAATTATATATAACAGTACTTTAATGCCTCTCTTTAGTGCTCTAGCTAACCGTTGTACCATCTGTCCTGTAAGTGTGAGAGAATTGTGTGATGTTCTTTTGGCTGCTGTCATTTCTCCTTAACTTATTATTTGTCAGGAAAGGTTGCGCTATAGCTTTTCATGATGAAGTTTTATTGTGCTGTGGAGTTCAGTATAAAACTTAACACTGCACATAAAGAGATTGACATTGACATTGGTTGCTTTGATGCATGATCTGAGTGAAAGAGTCATCTAACAAAACATATGAGCAGAGTTTACGTTTGGTTTTACGCATAAAAGCGTTTTTTGAAATATAGATAGTGACTTAGTAAAGTGTTTCAAGATAGCTGACAAATGGTTCCGGGCCAAGTACAACATCTCCAGCCAGTATTGCCTGTTAACCATCACCATTTTGCATGCTGGGGTTTTGATCCCATAATGGAATTGTTAAAAGTTAAACTACAGGTCCCACAATGCAACCAAATGTTGGGTGAAATAAAAGAATAGATGGCTGTATTGTGTGTCATAGTGCCAAAGGGCAGAATTCTGAAATGTAAAATAAAATTTAGCTCTTGGCTTTCTTTTTTTCTAGTAGGCAGTCACAGTTTAAACAACCCAGCAAGTGACAGGGTAGAGATAGCCTTTTAGATGCAATCACCAGCATCCCCTGTTAATTGGCTAACATTAACACTCATTGGAAAACTAGTTTGCGGTAAGGATCTATTCACAAGAGCAATGCGAGCATAAGCAAGTTAGATGTAGATCTTGGTAGAACAAGCTCATTCGACCCAAGATTGTGCATCCACAGGGCTATCGAATCCCAAATCAAGTGCAAAGTGGTGATCTGTGTGTCTGGAAACTTGGACTTCTGAAAACTGACACTCATGGCAGCCCCATCCTTCCTATGAGGAGTACACTTCAGCTATGAGAGAGCATACAGATGATGACGTTTGTAGGGGTGTGGCACAGTATAGCCACGAGGAGCCACAGTCTCCTCATCTGTTCAGTAGAGGGGAGGACAAAGGAGCCTTTCAAGGGGCTTTTGCTACCTCCAGCAGCTACAGCTCCCAGTTCGCAGGCTCCAGGGACCATTATGACCCTAGACCTGAGACTGTAGCCAGGACCGGATCCCTGCCAGTTCACGGACCATCCTTCTGCCTGCCCCCTACTATTATAAAGCCCACAATGCCATAGAGCTGGTGAAGAGTGCATTCAGTGCCACCTTTCCCGTGCCATCAGACTTGCTCCTAATCGGTATTGGCCCTACCCAAAGTTAAGCTTGGACTTCTTAGTGGGCATTTTACCCTCAAAACCGAAGGATTCTATAATGGAGCCAGTCATGGGGAAGACAACAGACTAAGGCAGACACAAGAGACCGAGGAAAAGTCAGAAGTCGGCGACTAAGAAATCACACCTATCAGCAGGCTACCTTAAATGTAATGATATCCCCCCCTTTCAAGCCAATTTTAGAAAATCACCTATGCATAGCTTAAAAAGATTGGAAGGGACCGTAGGGCAGACTAAAACCTGTTTGTGGAAATAAAAATACCGGCACACAGAGAAACGGCTGTGGCACCAGTTCCATGTCCCTGCTTCCCAATATTATCTAAACTTACTGATCGTCCTTCTGACCTCCACTCTGTTGTAAACAGTTACAGAACCAATATAATCACCAGATCTAAGTGTCCAAGCTGCTCTTCAAGCCAACAAAGCAACACAGACAAAATAAATTGTGCTTGTGGAGATCAGTTGAGCACCAACTAAAAATCCATCCTCTTACCAACGAAAAATCAAATGTATCTCCATGCCTACCTCCGTCAACTGTAAACTAGTAGTAAACCATGACATTTTGTAGTTGGTAGGGGGAGCATTCGAAATATACTCTTCAAGCCTGCCCGTCTCCTCAGTTTCCCTTCCTTCTAAAATTTGAAAGTCACATGTCAAAAACAAGTGGAACCTGCCTGTGGCACTGTTTCATATAGTGTATTACAAGTCAGCCAGTATCTAGGTACATCCCAAATGGAATGCCAGCAGATGATGAAAATGACAGAAGTTGAAATTGTGAAACACAGTCCTGCCCCGATATCATTGACATCAAGGACTAGTTTGTTCCTTCATCTCCAAGAAAATTTGTAAGAGTCTAAAGAAACTCACTAAAAATAAGAGTTCCAGGCTACTCACGTAGGGCCTAATACAGCTTCTAAGTCTAAACTCTATCCCACGTTCACCTAAAAAAAACTCCAAAATCCCTCAAAACCCAACAGCCTGATAGTTACAGTTGAAGTAAGGAAGACACACAACAACAAGGGTAAAACTCAGCCCCAAACA
This sequence comes from Pleurodeles waltl, assembly GCF_031143425.1. NCBI lineage: Eukaryota > Metazoa > Chordata > Amphibia > Caudata > Salamandridae > Pleurodeles > Pleurodeles waltl. The sequence goes on along the minus strand of NC_090442.1, from coordinate 699,325,964 downwards.
AAATCCAAGTCCCGCAACTGCGGCCTCAATTGAAATTGGGAAACCCATTTCAGATTCCACTTCTGCCACACTCTCAATGCCTCTAATTGATGAGCATAAATTAATTGGTGCCTCTACTGTCCAGCAACATGAATAAACCTTGACTCAACAAAGCATAGTAGTTCAAGATAAACAATTTGCAATAAATAATAGCCACAGTGCATACAATGCAGCTAACAGTAAACCACTACTTCTTTCCTCATCTAATCAAGATCGGGCAAATCCTATCAATAAAAGGGATTTCAAATGTATTAGCCCCACCTCAACACCCAAACAATGGCTTGCCCCTGCCAATGACAGCTATGAGACATTTCCATCAAACTAGGTTGAGAGAGTAGAGGACCGTGGAGCAAGTAATACATCTCGTGCACTAAATTTAACACCTCACCAGCATGAAGAGCGACTATTGGAAAGCACATGTTCACTACAATGCCAGACTATCTTTTTTTAGAGCCTCTCTATGCCTTGCGTAACATTTTTAAACTGCTAAAAGCACTCCCAGATAATTCCGCTTTTTCGGTTCAATCGATTTTCTGCATTGCATTCATCTGCTGTCAAAAAGGAGAAATGAATGAAACAACAAGGTTGGTATTAAGGTCAAAAAATGATCTTTAGGCCATCTCATCTTAGAAACCATATTTTGATAATTGGGGATACATATCTCATTACCTAAGCCCGAACGTTATCTTACAGTTTTCAAAACTCGTCCTACCAATGTAACACCCCACTTAGGATCAAAAAGGAATTTAGCAAAGCCTAATTCTTCTATGGAGAGTTATGCTCCAAGAACTTTGGTGACCAACTTAATAGGACCTACTGTACTGTACACTCAACCCCTTACAAACAACAACTCTGGGAAGTTCTCAGAGTCTCCCCTGATGTCAAGAAGCTAACACAATCAGCATTAATAACCAGGTGGAACAGGATTTGTGGACTAACAAAAGCAGAAGATCAATCAATCAAAGAATTTCGTAAAGCGTGTGGATACTTTATCCGAAGCATCCCGGCGCTCATAGCTAAAAAGACTGATATCATATGGTAGCTATCTCGAGAGTTAATCTGAGTCAAACAAGAACGTTTTAAAGTCTCTTTTAAAGATTGGGACTGACGGTGCCCTGTGGAGACAGAGCAACGCGCAGCATTCCATAGTTTTAGCATTAGTACTGTAAAGGAGCTTCCTCCGCATTGAGCTTTAGAGAGTTTAGGAACATGCATTAGGCATAGATTATTAAACCGGAGTACTGTGTGTTGCATGTGCAGTTGAAGTCAGTCTCTCAGATAGGAAGGGCCTTGCCCTTCTAGTGCTATAAATGCCGGAAGATCTGTTTCAATACTTGTAATTGTTACCTTGAACAATATCCACCAATAATATGCTACATGTAATAGAGAGGTTTCCCAATCAGCATCCCTCAACACATTTGGATAAAAGAAAAGCAGGAAGGCTGCATCCATCATATCAATGCCATTCATTTGTGCTCATGGAATGTTTCCAGATGAAATCAAATAATCTTCAAAAAGAAGGCAATATATTACCTGAAGATTTATGTAGTCCTACTAAAAAAAAAAAAAATTAGAGGAGGACAGGCTTTCAGGCAGACTGACAACTTTTGCAAAAATACTCAACATTGAATCAGAAAGTCTCAATGCAGCAGACCATCAATCTTGAAAGTTAAATTAACGATCCTGAATATGAAGTTGAAGTTGCAAGCATTATTATTAAATGTTTATCTAAAACCAGGTTTTAAATCCCTCTGCACTGCAGTTGATTACTTTGAGAAATTGTTGCTGGACACTGCACATCTGGGTATGGGTTTTATAATCACCAGTGATTTTAATCTCATTCTGCTTTATTCCAGTTATGCCCTCATTCTAGATCACAGAGAAATTGGATCCTTTTGGTATGTGATTATTTGAATTATTCCATTCTATTAGTTTAGGATCAGTAAACAGTCACGTTAAATCTGGTCACCGAGCAGCCCTAACTGACGTGACTTTAAAACATAATGATGTTGTGGTCTACACATTCTCTTTACACCTTAGAAATCAAGTAAAATAATTTAAAATTGAGCCCCAGCTGGAAAGGGACCACTTTTCACAAATAACAGTACTCGCTATCACCAGTTATTTTTTCCAGATTTCCAGCTCCCTTGGGAGAGGAATTGAGACATCTATGGCACGTTGAGTCAAATGGTCATCTGCTATGGCCCAAGTGGTTGAGTGAATGAACTCTTCCTTTTAGCTTTCAGAACACTTTTTTGACTTAAGTACAAATTCCTATGGTATTCCTTGTTCATTCTTCAGGTTTTGGGAGGAGGCAGTGAGACTGCTGGGTAACTTATTGTCTTTGAAAAATCAATTGATGATGGACAACGATGTGAAGAAACACAATAAATCTTCTCAAGCTATCTGTATAGACTACTGGTTCATGGTTAATCTGCCAATAGCGAAATGAAAGCTCTGTAATGTGTGCAAAAAGTTGAGTAAATCAAATGATGATGCAGCACGAATCAAGCAGAAGATGGTCAATCAGCGCAAGGTCCATAAGAAATTGATATGGGAGGATAAAAGAGTTGAAAAATTAAAATATCTGATCCTTTCTTCAGACAGCTTGCTCTTCTCAAAATTCAAGCACATTTTGTAGATGAATTAACAAACTGTCATACCCAATTTGCTGCACCCCATGCCAGCCCCTAGTAAACAATCTGCATACTGCAGTATGGGAGAAATATGAACCTGCCCTACAACAAAGGAGGCTCAAAAAGAAACTTTGTTGGCGATTCTGACCTTGCCCCATTAAAGGTTTTCTATGAAAAGTGCCCGGGACAGATATAATGGTGAATAAGACAACTAAGAACAAACAATGTGCGACACTTCTACCATCTAAGTTAACAACAAAACACAAAAGTTGGATGGGTGCAGAGAATCTGCAAAAGATAATTTTGAAAAACCTGAACAACAGAGCCCCAGGACCAAATTGCATACTTGCATTTATTTTTCAAACAAATCCTTTTTTAAAAAAAAACATTTTTATTAACAGCATGACAACACAGATCTAAGCAGTCAGTAGCTTACATCAGTACATAAGGTTTGTGTATAATGTACTGGTATTACAACCATTCTTCCATGCAGTACAAAATCTGTGAAACTCAGATGCATGCACCTAATCAGGTAAAGGCAGTTTGTCACTGTGTGTGAGAGTACCAAGATGCAAAGAGAAAGGGAAGTGATGTGTATAATGAAGGGTATTCATCATGAGGGGGTACGGGGAGTGAACAACTTAGCTGAGAGGTGATGCCATAGACGAGAATGATAATAGCTGCATAGCCTACTGCAATTGTGAGCAAATCCTGTTTTTTGGCTACATTTGCTAATTAATACCTTCAGGAATTGCTACTTCACTTGTTTAATACCATCATCCTGGCAGGGATCTTAAATGTACCCAATAAATGACAAGTGTAAAAGAATGACCTATCAGATTTCCTGGCCTATAGCCGTCCTGAATATTGAGGCAAAATATTTCTCCTCCCTTATCCTTGAACATGTGAGGGAATGGGCAGAGAAGCACAATTTGATACCGTGGTTCCAAACAGGATTTAGCAGAAACAGCAGCATCTCTGACAATGATGTTGCACTTAAGCTACTTGTACATAATTCTGTAACTGACAACAGACCCCTTTACTGCTTTATTGATTTCAAGAAAGCATTTAACACATTGACCAGAACATACTCTGGTACAAGTTAAGAAAATGGGAACTCACAGACAGGACGCTTACAGTTGGATGGAAGTAAAGATGGGGACAGATAGGAATATGTCCAAAAAAGTCTTCATTGATAAAGGTCTGAAACAGAGGTGTGTGTTGGCACCCATTTTGTTTAATCTGTTTGTCACCGACATCAAGATATTGACAATAAATTGTAGGTCATGTCCACCAAAATTAAATTATCATTCACTGCATGTTCTGCAGTATGCGGACGACACCATTCTAATGGACCACTCTGCCGTCTTCAACACTCATCGGTTAATCTTGGAATGGTACTGCAGAAAGAACAATTCAGAAATCATTGAAGAGAAAAGAAATGTTAGCACCTTTTCAAAGAGTCAAAACAAACTCAAGTAAATGTGGACGATGGTGGCCCCCTTAAAATCAGCAGCACAAACTCATATACGTACCTGGGAGTGGTTGCCCAAGCTTCAGGCCACCCTTAGCAGCACAGGAATCTCTCTCACCACCAAGGATGCTGGTTTCAAATTTGCTTTGCAAAAAGCATCAAACTACCTTACAGGCCTTTCTTTAGAGCTACTTCTTAGAGTCTTGAATGCTAAGTATCTACCTTCACTCACATATCAACTTGAGACGTTCCCTTGCAAATTCGATCAGTGGCTCAGCTGGGTGCAATCGAAGTTGTACAAATCAATCTTCAACGTCCCAAACTCAGCAAGAGAAGCTCAAAATTTGTCTAGAGCTTGGTCTTACAGAGCAATCATTAGCCTAAAAGGCTGCTTTTCTAAATTATCTTAAGGCAGACAAAGGCACCTTTAAACACCATTTGAGTCTTGAAATTTTGTCTTTTAAATCCAGTTCTGGAGTCATGACCATTCAGAAAATCCTCAGTAAATTGTAGATGATCCCGACATGGAATTTTAATACTACTTACGTAAAGTTCAAATGGATCCCCTAAAGATTGGTTTAAACAAGATCCAGAATTGTTGATTCACAGACCCTGGAAACAAAGCATCATAATCCGTTTATAGTTTCCACCTGTACAGAAATTGCACCCGAAAGGTACAGAATGCTGTCACTATCTAGATAAACTCAAATTCTTAAAACTGCATCTTTGCTTTTTTGCGAAACCATTGCTCAAAAATTGAGAAACGATAGAATAAATGCAACCTGTCGTTTTTATCCTTATTCTAAGGAACCATTTGTGCATGTTCTTTGTGAGAGGAAGAAATTCTTAAGGAAGTCTCTTCGGGACCTGAAAATAAGGACCTGAGTTGAGGCCATATCTTACTGTTTTCAAAGGTCTTATGACAGGCTAATAGGCAGATTCACAACATTTATGGACAAGGTTCTTAATGCATTAGCCAAGTAATCTGCCATCTTAAGATCGGTTACACAGTTTACAATAGGAACTATTTGGGCAGGAAAAATATCTGTCTTGTGTGAACTACTTACTGTATACCTTGACAGCTGGGGCATTGAGAGGCTGTTTTTAGTGATAGATTGCGATATTTGTAACTATCTTTTTTTATTGTTTGCTTACTATAATTATATTATTTCATTAATTATTTATTATGGCTACAGTTTTTACTCTACCTTCTAAATTTTGGAATGTTTTTTTATTAACTATCAAATAAAGATTTCAAACTCAAGTGCAGTAGAACAGATTTATTTATTCTGAAAATCATATGTTGAAGGGAAAAGGATTTAATGGTAGATTGTTATTGCACTATGCTAAAGCCTGAAGACAAGTATTGAGTTACATGGATCATCACTGATTACCAAAGTAGGCAAGAATTTTGCTGTTCGTTTCTCCCTTGGTTGCCCCATCTGACAAAACCTGAGGGTAGAAGGGTAGAATATTTGTGCTTTGATAATCCTGGTTAACCATTATGGGAGGGGGTTAGTTTTGTTTTGCCAGCTGTAAATGTGTTTATTCATATTTTGCTGCATGTATGATTGAGTGTTGCCTTGTGAGAAAGCCTATGCAGAAATTAGTAGGGATTAGTTGGTTATGGTGACAAGCCAATGAAAAAAAGCTTTATTCCCGATTGTTTTTTTGGGAAAAATGTACAGCAGATAATGTAGCTCTGATATGTTTATTATGAAAAGTTATGGCAATGTAGGCTTGACCAGTTTATGCTGTGAAAGGCCTTGGTTAAAGGCCAGTAGGTCTTTAAAGGTGGAGGTTGTACCAAAGCAGTCATCAAGAAGGGTGTGACAACCTATGCAGCCATCATAAATGCACTAATGGATGTGGCTAGCACATACTTACAACAGCCAATCTTGGACATGCCTCGTGAGAGACTTACATTGTGTGGCCAGCACACAGACAGTGCCCTCAAAACATCAAAATGGATTTGGGCACTGAAGAATCACTTACGACTTTCCAGTACAGACAGCCTGATTCTACTTTTTGTGGTTCAAGAAGGTTCTAAGCATACAGAAGAGGATTGAACCTATATGGAGATCAAGAGTGATCATCTTACTACCCCATGGAGATGGAGCTGAAAAGGAAATTCTCCTCCTTGTACTAAAGGGGAGCATATATGATCCGGGGATCTCGGAGAAGTCAGGAATTCTACCTCAGATTGTTTGGTAAGAAAGAAAACAGGGGAGTAGAGGCCTTTTCTAGACCTTGGGCTAGCTGAACAAGTTACTGAGGTCATAGTTGTTTTGCATGGTAAAGTCCTTGTGATGCTTCATGAAGGAAACTACTGGGACTTCCTGGACATTCAGTATGTATAGTTCCACCTCCCTCAACACTGAAAGCACAGATGTACTCTCACACTTCCGTGGTGCTGCAGCACTGTCCATTTAGGGTGCTCCCCTTTTGCTTAAAATCTGTACACTGGGTTTTTACAAAGTGCCTAGCACCGGTTGCTGCCTTCCTGTGACATCAGTGACGACTGGCTCCTCAAGGCTCCATCAAGAGATGAGGCAAAGGCTTTAATGGCCACCTGCATCTATCAGTTTCACAGATTAGATCTGACACTAAACAATTAAAAATCCTCTTTGGAACCAGCAACGACTGCAGTTCTTGCGAGCATGCCTGGAGCTGCAGCTGGGAGACTCCTCTCCTTTTGCAGGCAGACAATTGAATCACCGAACCATTCTCTCCCAAAGATTCAATAAAATTCATTCTACTCTGGGTCTGGTGTCATCCTGAATAGGTCTGATTCCATTTTGCATTCTCAGAATGAGACCCATACAACAGGAGCTATGCAACCACTGGCAATAAGTGTGCAGCTTTAGGGATGACACAGTCCAAGTCACAAGGAGAATTAAGATGGCACTACTGTGGTGGAGGTTTCCGTCAAACCTCCACACTGGCTTCCTATTCTAGCCCTTATTAGACTGAATAGTACTTACGACACATGCCTCCATGGAGTACTGAGTAGCCCATGTGCAGGAGATGAAGACCAAATGCCTCTGGTCAGGCACGGAGAAGATACTCCTCATCGGCGTCCTGGAGCTAACAGACAAAAGACTATGCATGCAATTGTTCCTCCCAAGACTAGCAGGACAGGTGGTTCTGATCAAGATGACAACACAACTTAGTCATTTTCCATCGCGAAGCAGGGAAGGGCAAGATCCATGCCTCTAAAGAGGTGCAACTGCCATGGGACTGTACCATCGTAAACAAGGTGCACATTGTAGTTGAAGATATACCCGCCAAATACATCAAAATTCATTTCTGTTGTCTGTGGCTGCTGCTGGTCTGATCTATTGAGACCTAGCTGTGTTGATTGACGATGAATCCACTGTCACCAGTATTTAAACAACCTTAATTTGAACGTACACTCATCTCTGAAGGAATTATGGTTTAAGAGACATGTATTGGTTTGATGGATGTACCCATTACCAATGATCTCTAATCAAAGAATTGTGATTAATATTCTGTTATTAGTGACGGTTGTGCTTTTAGGACCCTTCAAGATCATTCAGTAAATTTTGATGTGTGTGTGCGCTCATTATACATAGTTACTCATCTTCTATATTGTATAAATATATATTTGATAATCTACTCAGAGTATTCCTTATTGTACTGATTAATTCGCTGGAGTTATTTGAAGATTTAGTGGTTCGAGTCATTTGATACCTACAACATAGATTGATTTTAAAAAGTTCAGAAACGTAATTGTGAAATGCTCCTTCAGAACTTTCTTGTTTGGTCATTTTAGGTTTTATCCAGTCTCATGGGCGATTATTGGGTAGCCCCATTGCATTATTAACGCAGTATACAACATGCAATAGCACAATGGGAGCATAGACTTGGTTTCTTGATAATCTGAGCCGCTGCTTCGCATAAGCTTACAGCTTCGCATAAGTTTATAAGAAGATGGCGCCCCTTTTTTTTTTTTTTTTTTGACTGCTTGCAGGCACCAAAATCAAATTAAAATGTTCCCAAAAGGTTATATTCTGTAGTGTGGGTAATATAAAAACCATCTCCAAAACCACATTGTGTACCTTTGAGTAAGCATTGGCTAGCACCTGTACTGCCCAGTTGTTAAATACCTCACTATAGCCTGGTGTATCAAGGGCCATACAGTAAAAGGGAACATGTGAAAGTCCAAGATCATTACCTGCAGGCCACAATGTCACAGCATTTATTCAAACCACTCTGTTCACATAAGTCATACAAGTAGTGTGGCTCCAGGTACTATGGTAAACTGTTTTCCAACATCTTGGAGGTCACAGTTCAAGAGTCATGGGTTAATACTATAGCATTATAGCAAGGGTTAAAGTGGGATTTTGTCATCCATAGATAATATGATACTATTCCCACCTGTATAGAAATATTCACTACTTAGAGAAGTAGTGGCTGAGAGAATATATTGTTTAACCCACGGTTGTCTTGATCTGGGTGGGCATAACTTGCTCAAAAGAGCTGCAATTACAAAAACCTTGCTTTTTTTTAAACATTCATTATGTTTTTTTGTTAGTGCTTGTTTAATCACCTCCTTAACCTTAGGCACCCTCAGTTGAGTTTCTTTAAGTCCACCATTAGACTTGACTGCGTTGCTTCAGTTCGACAGAGCTGTTTTGATTGATAAACCAAGATGTACCATTCTTGAGCCAGATTGTAAGTCACCCAGTTAGTGAGTCGTTTACATATGGGTGTATCTGCTCTAAGAGAGTCTTTGCTATGCCCTCTCTTCTTTACGTGAAATGAACTGGAGTTGCTTTAATTTTGGACTAAAATTTGAATCTTTGTCACCCTGCTTTTATTGCTGTGTGTGTGTGTGTGTGTGAGACAGTACCTTTTACAAATATTCATAACAAAAGTACACTCTTAAAGTCCTACTTACTTTATCATAAGGTTTGTACAATTAATACGTCTTGGCTGCTGTGTTAGTTGTACATTTTTATAATAAAAAGATTAGACGTGACCTGGACATGACACTTCTCAATGAACCAGTAAGGCCTAGACTCTGTCACAGGCTTGTTGTCATAACCAAATTAGGCCTAATGTATTCCGCATAAGCTTTCCCACAAGCTATAAATATATATGTTCAGTGGCATGTGTAGCTGCAGATACACATGCGTTGCATTATACTTCTGCCATCTAGTGTCGGGCTCAGAGTGTTACAAGTTGTCTTTCTTCGAAGAAGCATTTTCGAGTCACGGGATCGAGTGACTCCTCTTCTTCGGTTCCATTGCGCTTGGGCATCGACTCCATGTTAGATTGTTTTCTTTCCGCCGTCGGGTTCGGACGTGTTTCCTTTCTCTCCGAAAGTTTGATTCGGTAAACTTAGAAAACGCCTTATTTTTGTCGGTATTGTATCGATCGGGTTTACATCTTCCATCGACACATCGGTACCGTCGGAGAAGACAACTTTACTCGCCCTTCGGAGCTCGCGTGCCCAACTCGGGCCTAGTCGGGCCGATCGCGTGGAAGCCTCATGGATCGGACTCCATTCCGATTCTGTCCTCGGTGCCAAGCAAAATTCCCTTATACAGACCAACATCTCCTCTGCAATCTTTGCCTTTCCTTAGATCATCAGGAAGAAAATTGTGAGGCCTGTCGATCCTTCCGGTCCAGACAGGAGGGCACAAAGACTGGAGATGGCGTCCAGAAGCTCTGACCATCTCGACGTGGAGGAGGAAGAGATCATGCAGACAGCAGTCTCCATCTGAGGTTCTGACTCTGACCAAGAATCTGAGGACGGACCGGTCACGGCAGGACAGCATCTGAGTATGCCTGCCCCTGTACTATCACAAAGACACAAGCATAAGGCCTTGGGTACGCCACTGCCAGAGGCCATGGCTCGGCCCGAAAAAAGACATCCGGTGACCAAACTGCCAGTTCGGCACTGAAAAAGGCCACTTCTCCGAAACCATCGGAGTCGATAAAAGGCTTCCGTGTCCGACTCCAGTAAACATCATTTTCCAAAGTTAAAAGTTCGGAAATCCCTTACGGAGCCAAGAACATCCACTACACCATCTTTTTCGATACCGAAAAAGCCGGCTTCGGAATCGAAAAGAGTAGGATACACAGAGGAACATGGACTTTCAAAAAGACTAGAAGAAAGCCACAAAACCTCCGAAGAGGAGACTCAAGTTCAGCCAGTACTTGAAGTAATGGATATGAGGCAAGCCAGGATTCATATCCACAAAGAAACCGGCCGAATCCTAACAGCACCTCCTCTAAGATCTAAGAGAAAATAAGCCTTTCAGGAGGAATTGGACACTACGCAGCCTCCTGCTAAAGTGCCAAAGCCAAAGTAGAAACCACCACCTTCTCAATTTTCTCCACCTCATTCTCCTCCTCACTCTCCACACCTGCATACCTCTCCTCCTACCATTCCTACACCAATGCAGTCACCATCACATTCGTTTGACTCTCAACAGGACAATGCAGATCCATGGGATCTTTCTGATCCAGATCCCATTCCCGACAACGACCCGGACTGCTATCCCTCTAAACCTTCACCACCTGAGGATAGTACTGTGTACAATCAGGTTTTAGCTAGGGCTGCAGCATACCATGGTGTCACCATGCACACTGAACCGTGGGAGGACGATTTTTTGTTTAATACACTCTCCTCCACACATTCAAAATACAAGTCTCTCCCCATGCTCCCCGGCATGCTAAAACACGCTGATCAAATATTTAATGAGCCAGTTAAAGCAAGGATAATTACCCCCAGGATAGAGAAAAAATACAAACCACCTCCATCTGATCCTGATTACATAACTCAACAAATCCCTCCAGATTCGGTAGTAGTAAGCACTGCCAGAAAAAGGGCAAACTCACAGTCATCAGGTGATGCACCCCCACCAGATAAAGAAAGCAGGAACTTTGATGCTGCAGGGAAGAGAGTTGCATCCCAGGCAGCGAATCAGTGGAGGATAGCCAACTCACAGGCGTTGTTGGCTAGATACAACAGGGCCCATTGTGATGAGATGCAAGACATAATTCAGCATCACCCCAAGGAACATCAAAAAGGGCACAGCAAATAGTGGCGGAAGGGCAAGCCATCACCAATAACCAGATTAGGTCTGCCCTAGACGCAGCAGACCCAGCTGCCAGGAGTGTCAACACTGCTGTGATAATAAGGAGGCATGCATGGCTCAGGTCCTCGGGTTTTAAACCTGAAATCCAACTAGCGGTGTTAAATATGCCGTTCATTAAAAAACAATGTTTCGGCCCAGAAGTTGACACTGCAGTTGAGAAATTGCGCAAAGATTCGGACACCGCAAAAGCTATGGGTGCACTATACACCACACATTACAGGGGATCCTTTCGGAAACCTCAGTTTAGAGGAGGATTTAGAGCTCAAACAGCAGAGGCATTCACATCTCAGGCAAAACCAACCTACCAACCACAATACCAACGAGGTGGTTTCAGGGGTCATATAGGGGGCAGTATCTCAAAAGTAGAGGGAAGTTTCAAACTTCTAAACAAACTCCAGAGCACCCTAAGCAATGACTTGGCTTATCCCCTTCCACTCCACACCTCTCCTGTGGGGGGAAGACTGCAACAGTTCCACGCCAATTGGCTAAACATTACCACAGACAATTGGGTACTATCAATTATCCGCAATGGTTATTGCCTAGAATTGATACAAACTCCCCCAAACATTCCACCAAAACAACACAAACTATCCATAGAACACATCCATCTGTTACAGGAAGAAGTCAAATCTCTATTACTCAAATAAGCAATAGAAGCCATCCCACAAGATCAAGTAGGGACAGGAGTTTATTCTCTATACTTCCTGATTCCCAAAAAAGGTGGCACCCTCAGACCAATATTAGATCTCAGGACCCTCAATCTTTACATACTGTCAGAACATTTTCACATGGTAACTCTTAAAGATGGTATCCCACTACTCCAAAAACACGATTTCATGGCAACATTAGACCTCAAGGATGCGTATTTTCATATACCCATCCATCCGGCCCACAGAAAATATCTCAGGTTTGTCATTCAAGGAAAGCACTATCAGTTCAAAGTGTTGCCCTTCGGAATAACAACAGCACCAATGGTATTCACAAAGTGCCTAGCGGTAGTCGCAGCCTACCTAAGAAGACAGCATATACATGTCTTCCATATCTAGACGATTGGCTAATCAAATCAAACAGTCATACGCAGTGTCAAAACCATACGCATTATGTTATATAAACCCTGCACACGCCAGGGTTCTCAATAAATTACCAAAAATCGCATCTACAACCTACGCAAATACAACAGTATCTGGGTGCAATACTAAACACTCAAAAAGCGCTAGCATGTCCAAGTACGCAAATAATACAAGCATTCCAAAACATAATCACACAGATACAGACAAATCAACAGTACACTGTCAGATTTGTCATGAAAATTTCAGGGATGATGGCATGTATTGCAATTGTTCCACACGCAAGACTAAACATGTGGCCCTTACAACAGTGCCTTGCACAACAATGGTCACAAGCACATGGTCAACTTCAATATCTAGTGTTGCTATACCGCCAAACGTGCATGTCCCTTCAGTGGTGGAATTCCACAAATCTAAACAAAGGGCGACCATTTCAAGACCCTGTGCCTCAGACCATAATTACAATAGATGCATCAATCATTGGTTGGGGAGCTCACCTCAACAATCACAACATTCAATGACAATAGGATGCAACACACAAACAGCTACACATAAATCACTTGTTAGCTGTTTTCCTAGCACTCAAAGCTTTTCAGCCTCTTCTCACACAGAAGAATGTCCTTATCAAAACAGACAACATGACAACCATGTCTTACCTAAACAAACAAGGAGGGACACATTCGTCCCAACTCTCCTTTCTAGCCCAGAAAAATTGGAAATGGGCAATCCACAACCACATTCACCTGGTAGCACAATACATTCCAGGGATACACAACCAATTGGCGGATGTTCTCAGCAGAAATCATCAACAAACACACAAGTGAGAAATTCACCCTCAAGTACTTCAAAAATACTTTCAACAATGGGGAACACCAAACATAGATCTGTTCGCCACAAGCGAAAACGCAAAATGTCAAAACTTCGCATCCAGACACCCACATCCCCTCTCCAAGGGCAATGCTCTATGGATCAATTGGTCAGGGATATTTGCTTACGCTTTTCCCCCTCTCCTACTCATTCCGTTTGTAGTCAACAAATTGCGTCAAAACACACTCAATATGCTACTCAAGCACCAACGTGGGCCCGTCAACCGTGGTACACAACATTGTTAGACCTGTCAGTAGTACCACACTCCAAACTCCCAAACAGACCAGACCTGTTGACCCAAAACAAAGGACAAATCAGACACCCAAATCCCAATACGCGCAATCTGGCGATTTGGCTCCTGAGGTCAGAGTTTACAACTACCATCAGAATGTATGAAAGTTATCAAGCAAGCAAGAAAACCCACTACTAGACAGTGCTATGCTAACAAATGGAAAAGATTTGTATATTACTGTCAATCTGAACAGATTGACCCTCTTACAGCATCAATACAAGATATTGTATGCTATTTGCTTAATTTACAAAAATCTAATTTAGCATTCTCTTCCATAAAAATACATCTTACTGCAATTTCAGCATATTTACAAAATGTACAGCACAGCTCCTTATTTAGAGTTCCTGTAATCAAAGCTTTCATGGAAGGCTTAAAATGCATTATTCCACCCAGGACACCGCCAGTTCCCTCTTGGAATTTCAACATAGTGCTTACGCGACTTATGGGCCCATCATTTGAACCTATGCAGTCATCCCAAATGCAATTCTTAACATGGAAGGTTGCCTTCCTAGTCGCAATTACGTCATTGCGTAGAGTCAGTGAAATTCAAGCATTTACTATTGAAGAACCGTTCATACAAGTACACAAACATAAAGTTGTACTAAGAACAAACCCCAAATTTCTTCCAAAGTTAGTATCGCCTTTTCATATAAATCAAACAGTGGAACTACCAGTCTTCTTCCCACAACCAGATTCTGTGGCAGAAAGAGCTCTACATACATTAGACATTAAAAGAGCACTAATGCACTATATAGACAGAACAAAACCATTCAGAAAAACCATACAGCTGTTTGTAGCTTTTCACAAGCCTCATACAGGTAACCCCATTTCAAAACAAGGATTAGTAAGATGGATTGTAAGATGCATCCAAACATGCTACATTAAAGCCAAAAGACAACTTTTAGTTACTCCTAAAGCACATTCTACAAGGAACAAAATGTGCTACAATGTTTTTTTTTAGGAACTACACCAATGGCTGAAATATGTAAAGCAGCTACTTGGTCAACACCACATACATTCACTAAACACTACTGTGTAGATGTTTTAGCAACACAGCAAGCCAGAGTAGGTCAAGCTGTCCTCAGAACATTGTTTCAAACAACTTCAACTACTACAGGCTAACCACCGCTTTTATGGGAGGTAAACTGGTTTGTAGTCTATGCACAGCATGTGTATCTGCAGCTACACATGCCACCGTACAGAAAATGGCACTTAACCAGTGTACATCTGTTCGTGGCATGTTCTGCTGCAGATTCACATGCACCCTCCCACCTTCCAACCGAAGAGGAGTCGTCACTCGATCCCGTGACTCAAACGCTTCTTCTAAGAAAAACAACTTGTAACACTCCGAGCCCAACACTAGATGGCAGACGTATAATGCACAGCATGTGAATCTGCAGCGGAACATGCCACGAACAGATGTACACTGGGTAAGTGACATTTTCCATATATATATACACAAATATGTACAATATTACAATTGGCAAAACAATCTGAAATTCTTTCGAAAATTGCATTACAAGATTTCTCAAAATGCACATCTTATGCGCTGAGGGTTTGTCACAGAAAGTAGCCAACACCATGATAATCTGTGAGATTCCTTGTAACAAAAGCCTGTCTACATGCTTTAATAGAGTGTGATGACATCTTTCACAATACGTAAGTTAATGCTACTGCTTTGTACCATAACTTTGCTTAGTACACAGATCAGTTGTTCAGCCTTGGTCAATGTCTGTTCATTATAACCATTTCACTCCTGCTACATTACCATATGCTTCAGCATAGCAAATAGTACAATACAAGCACTACTTTTCAGTGGATGCTCACAACTCCTTACAATCAAAATGTGTAGTCAAAGGAGACATTTTACAGAGCAAAAACCCCTTTCTCTGTATTACTAAAATTTCAAGTATGTGCAAAATTACAGATGGCACAACAATATACAACTGTTCCTAAAATTACATAACACGGATTCTCAAAGGGCAAATCTTCTACCCTTAGTTTGTCATAGGAAATGACAAACACCAAAAACCTTGCCTGTAATGGCAGTCTGTGAGATTCAGTGTAAGAAAGTACTGGAAAATACAAGATTTTAGACAGTTCATTGGCAATCCACCCTTGAAGGTTTATTGTATTTAACATATGCTTTTCACAATAAATGCCATGCAGCTTGCTGCCTTTAAAATGTTTCATAACAAAAAGATCAGACCTACAACTTATGTTGAGCATTAGCTTTCCCACAAAGTGTAATATAAGCACTCTTCCTAAGAGGAGGCACGCAATTTCTACCCAAACAAAATCTGTACTCTGGTATTCATCTTTTGGGAAGAGCTAAATCCCCTCCCAGAAGTGCTTTTTATAACTCCTTTCAGTTATTCACATAATGTCTATTGACAATTGCTCTGTCAAGCCAGACCTAAAGACCTGCCATCAACTCTCTGCTTTTCTCCTGTTTTGTGAAGATTAAAACATTTTGAAAGTTGAATGTGAGTGGCATGACGTAAAGGCTAGTGCAAGAGAAAGCCATCTTGTGTTTTCTGTTATATTTTTGGTACCTATCACTTTTAGGTCGCAGCCTACCAAGACAGCAAAGTTGTCTGGTGATGGATGGAATGCTTGAATTAATCTCAGCCACTGGCAATCGCTCAGGTCGCATCCCAGTCCATCCATTGTATTTTTGCCCCCCTTGCCACCCCAGTTTGGAACCAGCCATATGCAAATCAGTCTTGATCCTGCTCCTCATGAGAACAGTCCTGCCTGAACTCCCACGCCAGGTCCTCCCTGGACCTGAAACAAGCATCCTAGCACTGGTTTCGAGGTATCACCCTCATCAGCGAGACTAGTTGAGTCCAGTGGCACAGTGAGACCGGGACTCATGTTTGGGCATACCCGTCGTACATAGGGCGGCAAATACTAAAACAACAAGGTCATGGGTGGAATGCTTGAACTAACCCTAGCCACTGGCAATCCCTCTGGCTGCATCCCACACCATTGTTTTTTTTTTGCCCATCATGCCACCCTATTTTGGATTCAGCCATATGCCAGTCAGTCTTGACCCTGCTCCCCATTGGAACAGCCCAGCCCGCACTGCCAGTCTAGGTCCTCCCTGGACCAAAAACAAGGATCCTGTGGCCAGTTTCAGGGTATCTCCCAGGCTAACTTGAATCCAGTGACACAGTGAGATTGCTAAAGACATCTTGGGGGCAATGAGAAAGCTGACCTAGGAATGGATTTTGCCTCTTGCTTGTCAATGGCTTTGTGGTTTGTAACTAAAATGTTCTTGCTTTCCATTTGCTGGCTTTATTTGTTTTAGACTATCCAGCTTGAGTTTGTGCCTTCCCTTGCCCAAACCTTATTTAGAGTATATTTCTGAGTGCTCCCTTTCCGTAAACAGGTCTGTAAATCTTGTTCCTATCTAATCACGTTTGCTGTGCATTAAAAGACTGAGGTCAAATGTTAGGCGTCTTTTGAGGGCACTTGTTTACTTTTCTTTCTCTGACTTTGAAGTGATAGGATTTATGTGACAATCTTGCTGGATACTGGAGGTAGGAAAGAGTTTTTTCTAGCACACAACAACATTTAAATTAAGTGTGTAAATATTTCAGAATATATAAGAATTAGGAACCTAAAGAAAGCACATCTTTTGTTATTTCTGAAACATGTTCGAAACAAATACTTCAATATGATTAAAACAAATCATTATATTAGATGCAATTTCCACACATTTTTGTCTGTGCACTGTATAATTCTATTAGTAAAACTATATGAGTTTGAACCTGTAATGGTCATTTCAATTGTCTTTAATGGGAGTGTGCTACCACACTATGAATACTCCATTATACGCCACCCCGCACCATTCTACACCTCTGCACTCTACTCTGCACCACTCCATACCTCTCCAGGTCACTGCACCCTGCGCCACTACACTCTGCCACTGTACTCTATGCCATTGCACGCTGCGCCTCTCTACTCTAACCTGTACCACTCTACTCTATGCCAGTGCACTCTTCACCTCTCTACTTTATAGCACTGCACTCTTTGCCACTCCCACTACAGCACTCCAGTCTAGGTCACACCAATCTGCTCAACTCCACTCTACCCCACTCTGCAACATTGTACTCTACGCTGCTGCACTCTGTCAATACAATCCGCTTCAATTCACCTTACTCTGTAGCACTCAACTCTGTGTCTCTGCACTCTGTGCAAATCCACTGTGCTCCACTCTAATCTACTTTGCACCGCTGCACTCTATTCCAATGCACTCTACACCACTTAATGCCATTACTCTCCACTACTCTATGAAACTGCACTCTACTCTGCAACACATCACTTCACTCTACTCTGAAACAATGTACTCTACCCCACTGCATTCTGCGCTAGTCTACTCAACTCTGTGCCACTCCACTCCTTGACAATCCACTCCATGCCACTCCACGTCACTCTACACAATGCCACTCCACGCCTCTACACAACTACTCTATGCCACTGCACTCTACTCTGCTCTCTGCGCCAATCTACTCTACTACACCACTTCACTCCAACACTCTTCTCTTAACACTGCACTCTGCCACTCAACTCTACACCACACCACTCAGCACACCTCCACTCTGTGCTACGCTACTCTCTGCCACTGCACCACTCTAAGCTACTCTACCCTGCACCACTCTACACTACTGCACTCTGCCACTCTACACCCGGTGCCACTCAGCTCTGCATCACTACTCCAGTGCACTTTGCACCAGTCAACTCTGCGCCACTCAACCGTGCCGACCTGCACTGCGCCACTGCTTTCTACGGAACTGCACGCCGCTGAATTCAATGCCACTTCACTCAATGCCACTGCATTCAGTGTCACTGCACTCTATGCCACTATACTCTACAGTACTCTACTCCAATGCACTTTGCACCAGTCTACTCTATGCCACTCCTGTGTATGCCACTCTACACAGCTCCACACTATGCCACTCCACACTATGCTAGTCCAATAAACCGCACTCTGCCACTGCACAGCACTCTATTCCACTCTTTGCCATTCCACTCTACGACACTCCATGTCACTCTACTCTACCAGTAACTTTTAGCCCTGCAGAACAGCAGCCACTCTGGTGTATAACATTGCTAAAACACATTGGCAAAGCCAATAGCTCTTGCATAGGCGAGAACTATTGGCTTTGCCAATGCTTGTTTTCAATGTTCTCATTCAGCCGCTGAAGGGCATAGGCAAAGATTTTTGTCCATGGAAAACACTACTTAAGTAGATATTCATTTATTAACTGCGATCCCTCATGTCTCGGCAAATAATGATGTAGATGACTAAATAAAATGATGCAGCCTTAAAAATGATCAGCCTTACTTAACAGTCCCTGTATTCCTCCAAACATAAATATTTTCTTAACTTTTTTTGCTAAACGGAATATATTCTGTTGTTTTGCTGTGACAGTTTAACAGTTTTCCCTAGAAGTATTGACGGACAAGTGAGGATTTTGTAAACGTTGTAAACAGCTTGGTGAAAAGTCCATAATGCTCACGTCTGCGAAGAAGCCCACCTGTATCAGCAGATTGCGATGCCTTGTGTTGTGGCATGTTATTGTTCAAAATACTTTAAAGCATTGAAATATGTTTTCATTATCATTATTGGGGAAGCATAATGTGTGTCCTGTGTGCTTCTTTAAACAGATCAAAGTGGAACCAGTTGTGCCTGCTCCTTCGCCGGTTATCCCCAGGCTGACCTTAAGGGTTGGAGCCGGCCAAGACAAAATGTAAGTACATGGCATAGTGTGAGAATTAGTACTGCTTTTACAACCTAGCTGACTCTTTTCAGCCTTCAGTCCGGGAGTTTACCTTCTGATAATAAAAGATGCTTATTCTTTTGAAGTGATGTTAACCAACTGCTGTAGGCAAACTCATTTTGAAGCAGGTGGCTTCATCGTTGTGCATTCTAAAACATTTACAGCTGCTTTGTTGTTGGGAAAAATGTTCACTTTGAACAAGACAATGATTAAGTACAATCTGATGTAGTACCATTAGCTTTTAAGATCGCACTAGTTCATTTCTAAGAGGGGAACCTTTTGTCAATATTGAAATTGTACCTATGCCGTTGAAATGTAAGGTGTCACACCATCTTTGTACCTGTGATGTTGAAACACAAGGCGTTAGTACATTCTTACTTCATTCTGCCCCCTGTACTTGCCTGGAATTTTTGTTTCAAACTTCTTGTTGTCTCGGGGAGGAGTTTTAGTTGTGATGTCAGCAGCATGCAGTTTTCTTGACACTGTTGGCTGCCCAAATGCTTTCTCTCTGTTGTGACTAGCAATGATCTGTGGAGAGTGCCTGTTGCTGAAAGTTGCAGATTTGGCTCTGCATTTGCGCGGATGTGCATTGTTTCTAATGTAAGAACAAATTAACTGTTGGACACAAATAAACGTGTTAGTACGGTTAGCAGGTAAAAGTATGGATGTTATAATATGCATTGCCTTGTTTGACAGTTTGTATTGAATTAGAGACGATGAAATTAAAATGTGCACTATGCTAGTACTGCATGTCTGCAGACATTCTGCATGAGTTGTCTGCTAAGGTAAGTTAGTCTCCCAAAATCCTAAATGAGCCATTTATTTTGTTTATGCAGTTTGGCCCTTCAGCACTAGTACCTTTCCTTCAATGTCATTACCGTTCCTTTATTGATAATAAAAAAAGAAAAAAAAGCTGTATAAGGAGACATCTGGTAACAACAGTATGGACCTAATCATGAAGAACAGAGTTGGGCAGTAACAGAATAAGAACCTACAATAATGCTTTAAAAATATTTACACTACTGGGCCTTAATAAATAGTAATGTGAATAGGCATGACCTATTAGGTATGACATGTTTGTAATACCAAACAAAGAAACATGAAACGCCACATTTGTTCTGTGGCTTGGTGCTGGTGGCATGGCAGCGCTGGACTGACATGGCTTGTACTTGCTCCAAAGGTGTTAAATGAAGACACCAGTTACTGCCTGCCTGAATCACCAATGGGGCTCTCTGATAAAGGGCTAGATATGGTACTGAGACCCAGCAGATTAAAGTGTAGGTGACTTTTTTTTTTTTTTTTGTTCCTGGTCACTTCACTTATTTGGCTGGCCTGCTCGGTGTGCATTGTCCAGTAGTGCTCTCTGCTTTGCTGTTTGCTCTTGTTCCAGCCTGGATTCTGGCAAAAGTGTGATGGAGAGGCCACAGGGGTCATTGCATTTGGTAGCGGTCACAAGCATTTGTGGGGACTTCAGGCACTGTGGACTGCTGGTGAGATGTCTGGCCCAGATCCCACAGTGGCCTCGTCCTCAATGGCTGCATCAGCCAGAATTACTAAAACGCCCTAAATATGCCCATACCTGCAAAGTAGCACAAAACAGAGCAAATAATGGATAAAGAGCACGAGAAGCACAGCGAGGCTACTAGACTTTCCAAGATGCCCAATGCTTCTTGAGATGGTCATGTTGGAGAAATTCCTCCTAGCAAGGAGAGCATCATTGCAGGAGGCAGCCCCGGAGCAGGATCAATGGGAGAGGTGCTGTTATCGGCAGTGAAGGCACTTCAAGTTGGCGATGACGCAGACTTCTTAGCTGCAATTTCTAATAACGATCCCTGCAGACCCCCAGTTATTCTACTATGGTAGAATTATTTTGCCGCTAGAGCTTGGGCTGACATGCTCCTATTACTTCCTCTCTTGTTCCTTCTGGACTTCATTTCAATATAATTGTAACAGGGAATTATAATGGCAGGTTGCTCCCATTGACTGATGTGAGGAAGATTGTATAGGTAAACTTACATCCCAGCGTGAGACTCAGACGGAGGGCGTGACACGCCTTGGGGAGCCTACGCTATTAGAGAAATTGAGTCTTATGAGAATCAAGGATACCTTTTCTCGTCATCAGACTTCTCTAAGGCCAGTAGTCTTGTCACTTCAGACTCAGACCCAAGCAAGATCTGGAGAGCGATACTGAAGCAACTTGGCAGAGAACTTGTTCCAGGTGCTCCATAAAGATGGCGCATGTCACGGTTACTGCCTGGATAAGATAGGGGCCAATGGTGGGATCAGTGAAAATGATCAATCATGGGACCCTGAGGGGGTTGCGCTAACCCCCAGAAATGAGTCCCGGTCAGTCACGTTCAGTGGATATCTCGACCAGGTTTGGCCAAAAGAGGGAATAATCTTGGTATTGAGTGGTCATTAAATCCTGATTGTGTGGTCAAGCCTATGCAGTCTGTTTTGAGAAGAAAAGCAAAGAGCAATAGATTCTCCCTCCCTGTCTTCAGTTTATAACCAGCTTCAACTTCTCAGGGAGGAGTATAAAAAGTATTAATTGGTTCTAAAAACTTCCCATTTAAAAATGCTGGTGGTATTACGGAAGATGACTAAAAACATGGATGTACCACATGGCCACCTGAACAATATAGAGTGCCAGTCCACTAGCCCTATGGAGTTGACACAAGCTATTAAAAGTCACGTTGTGCAACTCGAAAGCAAATTGTGACATGCATAAAAAAATGGAAGACATTGAAAATAGCAGGAGGTGAAACAATCTCCATGTGTAGAGGATTCTGGAAGGGAACGTGGGGGATGATCCTAGAATTCATATTATTCATATATTCAAACACTCTTTCCCTCAACTTAGTGAGTAGGATGTGGACTGCCAGATACAGCGGGCTCATAGATTCCCCTTCTCAAAGCCAAGTAAGGGTAAGGCATCCCACTGCCCCCCCTGCCATCTTGATTTTTATGGGTAATTTATTTTTCAGGCAACCTATATTTCAGCTGGTTCGTCCTTGCAAACCTATTAAAGCCTGTCAAGTAGAGTTTTTTGTCAGGTCCGACTTCTGCTATGAGACGGTAGAACTCAGAATGGGATCTACATAAGACAATTTCATCTTTCCTGCTAATTTGAAGACATGTTTAAGGAGTCAAACTCCTGCAAGGATCCAGGAAAAGCACAGGACTTCCTGAAACATTGGAGGGAACTAAATAATTCTTCAAATTATTATCTGTGCCTTGGCATCTATGTGTTGATACTTGGAAATAGTCTTTTTTTACTATGCCTACCTTTTTTATCTGTGGTATTGTAAGCATAACCGGGTTTCATTGGTGCATTGTGTCTTTTTTGCTCGGTTTGGTTTTTCTTCAGTCTGCTTGTTCTTGATTTGTAAGTAATTGAACTTGGGATACCTGTTTGGGCATATTATTGTTGTTATCGTAGCATACTCTTGTAGTGGGTTTCTTTTCCATCATTCTGCTGCAGCTCAACACAATGGCTAGTTTTGAAGGAGTTTACACTGATGTTCCCCAGAGAAAGCAGAATTGAACTGGGGTGTGCAGAGGGTGAGGGATTAGGTGGGTGTTTTTTTTGCAGAAGGACCCGAAGGGCTATAGGGCACTCCTGGAGTAGCAAAATCAAGCAAAGTGGGTGAGAGTGGAGGAGCATAATGGGCAAAAAGAAAAGGAAGAAGTTTCAACCAAGTTACATCTTGATGCCATACATAGGGAAACTTATGAATAGTACTTTTAATAGTCATAACACGTATGAACATGTACTCGGAGGATCAATAGTATTCGTTCTGCTGATAAGATCTGATATGTTAAAGACCAATTAAGTACTCTGGAACTCCATCTTCTCTGTGTTTAAGAGACTCACCTCACTATCAGTGAATATCCTAAATTGAATAGCCTTGGTCACCATACCCTCCAGCAATTGGGATTGATGTCCCAAAGAGAGGGATGGTACTGCTATCCAAGGAAAAACGTGGGTCACCCATCAGGTCCAGCTTGAAAGGTCTGGGAGATGGCTGATTGTTCATATAGGGAATGACAGTTCACAACTGCCAGTCTGTAATTTTCATTCCAAATAAGGATGATCCAATAATATGAAATATCCTCCTTGGTGACTTCCGTGTATGGCAGGACCCAGTTCTCACATGCGGTGCCTTTGACCTGACTATACATCCAGGGGTGGTGGATTCAGCAACATCTAATGAATCAAGTCAGTGACGCATATGAAAGTCCTGGGCAGCTTTGAAACCTTGATAAAGTCCCTAACTGCTGTTTGGTGGGCATGCCGGGGAAGGGAACACGGTTTTTCTTTCAACTTAATACCACATAGAACATCTTCTTGCATAGCTGTTATTTTTTTTTTTTGTGTATTATTCCCTCTCTGACCATTAAAATAAACTGGATTCTGTAGGATCGCAATACATAGTCATCATTTGTAAAGAAAGCAAATTCAGTAATGCTACACTCCTATGTCATGGGACTTTTTATTGTAAGTTACTGCTGGACCCCATTTAAGAAAACGTTTTAATACCAACAGAGGGTCCACTAGGTTAACAAACAGGTAGGTTGCTCTAAAGGCCTTTGTTCGTGGCTAGACTCTGAGTTACACTATTGGCTAGGGTAAGAAGAATGGTTTGCTGAAGCGCAGCCATAGGAGAAACGTATTTCTTTCAGATAGACATCAAAATTGTTCAGATGTGTATTTTTAATATATTTGGTCAGTTGCCCGCCCTGCGTAGGTAATTAAAGAAAAACATTTGGGATAGGGCATGTTTAAAGTATCAGTTGAACCGTTCGTACTGTTTCTATAATAGTGAGGAGATGGGTCACCTCTTAGCATTTAAAAAAAAAATAGTAATAAAAAAATTGGTTTTGGATATAAGAGATGAGACAGGGAAGATCGTCACAGGCCGTTCAAATATCTTAGCAGCCTTTCTTCAGTTTTATTCCCACCTTCATAATGAAGATTGCAGGACAATTCAGCATATGATTGACAACTACCTCCAGGCTACTGGTTTTAACTAACTTACAGCCGAATAGAGGGCTGAGTCGAATACCCCAATCAAATTCTTTATTTCGGCCAAATAGCCATAAAAGACTAAATAAACAGCCAACAAAAAGACCAACAATAATAATGGCAATTCATATTCAGATTTAATAAATACATGGAACCAGTTTGAAGACACAATAAGACTTATATAAAACGAATAAGACACATTAAATATACAAGATTAAAAACAAGATAAGATAAAATAAAATAAGATAAACAAAAACAGAATCAAAGACGAGGGGGTTCACCCCTGATATTAAGAGACACTTTCCTCTGTCTGATACGCCACATGGTGAACAAATAGCTAGAAAGAGCAAAAACAGCCGACTGCCTGGTATCACTTCTTAATATTCTGAGGGCAGGCCTAAAATTCCTAAAGCACATTCCTAAATTACGACATAGGAGCAAAATCCACTTCTTCCTAGGACTCTAATAGGTGGAACAACAGAAAATAACATGTTCCACAGATTCAACCATGTTTGAATAGAAGGGGCAGTATCTAGTATAGGCAGATACTTCTTGCTTCCAGGAAGCTCTAAACGGATAATAAGCAAGGTAACCCATGCAGAATTCAATATAAAGAGTTTTCGCAGCCGGTGGTTCGATCTCATCCATAAATACTTCCAGTTGATTGACATCTTTAAATTCTATGAAGGAAGCTGTAAGACGACCATTACTGCCAGAACTTAAGGTTAAATAATCACTATGCTGCCATATGCCTCTTTAAGCTCTTGCTAAGAGACTGTTGCAGGTTCTACTGGAGACATCCTTACATTTCTCCCCCCAGTCTGCCGTAGTCTCTTTAACCCCACTTAACCATGAGATCTTGCTGGCACCAGGCAAACAACACCTCTTGTAGGACACTCCGAAAAGAAGCAAGCTCCAGAGATGATGACAACCTCCACCAGTACAACAAGGGTTTTAAACTAACCACATCACTTATTTGTTTCAAGGCAAAACTTGAGCTTGTGTTTCAGAACGTGGGTTGACCAATCAAATTTTTCAGAAAGGATCCCACCCAGATAGTCAAATCTGCCTATACAATCAACCCTTTTGCCATTGTAAGAGGAATTAGGATGAGAGGTTGAGGCATGAGGATTAAACACCATATATTTGGTCTTGCCAAGGTTAACCTCCAATCCTCGCTGCTCGCTGAAAACCGCAAAGCAATCAAAGAGCTTTTGAATGCCCATAGGAGGTTTGGAGAGCAGCCCGGCAGGGCAGGGCAGGGACCTTTGCGCAAGCGAGCGCAGGGTCATAACCCTCACTTTCCGCCAGCTGGGACACTAGATCATTGATGTAAAGAAGGAAAAGAGTGAGGACCAACACACTTCCTTGTCTCACTCCCCTGTCAACAGAGATGGGGTCGGTGAGCTCTCAATGTGGCCCACATCTTACCTGTTCTCAGTGTGTAAGGCAATAATATGACTTTTAAGAGGTAGGCAGGAATGCCCATCTCCCTCATTACACCCTTTCCCCCTAGAGAGACGGTCTGGGGACAAGGACAAAAGCAGATAGGAGATCAACAAAGACTACATATAATCTACTACCCCTCAGAGACACATACTTCCACAACATCTGGAGATGGAATACCTGGTCAATTGTGCCTACGCCCCCTCTAAACCCAGGTTGCAGGGTGTTAAAACATCCCGATCGTCCATCCACTCTTTCTACCTATTCAAAATTACACAGCAAAACAGTTTTTGCACACTATTGATAAGACTGATTGGCCTGTAGTTGGTAGGTAGAGAGCAGCAGCACGTCTTAAATACAGGGATGATCTCTGCCCCAGTCCAAGAAGGGGGTTTGGGTGCAGTAGATAACAGGGTATTAAAGAACAAAACAAAATAAAGGCACCGTAAATCCTTAAACAGCTTCAAAAACCACCGGCCACTTTATCCAGTTCAGGGGCCTTATTAGGGGTAATCGAATCTAAGGCATTAGATATCTCCCTGCTGGTTACACGACGGGCCTGCTGTGATACTAGTTCAACATAAGTCACAATGGGCATCTTATTAGCAGTGATATTACCCTTCATGTGATGCCCCGCCCTGCTAGATATTGCCAGAGATTGATATCCTTCAGAACCAACCTGAAGGGAAGTTTTAGCGCTCACCCCAGACCCTTGAACATATTGCACAGCCCCATTCGAGCCCTGCACTGCTGCTGCTCTAGGATCCACTTCTAGCTCACTAGTGAGAGCAACTGAATACAATTGGGAGAAGAGTTAGACCCAGGCATCTGCCGCAATGTTATCAAGCTGGTCTCCGTTGACACCCGCAACTTTGAATGGCATCCAACATTGTGGCCCACTTGCCCCGTTCCCAATCTTTTTTTCCCTTTCTAACAGTGGGTTTATAAGACAACCTGGCTGCCCAATTGTCCTTCTCGACCCTGTTTTAATACCCCCAGCAGGGCACTTGGAGCATCCCTCCGGGATTTAGAAAACCATGTGGCCTCTTCGTTGGTGTACTGAACACACTTGGACTCTTTAGTGAGCAGATCCCTGAGAGAAACAATCAGGGAATTATGAATTGCACATCAAATCTCCAGAGGGCCCACACAATCCTTGGGTACTTTATCAAACACTAACACATCTAGACCGGCTGCTATGGCCTCTAGCAGCTTGATCAGAGTGCCTTCCGACTCCACCACCATGCTCCAATTAAGCCTGTACTGATTATTCGTATGACGTAACCTGAGGTCTAGGGTCACAGGGGTATTTATCAAGCCAATGTTAAACTCAATAGATTATGATCACTATCCTTCCTTGGTACTGCTTCCATGTCAGCCAAGTCGCATCCTTTTATCCAACCATCTCCAGGATATAGTCAGTTAAACTAGAACGCTGTAGCTGATGGAATGTATATTCCCCTTTCTTATCAGAAAAGGGTTCTGCTATTTCAAGCCTAAAGACCATTGTTAGGTGTAAATGTATTTAGCTGTAGTATTGTAGCAGTGTAATGACGTGGCTTGGAATGATGTGCATGTCACATAGAATCTGGTGACATCGCATGATGATGAGGTTTCCGACATTTGTTGGTGTCTCTCCGTCTTATGCTACGTTTGTGCTCTGTGCCCCTTCTTCGTGTATTTCATCTTGTCTTCAACTAAAGAAATCCTTATGAAAAGGATCTTGTGACTTGTCATTATAAAGTGGCGCTGAGGATGAAGACGGCGGTGGGATAACAAAGCTGTTTTCACTATTTTGTTCAAGGAACGTTTCCGACGCACTTCGACAACTGCCAACAACCTGCTGTGAGTGTATCTTTCCTCCGAGGGGGGCACAGAGATATTTTTCTTGCCAGCGGGTTGTTTTTGGGCAGTTGTGGGTGTTTGTAAAACACCTAAAGCGCGTGCAGTAACGTCTTTCGCAGCGCGTGTAAGGCAGTGTGTGTAGAGTAACTAAAGCGCGCGCGGTAACGTTTTCTGCACGCGCGCCTGTAGTGTGTCCATAACGCGGTTTTCTCGTGCATGCTGCGCGAGTAACACCGCGTATTTAAGCGTCTGTCAAAAGCTGTCAAGTATATAAAAGAGACTCACAGGATCTTCAGGAGTCTCTCTGTTCACACCTTTTTTCTGTTTTTTTCTCTTCTGTGTTCGGCATTTCCTGTTGGTTTCAGGTACACAAAAGAAGGACTACAACTTTTTTGGTTTTGTTCCCTGCAGTTCAGTGGCATAGTGGAAGGACTGTTTTTTTTGTGGTTCTATTCAATTCGGCCATCTTACTTTGGGGAAGAAGACATTTTTTCAGAATTATATATATTTTTTTACTAATTTTATTTTTAAATGTTTTATTTACTTTCAAGAAGTGTTCTAAAAATAAAAAAACAGTTCTCTATATAATGTATATATATTTTTTGTCATTTTTTAACATATGTTTTACAATGCAGAATGTGGTTCCTCCTGCACCTTTTTTGCAAGATCCTGTAGATTCCCCTTTGGAATGGAAGCTCTGGCTATGTTCTTTTAAAGCCTACTTTGGGGCTATTGATGAACACAAATTCAGAACAGAAAGGAAAAAAAGTCTAATGTACTATTATTTGGGGCTGGAAGGTCAGAATATCTTTGATCATTTACCAGCTTACGAAATGGGTGATGAAGAAGAGTTGGATGAATTTGACATGGCGGTTGCACAATTGGACAAACATTTTACCAAAACTAAGAATATTGTTGTACATAGGTATAAGTTTTTTACTAGATCTGAAAATCCCAATGAAATTATTGGCACATTTATCACAGCATTAAAGGTGTTAGCTGCTAAATGTGAATTTGAGAATTTTACTTCTCAATTTATCAGAGATTAATTAGTGGCAAGATGTTATTCCAAAATAATTCAAGAGAAATTACGTACGTGTAAAGATCCTTCGCTGGACAAAGCTATTGATATAGCGAAAAGTATTGAATGTTCTTTATCCAATACAACCATTTCGGGTGCAGTGTCAAGTGTGCAGAGTACTGATAACAAAAAGTATTCCTGTAATGAGAGAAAACAGGATAATTCTTCAACTTCTAGAAACACTTCTTCATTTAAAAACAATCAAAAGACTATATGTTTTAGATGTGGTTCTTCAGCTCATGTATCTTCTTTCAGGAACTGTCTTGCAATTAACCAACAATTTAGGAATTGTAACAAGATTGGGCATTTTTCAAGAGTTTGCAGAAGTGCACGCAAGAATAATGTTCGTTGTGTGATAAGTGAGGATACAGAAAATGTGCAACATGATGATAATAAACTTGTATTAGTCGTTAACGATATTCCAACATCGAATAACAGACTAGTCATGGATCCTGATGTTGATGTATCAATAGAGGGGATTGTTGTTAAACTTTTAGTAGACACAGGAGCTCGTATTACAGTTGTGTCTCACGAAACGTTTGAGTTTTGGGTGTCAAAATCTCTTTTATCTCCTGATGCTTCTACAGTTGCTTTTGAGGGGAGCAAAATTGACTTAATTGGCTATTTTTGGGCTTCCTTGTCAATTTTTAATGAAACCATACAAGGGAAAAGTATATGTGGCCAAAAAGGGGATTCATGTTTTAGGCTTGATTCATCAAGCTGAATTCAAGTTAGTGATTAAACCAGGACGGGAACAACCTGTGTCTATTGAAAATGACAATTCAAATTGTGTTAAAACAATTTCAGACCCTGCAAGAGTTTGGCAACAGAAATTTAATAGATTATTCCAGGACAAGTTAGGAAAAATAACTAATTTCATGCATACGATAAAATTGAAACAGGGTGCTGTGGCTGTTAAACCTAAATTGAGGAATGTTCCTTTCAGTGTAAGAACAGATTTATCCAAATTACTAAAAAAAAATGTGTGACCAAGGAATAATTGAGTAGGTGGAAGCGACGTTGTGGTTGTCTCCCATTGTTTTGGCTA
This sequence comes from Pleurodeles waltl, assembly GCF_031143425.1. Classification (NCBI taxonomy): domain Eukaryota; kingdom Metazoa; phylum Chordata; class Amphibia; order Caudata; family Salamandridae; genus Pleurodeles; species Pleurodeles waltl. Next base: position 699,296,218 of record NC_090442.1, on the reverse strand, counting down.
AAAAGAGTGTGCGTAGATTCAAGAAATCTTAATGAGATGATTTGGGTGGACAGTTTTCCTTTACCAAGGATTGATGATCTCATCACAAAAGTTGGGTCGGCTAGTTGGTTCACAAAACTGGATTTGAAGTCAGCATATCATCAAGTAGAATTGGATGTCAATTCCAGGCATCTGACAGCATTTATAACTCCAGGTGGGATTTTTCAGTTTTACAGGCTCCCCTTTGTTTTAGCCTCTGCTGCCTTAGTTTTCCAGAGATTGATGTCTGACATGTTTATTGACAATCGTAATGTAGTGGTTTTCCAGGATGATATTTTGTTTTTTTCGGATACGGAATTAGCACAGGATAACATTTTAGAAGGTCTGTTAGGAACACTGGAAGCTAGGGGAGTCACTTTAAGAAAGGAAAAGTGCACATTCAAGAAATTGAGTATCTCCGACACGTTTGGTTAAGCCAAAACCATGATTAGTCAAAAGTGTTCTAGAAGCTCCTGCTCCTGAGACCAAAGAAAAACTTATCTTTTTTGCGGTTGTGTGAGTTCTATGCCAAATTTAAAAAAAAAAGTTTGCTAGGACCTTTGAGTGTTTTCAATCTGTGCTTAAGAAAAAATCGACTTTTTACTGGTCGTCTGACTGCAATATAGTGTTTGAATAAGTTAAACATGATATTATTAATGCTCCTGTTTTGCAGCCCTTCTCTGAAACTAAGGAACAGTTGTGACAGTGGATGCTTGTGAATTGGGTGCGGTTTTAACACAAATATCAAGCAATGGACATGAAAGCATTATTTGGTTTACTTTGAGAACCTTGCGTCTGTTAGAACGTAAATATTCAGTGATTGAGAAAGAACTTTTGGCTTGCGTATGGAGTGTAGAGAAATTTAAACAATATCTTTGGGGCAGGCATTTTGTTTTAAAAACTGATCATCGACCTTTAGTTGAAATATTGTCAGGAAGGAAAATTAAACGTTCTACAGCTCGTATAGCTAGATTGTCAGCTAAGCTCTTAGAATTTAACTTCTCTGAGTACATTCCTGGGGGTAAGAATTGTAGGGCAGACTGTCTTTCTCGGTTGCCCATTAAAGAGGATGATGAACTAGAATGGGAAACAGAAATTGAGGAATGTTTTGTAGCCTGTATCACTCAGTATGACAAAAATTTGGGTGAGAATGCGTGGATTGAGTCAGTACAGAAGGATAAGTTGTTAGTGGAAGTGATGCATTTGGTAAAGTCTGGTTGGCCCAAAGAGAAGAATCTGTTACCTGAGCTTCAACCTTATTGGAAAGTGTCTGATGAGTTGTCCATTGAAGGAGATAAATTGGTTAGGAGCAATAAGCTTATTCCGCCTGAGTGTTTTAGAACAGATTTAATTGCCAAGGCTCATTCTGGTCATTTGGGTGCGACCATTACTAAAAGAAAATTGAGAACTGATTTCTGGTGGCCTAAAATGGGATCGAAGAATATGTCAGAAACTGTACAAGATGCTCTACGAGTGACAAAGCTTTGGTCAGGTCACGGAGAGTAGTACTGATTCCAGATAGGGCTTGGCAGAAAATTGGTTTAGATTTTTTGGGTCCATATCATGTTTTACCATCTGACATGAGGTATTTTGTAGTGATTGTTGACCATCTTTTGAGGTGGGTTGAGGTGGAATCTGTAAAGTTTCCAACTATCCAGAGTATTATCAATTGTTTAAAAAAAAGTTTTCATCCGTGAAGTTTTTCCGGAACAAATTTTAACTGATAATGGGGTTCAATTTGTTTCAACAGAAGTGCTTCAATTTTTAGGCAAATGTGGCATTAAACACATTAGAACTCCATTGTATCATCTACAAAGCAATGGAATGGTAGAACGATTTAACCGTGTTGTAGTGGATTGTATCCAGATTGCATATAAGAGCAATGTGTCAGTGGATCAAGCTATCTTGTTTGGTCCTATAGCACTACACCACACGTGGACACAGGCAAAAGCCCATTTGAACTTATGAGGGGTAGAATTACACCAACTGAACTCTGCCCTTTTTGGATGATTAAGTTGTTTCATGATGGGTGTAATTTGAAATAAATTTTTGCGAACTGCAAAAAACAATTCACATTTTCTGGGAAAGAAAAGGCTGAGTGGAATAAGAGATAGAAGTGGGAAATTGCATGTAGGAGATTGGGTGAGGGTGAAGAATCCCATGTTAGTTAGGAAAGGTATGTCTAAGTTTAAGGATTCCCAACAAATTCATGACATACGCAGGAATGCCGCAAAACTTTTTGATGGTACTTTGTGGAGTATCACACGGTTAGCTCTGGATCCCAGTATGGAGACACAGAGAATACTTTAATCAACCCATTGAAGATAGCTCTACTGGAAAAGGAAAAGGTGATAAGAGAAGTGTGAGAGCTAGTTATAAGCCTACAAAATTTCAAGATTGTCATGTATTGATACATTCGCTATAAAAAAAAAATCACTGTGTTCTGTAGGAGTGTTATGATATGTATTAAGTTTGTTTAGTTTCTTCTTGTATTTCCCTTAGGCTGTTTTTGTTAATTTTATGGTTTAGTTTTAAGAGGGGAAGAAGTGTAATGACGTGGCTTGGAATGCTATGCATGTCACATAGAATCTGGTGACATCACATGATGATGAGGTTTCCAACATTCGTTGGTGTCTCTCCTTCTTATGCTACGTCTGTGCCCCTTCTTCATGTATTTCATCTTGTGTCTTCAACTAAATAAATCCTTATGAAAAGGATCTTGTGACTCGTCATTATAAGCAGACCACCTTTTCACTGGAGTAATTGTAATACCAGAGACCCCCCACACATTATCCTCTTCACTGGACAGGTTCTCGTGATCAGTGGACAAAGGTTCAAATTTACAATTAAAATCCCCTGCCACCATCTTATAATAATCCTTATTGAAGTTAGCCAAATGATCATTAATCAAATTAATCACTTGCGTCTCATCATTAGTACCCCTAGGACTGCAATAGATATTATACTAATAATAAGCCCGGCTATTGGTGAAGGACAAGGAATTGCACAAACTGTCGGAACTATGTAGATTAAAAACCCTAGGCAAGCAACATAACGATGTTTTAAGACAAATTACTAGACCCCCTCCCCCCCCAGGGCCTCCCCTTCCCAGAAGAGGTGGCTGGCACACAAAAGGTTGCAAGCCCGGCACAATAATGCAGAACTAATGCCCAGGTTTTCTGGAACAGGCAGATGTCAAAATAATCTATAAACGAGCCCCAAAGTGGACATGCCATTTTAGGTGCCAATCTGGCTACTTTCCAGGAAACTAATGTGCTGAAATCAAGGGAACCAGAGTCAAGAAGGCCAGGCCTAAAAGCTACAGAAAAAGGCACTTAGAAAGAGCCATCATCTGTAGGGTGCGACACATTGGTGAATAGGCTCGCCCACATGGCACGGGAAGCTACTATAAGGGATTCCTTCCAGTGAATCAGACGATGAATGTGCCACTCCCATGTTTCCAGCTACTTCTTGGGGGTGTGCCTTAAGTATACAATTAGAAGATGTTTGCTGTCAATCAAGGTCATCCAGGTCAGACAGAGGCAAAAATATATTTGAAGACCGCACTGGGGGCCTATGGGATCTGTTACTCCTGGACGGCGGCAATATACAAGCATCTCTACTGACATTTTGAAGAGGTTTATTAAAAAAAAAAAATCTAAGGAACCAGATTTTTACTGGCAGTCTTCCTACAGTTCCCCATTCTGCTATTATTCAATTGAGTTAATTCCGTGCTCCTGCAAGCAATAACAACACAATCCCCATGACTGTTCTTCACTGAAGGGCCAACCCATTTCACCCTCCTTACAAACAGAATTTCATTATATTTTGGCAAACGAAAATCAGTATTTCGAAGTAGCCAATTACAGACCTTATTTTTAAGGTCGGTTTGTGCTTTGTTGTCGAGCTTTTGAAAGGGAGGAACTTCCGTAGGGTCTCAACATAAGAGCAACAGGCTGGAGGTAGGTCCAACTGAGAAGAGGACCTACTGTCAGTAACTTAGCCCTGCTGGCAACTACGTGCCATGGTTTTCCGCGCTGTCATTTGAAACATATCCCCCGCCAACCCAACTCTTTCATTAGTTATCTGAGAGGGGGTATATGGCTCGACAACTGAGAGAACAGGCCTGGCTTGCCCTTAAGCAGAGTCCTGGAATAAGACACCCCAATCACTGGGGAGGAGATTGAAAGTGCTGTTGTACAATTAGCAATGGGTAAAGCTGAAGGTCCAGACTCCATCCCAATGGATGTTTACAAAAGATACTTTGACTATAATTACCCCAGTACTTGTCAGTTCATCCTCTTTTTTTAAAATCAACATTGCTTTTTGGGGGCGGGGGGAACCTCTATTGCAGTCTGTAAGAAAATAGACCTATTTCAATAAATTGTGATCCTAAAGTCTATATACAAATATTTTCTGACTCAGTGGATCCCAACCTGTGGTCTGGGAACCACTGGGGGTCCGCGAAGCCTCCTCAAAGGGCACATGACTGCTGAGAAAATTAAATAAAATTAACTGATTAGGTCCCCAGCTTTCAGTAATGGATCAATTGGAGAGTTCCAGGATCCCACTAATGATTCAGTGGGGGTTCCTGGGTTCCAGTATTGATAAAGTGGGGGTCCACAGAAGTCAAAAGGTTATGAACCACTGTTCTAACTGATTGGCAACAATCACTTTATTAATTGACCCAAAGCACCATGGATTTGTTCCCTCATGGGGTACTACTTCACACATAAACTTAGCCACGTATGCACTTGATGTTGCACATGAGTTGAAAAAGCCAGCCAAAATGATCCTGTTGGGTGGTGAAGAAGCATTTGACAGTGTCTCCTGCTGAAACCTGTCTGCGGTTATGTTCTCAGTGGCTCGCGGCTAAAGTTAACTATAACTCATGCCCTTGCCATGCACGGTTTTCTTATCAATAATGTTATTGCAAACATTGCAGTGATAATATCAAAGATTCCATACAAGCTCTCATCAGTATATGGAGTAATTAGCTGTGCATGGTGAAGGCACAAGTTATAGTTACTTTAGGGTGCGAGTTATAGTTACTTGAAAGAGTTCTAACCATAACTGCAGAAGTTCTGTGGTTTTGTACGAGTAAACTCAGAACCTAACTATAACATCCCCTGTACCCTTTGGTTTTTTTCAGTGAATTTCTATGTTTTTTTTTACGTAAAGTAATTTTATTTACTATACGTTATTCCAACACCCGCTGCATGCATGCAGCCTTAGGCCGTGCGTGCCGGAGGTTGGTTGCAAGCCCTCGCATTGTAGCCAAGCCCTTACAACCAACCAAAACCGCACCACGTACGGCCTATGGCCGTGCGCACCGCCGGTTGGCCAAAGAGCCTGTCTCTAGACCGGCCGTGGTCAGCCAAATACAATGCTTCTTTTTGCACATGCATTCGTGAAACATTATGAATTATTTGCAAAATATTTGTGGCCAGAGAAATATGCAAATGTATTTATCCTTAAATATCTCCTAAACTACTTAACGGATTTACTCCAAATAACAAAAAGCACAGTCTGCATACTGGCAGGTAGCTTTCTGCCAAATTTGGTGTAATTTCATCATGTGGTTTGGGATGTAGACGGTGTGGACAGGTCCTACGGGAATTAACATGGGAAACGCTCTGTTTTTCTCTGCCCCTGCGTGACAGATCACCCCAAAACTTCCCATGCTCAACAAGAATCAAAGGCCACTTTTTTTTGAAAATTTTGTGAAGATTATTCAAACGGTGTGAAAGATAAAGGCAAGTGGAAGAAAAACTTTTTCTACGGAAACATGATCCCAACTATAACTACCTAGTGGTGACCGCCACTAGTTAACAAGTTAACATACATATATATATATATATATATATATATGTCCAGCTATTGGGTGCATGTGCTCCTAATGCATCATACAAGTGTGGAGGTAGTGAACATGTTCTAAATCTTTGTATTTAAGAACAAGTCTTTGTCCAGATGACAGTTGATGACTTGTGCCCAGTATGTTCCACAAAAGCTTTTTGGTTCTTCTGAAAACGTTCCCAACAGGACAAAGATTCTACGTAGAATATACTAAGACTAAGAATTGTAAGCAGCCTAGAGTTTTTAAACAGTCTTGGCATGACAATTTCTTTGTAACATAGAAGACTGCAAACCACGGACTTACCCATGCACAAGTGCTTGTGCTGGGCTATCAGTAAAGTTTTCGCCATATATTGAAGACTGCAGATATTATGATTTTTAGCACTTTCAAACCTTTGTTAGTTTAACTGAATAGTCTCTCTTTAGACATGTTGTGCATAGTGTATACTGTTCTTAGTAGATAATGATTTATACTGTATGGTGTATTTCTTGTGAGTTTCACTGTCTACAGTCTGGTACAGAGTAAACACTATTTACAGTACCCACTTTTCTAAGCATGTCAGCTTAATTTCTGAATGCAGGTCTGGTGGTTGTGAGGGGTTTGGTACAGATAACGGCTGTACGTAGTAGGTCATTAGTTTTGGAGCAGACTTTGAGTGTCTAGAGGAATTTGGTTTTCTCTGAACAGATTGAACATCGTGTGCAGAAAGGGTTTTCCATAAATCTGTGGTTGATGGGGAGTGTGAAATAGACTACCTATGAACTGTATGGTATAAGGTCAGTGTTGCACATAACACAAGCTTGCTACACCTGAGGGAGCTGTATCTGTGATAGCATTAATGATGCTTCATATTATTCTGAGCTACTTTGTACTTATTTCAGACCTCTAATATTATAACCGTTTATAGATGTAATGTGTACAAAAAAGATTGGATGATGTCATCAGTGATGTAACCAGTAAAGTCAATAATGTCCTGGACATGATTGATGTAATATGTGAGGTCATAAGCAGTGCATGATGGGGGCTGAAGTTATAGTTAGCTCTGCCTCATAATATATCCATATATATATATTTTTGTTTTTTAAAACAAAACTTCAGGTCAGGGGACTAGGTCCCCGAGTCCTGTAATGGCTGCCAGCAACATTTTTTTTGTGTGTTGCTGGCAGTCAGAGTGCTTGCTCGCATGGAGTCTGACTACTGTGCGAATTGGCCCAGTCAGAACATTCTGAATTGTCACTCTCGCAGGAGTCCCTCTGACCGAGTCATCCAGACATGAAATATTTTTAAATCTTAATTGCTTAAGAACTACTAAAGGGACTTAGACCAAATCATCAAAAGCCCAGTCTGTTGACCTAGATCTAGCTTTCTGCCAATTTTGAGGTAATTCCGTTCAGCAGTTTTTACTCTGGTGCTGCAAATAGAAGTCTATGAGAAATGTGCTTTTGGGACCACTTTATTTCTCGGCTCCCACTTGATTGATCATGCTGAAACGTCCTAGGAAAGAGCTGAAGTGGACAGAGCTTTTTTTTTTTTTTTTTAAATACGTTTTGTGGAGAGTTTTTAAACCTGCCAAAGTTATTAGCAAACCAAAAAGTGCCTTGTCTATGGAAAAGCTGACCTAATTATATCTACCCAATGGCAACCACTGGGCAATGTTTTTTAATATATATGCTCAACTTAATCAGTGCCCGTCCGCTGTTCACCGACGTGATTCCAGTCCATTCCAAACTGCCCACTTGAATTCGCCCCACTCTAACCCAAAACAAACTCCTCAACTCCAATCTAAAACAATCCTCCCCACTCCAATTTGCCCCACTGCAAACTAAAACAAAATGCCCCTCTCCAGTCCACCTCATTCAAATGTGCTCCACTTGAATCCAAAACAAATTGCACCACTCCAAATCACCCCACTCAAGTCTTCCCTACTCCAGTCCCAAATAATCTGTCCCACTTCAATCTGCCCCACTCCAGTCTGCCTCACTCCAATCCAAAATAAGATGTCCCACTCAATCTAATTCACCTCACCCCAATCCAATCCAATTCACTTCACCCCTTTCCACTCCACCCCACTCCCATCTACCCCAGCCCACTCCAATCCACCACACACCAACTCAGTGTACCCCGCCCCACTCAATCCAGTTTACCCCACGCCATTCCAATCCATCTCAGTGCAAACCACCCCTCTCCAGTTCACACCAATCTAACTCACTCCACCCCAATCCACCCCTCAGCAATCCAATCCACACCCTCCATTTCAGTCCACTCCAGTCCATCCCACTACACTTCAATCCACTCACTCTACTCCAGTCCACCCTGCTCCAATCAAGTCCACAGCTACCCAGTCCAACCCACTCCAATTCAGTCTACCCACACCGCCTCAGTCCATCCCACTCAATTACAATCCACTTTAATCCACCCCACTCTAGTCCAGTCCACATTAATCCATCCTACTCCATTCCAATACACCCTACTCCACACCACCTTAATCTACCCCACTTCAGTCCATTCCACCCCTCACCAATCAGTCCACCCCGCCAATCCAATCGACCCCCCACCAATCCACCCCACAACTCTCCAATCCAATCCACCCAACTTTAATCAAACCCACTTCACTCCAATCCACCCACTTCAGTCCACCCCACCACTGTCCAGTCCACCACACTCAGCCCATCCCACGCCAATAACCCCACTCAATCCATTCCACCCCACTCTGTCCAGTCCACTTCACTCCAGTCTATTCCTCTCCGCCCCAGTCGAATCCAGTCTACCTTAATCCGGTCTACCCAACTCTGGCCCACCTCACTCTGGTCCAATTCACCCCAGTCCATCTTACCTCAGTGCAATCCAGTCCACTCGAATAAACCCACCCCACCCCAATCCACCTCACCCTACTTAGTCCACTCCACCCCACCCCATTTTCAATCCACCCCACTCTGTCCCAGTTCATCCCATCCCAGTTGTCCACTGCACTCCAATCCATCCAGCCTACACCAATCCAGTCCACCCCATTCCAATCCACTCCACTGCAGTCCACTCCACCCCACTTTAGTTCACCTCACTCCAGTCCATCCGCTCCACCATACTCCAATCCAGCCCACCTCACCTCAATGCAGTCTACCCCACTGCACCCCAAACACCCCAATCCAACACATCCCACCCCAATCCATCCCACTCCAGCCCACCACACCCCAATCCAACCCACCCCATTTCAGTCCACTCTACTCCAGCCCGCTCCACTCCAATCCACTCCACTACACTCTCTGCCAATCCACTCCCTCTATCCCAATCCAATCCACTCCATCCCAGTTCAGTCCACCCCACTCCAGTCCACCCCATTTCAGTCCAGTGAATCCAGTCCACCCCATCACTACACTCCAAATCAACCCAATCCAACGTAATCTACCACACTCGAATCCACCCCTGTCCCATCCACCTCACCCCATTTAAATCCTGACTCCAATCCACCCAACACCAATCCATCCCACTCAATCCGCCCACTCTACCCCGATCGAATACACACCCCACTATCTGTCAACTCCAACCCACTCCACTCCACTCTACCATACACTCTGCCACCAATCTCGACTCCCTTCTTCTAAGCTCTGTGACACTCTAATCCTTCCACTCCACTTTGACGTTCCAACAAATCCCCTCTGACACTCTACTCCCCTCCTCCCCTCTCCACTTTGGCACTTCACACCACTAACTTTTAGTCATGTTGAACAGCAGCCACACTGGTGTGCAGCATGGCAAAACACATTGCTAAAGCCAGTAGCTGTTGTATAGGCGAGAGCTGTTGGCTTTGCCAGTGCTTGTTTTTATTCCCTACATTTCTTTACCTCCACGATCCGCTAAACCCTAAAAAATAAATAAAAAAATAAAAAAACTCCCTTAAACTCTACCCTCACATGAACCCTAAAAAGCCCTACAACTCTTTGCCTGCTCTCTAAACCATAAAAACCTCTTACCTCTGTTTACTTCTAGCCTTCCGTGAATCCTAATTATATCTACCACCCCTTACTTCTACCTTCTCCAACCCCTTACTTCTACCCTCCCCAAAACCCTACAATACCTTACCTATCACAGCCCCCTCTATGGATACATTCTGGGTGACAGTACTAGCATGCTGCAAACTTTTGCAGTAGTAGGCTTATCCCGGCCCTACCAATATATTTGGGGGCTGCGCTTGATACTAGCTACGCCTCTGACTTTTGTAGCACAATATACACTGCACCAGCAGGATTACTACATAACGGAGAATTAACTTTTTTTTGCATTATTTCTATTTGGATGTACATAAATAGATCACCCTTGAAAAAGACAAGTAGACAAAACACATGGCAGCTGCCTATGATTATTTGCACGCACCAGTTCTATTACAGTGTGAGGATTGGATGGATGTCAGGAAGAATTCACTATTATTTTTTACTGTTAGGACTACATTGCACTGAGTGCTTCGGTAAAATCTATTGCAAACCCTTCCTTTCTCTGCCTCTACCCCTCCCTACAAGCCCCTTACCCCCTTCATCTCTCCCCATCCCTAAACCCTTTAAACCTCTCACCCCTTTTACCTCTGTACTTTCATAAAGGCTAATAACCCCTTAACCCCTTTCTGCTCCTTAACACAAACTCCTTCCTGCCTTTACCTCTACCCTCCCTTAAGCCCTAAAAAAACAAAACCATTACTGTTCCTTATCCCTAAACTCCTTAAACGCCTTACCTCTACCGAACCAGTTAAACCCTAATTTTTTTCATAGCCTTTTTATATGTGCATCATTTTTGACCTAAAACCCTTAGACCTAAAGATGTGTGGTAAAAGATGCATACCGCTCGCATGTCAGATTACATTATCAATGACAACACTTACAGTGCAACAGATTTGTAAAATATGGAGATGAAGGTCTGCTGTTTTATCCCAGGTTGCCTTGACACAGATCGTTTCTGAGCTTTTGGTACCACTGTCGCGAGCTACATCTATATGTATAAGATATGCAAAAGAGAATAGCTGCTGCGGTTGCATTCGCCATTCTCTGAAACCTTCAGGTAATAAAAGCAGATATGTCTTCAGTACTACTTCCAATATCTAGATATCCCGGCAGAATTATTTTGATGTGAAGGGCTCCTGGAGTTAAAGTTGGAAGTAGTGAGACTGCAGTATTACTGTCAGCATCTAGAATCCTTCCTGTTTTTTTTTTTTTGTTTTGTTTTACAGAAACTGCTATTTTTCTGTTTTCACTAAACATATTTCAGAATGTTCAGTTCTTTGTAGCTGAAGTCCTGACCTTTTTTAGTGAAATTGTGACTTCCCCGTTAATGCCATTACTGCCATGTGCACGCTCTTCAAATGTGAGTTTTGGGTCATTATTGTCTCATAGCTAACCATCGTAAAAAACTTCAGTTGGATTTTGAACATAGCCATACTGTTCCTGAACTGTTTTTTTTGGCGTGTTTTCTAGTTTTTTATAACATTGTTATAAACATTTCCAACTAACACCAGTTTGTTCCTAAGGGCACATCCAGGATAACAAAAGTTCCCTAACACCACCGTCACCACCGCAGTGCTCCATACTTTCTCCTGTGATCTTCATTCTATGCGCAGTGCCACTTGGTTCTCTACTCAGATAATAGCATCATGATTCACTAATATACTGATAATACACAACTCTGCTGGAAGGTTTCCTCTGCTTCAGGCATCAAATACCTCAAATACTGCTTGCACATCGTCCAGACCTGGATATCCAGCGCCTGCCGGGAGCTCAACCCAGCTAAAACAGAGTTTCTTTTATGTACCAGGAGAAGTAAATAAGGTACACTACAAACCCGGCTTAAAGATGTGAACTTTGACAGCTTTGAACCCCATCCTTCATCAAATGGAACGTGTCATGTATTCACCCTGGACACCAACCTTTGCCTCAAACAATTGCCAAAAAACACAAATCTGACCTGGTACCAGCTTTCCGTTCTAAAGAAAATCAAACCATTTTTTTCCAGAAAGGGCTTTGGGACTGCTGTTTAAGCCCTCATGGTAATCCCCTAATCCACGGCATCCCACATTCCACACTGGCAACCCTTACAGACATCCTACATGATACAGCATGTCTCATCCAGAGCCACAAGAAATATGATCACTTCACCTCCATCCTGATGGAACTCTATTGACTCCTGTTGCGGGCCCACACCATCTTCGAAACCATATGCATTATTTTCAAAGCTATCATGACCAGCATCCATGCTTAATCTTCAAGATAAGCTCATCTCTGGTGGATCTCGGCACACCCTCAGTGAGCACTCTGACTACAAAGTGTTTAAAAAAAAAAAAAGACAGCAGAACTTTTCCATCTATACGCTTAGGATCTGGGACAACCTCCCTTTATCCATTAAGACACTTTCCAACGCTGCTTCAATTTAGTGAAGGGTTGAACACTGACTTCTTTAAAGAACAATACATCACAATGCATTATTCTTCAACAACCCAGCTTCCTTTCCTCTTACTTGTTAATTTGATGCTTGTTTTGGACATGTACAGCGCTCCATTGCCTTATGGCTCGGTTCTCAGTATAAAAATACCCTACTCATACATTTATTAGGTATTCATCATAGTGTACAAAATGGCCTTGATCCATCCTACGGAGTGAAAAAGGGAGGGAGAGAGGGAATTAATAAATTGAAATACTGCACAGGTCATTGACGGCATGTACGCAACACCATACAGTGAGGCATTCCGCCAGGGGGGAGTACTTGATATGTAGCTCAGATTAAACATATTTTCTCCACGCCAGTTTGAGTTGTAAAATTGCTTGATAGCTTGAGAGCTTTTGAGGAGAAATATTCGTGAGCCCATGATTAGTGCTTGGAATTTGTGATGAGACATATAACAATACAATAGATTTGTGGAACTGAAGTCATGCACAGAGCTGTAGCCCAGAAATGGAGATGTTAAAATGTATCGAATCAAAGATCTTTTTTATGGACTGATAAATATGTTAGAGAAAACACTGTGTGAAAGTAGGGCTTGACAAAAAAAGTTGGTTGGGAAATTTAAAGGATAAGTGTACAGAGGGGCATAATATTTATTTAATAACTTGTGTAGATTACAGTCTCAGTGGTGGCTGTGGAAATTATGCTTACCTTGAAAGTATTTTCATTACACAGTACAGTGTAAATGTTCTTTATTTCGTTTTATTTCTGAAAGGTGTGTAAAAAAATGTTTTATTATGCCTTCTAAACCATAAACACAATCACCAGTTGCTACTAGTCAATTACATTTCATGTCAAGAGGCTTAAGGTTTGGAGCTTTAATCATTTCTGCTTTGATACATTGTCTTGACTTCTACTGTTCTTCTCCCTACATGTATACAACTTTTTCTTTTAGAGGCATTTCAGCGATTCCATTTTCTAAGACAAAATCTTTTTCTTTGTTTTTAATTCTATTCAGAAACCATTAAGACATTAATTATGCCTTATTAGCTAGACCCGGTGAGCTCTTTTTGACTTACCATTTGCATTTTGTTTTTGCCAAGACTAGTTTTATAATGGTTCTGAATTTCACTCATTACAAATTAACCATTTGTGTCTCTGCCCATGGAATGCAATATATGCCTCTTGCCTATTTACATTATAATTCCATGTCAGAAAATGTTTAGAGATTGCCCTCCTTCAACTGTTTTCAGTTTGTTTTGACGTTTGTAGGGGGATTTCAGTGTTTCCAGTGTTTTCAAAATGTGTAAAAATGTGTAGTTAATGGTATTTATTCTATCTTTTGTATAAAATCATGGGATGGTGTTCACTGCTTATAAAGAAATGTTCTTTTGTTCCCTTGCTTCCTTCTCCATTCACATTGTAAATCATTATTAGTGCCTCCTTTCTTGATGATAACTCCCATTTTTGTACTGTGCCCCTTGAGTTTGCTCTTTCAAGTAACTTATTTATTTCACCTGGCTTCCTACCTTATTTCGTTGTTCTCAAATACCTCTTCAGCAATCCAGTCTCACCCCATGTTAAGCATGTGCGTGGATATGGTATGTATGTGCCTCATTAATATTAATAGTAGGTAAAAGATTAATGGTGTTCATTTGCCGCACTTTTCAACTGCTTTAAGACACATTTTAAAGATCAGTTGAATGAAGATTTTCTGCTTAGAAAATGACTTGTATATTGTAGGATTCTCAGTGCTTTTTTATTGCAAGTCAGTATGACACTGCCCTGAACTTTGTTTGAAAATACTGAGACAGATAGGGTTTATAAATGTGTTATTGCTGCCTGCTCTGGGCCGAATCCTGCTCTGGGCCGAATCCTTCTCTATCTGGCCACAGGGGACGAGCCTGCTATGGAATGTATTTGCATACTGTTTGCTATAGAGACTTTGGTGCTAATGGATGAAGAAGCAAAACAGGTAGCAAGGACTCTTTATAACCTGCAGGATGTTGGTTCATTTGCTTGTTCAGTTCACACCATGAATAAAGTTTATTTTACATTGTCTAGCCATGTCTTTGAGATTTTGTATTTATTTGAAAGCCAGGAAAAGAACATTTTATCATTGATGTTTACCAATCATGTGGCCATTGTTTATCTGAAAGCAGTGTGGGACTGTGTTCATGCTGGGCATGTGTGAAAAGTGCACAAGGCACTTTACCCAGCTCTTCTCTACAGCTTGCACTGTTCTAGTGGGTTTCCAGTTTTTCAAGAAAGGAAAAGCACAGTTGAATATGTTTCCATTAAAGGTGGTCACAGGAGGTTGTTAAGGTGATGTTGCTAAGTTGCAAGCCTTGTTTCAGCATCTTAAGACCCAAGCTTAACTTTGTAGTGGAAGAAGTAGGAATGACAGTTTAACTTGGTGATTCTGGAGCTTTATAATGAGTGTATCCTACTTGAGCATGCCTCCTGAAAGTGCACTTTCTGCTGACACAAAGAAAACACAGAGCAGTGATAGACTCTTCGTGTTTCTGAGCTTTACTGTTCATAGCTCACAGACTTAAGCTGTAGGTTTTCTGAGTTAATGTATGAGCTAAACGTATCACAGTTTCAGATAAACAGGCCCAGAACCAGTTCTGGGCTTGCACATGTGCACTGAAGATGTTCAGAATATAGCCTCTGACCCTATCTGTATGAGGGAATGTGGTTCATACAGATATTGTTTTCATTCCATCATAAAGTAATCCTAGAAAAAGTTGACGGAGCCGGGAATTTTGGGAGGATATTTATTTTGAAGGCATCTGTATGCACCGTGATCTTTGTTGCTACAACCGTGATCTTTTTGACTGCATTCCTAATATCAAACCGTGAAAGAGCCAAGCTCAGTAACACACTCAGTAAATCATGGGGGTGCTGCTTACCTTGCACTGAGATGCATCTTAGAGTTCATCTTCAAAACTGCTATCGCTGTCTAGAAACATACAGTGAACAGTGTACAGCAGTGAACAGCTGAAGTCACATGAGATGAGCCAGGTTTCCAAAATAGAAGTGAAGCAGGTTCTGGGGCTCCAGGAGTTTTGCGGGTGGTCACATGGAAATATTAAGTCGTTTTTCATGGTTTGAGTAGAATATAGCAGGAACATAAGTCACAGAAAAGAGCATAGAGGTAGGAGCTGCTCTTAAAGTGTATAACATAGCGCACAAAGTAGCAAATTACAGAAACATCTGTCATTTTCTATTGAAAATTAGATATTCCCGCCAGTGGTGTTTTATCAGTTACAATCAATTTCAACTGGAAACCCTAAATATACATTTTATGGAACAGGGTTCTCCAACTTTTTCTTTAATAGGAGCTACTTCTGTTCAATGTAAATGACACTGTTACTCAAGAATATTATCACTGTTACACTATGACCACATCCAGTAGGGTTCCAATTGTGACCTAACCACTCCTTGATGCCATGCACTGAAGTGGCTCTACTCTTACTCTCTGTCATTCTTACACTCTGTGATTTATAGAGTAAGGTCTGCGGTATGGATAATTTCAATACCACTTGACTAGACTGCAAGTGGAGGCAGGTGATAATGTTGCAGGCCATCCCCCGCCTCGTCTGCCCTAGTTCGTGGTGTTGTGAAGGCCTACAATTGGTTTGGCGGGCTGTGATTCAGAGGGTCTGAAAATGAGCATCACTATGTCTGTTAAAGTGTGCAGGCATTCTTTATGATAAACTGGCCTGGGTTACCCTTCCACAAGTTAATTCCGGAGAGGTAGCTAGCTACCAGTAGCTCCCCAGCTACTTATGTTCAACCCATGTATGTAGAGTTTCTACATACAATGGTGTCTTGGAGGACCAATCCACGGTTACTCAATGAATAGATTTTCCTTAATATTCATAAAGATTGAATTACCTTAAGCACACATGCAGGATCCTGAAACATTTAGTTCAGAGAGAACAATGCCCATATGTAGACATTCTTTCTGTTTGCAGATGTTTGTTAAAAAAGAAAATGGGTACCAAAAGTACTTAGAACAACAGTGCAACTGCACTTTTTCCTTTTTAAAAGAAAAAAACATAAAAGGAAACTGACCCGTGCCACATTTCTGAGATGGTTTTCTCCTGTAGGTATGATTTGTCTTTAGGACAAAGGTTTTGGGGGCTGGCTATTTATTAGGACAATCCTGTGCCAATTTTTTTGTTTGGCTGTGTAAGTAAGCAAAGTTCTTTGGCGAAGAGTTATTTAAACCAATTGTAATTTCTTAAAAAGGAGTGTAGTGTGTGTACACAAGTGATTAAACACAGTTTTGGTCCAGATCTAGGAGCACTCTCCCAGAACCTATTTCAGTGGGCCATGGGCAAGTAGGAGTTACTGGGCCCACTGTGTTGGCTGAGGCCTTTTACTCCTGATGTCTGGGGCCCGCCCTACTGTGCCTCCTGCTCAACTGGGCCAAGCCTCCCTTCTGCACCTGACTCTGTTAGGTAACATCAAATGAGCACTTAAGGTTCTTTTGGGGGGAAACCACAGATAGAGATCAATGCACACGATTAAACTCAAATCGCATGCAGAACAAACAATAAATCAATATCCAGTCAATACTTATTTTTATATAAAAGGAAGCATTTTAATTTTCATACTCATGCAAAGGTAAACAACATTCAAAAGCAATAACACAATCCTCCTCCTTTTGGAAGTTCAGTCACAAGAGTATACGGGGTCGTAGTACCAATAGCAGTATGTCCCCCGGGGCCCAGAGGGTTCATGGCTGACCCGCTTCAGTGGTATGAACCCCTCAAGCGATGCAGCAAAGTCTTGCTCTGGATCGGCAAAGTCGGGCTACGCATGGTCAAATGCAGCAGCAGGCGCAGGCTCTCCCCTCCGAGCCACACTACCTGTTGGTCCTAGCTATATGGGTTCCCACTCTGGTGATCGCATGGTCACACTTCCCTTCGTAGGGGTTGGGGGGTGTTGAACTCCTTGCTCCAACAGTGTCCTTTGATCTGCGGGTCTCCTTAGATGCAATGTGCATGTGGACAGGACCCACCTTAGTCACAGCAGCAGTTACTTGGGCCTGGGCAACTGCCCGAATCCTTGACCTCAGCATCTCAATCAGCCCATCCTGGCATACCCGTGTAACTTCAGTTACGTTGACCTGGTGTTGATGTTCACTGTAGCCCTCTCTCTGGCACACGGGGCCACCCACCACAGGATTGTGCAGGCTTGGCGCCCTCCACATATCCCTCGCTCCTTGGAACAATCTATGGTGGCCCCTTCTAGCACATGGGGGTCACCAAAACAGTTCAGCACGTGGGCTACAGCCCAATCTGTGCAGGGGTGGATTCCCCACAACACCTTGCACAGAGTCATCACTTTAAGGTTCCTCCCTTACGTTAAATCTTCCAGTGCTCTCCTCTTCTTCACAGGGCACCCTGGTCTTGCAAAGCAGGCAAGCGCTGAGGCTCCAGGGCTGTTGGTCTTGTTTTCTCTGGGTATTGTCCCCTCACTCAGCGAGGAAACTAGCAGGCCTGGGTCTGCAGTCCTGGTCGGAGGCAGAAGTCTTGCAGAGCTTCCCCTCCCCTCAAAGCCCGTTTGGCTGCTCGGCAGGTGACAATCTTTGGGGTCTCAAACTCCCCTAGTTGTAGTTGTTTTCCAGACACAAAATGCAATTTAGTGTCTGAATGTTTGAAGTTTTATGTCGGGGTTCTGCTTCTTTGAAATGGGCATCTTTCCCCTTTCTTCTTCCTCCTGAAGGCTGTCTGTCACAGTGAGCAGGACTCTGAAGCTGATTAACCCAAAAACAAGATTCATAAGCATGACTAGAGTTCACATCTAGATGTCAGCCACAGTGATAAGTGCAACAAATGGCTAATCCCGGGCTCCCAGCCCTACTCTGAATGATGCCCTTAGCAGCCCGATCTCTCTTTCCTGAGATGTGTCCACATCCCTTCCTTGTGATCTATCACTGAATAAAAGAGAACTGTGAAATGCACAGAGAGAGTATGGCTCTCCCATCCTCCAGTGCATGACCCTCCCAGCTTACAGGACTGCAGCAATGCACAATTATGTCTGGGGGATTCCTCTACTCCTCGTGTTTTCTCCAGTCACGCCTGGGCTTTCCAAAATGGATCCAAAGGTCCTCACTGTAATGTAACAGTGCTGGCACACTTGCACCCATTGTACATCTACAGTACCCTTAATGCACAGCACTGTTATCCTCATGTATTATGCCACAACAAGCATAACCATATGCAGAAAACTCATTCAGTCTGCACACACTTTTCAGTACTGTAGCCTTTCTGTATTGTACTATAATGTTATTTTTAAAAAACGCACTGCCAGCATACACACATTTACCATGGGCAACACTCTACCTCACTTCATCCCTATTGTATTGTATTTCTGGTGAGCACACATGCACTAAGCACATTTTTCTATTACACACGCACTTCCACATCCACCTGATGTAGGCTAGGGTGAGTTAAGCACACAGTAGCAGAACTTTTAACAAGCATTTGCAATGCTGTGGGTCTCGTGTTTGCTCGAGTTAGAGCTATTAGTGTTGTAAATTTCTAACTGGACTTTTCTTGACACATAAGTGTAAATGAAAAGTAAAACAATTGACATGAACAAGTCAATTCAAAGCGTCATGGCCACCAGGAGCGTGAGTGCGAAGGAGACACACAAAGGGAAAAAGAAGTTTGCTCGCAGTCCAACATACCTGCAAATGTGCAATTATCCATGTAACCGGGTCGAGGGCCAAGGCAGTAACAAAACTAACCCAAGGAGGGACTAATGTAAAGCATTTACCAATGTCATCAAAGTATTTTTGAAAGGCAAGCCCACGAACGAGTGAAATGAAGGACGTGAGGTCGGCGTTGTTAAAAGCCCACATAGATATCAACATGCCGGAAAAGCAGCGCTTGTGCGCCGATATACTTGACCTAAAAAGGTTAGTGAACCTGTATCCTTACTCCAGTGGCACAGGGTAAAAAGGTCCTGTTCACTGCTACTGATCACTACATGGTGTGCTGACACCACCGAAATTGTGCTGCTTAGCTCCTGGTGAAGCGCTGTCCCTATGAGGACAGCGCTTTGGGCGCCCTTCCTAGTCTGACAAAACCACATTCTTTGAGAAGGCCTGTGCCATGGTGCATAGGCATGATCAGTGTTCGTCTTTGACAACAAGTCATCATTAGGGTTCCAAAAAACATTACAGTTGAGCACTCAAGGTAGGGTGCACACGTCTTACCTTGCAGAGGACTATTCCGTCCCAACACACGTTTTGAGTTAAACATGGGGATATTAAATTATTCTTAGTCAAATAAGAGGTGTCCTACCTCCTTCAAAACAGTCTAGATATAAACGTTTCTTTCCAACTGAATAACCCTTGCACCCCAGGGCCTTCCCTTCATAAGCTAAAATACGGCTTGTCTCTAAGGAGTGCTCAAGGCTAATGTTCTTGACATTGTAGTTAGTAGTTCACTCTGTTAACAAATGTGTTAAGGAAAATAAAAGTATTTCCAACTTTACTGCTTTGTTTTCCTTAACCTGTATATCAGAAACATCTGTTGAACAGGTCAATGTGCAGCTCTGTTCTGTTCTTTTGTTTACCAATTTCGTGAGCTTGATAAAAGTATATATTAGTTTGCATTCATACAGCTATAGTTTACTGCTGGGGACGTTCAAGTATAAGTCTTAATACTTTTCGTCCCTTTGTGTAAAAAAAAAAAAAAAAAGTGAGCAGCAGCATCATAAACCATGAATTAGGAATTCTCTTTTGTAATAGACCAGCTGCCACCTAGGGATATCGATTTTAGATTTCCATTTATATCCAAACTAATCCAGTGAATTACCCTTAAGCGTACTCACACATTTTTAATTGATTTTGATTATGAAATATTCAAACACACTTGACACTGACCTGCCACTTAAGAATCTTAAACTAATTGGTCTGTGATTTGTCCTTAACAAATCTCTGAAATCTTTATCTTATGAGAATGGTTTCATTGTGATGCTCACTTGCATCTACATTGTGAGTATGTTGTTCCTTTTGTCCATAACTTAGTGACTCAAACTTCACCACATAAATCCATCAGATAGGCCAACCACGCAGTGCTTGAGCCTGGGCGTCTTGACCATCATTCAAGTTCTGACCAGAAAGGTCCTTTACATGTATTTATTTCCATAGCAAATATGCAGCCATGTTTGAATAAAGCTAGCCGCCACAACAAATGATTGCTTCTTTAAATTTAAATCCATTCTTAGCTGACTTGAGCTATACAGTTGGGTATCTCAAGGCAGAATTTGGAAAAATTTGCATTGGAATTGTTATTCCCATTGGATAGCTTCTTTGGAAAGGTCTGTACAAAATGATGGGCATAAATGTTGTTTTGAATGTTAGACCAGCGACCTCCTAAAAGGAAAAAAGTGCCCATGGTGAAGTGATGAAACTAGCTTCAGTTTTAACTTTGTTAAACGTTGTTGATGCCTACCTCACTCGAATACCCAAGTACTGGCAGGAAGAAACACATTTCTCAGTTATCTCTGCTGTATTGCTGTAGATGGGACGGTGGGCATAGGAGACCAGCACTGGCTAAATCCAGCAGAACCATACCCATCCACCTGTTGTAAAATGTGTATTCTTTGCAGCCTAGTGTTGGAGGGCATAATATCATATTGTGTGGTACTGCTCTGGTGTTTAACACATAGTAGTCAAATATCAGCGGTGCTAGAACACCTCCCTGTTTTGTTTGGTAGACATTTTTGACCAAACTTTTTTAACGGTGCTCAGCCTAATCTGTACCCGATATCCTGTCCTACAGTAGTGGAATAGCATGATGAAGTATTGGATGTTCCTGTTTCTAACTTTCCTCATAGGAGGTCTCCATCTACACAGTCAAAGGCGTCATGAAGAACAAAAAAGCCTGCATAGAGCTGATAAAACAACATTACTATACCGTGATGCAGTAGCATTGTCAAGGTCTGTTTGTTATCTATAGTACGTTATTTGATTTTTAGCCAGTTTGATATCAACAAATTAGCATGCAGTCTTGGGCCCTGGAGTTGAGTTCATTACACAATATATTTTCATAGTGTTTGGTGTCTACGTCCAGAAGTTTGCTCAGGTTATATGTTTAAGATGATTGTACCCCATTACACATGTTTCCTTATGGCATAAAATGGCATTTGGCATCTCTTCACTCACTAGAAGATTATTGTTGTTTCATTCATGTATCTCCTCGATGGGGTCCTGACACTTAAGGCGTCATTAGGAGGTGGCAAGTAAGCAAAGAAACGCTTCCAGAGCAACTTGCTAAGTGGGAACAGATACTAGAGAAACGTAAAGAAGCAGATTAACACCGCCATCAGGAAGATAAGGTAGAAAAGAATGCCTCTAAGCATTAATCTGATAATAAATCATAAAACAATGTAATTTTATTTGTAATAGGGTAAATGGCGAAAACTTCAGAATCTTTCTTTGAAAGGTGTTTAAACTCGGATACTAAGAGATACAGTGAAAACAACTGCTGTACTGTAAGAAATGCACAAGCTGAGACAGGATGCACTATATATATATATATATATATATATATATATATATATATATATATATATATGTATATGTTTGTGTGTGTGAATCCTTGGCTATAGGTTATACCTAAAGAGCAATCTCAGCTAGCGAGCGACGGAGTGCTATACAGGGGTCAATAGTAATAGTTGGAAGTAGAGTACTGAGAGGAAACCGAGCTAGTGGAAAGGATGGGAAGTTAGCCCTTTAAGATGCGAGTTTTCAGTTTCTTCCTGAGTTGTAGGAGGAATGGTGCTGCTCTGCTGTCAGAGGGCAGGGTGTTCCACAAACAGGGACACAAACAGAGAAGGCTTGTTTTCTCTTTTGTGCAGTGTTTAGTCTCCACTATCGGGATGCCCGTCTTGCATTGAATTTGTTAGCTAGGTAGACAGGGAATCTTAGTTTAGATGGCTTTGTAAAAAAAATGCAGCTGAACTTGAAAATGATCTGGGCTTTCAGGGCAGTGCAGATTGTTTAGAGTGAGGGCGATGTTGTCTCATTTCTTAAGCGTTTTGATGAGCCGTGCTTCTGCATGAAGGATGCCTTTCAGAGGAGTGAGGGGAATCTCTGGGATGCCATGGATGCCCCAATAGAGACGGATAAAATTGAGATAGATTATTCTTGCTTGTGTGCTCCTATTTTGGTGCTGACCGCCTTCTCAGTGATTTACACATCAACAAGAACTGGGAAAAGAAACATAAATGGGACAGGTAAAGGAGATTCACTACAGGAAGCAGCAGGAAAACTAAGACCAATTACTGCATTAAGTTGGAAAATAAGATCTGGTAACATTTGCAATTAAGTAATGTATTAAAGGATGATGTAGTGATGGATGTATCAACAGAACTGACAAGCAAACAAGAAAGCGAGCCACCTATGGTAGGGTACAGTCTTTACCTCTTTTGAATTTAATTATGAAGAAACATTGTGTTTTTTCTTAAATACATTTGGAAAATTAAACTTCGTAAGAATGTTAGCCTTCATCCTTCCTCTCACCCCGATGGACGCCACTTGTGCCCACAATTGACGCAGGTTACCACAATTTGCTAACCTGCAGATCCAAGATTTGGGAATCCAGAGAGAACTTAACTGATATATAGAAGGGTTAAGATGTGCAAGAGAGAATTATAAATGAGTCAAAAGACCAAGATTATTACCAATTGGGCGTAATCTTCGGGCAAACCACATTCAATGGATTTAACAATGAATTACATTATAATCACAATTGCATTCTCGAAATTACCTAGATCTGTAGCAAGAGCTAGTTGTCTAAAACTAAGAGGGGCAAATAAAATAGAGAAAGAGTATAACAATGAAACAAAAGCACTTCACAAAGGTGGACATACGGATATTATTTTGAAACCATATCTAGAGGAATCTATAGTCAGCTGGCACACAGAACATATTAAAAACTGTGGAAACAAATCTGACTTGACCATCAAGGCAGAGACTGACAAATTACAGATAATATTTGAAGAATGTTTCTTTAACGTGAGCTATACCTGAAACATAGCCACCTGATTAATCCCACAATATAGTTTATTTCATGGTTCACAAAGACAAATACAAACTACCCAGTATGCTCATTGCGTCATATCTTGACACAGTTGTCGGGGATTGTGGGTGCCTTCCTATACCGATAATTGGAGACTTCCCGTTGTATGTATAAAATACACTTACCTTTAAAACAAAGGTGACACTATTCAAAAGTGCTTCGTATTTCTCTCGATCACAGTGGAAGCAACCTCTTTTTACACTGTCATAGAGCACCAGTTTGACAAGCATGTGCTTTTTCCTCCAAGCCAGGCCACAAAATTTGAAAACAAACAGCAGTTTTGTTGTAATGGTGGAATTGTGCCTTTCACGAATATCTTCATTTTAAATTAGAAGCGATATAATAACATAAGGGAACACTTTAGGGCACTTCATACGTAACACCTTTGTCAATGGGTACATGGACTGATGGTATCAAAGGGTGGCCCAGTAATTTGATATGGCGAAAAGAGTATAACGCATTTATTTTGGGAGACAGGATTTCATGAGCCCAAGTACATTACTACCTCACACATTAGCGTACATAATAACAAAAGGCTGGGGACTGTCAAGAACACTTTAAAGAAAATGTATTCCATGTAGCTCATATTCCTTTGACTTTTCTCAGCCAATAGTCAGCCAAGAATATGTTGTATTCATATTGTATGTGTTACTCTTATAAAAAGATACTACCCCTCAATCACATTCGCTGATGTGCTTCATTTTAGGGGCCTCATTTACCAGCATCCCAGTGGTGCAAGTTGGGCTCATCCTAAACTCTTTAAAAAGCTTTAACATTAAAGATGCACGAAGTAAAGTGCACCAAGGGCTGGGGAGTGGATATTAATTTATTTTAAAAGTTCTTCTCCTATACAAGATTAAATCTAAATGACTGAGGACCTGGGGTAGCGGTAGTTACTACGGTTAGTCTCTCACTTATGTTAAATATGTTTCCCTCTTTTAACCCCTTCGTTGCCAGGCCTCCCCCCCCCCCCCCCCTCCTGTGCCGAGCCGTTTTTTGGTTATTTGGGGTATTTCACGCTTAGTCCCTCATAACTTTTTGTCCACATAAGCTATCCAATTTGCGTCTTTTTTTTTCCAACATCCTAGCGATTCTAAAGGTATCCAGAGTCTGTGGGTTCCGCTGGAGGTGACCAAGGAATTAGCCAAAATACAGCTAAAAAAAACATTTGCAAAAGAAAGCATGTGTTTTTTTCCCTGAAAATTGCATCAACAAATGGTTTGCGGTGCTAAAATCACCACTTCCCAGCTTTCAGGAACAGGCAGACTGGAATCAGAAAACCAAATTTTTCAACACAATTTTGGCATTTTACTGGGACATACCCCATTTTTACTATTTTTTGTGCTTCCAGCCTCCTTCTAGTTAGTGACAGAAATGGGTGTGAAACCAATGCTGGATCTCAGACAGCTAAACATTTCTGAAAAGTAGACAAATTCTGAATTCATTAAGGGGTCATTTGTGTAGAACGTTCAAGGTTTTCCTACAGAGAGTATCAGCTAAAATGAAAACAAATTGAAATTGAGGTGAAAAAAGAGCCGTTTCTGTCCATGTTTTCTTCTATAACTTTTTCCAGCTATGGCAGATTTTTTAAAGCAATATACGTTACGTCTGCTGGACTCATCTGGTCACGTGGATATATAGGGCTTGTAGGTTCATCAAGAACCCTAGGTACCCAGAGCTAATAAATGAGCTGCACCTTGCAATGTGTTTTCATTGTATACCGGGTATACAGGAATTCATTTGGTGAAATACAAAGATTGAAAAATAGGTATCAAGGAAACCTTTGTATTTACAAAATGGGCACAAGATAAGGTGTTGAAGCAGTGGTTATTTGCACATCTCTGAATTCTGGGGTCCCCGTACTAGCATGTGAATTACAGGGCATTTCTCAAATAGATGTCTTTTTTACACACTGTCTTACATTTGAAAGGAAGAAATGTAGAGAAAGACAAGGGGCAATAACACTTGTTTTTCTATTCTGTGTTCCCCCAAGTCTCCTGATAAAAACGGTACCTCACTTGTGTGAGTAGGCCTAGTGCCTGCGACAGGAAAAGCAACATGGACACATCACATATTTACATTGAAATCAGACATCTTTTTTGGAAAGTACCTAGGTTTGGACTTTAGCCTCTAGCTCAGCCTGCACCTAGTAAAACCTAACAAACCTGGACATTTGTGAAAACTAGACACTTGGGGAAACCCAGGATGGGGTAACTTGTGGCGCTTTCACCAGCTTATGTTACCCAGAATCCTTAGTAAACCTCAAAATGTGGCAAAAAAAACACTTTTCCCTCTCATTTCGGTGCGGCAAAGCTCTGAAAGATGAAGGGAGCCATACCACTCCACTATTTTGTTTTTTTAATTCCATGGCATCTAATAGGCTTTCTGCCCCCCCACGGAGTGGATTGGGGTAATTGTCCCATCTGCCCACCGAGTGGCAGGACAACATTGACCCCATTTATTTGGGGTAGGGATACGGCCATACCACCACCCTATTTTTTTGAAGAAAAAAAATCTATCCCTGGTGTCTGGTGGGCTTTATGACCCCTTTGGGAGCAGATGAGCCTAACAGAAATAGGCTGACCTGCCCCCCAAGGGGTGGGGAGGGGGGGGCAGAAGTGGCCAACAGTAATGTGGCCCCAGGGGGAGCGACCCTTGCCCGACGGGCTGCCCCCAAAACAAAACACGCACACACACCAATCCCTGATGCCTAAGTGGTCTCTGCCCCCAAGGGGGGGCAGAAATGGGCTAAAATAAATTTGCCCCCAAGGGGAGCGACCCTTGCCTAAGGCGTCGCTCCCCATCTGTAGAAAATAAAAAAATCCCTGGTGCCTATTGGTATCTGGGGGGGGGGGGGAAGAAATGGCTTAAAATAAATTTGCTCCCCAGGGGAACGACCCTTGCGCAAGGGGTCGCTCCCCTTAAGTGAAATTGTCTCGAAGAAAAAAAATCCCTGGTGCCTAGTGGTATCTGCCCCCTTTGGGGCAGATCGGCCTAAGAAAATTAGGCCGATCTGCCTCCAAGGTGGGCAGATATGGCCTAAAATAAAATTGTTCCCAGGGGAGCGACCCTTGCCTAAGGGGTCGCTCCCCATCTGTAAAAAAAAAAAAATGTTTTAAGAAAAAGTCCCCCGTGTCTAGTTGTTTCTGCCCCCCTTGGGGGCAGATTGGCCTAATAAAAATAGGCCGATCTGCCCCCAATTGGGGGTTCCGGAAATGGCCTAAAAACAATTTGGCTGCCAGGGGAGCGACCCTTGCCGGGAGGCCATAGGGAGAGCATGGGTCGGTGCCAGGACGTAATGGTTACGTCTGCCACGGAGGGGTTCATTTACAGATAAATCCTGAGCTTTTTTCAGTATCTAGGTGTAAAACTCACT
This sequence comes from Pleurodeles waltl, assembly GCF_031143425.1. Lineage (NCBI taxonomy): Eukaryota > Metazoa > Chordata > Amphibia > Caudata > Salamandridae > Pleurodeles > Pleurodeles waltl. The sequence goes on along the minus strand of NC_090442.1, from coordinate 699,269,436 downwards.
TTTTGGTGCTTCACCTAAATCTAGTGTAATGAAGACAAAAAAGGTTTATTTAACCAAATCTATTTTATTCTTACCCAATTCCCTTCATTTACCTAACTAGTAAAGTTGTGTAGCTCTTGAGGATGAGGGACGCAATATATTGAACTCTCCAGGGGCTCTGATTTGACAGCAGGTTACGATACATGTTGTGGAACATCAAGACCTTGATGTCTTGTAACAGCGATACAGCTAAAGCAACAATAACTGAAGTGTTCAATTTGGCCTACCTTAACAATCTGCCTCTTAAGCGCCAAACTTGGTTATTTTTCTGACAGTGTTTCACTGGCCCTACAAATGAAATCTGTGGTTAGGAATTGCTTCCTGTATCCCAGAAAAATTGGGCCCACTTCTCTTTCTCTGAAGAACAGGATGTTAACGGTGGGAGCTTTGTTAAATTCACAAATAGTATATTGTTCTGCATTGTATGCAGGTGTGTCATCATTTATAGACCACCAATTGACAATCTATTCCAGTATGTGGCTGTTTTGAGCCTTTTTTAGTTGAGCAGGTGACATTGTCATTATGTGTCGTCTTGTGGTAGATCCCTATATTGAAAAAGAAAAAAATATTTATAACTATATGTATGTACATGCAATATATATATATATATATATATATATATATATATATATTTAAATATATATTTAAATATTTGCAACCTGAAAGGTATCCTGGCGCTTGTTAACAAGTTTGAAGTGATACAGGAACAACCTAAAAAAGGATCTATATTGCTAATAACCATGTCTTTAAAGTGTTCATAATTGCAAATAGATCTGAATTAGATCATAACGAGTAAGGTAAGCTGTTCAGCTGTTATGCAGCTAAATCTGAGAAGGCACCACCACCTACTCCAACTTTCTTAATTTATTTTTTAAAGCTGTGGCAGAGCGTATGGCTTCCTTGGGCACATAGAGCTTACATTTCCATTGAAGAATGCAACGGCCCACCCTCTGAAGTGCCCTATGAACGATGCACAGAGATTTAAAAAGGACTGTTTTCGTCAAAAGCAACCAATTTAACTTAGACAGCTCAGCAGAAGTAGAGGAAGACCTCAGAAGAGCCAATCGCAATTTAGCTGTGGCAGCTTGAATTCAGTAGAGGAGGTTAAATATGTTGGCTGGAGCACCCAAAAATAAGACATTGAATTCAATATGGAATTCAGTAACAACAATGGACGAGCAAGCCCTGATAGAAATGGAAGAATTTTTAGAATTATCCTCTAACTTAAAACAAGGTGAAGAGAGCTTATTAGCAGCTGGTGCTGGCCTCCTCATATGCAGTTTAAGTTTAGCTCCATGGAAATAAATGTCTAAATAACGCACTCCCTGTATTGATCTAACCTTAAGCCCTACTTACCCACCCAATATCTTTGAAGCAAAAATTGTTTTCTTGTTGTCTGTGTTTGTTCTGGGTGGTGGTTGCTCCTTCTCAATTGTGTCCCCCCCACTGAACAGTCACCTCTGTATCTAGACAATTACAGACTCAGTTTGTCTCATCTAAAGCCTACTGTTTGTTGTCTCCTCATCCTCCCCATGACCCAGTCACCTTGCGAGCGAACTATGGAGCTTTCCACCTATGCCCGTCTGACCATATTTTAATCGGGTGCTTCCTTTCCACCTTGCCTAGGTGATTGCACCATCCCAGCCCCCCAATCTTGTTGAATTTCCTCTGACACCCTTGACCCCTGTATATCTCCTTTTCCATGAGTCTGCAGTGTTCTATTGCACTCACCCAATCTTGATGTTGGGTGGTGGCCAGGGGACTCCCCGAGCACCATCAATGAGCAATACCTCATTTTGCAATCGTGCAACCCAAATTCACCAAATGTTTCTGATAGTGGGAGAGATATGTCGGTCCCCACACACCCAGCAAAGTGAGCTGGGGCTAAGTTCTATGGGCACACCCATTACCTCTTCAAGGCAACTCCTTACCACCTCCCAAAAGTCTCCTGTACTTGGACATCTCCAACCAGTGAGAAAAACAGTACCTTCCATCCCCCACTCTCTAAGAGAGCTCGCGTCTGTAGCTCTGCTTATCCTATAGAGCAGTGTGTATATATAGTACTCTTGGTGTACCATTTTGAGTTGGATCAGGCTAAGGTTCACTGAAATGGCCACTTCGCTGGAAACTCCAGTGTCCCCACAGCCCTATGTGCACCTGTCCAACAGTCTTTTCAGAGGGCCCTGCGTGTTCCTCATTATGGTACCACATGTTATCGAAATCAGATTCTTATCAACCCGTCCGTGTAGCAGTCTCTTCCAGTGGTGAATCTTCCTGTATTGCCTCTTCTCGTGACACACATTGATAGCAATTCTCAATGGACCGAATTTCAACAGCTGCGTCTTTGGCCTCTGATATTCTGTCTGCAAGTGGGTACGTCTGCAAGAGTTGAGATGCTGATGTTATCCCAACCCCAAAATCCTGTCAGGGTCACAGCCTCCCACAACTGTGTCTCCAAGTCAGCCTGTCACCCCACCCCATCTCATCTTGCTGGTTAATTTCATCCAGATATCTACCACAGTCCCCGGGAAGACGCCACTTTTGAGACTGCTTAAGAAGACTGCTAGCAACGCTCAGATCCTCAAATGTTGCTCCTCTCTCTATTCTTTGTTGTGTAACTAGGTTAATAGAATAGACACTTTGCAACTAAAAAGATGCGTTGAAAATAATCTTCTGCTTGATATGAGATAGGCTTCCACTGTGGTCTCAGTAGCTAGGTGTCAGTGGATGGTCTTGGATGATGGTTTTCAATCCTTATAGTGTTATACCTTTCAACACCATTTACCACCAGACCCAGCTTTGACATGTTCCTGAAGTCTCCATCTGCAGATCTGTGCTATTTTAAGTGGAGCCCGTTCTGTCGGACAGGGTGGAGCTTGGCTCACTTTGGGCCCTTTTCCTCTGCCCTCAGATTTGTACCTGGTGACGTTCCCCATGGCTGTTTTCTTTAGTTTGTACTTAGGAATCCCTTTTGTTGTCTGCTGCATGAGATGGGGTTGAACTTTTACATGTATGCTGAGGAAGTGCATGTTGTGAACATTGGGGTAGTTGGGCTCCTGAGTTTGATTAACTATCCATCATTCGGGGAAAGGTTCAAGTGTGGATGTTCGTACAACTTCCTGAAGCTCACTCCAGCCAAAACAAAAAATATTTTCGACATCAAAATCCCCAAAGGTGTTGGATAGTAAACTCTGGGCTCCTCCACTGGAGCATGCCCTATCCTTTGTCAGTGTTGTTGAATTTAGGACACACAGTTGGCTATAAACATTTGTTGAATGTGCATGTGTTGGCAATTTAAAAAAAAACATTGTTTGTTACAAGTGTGTCTTCTTTTTTAAAAACAACCAAACACACAAAGTGATGGGAGGAATGCTTGCATTAATTCTGACTGCTGGCAGTTGCTCAAGGTAGCATTCCAACCCATCATTCTCTTTCCCGCCATGCCACCTCAGATTAAACCCAGCCATATACAAATCAGTCTTGTTCCTGCACTAATAGGAACAGTCCAGCTTGAACTGCAAAGCCTGGACCTCTCTGAACCGGAACTCAAGCATCAGAAAACCACTTTCGTCCTAATTGGTCCTCTGTCAGGTTTTTGTTTTGTGCCCATTCCCTGAAAGTTTCTGTAATCATTCTTTTTGTCCATTTTCACATTGACTCCTGTAATGCCATGTTTCCCAGTATGTCTTCTAAAAATCTGCCTGGACTCCAACGTATCCAAAATGCAGCAGACAGAGTGATCTTTAACTTGCGTTAATATGACCTTATCTCTGACAAACTAGGACTGCTGGCTACCCATCCAAAAGAAGATTCTACAATCTCTGTTTATTATACACAATCTTACATTCTGGTGACTTGGCGCCTTACACACAAAATTGTTCCCATCCAAACCGACCTGAAACTGCCTCAGGGAAGGTTCATGTCATCCCCAAATTTAATTAGGATGTCAGAACTTATACAGGGAGTGCAGAATTATTAGGCAAGTTGTATTTTTGAGGATTAATTTTATTATTGAACAACAACCATGTTCTCAATGAACCCAAAAAACTCATTAATATCAAAGCTGAATATTTTTGTAAGTAGTTTTTAGTTTGTTTTTAGTTTTAGCTATGTTAGGGGGATATCTGTGTGTGCAGGTGACTATTACTGTGCATAATTATTAGGCAACTTAACAAAAAATATATATATACCCATTTCAATTATTTATAATTACCAGTGAAACCAATATAACATCTCAACATTCACAAATATACATTTCTGACATTCAAAAACAAAACAAAAACAAATCAGTGACCAATATAGCCACCTTTCTTTGCAAGGACACTCAAAAGCCTGCCATCCATGGATTCTGTCAGTGTTTTATCTGTTCACCATCAACATTGCGTGCAGCAGCAACCACAGCCTCCCAGACACTGTTCAGAGAGGTGTACTGTTTTCCCTCCTTGTAAATCTCACATTTGATGATGGACCACAGGTTCTCAATGGGGTTCAGATCAGGTGAACAAGGAGGCCATGTCATTAGATTTCCTTCTTTTATACCCTTTCTTGCCAGCCACACTGTGGAGTACTTGGACGCGTGTGATGGAGCATTGTCCTGCATGAAAATCATGTTTTTCTTGAAGGATGCAGACTTCTTCCTGTACCACTGCTTGAAGAAGGTGTCTTCCAGGAACTGGCAGTAGGACTGGGAGTTGAGCTTGACCCCATCCTCAACCCGAAAAGGCCCCACAAGCTCATCTTTGATGATACCAGCCCAAACCAGTACTCCACCTCCACCTTGCTGGCGTCTGAGTCGGACTGGAGCTCTCTGCCCTTTACCAATCCAGCCACGGGCACATCCATCTGGCCCATCAAGACTCACTCTCATTTCATCAGTCCATAAAACCTTAGAAAAATCAGTCTTGAGATATTTCTTGGCCCAGTCTTGACGTTTCAGCTTGTGTGTCTTGTTCAGTGGTGGTCGTCTTTCAGCCTTTCTTACCTTGGCCATGTCTCTGAGTATTGCACACCTTGTGCTTTTGGGCACTCCAGTGATGTTGCAGCCCTGAAATATGGCCAAACTGGTGGCAAGTGGCATCGTGGCAGCTGCACGCTTGACTTTTCTCAGTTCATGGGCAGTTATTTTGCGCCTTGGTTTTTCCACACGCTTCTTGCGACCCTGTTGACTATTTTGAATGAAACGCTTGATTGTTCGATGATCACGCTTCAGAAGCTTTGCAATTTTAAGAGTGCTGCATCCCTCTGCAAGATATCTCACTATTTTTGACTTTTCTGAGCCTGTCAAGTCCTTCTTTTGACCCATTTTGCCAAAGGAAAGGAAGTTGCCTAATAATTATGCACACCTGATATAGGGTGTTGATGTCATTAGACCACACCCCTTCTCATTACAGAGATGCACATCACCTAATATGCTTAATTGGTAGTAGGCTTTCGAGCCTATACAGCTTGGAGTAAGACAACATGCATAAAGAGGATGATGTGGTCAAAATACTCATTTGCCTAATAATTCTGCACTCCCTGTATTTGTGGATCTGAGGCAGTCCCTTCACACGGCTCTGTGGTCTGACACCCTTCTTTCAGTGGCTTGATATAATCCCCAAAACTTGACTGACTGAGTGGACGTTTGTGCATAATAACTTACCATCTAAATAGTTACCACATTTAATTGCCGTTCACCATGACAACCACGCTCTTGTAGAAACAATGTTTTCAAGCCTCTGATGTCTAGTTACTACAGAAATAATGACTGGCAGTTGGTAATGGTTGACTCATAAAAGCACAGATCACGCAACAAATGACCTTCAGCCTAATCTTTCTCTCTGTTTATTGCTCTGCTTGAAACCCTTCCATACCATCCCAAGCTTTCACATCAACAACCCTCTTTTTAGCATTTCACCAAAAGCCAAGAAAGTTTACCAAATCTGCTGTCCCTTTTCATGAACCTTGTATCTGAAGACCTCTGTCCAGAGGTGTCCCTTGATCCTGAGTAAATCCCTCATGTTTCTTCCCGCTAGCCTTGCGTCTGGTTGTAGGTGTGCTCCTCTTTACACAATATTCCTCTTGCAACATTTTGGTCACATCTAGATTTAAAACCCCTGACAAGCTGGTTGGTGAACTGCTAAATGTTTAGAAGAAACATGTGGTATTCACATTCAAGTTTAGATTGAAATTTCACAAGCCCCAACCTACATAGATCTACAAGTATTAGAAATCCATAAATAAGTTGGTATAAAACTAGACCCACTAAGCTTGTGTTATGGTCCTGGAAGGCCTCTCCTTCCCCCTTGACCTATGTGCATTAACATGTCCAGGATAGCATTTATGTGCATGCATACTATGGGGAAATTTGTTTTATTTTTGCCTTCACCATAGCCAAAGTTATTCGTCATATAATTAATTTCCACTGTCACCAGCTTAAAGGCAGCATAGACTGTATAATATGGATGGATATAAGGGTATTAGATTATGCCGAGCGTTACTATGAAAAGGTCCTGTAATATATCGGTAGCCTTTGAATCACCAGTTGATCAAACAATCACTAAAGCTCTCCAAGCAAGGTACTAGGTAGCGCTTTCTTACTGTACTCCCAGAAATGAATTGAAAAGAGGGGTAAGTTCTAATTTCAGAACAAGATATGCTATTGTGTGGGCATTTCCTGAAGCTAGCACCCAGAGCATGGGCATTGAAGGGAGCACCCAAGAAAGATGTGTGAATCTGAGTGTTGTATTTGACAGCATCCAAACACCCTATATTATGCTCAGAGTGATGAATGTGTGAAGTGTCTGTGCAGGTTCCTAATCTTCCATGGGTATAGAAACTATTTCCTCCCAAGCTAACAGATTGCATGAGCGATTTAGGTTCTGTAGCTTTGAGAGGTTTGAAGTTCACTGGAAAATATATGTGCAGACGTGATCTTTGGAGGCTTTGGGCTTATCAAAAGTTAATGTGTTAATAAAGAAAATGAGTTTTGGCCTTTACTTTTATAACTATATGATTTAAACAAAAGTATTAAAAATGTTTTGTAAAAATGTTAACATGAAAAAACAGCTCGTGGTTCACATACACAGGGAACAGAGAGGGGGCAGCTGGAAATTACGCAGGTACTGCTATAACTAGAGTAGAGGCAGAATAGAAGGTTTCTGTGGTTTGCTGTGCAAGTGTGGCCCAGTTCTCCAAACTATTTGTTATGTCCGTCTAATGGCCAACATCTATGACATTAGACCAATTATGATCAGCATTTGGGTAAACTCGTGAGAGGCATCTCGTTAAAACAAGCATGGAACCTGGAACTGCTGCAGCCATTGTTGGGGCTAATTTGCATCTCGTTCTCTTTTATGCAAATAAAGCTGTTCCTTTACTCTCAAAAGGATTTGTTGTTTAGCTTCAAAAAGTTTCCAAATACGCTTTCGAACGCTTAAGAAATAATTGCTCTGGAGAGAAGAGCCGAGAAACAGTAGCAAGATAGCTGCACATTCTGGTTGTGTACCTTAGATTTTCTTGCATGGTTGTCCTCAAAATGTGTGAAGCACAATGCTACTTTCTTAAAACAAACTATATCCTCGAAGTTCTATTTTGGGATTTTCATAAATCCTAACACTAGCCATCATAATTTATCTGACTAACAGTCATGGGGTGACTCCTTATTGGAGTGCTTTCAGGAAGTCAATAAATTCCCACTTATCCACCTGAACGAATTCTGTCGGGATTATGTTGTACTGTCTGAGTAGAGCAGTGGACCTCTGTCGAGCACCAAGTCTTCTTCAAGGCACAGAGCTGGCGTGTTTGGTGCATGCTTGCCTGGCCTTAACAGCTGATCACTGGAAGTTCCAACACTGCCCATATTGTACCAGTTGCGTTGAATATCAACCCACCCCCCCCTCAAAGACCTGGTTCCAGGGACTTCTGGCCACAAAGTATATCATCTCCCAAAGACTTTATGTAAAAGGACACACCGGAGAAAGAAAGTATTCTGAAATGGTTTTGTGGTGAACATTCCACTTAATTTATTTGCTCATGGACACCTTAAGTGATTGGTTCTAAATGCTTTTAATTTTGTCAGGGAAGCGACAAACCAAGACGAAATGTAAAGTCCTCGTTTGCCTGCATTTCTATTTCTTAAGGGTGGAGACCAGATACTGTTCTGGGAATGATTGGAAATTCAGTGATGCCTTCAAAAAGAAGGTGCTGCTAATTGTTCTCTTGAGCGCTGCAGTTTTGGCAAATGGGAAGTGTGAAAAAGGATATTACATATTCTACTGCTCATGTGATGAAGTTTCTAGGCAGGGCCTTTCCTCTTTGTGTCCGATTACTGCTAAGGAAGGCTGAATGACAGCAAGGTGTAGGATCTCACGTCATTGTGCCTTTGTTGGTGCTCCAAATTTGACACAACCCCAGTACTATCTGCAGGGGCGGCTCCTCCATTAGGGCGGAGGAGCGTCGCTGCCTCCCCACCACACCCTAGCAGCTGCAAACCTTTTCCCGAAAAACAATAACAAACTGTGCTTATTATCGTTTTGTCAGAAAAGGGGCAGGGCCTCGGTGGTGACGAGCAGTGAGGAGGAGTGCACAGCACTCCTCCTCGAAGCACATGTTTGTTTGGCTGGCCGGCCAAACATACGTGCGCGTCGGGCACTCTCCAGCCCAGCAACACAGTTGCCGGGCTGGAGAGAGCCTACCCAGGCCCCCAGTCTGCCTTCTCTAAGCAGTGTCGGGTTTGGCACAGGGCAGGCTGGGAGCCGGCAGATGGAGCGGAGAAAACTGGTTTCGTTTTTTATTATTTTTTTTGTTTTAATTTATTCCCCCTCCCCCCTTGCGCCGCCCGCCCCTTTTGCATGCCTCAAGCAGTGACTTGACTGTCTGACCTGAGAAGCATTACTTTTCTCAGCACCAGTAAACAGACTCAGTTCCCCTTCATCTAACCCAGGTAACCCAACGAAATGAGGAGGTACATCTCTAGTACAAACGTTTTGAGTACAATATTTCTATTTTTGGTTTCCTTCCATCAGATTTTATGGGAAAATGAACCTATAATTACTTTAATACTATGTACCTATGGATGATGGTGTGTGCATAGTGATTTTCTCATGATCTACAATAATATTACAACACATAATGTGGTTTCTTTCTACAAGTTTGTATATGTCTCAAAAGGCCTCCATGATACACCTAGAACGCCAGTGTGAAAACTGACTTGGACTTTTTCCAATTCTTTATTGGTTTTACAACATAAACCAGTAACATTCCGGGGGCTCAATGCGGTATCAAGAACATAAACATTTGAACTACTGAGTAATGGTCAACATACACTGACAAATTGGTGCTTACTGGATTTTTTTTTTTATAAAAACACTATAATATGAAGAAACCATTTTGAGTGTAGGTTTGAACTGAAAGCACCCGTCTGTGTAGGTGATCCCGGGTTACTTTTCAGCCCATGATGTCCCTGCCACCCTCTGGAGGGGATTAGTGGTATGTGAGTGGGTGTTTAGGAAATACTCCCCGCTTGGAAACTAGTCATGTGGTATGCTTTGCGGGACCCCCTTCTATCCTATACTCACGGGCGATTGTGGCTGCTTCCAGTTTGTCATTGGACATCTCCCACTCATTCTATGGCAGTACCCCCAGATCAAGGTGAGTGTTACCTACACAGCGTAGGGTGAACAGAAGGAAATTTAGGGTGGTTTTGTGTCACTTTCCGTCTCTAGGTTCCTTGTAAATCCATCCCATATCATTATTCCTGCTTCCCTTCCATCCTGTGTGAGGATGTCTAGCTCCACCCATGCCCATTGTAATACAATGTTGAGGAAACACTGCATATCTTGAGCTGCATGGGGTAGTATCCTAAGAATGTATTTATAGAAATGAAGGAATGTAGAATGCAAGGGCATTCCAGCTCAGTGATGACTTGCTAGGTGTTTTCTGTAGGTTCAGTTGCAGTTTAACCTGTTTGCTGCCTGAAGTATGGATGGAATGCTCTTTAATAAAGAACCTGTCTACACCTCAAGCTGATTGTGACACTTTTTACACTAGCGCCAAGCAGACAAGAGCAACTCAACATCTCCAGAATATCTGATTGCTGTTTTTTAAATTTTTACTAGTTTTCCTCATCTGCTGTTGCACTTGAGGAATTGCTGCTCTAAGGACTTCAACAAATTCAGACAGTCTGGACTTACATGGATACCATTTTTGCTGTTCTGCGGACTTCAACCTTTTCAGACAATATAGACTTATTAGGGATACTATTTTTGGACAGTTTCTGAAACATCCAGCAGTTTCATTTGGAGTAGCAGCGCGTGTCATTACAGTGTGTGCAACTGGAGCAGCAGCACATGTGCTAAATCAGCAGCACGTGAACGGTACCTGATCATCCAGCTATCAGTAATTGTGTTCTTCAGTCGTTTCTCTTCTGTCTTGTGTTGCATCGTGGCAGGGCACCCCGTGTTACATCTGGCAGGTGAGCGCCTTTCTGTGCTGGCTTCCTCATGCACCATGTATGGCAGGTGAGCTGTATCCCGTACTGGTTTGCTCGCTCTGTAGTGAGGTGTCCTCTGCATTCCATGATGCCAATTTCCTCTCGAAACTGAGGTTGCATGTTCAAATGTCAGTTTCAGAAACCATGGTCAAATTCCTGTGGAAATGATGTAGGTCACCTCGTGCTGGCCATTTTGAAGTAGGAAATCTGCACTGGAGGAAGTATAGTTTACAGCAATTTCTGGATTTGAGTACGAGTGACACGTTTTCAAGTACAGCAGTTATTAAACCTTTCAGTCTGTGCCTGCGCACCGTAAGGGCAATAGGCACGCATTGTGGTACCTGCGGTGATGTTTTGTGTGATGGCGACAAGCAGGCCTTTGAGAGACGTTTTTTTTTCCTGTCCGTGCATTCGCATTGCGACGGCGACAGGCACTCCTTGTGGTAACTGTCTGAGAAGTGTTATTATGGAGGTTACACAAATACAGCCTGTTGCACACAATCTTCAGTGACTGGCACGCCACTGAAGGAAGGAGTGACTCATTAACAAGTAACTTATTTGTTTGGTTCTAGAGCAAGTGTGTGTTTTTTGATGGAATCACTCTTCCTAGTTTTATTCCTTGTGTTTATTTGTTTGTTAGTATTTTGTTCGGTGGAGTCACCATGCAGAATTTTGCTCCTCAGCCATTTTTCTAACTGCATTTAGTGAGCAGCAATTCAGTGGTCCAAGTTTAAGAAGACATCTCTATGCTATGGTAGGGTTTTTTGGCTCAAATCTCACCAATGAAAGAAAGATATCTCTATTGTTGCACTGTTTGGGGCGTAAGGGGAATGAGGTATTTTTTAAATCTTCAGAATTTGGCAAGTGATGAAGATCAACTGAATGAATGTGACACATGCATAAAGAAATTAGACCTACACTAGTTGCTCAAATTAGCACAATACATGAAAGGTATCATTTTGGTATGAGGGAACAGAAGTCCAATGAAAGTGTGGAAGAGTGTGGCGTGTTAAAGGAAATTAGCATCCACCTGTACGTTTGGTGCTTCTCTAGAGGAAGGCATCAGGGATTAATTTATGCTGAGGTGTTGTAGGGATATAATCAGACAAGAATTATGGGTGAAGGATGATCTGTCATTACATGAGGTTATTTTTAGTGCAAAGTGAATAGAACACACCATGGCCTGTGTGGAAGAGTTAGATGAGAGTAAGAAAATGTCTGTGAGCAAAGTGGAAGTGAAGGAGTATGAGAGTAAGAGCAAAGAGAAGTGTAAAAGCAAAACCATAAAATTCCAGGAGTCTAAATTCAAAGGTGCGTGTTTCCAGTGTGGGAATTCGGGGCATTTTGCCTTGTTTAAAAAAAAAAAAAAAAAATGTCCAGCTTAAAACTTACAATAAGAAGGAACATTTTGCAAAATGCTGTCGTTCTTTCAACAGCAATACTCAAGAATCAGTCAAATTGATTGATGATTGCATATTGTCTGTATATACCAAAGAGGGAGTAAAGAATCATCATAGGGATCATGTTCAGATTAAGGGTTTAGATGTTGAGCCCTTGTTTGTTTCTGGGGCATAGTTTACTCTAATATCGGATGAGATGTTTGATAAGGAGCTTAGCGATACAATCAAACAGAAAGATCCTTATGTGATTCTTGGAGCTTATGGGGGCAGACTATTGATCTCAGGGGATATTTGGAAACTGACATCAGGTTCAAGACCAACATAATTCTTGGGAAGGTGTATGTTCCGGTGGAAGGAGATAGTGTGTTGATTTGGCCACATCAGGGACCTATGTTTCATATTGAACCTCAAATCTTCATCTCCTGTTAGGATTAGAGAAGATTAGATAAGAGTTATGGTTGTGTACGGTGCAGCAATTCAACATTTAGGTTGGTGAACATGTGTTCATGTTTGTTGATGAGTTACCGGAGGTGTTCTGTAACAAGATGGGATGTTTGAAAGGTTACGTGCACCAACTAAAGATAGAGGAAGGAGCAATACTGGTGTTAGCAAGCCTAATGTTCCCCGCCTTGCCCAACCATAAGTGACCTGCATGATCAATAGAGTGGAGATTTGTGTTTGCCCCTTCAGGACAGTCAGTTGCTATTTTTAGCTCCAGTATTTACTGCAGACACTTCCCATTGGCAACCACCTGCACGGGCTAGACCTGTCTTTTAGGGAGTGCATCACACTCGCCTCTGCTCATGCTCATTGCAACAAGGTTTGAAACCATTTAAAGGTGTCAAGCGTAGCAGGCGCCTTCCATTACATGGCTGTTTGTCTCTTGAATAATACAAGTCAAAAAACCTGTGCACGTGTTTGTCCCTTTAGCCTCGGTGCGCGGTCCAAGAAGACAGGATTCTGGGGTGGGAAATAATTGAGGATGGGCCAAGTCCACCATTGTGGTTGTTATTACTTGCTCAGCTCATTGAGGGGGGCAGAGAGGGCATTTCCACACCATTTGATAGAAACCTGCTTCCAGTAATCCACATCGTGGGCATTCTGGTGTTGTTGGGGGGAACATGTGCTTGAGGCACTGGGGGGAGGGTGGGGATAAATATGCCTGATAGAGATAACTGAATTGAGTAAAGCTGAATCTAGGATTACGAGATACCGTATTCACTTATTAGAGGGCTCTTGTCCACAATTTTGGCGTTAATCATTGTGGCAGTACTGCATGCCAAGCTTCATATAGCAAAGAGATAGCACGTCTCTGACTGGCTCCAAGCAGTAGTGCATGTAGGATGCAAGAAGACAGTGATTCGGTGTCCTCAGTCCTCCATGTGTTGCGAGCCATTTGATGTATGGCATGGTACGTCAGCAAGTGCCATGGAGTAGGTGTCCAGGATGTCCTCATAAGTTATAAAGGAACCTGTGAAAAAGTCCCCATCGTTCACCAGCTCAGATGTGGTCCACGGTGTCATCCCCATTGAGTACTTTATAGATGTGCGATCGTTCTGCACAAGGAGCCATCTCCAACCAGTGCATTGGCCACTGTAGTTGAGCTAGCTTAGTATGGTTATTAATTGGGGGCCTTGAGTCCCACCTCAAGTAGCGGCAGCTAGGTTTGGCAGAGTGTCACCCGTTTCGTGCCCGAACTACATATTTATTCCCACAGGAGCCCATGAAGGTCTCTGAAAATTGTGCAGGGATTATGGGCTGTAGAGCTGCAAAGAAGTACAGTAGTTTTGAAAGAATCAGCTTCTTGGCTAGCACTACCCAGCCCAGAGGGGACAGTAAAAGCAGTGACCAAAATGAAAGGGACCTGCAGATTGAGCCCATGTTTCCCTCCACTAGATCTCTGAGTGGTAAATGTGTATACCCAAGTATTTAAATATGTCAAAGTGCCACTCAAGCCTAAATTGTGCCTAAGCCTCCTCTATTGTGTTTCAGAACCAAATACAGGGGAACAGGCAGGAGTTGGACCAGTTCACCCTAAGTTCCAAATTCATTCAGGATGTTAAGGCTGGGAATGTAGCACTAGTTTTTAGTAACTAAATAAGTGCATCATCTGCATATAAGGAGAAACCTCCATGTGCCTCCATTGACGTGCCTGTAGGCCAGTGACTCCATGGCAAGAGCACGTATCAACAGGGAAAGTAGACATCCTTTGTAGGTCAAAACTATTGGATATTTGCTGCCCCGTCTTAACTATCCCCAACGGGACCTTTACATAATGTATGTATCCAGCGTAGATACCCTCAGCCTATGCCCATTTGTTCCAATGTGTCACCAGTAAGTAGTTCCAACCGAGAGTATCAAACACATGTCCAGCCGGAGTATGTGGATCCTGGAAAAGGGCTGGAGTGAATAGACACTGAAATTCTGAGTGAGTAACAGTAGGGGCGTGAATGGATATGAGGGTAAGCGAGGCACAGTCCAGATGGCCTTTCCCCACCACATATCTGTTCTCAGTGTCTACTTTGTAATTCCTGTTCAAATGGGACATTCCAGTACTAAGTCCTCCCTCACCTCCCGGAGCGTCCCTTTTGTGTTCATGGGAATGCAATGGTGCTGGCTCAGTCTTATTAATTCTGAGTGGACTTCTCCACTTGTGTAACAACCTGTCTGAGCAACTGTGTTGCCTGGCCATACCAATACAACATTGAAAAAGTAACTGATAAAGTCCTAAAGTGTAATACATGTCTGTTACTGTGGAGAAAGGGATATGGCAGTCCCTCCACTATGTCTCAAAGTCAATTAGGCCCTAGATATTGATCATGATACAAAGTGCCTACCCCCAAGACCCTGCAGTGCTCTTAAGTCCCCCGTCAAAGCTCAACCAAGATGCTCAACCCTTCACAGTAGATCTGCCAGTTTTGGTATCAGATCCAGGCCTCGACTTTCTTCCCTAGCAGAGGCAACAGTTTAATTGGTGTCTGAGCCAAGGTCCAATGCTTGATCTGACTGTAAGACTGCATATGAATGTTGTCTCTGGTGTAGCATCCCTGCTACAATCTTTGCTTGTTCCTTGCTACATGTTCAATTGGAGGATGATTATGCAAACTTTTGCATCTCATGCATTTCATTCTCAGCGTCAGCCACTTTCCACTGCGCTGACCAATGGCCGATAGCATCCCTATCCCTCTAGCATGTAACCAGGTCAATGCACCTTCAGGGGTCTGGGAAAAATGTGATTACTTGTTCTCTATCACCCTCAGTTTGGCAGAAGAGTGCATATCTCAGACAGAGCTCCCAAATTTGCTGCTTGACCTATACATAAGAGATGCAATGGCGCTGTAGCTCCATGGTGAAATCCAGGTATGCTGTAATAGTATTGCCGTCAAATTGCCAAGGATCTTTCATCTGAAACAATTGTAAGAGCAAATCTATGTCCGTGTAGACGACAAGCCATGCAATTGCAGGCCTCGGCTAGAAGCCCCGGCAGCGGAGGCCTTCCTGGTATGCAGTGCACTGTTTCTACTGAGAAGAATTTGGCCACCTTCCGGCTAACAGCGAGGACATTAGCTATTGTTCGCAGTAAAGTTCCATAATCAGGCCTTCGGAGCGTTCTGGGAAGCATATGGAGCGCACATTGTTGCGCCTCTAGTGAACCTCTGCGTCTTCTGCCCTCCAGTGCTGAGAGGTTATATTAGTTCAGATGTCTTTAAGTTGGGATCTGATTTCTTGCAGTGTTGGGTGCATTATAGTTATTGGAATTTCAGTGTCGTCCAATTTATACTATCTGATGGGCTTAGGTTTGAACATTGTTTCCTCCCTAGGGTGTGGGCTGTGCAAGTCTCAAAGGGGGCAATGTTCATGGGCAGTACCGCCACATTGTCAGCCTGTGTTTGTCCTAGACTCCAACTCCCCAATGGGTCAACGTGAGCATCCAATAATACTGGTTGCTGTGCCCCTATATTAGTATTCTATAGCACTCCGCAATAGG
Organism: Pleurodeles waltl; assembly: GCF_031143425.1. Lineage (NCBI taxonomy): Eukaryota > Metazoa > Chordata > Amphibia > Caudata > Salamandridae > Pleurodeles > Pleurodeles waltl. The sequence goes on along the minus strand of NC_090442.1, from coordinate 699,253,538 downwards.
GCTCTACAGCTATGAGGGCTCTAGATCAATCTGCTACCGGTAATGCCAAGTTACAGCCCCTTTGGCACCCCTATGGGCCATAACGCCATGCTCCAGGTCCTTCTTTCTTGGCCCCTCAAAGTCCAGGATCCAACAAGCAAACATACTCCCAGCATAGACTACCCTGAGTCAACCACCTAGGTCTATCTCTGCAGGAAGAGAGTATTGTACCTGCTGCTTTACTTTCCTGTCTCCCAGGTGATCCTGGGAACGGGGTAGTCCCACTGGCCATGCTACTCGAGTTCCACAGGAGCCACCGGCGCCCACCTTAGGTCTCCAGTATGGCAGTGGCTGTGCTCCACCGCCAGCACACACAGATTTCTTTCATGGTGCTTGTCTTATCTGCCTCCTTGGGGTTGGGGCATAGTAGTCAGACCCAAACTCTGCATTGCCCCCCTCCCCAGATCATCTACTCAGAGCCTGCTCCATCGGAGAGCAGCATTCTGTCAGCTTACTCCCATGCATGCCGAACGTACCCACCGTTGGTGTCTGGGCCATACAGTCACTCCTGTCAACTGGATAACTCAGGTTCCATAGAGCTGCCAGCATTTCCCTGGTCCTCTAGCACTGCAGGAGCTGTGCACTGCATTTATTGTGCAGCGTTCTCCCTCTGGACTCTCTGTGGTCGGAAGCCATGCTGGGGCTGTGGGCCATCCGATGCTCCCACTCACGCCCACCCACCGGAGTGTGCACACCACATATTAAGGGCTCCTCAGGGGGTCTCCCCTGCACTCGTACAAGGGCTGCCTGGCTGTACATTCCAGGATGAGGAAGTATTACAAGTAGGCCTAAGCCAAAGCTCAGGCAAGCAGTCTGCTATGATTGCATCTTGGCCATGCCATTCAGCTAACTTTGACTTAACTTCAAAATCTTGCCTTTCCTTTTTCTTTCAAATTAATCTCTCCTTTCTTCACATCCACTGATGCCTCTGCTCTGAGTACAGCCCACTCTAAATCACATGCTTATTTGCTGTAATCCTCACTATAATCTGTGCAAATTGCCTACACCTTACTTCAAAGATCACAACTTCTCCTTTAAAAGTCATACCTTGCACCCTAACAAAACATAATCTTTTGTAGTGAACCTATTAATACTGCCACCCTATGCATGAATTTCCCATATCCCCTCTCCCTTTAAAGACCACACCTAATTCCTACATAATTAAATCAACATAGAAGCTGGAGTAAAGGCATGGAACGGATCCTGTAGAGCAGAAGACTAATCCTAATAATCAACACGAACTACCAAAAAAACCTGACCATGGACCCTGGAGCAGTGTACTGCCTAGCACAAAAGCACAAAATGCTTCTCCAGGGATAGTAAGTGCTTTATAATGCAATTATAACACAATGTATTACCCACACAAAAGGTTGTGTCATACCTGCAGTCGGACAGTCAGTTGTAGGTCATACAAGCTGCGTAATAGTTCCCTTTTACTGAATGCCACTTTAACACTCACATAACACAAAATTTATTACGATCATTTCCATCACCCAGTAGTATTCTAGTCCACAGTATTAAACAACCCATCACCAACAGAACAGGTGCAGAAAACTAAAGAGATCTGGCACATGCTTGTGGTCACTAGAGGACTCTAATTTAGTCCAACACAGCAGGCCCAGATTAGCAGCATGCCTACAGCCACCTATTGGTATTTTCATAATGGTAATCAGATTTGGGACAATATTAACCAAGTCCATCCCAGCAGATCTCTCCACCACTTCGCCCTTCAGCCTATGCCTGTTCAGGACTTAAAACAAAATATCTCAGAATGGGCACCCCCGTAACCAGCTAAGTGGACTACGAACATAAGAAATACCGAAAAGGGTCCTGCAGTGCTGCTCAGAGCTGCCAACTGCGCTTCTTTCTTTCACACGTCATCATTCATCGCACTGCGTCCAAGAACATTACTGCACCTCGGAGGTCCTCACACACAACATCGAAACACTTCCCACACCGGATCAAAAGACGCAACACACTTTCAACCAAACACCCTACATAGGGGTAGTGTGATACCCATGTAGGGAAACGCTGCAGCGTCCCAAGCACTGTGTAAATGTTGCACTACCAAAGCCAGACCTGCTGGCTTTGCCAATTCTTGTTATAGTGCATTTTCGGAGGTTAGGGATATGAGTTCTCTTGTAGAAACAATGAAACCGCACTTATCAAAACTCAAGTATTTCTAAAGTCTAAATCTATTTTTATTTACGGCGCTTCTCTTCCATGCCCAGCTTACTTGAGTTACTTGGATTCAGACATGTTGTGCACGTGTGCAAAGTTTTTGGCTCTCTTCCCTTATCTTGAAGATTGAGTGCTTTACTATTTTCAGTACTACAATTTGCCAGTGTTACAAAGCATTGTTAATATTCAAATGCACATTAACTGGGAGTAAAAGTTGCTCTTCTCAATGTCTTTCCAATCTCGAGATGTTCACATCCAGCATAGACCTCATAGTTAGATTAAATTGTCAAAATAAATAATTTGAGTTAATTGCTTGAAGTTTCAGTTCTGCTCGTCCTTTTCTTCTCTGAGTAAAGGTATGTTTAGAAGATGACCACGGGCACTCAATTGTCTGTCACAGAATCTCTTTTGTACCTACATAGTTATCCCGATTTGTACCACTTTTGCACTTCCTCCACAGTTAATTGGCAGAGAATAGGAGCAGCTCTTACTGACAAGGCTGTGGCAAGGGGCCAGCATCATGCAGCATTCAGTGCTTTTGTGATTGCAGATCTACATTCTAAAACCATCAGAAAGTAGCATGATTGCAATCTGAGTGTTTTTGTCTTGGTTGTAAACTGCAAGACTCTTTGCATTCGGTGCCAAATTAGAGTGCGGGAAATTTACTGGATTCCATTTTAATGCAATTAGAGCTAATTTTGTTTTCCAAATGAATAAAAGGTCAATCACTAAGTCTTCCTTATCAGGAGCCCAGGACTCCATAAATTGTCTTATTTAATGCATTTAAGGAGATGTTATCCTTAATGGACTTGGGTCTTATTAGTTTCTTTACGTAAAATATTAATGACCACCTTACTGTATGTGATTTAAGGGCTGTTTTTAGAGTTTCCGCAGCGTTATCGAAGCCGTGATCACTAATTGACTTAATATAAACATATACTTAAGATTTGGCGTCTACAAGATGCTGAGAGGCCCCTTCACAATGTGATTATCTAGTAAGCTTTGTGATGCATTTTTTCGATATCCATAGATCGAAGTCGTACGCTTAACCACCAGCTGGTGGCCTTGTGTGGTCAGTTTTCTAATTTTTTGGGGGCCTCGGGGGGGGGGGGGGAGGGGACACATGTATATATGACATTATAGCAAACTAAATTATTTTGAGAATGTAATCTTCGTCTTCATATAGCGTAGCATATTTAGGTGTTGTGCATTCCTGAATGATCACTTTAAATTCTAGTTTATGTAATTTTCTTCCCAGATCGAAGGGTGCATAAGCAATGAGAGTAACTGGTGCTATTGTTTTACGCTTATTTTTGCAAGTATTTTGCTGCAAAAATGCAGTGAGTATATTGCGCTGGAGCAATTTCCATAGTATTGTACATTGTTGGGCACGTTTCAATCTTTGTTCCTCCACCTTAGCAAATGTATATTTGAGCTGTATTCTAGAATTCCTTATATTGAAAAACATTTTTAAAAGATTTAAGATAGCTGAAATTTGAAGTTAAGACGGACATGGAACGGGAGACCTGGGAGACTTTTTTCACTTGTAAGTGGTCCATAGCGGGATAACACTGACACTCTGCACAAAAGGCTGACAGGACCAAAGCATAGAAGACCACCAAATAGTGTGAGGAGAGGGAAGGAGCACAAGGCCACTCAAGCAGATCCGGCTCGATGGGCAGAAGCAGTGACAGCGGAGATGGCTCTATAATTTTTTATATTTTTATTGAATGTATATTTAAACCCATCTCAAACAAAACTTGGAAAAGGAAATAGAAATAAACTGATCACAAATCTGCATGTGAAAAAGATTATAAAAAATATATAATTTCTGTGCAGTATTAAGATTAGAAACAACAATAAACCTGGAATATTGTGAGACCAACTCATTTTAGTATCTGAAGTGCAATGCAAGTAAGGCAGGAAGGGAAAAGGTACAATCAATCTTATGCTCCCAGCTTATCTGACACGTGATCTACAAATGTCATGCTCTTACTGTTAAACTGTGTATGCTGACCATTTAGGGTCTGAATTGGTGCAAAATTTTAACCGTAAAAGCTTTCTGCGAATCTCTATTAAAGCCGGGCATGCACCCAATCTATGTCAAATGGATTCTTTATTATAACCACAGAGCTTTATTATAACCACAGAGCCTGCAATTTAAACTAGACCAGACCCGTTACCATTGTGGAATCAGATCCTGAGTAACAATGTTCCTCAAACATTTTAGAACCAGGGCCTTATTTTTAGAGCAACACACTTTCACAAACCACCTAGCTTTATAGTGAATAAGAGGCAGGACAGTACTGCAGAGGCCAAAAAATTGCATCCCATAGTACAGTGGTTCCAAACCTGTGGTCCGGGGACCCATGTGGGTCCGCGAAGCTTCCTCAGGAGGTCCGCGACTGCTTAGAAAATGTTATAATATTAACAGATTAGGTCCCCAGCTTTCAGTAATGACTTATTAGGGGGCCCCAGACTCCAATGATGATTGTGTTGGTCCTCGGATTCCAGTAATCGTAACGTGGGGGTCCACAGAAGTCAAAAGGTTTGGAACCACTGCCGTAGGATAACCCTTGCCAGTCTCCAACTTCTCCTTTTCCATCTCCATACTCAGCGACGCTGAGTGCTATATTTTTCTTGAGCCCAGTATTCCCCTCCTTATGATTTTTTCTATTTGATTGAAGATCTCCTTGGTTTATAGATTCTCCCTCAGCTCTAGGGTGTCAAGACAGATTCATAATTGTGCTGGTATCTGCTGAGGTTTCCTCTAAAATTGTACCAGAAACTTTTTAGAAAGGTTCATTGAGCTTATGGGCTTAAGTATAGCATTGAGTGGATTTCTAAGTTCCCTGTGAGGCCTGATGGCCTCCTTGCTTCGGTGTTTTGTACTGGCTGCTTATTTTTCCTATGAGACTTATGGCAAGTATGTGCTTTTTTCTTAAAAGTGTTAAAACTCCCACAAAGCAGGGTGTAGCAGATTACTGCAAGACTAATGCAAGTTAATGCAGCATAATATTAATTTATCCCTTTTATACATTCACTCCTGGATTTAACTGTTGTAATTTAAGTTGCAGCCGGTTTCAGGGATGAGTGTCCTTGTTTGTAAAGTGCCTTAATAACTCCTAAACAAAACAGCTGGAAATACCGTCACTTTACCCTTTTGTCTGAAATTCAATATCTACAGACTAGCTACGGGAGTGATAGTCTCTCTCCCCTGTCATGCACTTAAACTCTCGCTGAAAAGCTTTTGATGCGCCCCCCTCCTCTCACCGCTTCAGTCTTTGTACATCATACCTCCTTCTCTTTTCTGACGTTTTATTATGGAATGGAGGCCGTTTACGTGCATAAAGGCAGTATTCAAACTTCAGAACTCAGCTGCCCATATGTTTTAACCACTTTTGGAATTTTGCACCCAGGTTGGGTGATGCGATGCAGGCCCTTCTAAACTGAAGCTGCTATCATTGGCCCTCACTTCTATACGGCGTTTCTCCTGCTCTCTCCTGTTCCCTTCCCTGACCAGTCAGTGATGGGGAGAGACCCCGCCTTCTGACTTCACTAGCTGCTGACATTCTGGTCCGCGAGCAACTAGTAAATTTCACAGACTACAGAATAAAAGAACATATAATCTCTAAGGCAATGCATCAGAGGTCGTTTGGCTTCCCAGAGGAGTTTCACTTGAAGGTTTTTGCAGATATGACTGCAACAGCGACCAAGAGACAGAAGAGTGTTTGAAAATTATTGTGTCTTCCTAAATAGACCTGAACGCTTACAGGTGTCACTAATTCAGCAATCTAAACTCACTGCCCTGTATGAGGTCCAGTTTCTGATCTTCTGTTGAACTGCACAAACCTTTCTGAAATCCTTACGGAGTTCCTCAGAGTTGGTTGAGGGAGTATACTTTATCATGCTCTCTACGGGTTAACTGGGTCTAAATGGCAAACTTCCCAGCATAGTAATATACAGTTTTTTCCCCTTTTTTGTTCAGTGTATATAGGGCTACCCTTCCTTCAGTGAAAACTCCAGTGAAAATCCATGACACCTATTTTTAGGACGACGAGTCTTTGACCACTTTGGTGGGCAGACCTGTTTTTACCCCTTGCAAGGTTGGGGAACTGATGGGTGGTGGGTTGGGGTATGGCATTGTGGAAAAAGGGTTTGGGTGTTTGTGGTGGTTGGTCAATTGCCGTAGTAAAAAATGGAGAAATCTTAGTCCGCAGAGAGATGTCCTGCTTAAAGTAAAATAATTCACGGAAATTGATCAGACTTTGTATTCCTGTTGGTTAGAGACAAGAGGGAGAAGATCGACCTTATTCAGGCACTATTCATTTTGTGTTGCATTGTATTACGTTGTACTGTATGGCAGAGTATGTACTATTTGTATAATTGTTTATTTTTTTTATAGATATGTGTAAAGCACCTTTCCACTTTTTTTCCTGGGGAATTCAAATTGAGAGGATTGTATGGAAAGTTCTAGAAAGAAAATTGGGAATATGTTATAACTGTTTCTGTGATTTAGGGGTAAAAAGGTTTGTTCTCTGCCCAACTAAGCAGGAACTGCATTAATTACACATGATCCCGATATAGGTGACTGTCATTAGGTAAAGTAAATTTTAATGCCTCTCCATTTAACGCCAATGGTTTAAATAATAAGCGCAAAAGTAAAGCGGTAGAGAAGTGGATCTAGGAACATTGCCCTGATTTAATTTTTATACACAAACCCCACTTAAAGAATTCAAATGTAGCAAAGTTTTCTCTTTTCAGCTTGGTCTAGGGTTGAAATTGTTTCTTGTTCTCGCGCAGCACACAAAGGAGTGTCTATCTTCATTGATAAGCTTTTAGAGATGGACCTCATAGCTTTCAAGATGGATAGAAATGGTAGGTGGGCTTGGTTTATTGGTTTAACAACTGGAGTACGTTTTACATTCGCTATAATTTATGATCCAGTAGAAGATCATCCAGGACCACTGGTCGAGCTTGTTCAGTCTGTTATGTTCCTGGGTTTTTGGATTTAGGATGTGAGTCCAGACCTTGATTTAGACTCGTCAGCGATAACTCAAACAAAATGAGGGCAAAACTGCAAAGATTTTGTCACAACTTAGAGTTTAAATTTGGTAGACCCCTAGAGGAAAAATGCTCCCGATCATTATGAATATTCTTGCTTCTCACCTGATTTGTCAACTGCAAGATTAGGCTTGTTTTTAGGCTCAGCAAATATTGACCTTTAAAAGTATATTTATCGTCCAAATGGGTTCTCGAATCACCTTATGTTAGAAATTCACTTTGTGGGTATTCAGCAATGCCCATCATTCTCAAGTTGGGCTCTGAAGAGAACCTATTTAGAAGAAGAGTCCTGAGTTACTGAAATCGAAAAAGAAATCACACAGTATTTCATAGAATTTGCACACAGCAAACCAGGCGAAAGTATGGGATGTGTATTATATCTAAGGATATTTAAATGAGAAAAAGCTTATAACACGAGAGAAAACAGTTGGTGGACCAATTCAAACAAGTCCAGGAGAACTAAGTTCATTTTAAAAATAGTTTGAACTACTAGCACTTGAAACATGCTAATAAACAAATGTGCGAATATTACTACAAAGTAGTTATCCAAAGTAATAGAGCTAATATACTGCAGGTTTATGAAGAGAGCAAGTATTCAGCCAGCTTGCTAGCTTGGCAGACACATGAAGAAGTAACTTAAAATATGATTAAATCACTCGTGGACCCAGAAACTAATGTAAAAGCTTTCAGGATAGAGTTCTTCAAATTTACAGTTGTCTATGTGACCAAAGGCTATCTCTGCTGAGTTCTACAAAAGGTTTGCAAAATGTTAAGTCCTGTCATTGTTCAACTAGTAAATCATATTATACGGGGAGGAAAGGTCCCCAAATCTTTTAATTGATAAGGTGGTGATGGTCAGCTTTCTTAAAAAGAATGATGATCCAGAGAATTTAGACTCCTATAGACCAATTAGTCTTGTGATTACGGACTACAAAATAATTTTAAAAAAATGTTGGTGAACAGAATGAATCAGATAGTAAGTCGGCTGATTAATAAAGATCAGAACGGCTTTATAGGCAGTAGACATTTGTCTACAAATGCACACTATCTGGTCCAAGCCTCTGTTTTTTTTTCCTTTCAATAAAAATAAGCAGATACCGGAAAATAAATTATTTTTAGCTGGCGTAAAGGCCTTCAATTGGGTTAACTTGGATAGTCTTTTTTTCTAATTTTAAAAGCATTCAGATCTTCATCTCATTGTATCACTGTATTAAGACATCTTTACAGAGAGTCATAAGTATGACTGATAGTAAAAACTGATGATGCAGGAAAATGTAAAACGAATCCTGGAACTAACAGGGGTGCTCGTTGTCTCCTATTTTATTTGTCCTCTTTATTGAGCTTTTGACGAGGAAACCATTCGAGAGAATAATTAGATCAAGGCCCCAATTGAGAAAATGCCAAAAATCAAACTCTGCGCTGATGAAGTTATGTTTTTTTTGTTTTTGTTTTTGTTTTAAGAACCAGATCTGGATGTGTACTTTAAAGTCTTCAAGGCGTTTTCAAAATTTCAAGTGCTTGGTGGATATGAGATCAATAAAACCAAACCTGAGATTTTATCAGTAAACTGAAGTATAGACACTTTAGTTGATGAACTACACCCCCTAGTAAACCCAAATCCAAATATTATTTAGGGATATACACAACATCTATGGTGGAGGATTTATGCAATCTGAATTTTAAACCTCCCATCGATAAGTTCTTTTTAGTAAATGGAATGCACTCCCACTTTTGATTATAGGCAGAGAAGCACTTATCTGGATGTCGGTTCCACCCCTTTTGAAATCTGTATTCTCTTCACTTGCATGGTTTTTACACAGGAATTTTTTTTTAGACAGTTAGAAAGTCTGGTCTTGTCTTTTATCTGCACTCGTAAAACACCACGGTTAGCACTTTATGTATTGTATAAGCCGACAGAAGAAGGTAGCTTAGGTCTTCCAGATTTGAAACAATATTACTTTGCTACATTTGCACATTTCACCTTTCATTTTCGTGACAGAAAGCCCACACATGATATTTCAGAAACTTTTTTTATGAATCAAATGCTGTCTGAATACAATTTCTCAGATTTTATGCATCTAGTGAAGTCACCAAAAAAGTAAGATATAACCGAACTCTGGGAGGATTTCAGATAAAAAAGCATTTGCAGTCCGAATTATAGTGGGAAAGGCAAGGCAAGTGTCATTTATCTTCAAGATGATTTAAACAATTAGATGTGATTTTAAAATAATGAAATGTTGAGAAAGAAAGTGAATGAGCAATTTCAGTTGTATGATTATGAATTGGGAATTTAGATTTTTATTGTGCAGTCACATTCCATCATGTATTTGAAAATGTATGTACATTGATTTGTCCAAATAAAAATATATATATAAAAAAAAAAAAGCATTTCTTTCTTATCTCCATTTGTCAGTCGAGCAACTTTGTATTAAAAAGAATCACTTTTTAGGTCTCTACCAGCTGTCTGGTTTTCTCACAACTTCTTGTAGGCATTCTGATGGCTTCCCCGGAAATGCATTCCACCCATTGCTGACCCTAGGCTTTGTAACTCACATTATCTGGTTATTTGTTGGCTTTATTTTTTTTAGTCTGTCCAACTTGAGTTCGTCCCTCAAGTTGCCCAAGCCTTGTTTACTGTATTCTTCCACCAACTCGCTTTCTGTAAAAAGGCCTTTAAATCTTGTTCTTATCCTGGCACATTTGCTGTGTATTCAAAGACAGAGGTTAAATGTCAAGCTCTGTCTTCTGAGGGGGCTTGTTTTTTTAGTTTTCTTTCTCTGACTTCAAAGTGAGAGAATTAATGTGTCAATCCTTCTGAGTACCGGTGTGAGAGTAGAGGGTGTAGGATGTTTCTTGCACACAACAAAAAAAGGAACTGTTGATGTTTCAGAATATACCAAAATCTGATAGAGACTTATAGTTGCAGATTCCTTACCTTAGAATTTTCCCTAAGGCATCAGACTGGATCCGGAGATTTTTCTTCGAGCAATACCCTTGTGCGTCGGCAGGTGGCACCGGTTGACTCTGCGGGCATCGTGGTCGCCGTGATGACGTCGGGAGTAGTATATAGACTTGCCGCCCTCGCTCAGTGAAATCGGGTATTTTCTTTCCGCGCCACGCGCTGATCCGTAGAAGAGCTACCCTGGCTATTTCTTGGCCGAATTCAACCGTTTAAATTTTTTTTTTCTGTGCGACTTTGGTCACTGAAAACCAGGTTCAAGCCATGCGAGGACTGTCATCGGACAATGTCGGTAACAGATCCGCATCGGGTTTGTCTGTGGTGTCTCGAGCGCGATCACGACCCGAAGTCATGCTCCGAGTGCCGGGCCATGCACCCGAAGGCTTTGAGGGAACGGTCCCTAAAGCTAATGGACTCCGCGTAGGTCCCGGTCTCGTTCAAGAGGAAGGTCTCGAGATCGGTCGCAGAGTCATCACCACTCGTCTTCTTCTAAATTCTCTGGTCCTGGTAAGAAGAAGAAGAAGTTGAAGAAGTCCCATCGCTCTCCGACTTTGTCCCGTCGCTCGGCTGACGTGATACAGGAAGAGCGTCCACGCACTAGGCCTCCGTCCTCGGAGCCTGTGTCTGGGTCGGCACTGCGCTTCCCTGAGTCTCCTGGAGCCGGAGCAACCCCGCCCAGCTTAAAGAGTTTTATGAGGCCATGCGCCTCATATTTAGGCATTCCGACCCCGATACGGCGCCTTCGGGCCCAAGGGGTTCGGCAGAGGTGCCTTTGGGTTCCGCACCGGCGGCTTCAGCCCCAGAGGTCACCTCCAGATCCGTGCACGGATCCGCGCCGGTCACACCCTTGAGACGTTCCCTGATGCTGGGTCGATTATAGACGCTCCTGACGTCGGTGGTGCCCACTATCGACGTCAACCCGATTCTTATCCCCAACGACACTGAGTCGGAGCGGCGTCAACTGACGCCGCCTTCAGCTTCGATGAGGCTTATTCGCCCCAGGTCAGATTCTGACCCTTTTTCTTATGGGTACGAATATGGGGAGGAATTGGAGGGGTCCCTGGACCCTTATGAATACCAGGATGACCCTGCTATGGACTGGGCTCAGGAATTGGGCGAAGCCAGTGGTTTGGATACTTCTCCTGATGCTGGCATGCTGTCTCCTCCTGCCGTGGCTACGGCGGAGGGAGCAACTTATGGTATGGTGGTCAGTAGGGCAGCTGTTGTCCTTGTTCTGGAGCTTCCCACTGTTGAGGTCAGGTCTAATCCCCTGACAGAGGTGCTTCAGCCTCGGGCTTCTACTTCAGAACCCCTTTTGCCTTTTAATGAAGCCCTCACCGATGTCATTTTGGGTACATGGTCCAAACCAACACAGGGGCTCCTGTGAATAGGACTATCGCATGCCGCCATCTGCCCGCTCCGAACGACCCTAAATTCCTATCCCAACACCCCACGCCTGAGAGTCTTGTTATCCAGGCTTCCTCTTCTTCAGGTGCATTCCCTTCGGCACCCCCGGATAAGGAATCCAAAAGGCTGGAACAGTTTGGCAGGAAGTTGTTTTCTTCCCGCAGTCTCGCGCTGTGGTCTGTCAACACCGCATGCCTTTTGGGCCGCTATACCCACTCTTTGTGGGATACGGTTGTGCAAGTCCTGCCCCAGATACAGGAGGAGGCCTGTGCTATTGTCTCCCAAGCTGTGAACGATGAGAGAGATGCGGCAAAGTTCACAATCCGTTGTTGGCTGGACATGACCAACAGTCACTCATGGACATGCCCTTTGATGGCTCCAGTCTCTTCGGAGACAAAACGGACTCGGCCTTGGAGAGATTTAAGGATTCCCGGGCTACGGCTCAGTCCCTCTGTCTTTACTCGGCCCCTCTCCCACCACAGTCTGCTTTTCGCCCCTTTCGTGGCCACAGAAGGGGCTCCCTGTTGCCTCCTTCACACAGCCACTTTGCCTCGCACGCTGGTCAGCCTATGCCCCACTCCAATCTGCCGTAATTCACCCCACTCCACTCTACCCCACTCCACTATAATGTATCCCACTCCAAACCACACCACTACAATCTACCCCACCCTGCCTCTACCCAATACACTCCAACCTACCCCACACCATCCTACTCAACTCCAGTGTACCCCACTGTAGCCCACCCCAGTCCACCCCGCTCCAAACTACCATACTCCACTCAAATCTACCCCACTCAAATCATCCCTCTTCATTCTACCCACACTCAAATCTAACCTACTTTAATCCACCCAATTTACTCCACTCATATCTACCCAACTCACCTCCACCCTAATCTACCCAACTTCACTCTTCCCCAGTCTATTTCACTCCACACCAATACCAAAGTAACTCCACTCTATCCCTCTCCACCCCACTCCAATCTATTCACTCCAACCCAATCTACCCCACTACACACTCCCTAATTTTACCCCACTCAAATCTACCCACCCCAAACCATCCCACTCCGATCTACGCACTTTAATCCACCCAATCCACTGCACTCCACTTAAATCTATCACACGCCAGTCTATTCTACCCAACCCAATCAACCTTACCCACTTCACTCCAATCTGCCAGACGGCACTCAAATCTACCCCACCCCACTCCAGTCTAACCTACTCCACCCCACTCTACCCACCCCAGACTGTTCTACTCCAGTCTACTCATGCCAATCTACTCCACCCCCCTCTGACCCAATCTTCCCCAGTCCACATCACTCCCATATAGACCACTCTATCAGCTCACTCCAATCTACCCAAATCCACCCACTCAAAACTACTACACTCCTATCTTTCTCACGCCAATCTACTCCTCTGTGGTCTACCCCAATCCACTGTACTCCATTCTTAACCAATCAACCCGACTTGACTCCAATGTACCCCAGTATATCCCACTCCACCCTACCCCGATCTATCCCACTCCAATCTACCACGTTCCAGTGTAACCCACTCCACATCAATCTAGCCCACCCCACTGCAATCTACCACAATTCAATCTACCCCAATGTACTCCACTCTATCACACCCTACCCCATCCACTCCACTCCACTCTACCACTATCTACCCCACTCTAGTATACTCCATCCCAGTCTCCCCCTCACCACTTCAGTCTACCTTACTCCCCCAATCTACCCCACCGTAGACTACTCCACTCCATTCCAATCTACCCTACTATAATCCACTCAGTCTACCCAACTCCACTCCAGTCTACCCACCCCACTCTACCACAATCCCCTTCACTCTGCTCCAGTTTTCTACAATCCCTCCCACTGTTCCCCAATCTACCCACTCCACTCCAGTCTACTCCAATATATCCCACTGCACTCTACCCAGATATACCCTATTCCTGTCTACACCACTCAAATCAGCTCCACTCTAATCTGGCCCAACCTACTCCACTTCAGTCTACCCAGCTCCACTCCAGTCTACCGTACTCCAATTTACCACGCCAACCTACCCAACTCCCCCACTCCAGTATATCCTACTCCACCCCACTCAACCTAAGTCTACTCCACTCCATTCTTTCCCACTCTGCCACTCTACTCTACTCCACTCTACTCCACTCTGCTCTACCCCACCCACTCCACTCTACCCCACTCCACCTCACTCCAGTCTGCTTTCCCCCACAACACTAGCTTTTAGCTAAGCTGAACAGGAGCCACACCGGTGTACATCATGGCTAAAACACATTACCAAAGCCAATAGCTCTCACATAGGTTAGACCTGTTGGCTTTGACGGTGCTTGTTTCTATCAGCTTTTATCTCGTCCAATCTCAAGCTTCCAGGTAAGGCTAGTTTTTTATTTCCTTGACATTTCAGCTTAGGTGCTTAAGCCGGGGTTGGTAACATGTCTCTGTTTAGGATAAACAAGTCTGTGGATCAGTGTCCCAAAAATCCTGTAGCACAAATTTCCTTGGTACTGGTGTATAGAGAAGCCTTGAAGTTTCTGCCATTATCCAGTTGTCACATTTTGCGATTAGAAGCTGCTTACACTTTGCTTCATAAATATTTATATTCGAGAAAGAGGGAGACAGGTCAGAGAACTTAGTGTTTCAGACATAATCGTATGTGTTGTTCTATGCTCAGCTTTCTTTGGTAGAGCTTTGTCTTTTAGCAGTTGACATTACCTCATTGGCCTTGTTAAATTTACTTTTTAGCTGGAGACCTGTTGCCCAGTGTGTATTGTGCGATCTTACAAATATAGCACTTAAATAGAGCAAAAGACTCACATCCTCATCGCAGAAGGCCCACGTCCTCTTCGCAGAAGGCTCGTCTTTACTGGTCGGCCACTGAGCCATTTGTAAAGGAGAACTAAATGCTCAACCTCCATCATATTCGTGTCTCTTTTTTTTTTTTTTTTTTAAATCATCCCTAGAACTCCTGTATTGTAGAATATTAGAAGCCTTTGACTAACTACTGCAGAGACCAATTCTGTCATTCATAGCAGCCAAAGATATTTGATGCATGCAGCCTCTCACCCCCGAACAGCTCTCACACTTCATTCTAGAAAAGCACCACCGCGCAAAAGCTGCTTTTTCACGGAGCCTCGTACAGCTTTCCAAGCTGACACCGTCCTAGTTTGCTGAGCAACACTGGCAGCTGCATTAAAATGACTAGTCCTTCACTTAAATCACTCAGCTGTGGTTTGTGCCACTTTCACATATATTTTTTTTTGCCGTCACCATTAATGTGTGTGGGTGGTAAAAGCTCCCTGCCAGAATACCCCATATCTATTGCTTTATTGAGATTACAGTCTTTGCCTCCAGCTGCAAGGGGCCTGATGTGAGGTACAGTAAAGTGAAAAACGCATGGGACTGTTATACTATTTATAGCTGAACCTTCAGCACATTGTTTTTCCTCCTTGCCACCTTGAATAGTTGATACTGCAAGCTTCTGTGGTGGGGTTGCCTTCTCTCACCTAAAATGCCAACACAATTTACACAGGTTAATCTCAGAGAGGAAGTTCATGACCCAGAGCGACACACTCAATTTTCCAGGCCTCTGTGTTACCGCCACACTCCTGATACTGAAGAAATATAAATTGTGTACAACCTTCCTTCATTCCTACTCATTTTTTAAACTAGTTCAGTTTAAATTCTGCAGAATGTTCAGCATTTTAGCTACTTAAATCAGGCGAAGAAAGGTGTGACCTCCTCAAAGCATTCTGAAAACACCTTGTTTTATGTTAACAGATGTGCTTAGCCTCTCGTTGCTTTCAGGCTTGGAAGCGTTCATGCCCTGGTCTTGAGGATTCTTTAACAGATCTGAGTCTATTTTCTGCTTGATTGAGTAGGATAATCAGCATCGTGGATGCAGATGTTGTTTTATGTGTATATTTGATTTTAAGTGTGTTGTTCGGGTTGTGTAAACAGGACTCTATCAGTTTAATTACATGGCATCTGAAGGAGTGCTAACTGCTTTGCTCAGCTTCATTACGTGTATGATTGTGTTCTTGCTACGGTCACAGGCTAGCTTTGGGATGTATCAGCTAGCAGAGGTTCCATATTGTATTCTTCATCCCTGTATAGTTTGCTTTTTTTGGTCCTTTGTGAAGTCCTATGCGGCTCCATCAAATGAAGTTGTAGCACTCATTATGGGTGTGAATAAATATTGTCCTGCTCGCCCTCTTGTTTAGTCCCATCATTGGCTCCTGATTTGTATGCATATTTTGTCAAGATATTGTGCACTCTCCAACGAGTTGTTCATGGCATAATCACAGTTTATCCTGCAGTGTGCCCTTTTGTATAGGCATTGCCGAAATTTGGGTTTTCCCACTGATTTATTTGCTTTCCCCAGATTTGGCAATGCTAGGAAAGCTGGTCACTGTTTTCTTGTGTTGGTTACCATAGGATGTGAATGCTTTATCCAATTGGCTGGCCTCCATTGAATGGCTAAGTGTTTTCAGGAATGTACTTTAGACCTGGCTTTTTATTAATAAAGATTTCAGGAACTAGTTGAGTTGCCTTTTGGTGTAGCTTAAGGGTTAGAGCAATAGCTCTATTATTTGTAGTCCCTCCATAGTGCAGACAAACCACTGTTGACCGAGCGCTTTAGAAGTGACCACAGCACAACATGGTGGATGTGTGTCGGTTTCTGGTGTTATACTGATCTCTTTCTTTAATTTCTGAAATGTAAGGATACTGAACTTGGCAATTTTCTTGTGAACCCTAATTCCCCTTTCTCATCTCACGGCTGGGTTCAGTGAAGTCTCTGTGTCTAAACACGAGCCTCCCAATGCATGGCCGATGCTTAGACGAGCCTCTTTCTTACAGGACACTCCAACACTGATTATACTGCTGCAGAAATATATTTTATTAACTGTGGTGCATTTATTCATGTGTGTGGGGGTTGCAACGCCAGTTTGTGAGCCCTTGAGCTTTGAATGCTATTTAATTTTCCAAGGTTTTTTTTTCCAAACTTAATAGTTACCATTACTGGCTTCTTGGTGTTTGCACACAGTGGCCAAATAATGCGGATCATTGCACACTCTGTATAGGCCGCTCGCAATTGTTTGCCTCTAACCTTGGATCTTAATGCATAGCTTGGGAGTAAAAGGTTTGCTCTTTATTGACTTGTCAAGACTCGGGGTTCTATTACAGGCCAGGCAGCTCATGACCCATTCCATTTATTTTACTGTTTTGTGGCGGCGAAACAGGTAAATGGGTCCCACTCTAAAGTCCCTCCTGCTGCACGTTTCTATGAATCAGACTAGTGTTTCAAGCTATTAGGACACAGTGGCCAAATCCTCACAGTTGTAATGCAAGAGGCATGGGGCTAATGTGGCACAGGAGCTGCGGAAGGTGTAGGTTACTGCGAGGGACTGTTCATTCAGTGAGAGGCTCTGAAGTAGAACATACAATGGAATTAAATAGGAAGTAAATGATGGCACTTCAGGTAGAACAACTGTAGAAGTGTAAAACTATTTTTGTACAAAAAGAATATTCGTAGCAGATTGTTAATTATAGTTCAAGTAATTCCACAGCGAGGAGCCTTCAGGAGCGTAGAATGGAAACGTCACCTGCAGTACGGTAGTTGGCATTAAGGTATTACCTAAGATAAACATTTGTGCGTATTTGTGAGCCAAAGTGAGGCGTGATATTTAACGTTACATCATATTTCTTTCTATGGAAAGGTACATTTTTTGGTAACCACATTTTCCAAAGCAACGTTTGAACTCTTGTTTCCTTTGTTCACTTTGATTGGTATTGTTCAGCGATGTTTTAGAGGTGTGAAGAAAGTATCTCAAGGAATTAGGCAAAAATGGAGATTAGATTGGGACACATTGCTTTAACATGGTCTCCCGAATTTTGACTAGATTTTTTCCAGCTACTCTGTAACGTCGAACTGGTAAATAAATGTGTGTGTTCGCATGCAACTAATTCATAGACCAAATCAACAGTTTTTCTGGGACTAAGCTAACGTGATCACCAGCACGTCTGTGTTCAAATCTAAGGAGAAGCTCTGTTTTATTGTTTGTGACCTAGGTCTAGTATCACTAATGAGTATAACACCGGGCTTTTCATGTCAGCGCAACCAGAATGTGCGCACCACTCGCCATGGGTCTCTTTGCTCTATTGACAACAAATAACCCAGTCTGCTATGAGTATAGCTACAGGGAGTGCAGAATTATTAGGCAAGTTGTATTTTTGAGGATTAATTTTATTATTGAACAACAACCATGTTCTCAATGAACCCAAAAAACTCATTAATATCAAAGCTGAATATTTTTGGAAGTAGTTTTTAGTTTGTTTTTTAGTTTTAGCTATGTTAGGGGGATATCTGTGTGTGCAGGTGACTATTACTGTGCATAATTATTAGGCAACTTAACAAAAAAATATATATACCCATTTCAATTATTTATTATTACCAGTGAAACCAATATAACATCTCAACATTCACAAATATACATTTCTGACATTCAAAAACAAAAACAAATCAGTGACCAATATAGCCACCTTTCTTTGCAAGGACACTCAAAAGCCTGCCATCCATGGATTCTGTCAGTGTTTTGATCTGTTCACCATCAACATTGCGTGCAGCAGCAACCACAGCCTCCCAGACACTGTTCAGAGAGGTGTACTGTTTTCCCTCCTTGTAAATCTCACATTTGATGATGGACCACAGGTTCTCAATGGGGTTCAGATCAGGTGAACAAGGAGGCCATGTCATTAGATTTCCTTCTTTTATACCCTTTCTTGCCAGCCACGCTGTGGAGTACTTGGACGCGTGTGATGGAGCATTGTCCTGCATGAAAATCATGTTTTTCTTGAAGGATGCAGACTTCTTCCTGTACCACTGCTTGAAGAAGGTGTCTTCCAGGAACTGGCAGTAGGACTGGGAGTTGAGCTTGACTCCATCCTCAACCCGAAAAGGCCCCACAAGCTCATCTTTGATGATACCAGCCCAAACCAGTACTCCACCTCCACCTTGCTGGCGTCTGAGTCGGACTGGAGCTCTCTGCCCTTTACCAATCCAGCCACGGGCCCATCCATCTGGCCCATCAAGACTCACTCTCATTTCATCAGTCCATAAAACCTTAGAAAAATCAGTCTTGAGATATTTCTTGGCCCAGTCTTGACGTTTCAGCTTGTGTGTCTTGTTCAGTGGTGGTCGTCTTTCAGCCTTTCTTACCTTGGCCATGTCTCTGAGTATTGCACACCTTGTGCTTTTGGGCACTCCAGTGATGTTGCAGCTCTGAAATATGGCCAAACTAGTGGCATCGTGGCAGCTGCACGCTTGACTTTTCTCAGTTCATGGGCAGTTATTTTGCGCCTTGGTTTTTCCACACGCTTCTTGCGACCCTGTTGACTATTTTGAATGAAACGCTTGATTGTTCGATGATCACGCTTCAGAAGCTTTGCAATTTTAATAGTGCTGCATCCCTCTGCAAGATATCTCACTATTTTTGACTTTTCTGAGCCTGTCAAGTCCTTCTTTTGACCCATTTTGCCAAAGGAAAGGAAGTTGCCTAATAATTATGCACACCTGATATAGGGTGTTGATGTCATTAGACCACACCCCTTCTCATTACAGAGATGCACATCACCTAATATGCTTAATTGGTAGTAGGCTTTCGAGCCTATACAGCTTGGAGTAAGACAACATGCATAAAGAGGATGATGTGGTCAAAATACTCATTTGCCTAATAATTCTGCACTCCCTGTATAGACAGGATACTCGTGTCCCACACATTGGGTTTGGATGTGGGGTTCTGGAGGAGCAGTTTCTAAACACTATTCCATGTTCATTTGGAGCCCCTGACCATTCTAAAAGGCCCTGATTACTTCCGGGGCTAGGGGCGCGGGGTGTCCAATTTCTGTGCAGGGACACTTAACACTTTAAAGTGGCAATAAAAGCCTCCAGCATTTGGCATATATTTTAAGACTTCACCCCTTTTGCAGGTAGCTTTCAGGATAGATGTGAACAGGGTTCCCCACATGAACACACATAGTGGCTCCTACCTCAGTGTCTGCTCAGTTTCACCAGATCCCAGCATTTGGTGCACAGTCTTGAGACTGCTATCCACAGTGAGAACCACCAAACCCCATTGCAAGGAGTAGTTTGGATGGCCTGCTAGATTTAAGAAACATTCTGGGTACTGCACATTTTTAACGTATACCGTGTCTATAAGTGACAAGTAGAGCTTCGTCCATCTGTCATCCAGCTCCTGTTTTGGCCAGTAGTGGAATAACATTATCATCTACCATTCCATTGAGGGCACGTTTTAGTAGTATACTCAGATAGCCTTCTGCCATTTAATCTGAAAGTGAATAATACTTGCTGTGGTGGAGGAACGGGAGATTGATGTGATTTCACATTTCACCTGTTTATTTTATAATCTGATGCCTGTGAAAAGGAGTCAATCTGGGACATCAGCATAGGCACATCATAAAGGAAAGTCTTTATCGCCTAGATTGGTAGGGGTGGCCTTATATTACCTTTGAGAACCGAATGGAGAATGCCAGTAGTTCCAATGCAAGAAGGGACCGAGGCCAACCCCCTGATCTAGGAGGAAATCTATTTCCCTCACAATTCATCTGCACAATTGGTATAGCCACTTAACCTTAGCGATGAAATCCTTGCCCAGTCCAAACCTATCCATTCCTCAGAAAAGGTACCCAATTTCACTCTATAAAATGCTTTTTAAGCATTGAGGGAGCTTGTAAGTATATTAACCTCAGAGTCGTGGAATTCCATTAACAAATGAGCGAGGGTCCTCAGATAGTTCCTGGATACTGTTTCAGGACAAAGCTTGCTTGTGAGCAATGACTGCACAGCCTGGGGCCAGAATTTTGACATTTACTATAAGATCTAACCGATCTTCCCCTTTTTAAGATGAGTATTATAACTACTTTGTTAGATATGAGCCCTAAAGATCAAGAGCGCTCTCCATCTCTGCAGGCTTGACATAACATGATTGAAACACTAGCATCCTGCCTGTCTTCACTTGTAATTCCTCCACTTGATTCACCAAGGCTTTCTCCACTACATTGGTGGACGGTGTATTAAATGCAATTTTCTCTGCTTCCAGTTGGCATCTGAGAAGTGAGTTGGAATGCACTTAATATTCTGACATCAAAGAAGGGATGTTCTGCTAATACTTGTGCTGTTATTCAGTAGCTTTCATTTTGGCCTAGGCTGAGTTCTGCATTAGTTTACCTCTCCAGGTCTCTTTACTTGCAGCTCAGATCATTTTGGCCAAATACAGTTTTCATTCTCCTCGTTGTATCTAGGTATATGCAAGTTGTCCTCTGCAAATTTGTTTAGAATACTGTATACACCAAAGCTGTGTGTTGGGGCAACATGGCCCAGTGCAATGTCAACTAAACTTGGGAAGTGATCATAGATACCTCCCGGTACTATTTGTTTGGCTTGCCAGATGGAGCAGGTATTCCTCCATAGTCCATCCTGGACAATGAATTATTGACTGGTGACAGGAAGGTGTCTTTGTCTGAAGGGTATGTGATCGACCACATGTCAACTAGAGTATTTTCAGATATGACATTTCGTATTAAGGCCCTGCCAGATATCTTGAGTTTAGCAAGAACCATGGACTGATCTAATATCTGATTAGAGCTAGTTTCCAGCCACCTCCTATTGCGGTCTTGGTATTACCAAATTCAGTAAGACTCTGGACGTGTGCGCCACAAATCTCATTTTATTAGAGTTGGAGGCATTATTGAGTTCCAATACTAATGTATGTCCTTCTATCCTGACTTTAGTAAAACTATATCTGCCTTCTGGGTCAAGACCATGTGGCAACAATTAAATGCCAAAGCGTCTTGGGAATCGAATGGTTACTCAACATAAAAAGTTGGTGTTTGCCATTGGACCAAAATCACCACAGCATGTGCAGCTAGTAGTCATTACTCTGCCAACCCATTTCTATTTAAATGCTATTTCATTTGCTTAAAGAATGGACTTTTGAAACGGTGTAATATCGGTCTTTTTTTGTTAAGAAATTGCATAATCTCCCTCCATTTCACACAGTTAGACATACCATTAACGTATATGGAAAGGATACACATTACTTAGGTATTTGTTTGCCCATGGCAAATTTCAGTGGCTAAAGTCAACAGACCAGGAGGGTATGTATAAGCTGAACGTATTATGCTGGTTATCAGTGAGTACAGACCATTTTAGAAGTAAAGGTAGATCATGGGAAGAGTGAGCTGATACATGCGAAGGGATGGTAATGTATGTATATATCTAAACATTGGATACTCGGTGTGTAGTTTTCCAGTACTGTGTTGAACATTTATCTGCCTCCACATGTATGCAGAGATACTTCTCACCCCAACTGCATACTTTAATCATTGATTATAATTGGGGCTTTGTGGGTGACTTAGGCAGGCCAGTAGAGCTTGCTGACAGCGTGGCTGCATTCTGTGAGAACAGGAGAAACTGACAGAGCAGGGAAAGGGGAGGGAGTCTTTCAATTCCACAGAATATTGGGTTATTAATTAGAGAATGTATGGAACATTACAAATACAGGAACATTAATCGAAATATCTAACATGATTCAAATGACCAAAAAGGATATAAAGGAATTGTTAAAAGATTGTCATACATTCTGGATAATTGATGTGTTTAAAGCATTTATAGGTGCAGTTCTTTCATGAGCGATGAAGATTTGGGTCAGTGACTTATTCTGCTTTCATTGATCCGATGGTTTGGGCATTGTCACAGTTCAGAGGAAGGTGTTTATGGAGCTCTTTAGTTCTCTATCGACTTTGCCGGCTTTCTTTGTATTCTGAGGGCCTCTTCCAATGAGGCAGAAATGACGCTGTGCAGGATATTGGCCAAGACTTCTTGTTAGCAGAATTCGGTGCTGTCATGTCCCCAGGATCCAGAAAAACAAATTTGATGTTTCTCTGGTGCAGACTGGTTCTTAGTGCTAGGACTTTCTTCCTTTTGATGGAAGTGTTGTGGGCATAGTCTGCTGCTATGGAGATGGGTTGGCACTCATAAAGGAAGAGTGGGCCCTCTTTTTATTTCGAATCCTCTGTGTTGATGGTACAGTAGGCGGGCTATCACAGGTCCTGAATTATTGGATTTATGGGGTTGTTAGTAATTTAAATGGTCTTCGTACTTTTAAGGATTCGTGCAAATATGTATAAGAGGGGCGTTAGAAGTGTATAAATTCTCCCAGGAATTATGTCTTGTCTCACTTTTCAAGCTGTACCATGATTACATGTGCAGATGTTGTCTCTCCGTGGGCAGTCCTCCAGGTCTGGGACTGTGCTACAGGTGCAAACACACTGAGCACCAGACTGGTTTTGATGTGTAGCTGTCTTTTGATATTATCCAGTCCTCCGTCAGAGGGGTACAGGTGTCATTTGGGGAGGGCCATGGGACTCTGTTGTAAGGCCTATTTTTGTTTATAATTGCTAATAGGCAGTTTAGTGTAGTAATAGCTAGCATCCCTCCCCCCCTCTGTTTACTGAGATTCTGTCTTTCAGCTGTTAAAGTTTGTAAACAGTAAAGGCTCACCGTCTGGAGTCCCTTCTGAAGGTCTCGGAAAAGTGTGGTTTGTTTCTCTTTCTTAGTGGTGCACACTGTCCACCCAGAGATGTCTTTTGTCTTCTTGCCTCGTAGGTAACGGACTCCACCCCAGATTTGCCAATCATGGGGCCCGTCAACCTAAAGTAAACGTCAGCGATCAAGTACTAATGTGCTGACCTTCAGCTCAACCACTTCCCTTGACGGAGCTAAGCTGCTATTATCTTGCAGACAGACTGTGACAGATGCCCAGGCATTAGATGCCTGCCATATCCACGATCTTGTCTCCCTCTGCCAGTGTTGGGGTTGTTGGTGTTGTGCCCAGTGGGATAGTGGAGAAGCCCTTGTATGGCCACTCTGCTGGCAGAGAAATTCATGGAGCAGCCATCTTGCTATTTGGCTGGCTTCATCGCCCCAATATCTTATCACCTGCTCTCTCTTTATCGTATGACAGTCACTGAAGGCTTATTGATTTATGTCTTAGTGAACACGAAAATCACATGTTCAATGAAGTCTTCCCTGAGAACCAGAAGGCCTGGCTGAGAGATTAGGAGTGACACACGAAGTGCAACCCATCACAGGGAGAGTGTCAACTGTCCTCTTGCTAAACTTCGAGAGATTAGCAGTGTTAATTAAAAATTTTTATTATGGATGGGCCAAGCTTTTTTACCTGTCGCATTCAGGAGGTGACATGCCTGCAGTTCTGTCATGGTGCTGCTAGACCCACTGTGTGTGTAGACTGTGTGTGTGGGTGGAGCATGTGTATGTCCTTTAATGTCTGGGCACATAAATATATCTTGGAATTCCTTTGGTGATTGGCAACTCAAAATATCATGCTGAGGTGAGGCTGCCCGGGTCTTTTGTTTGATTTCAGAGTAGGCACTGGAACATTATTGAACCTTCGCCTACAGATGTCATTGTAGCTCTACTGCAGTGTCCGGTGGGTGGGTGGGTCTTATTAGGAAAAGACCCGGCAAATGTCCAGCTCTTTCCCCTAATAATGTCACTATTGTCTGTTCACAAAAGCTGGTGGGCAGGGATGCCTCATCCTTCCATTTGAAGCTTAGCTTCTTATACATTAGCACACAGCAAACTCTGTCCCCTCTTCTGTGTAACGAGGACTGAATGGAACACAAAGAAACACAAGAACTAGGTTAAACCAGTTCTAGAGAACCCCCTTGGAAATGACATGCAGCAGGTCCTGATTGGAGGTGCCTTCAAGATTTGAGCATGGCACAAACACTGACTGCTGAAGCTATAAATAAATTCTGATCATCAGGAGTACAAGTCAAACACCAGTGTGCCTGGGATGACTATTGAGCCCCAGTGCTGGAATCTTTAATTGACAGCTTCACGTGACAATTTGGGAACTGAACTTGGTTCCTTAATCCTGTTGAAAATGCCTTGTGAAACTGCCTAGAATCAAGGAACCTCTTTGTTGTGGAATGGGACACTGGAGGTATCCTTAGGGAAATAAGCTGTTTAGAAGAAAAGCCCTTGATGACTAAGGAGCTTTCTAGGAAGTGCAAAGAACCATCTAGCGTAAGCTCCATGTGTAGCCAAGAGAACAGTTCTAAGAGGTACCTTATTGTGAACGCCTTAATTCTCTGACCACTGGGACGCTGTGAATGTCTCCCCCTCCCCCACCCTGATGGCGACATTACTTAATTCTTCTTTTTGGCCAGGAACTCTGTTGGTGTTGTTGTTAGTTGAGATTTTACTGTTCAGAGCTGTTCAGAGCACATGCAAATATATGTAGCGGCGAAGAGATATTTTGAACTTTGAGATTCTTGTACATGTGAGCCTTATACTTTCTGTCTGTCAACTACCCCCAGCACTGTAGGCAGTATTCAACCACAATTAGCTGTCTGAGAGTTGAGCATATTTTAAGTTAGTAGTGTTAAAAAAAAACTTTCCATTTACAAGACATTGCTACTTTCACTGTGGCTCTGCTGTGACGTGGGGTTGTGAGTACAGCAGCAGTGGAGGACACTTTTAGTCTCTGAGTCTTGCTCTGCCTACAGAGTGTGTCCTTAATTGCTTTTACCTTCCACCCCTTTTTATCCAGATTTGTTGCTTTCTGACTCGGGGTGCGCCCTTGGCTTGTTTGGGTCGGAGGGAATGGGACCCCGCCTGTGCAATCTGGAGCTGGAGTTATATGCAATGAAAAATTAGCACAAGGCTAAAGGCTTTACAGGGTAGTACTCAATTATCCCATAAAATCATGCAATGTAGTCTGAGCGATTTCAAAACAAATTGCAAAGTACCATAGTTTTACTCCTAAAACTTTAATTCTTAAAGATATTCATAGGTCGTTACTCCCTTTAACAATGTAATGCGTTCGCTGATAGCTTGAATGTACAAATGTCAAAGTTGACCAAGTATATATCTTGAATAATATCTGCCTCATTTTGAGTTAGTTATATGTGATTATACAGTAGTACCGGTGCTTTAACTGGGCAGTTACTATCAGGTACTCACTACCTGCACTTCTTTCATTTGAAAGGGAAAGTACTAGCACTTCTCAGCACTTCTTCATTGCGTTTGTGCGAAATACCATGTAATGTTATTCACACAGAGGGCACTGTGAGTAATATAAGAAGTAATTCCAAACTTTTTGTTTCTTAACTTCCATTAGCCCCCCTAACATCGGCATTATTACCCTACGTGCAACATCATGGTTCAGTTATTATTTTAGCAACCAATTTTGAGTGCATACCTAGCATAATTAAAGGTGGCAAGTATGATTTAATTTGCTCTTGCATTATGTTTCGTCTTTTTTCAGACTGCACAGTGGAAATAATTGTATCATCAAGGTAATAGAAAATGTTTTTCAGTTTTTTTTTTTTATATCAATTCTCTATTGAATTTTCAAACATAAGAAATAACAGCAATAAAGATTATTATACAATATATATATATATATATATGTATTACAAGGACCAGAAGTGTACAAATAATATATAGTAATAATCATAAATAGATATGAGGAGAGTAGGAAGAAATGGTAAGTAACTAAGAGGTAGATTTCACATACAATTATTGATAAACCAATTCAAACATATGATAGTTATTTAAAAAAAATTCAAAGTTAATTCAAGCACATTTATTCAAAGAAAACATAATAAAGTCATTATAAAGCTTAGTTAAATGTACGAATAGTTCTTTTTTATAGTTTGTATTCTAACCCACAGTGATAGGTTTAAGAGAGACCAATGTTGATGTCGCGGAGGCTCATTATTTTAATGAGACTACTGGATTTGAGCGGCAGAATCGTCTGCTGTGTGGGAGACTGAGTCTTAACCCACTACAGATGACACCTCTCGCCCCAGTCCGGGTTTTGCTCCCGCTAATTAGCAGTGCCTCCTCTCTACCCAAGAGCAGGGATGATTGGGCAGCCGAGCGCATGAAACAATTGATTCCTGAGGGAAATCGTGGTCACTCAGATCTCACCCGTTTCTCAGTTACATTAGTCTCACATATACAATGACAGACAGAGGCAGTATATGTTTCAATAAGGTTTTTAAGGAATCAACTGCATCTTAGATAATAAAGCTTGTACTGCAATCACCAGGATGACACAGCATGACAGGATTAAAATTGTGACAAGGAGAGTAAAGCATAGAAATAACACTACCATATTGTCGCTAGAATCAATGGACTAATTCCTACCTAAGCTATGTTAGAGCACAGTATGTTAAGCTCTAGTTCTGCCCTTCAGGTTCCCCTAGGAAGACATCATCCCCGATACCTGAGCAAAGGCCTGAAGTCTGCATAAGCAGCTGTAGCAAAGCGTTCAGCAGTCAGCATACAGTCGTGGTCATCTGGCTGGAATCTCCCTCTAACGTGTATGGGACAGGGAAGTGTTTTTATAAAAAAACAGCTGATGTTCTGAGAAGATGTCCCTATGTAAGGATGTGTATATTTTTATGAAAACCAGAAAGCGTTACCACGTTTTACCGGCAACATATCTTACTTTAGCCTTGAGAGATGCACAGAGTGAACAAGAATGTCTTGTTTAGGAACATAGTGCTGGCCTGGTAAAGAACAGCTAGATAGAGAGAAATAAAACCAGACCACAAATGTGGCTATTGTTAAAATAATAAACAAAGCTGAATGAAATATATCTGGGTTAAAGTGCACAGCGGCAGGCCGAGTGTGCTAAAGTAACGTGCATGGAGCAATAACTAAAATGGCTACACAACATTGAAAATCTCTTGTAATTTGATCAACAATAGGGTTTAAATTGTCCATCATTATGTTTTTAAACCAGGATTGAGAAGCATTGCAGGATATTTAAGTTGAGAGCATTTCCATTTAAAAGGAGAGGCATCTATAGAAGCAATAGTGGTAGCATTAGCCATTGGTAAAGCTTCACATTTACACCAATTAATTTTGTAACCTGAAAAGGTTGAGAAATTATTTAAAAGAAAAATCAAAGAAGTGGCTGAGGATTCTGGGTGTGAGAGGGGCAAAGAATACCTTCTGAATAGTAAAAAGTTTTAGTTTCACCATTAGGACATATAATACCTTTTACATTTGTATTTTGTATAGCAGTGGCCAATGGTTCAAGAACAAATAGCAATGGAGATAATGGGCATCCCTGTCTTGTACCACAGTAAATGTTGATGTATCGGGAGGTAAAACCACTACATGTAATAGCAATAGTAGGAAAATAGTCTTTGCCTTTAGTTAGTGAAAAAGTATTTTCTAAAGCCCATCCTTTCCATGGTTTCTACTCTATCAAAAGCTTTTTCTGCATCTGAGGATAATAGAACATTCACCTTTGAATTATTACGTTGTTGCCATAATGAATGTAAAATTGTACAAGGGTGGCGGAGTAGAAGGATGTAATAACCAAGTTTAGTTGAGTGGCTCAGATGTTGGCAGTGTTTTAACATCGGAGTTTATCAAGGAAATAGGTCTGGAGCATTCTAAGGGGTCCTTGCCGGGTTTAGGAGTTACAGTGATACAAGCACATAGGAAGTCTGAAGGTAAGTGCCTCAAGCGTAATGCTTCATTAAAAACAGACTTAAACATTGGAAATGTGTGTTTTAGTAATATTGTAGACTTCAATAATTAAACCATCTTCCACTGGATCTTCTTTCAATAGCCTTAAATATTTCTTCTGTTGTAATTTCTTCATTTAATCTTTTGCTTTGTCCCGAGTTAATTTTGGAAGATTGATCTTTGTAAAAAAAAAAAAAAAAAAGTGTCTTCTTCCTTATGATCAAAACGATTTAGAGAGGACTAGTGTGACTCATAATAATTTTGAAATTGTGAGAATATTTCCGAGGGATAAGTAAGTAGATATCCACTAGAATTTGTAATAGCAGGGTTTACTCTGGAAGATTCCTGTTGGCGCAATTGATAAGCTAAGAGTCTCCCAGCTTTTCGCCCTTTTTCGCAGTGATGATGAAAATAAGAAATAAGCATTTTTCAGCATGTGAGGCGTAAAAATTGAGTTTGAGTTGTGTGAAAAGTAATTTCCTCAGTGTTTCTGGAGATTCTGTTTCCAAAACGTTTATCTGTAAGAATGGAGATTTCCCTCTCAAGAGTTAAAATAGCGTCATTTAAGGGTTTTTTAAGTAGAGCTGAGTCTTTCGTAATCAATCCTCTTATAATAGCCTTACCTGAGCCCCATAATGTACATGCACTGGTAACTAAATTCTCATTATAGTTTAGAAATTGACATGTAAACATAGTTTGTTTTTTTCTTGAGTTGTTTTGTACGAAGAAAGATTAAGCCCCTCATTACCACCCTGGCGTGGAGGTCCGGCCACTGCCAAAGCAGCAATCTGGTCTCCACATTACGACCGTGGCGGAGCTGGCACGGTCCGACCGCTGGAACTGCCAGGTTGCCCCCAGTCGACAGTCTGGTGGTGCCGGCGGTCTTAATCGGCCAGGGCAACGCTGCCGTACTAATTACGAGTCCCCTCTCCTCCGGCTTTTACATGGAAGTCCCACCGCCATTCAAAGGCTTGTGCAGACGGGGTGTTTGGGGGCCTCTGCACTGCCCATGCCAAGTGCATAGGCATGGGCAGTGAAGGGGCCCCCATGGAAAGCCCTGTCGCACTTTTCACTGCCCAAGTTACGGGCACCCGATGCACAGCAATATTGCTGTCGGCTTGATTATGAGCCAGAGTCAAAGATATGATGAGTATTCCGCTGGCCCAGTGGAAAACTCATAATTAGGCCAGCGGGCAGAAAACCGGAGTGGCGGTTTTCCTTCCGAAAAGTTTGGCAGGCGGGCTCCGTCACCCGCCAAACTCAAAATAAGGCCCTAAATCTTCATATAGGTTTTGGGGACTGGGACAATCTTATGTCTAAGTGTGTATCTATGATGTAGTGATCTGTAAGACTGCAAGGGAGTATATCAGTATTTGATACTAACTATAAGAGTAGAGGGGGATTAAAAAGGAGTCCATTCTCGTCCGGATTGAATGGCAACAGTTCCATTCATCTGAGTGTAGTAGTCTCCATGGTTCTTGAAGTGCATAATCTTTAATGAGATCAAGTAGAAAATGTCTGTTATGGTATGGTAGGTTTCAGGTTTCCCTGATCTTTCAACAAATCGATCAATAGTTACATTCCAGTCTCCTCCCAATTATATATACGTGGGTCCAACAGAAGATCATAATTTACTGAGTTGAGAAATAAAGTTTTTTTTAGAATCCAAAGGGGCATCATTTTATCCAGTAATCAAAAAAGTGTTACTTATGCAAATTTTGGCAAAAATGTATCTTCCTCCTAAGTCTTCTCAAGTTTGTAGTATCTTATAAGTATATTTTATTAAAAAGGATAGCAACACCACATTTTCGTGTAGGGGTACAATCTGCTGATGACTTATTAGAAGTAATACTTCCATGTATAACATGTCCAACCCAGCCTCTCTTTAATTTATTACTTTCTGCTGCAGTAAGATGAGTTTCTTGTAATAATGCTCTATCTGTTTTTATTTTTACCAAGAAAAGTAAGTATTTTTTTCCTCTTAATAAAATATGTGAGACCATGAATGTTTAAAGAAACAATCTTTAGTGGTTTTGTCTAAGGGAATTGCATATTAAAAATAAAAACAACATTAAAGCAAGTAGGGATGAAAAAAGGGTAGAAAAACAAAAGCTAGAAAAGAAAAAAAGTAAAAAATTGATATAAGGGAAAAGTATTTATAATAAAATATGAGATCAGAATATGTTAAATAATTAGATTTAGAATAAATAGAACTGTAAAGGAAATGTACGTAGGAAACAATATTATTGTTGGTATATTATAGTCTGAAAAAAAGAAAAGATGATGAAAAGGATCTAAGGAGTGATAACCAATCAGAAGTATGATCAGTAAATGAAAAATTCTTTAAACTGAAGGAGTATCAGACGTCACGGATTGAGGGCGAAGTGAGGATGGCGATACCAATAGAAGAAAAGATAAATAGTTTAGGTACCCCAAATCTCATCATCGAGAATAATGAAAAAAAAACATTTGTGTGTGTATATATATATATATATATATATATATATATATATATATATATATATATATATATATAAATTTTCTTTAAAAAAAAATGAATGATGAGATTGCATTTAACATATTGCAATTGCCCAGTCCATAATGTCTGTACCTTAAATATGAAATCAAAATTAAGTATGATCAAGATTTCAAAGGTGGTCTAGATTTAACTCTAGATTGTAAGTTCTTTCAGGCTTTTAATTTACCACCATGAGAGGAAGTATGTTGAACAGTTTCCCATCTTTTTCGGTCATCTATGTCTGAGATAGAAACAGTTGATGGGTCCTGTGTTGGTGGAAAAGGAGGATTTATGTTCCATTACATTATGTTCCATTACTGACTCTTTTTCATCTAAATCATTCAAAACTGATTCTAAGTCATGAGGTTCCGAGTATTCTTTGGTTTTCCTTTGAAAAGTTACAATTGTGATTTGCGGTTCTAGAAGACCATAATGTCTCTTTTTTCAGTTTAGGACGTACTGCTAAAAATGGTTTCCTTTTGACATTTGTGGGTGCAGAGAATTCCACTGTAATAATAATTTGCAATTTGCTGTATAAATATATATATATGGACCATATTTCCTGGCTTCATTCATAATTTTGCTAGCCTGTTGGTGTCGTAAACACAAGGTTGTATAGAACGTATTAAGGTTTTTGAATGCACACAATTAGTACGTTGGAATTCAAGCTGAGGCGTGAAGGTGATGTTCATTAAAGTAGATATTAAGTTAGTCCGAAATTTTAAGGTGTCATCTTTCTCTAATTGCTCAGGAAGATCCATAATTCTCACATTTATCCTTCTGCTACAGTCTTCTAAATCAACTTTTTTTTTTTTGTAAATATCAAATGTTTTGACCTATATCAGCAATTTTCTCAAGATGGGATTCGACGTCTGTGAGACGTTCTTTCATTATTTGCATTTGAGATTGAAATTGATTTTCTTCCCATCTTAAACCCTGTGCTTCCAGAATATTCACAGAAACTGCTGTGTTTATAGATGAAATCAAATTTTTAATGTCAAGTAGTTCTTTGAGTAATGTATCCATTGCTGGTGTAATAATATCTGGGGAGCTTGCCATTGTATTCAATGAATTACTTAGCAGGATTTGCCATTAAAGCCGTACTCTTTGATAATTGCCTAATATGTCTGAATTTTGACATGAGAACTGCAATAGACAAGAGAGGCAAGCAATCCTTAAAATATTGGACCAATTGATGACTGTAAGAAAATAAATGGTGGTCCCAGGTTAATCAGTCAATGGAACTAGACTTTAATCCATTACTGGTAATGATCAAATGATTTCAAGAACCGTTTTTTCCACGTACTAAGGTTGATGGAGTTTTAAGTACAAATAAGATGTTAAGCAATACCAGTTTATTTCACAAAAGAGAAGCACAATTTGTCCAATATAAATGCCCTAAAATATATAATACCAATAGGTTGTCAGGTGAAGTAACCATAAGTGAGAACCTTTCTCTTCGCTTCTCCTTTCCTTAACTTTATTTGTGTAGCCATGCTTAGAATAAATCTACGCAGTAGTCATTTCAATGCCAAAACGTTAAGTAGATCATTTTCATGCGCAGACTTTGTAGGCAGTAAAAAAAAGTCTTTAATTATGCCTTCTCCTATATATTTTGTCACATCTGATCCACAATTTCTAGGTCTTACCAGTCCTTGGAAATCCAACACAGTTAGAGATCATTTTAAATGTGAGCATGATTAAGTAGAAACAAATTTTTAATTATAATAGTTAATTTGTTCAGAAAGAGCTGTGTAGCACAAAACAAAGTGGAGAGGCATCTACAATTAAACCCCCGTTTAACCATGAACTGCTGTCTTCTGTCTTGCGAAGCACCGTCCCCCTCTAGCAGTCAAGAATCCCAGTGAATGATATTACTGAGAGTGAATGTGCTGCTTCTCAAGATTGCTACAGACCAATTTGGTGAAAAGGAGATAAGCGTGGGTAGGATCGGTGGATTGCAGTTCCATTTCCATCTTCAGGGCTCAAACATAAAATCGGCATCTTTCCCTGCAATGTCCAACTTTGTTGCCTTGCTGTCTCCAGAGGCTTCCTGTTGTATATATCTCCATTGTGACTTAAAACCACGATGAGTACAGATATGTAAGGGTGATCAGTTTATTGTAATAACAGTGTTGTTGCTGAGGAAAACTTTTCTCTATGTAGTATGAAGCAAAGCAGCAAGAAAATAGGCAATCCACGATCTCATTCCCCATTATAGAAATCTCAACAGTAAGCCACCATCTTCCATTGCACTGGGCACCGCCGTCATCAAGCGGTTGGCAATCATGTGAAAGGATAAAAAAAAAATCCAGCTCGTAAAAGTTGTCCCGAGGATTCCGGTAACCAAATCCGGCATTGAGGCGAGGCAGGTGGGGATGCAGTAAATGGTCTGCAGCTTCACCTCTGTCCTCTGAGCGTTAACAAAGAGCCACCATTTTCCACGGCATCAAGCTCCACCCTCCTGTATGTTTATTCTGCAGTATGTTGGTACAGAGCAATTGTCTGTTTTTGTTAGAACCTGCTGAACCTACTGTGTGTACAGATAACTGATCAAGCAAATATAATATAAATGTCAGTTGTTCAAGATAAATGGAAAATGCGTGCTGGAAACTAGGGGTGTGCAAATTTTCAATTGCATACTTCCCATACTCCTTCCAAACAATATGATTACTACCCAATTGGTGCGAATTATTTTCTGTATGTGGTTTTTCACGTTAAAGTCTGGGGTTTTGTAGTAAAAAATAACAGCCAACACCCATCCATGTTCAAAGTTGTAAGAAAAATGAAAAGTTATCTTCACAATCAAATTAATGTACAGAGCCTTTCCCATGTGACTTCAGACTTTAATTTTTACACACAACTGCCCATCTCATTTCCAGAGATCCTTAAGAATATGAAATTAAATGTTTTGTATTTGTAGAAATGGATCAATCAGCCTTTCACAGTGCAGGCTGTGAAATTCTGGAATTTCAGTCACATAATCACCAGGAAATAGATGATTACATGAAGATCTGCATATAGACTAAAATCTACCCTTTTCTGCCAGTGGATTGTCCTGACCCAATGACAGACAAGGATTTGAGTTTTCTTGCAAGTTTAGGCCATTATGTGGTATTTGTGCAGGGGATGTCTCCATTTAACTAAGACGCAGCATGTAACATTATCCCATAAGTTGCACCAGTAGCGCGTATTCATCCATGATTGATTTAAGCCTAAATATACAGATGATTAAACTGTCCCCAGGCTAATTTAAAGCTGATTTATTTTGCTAAGGTTTAACTTGAAAATGTGAGTTCCAGGATTCACATAATTACAAGTGTACAAAACATATAATGTGAATACAGTCCATTTTCTGAATAAACATGCAAACTATTGAGGCTACTTGAATAAATCTTGCATGATGTCCCTTAAGCATTTGTCTAAACTGAGTACTCACTCCTCCCGTTACTGATATCTGCAGTTTCACCTGTTGCTTGTCTGAAATTTTATCCAAAACTTTAATATCCTTGGGAGCCATCTGCAATTGAAGAGCCCTTTAAATGGGTAGCAAATTGTTTGCAGATGTCATATGCAGAATTATTTTTAGTTAAGTCTTTTCCTGCAAGAAACCACTTTTTTAAACCAAGTCCTACGTTTAATAGCTTGCTGATAAAATGGGGAAAAATAAACCAGATAAATTCCTTCAGAATTCCATAAGCTTGTTTAAGGAAACCTTTCAATTCAATTTTTATCCCGTTGCCTGATCCTGTTAGATACCACATGTTCCAGAATCATGTTTGGAAGGAAAAATGCATTTAGAACGTATTTGCATAGTCTTTAGTTTAAGATTCTAGAAATGTGGCACTTCCTCTACATTTTGAGAAGTCAAAGTAGTCATCAGTGTTTCAAGTCAATGATGTAATGTTCTTGCTAATATTCCCCTCAACCTAAAAAAGATTCAACTGCTGCATTGCGTGAAAGGCACATGTTCATTTTTAAAAGTATATTTTAAAGGCTTCTTAATCATAAAACTCTATACAGCTGAGGTCGTTATACTGAATAATCTTGTTATGCATGTCATTTTCTCACAAGCCTTCGTTACTTCCATCTACTGAGCCTTCTTCAGCTGTCTAGTGAATGTCATTCTTTTGTCCCTGAGAAGAGCACCTTCCTGTCCATGACAACACTCCACCTGACCATTCCATCATTCAGCTGGATGGAAGAGTTTTTCAAGAGCTAGAACACTGATAAGTCTATTCTTCATTGTTTCAAAAGGCTGAACTCTATCCCCCTGAGTTTAAAAAACAAAAAGAGTGGAGGGGTTGTCAGTCAATACTCTTTATTTGACTATTAAAAATAATCATAAAAGAACAATCATCACTTAAAATATACAATAAACATCCGATAAATAGAATATAGAATTTGCATATCACAAAATCAAAAGTTCACAGAGTTACACCGATGTATTGCATTTTTAAGAAAAGATCTCACAGATAAGCATAAAGCAATATTGGCTGTCATGCAAAGGTAATGAAATGCAGGCCTGAACTGACGAAAGCCCACAGTTTTTAAAATAGGTAATAATAATCTTTGTCTAATAGGTTCATATTATTTATCTTTGCTTAAAAAGTTCATATCATTTACCGAATAAATTAAAGTGCATCAGTGTCTTGAGGTAGGTATAGTCACAAGGGCACACATGTATACATTTAGAATCAAATTGTCTCAATGGGAAGCAGATTGCACCTGATAGAGCCCAACCTGAACCTAGTCCAGAGTGACCTTTCCAAAACATGTTTTACCTGGGAAAGATAGGCTTCAGTACCCTGACAGGTCTTATACATAATGCAAACTCTCACAAATGGTTTCTCCAGTTTTTTCCCTTCTCTAAAAACAGATGCTAATCTCAGAAAATCCTTCTTGGCCCAGCCGACCTCCCTTTTGTTCAATATGTGTGGAAATGAAAACAACTTGGGGCGTCCCAACCCTTGGCAGTGTTCCTAATATAATTTAAGGGTATTTTGAGACCCAAATCACAGACCAAACAGTCGGAGATTATCTCCCTATTAAATGGGGAGGGTTTAAATATTGTGGCTTTAAGAATTCTGAATTTGAAGTGCAGAAAAAACATTTCAGAATTATATTTTTTTGATACGTTTTTGTAAGACTTTCATTAAGTTGCAATTTGGGGGTGCCTAAATTGGAGTGTGTGTATCAGTGACCCAATAACTACTATAGAAAGAATATTTATTCCCTGGCTAGTAACGTTTTCTTTACTGATACACCACATTGCTTTGATTTCAAGACATGGTAGAAACTCATCACTGAAAAACTGACATAATTTAATGCTGAGAATCCAGTAGTACATAGCATGAAGTATCTCATATCCAGTTAAAAGCTATTAAGTTCCAAATTATCTTATAAGTAAAATTTCACTCTGACACTTACACCTTAGTTAAAGCTGTCAGTTTTGTGAAACAAAGAAAGTAGTAACCCAATGTAGATGTCGTCCAGCTCTTATTTTTAATTATTTGATTAGTTCTCAAATACATTTACACCTAGATTTCATTGAAAACAGTTGCTTTGTATTTTTATTTAATTTCTCTGAACAAAGATTAGACGATGTTTGTTTGTAGAAATTAAATAAAAATACAGAGCAACTGATTTAACTCCTATGCAAAATGTTATTTTGCAGAATGCATGGTATCTATTACCATGACTGTTAATGTTTGGTCTTCATATCCTGGCATATGAAAGGTGCAGTGCAAATTAGTGTCAGAATAACTTAAATTTTGCAGCATGAGTTATTTTCTGGATTCTCATGCTGGGCATTATTCTGACACCTAGTGGTTGGGTCCAGAATTGTCGTCTTTTTTTTTTTTTCTTTCCTGTGGACGTTGTCAACCACCGTTTGGTGGTATGTCCATCTCTTTATGTGATGTCAGACCATGCCCCGGATGTTCCTGTGCGTAGTCGCCATCTTAAGATTTTTCTTCCACCTTTGGGTCTGGAAGAAACTGAGGAGCTCCGAAAGTTTTTTCGAAAACGTTTAAAAAAAAAAAAAAAACGTAGATTCGCTGAGGAATGACGATCTGAGAGAGGGGGATCCTGCCGATATCAACCATGTGGTTGGAGAATGAAGGCAGGTAGGGGCCATGGAAAACACTTCCTTTACATTCTACCTAACTGCCACCACATATTCACCCAGAGAGACCGCTACAAGGTCTGCAATCTTTGCCTACCTGAAGACCACTGAGATGAGGATTGCATGGCCTGTGTTGCGTTCGTGGCCAGGGCCTTGAAAATACAGACTGGAACACTCCACTATGGTCAGCACTGAGACGACGCAGGTTTCACTGAAAAACCTCAGCCTCTCAAGTGATGAGGAAAACATTGAGAAGGCTAAGACAGGTCATGGTGAGGAATCTGATGTCAAAACATATGCGACCAATGTCATAAGGAAACATGTGGCGAAGAAACTGTTGAAGGACACCAAAAACCCAAGGCACAAGGTAACGAAACCACCAAAGGGCCCTGAGTCAAAACACTCACAGTATGCCCCAAAATGTAACCTCTGCGCCAAAACATTTGTCGACTGAAGGTCAGCTGAAGTCAAAGGAGCCACACGGATCCTGACCGAGGGATACTGATGCTGGCTAGACTGTCAAAGCCGTTGATGATTCTTTCCGCTTGAGAGGGAACGAGATAAAAGACCAAGGCTCTGGAGGTGGCTGACCAGTCGATGCAAAAAAAGAGGCCTTCACTGATGCTCATCGCCGAAGAGAAAAAAACTTGAGGTTAAGAGAAAGAAAAGAAGACTTGAGGTAAAAATTGCAGCACTACTGCATAGAAAGGAGTTTGACGACTCCTTAAGAGTTTTGGATCCCACAAAAAACAGTGATGTCTTTCGACAGTGATGACGACCAATCTATCCTGGAGGCTCCAACAATACCAGACCCCCACAAGGAAGAGCAAAAGGAGTTTTGTGAACTCAAGGACTTCGAGGGAGCAACAGGGTTTGAGTAAGTATCCTGGCATGATCTTGAGGCTGATTTTCCCCTAAAGGAGGAGTAGATAGCAACCATTCGAGGCCATCTCCACCAGACGACCTCTCCATGTACAAGAACTTAATTAAAAGGGTTGCAGAATCATATGGAGTCCAGCTGTAGGAAGAGAAGGGAGATTCTTGATTTCTTCTAAAGAACCTAATGCCAGCCAGCAAGGGGAATCTCTATCTACTAATGCTTCCCAACATATTAGATCAGGGAAAGGAGACCTTTTGACACCCAGCTACTCCTAAAGCAGTAACCCCCCGATTAGATAAAAATACAAGCATCTACGCAAGACCCTAAATACAAGGGAATTCCTTGGCACAGGACCACCACCTGAAAAAAAGAACAAGATACTAGACATGGTGGGGAGAAAAATGGAGAGGGAGGCTGCAACCAAGTGGTGGATTGCCAACTCCAATGCCCTTTTAAGTAGAGGTGGTCACCAACAATGGGACAATACGGAGTCCCTCATGCAACATCTTCCAGAGGAGGGCTAAGGCAATCATGCAGGAGGGCCAAAACATAGCCAATACATGTCTAAAATCAGCCCTGGACGCGGCGGACACTGCCAGCAGGCAGATGTGCACTGGAACAACTTTGAGTAGACATGCATGACTCAAAGTGTCTGGGTTCAAGCCAGAGGTAAAAGTCTCTGTTATCAAAATGCCTTTTACAGGTGACACCCTGTTTGGTGAGGTGGTTGATGAGTCCTTACAACTGAAAAAAGACAGTGAAACAGCCAAAGCAGTGAAGGTTCTACAGTATAGCGGCGCACTCAGAAGGGGAGGATGAACAACCCAAAGACTTAGAGTGCCTTTTACATCAAGACGGCAACAGCAGCAACCACTAGGCAGCCCACACCAAGCCACAGAGTAGGCGATGCACCAACAGCGGCAACACCCTGCTAGACATCCCTTTCTGTAACGAGGAGGGGGGAGAGGTCAGACTCTTCGAGGTGGGAGAAGCAACCAGTAAGTGATTTAAACACCACCTGCCCCCACATAACACCAGTGGAAGGCCGAATAAGAAACTATCCATGGGAATGGGAAGAAATCACCTTGCACAAATGGATTTTGAACCTAAGTCACAGATACTGTATAGAACTAATCAAAGAACCACATCCAATTCCCCTGGGACGAGATATTTCAAGAGGAAGTGCTCATACAACTAAGGAAGAGATGAAAGAACTCTTACACAAGAAGGCTATCAAAAGGTTACCAACACGGGAAATAAACAAGGTAAACTTTCCTCCTTACATTTTGGTCCCTAAACAGGAGCTAACTCAAGACAAACTCTAGATCTCAGGTGCTTAAACAAATTCATTTGTACCCAACATTCAGGATAACACTCCAAGGATTTATACCACTCTTAAAGAAAGGAGACTATATGGCAACCTTAGACCTAAATGATGCCTACCTACACATTCCAATGAATCAAGGAGACACAAGATACCACAGATTTGTTTTAGACTAAGTGCTCTACCAGTTCACAGTGCTATCCTTCGGCATAAAGTCTTCACACAAGTCTGCACAAAGTGCCTTGCTGCAGTTGCAGCATTTCTAAGAAGGCCCGGTATCCATATATATAATCTTAGTTAGACGACTGGCTCATGAAGGCAAGAAGATATTCAGACAGTAACCAACACTGTAGACTAATAGGTTTCTCAATAAACCACAAGAAGTCATTCCCAAAGTCAGAGCAGACAAAGGTGTTTCTGGGAGTGACATTAAACTCAAGAACAGCCTGTGCTTACCCTGTCCAGAAGAGGATACAGGTGATCACAGATTAAGGTTGCCTTTATCAGAAGGGATAGTCTCTGACAGTGAGGACAGTCGTGAAACTAATGGGCATGATATCATGCATACAATTAGTAAAACATGCAGGACTGCATATGCTCCCTTTACAAGACTGGATCTGCATCAAATGGTCACAAGCCACAGGGAGTTGGGAGGATCTAGTGGTTGTCACAGTAGAGATACAAAAGGAAGCACAATGATGGCAATCCAAGAACGTGACAATAGGAAGACAATATAAGAAACCAACTCCAACAGTGACCATTACAACAGATGCATCCCACAAGGGTTGAGAAGCACGCACAGACAACCTCAAGATAAGGGGACAATGGAGCAAGACAGATTCTCTGAAACACATCAGCTATCTGGAAATGACAACAGTTTTCCTAGCCCTGAAGGCATTCCAAACACACATCATAGGTCAAACTGTACTAATACAAACAGAAAACACAACAATGATGTTTTACATCAACAAATGGGGAGGAACAAAATCTTTCATCCTCAGCAAACTAGCCCCAGAGATATGCAATGGGCGATGCCTGGGAAGATCACACTGCAAGCAGTACATCTGCCAGGAAACGAAAACACAAATGGGCAGATTGAGCAGACAAGAAAGCAGTTCTTACGAATGGCAACTAAAACAACAGGTACTGGAGAAGATCTTCAAGGTCTGGGGAAGACCAGAAGTAGATCTGTTTGCAACAGCAAAATGCCAGTGATTCGCCTCCAGGTTTCAGCACCTCAGATCAGAGGAGAATGCCCTGTCAAACTGGTCTGGGAGATTTGCTTACACCTTTTCTCCAATATCCCTAATACTAAAGGCGCTGGAGAAAGACTGACAACAGGGGACCTGAAGCGGCCCCTCCACGTGGGCGGAGGAGCATCACCCCAAATGCCCCTGAACGGAAAAATAAAATGGTCATAAACTTTGTTTTTGACCATTTTATTTTTCAGCAGTCCGCCTTGAACAGAGTGTCAGGACTGGGCAGGGCAATTGCTACTGAGTGGCAGCAGAAAGCTGTGCATTTGTTTAAAGTGCACATGTCCCTTTGGCTGGGCCGTCTTGTGACAGTCAGCCTGACATGCGCACTTTAAACTTCTCTAACCCAGCTGTTTTAAGACAGGTGGGTTAGAGAAAGTACAGGCCTCCAGCACTCCAGTGAGTGCTGAGAGAGGACGCTCCCACCAATCACGACGCTGGCTTCCTGCTGGTTACCAGCATGAAACTAGCATTGGGATTGGCTTGTGCGGTTTCCTGGGTCCCGTGACAGTTGTGTGTTGGAGCTGGGAGAGATGGCGAGAGGAGAGAAGATTTTCGTCAGGTAAGTGCCTTTAAAAATAAATTTAAAAAAAGAATTCTTATTGTACCCTCCCACCCGCAAAACCCCTCCACCCCCGCTCCCCCCACTTTTAAATACGAGCCAGCCGCCGCTGCAGGGGACACATCACATTCTCATAGTGCCACTATGGGTCACGTAGACTTGGTACTCAGACCTACTGGAAGGTCCAGAGATGAAATGATGACAATGGGAGCAGAACAAGCCCTGCTAATGATTCCGGAGGGGAGAGTGTCCACCGGAACCAACAACTCTCAGCCTAGCGGCCTGGCTCCCGAATACTTAAAATCTGGACACCTACAGATATTACCTAGTACAATGGAAATCCTTGAGAAAGCTAGGAAAGTTACTACAAAGAAATGCTATGCAGCAAAATGGAGAAGATACATTAACTGGTGCACAAATAAACATTTGGAGACAAGGACCCGACACAAAACTGTGTTAATGTATCTCACTCATCTATTAGATAATGGACTAACTTTTTCATCGTTAAAGGTACATTCGGCAGCCATACTGGCCTACACTTGAGGCACTTCAGCAACTTCTTCACATCCACAGTGGTGAAGAGATTCCTAGAAGGAGCAAAAAAGAATCACTTTACCAAGATCATTTCCAGCGTCTTTATGGAACCTAAACATTGTGCTAACACAATTAATGACAAAGCTTTTTCAACCTATGCACAAAGCAGATCTAAAATCACTAACGCTGAAAACAGCATTCCTAATTGCAGTCACATCGCTACACCGAGTAAGAAAATTGCAGGCACTAACAATACAGGAACTGAACTCACAAATACACAGGGACAAGGTGGTTCTCAGAACGAACCCACAGTTCATGCCAAAGGTAGTAACTCATTTTCATGCAAAAGTATTCAACTACCATCATTCTTCAAGGAACCAAAAACACAAACAGAAAGAGCTGTGCACAATTTGATTTAAGGAGGGCTCTAATGTACTATCTACAAGAAACAGAGTTCTGTAATCAAAATCAGTTCTTTGTCTCATTTGCCAAGGCTTAGTATCTAAAGGAACAATCTCAAGATGGATTGGGGAAACAATACAAGCCTGCTATGCTACAGCGGGAATGACACTGCCAACACGTCCAGTAGCGCATTCACCACAAAAGAAGGGCGCAACTCTGGGGATCCTAGCAAATGTCCCAATAGAGTCAATCTGTGTGTCAGCAGCATGGGCTTCACCATACACATTTGCAAAACATTATTGTGTGGCTATCCAAATGAGCAAGGAGGCACAGGTGGGATAGAGTACTACAACACCTGTTTGCTAACACCTCATTTTATCCCAACCAACCTGTGAGAGGAGATACGTCTATATAATCTAATGCACAGGATGTGAATCCATAAAAGGATTCATTTTGCAAAACGAAATGGTTATTTGCCAGTAAATGTAGATATGCAGCTTGAAGAGTTTTCTGGATTCACATGTGACCCAGCCACCTCCTCAGAAATGGGAGGGGACGCACCAATGTGGGAAGCAGGAAACAACACAAAATTAACCAGGAAAGTAAAAAAAAAAGGATCTGAAGATGGAGACTACGCTCAGGAACATCCGGGGTGCCGTCTGACATCAGATAAGGCGATGGATACCACCAAATGGTAGTCAGTGGTGCCCACAGAAGAAAAAAAAAAAAAAAGGAAGGAAAAGACAATTCTGGACCCAACCACTAGATGGTGGAATAATGTCCAGCATGTGAATCCAGAAAACTATTCAAGCTGCAAAACTACTCCTATTGGTAAGTAACCATTTCATTAGTTGACCGTGATTAATTTAGTGGCAAAACATAGAGCACATAGCAGCATATAGTAACAGGTTCCCTATTCTGGTTGTGATTAGACTGTAGATTGTTCATTCCAGGATTCCATGTTATGAGTCACAGGTCAAGAATTTACTGGTCCATTATCCTGTTGTTAATTACTACTGAGATATTCTGAACGTTCAGCTCCTTTCTCATTATAGGAACGGAGTGTGCGTGTGCTAGCTCTGCCTTGTCACAGAACCATCATATTTTTTATTGCCTATTGTTTTCACATTTTGTGGATTTCGTTTCAAACGTACTTTCTATTAACTGAACTCTGTGTTCCATATTGTGCTTTTAGATCTGTTTTCATTGCCTGTTTACGTTTTTGTTTGAGTGATTCCGTGTCCCATGCTGTTGCCATGATGAATTGGCTTGCTTCACGGTAGATGAAGTAGACTCAGTAGGTAGGCTCTGTCCAGTCGGGTGATTTACATTTCACCACAGAAGAATTGCTTCTTGCTGAATTTCTGTGGACCTTGTGCTAGTTTTACTGTTATGTGCAAGATCAGTTTCCTTGTTGTCAGTGCAGGATAAACTATCCTGAGCGATTTTCAAGTCTTATGTAATGTGCTTCTCAGGTTAGACTTCTGTTGTAAAGCTGCATATGCTGCACAGATTTACAATACCCTTGACATATTAGCATAACTGCATGAACTATGTTTTCTGCAGTGGGCTTAATAGACTTACAGACCCCTATTTTCTTTCTTCTCCCTAGCCTGAATGCATTATCCCGTGCCTTCATGGTTCACTAAAGATATTGCTCCTCCTCAGCCTGGAGTTAATTAATTTCCGTTCCTTCCAGATCATAAAAAGTTATATATTTTGTTCTGACTCGTGGTTAATTAATGGGAAATCATTTTATCTTCTTTATTTCTCAAATGTAGTACATTAGTTAGTTCTCTAATACCTTCCCTGT
Organism: Pleurodeles waltl; assembly: GCF_031143425.1. Lineage (NCBI taxonomy): Eukaryota > Metazoa > Chordata > Amphibia > Caudata > Salamandridae > Pleurodeles > Pleurodeles waltl. Next base: position 699,209,862 of record NC_090442.1, on the reverse strand, counting down.
GAAGATGAGTTTACCATGTGCCTGTTCCTACCTCTCTTTTCTCATGATTCCTTAACTGATAAAATATGTCTATAGCCTTTTCCTGATGTCTCCCTTTACAGAATGTTGCCTTATGCTCATAAGCACTATTCCGAGTTGGCACGGTTTTATCCTTTGAGAACCTGAAATGGATTTGATTCAGAATGTCCACCACGGATGGTTTGCTCCACATAGTTCCATTTCCGGTGTTTTATTACCACATGCTGTTTAAGATTAAGTGGGAAGGCCTGCTTTTTTTAGTGCCAGTGCCTACAGCAGGTATGAAATTAAAAAGATTTGTTTGACAGTTTTTACTAAGGTTGTTCTTCAAGTGTTTTGTCTCTAAAAACTTTTCTGACCCTCGTGGTCAAAGACAGACTTATTCAAAACTGGGAATTCTGTGTTTACTATCTGTATCATCCGAAATGCTGCATTTGGGCATTTAGCTATTTCTCTTTCTGCTTTGCCCTGCCCAAGGCCACTTGACGAGGAATTAATCACTATGAGCAAATACGAAAATAAAGAAAACAAAGATTTCATCCCGACTATGGTCTTAATACAGTCTGATATTTGCTGTTGTCTATGTGTAGGATCTTTAATGAAGTAACCCAAAATTGTATCAAATTTCACCCTATTCACTTTACAGCCCCCTCTTTCTACTGATTTGTCTGCTGCTGTCGCTCTTCCTCTGACAACGCCACCTCCACAACCTACTGTATTGCCAAAATTGTGGGGAGACCATGACACGTTTCTGTACTTAATGACTTCAGCATCACCATTAAAAGTAATAAAATGAGCAAAGAAAAGAGGGATTTGTTGAACAGAAGTAGTTTTTACAAAATGAGCACAGGTACTGTGAAGCAGCAAATCCTTGTTCTGCATAAATCCAGACTAGAACAGCATTAAGAGATCAAAGTTTGAAACGCCACCCTACTGGTTCTCATTAAATATTGGCACCTTGGTTGCAGGCTGATATTCTCACGATTGTGCAATAGTTGGCATTTAAGAAAATGTTAACATTGCCCCACATCACCAACTTCTTTATCGTTGTTTGAGCTTAAACATTGGTTTGCAAATAGTAACGAAATTAAAATGTGCTCACACTTAGCGATTTCATCCCCATCTTTGATGGTGGTGCGTCTACAGTCTGGGGAAGGCACATTCTGTCATATGATCTTAAATTTGGTGTAAAAACAAAAGTATGTTGAACATAATGGTTGCTTTCATTAAAAAGGTTGACTTCAACACTTGTTTATTTCTCTTTTGGCAGAGTCATCAGCAAAGTGGTCTCCGCAGCAGAGGCTAAATCAACAGCTACTGTTAGTCTTGCCAAGACACCTCCACTGCCACCCTCACCTGCTCCTGCTCCTGCACCTGCACCAGTTCATGCAATGCCGCCTCTTCCTACAGTTTTGCCTGCTGTTGTTGCTGTTCCACCACCTCTGCCAACGCCACCTCCACCACCTGCCATACTCCCTCCAGTCCTACCAGCCTCTCCTGCCCAGCCCTCTGCCGGAAGCACAAAAATACCTGTCAGAAGTGTGGTTACTGAAACTGTCAGCACCTATGTGGTTCGTACTTTTCCCTTTGTGCAGATGTTTATGCTTTGATGTAACTGCAGAAAACCTTTATGTCCCCCCAAATGTAAGGCTGGGTGAGCTTGTTTAAGTCTTGATTCTGAAGATTTGTAGATTAATGTATTGTGTAATACTTTCGGTTCTCGCAGTGTGTGTTTGCAGACTTCTTTAATAGTTAACCTAATTGCATATGGTTATCTAAGTAAAACCCCACAGTGATTGCTAAATGCTGTAGTGATGTTGCCAATTCTGTGCCTTTCGAACTCTAGGCAATCTTCATTGTAGGTTTTCTTCAAATCCACAAATCGTCCTGGCTTTTTCTTACATCTCTCCCTGTCTGATGTTTCGCAGTTCGGTTTATTAAAATGCTATTCTTCATTGGACTTCCCTCCTTTTAATATATGTTCTTTGGTGACCCTTTAAACCTTCAAAACCTGCTTAAAATATTTTTTCCAAGTCAATGCCTGCTAGCAAATTCCTCGTAATCTATAATTTTGTTTTGATCTAAATCAGTAATATGTTTTATCTTGTTAGTCCTCTACCCAGTAATTGTGGATCGCCCTCCCCTTTAACCACACACTGTCTCCTTCTCCACAGTGCTAAAGGAAACATTTATAGACACATCCCTGCCTTACAACTACAAACTCATTCCTCTTCTGGGTAGTCTCCTCCTCTTCACGGTGACCTGGAACAGCCCTTGCTGCCGGTTTTCGGAAACGTTTTTTCCTCTCTTCTGCAATCCATATCTGGTACACGTACTGGTACAGCTTTATACAGTGCTCAAAGTTAGGTCCGTGCTCCATAAACACCCCGATATAGTAAGAAAATAGTACAGTTCTAAACAATACAATAAATCCTTATTTAAGTGTGACTTGTAGTGGTATTTCCTAGATTCGTAGTCTTGAAAGAAAAAAAAAAAAAAAAAGAAACATTTTTTAGAAGAAAATACCCTATGGGCTTTTCCCTAACCGTAATAGAGGCACTTTTAGCGACGTGCTCAGTCTTTTATGAAAATATAGCTTTCTGCTGTAAGCTTCAGCGGCGAAGTTATCAACAAGAAGTAGGGTTATTGAGGTTTCTAGCTGTAATCAACGCAGGTTCTTTGAAAGATCAACAAAATAGCTTCTACTTTTCCAAATTAAACAGTTGGAATGGATATATGAGGAAAACGAATATATATTTAGGTGGGGGTTTAAAGCTTAAATGGCTAATGACCTAGCTGCTTGTTGTAAATCACTCTTCATAGTTCTCTTTTGGAGCGTCCCTGTCTTTGCATTAAGATGACACCTCCAGATTTCCCATCTGTGGAGCATTCGCTCCAGAACCAGTTGTGGTGAAAACACCTTCCCTGTCTCAACTCTGAAGACTACAATGGCCTTGCCTCCAGAACATTCTGAAACCAAGATGCTAGCACCTTTATTGCTACTAGCACAATTTACCTGTTTTGGCACTGGCTGGTAGCAGCTATGTGTAAAACAAAAACACTGAACACAAAATTAGTAGGAGTTTGGCTCGCAGCAGTTTTAAGACTCAGTTAACTACCAGCTTCAGGTCTTCCAGAGGACTTTCAGATTAAACCACTGGATTTGCTATTTAGTGAAATGCCTTTCCTGACGTTTCTGCTCACTATGCCACTATATCAGGGGTCTCCAAACTTCTTAATGCCGCGCCCCCCCCCCCCCAGTTGAAAAATAAAAATCATTGCCCCCCCCCCCTCAGATTTATTCACAATTATTTTATAAACATGGCAATGTTTAAATATGTCTAAACCTATTTCAACATTGCAGTTAAGTACTGTTACCTTTTTAAAACTACAATAACATGCTTCTGCTTAAAACAAAGGCCTGTTATCTGTATAATATTTATTTTGGCCAGAGTCTGGGGCCCCCCCCCTGAGATCACCTGAGGCCCCCCTAGGGTGGCCCGCCCCCCAGTTTGAAGACCTCTGCACTATATGATCCATATATTCATATACATAGCTTTTACAACACAAGACGAAAATAACATTTGATGCTACGGCAGTATAAGTGAGTACTGTTAAGCATGGAGTGCTAAATGTGTTATTAATAGTATTTTGTAATCTTAAAAAGTAGAAATAATGAGAATTCTCAACATGCAAAGTTTGACCAACTGCTGAAAAAAACACATTTCCATTTGAAGCATCCACAATAAATGAGTTTTGTGTTTAGAAAATTACATAACAGCTCCAAAGTTGTTGATAAAATACTGTATTGCACATATGCCTTGGATGTACTGCTTAGAAGACCTGTGAACCTTTTTTCCGACCTCTAAAGGCTTGAATTATTATGTTTCCATCTGTGGGAAAGCCTGCAGTTGTTTGTGGACTGCTGGAGGTTAGGCTTCATTCTTGAGTCTTTTGGTGAGCCAGGAGGGCTTCCAGTTGATTGATATTTGGATTTGCATTAAATGAATCACCAAGGACATCTTTATGAGGGCACGTTAAGTAGAGATGGATTCAAGCTCCTTTCGATCTCATGAAAATTTGTTTTGTCAATGATTAAGTGAACCGACTCCTCCCTTTGTCTCTTACCATTTTCTAAAGTGTTGATCCCAGACATTTTTTTCTGTAAGAATTTTCTTCCATTTAAATACTCCGAGTTCTGCTTTCCACAGCTCCTCCATTTAGACAGACTTCGGCTACTTAATTTTTCATCTAGAAGAGATCAGGAAATCCCAAAAGTTCTCATAACCTGCCATGCTCTTAAAACTGCTGGCTGTTACTGCTGTTCACCTCCCCAGCTGCAAGCAGCAACTCAAGGTTGCGACACTTGTTCCAGAGGCAGCTAGCATCTGTCATGATTGCTATTAGCTCTGTGGGTGGTTTATCCCCTTATTTGATATATTTTTTCTGCATGAAGCTACACACATGCTATGTTGACTAAAACCTGAAGCTCTGAATTCTTGGATTTTAGCAGCAGCCAACTGAACAGATATCTTAAAAGAGGTATTGGGTGCATTAACCACCAAAGTTGATGTGACTGGTGTACTAGCAACTCACAGGATGGGCCTTTAAACTTCTACAGAAGAGTCATTTAGGCAGTGTTGAAGCTTGATTGTCTCCTCCATAGAGAGGGACACCTCTAAGCCTGTGTCAAAGAGGGTACTGATTACTAATTTCGGACTGTACCTGGGAAGGGTGTCTTTATCTTTAGTTTCGTCAGTCAGTCATATCTCCAGAGCCTGGTACATATTATCTGTTCAGGGACTGGCTCTGCCCTGTTGACAGTTGTGCCTTGAGATTGGCTAGGTCATCAGAAACTAATATTTCCTTTAATACGTAAATTGCCCACCGAGTGAGTCAACGTCTTCATAAATACCATATGGCAGAGAGTTTGAAAGGGAAGGGACTGAAACAGATGGTACTACTGTCCTCCCGAAACTAGCCACAGGAAAAGCTGTTGTGACTTATTTGGGACAGAGTGGATGTCAGAGGTATGTAGCAACCAAAAGGCCCCTGGGGTATCTTGCAACATGGTCCTCAAAAAGCAGTATTGGAAGATGTCCATGTCCGTCAAGCAGTGATATATGCTTTTGTGCATATTTTTATAATTTGTCAGTTGTGACTTCTCCTTCCTCTATCTGTGAGCCCTAATTCTAAAGTCTATATGATAAACCATGTTAACCACATCCGTACACACTGATCTTTAACCATTGCGTTACAAAACTGTTTGAAGGCTTTCAGCGTCCACCCATCGTTTTGTTACTGTCTGCTAACAACCTGACATCAGCAAGGTTGTGTGTCCTGGTTAGCTTCCATCTTTCTGTAAAGGAGTCTCCCAGATTCCTTTCCTGTGTCTTGAAAAGGAGTGAGAAAGCTGCTTGGGAAGAATGAATCATTACAAACAACATTCCTTTATTGTGAAAGGACAGTGTAACCTCTTGGTTGTCCATCCAGTGAAGGACCACAAACCATGAATTCTATATAGGACAATTCTGCAGTTTTTTCTGTGCCACATTATTTTTTAGGGCCCAGAGCCACAGTTTGACAAACATACACAGATGATGATGCCTTTGAAATCATGAATCATTGGACAATAAAAATTAATTTTGAAGATAACGGGGCCAGTTGCTCAATAACATTCCGTAAGTCGGTACATGTTACATCTTTCTAGAGGGTACTATAAAGTATTTGGAAGTATTTGTCAATTTGGCCTCTAGGTTGCTTAAAATCACTGAACACAGTCATATTCATTGTAACATAGGATTGGTTCATTGTCCACCTATCTCATTATTTACTATGGACACATACTAGGGAGCTACAAATGTCTGTCTCTTGAAGTTAGACGCCTTCCACCTGATAACTGTTGTAGGAAGGTCTCCTTCACAATCAGTCAGTAGGCTGTGCTTAAGAAACTGGTAGTTGCTCTTTAACGTCTTTTCTACGGGGGGGTCCTCGGAACAACAGTGAATACAGAGCAGTGATGTATTCAAGTGAGGTACAAAGTCAATGCTAGTTTACCGCTAGTTGTTTTGTTGAATACTTCTGACTCCAAATTTCCCACCTTAGAATAACCGTCAGACTTGTTCTGTAAACTTTTTCCTTCATGCTGCTGTGGTCTGCTGGGTGGCGCTGCATGGCTTTGTGCTGGCTCGGTGCCACCCTGGAAGTGACAGATTGGTGCTGCATAAAGGTGTCACCCCTGTGCCTTTCCTTTTTTTTGTGCTAATCAGGAGCTCCGCTCTTAAATTAGCTATTTAACTCCTAAAAACGAGATCCGGTGTGGTAAGGAACAATGACAAGTCCTAAAACTGCAGACTCCGCAGGGGCGGCTCCTCCGCTAAGGCAAAGCAGTGTTGCCCCACTGATTTTTCCTTCTAGGGCGGAGCTGGAGTGAGGGGACTGAGGAGGGCATGTGCACACAAAGTGTGCATGTCTTTTCGGCCAGCCTTGTGCGGCTGGCCAAAAGGACATGCACACTTTGCATGTTCTCAACCCAGGTGTGTATCACAGCCAGGTAGAGAACATGCACAAGCTCCCATTACCAGTCTGAGCGGTGAAGCAGGACGCTCAGTCCAATCACGATGCTGCTGTCAGCAATGTTGTGATTGGCTGGGAGCCTGTGCAGCCGCGAAGAGGACAGAGGAGAGATGAACCCATCTCCCCTCAAATGTAAGTGTTTTTTTTCTCTTTTTATTTACATTTACTTTTTTTTTTAATCCCGCCCTCCCTCTCCCACCACGCCACCCTTAGCGCCATGTCCCACCCTGCCACCCATGTTAAGTGACACCCGCCACAGAGGCTCTGAATGCATAATAAGATTTTACTGTTCCACTTATGGCAGCATTGCTTCTCCCAACGGCCTGTGCTGGATTCTTCAAGGTGTGCGCAGTACACGTGGGTCTGGTTAGAGTCGACGTGCGTTTGGCCTTCTTTACTCTCTGACGGTGCCTGTACAGTGGTGTGCCTGTCTGCCGATTGTGCTAGAAAGATGTATGTGGCGGCAGCTGATAGATCTTAAATTTGTATACATGAGAGAAATAGCAGTGATGTAGCCTTAGAAACAATAGAGGTTATGTGGCAACCTCGCAAACCCTATATGTATGGTTGTACTATAGAACACGAAGCACGAATTAAAATCATACCTCCAGCTCTCCCAGAGCAAACTAATCCGTTAAGGCAGCAGCTTTGTCCATAGATGTGACTAATGCCTACACATTTTCTCAAACATCTATAAGGAGATAACCTCACCAAATGAACCGGGGCATAATGGAGTCCGATTGCATTGGGAGACTGACCTGGGTCATTTAAGTATCCACAAACAAGTGGACTTACTGTTGTACACAAATTAGATAGCTCTTTTTACATGTCAGACAGGCTTATCCATTTTAAATGTGTCCAGAGATGCTATTACACACCTGCTACACTCTAGTCCTATAGTTTGAACCTGCAGTCTATATCTACCGGATGTCACAAAGTGGTTTCAACCTGGTTTGGTGGTGCCCCAGGGTATGAATGTGATGTGAAGAACTATTTAGTGCCATTTATGCCTGGACCTAATTTTAATTACACCAGAGTGATCTGAGTAATTTTGGTAATTCTGAATTACTCTTTGACTTGAAATTACCAATGATAATGTGATTACACCCGCTGCCGTATTTAAGAGTAATTTTGAGGGGGGAAAAAATCCTACTGCAAGAGAGCACCTAGTAAATGCGGGTGTCTGCTCTGCGCTATTTTCTTGGTGCAAAATGCATCCTCGCATTCATTTTGGGTGGAAGGGTGGATTTTGCACTAAGAAACTAGTGCTAAATATTCGGAGTAAATTGGGGTAAAATCCTATCAGAGTGCACTTTTAGCGTGCGCGTGCGGCTGCTCCCACTGGTATTCATATTCTATTGCAGTTAATGCTGTTTCTTAGCATGAAATGCACACTCGTGTCCAATGGCTTTTTTCTGCTAAGAAAATAGTGCTAAACGCAGAATGACTTTTATCCCGTAATTCTGTGTAATCGTGCAGACATTTTAGGTAATTCCGCATAATTAAGAAACACCGAATTACGTGAGTTATGCCCAACACTAGAGACATTGAGAAAATTATAAACACAGAAAATCTCTGACTACTGTTGTCTGCTACCGGGATCCAACAGCTCTTTGCAAAATGAACATTTACATTTTTGTCGCTAGAGGAAGGAGAACTAGAAGTTGTTTAGTGCCATCTAAAATAAGGTTTAATTTCAACGTGTTATAGCATTTTTGATCTGCATTCTTGTCTTTTAATTTAATATTACGTTTTCTCTGTTAGATGTGCATTAGCGATTTGGGTATCTGGAATTACATGTAATAGCATAGCTTGTTTGTTTAATGAAATGACCAATACAAACTGTTTTTGCATGAAATGCTATTTAAAACGCTATTTACTTAAGAGATTCCCTGTTTAAAATATCCCCTACAATGCAAAGAAAGGTCAATAGAGCCATCACAGCAATTAATAGAGTTAAAAACAGGCATTTGATTGGGGCCATTTTTAGCATAAACGTGAAATGATTTTTACTTCTGGATTATGCTTGGTTTGTGAGATCAATAGATTTAACTGAATTGTGAGCGCATATGTGTTTGCTCTACCTTTCTGTTTTTCGTGTCCTTTTCTGTAACTAGTAGAAATGTCATAAAATCAGTGGAAAGTTAATGAGTAACTATGTTTTATATACTTGATGTTATCAGTTACTTTCATCGAAAACTTTAGCTAATAAGTAATATCGAGGTCGAATGGCACACAGTAAGTCTTTAAGACTTTATAATTTCTGTTGGAGTGAGGTGTGCTAGATGTGAATGCTTGTTCATGATGCATGCATGATCTACAATTTAACTTCATTTAATAGCATATGCATATAAAGCACTTTTCCTTATTAAACCTGCCGACCTTCATCTCTGCATCACAGCAAAAGCCCCATATCTCTGCGATTACTTCAGTGTTTTACCCAAAACCACTATTCTTTTAGATGGAGAGGCACAAGTATTCTACCAAAAGAGTAATAAACATAGGTTTGTCAGAAACAAATTGGTAACAGATTTTCGAAGTCTTGCTAGGAATTTTCATATGCAGTCACTTGTTTATGCTTACGGTGCCATGAATACAGTGGACATCATAGAAAGGGTTCTTGCACATGTAAGATAAGTAATATAACACATACAAAAAAATTAAATCTGGAAGATTATGTTTATACACAGAAGTAACTGAAGTACCGTGAGACATTTCAGGGCAGCAGTAGAGTAAATGATTGATATGTGATTTAAATTCCCATTTTTATTGTTCATGGATGCTTACTGTTTGTAATAGCAGTTACATTTATAGGAGGGTATGTGTTAGGAATTGAGTTTCTGGTTGGCAGAGGTATGCACCCTGTCCAAGCAGGAACTGCAGTCCCAAACATGGTAAGTCAATAAATTAGCCTGTGCTCACCCTCTTGTAGCTTGGCAGAGAGCAGGCAGGCTTAACTTACAAGACAAAGTGTAAAGTATTTGTGCAACACTTCAAACAGTGAAAATATCACACAAAAAGACACCACAGCCGGTTGGAAAAATAGAGCTTAGTTATATGAGTAAAACAATAAAAATCCAATAAGTACAAGTCATGATATGAATTTTTAACAAATAAAATGCTTATAGTGCTTAAAAGCATAAATCCCCAGCAGGGGTCATGTGGTCACGCTAGATCATGTGAAATCCAAAAGTTCAGGTCGACAGTCCCAGACAAGTCCAGCTGAAGGTTTACCTTCTCAAAAGTAGATCCAAGACTCCTGTTCGTGGGGAAGAAGTTTGCCAGGAGCAAGGAGAGTGTTGCTTGCTGTGATCCGCCGGTGTGAAGAGTTGGCTGGGTATCACAGACTGGAGCCTCGTGGTCACGAGCGGAGATGTTTGCTGTGTGAAGAGACAAACTTGGGGCGGCTTGCGCTGATTCTTCGGGTGGTGGCGCAACACCAGTTGGAGCGAGCCTGTTCGCAGCCACGAAGAGTCCAGAAGGTTGATTTCAGGAGCCACAAAACCACTTTCAAAGTCTCGGAGGGATGCCTCTTGGGGGTAAGGAGCTGTTGAAGACGAGTTCAGGAGCTGTAGCAGATGTGGTGGAAGTCTTTTGTGTCCCTGAGACTTCAGAAGAACAGGAGGCAAGCCCTTGGAGGCACTCTGGTTCCAGGTTAGAGAAATTCAGGTGCAGTCCTTCTCATTGTCAGGCAAGGAGGGGCAGCAGGTCAGCACTGCAGAGCAGGAGTCCAGCAGAGTGGCAGTCCTTTCAGCAGTACAGCAGCCCTTCTTCCTGGCAGAGCATCCACAGGTCCAGAAGTGTACTGAGTTGGAGGTGTCTGATGTCCAGTACTTGTACCCAGTGGTGTATTTGAAGTGGGAGAGATTTCAAAGAGGCCTTTGATGTCCACAGAGTCCTTGCTCTTCCTGCCCTGGATCCAGATTCACTATAGGGGATTATGTAGCCTATAATGTGGTGTGTTATCAGGGCACAGCCCATTCAGGTGTAAGTGCCAGTTCCTCCCTCCCATCCTGCCCAGGATGGTCCATCAGACTGTGGATGACCCATCAGTCATGTCTAAGTTCTATTTGCATGTGTCTGTCTGCAGGGAATGCCCAAGAGCCCAGCTGAAATCCACTGAGACATGTATTCGGAGACAGGCCGAAATCACCAGATGGTTAAAGTAAAAAAAAATAAAAAATGTTAACTTTCTAAAAGTAGCATTTTCTGAATTACAATTGAAAATCCAAATTCACCATAAGTTGTGATCTTAAATTGTGATTCAAGAGACACCAAACCTGGGAGTCCCATCTCTTCTCAATTGGAAATTGTACATATAAAATGTGATAAGACAATCCCAATGTTATCCTATAAGAGAGATGCACCTTGTAGTCGTGAAAAATGAATGTAAGAAATTTTTACTACTAGGACATGTAAAAATAAAAAGTACGTCCTACTTTTTAAATATATTGCACCCTGCCCTTAGCCTGTCTAGGGCCGACTTTAAGGATGACTTAAATGTATTAAAAGGGAAGGTTTGGGCTTGGCAAGAGGTTTAACCTGCTAGGTCAACATGGAGATTTAAAACTGCATACACAGGCTCTTCAATGGCATGATTGAGACATGTTTGAAGGGCTACTGAAGTGGGTGGCATAATCAGTGCTTCAGACCCATTAGTAGCATTTAATTTACAGGCCCTGGGCACAGGCAGTGCTCTTTACTAGGGATTTATAAGTAGATTAAATATGCTTATTTTGGATAAGCCAGTCTTATTACGTTTTCAGCAGAGGACACATGCACTTTAGCCCTGATTTGCAGTGGTAAAGTGCCCAGAGTCCTAAAGCCATCAAAAACGAATTCAGCAAAAAGAGAAGTATGAAGGCAAAAAGTTTGGGGATGATCCTACAGAAAGGGCCAGGTCCAACAGTATGTTGCTTACTGAAGCAATCATGCCATAGTTTAAAAATGCTGTGAACAGATGGAATGTCCCCGCGTAACGGCAACGGAGTACCCTCTCAGACAAACTGAAAGCCCACTTGCCTCATTTAATCAATCAATCAGAGTATTTGTAGAGTGCGCTACTTACCCGTGAGGGTCTCAAGGTGCTGATGGGGGTGGGGTGGGGTGGGGGGGCTGCTACTGCGCGAACAGCCATTTAGAGTCTAATGGACATTCAGTCTGCCAACAGTGGAGGCTACTCTATCTCCACTGCCAACGTACACCTCCAACAGAGCAATGGCTGTTGGAGGTTTTGCCATTTCCCTCCCTATTTAGAGTAAACAGACAAATGACAAAGTTTCATTGTCCATCACCACCAGGTACAATCTGGCAGCAAGGGGCAGTGAAAACTACAAAATTACCCCAAGCCATGGGAGAAAAGTTAATTGGCACTAGAGGATGATTACTTTATTTTCAAAAACAAAATCCTGCTTTGGGATTTTGTTTTTGGAAATAAAAAAAAAGTTAAAAGTTTGACATACGCCTCCATCATCTTTCAATGTATTTACAGGAACTGCTATGACAGCGGTTCCTGGAAATGCAAGATATGTCCGCTGGGCCGGCGGAGATCTCTAAATTTTGCGGGCTGAGTAACCCTCGCCATGTCGGGAGTGAAGTACTCCACCATGGTGATGAGTTTAAGATGAGGGTACATAATCTGTCTCCCAACCTGTAAATCAGGAACTAAGTCAGAAGGTAAAACTTCTCACTTGGTCGAACCTGGTTCCGGTAGCCAACCCGTGCTCCATTGCGTTGACCTAGACTTGTCCCTTGGTACTTTGTACCGCAGCCAGTTGACTGTGGTTGTCTCTTAACACTTTTCGGTGAAATTTGTATTTTAAAATTAAAAAATTATCTCTAGTTCCTCTTATTGGATTTTTGTTGTTTTGTTATTTTATTTAGTAAAATATACTTTGTTTTTCTAAATTGGTTTGGGATTTTGTTTTTGTTGCCTTTTGAATTTATTGCTGTTTTGGTACTGCATAAAAGCTTTACACAGTGCCTTTCAGATAGTCTGTCTCCTCTGTGTCATAGCTACTAGGGGGTGCTGCTCAGGTTATTTTACAGACTTTAGTGACGCACCCCAACAAGGACTGTGAATATTACTCAAGGTGGGTAGTTACACCCACCCCCGCCCTGCACCCCACCTCACACACGAATGATCTAATTCTGTGCATTGGTTTCTGCTTACATTAAGCATCTATGGTTCTCTGTGAAAGAAATTCATTTACAGTGCTCCACGTGACCCATGTCTGTGGGCATATCACTGCAGTACCTAATGAATCTTTTTTTTATGCCTCAGCTTCCATAAATGCTATCGTCTTGCCCCTCAGACACAAAGTCTCAGACTTGGAGAAAAATTGTTTGCACGATTTGTGCCTAAGCACTAGAGCAGCCTGCTGCTTGGTCTCGGTAAAAACTTTCAAACCGTGTTTTTTTAGTATATTGCAATTTATTTTTCAAAAACAGTACTTACCACATATCTTCATTTTATTTATTCTATTCTATACTAATGTAACAGAAAATGACATGCACATCACATGACAAAATATTGGAACGCTGCAAAGCCAGAACCTTCCAGCTATAAATTCGTAATATATATTTTTCTCACTGCATCCTTTCTCAAAGTGAGTGTGCTCCTCCCACCCAAAAAAATTAAAACAGTGCATAGACAATAAAATTAGATTACATATCTTCGGGTACACTTACTTTGAAATAAAGAGCAAAAATCCACAATTTCAATTTGTCAGGGGATGCAATTATATGAACATCTTTAACAGAACCGGATATATCCAACATGAATCTACAATGTTATTCATATAGCCAGTAATTATTCTGATATTAAGTGTAGTCTGATACACATAATTCCAAGTCAGCAGCAGAAATAATAGTTCTTGACCAGAAGTGAAAAACCACGATGCACTATGAAAATGAATACGTAAAAAATGGCCATATCACTCACATCCTAAATCTTTGTGTGTCATGTGGTGTTCAAGAGTTCAAGTGAAAATTGAACACTAATGACTGAGACTGGGTACAAGCCTAGGGTGCAATCCAAAATGTGGGATAAGTCCCCCCAAGGATGGCAGGAAGCACTACCATGATACTGCTGCCCGATTGGGCTAGATTAACAAAGTGCAAGCGCATTCTGAAAAATGTTACTTGTAGTCCCAGTTGGCGAAGGACAGAGAGGTGCGAACCCATTAAATGTCCAAGGGTCAGCTCCCAAACAAAAACTGTTCCACCCATTATCGACAGAACAGGAGTGATAGTGTGGGGGGCAGTCTCATAAAAATGTTAGACAATGTAAACACATAGAATTATATGGCCCATTTTGTTCCTAGGACCCTGCCAAATAATTACATCATCACAGGTGTAAATGCCCTAGGCACTGCTTCTGGACCGTATTCCATAGAAATAAATTATAGGCAACAATCTAATTCCAGCACAAAAGCAAGGCAAAGTGCCACCCAGTATCAGTCCTTTTAAACCAGAAGCAAACGGTCCAAAAATATTAATTCTTTATGCACCTCTAATTCCTCGTTCTTGGGGAACCCCATAGGATATTTGATTTTAAGTTCCAGAATGTATTTTGACTCCAGAAAAATGTAAGTTCAGATGTATCCCTTAGAGCGGTCGTTGCCAACCTGTGGTCCAGAGCCTCTTCGGGAAGGGGGTGGTCTGGGACTGCTTAGAAAAATAAATAATATTAACATTAATAAAGTGTATTCAAATAAAGTGGCTAAATGTCTAATTGAATCTACTGTAAATTTCTAGGAATGTGAGATTGGAGGATTTGAGATTGGAGGCTAAAAATTAAATTAGTATCCTCAGATTGATTTGTGGAAGCAATGCAGATGCATCAAACAGAATATTACATGGTGGATGTGTGGCTTTCGTTGAATTTAGAAAAGCTTCAACCTTCCTATTAAAAGTTTTTTTTGTTTTATAATTGTTTGCAATTTAAAAAAAATGTTTTATCATTTTATGTGTATTGTTTTGCAGTTCAGATCATTGACAATGTTTAGGCTGCGGTCCCCGCAATCCAGCAATGGCTCTGTGTGGGGGTCCCCGAAATCCATTAATTATTCTGTGGAGGTCCCCAGGTTCCAGTAATGATAAAGTGGGAGTCCGCAGAAGTCAAAAGGTTATGAACCACTGCCTTAGACATATTTCTTTGATGAAATACAGTACGTCCCACATACTTCAAATTACAGGGACACACCAAGAAATATTTTCAGTAGTCAGGGGTACATGCCACAAATATATAGTTCTGATGGATACAACTACCTGTGGATTCCTCACCTTATGAATTCGTCCTTGCGCCAGCATCCGACGGAAAGTCTTCTTCCTAGCTGTCCACGTCGATGAGGACGTCATAATGGCACGGCTCCACGTGACTCCGTCTGACATCAACGTACCAATAAGAGGTCGGCGTACTGACGTCAGTTTTCCTCGACGCCAGTGGCTTTTCTTCTTGGCTCGTTGATTACTGTTGGTTTTTTGGTGGTTACAATGTCGCCTCCAAAGAAGTCCGGTTTCAAGCCATGTAGAGAATGTGGGGGTCGGATGTCAGTGACCGACCCACATTCGGATTGTATTTGGTGCCTTAGTTCTGAGCATGATGTTGAAGGATGCTCATCGTGCCAGAGTATGAACCCTAAGGCTCTAAAAGAGCGTGAGGCGAAGCTTTTTCTGGCGAAAGCAAAGGAGGGCCAAAAGAGGGATTCCTCCCATGCTTCACCAAAAAAGCATAAGAAGTGGCGTCATCATGACTCACGGCGCCGGATTACTCTCTGCGCCGAGCGGAGCCGATCGAGGTCGAGGTATCGGTCTTCTCGACGCCAGAAGACATGGGAGATGAGCCCTACTGTGACGCCGCAGCCCAGTAGTCCGGAGTTGTCGCCGGCGCCGTCTGTCTTTGAGGTTGCTCATCATAGCCCTCAATTGTCGCTGGCGTCGAGGGAGCCTGATGTACAGCAGTCCTCTACTCAGCAATATCCTGCTTTCCCGGCTCCAGGGGCGGATCCGGCTGCATTTTTTAATGCAATGTATGCCGTTTTTCAGTCTATGGCCCCTGCTGGCCCCACGGGGCCATTGGCATTTGATTTGGGCTCTCCGGCGCCGTATAAGGTGGCTCCATTCATGCCCTTTTGTTCAGCGGAGAGTGTCGGATCGGCGCCGAGGGTATCTCCTTGTGGGAGTTCACCACCTGTGACGGTGGCTCCACCATCGCGTCAGCCGACGCCATCGCCGGGCCATTCGACGTCGATGATGTCTCCTTCCAGACCGGCTCCATCGCCTTCCTGCCAACCAACTCTGCGGAGGTCATCGTTGGACTCCGCGCCGGGTGAGGCTAGGAGTCACCCATCTCTTCCTGGGCCTTTCCAAAGTTCAAAGTCTTCGGCATCGATTAATTCATTATCGACGCCGGCTTTGGAGACACATCTTCGGTCTCATAGGAAGGCTTTAAGACTTTTGGAGGAGGAAGAATACAGACAGCTGGAGGAAGGTGAGATTGAGCCTTCGGATGTATTTCAAGGTCTGGCCACTGCAAGTGGGCTGGATACTTCCCCGGAGTGGGACATTCCGTCTCCGGGGGAGTTTACAGAAGAGGCCGCATCCTTCCATACGGTGGTAAGGAAGGCAGCAGAGTTTCTGGACTTGCCTTTGTCTGTGGCAGAGGTGAAAACTAACCTGCTCACAGAGGTGTTGCATCCTTCTGCGTCCAGTGCTGATCCTTTGCTGCCTTTTAATGAGGCTTTAACTGAGCCTATATTGGACTTGTGGAGGAAACCAGTTAAGACTCCTGCAGTGAACAGGGCAGTGGCGAGGAGACATAGGGGCGCACCAGGCGATCCGGTTTTCCTGTCACGACATCCGACTCCTGAAAGTTTAGTAGTTCAGGCGTCTTGCTCCGCGAAGTCTGCTCCTGGAACATTCCCTGGAGTCCCAACTGATAGGGAGTCCAAGAGGATGGAGCAGTCTTCGAAGAAGATCTTTTCATCCTGTAGTATGGCGCTCAAGGCTACTAATTCTACCTGTGTGCTGGGCAGGTATGTCCACGCCCTTATGGACTCCGCTAAAGAGATGGCCAAGGATCTGCCACAGGAGGTGCAAAGGTCCTTTGGGTCTCTTTTTACGGATGCGCAGGCGGCTGCACAACAAATTATACAGTCTGTCCTGGACGCGTCTGATTCGGTAGCCAGGGCCATGGGAACATCTGTGGCTACTAGGAGGCATGCCTGGTTAAGGTCGTCAGGATTTTCATCGGACGTTCAATCCACCTTATTGGATCTACCATTTGATGGGGAAAAGCTGTTTGGAGACAAGGCGGATTCTGCCCTTGAACGGTTTAAGGACAGTCGGGCAACAGCTAAGTCTTTGGGCTTACAGACTTCTGCTGCAGCATCTTATAGACCTTTTTGCAGGTTTAGGGAGTTTACATGTGGCTCTGCCTTTCGGAGGTCCCAATACTTGGCCCAGCAACCTGCCAATCCGCCCTATCGTGCCTTTAGAGGGCGGGGTAGGGGTAGAGCTAGAGGGCCAGCCCAGCAGCCTTCATCTTCATCCTCCTCCTACGGTGGGCAACAGCAGAAGCAGCCCTAGTTTTCCCCACTTTATCGTCCATAATTCTCCTGTAGGGGGAAGATTGAGTCTTTTTCCCCAAAAGTGGGAGTCGATTACAACGGACTCGTGGGTGTTAAGAATTGTGGAAAAAGGTTATGCTCTCCCCTTTCAGGAGTCCCCTTCTCCCTTTCCCCCCGTCCCTCATTTTGTTCAGAAGAACATCTTCTGTTGTTGCAACAGGAGGTTATGACCATGTTGTCAAAGGGCGCAATAGAGTTGGTGCCGTTGCAGGAAAGGGGTCAGGTGTGTTATTCAAGATATTTCCTGATTCCCAAAGCGGACGGTCGTCTAAGACCGATTCTAGACTTGAGGATTTTGAATTTGTTCCTCAAACAGGAGAAATTCAAAATGCTGACCCTAGCCCAGGTACTATTGGCGTTGAAGAAAGGAGACTGGATGGTGTCTGTCGACTTGCAGGATGCGTACTTTCATATTCCAATAATCAAGTCACACAGGAAGTATCTCCGGTTTGTGGTTGGAACGCAACACTACCAGTTTGCGGTCCTTCCGTTTGGACTTAGTTCATCACCTCGGGTTTTTACGAAGGTGATGGCGGTTGTTGCAGCACATCTCAGAAGGAGGGAAGTAGCGGTTGTTCCCTACCTGGACGATTGGTTGATCAAAGCCAAGACTCCAGAGCTTGTGTTGTCTCATCTGCGAATGACAACCCAGTTGTTGTTCGATCTGGGTTTTTCAGTAAATGTACCCAAATCTCACCTGGAGCCCTCTCAACGCCTCCTGTTCATAGGGGCAGTACTGGACACAACATTGTTTCGGGCCTACCCCCCGCCTCAGCGGGTTCGGGACATTCAGGCACTGATTCCAATGTTTCAAATTGGAGCGGCAGTTCCAGTCCTCAAGGTCTTACGCCTGTTAGGTCTGTTTGCTTCTTGCATTCTGTTGGTCACTCACGCTCGCTGGCATATGAGGGCTCTTCAGTGGTGCCTCCGCAGGCAGTGGTTCCAGCACAAAGGAGATCTCTGGGATTCAATAAAGATCTCCAGGGACGCTGTAGCGGATCTTCATTGGTGGACAGTGGACGGCAACCTTTCCCAATGAAACCCGTTTTCACTACCACCTACTGTGGCCACAGTAATATCGGATGCTTCCACTCTAGGGTGGGGAGCTCATCTGGGGGACCTGGAGATCAAGGGTCATTGGTCTCCAGCGGAACAGATGTTGCATATCAGTCTGTTGGAGTTGCGGGCGGTACGTTTGGGGCTCAAGGCCTTCCTCCCTTCGCAGTCAGTCAGTTCAGGTCCTGACAGACAACACTACCGCGATGTGGTATATAAACAAACAGGGAGGAGTAGGGTTGTACCTTCTCTGCAGAGAGGCTGTGCGACTCTGGTCCTGGGTTTAGGACCATCAGATTTGCTTAGTAGTGAATCATTTGGCCGGAGTACTGAATGTACGTGCGGACGGTCTCAGTCGTCTCTTCTCAGTAGATCACGAGCGCGTCTCCATGCAGACCTGGTCCTCTACATCTTCGGGATTTGGGTACGCCTCAGGTGGATCTATTTGCCACTCGGGAGAACGTGCACTGTCCGTTGTTCTGCAGCCTCCAGTATCCGTTGCAAGGAGCGTTGGGGGATGCGTTTCAGATGTCCTGGAGCGGCCAGTTGCTTTACTCGTTTCCCCCCCTTACCCTTGATTCCTCGGGTTCTGAGGAAGGTTCGTCAAGACCGGGCCCAGGTCATCTTGGTGGCACCGGATTGGCTGAGAAGGGTATGGTATACAGACCTGCTTCAACTCTCTCAGTGCCCTCCGCTGCGTCTCCCGCTCAGGGCAGACCTCCTCTCACAGTCGCAGGGGCAGGTTCTACACCTCCACCTCCAGAGCCTGCACCTTCATGCCTGGAGATTGAACGGGGCAACCTGAGTTCCTTTTCTCTCCCACCGGATGTAGTAGATGTTATTCTATCATCCATGCGACACTCCACTAAATCCATTTATGCCGGTAGGTGGGCAAAATTTGTGGTTTGGTGTGGAGAGAATCAAAAAGATCCCTTAAAGGCCCACCTTTAAGATGTTCTTTTGTTTGCTATTTATTTAGCAAAGAAAGGCTGTACGGTAGCTACGGTTAAAGGTTATTTGGCGGCTTTGTCGGCTTATCTTTGCCTTCCGGACCAGCCTTCTTTATTTAAATCTCTGATTGTAAATAGGTTCATTAAGGGTTTAGTTAATAAGTTTCCTCCCACGCCCTTTCACATGCCTCAGTGGGACCTGAATCTGGTACTGACATTTCTGATGGGTTTGCCTTTCGAGCCTATGCATTCATGCCCGTTGACATACTTAGTCCTAAAGACTGTTTTCTTGATTGAGATTACTTCTGCTAGGAGGGTTGGGGAACTTCAAGTCCTTTCTGTTAAACCTCCATTTACCATGTTTTTCCCTGATAAAGTGGTGTTGAAAACCAGGGCAGCTTTTCTGCCAAAAGTTGTCACTCCTTTTCATATGGGTCAGGCTATTACCCTTCCCTCTTTTTACCCTCCTCCCCACCCCTCTAAGGATGAAGAGAGGTTCCATCGGTTAGACCCTAAGAGGGCTCGGAGTTTCTACCTGGAGAGAACAAAAGACTTTTGTCTGGATGATCAGCTGTTCGTAGGGTATGTTGGACAGCGGAAGGGCAGAGCGGTTCAGAAACGAACAATCTCCTGGTGGGTCAACCTGTGTATAAAAGTTTGTTACTCTCTGGCGAAGAAAGTTCCTCCCTGAAGGTATCAGGGCCCATTCTATTAGGGCTAAGTCTGCTTCTTCGGCCCTAGCGAGAGGAGTTCCATTAGTGGACATTTGTAAAGCGGCAACTTGGGCGTCCCTCCATACCTTCGTAAAACATTATTGTTTGGACTCTGAAGTGAGGAGGGACGGTCATTTTGCTTGCTCGGTATTGCAAGATTTCTTGGTGTAATCAGGCGGGCACCAACCACCGAGTGCGGTACGGCTTATTCATAAGGTGAGGAATCCACAGGTAGTTGTATCCATCAGAAGAACAAGTTACTTACCTTCGGTAATGCTTTTTCTGGTGGATACACTAGCTACCTGTGGATTCATCACAGTCCCTCCCGCCTCCCCGTTGCCTGCCTGATTTCACAGTTATCTTGTAAATGGTTGGTTTTTGTTTATCTGGATATATATTATATATATATATATATTTATGTATTTATATATTTATGTAAATATATGCGTTTGAGGGAAATGTTCTTGTATATATGTATTTTTCTTTACGGTTTTTGATGGGTCGGTTCTCACCTGTTCGCCTCAAAGGCACGTAAAAAAGTGAGGTGAAACTGACGTCAGTATGCCGACAAGGACCTCTTATTGGCACGTTGACGTCAGACGGAGTCATGTGGAGCCGTGCCATTATGACGTCGACGTGGACAGCTAGGAAGAAGACTTTCCGTCGGATGCTGGCGCAAGGACGAATTCATAAGGTGAGGAATCCACAGGTAGCTAGTGTATCCACCAGAAAAAGCGTTACCGAAGGTAAGTAACTTGTTCTTTTCTTCCAGTTAGTAGCTAGATGATACTCCTTCACGTATCAGTAAATTTACATGCTTTGCATCTTCCACATTTATGAAAACCCTTAGTTGAGCCTAACTAGTTACTCCTGGAGTTAACATTTGTGAACTAGCTATTTATCAATGTATCCTCCAAGGATTTTTTCCTCTCCTGTATGTAATGGAAGTTTTGAGATTTGATTATCGGCTAATGTTATTTCAAGATATTCCGATGTTTGGACAAAATAGATCTGATATTACTGGGCTCCATGTTGTTAGTAGTAAACTAGTGCATTCCCCACCAGATATTCTAGTATTCGGGAATAAGAGTTGTTTATGATTAATCAGTTCGATTTTCAGGTTAGCTATTGTTAGTCGTATTAGGGTATCCCCACATTCTGAATCTGTTCTCATTGTGGAAATTGTCATTCACAAACTCAGCTTCCATATTATGCACATGCTTGGCTCTCAACATTTCACCATAAGGAATGCTATTGATAAGATGGTGATCTTGGAATGCTGGCTTTTGCAATTAAGAGCACTATTTGCTGCTGTCTCTTTTCTGTGTAGACTGGTGTACGCCAAGTTCCCCTCCACTCTGATCTTGAAGTCAAGAAACTCAGTCTCTTCCTTCTTCGTTTGGGAAGTAAATTGTAGAATATATTGATTGTCAGTATATTTTCTAGCCTTCTTCTTGGGACCCTTCTAGACAAGAAACAAATCATCAGTGTATCTTGTCGGGAATATCATATATTTTATATATTCAGAATTCAAGTCGCTCCAGACCACCTGTTCCTCTCACCAGCCTATCACGAGATTCACGCAGCTGGCGACGAAGCAGGTGCCCATTGCAGTCCCAGTCACCTGCCTGTAATAGACTCCATCAAACAAGTAAATATTCTCTTTCAGACAATACGTAATTCTGTTGTTGTCATAGATACTGATGGGTCTGGTTTTAAAAAAACTGCTCCCAGGCACTTGCTTACCCTCAAACCATGATCCGTATAAGTAGATAATGAATTGACATTCCTAGGTATCATGATAAATGTGTCCTCCCAGTTGAGGTCTTGTATTTTAGTATGGAAATCTGTACTGTCGTATGATGGTTGTGCGAGTACAAGTGGAAAAAGGAAATGATTGATATAAACTGCTGCATTCTCAAGTAGTCCCTCATTAGAGAAGACGATTGGTCTTCCCGGACGGTTCTCAGTATTTTTGTTGAACTTTAAGCGGTAGATGGAAACATGGTTTTTCACATTTATCGTTGCGTAGGAAACCATATTCTTCAAAACCGAAGAGACCCTGATCTCGCCATTGCACCAAAAAGCCATGCTATTTAATAATGGATGCCCTGTATTCACTACGAGTAATAATCTCATAGCATTCTGTGAGATTCATGTCTCTATGGGCATCCCTCTCATACATGGTAGCATCCATAATGACCACAATGCTGCCCTTGTCTGATGGTTTGATAACCATTGAGCTTTCCATCTCTGGCTGGCAAATTATTTTTCCAATTGTATCATGTTTCTCAGGACCATGGGTTCCTTGATCACTATTTAAATGAAGACATCTATATTGTCTTGTGGGGGTTCTCTGGATTATTTTCGGTTTAGACTTAAAGCCACCCCTCCCAGGTGCACTAATATCAATGCCCATTTTCAACAAATGTTCCCTCATAGCTGTTTCACTGTCCATATCTGAGACATTTTCATGTATCAGTGGTTCCAATGCCAATAGACAGTCAACATCCCCAACTGTCAATACATTATTTCCAGCATCAAGATTGGATTCCCATTGTTTTTAGAAGACGTTTTACATATCTTATTTAATTTTAATTTTCTAATAGAAAAAAGTCTATGTGGGTTTGAGCTTATTCACATTGTGTAGTAGGGCAGAAGGTCAATCCCAATTCCAAGAGTGATTTCACTGAATTTGTTGAAATATGTTTGGAAAGATTATTAAAGTATGCTTGGAAAGATTAATTTCTGTTAAGGCCCTGTTATCCATCATAGATTTTTCCTGGTGCATCACACTTTCTTCCCACGTGGCAATTTGTTCTGCTCCTCCCCTTCTTGTGCTTTTCCTTTATTTGCCCTTTTTCTTTTTCTATGGGCCTGCCCCTGCTTGGTCTGTCTGCTTGGCAGAGCAGGTGAAACTCATTTAAAAAAATAAATAGTCAGTGTAGGTGTGCGACTTGATGTGCTATGTAGCTCATCCTCATCCGTACTCATATCTGAACTCTATTTGCTCATTATTAATTCCTATTGGATTTGCATGTCCTATCTCATTTCTTTTCTGTGTAGCTCTTACTTTTTGGCGAATATCCAGATCCTGCCCACAGCATAGTCTTTTCTACCCCAATGAAATATCTGCTATTTCTTCAACTTTATTTCCTGATATTTCCAATGTTTCTGTCATTGTCCGTCATAAGTTTAAGTGTCCTGATCACTGTCCTTATCAAACTTCTGAATAATTTGACTGATCACATTGTGGATTTTAATCAAATCCAATTTAGCATACTTAATAAGAACTTTTGTCATTCCTTGACTTGATTTAGCTGTAAAATCTGCCCATTCCTCTCTAGGAGGCCCAGATGTGGAGATTCATATGTGGGGACAGTTAAAATCCTTAGCCTTGTGGTACTCAATTTACCTCCACATATTTGGATAGGGTGATAATTTCACACCATTTGCTAGTTTCCTTACGTATTAGTTTCTTGCGGCCATAAATCTTCTGTTTTAGTGTCCGATTTTTTCGTCATTGTGCATAACAAAGTTATTATGATCCTTGGTGTAATTAATTAATCTATAGAGAAAAGTCTGATGTATGCACGTACATGGTTCTCCACTGGTCAGAGAAGATGTGAGTGAAAGTGAGTTGTGATGAATTTGGAACAAAAAATTATTGTCCTTTAAGAAAGGTCAAGTATTTGAAAATTCTAATTGTCATCCTGTGGTACTACAGGCTAATCTAGGACACTTTCTTGACCTGAAAAACTTGGATTATATTTAATGCATTTTGGCATTGTTCATTTTTTTTTTTCCTGATGGATACTTCTAACCTCAGATTATGCACCTTATGAATACCCCAGATGCCAGACGAGAGCTGTAGTTTTTTTTTTTTCCTCACCAATGCACCCTTGTGTCTGCAGGTGGCATAGTTCAACTCCATGTATGGTCAGTCCTATATCAGAGGTGATGTTGGGAGCCTCAATATAACAGCCATGTCTTTGCATCAACATCAGTTTCCATCTTTGCCACAAACAGATGCCAGTGATGGACCCGCACCAGGGCTGTATCTAGTGTCTCTGCTCATCACATGACATGCATTTGTGCAAAAATTTGCTCAAATGAGCACAAAGGCCATCTGGAACTGCAAGGCCAAATACTACATTACCAAGCACTGCAGAAAAACTTGGACGTCTGATTGAAGTCAAGGATGCATTGTTGGTTCAGAAGCTGCTCCTGAGAGATATGTTCATTCCACTCCAAAGCGGCTATGGCCTTCCTGTTCTGGCCCACTGCTCCAGAGTGGCTTCCCAGAGGACCACTTGTCTGACTAGAAGTTCCCACTCTTTAGGAGAATGGAGCCATAGAGAGGGTACCAGCATCAGAGATCAGGACTACCTGCTACTCCCTCTACTTTGCTTCCAGAGAAGGACTGAGGATTTTGCAATATTCTAAACATCTGCCCCCTGAGCTGCTTCTGCAAGTTCAAAATGCACAGTTTGGTCAAATTCTATCTGCCCTGGCTCCAGAATGCTGTATGGTGGCGCTGGATTTGCAGGATGCCTATTTCCACATCCATGTCCTACTATCCCACAGGTGCTACCTGCAGTTTCTAGTAGGCCACAAGTATTTTTCCTATGCTCCTATATGGCTTCACTAGTGCCCCTCCAGTGTTTATGAAAGTGATGGTGGTGGTGCCCATCTGAGGAGGTTGGGAATACCAGGCTTCCCCCTACATCACATCAAGGACTAGTTGCTAAAGGTGGGCTTGCTACAGTCATGGACTACCGCCAGACGACATCCACCCTGTTGACAACCCCTAGATTTACCATCAACATGTCGAAGTCACATCTGACTCCTTCGGAGAGGCTCCCTTTCATTTGGACCTCAGCTTCACTGACGGCAGACCCCATTCCCTACCGAACCCTAAACCGTTGACTGAGACATGGCTGCTGGGTTGGGGAGGCCATCTGGGAGAGATGTGAGATCAGAGGACTTTAGGCTCTGCAGAAACCCACCTTCACATTAACTTGTTTGAGTTTCAGATGATTTGCTTGGCACTAAAAACCATCATTTCATCCATCAATTGGAAACCAGTGCAGGTTCTTAGACAGCTGCACTGCAATGTGGTAATGCAACAAACAGGGTGAGGAGGGGTTCTAGGTCTTATGAAAAGAACCCTCGACACTTTTAGAACTGTCCGAGTCATCAAGGCATCTCCCTTGTCATACAACACCTGGTAGGATCTTTAAATGCCAGGGCATATGAACTCAGGCCAGCATTGCCTAGCAGATCATGAATGGCAGCTACACTCAAAGGGGGCATAGGATATTCTCTGCCAATGGGGAGAACTTGGCTTGCTCGGTTCACCAGTGCTGAAAATGCGCAGTGTCCATACTTTTGCTTGTTGCAGTCCCAGGCCAATTCTCCCTAGCATGCAGTTAGATTGTAGCTTGGGACTCTGGTACACCTTCCTACCCAAAGTTGTGAAAAAGATCAGGAATTACTTTGTTCAAGTCATTCTACTGGCTCTGAATTGGCCCATCAAAGTGTGGTATTCAGAACTTCTGGCTATAGGCATCTATCCTCTGAGCCAGTTGCCTTTTTGGGAGATTCTTCTATCACAGCTCAGGGTGCTGCACCTCAGCCTGCACAACCTATAACATCATGCTTGAAGATTGAACAGCCAACTGCTTTTGACCTTTCATTTGAGGTAACAAATGTCATTCTGGCAGCCAGGCGGCCCTCTACCAAAACCATCTATGGGGGTTGCTGGGAGACATTTGCTGGTTATTGTGCTTCTAGGCATGTTCAACCTCCCAAGGCCAGCTATCCCACACCCTTCTTGTTTCCTTTGTTGGACGAGCAAAGGCTTGCCGTGGCAGCAGTTAGAGGTTATCTGTCAGTCTTATTGGTTTTTCCAAAACTACCCCATCAGCCTTTAAATCGCCTGTTGTAAGGTGTTTCTCATTAAAGGGATGCCTCATATATTTAAACATATACCTTTTGTAATGCTTCAGTGAGACTGAATTTAGTTCTTAAATTTTTAATATGTATCCCACTTGAACTAATGCACAATTGACCCCTGAGGCTTTAAACGTTTAATACAGTGTTCCTTATAGCAATCACATTAGTGCTTTGCGTCTGTTCAATGACCATATGCCACCACCTTCCTGGCCAGCTAGTACTAAGGACTGAGGCAGCATGCCTTTCTGAAGTTGTCACGCTTTTCCACATCGGGCAGGCTACCCACCTTGCCAACGTTCTTTGCCCCTTCTCATCCATCCAAGGAGGAGGAGGAAAGACTCCATTGTTTAGACCGTAAGAGGGCCCTGAGCTTCTACAGTGATTGCACCAGCGACCACTGTGTGGATGGATAATCAACTCTTCATTGTGTTCTCTTGAACAAAGAAATGAAAGACAATACAGAAATTAACCATCTCCAGATGGATTGTCCTTTGTTCTGATGTGGAATTGCTAAGAAACAGCCTCTTAAAGGCTTGTGGGCTCAGACCACCAGAGCCACAGCTGCAACCACTGCGCTGGCACATGGAGTGCCTTTTTTTTTAGAAATTTGTCAGGCTGCCATGTGGGCATCTGCTTGCAAAAAAGATTTAGCAGGAGAGGGACAAATTAAATAATTATTACACACAACCAATAATAACTCTTGGTTCGAAGGAATACAACTATTTTCCATTATTTATTATATTTGTCAATGTACACACACATCTCAGGATCAGAGGAAGACTTCCTATCTATAAACAACTGACACTACAGTGGAACTATATACACTTATCTATACATATTTACAAAAATAATAGACAAGTGAACCACATAATACATAGGATATAAAAAAGTTTTTTTATATATACATGTGCCCTACTCCAACGATTCATAGAATAGTCACAACACAAAAACTCACTGTTCTCTACAGTTGTGGAATACCAACAACCTTTGCGGTCTATTCTAGACCCTGTGCCTCACATCGACTACAGACACATCAAGGATGGGTTGGGGTGCTCACCTCCAGGACTTGACAGAACAAGGCCTCTGGGATGCCAAACACCAGTCCCTACACATCAACTACCTGGAGCTTCGGGCTGTGTTCCAATCACTGAACGCTTTCATTCTTCACCTGTTGCACAAGGTTGTCTTAGTCCAGACGGACAGCATGACAGCCGTATATTATTTCCAAAAACAGGGAATGGGGACAGTCTTCACAACTATCACACTGCTCTCAGACCATTTGGAATTAGGCTCTTCAACCACCACATTCACCTGTGGTGGATTATCTCCCAGGGACCAGCTTGACTTTGCAGACCTGCTCAGCAGGATGCAGCAACAAGTTCACGAGTGGGAACCCCACCGTCAAGTCCTCTACTCATACTTTCAAAGGTGGGGGACTCCTCACATAGACCTTGGATGAGTTGGTATGGGATATATGCTTACTCTGTTCGACCTCTCCTTCTCATTCTGTTCCTGGTTCAGAAGAACAGGCAAACATCTCACCAAGTCAGCCTTGGTTTACCACACTATTAGATCTTTCAGTAGTCCCACATGGGAAGCTCTCCTACAGGAGCCTGATCTGTACAGAACAATGAACAGATCAGGCATCCAAACCCCATGTCACTCAACCTTGTGATATGGCTGATGGAGTCACTGGGTTTGACTACTTGGGCTTGCCCGTAGAATGTATGGTCATTCTTAAAGAGGCACGTAAACCCACTACTAGAGCCTGTTATGCTGTTAAGTGGAAATGCTTCATTTGCTACTGCCGATCTAAACAAATTAATCCAGTGAAAGCAACAACCCAAGAATTTGTTTGCTATCTGCTCCACTTGCAGAAAGACAATCTCTCCTACACTTCATTTGTCTACATCTCACAGCAATATCTGCAAAACAGACAGCATATTTCTTTATCCAGAATTCGTGTCATAAAGGCTTTTATGGAAGGACTCAAATGTGTCATTTCACCCAGGGTACTCCCAGTCCCATCCTGGAACCTTAACATTGTTCTCACAAGACTCATGGGTCCACTGTTTGAAACACTTCAATCATGTCCACTTGGAATAACCTTTCTCCCAAATTCATGGAGATAAAGTAGTTCTTCTCACTAATCCCAAGTTCCTCCCAAAAGTGGTTTCCCAGTTTCACATTAACCAGTCCATTGAACGACCAGTTTTCTCTCTGCAGCCATACTCTGTTGCAGAAAGGGCCCTTCACACCCTAGATGTCAAAAGAGCACTCGTACTATGTTGATAGAACCAAAGACTTTAGAAAAACCCTCTACAGCTTTTTCACCACTTCAGACAGGTAACCCAGTATCCAAATTAGGCATAGCCTGATGGATAGTCAAATGTATACAGACTTCTGATGCTAAATCTAAGAGGCCTTTACCTGTTACCCCTCTAGCACACTCTACTAGGAAAAAGGCTGCTACTATGGCTTTTCTAGACAACATCCCTTTAGCTGACATTTGTAAGACAGCTCATGGTCCGCATCACATACTTTGACAAAACACTACTGTTTGGACGCACTGGCATGTCAACAAGCTAATGTAGATCAGGCTGTGCTACGTACACTTTTTCAGTCTACTGCAACTCCTACAGGCTAGCCACCGCTTCTGATGAGGGATTGCTTTACAGTCTATGCAGAGCATGTTTATTTGCAGCCACACATCCGACCGAGCAGAAAATTTTACTTACCCAGTAAGCATTTGTTCGTGGCATGTAGTGCTGTAGATTCACATGGGCCCTGCTTCCTCCTGTGGCCATTCCAGTTACTTTATATTTGTATTTATATGTGCATATGTATTTACATTTTGCATGGACATCTCTTTTTCTATACTTTCTTTGCTTACCCTCCTTTCTCACCCGCCTGCGGGAAAACAATCTAACAATGCCCATGCACAATATCACAGAGAGAAGGAGTCACTCGATCCTGTGAATCAAAATGCTTCTTCAAAGAAAAACAACTTGCACCACTCTGGACCCAACACTAGATGGCAGGATTATGGAGAGCATGTAAATCTACAGCACTACATGCCACGAACATATGCTTACTGGGTAAGCAACTTTTCCTTTTAGCCATTGAGTGCTAGTATTTTACAGGGTGTAATTGCTCAGCATAAATTGTAGTAGATAAAAAGATAGCTTAGAGAGAAACACATAATTAGAGATCTGCGATTTGAAGATAAATGACCTTCTTTAGGTGGAATTTCAGTAGTTCTAATGATTCCCATGTTTCCTGAACTTCACCTTTGTTAATGATAAAATGCAGGCCACAGGTAGAAACATTGTATTTATCATCTCTGCTGGTCTGTGAAAATTCCTTGCTCCAGACACCTGACTCATTGTTTTAGTTGTACATTCTATTGTGTTTTCTGTTATCTATTGTAAGTCACACTGTGGCATTCCCACTTATTAGAAGAATACATCTTTGCTTCATGAGTAAGAATATAAGGTGAAGATGGAGGTAATAATAAAAATAAAAAATATATTCATATTAATTTAATTTTGTGATGTGTTAAGGATTATAAAGATTTATAAAGTGTTAGGAATTATAAAGATTTATTTAAATATATCAATTGTTTTTTTTTTGATGGATGCTTTTAACTTATCAGTGGTATATGGATTAATTATGATTTTTTGTATTTCCAATAAACATTTTTATCTATTTAAATATATCTTTATAATTCTTAGCACTTAATGCATCATTACAACACTATTGATATATTATGTTTTATTTTTTTTATTACCTCCATCTTCAACTTATAGGGTGAGTAGGATGTGATAATGTTAGCCTCCTTTGTCTATAATGAAAACAAGATTCTCTCTGCATGTTATTTGGGGAATAGCCATTTCATTACAAGACCGAAGGCTACCATTATGCATGTTTAAAGCTGTCAAGTGCCACACAACTTACATGGTCTACAGGTCTCAAGTAGAATTTTGCAAAGGTATTTCCTGAGACCAATCTACCACTTTTAAAATATCTTAAAGTGAACCTGCTGACCAGAAACCCTTACTAGCCATGGCACACCTAGAAAAATGGTAACCAAATCTGTAAAGATCCATACCTGCTTTACTCATAACCACACATACCCATCTGGCTAAAGTTGTCATAGAAACTGCCCTGTAAGGTTTAAGATAAGACAATAATTTAATTTTCAACATGTGTTCTATACTCCAGCATTTTGTTCTCAGACTTTCATGCATCTCACCACACAGTTTTTCACATTCATGGAAATAAGGATAAAAGATTGAACCAGACATCATTTTTATTCTTTTCCAAATATCGAATTGTATCCCTTCCTGAGAAAAGAATCTATTTGAAACTTCCAGTGCCTTCACATCAGAAACCCTTCTGAAAGATATCAGACAGAGTAAAGTAACTGCCTTTAAACAGATCTGTTTAAGAGAAAAGTGGTTATTACCTTGCAATGAAGTAAAAAGCCTGCATATTAAACTCAAGTCCCATAGAAAACTCTAAGCGAGCCTTAGGAGGTCTCCTTAATCTTATACCCTTCATTACTCCTTTTTATCAAGGGGTCACTTCCAATTGCAAATGGCCCGCCGAAAAATTAAGTCCTATAGGAAAGACCTGAATTGTATAAATTGGCTAATTAATTAGCTATCATGCTACAGGAGCTTCCACAGTATCAGCATCTTTCCATGCACCAACTACACTACTTATTCCAAACATCCTTGTACCTTTTTCTAGTTCCAGGGGCCCATGATTCTTCCAATAGCTCTTGGCTCTTACTGAAAGGCCTGAATATCTGCTAGAATCGCTGAAATCTTCCAAAAAAGAAGGTTCATTCTCCCTTCTAAAACCAAAGTGCGCCCCTCTCCTTCTGAATCCATCAGAAGACCAAAGGATACCAGAACCAGGCGGGGTATAGCTACTGCGAACTCCATCACTCCTAGGAACCAAACTTGTGACCTCCAAAAAGGAGTCACCAGAATAATCTTGCAGCCTTCTGGCATTATTTTAATCCCCACACTCAATCATGGAGAAAGGTGGAGAAGCATAAGTACCTTTCCTTTCCCAATTCTGGATAAAGGCGTCCACTGCCATCAACTTCGGATCTGGTCTCCAATTGAAATACTTGGGAACCTGATAAGTCAGCCTGCTTGCAAACAGGTCCACCTGAATTGGACCCCATAACCTTGGGAACATATTGGAAACTTCAGGATTCAATTTCCAATCGCTGAAGTGCCAGAGGGATCTGGAAATCCAATATGCCCTCACTTTCTGAAGGCCTGGAATTAATTCTGCTGTCCACACAATCGTGTGATCCCAACAAAGATACCAAATTTGTTTTGCTAGATTTGCCAGATTTTTCGACATCGCCCCGCCAAATGAGTTTATATAAGAAACTGCTGTAAAATTGTCTATGCGTGTTAGTGTAACTGTGTTCTTCAACAAATCCTTAAAGCTCTTCAAAGTGTTCAGACCAGCCAACACCTCTAGACAATTTATGCGAAGAGTTTGTTCTTCTCTGGACCATCTTCCACCAGTTTCTAAGCTGTACAAACAAGCTCCCCAATCTAAATTGCTGGCATTTTATTCCAGCACAAACTAGGGAATGGTTCCAAAGATGACCCTGCCGTTTCACACCTCTAAATTCTTTAACCACCATTCCATATCTTTCTGAGCATCTGTTTCACAGGTGAAGTCTCTCCTCATACTATAAGCTTTTCCTTAAACCCAAGGCTTTTAGTCTCTGAAGGCTTCCGTAATGTAGAGGACCTTGGGAGATGTCCTGAATGGATGAAGATAAACCCAGTACTGTTCCGAGATCTCTCAATATTATCACCTCCTTCAACAAAACTGTCTTTAGTTCCTTCCTTATCTTTGTCTTAGGAAGCCATAAACGGGATAGCACTGTGTCTACTTGAAATTCCAGGAACTCTAGATTCTGAGTACGGACCATAACAGATTTCTCTGTGTACCCCCTAAAAACCTAAACTCTCTAGACGTTCGACTGTCCAAGCCAGATATTTCAAAAGAAAAATATTGTCTAAGTAAAAGTATGCATCTTCGAGGTCTAACTTTACCAATCAATCGTTTCTCTACAGAATGTATCCTAATAGATGGATCCCTTCCATGTTGAAGTGCCTGTAAACCAAAAACGTGTTCAAATCTCTCAAATTTATGACAAGATGCCAACCTTTGTCCTTTTTCTTTACCAGAAAAATTGTACTCTTCCATAGTTAACGTAGTCTCTGGTGTCCCGATTGTAAAATTGGGACATTAAAAAGCCATTTCCCCTCTTGTCAGCCCTTCCAAAAACGTTCTAGAGATAAAGATTATTCTGAGCCTTGCTGAAGGCAGCGAAGGTGGAAAGCGTATTTTTAAAGGTACTTTACAGAACTCTTCCCAAAAAGTAGACCATTAGTATTTCCCATGCCCCCTCGTGTGGAAAAATCTGCCAATTTTGGATTCATTCACATTAGGACTGCTTACCTTTTCTCAGTGATTAGGCTGCATTAGGGTTACCCAAAATACAAATGGCACGTTGTGCCTTACCTCTTAGCAAATCAACATCAGTCCTCAAGTTACTGCTTCTCGCGTCTTCAGCCATACCCAAAATGCTGTTCAGAGGACCCAGCATATCCAGTATTTTGCCCCAACATTGTTTGAGGCATTTTTCAATTCCCTTTGTGGGGGTCCTTACCTAATTGAACTAGAAAGGTGATAAACTCAGGGTTTAAACTGGATATATAACAAGTTTTATCACCCGTGGAATGTCTAGGGCCCTCAGCTCGCATTAAATTCTAGATATATTTGTCAAAATAATTTCTAACCCTGACATTTAGAAATCTGGAAACGTGTCCAAAGTCCACCAATCCAATGCAGATGTTTAATATTGTAGGGTTAAACATATCTCCCCCAAAGGGAGTCTTTAACTGCTTTGGAGTTACGAGCCTGAAGTAAATCACCATCTAAGTTTCCTAATAAATCTGAGCATTCCTCTGGATCAAAAAACCTATTCATCCCACTTTTTGTCTTCACCAAGGATGTCAAAGTGTCTTAAGACCAAAGTGTGTCTTTAAGGTCACTCTTTCTGAGCATGCGCCATAGGTGACCTTTCTTTGCGCCCCATCAAGGCGGCCACCTTTTGTGCTGCTATAAGCACCAGAATCTATTTTAGCACACAGGCTTCCATGACCTTAGGCGTGCCTTTGGGCCTTCTCAAGGTATTTTCTCTTGTGAGAATCTTCACCCTTTTTATAAGACATAGCGGTAGAAGGGGATTCCCCCTTAAAAAAAAAAAAAGAGTAATAATTCTTTTCAGAGGGGGCGTCCCTCTTCCTTTGAGCAAGTGCGTTGCCCACTGCCTCTTTAACAAAGCGCCTAAGTTCCTCTTCCAAGAATTTTCTACCACAGAGAGAGCCTGGGTATTAGACTCCATAATATTTAAAAATGTAAGAATCTGCCTCAGAAGATACAAATAACTGTGCCAAAAAATGTTTATTCGAATAGGCAAGACAAAAATTAATAGTGTTAGAACACAAAAAAAAAAAAACACGAGGGGAGTACATACTTGCATACATCCGTAATTTGCTTGAAAATTATCTGAGGGACTCAGTTCAGTTTGCCTGTTTTCGGTTGCAAAATTGCCTCCTAGCGTGAGCTGGTTGCTACAAGACATTCAGAAGCCTTTTGGAGTTTTAATGTGCCCAGCAACACGTTCAAAAGACGCAGCATTGCTCAGCAATGAGGCACTACTAAAGGAGGACTGCTCTGTTAGTCCTCTTTCTGTTCTCATAGTCATTTGACTCAATAATGTGCCCAACAGCGCGCTCCAAGCACACAGCACAGCCAGCAACAGAGTGCAAGTAGTTGAGGATCGCTAGTCCTCTTTTTATGTTCATGCGAAACGCGCAACAGCGGACTCACTGTTTCCTCTATTGTGCCCTCTGTGCATCATTAAAAATTCACTGCTGTCCTGTAAAAAAACGTACATGAACCTGAACAGTTATAATCTCTGCGGTAAGACGAATTACTGTAAAGTGCTGATCCCGAAGGAACCAGATCAATAAAAATGCTCATGGTATGGGAAATCTCGTCCCCTTATCTGTGGATGCTCAAGAAAATCTAGAATGGTGGTTGAGGAATCTCAAAGCTTGGAGAACAGCAAGGCAATTTTTTTTAAATGTTCCCGATCTAGTTTTGGAATCGGATGCCAGCAATTTGGGCTGGGGAGCTCGCCTGAAGGATTTAGAAACAGGTTGAAAATGGTTCAAAGAAGAACAGTCCCTTCACATAAATTGTTTAGAAATGTTAGCTGGTTTGAATACTTTAATGAGCTTCAGGGTGTCGTTGACGAACTCAGTCACATTGATTTGATAAGACAATTTGACAGCGGTATCTTATATAAACCGATTGGGTGGTTCGAGATCGAAGACTTTGGCAGACCTGGCAAAACAAATTTGGTATTTTTGTTGGAATCACAAGATTGTGTTGAGACCAGAATTTATTCCAGACCTACAGAATGTAAGGGCAGATTGGAATTCAAGATACCTCAGGGACGTCAGCGATTTGGAAGTTGAATCTAGAGGTTTTCTATCTGATTCAGGGGCTTTGGGGTCCAGTTCAAGTAGACTTATTTGCGAGCAGATTGACTTACAGTGTTCCCAGGTACTTCATTTGGAGACCAGATCCGAAGGCAATGGCAGTGGACGCCTTTCTGCAGGATTAGGGAAGGAAGAGAGGTAATGCCTCTCCCCCCTTTTCCATGATTCAAAGAGTATTGATGAAAATAAGGTCTGAAGGTTATAGCATTAATCTGGTAACACCTTCTTGGAAGTCATAAGTTTGGTTCCCAAGGGTAATGGAGCTAGTAGTGGCTATACCCCAGTTGGTCCCGGGCTTTTTTGGGATCTTCTGATGGATTCAGACGGAAGAGAGCATCCTTTGGTTCTAGAAGGTAATATGAACCTTCTTGTTTGAAAGGTTTCCATAGATATGAGCAGATATTCAGACCTTTCAGCACAAACTAAAGGTTTATTGGAAAATCTTGGGCCCTGTGAACTAGGAAGGGATACAAGGGTGTGTGAAAGACGTGGTGCATGGAAAAGGGGTTTTGATCACATTGAAGCTTCCATACCCATGGTAGTCAATTACCTTGTGGTTTTGTACAAGTCAGGACTCCCATATGGGACTATTAACTTTTATAGATCAGCTATTTCTGCTGGTCATATAATTTTGCGATTGGGAGTGACCCTCTAATAAGAAGAAAGCTGAAGGGTGTGAGAGTAAGGAGACCTCCTAGGACTCACTATGAGTCTCTTTAGGGTGTCAGTTCAATTTTCAAGTTATTTACTTCTCGGCTTTCTTTTAAACAGATTTCCCTGAGCTAATTTCTTTGCTTTGCTTGATTCAGTTCAGTAGGGTTTCTGATGTTAGTGTTGCAAATCTAAAATAGATTTTATTCTCCTGAAGGGGGGTAGACTTGACATTTGGAAAAGAACAAAAACAATGTATGATTCAGTTTTGTACCCCTTTTTTCATAAATTTGAAAAGCTATGTGTGGTGAATTGTATGAGAATGAGATTCTGAAGTTTAGAGCAATGATTTATGATATGCTTGTTGTAACATAAATACACTATTCTAATACGATAGGCAGTGAAAAAGGTGACTGATATCGCATAGGTGAAAATAAAGTTTCCAAACTTCTCGAAAGCCATAATGTTCAGAGCTGCAACACAGTCTTCAGAAATAGAACCTGCAGAAAAAAATCCCCCGACATTCTCTACATATAATAGAGTATCAATGTTTTCTTAGCCCTAAATTAAACTTGGTTTCCAGTATGGATTTATCAGTTGTAACTTGTTAGAATTAATACCTGATTGCGGATATTCTATCATAAAGACATGTACATTATATTTTTTTAGTGTGTAGTAAGCGTCCAGCATCAGCCTTTTATGCCACGATTCAGTCTATTCCATAAAGATAGCATAATTACCATTGTGGTGTGCATATGAAAGGTTTGAGGGGGAGAGGCGAAAGGTGTATGATATTACCACTACCACTACAGTGAATTAATTTCTCCTGGTCTACTATCAAAGAAGAATACGAATATCACTCCTTCGGTCTGTACAGTATGGTAACAAGGGTTGCTTCTTTTGTTCCACTGTTGTGTTGTTAATGGTTTATACAAAGTGAAATGCTTTTCCTTAGTAAGAGTAAGTCAGTGTGTGACAATAAATAACCTAAAGTTAAACTGTGTAGGACTTAATTAAATAGTACGGATGTGTTTGAAAGCAATTCTGATGTGTACTATTTATTCCTTTTTATTTTGAATGCCTTATGAGTGATTGCAACGATTGTCAATGGCCTAAACAGTTATATAAAAAGAAAGACATTTTCAAATTAACTTCGGTTGAAAAATCCAGATATAGCTTTGCTTCATGGAACTCGTCTAGTAAAGGAGAATGAGGACAAATCATGTAGAGAATGTGTGGTAAACGTTTTACATGGTTGCACATCCACTGGAAATCAATGTAGATTAAAGCCATTATAAATCACAAGAATCTCTGGTAGAGACATCTACAGTTGGAGATGTCAGACTTATACTAACCAAACAACACATCCATGATAAATCCATACTTTATAGCTATTTATGTGCTACTGATGGACCCAAGGGTCATTTTATTTCCCATTTAAACGGACTTCTATTTGATAGTAGGCAGCTATTGGAATTTGACACAAGACCCATTCTTAAATATGTTGGGAAGGGTAGATCTCCCTGAAAGACATAGGGAAGTAATAAAATGCCTGTTGTAATACTGGATCTATGGTGACATTCTGTCCGAAAATATACTTCAATGTCCAGTGACGGATTTGCATGAATAGATCATGATATTAAATTACTACTCAACTCATAAACTCTAGTAGCGATTGCAAATTTTGGAGGCTCTATAATGGACTACTTGGATTTTGATTAAGATCAGCTATTTTCTCCTAGAAACCAGTAGCTTAAATTGATTCTTTGTCAGTTCGGGGAAAGAGTATGAGAAAAAGGGGTTGCTAATAATTAAGCACCCCTGGACTCATTGCGAAATGTTTTCCAACCTGTATTGAAAGAGAAAAGGATTTACTGAATTGTCTATAGGCATTTGTTTAGAGCAGATTAATGTTTATAAAGCTAGCTTTAATGCACATTGTTTTTAAATTCTAAAATAATATGTTTCTAATTATGAGTCAATACTTTCCACAAAGATATTATGAACAACCATTAAAGCATTGTGATGAGAGAAGCTAAAGGCTACTGGAGGCAACAATGTAGAACAATTAAGCACATGGAACTCCTCAATTAAAAGCAAGAATAACATCTCCAAATCAATATGTAAGAGCGCAATGTAATCTAATCTGCATTTCCACTAAACAGGAAACATTTTCCCTTTTCCCTTTTAAACTTAAATAACTCTCCTAATTTCTGTCTGTCTGGATGAATGGTTGTTTATGGAAAAGATGTTACTAACCATTCCATGTATTTGTAAGGCATGTCAGCAGCTTTTATGAATAGTTGCTTTTTAGAATTGTAATTTTGTAGACTTGATTAGGTTTATTGATTTTTTTTTCTTCTTTTTATAGAGCAAAAAAACAATAGTATTATAAATAGAAAGGCAACATCATGAGCAAAGAGGAAAAGCAAGTTGTTTACTAGCTTTTCAAGTGAAGCAACAAATAGAGTTAAAAGGACCAGTAAAATTCCTGTATAATTAAGCCTTTTCATATTGCTAGTAACTTTGTGGAATTGTATAAAGGTTTATATGTTTATGAATAAGTCACAGGTGAAAGTTGAGGATGTTTTTTAATTGCTTTTCCATGCGTTGGGCCTGGAAGCAAGAGAAGTATTAGGAGCAACTGTCACTGGGAATAAAATAAAATGTACTCTTAAACAAAAGGAAAAAGAGAAGACCCCCTTGTGATGACTGGTTCCTTCTCAGAGTATACAAAGTATGCACGAGTCATATTGTGCCCACTTGTTCACACCTACTCAAGAAAGCAGAGGGTAATAGTAGTAGGTATTCACAAATGACAAAGTTTAATAGTCAGGAAATCCCTACTGAAGTCCATAGATAAGCAAAAAATAGGGAAACCTCCCCTCATAATATGTATTCATAAGCAGCCCAGTTTAGTCTATAGCCTACATACTTTAGTGCCAATTATTAATCCTTATTTAACCTCACTTAATTTAGGTTAACTAAAGAATAGTATTTACCACCAAAGTATGTAGGTTGTACGCTATAGTGGGCTGGTTATTAATACATAGAGTTTAACAGAGCGCTGATTCCCAAACCATTCTTTCAGTGTTGTGAACATTTTAGTTTGATTGTTCCCAATAAGTTAAAACTCCGTATATTGCCAATAGATGGCAAAATTATACTTGTCCAAAGCTTCACAGCTGAGGACATATAACAAGCCAAAAAAACTCTTCAGAATTAATTGTAGCTTTTTCATGAGAAGTTGTTCTAATTGATGCTGAAACCCTTCTCCACTGTCATTAGAACAAACCACCTTATTATAGAGAACAAAGATAAAGGAAACAGACGTACATGCAGAGAATACCCCACATCAAGAGAATCTGACATATTCTCATTTTTTGGGGGGGTTATAAAATTAATTGGTCAAGGTTTGAATCTCTGCCAGTCTCTAGTTTTGTGATTAAGGATATTTGTCAGGTTATGTCAAATGTGTTTATTTATGACTCAGTTATCTCGGTATTGAACTCTATGGATAGCATTCCTAATTTAGGAGTCAAAAATGCATTGGATGCCATAGCCTGAGCTACCAATATAATTATTCTGTAGGACCTACATAGTGAACATAATAAGGCCAAAAATAATTAAAGAAATTGTATGCACTTTCTGTACATGAAATAGTAATGCAAACTGTAGTGCATATAATGAAAAAAATGTGTGTTCGGGACTGTGGTTATATTCAAGCTCAGGATCAGAGGGCGTTAAAATGGCATAAATAAAAGTGAACTATTTCTCAATCAAACTATAGAAAATGTAATGAAAAATGAAAAATTGCTCTGAATCCTCACAAAAACACAAACCTAACTTGAAAATGTCATTACACTGGCTGATATATCTAAAAGGGTAACACAAAACGCAGATTGATCTGCAATAGTTTCCCAGTGACTTGTTTTTTGGCTGATAACAATAGAGTTGTTCTGTCTCTTCCTATTGGTATCATAGATAATTTGCTTTACAAACAGGGATGCCATCGCCAATACTTAAAGAAATTAGAAACAAGGCTTCTGCCTACTTTTATAGTGCTCCCATTTTTTAGAAAGCCATTAAGGATGGAGTACAGAGGTCTGTGCATGAGTAGTATTTGCCTTCAAATAAATTGAGTAGTGCAGTTCTGGTAATGATGCGAGATATTGTGCATGTATTTGTTGGGCTGCTCAGGTTTATAAGAATTGTGAAAACTAGTGCTTAGGAAGATAGAGGAAACAACAGGAGTGAAATTAGAAGGTACACCATAAACTATATCACCACTATTTCTCAGTTTTAAAAAATCATTACACATAATCCTTAATGGATGGTTATGAATTTAATAGTTGCCGAACAGAATTTTTTGAGGGAACATATAATGCCCCTTTGTTCTAGAAGTGAACAACTGAAGTACTAAAATAGCGTCCTTTGATTTGTTGATTATAGAACACTGAATGAATTTTCAGGATAATTTAGGAAGAGATACTAGATGGATTGGCCCTAAAAGTAGACTGATATAAGGCATTGTTACATTGTCCCAACAACTTAAGATTTCAGTTCATTTAAACCTATGATTAATATATATTGGTAATTAGGATTGTTGACAGATCCATTGACAGTGGACTGTTCAGGACGACTATTGTTTGGCATATGCCTTCTGCTTTTTTTTCCTATTTTAATTTTGAACATTCTACTTTAGGTGGCTTGGATGTTCTAAAAGCCCTTCATCAGGCTGTACTTGTTGTTAAGGGGTCTTCCCCTCATTATAGGCCATTGCCTGCAGCTTGGGCCTATAACTCTGGTTCATGGCCTTTAACAACTAGAAAATGCCTTCTATAATATGTTCATATTACAGCATGACTATATAGACTAAAATAGTTTTCAGTACATACTCCTAATAATGCAGCGTACATCTGATGTGCAGTTAGTTTAGGTCTGGTTCAATGTTTGGAGTTGTTTTTCAGTTCCCAGATTCGGTATTGCTATTAATTCTCCCTGGTAGTACTAATTGTCTCTGTGCGAACACATATGATAAAAGAAGGCATCAGTCTTTGATCCACCAAGTATTTATTCAAAATTGCAATAATTTGTGTTAATCTAATCATTACACTAATTCTGAATTGTTAGTGACAAATTATATGTGCACATACCTTAATTCATTTATCTGTTAATATCTGTATAATCTTTATAAAAGGAATACATATATTTCAAAAATATTTTGTAACCTTACATGGAAGTGCTGATGCTTCGCCTTCACTTCAAACGAAGAGCCATTTTTTAGGTCTTGCTTACTAGACAGAGTCTGTGCAGTCTGCTGCTAGACATATTGTTAGCTTACAGTGGGCTTAGAGTCCACCCAGTGCTTACCACTGGTTGGCTGCATTGTCACTTTCATTTGCTTGCTTCCTATTTGTTAACTTTTGAGGGTTTTCTCCCTCTTTTTCTGTTTTTCCCTCCCCTGGAGCATGGATGCATTACTTGAGTCTTTCCACTGCTCATTTTTCAGGTGCTACTTTTTTCTTTTTGTGTAAAAACTCCATGAGAGTGCATGTTTTCCAGCTGTCTTCCAAGTGTGCTTCTTCTCACGCGTCACGCTCTTTGTTACTCTCTGTCTTACCCGCATGCATCTCCCCGTCCACTCCTGTTGCTCTCTTGCCCGTTTACTTTTCCTACCCCCAACATTGTTCTCTGTCTGCTTGTTTTCTTCCTCATACTGCTTCCCCACCGCTATTCTGCGTTATTCAGCCCCATTCATCCTGACTCCCATTATTGCTTTTTGTCTGACTGCACCCTAGCCTCCCCTCATCACCCCTATGCTCAGTATTGCTGTCTTACACTGTATATCTCCCTGCGCATTTGACTCCCAGCAAAGTGAGGAAGCGTGGAGCTGGTTAGCCTAGGAGTGAATGACCTGCACACATTTTTTATCAATTTTGCCAGGGAACAAATCCTGCAGCTTCAGTTGTTGAGGAGCACAGTGGAACCAAGGGCCCCAGAACCTACAATCACAGCAAGGGGTGTCACAATGGAGGAGGTCAGACCACCTGCTTTCTTTCATTGAAGTGTGACACTCAGGTAACCACAGCTGTGGTCCTTCCTTCCTAGAGATGATGCAAAGTAAGTGTTGCAGAGGAGCAAGGAGCGCCTTCTTTCTCCACAGAAGTATTTTAGATTTATTCCACGGTTTTTCAACATCTTAATTTTAGTTCTCGCCAAAGAGGCAGTTTTTTGCTGTATTGAGGCAAAAGTCTATTGTGGACCACCGTTCTTTAAGTGGGATGAAAAAAATTGGGGGGGGTTGACTCAAAAAGAGGTGTGGAGTAAGTAATTAAGTGCCTGCCTTAAAACATGTGAACTACAGTCCTGCGCTTAACACAGCATGCTGCCTGACCAGCACCTAGGTGCCTCTTTGTGAGTTTTCTGCTATTGCATCTACACATATCACAGAAAAACAAATATTTCCCTAAACCAGCCAGACCTATTGGCTTTGTGAGTGCTGGTTAGCAGTTTGGTATTAATGAGTAACAACAAGGATTTTGTTAGACATGGTAATTACAAATGTATATATGTGACCATCACCATACATGCACACTGGAGAGAGGGCATAGATTACATGAGCATGTAATCTGAACATTGTTATGACCCACTTATGATAGATGGAATGCTTGAATTAATCTCAGCCACTGTCACTCACCTCAGGCCACATTCCAATCCATTGTTTTTTGCCGACCTTCCCCCCTCAGTTTGGACTCAACCATATGCAAATCAGTCTTGACCCTGCTCTCATGGGAACTGTGCAGCCCAAACTGCATGACCAAGTTCTCCCTGAACCGGAACATATACTAAGCCGGTGGCTTAGATTA
Source organism: Pleurodeles waltl (assembly GCF_031143425.1). Classification (NCBI taxonomy): domain Eukaryota; kingdom Metazoa; phylum Chordata; class Amphibia; order Caudata; family Salamandridae; genus Pleurodeles; species Pleurodeles waltl. The sequence continues at coordinate 699,167,822 of NC_090442.1, read as the reverse complement.
ATTCAAGCATTCAATCCATCACCCTATTGTTTTTGTATTTGACACCTGATGTCTGGATGGGCAAGCTTCCACCACATAATTTTTTTAAATGCATATCCTGGGTGACTAATGGACCTTCTGTGGGTAAACCCCCATTACCCTCCCTAGAAGGACAGAAAGATGTTTTGGTATTTAGGGGTGCGGCTGGTGGCAGGACAGTATGGCCCTCGCTCCACTCCTAGGGGGCTTAGGGGTTGTAAGATTGGGGGATTATTCTGGGGGGCGGAAAGCCTTTTTGGGCCTTAGCGGTTGGGGATGTGGCCCAATAACCAGATGGCTGTCCCTCACCCCAATACCTCTGGTGCCTTTTGGCTGCCTGTTTCCCCAGGCCTGGGGATTCAATTTCAAAATTGCCCTCCCAGGTTGAGGGGGGGGTATAGAAAGCTGGCTCTGTATATACGATACAAAAATGAGTTATAGTGTGCCTAGAGTCCCGGGGTTCCTAAGAGGCATAACGGAGGCTAAAGTAGATAATACTAATGCTCTCTTTTGTGGCAGTGTGGTCGAGCAGTTAGGCTTATTAGAGGGTAGAGCAAGGCATTTGTTTTATACACAGTCAAAAAATGAGGCACACACCCATTTTGTTACTTTATTACTGGAACCAGAAGAACATTTGTTTCAGGTAAGTACGGTTGTAAGCAGGTATCAAGCATATATATCAAATGTACTTTGTTTGGTTTTAGCTGATAAAGCAATTTACAGTAGCAATTTTCCATTTCAAAAGTTCACACTTGGTGCAATTATTCATAGGGACCAATGCAGTTCTAGGGGAGGAAAAGTATAAATATGTTTTGAAGGTAAGTACTCAACTTAAAGTTCTAGTCTCTGAGAGTTAGGATGTCCACAGGTCAAAGTTCAAGTTGACCCTAAACATGCACCACCAGCAACAGGGTGCAGGCCGGCCGGGTGCAGAGGTCAAAGTTGATGGGTTTAGAATAGGCTGCTATGGAGACTAGGGGTACCCGAAAAAGGTCTGCTGGCAGGTAAGTACCTGTGTCATCGCAGCAGACCTGGGGGGTTTAGGGGAGCACTTGGGGGGGGGGGGGGGCACAGGTCTACACCAAACACACACCCTCAGCGGCACAGGGGCGGCTATGTTCAGGGTGCAAACACAGAGCTGGGTGCCCAATGGTTTCAATAGGGGGACCCCAGGGGTCTCAAAAGATGCTGCAGGCTGGATCCAAGGGGTTGTTTCCGGGAAACCAAAGGCTGGACAGGCAGGAGAGGCACCCACTGGACGTTGCTGGACCGTAGTAGTCTGCGGGTGCAGGGGTCTCCTGGGTCGTTGGGAATCTTCGTCGGATCTGGTCGCGGTCAGGAGGGTTCTCCAGATTCATGCTGCAGGTGTCGTCGTGTTGGTCAGGAGGGTTCAACCCAGGTTGGACTCAAGGTTGGAATCGCCTGGGGACCTTCTCTGGACTGGTGGGCCACCTGGACTCGGGCCGTGGGTATCGAGTGTAGAGTAGGGTTCGGCTTGTGGATCTGTGGCCGATCTGGAGTCCTTTTGGAGATTTCTTCTGGACAGGCCTGCTGTCCTCTGGAGTTCTTGGTCCTCTGCTGGGCAGGCATTCCTCTGGGGGTTTGTAGAGGTAGCTGGTCCTGCAGCTGGTTCTTGGAGCAGAGGTCTTTGAAGCCAAGTCAGTTGTCATCTGGAGTCTTCACTTCTGGGGTCGGCTTAAATGTCCTTCTTTCTTCTTGAGGACACCTGTAATCTGGTTGGTAAGGTTCAGGGGAGCCCCTAAATACTAGATTTAGGGATGTTACAGGTGTCAGAGGTCCGAGGGCAGTAGCCAATGGCTACTGTCCCTGATAGTGGCTACACCTTTCCTGTGTCCACTCCCTTTGAGGAGGGGGCACATTCCTAACCCTACTGATCCCTACCCTCCAAAACAGAATGAAGGGTTCCTCAAAGAGGGGGTCGCTTCAGCTCTGGACACGTTAGGGGTGGTGCTAGCTGCAGTGGTCACTCCTCTGTTTTACTAATTTTCCTGCAGGACCTGCTACCAAAAGTGGAACTTTGTCCTGGGGGCCGGCATCTCCACCAGCTGGAGTGCCTTGGGGCACTGTAACAGAATACTTGAGCCTTTGAGGCTCGCCGCCAAGTGTTACAATTCCTGCAGGGGGGAGGTGTGAAGCTCGTCCGCCTAGACCAGGCTTTGTTTCTGACCCCAGAGAGCACAAAGGCTTTCCCTCATGGGGTCAGAAACTTGTCTGTTAGTGGGAGGCTGGAACAGACTGGAGAGCCCTGCACTAAAGGGTTGGGTAAAATACATCTCTAAGATTCCCTCTGTGTGCATTGTACAATATATCCAACACTGGCATCAGTGTGGGTTTATTGTGCTGTGAAGTTTGATACCATACTTCCCAGCCTTCAGTGAAGCCATCATGGAGTTGTGGAGTTCGTAATGACAAACTCCCAGCCCATGTACTTAATAGGGCCACATTGCACTTAGTCTAAAACTGGACTTAGCCGCTGTAGGGGCATATTGCTCTTGCAGCTATGCCCTCACCTGGGATAGAGTGCACCCTGCCTTAGGGTTGTAAGGCCTGCTAGATGGGTGATCTACCTATGCCACAGGCTGTGGGCATGGCACCCTGGAAGGGGTGCCATGTTGACTTTATCTTTTTCTCCCCACCAGCACACACAGTCTGCAATGGCAGTGTCCATGTGCTTGGTGAGGGGTCCCTTAGAGTGGCACAATACATGCTTAACTGTGTGCCAGAGGTGCGCCAATTGTGGAGACAATGGTACAGTTTCGGGAAAGAACACTGGTGCTCGGGCCTGGTTAGCAGGATCCCAGCACATACTCAGTCAAGTTAGCATCAATACCAGGTAAAAAGTGTGTGTGGGGGAGGAGGGGGGCAACCATGCTCACAGGGCACTGTCCTACAATATGGAAGAAAGGCTTTCATGCCTCCTATAAGGGGTATCTTTTACCTATGCTTAGTGGGCCACTTTGTAGCACCTTGAAGCATTCCCTGGTGGCTAGTTGGTGAATCCCTGCTCAATGACTGTCCCATGCAGTGATTTACAAGCATTTGTGCACGAGAGAGGTATCACTGGAAATTACCTCTTCTTTGCTACAGTATCTCTCCGGTGCCTGTATAGGAAAGTAAAATAACCCAATGTTTATTTAGAAATATGTGCGATTTACAAAAGACTCAAGAAACAAATACCACACCCTGGGATAATAATAATGAGCTTATTTGTGCATCTTACTGTTGCATTTATAATGTGTCTTTGTGTTCTTTACACCCCTCATGGGAGGGTCACAAAGTCCTCCTGTTTGCACTGACGTCCTTGTCACTGGGTTCTACACGCTATAAGGGTCTTCAGTAAAAGAGGCGCATCCCCTGCAGTCAAAGGAAGGGGGGGCACACCTCCATAATGGTGCCATGGAGGAGAGCCTGAGGGGTGGGAGGAGCAAGGTAATGACTGGACCTAAACACCTGCAAGGGAAGCCTAGTAAATTGATAAGAAAAATGCAGTAAATGTCTTTTTCTAGGCCACCATTCCCAATTCTGGCCTACTGATAAAATTTGAAAATGAATGAAGGCTCAATATTTAGAGTCAAAGAGGGAAACCAGGTGTGGTTGGTGCAACTCCGGTGAAGGACAGAGTTGACTAGGATTCAGTGCATCATAGTCTATCCTTACACAAATTCACACTTTATTGCTAAAGGTTCCATGGTCTGCTTACTCCCTTCTGCATTCTTTCTTAATATTTCTGTTGATGATGTTGCCAGTTGAATTTGTGATGAGGCAATCTGCGTGGGGTATGCGGTTGGCAGACAATGTCTTTGTTCGTATGGTCACAAATTCAAGTGGGAGATCATCCCATGGAAAATGACTAATGTGAATTAGTATGAATAATTGTGGGAGATCATCCCATGGAAAATGACTAATGTGAATTAGTATGAATAATTTGTGGAAACAATTTGCTTACATTTTGCGTGTAAAACGTTTAGGTTACTAGAAAAATCATAACCATTCCTAATCACGGTTGCCTTTTTGTGATGTATTCGTATAGTGGCTGACCATGTGAAATCCTAATGCACCACATCTGTATGGTACAGGTTGTTGCCACTTTTACGGAGACTTTTGATTAAAATGTATTGTACTCATCATGCAGTTATTTTGCTTTTACTTAATCGATTGTAAAGTTTTTAAAATTGTTTTTTCAAATTGTTTTACACATTAGATTCGAGATGAGGCTGGAAACAAGATCTGGATCTGTCCTGGCTGTAACAAGGTGGATGATGGTAGTCCAATGATAGGTTGTGATGATTGTGATGACTGGTACCACTGGTAAGATATTCTACCTTGTTTAATTCTTAAAGCATGTGGGCTTCTAAACATACCCAAAAAATATACTTAAAATGTATTCATTTAAGTATTTACTCGAAATCTGATTTTATGGCGCAACCTTATTTTTAACACATGCTAAAGTATGACTTTGGAGCTGTAAATTCTTCTTTAGTATAGAATTGTGTTTTAGTTGTTAAATATGTACATTTTGTCACCTGTAAACCACTGCAGAGCAGTTACTTCACTAGCCTCATTTATTCGGTGTCCAATAGATTATGCCGATAATTCCGCCTACCCATTATGATCGGGAAAGACAAAAACTTCCTTTCAACATCTTTTAATCTCACTTAGGGTACGTTGTGCCACAGGTCATGGCACAATATATCCTAACTGGGTAATTGTCCTACTTTCAAGTTGGAAGACAAATTTGGGCTTGCTTCTGTCATACAACAGAGGGTAGTTGGAGGTGGCTAGATTGGATCTCTGCCATCAAAAATAGAGAGTCTGAACCAGTGGCTGAGAGGGCATTGATTTGATTAATTGAAAAGCAGTCAATTTGATGATTTATGATGCGGGACAATGAGACAAATTGTGGTAAAACACTAAGACTAGAGGAGATTCAAATTCTTGGAAAACTAAAGGGCTTTAATTTGTTGGCCCCGTGGTGCTGTTTGGAGGTTTCTAGGAAAGTGAGAATTCCAGTATACATATTTGTTGGGTTATAATACTACTAATAAGACCATAGTTCTTTACATATACGTAAGTAGCAGTGCTTTAAATGGGAAAAATAAACGCAGGTTCTCACCCAAATAAGCTGTGTGGTTGGTGGGGGGCCCAAGGTGGTGGGTTTAAGTTTAAGGAGTTAATGGGCTCGAAATCGAAGGTTTACCACCAACACTGGATTACAGTAACATCGGTTGTGTACAGTGCTTCGATAAGGATGAAGAGTGTATTTAGTTTCATTAAAGGTGTCTGTTCACTACATTCATTAAAAGTATACATGATAATGTGTCCGATTAGAAAGTCATTTTTGCTGAAGCATAGCAGTGATGTGTTCTCACCTTTGTCGCTCTCCCCTTGTTCTCTTGCATGACACTTTTCCTCTTCCACAGTCTTCCTCGTTTCAGTTATCAGCTTTCTGCTGATCATCTCTTTGCTTTTTGTTTTTCAAACTCGAGCATGTATCCACTGGTTTGTTCCCTTACCGTTCACCTTTCCTGCCCCTCCCCTCTTTCATGCCTAATCTTCCTTCCATGCCTGCCGCTCCCTTTTCTCACTCTGTTCTGTCAGTCTCACCCTGCCCCTCCAAGGTTCTCTCTTCGCTCTCTCATACCTCGGTTCTCTGGTTTGCTCTCCCCTGTATCTTACTGTCTAATGCCCATATTACTACCTCCTACAGCTGCTTTCTCTCCCAGTCCTGTCTTTCCCTCTCCTCGATCTTCCTTTGGCTCAGTGTGATCAGGGACTCCTAAAAAACATGGCCATGGGGTGGCATTCACCCACCCATCCCATCCTGCCCTGCTCTGTGAAACACAATTCCCTTGTTCCGTGAAACACAGGCCTGAATGCTAAAGCACTGGAATATTAAGGTGGGGTTTTCCCAAGGGCCCATCGCACCTCAGCAAGACAGTTTGCACACACTGGGTACGATCGAGTAACAAACAGCGTATGGGTAAGTGCCGTCCATGTCCACAGCAGTGTGCAGATTGCTAGCTACAGAAAGGCAAAGACCGGCTTGTGGTAACGGAGCCCATAGGCAAGTTCTATTCCATGAGGCAACTCTCATCCGGCCACAAGGCTTCATGCACCCGTACCCTCCAATCCTAAACGTCTCCTCCCCTTTCTCTGGCTCAGCAGTTCTCTTTCTAGATGCTACGTTTCCATCTTTAAATGCTCCATGCTCCTTCAAACTCCAAAGGCATCTCCGGCACCACTGAACCCTGATTTGTACTGTGACAGCCATTCCCCATGAAAAGTGACAGTGTACCCAGTGGGCACCCACCACCAACCAACTCCACTGGTCCACCTTCTCTTGACCAGCCCCTCCCTCCCTTACCTCTCTAGCTTGTTGTCTGCAGAGTGCTGATGTGGAGTTTTGAGAACTGGACTTGCAGGCTGCCTGGGTGCACTTACAGCATTTTGATGGGTGTGGGCATTGGACACACAAACTCACATAACGCATGCAAGCACATACAGCACTGGTACACTCAGGCACTCACGCACAGCATTCACTCCATTTAAAACGTTAATCCTTTACGAACGAATACATCCTGGGTGGTGGAGTACGCGCCCTTGCGTCCCTTCGAGCCGCACCCATCTACCTCTGGTCACAGTCCTTCACAAAGCGGCCTGGTCACAGAAAGGCGCATTCATCACTTCATCGTGATACACTAAGTGGCATAAAAAGCATAGTGTGATTGATTGTGCAGGGCCCTGTAGACCTTGTCCTGGTACTCGCAGCATGTCGAGAGCCCCCTCGAAGTCCTGTAGTGTGGGTACATTCTAATGCGCACTGCTGAAGACTTCAGCTGAAACTGCTCAGTGGCTCGCGAGCTCCTCGGAAGCAGCGTGGCACATGTCCTACCCTGGTAGAGCTACTATCGGTGCGCTCCCTGGCTAAAGTGTAAGTTCCGGTAATAATGGCTTGAAAATTCCCAAGTGCTGGTACTCACTACCGGTAAGTACCGGCCCATTAAAACCACGGGTACGTAGGAAATCAGTAGATTTGAGCCTAAATTGTTGATGACTGAAACATGGAAATACAGTCACAATGACAAGAGGACAGGCTGGTAGCCCTGCCTAAGCTACTAGTGAAATTTCACAAATGATATGTTTGTGACATTTGGATTTTATCATTTTACTAATATTATAGCCATTGACGGGAGAGCAAATATTTCAGTCAGCCTTTACCATAAAAACAAGATTGTGTATCACAAATACTTTAAGGGTAATTTCCAACATTACTTAAAATAAGTGAGTCACGTTTTACCCGCTTATTTTGGTTGCAAATAAAATTAATTAAACTTTATTTAAAAGTTGTTTAAACTGCATGGAACATAAACATGGTTATGAATATATTGAATATTGTTTTCCTGATGAAGAGCAGGAGATTGTGAATGAAAAGTCATTCTGCTAATAATGAAGATCTTTCCACAACTTGAATCAGGGATTTGATAGGATTGACTCTTATAACAAATTGTGATCGTAATTCTTGTGCTTTAATGTGTGTTTCTGTAAAATTTGCAGGCCCTGTGTTGGAATAAAAAATCCTCCCCCTGAAGAAGCCGAATGGTTCTGTCCCAAGTGTGCTGTCAAGAAAAAGGACAAAAAGCATAAGAAACGGAAGCACAGAGCTCACTGAGGCCTGCTCAAATGGGAGATTCCTGCTACCGTCCCCTATTGACACTGTTTTGACTGTACAGCGAGCCAATGCACTTCCGGCCTAGCATTATGTTGTATAAATTAGGCACATGGACTGTTGAAAAGCAACCACGTACTGCCTAGTCCGAACTGTGGTTTGTTGTAGGTTTTAGGCCTAGTTGGCTTTAATCAGTAGGTATTGATGACATTGTTGTGGACAGAAACGCAAAGTGTAGGAATGGGTGCCATCTCTACTTTTTGTAAAGCAGTGAGGACATTTTCTCCGATGTTTAAATGATTTAAACTTAGAACCCCCACTAGATTTTCATTGACTTGCTAAATGAAAAGGACTGCGTATTGTAATTACCATTTATAAGGATATATTGAGACTTTCTCACCATTGATAAGCGTCAATCAGCGTTGTATGTAAGACTTCTAGATGACTTGAATATTTTTTGTTATAAGGAAATTATAAGAATACTTTTTGTGCTAGAGTCATGATAAAACCTGCCCAAGCTTTTCGTGAAATATATATTTTTTACAAACTTGTACGGCATCTCATCATTTCTGTAAAATTTCTAATGTGCTTGTGATTTATGTTACGCTTTCGAGTAATCATTCTTAATTTCCTTTAAACTTAAAGTTCTTTGCATAGCTTATGCATTTCATTGACAATTGTAAACCATTCACGTTTGGAGAAAGACTTGCATTTGTAAATATCAAATATTTATAGAATTTTGTTTTAAATTTGAGATAAATTATATAAACTTACCAATAGTCAACATTTCTTATTTCATTAATTGCACCATTTTATTGTTTTGAATGGGTTCGTCATAATATTTGTTGTTAGTCCATAATGAGTGAATTCAATCTACTTTAGCATTCAAGCTTACATATCTGTCTTAGCAATGCCCAATTTCACTCCTTCAATTAATTTTACATCAGTTCACTGGTGTCCATGACTTTCTAACTCAACCATCCAGAATGTTGCCTTTCTACTTGAAAAATGTGCAGCTCTCTATACCAATTATTTGACCGCAGTCTACCCCCCTCTTATTTTTCAGATGTTTGTATTTTTCCTAATTATAGACTTTTGGCAGAAATATGTTGTACGCTTTTATACTTAACTGTGCAATATTTGCAAACTAGTTAGACCACCAATGACCAATTTCAGCTCCTTCAAATAATTTTACATTTTACAATACATGTCCAGGACTCCCCTAGTCAACCATGCGCACTCTAAAACACTAACATATTGTCTCTCTGTTTGAAAAATGTGCGTATGTCAATTATTTGACCTCAGCCTGTCCCATCCTCTTATTTTTCAAATGTTTGTATTTTTCCTAATTGCAGACCTTTTGGGCGGAAATATGTTGTGCACCTTTTAGCTTTAACATAGTGCAATATTTAAAAATCAGGTACACCTTCCCCACTGTCAACCATATTTCAGAAAAGCAAAGTAGTTAGAATAATGGCCAAATTCCCAAAACTGATGCGAAAAATAGAAATGTGCTCTTGTTTATGAGATCTTCGTTGCTAGTCATTAAAATTAAACTGAAACCCACTTGCAGCATGCCCAGGGGCTAAATGGGCCACATTTGCTGTGTGTTTTCACTAAAAAAGGAGGCATACGTTGAAGTCACTAGAGTAAAATCAGGTGACGTGTATTCTTTCCCAAAGGCCTTTTTCAAAGATAAAAGCAGTATCATTGGGCAGTGTAGCCATATAGGTAGCAGCTTTATGAGAATAAAAAAGAAACTGCTTCTTTAAGATAGCCCTCAACTTCTGTATCACTTCATGCCATGAAATGACAGCAATCTCATTTCTTTTTTTTCACATTCCTGTGGTCAAGAACCTCGAGCACTTTGTTTTTTTTGTCTCTTAAAGAAAAATGTTTTCAAGTTGCAAGTTCTTTGACCTTACTACATTGATTTTCAAAATACTTTTCCTGTATTTATCCAGCTGATCCACCATTGGTATGCTTTTCTTTTCCTCCACTCTGTGCAACCCACACCCCTTTATTCGGAGAGTGCTGAATATCCTGTAGGTAAGTCCTTGCCTTTCTGAACACGGGAGTCATAGGGGCGGTGGCTCAGGAAAAGTGTTTTATGGAATTTTATTCTCTACTTCTTGATCCTTAAAAAGAATGGATACCTGTGCCTAACCTGCATCTCCGCCTTCTGAACCTGTTCACCTGGCATGACAAATCCAAGATACTGCCCCTCACCCAGGTCCTATTCGTCTTTAACTCAGGAGTCTGGTTGGGGTCCGTAGACCTCTCAGACGCTTACATTTATCTTCTGCTTCTTTCCACTACTTAAGGTTCACAATAGGGTCCCAATAATCGGTTTGTGGATCTCTCATTCGGACTGACTTGTTTTTACACAGGTGCTTACTGTCTTGGCAGCTTCACTACAGCGATCTGGAGTCCATGCATTCTTGTACTTGTACAACTGACTGGTGAAGGTGGAATCACTGGTCTAGGTCCAGAATCACCACCAGCAGTAAACGACTTCTCCACAACTTAGGCTTTATCATATATATATCCAGCAAAATACCTCAATCCCACAAAAGGGACTGACCTTCGATGAGGAGATGCCCCATACATCCCTTATAAAGCCCTTCCGCATCTCAGATGATTGTAGATATTTCTGGCCCTAACTCTGATCCCGATATTGCAGGTCTTGTGTCCACCAGGCCTCATGGACTTGAGAATCCTGTTGATGTCTGAGGAGGCAGTGGCCTCAACACCATTGGAATTTCTCAGCTCAAGTGCCACCTTGTGCATCTGAATTTACACTGGTGTGTGCACTTCTCCAACCTATTGAGGAGTCACAAATTCATGGCTCCACAAGCTCAGGTTACTGTGGTTAAAGATGCCATTAACCTGGACTGGGGAGGTCATTTGGATGACATAAAGGCACAGGTCCTTTGGTCTGTGCTGGAGCAGCACTTGCACAAATATGTGTTCAAGCTAAGGGAATTCCATTTTGCCGTGGATGTCTTGCATGAAGATTCTGTTGGATGACTACTATCCATTACATTAACAAACAGGGTGACATGGGGTTGTGGACCCTGTTTTGGGAGGTGAATCATTTTTTTAACTTTGAACATAGTTGCAGCAAAGGTGAGTCTCCCCAATAGCAGCCCTCCATGTATGCGTCCTCAGTGTGAGATTGGCTGCCCTCATTTATCATCACTGCAGAGCCACAAGTGGGAGCCTCATGCTGCAGTGATTTAGTAGTCTTCTTGGGGTTTTAATTTGTGGATCTGTTTGCTGCAGTGTTCTCACTTTTGTGCCATGCATTTCCCTTGGGGTGGTTCCCAGAGGGATGGATTCTGGTTTACTTGGTCTGATGGCCTGCTGCATGCATTTCTGCAAAATGTTCTTCTGTCCAGAATTGGACCTCAGTATTCTGGTTCCTTTCTCCTCTTCCCTTTCCCCTCTTCCCTCCATTCACAAAGACTTGCTTTCACAACCGGATGGTCAGTCCTCCACGTCAGTCCCAAGAGGCCGCAGAGGTGGATCTTCATCTGTACTAATAGATACCTATTGCTTTCCTCATGAGGTGGCTAAAATTGTCAATAGAGCCACGAAGCTTGACATAAAATTCACCTAAGCTGTCCCCTGGAGTAGATTCATGCAGTGGTGTGAATTGAGAGGCTTTAATCGTTTTACATCTCACCTGTCCAATGTGAGTTTGTATTATCTCTTGCTTAGGATCGTCATGCGATGGTTACAGTTAAAGTATACCTAGCAGATCTGTCTTCATTTGTGCCTTCCTGGCCAACAGGGAACTGTTTAAGGTGCCATTGGTGGTATGGTTTCTGAAAGGATTGCTCTACTTGTTCTCTTACATTCATTGTTCCTCAGTAAAATTTGAAGCTGTTCTGCCTTTCTTGATGGCATCTCCATTCAAATAAGTGCACAGTTGCCTGTTTCATCCTATTCCTTTGAAAACAGTTTTGTTGCCATTGATTACGTCAGCCCACATGGCCGGCAGTTCAGCTATTTACCCAGATAAATTGGTCCTTTGTACCTGCCCATCCTGTTTACCAAAGAAATTTCTGCTTTTCCTGTGGGCCAGTCTCGCACACTTCAATCCCTCCTCCACATCCAACCAAGGGTGAGGAATGACTGCATAGGCTAGACCCCAGGTGGGTGGTGTCATACTACTTCAACTGCACACCGTGAGCCAGAATGGATGACCAGTTGTGTGTGGCTTTATTGCCAGCTAAATAAGGCAATGTTGTGACCAAATGCATAATTTCACATTAGGCCAACTTTTGTGTCAAGATCTGATATTCCCGGATCAGGAAGTATCCTTTGGGGGCATTCTTACTCAATCCATTAACGCAGTGGCAAATTCCACTTTCTTCTGGAGGCACCCTGGTCACTGACATCTGACAGGAAGCTATGTGGTCATCTTATCTTTGCATACTTTTGGAAAGCACTACTGCCTCCCAGGGCTCCAGGCATATTTTGCCTGAGCTGTGTTGCATGAATTTCTAGGTTATTTGGTGCACTTGTCCTACCTCCCAGAGTGGTACTTCTTTGAGACACATTGTACTCATCAGAAGAAAAAGTTACTTACCTTTGATAACAATATGTTTGTAGCTTGTGTGGCTGTAGATAAATGTGCTGTGAATGCTCCTGCCTTTTAGTGTTGGGCTCAGAAGTTGTGATTTGTTTGTCTTGTGACTCCTCTTCTGGATGTAGATGTGCATTGTCCTTGACTTGTTAGATTATTTTTCGCCCAACTGGTAAAATAAGGGTAAGTATGAAGTAGTCTGTACAGGAAGAAGTGACTATGAAAGTAGAGAGAGATCTGTAACAGTGACGTGTCCGGGGAGGAGGGTGGGTTCATGTGAATCTACAGCACTACATGCAACAAACCGATGCTTACAGGGTAAGTAACATATTCCTTTAGTAGCATATATGGCTGAAGATACACATGCTGTGCATAGACTGAAAAGCAGTACTTCCCTAAGTGATAGCTAGCCAGCTGGGTAATGCAGAGGTCTGAATCAGAGTCCTGTGGACAGCTTGCCCAACTCTTGTTAGATTGTTTTCCTATGCTATTGGATTCAGATGCAATCCAGTGTGCCCCCGGTCTCAACAAGTTTGTTGGTTCTTGTTGCAGCCTCGAATCTGGTGACTTCCATCCAGTCATGAGAAGACTCTCTTTTTTCATTTGTGGTGCCATTTTTATTCTTCGGTCTCATAAATGGGCATCTGGGTCTGTAGGACCTTAAATCCACGGCATACTTTCGGAGAAAGAAGACACTCTTGGGATAATGGAATGGCCACCCTTCAAGATGCCCCCAGTGTCACTCTAAGTATCCTTGCACCAATCTCTCTAGCTGGCTGAAACATGTGACTCTCCACAATGAGAATTCCTGTGACTGCTGCTTGATGTTCCGCAGCAATGAGACTTTACGCCAGTGAAGAGATAGAAGGTGGGCATGTAGGATGGATCAGTAAACTTTAAAGACGCTGGACATCTTCGGTCAGGCTGATTTCCTGGGCACCAAAGAAGAGCAGGATGAGGCATGGTGTGAGTCACTTGAGTTCCCGGCCCATCAACCGAACTCTGAATACATCAACTCTGCCACATCCAGAGTCCAGTGAGGAGCTTTTCCAGGAGGAGGGCGCTGCAGCTTTCGAGGACTCTCCATCCACCCAGGTTGGCTCCGGTCCACGTGTGAAGACCAGGCTAACCATGAGAACTGTTGATGCCTCAGCCCCTACCATCCCTCATAAGCAGTCACATGTGGAAGCCATGCTGTGCCGCTCTGGGGGCAGGCGTAGAGTCCAGTGCTGAAATCGCCGCCACCTTCTGGTGTGTCACCACACTTTAAAAAAGAAACAGTGACTTCCAAGGCATTTGGCACCCTGCAGTTCCTTTATAGCAGAGGCTTCTTTCTGAGGCACCAATCCAGAGGAGGCTCCAGAGCCACATCCCCAGAACTTTCCAAGTCCTACCAGAGGCTGCACCAGGGCTGTCACCAGAGGTTTCATGTGAAGCTCTTTTAGAGGTAACAGCTCTAAGGTTAGAGGCTAAGACACCCAAGTAAGGGAGCTTCTATCTCCAAAAACGGACTTGGCCCGCACCCACAACGGTTGTCGGGGGAGACTTCACGGATTTCATCCCTGTTTAGAGAAAATCACCTCTGACCTGTGGCTCGTGTCTATTGTCAATCAAGGCTACACCAAGGACCTCAGCACAACCCCCCCCCCCCCCAAAACACCCCTGCACCCAAACCACCACCCCTGAATATTTCACACTGCTTAACAAGGAGGTTTGGGTGCTCCTGTTAAAAGGAGCCATAGAGCCTGTGCCCCGCCAACAGCAGGGCAAAGGCATCTATTCCCTAAACCACCCTATTCCCAGGAAGGACAGATCTTTCAGACCAATTTTCAACCTTCATCCTCTCAACAGATATTTTGTCAGAACACTTCTACATAGTTACCCTTCAGGATGCCATTCTTCAACTGGCGCAAGGCTACTTCATGGCCACCCTCGACCTGAAAGATGTCTTCTTCTACATCCTTATCTATCCAGCTCATAAACACTACCTCCATTTCATGGTGAGTGGTCAACACTACCAGTTCGAAGTCCTAACCACCAGTACTACCGCCACTTTATGGTGAGTGGTCAATACCACCAGTTCAAAGTCTTGACCTTTGTAGTCACCACGCTCCCGGGGTCTTCACCAACTTTTTAATGGTGGTGGCCATCCACCTATGGAGAAAAGGAATCCGCATTTCCCCTTCCTCAATGACGGGCTGATCAAGGGTGCAAGCTGAAAAGAATGCCTGCTGACACCCAGGTCACAGTCTCCCTCCTTCACAGTTGAGGGTTCACGGTGAATGCTACAAAATCCCACTTGGAACCACTTCAGGTTCAGCCTTTGCTAGAGGCAGTCCTCAATTCCTTTGTGGGGAAAAGCCTTGCCTAGCCCTCAGAGGGTGCAGGTGTACCAACAGCTGCTGCCTCTTTTTTGAGCCAGTCAGCAGCTCTCAGTTCGCATTGTTATGCACTTTCTAGGAATGATGCCACATTCATTGCTGTAATACTCCATGCCATGCTTAGTTTGTGCCTCCTTCTGGGGTGCCTCTCGAGCCAGTGGTCACAAGCAGAGGGTTACATGGAAGATCTAGTATTGGTAACAGCCAGCACTCTTTGCTCTCTGCAGTGGTGGAACAGCAAATTTCTGCTTAAGGGCAGGCCCTCCCCAGATCTGGCCCTGCACATGACCATCACCACAGACGCATCCTGAGCTGGCTGAGGAGCACACCTAAACATCATGACAATCCGGCTCTATGACCACCTCATCTCCGGGGTCTCCACATCAACCACTTGGGGCTGTAAGCCTTTCAACTAGCTTTCAGTCTTTCTCCGTCAGATTCAAGACAAAGTAGTCCTGCTGTGTACCGTCAACATGGCCACCATGTTCTACCTGCAGAAGCATGGAGAAACTCACTCACCTCCCACGTCACCCCCAGCGCAACACATGTGGCACTTGGCCATCCATCACTGTTTAATCTCCTGGTTGAGTATTTACTGGGAGTTTATAACGACTTTGGAGAGCTACTCAGCAGGATGCAGCAACAAGTCCACAAGTGGGAACTCCACCCACAAGTCCTTCCTTAGTTCCTCAAATGCTGAAACTTCATGGCCAGGTTTCCACACCCCCAGTCCATAGGCCGTGCTCTGTTAATGAGATTGTCAGGGTCTGTGCTTATGCTTTTCCTTCTCTCCCATGGATTCCGTACATTGTCAGAAACCTGAGGCAAACAAAATGTTGCCAGACAACCATGGTTCTCCACCCTGCTCAAAATATAAATTGTCCCACACTAAAAGCTCCCCAACAGGCCAGACCGTATCACTCAAGACCACAGCAAAGCTATGCGCCCAGACTCCTGGAACTCAACCTAGCAGTGTGGCTCCTAAAGTTATAGAGTTGGGTTACTTTGGGCTGCCACCGGAGAAAAAAAGGACATACTCAGAGAAGCCTGTAGGCGCACCACGTCCCTCTGCTATGCTACTAATTGGAAACGTTTTGTGCACTACTGGACCTCAAACAACATTAATCCACTCAATAATATGTTGTGGGCATCCTATCAAGAAAACGGGCCAGAGTTTCAAACTGCTTTGGGGTTCTGTTTCAGACCTTTTCACCTTCCACTGGCTAGCCAACACTTACGGGAGTACTGCTTTTCAGTCTATGCACACCATGTATAATTACAGCTATAAATGGAATGTTACCATGTAGCCATCTGTTTGTTGCATGTAGTGCTGTAGATTGACTGAGGTGGATGGAGCACCCTCCGGAGCTGCTTCTTTCTCTTTCTGGAAGGACTCCTCACTAGACTCTCTGGTGTTGGAGTCTGGTGGGCCAGGATCACAAGCGACTCACCCAACACCACCTCCAGCTCTTCTTCAGTGCCCAGGGGATTGGATTCACCATGGCTGTCAGCATTTCCGAAGTTTACTAGGCCATCCTGTTACGCGACCACTGTTTATCCTGAGTAAAGTCTTCTTGGTAAGGCACCCTGAAGCAGCAGTCGAAGCAGCTCGTCATGGTCTGTCGAGATGCACAAGTTGCATCTCTTGAAGGGTGTCTATTCCATTACACCAAGAGCATCTTCATTCTCTGAAGGGCATCCAAAGCATGCAATGGCCTGGAGGGCCCCGAAGGCCGAGAGGCCAGTACATTCATTGTCGCTGAGACCGAAAGATGGAATGGGCACCACAAGTTGAAAAAGGGTTTTCTTGAGACAGGATGGAATTCAGCTGACTCGAGACTCCAACGGGAACCAGTTAACTTGTCAAGACAGGAAGCATGCTGGATCACAGTCGAACCTGATGGCTGAGAAAAACACTGTAACAAGAGTTGGTCAAGCTGTCATCGGAACTCAGTTATAGGCCTCTGCACTGTCCACTAGCTACCCACTACTTAGAGAAATACTGCTTTTCAGTCTATGCACAGCATTTGTATCTGCAGCCACACATGCTGAATGTTACCCTGTAAGCATCTGTTCATTGCATGTAGAGCTGTAGATTCACATTTGCCTAGATTCTTCCCCGGAAACGACTGATGGTTACAGGTATATTGAACGTTCACTATTCTTCCTGGACACACTACTCCTTACTTACTCTTTCATTGGTAAAAAACAATCTGACAGTTTTGGTGACCATGCGCATTTACATCTAGAGAAGGAATCATAGAGATTTCGTGGGTCGAAAGACTTTGGGATTACGAAGAGCCTACGGTATATAAGGTGCTATATTGGTCAATCTTGTGGCTCTCCCGGTTCCTTTCTGCTTGCCTGTAGGGAGTGTGGAAATAATCTCAGGAACTGATGCTACCATGCTGGTGAGTGCCTAATATGATTTGGTGAAATCCAGCCCCGACCTGGAGTTGAGGCTGGAGCGCCTCTGAAAATAGTTGCCATTATGACGTTATTGTGTTTTATGACGCTTTTGCTAGAGGAGCAATAAAGTTTAACCTCCTCATGGTGAGTGTTGAATAGTTCAGGCATTTACTTGCAACATGGTTTCTCAAATCCATGCTTTAAGTCTAAAGACTAATATAACCTGCAATTTAGCCGTTCTTGACTTTGGTTTCCTCTTGCTCTCCCTTGCCCAGCGCTGCAGATGATACCCAAATGGCTTGACCTGTTGTTCTTTAGATGTCAGGTTGAGATTTGCTGATTTTTATATATATATTTTTTTAACTCAATGCTCCAAGAGTAGTGAATAGGGGTTGGTGGAGTCTGGATGCCACTAAAACAGAGTTCTTGCTTATTGGCACCAGCCATCACTAAAGAATCACATTTCTCGTCATTGACCCTTCCTGGTAGGTAAAACTAACACCCAGGTTACTCAATGAATAGTGATGTAAATATATTCATGTGGGAGACTAGCCCCCTCTTAAAACACTCCACAAGACTTAGCTAACAGAAAGCCATGTCAGATATTGCTTCATCCTTTGTTGTCCAAAAGGTTGACTGTGACAATTCCATGTTGTCATGGACTTATGAAACCAATATTAAGATGTTGGAAGTGCTGCAGGAGTTGGCTTGACTCCCAGTTAGCTCTCCCATACAAATTAATATGCTGACTTTGAAACTAAAGCAACACAAAAGGATGATGGAAGGAGTGATGAAACTTTTCAAACACTCAATCCTTGTCACAGATCTTGTTTAAATCAATCGTTCTTTTGCTCGCCATGCCACCCCAGTTTGGATCCAGCCATATGCAAATCAGTCTTGCCGCTGCTCCCAATGGGAACAGTCCAGCCCGAACTGCCAGGTCAGGTCCTCCCTGGACTGGAAACAAGCATCCTGGGATCAGTTTCGAGGTATCACCCCTCATCAACCAGGCTAGCTTGAATTTGGTGGCAGAGTGAGCAAGGGACCCACGTCTGGGCATACACTGGCCACTTAGGACGACTTTACCAATACAAAAGAGATGATGGATGGAGTGATGAAACTTTGTAAACACTCACCCACAGCCACATATCTGGGTTAAATCCATAACCATGCTACCCCAGTGTGGGCCCAGCAATATGCAAATCAGTCTTGACCTGCTCCCAGTGGGAACAGTCCAGCCTGAACTGCTAGGCCACAAAAGGCACTATTTGGTAATGCCCCTGCCTACCTGAATCTGTTTTACATCTTAACTGGCCTAGAAGATCTTTGAGATCAGGGGGTCACCTATTTTGATCTCTCCCAATAAAATCAGGAATAGGGCATAAGAGAACTCCTTCCCTGTCATTGCTAATTTCTTATGGTATGTCCTGCTGGAAGTGAGAGAATGGGGCCACATTTACGCACCACCCCTGCGTATTTGCTTCAGTTCCTTTCTTTCTGCGCCATCTGACAGATCCGGAGCTTTGCTCCCTAATTCATCTGCCTACCTACGACTCCTTAAACAAAATCCAGTAGTGTGCTAGGGAATGATGCCCCGAACACTGCAGATTTCAAACCATGCTGTCACTGTAGAAAACAGATTTCTGTCACAGCTGTGTGCAAAGGATGTCTCTAGTGTTTGAGATTGGGGCAAAACTCCGTCGTGCAATGTGGGTCCTCCTGCACCTGACAGTGATCCGGGATTGTGAAGCAAAGATATATGTTGCTGAACATAAGAAGTCACAGTCTGCATGCAAGTCTTACTACTAGGAATTTTCCTGCAATATCTCTACTGTTTGTTTAAATTCCTCTCGTAAGTACAAACACACAAAAACGAAGCTGGACTTTAACCTATCCCGCCACCCTGTATCCAAGGAGATAGTGGGAGGGCATCACTGTGTCAGTCGGTCTCTCTCAGAATTCAGTCATGGAGTGGATTTGGGGAAGTATCCTCAGATGTGAGGCTTAAAGAGTTCAGATGTTTGTAAAACCTGGATTCTAATTATTTATTCTGTTTTCATCCTTCTTATCTATGGAGTAGATGATCAGTCTTTTGCTCTTGATTGATACATCTAACTGCAGATTCCTCACCTGTTTAATGATCCCCAAGCATAAGACTTGATCCAGACACTTAAAAGCGCTAAAATGCCAGTAGAGGGCACTGGCTTTGTATCGATGCTGAAAGTGTCATTGGATGCTGTCACCAAATATAGCCCCCCAACCTGGCGCAACAACATCAGTTCCCTTTTCCTGGGCCTTCGATGTGGATCCGGACCTCATTGTCCCTGAGAATTGTGTGAGCCTTTGCACACAAAAAAAGTTCCTTGTGCAGTGCTAAAATGCATCTCTAGCTCCCAGAAACATTTAGGCTTCAAGCTTTGTTGGGATTGTGGGGAGCTATGTCCATTACTGACCCCCCACTCTAAATGTCTCTGATGTTGGGGGTCGGGCCATGACTCCAGGTACTGTAAGTCATGTTTTAGCATGTACCCCAGAGCAGTTAATGAACAGGAGGCCAAACGGTTTGTGGCTGAGAGTAAGAGGCTGACGTAAGTGGTGGACTCGTTCGTGTTCGAGTAGTTCGTGGTGATCTTCTCATTCATTCAGTAAGCAGAAGAAGCAAAGACAACATAAGCACAGCAAGGTAAGTCTCTGTTGTGTGTGTTTATGCTTGGGTGGAATGTTAAGGCCGGTGACATGACTGGGTTCCATTACGTCTGTGACGTGGGGAATCTACTTGTGTCAGTTGAGCCTCGGTGTGTTCCTGGACGAACCTGTTCCTTGTACTCCGTTCTCAATAAAGAAGATATTGACTCACCTTCTGGCTCCAGTGTATCCATCGTGCAGTAACCACTACAATTTGGCGACGAGGTGTCCTGTGGTGTACCGGCTGTGTGGGCAACGTTGTGGAGTCTACGGCCGGCACATATATCGGTGTAGACGTCCTGGGTGCCAGTGAACTTTTCCTTCCAGGTGATTGACATTTTTTTTTTTAGATATAAAACTTTGGGCAAACTTTTATTTCGGAGTGGTTATCAACGTACGTGCTGCGCGGACAAAAACGCGCGAGCGAAACCCTTGTGCTGGCAGGCGTGCACGCGTCACCTTGACAACGGGAGTCTTGATGCAAGTTATTTTTATTATGGCGTGGTTATCTGCATACGCAGACAGAAACGTGCGAGCGGAAACCATTGTGCTGGCTGGCGTGCGCGCGCCACCTTGGCAACAGCAACGTTGCACTTAGATGCGCACGTGTTACCCTGGTTAAGGAGACACTTCCTCCTGTGTTTTTGTTCTCCGTTTGAGCGTTACCTTGACAATTGGGGCATTTTCATATGTAATTGTCTTCGTTTCTGGGTAACCTGTTGCGATCGTTTACATTTTTTTTTTTTCAACGTCAACCTGCACATTATCAAGCACACGGGGAACAGGTCCGGCATCAGTTGAATTTAAGGCAATCACTGGGATATTACCTTACCTTTACTGCACAGGAGTTTACAATTTCTTTGGAACTAAGCACTGGGGCGGTGCAGTATGGCACAACCAAATTTTACCATTATTCCTCCACAAGCGTTTTGGTCTGCTGGAAGTACACCAACTGTCAAGTGGGTGGAATGGAAGGACTATTTCCTAAATTACCTTGGTGCAATTGATGTGGAGAATAAAATGACTGCGGAACAGAAGAAAAGGATCTTACTACATTCACTGGGACCTATTGGTTTACAGACTTATAATAAAATGCCAAAATGTCCTGTGAGTGGGGATGTATGCGTTTTTGGTGCAGCGATGCAGGATCTTGACAAATACTTTGCACCTAAAGTTTGCATCGTAATTGTTCGATATAAGTTTTTTCAAAGGAAACAAGAAAAAGGGGAGTCTGTGGACGACTATGTTGCAGACTTAAAGAACTTAGCACTTGATTGCAAATTTGGTGCAATCCATGATTACCTAATAAGGGATCAATTAGTCATGCACGGCAACAACCAATCCGTTCAAGAAAAATTATGGATAAATGGTGATTCTTCACCTGAGGATATCTTGGCTATTGTACGGAAGGTGGACATTTCTGGAAGGTGTGCCCTGGAGTTGAAGTCAACGGAGAAAGGCACTGATTGAGTTTATAAAGTGATGAATCGCACACCTGTGAAGGAACAGAAAACTCTGCAAAGTGGAGATGGTGAACAAAGGTGTTACAGATGTGATAGCAAGGAGCATTTGGCGTATGCTAAAACATGCCCAGCCTTAAACCTTAAGTGTAGCAAGTGTGGTATTGTGGGTCACTTAGCAAGAGTGTGCAAAAATAGAAAGATAGTCAAATGCATATATGAAGGCAGGGACCGGACAGGCAGTGATATTGAAGAGACAAATGTTGAGTCCAGAGGAGCTGTGGATGAGGGGAATTTTGTTTTGAACATTACTGAGGAGAAAAGTAAAGGGAAACCAATGTGGGAAATGGAAATTGGCGGTGTTCCTATTACAATGTACGCGGACTCTGGTTCACCTTTCACCATGGTTAACGAAGACTTGTGGAACAAAACTTTTGTGGACAAAATTGGCACACATTTATTGCAGCCAGATATTCAACCTGAAAGTTATACAGGGGAAAAAATTGATTTATTGGGCTTCAGGTGGCTTTCATTCTCATTCAAAAACCGGTGTGCCAGAGGGAAGCTGTATGTGTCAAAAAGAGGACCATCTGTTCTTGGATGGAAGGATCAAGGACAGTTACAATTGGTTTTGGATGCGAACAGCAAGGAGAACGTGATGGTAGTGGATGAAGGGCATTCCTTGGCTGGAGAAATGGAAAATAATTTCCCTAGTTTTTGGTAAACAATCGGGAAGACTAATAGGTTTTGAACATGAGATTGTACTGAAAAAAAATGCTGTACCAAAAATCCACAAGGTGAGATCTGTGCCAATAATGATAAGAGATGATGTATCAAAGGAGTTGGAGGAATTGATGTTGATGGAGGTTATTGAGCCGATAGAAAGTTCTGAATGGATTTCACTTGTGGTAATAGCACGGGGCAGCAACGGAAAGATTCGCTTGTGCATCGACCTAAGGTATTTGAACGATAACATTGTTATCAATCGCTTCCCATTACCGGAGATCACTGAAATAGTTTCCTCTCTTAAAGGTGCTTGTTGGTTTTCCACGATTTACTTATCAGCAGCTTATCATCAGATTCCACTGCCTGCAGAATCAAAGAAACTTACAGCCTTCATTACACCTTTTGGTTGTTTCCAGTATAAGAGAATGCTATTAGGACTAGCGTTAGCTGCTGCTGTTTTTCAACGTTTGATGTATAAGTTATTTGGGAAATCCAAGGGGGTGATGTGTTTTCAGGATGACATTTTGGTGTTTGGGGAAGATAGGAGTGTACATGATGGAAGGTTGCGACATGTGTTGGAAGTGTTGGAAAACAAGGGCTTAACTGTGGAATTGAGTAAGTGCAGATTTGCTGAGAGAAGTGTGGAGTATTTGGAACATGAGATCAGTGGAGAGGGAGTAAAACCTAAAGCGTTGTTGGTTGTTGCTATTGTTAATGCACCTACTCCTATAACCAAGGATGATTTAAGATCATTCTTAGGAATGGCGGAATTGTGCGCAAAATTTATCTCGAAGTTCGCTGAGAAGGTTTATAACTTGAGACTTCTACTCAGAAGAAATACACGGTTTGTGTGGAATGATGTATGTGAACGAGAGTTTGTAAAAATTAAAAAGGAGTTAAGCAAAGTACCTAATTTAGGAAGCTTTGACACGGAATTAGACACTTTTGTAACTACAGATGCTAGTAACAAAGTACTGGGTGCAGTTTTATCTCAGAGACAAAAATGGAAGGGACAGGATTATTTTGTTTGCTTCTAGATCTTTGTCGCCATCTGAGGAAAGGTATTCTGTGATTGAAAAAGGAGGCCTTAGCTTGTGCTTGGGTATTGGAGCATTTCCGTGCGTTTGTGTGGGGTAAAAACATAACGATTCAATGTGATCATAAACCTTTGATCAAGCTACTTACCTGCGAAGGTAGTGTATTGGAGTCAGCGAGGATGCTGAGGTTATCTGTGCGCATGAAGGATTTTACCTACTGCATGGTGTATGTACCTGGCAGGAATAATTTGATGGCTGATTTGTCCAGATTGCCAAGTCCATTAGAAAAGTGTGTGGATGATTCGTGGAGTGAATTCAGTATTGCTCTTGTATATGATTCTGGTAAACCTGCTCTGAATAAAGGTTTTTGGGGAAAGGAGATGGGAGATGATGCTGTTTTGCAATCTGTTTTAAAGTATGTTTTGTAAGGGTGGCCTAGGAAGGACCAGCTGACTGAATCTTGTAAGTACTTTTGGGAAGTTAGATCTGAACTTTCAGTGGTTAAGGATGTTATTTTGAGGGGAGATAAAATTGTTCCTCCATGTGGTGTGAGGGAGGCGATTTTGGAACTATGTCACGAAGGCCATTTTGGCATGGTCAGGACCAAATCTGTAGTTAAGGATTTATTTTGGTGGCCAGGCGTGGACAAAGCTGTGGAAAGATTTGTTATATCTTGTAGGGTGTGTTCTACAGCTGATAAGAGTTTGTGTACTCTAAGACCACCTATGGAGCAAATGCTGTTACCCAAGCAACCATGGGAATGTGTTGCTGTGGACTTGTTTGGTCCGTTAGGAGATGCACAGGAGTATGTAATTGTACTAATTGACTTGTATTCCAAATGGCCGGAAGTGGGAATAGTAGGAAGGGCTGACACTACTATAGTTTTGGAATACCTGGACAAAACATTTCTGTCTGAAGGTATTCCAGCAAACTTGAGTGACAATGGTGTGCAATTTGTTTCTAATGCTGCAAGGAAGTATTTTGAGAGAGTGGGGATTAAGCATAGAACTACATCTCTATATAATCCCAGTGGAAATGGCACTGTAGAAAGGTTTAATAGAGTAATCAAGGGTGTTATTCAAGGAGCTTTGGGAAAATGCAAGGACTGGCATACTGCTGTTTTCAAGGCGGTGTGGGCATATAGAATCACGGAGAATGGTGCAACGGGATTAAGTCCTTTTGTTATTATGAGAGGAAGGAGTCCTAGGAGTAAACATAACCCTGCTTGGTTGGTGAATACTGGAATTAAACAATGGTCCGCAGAGTTGGTAAGGGATTGTTTTGACAGATCACAAGCAAAAATTAAATACCATTATGATAAGCTTCATAGTGTGGAGCCTGTCCAGGTTAAGGTGGGCCATTGGGTCCGTGTTAAGAAGCCTTATAAGGTTAGGAAGGGTGAAAGTCAGTGTTTTGAGCCAGAGCAGGTGACACGTGCTGCATAATGCTGTTAAATTGAGTGATGGTAGGGTTTGGCATCTCAAACGGGTTGCTTTACTTAACAGTGGGAAGAATCTTACTGGTAGTGACATGGATATGGATGGAACTGTGAATGTGAGAGGAGCGTCTGATTGGTTAGAGGATGAGGTGGGACATTGTGTGTCTGGTGAGGATGGTTCTCATAATCTTGACCGGATGAGTGTTGTTGGTATTCGTGAGGTTGGTATGAATGAGTGTGAAGGCTATACAGGAGATGAAAGGCAAGTATCAGATCCTGTATTGGAGCCTTCAGGTGGTGTGTTGCGTGAAGGAAGAAGGAAAGTGACACCACCATGTTGGTTGAAAGATTTTGTGTTGGGATTCATAGCAGATATTCAGGATATCTAGAGGATGGTTGGTTTCTACTTATTTAGTTTGTACTTATGTTGTGTTAAGGTTTTGTGTGTTTGTTTTTAGTTAGGATAAAGGGGTAAGATGTGTTGTGTGTGCTTATGCTTGGGTGGAATGTTGAGGCCAGTGACATGACTGGGTTCCATTACGTCTGTGAGGTGGGAAATCTACTTGTGTCAGTTGTGCCTCTGTGTGTTCCTGGACGGACCTGTTCCTCGTACTCTGTTTTCAATAAAGAAGATATTGACTCACCTTCTGGCTCCAGTGTATCCATCGTGCAGTAACCACTACAGTCTCCTCCACACCCTCTGCCTCCCGCAGGATTTTCATCCTCTGAGCTGCAGTTAGTGGCAGTGGAATTGTCTAATCTAGCTCCAAGTTGTTCATTTCTGATGTCACAATAGGAGTCGACTTCAGCTTATCCCGACTTCCTGGGCCAACCTCCTCTGCTACCAGACTCAGTGCTGCCTCTCCCTGGAACTGAGTCTCTACCTTAGCATAAGCTCTGGTGGGAAGCCCAGAGATTCTTTGAGGAAGTGGAGTACCGTCAAAAACGAATGGTTTG
This sequence comes from Pleurodeles waltl, assembly GCF_031143425.1. NCBI lineage: Eukaryota > Metazoa > Chordata > Amphibia > Caudata > Salamandridae > Pleurodeles > Pleurodeles waltl. Next base: position 699,142,430 of record NC_090442.1, on the reverse strand, counting down.
CGGCCAAAGTTTTCATCACTTGATTCTGATCCAATGAATCTCTGTGGATTGGGGGAGGACATGGAGTCACTCATTCAACTGGCAATCTGTTATGTCCTCAACTATAATGTTGGTATATATGAATAGCTATGTGCTGATAGAATGTGATGAGGTAGCAGATAATGTTGTGGGGCTGGAATGTTATGACTTGAATAGAGTGCTGACAGATAGCAAGTGGATGTGTTGGCCTAACTGGAGATTTACTTCAATAAAAGAAGAAATGTTCAACTTGTCTGGATCTTTTAGTCAACAAGATTTGGCGATGCGTGGAAGTAGTGAGCCTACAGCAGCTGAGTCACACCTAAGGAACGAAAGAAATCAAGTCGATAAGTTTACAGTGATGTGAATACACGACGCGCTGGGCCAACACTTTTCGCAGACAGACTGTGAGGCACAAGCAATCTCTTGGAGATTTAACTATAAAAGAATTGAGTGGTGCGAACTCAAAGTACCCTCCGCATTATTTCAGTGAAAGAGAGGGGGCATTAAGTGGCAAGCATGCATGAAGTTTGTGGGAGTGTGAAGGTGGCATGGACTCCAAAATAGTCCACTTGGAAACAAGCACATGAGCGATCGTGCACATTAGGAGTATGAAGTAACCAACGATTCAAGCACGAGCGGTGATCATTTAAAGACCTGATTTCAGTGCTAGCGACCCATCGCGCATATTGCACTCGTGAAAACATTATGAATCAAGGACCAATGGTACGTTTAATACCATTACTTACCGGTGTAGATGTTTTTCACTGGCTTTGGTTGCTTTGTGATTCTTTCACTATTACTCTACACGGAAGAAGCGTGCACTACAGGTACTCACTTCCTGTACAGACGCTAGTACGTCAACCTGTACAGACATTCAGTGCTATTCGTTGTGCATTTTGAAGTGCCTATGCTGAAACACTCTAAGCATGTTTTGAGATACTCTACAGCTGTAATGTTCATAATATCTATATTTGGTGATTGGCACACCTGTTCAAATATCCATTGTGTGTTGTTGAATACTACTGCAGGTTATAGGGACAACACACCAGACCAATTCAAGTATTATTCAACATATATTTATTAAAATGTGTGCATTACTGACATTTTCTCTCACTCCTCCACCACCATTTTTAAGTTCATCAGGGGAACCCCTGATTAAGTGGCATGAATGAAAGGAGTAGAGAATATTGAAGATAAAGAATTAACACCAGTCAAAAAGAAGAAAATTCTGTTACATTGTCTGGGACCCCTAGGTCTTAAGGTTTACAATTCTATGGAAAAGAAAATTCAGCAAGATGATGATTCAAATGTTTTCTTGCATACGTTAGAGGACTTAGACAAATATTATTCCACGTCAGTTTGAATTGCTATTGATAGATTTAATTTCTTTAATAGGAAACAAGGGAGAACAGAATCAATTGAAAAGTATGTATCTGATCTTACAAAACTTGCAATAACATGTAGATTTGGGTCTTTACATGATGAACTGATACAAGATCAAATCATAAGGCATTTAAACAATGATCACGTTCAAGAAAGGTCATGGATCCATTAATTAGAGGAAGCTGTTGCCTTAGTTAAGAAAGCTGAAATAGCAAATAAGTGTGCAAGAGCTGTTACTAATGAAATGAAAGAGTCACAGAATTACATAATTAGTAAATTAAAACATAATAAATGAAAATTTTTCATTAAATGACAACTTTAAAATGGATAGGAATAAAGGCAAAACTGAGAAAATCTTTTATAGATGTGGGAGTAAGGAACATCTAGCGTATAGTAAAAAATATCCTGTACGTAATCAACTCTGTGGTGTATGTGGAAATAAGGGTCATTTTTGCTATGGTTTGTAGGAGAAATAGGAAAAGTTTCTATGATGAACAACGAATCCAACTCAGATTCAGAATCTAAGACAAGTAAATGCTCAAAAGAACAGGAGTGTGTACTAGGGTGTTATTAGTTCTGATGTCATTAAGAAGGGTGAGGAAACCAAACTTGAAGGAGATTCTTGTATTAAACACCTGAATACACAATCCAGAAACAAACCTGTTTTCAAAATGTGTTTAGGAGGTGTGGACATACTTATGGTGGCTGATTCTGGTTCCCCATTTACAATAATCAATGGAAAGTTACGGGAGGAAACTTTTATAAGTGTTATTGGTTCCTCTTTGAGTCCATCAGATGTTGTTTCAGAGAGTTCACTGGAGAATCCATACCCATGATTGGTTACAGGAAAGTTTTTTGTATTTCAAAGGAAAAAGGGCATTAGGAAAATTGTTATTGCTGAAACGGGACCGGCAGTTCCGGGATGGATGGATCAGAGAGCGCTAAATATGATTTTGGATCCTAATACTATAGCGCAAGTGAACATGGTGGGTGGTAATGAGGAGAATAATGCCAAATTTAAAGTCAAGTTTCCGGAAGTGTTCTCTTGGGAAATTGGCACTCTTAAAGAGTACTCCCATAAAATCATATTTAAAACAAAATGCTGTACCGAAAATACATAAATCTCAAAGCATCCCTTGGTTAATAAGAGAAGAAGTTGATAGGGGACTAGAAGGTCTTTTAAAAAAAAAAGGTATAATTGAAGCAACTGACTCGATTTCTCCATTGGTGGCAGTTCGCAATGCCAATAGAAATATCCGATTATGCATTGATTTGAGAGAATTGAACAGTAACATTGTAGTGGAAAAGTTTCCTTTGTTTAGGATAAATGAAATGCTTGCTATGACTAAGGGTATGAAGTGGTTTACATCTATAGATTTGTCATCCGCGTATCATCAAATTAAGCTGAATGATGATAGTAAATATTTGACTGCATTTATGACTCATGGTTGTTATTGTTATGTTCACATGCCCTTTGGACTTGCCTCGGCTGCAGCAGTTTTTCAGAAATTGATGCATAAACTTTTCAAGAGTGTGGCGGAAGTAATCTTCTTCCAGGATGACATTTTGATTATGGAGAAGAATAAGGAGCAACACGATACAAGAGTAGATAAAGTTTAAAGTAAATTGAGAGAGAAAGGGTTGACAGCGGAATTTTCTAAATGTGAATTTGATGTGCAAAATTTAAATTACTTAGGGCACGAAATTACAGCTGAAGGTATTAAACCTAAACAAGAATTGATGGCTGCTATAAGAAATGCACCAGCTAATGGTAACAAAGATGAGTTGAGATCATTTCTTGGGATGGCAGAGTTTTATGCTGAATTTATCAGGAATTTGTCGGATAAACCATTTAATATGAGGCAATTATTAAAAGACAGATGTAAGTTTGTCTGGTCAGAAATTCTCCAAGAGGATTTTGAAAAGATAAAAGTTGAAATTTACATGGCAAAGACTTTATCTGGATTTGATCCTAAACTCATCTCTATACTAACTACAGATGCTAGTAATAAAGGTATTGGAGCAGTTTTAAGCCGAAAAAATACTAATGGCAAAGAAGTCATCATAGCTTTTGCCTCTAGGGCATTATCACCTGTAGAGGAAAAATATTCAGTCATGGAAAAAGAAACCATAGCAGTAGTTTGGGGATTAGAACATTTTAGGAACTTTTTGTAGGGTCATAATGTAGAGGTAAGGTGTGATCATAAACTCTTATTAAAAGTGCTGTCCACAGAGGGTCTTATAAAAGCTTTGCCTAGGATAGCTAAGTTGTCAATCAGACTATTGGACTTTAGGTATGAGCTGATATATTTACTGGGTGTTAAAAACAGGATTGCTTGAGTAGGATGTGGTTACCTCCTGAAAAAATTGTGAAGAAGTAGAAGAGATAGGTGTAGCATGGGCAAGAAGTATGGAGTGTGATGCCATTAGAGGCAAAGCTTGGATCGAGGCTAATTTAAATGATCAATCGTTAACATCTTTAAGGAACTATATTCATAAGAGATGGCCAGAAAAAAAATATTGATTCAGAATTGAGGAACCTTTTTTAGATATGCAACAAGTTTACTGTAATTCAAAACAACATAGTAAGAGGAGACAGGATTTTACCACCGAACAATTTAAGAGAAACCACTATCAAAATATGCCATGTGGGGCATTTACGTATAGTAAAGACCAAGAAAAAAATTAAGGAGAATTATTGGTGGCCGGGAATGGATGTTGAGATTGAAAGAATCATTAGAGAATGTGACTTATGTCTGAATGCAGATAAATCTCTTGTTCCTTTAAAGCCAATGTTACACCCCTTTCCATGCCCAGAAATGGCGTGGGAATTTATTGGTGTAGATATTATGGGTCCAATTGCTGAGAAAAATAAATGAGGAATGGTTTACAATAGTGGCTATAGATTACTTTTCCAAATGGCCAGAAGTTAAATTTGTGAACAAGGCTAATTCTGGAAATGTTTTGTTATTCTTTGATGAACTGTTCCAAAGAGAGGGCCTGCCAAAAAAGTCATTACAATAATGGTGTAAAATTCAAAAGTGAAGAAATTGATTTTATTTTTTAATGGAACGGTATAGAACAAAATTAATTTCTGTGTACCACCTGATTGGGAATGGAGCAGTGGAGAGATTTAATGGTGTCATTAAAGAATTGTTGCAATTGGCTAAATAAAGAAGTCTAAATTGAAAATCCAGTAAAAAAAAAAGTATTTGGATGTATCGGACCACACCAACTGTTACTGGTCACAGTCCATTTACAATCATGAGGGGAAGGATACCATTCACGAAGGACAATCAGGGGTGGTTAATTCTAGATTAAAGGATTGGTCACCATCTGAAGTAATAAAGAACATTAAAAAAGCAAAAAAATGACAAAGAGTATATGGACAAAAAGAAGGGAGCTAAGGAGATTGATTTGAAGAAGGAAGAAGTAGTGCGTGTTAAACTACCACGTAAAGTGAAGAAGAGAAAAAGTAAATAATCTGAACCGGTTGCGGTTGAAGTTTATAATAATTCGGCCAAACTAAGTGGATTTGGCACGTGTTGTTTTGTAAAATGTAAAGAGAGTAAGGGTATTCCATGTGATAATTAAAAAATATATATATTGCTGGTTAGACTTGCAGCAAAATGTTGATAGAAGCATGACAACTAGGGACGTGTCTAGGATTGGAGTTGAAGAAGAAATTACCACACAAGAGAATGCTATTACTTCAGAGGAAAGTTTAGGACATGATGCGAAGAGGTAATCATATAAGAGTAAACAAGGTATAATTATCAAACAACCTTTGTATTTGCAAGATTAAATAACAATTTAGACTGTTCTTAGAGTTTTTTCTTTTTATTTAAGCAGATTTTTAAATTTTGTTCTAGGTATGTTATACTTATTCTTGTTCACTATCTAAGAGAGGAGATGTGTTATGTTCTCAAAAATGATGCTGGTATATACGAGTAGCTAGGTGCTGATAGAATGTGATGAGGTAACAGAGAATGTTATGGGGCTGGAATGTTATGACTTGAATAGAGAGCGTTGACAGATAGCAAGTGGATGTGTTGGCCTTACTGGAGATTTACTTCAATAAAAGAAGACATTTACGACTTGTCTGGAGCTTTTACTCAACACAGTCATGTCCTCTACCAGTGGTCTGGATATTTCTCCAGGGCTAGGAATGGATTTTCCTACAGGTCCTCCAAACCCAGAAGTTGTGTCTCTCCACTCCATGGTGAAGATGTTATAAATGTCAGATTTGCTATTGCCCACCGTGGGTGGGTGTCAAAATCAATATCCTTACAGAGGTTCTCCTCCCATCAGCACCAAATTCAGAACCTCTTCTCTCTTTTACAATGGCAGCATGGCAGAAACCTGCTTCAGCTGCAGCTCTGAATAGACTAGTAGCCAGGTGCTATCAGCCAGCCCGGGGATATTCCTTTCCTGCTGACTCAACCATCTCCAGGGAGCCTGATAATCCAGGCTTCTTACTCTTCAGGACGTGTCAGGGTCTTTCCATGGAACCCTTCTGACAGAGAATCAAAGCGTATGGAGGCTTGTGGTAAGTGTCTTTTTTAAGGTCGTATCGCTGTATGCCACCTGTTTTGTAAGAAGATACTCCCATACCCTTTGGGACATGGCCCAGTAGATTGCTTTTCATGTTTCAGATAACAGGAGGGGACACTTTTCCAAGGTCATCAAATTTAGATCGACTGCCTCATGCCACTTTATCAAATTTGGCCTTGACAGAGGGGATTTAGTGGGGCATGCCATGGGTGCTTCAGTAGCGGTCCTCCGCCATACCTGGCTCGCGTTTCAGTTGTCGGATATACCGGCCACTATTCTAAATCTTCCTTTTGATAGCACATGTTTATTCAGCGACAAAGCAGATACAGCCTTAGAAAGATTTGGTGCCTGCAAAAAGCCATGCCCTTGGGCATCCAGGAGCCTCAGTCTCAAAGAGACAATAGGCAGTTTTGTTGTTTTTAAGGCTTCATTTGAAGATTAAGCTTTTGTCAGTGCCAGTCACTTCATCCACTTGCCCAGCAACCTCAAAACCCTTTGGTCAGGCAATAGAGGTAGCAAGAAGCAAAGGCCATGTATCTTTTCATCAAGCTTCCTCCTGGCCCATATCACACGGAAAGCAGGCCTAGTTTGTTTCTCTTAGCACATCTAGAGCCTGTGGGAGGTTGGGTGTGGTACCAGTGGGTCCTCCAGAAAGGAGGTGTACCCTACCCTACACTGGGCAGATTTATCGGATACCCTTGTGGTCTCCTAGGATGCTGCTGCACATGTAGTTTGGTGGGGTAACGAAGCAAACATTCAGATGCTAATATCTGGGGTCAAATGACTGTGGAATCTTTAAAACACTTCTGGGAAAAGGTAATTCAGTGGGTGGAAAGCCTTTCATTTGAATGAGGACTTGCTCTTGGTTCAGTGATGTCAACTTATGAGTCTCTAAATTGTGCCTTGAAATGGCTGATGACAACTTGTATTGTTCTAAGCTATTGAGGAAATCTGGTTCTTGGGTCTCGTTAAGGATTTTATAGTTTAAGTATTTTTAATTAGAAATCAGCATAGATCATGTTATGCTACGAGCATCACAACATACCATCTCCATAAAGTCAAGCGTAAAATAAGGAATTTCATATTTTTTTACATTTTATCTGCATGTTAATGTTTCATATAACCCAATAGTGCCAGCAGGACCTTGCTAGAATTCAGAGGGTTTAAGAAACTCACAAATCTATCACTAACTGTTGATGAGTCAATCCCTGCCATCCACACAAGGGCTCATATGTCATTGGACACACTTCATCTAACTTTAAAAAAACATGATCAAACTTGGTCAACAAATTATCTCTTCGTCAAGTGGCACCTTTCTGAGGGTTCCCCACCATCTCTGTTTTAGGGTTGATTGACTGGATGAGTAAAAGCAAATGTATGTTGTCTAACTTTAAGTTTTGCTGTATCAAGGAACAGGAATGAGTTTTCCAAACCCACAAAATGTAGCTCCTTCTTTATTTGCTGCAGGTCACGTGCCTTATCACACGTCTGAAATTAGAGTAGATATGAATCCTTGGGCCGTCAATACGGGTCTTTAGCTTTGTTACCTCTTTCTGTCTCGAGCCTCCCGGTTCTTCCAAAATTGTGCAAAATACAATTTCTTTCCCCCTTGTGGGGCAACCTTCTGCCCTCAAGTACCACAGAAGCAGTAGAGGTGAACTTCCATGCGCTACTACTCAGTCAAGGGGTATAAAGCGTCACAACATAGATCCTTGAGGACTTTGGCTCATTTTGATTAGTTTTACTCTCCCAGTGCACAGTAAAAAATGCACATTTTATTTTTGGAATTTCAGTAAATTTCTATTAATCTTCTTGTGTTTCCAAATGTCAATAGCGTACTATCCAAATTGTGTATGGCTTGCTCATTAGAAGAGATTCTGTATTTTACCTTTCCGAGAACCACTTTAATTTCTCCTTAATGTTATGGGAGGAAGTCTGCAGCTCAATTACCGTGGCCATAATAAAGTTCTAGTCCCATATTAGAGTCAATCTCGACTTCTTCTTCTATTGTCTCTTCCTCTTCATGTGATGCGTACATGGAGGTGCGGGGGAAAAACAACCTTCGTTTCAGATGTTTTTTTTAGCTGCCTTGATAGAGTTGTTCAGATCCACTGCCACCTTTGAGCTTTGCCCCTTCTCAAGAGAGTTTTAAAAAGCGTGGTGTTTGCTTTGTTCCTCTATTATGTGATCCTAGGAGTTGCCTTGTGGTAATGGCATATATGGATCTTGCACTGAACTTTGGTCCTTTGCTTCCATGGACTTTAGTGATCATCTTCAAAACGTTTACATGGCCTGGTTAAATCAGTTCTGTGCAGGCTTATCAGTGGGTTTTCATATAGATGAGGTCTAACTCACCTAAGGCAATAAAGATGTTCTCATGCGGGACCATCTGGATAATTATGTGTTGACAATGGAAATACAGATTTTAGTGAATATAGGTTGCTTTACTTTCTTTAGAAACTTGCATAGTATTTCTGTCACAATGCAGGGACGTTTTGATTGGACAATTGTCACAGAATTACTATTGGTGATATTTGTCCTGAAGGAACATCGTTAGTAGGTGTGACTGGTTTTAGAAGTGTGGTCATTGACAAAATGGATGAAATCAAAAACACTCAAGTTGTTGGATGTCTGTATGGGCTTCTTTGTTTATTCAGTGGTTGAACTAACTGACCATGACAGACGTTTGAGAAACAAATTTGGTGAAAACTGCTATGTTCATAATTTCCTCCAAGTAGGGGCCTTTGATGCCTGATTTATGGTAAACCCTTTCCAGCATGAAGTATGATGCTGGGTTAGTTCATAAGCGCTTCACCGGGTGTTAGAAGGAAGAGTGGGCTACATCTTTATTGTTGCGGCTTACTTCATTCTCTCTCCCTACCGCTACTGGTCTTTGTAGGTAAATTTGTAGCCAGAAAGGAGCAGCTTGGGAAAGAGGGGGCAGTGACAGTATCCTTCATCTTTTATCAAGACAATGAATTGCAGGAGGTGTGACATAGCTGAGTAGGCATTAATCAAGACAATCTTGAGAGGTTTTGGCCCTGGCAAGTTTCACAGGTGACTGTAGACCACATCCCTGCAGTTAGCTGTGTGATTGACACTAGGTAGTGACGATGGTCTCACTCTCTGGGGCTTCACTATATTAAGTAAGTGATGTGTTCATATGATCTTTTTGCTTGTTCTGAAAGCTTCTGTATTAGAGTTGCCTAGTTATTCATGTTCTCTGATGTCACACCCTAAGGCAGAGGTCTTCAAACTGGAGGGCGGGCCCCCCTTGGGGGCCTCAAATGATCCCGGGTGGGGGGGCGCCAGACTCTGGCCAAAAGCAGCATTATACAGATAACAGGCCTTTGCTTTAAGCAGAAGCATGTTATTGCATTTTTAAAAAGGTAACATTACTTAATTGCAATGTTTAAATAGGTCTAGACATATTTAAACATTGGCATCTTTATAAAGTAATTATGAAAAATTCTGAAGGGGGGCCCAATGATTTTTATTTTTCAACAGGGGGGGTGCGGCATTAAAAAGTTTGGAGACCACTGCCCTAAGGTGTATGATGGTGAAATCTGAGCACTATCCATTGTATTTTGGTTTTGCAGGTGGTTAATGATGATGCCATGTCCTGCCACTCTGATTTGTCCTGGGGCACTAGGACTGAGTGAAGTAGGGTCTACATCTGTCTTTTGAGTAATCCGAATGCCATTTTAGAGCTGCTCAAAATACTTGTTATTGCAATCTAGCATTTTGACATTTTGAAATAGGTTACTGGGAAAAGTCATTCATGTTCCCTTTATAACAACACAATTGTAGCAGTGAGGCAAAACAATTATATTTATTTTCATGGACCAGTGCTATTCACTTTCCCTTCATTATGCTTTAGGGTCCATGGATTGGATGCTAGGTCTCTGCTGACATTCAAATCTGTGCCTTCCAGAACGCCTAATGTAGGAAGTGATTCCTTAACCTGCTGCCACCTGATGTGAGAAGAACCTTGGGTGAACACTAAACATGCTGTTTAGTCTATCAGATTATTCCATCTCGCGATAAAGGCCTGCTAAGGACAATCTGTTCCCCTTCCATAATGTCTGCCAAACTAGACAGTATAGTTAGGTTCTGCCTCTTTTTCCTCATACTAGCAAGATGAGTGTTAATTGGAAGTCCCTGTTATAGATTGTTTCAAACTACTTGCCTTCTATCATGAGATACTGGAAACGTTCCATCTGCAGAAGTGGTATGGGGGAATCTAATGAAATACCTCTTGACATATGGAGAACAGAGGTGTGACTGCATCTGGGGGCGCTTACGTATAGCAGTTTTCTGGGAGCCAGGTTTTGGGGAAAAGTATACTGGGAATTCCAGCAACAGTATGCCAGCCTTTGGAGCCCAAGCTGATGTGAGTATTGAGTATTGACCCTCAAATAAGGCATGATTCTAGAAGTGACTGGGCTGTGGTCTAGTAGGCTGAAGTCGAATGGGGAAGTCTACTGACTTAAGTTGGATGTGAGAAGGTCAAAACTATTTTTGGGGTACCTTAGTGACAGCTGGCAGCAAGAAAACTGGTGCTTGTACCTGTAAAACAAGTAGACCTTAGGTTCTAAACTAATATGAATTTGGTGGGGTGGCCTTTGTGTTCATTGGAGTTCTAGACCAATGAGTGCCGACGTTGGATGCATACATCCTGAAACTGATTGCAGACAGAGTTGGTGTTGAACCTATGATCTGCTGCTTGGCTTCTACGTTTTGTGCCTTGTTTCAGGTACTGCACATTTCAGTTTTATATAGTATGCTAGGCTTCTACATGGTTGTCTGTCCACACCTTCAACTGGCAATACTGTTTCAACTCTCAGGTTCACAGTAAAGGTCATTTCTCCCACTCTGTCCTGCTGGACTTCCTAGTGTAAAAACTTCAAACCATATGCCTACCACCTTGGAAGTTACTCCTTTGGTATCTATTCAAAGTGTGAGTATACTGCAGTTCGAAGTATCCATCAGATGAACAAGTTACTCAACTTTGATAACTGTCTTTCTCGTGAATACTCTTAACTGCAGACTCCTGGCCAGCCTCCATTCACCCCAGTCTGTGAATTGGACTTCAAGGTGTTAATAAGGTTCCATGTGAGATTCTGCACTCTGTCACAATTCTCATGTCATCCGTGCTCTACTTTTAAGGGTGCAAAATGCTTTGGGTAAACTCATCAGCATGCAGAGATGTTATACATATGGCTCCACAACCTCACTTCACCAGGCGGAACCAAGTCATAGTGGAGTCTTATGGAGCCAAAAGGAAGTTTAATATAGTTATCTGTCAAAATGGCTGCACCTCTATTATTACATCTTACTAGAGAGAGTAAAATCTCTTCTGCCCACTATCTCTTAGGGATTTTGGAATCCAACTAACAAATAGGTATTCTAAATATAGGCAATAGATGTTTTACATTTTCTTTAACATGTCGTCTTTTACCAAAGCTGTTTACATCTATGAGACTATTCTAAAACTATTTTTATGAGTGTGGACAGGGTATAAAGCCAGGGATTTACTTTCTTTTTTTAAACATATGTTTATTGTTTTTGTTTTTTTGCATCATGCATAATAATACAGGACATTGCATCCCATCCCAAAAAGGAAATAAGATAGTGAAAAAAGACAGTGGGTGAACAGTACACATTACCTGGTTCCTCTGGGAACATTTCTTAATCACTAGTCACTTCGTATAGTTATAAACTTCAAGCTGTTTGTTTTACTCACAGTGTTAGTAGTGAAGTTTATTAGGTGTACATAGCATACCTGTCCAGTGTATTGGCCTTGACAATTAAAACAATGGTCATCCTCCAGCCAACGTGAACAACTTATCAAACTTTAATATGTAACTGTTTCAAAAATAGGACAAGGACTGGTCTCTGAGGAGGCTAGCTGAAGGATGTCTTGATTTATAGTGTTAGCGGGGGTGATGTGCATGTGCTTATTTCTTGCATGTACCTGATGGTGTCACCTACACATTTGTCTGTCGTGTCCTATGTAGGTGGGGGGAGTGTGAACGGGGCCATCTTAGCACCTCACCAGTAATCTTGTCCTAGTGTGCAACGTCTGTTGTCGTGGAGGTAGAGTCAATGGTGTACGGTGGCATGTTGCATCTTATCTAGTGCGGCCCAGTTTCCAGCACAGGAGTGTCCTCTCTGTGGTTTCTCCATCTGTCTCACGTTGCTGCAACCCCGTGTATCCCCCTGAGTGTTCCCAACTCTCCAACACCTCAGCCCATATTTCCACTACAAGAGATCTCCTGAGTCCATGGACATTTTCACGCCACAGAATGCTCTCCTCTGCCCCGAACCACAGGGTAACATCTCTAGCCCGGGCCTCTATCGACAGTCCTGTCCCAGATTTCCAGTGCAGTGCGATTCTACGCCTAGCCAAGACAATTGCTAGGTGCAACAATCTAGAGCCAATTTTGTACTTTGTGGGCCTGGGAAATCCTCCAAGCAAGCATTTTTCCTAGATACAGGGGAGTGAATGTCCCAGTGTCTCACAGAGATGGAGCAACACCTCCCTTCAGTAAACCTGTAGAGTTGGGTATTCTCACATCATTTGGCCAAAGTCCAGATCTGGCAGGCAGCATCTGGGACATTCCCTAGGTTCTCCGCCATAAATCACTTCTAGTCTGTGCAGTGTGAGGTATGTCATGTGCAAAATGTGTAAATTTGTGTGTACTTGAGTCTTGAATTACAGGGGATTCTATGTGGATAGGCTAATATCCTGTCCCAGTCGCTATCACTTACCTCTCAGTCCAGCATGTCTTTCCATCTGGCCCTAAGTGTTGCCAGTGGTCTCTGACCCATCTCTAGTAAGGATCTGTAGAACCATTTCACCGGATCTCGGGGCAAGCCTAGTGTAAGCAGTAGTTGAAGCACCGCATGTTGTGGGGGCTCTTCTCTCCCCATAGAACCACATATGCCCTCACCTGAGCGTCATATGTCAGGAAATGGCCATGATGTAGAGCATATCAGGTCATTCAGTGATAAAAGGGCACCTACTGAAAAACAGTCTCCCACCTTCACCACTCTAGCCTCCATCCAGCTCCGCAGCTGAGCCCGGGTAAAGTAGCCGACCAGGGTACCATAAGTCAATCCCACCAATGGTGAGGTAAAGGCATATAGTAGTGCCCTCTGTGTCGGCATGTTACTATGGTGCCAGCTGTACAGAGCCACCTGGAGCAGAACACCTGGATGTATGATTGTTAAGTCAGGGTGTAGTAGTTTGGCCAACAGTCTGTGGGTGACTTTGTCCCACTTACACTCTGGCACTAGAGTGTGTATATAGCAACCAAATCCATCTTCAAAAGTGGGGCCGGAAGTCCACAATCCTCAGGACCTCAAGCAGGTAGCCCCAGTCCACGGTGTTAAATGCTTATTCCAAGTCAATGGAGAACAGTACTATTTCCTCGTCTCGTCCCTCGACTTTGTGGAGCACGTGGAATAGGGGTCTAAGATTCATGCCAGTGTTCCGGCTCGGGATAAACCTGCACGGGTTATCATGCACCAGTTTAATCATATGGGGTGCCAGCCAGTTAGGTAGCAGCCTGCATAGTACCTTCACGCCCGAGTTAATCATACTGATTGGCCTGTATGCTGCTGGATCCATCCTGTCCCTGCCCGGCTTCAGAAACATGCATATCTTCCCCTCTCTCATGGTCGGTGGAAGAACTCCTTTGTCTTGTGCCTTGAGGAATACCTTCAAAAGGTATTGAGTAGTCACCACAGAGAACACCTGATAAAATCTGGCAGGGACACCATCCCCACCAAAGGCTTATGCCCCGGGGGAGCATACATAATGCTGCCCATAGCTCTTTGAGTTCTACTTGGGTTTCTAGATCTCTGCTAACTTGAGCCTGGGAATCTCTTGGGTCTCCAGGAATGATATATAGTGGTCCGGGGTTATGTTGGGTTCCACAGAGTACACCCTCTGCAGGTGTTCCCAGAACACGTCCAGTATATCCGCTCTAGTGTTGATGCTATTGGCCCCTGGTGGTGTCAGGTGTGTCATAAACTGTGGCGTGTTTTCCCTGCACAGGATCCAGGTTAAGAGCTTCCCTGATTTGCCACCCTCCCTATGCAACCACAGCCTGTACTGCTTTAGTGTGTACTTTTCCAGCAGTCCCAAATACCTGTTATTCTACGGCGCTCATTCTGTTTCCTTATCTGCATGCCTGGAAGGGTCTGGCCTACTGCTTGTGTCAAGGAAAGTTGAGCCTCCTCTCTGCAAAGCTCCTCCTGTAGTTGCTGTCGCACCCAACATGCCAGTCCCATGCAGGCTTCCCTCATCACTGATTTTAGGGCTTCCCACTCTTTGGCTCTGTGTGCCATGAAGTCGGTCGGAGTCTTCGATAACATCTTCCTCCTCTCCAGGTCTATCAAGATATCTACTGGCATTCCCCATGACTGCTCTTTTGTGCAAAGCCACCCCATCATATCACAGCTTACTGGGAGTGATCAGAGTGGAAGCATTCCAAATGTGTTACCTCCAAGCCCGCTATCCATTGGAACCCGGCCACTAGTATTCTATCTAACCTGCTAAAGGTGTTGTGCATGGTTGAATGGCAAGTGTAAGCCCTGTGGGTGGGATGGCTCGCCCTCCATATGTCCACCAGGTCTATGTTGTGCATCACCATCTAAGTGCTGCTGTCATGAGAAGCTTAGTACCCGCCCTACGTGGTGTCCTGTTTAGCTTGCCATCCATCACAGTCAATGTCAAATTGTGCCGAGGTCTAGTCTACTGTGACCATTCATTATTACTGGTGCTTTGTTTCTTGGTGGGGGTCTTACTTAAAACTTTAAAAATTCTTATCTCTGGTTCCCCTTATTGATTTTCTTTATTAAATTATACTTTATTTTTCTAACTCATTTACAATTTGACTTTAATATTTTCTTAGCACTGCAAAAATACTTTACACATTGTTCAAAGTTAACTCTGATCTGCTCTGTTCCATAAATTAACCTGAGCGCAACCCCTACTGTTGAATGACAGAAGTTTCTGTCCAGACTGGATGGTACCCAATTATTTTTCAGATTTTTTTTCTTCTAGATGAACTGTATATGGGGAAACTAGGAAGGTAGTAAGTGACTTTTTTATTTTCAGTACCTAGCTATTCAATAGTTTCTCAGAGCAGGCTTCAGAAGTATTTCAAAGTAGAAGTTTTCATCGTTAACTGCTTTACACACTTTAGAAAAGTATCTCAATTATTAGGTTAAGAATTAAAATCTAATGGTGGTATTCAAAAACTCAATACAAAGAAGGTGGCTACCTAAATTTTGATTGAGGCAATGTTCCTTGGTAGGCTGATGGTCCTGGTGAACTCTAAAAGGGTTGCCACTCAAGCTAGAGGGGAAGTGGAGGTGATCGAAACAATTGTGTACTTCCTACTGTTTTTCCTCTTTCTTCGGGAGTCTCATAGAAAAACTAATTAGACTGATCCATAGAGAAGTGAAATTCAGACCCATGGTTCTTTTAAGAGAACTACTACTTTTATTGTTTTTAATACATTATGGAAACCAATTTCCAATAAATGTGTTGTTGTTGGTCACAAATACCATACTTTTATGATTGCAGTTCAACAAAAACACAACAAGGAAACTTTCTTTCAACTGCCTCTCCTGGAAAAACCTTTCATAGGGTTATTATAAAAATGTTACACGTAAACTCATCTCCTAGTCATCTGAGGTATGAATGAAATGTTCTCACTTGGTAGTACTATTATGGCTGCTTTAATGTATTGCTTTTCCCTCATTTTCACTGCTTTCTCCTTGCTTTTTCCCCTGTTTTTTGTGTGCTTTCTGCCTGCTTTTCCCTGATTTCTCCTTTCATTTCCATTTTTTGTGTGCCTTCTGATTGCTTTTCCCTCATTTCCTCTGCTTTCTCCTTTGTTTTCCCTCATTTTCAATGCTTTCTCCTTGTTTTCCCTCCATTTTTGTGTGCCTTCAGATAGCTTTTCTCTCATTTTCACTGCTTTCTCTTTGCTTTTCTCTCATTTTCACTGCTTTCTCCTTGCTTTTCCCCTGCCTTTTGTGTGCCTTCTCCGTGCTTTTCCCTGCTTTCTCCTTGCATTTCAATTTTTTGTGTGCCTTCTGGTTGCTTTTCCCTAATTTCTCTGCTTTCTCCTTGCTTTTCCCTCATTTTCACTGATTTCTCCTTGTTTTCCCCCATTTTTGTGTGCCTTCAGATTGCTTTTCTCTCATTTTCACTGCTTTCTCTTTGCTTTTCTCTTTTTTCACTGCTTTCTCTTTGCTTTTCCCTCATTTTCACTGCTTTCTCTTTGCTTTTCCCTCATTTTCACTGCTTTCTCCTTGCTTTACCGCACCTTTTGTGTGCCTTCTCCGTGCTTTTCCCTGCTTTCTCCTTGCATTTCTCCCATTTTTGTGTGCCTTCTCCTTGCTTTTCCCTCATTTCCTCTGATTTCTCCTTGCGTTTCCCTCATTTTCACTGCTTTCCCCTTGCTTTTTCCTCATTTTCACTGCTTTCTCATTGGTTTTCCCCCGCCTTTTGTGTGCCTTCTCCGTGCTTTTCTCTGCTTTCTCCTTGCATTTACCCCATTTTTGTGTGCTTTTCCCTTATTTCCCCTGCTTTCTCCTTGCTTTTCCCTCCTTTGCACTGCTTGCTTTCTCCTTGCTTTTCTCCCTGTTTTTTTCTGTGCCTTCTCCATTCCTTTTCCCTCATTTCCACTCCTGCCTGTAGTCTGTCATTTCATGCCTCCCCACCCACTGCCTCCCAGCACCCCTTTCCACCTCCCAATAGAGAGACAGCTGTGCACAGTGGATGCGCTGCCGGCAGGCCAAAGGCAAGCTGGTCTGCGTCCGACTGTGCCTGGACAGCGCCCAGCGCCGGGACCCCTGGCCCAGTCACAGTTACAACACCACTGCTCTCCATGTCCTAAACACCGGACGACCCAGCAAATGCTGCTGCCACGACGCACCGCACTGAATTGTAGGTCTGTTCTCCTACATCAGATACTTCTTATCCTGCACAACCACTGTCATGCCACACAGCACCACAACAGGCCAGAAGCAACATACCAGCTCGACTGCCTGCTCCTCATAACACGCTCTATGTGCACTCCAAACTATGGGACCTCATTACTTCCCTCACACCCAACATGCTCTTCCTCACACAAATCTTGCTCAAACCCACGTGTGCCCCAGACATTGCCACAGCAATTCCAGATGGATATAAAATCACTCACAAAGACCGCACCAGTAAGCCAGGAGGAGGAACATCCATAGCCCACAAAGAAACCATACAGTGCACTACCTCTACCGACAACACTACCACCCTCATGGAGCACCTCAGCTTCAAGCTCTGCACAGATGACAAGACTACCACCAGAGGTACTCAAACATACTGACCCCTAGGCCCGTGCACCAGCTTCTACAACACCATCTCAACTTTAGTGCGCCCCTAGCCTTAGAATCCAAGCACTACATCTTCCTTGGTGACTTTAACTTCCACATCAATGGCAATAACACTGCACACCTCCTTGAAAGAATGAGCTGCCTCTGACTAACCCAGATTGTCCACAGCCCTATGCACGCTGCAGGATGCATGCTGGACCCTATCTTCACTTCCACCAGCCGAGTCACATACAGCCACGTCACTGAACTCAAGTGGACTGGCCACTCGGTTGTCCACTTCAACATCTCCAGCCCCGCACTGACACCCCCCCAGACATCCAGCTCTCTGCACCAGGCATGGAGCAAAAATTCAGAGACCAACTGGACTGATGCCTTCAACAACTCCAGCCCTGCCACCAACCTGGAACAAGGAGTTAAGAATTTAATCCTCTGGATCACCAACTGCACTGACAGCATCACACCCGTCAAAAGCAACATCCAGAGAAAGGCCTCTACAAAGGCTAGCTGGTACACCCCTGAACTCAGAACAGATAAATGAGACGGCAGGAAAGGAAGTGGCGTGCTAGCAAAGACACCTCCGACAGGGTGACTTTCACGACCTCCCTTAACCTCTACCACCGCCTGCTGAGAGTAACAAAGAAAGCAGCACTAGCCACGTATATAAAAAAAACAACAGCAACACCACCAAAGAACTCTTTAACATCATTACGGAATTCTCCAACTCGGAGGCTAGTGAAAACAACATCACACCCTCACCGGAGCTGTGCGACAACCTCGCCAATTTATTTTACAACAAGATTGCAACCATATACAGGAACTTCGAACCCCAGCCTACACCTACAGACTTCATGGACCGAGTCACTACAACCAACACCAACCACAGACTAATCACCTGGAACCTTCTGTCCACGAAGGACACCATCTCTAGCCATAAAATCCATCCAATCAGCAGCCCTCTACAGACCCCTGCCCTCACCACATCTTCAATCTTGTAAACCAAAGATTGGCCAGAAACTCACCACTCTGCTCGACACCACCACCACCACAGCAAACTTCCCTCATGCTTGGAAACAAACCAAAGTCAAACCTCTACTGAAAAAACTCACCAGAGACCCCAGAGTGCTCAAAAACTACTGGCCAATCTCCCTGCTCCCTTTCCCAGCTAAGGTACTGAAAACAAATCAACAAGCAATTCATGACCTATCTGGAGCAGAACCAGCTACTCAACGCCTCAGAGTCTAACTTCTGCAGCAATCACAGCACCAAGAATTCCCTGATCACAGCCACGGATGACTTTTGTACCCTACTTAACCAAGGAGAAACAGCGACCCTGATCCTCCTCAACCTCTCTGCAGCGTTCAATACCGTATCCCACCACACTCTGATCAAAAGCCTCCACCCCATCGTCATCCAAGGGGACGTACTCAGATCAATCACCTCCTTCCTCACTGGAATAACCCAGAGAATGCACCAACCTCCTTTCACCTCAGAACCAAAAGACATCCCCTGTGGGGTTCTCCAAGGATAATCCCTCAGCCCCACACTTTTTACCGCATAAATGACCCGGCTAGCCAAAATCGTTAGATCGCATGGCATCAACATATTCTCCTATGCAGAAACATAACTCATCCTTTCAATTACCGATGACCCCACCACCACCAAAACCAGCTTCCTCAGATGCATTACAAGCATCACCAACTGGATGACAGACGACTGTCTGCAGCTAAACAAAGACAAGTCTGAAGTTCTGATCTTCAGCAAGAGAAGCAGCACATGGAACAAGCCCTGGTGGGCTTCAGAACTAAAATCTGCACCTACTCCCTCCAAACATGCCAGAAACCTCAGAATCATCATTGACAACTTATTTGTCACAGATTAACAGTGTCTCCCCTGTGCATGCTACGTAAGATCTTCAAGTGGCTACCCCTTCACACTAGATGCACTGTGACACAGGCCCTGATCACCATTCTACTAGACTATGGCAACACCCTCTACATGAGAATCACTTCGCAACTCATACAAAGACTTCGTATTATACAGACTGCCACAGCCAGACTCATCCGTGACCTTCTCTGGTGATCCCACTTCACACTACCCCTTGGACAACTCCACTGGTTCCCCGTTCAGAAGAGGTGCATACTCAAGCTGCTGACCCACGCACACAAAGCTCTACACAACCATAGACCCGCCTACAATAACCTCCACCTGAATGTTCCCAAACCGTCAAGACGACTATGCTCTGCCTCCCTATAACTTACTCACACTTCACGCATCCACCAAAGCAGAAGTGGAGGCTGTGCCTTCTCCCACATAGCAGCACAAATCTGTAACAGCCTCCCCACACATCTCCGTACCATCACCTCTTATCTGGAATTCTGTAGAGCCCTTAAAACCTGGCTAGTTGAAAGAGCTGCTGAGACCTGCAAGCACCTGACACCCTTGAGGGTGATTAGTCCTGCTTTACAAATCCTGTTTGATTGATTAACTCCACCCTTGAGGCTTCAACCACAGCTGGTTTAAATTTGATGTGGCTTTTCCAACTGCATCAAAGCTTAAACTGCTAATAGGAAATGGAGATGCTTCATAGCTGAATTTGTTGAACTGGAAGAGAGGTCTACAATTCAGATCATATAACAGAATGGCAGCTTTTTTAATTTTATGTTAATCAATTGAGTATTGATTTTGAAATGATCCCTTCCCACCGGAAAGAGAGTACTAGGGGGAGACTTGTTCAAATTCAAAGTCCAGATGCAGCTGCTGACTTGCGATATTTGTTGGCATGGGAATATCAAGACACAATTTAATGGTGAACCAGTTAATGTTCCACCTCTGAGGCCTTGTGGTATGCATTCCCTTGTGGAGGTCATAGAGACCACGGAGTTTCCATATTACCATACCACTTTAGCCCTTGGACAGAATAAAAGAGGTGCAATTGTCTCTGATACTCCAGTGTGACGTGGTCACAGACAGATGGTAGGAGTTGCTACCTGCCCCTGGTAGCATGGATGTGGAGTATATCCTCTTGGCCTTGGGATGTGGTTGATATATGATGCTGGTTCCTGGAACAGCAGGCCGGGGTCTGCTTTCAGTGCTCTCTGAGTGACATTATGGTATAGGACCAGTGGAAAAAGGAGCCAGGAATGTGTTTGGAGGCTGGAAAGGGCACACTGCAGAGAAGGGTGTGGCATATCATCCAGAGCTGCTGACTGGGCAAATCACTTAATCTTAAGCGTAACATAACTGGTGCTCATGTAAAGCTCTCCAATACCTTCGGGTCGAGTTTGCGCTATACATAACCGCAAAAAGAAAAAAAAAATGGCATGTTGGAAGTAGAGCCTTCATTCATTCCAACCCAGTCCAAAAAGATAATCAGTCTATGTTGTTTCTACCTATATGCCCAAAGAAATATGGCTGCTGGAAATCCCTAGTTTGTTTCACGGCTGCTAGAACTTCCTGGTCTGTTGTCTTTCTCTTCCTATTTTCCTTAGGTATATAAAGTGCTGCTCCCACCTTTATGGTTCTTTGCAATGCTTCCAATGTATTTTTGTTGGTGGTATTGTTGTCTATTGTATGATGTT
The DNA here is from genome assembly GCF_031143425.1 of Pleurodeles waltl. Taxonomy (NCBI): domain Eukaryota; kingdom Metazoa; phylum Chordata; class Amphibia; order Caudata; family Salamandridae; genus Pleurodeles; species Pleurodeles waltl. The sequence continues at coordinate 699,121,497 of NC_090442.1, read as the reverse complement.
TGCCACTGTTATTTTTATTTGTTTTATCTCATGATGCCTACTGCCTTGGATCCTGTTGATTCCAGCAATATTTGGTATCAATAGTGTGATTGAAGTGCTCCTCAGCAACTTATCTTCAGCTTCATTCCATATTCAGGAGGTTCTTTCTGTCACTTGATTTTCCCTCCTGGATAGGTGATGCTTTCTTCCACATACTCCTCATATTTGCATTTCCTACTTGCTGGCTAGAAGTGCCTCATGAAAGGGATCGCCCTTGCCCCGGACCTAAGAGGGTTAACTAGTGACTGTTGCAACCAAATCTTGAGGGCATGTGACTTCCAAAGTCAAAATCACAAACATGGGGACTACTGGTGCAGGAAATTTGAAAGTTCTAAAGATTAGGCGTCCATATCATATCAATGGCTAGTTATGGAGACATTTTTGACAAACTAGATCTGCTGTTTTCTTTTTTTTTTAATTATTTTTTATTATGCAGTTATAACAACATATCCAATGTGTCACATCTGAGAGGTCAGCATTATTATCGCATGAGCTGATTAAAGCATAGTTAGTAACAAAATCATATAACCATCTTACAGTATATTAATGACAGGATTCAGGGCTTAACTAAACACAGTACAATGCTGTCAAAATCTGAAATCTCCTGACGTGCACACTGAGGAGTGAGAGAACATTACAACAACAGAAAGGCTCAACTCAGGAAGATAGAGAGTAGGGAAGAAAGGAAAATTAAAGGGGGTAAAGATAGAAGCGAAAGAGGAAAGATCAGAACAGCAATACAGCTGACAGTGCACCAGTATTCCTGCAGGTCATGAGGGATAGCATGGAAGGAAAGAAACCTTTTTGTATTATCAATAGGAAGCGCCAAACCGTCAGACATCGTTCTCCAAAAAAGAGTGCAGTGGGCCCCGTATGTCTCTCGGTCGGGAGCTCTCAGGCATAAGTTCCCAGTATATCATCAGTTGCTCTTGTCGTAGTTTGGACTCTTGCTCTGAGCAAGACTGCTGGTCTCAGGATGACAGTACTTTCGTTCGTAGGTGACTAAGGGGCATATTTATACTCCGTTTGCGCCGAATGTGCATCAAAAATTTTGACGCACTTTCAGCGCAAACGTTGCCCCATATTTAAACCCTGACGCCCGATCCGGCGCACCAGGAAAATGGCGCTATGTGCGCCAGTTTTTGGAAGCGGCACCCCGCCCTGCGTTAATGACATGCAGGGTAGGCGTTCCCGTCCAAAAACAGACGCACATAGCGGTGCGTGGTATTTATGCTCCAGGGCAAAAATCACTCCCGCGCGGCAGGCGGCGCAAAAAAATGGCGCAAAGCACGAATATCGTGAAATTTTAACGCCTGGGTCAGGGCAGGCGTTAAAATGGGGCAAACACACCTGTACTTAATCAGAACACACAGAACAAACAACAGAGCAGCAGAGCAGCAGAGCAGCAACAGGGAGACATGGAGGTGCTTTTTCTTCAACGTGCACGTAGACGCAGAGCCCTGCAGCAACAACAGCAGCCACAACAACAACAGCAGGGACCCCAAAGACAGCACAGAAGGCAGGAGAGGATATTCCGCCCAAGAACAACCCTGCATGGCCTCAGGGAACGAGACATCATCCAGAGGTACCGGTTGAACTGGCAGGCCATTCAGCAGCTGCTGACAAATATTGAACAGCAATTGGCCCCCACTTTAGTGACTCCACGCACTATCCCAACCGAAACAAAGCTGCTTGCCGTACTTCACCTGCTGGCAAGTGGCTCGTTTCAGACAACCGGTGCCCTGGTTGGTGGAATCTCACAACCATCTTTCTCCGCATTCCTGCCTAAAGTACTGGATGCCATCATTGGACTGACACCCCGCCACATCTGCTTCCCTAACACAGTGCAGAAGCAGCAGGAAACAAAACAGGGGTTCTACGCCATCAGTGGCTTTCCGCACGTCCTTGGTGCAATCGACTGCACACACGTACGCCTTGTGCCACCTGCTGCGAGTGAACACCTCTACCGCAACAGGAAGCACACACATTCCATCAACGTGCAGGCCATAGTCGATCACCAAGGACTGATCAGCAACATTGTGGCTAAATATCCTGGGAGTGTACATGACGCATTCATCTTCCGTCACTCCACCATCAACCAACACTTCCAGGATGGACGGTATCGCAATGGACTACTTGTTGGTAAGGACAAAAATCTACTTCTATACTCACTGCACAGAAACCCTCTAGGATAAACAACACATACACCACAATAGCAACACCTAGACAGGAACACACTGAGGTACTCACATCACTAGCCATGTGTCACAAGTCACCATTGAACCTCTCACACATTTGAATTTACTCCACACCTTAGTGTGAAGACATTCATGACTGTGGTTGCCTAAATGTCACCTTGCAAATTGGAAGTCTCACAATAACCTGTACACTAATACAATGCATAACTTTTAAGGGATGGGATGGCCTGCGTATGTTCATATGAACGTTTCTAATATCCTTTCATGTTTCAACTCTGCATGGAACTATCATCACACCCCCAGTGAGGACACACGGACACCTGTGTCACAAGTCACAATGCAAGGGAGGGCACACTGTACTTGAGAAACCAATACATCCTGCTGACAAACAGTTAGACAACAAACACTTGCTCAGCCAAGGAAAAAAAACAATGCCAAAGTTTCCACCAACAACCATAGGTTGTCACATTAGTACACAAAATAGTCACAGACAACACAACACAACTACTGCCATCAAAGATACGTACAACAGTGCCTCCTACATCTAATTGATACCATTCTGTGTTTCTCTTTCAGCTGATCAGGGGTATGGCATCCAGCCTTGGCTAATGACACCATATGGGAACCCAAATGCTGCTGAGCGGGCATACAATGACGCCCACAAGAGGACACGCAGCATTGTGGAGAGGACCTTTGGGATCCTAAAGTCAAGGTTCCGCTGCCTTGACATCACTGGCGGAAGCCTACTATACTCCCCAGAGATGGTCTGCAAGATCATACTCACTTGTGCCATATTACACAATATTTGTGTAAAAAGGAACATTCCCCTCCTTGAACCGGACCCAGACATGCCTGAGGATGATGATGAGGAGGATGCTGGCCTGCAACAGGAGGGGGAACAACCTAACACCGCAGCAGGAGTGCGTAGGCGCCAACAGCTTGTGAACAATTTTTTTACTTAAGTTATTATAATCACTTGTATTCCACACTTGTAAATAAACACAGATAACAAACACCACATCATGCTTTGGCCTATTCATTTCTGACCACCTTTAGTTTGAAATAGCTGAAGATGAATGTCGTCTCATTGATCAAGAATGCCATTAAAATTCATCACACCAAAAATAAACATCACAACTGTATGCACAGAGGGTAGGATGTGACATGTTACATTACCATACACAGAGCCCAACAAGAGTACAAATGTGACAATTACACATGCCGGATCCAAACAACTGAAACAGTCTCTCATCCAGCCCAAAATTGGAGATCATTTGAAAGTCACATCACACGTGTTCAGAGACAGGGTGGGACCATCCATGTGTACGTGAACATGTCATCAATGGCTTCTCTCAAGTGTATGATGTGAGCAATACACAATTGGAACAACATCAGCTGACACTAACTCAGGAGGAGACCTTGAAGTTACAGTGACAACATACACACAGACAGGTCATACTGGATCCACATTCCCACACACATGTACACATATGTCATACAACCAACATAATATTTGAAAGTAGACCATCACAGTTGTGTCCCAGTTTGAACCTAGCAGGAAGATTGTAACATGACACTAAACCAGTTTATGCAGAAAGGGACACAGACAAGCAAAACAATCTTCGCATTATCACATCGTGAACGCTGAGAGTCTTGCAAACGTAGTCATATGAAAATGGTATGCAACTTAGCTCCAAATCATCATTACTGCAAACGTCAAATGGGCTAATGAGATGAATGAATGGTCAACAGTCATTCATACCATATGGCCTTACATTCGCCCGCTGCTGCAGGTTTGCCATGATATGATAAAAATACTCCATGGATACAGTAGCTATTCTGGATGGTCAAATCCTAGGGTGCTGGGGGCCTAACTCCACCTCTACCACCCCCAAAACATACAAGAATCATGTACTTGTGAACTAAACACATGCATAAGGCACATGTGTGGCCTCCATGTCACAAGTCCTACACAAATAAGAAACACAAAATCATAATGGGACATGGTCAGCCCCATAAAAACTGAAAGTGACTCTCCCACTCCCTGTTAGGACTACAGATAAAAGCATCCCCATCATAAAGGTGGGCACATTTTGGAGACGGAATACATAATGGTATCAAAAACATCATTTCAAAATAGCCATCAGCAATTACACCAAATATGTTGTCAAATATGGTCAATACATTAGTTAACGTATCCCAAACATCACAGTGTGAAGGCCGTCTATACATAAAAGTACGGACATTTGTCATATACAAACACAAATGTGTCTCACATCGCACCGTTTGACCATGACAAATCACCTTTCCAAAGTTAAACACATGAAGACATTTGGATAAATTTGCTCCATATTCTACGCATACAGCATGGCCGTCATAATTTGTTCACGTACATGAGTGCACACAATGCAGAGTCAGATACAAATGTATCCAAAAGTGTCTTGATATTTCGCCTTCAAAATATTATTTACATCCACAATATTTTTGACTCTGCATCATGTGCACTACTGTACGTGTAAAAAAAAAACACGCCCATGATGTATGCGTGGTGAATTTGACGCTACATGGACAATATGTTGGTCATTTCATGTACAGTATTAATTATTAATATTCATATCATATTTTTTCACTCCGCATCATGTGCACCACTGTACGTGTAAAAAAAACGACGCCCATGATGTATGCGTGGTGAAATTGACGCTACATGCACAATATGTTGGTCATTTCATGTACAGTATTAATTATTAATATTCATAACATATTTTTTCACTCCGCATCATGTGCACCACTGTACGTGTAAAAAAAACGACGCCCATGATGTATGCGTGGTGAAATTGACGCTACATGCACAATATGTTGGTCATTTCATGTACAGTATTAATTATTAATATTCATAACATATTTTTTCACTCCGCATCATGTGCACCACTGTACGTGTAAAAAAAACGACGCCCATGATGTATGCGTGGTGAAATTGACGCTACATGCACAATATATTGGTCATTTCATGTACAGTATTAATTATTAATATTCATATCATATTTTTTCACTCCGCATCATGTGCACCACTGTATGTGTAAAAAAAACGACGCCCATGATGTATGCGTGGTGAAATTGACGCTACATGCACAATATGTTGGTCATTTCATGTACAGTATTAATTATTAATATTCATATCATATTTTTTCACTCCGCATCATGTGCACTGTAATGCGTCATAAAAAATTGACGCACAACTGTGTATGCGTGAAAATATGACGCATAACGGGAAAATAAAAACGGCGGCCATTTTATGCAGGAAGTGATGTAATAGGATATCCTGTTTACAAAATCTGTACTGGGAGGTAACTTTCACTTTCACTTTGCAGTCTCAGATTTCTCTAGACTGTGTGGTTGTGTGAAAGGTGTTGTCGTGTGTTTTACTGCTCTAGTGTCCTGTGTGCCTTGTATTTTGTCTTAGTGTCAATCTATTATTGTTGTATCACATTGTCTCAGTCTGTTTAGTGTTATTTTGTCTATACCTGTGATAGTTTGTATTGTCTGTGGGAGTCTGTTGTGGGTAGCATAGTTTGGGGGGTTAGTTGGGCTATTTTTCTACTTCTCCTTTTTCTTTCACACCTCTACCTTTCCCCATTTCCCCCTTTATATTTTATATTTTGTTGGTACATTCTTATCCCTCTCAATATGTCAGGTAGGCCTCGCCTGTCCAGGATGGGGGAAGACGAATTGGGGGGGTTGATATGGCTCGTAAGCCATTTCCTCCCACTAATGCTGGAAGCTGGGGGCCGTGTGATACAGGGGTATCACACGGAGGCCAGGAAAATCCGGTGGGAGCAGGTGCGCCATCACCTGGTCCGGGTCTATGGGAGTCTCAGGAATGTACACCAACTCAAGCACCGCTGGGCAGATCTGATCACCAGGGAACAGGACCTGCTGGACCACCTGGGACTCCAGATTGGTGGCCATGTTGGTGAGTAAAAAACAATTACATGGGAATGACAGAAATCGGTGTGTGAACATGTGATGATTGTTAGCGAATCTGCAAAATAAGTAGCTGAGTGTGTGTAATGCCAGGGAAACCTAGGCCCATGGTTATACACATTAATCCCCATTCTTGCAACACATGTACACGCAATGACAGCTTTATAAATTTAACATCTATTTGTATTATGCTAAGTCGCCCCCTCTCTGCGTCCCAAAATGTTTCAAATGCTGCGCTACAAAGGTATACATATGTGTCCTAATGTGTATTTGTTGCAGAATGTGTATGAAGACCTATGCTACCAGTCCGATGGATAATTTTTGCAACACATACCAGATGCCTGTAGCTGCATGTAATGTAGTGTTGCCTTTGTGTCAGAAAAGCAACACATGAACGGCTCCATTTGTACTCCACTGGTCATAATGGCCAGTGAGTACGTCATGTAGAAACAACATACCTACATATGCAGACGCCATAGCTAGACAGAAAATTGGAAACACATGATGATGCTATACATGTGTGTTGCCGTCACGTCACATGAAGTTAGTCATGTTGTTCACACATATGTCACATGTGTGTCTGTTTGCTGTCTGTTGACCCTGTCCAAATAGCCTGTTTAAATGTGAGTGGTCATGCAGTCCTCATGGAACCAGTTTTGGAATGTCTCTCGGGGATGCACATGCTGAGATGTATGGATAACATTATTGTTGGGGCATACTAATGGAGGATTAACTTGGACGACACCTGACTGTCCTGACCACTGCATGAGTGTAGTAGGGTGTGACACTGGAGCAGGAGACTCATCCAATGTTAATGTTGAATACAAAGTGATCCATGCAGGATGAGCATGTGTGAAAGTCTATCATTACCATGTCATTTTCACACAGTGTCATTGTAACAGAAATCTTTTGTCCGTTCACCCAGTCTGAGTATAATCTTTGTTTCATGCTTTACAGGTGGACCAGCCCCGTACACCGTGGGAGAGGTGGCCCATTTTGACGACCCCGATACCTACAGTGAGTGTCGCCTGAGTGCTATTTACATTGTTTGGTAATGACGCATGATGGATTACTGTGTGTTCAAGAGAATTCATGATTTGATGTGCTGGCCGTTCATTGGCTTTGTTCTTTTAGTGTGATATCAAATTAGAATTATGTTTCTGCAAAGCAATACGTAGTCATCTCTCAGATTGAGGGGCTGTAGCCCATTCAATTATGGCGGCAATTGGGAATGGTATGACTCATTTCGAATAGACTGGTCAATGTTAGACTTGGTCAGGGACTTGCCATGAACTGAGTCTGCATATCAGACTGACAGTCTCCCAGATAGCTTAGGCACATGGCATTGATGACAAGTGCTTCTTCCTAGTTGAGGATGGACTGTGTACACTGTAGGTTGGATCTTCCATGGGCATGTACTTCCACAAGGTGAACTCGAAGTGTGTGTGACTTGAGTGCAATGCCCTAGGTGTTCAGTTGAATCATGTGAATGGGTGTACTACCTCCCCTGTGTGTGTTGTTAAACATGCCTCACTAATAGTATGTTATGTTGGGCTAAGTCATAACATTTTGACATGTGTGGACCTGGGATGTGACAAGGTTGGGCTGACTACAACGTGTTGCTAGCCCTTCATAGGTGTTGTGTGTGAAGGCACATAATTGTTGCACTTTCTGTACACTCCTGGGTGTGCATTGAACATGGGATTGTTGGTTGTTCTTCCCACACCACCCACAAAGACTGGGATGTTACTGTGAAACAGGGTACCTAGGACTGTAGCAACCAGTATGTTACACGTACTTAACACCTTTTGTGACTTGAGTTAGTACCTTGGGCCAGAGTGAGAAAAATGTCTACACGTTGCAAATGGCATGAATATCTGTGTGGGATTTGCAAACGTCTGTTTCCTAATCCAAAATGTCTTTGGTGGTCATGTACATATGAGTAAAATGCTTTTCAAAATTGATATAATGAAGGGTTTTACCAGACCTACTTGCAAATCACAGTGGTAGGCAATCCCATTTGCAACCGAGTACGTGGTTGCAAAGTGAGTAGCTGTTATCATCCACTTGAAGTGGATGGTAACCACCTTGCTGACTGGAAGGGGTCCTCATTGTAAAGCTTCAGCCTTTGTGAGTGGACTAAAAAAATCCTGCGCAAAAAAGCCAGTGGTCTAAGGGACCAATATTTACCGTGAAAATTTCCAAGTACAATTGTGATTTAAAAATAATTGCAGCTCATTTTTCTTTCCGGTAAACGGCCTACACTTGGGGAGAAATAACTTGCTTAATTTAAAAACAGTCACGTCTATGGAGTTCTGCTGGTCCCAGCAGGCCACCATCCCCGTGAGTGCCCATGTTGCTAAGGTGGGGCAACTTGGAACCCACATCATTGATGTTCATGAGGTGGGTTTTAGGGACCCCATAGCAACTCGCAGACGGTGTCAGAGACACCGTTCTGCTTTGCAATTTGCTAGTTGATTTTCCTAAATTCCTACATCTGACACCTAGTGTGGACACATGATTCTGGGCCAGGGGTTCAATCTTAGCACACAACTAATTAAAAATGCTATTGAGTGAGGAGTGTGAGTGTAATCACATAGAATTACATATGTACTGAAGTCAGTATGCGGAAGAGCTGGTGCCATAATGTCAAATGCCTTAGGTATGATTTGGATGAGTAGTTTAGGGTGATGTCATCCATCATGTAGAGACATGGATATGCTAGGTGTGATATGACCTTAGGGATGCATGATTCACATGTACTTCCTCTGAGCATTTCCGTGAACTATGTTGTAACAATTGCTGCATACAATATATTTCTAGTAATGGACAAATGAGCCATTGTGGGATTCAACCCACTGTAAATTCAATGCTCAATATTTCCCTTTTCTCTTCACAGCTGCAAACCTGAGTGCCGCAGAGCGCAACCATTTTGAGCACAGGGCAATGAGGTACAGGCACATCCTGCAGGTGCAGTGTGGGTATCGGAGGATGGCCCGCAGATACAATTCCGATCGGGCCTCCGGGGCGTGGTATGCCACACCACAGGCTCCACCAACGGTGCCACCTACAACCACCAGGTCTGCCCAAGGGGACCCAGTGACGGACCAGCCATCTTCCTCAAGACCTGGACCCAGCCGTGTGTTGGGAGCAGGGCTGTCCCGTGGCCACTCCACTCCAGCGACAATCTCCACCTCCACCGGCACGCAGACCAGCAGTGACCCTCCAATTGACCCTGCAGCCTTCCAGGCATTGTCTAGGAAATTGGACACGTTAATTCAAAAGGTGGACAACTTGACGGAGGACATGGCGGAGGTTAAAAAGAAGGTGCGCTCCATCCGGCGCACACTTCAGAGGGCAAATCTTTAGTTATTTTGCCCTCCTGAACTTTTACCCCTCCCCTCTCCCCTCTTTCCTCTTTTCATACTGTTAGTTGGGTTTGGGGGGTTAGTTATAAGATAAGTATAGGTAATTAGCTTAGTTAGTGTTAGGTAAGAGGGTGGGGGGTCCTTATACTTTCTATCTAATATTTTTGTGTGGGTGGGTGGGTGGGGGGCAATGTTGGGATTCCTGTTTAATAAAAAAAAAAAAAAAAAAAAAAAAAAAAATACAAAAAAATATATGTTTGTTTAGGATAGTATAGTATGTGTGTAGGTTAGTAAGTGTTGTCCTGCATGTGTCTTGTCTCTTAATGGTGGGTGGGGGGTTGATGTTTAGATCGTTTTGTTACATGTGTAGAGTAAGTTTAGCTTAAGTTAGTTAGGGACAGTTGTGGGTTAGTAGTAGTCAGGTTAGATTAGTGTAGGTTTACCTTTCCCTTAGTTGCCTCTTTTATTACTACTTTTAAATAACAATTTTGTTAACCCTTTACCTGATGCGTTAGGTGCTACCTTTTCATGGCCTTGACATCAGTGTAGCAGAAATGTTAAGTATGACATTTGTGTTCCATGCTCCCTATCCCCAGGCTTATGAGGTTTAACATGCCAGCTACCCGTGTGCTAACTTGGTAAGTATCCACCATGTTGGAGAGCCACCATTGGTAGTGTGCATTGATCATCAAGGTTTGGGGTTGGTATGTATCCTACTTCACAAAGAGTGCTTCCAGACTTATTATTGTAGGTAAATAGATAGGTCGGACAGCATTGTGAAGTTCAGGGAGAGCTTTATAGATGATGATTTGTTCACCCTCTTGTCTTGTTGCTATCATTGCTGACCTACATCATGTGTGTACTGATTCAGCATGACTTTCCTTCATGGAAGTATACGCCGTAAGGGTGATTGATGCAGTGTAATTTGTTTATCATTCCTTTCATTCTACAGCATAATTTCAAATTTTAGTATTGCATGGTGCCTACATTTCTCTGCCACCATTAGTTGTGTAGAATAGCTATAGATGGTGCATCATTCTGTCCAACACAGCATGATTGTGTGTGCTTAGTCCCTTCATCAGTTATTTTCCTCAGTATAGTAAAACTATGATGCAATCCTGGCCACTGCACAGATGATTCAGTATACATGAAATCAGGACAGTAGTATAGAGAATCGACATGGTTTCCACACAGCCACTTTGGAGTTATCTACTGCACAGTTGAATTTTGAAATGACACAGAGACACAATAGGTGTGCAAGTGATATTTATTCATAAGTGGTGTTGTGCAAAATGTCCATTCACCATGTTTGCTGACTCCTTTCTGGTGCATTATTACATGGTGATCCTACAGAAGGGGTGTGGATGATGCTCCTGACATGCTGGGGTGATGTCACAGACAGTGCAGAGGAACATGAAATGCCAAATGGTAGGAGAGAAACATTCACTGGCAGGGTGGACAAGTCAGACAGTGGATTGCCGAACAGTCATTGAGGTTAGTTGTAGTGAGACTGGCATGTGTCAAAACGTAGGACCTTGGTCAGAGTAGGGCATGGTGCAGGGACTAGGGCTTCCGGGTACTCTTGCGTGTGAATGTTATCTGTTCCATGTCTTCTTCTTCTGATGTGTGTGTTGCCTGGTGTGTCCTTGTTGTTGTTGGTTGTGAAGGGGCAACACACACCTCAGTGTTAGAAGACATGGAGGCAGACATCCCGGGGGCTGATCCCTGTTGAGTAAGGAAGGGCAGTACTGCAGCAAGGAGGGCCTGCTGGTTTTTCAGAATGGCAGCCACATCCCGATGGTAGGCAGCCAGGTCGGCCCTGAGGGGTTCTATGTTGCATTCGTGCACACGTTGAGTGGCTTGCAGTTTGAGTTGTTGTGTCAACTGGATGACAGCTGTGCCAATTTCCTTCAGTGTTTTTAAAATGTCCTCCAAGAGAAAATTTCTGGCTTGCATTGCAGCTGCCTGATCAGCAGTTGACAACATGCACGAACGCACCCCCTCAAGGCTGGCTGCCATATTTTGGATCCCCACCCGCACCTCCTTGGCCAGCTCCCGCTGGACCCCAACGACAGTTCTTTCGAAGCTGGTGCCAGTGTCGTCAGAGTCCTCAGCTGTGTTGGAGCTGGCAGGTCTTACAATTGGGGTGGCGGGTGGTTCTACTGTGGTGGCTGCTTCTTCTGTGCTCCTCCTTGTGACTGAAGGTGGGGTTTGGAGGCTTTCAAGGACCATGTCAATGGTCTCTTGTGGGAGGTTGATGGTGTCGTCATCCATGTCATCAGGGAACTCATGGACAGGCAGATCAGCAGGAGATCCGTGTTCCTCTGCAATGAAACAGGGTACAATTAGTGTGTCTGTGTTGTGACAATTTTGCAGTAAGATACAAGCCTTTGGATGCCTTAACATTGTACTCTGTGTTTGTCTAGGTATCTGCTGTCCGTCATAGGGCATTGTTGTAGGCCTATGGCCCACCTGTGTGTCACATGTTTGATATGGATCTTTCAGACATGTCTGCCAGGTCGCCTCTAGGTGTTGCTTTGTAATTATTTAGGAATAGGCATTTTTTTCTCCTACTCCTCACTCGGTGTTTCACTATTGTTATGGAGGGACATTTTGTAGGGTGGGCTCTCATTATCCAACATGTGATTCTTGGCTTTCTAGGCAGCAGGATAGCTAATGGTGTGGGGGACTAAGTTTGACCCACTTGAAAATAACTCTGTCACCCAGATATTCAATTTAGCTAAGACTAACTAGCAGTGCCTCTGGTCTCCCACATCAAAGGAATGTTTAGACATCCGAGCGCATGACATCTTTGGAACTTCTCAGGGAAGTGGTGGTCACTCAGGTCCTACACATTTGTATCTTTTCCGGTAGGTTCCCATACACAAATGACATAGACAGTATTAGTTTGATATGAAGTTTCATTGTACAACTGACTTGTAGGAATTTAGGTGTGAGCCCCATTTACACAAACAATACACACTGTTAGAATTGAAATAGTCCGCAGGAGAGTAATACATTAGTACACAGCTTTCATGGTGCCTAACTGTTTCTACTCTCCCCCTGCCTGTTCTATGTATAGCACAGCTTGTTAAGTTTGGAGGTTGCCTGTCAGAATCACAGGGGAGACATCATCCCTCATATCAGAGGAATGGGCTAGGATCTGGTTGTGCATCAGCAGCAAGGCAGGCAGCATCTAGTTGTTATTTTCTGTTTGGAAACTCCCCCATGCGTGTCTTGGGACAAGGGAGTGAATGTAAAAGACATATGTCATGGTGATGACAAAGTTTCCCTAAGCAGGAATGCCAAACCTTGACCCCTACCACATCTATCAGCAACGTACCAGACGGTATCCTTGACTGGGGCACAGAGTGAATATGTTCTGGCAAACTCCAGTGCAGAAGTAGGCAAAACAGTGTGATTTGACTAATTGACAACACCTTAGGACTGACTATTTGCTACATTAACTGATAGGAAGGGCAATGAGAATCATTTAGTGCAAATTGCTCTGAGGCACTTAGATGTGAGCAAATGAGTATAAGTACATTCAGGGTAAGATGCACAAAGGCCTCCAGCCTGAGGCTAATGCGCAAAGTATACGTTTCACTTGCCACACTACACTTTGACTGACTGTGGGTGTTGTGACTGCCCTGCCAGCACACTTGCCTCTCAGGCCCTGCCCCATACACTTTTTATTCACATTGCATGATCTGTACATGTAACGTGGCATTACCTATGCATGTCAATGTTAGGATGTGGTATGGATGTAAACATTCTTGATGTTTTGAGATGATGTTGGGTGATGTGTTTTGAATTGGATTGGCCTGTTTATCGTATGAAGGTCCTATTTGTTTGTCCGACTTTGCAGGTGTGTTTCAGTGACCAGTTGCCTGTGTCCCCTCCTCAATGTTGTTGTCTGAGCAGTATGACATTAGTGATGTAGCCTTGTTAGCCAGGCACGTGAGGGACCCTGACGTATGCAGCATGTGTGTATCGTTAGTGCTGTGTGGCTCCTATTGCTGTTTACTTAGGCTTATGTATGTGTCAGTTATGGACATTCGGCATTTGAGTGTACTGGTACCTTTGTCTTATTTCTTTCTTATTTCGTTAGCGCAATTTTGCGTCAAAAAGTATAAATATGGCCCTAAGTCTCTTCCTACAACTATTTGTAACTGTTGTCCAAACCTTACCGGCTTACTAGCAGTACCTCACCGAAAACACAATAGTAAAAGGTGATTTGTAGCAGTCGCTTACACATGGACTCAAAATACAATATCTCAGGGTTGTCGTGGTTAAACGGAAATTACCCTTTTCTCACAGATTTATAATGTCTCATACAAACAAAGGCAATAACACAGATGCAGTAAAGTTATAATAGTTTTTATTCAACATAACTGCAATTTGTGATAAGTTGCATGAACTGCAATGATTAGGATAATGAATATACCAAGCAACAGTATAGTAAAGAGGAGAGTCATTGTTATAAAGACCCCCACCATTATGCAATATAAGATAAAAATATATGTATATGTAAAAGATGGAATAAGCCCTAATACCCTAAGGAGAGTAGGTCTAACCTTCTACCTTAAAAGGAAGAGCTGGGTTCGTTAAACCTAATCTGCCAAAACCGTGTCCATGAGAGGAGCCCCCAACCCTCGTTACCTTGGAATGAGGTCTCTATCTCAGACTCCGCAGGGACACGAAGACTGGATCAGTGTCAAGATGACTGCAGCATCGGTATCAGCGATGGTGGCGATGCCCTCTGGTCGAAATCCCTCTGATTATCTGTCTAAAAGTGTGTTGTATTTATACAGATCTACAAGGTCCCCTGTCATAAGTGTCATTCATAACAATAGATAACAGGCATGCTTGGGACGGCAATTAATATCAACAATCCCTCGAAAGTATAGAGAGGGAAAATCCCTAAGTGTGAATGCCTACTGTATGTTTGTCTTTCGTGCTTGATCTTGACGCCTTGGCGCAGTGACACTGATAATAGAACCCATAACAAGTGGCCTAACTATAAACAAGGCCGCCATTTTAAAGGAAATAAATAATTAAATGGACTAAGCCAGAGCAAGCTAAATAGGTTAAAAGTCACTGGGTGACGGGGGCACGAGTTTACAAGCCTACGGCTAAGCTAACTCCTGTTAACCCGTTAAAACAAACTAGGATTCACTACACCCTCCCCATTGCCGTAACAGGTATGATGAAGGTAAAGAAAACCCAATCGCTAAAAAGCTGCTACTGAACTAAAAAGCCAAAAAACGTAACGAAAAAAAATAAATGCTGTGTTATAAAATAAGTTTCTTAAAAAACATTTCAGAGACTTTAATATCAACCATGACAAGTATAGCAAACTTTTAGTATAATTGCTTCTTTTATTAGAATCGGGAACTGGCAAGCTAATTCATCAAATTATGTGCTATATGCAGGATCTTGAAGAATGTCATCGAAGTCATCATTCAAGGATCTCAAAAATGAGTCAACATCGTCTGAATTGAAATTGAGAGCTGGGCGGACAAACGGATCCACAGAGCAGAAGTGAGCCATATTCATCGGTGGATCGACACTCGCTGCAGCGTCCTCATCCATGTTAGTTTGTATAACAGAAGGCTCATAGGTGGCCTCGCGGAGCAACCTCAGTCTCAAGGGGCATGACCGTGTATGAACCCTCATCGGGGACATCAGCAGTTCGTGGTCCACAGGAGATGTCGGTGCAACAGCAAGACAGACCATAGGCAGATGTTCAAAGAGACACCATATGCAGCGGAACACCGGTTGTACACACCATAGTAGAGGCCGGAATGACAATGACCAGTCAAACTCTAGTTCCACCAGCAAAGGTGTACCGAAGATCCGAACCATGCGTTCACGGCACAGCGGTGTTGACGGGAGCGGCTCCATTGCTCTATGTCACTGGAAAGAAACAACCACCGCGAATCAGAAAATATAGCAGTAGTAGTCCGCCAATTAAAGCCAAAATAATTGGAAAGCCACCAAACACACTGGAAAAGAGTGAATGGATGGCCGATGGGATGACTCCGAAGACAGTCTGGAAGATGGACACGAAACCAGACCCGACAGCCTTAAAGAAATGAACAATCCCAGTGGTGCTTGAAGCATTGAATATTCTTGATACCAACTCTCCAAAGTGTAAGGGGAAATCGGTATTTAAAAGGGATTGTATCTCGGCTGATGATCTCGCAACCTGGAGAGCATACGTCTCTTTTGCGGATGTCAAGGCGACCTATTTTTGAAACAATAGGGCCTTCAGTCTACTCAACTTGTCATAGTTCACATTAATAGTATCAATGTGGGGCCATATTTCAGATACTTGTATCTCTCGTGTGGGGGGAAACAAAACATGGCCACAACACGTAACGACCTTTGTGACTGAGATTGCGTAGGCAATTCCAGGTCGCAAGCCGCAACAGCTGTCATCGCTCAGAAGAACATAACTCCCATTAGAAAGAACATGAAACACTGAACGAATCAAGGGGACGGGAGTACCCTTCAGAAAACAGGCCAAATTTGCGACCCCCGCATTGCAAAGACCGTGAAGAGACACCTGTTTGCATATCATGGAATGACGAACATTAGTCTCACATTCACTTCCGCTAAGAAAGACCTCTTGTTCACCGTTCAGACATCAATACTCAAAGGGCAACTCCCACTCTTCCTTAATAAAGCTATCTCCTAGCCGTTCATATCGTCCCACTGCAAGATGTTTCAGGCAGCTTGAGAAACGAAACGTTGAAAACGGTAAATTAATAATGCCGTGTAAGAGCCAGATAGTTGAAGGACTCTCTGCTACCGTGAAGGGCAACTTATCTAATTTTTCTACTTGAAGCAAGGTGAAACAAGCCTCTCTTTTAGCCATTGTCACTTGTTCCCCGGAAAAATTAAAAGCAGCTAATAGTTCACTCCCATTCAGGTATTTCCATGGAATGTGGCCACTTTTCAGCGTCTGTAATGCCCAACTCAGCTGCATGATGGAACGCAGCTGTGTTTGCCCATGATATAACCGAGACAAATCAGTCTGAGTGATATCAATAGCAGATGACACTATATTCGACAGGGAATAAATCCTGTTGGAAAGCGTGTTCATGCCATTGTCGACAACAGCCAATGTATTTTCCAAATTCTCTTTATCAAGTTGCCGTAAACGTGCAGCAGCCTCAATTTGAGAAAGTTTCCAAATTTCATTATACATGGCATATAAAAACCGTTTTGAGCGTTGCTTTCTAGGACCTAATAGGAAATCTTGTAGGTCTATACTGTCAGAAAGAGTATTCAGGTGTTATTTCACCGCTGTTAAGGTGTTCGTTTGTACCCATTGTTGGCACAGCTTGCCCACACTGTATGTTGTAATTATACCAGCATGCTGACCTGACAAAAAGCGAGGGTCTGGTCTATGAATGGAAAAACCCCCTGAAGAGTTCAAAAAACGCCTTTGACACTCATCAGTATCGGTGGGCCATACCAACCATCCCCCGGGACTGGAAAGTGAAGAATTATAGTCACCAGCCTTAACCAATGCATCTAGCCTATCCTCAGAAACATTTAGAAAGTGTTGCCAA
Organism: Pleurodeles waltl; assembly: GCF_031143425.1. Taxonomy (NCBI): domain Eukaryota; kingdom Metazoa; phylum Chordata; class Amphibia; order Caudata; family Salamandridae; genus Pleurodeles; species Pleurodeles waltl. Next base: position 699,104,328 of record NC_090442.1, on the reverse strand, counting down.
TCTTTAAATTTTGTCGGTGTAGGGATACTGGGCGTGTTTAGATCCTTTATTTTAGCTAATCCCAGACATGATGTCTGCTCAACAGTGTCATTTAAAAAAATCATTTGCACAGGAATTAAGCAAGCTCGAAACAAAGCCTCCCTACCCTGTATCTGCCAATCTTGCGTCCCCCATACACTCTTCAAATCGATAGTGTTCTTCCAATATTCATAACCCTCAATTGAAAGTCGGGAAACAAAGGGATCTGAATAAATCAGTTTTGTATCTGTTAGCAACAGTTTTCTAATGTGTGTCTCAGGTAATTTAAAATAATATGATTCAGCTTTCGTTGTATCACGCCCAGAATAGTACGTCAATTTGTCACTGTAATACTTTGGACTCCCCACCCGTGGTGTTGAACAATGTTCCCATTGTGTGTAGTTAAAAAGAGGCTTATATCTAGTTGCACGGTGCAGGTAGTGATGTCCCCAATTATTATAGCAGAACATTTCACCATAAATCATTGTAAAATCATATACATCATCACTTCCAAAAGCGGAGTAGTCCTTCATTTCAGTTAGCATGGAATCCACTGTTTGGACATCCCAATCATCAGAGACAACATTAGGAGTAATAACATCAGACATAGAAATTTTGAACACGTATGGTATTTGAATTATCTCCGTAGGCCCGTATATATCGAACGGAACTTTGTCCCAAACAATCCCATCGGAATAGCTGTAATATTGACAGGGGACAAATCACGTCGGACCTTATGTGATGAATGATGCGGTGTTAAAATTACATCAACAGGCTCCACTGAGGAGCGATCAGCAATATAGTGACCATTAATTAGTAAAAAGAAAACAGTCACAAAACCAATCCATAAAAACAATGCAATAAATGTCAAACAGAACCAGAGATAGTTCCATGGATATATCAAATAGTTCTTTTTAAGCCATTGATAGAACTTGCTACCTCTGGAAAGTTTGTCAGTCTTAGTTGAGGATGAATTTGAAGAAAAATCATCTATGTCCACAAAATAGCCAGAGGAAGTCTCCGCAAACAGAGGACTCATCGAATTCCCATCCACTGTTCTAGGAGGTTCATGATAGATGACGTTACCAGTCGTGGAAGTGTTCGTGTAAAATACAGCCAAATCCTGTAGCGGTGTGTTCTCCGAAGTGGTTACAGGAACCACAAAAGTTCATTTTCTGCCCTCCCCATGGTCGAGGAAGTGTCTGGAACAGCAGCTGACATAGTTGTATAGTCAGTAGTAGCGATGGTCATCCTACTATGTAGAGGGATGTCCTGTTGGGTAGTGAGAGGGGATCAGGAACTACCCAAGGGACCTCCTGGTCTACTGTGAAGAATCGGCCACATGGTGTAATTTGATGTCATCAATGGAGATGAATCTGTTTGATTTGGAACCAGACAATGGCGGAAGGATGACAGTCCTGGTGCCTTGTATCCCCAAGACCGGTACAGGTGCTCTGTATGCGGGACCAAACTCTTTTCTCACAGCAATCTTCTCACGAACCAGATCCCCAACGTTAGGAATCCAGCCAGTCTAAGTTTTCGCCAAATCCCTTATTCCCAAGGTGGCAGCGCTTGCAGATGATTTATCATCACGTAAGTGTTGAAGCTCCTGTAAAACAGCGAGACGTTCTTTTATGTCAAATGGTGTTTCTGCTGCCACCATACCAGGGGCATCAAGATCGGGAACATACATAGTTGTCCCAAAGAGAACCTCATATGGAGACTTTCCCCTCAAGGACCGTCTTGGCAGAATATTCAGTGCTCTCTGGACCCCATATAGGTGATGTAACCAACTGCGGCCTGAACCTAATACTCCAGCTGTTAAGGACTGCTTTAGATCACGATTCCGCCTCTCCACGACCGAATTTCCCTCGGGATGGTATGGTGAGGAGTAATGGAGTTCAACACCCATCGTCCTCATGGTGTCCCTGAAAGCCTTAGAGGCAAATGCAGGGCCCTGGTCCGAATGGAATGCTGCAACCGCATATGTACCGATAAAGATCAGCAAATCTTTTATAACAGTCCGGGCGTCAGCCGACCGCTGTGGCCATACCCACAGGAATCTAGAACAGGAATCTACAGCCACTAAAATGTATGTGTATGCACCATCAGGTTGCAAAGGACCACAATGGTCCAGGTACACACAATGGAGTGGTTTGTCTGACACTAAGAGAGATGTCTGCGGAGGGCGTCTGATATTCGAGCCCTTAATCTGCTGACAAATGTCACAGCAAAGGACATACTGTTTAGTCCGTCTGCATAGACCAGGCCACCAGTACCGTTGTTGTAGAATGGTGATAGTGGCCTGTATACCAGCATGTGCAGAGGCGACACCCTCATGTGCAGCTGTAATCAGTTCCAATCTTTGATCTTCATTTGGGATCACTCGATCACCAACATCTGGAATTGTTGCAAAAGCAACATTCTGTGCACTGATATGATATGTATAGTTCGTAGGGTATCCTTTCGGAAGGGGCTTGCCTGTAGCCGAGGCTTTAACGGCAAGCAGTATTTCATTATCCAACCTCGTCCGAGAACGAGTCACTGCAGCCACAGAAGCCGTAGCTACTGAAGCTTTGGCTGCTTCGTCAGCCAATGTATTACCGGCAACATGTATTCCTACACGTTGGTGCCCCAATGTATGAACTACATGGACACATGGCAGCTTATCCTTAAGATCAGCCACCCTTCCCCACAATATTTTGTGTTTAATGGTGTTCCCTTTAGAATCTCTAAACCCGTTCAGTATCCAATGATTGAGGTATTCATTGTATGACTGGACGCAGTAATACGAATCACAGACGATCAAAGTCTGAGTTCCTGGCTCTGAATGTTCGAGCGCTAGAAGAAGAGCCTTAAGCTCGGCCAACTGGGCTGTGCAGTCCCCTAAGGTCTGAGTGTACGTGTTATGAGGATGAAAAACTCCGTCTTCCATTACCCCGCACACGGCTGCGCAAGCTGCCGAGTATTGATGTTTAGTACCCACAGCCGGTTGTGCCGATCCGTCAGTATAAATGATGGTATCATAACTGTCTATTAGCAATATGTGTAAGGGAGCGGGGTACTCCTGTTCATACTGGAGAAATTCTTGTGTCTGAAGTCTGGGGTCAAACACATAATCAACATCAGTGGCGGTCAGAGAATCCATTGAATCCAGCGTGGATGCAATGCCTTAGCGTTAGGAACGCTCGCTTTAGTGACAGCCTCTAAGGCCGGAACTGGGGAGACAACAACAATGCGTTTTCCCTGGGCAAGCGGTCTCTCCTTTATGACGGCAATCTGTACCGCCGTCAGAATTTTTTCAGTCGGAGCAAAACGCTTTTCTGCATTGGAGTACAAATGTGATTTGTATGCTATTGGCACCGTGTCACCCTCATTAAAAGTGTCATAGGTAAATCCTAGGGCACCAGCTATTATTCTGATGACCAAATTTGTTTTATTGTCCTGTGTGTACAAGTGTCTAGCTTCTAGCATGTCTCGTTGTATGTCTCTTAGGATGTGTGTGTGTTCAATTGTCCATCGCCTGCCAGAATAATTGGGCTGAATTAAGTCATATAGTGGTTTTACGCGTTCAGCATAATCTGGAATATATGTTCTGCCAAAATTAAAGAAACCCAGTAATGACTGCAATTTCTTAAGCGTGTTCGGAGGCTGTAGCTGAGCACACTTCTCTAGGAAGTGCGGGCCAGGCTCTTCCCCTTGTTTGATAGTTCATATCCTAGGAACAATACACTAAGAAATGCTATCTTGCTTTTCTTAAAATTAAATTTATATCCGAAGGTGGCAAATCCCAAAATTATCCGATCGACCCTGGCAAGATGAATGTCAAGGGTGTCATCAGTGAGATAGATATCATCCACATATGATAATGCCTCGGAATCAAGCTCCTGTAAGATTGATGTGACACGGGCCGAAAACAGTCCTGGGCTGTTTTTATAGCCTTGGGGTAAACGACAAAAGCGTTTCTGAGAACCATAGGAAAATGCACTTAGGTCTCTACTTTCATGTGCTAAATTCTGGCAGAAAAAACCATTAGATATATCCAATGTAGTTTTGTATTTTTTACGCACTATATTATTAATCAGCGCTGTGCTGTGTGAATTTTGTATAGCATAAGTGCGTGCATGACTATTCAAGTGCCTATAATCAACCACTATTCTATATGAATGATCAGGTTTCGCAACGGGAAATAGCGGATTTATCATTGCCGATGTACAGGGCTCAATTACTCCCTGGTATTCAAGTTGTGACAGTATCTCTGTCACTGGAGCTTTTGCTTCATGTTTAACAGGGTATTTATTGTGGCTGCGGGTGTGGTGTAGATCGAACGGGAATAACATGGCATGGAGAGTCCTTGTCCCATCCTACATGATTGCGGTATAATGCAGGTGCCTGCGCTAAAGCCCATTTAGCAGCTAATGCTCGTTTGTCTGTCTCCGGAACAAGATCGGAGAAAGAAGGCAAAATGACATCTTCCCCATGTGGGAGCATGCGGACATGTTCAGGTGGCCAGTCTCTCTCGGCCAACAGGATATCACTAGTAAGTTCATCCCAGAATATTACACTAATAATGCGTTCCACGTCTCCCTCTATCTGAATTGTTAAATCAAAAACCCGATCGGGTGGAAGTACGCGGCCATCCGCCGTTTCAACTGCGATGTAATCGCTAGTTGCTGTCGCATCCAGATGATCTTTCAGATTCTGGCGACATATCGTGACCTCTGCCGCGCTGTCCAACAGAGTCACTGCCCACTTCTTGTTCCTCAACAGTGTTCTCAATACTACTGGCATTTTTAATGGTCAGTGCAGCCACTTTTTTCTTTTTAAATTGTGGCTTTTGTTGAGGAGTCTTTTCTTCTTTTTTAACAATAGACTGTGGCGAGTCTTTCTTTTCTTTCACGTATTCCGGAAGTCGATCTTGACGGCCCCCTCTCTCGCTACGTCTATCCGGTGCGTCCTGAAAGGAACGAGAAGGACGTGAATCAGTATATCTGTCTGGAGTTCTAATGTTATCCCTATTTCTGAGATTATATCTCCTTTCGGAGTACTCCGGATGAGGAGAATCAGCTCTTTTGTTTCTCCTATCCTTGAAATCTTTTTGTTTGTCCCAGCGCTTCTTAGAGCCCTCCTGTGCCTGCTTCGTACCTTCCTTATGGGTGGTACTTGGTATGTCCAATTTTTTAGGTTTGGCTCCCCGCCCATCCCGTCCTATACTAGTATAGGTATCAGAGATTATTCTTGGTAGCTGTCTCTCTTGTTCCTGGTGTGGAGTTTCCCGGAGACGCTGGCGTATCGCCAGTGCTACTGCTTCCCCTTTAATATTACTCAATATTATCGAGGAGACTGCGTCAAAATTACGCATCAATTTCATCCCCAGATCTAGGGCTGGTGCAGCCCCATGCTCATTTTGTATTTGTTTCAATACTTCCGGCAAATTGGCCAGTGTAGGGGTACCATGCGTGGTAGTATAAACGGCAGCGAAGACTGTACCCCAAGTGGCACATTCATCAACCGAGGGAACCATCCCGAATGGCAAGCACATAGTGAGCAATCTATGTTTCTCCTGTGGCCCCGTATGGGGGAACACAGCTTCCAGCTGATTTGTTTTCTGAGCAATCCAGAACGGTATTTTTTCTCGATCCGATGGCACTTTACCCATAATGGTATGCACCGTCTGTGGATTAATCCCAGTAGCCAATTGATATCCACCAGCTACTGGCGGTGCTGGACGCGCTGGTGTAGTGTTCAACGTTCGCATTACGAACTGGACTAATCGTCTCTATAATGCCACTAATTCATTATATAATATCCTTAAATCTACAAGCGGCATAGTCTGTATGCCTGGGTGAGGTGTATATGTGGCAAACATGGGCCACGTAGGCCCTTCATTACTTAAAGGACCTAGCCTCACCCGCCGCAGTATATGTGGTAGGGCGCCTTCAAACCAGTTTTGATGCTCCTGATACGTGAGCGATATTTCATGATACTGGTATGCTTCGTACCTTACGGTTACGTCCGCAATGTCATAAGTGTGAAATGTGTGCGTTCGTTGGTCAGCCTCAGGAAAGGCAACCCAACAGTAAAATGTTTCCGTTTGGTATGCTTCTGTTGCTTCTATAATCAAAGTAACTTCCCCGCCCTCTTCTGTAAGGTCATGTGCTAATAAATGTTGTGTAAGTGCATGTCTAGCATTTGCAGGAATGGCTATGTTATTAGCCATAGTTGTTTAGAGAAACGGAACACCAAAAAAGGGGAAGTTTTTCCTTTTGTGAGTTCGAGCTCGAACAACCTACAGCCTAAGCAGGTGTTACCTGTTTGGCTGAGGAGGATTCTCCCAAAGACCACGGACATCTCCGTATAATGGTACTGAGGGTACCTGTTGTCTGTGAGACAGTGATAGTCAGGGTATCCGTAAATTAGAGCCTAAACACCATCGTTGGTGGCGCCATGTCGTAGTTTGGACTCTTGCTCTGAGCAAGACTGCTGGTCTCAGGATGACAGTACTTTCGTTCGTAGGTGACTAAGTCTCTTCCTACAACTATTTGTAACTGTTGTCCAAACCTTACCGGCTTACTAGCAGTACCTCACCGAAAACACAATAGTAAAAGGTGATTTGTAGCAGTCGCTTACGCATGGACTCAAAATACAATATCTCAGGGTTGTCGTGGTTAAACGGAAATTACCCTTTTCTCACAGATTTATAATGTCTCATACAAACAAAGGCAATAACACAGATGCAGTAAAGTTATAATAGTTTTTATTCAACATAACTGCAATTTGTGATAAGTTGCATGAACTGCAATGATTAGGATAATGAATATACCAAGCAACAGTATAGTAAAGAGGAGAGTCATTGTTATAAAGACCCCCACCATTATGCAATATAAGATAAAAATATATGTATATGTAAAAGATGGAATAAGCCCTAATACCCTAAGGAGAGTAGGTCTAACCTTCTACCTAAAAAGGAAGAGCTGGGTTCGTTAAACCTAATCTGCCAAAACCGTGTCCATGAGAGGAGCCCCCAACCCTCGTTACCTTGGAATGAGGTCTCTATCTCAGACTCCGCAGGGACACGAAGACTGGATCAGTGTCAAGATGACTGCAGCATCGGTATCAGCGATGGTGGCGATGCCCTCTGGTCGGAATCCCTCTGATTATCTGTCTAAAAGTGTGTTGTATTTATACAGATCTACAAGGTCCCCTGTCATAAGTGTTATTCATAACAATAGATAACAGGCATGCTTGGGACGGCAATTAATATCAACAATCCCTCGAAAGTATAGAGAGGGAAAATCCCTAAGTGTGAATGCCTACTGTATGTTTGTCTTTCGTGCTTGATCTTGACGCCTTGGCGCAGTGACACTGATAATAGAACCCATAACAAGTGGCCTAACTATAAACAAGGCCGCCATTTTAAAGGAAATAAATAATTAAATGGACTAAGCCAGAGCAAGCTAAGTAGGTTAAAAGTCACTGGGTGACGGGGGCACGAGTTTACAAGCCTACGGCTAAGCTAACTCCTGTTAACCCGTTAAAACAAACTAGGATTCACTACACTCTTGACAGAAGGAAGCATCCCGCAGCCACTCTCGACAACGGGGAGCTCAGCTACGCCCCCAGCACATCGCAACCCTGCGCTTAGCTAGCAACAACAGCAGTCCTTCCAGTCTCCTGTGAGCGGCGGGGATCCCCTCCACATAACCTAAAAGGGCAAGCTTAGGAGTATGCAGGAGCTCGAGATCAGTCATCTCCTCAATCATCCACAACACCTCTGTCCAGTATTCACGCAGCGCAGCACAACACCACACAAGGTGCAGGAAGTCTGCATCAGGGGCCCCACATCTCGCACATCACGCATCAGCACGTAGACCCATACTTCGCAATCCACAGGGCTCCCAAACGATGTAAGAACTTAAAGTGAATAAGGCGCAGCCTATAGTTAGGGTACAGCTCTGTCATATGCGTGCAGCATCTTCGCCACATATCTTCAGAGATGGCTTCACCGATGTCTACCTCCCAGCGTACTTTAGCTTTAATCACAGTCTCAGGCGTCTCGCTCTGCATACAAGAATAAAGCTTGGTGATAAGCCTGTTCGGGGACCGCGTTTGATGCACAAGCTCCAGCGCACAGCACACCAACGGCATTGCGGGGAAACCGGGGTAGCGCACACGGAGCCTAGCGCCAATTCTAAGTACATAGGGCCTGATTTTAACCTTGGCGGACGGCAGAGGCCGTCCGCCAAGGTTCCGCCGCCAAATGACCGCACCGCGGTCACAAGACCGCGGCGGCCATTCTAACATTTCCTCTGGGCCGGCGGGCGCTCTCCAAAAGAGCGCCCGCCGGCCCAGAGGAAATGCCCCTGCAACGAGGACGCCGGCTCAGAATTGAGCCGGTGTAGTTGCAGGGGTGCGACGGGTGCAGTTTGCTCCCGTCGCGTATTTCAGTGTCTGCATGGCAGACACTGAAATACTTTGCGGGGCCCTCTTATGGGGGCCCCTGCAGTGCCCATGCCGTGGGCATGGGCACTGCAGGGGCCCCCAGGGGCCCCGCGGCACCCCCTACCGCCATCCTGTTCCTGGCGGGAGACCCGCCAGGAACAGGATGGCGGTAGGGGGTGTCAGAATCCCCATGGCTGCGGAGCGTGCTCCGCAGCCATGGAGGATTCCCCCGAGCAGCGGAAAGTCGGCGGGAGACCGCCGACTTTCCGCTTCTGACCGCGGCTGAACCGCCGCGGTCAGAATGCTCGTGGGAGCACCGCCAGCGGTGGCCGCCAGGGTCAGAATGACCCCCATAGTCTGTTCAGCGCAGTATCACGCCCATCACCAAGCGCCACCTCCGAGGAGATGAACAGCCCATCAGAAAACCAAGAGCCAAAGGTAGACAAGCTAGACTCACTGAGAAACTCATCCACCCGGGCATCTCCCGACAGGTGCCTGTCCGCAACACCCAGTACTGACATCGCAGGAGCAAAAAGCTCACGCACATTGGCACGCCCCAACAATGCAGTCCAAGCCCTTGCTGTGCAAGTCACAGTCTCAATCCCACGCGGTCTGGGTCTAGACGGGCTCCCAAGCACCCGCGGTAGTTTATCAGGCCACACAGCGTCACTTTCAGGCACCAAGTGTGGAAGATATCATGTGGGATATAGCCAAAAATGTGCAAAATGTGCCATCGCACATTGATAATAGAGCTCTAAATCCGGGGCAGCCAAACCTCCCATCTCGAACGGAAGTGTCAGTTTTTCCCACGAAATTCTGGGCTGTCCACTAGCCCAGGCCAGCTTCCCAGCGCGGAACTAAGCTGTTGCAGAAAACTCACAGTAAGGACAAGGGGTATATTAATAAACAAGAGGGGAACTGCGTTGTAGCCTCAGAGAGAGGCATCGCCACCGACTTGGACCAGTTAATTGTAATCCCGGAGAACCGTCCGAAGCACACTATTTCATCTAACAGGGCGACGAGATGTCGCTGCGGATCGCGGACATACAGGGCAAAATCATCCGCATACATGGAAAATAGTATCGGACGCTGTCGAAATGCCAGTCCTCTATGATTGTGGTGCTTTCTCAAACGAGCAGCCAGCGGCTCCATCGCTATTGCAAAAAGCAACTGAGATAGTGGGCAGCCCTGGCGAGTGCCCCTAGCTATAAGAAAGGAGTCAGAGATAGTTTAATTTACTCTCAACCAGGCAGAAGGTTTCGAATACAGCAAGCAAATCAGTTGGATAAACCTGGAACTCAGTCCAACTCGAGCCAGCAGACCAAACATGTATGACCATTCAAGGGAGTCAAAAGCCTTGGTGGCATCTAAGAACACCGCCGCTGCACGGTCATCAGGGTCAATCGTGCTAGATACCGCAAAGTATGTACGCAGATTATGTAAGGTAGAGCGGCCCGGCACAAAGCCAGATTGGCCCGGCAGCACCAGGGATGGATGTAAAGGCTGTAATCGAGCAGCAATCAGCTTCGCCAGAATCTTATTGTCTATGTTGATTAATGAAGGTTGCCGATAGGAGTCGCAACTGCACCAGTCCTTCCCGGGCTTTAAAATAGTCACAATAAGAGCCTCCCGTAGTGAGGCAGGGAGAGTATTGGCCTCAAGAGCTTCCGCATAGACCTCCAAGAGGTGCGGTGCAAGAATATCAGCATATTCCTTATAAAAGGACGGTGTTAAGCCGTCCACCCCAGGTGCCTTATCACACAGCAGACTACGGATCGCCGGGATCACATTGTCCACTGAAAAGGGGGCATCTAGATATGACCGATGTGAATTCTCAAACCACAACAGGCTGATATCTGCAAAGTAATCATTGCCCGCCGCCGAATCCAACCCAGGAGGTTCTGCATACAAATCCGCATAAAAGTCAGTGAGAACGCATCTGATCTCCTCAGTGCCGGTGTGACGCTCACCGGTTGAATCCAACAACTCTGCAATATAATTACTTGCCCACAGCTTGCAGAGCATGTTTGCTAGCATGCGGCTAGCTCTCTCTTCCTTGCCATATCTCCTTGCCGAAGCGTGCCTCCCAAGGAAGCAAACCTCATGCAACGCCGCCTCCTCGTACTGTGTCATTGTTCTTCTCAGGGTGGCCAGATGGTCACCCGACCAGTCTGCGACTAAGCGTTTTTCAAGATCGACAAGATGGGCCTCCAGCTTCGCAAGATCCCTCCTCAGCACCTTCAACACTCCATGCTGTTTAGAGAGGCAAATGGCACGAATCACCACCTTAAAAGCCTCCCACACGGTTCCAGCAGCGGCCACCGACCCCCGATTCTCAGTAAAATAATGCATAATGGCATCACGGATCTCATCCCTAAATACCTGATTTCTAAGAGCACCGTGGGGAATTCTCCACATGAAGGCCCGCACGGGCCTCCCGATACAGCCAACTCCAGCAGGACCGGAGAATGGTCCGACAGGGTATGTGCCATATGCTCAACCGACCGCGTTCAGAGCTCAACATCCCTGGTACCAAGCCATCTGTCAATGTGGGACCAACTATCATGAACATAATTGACACAGGTGCTCTCCCTGTCAGTTTCATGCTTTGCCCTCCATATATCTACCAAAGCACCCTCAGTCATCACGTGCGATAGAGCCCTAGCAGCCACAACATTCTGCGGCCGAGCCAGATTTTCGCGCCACAGGGTCCAATATCACATTGAAATCCACCCCCCCACAGCAAGGTCCCGGATCCCAGTGAGTCAATCAACCGCCATACTTCCCGGACAAAATCAGGGTCATCAGTATTAGGGCCGTAAATCGATACCAATCTACAAGGCCTATCCAGCAGCGTGTCACGCAGCATGACGTAACGACCAGCAGGATCCACAAGAATCTTTTTGGTGCGCCACTGTAACCCTTTCCAAATCAAAATCGCCACACCTCTAGCATAGCGCGACTGCATCGCAGCGTGACACTCTCCAATCCAGCCAGCCTTTATCTGATCCCTGGTGGCTGCCACCAGGTGGGTCTCCTGCAACATGCAAATGTCAATCGTGTGGCGCTGCATGTAGGCAGACAGCAGTCTCATCTTGCACCCATCATTCAGCCCACGTACATTCCAAGTTAGGCAGCGCACAGGCATCATGCTATTCCGTGCCATTCCAAACACTTATCTGAGCACGTATCCTCCCATACAATCACAGTTGAGGCTTCAGCAGCATGCAAAGAGAGGAGCAAAGACAAAGGAAGAAAGGTAGAGGAAGTAATCCAGAAGCAGTACAGCCCAAACCCCTACCCACGTTGACCCCCCAAATGTGTCAGTGCTACAATCCCACCCATCCCCAAATACACATCCCAGAAAACAGTGCTAAACAATATGAAAGGACTCATCCAGTGGGGCGTGAGTCAGGCCATCCGAAACACCATCCCAAACGAGATGGAGGAGCGAGGGGACTCACAATGCAAAGTGTATAATAGAGCAGCCAACATTCGTACATAAACAATAACCAATGTGTCAGTCATGAGGCAGCGAGCAAGGCCACTAGGGCCCCAAACAGTAGAAAACATTTAGTCATTGTCGCTTAGGGCATCTTTCTCTCCACCAGTGTCTCTTGAACTCTCCAACGGTGCCTTTTTAGGGGCCGATTTTGTGAATTTAGCAGCCAATTTTGGGTCAGTAAAGAAATGCAACTTGCCCTTATGTTACACTCATAGTTTAGCTGGATAAATGAGGGAGCATTTAGCATCCGCCTGAATTAGAGTGCGCTTGACCGGCAGGAAAGCCTTACGGGCAGCGGGCACCCCAGGGGTATAATCAGGAAAGATGCTCAGCTCAGTGTTATTATAAATTAAAGGCCTCTGCTCTCTGACCAATCTAAGTATGGTGTCCCCATCTCGATAGTTCAATGAACTAACAATTATAGGGCACTCCGGAGTTCCCGGCGGGGCCGAGGACCCAGGGACCTGTGGGCCCTCTCCACTATCAGTACCTGGGAGAGCTCACCGGGGAATAGCTCATACAGCATGTTTTCAACATAGTCCTCCATACGTCCCATAGCTGTCGACTCAGGGAGGCCAAGAATGCAAATGGTATTACGGCGAGACTGGGCCTCCAGATCCTCGTTCTTGTTGCGGATCACCTCCAGCACTCGCTCCATGCGCAGCAATTGTTCTCTATCTCTGCGTCGTCCATCTTCCAAGTCCGAGGTTTGAGATTCCAGCTGCTCGAAATGAGCGTCATGGCCATCCACCTGTTACTTGAAATTATCCATCTGCTCGGTCAAATGGTCAAGCTTAGCATCGATGCCAGCCAGGCTATGTTTGAGGTCTAAAAACATAGAATTCACAGAGGAAGCAGAAGCCCCCTCCTCAGGCGGCAAATCATCTGCCAAATGACCGGCCACACCGCCCTTCTTTTTACCCCCCTCAAAGGTGAGTTTAGGCTGCTTATGGTCGGCCTTCCTCATCCTCAACGCCGTCTCCCAGGTTAGCGTCCAACCAAGTGCAACATACCGCACCAGTATAGGTCACCCGTAAGGGAAGGCCACCAAGAAATAAAACACCACGCAGGCACGCACTCCCGTCACATCATATCCAAGCCTGGAGTAGGAGACTGAGCATCGGGCCCTAAAGTTGATCCTGGTCCGGTTCCACAAGGCCAGTCACAGCCACATGTGCCAGCCACACCAGCCCAAAACGGCAATCCTCCTGCACCCCAGGACCTTGCGGCTTGAGTCCCGCCGCCGAACAGGCCCTGCTAGTCGTTTGCAGCTTGGTCCCAGTTCAGGCCGAGGTGCCAGGCTACAGCACACCAGCCAGCCACCAACTTGCAACAAGGGGGGGTCACGCCTCCACAACCCCCAGACAGCAGCAATCTACCAAAAGTTGCCCAGGCGTGAGGGAGGTGGGCCAGAGGGGCGGACCCCCAGCACAATCAGGGGCCCACACCCCTACGGGTGCCCGTGGCCCACCCTGACCGCCGAGTGTGCCCCGCAGGGGCAAGGAATCAGGTTGCCGAGCGCACAGACCAGGGAGGCCGCCCCCAAGTTCCAGCTCCCGATAGCAGAAAAAGGAGTCAAAAACAAGGGGCCGCCCTCCGCGCCACCCAACAAATCGCTCTGGCCGCGGCCAGGCCTGCCGCCCTAGCCAGGGCCTGCGCTCACCTCAAGGCCGCTTGGCCCGTCCCGAGACGCCGGTGCAGCCGGCACAATCTCTGCCGTCTGAGCGGTGCTCCGCCGCCACTCACAGCCTCCCCGAGACTCCCTGTGCCGCTCCCAATGTGACACAGGAGTCGGGCGGCTGCTCTCGAGGAGAAACAGGAGGATTAAGTCCCCCACTGGGCAGAGCCTCATGGTGTGGTGGCCATCTTGCTAGTCGGCCAAGTCACGCCCGAGATCTGCTGGTTTAGAGTACCAGCTGGGTTTGAGGGTTAGGGCTTCAGAGTGTAATGGAGTAGGGTGAAATCCTCCAACAATACCATAACAGTTATGATGAAAGGAAAACAATTTGTTTCAGACTGTTTAGGGAATGATATGGGGGTCCGCAAAGTCCAGGGAAAGTGCAGACAGGTCAGGGAATTGTAGGCACACAACTTACACAGTCCTGGAGTATTTCCTTCATGTCTTTGATTTTCCTGCAAAGGAAATATCTTTAGTTTGGCATGAAAAATGGGTGCCTTGTGGCACTCTCTTGGGTCAAACTCCACGCAGGCTTCTGTCAACTGCATATTGCTCTTTGCTCGTCTGGACATCTCTCCATGCACCAGACAAAAAAACGTTCAGAGCAGCCCATAGACGAAAAGTGCCCTTCACAATCTGAAGTGTGTTCCAGACTTCTGGAAAACGTGACTTTCAGAGGACGGTTCCTGTCCCTGGTTCCCTGCTCGTGTAGGAGTACCTCTCCCGAGGTTCAGGTAAATAGAGCCTTGTTGGTTCATGGCCACCAGAAGTTAACTAAAACTAAAGACAGTTGGGAAGTCAGTTCCAACAAAATGTGGGTGTCTGGTTAACAAATCTAACCCCAACCAACCAAAGTAGAAAGAGTTTTTGCTGGCTTTCTAACTGAACTTTCATATAGGAGGAAAAGGGCAGATCCCACTGGTCTAGAAAATGTGGGTTACCAGGGAGGCAAGGCTAAAAGCACTCAGTAGATTACCTAAGATTTTCAGACAGTCCTTCCTTGAAAGGGCACAAAAGGGGAAGCCACGAGATGTGGATTTTTTCTCACAGAGTGGTTAATTTTTTCTTTGTCAAGATCTGTAAGTGCAGATGCAAAGCAGCACCACTGGTTTTGTTCCCTTCTTTTTGTATTATCTCCCACGTCAGCGACGTGTATACTGTGTACTACCTCTTGGCCTACATTAGACAATTCATTAGCACTTAGAAATAATTGAAGCAGATTTATTCACTGATGTGTAACTGGTTGCCCGCCTTACCCCCTGCCCAGTGCAGTTTTCAATTCACTAAGTCTTGCTTTCTATTTTCCAGCACCTTGGGCAAGCAATTAAGGAGTTACTTCACAGTGGTTCAGTTCCTAGCCATTTGTTATCCCACTGCTGGTGTCAGACAGTGTACAAAAATAACAGACCTTTATTAAAACAAATACACTCTTGCATTCATTATTGGCCAGCTTTTGCCCACTGAGGGGACCGTCGGTAGTTTCACAATGCTCCTTTTCGTCACTTCCTTTTTAGGTCGAGCGTGCAAGCACTGTGACGTGTTGTAATCTGTCTGTGGGCCTTTAACCACGCCCATTGCACGCACATCACTATCACTCGTTCTTGGGCATGCCTTTCAAAAATCCTTTATCATCATTGCTAAATGTTTTATATTTGTCCCTCCTTGGGGCGATTTTGTTACTGCCTTGGCCATCGACCCTGTTACATGGATAATTACACGTTTGCTGATAGGTTTGACTGCAAGCAAACTTCTTTTTCCTTTTGTGTCTCTCCTCAGCGCTCACGCTCATGGCGGCCATGGCACTTTGAATAGGCTTGCTTATGTCAACTGTTTTACTTTTCATTTTCAATTTATGTGGCAAGAAAAGTCCAGTTAAGAATTCACAACACTACTAGCTCTAACTCGAGAAAACGCAAAACCCATTACATTGCAAATGCTAATTAAACCTGTATCTTCTACATCTAATTTGTCATACTAAATCTAGTGGCATCAGGTGGTATAAGTATGCCAATGATACTCAGGTGTTTTTTTTTTTTGGAGAATACTAAGCCACCCACAAGATGAAAGAGGGCATACTTAAAAATGTATCTGCTATTTTACATTGATGGCTCTGAACAAAGTTAATTTAAATATTTTTGCCAAGTGAGATTCTGATAGTGGAAACTGATGCTGCAGACTGGCCAGCTGATCTGCGGTACACTGTATGATAATCCCAGGGCCATCACCGTTGCCAAGTGAAGAATCTTAGCCTGTCGGTTTTTGAATTGACTCTTGCTGCACAGTGTTAGTGTAATTAAGACAGACGTTTTCACCTGAGTCTACTGCTGAATTTTTATTTATTTCCTTTGTAATCTCTTGACCGACCAGATGCTAGAAATGCAGAACCTGAACTTTGTGGCTTGAATGACACTCCACATAAACCATTGACACCACATTACCCCAGCTCTATTAATCCTGGACTGGCTGCACGTGCGGCAAGGGGTGGCAATCAATAACCCTGTGTTGTTCAAAGAGTACTGAATACTTGGGCTCTCGAATCCTCTGCTAAACCTTCTCTGCTATTGAGCAATTACCCTGTGCAATGGAACCATCATTTTTTATTTTGTGCAGCAAGTCTTTTAAGTGCCAATTGTCAGTTGTCTACATTTGGATTGGAAATGTATTTATAAAAATTTAAAAAAGCTGCTCCTTAGAAAATATCAAGCAAGTGCCTCAGAGGGGAGCTCCCCAAAACACGGTAATACACACTTTTATAGCAATTAATGGAAGCTTCTTAAAGTGAGTCATGTAAGTAAAGTAAAACCGAGAACAAGTGTTCTTCAACTGCATCTTCATAAACATGAAACTATGGGCCTCGTTATTGTACACAGACAAAGATTTTTTAAATTTCACATCTCTGTTGCCGAATACAAACTCCAACTTTGCTGAAAGGTGATGGCTCCCGGGTATTATGTTACTAAAGTTAAGGGAAAACATGGCTTCTGCAGGCCACATTATTAGGCTTTAGCACAGATGGGTATCGTCAAAAAACCCTACCCCACTTTTGTCCTCTGCACAGCCCTTATTATTACTATTATAGGTACCCAGTCTCTTGCACTTTACCTAGCTCACACTCCTTTGTTTGTCTTTATTGATGCCTTTAAAACCCAATACAGAAAAGGAAGGAAGCAAATTGTGTAGCCAGAACCATAAGACCAGGTTTCAGTAGCTTTGCTCTGTTACCAAACACATAGATCTGGCCAAAGATCTTAGCACTCTTTAGTGCTGTCAAAAGTATGCAGTTCTTTAACTTGGCTATGAGTAGTATCAACGTGATAGCTGGTGATAGCTTGAGAACTGTCAGGGATATACAAGCAACATTCAGTTCTAACGATAACACAAAGACCCCTTCTATCTGCAAACACAAGGTCTTGCACTATTAAGTTCTGTAGAATGAGTGTTCTCCATATAAGTAGTTTCAGGAGCATCATCAGTCATGTCAGGCCATTTTTCCAAGACTTTGGTCACCGTAATATATTCTTTTTGATAGACAATCCTACAGCTTTAAAATAGAATTGCAAAAAATCTTGCAGACTCTGAAATATATCCTGCTTTTTCTTTGGAAGTTCTCAGGAGGGGGACACAGGGCACCTGATGGTCATTACTACATAGCAGGGATATCAAGGATCAAACCATTTCTTGGTCAACCACACATAGGCTTTTCTTCAACAGAAATAATTAATCCAAACTCGAGCATTTGTGTTTATTTGGGTTAAAAGGATTCTTGGGGTAAAGATGTTTTTTCAAATGTTCACTTAGGAAGAAAAAGCTAAATAGACTAGCCCTTGCAATGGCATGTAGTTTGGTTGCGGTCACTAAAGCCAACCGGGATACTGCCATCTCATTACTTGCAAACCAGTAGCATCTTGATGGATGGCAGAAGGATGCCTGTCCTGGTCAGGAATCTGTGATTACAGATCATCCTGGGTGATGTGTGTCACATGTTTCTTCACAATCTGGAATAAAATGACCATGCAGGTCCTTGTTAAATGGATTGAGATCACGGGCACTCCCCCATTAGAGTCTGTGAGCACATGAGAGCAAATCCAGCAGGATGATAATTCGAGGTCCCGTTTGCATTGTTGAAAAAGTTGTAGAAAGTAATCTTCTTGATAGACCAAACATTTGTCTCTGTGTAGGGTTTGTTCCACCACCCACCCTGGCTTCATAGCACAGCCATGCAATGACACAACCAGTTAAACTTGAACAGAGAACCGGCCAGATCCACTTAGGAACTCAGTAGCCACAGTTTTGCCAGCTGCCTGGTCTCAGTCCGTAATCATGCACAGGAGGAGTGACAGCCGCTCTTTGGCTTCTTTCTGGTTCTGTGGCAGCTATAGGGACCTCCCTGCTTATTGGGACCTCCTTCTTCAGACTCGTTTACTTTGTTCTTTGGCAATGCAGTGCATGGATCCAGTAAGACAGTGTTCTGTACTTCACATTGGAATCTAAGGAAACACCGGAGGGGCAGCTCTGGCACATAAGATGTTTGATGGGCTTTTTTTTTAAAGGTATCTAATCCAGCAGAGAGTAAGTAAAAAGGTTTATTGTATTAATCAGTTGATTACAATAAGTGCAAAAAAACATAGATTTTAAAAATACATTAAAACGGCAATACATTCTATTTAAAAAGAAATCCTGTACACAGGAGTTAAGCAATTAACTGGATTTAGTAACCGGCTGCAACTTGTAATAAACAAGATCTAGAAACTTCATTAATACATTAATGAATGCTGGAGATTGTGTAATGAAACAGTAGTTTAGCAATCACCTCCTTAAGTGTTCTTGTACTTGTCTTAATAAAAAAGGCACAAGGGTATTGTTCCTGCAGAGCTAACACTTTAGTACAAGTAAAGATGATGTTGTCCAAGGTTTCTGCTTTATAACGACACAACTGGGATGTGCCGGTATGCTCCAAAATCCGTGAAATAGAATAGTGGTATATAAAATAATCTAAATCACAGAGTTGTGTACCAGGTCAAATTGTTTGTAGTTCACTAGTGTTTCAAGGTCATTCGCCCAACAATTTTGCTGTAGTGTTTTTAAATGATGTTTGTGCCCCAAGTGTGGCAAAGGGACAAAATCATTGAGATCCGGGAGATCATGTTCTCTGATCGTATTGCCAATATCATCCAGGTTTAGGTCCACATTAGTATGTGTATTACGTTTTACTTCTTTGACAATTAGCCACTTTAAAGTGGAGGTGTTGGCATTACTGCAATCACATGCATAATTTATTGTTGCTGCTGTGTTGAAGGTAGCCACAGATTTTATGTTCAACTCCAAATTAATTGGCTCATTTACAATGAAGTGGCGCAGCATGGCGCTGCGACAAATTTTGCTGCGCTGCGTCATTTCAGAAACGTAGGGATGTGCCTTATTTACTACAATGCTGTGCACACCTGTGTTTTCCCTAGCACTGGTGCTAAAATTAGCTGCCTAGCGTCAACGCAGGCACACTTGCACTATAGTGCAAACAAAAATGGCAATTTGTTACTTCTAATGTAAAGGGGCCTATATTTACAAGGTGGCGCTAAGCCACAAAAAGTGACTGAATGCAGCTTTGTAAATATGGAGCAGGCCACTGTGCCACCGGAATGTCAGAAAAATGAATGCTCCTGTAGCCCAATGCCCTTGTAAATGAGACCCTACGTTTGCTCTGAGAAGTGACAAGAAGTGACAAGAAGTGACATGACTGCATGCAAGCCTAAGAGGTATCTTATATTCTTCATACGTGTATTTAGCTTTGTTGTAAATGCTGTTACTGATTGTCCAATTTCTGTTCCTCGGTAGTGGCTAGCGATCCTTAATACAAATTTTGTGATCATAGTTGATTTTTGCTCCCTTGTGAACATGTGCTCTAACCAAGATAGCTTTGTGCCATAATAATTCCCAAGTATTTATATTGATCTATGTGTTCTAATATTGCACTGCAGAGTTGGCATAATGATCGCTTGACTTTTTTTTTTCTTTTACTAAATCTGGTTATTTAGGTTTGTGAGTAGTTGACAGATAAATCATTCTCGAGATTATAGTAATTAGTCTTGGATAACTGATGTTGCAATCACTTAAAAGTTAAAGATAGTTTGACCAGGTCATCTGCTTGGGCCTTGAATGTCTAATTTAGGTCAGAATCCTTGTTCACCATCCAAGTGGTTTGGTAGGTTGGCAATGTGTACTGAGAAAAATAAAAGGGACAAAATGCAGCCTTGTTGTAGTCTGTTCAGAGTTTGCATGTTGGCTTACAAAATGCTTTTGCTTGTTAAAGTGTTTCTGAGCCCAGCGTCTTTGTGTAGCTCTGTCAAAAGATGTAATAATCAATAACGCAAACGTAGAAGGTTTTTCGTTTTTTGTGCTTGCATTCCTAGCTAGGATGGCCACTGCTGTGTTATTATCAATGGTTAAGCAGCAGAAACACAATCTTGTTTGGGTGAAGGGTATAAGGTTTTTATCATTTGACCACCTTGTTAATTTGTTGAGTAGATGTTTTGCAAATTACTTGCCTTCCCCATCTAAAACAGTCACAAGGTGATAGTTCTTAGAGTAGTTTTAGCCTTTTTTTGTAAATTGGATGAATTATAGAACCTTTCCAAGATATGGGAAAGAGCATACGAAAATAGTAGGTGGGATCCGTTTTTATGGCGTTTATTGACTGACCAATCAAAATTGATTGTTTCTGCAGCTCTTGATGAGCATTTTTTTATTTTATCAAAGTACTAAATTCTTTTTCGGTTATTGTGAGTGAGGTTTTGGAATAAGACACTGTTGGAGTGGAACCCGTCTTGTTGCTTTATATGTGCTGTCCTGGTAACATTTGAAATGAAGAGATTATTCGATGTTCTGTGTGATACAGTGCCATGTCCAATCAAGGATCAGAATAGCTTGCTTTTATTTGATATTATAGCTCCAATGAGTTTTATCCAAGCATCAGCATGATGGTTTCTCTTTATTGCACCTTTGCAGCTCTTGTCTCATCTGAAGCCTTGCATTCTTAATCTGAAGGCCACGTTCTGAGGAGTGGCGTCTTATTTGGAGAGCTCTTAGTTCCTTCTTAAAATGCCTTTTTATATTTAGGATTAAACTACTTGTATGATGTAGTGGTTGACCATAGTTCTTGGGTTTGTCACGTTTCGTTGGCCTGATTAAATAAATTTAAGAATTAAGGAGAGCAATAGTTCCCAATATGATACCCATTTTAGCTGTTTTTGCTTGGATTGAGAATCAGATAATTATCTGGTTGTTATGAAGTCTGCTTCTCACAAGCATATTTTTGAGGTAAAGTCGGTGTTCCATCTTTATTTATTTTTTGTTTATTGATGGTGTGGATACATTATTTAAGGTATTTTCTAAACCGTGTTGATTGTAATTAAGGTGAAGTAATATATACTGGGGGTGGTGGTCACTTTCTTGGCGAATGCTAGTTCGAAAGTTGAGAAGGTTTTTGAAAATGTGAAAATTACAATAGTGGATGAAGTATGCTGCTCAAATTTGCATGTTGAAAACGTTTTTTAGCAGGTTAATCATTTGTGAAAGTTTCATTTAATAAACAGTAAACTAAGTCAGTTAGTAGCCTATATGTGTAATCAGTGGTCGTGGAACACATCTTTTTGTTTTTTGGAGTTGAGAAGGATGGTTCTTGAATGTTGTAGGCCAGATCTAGTGAGTCTTCAGTAGAATCTGGTTGAGTTGATGGTAGTAAGGTTTGGTTGAAATTGATTGTCAAAATTATGGAAAATCTCCCATATGACTCTAAGTCCAGTCCTGATTTGTCTAAAGTTGAATAATATTTACAATGTTCCTTTATTAGCGAAGGGAGTAAATAAACATTTATTACCAGGATGTGATTATTGTGATGATATTCCAATAGGACTAACAATATGTTTTTTTTCATTTGGATCTAGATACGGAGGCCATAATTTCCAAACTATTGTTTATTAAGGTTGGAAGCCCTCTGCTCGAGCAACTCGATGTATTTTTGAAGTCATTATTTCATATGTGAAAACGTTAGGTATATTAAACATTTAGGGCCTCATTACAACTTTGGCGGGCGGCAACCGCCGCCTGCCAAGTTGTAACCGCCGTGCGGCCGCACTCCCGTGGTGCCCAGTTTGACATCCCCGCTGGGCCGGCGGGGATGTGGGCCGCAACATGGGAGCCGGCTCCAAATGGAGCCAGCGGTGTTGCGGCCGTGCGACGAGTGCAGTTGCACCCGTCGCGCTTTTCACTGTCTGCAGACCAGACAGTGAAAAGCCGCATGGGGCCCTGTCAGGGGGCCCCTGCACTGCCCATGCCAGTGGCGTGGGCAGTGCAGGGGGGTCCCCAGGGGCCCACGACTCCCCGTACCGCCAGGAAAACGCTGGCAGTCGGGGACTCGTTATCCCCTGGGCAGCGCTGCTAGGTCGTAATGACCTCGGAAGCACCGCCAGCCTGTTGGCGGTGCTTCCGTCATTTCAGCCTTGGCGGTCCTGTACCGCCAGGGTTGAAATGACCCCCTTAATCTTTCAATGATTCTTGAAGAAAAATCACTTAGGGGTTCATTATGAACACGGCGGAAACAACCGCCGTGTTCATGCTGGTGGTCAAAACACTGATCGCCAGCAACCCCGAAACCCCGCCGGCCAGATAATGAGCCTTTCTGAGAACCGGCGGGCAGAAATATTGTTTCTGCCCACCGGCTCACAGAAAGGCTCGGCCGGGACATTGACGGCGGTTCAACATGGAGCCGCCGTCAATGCCTCTGTGCGGCAGGTGCAGTTGCACCCGTCGCGCAGATCACTGCCCGATTTTCTGCACTACGCGGCTCTGCACCGGGGCACCCCCTGAAACATTATCTGCAGGGTAGGCGGATGGTTTTTCATCCCGCCGCCAGGCTGCCTGACAGAGGGAGCCTGGCAGTGGGTGACGGCTGCCACTGGCGGCCGTCACCATGTGCATTATATGGCGGTTTGGCCCACCATGCCGGCTGGTGGTTGGTGGCTTCGGCCGCCACTGCCGGCATGGCGGGCCGAACCGCCATGATCGTAATGAGGGCCTTAGTGTTTGCTTAAAAATGAGAAAAGGTTATTACCACTGGATTTTATGTATTTCCTCTCCAGCGATATTCCAGGAACAAATAGAAAATTCTAAATGTTGCATCATTGTTGGGTTAGTCCATAGTTGTGAGGTTCTGCTTTGGCTTTAGTGATGTTTCCCACGATTACATCTGGCAGATGTAAATCTATAATTCTAGGTACTCAAAGGTATGTTTTTCCCACATCAAATCCATATTTGATGTGTCAGCCAATCTGAATGCACTGTATTGGTTAAGAGGGAATAATAAACAGAATAGCGTGATTTGCTGCTATTTGTGATGGGAACTGAAAGGGTGCAGAAGATCTTAAGATGATTCAGTGTTGGGTTACAGTCAAAATTAACATCACATTAGTAAAGGAGGATGTCATCTGCATATAAGGAATGTATGTCCCACACTAATAGTTGTGCCATAGAATGGATCTGTTTGCCTGATTTAGTTTATCAACTGTCCCATCACTAAGCCCTGCAGCAAAACGTTTAAAGGGCAACCCTTTCAGGTGCCACTCAAGTCTGAAATGACTGCAAGAGATCTGACATGTGGGCTACAAGCCTAAAAACTGTATAGAAGTAATAATCTTCGTCCCTAATCCCATGTACTACAGAATCCTGTAGAGATATTCTTAACTGATCATGTCAAAGGAAGCAATGACAATACCAGCTATTAGCTTAATTTCAGCCAAATTAATTAGACTGCCCAGCATGTTAGTCCATCAGCGAGTCAGTACTTTTACAGCAGAGTCCCTAAAATAATCCACACAGCAGAGACAGGATCACCCACAGCCACCAGATCGCACCTCTGTCTCTCAGCTACATTCAGCATCTGCAGCTGCTATGGTGAGGAAGCTGCCTAATCTTCCCATCTTCCCTTGAGATGTGCTTTATGCCCCCTCTGGGCTCTTCTGTGCTGATCATAGACATCAGCAGAGGACTGCTCCTCTTCAGGGTGTTAAGGGTGCTGGAATTACTGACTAGAGGCAGGATAACAATAACATATAGGGCAGCTGGTGGAAGAGCTGATCTAAAGCAGTGCTTCCCAGCCTGTGATCCATAGACCCCTGGGTGTCCGCGAAGCCTCCTCAGGTGGTCCACAGCTGCTTAGGAAATTTTATAATATTAACAGTTTATGTCCCCCGCTTTCTGTAATGACTCATTGGGGGGGGGGTCCCCAGATTCCAATAATGATTCAGTGGGGGTCCCCAGGTTCCAGTACTGATAAAGTAGGGGTCCACAGAAGTCAATATTTGGGAACCACTGAGCTAAAACATATCTCAGTCCACCAGTATGCCTGCATGGAGAACTTTTAATGGTCCCAGTTTCTCAATTGCAAGGCACCAGTCGGGCTTGGTGGCAGAGGTTCCTAACCTCAGAATGGAAGCTATTGAGATATTGAATCAATATTTGCATAATGTCAGCACAAGATCATCAAGAGTATATTTAGCAAGGCTGGAGATACTGGAGATGCAGAGAGAAACATTAGGGAACTTCCTTTCAATATTTCATGACCAAATATCTTTGGGGATGGCTCTCAATGGTAGCTAAAGGTAAGATGTCATGCCATTTTAAACTAGTTTCCACACACTGATTCCATGTTTTCTTTCTTTAAAGTTAAATTGAAATGCTTACTTTGATAGAGAACTCGGGGTGGTAGGCACAGTGGAAATATCACACATAGGGCTTTACACAGTTCTTGTAATACTGATGCTAACACGTCCCTTTATGATAAATTATTACACATTAGGACTCGTTTTAGGCCAATGAATCTTTTGACCCTGTTGAGAGACACCTTAGGACGAGATAGCTAATCAACATGTCAATCAATACGTCAATAATATCATCAATATTTATCACAACAATGCATTTCACCTTAGTCAAAGACATTAATCAAACTCAAGACACCACCATGACTTTGCAGTCATGAATAACCACACCAGTTTAGTATGAATTTAACCCCTTCGCTGCCAGGCCTTTTCCCCCTCCTGTGCCAGGCCTTTTTTTGCCTATTTGGGGCAGTTCGCGCTTAGGCCCTCATAACTTTATGTCCACATAAGCTAACCAAGCCAAATTTGCGTCCTTTTTTTCCAACATCCTAAGGATTCTAGAGGTACCCAGACTTTGTGGGTTCCCCTGAAGGAGGCCAAGAAATTGGCCAAAATACAGTGAAAATTTCATTTTTTTCAAAAAAATTGGAAAAAGTGGCTGCAGAAGAAGGCTTGTGAATTTCCCCCTGAAAATGGCATCAACAAAGGGTTTGCAGTGCTAAACTCAGCAGCTTCCCAGCTTTCAGGAACAGGCAGACTTGAATCAGAAAAACCAATTTTTCAACACAATTTTGGCATTTTACTGGGGCATACCCCATTTTTGCAACTTTTTGTGCTTTCAGCCTCCTTCCAGTCAGTGACAGGAATGGGCATGAAACCAATGCTGGATCCCAGAAACCTAAACATTTCTGAAAAGTAGACAAAATTCTGAATTCAGCAAGGGGTCATTTGTGTAGATCCTACAAGGGTTTCCTACAGAAAATAACAGCTGAAAAAGACAAATATTGAAATTGAGGTGAAAAAAACATCAATTTTTCTCCACGTTTTACTCTGTAACTTTTCCCTGCAATGTTAGATTATCGAAAGCAATATACCGTTACGTCTGCTGGACTCCTCTGGTTGCGGGGATATATAGGGCTTGTAGGTTCATCAAGAACCCGAGGAACCCAAAGCCAATAAATGAGCTGCACCCTGCAGTGCGTTTTCATTCTATACCGGGTATACAGCAATTCATTTGCTGAAATATAAAGAGTAAAAAATTGCTATCAAGAAAACCTTTGTATTTCCAAAAAGGGCACAAGATAAGGTGTTGAGGAGCAGTGGTTATTTGCACATCTCTGAATTCCGGGGTGACCATACTAGCATGTGAATTACAGGGAATTTCTCAAATAGATGTCTTTTTTACACACTCTCCTATATTTGGAAGGAAAAAATGTAGAGAAAGACAAGGGGCAAAAGCACTTGTTTTGCTCATCTATGTTTCCCCAAGTCTCCCGATAAAAATGATACCTCACTTGTGTGGGTAGGCCTAGCGCCCGCGACAGGAAACGCCTCAAAACGCAACGTGGACACATCCCATTTTTTTAAAAGAAAACAGAGGTGTTTTTTGCGAAATGCCTACCTGCAGCTTTTGGCCTCTAGCTCAGCCGGCACCTAGGGAAACCTACCAAACCTGTGCATTTCTGAAAACTAGAGACCTAGGGGAATTCAAGATGGGGTGACTTGCGGGGCTCGGACCAGGTTCTGTTACCCAGAATCCTTTGCAAACCTCAAAATTTGGCTAAAAAAACACATGTTCCTCACATTTCTGTGGCAGAAAGTTCTGGAATCTGAGAGGAGCCACAAATTTCCTTCCACCCAGCGTTCCCCCAAGTCTCCCGATAAAAATGATACCTCACTTGTGTGGGTAGGCCTAGCGCCCGCGGCAGGAAACACCCCAAAGCGCAACGTGGACACATCCAAAATTTTGGAAGAAAACAGAGGTGTTTTTTGCGAAGTGCCTACCTGTAGATTTTGGCCTCTAGCTCAGCCGGCACCTAGGGAAACCTACCAAACCTGTGCATTTCTGAAAACTAGAGACCTAGGGGAATCCAATGAGGGGTGACTTGCGGGGCTCGGACCAGGTTCTGTTACCCAGAATCCTTTGCAAACCTCAAAATTTGGCTAAAAAAACACATGTTCCTCACATTTCTGTGGCAGAAAGTTCTGGAATCTGAGAGGAGCCACAAATTTCCTTCCACCCAGCGTTCCCCCAAGTCTCCCGATAAAAATGATACCTCACTTGTGTGGGTAGGCCTAGCGCCCGCGACAGGAAACACCCCAAAGCGCAACGTGGATACATCCAAAATTTGGGAAGAAAACAGAGGTGTTTTTTGCGAAGTGCCTACCTGTAGATTTTGACCTCTAGCTCAGCCGGCACCTAGGGAAACCTACCAAACCTGTGCATTTCTGAAAACTAGAGACCTAGGGGAATCCAAGATGGGGTGACTTGCGGGGCTCGGACCAGGTTCTGTTACCCAGAATCCTTTGCAAACCTCAAAATTTGGCTAAAAAAACACATGGTCCTCACATTTCTGTGGCAGAAAGTTCTGGAATCTGAGAGGAGCCACAAATTTCCTTCCACCCAGCGTTCCCCCAAGTCTCCCGATAAAAATTATACCTCACTTGTGTGGGTAGGCCTAGCGCCCGCGACAGGAAACGCCCCAAAGCGCAACGTGGACACATCCAAAATTTTGGAAGAAAACAGAGGTGTTTTTTGCGAAGTGCCTACCTGTAGATTTTGGCCTCTAGCTCAGCCGACACCTAGGGAAACCTACCAAACCTGTGCATGTCTGAAAACTAGAGACCTAGGGGAATCCAAGATGGGGTGACTTGCGGGGCTCGGACCAGGTTCTGTTACCCAGAATCCTTTGCAAACCTCAAAATGTGGCTAAAAAAACACATGGTCCTCACATTTCTGTGGCAGAAAGTTCTGGAATCTGAGAGGAGCCACAAATTTCCTTCCACCCAGCGTTCCCCCAAGTCTCCCGATAAAAATGATACCTCACTTGTGTGGGTAGGCCTAGCGCCCGCGACAGGAAACACCCCAAAGCGCAACGTGGACACATCCACAAATTTGGAAGAAAACAGAGGTGTTTTTTGCGAAGTACCTACCTGTAGGTTTTGGCCTCTAGCTCAGCCGGCACCTGGGGAAACCTACCAAACCTGTGCATTTCTGAAAACTAGAGACCTAGGGGAATCCAAGATGGGGTGACTTGCGGGGCTCGGACCAGGTTCTGTTACCCAGAATCCTTTGCAAACCTCAAAATTTGGCTAAAAAAACACATGGTCCTTACATTTCTGTGGCAGAAAGTTCTGGAATCTGAGAGGAGCCACAAATTTCCTTCCACCCAGCGTTCCCCCAAGTCTCCCGATAAAAATGATACCTCACTTGTGTGGGTAGGCCTAGCGCCCGCGACAGGAAACGCCCCAAAGCGCAACGTGGACACATCCAAATTTTTGGAAGAAAACAGAGGTGTTTTTTGCGAAGTGCCTACCTGTAGATTTTGGCCTCCAGCTCAGCCGGCACCTAGGGAAACCTACCAAACCTGTGCATTTCTGAGAAACTAGAGACCTAGGGGAATCCAAGATGGGGTGACTTGCGGGGCTCGGACCAGGTTCTGTTACCCAGAATCCTTTGCAAACCTCAAAATTTGGCTAAAAAAACACATGGTCCTCACATTTCTGTGGCAGAAAGTTCTGGAATCTGAGAGGAGCCACAAATTTCCTTCTACCCAGCGTTCCCCCAAGTCTCCCGATAAAAATGATACCTCACTTGTGTGGGTAGGCCTAGCGCCCGCGACAGGAAACACCCCAAAGCGCAACGTGGACACATCCAAAATTTTGGAGGAAAACAGAGGTGTTTTTTGCGAAGTGCCCACCTGTAGATTTTGGCCTCTACCTCAGCCGGCACCTAGGGAAACCTACCAAACCAGTGCATTTCTGAAAACTAGAGACCTAGGGGAATCCAAGATGGGGTGACTTGCGGGGCTCGGACCAGGTTCTGTTACCCAGAATCCTTTGCAAACCTCAAAATGTGGCTAAAAAAACACATGGTCCTCACATTTCTGTGGCAGAAAGTTCTGGAATCTGAGAGGAGCCACAAATTTCCTTCCACCCAGCGTTCCCCCAAGTCTCCCGATACAAATGATACCTCACTTGTGTGGGTAGGCCTAGCGCCTGCGACAGGAAACGCCCCAAAGCGCAATGTGGACACATCCAAATTTTTGGAAGAAAACAGAGGTGTTTTTTGCGAAGTGCCTACCTGTAGATTTTGGCCTCTAGCTCAGCCGGCACCTAGGGAAACCTACCAAACCTGTGCATTTCTGAGAAACTAGAGACCTAGGGGAATCCAAGATGGGGTGACTTGCGGGGCTCGGACCAGGTTCTGTTACCCAGAATCCTTTGCAAACCTCAAAATTTGGCTAAAAAAACACATGTTCCTCACATTTCTGTGGCAGAAAGTTCTGGAATCTGAGAGGAGCCACAAATTTCCTTCCACCCAGCGTTCCCCCAAGTCTCCCGATAAAAATGATACCTCACTTGTGTGGGTAGGCCTAGCGCCCGCGACAGGAAACGCCCCAAAGCGCAACGTGGACACATCCAAATTTTGGGAAGAAAACAGGAGGTGTTTTTTGCGAAGTGCCTACCTGTAGATTTTGGCCTCTAGCTCAGCCGGCACCAAGGGAAACCTACCAAACCTGTGCATTTCTGAAAACTAGAGACCTAGGGGAATCAAAGATGGGGTGACTTATGGGGCTCGGACCAGGTTCTGTTACCCAGAATCCTTTGCAAACCTCAAAATATGGCTAAAAAAACACATGTTCCTCACATTTCTGTGGCAGAAAGTTCTGGAATCTGAGAGGAGCCACAAATTTCCTTCCACCCAGCGCTCCCCTAAGTCTCTCGATAAAAATGGTACCTCACTTCTGTGGGTAGGCCTAGCGCCCACGAAAGGAAATGGCCCAAAACACAACATGGACACAACATATTTTTTCACAGAAAACAGAGGTGTTTTTTGCAAAGTGCCTACCTGTGGAGCTTGGCCTCTAGCTCAGCCGGCCCCGGGAGGGTGGGGGGCAGAAATGCCCTAAAATAAATTTGACTCCCCCCCCCCCACCCCCCCCAAACTCCCCCTGCCCGGGAACGACCCTTGCCTACGGTGTCGCTCCCCCCGCGTGACATTGGCGCCAAAAAACAAATCCCTGGTGCCTAGTGGTTTCTGCACCCTTGGGGGCAGATTGACCTAAAATCGGCCAATCTGCCCCCAAGGGGGGCAGAAATGGCCTAAATAGAATTTGCCCCCCAGGGCAGAGACCCTTGCCTGATGGGTCGCTACCCATCTCTAAAAAAACAAACAAACAAAAAAAATAAATCTGAAAAAAAAAAATTGCCCTGGCGCCTAGAGGGTTCTGCCCCCCCTGGGGACAGTTCGGCCTAATAATAGGCCAATCTGCCCCCAGGGGGGGCAGAAATGGCCTAAAATAAATTTGCCCCCCCAACCAACACCCACCCTCCCCCCCGGGAGCGACCCTTGCCTACGGGGTCGCTCCCCCTGCGTGACATTGGCGCCAAAAAACAAATCCCAGGTGCCTAGTGGTTTCTGCCCCCTTGGGGCAGATTGACCTAAAATCGGACAATCTGCCCCCAAGGGAGGCAGAAATGGCCTAAATACAATTTGCCCCCCAGGGGAGCGACCCTTGCCTGATGGGTCGCTCCCCATCTCTAAAAAAACAAACAAAAAAAAAAAACACAAAAAAAAAATTTGCCCTGGCGCCTAGAGGTTTCTGCCCCCAGGGGGGGCAGAAATGCCCTAAAATAAATTTGACCCCCCGCACCCCCCGCAAACCCCCCCTGCCCGGGAACGACCCTTGCCTACGGGGTCGCTCCCCCTGCGTGACATTGGCGCCAAAAAACAAATCCCTGGTGCCTAGTGGTTTCTGCCCCCTTGGGGGCAGATTGACCTAAAATCGGCCAATCTGCCCCCAAGGGGGGCAGAAATGGCCTAAATACAATTTGCCCCCCAGGGGCATGATGGGTCGCTACCCATCTCTAAAAAAACAAACAAACAAACAAAAAAAACACACAAAAATTTTTTGCCCTGGCGCCTAGAGGGTTCTGCCCCCCCCTGGGGGCAGAAATGGCCTAAAATAAATTTTCCCCCCAGGGAGCGACCCTTGCCTAATGGGTCGCTCCCCTTGCGTGAAATTCACGCAAAGAAAAAACTCCCTGGTGTCTAGTGGTTTCTGCCCCCCTTGGGGGCAGATTGGCCTCATCAAAATAGGCCAATCTGCCCTCAAGGGGGGCAGAAATGGCCTAAATATAATTTTCCCCCAAGGGGAGCGACCCTTGCCCAAGGGGTCGCTCCCCACCTAAAAAAATAAAATGAAACATTAAAAAAAAAAAAAAAATGGTCCCTGGTGCCTAGAGGTTTCTGCCCTCCCCTGGGGGCAGATCGGCCTAATAAAAGGCCTTCCCGAAAAAATGCCCCCCATGGGAGCGACCCTTGCCCAAGGGGTCGCTCCCTTATGGAAATTTCTGTAAAAAATTAAATAATCCCTGGTGTCTAGTGGGGTTTCAAAAGCCGGATTGCAAGCAATCCGGCTTTTGAAACCCTCGGAGAGACTTCAAAGGGAAGGAAATACTTTTCCTTCCCTTTGAAGCCCCTCCAGGCCTCCCCCAGTGATTGAAAGAGAAATGCTTTTGCATTTCTCTTGCAATCGCGCTGGAAGCAGAGCTTCCAGCGCGATGGGAGAGGCCCCTGTGACAAATCAGCGCGCTGACGTCACAGGGGGGGGGTGGGGGTGGAAGGGGAAGGTGTTCCCCTTCCATCCCCGCCTTGGGGGGGAGGGGGGTGCAGGGGGGGGGTGCTAGCGCTCCCCCAAGTTCCCCTGTGCCTTGGACGAGATGATCTCGTCCAAGGCACAGGAGAACTGTAGCCTTGGACGAGATCATCTCGTCCAAGGCACAGAAGCTGTTAATGGTGTTTATTCCCTATTCGTTACAATACTACTAGCAAGTTTATTAGTCTCAAAACCAAGAAACACAATAGCATAATCACAATATGGCAACTCTGATAAGATTTCATCAAAGCAAGAATCACGAACATTAGAATATAACACAGCGTGAACATAGACTATCATTAGCAGAGTATATCAGTGCATTGTTCAACAAAGCATTGATTCAGTCATTTGTCTATTTGTGTCAGTTCAGTGAACCCCTCACCTAACCTCAAATTAGCATTGGCATGTTGGGCTTCATGCAAAACAATTTCATAACACCAATTTGGAAAACATCTAACTATGGCTCCTGTCAAAAGAAAAGCAGTTGGTACCTAGAAAGGAAAAGCAAACAGACAATCACAATTTCATTGTCATATAGTTACCCTCCAAGATTGGTCAGCACTCAGGTTCTGTCTTCGTCTTCAGGACATCAGTAGATTCGCCATCAAAAGAGATTCAGCTCCAGCAAAAGGGAAAAAGGGGCACATCCCTCATAAGGAGGTAAAGTGAAAAGGGCAATCTAAGGACAGAATGGTTATAAGAACCAAACAGCAAAGTCTCTATGCAGAATGCCAAAGTGTCTGGGTCATAGCAAATAGCATCAGCATCTCCCCCTCTCCTAGTCTCCTGCTCCCTAAAGTCTAATTCACTTCCTGGTGACAAGGGTTTTTATCTTCAGTCAGTGGCTCCATTGTCCGTACTGGTTTAGGCGACCTTGTTAATCTACACTGTTGCATTTAGCTTAAAATGTTTCTATAGGCAGGGTGAATTTCATGAGAACGATCTACTACAGTTACATTCAGCTTCTAGCTTTCGGAAAAAACAAGAGTTCATGTCCTTTAGCAAGTCAGCACACTGCACGTTAGAAAAATACATTTAATATGAAAGTCAGGCAGCTAGGCCTCGACTCATGCTAACTAAGGCCTACTGCTCTATTAACAAGAATCTAATACATTCAGGGGGTCATTCTGACCCCGGCGGGCGGCTGTTGCCGCCCGCCAGCCAGGCGGGAACCGCCATTCGGCCGCCCCGCGGTCAAAAGACCGCTGGGGCCATTCTAACTTTCCCGCTGGGCCGGCGGGCGCTACCTAAGGTAGCGCCCGCCGGCCCAGCGGGAAAGGGGCCTGCAACACAGAAGCCGGCTCCGAATGGAGCCGGCGGTGTTGCAGGTGTGCGACGGGTGCAGTTGCACCCGTCGCGCTTTTCACTGTCTGCATAGCAGACAGTGAAAAGCAGGCTGGGGCCCTGTTAGGGGGCCCCTGCACTGCCCATGCCAGAGGCATGGGCAGTGCAGGGGCCCCCAGGGGCCCCAGGACACCTGTTCCCGCCATCCTGTTCCTGGCGGTAAAAACCGCCAGAAACAGGGTGGCGGGAAGGGGGTCAGAATCCCCATCGCCGCCATGGCGGATTTGGGCAACCGGGGGAAATCTGGCGGGAAACCGCCGGACTCGGTTTTCTGACCGCGGCTTTACCGCCGCGGTCAGAATGGCCCAGGAAGCACCGCCAGCCTGTTGGCGGTGCTTCCGTCGTCCCCGGCCCTGGCGGTCTTTGACCGCTAGGGTCGGAATGAGGGCCTCAGTCTTTTAACATTAATGTAAAATCACAATTTCATAAAACATTTCACCATTATTAGTCAGTTTCATTAGTCCCTGCATACATTGACGGCCAATCCCTGTGGTCACATTTCAAGTGCACGTTTTTAGCAAAACATGTTAATACAGTTTCTATGCGGCATTAATATACATTAGTTCATAAACATTTCATATTAATATAGATTATATAAGCTACGCTCTCTCAGTCCCTCCTCTGATGACCTTTGTCATCACACAAACCTTTCCCTTTCAACCTTTCACTTTCAATTTTTCACTTTGCGCATGATGCGCATTTCAACATATTGCCCTTTGTGTGAGCTTTCCCAAATTTCATTAAACATTTTCTCCCTTTTATTTTCTTCATTTCGTTTGCTTCGTTTTGTCAAATTTCTATTAATCCTTTCATTAATTTTGCATGCTCCCCATAATCCCAATAGGCAAATCAGAACAATCAATAGACCCCCTAATATTTTTGCAAGTACCCCATTCCAAATATTACTAAACCAATTCCCTGCTCTGGTAATTCCTTTCCCAACTTTCTCCCAGACTCCAGGTTCTTTCAAATCCTTCAAATCTGCACTATCTCTTGTTAGGTTAGTAAGCATACTTCTAATCTTTTTGCTATTGTCAGGTATGAACGAGCAACAATGACGCTCGTTAAGCATCTTACAGACTCCGCCGCTCTTTGCTAAAAGAATGTCTAAAGCAAGCCGATTTTGAAGAGTCATAGCTCTTTCCGCAGCAAGTTCAGTATCCATCAGGAGTATAGCCCCTGTGAAATTTGTCAGCATGTTATCCACAATAGTAGACAACTTTCGAATCTTTATGGAGTTTAAGATGACCCCTACTGAAGGAATTATGGCTCCAAATATGTCACCAACGACAGCAGCCGCTGTCTCTCTCTTTTGTCTAGCATGTTGTAATTCAGACATTTTAGGTATTTGTTTTAAGTCATCAATCTGGTAAATCTTTGGGAAAACTATTCCCAAATAACATGTCCCATACCATCCCTTAGGGAGACGGTAATAAGCATTAAGTCCACATATGTAATAGATCCCAGGGATCGCTGGATCCTGTCCATTTAACATGAATGTCCATTTACTCTGAAACAAAAACACATGCCTGCATTCACTCGTTCCCACAAATAAAGTGTTATGATCAGATTACGGCCTATATATACAAAGCCTTCCTACATGTAAGGCATCTATAGCTAATTTGCCCTGCGTCTTTATTGCGGTGTAAGCATAATCATTTGCATATGTGCGTTTTTCTAGTCCTTTTACTAGCCTTTCTTTCAGTGCCTTGCGTCTATTATCAGTGTGATCTAAAAAAAACTCTTCTCTACAGGTGTTAGTAAACAGATTAAATTATTGCCGTGCGCGTAAACTGTCCCAGAGGTTAGTGTTGGCTCAAAGAAACCTCTAACTAATTTTATGCTATGATCTTTAGCTAGCTTGTTCAAAAACTCAATCACAGGCGCAAAAGGGGACGCTGTCAGGCGGGTAGGTAAAAGAACCTACGAACGACAAAACATAAATTGTCAGTTCCAGTCCCTGACAGTTGATTCCAAGGAGCCTTATCCTATTACCGGGGATGGGCGACCTTTTTTGACATAGCATAAACATACAAAAAGTAAGTGACTGTTTTTGCATTCCTTCCCCCAGTTGGGCTCATAGTTAAAACTATTTTTGGAGAAGTTATAATTTCTGTTGGTCCTGATGAAGCGTTGCTGGATCCGGCTGGACCACTAGACGCGAAACATGTAGACCTGACCAGAGGCACCATAAAAGGTTCTATCCTCTTGCGTTACTGTTGGGAGTATGTGAGCATTATAACTCACTTTTAGACTCCCACCTCGGTTTTTAATCTTGGTCTCCATCTTACCAATCTTAATGAAAATTTATGATTAATATACCTTGATGGATAACCAATTTTAACATTTGCATACTCTCCTTTATTGTTTGAAAATTTCACCGCTTTGAACTATACGGTTAAGAGCCCCCTTCGGGGAGCCCGTTAGGCATTGCAGCACCGGCCTAACGAGGAGCTGTCCCGATGATGAAGCTAGTCATCCAATGTGATGCTTGAGGGCTCTTGCTCCTGTTGAATTAGGTCCTCCGTTGCCCTAACTATTGGAACAGTGTACCTTTAATTTTCTAGCAACTTTGTATGGGAGACTGTACACTGGACCATTAACCTCCCGGTCCCCCTTCTTTTGTTTCTTGATGCAAAAGAAAACACTACATCTAAATTAGAGTAAAAATATTGCACATGTTCCTGGTCATAAAATCTTGTTAGCAGCAAACTACAGCTTATCCTGTATGTTAGAGGCAGACTATGGTAGGTGACCCTTTCTTGTAGTGATGAAGAAATCTCTGTGCACACATAACAGTTTCTCGCATCCATAGTGTCAACATACTCATTCAGCAAGCGATAGAAGACATTAGTAGAAAGTTCCCCTTTTGAATTAGTTCCCTCATGCAAGTATTTTGTATCCTGCTCAAACTTTTCCCACGGTGTTAGTGTAGCAGTCTCAGGTTTTGAAGCATTGTTAGTCACCTTTTTATCCAACCAAGGCATTCCCACAATCACCCCTATGATTATTATTGCACACACGATACCTAATATAGCACTTAACCAACCACACACTATACCCTTCTTGCTACTACCTCTAGTGTAAGCCATGATCTGTAAAGAATCAGATAGCAGAAGATATAAGACAAAAAATCTACTTGAGGACGATTTAAAAGCTCTCTTTTTTTTTTTTTTGCAAAGTCTCTCTTTCTTTCTACGAGTATTTACAGTGTTCCACTCACCCCAGGACCCTTTTGTCAAATCAGGTTAGCAGCTTGTCATAATCGGTTTTCAGTGTCAATTCAGGTTATCAGTGTCACATCCAGTAATTTTTCAGTCTCTTTTCTCAGCCTTTCAGCTTTCAATTTCAATTTTAACACAGTCTCTTTCTCTGGTTGATTTCAGGTGCCGTAGTATTGGCCTGGTACCTCTCGTTCAAAACAGAACGCTAAGAATTCTTGTTGCCATTCAGATGTTGTTGCATATGCCCATTCAGGACCTGCGTACCTTTTGTTTGCAACTCTTTTTCTTTTCAATCTGAGTTCGCTTTGCAATTCTCCTTCACTGAGATCCTCTTTTTTAGTTCTGTCGATTTCTTCCTCTATTGTGTCACTCGGGATCACTTTCTCTCTTCCAGCTTGCTTCTTTGGGCAGTTATCACC
Organism: Pleurodeles waltl; assembly: GCF_031143425.1. Lineage (NCBI taxonomy): Eukaryota > Metazoa > Chordata > Amphibia > Caudata > Salamandridae > Pleurodeles > Pleurodeles waltl. The sequence continues at coordinate 699,068,168 of NC_090442.1, read as the reverse complement.
TTTATGCGTTTTCTTTCTGCTTGGCTTTTCAGGTTGTTGAACAGCACCCTCCTCTTGTGCTATGGTGTTTTCTCTTGAGGGACATGCAAGCGGCTCAGGAGGAGTTGATGTTCTTTGACCTCCTTCTGCTCCTTCCCCTTCGTCTTCAGAGTCTGTAACGAGCTCAAGTTCAAACCCGTATCCGTCTACTTCTGGGAGAACCTCTCCTTGACTTGGGTCTCCTGCTCCCTCTGCTGAGATAGGCTCACCATCACCTCTCTCGAACTCGTTTACTGTTTGAGGGACTAAGCTGTCCTCAGTGGGCTCTCCTTCAGTCTCAGTTCCCCTTTGAATATTCTCCGGCCCTGAGACTTCCTTCTCTGCAGTTGCTGTTTGGGATACCTCAAGTTCCTCATCAGTCGGACACGTCACCTTCTTTGTGTGACTGGGATGTATCCAGTTTGGAATGCCTGCACATTTCACAGCAGTAGTTGTTGTCAGTATCACTTGATATGGCCCCTTCCAACGCGGCTCCAAACACGACTTCCTCACGTGTTTCTTGACAACCACCCAGTCTCCGGCTTGCAGGGTGTGACCTGGATCACTAATCAGTGGCAATGTGTTAGCCTCCACATGGTGAGAAAAACAGCGGACCACATCAGCCAGACCCTGGCAGTAGTGCAACACCATATCATCCGTGATATTCACAAGACCATTTGCAGGTACTGCGGGCAACCTCATAGCTCTGCCCATCAAAATATCATGGGGGGATAGTCCTGTCTTCTTATCAGTTGTGTTTCTCATTGACATCAGCACTAAGGGCAATGCATCTGGCCAATTCATATTGGTAGCTGCACACATTTTTGCCATTCTCGACTTCAAGGTACCATTTATCTGTTCCACTAGTCCTGATGCTTCAGGGCGGTAGCTACAATGTAGCTTCTGTTCAATGTCCAATGCAGCACACAAGAGCTTAATCACCTCATTGTCGAAGTGTCTGCCCCTATCTGATTCTAAAGAGACCGGAAATCCGAACAGTGGTATTAATTCTCTAAGCAACAGCTTTGCTACTGTGAGACTGTCATTTCTACGTGTAGGGTAGGCTTCAATCCAGTGACTGAAAACGCACACAGTCACCAACGTACCTCAAGCCTCCCCACACAGGCATTTCAATTAAATCCATCTGCACCTTGCTAAACGGACCTCCAGCTCTCCCTCTGTGGCTCAAAGTCACCACAGTCCCCTTTCCTGCATTTATCTGTTGACAGATGATGCACCTGTGACAGGTAACCTCTGCGGCTTGTCTCAATTTCGGATTGAACCAATCAATTTTGAATAACCTGATCATTGCGTCTCTCCCAAGGTGTGCCTGACCATGGTAAAGTCTTGCAAACTGTGACAAAATACTGTTTGGCAAAACCAACTTCCCCTCCTCTGAGACCCACAAGTCGTCAGCCCTCTGTACACATTGCATTCTCTGCCAAGAGCGTTTTTCCTCTCTGCTAGCATGGCCCTGCAGTGATTTTAGCTCATCTAACGTATCAACCCACTGTTCCTTGAACGATATACAGTTCAATGCGCAAAACCTTGCGACTTGATCTGCATAGGCGTTTCCCATTGACACAAAGTCTTGCAACTTGACATGAGCATTGCATTTCATCACGGCAATTTCAAGAGGTAACTGAGTCGCATGCAACAATTCCTTAATTTGTTCGCCATTTTTCACTGGTGAGCCAGAAGAGGTCATGAAACCCCTCTGTGACCACAGTTGGCCAAAATCATGTACAATTCCAAATCCATATCTGCTGTCAGTATAGATAGTGACTTTCAGGTTAGCAGCTTCGTGGCATGCCTTAGTAAGCGCAATCAATTCAGCCATTTGTGCGGAATACACTCTTTCGAGCCAGGAAGCTTCTAGAATACTGGTGATTGTACACACGGCATAACCAGCTCTCAGTATTCTGACTGAGTCTCTCAAGCATGAACCATCAACAAACAAAATGTAATCATTTTCTTCTAACTGTGTATCCTTAATGTCAGGTCTGGGTTTGGTGCATAGTTCTGTTACATCAAGACAGTCATGCTCCACTTCCTCAGTATTATTAATCTCAGTATTTTCAACAGGAAGTAAAGTTGCCGGGTTTAATACGAAACACCTCTTGAGAGAAACATTAGGATACCCCAGTATAATGGTCTCATATCTCGTTAACCTAGCATTTGTCATGTGCTGAGTCTTAGTTCGGGTTAACAGAATTTCAACTGAATGTGGAACCATTACTGTTAAGGGACGTCCCATCACTATGCCTTCACACTGTGTGAGGCTCTGACCAACTGCTGCAACTGCACGCAAACAACCCAGTAAGGCTGCTGCGACTGGGTCCAAAGTAGCTGAAAAATATGCTACTGGGCGGTTTGCACCTCCATGGACCTGTGTTAAGACAGATAAAGTACAAGCATCACGTTCATGACAAAACAGTAGAAAAGGCTTCGTGTAATCAGGCATACCCAAAACTGGCGCCCTGCACATGCACTCTCTCAATTCCATGAATGCCTCAAGCTCTTCCTCGGACAAGATTATGGTACTCGGGTCATCCTTAACTTCCTTGCCTGTCAGTTTCATCAATGGTTTAGAGATAATCGAGAAGTTGGGAATCCACTGGCGACAGTAGACCACCGTTCCCAAAAACATCCTGACATCTCTCTTGTTTGTCGGGGGATTCATCTGTAGTATGGCTGTCACCCTCTCTTTTGATATTCTCCTGGAACCCTTTTCGATCAAATGACCTAAGTACTTTACCTCTCTCTGACAGTACTGCAGCTTCTTTGGGGACACTTTATGTCCGTTCTTTCCCAAATGGTTCAGTAAGGCACTTGTGTCATACCTACAGTCATCTTTTGTTCTGGACGCAATCAGCAAGTCATCAATCTACTGTACCAGAGTCGAACTGAAAGGCAGTTCCAACGACTCCAAGTCCTTCTTCAATATCTGATTGAAGATGGACGGTGACTCAGAAAACCCATGAGGAATTCTGCACCAACTGTACACCTTATCCAGGAATTTGAAACTGAGGAGAAATTGGCTGTGCTCATGAAGAGGCACTGAAAAGAATGCTTGAGACAGGTCCACAACTGGGAACCACTTTGCATCACACGGAACCTGAAACATAATCACTGCTGGGTTTGGCACTATGGGGCAACACTTTACCACAATCTTGTTTATTTTTCTCAAATCCTGAACAATTCGAACCTTCCCACAAGGCTTTTTCAGACCCATTATTGGTAAATTACACAGGCTGCTCATCACTTCTTTCAGAACTCCTTGCTTTACATAGTCTGCAATTATCTGTGATACCTGGATGAGGACATCTTGTGCCATGTGGTACTGCGGCACCTGAGGAAACACTGCGTTCGGCTTAACCAGTACCTTAACCGGTTCTACTCCCTTTATCAGTCCTACTTCTTTTCCTGTCAGGTCCCACACCTTCTCTGTCACTGTTCCCTGCAACTCGGGTGGCAAGTCAGTCACTGTAAGCATTGGGAATAAAGTTATCAGAGGGTATTCTTCATTTGTACTTTCCGTCTTTAGATCTGTAAATTGTCCATCGTCCCCTTCATCATCACTGTTCGTCTGCACTTCAATCCCTTCATTTGAACAAGTAATCGAACATTTAGTTTTGCACAGTAAGTCTCTTCCCAGTAGGGACACGGGACTAGAATCACAGACTACAAACCTATGTAATCCCTGGAAGTTGCCAATCTCAACTTGAACTGGGTCTGTAATCGGGTGTGTCAGATACTGATTTGCCACACCAACCACCCTTATGGTACGTCCTGAAAGTGGTAATTTCGGAACCTCTGCACTTCTGACTATAGAGCGTGTAGTTCCTGTGTCAACCAGAAATGAAACCTTGTGACCCATCACCTTACCCTCTACATAGGGTCCCCTCTGATCTACTTCTAAGGACACTGCAAGCCTGCACTCCTCACTGTCAGAACTGTCATCCGACCATTCATCATTCATTCCATCCTCACTACGCAAAGGGAATTGCTGCACTGTGTTATTTTGACCCATCATTTGGCCTGTGACCTGCTGAGGAAGCATCACCTGTTGCTGTCCCATTGGAGCTAATGGTAATTGCATTTGCTGTCTAGGTACCATGGGAACCTGCTGTTGTACCTGCAGCACTTGTGATGGTTGAACACGCGGCATTTGCATTTCCTGCATGGGCTGTAACCCCTGCATCTGAACCATGTTATTCTGGAAATTCTGATTTTGGCCCCTCACCTTTGGACCCCTCCCATTTTGAAATGTACTGACATCATTTCTTTGTTGAACAACACCATCCTGCACCACATTTGGGCATTCCCACTTCCAATGCCCCACGCACGCGTGACATGGTGACATCTTTTTCATCCCCTGCACATCATTTTGAACCACTGCAGTCTTCAAGTCTGGACCGCGATTCACAAAACCCCGACCTCTCGGTTGTACCTGAAACATGCCATTCCCTTGCGGTTGCTGCTGTATCATCTGCTGTACTCCATTTCCCTGCATCCCTGCCTGCGCTGCCTTAATCTGCATCACCATCACTTTCTCCTTTAACTTTCTCTGCTTCAACTCAATCTCGTCACTACAGTATTTCGCATACCGCAACACCTCATCAATCGGTTTTGCCTGCCAACAGATTAAATGATTCTTAATCATCTGGCTAATTTCTGGTCTCAGCCCTTCAACAAATCTGAACACAAGGTGATTCATGTCTTTCGGCTCTATGGGAACCGTGCCACTGCAATGTTTGAACGCTTTCAACAACCTTTCGTAGTAAGCATGAATAGACTCTTTAGCCTCCTGTGAGGTTCAATCGATTTTCTGCCAATCAGTTACTTTCGGCGACACTGTCTGCTTCAAAAACTCTATCACTTTATGATAGTACTTCATTACCTCCTCAGATGGTGCTCCAGTCACCTTATCCCTTGCCGGCTCCTGTGTCAGCCAGTCCACACCCCTCTTGCACTCAAGCCATAGATCAGGTGGAACTATAATCTCAAACAGGGTATTCAAGTCCTCCCAGAGACATTTCGCAAGCTTCACAAACCTATCTGTCTGCTGGTACCACTCTATTGGCTTCTCCCTCAATCTGGGATAATCATTTGTGAATGACAGAATGTCACCCCTGGACCACGGCACATGGACTAGAACCCCTCCAGCTGTTTCTCTCATTGGTAACATCTTTACTGTCCCCGTGTCCGGTGCGGTTTTAGCCTGATTTGGTTCCGGACTTTCGCCCTTCTCTTTATCTCTTTTCTTTGCCCATCTGCCTTCCCACTTCTCTAAGGCTCCCCAGATTTGCGCACTGAGCAGTATCTCTTTAAGATGCGCTTTCAGTCCGGTAGATCTCATGTGCTCAAAATCTTTAGAATCAAAGTCTAATCTGTAGCTTCTTTTCAAATGTTTAGTAATCGCAATGTCTATGTTGTATTTGTCTGCCAGGTTTGCCAAACTCTGATGCACCTTGCCCACTTCGTTAGTGATCTTGGGGCACAGATACCTGAATTTCCGCTTCTGTGCATGACTCTAATCTGTTTACCCCCATTGTCCCTTCCACTAGTTCCGCAGCTTCTACACCTAGTCTCACAAAATTCAGGTATTCTTCCTTTTCTGGCTTATCTATAGTTACCGCAGTATTTTGGGAAGCATAAGTCTTTTCTAACCACTCATTTAATTGTTGCGCAGAAAAACCTTGCAACGAAATGTTCCCTGAATGCATCAATGGTGACTGTGATGTATCTGTACTCATTGTTTGCGGGGCTAGCACACTTAACCCTGCTTGTCTCATTGCCTCCAAAGGAGCCCCAATCGGACTGAGGTCTAACAAGGACCGAAGTCCTTCTGCTGATTGTTCTCTTGGTGTTAATGGCTGGGGAGTTCCTGTACACCCTCCTCTTACTACCTCTAGGGTTTTCACATTCTGATCACACACATCAGGCTTACCCTGCGCATACAATGGTACTGGGGGACCAACAGTAATTGGTAATGATATGGCAGCTGGTGTCTGACCTGGTCCCAAACCCCGTGGAGCGGTAACTCCCAAGGCTTGACTCACTGTAGCTGGTGCAGGTACTAACGGAGGCCCTGCTGCTGGATTATGACCTGGAATCAGCTGTTGCTGTGGCTGGGGCAGCAATTGCAGAGTTGGCTCAATCTGCACTAGCTTTGATCTGGTATATATCAGATCAGGCGGCACCATTAGACTCGTGTTTGTCTCTAGTACCGGGACGTCTGGGTAAATCCTCTGTATCTGTGGCGGAGGTTGCAACTTTAGCTGCGCGTTTGGTGCAGTGGGTACACTGACACCATTCTGTATCAAAACCGAATCACTTGTCCGCATTGTATTTGTAACTTCCTTACTCTGTGTCTGGTTCCCAGGACCCGCACTAGTGCTTGGAGCAGTGTCATTTATGGCATATGGTGGCGGGCGATCATGTAACAACTGATTAAGGAACTCTTAATCGTCTGAGTCATCTTCGCATACCCAAGACCTCTGAGTCTCCTTAGACTTATTAGAGCCCTTGTCTGTCTTACAGGTGGCTTTCTTTCCCTGTGTCTCATCTTCTTGTGTAATTGCCGGAAACAATTTAAGTCCGTTAACTATTCCCCTTCTCCACATTTTGCTCCCATTGTCCCATCTAGCCTCGGCTAATGTATTTTCCGACCTTTTTATTCTCCTTTCAAATTTTGCTGTCTTTGTCGTATGGCCATTAAATCCCAGACTGCTAACGCCTATACTGAGCTGGTCTTGGAGTTGGCTTTTGTACACTCAACATCCACCTTAAATCCTCCAAAATTCTTGTATTAAACGTTCCATGCTCTGGAAACGCTAAACATCCCTCCTTCTCTGTTAATTTGCGCCACTGCTTCATCCACAGACATGGCGCGACTCCCTTTTCCTCCATTACTATATAAGCTGGAGTACCCTCCGGCGGTGTAGGCTCCCCTTCACTCGCCATAATGTATGCGTCTCCTTTCAGAGCGCTCTTTAAAGCTTTGAAAAAATTCATTTTTATGTCTTTTAATTTTGTTTGAATCTTATCAGGAAGTGACTTTAATTCCCAGAACACTCTTCACCTGCCTTTCTCAACCTATTGCCTCTCACGGACGGCTGCCAATCCGTGCGCGACCCCTCTCAGCAACTGACCTATCTCAACGTGGCACCACTGATGTCACACTCACACACTGAAGCTGACAAAGTCTTGCAGCTTGTCCTCCTTACACTGTATTCACACCAAACTAATGCAAAATTAATGCAAGCGCCTTTAACAACAACAACTCAAATTTGCTGGTTTACTACAGGAAGGGTATACAATCGCTTCAGAACTTTACAGAGATTTCACTTGAAGCCTCGGCCGCTACTCTCTCCTTCTCAGTTCCCGCATACGCAAGCAGAATTTGACCCGCAAATCCTACTCTCGACTTGTCAATGGTTTGTTCTAGTGCACTATAGAACTCGCCAAATCTCCATCGAAGGTTTCACATACACAATTTGACTCAAACTCGACTTGTCAACCACACTCGATTGACCTATTAAGCCGCACAAATTACAACATAAACCCAAGTGTCTCCCACACTTGTCAATATACTCCGGAGTCTTAGACCACGACGGGTCCGTACATCACCAACCAACCACGTGGATAATTGTTTGAGCACAAAGCGCCACACTCATATGAAGTACGCCGACTTCCCTACTCTCATACTGCGGACTACGCCCACTCCTCCTAAAACAACATTATCTGGTCTAAACACACAAACTTCACAAATCACCTGCAATATGCATAAGCTAAGCAAGCGCAAATTCTATACCACACATGCTAAGACGCCAAGAACATTCCCAACTCACTTAGGCAGGCTTCCGAGGTCCCAGGAAAGTCATAGGGAATTTAGAAACGCATCATACCTCTAATTTGCATTATCTTAAAAAACAATCTAAACAATAATTCTCCGTCCTAGGGCCCCAAAGGCCCTAAACCGTCGTTCTGCTACCAGAACTGCTAACGCGTCCCTTTATGATAAATTATTACACATTGGGACTCGTTTTAGGCCAATGAATCTTTTGACACTGTTGAGAGACACCTTAGGACGAGATAGCTAATCAACATGTCAATCAATACGTCAATAATATCAACAATATTTAACACAACAATGCATTTCACCTTCGTCAAAGACATTAATCAAACTCAAGACACCACCATGACCTTGCAGTCATGAATAACCACACCAGTTTAGTATGAATTTAGTGATGTTTATTCCCTATTGGTTACAATACTACTAGCAAGTTTATTAGTCTAAAAACCAAGAAACACAAGAGCATAGTCACAATATGGCAACTCTGACAAGATTTCATCAAAGCAAGAATCACGAACATTAGAATATAACACAGCGTGAACATAGACTATCATTAGCAGAGTATATCAGCGCATTGTTCAACAAAGCATAGATTCAGTCATTTGTCTATTTGAGTCAGTTCAGTGAACCCCTCAACTAACCTCTAATTAGCATTGGCATGTTGGGCTTCATGCAAAACAATTTCATAACACCAATTTGCAAAACATCTAACTATGGCTCCTGTCAAAAGAAAAGCAGTTGGTACCTAGAAAGGAAAAGCAAACAGACAATCACAATTTCATTGTCATATTGTTACCCTCCAAGATTGGTCAGCACTCAGGTTCTGTCTTCGTCTTCAGGACATCAGTAGATTCGCCATCAAAAGAGAGTCAGCTCCAGCAAAAGGGAAAAAGGGGCACTTCCCTCATAAGGAGGTAAAGTGAAAAGGGCAATCTAAGGACAGAATGGTTTTAAGAACCAAACAGCAAAGTCTCTATGCAGAGTGACAAGGTGTCTGGGTCATAGCAAATAGCATCAGCATCTCCCCCTCTCCTAGTCTCCTGCTCCCTAAAGTCTAATTCACTTCCTGGTGACAAGGGTTTTTATCCCCTTTTCGTGGTACATTCCCCTAAAATCTGATTGGACAAGGGGTGCACCCCACTATCTATAACCAATGAAAAACACGTTAGCTCATCAAATTTCTTACCCCACAACAGTTCTCACATATTTTATTGGTTCTTATGATTGACGTCTTTAACGGGTGGAATGTCCGGTCTGATTTCATCGTCTTGTGGTCCTTTGCACATCTTCAGTCAGTGGCTCCATTGTCCGTACCGGTTTAGGCGACCTTGTTAATCTACACTGTTGCATTTAGCTAAAAATTTTACTATAGGCAGGGTGAACTTCATGAGAACGGATCTACTACAGTTACATTCAGCTTCTAGCTTTTGGAAAAAACAAGAGTTCATGTCCTTTAGCAAGTCAGCACACTGCACGTTAGAAAAATACATTTAATATGAGAGTCAGGCAGCTAGGCCTCGACTCATGCTAACTAAGGCCTAGACTCATGCTAACTAAGGCCTACTGCTCTATTAACAAGAATCTAATACATTCAGTCTTTTAACATTAATGTAAAATCACAATTTAATAAAACATTTCACCATTATTAGTCAGTTTCATTAGTCCCCGTATACCTTGACGGCCACTCCCCGTGGTCACATTTCAAGTGCACGTTTTTAGCAAAACATGTTAATACAGTTTCTATGCGGCCCTTAATATACATTAGTTCATAAACATTTCATGTTAATATAGATTATATAAGCTACGCTCTCTCACTGATGAAACAAAATGACTGTCCATGTTACATCCAGTTTTGTGGAGTATTCCAAAGGTTGGGATAAATTCTTAGATCATTATTTTAACAACAGTGATAGTGCCTGCTTTGACACAAGGAAAAGAATAAAAGCACCAGAATACATGCATCCATGACCAGTACATGTTTGGGAGAGCTGCATTGGGTCATCTGGTAGAAAACTATTTGTAGACATACAAACAGACCCCGTAGGGCCGGATGGGCTGCTCTAAAGGTTTTGCCACCTTTACCAACATTGAATGCCCGACAGGTAGATCTAGAATAACAGTAATGTTGGGCCAAAGGAGGGAAATGAGGAGCAATCCAGTTGGTGTCAGCAGCCAAAATCATTCCGTACTTGCTAATGTGTGCAATACCATGATAAATGAGCAAGATCTGGCAACTGCAGTCTGGGGGGCACTATTTTACAATCTATTGTTTGTTCTAATGCAGGAGGCAGCCATGCTTTTTTTCAACCCCGCGCCTCCCTTCTTGTCCTAGGGTGCTTGATTATGTAAACCAGCAAGATCATGCAGAGTGGTCGTAAAGTGTTCAGTGGTGGGAGCAGTGCTTAATTTGTGCTTGTTGTAACCGGTGCTGGGCACCGGCACTTATTTGTGAGGGCCGGGGCTTATTCTTATGCCTCAAGCATTTGCTGCGAGCAAAAGACACATATGAGAAAGACGGAAGAAGGAAAAACTAAAAAGCTTCATAAAGGGAGAAAGTAGAAAATTTCAGGATGAGCTTAAGGGGCAGGGGTGACCGTAAATGGATTGAAGAGGCCCGAGATGGCTTCAGGATTACCCTGCCTCAGTATTCAGTGCTGGCAGATTTAATTACAGCAGCCGCGTGTTTAAGAGAAGGGCTTTGAGCACCGGCACCTCTTTATTTACCAATTAAGCACTGGGTGGGAGTCGCATACATGATAACACTGGACTCAGGTGAAAAGCCTGCATTATTCGCGGCTGAATCAGCAAAAGTATTCCCACAGGACACTGCATCTCGTAGTAAATGGAGGGCAGCACTTTTTACCCCAGCTACATTTTATGGAAGCTGCCAAGAATCAAGTAAATTATTTACATTTGAACCATCTTTAAGCAGTATACTTGTTGATGTGAATAAACTCCTTTGCAGACACATCTTCCCAAAGTCACAGGTACCTGCAAAGGCATATTTTGAATCAGAGAAGATGGTGACACTCTAATTCTCAGATATAATACAGGCGCTGGTAAAATCAAGAAACGTGGTCACCTTAGTAGAGTACAGCTAGGGAAGGGACCTATTTTCTATTACTTTAGTTTGCATGCACACACAACAAAATCTGCCACCAGATTGCCATCCTTGTTTCTGAGTCAGGGCCAGTCAACATAAAACACAAAATCACGGTTTAGGGTGGTATATGTTTAAAGTCAACTCAGGCTTGATGAGATGGCTAGTGATTATTAAACAATCATAGGCTTCACCATCATGGGGAATAGGAAGCAGGATGGTAGGATTCAACACAGGACACCCTACAAGGGTAAGAGGAGCAGCATACAAATGTTTGACAGTCTTGACATTGAAAGGTGTTGCTTTTTGATAGAGTGTAAAACAACAACAACAGAATATGGAGCACCAAATGATTGTATAGTCTCAACACAATATTTTCAGACACTTCAACCAAGTAGGCAGAACCTACTACTGCAGGCAAACATGAGGACAATCCATTAGCAACACTGTCAAAAGTAATGGGTTTCTTTTTGCAACTTAAATCAAGTTTTTCAGGATGATGCAATTTGAAGAACTCTTGGTAAATGAACAATGCCAAAGCAGGGGTTGAGGACAAAGAAGTATTTAAATAGACAGTAGCATCCTCTGCTTTCTTGGACCAAGGCAAATTTTCAGGAGTGACTCTCTTGGTCAGGTCAGGTAGGGAGCGTAAGAATATCAGCCAAACCTAAAATCCACTGGCAGATGTACCGATGTAATAAGCCATTCCTAAAAGGGTGCTCATTTGATAAACAATAGTGGAACAAGGTGCCTTAAGGATAGCCTGAATGTGCTGGAATGTCATGACCTAAAGAACATGCACGGGGAAGACAAACCTGTAATTTCACGTTTGAGGTTTTGCGCCTTTCCTTGGTTGATTTAAAGAGTAAATTCAATTAATCATATTTGCATTAATTCAATTACTTGGAAGTGAACTACTGGGGCCATATTACGTATACAGCGCACATTTCCTGTTTGCGCAATGGCACACCTTTCAAAAGACAAACTTGTGCTGCTCTGGGAGCACCATTCAAGTCAAATATGGACTGCATGCTCCAAAGCCACTCCATGTTTCACAGTGCAGGCGGCATGTCATCTGCACTTTCAAGAGGGGAGCGAGATGCTCTTGCAGGCAGGTGGGGTGACTGAACCCGCCTCCATGGGGACGCCTGGGGGATCCATGGTACCCCCTTTCTTCCCTCAGAAGGCTCTCTTTAGGAGGTGCACTGAAGGTGCACCACCTTTATGTGCCTTTTGCGCTGCCTTTTTGTGGCACACTTTAATGTTTGCCTCTGCTCCCTTGTCAGTAATATGGCACAGGCACAAAGGCATGCAAATGATGGGACATCCTCTCATAATAGCACTGGTGCTACATGTGCTCAAGTGCTATCAGCACAAGTGTTTGTGGCCCCTTCTGTAATACCATTGTGCCCTAGGGGCACACAAAGGAGGCGCATACACCTGTTGCGCCCCTGGGGCACAGTGCATAATACAGCCCAAGGTTGTCAACGTAAAGGATCATAACAGAACCACTAGAGAAAATGAGGGAGTCATGACCTTCTTGAGGGGGTTAGGAAAATATAGAGGGTAATTTTGTATACCCCGGGGTCCAAGCTAGCTATTTCCATTGCAAGGTAAACAGATGCAAGATAAATGGATGTATTTCAATGAAAAGGCGTACCACTAGTCAGTTGCACTGGAATAGATAACAATAAAGGGTATGCAAAAAAGAATGGTTGATAGATATGAGACAACAGGAAGACTGAGCAGTGCTATAGAAATTCTCAAATGCTGCACAAAATGATATGTACCCTTTTCAGGCTTCTTCATTGGTAAGGTAGGGTGGTGAAGAGTCTAGTATGTGGGAGGAGGATATCTTGGTCTAACAATGCAGATATGCTGGAGTAAATTACTTTTCAGCTTCAAAATGAAAGGATATTGTTACTTAAGGAGAAGCTTTAACAGAGGAGCTCAGGTGAATCTTAGTGGGACCAGCAGTGAGGAAACATCTCTCCTTTGCTAGCATGATGGCACCTCAGGGGGGTAGAAGTCTGAATCTGATCTGAATTAGCAAATAAATCCCATGAAGAGGTTGTAGCAACAGCTGCATCCGAGGGGTGGAAGGAGGGCACTCACTCAAAAAAGTTAAAACAGCATTTTAATTTTCAACTTGAATATCCAAAGAGACACCATGAGGGGTTCAACACATTGTTCAATTACATTTTCACAAACTATCTCACCCTAAAAGATTCAGAGGGAATATCAGTCGTGCATAAATTGTGCTAGTGTTTCTGTTTGCCGGTGCTCGGCAAAGCCGCATATTTCTTAGCACTGGCAAATATTAATGCCAATCTGCCACTTGGTGACACTGTCTGTCTATTTTTAAACATCAGCAGCCATTTTAGCAATTCAGTATACAATATAATAATGCCAGCATGTCCAGGCCATTTTTGCAGCTGGGGGTGGTCAGGAGAAATTCTGTCACATTCGCAGGAGTGTGATGGTAAGTAGGTATTGTTGGTACTGGCCTTTGGCAGCACTGGCAGGGGCAGTAGGAGGTGAAAGCTGCAGTTATGTCTTGAAAAAATATCTTGGGCACTGGTAATTATGTATCTATTACACATTAAGAACTGGATGATGGAATAAGTAAGAATACATGTTTATTAGTATGGTACCTAGGGATACAGTTACAGGGCAGAACATTGTGGATGTTCTCTGTGATTAGAAATGGTGACTGCATCAACTGTTTGGCACAAGAGGGAAGAGGGGAAAAGGAAGGGAAATCTGAGACCTTCAAAGCTGGATGGCTGGAACTGGCACCAATGAGACAGGTAGTGAGCCTACAATTAATAACACTGTGAATATATGTTGTCTTTTATTATGTGATCATGTAGCAGTCATCTTCTCTTATAATGTCCAGCTAGCATGGTATAGTCTTCTTCTCTCATACTGTCCTAGTGCTTTAGAATTTGAGAAGAAAAAGGAGTAGTAGGAAGAATTGAAAAACTGGGCTGTTCAGATTTTTCATGTGATGTCAAACCTGGGGATTGTCCGGGCATTCTATCGCCCAGTGACCTAATTGCCCACTGTTGAAGCTATAGAGTTCTCTAGTGGGAACATCCAACCCGTTCTCACCCTTGAGCCCTCCTCTACCACCTACCCATTCCTTTTCTCCTCTTCCTCCTTATTGCGTATGGAGAAACATTAATTTGGTTTCTGACAATTCTTCCTTTCCCTCCTGGATTTCTAAACAATTATTAGCTACTAAATCTAATTATGGCAATTGTTTACCACACAATTATATCAATCAATCAATCAATCAGGCATAGCTTATATAGAGCAGCTACTCACCCGTAAGGGTCTCAAGGTGCTGGATATGGTATGTAACTTCTCCTGCACATTGGAGAGTAGTCCCTGAACAAATACAGCTCAAAGACCCTCAGATGCAGTCTCAGAAGTATTTTGAATGCCAAAAATGTCAGTCAAATTTGTCTATCAAGTTGTTTGTTCAATCTGCAGATGATCTCGTAGAAGGACGGGCAGAAATAAGGCTTTGGAGGCTTTGTTGTCACGGTTTTCTCTATCTTTATATTATTAAAATTAAAATAATGTTGTCTTCTTTTTGTCAGGCAGAAAAAAATGTATTGCCCAAAGAGTTTTTATCACTCCTGTAGCTGAGGTCAGTTTTAAGACTCTTGCTGGATCTTTGTGTTCTTATCACTGACGTCCCTTGACAAAATGAGAGAATTGCCCGAGAATGTGTCAAGAAGAAAGTTTATCTCCTGTCTCTTCTCAACTACTTTACTTTTCCCCGATTTCCTCCTTCTGGATCAAAACCACCAACCCTTTAAAGAAGATATTGAGGCTGTCATTGATGGAGCGTGATTAAACTCTAATAATTAACATGAGAAGCTTGCAATATAATGCTTAGTGAAATCGCATAGAAAATGTAAACGTTAATGCATGTGTATGAAATGTGCCCACGGGAAGTGGCCACCATTGTATTCGATGATTAATGAAATTGACTAATGATGGATTACTAATGTATTAATGTATGTTTCTTCTGTGTTACTGTTAGGTATTATGTATTAGAATTGCTAAATTAACACCAGGCCTTAGTTAGCATGAGTCGGGCCTAGCTGTCTGGTTTCATATTAACTGTGTTTTCTAACGTGCAATGTAATGTTTCTTGAAGGACTTTTCCAGGAGTTAGAGATGTGTGTGTAAGCGTAGTAAAATTTCTCATGAGAACCCGACTTGCTCAGGGAGACATTCTTGTGGAGCGCAACAGTGTAATTTGCAACAGGTACAAGGTCATTTAGACTAGGGAAAACAATGGGACTACTGACTTGAGTAACAAATGTCACTTATTCCTCACCTGACATTCTACCCGTTGGAGGCGTCAAACCCAGGAACCAATGAGCTGCGTGAGAACTGTCAAAAGTGGAAAGCTCTAATGGGGTGACTGTTGGACTATTGGATGGAGATAATGATGCACCAAATTTTGACCAATTGGAAATTAGAGGCTTGTTCGACAATTTTGATATAATCGTAGGACACAAGGAGTAAGCAGCCATTCCAAGCCATATACAGTATGCCATTCTTTTGCCATAGCCATTACGTGCCTTTGCTATTGCCTAGATACTTTGTCACTCTGTCTTAAAGACTAGGCGGTTTATTTCTTCGAACCATCCTTATTCTGCCTTGTCCGATTCATACTATTCCTCCTTATGAGGGAAGGGTCCCTTATTACCCGTCTTGCTGAAATTTGCTGTGTTCTTTGGCTGATGGCGAATCAACTGATGTCCTGAGGATGAAGACTGACTCTGTATGCTGACTCATTACGGAGGGTAACTATATAGTGATGACATTGTAATTGTCTGTTTGCCTTTTCTTTCTAGGTACCAACTGCTTCTTTTGATAGAGACCATACTTAGATATTTTCTAAATTTGTGTTGCAAAATTGTTTTGCATGAAGCCCAACATGCTAATGCTGATTCGAGGTTAGTTAAGGAATTCACTAAACGGACGCAAATAGACAAATGACAGAATCAATGCTTTGTTGAATAATGCGCTAATAATACTCTGCTAAAGTTAATCCATGTTGACGCTGTGCATTGTTCTAATGTTTAATATCTTTGCTTTGATGAAATCTTATTCGAGTTACCATATTATGACATTGTTGATGTGTTTTTCTGGTATTGAGACTAATAAACTTGCTTGTAGAGTGTAATCAATAGGGAATAAATATCGTAACTCTTACTAAATTTTGTGTGGTTATTCATGATTGAAAGATCATGGTGAGTTCTGATTCTTATTAATATCATTGACTAATTTGATCGATTTGCTATAGTGACTATTGATAACATTATTGATCTATTGATTGCTATGTTGATTAATTGTCTCGTCCTAAGGTGTCTTCAATCAGGGTCAAAAGATTCATTGGCCTAAAACGAGTCCCAGACTAATTAATTATTTAAGACGGGACGCGTTATCAGTTCTGGTAGCAGAGGACGGTTTAGGCCCTCTGGGGCCCTAGGACGAGGGACCATTGTTTTGGAATTGTTTTTTTGAGATAATGCAAATTGGAGGTATGATGTGCCCCTAAGTCCCAAATGATTTTCCCGGAATCTTGGAGCTTGCCGAAGTAAGTTGGGTATGTTCTCGGCGTTCTAGTGATAGTATGAGTGAAGTAGAAATTTGCGCTTGCCCAGCTTATGCATATCGCAGGTGAATTGTGAGGTTTGTGAGAATTTAGGCAAGGTAATGTTTTAGTAGGAGTGGGCGTACTCCGCAGTATGAGAGTAGGGAAGTCGTCGAACTTCATGTGAGTGTGGCGCTTGGTGCTCAAAAATTGCCCACGTGGTTTTTGGTGATGTACGGACCCGGCATGGTCTAAGACTCCGGAGTAAATTGATAAGTGTATGAGACACTTGGTTTATGTTGTAATTTGCATGGTTTAATAGGTCAATCGGGTGTGGTTGACGAGTCGAGTTTGAGTCAAATTGTGTGAGTGAAACCTTCGATGGCGATTTGGCAAGTTCTAAAGTGCACTAGAAAGAACCATTGACAAGTCGAGAGTAGAATTTGCGGGTCAAATTTTGCTTGCAGGTGTGGGATCTGAGAAGGAGAGAGTAGCGGCTGAGGCTTCAAGTGAAATCTCTGTAAAGTTCTGAAGCAATTGTGTTACCCTTCCTGTAGTAAACCGGCAAATTTAGGTTTTGTTGTTAAAGTGCTCGCAATATATTGCTTTAGTTTTTGTGTGAATAGAGAGTGAGGAAGACAAGCTGCAAGACTTTGTCAGCCGCAGTGTGTGTGAGTGTGACGTCATTGGAGCCGCGCTGGGATCGGTTAGTTGCCGAGAGGGGTCGCGCACGGACTGGCAGCCGTCCGTGAGAGGCAATTGGTTGAGAAGGTAGGCGAAGAGTGTTCTGGGAACTAAAGTCACTTCCTGATTAGATTCTAAACAAAATAAAAGACACAAAAATGAAGTTTTTCAATGCTTTAAAGAGTGCTTTGAGGAGAGATGCGTACATTACCGCGAGTGTGGGAGATCCTACACCACCAGAGGACACCCCGGCTTATGCTGTAATGGAGGAAAAGGGAGTCGCGCCATGTCTTTGGCTAAAGCATTGGTGCAAATTAACAGAAAAAGATGGGTGTTTGGCGTTTCAAGAGAATGGAACCTTTAATATAGGGGTCCTAGAAAATTTGCGGAAAGCGCTAAATGAACAGAAGCCGCCTCCGAGACCAGCTCAGTTTGAGGCGTTAGCGATTTGGGAATTAATGGCCATACAACAGAGGCAACAGAAATTTGAGCGGAGAATGAGGAAAGCAGAAAAGACCTTCGCAGAAGCTAGATGGGATAGTGAGACCAGGATGTGGAGAAGGGAAATAATAGACAGAGTTAGGATGTTTCAGGCACTAAGTCAAGAAGCCGAAACACAGGGAAGAAAGGCCACTTGTAAAACAGACAAAGGCTCTTGCAAGCAGAAGGAGACTCAGAAGTCTTGGGTAGATGCAGACGATTCTGATGATGATGAGTTTCTAAATCAGTTGTTACATGATCGACCGCCACCATATGCCATGAATGACAATAGACCGAGTACTAGTGCAGGTCCTGTAAGTCCGACACAAAATCAGGGAACCACAAGCGCAGCACAGGCAAATCATGTTATCATATCAGCCCCGATACAGAATGGTGCTAGTGTATCCACTGCACCCGAGACGCAGATATGGTTGCAACCACCACCAGTTCAGAGGCTCTATCCTGATGTCCCAGTATTAGAGACAACTACTAGTTTGATGGTGCCGCCTGATCCAGTGTATACGAGATCAAAGTTAGTGCAGATTGAGCCAACTCCCAGCCCCAGCCGCAGCAACAGTTGGTCCCGAATTACACTTTGGTCGCAGGACCGCAGTCAGTTACAGCACCTATGATGAATCAAGCTATGGGAGTTACCGCTCCACTGGGATTGGGAAACGGACAGGCACCAGCTGCTATATCATTGCCAATGACCGCTGGTCCACCAGTACCGTTATATGCGCAGGTGAAGCCTAGTGTATGTGACCAAGGGGTAATGACTCAAGAGGTGATAAGAGGTGGGTTCACAGGAAGTTCCCAAGGGATGACACCGGGAGAACAGACAGTCGAGGGATCTAGATCCTTGTTGGACTTCGGTCCGATTGGGTTCCTTTAGAGACAATGAGACAAGCAGGTTTGGGTCTACTGACACCACAGGTAATGAGTGCAAACACGTCACAGACACCCAATGATGCAGGCTGGAAATATCTCGTTGCAAGGCTTAATGGCGCAACAGTTGACTGAGTGGTTAGACAAGCTTAACACTCCACAGACTACTCCTGCGACAGCAGAGCGATCAGAAAGAAAGGAATACCTGAATTTTGTGAGGTTGTGTGCGGAAGCAGCTGAGCTAGTTGAGGGGACTATGGGAGTGAACAGGTTAGAATCATACACTGAGGCAGAACTGAGGTACCTGTGCCCAAAAATAACCAAAAAAGTGAGTAAGGTGCACCAGAGGTTAGCGAACATGTCAGACAAATATGGTATAGACTTAGACAATACTAAGCATTTGAAGAGGAGTTACAGGTTAGACTTCGAGCCTAAAGACTTTGATCACATGAGATCTACTGAGATGAAGGCACACCTCAAAGAGATACTACAGAGTGCTCAAGTTTGGGGAGCATTAGAGAAGTGGGAAGGCAAATGGGCAAAGAAGAGAGATAAGAGGAAATGTGACTGCCTGGAACCGCAGCAGGTGAAAGCTGCACCAGACATGGGAACAATAAAGATGTTACCAATGAGGGAGACAGCTGGAGGGGTTCTAGTCCATGTACCGTGGTCTAGAGGTGACATTTTGTCATTCACTAACGATAATCCCAGGTTGAGGGAGAAGCCAATAGAATGGTACCAGCAGACAGATAGGTTTGTGAAGCTTGCGAAGTATCTTTGGGAAGACTTGAATACCCTGTTTGCGATTATAGTTCCAGCTGATTTGTGGCTTGAGTGCAAGAGGAGTGTGGATTGGCTGACAGAAGAACCGGCAAGGGATAAGATTACTGGAGCACTGTCTCCTGAGGTGATGAGGTTTTACTATAAGGTGATTGAGTTTTTAAAACAAAAGGTGTCGCCGAAATTCACTGATTGGCAGAAAAGTGATTTAACGGCACAAGAAGGCAAAGAATCGATACATGCTTACTATGAGAGGTTGTTAAAGGCATTTAAACACTGTAGTGGCACGGAGGTCATAGAACCAAAAGATATGAATCACCTTGTGTTCAGGTTCGTCGAAGGATTGAGGCCAGAGATTAGCCAGATGATTAAGAATCATTTGATCTGTTGGCAAGCGAAACCGATTGATGAGGTGTTGCAGTATGCGAAATACTGTAGTGACTTTAGCTCCGATGGGACAGCAACAGGTGATGCTTCCTCAACAGGTCACAGGTCAAACAATGAGTCAAAATAATACAGTACAACAGTTCCCATTGCGTGGTGAGAATGGAATAAACGATGCCTGGTCTTATGATTGTTCAGATAGTGAGGAGTGCAGGCTTGCAGCGTCCCTAGAAGTAGATCAGAGGGGACCTTATGTGCAGGGGAAGGTGATGGGTCACAAGGTTTCGTTCCTGGTTGACACAGGAGCTACACGATCTACAGTCAGAAGTGCAGAGGTTCCAAATTGCCGCTTTCAGGGCGTACCATAAAGGTGGTAGGAGTAGCAAATCAGCTCTTGACAAATCCGATTACGGATCCGGTTCAGGTTGAGATTGGTACCTTCCAGGGATTGCACAGGTCTGTAGTCTGTGATTCAAGTCCAGTATCCCTACTGGGAAGAGACTTACTGTGTAAAACGAGGTGTTCTATCACCTGTTCCAATGAAGGGACTGAGGTGCAGACAAACAGTGATGATGAAGGAGACGATGGTCAGATCTCAGAGCCAGAGACGGAGACCACAGATGAGGAATACCCTTTGATAAGCTTCTTCCCGATGTTCAGAGTGACCGATTTGCCAACGGAATTACAGGGAACAGTGACAGAGAAGGTATGGGACTTGACAGGAAAGGAAGTGGGACTGATCATAGGAGTGAACCAGTCAAAGTAGATGTGAAGCCGAATGCTGTGTTTCACCAGGTACCACAGTACCACACGGCACAAGATGTTCTCATACAAGTGACGCAGATAATTGCAGACTTTGTGAACCAAGGGGTCTTAAAAGAAGTGATGAGCAGCCCATGTAATTCGCCAATAATGGGACTGAGAAAGCCTTGTGGGAAAGTTCGAATTGTCCAAGACCTGAGAAAAATTAATGAGATAGTGGTAAAATGTTGCCCCATAGTGCCAAATCCAGCCGTGATCATGTTTCAGGTCCCATGTGATGCAGAGTGGTTCACGGTTGTGGACTTGTCTCAAGCATTCTTTTCTGTGCCTCTTCATGAGGACAGCCAATTTCTATTCAGTTTCAAATTCTTGGACAAGGTTTACAGTTGGTGTCGAATTCCTCAAGGGTTTTCAGAATCACCTTCCATCTTCAATCAGATATTGAAGAAGGATTTGGAGTCATTGGAACTGCCTTTTAACTCGACTCTAGTACAGTACATTGATGACTTGTTGATTGCATCCAAAACAAAAGATGATTGCAATTACGATACAATTGCCTTACTGAATCATTTGGGAAAGAACGGACATAAAGTGTCCCCAAAGAAGCTACAATGCTGTCCGAAAGAGATGAAGTACTTAGGCCACCTGATTGAGAAGGGATCAAGACGAATATCCAAAGAAAGAGTGACAGCCATATTACAAATGAGTCCCCCAATATCCAAAAGAGATGTGAGGATGTTTTTGGGAATGGTGGGCTACTGTCGCCAGTGGATTCCCAACTTCTCAATTATCTCTAAGCCCTTGGTGAGGTTGACTGTCAAAGAAGTTAAGGATGGCCCGGATACCCTAACTATGTCCGAGAAAGAAATGAGGGCATTCATTGAACTGAGAGAGTGCATGTGCAGGGCTCCAGCTTTAGGTATGCCTGATTACACAAAGTCTTTTGTCCTGTTTTGTCATGAACGTAATGCTTGTTCTTTGTCTGTCCTGACACAGGTCCATGGAGGTGCAAACCGACCAGTAGCATATTTTTCAGCTACTTTGGACCCAGTCACAGCAGCCTTACCGGGTTGTTTGCAAGCAGTTGAAGCAGTTGGTCAAAGCCTTACTCAGTGTGAAGGCATAGGGATGGGACATCCTTTAACAGTCATGGTCCCACACTCAATCGAGATCTTGTTGACTCGTACTAAGACCCAGCATATGACAAATGCGAGACTCACCAAATATGAAACCATTATATTGGGGTCACCGAATGTGACTTTGAAAAGATGCACTGTGTTGAACCCGGCAACTTTACTTCCAAATGAGGATACATAGATTGAAGATACTGATGATGTTGAACACGATTGTCTTGAAGTAACAGAACTGTGCACCAAACCAAGACCTGATATTAAAGATACCCAATTGGAAGAAAATTATTACATTATCTTTGTTGACGGCTCGTGTCTAAGAGACTCAGTAAGAGTACCAGAGCTGGATATGCTGTGTATACAATTACTGGCATCCTGGAAGCCTCTTGGCTTGAAAGAGTATATTCTGCTCAAGTGGCTGAATTGGTTGCTCTTACTAGGGCATGCCATGCCGCTGACAAACTAAGAGTGACCATCTATACTACAGCAGATACGGTTTTGATATTGTCCATGATTTTGGCCAATTATGGTCCCAGAGGGGTTTCCTGACCTCTTCTGGTTCGCAGGTGAAAAATGGTGAAAAAATTAAGGAGTTGCACGCGATTCAGTTACCTCTTGAAATTGCCGTGGTAAAGTGCAGTGCACATGTGAAATCACAAGATTTTGTTTCAATGGGGAATGGGTATGCGGATCAAGTTGCAAGGTTTTGTGCATTAAACTGTATATCGTTCAAAGATCAGTGGGAATTGTTCCCGGAAACTGAAAATGAGACATGTACAGGTTATGCATTGAGGGTGGTTGACACAATGGAAGAGTTAAAATTGTTGCAGGGACGTGCCAGCAGAGATGAGAAACGCACTTGGGTTAAAATGCAATGTGTACAAAGACCAGATGATTTGTGGGTTTCAGATGAAGGAACATGGTTTTGCCAAACAGCCTTTTGTCACAGTTTGCAAGGTTTTACCATGGTCAAGCACATATTGGGAGAGACGCCATGATTAGGTTGTTCAAAATTGACTGGTTTAACCCAAAGTTCAGACAAGCAGCAGAAGTAATCTGTCACAGGTGTATCATCTGTCAGCAGATGAATGCGGGGAAAGGGACAGTGGTGAATTTGAGCCACATTGGGAGAGCAGGAGGTCCATTTAGTAGGATGCAGATGGATTTTATTGAGATGCCTGTGTGTGGAGGTCTGAGGTACGTGTTGGTGATCGTGTGCATCTTTAGTCACTGGATTGAAGCTTACCCTACACGTAGGAATGACAGCCTTACCGTAGCAACGTTGCTGCTAACGGAATTGATTCCACGTTTTGTGTTTCCGATCTCTTTAGAATCAGATAGGGGAAGTCCCTTCAACAATGAGGTGGTTAAACTCTTGTGTGCCACAATGAATATTGAACAGAAGTTGCATTGTAGCTACCGTCCCGAAGCCTCAGGACTATTGGAACAGATGAATGGTACCTTGAAGTCGAGAATGGCAAAGATGTGTGCAGCTACAAACTTGAAATGGCCAGATGCATTGCCCTTAGTGCTAATGTCAATGAGAAATACTCCCAACAAGAAAACAGGACTGTCTCTGCATGAAATTCTCATGGGCCGAGCTATGAGATTACCAGCAGTGCCTGCAAATGCTCTTGTGAATATCCGGATGATATGGTGTTGGACTACTGCAGGGATCTGGCTGACGTGGTCCGCTCTTTCTCTCACCAGGTGGAAGCCACCACACTACCACCGATAAATGATCCAGGTCACAATCTGAAAGCTGGTGACTGGGTTGTTGTCAAGAAACACGTGAGGAAGTCGTGTTTGGAGCCATGTTGGAAGGGGCCGTATCAAGTAATACTGACAACTACAACTGCTGTGAAATATGCGGGAATTCCAAACTGGATCCATGCCAGTCACACAAAGAAGGTGACATGCCCAACTGATGAGGAAATTGAACTGTCAAAAATTACAACTACAGAAAAGGAAGCCTCAGGGCCGGAGAGTAATCAAAGGGGAACTGAGAGAGAAGGAGACCCTGTTGAGGACGGCTTGGTCACTCCAGCAAGAGCTGAGACCCTGAGGGGTGACAGTGAGCCTATCTCAACTGAGGCGCCAGAATAACCGACGCAAAGAGAGGTTCTCCCAGAAGCAGACGGATACGGGTTTGAAGTAGAGCCCGTGACAGACCAAGGAGGCGAAGGGGAAGAGTCAGGGGAGAAGAAAAGCGGCCAGACTCCTCCTGAGCAAATTGCAGGTCTAGCAAGAGAAGACACCATAGAATCAGAGGAGGGTGGAGAACAGCCACAAGAAAGACGAAAAGTCGAAAAGGTACTGAAAGGAGACAAATGGCCAGAATCGCAAGTAACCAAAGTAAAGTTGGTTGTTAACGAAAGTATAGAAGAGGAAGTCGATTCTACCAGGAAAGAAGATCTTAGAGATGGAGAATTGCAGGGCGAGCGAAAGCTGAAAAGAAAGAGGATAGCCAACAGAAGGTACGCAGGTCCTGAGTGGGCGTGTGCAACATTCATGTTAAATGGACAGGATCCAGCGATCCCAGGGATCTATTACATATGTGGAGTTAATGCTTATTACCGTCTTCCAAAGGGATGGTATGGGACATGTTATTTGGGAATAGTTTTTCTAAAGATTTACCAATTTGATGACTTAAGGAACTTTCCTAAAGTGTCTGAATTACATCATACTAGACAGAAAAGAGAGACAGCTGCTGCTGTCATGGGTGATATATTTGGAGCAATACTTCCTTCAGTGGGATTTATCTTAAACTCCATAAAGATTCGAAAGTTGTCTACTATTGTGGATAACATGCTGACAAACTTCACAGGAGCTATACTCTTGGTTGATACTGAACTTGCTGCGGAGAGGGCTATGACTCTTCAAAATAGGCTTGCTTTAGACATTCTTTTAGCGAAAACTGGAGGAGTCTGTAAGATGCTTAATGAAAGGCATTGTTGTGCCTATATACCCGACAATAGTAATAAGATTAGAAGTATGCTTACTAACCTAACAAGAGATAGTACAGATTTGAAGGAGCTGAAAGAACCTGGAATTTGGGAAAAGATTGGAAAGGGACTTGCTAAAGTGGGAATTTGGTTTAGTAATATTTGGCATGGGATATCTGCGAAAATAATAGAGGGAATATTGATTGTTTTAGCTTGTTTATTCGGACTATGTTTATCATGTAAAATTAGTAAAAGAATTAGAGAAAAATTGGCAAAACGCAATATGAGGAGAGAAGAAAAGAAAAGGGAGAAAATATTCAAAGCAAAATACAAAAAGTCAAAAATGGGGGAACAAATTGAAATGAAGGAACTATGGAAGTGAAATGTTGTGAAGGGAAAGGATTTGTGTGATGACAAGAGTCATCAGAGGAGGGATTGATGGAGCGTGATTAAAATCTAATAATTAACATGAGAAGCTTGCAATATAATGCTTAGTGAAATCGCATAGAAAATGTAAACGTTAATGCATGTGTATGAAATGTGCCCACGGGGAGTGGCCACCATTGTATTCGATGATTAATGAAATTGACTAATGATGGATTACTAATGTATTAATGTATGATTTTTCTGTGTTAATGTTAGGTATTATGTATTGGAATTGCTAAATTAACACTAGGCCTTAGTTAGCATGAGTCGGGGCCTAGCTGTCTGGTTTCATATTAACTGTGTTTTCTAACGTGCAATGTAATGTTTCTTGAAGGACGTAAAGCTGTACTTTTCCAGGAGTTAGAGATGTGTGTGTAACCGTAGTAAAATTTCTCATGAGAACCCGACTTGCTCAGGGAGACATTCTTGTGGAGCGCAACAGTGTAATTTGCAACAGTTACAAGGTCATTTAGACTAGGGAAGACAATGGGACTACTGACTTGAGTAACAAATGTCACTTATTCCTCACCTGACATTCTACCCGTTGGAGGCGTCAAACCCAGGAACCAATGAGCTGCGTGAGAACTGTCAAAAGTGGAAAGCTCTAATGGGGTGACCGTTGGACTATTGGATGGAGATAATGATGCACCAAATATTGACCAATTGGAAATTAGAGACTTGTTCGACAATTTTGATATAATAGTAGGACACAAGGAGTAAGCAGCCATTCCAAGCCATATATGCAATTCTTTTGCCATAGCCATTGCGTGCCTTTACTATTGCCTAGACACTTTGTCACTCTGTCTTAAAGACTTGGCGATTTATCTCTTCTAACCATCCTTATTCTGCCTTGTCCGATTCATACTATTCCTCCTTATGAGTGAAGGGTCCCTTATTATCCATCTTGCTGAACTTTGCTGTGTTCCTTGGCTGACGGCGAATCAACTGATGTCCTGAGGACGAACACTGACTCTGTATGCTGACTCATTACGGAGGGTAACTATATAATGATGAGATTGTAATTGTCTGTTTGCCTTTTCTTTCTAGGTACCAACTGCTTCTTTTGATAGAGACCATAGTTAGATATTTTCTAAATTTGTGTTGCAAAATTGTTTTGCATGAAGCCCAACATGCTAATGCTCATTCGAGGTTAGTTAAGGAATTCACTAAACGGACGCAAATAGACAAATGACAGAATCAATGCTTTGTTGAATAATGCGCTAATAATACTCTGCTAAAGTTAATCCATGTTGACGCCGTGCTTTGTTCTAATGTTTAAGATCTTTGCTTTGATGAAATCTTATTCGAGTTGCCATATTATGACATTGTTGATGTGTTTTTCTGGTATTGAGACTAATAAACTTGCTAGTAGAGTGTAATCAATAGGGAATAAATATTGTAACTCTTACTAAATTTTGTGTGGTTATTCATGACTGAAAGATCATGGTGAGTTCTGATTCTTATTAATATCATTGACTAATTTGATCGATTTGCTATAGTGACTATTGATAACATTATTGATCTATTGATTGCTATGTTGATTAATTGTCTCGTTCTAAGGTGTCTTCAATCAGGGTTAAAAGATTCATTGGCCTAAAACGAGTCCCAGACTAATTAATTATTTAAGACGGGACGCGTTATCATAGTGAAGAGGAAAGCTGGGGACCAGAAGATTTAGAAAAGAGACTGGGGAGGAAAAAGAAACCTGTGCAACGTCGCAGGACAGACAAACTTCTCACCAGGAAGGTTTCCCTTCACTTTCCTTTGTCATTCCTCACAGAGCCCTCATTATTTTGTTTATAATTATTAATTGTTGTCTACTCTATTTTCTTTTTATTCATTTTTATTACTGCATTAACAAGAGCCATCTCTATCTTTCTTCAAAGTATTGTCATTCCTAGGAGTCTTTTGCATCTATTAGCTTTAATTATCAGCCACTTCCTAACCTCAGCTGACATTCCAACACTGAGTAACTGGTTGATAGAAGCATGTTTCGAAAAGTAGAGTTAAATGATGGACTGGAATTATTCCTTCAACTCTTTTGGATCATCTTTAACATTGGAAAATTGCCTGATAATATTGAGGAGTTTGGACTTGATCAGGGTTCTTGGAGAATTACCTTTTCTTAACCCCAGCACCACAGCACTGTAGTAAGGGCAGCAGCGCTGCTATTTGATCTGGGTTATACTCTCTGTTCCCTTCCTAACTTGGGGGAAGGAGCCCTCCTATATCTGAGTCTTTCACAGTTAATATTAAAGCCAGGTTCATGTTCAATGGCAAGCACTAGTCCCTGAGTGGTGAGGTACCACCTGCATTCGAGCAGAAGACAGTAAATGGGGTGTCATAGTGGCGGACTCCCATTGTGTTCTTGTACTTGCACTACTACTCACTGTGCTATCACTTGCTGCAGCCATGCTCGCTGAATCTGCTGTTCGTCCTTTCACTTCTGCACCATCTTCCTTCATGTCTTCTTGGGCACTGTCTCCATTCCCTCTGAGAACTAAGAGTGGCATATCTGTGCAAGCTTCACTTCTGTCTTTGTTGACCTGCTCTGGAAGCCTGATGAAGAGGTATGGAGAGACCGCGTAGTGGGGGAGCATGATCCAATTGTATCCTTCAGGTGGCTAATCTGGTAATCTATCTTTTCCTGGGCAATTTTAGGATTCCTAATCTAAAATTCTTGACAATGCCTGATGGCTTTCTTTTTCCAAATTAGAGCTGCCTACTAGTGCCTGGTTGAAATAAGGCTTACAGACTTTTCTAATTTGTGTTTTGGAAATCTGTGGTTATGACCCCTTGCAGTTTGAAGGTTTTCTCAACCTTCATATGTCCCAGACTTAATCCACAACAATATATCATGACCCACCTTAGCCTCCTTCTTTTTCCTTGAATCTAACACCATACTTCCTGATACACAGGATTCTCTTCTTTTCCTACTGGTTCCTTAGCCTTATCCTATTCATCGCATTTGATGTCATATACCCAGGCCTTTATTGCATATGTATTTATAACAGTAAAAACGGATAGAGGCTCTCATTTAAAGTTTCTTTCATGAATAATTGTTCACCTTGTAGTTGAGTTGAGCGTGGGGTCGTTACTCCACCCAAAAACCACAAGAAGAAACCTCCATTTTAACTTTTGGCATGCACTAGTCTACAGAGTGGAGGTCTACTCCAGCACCAGCCATCATTATTGATGGCACTAAGACTGTCAAAGTGAACGGCTGTATTTTGTGTTTGGGTTGAGCCTGAAATATTTATTGTTTTGGAGAAAAAAAATGCGGGCACCTAAAAAATCTGCAAATGTCTCCCTAGTAAACGCCAAGGAGAGGTGCGTCCCTAGATTTAACAATAGACACTTTACTCCCTCGTCCATTTTCCTTATCCCAGACCTTACCCTATGAGCATCTGTTCCCATCTGCACGAGTAAGACGAGGACTCAGAGTAAAGAAGGTTACTGGTAGGCAACTGAGTTATTTATAGCAATCATTGAAAGCTTCTAGTATTGGATCACACAATTAAGTTTTCATTGGTCTAGATTTCAGGTGCTGGAATGAGATCATGAGAAGCAGGGGAACTGAGAACAAGTGTCATTCAGTTGTATCTAAACATGAAGTGTGCTGTTATTCTACACACACAGGGCCTGATTACAACATTGGCGGATGGGATACTCTGTTACAAACGTGACAGATATCCTGACCGCCATATTACAAGTTCCAGTTTATCCTATGGAACTCATGAAACGGAGGGCGGGATATCTGCCACGTTTGTGACTGAGTGTCCTATTCGCCAAAGTCGTAATCAGGACCATAATCATTTCTTTAAAATTCAGCTCTCAGGTGCCAAGTACCACCCTGGCTCTCTGTGAGGTGAGGTCACCAGTTATTGCATTAATACGGCTTAGGCAAAAGGATGGCTACTGCAGGTTACAGGATTAAGGCTTAGAACACCTAGACTGTCAGAAGACACTAGTCATAAGGCACCCTATCTCCATTCATACCACACTTGAGGCACCAACCAACAGACAGAGTACTACATATGCGTGGGTGAACTGGCAGACGTATTTTATAAAGAAGCAAATAATATCATGGAGGTACCGATAGGCCATCACTTTCATGAGGCAAAGGTAAAAAATGCCTTGTGCACCTGAAGTGGCGCTATCTGTGAGCCTCCTTATACAGTGGCGGCTGGTGTTCATGGGCTAAAGGGCTGCGCTCCTAGCCTTTTCTGGCCTCTCTAGTGAAGCATATATTTAATTACATGATGAAAGTAAAACATTTTCTGCACAACATTTTTGGAGTGAAAGTTGTGCACTTTGAAAAGCCCCACTGCACCTGCGTCAGTATGTGGCTGAAAGCTGCATAGTAGGGCTGACAGAGCTTGCCTACGCAAAGCCCTTACGTTTTCTCAGAACGCAGTGACGTCCCTGGCTTATCTCCTCCTCCACCAGAAGCCCTGATTGTAAACAGCCTGGAGCGGTTTTTTTTCAGCCCGGGTTTCTGAAAACTTCATGTCACTCCGATATTATTCTCCACCCTTTCCTATTTACTCAAATGGTGGGGTGTGATCAGAAGGGTCTATTTATTAAAAGAATGTGGCATTGCGCAAAGAAAATCCCCAGTCTGTGGCAGAGAAATTGAATAAATACAATAAATAACTCCATCCAGGGCTCTCTGGGAGACAGGAGTGTGACCTGCAGACCTCAAGTCATAAATATGCCAAAGACAACCCTGCACACAAGTAAGATGGAGCTCTATCTTTTTTACAGACAATAAGAAAAGAATCTGTTCTCTCAGCTCTCCTCTCCTTTCACTGCCTCTGTAGGTGATTTCCTTTATCATGGCTAGTTATTGTTTTATTTCTTCTGCAGACTAATGACGTGATATGTCATATTAAACATGTAATCTGCAGCTCAAATAAACGTGTGCCTTTTATCACTGAAACTGCTGGATACTGGATGGGTGAGGCAGTGTGTGTTTGTTTGAATGTGTTTGCAGGGCTTGACAGAGTGGCTGAGAAAATGTGGGTGTCTGTGTATAAGAGTTGTGTGAATGGCAGTGGATGACAATGTGGATGAGTAAATGGGTAGGTGACCAAAGGAAGTAGGTGAATGGAAATACGTGGGTAGTGAGGCTCTCTCACAAGGTGCGTTTTCGTCTTGTATTTGTGCCCCACCACTGCTTTCAGTCACCAGCCACCACTGTCCCTATAGCCTGTTTGGAGGGGCAGCAGCACTCTCTGGCTGTGCTGATGTACTCGTTGGGTGAAGCTAATGGCCAACAGTTCAAGAACACATGGCTTGCCTTCAGTGGACGCGCAGAAGTTTATTTCGAGCGAGGAAGAAACAGGCCAGAAAACGTCGAATAGAGGGTAGCATAGCACAGCTGCCATTGCCAGGTGATTTGGCCCTGTTCAAGGAGTGGCCTTCCAACGGTGTCCGCTCTTACGTAGGGCCACGGAGCTTGCGTCCACCTCCTCGAAGAGAGTTTTTATTCTGTTTCCTAAATAAAAAGAAATCCGAATCTGTCAGAATATTTCCAGTTTGTCTTGGCTTTCAAGAGAAAAAGAGATGTATTTCTGTATCCCGTAGACGCGCATTGTGCGCTTCTCAGTCACACAATGAAACAAAGGGCGCACTGACCACATTAAAGTATAAAATGCACGCAGAGGTATGGAAACCATGCCAGCTAGTCCGTGCATGAATGAGGGCCGCTGAAGACATGCTGGCTAAGTATCCACCCCAAATGGCCCAGGGGCTGCTCTCTCGAGATGGCAGGAGATTCTGCCCGCGTCTAAATGTACCGGGATCTCTGGACCAGAGAGTGTTTTAGATAATGGTCCTTGGAAAACAAAAGTCTCTCTTCACAATGCCAAGAGTCAGTCTGTTTGTCGAATATCTATTTCTTGGTGAGTCCCCCGGCAGTGGGCATAGAGCAACTGTTAATCATTTTCTGCCCTGCATAAAGGGGACCTTGTAATCCGAGAGGCAGCTGAAAAGAGGAGCTGGATGCAGACGAGTGAAGGGCAGATATTCAAATGAAAGCACTGCGAGGCCTCACAGACTAGCGCTGCACTGCGAGAGTGTTTCCAAACACTGAGCGCTGAGATGTCGTCCATCCTTTACAGGTATTTATGTAGTAACCTCATTGATTTCGCATCTGTTGGTGCACAAATCTGTCTCTCCGTTGCTTGCCCAATGCGTGCCAATGGCTCGGAACGGGAGCGATGTCATCGATGTTAAGTACTTTGGTGCTCCTCGATTGTACCCGTCTCTCTTCTGTAAACTTACACATTAGAATAGAGCTGTAACGTCCTCTGTAAAAATGACATATTAAAAGTTTACTTAAGAATTATAAAGCAGAAATACATAAGCTAGCTTCAATCAGTTAGTATAAAAGTACATAAATCTCAAGTACTAAGAACTCAGTAAAGTTCAATAAAAAGTCCAGCATAGATTTGCCTTCTTAAATGGGGGAAAAGCAGTTTCTTTAACAATGAAAATAAGGTCCTTTCATAGGATTTAAAACAAAGGATTTCATACATTCACTGCACAAGAACATTTCTTCCCAGGGTGTGCACCAATGGGGAACAAGCAAGAAAAAAAAATACTTTACTGCAGAATACATTTGAAGATTGTCTCATACAATTACATTACAATCAGGTGTTCTCAGAGTCTATTCAGGCAACATGAGTTGATACCTAGGCCCGGATTTAAGAGGGCCTTGTGCCATTCTAACGCTACATTAGCGTAATTTTTTTTACACTAATGTGACGGCTTTGGAAGGCCAAAAACGCCACACAATATTTAGAAAGTGACGCAATGCAAGCCTTGCGCCACTTTGCAACCCTTTGAGCCACATTATGCCCGTGCCAGGCATAATGTGTGCAAAGGGGATGTTCCCCCATTAAGGGAGGGAAGGGGGGGAAATGGGCAAGGAAATCGAACAGATTTCTTTGCGCCATTTTTTTGACACTTTTAATGCCTGCTCAGAGCAGGTGCTAAAAGGAGGCTTTTATTGGTTTTAATAGGCCTGTGGGTGCTTTGCACGATTACCACTAACATTTTTTACGCTAATCCTGCAAAATGCCGGACTAGCATAAACAATTATGACGCTAGCACCCCTGACTACCGCCATGGTGTGCATTATTTTAAATAGGGTGCACATATGGTGGCATTAGGGGGGAGCTAAGGGGTGCAAGAAAAGTGGAGCTGTACTATGTGCAGCACCACTTTTCATTAATCTGCCCCACAGTATATACGATAGCCTGGAACAAATAGGTTTTGCTTGGCTAGGTATACCGAGGTCTGTGTGACTGGGAAAACCTCAGTCTTTCAAGGCAAGCTCACAGTTCTTTATTACAGCAAAGAAATCAAGAGTACTAGTAATCATGTTGTGTAGTACGACGTCATTTCAAGATGGAAGAAAACATAACATTGGCCTATGTTATTGTAAGCTTGATTTCTATTACGCTAATGACTACATTTTAATAAAACGAATTCCACACAGATGGGAAGAAAATAATGTAGTTTCTTACATATGCAAATGAAACAATGGTGGTAGCGCCACTCAGGTGATACGAATGCAAAGGGCTACTTGGTATCGTCCAAGTTGGACCTCAATGGCCAACAGGTTGACTTTGCCTGCATCTTTACTGGTTTCCTTCTACTAGGATATCGAGCTTATGTTTTTTGGTTTGGTAGGTGGTGGCTTGGCACTATTTAATGAAAGAAGCAGTGGTGAAGATCGTGAGATGGTGTATGATGACAAACCTTTTCATCTCTTGTTCTCTACTTTGAGTCTGACTCCAAAATTTCTCAAAACGTATCATGAGGAGGAGATTATTAAGAGAATTAAGGGGCATATTTATACTCTCTCTGCGCCGAATTTCCGTCAAAAAATTAGACGCACAATCGAGGCAAACCATGCACCATATTTGAACTTTGACACCCGCGAATGCCAGAATTCCTCAGTGTGTGTCATTTTCTGGATACGGGAAACCGCCTTGTGTTAATGACATGCAAGGTAGGCGTTCCTGTCCAAAAAATGACTTAAACTCCTGTGCACCTTATTTATGCAGCCCCGCAAAAATGATGCATGGCCAGGAGACGGAGGCGGAAAATGGCGCACAGCCCGATTTACGTAAAAAAATAATGCCTGGGTCAGGGCAGGCGTCAAAATGCGGCAAACACACCTGTACTTAATTAAAACACACAGAAGCAACAGCAGAGCTCCAAAAGGAAGACATGGAGGTGCTTTTCATCCAGCATGCATGCAGACGCAGAGCACAGGACCAACAACAGCAGGTTCCACAACACCAGCAGGGACCCCAAAGGCAATGCAGAAGGCAGGAGAGGATATTCCGTACCAGGACAACCCTTCTGGGACTCCGCCAACAAGACATCATTCAGAGGTACAGGCTTAACTGGCAAGCCATTCAGCAGCTGCTGCGCAACACTAAGCCACAGTTGGCACCCAGCTTGCAGACACCCCACACCATTCCACCAGAAACCAAGCTGCTAGCTGTACTCCACATGTTGGCAAGTGGCTCCTGTCAAACCACTGGCGCCCTGGTTGCCCTCCCTCACACCCCGCCACATCAGCTTCCCCAACACACAGGCGAAGCAGCAGGAGACAAAACAGGGGTTTTACAAAATTAATGGCTTCCCACACGTCCTTGGTGCCATTGACTGCACACATGTCCGCATTGTGCCACCTGCTGCAACCGAACATCTATACCGCAATAGGAAGCACACACACTCCATCAACGTGCAGGCCATTGTCGATCACCGGGGTTTGGTCATCAACATCGTGGCAAAGTATCCTGGGAGTGTACATGATTCATTCATCTTCCGTCACTGCACCATCAATCAACACTTCCAGGTTGGATGATATGGAAATGGCCTACTTGTTGGTAAGTACAGAAACCCAGTTATATACACACTGCACAGCAACCCTCTAGGACACACAACACATACACCACAACATCGACACGTGGACAGGAACACACTGAGGTTGTGTCACCGCTAGGCATGTTTAATATCCTCAACCAATGGGATACACACCTAGGGACAAATGACAATTCCAAATAACAACAGATGCCACTCCACAGACACAAGGGGACAATTTAAAACAACACAATGACAAAGACATGGCCCCAACTGGCAGTACAATTTGAAAGATTAATCTTTCAATATCACATCAATAACACCCAATCCAACACCCTTCAAACCAATACGTACTGTGTAAGGGGTGTGTAATGTTTTTTGCTGCAGGTCAAACACCATGACACACATAGCATGATGATGACTCCAATTAATGTCACATGCAATCATTGAGGCTGTACCAATATCTCACATCACTCCTGCTCTCACATTGCCCACTACCAATAAGCAAGTGGACTGTGTGCAGAACACATCTTGATGGGGCAATATTGAAAGTGCACATTCCTACACATACGCGTTGCAACAAATTAACACACACACAACAGATGTACAGGTATACAGACCTTCTGAAACTCTAAATGACAACATCACAACCAAGTTAGCCATCTGAACTAGAACATGTTCAGAAGTATAGGTACACATTACAACCTGAGTCGACTTGGCAAGGGCAGAGAAATAGGCCTGCAGTGAACTTGTCACACATGTGAAATTAGTGCATAGTCAATTGTTAACATGTCAGTGCTCACAACGTACGGAGATGTGTTGCACATTGTCACCTTGCCAAATCTAAGGGGTTGACTGATGGGTAAATAATTCTATTGCATATATAAAATTGGATGGGATGTCCAGGGTATATAGATGCAACCGTGTTACCACCACTGTGGAATTGATTCTGTGTATGGAAGTATCATGTCACCCCCAGGTAAGGCAGAGGGACACCTATTTCACATGAACCGATGCAAGGGAGTCAACACTGTACTGCAACTCTACAAAAATACTGCTGACATCCGGCCAACAGCCAAACACCCGTTCAGATAAGGAAACAACCCAATGCTGATGGTACATCCTAGAAGCCTAGGATTCCACACAATAACACAAACACTGATGAGTCACAGACAACACAAGAGAACAACTGCCATGCAAATTTATATTTATGGTGCAAGGACATCAACATGTTCTCACTCATTTTCTCTTTCAGCTGATCAGGGGTATAGGATCCAGCCATGGATCATGACCCCATTTGCAAACCCAAGCACTGCAGCAGAGCGTGCCTATAATGAGGCACATAGGAGGACACGCACCATAATCGAGAGGACCTTTGGCATCCTGAAGTCAAGATTCAGGTGCCTCAACATCACCAGAGGCAGCCTCCTATACTCACCTGAAATGGTGTGCAAAATAATTTTGACCTGTGCCATCTTGCACAACATATGTGTAAGAAGGAACATTTCCCTATATGAACCTGACCCACAAATGCCTGAAGAGGAGGAAGAGGAGGATGCTGTCCATCAACATGAGGGGGACCATCCAAACACAGCTGCAGGATTGCGTCAGAGACAACATATTGTCCAAAATTTCTTTTAACTCTACTCATCCATCACCACTGTCTTACCATATGTCAATAAACACCTATACTATACACTACATCATGGTCTGGATAATCATTTTTGCATAATATTATCTCTAACTATCAGAATCAGAGTGGAGCCTCATGGAGCATCGCTGAAATACAGATTAGGACACAGAAAATTCCAAATCTATTTTGATGCGTATGAATGTACAGCCACATTCACACACACTGTAAATGACATATATCCTCTACATTTCACATTTGAAGGGCAATAGCAGAGGACCATACCTATTTAACACATACATGTTGGCAACATGGTTCATCGCAGCATATGGCACACAACTAAGACACCATCAGTCAATAAGGGTAAAAAATGCCTCATACATGAGGCAGTGGATGTGCTATTGCATTGGTAACAGGAATGTATGACCAGACCCTTGACAGCAGTAAGTCTTACATCACCTATCTTTGCAAGGACTATGTGTGACAAGATTTCCATAAAAGTAGCAAATTGATAGCACAAGTGCCCCAGGTATGACTAGCATTGCTCACATGACATCCCCTGCACATGGCAGCCCATGTCCTAAGTCCAGCCACACCCATGTTCCCTGTCTCAGCCCACCCTTCTTCAGAAGTCCCTGGAATGGGAATATGTGTCCCCAGATAATCCCTCCTCTACACACACCCAGACTCACAATGTTAATCCAGTGTGCTTCCCACTTTAGTATGGGATGCCATAGTCATTGTACTTCTGTCTGCATGGACGTCAGGTTAAATAATGCACTGCCTTGTAGTCTGTAGGCCCTGTATTCACCTGTACATTGCTTCCCATGTGAAAGGTACTGTTGGCCCTTTGAACTTGAATCTCACCTACAGGACTTGTGAGAGACTGATGCTGCACACACCTGTGAGCACATCCATGGAGACCAGCCATTTGAACACACACTGCCCTTGCAGCTGCCTGGAACAGCATAGAAGCTGGCATTTTATCTATAACACTGTTATGCATTGCCGTATAAATCAGCTGTGTAACACAGCCCTTGGATTAATGTGTTACGTTCCAACACACAGGAGAAACACAGTTTTCAGTTTCCACAGTGCTGTCCCACATTTTACCAGTCTCAGCCTGGCCACTGTGTATTTACCTTGTTAAATGTTTGGATCCTGATTGACCCTGCATCCTGTTAGCCTGACTGGCTCCTGTCTTTGTGTTATCCTAAAGGTTCCTTGTGCCTACATTTGTATCATAGTTGCTTTCCCAACCCTCACATTCCTCCTGGGGTATTGTGTCACGTGGGTCTACAATGCATACTCAAATACATTGTATAGCATAATCAGTTTATTTATCGTACCTTGGGGGGGAACTTGTCTCCAAATAGCCGAATCATGGCCTATCCCTTGTCTGCATTTCATGTATGCATGAGTGACAAATAGTGAATGTTTACCATGGCTGTATGCATGGATTGGGTATGGTGCCTCCAGCACAACAAACAACGTCAGATACACATGTTAGGACCCTGACAGTCCAAACGCTGATTCACATTGCTCCCAACATATTGATGGGGCTTGTGTGGTGAATAGCTGTGAGATTAATCAACACAGAGGCACTGATGTTCCCGGCTGCAGTGGGAATTTTAGAGGCCAACCTGTGTAGAAATGTTGTGAGGACACCTGCCGGTATAAGAATACTGAGACATTAACTTTGTCAGCACACAAAGGTTGCACTGTTGACAGTCTCATAACACGTCTGCAGTGACAGAGCTGGACCATCCCCATGTGTGTTCTCAATTCCTCATTTGCTTTCCTTCTATTGATCTGCGAAGGATACTTTGTAGATACAGGAAATGGCTCCACAGACTTATGACTAGACCTGCAACTGTGACAACATAGACCCAGACCTGCAACTGTGACAACATAGACCCCAATAATGATACAGGCTAAACATTGGCCCACACACATGAACCAGACACCTCTGTGCATTTTACCACTGGAAATATGTGAACATGTGCTGCTTGGTCTGCTTGTCCTCCACTGCCACAGGAGAGACATGGCTCAGTTATATGACTCCAACTGTGGCATAACATTACAATTGTGTATTATATTTGGGACTCAGTGTCACAAACACGGTACCCACATAGTACCATCCCATGCCTGACTCATGGTAGGTAAACAAACAAGTGGCTAGGAAGTAGTATCCAACATTCCAGGACATGTGATAGGTAAGTTTTGGAACATTGCCATGAACAACCGTCTGCTATCTATCCTGTGCATGCTTTGTCATTGGTGGTGCTTATGTTCCAAAAAACCTAGGAAGTACACACAGCAGTTGTTGCTATGTGTATAACTAACACATGTCCTCTCTCATTTCCACACTGACTTGCATCTGAGGGTTGGACACATTGACTCCGCATACATACAAGCAGATTTGCAAAAATGCATCTTGTGATGGTCACACAGTGGGACAACTACAATAGTAAGAGACAAATCACACACATTGACCCATAGGCATTGAGTTACTGTATTAAGTTGGGTCGCCCTGCTATCCTCTCTTGATGAAAAACATGCCCAAACTGGGTAATACCTAAATGTATCCCACACGTTTAGCCATCTATTGCATCAGTGAAGAGTGCAAATCCGGTACAACGAGTAGAGGACCATGGTCCGCAGTAGTATGAT
Organism: Pleurodeles waltl; assembly: GCF_031143425.1. NCBI lineage: Eukaryota > Metazoa > Chordata > Amphibia > Caudata > Salamandridae > Pleurodeles > Pleurodeles waltl. The sequence continues at coordinate 699,029,901 of NC_090442.1, read as the reverse complement.
TTATCACATATGCCCATACACCTTAATGCTCAATGTGGGTGCAATCAGCCCATCTCTGTATTGTCACAACTGTCATGTACCATTAGAAATGAGTAATGACCCAAACCCAGTTAAAGACAGAAATTTTGACGCATACGCGTAAAAAAAGATGCACATGCGTAAAACAATTACGCATATGCGTCGAAATATGACGCACATTGCCATGAAACATCCATTGGCCCTGAGCGGTAATTCCCACACTGTACCCCCGGAAATTGGTTAAGTATGAAACATATTTCACAATATGGATGCAGGGTTATTTCTCATCATGTGCGTAAAAAAAAAATGACGCACAGACTGTAAGCGTCATAATATTTTGACACATAACAATAAAAACGCACCACATTTGAGGCAGGAAGTGATGTAATAGGATATCATGTTTACAGAATTGGTACAGTGGGTGTACTTTCACTTTCACTTTGCAGTCTGTGATACTTCCTGACCGTGTGGCTGTGTTTAGACTTGTCTCTCTGTACATTTTGTGATTTTGTCTCCAGTGTGGTCTTTAAATTGTCTTTTTATGTTTCATAACTGTCTGTGGTATCCTGTCTTAGTTTTTTTGGGTCATTTGTGGTGTCAACATTTGTCTTTGTTGTGTTGGGAGTCTGTTATGGGTAGTGGTAGTTTGGGTATAGTTGGGCTGTGTTCTTAGTTATTTTGCATTTGCCTGTCCTACTTTCCTTCTATTCTCCTCTGTACCCCTTATTCCCTTTTATTTTGTGCAAAAATGTTGGGTAGGCCTCGTCTTGGCAGGATGGAGAGGAGGAGCTGGGTGGGTTTATTTGGCTGGTGTGCCACATCCTACCCTTAATGATAGAGGCAGGTGGTTGTGTGCTCCAAGGCTATCACACAGAGGCAAGGAGGCTCCGGTGGGCAAAGGTGTTGTACCATCTCCAGAGAATCTACAACACACTGCGCAACGACCACCAGCTGAAGCACCGCTGGGCTGACCTTGTTGCCAGAGAGCAAGACCTGCTGGACCACCTGGGGATTGTGATTGGTGGCCCTGTCGGTGAGTACAGATCAGAGTAATGTGCACGTTTAAATGCTCTGTAGTGACAGTAGCTGATTTGTTCATTTGCTGCCGGCAATGTGTTTGAACATGTGGATTGCTAGTTAAACATATCAGGCCATTTTTCTACTTTGTTAGCACCGCAATTGCAACCTGTTTTGAAGCAAGAGCGGCGCAAACTTAAAAAATACAACTGTATTTTGTAAGTTTGTGCCGCCTTTGTGTCAAAAAGCAGCACAAATGCGGTGCAAAATTTGTATAAATATTGGCCACAGTTGCCTGTGAGGTATACAATATTTCCTACACATTACCGTCATTTGTTGATGCAACAGCTAGACTAACTTTCAAAACACAACAGGAGCCTGTAAATTAGTGCTGCCTTCACGTCAATTGATGATGCCAATGTGGCTCTAACATATGTTTCATGTGTTGTCTGTGAGTGTATCAGAAAACATATGTTTCAAATCCAGAGTTTTTTCAAGAAATAATGTGTCCCTCTATTGTTTTCGGATACATGTCTGAACTGGATTCTAACTTCCTAGCAGCATGTAGCTCGACATGTTGTGCTCCGAGTATGAGGCACTTGAGTACAATGGCCTAGGTGTGCATGCAGCTCATGGCCAGATGTGTGCTTGCATCTATCTGCTTGTTGTAAGTCATGTGTTATTGGTAGGAAATGATGTTGACAACTGTCTGCATTTTCAAAGATAAGTGTTGATGGGATTGTCCAAGGTTTGGGTGTATGCTATTTGGACTTCCTCCTTACCTGTGGTGTGCTGGCCAAACCCATGTACAGCTTTCCAAAGCTTCCTGGGTGTCCTTGTTGTTAGAAATTATTAGTTGCTTGTACCACCCCCCCCCCTCAGGCACAGGCGTAGGGTTGTGAATAGTGTACCTAGGACTGATGATACAAGTTTAGTACACAGACATGTAAATCTGTAAATCACTTGTCCAAACCTTGGATACACACTCATGGTTAGCACCTGCATTCTCTACTGGCAATTCCATTTACAACTCGCAGATCTTGTGGCCCTAGATTGTCATCAAGAACATAGTAATTTGTTGGCCTGTCAGTGGTGGAGGATTTGCAGCATGATTTTTACCTGACAAGTGGCTGAACAATGATGCCAAAGTCATTCCAGTTGTTACCCATCTTTTAGGGTTTTTTATGTGCTGTTTGATGATAGGACATGTGTAGGATGGCTTGGCATGTACTGCCTCAGGGACAATCAGTGATCTGTATGATGATATGGGGTGTTTCAGGTACATTAGATGTATTGTCTGATTTACTTCTTGAACCATTTCACACAACGAAGTACCTAATGTTTGGTTTTCTATTTGTCTTAACAGCTGCCAATATGACTCCCATCCAGATTCGAGAGTTTCAGCGCAGGGCAATGCGTTACCGCCACATTCTGGATGTGGAGTCGGGGTTCCGCAACATGGCAAGGTGTAATCGCCATGAAAGAGCCTCCAGAGTGTGGAGGACATTTGCCCAAGGGGGCCCTTCCGTGTCGACCACAGCCACCAGCACCACCACTACCACCCAGGTGGCACCAACAGTAGCAGGGACCTTTGCTGGACCATCAACATCGACAGCTCCAGGACCTGTCACAGCACCACCTGTACCTCAGCCTACAGACATGGCACTGACAAGGGCCCATACTTCCTCCACTGACACCCAGACCACCCCTGCTGCAGTCAGAGACCCTGCAGCTTTTAACCAGAAGCAATGAAACTTGGACCGTGTGTTACGTAAAATGACCAGACTGCAGCAGGAGGTGGCACAAGTGAATCGGAGGTTGCGTGCCATCAAAAAGACCCTGCGGAAGGTCAACTTGTAGGCTTATACTCAGCCATGATTCCCCCCCCTCCTCTTTCCTGGTTATTTAAATTAGTGGGTTTAGGGGGCTTAGTGTTAGGTTAGTATAGGCTGTTAGTTTAGTTAGTAGTAGTGGGTGGGGGTGGGGGTATCATACTTTTTACAACTGTTTTTTATTATGTGTGTGTGTGGGGGACGATGTTGGGGTCTGGGTGTTTTATAAAAAATGTTTTTATAAACAATATATACATATATATATATATATATATATATATATATATATATATATATATATATATATATATATTAGTAAGTTCACTTATTCAATCCAACAAGAGATCAAGACACCAAACGAATAGTTCCAAAATATATTGTAAGAAAAAAGAAGAAAATGGTATTCCTCCCAACGCCGTAGCCTTTTTCATGGGTAGGGGTATGTGACAAACAACACCTATAAATACATAATGACAGACATAAAAGAAGGACTGATCACAAAATCCAAAGTATATATACAAATCCTTCAAGACAAACATGAGTGCCATCTTGTAGAAGTGAAAAAGGCGAACTGCATTTCAAACATCATCATGTACATTATTAAACCGATACGTATAAAATTCAACATCATTAATATTTTGGCTAATGTGTAAACATAAACATAAACATATACCATGAATTTTCTATATTCAATGTCTTATTTCCCAACTGAGCTGTTACATTGGCAGCTACACCAAAGCTACTTAGCTAAGATTCAGCCATTCACTGCACCCACCACTCACGGTTACTATGGATCCCAAAGTGTGGTTATTTTGTGATGTATGTTTTCAATGTCACATACTTTGCTAACAGATTTGGTATTGGGGACACTGTGTTAAGTCTGCCTGCAGCCCGATGTCCAAGCGAATCCTTATGAGGTGAGTGGTAGTATGCTCTCATGTAGTATGATATACATAACTCACACCTATCATTTGTTACAATGTTCAGCCCGGTGACTTATTTGTATGGAAACTCATACACATCCATTCATGCTGTTTGGTGTGTGTTAGCTACAAATTGGGGAAAATGTCACATACGTAAGTTTTGACTTTCAGTAAAAATTGAAGGCATTATTTTCTGGCTTACACATCCCTTGAGGAAGCGTTATTCTGTCCAACACTGCATTATGGTGTATAGTTTATATTTTCCTAGGAAATAACCCTCAGGGAGGGCAGATGATGGTACAATCCAGACTACTGTGCATAGTTATCAGCCAAGATTCATTCAGGTCAGGTGTACTGACAATCAATAATCATTGACCTGAGGTAAACATCACTGATGGACATCACGGTTGATGTGTCACATTACACAGAGACAAAGTTGTGTAATTGCGATTTATTTAAAAGTGCTGTAGTGCTATATGTACATTGTCCATGATTGTGAGTCCATTAGTGTGACATCTTCCATTGTGATCCTACACAAGTGCAAAAGGACATGTCATTGGACATGCTGGGGTGAAGTGTCAGACAGTGCAGAGGGACAGGATTTGCCAATGAGGTAGTGAGAGACAATCACAGGGCAGGGTGACAAGATAAACAGTGGGTTGAAGAACAGTGCTTGAGTACAGTTGTTGCAAGACTGGCATGTTACAAAGCACAGGACATTGGTAATAGGTGGCTATGTGGCAGGGACTAGTGCTACCGGGCACTCTTACGGGTGAAGGTGATCTGTTCCACGTCTTCATGTTCTGATGTGTGTGTTGTCTCCTCTGACCTTGGTGGTGGTGGTTGTGAAGGGGCAACACACACCTCAGTGTTTGAAGACGTGGAGTCAGACATCCCGGTAGCTGCCAACTGTGGGGCTCTTAAGGGCAGTACTGCAGCAAGGAGGAGCTGCTCGTTCTTAAGAATAGCAGCCACATCATGGTGGTAGGCAGCCAGGTCGGCCCTGAGGAGTTCAATATTGCATTTGTGCACGTGTTGACAGGATTGTTGTTGTAGGTGTTGGGTCAACTCCATTACAGCTGTGCTGATTTCCTTCAACCTTTTTTCAAGTTCCTGCAAGATTGTTGTTCGCCCTTGCATAGCTGCTGCCTGTTCTTCAGTTGACATCATGCACGAACGCACCCCCTCTAGGCTGGCTGCCATAGTTTGCATCCCCACCTCCTTGGCCAGCTCCTGCTGTACTCCAACTACAGTTCGCTCAAAGCTTGTTCCAGGGTCGTCAGAGTACTCAGCTATGTTGGAGCTGGCAGGTTATACAATTGGGGTGGTGGGTGGATCCTCTGTGATGGCTGCTAGTTCTGTGCTCCTCCTTGTGACTGAAGGTGGGGTCTGGAGGATTCCAAGGTCATCTTGGAGGGTCTGCTGGCTGATGTTTGTCAGCTCGTCATCCATGTCATCAGGGTAGTCCTGGACATGCATATCCGCAGGAGAGCCATCATCCTCTGCAATGAGATATGGTACAATTAGTGTGTCTGTGTTCTGGGATTTGTAATGTGACATGCCTGCCTTCCGATTATTTTCACATTGTGATCTTGGTTCCTGTTCATTGTTCATGTCTATAATATAAGCATTCTCCCAGGCCTATGCCCCACCTGCATGTCACATGTATTGTGGTCAGTTTGTGGACTTGTCAACATCACATCCTCTAGGTGTTGGTTCAGGCCAAATTGTGAATTGCCACCTTCTTGTCCTACTCAACCCTCCGTCTACTTCCATTCTCATGGTGAGGCCTTTCACTGGCTGTGGGCGATCTGATGGCACTAGCACCACACTTAACAATCTGGAACTGCCCCAGTATCTGATCTTTCACATCCACCTATATGTTGTTGAGAGCTAGCATATACTATGTATAGTATTGTTATGGCACGATATGGATGTCAGCATTGGCAATGTGTACTGCTGATGTTGGTGAATGTGTGGTACATTGGATTGCACTGATAGTCCTAGCAGTGTTCCATTTCCTTCTCTGACTGTGCAGGTGTATTTCTGTGACCAGTTACATGTGTCCTCCCCCTCAATGTTGTTGTCTGAGCAGTATGACATTTGGGATGTTGCATGGTGTCATTGGAGCTATTGTGAACCAGGCACAGGGTGGACCCAGACATATGCAGCATGGGTATGGCATTAGTGCTGTGTACCTCCTAATGTTTATGACAATGGCTGATGTTTGTAGCAACTTTGAACAATCACATTTGAAAGGATTGGAACATTTGTACTGATTTCAGGGGATTGACAACGTTGTCATCCTGAACCCCCTAATTTGGGTGTGTTTGATCCATGGGGACGTTACTGCCATTAGCTACTTGACCTGCACACACAGCAGAGGTGGTAGTGGCAACTGTTGTCAATGTTACATTCCACTTGCAGATATGGCCATAGGTTGTTAATTGGGCCCTAGTTAAAGTAGGGAGAATACTGGCTGACGTGTGAAGGGCTACCAGTTTTACGTTGTATCCTACCCTCCTGGCCTGGCTTTACCTTTGCAACATCCTTGGTATGGCAGCACACCCCCATGCAAAGGTTGTTGGTGTTGTGTAATGTTGTCCCCCAGGTTTCCTCTGAACTGGCCATGCTCCTGTGCTGTGCCCCTTTACCCATTCCACTCCCTGAATATCGTGACTTACATGCATTATGTAGTATGTATGTCCACCCCCCCGCTTACAGTTAACATTTGTGCATTTTAATTCCCCATGTGACTTACCCTGCATGTGTGTTGTCTCCTGGTAGTCTGCGCTGTCCTGTCCTTATATCCCTGTGACGATCTCCTCAGGGATGATGGCTGCCACCATCTCCTCCATGTGGTCCAGGGCCTCCTGCGGTGCTGGACTCCCACCTCCAGTCTGCAGTGCTGCCTTCCTGTTCCTGGCCATCTTTTCCTTGGTCCTGCGCTTGCAGTCATGCTAGGGTTTCTTGCACTCAATGACTGTTCTCCGTACTTCTGCCACACTGTTTATCTTGTCAACAATTTGTTGCCATATTGCCTCTCTCCTACTGATTGGCAACTTTGAGGTGACAAACAGTTGGTGCTGGTGTTCCGTCACCTCTTTAACCAGAATTTCCTGCTCCTCTGCACTGAAGCAACACTTTATTTTCTTCTTCTCCCTGTCCTGGGTCTTCTGTGGGTTCTCCTGGCTGGTTCCTGATCTATTGTCATCTTCCTGGGGTCTGTGCAAGCATCTGGGATCCATTTTGGCTCTCCTTAGCACATTTTGCAATGTTTGTGCCGCTTTTTGACGCAATTGCGTCAAAAAAGGCGCGTATCCGGTTTGCGACATCGTAAACCCTCTCACAGCCATTTTCGCCACATTAACGTCATTTTCCTTCATGACATGACGCATTGGTTTGAGTAAAAAAAAATGACTCACACCTGTGGTTTGCGCCGCCGTGCGTCAAAGTATAAATTTGACGCCCTCACCGCGCAAAGAAATGGCATTTGTCGGCGGTAATATTTTTGACGCAAAACTGCATTGGCGCAGTGTTGCGTCAAAATGTATAAATATGGTCCTAAGTACATTAATATATTGTCCCAATGCACATAGTTGCCAACTTGGAGCATCATCAAAAGCGTTTCCTTTATACAGTCCTCGATTTTCAACCAACAGCACTGGTTATCGGGGAACTGAAAGCCGATATTCATACATGAAAAAGTAAAGCTACATATAAAATCATGCAAAGAGCGGCTGGTGACACAGGGGCGAGTTGGAACTCTGCTGCAGCACTACATACTGTCTGTCTGTATTTATGCAAGTGATCGGTATAACACACCCTATTCCTCTTCAAAAATGTAAACAAACATGCGGGCCCGGTGCATTATAGCACGTTCACTATATTTTGCTGCTGTCTACAAATATACTTAATTTTGGTTAAAAAAAAATGCCTGAGTCAGCTTAACATGACCTACACGACTTTAAAGTAGGCTGAACTTCCCACACATTTTTAAATCGTGTTGTCTCCCTCCCCCCACCTGAATATTTCTTCTACTTATTGGGTCAGAGTCTTGGATATAATGCACGCATCTGTTAAAGATACAGGGCCTTATTTATACTTTTTGGTGCAAAACTGCACTAAGGCAGTTTTGCCCCAAAAAGTTTTGCACCGGCTTGCACCATTTTTTAGCACCAGCTGGGCACCATATTTATGGAATGGTGCAAGCCGGTGCAAAGGGTAGGCTAGCTTAAAAAAAAATTACGTTAGGCAGTTTTGAGTCAAAATAAATGATTCTGACCAGATTAGCATCATTTTTTTACGCTAAGGGGCGTATTTATACTCTGTTTGCAATGAATTAGCGTCATTTTTTTTTAACTCTAATTCAGTGCAAAACTAACTCCATATTTATACTTTGGTGCTAGACCCGTCTAGCACCAAATTTATGGAGTTAAAGTCATTTTTTGGAAGTGGAAACCTACCTTGCCTTAATGAGATGCAAGGTAGGCGTTCCCGTGCAAAAAAAAGACTCTATGGCCTTAACACCATATTTATACTCCCATGTAAAAATGGTGCAAGGGAGGGAGGAAGGGTCAAAAAATGGGGCAAAGCTTGCTTTGCCCCATTTTTTAAGACCTGGGTCAGGGCAGGTCTTAGGGGACCTGTGGCCCTATTTCCATGGTGGAACACCATGGAATAAGCCCAGAGGTGCCCTCCCTAGGCCCTAGGGGCACCCCCACCCACACTAGAGGGACTGCGAGGATGGGGGACCCCATCCCAGGTAAGTACAGGTAAGTGCATTTTATTTTTGAAAGTGCCATAGGGGGCCCTGAAATGGGCCCCCATATAGGGCACCGGGTGCAATGGCCATGCCCAGGGGACCCCTGTCCTCTATGCTGGCCACTGGGGTGGTGGGCATGACTCCTGCCTTTCCTAAGGCAGGAGTCATGTGGCATGGTAGGTTTAGCACCATAAAATGACGCTAATCTGGTTAGAGTCATTTCTTTTTACTCTAACCTGCCTAAAGCCATTTTTTGGTGCTAAACCCTCTTCTTCTATACTGCCAGCCCCACCCGACTAAAGTCATTTTTTTAAACTCTAGCCTACCCTTTGCACCGGCTTGCACCATTCCATAAATATGGTGCCCGGCTGGTGCACAGAAATGGTGCAAGCCGGTGCTCAACTTTTTGGTGCAAAACTGAGTTAGTGCAGTTTTGCAGCAAAAAGTATAAATAATGGCCAATATTTTGTAAGTTTGCGCCACTTTTGTGTCATAAAATGACGTTAATGCGGTGCAAAAAAAGTTTAAATCAGGGCCTTGGTGCTAGATGGGTCTAGCACCAAAGTATAAATATGGAGTTATTTTTGCACCGAATTGGAGTAAAAAAAAATGACACTAATTCGGTGCAAACAGAGTATAAATACGCTGCAGAGTATAAATATGCCCCTAAATATGGTGTTAAGGCCATAGAGTCATTTTTTGCACGGGAACGCCTACCTTGCATCTCATTAAGGCAAAGTAGGACTCCACTTTCAAAAAATTACTTTAACTCCATAAATTTGGTGCTAGAGGGGTCTAGCACCAAAGTATAAATATGGAGTTAGTTTTGCACCGATATAGAGTTTAAAAAAATGACACTAATTTGGTGCAAACAGAGTATAAATATGCCCCACAATATGAAAACAATAGGAAAAAGCACACGTAAAGCGTTTATTCATTGTGCAGCAGTGAAAAAGTACTTAGGTTTTCCTTCCACCTTGCTGCCACTACCAGGAGGCAAGAAGCCTTTCACTTTTTCTCTAGGGTTCCCTGTTATGGGCAAAAGATCGAACTCGTTAAATATCTAATTGAGGTCCGGCTTGACAACGGAGCTGCCTGAGACCTATTATTATCAATTCTTTTCTTGATTTTTTTTCAACTAGACTAGCTTTCTTTAATATTCAGCCAGAGCTCAAAAACAAAGCCAGACCCGATAGCTTTGCCAATGCTTGTTTAAATTGCCAATATTGTGCAAAAGTACGTTTTCTGTTTTTTCACCTTGTTTAAGGTTTTGTAGATTAAAGTCTTAATTGTGCTCATTCTTTAATTAAGACTTTATGAGATAATTGTCTGCCACCATGCTGCACAGTGTTTAATTGAATGCAGAATTTTTTATGTTGATGATAATTCGTTTTAGTGGGTGACAGCCCTGTGGTGGGTAAAATTATGCATTAAGGGTTCAATCATGCGGTGCACAAATGTGGCTGGGCTGGAAACATGCTTTATGGTGTGTAAGTTCTCCTGAACCGTACAATCATAGACTGTGGATTGGTGCAATGTTGCTCTGATTCATGAGCTCAGCCCAGCAGGCAAGCAAGTTTTCAGTTGAAGTGGTTCTTGCAAAGGGTCTTATTCTGATCTGGTTTTGAAGTTTAAGGCCTAAAGCCCCCTCTGATGTAGGGGGCGTATGTACAGAATGGGTGGTCCTCACAGTGGAAGAATTTACTTGGTTATTGGGCAAATATGTACAAACAGTTGGCCAGGTCAAAGTATCTATTGGGAAAATGTGAGAGTTGTACTCCAATATATGCTTGGCGCCTTGGGAAGGAGGGGTTAGAGATAATCCTTGGGCAGATGCTAAGTGGCACCCTTACTATTATGATTAGCAACGTTTGGGTCATTTTTTGCTCCCAGTGTATAATCCGACATGTTATGTTTTCCATTCATTTCTGGGTAGTGTTTCTTGGTATGGGTCTACTGAGCTGGACTCTGACTCGTTAACTATCTATGTATGCGATATTCACGATTAGGAGCCGACACACCAGTGTTCCTAGTATATTACCCGGATGTCTCCAACTGCTTTGTAAATATATTAGGAGCAATATGACTACGTTGCATTGCTTTTATTGGGTAATATATTAATTACTGTACTAACATTCCTTACAATCATATAGTACCATAGATAATGGATGTTTCCATGCAGACTTTTCTTCACTATAAGTCTGCTTTGCAGTATAGTTGTCTGTTTTTTCCATGTTTACGTTCCTTTGGAACATCCATTCTTTCTTTTATATTGTTATACAGTTACGCCTGGTTAATCGATGCATCAGTTTTTTTCTGTGTTGACCATATAATTATTCGCCTTATGACGGTATTGTGATGCCTTAAAATACATTAAAAATGACAGCTTACCCACAAACACAACTCACACTAAATTCATTACTTTGTGGAGTTGAAAATGTGACCGCATCCATTATTTGTGCGAGAAACTTAATTTCTCAATTAGTTCTTTAAACTTATCTACAAAAACATTCTTGTTCTCCAGGCTACTTCAGGACACTGCATTTTGATAACCAAGTTTGCAAGTAAAGGGATATGTTAAGTTGCTTTGATGGAGAAGAATGTAGTTCCAGGCGTATGCTATCTCAAATAAAAGGACATCAAATGCAGTTATTAATTATATAAAATCAAGAATTTACAGAAAAGGAACATGAGGCGCTCAGTCAACAAATGCTTTATCTTCACCAATGAGCTTGAGTGTTGCCTGAAGGGAAGGAGTCATACTGTCTCTCTTACAAGCAGAGCAGGCTTCCCGCAAAAGTCTGCAGTTTAAAAAGAAAGATCAAAACTATTACTTAACACCGATGCGTCTTAATTTGAAGGAAAACTGTTACTCATGTCATGAGAGACAAAAACCCAAGAAATAGGAGGTGGCAAAAGCTTCCGTGGGGGAACCACCAGGGTTCAGTGGTGGCAACATTTACCAGTTTCTAATGAAGGAAACATGGTCGGTGTGGCTGAAAAAGGCAAAAGTACCAGTCAAGGGACTAGAGGTCTGTGGAGCTCGTACCTTGAGTAACTGCAGCCTGTGAATTGCAGACCCAATATGTTAAGTCCCCCAGGCAGCCGAGTGGAATCCTGCCGCTTGCAGCTGAGATGACACTGTGGAGTAGACAGCGACTATGGTTAGGGAGACAGCGCATCTCTATGTCCCCATGCCTACCTGGGATTGCAATAACAGCACCATCTGGCACAGGTGGAGACAAAAAGGAGCTCAGTTATTGCCAGTGGAATCTGGGATTAGAATATGTGTGTGCCGGGGCTACAAAAACATGTACCCACTGTGTACACTATAGGTATGCGGCGTGTTTTCTTTAAAAAGCATCTACCATTTTCAGAGAGTGTCAATGTGTAGATGACACTATAACCATTCACCAAAAAGTGCATTCAGCCTCAACCCCACTGAGCCTCGAGAGACATTCATGAACTTGGAATCTTAGTGAGGACACTGCATGCAGTCTGTGAGGAGGGTCTCTTTGGAGATACTACAGTGTCAGCAAAGGAAAGAATTAATATCTATTTATAGCTGGTGACATAATATGTAATATATGTTGTGCATTGTAAACGAATGACTTAACATTTATCTCCATTAAATCTTCCCATCTTTTTGTAAAGATGCCCTTAGTAAAGCACTTTAATTTCCTTCAGTAAAGAGTCCCATGAACCACCGGAGGCTCTGACTGGTATATTCCAAGGAATACAGAAGGAACCCTTGTTGCTTGAAGGATTTTTTTAAATAAATCTTAAAATATTCGGATAAAGTGATGTCCATGATGCCAAAAGTAGCACATGCAGATCAGCATGGTAAAAAACAAACCTCTCAGGCATTGAGAGCTAAGGGGCATAGCGCATCCAAGTACAGGGTGTCTTCTCTGCACTTTATCGGAGGGTCAAGCAACATGTTTCTTACTTTGTTGTTATTCTGCCTGCTCAACTACATCGGAGAGATATCTTCTAGAAAAACAATGCCTTCCAAGTAATTAACGTGCCAACTTAAGTCAAAAACTGTGGTAGCTCTCCAATAGTCCCTGGTATTAGTATAAGGACCTCTGCATCCCGCACAAGGTTTTCCACTCAAAGAAACCGTGAAACCAGGCCAGCACTAGGCAAGGCAGATCAGTCACAGTCGCAACACAAAAAAAAATCAATTTGCAGACTGGCTATCTGGGTTCAACTGAACTGCCACCTGCCTCTAGAACTCGTTTCCAATCCTTGCCCGGAGTGGGTATGCCCTGTTCGCCTTCAAAAAAAGCCTGGAAAGACATTAGTTGAAACTGGCATTCTACACAGCCCTCCTCTCCTTTCCATCTGCATCCTATCCAGCCCAAGACTACTTCCCTCACTGGCTAGCCCATCACCCCTTCTCCATCTATTCCCCAAACTGTACTTCCAGTTGAGGGTGCCATAACACCCCTATCTGCACCTGACTATCCCAGCGCCCCTCTCTATTCATTCCTCAAGTTTTACTTCCACCTGAGTTCGGCACGACTTTTCCACCTGACAAGAATGGCCTCTTTCTTCAACTAACCCATGATCCTGCTCCTCACCTGAGGTCTGCATAACGCTCTAAACTAACCTTCCTAACCCGATCTGTTGTGGGATTTCAGGTGCCGCGCCCAAGGAGAGCCGGGCAGTGCCTTCTCTCCCAGGCCAACCAGATTAGGACCCTTCCACACTCTACTGGGGCGCAGGCCCCAACTTTCAGGGAGCTCCGAACTGGTCCCATCCCTTTGGATTCGCGACTATTTAATCATCAGCTAACCCGACAATCACAAGTCTAAGGACTAGAGCTCCGAGAGGCTCATAACACCATATAAAAAACGAATGAATGGATGAATGTGTTCAGCACAGATCACCCCGAAGCGAGTAATGCAGCGGTCCGATGCCCGTCCCCAGAGCTCTGAATCTTGCCCAGCATTGACTTTGCTGGTTTTCAGTCTCTGGCAAGGCTGGGTTTCCCAAGCTGTTCGACATTTCATTCCTGACAGCCAGCAGGATTCGTAGTGCCATTTACTTGGAGCCAGCCAGCTGTGAAATGCATTTTCAGAATCCAGGGCAGATCATCATTTCTGAAAAAGTCATTTTCAAGAACTCCCCCTGATAACGGAAGAAGTTATTTTTTTCATTATGTTCATTAAAATATTTCCCTAGCAATTTATAGGTTACCATGCCTGTTGCTGATTCTGCCGATATCTGAGTAGGCGCTGTTCGACAGTCGGCAATCTCAGGTCCAGAACCGGGGAGGGAGCGCATTGCTACTCGTGACTTTCTGAACCCATTTATTTATGTGAGAGAATTGACAATTTTCAAGGCAGACGGCATTTCCTGCTCGGAATACGACCCCAGTATAAAAAGAACTCACTAGTTTACAAGCTCCCCTCCGTTCCCCGTCCTTAATGTCGGTGCCCTCTTCCTCTAGTTCTGGCTACAGTGCACACCACATGACTGCAACCAGCATGTTTATTGCGTTTTTATTGCTGAGAGGCCATGGTCCTATCTGTTAAAATAATTTCGATAAACTTAGGGCCGAAAATAAACACCTTTATTTACGCCTGACTGAAATTCACAAAAGATTCCTTGTAGACGTAAATGGATTTCCTGTGAGTGTGACCCAGGCTCTTCGTTTACCTTCCAGAGGATCCTTTTCATTTCTGGGAGTTTGGGTTGGCATATTTTCAGTCTTCAGCCAGATTGCTTGAGGGCGGTAGGGCCTTTAAACCACATCATGGAGCTGTGTAAATTAGGGGTTCCCAACCAGAACATTTAGGGGCATATTTATACTCCGTTTGCGCCGAATTAGCGTCGTTTTTTTCGACGCAAATTCGGCGCAAAACTAACGCCATATTTATACTTTGGCGTTAGACGCGTATAGCGCCAAAGTATGGGCAAATAGCGTCATTTTTTTGCGTGAACGCCTTCCTTGCGTTAATGAGATGCAAGGAAGGCGTTCCCGTCTAAAAAAATGACGGCGACGCAAATGCGTCGTATTTATACTCCCGGGCAAAAATCACGCCCGGGAGTGGTCGGGTCAAAAAACCACGCATTTGCGCCACTTTTTAACGCCTGGGTCAGGGTAGGCGTTAAGGGGCCTGTGGGCTCAAAATTAGCCCACAGGTGCCCTCCCCTGCCCCCAGGGACCCCCCCTGCCACCCTTGCCCACCCCAGGAGGACACCCAAGGTTGGAGGGACCCATCCCAGGGACATTCAGGTAAGTATACATTTTTTTTTTTTTTTTTTTTTGGGTGGCATAGGGGGGCCTTATTTGTGCCCCCCTACATGCCACTATGCCCAATGACCATGCCCAGGGGACATAAGTCCCCTGGGCATGGCCATTGGGCAAGGGGGCATGACTCCTGTCTTTACTAAGACAGGAGTCATGTAAATGGCGTCTGGGCGTCGTTAAAAATGGCGCAAATCGGGTGGAGGCGATTTTTTGCGTCAACCTGACTTGCACCATTTTTAAGACGCCCTAGCGCCACTTTTCCCAACGCCAGCGCTGCCTGGTGTACGTGGTTTTTTTCCACGCACACCAGGCAGCGCCGGTCTGCTTGCGCCGGCTAACGCCATTCAATAAATACGGCGCCCGCATGGCGCTTCAGAATGGCGTTAGCCGGCGCAAAATTTTTTGACGCTAAACTGCGTTAGCGCAGTTTAGCGTCAAAAAGTATAAATACGGGCCTTAGTCTTGGACGGCTTTACTGAGCAGGTGGTGGATGTCATCCACAAAGAAAGGGAGCTGTCTCTCAGTTCTGGCAGCCCTGGCCTGCCCCTGTTTGCCACTCATAGGGACTCATCTGTATCCACTGGGGAGCCATTAAGCTGTGGTAGGAGAGACTCCACTACTGTCATTCAGTCTTCTTCTGATCGAGCCCTTACTTTGACCTCGAGCGCACTAACTGTTGCCATTTCCCCTCCTGTAAGTGGTGAAAGGAAGGCAAGCAACCCAGATCAAAAGGTGGTCAGCTCCACTCCCAGACCCTGCACCCCAGCGACTCTGCCGGTTCCCCAGACTGCTCGCCCTCAGGCCTTCTTGAGTCCAACAACCAACTTACCTGTTTGATTCATGCTTTCAAATTGCTCTTGGCTATCAACCTCTCTCCTGTGTTTGCCCACATGTCTGTTATCGAAAGGAAACTGTCTGAGGTCACAGGACCTGGCGCTGGATCATGTTGCAGGCAGGTATCCAGGCCTACTGTTGTTACTATGGCTTCACAGACTATTGCCCATACGAGTATGCCCCAGGCCTTTTCTCAGTCTCACATACCTACTTTTTCAGTACCACCTGTAGCCCTTCAAGAAGCCCCTACAACTTACCAACATTTGGATCCCCCTGTACCTCCAGCCTCTTCAGCTACTAGCTCACTAGCAGGTAATCAACTTTCGCTAGGCCTGAACTATCCTAGGGGTGGCAAACGTGTTCAATTTACCCCCAGCTGCTTGTCCTTTTGTTGTGATTCTTCCCAATGTCCCCAGACATAATCCACAGACTACTGAAAGTACAGAGCACTTAATGGTCACCCATGGCTACACTCACATGTCTGCTATGAACCTAATTTGTTTTTTTAAGTTTTCGATTGTGGTGCTGACTGTGGCACTGAAATGTAGGTCCCTGAAAGGGTAAGAGAGTTGTCACCTGTGATTGTCTCAAAACTGGAACTGGATTTTGAACCCAAGTTCACATTGCCTTTGCCAGGTCCTGTACACAAGTTGCTGAGTTAGAACCTAGCAGGTCTCACCGCTAAAATCCAGGTGAAGAACTGGGTGGACTTTGTCTTATCATATGATATTGCCATCTTAAAGGAGACTTGGGCAACAAGGGACTTATTTTGTGATGGCTTTATTTGTCACATTGTCTCTGGCATTTCCTCGGGTTTGGGAAGGCCCCCCTGCAGGGCTTGCTATTTGGTTTAAAATCTTCCTGGACTGTATAATTTCACCAATTCCTACCAACAGTAGGTTGGTCCAAGCCTTTCAGGTCAAGTCGTCTAAGTCTTTCAGTTTTGTTCTCATTAATTTTTTTATGATAACTTATCTACAAAGAACAATCCCAATTTTGTTTTTCATTTTGACTTTATTTGTGAACTGGAATTTAGCCATCTTCTTCACGATTGCAGCCTTAGCTATGTGTGAAACTCTATAAGGGTGAGAGCCAGTTAGGCCAGGTGTCGTCATGGGGGGTCATGTGTAGTATGTGGAGGTAATGCAGGCAGGTTAGCTCCCTAAACTCATTGGAGAGATAGTTGATGCAGGGGCCCCATGTCTTATCAAACTGCGGCATCGCTCCCACCGCCTTTGCCATTTGTGATCTTTTCCATGCCCAGAATATCCCATAGTTTATGGAGCCAGTCCGTGTGTGTAGGGGTGTCAGTTGAGTGCCACAGTGACAATAGCAAGGTGTTTAGCAGCCCCTATTGCAAGTGTGATAGCCCTCTCCTTTGGGGACTTAAGAGGATAAGTCAGGGCATACGGAAGCCTCAGCAGGACATAACTTGGAATTCTCGGGATGGTAGTTTCATAGATGCTATACCCAGAATGAGGATATTTTAGGGCAGTACCACAGTATATGTGTCAGCGTACCCAGCTGACCACATTGGCCCCAGCATCGATCAGTGCCACCCAACCTCCAACCGGCTATCTGCTCTGGTGTGCAGTACCAGTAGCGAGCTATTTTTCGTAAGAGTTCCTTGGTATTCATGTTACAGGCCGAGACCCTCACCCTGTGCAGGACATCCCGCCATTCCTTATTCGGGAAGGTGCGGCCACATTCCGTCTCCCATTGCGTCTCACCTTGGTTTTCACCAAGAGGGGAGGTCTCACTAAAAAAAGCATAGAGAACTGAGGTAAGTTTTTTATCTGTTGTGCACATAAGCAACCAGTGATTAAAGGGGGTAATGGGTTTGCCTGCATGCCGGCGGATCACTGGGGAGGTCACCCAGTGGCGCACTGCCAGATATTGCCAGAATGCTGTCAATGGTATTCCAAAATCACCCCTGTAGACGTGGAAATTTCACAACACAGTCAGCATCAAAGAAGTCCCCAACTCTCTTACAGTTAGAGTTCTGCCAGATCTGTAATGAGGCTCCAGTGGATGCCAGCTAAAAGTCTGGTTTGCCAATGACTGGGGACTTTGATGCAAAACTGGTCTCAGAGTAGGGTGGTCCTGTTGGCCTAGAATCCTTTATCTTACATCCTTTCTCTGTGGCTGTACCCGACTGTCTCAGTGGATGTAGAGGCTTGATGTTATCCTCTATACCTGTTTAGACACAGATTTATGCAATGTGTTTGAATGGGTAGCCCTTCACAGTCTCTCAACACCTACATTCATGGGAGGGCTGGCTTATCAACCATAGACTACATTTTTGTCGACAGGAACGTTCTTGGATTTTTAGGGAATGGTATGGTAATCCCCAGCATTTCTAGACACCACAATCCTCTGTCCGTCACTCTGTTCTGCCCAAAGCCCTGCCTGCGGTCAGTCGTTGTGGGAGGGGCAAATCTTTCTCTGAGCAGTGGTCGGCTCAGGTTGGCATGAAAATCCGCCAACCTGAACCATGTGCTGCGCAGGCTTTGTGCTGAACATTTGGATATGCTCTGTGAATGCTTGTGTTTGACCTATGATTCCCCAAGCAATATAGATGCTTTCAATATGTCAGGGCACACTATTAAAAAATATCTTATGAAGCTGATTGCACGTATAAAGCCAGCTGTCCACTGCTGATTTGACAAGGTCTGTAGGGATGCTAACCGCTGTTTGCAGCCTAACCTTAGGGCAACTCCAGGGGTTCCGACTGAGGTTGCCTCTTGAAGAAGAACTGATAAGTTAGCCATCAGTAGAAGGAAGGTGGAGCTTAAGGAGGATGTCTGGCGTACTCTGGTCACTTCATGTAGGACCACAGATAACTGCTTGTTTGGCAAACTGTTAATAATAATTATTTGATAAAAACTGATTCTATTCACATTTTCGATAATATCAGTGCAGACTCTTGGGTGGGCCAATTCAAGTATGTTTATCATATCATATATCTGATTGTGATAGTGGGGAGGCTGATTTTTCTATGCCCACATACCACTGGGCATAGGATTCTCAGTGGAGTAGGTGGCTGAAGCTATCCATGATAGTCCCAGGAGCAGAGTCCCAGGGCCTGATGGGGTACTCAAGGACCTATATAAGTTGGAGGTGGATCTGTGTGCATCCGTACTAACAAACTATGCCAACCTACCCTGTAAGACTGGCCTGCCCTAGTTGTGGCGTTTGGCAATTATAGTCCCTATTTTCAAAAAGGGGACTGCTGCTACAGGCCCATATCTCTTTTGAACTTCATTGTGAAGGTTATTGGCAGGGTCATTCTTAATATAATCTTGTCATGGGTCATGGATAATCATATCATCTCTGATGTCCAATATGGCTTCAGACATGGTCTTGGCACCCAAGAGCAGTGCCTTGACGTATTTCTTTTAATTAATATATAAAATTCGGGTAAAGGGGTCCTTTATATCTCACATTTATGGATCTGGCTTGTGCTTTTGATAGTGTGGTCAAATGCAAACTATGGGAAGGGTTTGTGCCCTTGGTGCTTGACTCTGGCTTGATGTCCTTTTTATGTGCTGTTCAATTCGATCTTAGTGCCTCTGTCAAATATGGACCACATGGCCAGTACATCAAGAGCTTTGACTAGGGTTGAGGCTTCAGACAGGGCTGCGTCTTGGCTCCAATTTTGTTTCTCTTATATATAAATGGCCTGGAGGCAGCCCTGCCTGACAGGGGCAGGGACATTCCAACCATCAATGGCTGGTCTGTCCCTATTCTTTTATATGCAGACAATGCCGTTTTATATGCTGTCACTGCAGTTTTAGTGTCCCGAACACCGAATGTCCTTCAGCTTTTGTTGGATTCTTTTGTTGGTTTTATGAACAGCTTTGGCTTGATTACAAATATTGCTAAAGCTTTCGTAATGCCCTGCGGGCCAAAGAACCTGAAATTGCACTGCTGGGAATGCCTATGGGAAGAACCAAGGAATTCCCATATTCGGGGGGTTACCTTTGACAGGTGAGGGTCTTGGGCTCCATGCAAGAGTCAGAGATGTCTTATGTTCTGTAACTCAGTAGGATTTCTTTTCAGCCTAGCTTCTAAGATAGGCAATTAACTGTTGCCGGCCCTTGTCGAGATATATATAAAAGGAAATGTGTGCCGATTCTCAATTACCGTTCTGGCCTTTGTATGTGCAAGATTGTCAATCAACTACAGGCTGAGGAAAATAGAGTTTGTACACATATCCTTGGGTTGTTGCCAGGGTCACCTACTTATTCCATTTATGAGGAACTCGGTTTACTGTATGTAGAGAACATTATTAATTTAGACCCTTTGATGTTATGGTGTTCCATCTGGTGCAACTCAGAGGCCTCTTTGAATAGGGAAATCGTTTTGGATTGTGGCAGGTGTGAAAAAAGTATTTACATTCCTTGGCTCAGATATATTAAAGATATGTGCAATAGGCTTGGCCGACCTATCATCTTTTTTCTCGCCTTTGTGATATTACTGCAAACGATAAAAGTTGACTGAAACCCTCTTTCAGCCATTTCATGAAAAGGGAAAGAGGTGTCTGAGCTGAGGAAGCCCGCAACAGAGAGTAACTGTTGGCACAAACCCCTTCTGGATTAGAGCCTTATCTGGTTATGGTCATGAAAGGTAGGGCCCTTCTAACTCGATTTAGGGCCAGATTAGATGCCAGCTCTCCTTTCCTTTAGGCCAATTTGATCTGAAAATAATTTTTGTTTGCCCCTGTGATGAGCGTTCATTACAAACCTTGTCACATTTTGTGTTTTTCTGTAGGTTTTACTGCAGCTATACTAGGAAGCTTTCAATCCCACGTTTAAGGGGCACCCAATATTCCCGTCATACCCCCCCGCACTTTTGTATTTACAGTCGCTTCCCACATCTGAGGTTATGTATGAGGGGCCACTATCATTGTGCATACGCTAAGACACAGGCCCTCCTCATTGTTCTAACCGACAGAATAAGCCTGCTAACCTCGACTGTGATTTGGCTATGCATACCGATTTTTTTTGTGAAGGGCAGCTTTCAACCATCATTGTATTGTACCGTTTATTGATGTACTGCACATCTGTTTTGCTGGGCTGCTGGTTGGCACAGATCATTGTCTTGGTTAAATGTTGTGAGATGTTGGCCTTATGGCCCGATTTGTATTGCTACTGCATTGTTTTTACAACTGATTTCTTATGCTCTCTAATTTATTTTGTTTATATTATTTTTAATGTATTTTTTGCATCTTTGTATTTGTGATTATGTGGTTTTTATGAACCGAATAAAGCCAATGAATTATGATGATTTACTATTTCAGATTTCTCCACCATAAGTGCAGATAATTCTGCAGTTTTAAATCCCATTCAAGGGGCGTTAGCCGTGGAAGTTCGGAAATGTTTACACACTATGACGTTTGTGGCCATTTCTCAAACTGTTATTTAACCCTTACCATCCTGAAAATGATTATAATGTTACACAGTCCAGGCTGGAGTAGCTCTTCTTTCCGGATAAGAAGGGAAGGATCACCCCCATATTCATTAAGTGTGTACAGCAAGGGCTTTCTGCACGGAAAAAAAACAGTTTTTCCTTTGGAGCAAAAAGGTGTGAGTTTGCTTAGAAGTCTTAAATTTCCTATTGTGAAATTCTTTCTATGCTATTTAGAATTCCACAGAGGTGGAAAGGGACTTGTGTCTGGCACAACGTTCCAGGCTTACATCTAGGGACGTTTGCAACTCATAAAACACATAAAAGTATGCTTCCTCACAGGGTTTTCCTACAAAGGCTGCACAATTCCAAATAAATATATTGGAAAACCCAACATCAAACAGTGCTCTGTTCTAACACTCTTTAGGTCTATTTCATGTGCTTCTTAGTGATGCTTAGCCCAGTAGGAAACACACATAATGTTTAGGTCTCTTTGAGAGTTCTGTTTGTCAAAGACCACTTGTAGACCACAGCAAAAACATATTGTGACATACAGCTAGCCTACTGCTTACTATTAGTTGACTTGGTTGTTATTTTCATGTGCTTGCTTCTTATTGATGGCTTTCCTTCTTCTTGTGCTTATCCTGAAACTGTTGCATAGCTTCTTTGCAAACTTTGATTGGCTGATTTGTATCCTTTCACTTGACATGTTCAGAAACTACTTGTTTCTTTTTCTTTCAGCACTCAATCACAGTGCATGTGCTTTCTCACACTCTTTCTCGTGTGCTGCTTCCCATCCAAGCACCCACCCCCAGGTGTGTTTCCTATTGCTCCCTCATCCCCACCCAAACTCTCACATTGCTGCTCCCCTGGCTTTTTTAGATCGAGTGCAAGCGTAAGACCTCTTGTATACTTTTAAGTATATGTCTTCTGTGGGCTTCCAGCTATTTCATTTGTTAGTTTCAGTGTCATTTAAAAAACCTTGCTTGCTAGTGGTCAGTCATGCCTCTTTGTCCCTCCTTCTTCAGTGTGGGAGCCAGGACCAAGTACTGTATAATTACGCTTTGTCCTGTTTATCTGGTCTCTAGGGGACTTTTTTTTAACTTTGTTTCCTGTTCCTGTTTAGGGAAGCTTCCTTTTTCATTTGCAGAGCATTCTAGCTCTGACCTTAGCTCTATACAAGGCTATAAATCAGTCTGTTATCTTGGTCACATTTGGTCTTTGTGGGCTCTCTGCACCCTCTCTTAGCTGCCTGGCTCCTGCCCTTCCTTGGCTTGGATTTTCTTTACCAAGTGTGCCTGCCTGTAGTCCCCAGGGCGGAAGCTCGAATGTAATTGCTTATAGCCCAGGCATCCAGCTCTACCAGCGCTCCGCAATCCTTGGAGACAGTGCCCACTTCTGCTCCATACTGGGATCCTCAGTGCACCTCAGTTCACACACTCTAAGCCCCTCAGCTGTGACTGTGCCATTACCCCACACATGCTGTCTGCCAGAGTACCTCAATTCTTAACGTCAGTACACTCTGCTATTCCAGTACTGGGACCTCGGGTGCAGCTCCATCAGTGCACCTGAGTTCACACACTCCAAGCCCCTTAGCTGTGGCAGAATCCCACATGTGTCTGCCAGAGCACCTCAGTTCTTACAGTCAGCCCACACTGCTGTTCCAGTACTGGGACCTCGGGCGCAGCTCCATCAGTGCATGTCAATTCACACACTCCAAGCCCCTCAGCCATGCCAGTGCCAGAACCCCACACTCACTGTCTGCCAGAGCACCTCAGTTCTTACAGTCAGTACACTCTGCTGTTCCAGTACTGGGACCTCAGGCGCAGCTCCATCAGTGCACCTCAGTTCTACCCCAGCGAGGTTACCTCCTTTCCTATACTGGGACCCCGCTCACATACAGTCCGTTACAGGAGCTCAATTCTAACATTCAGTCCCACTGCCAAATCAATAATACACCCAAAAGAGCAAAACACAGCTCAACCAGTGCACCTCAAGTCTAACATCCAACGCCACTGTTGATGGGAACCACCTTAACTCTGCCAGAATCCATCAATCCTAACATTCAGTGAATGTTTCTTCTCAGTACTAAGCTCACACACACACACACACACCCCTCATCACTTCTGTGGTTCAGAGGCAAAGCCACTCCCATGCTGGTCCCCACTCTCAGCTTCACCAGGGCACCTCCAGGCTAACACTCGGCAACACTGGCACGCCAATACTAGGTTCCTCCCCATAGCTCCATTAACATACCTCACTTCTGACATTGTGTGCCCATTATTATTCCAGTACTGCAACCCACATACAACTTTGTCAGTGCACCTCAACCCTAACCTGCAGCGCCCCATTATTCGAATACCAGCAATTACACAGCGATACGTTTCTCATTCCCCACCAGCTGCTTTTCTGTTATTCCAGAACTGGGCCGGGACACAGCTCTGATTATACCCCCAATCCTGATCTGAAGCGCCCCAAAATTGCTGTATTGGGGTTCACATACAACTCTGCTAATGCACCTCCTGCTCTTTCTGCAGTGCCCTCTGCTGTTCCACACTCTGACTTCTGTTTGAGGACGTGGGGGAGCCAATTAAATCTATTCTAGCTGCCATCTTTATTTGGGAGGCTCTGTTTCACCTATCTCACTCCGTTCTTTCCTTTACTCTTTTTACTTTCAATGTTTTCTCCCCCCCCCCAATTTTCTCTTTCCAGCTCTTAAAATCCACACGTTAACAGTTTTGCTCTTTTTTTAGTCCTCTCCCTTTTTTTTCAGTATCCCTCCTTCTCTTCCTACCTCCTCATTCCAACACATATAAACCTGGTTATTTCTTTCCTTGTTTCGTTTCTCTCTTTTTTCTTCATCAAGCGTTCATTCTTTCACTATTTTTTCTCTTCTCTTCATTCTTTCGCTGCCTTTTTTCTTTGCTCTTTCCTTTGACTCAGTATGCGTCCTTTCACTTTTTTTTAGACCTTCCTTCCTTCCTTTCTCTCTCTTGTTTTTCGTATCTTTATCTGTCAATTCACAGTTTACTATGAATCCATCTTTTTAACGTCTGTATGTGGAAGACACAAGTTACTTGATGGGACCCTAAGTGTCAAAGTGGTTTTCCCATTCTTTGTCTGTGGGAAATGTGTCAGTGCATACATGCCCTGTTTTTTTGCTGCTTGCTTCTCTCACCATCTCTCTTTTTTTCTAATGTTTATTTTTCTCTTTCTTGTCACACTTCTTTCATTATTTTTTCCTCTTTATCTTTCGGTCGCTAACTTCCTTCCCTTTTTTCTTTTGTCTCACACGTTTGCTCTATTTCTTCTCTTAGTTGTATTTTCTTTATCTTTCCCTTCTTTCTTTTATTTCTTTGCAACCCCTTATATTTCTTCCTTTTGTCTGTTGTATTCCTTTCACTTCTCTTTTTCTGCCCCATCCGATCTCTCTCGAGAGGCCTACAGTCTACATAGAGACTACGTGGGAGCAATTTAAGATGCCAATAATTCTATTTTACTAATCGCATCCTTTGGGCTCCAAATTCAGCTAAAGAGCTCTTCAAAATAGTCGGCCAGGTAAACCAGCCTGTTGTAGGAGAAGTCCCCTGCACTCCTTCTCAGTGCTTGTGGGATAACTTGATGTGCTTCTTATATTAAACAAGAAAATTTTTCTACACCTAGTAATGTGCCTTGGCTGCTTGGCGATCTGGTCTGATTCAACACAGCTGTCTCCACTGGAGTCCTTAAGGTTAGTCTCAAAACAGCAATTATCTGTCAACTGGCATCTTCAAACAGGTAGCCCAGGTATGGTCAGATGCTTCCAGACACGTTTGGAATTGCTCCATCAAGTACCTGCTGAGTGAGAAAATGCAACAGCCATCCCCTATTCAAAAAGTAATCTCAAGTCATAGAGAACATAAACAATTTTCAGCACGTTCTGCTGCTGTTTTACACACCACAGCTTTTCAAATGGACTGATATGAGCGAACTTCAGACCTTGGTGGCATGTGCTTGGTGATCTGTGCCATGGAAGCAGAATTTAGACCTGACCGCAGCACCAAAATGGTGGTTCTCTATGCTCTGGCAGATCTTTGTCAGACGTGCTGGGAGGGCGCTGAACACACCCTATATGTCAGTGACTTTTAGCACCATTAACCACTTACTTCTTGATGACTCTCTGACATCGGTTGTCAGGGGCTTGGCTTGGAGTGGTCCAGAACTTTTCTCAGAAACAGATCCCAGTCAATAGTAATGGATGTCTTTTACGTCTTAAGTGTGGATACTTATTTGTTATTCCCCACAGTTCTCCATATTATTACCGGACAACCAATGGATGTTTGGGCGTTCTAAGGAGGTTCGTACCAGAGGCAATAAAGATCAATCTACTATTCTGCTGTACTGCCTGGAAACTGTGCACTGGTGGCGAAGAACCCAATGCAAAATCCAACCAAAGCAAAAATTGGCCTTCCATAACGTGGCCTGACAATTTTTTTTGTCTTAGGACTAGCCCTAGAATTCTCCCATTTGTAACATTCAGCTCCTTGTCACCTTTGTCTATGCCTTTATTTGATGACGACTTGACTACAGGAATGGTTTGGTCTGGCTACCCCAGAGACTGTCTTAACTCTACTGAGCTGATCCCAAATGCTGCTGCCCATCTTCTTGCAGGTTAAATAAAAGAGCCAGCTTTCAGCAGTCAGAGATTTCTCCTCCAGTTCACTGTGGGCAAGAGAGTTGGATTCAAGGCTCTCTCTGTTCACATAAAGCTCAATACCAAGAAATGCTGATATTCATTGCAAGACAGTTAAATTGGCACATGCCAAAAGAGCCATGAGGTAGCCAAATCTAGCTGACTTGCAGGTCCCGACCACCACTTCCTTCATAATCGGTGATAGAACCCTTTGTGCGGCTGCTGCCATGATCTGAAACACCCCCCCTCTCTCTGTAATGATTCTTCACTGTTACTATTCTAGAAGTCCCTGAAGACCTGGTTATTCCTGCTTTGTAGCTCACAGAATCTTGTTCAGTTTTACTAGTACACAAGTCTATGTAGCATCACAAAGCGTACATGCGGGGCACTCTATAAGAGGCAAATAGCGTAGCCTTACATAACCCAACATAACTTAGCTTAACCCCAAATACCCTAACATACCAACATAACATACACCTACAACATTAGCCGGAGACAGGACCCCCCCTACCTCACAGGTGCTGCAGAACGCTTGGGCTCAAGGCAGCAATGGGAGAGACAAAAAGGCTAAGGAAGCTGGAGTTCATTCTCATTGTGCCCACCTAGTCGTATGCTGTACTTCTGCCTCTTGTTTTCTCTTCCTATTTTTAAACATACATTTGTGTTTAGCGTACTGAACTGAAGTTGTGTCAATTGTGCTATTTAGTGCCAGCAGACAATGTTATTCTTGATTTAACTTACAGCACCTGATATATAGACACTTTGGTGGTCAGTATGAGTTTGGCGGTCCTGCCCGCCACGCCAGTGTCAGACCACCGACAGCCTGGCTGGGCAGGACCGCCAAATTAAGATCGCAGCGGTAAACTGGCTGCAACACAGCTAATTCAATGCCTGTACCGCCAGGTCCACTTAACACCACTTTCGGTATTACGAGTATCCTTTCCGCCAGGGATTCCGTGGCGGCAGCCCTGCCACGAAATCAAATTGCGTTAGTGCAGTTTTGCACCAAAAAGTATAAATATGCCTCTAAGTGTGTTATATCCCTGCACATTTTTAGGTTTTGCCTGAACAGCGGATGTGAAATCCCTTGCAAATTTAACAAAAAAACTCTCAAAATAGGTTCAGAGTCTGCCCATTATTTACCATTGGTTGGCTCCCAATGTCACTCTTGTTTTGTTGCTTTTCATGGGTTAGAGCCTCCTCCACGCCTCAGCATCCTCTTGGGGCTTCGATGTGAGTCCCTCTCATGGAGCAGTGACCAAGTACAGCTTCCTGTGGCCAGTGTCCTTTCACTGACCCCATGTTCCTGTCGGCACTTCTTTTTTTTACTTTGACATGCACTCTTGCAGTCTGCATGTGTCTGCAGTCCCTCTGCTTCACACTTCCCTCCTCTCATTCTCTGTTGTTTTTGACCCAACCCCGCTGTCAGGCACTATGTCGCACAGCCTAGGTGGCGTGTCGGTTGACGGGTGGAGCTCATAGCCTTCAAGGCTGCGCACTGCACCTGGACTACTGCTCGTTGTCAGTTCCTCCGTCTCTCCCCGCTGCACTTACCTGTTATTGTCTTCTGCGTCCAGTTTGGCATCTGCCTTGCCACCACGCATTTTCCTTGCTGTCTTCTTTCCCGTCCTTGCATGCCTGACATTCTTGCTCCCTGAAGCCATGTCGGGTTCGTCGGTGGGCGTCACATTCATCAGGTTTTTCTTTTGGCTGCCTTCACTGATCCCTGCAGCTCAGAGACTAAAGCAGCAAATGTTCTGGATGGTAATAAAAGACTGTGTGTGTTATACAAATTGATCGAAATACTTATATTGTGGCATTCTGTGAATTAAATAGTGACTTCATTGTTTGATGCCTGCAAAGGATAAAGAAAAAAAACAATACTATTAGACTGAACCTTATTGCTCATTGAAGAGCTTTTGTTTTGTTTAAAAATTCAGACTGATTGTTTAGCATACATGGACAGCAGTTCACTGTCTGCCTTTGAACCCTTATGAAATATGTGAACTGGGTGATACATACATATCTTTATGGTTTAAGAAGTGCTGTAATTTTGAGTTGAGTTAGTATATACACCCTTTCTGTTTTGTTTTTTCATTATTTTCTCTAGCTCCTGCATCAGACATTACAGGTATGTGAAGAAAAGGAATGACCTTTGTCTACATAAATAAGTGTGCATATTATGTATTGTATCATTACTGTCTAGTTTGTTTTGTAGAACCAGAACACATCATTTCCAGAGTACTAGGAAACTGCGTTTTTCACAAAAGGGAAGAAGGGACATTAGATAGATGAATAAGGGAGCCACAGTGT
Source organism: Pleurodeles waltl (assembly GCF_031143425.1). Taxonomy (NCBI): domain Eukaryota; kingdom Metazoa; phylum Chordata; class Amphibia; order Caudata; family Salamandridae; genus Pleurodeles; species Pleurodeles waltl. The sequence goes on along the minus strand of NC_090442.1, from coordinate 699,001,856 downwards.
TACTTAATATACAATTCATAAGGACTATTTCAAAACACTAAGTAGTGTTTCTATTTGTTTTAGAAGCTGATATGCCTACCAGACGTTATCAGGTGTGGACTTGGACAAGCTTCATCCCTTCGAACCATTGGGTCAGACGTGATCAATCATTGGTCCGTTTCGGGAACCGGGAAGTTGGGAACTAAGCCGATCCCTTTTCACTCCTGCAAAAAGATAACCAAATCCTGACACCTGCCCTCCTCCTACTCTACATTTTCAACCACCACCCACCCTCCTTCTGCTCTCCGTTGTACAGCTTCCATTTTAGGATATCCTCATTCCTCACTCCACATCCATACTCCTCATCCCTGCTTCTCATCCCTGCTTCTCATCCATCTTTCCTACTTCTCATCCATCATATATCATCTCTACTTCTCATCCATCATCCCTGCTTCTCATCCATCATTCTTACTTCTCATCCATCATCCCTACTTCTCATCCATCATCCCTACTTCTCATCCATCATCCCTACGTCTTATCCCTGCGTCTCATCCCTGCTTCTCATCCATCATCCCTACTTCTCATCCATCCTACATCATCCCTACTTTTCCTCCATCATCCCTGATTGTCATCCATCATACTTCATCCCTACTTCTCATCCATCATTCCTGCTTCTCTTCCATCATCCCTACTTCTCATCCATCATATATTATACCTACTTCTGATCCATCATCCCCACTTCTCATCCATCATCCCTGTTTCTCTTCCATTATCCCTACTTCTCATCCGTCATCCATGCTTCTCATCCATCATACCTACTTCTCATCCATCATCCCTACTTCTCCTTCATCATACATCATCCCTACTTCTCATCTATTATCCCTATTTCTCATCCAGCATCCCTGTTTCTCTACCATCATAAGAAGCAGGGATGAGGGATGAAAAGTAGGGATGATGGAAGAGAAGTAGGGATGATAGAAGAGAAGTATGGATGAGAAGCGGGATGAGAAGTAGGGATGATGGAAGAGAAGTAGGGATGATGGAAGAGAAGTAAGGATAATGGATGAGAAGTAGGGATGATGGGTGAGAAGTAGGGATGATGGGTCAGAAGTAAGAATGAGAAGTAGGGATGATGGATGAGAAGTAAGGATGATGTATGATGGATGAGAAGTAGGGATGATGGATGAGAAGTAGGGATGATGGATGAATAGTAGGGATGAGAAGCAGGGATGGGGATGAGAAGTAGAGATGATGCATGATGGATGAGAAATAGGGATGATGTATGAGAAATAGGGATGATGTATGAGAAGTAAGGATGAGGTATGATGGATGAGAAGTAGGGATGATGGATGAGAAGTAGGTATGATGGATGAGAAGTAGAGATGATAGATGAGAAGTAGGGATGAAGGATGATGGAGGAGAAGTAGGGGTGATGGAAAAGAAGCAGGGATGAGAAGTAGGGATGATTTATGATGGATGAGAAGTAGGAATGATGATAAAAAGTAGGTTTGATGGATGAATAGTAGGGATGAGAAGCAGGGATGAGGGATGAGAAGTAGGGATGATGCATGATGGATGAGAAGTAGGGATGATGGGTGAAGTAGGGATGATGGGTGAGAAGTAAGAATGAGAAGTAGGGATGATGGATGAGAAGTAAGGATGATGTAGGATGGATGAGAAGTAGGGATGATGGATGAGAAGTAGGGATGATGCATGATGGATGAGAAGTAGGGATGATCGATGAGAAGTAGGAATGATGTATGAGAAGTAGGGATGATGTATGATGGATGAGAAGTAGGGATGATGGATGAGAAGCATGGATGAGAGGTAGGGTTAATGGATGAGAAGCAGGGATGAGACGCAGGGATGAGAAGTAGGGATGATGGAAGAGAAGTAGGGATGAGACGCATGGATGAGAATTAGGGATGATTTTTGATGGATGAGAAGTAGGGATGATGATGGGAAGTAGGGATGATGGATGAATAGTAGGGATGAGAAGCAGGGATGAGGGATGAGAAGTAGGTATGATGTATGATAGATGAGAAGTAGGGATGATGAATGAGAAGCAGAGATGTGAAGTAGGGATGAGGAGTGAGGAACGAGGATGTCCTAAAATGGATGCTGTACTACTCCTTGGTTTACAATCTATTATCGCACAATGCCTTCTTAACCACCTTCATGTAACATTTGGGAGTCTCCTCTATGTAGTCAATCCCTTCTTGTAGTCAATTTCTGTTGTTATGTGGTTTGGACTTCTTTTGACAGTCTGTGGCTCTTTTATTTATAGTAATTGGTCATTGGAGGCCTTGGCTCTAACGGGTGGGTTGTTCTAATAAAAGCATACGTGGCTGCCGCTGGTAATGTTAATAGCTCTGCAGTCATTTCCACACACTTATCAGACATGTTCTAAATCCGGTCCTTTAGACCACGTCTCACTTTTCTGTTTTAAACAATACAAAATCACTATCAGAAGACATTTATCAGCAGTTTATAACTTTGTGGTCTAGGTTCAGTGTGCGATCCAGTCAAAACATACAGAGGATAGTCCCATATAACAACCACCTTGAGGCAAACGCGCTTTGCTGCAGGCAGGAACGGTACAACGATTTTCAGCACTCGCAAGAAAGAAAAAAAAACATTTTGCCACCTGGCGTGCTCCCCATTCACTGGGAAAAAAATTCTTCTGGCCTTTTGTAGTAATTTCACACCACCATTATTTGTTGCCTAAGGCCATTGCCTTACCTTGTCTTTTATGGAAGCCATGGCTTGAAGTATCTCTTAAGGGACCTTTAGCTTGTCACTCCGGAGCCCTCATTTAAGTTTTGTCGAAATTCTGCAAACCTATAAAACTTCAGTTAATCAGATTACTGTACATTTTTACCACAAAGCTGCATTTGAACACTGTTGCTAGTTACCAAGACATCTCATAGTAACTTTCCATCAGTGTTTACCATCAACTAAAGACTGCCAATAAACTTTGTTTAGTAAAGGCGCAGAATTTTCCAGGTGTAACTGTGCCACTGCTGACTGTGAATTTGTGCATTAGGGGGCAGATATGTGAGCATTGACATGGTGCAGGTGGGGACTTGCAGGAGGTATTGGTACATGTCCTGTGAATAAAGAAACTAACCAAGCCAAAAGTTGCTTCTGCCATGGGCTGGTGCAGGGAGGTATTCTGCCCTGGGTAAATTGACATCTGCGCGTACCCTAACCTCTTTGTCACTGCCTTGCTGATTTTGTGCAGGCTATTTCCACGTTGCCCCACATCTATGTTCAGAAACGTAATACTGTGGCAACGTTGAACGTGGACAAGGAAAAAAACACATCAGATACTTCGAGCTATTTAGCTTTGTTAATGTTTTTAAAGATGCTGCACAGTGCTGGCTCCTGTATAACATGGTTTAAATTAAACAGAAAAAGTGCTATGATGTGATGGGCACTGACCACGCTATAAATCTTTTTGTGCTGCTGTGGAACATCTTTAAAAAAACATTAACAGCACCAATAGGTCTTGCATAGGTGAAACCTATTGGCTTTGACAATGCTTGTTTAAATGAGAGCTAGTTTATTAGGTGAAGGCTAGCCCCTTCACCGCCTCCTTCATTACTTGCAATGGATGAGAAGGTGCCCTCGGCCATAATGCAAGGAAAGAGAATTCCTCTCCAGAACCCTGGTGGTAGCAAAAGACAGTCATAATTGAAGTGCAGGGAACCTTTGACATTCCTGTACCCCAGTGCCACTGCACCCTCTGCACTACTGATGGCTGCCATTTGCTCACTTAGGGCCTGGTTTAGATATTGGTGGACAGGTTACTCTGTCACAACGGTGACTGATATCCCATTGCCGAAATCTAAATCCCATTATGTCCAATGGAATTTAGATTTTGGGAGAAGGGATATCTGTCACCGTGTGACTGAGTAACCAGCATGGCAATATCTAAATTAGACCCTTAAACTGAAATGCCAATGTACTGCTTTTCATGACACACACAAAAGTTGATGAGAGGCTGCTTACAATAATTCTAACCACTGGCAATAGTTCAGGGTAGCACTCCAACCCATCTTTCTTTTGCTCACTATGCCACCTCAGTTTGGACCCAGTCGTATTCAAATCAGTCTTGACCCAGCTCCTCATGGGAACGGTCTAGCCTAAACAGCCAAGTCAGGTCCTGCCTGAACACAAGCACCCCAGGACTGGTTTCACCCTAGCTATGGCCTCATCAACCGAGTACAGCTTGGTTCTAGTAACACAGTAAGCATGGGACCCATGTCTCAGCATACCCATGCCACTTAGGACATTACATGAAACACATAAAAGGTGATGGGAGGCTGCTTGCACTAAGTCTAACCTCTGGCGATAGCTTAGGGTAGCACTTCAAATCATTGTTCTTTGCTCACCATGCCACCTCAGTTTGGACCCAGCCATACGCAAATCAGTTTTGACCCTGCTCCTCATAGGAACTGTTCAGCCATGACTGAAAAGTAATATAGCGTAGGACATTGTTTGTTTAATGAATTCCTTTTTTTTTTTTTTATTAATACTTTTTCTGACATACAAAAAAAGATACATTTAAGAAAGGAGACCATAAAAAAACAAGTGAAAAAGAAGAAACAAGTCCCTCAATTATCAGACAACCTCTACTATATGCATTGGTTTTCCAGCCATTTGGTCAGTGGTGCCCAGATTAGTTCCCCCCTCTGTCTCTTCTTTTGTCCTTTAGGTTTATATAAACTCAGTTCAATGTTGTGAGTTGCAAATAATCTTGATCGCCATAACTCAAACGTGGGGGGTTCTTCTTTAATCCAGTCCGTGGTAATACAGAGCCGAAATATAGCCATTGCGACATACAAAAAAAGTCTTATTCTCTCCAATGCCGGCTCTGTTTCTCCAGTTAAATCAGTAACTCCTAATAATACCAATATAGGGGACAACTTCACGTTACACCCCGTGATCTTACTGAGGAATACCTCTACTTCAAGAAGCAATACTCTGCAATTCTATCTGCCATTTCTAAAGATTGACCCATCCACTCCCCCGCCTTACCCATCTGTTTAACCCATTTTTCATTCTGCTGTACTATATCATCTTGTTGAAAATCGACTAATATTGCATATATCATACCAATCTTATCCCCCGACTAATGGCCTCTACTAATGCGATCTTATCCATAAACAACATATCATGCCTGTGGCGATAAAGAAATTCCCGTATTTGCAAAAACTTAAAAAAATGGGTTCTAGGTAAGTCATATTGTAATTGCAGCTCCATAAAGGATTTACAGCCTAAATTTCCATATATATCCCCAACACTCTGTATTCCCTGTCGTCGCCAGAAGGCTAAAATGGAATCTTTAAAAATTAGTCTAGGGATAATGGAGAAATCCAATGGCGTATAAACAGTAATCTTACCCAATCCCAAACTTCGTTTTACCTGTGCCCAAACCTTATAGGCTGCTAAAAGAGGGTTAAATCTTACTTTTTTAAAGTAACTAGGTTCCTCAAATTTCGAGAGCCATCCTTTTACTCCCCCACCCAACATCATTGCATATAGGGAGGGTTGATTTACTTCAATATCTTCTCTGACGTTTCCCCTTATAAGTTCATCCATATGTTGGAGGCAGCAGGCAAAATAATATAATGTAAAGTTAGGAACCGACCAGCCTCCACGACACTTAGGAAGCATCATATATTTCATTGCCCTCCTTGGTTTCGCATATCCCCACAAGAAGTCATTACCTATTTTCTCTAGTTTTTTAAGCCAATTTTTTGTAATCTCCAGGGGAATAGCTCGAAATAGGTATAGTACTTTTGGTAAAATCATCATTTTTAAAACATTGCACCGACCTTCAAGTGATAAACATAAGTGATGCATTCTATCTATATCACTTTTTATTTTACTTAACAGAGGGGCAAAATTGAGTTCCACCATTTGATTTACAACAGCAGTAATTTTTATCCCCAAATACATTGCTTCAGATACCACCCGCTTATCCATTATCGAGGTGTAATCAGAGCATACTATCTGTGTCTTACCCGTATTCAATTTATATCCGGAATATCTTCCAAACTTTCTAGCCTCCATCTCGACTTCCTTAATGGCACTCTCCGGATCACTTGTTATTACGGCTACGTCATCCGCATAGGCAAACACCTTCTACTCTACCCCGTAGTAAGTAAGTGGCTTAATGTTTTTACATCCCTCCAATTTAGATAGCAAAGGATCTATATACAAAGCAAAAAACAGAGGGGAACATGGGCACCCCTGTCTAGTCCCCCTTGAGATTGATATAATACCAGACTCCAAGCCCCCAACGCACACTCTAGCTTTAGGGGCTTCATATAAAGCTTTTATAGCTGTTATATATCCTGTCCCTATCCCCTTCCACTTCAGAACTTTCCATAAAAATTCCAAGCCACACGATCAAATGCTTTTTCAGCATCTAATAGTAATAATCCAAGAGGTGTTCGATGCAGCTCTGCAAGATCAAACAAAGAGACTATTCTCCTTATATGATCCATGTTGCGTTTTACAGACTAAGGTAGGTATAACTTTTGCCAGTCTACTGGCTAACACCTTTGCATAGATCTTCCCATCTACATTCAACAACGAAATTGGCCTGTATGAACCGGGGAGACCTGATGGCTTATCCTTTCTTTTAAACACTATAATGTTAGCATGTTCCCATGATAAAGGTGCCTGACCTTCTTGTGCTTTACAAAAAGTGTTATGTACATCCCTCTTTATCTCTGTAAAAAAGACCTTGTAAAATTCCAGTGGTAAAGCATTTGGTCCGGCAGCCTTCCCTGTTGCCAGGGAGGTCACGGCTTCCATTATCTCCACGAGCTGAATTGGTGTATCCAATATCCTTTGCTCCTCAAAGGAGAGTCTCATAGTTCTTAATTCTCCAAAAAATTATCTTACCACCCTTTGCAGTTGTTCAGAATATACTATATCTTCTCTATATAATTCTTGATAAAAATCCTTAAAGACCTCTATGATTCCCTATAGTTTTTCATGTTTCTGGCCATTAGCGTCAATAATATCTGGGATACTTTTTTTTGCAGATTTCAGCCTTGTACGCCTAGCTAGATCTTTACCGGTTGTCTCACCATACTCATAATACTGAAACTTATGGCTTTGATAGTCAGTTCAGCTGCCTTATTCAAATACGCATTAATTTTAGCTTTTAGCATCACAATCTGGGTCTGTGTGGGCCCAAGCTATAGCTTAGGGTTTCACCCCTGACGGCTGCTTTAAATGAGTCCCAGACCACCCCACTCTTTGCCGTATTTCTGTTGATATAAAAAAATTGCTGAATCCAAGCTTTCATATGCCCTATATATCCCAGGTCAACCAGCAATTTCCTATAAAATGTCCAAACTCGGCGTGGGTTGAATAGCCCCCTTATCAACACAGTCAAAATTAACGGATTATGGTCTGACAAAAATCTAGGCTTACATTCTATTGTAGCCCCTTGGATTAGACTATGCGAAATAAAAAAATAGTCCAAACGTACTAATTTCGCGTGTGGGGAAGAATAATATGTATAGCCTGGGTCTGGAGCCATGATGTTCTCCCAGACATCAATTAAGCCATGATCCAACACCAGTCTTCTTAAGGCCTTCCATACTTTAGGTTTCCGTCCTTTATATTGGCTCTGAGTACCCGTAATATTATTGCCAACTTCTATAATCACCGCTTATTATCAATGGTAATGGCCACCCAGTTAATTCCACATTTAAAATATCTAAAACCTCGGCCTCATCAAAAATTGAGCCATAGATAGTACAGAGTGTAAATTTGTGTGCACCCACTGAGCATTCCACAAGAGCCCACCGCCCATCGCTGCTTGCACATGAACGACTAATATGAAAACTACCAATTCTCGCTAATATCGCCACACCCCGTATTGCCACCTTCTGCCGAGTGCAAATTAACGGTGCTAAGCCAAGTTCCTTTAACACCTCCCGTCTGTCCCATGGAATGTGTGTCTCTTGCAGGCAGTATAAATCTGCTTGAATTAGTTTAAGGCCGGCTGTCACTTTTCTCCTTTTTTGAGGGCTATGAAGACCACAGATATTCACAGTACATTTCCTTAATCTACCTGACATTCTTCCTTATATGAATGTACATCTAGTTTTAATATCGCTACATCTCCACTGTTCCTTCCTCCACTACACCTGGACACTGTCTTTGCTTGAATCTCTCCTTGATCCTCTCTAACAACCTCCAGTATGTCTTTACTTGGTTATCCTGTATATTATTGGCTGTCAGAGCTTCCCCCCAACTCCCCTCACCCAACCCCCCCATCCCCACCCGAGCCCTTGCCTCCCTACCCTCCTACACCCCTCCCCCTGCTCCCTCCCCTCACTACCCTCCCCAATACTCTTACACCCTGTTCCTGGAAAGTATGGGACCCCACTGTCCCTAGTGATGGATACGTGACCGCTCTGCCTACCCGTCCTTATCTGTTTACATATCATATATTGAAGTCTCATCAATCTCATTACAATCCCCATAGTACCCTATTCCCCAATACCATATTTTCAAAGTTTGGTTCTTATCGTTGGTGGGGGGGGGGGGGAGAAGAAGCCAGCCAGCCTAACGCCCCACTTTCTCCCTCTTCTCGTTCCCTTTCCCATTCTCCTCTCTCCCCCCTTCCAATCCTCCCCCTCCACCTGATTCCCCTATCAAACACCCAGACCATGCAGGAAATCCCTTACTTTAGCCTCAGACGTAAAATACTGAATTTTACTGCCCATTACCACCTTTAATTTAGCAGGATTTATCAAAAAGGGCTGTGCGCCTTTATTTTGCAGAGGCTGAATTAATTGGCGAAGCCCCCATCTTTTTTTAACTGTCGTATGACAGAAATCTGGCCTCACGAAAAAAATCACACTCCTTGGCCTTACATCTGGAATTGGGTCGGGCAAGGTCGTAGACAGCCTGTCTCGCCTGAAAATTAAGGAGAGAGATTAACATTGCCCTTGGCCTACCGCTTTCTTCTGTAGAAGATATACCTGCCCTATTAAAGGGAAACTGGTGAGCTCTTTGAATTTCTCTCTCCCATTCCCATTGATGCAAGTCCGGAAAAGCCTCTTTAAACAGAGCAGCCATGAACCCTCGTGGGTCGGACCCTTCAACTCCTTCAGGTATACCCAGTACTTGTAAATTATTGTGTCTCAATCTATCCTCTAAATCCGTCAATTTCCACTGAGTGTCTTCAAGTTGTTTCTCCATGGTTTCCCGAGTTGCTCTCTGGGAACCAATAACATCTTCCAAACGAGAAATCCGAGTCTCTGTCTCCTCCATATGTGCAGTAAACTCCGAACATGTTTTGGCTACCCAACGGATTTGAGTTTGCATCTTATGACAGGCTAGTTGAGTTCTGCGACTCTCTTGACTCTTCTCGGTGCTCCATAATACTTTGATAGATAGTCTCTAACGAGACAGGATTATATTGTTTCTCAGTATTACCATGCAAAGTCAAGTCTCCCTTGGAATAATCCCATTGAAGACCCTTGGTATCCTGGGGTTTCAGTAAATGTTTAACAGAGCCTGAATGTTCACTCCTCTTCCTCTGTTTCTTCCTTACAGTGGCACTTTTGCCACTCTCAAGTAACTCTCTATCCGAAGCTAAGCAGGATATTTCAGAGTCTGGCTCAGGGGAATTTTTATCTGCCTCAAAGTCCGAATGCTCATTACTTGACCAACTTGAGTGATCCGATAGAGAGAAAAATTTATCACTCTGTACCACTTCTCTATCTCGGGATGTGGCTAGGCATACCGCTTCCATTTTGCCATCATTAACTGCGTCCACATTGCCCTGGTTTACCAAGTTCTCTGCTAGACTACCTCCGTCACTACTGGGGGACCGTTGTTGAACAATTTCTAATTGTGGTAATGCCATATCAGCAAGGCGATTGTTCATTAAGTCCACCGGATGTTTCTGTAAGATTATGTCACGGGGTTCTTTAATTGTGACATGTCTAATTTATCGTCTCTGGGCCCCCCACTCCTTCCTGCATGGGGGTCCTATCCCAGTTCCAGTCTCAATGAGCACAGGCTGTTCAAACACCAATAACGAAGCAGTCATTCCTGTTTCCTTCGGTGCTCCCTCCCTACTTTTTTCAAAGAATCTGTCCAACGAGGTATTTTTAGGTTTAGCCCTCGTCTTTTCCCCAGACCCACACTTTACCTCGTTTGCGACCCCCTGCCGGGTGGTTGTGCTGACCCTCAGCGGTTTTCCGCGTCCCGCAGAAGGCACCGCTTTCACTCCTTTCGGCGGCATTCGTCTCACGCTGGCCCGCCAGCAGGTATGTACGCCGCAACAATGTAACCAGTGAAACAGGCATCGGAGAAAACAAAGTATCCTCGCGGCTCCCGAGGATCGTGTCTGAAAGGTTTTCTCCTTGCCGATATCCGCGCACATTCTGTAATCCGGTATCGCAGGGGGTACTAAGCACGGGGAATCCTTTCATCCAAACGGGAGCAGGCTGAAGCGGACACTCACGGCCGGATCACATGGCCGCCATCTTGCTTTCCCGAATTCCTTTTTCCAGTGTAGTGTCTATACAAATGCATTAAAGAATTAGTGGTAATCTCACCATTGAAAAAAGGATCTTAAATAACAGTGAGCTGTAGATCGATAACCACATTCCCATTTTTGCACTAATACCAGTATCAGCAGTGCTGGCCCAGGTATAGGTGTATTTGGAGGATACTGTGCTGCCCTATGAGTATCATTTTGGTTTCCGTCCTTGAGGGATAAAAGCTTCACTGATTGACATCAGCTTCTGCAGTTGTCTGATGGCCAGGATGCTGTTGGATTTGTCTGCAGCATTTGATGCTGTGGACCATGGACTGCTTTGAGGTCAATTTTAACGGGAGTTGGGTCTCTGAGACCGAGTCCTAGATTGACATTTGATCCAGTTGGGAAGTTAAATTCTGCTGCACATAATTTAACCAGTGGTGTCCTCTGCGGATTTACTCTCTTACCCCTTTTATTTAATAATCATATATTCCCTCTCGCAGACAGAATCACAGTCCATGTCTTTGGTTTCAGATGTACACCCTTCGGACCTACAGGTGAGTTCGTAAAATCTTGTTTTAATTACAGAGTGGTTGGTGGCAATAAAAAAATAGATGTCACTGTCTTGAAATTGTACTTCTGAGTCCCTGCTGGCCATTCGCTTTGGGATTTATGTGACCTTATTCATTTGGTCGTACTGCATAACTAATACTTTTATTTCAAACGCTGGTTATTTTGACTCGAACCTCACACTTAAATCACAATTAAGAACAGTGACAAAGAGGGCACCCTGCCATGTTTACAGTTCATTTATACTTTACCCGTTTTAAGAGCTTCTAGCGCATCCTGTTGATTCGAGCAGGTGTCTTTCCTTGACTATTTTATTGTTCACTCTTTTTTTTTTCAAATTGGATATCGGGTTGGATGACAAAAATACAGCTGATCAAGAGAGGGCAGTTCCCATGATGTTTGGTCTTGGAAAATATGATGGAATTTTGATGTTTTGTGCTGACATTGGTCGGCTTCAAGTAATAGATCTTATAAGACAGAGAATGCTTTGCCTGGTGGAAAATTAGTTAAGGTCATGCTGGGTAAGCTACTCAAGGTCAAAGCCCGGGGTATGTGGTGTAGTCGGCAAATAATTTTTAGTTTCACGATCTAAGAGGGTCCTTTGCTCTGCAAGAAACCATAACATGGTTATTTTTAAGTGGGGATGTTCTACATTTGGTGGTAATCTTTTGAATGTGGCTGGCACTTCACCATGGAATGAACGCCCACAGGACATTCATTTATTTCATTCCTACACCTGTTTTAAATAAAAATTGAAGTGGAATGCCTTTACATTCATGATGGCTCTATGCCATAGTTCGCACGGATCTTTGCCGGTTATTTTTGGTTTGTCCTGTTATTGTAGGCAACTATACATGCTGTTTTAGGGATTTAATTATTGATTCTTCTTTATTTTGGAGATTTGTTTGCTTTTTCACTGCTGATGTTTGAATTGTTTGTTGCTGACAGCCTTTAAGTTAATTTCTTCTGGCATTTGGCCATGTTCCCTGAAAATACTGGGGTCACACACAATAGATTTTCTAAATCCCCAAAGGGAATTGCAAACTTTTTGGAGAAAAGGAATACTGGCAGGTGTCTGTCACCCAATCGGCTGAGTTATGCTCATCTGAGTGAATGTGTTTAGGAGCAAGACAAGCTTGACAAAATATTTGTCTTTTGGAGATTACATTGCATAGTGCAGCCCTAAGTACTGAAATTAGTACATGCACTAAAACATTGGTATGTTACAACAAGCTAATACTAAATATGTGCGCTTCTAGAAATAATGAGTGTGAATTTTCATCCTAAATATTAATAACTCAGCAAACAAAATGGATAAAAGAGTGAAAGCTGGATACCCAATCATATTTCACCACACTGCCATAACCAAATAGTCAAGCAATACCTATGTAACGAGTACCTGTCATGTGCAGCCCCCATGCACACCTTCATACCGTTAAGCCCGGCGTCCATGACCAATCCTTCAGCATCTCTCCACTGCCTTGCCCTTATCACCAGCATTTTGTATATATTTGTCTCATATGATGGTATTTAGGGTGGGCAGGGGTGCACTCATGCTTGACGCCTGTGTTTGTTACACAGGAGGTAAATAATGCCTTCGTTCTGGTTTTAGAAAGCGCACAGAAGCCGCCGCTGTTGTATCTCTCCAGTTCCTCTGACACAGAACAATGCAAGGTGAGTTACACTTTCAAAATACACCCCACTCTTCCGTCAGATGTGCAGTGCTGCACAGATTAGAAAATCACTTCTCTGGTTAACTAATGTAAGCAACAGAAAAATGTGACAATTTAGAACATTTAATTTGAAAGGTGAGAAGTCTCTTCAATAATGAGCACGCCTGTCTTCGAGGCCATAAACGCTGGTGATGCCGTCAATGCACGGACAGTGACCATGTAACAGAGCCTGTGATGTATGCAACGTAGTCTAAACACATAATAAAAGATATTCCATACTTGTCAATTTGTTTCAATTTACATACAAAAATGATACAAAAAGAAATACAAATATGCTAAAATTTCGTGTGATTAGTGATGAGCTGGGCTGCTGCGTGCAGTAGAGAATGACTTCAGCCGATGTCTGGGAGCCCATTTATAGGGCATTCTTCCTGCCAGTGAGCGGGAGCACCAGGACCTGGACTCTGGGGTAGCAGGTGAGTGGTGTGATGCTAGGGGTCCTTATGCAGACCTTCCTGATCTGGATCCATGCTGGCTGGGTAGTTTTCTTTACATGATCCTGAGCAAGAGTTTGCAGTCTATGAAGACTGCCCGAGTTTTACAGAAGGCCAGGAGGCAAGGGGGAAACCATAACAAAATCATGCTGCCAAGCCATGCACAGGAATGTGCTCCAGTTAATGAGGCTAAACTCGGTCTTTGAGTTTGGAAGAAGAAATGACACTTGTGAGACACAACCGGGTCTACTCTTGTAAAATAGACTATTTGTTGTCTGTTTTCTCTAAACCCTATTTATCCTCCACCTTTCTACGACAGATCCTACTTATTGTCGTTTCTGGTGGAAGGACTACATTCATGCAGGTATTTTTTGTGCAAAGAACACATCACCAAGAAAGCTATGACAACATGGTATCAACTCTGCCGCCTGGAGAAAGTTAAGCCCTTCCTACCTGATGCTAACCACCCAACAATTGTGCAAACCCTGGGCCTTTCTCACCTAGATGGAGGCGACTCCCTCCCGAATACCTCACTGGCTTCCCTGAAGAGAATGTTTCCAATGTAAAACATCTCATAGGGCCCGGAGAAAGTTCACCCGAATCACGCTAGCCCTCAAGGCACTACAATATACGTTTTACAAAAAGCATTTTTGCTCTGGTAGGTAGAAAGGCTTTTGTTCTGTGGGTCCTGCTGAAGAGGGGGTGAACGCTGCACAGTGAAATGGCATGGTCAGTTTCTGTAGGAACTACCATGTGCCATGCCCTGTGGGTAATGCAAACGGGGGGAATGTGCAGAGGGCATTGCCAAAGACCAAAGACAAAGCCCATTGGATACTTTGGCTCGTCATTGATATATATCTAAAAACTGAAAAAACGTATTTGTTAAAGGACATTATAGCTCTCTGCTAAGATCATTCACATTTTAACAGTGTTGCAAATTACCTTAAAGGGATGCTATGATTATGATCAATAAATGAAAACAAGACAACAAGTAGGTTTCCATCTACGCATCCAGGATCTGGAACACCATCCCTGTATTCATTAGGACGGCACCAATACCCCTCCAATTTAGGGAAGAGTTGAAGACTTACCTCCTTAAAGTACACTACATCATAATGCATTTGCTTTCCAAAACCCAGCTTTTTCTACTAGTACTCATTGCCTTTACGCTTGCCTTTGATCATGTACAAGGCTCTCCAGCCTTTTTTCTAGTACAATAGTTAAATCCTGTATGCCATACGTTCTTCTATGTAATGGGCATAAAGAATCGATATAGACCATGTCTGCCACATATAGCTGTGTCTATGCTCATGTATCTAGCCCGCACAGAGCATAGTCCTTAGCCATGCACTGTGCCCTCCACAAATGGGTGTGACCTATATCCCTTTATGTAGCATACACGGGGATGGTGAGAGGCCTTTTATTTAATTCACCACATACAAGTATGGTTTACACTAATATATCTTTGCACACACAGGGAATGATGTAACGTAATGGGCATAGTAATAAAAGGGCCAAGTCCTGTATGCCCCATGCCTCTATATTTAGTAAGCATAGGGCAGAGCCAGATCTGGATGAGCTACATATAATGGCTTGGGCATAGATTGTACCCTTTTGTCCTATGCCCCTGCATGTAGCTAGTGCAAGGTGTAGGCAAAAGCGATAGTCCCATGCACCCTACGTTCATGTGTGCCATGCCAAATCCTAAGTAGTTGGGGATAGCATGCTAGGTTTAAGGCAGTAATACATTCCAACTCTTGTACTCTTATGAGGTGAAATTTTGTCAGCTATAGTATAGGCTCTTTGGAAACCTCGCAGAAGTGGGAGAGAGTCAACCTGTATGAATAAGCATTTTACAATCAGCCATGGTATGTGACCTGATGAGTCCAACTAGAAGTGGAAGACAGCAAACCACATTAATGGGTTTTATACAAGCAGACATGGTATTGGCATTGAGGAGTCCACCCAAGTGTGGCAGAGAACACCCCATAGTAATGGACAATTATTCAACCAGCAATAGAATGTGCTATATGGAGTCCACCTAGAAGTAATCCAAAGAGGATCCTGCAGGAATGGCCAATGTACAATCAGCCACTGGATATGCCTGAGGAGTTCAAGTAGACATGCAGGGAGTAACCCATAAGAACAGGCATTATAATCAGCCCTTGTGTACTCTGAGATGAGTCCATCCAGGAATGCTCTAGGAAGTCCACCCAAAAGTGCAGAAACTAACCACGGCAAAGAATAGACAGCCAGCTCAGTGGAGTCCAGCTTGGAGGAGTCATAGGAGAACCCTACGTAAATGTGCAGCATACAACCAGCCATTGAATATCATCTGAGGAGTAGCAAGCAACCACTATACCACCAGCCACAGTATGTAGTCTGAGATGTCTGCCCATTAGTATGATGGAGCTATCCATTTGATAGTCTTTATATACCTAGTTATAGTGTATGATTTATAACATCTACCTGGCACAACACAGGGGCATTTCATAGACCAGTGTAACTTTGAAGCATCCTCCGTGTAGTACCTTTGTATTCATCCCAAGCTGATAGGATGCAACCCTTAATGAGTGTCTGATGCACTCTGGAGTACAGATGTGGATTATAAAGAAAATGGTGTTGATATAAACTTTGATTGAAAGAGGGAAGGAGAATAAAGTTGGGAGGGAGAGGGGTTGAAGACTACCTAAATGCCTGAATTGGAGTACCTGGAAAAACTAGAAGGGGTTAATCAGTGTATCCCTGGGAGTACATCACCAGGGTTAGAGATGGAAAGGGCTCTCTGTTCATTGGAGTAGGGTGAAAACTAAAGGAGAAAATGGAGAGAGACTGAGGGTGGAAGCCAGAGCAGGCCTGGTGTAAAGGCTGCGGCTCAAAGGAGTTGTCCACCAGACAGAGGAAAAGAAAGCATGAAAGCATGTGGTTGCACAGTACATACAGTCATGCTCAGTAAGAAGGGTAGACAATAAACACTGCCACAAGCATTGTGACATTTATGGCCAATAAAGGAGGTTTGGTTGTCAAGTAATACGTGGCACACTTGACTTGTCACCACAGACCTCTCCTTGACTCCCAGTCCCAGCCACAGATGGCTGGCTGTTATGGAACTAAGGGGCCATATTATACAAATGGTGGTAGGGAGCAGTGGGCATGTGCATCCTCTGGTTGTTCTCCCAGGTCACTTTGGTAAAAGTCAAGGGGGCCTCAGATGCTTGTGCAGCCTCTTCTCTAATGTAACTCACACCAGCGCAAGATGAACACCAGCACAATCACAATAGGCTGTTCCCTCATTTTCATGGGAGCATAGCTAAATGCAATGGAGAAAACTTTCTGCCACTGCACCTGTGCTGTATCACAGATGCAAGCACAATGTCAAAGGAGATGTCAGCAGGAGCACTGACTGTGCGCCACATATAAGTGCTCCACAGTCAGTGTGGTCCCTGAGTGTGCTCTTTACGAGGAAGGGCTTTGGTGTCCCAACGACCCTAAAGTTATTACGCTGCAGGCAGAAGCAGTTAACACTGCAGGGGTGTAACACAAGCCCATGCGGCCCCTGCAATGCAGGGCGGCCCCAACACTTCTGCACCCCCACCTCCAATCAGCCCAAGGCCAATGTATATCTGTGATATATGGGGGACTCAGGGCGCCCTCATTACATTCTGCAGGGGGACCCCATCATTTCCCATTATGCCACTGTACGACTGCATGCACCTTCTGAGGGCCTCTGTTTTCTCGTGAAACTGAGGCCGAGCAGCTGCCGGTGAAACAGGATGCCACAGTTGCAAACTACTTCCTTGCCGTTCACTAATGTGCTGTCATCTTTGCCGACGCGAACTGCCAGAGTTCGCATCTGCGCGGAGGACAGCACATTTGTAAGTGTAATCAGACATGCTGTCCTAGTCTGCACCGGGCGCATCAAATTATGGCTTCACTTTGGCGCAAGCCGAGACAGCACTGAAGATGTGTATTTCGGGACCAGGTGGACAACCTAACAAGAAGGAATGGTTGAGATCACTTATCCAACAGAGGGGCCAGGAGTAAGGTGCACTGACTATGAAAGGAAATGGCAATTGCGCAAGACTATAGAAAATGACGGTGGCCTGAGGGGTGTGGCCTCAGGCCAAATGGTGCTGGACATGAGGAAGAAAGAAGCGTGTGTGCAGGGAAAAGCGATGGGGCTGGAGAACACAACAGAAAGGAGCGCGGAAGGGAGAGGAGTCGAAAATATATGGAAAAGTGCCAACTGAGACATTAAGGTGTGCTAGTATTGCGAAACAGAAGAAGAAACAGAACACCGGAGAGAAAAATGACGGAAGGGGCAAGACAGCGCCGAAGGAGGAAAAGAAGGTAGTAGGGGCGAGATGAACGAAAGAGCACAAGACCTTTAAGGGTGAGACGAGTATTAACAATGCAAAAAATACAGGCGAACCAGGGGCGTGTATTCACCATTGATGTAAAAATAGGATAATATAGTTATAATTTCAGTAAAAGTTACCTGACGTATTATGCAATCTTGCAGGTTGAATTCTTTGGGATAACACCTGCTGGTCATATATTAAAATCACCTCTTCAATCTGTTCATTCGTCGTTACAACTAACGAAAACTAGCTGAATTTCACATGTGGCTCAATTTGGCTTTTAACCGAAAGTTTGGAAAATGTCACCACTAAGCCCTTCTTCGGATGAAAGCTTAATGTTTTAGAAAGGTATGGAGTGGTTGAAAAATGTAAAGAATACACAAAGGTAACCCCAAAAAGCCGGTTTCCTTTCACATCAGATTTAATATTGTGCTTCCGTACTTTCTGCTGCAAAAATAAAAATACACATACCTCGAGCACACGCGGCCCGGTTTTCCTGCAATCTTCGATGCAGCACGTCTGCGTGTTTCTACCGCCATCTTTGGCTGAGATCTGAGAAAATACCTGTGGATTTTCAAGATAAGCGCCGATCAATTAACAATCCATGGAGCCGTGGAGCAGGAGTGGAAGAATCAAGATGGCACCTGTTTTGTATTGTCATCCGGCTGCCCTTTTCCGTCTATAATGGAAGCCGTCGTGGCCCAGTCTCCAGGAACAGCTCAGGGTCTGGAGTTTGCCCTCCCCTCCTGTGTGAATGAATATATGGTGGACTCTAGACCCGGGGGCATGCAGTGAAAGTTCAGTTCTTGGGCCCTGTATTATTTATGGCACCCGGCTGCTGCCACAATCAGTCATGTAAACTTAACAAAGACGCTGCCGGCTTTATCTATAGGCAGCTAAACAAACATATCTTGCACGGCTGTTATCTGCTTGTTAGCCAAACACTATCTGGATGCTCGAAAGACCAACGTTTACTGCACAGTGGCCCTTTATCTAGGGTGATATATAGACACTCCATCAATTAGTGCGCAGGACGTGCGTCTTTGAGACACATGCATTGAAGGCCTTGCAGTACCGGCGGCCTGGGGCATCTGTCTGTGAGTCTGCAGTTCAGAGTAGCTGCATTTATCAATACTATTGGCCATTTGTATGGCCTGGCACAAAACACAGAAAACATCCTCTCTTTGAAATGAAAACACCAATTTTATTATCATCCGATTGCATTGCTCTTGGACTAGATTTCACCATGTGACCTGCAAGTTGCAGTGGTGTAACGAAAAATTACGCCCCCCCTTCAAGATGTGTGTGTGTGCGCGGTGGGGGGAGGGGATGCGGTGGCTCTGTCTCATGTATCTCACAGATATTAATTGGCCTTGTGTTCAGTGGAAGCCCAGGAAAGGTTGGGGCCCCTAGATAGTTGGAGGCCCCCGCACTACAGGAGCTTGCATTACACCCCAAGCAAGTTACATATAAACCTCAGAACCCACCAAGCTATCTTACCACCTGTCAATGCATTTCACCTCATGGACAAATGGTTTGATAGGTTTGTGATTTTTTTAAAAGTTTAATCAGCTTTATTTCAGAATAAATATGATGGAAAAACTATTCAACATAAGCAAATATAAATACAAATATAGAACTGTTAACAGTCATAAAAAAAAGCTGTTTACAATTTTATGATTTCAGCGGGAAAAGAAAAAGAGTATAAAGAGAGAGAAACAAAAAAGCGTGAGGAAGTATAAATTTACATTTAGAGATTGGGTAGAAGGATATAGTAATAAATAAATATAATAGGAAAAACAATGACCATGTTTTTGAAAAAAAGTACAGAGAGATTACAAATTATGGAGGTTTAACATTTTCAGAATTTACGGATTGACCACATTGTTTAGCAATATTATGTAGAAAAATTGTCAGTGGAGACCAATATAAATCTCTATTAATGTGGTCTGCATGAAGAAGCAAAAGCAGTATCTAATTGATGATTGTGACATACGTTATTCCACCAAGCTGTAAATGATATGTCAGAGGAAGATTTCCAATTAATTGTGATTTACTGAAAAGCTTAGGCCAACATGAGATCAAATAATCCTTTTTCATGTGATTGTAATGTGATAACATCTGATAAACTATCTAGAAAAAGGAGGACTGACGACATAGTGTAAGTGAAAAATAATTGTAAGTTGGGACCAGATTTTCAGCCTAAAGCAGCAGTAGGGGGACATAGAAAGAGAACATAAAGTAATTCTCCAGGTGGGTATCCACATGACCAACAAGCTAAACTGGTCATATTCGTACATTTGGCCAAGGATGAAGGAGTATGATATAATCTATGATAAAGAAAAAACATAGATTGAGTTGTAGAAGCTGTTCCTGAAATGGTAACTACTCTAGACCATATTTTGTTCCAGAGAAGAACAGTCCAATCAAATCCCAAATCCAATTCCTGAATGAGTTCTACTTTGGTTTTCAGTCGAGAACGAT
This sequence comes from Pleurodeles waltl, assembly GCF_031143425.1. Classification (NCBI taxonomy): domain Eukaryota; kingdom Metazoa; phylum Chordata; class Amphibia; order Caudata; family Salamandridae; genus Pleurodeles; species Pleurodeles waltl. The sequence continues at coordinate 698,981,764 of NC_090442.1, read as the reverse complement.
CTAGATCTCAAAAATATTTGTATATAATAGAGGCTTTAGGATTCAATGACAATAGTTTTAAAATTGAATCTGGGGAGAAGGAGGAATGGGGAATGGAATCTCATGGAAATGAATAAAGAATATTCAAAACAGTTTGTCAGGAAAACTATTGCCAGCATTGTTAAGTTCTTCCCTCAGCAAAAACAATTCCCCTTTTCCTTGTACCCACGCTGGTTGCAGTGGCGTCCTCACTCCCAGTGGCTCTTGCGGAGGCTGTTCTTACAACTAGCTTCTTCAGGTTTAACTGCCTGAAGACACAAACTGAATATCCTATCTTCAAGTGGGAAACACAGGCTGGAAGTGGATCTGGAGGCGGTCTCTCTTTTTCTGTTCCCTTTTCCCCCTTGCGGTTGCAGGGTTCAGATAATCAGTTAAAGTCTGAGCACACATCTGTTGGAGGGAGTTGGGTAAAAGGCATCTTCTCATGTGGAAGTTTGACTTAACAGGTAATCTTCTGACGGACTGAGGTGCCTAAAAATACTTATTTCCACCCAAGCAGAATGGCTGAAGGTTTAGATTTTAATGCCTTGGCACCAGTTATGGACAAAATGCAAAAACAGTTAACCCTTACCCTAGATGAAAACAAAAACTTGAGAGAGGAAATACAAAGATCCCATGTTGAGACCCAACAGCTCGTGGACAAAATAAATAACTTCACTTCTGGGAATACCGCAGAGACTACTGGGGTTTCAGGTAAAACCTTCCCTATCTCTACCTCAGAAATATCCACACAAGTCATTCATTCCATCTCCCCTATCATTCCCCTGGCCCCACCGGAACTTTTTAGTGGAGATCCTTACAAGGTGCAGATATTTTTAACCCAGTGCTCCTTACACTTCCTTTGTCGTCCCATTATTTTTAGAGGATCAGTCAAAAACAGCGTTCATTTTGTCTTCTTTGAGTGGAGATGCGGCTTCATGGTCCATGCCTTATGGGTGACACAAAATGACCCTATATTACATGATTTTAAAGTCTTTAAAACCGAATTAGTTCAAATCTTTGACCGCTGAACAATTTCCCAAGCCACAGATAATGAGTTACTAGACTTAAAACAATGTAATAGGGATTTGACCTCTTATCTGGCTCAATTCCACAAATTAATTGTGGAGACTGGTTGGCCCGAGAGCAAAAGGGCTGCGTTTTTTTACGGGGGTTTACGAGAAGAACTAAAAGATGCACTAGCCCAAATTCCAGATCGACCTACTGATGTACCAAAATTAATTGATCTAGTTTTACAGATTGATCAGCGTCTATTTGAAAGAAAAGCTGAACGCAAGAGAGAATTTCGTCCTATCCCACTACGTTTCGATAGGAGTGAAGTGGAAAGTATCAAGACCTCCAAGACACACTCTTTGGAAGAGCCAATGCAAATCAGCAGTTTTAGAGGTCCCCTGTCTAAAGAGGAAAAGGACAAGCGAAGATCTAAGAATCTATGTCTCTTTTGTGGGTTGTCTGGGCATTTTGTAAGAGAATGCCCAAAGAAGCCTAAACAAGATAATTCAGGAAAAGAGAAAACTAATTCTACCAAGAGAGTAGCCCTGGCTGACTTACAACACCAACCAACCCCTGGATCCCAATTAGTGGCAACCACCTTACAGTCTGCTTCCCCTCATCTTACCATCTCTTTTGACCTCATCTTCAGAGAAAAAAAGCTGCAGGAGGTTTCAGTGACAATTGACTCAGGAGCTACGGGAAAATTCTGCGACATCCAATATGTCACAAAAATGGGAATACATTTTGTAAAATAGAGAATAGCAGAGCCTGTTCATGTGGTGGAGTGAACAAACTTGTCTTCAGGTCCTATCACAGATGAAACTGAACCTGATGTTCTGAAAGATCATCTAGGACACCAAGAAAATATATCTTTCAAACTCATAGATGCTCCTCTATTTCAGCTGATCTTGGGCTTACCGTGACTTATGGAACACATCCCTGAAATTAATTGGGAAAAGAGGACTGTTCAGTTAAATTCAAGTTATTGTCGGAAGCATTGTTATGGTCCTCAAGCGATAAGTAGTACCTCTCAATCCCTAGTCTTTTCCCCTTTTTTTTCGTCCCAAAGAAGAAGAATGAAGAGTTAAGAACTTGTATCGATTATAGAGCATTAAATCAAGTCTTGGTGAAGAATCAATATGCCCTGCCCTTGATTTCAGTACTACTAGATCAGGTAAAAGACGCATAAGTCTACACCAAACTAGATCTTCGCGGAGTGTACCATTCAATTTGAGTGGCTCAGGGAGATGAATGGGAAACGGCCTTCTGCACCCGGTTTGGTCTATACGAGTACCAAGTGATGCCTTTTGGGCTATGTAAGGCACCGGCCGCTTTCCAGCACTTTATGAATGATGTTCTGATAGAGTTTTTAGATCGATGTGTAGTAGTCTACATTGATGATATTTTAATCTTTTCCCAGAATTTGCGAGACCATGTAGATCACGTGAGACCAGTTCTAAAGAAATTGTTTGAGAATAACCTATATGTGAAGTTGGAAAAGTTTGCCTTTCATGCGAAGAAAGTAGAATTCTTGGGATTCGTCTTATCTGAAAATGGAGTTTCCATGGATCCTGCTAAAATTCAAACAATCCTTGAGTGGCCTCCTAAAACAGTGAAGGAGGTGCAAAGTTTTATTGGCTTTGCCAATTTCTACTGCTGATTTATAAATACGTTTTCTAAAAAGGTGGTCCCCATTTCAAAACTTTTGAGAAAAGGAGTACCCTTCCATTGTTCTACTGATGCTGAAGAATCTTTTGAGTTCCTCAAAAGAGCCTTTATGACAGCTCCAATCCTTCTCCATCCTCACCCTGAGGAGCCATTTTTTTTGGAACCTGATGCCTCCGACCAAGTGATTGGTGGTGTATTGTCTCAGAGGCACAAGGAAACATGTCAACTTCCCCCAGTGGCATTTCGAGACAGGAAATTAACTCCTCCTGAAAGAAATTATCCAATTGCCGACAAAGAGCTTTTGGCAGTGAAGGATGCCTTTCAATAATGGCGGCATTATTTATCAGGGGCTCCTCATGTGGTCACTGTGTTCACCTATCATAAAAATCTTCAGTTTTTAAAGTCTGCTAAGACAGAAACTCCAAGGCAAATGAGATGGTCCTCGCTTGTACTTTGCAGATTTTAATTTTACCATTACCTATTGACCTGTTTCTGCCAATGGCATGGCAGATGCGTTATCAAGAGTGAATAATATACCCAGAGCCGGAAAAGCTGAAAAGATTCCAATTATTCTAGCAGACAAGTTTGTTTGTACTTTACAAGTTTCCGAAATAAAAAGGAAGGTTCGAGAATCCATGTCTGACCAAGAAATTTCAGAGTGGGCCAACAAAAAAAAGGAAGAAGGGCTTTAGAAAATCTTCCTTTTGTTGAAAATGCTTTAAATTTGCCAACTTGTGAGTTGAAAGAACAAGCGCTACAGGCGTGTCATGATGATCCTATAGCTGGCCATAAAGGAATTTTGAAGACTACCGAATTAATTAAGAGGTCTTTCTGGTGGCCTGCCATGATCCCTCAAATAAGACAATACGTTCAAACCTGTGATAAATGCATTTGGGGAAAGACAACACGATTAGCTCCTGAGGGTGAGCTTCAGCCTCTTCCCATTGCACCATATCCCTGGCACACCATTACTATGGATTTGATTCTAGATTTACCTTCAAGTCAAGGTTTTGACACAATCCTAGTTGTTGTAGACACCGTTTCTAAAATGAGTCATTTCATCCCTCTGAAGAAGGTTCCTAGAGCCTGTCAGTTAGCACAGTTATTTTCACAGCACATAATGAGAGCTCATGGCATTCCAGTGGTTGTAATCTCAGATCGAGGTCCTCAATTAGTTTTCCAATTCTGGAGGGCCTTTATGAAACAACTTAGAATAGACTCACGTTATTCTACCAGTTATTATCCAGAAATGGATGGACAGACAGAAAGAGTTAACTAGGAGATAGATCAGTACCTATGCTTATATCTCCTGGACAAGATAATGATTGCCCAGATTTCATTTGGAAAGCAGAATTCACGTACAACAATGCTATTCATGCCTCAACTGGTTATTCTCCTTTCTATTTGAACTCTGGTAGGCACCCAAACATTATCAAAGGACGGTCAGGAGGCTCGGTCCCAGCTGCGAATGAATTCAGTAAGAAAATTCAAAAGTCCGACCAATCCGCTAGAGAACACTTGACCAAGGCGAAGGTCTCTAATATGAAGCATGCTGACAAAAAGAGGAGAGGCAACCCTGGTTATTGCGAGGTTGAAAGAGTCCGGCTGTCTACTCGACATTCACATTTAAGAGGGAACAAAAAATTCCAGCCCAGATATGTAGGACCCTTTAAAATAAAGACAATTGTAAATCCAGTTACAGTCAAACTCGCCTTCCCCCTCAGATTAAGGTTCATCCAGTATTCCATGTCTCACTACTTAAAAGAAGCCCTCCCAATGTTAGGACAACCACCCCTCCAGATCATATCCAAGTAGATTCACATTTAGAATATGAAGTGAATAGAATTTTAGACTCAAAGTTTAAAAAAGGAACATTATATTACCTCATTGACTGGAAAGGTTTTGGCCCAGAAAAAAGGTCCTGGGAAGCCTTCCAAAATGTGCATGTTCCAAGGTTGATAAAGCAATTTCACGACACTTTCCCCAACAAACCTTCTATGGGAGGAAGTTCTTTGGAGGTGGGTACTGTCAGGAAAACTATTGCCAGCGTTATTAAGTTCTTCCCTCAGCAAAAACGATTCCCGTTTTCCTTGTACCAACATTGGTTGCAGCAGCGTCTTCACTCCCGGTGGCTCCTGCGGAGGCTGTCCTTAGAACTAGGGGGCATATTTATACTCTGTTTGCGCCGGAATTGCGTCGTTTTTTTGATGCAATTCCGACGCAAAACTAACTCCATATTTATACTTTGGCGTTAGACCCGTCTAGCGCCAAAGATCTTGGAGTTTGCGTCATTTTTTAGCGTGGACACCTACCTTGCGTTAATGATATGCAAGGTAAGCGTTCCCGTCTAAAAAATGACTCTGAGGCATGTGCGCCATATTTACACTCCCGGGCAAAAATGACGCCCGGGAGTGGGCGGGTAAAAAAAAATGACGTCCAGCTGTTTTAGCGTCATTTTTTAACGCCTGGTTAGGGCAGGCGTTAAGGGACCTGTGGGCTCGGAAGGAGCCCAGAGGTGCCCTCCCATGCCCCCAGGGACACCCCCTGCCACCCTTGCCCACCCCAGGAGGACACCCAAGGATGGAGGGACCCATCCCAGGGAACTTAAGGTAAGTTCAGGTAAGTATTTTTTTAATTATTTTTTTTGTGGCATAGGGGGGCCTGATTTGTGCCCCCCTACATGCCACTATGCCCAATGACCATGCCCAGGGGACAGAAGTCCCCTGGGCATGGCCATTGGGCAAGGGGGCATGACTCCTGTCTTTGCTAAGACAGGAGTCATTTCAATGGGGGTTGGGAGTAAAAAAAAATGGCGCTAATCGGGTTGAGGCGAAAATTTTGCCTCAGCCTGACTTGCCCCATTTTTTGGTGCCCAAGCTCCATTTTACCCTACGCCGGCGCTGCCTGGGGTAAGTCATTTTTTTTTACGCACACCAGGCAGCTCCGCCGGCTAACGTCATTCCATAAATACGGCGCCCGCATGGCACTTTGGAATGGCGTTAGCCGGCGTTAAATTTTTTGATGCACAACTGCGTTGGCGCAGTTGTGCGCCAAAAAGTATAAATACGGCCCTAGCTTTTTCAGGTTTAACTGCCACTCAAGATGGTGGCCGCAAATCCTTTTGAGGTCAGCGCTCTAGTGTTTCTACCTTAGTCTCGTGCTGAAGCTTCCCTCTAGCTGTTTCTCTCTGGGAGCTGTGCACTTCAACTGTCATCCTGAGGAGAATGAGCAGTGTTCCTGAGGCACTTCATTTCATAGAGAATTTTTCCAGTTTTGAGTAATGAATTCTTTTTCTTGTTACAGTGTGCACACCAGCTACTTTTTCCCTTTTGAAGAAGCTGAATTTCTTTCCTTCTTCCAACAACTGGCTATCGGCTTTCTGAGGAGAATTAGTTTTGGCTTAACAGAACAGCATCTGCAGTAAGGAATCCTTTTGTATGATTTCCAGACTTGCCAATATTTATATGTATATATATATTCAAGAACTCTTTGCTTTGGAGACTTGTCAGTCTTAGAGACAAACCTCAGTGCTCAGACTAATTCCTACAGACTGTGATTGAGAAAACTGAACCTTGAGAAGGAGTATTTGTTTCCTGTAAAAGACAATAGAGTTTAGACCGTGAAATAAATCTTGAACCCAAACAATCCCCTTTGTCTCCACATCTTCCAGTATAAGGGTATATTGTTTATGATAATAAGACAATTATACCAAAGGGGGGAATATAAAAAAGAGTGTCTAGAAAAGATTTTTCATTTGGTAATACATTTTCAACAAAACAAAATTGTGATTGAATAACGGCAAATAAATCATGACGTTTTTTTAAGAGAACGTTAAAAATTATTTAGTAGAGAAAGGAGCAAGTAAGGAAAGTTCAATATAGAGTGTAAAGGAGGAAGGGATACAGGATAACCATTTGTCAGCCTGTTTCAGACAAAAACCTTTATGGTATATCCGAAGGTCTGGAAAATTCACACCACCACTAGCCTTAGGTTTTTTAAGATGTGAAAGGGAAATTCGTGATTTTTTCTTATTTCAAAGAAATTTGGAAAGAATTGAATTAATTTTTAAAAAATACATGACTGGTATATGAACTAAAATCATGGATAGAATATATAATAGAATGGGAGTAATCATTTTTATAGAGTTCTTACAACCCCACCATGACAGATGAAGAGGATTCGAGGAGGATAGTAATTGATCAATTCTATTGAAACACTCCTTCATATTTATTTTAACTGACTCTGCAATTGAGTTAGTAAACCAAATGCCTAAGTATTTAATTTTTTAATTATTCCAATGAAAACCAGTGGAGTTGAAGGATTAATTGGTGCAAAATCTAGTAATAGGCAAAACTTTCATTTTCTCAGAATTGATTTTGTAACCAGAAACAGACAAAAAGTCTGTAATCTCATTAAGCACAGCAGGGATTGAGACATCAGGTTTGGAAAGAAAAAGAAGAATATCGTTCACACAGGCAGATACTTATTAAATGTTTATCACCATATTGGAAGCCTGATATAAGATTATTATTACGAATATGAGAAAGGAAGGATTCAAGAGCTAAAACAAATAAAAGAGGGGATAATGGGCAACCTTGACAAACTCCTCGTTGTAGGGAAAAATAGTGGGATACACGTCGGTTAACTAATACTGCAGCTTGTGGATCTGTAAAAAGCAGGGATATAGGTGAAATGATTTTAGGGCCAAAACCACACCAGTTCAAATCTTTGAGCAATAAAAGACCAACTTACTCTATCAAAGGCTTTTCAGCTTCTATAAAAATAGCTGCCAGGGGATAAGAAAGAGAAGAAGCTTTATTTAATACATCAAAAAATAGTCTAGAGTTATCTGAGGTCAATCTACCTTTTACAACAAATCCACATTGTTCCTTACCTATTAATTTGGGCAAAAGCGGTGCAAGTCGTAGAGCAAGAAATTTGGCAAAAATAATATAATATCCCTTGAAAAGGGATATAGGACCACCATTTTTACACTGTGTGGGATCCCGGCCATCTTTATGAATTAGACAAATAGTAGCTTCTTGAAAAGTGCCTCCAGCTTTACCAGTAAGAAATAAAAACTGAAAAAGTGGCAGGAGTTTAGGATGCAAAACATTGGAGAAATGTAAATAAAATTCTACTGTAAAACCATCTGGGCCTGGTGATTTCCCTTTTTAAGTGTATTATGGGCTTTGGTTAGCTCTGTAATTGATAAGTCACAATCGAGAGGATCAAAATCTAATGAATTATGGACAGGAGGTGTAATAGTATTAAAGTATGTGTAGGAGGCTGGACTGGCTTGTAGTGAGTACCAAGGGGTACTTGCACCTTGCACCAGGCCCAGTTATCCCTTATTAGTGTATAGGGTGTCTAGCAGCTTAGGCTGATAGATAATGGTAGCTTAGCAGAGCAGCTTAGGCTGAACTAGGAGACGTGTGAAGCTACTACAGTACCACTTAGTGTCATATGCACATTATCATAAGAAAACACAATACACAGTTATACTAAAAATAAAGGTACTTTATTTTTATGACAATATGCCAAAGTATCTTAGAGTGTACCCTCAGTGAGAGGATAGGAAATATACACAAGATATATATACACAATAGCAAAAATATGCAGTATAGTCTTAGAAAACAGTGCAAACAATGTATAGTTACAATAGGATGCAATGGGGAAACATAGGGATAGGGGCAACACAAACCATATACTCCAAAAGTGGAATGCGAACCACGAATGGACCCCAAACCTAGGTGACCTTGTAGAGGGTCGCTGGGACTATTAGAAAATAGTGAGAGTTAGAAAAATAACCCTCCCCAAGACCCTGAAAAGTGAGTGCAAAGTGCACTAAAGTTCCCCTAAGGACAAAGAAGTCGTGTTAGAGGAATAATGCAGGAAAGACACAAACCAACAATGCAACAACTGTGGATTTCCAATCTAGGGTACCTGTGGAACAAGGGGACCAAGTCCAAAAGTCACAAGCAAGTCGGAGATGGGCAGATGCCCAGGAAATGCCAGCTGCGGGTGCAAAGAAGCTTCTACTGGACAGAAGAAGCTGAGGTTTCTGCAGGAACGAAAAGGGCTAGAGACTTCCCCTTTGGTGGACGGATCCCTCTCGCCGTGGAGAGTCGTGCAGAAGTGTTTTCCCACCGAAAGAACGCCAACAAGCCTTGCTAGCTGCAAATCGTGCGGTTAGCGTTTTTGGACACTGCTGAGGCCCAGGAGGGACCAGGAGGTCGCAAATTGGACCAGCAGAGAGAGGGGATGTCGAGCAAGACAAGGAGCCCTCTCTGAAGCCGGTAGCACCCGGAGAAATGCCAGAAACAGGCACTACGAGGATGTGTGAAACGGTGCTCGCCGAAGTTGCACAAAGGAGTCCCACATCGCCGGAGACCAACTTAGAAAGTCGTGCAATGCAGGTTAGAGTGCCGTGGACCCAGGCTTGGCTGTGCACAAAGGATTTCCGCCGGAAGTGCACAGGGGCCGGAGTAGCTGCAAAAGTTGCGGTTCCCAGCAATGCAGCCCAGCGAGGTGAGGCAAGGACTTACCTCCACCAAACTTGGACTGAAGAGTCACAGGACTGTGGGGGTCACTTGGACAGAGTCGCTGGATTCGAGGGACCTCGCTCGTCGTGCTGAGAGGAGACCCAAGGAACCGGTAATGCAGCTTTTTGGTGCCTGCGGTTGCAGGGGGAAGATTCCGTCGACCCACGGGAGATTTCTTCGGAGCTTCTGGTGCAGAGAGGAGGCAGACTACCCCCACAGCATGCACAAGCAATAAAACAGTCGAGAAGGCGGCAGGATCAGCGTTACAGAGTTGCAGTAGTCGTCTTTGCTACTATGTTGCAGGTTTGCAGGCTTCCAGCGCGGTCGGCAGTCGATTCCTTGGCAGAAGGTGAAGAGAGAGATGCAGAGGAACTCGGATGAGCTCTTGCATTCGTTATCTAAAGTTTCCCCAGAGACAGAGACCCTAAATAGCCAGAAAAGAGGGTTTGGCTACCTAGGAGAGAGGATAGGCTACTAACACCTGAAGGAGCCTATCAGAAGGAGTCTCTGACGTCACCTGGTGGCACTGGCCACTCAGAGCAGTCCAGTGTGCCAGCAGCACCTCTGTTTCCAAGATGGCAGAGGTCTGGAGCACACTGGAGGAGCTCTGGACACCTCCCAGGGGAGGTGCAGGTCAGGGGAGTGGTCACTCCCCTTTCCTTTGTCCAGTTTCGCGCCAGAGCAGGGCTAAGGGGTCCCCTGAACCGGTGTAGACTGGCTTATGCAGAATTGGGCACCTCTGTGCCCAACAAAGCATTTCCAGAGGCTGGGGGAGGCTACTCCTCCCCTGCCTTCACACCATTTTCCAAAGGGAGAGGGTGTCACACCCTCTCTCAGAGGAAGTTCTTTGTTCTGCCATCCTGGGCCAGGCCTGGCTGGACCCCAGGAGGGCAGATGCCTGTCTGAGGGGTTGGCAGAAGCAGCAGCTGCAGTGAAACCCCAGGAAGGGCAGTTTGGCAGTACCAGGGTCTGTGCTACAGACCACTGGGATCATGGGATTGTGCCAACTATGCCAGGATGGCATAGAGGGGGCAATTCCATGATCATAGACATGTTACATGGCCATATTCGGAGTTACCATTGTGAAGCTACATATAGGTAGTCACCTATATGTAGTGCACGCGTGTAATGGTGTCCCCGCACTCACAAAGTTCAGGGAATTGGCTCTGAACCATGTGGGGGCACCTTGGCTAGTGCCAGGGTGCCCACACACTAAGTAACTTTGCACCTAACCTTTACCAGGTAAAGGTTAGACATATAGGTGACTTATAAGTTACTTAAGTGCAGTGTAAAATGGCTGTGAAATAACGTGGACATTATTTCACTCAGGCTGCAGTGGCAGGCCTGTGTAAGAATTGTCAGAGCTCCCTATGGGTGGCAAAAGAAATGCTGCAGCCCATAGTGATCTCCTGGAACCCAAATACCCTGGGTACCTCAGTACCATATACTAGGGAATTATAAGGGTGTTCCAGTAAGCCAATGTAAATTGGTAAAAATGGTCACTAGCCTGTTAGTGACAATTTGGAAAGAAATGAGAGAGCATAACCACTGAGGTTCTGATTAGCAGAGCCTCAGTGAGACAGTTAGTCACTACACAGGTAACACATTCAGGCACACTTATGAGCACTGGGGCCCTGGGTTACCAGGGTCCCAGTGACACATACCACTAAAACAACATATATACAGTGAAAAATGGGGGTAACATGCCAGGCAAGATGGTACTTTCCTACAGTATGTCTCTTCAAGATGAAAGTGAATTGGATGTAGAGGCCTGCATACGTTTTTGTAAAATTATGTGAATTCATCCAAAATGTCTTGGTCTTTAAATAAATGTTTTCCATCTGACGAATTAATGGATTCAATAAAACAGTGCTCTCTTCGGATCTTCAAATAATTGTCTAAAGGTTTCCCTGATTTATTGCGGCCACCATAGTACCGGGCACTACTATGTAATAATATGGAGAAGGCTTGAGCAGTTGATTTTTTATTAAAATGTTATTCGTCTTGAACAAGTTCATGTAGAGTAGAGTCTGACGAATACAATTTGTGTTCTAAATGTTTGATTTTAGATAGCAAGAGTTTCTGTTGATGAGCAAAAGATATTTCTTCTTTTCAGAAGTAAAGTCTATAATGAAACCATGTGCTGAAGCCTTAAGGTAATCCCATAATAACTGGGGTGTAGTATCTGAAGTTGTATTAAACAGAAATAATTCACTACCAAAAGAGATAAATGAGGGGGAGAAGGCTGCAACTAACAAAAGAGCATTAATAAATCTTGATCTAGCTGAGTTGGGATGCAATTGGACCAGATCCAGGTCTGCAAAAATTGGGGCATGATCAGATATAACAATGTACTCAATAATGGAAGAAATAAGGTTTTGTGTTAGTGATTTACTGAGAAAAATATAATCTAAATAAGAAAGCGAACAATGTGGAGGAGAATAGAAAGAATATTCTTTTGCAGTGGGATTGCATAATCTTCATGCATCAACTAACGAGTTTTGTGAGATAGTGGAGTGAAATTACTTGTGAGATTTATGTGGAGAAAAACAGATTTGAAATTGTCGGTCAGTAAAAGGATCCATAATCTGATTACAGTCACCAGCTAAAAGAAATACCTCATCTTTATATTGAAGACATTTCTTAGTAATATTAGGCCAGAATAAACAAATCTGGTTGGGTCGGACCATATATATTAAAAACAGTTAACTGAATATTATTTATAAGTAATTTTACAATCAACCATCTACCTTCAGAGTCATTTTCCCGAGTTACAACAGTACAATTTAACTGTTTATGGCATAGAACAACTACTAAATTTTTCTTAGTAGAGGTAGGGGAAACAAAAACTGATAACACCAAATTTCATTTAAGTTTTAATGCCTCTGTTTCTATAAGATGAGTTTCTTGTAAGAGTACTAAATCTGGATTATAAGAGGCAAGGTGAGATAATATTCTGTCTTTTTACAGGATTAACAAAACCTTTCACATTCCATAATATTACTCTGAATGTAATCTGTAATAACTAAATATAAAACTACACGATCGATATTAATGCTAAAACTGGAAATAAAGGAAAACAAACAAACAGATAAAGAATAGCAAGAAAAAAAGAAAAAGGAAGGAAAAAGGAGAGGAAAGAAGAAGGAAGATAGAAAGACAAGGAATCAAATACAATAAGAGATGACAGTACAAGTCAAACAACAACTGATCAAGGTTCTTAATAGGGAACAAGGAAGAAACAGGGAATGGCAACCAATAGGAAACGGCACAACCCACAGAAAGGAATGCACCACACCAGAACTCCATAAAGAACAATAGGAAATGGGTACATTAAGAATTACGATGCTCTTTGAAAAGATTAAAAGAGATGTGAGTTAACCAGCAATAAACACTCTATTATCACAAATCCATGATGAGTCGATAAAAGTAAAGACAATTGAATTCAACATTAATTCACCCTGAAGAGGAAGGGCCAGCGATGTCCATCAAGTCCGTCGAATGAGATGGAATACATTTTATGAGGTCTGCAGGATCCTCAAAAGTAGATGTTTTGTTCTGGAATGTAACTTTGAATGTACATGGATAAAATAAACCATATCTTGCTTCTAGAGAACATAATGCAGGGCGAAGATCAAGAAAGATTTTCCTTCATTTAGCAGTAACTGTGAAAACATCCCTTGACACAAATAGTTTGGCACCGGACCATATGAGTTTTTTTTGTTTTATCTGATTTAAAACTTGCAAGAGATCCATGAACTTCAGAAATAAAAAAATCACACCGCAGGGTCTTGTTGGTGCAGATGACGATGTAACTTGGGGCCCAATCTATGGGGTCGTTGAATGTTTAAGCTGGAGGTTGTAGGCAAATCCAGTAATTTCGGTAGACAAGAAATGAAGAAAGAACCCGGATCTCCACCCTCAATGCCCTCTGGAAGACCATAAAAATGCAGGTTGTTGCACCTATTTCTGTTTTCAAGATCTTCAGCATGTTTTTTCAGCAATAAAACATCCTTCTCCAAAGCTGCTATTTTAGGGATAGAATCCTCTATATTACTAACACAGTGTTCAACCAAAGTCATTCTTGATTCCATAGAGGTCCATTTATCATCAAGGTTTTGAATACGAGTGTTAGTTTCTTCAATAAATGGTCTCAAGGTTCGATTCTCCTCTATTATAGTATCCAGAGATGTAGGAGATTTAGATTTTGGAGGAGAAGGAGGGCCCTGTTTGTGCCTTTTATTAGCCAAGGATGATAAAGGTGGCTTCAAGGGTGGACACGTAGAAGTCATTGGACAAGAGAAGTTCGTTTGAACCATGTCGAAAGAGGAAATTGAAGCTTCCATTGAAGGAATCATAGAAGAATGGTACGAATCCGAGATAGTATTCGAAGAAGCTTTAGCAGACTGTAAAGGTTTCTTAATTTTTCCCATACATGAGAAATTGAGGAAAAATCTGGTTAAATTTGTGTGTAAAGCAAACCTACAAGACCCCCAAATCAGTTTTAAGAAAAAATGACTGAAGATCGCAGGAGAATAATGACTCTTTAAAGAGTTAGCAGATTAAGGGGGTAATTCTGACTCCCGCCGGGCGCGGTCACCGCGCGCCCGGCGGGAGCCGCCAAAATACCGTACAGCGGTCGGAAGACCGCGGCGGGTATTTTGAGTTTTCCCCTGGGCTGGCGGGCGGCCTTCAAAAGGCCGCCCGCCAGCCCAGGGGAAAACGACCTTCCCACCATGAAGCCGGCTCGTAATCGAGCCGGCGGAGTGGGAAGGTGCGACGGGTGCTACTGCACCCGTCGCGTATTTCACTGTCTGCTATGCAGACAGTGAAATACAAGCGGGGCCCTCTTATGGGGGCCCCTGCAGTGCCCATGCCATTGGCATGGGCACTGCAGGGGCCCCCAAGGGCCCCATGACACCCCCTACCGCCATCCTAACAGGATGGCGGTAGGGGGTGTCAGAATCCCCAAGGCGGCGCAGCATGCTGCGCCGCCTTGGAGGATTCTGACGGGCAGCGGAAAACCGGCGGGAGACCGCCGGTTTTCCTGCACTGACCGCGGCCAAAGCGCCGCGGTCAGAATGCCCTAAGGGGCACCGCCAGGCTGTTGGCGGTGCTCCCGTGGTCGGGGTCAGAATGACCCCCTAAATGTAAGAAGACTCTGTAAAGTAGATATCCAATATCCAAGTGTCACTGATGATTTAGGAGCATCAGAAAATATAGGAGGAGCTTTAAAAATGTTTGACTTACATGAGCAATTTATGTTCCATGTAGGGCTGAGGAAGGAAAGAGCAGAATGTTGAAAAAATAAAATGGCAGCCACAGGAATCCAGTCAACGTATCTCAGTATTTATAAATGAAAGCACCATGAAAAAATGTACATTTTTCCAGAAAACTGATCCAGAGGCATTCAGCTGCGATAATATGATCGTTAATTTGGTATTGAAAAGCAGGAATCGTAGTAAAAATACTCTGACAGTCTGGTGAGGTGCAGAGCTCTCCGTCTAGGTGGCCATCTTAGGTGGCATCCTTGCCACGCCCCCCAGGTATATGATTTTTAATGTAATCGTTTTCATTTAATAGTTACGGCCATGTGCTTGCAACTTCAAAGATCTGTAAATCCAAACACACAACTCATTCTATCAAGATCATAGTGGTGAGCAGTCTTGAACCCATTACTTGCATGTTACACACAGATGTCAGCAGAGGGTTTTTGCCCACTAAGTTATATTGCTATTCATTAAATGGGCCTGAAGGGAAGGACTTGGCATGACACCGCAATGGGGCCCAATCTGCATCTGATAGTAGTGTACAAACCTTGGAGTTTGACCCGAAGCGCTGTAATTATGTGGCAATGGAGCCCACATCCTGCGGAAGGGTTTAATAAATCTTACAGAAAATGAAAGGTAAATTATGTGACATATTATGTAGTTAAAAGTAAATTATAAGACACATTGTATGGCATTATAAGAAATTCCAAGGCTATAGAAATGACGTTTTTCAATAAAGAAAAATTGTACACATTTATCAGGATTTGTAATATGGATTAGGACCTCAGGGGATAAAGCCCACATCCTTGGTCAACCCTTTTCAAACAAGATACAGAATAGCAATACCTAAATTAGCAACTAGGGGAAAAGTGAGGAAAAGGGTAAGAGTGTGGAATCACTTATTTGGAATTGCACCAGGAGCAACCTTGATCATCACCTCTAGACATTCTTGCCGAAACAAAAATACAATAAAAGGCTTTTGGAAATGTTTTGATAAAACAAACAGATAAATTACCAGCACATACATCTTTGGTGTTAGCAATTTACCTCTCACTATGCTCGTGAAGACTGTAGCTAGCTCTTAGCCTACCAGGATACAGATCAAAAGTGGAAGAATGCTGAGAGTAAAGGAGGGCTATAAAGATGAGGTTTTATATGCAATACCATCAGTCATTGATGCCAATTAGTTCATGGGTAGGGAGGAAAAATAAAGAGCATAATATTAATCAAATAGAGCTAAGTGTTGTGTGTATACTGTACAATTTGCTACAACAGCACTGCTACTCGTAAACTCTGCTAGTGGCAATCATTATGGCCCTCATTATGACATTGGCGGTAAGTGCCGCTTACCACCATGCTGACTGCTGCCAACATACCGTGACGGCGGCGGTATACCGCTACGCGTATATGACCCACACATAGAAATCCGCCACTGTACAGACACACACATAAGTCCGCCAGCCCAAAGGTCAGTGATAAATTGGCAGTAGCAAAACCCACACCGTTATGCCAACAGAATTACGCCCACAGCATTATGACCCACGAATCACCACGGCGGACATTCAACCGCGGTAAACCATTGGCATAACATACTGCCACGCTCAAAATACACACACATACAAAACAACACCACATTGGACATTTCAAACTACACACACCTGACACCCATACACACACCACACCCACACACTCACACCACTATAAAACACACACCCACAACCCTTTACCACTACAAACAATTTACAACAGAGAGAGAGAGACACGCCAGGAGCACCCACAGAACCAGAGCCACAGAACACTATCACGCACCTCACAGCATACACCCCAACACATCACCCCACATACCCTCACACACACCACTCACACTACACCCATGGCACCCAGGTTCTCTGAGGAGGAGCTAAGGGCCATGGTGGAGGAAATCATCCAGGTAGAGCCACAGCTATTCGGATCACAGGTGCAGCAGACATCCATTGCTAGAAAGATGGAGCTATGGTGGAGAGTCATGGATGTTCCCAGAACAAGGGATGACATCAGGAAGATGTGGAACGACCTATGGGGGAAGATGCGTTCCATGGTTGCAAGACACTAGTTAGCTGTACAGAGGACTGGCGGTGGACCCCCACCTCCTACCCCACAACTAACAACATGGGAGGAGCAAGTCTTGGCAATAATGCATCCTGAGGGTCTGGCAGGATTAGCAGGAGGACTGGACTCTGGTAAGTCAAAGTTTTACTACTTTCACCCCCCCCACCTGCATGCCATCACATACCTCCACCCCTACCCTCACCCCCATCACCCCACCACCTCACATATACCCCACCATCACAACCCACCCATCCAAGTAACCAGCACTGCATGTACCACCAATGCATGGACACCATTCACATCCCTGCATGGACACCCATCACCACAGCATGCACACCAGTGACAATCACTTAGCCAGCCAAATTACAACTCACACAAGCCAAAGCTTCCTTGATAATAACAATCATAGAGGGAAACATACCCATGTACAAGATGTCACACGCAGCCAGTGTGCCTGCACCAGCTGCCAAGGGCAAAAAGGGAGCACCAGCTGGAAAACGGAAGGAGGCACCACCAGCTGACAGAAGCAAGGAGGCACCACCAGCTGCCAAGGGCAGGAAGGGAACATCAGCTGCCAAGGGCAATGAAAAAGGCACAGACACCACAGGCAGGATGGATCTGGTGCCTGGTGCTGGAGCAGCATCTGGGCAAACAACACCAGCCATGGCACTTCAGCCATCCTAGCCTGCGGGGGAAGGGTTGGAGCCTCCACCCACCACTGGCAGCACCGCCACCTGCACCGCCACCAACACCACTGCCAGTAGCAGCAGCCACAGTGGGTAGCCGTCCAAGGCTGCGGGGGAAGGGCTGGAGCCTCCACCCACCACTGGCAGCACCCCCGCCAGCCCCGCCACTGCCACCACTGAGCAGCCGTCACCACCGGAGGGCTGTGTGTAGTCATGCCTCCAGGGGCTGTATTGCGTCCTGGCCCCTGCAACAACTGTAGGTGTGACACCCAGGTGAGAGACTGTGAACTTGCACCCTCCAAGATCTGCATCACAGGGCACAAGGCACCCTCCAGAACCAGTGGAAGAAGGCATCCACTCACCCCCTCCTTGGCAGGATGAAGCATACTGGGCACAAGGCCCCCTCCAGAACCAGTGGAAGAAGGCATCCACTCACCCCCTTCTTGGCAAGATGAAGCACACTGGGCACAAGGCCCCCTCCAGAACCAGTGGAAGGAAGAAGGCATCCACTCACCCCCTCCTTGGCAGGATGAAGCACACTGGGCACAAGGCCCCCTCCAGAACCAGTGGAGAAGCCATCCACTTGAGAGACTGTGGCTTTGCACTCCCCAGGACCAAGCAGTGGGCAAACCACCCACTAGAGAGACTGTGGCTTTGCACTCCCCAGGACCAAGCAGTGGGCAAACCACCCACTAGAGAGACTGTGGCCTTGCACTCCCCAGGACCAAGCAGTGGGCAAACCACCCACTAGAGAGACTGTGGCCTTGCACTTCCCAGGCCCAAGCACAGAGCATGTAGCCCCCTCCAGGAGCAGTGGCATTGTACCATCTTCCAGCTTAGGTGCCCCCCTCCCCTTCCCCCTGAGGTGCCTGTGTATTTTCGACCTGATGCCCCAGCAGTGTTCTCTCCGTATTGAGGCAGGAGTCAAGTGTGGCCTTTGCCTATGTGATATGGCCTTTGGGCCACAGACATTTTGGACTGGGCATTGTTCCCCCATTTGAATATATTGTAGATACTGTTTTGTGCTTTGAGGACGTATTTCTTGAACTTTATATTATTACACTGGCTTTACTCACTTCCTTTTATCCTTGCGTTATTCCTGAGGGGTTCGGGGGGGATATGTAATGTTGTTGCATCTGTTTGTGTGTATGGTGTTTGGGGTGGGGGTGTTGCGTGTGTGTCACTCTCTTTTTCCTCCCACCCTCCCTTGTGTGCTAGGTGCGGTACTCACCTTGGTTGTCTTTGCCTTGGTTGTTTGTGTTCCTGGTGCAGGAGGAGGTATACCAGCATGGGAAACACCTGTAGTTTGGGCTCCATGGCGTTGTGGTTCTTCCTTGAGTGTCCAGAGGTGAGTCGTTTCCCTTCTGTGTTCTGTTTCCACTGTGCTTTTGATGGCGTTGGTACCGCCCCGGAAAAGCTGGTGGATTGGCTTGTTGTAATAGTGTGGGTGGTACATTTTCTTCTGCCTGGCTGTTGGGGGTTTACCGCCGCGGTGCTTGTTGCTACTGCCGTTGCGGTCGGTGTGTTAAAGTGGCTCTCTGTGTTGGCGGTTTCTGCCATGGTCATAATTTCATTTTTGTTACTGCCGGCCTGTTGGCTGTATTACCGCGGCTTTATCACCGACGGCCAGGGTTGTAATGAGGGCTTATGTGTCTCTGTATAGCATGCTGAGCATGACTGCAAAAAGTAAAACAAATCAGAATACATGCATTTGTGCCACTCAATCACGTATACTAAATCGGCTACTCACCCCATTTAGGGTTGTCTTGTGGGCAACTGGTCAAGAAGGGAGGACACTTCTCCTGCAGTCACACACAATATATGAGGGAAAAATGCATTAGTGTGAAGCAACTAATCCTGATTAGGGTAATATTTTGCACCAAGTACATCGCAGTTCTCTGAATGGTAAACTCTTTGGAGAATGACTGGAAAGAAAACAGACACCAACATCTCTTGTGGGAGACCCAAAAACACACAGGGGCCAAGAGGCCATCAAAAAGGTAGAGACACACGGTGTAGAGAACATTTACGGGTGCCACATTTAACTAGTAGTACTGGTATGCCAATTAAAAAATGAGGGAGGATTATGTATGATACACATGTATCTGCACACCTGCTTGGTTATGGAACTAATACAAGTCAACAGATATGGCAGTTGGTTCAAATACCGATTGTTGATATCATGTTGATTCTAGAAGTTCTTGATCGTTAACACCCCTTGCTCATTACTTTGGCACCACAAATATAATGTCTATTTTGCCCAGGTGGAAAATGTAATTCTGCTGCTTCTTGAGTAGATTTTCTACCTGAGCTGTAGCAAAAGCAATACGAATGGCCATGTGCTCTTGCACAATGTGTGTTGCTGTTCACACTAATCTTTCAGCAAGGGACACACTACTGGCTCTAAATCGAAGAGTGCCATGCATACTTTCCCCCATTGGTGGAACTCCACAGAGTCTCACAGAGTTTTTATGCAACTCTTTGGAATTCAGCGGCGTGAAATTCCACGAGTTCCGCAAACCTTAGTATCGCTGCAGATTATGTTTAGATGAAGTCTGAGATTAGCCATAATGACATATCGCATAATTTTTTAACCTGGTGTATGTCACTTTTATATAAGAAACATACTGTTGGCGAGAGAAAGATATGTTATTCCTGCATTAATGACTAGGAAGTAGTCAACATCGACCCAGGCTCATTGCTGTCTTTAATCGTATATCTTTATTGTTTATAAAGCCTTGTGCCAGATGGGATTATTTATGCAGCTGGAGGCTCTATCGTGAAGTAGGATAGGTATTACTTACCTCGTCAAGGGACAAGTGCGGCTTCGTTACCTATGATTCTTCATCTGCCATTGTTAGGGCGCTGTGCCTCCGGTGCACCCATTAAATGGGGAAAGTTTAATCACGAGACCAGCAACTGTGTCATCACATGAACTACCAAGTGTTTCAGAGTATCAGGGAGCTCTAGTTTTATTTACGCGTACCATCTTCTACCTCGATCAGAGGAGCTAGTTCATTGATACGAATAGTAACTTCTAACCCCTGAAATTGAGTCTCTCTCAGTCAGGGAGGAGTCATTGCAGAGTATACACAAGATCACAGGACCCTAAGGAAACGTGTTATGTATTAGTATTCAAACCATTTTAGGAAAATAATGGGAGATTAGCTCAGAATGTCATAAAATGTGCGGTAGACATGATCAGAAGCTACCCTTTGTGCCCAAACCTGAGGCAGAAAGCCTTACTTGTGCCATTGTTTTATAAAAAAGAGATTTTTTTAGATTTGATTTTCTTCCAACGGTCTTAAAAAGGGAGCTGGAACAGAAACAGAATGCATATATGCATATGTTTTGGAACTAACAAACAAACTTCAATTGTCAAGAGTGGGAATAGCTAATGTACTGACAAGGACCAAACCTTCAATAGTGAGAGACTAAATTCTCAGTTCCCAAGTAGTTGGGTCCCTTGGACCTCATTGTTCAGATCCACGATGTGTCTAACTGATAAAGCCAGCATTGTTTCAAACATTTTTTGTCTCCATGCTATCTGTATTGGATGCCACTTTTTCTATGACGAAAAAATTCTAGATAGTTTTGAGAACGGCCATTCTCCTGCATCTTATTGTGCTCCTGTGCTTATTGATTCTGGTTTTAACTTCCAGGGTGGTCATACTGATGTAAATTATGTTACCTGGGCATACAATCATGCAAATAACATTGGTGGATTCTTCAAAATCTGGGGTGTGCTTAAGCTCAAGTTGTTTGGATTTTTTTGTGAGGGAACACATATTTACTGACCACAAAAGTAATGGTCCACAACCCGGGGAGATTTGATGTAGGTCTTGATGTGTTGTCTGTAGTGTGTTTGCTAGGTCTAATCTTAATCAAAGAACCCTTGAGGAT
Source organism: Pleurodeles waltl (assembly GCF_031143425.1). NCBI lineage: Eukaryota > Metazoa > Chordata > Amphibia > Caudata > Salamandridae > Pleurodeles > Pleurodeles waltl. Next base: position 698,960,572 of record NC_090442.1, on the reverse strand, counting down.
TTACCATATTGAGAGAGAACACAGGCATTTTAGTTTTAGGGGGCAGAATTCTCCATGCATTAAGTGGTTATTTTTCTGGCTTGTCAAATGTTTTTAGAAATTGGTCCCTCAGAATATTTGAGGCCCTTTTCATTGCTTTTTTAATTATATATTTTTTGATATTCGTTTTACTCAAGTTTATTTGTGAGAAGATTTGTGTCATCTAAAGATTGACTTTTCCATGCAGTTTCTCCAATGTCTAAGAAATTGTGCAACCAGGAGATCATTTCTCATGGATTTTGGGTGAAAATTATTGTACCTTAAAAGATTATTGCAGTCAGCAGGTTTGTAGTAGACTTCACTTTTCAATATGGTGTCAGTAATCCGAATCATCAGATCCAGAAATCAGATTTCTTCTTTGTTTATGCTCATTGTGAACTTCAAAGATTCATTTCTGCTGTTTATCCAATTTATGAACTTTCATGCTAGTTCTTTCAGATCATGCCGGTATGTCATCAATATATCCTTTCCACAGTGCAATGTTTTCTACAAAGGGATTTGAGGGTACCAACATATGTGTACTTTCTAAGTCGCGAACATAAAACAGGCTACACTTGAGGTAAAAATGCTGCCAATTGAAGTGCCATGGACTTGTAGATAGTCCTCTTATTCAAACTTGAAAGAATTTCTTGTCAATGCCATATGTGTGCCGTTTAAGATGAAATTTCCACATCTTATGGAATCCCATTCTATTTTGGACAGTAGAACTTTGTGAACAAACAGAATTTTTTCATGTGGGATGCTTGTGTAAAGTGCCACCACATCTACTGTCATCAAGATTTGGATGTGGGGGTCTTGCCTGATTTCTTCGGAGTCTTTGACGTGAGAGGGCATGGCAGTCACTAGTGGTCTTTAGAATTATCTACAAATTTTGATGGTGGCTCCAGTGCGGTCAGGATCCCGGATACCATTTCCCTGCCCAGTGAGAAACTGGTACTGAAACAGAAACAGGAAACAAGGGACGCTGTGAAGCACCTATTTGTCGCCTGTGAAAGTGTTTTCTACTAGCACTGCTTTGTTTGCCCCAGAAATCCTGCCAGTCACCCACAAATGTAACCACTTTAGTTCCTATACTAATTTCCACATACCTGTTCTCCAAAGTATCTAGGTGTGACTTTTCTGAATTTATACAAAGCCTTAAATCCTTAGCTGCCATCGTCAGACAGCACACCTTGTGCTCTTGCTTCCTATTGCCTCCTAATAGTCCTGATAACATCCTATTCAGAATGTTATTTAACAACATCTTAGGGAATACCCTTGAAATATCCTTTATTGAGTGGATACCCTGAGCATGATTAAAATGATATGTTGATGAGCTATCCACTGCTTCCTACAAATATGTTTCACCTGATATTTAAGCCTATACAGTTTAACAGACGTCATCAAGGATTCCTGACTCCCTCCCTGAGTGCAACATTCCATGCACATGATGAGGCCTAAGACTCTCATAAGTATCTATAAGGTCTTACATACAGTACCATCAGGCATTGATGCCAATTAGTTCATGGGTGGGGAGGAAAAATAAAGAGCATAATATTAATCATATAGAACTAAGGCCCTCATTATGATATTAGCGGTAAAAAATGCCTACTGCCACGGCGACAGCCGCCAAAAGATTGTTGCTGCGGCTACCAGCCATCAGCTATATTATGACCACAGCTGGATTTCCAGCAGAAGAATGGAGGAAATTCGGCTGTGGCCATTCCGGCAGATGGCAGTAAGGTGGCGCTGCTGCCACCAGCTGTATTATGACCCAGAATACGGCTTGGCGGTGTTCAACTGGCAGATGCTGCTGGTGGCAGTAGCGCCCAGTCCCATCTCCTGCAAGAGGACCCCTGAACACAGGTAAGTGGGTGCTCCGACAGGGGAGGGAGGTGTTGTGTGTGTGAATGTTTGTGCGTGCGTGTATGCGGGTGTGTGTTGCGTGTTGAATGTGTGTGCATGTATGGAGATGTGAGTGCATGTATATTGTGAAATGTGAATGCGTGTCTACGTGTATGTATGAAAGTGTGTGCAGATGTGTATGTGAATGGATGTATGCAGGCGTGGATGCATGTGGGAATGGGTGTGTGTGTGTGTATGTGTGTGTGAAGGGGGCGTGAATGTAGCGGTTTGGAGAGGAAAAGGGAGTGGGAGATATCTGGAGAAGTGGGTGGGGAAGACCTCTATCAGTGACAGGGAAGGTATTCCCTGTCACTGATAGTGCCTACCGTCATGGTTTTCATGGCGGTAAGGAAGCCACGGAAACCATGGCAGTAGGCGGGTCTCATTTTTATTTTCAGAATAACAGAAAAACCTATTGTGCATGGTTTTTGTTCATAGGCAAATAAATGAAACACAAAGTTCTTTCTCTCATGCCAAACCCCCTACGTTACTCCCTTGCCAATCTGATCCACACAGCATGTAGGCAGTTCCAAGTATTGTCTATCATCAGCAAGTGGTGTGCACACAACCTCTAGAGTGTCCATTTCTAATTGCAGATTGTAATTGTACACTCTCCTACCTCTGACCCCATTTCATGTTTAGAATGTCTCCAGGGTTCCCTCATGCCCTCAGTGTCCACCCCCTCAGTAAAGTGCTGTGATTTGCTACTCCAACTCGTCAGGTCATCCTGTACTTTCTTGCTTCTCCTGGTCATTTTAATGTGCATTTCTTTTGCTAGGGATCAGTCCAGCGTATCTCATTCCCAGATAGTACTGCTGGGGTGCTGTGTGCTCATCCAGCCAATAGCAATCCACCTTGTTTTGCTAACAGGTGGGCTAGCTGTAGAAATGTATAATGCATTTTTTCGCTGTTGGACGATTTACAAGACCCAGCAGAAAATGGCAGGGATGTAGTGGTTATGGGATTTACGTTGCTCACTGTATCACCGCCCCAACTTTGTGACAATATCCAAAATATTTGGGCAGGACCAGGCCGTCTGAAGGAATGTTGCTCCCTCTGTTCTACAGCGTGGGCAGTCCTGCAGTCTAGTCACGTATACTTTTGCCTATGTGCTTGGGGTCAGGTAAGTACGATGGACAAAATTAAATAGAAATAACTTAAATTGTGCATTCCCAAATACCTTCACATATCGTTGTCCAGTCCCTATCTGACAGCGGGGCATCTAGGTCTGTGTCCCAGGCATGCTGAGTCTGGGTTGGCAGGCCCTCAGAGCCCTGTACATCAGTGTTATCAGGTGTCACCACATGCCAAGCTGCAAAAGACTTTCCAGGATCTGTGGTGTGGGAGGGGAAGTCTGTCAACATGTCACTTGCTGTTCTGGGTAGTTTAGCATATTGCAGAAGTTGCCCAGGGACGACCCCAAAAGTCCTGTGTCTCCTGAAAAGTGACGAATGTCTCCTCGGGATATAAGTCACCAAGTAGTTGACATCCCCCCTCTCTCCATCCAGCATTCGTCATGTCACTAATTATGCAACAAAAGGGCAGAAAATCCCAAATGTTTAAGTCCCTGGCACAAGGAGTGCGCTTGACCACCCTCTTAACAATCTGCTCCTATTTTTGGGCTGTGTGACCTATGACATATGGTACAGTTGACCCCAGGCCACCCCTCTCATCAACAGAACAGACATGGACTTCCCGTTGCAAGTGCCTTTCAGTTATCGTTTCTCTCAATTGCGCCCCTCTACTTCCCACTCTGCTGTGTATTGTATGTGGGCTGTAGAATAATATAATTAAAGATTTGTCCTAGCTCCTGATCCATTTGAAGAACTTCCAGTGTCACCCTGCAGTGCCCACAAGCTCACAACAGTGATGCCAGGATACTGTTTTGTTGCTTACAGACTTCCGGTTTCAGAGGGCAGAGTATGTTTCTGTAGGTGATATACACATTGCTGCACCAGCACTATCCTAGCCACCACACCCTTTCCCATAATATAGAGTGGAAGCGTGCACCAGAAGTGCACTGACGCATGGAGACCTTCATTCACCCTCCTTATGTTGCATGCATATTGTTGGTCAGCTGTTGTTGCAATTTTAACAACCAGGCATTGGAAAGCATCCAGTTCCCACTGAACCCCGAGGTGTGCAAGCCTCTCCCTCCTCCAATCCCACCAGCCTCCCCAAGGTAAAAAGGATCCGAAGATCAGAAGACCAGATATTCCGCCGAACACCTCTAGCAATGCTGAAAGCGAAACATTGAAGTGAGTCTTCCTGCGGTAGCAGAGAGCACCGTCAGCATACAGGGAAACCAGGTGAGTCGAGTCTCATAACCTGATGACCTTCCTAACTCTGAGTGACAATGGCTCTGTGTGTCTCATTAAAAGGCACTTTAAGATTAAAGACATCAGGCACTCAAACAAGATGCAGATTGTCTGAGATTCTTCTAAACTCTGAGTGACTGTTTAAATAAATGGTTCTTTGGGAAGAGAACACTAATTTGCATAAACAGTGGAACAAAACATGTAGAGGATGACAAAGGAATCATTCTTTCCTCCCTATTTGAATTAAGTTTACATTTGTAAGATGTTTGTTTCCTGCTGCATAAATAAGCCCTCCCTCAGAGGTGACATTACTATCAACTGATCTACAGCCTTTGCTGTACACCACATACTCAATATACAGGAAAATTCATACCCACATCCCCTCCACATGGCTAAACTGCTTCTCTCTGTGCTTGTTTGGAACTAGTTATATATATACTTACAGTAGCACACCACTTGACCTTCCTTCATTCTCTTTCCTAGTATTGGGTACAGTTCTAAACTTTACAACACAAGATCTCACTTTAATGTTATCAGGGAAAACACACACTTTCCTTCAACTATTATCACCAAATCAGCTGGCTGTCAGAAGAAAACAGGGCTATGTACAAACTAGAGTCTTATATAACAAATGCTGAACAGATATATATATCTACATAATGTTTGCTTATCTAACCAACATCTTCTTTTCTCCCCTAGAAGCATCGTGTGCTGCTTCACAATGTTATTTATTTCAGCTACTTGATCCCCACATCTAGAATAGGCTTCAAACTGAACTTTTGAATATTTTCATAACTGGTTTACTTAATAAATACACAATACTTACATAAACTGGGCAAAATGCTATATTAAATTAGTGCTCAGAACAATGATATGGCATAATGCAGAACGCACTATGGGCCAGATGTATCATCACTGCCCTTTGCGATTCGGAAATAGCGATTTTTAAGAAATCGCTATTTCCGACTCGCAAAGTGCCATGTATCACATTTGCGATTCAGTAATAGCGATTTCCTAAAAATCGCAAATGCTATTACCGAATCACAAATTGCGATACCGGCCCCATTCGCAGCTGTGGGCCTGTTGGCCCATATCTGCAAATGTTTTGCAGTTCCAAAATTGCGATTTCTGAACTAGAAATGGCAATTTTGGAAATGCAAAACCCCAGGGTGCTGGGGGCCCAAGGCCCCCTCTGCTGCACCCCAAAAAATATTTGGGGACATGTAAGGTGCACACATGCCAAAAGGGCATGTGTGCTTCACATGTACAATTTAAAAATACATTTTAAATGCATTTTTAAATTTTGCACCAGGTTACCACCTGGTTTCTTTTCATGGTATTTTGCATGTGCAAAATGCCATTCTGCGAAAAATCGCAATTTGCGATTTTTTGCTGCATCTACTTGCGATGTGGATTTTGCGAATCGCAAATTGCGACTCGCAAAACCAGATTGCAATGCAAAATATCACAATGTTTGCAATTTCTTAATTTTGGTCTGCGAATGCCTTTCAGGCATCGCAGACCACTTTTTTGCACTAGCAAACGGCCGATTGTTATGATTCGCACCGTTTGCGAGTGCAAAAAAGTTTCATACATCTGGCCCTATGTGAGCTAATGTTTTCAGCTCAATAGTGATGTTCAATAATATTTTAATAAGACACACTGGATCTGATGTGCAAAGCCCTTTTGTGGTTACATACCTTGGGATTCACAGAATGTAAGACTGCCAAAGGGATTCTTACAATGTCCAAAAAACCATTTACGAGTCAAAAATATCTTTCTGACTCCTATAAATGCTTTTGTGACCTCTCTGAATCACAAATAAGAGGGGACGTTAAAGGGGCATCCCTCTCCTGCTTCTGAGTTGAAAAAGTGGGGATGCAAACCATTCATTAGTTACTGACCCCTAAGGTAGGATGATGACTGATTTGCAAATGGGGACCAAAGGTTTGCACGCCCCCATCCCTACAAGTAGTAGCAAATTGCAACCTGCCTGATTAATATTCATTTTACAATTTATTTTGTTAAAATCCTCTCACAAGCCACTCAGTGTGCAAATTACACATTCTGGTTTGTGAATAGGTATTACTACATCAGGCCCATAGTCAAATAAATAGGACTACACTACACTTGTGAATGGGTATTAATGCATCAGGACAATAGCAAATGTACTAGTATACTTCCACTAAATAGAAAATGCCTCCTCATCTGAACATTAGAAAAGTGCAGACTGTTATATCTGGAATACCAGCGAAAAAATCATATTATACCTAGAACAGATGTAGCAGGCTATTGGGTGTGATCAGGCAAGAAGCGAAAATTTACCAAGTGTGTAAAATGTATTTGAAATATTGAGTTTTGTAACCACCGGGACAAAACCCACTATACAAAATATGACTGTTCTTTGGCTGGCATAGGTTTATCAACTGGAATTCTGCAAGGGGTAATTGCAATTTATGTGAAAATGTTTTAAAAAAGTCGTTTGGAACTTGTGGACCCTAAAATTACCCATACCTCCTCTTACCACTACCCACCTTTAAATTTACATTTACCACTACCCAACCCTAAACCCCAAAGTTACACTTACCTCACTTTACCACTGCCCACCCCTAAACCCTCAGAATTATCCTTACCTCTCTTTACCACAACCCACCCCTGAACCTTAAAATTACCTCCCCTTACAAATAAATATATACATATATACACAAATTCACATGCTGAAATACCACCCCTGCAATACAATTAATTTTGTTTCCAACACTTTTTGTTCCTTTTTTTCTCTTCCCTTTTCTAAAACTAGTCAGATATTTTCTCGTCGGACAGTGAACTTGTGCCTAGAATTGTTTAAATCAGTTTACTTATTTAATTAGCTATTTTTTTTATTGATAGAATTTATAAAGTGCTCTTTCACCAACTTGTATACTGGTGCTTGCCACTCGACGAAGAAGCATGAGGACTGGAGATTTGAGATAGCCACTAAACATAGGGATGAGAAATTAATTGGTCAGATAAACCGTGTCTAGACCAACTCAAATTATTTAGGGAAAATGCCAGGTCTTCAGGGCCTTCCTGAACTGCAATAGATCGGTTAAGGACCTTAATGAAGCTGGGAGTTCATTCCAGAACTTAGCCGCCCGACCGTAAAGATCCAACTACCTTGAATGTTTTTTTTAAACTTGGTCACGCATGCCAGGTTGGCTGAAGAAGAGCAAAGAGAATATTGGGGAGGTATGTTCTTAGTCTCTTTTGTAAGGGAACCACTCCGAGTCCCTGAAGAGCTCTGAAAGCAATACAAAGCGATTTAAACACAATTATTTGTTTTAGCTTAAGATCCTTCAGTGCTAAGGAGTCCGAGTCTCTTCTCAGTCTGTTCAAGGTGAGTTTGGCAGCTGTGATATGAACTCTTGACAGACGATGTAATAAGTATTCAGGTCCCCCTAGCAGAAGGGTGTTGCAGTGATCCAAGTGACAACACTACGAACTACGAGGGCTTTAGCAGAGTAATAGCCTCTGCAGTGCTCGCAAAAGGGAGAAAAAGATACTCGCAGTTTTATTCACTTGGCTTTCCATACTTAGGGCCTCATTACGAGTCTGCTGGTCACTAGACCCCCAGACTGACGGATGGTGGTCGGACTGCTGCCAATGCCGCATGCCACATTACAACCCAGGCGGTCGGGCCACCAGGGAACCGCCACCTCCACCAGGATCGTAGAGCCTGGCAGTCTAGAGGTGGTGGCGGTCCTTATCTGCCAGGGCAGCGCTGTCTACTCTGCTTTGCAGACAATGGACAATGCGAGGGTGCTGGTGCAACCTGCTGGCAACAGCTCGATTATGAGCTGGAGACAATGCTGTAGGGTGTCTCCCGCTAGGCCAGTGGGCGGAAACTCATGTTTCCTCCCGCCGACCTAGCTGAAAACCCTTAATTGGGCAGGTGGAGATGTAGCCTGTGTGGCGGCAACCTCCCCGTTGGAAGTTTGGCAGACAGTAAAAAGCATCTGCCGAACTCATAATGACCCCCTAAGTTTGTTATCACCAATAACTCCCAAATTCCAAACATAGTTGGTGGGGACAATTGTCCTGGCAGGTGGCACTGGCCAGAGGTTAGTGGGGAGTGCGACTGAAGCTTTGTTGGGAGAATAACATAGAAGCTCAGTCTTGTCCCCGTTGAACTTCAGGGTATTAGAGTTAAGACAATGGATGATATCCTTCATACAATCTTGAAAAGTGGAGAGCAGCTGGTTGCTTACCAGCGACAGAATATGTTGGGTGTTCATCAGCATAATTGACTAGATTCACCATGTGAAATGTAATGTATGATCAAGGGGGCTATATAGATATTAAACAGGATTGGGCTGATCCAAGAGCCCTGTGGCACACCCTGTTTGATCACCCTAAACTCAGATCAAAATGGGGTTAGGGCGATTGCCTGACATCTGTCCGATAAATATGTGCAGAACCAGTCTGAGACTGTTCCGCTCACTCCAATCGCTGTCAGCTGGGTTAAAAGTGCAGTGTGACAGATCATGTCGAATGGGGCAGAGAGATGCAATAGGATCAAAACTGCTGTTTTCCCCTCATCGACCCGCATACACTTCTTATGCATTGTTGTGATTTGTGCAGATTCGGTTAAATGACCGCGCTGAAACCCAAATTGCTCCTCCCCCAATAAATTATTTTTTTCCAGATATTGAGCTAATGTCTTGCTCACAAAGCATTCTAAAATTTTAACAGGGTAAGGCAACATGGAAACTGGTCTATAATTTTTCAAGTTGGCTGGATCCAGAGAAGGCTTTTTTTAGAATGGGAGTTACAACAGCTTTTTTCCATACCGAAGGTACCGTGCCTGATTGCAAGGCTTAGCTACAAATTTGCCAGAGTGCGGTAAGTAATTCTTTCACCTGTTCTTTCTAGATTTTGTGTGGCAAGGGATCCAGAGGTGAACCCAACGAAGTAGCCTTTGCTAGAGCACAAAAACACTCCTTTTGAAAGAGGTTCAACGTTTTTGAGTTTGCATGGACACGTCCCAGTCTTACTGCCTGGTGTCAGCAGAGGATGGAAGCTGTCTGTCAGAGCTTCTGAGAGAGACTGTCCCGGGTTCGAGGGGCGAATACCTTCCATAATTTTATTAATCCTTTCCTCGAAGAATGCTGCAAGGTTTTCACAGCTAGAAGCTGCAAAGATATCACATTTAGAAGAGGGGCTGCACTTTTTACATCTGTAGATAAAACCTACCAGTTTAAAAAAGTTTGTGACTCTGCCCTGAGCTTACAAACTAATCTAAAAGACTTTCAAACATCAACCTGTGTGTAGAATCCGCCGCCTCTAACTGGCAGACCTTTCTAATGGTATTGTTGCTCTCAGTCTCGGTTTCCATGTATGGCCTGTTGCTTTGTACATAGACATACACGTACAGACCTTTTGGTCAAGAGACAAGAAAAATGCACCAAGGCTGCAGGGAGCTACTCTTATCTTCATTGTGTTACAGTTGAGGGAATCTAGGACTCTAATCAGGGTTCCCAGACATCTCAGTTTCTTAATAGTTACTTTTTGTAACTAAATCATGCAAGTGCCAAGAGTGTGCTCAGCTCAGAATGAAAATGCTCAGAATTAACAAATGCATAAGCCTGGAATTAGAAGAAAGCTTATCATTGATTCTTTTGGTACTGCTATGTGGATGGAGCGTTCATTTCGAATTCTGGGCAAGGTGTGTGCTACTTTCTGTTACAGGAGCCTTTGTACTTTTTAAGTGTGACAAACACATTGCACCTCACCTGTAACAGAGAGGTTAATTCCCAATGGTGTATTAAAACAGCAGCGGCTCTGAGGCACATCATAAACACCACACTTGTGAAGGAGCACTTTCTGTTTACCCTATTTCGAGGTGGACGAATCTTGGCACCCTAGCAGGGGTTAGGGATCAACTAAACATGACATCAGTCGGCAATTCATTTACAGTATGACCAATTTGGCCACACAATAAAAACCCAAAGCAGAAATAAAGGTGAACAATTCTCAAACACCAACTGTAGAGATACTAAATCGCCATGAGGTAGCAAAATGTCAAAGAAATTAACACAGATTAGCATAAGGCAAACTAAACACTCAATGACGAGAAGAAGTTGTTGTGGTTGAAATAAGCGCTGTCCCACTCCTTTACATATTAGTGCAAATAAAAGTCATCTAACTAAACTAGCTATGGCCCATTGGAAGTTTCCCTACCTACAGGACATGACGACAAACGTTTAAAAGATAAAACAGGACAAAAAGAACCTGGAAAAGGACATCTAGGGCAAAAAGAAGCTAACTAAATGAGGAAAAAAGTAAGTAAAAAGAGAAGGTGTCAGTATTTCAGAAGCTCAGTGAAGAATCTTCTTAATGGGCCTGATAAAAGTCTAAGTTGCTCTCAGCAAGCATTGGGAAAATATGGTGCAAGGGAAAAGACGTATGTGCCTCTCCTCTCCAAGGAAATCAGTCTTCTTCCTAAAATCGATCAGTGAAAGTCCTAGTTAAACAAATGATTAGTCCATTGGTAACGCCCAAAAGTCAGGTGATCACATGGTTTAGACTCCTCACATTGCACAACAAGACTGAAACATTCTTCTGCAATCACAAGACCATCCTATGAAGGTAGCTGTCCTTGGTCTCCTGTACGACTTTGCAACATCATGAATAGGAACAGTCTTCATATTCTCAATCTCTCAATGTACCTTCTCCAAGGTTGTTTTCTTAGGCTCTCTATATGAACAACAAATGCAAATCTATTTCTAAACTAACATTTCATGTGAAAGACACCTGCAAACGAAATGACACTTTAGCAGAAATGGAATACAGTTTCTCATGTTGTGGAGATTTGGGCCTAACACAGTCAAGCTAACACAGAATTAGAATTGCACATTTCATTCATTTTACTTTAAGAGTGTTGACTTCTGCATTATAAACTGTCAATTACATTCTTGTTTAGTACTTCATGATACAGTTAATATAAAATGAAATAGAACTGTTAATACAGGTAAGTGAATATGAGGGAGAATTACATTTCTCAACATTATTCTACAAAATGAATACAAACATGTTATGAAAAATATTATTGCTTTAAAGGTAAACACACTCTAATAACAAGAGGTTTATTATAAAACCATAATCAATGGTTAAATATCAATTATTATGGTTATACCACACACATATTTCCTCAAACAATATGGTGAATGCACCTCATTATTGATTTTGAGTGCACCACTTTCATATTAGTTCATCATAACATTATATTGTTGTTATGTTCACATATAGATCAACATGGTGACGTCAAAGATAGCAGCCATTTCTCCGCTGCATCATTTGAGAAATAACTTTGAAGTTATATCAGTAGTTACTTTTAAAAGTACAAATCATTAAGATTTTCTTTCTCCAAACCCATAACATAAATGTTTTAGTGCATGCATGCAAAGTAGGATATGGCTTTCTGGGAAATAACCAAGAATGTAAAGATTTGCAATAAATGGCAGTGTGTGTAAAATGCACATTTTTATGACAAAGGGTGACATACACATTGGCCAGAAACACGTGTCCAGAGATACGGCACTTGCTGCACCTACTTAAGGTGAAAGACTTTTTGAAAAAAAAATTCTATCTTTAAATCAAATGACTGCATTTACCATGATGCATTGGGGCTATTTTATGCTGGAGTGTGAGGCAGTGTGCTCCCTTTTTTTGTGTGTCTAATTGACGGCTCCCGTGAGCCTACGAGCTGACGAGATCTGGTGTTGCACCTGTTCGCCTACTGAGTGCTACAATAACCTGTGAAGACGTTCGGCGGCATTTCAAGCAACCCCTTCAGATATATTTTCTCTCTGCTGATGACGGCCGAAAGCCAGAAACACGTGTCCAGAGATACGGCACTTGCTGCACCTACTTAAGGTGAAAGACTTTTTGAAAAAAAATTCTATCTTTAAATCAAATTACTGCATTTACCATGATGCATTGGGGCTATTTTATGCTGGAGTGTGAGGCAGTGTGCTCCCTTTTTTTGTGTGTCTAATTGACGGCTCCCGTGAGCCTACGAGCTGACGAGCTCTGGTGTTGCACCTGTTCGCCTACTGAGTGGTACAATAACCTGTGAAGACGTTCGGCAGCATTTCAAGCAACCCCTTCAGATATATTTTCTCTCTGCTGATGACGGCCGAAAGCCAGAAACACGTGTCCAGAGATACAGAACTTGCTGCACCTACTTAAGGTGAAAGACTTTTTGAAAAAAAAATCTATCTTTAAATCAAATGACTGCATTTACCATGATGCATTGGGGCTATTTTATGCTGGAGTGTGAGTTGGGTGTGCTCCCTTTTTTTGTGTGTCTAATTGACGGCTCCCGTGAGCCTACGAGCTGACGAGCTCTGGTGTTGCACCTGTTCGCCTACTGAGTGGTACAATAACCTGTGAAGACGTTCGGCGGCATTTCAAGCAACCCCTTCAGATATATTTTCTCTCTGCTGATGACGGCCGAAAGCCAGAAACACGTGTCCAGAGATACGGCACTTGCTGCACCTACTTAAGGTGAAAGACTTTTTGAAAAAAAATTCTATCTTTAAATCAAATGACTGCATTTACCATGATGCATTGGGGCTATTTTATGCTGGAGTGTGAGGCAGTGTGCTCCTTTTTTTTTGTGTGTCTAATTGACGGCTCCCGTGAGCCTACGAGCTCTGGTGTTGCACCTGTTCGCCTACTGAGTGGTACAATAACCTGTGAAGACGTTCGGCTGCATTTCAAGCAACCCCTTCAGATATATTTTCTCTCTGCTGATGACAGCCGAAAGCCAGAAACACATGTCCAGAGATACGGCACTTGCTGCACCTACTTAAGGTGAAAGACTTTTTGAAAAAAAATTCTATCTTTAAATCAAATGACTGCATTTACCATGATGCATTGGGGCTATTTTATGCTGGAGTGTGAGGCAGTGTGCTCCCTTTTTTTGTGTGTCTAATTGACGGCTCCCGTGAGCCTACGAGCTGACGAGCTCTGGTGTTGCACCTGTTCGCCTACTGAGTGGTACAATAACCTGTGAAGACGTTCAGCGGCATTTCAAGCAACCCCTTCAGATATATTTTCTCTCTGCTGATGACGGCCGAAAGCCAGAAACACGTGTCCAGAGATACAGCACTTGCTGCACCTACTTAAGGTGAAAGACTTTTTGAAAAAAAATTCTATCTTTAAATCAAATGACTGCATTTACCATGATGCATTGGGGCTATTTTATGCTGGAGTGTGAGGCAGTGTGCTTCCTTTTTTTGTGTGTCTAATTGACGGCTCCCGTGAGCCTACGAGCTGACGAGCTCTGGTGTTGCACCTGTTCGCCTACTGAGTGGTACAATAACCTGTGAAGACGTTCGGCGGCATTTCAAGCAACCCCTTCAGATATATTTTCTCTCTGCTGATGACGGCCGAAAGCCAGAAACACGTGTCCAGAGATACGGCACTTGCTGCACCTACTTAAGGTGAAAGACTTTTTGAAAAAAAATTCTATCTTTAAATCAAATGACTGCATTTACCATGATGCATTGGGGCTATTTTATGCTGGAGTGTGAGGCAGTGTGCTCCCTTTTTTTTGTGTGTCTAATTGACGGCTCCCGTGAGCCTACGAGCTCTGGTGTTGCACCTGTTCGCCTACTGAGTGGTACAATAACCTGTGAAGACGTTCGGCGGCATTTCAAGCAACCCCTTCAGATATATTTTCTCTCTGCTGATGACGGCCGAAAGCCAGAAACACGTGTCCAGAGATACGGCACTTGCTGCACCTACTTAAGGTGAAAGACTTTTTGAAAAAAAATTCTATCTTTAAATCAAATGACTGCATTTACCATGATGCATTGGGGCTATTTTATGCTGGAGTGTGAGGCAGTGTGCTCCCTTTTTTTGTGTGTCTAATTGACGGCTCCTGTGAGCCTACAAGCTGACGAGCTCTGGTGTTGCACCTGTTCGCCTACTGAGTGGTACAATAACCTATGAAGACGTTCAGCGGCATTTCAAGCAACCCCTTCAGATATATTTTCTCTCTGCTGATGACGGCCGAAAGCCAGAAACACGTGTCCAGAGAAACGGCACTTGCTGCACCTACTTAAGGTGAAAGACTTTTTGAAAAAAAATTCTATCTTTAAATCAAATGACTGCATTTACCATGATGCATTGGGGCTATTTTATGCTGGAGTGTGAGGCAGTGTGCTTCCTTTTTTTGTGTGTCTAATTGACGGCTCCCGTGAGCCTACGAGCTGACGAGCTCTGGTGTTGCACCTGTTCGCCTACTGAGTGGTACAATAACCTGTGAAGACGTTCAGCGGCATTTCAAGCAACCCCTTCAGATATATTTTCTCTCTGCTGATGACGGCCGAAAGCCAGAAACACGTGTCCAGAGATACGGCACTTGCTGCACCTACTTAAGGTGAAAGACTTTTTGAAAAAAAATTCTATCTTTAAATCAAATGACTGCATTTACCATGATGCATTGGGGCTATTTTATGCTGGAGTGTGAGGCAGTGTGTTCCCTTTTTTTGTGCGTCTAATTGACGGCTCCCGTGAGCCTACGAGCTGACGAGCTCTGGTGTTGCACCTGTTCGCCTACTGAGTGGTACAATAACCTGTGAAGACGTTCAGCGGCATTTCAAGCAACCCCTTCAGATATATTTTCTCTCTGCTGATGACGGCCGAAAGCCAGAAACACGTGTCCAGAGATACGGCACTTGCTGCACCTACTTAAGGTGAAAGACTTTTTGAAAAAAAATTCTATCTTTAAATCAAATGACTGCATTTACCATGATGCATTGGGGCTATTTTATGCTGGAGTGTGAGGCAGTGTGCTCCCTTTTTTTGTGTGTCTAATTGACGGCTCCCGTGAGCCTACGAGCTGACGAGCTCTGGTGTTGCACCTGTTCGCCT
Organism: Pleurodeles waltl; assembly: GCF_031143425.1. Taxonomy (NCBI): domain Eukaryota; kingdom Metazoa; phylum Chordata; class Amphibia; order Caudata; family Salamandridae; genus Pleurodeles; species Pleurodeles waltl. The sequence continues at coordinate 698,945,408 of NC_090442.1, read as the reverse complement.
ACTGAGTGGTACAATAACCTGTGAAGACGTTCGGCGGCATTTCAAGCAACCCCTTCAGATATATTTTCTCTCTGCTGATGACGGCCGAAAGCCAGAAACACGTGTCCAGAGATACGGCACTTGCTGCACCTACTTAAGGTGAAAGACTTTTTGAAAAAAAATTCTATCTTTAAATCAAATGACTGCATTTACCATGATGCATTGGGGCTATTTTATGCTGGAGTGTGAGGCAGTGTGCTCCCTTTTTTTGTGTGTCTAATTGACGGCTCCCGTGAGCCTACGAGCTCTGGTGTTGCACCTGTTCGCCTACTGAGTGGTACAATAACCTGTGAAGACGTTCGGCGGCATTTCAAGCAACCCCTTCAGATATATTTTCTCTCTGCTGATGACGGCCGAAAGCCAGAAACACGTGTCCAGAGATACGGCACTTGCTGCACCTACTTAAGGTGAAAGACTTTTTGAAAAAAAATTCTATCTTTAAATCAAATGACTGCATTTACCATGATGCATTGGGGCTATTTTATGCTGGAGTGTGAGGCAGTGTGCTCCCTTTTTTTTGTGTATAAAACCATAATCAATGGTTAAATATCAATTATTATGGTTATACCACACACATATTTCCTCAAACAATATGGTGAATGCACCTCATTATTGATTTTGAGTGCACCACTTTCATATTAGTTCATCATAACATTATATTGTTGTTATGTTCACATATAGATCAACATGGTGACGTCAAAGATAGCAGCCATTTCTCCGCTGCATCATTTGAGAAATAACTTTGAAGTTATATCAGTAGTTACTTTTAAAAGTACAAATCATTAAGATTTTTTTTCTCCAAACCCATAACATAAATGTTTTAGTGCATGCATGCAAAGTAGGATATGGCTTTCTGGGAAATAACCAAGAATGTAAAGATTTGCAATAAATGGCAGAGTGTGTAAAATGCACATTTTAATGACAAAGGGTGACATACACATTGGTCCCTAAAAGAACAGCCCCGCACCCGCGAAAGCCAGGGGCTCCTCTAATTATTTTGGCGCTCTAGTTGAGGTATACCTTTGCACAAATATTCTTTTTTGTCACCCATATAGTTGCAAGCATCTTTATAGTTTCTTGATTACTGCTCCACAGCAAGTAGTACCAGTTGACCACCTCTGTGGCCTTTGCATAGGTGGGGTCTCACTGGCTGTTCCCAATGTGAAAAGGGGCTCCCAAAGCTAATTGTCAGGAAGGTATTTGAACTCCCAGTAACCAAGGGTTCATTGGTATTGATTGCACCCCTTCTGCCAGGACGCATTACCATTCTTGCAAGCTCCTTCTTGTAGAAGCCCAGTCACAGCCCAGCAATACCCTTCCAGGGTGGACATACACTTCATTAGTAGAAATATCCACCCAGTTGAATAAAATTATTGACTTGATTATGGGTGTGCTTTTGGAAGATGAGACCAGAGGACAATGCCTTGCTCAGCTGGCTATTCCATGAATGATGAGATAGGACTGTTTGCCTTCTCAAACTTGCTTCATTTTGTGAAAGCCTCATAAATTGGAACCCAAGTCCAAGGGTAGGGTCTGGACAGTTCTGACACTTCTGAAGTGGGTGCTGTGGAATTTAAAGGCAACTAGGCAATCCCTGTGACACGTATAAGCCATTCTCCCTGGAACCACAGAAGATAGACAATACTGCAATCCCACTAGTTAGCTCTTTGAGTTTTTACCTTCAGGCAAAGAGAATATGAATAGTTAAGGCATACTATTTTAGAGTAGTCTAGGGTAGTATGTCTCGTTCATCTAGCACATGTACCACTCGTAATAAATATAATGTCTAAGCAGTATTATTCTTTTTTAATTTTGCAGGTATATAATCGGTAAAGAGAGCCATAGCTTCATAATAATTAGCTAATCTGGAAATTGTAATGCTCTGGTTGTGAACTGAGAACCAGATGACTTCTGTTTGATCAAATGTTGCTGGCTCATTGCTTGTTGGGCAGAGCAGAACACACGATGCTGGAAATGGACAGATGGCCCATCTCTTTGTCACTGTGCAGCTGTAGGAAGCTGGCCTGGAGTGTGGTGGGTATCTATGGTACTTACACCTCATGCCAGGTCCAGGGTTCCCCTATCAGTGAAATGTAGGCAGTGATTAGAAGCCAGGCTCTCTAGAAGTAGCTGTGGATGAGCAGCCAAGGCTTATCTAGGAGACATACAAAGCGCATGCAATACCACTGTATTCACACAGCACTTACACACATGAAAGAAAACATTCAGTGTTACAAAATAAAGGTACTTTATTCTAGTGACACAATTCCCGAAAAGTACTAGAGAGGCAACCCTCCAATAGGAGGCAAGTAACACACTAGATATGTACACTAGTAATCAGAAATAGGCATAGAAAGTGATAGAAAACTGTGCAATAGAAAATAGACAATAATGACCCTAGGGGGAGCCCAAATAATATGCGAAAGAATGGAATGCAAATGCACGTCTCCCACCTAGGTAAATGGAATGTGTAGAGGGGAGCAGGAGGAACTAGGAAACCCCAAAGGTAAGTTAGATAATGCAACATCCAGACAAGGCTGCAATAAACCAGTGGTGGATTACTGAAAAAGAAGACCTATGGAAGAAGGGGACCAAGTCCAGAAGACACAGGAGTGTCTGGTGGTGGCAGGAGCCACTACCCACCTGTCTTTTTTTGCAGGAGTTGGTTGACAGTAGGACGAACATGGTCAGCAGTGCAGTCCTAGAGCCGGACAAGAGTTCCTGGAAGATACAGTCAAAGTCCCAGACTGGATGGATGATTGCAGTCAGTCAGTGGCATGGAAAAGCCACCAACATGCCTTGACAAAGGCAGAAGTCACTATGAAGCAAAAGTGGAGCTGCCGGGGACCATCAAAGTCTAGTATGACTCAACCCATGGGGTGTCCTAGGGGACCCTCAACAAGGCAGAGAGTCCACAGAAGAAAGGGCTGCCTCCACAGGAGACCCACTGGAAGAGGACCCAAGAGACGCAGAGGAGCCCACACAGCACACCTGGAGAAGGGTCCCACGCCGCGGGAGAAGCACATAGAGGGCTGTGCATCACAGAAAGGAGTGCTGATGGCTGGGGCTACACGGAACCTGAAGATCCCTTGGAGGAGATGCCAACAAGCCTTGGTATCTGTAAGAGACACGGTGCCCAGGGGTACCATTTTGTGTGGGAATGCAAAGGCTTACCTCCAACAAAGTTGGACAGCTGGTAGAGAGGACCAAGGGGACCCCTCCGGATCACCTCCCGTGATGCAGGATCCACGAAACTCAGGCAGAGAGGAGATCCACACAGCCGGTCATCGTTGCAGTTGGTGACTGTGGTTGCAGGGGAGTGACTCATTCACTCCAAGGGAGATTCCTTCTTGTGCAAGCTGAAGACCTGCCGCCCTCAGAGGATGCACAGCCAGGGAAATGCTGCTGAAGCTGGAAAGATCCCTGGAAACAATGTTGCAAGCAGAGTCTTCATCGTGGATGCAGATTGTCGGTTCCTGGAGGGTCCAATCGCAGTTCCAGTGCCAGAAGTTGAAGTAGAGGTTGCAGAGGAGTCCTGCTGGAATCTTGCAAGCTGAATCTGAGGACACCCCTCCCCAGAGGAAGACCCTAAATAGCCCTGAAAGGGGAATTGGTCATCACCTAGCCAGGTGACCACCTATCAGGAGGGGGCTATGATGTCACCTCCCTGACCTGGCCACTCAGATGCTCCCAAAGGCTTCTGCCCACCTTGGATTCAAGATGGCAGAATCAAAGGACCCTCTGGAGAAGCTCTGGGCACCACACCTGGGGTGCTGATTGGCCAGGGAGTGGTCACTCCATTTTACATTGTCTAGTTTCATGCCAGACCAGGGACTGAGGGTCCCTGAACCAGTGTAGACTGGTTTATGCACAGAGGGCACCAAATATGCCCTTCAAAGCATATCAGTGGCTTGGGGAGACTACCCCTCCAAGTCCATGTAACACCAATTTCCGAAGGGAGAGGGTGTTACCCCGCTCTCCCAAAGAAAATACTTTGTTCTGCATTCTTGGGGTTGAGCTGATCAAACAGCAGGAGGGCAGAAACCTCTCTGAGGGGTGGCAGCAGCTTGGGCTGCCCAGAAAACCCCAGAAGGCTGGTAGGAGCAATGCTAGGGTGCTCTAAGGAGCCCCCAGAGTGTGTGGAATCATACTTCCAATACTAGCAACAGTATTGGGGTATGATTCTGACATGTTTGATATCGAACATGCCCAGGTTCAAAGTCACCATTATGTAGTTGGACATAGGTAGTGACCTATGTCCAGTACACGCATAAAATGGTGTTTCCCACTCATGAAATCCAGGAAAATGGAACTGAAGTTCGTGGGAGCACCTCTGCTAGTGCAGGGGTGCCCTCACACACAGGTACTTGCACTGTGCCCTCTGGCCTAGGAGGGGTGGCGCAGTGACCTGTAGTGAAAAGGTGCATGCACCTTTTCATGCAGGCTGCAATGGAAGGCCTGCATTCACATTTTACATGGGCTCCCTATGAGTGGCATAATACATGCTACAGCACATGGGGATCCCCTGGTACCCCAATTCCCTGGGTACCTAGATACCATATACTAGGGATTTACAAGGGGGTACTAATATGCCAAATATGAGGTGTGTGTTGTTCAAACAACCACATTGACAGGGAGATAGCATAATCACTGGGGACCTGGTTAGCAGTCAAACACACTGACAACAGGCAGAAAATGGGCGTAACCATGCTAAGAAAGAGGGTACGTTCCTACAGCATCTTTGGCCATACTCTTTGCAACAGTCTTCATTGAGGTGTTGCTCCCCTGAGGCAACAGGCTGATGTTCCAGAACCGGCCTGATTCAAGACAGGGGGTGAAAATTAATCTTCCCACTCCTTTCAAGTGAATATGATTTCTAACTGGACAAATAGTTGGCTTTACAGAAGAGTATTCTGGAAGAGGGGAGGAAATGACCAGCGCTATGAGACAGGGAATGAAAGTGAAGACAGCAGTTCTAACTATAGCCAAACCCTATGCAGTAACTGACAAACCCGTATGAGCTACATACATACAGGGGGGATTCCGACCCAGGGACACATCTTCTCTCATGTACTCATGCACCACTCACACGGCATACAGTCAGAGGAATTCAGAGTGTCCACTTATGACTGACTACATGGATTTTCACAGAGAAAGCAAGGAACAGAATCCCCACTGGGATGCACGGTAAAAGACCTGCACCACATGCTTATTGATCAGCTGCAACCAACTATTAGTCATATTATGGTCTCTGGTCGTGGGGACACTAGTCACTCATGAAAAAGGAGTATCACTTATGTCCTACAAAGATTCCTACTATGTTGGTGAACAGCATCCAAAATATGTACAACATCTGTTGTGATACAACACAAATCTGCTGCACCGGAAATAATTTTGCGTCTGTCAGAAAAAGAAAATGTAGAACAGGATGCTGCATGGTCACTGCAGCAGGGACTTTCAACCCTGTAGACAGGAGACTCACTACCAAGGAATATCAAATGTTGTGTACTCTGAGTATCTTGATGGTGGATCAGCCTATTGTGGCAATTCATGGAAGTGCCACTTGTTGCCACGCCCACTAGGGCACAATCATAACTGGCAATCTGGATGAAGATTTGCTCTTAAATAGTTTACATAGGTATGTTTAGGAATCCGGCATGTCCTCCACCTGAAGTGGTTAGAATTGATGACAACAATAATGCATCTATAGAGCCCCTGTTCTTTCGCTGACTTACGGAATGTAGCATAGAGTTCTATTGCTGTGTACCAAACCTAGCCATGATGGTTTTCTGTCCTGGAGACCGTGGTAACTTTATATGGGCACATGATCTGCTTAAGCTGTCTTTGACTTGCCAAGATCTGAGTATGACAGAACTGTTGTTCTCACTTCACATATGGTAACGACGTAGCTGTTAAAACAAGCATTGGCAAAGCCAACAGGGCTCACCCTTTGGCTTTGCCACTGCTTTTTTTCCCTATGCTGTTCAGCAATTGCATAAATAAAAAAGAACAATTTTGATAATGGATATCCCCATACATGAATCAAGACACTACGACGGGAATTTCTTCTTCTTAATGTACGGTTCCAAGATGTAGACGTTCATCTTCGAGTGGTAAAATTAAAAGCTTATAAAAAGAGCACAAAAGAGCATTATTTAGAAAGGAGCAGCCTGTCGCTGCCGAGCCCACTCTATTGGAATTGTAAACAATTCAACAGCAGACAGCTAAGAGTTGTCTGTATGCTAAACCAAAAAATGAGTAATCCACCACACCAATTATATGGATAAGTTACAGATTTAGGGTGTTTTATTATAGAGCTTTGAGTTTTCAGCTAGCTTGCGTTAAATGCATAATTATGTCACAGAATTGTACATTCTGTAAGCTGCTTCCAAACTGAGTTTAAGGTGGCTACACCTCACAAGTGTATACATAATGTGAGGCATACCTTTGGCCATTGAAGTCCATCGGTCCTGAAGCAGGGGGCGAAAGAGGGTGCATCTTCAGGCTACCTTTCTGTAACAGTTCTATGCTCTCTCGCTTCTCATCCATGCTGCATGAGGGAGGATCCTGACTTGGTGTAAACTTGTTTTTCCTATCTCTGTTCTCATTTTTTTCTATCTATTCATTGAAATGGATTAGCAATGACTTATGGTAGGTAGGGTTGTGTAACATAATTTCAGGATATTCAGATCATTGCCAGATTGGAATGAGTTACATTGTTTGATTGTATGTAAATGTATTTTATATGGAGAACTTGAAAACCTGGAATAGGTCTAGGCCTCCTGCATTTACGTCAGACACCACTGGATTAAAGGATGTATTATCAAAAAGAAATATTTTAGTTGCTTTGGATATTTTTATATTAACCATACTTCTATCCCATTAGGGTAAAGGTTGTTATACCCTCAAATACTATTTTCATTTCCATTAGATTTCTATGATTGTCAAGGATCTGTGATTGCCTGAGCAGATTTCAACAGTCTACTTTAGTCCACATTAGATGAATTACATTTATGGTTTTTATAGTGGGACATTCTTGTATTGCTTTTGAAGTGCTGATTTAATGTGTTGCTGTGTTACAATATATCTTTCACCCAAGCCTCCCATCGCAGAGCCACCCAATTACGATCACATTCTCAAAGGTGAGTGCGGAGAGCAACACACCAATAGCCAATCGTCCCTCTGGGCCTAACCTAAAACCTGCCCAAATACCATTACATAAATAAGAGGCATGCACTAATTGCTTGAGAGAGGATATGTTGCATTTAGTGGCCTACAAACTTTAATTGACAAATAATACAATGCACTAATAAAACAGCTTTAGAAGCCTAAAAGGGTAGAATGAATAATATTAAACTTTAATAGAAAACCACATTTGCATGAGAGGTTATTAGGATTCTTTAGGTTAACAGAGAATGAAGAGCCAACATTTTATTCATCTAAGATCTCCAAGTAAGAACCCCACATTGTGTTATACAGTTCATCTTTGTCTGTTATGTGAAGAGTTGTCCAATTTAAGAAAGCGAGCGTTCAATCAACTGACATTTTGGATGAAGATTTGCAGCTTTTTAAGTGCTAGAGACTTAGGGCCCGATTTGCAGTTTGGTGGATGGGTTACTCTGTCACAAACGTGACAGATATCCCGTCCGCTGTATCATGATCTCCATAGTCTATAATCGGATCGTAATATGGGGGACTGGATATCCGTCATGTCTGTGGCGGACTAACTCCCTCAGCCAAACTCTAAATCAGACCCTTAGTCACCATATTAGCTTTAACAAGGCTATTTTATGAAATGAGATCAGGAAGATAAATGAGGAAAATTATTATTGGTAGAGTCTATTTGATCTCCTGACACAACATAATGGAAGCAAGTTACAAGACATTTTTCTAAAGTACATGAGACAATGACACTCAAAAATGAAGTGGAAAAAAATAGCCAGGAAAGCTTTACACCTTTAGCAAGAAAAATCTTCTCTACAATTCTATTTTAGTAACTTTAGCAGAGGACAATATTATCTCAAAACAATCCTTTGTTGAGTTTACATTGTTTCAAGATTCATATTAGTTTTAGTCATGTTCTTCATGTAGGCTACATAGTGGCAGAGATTGTCAACAGAAATGCAATTATATGTTTTAGAAGATTAAGGGCCTAATTTAGAGTCCAGTGGACAGGTGCTTCGTCAAAAATGTGACGGACTACCTTGTCCGCCAAACCCTTGGCTCGCCCGCTCATTTTTTATTGCAGCAGGCTGCCAGCATTCTAAGGGCAGTGCCCCACACAGACTCTGCCAGTGGTGGCTCTTCTGCTATGGTGAAGGAGTGTTGTCCCCCTGCCAGCAGCAGCAGCAGCTGCAAAACTTGAAAAATAAAATGATAATAAAGCATGTTTATTATCGCTTTATTTTTCTCCAGAGCCTTGAGTCTAGGGTGCAGGGCCAATGTGATGAAAGGCACGAGGGGGAGTGGTAAGTGCACTGTTGCCAGTGTGCCGGTGTGTTTGACTCGCCATCTCAGGATGGCCAAACCGGCATGCGCACTGAGCTGTCTCCAACTTGAGGTGTTTTGCTGTGTTGGAGAAAACAGGCCCAGGCTTCCAGTCTGTCTGGGAGCGCAAATCGAGGGCGTTCAGGCCAATCCTGACACTGCTCTCATGCTGCCGGCAGGATTGGTCGCAGGGCAGTCTGAGAGCTTGTGCCTGCAGTGGAGCCAGATGAGCAGTGATGCAGTGGGCCCTCAAGTAAGTTTTTTTTTGGGGGGGGGTTGTTTTTTTGTTTTGTTACCCACCCTCCTGCCCTACCACTTTGCCCCAACACCAGCAGCAGACTGGGCTCTGCTCTCTGAGATCTTATTTCGACGGCCCGACAGAGTAAGGACAGTCAGAATAAAGGCATCAGATCGCCACAACTATTTAAAGTGAACAATCTGATGGGCTTTCTGTCCTGTCCATCATTGACCAGTAAGATCTGGTGGTCACAAACAGAAAAAACAAATAATAACCCCTACATCCTGAGATAAAACTTTCAGGATGTGGGGACATTCGTTTTTTTGTTGTTTAGAATAAACTTCCGCTTTTGACGTTTGTTTGTAAAAAAAAACAAATACGTTTGGAGCACGACCATCAGAAACATGGCAGACGCACCAAGCCTTTTGAGAAGCAGAGATCACCGCAGGGCTGAAGATGTTCTCTTGATATTGGGTCAGGGGTCAGGAGTCGGGCCGGGCGATGGAGTCAGTGACCTCCACCACCCTGACGGACGTCGTTGCGCCATTCCTAAAATCAGGCAATAGGTTTTGTGACTGGAAGGACGCTTATTCATTTTAGTATTTAACAAAATCTTACATAAAGGAAGATATTGTCACAACTCACCGCAGGAGATTTCAATGTTTCTAAGTAACTGAAGTAGAGATGTCCGTGTTTACTAGCTTCATATGGTAAAGCTCGTTGTAAAAGATCTTTATCAGACCTCGTCGAGGTTATGCCTAGAGATCACCATGGTGGTTGCAATAGTACTGGATTTTCAAACATGGATTCTGAGGTGTTAGTCTTTTTAGAAAGAGAACCCCAAGTCATGTGCTTCACCCATTATAACTAATCTCAGCAAAGCCAATCACGTTCAGAATACTTTTAAAGCTCTTTTATGAATACTCTGCAGTAGTTCCCTCTGATCGGGGAGCGCCATTAATCAGTTTTGTTGCGGAACCATGTATTACTGCTAATGTAGGAATAGCACCGACAAGTGAAAAAATATATGCTCATGGTAACGTGATTGGATTGGCCTTATGCGTCTAAAACACAAGCTCTCCGACATCAATCCTTCGACTCAATTTGCTTGCGCATAACCACCTGCACCATACTAAGGCCCATATTTATACTTTTTTAGCGCCGCATTTGCGCCGCTTTTTGACGCAAAAACGGTGCAAACTTGGGCCTAAAGATTTAGGCCCGTATTTATACTCCGTTTGCGCCGAATTAGCGTCGTTTTTTTGACGCAAATTCGGCGCAAAACTAACGCCATATTTATACTTTGGCGTTAGACGCGTCTAGCGCCAAAGTATGGGCAAATAGCGTCATTTTTTTGCGTGAACGCCTTCCTTGCGTTAATGAGATGCAAGGAAGGCGTTCCCGTCTAAAAAAATGACGGCGACGCAAATGCGTCGTATTTATACTCCCGGGCAAAAATCACGCCCGGGAGTTGGCGGGTCAAAAAACCCCGCATTTGCGCCACTATTTAACGCCTGGGTCAGGGTAGGCGTTAAGGGGCCTGTGGGCTCAAAATGAGCCCACAGGTGCCCTCCCCTGCCCCCAGGGACCCCCCCTGCCACCCCTGCCCACCCCAGGAGGACACCCAAGGATGGAGGGACCCACCCCAGGGACATTCAGGTAAGTTCAGGTAAGTATAATTTTTTATATTTTTAATTTTTTTTGGTGGCATAGGGGGGCCTTATTTGTGCCCCCCTACATGCCACTATGCCCAATGACCATGCCCAGGGGACATAAGTCCCCTGGGCATGGCCATTGGGCTAGGGGGCATGACTCCTGTCTTTACTAAGACAGGAGTCATTTAAATGGCGTCTGGGCGTCGAAAAAAATGGCGCAAATCGGGTTGAGGCGATTTTTTTGCCTCAACCTGACTTGCCCCATTTTAAGACGCCCTAACGCCATTTTCCCCCTACGCCGGCGCTGCCTGGTCTACGTGGTTTTTTTCCACGCACACCAGGCAGCGCCGGTCTGCTAGCGCCGGCTAACGCCATTCCATAAATACGGCGCCCGCATGGCGCTTCAGAATGGCGTTAGACGGCGCTAAATTTTTTGACGCTAAACTGCGTTAGCGCAGTTTAGCGTCAAAAAGTATAAATATGGGCCTTAGGCCCGTATTTTTTACTCCGTTTGCGCCGAATTAGCGTCGTTTTTTTCGACGCAAATTCGGCGCAAAACTAACGCCATATTTATACTTTGGCGTTAGACGCGTCTAGCGCCAAAGTATGGGCAAATAGCGTCATTTTTTTGCGTGAACGCCTTCCTTGCGTTAATGAGATGCAAGGAAGGCGTTCCTGTCTAAAAAAATGACGGCGACGCAAATGCGTCGTATTTATACTCCCGGGCAAAAATCACGCCCGGGAGTTGGCGGGTCAAAAAACCCTGCATTTGCGCCACTTTTTAACGCCTGGGTCAGGGTAGGCGTTAAGGGGCCTGTGGACTCAAAATGAGCCCACAGGTGCCCTCCCCTGCCCCCCAGGGACCCCCCCTGCCACCCCTGCCCACCCCAGGAGGACACCCAAGGATGGAGGGACCCACCCCAGGGACATTCAGGTAAGTTCAGGTAAGTATAATTTTTTATATTTTTAATTTTTTTGGGTGGCATAGGGGGGCCTTATTTGTGCCCCCCTACATGCCACTATGCCCAATGACCATGCCCAGGGGACATAAGTCCCCTGGGCATGGCCATTGGGCAAGGGGGCATGACTCCTGTCTTTACTAAGACAGGAGTCATTTAAATGGCGTCTGGGCGTCGAAAAAAATGGCGCAAATCGGGTTGAGGCGATTTTTTTGCCTCAACCTGACTTGCCCCATTTTAAGACGCCCTAACGCCATTTTCCCCCTACGCCGGCGCTGCCTGGTCTACGTGGTTTTTTTCCACGCACACCAGGCGGCGCCGGTCTGCTAGCGCCGGCTAACGCCATTCCATAAATACGGCGCCCGCATGGCGCTTCAGAATGGCGTTAGACGGCGCTAAATTTTTTGACGCTAAACTGCGTTAGCGCAGTTTAGCGTCAAAAAGTATAAATATGGGCCTTAGGCCCGTATTTATACTCCGTTTGCGCCGAATTAGCGTCGTTTTTTTCGACGCAAATTCGGCGCAAAACTAACGCCATATTTATACTTTGGCGTTAGACGCGTCTAGCGCCAAAGTATGGGCAAATAGCGTCATTTTTTTGCGTGAACGCCTTCCTTGCGTTAATGAGATGCAAGGAAGGCGTTCCTGTCTAAAAAAATGACGGCGACGCAAATGCGTCGTATTTATACTCCCGGGCAAAAATCACGCCCGGGAGTTGGCGGGTCAAAAAACCCCGCATTTGCGCCACTATTTAACGCCTGGGTCAGGGTAGGCGTTAAGGGGCCTGTGGACTCAAAATGAGCCCACAGGTGCCCTCCCCTGCCCCCAGGGACCCCCCCTGCCCCCAGGGACCCCCCCTGCCACCCCTGCCCACCCCAGGAGGACACCCAAGGATGGAGGGACCCACCCCAGGGACATTCAGGTAAGTTCAGGTAAGTATAATTTTTTACATTTTTAATTTTTTTTGGTGGCATAGGGGGGCCTTATTTGTGCCCCCCTACATGCCACTATGCCCAATGACCATGCCCAGGGGACATAAATCCCCTGGGCATGGCCATTGGGCAAGGGGGCATGACTCCTGTCTTTACTAAGACAGGAGTCATTTAAATGGCGTCTGGGCGTCGAAAAAAATGGCGCAAATCGGGTTGAGGCGATTTTTTTGCCTCAACCTGACTTGCCCCATTTTAAGACGCCCTAACGCCATTTTCCCCCTACGCCGGCGCTGCCTGGTCTACGTGGTTTTTTTCCACGCACACCAGGCAGCGCCGGTCTGCTAGCACCGGCTAACGCCATTCCATAAATACGGCGCCCGCATGGCGCTTCAGAATGGCGTTAGACGGCGCTAAATTTTTTTACGCTAAACTGCGTTAGCGCAGTTTAGCGTCAAAAAGTATAAATATGGGCCTTAATGTGCACCCCAATACCAACCTGCTCTACCGATACAATATTGTAATCAAATGCACCCTTGATTCCCTATTGTGAATATGTTAATTTCTTGTATGTACAATTTTTTGTCTGTACTCTGTCAATATTAAAATATCGATAAAACGATTTTGAAATGAAAAACACGCGCTAATTCTAAAATATAGTAATGATTGGACTCGCAAAAGACTATTTTTCAATATCATTGGTGCGCCGAAAGTATATTAACGACTGATGAGATCTAAAAAATAAAAAATACAGTTGTCGAGTTAAAAAGAAAGGGCCTCCAATTTAAGACAAAAAAAGGAGGTTGATTTTTCCAGATGTGAATACATGCAGTGCTTAATTCAATGGCTGTAATGGAATGATAGAAGTGTAGATACTCCCTGCCCAAGATTACATGCGTCCTATAGAGAAGTGCCCCTAATCTCCTAGTAGAAGTATTGAACCCCGCTAAAATGTGCACGTACGCTCGCTCGTCAAAGAAGTACCTGCTATTACCGGCCCATTTAAAGCAATGGCTTAATTTGAGCAGGAGGTTGTCGGGATGAGGGAGGACACCAGTGCGCATTTTGGGGGCCAGAGTCTTCTCTTTCTTTAACAGACTTTGATTCAGAGCAAGAGAGAAAAACTCAAAAGGTGGGAAAGCAGGAGAAAGTGAAATACAGAAAGGCTGAAAGCGAGGATGAAAAAAACCCTCAAGATTGAGTTAGAGAGGCTGGGGGAAGGGACAGCTTTAGGGCAGTCCGGGTGGGGCCACACTGGACGCAGACCTGGAGGGTGGGGCGCCGACCTGGAGGGGGAGCACTGATCTGAAGGGTACTTTGCTTCCAGCATTCGGGCAACAATAAAAATGTCAAGAGAACTCTTGTGATTAATGGTGCTGCTGCAGAGAGAGCTCGCAGTTTTAAGTTAATATGTCTGCTGCAAAGAACAGGTCTGTATTTTAGGTGGATAACTGAGTGGGTTAGTAAAGCCAGCCTTTACCAGCGCTTCCAAAACAAATGAAATGCATGTGAGAAAGAGGCAACATGGAGGGACGAGGGCACTTTTGCCAGGTTGTAGTGAGGGAATAGGAAGAGGCTTTAATGGGAGGAGAAGGAGGCGGGGATGCAGGCAAGGTTGTCGGACTGGCGCTAAAGCCAGCCCTGTTTGAAGGTGTCTGTTGGTGGATGAAAGAGAAATGAGGTGAAATCAAGAATACTGCAGCCTTGGTATGCGGTAACACAACCTTCGATAGCGCCGGCCTAGAGGTTTTAATCAAAACGTTGGACCCTGGCACTTATTCCTTTACAAATTAAGCAGGGAATGCGTGTGTTGTATTTCAAACACGAACAAACACCCTTCCACACTCAGTGCTGGGAGCGCCCTCCCTGGCAGAGACTCTTCTCACCCTCCCAGCTGAGCACGAGGACACCGAATCTGGGCCAGTGACAACCACCAAGGAACACACGTGTGCTCTGGCATTATGACCGGCACGAGAGCGGAAATCGAAAATAAATGGGGTGAAGCGTGAGGGGAGGCGTTAAAAGTTTGTGTAAACCTGGGCTGTGTTGTGGATGACTTTGCAGCGACCTTTGTTGCAAATGGCCTATGCATGCGGAATAATAGGCTCCTTGCAGGGAAGGGAAATGGCTTACTGCTATCACCGTTTCCATGCCAACCATCAGAGTCCCCATCTAGCAGAGAGAAATGAGTTATGAAAAGGCTTGAGAGGAGAAGGGATTAAAACATGATCCCAGGGACAGCATGTCAATCAAAAAAAGCAGGCCAGAAATTACACTCCTTTGCGCTGCAACGTCTCCCGCCTTCCCCCGCATATTTCTCATGTTTTTGTTTTCGTATTGGGAAATTAAAGCGATAACATTAGAATTACTTTTTTTATTACACCTGCTGAACGCGGGACCCATGGGTTTACATGATACCATGTCGGCAGTAAAGGCGACAAGCCGTTTTTGCAGAAAAGGCTGTGCGGTTCCTGCACAAAATACCGTTATGTAATTCTTGCAAGCATATCATGCCACGCCTTCTTTGCAAATAATGCAACCAAGCTACAGTTGTAAAAAATGCCCCATATGATATTCTTTAACCAGCGTTTCAAGGGACAGTTCCACTGCCACGTCTACCCCCCCCCCCCCCCAACAAAATCAATGTAAGCTCTCTTCGGTTTCTGCTAATATGGTGTATGATCGATTTCTCGTTACGTCTTCATCAAATCAGATTGTGCTCCGTTCAACGTCTGTATTTTATTAGTATCCATATTAGCATATTTTATAATCATGGTTATTATTGTTTAAAGGTGGCGAAGCTTTGATTCTGTTGGGCTTGTAGCTAAACACAATTTCTTCTGTGGTCATTCTGCGTGGCATCACATCATGATGGACTAACAGTTCACTTCTCCTCCATAAATCCGGCAACCTCTTCAATCTTGTGCTGGCATCGGAACTTGTGTAGAACCCTGGTGCTTTTTTATAGATGCATAGATACATAAGTACATTTAGATGCCTCCATACATATACTCTTTATTTAACAGGCTTGAGCACTCGCTGATGCATCCGTTGCAGATGGTTCACTGACCATTCAGAGAGCACGTCACGCTCTGAAATGACGTAATGCGAAGCAGGATTCCTAACGTGCCAGCGTAACGTCTGGGTGTCTTTGGGTTTTCATTGGGAAGTGCAGCGAAGGAGTTCTGTGTGAAGCACTTCATTCTTGTTTAGTCATTGTCAGTATTTCAAGTATATCTCACAAGAAGGTTTCACTTAAGTTAACAACAGGATGTAGGCAGCTAATGTCACTTCTTTGAGACAGGCACCTTGGCTTAAAATGACGAGAAAGTGAATACAACCTGTATTTTACAAAAATACTAGGTGACACATTAAAATAATGGAATGTTTTTGATCTTTCCTTTCTTTTGCCTACTCCCCTGATCCATACAAAAAAGTATACAAAAAAGCGATGGATGGAATGCTTGAATTGCTGGTAATTACCTGGGCGGCATCCCAGTCCACCGTTCCTTTGCACACCATGTCACCTCAGTTCGGACTCCGACATATGAAAAAAAAAAAAAAACTTTATTTGGCCATGTTGTAACCATAAAAACACATATACACAATACAGGTCATAAATAAGCAAGATAAAACAGTTAAAATACATGTTACGAAATTAGTGGATAAAATTCAATGAAATACTCTAAAAACATCCCTCCATTTAAAAAGGGGCAAGGCCGGCAGCACAGTTAGTTAAGTATAGAATCACTTACTCTTAAAACAGCTCTGAGAAAGCAACATACTTTAAAAAACAATGTGATGATCAGATAAAAGCTTGAGAAACATCAGGGCGGAAGTGCTTGCCTAAAATTCAACAACTCCAAAAGGGGCTTTATAAACAATTTCCTAGGCTCTGTAAAATAACTACAAAACAAGTGAAATGAAGGGTACCCTGAGGGGACTGATGGTTCTAACCACAGGGGCCCAAGGAGCCCAGAGGTCCTAAGCCCCTCGGGGAAGACAAGAGGTGGAGAATCATGTTAATTCTAAATATGGTCAGTAGAAATCGGTCCCTACTGTTCCTCACACTGATCAGGTATTGTTCCATAAGTCGCACAGTTTTTAATAACATATGGCCCCTCACCATGGATTTCAGTCATTTTGCCTGTTCTCTGAGGAGTGCCTTACATTCCAAAAATGTATCACTAATCCATTTTATCTCAACAGTGCTCTTCAATGTGTCAAGCAGTGGTATAACAAAACTTGAGGGGATCCCCCTACAAAGTACACCACGGAACCCCTTTCTGAACTCATTCAGGAGCTCTCCGGCCTGGGTACTGTGCTGAGGGAGGGCCCAGGAGTTCGGGGGCCACCACACACCATGGGGGCTTGTTGGACCTTTGTTACACCACTGATGTCAAGGACTAGAGAGCAATCTTGTCAGCTATGTACTAGACTCTAAGTTCGTCGTCACAGAAACTGTTAAGGTGCATTGGGGGACCAGTAGCACCCTCCTTAAAAACAGGTTTTCCATGGACTGAATATTATCAACTCTCGTGTATTCACACACCTTACTACCATATAAAACCTTGGAGGTACACTTGGCCTGATAATCCTTAATTCATACTCCAGGGGTGTGTGACCCTAATACACTGGGGGGTGTGACTCCAATCGCTGTGCAATTCTGTGGACTGCGGCTAAAGCCTTGAAAAGCTCTAATTTCTTACTTTCAACCAAGGATTCCCAATTACTATGACAGTCAAACAGAACCCTGAGATACGAAAAGAAAGGGACTTTGGCTAATGTATGCAACCCCACCTGAAACATTTTTGATCACGTACTTTTTTCGCCCAAAACCATCACATACGATTTGGTGAAATTAACCGCAAGATCCAGACTGGCCATGAAATCTACAAACTTGTCCAATAGCAATTGCAGACCCACTGCAGTCAGTTTCAGTTTAATAATAACTTTATTCAGTTGTTTCCAACCATCAAGTGCATCGATCAGACATTGCATACAATCAAACTAACCCCCTACCTAATGAGCACTATTTAATTGTGAAATATACAACAATCATGCTACTTGGTTGCCTATAATCCTAAAGTGTTTACTCAAACATTTACAAAATCTCAAACTCTCTTTATGATTCACTTTAAAGTGCATATGGTAGAAAGCTAAAACAAACGTAAAATCACCTTTTCATTAAAATCATCTACTACCCAAAGAAAAGTCAGTAAAAACTGTCTGAGTGCATCAAAGGCTGCATTAACAGTTAAAACGGGACTGATACACCCAGCTCTTGTTCTGAAGGAGCTTCCTGAAGGAGATTATTTATAAGGATAACAAATTTTGCCCCTCTGCATGCTAGGGGAATTGACATGCCAGCTAGCCAAGTGATAGCGGCTTGACTACAAGAGTGCATGTTCCATTCCTGAAAGATTGGTTTTAATAACTACTTTCTATAATCCAAAACTCTTGAATATGTGCACATTAGGTAACAAAGTGATTCAAATTTGTAGCCACATAGGCGGCATTTTTGATCTATCGTCTCGCCCTTCCATGCAAGAGCGAGATCTTTGGACTCAAACATGCCAAATCGAAAAAGCCTAAACTGCTGTTTAAGGACTTGATGGAAATGCATGGCAATAAATGCTTGAGGGTTCCAGCTGGTATGAGAGTTCAGCACAGCTCAAGCATGCCGTCGCTTTGCCAAGATGTTCCTATCTAAGAATAATTACTTAATTTTGCGGAATGGTTGCTACTCTTGGCAAATGCAGCACGACCCATGATACTAGCCCAGGCCTCCTGAAGATCTAATTCCGTTAAAGCTTACTTGAAATAGGCTCTCCATGAGTTGGCTTGTTTTCCATCCATTTGGGAAGAAGATTCTTTAGGAAGGCAAAAATTGCTTTATAAGTCTTTGTTTGTTTGAAGCTGGTTTAAGTTATCAATTTCTTTGCCATGCCAAAGTTCAACGACATATGACAAGGAAATTCGAATCTCAGCTGCCATCACTTTTAATATATGACTACGAGCTGAGCCACAGAGTTTCTTATTCAAGCGTTTAAAGGGGTGGTGGTAGGCAAACAACAAATTATGACTCACAATGGCTCTCAGATATTTATATGAATGTGCGGACTCAACCTGCTGGCCGTTTATTAACCACCTGTGTGCTTTGTATTTAAAGTCAGCTAGCCACACTACTTTTGTTTTCCGCAAGCTCAACTGTAATCCTTGCTGCTCTGTAACTTACAAGAGCGTTGATCACTCTTTGGTCGCCGATTGACGTTTGAATTAAAATAACTATGTCATCTGCATATTGCACAAACACTATCTTTTCCTTTGTCAGTATAGGAGGATTGCTGTATACTGCTGTGAGGTGGTGGTTAAAATTGGCTAGGTATAAGTTGAAGAGGCACGGAACCAAGATGCACTCTTGTTTCAAGCCATTCCTGGTGCAAATTTTAGAGGTGCATCTACTACCATCCCTGAGTTTCACTTGGGCCCACGTGTCACTATTTAGGCCAATGATTGCAGTGAGCATTTTCCCTGGCATACCCCATGCTTTTTCAGTTTACTCCACAGGCAGTCATGTGGCACTCGGTCAATTCACGATTTAAGATTAATGAAGCAGGAAAACAACCTAGTTTTTCTCAACAAGGCCTTTTCGGATTATAGACCCAAAGTTACCAAGTTAGTTATTGTTCCCATGGCAGCCCTAAACCCTGTTTGGGTTTTTGGTATGAGACACTTCATCTTCGACTGGGCTGAAAGTTCTTGTAAAATGCATGATGCATACATTTTTGCCTCCACATTTGTCAATGCTATCAGCCTGTATTTGCATGGCTGGGTATCAGGACTGCTTCGTCTGCATATAATAGGACAGGTAGTGATCTTGACCCCACTCTTGGGCAGTCTGCTCCGACAGACAAGAGGGCTTGCTCTAACCCATTGATATACAACGTGAACAGAAAAGGTGCAAGAATACAACCCTGACACACACCTCTGCTTGTACCAAAGGGTCGAGAACCCCCCCCTCCCTGGGAATATCAAACTAAAGCAGTCCTATCAGTGTGCAACTCTCTCAACAGATAAACTAAATTTTTGTCGACCCCTAATTCAAGTAGCAGACCCCAAAGTTTTTAGCGGTTGATCCTGTCAAATGCGAACGCTAGGTTCATAAAGGCAAGATGTATAGATTTGGACCTGGCAACAGTATACTTATTGATTAACAAATTTAGATTTAGGCATTGGTCCATTGTTGAGCTACCTGGCCTGAAGCCGTATTGAACATCTGGTGTTATATTATACTCATGTGTCCACTCCATCAGCCTATCGAGCACCACCCTACCCATGACCTTAACCACCACATCTGTCAAGGAGATCGGCCCATTCCACTGAGGGTATCTTTGTTCCCCTTCTTAAAAATGGGTACAACTATTGTGATAGCCCATGTTGGGAGTGGGCCCACCTTCACTGCAGTACTTAAAACCACTGATAAGAGGCAAATCACACTTTACCCAGCTCCAATGGGAACAGTCCAGCACGAACAGCCACACCAGGTCCTCCTTGAACCAGAATAGAAGCAACCAAGGATCGGTTTCACCCTAATTAAGGCTCATCAGCCAGGTTTAGCTTGGGTCCAGTAGCAAAGGGTGCACAGGGCACACGTCTCAGAATACCTGTCCCACTTAGGGTATCACACTAAAGTATTTAAAAAAATTGGTGGATGGAAAGCTTGAATTAATCTCAGCCACTGGTACTTACTCAGGTCCACATACCTGCCCATCATTATTTTGCACACCATGCCACCTCAGTTTGGGACAATGCATATGCAAATCAGTCCTGACCCTGCTCCAATGGGAAGAGTCCAACCCGAACTACCAGTACCGTCTGTCCCTGAACTGGGAAACAAGAAATCCAGGACCAGTTTCGACCTTATGAGAGCTCATCATCCATTTTTATCTTGGTGTACCCATGGCACAGTGTGCACAAGACAAACATCTGGGCATAATCAACTCACTTGGGTGTCACTCTGAATCATACAAAAAAGGGATAAATGGAAAGCTCAAATTAATCTCAGCCACTGTAATTACTAAAGGCCCCATCCCAGTCCATCATTATTTTGCACACCGTGCCACCTCAGTTTGGACCCAGCCATATGCAAATCAGTCTCAACCCTGCTCCAATGGGAAAAGTCAAGTCCGAACTGCCAGGCCGGGTCCTCCTTGAACCGGCACACATGCAACCCAGGACTGGTAACTCGTATACTTCAGTACACCACCACTGATCAGTTTGCTGAAAGTTATCACTGGTCAATATTGTACCACAATATCATGGTCAAACTATCGACCTACAGGTATACTGCGACCATAATATAGACTCCCAAAATATCCCCGCAGTGGAGTCAATAATAGTAAATCTACACATGCCTTGATGATATTTTGACATACAACTCTCTGCTCAGTTAAAATTATACACAGCAGCACAGCAACATCACCCAAAGATACCTTATGACACATCCTCCGGCTTCCCTCCTGTTTTCATCTTCCTCCGGGAAAGCACCTATAGATAAATACCCGATGAAAGCCATTTTGGTATAAGTTCAGAAGGTATGAAGAAGCACAGTCACTGTAAAGGTATTTCAAGAACTTCGCTAATCTTCATGCCAAATTGCATATTTGCATGGTTGTCATGGCATTATTCTGCATCTCAGAAGGGTTGTGAACATTTTGTATCTTCAATAGGCTCTTATTTGCTAGGGTGACTCTTCAGTGCCATTTTCAACAAGCATTTGCAATGCAGTGGGTCTCGCGTTTGCTCGAGTTAAAGCTATTAGCGTTGTAAATTCCTAACTGGACTTTACTTGCCACATAAATTGAAAATGCAAAGTAAAACAGTTGACAGAAGCAAGTCAATTCAAAGTGCCAGGGCCGTTATGAGCGTGAGGGCGAGAGTTATTGGCTCCCTGCGTGAATGTCTAGAAAGGATCACAGCTGGGATGAAAGGCAAACCGAAACCAGAGGAGGGGCCATCACACACTATAACAGGAGGACGTGTGACCTAGTACGATGGCCAACAAAAATGTTCACTTAGTGAAATCGCCTGGAAGGGAACTCGGCACAGAAAGGAGGGACATTTCACAAATGCACTAATAAAAATGAAGCATTTAAGACAAGCACAACAAAGAATGAATAGCAAGAGTGGGCATGGTTAAAAACCCACAGAGAGATTACAACAGGCCAGAGTGCTTACGCGCTCAACCCTAAAAAGGGTTTCATGCGACTCGGAAAGTTGCCTATAATGTCTCTGCATGATCATCACTGGTCCAAAGCAGATTATTTTAGAATGGTGGTCAAGGCCCTGGTGCTGTCTACAGGGGTCTAAGGAAATACAAATTTATCAGACCTTCTGAGTCTACCATGGCATCCTCGAGGGCATGGAGCTCCCAGAAGTATGGTTACTGCTGATTATATCTCTCAGTCCAGAGATGTCTGCACTTGTAACGCCTCAACGCCCGTGCAACCATGCAAAAACGATGCATTGTTCGTAAGGCAGAGCATTTAAGATGGGCACAGCATGCTACAAAGAAGATGTCAGTCTGACACCCAGCGAGCTACAAGAATCAAAAACATTGCACCCTTCATGTGTCTTTGTTGAAAAGCAGTTAATCTGAAAATTCCATTTTGTACATTAAACATCTGTCCTTACATAGTCATCTGTATATATCCAACTCAGTGGCTTATACACAGTATGTGACATGGTATACTCCATTTTATTTGAAGATGAGTGTTCACTGCTGCAACTTGTGCTTTTGTTTCTGAAACATTATGTATTTAATTTAATTTCCACAATACTCAGGCGCCGTCTTCCCTGGGCGACCAGTTTGCAGTTTAAACAACTTAAAAAATAAAAACAATGGTCACCTCTTGACCCATTAACGATATTTTGACATAAACCTCTGCTCAGTTAAAATTATGCACAGCCGCAAGGCACCATCACCCAGATACCTTTACGACACATTCTCCTTCTTCCCTCCTATTTTCATCTTCCTCGTGGAAAGCACCTACAGATAAATACTCTATGAAAGCCATTTTGGTATAACTTCAGACAATGTATGCGAGCGTGTGATACTTGCATAGTGTGAACCCGCTGGAAGGGCGCGGTTCAAGGTCACCGTCAAAGATCCAATCGACAAGTCATTGGAGGGGTAGTTGAGTCCTGAGAGCAGAGATGGGCAGCTCTGTTTAAAGGAACAGCAAGGGTTCTCATTTATTCTCTGCTTACAACCGCAGAGCGATGATTCCGGTCAATAGTTTCAATAGTTGGTAGATTACTCGCCACTTTTGTTTCCCTCCCAAAATATCATGTGCTGGGGAAATACATTTTAAAAGATGAGGATCAAACAGCTAACACGCGGGGTCACGTGGGGATTGAGATATTGGGTGGCCTGGTGCTTTCAACAGTCTGAAAGAGCATATGCCCTGACAGTACCCACAGCTCCTGAAAGTGGACCGAGCTGTTATCTTATTCACCCCGACACTAATCTTTTATTTATGGTCGACGGTTCCTCAATATTCTGTTACAGTGATGGTGTTGGAAGGTACTCAAAGTGCTGCGTTGTTAGCACTGAGGGGCAGACCCTGAGGACAGAGGGAGAGCACAGAAGAGCGACCATGGGGGGACAGAGAGCGAGGTTCCCAAATGGCGGGTGTTTTGCAAGAAAGTAAAGAAAAAGTTGACAAACAGTCAAACTGCTGGGGGAGGTGGGGAGATTCTAACGGAAGAATGTTGCCCTGTTTGCCATATATTTTCTATGAGTAGGCAGGTGCTGCTCTGCATTGGACATTACCCAAGGAGGGAGGGACTGCCCGGGATGCACAGGTGTGGTATGCTTCTGAGGAGGATGGATGGGCTGCCCTGCACACAGAAACACTGAGTGAGGTGGGCTCTGCCCTGCACACAGAAACACTGAGTGAGGTGGGCTCTGCCCTGCACACAGAAACACTGAGTGAGGTGGGCTCTGCCATGTACACACAAAGACATTGAGCGAAGTGGGCTCTGCCCTGCACACAGAGACACTGAGTGAGGTGGGCTCTGCCTTGTACACATGAGGTGGGCTCTGCCCTGTACACATACAGACATTGAGTGAGGTGGGCTCTGCCCTGCACACAGAGACATTGAGCAATGTGGGCTCTGCCTTGTACACATGACATGAGGTGGGCTCTAACCTGTACACACAGAGACATTGAGCAAGGTGAGCTCTGCCCTGTACACACAGAGGCATTGAGTAAGGTTGTCTCTGCCCTGTACACACAGACATTGAGCGATGTGGGCTCTGCCATGTACACACAGAGAAATTGAGTGATGTTGGCTCTGCCCTGCGCACACAGCGACATTGAGCGAGGTGGGTTCTGCCCTGCACACATGAGGTGGGCTCTACCCTGTACACACAGAGACATTGAGTGAGGTGGGCTCTGCCCTGCACACAGAGACACTGAGTGAGAAGGGCTCTGCACACAGAGAGACATTGAGTGAGGTGGGCTCTGCCCTGTACACACAGAGACATCGAGTGATGTGGGCTCTGCCCTGCACACAGAGACATTGAGTGAGGTGGGCTCTGCCCTGCACACACAGACACATTGAGAGAGGTGGGCTCTGCCCTGTACACACAGAGACACTGAGTGACGTGGGCTCTGTCCTGCGCACAGAGACACTTAGTGACGTGGGCTTTGTCCTGCGCACAGAGACAATGAGTGAGGTGGGCTCTGCCCTGCACACACAGAGACACTGAGTGAGGTGGGCTCTGCCCTGCACACACAGTGACATTGAGTGAGGTGGGCTCTGCCCTGTAAATGCAGAGACATTGATTGAGGTGGGCTCTGCCCAGTACACACAGAGACACTGATCGAGGTGGGCTATGCCTTGTACACACACAGAGACATTGAGTGAGGTGGGTTCTGCCCTGCACACAGAGACACTACAGAGACATTGAGTGAGGTGGGCTCTGCCCTGCACACAGAGACATTGAGTAAGGTGGGCTCTGCCCTGTACACACAGAGACATTGAGCGAGGTGGGCTCTGCCCTGTACACACAGAGACATTGAGCGATGTGGGCTCTGCCCTGCACACACAGTGACATTGAGCGAGGTGGGCTCTGCCCTGCACACATGAGGTGGGCTCTACCCTGTACACACACAGACATTGAGCGAGGTGGGCTCTACCCTGCACACAGAGACACTGAGTGAGGTGGGCTCTGCACACACAGAGACATTGAGTGATGTGGGCTCTGCCCTGCACACAGAGACATTGAGTGAGGTGGGCTCTGCCCTGCACACATAGACATTGAGAGAGGTGGGCTCTGCCCTGTACACACAGAGACATTGAGCGATGTGGGCTCTGCTCTGCACACACAGAGACACTGAGTGACGTGGGCTCTGCCCTGCACACACAGAGACATTGAGTGAGGTAGGCTCTGCCCTGTAAATGCAGAGACATTGAATGAGGTGGGCTCTGCCCAGTACACACAGAGACATTGAGCGAGGTGGGCTATGCCTTGTACACACAGAGACATTGAGTGAGGTGAGTTCTGCCCTGCACACAGAGACATTACAGAGACATTGAGTGAGGTGGGCGCTGCCGAGCACACAGAGACATTGAGTAAGGTGGGCTCTGCCCTGTACACACAGAGACATTGAGCGAGGTGGGCTATGCCCTGTACACACAGAGACATTGAGCGAGGTGGGCTCTGCCCTGCACACACAGAGACATTGAGTGAGGTGGGCTCTGGCCTGTACACACAGAGACATTGAGCGATGTGGGCTCTGCCCTGCACACACAGAGCCATTGAGCGAGGTGGGCTCTGCAATGTACACACAGAGACATTAAGTTAGATGGGCACTGCCCTGCACACAGAGACATTGAGTGCGGTGGGGTCTGCGCTGCACACAGAGAATGTGGGCTCTGCCCTGCACAAACAGAGACATTGATTGAGGTGGACTCTGCCATGCACACAGAGACATTACAGAGACATTGAGTGGGGTGGGCTCTGCCCTGCACACAGAGACATTGAGCGTTGTGGGCTCTGCCCTGCGCACACAGAGACATTGAGTGAGGTGGGCTCTGCCTTGCACATAGAGACATTACAGAGACATTGAGTGGGGTGGGCTCTGCCCTGCGCACACAGAGACATTGAGTGAGGTGGGCTCTGCCTTGCACACAGAGACATTACAGAGACATTGAGTGGGGTGGGCTCTGCCCTGCACACAGAGACATTACAGAGAGATTGAGTGGGGTGGGCTCTGCCCTGCACACAGAGACATTGAGCGTTGTGGGCTCTTACCTGCACACACAGAGACATTGAGCGAGGTGGGCTCTGCCCTGCACACACAGAGACATTGAGCGAGGTGGGCTCTGCCTTGTACACACAGAGACATTGAGTGAGGTGGGCTCTGCCCTGCACACAGAGACATTTAGTGAGGTGGGCTCTGCCCTGCACACACAGAAACATTGAGCGAGGAGGGCTCTGCCCTACACACACAGAGACATTGAACGAGGTGGGCTCTGCCTTGTACACACAGAGACATTGAGTGAGGTGGGCTCTTACCTGCACACAGAGACACTGAGTGAGGTGGGCTCTGCCCTGCACACAGAGACATTGAGTGAGGTGGGCTCTGCCCTGTACACACAGAGACATTGAGGTGGGCTCTGCCATGCACACACATAGACATTGAGTGAGGTGGGCTCTGCCCTGCACACAGAGACATTACAGAGACATTGAGTGGGGTGGGCTCTTCCCTGCACACAAAGACATTGAGCGGGGTGTGCTCTGCCCTACACACACAGAGACATTGAGCTAGGTGGGCTCTGCCTTGTACACACAGAGACAGTGAGTGAGGTGGGCTCTGCCCTGCACACATAGACATTTAGTGAGGTGGGCTCTGCCTTGCACACACAGAGACATTGAGTGAGGTGGGCTCTTACCTGCACACAGAGACACTGAATGAGGTGGGCTCTGCCCTGCACACAGAGACATTGAGCGATGTGGGGTCTGCCCTGCACACAGAGACATTGAGCGAGGTGGGCTCTGCCCTGTACACATAGAGACATTGAGTGGGGTGGGCTCCGCCCTGTACACAGAGAGACATTGAGCAAGGTGGACTCTGCCCTGTACACACACAGACATTGAGTGAGGTGTACACACAAGTGTAGCAGTTCTCTAATAAGACGTAGGGGTAGCCCTGCACACAGATGGGGGCATGTTTCCTAGGAGAAGGTGGGGGGATTGCCCAGCGCCCCCATAGAGGGTGAGATTATTAGCAGCTGTGCAGAATGCTCTACACACACTGTAGGAGGCTGGCTTGGCGTGTAGTGGGTACCAGAGGTACTTACACCTTGTGCCAGGTCCAGTTATCCCTTATTAGTGTAGAAGAGGTGTTTCTAGCAGCTTAGACTGATAGAAGGTAGCTATGGCAAAGCAGCTTAGGCTGAACTAGGAGACATGCAAAGCTCCTACTATACCACTTACATCATATGCACAATATCATAAGAAAACACAATACAGTTACTAAAAATAAAGGTACTTTATTTTTATGACAATATGCCAAAAGTATCTCAGTGAGTACCCTCAGGAAGAAGGTAATATATATACACAAGCTATATGTACACCAACCAAAATTACGTAAGTAATAGCAAGAAAGGTAATGCAAACAGTGTAGAATCACAATAGGTTGCAATAGAAGCACATAGGTATAGGGGCAACACAAACCATATACTCCAAAAGTGGAATGCGTACCACGAATGGACCCCAGACCTATGTGAGCTTGTAGAGGGTCACTGGGACTGTAAGAAAATAGTGAGGGTTAGAAAAATACCCCACCCCAAGCCTCTGAAAAGTAGGAGTAATGTGCACCTACGACCCCCAGAGAGCACAGAAGTCATGATAGGGGGATTCTGCAGGAAGAACACACACCAGCAGTGCACTGACAACGGATTTCGGGACCTGAGTACCTGTAAGACAAGGGGACCAAGTCCAATAGTCGCGACAGTGTCGAGAGGGGGCAGGAGCCCAGGAAATGCCAGCTGAAGGTGCAAGGAAGCTGCCACCGGTTGGAAGAAGCTTGGAGTTCTGCAAGAAAGAAGAAGACTAGGAACTTCTCCTTTGGAAGACGGATGTCCCACGTCGCGATGAAGCTTGCAAAGCTATTCCCACGCAAAAAGACCACAAACAAGCCTTGCTAGCTGCAAGATTCGCGGTAGAGGTTTTTGGGTGCTGCAGGGGCCCAGGAGGGACCAAGATATCGTATTTTGGAGAAGGAGACAGAGGGGGTGCTCAGCAACTCAGAGAGCCCTCACAGAAGCAGGCAGCGCCTGCAGAAGTACCCCAACAGGCACTTGGAAGTAAAGTGAACTGGAGTCCACGCGGTCACAAAAGGGAGTCCCACGACGCCGGAGGACAACTCAGAAGGTTGTGCCCTACAGGGCGGAGTGCTGGGGACCCAGGCTTGGCTGTGCATGAAGGAAATCCTGGAAGAGTGCACAGGAGCCGGAGCAGCTGCAAATCACGAGGTACACAGCTTAGCAGTCTAGCGTGGGAAGGCAAGGACTTACCTCCACCAAACTTGGACTGAAGAGTCAATGGACTGTGAGAGTCACTTGGACAGAGTTGCTGTGTTCCAGGGACCACGCTCGTCAGGATGAGAGGGGACTCAGAGGACCAGTGATGCAGTCTTTTGGTGCCTGCGTTAGCGGGGGAAGATTCCGTCGACCCACGGGAGATTTCTTCGAAGCTTCTGGTGTAGGGTGAAGGCAGGCTACCCCCAGAGCATGCACCACCTGGAAACAGTCGAGAAAGCCGGCAGGATTAGGCGCTACCATGTTGCTGGTAGTCGTCTTGTTACTTTGTTGCGGTTTTGCAGGCGTCCTGGAGCAGTCAGCGGTCAATCCTTTGGTAGAAGGTGAAGAGGGAGATGCAGAGGAACTCTGGTGAGCTCTTGCATTTGTTATCGAAAGAATTCCCCAAAGCAGAGACCCTAAATAGCCAGAAAAGGAGGTTTGGCTACCAAGGAAGGAGGATTGGCTACCAAGAGAGGTAAGAGCCTATCAGAAGGAGCCTCTGACGTCACCTGCTGGCACTGGCCACTCAGAGCAGTCCAGTGTGCCCCCAGCACCTCTGTATCCAAGATGGCAGAGGTCTGGGACACACTGGAGGAGCTCTGGGCACCTCCCCTGGGAGGTACTGGTCAGGGGAGTGGTCACTCCCCTTTCCTTTGTCCAGTTTCGCGCCAGAGCAGGGCTGGGGGATCCCTGAACTGGTGTAGACTGGCTTATGCAGAGATGGGCACCATTTGTGCCCATCAAAGTATTTCCAGAGGCTGGGGGAGGCTACTCCTCCCCAGCCCTTCACACCTATTTCCAAAGGGAGAGGGTGTAACACCCTCTCTCAGAGGAAATCCTTTGTTCTGCCTTCCTGGGTCAGGGTTGCCTGGACCCCAGGAGGGCAGAAACCTGTCTGAGGGGTTGGCAGCAGCTGCAGTGGAGACCCCGGAAAGGTAGTTTGGCAGTACCCGGGTTCTGTGCTAGAGACCCAGGGGATCATGAAATTGTCCCCCCAATACCAGAATGGCATTGGGGTGACAATTCCATGATCTTAGACATGTTACATGGCCATGTTCGGAGTTACCATTGTGACGCTAAACATAGGTAGTGACCTATGTATAGTGCACGCGTGTAACGGTGTCCCCGCACTCACAAAGTCTGGGGAATTTGCCCTGAACGATGTGGGGGCACCTTGGCTAGTGCCAGGGTGCCCACACACTAAGTAACTTTGCACGCAACCTTCACCAGGTGAAGGTTAGACATATAGGTGACTTATAAGTTACTTATGTGCAGTGGTAAATGGCTGTGAAATAACGTGGACGTTACTTCACGCAGGCTGCTGTGGCAGGCCTGTGTAAGAATTGTCAGAGCTCCCTATGGGTGGCAAAAGAAATGCTGCAGCCCATAGGGATCTCCTGGAACCCCAATACCCTGGGTACCTCAGTACCATATACAAGGGAATTATATGGGTGTACCAGTATGCCAATGTGAATTGGTAAATTTAGTCACTAGCCTGTAGTGACAAATTTGGAAAGCAGAGAGAGCATAACCACTGAGGTTCTGGTTAGCAGAGCCTCAATGAGACAGTTAGGCACCACACAGGGAACACATATAGGCCACAAACTTATGAGCACTGGGGTCCTGGCTAGCAGGATCCCAGTGACACATAACAAACACACTGACAACATGGGGTTTTCACTATGAGCACTGGGCCCTGGCTAGCAGGATCCCAGTGAGATAGTGAAAACACCCTGACATATACTCACAAACAGGCCAAAAGTGGGGGTAACAAGGCTAGAAAGAGGCTACTTTCCGACACACACGCACAATGTTATTTCATGTTGCAGACGTGGGCAGGGGGCGTGCACCAAGGCATAGCGCGCCCCCCAATACAGGTGCGGGCCGGATCAGACTGGTTTCGGCCGGCGGCCCAACTGTGGGGTGAGCCGATTGGCTGAAGGGGGTGTGGTGGGGGCTCCCAGGCGATCGGCAGGGGCAGCCCGAATTTGTTTGAAAGGGAAACTCAAGTCCCTCGAGGGTCAGGTTGTTTGTCTTGACCCTGGGCTGACCCTGAGGATCAACACACACCTCCAGAGGACTGGAGGAATTCTTTCCCGCCCACCCATCCCCAAAAGAATAGCAGGATTAGGGAGCCCTTAGGAGGGAAGGAGTCGTGTTTGGGCACAAAACAGGTGGATAACCTTGTCATCATGAATACTAGTGCAGGCGAACTCAAGACGGTATCAGAAGCTTTTTGGCTCAAACCAGGGTGGCGGTGCTGTGGGTGTAGGAAATGGTCTCAGCACGACCGCTACCGCGAATGTCCATAGCTCCCCCCACGGTACTCCATTACATGGCCCTGGAATTTTTGAATTTGGGGGGATGAGACTGCGCCAGGAGACCAAGGTATGGCCCGGTTGCCCAGTATCATCCCCATCGGGTGCCGGGGGGATCCCTTGCTTAGGGTTGGCTCTGGCATGGTTGGATTGGGGGACAGTTTTCATGCTGGCTCGTGCCCCTTCTATCTTGAGGGGGCAGGTGAGTCTCGCCTTGTGAAGCGTAATTGGTTTTTGGGGGGAACACGGCCCACAGTTTACAGACGATGCCACAGGTGCCTGGTGGGTGGACAACCATGACTCCTTTTAAAGAACCTAAACTATTTGAAATGCATATTGTAAACAAATGTGGAAATTTAAGGATGAAAAGAAATACTGTAAATATGATGATGTTTTTTTATGTCGTGTTTATGTGATTGTGAATAAATACGGTCTGAGAATTGTTATATTCGCTATCGCAGGAAGGTTTCAGTCTGCTTTGTTTACTGTGAACATTAAGTACGCTCCTCCAAGCAGCGGATCATAGAGGGAAACCAGTGTGAACTATTTGGGCTATTTGGTTGTAGGTATCGATGCGGTCCCCCACCTGTAGTATTCAACTTGCTTAGACATAGACGGGGATCGTGCTACCTGGGAGGAGAGTTACTCTGGAAAGACAGACAATGTGCCAAGTGTTAGTGGCAGGGTGAGGTAGAGCCTGCCCAGTACTGCTATCTAGTGTGAGGTAGGACATTTCACAGTGAAGGACCCCATATTTTTTCTAAGAGTGGTACCTTGCACAATTCTAGAGGGGCATATATTATCTAGGGGAAATTAGCTGATGTGTAGAGACAGTTTATGTTTGTGTTTGTTTATTTGCTTTAATGTTGTCATTCCATGTTGCATTATATTTCCCATATTCTGTTGATTATTTGTTATTCTTGTGTTACAAGCTCTATTGGCTCTAGAGGAAGCTCTCATTCGGAGACCCTCAGGGTGAGGGAAGAGAGATCAGAGGGGTGACAACGACCAGTCTCCATTGTAATAGAGAGATCTGGCCAATATGCTCTTGGAAGCACACTGTACTTTCCTGATCCTCACACATTCTTCCATTCCACTGGAACCTGTAGAGATAGTGCTTTGCTGCAATGACCCTGCTGGAGTAAAAATGATAGTAGCCCGTCTGCAAAGGAATGGGGAAGGAAAGTAAAAGAGAAAAGAGAAGAGAGAGGGGTATCGTTTACAGAGATCAGTGAAGTCATTTTCACAATACTACAGAAAGTGGTGCAGAAGTAAACATTGAAGTATTTTATTAACTAATTCCACTAGAAGCATCTCTGCTAGAAAGGGGGTGGTCTTTGTTCTGCCTTGCTGGGATTCGCATGGGGCATGTGCCCATCCACCAGGCTACCTTGATTGTTAACCCTGACAGGCCCCGACTCTGACACCGTACAAGCTAGCATGCACACACACTTGCATTCACCCCGACTGTCTTTCCTTCTTTTTGTCTATTTTTCTGTCTTTCCACCTTTCTGTTACCCTCCTCTATTCTATTCTAAAATTTTAAACCCTGCAGGCCTCAACTGTTATTGTTATTTATCATTGATATGTTGCACAATCGACCATTAGTATGGTATTGCAGAGCTCTCCTTTCAAAGGCACTGCTCTTCTCTCATTTTATCTTCTACCATCTCCCATTCCCTATATTCAAAGCCTTATGAACTCCTTCTCGCTAGAGCTGCCACCTTGAGTCCAGCTTTCTGTCCAAATGACCATACGACTAACACTGACTACCCACGCTTCACTTGTGCTTCCTCAGCCAATTGTGAATGAGCGTTTTAGAGACTCTGTCAATTTTCAAGCTTCCTACCTCACTTTCTTTCTCCTGATCCGTCTTTTCCTCTCCCTTACCTCAGCTTTGAGGTTGCCCAATGGCAACTTTATGCTCTTTTTATGTAATTAACCTAAATAATGTAGAGTAACATAATATAAATAATAAAGTAAAGTAACATAACATAACATACTGAAGGCAAGAATGAGTCCCAGTTTGAGGAATGAGACATTCCACCATTGTGCTCCTGCAGAGGAACCATTCCCTACTCTAGGAAGTGACGTATGAGTAGACTTTGGTGACTGTAGACCTACTTATGGTGGGTGGTTGATCTTTGACTTATTGCCTACCATCCGTTGTACAATGCACTCAACTAAAGAGGCTCAGAGCCTTGTCCAATAGCTTACCTGTATCATGCAACCATTGAAGGTCCTTCAAAAGAAGGTAGGGTAATTTGCTTGCAAATGCAGGAATTGAAGTTAAGCCTTACCCTGTTCCTTTTCTCTTTTTTTAGGTAGGGTGAGTTTTCATCTCTGATGATTTGGTAGGAGCAGCAAACACTAGCTCTATTTATAGTATGACTGACTGTACGGTGATTAGGGGTGGGCAGATTGTTTAATTCTGCCTATGGAGTAGGAGTACATTTCTAAATCTGCATTACTCATGTAACATGGAATTACCAAATAATTCCGCTGTTTTGCCAGCTGAATTAAATCAGCACTGTAATGGTACTTAAACAAGACTGACAGAGAGCAGTCCCTCGATTTTTGAAAACCACTACAAAAATAATCTTGAAGTAGTTCTTTATACAGCAAGCTTAAGCTTTTGCTAGGAGGAGTGGGTTTGAACTATAAGTGGGAGTGGTGGCCACAGGGGAATCATAGTTAGTAGTGGTGGTGGCTAACCAGGACCTGTTAGCGCTTCATCTGTGGCAGTTCCAGTTTCTCATTTGGAGGCACCAATTGATATTTTGGAGGACAGAATTTACCAACATCACCCTCATGTCTCTCCTACCTGTATTATCTTTTAAATAACTGAGCTATTTGGCATTCTTCTGCAAATACCACATCTTTATATTGATATTCAAAACAGTCCCAGCTTCCTAATCTGATATAGCCCTGGATCTTTAATACGTGTAAAGAAAAAGCAAAAATACGTTTGTTAATTTCCGTGTGATGATCAAGAAATTTTGGGGCATAATGGAAGCAGCATTGCATCACACAACAATTAGACAGATTCATAGCAGAAATTAAGCAGACCATGCATATTCCAGACTCTAACACAAAGTCAGCTCATATATTTCTGTCCTGTCTAGTCTTCCACAATAGGCTAGTCTCTCACAATGTACCTGTCCTCATCAGAAGTCCTGAGACTTTATCTGCGATTCGGAGGAAAGTAGTCTCCCTTGCACGGTCACTCTTCTGCAGCAGGACTTGAGGCTAAGTAGGCAAGCCTCAATCCTGCCTCAGACTGATTTTCAAGCTAGTTGTCAGCCTCGCTAGCCAAGCAGGGCACACCCAGCAGTTCTCCGTCATTGGCAGAACACTTCGGATGAGGCTACTGCATGGATCAGGGCCTGGTGGGCTGTCTCAGGAACACTAACTTCATGCTTTAGCTTCAGGCTTCAGCTGCAGTAGCCCCTTCCATCCTCGTCGCTAAAAACGTGTTGTGTCCTGGGTAGCTGGTACCATGTGTGCATCATGAAGAGGCCATAGACAGTCCAGGGTCCTCGGTAGTTCTTTTTATTAACTATGTAAATAGGCAGAGGCATCTCAACATTTACCCTTTGAAGGGGTCACTATTTGTAGCAGCTGATGCCCCTGGGTTGCTCTTTCTTACTCCAGTGGCCTTTCTACCCTGATCTCAGTGGAAAAGATGACAGTGGCAGGAACAGGAAGCAAACATGGATGTCGAAGCCCTGTTCACTTTCTGTTGTTTTCACCACTAGGCATTTCTCTAAGCCCTCAACAGCAAACAGCTTGTGGAGCCATCAAGGAGCGAAATGGCGCATGCTATTAGTTCCGCTACCCCTTGCATTGTGGTGAATTGGCGTCCTTGTGCCTCACTAAGCACAGTGCATGCAGTCAGCTCTGTCAATCTCAGTTGATAATACAGCCCCTGCACAGGACACATACCGCTTGGACAGAATGGCATTCCAACATACCATTCCAAACGCGCCAGAGCAGCACCCAAGCACAGGGCAGAGCACTGAACGATATGCAACACTACCACCAGTTGCAACAATGTGTCACACTCCGTCAGAAAGGTTCATTGTTTACCTTTTTGCCTTCCCTTTGTGATATTGAGTCTGCAGATCCCACTCATGTCTAGGTGTTTTTACAATGCATGTCATAGAGACCATTCGCCTTTATGTAAACACACACAGTATTGTCAGAAAAGGAACTTAATTCCAAGGAGATTACATGCTTCATCCAGGATCGCGCGATTTGATCAAGTGCAGCAGCAGGAACAAAACTCTTGTCTTTTGGCTCCAGAGCTGACGTCTCAGCCTCTGGTTCACATATCCTCCCACGTGGGTGTGTTTGTTAAATCACTCCCTGGTCTTATTTTTGTCCCACAACAGACGTGGGCTTTGCCTGCTAAGAAAACAAGCCTGTGGCCAAGAGTGAACATGTTGAGTAAACATGCGTCAATAACTTGAGCGATTCACGTTGGCTGTATTTAGTTGAATAAACACCACGACTGAACAACGGCACAAAAACCTGTGCATAGTGGCTGCATTCTCTGAGAAGAAATTAGCATTTTTAGTTTCTCGAATCGGCTTCAAGAAACTCATCTCCGCTTAAAGGACGTCGAGAGATTGTAAATGGCTGATGAGGGAATGTGTATATTTTGGGGTTCTTCAAAAAACAACAACAGGAGGGGCGGAGTGTGGGATATTTGGAGGATAGACTCCTGGTCCAGTGTGTGGAGCTCCCAATACTGTATAAAGCA
The DNA here is from genome assembly GCF_031143425.1 of Pleurodeles waltl. Taxonomy (NCBI): domain Eukaryota; kingdom Metazoa; phylum Chordata; class Amphibia; order Caudata; family Salamandridae; genus Pleurodeles; species Pleurodeles waltl. The sequence goes on along the minus strand of NC_090442.1, from coordinate 698,910,418 downwards.
AAAAATTGCACACACGGTTCCAAAAGGCGGGAAATAGTAGCTACCGGTTCTGCAAATCAGGGAAACCAAAAGGTTGTAAGCACGAGCCCTCACTCACCTTTCGGTGACATGCTTCATCATAGGGCTGTGCTCCTCGTCAGGCCGGCGCTGCAATGCCTGACGGGCCCCACACGGAGGCTCTTTGCCGGAGATCTTTTTGAGTGAAATGCGTACCGGTCAAAAGTAGAAAACGAGGATTGGAAAAGGAAAGGTTAAAAATGTCTAGAGGAAAAAACCGTTCATATCTTTAATTAAATGTCAGTACCTCAAGATTAAAAACAAAGAATAGGGATATAGTAAAATAATGTCTACACTCCCCATAAAACGCAAAAATGCTGTCTATAGCTACCGCCTCTCATACTAGAGAGTGGTGTAAATGAAATGAGGTAAACACAGGATCCCCTGTGTTACTCTACATCACGGGTCAACATGTTTCTCGCTATGCGATTCGTCAGGACCTCAAAAAACGTACCTAATCCTTCAAACATTTGGGCTGCCCATACTAGGGAAAGCAGAACCTAAAAGTAGAAAGAAACATACATCACAAAAAGAAGAGAGAAATTTGGACAGAAGTGACATATACTCAATGTCATGAAAAAATACAATTTCCACTCGTGAGAAAACCCAAAGGTGCCATGCGATAAACATACAATGGTTACAATGGTTACAAAGAGGAAGCACAGATTAGTATCACTTCCTTAGTGCTTACCCTCCAAAAACTAAATGCAGGGCCTCATCCGGGGACAAACATCGAGTTGAAAAAATCCTCTGTGGTCTATATATGCATAGAAGAAACACACAGACTTCAAATCGCGTGTTAAATAAGTTAATAGTTGGATAATCATCACAATATATGTACGTGGACCATAGCACACACAATTAATTAACAAGCCTAATCAGGGGCCCTCTCCTAGAGTCTACCAACCCCGCCTAGCCGGGCCAGGGAGAGTACAGGTTATAAGAACGAATGCATGCTGAAAAAACAGTAATTAAAGTTTTTGAAAGCCAACAAACAACAGGTGATGCCTATCGAAGTATATATGCGCATGCACAAGGGTGTACCATCTACTGAATTACAGTGAGGTTTAATATAGAGTGGAGTATGCATAAAGATCATCTCTGTCAATAAACAAATAACTTAAGCCCACATACTGAGATGCTAGCGGTATAACAAGTAGACGGTTAATCCAGGTAAAAAGAAGGTGGTCCATATAAAAGTACAGGGACTGCTAAATGGTGCCGGCAGCAGTAGGTAGTAAAACAAAAATGGTGGGTAATGAAGTGCGTCGATCGACGCGTCTCTCAATCTCCTAAAGAATCTCCCTGACGCTAACCGTAGCGTCCCTATCCCAGCCCGCGAAGAAATGCGTGCTGGGTCAAAAGTGCCTCCGATGCGGCATCGCGTCTCGGAACACGTTAAAGTGAACAAACATATTATTGCTCGCTTCAGTGAAAGCGGGCAAAAAGGATTGCAAAAACGCCCGTTCCCAGTACACTTACTTTTCTCTGGTCGTGGTTCAAACTGTAAGCCTACGCTCGTCGTGGTACCACGGAACTGGGGAAAGCATACAGCCACGAGCCTTTTAGAGACGAAGGAAAACAGTAATCATGGAAAAAGGACTAGAGAGGACACATAAGAGGTGGCAAAATTATGTCGGCCATCTTAAGAGAGGAAATAAGTAATCTATTCTCTTATAGTAGAGAGGGGTGTAAAACTAGAAAATAAACAGAAGGCAAAAAATGCCACCAAAGACCAACAAAAATAAAAATTATGCAAGATGGTACGTTAAGTCGGGTAAGGTAAGACTAGTTTAGTTAAAATAGATCAAGGTATAGGGAAAGCGATCTGTCACTATTGAAAAAAAATAATTAGAGAGTAGAGAAAAGCCTGCAATAATACATAATAATCATCAGTGGATAAAGTTAATCCACTGAATGTCATCATTGAGTCCAAGGATGTGTGTCTGTAATCTGAACACCCACCGTTGTTCTTTCTCAAAGAGTCTAGTGGTGCAATCTTTATTATCTCTAATAGTCTCTAACACAATCCATTTCATGTCATCAGGAGTGTGTCGTTTTTCGATATAATGATTAGTCAATTTCGTAGAAGATCTCTTGCATCTGATAGTGCTGCGGTGCTCATTAATACGGATTTTAACCATTCTGGTTGTCATGCCTATATATCTGAGATAGCAGGGGCAAGTAATCATATAGATGCAATCCCTAGTGCGACAATTGGTATGGGATCTCAGTTGCCAGGTCATGGATTCACCTAGATCGACCTCTTGCATACAATTAGTCAAGGTACAGACATTGCAACCACCACAAGGGAAGTGTCCTTTGACTCTCAACCATTGACTGGGGCCCACGTCATCTGTGTGTCGCGACGTCATCGGTCTAGTGTGAACTAACAGGTCTTTAATGTTGTGGGTTCTTTTAAATGCAAAAAGAGGGTACTCTAGTGTTTCGCCAGCACTAGTCAGAATTGGCCAGAGTCTGCGTACAACACCTTTAATCCGGTTGCTCAGGGGAGTGAACGTAGTCATGCAAGTAAGTCTGGATTGATGTAAGCGGGTATTGTTGGTCAGTAATGTTTCTCTGGGGATGTTACTGACTCGCTTCTTAGCTCGTCTAACATTCTTTGGTGGATAGTTGCGTTTGCAAAGTTTCTGGCACAACGTGTCCGCTTGGGTATGGAAGTCACTAGTGTCAGAACAATTACGCCGTATCCTAAGGAACTGGCCAAAAGGTAAGTTATCACGTAAAGCCTTAGGGTGGTGGCTATTATAGAGTAGAAGACTATTCCTATCCGTGGGTTTGTAGAACACGGATGAATGGAGGTACCCATCCCTAAGTGTGACTCGTAAATCAAGAAAGGATACCTCACTGTCAGAGATTGTGGACATGAAGCGCAGATGCGTGTCCAAAGTATTAACCCATTGTGCGAAGGCTCTGGCTTGGTCTATATTATCCTGCCAAATCACTAGAATGTCGTCTATATAGCGCCGCCACAATCTAATGTTGGCAAAAAATGGTTGATCAGGGGTGAGGATGTGGCGTTGTTCAAAAGCAAACATATATAAACACGACAAGCTAGGCGCGAAAGTGCTTCCCATGCAAGTGCCCTGTATCTGGTGAAAAAGAAGCTTTTCAAATTGAAAAAAGTTTTCTTTAAGGGCCACACTTGCACATTGCATAATGAAGCTTACAGGAGTGTTATAAGACCAAGTCTCAGCCAAGAGTATATCTTCCACTGCAGCTAGAGTCGCGTCTTGCGGGATGTTGGTATAAAGCGACTCTAGGTCTAGACATATTAATATGTCGGTGGTGCCTGAATCATTGATATCATCAAGTAGGACCAAAGTATCTTTTGTATCCTTTAAAAAGGTTGGTGTCCTCTGCACAATTGGTTGTAGAAAAAAATCACAAAATTTAGAAAGGGGTTCCAAAAGGGAACCGATGCCTGAAACTATCGGGTGACCAGGTGGAGGTATACCTTTGTGAATTTTCGGGAGGCAGTAGAAGTAAGGAATCCTGGGGTTCTTAGTATCCAGGAACTCAGCTTCTTGGTGAGTCACCCAACCAGCTGACTCTGCTTCTGATATGGTTCCCCTTGGCCCAAATCTGGAAGATATAACCCAACAGCGTGTGGACTACATCTATATTTCCAGACAGGGGTCTCTTCCACTGAGTCACAGTACATCATAAACAATTAGATGAAAGCTGCTTGTCTTCTTGGCATCTGCACACCCAAGGTGGTACACCCTCTGAATCGTACCTGCGCATCAATAATTTTATACTATGTATGTCCACGCTCATCCTGGACTCACTACCATGGTCCAGTTTGGCAGCGGCAGAGGAGTCAAAAATGCCAATGTTTTCAGATTTTTTTAGGGCAAGCTGTGCATGTGCAGTTGTTTTCACCCGCTCCTAACTGTAAATCCGATTATTTACCGATGCATTGAATTGGTAAATCTCTGGTAGTATGTACTGTATAAAACAAATTATTGTTATATTAGTGAGGAGGAAGGAGCAGAAATCAGTGACTGCACATGGTGGTGATTCTGATGAGTTGACAGCCATTGCTGGTCATGGCCGAGATTTACTGCTTTCCAAGTTGCACAGACCCGAGGAAGGTTATTCCAGAGCATCCACCAATTCACCAATGCCTTGGGTTTCAATAGACTCTAGGAAGACAGGGCTGGTGGCAGATCAGCACTATCTGTTCCCTCGGTTGCCCTGGATCTGTGGAACTCTGACCACAGACTTGGCTGGTGGTCATTCTACTACATTTTATCACTAGAGTACTGTGACTTCTGAGCAAAGTATATGCTGGAGGTGGCCTGCCGAACTGTCAGGTCAATGGAGAATATTCTAAGGATATCTGTCTGCCTGCCTGGTGGACTTCTTTAAGCCTACCTAGAGTGGAGACGCAGCGCCATGCGCTCCACTGTAGGCTCAGTGAAATGCCATATGGGCTCCATATTGTTTTTACCCCATTTGGCATTTCCGTTTGGTTTGCACAAAAAATAACCCAAAGCAAAAATGTGCTTTTCTAATCCGAACAATTATTCGCCCTGATGGGCAGGGAGTTTTCTCCCTGAGTTTCGAGTCCCCTGGATGCACTTCTGTGCCTGGCCTCCTAAACCTTACATGGAGGTTCCACATTAGGAAATTTAGTGTGGGTTGGTGTGCCCTAAATAGGTTGGGACAACCATCACTATAACCTGGCAGCTCAGTAGCAAGTGGGCCCTGAGGTTAAGAGTTTTCACCAGTGAAACCAGTTCATGTTCTGTCATTGGAAAACCTGTGCTTCTCTGGTCTCTTAATAATGCAGGCGAATTGTGGTATTATTGGGACAGGAGCCTTACTGATTTATTGAGGGGGGTTACGCTCTTCCAACTTTACATGATACCCATGTTGTTCACCTCATTGATGTAGCACTATTTACCATTTGGAACTGGGCATTATTGTATTCAATTAACTCCTGCTTGATTTGTCGACTTTCGAACCATGAGATGCTGAGTAGCTCCAGGGTATTTTTTGGGTCAATCTGGTGCACCAATGTTAACAACGACACCATCCCACCCCTGCGCCACCAAGGATTGTTTTGAAACCCATATGATTTAACCAAACTGGCTACTGCATTCTAGAAATCAAGGATGTTATGAGTTGTGGCTGGTTTTAGTAACTTGTTGTGTTTACCTGTAACAGAGTGGGCTATTCAGAACAACCACTAAAATACAGAGGCCCAGATTTATTAATATTTTGTGGCACCCTTGCACTACTCAAGGGGACACAGGGCGACCAGTGGCGTAACGAAACTTGAGGAGCTCCTCTGCAAAGTACCTGTAGGTGGATGCCCTCCCCTGGACCCAGTCAGGGGCCTGCCGCTCTTGCACAGTGTACTATGCTGTGTGGGATCCCTGGAATTCAGGGCCCCTCTGCATCGCAGGGGCTGGGGGGGCCTTTGTTACGCCACTGAGGGTGACATAAAACCTAGAATTAGATTTACCAAGCCACTCAAGGGCACTTTGCATGGCCTTGATAAATCTGGAGTAACACAAGGAAGTGCAAGTCACTGATTTGCGTTACTCTGCGTGGTGGGTGTGTTACATGGATGGAGCGTGGATATTCCGATGCATCCATCCATCCATGTATTCCTCACCTTTATTTCTCCTTGTCATTTCCTCATTCTAGGTGGGCTGCTTTCTTCCCTTCCTGTAAAAAAAAAATCCTGTCTGTAACACAGGCCCCCTTGATTCATGGCGCAAGGGTGCCTGTGTTGGCAATAGGCTTCAGATTGGGTGCTGCCAGAGGACAGGAATGGTCATATCTTGGTAGATATGGCACATTCCTGCCCTCTACCTTTCACGCAGGGCAGCAAGTTGTTTCTGCATTGCGTGAAAAAATGTTAAATCTGGCCCACACTTTCTCATCATGTGGGATAACTGCTGTGTGACAGCACTTACTGTGTTGTTAACGGGTTAGAATGTTTGGGAACGGGGTGAAGTTTAGACAACACGTTGTGTTGCGTTATTGCCTGGGTGGTCTTAGTGAAACTACATCACTCCCATCTTTTATAGTTGTGTTGTACCTGGCTTTACATATTAAAATGTGGTATTACGAGTCAAGTAGAAAGTATGGAAAACAATTCATTTCCAGAAGCAGAGATTTTACATGATAAAACAAAGCTGCATAGATCGATTGTGGCGACAGAATTATGGCAGATAAAGGCAAAACACATCTGATGCTGATAGACAATCTGCGGCAATAAGCTGTGCAAGCGCAAAATCTTAACTTCACTCATACCGTCACTAGTACCGCCAACGCCGATTTAACACCTCCATTCTCTCCATTCGCAAGCTCCGAGATCCCGGGAAAGTCGCGGGGGACTTAGGGCATCATCATTCTCTCAATCTGTTTTACCCAAGAAAAATCTAATTCAACACCATATACCTCCCGAGCGGGGTCCCAAAAGTCGAAACCGTTAATTCAACACCATATATCTCTCGAGTGGGGTCCCAAAGGGCGAAACCGTCCTCTGCTACCATCTACTGATAGAGCGTTCCAACCTAATAATTTACCTGTATCTGGACGCTCTTAGGTCGATGAATCTTTTGACCAAGTGGGGCACTGTTCACCCGAGAGTAATCAATTTAATCTAATCAATAATCAATAACGAACATAAGCAATGCCCTGATCAACATAACACTTCACAATTAATCCAGAAAACATTTCGGCGAACCATGACCTTTCGGCCATGAATAACCACACCAGTTCATTCAAAGTTAATGAATTTATTTCCCTATATTAACAAAGCTAGCACGATATAAATGTGTCTCAACACCAAATGATATATGTAAATGAACATTAATAGCTGTCCATAACGGCGAAACAGATGCAATCTATGCAGCATTTGAATAACAATGCATTCGATAATAGCAACGCAAACCACTAAAACTACAATCTGTAATGGGCTAATGGCATACATTAGTCAGCATAACAAGGTCTCAAATTGCATCGTGCATCAAATGAATCCTCATCTAACCTCAGATTAGCATCGGCATGTGGGTCTTCATGCAAAAACAATTTAGCAACATTAATTTGGAAAACCCCTAACTAGGGCTCTTATAAAAAATCAGCAGTTGGTTACCTAAAAGAAACACAATGCAATTGTACATTTTCCTTTCATATTTACCAAATTCAATCAGCATTCAAGGAAGTCTTCGTCTCACAGGTACCGGTTTCGATCAGCATGGGACGGGGGCAAAGGGGCAAGGTGGACGGGGCAATTGCCTCACAGCGGCAAGATAAAAGGACAAACTACTACTTAATGCAAAGGGGCAAATCAAAGTTAAAGTCTCTAGGGCAAGATTTTCTTAAAGTCTCTAGAAGATGGCAAAATGACGAGGTCGGCAAGATGAGCCATAATGGCTGCAATGTCCTGCAAATGGCGGGTAATGGCCAATGTCCGGGAAATGGCCAATGTCAAAAATGGCTGTAATGGCAAATGTCTGTAATGGCTATAATGTCCGAGTAATGGCCGCTTTCTTCTTGTGCACCGGGTTTAAATAAACAACAGTTCAAATCCAGTAGGGTCTTCCATTGGAGGGTTCATAGGTTGGCTTCAAATTGTCCAATCAAAAACAACAGTTCACAAGCTTCTACCTAAGCATACATTATCCTTGGAGTCGGGAACGTAAGTTGCAACATATTTTACCAATTAACTCACTTTCAGAGCTTCCATTGTCCGCACCTGCAGATTGACCTTGGAGCAAAGAAGAAGATGCCAGGCTGGCACAAAACCTTAAAGATAAGCATGTGAACCGATCTCACTGGAAAAGTACAGCTTCAAGCAAGAATACACGTTTTATTAACACATTGGAAAAATACGAGCATCTAAACAGTGAGACAAGGCAACTAGGCCGAAGCCTCCACTAAAGTTATGCTAAGTTAAAACATTTCAAACAAGCAAATCATGGCACACGTTTACGGTTATGTCAGATTAGTACAATTCTAATACATCACGTTATATAAAGCACGCTTATAAATGTTGGCGAACTACTCTGAGGGCACATTTGTCCCCGTACAATCTTTATTAGTTCGGTTAAAGTCACACTTGATTATTGCGGCACTACGTTTATGCGCTAATAAATGTAAAACCTTCATTTCTGCGTCATCAATCCCTCCTCTGATGACTACTTGTCATCATACAAAACTATTCCCACAAATTTTATTCCATTAAAATTCTGTCAGTTCTCTTTGCCTTTTAGTTCCCCTTGTTCTTGCCTTGTACTCTTCTGCCATTCTTTTCATCATTTTCTCTTCCTTCCTTCTCTTAACTCTTGCCATGATCATTAGTATTCCCCTCTTTATTCCCCAAATCCCAAAAATGCAAATTAGTACTATTAGTATTCCCTGTATTATTTTTAGTAATATTCCATTCCAAATGCCACCAAGCCAATTTCCCACTGAAGCAAGTCCCTTTCCAACCTTCTCCCAAACTCCTGGTTCTTTCAATTCCTTCAAATCTGCACTCTCTTTTGTTAGATTAGCAAGCATTGTTTTAATCTTCACACTGTTGTCTGGAATATACGTGCAACAGTGGCGCGCACCAAGCATTTTGCAAACGCCGCCATCCTTTGCTAAAAGAATGTCTAAGGCAAGCCTGTTTTGAAGAGTCATAGCTCTTTCTGCTGCAAGTTCAGCATCCATCAGGATTATAGCACCTGAAAACTTTGTCAACATGTTATCCACTATAGTAGACAACTTTCTTATTTTGATGGAATTCAACACAACTCCTAATGAAGGAATCATGGCTCCAAATATATCTCCTACCACAGCAGCTGCGGTCTCTCTTTTCTGGATACGATGGGGTCCAGATGTCTTTGGAATCATCGATAGGTCATCCAGTTGATAAACCTTTGGGAACACTATACCCAAATAACATCTCCCCCACCATCCCTTTGGAAGACGATAATAGGCATTATGCCCACAAATGTAATATACACCAGGTATGACAGGGTCAAGTCCGTTCAGCATGAATGTCCATTTGGCCTTAAAGATAAACGTATGTTTACATTTACTCGCTCCCACGAAAATGTTATCATAATAAGATTCACCACGATATATACAAAATTTCCCTACATGCCAAGCGTCTAAAGCTATTCTCCCTTGTGTTTTTATTGCGGCAAAAGCATAATTATCTACTGAAGTCCTCTTACTTAGCTCCTTTTCCAATTTTGCATTCATTTGTGCCCTTCTATCATCTGTGCGATCTAAAAAGCTAATTTCTACTGCAGATAGCGAGCAGGTAAGATTTTCCCTATGAGCGTGAGCTGTTTCAAAAGGTTGCATTGGCTCAAAGAATTCCCTCATTATTTTAGCATCCCAATCTTTAGCAATCTGGCTTAGCTGCGTTATTATAGGAACATATGCAAAGGTAACATCATAATTTGAGTAAAAATACTGTATGTTAGTTTGACCATAAAATCTAGAAGTTACTATACTACATGTAATCCCATATGTAAGAGGCATGTGGTGATAAGTCACCCCTTCCGTTACCGATGTCGGTATCTGTGTACACACATAACAATCTTTCGCATCCATAGTCTCAACATATTCTGTTAGTAAGCAATAGAAAACATTATACGAAAGTTCCTTCTTATCATGCAAGTGTCTCTCATCTAATTCTAGTCTTTTCAATGCGGTTAGTTCAGTGACAGTAACAGGAGCAGAAGTAGAAGCATCAATTTTCTCATTCTCACCCTTAGCACGCGTTGCAAGCACTATTGCCATTATTATTAATACACATGCAGTTATCAAGCCTATACACGCATATTTACAATATTTCATTCTACTGTTTTGTGTAGCGTACCTAGTCATGATCTGTATAGAATCAGAGAGCTAGAAGCACTTATAAAAGAAACGATTTAGCAATTAGTTACAAAGCTTAACGAGCGCAATGTTCACACAGTTTTCTTCAGAAGCTCAGTCACTTATCGGTTAGCAGCATTTGTCTCAATTCGGCAATAACTCAGTCTCTTTTTTTTTTTTTTTCTCAGTTAGCAACGTTGTCTCAAATCGGGTTTAAGAGTCAATCAGGTTATCAAAGTCTTATCAAGTTAGCAAATGTCTCATCCGGTTTAGCAATGTCTCAGCTGGTTGTATCACGTTAGATTATAGCAAGCAATGTCATTTATCAGTTTTTTTCTTTCAATCAATAGTGTCCATAAAACTTTTCTTTTCTATTGGTATCTCTTCTTCTTCGTTCTCGAGGCTAAGAGATACAAATTCGTCAGTCCAATCGTCATTGACTACATATGCCCATTCTGGACCGGAATATCTCCTGTTTGGTATCCTTTTCCTTTTCAATTTTGCATCTCTCTTTGATTCTGTCTCACTGGTACTTTCCTCTTTGGCCAAGTCTTTTTCTTCACTTGAGGTTGGTACCACGACAGACACTTCCTTTCTTTTCTCTTTCACTCTTGGCCCTTCACTGTCATTCAACTTTTCTCTAGTTCTTAGTTTTACTGGCGATATACTTTGTCTCTTCTTTGCACTGTGTCCATTTGATGGACCTGCGATCTCTTCTGAAGAAGTTTGAGCAGTTTCGTTCTGTTCTGCCTTGTCCCCTCCTTCTGGGGAGACAATCAGGTTTTCCTTTTCTTTTTCTGTACCGTCTGCTTCTGGGAAAGCCCTCCTCTGATCAGGCTCTCCTGCTTTTTCACCTCTTTCGAGCCCTTTGTCACCGTTACTTTCTTCAGGCTCTTTGTCACTTTCAGCTGCTTCAGGCTCTTTGTTACCTTCAGCTGCTTCGTCGCTGTCTGAGGTTTCTCCTTGGTCTTCCCCAAGTGAATCGGTTGCTTCGTCCTCAGAGAATATTTCTCTCTCCTCTATTTCTGCCTGTTCGCTTCTAGTTCTGTTTTGCTCTGTCTCAGCGCTCGGCACTTTGTTATCAGGTACTGGCAGTTTCAGCGCTTCAACTTCCACATCTGTGGGACACAACACTTTCTTTGTGTGACTGGCGGGAATCCAGTTGGGAACTCCCGCACACTTCACAGCGGTAGTAGTCGTCAGGATCACTTGGAAAGGGCCTTTCCAACGGGGTTTCAGACACGACTTCCTCACGTGCTTCTTTATCACGACCCAGTCACCTGCTTTCAGTGTGTGTCCTGGACCTTGGATCGGTGGCAAGGTGGTTGCTTCCACCTGGTGAGAGAAAGAGCGAACCACGTCAGCCAGACCTTTGCAGTAGTCTAACACCATATCATCTGTAATATTCAAAAGCGCGTTTGCGGGAACCGCAGGAAGTCTCATGGCCCTGCCCATGAGAATTTCGTACGGGGACAATCCAGTCTTTCTGTCAGGGGTGTTTCTCATTGACATTAACACCAAGGGCAATGCGTCAGGCCATTTCAAATTCGTCGATGCACATATTTTCGCCATTCTTGATTTCAGTGTACCATTCATTTGCTCCACCAGTCCTGAGGCTTCAGGGCGATAGCTACAATGCAGTTTTTGCTCAATGTTCAGCGCTGCGCAAAGTAACTTTATCACCTCGTTATTGAAGTGACTTCCTCTATCTGATTCTAAAGAGATCGGGAATCCGAAACGTGGTATCAACTCCCTCAACAATAGTTTTGCAACTGTAAGGCTGTCATTTCTACGTGTAGGGTATGCTTCAATCCAGTGACTAAAAATGCACACAATCACCAACACATACTTCAGACCTCCATGCACAGGCATCTCAATAAAGTCGATCTGCATTCTGCTGAACGGGCCACTCGCCCTGCCAATGTGGCTCATGTTCACAACCGTTCCCTTTCCTGGGTTCATCTGCTGGCAAATGACACAACGATGGCAAACTGCTTCTGCAGCTTGACGGAATCTGGGGTTAAACCAATCAGTTTTGAACAACCTTATCATGGCATCTCTCCCTAGGTGAGCCTGCCCATGATAGAACCGCGCTAGCTGTGATAAGAGACAATTTGGTAAAACGAATTTTCCCTCATTTGAAACCCATAACTCATCTGGTCTCTTTGTACATTGTGACTTAATCCAGGAAACTCTTTCATCCTCCCTGACGCTATTCTGTAATGCTTTTAGTTCATCCATTGTATCCACGACCTTTAAGGCAAATGCTTCAGCTGGTTCGAGCTCTGGCTCACTTATCAAATTCCATTCATCCCTGAGCAATATACAGTTCAAGGCACAAAATCTTGCGACTTGATCCGCATATGCATTTCCCAAGGAAACATAGTCCTGTCCTTTTGTATGAGCACTACACTTTACCACTGCAATTTCGGCTGGCATCTGAATGGCGTGTAACAATTCCCTTATTCTCTCCCCGTTTTTCACTGGGGATCCTGAAGAGGTCAGGAAACCTCTCTGTGACCATAGTTGCCCAAAGTCGTGCACAATTCCAAACCCGTACTGACTATCAGTGTAAATGGTAACCTTCATCAATGTAGACAGTTGGCATGCTCTTGTAAGGGCTACAAGCTCTGCTACTTGTGCAGAATAGACTCCTTGAAGCCAGGACGCTTCCAAGACACCTGTTACAGTACATACAGCATATCCTGCTTTCAAAATTCCCAATGCATCTCTTAAACATGACCCATCAACAAAAACAATTTGGTCATTTTCATCAAGCTTAGTATCCTTAATATCAGGTCGGGGTTTTGTGCAAAATTCAGTCACCTGAAGGCAGTCATGCTCGACATCTTCAGCGTTCTCAATTTCAGCATTTTCTCCGGGAAGCAAGGTTGCTGGATTCAACATAGTGCACCTTTTCAGCTGCACATTCGGTGAGCCCAGAATTATTGTTTCATACCTTGTGAGTCTTGCTCCAGTCATGTGTTGCGTTCGGGAGCGGGTCAAAAGTATTTCAACTGAGTGAGGGACCATGACTGTTAATGGGTGTCCCATCACTATTCCTTCACTCTGAGTGAGGCTGATACCAACTGCTGCTACGGCGCGCAAACACCCTGGCAGTGCTGCTGCGACCGGATCCAAAGTAGCTGAAAAATACGCTACTGGTCTGTTTATGCCACCATGGGCTTGGGTCAAGACAGACAAAGAACATGCATCACGTTCATGACAAAACAATGTGAAAGGCTTTGTGTAATCAGGCATACCTAAAGCTGGAGCCCTGCACATGCATTCTTTCAATTCAATAAAAGCATCCATCTCATCTCCTTCCAGCTCAATTTCATCCAAGGCATCCTTCTGGGTCAGTTTCAGTAAAGGCTTTGCTAGAGTTGAGAAGTTGGGAATCCACTGGCGACAGTAGCTCACCATCCCCAAAAACTTCCTCACCTCCCTCCTTGTCTTTGGTGGACTCATTTGAAGTACACTTGTTATTCTTTCCTTCATTATTCTCCGTGACCCTTTCTCTATTTGATGACCCAAGTATTTCACTTTCTTCTGACAGAACTGCAACTTTGAAGGAGACACCTTGTGTCCATTCCTTCCCAAATGGTTCAGTAGAGCAATGGTGTCGGCTGTGCAGCCACTTTCTGTTTTAGATGCAATCAGTAAGTCATCAATGTACTGTACTAGTGTTGACTCGAATGGCAATTCTAACTCTTCCAAGTCTTTCTTTAGAATCTGATTGAAAATTGACGGTGACTCAGAAAACCCTTGAGGAATTCGACACCAACTGTAAACTCTGTCTAAGAATTTGAAACAAAAGAGAAATTGGCTGTCCTCATGAAGAGGCACCGAAAAGAATGCTTGTGACAAGTCGATGACTGAGAACCACTCGGCATCGCAAGGGATTTGAAACATTATCACAGCTGGATTCGGTACTACAGGGCAGCATTTAACTATGATGTCATTTATTTTCCTCAAATCCTGCACTATTCGGACCTTTCCACTCGGCTTTATTAGTCCCATGATTGGTGAATTACATGGACTGCTTAACACTTCTTTCAGCACTCCCTGTTTTACAAACTCGTCAATGAGTTGGGCGACTTTCATGAGGGTGTCTTGTGCCATGTGATATTGTGGGGTCTGGGGAAAGGTTACATTGGGTTTTACGGTCACTTTCACTGGTTCCACTCCTTTCACCAATCCCACCTCTTTTCCTGTCATATCCCACACTTCCTTCCCGACTGTTTCCCGTAATTCAGCTGGAATATCTTCTTCAGTTATCATCGGTAAAAGGTTAATCAGAGGGTATTCTTCATCGACAGTTTCCATCTCATCCCCCTCTACACTGTCCTCCTCCTCCCCATCACTGTTCGTCTGAATTCTAATTCCATCGTCCGAACACATAATCGAACATCCCAATTTGCACAATAGGTCTCTCCCTAACAGTGCTATCGGGCTTGAGTCACATACCACAAAATTATGTAACCCTTGATAGTTACCAATTCTGACTTGTACTGGATCTGTGATTGGGTTCGTCAGGTGCCTGTTTGCTACTCCCACTACTTGAACTGTCCTCCCTGAGAGTGGCAAATTTGGTACTTCAATGCTCCTAACAGTTGAACGTGTGGCTCCTGTGTCAACCAAGAATGAGACACGGTGACCCATAACTCTTCCCTCCACATACGGACCCTTTTGATCAACTTCCAAGGATGCTGAAAGCACACAATCTCCCTCCTCTTCTGAACTTTCACTCTCCCATACATTGTTTATTCCATTCTCACTGTGTAATGGGAACTGTTGTACTGTGCCATTTGTATTCATCACCTGACCCGAGACCTGTGGAGGAACCATCACTTGCTGCTGACTCACTGGTGCCAAAGGTATTTGCATTTGCTGATTAGGTACCATGGGAAACTGCTGTTGCATTGGCTGCATTTGCGTCATCTGCATACGGGGCATCTGCATCTGCTGCGGCTGCATGGGCTGTAATCCTTGCAGCTGATTTATGGTCTGAAAATTTGGGTTTGGACCTCTCATTTTCGGTCCCCTCATTGTCTGGAATGCATTGACATCATTGTTTTGCTGACCAACACCTGCACCTTCCTGCACCACCATCGGGCACTCGCGTTTCCAATGTCCGACGATTCCGCACACGTGACACGGCATCACCCTTTTCATTGCCTGCACACCATTCGGAGTCGCAACAGTGTTCAAATCCGGACCATTACTCCCAAAACCTCCTCTGCCTCTGCCTCTCGCCTGTGGCTGAAACACCATATTTCCCTGCGGCGGCGGCTGCGGTACCTGCTGTTGGAACCCTTGCAACCCTTGCAAACCTGTCTGAGCTGCTTTAAGTTGCATCATCATCACTTTCTCTTTCAACCTTTTCTGTTTCACTTCAATTTCGTCGCTACAGTATTTCGCATAATTCAACACCTCATCAATCGGTTTCGACTGCCAACAAATCAAATGCGTCTTTATCATCTGACTTATCTCTGGTCTCAGCCCTTCCACAAATCTAAACACGAAATGAAGCATGTCCTTCGCCTCTATTGTTTCCGTGCCACTGTAGTTCTTGAACGCCTTCAACAACCTCTCATAGTAACCATGAATCGACTCTTTAGCCTCTTGGGCAGTTCGATCAATCTTCTGCCAATCCACATTTTTCGCGGCAACCTTCGTCTTCAAATGCTCAATCGCCTTATAGTACAAGCTCATCACCATAGGTGATGGTGCACCCGTATCCCTGTCCCTCTCTGGTTCACTTGTCGGCCAACCTACAGCCCTTTTGCAGTCTTCCCACAAATCTGCCGGAACCACAATCTCAAAGAGGGTGTTCAGGTCTTCCCAAAGACATTTTGCAAGCTTCACAAACCTATCAGTCTGTTGATACCATTCAATCGGTTTCTCTCTCAGTTTGGGAAAATCATCCGTAAAAGACTGAATGTCGCTTCTGTGCCACGGTACATGTATCAATTTTCCCCCTGCTGTTTCCCTCATTGGTAACATGGCTATTGCATCACTACTCTGTTGTCTTTTCTCCTTATGCTCTGAGACCCTGTCTTTCTTCTTTTCCTTTTTCTTTGCCCATCTGCTCTCCCACTTGTCTAAGCACCTCCACACTTGTGCACTCTGCAGCAATTCTCTAAGGTGCGTTTTCATGCCTGCTGACCTCATGTGTTCAAAGTCTGTGGTCCCGAAATCCAATCTATAGCTCCTGCTCAAGTGTTTTGTCTTGTCTATCTCAACCCCGTTTTTGTCAGCTATTTCTTGCAACCTTCTATGTACCTTGTTCACCTCTCTCGTAATCCTGGGACATAGATACCTCAGCTCTTCTTCCGAGTAGGACTCTAACCTATTCAAACCCATAGTCCCTTCCACCAATTCTTCTGCTTCCATGTTCAACCTGACCCTATTCAGATAGTCTTCTCCCTTCCCACTGGCTGAGCTTTGTGTGGAATTCAGACTGTTGAACCACTGTGTCAGCTGTTGCGCATTCAACCCCATCAGTGTAGCATTCGCATCGACTGCCATTGATGGTTGCGGCAACTTTTCAGTGTTCGATGATAGCGGTATCATCAGTGGGGGACTCGACCTCACCACTGTTGACTGAGCACATATGGGACTAAACTCCATCATGGACCCAGATCCAGTTGGCAGAGCCGCTATCGGAGTTGTCTCTGGAGTGTTTTCTATGCACCTCCATTCCGTCCCACTCTGCACCATTGATCCTTGACCGCTCATACCTGAGTTAGGCTGAACGTACAAAGGTACCGGTGGACCTACAGTAATGGGTAGGGATATCGCATCTGGGTTCTGTCCATTCCCCAAGTTCTGAGGCATGTTCATTCCTACACTATGGGTCATCATTGCCGGCATGCCCGTCTGACTCCCCGTCATCTGAGCATATGCTGTTCCCCCCTGCATCTGCTTTTGAGGCATCAAAAGCTGGGTTGATTCAGCTTGTGCCAATGTTGGGTTGCGACCATTCTGTACTCCCATTACGGTTGGATCTAGAATCATTCCCGTACTGTTGTCACTGCTGTAGTACCTTGGGACCTGCGGCTGATAATTTTCTGCTGTTTTCAATATAGGCACATCGGGATATATTCTCCTAACCTGCGGTATCTGCGGGGTGAACAGTAAACTCGGGTCCTTAGATCCCGATGGCATTTCTGAGTTCGGAGTTTCATTATTCTGTACCGGTGCCGGAGGGGCAGAACTGGTACTTGGACCTTGTTCACTCGCTGCATAAGGTGGTGGACGGTCGTTCAGCAATTGCATGATGAACTCCTCATCCTCTGACTCGTCTTCTCTATCTTTGGAACACCTCCTGTTTGTCTTACAGGTAGCTTTCTTGCCTGTCGCCTCTTCTTCCTTAGCAATTGCGGGAAACAATTTTATCCCCTGCAATATATCTGACCTCCACACCTTCTGTGCATTATCCCACCTAGCGTCCGCTAGTGTCTTTTCTACCTTTCTTATCCTGGTCTCGAACTTCTTTTGCTGTTGCTGTCTAGCCATTAGTTCCCAAATCGCTAGAGCCTCAAACTGTGCTGGCCTTGGAGGTACCTTCATGTCGTACATCGCGAATCTCAAATTCTCTAGGATCCTTATATTGAATGTCCCATGGATCGGGAACGCTACGCTCCCATGTTTCTCTGTCAGCTTGTGCCATTGCTTTAGCCAAAGGCACGGAGCTACCCCCTTTTCCTCCATTACAATGTAAGCTGGTGTACCTTCGGGTGGCGTCTCCTCTCCTACGCTCGCTTTAATGTAAGACTCTCCCTTCATAGCACTCTTTAACGCTTTAAAAAATTTCATTTTCTCGTCTTTTATTTCACAAAGTTTGTAATCAATAGGTGACTTTAATTCCCGGAATACTCTTCGCTTGCCTTTCCCCTTCCAATCGAGCCCCACGGACTGCGTCCAATCCGTGCGCGACCCTTCTCTGCAACCAACCTATCCCAGCGCGGCTCCTAGTGACGTCACACTCACACACTGCGGCTGACAAAGCCTCGCGGCTTGTCCTCCTTCACTCAGCTCCTCTCGTAACAACTTCTAGCATGTATCGCGAGCAACCAAATAATAATAAAACAGATCTGTCGGTTTACTACAGGAAGGGTAACACAATCGCTTCAGGACCTTAGGGATTTTTCACTAGCCTCGGCAGTTATTCCATCTTTCTCAGTCCCCACTTTCGCAAGCAAATCTGACCCGCAGACTCTGATCTCAACTTGTCAATGATCTATTCTAGTGCACTTAGAATTTGTCAAAGCCCGAAGTCGAAGTTTTCTTTCACTCCCTTAACACACGTACCGACTCGTTGACCACGCCCGGTCAACCTATTAAACCGACCAGACCACAACATAAAACAAGTGTCTCATACACTTTTCAACATACTCCGGAGTCTCTTGACCTCGCAGGGCCCGTCTCAACAACAACAACCACGTGGACCTTTTTCTGCACAAAGCGCCACATGCACATGAAGTTCGACGACTTCCCTACTCTCACACTCGGAGTCGCACCTCCGCTATTCTCTAAAATCCTCACAACCTTTTCAAACAATCTGCGGCAATAAGCTGTGCAAGCGCAAAATCTTAACTTCACTCATACCGTCACTAGTACCGCCAACGCCGATTTAACACCTCCATTCTCTCCATTCGCAAGCTCCGAGATCCCGGGAAAGTCGCGGGGGACTTAGGGCATCATCATTCTCTCAATCTGTTTTACCCAAGAAAAATCTAATTCAACACCATATACCTCCCGAGCGGGGTCCCAAAAGTCGAAACCGTTAATTCAACACCATATATCTCTCGAGTGGGGTCCCAAAGGGCGAAACCGTCCTCTGCTACCATCTACTGATAGAGCGTTCCAACCTAAAAATTTACCTGTATCTGGACGCTCTTAGGTCGATGAATCTTTTGACCAAGTGGGGCACTCTTCACCCGACAGTAATCAATTTAATCTAATCAATAATCAATAACGAACATAAGCAATGCCCTGATCAACATAACACTTCACAATTAATCCAGAAAACATTTCGGCGAACCATGACCTTTCGGCCATGAATAACCACACCAGTTCATTCAAAGTTAATGAATTTATTTCCCTATATTAACAAAGCTAGCACGATATAAATGTGTCTCAACACCAAATGATATATGTAAATGAACATTAATAGCTGTCCATAACGGCGAAACAGATGCAATCTATGCAGCATTTGAATAACAATGCATTCGATAATAGCAACGCAAACCACTAAAACTACAATCTGTAATGGGCTAATGGCATACATTAGTCAGCATAACAAGGTCTCAAATTGCATCGTGCATCAAATGAATCCTCATCTAACCTCAGATTAGCATCGGCATGTGGGTCTTCATGCAAAAACAATTTAGCAACATTAATTTGGAAAACCCCTAACTAGGGCTCTTATAAAAAATCAGCAGTTGGTTACCTAAAAGAAACACAATGCAATTGTACATTTTCCTTTCATATTTACCAAATTCAATCAGCATTCAAGGAAGTCTTCGTCTCACAGGTACCGGTTTCGATCAGCATGGGACGGGGGCAAAGGGGCAAGGTGGACGGGGCAATTGCCTCACAGCGGCAAGATAAAAGGACAAACTACTACTTAATGCAAAGGGGCAAATCAAAGTTAAAGTCTCTAGGGCAAGATTTTCTTAAAGTCTCTAGAAGATGGCAAAATGACGAGGTCGGCAAGATGAGCCATAATGGCTGCAATGTCCTGCAAATGGCGGGTAATGGCCAATGTCCGGGAAATGGCCAATGTCAAAAATGGCTGTAATGGCAAATGTCTGTAATGGCTATAATGTCCGAGTAATGGCCGCTTTCTTCTTGTGCACCGGGTTTAAATAAACAACAGTTCAAATCCAGTAGGGTCTTCCATTGGAGGGTTCATAGGTTGGCTTCAAATTGTCCAATCAAAAACAACAGTTCACAAGCTTCTACCTAAGCATACATTATCCTTGGAGTCGGGAACGTAAGTTGCAACATATTTTACCAATTAACTCACTTTCAGAGCTTCCATTGTCCGCACCTGCAGATTGACCTTGGAGCAAAGAAGAAGATGCCAGGCTGGCACAAAACCTTAAAGATAAGCATGTGAACCGATCTCACTGGAAAAGTACAGCTTCAAGCAAGAATACACGTTTTATTAACACATTGGAAAAATACGAGCATCTAAACAGTGAGACAAGGCAACTAGGCCGAAGCCTCCACTAAAGTTATGCTAAGTTAAAACATTTCAAACAAGCAAATCATGGCACACGTTTACGGTTATGTCAGATTAGTACAATTCTAATACATCACGTTATATAAAGCACGCTTATAAATGTTGGCGAACTACTCTGAGGGCACATTTGTCCCCGTACAATCTTTATTAGTTCGGTTAAAGTCACACTTGATTATTGCGGCACTACGTTTATGCGCTAATAAATGTAAAACCTTCATTTCTGCGTCATCAATCCCTCCTCTGATGACTACTTGTCATCACACAAAACTATTCCCACAAATTTTATTCCATTAAAATTCTGTCAGTTCTCTTTGCCTTTTAGTTCCCCTTGTTCTTGCCTTGTACTCTTCTGCCATTCTTTTCATCATTTTCTCTTCCTTCCTTCTCTTAACTCTTGCCGTGATCATTAGTATTCCCCTCTTTATTCCCCAAATCCCAAAAATGCAAATTAGTACTATTAGTATTCCCTGTATTATTTTTAGTAATATTCCATTCCAAATGCCACCAAGCCAATTTCCCACTGAAGCAAGTCCCTTTCCAACCTTCTCCCAAACTCCTGGTTCTTTCAATTCCTTCAAATCTGCACTCTCTTTTGTTAGATTAGCAAGCATTGTTTTAATCTTCACACTGTTGTCTGGAATATACGTGCAACAGTGGCGCGCACCAAGCATTTTGCAAACGCCGCCATCCTTTGCTAAAAGAATGTCTAAGGCAAGCCTGTTTTGAAGAGTCATAGCTCTTTCTGCTGCAAGTTCAGCATCCATCAGGATTATAGCACCTGAAAACTTTGTCAACATGTTATCCACTATAGTAGACAACTTTCTTATTTTGATGGAATTCAACACAACTCCTAATGAAGGAATCATGGCTCCAAATATATCTCCTACCACAGCAGCTGCGGTCTCTCTTTTCTGGATACGATGGGGTCCAGATGTCTTTGGAATCATCGATAGGTCATCCAGTTGATAAACCTTTGGGAACACTATACCCAAATAACATCTCCCCCACCATCCCTTTGGAAGACGATAATAGGCATTATGCCCACAAATGTAATATACACCAGGTATGACTCACTTTCAGAGCTTCCATTGTCCGCACCTGCAGATTGACCTTGGAGCAAAGAAGAAGATGCCAGGCTGGCACAAAACCTTAAAGATAAGCATGTGAACCGATCTCACTGGAAAAGTACAGCTTCAAGCAAGAATACACGTTTTATTAACACATTGGAAAAATACGAGCATCTAAACCGTGAGACAAGGCAACTAGGCCGAAGCCTCCACTAAAGTTATGCTAAGTTAAAACATTTCAAACAAGCAAATCATGGCACACGTTTACGGTTATGTCAGATTAGTACAATTCTAATACATCACGTTATATAAAGCACGCTTATAAATGTTGCGAACTACTCTGAGGGCACATTTGTCCCCGTACAATCTTTATTAGTTCGGTTAAAGTCACACTTGATTATTGCGGCACTACGTTTATGCGCTAATAAATGTAAAACCTTCATTTCTGCGTCATCAATGCCCAGGAGCTTCTTTTAGCTTCTGCTAGGCAAATGCCACTGTTTGAAGCAGGGAGGGATGCAATGCTGTGTGGGCCTCGCCCAGTCTGCACTGTGCCTTGCAGACTGAACGCCACTTCTCAAACGAAGGCCCTCAACCCACAGACTGCTAGATCAGCTTGGGCTGTTTGTGATGTTCTGCATGACGCGATGCATAGCCAACCATTAATTGCTCAACACAATGAAAATGTGAAACATAATTCGTGGAGGCCTGTTAATGACCTTCTTCTACCTCAGAAGAAACCTGAGTTAAGTGCTACTGCAGCTTCATCCTTGATCAAACAAATGTGGGCTCCAAGGAAAATCCGTTTTTTAATGCGTGTTCCACTTTCTTTATCTTTCACAAGCGTCCTTTGTAAATTGGTCTTTTCAAAAATGTTAACACAGTGATTTAATGTCGCCTTTTGGAACGATACTGTACTATTCAGACTAGTTTACTTAAATAAGTAATTACAAAATATTCACATTAAAATATATTGATTTAATCCAGACATGCCCTGTGATACTCACACCAAGAACCATTTCAGAGGGAAATCTGTTTTTCACAAAACGTAATGCTTCTCATTTTGTCCAGAAGGATAAACATCTGAATCGGTCAGGCCTTGATTAAACCTTTGACTCAGAGGTTAGTCGCAAATCTCGGAAGTGGGGCCACCCAACACAGTGAGAGATGTTTCACTAGTATTTTAAATAGATGTTCTTAACATAAAAGGGGCGTGCTATTTGAAAAGTACAGCTTATTTACACTGGAAATATCATTTGCACGTAAAATACGAAGAACTAAAACCCAGACCGAAGAGGTGAGGGCAAAACGTCTCACTGGTGGTGGCGAGAAGAGTGGGAGAGGGGTATAAGGCGCAGACCTTAAGTGTCATTCGTAAGCCCCGGAAATACAGGACCTTACAGGATCAGACGAGGCGCTAGGAAGGCGCTGCTGCAAAATATTCTTACATTTTCTCTAGAAGCTTCAGTCAATCATAAGTAGCGCGGTCCATGGGCGTAGGAAGTGTGGGGGACGCGGGGGATATGTCCCCCCCAGATTGTGGAGTGGGGGGGACACGGGGGACAAGGGTGTGGGGGACGAGGGGACAGAAGAATTTTCCCTTCTCCTGTAATTCGCAGGGCCATTAGCGCATGAAAGCGCTACCTATATGGCCCTGCACTTGACCTGTGACCTAGCTCCAGGACACTCGCCCTCTGCCCTTTTGTTGTGCTGCAGCACACAAGGGATTCTTTCTCACCTTGCCGCCACAGCTGGCTGCAGTCTGCACTTCTGAGAACAAAGGGAGAGGAGAGGCCCTTTGTTGATTGCTGTGTGCATCCAGTCCCTCCTGAGCCCGACCCTTCCTGTCCCTTGAAGATCGAACCCTGAAGACAGCAGCAAGATTTGAGAAGGTAAGGAGGTTTGGGTAATTAAATAAACTATTGCTAAGTAACTCCCTTTCTTTTTAAATACAGTGCTGTGTTGCAGAGTATCTCCCTTTCTAAAAACAGTATTGTTGAGTTACTGTTAGATATGAGCAGGGCAGGCTTTAGCGCGCTAGTGGCACCCTGTGCGCCAGTGTTTGTTAGGGACCCCCTTTCTGTCGCCTCTCTCTCACTCTCTTCTCTCCTCTGTCTCCAGCTTGCCTGCCCCAGTGCTAATTATTGTCCCCTAAGTTGACATCCTGCCCCCCCCCAACATTTCTGTCCCCTGTCTCTCCCTCAGCCTTCCTGGTATTTGTGAAAGCCCGCTCTGAAGGGCAAGGTCTGTCTGTAAATCTTATTTCCTGCCAATGGCCTGTGGATGCGAAGCCAGCACTGTGGCAGCTCACAGGCTTTACAGGACTTCACAGGCTATGGTGGAACAGAGCCTGACACTGCTGGATAGACAGCGGAGAGACCAGCGCACAGCATGGGTCCCAGGAAGAACCAGATGGCCTAAGAGATGGACAGGGCAAGGTAAGGCAGCTAGGGCAATGCAACCGGTGCTGCCGCACTGGGTGCTGACTTAGGATGGGGGTGCTATGTTTGCAAGTATATTGTGACTTTAAAAGCACCTGCTGGATGTTCCTTGCCACCAACAGTTTTCAGGCAACAATAAAAATCTTAAGATAATTCCGGTGATTAATGGTCATTCTGGAGAGAGACTGAAGTTTTGTCTAGTGGAAGTTTTGACTCGTCATAACGTACAGGGTTACTATGCCTGCTACAAAGGCCGTCTACATGCAGATCACAAAGTGTATATAATGTGAATAGGTCAGTGGGTTTCTGCTTTTGTCAGATGCAGAAAAGTACCTTCTTTTTGGCATGGTTACCCCACTTTTTGCCTGTTGTCAGTATGTTTTGACTGTGTGCACTGGGATCCTGCTAACCAGGACCCCAGTGCTCTCTCCCATTAAATTTTGTTGCTTGGACCACACACACCCCACACTTGGCATACTGGTGCCCCTTATAAGTCCCTAGTATATGGTACCCAGGTACCCAGGGCATTGGGGGATCAGGGGTTCCCATGGGCTGCAGCATTTATTATTTATTATGCCACCCATAGGAGCCCATGTAAACTGTGTCTGCAGGCCTGCCATTGCAGCCTGCGTGAAAAGGTGCTTGCACCCTTTCACTTCAGGCCACTGCACCAGGTCACTGTAAGTCACCCCTATGGTAGGCCCTCCTAGCCCAGAGGGTAGGGTGCAAGTACCTGTGTGTGAGGGCACCTCTGCAGGAGCAGAGGTGCCCCCACGAACTCCAGCTCCATTTTCCTGGACCTCGTGAGTGCGGGGACGCCATTTTACGCTTGTACTGGACATAGGTCACTACCTATGTCCAGCTACATAATGGTAACTCCGAACCTGGGCATGTTTGGTAACAAACATATCAGAATCATACCCCAATACTATTGTCAGTATTGATTGTATGATTCTATGCACTTTGGGGGCTCCTTAGAGGATCCCCAGCATTGCTCCTACCAGCTTTATGGGGTCTTCCGAACAGCTCACGCTGCTGCCACCCCTCAGACAGATTTCTGCCCTCCTTCTGCTGCTTGAGCAGCTCATGCCCAGGAAGGCAGAACAAAGGATTTCCTTTGGAAGAGGGAGGCAACACCCTCTCCGTTACAAGGCTTGGGAGGGGTAGCCTCGCCAAGCTACTAGTATGCTCTGAAGGGCACATTTGGTGCCCTCCTTGCATAAACCAGTCTGTACCAGTTCAGGGACCTCAGCCCCTACTCTGGCGTGAAACTGGACAATGGAAATGGCGTAACCACTCCCCTGTCCATCACCACCCCAGGGGTGGTGCCCAGAGCTCCTCCAGGTGGCCACTTGATTCTTCCATCTTGAATCTAAGGTTGGCAGAGGCCTCTGTGAGAATCTGAGTGGCCAGGTCAGGGAGGTGACATCACAGCCCCCTCCTGGGTGGTCACCCGGCTAGGTGACCAATCCCCCTTTCTGGGTTATTTTGGGTTTCCCTCTTGGGTGGGTCCTCAGATTTGACGTGCAAGATTCCAGCAGGACTCCTCTGCAACGTTTACTTTGACTTCTGGCCACTGGAACCGCAACTGGACTTCACAGGAACCTACAATCTGCAGCTCCAGCGACGACTTTGCCACGCAACATTGTTTCTCCGACTCCTTCCAGCAACTGCAACATTTGCCCAGCTGTGCTTCCTCTGAGGGCAGCAAGTCTTCAGTCTGCATGAGAAGAAAGAAGGAAAATTCCTTGAAGTGAAGGAGTCACTTATCTGCATCCGCAGGCACCAACTGCAACAACAACCGGCTGCGTGGATCTCCTCTCCTCTCCTCTCCTCCTGAGCTGCGTGGATCCTGCATCAGGGGTGGTAGTCTGGAGTGGTCTCCTTGGTCCTCTCTACCAGCTGCCCAACTGTGGAGTAGGTAGGTCCTTGCCTTCCCATGCAGGACAGTACCCCCATGCACCACATCTCTTGCAGCTACCCCCGGCACTCTTCTCTGTGAAGCACAGCCCTCAATGTGCTTCGCCTGTGAAGTGGGACCTCTCTTCAGGTGTGCTGTGGGCCTCTCTACAGCTCCTGGGCTCCTTGCCTGTAGGTCTTCTGTGGGGGCTGTCTCTCCTCCTCCAGACTCTCTGCCCTGCTGATGGTCACCTGAGACTCCCCTCCATGGGTTGAGTCCCCCTGGACCTTGCTGGTCCCCGGTAGCTCCACTTTTCTCCTACTGCGACATTTGCTTTTGCCAAGGCTTGCTGGTGGGTTTTCCACACCACAGACTGACTGCAATTCTTCATCTGGCGTGGGACGTCGACTGCATCACCTAGGAACTCTTCATCTGCTCCAGTGCTGCATTGCTGACCATCTTCGTCTCCCCGTCGACCAACTCCTGCATCCACAGATGGGTGGGTAGTGGCTCCTGCCACGACCGGACCATCCTACGTAAACTGGACTTGGTGCCCTTCTTTTCCAGGTCTTACTCTTCCAGGATCCACCTCTAGTTTCTTGCAGTCTTGTCTGCGTTTTGCAATATCCTTCTCTGAAGTCCTTTTGGTGGGTCAGGGAAAAAACTGTAACTTACCTCTTTTCTCCTGGTCGCTGGGGGGCACTCTGGTACTTACCTTGGGGGTTTCCTAGTTCCTCCAGCTCCCCTCTACCAATTCCACTTCCTTGGGTGGGGACCCGGCTTTCGCATTTCACTTTCTTAGTATATGGTCTGGTCCCCTGTAGGCCTTCAGTATTGCCTATTGCTTTTCACTGTTTTCTATTGCTTTTTATGCCAATTTGTGATTGCTGCTGTACATATAATAGTGTGTTACTTACATCCTATTGGAGTATTGCCTATTTAGTGTTTTAGTGTTTGTGTTACTGTAATAAGGAACCTTAATTTTCGTAACACGTGTTTCTTTCATGTGTGTGAGTGCTGTGTGACTACAGTGGTATTGCATGATCTTTGCATGTGTCCTAGATAAGTCTTGGCTGCTCATCCACAGCTAACTCTAGAGAGCCTGGCTTCTAGACACTGCCTACACTTCACTAATAAGGTGATACCTGGACCTGGTATAAGGTGATAATACCATAGGTACTCACCACACACAAGGCCAGCTTCCTACATCAGAGAGCTCCTTTTTTGTCCCCTGCAATTTATAAATGAAAACTGAATATAGAACAGTGAGCAATGAACTCATCAAAGAGCTGCATGCAAACATCAAGGTATAGATTAGAGCGTCATGATTTCCCCCCACTTTTTGATTAACTTAATGTTGCAAAACAAATTGATTTGAGTGCAGTTCTTATTATTAAAGAGAGCCCCCAACCATGGTGTTATGTTTTAAATTCTGAGTTTGCGCTTCTCCAGATAAAGCACTCTGAAACTATACCTGCTACCAGTATGGATGACCTGTGACACCTACACCTTGTAGTTCTCTGTCTTATGTAACATTTCATATACACTGATTTACACATATATGATGATTGTCTCTGCGTAATGTCTGTGTGATGTAAAGTGCTTTGACACCCTAGACTGGTATGAGGGATGAATGATAGAACAACACATGCGTATATCGTGCATGCCTTAACATCGCGGTCTCAACAATGACCGTGTCTTTACTACGCATGCCTTTACAACGAATTTCATTGTAAAAGCATGTTTGGTAAAGGAACATGCGTGGTAAATTCTCCCTACCCTGCCCCCTTACACCTGATACCATACTCCACCCATCCAAGCACTTAAAACTGCCCCTGCCCTGAGCCCTAAACCCCCCTGCCCTGAGCCCTAAAAGTAACCCTGCCCTGTCCTAAAAACTAACCCGACCCCCACTCTGAACCCTAAAACCTACCCTGAACTGCTCTAAAAACTACTTTGATGCCCCTGCCCCCACCCTGAACCCTAAAACCTACCCCGCTCTGTCCTTAATACTACATGACCCACACCCTGTACCCTAAAACCTGCCCCACACTGTCCTAAAACTACTTGAACTCCATGCACTCCTCCTGACCCCTAAAACCTACCCCACCCTGTCCTAAAAACTACCCCGACCCTACCCTGCCCTAAAAATGACCCCAACCTCCCACTCTAAACCCGGCCACAGCCCTACTTACCTCTCTTTCCTCTGCTTCTTCCTGTTCCACCCGGACAGCTAGACTGCTATCTATGCTGTAACCACGCATATGTGTGGTAAAGATATGTGTGGTAAAGGCATGTGTGCTAGACCCATATTTGTGGTAATGGCAGCATGGTCAATGCATTGCATTGCATTGATTGCGTTGTAAGGGATATTTCCCGGTATGAGTGGTGCTATAAAACGAATGAAATGCATCTGAGAGAGAGTGGTGATGGATAGTAGTGAGGGAATCCGTGGCAGAGGTGGTCACTGGGGGGCACCAACAAACAATGTCGCACAGGGCGCCACCAGCACTAAGGACGGCCCTATCAGACAGCACAGCAGTTCACAGGAACGCGGCAGCACAGAGACTGCCACTTGACAGTCAGACAAGGACCTAGCAGCAATCATAGGCCTTACTGGCCTTCACAGGCAGGCGGAGGCCCAGAGACTTATACAGCCTGACTAGTAAGAAAGCTCCCAACAGGCAGCACAGTGCCTGGCAGGCAGCACAGGAATCGACAGGAAGCACTGCGCCCAGCAGGCAGTACAGGCCTCTTAGGACTTCACACAGGCGAACAGCATCACAGAGCCTGTCGCTGCCTAACTGGCAGCAAAGGGCCCAGCAGACAGGGAATTGCAGGCCACACAGGACTCGACTGGAAGCGACCGTCTTCCCCATCTCCCCCCACCACGGCAACCCTTCTGGGTGCAAACTTTGTGCAGGGGGCCCACCTCAAGGTTGTCCCTGTCCCCCCCAGAAATTTAGTGTCTCCTACGCCCCTGGCGCGGTCCCTCTATGGATCATCGCAGCAAATATCTTGGTGTTATATTTGCTGAGCGATCCGCAATTTCAGTCCATGTTTGTAAACTGTTTAAATGTATCTTATACTAGGGTATGGTGTTGTTATTTTGAGCTATGATAAGTATTTTTCATTTTTCGTTAGAACATAATGTCATTTATAAGTGAGTTAATGATTTATAGACATTCCTGGCTGCTGGCTGCGTTTACAGAAACAAATAAAGAACATATAAACACTCTAGTTTGATATCCACTCCCTCGTCCCTGAGAGCTTTGTTTCCTGGCGCCCCACACAAGTTTAAAGTCAGGGGCAGCGAGGGGTGGGGGATAGTTAACCAAGCTGCCTTGACCCCTGTGCTACCCGATATTGGGCCCGTGTGACACTCCTGGCAGACAGCGGGACAGGTCCGGGCTGAAACCGGAGCCGCGTGAAAGGAGCCGGGGAGATCAGGGCAACGCGATAGCCGCACGCTGGCTCCCTCCAAAGACTCCCCGGACACCCTAGCCCGGCTCAGGAGAACGGGCAGCGCCAGCACGTCGCCAGGCAGGGTGTAAACCTTAAATGTTAGCTATTTGTTCCAGAGATTGCGGTTTGGAAGCCAAGTCTCTGGTGCTTTCTCTTTTATCCTCATCCCTGCCCTTCCAGTTTTTGCACAAACACTCATTCATTAGGGCGGCCTAATAACCGCTCTTCATAATGAAATCTCTGAGTTCAAGGACAGCGGCCTTTAAAGGGCTGGACCGGCAGCTGACAGCCCGTGACGTGCCTTAGGGAGACCGAGGGGTCCCGAGACTGTACCTCCGCTGCATTTGTGAATATCTGTGGTTAAAAACCGTAAGAAGGATTTCCGCAACAACGCAGGGTGTGTTCTATGCCTCTGTGTATCTTATTCTTGTTCTCTTTTCCCGCCAATCCCTATCTTTCTCTTTCCGTTGCTGTACCTCAATTTGTCTTTTCTCAAGCTGACCCCGTCTTTTTCTTTTCGCTCTGCATTGCATTGTTCTTACTAAATTATTAGCCCATTTTCACATTTTTATGTGTATTCACTGAAAACACGAACGGTTGCAGGAATGTTAAAGTTAAATTCGTTCAGATTTTACATACACAAAACCATAGAAATTAAATTATCTCAATTATAGCAACTCATGCCCAAAGGTAACTATAACCTACGCACCCACCACGCACAGTTGTATCACCAGTAATCTCACTGCAAATGTTGCAGTGACATTATCAATGATTTCACAGAAGATGTCATGATCGATGTACTATATGGGGTAATTAGCAGTGCATGGTAAGGGAGCAAATTATTATTTAGGGCACGAGTTATAGTTATTTGAGATAACTGCAGAATTTCTATTGTTTGTGTGTGTAATATCTGAACCTAACTCTAACATCCCAGTAACCTTTGTTTTTTCAGTGCATTTTTGAATTAATTTCTATGTTTTTGTTATGTAATATAATATTGAACTACTATACGTTCCTGCAGCAAGCCACCCGCATGCAGCCCATGCCACACTGCACATGGCCAACCACACAAAGGTAGCCAAATCTGGGAGGGTGGCTCGCAGCCCCCCTTCCCTGGGGTGATTTCTGACCCAGGGTCCCCCATTTCCTGAGGCCTACCACTTTTTTTTTTAAGGGGAGAGAGGGTATTTGGCCCCCTATCCCTGCGCCATATTTATCCCTGGGAATCCCATCCCCTGGGGCCCATTTCTTCATTTATGGGTGATGGGGGAATGTAGCCCCCTTCCCGTGGCTGATTTTGGACCTGGGGACCCCATCTCTCAGGCCCAGCCATATTGTAAATTGGAAGAGGGCACGCAGCCCCCTTACCCAGGCTGATTTATGGCCCCAGGGACCTCATCTCCCTGGGCCCAGCCATATTAAGAAAGGGGTACTCAGACCCTCTCGCTGGGCCAATATTGGTTCCGGGGAACCCATCCCCCGGGGCCTTTCCAATTAATAATTGGGAAAGGGACGCTCTCCTGGGCCAATTTCAGCCCTGGGGACCCCTTCTGCTGGGGCCTGGCCATACTACGAAGGAAGAGAGGGCACGCAGCCCCCTCCCCAGGCCAATATTGGCCACAGGGACCCATCCCTCAGGGTTGGGCCAGTAAAGGGTGGGTGCACTACAGCCCACCTAAGGCACTCACTTGATTAAGAACTTTGCTGACGGGTTACTCCATCAAAATGGCGATGGATGTCCCGTCCGCTGAAATCTAACTTCCATTGAGTATAATGGGATTTCAATTTCAGCTGATGGGACATCCTTCACCGTTGTGATGGAGTAACTCGCCCGTCGAGTTCTAAATCAGGGCCTTAGTGTTTGCTATTAATTGACAGGAACTTTAAAATAGCTCCAGCCAAGTGGGAGCAAACATAGGTTAACTTGCCTGCACCAGTGTGGGTAAGGAAACAGCTATATACCTAAAGTGGGCACCCCGGGACAGAGCTGGAACCTACCCTGGGGGATGGGATCCTCAGGGCTAATAGTATAACTCACGCCCTCACCTTGCACTGCTAATTATCCCACGTAGTACATCAGCCATGACATCTTCTATGACATAATTGATAATACCACTGCAACATTTGCAATAAAATTATTGATGAGAAAACTGTGCATGGCTGGGGCATGAGCTATAGTTACTTTAGAACATGAGTTATAGTTCTGGAGATAACTTAACCTATAACGGCTGAAATTCAGTGGTTTTGTGTATGTGAAATCTGAACTGAGCTATAATGTCCCTGTCACCTTTGGTTTTTAGTGAATTCCTAAGGTTTTTTATTCCATTTCCTAACTCTAACATCTCTGTAAACTTTGTTATTTTTCAGTGAACTTCCAGGGTTTTTTAATACTATTTTCTAGTATAACATCCCTGTAAACCTTGTTTTCTTCAGTGAATTTCTAGGCTTGTTCTAATGTAAAGTAATATTTAGTTACATATGTTAATCCAACCGCAGCTGTGCACGGCTTTCAGCCGTTAGCATCGGGGGACTGGCTGCAGGGCATGGCTTCACATCATACAGGGAAACAGATGAAAATTCTGCTCCCAGCTCCTACCCACTGGGAGCAGACATAGGGCCTGATTTAGAGTTTGGCAGAGGGGTTACTCTATCACAACGGTGATGGTTATCCCGTCCGCCAAAATATGAATCCCATAGGTATACAATGTGATTTATATTTCAGCGGATGGGATATCCATCACCATAGCAACAGAGTAACCTCTCCGCCAAACTCTAAATCAGGCCCTTACTGTTTGTTCTTGCTTGGTGGGAGCTTTAATTTGCTCCCGCCAAGCCAGAGCAAACAGAGGTTTCCCTGCTCCCACAAGTGTGGGCAAGGAAACCCTATGTCCGGGGGGTGGGTGCCCCAGGGCATAGATGAGTCGGCTTTAGAGCATGGGGTCCTCAGGGCCATGATGGGCTCCGATAGGAGCGACACAGCCCCCTTCCCTATTCTGAGATTCGGTGGGGCCCTAGGGCATGGGATACCTGGGGCAAAAATCGACCTGGGACGGGGCCGATCAGCCCCCCTTCCTGTTTCCACTTTTGGCTTGGCCCTGGGGGGTGGTGGTCCCAGGGGCCATAATTGGTCTGGAGAGAGTGGCCACATGCACCCCCCTTAATTATAAGCATATATTCCACCCCATGGGACCTTGCCCACCCGGGCGACAAAATGAAAGCAAGCACTGGTAACTGTACTTGATTTTTTTGAAAACATTTTGTAGTGGATTCTGGATCCTCCGCAAAATTGAAGCAACATTTTAAAAAAAATGGTTTTTGGCCCCCCACCGAGGTCACTGTGGGACCCCACCACCAGGCC
The DNA here is from genome assembly GCF_031143425.1 of Pleurodeles waltl. Classification (NCBI taxonomy): domain Eukaryota; kingdom Metazoa; phylum Chordata; class Amphibia; order Caudata; family Salamandridae; genus Pleurodeles; species Pleurodeles waltl. The sequence continues at coordinate 698,878,011 of NC_090442.1, read as the reverse complement.
TAGGGGCTAACTGTATTCTTCCCCTTCCCCTTCTGTTTTCTTCCCTTTTTGTTTGGGATTCAGCTCAGTCTGAGTCCCGAGATGGCTGCCAACACTCCCTGGTTGAAGTGTTGGCTGCCAACTAGATCTCACCATGAGATCTGTCGGATCCGTTGACTCTCTGCATCCCTAGATGTCTATAAATCATTTTTGTTAAATAACTCAAAAACTACTGATGGATTTGCACCACATTAGAAAAATGACTCTTTCTGGACCAAGAGCTAGCTTTTTGCCAAATTTGGTGTAATTCCATTCAGCAATTTGGGCTGTAGTCATGTCTAAAATGGGGGAAATGCATTTTGGTACCCCTCCTTTTTCACTGCCCGCTTGACATATCATCACTGAAGCTCTCAAGACAGCAGCTGAAACGAGTGGCAAGCTTGCTTTGAAAAACTCGTGACGATTTGATTTGTCAAATTGCATCAAAGTAATCAGCAAAGCAAAAATGGTCCGTCTATGGAAACTAGGTCCTAACGATAAGTACCTACTGGCGACCACCACTAGATTATATATATATATATATATATATATATATATATATATATATATATATATATATATACAGTATATATATATATATATTACTTTACATTTAAAAACCATAGCAATTCACTGAAAACTAAAGGTAAAAGTAACATTATAGTTAGGTGAATATGTCAATGACAATAATAATGTTTTGAACTTAAAGAAACTCAGAAATTCACCTGTTATAGTTAGCAGAGCTAACTATAACTTGTGCCTGTGCCATGCACTGCTTTTGACTTCACATATTACATCACTCATGACATGTTCTATGACATCATTTATCACTGGTAACATCTCAAATGGCATCATTAATGTCATCACTGATTAAATCATTGATGACATCAACCAAGCTTCTATCGCACACATTGCTCTATAAACTAGAATGGCATTAAAGGCCTGAAAGTAAGTACAAAACAGCTCAAAATGTTATGAAGCATCATTAATGCTATCACAGGTACAACTCCCTTGTGTAGCAAGATTGAGTTATGTGCAATATTGACCCTATACCATACACTTCAAAGGTAGCCTAGTTCACATTAACAATCAACCACAGATATATGGGAAACCTTTATTGCACACAGTGTTCAATCTGTATACAAGCGTTCAGAGAAAGCCACGTCCCTCAAGATACTCATCATCTTTTCTAAAATTGATAATCTACTATGGACAGCCTTTTTAACTGTATCAAATGTCTCACAGTTACCAAATCAGCATTGAGAAATTAAGTTGAAATGAGTAGAAAAGTGGGTACTGTAAAAAGTGTTAAATCTATGAATAAAGTTTATTCTGTACTACTCTGTTTGCAGACACTGGAACTCTCATGAGAAATACACCAAAGAGTATTAAAAAGTATCTACTAAGAACAGTGCACACTTTATGCAAAACGTGTCCAAGGGTTGAAGGTGACTTTTAGTTATGCTACCTACAACCTTCATATAGTGCTGAAAAGTTTACAGATACACCAGCTTCTGAAGATAAACAAGCACAAGTACATAGATTATTACCTGGTGCACACAGGTTTCCATGTTATGTAGAAATTTTCATGCTGAGATGATTCTGCCTAATAACACAAGGCTGCTTACAATACTTAGGGGCATATTTATACTCCATTTGCGCCGATTGTGCGTCAAACAATTTGACGCACAATCAGCGCAAACGTTGCCCCATATTTAAACCCTGACGCCCGAGCCCGATAAAAATCCGCAGTGTGCGTCATTTTCTGGATGCGGCAACCCGCCCTGCGTTAATGATATGCAGGGTAGGCGTTCCCGTCCGAAAAACGACGCGCACGGCCGTGCGTCGTATTTATGCTTCCGGGCAAAAATGACTCTCGGCCGGGAGGCGGAGCAAAAAAATTACGCAAAGCCCGATGTGCGTCAAAATTTAACGCCTGGGTCAGGGCAGGCGTTAAAATGGGGCAAACACACCTGTATTTAATCAGAACACACAGAACAAACAACAGAGCAGCAGAGCAGCAACAGGGAGACATGGAGATGATTTTTATCCAGCGTGCACATAGACGCAGAGCCCTGCAGCAACAACAGCAGCTACAACAACAACAGCAGGGACCCCAAAGGCAGCGCAGAAGGCAGGAGAGGATATTCCGCCCAAGAACAACCCTGCATGGCCTCAGGGAACACAACATCATACAGAGGTACCAGTTGAACTGGCAGGCCATTCAGCAGCTGCTGCGAAACATTGAACAGCAGTTGGCCCCCACTTTAGTGACACCCCACACTATCCCAACAGAAACAAAGCTGCTTGCCGTACTTCACCTGCTGGCAAGTGGCTTGTTTCAAACAACTGGTGCCCTGGTTGGCGGAATATCACAACCATCATTCTCTGCATTTTTGCCAAAAGTACTGGATGCCATCATTCGCCTGACACCCCTCCACATCTGCTTCCCTAACACACTGCAGAAGCAGCAGGAAACTAAACAGGGGTTCTACGCCATCAGTGGCTTCCCACACGTCCTTGGTGCAATCGACTGCACACACGTACGCCTTGTGCCACCTGCTGCAACAGAACACATCTACCGCAACAGGAAGCACACACATTCCATCAACGTGCAGGCCATAGTCGATCACCAGGGATTGATCACCAACATCGTGGCTAAATATCCTGGGAGTATACATGACTCATTCATCTTCCGTCACAGCACCATCAACCAACACTTCCAGGATGGACGGTATGGCAATGGACTACTTGTTGGTAAGTACAGAAACCTACTTATATACACAGTGCACAGCAACCCTCTAGGACACACAACACATACACCACAACAGCAACATCTAGACAGGAACACACTGAGGTCCTCACATCACTAGCCATGTTTCTTAACTCACCATTGAACCTGTCACACATTGGAATTTACTGTACAGCTTAATGTGAAGACATTAATGAGTGTGGTTGCCTAAATGTCACCTTGCAAATTGTAAGTGTCACAATAACCTTTACATTAATATATTGCATAAGTCTAAAGGTATGGGATGTCCAGGGTACTTTGATATGAACGTGTTAACAACACTTTCAAATTTAACTCTGCATGGAACTATCATTTCACCCCCAGTGAAGACACACGGACACCTGTATCACAAGTCACAATGCTAGGGAGGACACACTCTATTGCAATTCCCAAAACATACTGCTGACAAACGGTTAGCTGACAAACACTTGCTCAGCCAAGGAAACAACACAATGCAGATGGTATAGCCTACAAGTATAGGTTGTCACATTAGTACACAAAAGAGTCACAGACAACACAAGACAACAACTGCCATTAAAGGTCTTTACAAGAGTGGCAGCTACATCTACATGATCCCATTCTGTGTTTTTCTTTCAGCTGATCAGGGGTATGGCATCCAGCCGTGGCTAATGACACCATTTGGGAACCCGACTACTGCTGCAGAGCGGGCATACAATGACGCCCATAAGAGGACACGCAGCATTGTCGAGCGGACCTTTGGGATCCTAAAGTCAAGGTTCCGCTGCCTTGACATCACTGGCGGTAGCCTACTATATTCCCCAGAGATGGTCTGTAGGATCATACTCACTTGTGCCATATTGCACAACATTTGTGTAAAAAGGAACATTCCCCTCCTGGAACCAGACCCATACATGCCTGAAGACGACGAAGAGGAGGATGCTGGCCTGCAACAGGAGGGGGAACAACCAAACATGGCTGCTGGAGTGCGTAGGCGCCAACAGATTGTAAATAATTTATTTTCATAATTTTTTCTATCACCACTTAATGCACAATTGTAAATAAACACAGATAACAAACACCACATCATGGTTTGGCCTATTCATTTCTGCCCACCTTTAGTTTGAAATTGCTGTAGAAGAATGTCGTCTCATTGAACAATAATGACATAACAATCATCACACAAAAAATATACACCACAAATGTAATGGCCACCATACAATGGGCAAATACACACACCATGTAAATGACAGACATCCTGTACAGTTCACCTTTGAAGGGCAATAGCTGAGGACCACACATATGACTCACATACATGTAGGAAACATGGATCATCGCAGCAGATGGCACACAACTAAAACACCATCACTCAACTAGGGGAAAACAGGCCTCATACATCAGCCAGTTCACATGCTAATGCTTCAGGAACAGGAAAGTAGTACTAGACTCTTGCCAACAGTAATTCCAACTACTTACTATCATTGCAATGACTATCTGTCACTAGAGTTACACATAAGCAGAACATACACAGCACAAGTGCTACACCTATGACAAGCATCCAGCACATCACATCCCATCTACATGTCAGCCCTTTTCTAAAAACAATACACACACTTGCATCTGCTCACACCCCACCTGTCTGAAGAGGTCCCTGGAATGCCGAGTTGTGTACACTCAGATTCCCTCATCAACACACACACACTCACAAGAGTCATCCAGTGTGCCACACCCTTTACTATGCTGACCATTGTCATACTACCATCTCACTGCATGGAACACAGCTCATATAATACACTGCCTTGGAGTTTATAAGGCCTGGTATCACCTGTAGATTGATTCTTCTGTGAAAGGTGCTGTAGACTATTTATCAGCTAATCCCATCTGACAGGACTAGTGAGACACAGCTGGAGGCCACACCTGTGATCCCCATCTTTGACACTAATGTTGCCGTGTAACACTTTATCAGGGTTCATGTGTCACCTTCAAAGCAACACAGGACATACACAGTGTGACATCTCAATTGTCTAATGCTCCCTCTGACCAGTCCTAGTCAGAACACATGATCATGTGATTACTGAAAGAGCTTGCACCTGATTGACCCAGCATCCTGTCAGCCTGACTGGCACCTGTCCGTGGGTCACTCTACAGATACCTGGGGTCCACCTATGGACCACACATGCTGTCCAATACCTTTTGTACCTCAGACAATAATTTGTCATTAGCCTCATCAATGTATACTCAAATACATAGTAGTGCATCATCTGACTGTCATTTGCATCAGATTTGTGACAGTACCCATGAATAGGCAAATCTTGGCCCTTCCGTTGTCTGACCTTCATTAATGCCTAAACTTAAAAATGTGACAGTGGACCAGGACCATAGTGTATGATGGTGTAAATGGCCTCCATCAAAACCAGCAACCTCAGATAATGTCCATGAAAAGTCAACACATATGAGGACCCTGACTGTTCAAAACGCTGAGTAACATTTTTTTCAAATGCTAAAGATGAGTTGTGTGTTGAATACCAGCTATTTACGTCTGCAGAGAGGCTATGATGTTTCATGATACATTACCATCCACAGAGGCCAACAGGAGTACAAATGTGGCAATGACACATGCCTGATCCAGACACCTGAGACATTCTTTCACTCAGCACAAAAATGTAGCCCATTTGAAAGTCTCATTACACGTGTTCAGTGACAGGGTGGGACCATCCATGTGTAGGTGACCATGTCCTCAATGGCTTCTCTCCATTTTTGCTACAAACAATGCCCAATTGGAACAAGATTAGCTGCCACTAACTCATGAGGAGACCTGGAAGTTACAGTGACAACATACACCCAGACAGTTGATAGTGGATCTACATTGGACCACACATATAAGCATGTGCCATCCAATCAACCAAATATTTGCAAGCAGCCGATCACAGTAGTGTCCCAATTGGAACCTAGCAGGAAGAATGAAACATGCCACAAAACCAGGTAATGCATAAAGGGCCACATACATCAACAACCTATTTGTCATCAGCACATGAGGAACGCCGAGATTTAGCAAAAAATATCAATGCAAAATGGTATGTCAGATTGCTCCAAAGAATCAATAGGGCAAACGTCAAATGGGCAAATGGGATTATTGAATGGCAAACAGTGAATCATACCCTATGGGCTTCCATGAACCTGCTGCTGCAGGTTTAGCATTACTGAATAAATGAAACCCTTGGATAAATTAGCAAATCTGGAAGGGCAAACCCTAGGGTGCTGGGGGCCTAAGTCCACCTCTACCGCCCCCCAAATATACATGAAATATGCACATCTGTAGTACACACATGCATAAGGCGCATGTGTGGCCTACATGTCAAAAGTAAAACACATATAAGATACACAAATTCATAATTAGGACATGGTTAGCCCCATAAAAAGTGTAAGTGACAATTGCACTACCTGTTTGGCCTATAGATAGTTGGATTACTGTGATAAATGTGGACACATTGTTGCTAAGGAATACATCCTGGTATCCCATTCATCATTTGAAATTAGCCATCAGCAATTACCCAAAATATGTGTACAATTATGGGTAATAACCATTTTGAGCAATCATTACTATTACACTGTGAATGCCTTCTATACATCCTATAAGGGACATGTGTCATAGCTAACCCCAAATGTGTATCACTGAGCACCGTTTGGTCATGACAAAATTCTTTTCACAATTTGGCAAAATAAAGACATATTTGTCAAAATGCGTCATTTTTCCACGCATACAGCTTGTGCGTCATAAATTTTGACGCACAGGAGTGCACATAATGCAGAGTCAAAAAATATCATTTTAAAATGAATATATTAATAACCAGCATTACATGGCCACCATATTCTCTATGATGCGTCATATTTCCACGCATACAGCTTGGGCGTCATAAATTTTTGACGTACAGGAGTGCACATAATGCTGAGTCAAAAAATATCATTTTAAAATTAATATATTAATAACCAGCATTACATGGCTACCATATTTTCTATGATGCGTCATATTTCCACGCATACAGCTTGGGCGTCATACATTTTTGACGTACAGGAGTGCACATAATGCTGAGTCAAAAAATATCATTTTAAAACTAATATATTAATAACCAGCATTACATGGCCACCATATTTTCTATAATGCGTCATATTTCCACGCATACAGCTTGGGCGTCATAATTTTTTGACGTACAGGAGTGCACATAATGCTGAGTCAAAAAATATCATTTTAAAACTAATATATTAATAACCAGAATTACATGGCCACCATATTTTCTATAATGCGTCATATTTCCACGCATACAGCTTGGGCGTCATAATTTTTTGACGTACAGGAGTGCACATAATGCTGAGTCAAAAAATATCATTTTAAAACTAATATATTAATAACCAGCATTACATGGCCACCATATTTTCTATAATGCGTCATATTTCCACGCATACAGCTTGGGCGTCATCATTTTTCGACATACAGGAGTGCACATAATGCAGAGTCAAAATTATTTTTCATATCTGGTCATCATATTTGCCAGCGGCTTAAATTTCAACTCTAGAACTGTAAAATAAGCCTCACACAAATATAAGGGAACAATGACAAAAAAATTTTTGACTCTGCATTATGTGCACTCTTATGCGTCAAAAAATATGACGCACAATCTGTATGCGTGAAAATATGACGCATAATGGAAAAATAAAAACGGCGGCCATTTTATGCAGGATGTGATGTAATAGGATATCCTGTTTACAGATTCTGTACTGTGGGTGTACTTTCACTTTCACTTTGCAGTCTCAGATTATTCTAGACTGTGTGGCTGTGTGGAAAGTGTTGTCCTGTGTTTTAGTGCTTTTGTGTCCAGTGTACCTTCTCTATTGTGCTTTTGTCATCATTGTCTTGTTGTTGAATACTGTCTGAGTCTGTTTTGTATACTTTTGTCAAGTCCAGTGTTTCTTTTATTGTCTGTGGGAGTCTGTTCTGGGTAGTGTAATTTTGGGGTTAGTTGGGCTCTTATTCTTAAGTTTCCTTTTTTTTTCACTACTCTACCTTTCCCCATTTCCCCCTTTTCCTTTTTTCCAACTTTTTCACCTTTGTAAGTGCAGAGATGTTAGGTAGTCCACGGCTTGCCAGGATGGGTGAGGAGGAATTGGGGGAATTTATATGGCTTGTTTGCCATTTCCTCCCACTCATGCTGGAGGCTGGGGGCCGTGTGATACAGGGGTATCACACGGAGGCACGTAAAGTCCGGTGGGGGAAGGTGCGCCATCACATGGTCCGTGTCTATGGTAGCCTGAGGAATGACCATCAACTCAAGCACCGCTGGGCTGATCTGATATCCAGGGAGCAGGATCTCCTGGACCACCTGGGAATCAGGATTGGTGGCCATGTTGGTGAGTATAAATCAATTACATGTGAACAATTGAAAGCTGTGTGGGGACATGTGATGATTGTTACCCAATCTGCTAGATAAGTAGCTGACTGTGTGTAATGCTAGGGAAACCTACTGGGTAATTGTTGCACAATGTGTAGGAAGACAAATGCTAGCAGTCAGGTAGCTCATGTTTTCTACACATACCGGTTGCCTGTAGCTGTATGTAATGTAGTGTTGCCTTTGTGTCAGACAAGCGACACGTTAATGCCTCTATTTGAACTCTACAGGTCATAATAGCCAGTGAAAAATGGATGTTGAAACATCATACCTACATATGTAGACGCCATAGCTAGACAGAAATTTGTAAACCCAATATGATGCTATAAATGAGTGGTGCCTTCACGTCAATTGAAGTTAGCTATGTTGTCCACACATATGTCACATGTGTGTCTGGTTGGTGTGTGTAGAAAATGACCACATAGGCTGTTTGAGTTTGAGGGGTCATGCAGTCCTCAAGTAACCAGCTTTTGGATGTCTCTCTGGGATGCACATGATGAGATGAATGCACCCCGATATTGTTGGGGCACACTAATGGAGGTGTATCTTTGACACCACATGACTGTCCTGGCCACTGCATGTGTGTAGTAGGGTGTGTAACTGTAGCAGGAGACTCATCCAGTGTAAAAGTTGATTAAGAATTCTTCCATGCAGTATGAGCATGTGTGAAAGTGTTTCATTACGCATGTCATATTCTCACATTGTCTTTGTAACTGCAATTGTTTGTCAGTGCACGGAGTCTGAGTATATTTTTCCTTCCATGCTTCACAGGTGGACCTGCACCGTACACTGTGGGAGAGGTAGCTCATTTTGAGGACCCCGACACCTACAGTGAGTGTGGCATGAGTGCTATTTTTATTGTTTGCTAGTGATGCATGATGGACTACTGTGTGTTCAACAGAATTCAAGGTTTGATGCGCTGCCCATTCATTGGTATTGTTGCATTAGTGGGATTTAAAATATCACTTCAGTTTCAGTAGACCAACGCTTATCCATCTCTCAGATTTAGGGGCTGTAGGTCATTCCTGTCGGCCCCGCTATGGGAAATGGGATGAGTTATGTGGAATACACTGTTAATGTAAGAGTTGCTCTGGGACTTGGCTTGGACTGAGTCTGCATTTCAGACTGACATTCTCCCAGATAGCTTCTGCAAAAGGCTTGTCTTAAATATGCAGCTTCCCTAGTTGAGGATGGACTGAGTACACTTTAGGTTGGATATTCCGGGGGCATGTACTACCACAAGTTGAACTAGAAGTGTGTGGGACTAGAGTGCAATAGCCTAGGTGTTAATTCTACTCATGATCATGGGTGTTCTTGCTCCTCTGTGTGTGTGGTAAAATATGCCTCACTGGTAGTATGTGATGTTGGCCTAAGTCAGTACATTTTGACATGTGTGGACCTTGGATAGGACAAGGTTTGGCTGACTCCAATTTGTTGCTAGCCCTTCATTGGTGTTGTGTGTGGAGGCAAATACTTGTTGAGCTTTCTATACACTCCTGGGTGTGCATTGAATATGGGATTGTTGGTTGGTCTTCCCACCCCACCCTCAAAGACTGCCATGTGATTGGGAATAGGGTACCTAGGACTGTAGCAACCAGTATGTTACACATACTTGTGACCTTTTGCAACTTTGTTTAGAACCTAGTGTACACATTCGGTTATGGCACATGAGTTCAATATTAGCAAAAAACATTTACAACTGGCATTGATTGAGGGTTGTGATTGTTATCACATAGAGTGACATATGTAGTGAAGTCAGTATGCAGAAGAGGTTCAGCCATAATGTCAGCTGCATTACCCATTATTTGGATGAGAAGTTTAGGCTGATGTCACCCATCATGTTGAGACATGGATATGCTAGGTGTGAGATACCCTTTTGTATGCAGGCTTCCCATGTACTTCCTCTGAGACTTTCAATGATCTATGTTGTGAAAATTCGCTGTTACAAATACAGTACAAGTAATGTGCAATTGACCCATTGTGCTATTCCACCCAATGCATTTCCTATGGTAATTAGTTGACATATCTCTTCACAGCTGCAAACGTGAGTGCCGCACAGAGACATCAGTTCGAAAGGCGTGCAATGAGATACCGGCACATCCTGCAGGTGCAGTCGGGGTTCAGAAGGATGGCCCGAAAATACAAAGCGGATCGGGCCTCCGGAGCATGGTGGGCCTCACCACAGGGTGGCCCTACATTGCCCACAACAGCCACCACCACCACATCCACCAGTTCTCCCCAAGTGGCCCCAGCAACGGCGGGGACAGTTGACCCTGCCTCGTCAGCACGACCTGGACCCAGCAATTTCCGAGCTGCAGGACAGTCCAGTGGGCAAACAACTACTCCCACACCGGGCACCTCGGCCAGCACACAGACTGCAGCAGCCCCTCCTATTGACCCAGCGGCATTCCTGGAATTAAACCGGAAAATGGACAAATTTATTTCCAAGGTGGACAAGCTAAGCCAGGATGTGGCATACATTAAGAAAAGGGTTCGGTCCATCAGACGGACCCTACGGAGGGCCAACCTCTAGGACTTTATTGCTTGTTTTACATTTATCCCTCCCCTCTCTCCTCTTTCCTTGTTGTAATGATAGTTGGGTTATGGGGATTAGTGTTAGGTTAGTGTAGGTTGTTAGCTTAGTTAGTGTTAGGGAGGAGGGTGGGGGGTCCTTATTCTTTCTATTTTTCATTTTTGTGTGGGTGGGTAGGGGTCAATGTTGGGATTCCTGTTTGTTTATAATAAATACAAATAAATTATAAAAAAACATATGATTGTTTAGGATAGTATAGTATGTGTGTAGGTTAGTATGTGTTGTCCTGCATGTGTCCTGTCTCATAATGGTGGGTGGGGGGTTGATGTTTAGATCGATTCGTGTGTGTAGAGTAAGTTTAGCTTAGGTTAGTTAGGGACAGTTGTGGGTTAGGAGTAGTCAGGTTAGATTAGTGTAGGTATGACTTTTCCCTTAGTTGCCTCTGGTGTGAATACATAGGAATAAACATATAGTTAACCCTTTGCATTATGCGTTAACTGCTACTTGATCATGGCCTTTAACATGGCAGCTACCCGTGTGCTAACTTGGTAAGTATCCACCATTTGGTAGACCCACCATTAGTAGTTTACATCGATCACCAAGGATTTGTGTTGATGAGTAGGTATTCTAAATCACAAAGTGTGCTTCCAGACTTGGTATTGTGGTAAATTTATTAGGTCGGACTGCAGTGTGATGTTCAGGGAGATCTTTGTAGATGAGGTGTTGTTAACACTCTTGTCTTGTTGCCTTCATTGCTGACATAGATCATGTGTGTAAAAATTCAGCATGACTTCCCTTCATGGAAGTATACTCAGAAAGGGTGATTGATGCAGTGTTTAGTTGTGTTTGCTTAGATTATGCTGCATAATTTCATGTTTTAGTATTGCATGGTGCCTACATTTATCAGCCACCATTAGTTGACTTGAATTGCTATAGATGGAGCATTATTCTGTCCCACACAGCATAATTGTGTGTGGTTTGTCCCTTCATCAGTTATTCTCCTCAGGATGGTCTGGCTATGATGCAATCATGGCCACTGCACAGATGTATCAGACTACATGATGTCAGGACAGCTGTATTGACAAGCTACATGGTTGTCACACAGGCACTTTAGAGTTATCTACTGCACAGTTGATGTGTCAAATAACACAGAGACATATTAGGTGTGCAAGTGCTATTTATTGATAGGTGCTGTAGTGCAAAATGTACATTGTCCATGTTTGCTGAGTCCGTTCTGGTGCATTCTTACATGGTGATCCTACAGAAGGGGTGTGGATGATGCTCCTGACATGCTGGGGTGATGTAACAGACAGTGCAGAGGGACTGGATTTGACGAATAGTAGGAGAGAGACATTCACTGGCAATGGTGACAAGTCATACAGTGGTTAGCAGAACAGTCATTGAGTGTAGTTGCAGTGAGACTGGCATTTGACAAAACGTAGGACCTTGGTCAAAGTAGGCCATGGTGCAGGGACTAGTGCTTCCGGGTACTCTTCCGTGAGAATGTGATCTGTTCCATGTCTTCTTCTTCTGATGTGTGTGTTGCCTGCTTCGTCCTTGTTGTTGTTGGTTGTGAAGGGGCAACACACACCTCAGTGTTAGAAGACGTGGAGTCAGACGTCCCGGGGGCTGCTCCCTGTGAAGTTCTTAAGGGCAGTACTGCTGCAAGGAGGGCCTGCTGGTTTTTGAGAATAGCAGCCACATCACGATGGTAGGCAGCCAGGTCGGCCCTGAGGGGTTCAATGTTGCATTTGTGCACGCGTTGACAGGATTGCAGTTGTAGGTGCTGGGTCAACTGTATTACAGCTGTGCTGATTTCCTTCTGTGTTTTCTGCAGTTCCTGCAAGATAGATGTTAGGGCTTGCATAGCAGCTGCCTGATCTGCAAATGACATCATGCACGAACGCACCCCCTCAAGGCTGGCTGCCATAGTTTGCATCCCCACCCGCACCTCCTTGGCCAGCTCCCGCTGTACACCACCTACAGTTCTTTCAAAGCTGGTGCCAGTGTCGTCAGAGTCCTCAGCTGTATCGGAGCTGGCAGGTCTTACAATTGGGGTGGTGGGTGGTTCTTCTGTGATGGCTGCTTGTTCTGTGCTCCTCCTTGTGACTGAAGGTGGGGTCTGGAGGGTTTCAAGGACCTTTTGGATGGTCTCCTGGGGAATGTTTATGGGCTCGTCATCCATGTCATCAGAGAAATCAGGGACGGGCATATCCGCAGGAGATCCATGTTCCTCTGCAATGAAACAGGGTACTATTAGTGTGTCTGTGTTGTGACAATTTTGACGTAACATGCAAGCCTTTTGATGACTTTACTTTGTGATCTTGTTTGGTATTGATATCTGCTGTCCTTCATATGGGCATTGTTATGGGCCTATTGCCCACCTGTGTGTCACATGTATGATATAGAGTTATCAGACTTGTCTGCCTAATCGCCTCTAGGTGTTGTTTTGTACCAATTAGGGAATAGCCATCTTTTTGTCCTACTCGACCCTCCGTGTATATCTATTCTTATGGTGAGACCTTTCGCTGGCTGTGGGTGTTGTGATTGCCCTGGCAGCACACTTGCCTCTCAGGACCTGCCCCAAAATCTGTTTGTTCACATTGACCTAATTGTAATTGTTATGTGGCATATCCTATGCATGGCAAAGTTACAATGTGATATGGATGTATACATTGTTGATGTTTCCAGCTGATGTTGGGTAATGTGTGTTTAATTGGATTGCCCTGTTTATCGTATCAATGTCCTATTTGGTCCTCAGACTGTGCAGGTGTGTTTCAGTGACCAGTTGCATGTGTCCCCTCCTCAATGTTGTTGTCTGAGCAGTATGACATTAGTGATGTTGCCTTGTTAGCCAGGCACGTGAGGGACCCTGACGTATGCAGCATGTGTGTGTCCTTAGTGCTGTGTGGCTCCTATTGCTGTTTACTTTGGCTGATGTATGTGTCAACTATGGGCATTGACATTTGAGTGTACTGGTGTCTTTGTCTTATTTCTGGAGATAGTTGCAGATGTCATCCTCACCCCCTAATTTAGGTATGTATGTTCCATGGGGAGGTTACTGCCATTGGCTACTATAGATGCACAGAGATCAGAGGTGTTAGTGTCAACTGTTGTTGCAGTTAAATTGCAGTTGTTGTTTTGGCTACTGGATTACTGATAGGGACCTAGTTGATGTAGGATACATTTTGACTGACGAGTGCCAGGATGTAAGTTTGACGTAGTGGCCTTCCCACCTGTCGCGGCTTTCCCTTAGCTCCATTGTTGTCATGACAGGATGCCCCCATGGGACTGTTGTTGGTGCTGTGTTTTGTCGTGCCCCAGCTTCTGTCTGTGCTGGGCATGCCCCCCTGCCGTGCCCCTTTACCCATACCACTCCATATATATGCTGACTTACATGCATTGTGTAGCAGGTATTCCCCACCCCGGTTGCAGTCAACATTATTATATTTTAATTCCCCATGCAACTTACCCTGCATGTGCGTTGTTTCGTGGTAGTCTGCGCTGTCCTGTCCTTGAATCCCTGTGACGATCTCCTCAGGGATGAAGGCTGCGACCATCTCCTCCATGTGGTCTAGGGCCTCCTGGTGTGCTGGACTCCCACCTCCTGTCTGCAGTGCTGCCTTCCTGTTCCTGGCCATTTTTTCCTTGGTCCTACGTTTGCAGTCATGCCAGCGTTTCTTACACTCGGTGACTGTTCTGCGTACTTCAGCCACACTGTTGATCTTGTCAACAATTTGTTGCCATATGGCCTCTCTCCTACTGATTGGCAACTTAGAGGTGATGAACAGTTGATGCTGGTGTTCCGTCACCTCTTTTACCAGGATTTCCTGCTCCTCTGCACTGAAGCGACACTTTCTTTTTTTTCTATATATGTCCTGGTTCCTGTATGGATCATCCTGGCTGGTTCCTGGTCTGTTGTCATCTTCCTGGGGTCTGTAGTGGCATCTGGGATCCATTTTGGCTCTCCTCTGCTGAAAGGGCAGTGTTCGCGGGTAATTTTGACGCTATTGCGTAAAAAAAACGGCGCTTTCCGGGTTGCGCTGTCGTAAATCGACCCACAGTCATTTACGTTGCGTTAACGTCGTTTTCCTTTACGACTTGACGCCGCTGTGTGCGTAAAAAAAAAATGACTTCCACCTGTTGGTAGTGCCGCTGTGCGTTAAAGTATAAATTTGACGCCCGCACGGCGCATCGGAATGGCGTTGGCCGGCGGTAAAATTTTTGACGCAAAACTGCACCGGCGCAGCTTTGCGTCAAAAAGTATAAATATGGCCCTTAGTATCAACTATGTGGAATCTTTGCCCTTTTGGAAACCTTTTCTGGAGAACCCAAAAACGTGTATGGAACATACTAGACAGAAGTTGTCAACTGTCATCTGCACACAGGATTACTCTTCAGTACAAAGATTCATAATGGGGGTGATTATGACCTTGGCGGACGGCGGAGGCCGTCCGCCAAGGTACCGCCGCCAAATGACCGCACCGCGGTCAAAAGACCGCGGCGGCCATTCAGACATTTCCTCTGGGCCGGCGGGCGCTCTCCAAAAGAGCGCCCGCCCAGAGGAAATGCCCCTGCAACGAGGACGCCGGCTCAGAATTGAGCCGGCGTAGTTGCAGGGGTGCGACGGGTGCAGTTTGCACCCGTCGCGTATTTCAGTGTCTGCATTGCAGACACTGAAATACACAGTGGGGCCCTCTTACGGGGGCCCCTGCAGTGCCCATGCCATTGGCATGGGCACTGCAGGGGCCCCCAGGGGCCCCGCGGCACCCCCTACCGCCATCCTGTTCCTGGCGGGAGACCCGCCAGGAACAGGATGGCGGTAGGGGGTGTCAGAATCCCCATGGCGGCGGAGCGCGCTCCGCCGCCATGGAGGATTCCCCCGAGCAGCGGGAAGTCGGCGGGAGACCGCCGACTTTCCGCTTCTGACCGCGGCTGAACCGCCGCGGTCAGAATGCTCGTGGGAGCACCGCCAGCCTGTTGGCGGTGCTCCCGTGGTCGGTGGCCCTGGCGGCCACCGGCCGCCAGGGTCAGAATGACCCCCAATGTGTTCAATAATTCTACACACCTGTGATGCATTAGATGTATATCCATTTTATAAATACTTACACAGAGTACGTGGACACAGACTTTACAAAATTAGGTAGAAAAGTAATATGGCAGCAACCTGCCACTAAGTAAACTATAAAACAAATTAGCATACTCATTGGAGGATGCCATCAGTGATGTTATTAATGAAGCCATTTGAGATGTCATCTGTGATGTTATATATGTTGTCATAGAGCATCATTTGATTTAATTTGAGAGGTCATCAGCAGTGCAAGTTGGGGCGCAAGTTATAGTTAGCTGTGCTAACTAAAGCTGCTGAATTTCTGTGTTTTTTTTGTTCAAAACGTTAATGACGTATAGGTACGAGAGGGTGATGAAGTGTGTGGCACTTCTGAATCTCTAATCAATAATTTGCATTAGGAACTTGGCTGCTAATTTTTACTGTTATCACTAGATTGATCCCTGTTCTGTTTTAAATACAAAGGGTCAAATACTATTTTTTTAAATTCCTGATTTCTGAGTCTCGACTTGTAGTGAATTTCTGAGTCTCTCAGTATAATGATATGGCAAATGCTGTTTTTAAATTGTGATGTTTTAAACTGAATAAACTGTTTTTTAAAAATTTTAAATTGCACTTTTTTGGCTCTTTTACCATCTGAATCTCTAATTGCTTATTTGCATTAGAACCGTTGCTGCTAATTTTTACTGTCATCGCTAGATTGATCCCTGTTCTGTTTTAAACACAAAATATAAATCATGGCCGCAGCGCAGACGTGCTGCTGACACACCAAAAGCACACCTAAGGCAAGCCAGTCTGCACCCGTCCTCATCCTGACCGCGGCTAGCACCAGCCACTATGCTGCAGCAGATTTAAAAGATATGAGGGGAGTGGGGGCTCAAATGGATTCTGTTCTTCTTTACTAGAATGTGTGGGCTCCACCTCTTGTTATAAGTGTAAGCATAGTCTCTAGCCCCTAAACCAGCCATTTAACAGTAAGGTTGGCTGTAGTAGCAGTTTGCGGGAGTTGGAAGCGGCCCTGATGAAAGTCTGTTCTCTACATATAAACACACCCTGTATAAACACATCCTGTAAAGTGATGAGAACATTGACATGCTCTTTTTAACAGGAATCTGGCTGAAGGAGGCTTCCTGCTTGATTTTGCATCTCGCCTTCCCCAAGGTATATATCTGTGTTGGGTGGGAAAAAGGGGAGGTGGAGTAGCTACCATTTATACAAGGATTTTCAAGTGTAACACTTAAATTGGATGGGCTGATTGGAGCAGAAGCTCTGGACTTTAGTATTTCTTTTAGTGAACAACATTCCTTTTTGGGGGTACTAGTTTATCATCCCCCAGGTCGTCTGGAAGATTTTCTAGCATCCCCAAAATGTATCTCCTATGCCGATTTCACCATTCTTAGTGATTTTAACATTTATCTGGATAGGTCTAAGGACCCCTCTGACATGTTTCTGGTGGAAATTCTGCCCTCTTTTAATTTGACCTGAGTTGCTACAAGTCCCACAGACAGAGCTGGCCATGCCATCTGTTAGAAATGAGGTCTCTAGTTGGCAGTCAGGTTACACCCTGTCCAAGTAGACACCCTCACTCTAGTCAGGATAAGGGAGATACACAGCTCAGACAACCCCTGATCACCTCCTTGGTAGCTTGGCACAAGCAGTCAGGCTTATCTCAGAGGAAATGTGTAAAGTTATTTGTACAATCACACACAGTAACACAGTGAATACACCACAAAAGGACTCAACACCAGGTTAGAAAAATAGCCAATATCTATCTGAGTAGAACAAGACCAACACAACATAAATCCAACCTACACAAGTGAAGATATGAATTTTAAGAGATTAAGGCCCTCATTCTGACCCTGGCGGTTCCCTACCGCCAGGGCCAACGGGGGCGGGAGCACCGCCGACAGGCCGGCGGTGCTCCCTTGGTCATTCTGACCGCGGCGCTTTGGCCGCGGTCAGAACGGGAAAACCGGCGGTCTCCCGCCGGTTTTCCACTGACCCTTAGAATCCTCCAAGGCGGCGCAGCTCGCTGCGCCGCCGAGGGGATTCTGACCCCCCCTACCGCCATCCTGTTCATGGCGGGAAAGCCGCCATGAACAGGATGGCGGTAGGGGGGGTCGCGGGGCCCCTGGGGGCCCCTGCCGTGCCCATGCCCATGGCATGGGCACGGCAGGGGCCCCCTAACAGGGCCCAACTAGGCTTTTCAGTGTCTGCGATGCAGACACTGAAAAGCGCGACGGGTGCTGCTGCACCCGTCGCACGCCTTCCACTCCGCCGGCTCGATTCCGAGCCGGCTTCCTTGTGGAAGGCGCTTTCCCGCTGGGCCGGCGGGCGATCTGAATCAGATCACCCGCCGGCCCAGCGGGAAAGTCAGAATACCCCTCGCGGTCAATTGACCGCGGGGCGGTATTCAGGCGGATTCCGACGGGCGGGCGGCAACCGCCGCCCGCCTAGGTCGGAATGACCACCTAAATCCCAATAAAAACACTTAGAAACACAATGGCTCCAACTGGGGCTATCAAGACGTTGTTGACTGAGTCCTTCCCAACAGTGCAACGCCACTCGCTGGGAGACCAGCGCTGGTCATGAAGTCACACGGACTCCCAGGTACATTACCTTTGGTAATGAGGAAAACAAGCTGGTGCGGGAAATCGGGGAGGAGAGCCGTCATTGGATCTTGTGCGGAGTAGGTTCCTTACTGCAGAGCAGGGGAGGTGATGCAGCATCGGTGCGAGGCGTCAGTTCTTCCGGTGGGTCAAGATGCGGTGGGCCAACCACACTGGGTCACAGTCATGCCACAGAGCTACAGGTGCCACGGCGGAGTCAGGTGTCACGGACGTCAGTGACATGGCACTCAGGACTCCCGATGCCACAGGACTTCAGCGAGGCTACTGTGGCATTGGGCCTGTGGTGTCGGTCGGAGTTGTTGAACTCCAGCAGGGACCATGACTTCGAGTTGCAGGCAGCGGCACAGAGCCATGCAGCGGCACAAGTTCTGGAGTCGTTCGGAGTTGGTGTGCCTGGTTTTTCTTGGTTTCAGGCCAGCTTTCATTCCCAAGGGTGCAGGGACTGGATTGGCACCACTTGGAAAGTCAGGGTCCTCAGCAAGAGTACCCAGATGCATGCAGATGAAGTCTTTGATGGTTCTGAGACTTCAGAACAGAGGGCAAGCTCAGTCTAAGCCCCTGGAGAAACTTCACAAATAGGTTTTCAGAAAGCAAGGTCTAATCCTTTCCTCTTAAGGCAGAAACAGCAGCAGCAGGCCAGCACATCAAAACAACAGGCAGAGTGGCATGTCCTCCTCAAGCATAAAGTTTTTCTCCTTGGCAGAGGTTTCTCTTGATCCAGAAGTATTCTAAAGTTCTGGGGTCAGCAGTATATATGTATACTCATTTCTGCCTTTGAAGTAGGCAAACCTCAAAGAAAAGTATTTGTAGTGCACAAGAACCGTCCTTTTCCTTGCCCTGCCCCAGACACACACTAGGGAGTTGGATACTGTATTGTATGAGGGCAGGCAGAGCCCTTTCAAGTGTAAGTGTGAGCTCCTCCCTCCCACTCTAGCCCAGGTAAACTCATCAAGATATGCAGGACACACCTCGCCACCTTTGTGTCACTGTCTAGAATGGATTCACAAACACCCCAACCCAGATGTGTATTCGGCTGTCAAACAGAGGCACAGAATGGTTAAGCAAGTAAATGGTCACTTCCTAAAAGTGGCATTTTCAAACAGCCAATCTAAAAACCAACTTTACACAAAGATGAATTTTTTAATTGTTAGTTCAGAGACCCCAAACTCCACATGCCTATCTGCTCCCAATGGGAAACTGCACTTAAAAAATATTTCAAGGCAATCCTCATGTTAACCTATGGGAGGGATAGGCCTTGCAATAGTGAAAAACAAATTTGGCAGTAATTCACTATCAGGACATGTAAACACACCAGTACATGCCCTACCTTTTAAATCCATTGCACCTTTCCCACGGGGATACCTAGGGCCTACATTCAGAGTGACTTACATGTAGTAAAAGGAAAGGTTTGGGCCTGTCAAGTGGGTACAATTGCCAGCTTGAATTGGCAGTGCAAAACCGCACACACAACCACTGCAGTGGCTGGCCTGAGACATGTTTACAGGGCTACTCATTTGGGTGTTGCAGGCCCACTAATAGCATTTGATTTACAGGCTTTGGGCACTCATGGTGCACTATACTAGGGACTTACCAGTAAATCAAATGTGCCAACCATCGAAAACCAATTACTGATATCCTTTAGACAGAGAGCACTTGCACTTTAGCACTGGGTAGCAGTGGTAAAGTGCCCAGAGTATCAAAACCAGCAAATAGTAATTACAGCACAGTGTCCAAAAAGAGGAGGTCGGATTAAAAAAGTACCGGGAAACTACGCCAAGAGCTGACAGGTCTAGTACCATCAATCGTAAGCTATCAAATGTATCTCTAAAATGGGAGACTCCACTCCCAGTGCCTTGGTCTGATTATTTTGTACTGACTTTTACTTGGCAGTTCGACTGCCCTGAGGAACCTCAATCTCCTTCTCCCTTGACTGAGGATAGGTGTTGGGGCAGGGTGTCCATGGTAGATCTCAGGAACATCCTACTGGAGTCAAAGTCAGTAATGTCAGGATCACTGATGGAGAGTGACAATGCTATTAAGACATGGTTCGGAAGGGCAGCTGATTCAATGGCCCTGATCAGTGCTAATAAAAAGGTTACTACTACTTGCTTCGCTCATTGGTTTTCATATGACCTAGCTAGGGAAAGAGTGACACGTAAAAACCTGGAAAGTGTTTGGTGGAGTGACTACCTAGAACAAAGTAAACCTTGTTATGAAATGGCCCTGAAAAATAACCATAAGTACATTAAGAGAGCCCGCTGCATCTTTTATTCATAATGTATTGAGGAGGTGGATAATGGTGGGAAGATCATTTTTAAAATTGTCACCAATTTTATTGATCCTAAAATTATGTCTCCCCCGTTAGAGCCTAGCCAGTCTCTCTGAGTCCGCTTAAGTGATTTTTTTGAGGATAAAATCCTTAAAATCCAGACCAATTTCACAGGAACAAATAACCTTTCAGGGAAGCCAGTGACTGGAGCTATAGCTGTTCCTACAACACTCTCCAAATTGAGGTCCCGTCTTTTTTAGGTCCCGCCACGGAGGAAGTGACAGTCTTCTTCACAAAATGAAATCAGGATCTCCTACTGATCCCATACCACCTCATAGCCTGAAGCTGATCACAGCCTTTGTTGGCCCGATATATTAGGAGTTGTTCACTACCTTTCCTCATTATGGTAATTTACCGGATGACTGGAAGCAAGCCAATGTGATTCCCTTACTTAAAAAGGCTAACACTGATCCAGAATCCCTGTCTAATTTTAGACCTGTCTCTCTTCTACCAGCATTAGTGAAAGTCTTGGAAAGATTGGTAAATCAACAGCTTACCACTTTCCTCAATGAGAACAACTTTGTCTATCCTTTTCATTCAGGGTTTAGAGCTTGCCACAGCACTGAGTCAGCTGTATTACAGATCTCTGAATCCATCAGGTGCAGTTTGGTCTCTTACCTCAATGTGGCCATGGTGCTGCTAGACCTGTCTGTAGCATTCAACATGGTCGATCATAACATCTTGCTGCACAGGTTAGAACATCTGGGAGTGATGGGCTCTGCGCTTGGCTGGCTGAATTATTTTCAGGAGATACCTGAACAGGTGGTTTGGATGAAACCATATGCCGAGGGCGCTAAGAGGTTGAGGTGTGTAGCGCTGCAAGGCTCCTCCCCAAGTCCCACACTGTTCAACATTTATATGTCCCCTTTGGCCTATTTGGTGGAATCCTTTAACATAAGAGTCCTCTCGTGTGTGGATGATACTCAACACCTGCTCACGTATGACAGGGACTCCGTAAAGGCTAAGGAGGCATATACCTGTTGCATGGCAGCATTGCTGGAATGGCTGAAGGACAATAAATTGCAGTGCAATCCAGACAAGACTGAAATGTTATTGTTTGAGCGGAATCTCCTTCCCGGGTGGTTAGGTGCATGGTCCCCTCCAACAGCAGTGGCCAGAAATTTGGACGATATGTTTGACGCCCAACTTTCATCTGGGGCACAGGTGCCAAGAGTTGTAAAGTCCTGCTTTTGGATTCTCCCCATGCTGAGGACATTTCTTCACTACTTTCCACACTGTGCACAGGTTACAGTGATAAGGACACCGATCCTTGCCAGGCTGGATTATGCCAATGTTCTATACTTGGGCCTTCCGGATTATCTGACCCAACAGTTACAAGTTATGCAGAACATGGGAGTCCGCCTATTGTTTAAAATTCCTGGGTACTTCTCAGTATCCATATTTTGGGAAAGACTAAATTGGATGCCAGTGCATCAGCGCATAGTGTATAAGGCTCTGACTTTGACACATCAAGCTTTTCATAATAAGGGGCCCAAGTATCTCAATGCGGTCTAGTAATGCCGATCTAATTGTGGTTCCCCACTTTAAAAGGCAATGCAGAGGAGGCTCCCCCTTAACTGTTGAAGCTGCAGGTCTGTGGAACCAATTAGGTCCATAACAGAGGAAAGAGAAAGTAAGAAAGAGCTAAAAACATTCTTGTTCAAGCAGAAGGGATGAGTAAATTTGGTTGGCCCTCTGTTTCCACTGTTCTCAGTACGGAAAAGTGCTGGGGCACTCTTTTTGAGTAGTGGGCATTATATAAGATAAATTTTCATTCATTCATTCATTCATTCAATGTGGTACCTGACAGATTAATCTAACTATAACGTTACTTTAACACTTTAACATTTAGTTTAGTGAAATATTTATATGTGTGTGTGTGAGCACACCCACACATACATTCTCAGGAGGCACAGAGTGTAATCCTAGGACACAGCCTTTTCCTAATACCCATGTACATATTACTCAGGCACTGTGCCTAGTAGATCTGTCTGCAATACCTGCTACACATGTTCTTTGTCCATTAACTATGCTCAGAAATTCTGCCTTCAGTACCCACTGAAGCCACTGAACATGGGCTATGGCTGCTATGTTTGGCCACACCCTTTAGCCCACTACTCCCGCTTTCTGCGGCTGCTAGTCAGAGCCACTAGAATTTTCTTAGATGTATGAGCACAGGGCTAGCTTTAATCTATGCCCTAAGCCCAATACCATTGACCTCAGCACCTACTGTGCATACAGTGAGACCTAAGCAACATTTTGTGCCTAGTATCCCTTCCCTTAGTAACCACTGTGTGCCGGGAATAGCCAAATATCATATCCTGTGCCTAGTACCCCAGTCTGCAATATCAAATGGACACAGAACATGACTCTTGGCCATTGTCTATGCTCATTTCCCTTGCTTGCAGAACACACTAGGCCCAGAGTCTAGCCCATGCCCTCTCTCCAGTACCATGACCACATTATCAGTGAAACAATGGGTAGTTTGCTTTCAAAAGTCTCAGACACTGGCCCTCAGACTGTGTTCTTACCTTTCATGTTTTGCCTACTCTATAGCTCAAGAGTGGGAGCAACCGAGAGCACAAGCAGCCCTAAGTTGGTTATGGACATGCTGAAACAGCATGCCCTGTCAGAGCACCCACAGCGCTACCCCGTCTTACTGTTGATTCACCAGACCAAAAGATTAGGTTGGCATAGCCTGTGTTAAACACAGCAACACCCCAAAAACAACATGTAACCCAAAATCAGGGTGGGCTATGCTATTCACATTTGCATCTGACAGCCAGTGATAATTACTAGTAGCCAAAACCATTCAACAGTTGTAGAATTATTTCCATTTAAAGCCGGTTTTGTGAACTCCTTTGTCTGGACCTAATGTTCCCTGATGGTCTGTGGATGTTTGCAATGTAGGAAATATTGAGAAAATGCATCTTGTGATAATCTGCACTCCCTCTACCCCTACCCTACTCCTTGCTTGTGGTGTTGCACTAGAAAGTACTTTGTTACAAGTGGTTACCAAAACACAGAGCCCCATGTTGTGGTGGCTGAAAAAAAAACTAACCACTGTTCAGTGAATTATGAAGCGTTTTGGAGAGTGCTGAAGTGGAGACTAAGAAGATTCACAGTGTAAAGATTTGCACTCTTGAAGACGATGCAGCAAAGCTGAGTGAGCGAACCATGGGTAAGTGTGTAACCTCCTTGCCTTGAGCATGATACCAAAATAAAACATCTCTCGCCGATATTTTCTCTGGGTGCTTGGTGGTCGCTCTCAAGTTTTAGCCACTGTAAGTTTCAGGCATTAGAGCGTGTAAGTAGAGGCTCATTTGTCACAGTAAAACTCAATTTCAGTCAACGCCAATAGGCTACAATTTTTTGCTAGTGCAACCTTCTAATTGTATCTCAAAGGCAGTAGCTTATCAATTTTAACAGACTCTGTGTTAAAGACAGACAGTTACTGGTTTATGCGTGAGCGATTAACTCTTAAGGGAAAAAGGCTTCATTTGTTGGACTGGACCTCAGGTCTTCCGCCATCAACAAAAAGGACACAGCTCAGGTCTTCAAGTGGTGTTGGGAGCAACAAGAAGAACCCGTCGGGTATTCATTTGTTGAACAGGACTTCAGATCTCCTTCCCTTGAAAAAAACAAGGGCACCGCTTAGGTCCTGGGCTAAACACCTGCCTCAACATCTATTACTACTCTTATCTCAGAATGAAAACATGGACTGGCACCATCAAGTGCAAGGATGGTAGAGAATGAAAAAGAGCACTCCTCTCCTGGACAACAGCAGTGATGAAGATCCTGACTTCAACTCCTAGCTGCCCCTAATGAAAATAACACATTCACCTAACTCTTAAAACTATCAATAGTTCTCCTCCTGTCCTGGCAAGGGAAAAAGACTTTGCTGGGTTTCCAGGTGAACCAAACCAGCGCTTTCAATACAGCTACTCCACATACAATCTTGTGACAACCATCCTTAACCTTGCAAAGGGCCAACACGTATAACTTCCTAACTGGCATCAGCCCCCAGCATGTCGTTGAGACCCGTTGCCACCAGCTCCCCCCCAGCGCCCCTTTCCAAATCTGGTGCAAATGCTTTCAAGATCAAATACCCCCAAATCTTTCCAAACAAGCTATGAAAAACTTGAAACCCAGGACCTTGACAAACTCCCCGGAAACTCTCTTCGCAGACCAATACCACTGCCAAACGCAAAGGCCCTCTCAAAACAGACCTCCTCCTCTTCACACACAACACTGACCTATGCATCAGATCCTTACGCAGTTTTCTCCTATCCTCTTCTCACTCTAACATCCCTTTTAGATGCAACTCAAAGCCGCTCCCCCTCTGGCCTTCTTGGGCAACCTTTCTATATCCATTTACAACAATGAGAAGACCGTGTTCCAAGCCAACAACACAATCCTGGACACAATCTACTTAATTTACTTCACCCTCAGTCCTTCCTATGATCATCCATGATCCCCCTCTCCATCCAACCATAACACCTCCCGCCCACTCCCCCTCTTCCTGTTCACCAAGACAACTTCTCTCACCCCTGACTCTCCTGCAATCTGATAAGCCCCCACAGCTCACCACCAATTCCAGATCTTGAAATTCCCTCCCACAGACCATCACCATACCAATCCTCTCCAACCTTCCACAAAACATTATTTCCCACTTTGGCAGCCGTCTACAACCTTCTTTCATCCCCACATTTAGCCCTTATGTCCCCCCTTCCTACCTTCCTTTTTCCCCTCCAGCCTCAACATCTCCTAACACCAGACACCAACAACAAGCACCTCTTCCCTCTTGCATCTTAACCCCTCAGAGTCCGTTCCTAACAGTCCACCCCAATTCTCCCACAATTACTGAATATAACTGGCCTCTGTTCAACAAGCTCCTTTTCTCGTTCTCACACCTCTCTCGAAGAATGGACATCCTTACATCTGCTTTATTCCAGCTTAGCAACTCTCTGTCTTCATGTCACTCCTTTCAGTATCACCCAATGTGGACCCTCCCCTACACCTTGCCAGCATACCGCGGGACAACAGCCTACTCAGACCCAAATGGACACAAACACTCCTTGACAACTCAGACCTACTCAATCTCCTAAAGAGTTACACAGTTTACATTTCAGCTATCTCTCCGTCTATTGTCCTGTCGGGGGCTGCCAGGTTTCCACCATCATCTCTGACCACATTAAAACCCCCACACATCATCACAGTGCACGGTTATGCCCTCTTAACTTGTTACAAATTCCAGCTTCTCTCCCTGATCAACGAACCCAGAAAGACAACAGCTTCTCCCTGAGCTGCATGCTACAGAATTTTTGATATGGAATCAAACACTGTCTAGAGTTATCAGACTCGATCCTGACCCATAATCTTGACATCCTGATTGTCATAGAAATTTGGCTCAATGTCTCACCTAAACACGCTCTTGACCTTCTTCTGCCTCCCAACTACTCCTTTTTGCGCCACGACCAGGAAGATAGACACAGTGGAATTCTCACACTCATTCATCTAAATTCTCTGAGATGGTGGACCCGCCCAACGACTCACTTTCAGTCATTTGAATGTTTGTCGGTGTACCTGTCCACATCCACTAACTCTAAACTCAGATTGAATGTGATTTATCACCTACCTGGTCAAAACAACATTTTTATCGAGGAATGCATGTAATTCTTCACTCATCGGCTCTTACAACAATATCTTCCTTGGTGACTTCAACATCCAGTGGGGAGACTTGGGTAACAGTTATTTGGACACTTTTACCTCCTTTCTCAATGTCAACGATCTCCAAAAACACTCCTATAAACTTACACACCACAAAGGTGCCATTCTGGATCTGATAATCTCCAATTCCCCCTACCTAAAGACATATGACCCTATTCCAGTCGAGTGGTCTGTTCACATGCAGATCCCATTCTCTCTAAACGGCTCTTAAACCAAAACATACGGGCAACTTTAGAAAGAGAAAACATTGTACTTTGTACATTGTACTGTACTTTGAGACAGAAGCCACGGCCATCATGGGCTTTCCCACCCTAATTGCAATAACTCCTCAGCTTGACATCAACAAGGCTACTGAAAAGTTCAACTCCTGCATGGAATCCCTGATTGACAAATGTGCATCCCTGAAGTGCAAATTATCCAAACCAAAACACTCTAGGCCCTGGTTCTCTAAAGAGCTAGCTTTATGAAGAATGAAAGCTTAACAGAACATACGAGAAATAATGGAGAAAAGCACCATCTTTCCTGAGTTTGACTAAACTTTGCAAAGCGAGAAAACAATACAAAGACCAAATCCTCAGAGCCAAATCCTCCCATATCAGAGTCCTCATGAATTCTACAAAGAATAGACTGAAGCGCCTATTCGAGGTTATTGCACAGATTTCTAACCCTGCAAAAATAAAAAATAAAATAGTCTGTTTAACATTTTGGTTCTCTATGCTGCTTTATACTTCCATATGTGTTATTCAGCTATGTGTAGAATAAATTACTTTAACTTTTTAAATTAAAAGCACCTTTCCGAGGATTGTACTTAGGATTTAGTTTTGGGTCCAGCAGTAAGGTGGCAGCTCCAGGACACCAGGTGTAAAAAGCTCAAATTAATTGTACTGATATATAGTAACTCCTTTCTGCCTGCCCCTCCCTTCTCCCACGAACTAGTCACCACAAGGCATATGACGATAAGTGAAGCTTATGAACTTTAGTGGAATAACAAGATATACCAGTGCTTCTAAAGTTAATAAGTAATACTTTGGAACAGATAAAATTGCCTGACCTGTGCATTGTTGCCTTTCAGTTTCTCTGTCTGACTCTTGCTTCAGTTTCTGTATCTAGCTCTCTCACTCACCCAGAAACCAATACCTGCTTCTCTTTCGCTCTCTTCCTCCCTATCTTTTTTTTTCTGTTTCTTCTGAACTCTCTCTGTATCTCACTCTCAGATTCATTTTTCTCTCCCTAGAATTGTACTTCCTTTTCTCCAACCAACTTCCGTCTCGCTCTGTCTCTCCTTGTCCCTCTGTTTTATGATATTTATTTATAATGTTTTGGAGAATGTGTCCTGAAAAAAGGGCAGGCGGAGACATACTGACTGGGAATAGATCTCGTAAATGTCAACCTGTCTTTCCAGTGATCGGCAGGCCAGCCGTGCCCAGTGCCCTGAGCTGTCAGAGGCAGGGGCTGTGGGCCTCCCGCTGGGCGGCGGTTTCAGGAGCCCTGTCTGTGGCCTGCAAAATGGAATTTTCCGAGTGGAAAGTTACAGTTGAATGCAAATGTGGGCACTCGCAGTAAGTTAACCGAGCAGGATGAAGCCTTTCATGCACAGTGATACTGGCATTCAGAGGTTTACAGGTGCCTGCTGGTATTGCTGCTGCTGTGAAATGCTGCTCAGAGCCGCAGAGCAAGTCTCTGAATGAACCCGAAAACGGAATGTTGCATGGATTTTAGGGGCCAGAAGCACAAAGGTGTGAGTTCGGACATGTATGGACTAAGATATCACATTAATGGAAAAGCAGTACCTGCAAGTGTGTGGCTATGGTTAAGGAAGCTCTGAAGGGAGTCACACCCAAGAAGGGAGACTCACGCGCTGGAAGTAAAACCTGAGGTGTCTGATTAACTTTGTTTGCTAACTAGTTTTAGTGTACAGTATACATAAAAAATAATAACATGTTAACACTTGCAGTGGCTAAGGCTTGGCCAGTAGTGTTGCCAGTGTTCATGGACGTCAAATGCTAGAAGTAGAAGAAGTGACAACACGCACCATTTGACCTCAGTGACACTACAGGAAAGGACCTTAAAAAACGTGCAGCAGCTGTGGACAGCTGCAAAAACAACAGATGATGGAAGGAATGCAGAGCAAATCAAACATTCACCCCCAGTCACAGATCTGGGTTTAATCCATGAGTTTTTTCCTTGCCATGCCATTCCAGTTTGGACCCAGCTATATGCAAATCAGTTCTGACCCTGTTCCCCATGGGAATAGTCCAGCCTGAACTGCCAGGCCAGGCCAGGACCTCCTTGGACCAGAAACAAGCATCCTGGGACCGGCTTCAGGGTATCAGCCAGGCTAGGTTGAATCTGGTGGTATAACAAGCACAGGACCCACGTTTGGGCATACCCTTTCCACTTGGGGCGACAAATGCAAAAACAACAGATAATGGACGGGATGCAGAACAAATCAAACATTCACCCCCATCACAGATCTGGGTTAAATCCGTGAGTTGTTTTGCTTGCCATTCCAGTTTGGACCCAGCCATATGCAAATCAGTCTTGACCCTCTTCCCCATGGGAACAATCCAGCCTGAACTGCTAGGCCAGGTCCTCACTGGACCAGAAACAAGCATCTTGGGACCAGTTTCGGGGTATCACCCTTCATCAGCCAGGCTAGCTTGAATCTGGTGGCATAGCAAGCACGGGACCCAGACTGGGCATACCCTTCCCACTTGAGACGACAAATGCAAAAACAACAGTTGATGGACGGAATGCAGAGCAAATCAAACATTCACCCACAGTCACAGATCTGGGTTTAATCCATGATCTTTTTTTGCTTGCCATGCCATTTCAGTTTGGACCGAGCCATATGCAAATCAGTCTTGAACCTGTTCCCCATGGGAAATGTCCAGTCCGAACTGCCAGGCCAGGTCCTTCCTGGACCAGAAACAAGCATCCTGGGACCGGTCAGGGCATCACCCTTCATCAGCCAGGCTAGCTTGAATCTGGTGGCATAGCAAGCACAGGACCCACGCCTGGGCATACCCTTCCCACTTAGCCTCACTAACAAAACAGGTACAGGATCGCTGCGCAAACCTCTGTAAAAAAAAATATGAAAAATGTGCAGCAGCTGTGGACAGTGTCCTTCTTAAAGCAGGAACTGAGGGTGGGCCTGGATCGATTCCCTCAGTATACTGTGTTAGAATCGTGTTAGATTCTGAAATAGGGAAGTCAAGGTGGGAAAATGTCCAAGTAAGGGGGTGCTATGTAGTACTACAGGTGGAAGGGGGAGTTCCCTTATGGACTAGGTGGTCTCACACACATAATAGTGCCTTGCTTCATCATTTGACCACCTAGCCCCACCCAAGTAAGATGATACTACTTGGGCGGACTCAACCTCTTGGTTAAAAGAACCAGAGGGAGTGCTGAAATTAGGCTTACTGGATAATTACCGAGATCCAGATGGGGTGAAAAATAAAATTACCAAGCAAGTCACCGATTGCTACTGCTAGTTTTAATGGGGGTGTATGCTGGTAAGGTTAAGAACATGGGGGAACAGGAGGCTCGTTAGAGGATAATGTCTCTTAGAGTCTAAAAAGGAATACGTATGACCATTTGGATGGTGAAGACACCTCACAAAAGTTGTTCACACTATGGGCTGACATAAGAGGGCCGGTGTAGAAATCTGCCAAGATGGAGCAAGTTATGTGTCATACCTTGAGGTAGCTTGCTTTTTAGATACTAGCAGATTGCATACTGTAATTTTATAATAGTAGAATGAAAACTACAAGCCCCAGAATAAAAAGTGCTGTAAATAAAAGGTACTGGTGGTGCCACATATGACAAGGGCCCTATTTGCCTTTATATGTGTGCATGCAACAATTTTGAAGTGTGCCAGACACGCACCTTGATATTTGGTAAATAAAGTAAAACACTATGCTGGGTTGGTGATTCAAAAGGCCAGGACACTCGTATGAAATAAGATAAGAGTCTGTGCAGTTAGGTTCTTGGTCTTCGGAGAATCAATATATAATCCAAACAGAGTTAAAGTTCAGTGTCTTTATTCTTGTGCGAGGTTTTCATACATGTTCATCACATCAAAAAGATTCCATTTGTGGTCATCACAACAACATCCAACAGCTAACACGTGTTTCGTCTCTGAGAAATTAATCTCATTGACTTCCTCAGGGCTGTAAGAAACATAATAATGAGCTTGGTCATAATCTGTAGTTATACATGATTATGGAAAATTAATACCTGGCACTAAAATCGTGGCCAAGTCCTTCACCAGTATCGCGTGAGTGTCTAAATCATCAAGTGACATTACCAAACGGAGCCACAGAGAAAAAACTGTGATTACAGTCTACCACAAGTGATAAACTTGTTATTATTATAAATATCACCAAAAGTTTGATGTGCACGTGAAATGAAGTAGAAATTGAGAATTAAAAATAGGGATAAAGACTCCCACTAGATATGTGGCGATGAGAAACGGAAACTAAGGTTGAGAAATGTACTCTTAATGACAGGGTGTCATTGGGAAAAAAGGAAAAACAGAAAGGCGTCATAACACCTAGGAAATTGGTGAGTGAGTGTGCTAAATTAAGCATTCGCAAGAGTGTCTGAATAAAGAAAAACGTACAAAAGTATAAGTAAGGTGTTAACGTGAATAAATGGCTTATCCTAATCAAGTAAAACTCTTCAAGATAATGTACGATCTGAAATAAAATGATTGTAAGTCATTAGGAGGAAGATAATGAGTAAGCTGAATTTAAAAGGCACTAACAAAAGGACTATCACGTTCCAACAGAGAAAGAGTAGTGGGAATCACGTGACGGGGGCAAAACACTATTATCCCCGAGTCTTCGTGAGGGAGTACTCATAAGTCAGCACGTATGGATCCAAAATCTTTTACGGTGCGATCTAGAAGAGAAGATCGCTATACTAAGGAAGTAGTGACAAGCATAAGCAATATGGCATAATTCTAAAAGTAAAAGGTCACGTACCTATAACAAAACAGTTCTTTTGGGTAAATTCTTGTGTTGGGGGCGCTGTGTCTTGCTCCCCGATAATTAAGCTGGCGTGTACGTAGAGAAAAAGGACGTGTAAGCCCTCCGTCTCATCTAAAACAGTTGTAACAAAGATTATAAAGAAAAAGTGGGCGCCATCTTGGAGTGTGAAAGACACAACTAAAAGACAGTCTCCAACTGGGTGGATGAAATTGCTAAGCATTATCTAATGCGAATAATCTTAGGCGCTTACAAAAATTGACACAAAGACACTGAATAAGGTCTTACACGACACAGAGTAAGGTCTGACCTTACTTTCACACTCCAAGATGGCGCTCACTTTTTCTTTCAACACTCTGTCCTTTTTCTATTTCGGACCAGCCGATGATTCTCATCATCGAATAAAAGAAGGACCAAACAAACATACTGCCCGTAATGCCGAGGAGTTTCACACACACTCCTGAGACCTTACTCTGTGTCTCTTCTATACCTTATACTTCTAGGTAGGTGACATTAATGTTAACTTTTGTATTTTGCACTTTATTTTGAGGGGGCTGAGTCTGGTTGCTCAACTTAGAAGCAACATATGATTATAATCTTTGTTACATCGGTTTTAGATGAGACGGAACGCTTACACGTCCTTTTTCTCTACATACACGCCAGCTTAATTATCGGGGAGCAAGACACAGCGCCACCAACACAAGAATTTACCCAAAAGAACTGTTTTGTTTCTAGGTGCGTGACTTTCTACTTTTAGAATTATGCCATATTGCTTATGCTTGTCACTACTTCCTTAGTATAGCGATCTTCTCTTCTAGATCGCACCGTAAAAGATTTTGGATCCATACGTGCTGACTTATGAGTACTCCCTCACAAAGACTCGGGGATAATAGTGTTTTGCCCCCGTCACGTGATTCCCACTACTCTTTCTCTGTTGGTACGTGATAGTCCTTTTGTTAGTTCCTTTTAAATTCAGCTTACTCATTATCTTCCTCCTAATGACTTACAATCATTTTATTTCAGATCGTACATTATCTTGAAGAGCTTTACTTGATTAGGATAAGCCATTTATTCATGTTAACACCTTAGTTATACTTTGGTACGTTTTTCTTTATTCAGACACACGTGCGAATGCTTAATTTAGCACACTCACTCACCAATTTCCTAGGTGTTATGACGCCTTTCTGTTTCCTTTTTTCCTAATGACACCCTGTCATTAAGAGTACATTTCTCAACCTTAGTTTCCGTTTCTCATCGCCACATATCTAGTGGGAGTCTTTATCCCTATTTCTAATTCTCAATTTCTACCTCGTTTCACGTGCACATCAAACTTTTGGTGATATTTATAATAATAACAAGTTTATCACTTGTGGTAGACTGTAATCACAGTTTTTTCCCTGTGGCTCCGTTTGGTAATGTCACTTGATGATTTAGACACTCACGCGATACTGGTGAAGGAATTGGGCACGATTTTAGTGCCAGGTATTAATTTTCCATATTCATGTATAACTACAGATCATGACCAAGCTCATTATTATGTTTCTTACAGCCCTGAGGAAGTCAATGAGATTAATTTCTCTGAGACGAAACACGTGTTGGCTGTTGGATGTTGTTGTGATGACCACATATGGAATCTTTCTGATGTGAGGAACAAGTATGAAAACCTCGCACAAGAATAAAGACACTGAACTTTAACTCTGTTTGGATTATATACTGATTCTCCGAAGACCAAGAACCTAACTGCACAGACTCTTATCTTATTTCATACGAGTGCCCTGGCCTTTTGAATCAGTTTGGTTTTTCCTATTGGAGAAACACTGGAGGTAATGGGAGGACCCTCCGTTCGGGAGCACCGTATTTACTATCTATTGTTAAAGAAATGTTTTGGTGATATTCTATTAGCGCCTATCCCTATAATTTTCCCCCCTTTTCTTCACAACTATGCTGGGTTGGTGTTACATTAATGTGTACTGGGTCGGACTGGGACAGACAATAAAACTTGACATCAAAGTAAAAGTGACCCCCATTAGCAAATCAGAGAGCTAAAAAAATTGACCACATTATACAAATCATGACGGTTCTGAATTCATAAATATCTGCTCTCTTGGTGTTTTAAAAGGAATGGGAAACTGCATGCATTGGTGCTTGCTGCAGGCAATGTTTGTGCTAATATCAGGGAAATCAGCAGTAAAAGCATGCCCACCAAACCGTAAAACAGGCCCACATAGAGCTAAGTAACCAGCATACGCACTGACCTGCCAGACCAGCCATTCTGGTACTGCCAGATTGCCCTTTAGGCAGTACTAAATTTGTAAAAAACATAAGTGCAAGGGCCCTCATCAGGAGGCTACAGCAGCTAGCACCACCCATTCCTGCCAATTACAGTACTAATAAAACCACTAACCATCAAACGCCTACAGGTGTGGCAGTCATATTGTCCGTGGCCCCCAAAGCTATAAGAATGGCTTGGGTTGCAGGTATTAGTTGTTTTAATGTAATTTGAATTAATAAACAACTGTTGTTTTACTCGTCTCTAAATTACACAAACAGCGCCACCATGTGGTAGCTGTTATAAGTGCTGGTGTTGACAATTAAGTGCTGGTGCCGAGCACCGGAAACCACTGGCTGAAATTAAACACTGCCTATAAGGCAGTCCTGGGCTAAAGACTGGGAACTAATGCAGATCCAAAAACCAGCACAGCAAAACAAGATAACGTTGCTGCTGATCTGCACATCTGTTAAAATTATTTCTCTGTACGGGGGGGCTATTGTGCTCCACCCTTTTCCATGAGAAGTCATATGGAGATTTCTTTGCCCTGCTTTATTCGGCAGGCTTACTATGAGTAGTGTTTTCCATTTAGAAGAGCGCATGTTGCCAGTTTGCATATCTGTATCTGATAAAATAGAAAGTAGGCTAGCACCAGTAGTTACAGAAAGTGCAATGAAGAAAATGGACCCTCTGGCTACCGTCTACATTGCAAAATGCATCAATAATTAGGGCTCAGTGGGTCCCTCAAGCCTCTGGTGCCACTTCACCTGCTGTACCAATCGAAGCTATGCCCCTAGGTGTGGCCGGTCAGTGGTCACACAGATTGTGTAGTTTATAGAACCCTATGTGTCATGCTTATAGTTTGTGCCGAACCCCAGTGTGGTGACCATTGGACAGGCAGCCCCACACAGCCGTGGTCTAATGTGAGTAGTCCGCTTTAGGAGGGTGTGTTCTCTCCCACAAAAGTTCCATACCATCCAAATCTATGCATCCACTGTTCCTAGGGTGAAAGATGATGGAGGTCAGTGCTCTATTGCTACCAACATTTATGAATATTTAGATTTTCTAACAAAAAGACATGATATATGCTATGCGTGTTTGTGCTTCTTTGGAGCTCCGGTCCAAAGCCTTTTTGCCCATCTAATGTAAAAATCCGGAGAGTCCCCACCTCTTATCAAAAGATGATTGAAATAATTATATCATGACTAAAACTCTGTGAAATGCAGTATGTTCAAAGCATAGGAATGTCGTTTGGATATCTATCTATCTATCTATCTATCATAAATACACGTAAATGATGACAAGCAAACATGGGTAACATGAGCAAGTGTGTGGAGAAGCTGAACAAAAGCACACAAACATACATCCACAAGCAATGCATAAAAGCTACCATTATGGGCCCATTCTGTGTACAAATGAGTTAATATGATGTTAATAAATTACAAAATAAACAGTCCTAACAGATAATTTTAAAACATTTTCACCGGATTCCCCCAAATAAATGGAGTATTGTTATCTGCTGGTAGGTCTAAATCGGCTCCTCAAAACTCAAAAATATCTAGGGAGCACACCAAAACAGTGCAGTAACATACGGTTTCAACCTGGTTTTGTAGAGGATCTGCAAATCCAAAACCATGAAACGATTTTTGATTTAAAAAAATACAATTATAAAGAAAAGGTGACTCTGAAAAAAGCATTTGGGTTCATGGTGTGTTCTCTGCTGATGTAGAGATAAAACAGGATACATTCCTTGAGGTTGTTTCAGCAGATCCTATTGTTGTCTGCTGTGAAATGGAGTCCGTCTTTTCGGGAAATTCCAGGCATGCCAAAAGTGTTATCATTATTGTAAATAGATCCCATTCTATGGCCCCGCAGGTAAGCAGAAATCACCTTTGTGAAATATGTACGAGATCTGGCAATTTGTGGACAACATTGGTCAAGCATTTTCACTTTTGGCTTTGATAAATGTTTGGCGACTTGTGTGGGGGAAGAGATGCAAAGGTTGGTTTCTTTTCAAAAGATAAAGCATCCAGTACCGGCTGGTGTCAGGGGAAAGTAGTGGGGCAGTGCGGGGACATAAAACAAGTAAAAAGAACTTACCTGCAGCTTGCCGCTCTTCTGCTGTGTGTGCACAGGCTGAGGCTCCCAGACTTCCCTACGGTCAATCCAGGCGCTGCTCTCATGTAGGTAATACCCATGAGAGCAGCATAGGGATTGGGCGGAATGGACTGGTTTTGCACTCCATCGGGGACTTGGAGCCTGTGCCTGCCATTGTTCTCCACCCAGCAATGCAGCTGGGTTGGAGAGATGTTAGAATCCATTTTGAATTGCTTCGTTTATTTTACACGTGTAAGTTTGAGCTTTTGTTGTCTCTGAACGCACTGTCTATCACATATGTTATCTTATGTATATTTGTTTAGGTAAAATAAGCCTGGTTCCACGCCATAGGCTTGCAGCTGGTTTCTTTCCCTAACTGGGGCACTGTACTCATTATAATTGTGTGTTCAAATAACTAACTGACCTCGGCTGTGGTATTTTGGGGAGGGAAAGGCTGATATCTATACCTTTGAACCACGTAATCCTTTGAAGGGTCTCAAGAATGTGGGGAGTCAGGCAGCTGCAGAAGGGAGGCAAGGACAAAGCTGGGAATGGAACCAGTGTGTGGAAACTGATTAACTCCTTAAAATATCTGTATGACGTATATCATTATTTACACATTTTATGTATCCTTTGATGTATGAGTATAAATATCACTGTTAAACGCTTTATGCTAGCACACTTTACTTCGGGCCTGGGATGCCAGTGGTAAACCTGTCCTCTTTGCTGCAGCAAAAATAAACAGACCTTTGGTCATTGATTTTTCACTCCGGCTCTCCGTGTCAAAAACTCCTTTGTAAATGCATTTGTAAGTATCTGCAAATATGTGCATTTGACAATTTGGCGCCCGAACAGGGACCTTCCAGTGGATATCTTCAGTAGCTCTGTCACGAGACGTGCTGCCAGTGGGGGGACGCCGTTCCGGAGGTGTAGATTCCAGGGGCCCCTGCACAAAGACTTAGTTTCAAAAGCAGCTGCATCTTATCCACCGGGCAGGCCTCTCCCCGCTTTCTCATGATGTCCCAGCGAAGTCCCTGAAACATCGGTGTTTATCTTGACTGATTAGTCTGACACGGGCGGCCGGAGAGAAATCCAGGAAAAAGCAGATAGTCAGGTAAGACTGTTCCTCGCTGGCTATTTGTCTGCTTTAACTTGCATTTGAGAGAATAATTGTTTTTGGATAACTTATCATTTTTGGGAATGATTAGTTCTTGGTAAATTTGCATTTGTACAAGGTACCATTTGACAATTTGTATTACACGTGTTTTTCTTGTTTGAGTAATTTGCCCAGGCCTGGAGCAATTTGTAAGTTGGTAAATATTTGAAAAAAGGGGTTTTTTTTCTTCTTCGGTGCACATTTGAAAAAGGTTTTCTTTGGTGCACATTTGAACAAGGGTTTCTTTGGTACATGTTGCATTTTGAAATTTGGTGTGTGTTGTCTTTTGAAAATTTAAAAGGTTAGATATGGGAAATAAGAAATGTTGGCAAGGGTTATGTCTTTGTTTTCGCCGAAATCATGTGCCACGTTTAGATAAAAAGCAACCGATCCCAAAAGAGGGAACACCAGGGTGGGACATGTTAAAGGATTATGGTTTAGAGAACAATTTGTATAATAGTATATGGCGCAGATATACTAGACATTGTCCTGACCTCCAGTGGCCAGAGGATGGGTCTTTTGATTTAAAGAAACTAACCTACCTACAGGAATGTTTGTTTCATAAAAAGGCTAGACAACATATGTTTGAGGTGTACAGAAAATGGGAAATGGAAGCCAATAAAATAAAAATTAAATCAGATAAACTGATAGAGAGGGAAAATAGGAGAACCATCATGCAAAAGGCCGCCCTTTATCACCAGTCCCAAACCCAGAGAGGGATTGAATCTGAAGATAGAGTCCATAGGGCTCAGGTGGAGGGAAGTTATGTATCAAAGCCAACAGAAACCAAACATGCATTAGAGGAAGATGAGGTAATGCTACAGCTATTAGATAATAGCCCTACTGCACCTCCACCTTACACACCCCCTGCAGTAGCCCAACCTATCATGGGGGCACAGCAACAGCAGCAAGGGCAAGGGCACAATTTGGGAAATCCAGGTGCACCACTACAGCAGCATGTGCCACAACCACCACAGCCTCTAGCCCAAGCTACCCCAATAGCCCAAGTCCTAATCCCTCCGCCACCTGCCCCACCACTACCAGCCAGCACTGCAAGGTTACCAATAATGTCCCCTGCCCCTAATACCCCAAATGGACAACGCCGACAGTGCAGAGCCACACACTCACTTTCACCCATATGGAGCACACCTATTAAGTCGATTTCGCTCCCTAGTACTCGCTCCACTATTGGGGATGGGGAAAAACGGGTTATCAAGAATCAGTCAGAGAACTGGATGTCACATCCTATTTACACCCACACCGATATTATGGACACAATACAACAGATGTCACATTTTGGACAGCAATTAGCACTACAGTATATGATTGAAAAATTGGAGAGGGATTGGAAGTCTTGTATTACAGATTCTACCCCTCTCCCTTATGAACAAGAATTATACCAATTATGGCGGGACAGTGTGGCTTGTATTCTTGATAGTAACAGCATAAATGAGGGAGTACGCATTTGTGTCATAGCCAGGGAAGATGTTCTCAATATATATGACAAGGGGTACCCAATGAGGGAAGTGCACCCTGATATGCCCACTGCAGCTGCAGTTGCAGCAGCAGCTGCCGCCGGACGACCAGCTCCCGGGCCGGTGGCCCAATTTGTCCATATACCATGGAAAAGGGAGGAGGTAATGGCTATAAAGAAAGACTTGCCAGACCCTCGAAAGAATCCAGCTGGATTCTATCGGGACCTTAGAATTGCCATTTCCACCACAACCATGACACTCAAAGACATTGACTATTTTTTTGGTGTTTTATTGGGTCCTGAAGTTTGGCATAAAATTAGAAGAGTAGATGATGCACCTACTTTGGGAAATACATGGGGGGGTTTAGAAGCACGAGAAGCACAAAGGGCACCAGGAACCCTGCCGCATCAGGATATTTTAGATTTACCTAACCGGATATTGACTAAGTTAGAAACTGTTATACCTCTTCAGACTGTGGATTGGGGAAAACTTGCCACTTATAAACAGAAAATAGGTGAAGATGTCCCAGATTATTTTACTAGAATTGAACAAGCTTTCATAGATTTTAGCGGTCAAGACCTCGCCACCGTAACAGGTGTCACACTATTTGTAGAACGCTTTGTTAATGGCCTTCTACCTGAAATATCACAAAAATTAAAAGCAACAGAGAGTTCGTGGATGACGAAGGGACAGGCAGAGATTTTGCAGATGGCACAATACTATGAGAGCAGGTACAAGGAAGAATTAGAAAAGAATGAGAAGTCAGTAAAAGAGTTGAAGAAAAAGGTATTATTACAGCAGGCATACCCTCAGCGGGATACAACCCCTCAGCAAAGGGGTGGCCCACCAAGGGGACGGGGAAGGGGTCGAGGCCGAGGTGCATCTGCACCACCCCAAGACCGCCGATTAAATATCAACCAATGTGCCTACTGTAAGCAGGATGGACATTGGCGTGATACTTGCCCATTACTGGAAGGAAGACAAAGTATGTCACTTCATAGAGGGAACGCGGCAGGTAATGCACGAGGACGAGGAAGAGGTAGAACTGATCAGAATTCGCAGAATGAGAATCAGGTCCCGCGTAACACTAATATTTTTGACAATGCATTTGAACGACAATATTATGCTGATGATTTCTTTTCTGAATCCTACAATTATTAGGACAGCCACAGACAGGGCCAGGGGCGAGTAAGTATTCCTGTAGATCAAAATGGTCCCTACATTGATGTAAAAATCGAAGGAGAGGGCCATAAGTTTCTTCTAGATACTGGTGCCACCAGAACATCTATTGCACATTCTGCAGTCCCCGGGGCTCCCCTGTCTGGGCTTCATACCACATCAATTGGGATTTCTGGAATCCCCGTGGTGAGCCCCATCTCAACACCTATGAGAGTAACTGTAGGCCCATTTACAGTACACACGCCACTCTCTTTAACATCAGGTTGCAATGAAAACTTGTTTGCATTAGATTTGTTAAAGAAATTAAATGCAGTTATTCACTGTTCAATGGATGGTGTCTATGTAACTATGGATAGTGTTTCCCCAACTCGGTGCATGTTTTCACAGGAATACGACTTACCCCCAGAGCTAAAGGAAATAGACCCTCGCTTATGGGCCAAAGGCAAGAATGATGTAGGCATTATGGATATCGACCCTATTGTAATAAAAATCAAACCAGGTGCCCGGTTACCTCGTGTTCCTCAATACAAATTACCTAAATCAAGCGAAAAAGGGCTCAAGGCAGTCATATCTGATCTTGTGCATGCAGGTGTCATAAAGGAAATAGTGAGCAGCCCATGTAACAGTCCAATCCTTCCTGTTGTAAAGAAACGAAATGATGCTAATAGATTAGATGGTGAGCAATCATTTACTGATAACACAGTATATCGATTAGTTATTGATCTCCGAGAAATTAATAAAATAGTAATTCCCCAGTTTCCCGTGGTCCCAGACATGAATAGTCTTTTCACCATGATTCCACCCTCTGCGTGTTTTTTCACCGTAATCGATTTGAAGAATGCGTTCTTTAGCATTCCAATTGCCGAAGAATCTCAATATTTGTTTAGCTTCGCGATTTTTGGTAGATCATTCGCGATGACAAGAATTCCACAGGGATTTGTTGAGTCCCCGAGCATATATAGTCAATGTCTTAAACGTCAATTAGACCAATTCAATCCACCTTCAGGCTCTGCATTGTTGCAGTACATTGATGATATTTTAATTGCCTCAGATTCCATGACACAATGTAAGACTGATACTGTTGCATTATTACATCATTTAGCACCTCTGGGCCATAAGGTGTCCCTTCCAAAATTGCAGTATTGTAGAGAGGAGGTCACCTATCTAGGACACCTCCTCTCTAAGGAGGGAAGGAGATTACATCCAGACAGAATTAAATTGGTTCATACAATGACTGCACCACGCACCCCTTCTGAAGTCCGAGCATTTTTGGGATTTACATCCTTTTGCAGACAGTGGATTCCAAATTTTTCACTTATAGCAAAACCATTGACTGCTCTGACACTTTCAGATGTGCCCTCTCCTGTACCTTGGACTGACAAATGTGAGGAGGCTTTTCAAGAATTAAAAAAGGCGATGTGCTCTGCTCCTGTATTGGGTAATCCGGATTACAGCAAACCATTTGTTTTATTTGTGCATGAAAAGCATGGCTGTACATTGTCTGTTTTGACACAGGACCAAGGTGGGAGACAACGCCCTTGTGCATACTTCTCTTCCACCTTGGACACTGTGGCGCAAGCTTTGCCTACTTGTCTTAGAGGAGTGGCTTCTGCAGCAGCTGCGGTGAAACAAAGTGAAGGGTTTGTTGGTGGCAATCCGCTCACTGTGATGGTTCCTCATGCCGTTGATATTTTGTTAAACAAGACACAGACGCAGCACCTCACCAGTGTTCGTCTAACGGGTTACGAATTAACATTGTTCAGTCCAAATATTACTTTGAAGCGGTGCAATGTCTTGAACCCAGCTACGTTACTACCCCTCCCTCAGGACAATGTGGAATTTGATCATAATTGCATTTTTGCCACTGAGGAAGAAACCAAGGGACGGGTAGACTTAACAGACACTCCCCTATCTGACCCACAGGGAGAGCTGTTTGTAGATGGGTCTTGCTTCAAGTTACCAGATGGTACGACCACTGCAGCCTATGCCGTCACCACAGTCAAAACAGTGGTTGAATCTCATAGAATCCCGCAAAATTCGGCACAGGCTGCAGAATTAATTGCCCTCACCAGAGCTTGTGAAATAAGTGAACATCTTAGTGTTAACATCTACACTGATAGCCAATATGCGTTTGGAGTAGCTCATAATTTTGGGCGACTCTGGGCGAATAGAGGCTTTATCACGTCACATGGCACTACCATTCAGCATGGCAACTTGATTGTGACACTTTTGACTGCTCTCAGCCTGCCCCGTCAGGTCGCAATCATTAAGTGTAGTGCCCACAAAACAATTACTGATGATATAGGACGAGGAAATGCTTTTGCAGAGGCTACAGCGAAAGCAACAGCACGAGCACCATTTGACAATGCATATGTTGAGAGTAGCATCAAGGGAGAGCCCCAGTACGAAGTATTAGAAAATACCATGCAGTGTGTGAGAGATATTCAAGCAGAAGCAACAGCAGAGGAAAGGGAACAGTGGGAGAAGAAAGGTAGACTAGACAGTGAGGGTTGTTACACAGATGACACAGACAGAAGAAGATGGATGTTACCTAATTGTTATGTACACGCTATGGTTACTATGGCCCACAGTCCTGCACACATCAGTGCCCAAGGCATCAAGACAACTTTGGACCATGTTTGGAGTAATCCTCTGATATCCAAAGCTGCTAATAACCTGGTTAAAAGTTGTATGGTGTGTGCAGTGCACAATGCAGGAAAAGGGACCCCTACGCCCCCTGGCCACTTTGCCCCTCCTGATCTCCCCTTTGAAGCTATACAGATGGATTTTATCCACATGGAACCGTGTAACAAACTGAAATACGTGTTAGTGGTAGTATGCATGTTTTCAAAATGGATAGAGGCCTACCCATTAAAAGACAATGGTGCCCTCTCTACCGCCAAAATATTACTAAAAGAATATTTTCCTAGATACGCCTTGCCACGATTAGTCTGGAGTGACAATGGCAGTCATTTTTCTAATGAGGTAATGGAGAAGGTCTGTACCGCCCTTAACATCAAACATCGATTTCATGCTGCAAATCACCCACAATCAGCGGGCCTTGTAGAAAGGTATAATTACACCTTGAAGAGCAAAATAGCTAAGATTTGTACTGAGACCAACTTAAAATGGCCAGATGCTTTGCCCCTAGCATTAATGTCCATCAGGATGACTGCCAGTAGCAAGTCACGATTATCCCCCTATGAAGTTGTCATGGGAAGGCCAGCCAATATCTGGGGGGTACCACGACCAAAGAAGCTTTCTGAAGTGCAATATCCTTTGTTTGTAGATTACTGTAAACAATTGACTAAAGATTTGCGTTTGATCCACCAACAGGTCAAGGCCAGCCTACCGACTCCTCTTGAAGGCCCTGGTCACCCTTTTAAGCCAGGGGATTGGCTTATGACAAAGAATTTTCAAAGAACCAACAGTCTTCAGCCCAGGTGGCGGGGGCCAGCCCAGGTACTGCTTGCAACACAGACAGCGGTGAAAGTGGAAGGAAGGAAAAACTGGATACATGCTAGCCACTGTAAGCATGCACCAATTCCACTACAAAGTACTCTAACAGCAGAATTACCATTGTCTCCTGATTACAGCGAAGTAGGGAGACAGGAAACACCTCCACAGGTTTCAAGTGCTACTTCTGCTCCTGAGGTGACACAGCAGCCCAGTGACGAAGAGTTGCTGTTTGAAGATCAACAAACTCATCGATACAACCTGCGTCCTCGCCCATCCAAATGAACAGAATTTTGAAGGTGCGTAAGGTGGTGACCTCTACGAAAAGCTACATTTACATCACCCTGATAGCTCCTAGCTTGGAACTGCAAACTGAGGTCTCTTCTGAATGGCCAAGGAATCCTCTGCTCAGCAGAATACGGCACGCCTGCCTTCGTGAAATACAGTTCCCCGCTTTCACCGCCACCGGCATTTCCGATGCCATTGATGTACCAGCATTAAAACGAGCTATCCTCACTGTTGTTACGCACACCTTGGGCGACGAGGTTGTAAATGACTGTGATGACTAAATTTCCAGCATGAACACGGGTGACTAGCCTGTGCAACGACACCAGAACATTGGTCAGAACAATTGTCTCAACAAGAACACAAGTATAGTGGGATGCAGCTTGTGCAACGCTATTCAAGCAGTGGGTAAATGGAGTTAACAGTTCTGTGACTGGCGAGAAAGAAAAAAACCAAGTACCAGTTCTACGGAAGCGGCCAGCCATTAGGGTTGGTGCGGTTTGTAGTCCCAGCGGTAAAAAAAAGGTGCCCTTTTTCTGTTTAATACCCAAGCACATCACTGATCTGGTTGAAAATTGCTGGCCTCCGCCCTCATTTTTGCTGAGACACTGAACGAAACTGACAAACTATACTGAAGACGAACTTTGAAGTATCGCGACTTACTCACTGGGAGTTGAGACTCACCAGGAGTTAAAACTTGAAAAGGAGAAGATAAGGGACCTAGGATCAAGCCAACATCTATTGTCCTGTATTTGAAAAAAAAAACTTGTTCATGGACCAACCAGTGCAGCCTAACTGCTAGAGTGGAAAGCACGGCGGTGCTGAACCCTAGTGGGTGTGAACATTGAAGGAAAATTCACTTATCTGTATCTATACGTATATGATTATTAGTATAGTGATATCAATATTTTGCATTTACATATTTTGTAATTGTGTGGGTATATTTTTGAACACGCGTAGGCGGTTGAGACGAGTAAAACGGTATCATAGAAAGGTTGTAGGACCAAGGAGGAGAGCACAATAAAATTATGAAAATATATCCATTTGGCAGGACAAATATCCCTCTAGAGAATAGGGAAGAGTGGCCTTATAACTATTTCTACAAAACAATAATGAAGTACCTAGTGACCCTTATGTTAATATGTATAATGTCCAGTGGTGTTGCATCATTGTTGCAAAATCCTACCTTACATCCATTGATAAAGGTTCATGGAAAATTAGCGGAGACATTAAGTCTCACTGACTGCTGGATTTGCCGGCACTTGTCTAGACACCCCGAGGATCCTATAGGCCTTTATGAAGTACCAGTATCACCAAGCGAATATGAAAGAGGGGAAGTGTGTCTTGTACCAAATACCACTTGGAGATGTGACCAACAAGAATATCAATGGTACCCTAGGTGTGCGGTGCTCCCTAATACCCAGGCAGAATACAAGCTCTCCCCG
This sequence comes from Pleurodeles waltl, assembly GCF_031143425.1. Lineage (NCBI taxonomy): Eukaryota > Metazoa > Chordata > Amphibia > Caudata > Salamandridae > Pleurodeles > Pleurodeles waltl. The sequence goes on along the minus strand of NC_090442.1, from coordinate 698,833,160 downwards.
ATGCCTGGAGAGAATGCCACACTTAAAATGTTTCCCATATGTTTTGGTACCTATTTTTATGGGCAAAACCCAGAGGCAAAATACATGGGAAAGATCCCTCCTGAACAGTGTGTTTACACTTTGTTATTTGATATAAAAACAGGGAATTGGGATCTTGAAGGAGAGGAGAAAATAGACAGAAATTGGACAGCGTTAATTAATGGGACTCATCAAAATTACACTGTGAATTATTGGAACCTGACTGTGGGAGAAAATGAGATTCTAGTAGATCCAGAAGGATTGTTATATGATCCCTCCAGAGAACAAGATAGAAATGGGAAAAATTCACCTGTAATATTGTCCCGGGTTTTCCTTGGCCCCCTCTGGACGGCTAGATGTTCATATGTTGCACCCTGGGCAAATGTATCATTGCTAAATACAATCTGGGAAGATTACAAATATTGCAATAATTCTGAGCATGACACCCCAGAGGGTGTAGGATTGCCCCGAATAAAATACAGCATTATAAATTCACAAATCCAGGGAGGCATGTACTTCGTATGTGGAAGAACTGCATATAAAGTACTACCTCTAAACTGGGAAGGGATATGTTCACTGGCATATTTGGCACCCAACATTACTGTGATATCAAATATATCATCTTCCCAGCCCCTTAACATGGGGAGTTTTGCACATAGGTACAAACGAGGGACACCCATACTGGAGGAGCGAAAGAACTGGGTATTTCAAGTATTACATGTTCTTATTCCCGGATTTGGAATTTTCAATTTACAACTGGCAATGATGAATATGTCAGCTGAATTAGCCATTGCATTTAATGCCACCAGGGAGGCCATAGGAAGTATACAGATAGAGATAAACTCTGCAGCCCAATTGGCGATACAAAATCGGCTTGCCCTAGACTTGATTACAGTACAACAAGGAGGAGTATGTGTTTTAATCCAACATCAGTACCAGCAAAAGTGCTGTTATTTTGTCAACAAGTCATCAGAGATAGAATTGGATATTGGGAAAATAAAAGAAGCAGTACAGGTATTTGAAAAGGGGGGCCAATATGAAGGAGGCGATTGGAGTTTATCATGGTTATGGTCTTGGTTTGGGGGGTGGGGCTGGTTGTTTAAAGACATACTTTTTATAATAATAGCTATTGTATTAAGTTGTTTATTAGTACAGTGCTTACCTGCTCTCTGTTCCTGTTTAAAATTGTGTAAACTTCCGCCAGTGAAAATACTAGAAACCAATCGAGCTATGATGCAGAGAGAAGAGATAAATTCCCTAATGGCTATTGACCCCACTGTCCTCACTACAGATACTGGTTGCTCATACCCATCGGTTGTTTATGTCCCCATGAATGCAAATTTCAATGAAGTAGGAGTAAAATTCAACATATATGAGGAAATTTAGAACTATTCAAACGTTGATTATGTTCAGAAGAAAAAAAACTCAAAAAGGGTCGATTGTTAGAATCCATTTTGAATTGCTTCGTTTATTTTACACGTGTAAGTTTGAGCTTTTGTTGTCTCTGAACGCACTGTCTATCACATATGTTATCTTATGTATATTTGTTTAGGTAAAATAAGCCTGGTTCCACGCCATAGGCTTGCAGCTGGTTTCTTTCCCTAACTGGGGCACTGTACTCATTATAATTGTGTGTTCAAATAACTAACTGACCTCAGCTGTGGTATTTTGGGGAGGGAAAGGCTGATATCTATACCTTTGAACCACGTAATCCTTTGAAGGGTCTCAAGAATGTGGGGAGTCAGGCAGCTGCAGAAGGGAGGCAAGGACAAAGCTGGGAATGGAACCAGTGTGTGGAAACTGATTAACTCCTTAAAATATCTGTATGACGTATATCATTATTTACACATTTTATGTATCCTTTGATGTATGAGTATAAATATCACTGTTAAACGCTTTATGCTAGCACACTTTACTTCGGGCCTGGGATGCCAGTGGTAAACCTGTCCTCTTTGCTGCAGCAAAAATAAACAGACCTTTGGTCATTGATTTTTCACTCCGGCTCTCTGTGTCAAAAACTCCTTTGTAAATGCATTTGTAAGTATCTGCAAATATGTGCATTTGACAGAGATGCCAATGCGCATGCCGGTTTGGTCACCCTAAGATGGCTGGCAAAACTGACATGCACACTGACAGCAGGGCCCACCACTCCTCCACCATTCTGAGTATGGCCCTGTTAGACCTAGCATCTTTTCCCATGTTTCCCCTGTCTTTTTGCCTTCTGACCTCCTGTTTTTTATGGTATGCTGGACTTTGTTTTTGCTGGTTTATTGCCTCTGCACACTTTACCACTGCTAAACAGTACTAAAGTGAAAGTGCTCCCTGTGTAATTTGTATTGGTGATTGGTTTATCCATGATTGGCATATTTCATTTACTAGTAAGTCCCTAGTAAAGTGCACTTTGTGTGTCCAGGTTCTGTAAATCAAAAGGTACTAGTGGGCTGGCAGCCCTGGTTGTGCCCCCCGTGAGTAGCCATGTAGACATATCTCAGATATGCCACTGCAGTGTCTGTGTGTGCAGTCTAGCACTGCCAATTCGACCTGGCAAGTGTACCCACTTGCCAGGCCCAAACCTTTCCTTTTACTACACGTAAGTCATCCTTAAGGTAGGCACTAGGTAGCCGCATGGGCAGGGTACAGTGTATTTAAAAGGTAGGACATGTACTGACGTGTTTTACTTGTCCGGATAGTGAAATACTGCCAAAGTTGTTTTTCACTATTGATAGGCCTATCGCTCTCATAGGTTAATATGGGGACTGCTTTTAAATATCTGTTAAGTGCAGTTTCCCATTGGGAGCAGTTGGAGATATGGAGATTATGATCTCTGACCTCACAATTTAAAAATGCATCTTTTGATAAAGTTGGTTTTTGGATTTTCTGTTTGAAATTGCCACTTTTAGAAAGTGGGCATTTTCTTGCTTAACAATTTCATGCCTCTGCCTGCTTGTGTAATCCACGTCTGGGTCAGACTGACAGTTGGGCTGTTTGTGAATTCCCACTAGACAGTGCCTTAAATGGAGCTGGGGAGTGCCCTGCATATCCCCATGAGCCTCCTGGGCTAGAGTGGGAATGGAGGAGCTGACACCTGCGCCTGAAAGGGCTGTGCCTGTTTTCACACAATGCAGTCTCCGACCCCATAGTGTGTGTCTGGGACCAGGCCTGGGCAAAGCAGGATCTTGTCAACAACAGAGACTTTCCTTTGAAGTTTGTTTACTTCAAAGGCAGAAAACTGAATAAGTAGGGACCTAAAACCCAGACTTTTAGAACACTTCTGGATCAAGAGGAACCTCTGCCAAGGAGAAGAGCTGAAGAGCTGGAGAAGGAGTACTGTCTCTTTGCTGTATGTTCTTTGCTGGGTTGGTCTGCAATTTCTGCTATTGCCTTAAAGACTGGATTTTGTTGTGTATCCTGCTTGTGAAGTTTCTCCAAGGGCTTGAAGTAGGGCTTTGCTCCTGTTGGAAGTCTCAGGGATATCAAAGACTTCAGATTAATTTGCATACAGCACTGGGAACTGTGTGTTTTGTGCTGCAATAGAAGAAAAAACACCACAACAACGCCGCTGCCTGCACCGTGACCTGAGGCAGCAGCATGGAGCCGTGCCCCACTTCGCATTGCAACCCTGGTTTCACCGACTTTGCCACCTGATGCCGTCACCGAGCCGCTGCTTGCACTGTGGCCATTGGGCCCCGCACTCTGCATCGCATTGCTCACACCACAGCGTTCGTATCCCCGATGACGACGGTCTATGCTGACACCGACGATGCTGCCTGCACTGTGGCCTGAGGACACCGTTCATGAATTACCATCCTGCACCACAGCCCCGGTCCACTGACCCCAACGCCATTGACTCCAGCATCGTCAACAGATGCCCCTGCCTGCACCGTGACCCATGGGACCTGTACAGAACCCGCTCCACATTGTACTGCTGCCTTGGGCCTACTGACGACAGCGCTGCTGCCTGCCCCGTGACCTAGAGACACCCACGTCACACTGCCTCACTTCACACTGCAGCCCGGGTCTCACTGACGCAGCAGGATGCCGTCACCGAGCTGGTGCCTGCACTGTGACCCATGAGCACCACACGTCACATCATCCCACTTCGCACCGCAGCCCCGATGGCATCAACGCCAGCGTTCCTGACATTGTAATCAGCTCGGAGTTCAGTCTGCAGCATATGTGACTTCAAGGGCCCAAAACCCCTTCACCGACTTCAGGATGCCTGCGACGCTGCTCTCTGGATCTCATTGAGAGGATCACAACGCCCTGCATTTCCAAGGTACTGTTTGCGGGTCTTACCGACACCGTAGCTGGTCCGTGAACCCGCGATCGGCCTGAACTGTTGGATTTGTTGTTTACAACACCATGCTAGCCACAGACGGAGCTATCAACTTCAAGGGACTGTATTCTTGCAAAATGTATCTCTTTATTACTGTATATTGGATTTTTCTCGTTTTGGTCTTGTTTTACACAGATAAATATTGCCTATTGTTTTAAAACTGGTGTGGTGTGCTTTTGTAGTGTTTTCCCTTTATTACTGAATGTTATATGCAAATTATTTACACATTGCTTCTGAGATAAGCCTGACTGCTCATGCCAAGCTACCAAGGGGTGAGCATAGGTTATCTGAGCTGGGTATCTCTCTTGCCCTGACTAGAGTGAGGGTTCCTACTTGGACAGGGTGTAAACCGTCTGCCAACTAGAAACCCCATACCTAACAGGCTCGCCCCAAAGTTCAGCTCCTAATGAAAAATAAAACCATAATAAACCTATTACTATCATTTTATTTTTAGTTTGCCTCTGCTGGCAGGGGGATTTTGCTTCTTCACGATAACGAAGGAGCTGCCACTTAAAGCAACTCCAGTGATTATGTGTAAGTCCTTCCCTCTACAATTTCCAGGTATTAAATTAAATGAGATTGTTCATCTGTTGAAATAGCTTCCACCAAATGTAAAAGTTGATGCTATTTCATTCTATGAATGCCAACACATGTAATGTTCACCTGATGCAATCTCACATCCCTATCAACGCTGCAAGATCTGGTATACTCTTGAGCCCAGTAAACAAAGGATTGACCAATCACCCAGATGCCAAGCATGCTGCTGGAAACTCTGTTAGCCTTTAAGCTTGGGCTGCAGAATGAGACACCTTCACCAAGAAAGAGTGACTTGAATGCAAAAAAATGACTTACGATGTTAACTGTGGTGAGGTTTGGTGCTTTCTGTTAAGAACAGGAAATGTATAGATTACAAAAAAGATATAGGTGGTCATTATGATATTGGCGGTAAAAGCCGCCTACCGCCGTGCAGAAGACTGCCAACACACCGCCGCAGCCGCGGAATTCCGCCACAGCTATTATGACCCACAGCTCGGAATCCGCCAAAATTCAGACACCCACAAAAGTCCGCCACACCAAAGGTCAGTGATAAACTGGCGAAAACAAAACCTCCACCGTCACGCCAAAAGAAATACGCCCACACTATCACGACCCACAAATCCACCCAGCTGTCTTTCAACCGCGGTATTCCATTGGCGGTACACACTGCCGCGCTCAAAATACACACACATTTACAAAACACAGCCACAGTGGACAATTCCAAATACACACACCTGATACACATACACACACCACTCCCACACACTCAATACAATATAACACACACACCCACATCACCCACAAACCCTTACGACAACAAATCACGAACGAAAGCCAGAGAGAGACACCACCAGCAACAACACTAGCATCCACAGGCACACAACACCATCACCCACATAACTTCCATGCACCTCACACAACACCTCACTACATATCAGCACACTTATCACCCCACACACCACCCCACACATCACCCACGCCACCCCATGGCACGGCAAAGACACCCAAGGTTCTCAGAGGAGGAGCTCAGGGTCATGGTGGAGGAAATCGTCCAGGTAGAGCCACAGCTATTCGGATCACAGGTGCAGCACACCTCCATTGCAAGGAAGATGGAGCTTTGGCGAAGAATAGTGGACAGGGTCAACGCAGTGGGACATCACCCAAGAAATCGGGAGGACATCAGGAAGAGGTGGAACGACCTACGGGGGAAGGTGCATTCCGTGGTCTCAAGACACCACCTGGTGGTTCAGCGGACTGGCGGCGGACCCCCACCTCCTCCCCCACAACTAACAACATGGGAGGAGCAGGTCTTGGCGATTCTGCATCCTGAGGGCCTCACAGGAGTAGGTAGAGGAATGGACTCTGGTAGGTCAAAGCTTTACTATTACATCCCCCACCCTACAAGCATGCTATCACATACCCCCACCCTCGCCCTCACCCCCATCACTCCTACTCCTCACAAAGTCCCAACATCACAAACCACACATCCCAACATGCATGCAACACCAAAGCATGGACACCCATCACTAAAGCATGCCCACTGCACATACCCATACACCCCCCTAAACCATCATCACACAAGGTCCCACACAGGAATGCTAGCACTGGGGTACACGGTCACCCACCCATTGCACACCTTGACACACACAGATGCAATAATCATGCCTTTGTACCCCTGCAGGACCCCTACCCAACGTCACCGTACAGGAGGGTCCACACATGTCCACACCACCAACAGAAGAGGCCCACAGTGATGACAGCACCTCTGTCCAACTGGATCTAGATGACCAGCCCAACCCATCGGGGACCTCGGGACAGTCGGTTCCCCAACACCCAGTCACAGGTCACTACAGAGCTTCCCCCCTCTGGAAACACCAGCACAGCACCCAACCAGCGGGCCCATACCTCTGTCCCCATGACACGTCAATCAGCAGTGTGTCCACCACTACAGGGAACCCAGGCTAACCCACCACCCCAACAACAACAGGGACCTGGGGGCAGTGGTAGTGGGCACACGGTCCAGGGGACGGAGGCCCAGGAACACAGGGGAACTGGGAGGGCTGCTGTGTGACAGGGGGCGGACAGGCCCAGGGAACCCATTCTCCACGAGGCCCTCTCCTCCATCATGGGAGCCTACCACCACTCCCAGGAGACGATGGCAACGGTACTGGCCAAGTTTCAGGAGACCCGGCACCTGCAGGAGGAACAGTATATTGGCTTCAGGAAGGAACTCAGAACCATCAATTCCACCATGGGCACCATCGTAGGGGTGCTGAAGGAAGTGCTCAACACCAGGAGGGACACTGTGGCACTCCAAGGGGCCCCTGAACTGCCCACCACCTCCGCCGGCGCTAGTGGACAGGAGGCACCGCCACAGGACCACCACACCAGCACTCCACCCCCTGCAGAGGGAGAACCACCTCGCAAACGATCCCTGAGATCCAGGAACAAGACAGAGAACGATGCCAAGACCCCCGCCAAGAAATGAGACCACCCTGATTGTCATCCTACTGTCCCACTTTGTCACCCTGTCCATACTTAAACTTCCCCAGCTCCACTTCCTATGCCCATTTGGGCAATGCACCTGTGAGACTAATAGACTGGACTCTGCCATGGACATTCCTCCGCCATCACCCCTCACCATTTTGCTACCCCCTCCAATTTTGAGCACTAAAATAAACACCCTTAAAGCACAAAACAATCTGGGGTCAGTCTGTGATTTCGGAATACTGTATTAGTAATAACTGTGGCAAAAAGCTCTTTCATTTGTAATGTCAACATACCTATGTCACACAGCTCTAGTCCATGAGGAATCAAAGCAGATGTCACACTGTGGGACCCAGATCTGTGAAATCGTAAGGGAAAGTGACAACTCAGTGACCATTCACTGGGTGAAAAAGACAGACAGTAGAGAGGCAGTAGTATTTAAGTACGTGTAGTAGGCAGGTTTGTATCCTTACCTGTGTTTTACTGGAAATATTGCTGGATCACTGAGTCCCTGTTGTCCATGTCTTCTTCCTCTGCTTCCTCGTCTTCACTGTCCACAGGCTCCACATCTGCAACAACACCGCCATCTGGACCATCATCCTGCAGAAAGGGCACCTATCGCCGCAAAGCCAAGTTGTGAAGCATACAGCAGGCCACAATGATCTGGCACACCTTCTTTGGTGAGTAGAATAGGGATCCACCTGTCATATGGAGGCACCTGAACCTCGACTTCAGGAGGCCGAAGGTCCGTTCGATCACCCTCCTAGTTCACCCATGGGCCTCATTGTAGCGTTCCTCTAACCTTGTCCTGGGATTCCTCACTGGGGTCAGTAGCCATGACAGGTTGGGGTAACCAGAGTCACCTGCAAATGGCGAGGGACAACTGTTAGACACACACTAACCTGGAGGGATCTCCCCAGACCCAGACAACCATTCCCATTGACTTGCTTCCAGGTGCTCACCTAATAGCCACACACAGTGCCTCTGGAGTTGACCCATCACATAAGGGATGCTGCTATTCCGCAGGATGTAAGCGTCATGCACTGAGCCAGGGAACATGGCATTCACATGGGAGATGTACTGGTCTGCCAAACATACCATCTGTACATTCATCGAATGATAACTCTTCCGGTTTCTGTGCACCTGTTCACTCCTGTGGGGGGGGACCAAAGCCACATGGGTCCCATCAATGGCACCTATGATGTTGGGGATATGTCCCAGGGCATAGAAGTCACCTTTCACTTATGCAAATCCTCCACCTGAGGGAAAACGATGTAGCTCTGCATGTGTTTCAGCAGGGCAGACAACACTCTGGACAACACGTTGGAAAACATAGGCTGGGACATCCCTGATGCTATGGCCACTGTTGTTTGAAAGGAACCACTTGCAAGGAAATGGAGCACTGACAGCACCTGCACTTGAGGGGGGATTCCTGTGGGATGGCGGATAGCTGACATCAGGTCTGGCTCCAACTGGGTACACAGTTCCTGGATTGTGGCACGGTCAAGCCTGTATGTGATTATAACATGTTTTTCCTCCATTGTCGACAGGTCCACCAACGGTCGGTACACCGGAGGATGCCGCCATCTCCTCACATGTCCCAGCGGACGGTGCCTATGAAGGACAACAGCGAGCACAGAGTTAAACAACTCAGAGGTACGTACCCACAGCTTACACAGAACACCATTCATACTCAAAAAGTGGCCTGTATGTGTGTTGAGTGTAGGCAAAGGTATGTGTGACGCAGTTGAAAATAAAGCCATGTGGGCCCCTGAAATGGCGGCTGCCTGACCTCTAACGTGGGACAATGGGATGTGAGGTAACTGCGCTGGCATTGTACACCGTCGCAGTAGGCGGTCGAAGACCGCGGCGCAATGCTGCATTGGTTAACATTGGACCCTATGGGTCCCAGGAGCCAATGACGATGTACGCCGGCGGTGACGGTACACACCGCCGCGGACGTGACCGCCATTTTCTATCTGTTCAATCACTCGATACCTGATCTTCGACAGGAGAGGACCTACACTGCAAGTGCTGCTGTGACCTCGGTCTGGAAGAGACAATGGCTCGAGTGTCTGGGGAAAGGGCCCCTGCCTTCACATCGGAGGAGTTGGAGAAACTTGTGGAGGGGGTCCTCCCCCAGTACACTCTACTCTACGGTCCTCCAGACAAACAGGTAAGTACACTGGGAGCATGATGTATGGGATATGCCTGTGTGGAGAGGGGTGGATGTAAGAAGGAAGGAGGGAGAGTGCGGCGTGTATTAAACAATGGTGAGTGCATGTGCCACATGGCAAGGGTAGGGATGGGGGCCAATCACTTTGACGGTGCAGTTGGTAATAACTTTCTCTTTCCCCTGTACAAATCATGTAGGTCAGCGCCCACCAGAAAAACATATTTGGCGTGCCATCGCCAAGGACGTCCGGACCCTGGGGGTCTACCACAGACGGAGCACCCACTGCCGGAAAAGATGGGAGGACATTCGCCGCTGGAGCAAGAAGACGACGGAGGCTCAGCTGGGGATGGCCTCCCAACGTGGGAGGGGTGCCCATCGCACCATGACCTCCCTGATGTTCTGGATCCTGGCGGTGGCGTACCCGGAGTTGGATGGGCGCTTGAGGGCATCACAGCAGACACAAGGGGGTGAGTACACACGCATTCTGCTGACTTTGCGACTTTCCCAATGGAGGGGTCTGGGTGGGGGAGGTGGGCTGTGGGTTTCCCTAGGGCAGGGCGAGTTCAGTAGGCAAGGTCCCTCCGCAAGGCAGGCCATGTGGCACCCCAGCCCACCTCTGTAGAGTGCCAAGTACACCTAGTCATGCCCCTGTGTCATCAATGTGTGCAGATGTCGTCCATAGCCTTGTAGGCCATTTCCCAGAAATTGAACAGTGGAGCCCAAGAGCGCGGCGTAGTGCAGGGGGCTTGTGTGTCTGTTGTGTCCGCCAATGGTAGTGGTAATGCATGCACTCAACATGTCTTTCTTCTGTCGTCGTCCCCTTTTTGTGGTCTCCCTGTTCTTGTGTGCATTAGCATCATCAGGCAGAGGAGCAGTGGCACCGGAGCACCAGGGGGCTGCATCCCACATGGCCATGGAGGGCCACACTACGGACTCGGACTTCACCAGTGGGACAGAGGGCGAGGGGAGCTCCATGGTGGGGACAGGAGCTGAGACCAGTGACACAGACTCGTCCTCTGATGGGAGCTCCCTTGTGGTGGCGGCAACATCTGTGCCCCCCCATCCACAAGTACAGCCGCCGCCCCCCTTCCAGCACCGCCCTCCCAGCAGCCCCTCAGCCTTCGCCCCGTGCCCGCTCACCCAGGAGGGTGGGCATCACCTTCGCCCCAGGCACCTCAGGCCCTGCCCAAGTCACCCCTGCTGACCTCAGTGAGGAGGCCATTGACCTCCTCAGGTCCCTCACTGTTGGGCAGTCTACCATTTTGAATGCCATCCAGGGTGTAGAAAGGCAGTTGCAACAAACAAATGCATTCCTGGAGGGCATTCATTCTGGTCAGGCGGCCCTTCAGCGAGCTTTTCAGACTCTGGCCTCAGCACTGATGGCAGCCATTGTCCCTGTGGATAGCCTCCCCCCTCCAACTTCCTCCACCCCGACCCAATCCCCTGTACCTCAGCCTATCCCAAGCACACCTACAGACCAGCATGCACACACGTCAACACACAAGGGAAGCTCAGGCAAACATAAGCACCACACATCCCACAGGCACTCACGCAAGCATCACACACATGCATACATACCAACATCCACTGCCTCCACTGTGTCCCCCTCCTCCTCGTCTCCCTCCTCCCTCCCAGTCTCGTCTACACTCACACCTGAATGCACTAGCTCTACAGCCACTACGTCCCTCTCCAGCACACCCACCACCACACCCCGCTCACGTTCAGTCACCACCCCTACTACCATTCACAAGTCCCCTGTGTCCTCTCCCAGTGTGTCTGTGACGCCCCCTCCGAAGATACACAAATGCAGGCACACACCCACCCAACAGCCATCCACCTCACGACAGCCTCCAGCGCATGCACCTTCACCCAAAGTCAGCAAATGAATACCTCCTACAACCACAACCTCTTCCTCCACTTCCAACCCCCTCCAGCTACCCGTCCCAGTGTGTCAAAAAAACATTTCCTGTCCAACCTTGACCTCTTTCCCACACCTCCCCCACCCCGTCCGTCTCCTAGGTCCTTAACTAGCACCTCAGCCACAACATCTCCGGGACCAGTGGTGCCTGTAGTCACCGGAATCTGGAGTGCACCGGCCACCAGGGCAGCCAGTGTGGCACGGAGCCACAGCAGAGACAGTCCCCCACCTGTGAAGCATCTGAAGTTGGCCAGTGCCCGGCGGGAGAGGGGGAAGACTCCAGCCACCAAAGCCGCTCCCAGGGGCCCGGTGGGAGTGTGGAGTCAGCTGTGACACCTTCCAAGGTGGGGAAGGGCCACAAGAAACTCGGCAAGTCTGAGAAGAGCAGCACGGCGGAGAAGACCGCCATCATCCCCGCTGCCCAGGAGGCCACCGCCAGCACCAGCCCAGCTGCCCAGGAGGCCACCGCCAGCACCAGCCCAGCTGCCCAGGACAGAACCACCAGCACCAGCCCAGGACAGAACCGCCAGCACCAGCTCAGCTGCCCAGGACAGAACCGCCAGCACCAGCCCAGCTGCCCAGGACAGAACCGCCAGCACCAGCCCAGCTGCCCAGGACAGGACTGCCAGCACCAGTCCAGCTGCCCAGGAGGCCACCGCCAGCACCAGCCCAGCTGCCCAGGAGGCCAGCACCAGCCCCACTGCCCAGGAGGCCACCTCCAGCACCAGCCCTGCTGCCCAGGAGGACACCGCCAGCACCAGCCCCGCTGGGCCATGAAGGACCGCCAGCAAAAGCCCCGCTGGGCCATGAAGGACCGCCAGCAGCTGAGTCCCTGCAATGGAGACCGCCGCCTCAAGCACCGCTGAACAGGGCACCGCCGTCTCAAGCACCGCTGAACAGGGCAGTGCTGTCTCAAGCACAGCTGAACAGGGCACCGCCGTCTCAAGCACCGCTGAACAGGGCAACGCCGTCTCAAGCACCGCTGAACGGGGCACCGCCGTCTCAAGCACCGCTGGCCCATGAGTGCCAAGGGCACTGACGCTACTGAGTCCGTCACGGGGAGGATGAAGCACTCTGGGCACCAGGCCCCTCCAGAACCAGTGGAGAAAGGCATCCACTACCTCAGTCCTTAGCAGGATGAAGCACTCTGGGCACAAGGCCCCCTCCAGAACCAGTGCAGAATCACATCCACTACCTCTGTCCTTTGCAGGATTCTTAGAAAATATATATTTTTAAAACAACTGGCTGTAAAAATCTCCGATGTAACCCAATAAAATATGTATTATAGGACTTTTTGTATCATGACCACATATCTATTTCCCCTGATTTTTATGAATTGCTTTTATCAATTCTGAAAAGGGATGATACTGGTTTAAACCAATACTAGATTGTAAGACTGCCAATCTTAGCCTGCGGTTAGGCTGTTTGACATAATTGTACACCTCAACAATTTGCCAAGAGTCCATTACATGCAGTGTTGATGGTTTATGTCCAAAATACCTAAGATCACTACCTCTGGAAAAATTATTCATAGCTTGTCTTAACATGGGTATAGGTAGGCTTAACAAGTTGATAGGGTTTACCAGGGGTAAAGCTGGCTTATTGCTTATAATTGTATTCACCTTCTTTGCCCATATTAAATTACTTCCCGGTGTCTCAGCTCTACATTAACAAAGTTTTGTCTCCCTGAATTTTCCAGCCTGTTTGACCAATTTCTATCCTTATAGCCTGAATCATAGAAGCACCTGGAAGGCTCTACAGACATTTTAAACAACTTCCCACTGGTAACTTCCATCCAAGCAGAGTATTTCTATCCCTCATTATAGCTGTTGTTTTGTCATGGCAGTAAAGGCGACCAAAGTTGATTTTAGGGAGGGCCCTCTGAATACCATGCTAATTTGTTTTTAGTCCTGTTGCAGAGGATAATGCTTTGGCTTTTCAAGTATCTATGTGTTCTTCCATTTTAATATTTATTGAAGAATTCACCTAGATACTAGTAGGAGGTCACCTCTTCCACCTCTGGTTTTCCTAAATACCATGAGAATAGTGTTGATTTATGCACAAGCACTACTATTCTGATGTGATCAAGGTTGATGGCTAGCTTCTCCAAGTACAATATCTACTAACTTCTGCTGATTTCGTTTGTTGTCCTATCTGGGTTGCATCCATAACCACTTAATAATCATCTACATAAAGGAGGCTCAGAATGTGTGTCCCTGTCATCTTTGGCCTAAAAATTTATTAATCAAAACTGAAGCGAGGCCTCCAAGTACAGTGCAAACTATAAGGGAGAGGAGGCAACAGACAACCCTGTCTGAGACCATTCTGCATTGGGATTTTATGTGCCAGAGAACTCTCCAATGTATTTTTATTCTTGCCCAGTTTCCTCTATGTAGCCATTTTAGTATTTCAAGTGAATATCCAGGTACCTGGATTTTTTAAGGTCTATTATAGCAGTCCCCTATTGACCAACAAGTCTATAAAACAACAGAACAGATTACCCGTTTGCGCTATAGAGTTTCACGCCTGCCCCTAAAGGCTGAAGCAGCAGTCTGTGGTTGCATTACAACTCTCATCTTCCATTCTCTGGCTTTTTCGAGTATTCTCAAGTCTTGGTATAGTTATTCTCAAATGTTGTTCAGTTTGGTTAAAGAGCTTTCTAGATGTCTGGGCAAATACTTTGGTGGGTAACAGGATATAAAGTTGGTTGATCCCTAATCTTAAATGATTTCACAAAAACTGATTTAGTTCTGTTCTTTTAGCATGAACTTCATCCTTTGCTAACAATTTAATACCTAGAGCATGTCACCTATTATCTGCCATAAATAAAGCTTCCTTTGCTAGACTCAAAGCAGCATTTGTTTTCTCTCTTCCAGTTTTTGTATTTACAAACCTGTGGGGTCCTTCTGAGTGGAGAAAGGCAGGCACCAGAACAAGATTGAAATTGAAAGCAAGTTTATTTCAATTCCAACAAACAGCACACAACAAATCTGACCATGGGCTGCAGGCGTCAGTCACCAACTGACTCTCTTGGACCCAACCCGTGGAATACTCCTTCCCATGTTCTGAATCTACATTCTACGCATTCACCCATCAGCCTGTTCCCACAAACACCAGCCACAACACATCTTCCCCCTTAACAACACAATAATAAACAAAACTTAAAATGAACAAAACATACATATCAATGCTACAAAACATACATCAATCTATGTCACAAATGAGTGCAGTACAAACACAACTCATAACAGACAAAACCAACACTAACCACAAAATCTTCAGATAAAATCCAACAAATGCATAGTCAGCAGTAATTTCCTAAACCCCTAAACAGAACCTACAATACAAAAACCCTCAAGAAAAATACATTACTCCAACACATAGGGCCTGATTCACAAAGCTAAACTTAGACCAAAAGTCTAAGTTTAGGCCAAAAGTGTAACTTTAGTACGAGTAAAGTTAGACTTTAGGTCTAAACTTAGACTTTTGGTCTCAACTTAGACTTTCGATCTAAGTTTACCTTTGTGAATCGGGCCCACTATCTTAAAGACACTCACGAGGGCGTATTCTTCTCCTGTTTTCTCTTGAAGACATAGAACACTGCATCAACACCCAACCTGTGCCTCTCATGTGCCTCAACCCAATTTTCGTCACTCATGTCGCCCACACCAAACAGCGACAGCACCCACTCATCTACCTGAGTTTGCCCTTCTTGTCTGAGATCATTCTGCCCAATCACCATCCTTCAGCTACAGAATCATGGTCATTATCTACATTCAATTGTTCCTTGTCTCTACTAAAACCACATTTCTCTTGTTCTGCCATTTTCCATTTCTCACCAAGACTGCATGCTGAGAGACCTTGACAATGCGTATTTTGGATAAAATATAGAATTACTATTCTTGGTACCCACTGGTCTTTTCACTTTGACTGCATCGCCAACTCAAAAGTGAACTTCCTTCACCTTGTTATCTTTGTCATAGCCTACTTTGGTTTTTATCTGAGTACTCTCTACCTTGTTGCACACCTGATCCAGATCAGGGAGCCTGTCCAAATACTTTGTATGTTCCATAACCCGACTGTGACTTAACTTTCAAGATCCATACCTGCTCTTTATTAACACAAAGAGATCGATTCCTGTAAGTGAGTGTGGGGTGTTGTGATAGCTTCATAACCTTTCCTGGACAGTTTCCAACACATCCGCACCTGCTGTGAAGGCCAATTGAATAGTCTCTTTCAACATTATGTTCACTCTTTCTACCATGTCTTTACCCTGTAGATTATACAGAGCTGCTGATAAGTGTTTCACACCAAATGACTGCAAAAATGAAATTATTAATTGTGACTTAAACTGTACTTTTTATCCGTGACCAAAGTCCAGAGAACTACTTCCCTGCAAAACATTTCCTTCATTAACTCCACAACCCATTTTGAATGATAATCTACCAGTACCAATGCATATCTCATCTCAGAATTTAAGTTATACATTGAGCCAATAAAAACCATCTCTAACTTTTCCCAAGGGCCATTGGGAAATTTTACTGGGTGCAGAGCAGTATTAGGCACACACAATGTTTTGTCCACGTCTTGACGACTCCAACA
The DNA here is from genome assembly GCF_031143425.1 of Pleurodeles waltl. NCBI lineage: Eukaryota > Metazoa > Chordata > Amphibia > Caudata > Salamandridae > Pleurodeles > Pleurodeles waltl. The sequence continues at coordinate 698,817,086 of NC_090442.1, read as the reverse complement.
CCTGCTCACATGCTTCTATACTTCAATATCCATACCTGTCCACCAATAATACGTGGGTAGGCATTTTTTAGTGCCTGTCATCCCAAGATGTCCTTGGAAGGCAAGAGCAGTCACACTAAGGACCTCATTATAAACACGGCGGGAAAGACCTGCCAAATAATGAAGCACATGAAAAACAGGCAGCCTAAAAAACACCCATCGCCAGCAGAGGAGTGTCAACAACGACAAAAGAGGCCGGCCACTGGCCGACTGAAAAGCCCTACCCACCCAACAAATAATGAAGCACTAGACCGCTGTCAGTTCCGGGGCGGGAACCACCGACACGCAAAGCCTGGCGGAAATGAACCAAATAAAAGGAAACACTCACCGGAGGCTCACACAACACCCAAAGCAGACATGGAGAGTTGCAAATCATGCCAGTGCTGCTCCTTGCCATATACCTTCACGACCGAGACCGCTGACGAAGACGACAACGGTAAGTACCGCAACCTACTAAACAAGGGAAGAAAGGGCACAGTTACATACCCACCCACTCCACCCACCCTGCAAAGCACCAACAACCCCTCACAACAGCGCAAGCCATACACACCTGAGCAAAAGATACTTACCTGACAGAAGCCCAAGACAACCCTGAGACAACCTGCCCAAAGTACCCACATGTGCACAAAACCCCCCCACAATGAAACGAGGAACCACGGATCCAAAGTGTACCAACACCAATACTGGCCACACAAACTTTAATAAAGCTCCAGGAGCAACAGATTGTCCACATTAGGCCAATGACCTGTCCATAGCAATAAGGCGGATGGGCCTAAATGGCCCAAACTTGACTCCCACATGTGCACGTTGTACTCCACCATAAAGGGGCATCAATGGGGCAGCCAGGCACCTCAGGGAACAGAGGCAGGGGGTGGCGGGAGTGGGGACTTACGTGTGAGAGGGGAAGACTTGGGCTTACGTTTGGGAGGTGGAAGGGTTTGGGTTTAGCCTTGGAAGGTGGGGGAGTGGGCTTGGACTGGGGGGGGCGACAGATGTACCTGGGCCAGCACAGGGCCTCTTGCTCACAGGGGAAGGTGCACGGGAAAGGGAAGGGCGGACAGGGGCGGACTTGGACGTGGGAGGAGTGGACAGAGCAAGGAGGTATGCACGTTTAGGGATGAGACGGGGTGGGCCAGTGGGTTCAAAAAGGTCTACACAGGATAGGAAAAGTTTCCTAGGGGCAGTCGGGGTGGACCTGGAGGAAGGTGTGGGAGTGGAGGTAGAGGGAGTGGTTGTAACAGGTGTAGGTGTGCGTGATGTGGATGCAGGTGACTGTACAGTATGCTGAGGTGTGGTGGATGTGTGTTGGGTGGGTGTCTGGGAACGTCTGACCATCTTGGGAGGAGGGGTTGGACACAGTGGGACAAGACAGGCTGCCAGTGTAAATGGATGTTGTCTGGGTGTCTGCACGTTTGGTGAGTGTGCTGCAAGTTGTAGTCAGCGTCGTTGTGGAGAGTGCAGGTGTGGTGTCAGGGGTGCATGACTAGATGTCTGATGTTGTGGTGACTGCAAGATTGGGGTCAGAAACAGTGAATGAAGGTGCAGTGCCTGTGAGTATTCATTTAGAGGTGACAGACAGGGAGGCGGAAGAGGTGGACACAGTGGGGAAAGTGGATGTTGTTGTGTGTGCCTTTGTATGTTGGCTGTGTGTATGCCTGTGGTGGGAAGTGTGGTGCTTGTGTTTCTCTGTGTGCTTCTTGTGTGTTGAGGTGTGAGCATGGCTGTCTAAATGTGTGCTTGGGATGGGTGAAGGGAGTGGGGTGCTGGAAAGGGCAGATGTGGTTGGAGGGGGGACAGAAAGACCATTGGCTGCCGTCAAAGAGTAGTCCGGAGCCTGAAAAGATCTCTGTAGCACCGTGAATACCATCCAGGTATGCATTGGTCTGCTGCATCTAGGATACTTGCCCCTGAATAGCATTCACGATGGTTGTCTGCCCTACAGAGATGGTCCACAGGAGGTCAATAGCCTCCTCCGTGAGGGCAGCAGGGCTCACTGGGGCAGGGGATGAGGTGCCTGGGGCGAAGGAGACGCCCACCCTTCTGGGTGAGCCGGCACAGGCAACTGGGTGGGGAGCAACTGGGAGGGCGGTGATAGTATGGGGGGGGCGGAAGATGACAAAGAATGGGTGGGCCACTAGGGTCCACCACCACCAGGGAGCTCCCATCAGAGGAGGTATCAGAATAACTACCTCCAGTGGTAGTTGCCTCCCCCGTGGTACTCCCCTCGCCCTCCAACCCACTGGTCCCCTTGGTGTCACTCGACTCTGCCTCCTTGGAACCGTGGGCCGCTACATCCCCACTAGCCGGTGCCACTGTTCCCTCGCCAGATGATGCTGATGTACACAGACAACACAAGAGTTAAGGGGGGGGAGACAAAACAGGAGAGAAATCTGTAAATAGCTGAATGGATGTACATAACTGGCTCACACATACTCCCACCCAGGAAATATACCAACATGCAGTCAGAGTCCCTGCCACTAGACAGCATACGTATCACAGCACCCTCAGACATCCATCCAGGAGGCATACAATGGTCTTGGTACTCACCCCCTTGTGTCTGCTCTGCAGCCTTCAAGCACCCATCCAAGTCTGGATATGCCACCGCCAGAATGTGGCGCATTAGGGGGGGGCAGGCCCCAAAAGGCACCCCTTCCTCGTTGGGAGGACTTCCCCAACTGGGCCTTGCAGATATTCCTCGCCCAGCGCCGCAGGTCCTCCCACCGCTTCCTGCAGTGGGTGCTCCACCGGTTGTAGACACATAGGGTCCGCACCTCCCTGGTAATGGCGTGCCAGAGTTCCCTCTTCTGATGGGCGCTGACCTGTAATAGACACACAGGAAAGAAACAATGAGGTCAGAATAAGCACATGTGGTACCGGTGGCCATACATCCCTTATGGGACTGACACTTAAAACAGCATTACAGCACCTCACTCACTCAGATTGTCATGCATTATATGGCTGTGCAGTTACAAATCATGCACACATGTTTACAGGCATCCACCACCATCACACACATCCATGCACCCCAATCCGCCTACTCACCTGCACCTCTGGTTGACCATATAGCTTGGCATACAGGGGTAGGACCCCGTCCACCAGCTTGTTCAGCTCCTCCGGCAATCAAGTGAACCTGGGGTGACGAAATGGCATACACTCCGCGGCGGTGTGCACCGTCACCGCCCGCGGCGATCATGATAGGCGTATGTTCCCCATTGAAAACCATGTTTACGCCATTAAGACAACCGAAGCAGTACAACGTCACTTCCACTGCTACATATCTGGATGACAGGGGGCTGACATTTTGCATATCACTACGCAGTTATTATTTGGTCATTGGCCCCATGCTTGCCCGATGGACCCCAGCCCTCAAACGCATGGCCAAAAGATAATTTACTCACCACAACAGTCCAGATGTATCAGTTAGGACATGTCACTACAGTTTAACATCCTACAATGCTTATGTGTCACCTACTTGTATGACAGCAGTGTTATCTACACAACATGTTGTGCAAATGAATTTGTGTACCTCACCTGTGTTCTCCACTCCTCCTAGGCACAGACCCATGTGGCGAGGGAGGGCCCCATCTGTGTACAGACCACTTGTTGATTTGGAGACCATGGTGGAACGTAACATTATTTTCAATTACAGACTCACTCGTGCTACAATTCATGAACTTTGTGCATTACTGGATCCAGCACTGAGACTGGCTAATCGGAATCTGCATGCCATCCCTCCTGAAGTGCAAGTGCTCTCTGTACTCCATTTCCGGCCACAGGCTCATTTCAGGTGACTGTGAGCATGGTTGCAGGCTTTTTACAGCCAATGTTTTGCCTCATCCTGTCCAGATTCCTGGATGCATTTGTACAACACCTGCAGTCATATATGAGGTTTCCCCAAAGTCCTGAACTACCTGCAATCAAGTCAGACTTTTATGCCTTTGCTAACATTCCCCATGTGATAGGTGCCATCGATGGCACCCACATAGCTCTCATCCCCCTAAGAGTCAGTGACCAGGTGTTCAGAAACAGGAAGAACTTTCACTCTATGAACATTCAATTGGTGTGTACTGCAGACCAGTACATCTCACATGTGAATGCCATGTTCCCTGGATCAGTCCATGATTCATTTGTGTTGAGGAACAGCAGTGTGCCAGACATGATGGAACAACTACAAGGGGACAGAGGATGGATCATGGGTGAGTGTGGCTAACAATTTTACTGTACATTGCTGACAGCCAGACTGTCTGCAACTGTGGGTAGTTAGTTACAGTCATGTTTTCCCCACTTTTGCAGGAGATTCTGGCTACACCAACATGCATTGGCTACTGACACCAGTGAGTGCGGAATCCTAGAACTGATGCAGAGAGGAATTACAATGAGGCCCATGGACGTATCAGGAGGGTGATTGAGCGCACTATAGGTCTCCTGAAGGCTAGATTCTGTTGCTTCCATATCTCTGGGGGTTCCATGTGCTATGGCCCTGAGAAGGTGTGTAGAATAGTGGTGGCCTGCTGCATGCTGCACAACGTGGCTGTGAGGAAATCTATTCCCCTCTTGGAAGAGGAGGGTGCTATATTTCCAGACCAGCTTCCTCTGAGAGGGGATGAGAGTTCTGGTAATGATGAAGAGGGGGAAGATGTACACTCCAGGAACCAACTGATCCAACTATACTTCTAGTGACTCAGAGGTACTAATGTTGTCTGTACTGCATACTGTCGGTCTGACTTATTCTCTATGGGGGTGTTGGGTCTGTAGAGATTTACACTGTAACAAGGTATTCAAGTGCTATGTGACATGATGAACAACTAGTTAGACATTTCTGTTAACTCCACACCATGTTGTGCGTGGGGTGCCATTCCTGCAATAAAGATCTGATTATTTGATTTCAATGGCAAATGCATTCACACTTCAATCTGATTCAACACAATGACAGAGGACACTGACATTGGTGTACATGTGTTTTAAGGGATGCCATGGTGCTCTATACAGTGATGGCAGTGGGCTGATGGTGATGTCCATACTGGCTACATGGTCTCAGCAATTGGTGGCTGTGGTAATGTGTCCATCTGTACCTTGCAGTTTGTGGAGTTGGTATTGGCCGGTGGGGATGGTGGTTCAGTAGCACACTTGGGAGACAGTTCATGTCAGAGTCACTTCTACGACAGTGCCTTGGTCTGGGCAGGCATACCAGTACCATATCTGGGCCTGAGGGACTGTTTGAGTGCCTGTTGTTGGACTGTACGGGTAGGGGTGCTGGTCTCCTGTGTGTCCTTAGATAGTTGCACCAGTCCAGTTGCTGCTGCTGATGTTGATGGCTGGTCTGTATCGTAGTCTGTGGTAGGGGCTTCCTGGTTTGTGGGGGTCTCAGGCTGGGTTGGGAAGTGGTGCAGCAGCACACCTGCAATGGCGGCCGTGGTGGCATTGAGCTGTTTCCACTGTTCCATGCACTCTTGGTGGTGTGCTATCTGCAGCCTTTGATTCTGCTCCAGGGTGGCCACGATCTGGCCCATCCTGTCCTGGGTATGGTGGTATGCTCCCAGGACCTCAGAGATCACCTTCAGGGCTGCAGCATCCATCCTTAATCCTCCCTCTGAGGCACTGATGCCCTCCCACTGGGCCTACCCCCTGTGCCTGTGTCCCCTGCACAGGTCTGGCGGTACCACTTGTACTGGGGCCATTGTCATCCTGCCTGTTAGTCGGTGGTGACTGTGGCCTCTGTCCTTGTGTTCCACCAGTCTGTGGCCTGGATACACAGGTGTGGGTTTGTTTGTCCAGGGCTGATTTTGGTGGCTGGGTGGTAGGGGTGTCAGTGGTGTCCTGGGTGGGGCTGCTCGATGGTGACAGTCTAGGGCTGTGTGCTGGGCTAGGGTGTTCCTCACTGTCCATACTACCCTCACAGGTGTCCTGAGTGGTGCCTCTGTCTCCATGTGGGGCACAGGAACCCCTTGTCCTTTGCATCAGGGTGGCATGGGTGGTGGTGCCTGTGAGCGGGAATGGACATGTATGTTACATTTACATAATCGGATGGGGTGCACAGGGCAGGACTATTTTGTGCAGGTTTTCCCCTGTTGGGCCATGCAGGGACTTATTGTGGGGTTGCCATTGCATTTAGTATGGGATGTGGAGGTGCATTGTGGGTGGTGTAGTGCCATTGTGATTCATTTGAGGGGTAGGGCGCTGTGCACAGGGGGAGGGATGTGGGCCTGTTGGTGGGTTTGTGGGCATGTAGGGTCACTGGATGTAGTGATTGTGGCCTGGGTGGGGTAGTGGTACTGGTGGTAGTTGGAGGGGTGTGGAGGTGCATGCATTACAGGTGTGGTGGATATGGGGTAATTGTAGATGACTTACCCGAGTCCATTCCTCCAGTGAGTCCAGTGAGGCCCTCAGGGTGCAGGATGGCCAGTACCTTTTCCTCCCAGTCAGTGGATTCGGGGGGTGTAGGTGGGGGTCCTCCCCCAGTCTTCTGGACTGCAATGTGGTGCCTGGATGCCATGGATCTCACCTTCCCGTGCAGGTCGTTCCATCTCTTGCGGATGTCATCCCTTGTGCGTGGATGGTTTTCCACTGCGTTGACCTTGTTGACTATTGTCTGCCTTAACTCCATCTTCCTGGTGATGGGTGTGTGCTAGACCTCTGCCCTGAATATTTGTGGCTCGACCTTGAGTATCTCGTCCACCATTGTTCTTAGCTCCCTTTCTGTGAAGTGTGGGTGAGTAGGGGGTGCCATGGTGTGTGTTGTGTGTGGTGTGTTGTGTGGATGTTGGTGAGGATGCTGTTGTGTGGTTGGGTGTGTGAGTTGTGTGCTGTTGCATTCAGCGTCTGCTTGTAGTGTTGTCAGTCTGGCTTCTATTGGCGATGCAACGGTTTATGGGGTGCGTCTGTGCGTGTTTTGTAGTGTTGTGGATGTATGTCAGGTGTGTGGGTTTCTACAGCGATACAGCACTTGCTGCACCTACTAAGGGTGAATAATTTTTTGAAAAATTCTTGCTATTTATATTTAAATGACTGCATTTACCATGATGCCTTGGGGCTATTTTCCGCTTGAATGCAAGGCAGTGTGCTCCCTTTTTCTTTTTGGATGTCTAAATGACGGCTCCCGTGAGCCTCTTGCTGACGAGCACTGGCGATGCACCTGTGTGCCTACTGAGTGGTACAAAAACCTGTAAAGACGTTTGGCGGCATTTCAAGCGACCCCTTCAGTTACATACGCTCTCTGCTGATGACGGCCGAAAGCCAGAAACACGTGTCCAGAGATACGGCACTCGCTGCACCTACCTTAGGTGAAAGACTTTCTACAGCGATACGGCACTTGCTGCACCTACTAAGGGTGAATCATTTTTTGAAAAATTCTTGCTATTTATATTTAAATGACTGCATTTACCATGATGCCTTGGGGCTATTTTCCGCTTGAATGCAAGGCAGTGTGCTCCCTTTTTCTTTTTGGATGTCTAAATGACGGCTCCCGTGAGCCTCTTGCTGACGAGCACTGGCGATGCACCTGTGTGCCTACTGAGTGGTACAAAAACCTGTAAAGACGTTTGGCGGCATTTCAAGTGACCCCTTCAGTTACATACGCTCTCTGCTGATGACGGCCGAAAGCCAGAAACACGTGTCCAGAGATACGGCACTCGCTGCACCTACCTTAGGTGAAAGACTTTCTACAGCGATACGGCACTTGCTGCACCTACTAAGGGTGAATCATTTTTTGAAAAATTCTTGCTATTTATATTTAAATGACTGCATTTACCATGATGCCTTGGGGCTATTTTCCGCTTGAATGCAAGGCAGTGTGCTCCCTTTTTCTTTTTGGATGTCTAAATGACGGCTCCCGTGAGCCTCTTGCTGACGAGCACTGGCGATGCACCTGTGTGCCTACTGAGTGGTACAAAAACCTGTAAAGACGTTTGGCGGCATTTCAAGCGACCCCTTCAGTTACATACGCTCTCTGCTGATGACGGCCGAAAGCCAGAAACACGTGTCCAGAGATACGGCACTCGCTGCACCTACCTTAGGTGAAAGACTTTCTACAGCGATACGGCACTTGCTGCACCTACTAAGGGTGAATAATTTTTTGAAAAATTCTTGCTATTTATATTTAAATGACTGCATTTACCATGATGCCTTGGGGCTATTTTCCGCTTGAATGCAAGGCAGTGTGCTCCCTTTTTCTTTTTGGATGTCTAAATGACGGCTCCCGTGAGCCTCTTGCTGACGAGCACTGGCGATGCACCTGTGTGCCTACTGAGTGGTACAAAAACCTGTAAAAACGTTTGGCGGCATTTCAAGCGACCCCTTCAGTTACATACGCTCTCTGCTGATGACGGCCGAAAGCCAGAAACACGTGTCCAGAGATACGGCACTCGCTGCACCTACCTTAGGTGAAAGACTTTCTACAGCGATACGGCACTTGCTGCACCTACTAAGGGTGAATAATTTTTTGAAAAATTCTTGCTATTTATATTTAAATGACTGCATTTACCATGATGCCTTGGGGCTATTTTCCGCTTGAATGCAAGGCAGTGTGCTCCCTTTTTCTTTTTGGATGTCTAAATGACGGCTCCCGTGAGCCTCTTGCTGACGAGCACTGGCGATGCACCTGTGTGCCTACTGAGTGGTACAAAAACCTGTAAAGACGTTTGGCGGCATTTCAAGCGACCCCTTCAGTTACATACGCTCTCTGCTGATGACGACCGAAAGCCAGAAACACGTGTCCAGAGATACGGCACTCGCTGCACCTACCTTAGGTGAAAGACTTTCTACAGCGATACGGCACTTGCTGCACCTACTAAGGGTGAATAATTTTTTGAAAAATTCTTGCTATTTATATTTAAATGACTGCATTTACCATGATGCCTTGGGGCTATTTTCCGCTTGAATGCAAGGCAGTGTGCTCCCTTTTTCTTTTTGGATGTCTAAATGACGGCTCCCGTGAGCCTCTTGCTGACGAGCACTGGCGATGCACCTGTGTGCCTACTGAGTGGTACAAAAACCTGTAAAGACGTTTGGCAGCATTTCAAGTGACCCCTTCAGTTACATACGCTCTCTGCTGATGACGGCCGAAAGCCAGAAACACGTGTCCAGAGATACGGCACTCGCTGCACCTACCTTAGGTGAAAGACTTTCTACAGCGATACGGCACTTGCTGCACCTACTAAGGGTGAATAATTTTTTGAAAAATTCTTGCTATTTATATTTAAATGACTGCATTTACCATGATGCCTTGGGGCTATTTTCCGCTTGAATGCAAGGCAGTGTGCTCCCTTTTTCTTTTTGGATGTCTAAATGACGGCTCCCGTGAGCCTCTTGCTGACGAGCACTGGCGATGCACCTGTGTGCCTACTGAGTGGTACAAAAACCTGTAAAGACGTTTGGCGGCATTTCAAGCGACCCCTTCAGTTACATACGCTCTCTGCTGATGACGGCCGAAAGCCAGAAACACGTGTCCAGAGATACGGCACTCGCTGCACCTACCTTAGGTGAAAGACTTTCTACAGCGATACGGCACTTGCTGCACCTACTAAGGGTGAATAATTTTTTGAAAAATTCTTGCTATTTATATTTAAATGACTGCATTTACCATGATGCCTTGGGGCTATTTTCCGCTTGAATGCAAGGCAGTGTGCTCCCTTTTTCTTTTTGGATGTCTAAATGACGGCTCCCGTGAGCCTCTTGCTGACGAGCACTGGCGATGCACCTGTGTGCCTACTGAGTGGTACAAAAACCTGTAAAGACGTTTGGCGGCATTTCAAGCGACCCCTTCAGTTACATACGCTCTCTGCTGATGACGGCCGAAAGCCAGAAACACGTGTCCAGAGATACGGCACTCGCTGCACCTACCTTAGGTGAAAGACTTTCTACAGCGATACGGCACTTGCTGCACCTACTAAGGGTGAATAATTTTTTGAAAAATTCTTGCTATTTATATTTAAATGACTGCATTTACCATGATGCCTTGGGGCTATTTTCCGCTTGAATGCAAGGCAGTGTGCTCCCTTTTTCTTTTTGGATGTCTAAATGACGGCTCCCGTGAGCCTCTTGCTGACGAGCACTGGCGATGCACCTGTGTGCCTACTGAGTGGTACAAAAACCTGTAAAGACGTTTGGCGGCATTTCAAGCGACCCCTTCAGTTACATACGCTCTCTGCTGATGACGGCCGAAAGCCAGAAGCACGTGTCCAGAGATACGGCACTCGCTGCACCTACCTTAGGTGAAAGACTTTCTACAGCGATACGGCACTTGCTGCACCTACTAAGGGTGAATAATTTTTTGAAAAATTCTTGCTATTTATATTTAAATGACTGCATTTACCATGATGCCTTGGGGCTATTTTCCGCTTGAATGCAAGGCAGTGTGCTCCCTTTTTCTTTTTGGATGTCTAAATGACGGCTCCCGTGAGCCTCTTGCTGACGAGCACTGGCGATGCACCTGTGTGCCTACTGAGTGGTACAAAAACCTGTAAAGACGTTTGGCGGCATTTCAAGCGACCCCTTCAGTTACATACGCTCTCTGCTGATGACGGCCGAAAGCCAGAAACACGTGTCCAGAGATACGGCACTCGCTGCACCTACCTTAGGTGAAAGACTTTCTACAGCGATACGGCACTTGCTGCACCTACTAAGGGTGAATAATTTTTTGAAAAATTCTTGCTATTTATATTTAAATGACTGCATTTACCATGATGCCTTGGGGCTATTTTCCGCTTGAATGCAAGGCAGTGTGCTCCCTTTTTCTTTTTGGATGTCTAAATGACGGCTCCCGTGAGCCTCTTGCTGACGAGCACTGGCGATGCACCTGTGTGCCTACTGAGTGGTACAAAAACCTGTAAAGACGTTTGGCGGCATTTCAAGCGACCCCTTCAGTTACATACGCTCTCTGCTGATGACGGCCGAAAGCCAGAAACACGTGTCCAGAGATACGGCACTCGCTGCACCTACCTTAGGTGAAAGACTTTCTACAGCGATACGGCACTTGCTGCACCTACTAAGGGTGAATAATTTTTTGAAAAATTCTTGCTATTTATATTTAAATGACTGCATTTACCATGATGCCTTGGGGCTATTTTCCGCTTGAATGCAAGGCAGTGTGCTCCCTTTTTCTTTCTGGATGTCTAAATGACGGCTCCCGTGAGCCTCTTGCTGACGAGCACTGGCGATGCACCTGTGTGCCTACTGAGTGGTACAAAAACCTGTAAAGACGTTTGGCGGCATTTCAAGCGACCCCTTCAGTTACATACGCTCTCTGCTGATGACGGCCGAAAGCCAGAAACACGTGTCCAGAGATACGGCACTCGCTGCACCTACCTTAGGTGAAAGACTTTCTACAGCGATACGGCACTTGCTGCACCTACTAAGGGTGAATAATTTTTTGAAAAATTCTTGCTATTTATATTTAAATGACTGCATTTACCATGATGCCTTGGGGCTATTTTCCGCTTGAATGCAAGGCAGTGTGCTCCCTTTTTCTTTTTGGATGTCTAAATGACGGCTCCCGTGAGCCTCTTGCTGATGAGCACTGGCGATGCACCTGTGTGCCTACTGAGTGGTACAAAAACCTGTAAAGACGTTTGGCGGCATTTCAAGCGACCCTTTCAGTTACATACGCTCTCTGCTGATGACGGCCGAAAGCCAGAAACACGTGTCCAGAGATACGGCACTCGCTGCACCTACCTTAGGTGAAAGACTTTCTACAGCGATACGGCACTTGCTGCACCTACTAAGGGTGAATAATTTTTTGAAAAATTCTTGCTATTTATATTTAAATGACTGCATTTACCATGATGCCTTGGGGCTATTTTCCGCTTGAATGCAAGGCAGTGTGCTCCCTTTTTCTTTTTGGATGTCTAAATGACGGCTCCCGTGAGCCTCTTGCTGACGAGCACTGGCGATGCACCTGTGTGCCTACTGAGTGGTACAAAAACCTGTAAAGACGTTTGACGGCATTTCAAGCGACCCCTTCAGTTACATACGCTCTCTGCTGATGACGGCCGAAAGCCAGAAACACGTGTCCAGAGATACGGCACTCGCTGCACCTACCTTAGGTGAAAGACTTTCTACAGCGATACGGCACTTGCTGCACCTACTAAGGGTGAATAATTTTTTGAAAAATTCTTGCTATTTATATTTAAATGACTGCATTTACCATGATGCCTTGGGGCTATTTTCCGCTTGAATGCAAGGCAGTGTGCTCCCTTTTTCTTTTTGGATGTCTAAATGACGGCTCCCGTGAGCCTCTTGCTGACGAGCACTGGCGATGCACCTGTGTGCCTACTGAGTGGTACAAAAACCTGTAAAGACGTTTGGCGGCATTTCAAGCGACCCCTTCAGTTACATACGCTCTCTGCTGATGACGGCCGAAAGCCAGAAACACGTGTCCAGAGATACGGCACTCGCTGCACCTACCTTAGGTGAAAGACTTTCTACAGCGATACGGCACTTGCTGCACCTACTAAGGGTGAATAATTTTTTGAAAAATTCTTGCTATTTATATGTAAATGACTGCATTTACCATGATGCCTTGGGGCTATTTTCCGCTTGAATGCAAGGCAGTGTGCTCCCTTTTTCTTTTTGGATGTCTAAATGACGGCTCCCGTGAGCCTCTTGCTGACGAGCACTGGCGATGCACCTGTGTGCCTACTGAGTGGTACAAAAACCTGTAAAGACGTTTGGCGGCATTTCAAGCGACCCCTTCAGTTACATACGCTCTCTGCTGATGACGGCCGAAAGCCAGAAACACGTGTCCAGAGATACGGCACTCGCTGCACCTACCTTAGGTGAAAGACTTTCTACAGCGATACGGCACTTGCTGCACCTACTAAGGGTGAATAATTTTTTGAAAAATTCTTGCTATTTATATTTAAATGACTGCATTTACCATGATGCCTTGGGGCTATTTTCCGCTTGAATGCAAGGCAGTGTGCTCCCTTTTTCTTTTTGGATGTCTAAATGACGGCTCCCGTGAGCCTCTTGCTGACGAGCACTGGCGATGCACCTGTGTGCCTACTGAGTGGTACAAAAACCTGTAAAGACGTTTGGCGGCATTTCAAGCGACCCCTTCAGTTACATACGCTCTCTGCTGATGACGGCCGAAAGCCAGAAACACGTGTCCAGAGATACGGCACTCGCTGCACCTACCTTAGGTGAAAGACTTTCTACAGCGATACGGCACTTGCTGCACCTACTAAGGGTGAATAATTTTTTGAAAAATTCTTGCTATTTATATTTAAATGACTGCATTTACCATGATGCCTTGGGGCTATTTTCCGCTTGAATGCAAGGCAGTGTGCTCCCTTTTTCTTTTTGGATGTCTAAATGACGGCTCCCGTGAGCCTCTTGCTGACGAGCACTGGCGATGCACCTGTGTGCCTACTGAGTGGTACAAAAACCTGTAAAGACGTTTGGCGGCATTTCAAGCGACCCCTTCAGTTACATACGCTCTCTGCTGATGACGGCCGAAAGCCAGAAACACGTGTCCAGAGATACGGCACTCGCTGCACCTACCTTAGGTGAAAGACTTTCTACAGCGATACGGCACTTGCTGCACCTACTAAGGGTGAATAATTTTTTGAAAAATTCTTGCTATTTATATTTAAATGACTGCATTTACCATGATGCCTTGGGGCTATTTTCCGCTTGAATGCAAGGCAGTGTGCTCCCTTTTTCTTTTTGGATGTCTAAATGACGGCTCCCGTGAGCCTCTTGCTGACGAGCACTGGCGATGCACCTGTGTGCCTACTGAGTGGTACAAAAACCTGTAAAGACGTTTGGCGGCATTTCAAGCGACCCCTTCAGTTACATACGCTCTCTGCTGATGACGGCCGAAAGCCAGAAACACGTGTCCAGAGATACGGCACTCGCTGCACCTACCTTAGGTGAAAGACTTTCTACAGCGATACGGCACTTGCTGCACCTACTAAGGGTGAATAATTTTTTGAAAAATTCTTGCTATTTATATTTAAATGACTGCATTTACCATGATGCCTTGGGGCTATTTTCCGCTTGAATGCAAGGCAGTGTGCTCCCTTTTTCTTTTTGGATGTCTAAATGACGGCTCCCGTGAGCCTCTTGCTGACGAGCACTGGCGATGCACCTGTGTGCCTACTGAGTGGTACAAAAACCTGTAAAGACGTTTGGCGGCATTTCAAGCGACCCCTTCAGTTACATACGCTCTCTGCTGATGACGGCCGAAAGCCAGAAACACGTGTCCAGAGATACGGCACTCGCTGCACCTACCTTAGGTGAAAGACTTTCTACAGCGATACGGCACTTGCTGCACCTACTAAGGGTGAATAATTTTTTGAAAAATTCTTGCTATTTATATTTAAATGACTGCATTTACCATGATGCCTTGGGGCTATTTTCCGCTTGAATGCAAGGCAGTGTGCTCCCTTTTTCTTTTTGGATGTCTAAATGACGGCTCCCGTGAGCCTCTTGCTGACGAGCACTGGCGATGCACCTGTGTGCCTACTGAGTGGTACAAAAACCTGTAAAGACGTTTGGCGGCATTTCAAGCGACCCCTTCAGTTACATACGCTCTCTGCTGATGACGGCCGAAAGCCAGAAACACGTGTCCAGAGATACGGCACTCGCTGCACCTACCTTAGGTGAAAGACTTTCTACAGCGATACGGCACTTGCTGCACCTACTAAGGGTGAATAATTTTTTGAAAAATTCTTGCTATTTATATTTAAATGACTGCATTTACCATGATGCCTTGGGGCTATTTTCCGCTTGAATGCAAGGCAGTGTGCTCCCTTTTTCTTTTTGGATGTCTAAATGACGGCTCCCGTGAGCCTCTTGCTGACGAGCACTGGCGATGCACCTGTGTGCCTACTGAGTGGTACAAAAACCTGTAAAGACGTTTGGCGGCATTTCAAGCGACCCCTTCAGTTACATACGCTCTCTGCTGATGACGGCCGAAAGCCAGAAACACGTGTCCAGAGATACGGCACTCGCTGCACCTACCTTAGGTGAAAGACTTTCTACAGCGATACGGCACTTGCTGCACCTACTAAGGGTGAATAATTTTTTGAAAAATTCTTGCTATTTATATTTAAATGACTGCATTTACCATGATGCCTTGGGGCTATTTTCCGCTTGAATGCAAGGCAGTGTGCTCCCTTTTTCTTTTTGGATGTCTAAATGACGGCTCCCGTGAGCCTCTTGCTGACGAGCACTGGCGATGCACCTGTGTGCCTACTGAGTGGTACAAAAACCTGTAAAGACGTTTGGCGGCATTTCAAGCGACCCCTTCAGTTACATACGCTCTCTGCTGATGACGGCCGAAAGCCAGAAACACGTGTCCAGAGATACGGCACTCGCTGCACCTACCTTAGGTGAAAGACTTTCTACAGCGATACGGCACTTGCTGCACCTACTAAGGGTGAATAATTTTTTGAAAAATTCTTGCTATTTATATTTAAATGACTGCATTTACCATGATGCCTTGGGGCTATTTTCCGCTTGAATGCAAGGCAGTGTGCTCCCTTTTTCTTTTTGGATGTCTAAATGACGGCTCCCGTGAGCCTCTTGCTGACGAGCACTGGCGATGCACCTGTGTGCCTACTGAGTGGTACAAAAACCTGTAAAGACGTTTGGCGGCATTTCAAGCGACCCCTTCAGTTACATACGCTCTCTGCTGATGACGGCCGAAAGCCAGAAACACGTGTCCAGAGATACGGCACTCGCTGCACCTACCTTAGGTGAAAGACTTTCTACAGCGATACGGCACTTGCTGCACCTACTAAGGGTGAATAATTTTTTGAAAAATTCTTGCTATTTATATTTAAATGACTGCATTTACCATGATGCCTTGGGGCTATTTTCCGCTTGAATGCAAGGCAGTGTGCTCCCTTTTTCTTTTTGGATGTCTAAATGACGGCTCCCGTGAGCCTCTTGCTGACGAGCACTGGCGATGCACCTGTGTGCCTACTGAGTGGTACAAAAACCTGTAAAGACGTTTGGCGGCATTTCAAGCGACCCCTTCAGTTACATACGCTCTCTGCTGATGACGGCCGAAAGCCAGAAACACGTGTCCAGAGATACGGCACTCGCTGCACCTACCTTAGGTGAAAGACTTTCTACAGCGATACGGCACTTGCTGCACCTACTAAGGGTGAATAATTTTTTGAAAAATTCTTGCTATTTATATTTAAATGACTGCATTTACCATGATGCCTTGGGGCTATTTTCCGCTTGAATGCAAGGCAGTGTGCTCCCTTTTTCTTTTTGGATGTCTAAATGACGGCTCCCGTGAGCCTCTTGCTGACGAGCACTGGCGATGCACCTGTGTGCCTACTGAGTGGTACAAAAACCTGTAAAGACGTTTGGCGGCATTTCAAGCGACCCCTTCAGTTACATACGCTCTCTGCTGATGACGGCCGAAAGCCAGAAACACGTGTCCAGAGATACGGCACTCGCTGCACCTACCTTAGGTGAAAGACTTTCTACAGCGATACGGCACTTGCTGCACCTACTAAGGGTGAATAATTTTTTGAAAAATTCTTGCTATTTATATTTAAATGACTGCATTTACCATGATGCCTTGGGGCTATTTTCCGCTTGAATGCAAGGCAGTGTGCTCCCTTTTTCTTTTTGGATGTCTAAATGACGGCTCCCGTGAGCCTCTTGCTGACGAGCACTGGCGATGCACCTGTGTGCCTACTGAGTGGTACAAAAACCTGTAAAGACGTTTGGCGGCATTTCAAGCGACCCCTTCAGTTACATACGCTCTCTGCTGATGACGGCCGAAAGCCAGAAACACGTGTCCAGAGATACGGCACTCGCTGCACCTACCTTAGGTGAAAGACTTTCTACAGCGATACGGCACTTGCTGCACCTACTAAGGGTGAATAATTTTTTGAAAAATTCTTGCTATTTATATTTAAATGACTGCATTTACCATGATGCCTTGGGGCTATTTTCCGCTTGAATGCAAGGCAGTGTGCTCCCTTTTTCTTTTTGGATGTCTAAATGACGGCTCCCGTGAGCCTCTTGCTGACGAGCACTGGCGATGCACCTGTGTGCCTACTGAGTGGTACAAAAACCTGTAAAGACGTTTGGCGGCATTTCAAGCGACCCCTTAAGTTACATACGCTCTCTGCTGATGACGGCCGAAAGCCAGAAACACGTGTCCAGAGATACGGCACTCGCTGCACCTACCTTAGGTGAAAGACTTTCTACAGCGATACGGCACTTGCTGCACCTACTAAGGGTGAATAATTTTTTGAAAAATTCTTGCTATTTATATTTAAATGACTGCATTTACCATGATGCCTTGGGGCTATTTTCCGCTTGAATGCAAGGCAGTGTGCTCCCTTTTTCTTTTTGGGTTTCAAACTTGCCAATGTGTGCATTTCTTGCTGTTGGATCCCATTGCTGGCCGTGGCGGCCTGTACCGCCATTGGTCGTTCAGCATCCACTGACCGCCGCGGTGATTTGTGTATCATTTTTTGGAGGGTGAGGGATTTGTATGCTCGGTGGTGGCAGGGTAGGATGTGCAGCTTTTTTGCCGACAAGGCCCTGGTGGTGGCTGGTGGTAACAGAAATTTTGGCAGATTCTGTTTTTGGCATCTTTATATGGTGGGTTTCTGATCACCGCCAATGGAGGTATTCTGTTCACCGTCGCCACGGCGGGCAACGGTGTTTATCGCCATGTTCATAATGACCCCCCCTAGGTGTCAACTCCAATTGAGGGACTGTTCAATTTCCCCTCATTATGATACTGTCCTCTATAGTCAATTCATCTTTGACTTTGTAAAAGGACTGAAAACCAACACATACCTTTCTTTTTTCAGGCCACCCCTTGATTATGAATTCCTCGGTTTTCTTTTGAAACTATCATGCTCGGAGCACCCCTTCCATCAATTTTTGCTTATAGCTCCTTCCAATACATGCAACCCATCAATCAACCCAACAACAAATTCTATCTCTTCATCAGATTGATCACACTGCATGTTATCAATACAGCATCTAGATAGAAAATCCGCATGCTAATTCTTTCCGCTCCGAATGTATTTGATCACAAAATTGAACTCATACATTCTGGACAGCAGTCTCACTAACCTCGGGCTGACCTTATTGTGTGCATTCTCAGGCAATAAGTATTCAAGTGGTTTATGATCAGTAATGAGCATGGATCTGTCCCCCATAAAAAGGTTTCAAAATGCTTGGTTACCCAAACACATACAAATGCCTCCCTCTCTATTGCACTATATTTACGTTCAGTGACAGAAAGGCACATTTGCGTTCGAACAGCTCTAAGGCCCAAACCACTTGCATCAACTGTTACAATAGATTGCACATCGCCCCTAGATGCATGCAACTCAGGTGCCTTTATTATAAGATTTTTTCACATTTTCAAATGCTGACAAGCCAGACCCTTTCCATGCAAATTGTTCACCTTTCCACACAATTTTCTGAGGAGCTGTGTCTGAAGTGCAAAATTATCAAAGAATCGTGAATAGTATTCACAGAGACACAAAAATGACCTTAATTACTATGAATTTACATTTTTTTCTTCTTAACCGTGAATACTTAACACATCACTCAACACAGACAAATGTTTATCCATAGTATTTGTAAATATAAGAATATCACCCTGATATACCAGAAGATTTTTGCACTCTCCATCAACATCAGTTTTTGAAATACAGAAGCTGCGGAGGCCAAGCCAAAAGGCATCCTTAAGAATCTGAAAGCTCCAAAAACATGTATTGAATGCTATCAAGGAGTGTGATTCCACTGTTGTCGATCTGTCTTTATAAGGAACATTCTCAGTGAAATAACCCATCATGCCTATGTCATGTCCACCGAATACAACTGTATGGACGTTGGGGGCGACAATTGAATGGAATTCCAATTCTTGTAGTACAGTTCATCAGCTACAAACATAATTGGGTACCCTGAATATACTGTGACCTGAACTGGTATGTCTCCTACAGAAATTGTGCATAATGGACCACCTTTGGTCTTCACACACACACAGTGGTATCTATGGTTTCTATGGATAAAACAACATGGTTGCTTTGAACAGAGCACACTTTAGGGTCCGAATTTCCATCTTGAAGTTCTAGCATACCAATTTTCTGGGTATTCTTGCACACCCATGCGAAATGTCCAGATTTTTCACATTTCGCACGTTTTTCCTTTGGCTGGACAATTTTTCACATTAGCTAAGTGTGTGCTGGAAACACGCCTACAACAGTTACCTTGTTTCTTGCCCTATGGAAGCCTAGGTGTAGAAGTTTTATGTTTTGTCACTACTGCATTGACAGATTCTAAATCTGAGCCATTTTTGGATTTGTTTAGTTCCTTTGAGGCCAGAACTGATCTCTCAAAACCTCTAGGTTTTCACTCAAACAGGGATTTCTTCAACATAGAAGTCTTTCTTGGGTTTTCTTGTTAAAACAGTTCACCTCTAGTTGATCCCTTAAATAAGAGTCAATTCTGCCATCAGATTCACATGTGGATATCAATATACATAGTTCTGTCAAGTAAGTATCAATTGATTCATATTGTAGTTGACGTATTGTGTAAAACCTGTGTCTTTCTACTAGTACACTGATGTCATCTTTAAAATGGTTTTGAAGTCTGCACACAGCTTCTACATAAACATTCCATTCAGATTCTAAAGACTGTGTCACCTCAGGTAAGTGTTAAAATATATGTTGTCCCTCTGATCCTAAACAGATATACAGGAATGCTAAATTCCTAACTGGTTCACATTTTGAGGAATCAATTGCAATTAAATAACTTTCAAATCCTTTAAACTATTGTTTCCACTTTGCTTTTAGAGCTACAGCTTCTGCTAGAAAATGCGTTGGGCAGTTTACGTTTTGCATGGTAACAATAGTGAAAATAGAGCAAACGTGAAAACTAGGTATTACTGTACTGAAGATTTTCAGAAAATGTCCATAATTAAACTTCAGTCTGGGAGGTCAGAATTCTATGCTTCCAGGGTTACACAGCCAATGTAACACCAGGTCACAAATGTATTGGTTGAAGTAAGTGGCACACTTCCCATAAACCATTAGAAAAAGTGAAATGATTGGCAGGCGCACCTAAACAATAGCATAAACAGCTGAGCTCGGGTCAATTCACAAGGCAGCGTATAATAAATACATCATCAAATGAACGGCTGGAATCAGTGCACAAGTAGCTCAATGGACTGTCAGCAGAAGGTGAGAGCACGTCACGAGGTAACACGTGAGCGATTCGAGGCTTCAGGCAGCGCATGATCAGATGAATAGCACGATTGTGAGGCGCGAGTGGCAGGCAGCTCACACGCACATACAGCTGGTGCGGTGCTTGATGAAACTGCCACAGCGGGTGAAAGCCCGCTCGTAAACCAGTAGCTGAAATTGTACAAAACAGTCTAAATGAATTGAAATCACTCCTCAGAACACAGCGCGCCTGTACCTTTCCTTAGTGCCGCTTAATGAGAAGTGAAAAAGCTCACCAGCTGCAATGCTGAAGATCCTTACTGCGCGGTTCAGAGGAGCTATTTGGAGACCTACTCGTGGCCAACTTTGTGGGGTCCTTCCGAGCTGAGAAAGTTCAGCCTGAACTTCATCCTTTCCTAACAATTTAATACATTGAGCATGTTGCCTATTCTTTGCCATATATAAAGGTTCATTTGCTAGCCTCGAGCACAGCAGAATTTTTATTTCTCTTACTGATTTTGTATTTACAAACCCCAGTTGTTTTAAATCATTGGGAGCAAATACTTTCAGTGAGGGACAGTAAGAGAGGGCCAGCAGCATCCTAGAGTGAATGTTTAAGTTATTGTTGTTTCTTATATCCGAGGCATTGTATCATCTATATGCATCCAGAGATTTTCCTCTGAGTTATTGTGCTCTTACAAGACCGTAGAATAGTTAGCAATTATTCTCCTATTTTCCTGCATTTCATTTTCTAAATTATTTTGATGTATTGGTTGTTTCCCCCTTGGTTCATCACGCCCTCTTTTTTCCGCATGTGCTTCCTGCAACGGTTTCAGATATTTGGGAGGGACCCAGACTTGGTTGTGTCACAGACCCTAAACTCTGCTCTTTTTTCTGGGGCACACATGATTTTTTAGGTCTTGCTTTAGACAATGCATGCGTTGTCTGTTCAAGACATTTTGTTATCTATCAGTGAGCTTAGACACCTCCCCTTGCTTACCACTGGTTGGCTTCACTTTTATATTAATTTGCTTGCTTCTGACTGGTCAGCTGCTGTACGCTTCATTCCTGTTTGTGTGGTGTGGTTGTCCATCCCCTGGAGCCTGGACACATTACTTGTGTCCTTCCACTGCTCATTGTTCTAGGCACTACTTTTTTATTTGTGTTTGAGCACTCTACCAGAGTGAGTTATTTTTCAGCTGGGTCTGTAGATTACTTCTCCTCCTTGTGTTTCTCTCTGCAGGGCAGTCTCTTTTATTTGCCCACCCGCCTTGCCTCCTTCTGTTTTCCATGCAGCCTTGCCCCCACCCTTCTTCTTGTTGTCCATGTTGCCTTGCCTGCACTCCAGCGCTTTGTGGGTGAATGTTTTACGCTATGTATCTGTAGAAAAGAGATGCATAGGGTTTGAGTTATCAAAGTGATGCTTTATTGTATTCCAAAAATGATATCTCATCCACAGAGGTTCCCTCAGCAGCTCTGCTCCCTTCCTCTCCTTCTCCAACCTCTCCAGACTCCACTACCAGGAATCTGTAATCTTTGTACATGCACATTCCATGTCTTGAGGGATACAGAGCAAGCTTCTCTGTAGATACCACAGTATCCCTTGGAAGAGTACGGTCTCTATGGACGCACTGGTGTCTCAGCAGGGACTTCCCAAAGTTGCTCTTTTCCAGGGAGACCCACTGACCCACATGCCGTTTACATTGCACCACACCCGCTGCTCCTCTGTGTTATCAAATATCGAAGACTCATGATCACCATTTAAGGAGGTTAATTCTGGGTTAAAACCCACTGCACTCAGCCCTCTGCGAGGCCTCTTTTCATTTGCACGTGGAAGAGAAATTCCAGTTCACCTCATTAAAACCTTCCTGTTGCTGTTCCAAGAGGCTAGTTGACTAAATAATGTGGCAAGAAATGGGAAATTATGCAGTGTAATGTGCATATTGTGTGATAGAATTAGTTCATTATGTTGTCATTTTTACAGTTTAACACTGACCATATCCTTTACATTTTTACTAGGTGTTTAACACCCACACATAGCAATAAGCAACAAAAAGGTGACCAATCTACCTTTATGAAGAGCCTCCCACTGCTGCTGATGAATTATGTGGAAAATACAAGATGATGAATTATGTGAAAAATACGACAAATTGCTAATTTTACAGACAAAGCTTCAGCCGCAAAATTGCTTAATTCCAGAGGCCCTGCGTGTGACTACAGTCTTGAAAATTCCATACAACACTTTAAAATGCACTTCAAAAGTGCCCCAGCTCGATATTGGCCAGGTGACACTTTGTGCATAATCCTCATAACTAATGCTACCCTGTTAGTTACATAGAGCACAGTGCATGCACCTCAGAGAACATAGTGGTTTGTACGTTGTGCATGCATTGCTTAACTAACGCTGTCCTGTACATTACTTACAGCAGTATGCATGCACCCCTTTATGCATGTACTGCTTAACTAATGCTATCATGTAAACTCCACTCAACACTTGAAACCTGCTCTCGGTCCATTGTAGTTCAGACCAGACTTCAGTGGTGGCTGGCATCTACAGGGGGTGAGGGGGTAGTCAAATGGGTGGATGCCCATGTGCAAATACAATTTAAAAAAAAAAACACTTGCCTCCCTTTGTCTGTACTGCCTTGCTCCCACTCACCTTCCTTCCTTCTGTTTTTTAGGTCGAGCATTCAAGACCTCTTGTATATACTTTAGTATATACTTCTATACTTCTTTGTGGGCTCTCTGCTTTTTATTGGTTTGTTTCAGTGTCCTTAAAAAATCCTTGCTTGCTAGTGGTCAATCCTTGCTGTTTGTCCCACCTTTTCCACAGTTGTACACTCCCCTGGAGCATGGCCCTAGTACTTGTACCCTTCCACTTGTGCCAATGTAGCATGTGCTTGGGGACTACTTTTTCTGAGGCTAATAGCATTTGACCAGAGCGCTGAATGTTTCCAGTGGCTCCAGTCTGTTTTTGTTAACAGGGCTCTGAATCATGTTCTTCTCTGTTTACATGTGCTGTGCATTTAAAAACCGAGGTTAAAGATTAGAGGCTGTTTTATGAGGGCGCCTATTTCTGCCCCCTGCCTCCCTCGTGCAAAGACAATTGATTTTCTTACGCACTGCCGATGCGTAGAGAAAATCGCTACCGGTACAATATTCATTCCGACAATTCAAAATGGCCACCGCACGTCATGCGCGATGTCGTAATTTACGTCATGACGAGGCCGTCTGTTTTCTTCGCTGTTGCTTGTTGTTCTTCTGTCCGTATTTACTGTGCGCAGGGGAAAGAGGAAAGTTAGCAAATTCTTGTCTGCTGACTCAGGGCTGTTGGATTGCATGCTGCGTTCACTATGTGTGGTTCTCACGAGGTGATGGGCATCGCGTTTAAAACATGTTCGTATAAAAAAGTGGCTGGGATATCCCCATGTTTGAATATACCGTTGTCTATACAAAGTGGGTGAGGCATCCTCGGGTTTAAACAAAAATCTAATTTGAATTAATAATTCCAAAGCTCGGCAGCACGCACGCGTTTAAAGAACGAGATATACGGTAACGTCTTCCATTGGGCAATTTATTCTATTCCTTCCCTTGGAATCATTGATGGAATAACACAGTGGGGGCTGCGCACAGGGGATTAAATAGGACAGAAATATGTTTGTTGTTGCATAAGAGGAACCAGATGCAAAGGTGAGCAGAATGATCAAAAGACTCTAAATCATTACACAGCGGCTACTATAAAAGAATTAACACCTTTGTACGTATTACAGGAAACCGAAGCCAGCTTATTCCCAGTAACTCTAATTAAAAACGTCATCCTTCTGGAAAGATGATGCAGCCAGTGATTAAGAAAAGAGGGGGCTGGTTTAAATATATTTTAAATTTGTATTTCTCCGGCGACAGTCTTACTAACACTGCGCACACGTCAGCTTTTTTAGGCGCTTTCTTTAGCCTCTGGCAATGAAAGAAAAGTCACCCCCTCGTATTTATGCGCACCCATTTGAAACTCACTTGTGACGACAAAACTTACTAGCTGCTTAGAAGCCCATTCACATAACCTGCACACTACTCTCACCCTTCGCCTGCATGCTTCTACCATAAACATTTTTTTCCTTCAGTGTTTCTGCGCTGCCTTTCGTTCGCATGTTTGTTTCCTTATTCTGTTTCGTTTCATTTCGCGCTTTGTTTCAACTCGTGATTAAAGGAAGTACCCCAGCTTTATGGAAAGGTCATGACAAGTACTGCATTAGTGATGTGGGAATAAGAAACGCAGTGCAGGTACAACAGTGTTGGGATGTTTACAAATAGTCTAATAGGGGATAGGGAAAGTCTACTTTGATTGCAACTTTGCCGGAGTAAATCGTAAACAAAGTTCAGTATTATAAAATTTCTTTGATGGAGTGAGTGCAGCACTAGGTGAATGATTCTTTGTCAGATTCGAGGGTACAGATCGGCGATGACAGTCCTGGCGAGTGAAGCATTGTTGGAAAATCATTCACTGAGCTCTGCGAAGAAAGCATGGGATGCGCAAAGCATTGTGAAACAATTAAGGAACAGAGTGCAGTGCATCATTGACAGAGTTCAGAACTCTGCACCAATGCAAATAACTTTCTGAAAACCCCATAGGGACAGAAAACCCAAACTCAAAGTGTGTTTAACCCATATCAAGTCCAAATCAATATCACTGCTCAACCAGGTGTGCATTGTTAAATCTCACACCCCTAATCCACTGGTGCTAAAGTTTTCGCAGGTTGGAATGCAGTTGCATACAGACACAATTGCCCTCGCCTAGTCACACATACTGTTGCACATGCACTCAGGTTATCACAACATCTCATATATTCCGAAAGGCAACTTTATTCTGGAGAAGATGTGGCATAACGGCCAGAGCTGCCAACTAAGGATCTTCAACCGCTCCCAAAGAGTCTACCTCCCTCCGTTTCGCTCAGAACCTACTGAGATCATCTGCGGCGTACCTCAAGGCTCATCACTCAGCCCGACACTCTTCAATGTCTACATGAGCCCCCTCGCTAACATCGTACGCAAGCACGACATCATCATCACATCCTACGCCGACGACACCCAACTTATACTCTCCCTCACCAAGGACCCCGCCAGCGCCAAGACCAACCTACAAGAGGGTATGAAGGACGTCGCAGATTGGATGAGGCTCAGCCGCCTAAAGCTGAACTCTGAAAAAACTGAAGTCCTCATCCTCGGCAACACCCCGTCCGCCTGGGACGACTCCTGGTGGCCCACGGCCCTCGGCACCGCACCGACCCCCGCAGACCACGCCTGCAACCTCGGCTTCATCTTGGACCCCCTTCTCACCATGACCAAGCAAGTCAACGCCGTGTCCTCCGCCTGCTTCCTCACCCTCCGCATGCTCCGCAAGATCTTCCGCTGGATCCCCGCCGACACCAGAAAAACCGTGACCCACGCCCTCGTCACGAGCCGCCTGGACTACGGCAACACCCTCTACGCTGGGACCACCGCCAAACTCCAAAATCGCCTGCAACGCATTCAAAACGCCTCAGCCCGCCTCATCCTCGACGTACCCCGCAACAGCCACATCTCCGCACACCTGAGACACCTGCATTGGCTCCCAGTCAGCAAAAGGATCACCTTCCGACTTCTCACCCACGCACACAAAGCCCTCCACGACAAGGGACCGGAATACCTCAACAGACGGCTCAACTTCTACGTCCCCACCCGCCCCCTCCGCTCCTCTGGCCTCGCACTCGCCGCCGTCCCTCGCATCCGACGCTCCACGGCGGGTGGGAGATCTTTCTCCTTCCTGGCGGCCAAGACCTGGAACTCCCTCCCCACCAGCCTCAGGACCACCCAGGACCACTCCGCTTTCCGGAGACTCCTAAAGACCTGGCTGTTCGAGCAGCGATAACCACCCCCTTTGTCCCTAGCGCCTTGAGACCCGCACGGGTGAGTAGCGCGCTTTATAAATGCTAATGATTTGATTTGATTTGATTTCAAAATCAAGTTTGAGTCTCGGCATCCCCTTACTATCTTGGGATTCTAAGCCAAACACTTTAATCTCCCGTGCCTAAAATCAACAAGCAATGGCAAAGTCAAAAAGTTTCACCTATGCAAAATCTGTAGTACAATTATTTATGCGTTGCCCCGCGGGCAACGTCACTTGTACCAACTGCCAAGTGAATATGTTTTGCACCTGGGAGTAGTTTGTGTTTTAAGGGCCTTGTTTAAAAAAAATATTCCAGTAGGCCTACTAACCCTTTAGTTATATACAGGGCCACTGAAATTATGTGGCAGAAAGGACCAAAATATGCAGCAGAGTTGACCAATTGATGTGGCAAAAAAAAAACAGCTATGCATTTGCAATGCCAATAGCTCCAACTCAAGTAAATGCGAGACCTATTGCATTGAAAATGCTTGTTTTATTTGCCCCCTCACTCAACTGCCCCTCATCTGCTGTCTGTGTTTCCCCTACACATAACAAAAAAAGTCAACGAAGCGGCCCATGTTGGCTGCTTCCTAGTGCTTTTTATCCTTCTCCCTCCCACCATAATCCCTGTTGCCCCTCCCTCCTATCCACCCTCCTCCCGTTGTCCATGTTGCCCCTCCAGCAGCCATAACAAAAACAAAAGTGCTATGATGTGGACACCGCTGGTGGCGTCCTATCGCTGCCCCACCCTCCCCCACCAGCCCTCCGTGTAGCCTCACCTCTTACCCTCCATGTTGCCACATTTCCCATCCTCCATCGCTGACCGCATCAGTGCTTTTTAAAAAAAACTTTCAGCCGTGCTGCACAGCAGCCCCACTGCTGTAAAACACGGCTAAAATCGTTGACAAATTCAATTCCTTGTGTTGGCGAGACCAATTTGGCTTCGTCAATGCTTCTTTTAATATGTGGTTACGACTTAGTGTTGCTTACTAAGAAACGTGACACCGAAAATCTATTGAGGTCTGATTTGTTCCTGACTGCCTTTCGTATTTTTAAAATTGTTTTTGCTCTTTTATAATATATTCTCGTTAAAGGAATACAGCTTTTGTGAAATACATGGTCTCTTCTTTTTTTTAAATCAGAAATTGCCTTCTTGCGATGAAGACCGAAGAGGACGGGTTCTCTATCCTCAGACAGTGAAGCCTTCTCATCTCCTGGGAGGGTACTTTTATTGATGTTTGCTACTGGTTGCACAAGGCGGGCATGCGATGATTTATTTGTTTTAGCTCTGTTGCTATTATTGCAAGGTGATTTGAGTGGGATTTCAGTACATCTGTGTTTAACACCATAGCTTCGAACATCATCCAACCTTGAAGAAGAATTCGACGATATTTCTAAGTTTAAAATTGACTGGAAATTATCCACGGGTTGTGTCCCATTATGGTGATGAGTTGTCTTCTCTGTGGTAAATGCTCCATAACCTGGAGACTTTTTACTACCACCAATTAGATCCTCCATTTTAAATCCTCACTTAAAAACAGGTGGTCAAATGTGGTGAGGACAAAAATCGAGGCTTCGGGATGCCCTCGACTGAATGTGTTATTCATTGAGCAAGGAATTAATTTTGTGCCTCAAAATGTCTGCTACTTACTTTGTCTATGGGAGCTATGGTTACAAACTCTCTTCTCTTCACTTTGAAATGCCTCAATGTGAAGTCTGGTATTTGAATAACTAATGATGAGGATTCCACATATTAAGAGAGGACTACACCATTCATACTGTTTTCATTACTTTCCATTACTCGTTCTTTGCAACCCCTACTGGGATCTCTCGTTCTTTGCAACCCCTACTGGGATCTCAGTTACTGTAACAGCTGATATTGTGAATTTTCCAATGAGACATCATATTGCTTAATAGACTTCACGATATTCCCCAATAACGTTTTCCTTTTCAGGTCTTGAGTTGTGGCTCTCGTTTGCTTTTATTGTTTTGGCTTTCCTTATGCCATCATTAAAGGAGTAGTTCACCTCTTTTAATACTTTAGTCCTACTTTCGTTTTCTTCTGCCGCCTTCTCTGCCTTCACCCACAGCCACTCTAAAGTCTTTTGTTGCTCCTTGTTGCTTTTTGGCTGGGTATCTATCCAAATTTTCTTCTCTTCCCTTACAATCTTCTGTGAAGGAATTCTCAGTGTGGTATTCTGGTGATAAAGTGCTAATCACACCAAGGGCCTTATTTGCAAGGCCCGAGCAGCACACTGCACCACAGGAGTGTAATTTTCTTTTAGCTCCGGTGGGCAGTGTACCAGCACATATTTACATGGCCACCCTAAAGCCACCTTGCGTGGCTTTTCATGGCCTTGTAAATATGGCCCCCTTTCACACATAACACTGTGTGGAAGAGACGTTCCATGGGTGTTGCAGGGTCCCATGGAACCTGACGGATCCTGACGCATTCCCAGGTTTACGAGGCTGGGAGTTTTTCCCTCTTTCAGCAGCTAGGCAGCAGTTTGAGCACCAGCACAGAGAAAAGTACAGGGATGCGTCGGATTTCTGTAAATACGATGCACCCCCGCACTTTTGAAATGACGTAGAGAGGTGCAGCAAGCTCACTTGCAGCGCCACGCTGCATCATTTCCTTGTAAATGGAGCCATACGTTTTTGCTAATAGTCTTCTTCAATGTTGCTGTTATCATTACTGATGTGTGAGAAAGTTGTGCTGTTCAGGCAGTTTTCACTGCGGGGTCGTCAACACCCTGCTGTATGCTTGTCTTACTCCTTGGAGTAAGGCACCAGTTTTTGACTGCTAAGCTTCTACTGTACATGTCTGAGGCCCTTGGGACTCTCCATGTGCATTAAAAAAATGGTGTCCATTATACCCATTCCATTCTTTTGAGAGAATTGACTGGTTGGAAAAGATTTGGCACTCTCGCCAAGGCCAACCCTCCAACTCCAGCTTCATTTGCTGCCCCCTCAAGCTGTCTCTTGATAGTGCAGCTAGAGGTACTTTATTTGAGTCAATTAATTTCAATGCCAATATCAAGCAGTGCTCAAAGATCTGTACTTTACCTTGCTTACACCTCACTCCATTACCTTGAGAAAGCCTACTTAATTCAAATGCCCCTAAGATGCCCCGAAGATGACTCTCCTCCCCTTAACTCGCAGCTTAATCACAGACTCCTCACAAGCTCCGAGGCTCCTGGGCGCATGGCATTGCAGACTTATGGGTTCAGTGCTATCTCATCACGGCTCACTTGCAGCTGTGAGACACTGAACATAGTTGTCACCACAGGCTGCGAAAAGGGGGGGGGGCAACACCCACGCTTAAACTGACGAAGGTGAACACTCAGATGGGGATTGAGGTGCACTGTTGGAGCTGTGTATGGGTCTTTGCATTTTCTCTCTTACTTTCATGCATGATCAATGACTGTCTCTTATACCTTAATTCTCACTCACTCATCATTTCACTGACTGGCTTTCCTTTTCTCACTCACTATCATTCACTCTTTACTCGCTTCCTCTAATGTTTTTCCTCACTGATCTACTTTCTCATGAACATTTCATCTCACAATTTCCTCACACATCCTACACTTTCACTCACTGTCTCATTAAATTTTGCACTCCATTCACTGTCTCACTCACTGCCTCAATTTTACTCACTGACTGTCGTAATTGTACCCACTCACTCTTTACTTGTCACATCTCATTCATTCTCTCACTCACATTCTCAGTCATCCTCTCTTCTGCCTTTATTCTTGCTCACACCTTCCCTTACCCTCTCTCTTTCATTCACTCTTTTCTCACTATCTCTCTTACTTTCACAGATACGCACTCAGTCCATGTATCTCACCTCCTCCCTTTCACAAACTCTCACTCACTCTCTCTCCCTCACTGTTTCATTCAGTCACCCTCCTCATCATATGCGTTACTAATTTTCTCTCATAACCTGGAACTAGAAAATGCAAAGCGTCATCCTGGCATGTATGTACATGGGACTACAAAGGTGGTCAAGCAACTTCGAGAGTTTCATCTAAATTACATTTCCTGACCTAAAGTAGAGAGAAGGGCCCACAAAGTACAAGGAGAACATTATGTGGCTTAAGAGATTATGTAATGCGGCGAGGAAGAGTCAGATCCATGTTTCAAAATGGTTATGACATGCTGCACATCATACAAAAAATCATCTGCTCAAGGGAACGGATTTGATAAGCAATATGAGGTTCTCCGAACAATCAACTAAAACCCATCACAAAAAAGTATTTCCTTCCATCAAAAACTAGCTTCCAGTTTCAAAAGGAAAGTTTGAAAAAAGAGTCTGCTTTAAGAAAATGGGACCAGCAAAAAAGATTCAATGTACACACAAAACAAAAACTAAGAGGATATGTTAAAAAAATCTTCAAAAGTTCAGTTGATGAAAAACTAAATACACACAAGTGTTCAGTTTAAGAACCTAAAAAAACCCAAAACAGTCATTGTCCACCCACAGTACGTTGATTGTACCATATAGCCATAGGCCAGGCCCTTCGGCCAACCCCTACTCTGCACTGCTGAAGGATGACAGTGGGATAGGTGGAGAGCCTGGTCACAGGTCCTGGCCAAAGGCCAGGTACAGTAGGGGGTTGGCTGCAGATAGGAGTTAAGCACAGCAAACAGCTGGATGGGGGACACAATAAAAAAATCCTGAAAAGCAAAAGTTAAAATGAAATTTTGGTCAGCTTAGGTTATAAGACCTTAATGTAGAATTATAAAAACTCAGAAATTCACAAAAAAAAACCACAGTTATAGTTCGGTTATGGTTACAAAACATAACCTAAAAGTCCTGAAATTCACCCTTGTCATGCAATGCTTATGACCTTACATATGACATCACACATTACGTGTTAAAGGATATCTTCGATGCCAACATGAATGCTGTCCTGATGACATTATGAGTGGAAGTGCTGTTGACATTAGACTGTGAACCTTAAAAAAAAATGAAATAAGTCAAACTCTGTGGCCATCCTCCACTGTGCATAGCTGAAGGCCATCTACAGTGGGAGTTGGATGCCCACAAACAGTTGGGTGCACAGCCTTGGGTAAATATTATGTGTATCAGTGGTTGCTGCTAGTGAAAATCACCACAAGTCCTGGAAGACGGCTAGACCTCTTTGGCCAACCACTGCTGCATTCATTCTAAGATTGGGCGTAACATGGATTGGCAATCGGTGGAAAGTTTGATACATGGCCAGGCAATAGGTAAGGCTGTGTAGCCAACACTTGCTGGCATGGGCTATATGTTGGGCTGGTTTGTCAACTGCGAATGGTTGGAGCAGTGCCTGGCCATAGGCCTGGCTCTGTGGCAAATCTCTGTTGCATTTGGATGAAGGCCATGTGAAGTAGGGGTTGGCAATCTGTAGAGGGTTGGGCTCATGGCCTGGCTGTAGGGCAAGCCCTGCAGCCAATGCTTGTTGCGCACATCTGAGGGCAATATACACAATGGGTTGGCTACTGAGGATGGATGGCCATAGGACATGACCAGAGACCAGAGACCAGGCCCTGCAGCCAGCATACTCTTCACAACACCAGTGGCTGTGTGCAGTGTAGGTTGGTCGCTCATCAAGAAGTAAGCACAGGTTCTAGTCCCGCATCTAAACCTGATATGCATGGCCAAAGGTGGTATTGGAACCCCTGGATACTGTCATCAGTAATATCATCAATGATGTAATTTGAGGTTTCATTAGTGATGTTATCAGTGATGTCATTGAACATGCTCTTAGTGATGTTAGGTTATGAGCAGTTCACAGTGGGCGCAAGCTTAGTTAGCTCCGTAAATTATAACCAGTGATTTTGAGCTTCTTTTGTTTAAATTTGTATTTTTAACTGCTGTTTTCACCTAACTATAACCTAATTTTAACCTTTGTTTTTTTCCAGTAAATTTCAAAAGGTTTTTGTAACGTATAGTAAGATATGATTACAAGACCTAACAATAACTTCACTTTAACCTTTGTTTTTTTCAGTGAATTTCTACATTTTGTTTTACTGTAAAGTAAAATATTACTAAAATACCTGGCTGGGGCTACTGTATGTAGTAGGCCCTTCCCCACAGAAGGAAGCTTGGGAAGGTGGAGTGAGTTGGCTGTCAATGAAGAGTAGCACAGAGAGCTCTGTGCGCAGTAGGGGCTTGCCCACCAAACAAGGCTTCTGTCTCTGGAAGGGGTGGGTGGTCTATGCATTTAGAGATGACTGTGTGTAGTAGGGTAGTAGAGGCTTGCCCACGTAATGGGGCTTCATAGTGTACTGGGAGTACACTCTCCATAATGTGCTTACATAGCCCAAAGGCTGAGCTTTCTTTTTTTTTCCCCTGGTCCTGCGGAACTCCTGCCAGATCGTAACAACATATAGTTTTTTTTTTTTTTACTTCAGCCCCCTGGGATCCCTCTGGGACGCCTTACAAGGGCTTTGGTGTCAGGGTATCCCTATCCTGATCCTTTTTAACCTTTTCATTATTTGTGGACTGAGCCCCCAAATATTGCGGCTGCCAGTCAGGTCGGTCGCTCCTGAGGGACTCTAGTGGGTCTCCCACTTCGTCCAGGATGAGCCAATCAGATTTTTTTTATTTTTTTTAAGATTCCTGTGACAACATACATTTGTAAACTTTGAACCTTAATTTTTCTAACATTTCCGGACACCAAATCGCAAAAACACGCTTTGTGGATAAAGATCTAGCTTTCTGGTAAATTAGGTGTATTTTTTTTTACCCGTTTCTTCTGCATCATTGTCTTTTTTTTTCTATGGAATTTGCAAGGGAAAAAAGAGCCCACCCTCTTTCTCAGGCCTCACTTGACAGATCACTCCAAAACCTTTTAGGAAGCAGCTGAAGTGGATGAACCTTTTATTTGGAAAGTTTAGTGACAATTCGTCAAAAGCACTAAAGTCAAAGTTACTAGTAAAACAAAAAACACTCTTTCTCTGAAAAGTCTAACCAAACAATATTTAGACAGTGATTCAGCAGTCCTGTCAATCACATTTACATTTTTTACAAACTTGATTAGCTGTTGAAGGTTTTCACAATTTCGAAAATCACAAATTCATTTTGGATCATGACTTTTGTCCTTGAAAACAATATTTCTGCTGGAAAGGGGCATCATTATGACAAGTGTCTGTCACTATGGTAGTGGTAGAGGTGAAGTTGGCATAGAGGCATGGAACACCTGAGTAACAGACAAGGAGAAAACAAAGAAAACTCTGCATGATTTGTGACTCAGAAAGCAATCTCAACAACCACCATTTTAATTAATAAATTAGTTAAAAAAAAAAAAAACACAAATTGAATCTGCTTCACAAATTTCAGAAAGGACTGAAAAAGATATATATAAATGAGTGACATGGAGGGGGAGAGTCAAAGGCTGTGCCTACTGGGCTGGGCTGTGAGCAGCAGGAGCTGGGTACTTGCAGTGGATTTGGCACAGGACCAAGCTACAAGAGAGGCCATGCAGCCAACTCTGCAGTGCATGGCAGAGGGCCTTGTGCAGTGGGGTTAGGTGCCTGTACCTCAGTGGTTGGCCATCTGCAACAGGCTGGCTGCGCTGTTGACTGCCAACAGTGGATTTGGTGCAGGCAATAAAATGTATCACTTAAAAAAACAGATAAATTCACTGAACAAAGCAGTTAAAAACCGAGTTATGGAACACACAAACCCACTCAAATTTGCAGTAACAATATGCAATGCACACAACCCACACCATAACGTATGTTACTTGCCATATTTCACTCTTTCCTAACTTCCCTTTTTCTAGTGGAATTGGAAAATGGGTGTTTTGTGCATTGAGTTTGTTGTACGTTATGGCATACTTAGTTTTTGTTTGTACCATAAATGGCAAAAATAAAAAAGTCACTTGTTTTGGACTTTGCATGTTAAACTTTGAGTTTATTTGTCAATGGAGGGAGGGAAATGTTAGGGTTGAAAAAAGTTACACTTCACATTTTAGGTCGTATGGGAATCTTGTTTTTTTGGTACAGAAAAACAGCAGAACAGAAGTACACCAGACTTGGCAGGTAAGTAGAACTTTACTCAAGGAAGTGCAGTTGCAGTAGACCGGACTACATCCATTCAATAGTTTTTTTAGAAACTAGTGGTTAAATATGTTTCAGGGTTGCCATGAAAAGGTTAGAAAGTTAAAGATACTGTGACAGTTCATCCGCAGGTGGTCTGTGAAACCAGGTACTTTATCTAAATTTTATTAATAATGGAACCTAATTGGATAAAGCAGCATTTTTCCTATCATCCATTTCGGGTTTGGGGACCCAAAGGCTCTGATTGGCTGACTCAAGTAGGGGGAAAAAGGACCACTTTAGAAAAAAATAAACAAAAAGTAAATTTTGCTGTTGGGTTTGAGGACCCAGAACTAGTTTTGTGGACCTCATTGCGGCTCCAGTGTCTATATCCAATTGGGGTGCAGATTCCCTTGTTGATCCTTCTGTGGGACTCATGGCCCAATGCAACGACTACAAACTTCAGAAAGTTCCAGTGTGCGTCCATTAGTTTGACAGAGTTGTTGAACCCAGTGGTAGAGTCTGCAAACCCTTAAAAGGTGAGCCTCTACAGCCCATCTCAACTATACAGAGCAGAAGGCTATGGACAGCCAGCATTGGCTGCCTTTGGCACAGTGGGAGTAGGGCCTATACTTGCATTTGGAGTGTGAGTTGTAGCTTTTATGGCTGGCTGCAGTGCACTTTTTAGATTGTGTAGCTATGCATAACTTGCAAATTTCCGTTTTTTTAAATCATTTTAATTTGTAATTGTACTTTAATGGAGGAATTTAAGTGAATTTCTGAGATTTTTTTTAACATTGTGTTAAGGTCTCATTAACAATACATATAGTACATCCACCTTCTATGAAAGCATAGCCTGCACAGGTCCTCATAACCTTTTGGCTGTGCAACAGGAGTTGGCTTTGAGTCCAGCAGCCAGGCCCTACACCCACCTCACCACAGGTGTGCAACCCCTGCTGTGCTTTGCCCACCACAGTGGGGGTTAGTTGCAAGTTCTCCACCTGCTGCTGGTGGCTAACTCCACTGTGCAAGGCATACAGAGGTGCAGTACAGCTTGCCCTAGGGCCATGCCTACGGTCAAGTCCTAAGCCCAACTATTGGTAGGTTGGGCTTTGTACTTAGGCCTTCAGCTGTGTGCAGCGGGGGTTGGCTGCAGGCCCTGTGCTGAACCCACTGCAGGTAGCCAACCCTCGCTCAACACTGACTTCGGGTGGCCAAATAGCCGCTGTTTGAAATTGGGTTTCTAGTTTACAGAGGTATGCACCCTGATCAGGAAAGAACCACAATCATAGTCAGGGTAAGTCAAAAACACACCCTAAATTAACCTGTGCTCACCCTCTGGTAGCTTGGCACAGAGCAGTCATGCTTCATTTAAGAGGCAATGTGAAAAGTATTTGTGCAACACTTCAGACAGTTAAAACAGTGATAAGACCACAGAAGAAGATACCACACCTGGTTAGACAAATAGAACGTTTTAATAAATAAAAGAAGACCAAAATGACAAAAATCCAATAAGTAGAACTTGAGTTATTAATTTTTAAAGATTAAACTGTAAAATAGAGCTCAGAAGCGTCAATCAGTGATATCCGGTCGCACTGCGATGGGACAAAGTTAAAAGTTCATGTCGACCATGATGAAGCGTGGGACGGATCCAGGGATCCAGTGAGGCCTACTGAACAAACATACCTTAATCATGGTTGCTTCTATGTTGAAGATGCGGGGAACAGCAGAAGGGATGTGCTGGTGTTGATCCCCACAGTAGAGGAGATCCATTGATTTTCTCCATGCAGTAGAGGAGATGTGTTGATTTTCACTACACCATGGCAGTGATGCGTTGGTTCTGAGATGCGGCGGGTCCAGAGGTGATGGGCTAGGCCTATTCCTGCAACAGCAATAATGTGTTGGAGTCAAGCCTTGTAGCAGAGGTTTTGCGCCAGTTCCGATCCATGCAACAGGAAAGATGCACCTTTTAAGTCCTAAGCCCAACCATTGGTAGGTTGAGCTTAATACTTCAGCCATGTGCAACAGGGGTTGCCTGCAGGCCCCATGCTGAACCCACTGCAGGTAGCCAACACTTCCTCAACACTGACTTCGGGCGGCCAAATGGCCGCTGTTATAAATTAGGTTTCTGGTTGACGGAGGTATGCACCCTGTTCAAGCAGGAACCACAATCCTAGTCAGGGTAAGTCACAAACACACCCTAAATTAACTTGTGCTCACTCTCTGGTAGCTTGGCACTGAGCAATCAGGCTTAATTTCAGAGGCAATGTGTTAACTATTTATGCAACACTTCAGACAGTAAAATAGTGATAAGACCACAGAAAAAGATACCACGCCTCGTTAGACAACTAGAACTTAGTTTAATAAATAAAACAAGACCAAACAATAAAAATCCAATAATTAGAACCTGAGTTATGAATTTTTAAAGATTAAAATGATAGCGATTAGAATCCTGGTTGCATTGGACTGGGACAAAGTTAAAAGTTCAGACTCACTACGATGAAGCATGAGCCAGATACAGGGGCCCAGAGAGGCCAACTAAACAAAAGTACCTTAATCCTGGTTACGTCTGCGTCGAAGATGGGGGGTGCAGCAGAAGAGATATTCTGGTGTCGATTCTCACAGTAGAGGAGACGGATTGATTTTCCCCATGCAGTAGAGATTAGTCAATTGTCTCCACGCTGTGGCGGTGATGTATTGGCTCCGAGATGCGGGTGGTCCAGAGGCGATGTGCAGAGTCTGTTCCTGCAACAGTAATAATGCGTTGTAATCAAGTCTTGTAGCAGAGGTGTCGAAACAGTTCCGAACCATGCTACAGGAGTGATGCACTTGTTCCAGTCCTTGCAACAAGAGTGATGTGCTGGTTTCGATCCACGCAACAGGAGCAATATGTTGATTCCAGTCCCTGCAACATGAGCCGGCTCCGATCCTCACAGGGAAGCATTGTGTTGACAGAGTATGCGTTGGTTCTTCTGGAGAAAGCACCTTAGGCTCACTTTCAAGGGCCCAGGACTGGGACCACTAGGCAGGGCAGACTTACAGCTGGCAGAGTCCAAGTGCAGAAGTAGGTTGGTTCGAAGTCTTTTATGTCCATGAGACTTCAGAACAGAAAACCATTCAGCTTGCCCTTGGTGTCACTCTGGAATCAAGTGATGCAAGTCAAATCCTTCTCACCCAGGCAGGGAACCAGCAGCAGCAGGGCAGCACAGCAAGGCAGGAGTCCAACCAAAGCAACAGTCCATCAGAGTGGCACTCCTTCAGCAGCACAACAGTCTTCCTTCCTGGCAGCGTAGTCACAGGTCCAGAAGTGTATTGAGTTGGTGGTGTCAGAGGTCCAGTACTTATACCTAGTTTAACATTTGTAGTGGGGGAGACTTCAAAGACAGGCCTTTGAAGTGCACAGGGATCCTGCCCTTCCTTCCTGGCTCCAGATTCACTACAGAGGGTTATGCAGCCCTTTGTATGGGGATAGGACACAGCCTCTTCAGTTGTGAGGCTGTGGCCAGCTCCTCCCTCCCATTCTGCCAGGATGGCCCATAAGGCCCAACAAGTCACATCTAGACTCCCACTGTGTATGACTGTATAGGGTGAATGCACAAAGGCCAGCTCCCTCCCCCCTCCCTAGGCAAGTGATCAGAGACAGGTTGTAGGCACCAAATGGCTAAAGTAAGAAAATGCCAAGTTTCGAATGGTATTTTCTGAATTAAGTTTTAAAATCCGACTTCACCATAAGTTGTGATTTTAAAATGTGATTCCAGAGACAACAGACTCAATAACGTATCTCGTCCAGATTGAGAATTACACTTATAAAATCTAATAATAAGGTAATCCCAATGTTATCCTGCGGTAGAAATAGGCCTTGCTGTAGTGAAAAACAACTTTGTGAGTTTTTCACTACCAGGACATATAAAACTTTAAAGTACATGTCCTGCCTTTTAAATACAGTTCACCCTGCCCTCTGGGCTGTTCAAGGCCTACCATAGGGGTCACATATATGTACGGAAAAGGCCAGGTTGGGCCTAGCAAACTGGTTACTTTGCCAGGTTGACACATCAGTGTAAAACAGCACATACAGGCACTGCAATGGCAAGCCTGAGACTTGGTTAGAGTGCTACGTATGTGGGTGACACAATCAGTGCTGCAGGCCCACAATTAGGATTTAATTTACAGACCCTGGGCAGATGTGGTGCACTATACTGGGGACTTATAAGTAAATTATATATGCCAATTGGAGATACGACCATATTAATATTACTGTGTTTAAGGGAGAGAGCACAAGGACTTTATCACTGGTTAGCAGTGGTAAAGTGCACAGAGTCCTAAAGTCAGCAAAGACAAGGTCAGACATTTGAAGGAGGTTGGCAAAAAGTTGGGGTGGAAGACCACCCGAAGGCTGTCAGGTCTAACAGCGACTGGCCACCATTTTTCTTTTTTTGGGGTTTGCAAACCCCAGTTTGGATTTGTCACCCCATACAGGTTCATATGCCCTCATTGGACCTCCCATGGGTCTACAGATAGAGTGCCAGTCAACAAACCTCAGAGAAGTTTAAACATCTGTTCACAAGCCCTTGCCGGTTGTTCACACTTCAAGGTAGGGTTCTTGGACTTCATGGCACCCTATCTGTGAACCCTGCACTGGATTCTGCAAGCCCTGGAACAAAAGTTGTTTTTTATTAGATTTTTAACTAAGGGGTGCCCTATAGTAATGACATGGAGTTTGACTTTTGCACTGTTGTAATAACTGAGCCATGCCTGTGAAAATAAATTCAGCTAAGTAACACTTTATAGGGATTGAGTGTACGAATAGGCACACTTTAATTAATTTTTTGCTACAGTATGCTATTCAAAGTCCATGTTGGTACCACAGTACCACAGTACCACAGTACGGCTTAAGTGCCTCAAGAAAACAATGCTTATTGTCTCACAGATTTCATTCTCAAATCCTTTGACAGAGGAAAACAACTTGGACTACACTGACAAAACCTGGTTATTGTGATTGTATCTCAGGCACAGATTTACTTTACCCCTTTGCTCTCTTTCTTGGTAAGATTCCTTTGTTTATAAGTACTGTACATGAAAAACTACATGACATAAACCATAAGTGCAGAGAGTAATAGCCTAATGTCAGATGTACTAACATTTTAATGGTCGCAAATACTACGATTCTGTGATTGCAACTTTTAAAAGGCTTTTTTTCATGTACTACAAGTCCCATTCTAAAAGTCAGTAATCTTTTACCAACTCCTAAAAGGGGATTGTGACCCCCCCCATTTGCCGAACCAGAATTTTGAAGGGGTGTTTTGTAGCCTTCCCTTGCAAATCCTCAATAAGTATAAGATGTATCAATATTTTGAAAAATATCCTACTTCTGGTTGGGGTGGTCATGAATTCCCAAATGGAACAGTGTCTCATGGGGAAGTAAAAAATATGTTTGTTGGTGAATAGGCAGTGGTCTAGAGCCCTACTACCAACTCTCCCACAAACTTTTGAAAAAATAAATCAACTTTTTTCTTTATGGAAAATGGCTGCATTTAGAAAAAGTTAAATACACTTATATTCACTTTCAGTTTTCATTTAGTTGACGTCCACACTTGATTGAGATTATATCATTACTTCCTCTGAATTGTTCCATACTGAAGAGCATCAGTTGTAGGAAATCGCACAGTACAATGTGTATGCATATCAGTCGAACCATGCACACTATTTGCTTATATGTGACAGTTTCATTGTGCAGACTTCTCGTTCCACTGGTTCTCTTTCTGACCCCATCTGTCCAACTATAAAGAATTAAACCTAGATGTGCAAGAGAAAGTTCGCAAAAAGTGGTTGCAAAATGCACACAGACATTTTGCTACCTGTCACCGACTAATGTGGCTTACATAATAATAAGTCACACTGCAAAATCTACAGTCACAGGCTGTCACAGAATGACCTTCCTAATTAAAATGTTTGAGGCAAGTCGATTTTGCGACTCCCTGTGAGTGGCTACAAACACACAGGTATGGTGGCCTAAAAGAATCAGCTGACCACTACCCCTGTGTTTGGAGTCTTTTTTTAAGCGTGCCATGTTCCTTAACGCCATGGGTGCCCAGGACGAGGTGCTCTTGTCCTCGGCGCTGGTTCCCCGGTGCCAAGGACGAGACCTCCTCGTCCTGCTGTGGGCCCCCGGGGGAGTGCTAGCGCTCCCCCCTATGGCCAGGCACCCCCCTCCCCTGGGCAGGAATGGAAGGGGAATCGCTTCCTCTTCCACCCCGCACCCCCGTGACCTCCCCCGTGGCGTCTGATGGGCAATTTGTTTTTTGGCTGTTTCTGCCCCCAGGGGGGCAGAAACCCACCTAGACAGCAGGTTTTTTTTTGTGTTTTTTATTTGTGGGGAGCGACCCCTTAGGCAAGGGTCGCTCCCCTGGGGACAACATTTTTATTAGGCCAATCTGCCCCCAAGGGGGGCAGAAACCACTAGACACCAGGGATTTTGTTTTTTTACTAAATGTACACATATGGGGAGCGGCCCCTTGGGCAAGGGCCACTCCCCAGGGGGGCAAATAATTTCATGGCTGTTTCTGCTCCCCCGGGGGCAGATCTGCCTATTTCTATTAGGCTAATCTGCCCCCAAGGGGGGCATAAACCACTAGACACCAGGGATTTTCTTTTTTTTGTCAGTTTCACTTGAGGGGAGCGACCCCTTAGGCAAGGATCGCTCTCCTGGGGGGGCAAATTTGTTTTAGGCCATTTCTACCCCCCCTTGGGGGCAGATCGGCCTATTGTAATTAGGCTGATCTGCCCCCGGGGGGGAGAAACCTCTAGGCACCAGGGATTTTTTGTTTTGTTTTGTTTTATTTTTTTAGATGTGGGGAGCGACCCCTTAGGCAAGGGTCGCTCCCCTGGGGGCAACATTTTTATTAGGCCAATCTGCCCCCAAGGGGGGCAGAAACCACTAGACACCAGGGATTTTGTTTTTTTTACTAAATGTACACATAAGGGGAGCAGCCCCTTGGGCAAGGGCCGCTCCCCAGGGGGGCAAATAATTTCATGGCTGTTTCTGCTCCCCCTGGGGGCAGATCGGCCTATTTCTACTAGGCTAATCTGCCCCCAAGGGGGGCATAAACCACTAGACACCAGGGATTTTTTTTTTGTCAGTTTCACTTGAGGGGAGCGACCCTTTAGGCAAGGATCGCTCTCCTGGGGGGGCACATTTGTTTTAGGCCATTTCTACCCCCCCTTGGGGGAAGATCGGCCTATTGTAATTAGGCTGATCTGCCCCCGGGGGGGAGAAACCTCTAGGCACCAGGGATTTTTTGTTTTGTTTTGTTTTATTTTTTTAGATGTGGGGAGCGACCCATTAGGCAAGGGTCGCTCCCCTGGGGGCAAAATTATCTTTGGGTCATTTCTGCCCCCCTTGGGGGCAGATCGGCCTATTTTTATTAGGCCAATCTGCCCCCAGGGGGGCAGAAACCACTAGACACCAGGGATTTTTATTTTTTTGCGAAAATGTCACACAAGGGGAGCGACTTCTTAGGCAAGGCTTGTTCCCCTGGGGGGCAAATTTATTTTAGGCCATTTCTGCCCCCTTTGGGGGCAGAGCTGCCTATTTTTATTAGGCCAATCTGCCTCCAAGGGGGGCAGAATCCACTAGGTACCAGGGATTTTTTTTTTGCACCAATTTCACGCAAGGGAGCGACCCCTTAGGCAAGGGTCGCTCCCCTTAGGGGGCACATTTATTTTATGTCTTTTCTGCTCCCCTTGGGGGCAGATCGGCCTATTTCTATTAGGCCGATCTGCCCCCGGGGGCAGAAACCCCTTAGGCACCAGGGATTGGTGTGTGTGTTTTGTTTCAGCGGGGCAGCCCCTTGGGCAAGGGTCACTCCCCATGGGGGCACATTACTGTTGGCCATATCTTTGGAAGGCCCATCTGCCCCCAAGGGGGGCAGAAAGCCCACCAGAGACCAGGGAAGATTTTTTTTCAAAATAAGAGGGTGGAGGTATGGTCATACCCCCACCGTAAATAAATGGGGCCAAAGTTGTTCTGCCCACCAGTGGGCAGATGGGACAATTACCCCCGATCCACACCCCGGGGGGGCAGGAAGTCTACTAAATGCCAGGGAATTAAAAAAAAAAAGTGGGGTGGTGGCTACCAACCAGTATGGGCATGGTTATGTCCCCACCCCAACTGAAGGGGGTAACAGTCTTTCAGCTCTACCCGCACACTAAAACATCTTATCCCACGGCAAGCAAGTGGACATTTGATTATTTGGGGTTTTTGTTTTACATTTGGGCCATGAGAGCTTGGCTAACTCTCAAAATCGTCCCACTTAAAATGGTGAGGGCTGCACTTTTTGGACTTTGGGACGCTGCCATGTAGAAAAATCCACAAGACCTAGACACATCTGAAAACTAAACATCTTGGTGAGTCCAGGGTGGTGTGCTTCACATGCACCCCGAACCATTTTCTTACCCACAATGCCCTGAAAACCTCCAACTTTGCTGGAAATCACATTTTCCAACATCTTTGTGATGGAACCTGCCGGAATCTGCAGGAATCCACAAAATTTCTACCACCCAGCATTGTCTCATCTATACCAATAGAAATTCTGCCCCACTTGTCAGCCTAAAAATGTTTTTTTCCAAACTGCCCTTTTGGACCCGCTTTGGTTTCCCCCTCAATTTTGACATGTTTTTGGCTCTTCCCTGTCACAGGCACCTGGCCCACCTACACAAGTGAGGTATCATTTTTACCGGGAGACTGAGGGGAACGTTGGGTGGTAGGAAATTTGTCCCGGTGCGGTGATCCCACACAGAAATGTGGGAAAATTTAGATTTTTTAGCTAAATTTGAGGCTTGCCGAGGATTCTGGGTAAGAAAACACTGGGGTATCCACGCAAGTCACACCTCTTTGGACTCCCTCGGGTGTCTAGTTTTCAGAAATGTCTGGGTTTGGTAGGTTTCCCTGTTTGGCTGCTGAGCCCAGGACCAAAAACGCAGATGCCCCCCGCAAAAACAGGTAGTTTTGTATTTGATAATTTCGATGTGTCCAGATAGTGTTTTGGGGCATTTCCTTTCGTGGGCACTGGGCCTACCCACAGAAGTGAGGTACTATTCTTATTGGAAGACTTGGGGGAACACTGAGTGGAAGGAAATTTGTGGCTCCTCTCAGATTCCAGAACTTTCTGTCACCGAAATGTGAGGAAAAAGTGTTTTTGGGCCAAATTTTGATGTTTGCAAAGGATTCTGGGTAACAGAACTTGGTGAGAGCCCCACAAGTCACCCTATCTTGGATTCCCCTAGGTGTCTAGTTTTCAAAAATGTGCAGGTTTGGTAGGTTTCCCCTAGGTGCCGGCTGAGCTGGAGGCCAAAATCTACAGCTAGGCACTTTGCAAAAAACAGGTTAGTTTTCAATGTAAAAATGTGATGTGTCCATGTTGTGTTTTGGGGCATTTCCTGTTGCGGGCGCTAGGCCTACCCACACAAGTGAGGTACCATTTTTATCGGCAGACTTGGGGGAACGCTGGGTGGAAAGAAATTTGTGGCTCCTCTCAGATTCCAGAACTTTCTGTCACCGAAATGTGAGGAAAAAGTGTTTTTGGACCAAATGTTGAGGTTTGCAAAGGATTCTCGGTAACAGAACTTGGTGAGAGCCCCACAAGTCACCCCATCTTGGATTCCCCTAGGTGTCTAGTTTTCAAAAATGTGCAGGTTTGGTAGGTTTCCCCTAGGTGCCGGCTGAGCTGGAGGCCAAAATCTACAGCTAGGCACTTTGCAAAAAACACGTTAGTTTTCAATGTAAAAATGTGATGTGTCCATGTTGTGTTTTGGGGCATTTCCTGTTGCGGGCGCTAGGCCTACCCACACAAGTGAGGTA
This sequence comes from Pleurodeles waltl, assembly GCF_031143425.1. Classification (NCBI taxonomy): domain Eukaryota; kingdom Metazoa; phylum Chordata; class Amphibia; order Caudata; family Salamandridae; genus Pleurodeles; species Pleurodeles waltl. The sequence continues at coordinate 698,773,084 of NC_090442.1, read as the reverse complement.
TCATTTTTATCGGCAGACTTGGGGGAACATAGATTAGCAAAACAAGTGTTATTGCCCCTTGTCTTTCTCTACATTTTTTCCTTCCAAATATAAGACAGTGTGTAAAAAAGCCGTCTATTTGAGAAATACCCTGTAATTCACATGCTAGTATGGGAACCCCAGAATTCAGAGATGTGCAAATAACCACTGCTCCTCAGCACCTTATCTTGTACCCATTTTGGAAATACAAAGGTTTTCTTGATACCTATTTTTGACTCTTTATATTTCAGCAAATGAATTGCTGTATACCCAGTATAGAATGAAAACCCACTGCAAGTTGCAGCTCATTTATTGGCTCTGGGTACCTAGGGTTCTTGATGAACCTACAAGCCCTATATATCCCTGCAACCAGAAGAGTCCAGCAGACGTAACGGTATATTGCTTTCAAACATCTGACATTGCAGGAAAAAGTTACAGAGTAAAACAGAGAGAAAAATGGCTGTTTTTTTCACCTCAATTTCATTATTTTTTTTATTTCAGTTGTTATTTTCTGTAGCAAACCCTTGTATGATCTACACAAATTACCCTTTGCTGAATTCAGAATGTTGTCTACTTTTCAGAATTGTTTGGATTTCTGGGATCCAGCATTGGTTTCACACCCATTTCTGTCACTGACTGGAAGGAGGCTGAAAACACAAAAAATCATTAAAATGGGGTATGTCCCAGTAAAATGCCAAAATTATGTTAAAAAATGTGTTTTTCTGATTCACGTCTGCCTGTCCTGAAAGCTGGGAAGCTGGTAATTTTAGCACCGCAAACCCTTTGTTGATGCCCTTTTCAGGGAAAAAAACACAAGCCTTCTTCTGCAGCCCTTTTTTCCCATTTTTTTTTTTTTTTAAACAATTTTTTCACTGTATTTTGGCTATTTTCTTGGCCTCCTTCAGGGGAACCCACAAAGTCTGGGTACCTCTAGAATCCCTAGGATGTTGGAAAAAAAGGACGCAAATTTGGCGTGGGTAGCTTATGTCGACAAAACGTTATGAGGGCCTAAGCGCGCCCTGCCCCAAATAGCCAAAAAAAGGCCTGGCACCTGAGGGGAGAAAGGCCTGGCAGAGAAGGGGTTAAAAGAAGCAGTGCTGCTTTAAAAATTAAAAGTATTCTTTTTTGGAATACCTCTTCTGGACCCCTTGCTGCTCTCCTAGGTTGCCCAACAGGATCCGCAAGGAAGAAGGTGTTCCAAAGTGACACCTTGCCGTCTGTGAATCAGTTACCACTTACTTTAATGTGTCAGGAACTGATCAAAAGTTTGTAACTACAAATTAGTTGTACATACCATTCCGACTCTCAATCCAGAGAGTATGTCCCATTCATGGCGCCTTCTAAATACAATTTGGGATGGATCACAAACCCATTTTATGAGTCGGTAAGACTTGCCCAACTCTCAAAATAGGTTTAGTTAATAGAAAAAACGATTTTGGTTTCGCAAACCGTGTGATTTTGCAAAACAGATTGCGATTGCAAAATGGCTTGGTACATCTGTCCCCTCGTACCTAACTGCAATGTTTTAACACATTGGGTATGATAGTTGCAGTTTGCTGCAAAATCTGTTGTACCCAATTGTTTGGCATTTGCAGAGTGGGTTTTGCCTCTGCCCAAAGGTCTTTCTCACAATATGCTTTTTGAATGTTTAGTGTATCATTCCACCATCTATTTAGTGCTTTCTAATTTAGATCTGCTAACTCCGCCAATCACAGAGTACATTGTTTCTCTGTCAGATGCTCAAAGCATTATTTTCACTGCGGTAGATTTGTAATGTTTTAATCTAGAATCAAAATGCAAGCCAGAGCCATTGGCTTTGCAATGATTTTTTCATTTCAAACTTTTTTACTTGCTATCTATTATAAAATGTATTTAATACCCGTTGGGTGTGGGATTGGAACAATTTTAAAAATAATGCTGAATATTTCTAAGTAGGTATTTAAACGTCTGGTCTAGTCCACCACTCCCCTATATTCATTTCTGTGTTGCTCCATTATTACTTTGTCTTTCCTCCAGACTGTGGGGCCACATCGGCACATTTTCCACCCACTAGCTGCAGTTACCGATCAGCAGTAACTTCAAAAGGTGCCCCCGCCCCTCTCAAACAAAGCAGGTGTTCCCCTCGCTAATTACAGCTGCAAATATCATGCAAATGTCGCCTGGCAGCGGCTGGCACGGTGCAGGGGCGAGTTAAGTATGGAGATACATTCTGGCAAATTGAATGTTCATCTGGGAGGATGGGAAACGCGCCAACGAGCTCCAGTCGCGTGTTTCATCTCTAGGCAGAAAAAGAGAACGTTTTTCTCCCCCAACAGATTTTAATCTACATTTTGCTGCCTGGGTGTGAGATTTACCTACCTCGGAAATGCATCATTCCTAGCAGCGGACTGTTTAGTTTTTGAGTCAGTGAGCAATTTACAGAATAACACAACATAGGATTACAGAACATAACATATTGGCAGTTCAGTGCATGACTTTTTCGAGCCATCTTTTTATAGGTGTGTTATGTTATTTCGTATGTATCTTAATTTACTTTTTGACTATACCGAGACGGTGGAGTAAGTACACTTATCTTTATATCCTAATGAGGGATGTTTTTGACACAAATGAAATGGAACATGATTCTTACAGCGCAGAGTTACTCCTAGGAGTGTCCCAGCCCTCAGCTAATGGACAAGACCTCTGCTCCTACTTTTGAACAAACAGCCATATCTTCAATATTTTTTTTTTTTAAATGGTGACTGATTTCAGTGAGCTCAAGAGGGAGTATTCCATGCTGACGGTCGTAGGCAGGGAAAGGCACGCCCTCCTGCTCTGGAAAGGCATATAGGTACCTTTGCCTGCAGCCTTTTGGAAGAACGCAAGTTCCTAGTAGGGAGGGAAAATCTGGTTCTAGAGCCCAAGCGGCCTGGCTCCATATAATGAGTGCTTTATGAACCAAGACCTGAACTTTAAACGGGATCCTGTTCCTCACTGGGAGCCAGTGAAGGGAGCGAAGATGATGGGACATGTGTTCTCAGTGGCAGATGGAGAAGAGCAGGGGCTGCAGCATTCTGGACCACTTGAAGTCCACTGACCAGATAGTACGGCAGGCCCAAGTACAAGGCGTTCACACAGTCCAACCCAGATGTAATGAGTGCCTGAATGACTGATTTCCTAGCTGAGAATGAAAGAAAATATAGATTTTTAAAAAAAAATGTGCAGCAGCCAAAGCACGGGCCCACAACAAAATGAATTTCTAGTTGAAAGGAAAGACGGTTATAAAATTTGACACTCAGATTTTTTACTATTCCATCCTGCGGGCCGGCGGTGAGGCACCGTCTGGCCAAAAGGTCTGCCAAGGTCCTGGGGAGTTTTGACCGAAATTTTTTTTTTAGTTTTGTCTGCATTATATTTCAAGTCGTTTAGGGTCATCCAATAAAATACAGCCGCTAAGCAGGATTTAATTGACTGCCATGCAACCTCTTCTCCCTTCTTACAGGAGAATAGCAGCTGTGTTTTGTCAGCATAGGAAATTACATTTACCCCAAAGGCTTCCATCAGCTATACTAGTGGCGTAAGATAAGTGTTGAACAGATTGGGACTCGGGGGCCCTGATGAAAAAGGATAAACTTCACTCCAATTGATTGGGGGCACTCCAAGAGCCTGGGATGAAGGACCATGTCAAAGGCCGCTGACAGATCTAACATTATCAGAACCACCTTCCCCTCTACTGCCAGGGCGCCTCAGATGTACTCTGTAACCTCTGTCAATGCAGTCTCAGTGCTAAAATTAAGTCTGAAGCCAGACTTGCACGGTTTTGTCCTCTGGGTACCAGGAGACTTGCTGGTTTATGAATTTTTCCAGCACTTTAGAGTAGTTGGACTTTGGGATCTGCCATGAGTCTTTTTAACTGAGAGAGATGTTTTTGCCTGTTTCCAGGCAGGTGGCATTGTCGCTATAGACAGAGAATCATTAAGAACCTTACTAACTAAAGGGCTGGTGGCAGTTGCTCCAGTACTGACAGATTGGGAGGACAAGAATCCACAAGCGATCCTGATCTGAGGCCGGAAATAGCTGTGAGTGTCTCCTCAAAAGTGATGTGGTCAAACCTTGGTAATCAAAACTCCACTTTAATGACCATACTCATGTTGACTTTGCCCACCAATCCCTTGTCTGTCGGTGAACCAGTGATAAGACTTGCTTGAATAGTGGAAATTTTGTTTTGAAAGAAGGAGTCCAGCAGTTCACACCATGCCACTGAAGGTTGTTGAGCACTGGTACATGCCTCAGGTGACAAATTGTGACAAATTGTATGAGTAGAGTTTTTTGTTACAGTTTACGTCTCTTCACACCATGCTGCTGACGGTTGGCGAAATTTGGTGCATGCCTAAGGTGACAAATTGTATGAGTAGGGTGTTTTTATTACAGTTTAAGGCTCTTCGCACCATGCTGCTGACAGTTGGCAAACTTTGTTTCATGCCCCAGGTGACAAATTGTGGCACATTAAATGAGCAGTGTTTTTTAGAGTTTGTTGTTTTTAAATATATACACTTTCACAATGTAGGCAGGCATTGTCCTCCATCCTAATAACACCGAGGGATGGTGTTAATTTTCTCATGTGATATCAGTCCTACATGTTTGAATATTGAACTGAAATGATGGAATTGGCTGGTGACAATACCCAGTTAGTTAAACATCTGATGCAGAAATCTGTGTGTAACATGCTGATCACATTTTAAGAATTGAAAATTAAGTTTATTATTCTTTAGGGGACAATATAATGTGCAGCAATCACTTTGGAAAAACACCTTATAGGCGTAACAGAATAATTCATTTTGAGATGTGCACTTTATATGAAATGAAATATAAAAAATGATAATATTGAGATTTCTGATTGCTGTAGGACTTAGAAAGGAGCACCCTTTAGGTACAGAAATAAATAAAATGTTTTGCATTCACAAGTCATTGTTTATTGGTTGATATTATGGCTGTCCATTCCTTTTACCACTTGTAACACAAAATGAGTATGAAGAGGCTGAGAATAAAAGAAGCCAATACTTATATACAGAGATATTTGTTTGTTCTGTACATTTTCAATTGTGCTTATTATTATGAGTATTATTATTAGTAGTAGTAGTAGTATTTGCAGTAGTAGTAATAGTAGTAATAGTAGGAGAAGTAGTAATATTGATGTTTTTGTTATTGTTGTTTTTGTTATTGTTATTATTTCAAAAAAACTTAAACTAACATTGTGAAACGTGGCATCCTTGGCGTGGTTTACCCTAACATTTTTGCCTTCAGACTTTCTATTTTTGCTGACTTTGTTTTTGTGGGCCTTAAGATTCTGCACACTTTACCACAACTAACCAGTGCTAAAGTGCTTGTGCTCTTTCCCTAAAGCATGGTAACATTGGCTTAATCCCAATTGGCATATTTAATTTACTTGTTCAGCCCTAGTAGAGTTCACTACATGTGCCCATGGTCTGTAAATTAAATGCTACTAATGGGCCAGCAGCACTGATTGTGACACCCACTAAGTAGTCCTTTAAACCGGTCTCAAGCTGGCCACTGCAGAACCTGTGTGTGCAGGTTTAAACTGCCATGCCAACTTGGCAAAGTAAACCTATTGCCGGGCGCAAACCTTCCTTTTTAATAGATGTAAGTCACCCCAAAGGTGCGCTCTAGACAGACCCAATGGGAGGGTGCAATATATTTAAAAAAATGGACATGTACTTTTACATTTTACATGTCCTGGTAGTGAAAAACTCTTACATTTGTTTTTACTACTCCAAGGTCTATCTTGGTTAACATAGGGATTACCTTATTATTACATCATACAAGTGCAACTCACAATCTTGAAGAAATAGACTTTTTGGGTTTGGTGGAAGAGATAGACTTTCCGGGTTTGGTGTCTCTGGGATCACAATTTAAAATCACAACTTATGGTGACATTGGATTTCATATTGCAGTTATGGAAATGCCACTTTTATAAAGTTAGCATTTTCTTATTTTAGCCATTTGGTTCCTACTTCCTGTCTCTCAACACGTCTTGGGTGCGGTGATAGCTTTGTTTACTCCTGATAGACAGCCTCTCGATGGGAGTTTATGGGTGGCCTGATGAACTTTGAAGGACCATCCTGGGCAGGGTGGGTGATAGGAACTGGGTACAGCCTCACTTACACCTGAATAGGCTGTGCCCTGTCCACATCAAGAGCTGCATGACCCCCAGTAGTGAGTCTGGGGCCAGGGCAGGAAGGTCAGACACTTTGTGCTCTTCAAAGGCATGTCTTTGATGTCTCAGACACATCAAAGATCCAACTTTATCCCTGACTCCACCACTTCAGTACATGTCTGGACCTGTGAATACTCAGCCAGGAAGAAGGACTGCTACTGGAGTCCTGCCACTCTGCTGGACTGCTGTTTGCTGAACTTCAGCTCTGCTGTGCTGACCTGTGCCTGCTGCCCCCTTGCCTGGGAGTGAGGACTGGACCTGAATCTTTCCAACCGAGAACCCAGAGTGACTCCAAGGGCTAGTTGGCTGGCATCTTGATTTGAAGTCTCAGGGAAATCACAGACTTCCAACCACCCTGCTCCTGCACCTGTGCTCTGCAATCTGTGAGTCTGTCCTGCCAAGTGCTTCCACCCCAGTCATGGGCCCCTGGAAGTGGACCTAAGGTGTTTGCCCCAGCTGAAACTACACATCCTCTGCTGTGTGGGCAGAACCGACGCATCACTGCTGTTTTGTGGGCAACATCAATGCATTGCCACTGTCCTTGGAACAGAACTGATGCATTGATTCCGAAACTTACACTGCAGTGCTTTCGGTGGTGCAAGGTCCCCCCATTCCTGTCAACAACATCCTTGACAATGACACCAACACTCTGCATTACAGCCTCTGTGCCCATTGGAATTGGCGGATCGCCTTGACATCGATTCAGCCAGGACCTGCACTTGAACTCCACCGCACTTTGGCACAGGCGCATCTCTGCGTGGGGAACTTCAATGCTTCTCCTTTACTGCATTGAGAAAATCAACGCATCTCCTCAACGGCGTGGTTCAGCAACCAATCCTACACCCTGGATTTGAAGGAACTTTGGTTCTGCTGATCCAATGAGGTCCCTGTAGCTATCCTGCACTCCATCACAGTAGGCCTGAATGTTTGACTTTGTCCTGGTCAGGTGTGACCAGATGTCCCGGGGTGACGTCTTTGGCGTTTAAGAGCTGTTTGCAGTTTATTCTTCAAACATTCAGGACTCAAGTTTTACTTATTGGATTTTTTGTCATTTTGGTTTTGTTTTATTTATTAAATTAATTTCTATTTTTCTAACCTGCTGTGGGATCCTTTTTGTGTGGTGCTTACACTGTTTTACTGTTTGAAGTGTTGCACAAATACATTACACATTGCCTTCAAGTTAAGCTTGACTGTTCTGTTAAAGCTACCAGAAGGGTGAGCAAAGGTTAATTTGGGGCTGCTTGTGCCTTACTCTGACAAGAATTAAGGGGTACGTTTTATCCTCTGACAAGATCACCTTATAAGAAGCAGCCATTTTACTGATTTAACTTTGTTTTTTATTCACATAAAAATTTCCAATGTTTTATCACCCTATTTCAACCCATCTTCCAGGTTTGTAGTTTGAGTCATCAGTTTGTTTTTACCTAATGATGGACTGACATAGTATCATGCAGATGGGTCTGCCAAAATATAGCTACAAATCCTCTAAGTCCAGTACCAAGCAGCCAAAAACTTTCTCAGGACGATCACCTAACTTCAACCCATCCAAAAATGTAAGAACCAGCCATTCACGGCGCATTACATAGCAAATTCATTCACATGAAACCAAGTACACTGTCTGTGTCTGAAATGCATTTTTCCCATCACCAAAATACCTCCACAGCTGCTCATCATTTCCTGAATACCATACTATTCAGATCAGCAGGTCTACCAGATATGGCTCCTCCATTGGCGCCTCTTTCCTTTATTCCCCACCAATCCCAAATGACGAAAGAGAAGGAGTTTTTTGGACTGGTTTGCTGCTCTCCTATGACCAAGCCTGGCAGTGGAAATGCAGCACAGACACACGCTGGGAGCCTAATTTTCAAAAGGGACCCGCAGTCGTGGGAGGGGTCCCACATTCATGGCCAGACTTCAGAACAGTGGTTTTCCATTGCGGAGGTCATGGCAAAAGTGCGAGGCCCCTGCCGCGACTGCGGGCCCTCTTGAGAACTAGGCCATGGTTGTGCAAGGGTGGGCACCTTCAATTTCATTTTCAGCATCCAAAAGGAAGGAAGCATCCCAGTTCTGGAAAGCGAGCCTGAGAATCCTCAAGAAGTCTTGGACTGTTAATAAAATTCTGTGGTTTGCTTCATAAAGAGAGATTCCAGTCAGTGATGATTACCCACAAAGACAACATCAAGCACCTCTGATGCTGAGTAGCCAAGTGATTCCAACATGGAGTTGGGAAAGGCCTCCCATAACACAGGATGGTTTACATTTCTTTTCTAAACTTGCTCTAGTCCTACTGTTGAGCAGCAAGTACTCACAGTATTGTCATTAGTAGGATTTTGATGACGGAAGCAGGCAACATAGAGAACTCAGGATTCCTCAAGACTCGTATGTGGTGAATAATCTAGTTTAGTATTTTGAGCCTTGCAACCAAAATGCACTTTGGAGGATGTAGAGATTCTCGAAAATGAACCTTTGTTTGATGGGTTGTAAACAGACGTGTCGGGGAACTAGGGTGTGTACTTCCTGAATTGGGTTAAGGAAGGTACTTCTGGTGGAGTTCTAAATGCGTGCTGTTTCAGTAATCCAGATGTGAATGTGCCATTGACTGTGTAAAGCCTATCTCGTGATAGAAATTTAACAAAGGTGTTCCTTTGGTTAGCATATTGAGTTGGATGTGTGCAGTTTGAGTCACTAAATTAACTTGTAGGGAAAACAAGAGCTCATAGTTGACAATAACTCCTGCTTCTTGCTTTGAAACATTGCAGGAGGGAAAGTACGCACATTTATGGGAGCCACTGGAAAGGTAGGTGACTTCATTTGATCTTACCTGCCAAAAAGAGGAATTTCTGTCCCCGAGCCAATGAGGCGCAGGTTGTTTTTTATCACCATTCCGGTACAGATGCAACAGATGTGGCAATATTTGTTCTGTGTTCCCTCTTTCCACACAGGTAAATCAGAATCTGCATATCTACAGCATAGGTTGCAATGTTAAATTTAATTTCTAGATGTAATAAGCTACCCGGATACACATGTTTTGAAGTGCCAGAGAAATAATAAAGATCCTTTGGGGGACCCCACATGTTATGAAGCGAGTAAGTGATATACACTGCCTCGTCTTACTTGCTGTGTCCAATTTGTTTGCTAGGTTTGCTCCCTATCACATAGTAGTTTAGTTTTCAAGGTGACAGGTCAGAATTTCATGGTCAACTGTCTTGTATGCAGATAGAAGATCTAATATGATTAAGGCTGCAGGTTGGTGTAAGAAAACACTAAGGCCCATATTTATGGGCTTTTGGTGCAGGACAGCACAACAAGTCAAAGGGAAAAGACAAAAATGCACCATATCAATGACATACAGCACATTAGTCTCCTTTCCCACTGCCCTGGTGTTGTTTTGGCATCCTAGTGCAAATGCAGGCACCATGGTGCAAGTGTATCTGCATTGTAGGCAGAAATGTTTCCCTTCCTTCACAGAAACAATCCAAGGAGGATGTATCCTCTTTCTATTTGTGATGTAGAATGCAGCACACATAGAAAAAGGAAAAAAAGAAGGAAAAATTAAGATATTTCTCCCTGTTGGTCCTTCCCTGGGGAGGCATAATGTTTTGTATCATCCTCAGGTTTACAAGGTCTTGTAACTCTGAGGATGCGTCAAAATCCATTGGTGGTGCATGGGAACACCCACTGCAAAGCACATGGAATGCTTCCCTTGTGCAGAGTAAGGCAATGCAGCGATTTGCACTGCCATGCCTTACTTCATATTTCTGAGGCCCTTCAAAGCCACACAGAGTGGCTTTGGGTCACTTCATAAATATGATTTCAAGATTTGCTCCAGCATTCTGTCACAAAAAGTGACCCAACAGTGGTGCAAGAGGCTCGTAAATATGCCCCTCAATTTGTGCCATGGTTTCAATGGGAGCAATGCACCTCTCCACCTCTCACTGCCACCAACACTGACCCCCTACTTCAATCATTTGATGGCCAATAATGACAGGAAAAGGGAAAAGAGATGAGAATAAAGAGAGGACCACCACTCTAACCATGACGTCTGCTGGGCAAAGAAGTTTGAAGGGTGAAGTGAGAACGAGGAGCTATCTTTGTAACTTGCCATGAAAAGCACGTACCCCACTGTAGCAGTGAAAGGAGATATCCAGATCCACTGGAATTATGTCATTGTGCGGCCGCTGAACTTTTTGCATAATTACAGATTTGCTGCATTTGTCACATAATTCATCATCTGCTGCGTAATCTGCTGATTTTAACAAAAAAAGAATTCTAGCCCAAATGGTTCAAAGGTTTGTGGCACAGTAGAAAGCTCTTTGCAAAGGTGGCCTTGTCACATTTATTTTGCTTATTGGTATATTTGCTTGTTAACCTGGTAATAATGAGGTGTAACCAATGTCCATACAATGATACCAAGTGTAACAAGCATTTTCAATGCATGGGTCTCGCATTTGCTCGAGCTATTAGCATTGTAAACTCCTAACCGGACTTTTCTTGCCACACAAATTAAAAGAAAAAAAACACAGCGCGATCGCCCTAGGTAAAATGCAGCGCAATAGTGCTGAAATTGAAAAGGGAAAAAACGAGTGCGATTGCGCTATGTAAACCCCAGCACGATCGCACTGCGTGGAAAATAAACAGATAAAGTAGTCAAGAAACCATGCTGAAAACATCGAGCTTTGTATGTTTTCAGTAGTTTACCCGTGCTGTGTAGGTTGGCTAAACACCAGAAAAGCCATGAGGTATGCATGCCTTTCATAAATGAAAGCAAGTGGATTTTAAAAGGCAAGCCCACGAACCAATGAAATTTACTGACGTGACATGGGCGTGGTTGGAAGCCAAAAGAGAGATTACTACAGGAGACGGAGTGCTTTGCGCTCGCCCCTAAAAATTATGAAATAATGAAGTTATACTGTTTCATAAAGTGCTGCATTATGCCATATAAATTGGATTTTCTTGCTGCATAATTTACACAACACTGCTGCATAATTTGGCCCTCTCCTGCTGCATAATTCCAGTGGCCCTGGATATACCCTAGCAGTATCTCTGTATAACTATTATCCTATGTTATAATATGAAACTTGCCATTCCTGAAACTGATGAGCATCTTTATATATGTTGATCAACATTTCTCCCTTTCAAGATAACTACCTCACGCTTTGTAACTATACTCTCTCTGCTGATAAGTTTAATTTCTACTTGACAACTTGGCCCTGATTTACTACAGTTTTCCGCCATTGCAAAGAGATGCAAGCGACGCTTTTGCATTGACTTTCCGGGGCAAAAGATACTTTGCACTGAAAAGGAGCCCTTTTCTGATTTGCGCTGCTTAGCAAGGAAACTTTACTGATGTGGTTCTTCAGCAGATCAGCGCAAACACCATAGGTTTTGACGCATAGTCCGATCTACTATGATAGTCAGACTAGCCATTGGGTCAAAAACGAACCCTCCTTGAAGCAGATGTTAACAAGGAGAAATGTTTGCATTTCTAAAAAATATAAGCATAGGAATTTTGTTGGGAAGCGTATACTTTCAGTATAAATTCAATGCTAGACAGTGCACACTCACTCATATATCATGATCCCAACCTATACATTTGTGCAAAGCAACCTTTTTGCCACCAGCTTAGGGGATGACAGCAAAAGATGGCCTATTTTAGTAGATACGGTACTCTGTTGTGTTTTGCCTTGCACAATGCTGCACAGCAAATCTCCCTGCTGTCCTGCCTTTGTTTAAAAAATGTGTAAAGCTCACCCTTTCTTCTACTGGAAAAGTAAATAGCAGATATGATTATTATGTGGTTACTATCATTGGCGGTCCATATATTACTTGCAAAAAACTCTTAGTACTTTCCACAAAATCATATGCCATATATACATATCATGTGTAACATAACCTTGACTTGAGAATTCCTCCTGTTGCGTAACTGGATCACAATGAAGAAATGCAACCGTCTTTAGCAATTTTCAAAGTTAAATATTCAAATAATTCAATGTCTGCTTTTTAACACAACAGCCCCAAATCAAAACTGCAGTTTGTGGTAAGTATATTAATACTACAATAGAGCTACTTAAGCACTACAAAACGAAATTCACGAACCCATGACTAGCCCTCTGCCTATTCTACTTTCTCCTTGCATTTTCTGTACAGCCATCTCTGGCACATATGTACACGCTTTGTAGTAAATGTGGAATGGGGACAGGAGCAGGGGAATGGTGGGAAATTAAGGAGCAATTGCTAACAAATATTTAGAGTTGGTGGAAATTTAAGGAAGGATTTGTGAGGGACTTGCTAAAAAAAAATACACCCACAAGAGAGTGAGATATTTGCAATACAGAAAACACACTGCTAAAGTATCAACATATTACTATGTATGTAAATAGTAATAGTTCGATATCAAACTAAACATCAAAATAATTTATATATATATATATATATATATATATATATATAAAACTATATCTGCTGAATTTCAGTTTTCTTTAGTTTAAAATTATGTTTTATTACTGGCTTTTCACATAATTATAAAACCACTTCAGTATTTGGTTTTCTCAGTGAATATATATATATATATATATGTATATATATATATATATATATATATAAATAAAACACAAAAGAAAAAGTTAATGCTCGCACACTCAGGATTCAAGGAAGAGCAAAATTCTTTTTAATCCAAACACAACGTGTTTTCGGCTGACACAGCAGCCTTGGTCACGTGATAATTACCACCAATAAACCACCACTAAATGCTATCTCATCATAAATATAGAAATAGGACAATAGACAAATGATTCAAATAAAACCCACACAGCACAACCTCTTTGCATATACAGACATAATACTAATACTGATAGTAAATCCAGTTTATGTCATTGAATATAACCTAATGTATTCATAGTGATATGTATTGCCTTCAAAGAAAGGGAAACAAGCAAAAAACAGTGTAGCATAATAGAGTTAATATTCCCCTGGACCACAATATAGACAATAAAATATTATAATTTTAAGCCCAAATAGAAATATAAACAAATGATAGAAATCATACACTGTAAATTTGCGTTTCTGCCTAAATAACTGCAAAAGTAATTATAAATCACCTAGATCTTATAAAAAAGCCATATTCCTGTCAGCACAATAACTACTTTACTATATTGAAAATATTCTTATCTGAAAGCCTGCAAAGAGGATCACCCACTGATAACGTAAAATATAGAGAGAATGAATGATGACAAACAGAATTCAGTAGTTTTCCATCTGACCCATTATATCTGAAAAAAATATTAACGAAATAAATAGCTCGATAAATAAATTGATAGCTAAATTCATAATCAACCATCGCACCACTACAAATCCACTCCACAACTCAATAATAAATATCATAGATTACATAAATTAACTCTATTATGCATACTAAGAGCTTACTATTTGCTTACTATTTACACACTCAAATAAATCATGACAGTTTCATTAAAAATCAATTAATATAATCTTGTCAGAGTTTGTAGTATTCTAGTAATTATCATACAGGTGAGTATTCAGTTCTTCCCCCATATTTAAACCTTTCGGTGTCTTGGTCTCTAACTCTAAGATGTATATTGACTCTTTTTTCCTCAACGTCAGTTCTCTGTTACCTCCTCTATAACATGGAGCAACATGTTCAATGCCAAAATAAGATAACTTGGTACAGTCAGAGTTGTGTTTGTCTTTAAACTGCTTTGCTACCGGATAATGCTCATCATTAGATGTAATCGCACGCATGTGTTCTAAAATCCGTTTTTTAACATTATGTTTAGTACTACTAACATACCATCTTAGGCAAGGACATTCTAATATGTAGATCACAAAAGGGGTACTGCAAGTTATAAATTGATTGATTTGCCTAACTTTTCCAGGTTTACAAACAGCATATTGCATCCGCATAATGCTGTTGCGACACGCCTTGCAGTGACCACACGGAAAGAAACCTTGTAAGTTATGTTGTCTCAATTGCGGAATTGTAGTAATATCATTCGATCTTAAAATATCGTTTAAACTACGTCCTCTTCTATAGGTAATCTGTGGTCTTTTCTGTATTGTGCCTCCAATAACGGGGTCGCTTTTCAAAATATTCCAATTTTTTGAGATAATGTTATTGATCTGTCTCGTATCCTCATTGTATGTCATGATAAGTCTGGTCCCATCATTATCATCTGTCTCTTGTTTGGTAGTATTATGAAAGAGAGTATCAGATCTTTTTATCCCCTTTGCTCTATCAATTGCTTTTTTGATTACCCATTCAGGGTATCCCCGCTGTTTAAATCTCATAGTCATCTCTCTTTGCTCTGCTTCAAAAGCTTCATCAGTACTGCTGAATCTTTTAGCTCTTAATAATTCTCCATAGGGGATACTCCATTTAAAATTTTCTGGGTGACCACTAGAAGCATGTAATAAACTATTACCTGCTGTATTCTAGCGAAACAGTTCAGTAATAATATTGTGCTCACTGATCTTTATCAGAATATCCAAAAATTTAATTGAAGATCTACTTATACTATAGGTCAAACCAATGTTCAAATCATTATTATTCAACTTATCCACAAAATGTATGGCCTCTTCTTCCGTCCCTTTCCAGATAATGAAAAGGTCACCAATATATCTTAGCCATAAAATTGCCTGGCTAGCTTCTGGGTATCGTCCCTCATCTTTAAAAATGGTCTCTTCCCACTAACCTAAAAATAGGCAGGCAAAACTTGGAGCGAAACATGTACCCATCGCAGTCCTGAGGGTCTGTTGGTATAAAACCCCATTAAACAAGAAAAAATTATTGGTCAGACAATACCTTATCATGTCCATTATCATATCAGTATGGGCCAGATATTTCAATGATCTAGTACGTAAAAAATGTCTACAGGCAGGGCCTGCTTTGAACACTCACATTTTGTCAAAGTAAACACTTCGGACCCCCAGGACACTCAGTAAAGAGAATCAAGGGGGCACCGAGAGGCAGGGGCTGGGACAGGCAGTAACTCACCTCACAGCAGACCACTAGCTTGATCCCAAGATCCAACTACTCCAATGGATCCTCATTAAAGGATTTAGAGTGTACTCATTCCAATTACAGGGCCTCAAAAGAGTCCTGTATTGTTATTTTTCGTCACTACCTCCCTGAGTCGGGAGTGGGTAATTTGCACGTCTGCTGCCTTCCTTGGATGTGGTAGCCGTTTCTTAGGTTCCCTCTCCTGAATCGAACCCTGATTCCCCGTTACCCATGGTCAACATGGTAAACACAGAATGTAGCATCAAAAGTTGATAGGGCAGACATCCAAATGTATCATCGCTGTCACGGGGACATGCGATCGGCCCAAGGTTATCTAGAGTCACCAAAGTGACCGGGCAAGCCTGGATTGGTCTTGGTCTGATGAATGCATGCATAATAGGAGGTCAGCATTCATCAGCATGTATTAGCTCTAGGATTACCACAGTTATACAAGTAACAGGTGGAGCGAGCAAAGGAACCATAACTGATTTAATGAGCCATTAGCAGTTTCACTGTACTGGCCGTGTGTACTTACACATGCATGGCTTAATTTTTTAGATGGGCATATGCTACTGGCAGGATCAACCAGGAAGCCACACCTGCTGGATGGGGGGAGCCACATGCCTGTCTTCCATGGGGGAAGCCTGCTGCAGAGAAGCCTCTGCCTGGGGCTTGACAGGGAGGACAGGGCGGTCACACAGACACCGGCAGGCACCAGCCATCTCCACAAGAGAGAGACAGCCAGGCCAAGGTGCAGCCTGAGCAAGAGACAGGGGTACCTGCCGGCCTGTGCCAGCCGAGACACCCCACGGAATGGTCATTCCGAGCTGCTGCGGAAATATGCTGGGTGGAGGAGGATGATAGCACACAGGTGCCTGGACTGCCAGGCAGCTTGCAGGACCTGGCACCACACAACCCCTTCCACTGTGGTCAGACCGCTAGAGGGGCCTTCGCTCTACCAGGTAAGGGCCTCTGTGAACAGCAGACCCTCGAGTCAGATGGTCCCTGGTGGGGTGGAAGCTCTTTGCTTGAAACAACAGCCAAGGCTGGCCTAGCAGTCCGTCCCCAAACAGACCAAATGTGCCCAATCGATATGCTGGCTGAACCCTCTTCCCCAGTGGGTAGGGAGGGGGACCACATTGCATGGGGATGTCAGTTTGCACTCTGGGAAGCCAGGTTCAGAGGAGAGACTCATCAGACAGGGCTGCAAGGTAGCTGTACACCCGGGCCCCAGGGCAGGCCAGCCTGGGCCCGGGGTGTACCCAGTTGAGAACCACTGAACCTTAAGGGGGTCTAGTATACCTTGTCCCTAATAATCCGGAGGAAGTCTACCCCCTTTCTTGTATTCTGTACGCACTGAGAAACGGAGGGGACCACCAGCGAGAATGCATCCGGCCTCCTGGAGACCTGGCTGGGCTTGGGGAAGCGATTGAGCTCTCATCAGGACTTCCGGGGCAGCCTGACCATCTGGACGTGCCACAGAAACACATGGAGTGTGACCAGATGCCCTGAGTTGTCGGAGCGACCAGATGGCCAGGCCATGAGGCCGTACGGCTCACCAGGAGCTGTGGCCTTGGGGGGCTGGAAAACAAAGACTGGGACTCCGACCCCGGGGTAGCCCAACCATCTGGATGGCCATAGGAACGCATAAAGCATGACCAAATGGCCAGGCTCAGAGAACGGCCATTTAGTCACACTGTGCCTTAAAATAAGGGGGCCTGTGCTCTCCCCTACAGGGGAGGGAGACTCTGTGGCCTGGGTTCTCAGAGCCCCTGCTGGCCCTCGGGCACTGGGCTCCGAGGTGGGCCTCAACGGACTTCCAACCCGGGACCCGAGGCCTCTTTACATGCTGGAAAAGCCCTCCCAAGGCTTGCTTGCGGGACTCCGCCCTGGGCACTTTTCCACCCCGCAGGCCAGAGGACGAAGCCCAGGATGCGGGCTCTCACCCTGGGGCTCCTGAACCTCAACTGGCAGGGGAAGCCTCCCCCGAGCCCAGTGGACTCAGAGTTCATTCATGTGGCGACACGCTGGAGGAAGGGAGTGCCCACGCCAGGGCCTGGCAAGACCTGGTAAGGGCTCATGAACTCTTCTATGCAGGTGAGGCCTCCCCGGGCCCTCTGGGGTCCCGGGCGCCTTGCCACACGGAGGGCTGGAGGACGAAGCCCAGGATAGGGGTTCCCACTCCAACCCCTGGCACAGGGCCCGGATGGGGACCCTGAGCATGACTTGGCAGGGGAAGCCTCCCCAGGTCAGCACGGCGATCTGGACGTGCCATAAGAATGCACAGAGCAAAACCAGAAGCCCTGGGGTCTAAGAGCGACCAGATAGCTGGGCTCAGAGGATAGTAATCTGGATGCATTGTGCCTTAACACAAGGAGACTGCACTCGCCTCTACAGGGGACCATGTAGCCTGGGTTCTCTGAGCCCCAGCTGGGCCTCAAGCATGGGCGCCCAAACCAACCTCCGACCCGGGCCTTGAGGCCTCTTTACACACCAAGAAACTCCTACCAGGGCCTGTGGGACCCCGTCCCAGGCTATTTGCCACCCAGCAGGGCAGAGGACAAAGCCCAGGCAAGGGGTTCCCACCCTGAGTCCTGCCCAGCCCTAGGGCCCAGGGCCCAGCTGGGGCCCCTGAAACTAAACCAGCAGGGGAAGCCTGTGCCTTGGCCCAGTGTACGTCAAGACCCTCCAGGGTACTGCAGGCTGGAGTAAGGGAGCACCCACCCCAGGCCCTGCAGGGGACTCTGCAGCCTGGGTTCTCTGAGGCCCTGGGCCTCAGGCATGGGGACCCAAACCAACCTGTAAACTGGGGCCCTGAGGCCTCTTTACACGCCAGGAAACCCCTACCAGGGCCTGCAGGACCCTGTCCCAGGCTATTTGCCACCCAGCAGGGCAGAGGACAAAGCCCAGGCAAGGGGTTCCCACCCTGGGTCCTGCTACAGCGCTGGCCTGGGGCCCAGGGCCCGGCTGGGGACCCTGAACCCAAACCAGCAGAGGAAGCCTGCACCTTGTCCCAGTGTACGGCAAGGCCCTCCAGGGTACGGCAGGCTGGAGGAAGGGAGCAGCCAACCTCTAGGCCCTGCAGGGGACTCTGCAGCCTGGCCCCTGAACCCAAACCAGCAGGGGTAGACTCCCTTGGCCCAGTGTACGCCAAGGCACTCCAGGGTACGACAGGCTGGAGGAAGGGAGCACCCCGGCTTAGGCCCTGAAGGGGACTCTGCAGCCTTGGTTCTCTAAGCCCCAGCTGGGCCTCAGGCATGGGGGCCCAAACCATCCTCAAACCCCGGGCCCTGTGGCCTCTTTACACGCCAGGAAACCCCTACCAGGGCCTGCGGGACCCCGTCCAAGGCTATTTGCCACCCAGCAGGGCAGAAGACAAAGCCCAGCCAAGGGGTTCTCACCCTCGGTCCTGCCACAGCCCTGGCCTGGGGCCATTGCCCGGCCGGGGCCCCTGAACCCTAACGAGCAACGGTAGCCTCACTTGGTCCAGTGTACGCCAAGGCCCTCCAGGGTACGGCAGGCTGGAGGAAGGGAGCACCCACCCCAGGCCCTGCAGGGGACTCTGCAGCCTGGGTTCTCTAAGGACCTCAGGCATGGGGGCCCAAACCAACCTCCAACCCGGGGCCCTTAGGCCTCTTTACATGCCTGGAAACCCCTACGAGGGCCTGTGGGACCCCGTACCAGGTTATTTGCCACCCAGCAGGGCAGAGGACAAAGCCCAGGCAAGGGGTTCCCATCCTGAGTCCTGCCACAGTCCTGGGGCCCAGGGCCCGGCTGGGGCCCCTGGACACAAACCAGAAGGGAAAGCCTGCACCTTGGCCCAATGTGCGCCAAGGCTCTCCAGGGTGCGGCAGGCTGGAGGAAGGGAGCTCCCATTTCAGGCTCTGGGATGCCAGTTAGCTCTGTGGGAAGCCAGGTATGGAGGACAGACCCATCGGACAGGGCTGCAAGGGGGCCCACACCCAGGCCCCCAGGGCAGGGCGGGTCGGCCCAGGCCCTTGCAGCTCCCTGTCCTAAAACTACTGAACCCCAAGGGGGTCCGGAGTAGCTTGTCCCTAGTAATCCGGAGGAAGGCTATCCCCCTTTCTAGTACTCCGTGCACACTGAGGGACGGAGGGGACCGTTGGCAAGAACGCACCCATCCTCATGGAGCCCTGGCTGTGTTTGAGGAAGCAAATGAGCCCCCATTGGGACATCCAGGACAGTCTGGCCATATAGACGCGCCATAGGAATGCATGGGGCACAACCAGATGACCCGAGTTGTCGGAGCGACCAGATGGCTGGGATGCGAGGGCCTAAAGGCTCCCCAGGAGCCCTGGCTTTGGGGGGGGCAGAGGACAAAGACCAGTACGGGGGCTCCCACACCGGGGCCTGCCAAAGCCCTGGCCCAGGACCCATCCGGGGCCCCTGAACTCTAACCGGAAGGGGAAGCCTTCCAGGGCCCGGCGGACTCCCAGGCCAGGGCCCCTTGGGGTACGGCAGGCTGGAGCAAGGGATCGCCTGCCCCAGGGCCTGGTGGGGGGGCTGGCAGGGGCCCCTGAACCCAAACAGGCAGGGGAAGGAAGCCTCCCCAGACCCAGTGGACTCCCAGGCCTGGGCCCCTCAGGGTACGGCAGGCTGGAGGAAGGGAGTGCCTGTCTAGGGCCCAGTGGGGGCCCAGCTGGGGCTCTCTGAACTCTGCCACGCAGGGGAGACCCCCGGGACCCCAGCCCAGGTGCCCTGCCACATGGAAGGCCGAGGACAAAGCCCAGGCAAGGGGGTCCCATCCTGGGGCCTGCCACAGCCCTGGCCGGGGCCTCTGAACCCAAACCAGCTGGGGAAGCCTGCACCTTGGCCCAGTGTACACCAAGGCCCTCCAGTGTATGGCAGGCTGGAGGAAGGGAACACCCGCCCCAGGGCCCGGTGGGAGCCCGGCAGGGCCCCTGAATGCAAACAGGCAGGGGAAGCCTCCCAGGGCCCAGTGGACTCCCAGGCCTTGGCCCCTCAGGGTACCGCAGGCTATAAAAAGGAAGCGCCTGCCCCAGGGCCTGGTGGGAGCCCAGCAGGGCCCCTGAACCCAAACTGGCAGTGGAAGCCTCTCTGGGCCCGGTGGACTCCCAGGTCTGGGCCCCACAGGGTACAGCAGGCTGGAGGAAGGGAGCACCTGCTCCAGTGCCCGGTGGGGCCCCAGCCGGGGCCTCAGAACCCAAACTAGTAGGGGGAAGCCTCTCTGGGCCAGGTGGACTCCCAGGTCAGAGACCCTCAGGGTACGGCAGGGTGGAGGAAGGGAGCGCCCACCCCAGGGCCTAGTGGGGGGGCCGAACCGGGGCACCTGAACCCAAACTAGTAGGGGAAGCCTCCCTGGGCCTCTGTGGACTTCCTGACCTGGGCCCCTCAAGGTACAGAAGGCTGGAGGAAGGGAGCGCCCGCCCCATGGGGCCCCTGAAACCAGGCTGGCAGTGGAAGCCTCCCCGGGCCTGGTGGACTCTCAGGTCTGTACCCCTCAGTGTACGGCAGGCTGGAGCAAGGGAGCACCCGCCCCAGGGCCTGATAGGGTCCGGCTGGGGCCCCTGTACCCGAACTCGCAGGGGAAGAATCCCTGGGCCCCTGTGGACCCTCAGGCCTGGGCCCCTGAACCCAAACTGGCAGGGGAAGCCTCCCCGGGCCCAGTGAACTCCCAGGTTTGTGCCCTTCAGGGTACGGCAGGCTGGAGCAAGGGAGCGCCTGCCCCAGGGTCCAGTGGGGGCCCGGCCAGGGTCTCTGAACCCGAACTGGCAGGGGAAGCCTCCCTGGGTCCCTGTGGACTCCCAGGCCTGGGCCCCTTAGGGTGTGGCAGGCTGGAGGAAGGGAGCGCCCGCCCCATGGCCCGGTGGGTGCCTGACTGGTGCCCCTGAACCCAAACTGGCAGGGGCAGCCTCCCCGGCCTGATGGACTTCTAGGTCTGGGCCCCTGAGGGCATGGCAGGCTGGAGGAAGGGAGAGCCCACCCCAGGGCCCGGTGGGGGCCCTGAAGTCAAACTGACAGGGGAAGCCTCCCCAGGCCCGGTGGACTCCCAGGTCTGGGCCCCTAAGGGTATGGCAGGCTGGAGGAAGGGAGCGCCCGTTCCAGGGCCCAGCAGGGGCCAGGGGCCCAGTCAGAGCTCTCTGAACACAAGCATACATGGGAGTTCTCCTCAGACCCTGTCCCGGGTGCCTTGTCACCTGGTGGGCCGGAGGGCAAAGCCCAGGACAGGGGCTCCCAACACGATGCCCGCCAGGACCCCTGAACCTAAACTGACCGGGAAATTCTCGCTTGGCCTGGTGGACTCCCAGGCCTGGGCCCCTCAGAGTACGGCAGGCTGGAGGAAGGGAATGCCCGCCCCAGGGCCCGGTGGGGGCCCGAACAGGGCCCATGAAGCCAAACTGGCAGGGATAGACTCCCTGGGCCCGGTGGACTCCCAGGCCTATACCCCTCAGGTTATGGCAGGCTGGAGGAAGGGAGTGCCCGCCCCAGGGCTCAGTGGGGGCCCAGGGCCTAGATGGAGCTTGCCACGCATGGGAGGCCTTCCTGGACCCCGTCCCAGGTGCCTTGACACATGGAGGGCTGGAGGACAAAGCCTAGGATCCCAAACCGGGACCTGCTAGAGACTTGGCCCGGGGCCCGGCCAGGGCCCCTGAACTCGAACCAGAAGGAGATGCCTCCCTGGGCCCAGTGGACTCCCAGGCCTCGTCTACTCATGGTACAGCAGGCTGGAGGAAGGGAGCGCCTACCCCAGGGCCCGCCAGGTGCCTGGGATCCGGTCAGGGCTCTCTGAACACAGCAAACCGCAAATTTAGCTTAAAAAATCACGCTTTTCTCACATTTCTGGATGGCATCACGTTACCAGCACAAATTTCCCAAAACACAGCATTCCCCTCGGTCTCCCGAGTAAAATGGTACCTCACTTGTGTGGGTGGGTCAAGTGCCTGCAACAGGGAATGGCCAAAAAACGTGTAGACATAGAGGGAATATCACAGCGAGTTGAAACCACAATTTTTCAAATGTTTTTAGGCTGACACTGCTTTGGGCACCCACACAAAATAGATCGTTTTCTGGGATCCACCATTGTTTTCAGACCCAAATCTATCGCTAAATGGAAGAAGGTTGAAAGCATAAAAAAATTGAAAAATTGGGTATGTTCCAGTAAAATGCCAAAACTGTGTTGAAAAATGTTCTTTTCTGATTCTAGTCTGCCTGTTCCTGAAAGCTGGGAAGATGGTGGTTTTAGCACAGCAAACCCTTCGTTGATGCCATTTGCAGGGAAATAACCAGATGCTTTCTTCTGCAGCACTTTTTTCTCATTTTTCCCCAAAACTCAAAATTTTAGCTGTATTTTGGCTTATTTCACAGTCCCCATCAGGGGAATCCACAAACTCTGGGTACCTTTAGAATCTCCAGGATGTTGGAAAAAAAGGAGGCAAATTTGACTTTGATAGCTTATGTGGATAAAACGTTATGGGGGGGCCTAAGTGCGAACTATCCCAAATAGCCAAAAAAAGGCTTGGCACAGGAGGGGGGAAAGGCCTGGCAGCGAAGGGGTTAACCCATCATGGTGCAACTTTCACTCTCTACATTGATTTCTCAAATAGTATTGCCATACAACTCATATTTAGCTCATTCTGAATTTGCATCATTTGCATCTAAAACCCCAATTTTAAATAATATAACTTCATCAATCAGAGTAGTTCATAGTATTTTGGGATTCCTTTCTTTAAAGCCCTGCAGTGGGGCAGATGTTTGGCATTTGTATCATATATACAATCTTTCCCTATAATCATATTTTATGTATTGATATATAATTTTTGCCATGTGTGGGCTCCTTTGGCTGAAATTGCTTCTGTCCACCTAGTCTCTGCAACATCACATTTATTTACAAATGGACATGTAACTCTTGATCCTGATTCAACCCGTAGGGGCTAAGGTTGGCAACAGCAGAATATGGCAAGATGAATGGATCAATTTTACCATTTTCAAAAGTGACACCGGCAGGTTTTTTGAAGTGATAATTAAAAATGTGGAGGCTGGAAGTATGTTTAGTATAAAAAGTAAAACTATGTGCCCGAAAACCAGCTTTGGTGACACACTCTACCTGAGAGAAAGTACTTTTGGGACGGTGAAATTACTTTGATAAGTCAGGATAGTGGTATTTCCAGCTTTGTGCATTGTAGGAAATGAAGCCCAACTGCATTCATGAGTCAATCTAAGGAGTTAAAAAAACGTATCTAAACACCTGTGCTTGTGTGTGTCTTTTGATTGGCAGCATCTGAGGAAGGAAAGTCACCGAAACGCGTCATGCTGGGCTAATGGAGATATAGAATCCTAGAGTGCCCTGGGGCTCTGTAATGGAGTGATTTGTTTGGACATATTTGCGTGCATTGCTGCTGGCACGAAGGAGGCACCCATCTGCAAGAGTTCGGTAACAATGAGCGGCATTTGGCGAATGTATTACTGTTTGTTACCTGAACCGCCATAGCCTCGTGATTGAATATATGCCTGCTGCACAGACAGAACATGACTTTCATGGAGTAGCGTGAGTTACGATAACCTACGCTTCCAGGGTTCATAACAATTGCAAGATGAATGGATCAATTTTACCATTTTCAAAAGTGACACCGGCACGTTTTTTGAAGTGATAATAAAAAATGTGGAGGCTGGAAGTACGTTTGGTATACATGGACCCCTCCCCAAGATGACTTTTTCCCCAGTGGGCCCAGCCCCTGGCGACCCATGTGATTTTCAGAGGGCGGACCCCTTCCCCTGGCAAATTCTGACTCTGGGTACCCCATCCCCAGGGACTCAGGTGTGTTTTAGTGTGAGGGGGCATGTAGTCCCCATCCCTGGGTCGATTTTGGCCCCGGGGACCCACCATACTACAACTGGGGTCTCTGGGGTGAGGCGCAAGGTGCCTACAGTCCTAACTGGCTCCCTGCATACAGTAGGAGCTGGCATTGCACCCTCCCACAGGGTGCAGCTCCTAATGTTGCTCCCTTTGGGTAGGAGCAATATTTTAATCTCTTTCCTGCACGCTTCAGGATGGGCAGGCAAACAAATCAAAAGTCTGCTCCCAGCGGGCAGGAGCATTTTCAAATCTTCCACCCACTTGAAGCAGACTTAGGGCCACATGTACAAATATTAGGTTTTCGACTTGCAATTTGCGAGTCCCAAAACTTGATGTACAACAGTGTCAATGACACTGTTTGCGATTCCCAATGGGGTCACAAATGACCTACCTCATAAATATTCATGAGGTAGGTCACAATTTACGACCTCATTGGGAAGTGCCGCCCTCAGAGGGATGGTGGCCTGCTGGGAACAGCAGACCGCCATGTCTGTGACTGCTTTTAAATGAAGCAGGTTTTTTAAAAAAAATGCATCCCGCTTTCCTTAAAGGAAAACAGGATGCATTTCAAAAACAAAAATGATTTTTTTTTTTTCATTTTTTTTTTTTAGAGCTGGCAGTGGTCCATGAGACCACTGCCTGCTCCGAAAAAATATTTTCTCTACCATTCACAAAGATGAAGGTGTTGTAATGATGAGAAGGAGACAACACTTGTAGACAGGAACTTTATTCCAAATCAACAGCCATCACAGATCTTCACTGATCCAACATTCCATGGTAAACTCCCAGCTAGTCCAATGCTCTCTACATTCTAAGGTGAGTCAGGAGCATACCATTATCAACTATTTACAATTAATTGAGTAACTATTCCTATGAATTGATTTCCTCACAGGAGAATGATTATATATATATATTACATTTAAATATGACAATAATAATGTGAATGACAACAACTTTTCCTTACATAGTTCTGGACAATGTTACTGGTTAATTATACATGTTACTCAAGTGACCTGCTTACAACATAAGGGGTCCGATTGGGACCCCTTCCCATTTGCGAATGGGTTAGCACTAGTTTAAAATTGGTGCTAACTGCGATTGCTTTGGGACCACATTCACGGTCACAAAACAATCATACATTGCACAGCAACTTGCAATTAGGAAGGGAACACCCCTTCCTATTTGGTACTCGCAAACCTTTTTTGCGATTTGGTCAATAGATTACTGAATCACAAAATAGAGCTTGTACATACCAAAATGCTTTTTTCTTGTCGCAAATGGTCTGAAAGAAAAAAGGTATGTACATCTGGCCCTAAGCGTTTGCTCCCATTTGGTGGGAAATATAAAAAATGCCCCCGCCAAGCGACAGTAAACACGAGTTTTCCTGCCTGCATCACTGTGGGCAGGAAAAACACTATATCCCAGTGATGGGCTACCTTGTGACAGAGATGGGTCCCCAGGGCCATTAGTGGCTCAGGGAGAGGGGCCGTGTCCATTAAAGTAATCAGCCCCAGGGATGGGCTCCTCAGGGCCTTTTGAGCCTCAGAGAGGGGGGTTGTGTTACCCTCCTCCACATTTTCTTACATTTCACCTCTAGGGGTGAGCTCCCATGGGATTTTTTGAGGCTCAGGTAGGGCGTTTATGCTGTCCCCCTCCCATGTAAAGCGTGCTCCAACCCGAAAGTGGGCTACTTGGGCGTCTAGAAGCTCATGGAGGGAATCCACGTGGTACCCCATACTATCTAATTTGTGCCCCAGAGGTGGACTCCCTCGGGCCTCTGGTGGCTCTGGGAGGGGGGACCCACAGCCCCCTTCCCTTTTATAACACAGTAAATGAGGCCTGCTGTAAAAAATTTATGATCCTGCAGGATCATAGCATTTTTTTCCCAATTGTTTTTTGGTCCAAGTAGAGGTTTCTCTGGGTCCACCCCATTGGGCCTACGGGGTCAGGGTATCCCTACCCTGCCCCCTTATATTTTTTTTTTTCAAAACTTCACTACAGGGGACTAAATCCCAGAGTCCTGTTATGGCTGCCAGCAATATTTTCCTCATGTGGCATTTAGAGTGCTTGCTCTCTTGGGAGTCTGACATCTGCTGGCGTGAGATGGCCGAAGTAAAGCTCCCTGGGCCACTCAGAATGCTCTATTTTTAAATTGCCTCTCCCTCTCGTTGACTCAACAATCCAGAAATACAATTATTTTTCAACCTTCATTTCTCAAAAACTCCTAAACAGATTTACACCAAATCACAAAAAGCACAATCTGTGGACCAAGATCTAGCTTGATGCTGAATTGTGTGTAATTCCGTTAAACAGTTTTTGCGTAGCCCTGCCTAAAAAAGTCTATAGAAAATGCATGGCGATTTTGTATTTTGGAACTCCCCTTTTTTCTTGGCCCTCTCTTGACAGATCACTCTGAAACTTTCCATGCACAAACTAGTCAAAATGTAGAACCTTTTGGAAAGTTTTGTGGAGATGTGTTAAGCGGTGACAAAGTTATTAGCAGCACAAAAAATGCTTTTCTATGGAACAGCGAGAGAGAGAGAGAGAGAAAGAGAGAGAAGAGAGAGAGAGAGAGAGAGAGAGAGAGAGAGAGAGAGAGAGAGAGAGAGAGAGAGAGAGAGAGAGAGAGAGAGAGATAGATTTTTGTCAGAACCCCATTCAGGGGGCCACGGGGCACACAAGAGTTACTTTGCTCAGACGAGGTGGTTGAAGCCTTTTACTTCTGATATCCCGGGGCAACCCTACTATAGATACTGCTTAACTGGGTCAAGCACTCACTTCTGCACCTGTCTCTCATTTGGGTATTGTAGCTTGAGCAGTCAAGGATTCTTCAGGGGTAATTCAGATACTGATCAGTTAACACAACTCATAACTCAACGTGTGGTCAGTGCGAAGATAAATCAATTCCAGTCAATTACTTGTTTTTGTCTAAAAAGAAGTATTTTAAATCTAACTCTACACATGCAAAGGTAATTGACATTCAAAAGGCTACAACATAATCCCCTGGAGGTTGGGGCTCTAGTAGTTGTCAGGCCATGCCCTGTCCTCCCACCTTTCTATCATGGCTGCATCCACGAAATGTAAACTAATAGGCTGTACTCAAGAGTTCCTTCCTCATATGCTGTTATAAAGTTCATTTTTTAGACTCTAAGGATTAGTAGCAGCAATCATGGCAAGTCCTCCAGGGCCCCAAAGGCCCAGTTCTCAGCCTACCCACTCCAGCTGCAAAGTACTCTACAGTGGTGCATCGAGGGCCTGTTCTGGATTGGCTGAGATGGTTTTTTTTTGTCACACGACGCAGCACCTGATAGGTGTCAGCTCTCTTCGAAGAGCTATGCTACCTGTGGATTTCAGACAGGCAAGGTACTCCAGCTCCAGTGATCATGCAGCATGTTTTTTCTCTCTAAGAGGAGGGTCGGAGTGGTCTCCTTGCTCCAACAGGGTTCTGTTGGTGCAATCCACAAGACGGGGTTAAATCCCATGTTGTCTCAACAGTTTCCTAGTCCCGACAATGATGACCCGGGCCTGTTGGCTTCAATGTCTCCAGCGGATCCTTCTGTCATACAGGAGTCATCTCTCCGGCCTTCACATTTCGGTCATGCTACCCTCAAGTGGATGGTCATGGCGGTCCATCCTGGCATACAGTGCTGCCAAGCCACTTCAGCACACAGGCAAGGAGCCAATCGATGTGGGATTGGTTCTTTCCAGCCACAGGCTTTAATCTATGCAACGGCAGCCCCTCCTGGCATATAGAGTCACCAAGTCAATGTAGCACACGGCAGTGGCCTGATTGATGCAGGGAAGTGTTTCTCCCACTACAGGCTTTCGGCACTCAGCAGTGGCCCCTTCTGGCATACGGTGTCTCCAAGTCAGTTAGGCACCGGGTCAATGCCCCAATCAGTGTGGGGAGTGGGCTTCTCCCATCGCACTACTCTAACTCAGTTCACTGTGGCCCTTCCTGGCATACGGGGTTGCCAATGAAGTCCAACATATGGGCCACGGCCCGATCGGTGCAGGACTGGATTCCTCACACCTTGCACAGAGAGTCCCTACCTTCTGGACTTTTCACCTTCCAAAGCTCTCTTGTTCCTCACAGGCACGTCAGTCTTGGTGAGCAGGCAGGCACTGGTGCTCCAGGGCAGAAGATCTTGGCTTCCCTGAGTGATGTCCTCTCACCCATTAGGGAGACTATCAGGATGAGCCCCTAGTCCTGGTCACAGGCAGAAGTCTTGAAAAGCTTCCCCTCCTCACACAACTTGGCTGGCTGCTTAGCAGATGACATAATTTTGGGGTCTCAGACTTCCCTACTCATAGTCCTTTTCCAGACCCAAAATGTGATTTAGTGTCTGGACCTTTAACGTTTTATGTTGGGTTTCTCCTTCTTTGAAATTGACATCTTTCCCCTTTTTTCTTCCTCCTGAAGGATGTCTGTTACAGCAGGCAGGACTCAGAAGCTGATTAACTCACAACAAGATTCATGAGAGTGACCAGAGTTCACACCTGGATGTCATCCACAATGATATTTGCATCAAAAGGTTATTCCTGGTCCCTCAGCGCTGCTCTTTATGCACTGCTTATGATCTCACATATTACATCAATAATGACAGGGCCAGTGACATCAGTGATGACATCAATGATAACATCTCAAACGACATCACTCATGACATCACTGGTGACATCAACCAGTTAATGTAAGTGGTTCTATGGATTGTGTGAGTAGGAATGTGAGTGGCTGTACAGGTAAGTGGGTGAAAGTATGGTTCTAGGGGTGAGTGACAGAGTATCAGTGAGTGTACAGGTGAGTGAGTGTAAATATAATTGATTTCATGCATATGTGTGTGGATGTGTCACTGACTTTATGGGAGAGTGAATGAATGTGTGAGCACTTGTATTGGTTAGTCACTGGGTGTGTCAGTGTCTGCAGTGGTGAGTGAGTGGGTGTATGTGTTGCCGCATGGGTGAGTGAATGGGTGGATGAGTGACTTGTGTTAGTGGCTTTGTGATTGAGTGCATGTGTGTCAGTAGTCTTATGGGTGTATGAATGAGTATGTTAGTAGTTGTGTGTGTGGATTTACAGTTGTTTCTGTGGAGTATGAGTGGGTGTCTGAGCTTTTTTTTTGTAGATGATGTCAGTAGTGATGTCATCAGTGAGGTCACTGACCATGACATGACCTATGTAATATGTGAGGTTATAAGCAGTGCGTTACGGGGGCGCAAGTTATAGTTAGCTGAGGTAACTATAAATGTTGAATTTCACTGGTTTTGTACATGTGAAATGTGAGCCTAGTCGTAACGTCCCAGTAGCCTTTGTTTTTTCAGTGAATTGCTATGAATTTTTAAAATTATATTTCGGAACTATAACGTCCCTGTAACCTTTGTTTTTTTCTGTGAATTTCTAAGGTTTTTAAAAAAATCTAATTTCCATTTATAACGTCCAATTAACCTTTGTTTTTTCAGTGTATTTCTATTGTTTTTAAGGGAACATATTTTGATGATTTATATATTCATTTTTATGAATTACAAAGAGTAATGTGTAATGTGACTACATAGTATATTATAAAGGTAATGGTAGGAAAAAATTGTAATTTAATTATAGTGATTAAGAACAAAACAAAGAAACTGAAGTAAATTTATAGTATGTAGTATATTATAAAAGATGTATGTTGTATATTAAATAATGTTTTATTTGTTTTTTTTAAATTCGGATCTGCGGATCTGCAAATTGTTGTGTGAGTGAACTCTATGGCTTTTGCTCGGATCATGTGATAGTTGAGATTCAGATACGCAGATTTGGTAATTAATTAAAAAAAATATTGTATGTATGTAGTAGCTTGTAAATTAAATTGTACAATAATAATAGATACATTACTGAACTGTAAAATGATTGTGGTATTTATTTCTGTAGAAATAAGGTATTTTGAGAATATGGTGAATCTGCGGATTTGTCGCAAGATCTGCAGAGTCAGGGACTGTCAAAAAAAATGTTTGTTTTTCCACATCCAACAGAGTTATTTTCCTATTCTCCTTTGGTGAAGAAGACTGCATTTTCTGTCTTGTGAATAAAAATGGCAGAAGGTAGAGAACCTGTGAGCTCTACAGAAATAGAAGAACAGGAGGAACATCAGGATGCAGCTGCCAGGAAGGAAAGTGATGTGTGGAGATGGTTCACTATTCCCATATCTGAAAAGAAAGCCTGCACAAGAATTGTAAAGTGCCCTCTATGTGGAAAACAGCAGTCTAGGGGTACTGAGAAACAGTACAGCTATGGTGCTTCCACTGCGTGGAAACATATTGAAGGTTACCATGAGCATACATATCTCCGGCACATCAGGGAGAGAGCTAGTGATCCTTCTGCGCCAGGACCATCCACTTCTTCTGCTGTTGCACCTGTACAAAACATCTCTATTCCACCAACATTCAGAGAACTGAAGGACATTGTTGTGCATTGCAGCAAGTGCATGGAAGCTGTTGTGAAAAAAATGACAACATAATTATTTTGCTTGACAAAGTTGAGAGCCACTGCTGTTAATTGTTTTATTTTACAGTTCAAACATTTTTTTTTGGACTATGCAACAGTTTTGCCTAGAGTTCTATTGTTTACAAGCTTTCTTAATAAAGTATATTTTTTTTCAAAAAAGGAAAAAACAAACCCCCCCAAAACGTTTTTTCATAAAATTTTTGAAAAAACAGGTTCTCTTTAGAAACGCCATCTTGACACCAGACAACTGTATCATTGTTTTTATTTTTGAGAGAATATAGTATAGTATGTGTTAGTGTTTGTGTTTAAGTGGGTGTATTAGTGTATATATTAGTGTACGTCTGGCTGTGTCAGTGTACGCATAAGTGTGTGCCCGGGTGTATCACTGTATGCATCACCTTGTCCCTAGGTGTGTGAGTATATGCACTAGTGTGTGCCTGGGTGTGTCAGTGTCTGCATGAGTGTGTGTCTAGGTGTCTGAATGTATGCATAACTGTGTGCTTGAGCTTGTGTGTGTGAACATCAGTGTGTGCCTGGGTTTGTCACTGTATGCATCGGTGTGTGTCTAGGTGTATCAATGTATGCATTAGTGTGTACCTAGGTGTGTAACTGAATGCATTATTGACTGCCTGGGTGTGTTAGTTAATGCAGTAGTGTCTGCCTGGTTGTGATAGTCTATACATCAGTTTGTGCTTGGATGTATGAGTGCATGGATGCGTGTGTACCTGGATATGTTAGTGTATGCATCAGTATTTGCTGGTTATGTCAATGAACGTATCAGTGTTGGTCTGGATATGTCAGTGTGTGCCTGGGTGTGTTAACGTATGCATCACTGTTTGAATGGGTAAGTCAGTGTATGCATTAATGTTTGTCTGGGTGTGTCAGTGTATGCATCAGTGTATCAGTGTGGGTGTGTCAGTGTCTGCATAATATGTGCCTGAACGTATCAGTATAGAGCAGTGTATCTCTGGGTATACAAGGGATATATATTAGAGTGTGCCTGGGTGTGTTAGTCTACACATAAGTGAGTGCTTGGATCTATGAGTGCATGGATGAGTGTGTACCTGGCCATGTTAGTGTATTCATCAGTGTTTGCCTGGGTATGTCAGTGTATGTAACCAGTGTCTCTCTGGTTATGTCAGCATACATGTCAGGGTGTGTTAGTCTACGCATCACTGTTTGTCTGGGTATTTCAATGTATACATAAGTATTTGTCTGGGTGTGCCAGTATTTGCATCACTGTCTATATTGGCGTGGCAGTGTCTTCATTAGTTTGTACCTCCATGTATCAGTGTATAGAGCAGTGTATCCTTGGGTATGTCAGGGTATATATCAGTGTGCGCCTGTGTGTGTCAATGTATGCATCAGTGTGTGCCTGAGTATGTGAATGCATGTAACAGTGTTTACCTGCATGTATCAGTGTATACATGAATGAGTCTCTGGGTGTTGCAGGCTATATGCCAGTGTTTGCCTGAGTGTGTCAGCATGTGCATTAGTGTCTGCCTGGGTGTGTTAGCCTGTATGTTCATGTGTGCTTTGGTGTATGAGTGTATGGATGAGGGTATACCTGGCTATGTTAGTGTATGCATCAGCGATGGTCTGGGTGTGTCAGTGTAAGCATAAGCGTGCATCTGGGTGCATCAGTGTCTGCATTTGTATGTGCCTGCATGTGTCAGTGTAAAGAGCAGTGTGTCCCTGGGTATGTTGTATTATATGTTAGTCTGTGCCTGGGTGTGTTAGTGTATGCATCAGGGTGTGTCTGGGTGTGTTATTGTATGCATCAGTTTTTCCTGGACGTATTAGTTAATGCATTAGTGTCTGCCTGGGTGTCTTAGTCTATACATCAGTGTGTGCTTGGATGTATGAGTGCATGGATGAGTGTGTACCTGGCTATGCTGGAGTATGTATCAGTGTCTGCCTGGGTATGTCAGTGCATGTATCAATGTTGGTCTGGGTATGTCAGCATATATGTCAGGGTGAGCCTGGGTGTTTTAGTGTATGCATCACTGTTTGCCTTGGTATGTCAGTGTATGCATCAGTGTCTGTCTAAGTGTGTGAGGGTTAGCATTAGTATATACCTGCATGCATCTGTGAATGCATTACTGTGTCCCTTGGTGTGTCAGTGTATGCATCAGCGTGTGCCTGGGTGTGTCAGTGTATGCATCAGTGTGTGCCTGGGTGTGTTAGTGTATCCATTAGTGTTTCTGGTTATATTGTTTTATGAATCAATGTTTCCTGAGTATGTTAGTGTATGCTTATTTGCATCCATAACTATATTCACATTAGGGGGCGTGGCCAGGAAGCCGAAGATGGCACACGTTTAATCCCCTCGCTCCGGAAGGGCCTAAAATCATCCGGATATAGCATGCCGGCCTTGGGGGCAATCGAAACTGGTGATGCACTGGGGGCCTAAGGGGTCCCACTGAGGAGCCGTGGGCCCTGCCCAGACCCTGCTGCGCTGTCCTGGGCCGTAGCGGCCTGTCCCCCCAGCTGGAGCCGGGGGCTGGAGTGGCAGAGCGGCCCGGAGCGTTCGGCGGCCCGGGCGGAGATGGAGCGGTAGCGGCTCCGGATGCGGTAGCACTGCAGTCGGGGCAGTGAGGCGAGCCCCTGGCGGGGACAGAGACGGAGGACCGCCCTGCCGCCCTAAGACTCGTGGGGATCTGGAGGCCTCCAGGGGGGCGCCCCGGTGACCGGAGCTCCCGCGAGGGGTGGCATTCCTCAGGGACTGCCCGGATCGGAGCTGGGAGCAAGACGTGACCCCCGGGCGTGCCGGCTACATTTTTGAGAGCGGGCTGAGTACTTGAAGGCCATGGCGGGCGCGAACGCACATCCCCCCATGTGGGGTGAGGAGGACGGGGTGCCTGCCGCAACAGATTGGATGGAGGAGTAGGTGGCCCTTGGAGACATGAAGGATTGACCAGGGCCCCGCCGGGGACCTTGGCGCTTGGGTTCGAAACCCCAACCTATAGAACAATTCAGTGGGCACGGAAAGGATACCAGAGCGCCGATAAGAACACCAGGGCTGCCAGTATCAAGCAGCGAGGCAAAACTGGAACTGAAGAGTGCCCCTTGAGGAGCGTAGAGAAACGTGCAACCCTGTCAGCCCAAAGTAACAAAGGGGTGGTGACCCCCTCCCGGTGAGTGGTGCGAAGACTGAGTCGCTGGTCTGTTGGGTGGGGGCGCCCGTGACGTGGTCCGTGGCGCATTGAGGGGAGCGGACAAAATGCCCCGGGGGGGACCACCCAGCAGAAAACGGCAGAGGGATAATCCAGGAGCCCCACCTGAGGGCCCAGAAGGGGATATCCACCGGCGTACACGGCATGGACGAGTAAGGGGGCCAGTCAGCGCCTGAAGACAGAGGACGCCCGTGTTCCAATAACAAGGAGCCTTCGGCCCCTGTGGAACCCACAGCGGGCCCGCCGGGGTCCAGTGTCAAAGGAAATGATTGCCGGGTAATTGTGGTGAGGCTGACTAGGAGCTTTACTGTGGTCAGAACGGGCCTAACAGTGAAGGCAATGAGGGGCAGTGTCCTCGTAACAACAATCCGAGCCCTGCATTGACTCCGGGGGTAGGGCCCCTCACGCACCTAATGTCTCCCAAGAACCGGCACAAGGCCAGAACTATGGACAGCTCAACATCCTCCGGGCACAGAGAGGGGGACTTACAGGACTTCCCGCAATCTAATGTACAGGACACCCTGGACAAAATATTAGGGGCCATCGATGACACGAAGACAACGCTACAGCACGACATCAATCAGGTCGCGGTCGAAGTTGGGTTCTTGAGAGCGGACCACCACAAACTGGCGAGCAGAGTTAAAGAGACGGAGACCACGCTAGTGGAAATAGCACCAAAACAAAAAGACCTACAGGCCGAGGTGACATACCTCACGGGCAGAGTAGCATGCCTAGAACAAAGGGCAGAGGATGAAGAAGGGAGAAACCGGCGGAACAATGTGCGAGTGGTGGGCCTCCCAGAGGGAGCCAAAGGAACAAATATGGTGGACTTCCTTGAGTATTGGCTGAGCACGGTAGTGGCACCGGAACACCTAACCTCTTTCTATACATTGGAACGAGCCCACCGAGTGCCATCGAGGCCTCTTGCTTCGGGCCGACCTCCTCGAGTGGTGATTGCTAGCTTACTACATTATAGAAACATAGACATACTTCTGCAAAGAGCAAGAGAGGCGGGCCCGTTCAAGGTAGCGAGTGGTGAGGTGACACTGTTCCCGGATTTCACGTTGGAGGTTCAGAACAAACGTGCCTCATATATGGCAGTCAAGAGGGCCCTAAGAGAGGAAGGGATTCAGTACTCCCTGCTTTACCCAGCCAGACTGAAAGTGATGCTTGACCACAAAACCACATTCTTCCAATCTCCTGAAGGGGCATGGGAGCGGCTTGAGGCCCTTGGGACTCGACCAGGGCGGAAGGCGAACGGAGGATCAACTGAAAGCAGGTCACACCGGGGCCCTGGCGGGTGCCGTGCGCAGGGGCGCTTCCGCCTAGTGGCATCCCAGAAACAAAAGGAGAAGGGTAGGAAGGCGGCGCTGGATGCGGCGGCCCGCGTGGGCGGGGAGGTGTCCCCCCTGGAGTGCTCTGGAGGTGAATCGGAAGACACAGTGATGTCCTCGGCTGGGGGCTCGACCTGCTCTGAGGTGGCCCCGAGGGTGACCGCGGGCAGGAGCCGACCTTTAATAACGAACCTTATGAGAGAGCCCTGAGGCAAGGTGAAACGGATGAACATGAGGACCCTCTGAACATGGCCTACCCCCCAACTGAAATCTCGCTTGTTCAGTCAGAATGGCGAGAATTGCTGTTAAAAGTTTGAATAAGTTGCACTGTTGCTCAATTTTATGGGCTACCTACTGTTTGAGAGGTGCCCTGGGGAGGGGGAGTTGGGAAAAGCAATTTTTAGTTCGGTTGGCACTGTGGGGAACGGGGTTAAAACATATCAGAGGTCCGATAGAACGCAAGAGGGGGTCGTCAACTCGGATAGTTTGGGAAAGCTACCATTGGACTGACACACCAACATGACAGAATACAACTTACTAACATGGAACATAAGGGGGATGGGCACACCGGCCAAACGGCATAGAATATTATCATACCTAAAGAGGAGAGGCACACAAGTTGCAATGCTACAAGAAACCCACTTAGCAGCTGGAGAAGCGGAAAAACTAAGACGTAGATGGAGGGGGCAGGTGTTTGCCACGGAATATCCAGCATACGCAAGGGAAGCAATGATATGGGTACAAGCCGGGGTCCCCCTTGAGGTGGATTCATCCAGTATAGACCGCGAGGGAAGGTTTGTGATCCTGGAAGGGAAGTTACACGGTACCCCGATAATTCTGAGCTGTATATACGCCCCCAATCAGGATCAGGTCCCTTTTATGACACGGTTATCGAGTCACCTTACTTGTCAGCAGAGGGCGGAGCTCCTGGTTGGAGGAGATTTCAATAGCGTATTAGACGTAGACTTGGACAGATCAACACCTCCATTGCAGGGGGCAGTGACAAGAAAGATAGCCAGGAAACTTAGAGAGTGGTTGGATTCTTGGGGACTGGTAGATATAAGGCGAGAACAACATATGAATGACAAAGATTACTCGTTTTACTCGGGCCTACATCTGGTCCACACTAGAATTGACAGAGTGGTATGCACCGCAACACTAGCACGTGGAATGACCCACTCGGAATATCTAGGACGCACTCTGTCCGATCATAACCCCTTATTGTTAACATGGAGGGTGACTGAAGATAGGCCCCCATCCCGTCATGGAGACTGGCCCCTGCAGCACTCGAGGACCAGGCGTACAGGGAAGCCCTGAGACAGCACCTAGCGGACCATATTAGATCCAACAGTGGATCTGCCTCCTCTAGGTCTATGGAATGGGAAACACTTAAAGTGGTGACGAGGGGCTACTGTCTGGGTCAATCGATCGGGGTGAGACGTTCACTCGAAAGGGAACTGATTAACCTAGAAAAGAAAATACATGAGGGGGAACTGAGACAGAGAAGATACACAAAAGAGGGCGAGGAATATCTCCAGGCAAAAAGAGATCACTTCCAGGTCGAAGAACGACTCAGATGCCATAACATGCAAAAATATTTTGCCTCATTACAGTCAGAGGAGGGCAGATCAGGGAAAATGCTAGCGTGGTTGGTGAGGCCTGGGGGGGTTGGATAGCCCATAACGAATGTACTGTACAGGGAAGGAGAACGTAGAATTAGGCCGGGCCCCATAAATGACGCATTTAAGGAATATTACTCCCAACTATATGGGAAGCCCGTAGAAATTAGTGCGGAGTCATTCAATGGCTATCTACAGACAATCCCACTGAAGACCCTGGCGATCGAAGAGAGGGAAAACCTGGGAGGACCAGTGACTTTGGAAGAGGTCAGGGAAGCTATATCACAACTGGCCCCTGGGAAGACTCCGGGGACGGACGGCCTCCCCATGGATTTCTACAAAAAATATGAGACACAGATTGCCCCCCTGTTAGTGGACATGTATGCAGAAGCACTACAGCATAGGGTGCTCCCAGGCTCCCTGAGAGAAGCCTTGGTGGTTCCACTCCCCAAAACAAAATCTAAAAAGGCATCAGTGACTGACTTCCGCCCCCTGTCAATGCTAAATAGCGATTTTAAAATACTCAGTAAGATTATGGCCAATCGCTTGCTCGTCCATATACACACTCGTACACGAGGACCAAAACGGTTTTGTCCCGAATCGCAGTACCTCCCTAAACTTGAGACGACTCTTCACTATTCTACACATGACCAAGGAAATAAGGCCTCCAGCTGGAGTGTTGCTAGCGGTAGACTTTGAGAAGGCTTTCGACTCAATCAGGTGGGACTACTTGAGGGCAGTGATGCTGCAAATGGGAATGGGTGAGAGTTGGGTAAAATGGGTGATTTATTGTACGCATCCCCACTGGCGAGGGTAAAGACAGGTAGGACAATATCCGATACCTACCCAATTTATAGGGGAACCAGACAGGGATGCCCCCTGTCCCCACTATTATTTGCTCTGGCCATTGAGCCCCTGGCGTCCCGGATGCGAAGGGATGGCGTGGGTTTGGGAGTGGACTGGGGACACACTGAGCATATCATATCGCTATATGCGGATGATGTACTCATTTATCTGAGAGACGGGGAGGCTGGCATCCCGTGGGCTCTCAGGATCCTGGAAGACTTTGGGGCATTGTCTGGTCTTGGTCTCAACCGAGGCAAAACATATATGTTCCCCATAACACTGGAATACGAACGCCCGGCGGCTTGCCCAGAGGATGTGAACTGGGCCCCACGTACCTTCAAGTATGTGGGTATTCAAGTGTTCCACGACATGGCGGACCTTCGGGAAGGCAACCTCGGTAGAGCACTCCGCTCATTGCGGGCTTCCGTGGGGTTCTGGCGATCCCTGAAACTAACGATTATGGCCAGAATAGCATTGTCTGAAATGATCATGCTCCCCAGCCTCCTTTACTTCTTCGCTAATTTGCCCCTGCAGATCCCGTAGGCGTGGTTCTGTGAGTTGAACACCCTGCTTAGGGAACTGATATGGGACGATGGCCGGAGACGCACTTCACTCTCAACACTCTGCAGACCAACCCACCTGGGTGGTCTGGGCGCCCCAGACTTTGAATCCTATTATTTGGCATCCCAATTACAGTGGGCAGCCGGTTGGTTCTAGATAGGGGGCAGTTGGACAGGTGCAACACCTACGAAGCAATTGACACAAGTCGGATTATTGCACGTATGATAAACAGGAAACTCGTCCCTCAGGTGGACAGATTGATAACAAGGGTAGCGATGTCGTGCTGGAAGAGATGTGCAAAGAAGGTCAGGGTTGGTTCGCCGTAATCCCCGGCACTACCATTATCGGTCCTTGTGCCCGAATCGGGAGGGAGCAACCCGTGGAGCTCGGGACTGGGTGCATGGAGGAGGGCGAGAGTGGAGATAATTGGGGACCTGTTCCGAGAAGGGGTGCTGAGATCCTTTACTGATCTAATAGACGGAGGGGTCCCCCGGGGACAGTTCCTACTATTCAGTAAACTGGAACATACCCTGAAAAAACACTGGGACATGATAAACGCAGAGCCCACTACCCATAAGGTGCTACATCTTCTGCTGACAGCTGGCGAGGAGGCACACTTAATTACTAATTTATATCGGATCCGAATTGAGGATGGTTTGGACCCGCTGCGGCTACTGAGAGAGAGATGGGGAAGGACGTTAGGTAGGGAACCCTCGGACGTAGAGTGGAACAGCGCATTAGCCTATCCTCGGAGGGTCTCCTGCAACACACGGCTGCGATACATCCAATATAATTACTTCCATAGTACATACCTCACGCCACAACGACTGACGCTCATGTATGGCGGAACTCCGAGGACATACCCAAGATGTGAGGTCGCTGACGCTGACTATGACCATATGGTATGGAACTGTTCGGAGATACAATCGGGCTGGGAGGCGGTAAAGGCTGACCTATCAAGATTGTTTGAGCTTACCCTGTCCCCGACTCCCGCTGTATGTCTACTAGGCATCGGGAGGGGACCACTACGGGGGAAAGTGGGAGGACGTTTCGTGGTCCTGGCCCTAGTTCTTTACAGTATACTGATCTCCAAAAGGTGGAAGGCCCCTGGACTCCCCCCCCCATTGACTGAGTGGAGACGAGACGTGTCGAAATGGTCCAGAGCTGAACTGCAGGTCCTGAGGAATGAAGAGGCGAAAGGTCTTCGTCAAAACCCATTAGCACCAGAGTGGGAGGGCATAGTGACGAATTGGGAAGACATCATGAGGGGGTCGGGAACATCCACGGAGGAATCAGCAAGAATACAGGTCTAAGTAAACAAAAGGAAGGGAGGGAAGATATCATGCCTGCTAGAGAGTGTCCTACTAGAGAGTCTGCAGGACTGAGGGCAAAACTAGTATAGTAACGACAACCGTCTTATCTGTGTGCCCTGGGGGGCAGACAATCTGGATGTGGAAGGCTGCCCTTTAAATGTTGAATGAAGGCAGTAAGAGTATATCGTGGTCCCACTCACCAGAAGAAACCCAAGTACGATGTACCTCAGCAAATGTAGTTACTTACCCTAAACAGTGCCAACAAATTTTAAGTTTAGTGTTTAATTTTTGTACAACACATGTTAAGTCTGTTATGTAGTCATAAAGCAAAATAGTTGTACAACACTCCCATATGGGGGAAAAGCAGACAAGTAGATTCGGCACACTTACTTTGAAGTAGTTGTATCTAGAATCACAGACTGAATGAATAACGAGACGAAAAACCTTAAAACTGAGAAAAATTAGGTGTGCTGCTAACACTGATAACTGTGAACAAAGTGAGAACTAGACTATGTCATAACTTGTTTTGTATCTGTAAGGCAGCAATTGGTTAATAAAAATATATTTTAAAAAACTATATTCACCTTACTGTGTTGGTGTATCAGTATAACTATGTGTAGTTCGATATATATTTACGGATTGTCTCTCAATGAACAAATATCTAATTAGTTACCTACATAAATGCAATAAATAGGTCCTTCGATCTGTGTAGAAAGAGACAAAACATAAATAAAAGTTAAACGTTCATATTATTAAGTTATCTATTAAACTTCATAATCTGTAATAAAAATGATATTGTTAATTACAAGATACAACAAATTTATATTACAGTATAGCAGTCATCAATAGTATTTAAGCATGTTACACTCCCTGGTCTACCGTTCTCAGCTTGTATACTTTTGCACTGTAAATGAAGTGTGTATAGATACTCATTCTTGAACAGTAGGGAAGAAACAGTCATATTGGCTGTAGAAAAAAACCATAACTACATCGCATTTTATTTCAAATAAACTTTACTTTGTGTGACACTTATCACAAAAATGTACCAAACACTTTTAACTATACTTGTTAAACAATACAAAGTATATTTTATCTTCAGAATATAATTAATGTGTATGAATCATAGTAGTAGTTAACAAGGTGTGTAAAGACATCACCCTTGGTAGACCGCATGATGTCATACAGTCCGCTGCCAGCAGGTAGGGAATAAATTGCTTTTCCAGCTTCCTATGTGCAAAAGCAATGCCGGCTCCCACAGGAGGTGGGGAGATGGCTGGGACTGCGGGGTTTTCAGGCTTCTCCAGTGGTCCCCAATGCACAATAGGTGCCCTGGAGGGCCTTCAGGATTGATGGCTGGGCCCCAGGGCATGGGGTCCAGGGGCCAAAATTGGCAGCAGCTGTGTGGCCCCCTCCTTTAAAAAAAATAGAAAATGTATAGGCTGGGCTCCGGCT
Source organism: Pleurodeles waltl (assembly GCF_031143425.1). Classification (NCBI taxonomy): domain Eukaryota; kingdom Metazoa; phylum Chordata; class Amphibia; order Caudata; family Salamandridae; genus Pleurodeles; species Pleurodeles waltl. The sequence goes on along the minus strand of NC_090442.1, from coordinate 698,732,221 downwards.
GATGGGTTCTCCAGGGCTGATATCGGCGGGGTCCCCCTCCACCACAAAAAAAAGTAATTATTTAGGCCGGGACCCCAACTAAGAAAAGAATGCAGAAGGCCGGGCCCCAGGGATGTGGTCTCTGGGGCTGAGGTCGGCCTGGGAAGAGGGGCTATAGGAATCCCTCCCCCCAAACATTTAATTATTTAGGCCAGGCCCCTGGTGATGGGGTACCCAGGGCCGAGATTGGCCTGGGGTGGGGGGGGGTCATGTACCTCCCCCACAAACAAAAATATTAAGGTCAGGCCACAGAAGATGGGGGTCCCCAGGGCTGAGATTGGCTTGGGGAGGGGAGCTGCATGGCCCTCCTCCCCAAAAGAAAATTAAATATTTAGGCTGGGGGATGGGGTCCTTGGAGCCGAGATCAGCCTGGGGAGTGGGAGCTGCACAGCCCCCTTCCCCCCCAAAAAAAATCTTTGGCCCATTCCCTGGGGATCGGGAACCCGGGATCGAGATTGGCCTGGGGAAAGGGGCCTCTTGGCCCCACACCTAAAAAAGAAAAATGTAGACGGCCAGGCCTTGGGTGATGTGGTCTCCAGGGCCGAAACTAGCCAGGGGAGGGGGGCACACGAACCTGTGGCCAACTATCACCGGTCATGCCCAAAAGCTGTGTGCAGGGTGTGGTTGGGTCGTTACGGGTGTTGGCTGCAGGGACTGGCACAGGCCAGGCCCTTTTTCCAAGCCCTGCTGCGCGCGGCCACTGGCCGTGTGCAGTGCAGGGTTGGGTTCTTAGAGGGGTGGGTCACAGGGCATGCAGCCATCACCCGCTCCACATGGCCTTTGGCCATGTGCATTGCGGGGTTGGGTGGTTACAGGGGTTGGTGGCAGGCCAGGCCCTGTGGCCAACCCCTGTGTCAAGCGCTATGCAATGTGGAGTGGTTATAGGGGTTGGCTTCAGGCCCTGTGGCCAACTGCAGCCACGCACAGCTGAAGGCCGTGCACAGTGGTGGTTGGATTAACATATAGTAATGAAAATCACATTACATTCAAAAATCCATATAATTCCACTGAAAAAAACAAAGGTAACAGGGAGATTAAAGTTAGGAAATAGAATTTAAAACACTATAGAAATTGAATAAATAAAAAATAAAAAAAGTACAGGGATGTTATAGTTAGGCTCACATTTTAAATCTACAAATCCAGAGAAATCCACCTGTTATAGTTATTTCAAGTAACTATAACTTGCACCCTAAGGTAACTGTAACTTGCGCCCTCGATATGCACTGCTAATTGTGTCACAAATTACAGCACACATGACATTTTTTATAACATCATTGATAATGTCACTGTAACATCTGCACTAAAATTATTGATCAGATAACTGATCTAGTGGGGGCGTGAGCTATAGTTACTTGAAATAAGTCTAACTGTAGCAGGTAAATTTCTATGATTTTGTACATTTAAAATATGAGCCTAACTATAAAGTCCCTGTAACCTTTGTTTTTACAGTGAATATATATATAGATAGATAGATAGATAGATAGATAGATAGATAGATAGATATTTTACCAACTGGCAATTGCCAGTAGGTAGTTATAGTTAGGACCAACTTTCACATAGACAAAGTGTTTTTTTTAATTGTTTTGCTAATAACTTTGGCACTGTTTGAAAAATCTTCACAAATTTTTCAAAAGTAGTGTACAAGTTATTGTAACTACTGTCTGGAAATTATCATGATGATTCGTAAAGCAGGGGGCGAGACGAAATGGGGGCCCAAAACACTTATCCCCTTTCTATGTCTATGGGGATTTTGCAAACTTCAGACATGGCTACAACCCGAACCTCTGAATGGGATTACACCAAATTTTGCAGGAAGCTAGATCTTGGTCTGCAGATTGTGCTTTTTATGGGCGAGCGCAAAGCGGTCTGTCCATAAAGTAATCTGTCTTTGGGCTTCAAACCACACCCAGGTCACGTCAGTCTCTTTCATTGGTTCCTTTGCTTGCTCTTTAAAATCTGCTTGCTTTCATGTGTAAAAGGCGTGCATGCGTCATGCCTTTTCCGGTGTTTAGCCTGCCTACACAGCACCGGTAAACTACTAGAACCATATGAGGCTCGATGTTTTGAGCCTGGTTTCTAGACTACTTTATCAGTTAATTTTCCCCGCAGCGCGATCGCGCTGGGGTTTACATAGTGCGATTGCGCTCCATTTTTTCATTTTCAATTTCAGCACGAGTTTACAACGCAAATAACTCCAACTGGAGCAAATGTGAGCCCTGTGGCATTGAAAATGCTTATGATTTGGTGTAAATCTGTTCAGTAGTTTTCGAGTTATTAAAGGGAAAAATGTAGGTATCTAAGGACATGGATCTTCTGTGGATCCGCAAGTACCAGCGGGTACCAGTGATTACCATCGGATCCAAGCAACAAAAAAAAAAAAAAGACCCTGATTGGCAGGCCACAACCTGAAAGAAAAGATGCTGCTGCCATTTATTTTTTTCTTGGCTGGGACCCCGGGGAGAGAACATAAATAAAAACACATAAGGGGTCAGGTTAGAGGTATTCTGAACACATAGGACACATGGAGGGATCTCTAAGGGAGCTCTCATGGGCAAAAAATTACCCCAATGTTTTTTTGGCTGATCCCTGAATCCACAGCGGAACACAATATGACTCCCATTGTAAATCTGTGATAGATCTGCGGAGCCAAAACGCAATGGGAAAAAAAAACCTCACCCTCCCACACAACATACCCTACAATGCATGACCAAAGGCCGTGCGCAGCTAGAGGTTGGGAGCTTGCAGGGGAGTTGGCAGCAGCGCCTGGCCTCTTCGGCCGTGTGCAGCTGTGGTTGTTTGTTTGAATGTACAATTTTTATATATTTACTTTATGTTTAAAAAAAAAAGGCCGTCACAAAAAAAAAACAAAGGTAACAGGGACATTGTAGTTAGCCTCATGTTTTACCCACTCAAAAACCATAGAAATTCAGCAGTTATAGTTATACTTATCTGAAGAAACTATAACTTTTGAATTTCTTTTTTTTTGTGGCCCAAATGTGAACCTAAATATGACGTTCCTGTAACCTTTGTTTTTTTCAGTGTATAATTTCTTCCCCGACAGCGGATTGTTTACTTGGCTGTGGGCACATGGCACAGTCTCTAAAGCCTCTGAGTGTGGCTTTCAGCTGTTCACAGTGGACTTTAAATTCCAGTACTCTGATCAATGCATTATTTTTCATTTTCAGTGAAAGGGTCATTGTGCTTCCAGTTGGGGGTTCTTCTACTTTTTTCACTTAAGTAGAGCTCCGAGACTTACCGAGAGCCTTGGGGTTTTTTCCACATTCCACAAAAACTGTTTTTGGGGGGAATTGCGAACTGCTCGCATCAGGTAAGAGCTCCTATATCACAAATTCTTAATTTGCTGACAGACAATTAGAGTGCGCGGTTTGTGACTCTGTTGATTAGTCTTTTATCCCTCCGTGCACGTTTGATCATTGTAAGCTTCATTGGTATTGTTTTTAGTACTAGATTTTGAGGTGGGTATCAGCTCCCCCACACAGACTGTATGCATCCATCCTTTCCTCAGATCATAAGTCGTTTCTCTAGATCCAAGGGTCCAGTTATGGAACTACAAATCCCATGATTCCAACAGTTGTTTTTTCTTATGGTGTCAGGGGTCTCTTTTCGCCTCTCTCGCCCCAAACCTGCCCTTAAACCAGAGATGTGTCGCCAACGTCCTTTAACCACCTCCCGCCTGTTTTCTGTCGGGTGGTATCTTCAGATATATGTAAACCCAGAAGACCCCAAAATAGCATCTGTGGGACATAATGGTAATTCGTGATGATCCTCAAACACCACAATAATACGGATTTTCAGTTCCATTTTGAGGTTAAAATTTACCCTAATCTCCTTTTGGTCAGGGGATGCCCCTCCAGGCTACGTATACCTCTCCTGTCGTTTTTTGTCTAACAAATAGTTAACATATATTTGTGGGATCTGTGTTTTACCCTTTGGCACCACTAACGACCTTCTACTCTAAATGCCGGTTAATCAGATAGCCTGCGTCCCGGGTACGCAATGGACGGTGGATAAAAGAAGTCATTCTCCAATCCTCTGTGGAATACCAACATCGCCTAACCATTTTACCCTTGGATCCTCCTAGAATCCAGATCTGTAAATCATTTGCAGATGAATAGAAAAGATGTACATAAAATTGCCATTTGAAACTCGAGCAACGCCTTTTTGAAAAGCAATAACCTCGAACAACTGAACAATGTGCCCCGCGCCAGCAAAGGGCACGTTCTAAGTAAAGAACCCCCTTTCATTCAGTGTGGTGTAGTTTCATTCATCGGTTTTTGCTACAGAGGAGAAATAACATTTCTATTGGGCGTAAAATAGAAAACGATACTTTTAATTCAGCCCTAATAACTTTATCCACCCTTGACTGAACTGTACTATAGATCTATCATTTAAAAAGTAAGCTGGATGCATGAAGCGGCTGGCATATTTCCTGCAGATTCCTCAGGTGGTACCAACATTATTAACAAATTACAGTCATTTCCAAAGGACATTGCGATTTAACGAGAACTGGTGCTGCTGTTACCAGCTTCGATGGTATATGTGCAGATGCGCATAATGCAGTAACATTTACAGCACGGGGAGGAGCTGTGGCGCACATGAGGGGAAGCTTCGGGTGGGCGACAACTGGCCCTCCCCCTCAGAACTGGTAAGAGATATAAATAATTGTTTCGGATTCGTTGAACCGTGGTAGGGGGATTTGAATTTTGGCCCTTGCGCTGTGGAAATGTGTGATCGTTGGTTTATTAGTACACTTTCACTGAATAACATGCTTTATTTGGCCACGTTGTTTTCACTGACTCGACATACACATGGATGCATGGATAGATAGATAGATAGATAGATAGATAGATAGATAGATAGATAGATAGATCATTGCCATGTGCTTGAATAACGCCTTTCTGTAAATCCGTGTGCCATGCCTTGTAAAATATACGTTATCACACCATAATTCGCGGAAATTGACTTTACCTGGATCACAAAAATCGTCCTAAATGTTTGCCTATTTATTCTGGGCATCGCACTATCACAGATATTTCTGTACTGTGTGCAGAAAACCTCCCCGTAGAAGATGAAGTGGCGCCCCCCTACCTTTGGAATGCCTACAATCTCAGACTCGGACAAACAGGCTTCAATTGTATTCATAATATTTTCGTTTAGCAGAGGGCTTCTGTTGGCCCTTCTCCCTACAAAGGGGTAATAGAGAACCATGGCTCTCGCTTAAAAAGTATCACTTTTTTTTTCTAAATAGAGGACTATGTTCTCACTATGTTGGCACAAAATAAATAATACGAAGGCGGTTTATCCGGGTCACACATTTGTCGGGTGCAGACGCCCTGATTGGAGACCCGAAATTCAGCAACCACAATAAACAACACCACAGCCTCGAGTCCGATCAGCTGTTTGAGGTATGTTTCTACATTACCCGAGAGCATCGGAGCTCCCAGCACATTTATATTACGTTAGTTTCGGCGGCAAGTTTTACAAGCGAATCACGCAGCTAGGCTGCAAAGTCCACCTCTGCATTTATGATTAATGATCCGATTTCTTACGGAAAAAAATAAATTAACAAATTCGGCAGAACTGGAATCTTGGCCTTTCGCAGAGTATCTGCAGTAGCGTCTTCCGGTCGATGCAGTTAATTCCAGCCTGAAATTGACACGCTAATTAAAGAGCAACCCTGCTTACAGCTGTGAGATTATAGCCACATACATTATCAGATCGTACCTTATATATTTTCCCAATTAAAAGAAGTCACCCCCCCTCCCCATTGCCCCCTGGAAAGAACAGGGGGTGCGGAGGGGGGAGTTGTCCCCCCCACCCCAGCCATCACTTTCCCCATCAGAGCCATTGTGATGCATTAGATGCAATAAATTATCCGCGCGCAACAAAACACGGGGAGCTGAAAGGCAGATAATCTGGGCGCGCGAGATAAGGCGTCATTATTCGGAATCATTACGAGCCGGCGCTGCCGCTGACTCCAGCCTTAATCAGCGCCTCTGATCCGGGCTATGTGAGCGGCCCGATAAGGCCCCACTCGTTTATAATTCGCCACCTCGGCCTAATATTTTCAAATAAAGTCAGAGGCAAGAAAATCGCTATATAAAAAAAAAACAACACTCACGAGTCAGGCAAGCGAATGAAAAATCGCTTGCACGGGAAGATCCTGCTCTCCCCGGCGAGATTTAATTAAAAATATGTCCGCTGTGAGAATTTAATATTCACATATTACGTGGGTGTAATTAATGCGAGGTTGTTGTGGTTTCTGAATGGTAAGAGCACCTTTTAATTTAAAGAAAAACAGAACATTTTTAAATCAAGCTATGCGTTGTTTTATTCGGCAATACTGGATTGGGTTAATGGTATAGGTGAGATATACTGGAATGAAAAATAAACACGCACACACTCTACAAATACACGCCAACTACATACACAAAAAATAGAAGTACGCCTGACACACAGATATGCAGATTGGACATACACGACATAACTCTCTCTCTCCCTCACACACACACACGCACGCAAATACTAGTCTCTCACACAAAGGCAGAACTTTCCCCTCACAAACACGATCGGGTGTACACCCCACTCTTCACAAGTAAACAGTGCGTGTCTCTAGCGTGGTTGTGTGCGTAACCCACGTATACTATGGTGTACAGGCAAACACACAAGCACAATCCCAAACACAGATTTAAACCAAATAATCCCACTCCCACACACAGACTTCAACGGAAGCGACTCTCCATCTTCATTTAGCTGCCTCGGGCGCAGTGTGAAAGCACCCATCCTAAATATCACGAGAAAGGCCCTGTGTGCCCTGATAAGGACCAATCCAGGGCAACGGGGGGCATACGTGAAAGCCAAGCGCTTGGAAGCCAGCTTGTAGGCACTCTGTCGAAGGCTTCACAGCGACAGCGGTCATTTTTTTTTTTTTAAGTCTGCATTGAAAGTATTTCAGATTGGGCGGGGGTATTCTTGTGATATTGTTGAGTGTTGAATTACAGGTTTTAGAGAAACGAATTTTGAGTTTCAAACAACGTGCCAATCCTGGCTGAGGGTGGAACAAGCAGGGCTTCAACCGCAGCCCGTGAGCAAATCCGCTTGTGACAAGAAACTGTCACTGTCGCCAGTACGAGCCACAAAGAGTGCTTCTGCGAGCCTTCTAGGCGCGTGTCCGCTCGTAAGGGGACCCGGGAACATGCTGGAAGCCCTGGTTTTAAGGCGAATACGGAGCCACCGAAGCGAGCTCCCCTGCACGGTGCCACCAGCGCTCAATTCAATAACACAGGAGACCCCTGCCGCACCCCGGGGGTGCCGGACGGTCTCTTAGGCGGGTGATAGCACACTGCGCCCCTCCCGCATTTATTGTCTCAGGGTCGCCCAGAAGAGCAGTAAAAACACAGCCAGAGTCAGCCTTGTGCCGACCCCAGTCAGTTTCGTGCATCCCACTTAATACACCAATTACCCACAAAGCACTCTTAAATGATATGTCTGAAATAAGTATCTGTTCGTTTTATTTTTATTTATGTGAGTATAAAGTGACACAGAAATCACGTGTGCATGTAAACCTCCATCCGAACACCCCATGTGCAGTGCGCGCACCTGTCCATCTGTATGCACGGATCTAGCAGGTAGGATTGGAAGTGTAATATGTGATTTATTACTACTGCTGAGCGTGGGAGGGGCCGCGACTCAGAGGCGAAGCCTCGATTGGATCTTGATGCGGCCCCATAAATAGCGTACTACAGTCGCCACATCCTCTAAGTATTGTTTATGGCACAGGATATGTTCATGTTTGTTTTAAAAATTGATATGAATTTAACCAAAACCAGAATGCATGGACTTACATTTGTCTAACGAGGTAAAATCACATTGAGGTGGCTTGGTGACTCCTCGGAGAGTGGTTTTCCTGTGTACATTCAATATGAAGTAAAACGGGATAAGGCACTAACCCGCCTTTTTCTAAAGCCAATTGTACTTGGTTAGTAACAGAGGACGTTTGATATTGAAAAGCTAAATGTGTGCGGTGTAGTTATGAGAAGAGTAGCTCCAATTTAAACACATTGACATTCCCTTTGATGGTATAAAGCAACATATTTATCTAAATTATTATATGCATATTCATAAAGAGATTATATGCATTCACAAAAATAATTATATATGACTGTATGCCTACTCACAAACAGATGATTATATATTATTATATGCATACGCACGCGGCACACGGAGCGGTCTAGGGACGGGCAGGGTTCGCCGGAGCCCGGGGTTGGCATTAGGTGCCTGTATTATCTAGCGTGCATCTCAGAAGCAGAGGGCGCCTATGGAGGCGAGGACGCTCCGTCACAGCTCACGGTTTCCAGGCTTCTGGTGGTGCGAGTACGAATGTCATGTGAATGTCCCACAGGAATAAACATTAAATCACCGATATGATATCATTCCTCTGGAGTGTGGACTTTAAACCTTATGCCCTACATGCAATATCGACACCGTCGATATGTATCTATACATTTCTATATCTAGCTATTTAAGAGCCCGCATTTGCCGTCAGTTTAATTATCGTTCAGTCATTAGCCTCAATGAATTGCTTTTCCTTCCACTGATACAATCGAGGTGATCGCGTTACAGACACTGACATTGCGAGGACGGCATTAGCTCCTCAAGTAAGCAGCAAACGTGGCCTGAGAGCCTCGCAGCCTGCTCAATTTACACCCTAATTTATTAAAGATAATTTGAAGGGGAGAGCTGGCCCCTTTGCACGCCGGGGCGGTGCGTGCCCCCAGGTGATGGACAGGCTGGCATGGAACATGCGGGCAGGGCTGGTGCCCGGGCCTGCCAGAGCCATTTCACTATGTGGGAAGCAATTCTCTTATGAAAGGTTTTACATGGGCTTACGCCACAAAGGGAGGTGGCGCTGTGAAGGCATTCTACAAAAGGACCGACTCACATTATGACCCAAAACATTTTTTTTTCGAATTCACTGGCACCGGCTCTCAGATTTCGTTTTCTCTGACAGATTCCGCGCCTCGTCCCTTCGGGCCCTGATGCAGCCCATCACCGTATTTCAGCATCCTCCCACCTTCATTTCACTCCCTTGACTAGGACCCCCACGCCACCCTCATTTCTTCACCCCCTTCCTTTGCACAATAAAAGACGCGCCCGAAATACGCGCGTTCTCTGCGCCGAACTCGCTCTGAGGAAAGTGGCTTGTCCCAGCTCGCTGCTAAAGGGCTCACTCCGGGCCTGTCTAGCAGAAAACACGCACAAAAAGGGACGTGTAAAATGTTGCTGTCATTTCATAATGCAGCTGTCATTTGTAGAGGAATCACGCGGCGCCGCCCTGCTTTATTACCGACCCCGTTTGTTAACTCGTTTCATTACAGACCGGACCGCTCAGCGCGGGCAGCGCTGCCAGGGAGAGGGCGGACACACATGCGCGGGGTGAACCCATCGCTGGCCTTTGAGACCTGCCAGGAGTATTGTTACTCTACCATTCATACAGTTAGACGTCTCCGTGTCGCTGCCCTGGGCAGCACGCAGGGAGAAAGCAGCACTTCTGCACCTAAAAGTGTGTGTGTGCGCCGTGTGTGTGTGTATGTGTGCGCGCGTCGGGTGTGCGTTCATGCGCCGTGTGTATGTGGGTGGGGGAGGGGTTACCGTGTGTGTGTGTGCCGTGTGTGCGCGCCTCGTGTGTGCCGTGTGTGTATGTGTGTGCTGTGTGTGTGAGGGGGGTGGGGGGGGTTACAGTGTGTGTGCGCCCTGTGTGAGTGCCGTGTGTGAGTGTATATGTGCCGTTTGTGCACTGTGTGTGTATGTGTGTGTGTGCGTACATATGTGTGTGTGCCCTGTGCGTGTATATGTGTGTGTGTATGTGTGTTTCTTTGCTGTAACATCGTGCAGCAGGGTCTTGTGGAGTGCCGGCCGTGACACTGGGCAGTGCCAACACTGGCAATGTTTTCGGCACTAGGAGTGACATTGTGGCATTGTTAACCGCTGGCAGTGACACTGTGAAGCGTTACCACTAGCACGGTGACACTGCAGCGCCAGCTTGACCCTGTGCAGCACCCGCAGTGATATTGTGCAGTGAAATTGTGATCCCGGGAAGCGCCAACAGTGACAGGTGAAACACCAGCTGTATTAAAGTGCAGTAAGTCTGTGGCGGCGTGGAGCATCATCAGGGGTATTCTAGCACTGCGTAACTCCAAGAGTGACCCAGCGCCACTGCATAGCGCCACCAGTAGCACCGTGCAGTGTCAGTGGTGATATCATCGCATTGTGCAGTGCCAAAGGTGAAGCGTTACCAATAGCACCGCGACACTGCAGCGCCGGCAGCGGCCCAGTGCAGCACGAGCGGTGATCCATCGGTCCGCGCCAGCTGTGGGCCTGTGACTGTGCAGCGCCAGCAGCTGGGTCAGGGGTATGCAGCGCCAGCTGTGAATCTCTGTATGCAGCGCCACGTAGCGCCAATAAGTGCCAGTGCCTAGTTCCTGCGCGAGAACCCGTGCAGTACAAGTGGCGAGACTGCGGTGCTGTGTGGGGGCAGCGCTGTGCTGGGCCACTGCAGAGCTCTGAGGAAACCTCTGGCCTCCCTCCTAGGGTTACCAGGCGTCCCGGATTTGCCGGGACAGTCCCGGTTGTTCACCAGCTGACCCAGGCACATTTCGGGAAATTTAGCTCATGTCCCGTTTTTTTTTTTTTTTTTTTAAGAGAAGGTGGACTGAAAACTGTGGTATGTGATTTTTTGCCTTGCAAAGAGATTGTTAGCAGGTGTTAGCAGAAAGCAATTGCGTTGCTAGGCATTATACCCGCTTTAAAAAATATATTTTATTTATGTTGTTAGTGCCTCTTCAGAAATTCTGTGCTGACGAGCTCTGTCATTCTGAGCGCTCGTTTAAAGTAAAATTGTAGACCTTCTATTTTTTGCGAAATGTCCCGGTTTTTTTACCTTCAAATTTTGATCACCATACTCCCTCCTCCTCTCGGGTTGTTTGGGGGGCAGGAGAGCGCCCGAGACTCCCAACATTAAACGGATTGTTGGAGGGGAGTATGCAGCCGCACTGCTCACTCTTCACGGGGACATCAAGGGTGTATGAGCGCGCGCGGACGTCACGTTACGTAAAACCCTAAATGCGCGGGAAAACAGCCGCGGGGGCGGCGACGGAGGGTGCAGCGCGCACTTTCTTCCCTGATTGTCGGGATAATTTACGTCAGGTGCGGTTTTGAGAACAAAATGTCAATCCCAGCGGTTCGAGGGCCGGGCTACTGGCTCCGCTTCCTGCCGCAACAAACCGAGCGTTCACGGGGGGCGGCTGGTGGTGGGGTTTGGGGATGGGGTGATTCAGTCTATTTCCCCGGGACTGGGTTTATGCTGCCTCTCGAGTCCGCGCCTAGCCATTTCCGGGCAATGCCCGACATATATCAGGCAAATAGGACGAAGCTCCGAAGGGATGCCGGGCTACGTACAACGTAACACACCACTTCCAGGGAAGAGGGGGAAAAATCGGACTGTATATATTTAGAGAAATATACTTTGCCAAAGCAGCCAATCTTTGCTGCTATTATTATTATTATCATCGGTATTATCGAAAACTAATAGGGAAGAGTGTTAATAGCACGGTTATGATGATGATTATTATTATATGATGCGTAAAATACGAGTTATTAATAGTAAGACTGTTATAGTTACTGCTATTATTATAATCATTGTTATCAATTCGGAATAATAATAATAATACTCATTATTATTCTTCTTCTTATTTTATATAATTCTTATTTTATATTATTCTTATTCTTCTTATTATTATTACTGTAGTTGTGCTTATTATTGTTGTTCTTCTTCCTCTCCTTTTCTTCTTCTCCTTCTTCTTCTTATTATTATCATCACCATGCGACCGGCAGCAGCACTGACAACAAAGGTGATTTCATTAGTCACCTATTGTATCACTTGCCACACCTCTCTCCGCATACTGTCAGACTACCCCTTGATTTCACAGTAATAGCTGTTTCATTACTAGTAATCTCATTACCAGCGGGGGTTATCATTATCATTGGTTTTTCTCTCTTCCAGGTTCCGTGTTCTTGGTTTCATGGCCGCGCGATGCTCGCCTGGTCTGAATAGTCCCGATTTTCTTGCAAACAACATTTTTGAAGCGCTGCTTGCGGGTTTGTATTTACACCACAGCGGCGGAGTGCCGGGGTCCGGCGTTATACGAACGGATCCCGGTCTCCTCCTAGCACACTTTACCACCCGAGCTAGCCCTCCCATTCTGGGTGCAGGCCCAGCGTGTGGCCATGGTGTGCAGTAAGGGCACACCTCACCACAACATCGGAACGGATTTTGTGATGCCTTCTTTCACTTTCATTGGAACCGCGCTGCTCCGCGTCTCCTGGCACCGGCGACCCAGAGACGGGTCTCCGGCAGGAGGCAACCCCAGTGGATAAACCCTGCACTGAAACCGACGCCTGCAGGTGCCAGAGGGCCTCGGCCTGACTCCGTGCACCGCGGGCCTCGGGGTGTTTCTGTCTGGCACCAGTTCAGATACAGCCCAGTGCCAGCCATCTTCCTCCACAGACCACCCCTTCACCACCAGTTCTTAGAACGAGGCTAATCACAGCCACCCTCACCATCCCATGCCAGCCTACCTCAGCTGTAATACGGGAATCCCCCCCACCCTTCCAGAAATAGAGGACCTCCCACCCCCTCGCCCACCTCAGGACGTTAACAAAGAAGAACGGTGATACGGGACCCCCCCCCCCCCCCCCCCGCCACCTCTGTCCGGACTCGTAAACTCAGCATAGCAGGGAAGGGGATACTAGGCCCTCCCACAGACCCCCCCACCTCCCGCTGTCCCCCGTCCTACAACCTCACAAATTGTTTCTACGTTTCATCGGAATAGTAAGCGCCATCTAAATGTAATTGCAATACAATACAGAGCAGATAGAGGAACGCACGACCCACCCCACGCCCCCTTCATCTGCTGGCAGTCTCACAGCGGAGCAGGGAGAGTAATACGCCCCCCACCATCCCGGCTCACAACCTCAGCAGAAGAGGATTCCGAGATACAGGACCCCACTTCACACCGCTCACAAGCGGAGCAGAGCATCCCCATCTCACCTCAGTAGAGCAGGCCCACTCCACCCCAACCCGTCTCACAACCTCATGCAGAACAGGGCGGTCCCCGCCTCACAACATGGGTGATAGAAATGCACGATTCCCGCCCCTGCCTCACAACCTCAGCCGAGACTGGGCGAGCAGAAGATTGAAGGGCCCAGTGCAACCCACCCTCGCCCCATGACACCCCGTCCCACAGCACAGCCCCTGAGCGGAGCGCAGGACGGAGGCTGCTGTCCACGCCAGCTCTCAGGTCAGTCACCACCGCTGGCACCATGTTTCTGACACCACAGCCTATGACTGCTGCAGCCTCCGAGGGGAGAAGCATAGCGTAGGGGGGTCTGTGCATCCCTTCGTGGCACTGCCCGACTGCAGAGTGGGGTTACTGCGCCCAGGTAACCAGCTCTTCTCTCTGTCTAGGAGCACTTCTACCCGCCAAGCACAGCAGCCATTTTAACTCGTTCTACGGATGCACATATTTTAAGTTGTTCATTTTGAGCGAGGTGTTTCACAACCTATGGATGTTTGAGCAGCGGCCGGGAATCTTCTTATACAGCATTGGTAATGTGTACATGTCAGAATAACACTGACAGGCACCGATTAACGGTCCACCGCGCCAGCTTTCTTTCTATCTATCTATCTTCTTTTTAAATTTTAGATATATTTTCGGTGAACATAATTTAAAAATAGAAACTTCCTCACAGATTCTTCTGTTCTCACTGCAAGATTCGGGGATTCGTGTAATCACTATTTCCCTGTAACCGAACGAAACACCACATAAGGTGCTGCTTTCAAAACAAATTCTCGCAAATCGATCGAAACTAAATTAGAATACGGAGCCATAGGCTTCAGATGAGTATCTTTAAATTCGTTTATTGTGTGTTCGTCTTATGCTTAAGTTCGTTTCCACTTTGCCCACCTTTTAAATTTAATTTTGCGGGAGATGGACGTAAGGTGAGACGTGCGCCTCAACCCCAGTGGGTGTCAGCAGGCCGCCTGGCACTGCCAGTTCACACCCGAGCACATGCACACCCCAGTCGGGCCTCATACACTAAACGCTGCCCGAAGCACGCCGTTTGTTCAGCCGTGTCAAAAGCAGAGCCCGCGCCTTCCGACCCGCTATAGGGCATGGGATACATATGGGCATGGGCGCAGTACTCGAACCATTTTGTATACTGCACAACCCCTTCCCCTTTTCTCCCGCATTCTTCCCCACTATCTCCCCTCTCTTCTCCGCCAACGCCTCGTCCTCTCTCTCTGTGCCTGTCTCACGCATGTCCCCGTGGATATTATACACATGTTGAACGCTTCAAACACAAAAACCGAGGACACTGTACTCTGGATGGAAAGTAATATGTCCTGTGAACCCTTGTCCCATGCCCCCCCACCTTCCCAGCAATCATATAGTTCATGGCGCTTCGGGACGAGACTGAAGCCCGTATCGTACTGGACTCAAAAGCGCTTCAACGCCTCGGCAGGGGTACTAAGCGCTATACAAAAACAATTACAATATGGAGGATTGGGGCATGGGGCACGGAGGCATCTTTGGCAATTAAGCTCTCATAAGAATGATATCCCACGCCCCCACACTCGTGCTGTGTCCCCCCCCCCCTCCCTCCCTTCGTTCTCTCTTATTTGGGCAACATCTGAGCCAGAGGCGCGGCTGAGAGCTCAAGTGGTGACATCACACAGATGGCGCTGATAGGAGGCCGCGGAGATGAGCTGTGGGACTCCTCACCTATGGGAGGAACGGAAGCTCCGGCTGCAGTGCCTAGAGGAAGGGAGGGAGTCAGGAGCGCGTTCACACAATGTGCATGTGCACACTTAAATGGTATATTTATACACACACTTTATACTTCTAACTCAGCAACAGCAGGAGCCAAGCATCACGTGTGTGAGGTCGCGTGTGCTTAAGGAGTGCCAGTAACATAAATGTGCACACTAATGCCACTTGGAGCAAGTGTACGAATAAACAGCAATGTAGTTCAGAGGTCAAACTCAACATTATTATCAACATATAAAACATATAAAATTAATATTATCTATCTATCTATCTATCTATCTATCTATCTATCTATCTATCTATCTATCTATCTACACAAAATACATGGGATTCTGAAATTCCTGTATAAACGTCAGACTTTAATTTCTTTATAATCTGCAACTTGTGACTCTCCGAGTCCCCTATTATAAATAAAACAGTCAGAACTCTCACAGTGGATTAACAAAGATGGCCTTTATTAGCGTTAAAAAAAAATGTTTGTGAGAGGGGGCTATGGAGAGATGATGGGACTTTTGCTGCATTATAGCGTTGGAATCCAAGAAGGAGGTCATGGGGGGGGGTTAGGGTGTCAAACAAGATTGTCGCACAGGGCACCACCAGTGCTAATAAAGCGGGCCCTGGCTCCTATTGGAGTTGTAAGGATAAGGCGTTGTGCTGGTTCTTGTACATTGAATAAACTTGTTGCTATATAACAATGACTCCCACATGTGTTAGCCACTAAACCACAGGTCCCATAATGCTTCTGTGTCAATAAAAGGGAGGATGATGAAAACAACTTGTGTACACAGATTGAAACCACTTGAGGAAGACTGAGAAGTTGAAAAACGTTGTGGTGTTTGATATTGTGAGTGATCTGGAGTTTGTGAAGTGGTAAAATGTCATTGACAATGACAAGAAATTCACAAAGAAGAGCCCCAGGGGGAGTGCAGCGTTTTTACTTTTGGTGAATAATAAATATATATATATATAGATCGCCACACTTTCACGTGAGATAACATCCACCAATTACTGTTTACGTTACTGTGTCCTTGGTTGCAAGTATATACAAACTTATTTCCGTGTGGAGCGGTTAGATTACAAAAACAACCCAAACACATGGCATATTTATACTAAGAAAAAACAACTTACAATATAGTTTCACGTTTGGATATTTCATACGGAGCAATTGCATGCCTTGAGCGGAAACTGGTGAGGCTCCTAACGTCAATCACATATGCATTTTGCTAATAGTTTATATGGATACACGCTTCCTCTCCTTCCATAGGGAAAACATATATGACTTGGGGATGTAAACTGTGAGAGGCAACATGGCGCCCTCTCAGGTTGAAAAAGGCACTGGACTGCCGAAACCCGTTCCTCTTTCTTCACACATTAAAGGATATTAGGCTGCTGTTGGGAGTGCTGTCCTCTTTACTAATTTAAAGAGAAAGTGTGGATTTGAACCCACATTAGCAAGACGGATTGTCAGCCCCACCGCCGGTCGGAGGAAGTGTTTTATATATATATATATATACATATATATATATATATATATATATATATATCTGTCTTACCTAGTGCTGGTCTCCACTAAGTAGTTAAGTTATAGTTAGGACCTAGTTTCCATAGACAGGGCGGTTTTTGCTTTGCTTATAACTTTGGCACTGCTTGATGAATCTTTACAAAATCTTCCAAACTTGTACTTTGGCCAGTTGAGCTGCTGTCTTTAAACTTTTGAGGTGATTTGTCAAGCAGTGGCTGAGAAAAAAGGGGGGTCTCAAAACACGTTTTTCCCCTTCATTTCTCATTAGAACCTTTCAACACGCTGTGCGAAAAGACTTCTTTATGACATGATTAGCTCCCACTTTTTGCCAGGTATGTCATGTAGCCTAGACATTGTTAGTGCCCAGGGCCACTGCTAACCAGGTTCCCTGGGTCAGAGCTCTTTCCTTAAACTGTTGTGACGCATTGGCACAATTGGTAACACCTCTAGCTGCCACTATAAGACCCTAGTAAATGGAACCTAGGTACCCACAACATGGGGTACCAAGTGTATGCCCCGGATGGCAGCAGCACTGATTGTGCCACCCTCTAGAGCCATGCATTCAGATGCAGCCAGTCCTGATTGATCTGGTGCAAACCTAAAATACAAACTCGACATGGCACACTGCCTGTGGGCCCTGCCCACTATACACTGCATGCACTATGGATAAGATCCCGGATTGGCAGGCCTCTGGCAAGCCTACCAGCCCTAAGGCAGGGTGCACTATACTGCATGTGAGGGCATAGCTGCATGAGCAATATGCCCCCACTGTGTCCTTGCCAAACCTGGGACATAGTGAGTGAACAGAGCAGCCATTTTAATACATGTGCTGGACACTGGTCAATACGAGTTTCACAGCTACATGATGGCCACTCTGAACCCTGGGTTGTTTGACCCATTCAGACGTTCACGCACCCACTCACAGACCCACTCAGACACTCACGCACCCACACACAGACCCACTGACACCCTCATGCAACCACTCACAGACCTGTGTACAGACTGGCGCACCAACTAAAACACTGATGTATGCACTCTCACACCCAGACAGGCAATCTGACAGCCATTCTCACCCTCAGATACACCCTCTCACACCTATTCTCCAACCCAGAGAAGCTGCGGTTAACTCCTGCTGCGCACAGTGAAAGGGCTGTGCACAGCGTGTGTTGGTTTGGGTTGTTGTGAAGTGTTGGCTGCAGGGTCTGGCTGCAGGGCAGGTCTTGCGGGCAACCTCCTCTGCGCATGGGTGAAGGATATGTATGGTTGGGTGTTTATAGGGGGTTGGCCTCAAGGCGGCAGCGGTTGGATCACCGTATAGTAATTAACATATAGTAATTAGAATTACTATATGTTAAAGAAAAACAGAAATTCACTGAAAAAAACATAGGTTACAAGGATGTTATAGTTCCAAAATAGAATTAAAAAAACATAGAAATTCACTTGAAAAACCAAAGGTTACAGGGAAGTTTTAGTTAGGCTAGACCTAGTTTCCATTGACAGAGCATTTTTTGTTTTGCCAATAACTTTGGCACTGCTTGATGAATCTTCATGACATTTTAAAACCTTATACTTTTGTCAGTTCAACTGCTGTCTTGAAAGTTTCGGGGTAATCAGTCAAGCAGAGGCCGAGATAAAGGTGGGGGTCCCAAAACACAAATTCCCCAATAATTTTCCCATAGGATCTTTAGACACGCCTACAGCCCAAACAGCTGAATGGAATTGCACCAAATTTGGCAGGAAGTTAGATGGTGTTTCACAGATTGTTCTTTTTGTAGTGTGGTCTAATTTTGGAGTAATTTAAGTCAAAAAAATATAGATATATAGGGATGCGGATCCTCAGAAGATCCTCCGTGGATCCAGTGCGGATCTCTCTGTAATCCACACACTAACAGGAAAAATCTGATTTGCTGGCCTCAACCTGACAGGGATCTTGTGGCTGCCATTTTATTTTATCAAGAAATGGTCCCCAGAGCTGAAATCTGTGGGGCAATGGAGATGATGAGGTCCGGGTAGAGATTTTGATTTGGTTTGATGAAACACTAAACAATTTGCTTGAAATGCCTTAAAACATATTTTTCTGACAGCTTTCGAGATCTGGAGATTCATCTGCAGGTCTCAGCACGGCCCCCAGACTGAATCCGTGGGTGGATCTGGGGATCCTACAAAACATAAAAAAAAAAAAAAAAAAAATACATATATATATAAATATATAGTCATGCACCCACCCAAACACCCTCACAGCCACTCTCACATCCAGAGAGATTCTGTCACATCCACTCTCACAGCCACACAGACACTCTCATTCTCACTCACACACTCAGAGAGACACTCTCACAACCACTTTCAGATTTAGACAGATACTGTCACACTCACTCTGACACCCAGACAGACACTTTCACACCCACTCTTATACCCAGAGAAACACTCTCACACCTAGTTTCACACCCAGAGACACTTCCTCACACTGACTCTCACATCCAGACACACACTCTCACAGCCACTCTCACACCCAGAGAGACACTCTAACACCCACTCTCACACCCAGAGAGGCACTCTCATAACCATTCTGACACTCAGATAGACAGTCTCACACCCGCTCTCCAACCTAGAGAGACACTCTCATACTCTTTCTAACACTCATAGAGACATTCCCACTCCCACTCTCATACTCAGAAAGACAGTTTTCACCCACTTTCACATCCAGAAAGACACTGTGACACTCATTCTCACACCCAGACAGACACTCTCACACACACTCTCAGACACAGAGACACACTCTCACTCACACTCTTACACCCAGAGAGACACTCTCACACCCACTTTCCCATCCAGGCAGACACTCATGCACCCACTTTCACAACTAGACACACTCTCACACCCAGATGTACACTCTCACAAAAAACAAAGGTAACAGGGACGTTATAGTTCGGAAATACAATTAAAAAACATAGAAATTCACATAAAAAACAAAGGTTACAGGGACATTATAGTTAGGTCACCTAGCTCCGGACATCCCAAAAAACAGCCCACCCGGGACTGTGAAGCCACCAGAAGGAAGCCTGAGTCAGGGGACGTCAGGAACAACCCGAACATCCCACCAGAGTGCCCCGATGTCCTGCAATCAACCGACTTACCTCCTGCTTCTGAAGGCATCCTTGCACCCAGTCCTACCATTGTAGACTGAGTGCCCTGGTGCAAACATAAAATACAAGCTCAACATGACACTGCCTGTGGGCCCTGTTCAGTATACACTGCATGCACCATGGGTAAGACACACCTCTGGCAGGTCTTCCAGCCCTAAGGCAGGGTGTACTATACTGCATTTGAGGGAATAGCTACATGAGCAATAGGCCCCCACTCCTCTCTTAGTGATGCCCATGAAGATCGTGGCTCCTTCTACAATCTTTGGTTGAAAAGGAAATGCGGCACTCCACCTGGCAGAACTCCAGTTCTTTATTTGCTACAAAAACACACAACGCATTTCAGCTGTTTTGTAGCAAATAAAGAACAGGAGTTCCGCAAGGTGGTGTGCCGCATTTTCTTTCCGACCCAAGGATTGTTGGAGGATCAAACTATATATATATTCACTGAAATTGAAATATATATAACACAAATAACAGCAAAACAATATTACCTCACAATTTTTATGGATATGGTGCTAACTCAATTCGCTTTTTATATAATCACAGGTTACCCTGCTTGTCTATTTTAATTTAATGTGTCTTCAGTCCAAATTCGTCCCAAGTGGGCAACTGGACTCCATATTACAAACTGTTTCAACACCACAGAATGGTACAGTGCTATCAAATTCAATTCCTATACACTCATTAGAAATCATCAATCAATTCTGCCCAAGTGAGGAAATTACAGTCAATACTCCATCAATGTATAATTAAGCCCAAGAGGGATGAGTAGATTGCCAAGCCATAATCAAAATAATAATTTGCACCACATCATCTAATATTCAATCGTATTACATTAACCAGGCTCATGGCTCAAGCAAACCAGATATAAATGGCTCTTCTGCTTTCCTTCTCCTTTTTTCCCATTCACTGGCTCAAATCATTCCTGTGAAAATAAAAAACAAAATCACTAATCATGTTCATATAATAACATGAACAACCGAACCTATCATTCTAAAAACAGCTCAGAAGAAAGGAACAATTGCAAAGAAAAATAGGACATCCAAAAATTACTTTCAGTTGCTTATTACACCTTAAATTTAAAATGTAGACACAGATCTTAATTTCGCCCCTCATCTCATATGGACTGATAGCTCTTCATCCATGTTTAAAGCTTCTGGGTGTAGGGTCTTGTACTTTATGATGAATTTGGACTCAAGACGTCTCAACTCCTGCACTCTATTACCCCCTCTCTTATGAATGGAAATGCAATCCAGTACACAAAATTTTAGGAGATTAGTATTTTTCTCATGCACTGATTTGAAATGCCTGGCTACCGGATTCTGTCTATCATTGTTCTTTTCTTGGCCTTGTGGATTGTACTGCCAATGTAACTCAAGTATAAGGGCGGTCCAAAGTATAAATGTAATATTCTGTATTGCATGTAAGACGTTTTCTCATTTTATACAGCTGACTATCTTTTGACAATTGAATTATTAAGAGTTAACAAAGATATAGGCCCTCATTATGACACTGGCGGTAAAAAACAAATACCGCCATGCTGACTGCCACCAACATACCGCAGCGGAGGCGGACATCCGTCTGCCACATCATGACATATACATCCAAAACCGACAGAAAACAGCCACAACCATAAATCTGCCAGAGCCACAGAACGTGATAAACTGGCAGTACTTTTACCCATACTGTTACACCACCAACACTATACCTTCCAAATAATGACCCACCAATCACCAAAGCGGATATTCAAGGATAGTAAACCATTGGCCGTGAACACCGCCTCAGTGGATAAGGCCATCCAAAAACAAAACAAGACAACACTGGCCAGAACTAAAAACCCACACCTGACACTAATACACACAACACACACACCCTCCAACAGCACTATAGAACACACACCCACATCACCCACCATCTGTTGCCAACACAACAAGACCGTAATAGCTATCCAAGCAAATCACAGCGACAACTTCACACACAAACCACAACCACCCATTCATGCATCATGCACCACACACCCCGCACCCCACCACATTACTCTACACCCTCTGCACAACACACACACCACACAACACCCATGTCCCCACAAAGCCACCCCCGTTTCACTGCTGAGGAGTTGCGGAAATAGTCAGGGTAGAGCCACAGCTGTTTAGATTACAGATCCAGCAGATCTCCATTGCTAGGAAGATAGAGCTACAGCGGAGGAATGTGGACCGGGTGAACGGCATGGGGCAGCATCCATGAACAAGGGGTGACATCAGGAAGAGGTGGAACGACCTACGTGGGAAGGTACATTCCATAGCAACAAGGCACCAGCTCGCCATCCAGAGGACTGGCGGTGAACCCCCGCTTCCTCCCCCACAGCTGACAGCATGGGAGGAGTAAGTCTTGGCAATCCTGCATCCTGAGGGACTCAATGGAGTTGCCGGAAGACTGAACACTGGTGAGTCAATTTTACTACCTATCACCCCCCATACCTGCATGCCACCACCACCCCTCACCCTGAAACACATCACTCCGCTCTATCCCGCACAGTGCACCACCACAATTAACTAACCCAAATGCCAAGCCCTGCATGCCATACCCACTGCATGCACATCCCTTCAAGACATGCATGTACACCCACCACCAATGCATGCACAGCATGGATGACTAACAATCCCACAATACATCAACATATACAAACAAAGGTGGCAGGGCACAGCAATGATATAGGGGAAGCTAGGGTCACAGACATGTAGCATAATCCACCACTTACATCCCCACAGGTGCCCCAGCCACTGCCAGTGGTGAGAAGGTGCCACGGCTACCCAATCCCCCACCAGAAGATGCCCCCAGTGATGACAGCAACTCTGGACTTCTGGATCTGGATGAGCTCCCTGGCCCATCAGGGACCACTGGTCAGCCGGATACCCAAGCCCACCCCTAGTCTATCACAGAGCCTTCCCCCTCAGTATCAAACACCAGAGCAGCCGCTTAACATCCCCAGACCTCTGTCCCCAAGATACGTCAATCAGCAGTGTGCCCTCCTGTACAGGGACCCCAGTCCACACCTCACAGGCAAGACAATGAAGGTCCTGGGGTCAGTGGCAGTGGGCACAATGTTCAGGGGACACAGGCACTGGGGGCCAGGGACACTTGGAGGACAGCTGTGCACCAGAGGGAGGACAGGCCCATGGAACAGACTGTCCAAGAGGCACTCACCAATGTCCTGGGGGCTTACCAACAGTCCCAGGACAAGATGGGTCAGGTGATAGACATCATGCAGAAAAATGAGCGGCTGCAGGAGGAACACCACCAGGAGATTAGGAAAGAATTGCAGGCCCTCAACACCACCATGGTCTCCATAGAAGGGGTGCTGGGTGATATGGCCAAGATCATGAGGGAGTATACATCACACCAGCGGGCCTCTTCCACTAGCCAGTCATCTGACCAGTCCTCCACATCTGCTGCAGCTAGTGGAAAGGATGCCCTGCCACAGTACCCATAGGCCACCAGCACCCCTCCCCCAGCAGAAGGTGAACCACCCAGCAAACGTTCCCTGCGACCAAGACAGGCACCTGAGACACTTGCCAAGACAAAGACCACTGCCAGGAAATGAGACCCTCATGAATATCCCCCTTGTGTTCCACTGTGTCACATTGTCCACTTTGAACTGCCATTGCACCCCTTCCTATGGCCCCTTGGACACTGGACTTGTGCTACAAACAGACTGGACCAATACCCTGGACTATTCCTAACCATCACTTCACTCTATTGCACTTCCCATTGTAGAACTATTTTCAATAAACACCCTTGGACACAACTTGTGTAATAGTGCTTTATCTACAGGTAATGTACAATGTAACAAACTGTAACTGCATGATCCCGTGTAAATGACCAGTAACATGTTGACCTATCCAACAAATGTGTCTCAGCAGTCTGTACACATCACAGCAGTACACTGTTGTAACAACACCAACATCTGCAATAAGGGAAGATATAGGTGACAGTCAGGTGGGATGCAAAGGGAATGACTGGCATCATGTTGCAGTCACACAGTACAACACTAAAATGTAGTCTTCCTTATTTCAAGAGTCTTACCTGAGTGTTGTTGGAAGTACTCATGGATCAAATGTGACCTGTTGTCCACATCCTCATCCTCTTCCTCCTCCTCATTGTCCTCAGTGCCCACTGCTGCCACAGCTGCATTATTACCCCCTCCCCCTGCAAATAGGGTACATGCCATCTGAGGGCCAAATTGTGCAACATGCAGCATACAACAACAATTCTGCAGACTTTCTTAGAGGAGTAGCATAGGGATCCATCTATCAGATGGAGGCACCTGAACCTAGCCTTCAGGAGACCGAAGGTCCTTTTGACAGTCCTCCTGGTACACCCATGGGCATCATTATGCCTATTTGCAGCCCCTGTTCTCGGATTCCTAACAGGGGTCATGAGCCAGGACAGGTTTGGGTAGCTGGAATCACCTGCAAGAAGTGAGGGACACACATTAGCCTTGCACATTGGCAGGGGGATTACTCCTGAAGGCATACACTGACATACATTGGGTGGGGACTCAGGCTCACATATAAGCCACACTCTGTGCCCCTGTAGTTGTGCTATCAGCTGTGGGACACTGCTATTCCTCAGGACAAAGGCATCATGCACTGATCCTGGATACTTGGCAGTGATGTGGGAGATGTACTGGTCAGCCAGGCACACCATCTCGACATTGAGAGAGTGGAAACTCTTCCAATTCCTGTATACGTGTTAATTGGCCCGGGTGGGGGGGGGACTAGGCAATATAGGTCCCGTCGATGGCCCCAATAACATGAGGCATATGTCCCAATGCATAGAATCCAGCCTTCACAGTGGGTAAGTCATCTACCTGGGAGAATGAGATGTAGCTGCACATGTGTTTGAGCAAGGCAGTCAAAACCCTTGCAAACACAATAGAGAACATTGGCTGTGTCATCCCTGCAGCTAAGCCCACTGTCACCTGGAAGGAACCTGTTGCCAGGAAATGGAGCACTGAGAGTACCTGCACAAGAGGGGGGTTTTCTGTGGTGCTACGGATAGCAGGCAGCGGATCAGGCTCCAATTGTGTACACAGATCTGTGATTGTGGACCTGTCCAATGGATAGGTGAGTATGATGTGCCAGTCCTCCAGTGTAGTCATGTTCACAAGGGGTCTGTACACCAGTGTTTGCCTCCTCCAATTCCTCCGCAGTGGTTGGAACCTAAGGGACCCAAATGTAGAAAAGGAGTGTCAACAGGAACTATGACCACACTACAGCAGTGTACACAGAGCATGATTGTATTTAGGACACTGGAACTGTGTAGGTGAGTACATTCGACTACAATGAGACACTTATTAACCTGTACATGTTTACCAGCATTAGATAATGGCACCCGCCTGTCCTGTATTCAGGGCCAGGTGGAAGTGACCTCACACCGCTGGTGTTGGCATCATGGCGGAAGATGGTCCGCACCACCGTGTAATTCCTCATTGGCTACCATGGACCTTCATAGAGGATGGGAACCAATGATGATCAACGCCAGCGGTGACAGTGTTTACTGCCCCGGACGTTACCACCATTTCCTTTGTACCACTTCACTAGATTCCTGACTTTCTACAGAACAACATCTCCACTGTGTGTGCTGCTGTGAACTCTGTCTGGAACCTGCCATGGCTTGTGCTACAGGGGAAAGGACCCCAGCCTTCACGTCGGAGGAGTTGGAGTGCCTCGTGGATGGGGTCCTACCCCAGTATGGCCAGATGTATGGGCCTCCAGACCAACAGGTGAGTACACCATGGGTATGTTGCATGCAACATGACTGCATGGAGATGTGTGTGTGTGCTGGCAGTGTGTCAGGTGGGGAGGGGAATAGCTGGTGGCAGTGTCAATGCATTGGTATGGGTGATGTGTGCGCCTAATGAGGGGAAGTGCTTTTTGTGGGCCCTATGTGTGACAGGCTGGATTGTCAGGTTCATGGGGTCCCGCCTTCTCCGTTCCCTCTGCAGGTCAGTGCCCATCAGAAGAAGGGATTGTGGCATGCCATCGCCAATGACGTGGGGACCCTGGGGGACTATAGCAGGCAGAACACCCAGTGCAGGAAACAGTGGGAGGACCTAAGACATTGGGCCCAGAAGACAGCGGAGGCCCAGCTGGGGATGGCCTCCCAATGAGGGAGGGGTGCGCGTCAGAACCTGACCCCCATGATGGACCGCATACTGGCGGTGGCCTACCCAGAGCTGGATGGGGCCTTGAGGGCATCACAACAGCCACAAGGGGGTGAGTACAGTATGTATGTCAACCATCTCTGTTGCCTGGCATGGGATTTGGGCGCAGGGTACTAGTCAGTGGATGCCCCACTATGCCAGTTTAGATATTGCTGCGTAGTCCAGCTCAGGATAATAGGGTTGAAAGCATGTATTAGATAGCTAGGTAGGTGACGTCCCATGTCAGGCAGGGCTTAGCTGGTCCTAGTTGGTGTGTGGCTGGCAGTGTTTGGCTCCTACCTGCTGTGGTACTTAGCCAATAGCCAGTGGTATGCCAGTGTGGTCCATACTGCCCATTCTCAGTCTCAGTGTGTGACAGTGATGTATCTGCCATCTATGCCATTGGTGCTGAGATTGACCCTGTGCTCCCTTTCTCTCTCCCCCCCTCTCCTTCTGTCATCCTGTCCATGTGTGCATTAGCATCATGTGGCGAAGAAGCAGGGGTACCAGGGTCCGAAGATGTCATTCTTATATATTGGATTGATTATTGATTAGAAATAAAATTACTTAACTTTAATCACCAATTTCTGTTCCTCATTGTGTGGCCAACTGGGATTCACAAAGTGTGAATTCTTTACTATTATCAACTGCGTCTGCATCGCAGTCAACTTAAAAAGATCCATCAGGTAAGAGATTGTACATCACATTCCTGCACACTCTCATTAACAAACAAGGCCATCCTTGCAGACTGTACCAAGGAAAATTGTTGATAAAGAACACTCATGTGTGCATAGAACTTTAAATGTTAGGGGGTGCTCAAAACTAAAATTCGACTCACCTTTAAAAACACCAAAGCTCAGGGCTTGTTTTGGAAAAACGCTTATTGATGTGAGCAAATAATTATGTTATGTTGTAGTTTACCCCTACCCACAGATTGTAACCAGAAATTAACCAAATGGTTTGTATGTTATGAAAAATGTGGATCCACAAACAGATATGGGTCCTTGTGGCGAATGTCAAGTGGTAGTGATTTGAAAGACTATCAAAGCAAATTAGGGACCTCTGAAGTCCTACAGAAAGCTGATATGTGCAGACCTGTAATACAGAGTTTTAATCATCTCCATAATTTGCCAATGACCCCTTCAAATAAATAGCGCATAGCTGGGAGTTCTCCTTAGGCAAATTTCATTGGTTGTGAAGATCCCTTAATATTGACACCAAAGTGCACCCACCAAATGAGAGACTGAGCCCGCCTGGAGGTATTAGACTTTATAGGTTAGGACTTAATGATAAAGCATATCACAGAACTTATGTGGGTGAGAGGCCTTTGAAAAGATATTAGCTCTGCATTAGGTGGGTACGGTGAATATATATTTTTGAGTGGTAGACAACCTCTTGGTTAGGATGAATATGTCAATCTCAGGAAGATGAGTTACTCTACTGAAAAGCTTCTTCCATTCCAATTTTTGTTTTTTTGTAACACAAGAATGCACATGTTTATGCATAGGTATCTTATACTCTGTTTCTCTATATGCCTCAGTGAAAAAAAATCAAATAGAAATATGAAAAAGCAAAATACTGATTTAATCCACACTAATGCAATCTTCATAGACTACTGTAAGACCATAAATATATACCTTTAAACAGATGGAAGAATGAATACCAGGTGGAGGCAGAGAACACCCCCCAGTTCCTCTTTAGAGGCAAAGATATCCATGGCCTGCCTCCCCATGAGTATATAATATACATAAATGTAAATATAATAACTTGGTTATCCACATACTAGACACCTTTCAAGCACTCAGTTCGAATTGGGAAACAGAGTTTGGTCCCATGGATGGTACAGATTGGTAGACCACCCGAATGGGCACAAGAGGTATGGGGATCTCAACGGGCTACAGGCTTCTCCAATTTAAAATACCACATGTACTACACAAGAGAGACTGGTACTCCTTATATCCAAGCACATTTAGATCTTTCCATCCATTCTATTTTTTTCTGTATTCATTGTTAGCCTTCTTATAATCCGATCTAGTGGATACATCATATTTGTCGGTATCCCTCAACTGTCTTTGTCCATCTTCCAAATATGTATCAAGTGGCCAGATCACCACATTCCCTCCTTTATCTGATTTCTTAATAACTATGGTGGTCATTATGACCCTGTCTGTCTTCTGACCATCATGGTTAATGTGAGGGTATCACCATCAACAGGCTGGCGGTAATGAATGCCAAATTATGACCATGGCGGTGAGCCCTCATATTGACAGCCAATGTACACACCAACTGCCAGCGTGGTACGAACACCGAACACGGCAGTAGCCACCTACAGACAGGCGGAAGACAAGCATCCGCCCACCATATTATGACATGGCACACTGCCACGATTTCCAGGGCGGTAGCAACAACACCAAAAGCCTGGCAGAAACAGATCATTTAAAAGGAGACACTCACCTCCAGTGACATACAAGAGTCCGCGTCCGCCATGGAACCTGAACTGCAAGTATTCCCTATGCTTTACCACGCCATGGCTGTCCTGGAGCACCAAAGCCGACGAAGACGACGACGGTAAGTACAGCTGCCTAGCACAGAAGGGTGGGAGGGGGGGAGAGTGACACACACACACACCACACACCAACCACTGTATTCCTTTTGTATGAATATGGATAATGCAAAAACATGCGCAACTGTAGAAACAAAGAAATGCAGGTCCAAAGGCCAGTCCAAAGTCACTAATGCCCACAGGGCAAAGTCCAAACCCCAACTTGACTCCTGACAACATCAGGACTCCACTGTTCAGGGCATCATGTTGGAAATGGGCAGGCACCTCAGGGGGTGGAGAGATGGGGGGGGGATTGTAACTCATTGTGAGGGGGCTCATAGCCCACTGATTCTGGAGGGAGCTTCCTGCCCACAGGAAGAGGAGGGGGCTGGCTGCCTACTGGTTCTGGAGGGGGCTGGCTGCCCACAGGATGTGGAGGGGGCCGACTGCCCACAGGATGAGGAGAGGGCTGGCTGCCCATTGGTTCTAGAGGGGGCTGGCTGGCCACAGGATGAGGAGGAGTCTGGCTGCCCACAGGATGAGGAGGGGGCTGGCTGCCCACAGGATGAGGAGGGGGCTGGCTGCCCACAGGATGAGGAGGGGGCTGGCTGCCCACTGGTTCTGGAAGGGCTGGCTGCCCACAGGATGAGGAGGGTGCTGGCTGCCCGCTGGTTACTGATGGTGTCCCTTGGCCTCTGGTTCCGGATGCTGCTCCTTGGTCTCTGGTTCCGGATGCTGCTCCTTGGCCTCTGGTTCCAGATGCTGCTCCATGGCCACTATATTGTGGGCCTCCTCGTCCAGGGATTCCTGGGGCTCCTCCTTGTCCAGGGATTTCTGGGATTCTTCCTTCTCCTTGGTATATCTGTTGGGCCTCCTTGTCCAAGGATTCCTGGGGTTCCTCCTTGTCCAGGGATTTCTGGGGTTCTTCCTGTGGGGCCTCCTTCTCCAGGGTTGCCTAGGGCTCCTACTTGGCCTTGGATGTCTGAGGGACTCCTTGGCCTTTGATTTCGTGGGCTTCTCCTTGGCCTTGGATGTCAGTGGGGCCTCCTTGGCCTTTGATTTCTTGGGCTCCTCCTTTGCCTTTGATTTCTTGGGCTCCTCATTGGCCTTGGATTTCTTGGACTCCTCCTTAGCCTTGGATGTCTAGGGGGCCTTATTTACTTTTGATTTCTTTGGTTCCTCCTTGGTCTTTAATTTTTGTGGGGCCTCCTTGGGCATGGATTTTGTTGGGGTCTCCTTGGCCCTGGGTGTCGGAGGTAGCCCCATGGTCTTGCTAGTCTGTTTGGGAGGTGGTGGTACTTTAGCCCTCTGTTTTGGTGGGGGAGGAGTGTCCTTGGTGTGGGGGGCTGTCTTCTCACCCATGTGCCCCTTAGTGGCAGCTGGAGAGTTTGGGGGTGGAGCTGTGTCAGACTGGGTGCTTGAGGTACTGGGCTGGAGTGGTGTGACCTTCCTTTTACAGGCGGGATAGGGGGAGGGATCCAGGAACCAATTGTCTCCTTGTCTGTGGTGTGCATTTGTAACATCACCTACATTTTCTATTCTGCAGAACTTGGACATTTACTGCAACCTTGAACATCCCCCGTTCCTGAGTCGCGAGGAGACTTCGGCTGCTCATTAGGTCTTCATGTCCCTTGCAAAAAAGTCTCTTCTCAGGCTTTAATAACAGCAAAACTAATAGGTACAACAATACTCCTTTTCTCTAACTAACTAACTCTAATTTGAAAAGTGCCTGCAAAAGAAAGAACACGCTAGCCAAGCAAAATACATTCTAAAATGAAGGCCTTTAGTCAGGCTAACTTTAACTTTTGATGTGCATTTTAAAGGTTTGGTTATACATGCACACATAAAACTTTCAAAATAAATGCAAAACAAGAATAAAATAATGTATGTTTACTTATGAGGGGTAAATATAAAACATGAATAATGAATATACGTAAGCATTTTCAGATGAACATTAGTGCACACATTATACAGCTTCAGTCTTTCACTGTTTACATTTCATTAGTGCATTTAAGTGTTCACACACATTAATATTATTTAAAGCACAAAGTAAATATAGGGGGTCATTCTGACCCTGGCGGTCAACGACCGCGAGAGCACCGCCAACAGGCTGGCGGTGCTCTCAAGGGCACTCCCGCCGGTTTTCCGCTGCCCTCAGGAATCCTCCTGCGCCGCCATGGGGATTCCGACACCCCATACCGCCATCCTGTTCCTGGCGGTTCGCCCGCCAGGAACAGGATGGCGTTATGGGGTGTCGTGGGGCCCCTGGGGGCCCCTGCAGTGCCCATGCCAATGGCATGGGCACTGCAGGGGCCCCCGTAAGAGGGCCCCACAAAGAATTTCAGTGTCTGCTTAGCAGACACTGAAATTCGCGACGGGTGCAACTGCGCCTGTCGCACCTTCCCACTCCGCCGGCTCCATTCGGAGCCGGCTTCCTCGTGGGAAGGGGTTTCCCGCTGGGCTGGCGGGCGGCCTTCTGGCGGGGCGGGCGGCGACCGCCGCCCGCCGCCCTCAGAATGAGGCCCATAATGTCAAATGTAAAATGCATATTTACACAATGATGGAGTCTAAATGGTGCTACTCCATCAATAATCCACGTAAAGAGGATAAACCTGTACATGCCATGTAATTATCATGTAATGTAGATGTGGGCTTAATTTTATTGAAAATGTGTATAAATATTTGAGTTCAGTTGCTTGTACTCTTGTTTTAAGAAGTACTGAACATATTTAGAAAAAGGTTAAACACATTGTTGCATCAACTCACATATATTCTATTAAAACCTGCCTCTCTGTATGTATGTTTTGTTCTAAATGTTTACTTTGCTGTTTGCCTTCGTATACAAATATTGGATAAAAATATTTTCCTGTTAAAAGGCATTTACTTGAAACAAACTGAGTTTTTAATTTATTGACCACACCAAAAATCTAATACAGATTCTAAAATATATAATCAATAAAGATGAATTGAATTTGATGGAGACGTCTGATAAACTCATTTTTTATGACAGGCTTGACAGTGAAGCTGTCTGCAAGTACTGTTACAGGTTCTTAGAATATTCATAGAGTGGGTGGCTCAACATGGAGGAGTATCAGCCTCTCAGTTCATTTTGTTGGCTATTTGAGGTATCATTCCACTTTCAGAAAGGGCATCCATTCAAGTGTTTGAGGGAGTATTTTACATCTGAAAAGTATACTCAATCATCATGCTGTGTGTCACGTTCAATTGTTTATGCTCTGTGAATTCTATACAGAGTTAAATCCCCTTTTGCTACTATTTTCTCAGCATCAGCGAAGTAAATAGGACAGACTTCAATGTGTTAAAAAGGCAAATGTGCATGCTGTGCATCTAAGTATCATTTGTGAATGTCTGTGTTTACTTGCTTTGTCACAGTAAAGCTAGACTTACTGGCTCCGAAAATGGCCATCTAAAAATGTTACTAAAATGTAACTTACCTTTAAAAACAGAGGGGCTGATTACCCCTCCTTCCACCCAATACAGGTGTGAAAACTTCCACAGTGTTGTCCCAACTCCTAAACCAAAGGCCTCATTTTCTTACGGCTCGAAAGAAGAGATGATTCGGGGGCCGAATGCGTTATACCTCTGAGCGCCACTTGTCACTGCATACATAGAAGGGGTCAATACATTAGACTTGCATGGAACAGGGGGCACCAGGCAGAGGTAGAGGCTGAAGAGCCTGAGGGCTGACAGATTAACCAACTCAAAAACTTCACTTGGTTAGTATGCCTGGCCTGCACAGGTATATGCACACATGCGTCCATTACTTACCGGTAATGGCATTACTCCTAGTCCTACTCCCTCACCTTCCTTTCCCAACCAATGAGGCTCCCTGCCTCCCTCTAGACCCCTCCCTTCCCTTTTGAAAAGCACCCCCCACCACCTCCTGTACAGAAACAAGCCCAAACAGCAACTCAGGCGTTCTCTACCGGGAGGGCGGGAGGGAACGGAAAGGAAGGCGAGGGAGTAGGACTAGGAGTAATGCCATTACCGTTAAGTAATGGACGCATTCCCTCCCGTCCCTCCCTCGCCTTCCTTTCCCAACCAATGAGTGAGACATAGCAAGAGAAACACAGGAGACGGACACTGAGTTGCAACAAGTTAAATCACAACTAAATAGGACAACGGACAACAATCCCCCTATTGCATCATAGAGGACAAGACACGGTGACCCAATACCGACTCCAAACCCCCCAAGTCCGCCAGCCTGTAATGACGAACAAAAGTAGAAGGAGAGGCCCAAGTAGCTGCCCTGCAAATTTCCACCACAGAAGCGCCCTGTAACTCAGCCACCCTGGTAGAACGGCCCTGTATCCCCGGAGGCGGCACAACCCCTTGCAAAGAATAAGCCATCAAAATTAGAGAGCGGACCCAACGACTCAAGGAAGCAGTGGACAGCTTCTCCCCCTTCCGAGCCGGACCAAAATTAACAAACAAGGAATCACCTTTCCCGAAAGGAGTAACCACCCGTAGATATTCCAACAATGCCCTACGTTATTCCAAAGAATGCAACCGAACCTCCACAGCCGAGGAAGGACCGGGACAGAAAGCAGGCAGGATAACCTCCTGCCGAGCATGGAAAGCGGAATTTACTTTGGGAACAAACGAGGAAACAGGCACAAGCACAACCCGATCTGGAAAAACCTTACAAAAAGGAAAAGAGCAGGCCAAAGCCCCCAACTCCCCCAAACGGCGGGCTGAAGTAATGGTCACCAGAAAAAAAATTCAATGTCAGATGACGCAAGTCACATGATTCCAGAGGTTCAAAGGGAGGAACAGTCAAGGCCTCCAACACCAAAGAAAGATCCCAGGAAGGAAAGGACTGCACTGGACGAGGAAACAAGTTAAGAAGGCCCTGAAAAAATCTAGGCATCAAACGACCTTCATCAAACAGATTTTGCCACGGACCCCTAAAAGCCTGAATCGCAGCCCACACTGCACACGCAGCGAAGCCACAGACAAACCCAACTGGGCCCCATCTTGTAGAAACTGCATCACCTCAAACAGAGAAGCTGCCGCAGGATCCAACCGATGTCGCAAACACCAGGCAGAAAATACTTTCCACTGCCGACCATAAGACAGCAACGTGGAATGACGCTGCGAAGCCAGCAAAGTCGAACTCAAAGTGACCAGAACCCCCAAGCTTGTCAATCCCCTCCGTTCAACTTCCAAGCCGTCAAGTGCAACCGCTGCAACAACCCCAGAGGGAGGCAAGGAAACTCCAGAGGCGAGGGACAGAGAGGGAGAGTCCACATGTGACCAGAGGCCATCAACCGAAGCAACGGAAACCAATTCGCCCGCGGCCAATGCGGCGCGATCAAAAGAACCCTGGCCTTCAGAAGACGTACCCTCACCAGAAAAGCACGGAGCAACTGGAAGGGCGGGAATGCGTACAGAAGATCCTGAGGCCAAGGACACGACATCCCGTCCACCGCCGAAGCCTGATAACAACAAAACCGGAGCAAAAGCGCCTCACCTTCGCATTCTCTGGGGAGGCAGACACATCCAACACCGGAAGACCCCACAGGCGAACCAGTCGACGGAACAGAGACAATCTGAGGGAGAAAAGCTGGGACGAAGGAATGCCCCAGTTCAGCAGATCCACCCAAACATTGACCACCCCCTGAATGTAGGTGGCTCACAGAGACAGAACCCACTCCTGAGCCCAAACAAAAATGTCCCTCGCAATCCGAAACAGCGACCGCGACCTGGTCCCACCCTCCCTGTTTATGTAAGATTTGGTCACCAAGTTGTCCGTCCAGATAAGAACATCCAATACCTTCAGGGATTCCTGAAAATGAACCAGAGCAAGAAGAAGTGCCTTCAACTCCCTCCATCCGAGGAGTGTCTGCCCTCCAGAGGCGACCAAAACCCACTGGACCTGAGCCGACCCCAGCCAAGCCCCCCCAACCGGAGAGGCTGGCATCGGTCGTCACTACCACCGGCCAAGGAGGAGACAAAGACACCCCCAATTGAAGATGAGCTGGCACCAGCCACCAACCCAACTCCCTGCGAATAAACCCCGACACAGGAATCCTTGTCAGAAGAGATCCCGATACCGGAGACCAACAAACGAGAAACCTGTTCATCAGGCAAAGAAGATTAAACCCCGCCCAAGGTACCAGAAAAACCACAGACGCCAAATGACCCTGGAGACGCAACCACTGAAGGGCTCTGGGAGCAGTCTGCGACAAGACCGACAACACCTGCGACTGGAGGCACAACAACTGTTTCTCCGACACAGTCAGCAAGCCTTGAAGAGTCAGAAATCGGGCCCCAAGAAAAAACAAATCTTGGGAAGGGACCAAATCTGACTTCCCCCAGTTGACCAAAAAACTGTGATTTTGTAGGACCAACAGTACTCGGGCCACATGACTCCTTAACAGAACCTGAGTGAGAGCTTGAATCAGAATATCGTCCAAATAAGGATGGACAAACACACCCTCGGAATGTAGAAGAGCTACCAGAGGAGCCAGCACCTTGGTGAAAATCCGGGGAGAGGATTTGAGGCCAAACGGCAGAACACAGAACTGAAAATGGTCCTGGCCTACAGCAAAGCGGAGGAACCTTTGAGAAGACAGAGCCAATGGAACATGCAGGTAAGTATCTTGCAGATCCAGATACCCCACGAAATCCCCTGGACCGACGAGAGGAAAAATTGACTGAATGGAAAGAATACGGAAATGCACAGTCTTTATCCAGGAATTCACCCCCTTGAGATTGAGGACTGGACAAAAACCCCATGACACCTTTGGAACCAGGAACAAGATGGAATAAGTGCCCAGACCCCTATCCCTCACAGGAACATGGGAGATGGCCCCCTTGATGAGCAAGTCCTGGACCCCTCTGAACAATGCCCTCCTCTGAGCACCGTTCGCAGGAAGTGGTGTAGGACGAACCCCTGTATCTGGAAGAACCACGTCGAAGTCTATGGCGTAGCCATTGTTCACAATGTCCAGCACCCAGCGATTGTTGACATCCTCCTGCCAAACATGAAGAAAGTGTCTCAGCCGATCCCCAAAAGGCCCACTGCCAGGCCCACAGTGATTGTCAGGAACCCTTCTTGAGGCCCCCCCGGCCTGAAGGACCAACCCTTGCCAGAAGAAGAACCACTGTTGTAAGGCAAGGCGTGCTTCCTCTCCTTAAAAGCTTTCGAAAGCATGGAAGGCAACTGATCCCCAAACAAATTGTGCCCTTCAAAAGGAAGCCGCAGGAGAGCAGACTTCTCCCCTGGATCCGCCTTCCACATCCTTAACCAGAGGGACCTACGAGCCCCAATCAAAGCCCCGAAGCCAGAGCCGAAGTGCGGACAACATTAGACGACATGTCAGCCAGCAACCTGGCCTGTTGTTTCATAATCACCAGCAGCTCCGAACACTCCGAACCCTCCTGAACAGCCACCGCCAGATTGTCAAAATCCTGCACCAAGGATTGGGCAGAATAAGCAGAAAAAATACCAGCTCTGAGGGCCAAATTTTCTGCAGCAAATTCCCTCTTCAGACCCGAATCCACCTTCCTGTCAGTGGCATCAGCAGGAACGCAGTCCTCCGGATTGACCGCCGTCTTGCCAAACAAAGTAGCTAAAATGGAATCTAGCATAACGGAAGGGGGCAACACCTCCTCCCCCTCCAGTAAGTACAATTTCCGAAAGAAGTGCGGAACCTGGGACATGTCCACATCCTTCCACTCACGGAACACCATATCCTTAACAGGGCCCTGGAAAGGCATGGCAAACCGCGAAGGTGTTTGATATTTAGGGAACAAGTGGGAATCAGTCCCCGAAGGCTGAAAAACAGGAAACCCTTAACTGTCCCGAACATGCGTCAGAACCTCCCACATCTCCTCCTTGGAGACATACTTCCCACCAGAAGAAGTAGAAGGGGCGTCACCATCCGATGAAGAGGACCCTTCCGCCGCCCCCGAAGGACGGGAGGCAGGAGAACGTCCAGGCCTAGGAGCTCCAGCCTGAAGAGCACGAGACCAGCCACCTCAATCGTGTCCTGAACCTCCTCCCTGGACATGAGAGGCACAGGAACCCCCAGCGCAACCTGGTGTCCACCAGGAGTAGTAAGGGGAACCGCAACATCCTCCCCCGAAGAAGAAGAAGAAGAGACAATCCTGCGCCCCTTGGAAGGAACCTGCCTCGACATAATCCAAACAAGAAATGTACCCAAGAGGCCAACAGCATTCAGTAAAATAAAGGAGAAAGCCCCTCCCCTCATCCAACAGCAGCAAATGAGAAAAGCGCAGCAATTAACCCAAAAATAATAAAAAACACGGGCAGAATTGCCCGCCCTACCGTAAACATGCAAATTCACAGAAACGGCACATCAGCCCAGCATACGCGAGGCGAAGATCTAGAAGTACAGCCCCAGCCACCATAGAGTCGACCGACTCCGTCTGCTGACTGCAAAGATACGTCTCCCAAGGCAGCGCCGCCGACCACAGGAAGACGCAACTGCCGGGGGACCCATCGCGAGGAGCACCGCGCTCGCCGAGAGTCAACACCAGGCCCCTTCAGGCCCTGCCGTGGAGGAGAAAGAAAAGGTAAGTCTAGCAGGCTAGACAAAAAGAACTTGAGGTGGTGGGGGAGCTTTTCAAAAGGGAAGGGAGGGGTCTAGGGGGAGGCAGGGAGCCTCATTGGTTGGGAAACGAAGGCGAGGGAGGGACGGGAGGTAATATGTATGTGTGTGTATGTGCACTTAGCATGAAATATTTACTCCGGGGACAAACTTGGGGTCTTATTTACAAGGCCTGTATCACAGGGCGGCACAGCTAGAGCCTTGCTGCGCCACCCTGGGCCACTGGGAAAGGTCAGAAATGCACCACATCTACAAGATAACGCACATTTCTGTCCTCTCCCCTATGGTGGGGCACAAATTGCTGACTAGCACTAACGCAGGCACCCTTGCACCATGGTTTATAGATGCCTGCGTTGCAGGAATTATTGTTTTTGTGCAGGAAGGAACACCTTCCTGCACAAAAACAATCACAAGAGATGTTTTCTTCTTTCTGTATGTGCTACATTGCAGCACACTTTGAAAGTAGGGAAAAACTAGAAGAAATAAAGATATTTCTCCCTGTTGCATCATTCTTACGCCACCCCTGAGGTGGTGTAGGAATCTGACGCATTTCCAGACTTGTAAATCTGGGATCCATGCGTGTGGCATGAGAACATATCAAGCAACACCCATGGAACGCCTTTTTCATGCAGTGTGATGCATGAAAGGGGTCCATATTTACAAGGCTATGAAAATCCACGTAAGGTGACTTTTGGTAGCCTTGTAAGAATGGACTTACACACTGCGTCACCGGAGCATAAAAAATGAACTCTCCGGTAGTGTGGTGTGCCGCTACTGCCTTGTAAATGAGGCCCTTTGTCTTTCCCTGGTATGTTCATTGTCGATTTGAGGCATCATGCAGACATGTTCCCTTAGTCTACTTCTGTCTTTGACCTCACAGAAGGAATGTCTTGAAATATTTATGGAACCTATTGCATCATGCTAACGCTAAAAGTCTTTTGACATAGCTTGACACCGGCTATGTTTCTTCATTTGTACAACAAAACTAGACTTTAGTGTCAAAGCTGTGTGGTTTTCATATGAGCCATTCACTAAGAAGAGAGAGCCAGAACCACTGCCTTTGTCAACACTTGATTTGGAGTGTATAGTGTCACAGGCAACACAGTAGGCCTGTGGGAGATCCTACGTGGACCCAAACGCATTAACCCGGACACACGTGACACTTGGCCATCCAACCCCTTTCGTCCTCCACAGACAACTCCTGTGACAAGCTGTGGAGTTAAATGGCTGCAGATTTACTAATACTTTACGCTGACTGCTCACTGGCGGTCAATTAGTGAATCA
Organism: Pleurodeles waltl; assembly: GCF_031143425.1. Lineage (NCBI taxonomy): Eukaryota > Metazoa > Chordata > Amphibia > Caudata > Salamandridae > Pleurodeles > Pleurodeles waltl. Next base: position 698,693,977 of record NC_090442.1, on the reverse strand, counting down.
TCTATTGATCAAATTATAAACATCTCATTTTATGTTGCAGTCATTATCAATCGCTATGTATATCCATTTATTGAGATTAGATGCTGTTGAGAATCTTCTGGTCTTATTCATTGAAGGGTAGCCCCTCCTCTCAGATCCATACCAGACTTATCTGGCTAACCACCATCATGCTCATGTCTGCTGTTCTCTTGCCAAGCTCGGTCTGTGAGTGCCTTGTTTGCTCCATTATTTAAGGGAGGACCATGCTTTATCTCTTCAACAGCTGGCCCCAAATTCTGGCATCCCAGACCCTACTGTGTTATAGACTGTACTCTTTCAACCACCTGTAACAGTTGGAGGTTGTAACTGAAATTGTCAGCTTGATCTTACCACTGTGCCTCCATGACTTTCTGTTCTTTACAGTCCTCCTGTCCCTGGAGTGGCACTTACTTGCTGTGGCTGTGGGTTTGTGGATTCAATGGACGGCCGTCAAAGTCTGACGCCTTTTATCCAGACCCCTTCACAATCTGATCACTTTGTTTAATAAGCATTGGCAAAGCCAACAGGCCTTGCCATTGAGGGTGTATTGTCTTTGTGGGTGCCTTCTGGGAGTGTTGGATAGCATTGGGAAGATGCTGTGCAGCATGGGCAAAAGAAGAAAAAAAACAACAACAAAAAAGTGTGATGACGCAGCCACAGAGGCTGAGTCATTTTGTAGGCATGCCCATGTGTGATGAAGTGTGCCCCCATGTGACATTACACATCGGGTGTTTCCCCAGGAGGCTGTGGAGCCGCTTTTGTCACTGGGGCCGGTTTTGCAGAAGTGGAGCAGTTTTAAAAGCACTGCAGAGTTCTTCTGTATCCAACAGTTTTCAGGCAACAATAAAAGTGCCAAGATAACTCTGGTGATTGATGTACCTGCTGGCGAGAGATCGGAGTTTTGTCTAGTGGAAATTTTAACTCATCTAAGGTAGCACAGAGTGTTAATATGTCTGCTGCAGAGAAGTTTCTCAGAACAGTAATTTTTGTGTATAGCTCAGTGAGATACTGTGTAAGTCACAGAGGTCCTTTTGTTACTGTGCAGTTCATAAGTTACAGTCCTACTAGCACAGTAAGCTATGAACTGCCATCAAAGAGATGCATGCAAACTGCATGGTACAGGTTACAAAGTTATGTTTTCTTTTCCCAGTCTTTGGTTATCCTAATTTAGCTAGAAAGAGTTTGTTTTGGTAAACATAAATTATTAGTAGAGTCAACCGTAACCACTGTGTTAAGTTCTCAAACCTGAGTTTATTCTTCCCCAGCCCAAGCACGCTCACAAAATACCTACCAGTATGGATGAAATGTGAATAGTACACTTTGTAGTCCCATTTGCCTTATATAACATTTTCTATACACTGATTTACACATGTGATTCATTGTATCTGTATGTGTGAGATGTAAAGTACTCCAACTCCCTATGCTGGTAAGAGAGGCGCTATAAAACAACTGAAATACATGTGAGAGAGGGGTTATGGAGAGATGAGAGGCACTGTTAGGGGGTGATGGTGAGGGAATCATTGAAGAGCCCCAAGAAAGATTGCTGTATGCTGGTGCACTGTAAGGTCGTCATTTACTATGCTTTAAAAACTAATACAATTGAATATGTAATGAAAATATGTCATAAAATGCACTGGTTTTGCCATTTTTCCATATGTTTTGTTGGGAGGAGGGAGCCCCGTTATAATGGTCAGGCTTGCTCACTATGCACCATATGGACCAAACACAAACAGGGCTCCTGTAATCTCTAGACAAGGGTAATATTATCATTCACATAAACTGTTCTACTGGGAAAGAACTAGTAAAAGAAAACCTGTAAGTAGCAAGACATGGATATAACAATGGCCTGTCCCCAAAGCCAATTCACACCTTTCAAGAAAAGAAAATCATACACCATACTGCAAAAAACTCATAAAGAAAAAGGTTTTTCTATTCTAAGGTTTTTTTAAGCAAAAGCGGTGCAAACTTACAACATATAGCTATATTTTGTAAGTTTGCACCGCTTTTGCTTCAAAAATGACGCAAAGGCAGGGCTAACTTTTCATGAATCAAGCCCTAAATGTAGAGGTCAGTACTAATGGATTTACAGAAGTGGTGGCTAGGGGGTACTCAGAGTAGATGTCACATGGTGCAACTTTCCACACTCTGCCTCTGTGTTAGCACGTCCACCTTCCTCAACGTCACTGATTTTTCCTTAGATCTGGTGCGAGCCTCTGTAACAGGATGACATGTTTTTCCCCATCTTTTCTTTTATTTCTCTATGCTCCTCTGTCTTCCCTCTACTCTTTGTTTATATTTGATTCCCCCTATTGAGTAAGCATGTTATTTTCTCATTTCCCACAGAAAGAAATGCGAGTGGGATACCTTTCAAGAAAGTTTACCCTGATTTTTTCTGGTCTGGTAAGATGTGTTCCTTTAGATCTTCACGATTCGCTTAGAGTTTCTTTGGTGCGACTGGTTTGATTTTTGGCTACCCCTTCTTTCTTTCCCATAGGTGCCTACCTTTATTTTGTCCTGATGATGACCCCAGAGGATTCATCCTAACAAGGGTTTAAAACGTCCACTTGACCTTTCACCCATCCTTAATTTCCATTGTAGGATGCAGGACTCTTATATTGTATTATTTTTTGGCTTCAATCCCTTTAGCCGGTAATCCAAAGAGGTTTGGTCATCTGATGTATCACAGACTTTGCACCTTTTGTATATAATTATTTTGTATTATGATTCACTGATCATCGCTTGTTCACAGCACCGTCACTTGGAGCACATTTTTTCCTTTTAAATGTTTGTTGTTTGCAATATGGTGTATGATGTTATTTTCTTCAAATGTGTGAATTGACTTGGACGACAGGTCATTGTTGTATCCATGTTTTGCTACTTACAGGTTTTGTTTTACTAATTCTTTCCTGGTAGAACAGTTTATGTGAATGATGCGCCATATGGAGGCAGGGCTGCTTTGAGTCCCCAGTCCGGTCCTGACAGCCATGCCCTGCCCCCTGATCAGATTAAAGAAGAGACAACTTGTGCGGGACCAGGAACGCCCTGAATTATGCTTTAAAATCTGTACGCAGGCCTTGTTTTTATTTCAATCTGATCTATAATTTAATTTCATAGATTTTTTTTCACTTTGTCCAAGTATGTGTGTAGGCGCGTCCGTGCGTGTTTTTTTTGTCTCTTTCGACCTGAACCTGCTGAGACACATATACGTGTGGACTATTTTTTGTTGCCCAAACCTAAACCATTTTTTGCGATTAACTGTAGAGAAATACTACTGCCGTGTAGTTTGCATGTGACGCTAAATACACAAGCTTTTGAGACCGACCGACTGACGTGACTGCAAGTATCTTTTTTAACCGCTCGTGGGGTTTATCTACGTGCCACTCTGCCCCGGTCACAGGGCACGGAGTTCGCATGTGTGATAAGGGTGTTTTGTGTCCCCTGCCCAACAGGTTGCCTCGGAGCCTTCCTTGTTCTCCAGAGGGAAGTATTGCATGAGCTGCCTGGGGCCCTGTCCCCTCGGTAACCCTGAGCTGTCGTCCCTGCGGCTGTTGACACAACTTTACTGTAGCATTAAGTGCCCTGTCAAATAACACACGAAAACAGCCCAGACAACGTTATTCCGTGGGCTCTGGCAACCGCACCCTAAGGCAGGCAGAAATCGGTCCCAGTTGGGGGAGAAATGACAGGCAGCAGATAAACTAAGGGGGGGGGGGATTTAAACAAGCAACCTTAAGACTCAGTATCAAGTAATGTAATAAGATATCGTAGCACATCACGGCAGGAAATGACATTCAAGCTGGCATACGAGAGAGAGTGGCTGTTTCTACTGATAGTTTTCATACTGATATACAGGGAGTGCAGAATTATTAGGCAAGTAGTATTTTTGAGGATTAATTTTATTATTGAACAACAACCATGTTCTCAATGAACCCAAAAAACTCATTAATATCAAAGCTGAATATTTTTGGAAGTAGTTTGTAGTTTGTTTTTAGTTTTAGCTATGTTAGGGGGATATCTGTGTGTGCAGGTGACTATTACTGTGCATAATTATTAGGCAACTTAACAAAAAAAAATATATACCCATTTCAATTATTTATTATTACCAGTGAAACCAATATAACATCTCAACATTCACAAATATACATTTCTGACATTCAAAAACAAAACAAAAACAAATCAGTGACCAATATAGCCACCTTTCTTTGCAAGGACACTCAAAAGCCTGCCATGCATGGATTCTGTCAGTGTTTTGATCTGTTCACCATCAACATTGCGTGCAGCAGCAACCACAGCCTCCCAGACACTGTTCAGAGAGGTGTACTGTTTTCCCTCCTTGTAAATCTCACATTTGATGATGGACCACAGGTTCTCAATGGGGTTCAGATCAGGTGAACAAGGAGGCCATGTCATTAGATTTCCTTCTTTTATACCCTTTCTTGCCAGCCACGCTGTGGAGTACTTGGACGCGTGTGATGGAGCATTGTCCTGCATGAAAATCATGTTTTTCTTGAAGGATGCAGACTTCTTCCTGTACCACTGCTTGAAGAAGGTGTCTTCCAGGAACTGGCAGTAGGACTGGGAGTTGAGCTTGACTCCATCCTCAACCCGAAAAGGCCCCACAAGCTCATCTTTGATGATACCAGCCCAAACCAGTACTCCACCTCCACCTTGCTGGCGTCTGAGTCGGACTGGAGCTCTCTGCCCTTTACCAATCCAGCCACGGGCCCATCCATCTGGCCCATCAAGACTCACTCTCATTTCATCAGTCCATAAAACCTTAGAAAAATCAGTCTTGAGATATTTCTTGGCCCAGTCTTGACGTTTCAGCTTGTGTGTCTTGTTCAGTGGTGGTCGTCTTTCAGCCTTTCTTACCTTGGCCATGTCTCTGAGTATTGCACACCTTGTGCTTTTGGGCACTCCAGTGATGTTGCAGCTCTGAAATATGGCCAAACTGGTGGCAAGTGGCATCGTGGCAGCTGCACGCTTGACTTTTCTCAGTTCATGGGCAGTTATTTTGCGCCTTGGTTTTTCCACACGCTTCTTGCGACCCTGTTGACTATTTTGAATGAAACGCTTGATTGTTCGATGATCACGCTTCAGAAGCTTTGCAATTTTAAGAGTGCTGCATCCCTCTGCAAGATATCTCACTATTTTTTACTTTTCTGAGCCTGTCAAGTCCTTCTTTTGACCCATTTTGCCAAAGGAAAGGAAGTTGCCTAATAATTATGCACACCTGATATAGGGTGTTGATGTCATTAGACCACACCCCTTCTCATTACAGAGATGCACATCACCTAATATGCTTAATTGGTAGTAGGCTTTCGAGCCTATACAGCTCGGAGTAAGACAACATGCATAAAGAGGATGATGTGGTCAAAATACTCATTTGCCTAATAATTCTGCACTCCCTGTATATGTGCTTGCTGTCTTGGAAGTCCAAGTCTCCAGAATCCAAGAGTAGTAGGCGTGATGCCGGTTTTCGCAGTGAATGGGTTCTTTTTATATTTGGCGAGGTACTCCTGGCCCCGGTACTCACGGATTAAGAGGCCTTGTTCCCACTTGCTGGGGCCTCCTTTCACCTCACCACCGGTGCATAGCTGTGTGGCAGGGTCACTGCGGTTACAAGCTTGTTTTAGAGGCCAACGTGCTTGCTGTGAACTCGGGTGGGTTTGTTTCAGGTCTCAGGCGGGCCTTAAGTGACCAAAAGGTGATATCCTGGACACATACCTGTACCTACCTGCCCCAAAGCTCTCTTATTGCCCACTACACTCTAAACTTTGTACTACATCCCATCCTCATAGCCTGTGATCCAAGGCATTCTGGCAGAGGGTCCTTGTGAGTGAAACCAGCCTCAATCCTCTGAAATGGCGTCGCTGACTGTGATGCTTAGTAGACATTCCTGTGCCTGAACGCACAATCTCTTCTGAAACAGCTACGTAGGATTGCGCTACAGAAATGCACTCTGGTGCCTCCACCGAAGGGCGGGAGCCGTGCAAAGGAAACGAATAGTGCAATGCAAGCGCTGCTGGAGGCAGACTGACGTTGGCCACCCACCGGCACATACGTCTTGGCACGTACTAACACCCTCCCGTGGCGTGCCTTATCACTTCATCCCGCGCCGTCAACATGGACCACTCTGACCCCTTCAGCCTGAGTCTCCTCCCGGTTCTGCCATTTTTTCTTCTATGCATTTCCAACAACCCTTCCACCCCTCCGCTACGCCCCACAGACGGCAAGTTGCACTTTTCCACTGTTCTAGCAGCCTTCATCCCGCCTCCTAGACCCGCCTGCTTAAAAGCTGCGACTTCGCATGGTCATCCTCTCTGTGAGGCTCACTTCCCTGGCGCTCCCCCGAAGCCCACCCGAGGCAGAGCCCCACTTTAGGGTGCTCAAAAATACTCCTGAGTCAGGCCTCACCTCAGTACGGACGTCTGATGGACCGCCGCGCCTTCGCCAGGGCGGGGTTTTACTAATTGGCCAGCGGCGCCTATTAGTCCAGTAGAAGTCAATGGCTGTAAGGGTGGGCACGATGGCAGACCAGGCGAGGCAGCACGGGCCTTGCGGGTAGGGCGGGAGTCAGGCCTCGGAGCAGGAGTGCAGCTGGAGAGGGGTAAGAGAGCCGCGGGCCTGGGCTGGGTCGGAGGAGACAGGGCTGGGAACGGTGGAGCAACGGGAAAGCGTCAGTCAGTCCTTGGGCTGTGGATGCGAGGAAATTGGAAAGGTGCGGACTGAGAGGACTGCTTCATATCACCTTTCCATCGGTCTTCTTTCCCTTTCCCACCCTTCCTTCGTGCCCTCACCGCCCCTGCTCCTCCCCCGTTTCTAGTTTTTACCTCCACCTTCCCCCTTACGCTCTCTCCTTGTTTTAACTTTCCCTCCCTCCTGCCTTTCCACTTCCTCCTTTCATATTGCCTTTTATTTACTCTCTCTCCAGTCCTTCCTTACAAGCTTCACTGTTCATTTCGTTCTTTCTTTTCTATTTAGTTCCTTCTCTGTCCTGTTTTTTGTCTTTGACAAATATTCCACAGGACCCGTAATTCCTCGCTGTTCCCGAGATTTATCTAGTTTGCTTTCCATTAAATGTTTATTTCCCTGACAAACCATTTACCTCCTGGATAATTCATCTAACTTGCGACAATTTACTAACAAAGACCGCTTAAAAAGCTGTGAGCTTTGCTTTCTTCACAATGTCTAGTTTACTTTGACAAGGAAGTGTACCGATCTATCAGCCGTTTCTGACAGTCGAAAGAGTTCAGTTTGCACTAATGCAAATATTTACTGCTTTACATAATACCCAGAGACCCCTCCTACTTTTTCTTCTCTGCAGCCCTTATGTAAACAGGGTTAATAATAGCCCTGGGCAGATGAAAAGGCGCGTTTCTCCCGTGGCATTTAAAGCAGGCAGCAGCTCCTGTTCGTCTCTTGAGCTCACACTCAGTCAGCTGCAGCACTGCAGGTCTAAGGTCGCATGTGTCTAACAAAGATAATATCCAGCTGCAAGCTTCACTCCCACCTGATATCGGCTGTCACACCGCTCGACAGTGCCCCCGATCACACTCTCCCTCCCTCCCTCCAACCTACCTGCTCACATTTCAAACAGTAGCACTTCCAACACACTTTCAGATACACACATAACAGGGCCATGTAATTAATTATAAAGGGACTTTCTCCCCGCCCTTGCTGCATCATTTATTTCAAGTAAAGCCAACGTAATCTCACCGATTAGTTTCAGAAGTAAAAAGCGCCGTGATTGCTTTTATTTTATTAACTTCTTGTGTAGTGCAAATAGCCTTAGGGTCTAAGCAGTGCGCTATCCAAGGGACAAGTGCAAATCTGGTTAGTTGAAAACTGGGTGAGAGGGCACAGCACAGACCACCGACATCTTATGGTGTAAAAAAGCTGCTTTATTGAGACCTGCGCACCTCACAAATGTACAAAACCCCAGCCTAGTTGTGTCTTACGAAACTAACCGACCTCACTAATACATCAAGCTACATCTACCTTTGCACCTACCCACCCCTAAATATCCCTCCCAGAACCTTACCCCAACCTATCAACCTGCCCTTTCTGTTTGCTTTTTTACTCAAAATCTTTTATTAGATTTTCCATGAAATTTTACAATGATATTAAACAGAAACCACTGCAAGGGTTCCCACTGCAGACAAAGCAGGTGTAAAAAGTAACAGAGCAAGAATAGCTGAGCAGAGAGACATTGAACACAGTGAACCACAAGATCATCTTAAAACATGGAAAGCAGTCTGCAAGGCATAAACATATCATGTGTTGACATGTCCTTCCTAAGAGATTAGGAGAAGGGCGCTGAGAAGTTGCTCTCCTATGAGGGTCCTCTACCCAGGGAAGGGGATGAGGGCATCTCTGAGGTTGCTCTAGGCTTATAAGGAAGGTGAGAGAACTCAATGAAAATGTAGGGAATGGGGGGGGGCAGAGGGGAGGACAAAGGACCGCCACAATCTGGCAGGGGTGTCTGGTGGAGGGGACAACAGGGCTAACACTGGAGACTATGAGGGGTGTTGGGTATGGGAAGTGGAACTGGGGGCTCAAATTATTAGGAGAGAGTGCAGAGAAGAAGGTCCTGTGCGGAAAGGAGGTGGGGGGAGGGGGGGTAATTGAGGCAGGGACCCAGCCCCAAATGCAGGAGTGTCATACACCCACTGAGCCAATGGAAAGGGATAGTAAATGGTTACTTTTCGCTCCGTCACTTAGTCAAAGAGATGGAGAGTTCGCAGTCAGGACGGTGCGTAGATGTTCAAGCCTAGAAATGTAATCAATAAGGGGCTGCCACAGGCTCGTGAATTTCTTGTCTGGCTTAGCCAGTTTGTGGGTCAGTAGTTCCAGTGCTAAGGTGTGCCAAAGTTTCACGTTCCAGCAGGCAATCAGAGGGGCTATAAGGGACTTCCAAGCCAGTGCAATCAGCTGTTTGGCTACACCAGTCATCTGTTGAGTCAGGATCCAGTCTGCATATGTCATGGCATTGAGTGCTGGGGGCGCAGACTTAGGATAACAGTGCCTTAGTCGGCTGGTACTGGGCTGGAATGTCCACCAGATGTGTTAAAAGTCTCCCTTCTGTTCACCACAATGCCAGCAAGCTGGCAATGTGTTTGGGTAAATAGAGTGTAAACAGGCTGGGGTATAGAACCACTGGACAATGATCTTGTAGGCGTCTCTGGCTGGGGGATGCTCCTGTAAATCTTTGGAATATTGTGCCATATGGTTTCTCACTGTTTACCCGGGACGTCTTGGGCACAGCTTGATTCCCACGTCTGTTGATATAAATGGCTAGTCAAGAGACATGATTGTTGTAGTACTGCATAAGTCCTGGATAGTAGTCAGCGGGTGCCCTCGAAATTGCAGACAAGGGATTCGAAATATGTGAGGGAGTGTGTAGCTTCTAAGCATTGAGGGAGAAGGGGTGCAGGGCCCAGTGTCGTAACTTTAAGTATTGGTGTTTGGCGACATCAGGGAGTCGGAACTCGGTTTTGCACTGCTCAAAAGATTTGATGGTGTCTCCTTGAAAGAGATCTTGCAATATTCTGCATTCACCCTTAACCCATGCCAGGAAGGAATCCCCGGGAAGTGCAGGTGTGAAATCTGGATTGCGTGCAAGGGGTGTGTTTGGAGAAGGAAAGGTGGTGAGATTTCTTCGAATTGCAAGTCTGTACCACACCTCCAAGACTGTTTACGTCAGAGTGGTGATATGCCCATTCCATGGGCGTAAGTATTTGGGAAGCCGGGCCAGGTTCCAACGGGGCCAACACACTACTGGTCTATCCATATGTACCCAATGTTTTTCGCTCTCTCTCACCACCCATTCTGAAATAAAGCAAATGTGGGTGGTCCAGTAATAATCTTTGAGGTTGGGGCACTAGAAGCCACCCCAGTGTCTGGGGATCATGAGGAGGGCCCTGAAAATGCGAGGACGCTTCCCCCTCCAAATAAAGATATGTAAGTCTCCTGGTAAAGCCTTGATATCTTCCGTTAGGATAGATGCGGGTAGGGACTGGAACAAGTACAGGGGTCAGGTAATAATATTAATCTTAATCACATTGGAAGGTATTAGCCAGGAAATATGCAGAGAGTGCCACCATCAGATGACTTCAAGGATTACTCTGCAGCAATGGGGCCAATTGGCTTTCGTCCATGTATTAGGGGTGCTGGTGCTGGTAAGGCCTAGATATTGGATGGATTGTGTGGCCCACTGGAAAAGGGCAAGGGTCTGGAGGTGTGGGAGATGGTCCCGGGGGACAGTGAAGTTGAAAGCCTGGGATTTGGACGTTTTGATCTTGTAACCTGATACTCATTCAAAGGCCTGTAGGGCCTGCACCACTGCAGGAAGAGAGGAATCAGGTTTGGACAAGGCAAGGAGTAAATCATCAGCGAATAATAGGACTTTGTGGCCCTGTCCACCAAATGGGATACCTGTGATGTCAGTGTTTTGCCGGAGATGGATGGCTAGGGGCTCAATGGCCAGGGCAAACAGTAAGGAGGACAGGGTACATCCCTGCCCAGTGCCTCGAGTGATAGGGAAGGACTGTGTCAACTGGTCCTTTGAACTTATGGTTGCTGTTGGCACCATATATGAAGCCATTATCTTATTTATCATGTTGGGTCCTAACCCTAGTTTGTGCAAAACCGCTTGTAGGAACTTCCAGCTCACTCTATCGAAAGCCTTCTTGGCATCTAGGGATAGCAGGAGGGCTTGAATATCATGTCTGTGTGTCTTTATGACTAGATGCACAAGCCAATGAATGTTGTTAGAGCCCTGTCTGTGTTTAATGAAGCTCACCAGGAGCCCCACAAGCCGGTTGGCTAACATTTTTATGTAGATTTTTTCGTCTGTGTTGAGGAGGGCTAACGGGCGAAAGGAAGAACAAAGAGTTTGATCTCTACCAAGTTTCTGAAGGAGGACAATCTCGGCAGCAGACATCACAGGCGTGAGGCCGGTGGTTTGAGAGAAAGAGTTTAATCAATCAATCAATCAATCAATCAGAGTTTATAGAGTGCAGCTACACACCTGTTAGGGTCTCAGGGCGATGCAGGGGTGGGGTTTAGCATGTACTGGAGGTGGTTAGAAAAGCCATGTCTTCAGTTCCTTTGTGAAGCTGAGGAAGGAGGTGATTTGTCTGATGTGGATGGGCAGGGTGTTCCGGGTGGGGGAGGTGAGGTAGGAGAAGGAGCGTCCTCCTGTTCTGGTTTTCCTGATGCAGGGTACTTCTGTGAGAGAGAGCTGGGCTGAGCGCAGGGTCCTGTGGGGGTACGTGGAAGTTGAGTTGCTGGTTAAGGTAGGCAGCTCCGGTGTTGTGGATGGCTTTGTGTGCGAAGGTGAGGATTTTGAAAGTGATTTTTTTTCAATAGGGAACCAATGCACTGTGCATAGGTGTTGTGAGATGTGGCAGGATCAATCTGGCAGCGTCGTTCTGAATGTTTTGCAATTTGCGGGTGAGTTTTTTGTTGATTCCGACATAGAGTGCGTTGCCGTAGTCCAGTCTGCTGGTGGTGAGGGCGTGTATGACGGTCTTTCTATGCTTGAGGGGGATGCATTTGAAAGTCTTGCATAGGAAACGGGGGGTGCGGAAGCAGGTGGAGGTGACTGCGTTGATCTGATGGTTCATGCTGAGGTCGGAGTCCAGGATGATTCCGAGGTTGCGGGCATGGCTGGCGGGGGTGGGCTTCTGAGGGTGGGTGGCCACCAGGAGTCGCTCCATGCATTGGGTTGGGGGCCCATGATGAGTACCTCAGTCTTGTTTGTGTTGAGTTGAAGGCAGCTATCTCTCATCCAGTTGGCGACTGCTTTCATGCCCTTGTGGAAGTTGTGTCCGGCCTTGTCTGGTTTGTTGGAGAGGATGAGTTGTAGAGCCTGAGAAGATGGTTTCGCATCTGAGGGAAACAAATAGTGAAAAACAGAGGAGAGTCCATCCGGGTCTGGAGTTTTTCCCTGTGGGAGCCCTTTGATGGTTCTCCGAAGTTCAGGCAGTGAGAAGGGTTCCTCCAGGTCATGGGCTATATCGGGGTGCAGAGAGGGCCAATGGCAGTCTGCCAAATATGAATCAATGGCAGTTTGATTCCCCTCCTCTGTATATAGGTTTTGATAGAATGATCGCTTTTCCGTTTTGTGACATACCTTAGCCTGCTATAACCGTAAACCTTTACGTTCCTGTCTTGAGCAACTGTAAATATACTCCCTCTCTCCCTCCTTTAAACTACTCCCCCCAACAGCAATAAACCAATCGAACCATGCATATCTCTGGGCAGACCACCCATGAACCTGCTTCCAAACTACATTAATATTTTCCATCCCTGTGCACCTGTTCCAGCAAATCCTGCCCAATGTTCCTTCCAACTTTCAACCTCCAACATCTGGGATGGGAGGGCATATTCAAAAGCTTTTCCTCCCTACCTTTCCCTACTGTACCAGACAAGGGACTGTACCACCCCACCCAAAAATCCCAGGAAGCACACAAAACCTATTGGATAAGAGGGCACAGCACAGACCACTGACACATTATTGTGTATAAAAGGCTGCTTTATTGAAACATGTATATCACCAATATAAAAAACCCTAGGCACCTTTTATTTCACAAAACTAACTGACCTCGCTAATACATCAAAATCTATCTACCTTTTTACCTACCCACCTTTAAATATCCCTCCCTTAACCTTACCCCAACCATTAAACCTGACTTGTATCTACATTCTGTTTTCTAATGTAAATTAAACCACTGTTACCTTCACTCTTTAAGTTCCTGTCTTGAGCAACTGTAAACATACTCTCCCTCCCACCTTTAAACTGCTTCCCCTAACAACAATAAACCAACTGAATCATGCCAACCTCTGGGCAGACCGCCATCCAGTAAAAAACTTCACGAAGGTCCCAGCCTAGTTCACCTTGACCTCCCTGTTTCATTGCCTTTAATAGCACCAGACCTTTAACCTGTCCCAAGTCATTCTTCTCTAAGTGCACCTCTAGCACATCCGGGCAACTGTGTGACATCCTGCAACCTATTCAGTAAAGGCAGTAAATACAGCCAACATATCCCCCCTTTTCTAAACAATTGCACTGTAGCGATCTGTAAATCAAAATCCAGATGAACTCCATGATGTCTTCTACAAGCTTGTTTCTCTGCCCATTTAATGAAAAAATGCCCCACAAGCCAGGCCAATAGTTCTTCTCTTTCCAGGCTTGGGACAGAGCCTACAAGAAAGAGCACACATTAAATTAGTCAAAACATTCCTTGTAGCATCCTCCCCTGCCTCCCTCACATACCATTTGTAACAATTCTAAGACCATCTGCCCAACTCTAGAATCTTGTCTCCAGACCAATCCACCCTGCCTTCCTCCATGGCCGCCCCTACGTGAAAATAATGAGTACCAAACTCAGCCGGTGGCAAACCCAAGTACGTTACTGCCTTTCTAAGTATTGCTAGCAATTGAAAAGCCATCACTTATGAACCACCTTGATGTCTAAAAACACTGCACTGAGCCCTTCTTGATTCCCAGCTCAATTTTGAATAAAGTTTTACTGGGGATACCTGCTGCACGGAACATTCCCCCAATGTGACATCCACATTCTCCTAGACTATTCCCCTGCTGTCTCTTCCTCCCAACAATTTGGCCATTCAAAGTGTCCCCGAAAAACATCCAACTCCTCAACATCGTGAACAGCTCTGCTTTGCATGCATCACAACACATCCAGGCCAATTCCCACAACACCTTCTGTAGTACCAACCACACAAGGGGCACATGTTTATTTTCTCAATTACTGCTTTCTCTGGCCCACTCCTCCAATATCATCGTGCCCAGCTCACATGCTGTAGGAGCGTATCCCCAACACAGTTTCCCTATAAATGCAATGCCTGCCAACTTACCCAAAATCGTAACCCTGGAATGACCTATGTCTACCAAATCCATGATAAACTGTACCACATCCTCGCCGACCTGTCACTCTTCTACTATCCCACACCGAGGTATCCCGTACGCCAGAAACTCTGTCCAGGCCTGCTTTTATGTGACCTTAGCACCATTTGTCACTCCTATCTGCGATAGTTTTGTGGCATTGGAGTATTTTCTCCACTTGATCCCATAGCTAGCCCATGGAACCTTTGCCACTGTGAACGAGATGGAGCATTTGCAATGTTATTATCTATGCCTGGGACAAGCCTTGCTTTAAAGATAATTTTGTGCTTTACCTCTTACTTGTGCGTGATGCTGGTGCCTGCACCACAGCTTGCTGCCTCACCATCCTCTTTTCCTCCGCAGCACTGCTTGTTGCTTCTGCCACATCCACCACTCTCTCCTGTAACATACTAGCTGAAGGTTGTTTAACCGCAATCCCACCCCACCATTTGACCTTCAGCCCACTTCTCTCTCTCAAACCTTTGGGATCCCTCTCTGCCAATTGTACTTCCACCAAATCGTCCTCCTCATAACCCAAGAGTAACTCTTCAACATTCCCGCTCAATGCACACTGGCCACTGTCCCCCCTGTACCACGTGAGCTATGAACTCCACATGCCACCAAACATAATATGCCAATTTCATGCATTCTCCAGAGGTGGCCTCACCAAACCATCCTTCCTGCTCTGTAACAGAGACCCCATCAGACCGTCCTCTTCTCGTTGTGCCAGAGGCCTCACCAGAAATTCCCCACCTCTGCCCATTGGCATCCACTACCACATTAGGGCCAGCTGCCCGAGACCATGTTGTCGCTTCTCAGAGTCTGAGAGCCACACTAGAATCTCCTGAGTCCAGGATGGCCAGTGTTCTGGGTCTCTTCTGCTCCTGAGCCCCCTACAATTTATGTTCCAGCAACCATACACACGCCCCTTCCCCCACCCCTACAATTCACCCCACTCTACCTTCCTGCCCACTCCCTCACATGCCCCTCTCACCACTTCCATGTGGTTTCCCTTGCCATACCCCATACAACCGCCTTTTTTAGCCTGGGAATCCCCCTGACTGTGTAACCTCCTACCATAAACTCTCATGGGCTTAAAACAGTCTCCCTGAAACAATCACTCTTCCATCTCCCGGACTAACTGCCCCCATTTCGCCCCCAGGTGCCCCCTCCCCATTCTATTCCTCACTCCATTCTAACATTGCCACCACCGTCGCTTGGGCTGGACCCTGACTTGACGCTGCATGAGATTGTGCCCCCTGTCTCCTACGTCTCTCTTGTGTCCTCCCCTGATACTGTGCCTCTGTCCTTTTTGGCAGCAGCCATTATTGTGCCCTTCTTCACCCAAGCTTCTTCACAGCAGCCATCCACCCTCTGTCCTGACATGGCACTTGGCCCCTCAATGGGCCCTACGGTGCTCCGCTTGCCATAAGGTCCACCTCCTGCCTTGCTCTCTGATCTCCTATGCCCTTGCCCTGCATTGCCTGGGTTGCAAGGCCTGCTGTGAGCCTCACGCCTGCTGCCTGTGCCAACTTCACTCTGCCCCATCCCTTCTTGTCCCTGTGCACACACGTGGATGCCCGATCAGTGAAGCTGCACCACTCCCACCCTCCTCACATTGTGCCAAGCCCTCACTGAGGCTCTTGTACTCCCTGCTTCACCTTCTTTTTGTACTTTGGGCCGTGGCAGTGAGCAAAGGAATACCGCCACTGCCACGCACTCTGAAACATGCTTCGCGAGCCGGGAACTCGTCCCCTCTTGCCCTTCACACCCGCTGGCTGCCAGCAAATCTTCACGCCCTGCCTCACGCAAGAGGACGAGCGCAACTGACACCTCCTCTATTCTCACCGCTTCTATCATTCAAAAGGTTTTGCCCCTGTCTGTCCCTACGCTACCAGCCACCATGTATAACACCTTAAAAAGGTGGCTCATAGCCCAAAACCCACCCCCTTTTATCCTACATCTAACCCCTCACTACTATAAGCCTCCCAAACCGCCCACACTCCTTTGGCCTATACCATCTCGCCCAAAACGCTTCGGGGCACATCTCATTTCAGTTGATAACAATACCAGCTGCAGGTTACTGGACCCAGTCAGCTGTGATGAAGGTCAAAGGCTTCCCTTCCTGTGATAAAGGAGTGCAAAAGGGTAAAGATAAAAAAGCATGTTCCAGAGCACAATACCCAGAACATATGAGGCCCCTGTTATCAAGGCTACTTCCTCCTTTAAGTCATATTAATAAATCCCTGATTTACAATTGCAAAACCACTTTCTGATTCAGAAAAGTAATATATCTATTTACACAAGTACTTCTTCATGCGAGTACAATGTACTGCATTCTAGAGTGGGCGTCATAGGGCGTGAATACCCAGTTAGCTTATGAACACCCAGACCTTACAGGTTACCAATGTGGGGCCCTAGTGGAGGTTGGGTAGTACTCTGTATGCCCAGGAGATTTGGGAAGGAGGGTGGGGAGAGACGTAATAATGCAACAGTCCCAGGAGCACGGGAAGACTACTTTAGCCCTATTGTGGCAGCTGGAAGGTTGTTGCCTGTTTTTCAGGCCCAGCCATTAATAGGAACACCAGCAGCAAGGCCATAGAGGGCAGCCTCAGAAGGGGTCAGTGGCTTGTGCCCCCCGCCCCCAAGGAGGAGTATGTAAGGAGCCTGAGGGCACACAAAGTGGGGTGCATCACTCCTTGGGCAATTGGAGAAGGGGATCACACACTCGGTCCAAGAGCACCAGAGGATGGAAGAAGAGTGAGGTCTCCCCATCAAAGACTGCTGGGAATGGAAGAGTGTTTGACCAGCCTAAACGAGTGCAGGGGTCATATGTGCAGAAGATGCCTCAAGTGACAGCTATAGAGATGCATCAGCCACTGAAGAAATGGGGCAGAAATGTAGGTGAGCAAGCCCCAGGGAGCAACCTCCTGTGGGAGGGTGCTCACTGGGTTGGTATTGAGGGTGACTAGCATGGGCGTCCCCAAGGAGGTGCAAGGGAGGGGTGCGTGCCCCCCCCAGATTTAGATTTAGCCTGGTGTGCAGGCTCACAGTGTAGCAAAATACTACGGACACCATAGTGTTACGCTACCTGCACTAGTACCTTAAAATTATGCCCTCCCCCTGAAAAAAATTCTCTGGATGCCCATAGTGACTAGGGCAACCCAATGATCAGCATGCCACATCCTGAGAGCATGAGGAGGACCAGAGATGGGAGGCCAGTGGAGGTACGAGGAGGGCAACAGAGGGAGTCAACTGCAGAAGAAGGGCATTCCCCAGAGAGGACGGCATAGAGTGTGGGACCAAGGGGTCCCAGGACAGCCCTGCACCAGTAGGGCCTGAGCAGAACAGCCAGACCATCGTAGGGCTACAGGGTCAGGGACCTTCTCACACCCGCCTGCAGGCAGAACAGGAACAGATTGTTGAGACCGACACCTAGAAAACCGAGAGAGACTGCTACCCTCCAGGATCCCAGTCCTATAAGGCAGGAAGACTTGTGCGAGTACCCCCCACACAAGACCAGAAGCAAGTCTGTAACAGGCAGCTGACCAGAAAATGTGCGGAAAAATGGGAGGAAGAGTGTGGAGCGTGGAACAGGCAGAGGGTAGATGGGCGGACAATAAACTTTTGGATGTTTCTAATGGGAGTGATGACTTGAGAAAAGCCAGAGGGACGGTAGAGCACCAGGCTGCTCCCAGGTCTAAGGAAGTGTTGGCATACAGACAGGCACACGGCAGTGGAGGGCAGTGTCAAGGGGGTTGTGTGACAGAAGATGGGGAGATTGAGACAGAAGAAGCAAGTTCATACTAAGTATAACAGCAAATTTAGATCCAGGAAATGCACAACCCCTACTAACCCGTGGATGACAAGCTTGAATACCTTGACAGTACTATTGAAGGAGGTGAATGGAAAAAATAAAAATGCCAGGTGAGAACTTCAGCTGCTGCATGGACACCTACACTTTGCATGAAGGGCAGTGGCTCGGGGCACAGCTTTCTTGAGACAGCTGGTTTTCACAAAGAGGAGACTATGGAACTGCACCATAGGGTGCGTATGACAGAAAGGGTTATGTAAGGTTTGTGGTTGAGGCTGCAATTCCTCTAAAAATTAAATGGAGTGGCACTATGATCTCAGGATGACCCATTGAGATGGACAATGAAGATCGTTTCTGACACTTCTGGAGAAAGGTGGTTTGGATTTCACTGGAAAAGTTAGTGTTGTGCAGAGAAATAGTCCCTGGCATGGAGGAACAAAAGATATAGCATTGTATTTTTAGACTTTTTCCTGGCGGTGATGGGAGTGAGATTGTGGGGGGAGAAGTTAAACGACGTAAGAATGATATTTATGAATAACATGTCAGTGGTGAAAGTGATCCACAGAATGACAATGAGGAATGATATGTATTATGACAAGTGAGAGTTTTTCTTGATGCTTGAAGTGGAAAATTCTGTTTAGACAGAGACACATTGAGGGTTTGGACAATGGGGTGGCTGACATGTTACACCGGTCACAGTGGATGAGGTTCTGTGGTTTGGTTCCTGAGGCAGACAAGAGAAACATGCCAGTACTCAGGGACCTTTGGGAAGTCAGACTATGGGAGCTATGCAGCTAGTGGGAAAGTCTCTATTGGAGTCAACAAGGAAGTCTTACAGGTTGGGGTGCGCTGAGTTTGTGGGATTGGGTGCAAGTTGGAGGGACAATTCAAAGCACGGCTTGGAGGAGAGGAGGCGGTACATGATTATCTTTGTGGTGGGGCAGATTGAGAGAGAGCTGGAATCTGTGACTATTAAGGGAAAAAAAGGAGGGCTGCATTTTATGAAAAATGTTTTTGGAGGTGCGTTAAATTTGGGCAACTGAACTTGGTAAGAGAATACTGGAAGTATGGTTTGGAGAGGGGGAGGGGTATGCAAGGGGCATTGTGGAAACCAGTTATAGTAGAGATTTCGAGAGGTTTTGTAGGCACAGGTGAGATCTGCATGTGTCTCTGCCTTGAAAGGAGTGCTGTTTGGGGCCGAACTTAAGGTATTGTTCTTCAGGCCCTTTCAGACATCAGAGCTGATGGAGGCTAAGAGTTTTGATGGCTTGCAGATGGATGACATGGTGAGGACAGTAAATGGGATAATGTTTAGGAAATGATGAAGTGAAAAGGGAACATGGTTTGACTTAGAAGGTTTGGAGGAAGCCATTTGCCTGGTAAATATTGTGGAGGTATTTGTGGGTCTTAGAGAAAGGGTGCCAGGGACACTCTTTAAGTCATACAGATAGTCCCAAAGTAATGAACAGACAGTGGTTAGTAGTACTGTGGAAGTGTCTGACATTGGGACGATGGAGTGAGAGGGAGCTTGGGACCAATTTGTTCAAAATAGGAGCATCAAAGGAAGGGTTCCAAGTGGTTTTAACTGAGGGCTGGCTATAGCGATTGGGTTGTTGAAAGAGCAATTGCATGTGGGATATGTGAGGTAAAGGATCACGGGGACTTAAGGGGGGTTTTAATGGCTGTGCTGTATTGTAGGTGCAGTGGACAAATAAAGGTTGGAAGAAAGAGATTTGGCTATATGTTAATTTGATAGTAAAAAAGGCAGTTCTGTAGACAGTGGTTGGGAATAGATTTTGACCAAGTAGTATTATGTAATTATGGCTTAGCAGTAGTGAGATAGGACCAGTTGATACCGACATTGTGGAAGTTGAGGGCAGACGTGGTGGTGTTACACCTGGGGAGAATGACTTGGTCCAATCAACTGGGTTGGAAGTGCTAAAAATGATGAAGAAAGATTAAAGCTCTCTAATAGAAAGATGGGAGGGGACAGAGTTCTGTTGGACTCAGCTGTTGCACAAAAGGACATGGAGAGGGGCATGGAGATCAGCTGCAATAAAAAAAAGCACAGACGGAGATTAACCAACAAATGTTGTGCTTTTGCAAGGCCATGGGGGTAAAGGTTATTAAACACAGCAATATACGATTTTGTATGTGTCTCCTATTTTCTTTCGTCATGATACTTTGTTATTATTAGGCAATAGATTATACCTGGAGACAATAATGGAGAAGATGGAGGACTGGATAGCTTGAGATGGGAAGGTTGGGGTGCAGTGGGGGCAGGACACCTCAGGTAAAGGTTTGTCTGGTGGCAGTGTGAGGGCTAAAATAATGAAGAGACGGAGAAGAGCCAGAAAGAGGCACAGGAAGTCTGGGAAGAGAGAAGAAGAACCGTGAATCAAGAGGAAAGCCTGATCTCGGATTGGGCAGGCCAGCCAAATGAACAAGCATTTGCAATGCAACAGGTCTCGCATTTACTTGAGTTGGAGCCTTTGGCATTGTAAATGCATAACTGGACTTTTTTGTCACATTAATTAGTCAACCCTGCCGCATATTTTGGTCCTTTCTGCCACATAATTCCAGTGGCCCTGCATATTACTAAAGGACTAGTATGCCTGGATGCCTGGAATGTTTGTTTTTTAAAAAGGCCCTTAAAACACAAACTACTCCCAGGTGCAAACCATATTTACTTGGCAGTTGGTACAGGCGACATTGTCTTCGGGACAATGAATAAATAATTGTACTCCAAGAATGCATGCTTACTGGATCACTGTCCCTTAACTGCAGTCTGACAAAACACCCATGATTCTTCACATGCTTGAGGAGAGCCACTATATATGATATTAATGATCCTGTCAGTCTTGAACTGAAATATTAGTTCTAAAATACTGACCATTGTACAGCATGCTCGATCAATTGTAAACTCTCTTCGAGGTTAGTTTTATAAATACACGCACACACATCTCAAGTTTCACAGACTCAAACGTGTCTAGTTCATCTAGTCAGGTTTCTGCGTTGTATTCGCAGTTGGAACACATTATAAAAATAAAACTACTAGTCCCACAATGCAAAGCTGAAAGATAAACGAAATGAGCGAATCACGCATCAAACTAGGGAGCTGGACAACTCTACGAATACTACGGAAAAAGGCTGGTTTCCAGCTTGTATCACTTTATATAAATAAAACTACAAGTCCCATAATGAATATGTGCTGCAAGAAATGTGTACTAAGCAGATCAGAGTGCATATAATGTAAACATGTCAAAATATCTCTGGCGATTAATGTTCTTTTTGGAGAGAGAATGTACTTTTGTCTAGTGGATGCTTTGACTCCATAAGGTAGCGCAGAGGGTTAATGTGCCTGCTGCAAAGAACGTGTGCTAGGCAAATCACAAAGTGCATATAATGTAAAAATGTCATAATAACTCTGGCGATTTATAATCTTTCTGGAGACAGAACGTACTTTTGTCTAATGGAAGCTTGGAGTCATCATATAGCGCTCAGGGTTAATGTGCCTGTTGCAAAGAATGTGTACTAGGCAAATCACAAAGTGCATGTAATGTAAAAATGTCAAACTTACTCTGGCGATTTATGTTCTTTCTGGAGAGAGAACGTAATTTTGTCTAGTGGAAGCTTGGAGTCATCATGCAGTCATTACTAAGAAGATCAGAGTGCATATAATGTAAAAACGATACTGCCAATTGAGTTTGCGCTCTGAGCCAAGAGAACATACTTTTGTCTAGTGGAAGCTTGGAGTCACCATAAGGTAGCACGCAGGGTTAATGTGCCTGCTGCAAAGAACGTGTACTAGGCAGATCAGGGTGCAAATAATGTAAAAACGATACTGCTGATCGAGTTCATGCTCTGAATGCTGTGAGCGCCAGGGCAGCCAAGAGAATGTACTTTTGTCTAGTGGAAGCTTGTAGTCATCATAAGGCAGTGCACAAGGTTAATATGCCTGCTGCAAAGAATGGGTACTAAGCAGATCAGAGTGCAAATAATGTAAAAACAATACCGCCAATCGAGTTTGTGCTCTGAACGCTGTGAGGGCCATGACAACCATGAAATGAGAACAAAACAAATAAGTAGATCAGAGTACATATAATGTAAAAACGATACTGCTGATTGCGTTTGTGCTCTGAGCACTGTGAGAGCCATTGCAGCCATGAAGCACAGCCAAATGAAAAAAGTAGATTGCCCACGCTGAAGTATATTGGCATGCGTGCAATTATCCCTGTAACAGTGTTGGTGTCCAAGCAGTAACCACAGTAACCAAACCTCCCCAAGGTGGGACAATTGTAAAGTATTTTCCAATGACATCAACTGATTTTTGAAAGGCAAGCCAATGAACAAATGAAAGTGATTGGCGTGAGGTGGGTGCAGTTAAAAGCCCACAATACTTAAAACAGGTCAAATCGCTTGTGCGCTCACCTAAAAATGCCAGAGAATGGAAAGGAGAGTACAAGAGCAAGTTATATCATAATGTTTGATTAAGGTCCTTATTTTGGGGAGGGGGTGAGATTATTGGAGTAGGAAACTGTTAGGGGACGTGGGAAGGATTTAGAGTCAATGTTAGAATGTTGTTTTGTGCATAGTAGTAAATGCGGGTCCTGGACGTTGTAAGGGTTAGTCCAGATTGCTCCCAAAAAAGTGGCCTTTTGCACATCTTTAATTGAGTGGTGTAGTTATTTCCTTCTCAGCTCATCTCTGACTCCTTCCCATTGATCAAAACAAGTGTACATTGTGAAGGAATAAATCAGTTTCCAGGCTGGAAAGGGGGATAGAAACAACCACAAATACAGAAGAGGTGTAATGTAAGGGGGTTCTCAGTAGGGTACAACATAATACCTGTGGATGAAAAAAACTTGTTGATAGTCTCAGGTGAAAAAATATGCTTAGATATTTTTACATGATAAATGCAATTCACACAGGTTTTCCACATAAACCCTGGAAATGTTACTATTGCAGGGTTTTTGGCATTAAATGGAAAATATATGTGAATTCTAAAAAGTTGGAAATCTGCCCTCCTGCTTGGTCAGAGCCTGAGTGTGGATTTCCAGCTTTTTTGTGAATCAGACCAGTGCTCTACTCTGAAGATGTTAGTAACTCACTTGTTTCACCGGGAGTCCATTCTGGGTGGACAACCGTAGATATCTAACCAGCCAACGTTACACCATTAAATTGGAGCTGTGGCCTGGTGCTTTACTGCAAAGCACCTTATGCACTGATAATAAAGTCTTATGTTTTCTGGTAAAAAGGTGTAGTGCTATCAATGCTGAAGATACATTATCTGTGTGTATCTGATCTAGAATTGAGTGGCCACATGATTTCACAACCTTTGGAGCTTAGGTTCTTGGTGGAAAGCCCCCATAAGGTCTGTTGCATACCTGATCTTAGAAAGAGCTGCACAAGGGTAATCTTTTGAGACAGCGAGGCAGAAACAGTTTCCCAAAGAGAACGTTTAAGAGGTAGAACATTCTTTAATGGTATTATTCATCTGGACATCGTGAACAGGTTTATGTCCTCAATGACTCCAAAGTTACAGACATTTGGAGAGTGAGGCAATGTATACCCTGGGGAGGGGTCCAGTCAAATGGAAATTTACCACAATGGCCTATGTCGAGAGCCACTCTGCCACCACACAGACATTACGACAAAGCCAGTGATTTGCAAAGGTTGATACTGAGAAGTGTAAGAGGTTTCATGTGATGGCCTGTGGACTTTTTTTTGCAGACTTTTTTGGTTAGGCCTTCTGCTGGTGTTGAACTTGCTGAATATGGTAGTGTACAGTGTCAGGACTAATAAAGGTCTAACTGCAGAATGACAGAGCTGACAATAGTGGCTGGATCTATTTGGTAACTAAAATCCACTATGTGGTAATTGCATAATTGCTGAGCTGGAGCCACTATGGAAGATGCAAATGGAAGTACTGGAATCTGCCAGTACACATCCAATGTTGTTTGATCAAACTGTTGGCTTATGATATTCCACTTTGGAGGTCGTTTCTTTTTAGAAAAAGTAATATTAGAACCCCTTGTAAATGTACAGGGCAAGTCATACAATCTGAGGGGAGATTAGAAATCCTCCATCTGTTTAACATATCTCTACCTTGTCACTTCAGAAGGCTGAAGTCATCTGAGAATCATGTATTACTTTCTGAATTAGTTGAACTGGCTTTGCTTTAAATGTAGAGCATGGTGGAAACTGGTCATGTTCTTAGACACCAGGGATAGGATTTTTACTGTGGCATAATCCTCTGTGCAGCCAAATGTGAAAGAGCTTAGAGGAGTCAGCACTGATGTTCTTCAGGTTTCTGAAACAACAGGCAGCAGACAGGGTGGCAGGACTCTTTCTTGATGAGGCATGGCCAGAGCAAGGTCTTAGGATATAGCCAAATATGGTGAGGTTCATTATGGTGAGAAGATGATGTTAAGGCTCTGAATGGCTCTGTCAATGGAGAAAGTTGAGATCTGCGAGAAGATGTGACTGTTTATGTCATTGATTACTCCTTGTGCTGTTAGTAATGAAGCAAATCTTCACCAAGATATTAAAGTTGCCCTTGCGGTAGACATACGCTTAAATGGTCAGCATGTGCTTGGCTAGATCAAGAAGATCAGTGAGTGGTGGTAGATACACAGAGGTGAATGAGGAGATGGCCATGGGATGCATTTCTCAGGTAGAAAAATACTTGTTACTTGAACCTGTACTTTCCAGTCAGTAGCATGATCGTTGACAATGGCCAACTTGATGTTAAGTTGTTGTTTTGTTTTACATGAGGTTGCAGTAACATTTTGGAAAAAGGTCCTTGAGTCCAGGAGACAATTCATCCGGTAGTCCAGATTTGTGTTAGCAAGGGGGTAAGGAGACAAGACTTTTACAATATTATGGATGTGGCCTTTGTGCTTCACTGCTGATCTGGCATTTCAGAATGCTCCCTTGAAACTGTTCACTATTGGAGGGGTGGGAAGATAATGCAGTGAAATGAGAGTGGTGGCACTTGATGAATAACAGATCCACAGGGTTATAGGGGAGCGAGGGAGGAAATCCAAAACAGTATTAATTGGGCAATGCTACGTCTTTGGACTGCCTATGTTTGCAGTTTTCCATAGTCAATTGACCAGTGGCCATGAACCCACAATATGTCTTGATAGATTGAATGCATAGCAACCTGAGCTGCAGCACCCGAATATGATTCAATCTACAACAGCATAGCATTCAGTGCCTGCCTGCACTAGGCAGGATCTAAATTGTATCTATTGCAGTAAGCACTTTCGTCAGAAATGACTGTACTTTGGATCAGAGTGCACAGGTTAAAACAGGTAGTAAAAAAAATATTGAAGTTGTTTGTAATATTAACCAATGGTTAGAGTAGACAAGAACGCAGAGGCATCATGTGATACCAACAGAGGTCAAAAGTCATTACCTGTTTGATTGTGGCACATGAGGGTCAGTCCCCAGGTCCACAATCAACTCAATTCAAAGTGATGGCAGTTAAGGTACTATTTTAGAAATTTCTTAGGGATGTGTGAGAGAGGGGACAGATGATGTTAAGATGGAGGATGTGAACAGTGGTAATTAGGAAAGATCAAGAAAGATCTGAAATAGGTGGGGAAGAGGATGATGATTAGATGGTGAGGCAGTGCGCATACTTCGATGTCAAGGAAAACCGAGGATTCATCATGTGCATGTCTGAAATAGTATGAAGGTCAGAAGAATGGATTTGAAGGTTGGTGTCATGAATTTGTAAAGTGATTGTGATTGTTTGAATGTAGTCCACCAGTCAGCATGGTGAGTGGGAGTAATCATTATTATTGCTGATCTTAATCTGCATCTTGATGCCACACATGATCGTGACATCACCAATTTTATAGACGATCTTGCAGCTATGCAGCTTACTTAATTAGTTATGGGTGCCACACATTCTGCTGGCCATCTTCTAGATGTGGTCTTTTCAAACCTTGTCTTCCTTCAGGCCTCCTCCCCTCTCCTGATGTAATGGAGCGATCATTTTATGATCTCTTTGTCCATCTGCTTACCCCATCAAGCAGCTCCCTTGGGCTCAAATTCAACCCACAAACGCCCTTGGATTAAGCTGGACTTTCAAAAATGTGGGCACTTTATTCAGGCACGCCACCCCCACTTGGCCTCATATGTGGAGGAAGCTATCAGCTCTCTGCAATCCTAGTTTACATCAGCCCTAGATGTATTTAATCCTGTTAGACAGGTTCCTGTGAAGAGGAAGCCCACTGCTCCTTGGTTTAATGAGACTCTTGTTTGGCCAAAAAGCATTGTAAGGCTTTAGAACGTCTCTGGAGGGAAACTTACGATCCTGTATCTAAAGCACCCTATGGATCTGCTATCAAATTTTACCATAAACATATTATGAAATCATGAGCAGATTAATTTGCAGATATAATCAGTAATAGGAATAATCCAGCCAAATAAATTTACAACCTAGTGAATAGTCTCATAAAACATGTGCTTGCTACCTATTCCATTGAAGCCTCCAGTTCACATTGCGAGAAATTAGCAGTATATTTCACTGGTAAGATTATTAATATTTACTCTCACTTTCCTTTGGCGGCTTCTGATGTTTGGTCAAATTCCACTGTGCAGTCAGCAACCCTATAGTCTTGTTGCCCTCCATGCGAATCCTCCTTTTTATCCTTCTGCAGCAAAGTAAAATCTGGGTCACCATTAACCCTGATCTTTTCATTAAGTACAGGAGTTTCCTTTTGAATTGTGCTAGAGACTGTGAACCTTTCTTTGTTCTCTGCCTCTGTGCCCAGATCTTGGAAGCATGCTAACGTTATCCACCCTTTGAAGAAACCATCTCTGGAAGCCTCTAAGCCAGAACTGTGTTGCCCCATTTCCCTCCTCTCTTTCCTTGTTAAAGTTAGGGAGAGACATGTCATTGGCATCCTGACTACGTTCTTGTAAGACAATCACATCCTCAGCACTTCCCAAATTGGCTTCAGGCCTGCACACAGTAAAGAATCTGCTCTCCTTGCGGCTACTGAGAAACTGCAGTGCCCTGGATCAGGGCAGATCTTCAGCCCTAATCCTGCTTTATTTGAGTGCCACATTTGTCGCACTGTATTACAAAATCCTAATCTGGCACTTGCAAAACATCGGCATAGGAGGGTCCATTCAGACCTGGTCCTTACTAGCAGGGCGCTCGTTTCAAGTCATGTCTCCACATTATGGCATTCAACTGCATGCCCTACATTGTGGCGTTTGTTGGGGCTCTTTCTTAATCCCTACTCTATTTAACATATCTGTTCAATCATTGGCACAAGTCATCAAATCCTAGGGCCTTTCGGTGGTGTTGTACGCCAACGATACCCAGCTTATTCTCTCACTTTCAGAAAACACTAGACAAGACATGGCCAATCTTCAGAAAGGTGTGCTTGCTGTGGCTGACTGGATAAATAGTAATTGTCTCTGCCTAAATGTGAATAAAACAGAAATACTGCTGATAGACAAACACATCCATTCCTGGGGGGAACTTCCTCCCTGGGGCCTTGTACTAACCTTAAGTCCTCCCTTAAAAACTTGGGAGTCTGGATGGATAACACTCTGGCTTTCGAGGCCCAAGTTAAAACTGTAGCGGGAACTTGCTTTGGGCTCCTGAGTAGCCTTAAGTCTATCCTAGGCCTTTTTGATTTTCCCACTTGACACACCATAATTCGGGTGGTAGTTATGTCCTGTTTGGATTATTGCAATGTTTTGTATTTGGGAGCCAACAAGTCAGACTTCAGTTGGCCCAAAATGATCCAGCTCAACTGCTTTTCTCACTTCCCAAATGTTCGCCTGTTTCTGGTCTTCTTTGCAAGCTGCACTGGCTCCCTGTGGAACCTCTTCAAGACTCTTTGCAGTGTTCATAAGACTGCACTTCCAGGGATACCCCATCTTATTCAACCTTATATCTCCTTAACGGCCCTCTCAACCTCTGTACTCTGCTGCCCTTAACTTAGCTATTAAACCTCGAGTTAAAAGAGCAAGAGAGGAGAGGGTGGGCGTTCTTTTTGTGTCCTGGCCCCTTCTCTTTGGAATTCCCCACCCCAACCCCCCTTGAGAAAATCCAGAATTACCTTCTCTTCAGAAAATCTCTTAAGACCTCGTTTGTTCTCTATCTAGCCTTTCTTTTCGCACTTTCTATGTAGGCATTTGTGGCTTGTATTTTTTTTAGGTCTAGTGCTGGGAAGCGCTGTTTCCGGGCAGCTATGTACTTTATAAATAATTTAACATAACATATCATGAGGAGGAAGAGGTAATAGGTTATTTACAGGGTTTGAGGTATTTGGGTTTAGGCAGGAGATGATGTAGGGTATAATATTTGGATACTGGGGATACCAGGCTACATGTAGAGTAACAGGTACTAAAGTATGGACTGGTGCAAAGGTAGAAAGGTATGGGTTAGGGGTGCTAGGGTATAAGTAAATACACTAGACCATATCCCTTGAGTAGAGCATTAAGTAAATAAATTATGAGGTACTAACTTGTATAGGTGCATTGAGAAAAATAGGGTCATAGAAAAGGCTAGCCGAAATAGACCAGGGTTTAGGATGAGCACTAATGAGCAGATGACAGAAAGATGGTCCCCCACCACAAAGACAGGGTAGTTAGGGTATATATGAAGAAGAGGGGGAGGTTGGGATTAGGGATTCATGTGTAAAAGAGAAATAAGGGATATATCTGTCCCTGGAAATAAATAGGAATGTCTTGCACATGGATGACATCCACCACAATTGAATAGTATGCCATTCACCTGGCAACAAAATGGGGAAACAGGTTCATGGAGAACGTTAATCTAGAACAAGTTTACTTAATTCTGTTTTTCTCCAGATTCCCAAAAACCTCTTTTACAGACCCAGTGCATGTCATTCAGAGCCTCGAGCAGGGGATATGATCACACAGACCAGTGTATGTCTCACAAGTCCATCAGCGGATGATGTCATCTAACAGACACAATGCAAAGAACCCATAGCCACCGGAAAAGGATATGACCTTTTCAGACTGAATGCACGGCATTTAAGTACGAACAGAGGATTTGATCTTGCAGACCCAGTGTTCTGAAACAAGAGCCACGAGCAGAGGACCTGATCTTGCACACCTGGTTGAGGGCACCCAGAGCTAGCAGAAGAACATCTTTCAAGTCCAGTGATTGATTAATATGTCTTTAAGTGAGATTGTTTTTTTCTTCTCCTGATGAGCAGCGTGCTCCTCACATCACCATCCCTGGCACCAATGAGTACAATCTGAGGAACAAAAACAAAGTATGACGCATACTCTCACTTCCAATAGTGTCAAACATTTATTTAATATATATTTATGACTCAAACCCTGTTGTCCCTTTTAGGCCGTGGTCGGGTGTCAGTTCAGTGGTAGTACCTGTTAGTAAGAAGTCAAAGCATAACTCAGGGGAGGCCATGTGCAGGTTCATTCTAGATGCACTAAGCACTAAGTCATCACAATCAATAATAGTCTTTTCCCATTCCGAGGTATTTTCTTTAAGAAATCGTCTTCGTTGTGCACCTAGATCAGCAAATCAGTGCACATTACGAAGGCTGGTCATGTTTGTGTAAAAAACATATTAACTCTAGTTTTACACAGAGTAAGGTAACCGCGACGGTGACTACTTTATACTAAAACAGCTGCGGAAATGTTAACCTGGGCGCAGACGTCGTCAGTGATATTTGTGATGTTGCAATGTGGGATACAAAGCGAGTGTCCGTGTAGCGCGAGATGAAACTAAGTACCTTCAAATGTAGCGGCCATTGCAATTGTGTACATTTAACAAAGTAGCAGTAGGATAATTCATGTTTTTGTAAAGCTGTGAGGAGGCCACAGTGATTCCCATCACCATGCCAATTATCGGCCAATCGTGCCAATCAAAACTGGTAATTCCATTCCTACTAATTGCAGATGGCTATTGCTGGTACCCTAAAGAAGCTTAGGGCATCATCACACAAGGAAGTCTGTGTGCACTAAACATCCAAAATGGCTGGTATAATAAAAACTACTGATCACAGAAGTGTTGTTCCAGATTCCTCAAGAACGCTGAGCCATTACCTTCTGCAGTTTAGTATAGGGACCCCGAGGAAGCTTTATCTCAGCCCTGCTTACATGTGGTCCCTCAAGATCAGGTTTTCATTGACTGTCTGGCATTTCAGGCCACATGGCTTGACTTGGATGTTCGCAATGTAGGACAATTGCAGCTTGTGTATACTGAGATGCGGTATAAGGGCTAATTGAACTCAACGCTGTCCCTAGGAGATCAACGACTACCTTGAAGTGCATTTCAAACACCTTTGAATCACACGTGTTTGTTCCTAGACCCCAGATCAAAGCGAAATAAGACAGACAGACAGACATGTGATGCAGGGGAGAGACATCTGCGGAGAAGGCAGCCTGCTGATACAAGGTGAGAATGCTGATCGCTCCACAGATCTCGTACCTGTGCTGTCATGTGGGCCAGATATACTTGGTCAGTGCTACCCCACAGCTTGCTGTACTGAATCTTGGAGCACCTTTACTTCCTTTGGGGGCTCTTGTAAGCTGGTCCTAAATTGCCTGACTTTCCCTTCTGCTGAGGAGGTGATTCTAGTTCACAAGAAAGAACATGTAATATGTATGCAGCTCAAGTGAGACACCAGGGGAAGTGGTATGGTTCACCGTGATTCCAGCTGTACTGACTTGGCACCATGCGTCTCCACACCAGAAGCACGCATGGGGCCCCAGCTTCGCATCAGGATGTTCCTCTTCAAAATATTGGCCACAGGAGACAACTACTTATCCCTTTCAGGGAGCTGTACAAGACAGACATGAGCTTAATTTGACATTTTAAACAGGCAGCCATTCAGGAAGGCAGTTTCTCTTTGTCAATCAATCTTGGAAGAACAGGCTTAGAGGGCAAATTATGTGTATTCTATAGGAAAGCCAAGCACCTGAAAAACAATTCCTTCTATGGGCACAACATTTCTGGTAGGGATTGGAGGCAAATAGGCACATGACCACAAGTTGGCCATCTACGGCAGGACCACTATACTGCAGGAGTGCACCCTCTGAGGAGGGATTTCTTTGCTACATTACGTCCATATTATAATTTTAACAAGAGACTATCTGGTGCAGTTACAAGGTCAATGGTAGACTTCCACCAGCAGTACAGCTGTACCGTCAGTGCTCACAGACTATGAGCAACTAGTCAGTCTCATACATAGCTAGGAGAATGAGCTTACTCCCTTGTGTTTCTCTAAAACCAGTAGCTGACAGATTTGCTCATCTCAGTTTAAACCACATCATTAGAAGTGCCAACTTTTACAGATAAAAGCCAACAAACACAGATGAGATAAATATTTTCAGGTCTGACTATTATTTTCATAAGAGTATAATACTCAATGGGGTCATGAACTATATTTTGGGCATGGATCAATAAAGTATTTTCCATGTTATCCACAACAATGTTTATGAATGACAATTAACTGCAATATTATGTGACAGCCCATTCCTGGCACTTACTTGGCTGTGTACCTTGGCAACATAATCCAATCCTGGTAGGGTGAAACTTGTTGATTATTAAGAACGTTTAACTGGATGGGGTAACAAGGCTGCACGCCCAAAGAAACGTACATATTGATATACAATGATGGCTACAACTGAGTGTGCACACACATAGCATAGTACCCAGTTTGGGTCTCACAAGCATTTTTTTCTGAGGAATGCCTTGGTGCTTTTGCCAAGCTACCAAGATCAAGTACAGGATTCCTCACAGAAACCGGATTTTAGTTTCAAGTGCTAAATTGTGTTGACTGTGAGTTCTCACCTGTGGCGCACATAAAAAAAGAGATCATTCCCTTTCCCCAGTTTAACCATTCAGTTTCCGACATTAGGCCTTAGATATGAGAACCTACAATACCACGTCTTTACGCGACACAGCTAAGTGAACTAATTACCTTAATAAGGCTTTGCAGTGTCTCTTCTGCTATGATGTGAGAACTGATGATAAATCCACTTCGAAATGTTTTCTACTATATGAAGGATACAAGGAATGGCTACTTTGAGGCAACAAGAAACACAGCCATATCCACATGGTACATATAAAGCCTGAACCTAGGCACATCTGCACAGTGATTCCCTGGGGACTATTGTCTCACTTGATTAATTGACCTAATGGTAGTTTTCAAGATATTTTATGGTCCCATCTATTTATCCATGTAAATTTGTGGCTTGGCACATTCCATGATCAGCATCGCCTAGCTTCCTTAGTAATTAATGATGATCTCTTTTTCATCACAGTACTATATTACCAATTGCTGATTGACATGAACATGGGAGTTAGCCTCTGTCCACAGCCAGACCCTCTTCTTTATAAGATTATACACAGAGCGGACCAGGCAACCTTCAGCATCTGGGTCTGTTACATATAAAATCCCACTATTATTCTGCGAACAGAATCATTCTGGAATTGTGCATCTGCTTCCTGAGGAACAGTGTGTGATGAGTGGGAGACAAAATGTTACCTACCATACTACTTTGGGGCCGGCCCTAAAAATTTGACCTTAGAGAAGCTCAGAGGAGTTCCTCCTTAACCTCTCCCCCAGTGGCAAAAGAAGTCAAGCGTAGATGATAACCCGCTCCCTCAAACAGGGCTGCTCTAAAGTACCAACCACAGTACTCAGTGTGACCTTCATATCCTTTTTCTTTTTAGAGGTGACCACCTTGGGGAAACCAATACAGGAAAAAAAACGAAATCAAAGCTTGAGCTGGACCATGGTGTTTGTGCTCCTGAGTCTACACACTTTTAGGACACTGTTGCATGGCACCCAAGAAGTATATTGTTCCACAACGTTGTTTGGGGATCTTATACACTGCGCCCATCCTTCCCAACTGAATAGATACTCCACTATAAGCAGTGGTATCAGGTGATCTCCGCCTGAGTTTCCAGATAACTAGCAAGTTGGGTAGATCTGATAGCACTTCAGAATATTTACACTCAGGGCTTAATTTGTAATAGAATTGGTGCCAATGACCAAACCTCTGCTCGGAATCCTGCAGTTGATGATACTAAATGTCAGTGGGTCGACATTCATTCGAACAAAAGTTCTTCCTCGGTCATTGGTGCTACACCCCTTCCCTACTCCACGCCAGATTCACGCCCGGGCGATGCTATTTGCTGTAGTCCTCCTGCAGAAGCATGAATTAGGCTCAGGTGCAGATAACTTCCTATATAGGTTTATTGTGCAATCAGTCCCTTTGATCTTACCCCAACTGTGCTTGTGGGAGAACCAGTCTCAATTGCTTGTGCTCGGGACCATATGTTACAGTTCTCTGTCCCAACCATAGGTGAGGATTTGCAGTACTTGCTTGTTGTTGTTTTTATGGTCGAGGAGGGAGGTTGAGAGCCACTCGTATGTTCAGAATGCACGGCCTCCTATCTGAACAGATTAATTGAACTAAGTGGGCTTTGGCATAGCGATCCCAGAGTCTTGGAACGTTGTTGCCCATATCTGAGCCAAAGTAAGAGCATCCTACAGAAAGACAGCTATGATTAGATGTATGTGAAATTTGCTTAATTTGCTTTCACATAATTACGCGAAATTAAAGGTGAACTGCACTAAATCATGTATAATTACGCAAAATGCAAATCTGTCATTTTGTTTTATTATTCAGTGCAAAATGCATCCTCTTATCAATTTTTAGCACAAGGATGCATTTGAACAAGAGCACCAACGTGCCTAAAGCAGCAATAAAGAGCAGACAAAAGGACATGCTTGAGCTAGGAACTTCCTTGTCTTGAGCAACAGAAGCGGCAGTCCCATCCTTCATCTCTACCTCTACCAAATGATAGTGCCAGGAAGAACTAACCAGAAGCCTCTCACTAACAAATTCTTCATGGAATATCTAAAGGTAGCCCTATCTTCACCCTCCTCACTTCAGTTTCTTTATCTCTACCCTCATAAATGTAGGCAAACCACTGTCAGGTGAATCTGTTCTCATCCTCCATCTTGTGACAAGCTTAAACTGGGGGAATCTAAAATGGATCCTACTGGCTTATGTACTCAGACTCACACACATACATACACAGTCAATACCCTGCATGCTTTCCCTGCGTATTCTGCATGCACACACACTTGAAATACCCACAGGATATCAGCTCAAGTTTCTGGGTTTCACATAGCAGTGGAACTTACTCAAGAAAGGCCAGTAGGCTTCGTCTCATTGACATAAAATGATTTGGTCACATTACGGAGTGACAACACAAGGTATGCTGCTGCCACTGGTTTATGTGTTCATGCCAGGGCAGGGACAATAGCCCTCTGGCAACCAGGAGGGCATGCTTGGTGTGCCCCTACAGGTCACAGGACAGGTCCTGAAACATGCTTTGTTAGAGATAGCCCTAGGCATCTGCGCACATGCTAGATTAATGTGACAGCGGGCCAAAATAAAAGTCAGATACCCGATTCTCATGCAATTGGGCAAAGGGAGCAGGGGAACATGCCTGTGTACCATGAAGGGGACCTTTCTGCCCCACCAATGTCTCGGGCCACCAGTGAGAATGACCTCAACAGCACCAGTCTATGGCATCCCAAGCCACCAATGCATAGAGGACATTAACAGGGCCAGTGAATGGCATTTGCAACCACCAGTGCAGAACAGGGCATTAACAGATTTGCTGGATGATAACTAGAGGAGTCACCACAGAATATGACTTAAACGGCGCCATTGCGTAGCGAATAAGTCATACGTGAAGACTTCGGGTCCATTCTCCTGACCCTGCAACTTTCCATGCGATCAGCACAGAATAAGAACTAGAGGCGTCAGCGCATGTTCACTAAAACCAGTATTCGTATTCGTACAAAATACGAGTCTTTCAGGACCAGCGCATGGCATCGCTTGCCACCAGTGCCGAATATGTCTCTTGCTACTGGTGAAATGTCACCGCAGCCCAAGTGGTGCTGACGAGCCTTATGGGCAGTGCCTCCCACACCCCCAGCAACCTTCAGAAAAACTGCCAATAAAATGGAGATTGCTTGAACTCTACACTAGACCAGAATCTGTCAGATATTCTAACGGGGCTTTTGTTGGGGGACTTAAACTGTTTTATTGTTGGGGAAGGCACTTAAGATTTAACAGCAGTTATGACATGGATATCTCAAAATGCGGCCCCCGCCCCCAGGCAGTTCTTCATGATTTGTTGGGGGGGGGGGGGAGGGGGTAGGGGGCGGGGGGCGGGGAAGGTACTTTTACATCCATCCACTGGCTTCAATTCCACAGAATTATGCTTCTCCAGATGGCACCAATGGGAAAAGGAGGCATTTTGTACTGTCCAAGTGGGAGACGGCTTTGTATTTCTGCCCCTTTAATGTTTGATCCAGGTGCTAGGTGATGTCTGTCCCCTGGTGCTGGCCACACCATTCACGGTGTTCACAAGATTTGCAAAAGGGGGAAGCCAGCTGGACTCTGTTCTGAGGGTCCAAGTATATGAACGATTTTTCTCAGACACTGGTTACACGGGCCGCTCGTGTACACAACTGAACGAAAAAATAGCTGTGTTTCTACAGATATCGACCTTAGCCAGGACTGAATGATTGCACGACCAGAAAGTGGGCATTGGTTCCACACACATTACACGTACGCATCACAGCAAAACAGGTGTCATCTGGTCGTGGACTACGTGAAACGATAGTTCTTTTTTAATGTATGCATTTGAGGTTGAATTTGGTACCGAAGAACAATTGGAACATCAGAGCAGATTTTTGGATTCTGTTTTTCACTAGAGATTACAAGAGTGCAAGGCGGGGAAAACATCGGCACAAGTATTCAGTCCACCTGTAAAAACACGAGGGCTGCGCAAACTTGGTTGACCTTTTCTTGTGTGATGCTCTGCAGAGCAGGGTCTCATGCATGCTATACAGCATAAAAATACATTGTACTTGTTTCACGCGGAATCGTCATTGTTTGTTCCTCAGACCCTCTTAGTCCTCCTGCCCACGCCGGCTCGGTGAGTCGAAGGCCATCGCTGAAGGGTGAGCTGCGGGTTTCGAGGTCGATCCCTTGCAGTGTCGGATCAGACTTCCAATCTTCCAAGGTCGATACACGGAGCACCTTTAAATCTGGTATTAAAAACATGTTATTGCGGTAGCTGCGGGAGCTTGAGAGGGTTTTAACGCGTTACTGAGCGCGATAGTGCGATGTGATGATCCTGAAGCTTCTGCATTGAACCCCCAGCGAAGCCCAACTACCAGGGTTTAACAGGTGGTACCGTCTATCTCTTGGTATACAGACGCAACACCTGCGCCTGCCTCATCCTGTCCGCGTATTATAAGACAAAACGGGCTTGTAACAGGGAATACTTCGAGCAGCCCAGTGAAATGTACCGCCAACACCACAGAAATGTAAGCACTCTCGGTCTGTCGGAGGTTTGTAAATTTAGGGGACAGGTCTCGTCCCGCTCCTGAATTCCTACCTCCCAAAGCTGCTGTGCCCTTCAGAGAGAGGACCCGCGACAGTACGCAGACACTTGTCACTCCGACTCCAGCCACGGTGTACACTCACTCGGTGGCTCGTCGGCCAAGCCGTGAGGAGGGGAGAGCCCGGGAGATGGTATCACAGACAGAAACCGCCCCAGTGCCCACCCTGAATTCTGCTCCGGCTTCCACGACTGAGCGTAACGCGTGATCCTGGGCCCACACCCTACATGAACATTTGCGCATCAAGAGAGTCAAAGAACAGTCAACAACTATAATAAGTGATGTCAGAAAAAAAAGACGTTGGGGTTTGAAGCAGCAGGCGCCTATAACTGCCACCTGCCAATTTAAAGCTACTTTTAAAGCGATGCTAACAAGTACCCGTCCCTGGCAAGACGAAGGACTTTGGTGGGAAGCGGCTTTATAGGGTTCTTTAAAACGAAGAAGCATCCGTATAAAAAAAAATCTGATTATAAATGTGTGTTGTATCTGAATTTTAGCAGATTTTTTTCCAATTCAATTAGAAAGAAACTGTGCAAATAATAAAGGCAGGAAAAAAAGACGGGAAACGCGAGATGGGGTAAGTGACAGAAGGGGAAGAAAAATGCAAGAGAGAACGTCAGGGAAATAAATAGAGAAAAGCGCGAAGCAGGAGAAAGAGAAAAAGTGAGATGCTCATAAAAGTGCTTATAAAATGATACTGAAAGAAAATAAAACAGGGGTCAGAATGTGAAAAACTATTCCAAAAGGTAAGATATACATAAATGGCGTGACATCAAGAAAACATGGATGGGGAACGATAGGAACATACCGAAAAATCAAATTCGGTGAAAAGAGAAGACTTCACACGATAAGAAATAAAGTTGCGCTAACATACAGCGACTTAATACACAAAAAACGTAACTGAATAGTATTGTGGGAAGTAAACTAAAAAGTACAGCGTATAAAGAAAGGGGAAGTATAATAAAGGTAAACTGCAAGAAAATCATATACATATATATAATTGTTTTACTTCAAAATGTACGCTTTATTGTGCAATTTATCCAAACACCGAAGGAGTGTTTCATACCTTAATACTGAAGAAGTATTTCTATTTCATTTCATGTTGTGCAGTATTTGGTCTGGCTAAGTTGTACTTTTATTTATTTGACACAAACATGCCGGTGACAGCCGGTGCACTCTCACTCGTCTCCACCAGGGGCTGCAACTGAGTTAGTAAACTCATGAGAGGGCGTGGCCAGCAGCTTCTACGCACTCACCAAACCCGCAGCGGGAAGGATTGGAGGAATATTCCGATTGGTCCACTTTGAGCCAATCGGAAAACGTTGCCGCCGGAGGCTGGGGGCCCGGCCTCTGGAGCTGCTCATCAATCACTGTCTAAATACAATCTAAAGAAAAACCCCACAATCTTCCAGAGTTCTCTGAGTGACTCGTAGTTGTAACTTACACTTCGACGGTCGGTTCGTCCCCCTCATACAGTCAGTGGGGCTTGGACAGGAAGATGAAGACCAGGGACAGCCCTAAGACTCATTAGAAAGCAGAGCTTCCGCCGCCCACGCGGGTGGCAGACCTGGGGCGCTGCGGGCGTGAAGCATTTCTGCACGCAGACTCCACGCTTATCCTCGGGTCTCTGCCAAAAACTACACGCAGACGGAGTAAAACGTGACCAGGGAACCTGCACACGGGAGCTCAAATAAATATTTCCGCAGACACCATCCTCTGAAGTTCACCTTGTGTCTTCACGGCTCAATAGATCCCTGCACTCAGAGTATGAAATGGGATAGGTGAGGCCCGCTCCACTTCGCTAGCACATGTTTTAAGCGTGTGGTCGATAAGAGGACACTTCTATTGCGCCCAGTTAACTTTTTCTCAAGTGCACCTTGCCGAGACGGAGGAGGGCGCTCATGTGTAGGGTGTAGTGCAGAGGGCTAAGGTTAGAGTGCGGCGCATCTTGGGCACATCGCTGCACTCACAAAGTGGCAGGCACTGAATGAGTGTAGCGCTTCCGATCTAGTAAAGGGCCTCTCTGAGCTGCAAGACCTCGGTACAGGGAGAAAGGGCTAGGGCTGGTGCCAGCCCCCTGTTCCCCTCACATCCTGTCTTCTTACCAACGCCTTCTAGTTACCCACTTCGCCTCTTCGATGCTTCACCAACACCCCCTGCCCTTTCAGTCATACCTCCTCAGTACCTCACCACACTTCCGCTTCCTTCCCCCTCCCCGCCCCGGTCGGGTTTTACACCACTTCGGCGTCACCTCAAAACCATCCAGCTCGACCCCGTCTCCTCTACACGTCCTCACCCTGGCAGAGGGGTAAAAAAATATAACGCGGTGTAAAGTACAGAGGGGTGTCTAGGGGGCTGGTAAAGAGGGCTTAGAAGTGAGGCTTTACTTTTAACTACTCTTGGACAGTTCCCCCTCCTCCTAAAAAAAACTCACTACCTCTCTACCCTAACCTCTTTACTTCGTCCAGCCACATTTACCACACTTCTCCCTCCTGCCTATCTCGCCTACCGAGCCCCTTAGTTAATTCTACTTTCCCGCCCCTCAACAAACTCTCTTTCCTTATTGGACCCCTCCTCTCGAACTCCTGTTTCCCAGGTCTCAATCACCGCCCCTTCACTAGCCCCACCCCCTGTCTAATCTCCGCCCCTTCTGCAGTTGGCCCCTCCCTCCCCTGCCGATGACAGCCGACCCTCTTTAAGTTGCGTCGCGCCACAGCTGTCTGAGAGCACTGAGCCTCCTGGCGCCATCCCGCTGCCTGCAGGAAGAATGCCTTCAGTGTAACAAAAAAAAAAAAAAAAAAAAGATTCAGGGAGGAGGGGAACTCAAAACACGCCAACCCCTCCGAGCAGGGCCACTGCTGTCACACAGCCCCCAGCGGCAGAGCCCAGGGACACTTTGCATCAGGTCAGTGCTCCCAAACATCGGCTCCTACTGCAGCCCGAGGTGCGGCTGCCAGCGCAGGAGCAAAAGTATGTGCGACCCCGCGTTTCTTTCTCATGATTTTCTGAATTAAATGAAAATAATCTTTTCTAGTTGTGCAACGCGTACCTCGCTCGAGCTATTTCTGTTACTAATTCTGAGTTATTTAGTTTGATCTTATACGTTGTTCAACTTCCCTTCTCGACAATTAAAACCTTGATTGTGTTTTTTGCAGATATCCGACGGGAGAAGCAGCAGCAGCAGCAGCTTTGGATTTTGTTTCGCTCTTTGGACCGGTGCTTTTTGATTTGTTTCTTTTTTGTGAACATTTTCTGAAGTTGTTTGTTAAGCCGACACAGTTGTTTGCAAATGATGGAAGTTACGACGGACCAGCCCCGGTGGGTGAGTCACCACCACCACCCCGGGGTACAGCATCCGGACTCCCACCACCCTGGACTGGGCCACTCCTACATGGACCCCTCGCAGTACGCGCTGCCCGAGGAAGTGGACGTGCTCTTCAACATCGACGGCCAGGGCAACCACGTCCCGTCCTACTACGGCAACTCGGTGCGGGCCACGGTGCAGAGGTACCCGCCGGCCCACCACGGTGAGTGCGTAGCAGCGCGGCGCGGACCGAGGCGCTATAGTCCCCTGGGGGTGGTAGGTGAGCGCTGCACACCCAGAGAGGTGGTAGGGCCTGGAAGGTGGCAGGCGAGCTCTGCAGACCCTGGCAGGCGGTGGGTGGGCACAGCAAACCCTGAGAGGTAGTCTTTGGGTATGAAGACCTGAGAGGAGCCAGGTGGGCTGTGCACACCACGGGAGGTGGCAGCTACCGCAGTCCCGGGGGATGGTGGGTGGGCACACTGTATAGTGGCAGATGGCCGCATTGGCAGGCGAGCACCGCAAACCCAGCAGAGTGGTAGGTGCTGAAGACTAGATGGGTGGGCACCGTAAACCCTGAGAGCAATTGGGGTACCGGTGGTAGGTGGCCACTGCACAACCTGTCAGGTATTCTGGGACAGCGCTAGGAGATCCAGGACACGGCTGTACGTTGTGATAGGCGTCCGCGGTCGAGTGCTAGGCGGGCACATCAATTCGTGGGAGCTATTAGAGGACGAATGGTAAAAACTAGGAATGAGGTAACAGGGTTTGGGTATGGATGGCACTCCATGGTGGTGTTAGTGTCAGAAGAGCATTTCAGACTCACACAAGAATGGGAGAAAAAGAGGTAGCCGGGTCCTGCAATCCGTGTGAGGTATTAAAAGGCCGGGGCAGAGGGGCAAATCAGTACTACAGAGTCCCTAGCTGACCCGGAAGATGTGGGCATTGCAACACTTGCCGTGCATTTTCGTGCCCGTGGGACATGGGAACCTGCAGAAGTAAAAAGCACTAACACACCTGGTCGATTTTTGATGGCGGGCGCCGCAAATCATATGTGGTTTTAATGCGCTATAGTTCTGCAAATCGGGGTACACAATGTCGCGCGGTGCCCATGCACAGTCTTCCAGTAATATTGTTCGTAAGGGCCCTGCAAAAATCGAGCCAAATCCTGGAGGGGCCTGCGTCCTGCCAACCTTGACACTACGTTACTTGACACAACCGTGCTCATAATTCCGTACCGGAGCGGAATGAATCTCCGCCTTCCGCCATAAAAATCGGAGAGTATGCTTCTGCAAAAATAGTCCCTAACATCGTGCCCCCTTGCTGTTCACACAATTTGTGACGCTTTTAATTCTGGTGCCCTGCCGGCCCACGTCATTTGTAAAAAAAAAAGAGGGGACAGGGACCACAGATTCTCTTTTATAGCAGCGCCCCACCAAGCAGGCCGGCAAGAGTTAAAATACATTTCCCTACAAACCATGACAGACGCAAGAAGGCCCCTACAATTCTTGCCGAAGAGCGAAGACCCCAAGCAGCATCTGGAATGCCC
Source organism: Pleurodeles waltl (assembly GCF_031143425.1). Lineage (NCBI taxonomy): Eukaryota > Metazoa > Chordata > Amphibia > Caudata > Salamandridae > Pleurodeles > Pleurodeles waltl. The sequence continues at coordinate 698,652,910 of NC_090442.1, read as the reverse complement.
TGTCTCGTCAAATCCAGGTCGTTTGACCTTGCATATTATGGGTGGAGAACCCATAACATTGTGGGGTTCTACACGGACGTCCGCACTAACTCCGGCCTGCCTGAGGGACCCTGTAACCAGCTAGGGCTTTAGTTAAAAGTCGCTGCAGGGAGTGAAGTAATCCTGTCTCGGGCCGCACACCACTGGAGACACTGAAAAGGGTACATAGGGGTCATCATGTGCGCGCTGAAAGATATCGTGGGCCAGGCGCTCAGACCCCACAAGCCCGACTAAGGAAGTCCTACTGGGCTGGCATCCTGCCCAGGGCACATGTCCTTGCGAGCGCTGGGAAATACTGGGCAAATGTCCCCGCACTCTTAACACGGCAGGGTCCGAGCTGCAATTGCGGCCTAATTTGCGAGCTATACAACCCGCTACAAAATATGCCAGATTTACCCTCCACACCAAAAGGTGCCGACAGAACAGAAACTGTCTCTGCCAAAGGTGAGAGCTAAGCCTTCCAGGAACGCTGCCACATAACAGAGAAACGTCCTCCTCTAAAGTGGCATACCGTATAAATACGCCGCATGCGGTGTCGGATCACTAACGTCATTAAATATGACCATTAGATTAGACACATTCAGCAACATATGGAAGATTATGGGGGAAACCTCCCGGAAAACATCAGAGGTACCAAAGCCCCCGACAAAATCACGCATGTATCTGTGAAGACTGTCGACAAAGGTGCCGGGCATTTAAAGCTGCAACATTTAGGGAATATTTCCGGCCCAAGTGTTTAATACACTAGAGAAAAAAAAATACTAAGCCGGTCAGTCACATTAATGGTGGAAAACTAGCATACATACACACATATCTATGTGTAATGTCTCTTGTAAAAGATGTAATCTTGTATGCAATCAAGTGCACATACGCAGAACGCTGTCTCCCCAAGTTTGAAACGAGGAAACAGTCACTTCAAGGCAAGCTTATTTCAGTTATGGTAGGTGTAGAGTCAAGTCTGCGAGGCTTGGGCAACGATGACAAGAGCTTATTAGCCCCCAACCCCTGCATGCCCATCAGAGACGAGCTAAGATTGGGACTATAGTCTGAAGGTATGGAAGAGGGTTGTCGGCTCAATACTGAACACCTTCCCGGAAAGCCCCTCAGAGAAAGCCGCTACTTAAGGGTTTCGGGTCCCTGAGGTGTGGAAGGGAACAATCCAGACTTATCGCCGCCTGCCACCCCGGCATGTCCCTCTCCTGGTAGAAGGAGAGAGCCGTAGGAGCGGAGGTGCAGGGCTTGTCCATCTGTCAAAGCGAAAGAACGGCCCCGGCTCTTTCTGTCGAGGTGCACACTACGGTGCGGGGCGCAGCACAGGAAGGGGGGCTGCCAGGGCTCTCGGAGCCGTGGGCTGCATGCACAAGAGCCGCCGGATGAAATACACCGGGGTTGATGAAGTGGGGCTACGTTTAGCATGGTGCAAGACGATCCGGCTAGCGTTAAACACCGAGGGAACCATTCTCTGAAGAATACAGATGAATGTATCAAAAGGCGTCTCTGTCCACCAACGCGTGGACGCACTTTATAAGAGATGAGGGGCGGAATTTGTACATTTTAGTGTTAAAGGACCTCACTGTTTTTTTAAACAAACATTGCAGTCCATTTGCAGGCTGTCCCATTGCGCTATATATACATAGGTATATGTTTTTCTTCAAAATTATAGGGATCTTCTAAAAAAAAGTACGACATACGTAGCAAATGTATACATACATTTCACGGAAGATTAATTTCACGAAATGTTAAGCTTTGTTTACTGCAAATCAGCAGTGACTAGAATGCTACTATTATACAGGGTGAATATATCATAATGGGGGCGTTTTTCGCCAAATATAAGGCCACATTATTAAACACAGGAGCACATTTTCAGTTATGTTCGAGTGACTAATGTGTTAGATGTAGCACTGATAACCACCTCACCACAGTGGACTATTTAAACCATATTCCGGTTTTACAGCCCCCACCTCTCCTATCCGGCATATCTCGCCTTTTTCTCAGCCCCACTGTTGACTGGTGGGCGCTCTGCTTCTCTGATACACTGAAGGCTTCTTTCGACACTCATTTTTTACTTCATTGTGCGGAATGCGGAGATAGCACTGAAGTATTCAGTCCTGAGTACCGGACAATCTCCCCAAATCACACATAAATCCAATGTCCGATCTGCAAATGAAATGGTCACTCCGGGTCGCGCAAGGGAGCACGCACGCGTAAACGTACGCGCACGTGAGGTGCAGTCCTCCGCCGCAGTGGTTGTGTTGTCTATGGACGTGAGGCCTTTGACCTCTATTCCAAAGCCTGCGCCGACGGTGTCATCAAAGGTGCACGTGCCGTACATTTAAGTTTTAAATAACAGGATAATGACCCTTAATGCTCAGCCTCATGCAACAACCGGAAGACCACCGTTCGGTGTTCATTCACGGGACTTTCGTGGATGGATGCGTTCATATTTTATCATTTGACATGTTAACTAGAAAGACATAATTGTGCAGAATGCATTTTTAGTTGTTATCAGCAGAAAGTGGGCACGTCATGGAGAGGTTGCCTCTTCGGAAGCGTATCCTCTGCCGCTTCCGGGAGCAGGTGATGAAGCGCTGCTCGTCCTTGAAACCGTCCCCCACGCACCTTCGCGAGCCCACTTCCCCTTTCCGAAAATAGCGCAGCGCACCTTCTGGCCAACGCAGGGTCATCGAACACAGCAAGCTCTTTCCAGGGAGCTGCCCCCGCCTCCTCATTTCTGTTCACCTTTAGGATTTTTTTTTTCCAAATTTAATTTGCATCAACTCAGCTTGTGCTATGCATGTGTTAAAAGAGCGACCCGTTCACGCAGGCCTTCCACTTTTATGCGAAGCACTTTATGTAACAGTTAGGGGTCAATTTTTTTTTTTTAATGAACAGGGTCAGAGGGTACGTCTGCAAGACACGCGATACGTTTTTGGGAGAGCTGAGCTTTTTACAGCATACTGCTTTGAGCTTAAATAAATCAACTAATGATTACATATTCAAATAAGGATATCGGTTATGCTTCGCTTATCCATAGAGTTACTTACAGAGGATTCGATTTCCAATTTTTCTGATATTAAAAAAGGAACCACTTGATTTTGCAGAGTATTAAACGGATATATTTTAGTTGTACACGAAATAGTGGTTTATTCGTTTCAGCGATATTAGAAATATACAGAATGCGCCCTTACCTTACTTAAATGCCTAGAAAGGAACACGTCCAGTGTCATTAGGGTGCAATAATGACTGGGTTTAAGTAATTAAAAAAGAAACACGAACTAAATAAGGCCCTTATGCAGTATGATATTTACCCATATACACAGAAATGTAAAACCCTTTGATACATCAGGCCCCTTGGACCCTCAGTACTCTGATTCTTCATATCCTTGTCGTTATTGAGTATTATCTCCTGTGACTAGTTTTTCGAAATAAATTTACATTTCGTGGGTCATATGTTTTATATACACATACGTTATGTAGTTGCTTGCTTAGGTATGCATATGCATAATGCCTGCAATCATATAAATCCCGAAATTAATAAACTACTATTCTGCTCATAAATGGAAGCTAACAAAACATAATGGTTTATTAAAACAAAACAGAAAAACTAGTTATTGAGGATAATATTGATGTATTCCGCAGCATGTATTTGAAAACCCGATTACAGTAATCATTTTTGTTTGTAATTTTAATATTTGTTTATTTCCCATATTCCAGGGAGTCAAGTATGCCGCCCACCTCTCCTTCATGGATCCATCCCCTGGCTTGATGGGGGTAAAGCCTTAGGGGGGCACCACAGCGCTTCCCCCTGGAACCTGAGCCCCTTCTCCAAAACGTCCATCCACCACGGTTCACCGGGATCTCTCTCAGTCTATCCTCCCTCTTCGTCTTCATCCTTGTCAGGGGGTCATTCTAGCCCCCACCTGTTCACCTTCCCCCCCACGCCGCCCAAAGATGTCTCCCCTGATCCCTCAATGCCCACCCCCGGCTCCGGCCTCTCCAGGAGCCAGGAGGAGAAGGACTGCATAAAGTACCAAGTGTCGCTGGCTGAGAGCATGAAGCTGGAGTCCTCTCACCCCCGGAGCAGCATGGCGCCGCTGGGGGGCGCCTCGGCTCACCACTCCATCAGCAGTTACCCCTCCATGTCCTACGTCCCGGAGTACGGCTCTGGCCTCTTCCCACCCAGCAGCCTTCTGGGAGGCTCACCAAATGGCTTCGGCTGCAAATCCAGGCCCAAGACACGCTCAAGCACAGGTAGGAATCTCGTTGTTAAGATAGGGGTGAATGGACACGTGAAGATGCGCTCGTGGGGGTGTGGGAGATTATCCAGGGTGCACACGAGACTATAGACTGAGTGAGATGACCCCAGCAGGCTGGATGGTTGAAGCATAAGAAATGAACTCAAATCTTAAAAGGGTTAGTGATAAGAATCGAAACGGGTGAGTGTATGGACTTGAGAGCGACTGGTAGGAACCCTGTTGACTTGGAGATAAGAACTACACTGTCCTTGAAACAATACATCTAGGGACCAAAGAGACGGCAGGTTTGAATGCAGGTCACTGAGTGGCAGGAACACAGTAAACTAGCTAGATAGTGTATGACAAGAACCCGTGCCATCCTAGGAGCCCTTCATTCTGATCCATCTCAGCATCTCAAAAACTTTGGCTGATATGAACCTATAAAACACGTTTATGGTAATGTAAAAAAATAGGGAAAAATACGAGAGACCAGACAAGGTTAACCTGAAAAATGAATAAGAATAATTTAAGAGACTGGGCTTGGGTTTAAGATTATGCACGAAAATAGGGAAAAATACATGATAGACTCGACAAGGTTAACCTCAATAAGAATAACTTAAGAGACTGGGCTGGAATCGAAGTCACTGACAATTAAAAGTCAAAGAAATGGCAGGGGAGCACAAAAGGAGTGAAAATGAGGCAGGAAACTGGGTGATAGAAAGTTAAAGCGTGTGGGATGGAACTTCCTTAAATATGGCCCCAACTAATGGTGTGATAGAAACATGAGAGACTAGGCCAGGATCGGACTAAGATAGAAAAAAGAACTGGGCGCCAAGATAAAAGTGCCCCCCAACCCCCCTCCCATTAGTGAATTATAGTGACACGTGTTTGCAAATTGTGCAAATCAACAGTAAAACCCGGCAAGCAGACCATAAGACAGGCCTACAAAAAGCCAAAAAAGCGGCCCTCACACTGACCTGTCAGACCAGCCCTTTGGCCTGACTATTAGAGAGTCTGTCCTTGGACTATGCGTTGCAAACCCCATTATTCTATGGGTACCTAGGAATGAGCGATAGGGAAGACTGCCCTCAACCAATCCAGGCAAACACCATCCCCCGAAAATGTAACTACCCAGACAAACGAGCAACCCTTCATGCACATTCAGTGTCCTTCCATTACCGAGGAGTCGTTTAATACACATTGAGTGATTGTGTACGCTATACTGTCCGTTGTTGTGTAGCTACAGGTTAGGAACCTGGCTGTCGGTCTGAAGGCCTCTTGCTCGTTTGGTGGTGTTTAAAATATGTAGGGGGAGAGGGCGACATAAGGCAGTTATATTCAGGTATGCGAACACCGCCAGGTTGATTTAAAGGCAGTCAAATACCTTTTACAGTTCACAGAGATGGATGGACGCACACTAACACAAAGGGTTGCGCACACACACACACACTGCAGCCCCCCCCACAACCCCCATCCACTCCCCTCACAAACTTTAACCCATTAACATTTTTGGGTCAAATGTAAGGAAAAACGAGTTTCTATTTTGGGGTTTTCTGTCTGACTGCACCTCCGTATCCTACAGATCGACTGGGAAAGAGGGTACGCTCAGTGGGATTGGGTTTTAATGCTACAACCCAGAGGGTCTCTCCTCCTTCCTACGCCGCCCCAAGGCATGAAGGGGGCTTGCCGCAGAATCCGTGTGTGTGGTAGTGTTGGGGGATGGCGGCAGCCTAGGACTACGCTTTACCCATCACATGATCGACCAGTCTCTGCTTGGCAGAAACGTACGGCCCTCTGCCTTTTTCCCACCGGCAGAACTGGGTTCTAGTGTGCTTTACCATCATGCCACACTCAGCGTTTCGATCTGTTACTGAAGTGCCGCTCGTGCTTTGGCCCACGTCATGCTCTTAAAACACCGTGACTCCACTAGTCCCGAAAACGTATCCCTAAATAGGCCCAGGGACCTCCGAAGCCGCGTTTGGGTCATAGAGGTGGTGGGATATGCACAATTTAATAGAGCACAGCGCCACGTGGCATAAAATACCTTCCCGAGCAGGGAAGTGTGACATTCTAGTTAAGGGTGTCTGAGGGGCCATTCAGAAATCCTTCCACGTGACACCATCGCCCGTCTGCCTACTTTGACCTTTAATAAACAAGGATACACATCAATAAGACTCAGTGACGTAACCCAAAATGACGCCCTCCCTCCCCTGCAGAATGTGAGGCGGGGGCCCCAAGTCTCCCACGTCTCACATAAATCCACTGGCCCTGGGCTGAATGGGAGCCTCTGAGGCGTTCGGAGGGGCCCCTGCTACGACCCACGGGTCTCTGTTGCACGGTAGTTTCAAGTAAAGACGCCTCCGCGCCCCTCACATTGCCACACGGTTCGGGAGGTGGGGCTGTCTCAGGGCCCGTCTCTGACACTCTACCCGGGCCTGGTGCGAGAGCAGTCCTGGGGAGGCTTTGGCGGGGTTACTGTCTGACCCGGGGCCGTCGCAGTTTAGATGATATGTTTGAGCTAATCCAATTATTTCAGACTGCTGCACGCGACAGTTGCATTGTTTATCCAGCGCCAGGAACTTTAATGTAGGCCGGATGTGGTGAGAGAGAGACCTGCACGTTATTCTGTGCATCAGAGCAGAGGGGATGTGGGAGGACAGGGGCCTCGCCGGTCGATGGAGTGAAATCTGTGAGTTAAAGAGGTTGAGGGTTAGACGGGCAGTGAGATCGGCATCCTATCACAAAATGGTGGGCCTACCCTGTACGATTTGACACACAATGTCACCGAGGCTGGCCTCCTCACGAAGGGGCAGACCCCAGGACTGTGGAGGTCCTAGTGGCTTGCATTATTGACCCCGAGTCACGGAGTGAGGTGGCGAAGCAGCTAGGCAGAGAACGACGAGACAGCGGGAAAAAAAGCTAAGGAGACAGGCAGTGACCTAGAGAAAAACACGAGGTAGCTAGTTAGATATAAACAACCAAATGTGAGGTATGTGTGGGGAAGCAGACACCTGGGATGTAGGTGCCAGTCTTGTAGCAGGTATAGAGGCCCAGGGGTAAGGGGTTTGAAGCGCCCAATTAACCCCAAACGTCTTTTACTTTCGTACCAGGAGATGGGGGGCGCGTTGTTTCCTTGCTTGCATTAGGGCTCGTGACACTCTTGGTACCCCACTGCTAGAAAGACGTAAGAGAAGGAGACTCGGAGCGGAAGCGAGTAGTAGCTGATGAATATGGGGGGCAGGAGGGCGGGGAGATGACCAGAGGAGGCGAGGTAGAGACGCAGTTAGTCGGGACACCGAGGGTCAGCTGGTCCGTGATGCGGCGTCAAACTCCAGTATGCGGCCCACTACCACAGCTGGAAGATGCGGCCCGCTGTATCTACTACCACAACCGTACATACATCGTCAGTGCTGCTCTCTGCTTAATTTCTAACACCCCAGCCCCCGGCGAAAGGCTCGGAAGGCATCGTCCCACTTTTTCTCGAAATTGCAGCTAAAAGCTTCTTCCTTCCAGCGGCTCATACCGCTTCAGATGTTGTGACTTGACAACACTTCCGGGGCAGAGCTGTCTGAGCAGGGACAGTGTGCCGGCAGACCGGACCAGACTACTGGTGAGGAACCTGCCTCCATCAGTACACTGCGGACTTTCACCATCTCTGGTGAGCACACTGTACAGGGCTGGCAGCCCGTTGGGAAACACTGCACAGCTCTACCAGCTCTTTTGTAAACGCGAGATACAGCTCGGCTCTTCCTCTCCTGTGATCTGTCCTTCTTTCGAAAACACACTGCACAGCTCTTTCACCTATCTGGTAAACGCGCTGTACAGCTCTTCAAACGCTCCACTAACTGCACAACAGTACAATGCACAGTTCTGTCATCAGCTTAATAAATACACCGCGCATCTTTGACATTTGATCAGTAAACACACTGCACAGGTCTTCGATTTCTATGATAAATATACTGCACAGCTCTTCAATCCTTTGGGTAAAGAGACTGCACGCTCTTCTGTTTCTTTGGCAAGCACACAGCTCTCTGACTGGCTCTTTAAAGGAAAAGTGCCCATCTAAACGTACAACCTGGCATCCGTTTGGTAAAATCAATTGCACAACTGTGCCGGGCCTGTGGTCAGACAGATTGCAATACATGCGCTGCATAGCGCCGGCATTCTTCTGGCACACAGCCAGCACGGGTGGGCCCCGGGCTTGGTAAAACCGCACTCGCTAAACATTATCTTGCGGGAATGATGTGTTTTGTACAGCTTCGTTTATAAGTGAAATTAAGGACAGGTCTGACAATGAATGTAACATTCGTCCATGCCTTAATAATAATACATGAATTACTATAAAGGTCTGAGACGGTTCAGTCTCTTCCCCATGTCTGCATTCCGATAGAAGAACATAACCGAATGCCCAAAACATTCCTTCAAAAAAAGGAAGGCGCGCGCCAGAGAACTCACGTGTAGAGTCCAAAACACCTGCATACATTTAATATAAAACATGAAACCACATCAGTGACCTAAAAAGCAGAGAAACAGCAGTGGCGGCGGTGCCGATGATACTACTACTACTAAGTAATCCAGTTCTGGGCAGAGCCAGGTTTGGCTCGCTGGTACTTCCTACGCCGACAGGGGGTGGTGCTAGCCGGGTGAGAGCGGCGCCCCCTCTCGGGGAGGCCCGTGCTGGCTGGGCTCGCGGCCTCCGCGCGCCATGACAGGTCTCTGCAGGCCGCGCGCGGCGGTTGCTGGAGATGGGCGGCTTGCCTCCCCGCGAGACGCTGCGGTCTGCAGAAGGAGGCCGCGAGCATCAGCGTTTTATTCATCAGCAGCCCCAGAGCGCTCTGCTGCGGGGACCGCGGGGTGAGGAGGGCGAGAGCCTCGCAGGGCGCTGACACCAGGGGTGAGGGCGCTTGTGCACGAGGACTGTTCACGGCTGTGGAAGGAGAAGGGAAGGATACATGAGAGTTTCTGCCGCTTGTGGGGTCTGTGGTTTATCATTCAACGACCGAGGCAACTCCTAAACTGTACACGACTGACACTATCTCCATTAATAATAATAATAATAATAATAAATAGCTTGATAGTTATACAATTTCACTTTATTAACATTACTATTAGTAACACATTATTATTAGTAGTATCATTGTAGAAGTAAAACACATACTGATGATAAGAACAATAATAAGAATACCTGTATTATAATACGCCCAGTAACAACACGAGCAATAAAAGCACTAATAATAATAGAGCATGTAACATGAATACCATTAATAACAACAATACCGATAATAATTGTAATAATAATAATGATAATAAGCGTTACTATTATTGTAACATTGTTGTTATTAATATCATAATAGCAGCAATACACATGATGCCAAGGCTAATTCTGAGAATAATAATAATAACAACAAAAATAATACCTATACTAACAACACACCAATAACAACTGTAGCTGTAACAGCTTGTGTAGTAACGATAATAATAATAATAATAACAATAATACCTATACTAACAACACACCAATAACAACTGTAGCTGTAACAGCTCGTGTAGTAACGATAATAATAATAATAATAATAACAATAATACCTATACTAACAACACACCAATAACAACTGTAGCTGTAACAGCTCGTGTAGTGACGGTAATAACAATAATAATAATAATAGTAACAATACTAACAGCACATCGAAGCATCCGGGGCGCATCTGCCAAGGCCTTGCTTTAGTATAGAGAAGGCATTGTGCGGCCGTTGCGTTGCAGTTTTTACTTTGCTTAGGAAGGCACTGCTTGAATTCAGTGTAAATGAGCAGGTCCGCGCGCTGTGGCGGGGCGGGGAGAGGCCGTGCAGGGCCCCTCCCCGGTGCCGAGGCCTCCAGACGCTGCGCGGCCTAAGGGAGCGCCGCTGCCGCAGACAGGCCCGGCCTGGAGCAGACTGGCGTGCGAGAGCGGGTGACTTCCGCGAGCAGGACCGGCCGTGTGAGGCACGGCCCGGGGACTGGCCTAGAGCAGGCTGTGCGAGTAGGCCCAGGGCTTTTGGCTGCGGTAACAGCAGAGCGACCCTAGACTCCATTCACATTAAAGTTGATACATCGCATGCTCTGACGCACGTGATGTCCGTGGTTAACAGCTCTGACAGGCTTGTGGCTCCTGTCACCACCCAGCGTGAGGAGGGAGGTGTCCAAAGCTAGAAGTGCGGCCACGCCACCATCTCGTGCTAACAGAACTAGTCTATAAACTCACACACTTAAACCCAGGCAAACACGGCAGTGAGTTAACCACAACATATCTAAAACACCAAGCTACCCTTTTGGTGTCTTATTTAATCTTTTTATTTTCTCTAAGGAATCCCTGCTTTCAAGACCTAAACCACCTGCAAAATGAAGGTGCGCACTTTTAATTCAGCAGCCCTGCTCTCCTTCCACAGCAGAACACATTCATCTTGTCTGATGAAACAGAGGATATGTGTATATTCCACTCCTGTCCTCAGACAGTAGCGTAGCAAGGACGCTACGGGCCCTGGTGCACACAGGATAAATGGCAGCTTTGGTTGCTGTTGGAGTAGTAAAAATACAGCATTGACAGGGTTCTACTTGCTCATCAGGGCCTCGGTGGCACTGATACTGCTGCACAGTTATAGGCAGATAGGAGACACTAGGGAGCCTTCTAGAAGCCTTGAGCTCATTTTGCTTTTCAGGGAGTGTGCAAAGCCCTGTAAACGGAAAGCGTTTTTCGTGTTTTTCTCCACCACAGACTTATCACGTGAGATTCGAATTATTACATATGGTATTTCACTTCTAAGTATGGGGTACATGGAGATGTCTGAGGGATTGTATGCCTTTTTGGTTTCATAAGCATACACTTAGTACATCCATGATGTTATTGCTGAAATCTATCATGGCACCCAGTGGGTAATGGTGACTTGGCTTCTACCGTATAATGCAGGCACCCACCATCTTCATAATGATGGCATCGCACCATGAGCATCATTTGGACAGTGCACCGTCTGTTTGACGCTGGCACTGGACTCGCTGCATAATGCCGGTAAGAGTTCCCTCTGCATAATGCTAGCATTGCATCATTTGCATAAAATCGGCATTGCTCTCTTCTGCATAATACAGAGACCTCATCTCCAATAATGCAGACATTGTGCCCTCATGCGTCCTCCCAAGGAAGTAGAATAATATTATATTGACCCTTACGTAGTGAACGTTGCAAACTGATTTTTTCAATTTATCACTTCATCAAAATGTGGTAACTTTACACAATACCTTGCTACTTACTCAGGTTATCAAGATCAGAGACATTAAATTCTTTAGCGTGTGGCCTATGGGTTGTTTGCATACACTCGACTCACTGAACCTGTTGTGTCATGTAGTGATGGTTTTACTGCTTAAAACCCTGGCATGAATCCACAGGCCACTTCAGAAGGCTGCTGTGCTGTAAGTGTCAGTGGTAAGAAAAATACTGCACTATCAAACTCTTTTTGCAGGGGCCATTGTAAACTTCGAGTGACTGTTCCGGCCTCAAAGGGCAAGCAGATCATTCCACAAACTTACCCCACTGATCATCGGATTACTGCATACACCAGAACCACGCTTGATTTTCAGCCATCCATGCCTCTGTTAATTTATCTCAGTTTCCAATTAGGCCATTCCACTTCTACTTTTGGGCCTAGTCTCTTTTAGCGTAATGCAGAGGCAGATTTGGCAGGCTCCAGTTTTTCCCTGAAGACAAGATTTGTCTGCTGCCATTAAGTACTCTGAGGCTATGATCTTAATTCTGTTAACCTGAGTGACCCCCATCTCAGTAAGGGAGCCTGTGCAGCGTCTGCCCCCTTGGCTTGGCCTAGAGAGGCACAGGCTTGGGACATCCAGTCCCCTCTCAAAGGCTGCCTTCCAAAGCCAGTCCTGCATTCACAGTAAAGATCGCAGGCTCTGGCCTGACCTGTGCAATGCCTTACAAGAAAGACCCCTGTCTCTCTGGACCCGAGAATATGTCATTCTTTCACACCAGTCTCCTCTACGAAGAGAAGGAGCTACGCACGTGCTTTGATGGGCATGCTGTGGAAACCAGTCAGTCCTTTCGGACACAGTCTCTATTGAGCGTTTGAGGCCGGCTGACTAAGGTGTTTTATGAGAAATGGTGTCTTACTCTTGACTTTCGTTACCATATGTCTGTGTTTGTTACAAGAAATAAAAGGCTCATTTTAAGTCCTGCATCCAGAGGTGGTAGGTGGATATTCTTAAGGGGAAAGAGGAGGCTCTCAAGTCTCGCCTGCCAGCAGCCTATGAGAATTAACAAAGTGTGACTCCTCCATAGCAACCCGCAACGATTAAGGTTCTGCTTTTGCTGCCTCGCTGGAGTATTTTTTCGTCACATTTCCGAAGGCCTATAGTGTTTGAATTTAGTGTTTGAAAGTCATGATTGTAAGAATAGATCCCGAAGTGGGAGGGGGGAGGGAGGCACACTTTCCTAGTCCAAAGATTTGAAGAACAGAGAAACTGGTTTTCCCTCAGCCGTGGGATGAAGGAATGTTTTCACCACAAATTAGTAATGCTTCTAAAATGGCAGTTTCTGCCAACGGGGACAGTTATTGTGAAAAGTCAACATGTCATTTTATCTGACAGGACTAAATGAGACAAAGTTAGGTGGAAGTCCATGCCCTGAGTTTCACACATCACATGAACGCCGCTTTCACACAAGTTTCAACTGCTTGTGGAGGAATTCTGCTCAGCGCGAAGAAAACCACAGATTCAGTGCTAGTCATTTAATAAAGTTAGCTGGTGTGCCTAGTTGACTAGCTGCATGTGGCCTTCCAGGTCGGTGCTAGCGCGCTTGGATAATAGTTCTTTTAAGATGGTCTGCAATTAGAAAATAAATAGTAACACGCCTCTTGTATTATTATTAGGGTTAGCAACTATATTATTACTGATATTACTATTAAAATATCAAAAAATGATAACAATAACAAACAAAATAATAATAATAATGAAGTTTGATTTATTTGTATTAGTTATTGTACTGTTTTTAAGATGTAACACAGAAAGGGCGAAAGGGCATTGTTTACCATAAAGTAAAACTACTTAAAACATGAAATTATCCATATAAAATGTGATGAAGCAGAGACAAAATCTGAAGGGAAAAAAAGTGAGGGAAAAACAGAATAAAAAATAAATCCGCCATTTCCCCATAAAAAGAGAAAACGGAGCAAAAAAAGCAGTAAAATAGCAAGTATTTATATTAGTGGCAGTAATTGTAGCATTATATATTCCTTTCTGTTATTCCGAAATTTTATTTCTAGTCTCTTTTACCGCCTGCAGTCCCCTTATTCATGCAGAATGGATCCCTCAGTTGTGTCTTCTACATCAGAAAGTTGAGAATACTCAGTGTTGGTTAGACAGGATATAACTCCTGGCCTGACCAGCATCTGTTCCACATAATGTGTGGCAGGTGCCAGTGCAGGTGTCTTTCATGGAAACCTAAAGAAACCTTTCTTCCCAGCAGAGTCCTCATAAATCTGGGCCTTCCCCCTCAGCAGTGAGCATGCTGATGGGCAGGCCTGCTAGCAGTGGTGCACTTATAACTATTGGAACCATCTTCCCTAGAGAATTGGGACATTTATTTGGTGGTGCCAATTGTTAATGCATGGTACTGATTACAAGAAAATAAAATGAACTGTAATTTAGCGAAAAATCATCTACTGCCAACTCTTAATTGGACCCACAGGCAAGTGAATGCCTATTTGACCCAGTGATGGTAACAAATCACACATAGACCAAGTGCAAGGATCCACCTGCCATGCAGGAATAGTTGTTCAAAAAGAATATGTCTATGTTCTGGGAATTTAACTATTTTGCAAGGTAACATTTACCTATTGCATGAGCGATCAAATCCTCATTATCACTTTTCTCCCCACTGCCGGAGGTCCCCTGCTGGCATCATAAACATTCTGATGGACACCAGTAGGGGCACTGACAAAGTGCCTCTTGTATATGCCGGAAAAATCTAAAACAAATTGTGGTTTCACAAGAGGATGTGTGATTGCCCTGCTTCCATAGAGCTAAATGCATTTTCAAAAGGCAATACTGCATCAGTTTGCTGCAGAATATGCTGGGCACATTCATTTTGTGACAACACGTAATATTGCGACCCCAGAGAGGGAAACATGTTGGTGCCAACAAAAAACTCTTGAAAGTGCTCCACATTTTGCATCACTAGCAGTTTATTTACTGTCATCACCTAAGAAGTGCCCTTAAAACCAATGAAGATATGCAGATGCCATCCCAGTGTGACATTCTTCTCTGTGGTCCACAAATAAATATCTTGCCACTTTTCTTTATAATCCTGGAGGCTGCCTGCATGTTACAAGGCCACCGCAGCAGGCACTCTTTCAGAGTCAGATTGCTTTATCTCAGAACAATTTGCCCACATGATGCAGATCCTGAACCAACACCCTTTTGTAATAACACACAATTAACTTCAAGGCAGTGAGTCTTTTTAAGAACCACTCCTATGTGTAGATTAGTAGATGCCAGCCTGGAATTAACACAAAAGGTGATGTTTATGGGTGGGCTGGGCCCAAGCAACACCTTGTTTCCAGAATTGGAAGAGCTTCCTAGTATACTTTTATGTGGTATGATCTAGCTAGCATATTTCAAGGCCATTTCCACATGAATGCTCCATACTGTAGTTGTACAGCATTAAACACAAAGCAAGGATTATCTCTAGCAACTACTTTGCTTGGAGGATGGCCGATGCCAAGACAGATCACTATACCCCAACTTGGCTTCTGCATCAAATGCTCTCTTTGTAATTGGACAGGATACCTGTGGCACCCTGTGAATCAGGAATGTTGGAGGAGAGTGTTGCTTGAACACTGGGTACAGCCACAAACCTTCCTCCCTCCCTCAACTCTACCACCAAATATGGTAACCGGCTGGCATCATAAATAAAACTCTTGCAACTTACCTCATTACGAAACCACAGCCCTGTGGAAATGACCACCACATAAAGGCAATACGGTTAGGTTTTGAGAATTCCAAATGAATTGGCTACGTATACACAGATAATCAGCATCACCACACAAAGGCTTTGTATTGTCAATAAGGTCAGATTCACCCAGTAGCATTCAGAGGCCCTCCGCTTGTTCCCTGCCTCACCCTAACGAAGAGTCCACCTAGTGGAGATTGTTCAGTGCATGGATTCATGTGATTATCTTTTTCTGATGCTGTGAATCCAGGACCCAGGCTCAGTTACGTCGGTGTATATCGAAGACTGCCTTAAATATGTATCCTGTGGGGCAAATTCAAACACTCAGATATTCCCTTTCAATTGCATAACTTTAGATGTTTCTATTCAAAGTCTAACGGTTGAAAGCAGGCTCAGATTTCAAAAAGTACTGGGTTTCAGCAATTAGCAGTTTTGAAACTGTTGGGTGTTCTTCAATGTACTTATATGTGAAATAATGGCTTATTTACGCAGTTGTGAATAAAATGAGGGAAATAAAATAAATCACAGGAAATCACAATTAGAGTGTTATCTATTGTTTTAATGGTGTGTCTTGATAAAATGTGGATTTTATTTTGTTTTTTTTGTGTGATCCCAATCCCCTATCAACAATGATAAAGGAATTGACCATTAACATATACTATTCAGGACATCCTTGGTAGCCACCAGCCACTGTGAGGTGGGTGGTGAGTCCATGCTCCCATAGTTATATTTTGCCCTTTTCTTTTTCGAAGGCACAGAGTGTTTATACTGGAGTGTACCATTAAGACCCTTGTGGATGAGAGGAGTATGAAAACATGTTCGAGAAATGTCTGAGAATGTTTTACTGCTTTTAATAGATGTCCAAATCAACTTTCCAAATTCTATATACATGAAGAAAAACCATAGCTCCTATTGGCCCGAATATTTGAGTGCTGTTTGGAATTTGTTTGCATTCTCGCCATGCTCGTCAGCCCAGCAGTAGTGCAGCACGAGGTGGAGGTAGCTGGTGGTCAATCTTTGGTCCCTAAAGTGAACTATGTGCCCTCTTGTTTTCAGAAGGCAGGGAGTGTGTAAACTGCGGGGCCACGTCCACACCGCTGTGGAGGAGAGACGGCACGGGGCATTACCTGTGTAACGCATGCGGGCTCTACCATAAAATGAATGGCCAGAACCGGCCCCTCATCAAGCCCAAGCGGAGGCTGGTAAGTAGCTCCTCGATGACCCAACGCACCAACGCTTTTTTCTTTCTTTCTTTAATTTCCTCAGCTCAGGAAGGGAAGCTTTCTCCGGGGATTTGGCAGCCCAGTCAAAAGACTTGTTATAGTCAACCGAAGAAGTGTTTTCAAGTAAGACCGAACAGACACTATCGGTTCCATAATGCACGTTTCTATCAATGTGCCTGCTAAGGTTACAGAACCGTCACTAGTTTTTTTTCTCCATTTTCATATAACCGGCCATCACTGAAAATAGTTTTTGGGGGTGAGCGGGAGATGAGGTCAGATCAGCAGAATATGAGCATTGTTTTCCAGGGAAAGACCTCATTAGGCGCAGGCCCCATTCTAATAAGGAGTTCATATCTGTAAATGTACAACGGTCTCGATTAGCGCTCGTTGAGATCCAAAGGTGCTGTGTAGGTATCCTCAACACAGTGCAAGCAGATCTTTAATGCTTGAAAAATGATTTCTCTGTCTCTGCATGAAATTACACATTTTGGATTTGTTTAATTTCTGGGGAAATTATATAGTTGTCGACTTCAGGCAGGACTTACATCAATACAATTATACACACTATTTGTTATACATTTTACTTAAAACAGGTGTTTACATTTGTAGTTCACACTCTGGCGCTGCAGTTAATAAACAAGGATGTGTCATAGAATAAGTGCCAACACTTGTATAGAAGTCTCAGTTCTAAGAGGGTGTCCCCTGAAGTACCACTGTGTACTCACCTCTCAAATCATCTACCGCTGCGTCCCCCCAAAACTGTCCTTATTCATGCCACTTACAGCACTGCAGGTATGAGGGGGCGACCGGTATCCAACAACTACAAAACTGCAATGTCTAAATAGGACTTTTAGGAAAATAAATATGCACGCAAGGATGAAAACAGATTGGTCTGAAAATGTCTCTAAAACTACTGTATGACATTATAGGACTTTGACGTGTCATTCTTTATGCAATATTTCACAACGTGTCCTAAGCAATAAAAGGCAAAAATAAATATTTGTTTTTCCCATCGGTTCAAATCCTTACTTCACAGTGCAAGGATTATGAACAGCCAGTGCGATATATATTTATATTCAGACATTGAAGGCAGACCCGCCCATATTGCTCACCTTAAAGCAACGCTAGTACTTTACAAAAACACCAGATAAAATACAATACGAATTAAGATAAATAAAATCTGTGCACTGGCCGGTTGTTATGGGAGGATGTCAGTGACGTCAGTCCTTGTAGGCCTCACACGCTGGACATGGCCTTGCCAGCTTCTTCAGACAGCACTGGCCCTGGTGCCTCCTGCTCACTAATGGGACTGACATCTTTCACACCCTCATTAGTGAAAGGAAAAGTCTTTCTAGAGAGGGAAGTTCTGCCAGGGCTTCGATTTTTGGCTTCTCAAGCTGGCTTTCCCTCTCTTAATGTGAAAGACAAACTTCCTAGGAAAAAGCTGCCGGATATCTGAGCACTGGAGATAAGTCGTGCACACTGAAGGCCTGTCTCCCTTGCCGAGTCACTAAGAGCTCTTTTATTCAACAGTACAAAGTAGATGGCTGGGGAACCCCCTTTTCTGGCTGGGAGCTGCAAAGTATAAAAGGAATCACAATTAAAACGCATCCTGTGCTGCAATAAACAGTCTGCTTAAAGTACTGTGCCCCTCAAATCACTCTGTGGGACATTGCCTTGCGTGCTGTCAGTATCCACAAGCCAGGAACAGCCGACGCTGAATATCCAAGTTTGTAAAATAACACACTGACCCTCCTTCCTATCTGGAATACGTTTTCGTTCATCTAACTAAAACAGCCCACGTTTGTAGGCAACGCTGAGATCTTTGCAGCCAGTATGGTAACAGAGCAGGTTAATGCATCTGCTGCTGGAACCTTTACAACCCGCAGGGCACAGGCTGCGATGCCAGTAAGGCTGACTCAGCCCTTCGGCCTCCAGTGTCGGCATCGTGAGCACTGATTGAGCAATAGTCACACTTGTTCTTTACACAGCTTCCAGAATGCAAAAACTCGTTCACAGGCGCTCTTTATAGTAATTACTCTCAAATAGTGCATTGCACATTTAAATAATGTCTAGACGCTGATTAGGAATAAGTACTTTTTATGACACCAAATCATCTGCCAGACATTCTTATTACATTCAATTACTTAGTCTCAAGATTTTAAATACAATCCTTGTTGATACTTTAAATTCCATAAACCTTTACATAGTCGGTAGTAGTTGGCCGATCTACAGGGCGTTGTACTTCTGGCATCATCTTTAATTTGCATTATTAATTTTATAGGCTAGAAAACCAACACCATTCACCTCACACCTTTTCTTGTTTTAACATGGCAACATATTTAACTCCACGATCGTCGACAAAAGGCTGAATGTCACATACACAGAATATGTGTGAGTAGAAAGAGTTTTCACATATTGGACTCGAGTAGCTGGGGGAGATGCATTGTGCCGTAAAACAGTAAAGACACTGTTATTACTTGTAAATCTTAGAAAGAGTTACACCTAAAAGAGAGCTTTCTTGGTTTGTTCTCTTTGTTTTATTTGAAGACGCATTCGTGGTTTATAACAGCAAACACCAATAAGAACAGTAACACTGCTAATTATTAACAATAATGATAATATTAATAACATATATAAAAATATTAATATCGCCCTACCAGCAAAGTAGATATGGTAAAATAGCAAATCCCATATGTTTAAGGGTGCATATTGGTAGGAAGAAGCAGACATCCAAATTGTGGGTTAGTTGTGTGTTTTGACTTGTATATATATTCATGTTAATATCTCCACGCTGCATAATTGAAATGTGTTTTTTTTCACTTGCAGTCTGCAGCTAGAAGAGCAGGTACTTCCTGTGCCAACTGCCAGACGACCACCACCACCCTGTGGAGGAGAAATGCCAACGGGGATCCTGTCTGTAACGCTTGCGGACTTTACTACAAACTGCACAATGTAAGTGTAATTCCAACTCTCGGCCAGTGGGGGCAGGCTAGAAGAACACTCCTGGCTAGTTCAAATAACTCTGCATCCTTCTGAGGCCTGTAAAATGAGTAACATTGAGGTGGTTAAATGTATTACCTGCTATTTGTCAGCAGTGCTACAAGCCATAACAACAATGATAATAATGATAATAAGTAATAGTAAGAATTACAGACTGCAAATATAATATTAATACCCATAATGATAAAATTATTTATGTAATCTACAAGATAAAGTACCCCCTGCTGTACATTATATACTAATGCAAGTCACTGAGGAGTAGTTCCTTTATATGGTCATGCATGTCTGAGGTGTCTTGCAATATCCTTACAAGGTACAGGAGGTGGTACATTATTCCTTGTTACACATGGTCACACAATAATCCTTCCTACAAATTGCTTATGTCCTCGGAGTGTTGCTCTTTCATATGATAGAGATAGGGTGCTTGTAAACATGAAGAATAAAACTAGAATCTCTAGTACAAAATTAAATACACCACAAAACATCTGGGTCTTTGTTGCAAAAAGATATTGGTGTCAGTTTAGTACAAGCCTGATATGTGTAGAAACATGCAGAGACATTCCATTTTTTCTGCAGTTACCTAAAGCATGGAAAAAACAAACATATTGCCATTGTTTCTCCTTTCTGTTTATCACTGTTCATCTAGAAAAACAGAGCAGAAGAAGAGAAAACCATGTTTCATTGTCATTAGGTTGAGCATAGCAGTGCGCAAGTACTGCTTTTTTAGGTGCTGGTATCTATGTGGGCTTTTAACCACTCCCACGGCACGCTCATCACTATCACTCGTTCATGGGCTTTCCTTTAAAAAATCCTTTGTTATCATTGGTAAATGACTTTACGGTTGTGCCTCCTTGGGGAAGTTTTGTTACTGCCTTGGACATCGACCCTGTTACATGGATAATTTCACGATTGCCATTATGTTTGACTGCAAGCAAACTTCTTTTTCCTTTTGTGTCTGTCCAATGCGCTAGCAGTGGCCGTGGTGCTTTGAATCGGCTTGCTTATGTCAAATGTTTTACTTTTGATTTTCAATTTATGTGGCAAGAAAAGTCCAGTTAGGAATTTACAATGCTAATAGCTCTAACTTGAGCAAACGCGAGACCCATTGCATTGCAAATTCTTGTATTTTAAAGTTGTTACTATGCTCTGTGACCTGCATTTCCCCTCGACTGCTTGCTCTGGTAGTAAGAAGTGTGATGCCAGAACTCAACAGTAATAGGTTATTACAGTTGAGTAGCTATGTCATATGTTTATTATGGGCACCAAGGGATGTCACAAGTCTCCTGGAATAAGGAAATTAGAGACAAGCTTTTATGTATTGTAAACACATACAGGGCAATAGATAGGGCAGTATGGTTCATAATTGTAATAAATCCATGATGTATTTTAATGCATTATTAGATATGTTTTGAAACTCGGGGCAATCAAACACCTGCCTTCATTAAGGTAATATCTTACTAAGCCATTAAACAAATTACATTAATAATGAATGAACTTGCAGTTGATGGAATAGACTTCCAGTGGCCTTTACATAATTATCAAAAAAGTAGGCACTGCCTATGTGTCATATGTCGCTCTCTTTCTATAACTCCGTGTCCTGCTGTGCAAGTGGTAAAAGTAGGCCAGTCCTCCACTGCTTCCTCACTTTGTCAACATTTCTACCTGCCCTAGAGTGTACATTAGAAATGAAAGTGGATAGAAGGGACAGTAGGCGTTAACGATGTTAGTTGTGAGAGATGCGTGTGATCATTAATTCTTACTATGGGCGGGTTTATTTCCCTTTTCAGAAGCCACAGCTCTCCACTCATCCACCCACCCACTAATCTGTGTATATGACCACTTCCCTGTTCACACTCCTGTGCATCCATCCATCCATATATCCATACATTCGCCCATATAAATATCTGGGTTTACCTATCTTTCTCTGTGTGTTCATATTTCCTTTGGTCCATATTTCATATGTAGGGTTTTGGACCGTGTTTCATGAATATATATTATGACACAATAAAGCCACTAGTGCATTGTGGTTGGTTACTTGTTAATAAACCATGACGTCACAGTTCGAAATGCACCCAAAAGCTCAAAGCAAGATTCTTAGGCCATAACTAAGGCTCCTAGTTTTCCCTGTTACTGATTTCTACAGAATTGCGGACAAAAACAATGCGTTACGCTGCTTTTTTAAAACGGAAAAAATACAGAAATTACTTTAATGTCAATATTTGTGCACATTACATTAAAAGCAGCTGTAAATAATTAAAAAAAAAAAGTTTTCAACAGCTGCTGATTTGCTCACGTGTTTGTACAATGGCATGTACAGATGTCTTTGTGCTATATGTGGCTTCATACGGCTAACATTCCAAAAACACCGGCTTGGAATGTACATTTATAAGTTAAATCAAGGTGCAAATATTGTAGTTGGATCTTTAGTTCTTCCCTCTAATAAATATGGATAAACAGCAATACAATGAACAAATATTTAATATGAATAAATGCAGACGGAAATGCTAAATAACATAATTACCACAAAAGCGGAAGTCTGCACCATAAAACACGTTATTGTCCCTTAAAGTGACATCAGTAAGTCCAAGCCAGTGTACATGACCCCTATTGTGGTATCACTCCCTCCTGTTGTGATGAAATTGACATTTATTTTGACATGACTGGGTACTGCTGAGATTTTACTGACCCTTACTGTGATATGGCTCTATCTAGCTTTGATGAAATTGACCCCTATTTTATAATCACGGAGTCTTACAGAGATGTGCGACAGTACCGCCATAGAGACTTCACTGAATTCAGTGGTATTGCCACTGACTCTCAATGTGATGTCACATGGAGCTAGTGTCCTTTGCTCGAGCCTTTCCATACTACCACTGAGCTCCACGGTGATGTATTAGTTCATTACTATGATGTCACTTAAAACTATCGTGAAGTGATTGAAACCTTTTGTGTGATCTCTAATCCCTGCCGTGAGTTATTAGACCCCTAATGTGGTATTACTGAGTCCTCCTGAGGTCTCGCTGTCCTGCATTGTGGTGTCAGTGAAAACTGCTGTGATGTCTCTTAGTGTCACGGCGATGTCACTCATGACTGACACATCCTGATATCACTCAGAGCTATAGTGCAGTAGACTGCTGTGCGAGCACTGAGCGCTGCTGTGGGGATTTGGTCTGTAACTTGCTATGGCCGACCTGTGATGTGACGTCATTGACCCGAGTTGCAATATCAGTGAGAAGTCGTGGGATAGCCTTGACCCTTGCTAGTCTCTCACTGGGATCACGGATGATGTTTTTGCTCCTTTAATGTGAAGCCACTCTCTGTTCTGCGACCACTGAGCCTTGGTGTCGTGTATTTGAATCCCCAAGTGATTTCCCTAAACTTTTTGGCTTCTTCTAATGACATCACCGAATTCTGAAAATATATCCATCCTCTGCTCCTGAAGACTACCCCTGGTCTGGAACGTAACAAATAAAAGTTGAGAAACTGTCAAGAAATCTGCGCACGGATTGGAATATCCCCTGCAAACCGAGGCCACCTCAGTCGTGAGTTTGTACCAGGGGGGTCGGCAAGAATGTGTTAATTGTTATGTGGCCGGCGCCAGCCTAATTTAATCAGCTAATGCGCTGGAGGGGCCTTTGTGAGTGTGAGAGGTGACAGGCTTCCAGCGCAGGCTGCCTGCCTGCGGACAGCTGTCAGTGGAGGCAGGGCCCCGTCACCCCCGCACTCCTGGAAGTGTGAGGGCTTTCCTGCGGGGTCAGGGCCCTGGCTCCGGAGCGCTGCACGGGCAGATCCCTCATCCCCGCTCCGGGCTGAAAGGAGCTCTCTGGGCCTCCAGATCCTGGTAGCAGCAACGCGCAAACCGCTGCGGGGACTTTCGGAAAACTGGCGAACACGTCGGAGGGAAAATCCCAAGAAAGGCTCTGCACCCCTTAAAACGTGTTCGCCGCGCTTTTAGATATGGGGCATTTCAAGCTAACCCCCTTCTGTTGACCAGTGCTTGAAATGGAAAAATAGAAGTGCATGTACTCTGCGCCAGTTTAGGAACACGCTTCAACAGAGATCGCACGACAGAAAACATATACATCCCGAGGAAAATACACATTCCTTCTTATTTTGCTCCATTCACACGGGAAATTACTGATCTTTGGATACCTATACGATAACAGCATCAATATTTGTGCAGCCTGCCTTTTGACAAAAAAAAAAACAGAACAAATGTGTCGTTTAAATGTTGTCCATCGTACCTTTATATTACAATTCAGTGTAATCGGTGAGGCGCTGGTGGTGAAATTACACAGGCGCCTACGTTGCCCATTTCTCCTCAGATTTAACCCGCCGCTATGTATTTTATTAAACGCAAATCTAGTACAGCTATACACAGTAAATGCCATTTTTTTCCATTGGACAGTCCCGAAATATGCATACAAAAGTTAAAAACTAAATGAGGGAAAGTGACTATAAATAGAACAATTAATAGAAAAAAGACAGTGACAAACCTAACAAACTATCATAGGTATTTGAGCACACAGTTCAGTCATGGCCATGTGGTACGATATGTTTCTCAAAGGTTGCAAGAGTCAATGGTTCTCAGATCCAATCTTCAGCTCCAAGACTTGCGCATGTGTGATGTACAGTGAACACCCCATGGTCTCTGTTGGGCTGCGCCATTTCGGTCTCGCAATCTGTGGAAAGGAGGAATTTGAGGCTGTGTTAGCAGCCCAGAGGTCCACTAATGATTCGCACATTTTATTGGCCCGCTCACAAGCGGGGGTGAATTGAGGTTTGCTGTATGTTGGCATCTGCTGCCTCCGTTCAACCCGCCCTCTTTAAGCAACTAAGATGTTTCAGTAGTTAAACTTTCTTGCAAAGATTCACAAAACCTGCAGGTAAAGGATGTCCTTCTAAACAGGCGATAAAACATAGAACCTAAATGCACGTAATAGGTTTAAAACATGATTTAAGTAAATTGGCAGATTTTAGCTAAATTAGATGGTTGTTATTCTGTAATAGTTGCACAACAGATTATTTAAGAACAAGTGAACGGATTCCCACTGGTGCATCCCTTCTGTGGAAAACACCCCTTTCTTGGTTGCTACCTTCTGATTGCTCACAGCTGCCTGTAGCCTTATAATGACTGTCTCAATTGCATGTTGTAAGTTACCATTTACTTTATCAATAGAAACAATTTTGCCAAGACTGTGTATACACACATTTGTTATGACTGATGATGGGCAGACCCCATGTGCTTGCTTTCCTTAAAAGAGGTAGTTCACGTAATCCCTGCATTCTTGTATATATAAGAGGACAGTTCTGCCCTTGTTCCATGGGCCAGGATTCCATTACGTATGACAACACTGGGTATGATAGATAATGAACGCTTTGAAATGAGTAATGGGTGGGCATTGCTAGTGAGCAAACAACATGGAAAGCACAAAAAAATAATGGCTTTTTGTTTAGATTAACAGACCCTTGACTATGAAGAAAGAAGGCATCCAGACGAGAAACCGAAAAATGTCTAGCAAGTCCAAGAAGTGCAAAAAGATCCACGACGGCCTCGACGACTACCCCAAGAGCAGCTCTTTCAGCCCAGCCACCCTCTCCAGACATATGTCATCATTGAGTCACTTATCACCGTTCAGCCACTCCGGCCACATGCTGAGTACACCCACTCCCATGCACCCCTCCTCCAGCCTTTCCTTTGGACCTCACCACCCTTCCAGTATGGTCACCGCCATGGGCTAGATCCCATCAGGTGACACAAAAAACAAGACACAGACTCCTCCCAAGACCTCCAGTTATGCTTGCATTTTCGCAGGAGCGGCATCATAATGGCTAAACCATGGACCACTGGTTTAAAGACTGATGCAAAGGTGGCCATTTTTCTTTCACCAGGAAAAGGAACTCTCTATGATGCCTGCATTGTCATCTGTTGGAGCCGGATCCCAATTTGTGAATAAGCAATTTTGACTCACGTTCCCTAATTCCCAGGGTCTTTAGTGCGGTGGAAAAACGCTCAACGTTGCATATAACTTAAACTGTAAAAAAATCTGTACATCTTATGAAGACTTTATTGCCTATTGGGCAGCTGTTCTGGAGTGAATATGGACGACAGGGAAAGGTTACAAGCAATGTAGCTCAGAAAAGCCAGGACTGGAAGAAGAGACATGCTCTCTGCAAGGAGCGGCAAGGCCGGCAGTTTTGTCGTCCTTCGAAGGAGGAAGGTGTTTCATGCATTAAAAGTTGTAAACTTTATCATTCATCCAGGCCACAGGCCTCTGCGGAGGAAGTACTATCGGTCCCCGGAAAGGTGTGTTACCAAGCCGATATCGCCACGAGGGCATGCACCGGGCCTGACAGCATTGTGAACAAGTCCCTGTAATTGTCGTTCGTATGTATAATTCTAAGCACCAAAATAACGAAGCTGTAGATTTATTCATCTTATTATACAGACTGAATGGTTGTAAAAATTTATTTACTGCTAGTGTAAAGAACTGCTTTTTGTTTTCATAATATTTTTCCCTTATTTGAGAATAAACTAGATTAAATTCTGTTGATTTGACGTCCGGTTTTGGCATGGTCAGCTTCTGTGTTTCCCACATGGTTTTGATAATATTCTTGTAAGAGCTTGCACCCAGCTTGACAGGCTTCACCGTGTAACACAGCGATATGGTTGCAACATTTCCACATTCTGGGGAGCTCATACCACAACATAGTGACACCAGGGATAAATATGTACTACACAAATGGTTATAACATAATATTTATGTCAATATCATGTCTGAAAAGATGATATTCCGTATAAAGAAATGCCTCATCTACCGAGGTGGTGAGGAACACATGTTGCTAACTATTTTAGATGAGAATTTCATCATGTTTAAATATATTTATTAGTTTAGAATGAAGAATCATGTCTTTTTCTTCATTATTTCCAAAATGCCCTGAGCGCTTTGGAGCAAACTAAAATATACTCACCTATTCTGATGCCATAGAAAATTGTGGGCATTACTAAGTCCCTCTATCTTTTCTCATAATAGTTCTGGGAATAGCATGTCCACATTATCTTGTGACAAGTACTCTTCTTAGGAGACTGACAGCATTTGATAAAATGTGCTCTAGCACGCATCACTGCATCTGGAACAACACAGCAGGATCCTGCTATCCCTTTTGGATCAGCTTTAGCACACTTTATCCAACTTACAGCTCAGAAGTGTTATACGTACGCAATGGAGTGATGGCCTTCACACAACTGGTTTTATCTTCTGTTTCTCACCTTTGTAAGTAGCTGTGGTCAGTTCTAAATTTGTAAAAATAAATAAATCAATAAATGAAGATGCCTAAAATATTTCTTGGGAGGGCTCCGTAATCCCCCCCACCACACTAATTCTGTCCACAGCCTGCAAGGACAATGGCTAAAGCTGGACTGCGGCAAGCGAGCTCATCTTCCTCACTAAATAATTGAGGATTCTTTCTCCAAGAAAATTTAGGAAAAATGATTTCAGACAGTGCATTTTACCTGATAATTTTTCTCTTAAATTTGCTAAAAATGTAAAAATTCTCAGAATCAAGGGATGCAACTTTTTCTTTTGATTAATAGAACGCTCAGGTACCTAGCCGTGCCTAGCTAGAATGCGCTACACAAATACCATCATTATTATTCTCATTCTCATCGGAGGGGGGGCATAGCAGCTCTTTACGGGCTTACCAAATACGTTTGACGATGTATTTATTATTCTGCCTGCTATAGGTAGTAGGATAATTCTGTAGGCTCATGCGGCTGTTTAGTGGATGTCTGTAATATGAATATCACAGGCTTGAATCTCCACATGAGGGTGATAAAGTGAATAACAACATCAGTTATTACCACGTCACAATTAAATGTATTCTATTAGAGCATCCATCACATTACACATCTGCCTGGTGGGCTCCAGGTCATCTATTACAGAACTTTGCATGCTTCGTATTTGAGCCCATAGTTAGAATGATAAAAGCAAAACTGAAAGTCTTAAAAAAGTCAGGACTGAATTAAGGCGACACTGATGCTTGTGAGCTGGAGCACTTGAGCTATGTAGTTAATGAAATAGAAGGCAACAGTGGTGTTATTAGAAAATAACACTGTTCTCCAAGAAACACTGATTTCCTCTTTTTGTCAAACATTTTGCTCAGCACATTTTCCCTGAAAAGAACAGTCGCCAATTCTTTTTTTTTTTAGACCGCTTGAGCCTCAGGGGCTTAAAGGAATGCACATGTGCCCACAACACAAGAAGAATGACGACAACACCTGCTGTTTAAAGCTGGCCATGTATGCGTACATTTCACGACACGTGTAGTAACCCCACGATTCAATTGACTGCCTATTCAAAGTCACTGTTAACAGTTGCGAGGTAGGCATGTTGAAACACCTGAGGACAACTAGCTAGGAACACACCAAGTCCGCGAAAGCAGGCTCTGGGGTGCTGTGTACCCTGTTGCTTGGCTAACATGCCAACATGCTGCTGACTGATGGACCCAACGAACCAGCCTATGGCACTGGCTGGTGGTTGGCGAGTACCAGGAGTGCTAGGATCCCGATTTGTTGGGGCATTGCATTGTTATTTACATTGCGTGAATGCCCCTGGTGTGACCCCGCCGCCATTGTTTTCTCTAGATGTTAGATGAATGGGCGCTGTACACTGTTTCTACGGCCTGCCATGAAACCTGATGCATTTCTCTGTCATGACACATTGTGCCAGTCCTTTGACGCTGCATTTTCTCCCCAAATCTTCTGCTTTCTTCCCCTGGTCACAGTTCTAGTCAAGGACAAAGTGACACATAAACGGAGAAAATGTGCATGTTGCAGTGCATTGACGACTTGAGAAAAAGTTGCCCTAAATGGAGGAGTTTAGAAGGAATGTACATAAGCGTTTTAATGGGATGAATATTAAACGCGGTACCTTCTTGCCAGCAGCCCCTGCAGACAGAAATAGCACGTGCATGTCTTTTGTCCGAGTTCAAAATCAGAAATATTTCCATCCTTATGCATATCAGCACCAGCCCTCCTCTTCCACCCCGCCACCCACCTATAGGCACCTGTAATTTTACAGTAAAGCAGTCGCACCACAGGTTCTGACTTTCCAAAGTCACATCATCACTCCGGGTGTTCAGTGGTGTTTCAGTTCATCTTGTTTCAGCCTACGAACCAAGGAGCACCATCTGGGTCTCTTTTAATGGGAATTGCTTTTCTGATGTGGGCCTGCTCACCTTAAACGTCTGACTTTCATATGCCATTACTGAGCGCAGGTGTCATCAGGGCTTTGAGTGGGCAGGTCCTTCCGGGTCTGAAACCCGGTAGTAACTACAAATGGACATTGAAATAGTCCCTTTCGAGCTCTACATCCAGGTCTTTAACTATTTTGTCGTGAAAAAGACTGATCAGTTTCTGAACAACTGAATGTGAGAAATGTTTAGGTAATTCACAACCGCGATGTAGCTCCTGTTTGTATTCTACATGTTTTACCTAATTTTGCGTTCCATGAAGCTGGTATCTATTTCCAGGCTGTTGAGTTCTTGTATTCTGTTTTCTTGCAGCATCCTACTCTCGGATACTGCAGTCTGTGAACCGCGCTGCCTGTAGGTGTTTATAACAGGCCTTGATTGAGAGGTCTGGAGTTGAGGCTGAAGGCAGTGCAGGTTTCAGAGTACTTGCCAGTGGGTCAAAAAGGTGTTCGGAACACATGGTCATTCAATCTTTGGCCTCTCTGCAGAGCGCATCGAGCAATGGTCTTGTAGTCCGGTTGCTATCGTTCTTCTGTGCAAATCTGTTTGACGAAAGTACACAGCTGCCCAGCATTGGCAAGGCAAAAGAAAATGCAGTGCTTACAGATGTGTGGGTGCGTTTTTTGGAGGGGGATCAAACGAGGGGTTCAGGAGAAAGCTAAAAGAGGGTGCCGAATGAGAAGGAGATGCAGTGTAGGTTATCAGATGGGGTGACTGGAGAGGAAAAGGGAGCACTGGTCTAACACAAGGTGAACCTAACCGGAGTGATCCAGACACTTTAAAGACCACTATCCCCTTCACAGGCCTCAGTAATGTTTAATTCACAATCTCACAATTCCAGAATTAAACTATTTTCAATAATATTTAAATAAAAAGTATCATTGTTGATTACCTTAAACAGCTAGCACCCATAAGCCGTAAATCCTGGGTGGTTTTAGATGTATGTTAGTAGTTGTGTTTTTTTCTGGATGCGGGAACGAAGCTCAGAGGAATGAAAATACCGGTCAGTGGGAACCCTATGGGAAACACAGAATTTAAGTTTATGTGTTTAAACCATGGTTTTAATCACATAAGCACGCCCTTTTAGAGACTCCCCACTTTTTTCATCCCACTTAATGCCCTGGGTCTTATACTGAGATCCCTTGCTCTCAGGATGGCGCACGCACATTAAGCTGTACTGCACAGTGGGACCCGAACAGTCGGCTCATGGGTGAGTCTCCCAGGAAGAAGTGATGTCACCCTGTGAGTCACCTGAAGCACTGCAGACGCACAATGAATTGCTTAGGTGGGCTGTGCATCTTTTAAGGAAAGGCTGCCGGCCCCTTCAACCAGGACATTTTTGAATAGGTTAGACCTTCTTGTAACAGTCTGGCCGTAATACTTTCAGTGGGATGGGTAAAAACAGTCAAGGTCCTTAGAAATAAGTGCAAATTATCTACCGAATGTGGTAGGTCTAGTGCTGGCGAGCTTAGGTGACCAAAATAACTATGGGCGCAGGAAGTCCAGGAGGTGAGTTTCTCTATCTTTGGTAAGGTAAGTCTATGATTGCATTTTTGATGGTGTGTTGGCTAGGTTGTCTTTGTTCTTTGAAAAGCATTAACGAAGCCAGTAGGTCTGGCTTTTTTGTTAGGAGAATGTTTGGTAATTGTTGGTTGACTTATTTTGTCTTGCCTCAAATGTACTAAACGTAATGAAACAACATCTCAAGCTACAACATTATGGAAGCTGAGAGTTGAGTCCCTTTTGCTGAACAGACTACAATAGCAGATTTACACTGTGATCTCAAAGATAAGTGAAATGAAAAGGACTCAGGAAATATGCATTGCAAGTGGAGTGTTTAAAAGGTGTGTACAACAATATACTGCATAGTATTTACTTTTGCCAGAGCAGTATTTTTTATTGCATCTCTAAGAAAGCCTGTGTACACGTATTTACTTTGTGATTACAAAAAAAACCTGTAAATCTCATAGAAGAATGTGCAAGAACGATTCGTGAATAACAGTGTCTTTATGACTGGCTAATGAATCCACACAGAACACTCTTCCTAAACAAAATAGCCCTAAATCAGCAAATAAAATGGCATAATGGTATCCAAGTTAATGCATCAGAGAATACTCACTGGTTCAATTACAAGCTGCATGCCATGTTTCACCTCCAGTCTAACAAGGAAGAAAGTATCAAGCAACAAAATGCAATGGCATTGACTGACAACCCACCAGGCTGTAGCAAACCAAGAAAACACATTAAAGTCAATGACTGGTAGGGGGTGACCAAACACCAATTCATTCTGTAGATCGTATTGCACTTTTGTTTAACTTATTACATGGGTTATCCAAACAGCTAAAGCTTTGTGTAGCTGAACAAAATAAAATAAAATAAAAATAAAAATAGATCGGAAGCAATTGTTAATATCGTTAAAATTGATACGTTTTAAGGATTATTAATCTTATTAATGCCAGAGTAGTGCAGATATCTTGGCTGTTTCCTCTTTATATAAGGCTTGCTTAACCCGCATTAACTACTTTGCAAATTGTTCCTTGCAGAAGAAAGATTGCTATTACTTCTGTTGTTGGTGCAGTGACTTTGACTAGTTCTATATATTAAAGACTACCAGTAGAGAACCTAGTAAACTGTTAGGCTCTTGAGTTCGCTGCAATTTGCCTTCAACGTCAAGTAGATTTCTGTAAAATTATTTTGTTTTACTGAAGAGTCCTGACGGTCCTAAAACATTCTATAAACGTGCACTACTTAGTGTGTAGTTGTTCCAAATATTTTAAACCTCAATAATTCAAGGTTGTATACTTCAGTGCTTTTTTCAGAACGTGCCTTGGTTTTGTAATCTAGCAGACTGCAATTTATGATGGCAACACCTTTAAATAAATATAGATAGGTATATATAAATTTACAAGAAAATATATAAGGGTTCTGTGAGGCAACTATTTCTAAGGGCCCTGTGCCGTACCGGTGATATATATTTAGTCTCTGCGAGGAGTATTCAAACTCATATTGTGGAGAGAAAGGATTAATGGAACAATAATCCGAAAACGAGGATAGATTTATGAGAACATTTAAGGTAATTACTTTGCACGTTGACATAACTAACATAAGATGATCCATTTACAATGTTTTTTCTAGTTACTCTAATAAAAGGATCACAGAGACTAAAACATGCCTATGCTCCTTTCTGATTCCTGAATATTTTAGGTACTTCCAGAATCCAAAGTGTCAAACATTATATTCAACAATAGCAAGGGTTTTATGGAATTAGTGACATCATTGCACTATGTCCTTTGTGTTGATATCTCATTGCTCTTTTTCAGCTCTTATTTTACCCCTTTGGTTTTCATAATATGGATTTGAAATACTTTCAGGAGGTTAGGGAGTAGTCAGAATACTGGCTTCATGCTGATCGCATGCAGTCCACACCATGAAAGAATATTCTACAATAGGAAAATGTGTGTGCTCTCTGTATATATTTGGGTGGCCTCTGATTACAAATTTTTGCTTTGTCCTTATTTTTACTTGTCCATAGAGAGCAGCAGTAGCCAGTGCTTCTTCTTTATTTCTCCTTTAGTGTTTTCTTCACTATAGGCAGAGCAGGCTGTTTGAGATTATGTTGTCTCTTTATGTCCGCATGAGCTGCATCCTAAAGTTCTCTCTTACTCTTGAACAAGTTGCATCTCTGATTGGGACCCTTGGAGGCAAGGCAGGGCCAATAATGCATATTTACCAAATACATATAAATGTTATAGATTTGAGGAAGGCAAACTGTCTTCCATGGACATCTAAAGCAGTTAGGGCCACATGTACAAATGTCAGGTTTTGCGAGTCGCAAATTGTGAGTATTAAAAACATGATATACAACGGTGTCTCAGACACTGTTAGCGATTCCTAAATGGGTCACAAGGGAGCTACCTCATTAATCTTCACAAGGCAGGTCACAATTTGCGATCCATTGGGAATGGCCGGTACTGGCAGGGATGTTGGCCTGCTGGGGTCAGCAGACCACTATGTCTGTGACTGCTTTTTAAATAAAGTATTTTTTAAAAATGCAGCCCGTTTTCCTTAACTCCTTCGCTGCCAGGCCTTTTGCCCCTCAGGTACCAGACCTTTTTTTGGCTATTTGGGGCAGTTCGTGCTTAGGTTTACCTACCCACACCAAATTTGTGTCCTTTTTTCCAAGATCCTAGGGATACTGAGAGTTTGTGGGTTCCCCTGGAGGAGACCAAGAAATTGGACAAAATACAGCAAAAGTTTAGTTTTAAAAAAAAAATGGGGAAAAAGGCTGCAGAAGAAAGCTTGTGTTTTTTTTAATGAAAATGGCATCAACAAATGGTTTGCAGTGCTAAAATCACCATCTTCCCAGCTTTCAGGAACAGGCAGACTTGAATCAGAAAACTATATTTTTCAACACAATTTTGGCATTTTACTGGGACATTCCCCATTTTTTACTATTTTTGTGCTTTTAGCCTCTTTCCTGTTAGCGACAGAAATGGGTGTGAAACCAATGTTGAATCCTGGACAGCTAAACATTTCTGAAAAGTGGAAAAATCCTGAATTCAGCAAGAGGTCACTTGTGTAGATCCTATAGGGTCTTCCTACAGAAAATAACAGTTGAAATAAAAAAATATTGAAATTGAGGTGAAGATAACAGCAATTTCTCCCCACGTTTTACTCTTTAACTTTCTTCTGCGATGTTAGATTTTCAAAAGCAATACACCATTATGTCTGCTGAAATCTTCTTGTTGCGGGGATATATAGGGCTTGTAGGTTCATCAAGAACCCCAGGTACTCAGAGCCAATAAAGGAGCTGCACCTTGCAGTGTGTTTTCATTGTATACCGGGTACACAGCAATTCATTTGGTGAAATATAAAGAGTGAAAAATAGGTATCAAGAAAACCTTTCGTATTTCCAAAATGGGCACAAGATAAGTTGTTGGGAAGAAGTGGGTGTTTGCACATCTCTGAATTCTGGGGCCCCCATACTAGCATGTGAATTACAGGGCATTTCTCAAATAGACGTCTTTTATTACACACTGTCTTACATTTGGAAGGAAAAATGTAGAGAAAGACAATCACCCAGATCAAAATGGTACCTAACTTGTGTGGGTAGACCTAGTGCCGCAACAGGAAACGAAACATGGACACATCACATTTTTACATGGAAATCTGACGTGTTTTTTGGAAAGTGCGTAGCTGTGTATTTTGGCCTCTATCTCAGCTGGCAACTAGGGAAACCTACCAAACCTGTGCATTTTTTAAAAATAGACACTTACAGGAATCCAGGAAGGAATGACTTGTGGGGCTCTCACCAGGTTCTATTCCTCAGAATCCTTTGCAAACCTCACAATCTGGCAAAACACACTTTTTCCTCACATTTCGATAATAGAAAGTTCTGGAATCTGAGGGGAACCACAAACGTCCTTTTATCCAGCATTCCCCCAGGTCTCCCGATAAAAATGGTACCTCAGTTGTGTGGGTAGGCCTAGTGCCGGCAACAGGAAATGCCCCAAAACACTACGTGGGCACATCAAAATTATCAAATACAAAACTACCTGTTTTTGAGGGGAGCACCTGCGTTTTTGGTCCTGGGCTTAGCAGCCATCTAGGGAAACCTATTAAACCCAGACATTTTTGAAAACTAGACACCTGAGGGAGTCCAGGGAGGTGTGACTACAGTGTATCCCCTAGTATTTTCTTATCCAAAATCCTCAGCAAATCTCAAATTTAGCTAAAAAGATCACAGTTTCCCCACATTTCTGTGTGGGATCACTGCACCTGCACAAATTTCCTACTACCCAACGTTCCCCTCAGTCTCCTGATAAAAATGATACCTCAGTTGTGTAGGTAGGCCAAGTGCCTGGACAGGGAAGAGCCAAAAGCAGGTCGAAATTGAGGGGGCACCAAAGCGGGTCCAAAAGGGCAGTTTGAAAAAAAAAGTTTTTAGACTGACAAGTGGGGCAGAATGTTTATCGGTATAGATGCAACAATGCTGGGTGGTAGGAAGTTTGTGGATTCATGCAGGTTCCAGAAGGTTCCATCATAAAAATATAGGGAAAATGTATGATTTCAAGCATAGTTGGAGGTTTGCAGAGCATTGTGGGTAGGAAAATGGTGCGAGGTGCATGTGAAGCACACCACCCTGGACTCACCCAGATGTTTAGTTTTCAGATGTGTCTAGGTCTCATAGATTTTTCTACATGGCAGCGTCCCAAAGTTAAAAAAGTGCAGCCCTCACCATTTCACGTGGGATTATTTTGAGAGTTAGAGAAGCTCTCATGGCCCAAATGTAAAACCAAAGCCCAAAATAATCAAATGCCCTCTTGCTTGCCATTAGGATAAGATCTTTTAGTGTGCAGGGGAGAGGTGAAAGACTGTTACCGCCTTTAGTTGGGGTAGGGGCATCACCATGTCACACTGGTTGGTAGCCACCAGCGATTTCCCTTCCATCCCTGCCCAATGGAGGGGGAATGGGAGGCCCACAAGGGGTGCAGGACGAGCTGGTCTCATCCTCGGCACATGGTAACTGTGGCGAGGGTGAGACCAACTTGTCCAAGGCACCCGAGGGGTTAAAGAAAAATGGGCTGTATTTCAGAAATAAAAATGAAAAGTTTCCTTTTCATTTTTTCAGAGTAGGCAGTGGTCTGAAAAAAAGTTGGCACTTCCATTCACAAAGGAGCTCTTCCCGTTTGCGAATGGCTTACCACCAATTTGAAATTAGTGATAATCTGCGAATGCTTTGCGATCGCATTTTGGTCGCAAACCATTCATACATACCTTTCATATTCAGTCTTAGGAAGAGACGGCCTGAATATGCTCCTTCCTACTGATTCGCAAATTGGGCTTTGTACATCCCAAGAAGCATTTTTCTACTTACAAGTGGCCCGGTTCTGCGAATTGGCCTGTTTGCAACTAGATGTTTTGTCCATGTGGCCCCTAATCCTTCTAAAGATTCCTGAGGAATCTTGATCCTCCAACCAATTAGCTTTTCATTTCAGGTGGCTCCTGTCCCCAGCCCCAGATCCCTACTGTACATTCACAGCAATAATACTTTGGGAAAGACCACCTGCTTCCAATATGCAATATTTCTGAAGATGGGCAAGCCTTTTTTATGCAGCATTTTAAGAGTCTTCAAGTCGTGAGGCGATTCTGAAAGATTTCCTCCCTTAGAAACTGCAGTTATCAGGTAATCCCAAAGGAATCACTGAGCATAAATAAACCCATTCTAATTTGCTCAAGATAACCCTGCATGTGCAGACAATATAGCCCTAAAAGGAATACATTTGCCTACCAGCAACCTGTGAAGATTATTAATCTAACACATCCAGCTGGAATGTTGGCTTAGCAGGATTGGATTTCTTCACCTAGGCCATACCCACACATTTAGATGCAGGAGGGTCACAGCTTCATTGAGAGCTAACATGATTGTAGGAAAGTGGACAGACAAACTCATAGGTTATATCAAAGTCTCTAGTTCAAGGCATAGTCTTGTGTGGTGATGTGATGTCTGCTAGATTCAGCATACATCCCTAGGACAGTGACCAGGCAAGTTCACCATACCATGCAGCTATTGCAAAGCTCATTACCTATTGTTCTAGTGATGCTTGCCTCGGCACACCTGCCACTTTTCTTACAATTGTCTATACAACAAATGCCAACCTATCCTCCCCTATGATAAATCTACTACAGCTGGGGCCATGTTACTGCTAA
Organism: Pleurodeles waltl; assembly: GCF_031143425.1. NCBI lineage: Eukaryota > Metazoa > Chordata > Amphibia > Caudata > Salamandridae > Pleurodeles > Pleurodeles waltl. Next base: position 698,616,459 of record NC_090442.1, on the reverse strand, counting down.
GTGCCTTGGGTCAGAGTGGGAGGGTGTGCCTTCCCTCTGGTACCCTGGGCCACTTTAGTATTACAGAAGGGGCCACAGATGCTTGTACAGCTGCTTTTGTATAAAAGATCACGCTGGAGCTACATTTTTTAAACCAATTGTTATTGACACTCATAAGATGGAACACAGTACAGCAGTATATACTTTATAATAATGATACAGATTAGTATGAGGGCAGCATGACAAGGGGAGAATTGCACAGTCCACAGTATTCTTCCCTGCAGAGCATGGCACTCTCCACCTATGCCTACTTGGTTATATTAGTCTGCCAAATCAGAATTGAGGGGCGGTGGCTGATATCCACCACATTACTATCGCTCTTTTGTCCAGGAGGAGCGCTAGGTCAGTAAAACAAGTTGTGACTTTGCCTGTTTTGTGACAAGGGATCAAGGTAAGTAGACGGTTGGGACAGTATCTAGCCATTCCCTGTCTGTTGCCCATGATATATTGGACAGAATAGTGTTCCAGAAGGGTCCCAAGGACCCGCAGGTCGAGGGCATATGGACTACGCCAGCCGAGTCCATCCTTCACTAGGGTCATTCATCCGCTAACATGGGATAGGTGTGGTGGAGTTATTGGGGGTCAGGTAGGCTCTGTGCAAGAATTGTTTGTATTTAAATCAGGGATCTTGCTAGGGTATTCTAGTACCTTGAGCCATTCTGAGGCGTGAAATAATTGTCCCAAAAAAGTCTCCTAGCCAGACCAAAGGTGGGTCATTGCCTCTAGGGGGGGTCACATGTGAAGCCTTAGTATAACCATGTTACCAGTCACCTGCTGCCAGTCACCTGCTGTGTTGTATTGAATGCAGTGTATGGAGTTGTGGGTGTTGTGTTAGTTCTGCATTGGAGACCACCCAGTATTGTTGCAATGTTGCCCAAAGAGCCCTGTAAGTAAGGAACTCCCCCTCGTGAAACAAATGGAGTTCATGTAGCTCCCAGAGGGATAACAACACTTCCTCCCCAAACGAGTCACCCAGTGTGGAAATGCCTACCTCCTCCCAACATTTGAGGTAATGGCCAGTCATGCTATCCTCGCCCAGGGGAAACCCCTGGAGCAGGATCTGTGGGACGTAGGGTCGTACAGTCCTAGCTCCCAGAAAGCCCCTTTCAAAACTCTTGTGGGCCGTGCAGAGATGGAGTGGGTAGGGGCCCTTTGTTTTGCAATGTGGGAGGAGCAATGGTGAGAAGAAAGGCACTTGATGACTCCATCCCATGGAATCCCCATCTTGCGGATGTAATATCCCACCAACCAGTGGGACACTCATTAAAGTCAGGCAGCCAGATAATAATGTGTAAAATTCAGGGATTCTATGCCTCCCACGGAAGCAGTCATAGCTTGAGGGGCCATATCAGGTCTATGAGCATTGAGCCTAGGCATCGGAGGGTGATCCCCAGGACCAGCATTGGCAAGTTGGTAAAATAATATGGTGGTTGGGGCAGCATTATTATTTTGTAAAGAGCTACTCTGCCCTATACTGAAAGTGGGAGGGTCGTCTCCAAGGAGATCTGGGAGCACAGGGACCATAGTGTCTTGTCGAAGTTCCCCTACATGGGTCCACTGCTGAGTCCCTGAATATTTAAAGGTTTGTTGGGCCCATGTAAGGTGCCCAACGCATATTTGGCCAGCTGTGTGGGAAAGTGTTCCACCAGGGTAAAGACATGATATTTGGCATTATTAATCTGGAGACTGATATCTCCCCAAAAGCAGATAGGAAGGGGGAAATGTCAGTCAGGTCCCTGCAGACATCCCAGAGGTAGAGAGTCGTATTGTCTGTGTAACAGGAGACAACCTGCATCTGGGTGTCTAAAGGAATGCCTTAGTCATTGCCTGTAGACCGCAATGGCACCTTGCAACAGAATCTTGCAGAGAATCTTGTAATCCAACAAGAAGAGGGAAATTGACCTGTATGAGAAAGAGACCGTGGAGTCCTGTCCTGGCTTTGCCATCAGTACCACCTGGGCCTCCTGCGTGGAGGGATGGAGGGGTTCTGTTTCTCTTGCAAACTGAAACAGTTGTAGGAGACAGGGAGTCAAAGAGGACTTGTATGCTGTGTAGAACTCAAAGGGGAAATCATCAGGACATAGTGACGTCCTCTGAAAAGAGCTCTGTTAGAAGTGGGGTCTATAGTTGGCTAGTTCACTGTGTCAAATAGGGATGCCACTCTAGTCAGGGTAAGGGAGCCACACAACTAAGATAACCCCTTATCACCTCCTTGGTAGCTTGGCACGAGCAGTCAGGCTTATCTCAGAGGCAATGTATTTGTGTACACACACACACACACACACACACACACTCAAACACACACACACACAGTAATATAGTCATACAGTGAAAACACCACAATAATGCTCTACACCAGTTTAGAAACATAGCCAATATTTATCTGAGTAAAACAAGACCTAAACAAAAAATATCCAACATACACAAGAAATATATCACTTTTTAAAGGTTCCAGAGAGTCTTAATCCATAGGAATCAATGGTTGTATCTTTTTAGCACAAAGTACCTGGGATGCATCAAAAACAAAGACAATGCAGGCCACAGGGGAGGGGAGGTGCTGAAAAGCAAGCAATGCATCGGTTTCTTAATGAGCAGGGGAGGTTCCTTACTGTGGTGCAGGGTCGATGAGAAATTGAGACCATGGGGACGATGCAAGGAAAATTCAGACACACTGCGTCGATGGAGCCGCAGGGAAACAGGTGCAGTGTCAATTCTGCAGCTGCAAGACAGGCTCGGGTTGATTTTTGAGCTGCGGGACAGGCGTTTCATACATTTTTCTGCTGCAGTGCATCTGTGCATGGATTTTCTCCTTCAGGTCACCAGCTTACACTTCCAACGGCCCAGGGACTGAAGTTGGCACCACTTGGTCAGGACTCTTAGCAGACGAGCCCAGGCACTGGCAGGTGAAGTCTTTGATGTCCCTGAGACTTCTTATTAGGAGGCAAGCTCAGTTCAAGCCCTTTGAGAACCTTGGAAAGCAAGATGTAGAAAGCAAAGTCTAGACCTTTTAGTCCCAGGACAGAAGCAGCCAGCAGCAGGCTAATGCAACAAAGCAACACGCAGAGTGGCAGTCCTCCTACGGCATCCAGCTCTTCTTCCTGACAGAATGTTCTCTGTCCAAAAGTGTTCTAACTCTGTGGTGTCCGAGGTGCAGTACCTATACCCATTTCTGTCTTTGAAGTAGGCAAACTTCAAATAGAAGTCTTTGTAGTGCACAGACACTGCCTTTCCCTGCCCTGGCCCCAGACACACTCCACACTCCAGGGGGTTGGAGACTGCTTTGTGTCAGGACAGGCACAGCCCTATTCATGTGCCACTGTCAGCTCCTCCCACAAATCTACCCCAGGAAGACCCATCAGCCTGGTGATGGGCCATCTGGATATGCTGGGCACATCTCAGCTCCCTTTGTGTGACTGTCTATAGTGAATGCACAAACAGCCAAACTGTCATCCTGACCCAAACGTGAATTCCACAGACAGGCAGAGGCACTAAGTGGTTAAGCAAGAAAATGCACACTTTCTGAAAGTGGCATTTTAAAACCTACTACTCAAAAACCAACTTCTCCAAAAGATGTATCTTTAATTTGTGAGTTCATAGACCCCAAACTCTAAATCTCTATCTGCTCCTAATGGGAAATTGCACTTAAACAATATTTCAAGGCAATCCTCATGATAACCTATGGAAGGGATAGTCCTTGCAATAGTGAAAAACAAACTTAGCTGTATTTCACTATGGTGCGGCCAGTGTTAACTGCATCATAATATCTTTTTTGCTTATTTTAAGCCATGTTGCACAGCAGCCTTCACTGCTGGTAGGAAAGCTGAGGGGGCGGGAGGAAAGTGGGACACACATTGCAGTGACACATACTTTTTGAGAATGCATGGCCAGAACTAAAAACAAAAAAAAGTACAGCAGAAGGATGGGGCCAGTGGAAGGGCTCTGGCCGCAGAAAGAACCTTTAGTTGGTCCATGTTTCATGTCAGGGACTGGAATGTGAAGCCTAGGAAGCCACTGACCCGTAAGAAGCAAGGAAACTAGAGCAATATGCAAGACAAACAATGGTAAGTAATGGTAAGCAAGGGGTGGACTCTAAGCCCCTTTTAAACTTTTTTTTGTTTACAAGAGGTTTTGCAAGGACAGTGCTTGTGCCGCATGCGCTGTTCAGACGAAACCTAAATGATGTCTCTTATATATATTTTTTTGTTAGTGGACAAAGTGTTTTTGCATACACAATAACAATAAACTCAAGAGTTTAGAAAGTAATTTTGTAATGTGTGTTATGGACTCTTCCCCTTCTGCCACTCCAGGAAGACCATTAAGCATGAGAATATTACACTCTATTTTGTTCTCCAAGATTTCTCTGTGTTGTTTAAAAAAAAAGTAATTTTCCATTTGTGAACTGTAGAGGTTAAACATCTGGCCTCATCTATTCTCTGTTCAACATATCTATTAGTTTCTCAATGGTCAGATTGTTGTAATATTTAATTAGTAGTGGCCACAGAAGGTTGAAGTGGCACAATGTCATTAATGATTTTGTCTAGAGCAGCAGTTGTTAACCTGTAGTCCAGGGATGCCTGGGGGTCCATGATGCCTACTAAGGCGGTCTATGACTTCTTAGTAACTCAAATAATATTAACATAATTTTAAGGTGTAAATAAATAGGAAAGCAAAATGTAAAGCTGACATTTTCAAAAGTTTTGTTTATATGAAGGAATTTGAAATTTGAGCCTAAAAAGTAAGTTAGTATCCTCAGTGTTGTGGAAGCAGTGCAAGTGCATAAACTAGAATAAAGTATGGGCAATGGGTAACTTCAATTGGAGAAAGAAAAGCTTCAACTTTCCCATTAAAAGTTTTTTTTTTATATTTGTTTGAGAATTAAATAAAATGTTTCAACACTTGTGTATGTGTGTGGTGAAAGCTTGTTCCTGTATTTTTGTGTATTTATTTGCAGTTCAAATCATCAACATTACACGGGTGTCCCTGGCTTCGAGCAATGACTTGATGGGGGTCCTTGCATTTCAAAAATGATTTGTGAGGGTCCCATGATTCCTGTAATTATTTGGTTGGGGTCCAACAAAGTCAAAAGGGTTAAGAACCACTGGTCTAGAGCATGGTCAGAAGAGGCACTGAGGATCATGTTTGGAGATTTTTGGTTTAGCTGCTATCACTAGTTTGCCTTCCACTTTCGAGAAGGTTGTGGCATACCAGATCTGCCAATGCAGGCTAAAATTGATCATGGTATAAAGGTATCAGTCCTGCCAGTGAACCATCACTACTAAAAGTAACTCCACCAAATCTGTAAGTGAAGAAATTTAAGACAAATACATAATGCACAAAAAGGTTCGGAGTGTAGATCCAGTTACAACTATTAATTAACAAGATCAAGGTTACTTATTCAGGATTTACTAGTTGCCGGGGTTAAGAAATCAGTGGTAAAAATAACCCCATCAAATCCACGATATGGAAAAAAGTAAGCCGGAAATAGAGAGCTGTAAATAAATCCAGGATGCAGATGTCTTTAAGAATGATCAACCTCTAAAATAATGATAATGCAGCCGTGTCATACTAATAAATAGAACCCTGGCAGTGAGAAAGCACAGTAAAGACACCCTCGCCCCTTTGAGACAGTTAAATGGAGCAATTATGAGTCACACAAATCAAACATGGGGAATCAAGGATTAAACAAGAAAAACATCAAGTAACGCCACTAGAGAACTGAATAATTATTGGAAAATCATCCACACATATAACATCTCAAATTCGAATTTCCCCATATACGAATAGCCAAATGTAAAAACAGGGACATTGTCATTTGCCATCTGTTGGAGGTGGCATATTCTGGTTGGCTGAGGCTAGGCCCTAGCCAGGGAGAGTTCACCACTCCCTTTAGGGTTGGGTGGCTACACTCACTATATAACCTCTGCTCACCCTTGGGTAGACTGGCACAGAGCAGTCAGGCTCATCACAGGGGCTATGTGCAAAGCAATGGCACAGCAATACCACACAACAATTATGCTGAGCATCAAAAAAGAGACTTCTCACGAGGCATATGTAAATACGTTTTTGTATTCAGCACACAAAAATTAATTAACACAGCATGAATAACATGTAACTCTGGGCAGGAATCACTATGTGAAACAATACTAGCAGTTCTATACTCAACTGTGTTAAAATGGCATTTGCAGTACACACATGTGAGAAAAATAATACATTCCCTCCCATCACCCACATGAGGTGCAAAAAGTTGTCAGCACGAGACCCACCCTAGGGATTGCTGCAATTCAATTATACAAAGTCCTAGGGTGCACCCAGGTTCACAACGATAGCAGCAATATGTACATACAGAGCAATGCAGCACTTTAAAATAGATCTGTGGCCTGGGTCGCACAGGTAAAATCTAAAGTCAACCATGTAAGCCCTCTGGCAAGAATGAACGTGTCTAGCAACACCATTGTACAGTGTAACAATCACCCACAAAAGCTCCCACACGCTCACTCCGCACCTCCAAGGGGGTTCCACGGATACCAGGCAGCTCAGAATTCCGCACTTGCATACACTCACTCCCAACACCCTGATGCAGTGTGCTGATATTCGGCCGGTTAGCTGTCATTGCGCTCACATTGGGCCCCAAAGTCTTCCTCCACCCTCCAACTGGCCCTACTACCCCACCTCTCTTAGCTGAAGATGCAAACAGTCTTTCTCTGAATGTTAGGCCACACACGGCCAGAGTCACACTTGTCCAGGCACTTGGTGACAATATGGGGGAAAGGAAGAGACACCACTGAAGCGGATAATAGTAAACAAAGGGAGGTCTGGCCACCACTCGGGAAGTTCACTGAAGGGTCTCTACACCATGCCTTCTGGTGCGGACACAGGTCTGAAAAGCATGGGGGGAGGGTTGTTGGGGGACACACGCTGGTCACAGAGGCGCCCAACCAAGCTAGACACTCTATTACAGAATAGTTACCAAATCCTGCACCTCCTTGGGAGGAGGTACAACGCCTGGGGCGCGATGACTTGAGAAGCCCCAGACGGTCCCGGTTGCACACAGAGATACCAGTCTGCACCTCCCTGGATGGAGGTGTTACGTTGATTGTGCAATGGCTTGAGTCGCACTGGATGATTCTGATCACAAACTCAATACCGAATCTACCTGAAAAGAGACACACATCTGGTGTACGATGACTTGAGCCACACCAGACAATCCGGTCAAACACACAAAGAAGATTCCACTTCTGTGCCTTCCTGAAATGAGGCACAATGCCTGGTGCGCGATGACTTGAGTTGCATCAGACACTTCCGATCGATAACACAATGTGTTCAATGTCGTGCCTGCCTGTAATGAGGCAGAACGTCTAGTGCACGATGACGTAAGCCACACCAAACACTTCCGATCACCAACACAACATGTTCAATGTCGTGCCTTGCTGGAATGAGGCACAACATCTGGTGACGATGACTTGAGCCGCACCAGACAATCCCAATCACAGACACCAAGTACTTACTGTTGTACCTTCCGGGAAACATCTGGTGCATGATGTCTTGAGTCGCACCAGATGATCCTTGAGTACACACACGAAAGATTTCAATTCTGTGCTTTCCTGGAATGAGGCACAACATGCACCAGACGATCCAGCTACCCACACAAAAGATGCAAGTTCAGCGGGGCAGCACAAGGTAGGATTTGGCACCTGCTCCTGGGAAACCCAAACCTCTGAGGGTCGTCACCTATGATATGGACACCGCACACAATGAGCATGCAGTCGGGAGTCACATGAAAGAAATAAGACACACTGGAGAAAGGCAGGCCATGTGGGTTCCCGCACTGGTGAATCCGCTCACAACAAACAAGCCACTTATGTGTGTCATAGACCCACAATGAAGGACCACAGTCCTTGAAATGTGGGCAATACTTTAAAGGCACCGCCTCAACCAAAACAGTTCTCCAGAAAGTATATTTGCTTCGGTACTCGCACAGTTGCTGCCCGATGAAGTCCAGCCGATGATGCAAGTACTTACGAGGGCACTGCTCTCCAGATGACACCGGTGGAAAATGTAGCTCCCTCACAGGAGGTCTTTGATGTCCCTGAGACCTCCACAAGAGAACAGGGGGCATGCTGTTATACCCTTCGAAAGCACACTTCAGAGTGCCACACTGCAGTGACCAGTTTTCCCAGGCCAACCGCAATGTTGGAAGGGTGCATGGTCCCTTCCTGTGTGAAGTAAATACTCCTTGTGCACAACAGAGTTCTCTGGCAGTGTGCACCATGTGTTCCAGCATTTCCAGCCCACGTTCCTGCAAGCGTAGATCTAAGTTGCTGATGTGTGGTACCAGTAGATATACTAAAGTGTGCCTTTGAAGTTGGGGATGGTTCAAAGGATATCCCTTTGAACCACATATGTCTCCCCTAAGTTTCAGTCCTGGCTGTCATGGGGCCATGGAATGCAGATCGTTATTTTTATTCGGCCATGCTCTGGCTCCGAGAGGCAAAGGGGGTCATTCTGACCCTGGCGGTAATTACCGCCATGGCGGAGGTCGGCGGTAGCACCGCTGGGCATTCTGACCGTGGCGGTTCAGCCGCGGCCAGAAACGGAAAGTCGGCGGTGTACCGCCGACTTTCCGCTGCCCTTGAGAATCCTCCATGGCGGCGGAGCGTGCTCCGCCGCCATGGGGATTCTGACACCCCCTACCGCCATCCTGTTCATGGCGGCTCTCCCGCCATGAACAGGATGGCGGTAGGGGGTGCCGCGGGGCCCCTGGGGGCCCCTGCCGTGCCCATGCCAATGGCATGGGCACGGCAGGGGCCCCCGTAAGAGGGCCCCAAAAAGTATTTCAGTGTCTGCCCAGCAGACACTGAAATACGCGACGGGTGCAACTGCACCCGTCGCACCTTCCCACTCCGCCGGCTCAATTCTGAGCCGGCATCCTAGTGGGAAGGTTGATTTGCCCTGGGCTGGCGGGCGGCCTTTTGGCGGCCGCCCGCCAGCCCAGGGCAAATGTCTTTGGTGCGGTGTTCTGACGGCGGTACCTTGGCGGACGGCCTCTGCCGTCCGCCAAGGTCAGAATGACCGCCAAAGTGTCAAAACCTCTCCCTCCAATCTACCTAGCCAGATTCTCAATTGGCAGAGGCCTGTTGTTTTGGGTGACCACCTTCTATGGCTGTTGCTGGGGAATGCACAGATGTGCTTTCCCCAGCCTCCAGTGAAATGGAGTTTGAATTAAAAGGCACCAAAAGAGAGTTTTTAGAAAATAGAAATGCCCACTTCTTTGAAGTGGCATTTCTAGAGCATTACTGACAAAACCGCCTGTATCATGGGCAGGGGTTTGTCATTGTTAATCCAAATATAGTAAACACCATGAGGCTGCTGCAGTGCAATTCACTGTTGCAGTTCAGCATCAATTGTAACCTATCACCATGTTATCCTATGGGCAGAACAGCCCTCATGTGTAGTGAAAACACATATGGGTATTCTTTCACTACATGGGCACATGTGCCCTGGTGCATGCACAAACCTGTAGGAGTCAGATTGACAAAAGAGAAAGGACACCACATGGGTGCCAGAGCGCCCATTCAGGCTTGCTGTGAGAGGCCAAGTACATAGGGTCACACCAGTGTACATATGTACACATGCTGGTCAGTGCCACTTTCTTGGCATAGGTAGGAAGGTGGCGTGCCTTCACAATATATTTGCAGTGGAAAAGTGCCTAGGGTTCCAAAGCCACTCAAAGAGAATCAGCAAAACCATATAGAAAAAGCAAAAAGTTTGGGGTCCCTCTACCTCAGTGTGTCAGGTCTAACACCATCACTTCTCCAGCTCAACTCACAGCCGCCATCTTCTTCAGGGCTGGCCTATATCCCCTTTCTTTCCTGCTACTTCATCAGAAAATAAAATATGATTTGCTCAGTCTCAGGAATCACATACATTTTATGCAATTTAATTCCTAATTTGAGTCTTTATTAATAGGGTAATTAAGTCAAATGGAGTGATGGTAACTGACCACATTGTCTTTGTAGATACAATGTACGTCAGGTGCGCTGTAATTCCTAGATCATCAACATGTATCAATAAAATCTCTTTAGTTATCATGACGGAGTCACTTGGGATTATGTAACTCATGGCTTCTAACAAAAAGTCAGGCTTCAACATTAGCATTCTATAGCAGATTAGTGTTATTTGTGTTTTTGATCTATTTCAATAGTTTGAAATATACTTTGTATGATATATATATATATATATATATATATATATATATATATATATATATATATAAAACATAGAAATTAATTGGTATACACATGCTGGCCATTTGTCATCCATCAAATAAACAGAATCCCTCTTAGGATTTGGTGGGAGCACCTCGTTTTCCCTGTTCTCCTAAATAGTCATAAACACTTGTCATCTAGGGCCAGATGTAGCAAAGGTTTTTACCCATTCTGTGTCTATGGGAAAAAGTGTTCGTACATATGACCCCTACTCACTTCGTCTCCGTTTGGTCTAATTTATATAAATTCAAAATCAAACATTTAAATAAAAGAAATTCCTGAAATGACAGACAATAAAACAAACAATAAAAAAGTTGCATATAAAGTTTGTTAAACAACACGATACAAAAGAGATGCACTGGGATAATGCTGTGATCTAAATAATCAGCAATGCTTTTTTCTTTCCATTTAGCCACCCTTCTCCTAGTTTTTTTCGGTTTTTCATTGATTAAATATGCCATGTCTTGCTTGAAGTGCTCACACTCTGCACACTCGATTGAGGGGTTCTGCTCAGAAAGGTTTTGTGTGTCCCTTTGCTTCCCTGTAGAGCCTGTGGTCTATGCCACTCCCAGCATTACACTCTCCAAGGAGAAACGCGAGAGCTTTGCCTAGCGAGGAGGTAATCTGTGCGAATTAATGCTGGTGCAGGAGCAATGCTGAAAATCTCCCGGGAAGAGTCTATGCCAACTAACCAGCCAGATCCATTCACATAAATTGGGGCACATGTGAGGGCAAAGGATCTCCTCCAAGGCATAGTTGTGAGCCAGCTGCTTGGCAGCCGTTACTGAATCGAATCTGCATGTTAAGGAGGTGGCCATGTTGGAATGAAAACACAAGACTGCAAAACCCGTTCAGGTGCTGATATGTTGTGTAACTGAACTCAGCTGCTAAATATCCTCTTATATAATCAATATGAATAAACTGATATAACCAGAGGAATATGCAATTTAAGGGAGGTAACCCTTTAGCCTTAGCTGAGACAGTCAATTGTAATTTATTAAGTCTTCCTGTTGGGGTTTGTGCAAGATAAATGTTGCTTCTCAATTAAATATTTTAGGAAAGTATTGTTTGTCACGTGACAGATAAAGGTTTGGTGGAGTCTGTAGTACTTTTTGCTCAAGCCGGAACATAGTGGAAGTCAAATTTAGACCTGAGGCAAACTTTACATCAGAGTGTGCAGGAGTCTGTATACATTCCTTTTATCCCCGTATCATCATGGGCACTGGCTTTGGAGATGTGATATTCCAGAATTATATTCAAAGATGTTTTAATCTACATTAACTTGCTTGTGCTAATAAAAGCAGACCTGTGCCAACTCTAAAGAAAGGCAGGTGATTCTAGAGCATTGTGGTCCCAGGCCATGCATCTCACTTATTAGTTCCCAATGACAGGCCTGCTTAGCATTCAACAGATGCATTGCAGCTGAATATTACATTTTTGCCACAAGCCAAATCTTATGGAGCCACTCTATAAAGACAGAAGACATCGCTCTTTCCAGGCACTGACATTCAATAATCATGCTGTGTAGATAACGTGCCTACAAAAAGTGCTCATCTAAAAAAGGTCTTATTTTATAAGTGGTATCCCTGGGAAATGATTATTCCAAATAATTAGTCAGATAAGTGTTGGTTGAGTTGAAAAAATGGGTCAGAAATGGACACAACAAGAACAAAAATACATTTTCAAAAAATCGAAACAAGGTCTAAATATTATTCTGTACTAAAATATTTAAATGTGGGTCTTGGTTTGAGATGCAAGGACTGGGACTACTTCATTTGACAATTTTCAAAACCATGCATAAGCCTACTAAGTTGCAGCCTGAGTGAAAAATTTCACCCCCATAATCTCTACTACACAAAGCCAATGTTGCCCTCCCCAGTATTGTTAAATTACAGAGCATTCACCTTGAAATTCAATTCTGTATTTAAATAAATAGGAAAGTGTGTTCTTCTGGGTTTTTCAAAAAAGCTCTTGGAACATAGGGCCAAATTTAAGAAGAGGAGTGGTGTTGCATCACATGCAGAGCCACTTTTCCTGCGCCCCTCAGCGTCCCCCTAATGCCACCATGTGTGCGCAGTATTTAACATATGTCGCACCATGGTAGCTAGGGAACTAGCATCAAATCTTTTGACACTAATTTGGTACTTGCTGGATTAACGTAAAATTTTTTGATGCTAATCCTGCAAAGCACCTTGAGGCCCACTGAAAACAATGGGAGCCTCCTTATAGCGCCTGTTCTGAGCAGGCGTTAAAAATGCTGAAAAAAAATGACGCAAATAATTCTTTTAGATTTCTTTGCACCATTTTTTCAGCCTCCCTCCCCCAACGGGGTAACACCCCCTTGCATACATTATGCCTGGCTCAGGCATTATGTGGTACAAGGGGTTACAAAGTGGCGCAATGCATGCATTGGGCTACTGTGTAAATATGGCGTGTAGAAAAAGCCACTTTAGAGCCACCCTAGCGTAAAAAAAATAATGCTATGGCGGTGTTAAGGTGGCACTCGGGGCTCTTAAATATGCCCCATAGAGTGGGAGATACAGAAAATGTAGGCAAAATATAATTTTAATATTATTTGCTTGCCTATTTCTCATAAAGGCAAATACTGATTATGATCTAACAGCTTTTTGATATGTGACCGCCCTATTAATAATTTGCATATCGCTGTGCTGTATGATCTATATTGCTACACAACGTCTGGAATCTTTACGATGTGTAGAAGCTATGCCATGGGTGGTTCTTTGAAAATTAAAAATAATTATGATGAAAGTGATCTATAACTTTCATATTTTTTATGAAAAAGTGTGTCCTTTTTGGATATTAGTAGTAAAGACTGTAGTCAGGGGATGATGAAATGTTTGGTGGGTTTGTACAAACTAATACCTGTTATGAAGCCCATGTGACTTAGACCACAGTGGACAAGACAGAAAGTCTTCTCAGCATCATTTATGACTGCCAGAGAAAGCTGATTATTTAATGCAAATGTCACCTACAATAAAAACGAGTAAGAGATGCATATACCGTATACATACTTCAATGCTACAATATTTAATTTTTTTGCTACGATTTTCTGAATAGATCTTTGAGTCGAAGTTATTAAACTAGGTCTGTAGGGTCCTTTTTTAAGTGTGGAGGGAAGGTGGTTGTGTAATCACATCTATGATAGTCTAGAGTCTTCTCTTTTGGTATTAAGCAGGCCCACATAAGGGAAGATGAATATATGAGCCAGGAAGTGTAGTTTCCCTGCTTTCTATTGGTTCCTGACCTGGTATAATATTGACTAGTTGTTTGCAAGTTGAATAAAAGCCACCATAATATTTAACTAGGTGGAATTATACAGGGTGAATTTTCCTAATGGTTACTACCTGCTTTCCTTCCGTTATTTATTATTGATGATCCCTCTGTCTGGCATAGTATCCGATTGATGTCAGAGGGCCTGATTGAGAGATTGAACGATGGAGTACTCCATTGGACGTCCTACTTGCTGTATCACAAGCACCATTACATATAATGCACTTGTAATACTGGGGTTGGGATTCCCTCATGTTTGTGACGGAGTAACCCATCTGCCAAACTCTAAATCTGGCCCAGAGTAATTGTTGGATTGCACTTCCATGTGTCACTGCTCACTTCGAGATCTAATCAGTAAAGATTACAACACTGCTGGCATTCCAGAAGAGCATCTGCATACCTCGTGATTGAAAGGAAGATCAACATCTACGGCCTCCCAAGTTAAAAAATGCTTCACCTATTAGCACTAGAAGTAGATGTAGTAACAAAGAAACCCAACAAACGTGTTCAGAATAGTGGGCATTTCTCATGTGCAATCCCAGGTGGTGCAATGCAAGTGCTGTAAAGAGAGATTGCCATGAGTAGAGGCTGCAGTCATATGAGCCACACTCTATATGCTTCTGTGACTACTTTTTTCACTCAGTTGTCTGACTGGAAAACGCCTCCTGTCATAGGCACATAGTTGTTTGATCTGCCGTGTGTACTACTGCTACAGATACATCTGTAACCTTCCACCACAGCATGGAAAACATTTCTGCATTTTCTAGCGTGTTCAAGCCTCATCCCTACTGCTCCCTAATGTTACCAACCACCCTTCAGTTGCTTTGACAACTACAGCCACATTATCAATTATTTTTCAACCACTAAAGATCATCTCCCAAAACAGAACGTCTTAAAAGTTTCATATCATATAACGTTTAAATGGCTAAAAATTGGACACGACCATTACAAGAGCAAGATGAAGGTATCCGTGGATTGAAAAGGTAGGGACGGCACAAAAGGGGTTGTTTTCCCACAGCACTTCACTGTTGGGGCTTCATCTGGAGAATTATGTATGCATATAGAGGCCAAACTCTCTACTGGTACTGGAAAACCATCCGGAGATAAAATTCAATTATTAACCCAACCCAGGTCCTATTATGGTATAATCAAGAATTTAAACAAATCTTCATGTATAAATGGTGACTGGTGGAGACAAGGCTTTTTCAGTGCCTAGTGTGAAGGCAAGTGTTAAGGTATAAGACAGACGGATCTACTCTTAGGGTAACATTACAAACTAGGGGGCAAATTTAAGAAAAGTGACACTGCATCCAATGCAGTGCCATTTTTCTTGAACCCCTAGCAACCCCCTAACACCACCATGTGTACACCGTATTTAAGATACGGCGCACCATGGTGGTAGTAAGGGAACTAGCGTTAAAACCTTTGCGCTAGTTTGGCGCTTTGCAGGATTAGCGTAAAAAATGTTGATGCTAGTCCTGCAAAGTACATAGAGGCCCATTTTAATGAATGGTGTGCTTCCTTTCAACGCCTGCTCAGAGCCATTTTTTCACCCCCCCCTAACGGGGAACAGGCATAATGTGGCACAAGGGGTTACAAAGTGGTGCATTGCATGCATTGCGCCACTTTGTAAATCTGGCACAGCGATTTTTGAAGCCTAACGGCACATTAGCTTCAAAACAATGAAGCTAATGTGGAGCTAGAGCTTCTTAAATCTGGGCCTAGATTTTTATGGATATGTTATTGACTGAATGCATTAACACTTCCGACCAGACACCTGTATGTCATGACTTCGACTTTCATCACCCCACCATCCAAATATTTTGTCAGTATTACTTTCCCATTCCATTACCTCCTATCATCAGATTAAGATAACCGCTAACACCCCTCCTCTTCAGGCAATCATACGGTGAGCCTCCAGTGTTGCCTCCTGTTGTGTCATCTAAAGCCAGCCTTCTCCACCTCTAAGGGTCAGACTTCACCATCTGTTTTGACTTTTTCAGCTGTTTGGTTTAGATATGGCACCCTTCACTTTTCAGACTCTCTTTTCAACCATTGTACCGAAACCAAAACGCTCTGAGGCTACAATGGTGGTTCGCAGCACTTTATAAAAAACTCAAATGAATACATACATACTCCAAACATCGCAGAGGCCATTACTTTAACTCCATCACTTCGCCCTGCCATCAGTTCGATGCCATAGCCTTAGAATTAACCTTAATATTAACCCAACAACCAACCCTCACTCTAACTCGAAATGAAGTGATAATAAATTACAGGAATAGAAAGCTTGACAATAACTCTAGGTTTGAGTAAATAAAAAAGACGTTTGTAGCCTTAATGCTCATCCTCGTCCTAAATTACACCAAATGTGAATTATATTAACATTAACCATATATTAAATTACATTTTAAACAATTAAACGAAAACTAAGTCTGACATTAAAGGGCATATTTATACTCTGTTTGCGCCGGATTTGCCACATTTTGTTTATGCGAATCCGGCGCAAACTTAACTCGATATTTATATTTTGGCGTTAGACATGTCTAGCGCCAAAATATTGGAGTTAACATCATTTTTTGTCTGCGGAAAACTACCTTGCGTCAATGAGATGCAAGGTAGGCGTTCCAAGCAAAAAATGACTCAAAGGCCCTAGCACCTCATTTCTACTCCCATGCAAAAATCACGCACGGAGGAGGGCCTGAAATAATGGTGCTTAGCCTGCTTAGCACCTTTATTTAACGCCTGGGTCAGGGCAGGCGTTAGGGGACCTGTGGGCCTTTCTCCATAGTCAGAGACCATGGAAACAGCCCACAGGTGCCCTTCCCTGCCCACAGGGACACCACCACCCACCCACACCTAGAGGACAGCTAAGGATGGGGGGACCCATCCCAGGTAAGTCCATGTAAGAATTTTTGATTTTTTTTAAAGGTGCCATGGGGGGGCCTAACTTGGGCCCCCCAACATGGCACTGAGCCCAATAAGTCCTGGGCATGGCCATTGGGCTGGGGGGGGGGGCATGACTCCTGTCTTTACTAAGGCAGGAGTCATGTCCATGGGGGTTGTGCATCAAAAAAATGACGCTAGTCAGGTTAGAGTATTTTTTTTTACTCTAACCTTACTAGCTCCATTCTTTCCCACACAACCTCCAGTTTTCCCTACGCCTCCCATGCCCTAGCACCGGCTTGCGCCATGCCTCAAATATGGCGTCCGGGAATGGCGCTAGCCAGCACTATACATTTTGACGCAAACCTGCGCTAACGCAGATTTGCATCAAAAAGTATAAATATGGGCCTAAATTAAACAAAATTAGATTGAATACAATGGTGTCTATAAAACTAACCCCCTCACTAATGTAAATTAAAATCAAATACAGTGCACAAATTTATGGTATATTACTATCCCTTACCATACCAACAAAATCAAAGCAAATTACATTAAATAGGGTATCTTATTCTCACTCTAATGCTAGTTGACACTTCATTTAAAGACCAATGACTAGATGCCTTACTCTAAGTTATAATATATCTTTGGAATGACAATGAAAGTAACGGCGGTTGAAATAAAGGGGTGGCTGATTCAATGGTAGGGAAGTCATTCTCATATAAAGAAATGGGATCAAAGATTTGGTAGGACACCCACCAGAAAGCAAACAGTAAATGACACCAAGAACAAAAAACAGAGTGGACCGAGAGTAAGCAAAGGTGATGTCGAAGTCCAGGTAGTCTTCTTTTGGGTTGTGGTGACATGGGATGAAGAGAAGGCTTTGGCCAGAGTTCAATGAATATGTCCAGCACCATTGAGTAGAATGGTATGGAAGCCTTATTAGTTAAATCGAGTATTGTGATAAATCAATATCTTTACAAACAGGTTTTGCTTGTTTTACTTCTTCATAGCGCTTTATCATGCAGCTCCGTCGCAAGTGTTCCCTGCACCTCACAGGAACTTTCCCACGAAGAATGTGGCAAGTAAAGCACCATTTATACCGAAAAGCTTGTGAACTAAAGATAGAAGCACAGATAAGTCTGTTAAATGCAGGCCAAGATATTTCTGGGTAGCTTAGAAGATACCAGTAGTTAAATGGCCACCTTATTTGCACTGAATTTCCTGCCCATTTTCTCTCCACATTTGTAAGGAATACACAAACATGCCTATCCTGAAAAAAGCGATAGAAATAGGCTCCTACATTTACCACTTGATACTGGGGCTCAAACCAATGATTAATGACTGCGTTGTGGGAAGACCAGTTTGTAAAGGAACACAGGGAAAGTTGCATCCTACTGCACTCTATAATGGATGTTATACTTCTTATTGAACCAAGCTACTCACTTAACACAACTCCTAAAAGATGGGAACTACCTTGTGCAAGTCCCATACTGAGCATCAGAAATCTGAGCAATATTCCATTTTACACATACTTCTCTTTAATCTAAGGATGTGATTCACTTTTAGGCAGGTGTATCAAGGGTCCAGCGAGCATATTATCAAAAGTGCCAAAGGAGTGCAACTTGCATTGATGCCCACTTCTTAGAACCCCTTGGCACTTTTGGATTACTGGAGGAGTCTCACCAATTATAATGTAACTTGTGGACTGCACTTGTAGTGCTGGCATGACCTCAAGGTGGCATTCCTCATTTGAAGGGGACGTGGGCTGAAGCAGATAGACACATTGTTTGCCTCTGCACTTCTGTGGATTACAGATGCAGAAGAAATAGCAAAGTCGTTGTCAGGAGGTGTACTGAGTACACGCCACATACACAATCAGTAGCCCCAAAGGACACCCATTGAAAGAAAAAAGAGGGTCCTATAATCTCCCCAGCAGTTGGGTATTTATATATTTATTGAGAGTTTTGTTAAGCGTGCACATGGGTATCAGAGTACTGTACATTAAAAGCAAAACACTAGCCATCCCATGATGGCTCTACAAGGAACCCGGTGCAGTAAGAATGCATGGTAGTTATAAATCTCTGTTATCCTTGGGTATCAGAGCACTGTACAGTGATAGCAACATATTAGCCGTAATATGAGGGCTTAGATCGCTACGCATGCAGTGATTAAAAACATGTAAAAAGTACTATCCCTCACTGCATCTACCATGCATCCTGGATGGCAGAAAACTGCAAGAATGTTTGTCCCCCTGCAGGCCTGGTTGCCACCTGCACAGTGAAAGATAGATTGATGGCTTTAAACAGCTGGTCCGTGTTTGTATTACGGGCTGCACATTCATTGTAAAAATGCACCTGGCTTACCTATTTGAAGGTGACCCGAAGTGCAGTCCATGGCATTGCACCATATCTGTAAAATGGGTCTAGGCCAAAGCAAAGTTGCACATGCACATACATATATGTATGCACAAACGCACATGCATGCACACTTGTGCTTACAAATATGCAACCATGCACCTAGGCACATACACTCCCACAGGTCCCACCTGTAGTCAAGGCCACTTGAATTATGTGGCAGGGTGGACCAAATTATGCAGCAGGGTTAACTAATTACGGGCTAAGGAAGGCAATTTATATGGCATATTGCAGTACATTTTGTGATAGTACTATTCCCTTATTTTAGCAAATTTTGCACAGTCTGGGCAAAAGATTACATCACCTTAGTACACCTTTAATACACAAATACAGCAATAAGCAACAGAAACTGGACCTTTTCAAAGGGCTTTCCACTGCCTGACAACACATGATGAATTACGTGGCAAATGCGACACATCTAAAATCATACAGAAACTACAGTGGCTGCGAAACTGATTAATTCCAGTGCCTGTAGTACACCTATAGTACATTTACTAGCTAGCATGTGAGGTTTAAGCACTTTTGTATGGAAATTCTGTCCTTCATCTGCACTCTAGCAATTGATTCAGAAGTTGACACTTTTTTTCTAAATTCTGCTTTTTTCTCTCGCTTGAAAGGAGATGCTCTGCTCAGTTTCCTGTGACTGGTTCCCATGTAAAACACCTACTACTCTGTGGCCAGCAAGTGGTTAGGAGTAATTGAGACAACCAGAGATGGAAAGCATATCCGTGGTGTGGTTTCAGTTATTTATAGTTTTTGTTTGGGAACCTATATTCTGAGAAAATATAAAAGCAACTATTCAAAAGGTGAGAAAGTTTTTCTCAATAATGACATGCACAGTAAGTAGATTCTGAAAGTTGTAAAATTTCTGTGCATTTTCTTCTTAATATCAGCATGAACACTTTCTTATTCTAAAACACATAGAAATAGGCCCTGTGATTCTAAGCAAAAGCATTTGGAGTGTACAAATGAATCTGTTTACACTTGTGTAAAAGAAGGATTTTAAAGGAAATGATAGATTTGCGGCTGCATGCTGGGCTTAAGGCCCTTACAGAAGACAATGATTAAATGCACTTTCACATTTCCATTATGACGCTCACTGGGCAAAGATATGCAAATATATTTGACGAATGTCCTTCTACAGCAGTGTAAGCCCCTCCCTCTCCTGTAATAGTGTGAAACCTATGGAGCTCATCTACACTACTCAAGCACACTTTTAACATACTTTGTGCTCTTGCCAACAGGAAAAACATAGCCATACACTCACGTACGTTGTTTTCCAACTCCACTCAATTTTGAACTGTTGAAAAAACTCGAACAAACCCATTCTGCGCCATTTTTTGTGCTTGTGAAATGAGGTGTGAAGCATTGGGTGCAGTTTCCAACTTGTTTGGCTAAACTGCACACAGTTGTTCTCCAGGGAAAAAAGTGTAGCAATATTTGCACACTTTTTGGTCGTGGTTATGGCGGACATATTTCAGGTCTCAGATCGATTTGGTAGCATATTGGCAATACAAGCATGGACAAGGCTTCAGGTGGAGGCGAACAGACCCTTATTCTAGCCCCATTTCTCTTGAAAACAAAGAGTGGAGGGTAACCCAGGCTGTATATGCATTAAGCCCAGAAGCATGCACATTTAGGGGCTGATTTAAGAGCCCCTTGCGCCACATTAGCATCATTTTCTTTTACACTAATATGGCCCAATGAGGCCAAAATAGCCGCACCAGATTTACAAAGTGGCGCGAAGCCCTTTGTGCTACATAATGTCTGTGCCAGGCATAATGTATACAAAGGGGGTGCTCCCTGGTTAGGGAGGCCGAAAAAATGGCGCAAAGAAATCCAAGAGATTTCTTTGCGTCATTTTTTGGGCACTTTAAAAGGCTGCTCATAGCAGGCATTAAAAGAGGGGACACCATTGTTTACAATGGGCCTCTGAATACTGTTCAGGGTTAGCACCAAAATGTTAGGTGCTAACCGTGAACACTACATTAATAGCATCCAAAATGTTGACGCTGTTACCCCCTATCCTGCGCCATAGTGTTCCGTATCTTAGATACAGCGCGTGCATGGTGCATTAGGGGGGCACCAAGGGGCGCAATGAAAGTAGTGCTGCACTGGGTGCAGTGCCACTTTCCTTAGATCTGCCCCTTAATCTTCTTTTTTTTTATGCTCTTATAAAGCCCTGTGGCAAACAGACGAGGCTTTAAATCGCTGGGGAACAAGAGAAGGGAGGAAGAAACAGCAGCCACATAGAAACAGCAGGCAAAGGCACATTAGTGGCCAAAAGCTTGACAAAAGAGTTGGGTCTTAGGATATTTCTGGAATATTCAAAGGGCCGTCACAAGATAAAGAGACTGAAGATGGACTTCCAAAAGGGAATTCCTGAACGTTTATAGGCCTTCCCACAAACCATGTGATTCTTGAAGGTAACAGATTGATCCCTATACTTAAAGGGACCATGAGACCAGCAGCAGAGTGTGGCTGCACCTTTACAAATGTAGTCTACCTATAGGTGCAGGAGGCACTACGAAGCCAGGAACAAGAGCAATAAGGCTGTATCAATGTATTTATCAAAAGGCACTGTAACTCGTGCTGTGAGGTAACTGTAACTTGCACCCCTGCAATGCACAGTTTTCTCATCCATAATTTTATAGCAAATGTTGCAGGTATAATACCAATAATGCCATAGAAGATGTCATTACTGATGCAATATGTTGGGGAAGTAGCAGTGCATGGCGAGAGCATGAGTTATAGTTACCTTAGAGCACGGGTTGAAGTATTTTGAGATAAGTCTAACTATAACTGTTGAATTTCTATGGTTTGTGCATGTAAAATCTGAACTTAACTATAAAGTCCCTCAACCTTTGATTTTTTAGTGAATTTCAAAGGTTTTGAGTTTGAGTGTGCAAGTGCTTTGACCTGTTGTAAGTATTGTGGGCTCTTAACCACAGCCACCCCTTGCCCATCACTTTCACTTGTTCATGAGCATGCCTTTCATTGGTAAATACTTTACGTTTTTCCATCTTTGGAGCAGTTTTGTAACTGCCTTACAGACTGCCCCTGTTACATGGATAATTGCACAATTGTTGATGCATTTGACTGTGAGCAAACTTCTTTTTCCATTTTTGACTCACATTTGCGCTCATGCTCATGGCACTTTGAATCGGCTCACTTATGTCAACTATCTTACTTTTCATTTCAATTTATGTAGCGAGAAAAGTCCTGTTAGGAATTTACAATGCTAATAGTTCTAAATGGAGCAAATACAAGACCTATTGCATTGCAAATGCTTGTTTTAATTGCATTTCCGAACCAAAACATTCCTGTAACATTGTTTTTTCAGTGAATTTCTAAGGTCTCTAAGGTTTTTTAAATGTTAAGTAATATTTAATTACCATATGTTAATTCAACCCTCCCTTGCACGGCAGTGGTTGGTTGTAGGGCTTGGCCTGTGGCCAGGCCCTGCGGCCAACCCTCATAGTCATCCAACCCTGTGGCACACATGGCCTTCTGCTGTGCGTGGTAGGGGTTGGTTGCAGGGCCTGCATTCAGGCTCTGCAGCCAGCCCCCATAGGCATCCAACCCCACGCCATGCATGTCACAACATGCTACGCATGGCATTAGACCATGCGCAGCGGGGTTAGTTGCATGCATTTTTCAACATGGATTTCCAGAAAAACACCCTTGATTTGCCTTGGATACGGTAAATTAGTTAGGAGAAATTGCCCTTTACCAAAGCAGAGCTATAACTGGGGCAATTTCTATGTTTATATTTGTAAGTGTTTCCCGTTGGGGTTTAATTTCTATGAAATGAGCATCTGTGCCAGAATGAATCCTCATCCGCTTATTTATCCAGTCCACAGTTTGAGCCAAATATTCAACCAGCTGGAGTACTTGGCTTATCAGTAAGTGCTACCTCATTGGGTAAATGCATAATGTACATTCTTCTCTACAGCTACGTAAAGGACCATGAGGTAATGTCCTCAGTGACCATGTGTGGTGTAATTTTGTGGCTGTCACTGTTCCTCGAGCATCTTCCTAGTGAAATCTGTGCTAGCATGAATCCTCGTATAGAGAAGATGGCGAGTATACAAAGAGTGGAATCGCCACCAAACAAAGGTATTTCCTCTTAATTACATGAAGTAAGTGCTCTTTTGGTGGAGATATGCTCATGTTCCTCTGCATCATGAAAGCTCGCGGTACCTTTTGGTAAGGTGTCTATCAAGATGGAAAAAGATGCACGGCACCCTCCAATTAAAAAGGCAATTGGTTTGCCCATGGAGGTTGTGGTCCCTGGTGCCAAGAATGGCCCTGAGGGGACACGTGCACCCGCTTCCCTATAATATCTAACATTATATACCCCTGAACCTGGCTCACCTGGGGACTAAACATTAAACAAGTGCAGGAGCCTTTTTTTTAGGGCTTTTGCCTGGATTCACAAATCCTCTGTGTTTCTGCAGCAAAAATTAAAAAACAAAAATGCTTTTTGGCTCAGGTGAAATCCTTGGGGCACTCCAAGACCGGGCATAGAGGTCAGGGTATTCCTATCATGCCCTAATTTCTTTATTTTTATGGTTTTGGGGGTATTCAGCAGAATCTGAGTTTCAAAATGGCTTCCAATTCTTCCTTGTTGAAGTGTTGGCAGCCAATCAGATGTCAGCATGGGACTGTTGGATCTGCAGAGGATCTGTGTTCCTAGATCTCTAATATTTCTTTTTCCATTGATAACTATAACATTTCTGAACGGATTTACACCAAATCACAAAAAGGCTCTTTCTGGACCAAGAGCTATCTTGCTGCCAAATTTGCTGTAATTTTGTCCAGAGGTTTGGACTGTATTTGTGTCTAAAATCCTTACGAGAAATTGCATGGGGAAAACATGTTTTGGAACCCCCCCAGTTTCCTGACCCCTGTGTGATGAATCATCTCAAAACTCAAAAATGCAGCAGCTGAAGTGAGTGGCATACTAGTTTTGAAAAATTTGTGAGAATTTGTCAAATGGCAGAAAAGTT
Organism: Pleurodeles waltl; assembly: GCF_031143425.1. NCBI lineage: Eukaryota > Metazoa > Chordata > Amphibia > Caudata > Salamandridae > Pleurodeles > Pleurodeles waltl. Next base: position 698,592,552 of record NC_090442.1, on the reverse strand, counting down.
ATTGGCAAAACTTTTCCTATGGTAACTGGTCCTAACTATAACTACCTACTTGTAACAACCAGTAGGTTATCTATCTATCTATCTATCTATCTATCTATCTATCTATCTATCTATCTATCTATCTATCTATCTATCTATCTATCTATCTATCTATCGCTCCTAGTGGTGGTCGCCACTAAGTAGTTATTGTTAGGCCTGCTTTTCTGTAGAAAGAGCATTTTTGGCTTCCTAATGACTTTTGCCCCGTGTGATGAATCTTCATGAAACTTCCCTCCCCCCAAAATGTTCATCCACCTCAGATCCTTCCTGGAAAACGTTGTACTGATCAGTCAAGCGGGGCCAAAAAAAAGGGTGTCTCAAAACATAAAGTCACCCTACATTTGTTTTAGACTTCTTTAGGAAATGCTACAGTAAAAACTGCTGAACGGAATTTCACTAAATTCGGCAGGAAGCTAGATTTTGCTTTTCATAATCTGGTGTAAATCCGTTTAGTAGTTTTTGAGAAAATAAGGGTAAAAAAGAATTGCATATTTTGACAGTTGAGTTTGCAGGAGTTTAGCCAGCCTCCTGTTAGAGTTCAAACTCAAAGAATTGAGCCCGGTTATTGGTTGAGAGGCCAGTTTTTCTGCAAAGTTTCATGCATTGTGAAGCATCAGTAAGTGTACTGATGTTGGTAGGTAAGAGGTACTGTTGTTATCAAATTCCTTTTGCATATACTTTGGTCCTATGAAATGTTTGAGCCGTAATATTGCTATTTCTAGAGTGAAGTGCTGTGGTAAGTGCTAGCAAAGGTGTCTCAAGAGGAATGTGTTACTTTATAAACATTTATGAAATGGGATTTCATGGCATATTGTAATTTATTTGCGATTAAAAAAGTGCATTGGATGAGGGTGTGGAATTTTTCAGGAGGAAGGAATAACAAGTTACTGGTGAATTATATATAAATATGTGATAGTGGGTGATCAATTATTGACTACTATGTAGCTTTTATCTTTTTGGATATTTTCTCTTTTTTTAGAAGTAAAATAGAAACTTGTCTCTGAGGGAATAATAATCTGCTTACATAAGCAGCAAAGAAAAACATTGTTAAGAGAAGAAGGAGTATTGTGCTGTTCAGCAATATCTACATCTTTGGGCACAGTGTTTTCAGGTTGGAAGGATGTGGCATCACCTGATCAGTTCAGCAGCATGAGTTAACTCTGGACAGGCTAGGTTTTGTGAGCTGTATACATAAGTATGCTGCTTTGCCCATACTTTATTGTCACCTAGCCTGTCATGATATAGCAGAATGCTAAAGACTCTTTGGCAGGCCACTGGCTAAAAGCCTGTAAAAGAAGTGCTTTCAAGATCAAAATCCAGTAGGCAAATAGAGCGTAAGGGGGGGGGGGGTGATTTAGAGGCTGTTTATGAGCATCAGAAAATATTTTATGTAGTTTAAAGTTGCTTGTTTTGTTTGTATTATAGTTGTTTATATACTTTGTTAATGTTGTATTTTTGTAGAGTTGTTAAATTGTTTTGTTGTAATAAAAAAAGTTTATTATACTATTTCAATATTTAGTAAAACTGTTCCATGTTGAGGGACTGTGAATATGCTACTACATGCATATGTATGTCAGTGACACTATGCACATCCTTTAGCCTACAGAGACTTGGTAATGGGGAAGACAATATTTTTTCTATGTGGGTATGGTTACTTGTCATGCAACATTGAGGTGCTGCATGCTGTAGTAATGGAGATGTAATACAAGAGTGAAGTCTTAGCCCAGAGGGAAGTGCATGTTTATACGCACTGCTATCAGCTGCTGTGCACACCCCATTATGTATGGTTGTTGCCACTAGGAGGCATTTGAAACAGTGTTTCTCCACAGTGAAATATGGACATGAGTTGCCTAAAATACAGTTCTGAACAGAGAGGATACTTTATTTATACTCTATGATGGACATTAATAGGTATGAAGAGAGATATGTGCAGAGTGAACACTCTCTACACAGCCTAAGATACAGTTCTGAACAGAGAGGATACTTTATTTATACTCTACTATGGACATTCATCGGTATAAAGAGAGATTTGTGCAGAGTGAACACCTTCTACACAGCCTACTTTGCACATTTATGAATCTGGGGAGAGGTCGCCCTGAGAGAAAGACAGTGTCTTTTCATAACATTTTCTCTACATTTGATATGCAAAACAGACATTTGAGCATAAAAGGTAATTTAAACTCAATACTTTATTTGAACATATATCATACCGGGGGGAGCAGTGACCAGAAAGGTAAGCCACTTTTCACATCCTAATTTGCACAAGCATTATCCAAGAGACAGGTCACAGGAGAGCTCTCTGCTCTGGCTATACTACACATACTTATAATGACTGAGACTTGTGCCAGGAAACAGGGCAGTTTCTCCCCAAAGCCTGCTGTGCAGATGTCAGCCTCAGAAGAGGTGTGAGTAGAGAGGTACATTTTTCTCAAACCCTGCTACAGAAACCTCATACCCTGATTAGACGTAGCAGCAGAGAGGTAACTCCCTTCCTAGACAGCACTGCATATCGCTGTTGTTTTAAGGAAAGGCGCGAGCACAGAGGCCACTGGTTTACAATACCATACTGTACATCCAAGTTGTCCTGGAGATAGGTATTAGTGCATAAGACAATGTTTCCCTACATACTACTGTATATATCTGTCATGCTGGGGAGTGTTGTGAGTGAACATGGAAATATATTCCCACACAAATATTTAAGGCTATTTCCCCAGGAGAGGTGTCAGTGGGGAGGCTAGTACTTGTTCCACTTACTAAGAAATAGTGAGGTCTTACATGTGAGGTGAGTACCATCCCCACCCTACTAGGCATGCTATTGAGCCTTTGGAAAGGTGTGAATAGAGAGACAGTGTTTCTTCACACCCTACTCTACACACTCATTATCTTCATGCAAAATCTCAGTGAGAGGCCAGTCTCACCCCTTAGTCTAATAGTGGGGATTATAAGAGTTAATTATTGTAATGAAGGAAAACATAAATTCTTCCTCTAAAGTAATTTTACAATCTGACAACAGTCTAACAAGTGCGTATAAAAAAAGGGTTCACGAAAATCTGGTGCAATCAGTGATACATATTACAACAGGATATGTTCATTAAAAACACAAATTCCATTATGAATGTAGGCTCTCACGAGACGCTCATAAACGTAAAGGAGCAAACACTACCCTCTCGCTTGGAAGCGGAGGGCTGTGTGCCTGGATCTCGAGAGTTATCAAGAATAAAAAAAGAAGGGTAACATAGTAGAAACAACATACATAATGAAAGTATAGGGTAGCTTTTGTAATGAACATTTTGGAATAACTGTATTTCTTCTGATCTTTAACATTTTTTACTTTTTTTGCATTTTTTAAAAAAGGGCACAGCAAAAACAGAAACAAGTAACTGGGATTAAAAAACAACATCTTCTTCAAAACAAAGAGGAGAAAAAAAACGAGGGAAACATGTTTTAAAAAACTACTGCCTAGGTGGTTATTTATTACCCCGGACAGGCTTGCCCTATGCAACCCTGCTTATCTGAGAGAAGATTAGCTGCTTGAATAACAGCAAAAAAGGGCTTTGTTCAAATAAGTATTATTGTTATCTGCTTGAGCATTGAGTACCTGGGCAGGCACAGTGTCATCAGGTTCAAAAGATGTGGACACCCCTGATGAGTTATCAAGCTCTGCAGCATGGGCAAGGCATTTAGGGTGCATAACTCTCAAATGTCACCTACTGAACTCTTTTTTGCAGATCTTACAAATTTCATATTTGTTCCCACCAGGCTGTCATCTGACAAAACTACCAGTTAGGGACTTTTTGGGTGTGTAAGGTGGCTGCCTTGCAGGAACAGGAGCAAGATTCTCATCTAAATCAGATGTTGACATTCTGTTCAAAGAAAATCATCCAAGTCAGAGAGGTAGCCAAAAAGGTGATCACAGGAAAACACAATAGGAAAATGATGCAAGATGGAATTAATGTGTCTTTGCTATATAAAGACATCCACATGAACCTTTCACAATCCTTTCTTTGGAGGTCTTACTTCTCCCGGGCATCTTGCAGGTGTCTTGTGAGAGGCTTGCGAGAGCATAAAAACAGAAAACTTTCTTTATATTTCAAATGCAACAATACATTAACTGTTTTTCTACTTTAAAGATCACTTCTCAAAACTACAAAAATACACTGTTATGAACTTAATTCCAAATGTACGATCTCATAAATGGATCGCAAGAGCCAGACAGGAAGTACAGCTACCTTGTAGTCCACACAGAGGATTGTGCGTTTGACTCCTGCGTTTGTAATGGGAGAGCCATAAAGTTGTAAACAAATTAATGAATACTATATATATATATATCTACTGTAATGACTCAATTATTAAAGATTAGCATTCAATAATAACTGAGCCCATGCAAAGGAACTCTGTACAATAGATTAAATGAAAATGTATAACTCCACGATCTCACAAGTCTCCCGCTAGCCACCCGTGAGCCTTCAGCGACATCAATCACGCACCTTAAAAATGGATGTACATAGGGAAAACAAAAACTGACAGTGTCTTTTTGAAAGATAAATATGAAGTTTATGTCAAAATAGATGCAAAGACTCTGAAAACTGTGCTGGCAACATTTCACAATTTTTGATTTATGAAAACTAAGAAGATGAACATTCTCAGAGCAAATATTGCTGGAGTAGTCAGTTTTTATGTATGTATATTCACAGAGAAAAAGCACATGGTAAAGTAATGCTATAGTTAGGTATGATAAAAGGATCTTTTTTTTTTAAAAGAAAAAACCTTAGAAATTCACTGAAAAAAAACAAAGGTAAAATAAAGTAATGGTCAGGTGAATTTTCCAGTGATAACCTTAACATGTTTAACTAAAAAAAACTGAAATTCACTAGTAATAGTTATCAGCACTAACTATAATTTCTGCCACCATCATGCACTGTTTATGACCTAATATACAACATCAATCATGGCATGTTCAACGACATCATTTATGACATCACATCCCCTGCACTATTTAAATAAGGGGAGAGGGACGCACTGCCTCCCTCCATGAGCCTATACACCCCGAGGAGCCCACCTGTGTGGCCAAAATGTCACAAAAGGGGAGCAGGGCTATGCAGCCTTCTTCTCGAGCCGACAAAGGCCCCTGGAACCCCATTCCCCAGGGTGGATCTATTTAATTAAATGGTAGACGGGGCACAGGGACCTCCTCTCTGAGCCATATAAGTTCCCGGGGACCTTCCCTGCGGTGCCAACATTTTAAAAAAATGATAGGGGCTGTATGGTCCTCCTCTCTGTGCCTTTGAAGGCTCCAGGAACCCCATCTCCAGGGCTGGCTCAATTGCTGTGTCCTGGGGAGCCCACCCCTGGACACAGTAGTTTCCCTTGCCCACACAGGCAAGGGCAGGGAAACTAGCAGTTGCTCCCATCTGGCAGGAGCTTTAAAAATGTTCCCACAGCTGGGAGCAGACTTGTGATCTGTGTCCCTGCCCACACTGATGTGGCAGGGACACTGATCAATGGATTGCTTCCTCCGGAGGAAGCAGCATAAATAGCCACTCCCTCCAGGTGGGAACAAGGCCGGATCCTGCAACATGCAGGGAGCCATCTGGTGGTTTGGGGGCCCTGGGGCTCCCCACTGGACCCGAACATGTGCATGGTGTGTGCCCTGGGGGGCACTGGGGGACACACCTTTAAATACTGTGGGACCCGGGACCCTCCCCTTTAAAATTATAGATATATGTATATATGGTCCTGGGGGATGGGGTCCGGATCTCTAGGGCTCCCCTGTGGACCCTAAAGTCTGCATGGTGGTGCCCTTGGGGTGCACCATGGCACCCATGGTCAAATAATGCGGGCCCCAGGGCCCTCCCCTTGAAAAAAATAATAATAATAATAAAAAAAAAAATATATATATATATATATATATATATATATATATATATATATTTATGTATGTGTACACACACACATATATATATATATACATGTATTTTGTAAACACTTACCCCCATTAGCTGGACTCCACCCCCTGGGCCATAGCTATATATATATATATATATATATATATATATATATATATATATATATATATTACAAAGTGTGACAGGATGGTGTTGCTGTGACACGCCTGACCGTCGGTGGTGCTGCCAAAGATGCAATGCCACAGTGTCACATCACACAGACTAGACTGTCACTCTCACCTTTCCGTATTAAGAAGGGCAGCACTCAGAGGTAGTGGTGAAATGTTTAATTCACAGTAAAAAGCAGACACGTTTCAGCACAGCAGTGCCTTTTTCAACTACTGAGGCACCATCTTGCCTCTGTTTATAACAAAATCATGTGATAAATTCACCCAATCGCCTTACAGTGAAAACAAACTCATTGTTATTTCCCACATTTTTCTCACATATTCTTACCAGAACAATAGCTCTACAAATATCTCTTTTACATTCAGTCCTAAACACAGTCTTGTGAGGATAAATCACAGCGTATAACTCAATTCTCAAATAGACACATGTGCTCAATGACTAGAAAGCAGACTGGAAAACAAAAATGAAAGTAAATGGATACAAAACATGAACCAAAATTACATCCTCAACTCCTTCCTTGGCAGATCAAGGTAAAATACATTACAATTTGCTCATCTTGTGAGTCTAATTCACAGCGTATAACTCAATACTAAAATACATGCATGTGCTCAATAACTAAAAAAACACAATGAATAGCACTGATGATAATGAATAGTTACAATTTGTTTTTAAACCGTAGAGTGGCACGTTTTTTTGCTCACTCCGCCCAGGCCTAAACTATAATTTGCGTCCCCGCCATGCACAGTATTTTCATCAAACATTTTGCTGCAAATAATACATTACTGTAATATTATCAATGATGTTATCAAAGATGTCATGAGTACCGTAATTGTGGGGAAATTAGCAGCACATGGCAAGGGCATGAGTTATAATTACCTTAGGGCATGAGTTATAGTTACTTGAGATAACTCTAACTATAACAGGTGAATATCTATGATTTTATATGTTTAAAATGTGAGCCTAACTATAACGTTCCTGTAACCTTCGTTTTTTTAAGTGAATTTCTATGTTTTTTATGTTATTTTCTAACTATAACTCCCCATAACCTTTGCTTTTTCAGTGAATTTCTATTTTTTTTTTATTGTAAATTTTCATTACTATACGTTAATCCAACCACTGCCTAGCACAGCCTTTGGCTGTGTGCGGCGGCTGGCACACAGTAGGCGCTGCCAACCCCCTATGACCACCCAACCTTGCGCTGTGCACGGCCTGTGGCCAGGCCCTGCTGCCAACCCCCCAACTACCAAACCCTATGCTGCGCACAGCCTTTGGCCACGCACAGCCGGAGTTGGCCTCAGGTCCACGTGGCCCCTCTACCCCAACAGATTTCAGCCCCGGGAACCCCGGGGAAATTACCACAGACATACATACACTTGAACCCTCATCCTTCTGTGTATGGGTCTGAAACCTTAGCCACGAGGCCAAAAGTGACTTCTTAGCATGTGGTGTCCAGGTTTAGGTATGACATTAAACAACAATGATTTTGAGTGAAAAAAGTCTTCAATGTTACATAACTAGGAATATTTAACAATCAAACACTGGAAAATAAACAGACACACTGCCATGAGATACAATGATTTGAACCTTCAACCTACTGAGTGACAGTCCAGGAGATTTACCATTAGGTAAGAAGTGACCATGGTCTGCTGTCCATCAAAACGTAACTATAACATTCTGACCAAACATTTTGCTAATCTGACTTTTTGGAGTCATTGTATGGTGATACCATTGCAATAACAATCTCTCTCTCTCTCTCTCTCTCTCTCTCTTCCATCCCGTTGTGGGAAAGAGAGAGGGAGAGAGAGAGTGTGACAGGACCGCAGGGGGATCCTGAAGGTCCCTCGAGTCCTAGACGGCTCCTGCTGGAGCCAGCATTGCTCCCACAGGTAGGGAGCTGCTTGAAATAGCAGATCCCTGCTTGTGGGAGCAATGTTTTAATCTGTTTCCCTACACGCATATTTGCATGCAGGGAAACAGATGAAACTCTGCTTTCAGCAAGCAAAAGCGGACTTTGTTTGTTTGTGCTTGGTGGGAACTGTCAGCTCCCACCAAACAAAAGCAAACAGCTATGTTCCGGAGTGGGCACCCCAGGACATAGCAGGAGCTAGCCCTGAGGGTTTGCACTCCCCAGGGCCACCATTGGCTCCTTGAGGGGGCCACGCAGCCCCCCTCCAATCTGTGTTGTCCTGGGGAGGTGGTGGTCTGCAGGGCCGGTGGTCTGAAACTGACTCCCCTCATTGTTTTATTTTTGCCTCCACACACAACTAAATCTTTCCCCAGGAGGTCCCTGGGGCTGCAGGAGAACACACGAACCAACCCCTGCACACAACTAAATCTTTGCCCTGGGGAGGTGGTGGTACCTGTGGCTGCAGGGGTGCACGCACCCCCCCACAAATTTACTGCTATCTTCGCCCCAGGGATACATTATTAGTTTAACCCCACTGAGGTGGTGGTCCCTGAGGCTGCAGAGGAACCGGGTGTCCCCCCTGCATTGATTTAGTTTTAAGCACCAAGGAGGTGGTGGTCCCCAGGGCTGCTAGGTGGCTGGGCACCCCCCCACACGCAGCATTCAACATTTAAATGTCCCCTGGATCTGGCCCACACAGGGACTCCATTTAAAGAAGCGTGTGAGCCTGCACTTGTTTTTTTTTTTTTCCAGTAGATCTACAGATCTACCACAACTCGTGCTGAAAATATTTTTTTAATGCTTTTTTTGAACTGGAGGGGTCGTTAGATGCCATGGAGCTGAGAATACCACTTGAGTGTTGTGTTGACATGAGTCTGATAGCGGCTGTCTTACTAGCCCAGAATGAGCACATCAGTACTCCTTACTGTTTAAGTGTTGGTGCCATCATTATCATTTTAGATGTATCCATTTTCCCATTACTTCAGATTCTCAAGTCGCATCAACTGACTGACTTCACATGTTGCGTTTTTTTATGAGCTTGATGGAGTCGACCTCCTTGTCATATTTTCTCGACATCTTCTGTCGTATTAATTAATGAAGCAATGTGACTAGTATCCCTATCAAAGCTCTATCAATTAAATTACTCACACGGAGGACAGTATATAGATATAATGTAAAATGGTGCTTGTGGGATCGTGCTCCAAACCTTCAGCCACAGGAGTGTCAACATAAGCCCCTGTTTTCAGTGTCTGCAGGGTTTGATATCACTTAGGAGACTCAATATGCTGATGGTATCCTCGTAAAATTCAGTTTGTGTTGTTGGTGGCGACATGGAGTGGTGTGACTTGATGTTGGCAGAACATATTGTCTGGGTGAGGGGCTTGAACTGCAACTTACCGTCATGTTGGTGATCTCCGCTGAGGGCCTTCAAGCAAGGTAAAGGCTTACTGTCACTGCAAAATGTGGACTTTGACTGGATTCAAAGGCACGCTTGTTGAGAACACACCACATGGTAGAGCACCAGCAGTGAACTACATTTCACAGTGGCCCACAAACTCTTGCAAATCTTTAGGTGTAACTTTTCTTTTTGTTTTCAACTGTGACATTTTGAATCTCAGGACGGTATCCTGATGTGTGTGATTTGAAAATGAGCTTTGAAATATTTCTGCACATAAACTTGAACGTTAAAGACTGGGGTTGTATGTTCTGCCAGACTTCCTGTGACGGAACAGGACTGAATCTAAAACTACATTTCATATATATAACAATGTAAATGCAGGAATGTATACGGTATTACAATTAGAGTACGATATATTTTGCTAAGTGTAGGTAATAACAAGACGTTAGTTATGTTCATATGTTTGCAGTTTACAACAGCAGTCAAGTTGAAACTATATTCCTCTTCCACAAAACAGTATGTAGTGACAAAGCTTGGGGTAGGCATCCTGACTTAAAGGTAGGTGTGCGTCTATATATCTGGCAAAATATTTGTCTTTGTGTCTTTTTACGTTTAGCTTTCAAGAATTCCCAGAACCTTGCCAAAGCTTTGAGAGTAGGTCACGCACAACTATGAGGTTCATCATTTCACAATTACAGTTATGTTCAGTGTTTTATAGAGAAGTCATTTAAGGTGCTTCTTTGTCTAGAAGTGATCCACTACAACCTTCAGCCTTCTGTGACCCCACAAGTGATGAGTATGGAGTCCTGCGTTTCTTATCCCATTCCCTTTTCCCTACTTTTACCACTTGCCACATGTTCTGTTACATGTGGCCACTGGTTGGGACGCTGAGAGACAGAAAAGAACATCACTTCCATTGGATGTTGCCCAGAAGGTTATTGCTAAACCTGACACACATCCCTTAAGTCAAACGGATACTGGCTATACTATCAATGGGAGCAACAACCTCACAAAATGGATTCGATATTTAGCTTTTGAGAGCACTTCACAATTGTTCTGTTCAAACTTCTACGACTTATTATGAAAACTACCATACGCATATCACGGCACAGTAAGGCCATCCATTTATAAACACACATTTTATTTTTCATATTTTAGACGCTCTTATATATTGAATCTTACAATATAAGTTTTTTGTTTTTACCAAGGAACAAAAGGAATGCCCTACATGGAGTTCAGTGTGCTAGTCTATAACATATTTGATTCTTGTCTGACCTTTTATCATATTGTACGCACGTTTGCACCAGTGTTCTCGTGAGTACATATGAACCTGAAGACGTCAAGGCCTAGTCACCTTTGCAGGAGAAAATGTGACAATGGATTAAAAGCTGATATTGTTCTTAATGGTGGGAGTCATATCAATAATTTGAAAGAATTTAGGGGCATACTTATACTCTGTGGGGCATATTTATACTCTGTTTGCACCAGATTTGCGTCATTTTTTTTATGCAAATGTGGCACAAACAACTTCATATTTATATTTTGGCACTAGACATGTCTAGCGCCAAAATATTGAAGTTAAAGTCATTTTTTGCCTGCGGAAAACTACCTTGTGTCAATGAGATGCAAGGTAGGCGATCACGGGCAAAAAATGACTCTAAGGCCCTAGCGCCTTATTTAACCTCCATTGCAAAAATCACGCACAGGAGGAGAAGGGCCTTAAGTAATGGCGCTAAGCCTGCTTAGCACCATTATTTAACTCCTGGGTATGGGCAGGCGTTAGGGGACTGTGGGTCTTTTTCCATGGTGAGAGACCATGGAAACAGCCCACAGGTGCCCTTCTCTGCCCCCACGAACACCGCCACCCACACCTGGAGGACACCTAAGGATGGGGGACCCATCCCAGGTAAGTGCAGCCAAGTATTTTTTTTTTTTCTTCAAAGTGCCTTTGGGGGAGCCTAACTTGGGCCCCCCCACATGATACTGTGCCCAATGGCCATGCCCAAGGGACATAAGGGACATAAGTCCCTTGGGCATGGCCATTGGGCGGGGGGGGGGTCTGGGGGACATGTCTCCTGTCTTAGCTGAGACAAGATTCATGTCCATGGGGTTTTCACATTAAAAAATGTCGCTAGTCTGGGGAGAGGCATTTTTTTTGCCTCTGTCCGTACTAGTGTCATTCTCTGACGCTAAACCCCCTGTTCTACCTACGCCTCCCGCACCTGGCTAGCATCCTTTTCCAGGATGCTAGCCAGACCTTACACCTGACCGGCGTCTTGGTATGGCGCTAGTCAGCTGTAAACTTTTTTACGCTGAACTACGTTAGTGCAGTTCAGCGTCAAAAAGTATAAATATGGGCCTAAAATTGAGTTGTAGCACTAGCTATGCATCTATGGCTTTTTCTTTCTCAATTACCACACAGGCACTTATTTTACCAGATTGCTGCTGTATTCCTAATACATCATTTGTTCTCTTCTGACTCTGGCACTTTGCTTGCGACTCACTCCGTTGTTGTTTGATTAGACTTGCGGTGCTTTAGAAGGCTTCCTTTTACTTGTTCCTGAAAATATGAGGCCGCTCTTTGTTAAGCTGATGCAAGCGACATACCTGAGACGTTTTTCTTTCTAAGCCACTACATTACAGGCAATGTTGAACCGAGGTATTTAGTGGTGATGCTCATGTTTCCCTATGCTTACTGATACTAGAATATGTTCGTACATGCTCATGATATCACTGGGACACAGCACCTGTGACGTGGAAACAGTGACTTTTCTAAGTGCTTTAATTTACAGTGGTTACTAATACCCAATTGAATGGTAGTCAAGTTACCGACCTCAGAAGACTAGATCTCTGGGTCAGCCTTACCAGGCTTCAAATTGGTGATTTCCAGATCAAAGCAGCCAATGTTTTACTCGATGAGCAATCTTTTCATGTGTCTGAAGACTAGTAGCTTGTTTTACTAAAACAGGCTTAACGGGAAATTCTTGTCGGCTACAAAATATTTTTTTCTTGGGATTTGTTCGTCTGTTAGGAGTTAAGTTTGGGTGACCCCTTGTCAGCCGTGTCTGTCTCTTGTAAGAAACAGCATAGTGAAAACATGGTAAACTCCAGTGTAGGCAAAGATGAACATGTCCCTTCAGAAAAATTGTAAGGCAGAGAATAAAAATACACATGTAACTGAAAGGCGCAAGTTTTCCTGGCCACGCAGAAGTCTTTTGTGCCAAGAGAAATACATTTAAAAATGTAGCCAAACGTAAGGTGTTAGGTAAAGTTATTCGTTAATCACTGAAAATGATTCACGACTTGATGCTTGAAGGCAAAGGGAGCTAGGAAAACACAGCAAGGCAACGGTTACATAGGGCAGAATTTGTTCTGCACTCCAAACCCATGTATCCTGGAAGGCTGAAAAGTGCAAGAATTGGCTAAAGGACCCTTATCACAACAGGCCAGGAAAACACTTTGTCATTTGAAGTGGATACCTCCAGGCTTCTGTATTAAGATGCAGAAAAAATAGCCACAGCCCCAGAATGTCCTGGGCGTCCAGGGCAACTGCCCCTCTGGGGCAATGCCTCGGAGCCGCCCGTAAACAGAGGAGCCCCGTCATCTGTTGCAACATTCCTCGAACAGGTACAAGACCAGTCATCACAGGCTACTTCTTGCCTTACCTGTTTGGAGGGAGCTTTGTGGCACGTAAGTCATGGGCAGGCTGCCTGACCAGAGGACACTATTTGCTTCTTGTGCAATCCTGCTGTAGGATGGGTATGACGGGCTTGTTTGTTCGAATCAAAGTATTAATCATGCCACTTCCAGTGAATTTATCCGATTCAGTGGAAATGTGCAAGAACACACCTCTGACCCCATCCCCGCCCCTATCATGTAATTTCCCTTGGCTTTTGGAAGTTGTGACACACACACACTCCTTTTCTTTCTGCCACCCACCCCGCCCCGCGTGCCCTACACATGACCCCAAGCACACATGAGCTCAGCTCCGGAAAAACTGAGGTGCATCCCCACCAGAGCTGAAGGTGCCCAGAGGGAAGAGGTGTGGATCGCCGCCTCTGCAGTCATGGAAGGTAATTGAGGCATGCCGACAAACCAGCTCAGACATTCGTGATACATCACCCGCTAAGAACGATAAAATAGTTAAGGTGCTTTATCTTGGTATGTTATATGTTCAGAAACATGAAAATATGGCGGACACGAGGCCTAATAAAAAAAGGAACCAGGGGGAGTGGGAAAAAGTAAGTTAGGCAGCATGCAAATGACATCATGGAGCATGACATCACAGTGAATGACATCAAGGCATGTGACTGCACATCACAGGAAGTTGCATCACAGCCAATGATCTCACAGGAAGTAACAGCACAAGAAGTGACCCAGGTATTAAGACCTTGCACATATGTTTGGCAGGTCTATCATGAGTATATTTGAACACGTTGCAATATTTAACAAATCAGATTTTGTGTCAGGGTTGTGCTAAAAAAGTGACGCAACCCCCACGCAAAATCTAGGCCGCGACTTATACATGTATTATTTAAAACCTGACACAAAGAAACTGGCAACAAGGAGAAGCATTGCAGTAGATCTGCTTAACTGGTTGCAAATTCTGCATTTGAAAATATCTTTTGGTGTTAAGGCACCTGCTGCACAGATCTTTGTGTGCCCTGTAAATCTCAGGGAATAATAATAATGGCAAGATAACCCTGGAGGTTAACATATTTGCTGGAGAGATCGGTGTTTTGTCTAGTCCTAGTTTTGAGTCAAAGTAGCATAGAGGGTTAATATATCTCTGGCAAAGCACATCATGTAACACGCAGATGACAGATTTGTATTTTCTGTAGATGGGTAAGCGGGTTACTGCATTTAACATAGAGTCCTTTTGTTACTTGCAGTACATAAATTGTAATCCTTCTAACAGAGTACAGTGAGCTAAGAAGGGTATGTGACTCCTACACCTTGGAATTCTCACTGCCTTATGTAACACATCCTGTACGTTGATTTATCCACTAATATGATTGATTGTCAATATATAGTGTGTATGTTTGATATAAAGTACCCTGACAACCTGCATTGGGAAGAGCAGACCTAAAAAAGAAATATAACAAAAAAGTGGTACTTAAATTGTTATTTGTGTAAATACTGGGTCTGACCAACACATCTGACATTCTTACAATGCATGCATATCTTCTACACAGGGTCTGAAAAAAGATAAAAACATGCCTCTCTTCAGGGTTTGTGAAGAAATAACAATCTGTGTGCCTTTGATTTCCCTCCATTGCATTTGAATCTAAGTGTGAGGCTCCAGAGAGCTCCGAGCCAGGATTCTCCAACAAAGTAGGACCTGATGGCCCCTTAGTTTTGACCTTCGCTATGGGTCCAGCTTGAATTTAAAATAACAAAGCGCCCTACCTGCACCTTGCTGTTTCATAATGATAAATACAACATGCTGGTGCTGCTGAACGTGTCCTGGTGTCTGAAAATTACCCTGGGACGAGTTCAGCATATTTCTGTGGGGCCCAGCATCTTGGCAGGCTAGACAACATCTATCCTGTGGAAAGAGTGGGTATGTGCCGTCTATCCACATGTACCTTTGGTTTGTTCCTTGAAAATATCTCTATGTCTTTATCCTTAGAACTGGACTACCAGCAGCATTCTGCCTCTGGCTGATTAATTTAAGTCACAATGCAGTACCGGGATCTGGGTTTGGCGATGAGAGACCCAAAAAATGGTTAAAATACTAGACCTGTATCCAACAAAATGGGGCTACCAGCATAGAGAGCAGTCTCTCTCATCTCTAGAACTTCTTGGCAGAATGTGGAGAACAGAGATTTCTTCCAATATTTTTGTGAATTAGATTAAGGAAATCACTATACTTCACAATTTTCTAAATAAATATGGCTAAAATGCCATAGATTGCACAGCCAGTCCTAGAGAGAATTTCATGAAATATTGCAGTATCTCTAAGACTAGCAGCTCCTACAGTACAACATTTCTGCACAGCTGCAAAGTATGCATGGGCCCATGTAAAAATTATCGGACTGTCCCTCATTGCTGCATGGGCAGCAAATTACCCATTCCATCCAGCTTTGAAATTATGAGCTAGGTGCAAAGTTCCAAAGTAGTACATTTGAGTGCCTTCTCACAATTGCAACAAGGCACAGCTAGTACACTGGTGTTACTAGACAGCTATCTCACATCCATTCTTAGACCCTCACCATGGTCAAAGATATGAAACCTCCACCTTAAAAACCCCACTTGAATCACAGCTGAACTCTATTCATGAACTATTCCCTAAATCCTCCAACAACTAATACATCATTGTGTCACCCCTGGCCTCTATTGCCAGAGATGTAGTCTTTATATCATGCGCGGTCCCACCACCAAAGACATTGTCTGCACAGCATGGCCCTACCTCCCACAAACATGGGGCACGTCCTCTACTTCAGAATTGTGTGCACAACAGTTGTTAAGCACACAGTGAATATATCAGCATAAAATGAAGGTGCTATATCAGGCATGAAAACACTAATTTGTTATGAAACTAAATCCCCTCATCCCTCTTGCCTCTGGCTGTAGCCATTTCAGAGTGACAAAAAAGTTGCTTATGCATTAAATACGTTAATGAAAACTTTTTGCAGGATAAATATGAAAAAGTCTCCTGCATGCAAAATTGTGGGAAGCCAAAAAACGTTTGAAAGATTGTCAGGTAAGTGAAAATTAGCAGGCGAACTCAAAAATTCACACACACCATCTCAATATGTAAAAATGAGCTATTTCCTCAGGATAATCAACCTTTAATAGAATCACAGATGTTGTGCTTATTCCAAATAACTCTTCCATCATGTTGTCAAAGGGACAGGTGACAAGATAATCAAAAACTGTCTGCTAAACAGGATTCTCAGTCCCCGAGAGGGACAGAAATATTATCTTGAAGACACAGCTTTCTGTTTTGTCTCAGGTATGTTTGAGATCAGAAACTGGATGTCCTTTAGTACTCTAAAATTGAATTCCAAGAAAAACTGATGATCTGGGTAACACTCTTTGAATCTGGTCAACCGCATGGTGGCCTCCATCCTTGGGGCTTTCCTGTCCATGCGGTCTATACTATGTGATGCCCAATTGACACAAATGTTTCCTTTGCTCATCAAGTGAACAAGACAGTCTCCGCGAATTTGAGTTGCTTAAGGCTTTGGCCAACATTAAACCTTTTCTTCCTCATCCTTACCAAAGTTCAAACTGTGATTAAATGTTGCTGCTTATCTTGGGTTGGCTAAGTACCTTTCTCACCATCTGAAAATCATTCAGAATGCAGCTCATTCTAGGTTTCAGTAATAATACTTTCATCTTCTCCTTCCTTACATTGGCTTTCTGGAAGTTCACAATCACATTATTTTCAAAGTTTATTGAGGCTCGGTCTGCCACAACGAGGGGCATCCCTGGGGCATCTAAAATGGACCCCACTTCATTTTTGTAATTCAGACAAACTTTAAGGCTAACCCTTAGAAAACACTTGCTCCAGCATTTGCAGAAACTCATTTTCATTGTCTGCATTATTTTCACAATATACACTCTCATTTTCCGATGATCGTGAGTTTACAGCTGCCTTTGAGTGTAATTTAAGCCTCTCAATATTCCCCATATGTGTGACTAGCCATTACTTTATGCTTCCAGTCCTTGATCTGATCAGCTGCTCTTTCTAAAGCAGTGGCCTAAGCTATATCCTTCCGGCAGACAGATTGTACGCTTAATAATAGTGCACATCAAAAGAACCTAATAGAATACTATCTCAAGGCAAATGTTGTTTCTTTCTACAGTTTTGTATCCTTAGATTGTTGCATACAAGGTCAAGAAAACCTGCTCTGTATTCCCATGAAAATTAGCATTGACATAAAGCCTCAAATTATTGCCTTTACTTTTCTTCCAAATGAAGGTCTCCTTACTTCCCACCCTCTGAATGCTTCCTCTCTTTGAGGGGAGCCTTCTCTGAGTCACTTGTATGTTTGATTTAATCCCTCCTATTGTGTTTTTGCAAATTGCCCATGCCTCATTTCAAAGATCACAATCTCTCCTTTAAAGTCATATCCCTGCCCCCTATCATTAGCTAATCTACTAAAACAGCCAACTATTTACATGCATTCTCATAACTCCTCTCTCTAAAGGTTGCACATAACTCCTGTTAATTTAATCGAATTTAATCTACAACATAGAAACTAAAGTAAATGCATTGACTGGTTTTCTTTAAGAGCACAACAGTATTCTGAATAACCAACAATAACCACTGCCAAAAGATCCCACTAACCTTGGATTTTATAGTAGCATGTTGTGCTGTAAGGAGCTTCAATTCCTTTTCTGCTGTAATAAGTGCTATGACCATGCAAATAAAATACAATACAATTTATAATCCTCCTGACCCACATTAATAATAATGCCATAAGACTCAGTGGTCGGGCAGTGGATCGTCATTCATTAAAGGCTGCATAATAATTCCCTTATACTGCTTGACACTCTCTCTCTCTCTTAAAATAAAACTGCTACGGGTCATATCCATTATCCAGAATTGTACTGGTCCATAGCAATTAACTGTCCATTACCAACTCAGTTAGCATGGAATAACTAAAAGGATCTGGCACAATTTCCTGGACAATGGAGGTCTTTAATTTAGTCCACCACTGCAGGTACCCACAAGCTGCATACTGCAACCGCTTTTTAATACTTCACAATGACAATCAGATAAGGAATTATATTAAAAACTCCATCCCAATAGATCTCTCCGACATTTCTGCCTCCAATCTATGGCTGCTCAGGACCATAAGCTATAAACATAACATCTCAGCTTAGAATGGACAACCCAGCTTAACTACCTAAAAGGACTATGAGTATAAGAAATTTAATAAAAGGACCTGCAGAGCTATTCAAAACTGTTAGCTTACTGAAAACTGAGTGGCTCTCTATCACACTCCTTCATTAATCACACTGGTAAGTGCTATATTGCATTGCAAGATAATCACACCTCTATGGTCATCACGCACGACATGGAAACACTTCCGACATAGGATCAAAACAAAGACAATACCCTTGCAACCAGTGTAGTGTGCTGCCCTTTTGGGCAAGTTCTTCAACACCCTGCATAAGGGTAGTGGGCGCTATTAAAGTGTACAGTACAATAAACACTTTTCAGCTAAATAATGATATTACAGGAAATCACCTCATATGACTGAACCCAGATCAGAGGAAATAATCATGTCACTCTTGGCCTGGGTGGCACCTTTAGAAATTATTTTTATGATATCAATGAGTGAAACTTGAGCACAGGTGACCAGCCTTAGCCTTATTAAACACATCTCACTTCATTGTATGTGTGTAAACTCATAACTGAACTAGGTACTGCAAAATATGCGTCTAAAAATACTGCGGGCATTCCAAAAAGCTTATTGCAATTCTGTTTCTGCTCAAGCAGCTGGCCTTGGCCTATTATCCATTGAATATGTAGCTTCCCCAGAAGCTGTGGGATTAATGAAACAATTCTCCATGGGGTAGTGCTGCCAAAAACGCAGAACCCTACTGCGGAATCAGTGGCCTTGGCAAGTACAATGGTAGTATTTTCTGGCACACCACTTTTCTACCCCACTTTGGCTTTTTCATGGGCTGGAATAGACTCTGTGGTCATCTGGCTTGTCTACCCTGTGCTCGTTTCTTGCTCTCTCTCCTGCCCATGGTTTCGCCATTCAGATTAAGATAGCCTAACCATGCCTCCTCACCCTCATAACATAGAATAAGCCAATGGCCCGTCTTAAATTAAGCTTTCAAGAAATCAACCTCTACCTGCGCTTAATTTGAGCCAGTGGTGCAGGTGGGGCTCACTAACACTCATGTTTGGGAGCTCGCACTTATTTTTCCTTATCAGACGTTCACCCAGGGCAAGAGAGAGAAAACCTCACATAAGAGGAAAGATGAAAGAAAGGCAGAAAATGAGTGACAAAGGTAGAAAGCAGGGATGAAAAAGAACCTGCAAGAGTGATATAAAGCAGTAGGGGTGTCTGGTGGTGGGTGAAAGAGGCATGGGGTGGAATTAACACTACAAAGCCGCAGACTTCTGAGCAAAAGTTTGGGCACCAACACTTACTGTTTTGCAAATTAAGCACTGAAGCTGCTAAAAGGTAATATTATAAATCACTCTACAGATGTTGTTACCTCTGTTTGAACTCTCTTATAAACATGGACTAGGCGTGTGCCAGCAACAGGGCAGGAGATATTAGATGACTTGTCATGCACCGTTGAAAGACAGGGGTGATAAATAGTGCTGGAACCATGTTCCTCGGATCCTTCGGGCGTAATGTCAGAATCCCAGGTACGTGGCAGCGGAGAGAGAGTCATGACTCCTGCTACTCTTCCCAGACAGCAACCACCGCCTGCGCATGTGCAAGCGAACTAAGCTCTCAGGAAGAACATTCATAGTGACCTCATAGCCCCGTATATTGAAAACATGTTAGCTGACACGATAGCATCACGTTCAGAGTTTATTTGAAAAACACGCTTCAATCTGTGTTTCATTTTTAGGTTCCGAGGTTCGACTCAGTTTCAACATTGAGAACGCAAACAACCAAAATAAAGCTTCTCTTTTGATGAGGCCAAGCAAACTATTTCACTTTGGTTAATTGTGCCCGAGAAGGCAACTGAGGCATTTGGGACCATATTTATTGCCTGGTTTGCATCGCTGTTGCTGCATGCGATGTGGTGCAGAGCAACACAAACCTTAAGTGAGATTTATGAAGCATTGCAAGGCTACCTTGCGTGGTCCTGCAAGGCTTCAGAAATCTTGAGTAATGGAACGCAGCACAACTATCTTTGTTACATTACTCTGTGCCAGAGAGCCATTTCCACGAGTTTTGACACATTCCTGGGAATGCTGCAAAAGATACGCCTCTTGAGGAGAGGCATAACATGGAGAATTATCTTTATTTCTCCTGTTTTTTCGTCTTTCTGTGTGTGCTAAATTCTGCAGCACACGTAGAAAGAGGAAAAAGCCTCTCAGGATTGTTTTTGTGCAGGAAGGTATCTTTTTCTGTACAAAGACGTAGGCACCATTGCACCATGATGGAATGTTATCTGCATTGGTGCTTGGCTGCTAAAAGGGCACCAGCGCAGGTGGAAAGCATAGGAATGTGCTGCATTGGATCAATACGGCACATTTCAGTCCTTTTCCTGTGACGCAAGGCAGCACAGCAAGGTGACTTGCTGGGCTGCACTGCGCCACAAAGCCCATAAACATGCGTGTTGGTGAACAGGAACCAAGACTGTGCGTTGGGGAGGGCTGGTTTTATGAATCAGTGTGCCAAGATGCTACTTTTGAATTCATTACATTTTTGCTCAGACATGTCTAGTGAGTTTTTAAACAGCATGAGGTAAGACATTCAGGGCCTCATTCCGACCCTGGCGGTACAAGACCGCCAGGGCCGGGGGCAACGGAAGCACCGCCAACAGGCTGGCGGTGCTTCATTGCCCATTCTGACCGCGGCGTTAAAGCCGCGGTCAGAAAAGGGAATCCGGCGGTTTCCCGCCGGATTTCCCCTGCTTGGGCAGAACCTCCATGGCGGCGCTGCAAGCAGCGCCGCCATGGAGATTCCGACCCCCTTCCTGCCATGGCGGGAACGGGTGTCGTGGGGCCCCTGGGGGCCCCTGCACTGCCCATGCCACTGGCATGGGCAGTGCAGGGGTCCCCTAACAGGGCCCCAGGGAGATTTTCACTGTCTGCATTGCAGACAGTGAAAATCGCGACGGGTGCAACTGCACCTGTCGCACCCCTGCAACACCGCCGGCTCCATTCGGAGCCGGCCTCTGTGTTGCAGGGCCTTTCCTGCTGGGTCGGCGGGCGCTCCCTTGGCGGGCGCCCGCCGGCCCAGCGGGAAAGTCAGAATGGCCTCCGCGGTTCCCGATGACCCTCTCAGTAACCATGAAGTACAATAAACAAAATTATTTAAAAAATGACTGTCAAGAAGAATAATGAATAAACCAGATCTAAGGGCATAAAGACATTTCTAAAAAATGCATTTGAACGACAAAACAAGGAATAGCAAAAACTGCTGTAAAGGTGAGGTCATGAAGCACAGGTGTCTTGTATTAATCGAGATAGGTGGCCCAATGCCACTTCAAAGAAAACTACAGGCCATGATAACACTTTTCATTTGGAATGATTATATGCATATTTTTTTCAAGCTGATACCCTGAAAATAGACATGAAAGGGCTCTAAGATATGATATATGAGATAATATCATATATGTGTAATATTGGTGTGCAAAGTGTTTGTGAGCCAGATCTTGACTCTATGCCGGTTTTGTAGCTTACACATAGTTAGAAGTTTCCTAATTTGTGTTTATGCCTTGTGAATGGTAATTGGTGTTAAAAATAGATGTAACATTTTCTCCCAAGTTCTGTTAAAGGTGGGTGGGAAAAAACAAATTTTACACCACAAGCAGAAAAACGTTGTGAGCGAAACACTTGCAAATTGCTCACACTCCAAGACAGAAGGCTTGAAGATCAAAGCCTGGAGATAAAGTTGATCACATCACATGTGGTAGCAATTTCAATTCATCCCCAGGTTCTTTGCTGAAGAAAGTGAAAAAGATAATAAAGCAATCCTGGAGTGCCCAATTGTAAGGTGAAAGGGGTAGGCATTACCATTGATACATTTAATTGACTAGAGTTACGAAAGGGAAGCTGAGGTAGTGGGCATAAAGTTGATCCCAACTTCAAAATATTCTATCATTCCCAATAGGAATAACTCTTATTCAAAGCCTTCTTGCATCAAAGGGATGTAGACCACAAGGGGCTACCACCTTTTACCCAAGTATGATAATATTTTCAGCACAGAATCTACTTTGAATAAAACGGCCTAGTCTGGATGCCATACAGAATATATGCTAGAAGCGAATTGCTTATCTAGAAACTTTGCCTAGCTTTTTAAGTATTTTAAAATAAAATATTTTTATCAACATTTTTAAATTCGTTTTTTTCATACTCAACAACACACCCAAATGGGTTCAGTAATGGCACTCACCAAGACAGAGATAACCTACAATAAAATGTGTTTCAGCGATACAGTGGCAACAAATGTGTGGTGAACACGAGGTCCAGCTCTCCTGGCAGTGCTCCGCTCATTGGGCCTCCCCCTGTTGCTGTATTCTTACCCATTGGAGGTGGTGGAACTCCCCTTTGAGTCCCCTTCTGAAATGTCACAGTGTTGTCTCCATGGTCCCCAAACCTTTAGGAACTTCCTTGGGCACACTCTGGCCTGATACCCCAATTTTTCTGCTATTATGTACATGTCCCTCCTCTATTTCTCCAGTGTGGGTGATTCCTGCGCCCCCCTGTGTTGTGCCACATACCTCTTGACCGCCACCAACCCAGGCTTGCGAAGGGGAACTTTGATGTGGGATGTCCATCTCCGTGGGAATCCCCAAGAGCACATTCCTGGAATCTGTGGGGATCTCCACCTCCAGTATCCACCCCAGCTCTCCTCATGCCTTGGACCAATATGCCTGGATAATGGGACAGTCCTCGAGTGTGTGGTAATATACCCCCATGTGGGTCCTGTATCTCAGGCTGTCAGGTGACTCTGCCGTTCCATAACTATGAAGACTAACCCTGTCGTAGCATACCCTGTGTAGGATCTTAAATTGCATTAATCTCAGATGTATTCTGATTGCTACCTCCTGAGGGTGCATCGGGGCCTCCTCCCAGTCAATATCTTCCATAGTCCCCAATTCTCGTGAGAGCTTTGCATGCCAGCCCATTTTTTCCCTACCTTCTCCCATGCTGATATCACTAATTGTGTGGGGCCAAAAAGTCTTCCTGTCCCCTCACCCCCATACAGATAGTGCATCTGGGGATATTTCTCAAACTGGCTCCTTTCCAGTAAGTATGTAGGATGATCCCCTGGCTCATGTAGCCAGTCATTAATTATTATGAGATGCACTGCCCAGTAACAGGCCCTAATGTACGGGTGGGCATTTCCCCTATTATATGCGTTGAATTGGAGCGTCTGTAGGGAGACCTGAGGCTTTTTCCCGCCGCAAAGCAGCTTACATATGTCTTTCTTTAATCTGGAGAATATGTTCTCCGGGATTTTAAAGTAAGTATTTTGGAGAATGTATAGCAATTTGGGGAAGCAATCATCTTGTATAACGCTGCCCTGCTGAACATTGATGGGGCAGCTTTCCCCACCTCTCCATGTCTGCATGCAGCTCTTCCATGACTGATAGGACGTTACGATGCAGAGGCCTTTCTGAGTCTTGGGTCATATATACCCCCAGATATTTGAATCCCTCTTCCTCTACTTTAAGGGTTTTCCGCAGAGTCAACTGCCCCAGGTGTCCTCCCACCCTATTGAGGTGTGATTTGGACCAATTAATTCCATAACCGGACATAAAGCCGAAGTGTTGAAAGGTTTTCAAGGCCTGTGGAAGTGTCTCCCTTGGTCGCATAATATATAGGAGGATATCATCTGCATAGGGCAATATGCGTTTGTTGTCCCCCCTTCACTGCTCTATTTGGAATCCCGATATGCCTGGGTAAGTGAGGACTGTGCATGCCAGGGGCTCTAAGATAAGGGCAAACAACAGTGGCGAGAGGGGGCAGCCATATTTTGTGCCCCTTTCTACTGGGAACTCCAGAGACGTGGCCCTGTTCACTCAGACCGTGACAATCAGGTTTGTGTAGAGTAGGGTTATCCAAACCATAAATTTTGTCCCAAACCCGAACTACACTAACACTTGTTTCATGAATTGCCAATTGATCATGTTGAATGCCTTTTCTGCATCTAACAACAATGGCAGATGGGGATCTGTTCTGACCACACTGCAAACAGCTAGTTGGCCAGTCTTCGGAGATTGAGTCTTGTTGACCTCTTGGGCATGAAGACCAATCGGTCTTGATGTATCAGGAAGCCTTATAATGGCGAAATGTCTTGTTTCCAATATGATTGTCAATATTGTTGTCTCAATGTTGAGGAGTGAGATCAGTCGATAAGAGCCACATTCTGTGGGTGGTTTCCCTGCTTTTGGAATCACTAATAACATTGCCGTCCACAGGCCCCCTGGGAGGGTACCCTGATTCGTGGCTTCATTGAATATGTTGAGTAGATCTGGACAGAGAGTGTCGCATTATTTCTTAAAGAACTGGTTTTCCGTCTGACTTCAGTTTGTTCAAGGTCTCCCTCCTCTACGTTAGGACCAAATCCCTTTCCAAGTAGTCCCGATCTCCTGGAGATAAACATCGTATTTCTATCCCCAATAGATATCTTCTGATTTGGGAAGCATCTGGAAGCTTACGTTCTCTATACAGCTCCTTGTAGAATCTTACAAACTCATCAGCTATTCTCTGGTTCGAGTTATGACATTCCCCGTGAACCCCTTGAATCTTGTACACCCAGCCTACTTTGCGGTTGCTTACCACTCCGGGAGCCTGCCCGCACTTTCACCCACCTCGTAGAGGCAGTGCTGTGTAGCCAGTGCCTGGGCTTTGCCTTCTTCATTTGCTAATGCCTAATACTCCTTGCACAAGATCATAAGTCTGCACAGGGCAGGAGCATCATCATTCCACACCAGTCTCCCTTCTAGTTCCACTATCTGAGGTTCTCGGGATTCCATTTCCTGTCACTCTTTTTAATTCTTGTAGGCAATTATATTCTGGGCCCTGTCTCTGAACACCCCCTTACATGCCTCTCATAGGGTAATCACTGAGGTGACTGAGTCTTTATTCTCCTTAAAGTCTAGTTCAGTCTCTACCCAAATATCCTGTGCTACTTTCTCATCTTTCAAATCCCATGTGTCTATTCTCCAGCCTTCCCGCCTTTGTCTAGGTCTCCGACTACCATCCACAGGAGGGAGTGATCCAACAGCTTCTTCTATTTGCCCCACTTCGTCAGCCGGGCAAGGATATAGTCAAAGTGGGATAAAACCTGTGTGCCCCTGAAAAGTATGAGTATCGTCTGCTATCTGGGTGGTGGCGTCTCCACAGGTCCGTCAACCCCATGGCCCTCACAAATCCTGCCAAGGGGGTTTCCTGCAGGTTTGCCTGTGGAGTAACTGACCAATCTATGTCAGGGTTCAGTACATCTTTGAAATCTCCCCCTATTAGATGAAGGGATGTATTCAGTTCTACAAGGCTGTTATATGTCTGTTGCTGGAAACGGGGCAGAGCATATACGCTCCCAATTGGTCACCTCACCACCTGCCTTGGATAACTACATATGTTCCATTGGGGTCTCTCCAAATTTTATCAAGATTAAATGGGGGGGGGTGTCTTCCTCATAAGAACCTCCACCTCTCAAGAGCCCTTGGTAAAGCCCGCATGTGCCAGCAGTGTGTATGCCCCTCTACCCAAAAACAAGTAACGTGTGCCTCTTAGATGGGTTTTTAGAGCATGACGATGTCTGGTTTGCAAGTCTTTATGTATGTCGCCACTAGTCCCCACTTTACCTTTCTGTCTAAGCCACTGACATTCCAGGATAATACTGTGAATCGACCCTTATCTCCCTTTCCGCCGATGTACATGTCCCCTGCCTGTTTCTGCACCATCTCCCCCAACTTACAACTACTTACCAGGGAGATCAGAGAGGTCTGTAGACCCTCCCCCCAACAGACGAATATTTAGAACTTGTGAATTGAATCAGCCAGTTAGGGCGTTACACCTCCTGAGTATCGCCGCTTGAGGTTCTGGGTCAATCAGATTTTAGGTAGGTCAGTCCTATGAGGTTGGGGCTCTCAGTGTGTCATGTCTGTTCCATCATGCCCCTTTGATGCTTGGGTTACTTCAAAGTTCTGTAGTGTCGCTATCGAATCTGATGCGTTGTCTGATGGTTGTATGTCCCCCGGTCCTGAGGGCTGCTGCTCAAACTGGTCTATGGCCCGTCGCAGCGGGTGCAGGGAGTCTGGTGTGTCACCTTGCCCAGAATCTGAGACCTCTTTGGAGGGTGACAGGGTTTTGGTAAGAGGTTTGCTGCATTTCATGATGGTGGGTGGTCAACCCCAACTCCGATGTTGATGAGTGTGTCTTCCGGTCTGCCAGGTCAGGTGCTTCCCCTTATTTCCTTTCAATATTGTGGAGATGCCATCCTTTCTCTTGGATCTTTGTTTCTCCTCCAGACGGGAGAGGTTCTGGCAGGATTGTGTTCCCTCTTCTCTCTTTTCTCCCCCTGGAGCTAACGTAGCTGATCCTCCAGCCACTCCCAGCCCTCCACTAGCATTTGGAAGAAATGTGCCTTGCCTTGATATAGCACCTTTAGCTTGGCTCGAAGTAGCAGAATATATTGCAGCTGAAGGACATGGCAGTTTGGCTTTCACAGCGTCGAAGGTGCACCTATAGTACTGGACTTCACGAGTGTAGTTTGGGAAAATTTGTATAAAGGGGCTGTTGTGTCAGACCTCTTTCATTTTCTGGGCTTCTGCAAGGATAAAGTCTCTGTCCTGATAGTTCAAGAACCTGGCTATAACTGGTCATGGTGGGGCCCCCAGTGGTGGCTTGCTGCTTAGAGCACAATGAGCTCATTTGATGATAGCAGGGTGAGAATCTATCTTGTGGAAATGTTTGCTTTAGTCATTCCATTAATAAGTGCTACATGTTCAGCCACTCCACGCCCTCTGGTAAACCTACGAATTGTAGGTTATTTCTTTGGGCCCGGTTCTCAGCGCCTTCCAGCCACCAGACTACATCTCCGGAGACTGTGCACAGCTCTGCCATTTCTTTCCTGAGGGATTGGACCATGTCCTTAAATTCAAAAATGTGTGTCTCTGCGGTCGTGGCCCTCTCTGCCACATTTCTCAGGTCCTGTCTGAGGAGGGTGACTGGATTTCACCTTGCCCAAACCCCCTTCCAGGGCTACTCAAGACGATTGTATGCCCTGCTGTAGTGTTGCATAATCAGGCCATGTCTGTGGAGGTGGCTGCCCATTGTTGTCTAGAGAGAAGGCAACAACTCTCGCATATTTGTCCAAATTTCCCTGGCGGGGTGTCAGCTGATCTTTCTCTCTCGTCATCATGTCTTGGTCACTAGTTAGGCAGCGGAGAGGGTAAGCAGCTTTCCTTGGGTGTGGAGTCTCTCGCCAAGTTCAGGCCCTGAGGTCAGTGGCACTTCTCAGTATGGCACAGCCAATACACCATGGATTTGGCCGGGGGTCAGAGGGAGGGCCGTGTCTGCCCTTCAGTCCCGGGGTGTGTGAGATCTAGTCCACCCGGGACTATTTGTCTTCTGCTGGGCATCCCGCCCCACCACCCTTCTAGTTTCTCGTTTACATTGCTGAGGCTAAGGTCAGGCTGCCCCAGCTTTTGTGGGAGACTCACTTTATCCCCAGTCTGGTGAGTCACTCTTGTTCATGGTACCCTTTGGGGGGGATTCTTCTTTTGCCCAGAGGTGGTATTTCTGCAGGAGCTGGTCCTGTCTGCTCCTCTTTGACCTATTGTCTCTCTGTGTCATTTCCCCTGGGTGAATTAGATAGAGTTGGGTGCTTTACACCATACTTGTTACACCAAGGGCCTACCCTTGTATTGCCTTCACTTGCCCCTCCCCTTGCTGGCTGGGGCCCTTGTCCTGATATGGGTTGTAGAGTGGGGGAGGAGGGTCAACTGGCCTTGCTTGCTGCTGCTTGGGGGGGGGGGGGTTACCACACTTCACTGATTTCCTGTGGCTCTCCCCCAACAGCTCCACTTCCCAGAGGATGATTGATTTGGGGTTTGTCTTCCTCAGGGGTTTCTCATGGCTTTCATCCCATCACCAGGTCAGGTCGCCAGGTCCTCGTTAATTGCAGAACCATGCATCTCCTCCCTCCGGCCTTCCCTTCACCGCTGATCATGCTAGGGGCTGTGGATGCGGGAGGGGGGCTCTGGTTCATGTCCAGTCCCTCTTGGTGGCCTCCCAGCTCCGTTTCAGGATGGCCACAGACTGCGCTCCTTTTTCTCGACTCCCCTGCGGCTCCCTGTGTGGGCTGCTATATGTCGTCCCGGGCCCCACCGACCACACCTCGTCCTAGCAGCAAAGGCCTCCACTTTTCTGGCCGCCCAGCGGTCACACCGGGGGCCATGCCATCCCCATGCCGTGCCCTCTGGGTCCCGGGGCCCAGACCAGCCCATCACTCCTCCTCGACCAGGAGGCACGAAGCGTCCGGCCCACCGCTCGCACCTAGGATCACGGCCTATCTCATGGCTTATCTTCTGTGTCCGGCCCAGGTCTCAGCCCTTCAGTCTGCTATGGCTCCTTGGCATTCAGTGGATCTTCAATGACAGCCCTTCAGTTCCCCAGGGCTGTCACCTTAAGGATCTCCTCATTCTGGCCGGAGGCCTCAGCGCTCAACCTCGGCCACCTCCCTGCCTGAGCTGGCCAGGGGACTGTGTCGAGCTACTGGTCAGCACCTCGGTACTACTCTCTCTTTCACAGGCCCCACTCTCAGGGCATCCAGGCTCTCTAGTTTGTCTCGGATCGGTCAGTTTTCTGTCGGATTATTGCAGGATCATCGGGGCTTTGGTCGGAGCTCTGCCTTATGCATCCACTCTCGTTGCCATCTTGGCTCCACCCTCCTTTTTCAGTATTCTTGGGTGATGATGATTGAAGGTGGTTCATTAGAATTACTGCGTCTCTGAATAAGTTTACGACTTGACTACAAACTACTAGAACAAAGGTATCAAATGCAGAGTGAGTTGAGCCCAATAATTTCAAAATGTATCAGCAGCTCACTAGTACATCAAATCATACTTCAATTTAGCGACACAACAATGGCTGCAGACAGTCCGTATTAAAATGCCCAATTCACAGTCTGTCAGTCCTCGGAAAAGAATGTGCAAACAAAACGCTCAATAAAAATATGCATGACTTATTTAAAGACGTGGTGCGACGTGAGTACAGTATTTTATGATACAGGTAGAATGCCTCTGCACTTCCATGATGGTACAAATCAACATCTGCTCTGTTCACTGGGATTTACATTTTGCTGCACCTTTCTCATAGGTATATTTAGCTAGGCAGCTTCCTGTTTTATTGCTGACAAACATCCTAGTCACACTTTCCCTATTTATCACAAAGCCAGGTCATCCTCTGTGTGTTTTCTTACCATTATACCTCATTTTTGTAAGTCTTGTAGATGGAAAGCAGATTTCAATGTTAGATGAACCCTTTTCATTTCTAGGATACTTACCATTGACATATGGACATCATTTACCCTTTAGCTTTCAGACTCATAATTGAATTGCAAATCCCTCCTATGAAGCATGACATGCATCTAAAAAAATATAAGTATAATTCAGATACGACATAAGGAAGGAATGTTTAATTCCTCTGTTTAGCTTCAAGCACAGGTTGGGTCAGTAAGCATCTCAAAATCTATGTATCACTGAAAACTTTTATTGCCAGAGAGGGACCATCTGCAGGTACCATTACATGTTCGGAAATTGAAAGCCATGCCAAAGATGTATGATTTATAACTTGCAAACCCAGACATACTTATGTAATGGAAGTGTCTCTAACAAGATGTTCATGCCCAAATTTATGGGGAATTGACGCAGGGCAGTGCCAAAAGTCTTCTTGCTGCGCTGCACTACACCAATGTGAAAAGGCAGGAATGCACCCTGTTTGGGAAATATGGTGCATTCCTGTCCTTTCCTCCTACGCTGGCTCACAATTGTCTGCCTAGCACCAATACAGGCACCCAGGGTATCTGCATTGCATGGAGGAATTTTTGTGCAGGAAGGGGCACCTTCCTCAACAAAAACAATCCTGAGCAGCATTTTCCTCTTTCCATGTGTGCTGCAGCATGCAGTACACATGGAAAGAAGCTAAAACAAGGAGAAATGAAACTATTTCTCCTCGATACGCCTGCTTTGAGGAGGTGTAAAGTTTTGGAGGTGCCCTAGGTTTACGTGATTAAGTAAATCTGGGGCAGCGTCAAAATCCATGGGTGTTACATTGGAAAAGCCACTGCAAAGCCCATGGAACGCCTCCTTGGCACAGAGTAAAGCAACGCAGTGACTTGTGCTGCTTTGAGACCATGCAAAGACACGCAAAGTGTTTTTTCCTGGCCTCATAGATATGGTGGAAGGGCTTGTGCAGCCGGAGTGTCAAAAAAGGTGATGCTCCGGCGGCGCAAGCCTCTCATAAATATGCCCCTCAGTGTATGTCTTGGATCGGTAGGACTCAAGTCGGATTTAGGCATGAAGCGTGCTTACCAGCAGAAGGCTGGTGATCAGTAGTATTCCTCGACTGGTGAGAAATGAGAGCACCTTTTCTGTTCACGGAGATGTATATCCATTTAGAGGAGTAGAACTACAGGTGTGCCACCAGGAGCTCGCTTAGGTATGGGAGGAGGCACAGTGGGTCTGGAGACCAAAAACCAAGTGCAGAACCACGGCGGAGGTGCAGCAGATCATATCTGAGCATCATGCTTCCTTTTTTTTCAAGTTAGAGGAAGTCGGTATCTCTTGTTTGCCTACCTGTTCCACTCATAATCCTCACCCACTCCATTGCCCTCTCCCACTCTCGCCATGTTTCATTGTAAACAAGCCTCGTCTAATGTAAATAAATCCTAAATGCTGTATAGTAAGGCTTCCTTGCTGAAAGGAGACTAGCTCTCTTTGGAATAGGGTGAAACACAATTGTGTCAGAAATGTTTGCAAGACCTCTATTCAATCTTCACGTCATGACTGATTATATTTGGCATTTGCATCCATGATCCAACAGTTTATGAAATCACAAAATAAAGACAGAAGTACGTGGGCTGCGGTAACTAGTTGATAAACTAGGTCACAATTTAGTAGAAGGGAAGTGGAGCTGACATGAATGTCGTTGCTCATTTCTTACCTTTGACGCCACCGGAGAAACACACTATTCTGGCAATCCATTGCAGTATCTCTACCTTGCAGCTTTTGTCACACATTCTTTTGTCACCGTCCACAATCCACGCTTGTAGTGGGTATGAGTAAAGGTTAGGCGAGCAGCTATTTGGGCAGCTCCAGAACGAGCTGTCTCTCTCAGGGTCTCAAGTCTCTTCTTGTCTCTTGGAACAGACAATTGTGAAAGCTCTTTCCATGATGTACTGTGTAGGCAGGCTGCCGTGGTTAAAGTGTTCAAAGCCTCGCCACTGCACACTTGAAACATTTTACACTATTGTAACAAGTCTGTTTCAATCAAACACTTGCGGTTTTACTAATAGCTCATTAATTAGAACATTTTCTAACCATCTCGGACCATACTTACCTATACATTTTTCCATAGACACAGAATGGGTAAAACCCTTTGATACCTCTGCCCCCTAGTCTCTTAGTCCTTGCACATGTTAATCTGTACTCAAAATGTTTGTGGGTTGGCTTCTAGTTCCATAGCACAGCCCCAGCCATTCTCTCTCATGCTGCTCCAGGCGTCCCCTGCCTCATCTCTATGCAAGCCATTCTCACGTCAATCAAATGCTTGGGCATTACTCATTTTTCACCATTCCACCAAACCATTCCCACACCTTCCTGACTCAGCACCGCCAATCACCTTGTGAGGATAAACATTTATGGACACACACTTTCCAAAAGCAAGTACTGCCACCTTTCACACGATGTCAGCACACTCTCACTAACAAAACCACCTTAGCCACGAGCTATACGTTCGACCACCCACACAGTTCGCAGAAAAAGGGTTACATCTGGCGAGGTACAGGGCTTCTTGTTCCAAGACTGCACCCCTGGAAAGTGCTAGGTACAGAAAAAAGGCTTCTTCAGGTGAACCGTGTGCACCTTCATGTTTAAAGTGTACGTGAATGAACTCTCAGAAGACTGAATCATGGGAGGGATCCTGCAGTCTGCCGTTTTCCTCTGCTCTGTATTGTCTCTGCAGTTCTGCTTGCTACACATTACCTGTGCAATGTTTCAGAGCCTGTTGGGGCATATTTTCAAGCCCCTTGAACCACTGGTGCATTACTTTTTATGACGCTGTGTGTGCAGACCCATATATATATAAGGCCTCACAGGCCATTTTGAGGGGCTTTTTAGGGCCTCATAGATATGGTGTAAGGCAGCTCACCGCAAGTCGATGCGTTGCCGTACACTGTATCAGGGAGATGTTCCATGGGCGTTGCAATGGGTGTTTCCATGGGGTTTGACACATTCCCAGAGTTACAAGAATCTGTTACCCTGGGAATGTGCAGAAGCTGTATGCCTCCCATGGCAGGCACAACAAGGAGAAATATCTTTATTTCTCCTCATTGTTTCCTCCTATGTGTGCTACCTTGTGCAGCACACATAGAAAGAGGAAATCGCCCCTCCGGAATATTTTTGTGCAGGCTGGTGCCCCTTTCTGCACAAAAACAATCCTGCTAGCAACCTCTGTTAAGAGCCCTACTATGCTTATGATCTTGCTCTCCTTGTATATATTAAGCAAGGCAGTGGCATCCTTTACCACGTACCATTGTTACCGTATGTTCTTTGTATCTTGGTATTTTACTCAGTTACAAAAGCATTCATGTTTACCTTCTGCACTGCCTTTCTTGGTGACAGCATTTCATACTTGCGTGTCTCATTCACTTACACTCTGACAACTTACTTTCATTCGACTCTTTCAAGCCCCTCCCCTACAAAATAATAACTGACTGCCTTACTCTAAGACAATGGACAGACATACAATTCTTGAATCTGTATTAATTTTCTTCTCATTCTTCTAGAGCCCCTCTATACCCCTGTACCGTATCCCTGAACTGGGCTATTTGACCATTACCCTATCCCACAACCAAACGTTTAAAAGACCACTACCGTATGGTTGGAGTCCATTTTTATGACTACAGGTGCTACCAAAACATCAACCAATACTTTCCCTTCTTTTTCAGACAGTTAACAATTCAGAAACAGTGTTTGCTGCTTCTGTCTAAAATAATCCACTAATTCAGAGAAATATCTGGTTAAATGAATTCACTTTGCACACTGCAGGCACATAAAAAGAAGAGTTCATCTCTCTATTGAGGGATAGCCGACCAATATGACACGGCCCCAGGTCCTTTCCCATCCTCCAATCCCTTTGACACTACAATGGGTTTTTGTATGCTTATATAACATCTACCGAGGAATATGGGTGTCTTTTTGCCAGTCATCTAGAACCCGAAAGCCTTTGAGAAACTTAGGAAGCAAATCATGTTCACCATCAAGACTCGTTTCTGTGAGCACGAGCAGAATACCACGTCTAACGTGGCGCTCCGTTGCCACATATAGGCCCAGGTTTACTAGATGCTCATGCAGAGCAGCAGCCACAAAATCTACACTGCGCTGCATGAGGAGAGAGCAGGAGAGCGCCACATTTACAGAAATATGGCGCTCTCCTCCCCTCTCCCTTGTGCCAGTGCAGAAATGTGCTGCTGTGTGTCACACACACACACCTCTGAACCATCGCGCAAGGGTGTGTGGGTGAGTCTAGCATAGGGTTTGTACTGGAAGGGTTCCCTTGCAGCACAAAATACTGTGCACAAACAACCTTTTCTTGTCTTGTGTGTGTGCTGCACAGTGCAGCACACATGCAAAGTCAGAAACGAAATGAGAAATGAAAACCTTTCTCTTTTTAACGGCTGTCTTTACATGGTGTTAACTTTCGGCGCTAAACCCTGTCTACTGATATTTGTAGATAGGGTTTTGCATCAGAAGGCATGGGTGGGTGCATGGGAATACCCATGTACCAGCCAGGTAACACCCCCATTGCATTAAGTAACACAAAGCAGTGCTTTGCGCTGTGTTGCCTATAGGTTACTTTCCAGTGCTACACACGTTCTGGAAAGTAAATAGGTAAAAAATAATTTTGCGTTGATGTGCATCATTTTGGACGAAACACAACGTAAAATGTTAGTAAATATACCCCATAGTTTTAAAACTTTATGGGTTGGATACAGCTTTGTATCTCCATGTATGCATGTTTTTTTCATTCCCTCCTGCTCTACTCACCACTATATGAAGATAAGTGCCATCTTCTATAGTCCTTGGACGTCAACTGTTCCCTTGGCCTTCAGAGCTGTATGATTTTGGAAGGTCACACCTATTACCTGTTCTGACCTTGATACATTGTTCATAGATCCAAAGTATTTTTAATCAAATCTGCCTAATCCAATTGTCACTTCCTCATTCCACGGGAAAATATACATTTATAAAACAGTGGGGCAAAATGGCCACTTTTTCACTTCGAACGTTTTTCTTCCTAAAGCTGAAAAATGCTGTCCCCATATTCTGTCCGTCATCTCTATCGATAACACCAGCTCTGACATTTATGAAACGGATTGACGATAACTGTTCAGAGAGTGACTCCTCCAGTTTTCTGAGGGGTGGGTTCTCTGTCTGTGGGTTTTAACAAGATCCTTCCCCTATACAGGAATGAATTGCTCATAAGCACTGTGAAGGTGCATCGCCACAGCCTAGTGACAGTCTTAACTCATGGTTCTAAGATGTTGAGAGAGGTTTGTAAAGTCAAATATTGTGGCATGATATTTCTGTTGCCAAAGATTTCTGTTAATTACTGCGTGTGGTCAATGGAGTGTGAACATCACTTACTGTTTCTTTCCTGTTTCCCTATATCTAAAGATCTCTCCCAAGCTGCAGAGCACTTTAGGAAGCCTTTTAGACAAATGGTTGGGGGAATTATCAAATGTATGAGTCTGGAAAAAGGAAGTACCCTTTTCTGGACACCAGCAGCCCAACAGAGTGCCCAAGCCGAGGTTCCGCTATGTGGCAAAGAACTGTGAAAATAGTTTCCAAAAACACAGTGAGTTCTTACAAAGCATGCAAAAATATACCCAGCAAGCACCCTCCTCTGTTCCTGACTGTGTGGCATGTTTTATTGCTTTTTTAATGTTTGGGTTGAAGCCTGTCTTGGCGTCTCAGCTCAGATATACACTCTTTTTAATTTGGCGTGGGCGAATGAATTGCTTGGTTGAGGTACAGTTGAACAATTACAAATCAGTAAAGCTGTAGAGATAGGAAATATAATGAAACAAATGAAAAAATGTAATGCAGTGGTCACAAACATAAAAACATCCATGGTTTATTAACTCGATAGTCGTTTCTGTTGTCCACTCCAGCTAGAGCGAGGATGAAACCACTCAAGCTAAATATATGAAGGCTAATGTGACCTGACATATTCTATCAGCTGCTACGGTCAGCTCAGGGTCTTATTCTTACAGAAAGGCCTTAGTGCAAGATTCCCAAGATAATTCTTCACTCTCATTGGATTGCCCCCTCGAAGCTTAATAGACATCTTTTACATCACCCTTCACAAAAATCTGGTATGTAGGCCAATAATGTGAGACCAAGGCTGCATCTTTCCACCGTTGACTTTCCAGTAGAATTATTGCGTTACTGCTACTTCCCATTCAATGGTTCGTGCAATTTTCATCTTCATCTCCAGGATAAACCAGTTGCATTCTTTTAGGGCATGTGTCTAACCAAAGCGTTGGGTAAACATCAGACAGTAAAACCCACATGATCCTAGGTTTGAAAGAGTCTGATCACTTCAAACCAGCGAAAAAAGGTGCTGCAGCGGTTCCCTGTCATGTAGACAGTTACACTAAAGTTTTGTACTTAATGTCCTACACTAGCACAAATCAGGCTACCTTGCAAAGCTGATGATCTAAAATCACCTTAACAAAAGTTTATTCTCTGATGATCTCTTACGCTTTGTCTATTTCTTTTACTCCATTTCTGATAAGGTATGAAAACAAAAGACTTCTGCAAAGCATTCAGACCAGCTGCGCACTAGCATCCTCACCGACCAGTATTTATTTGCTTTCATAATTGCTCTTCTTCCTAATAGGAGAACTTTCATTATAAGCTCATGACCCTGCAAACATGTAATGCATAGGGGCCTGCAATCCCTGCATAAAAGACCATCACTGATTTCCTTATTGCAGGCGACTTGTGATGTCAATAGTTGCCGCTAATAAATAAGTTCTGACGTCACAACACCTGCTGCTAGAGTCAGCAGCCAGAAGAACTGCAGGTCACAGGGCATAATTAAAACGGTACTTAAAAAAACGAAAACAAAATGGGGCTTATCTTTCTTCTGCTCTGTTGTTCTAAATGAACATTGATAAGCGGAAAGGGGATATTTATGGCAACATTGTTTTCGCCCTTGAGGTAATAATAAGAAAGACAAAATCTCTCTGCATGTTTCTTGATGTTTTGATCTACGGAATTTTTACAATCTGATTTGCAAAGTGATTCTAATATCTTTTTGAAACAAATATCTTACTCCTTTATGTGTGTATAAATTTGCACTACTGATTCTAAAAAGTGTGGAGAAAGAAAGATATTTCTCTTTGTTACGCCTCACTTGGGAAATCGCAGCATTTTGGTGCATTTCCAGGTCTACCATTTCGGATAAATCTGGAAATGCATCAAAATCCATGGATGTTGTGTGGGAACACCGTCGCAGCACCCATCGAACGCCTTCCAGGGGCAGAGTAATGCAACACAGTAATTTGTGCTGCGTTACTTTACTCCAGATTTATGAAGCCACTCGGGGCCACCCAATGTGGCCTTGCGTGGCTTTATAAATCCTATTTTGGGCATGCGTTGTGCATGCACCACATTGGTGGTGCAAGAGCTACGCAACACAAGCTATCAATATGCCCCTCAGGACTGAAGTAGTGTGTGAGAAGGGTCGCCTTATTACTGTCTTAGTACTGCATAAATACTTTACACGTTGCCTCTGAGTTAAGCCTGACTGCTTTGTACCAAGCTTTTAGCTTCACTGAAAGCAGTTGTATCCAACATCTTACTACAGAATACATTTTTTAAGGGGTTCAACACCCCAAGTATCCACCTCCTAGAGCAACGCCCCTGACGCTTACGCTGAAAGGCAAGGTGTAGTTTATCCCATGTAAAAAACACACACAAAAAAATACTTTACTAGTGACTGCTTGCCAAGTAGAACCTGCATAGGCACATCACATTTGGCTAATGTTATTACAAATTATAAAAAAGAAATGTATTTTGATCGCAACAGATGGTGTTTGATGTTTGAATGGTGTTCTAAACCAATTTACTGGTGTCTGTCATTGCATGGAGTCACTGTTTTAAGACGATCAAGCTCTAGCGCTCTCAAAGAATGTCAACTTCATGTTTTCCCATTATAGAGCAGAGATGACGTTTCTTCCGAGACTCTAACAAGAGAGCATTTTTAAAGCATTTGCCACCAAAGTTGACACATGACTAAATAATTTGCTTTTATAGGGCTCTCCTGTGCATCTGTGGGGCCACGTTCCACTAGTGCTAGTAATACCAAAATTATGTGGCCAATCTGTTTACAAACTAAAAGAAATGTGAACATGTGAGGGCTTTACATTGGCCCCCGTTTGAGCAGAGTGTGAAGTACAAGTTATTTTGTTTGGGGCAGTGTGGTCTCCTTAGCTAAATGACCAGGTTCTCAGAGAAAAGATTATCTTTTACACACACCAGGGGGACCACCATATTGACCCAACCAGAATCACCTGACTGTGCACACATTCTGATCAAAGCATTCTCTGTCAGTTGGAATGTTGTCTTCGGTTGACTTTGCTCCACTGAGAATCATATCCTGTTTGTAAGAACTTTTGGATTCTATCTTTCCCTGCTAAACCTACCCTAACATCATGACTATCTCATCTGTTCAGCAGACCCAAGAAACCCTGAGTTGTATAGGTCTGATTCATAAAGATAAACGTAGGCTTTTATGAACGTTTTCTATTTTCTTGCCATTTACACACTTCGAGATATAGTATGTTTCTGACTGTGGAGACATCGCAGCCAGAGTGGAGAACTCTGCACATAAAAAGATATGCCTGTCCTATTTTTTAAGCACATATGGATCAGGGTTGGATTCAGAAAGGTAAGCTTACACTTTGGAACAAGTTAACTGTTTTTTTTCCTATTCACGAACTCCGAGTTAAGATTAGGTTTATGCATGTGGAGACTCAACAGTCAAAGCAGAGAACTTCGCTGTTGGTAATGGCCCTTTCTGCAGGGTCATCACCAAACTTTTTATCTCCCTCCTTCTATTTTTCTGACCTTCTGTTTGTTGGATTTAGGACTCCTGGTATTTTACCACTTCTAATCAGTGCTGAAATGCATGTGCTCTCTCCCCTAAAACATGGCATGATTTGCTTACACATGTATGACATATGAAATTTGCATGTAAGTCCCTTGCAAAGTGGTATACCACATGCCAAGGGCCTGTAAATTAAATGCTGCTAGTGGGCCTGCAGTGCTGGTTGTACCACCAACTGAAGTAACCTTTCAAACCTGTCTCAGGCCTGCCACAACAGGGCCTGCATGCACAGTTTACTGCCACCTTGACATGACAGTTAAAACTACTTGTCAAGGCCTAAACTCTCTTTTTAGCACATCTAAATCACCCCAAAGATAGGCCCTAGATAGCTTTAAGGGCAGGGTGCTGTGTATGTAAAAGGTATGACATGTCCTTTAAGTTTAACATTCCCTTGTTGTGACAAACAGCCCATTTTGTTTTTCACTACCGTGAGGGTTGGTCCTCTCATATGTTAGCATTGGTGATTCCCTAATATAACTTTAAGTGGTAATTTCTCATCTGAGAGGAGTAGCATTGACATGTTTGGAATGGTAGTAAGAAATCCTGAATACAGGTGTTGTTAGATTTTCCATTACTATTTTAGAAATGGCAATTTTTAGGAAGTGGGCATTTCTCTCTGCTTATAACTATGTGCTTTGTAACCTGACTCCAATTCACACCTAGGGCAGAGCGACAGCTACACTTTGAGCCACAACACAGGAGGGGATGGTTGTGACAGGAGATAATCTGCATCCATCTACGTACTGATAATCTTCCTGGGCTGGGAGAGGGAGAGGTCATTCACACCTTACATGTCAATGGGTTGTGTCTGCCCTCACTCAAAGGACTGATATACCCCCTACTGATGCCTGGAGCCATGGCTGGGCTTAAAGGGATCTGTGTTACACTTGAAAGGGTTCCTTTGAAGTCAACCCTCACATCAAAGACATTTGTGAGTATAAGTACAGGGGCGCTGACCCCATGTTTTTAGTGCACTTTTGGAACTGGGACTAAACCTCTGTCATAGGGACTGCTGTGCTGCGCAAAGGACTCATATGGACTGCTGTTCTGCTGTTGCCCTGCTGCCTGTTATTTGCTGGGTGACCTAAAGGGTTCACTGGATTGCTTTTCTGCTTGTTGCCCTGCTGCCAGCTGCTCTCTGACTTTGTTCCCACTGGACTCTGCTGAGCTGCCAGGAGAAAGTGCCATGCCTGCCATCTGCTGTACCTGGATGAGCTGGCCTCTCACCCTGCTTAGTAATGTTCTTAGTGTTCTCCCAAAGGCCCAGAATGTGGGACTGCTGGTTGCTGTCCCTAGTCCCTGCAATAGTGCATAGTGAGTGATTCACAGTTCCACTCATTTCTCACCACCAGCTTGTAGTAAGCAATTTGTTTTCCCCAGCTGGTGGGTAATTCTATTGACACTCTGGCTCAAGGGAAAGTGTCACTCGCACCCCTCGAGCTACCTGTCTGCTGGGAAGGGTGCTTTTCCTGGACCTCAAGCTTGTGTCTGACCTCCTGTGGGGCCTCTCCATTGGGAGAGAATCACTGCAGCGCTGAAGGAAAACCCCCAGGGAGGGGCCAGAACAGAGTAGAAGAACTCTGCTGATGACAAGGTGGTGGGCGGGGCTGAATTTCCTGGTGAGGATGCACCAGCCTGCCCGCCGCAGAGATCATTGAGAGGAGTTGCCAGCACAGTGGGGAAATGATTCAGAGGGGTTATGGAGACTGCCTCCCCACACAGGTATGGTGGGAGCCCACAATAGGGTACTGCCTCCCTTCCCGCATTCCCTTTGCAGGCGGTCCTGTGTTTTCAAAGGAGACTGCACCATGAGTGCAATAGCTGCTTCGTGAGCGCACAAGCATCTTCAGTTACTTCTTTCCAGCTGCAGGAGTCCCAGCAAGGTCCACCAGAACCTGCAATTTAGCACTCTTCCCATACTAGATGAGACATGCCATGGGGGTTGTTGTTCGATGAACAAGTCTGCAAGGAATCACACTAGATTGCCATAATTCAACAAATAGACACACCAGTGCTCCTGCGGTCTACACTTTGGCAGTGCATATATTCTTTGATGCCAAAGTAATATTTCCCTCATTTACCTTAGTTGAAGCGCAGGTCCACTGAAACCTATATGTTGAGGATAATATTTGGTGATTTATGAGTTTTAGCCACTACACACTGCATCTTAAGTGTTTATGAAGATGTAGGGTGATACATATGTTTTCTTTTGCACTACATGCCCTACTGTTATAATGCATATCATGCAACATAAGATGCTTCTCACGTTTATCTCCTGGTTTGAAGCAATTCATACCTTAGATACTCTCTAATGTTATGATGCATATCATGTTGGTTATTACCCTATCAGTGTAGGTAGTTGATACCATCTCAGTCCTTACATTGTCTGTCCACTCAGTATGAATTGTCATTTGGTCTATGATACATCTATATATTTATAATATAAAGAATCTATTTTTATTACAATCCTGTGTGGATCCTCTTTTGTGGTGTATTTATTGTGTCATTGATGTGAGTGAGTTGCGCAAATGCTTTACACATTGCCTCTGGGGATAAGCCTGAATGCTCTGTGCCAAGCTACCAGGGGGTGAGCACAGGTTATCTTTGGTGTGTAAGTTACTCGCCCTGAATAGAGTAGTGGGTTCTGCCTGACTGGGGTGCACACCCTAGCCAACCATACACCTCATTTCTAACATTCGCACATCAAAAGTTAGAACAGACCTATCTTTTTAGGGTCAAGCTCGTGCAAGCGCTCTGGCCGCTGTTGTAATCTCTCTGTGGGCTTTTAACCACGGCCATCAGTTTGGTTAGTTCATAGGCTTGCCTTTTGAAATTTGCTTCATTTCATTAGAGAAAGGCATGCATACGTCATGCCTTTTCTAGTGTTTAGCCCTCCTTCCACAGCACAGGTAAACTACTAAAAAAATCTGTGTTTTCCGAATGGCTTCTGCACTATTTCTTTTTATTTCCCAAGCAGCACGATCTCGCTGGGCTGTAGTTGAGCGCCCTCCATGACATCGACTCTGTTACATGGATAATTCTACTTTTACTGGTTACAAGGATAATTGCACTTTTGCCGGTTACATGGATAATTGCACTTTTGCCGGTTACATGGATAATTGCACTTTTGCCGATACGATTGACTGAGAGCAAACTTCTGTTTCCTTTTCTGTGTCTCGTTCATGCTCATGGTAGCCGTCGGCTCACTTATGTGAAACTGTTTTACTTTTCTGTATCAGTTTATGTGGCAAGAAAAGCTGGGTTAGGAGTTTACAACACTAATAGATCTAGCTCGAGCAAATGCGAGACCCATTGTATTGCAAATGCTTGTTTTCCATTGTAGTCAATGCCCAGCAGTTCCTGTCCTTATGCATATGAAGATTACCATCAGAGAATTCACATACATTTTACGAGGTTGCTCCTGTCCTGTGCACAGAAATCAAATGTTTCTGTACCAATGTGGTCAGTAACTTTTTTTATAAGATGGCCCTTCTTTTACTATATACTGTCAATTAGGTCAAGATCAAGAGAAATCTGAGATAATGACATTCAAAATGTGATTGGCAATTCCCAGATAATGCTTAACGATCATAATTCGATGCAGCCTAGAGGTGATGCAAGCAGCTTTTTTGTATTTGCTCAGAGATTTTCTTGCAGGAAGCACCTCATATTTATGTCACACCTCTGCTTGGTGTTATGATGTAGGTGTTTCCAAAGAACCGTAAATTCATTTTCCTTCTGAAAGCTAGCGGACAGTCACGTAAAACCTGCCCAACCTGCTGAAATGTGGCTCTTGCCGCCTCAGGACTGCTGGTCTACTACATGCAGAGCAGGCTTTCTGAAATTTGGAGACCTGTTAATTGCTGGGTGCCGCAGTACCTAATCAGATCCAACACGTTTCCAATTTTGCATGAATTGTACAGGCCTCACGGCCATTCACGTCTTTACGTTTCCATTGAGAATAGATTTGTTTTCGTCGCATTAGTCTACTAGAGCACGGAGTAGAGCTCGCCTTTCAAAAAACACATGCCCAACGCACAGTTTTTGTCAAGTATTTAACCAGAAGGAATCGACAATCAAAAGCACTGCCTCGGGGTTGGGGAAACTGTTTAGCTTTTTGTCATATGCAGGTTAATTGATCACTTAAGAGGCCAGGAAGGATGGGCAAAAAAATGCCACTTGGAATGCAAAACGTGAGTGATCGACTATTTTCCACTTATCCGTTGTTTTATGAAATGTGAACCCTGACTCCTTGTCGTCTTCTTTCCATGAGAACTACTGTACATTTCCAACTTCACCAAAATAAATCTTACTTTACACCTTGACATTCCAGATTACAGAACACACAAGAATTATTGTACTACTAAATAACTTGTAGTAGAATGGCAAAAAGGTTCCACAGAGGATGTGCAATGACTTTTGTGTATGTAGGAATATTACAAAAATAAAAACACACCGTAACAAATCCAATGCAACACAGTGGGTAGGCATCATGAACTATTCAATTATTTTTGGAAGATGCCTTCAGTCCCAAATCCATGTAAAGACAGTCACCTTATTTTCAGAGCCTGCTATTGTCAGCAATGAGTCAAACTTTCATAGAATGTTGTATAGATTGCTGGCGTTGGAAAAAAAGTCACTAGGAACACAAGTCATTGCTTAGAGGACGTACAGGGCTACTGAACTAAAGCAGTGTACCCCTGTCTTGCCATTTAGTATTGGCGATTAGCTGTAGTCCTACACACCAGAGTTCTACGTGACTGACTTTCGAAAACCAGACACTCAGTTGTCTAGTTTAACAGGGGCTAGTAGAATAAAGTAATTGTTGTCAAACTCTGCATTCCTTTGCTTGATCATACCAAGTATCCCTTTACATTGGCTTATGTCTCCGTTTAGCCCTTCCGCCGAATTCCTGGTTCGACTGTGCTTTGTGCAAACACTGTCGAACGTTTTTGTTTGCATTTGAAACCGGTTGGAAATATTTTAACTAGAGGTGTTGTGGCCGCCTAGTTCACATACAAATGTGAGAAAGTTATGTAGGGCGCGTGATCCATGCCATGCAAATCTGTCGACACGTTATTCAATCCACCTATTGTTGCAGGCCCGAGCTGGCGTATGCACGTCTGTGAAAGGAGGAAGTAGGAAGGCAAGAGATTGACAGGACCATTAGTTCTTGGCAAGACAGGGCAGAGGCCTGTTTCATTCTGAAAATGTTTACTCTCGGTTGCCCTTTGGAGCACTGTTTTGGGAAGACAGTGGTTGGTGCATTTAGATTAGGGCAGGGAATGGTGCACTTTGTGGCATGAGCTCATTTGTTTCGTTCACATTGCACATGTGATCTGCTAGAATGAACCTTTCTGGGGGATGTGTGGTCAAGTTAGATGTTAGAGCAGAGGCTTTGGTGTCAAACCTACCCAAGTTGATTTCTTGTGCCTCCCTTGTTACCTTTTAGGCCCATGGTAATCCATATTAAATTCTTGTTTTATAGATAAGTCTTCCATAAAATGTTGCTGTCTTTTACAGCCACGGCCCGTGCTTTAGGGCGGAGGGGCCACGCCCCCCCACCTTTTGCCCCTCAGGAAGAGTGCCTGTCAGGCTGAGCAAAGGGTAGCCTGACAGACACTCTTCATGTTCAGCTCAGGCCGCCAGGAGTGACACATGCATGATTTGCGCAGACTCCTGGCTGCCTGAGCTGAACTTTGCTGGGCTGAGGAGGTCACAGCTCATATGAGTGTGACCTCCTAAGCTCAGCAAACCTCCTCAGCTCAGCAAGGGTGCCTCGAGGCCCTTCCCCTCCATGACGAGGGGAAGCGTCACCCATTGACTTCGACCTGGGCGCCTCAGGTTTAAATCCTGAAGCGCCCAGGGCAAGTGTCAATCAGTGACACCTCGTCACAGAGTGGGGAGGGGTCAGCAGTCTCACTGACCCCATCCCACTCTGTGATGAAGTTGGGATTGCTGCCTTGAGGGAAGGCAGCAGTCCCAACCCTCCTGGGACCTCCGACGCGGAAGGTAAGTGTGTGTATGTGGGTGAAGGTAAGTGTGTGTTTTTGAAATGAATGTTTGGTGCATGAGTGTATGTTTGAATGTTGATGAGTGCTGTGAATGGATGTGAGTGCGTGCGTGAATAAATGAGTGTGAGTGTGCTGCCCTCCCTCTTAAAATTACCGGCCACCACTGGTCTTTTAAATGACTCATGCAGAATTCTCAGCTAACACAACAGGCATGCAATGTATCAGATTCGAAATGCACTTTATCTTTGAAACATATAAATATGCTGTTCAAGTAGAACAGTGGCTGTTTCTTCTATAGGGCGAGGGTGAATCCCCCGCCAACCGCCTGGTGAGAGCAGTACAGGCAAAAATAAAATGGCAACAAAAAGATTAATTGCC
Source organism: Pleurodeles waltl (assembly GCF_031143425.1). Taxonomy (NCBI): domain Eukaryota; kingdom Metazoa; phylum Chordata; class Amphibia; order Caudata; family Salamandridae; genus Pleurodeles; species Pleurodeles waltl. Next base: position 698,547,668 of record NC_090442.1, on the reverse strand, counting down.
ATTTTACTTTTACCTGCACAGTGCGCACTGCAGCAGCGTGCCAGCCCCGAGCCCAGAGACATGCTGTGCGTGTCATCTGCTGCAGATTGGCAGCAGAGGACTGAAGCAGGGCTGACTGAATGCTCCCAAGTGTGCATGTCACTTTGGCTGTCTGTTTTGCGTCGGTCAAAGTGACATCGCACTTTGAAGCTCTCCACTCAACTGTCTAATGACAGCTGGGCGGAGACCAAGCACAGGTCACCAGGGCCTGATGTAGCATTCAACCAGCCCGCTCCATCCAACTGAGGCACTTCTCTCATGTTGGTTAACAGTATGAGAGCAGTGTCTGGATTGGTTAAGGGAGCTCTTCCTCTATCGGAGAGCAGAAGAACACAGAAGATGTGCAGCCCATGGGTAAGTGCTGTTTTTCAAAAATGTATTTCAAATGTGTAATACATGTGTTTTACTTTGTATTTAGTGTTATGTTTTTATTTGGGCTTTTGGTGGGAGGAGGTATTTTATTTTGGGCTTTTAGAGGGAGGGGTGGTTTAGTTTGGGGTTTTGGAGGGAGGGTTTCAAAATTGTTTGGGGAAGTGGTGGGGCACTTAATTTGCCCCACCACTTACAAAGGGTACCAGCCGTCCCTGAAGTAGTATGAATACACTGCTTTCATTTAGACCATGGCCCTCATCACGGCTTCGTCGATCTTTTCCAAAGATCGCCGAAGCCGCGGGCGCCGAAATACAGGCAGTGCTGGCAGTCTTAAGACTGCCCTAATACAATTGATCTCTGACTTCTCCCCGAAATCGGGTGGAATTTGGAGGGCAGTCGGCGGTGCAGAGGCAGTACCGCCATACCAAAAAGAGACTGCACACCGTTTTACAACCCATAATACATTGTGGCAGTGTCCAGATGGCGAGGTGCTGCCGGCGATAAATGCGCCAGGACCTGTTCCCTCCCGGACAACCTCCTCGACAAACGAGGTAAGTGGATCGTCCGACAGGGGAGGGTGTGTGTTTGAGTGCATGTGTGAATGTTGTGCATGCAGGGGGAGGGGCAAGAGTTTGTGAGTGTGTGTGTCTGCATGTGTGAGTGATTGTGTGTGGACTGTGGAGGGGGTGAGTGTTTGTGTGAGTGGATGGGGAGAGTGGGTGAGTCTGTGTTTGCGGTGCAGGGGTGTGTGTGTGAATGTATGTATGCGCATGGGGGATGGGGGAGTGAATGCGTGTGTGTATGGGGTGCAGGGGGAATGTGTATGAATGTATGTATGCTCATGGGTGAGTGAATGCGTGCATGTATGTTGTGTTTGTTTGTCAATGTGGATGGGAGAGTATGTCACGTTTGCGTGGGTGAGTGGGGGTGTGTTTGTGTGCATATGTGCAGGTATGTTGACGTGTGTGCGAGTGTGTCCTGCAAAATGCAGTTTCCCTATGCAATTTCCATAAACATATTGGTCACCACTAGAGCCATAACAGCAGAACAAAATCAGTTTTGCAAGAAAGCTAGATCTTGACCCAGTAAGGTCTTTTTGTGATTTGGTGTAAATCCGTTTGATAGTTTTTGAGAAATTAAGGTTAAAAATTTCTAGGTATCTGAAATCTTATTGGCCATGGGGTCTTTTTTTTCCTGTCAGCCACCTCATTCCTGCAGAAGCGATAAGCTCTCATGAGTCCTGCAGGAGCTAATGCTCTGATTGGCTGACTGCAATATTAAGAGAAATGTTGCAGCAACCATTGCAGAATACGGGGACTCTGTCCCTGTGTCCTGAAAATGAAAAAAATAAACTAAAGGGGCTATGGAGCATTGACCCCATGGACATTGTGGTGGGGCCCAAGAGGACCCCTGGAGCCAATATTAAGAAAAAAAAATGTTTTTGTTTCCACAATCATGTGCTCTTCAGAGTACCCTCGCAAACCTCTTGCTCCCCCAAGGATTCCAAGGGCCCCACACTGGTGTCAATTCCTCTCCACTCATGGTGGAAGGCCGTTTACAGTGGGGAGTTTGCCAGCTATGAAGGAATAGGGTACAGGGCCTGGCCCAATCCCACATGCTTTGCATGGCTGAGGGTTTTTTGCTCACAGCCAATCCCTGCCATGCTCAGCAGAAGCCATACATGGCAAGGGATTGGAATAGCTACATATGGTAATAAAAATCTTTCTTTACATAAAAAAAAAACCTGCAATTCTCGGAAAAAACAAAGTTTAAAGTGGCATTATAATTAGGTATGGCAAAAATATCTCACTTTACATTAAAAAAAATCAGAAATTCATTGACAAAAAAAAGGTTAAAGTGATGTTTAGTTACATGAAAATTCCATTTAAATAAAAAAAAAACTGAAATTCACTATTTACTATTCATTGTGACCTTACATATGACATCATTTATAACATGTACTGATGATATAATTGATGACATCGCTGCATGGTGAGGGGGTGAGTTATATTTACTTCAGTTAACTATAACCAGTGAATTTCTGTGTTTTTATTGTTTAGACATTATGCTTAAGCTGACATTTTCACCTAACTATAACATCAGAGTCAGCAAAAGTGACTGGAATTATAGTTGTGTCTCAGTTTCCATTGAAAAGATGCATTTTCTTTAGTTAGAACTTTGGCACACTTTGATGTGTCAACATGAAACCTTCAAATTAATTAGAGTAACTGGATACGTTTTAGCAGCCCTGGTTTGAACCCAAAAAAGGGGTGTTGCTTGAAATCCATATGAATTACCATATGAATCTTTGATCTATGAGAAGAATGCTGAATCTAATGACACAAAGTATTTGCCTCAAATGTCTATAGAAATGTTCAGAACTTTAACAGCAATACCCGTTACAAGTGTGTGATTTAAATTTTGTAGAAGCAGTGTTTTTTACATGGTATATCTTTCTCATCAGTTTCCACACTTGAGGAAGATGGGCAGAAAAACCTCTGACAAGATGGAATGTGCTGGGAAATAATTTGTCAGTCCATCATGCAAATGAATGCCTCTGACGTTTTATCAGTCCACGCTTTGCATGGACCTAACTGTTGCTAAATTTGTATATTTTGCTTGACACTATTAAGTGTTTACTCGTTTATAAACTTGGTCAGTTTAGAAATATTTTTTTATCTAATGTTTCAGAATCTGGAATTCTTCCATCAATACACCGGCTGAGAAGGTGGACCTTCTAGATATGGGTTAGTTATAGTTTCTGAGTTTGCTAGTGCATTGCTATCACGCACTGTAAAAACCTGCTTTGATGCTTATGGCTTCTTTGTTGGTGTTTTCTTCTTTTTTGTTCAGTGTCCTGTAGTGTTTATTTACATGTACCACATAGCCTTTTGCTACACCTCATTTACTTTCAAAACAGAATTCTAAACTTACTCTGTATGGTTCCTTTCGATATTCAATTATGCCTTTATAGCAACTCCTCATTTCTTTTACTCCTTTTTAGTCTAAACTTAAATATACTTCCTCAGATGAACTACCATATTTAACAAAGTACATTCATACTAATCACCATCAAGCGTGTCTCTTTAATTACAGCGAATTGTATAGCATTATACCCTTGCTGCACGTTTTAAAATGCTTCTTTATGATGTTAAAGTGTTAACGTGTTACTGGGAGAGGCATTGATCATTATTGTAGCATAAAGCATAAGACTATAATCTTCATCACACATTCCAGTTACTTAGAATTCAAATGTTGCAATTTAAGCATGAGTTAAAAGATAAATATTGGAACGTTGGCATAGAAGACTGTGATGGCCCAATATTAAGGCCATGCCACACCTTTACATTAATTTCTGTTTCCATAATTGCATGTGTTAAGACATTCAAACTCATTGTATTGCCACAAACTAAGTAAGCATGCTATGACTCATCTTCTTAATGACCTATTCTGTTACTCTCTCACCCTCAACTTACTTCTAGGAATAAAATTGAATCATGATATTCATCTCTAGGTATTTATAACTGTTTTAAATTCTGACTTGAATGTTTTAACTATACTTTTCTAACTCTACTAAAAGTCTATAGTGTACTGTTTCAGCTCACTGTGAAGAACTATACCTGTCACTGATGGCACTGAACCTGAGTTATCTGTCCAAGCCACAGACAATGGCTTTAATGAGGGAGGTGTCTTTTCACAACTAGTAAATCCCTTTGCAAAAAGGGCAATAATGTTTTTAGAACATTTGACCTGTAAGTTGAAATTGTATATAGACAAATAGAAAGACATGCATTGAACTATTGTAGTGCAAGGTGTTCAACATCACAAACAAATGCCATTTATTACTGGGGATCCCACCATCCCATTGTTATAATATTTCACTACTGCCAAATGCCAAGGGCGAAACCACGTATTAAAGGCTCGGTCCCATGATATACTCCTATGTTGAAAATGAGATCCCATAAAAAGATAGTGCACATTAAATAATGAATGTAGGCTAAGGCTGACAAGCTGTTTTATTATTAGCACAGAACAACCACTGACCATACAATGTTCTATGTTTAACAGGATCAGGCAAAATGACATATTGTATCCTTCCAGCAGAAGTACTTTACCAGCCATTACTAAATCTCAAATTCCAGCCATTGGTGACTCCGCACCTCTCATTGTCTTTGATGTCCATGAACTAATATAATGAAATATTGTTTTCATGCCACTGTGTGTGAGGCTACCGACTTTACCATTAGCACCACATTATGTCTACTGTCTCCAGTGAAGGACCATATTTGTAATACTACATTCATACATTCAACATATGTCTCTTTTCCACTGTAACTCTCCAATTTTACACATAAAAGCAGACTACTGTAGAGCATTATAACCCGCTGCTGAAAATGTTATACATTATAACAGTCTTTTCCAGTTTCTAAGTCTAAGCACAGTTGAGTTTATACAACAAAGAGCACTCACTTTAAGAAGTACTATGCCTTATGGAGCATACGTCTGTTATTCTGCACATTCTAAAACACAATGGGGACACTTTTTCATAATTTGATATGCTTTTCTAAGTTTCAAATGAATATACTGTGTAAGCCTGTTTTTGGAAGATGTACTAGTACTAAATGTAAATGCATTTAAGATTCAGACCCAAGCCTAAGGTCATGATATTGGACAAGTGCAAATAACTTTAATACTGAGTATACGTTTTGCAGCACCAGCTCTAATGCTATCATAATATTGACCATAATCAGATGAAAATGTGAGAAAATTAATAGCTAGAAAAATAATGCAAATTATGGATTATTTTTGCCAAAGGCATATATAAATACTTTCTAAAAGTAATCCAGCACTTAATTTTGTTCAATAGAGCGGCAATTAATTGCATTTTCCTAACATAGCTTTATGGCCTGCAGTCAAGGGCTTTAATAATTGTTTGAAGCCTTGATCACAAGTTATAGGTTTAAGATACAGAGGGACATATACTGAGTCAGACTTCCATTAAAAAAGTGGTATTGCCATAGGCAGAAAAGTTAGAATGCTATCCCTATATTCCACCTACTGAGGGTAACAACTTTAAGCAGTGGAAAAGCCAATAAGTATCAGCTTCAGAGCCTGTTGACTTTACCAATAGTTGTAGTAATACTGAACAGCAATCCTGTTATTGTGCAGCATGGCTAAAAAAGCATTAAAAACCCTATTTTATGGTATACACCTTTGTAGCAAGTGAGGTAACATAACAAGGACAAATAAATCTAATAACACATGTTAAGCGAGGCTGTTATGTAGTGATATAATACTAGCACCTAGTACCCAGCGAAATTACAATCATCTAAGTCGAACAGAAACAAACTTAAGACTAACATTGTAGCCCTCCAGTAAACATAATTAACAAAACATTGTTATATCTATCATATTAGCCATTTTTTACCCTGTGTGGCTTCTTTTTCTTCAGTGGAACTCTCATCAGTCCCATCTCCTTAGCAAAAAATGAAAAATAATGTTCTTGCCACGGGCACTGTATGACTCTACCAACTTTACTTGTAAATTGCCTTTGGATTTATTCACACACATTCACTTTCATAAATGAGCTATTATATTCATAACAGTGCATTCATGAAAATCTTCAGCATATGTCGAACTTACCTTATAAACCTTTTGTTTTCCTGTCTCGGAACAATCCATAGTATAGCACTAAAACGCACTCACATGGTCTGTACAGTTTGTTAAAAGCTGAATTTTAAGTTATTGTCCTCTCACTAATTCTAATAAATCAAAAATATGAATTTCTACTGACCTGACTATAACTCACAGTTTACTTCTACTTCTTTAAATAGATTATCAATACGAGGCAAATTCTACTATGACGTTTTCTATATTGCAGTCTCACTACCTTGTTGAATAAACCCCTAATGAATTTGCTGACAAGCAAATGTTGATCTTTTTGGCACGCCTAAAATAAAGAATTCCACATACATGTTTCCTCCTTACATACTTTTAGATCACATTTACATGAAACAATATGCTCACACATTTCTAAAATTCAGAAATTCTAATTTGTTGTAGTTTATTAAGAAATTTGTCTAGGGTTTTATCCCTATCATTTTAGTAGATTGTTTTCTGGATGGTTCTCTTTCTGTCATTCAAATTCTCAAAAGAGAATAATTAGAGCTAGATGTTTCTTTGCTGAAAATTTTCTTTTTTGCTTTTTAGTCTCTGCTTGTAAAAACTCTGGTAGGTATCAGCCTCTCAACTGAAATGATGGCTTTCACCTTTCTTAAAACAGTGGTTGAAGCTTAGGGCCAGATGCAGTTACGAAAACATTTGCGCGTCGGAAATAGCAACTCCATGCGAATCGCTATTTCCGACTCGCAAAACGATATTCCAGTAAAAATCGCTATTCCAAATAGTGAGTCGCAACGGAGTCGCACCACATTTTGTGACCTCGCGTTTAGCGAGGTCGCAAATTGCCTGAAGGGTGTGGCCTGGTGTCGCAAATTTCGACTGACTCTCAAATTGCCTGCAGGTGGAATAAAACTTTTGAAATACCCATTTTCTGGTTCTGTGTGATGACATCAGAACCGGGAAGTAACCACATGGAACAGGGAGGAGGGAGCAGCCCACCCAGCCCAAACTGCAGAGCCACACCCAGGTGAGAGGAGCAGCAACAACAATGGCTACACAGGAGAAGGAGACACCCAGTGGAGGCAGAAAACGCAAAATCAAGTTTTCTGACAAGGAGTTGGAGGTGCTGACTGAGGAGTGCTGCCTGCACCATGAACAATTATTTGGCAAGGCAGCAATGAGTGTCCCTGACACCCAAAAAAAGAAGACCTGGCAGGACATCCAGAACAAGATCAATGCCATTGGTGTAAGCCACCGCACCCTGGATGCGATGCAATATGCAAAAGGTGGTATGACCTTCACTCCAGGACCAAGGAGAGGGTGGCGGAGTGCATGAGGGAGATGCATGGCACTGGAGGAGGGCCATCTACTGTCCCACCATCTACAGCAATAGAAAGCATGTTGGAGACAACTCTGGAGCCGGAGGCTGTACTGGGCATTGGAAATGTAGACAGTTCATCAAAAAGTAAGTACCAAAATATATGCATTCAACACCCGCATATGCACTATGCACACAATCCCAGTACAAATCAGCAGGCACCTCCAGACTAGCTCCATTCACAGTTTAGCAACCTATAGAATAGTGCATTATGGGCAATGTAGTACAGTAGTCCAAATATAGGCAAATGTTTATTTTGAGGCATCAAACATATGTGCGAGACAGACAGTGTATCCCCTATGTCTCACAGATCTCCCACAAGGTCCCCCATCAGTGCCACTGTGCAGGGAGAGGAACATGGCACCGACCCACAGGAGGAGGCTGCCACAGACACCGCAGGGGAGTGCAGGACAACTCCACCCGTGGAATTGGCACAGGAGACCATGGACGATCCTGCGCTGGGTATGGAGGCAGCCGTTGAAACACCAGGGCCAATTCCTATGGAAAGGGAAACACATGCATCATCAGGCGCAGTGCATAGACGCCGCTGCACATTGCAGTCTGTGCTCAGTGAGGATGAGGCATCCTTATTGCAGAGTCAGCGCCTGCAAAATAGACAGATGAGGTTAATGAACCGGAACCTCTCAAGACTGCAGACCACTATCACACACTGGCTGGCAAATGTGGAGAACCAGTTCACAACAATGAACACACATCTGGGTAACCTGACGACCTCCATTGACAATTTGGTAGGGAACTGGTGGCTGACAGGGCACAGGCACGGCACAGGGAGTGCAACACTGCTGTCCGTTTAGACAGGCTTAGTGCATCCATAGGGTGCCTGGCAACAAACACAACCTAACTGTCAAGGCGCACTGTCAGCCTGCAAGTAGAACTGGGGCATTTTGCAGGAGATGTAGCATGTGGACTTGGCTGCATCAGCCATGTGGTGGATCTGCTGGAGACCAGACAGGCTGCAAGGGGCATAGGGGATACACAGGGCTTAACTGTGAGTAGTGTGTCTGCCACTGATGCACATGTGTTGCAAAGTAGCAGTGCATGGCAGGGCTCAGGGGACCAAGCTGGAGTGAGCCCTGGTGGCCACAGTCGTAGGAGGATGTGAGCCACTGACACTACTGGTACTGGTACAGAGGCACATGAACATAATGTGTCCGATTTGACTGTTTTATTACCATACTGTAGCATAGTTCACAATGATTTCAATATTATAGTTCTGCAATAAAAAGATTTAGGGGGTCATTACAACCCTGGCGGACGGTGTTAAAGCGGCGGTAAGACGGCAAACAGGCCGGCGAAAAAAAAGGGAATTATGACCGTGGCGGAAACCGCCAACATAGACAGCCACTTTAACACTCCGACCGCCATGGTGGTACAGACAAACAGCACGGCGGTCACCGCCAACAGACAGGCGGGAGACAAAGTACCGCCCACAGTATTACAACAGGCCAATCCGCCACCTTTTCCGGGGCGGATTCACCGTGGATAAAAACACAGCGGAAACAGCCATTTCAATGGGAAAACGCTCACCTTAACACAATCCACGAGGAAGGAGGGCACCATGGAGCCGGAACTCCAAATACTCCCTGTGATAGTGTTCCTGCTCCTCTACGAACATCAGCAAGGGCGGCGCTGAAGACAGCGGTGAGTACTGCACCTACGACATAGGGGAGGGGGGAGGCAAAAGTCAGGGACACACACAAGTAACACTCTCACCCCAACCCTCGCACACTACAACACACACACCAATGCATTTCCAAACATCACAGTAACAACCCCCAACCCCCCGGAAGAATGCAAAGACAAAAGGAAATGAGTACAACCATTGTAATGTATCACAATACAGTAAGCTAATATATACAGAAATATATACAAATGCCAAAATATATACATCACGATCAGTAGTGCAGGTATGCACCATCCAATGTCCGTGGACCACTGGGCCCAAAATGCATGGGCGAGGCCCACACACGATACCTGTCCAGAAACGGAGAGAACACTGCAGGAGCATCAGATAGAAATACAACAGGCACCTCAGGGGGAAGTGAAGGGGGGGCACCTCAGCTGGATGACAGCACCACGCCAGATCCACAACGGGGCTCCATGCCCATTGATGTATCCTGGGGAGTGCAAAGCCACAGTCTCTCAAGTCTCTACAGTGGGTGGGTTGCCCACTGTACCATCCTGGGTAGTTCAAAACCACTGTCTCTCAAGTTTTTGCAGTGGGTGGTTTGCCCACTGTACCATCCTGGGGAGTGCAAAGCCACCGTCTCTCAAGTCTTTGCAGTGGATGGTTTGCCCACTGGACCATCCTGGGGAGTGCAAAGCCACAGTCTCTCAAGTCTTTGCAGTGGGTGGTTTGCCCACTGGACCATTCTGGGGAGTACAAAGCCACAGTCTCACAAGTCTCTACAGTGGGTGGGTTACCCACTGGACCATTCTGGGGAGTGCAAAGCCACAGTCTCACAAGTCTCTACAGTGGGTGGTTTGCCCACTGGACCATTCTGAGGAGTGCAAAGCCACAGTCTCTCAAATCTCTACAGTGGGTGTGTTGCCCACTGGACCACTCTGGGCAGTGCAAAGCCACAGTCTCTCAAGTCTCTACAGTGGGTGGTTTGCCCACTGGACCATCCTGGGGAGTGCAAAGCCACAGACTTTCAAGTCGATAACAGTCTCCACTGGTTCTGGAGGGTGACTGGTGCCCAGAGTGCTTCATCCTGTTGAGGACTGAGGTAGTGGATGCCGTTCTCCACTGGTTCTGGAGAGGGACTGGTGCCGAGAGTGTTTCATCCTGTTAAGGACTGAGGTAGTGGATGCCGTTCTCCACTGGTTCTGGAGGGAGACTGGTGCCCAGAGTGCATCACTCTCCCTGTGACGGTTCCAGTTCCGTCACTGCCCCCGCCGCACATGGGCTAGCGATGCTTGAGTTGCCGGTGCTTGCCCTGTTCAGCGGTGCTTCCCCTGTTCAGCGGTGCTTGCCATGGCGGTCTTTGCCCTGTTCAGCGGTGCTTGCCCTGATCCGCGGTGCTTGCCCTGTTCAGCGGTGCTTCCCCTGTTCCGCGGTGCTTGCCATGGCGGTGCTTCCCCTGTTCAGCGGTGCTTGCCATGGTGGTCTTTACCCTGTTCAGCGGTGCTTGCCCCCGTTCAGCGGTGCTTGCCATGGCGGTCTTTGCCCTGTTCAGAGGTGCTAGCCCTGTTCAGCGGTGCTTGCCATTGGGGTTTTTTGCCCTGTTCAGCGGTGCTTCACTTTGCTGTCTCTGACCTGTGCAGCGGTGTGTGCCATGGCGGTCCCTCATTGCCCAGCGGGGCTGTGGCTGCCGGGGCCCTCCAGGGCACTGACTCTGGCGGTGGTCTCCTGACCATTGACGATAGTGCTGCGCTCCAGGGCACTGACTCTGGCGGTGGTCTCCTGACCAGTGACGATAGTGCTGCCCTCCAGGGCACTGACTCTGGCGGTGGTCTCCTGACCAGTGACGATCGGGCTGGCGGTGGCATCCTGGGCAGCGGGGATGATGGCGGCCTTCTCCGCTGTGCTGCTCTTCCCAGACTTTGGCGCTTTCTTCTGCCCCTTTCCCACCTTGGGAGGAGTCACAGCTGACTCACCCTCTCCCGTCGGGCACTGTCCAACTTCTGGTGCTTCACGGGGGGACTGGCTGTGCTTTGGCTCCTTGTCACAATGGCTGCCCTGGTGCCCGGTACACTCCACATACCTCTAACAGGCACCACTGGTACCGGACTTTTTTGGGCTGAGGTGCTACTATGGGACCTATGAATTGGAGGGGGGGTGGTGGGAAAGAGGTCAATGTTGCTCAGGAAAAGTTTCTGACGAACACTGGGACGGGTAGCTGGAGGGGGTCTGGGAGTGGAGGAAGAGGTGGTGGTTGTAGGAGGTGTAACTTTAGGTGATTTGGGTGCAGGTGCATGTTCTGGAGGCTGTCGTGAGGTGGATAGATGTTGGGTGTGTGTGTGCCCCCGTTTGTGTACTTTGGAAGGGGGCGTCACAGACACACTGGGAGAGGACACAGGGGACGTGTAAATGGTAGTGGGGTGGTGAGTGCAGGTGAGCGGGGTGTGGTGCTGGGTGTTCTGGTACGAGTCCTAGTGGCTGTAGTGGTAGTGTATGCAGGTGAGAGTGTAGACGACACTGGGAGGGAGGAGGGACACGACGAGGAGGGGGACACAGTGGAGGCAGTGGATGTTGCTGTGTCTGTATGTGGGTGATGCTTGTGTGAGTGCCTGTGGGATGTGTGGTGCCTATGTTTGCCTGAGCTGCCCTTGTGTGTTGAAGTGTGTGCAGGCTGGTCTGATGGTGTGCTTGGGATAGGCTGAGGAACAGGGGATTGGGTCTGGGTGGAGGAAGTTGGAGGGGGGAGGCTAGACACAGGGACAATGGCTGCCATCAGTGCTGAGGCCAGAGATTGCAGGGTTCGATGATGGGCAGTCTGACCAGAATGAATGCCCTCCAGGAATGCATTAGTGTGTTGCAACTCCCTTTCTACACCCTGGATGGCATTCACAATGGTAGACTGCCCAACAGTGACTGACCTGAGGAGGTCAATGGCCTCCTCACTGAGGGCAGCAGAGGTGACAGGGGCAGGGGCTGAGGTGCCTGGGGCGAAGGTAATGCCCACCCTCCTGGGTGAGCGGGCACAGGGCGAAGGCTGAGGGGCTGCTGGGAGGGCGCTGCTGGTAGGGGGGGTGGCGGCTGTACCTGTTGAAGTGGGGGGCACAGATGGTGCCGCCACCACAAGGGAACTCCCATCGGAGGACGAGTCCGTGTCGCTGTTTGCTGATCCGGTGACCGCCGTGGTGCTCCACTCACCCTCCGTCCCACTGGTGTACTCAGAGTCCGTGGTGTGGCCCTCCATGGCCATGTGGGATGCAGCCCCCTCGTGCTCCGGTGCCACTGTACCTCCGCCTGATGATGCTGATGCACAAAAGAACAGGGAGAGCACAAAAAGAGGGGGGGACGACAGAAGAAAGACAGGTTGAGTGCATGGCTTACCGCTACCGTTGGCGGACAATACAGACATAGCAGCCCCCTGCACTATGCCGCGCTCTTGGCCTGTACAGATGCAATTCCTGGGTTATGGCCTACATGGCTATGGCCGACATCTGCACACATAGATGACACAGGGGCATGAATACCTGTACTTGGCACTCTACAGAGGTGGGGTGGGGTGCCACATGGCCTGCATTACGGAGGGGCCTAGCCTACGGAACTCTGCCTGGCCTAGGGAAACCGACAGCCCTCCTCCCCCACCCAGACACCTCCACTGCGCGCAAAGTCAGCAGAATGAGAGTGTACTTACCCCCTTGTGTCTGCTGTGATGCCCTCATGCGCCCATCCAAATCAGGGTAGGCCACCGCCAGGATCCGGAACATCAGGGGGGTCATGGTGCGACAGGCACCCCTCCCACTTTGGGAGGCCATCCCCAGCTGAGCCTCCGTCGTCTTCTGGCTCCAGCGGCGAATGTCCTCCCATCTTTTACGGCAGTGGGTGCTCCGTCTCTGATGGACCCCCAGGGTCCGGACGTCCTTGGCGATGGCATGCCAAATATCCTTCTTCTGGTGGGCGCTGACCTACATGACATGTACAGGGGAAGAAGAGAAGTCATTACCAACTGCACCGTCGAAGTGAGTGGCCCACATCCCTGCCCTTGCCATGTGGCACATGCATTCACACTCATTCATGCTCGCAGAACTGTGCCTTCTTCCTTCTTACATCCAGCCCTCTCCACCCAGGCATAGCCCATACAACTTGCACCCTATGTACTCACCTGTTGGTCTGGAGGACAGTAGAGTAGCGTGTACTGGGGGAGGACCCCGTCTCCGAGCTTCTCCAACTCCTGTGCAGTGAAGGCAGGGGCCCTTTCCCCAGACGCACGTGCCCCTGTCTCTTCCAGACCGAGTTCACAGCAGCACTTGCAGTATAGGTCCTCTCCTGTCGAAGATCAGGTATCGAGTGATTCAACAGATAGAAAATGGTGGTCACATCCGCGCGGTGACGTCCGCAGCGGTGCGTATCATCACCGCCGGCGCACTTCGTCATTGGCTCCTGGGACCCATAGGGTCCAATGTTAACCAATGCAGCATTGCGCCGCTGTCTACGACCGCCTACTGCGATGGTGGACAACGCCAGCGCAGTTACCTCACATCCCATTGTCCCAGTTTGGAGGTCAGGCAGCCGCCATTTCAGGGGCCCACATGGCTTCATTTTCAACTGCTTCACACATACCGAGTCCTGGACTCAACACACATACAGACAACTCTTTTGGACTTTGTTTCGTGTTCTGTGTAGCTGTGGGTACATACCTCTGAATTGCTTGACTCTGTGGTCGCTGTTGTCCTTCCTAGGCACCGTCAGCTGGGACATGTGAGGAGATGGCGGAATCCTTCGGTGTACCGACCGCTGGTGGACCTGTTGACAATGGAGGAGTGACATTTAATCATCACCTACAGGTTTGACCGTGCCACAATCCAGGAACTGTGTACCCAGTTGGAGCCAGACCTTATGTCACCAATCCGCCATCCCACAGGAATCCCCCCTCAAGTACAGGTGCTATCAGTGCTCCATTTCCTGGCAAGTGGGTCATTTCAAACAACAGTGGCCATGGCATCAGGGATGTCCCAGCCTATGTTTTCCAACGTGTTGTCCAGAGTGTTGTCTGCCCTGCTGAAACGCATGAGGAGCTCCATCGTTTTCCCTCAGGTGGAGGATTTGGCTACAGTTAAAGGTGACTTCTATGTCCTGGGACATATCCCTAACATCATAGGTGCCATTGATGGAACCCATGTAGCTCTGGTCCCCCCCCACAGGAGTGAACAGGTGTACAGGAACCAGAAGAGTTATCATTCCATGAATGTACAGATGGTATGTTTGGCAGACCAGTACATCTCGCAGGTAAATGCTATGTTCCCTGGCTCAGTGCATGACGCATACATCCTGTGGAATAGCAGCATCCCTTATGTGATGGGTCAACTCCAGAGGCACTGGGTGTGGCTATTAGGGGACTCTGGTTACCCCCACCTGTCATGGCTACTGACCCCAGTGAGGAATCCCAGGACCAGGGCAGAGGAACGCTACAATGAGGCCCATGGGCGGACTAGGAAGGTGATCGAACGCTCCTTCGGCCTCCTGAAGGCCAGGTTCAGGTGCCTCCATATGACAGGTGGTTCCCTATTCTACTCACCAAGGAAGGTGTGCCAGATCATCATCGCCTGCTCTATGCTTCACAATCTTGTTTTGCGATGCCAGGTGCCTTTTCTGCAGGAGGATGGTCCAGATGACGGTGTTGTGGCAGCTGTGGAGCCTGTGGACAGTGATGAGGAGGAAGCAGAGGAAGAAGACATTGACAACAGGGACTCAGTCATACAGCAATATTTCCAGTGACACGCAGGTGAGAACACTTTATTTACTAATACTTTTACTTTCACACGTCTACCTCTATCCTGTCTGTCAATTTCAAGCAGTATTTGGTAACTGAGTTGTACATTTCCATTACGGTTTCACAGGTGTGGTTACCAACATGTGTCATCTGCTTGCATCCTTCATGGACTTGTGATGTGTGACATAGGTATGTTGACCTTACTATTGAGAACGGATTTTGTCATTGTTATAGCTAATACACATTTTCAATATCACAGACTGACTCCAGATTGTTTTGTGGTTCAAGGGTGTTTATTGAAGTGCTGATTATTGGAGGGCGTGGTAAAATGGTGATGGGTGATGGTGGAGGAATGTCCATGGCAGAGTCCAGTCTATTAGTCTCACAGGTGCGTTGCCCATATGGGCATAGGAAGTGGAACTGGGGCAGTTACAATATGGAGAGGGTTACAAAGTGGGACAGTGGGATGACAATCAGGGTGGTGTCATTTCTTGGTGTGGGTCTTGCCATCGTGCTCTGTCCTGTTCCTGGATCTCCGGCACCGTTTGCGAGGTGGTTCTCCCTCTGCAGGGGGTGGGGTGCTGGTGTGGTGGTCCTGTGGCGGGGTGTCCTGTCCACTAGCGCCGGCGGAGGTGGTGGGCAGTTCATCGTCCATGCTAGTGTCAGGGGCCCCTTGGAGTGCCACGGTGTCCCTCATGGTGTTCTGTATGTCCTTCAGCACCCCTACGATGGTGCCCAGGGTGGAGCTGATGGTTCTGAGTTCCTCCCTGAAGCCCAAATACTGTTCCTCCTGCAGGCGCTGGGTCTCCTGAAACTTGGCCAGTACCGTAGCCATTGTGTCCTGGGAGTGGTGGTATGCTCCCATGATGGAGGAGAGGGCCTAGTGGAGAGTGGGTTCCCCTGGCCTGTCCGCCCCCTGTCGAACAGCAGCCCTCCCAGTTCCCCTGTGTTCCTGTGCCTCCGTCCCCTGGACCTTGTGCCCACTACCATTGCCCCCAGGTCCCTGTTGTTGTTGGGGAGGTGGATTATCCTGTGTTCCCTGTAGTGGTGGACACACAGCTAATTGAGGTGTCCTGGGTACGGAGGTATGGGCCCGCTGGGTGGGTGCTGTACTGGTGTTTCCAGAGGGTGGAAGGTCAGTGTTGGGCTGTGCCTGTGCGAGGGGAACCGACTGTCTCGAGGCCCACGATGGTCCGGGCTGGTCATCAGGTTCCAGTTGGACAGAGCTGCTGTCATCACTGTGGGCCTCTTCTGTAGGTGGGGTAGAGATGTCTGTACCCTCCTGTCTGGTGACGTTAGTGGTCCTGCAGGGGTATAAAAGCATGATTATTGCATCTGTGTGTGTCATGGTGTGCAATGGGTGGGTGAGCGTGTACCCCAATCCTAGCATTCCTGTGTGGGGGCTTGTGTGATGATGGTTAGGGGTTGTTATGGGTATGTGCAGTGGGCATGCTTTAGTGATGGGTGTCCATGCTTTGTTGTGTCATGCAGGGCTTGGTGTTGGGATGGGTGGTTTGTGTTATTAGTACATTAGTGAGGAGTTGGAGTGATAGGGGATGGGGCGAGGGTGGGGGTGTGTGATAGCATGCAGGTAGGGTGGGGGATATGATAGTTAAGATTTGACTTACCAGTGTCCATTCCTCCACTGACTCCTCCGAGGCCCTCAGGATGCATAATGGTCAAGACCTGCTCCTCCATGTTGTTAGTTGTGGGGGAGGAGGTGGGGGTCCACCGTCAGTGCGCTGAACCGCGATGTTGTGCCTGGAGACCACGGAACGCACCTTCCCCCGTAGGTCGTTCCACCTCTTCCTGATGTCCCCCCGATTTCTTGGGTGTTGTCCCACTGCGTTGACCCTGTCAACTATTCTTCGCCATAGCTCCATCTTCCTAGCTGTAGAGGTGTGCTGCACCTGTGATCCAAATAGCTGTGGCTCTACCCGTACGATTTCCTCCATCATGACCCTGAGCTCCTCCTCCGAAAACCTGGGGTGTCTTTGGCGTGCCATTGGGTGTTGTAGGTGATGTGTGGGGTAGTGTATGGAATGGGGAGTGTGGTGATGTGTAGTGGTGTGTGATGTTTTGTGCGTGGATGTTGTGTGGGTGATGGTGTTGTGTGCCTCTGTGTGGTGGGGTTGTCTATTGCTGTGCTCATTCTCTGGCCTTCGTCTCAAATTTTTGATCTTAGGGGTTTGTGGGTGATGTGGGTGTGTGTTTTATATTGTGTTGGGTGTGTGGGAGTGGTGTTTGTATGTGTATCAGGTGTGTGTCTTTTGAAATGTTCAATGTAGCGGTGTTTTGGAGATGTGTGTGTATTTTGAGCGCAGCGGTGTGTACCGCCAATGGAATACCACGGTTGAAAGACCGCCGCGTGGATTCGTGGGTCGTAATAGCATGGGCGTGTTTCTGTTGGCGTGACGGTGGAGGTTTTGTTTTCACCAGTTTATCACTGACCTTTGGTGTGGCGGACTTGTGTGGGTGTCTAAATTTCGGCGGTTTCCGAGATGTGGGTCATAATAGCTGTGGCGGAATTCCGCAGCCGCGGCGGTGTGTTGGCGGTCTTCTGCACGGCGGTAAGCGGCTTTTACCGCCAATGTTGTATGACCCCCTTAGTTTGTTTGACTACACAACGGGGCTATGTGTGTCTTACATTAGTGAGTGTTGTCACGGTTGCCACGTACCTGCCAAAGTAGTGGGTTGCAATGTGGTTCCGTCTCTGTCTGCCCTCCATTGCGATGCTTCTATTCCCAGGCTGTCGGTGTGGTAGTTCTTGCTCCTCATTCTCCGTATCTGTGTCTTCACGGGTGAGATATAGCCCACGTCTGGTGGCAATGTTGTGTAGGATGGCACAGGTGGCAACTATCTTGCATGCTGTTTCTGGGGCATACTGGAGTGCTCCTCCACTTTTGTGGGTGCATCGGAATCTTGACTTCAACAAGCCAAACGTCCTCTCGACTACAGTTCTGGTCCTCCGATGTGCAATGTTGTATCGCCTCTCGTTCTGATTGCCAGGTGTTAGGTATGGAATGAGTATCCATGGTCCCAGGGCATATGCACTGTCACCTGTTTGACAAAAGAGGCAAATTTAGCAGAGCATCACAGGGTTACACAGTGACCTGTATGTAAGGCTTCAGAGTGTACTCGCCAATACCTAATAAATATCCTTCTCCAAACTCCCTACGTTCTAGGCGTTGGTGTATCCCACTGTGCCTGAATATGTATGCATCATGTGTACTCACTGGATATTTAGCCACAATGTCAGTAATGACATTATGGGCGTCACATACCACCTGGATGTTTAGTGAGTGGGTACATTTCCTATTGCGGAACACATATTCCAGATTTGCTGGTGGGCAAATTGGTATATGTGTCCCATCCACACACCCTATTACATGGGGAAAGTTGGCAATTCTGTAGAAGTCCAACTTAGTGCTGTTCATTTCTGCCTCATTTCTAGGAAGGTATATATATCTGGACATGTGTGTGAGTATGGCATCTAGGAAACATCTGAAGAATCGTGAGTGTGCACTTTGGGATACCCCACCTGCCACAGCAATTACCCCCTAATAGCTACCCGAGGCCAAGAGGTGCAGTGAACATAGCACTTGCACATGTGTGGGGATGGCGCTGCCGTGCATTGTCTGTCGTTCCAGCTGAGGTTTCAGCAGTTCAATTATCTCTAAGATAACAGTACTGCTTAGTCTGTATTTATCATATATCTCTTCCTCAGTTTGTTGAAATAGTGTCTGCCTGGTTCGATGTATCCTCTCCTCCACTGCTGGGCACCCTGGACTCTTCTCCTCCATGCAATCATGTATAGTGCGGCCATTTAGAGTCTTCTGGGTCTCCTTTTATACTTTGGTTCTGGTTACCACCTGCTCTGAATCAGTGGTAATCTGGGTGTGCAAAACGGGCTTTTTGCGACTAGTCGCAATTTGCGACTTCCTAATTGCGGGTAGCAAAATCAGGTTGCAAATTTTGCAAGTCGGTAATGGGTCGCATCGCTATTTGGTGATCCGAAATGGGATTTGTACATCCCATTTTGCATTTTGTGGGGTCGCAAATAGCACCGCGAGACGTTTGTGACTCGCAATCCTTTGCTACATCTGGCCCTTAGCAACACCTCACAAGTTCACTCTTATGTAATCCGTGCTGCAGCTCCCTCATTGGCTGCTTTTTCTGCAACTTCAGTCTACCATTTCCTTGCTCCTTAGCAACACAATTATTTTCACAGAAAGTAATTGCTCTTCATGAACTTAAATCCATACAGTAAGCAGTCTTATTTGTAGCCTAGCCTAGCCCATTGTAATATGTTCTTCTATGTTGCTTTATTATTCATTGTAAGTCTTTTCTGAGTTGATGTATGCATACTTAAAATTTGGAATGCTGTTCGCCATTATCTGAACCTGGTACTGAGAGTTCTCCTGGAGGCAGTTGATGCCTGTACTCCCTGCTGTCAAGAGCTTTCTCAGCCGTGGGGCTTCGATATTCAATAAACTTGTTCTCCTTCATCACAGAATGCTCCTGCCTCAACTGATGTGTGTTTCTACCACACACCTCACTTATTTTCCAATCACATACTATTTTCACTTCCTTTTCAAATATTGACCTGTAGACTCTTCTGGAGTTGTTAGCCTGAGCAGAAGGTTTTGAAATGGATCCACTAGAGCTCTGATTCCTGTGGTCGATAAACAAGAGTGCACCCAGCAAGACTATTATTTTCTTTTTTTACTGAGCACATTTTGTTCCTTTTTAGATCTCGTCTACTAGACAGTGCGTACAAGATAGATTGTTAGCTTACAGTAGGCTTAGGGCTTTCTTGCCAATCTCATTTGTTTACTTCCTATTTGCAATTGTGTGTGGGCTTTCCTTACTCTTTTTGGACTCGTCTCTGCCCTAGAGCACGGATGCATTAATTGTGTCCTTTCACTGCCACCTTTTTACATGCTACTTTTTTCTGTTTGTTAAAGCAATGCACTCACAAGAGTGCATGTGTTTTCCACTCGTATTACTCTTTCAGTGCCCTTGAGCTTCTCTACCGCTACACATTGCTCTCTCTCTCTCATCCATCTGTCCCCTTTCTGTTCATCTCTGTCTGTTTCCATCCACCTGTGCCCTACGTGTTCCACCCACCCACCAAGCCCACTTGGTTGCTTTTCCAACCATGCCTCAATGTTGCTTCAGGTTGCTTCCCTAGGCCCCTATTACTCTATGCACACCCACTCCTGTTGCTGACCGCCCCTGTGCTACTTTTCTTTCATCTTTTTGTTTACAGACCCAAATAGGATTAGCAAACAATATAAAACAAAAAACACTTACATCATTTTGTAGTTGCACATGCTCGGTGCATGTTCCTTCCAAATGACAAAGCTGGCTTTTTTTTTTTTTTTTTTAAAGCAATGCTGCACTGCAACGGGCTGCTGCACAGCATGGCTCAAACAATTGGCAAAGCAAGTAGGTCCCAAATGTGAGACCTCCTGGCTATGCCAATGCTGTTTTGCCTTACTGTCCATTTTCATGCACCTTTTCATTTCTTTACTCTAGTTTCTTGCCTTGTTTGGTATTGTTTTTTTTGCCTTTTTGAGCCTAAAATCATTTTCGTTCCCAAGACAGCAAAAGCCACCACAAATACAATGAAGTGCTGGCTCACTACAATTGTGCACGTTTGCATGTTTCTACCTCTTTTCTTATTCTCATGTTTTTTAGTTCCTCACTAACTCATTCTTTTGCTAACTAAATCTCTTGGATCAATCTTTGTACTTTTATCTTCTCACTTATTTCTGTTAGAGTGAGTGCATGTGTGTGTATCTGTGTGTATGTACGTATGTGAGTTACTGAACATACATGTGTGTGTGTGCGTGTGTGTTCGGACATGCAAGTCAGTCACTTTCTGTCTTCTTACGTGCATGTGTGTGAGGCAGCATCTGTGAGTTTATGTGAATGTGTTTTGTGTGTGTTTCGTTCGTCCATATGTTAGTTTCTACACATATCTGTCTTTCAAACTGTCTCTCTGCATTCATATTTTGATATCTATGACTGTATGTTAATGTGTACACGTGTGTGCATATTTGCATTTGAGTGTATTTGTAAATGCTTATTTGCCCTAATGTGGCTATTCTTTTGTGCGTGTATGCCCCGTACAGTTTGTGATTGTCTGTGAGAAAGTCTCTCTTTCGCTGTATATCTGTGGGGGAGTGTTTGGGGACATTTCTTTGAAGACCTGAGGCTTTAACAAAGGCAGAAGATCTTTGCTCATTGGACGGGCGCTCTAGGGGTTTGGAACAGATGTATAATTTGGAAACTGGTAACCGTTCTCCCCTCTTGACTCAGGAGATGAATTTGATTGATATAGAGAGGGAAACTCTGAAATAAATCCTGTCAAGAATCCGGATCAATTAACAGGCTTACCAAAAATGAATTTGTCCTTGTGTAATGTGACTGGTGCTGATGTAAAGCGCTCCAATACCTTCAGGTTGAGTTTGCGCTATATCAGTGGTCGCCAAATATCAACAGTACAACGACTGAAATTCCTTTTGAGAGCCACATTTTTTAAACTTAAACTATATAGGTAGGTACATTATTATTAACTTAATTAGGGTACTCCTAAGCTGGCCTTTGCTAAAAACGTCCTCAATCTGCTTAAGGTACGTTCGCTGAGGTCGACCCCTTCCAACTCTCCCATCCACACTCGTCTTCTATACTTGTTTCATCTATCTCCTTTCGTTCATCCTCTCTATATGTCCAAACCATCTCAGCTTACCTTTCTCAATCCCCGACACTACATCTTCTTTCACTCCACAACGTTCCCTAAAATTAACCTAATAAACTTTACTTAAAGTTTTAAGTCTTAGTTAAACTATAGGTGCGTTGAATAAAACTTGATATCACACTTAATAACAATATTATTTATTGATAAAATTAAATTGTAAGGTATCCATCAAATTAAATCATGACAATGACTGACAAACAGTAATGTGAACAATGGCCTTGCATCTCATTGGAAAGTTTGGGTAAGTCAGGTTTGTATGTTGTTGTTTTTAATTTTAGGCACGATTTCAGGTTCTCATCAATAAGCCGACTTCTCAATTTACTCTTGATAAGGTTCATGCTTTAAAATGTTGTTCGCATGAATATGTAGACCTGAATAAGGAAAGAACAGCAAACGCTAGTTTTTTCAGCTGATTATATGAGTCAGGAATACTAGTCCAGGTGTTAAAATCAATATATCTTCCTTCTCCAGGTCTTTCAAAGCAGACCACTTGTGCTGTGAACTAAGTTCACATTTGTTTTTTTCCAGTATTTCTATATCAGCACAAAGACGTTAAAATTTCGAGCTTCACAATTCTTTGTTTTTTAAATCCAGCAATTGCATTTCAAAGTTGCCAATGTCAATATTACAGGGAGACAAATGTAATTCTGTTACAGTAGCATTAGGAGTTTTTTTAACAAAGGATAACGTCGCTTCGCTCTTTCTGAATTCATGAAACCTGTTGAGAAAAGCTTCCCTCATATATAAAAGTGTTGTTTTGAAATAACAAATGTCAATATCAGAATTATTTTCTTGGCGTGTTTCAACAGGCTTGGAAAGTGAATCCAAGTTTCTCTTTCAAAATCTTGAGCAAAAAGAGACAATTTGTTTTCAAATGAAATAACTTCTTCTAACATCGAAAAAATTGTGTTTCCTTTCCCCTGTAGTTTACGATTAAGATTTAGATGAGACGTAACGTCTACCATGAAATACATTTTTTGGATCCACTGATCGTTTGTTAGTTCTGGATAGTGAACACCCTTCTCAAGGAGAAATGCTTTAATTTCTGTTAAAAAGCAAGCGAAGCGTTTTACAACGTTTCCTCTTGATAACCAACGTACCTTGTTATGCAACAGAAGATCTGCGTACTCACTCTCCATTTCAACTAAAAGTTATTTAAATTGGCGATGATTAAGATCTTTAGCTATAATAAAGTTGATAATCTTAATCACCAATTCCATAACTTTGCAAATTTCTTCTGGAAATGTCTGCGCACAAAGCGCTTCTTGATGAATGATGCAATGGTAAGTAAGTATCTTGTGATTAATTTTTTCTTTCAAAATAGCAACAAACCCCTTTCTTACGCCGGTCATACTTTTCGCCCCGTCTGTTGAAATTGAAACAATTTTGTTGAGTGGAATATGATGTTTTCAAATGCACTCAATTTCAGCATTTGCTATATCCTCTCCACATGTTTGACCTTTGAGTGGCAATAATCCTAAAAGTTCTTCTTTAGGACCTGTAGATGAAATAAATCATACAAAAATTTAAACTTGCACTGTATCATTTATGTCACAAGACTCATCAACTACTATTGATAAAGCTGAAACCAATTTAAGATCTTCGACTTGCTAGTTGGTTATATCCGAAGTCATTTTGACTGTTCTATCTTTCACTGTTTTAGCAGACAATGGTAAATCTTTAATTTGTTTTAGAATATCTGCTTGTTCTTAAAATCCCGAAATAGCTTGTCGGATGCATTTATAAAACAACTTTATTACATATTTGCCGTCTGCATATGGTTTTCCTCTCTTAGCAATCTCTTGACTAACTACAAAACTTGCAATATTAACATTGTTGGAAGATTGCATCCAGTAATTAAATACATAACTTGATTTTTCTTGACTCTTCTGAAGTTCCTCAACTGCTTTCTTCCTTGCATCACTGACAGGATATTTAGTACTAAATGACACGTGTTGAGTTGTAAAGTGTCTCTCCAAATTTGATTTCTTGTTATGCGCAAATTTTTCCTGACAAATAAGACAGGTCGGAAGGCCATTTAAGATTTGAATAAAAGCGAAAGTCTCGGTCCATTCAACTTTAAATTCACGATTTTCGTCTTCTGTTTTTCTTTGCTTCTTCTTTGTAGCCATGTCAAACAGGGCACCTAAGAAAATGTTTCATTTTACAATAATAAAGCCACCAAAACAAAATAATTACAATTCTTAAATTGATGACAAAAATACCAGTTGGATTTGCAGCTGGTTGGAAAAATACAGGTAACTTTATGCTTCGAGTAGGTACTTTTGTCACCCGCGTGCAATTTGCGGACGCGCCTAGCACTAACCACTGTCCTACCATCACAGACCTCTTTAATCCATTACAGCCACTCCCTGCTCCTTCACATCACTCTTGCAGCTTTCACCCTTTATGGCGCTTTTTTGTTTTTCTCCTCCTCTGTCTTTCCCATATGTGTCTTTTGCTTACAGTAAATGGTTGAGGCAGGAAAAAAGTGCAGGGCCTCAAAAAAAAGTGCTGGGGCAGCCCAGTACCTCGACATGGAATTCACCTTCTACGAGTTAGGCCCCACAGAATGGGTAATAACTGTGCAACTACAAGCGCGGAATTAGTTTACAGTAAGCTAATTCCGTGCTAGAACGACGTAGGGTGAGGATAGGAAGAGAGGCAGCTAAAGCCTCAATGTGAGTACATCAGATGGACTTTCCAGCTGGTAAAAATGAGGAAGTGCCAATCCTCATTCACTTATTTCACGAAATCAAGTCCTCTTCTCCTGCATCCGTTCTCTTGTACCCTAAAAATTGAAACCCTCGAAGTGGTACACTTCACACACTGTGCCCTGTTATAATAACATCCATTATGAGTACGTCTGCGTCGTCGTCATATAAACAACAACACATGAACATCGAACATAATTTAAAAAATAATTTATTATGTTCAATGTTCATGTGTTATTTATATGACGACAACGCAGACGTACTCTAACAATCGTCAAAAGAAACCAGTACTGGTCAAAAGTTACATCACATGAATTGAATATATAGATCCCGATTATAAATTGATTATTTTATTACACCAACTATGTTTACTTACCTGTGTGGAAGGAAACTCAACAAAGTAAGCTGAGTAAGCTCAGTTCAGTTCTTCTGATGGATTATTTTTAGCAATCCAATGGCGAACACTACCTAGGGGAGTAAAAGTACCATATAAAGCACTGCCAAAGCTAAAAGACTGCCTCTTCTGGCATTGCCAATGCAGACCTATTGGTTTTGCCAATGATTTCATTAATGCTGTTCGGTAAAAATGTCTATTGGCAGTGCTGATCACTATCGACAAAAAGCGTCATGGCATGTGCGCATGCTTAACTTTCGCAGATGTACATATTATTAATCTGGACGGCCGTAACATTGTGATAAGTGCGCATTCGTTACGCGGCTGCTTCACGCCAATGTTTTTTTATCAAACAATAAATGTAACACGGGTAAAACATCGCTCCCGGCAGAACAGATCCATAACCAAATAACAGGTACACACCGGGGGCAACAGTAGCAGTGAAAAAGCTTCCCACAGTATGTAGAAGTCACGTTGCAGTAGTCGTGTAATAGTCATCGTGATCACCAGAGGTGGAACTGGGCAGGATATGAAGGCATGATGTGTCCAGACTCTTCTAATTTGACAATGTGACAATTTGACTTTTTCTAAAAGGACAACAGCCCCAGGAGTGTCAATTCCTAAAGTTAAGAAGCCTTAGCTGAAGTGGATGGGAGCCACAGCCAGTGCTGTGAAGTCAATATAATACAAATTTTATTGTTTCAGTTAATTAAAAGCATTACCATTTTAGCGAGTCGCAGTTGAACATTTTTAAAAACCGTTTCTTAATATGCAAATAAAAACATTTTACCACTGGTTCAGATTCATAAAATAAATCACCTTAAAATACTGTGTCTCACAACTTAAATTTCATTTGGTAAAATTCACATTAAAGTGGGGCTAAAATGTGTATTTTCCTAATAAGGTTATGAAGGAAAGTCTTAATTTTATTAAAGACACGGAGGCGAGTATTATGCTTTTCTTTTCTTATTTAATTAAATAGCAGCTGCAGTCAAGAACTACAATTCCCATGAGGCTAAAGAAAAATAGCCAACGGGAACAAACAAGTAGTCATGATAACACACCAATCATAAGCGGACTATCCCGATAAAACCTATCTTGACTGAGAACAGGCCTCTTTTCTTATGCATGCTTAAAAGGTAACAAACAAAGGAATAATGGAACAACATATGCAAAATGCCATGAACAGTGACAAAAGTTCTTGAATAACCATCAGTAGTCCAGAAATAGAACATGGAGGAGCTTGAACATTGGGAATCTGATGATAGACATGAAGCACTGTAGGCGAAGTGGTTCCAGAAGCGTGGCGGTGAAAGCCGGAGCCTTTAAGAGGAAGTCTGTTGAGATGCAGAAAATGATGCTGGGAGGGAACAAAGACAAAAAATTAGAATTTGTTGAGGTGGGATAATACTTGCCTCCGTGTCTTTAATAAAATTAAGACTTTCCTTCATAACCTTATTAGGAAAATCCACATTTTATGACAAGACCGGAGGCTCCTATTATGCTATTTTAAAGTGAATCAATAACGTTTAGAGAAGCATGTTGAACAAGTTTACCATAAAACACTTTGAAAACATTATCATTAGACCAGTCAGCCGATCTGAGAATGTCCTCCAGACGGGAGCCGGCCCAAAAAGCGTTGGAAGCCATGGTCACCTTAGTAGAATGAGCCCCAAAGGCAGAAGTATCATTTTCCACCAAATTCATAATCCATCTGACCCAACGAGCAAGAGTAGGAGAGGACACAGGTTTGTAGGGTTTTCTGAAGGAAATAAGGAGCTGAGATGCAGAGGAAGCTCTCAAATCTGCTGTCTGTTGTTCATAAATGTTTAAACATTGGCCCACACATAACTTGGGGTAATCAGGAAAATAAGGATAAAAAACTGAGGAAAGATTAGTCTTTGTACAGCTGTGAACATTGAAAAGAACACCTGAAGGGATAAAATGGCGGGCTGTAACATCTAAAGCTCTAACATCAGAAAGACATTTTAAAGAAACAAGGCATAACAACATGGTGAGTTTGGCTGATAATTTTTTGAGAGGAAGCAAAGCATTGTCCGGCCAAGCAACAAACAAATTAAATACATCATTAACATCCCATAATGAACTGTACTTAGGTTTAGGAGGATTGGAAAGTTTTACTCCCTTTAAGAGACGACACATCAAAGGGTGCTCCCCGAGTGGTTTGCCGTTAATGTATGTATGTGAAGAAGAAATAGCAGACCTATACGAATTAATAGTACGGTAAGTCTTACCTTTGCTAGCATCTGCTGCGAGGAAATTGACTATAAAAATCACATCTGCTGTAAAGGGATCAACGTGTTTTCCCAAGCACCAGCTATGCCAGAGAGACCAGGCTGATTTGTATACCTTTTTTTGTTCCTGAGGCCCAGGAAAGTTCGATGAAGTTTGAAGCCTCTGACGAAATAGGATGGGAAGAGAGGGATTCCCCGAAATTTTAAAAGCAGATAGGGAAAGGAGATTGTCCAGAATGAGGTTGTGGGGAAGGCTGAGAGGATTGGAGAGTAGATCCGGAAAGGAGGGAATTAGAAAGGGAGGTTCTATTGACAATTCCAGAAGATTGGGGAACCAGATTTGGGACTGCCAAAAAGGAGCAATGAGGACCAATGTAGAGAAGGCATAATTGAGGTAGGCTGACCAATCTTGAGAAAAAGCATCGAAGGCTAACGCTGAGGGATCTGGATGCCAACTGAAGAAACGTGGAAGATGCGAGTTGAGACAAGATGCGAAAAGATCTATGAGAAAAGGACCTCATTTGCGAGAAACGGATTGGAAGACTTCAGGATGAAGCTTCCAATCACTTGAGTCTCAAAAATGGCGAGATTGCCAATCTGCCACTGAGTTGAGATTGCCTGGCAAGTACTCTGCTTGGACTGAAATTTTGTTTTGAAGATAAAAATCACAAAACCCTTTCGCCTATTCCGCTAAAGGTTTGGATTTTGTTCCTCCTAGGTGGTTTGTGCACCGAACCGCTGAGATATTGTCCATCCTGAGAAGCACTGAACAAGAAACCCTGTCTCTTGTGAGGTTTTTGATCACAAAGGACCCGGCAAGCATCTCTAAACAATTTATGTGCAACCTTGACTCCTCTAGAGACCATGTACCTCCAGTCGAGACTGGCCCACACCGGGCTCCCCAACCCAGGAGACTTGCATCTGATTCTAACACAAGATGTGGGGCTGATGCGAAGATAGTCCTGCCGTTCCAAGCATCTAAATGGTCTATTCACCATTGCAGTTCTGTACGAGAGTCTTGATCTAGGACTACAGGATCTGAATATGCCAACCCTTTGAATATCCCAGCCTTTTTTTAACGTGACAAATTTTTAGTCTCTGTAGAACTCGGTACTGCAACGGGCCCGGAAAGATGGCTTTGATTGAAGAGGATAGAAGACCAAATATTCTTGCTAGGGATCTGATGGAAAGTCGAGAACTGCACATGGTCTGAAGAATTTCTGACTTGATAGACTATATCTTTGCTGATGGAAGAAGAAGAATGGCGGAAACGTAATCCACTAGGAAACTTAAGAACTCGATTCTTTGGGCTAGAACCAGGGAAGACTTCTCGTCGTTGATAATAAAACCTAGATCTGAGAGGAGCGAGGAGGTTAGTTGAGTGTGAGTGAGAAGGGTCGAATGACTTTGGTTCATAAGAAGGCTGTCATCCAGGTAGAATATTAATCTGACCCCTTGAGCTCTGAGAAAGGCTACTACCAGTTTCATACGTTTTGTGAAACACCAAGGGGCAGAAGACAGGCCGAAAGGGAGAGATGAAAAATTATACGTTTGGCTGAACCATTGGAATTGCAGAAACTTCCTTGAAGAAGGATGCATGGGAACCGTGAGATACGCGTCTTGAAGGTCCAAAAGGACCATCCAGTCATCTTGTAAAAGAGAGTCCCTGAGATGCAAGATGGTTTCCATCTTGAAGTGACGGTAAACTACAAATTGGTTGAAATATTTTAGATTGATAACAGGACACATCTTCTTGTTTTTCATTTGAACTAGAAAAACTGAACTGACAAAGCCGGCAGGGTCGAGGAGGTAAGGAACAATAGCCTGCTTTTGGAGAAGCAACTGAATTTGTGTAGAAATCAGAATTTCCATTTCCAATGAGAATCGGGGAGGGTGAGGAACATTTAACTGAAAAGGCTCTGAGTAAAGCTCTATAGTGTATCCCTGAACAGTGTTTAAAACCCAAGGATCTGCTGTGAGCGACTGCCACTTTGGAAAAAACAATGCCAGATGACCTCCCACTGGAAAGAGAAGAATGTGACTTACCGGGTTGGGAAGCGATTCTGGAACCTCTGCCGCTCTTGTTCCTGAAACCTCGGTTCCTTTGGGGATAGAATTGAGGTCTGTACTCTTGATAGGAATTGGAATAGGCACCACGGGAACCTTGGTTATTGTACGCTCGGCCGGCAAAGCAGTTCCTACCTCTGCCGGCCCTGGCGAAAACCTGAGTGGAAAACATATTTTTCAACGACTGTTGCGCTTTATCTAAAGATGCGAACTTGGCGACATATTTGCCAAGCTCTTTGATGAATAAATCTCCAAAAAGGAGACCTTCTGCTTTGACACCAGGATCAGAGGTTGCTAAATTGACAAGCTTAGGGTCCAGCTTGAGTAAAAGTCCTTTCCTGCGTTCATGGGTTATAGCATAATTAGCATTTCCTAATAAACAAACGGCCCGTTGTACCCACAAAGACAACTCAGCAGGATCCAAATTAGCATTGTCTAGATGGGCTGTTTCTGCCATATAAAAAATGTGGGACAAAGGGCCCACAACATCCAATAGTTTGTCCTGACAAGTGGACCAGGCCTTGCCAACTCCTTTTCGTGGATCGTTACCAAACTTAGAGAAAAAGGTAATGAGGGAAGTGTCAATAATGGGGGTATCTGAAATCTCTGAAGGGAGGGAAGGACGAGGATACTCATATTTGAGCTTTGCTCCAATCTTTTTATCTAGAGGGGTACATAACCTGGATGTTAGATATTCTGCCACATGATCCGCGGGTAGCCACTCTGTAGAATGCGGATGTTGAATCTCATTGGGATCAAACATAGGCTCCCCCTCTGTATCTGTAACTCTGCATGACTTGGATGACGAAAGAAAGTACATTTTAGCTTTCTTGGGAGGAGGGGAAGAGACAGAGTCTGTGTTATCTTTGTCGGAAACATCCAAATCCGGGTCATTGTTTTGTAATTCATCATCATCAGTGTCCAAAACTTTTGAAATCACTATAGGAGTAATGTGTTTATCCTTAGCTATATATTTTTTAGACAATTTAGAGATTAACCCCTCCCTTAAGGGAGGCCTTTGAGGAACCACGTCCTCTGCCTTGTGTGAGGAAACCTCACTACTCAATAGCGTTGTTTTATTATTTTTTGATGGACCAGGATGCTTTCTGCTATCCCCTGCAGATTGGGCCAAAATCGTCTTGGACACTAACTTAACCACAGAGTTTTCCAAAGTTTTAGTTGATTTGTCCAAAGAAGCAGAGACTGCTTGTTCAACTGATGACTGAATAAAATCATTAAGATTTTCTTTTATAACTTCCTCCTCCTCAATGGCAGCCATAGAAATAGGTGAGCTGTCCATTGTTCTGAATGAAATTAGCTGAATACAGCTGAAAGAACCAACAAACGGTGAGGAAAGGGTTAAACTTTCCTCAACCGAGTCAGAGAGAGCCAAAGCTCCGCATATGGGTGGGGAAATGAACGAGGAACTAGATTCCGGAGAGTGGCAGGATCAAAGGGACCTGTCGGAATGGCTGAGAGGAACAAATTGCCTGAAAACGGCAATTAAATGGGGGAAAAAAAAAAAAAGACGGCTTAACTGAAGCGAAAGGTGAGCCGATGAAGCGCAGCGTTATCTCCTCACTGCGTCCTGTAATAAATATGGCGGTCGTGCTGAGGAGCAAAACCAGTAAAAATGCGCAAAGTGAGACGCGCGCGCCGCGGTGAATACGTGCGGCTACAAGCTGACTAGAAAACAAAGCGCGATGCAAATACGCGCAAAGTAAACACCAAACACATACGTTTAAACCAAGCAAACGCCGCAATATATAGGAACTGAAAAAATACTTATCTTGACTGTGAGAAGCAAGAAAAGAGGGGCTGTTCTCAGTCAAGATAGGCATTATAGGGCCAGTGCGCTTATGATTGGTGTGTTATCATGACTACTTGTTTGTTCCCATTGGCTATTTTTCTTTAGCCTCATGGGAATTGTAGTTCTTGACTGCAGCTGCTATTTAATTAAATAAGAAAAGAAAAGCATACTAAGAGCCTCCGGTCTTGTCATAAAATTCCTGTCAGTCGAACAATCACGCTCCTGCCTGCCCTTCCAGCTTATTGGAGAATTATAAGTTGTACGTAAATTGGGTGTGGAGCGGCATGGGGGGGAGGGGGCGGTGGGGATGAGGGGTTCTTTTATCAATCTAGTTGACAAGAATGGCAGAGTCTATAGAATATCCAGAGCGTCTTACTAGTTAATGTTGATCATAGGACGATGCGAGCTGCCATTTGGTGCAAAGTTAAAATTGTCCTAGGCCTAGGGCTGTAGCGTCTCTCTCCTCCTCCTGCTGCATAACAATGACGGAAAAGGAAGGACATAGAGAGACAGCCTCCTCCCCCACCTCAGGGCTAGGATCCTTCATGTGGCTCTAAACGTGTGACGTAATGGCTGCAATCAGTTTTTTTCCGGACGCTGCTTACTGTACTTCTGGGCTCCGTCTGCGCTGCTAAGCGTGAGGACTGCAGAGGGTCATGTGACAGGCACAGAGAGCGCACGCTCTCTATCTCTCTCACACAAAACCACCCCTGCCACCTTCTTCAGAACCATGGGCTGCCACGGTAATGCTATGTTCACTAAAAAAGGACCAAGATATTTTGTGGAAAGAAAACAACTTGTTCATTAACATGTAGGGGTCTCACGTTTCCTAACGAGGTTTTCTGATTAAGGATGTAAAGAAATTACTAGCCTTATTGTTTTACAGTATAATTATCATTCTCAGACTGTGGTTCAGGAAGGCTCTCTTTGGAGTAGTAAAGGGTATGTTGTATAGCATTTAAATTCTAAGACGGGATTCTGCTTGATCAACCTTGAGATGCAGTCTTTGGGATAATAGTCTCCACTAAATGTGTTTACATATTAGTGGTAGAAAAAAAAAATTGAAATCTTCAATTTTTGGAATTATGTAATCCATGTGAATTATAGAAAACCATTTAAGGCTATTGCTTGGAGAAGCTGGGCGGAAACAACTGCTATTTTAGCAATAATGATAATAGTATTAATAGCCGAACAGGTGATTGGTGTACGTATGAGAACATCAACAGTAAAAATTAGAACCAAAGGAAACACCAATGATATAAACTCCTTGCCTTAACTAACAGCACAGTTCTGCAAACACCACAAGAATTTGATAGCTTTTTTTACAGTTTTGAAAAAACAGTTAAAAATAGCTTTTGGGAAGGAGTGAACAACACCACGACTTGTTTGTTGTGTGAAAAAGGCCACTTTACTGGAACAGGTGCACCTAACAATTAACCAACCTTGGGCTGTGTCTCACAAAACTAAAGCCTCACTAGACATGGAAAACACCTATCCATTTTCCTTCCCCCTACCCTACTCCACCCTCCCCCTCCCTATAATCTCATCCTGCCTTCCCTTTTTAACCACTCTTGTCTACCTAATTTTCCCATCCTACCCACTTCATCTGATCCTGTCCGCTAATGTCAAGCTCCGTGACTGGCCGTCACTACCTAATGCTCCTCCCCCCCCATGATACCTAAATTGCCCTGTCATCTCTGTCCTCCGCACAAGTTTCATTTCCTGCCATGAAGCGCTCATCGCCACCAGAAAAAGGCCCCGACTTTTTCTGCACCCCCCAAGCTAGGCCTCCTTCAACAGCGCTTTCAGCTGCTCCTTAAGCTGCAGAAGATATAGCTCCATCTCCATAAAGGGCCGATCTGTGTGCTCCAAAAATGACAAACTTTCTCAAAGCAAAAACACCTCATTTCCTTGTTCAACTTACGCCTCGCCCTCTCTATAGCCCCCGGCTTCCTGGCCCTCCTCCAAACCCAACGCGGGAAAAAAGCTGTAATGACAACATGG
Organism: Pleurodeles waltl; assembly: GCF_031143425.1. NCBI lineage: Eukaryota > Metazoa > Chordata > Amphibia > Caudata > Salamandridae > Pleurodeles > Pleurodeles waltl. Next base: position 698,514,841 of record NC_090442.1, on the reverse strand, counting down.
CAACCCTTCCACTGCGTCGCAATAACCTGCAAATCCTGCTTCATGTTTTTCAGGACATTAAGTTCCGTCGTAGCCACTAGATAATTTTCCCCTAAATGGATGCACAACACATCCGGGCACTGCCCACACACTGCTGCGGTTCGCAAGCGAGGCAAGAGTTCACCCCAGCGCATTCCCCCTTTGCCAAACCAGCGCATGTGATAACGGACTGGGTTAAAACCTACATTTCCCCCTATAACAGTCCTCTGGGCCTGGCACTGAGCCCATTTTACCAAGGAATGTCCGACCAACCAAATGCAAATGTACTCGGCCTCAGGACCCAGCACCACACCTGTAAAAGCAAAGAAAATGAATACACATATACTTGCTCAAGTTACACAAAACTCCCCCCCATGAAGCGCTTAAAGCAATCTGACCTCCATCTTCCCAATGACATCAAATCTTCCCTGCCCCAACCTTTCCTCCCAGCTTCAGTAGCGACCCCGATCCGAAAAGAATGAGTACGAAAATGTGCTGCATCGAAACCCAAGGAAGCTAGACCTTTGCGCATTACTGCTAGTAACTGGGGCGCCGTCACCCTGCTCCCATCCTTTTGCCGAAACACCATGCCCCCCAGCCCCGACTGCCTTCCTAAACTGTCGACCCAAGAACCGTGGGCAAATCGCCACATCAGGATATCGCCGAAGGATAACCACCGCACCTACCCCTTTTTGGTCAGTCTTAGAACTCTTAATCTGCAACGCCACGCCCTTGCCACTAATGTGCACCTCGTGCCATTGAATGCCCGGGTTTCCTGCCAAACCCAATAATTCAGATACCCGCAACGCCCCAAAAAACATCCAAGACAATAACGCTCGGAAAAGTAATGTTTCCCCTGCATTAAAACAAATCTCTCCTAAGACAGCTTACAATCTCTTCAATAAAGTCAACGACAATGGCCTCCTAATGCGACCACCTGGCCCCTTTTCTTTTGCTCACCTGTCCAAAATCGTTTGACCCAGCTCCCCCGCTGAAGGAGGATAGCCCCAAAGAAGCTTGCCCATAAATCCCAACGCCGCTAGCTTGCCTGCAATCGTAACCCTGGACTGACCTTTGTCAATCAGAGCCATAATGAATTGTACCACATCTTCCACCACTTCTTCCTGTCTTACCCGTCTCCTCGCCTCGGATCCTACAAACTCCTCCCAAGCCTTTGAATAAGCCCGTCTGGTGGATGGTGCTAATGAATTCAATACCAGCCATAGCATCCCCTCGTGCCTATTCTCCAGAGCTCTCCCGGCATAGCCGTCCTGCGCAGGTCCGCGCCCATGACTAACCCATGGAACCGATCCCACTGAGAACGAGACAAAGCATCAGCTATGTCATTGTTCACCCCCGGCAAATGGTGCGCTCTGAAAAAGATGTCATTCTGTAGGCAGTGCAGCACAAAAACCCTCAGAAGCTGTGAAACCTACACAGCTCGCACCAATTGCTGATTCACCAACTGCACCACTGCCATGTTGTCCACCCGAAACAGGACTCGTTTATGCCGTAGTGCGCTGCCCCACCGGCACACCGCTACCACCAGCGGAAAAAGCTCCAAGAACAATATACTGCATCCACCATTCTTCCATTCAGTCGGACATTCCTCTGCACACCATTGCCCCTCCCAATAGATACCAAAACCTACTGCCCCTGCTGCATCCGAAAATATCTGTACATCCCACTCGCAGTCTTGCTAAGCTTTCAAGGGGATCCCATTAAAGGTGTCCAAAAATGTGTTCCACATCCGCAAATCCTCACGCACACCCACTTTCAGCCGCACATAATGATGAGGGAGCGACTGCCCTGCCAGCGCCAAAGCCAACCTCCTACAGAAGGTCCTCCCCGCTCTCAGTACTGAACAGGCAAAATTTAAGTGCCCCAGCAGCACCTGAATGTCGCACACTGTGACCTTATTCTTCCTCAACATGTCATAAATTCTCTGCATCATGTCAAACTTCTTGGAGTCCGGCAGTTGAGCTGTTCCTGTTACAGTATCCAGTTCAATACCCAAGAATGACAGCGCCATACATGGCCCCACTGTCTTTTCGGGAGCCAAGGGACACCAAGGTCTCCCATGATCTCCTCAATCTGTCCCAGCACCGCCGCACAACGTGGGCTGCCCACCTGAGCCGCGAAGAAAAAGTAATCTAAGTGATGCGTCACCTGCTTGTGTCCCGCTATCTGCGTGAATATCCATTGCAAAGCAGTATTAAAGCACTCAAAAAGTGCACAAGAACTGGAGCAGCCCATTGGAAGTGCTTTTTCCACATACCAGGACCCTTGAAACTGGATCCCCAACAGCTCAAAATCATCAGGATGGACAGGTAGCAGTCGAAAAGTTGACTTGATGTCTGTCTTTGCCATCAATGCTCCTTGCCCAAGCTGTTCCACCATGTCAATTGCTACATCCACTGACGCGTAAGACACTTTAGCCACGTCATCTGGAATGAAATCATTAACTGACGACCCTTCCGGCCACGACAGATGATGGATCAACCTAAATTGCCCATGCTCCTTCTTGGGCACTATCCCAATTGGAGACATAATGAGATTCTGCATCGGCCAATCAGAAAAAGGGCCAGCCATGCGACCTTGTCTCACTTCTTTCTCCAACTTTTGATGCACCACCTCTTCTTTACCTCGTACCTGACCACCTTAAGTCTGTCCCCTGAACTGCTTTTTACTTCCTCACCCTCAGTTGCCACTACCGCGTCCTGCACGTACACGCCCTTCAACAAACGTACCGCATCCTCTCTCGCCTCGGTCGCCACTGAAACCATCGAGCTAGTCAACCTCTTACCTGGAGATAATAACAGGGGCCGCTCCTGAGCCGTCCGCTTCTCCAACCGAGGTCCAACTCTCCCCCGCCCGCCCAGCAGACCGCACCTGGAACTGCTTTCCACTCTGCAACGACTTAATGACATCATTAGGGACCCCCCCACCCTTACCGAACTCCCACCACTCCTGTTTGTCACTACCTTCCACCAGCTCCCCTTCATCGACGCTACTCCCTTCCGACCCTTCAGCCCTCCAAACTTCCTGTTCAGGCTCGACTTCCCTGTTCAAACCACCACTTACAGTGCAGCCGTCAGAAAAAAACCCTCTCGCCATCTGTGTACCTGATGGGCCAGGACGCTGCTCCCACTGGGCGGCGGCGGCGGCGGGTGCAAAACCCTCACCACCACACTGTCCAGCAGAAGCGTCCGCAGCCTTGCGCCGTCCTCTCCACCCTCCTGCTGATGCTATCTGGCAGGCCGCCGCACCTTCTCTTCTCGCCAGGGTTCCCGAGCCGCAACCTGCTTGCCTGGTTCGGCTTAATCGAAATCCAAAACCTCCTGCCAACAAAGGTCTGATGTGCCGGGTTGTAAAAAGGCCTCCTCACACACCCCCTCTGATGCCCCCATCACCCCTCCCCCCCCCCTCATCTGGTCCCTCCCACATCTCTCCCCCCGCCTATCTGCCTGTGCCCCGTAAACTCGTGTTGGCACCTTGATAGTACAACTAGTTAGGGGGTCCTCCTCGTCCTGCCCTTCATCCTCCCCTGAGACACCATCCTCCTCTTCCTCACTCCCACTCCACTGTAAAATGGTAGGCCATTTCTTTGAAACTGGCACCTTAGGATCCTTTTCCTGGACCTGGCCAACTCTATCCCACTCCAGCTCACTGTTTGTGTGCTGCTTAACTGTGCCTGTTTCTGGAAGCACTGCAAAATCCCTTATGTGACGCTCCTCCTTAATCCCTGCCGCCCGTGGGCGCTCCCCCAACCCCTTCCTGGGGTCCTCACCTGCTTCAGTTCCCTGTCGAAGGGGCTGGCAGGCTGTTTTCCTCTTTGTTTTCCTCTGTTACGATCTTTTTCCCTCCCCTCATCCGGGCGTGGCGCACAGGTCACGTCCGGCTCATTCCCTTCACCCTGCCCCTCTCACTGCGTTCGCTACGCGAACGCTCCGGCTGCCGGGGATTCCCTTTTGGGCCTGCCCACACCGGCCCCACCTTCACCCTGCCTCCCACTGCTCAGGCCGCAACCTTCCTCCCAGGCCCTCCCTTGCGCCGTCCGCCCCTCTTCACCTGCGCAACCGTCCTGGCTGCATGCGGCGGCGAGCACGCCATAACCGCTGCCACAACTCCAGCAGACGCTCTGCGCGCCGGGCGCAGCGGCCCCAACACCTCTGGCCTCACTATGTCCATGCGCCCGGCCTGCTCCAGCAGAGCCAACGCTTTCGGACTTTTTCATCCGCCATCCTTACAAAGTAATCCTCCCCTTACACCTTGCTGCCAGGCCTGGATTTGGGGGGGGTACTCACCGACCGGAATATATTTTATTATATACCTCACTTCTTCTCCGCCTGATTCCCTTTGCCCTCTTTCCTCTTCCCTTTTTTTTTATTTTTATGTAGCTGCTTATACCCTAACGCTAAAGAACTAAAGTCTGTGAACCAAAAGTCTGACAACCCTGCTGATAAGCGATCCGGACACCGGGTCACCTTCAACAAAATGGTGGCAGTGAGCGCAAAATGTCTGAATATATAACCTCCACCCAACCAACCAAAAAGACGGCCAAGACGCCCAACCGTGTCGCAGGCCGTACCATCCTCCCCAAGGACCCTGGGGGGGGGAACTCTTCGTTCCTCCTCCCTCCCCCTGGGACCGCATTGCAAAAACTTAAGCACCGTTTAAATCGAAATTTCACATCTCATGTGGAAAATTTGGACATGAAAAGAAAGTACGTCGCTTGTACCAGGCAGGTGCTTTGTGTGTGTTAGATATTTTCTAGGCATGTAACTAATGTCTGCGGTGTCTATCTGGGCACATGTGAGGGACTTGATAGGTACATACGTATAAAATATTGGTGATATAAAAAGATTAATTTTAACAAGCGATAAAATGATATGTACTAGTAACTAGTTAAATATTAGGCAGCAACAGATAGGATACATGCATTCGTACGGAGTAGGTCGTTGACTTATACTACAAAAAAACAACACCCGTACAGCTAAGGAGCATGTAGGCTCCCTGTATACACATAGTCGCATACAAATACCACTACCCCCTGATAGGAATCAAACCTCCACTGCCTGGCTAAGGTTCGAGACATTCTAGTCTCTGACGAGGAACGGTTACGGCACATACAAATAACATGGATACATATTTCGCATACATGGTATAACTGACACATGACAGGCTCCTAGTGGCCCTTTTGCAGGCTCAATGCCTCTTGAGAGCCTGGGTGACTTTGAGAAGACGTTTCCTTTGAAAGGGGAACGCCATGACAGACAGCGATAAAAGTAATCTGAGCTGTGTGCCTGCGAGGGGGTCTTCTAATGATTACAATCGGCCCGTTTCATGGCGTGTTTGAATGTAAAACTTATTGGGGCTGAACTGCACTGAGGAGGACTGGCTTGCAAAAAGCAACCAATTTCTGTTCTTTTACAATGTGAGAACAGGCGGGGATTTTGAGCGAGTGAAAAACATGCAGTGAAAGAACAGGACAGCAAACGACAACGCATGGCATGAATTATTCTCTTAATATGGTTACCTCACCCACTCTAAGCCTATCTATGTTTTCCTGTTGGCCTGCCTCGCCTCACGTGCACGTTTATTGCACTTGCAGAATTCAGGCGGGACCTGGCAACATCTCATTGTTTCAGTCACTCCGTCAGAGACTGCTGACTGACTGGCTCACTCAACTCGTGCATGAATCACATGTGCCTCCCCGCGCTGTGTATCGCGCTGCCTACCTGCACCACATCTACTGTCGCCCGACCGACCGACACCATAATCGCTGGTGGGGGAGGCTTTGGAGGGGAGGCAAAGCGCTTCGGACAGAGCACTGTACGTGTGCGCCCGCACGTGGTGGAAGAGCCACACTCAAGGGGCCAAAGAGCTGCATGTGGCTCGTGAGCTGCAGTTTGGCGACCAGGGCGCTATACTAAACTGCAAAAAACGTTAGCTTTACCTCATGGAATGTGGCTGGTATTATGAGTATACTGATTTGGTAACATATGTCTTCGGATGCCAAGTAATTTGTCTCTAAGAAGTTTGGTTAGTTAATATATTCTTTGTGGATGTTTGTACCATTTACCATACCATCTAGGTCAGGGAGAGTGAAAGGGGGCTTAGCAATTGTGACCTGTACACTATTACCAATGGATAGACTAAGGTCCAAATTCTTCTCACAGTGTTATCAAATTTTGGAATTGAGAATAAATGGAGGGTCTGAGTTGCTAATAATTAACTATTTTAATAATGTATTTGGTAATTATTGCACAGATGATATTAAATATCTCTCAAGAGACTTTAAACATTTTTAATTTAATAGAGGGAAAGATAGACATGTTGTCTGGGAAGGGGATTTTAATACACGTCAGTGTTTACTTCCTTCTAAGAAGGTTTATGGGAGTTTTCATAAATGGGGTGAGGGCCAGTCTAATTTTCTTCAGAACCAGTGTGGAGAAGCACTTTTTGTTTAATTAAACATAATGTTATTTTTTTATAGTAATTTATGTTGTTCATCACCTTTTTGTGTTCCCACTTATATTGGCTGATGATTCAACAGCACAATTGATTTTATATTGATGTCAACTGATTTATCTGCTTACATCTGTATCCACAGTGTTAATCCAAAGTGTCTAAGTGGTCATAACCCAATCATTTTTGAACTACATATATATATTATCTCAACCAATGAGCCGGATCTAATGAAGAATGTTAGAAACAGTGGTGGAAGGATCAAATGGTCAGGGGTCCTATAAAATGTTTATCTAGATAGGAGAATGACGCAATTCAAAGGATACTATGACCTGCTTAGATGGTGAGGCAAGGGACTCTTTGATCAGAGCATCTTTTGATGCCATTGGTGCCTTAACTAAATCTTTGTTGACAAATATCAAAAGGGTAAGAAAGGACAATCATCAAGCCTAGTTTGACCAAACATGTAGACAAGGGCACACACATTTAAAAGGAACCTTTCATTCATTCTTGAGAGATAGAGTAGTGAAACAGATGTGCAGGTTAAGCTATACAAAGACATTAACCACTATGAAAATTGAAATCAGAAAGAAAGCCTTAGTTTTTAGGGGAATTACAACACCTTCTATTGACTCAATAGTCTTGGCTTCAGATTGGGTATAGCACCAGCAAATATTAATATATATCCAAGCCTGGCAGCTAATTTGATATCTTATAAGGGGAATTACATTTCTTTGTCATTGAATAAAAGCTATTTAAGCAAGGGGCAAGGTGGTGTGCCAATAAATGTTTTTTAAGAATGTGACTGACCTTTGGGCTCCAATTTTCACTAATGTGTTAATGACCATAGGGGTGGAGGTTTTCCATGATCTTGGTCGTAATCTATAATTGTCCCTATATTTCGAAAGGAACTAGATCTGACCCAAAATATTATTGAAATTGTTAGGGAAGATATTGTTAGAGAAACCGGAACTATGGGCTCAAGGAGAATTAAGTCCTGTCTATCATACCATTTCGGTCCTGGAAAGAGTTGGGTCTGTGGCTTAATTTGAATTTTCTCTTTGGCAAATATGCCAGGGCTAAGAAAGGCTTAGAGAGTGAGAGAGTGTCCAGACCCTTTTATGGTTAAAAGAGGTGTTAACCAAAGGTGTACATTTGCCCCCTTTCTTCACCTTACAGTATATATTAATGGACTTCAAATGTTCTTTTTAAAAAGGTGTTTTGATTTGCCAAGGATAGGTGCCCACCTGATTCCTGCCTTTTGTATCTGGATTATGCTGTTTTGATGGTGAGAATGGTGAATGGTCTAAAAAAGGTTTACATTGTTTTGCATTTTACACAGGGCAATTAGATCTGAAGGTCAACTCATTTAAATCTTTCACAATTATGTTTTGGTCGAACAGTACATAACGTAAGCACTCATAATATAAATGGTGTCCCAATTAGTAGAATGCACACATTCTCATATCTGGGGTTACAAACTGATTCTGTCAGCCATTCGGCACACTTAGAAATGCAAAAATTAAGAAATTGTTTCTTCTGTGTTTTCCTGTAGAGCTGATCACACCGTAAATCATATTATATAATTGGGAGTTTCGATGTCTGGTCTCTCCAGAACGTCACATTTGACAATTGTGTATGAGTATCAGTACCTTAATTTTAGATGATTGGCAATGTAATGTTTTAAAGTTGGCTTTCATTAGTTTTGTCATTGTGTCTAACTTTTGTTTACTTCCTTTATGTGCTATCTCATTAACTTCCCCCTCTCCCTCTTTTAAGTCGTCATTTCAGATGTTTTATTCAGGCTTTTTCTGTAAGCTGTCCACTGATCCTAAAGAGGCGGAAGATGGAAATTGGTCAAATGTTCCGGGTCCTTAAGAGAACAACTATAGTCCATGTCTTCTCTGACCAAAGAAAGATGTACATCATCACCCAGGTATCATCAATGATGCTGGGACGATCCAATACGACTACTGAAAAATGAGGACTTGCTCCAGCAGCCCATGGCGCCATCGACATCATAATGTAAGATAGTGTATGAGTATCAGTACCTTAATTTTAGATGATTGGCAATGTAATGTTTTAAAGTTGGCTTTCATTAGTTTTGTCATTGTGTCTAACTTTTGTTTACTTCCTTTATGTGCTATCTCATTAACTTCCCCCTCTCCCTCTTTTAAGTCGTCATTTCAGATGTTTTATTCAGGCTTTTTCTGTAAGCTGTCCACTGATCCTAAAGAGGCGGAAGATGGAAATTGGTCAAATGTTCCGGGTCCTTAAGAGAACAACTATAGTCCATGTCTTCTCTGACCAAAGAAAGATGTACATCATCACCCAGGTATCATCAATGATGCTGGGACGATCCAATACGACTACTGAAAAATGAGGACTTGCTCCAGCAGCCCATGGCGCCATCGACATCATAATGTAAGATAGTGTAAATCACGGTATTAATTTGCTCTTAATCATTTGTATAAAAACCTTCTGAACAATTGCTTGCACGTCAGTGGTTTTTGGTGCCCTGAATTTGCTGTTAATGACCTTGTTTGTTAGTGCATCTTGGGCATTCTGAATGCAGTATACCTTAGCCAAGTAGTGAGGTGACCTTCAGTAGGCTTGATCTTCGAACTGTGAAATTTCTGTTCATCCTTGCATCCAACTTAATCTACTTAGCCTCCTTGTTAGAAAATGAAATTCATTGCTTCATTAAAGATCATACATAATAGGCCCAGCCTAAAACTAACATAAGCGATATAATTTGCAGAATTTGGGGAATTTTGTGGTACACTTATTACACAAAATTCCTGAAATTATGCTACTACCCTACTTTATCTAATTACTCACCATTCACAGTAATTATTTTTTCAAGTGCACCATTCATATTAAAAATTTACAGTGAACACACAGGAACAACAGAATGTGAGCAACTTTAGTTCATGGTGTGTTTGATCTTTTGCACTTGTTTTAGAGCGGAATGCATGCTTGCGTGAAAAATATAGGGGGTCATACTGACCCTGGCGGTCTTTGACCGCCAGGGCAAGAATGACGGAAGCACCGCCAACAGGCTCGCGGTGCTTCAAACCCCATTCCGACTGCGGCGGTAAAGCCGCGGTCGCACCACCGGGGATGGCGGTGTCCCGCCGATTTTCCCCCGGCGGTGATAATCCACCAGGGCAGCGCTGCAAGCAGCGCTGCCCTGGGGATTATGACCCCCTTACCGCCAGCCTGTTTCTGGCGGTGTACACCGCCAGGAAGAGGCTGGCGGTAACAGGTGTCCAGGGGCCCCTGGGGGCCACTGCACTGCCCATGCCACTGGCATGGGCAGTGCAGGGGCCCCCTAACAGGGCCCCGCCTGCTTTTCACTGTCTGCATGGCAGACAGTGAAAAGTGCGACGAGTGCAACTGCACCCGTCGCACAGCCGCAACACCGCCGGCTCCATTAGGAGCCGGCTCCTGTGTTGCGGACTCATTCCCGCTGGGCCGGCGGGCGCTAACATGGTTAGCGCCCGCCGGCCCAGCGGGAATGTCGGAATGTGGGCCGCGGTAAAGTGGCCGCATGGCCGGCGGGCGCTAACATGGTTAGCGCCCTCCGGCCCAGCGGGAATGTCGGAATGTGGGCCGCGGTAAAGTTGCCGCATGGCGGCCACTTGGCGGTTCCCGCCTGGCGGGCGGCGGTAGTCGCCCGCCAAGGTTGGAATGAGGGCCATAATAGGCAATGACAAATTTGTAATTTGCATAGCTATGCACAATTTCCCATAATTTTGGTACCATTTTGTGTAATTACGTGAAAGCAAATTAAGTAAATTTATCCCCTAATCAATAGGCATCGCCCACCATTTAATTGAATACTGCCAGTAGATGGAAGGTTATAGAGTTTCCCTCGAGCCCCTGTTGTGCCACACAGACTAGCTCCTTTTATTTTCAGTGATTTTGTTTTAGAAGGTGCTCCTTTGTTAGTCTTAAGAGACAACTTGGGGTTTATTAAAACCTTCTTCGTCACTATATTTATTTCTGGTATATCAGAGCAGCTTCCACAATGTAGCTGAAAAGAGATTGTCGGTACGAAATCCCTAATTAATAGGTTATTTATTCAAAATTAACCACATAGGGGTGGGTTTAGAGTTTGGCAGGCAAAGTAGTGTCCATTGGGGTGGCAGAAGACATTAGCATCACTATCCTGAGGGTACTCCACCTTCCAAACATAGCACACCCCTGATGCCGCCATGTGTGTAGTGTATCTAAGAAACGGTGCACCATGGCGGTAGTTAGGGGAACTAGCATGAAACTTTTTGACGCTGCTGCTGAGCTTTGAGGGATTAGCGTAAAAATGTTGACGCTAATCCTGCTAATCCTGCACAGCCCATTAAGGCTCACTGTAAACAATGGTGTGCCTCCTTTTAACGTCTGCTCTGAGCAGGCATTAAAAGTGCCAGAAAAAATGGTGCAAAGAGGTCTTTTAGATTTCTTTGCACCAATTTTTCAGTCCCCCCTAACTGAGGAACACCCCCTTTGCATACATTATGCATGGTGCAGGCATACTTTAGAACATGCATTGCACCACTTTATAAATTTTGCGTTGTGATTTTGGCCTCGTTGGGCCACATTAGCATTAAAAAAATTACGCTAATGTGGTTTGTGGTTTGACACATGCTTTATTCGATCAGTCAATCATCAAAGCGAAAATACAATAATAATAAATAGGGATAAAACCAGTAATAATAAAAATATTATATTATAAAAACATAAATAGAAATTGTGGAACATAGGTTACTGAGCATACTATAATTAAATGAATTCTCAGGACACATAATACACATGATATGATTTCAGCCCCTTTCCTATAATCCTTGTAAGAGTAAGAGAATAAAGAATAAGAATAAGGCTCTAATTAAGACACAGTCTTTGCAATGGAATTTCGTATTCGCCATGCTACTAATAAATATTTACTGACAGCAAGTATTAAAACCGTGGAATGATGACTTTTTAAAATCCGCAAAGCAGAGGCACAATCTCTTATCCCCATATCGCAGCAGATATGACAGATCCACTTAGACCTGGGAAGAGAATAAGCAGGGCAAAAAAACATGAAATGCTCAATCGTTTCTGGTTTTGCGTCACAGGCTGGGCATGTACTTGTATCTGTTTTTGTACCCCATCTGCACATCAATGTCTTCAATGGCAGCGACCCGAAACGGAATCTGGCATATAAGCTTTTGCCAAGAATGTCAGGTATATTGTCTAGATAGGGTTCAAATTGTGGATACCATTTAAAATCTGTAAAATGATTTGTTAAAGTGCCATGAGTTCTATGAGTAATATGATCGTTATATACATGGGACCAACATATGCGTTTTAGCGCAATAGAATGAGCCTTTTCTAATTTATGGGGTTCCTCCCAAAAGTGGCTTAGGCCGAGTTTGTTAAACCAACTGGATACATGTTTGACCCAGGGAACAGAAGTTGAATTGGGGCACATAAGCAGGTCGTGGAGTGAGGACTTATAAACGTCTAGTTCGGGGCTGGTCCATAGTCGTATCCAATATAATAATGGTCTTAGGATGATCAGATCGGCTATGCGTCTCAGGCCTAAGTCTAAGAACAGAGGTAGCAGTGGAGTACTAGGAGGACAAGCACACAGAGACCTCGCAAAACTATTCTCACTAATAGTGAGCCTGTTACAGTCAGAAAAACCCCAAACCTCTGCTCCGTATGCGGCAGCGCCCTGTGCTCTGGCGATGTAGATCTTAATTGCTGGGGAGACGGTTTTTGCTGTCGTGCCCCTCTACGCTAATGTGCGCAAGGAGGTCTTAGGGCTCTAAATCTACCCCTTAGAGTTCTGTGCTGGGCCATCGGATAGCTCTGTACATTTAAAGAAATATCAGTCATGGCAGTACCTTTCAATGTACAAAAACCTTGTTGTACTTTTGCCATCGTTTTTGATGAAGGTACACCAAACTTTTCAAAGCTTTTTGTTTTCCCACAACAAACTCCCAAACGAGAGTTTGTTATTAAAAAAAAAACTAAAACGAAAGACCACCACACTCTGGGACTTTTCTATCAGTGTTTGAGTCATTATTATTTGTGCCTGTCCCTACATACAGGAAATAACAGACACTACAACATTCACCTTAATCAAGACTCTGGCCTACATGATGCCCATGCCCTCTTGCCCGGCTCCTCGCCTGTGCCATCAAACTTAAAGAGATCCAGTCTGAAAAGCGGGGGCTTCTTCCTAATCTGTCCGTCTGTCAGTCTCTCCCTCTTTGCAGCATTTTGGATGAGTAAATGCTACAATGAGATATGCGGAGAAAGATCATCTCCTCCCTGGCTGGTGTGAACTTTCTCCTACACCCCGATGATGCACAAATCACAGAATGCAATGCAGTAGTCAGACCCCTGATGGAGTCCTGCCTCGTCTAATGCCCCATGCTGCTGTCTCCGGCAGGACCTGCACACAGCTGACAACAGAGCAGCTGAGAACAATGGAAGCAAGTGGCCCTGAGTTCCCAGTTGTGGCTGATGGGTGTTTGGACAAAATATTAAAGAAAAAATATTTTGTGGAGAAAATATTGTGTCAAGAAAATCAAGGGGAAATATTGTGAAGGTAAATTTCTGTGGGAAATCAGATGTTTTACTATGCTTAGCTCCACATATATGGAGATTGATGATATATATCTTCAAGGTACACAGGTGTGGAGTTAGGTAAATAAATCTATACTTACCTATTTGCACTTACCATCTCGATATTTTGGTCCACGATATTTTTGACTCTACATTCTGTCCACACAATGGGGGTTACTACAACTTTGGAGGAGGTGTTAATCCGTCCCAAAAGTGACGGTAAAGTGACGGATATACCACCAGCCATATTATGAGTCCATTATATCCTATGGAACTCGTAATACGGCTGGTGGTATATCCGTCACTTTACTGTCACTTTTGGGACGGATTAACACCTCCTCCAAAGTTGTAATAACCCCCAATATTTTTCACTTCAATATTCTGTCTGACAACCGTCTGAAGAGTTCCCAGCCACCATCTCAGGCATCAGAAAAAAGGCAAAATCAGTCGACTTCAGATGAACAGCTGAAAGGGCCAGCAAAAAGCTGACTACGGGCCTGTCATCAGCCCTGACTGAAGGGTAATGGTGACAAGCACACAATCCAGATTTAATACAATGGAAGTAGCACCTTTTTAACTTTGGTTCATGGACTATAGTGCTGCATCCAGCAGAGTGAATAAAGGACTTTTATGGCACAAATTAGTCAATGGGCGATACCTGCAGCGCTATTGAGGGTCGTCCAGCTACTTCACTGGAGAACCTGATATGAAGTTGGGGACGAATCAGGTATCACACAGAAAATCCCCATTGACTGAGACTATAAGCAAGGGTGTAGTTTTGCCCCTTTCTTTTTAATCAGCTTATTGCAGAAGGAAGTGGCACATTTAAATAAGCAAAGAATGTTCCACCCAAATCTGAATATTCACATGTACCATCTATACAATATGCTGATGATAATACTGGTATACTAAATTCAACTGTTGGAGGTTTTCAGTGCTCTCTGGAGGTATCTCACACTTATAATGAAAATAATGATATAAAGGTAGATTTCATCAAAACAAAAATTGTTATGTATGGGAAAAACAAGAAGGGTTGTCTTTAGTACTGGTGGCACCTGGCGTGACAGTATATTGTGGCGCCCCATCCCCATCATTTCATCCTCTGATTCCCTCAGTACCACCCAGCAAAAGTACCCTCATCCCTCCATATCCCCTCTCTCACATACATTTCATTTGTTTAAAGCCCTAGTAAAGGCTCACTTTACTAATCCACTCAGGTATTCACATAAAATACAGATCTGTTCTTTGCAGCAGGTATATTAGCCCTCTATACTACTCTGTGGCAAGTCAGAACTGCCACTAGGCAAAACTCTCTCTCTAGCAGAAACATTAATCACAAAAGTTATCTTGACATTTTAATCACTGTCTGAAAGCTGGACCACATAAAACGTTGCCGGAGGTGCTTTTAAATCATAAGTTATGGCTAAACACAGCACCCCCCTGAGATCAGTGCTCCCCCTCTAGGTCAGCGCCAAGTGCAGCAGCACCAGGTGCACCACCCTAAAGCTGGCCCTGAAAACAAGACCATATAAATGGATGACAGCATCTCAACCGGTAGGCTCAGTGGATTCAAACCAATAAATAGGATTGTGGCAGGATAGATAATCTCAGGTTACCACTCCCTCAAAAGCTCTGAAATTAAAAATTTCAAATTCTAATTTGAACTAAAAAGCCTATATCATAAACTTCGGAGTTCTTCTGTAGTTCCTTTACTTACAGATTATTTTTTGGTCACCTTCATTCCAGGAATAACTTATTGTGCTCCTGCGTTCAGAGACGAACTGCATCCTAGTCACTCGCTACTTATCTCGAGAGGTTGTTTCACACCATTAGATATTTTCTCTCCCTTCACCGTAACACTACTTTGACTAGCCTTATTGCTAATGACTTTGAAGTTTACTTCACGAATATAACAACCGTCATAGGCCACTGTGAGTCCTCACAGTTCTACCTCCATGCTTGTAGAATCCACCTTCCACCCCAAAAAAGCCTTAACCTAACTCCTTCTCCTGTATTCCCTTTTAGGGATGCAACCCTGTGTTTCAATAGGTAAACCTGCCCTGTGCTGCAACCGGTCCAATCTATCCCAAAGAATCAAACCACTAATAATCTCTTTCAAAGATGTGATCTGCCTCTCTTCTCCCTCAACTACGATTCTACACTTTTTTCACATCCGACTTCAAATTATCTCCCTCCACTGAGTAAGTCTTGAACACTGACTCCTGTTCTCCACCTAATCGGTGTCCTGCATCACAACTCCACTTATACTCCATAATACTGAAGTCACTGCCATTAATTGATTAAATACACAGCTACCTCTTTTAACTTATATAACTCCCGACAATCTGAGTTTAGCAAATTCCTCACCAGAGAGAAGACCCTTAAATATATGTATCATTCATGCTAATTTGAGAATCAGAGGTGACATTGATGGGTTCCCTAGAGGATTTGAGAGTCATATTTTCCAAGCAATCTATAACAAGTGACGTCTTCAACTCTCCCAACCTCGCAGCGAATTTCAGCTCACTCTGTCATCTCTCATATCTGGCTCTTCCAGGGCACAGATCCAGCCAATGGCTCGACAACCTTTTGTGTGGCTCTTGCCTATCAGGGTTTAATATCTACCATGCCTGACAGCCCCAAAGAAGTATTGAAAGAACACTACATTTGGCCCGTTGACTATCCAACTTCTTGGGTCACTTTTCATCTTGCCCCTTCACCCAAGAAAGAATTCTAATGTTGTTATAATCAGTATGTTGAGCTTAAACCCCCCCCCCAAAAAAAAAACCAATATCATAAGAGTCATCACACACGCAAACTCAACTAAACAGATAATGAACTAGCTATAGACTACAATACCCCTTTGGGAAATGCACAGAATTTTAATATAGTTCCTACTCCATGGAAGTCTATATGTTGTCAAAAACAGGCCATGTGGCTCTGGGTATTATAAAGTGAAGTTTCTTGAGTACTTCTGTGCATTATCACAGGTAGGCCTCTGAGTTATTCTGGGTGTTCTCGCTAACATAGTTAGTGTGAATTAATCTAAGCCTTATCAAGAGCTGTAATAAAGTGTAATGATTAATTTATTTCTACTTTGTTAGGATCTCACCTACTTAGCGACCTTAGGTTTTTGGAACACAATCTGAGTGGAGCTGTGTATTTTCAATATCAGGATCTCAGTACCTGTGGGTAATATCAAGAATAGTGCTCTGCGTGAGCCAGCCACATTGCTGATCATCCACTGACAGTCTTCAACATTACTGAATATTTTAATGGGTCAAAACAATGACCTGATGTGGTTTATGATGCAAGCCCTCAGCCTTCCTTAAAGACATAACTGCTATGATGATATATTTTAGGATATTTTATGAGGCTTTGTTTCACAACACAGTATTCTTTATGCATGGATTGTGTCTGATATTATTTTGAGGATCACTGTTCATTGTTCAACTGCACAATATTTTGAGAGGCACCATAGCATTACACATCACTGCTATAGTGCATTGTTGTAACATCATTGTTTGTATTCTAGATATCTACTATTTTCCTTACTGAGTATGTATGAATGATATCATATCTACTCTTGCACATGTCACAGTTAAATAACATTTCAGTTATTCAAGAAACATTCATTTCCTGATTTTTCTGGATTCCAACTGACCACAAAATGTTTCTGATTGACAAAGTTACGTTTTTGGATCCACATTTGCTCTACTTTGGATACCAGGAAGTAGTAGATTCATATTTAGGTCATAATCTGGAATCATCAGGAGTTATTTGAGCAAGGCTCTGCATGATCCAGAACTTAAGTATGGACGAAACAATCTAGATGCTATTAAGAGCAGAATTTTCTGTGGGCTGTGTGCATTGCCAGGAACAGACCTGGTTTGAGCTCGTACATTATGAAAAACTTAATGTTGAAAGAGTATGGATATTGTCAGGGATAGAATTCCTACCTCATTTAGTTGAATAGGGAACACACTTAGCAGGCAATTGGTGGATTTAGCACAGAGCCATGAGGTAGACTGAGCATCATAATGAGTCACTTTTAGATCTATCTTTAGGAAAGACTTACCATTCTGTAAATTGGTTGGCTGATTTCAAAGGATCTAGAGGTATTAGGATTGAGAATGTGTTGTCTAGGAGGGTACTAACCCCCACTGTATTCCCGTTGTCAGAAAGTGAGCTTTAGATTATACTTTGTGCCCCATTTTTACAAAATGCAAAGACAGACTAAAAACAACGGGTTACAGTTCAGCGTTGGCTATTTCTCTTGTATGCTAACACCACTTTTTATTTTACCAACATGTCCCCTCCAAAAATGTTTCCAGCACCATTCCTTTTTCTGTTTCTGACAGTTTTTGCAATGTCAGTTTTGTCAATGTTGAGTAATTGGAAGGGCATGGGGCTTACCAGTCATGGGGCTGCTGCACTCATCCCAGGTTAATTGAATAGTGCCAAGAAAGCCATCACTTGAAGTGCACTAAGGAGCAGGAACACAGCACCAGCCTTCTGATGGTAAACTTGGCACGACCTTAGCAGTGACACCTACAAAAAGACCCTGGTTAATCACCAATAAACCTCAAACCAATCACTGAGTCATTTCACACAAATACTGACCACATTAGTCATGATTGTCTTCAGTGTTTCATTTCACCTCATTACACTGTTAAAATATTAATAAGGCAAACTCAAAAGGAGATGTACATCAAAACTCTCCAGGACTTTTATCTGTCATAGAGCATTCTTGTAGAGAAGCAATCCAAGTTTATGATAATTATAGAATTACTTTCTTTTCTTTGAAATCTGTTCATTCTTGAAAGAAAGTAATCCAAGTTTATGATAATTCTAAAACTACTTTAATAGTTCTCTGAATATCACTAGTACATGTTTTAAAATAAGTTTTAACAATATGCTCTTTTATCCTTTTTGATCTGGCAGGAGGTTCTGAGGCCGCAGATGAGTCATGAAATGTTACCCAGTGTCCTTGAGCGGTCTTTATATCTTTTACTGGTAGAATTGGTGTATTTATTGGACGTGCAGTGTAGGCATCTATAGGAGATTTGCAGGTTGTGTAGATAAATCTCAGTAAAAAAATGTCTCAGCTTCTCATCCTTCTGAAATTGATAAAAGAAGAACGGTTGGGTTTAGTGATAATAGCACTCATTATTAAAGCGCCAAGAGACAATTAAGTTTGTTGTGTGCACTATGAAACTGTTTAATCTTATTGCTATTAAACACAGGATGCTTTCATCTGACATCGGATAGCCCTGCATTTAATTTCTCTTTGATGGTTTAATCTTAGCTATTGTTTGTGGTCGACTGTTCCCTTGCCTGCATCGCAAATAAATGTTAATTCCTGGAAGAAGGCCCAGCTGGACCCTCTCGCGCTCTTTGCTTTACCCACTCTCCTCTTCATCCTCCTTGCTAAAGTTCACTTGTTGGCTACAGACAGTACAGGAGTCTCCCAGGGCCTTGACGTAATACACGGGGAAGTTGTCGTATGGAAAATAATATCCGATTTTTTTATATTTTTACAGTTGGTCCTGTTAATGCTCGGTGTCTTGCTCATGTTCACTCTTCTTGTGTGTCAGAGCAAAGGATGGGAGGTCTGAACACACTGGCTGCATAGTAAATCTTTTGAAAAGCATCTCCCCTCCATTGAGCGCGTTTGGCTCAAGATGACAACAAGGTCTGGGAACAGTGCGGTCACATGGAAACCCTTAAAAGCGCAGCTGCATGAGAATAATCTTTAAGGAGATCACAAACGGGGATTTTAGAAATGTTCCATCACCACGAATCACATGAGCCGAAATGGACTCCGACAGCAATTCTTTGCTAGTGCCCTGGTGGTTTACATTCACCGTTCTGTGAGAGAGTTGAGGTGGTACTTAAGAAAGACATATCATGACTCCAGGAATCACAACATATGTCTGAAAATACCCTTTTCCGCCATTAGCGCACAGAAGTGGATCAAGCAATCTATCCCTCTTCCCCGTGTTCGCTCGAGCATCACGTTCAAGGGCTCGACGCTGCCCTGCTCCCATGACTTTTCCTGTGAGCTGAAGTTTTGTGGTCACTTATTCAGCTTCCTAAATGGTACATGGGTCTCCAGGGGGGAACTCGACTAAGTATCTAGTGGAGGGTATTAAATGCGAGCTGGAATAAATGCTTTTTAAATGGAAGCAATGTGTCGTGATGGTATTTGCATTCTATCTATAGTTCCTTTAGTATGGCAATAATGGCTTCCATCCATTTGGATGTAGGATGGTTGAGAGGAAGCCCCCAGTGGGAAACTAAGGCAGTCATTTTGGCAAATGTATGTTTGAAGAGACGTACGTTCATCACAGCTCCCTGAGAAATATACAGTCTTAATGAGGCTGACACGCATGCCTTGCAATACTATGAGGACGTTGCAGAGACAGGAGTACTGGTGGGAAAAATAAACTCATGATAACTCCTTATTGAGTACAATTCAACGAATTTCCAAATAAGTTCGAAATTTCAATATCTGAAAAAATCCCCACTCTGTGGCTTCCAGATTTCTTTTGTTAAATTATGCTATTAAGGTAAATTGTTCTAATGATTTATTTCGACAATCTGTGATGTGCAAGAAGAGACCATGTTTCAGTTTAGGATAAGAAAGACTAAAACAGGGACAGCCGAATGAATATTTGTCTATGGCACTAGAATAACCAGGGACAGGTTCTCAGCGTATCCCCTCTCTTTATTGCATGTAGCCACTTGGTAATCCCCTTAGAGAGAGAATCTGCTTTAACATGGTACATTGATCTGCCTCATGTTGCCAACGGAATCGGCGTCCCAGTATGGTGTGTTTTTATAAAGTGCATATCTGTCATTTATATCACCCCTTTGTGCTTTTACTTCCGGAAGCGTGTGCCGGCGGTTGCAGGCTTGCCCCTGGAGGGCTCTCCACAGGGTTGTGCAAGGACAAATCATGCCTAAAATAGTAAGAGCGACGTTGTGTTGGGTGCTGAGATTTTTTGTGGTTGTGTTTCTAGGGAATGGGTGGGGGAGTGGTTAATTGCCACATCCCAGCAAAACCCTGGTGAGTGTGAGATGTTTGTAGGGTTGCCTATGTTGTGTGGTATGAGTGTGAGCAGTGGGGTGCACGGAGTGCATCTTTTGGGCTCTCGTGGACCTCTTGCTCCATAAAATACAATTACAATCCCTCAGGGCTGGTGAAGCCTTTGTGTGAATTAGTGGGGATGTTCATTGGTCGGAAGGTAATGCTGACAGTGTTTAAGTTGATCCTAACCTCGGGATGCTGGGCTTGTGGTCTGTAGAATCCCGGAATATGAGCTTTGCTTTATTACTGGTCAAAGAAGGTAAGGCTCTCTGTAATTGTGATTTGCTTACACTAGCAGTATACTGACAGTCTGTGTTCCACCTTCCCTATTGTTTTGTTGTCCCATAATAGTGTCTCAGTCTTGGTATCCTGGGTCCCCATTTTCAAAGGCATGAGGGTTTGCTAACATTCTTGTGTAATTTGTGTAAAGCTGTGAATTCCAAATACTTTGTGCCCGATTTACAGTTTGGCGGAGGGGTTACTCTGTCACAAAGATGACAGATATCCCATCTGCCAAAATCTAAATCCCATTATGTCCTATGGGATTTAGATTTTGGCGGACAGAATAGCCAACACCGTTGTGACAGAATAACCACCCGCCAACCTCTAAATCAGGCCCTTTGTCTCTTGACGCTTTACATTCTGCCCTACACTGGACCGACCACAGCTGCGTCCACTTCACATTCCGACGCGAGACCTCCCACCTCCGCACTCAACCCATCCCTCATCGACAGTGGAACAAGATCCCTGAAGAGCAACTCTTCTCCGCTCTCGCCGCCAACCAACCCACCCTCACCACCGACCCCAACGACGCAGCTCTCAACCTCACAAACTGGATCTCCAACTGCGCTGACAACCTTGCTCCCCTCAAACGCATGCATCGACAGACCAACACCAAAAAACCTCTCTGGTTCTCTGACACCCTCAAAGAATCAAAGAAAACTTGTCGTGCCCTTGAGAAGGCCTGGCGCAAGGACCACACCGCTGACAACATGACCGCCCTCAAGAACGCTACACGCGAACACCACCACCTGATCCGCACTGCCAAAAGGAACTTTTTCACCGACAGACTAGACAAAAACAGCCACAACAGCAGAGAACTCTTCAGCATCGTCAAAGAGCTCTCCAACCCCAGCGCCAGCGCCAACGCCGTCACGCCCTCACAGGATTTGTGCGAATCCCTCGCCACTTTCTTCCATCGCAAGATCAGCGACCTCCACGACAGCTTCGGACACCAGACCCAACCATACACCACTCAACCCGCTTCCCCGGACATCACCCTCAACAACTGGACCCACATCAACACGGAAGAAACCAAATCCATCATGAACTCTATCCACTCCGGCGCCCCTTCGGACCCCTGCCCGCACTTCATCTTTAACAAAGCCGACGACATCATCGCCCCGCACCTCCAGACCGTCATCAACTCTTCTTTTTCTTCTGCTACCTTCCCCGAATGCTGGAAGCACGCTGAAGTCAACGCCCTACTAAAGAAACCTACGGCTGACCCAAGCGACCTGAAAAACTTCCGCCCCATCTCTCTTCTACCTTTCCCAGCCAAGGTAATAGAAAAGACCGTCAACAAACAGCTGACCACCTTCCTGGAAGACAACAACCTGCTCGACCCTTCACAAACCGGATTCCGAACCAACCACAGCACGGAAACCGCCCTCATCTCAGTCACAGACGACATCAGAACCCTGATGGACAACGGTGAAACAGTCGCCCTCATTCTCCTCGACTGCCTTTGACACCGTCTGTCACCGCACCCTAATCACCCGCCTACGCTCCACCGGGATCCAAGGCCAGGCCCTGGACTGGATCGCCTCCTTCCTCGCTAACCGCTCCCAAAGAGTTTACCTCCCTCCGTTTCGCTCAGAACCCACCAAGATCATCTGCGGCGTACCTCAAGGCTCATCGCTCAGCCCGACACTCTTCAATGTCTACATGAGCCCCCTCGCCGACATCGTACGCAAGCACAACATCATCATCACCTCCTACGCCGACGACACCCAACTTGTACTCTCCCTCACCAAGGACCCCGCCAGCGCCAAGACCAACCTACAAGAGGGTATGAAGGACGTCGCAGATTGGATGAGGCTCAGCCGCCTAAAGCTGAACTCTGAAAAAACGGAAGTCCTCATCCTCGGCAACACCCCGTCCGCCTGGGACGACTCCTGGTGGCCCACGGCCCTCGGCACCACACCGACCCCCGCAGACCACGCCCGCAACCTCGGCTTCATCTTGGACCCTCTTCTCACCATGACCAAGCAAGTCAACGCCGTGTCCTCCGCCTGCTTCCTCACTCTCCGCATGCTCCGTAAGATCTTCCGCTGGATCCCCGCCGACACCAGAAAAACCGTGACCCACGCCCTCGTCACGAGCCGCCTGGACTACGGCAACACCCTCTACGCCGGGACCACAGCCAAACTCCAAAACCGCCTGCAACGCATCCAAAACGCCTCGGCCCGCCTCATCCTCGACGTACCCCGCAACAGCCACATCTCCGCACACCTGAGACACCTGCATTGGCTCCCAGTCAGCAAAAGGATCACCTTCCGTCTTCTCACCCACGCACACAAAGCCCTCCACAACAAGGGACCGGAATACCTCAACAGACGCCTCAGCTTCTACGTCCCCACCCGCCCCCTCCGCTCCGCTGGCCTCGCACTTGCTGCCGTCCCTCGCACCCGCCGCTCCACGGCGGGTGGGAGATCTTTCTCCTTCCTGGCGGCCAAGACCTGGAACTCCCTCCCCACCAGCCTCAGGACCACCCAGGACCACTCCGCTTTCCGGAGACTCCTAAAGACTTGGCTGTTCGAGCAGCGATAACCCCCCCTTTTCCCCCCTAGCGCCTTGAGACCCGCACGGGTGAGTAGCGCGCTTTATAAATGTTAATGATTTGATTTGATTTGGCAGGCACACATCTGTGACTTTGTTGGTAGTTTTGGGGAATTGCAGACTTCCCATGGCCTGATTTACAGTCAGGAAAGTGCTGTGCAGGGGGTCGGGTCTTACAACCCTCCATCTAACCTGTACCAGCCGTAATTTGGGACCTATGGAATTAATAGATGGATGTGGAAGGCAGACAGACATTACACACAGACCAATAACAGACATAATCAGAAAGACAGGTGTGCGCCAGCTCAGGAAAAGATCAAGAGGGCAAGGCGAAGCTGTGTGGTCTGTTACCAGTATGGGATAACTCTACTCGTTGGGACAGATGAGGGGTGGTTCTGCTACCTGTGACATGTAAGGAGTAGCTCGGCTGCCTGTACAGAGTAAGGGCCATATGTACTGAAGCATTTTCCCATAGACACAGAATGGGTAAAGTCCTTTGGTACATCTGGCCCTAAGAGAGCAAGAGGTGGCCAAGTGATTGCCTGCAGCTCTGCTATTGCTACTGTCTCTGTCTGTCGACAGCTTCATAGGTGCTACAAGTAGTAGTGCCTGGGTTGCTGCAGCATAAACATGCTGGAATTCCGAAAGTAAATGAACAATAAAAATGCATTCAAATGTTGTTTATATATTATCACATTTGCAATGCGTTCAAGGGCAGGGGGTCAAATGTCAGGCTTTTAAGATTTGCCACTTGTTCTTTTATTATTTTAACATGGAGAGTGAAATTTACTTAGGGAAGCATAAATGTAATTCTGCAATTGTAATTCTGAAGTGTGATGTAAACAGAGATTTAATAGGATCAAAGAAACCCAGATACTTTACTTAGTGATGTGCAAATGATAAATATTTGCTAAATCTTGATTCCCACATATTATCGTTCTTGTGCTATGCTATATAGTTTTATCACCAAAACTGTATGCCAGTACAAATTAGGTTGGCATTTTAATGATACAAGTGTTTTTGTAAGTGAAAATGCTGCGCCACATGATGCTCTAGTCATATATTTGCAAGAAGATGCTCTACAATTCACTACTGGCTATATACCACACCCCCCAACCACTGTCCTGCTGACCTGGTTTGGCTCATTTGCTACACTTGTTATTTGTGTGACGCTTTAATTTTTCACAATGTAACACTGATGCCAGCTCCCTCACTCTGAAAATTGTTCCAGCACAGTGGATAGATTAGATGTAATCTGGGTTGTGCTCAGATCTCTGCCAGTGAAAGTGAAGATGTAGGCAGGCTTGCTGCTTCCTTTTGCTAATCAATATATACGTGTGTGGAGTAGCTTATAGGCAGGGGTATAGCTTGGTCAGTAAGATTGGGGGTGTGTGAGCTTCAGACTTTCTAACAATCAGACTAGCATATGTTTAAACTCATTATATAGCAAGCAGGGTGTATGAGAGGAGGCTAGAGGAGCAATGGAAAGGGAGAAGAAGAGAGAAAACACAATGGTGGTCATTACAACCCTGGCGGTCGGTGTTAAAGCGGCGGTAAAACCGCCAACAGGCCGGCGGTAAAAAAAAGGGAATCACGACCGTGGCGGAAACTGCCAACATAGACAGCCACTTTAACACTCCGACCACCACAGCGGTACAAACAAACACCGCGGCGGTAACCACCAACAGACAGGCGGGACACAATGTACCGCCCATAGTATTACAATAGTCCAATCTGCCACCTTTTCCGGGGCGGACTCACCGCGAACGAAAACACGGCGGAAACAGGACTTGGAAGGGAAAACGTTCACCTCTGCACACCCCACGAGGAATCAGGACGCCATGGAACCGGAACTCCAGATACTCCCTGCCTTTGTCTTCTTGCTCATCTACCAAGAGCACGAACGCCGGCGGCGAACACCATGGTGAGTACTGCACCTACGACACAGGGGAGGGGGGAAGGGAAAAGAGAGTGACACACATACGCAACACCCCCACCCCCACCCTCACCCACTACAACACACACACTAATACATCATGACACATTACAGTTACACCCCCGCCCCAGCAGAATGCAAAGACAAAAGGAAATTATTTGAACGTTTGTAATCGATTAAAATCAAGTACTCAAAAAATATATATACACTATAAACAAATATATACACCAAGAATACAAGTCCAAGGTATTGCACCATAAAAGTCAGTGGACCACTGGGCCAAAAATGCATGGGCGAAGCTCACACAAGATATCCGATCAAAACGGAGAGAACACTGCAGGGGCATCAGATAGAAATACAACAGGCACCTCAGGGGGAAGGGTAGGGGGGGCACCTCAGCCGGATGAGTGCACAACGCCAGATCCACAAGGGGGCTCCATGCTCACTGCTGTATCCTGGGGAGTGCAAAGCCACAGTCTCACAAGTCTCTCCAGTGGGTGGTTTGCCCACTGCTTTATCCTGGGGAGTGCAAAGGCACAGTCTCTCTAGTGGATAACAGTTTCCACTGGTTCTGGAGGGGGCTTTGTGCCCAGAGTGCTTCATCCTGCCAAGGACCAAGGTAGCGGATGCCTTTCTCCACCGGTTCTGGAGGGGGCTTTGTGCCCAGAGTGCTTCATTCTGCCAAGGACAGAGGTAGTGGATGTGAATCTCCACTGGTTCTGGAGGGGGCTTTGTGCCCAGAGTGCTTCATCCTGCCAAAGACTGAGGTAGTGGATGTGAATCTCCACTGGTTCTGGAGGGGGCTTTGTGCCCAGAGTGCTTCATCCTGCCAAGGACAGAGGTAGTGGATGTGAATCTCCACTGGTTCTGGAGAGGGCTTTGTGCCCAGAGTGCTTCTTCCTGCCAAGGACAGAGGTAGTGGATGCCTTTCTCCACTGGGTCTGGAGGGGGCTTTGTGCCCAGAGTGCTTCATCCTGCCAAGGACAGAGGTAGTGGATGTAAATCTCCACTGGTGCTGGAGGGGGCTTTGTACCCATAGTGCTTCATCCTGCCATGGACAGAGGTAGTGGATGTGAATCTTCACTGGTTCTGGAGGGGGCTTTGTGCCCAGAGTGCTTCTTCCTGCTCGTGGCGGCCTCAGTAGCATCGGAGCTGTCGGCGCTCATTGGCCTGCGGTGCTGGTGGTAGCAGTGTCCTTGGCAGCAGAGGTGGTGGCGGCGGTGTCCTTGGCAGCGGTGCTGGTGGCAGCGATGTCCTGTGAAGCGGTGCTTGTGGCGGCGGTGTCCTTGGCAGCGGTGCTGGTGGTGGCGGTGTCCTGTGAAGCGGTGCTGGTGACGGCGGTGTCCTTGGCAGCGGTGCTTGTGGCGGCGGTGTCCTTGGCAGCGGTGCTGGCGGCGGCGGTGTTCTTCGCAGCGGTGCTGGTGGCGGTGGTGTCCTGTGAAGCGGTGCTTGTGGCGGCGGTGTCCTTGGCAGCGGTTCTGGTGGCGGCGGTGTCCTTGGCAGCGGTGCTTGTGGCGGCGGTGTCCTTGGCAGCGGTGCTAGTGGTGGCAGTGTCCTGTGAAGCGGTGCTTGTGGGGGCGGTGTCCTTGGCAGCGGTGCTGGTGGTGTCCTGTCAAGCGGTGCTGGTGGCGGCGGTGTCCTTGGCAGCGGTGCTGGTGTCCTGTGAAACGGTGCTTGTAGCGGCGGTGTCCTTGGCAGTGGTGCTGGTGGCGGTCTTGTCCGCCGTGCAGGTTTTTGGTGACTTGCCTGTCTTTTCTGTGCCCCTTCCCCACCTTGGATGGTGGCACAGCTGTCTTCCCACTCCCAACTGTACTCCTGGGAGAGCCTTTGGTAGTAGATGTTTTGCCTTTCTCCCGCTGGGCAGTGGCCAACTTTTTATGCTTCTGAGGTGGGGGACTGTTTGTGGTCTGGCTCCTTGGTACACTGGCTGCCCTGCTGCTTGGCGCACTCCAGAAGCCGGTTACTGCTGGCACCACTGTTCCCGCTGATGTTGTGGCTGAGGTGCTGGGCTGGGACCTGGAAAGGCAGACCCTAGGGGACTGAAGGGGTGGGGTAGGTGAGGGAAAGAGGTCAAGGTTGGACAGGAAAAGTTTTTTGGACACACTGGGACGAGTAGATGGAGGGGGTTTTGGAGTGGAGGAAGAGGTAGTGGTTGTAGGAGGTGTACGTTTGCTGACAGGAGCCTGACTAGGTGTAGTTGGCTCTGAACTCAGGTGGGGTGGGGTGCCACATGACCTGCCTTATGAAGGGCCCTTGCCTACTAAACTAGCCCTGGCCTAGGGGAACCCAGAGCCCACCTCCCCCACCCAGACACCTCCAATGCGTGCTGAATCAGCTGAATGAGAGTGTACTCACCCCTTGTGGCTGCTGTGATGCCCTCAAGCGTCCATCCAACTCCGGATAGGCCACCGCCAGGATCCGGAACATCAGGGGGGTCATGGTGCAACGGGCACCACTCCCACGTTGGGAGGCCATCCCCAGCTGGGCCTCCGCCGTCTTCTTGCTCCAGCGGTGAATGTCCTCCCATCTTTTCTGGCAGTGGTTGCTCTGCCTGTGGTGGACCCCCAGGGTTCTGACTTCCTTGGCAATGGCACGCCAAATATCCTTCTTCTGGTGGGCACTGACCTACAGGAATAGTACAGCGGAAAAGTAAAAGTAGAAGATATAACCGTCCACACCGTCACAGTCATTGGCCTGTATCCCTACCCTTGCCCTGACGCACATGCACTCACCATCGTTGCATGCACGCCTCATTATCCCACCCCCTATCTTCCATCCACACCACTCCACACAGGCATTGCCCATTTGGCATGCTCACAGTGTACTTACCTGTTTGTTTGGAGGACCGTAGAGTAGTGTGTACTGGGGGAGGACCCCATCCACTAGTTTCTCCAACATCTCCATGGTGAAGGCAGGGGCCCTTTCCCCAGACACATGAGCCATTGTCTCTTCGAGACTGAGGTTGCAGTGTAGGTCCTCTCCTGTCGAAGATCAGGTATCAAGTGAGTGAACAGAGAGAACATGGTGGTGACGTCCGCGGCGGTGCGTACCGTCACCGCCGGCATACATCGTCATTGGCTCCTGGGACCTATAGGGTCCAATGTTAACCAATGCAGGATTGCGCTGCGGTCTTCGACTGCCTACCGCGACGGTGTACAACGCCAGCACAGTTACCTCAAATCCCCTTGTCCCACATTACAGGTCAGGCAGCTGCCATTTCAGGGGGCCACATGGCATTAATTTTAAATGTGCCACGTATATCTAGGCCTTACATACACAGTAATACAGGCACATAGCGGATTAAAAACATTGTGGAATAAAGTTGTGTTTTCGTACCTCAGTGTTGGCTGACTCTCTACTCACTGTTCTCCTCCATAGAGCACGTCCGCTGGGGCAGGTGAGGAGATGGCGGCATCCTCCGGTGTACAGACCGCTGGTGGACCTGTCGATAATGGAGGAGCGACATGTAATTGTCACCTACAGACTGGACCATGCCATTATCCAGGAACTGTGTGCCCAGTTGGAGCCAGACCTGATGTCAGCTATCCGCCATCCCACAGGAATCCCCCCTCTAGTGCAGGTGCTGTCAGTACTCCATTTCCTGGCCAGTGGGTCTTTTCAAACAACAGTGGCCATTGCATCAGGGATGTCCCAGCCTATGTTCTCAAACGTGTTGTCCAGAGTGGTGTCTGCCCTGCTGAAGCACATGCGCAGCTACATCGTTTTCCCTCAGGTGGAGGATTTGCCTACAGTGAAAGGTGACTTCTATGCCCTGGGACATTTCCCCAACATCATAGGTGCCATTGATGGGACACATGTGGCCTTGGTCCCCCCCCACAGGAGTGAACAGGTGTACAGAAACCGGAAGAGTTACCATTCGATGAATGTGCAGATGGTGTGTTTGGCCGACCAGTACATCTCCCATGTGAATGCCAAGTTTCCTGGCTCAGTGCATGACGTTTACATTCTGAGGAATAGCAGCATCCCTTATGTAATGGGGCAACTCCAGAGGCACCGTGTGTGGCTATTAGGTGAGGACATGGACCTTATACAGTGTGACTAGGTGTCTGGGGATGTCCCTAAGAGTTAGTGTGTGTCTAACAGTTGTCCCTCGACATTTGCAGGTTACTCTGGTTACCCCAACCTGTCATGGCTACTGACCCCAGTGAGGAATCCCAGGACAAGGGCAGAGGAACGCTACAATGAGGCCCATAGGCGAACTAGGAGGGTTCTAGAGAGGACCTTTGGCCTCCTGAAGGCCAGGTTCCGGTGCCTCCGTATGACAGGTGGTTCGTACTCAGTAAAGAAGGTGTGCCAGATCATCGTGGCCTGCTGTATGCTTCACAACTTGGCTTTGCGATGACAGGTGCCTTTTCTGCAGGAGGATGGTCCAGATGGAGGTGTTGTGGCAGCTGTGGAGCCTGTGGACAGTGAAGACGAGGAAGCAGAAGAAGAGGATATCGACAACAGAAACATGGTGATTCATCAATACTTCCAGTGAGACACAGATGAGAAGACATCGCTGCCTGCTACATCGGATACCCTTGTTCTACCTCTCATCTGTCTGTCACTTTCACCCAGTGTATGGACCCTGAGTTGTCACTTTCCCTTTCAATTTCACAGATGTGGGTCTCACTGTGTGACATCTGCTTTGTTTCTGCATGGACTAGAGCTGTGTGACATAGGTATGTTGACAATACAATGGATATAGCAGTTTTCCACAGATATTGCAAATACACATTTTCGAAAGCACAGACTGACTCCAGATTGTTTTGTACTTTAAGGGTGTTTATTTAAGTGCTAAATATTGGAGGGTGGTGTAAAATGGTCAGGGGTGATGGTGGAGGAATGTCCATGGCAGAGTCCAGTCTATTAGTCTCACAGGTGCATTGTCCAAAGGAGCATAGGAAGTGGAGCTGGGGCAGTTGATGGATGGACAGGGTAACAAAGTGGGACAGAAGAATGACAATCAGGGTGGTATAATTTTTTGGCGGGGTCTTGGCATTGTTCTCTGTCTTTGTCCTGGATCTCAGGGACCGTTTGCGGGGTGGTTCTTCATCTGCAGGGGGTGGGGTGCTGGTGTCGTGGTCCTGTGGCAGTGCCTCCTGTCCACTAGCGCCGGCGGAGGTGGTGGGCAGTTCATCGTCCAGGCTAGTGTCAGGGGCCCCTTATGCCACAGTGTCCCTCCTGGTGTTGACGAGTTCCTTCAGCACCCGTACAATGGTGCCCAGGGTGGTATTGATGGATTTGAGTTCCTCCCTGAACCCCAAATACTGTTCCTCCTGCAGCCACTGGGTCTCCTGAAACTTGGCCAGTACCTTTGCCATCGCCTCCTGGGAATGGTGGTAGGCTCCCATGATGTTGGAGAGGGCCTCGTGGATAGTGGGTTCCCTGGGCCCGTCCTCCCCCTGTCGCACAGCTGCCCGCCCAGTTCCCCTGTGTTCCTGTGTTACAGGCTGGGGTAACCAGAGTCCCCCAATAGCCATACACGGTGCCTCTGAAGTTGACCCATCATATCAGGGATGCTGCTATTCCGCAGGATGTAGGCGTCCTGCACTGAGCCAGGGAACATTGCATTTACCTGCGAGATGTACTGGTCTGCCAAACAGACCATCTGGACATTCATGGAATGATAACTCTTCCTGTTCCTGTACACCTGTTCACTCCTGTGGGGGGGGGGACCAGAGCTACATGGGTCCCATCAATGGCACCTATGACGTAGGGGATATGTCCAAGGGCATAGAAGTCACCTTTCACTGTAGGCAAATCCTCCACCTGAGGGAAAATGATGTATCTCCTTACGTGTTTCAGCAGGGCAGACAACACTCTGGACAACACGTTGGAAAACATAGGCTGGGACATCCCTGATGCCATGGCCACTGTTGTCTGAAAAGACCCACTTGCAAGGAAATGGAGCACTGACAGCACCTGAACGTCAGGGGGGATTCCAGTCGGATGGCGGATTGGTGACATCAGGTCTGGCTCCAACTGGGTACATAGTTCCTGGATTGTGGCACGGTCGAACCGATAGGTCACGATCAAATGTCTCTCTTCCATTGTCAACAGGTCCACCAGCGGTCGGTACACCGGCGGATTCCGCCATCTTCCAATATGTCCCAACTGTCGGTGCCTAAGAAGGACAACAGCGAAGAAACTGTCAGCATTCCTCCAGGTATGTACCCACAGTCACACACAAGACTACAACAGACAATTAACCCATCCGGGAAATGTTTTGAGTGTAGGCCTCGTTATGTGTGACGCAGTAGTAAATGAAGCCATGTGGGCCCCTGAAATGGCGGCTGCCTGACCTCTAAACTGGGACAATGGAATTGTGGGGTAACTGCGCTGGCGTTGCACACCGTCGCTGTAGGAGATCGTAGAGCGCGGCGCAATGCTGCATTGGTTAACATTGGACCCTATGGGTCCCAGGCGCCAATGAACAGGTGCGCTGGTGGTGATGATGCGCCCCGCCGCGGACGTCACCACCATTTTCTATCTCTTCAATCACTAGATACCTGACCTTCGACAGGAGAGGACCTACACTGCTAGTGCTGCTGTGACCTCAGTCTGGAAGCGACGATGGCTGCTGCGTCTGGGGAAAGGGCCCCTGCCTTCACTGCACAGGAGTTGGAGAAACTTGTGGATGGGGTCCTCCCCCAGTACACGCTACTCTACGGTCCTCCAGACCAACAGGTTAGTACTGAGGGAGCACGTTGTATGGGCTAGGCCTGGGTGGAGAGGGCTGGGTGGAAGAGGGAAGGGGGCAGAGTACATAGAACAGTTATGCATGGGGATGACTGGGCCACATGGACAGAGTTGGGAGGGGGCCACTCACATTGACGGTGCAGTAGGTAATGACTGTTCCTCTTTCCTTGTGCATGTCATGTAGGTCAATGCCCACCAGAAGAGGGACATTTGGCGTCCCATCGCCAAGGAAGTCCGGACCCTGGGGGCCCACCAGAGACGGGGCACCCACTGCCGTAAGAGATGGGAGGACATTCGCCGCTGCAGCAAGAAGACGGCAGAGGCTCAGCTGGGGATGGCCTCCCAACGTGGGAGGGGTGCCCATCGCACCATGACCCCCCTGATGTTCCGGATCCTGGTGGTGGCCTACCCGGAGTTGGATGGGCACTTAAGGACATCACAGCAGACACAAGGGGGTACAACCTCATTCTGTGGACTTTGCGTGAAGTGGCCGTGTCTGGGTGGGGGAGGTGGGCTGTGGGTGTCCCTAGGCCAGGGCGAGTTAGGTAGGCAAGGCCCCTCCGTAATGTAAGCCATGTGGCAGTCTACCCCAGATCAGAACAGAGGCAAGTTGATGTATAGTTGCCCCTTTGCCATTCATGTGCGCTTACTTCTACCATTGCCATGTAGGCCATATCCCAGAAATTGCATGTGCGGAGGGCAGGAGCACGGCATATTGCATGGGGCTGCTGCGTCTGTCTTGTCTGCCAACGGTAGCAGTATGCCATCACTAAAACTGTCTTTCTTCTGTCTCCCCTCCTTTTCCTGCTCTCCCTGTCCTTTTGTTCATCAGCATCATCAGGCGGAGGTACAGTGGCACCGGAGCACGAGGAAGCTGCATCCCATATGGCCATGGAGGGCCACACCACAGACTCTGAATGCAGCAGTGGGACGGAGGGCGAGGGGAGCTTCACGTCGGCCACAGCATCACCAACCAGCGACACGGACTCGTCCGCCGATGTGAGCTCCCCTGTGGTGGCGGCACCATCTGTGCGCCACACTTCTACAGGTACAGCCGCCACCTCCCCTACCAGCCCCGCCCTCCCAGCAGCCCCTCAGCGTGTGTCCTGTGCCCGCTCACCCAGGAGGGTGGGCATCACCTTCGCCCCAGGCACCTCAGGCCCTGCCCCAGTCACCCCTGCTGCCCTCAATGAGGAGGCCATTGACCTAATCAGGTCACTCACTGTTGGGCAGTCTACCATTGTGAATGCCATCCAGGGTGTAGAACGAGAGTTGAAACACGGTAATGCATTCCTGGAAGGCATTCATTCTGGTCAGGCTGTCCTTCAGCGAACTCTGCAATCTCTGGCCTCAGCACTGATGGCAGCCATTGTCCCTGTGTCTAGCCTCCCCCTCCAACTTCCTCCACCCAGACCCAATCCCCTGTACCCCAGCCCATCCCAAGCACACCTACAGACCAGCAGGCACACAAGTCAACACACACAAGTAGCTCAAGCAAACATAGGCACCACACACACCACAGGCATTCACACAAGCATCACACCCATACAGACACAGCAACATCCACTGTCTCCACTGTGTCCCCCTCCTCCTCTTCTCCCTCCTCCCTCCCAGTCTCGTCTACACATACACCTGCATGCACCACATCTACAGGCACTAGGACTTGCACCAGGACACCCAGCACCACAAGCCGCTCACCTGCACTCACCACCTCCACTCCCATTTATACGTCCCCTGTGTCCTCTCCCAGTGTGTCTGTGACGCCCCCTCCCAAAATACCCAAACGCCGGCAATCACTCACCCAACACCCATCCACCTCACGCCAGCCTCCAGTACCTGCACCTGCACCCAAAACACCTAAAGTGACACCTCCTACAACCACCTCCTCTACCTCCACTCCCAGACCCCCTCCAGCTACCCATCCCAGTGTCCGTCAGAAACTGTCCCTCTGTCAAATTGACCTGTTTGCCCCCACCCCCCCTCCAGTTCATCAGTCCCGTCGTAGCGCCTCAGCCAAAAAGCCTCCAGTGCCAGTGGTTCGTGTTCCAGGTTTTTGGAGTGCACCGTCCACCAGGGCAGGCAGTAGGACCCGGAGCCAAGGCACTGGCAGCCCACCCCCTGTAAAGGCTCTGAAATTGGAGAGTGGACGACGGGACCGTGTCAAGACTCCTGGTGGGACAACTACTGACATGGGATCGAAGGCGATTGGTGAGTCAGCTGTAACTCCAAAGAAGGTGGGGAAGGTCCCGAGGAAGTCTGCCCAGCCTGTTGTGAGTGTCACGGCGGAGAAGTGCGCCATCATGTCCGGCGGTCGAGACACAACCGCCAGCTCCGTCGTTACTGGTCAGGAGACCACCGCCAGAGTCAGTGCCCAGGAGGGCCCAAGTATCGTTACTGGTCATGAGACCACTGCCGGAGTCAGTGCCCAGGAGGGCCCAAGTATCGTTACTGGTCAGGAGACCACCGCCGGAGTCACAGCCCAGGAGGGCCGAAGTATCGTTACTGGTCAGGAGACCACCGCCGGAGTCACAGCCCAGGAGGGCCCAAGTATCGTTACTGGTCAGGAGACCACCGCCGGAGTCAGTGCCCAGGAGGGCCCAAGTATCGTTACTGGTCAGGAGACCACCGCCGGAGTCAGTGCCCAGGAGGGCCCAAGTATCGTTACTGGTCAGGAGACCACCGCCGGAGTCACAGCCCAGGAGGGCCCAAGTATCGTTACTGGTCAGGAGACCACCGCCGGAGTCACAGCCCAGGAGGGCCCAAGTATCGTTACTGGTCAGGAAACCACCGCCGGAGTCACAGCCCAGGAGGGCCCAAGTATCGTTACTGGTCATGAGACCACCGCCGGAGTCAGTGCCCAGGAGGACCCAAGTATCGTTACTGGTCAGGAGACCACCGCCGGAGTCACAGCCCAGGAGGGGCGAAGTATCGTTACTGGTCAGGAGACCACCGCCGGAGTCACAGCCCAGGAGGGCCCAAGTATCGTTACTGGTCAGGAGACCACCGCCGGAGTCAGTGCCCAGGAGGGCCCAAGTATCGTTACTGGTCAGGAGACCACCGCCGGAGTCAGTGCCCAGGAGGGCCCAAGTATCGTTACTGGTCAGGAGACCACCGCCGGAGTCACAGCCCAGGAGGGTCCAAGTATCGTTAATGGTCAGGAGACCACCGCCGGAGTCACAGCCCAGGAGGGCCCAAGTATCGTTACTGGTCAGGAGACCACCGCCGGAGTCACAGCTCAGGAGGGCCCAAGTATCGTTATTGGTCAGGAGTCCACCGCCGGAGTCACAGCCCAGGAGGGCCCAAGTATCGTTACTGGTCAGGAGACCACCGCCGGAGTCAGTGCCCAGGAGGGACCAGGATCCCACAGCCCCGCTGGGCGATGATGGAACGTCAAGCCACACACCAATGTCCAGTGTGGAGTTCGTTATGCCACACACCAATGTCCAGTGTGGAGATCGTCATGCCACACACCAATGTCCAGTGTGGAGTTCGTCATGCCACACACCAATGTCCAGTGTGGAGTTTGTCATGCCACACACCAATGTCAGTATCCGAACCGCCATGTCAAAGCACCGCTGAACAGTCCATAGACCGCCATGTCAAAGCACCGCTGAACAGGGCAAAGGCTGCCATGTCAAAGCACAGCTGAACAAGGCCAAGACCGCCATGGTGAAGACCGCTGAACAGGGCAAAGACTGCCATGGCAAAGCACCGCTGAACAGTCCATAGACCGCCATGGTGAAGACCGCTGAACAGGGCAAAGACTGCCATGTCAAAGCACCACTGAACAAGGCCAAGACCGCCATGGTGAAGACCGCTGAACAGGGCAAAGACTGCCATGGCAAAGCACCGCTGAACAGTCCATAGACCGCCATGGTGAAGACCGCTGAACAGGGCAAAGACTGCCATGTCAAAGCACCGCTGAACAAGGCCAAGACCACCATGGTGAAGACCGCTGAACAGGGCAAAGACCGCCATGGCAAAGCACCGCTGAACAGGGCAAAGACCGCCATGGTGAAGACCGCTGAACAGGGCAAAGACTGCCATGTCAAAGCACCACTGAACAAGGCCAAGACCGCCATGGTGAAAACCGCTGAACAGGGCAAAGACCGCCATGGTGAAGACCGCTGAACAGGGCAAAGACTGCCATGTCAAAGCACCGCTGAACAGGGCAAAGACCTCCATGGTGAAGACCGCTGAACAAGGCCAAGACCGCAATGGCTAAGCACCGCTGAACAGGGCAGAGACCGCCATGGTGAAGACCGCTGAACAGGGCAAAGACCGCCATGGTGAAGACCGCTGAACAGGGCAAAGACCGCCATGGTGAAGACCGCTGAACAGGGCAAAGACCTCCATGTCAAAGCACCGCTGAACAGGGCAAAGACTGCCATGGCAAAGCACCGCTGAACAGGGCAAAGACCTCCATTGTGAAGACCGCTGAACAAGGCCAAGACCGCAATGGCTAAGCACCGCTGAACAGGGCAAAGACCGCCATGGTGAAGACCGCTGAACAGGGCAAAGACCGCCATGGTGAAGACCGCTGAACAGGGCAAAGACTGCCATGTCAAAGCACCGCTGAACAGGGCAAAGACTGCCATGGCAAAGCACTGCTGAACAGGGCAAAGACCTCCATGGTGAAGACCGCTGAACAGTGCAAAGACCGTGTGGGTATGAATAGTCCGCCACATCAGGCATCCTTATCCCATGTGCAGCTGGGACAGTGACAGGACAGGAACTTTCACGGGGAGACTCATCCAGTCTGGGCACCAGTCCCACCCAGTACCAGTTGAGAACTGCATCTACTTGCGATAATGTGCCTTTGCACTCCCCAGGATGGTCCAGTGGGCAAACCACCCACTGTAAAGACTTGAGAGACTGTGGCTTTGCACTCCCCAGGATGTAACAGTGGGCAACCCACCCACTGTAGAGACTTGTGAGACTGTGGCTTTGCACTCCCCAGGATGTAACAGTGGGCAAACCACCCACTGTAAAGACTTGAAAGACTGTGGCTTTGCACTCCCCAGGATGGCACAGTGGGCAAACCACCCACTGTAAAGACTTGAGAGACTGTGGCTTTGCACTCCCCAGGATGTAACAGTGGGCAACCCACCCACTGTAGAGACTTGTGAGACTGTGGCTTTGCACTCCCCAGGATGTAACAGTGGGCAAACCACCCACTGTAAAGACTTGAGAGACTGTGGCTTTGCACTCCCCAAGATGGCACAGTGGGCAAGCTACCCACTGTAGAGACTTGAGAGACTGTGGCTTTGCACTCCCCAGGATACATCAATGGGCATGGAGCCCCGTTGTGGATCTGGCTTTGCATTCATCCGGCTGAGGTGCCCCTCCTTCCTTTCCCCCTGAGGTGCCTGTAGTGTTTCAATCTGATGCCCCGGCAGTGTTCTCTCGGATTTTGGTCAGGTATCTGATGTGGGCCTCGCCCATGCATTTTTGGACTGTTTGTGCATGGACATTGTTGTGTACATATCTGCAATACTTATCGGATTATTTATGTAAATAAGAGTGATTTTGGAATACATATATTTGTATATTTTTGGATGACATGTATATTGGCACATTACAATGTTTGCTCCCAAATTCGCTTTATCTTTGCATTCTTCCGGGGGAATTGTGGGTTGTTCATGTGATATTTTTGACTGCATTGGTGTGTATGTTGTGATATGCGAGGGTGGGGGTGGGGGTGTTTGGTGGGTGTCCCCCTAACTTTTGCCTCCCCTCTCCCCCGTGTCGTAGATGCAGTACTCACCGGTATGTTCTGCGCCTACGTCGCTGTTGTTCGTAGAGGAGCAGAAAGACAAGGGCAGGTAGGATTTGGAGTTCTGGCTCCATGGAGTCGTCGTTCCTCGTGGGTTGTGTTCAGGTGAACGTTTTCCCATTGCAAAAGCTGTTTCTGCTGTGTTTTTATCCACGGTGAATCCGCCCCGGAAAAGGTGGCGGATTGGTAGGTTATAATACTGTGGGCGGTACATTGTCTTCTGCCTGTCTGTTGGCGGTGACCGCCACGCTGTTTGTCTGTACCGCCGTGGCGGGCGAAGTGTTAAAGTGGCTGTCTTTGTTGGCGGTTACCGCCAGGGTCATAATTCCCTTTTTTGTCCGCCGGCCTGTTTGCGGTATTTCCGCAGCTTTAACACCGTCCGCAAGGGTCGTAATGACCCCCATAGTGTGCACAGAGTCCAGGGGTTCCCCAAGAGGCTTGACAGAGGCAATAATAGATAATACTCATGCTCTATTTGTGTTACCGTGGTCGAGCAGTTAGGCTTATTAGAGGATAGTGTTAAGCATTTGTTGTAAACACACACAATAAGCAATAAGTAAAAACACACACTCAATGACTTCACTCCAGGGCAATAGGTTTTTATACAGAAAAATATTATTTTGTTAATTTATTTTTAGAACCACAAGATTCATTTAGCAGGTAAGTACATTAAATGAAAAGTACTTTGCATAGTGATAGTTGAGACTTTGAATAGATTCAATATTGTACACAGCTTTCAATAAAATGGCAAAAAGCTATTTTAAAAGTGGACACTGTAATTTTCAACAGTTCCTGGGGGAGGTAAGTACAGTACAGATTCACAGGTAAGTGCCACACTTACTGGTTAAATCTCCTGAGTATAGGTAGTCCACTATTGGGGGTTCAAGGCAACCCCAAACAACTAGCACCAGCAACACAGGGCCGGTCAGGTGCAGAGGTCAAACAGGAGCCAAAATAACGTGGGCGTCTATGGAGATAGGCGGGTACTCCGGTTCCAAGTCTGCTGGCAGGTAAGTACCCATGTTCTTGGAGGGAAGATCAGGGGGGTTTGGAGGAGTACTGGAGGGGCTCCAAGTAGGCACAAAACCACACCCTCAGTGGGACGGGGGCGGCCGGGTGCAGTGTGCCAACAGGGTGTCGGGTTCTCAATAGAACTCTAAGGAGGGACCAGAGGGTCACTTAGGTGCTGCAGGCAGGACACAGGGGGGGACTTCTCGGGCAAGCCACCCACTGGGCAAGGATGAGGGCCGCCTGCTGGTCATTGCTGCAAAGGTGGTATGTTTCTCACGGGCCTGGGGGCTTTTTCCAGGTGTCGGATATCTTTGTCCCAGGTAGTCTATGTTGGGGGTCCTTGGGATTCCCTTTGCAGGCGTCATCATGGGGGTACAAGGAGGTAAGCCTAGGGTGGACACATTGTCGCAGTTGCCTGGGGGTTCCCTCTGGATAGTTGGTTTCTCTGGACATGGGCCGGGGGCGTCGGTGCAGAGTATTGGGGACTCACGCTTTTGGAGTGAGGTGGGAGTC
Organism: Pleurodeles waltl; assembly: GCF_031143425.1. Lineage (NCBI taxonomy): Eukaryota > Metazoa > Chordata > Amphibia > Caudata > Salamandridae > Pleurodeles > Pleurodeles waltl. The sequence goes on along the minus strand of NC_090442.1, from coordinate 698,475,859 downwards.
TCATTAAAAAAGGTTTCTTCTTTCTTAGTTGGACAGGTCTGCTGTCCATGGGAATTCTTGATTCTTCTTGGGTGCAGGGCAGTCCTCTGAATTGACAGAGGTCGCTGGGCTCACAGGATGCGTCGCTGTGGAGCAGGCTCTCTGAAGTAGGAGACAGGCCAGTAGGGCTGGGGCCAAAGCAGTTGTCGTCTTCCTTCTTCTATGTGGGGTTTTTCAGGTCAGCAGTCCTTCTTCTCTGTAGGTCGTCAGGAATCTGAAGTCCTGGGTTCAGGGCCGCCCCTAAATACTGAATTTAGGTTTGTGTTAGGGTCACAGGGCAGTAGCCAATGGCTACTGTCCTTGAGGGTGGCTACACCCTCCTTGTGCTCCCTCCCTCTGGGGAGGGGAGCACATCCCTATCCCTATTGGGCTAAATCCTCCCAAACAAGATGGAGGATTTTCCAAGGAAGGGGGTCACTTCAGCAGCTCTGGTCACCTGAGGGGAGGACCTGGCTGAGGGGGTGACTCCTCCTTGTTTTCCTCATTATTTCCCTGGACTTGCCGCCAGAATTGGGGGCTGTGTCCGGGGGCGGGCATCTCCACTAGCTGGAGTGCCCTGGGGCATTGTAACACCAGGCTTGAGACTTTTGAGGCTCACTGCCAGGTGTTACAGTTACTGCAGAGGGAGGTGTGAAGCACCTCCACCCAGGACAGGCTTTGTTTCTGACCACAGAGTGCATAAAAACACTCACCCTATGTGGTCAAAAACTCGTCTGGAAGTGGCTGGCTGGCACAGACCAGTCAGTCACACACTAACACTAGGGCTAACATACAGGGAGCATCTCTAAGATGCCCTCTGTGTGCATTTCTCAATAAATCCCACCCTGGCATCAGTGTGGGTTTATTGTGCTGAGAAGTTTGATACCAAACTTCTCAGTATTCATTGTAGCTGTTATGGTGCTGTGGATGACAAACTCCCAGACCATATGCTCAGTATGGCTACCCTGCACTTACAATGTCTAAGAATTGACTTAGACACTGTAGGGGCATAGTGCTCCTGCAGCTATGCCCTCACCTGTGGTATAGTGCATCCTGCCTTAGGGTTGTTACGTCTGCCAGAGGGGTGACTTACCTAAGCCACATGCAGTGGTTTGTGGGCATTGCACTCTGAGGAGAGTACCATGTCGACTTTGTCTTTTCTCCCCACCAGTACACACAAGCTGCCAAACAGTGTGCACGCACTGAGTGAGGGGTCTTAGAGGGTGTCATAATACATTGCTGCAGCCCTTATGGACCATCCCTGGCCACAGGGCCCTTGGTACCAGGGGTACCTTTTACAAGGAACTTAACTGTGTGCTAGGGCTGTGCCAATTGTGTCAACAAAGGTACAGTTTTAGGGAAAGAACACTGGTGCTGGGGCCTGGTTAGCAGGGTCCCAGCACACTTCCAATCAAAGCTGGCATCAACACTAGGCAAAAAGTGGTGGGGGGGTGACCATGCCAACAGTGGCATTTTCCTACACCAGGTCACTGACAATGCACTGGCACGCACAACCAAATCATAAAGCTCATCAGGGATAGAGATTTGTGTTTTAAATATTGTAGCACAGAAGGAGCTCACTAATATTACTGCAAATAACCTGTGACACCCTCCCTGTTCTCATTTGTGAGGTCCTAAAAAACATTTTTATGGATGTTGCATGAAACATAAACACAACATTTCTCTGCTAAATGTCTATAAGAAACTCTCATACATCACTCACATTAAAAATAAATTAATAAGAAACAGTATTTAAATCAATTTGTTTAAGAATTATTCATGTTCATCAGGACAACACTCTCTGCAGAACCGAGCTGGTGCTATCAGTGAGTCCCCTGAAAGTCTGAGGCTCTGGGCCTTTGCCCATGCCTTAAAACGTCCCTGCTTACAGTACCTCTAAGCCCTCTTATGCAGCAGTGTGTGGCTCTGCCCTATCATTAATCCTGCCACGTGCAATGCTTGCTCTTGCTTATGAATCCACAGTTATTCCTGTATATGGAAAGGAAAGGATGCAGACGCCACTTGCTTTCTTTCATTACAGAGCATTATGTCTGGTTAAGCTTACGCTGCTCGTAGCCTGATTTCATCAGCCGTAAATAGGCCTCACATTGGTTTTGTTAATTAAATTACAGTGATTATTTTATAGCACTCACGAATGGTGTGAAATGGCTAATTATACAGGCATGGGTAGAAGAAATTATTTAGATTTGCACAGGAACGCAAAGCAATGCATAAGCGTGCGTCTGCATATATGTGCTTTACTACTTGTATGGTGTTTGTGTATATATTCCTTGTGGTTCACAATCAAAATACTCTTGTTGTAATATTGTGGATAGTTCTTTTTTAATGTACTTACTGACTCTAGTTTGTTTTCTAATGTTGTAGTGTGTGACATGGTAACTATGCGATTTTCTCACTCACTATTTGCACCTGTTTTTTTAACTAGCCTGGAAACTGGTTTAGTAGTCCCACCAGACACTTTAAAAAATATGTTATGTGTATTTGTAAGGTGCACTATCACCTGCAAAGGTATTCTGGCACTGAGCAGGTGCATGTGGTTAGCCCTGCCTATGATAGGTCGGTTAATTGAAAAGCCAGATCTTCAGCTTCTTGCAGAATTCAAGAAGATAGAAGGAGACTGATGTGGAGTGGGAGGCTGTTCAATGCTTTAGGAGTGATGTAATTGAACACCCATCCTTCTGATCTGGAGAGGGCCTGAGTTGCACTCTAGAGCCTATCAACACTGGCTTTGAAGAATGTGAAGGAGGACATTTTAGGATTAAAACAAAAAATGTTATTAAGTTGGAAGGCATTCTGATTTATCGTCCACCAGGCATTAAAAAGAAATTTTATTCGAACTGGCACCACATGGTAGAACCCTTCATCTCTTGTAATAATTTCATTACCATGTGGGGTTTTAATTTACAGGTAAATGATGAGCTGAACTGGGATACTAGAGCTTTTTTTTTATTTTATGACTAGCTTTGGCTTCACCCAAGGTACTGAATCTGCGACTCATATAGCTGGGCACATATTAGATGGGATCTTCTCCAGACAAGAGGACTTGATCATCACTGGTTGCCAGCAGTTAGATTGGACTGGTCATAGTCTGGTTTCTTTTAAGATACAGGAGGTGGAGTGATGGAACACAGGCAGAGTACCACCAAGTGCAGCAGAAACTGGGGCGAAATTGAAGTGGGGGAGTTTGCGCGTGCCCTGGACAAATTTATGGGGAAGGGCTTGATGGGCCCAGGCTCACCGGCCAAGAATTTTAATAGCTGGGTCAGCGCAGCTGTAGAAAAGGTGGCTCCATTGAGGAGAGTAAGGTCAAAAGGCAGGAAGAAACCATCAGCCCTGTGGTTTATACAGGAGCTCAAGGAGCTCCAAAGGCAGTATAGACAGCAGGAGTGGAAATGGAAAATGGCCTTGGAGCTGGGAGAGAAACCAAGTTTATGGAATTAATTTTGAAATATAAAAAAGCAATTAAAGAAGCCAAAGTAGGATTCTTCTCCCAAAGAATTAGTTCAGCCATTAATGTCCATAAAGAAGTCTTCATCACAGTACACACCCTTGCATCACCCCCCATGATTCAGAAAGTTAAGAACTCACAAACCTTTGTGATAAGTTAGCTGAGCCATTTAAAGATAAAATCTTGACGATTTATGTGGATTTACCGGCTCTTATTGACAGGTCTGCTAATTCTTGCATTCAGTTAGGTGAAGGGGAAGACAGGAGAGCCTTAGGACCATCTCCCCCCAGTGGCTTGGCAAGATTCTCCCCACTGCCTGCAGACAAGATCAATACCCTTTTGTCTGGAATCATCTCGGGTTCCCCCGGATAACCCATGTCCGGGAAGGGTACTGCAGCTGGTCTTGGATCTTATGGATGGGGCTTTGGAGAAGATCTTTGTGGAAGTCCTGGAGACTGGGGTGTTCCCTCAGGGCTGGAAGAAGGCAGTTGTCATCCCTTCTGAAAAAGAAACTGGATGGGGATTCCAGCGACTTGAAACATTTATGTCATCGCTTTGCTGCCTGTTCTTGCAAAGATCTTTGAGAAGTGTATAAACCGGGAACTACCAACTATCTCCTTGATCAAGATCTCCTGGACCCTTTGCAGAATACCCATTCAGGAAGAATCACAAAATCAATTCGGTGCTCATTGCCACTTTGAACTTAATTCGCAGGCAAGTGGACCAGCGAGGAACGGCTCTCCCGGTTTTGCTTGATCTATCTGCTGCCTTTGACACCATGGCCCATATTTATACTTTTTGACGCTAAACTGCGCTAACGCAGTTTAGCGTCAAAAAATTTTGCGCCGTCTAACGCCATTCTGAAGCGCCATGCGGGCGCCGTATTTATGGAATGGCGTTAGACGGCGCAATCAGACCGGCGCTGCCTGGTTTGCGTGGGAAAAAACCACGTAGACCAGACAGCGCCGGCGTAGGGGGAAAATGGCGTATGGGCGTCTTAAAATGGGGCAAGTCAGGTTACGTCGAAAAAATCGTCATAACCCGACTTGCGCCATTTTTTTTCGACGCCCATCCCCCATCAACATGACTCCTATCATTGTAAAGATAGGAGTCATGCCCCCTTGCCCAATGGCCATGCCCAGGGGACTTCTGTCCCCTGGGCATGGTCATTGGGCATAGTGGCATGTAGGGGGGCACAAATCAGGCCCCCCTATGCCACAAAAAAAAAAAAAAAAAATACTTACCTGAACTTACCTTAATGTCCATGGGATGGGTCCCTCCGTCCTTGGGTGTCCTCCTGGGGTGGGCAAGGGTGGCAGGGGGGGTCCCTGGGGGCAGGGGAGGGCACTCTGGGCTCATTTTGAGCCCACTTGTCCCTTAACGCCATGCCTGACCCAGGCGTTAAAAAGCGGCGCAAATGCGCCGTTTTTAGCCACGCCCACTCCCGGGCGTCTCTTTTGCCCGGGAGTATAAATACCACGTAAAGGCCTGGGAGTCATTTTTTAAGACGGGAACGCCTCCCTTGCATATCATTAACGCAAGGAAGGGGTTCACGCTAAAAAATGACGCACATTCCGGGAACTTTGGCGCTAGACGCCTCTAACGCCATAGTATAAATATGGCGTTAGTTGGCGTTAGTTTAGCGTCGAATTTGCGTCGAAAAAAACGACGCAAATTCGGCGCAAACGGAGTATAAATACGGGCCCATATCTCTATCTCTGATGGTGCAAAGGCTGCAGCAGGCGGGCTGAGGGATGTTTCCCTCAATTTGCTGCAGTGCTTTCTGTGCGATAGATCAATTACGGGTAGTTGTGGTGACTTCAGAGCAGTCTCCTTTCAGTTCCCTTGCGGAGTTTCCCAGGGGCCTTCCCTAAGCCCAACATTATTTAACCTGTAGGTTGTCACGTTGGCAAAACTGATTTGCTCTTTTGGGTTCCAAATTTCGTCTTATGCGGACGACACCCAGATCATTGTTTCAACCTTGGATGACTGGGACGAGGTGGCGGACATGTTTTGGGGGTGTCTGAGGGAAGTCAGTAGGTGGCTGGAAATGAATGGGGCTAAAAGTTAGGTCATGGTGTTTGGTTTGGACAGGTCCAACTGGATGGACAGTTGGTGGCCAGATACTTGTGGCACTCTACCTACCCCAATAGCTGCAGCCAAAACCTGGGTGTGATGTTTGATAACATGCTGACTTTCGACACCCAGGTTAATAGAACAGTCTTTCTTGCTGAAAGAGCTCAAGGTATCAGTGGTTATTACATCACAACTGGTCTACTGTAACACCTTGTATCTAAGCATCAATCAATTTTCCCTAAAGAAGCTCCAGCTGATCTCTAATGCGGCCACATGCCTGGTTTCAGGAGTACCCAAACATTCCTCGGTCGTGGAGGATCTGAAACATCTCCACTGGCTGGCGATAAGGAAACAAGTGTCCTTTAAAGTGCTCTCCCTGATGTGTTTAAGCTCTTCACTCTCAGGGATTTGGCTTTCTGCAGTCTGCCCTGAATTGGTACGTTCCGAGAAGACCCTTGAGATCCGCGGGTCAGTTCAAGGTAGTAGCGCCTCGCTGCAAGAAAATCAGGTGGGGTGATCTGGCTTTCACAGTTGCTGTGGCTAGGTTGAGGAATTCCCTTCCAGAGTAGATCAGGAGCTTAAACTCATATGTACTGCTTCTCAGCAACCTAAAACCTGTCTCTTTGTATATTAGACTTGTTCTGCACCTGTTTTTTCTCTTGCAGGGGGCATGTTTGCTTGGGTTGCTATGGTTTGTTTTGTCTCTCCTGTTTCATAGCGCTTTAATGCATGTAGGCTTAGTGCACTTTAGAAATAACAGAAATTTAGAACTTTCTGTGTGTGTGAACTGATTTCAACAAGGAGTCCTGCAGAACAGAGGTATCCGGATGATTGGTGGAAGGAGATGCAACAGCTCAGGTAGGTGAAGCCTAAGTTGTGTAGTGCCTTGAATGTGAGTGAGGAGTTTGAAATTAGCACATTTGTGTATTGGAGATCAGTGGAGGTACATCAAGTGTGGTGTGAGTTCCGTGTGGGAAGTTGAGGATGAGTCTGGCTGCAGAGTTCTGGATGGCTGGTAGACTTCTAGTCAGTTGCTTGGTGAGATCTGCTTAGAGGGAGTTTTCGAAGTCTAACTTGCTGGTGACTAGGGCATGAGTGACAGTTTTTCTACTGTTGCTTAGGAGCATTTTGAAGGTCTTCCTCAGCACCTTCAGGGTTCGGATGCAGGATACATTGATGGCTTTGCACTGAGTGGTTATCTTCAGTTGATTATTCCACAGTTCCTGGCATGGGTGCTGGGTGTGGGTGCAAGTTCAGCAGGAAACCAGTTGGAGCCCCATGGGAAGGTGTCCTTGCTGAAGATCACTATTTTTGAACCACTTCTCCCAGTTGTTTGACTGAGCCCCTGAGGCATTACTCTCAGCGACTGGATGCCCTCACAGGTGAGTAGTCGCACTATACAAATCCAGATGGATTGATTCATTGATTCTGTCTTATCAGTGTTTAGCTTGAGACAGTTGCCTTTCATCCAGTTAGCAACTTCTTCTGTTGGGGGTCTTGTCTGAAATGGAGAGTATGAATTACATTTTGTTGGTATAGGAAAGGATGTGATTTCATGTGCACAGATGGCATTGGCTAGAGCGATCATGTATGCATTGAACAGTGAACCTTGAGGCACTTCGCAGATGAGATTGCAGGCTTCTGAGGAGTAAGGTACTCTATCCATTAAGAAGGAGCAGATACATGGAGAGTGGGTCCTTGGATGCCAATCTCCTTCAGGCACCTGATGAAGATGGTCTGTTAGACCAGGAGGTCCAGGAGAATGAGGGCTGGCTTGTCTCCATCAAGTGTCATACGGATGTTGTCTGAAGAACCAGAACCTTATGGGCCTGGCGGCGCAGGGTACGCCTGAAATCTCCTTGGATTCACCTGCCTCAACTAACAGAGACACGGGACACTCTGTCAGGCGTAAAAGATCAGATTTTATTAGCTGCAGCTAGTACAGTTGTCCAAGAAGTACACAAGGTATGTTCTCAGGAGACTGCCACTTTACTTTGTGGCGCACAATCTTATATACCGTATAAAAACCATTTATTAACTACATACACTCCCAGAACACATAGAAAGGAGCCAGTAAGAATAATGTAAAGATAGAACAGAGCCAATAGAAATGTCGGAAAACAAGACAGCACCAATAGAAGGAATTGGAAAACAAAGTATCAAGTGACTTAAGGTTGCCTCCCCTCCAGCTGTGTTTGTCACCCCTCCCTTGAACTAATTCATTAACCGATCCACAACGAAGTTGCATGTGGTGCGATAAGTTTGTGTGCGTTTGGAGGACAGTTGTGAAATGAGAGAATACTAGCAAAGGACAGCGAAGGCCAGACGATAAGATAAGATCGGCGGAGAATAGTGTGAGCCTACAGATAGTTGAAACAAGGATTAGAAAACCAGACAGGGATTAGTGTACTCGGTCAGACCTTAATACCAGCCTTGTAAAGATAGAGGCAGAAGGCTGTTTTGAACACCATGTTGCAGAATAAGCAGAAAAGGCAGAATGGACTTCGTTCGCTGTGCTGCCTGAGTGAAGGCAACATAAAATGGCGGCGGGCCACAAAATGGCGGGTCGATACGATCGTATTAAAAATCGAATTTCCTCAGACCCTCCTTTTGCCAGAACTCAGGCAAGATACACAAACTCATGTTAATCTGAGTCGATGTCTATGGCCATGAGGTCATCAAGCTGTTGCTGTACCATCATTTTGATATTCTCTGCTCTTTGTGACTTGGGTTTGGGAATACATGCAGTAGCACATAGGTTGCAGATGGCAGGACCGCAGTGCATACAAAGACAACAAGAGAATATAAAAGCTAAAATTACTCCAAAGAATGTCAATACCTTCCAACCCCATTTGGACAGTAATCCCCAAAACCACTCTGAAAAGGACCAATCTCCTTCGTCCTGATGAATCGACTCGGAGATTATGTGTAACTTAGAGATAGCTTGGTATACTGTCGGAGCATCATTAGGTATGAAAATACAGCAACTTGATCCGATCAATTTGCATACTCCACCACGGTCCGCAAGAACAAAGTCTAAGGCAACACGGTTCTGCAAGGTCATAAAACGATCAGCCTGTAGTTCAGCTGTAATGTTACTTAAAGCTCCTACAGTGATGTCTATGGTGGTTTCTACGACACGAACCAATTGCCTTATATTTCTGCTGTTGGCCATTGGACCCCAGAAGGGAAGAAATCCTTTGAGGAAATCTCCTCCCTCTTGTCCTGCTGTGTCTTTCGAATCCACAATCCCTCTGCCATATCTATTTTTATGATGGTTCGCAGGAGCGGTGTATGTAGGGGGAAGAAGAAAGGCTATATAACAAGTACCAGAGAAATCAGCTGGCAACCATGTATAAGCCCTATCGTGGCAAACGAAGTATGTACCTTGAGATGGTACTAACGGCAGTGAATTCAGGGCTGAATAAACATATGTATGGGAACATAAACTTTCTCTTTGTCCGGTGTTTGGAGTTCTACCATTTATTTGCAGACAGAAATTTCCTTGTTGGGGTATGACCCGTATCGGAGGAGATTTTCCTTGCTTAACCTTATCATTGAGGCTGGAAATGTAATTAGTTATGTTCCAATTGGTATATGCTTTTCTTTCATCTATGGAAGCTTCACTTTTTTCCATGATTTTAGCCATAGCTACCATTCCCTTTATCAATAAACTATGACTGAAATTTGAACCAACACTATGTGAACTGACAGGTTGTTTAATTTTACTTTGATATGCATTATTGAAAATGACAAAATAAGCCCAAGCGGAACCTTCATAGGAGAATGGAAGAACTAAATATGGCATTCCTTTTTCTACCGTATGTGGTATGAGTCCACACACCCAACAGTCAGTTGTATTGATCACTAACTGATGTTGATGTAACAACTGGACGAAGGAATTGTTAAAGTATTCAGTTCTTCTGATGAGTTCATGCTGGGGAAGAGTGTGAAATAGGTGCGGAGAGATAGTAGAAGAAGATGTAGAGGTAGGAGAAGAGACAACTTTTTGCTGCAGAGTAATAATGATCCAGTTTACAGATGCCAAAAGAATACACGACAATATAATGACGCATAGAGCAATACTACAACGACTATATATTTCTTTACAATTATTCTTTATATTTTTACTTTCTCTTTTATCTAATGTAGCCTCCATCTTTCTAAGTGGATGCTCACGGCAATCTTCCTCAATCACTGTAGTCACGATTATCTACCGTCCTATGACACTGTGAGGTCCTGCAGGCCTATTGCCACTTACTCAGGTCGTAACTAAGACTCCTACCGTGACCCTGCAACCGGGATAGAGTACTACATAGGAGAGAAATTTACAAGTTCTTTGGTCTTGGTCTCAAATTATAGCGTTCCTGTCCAGAGGCAGTCTGGTTTTGAAACAATGTTCCTGGATTTGTCGTGTTCAAGCGACGATGCGATGGTATTGCTTCTTGAAGGATGTCGTCGTCCTCTTTCTCAGAAAGTGTTCCAATTAGACGCGCATCACTGAATGGTACAAATTGCGGAACTTTCTCACTTTCAGAGTCACTGATGCCTCTACGGACCCACTGATCGAAAGGCAAGGGCAAAGGCACTTTCTTGCAGTGCACGGCATGCACCCAGTTTTTCTTTCCTTCGACTTTAACTGCTGTTCTTGTGGTCAAAAGAACCAGGCGTGGCTCTCTCCATCTGGGCTCCAAATTTCTCTGTCGTTGGAAATTTTTCGTGCAGACCCAGTCACCTGGTCGGATGGAATGACCTGGGTCTGTGGAAGCCTCTGGTAGAGCACTCTGAACCTGTTGATGAAGAACACGCAATTTAGTTGTAAGGTCATGCAAGTAGTCAATCAACATCGGGTATGGCAAGTCTGAGTATTTCTTAGGGCGAGGAACTCCCCATACATTAGCTGGGCGACCAAATATCACTTCGTAAGGGCTAAGCCCCAAACGAGAGTGTACTGCTGTTCTGGTGGACAGAAGAGCCAATGGTAAAGCATCAGGCCAATTAAGTCCTGTGCTAGCTTGCACCTTAGCAATTTTAAGCTTCAAGGTTCCATTGTAGCATTCTACTAAACCAGCCGACTGTGGGTGATTCGCCGCGTGGAACTTCTGTTTTATGCCAAGACCTGCACAAACTTTTTGCATGACTTGACCCACAAATTCGCTCCCATTGTCACTCCAGACAATGCGCGGCAAACCAAACCTAGGGAAGAATTCTTTCAAAAGTATTTTGGCAGTTGATAAAGCAGTATTGTCCTTCAGAGGGTAGGCTTCTACCCATCTAGAAAAAGCACATACTACCACCAGAACATATTTGAGGTTGTTGCATCGTTCCATGTGAATATAATCGATCTGCAACACCTCAAATGGATATGTTGGAGGAGCAAAATGACCTGCTGGAGTTGGGGTTCCCTTTCCCGGATTGTACATCAAGCAAACAATACAATGTTTTACTACATTATTTGCACACTTTGGGATCCCCTCATTTTGCCACACTGGAGCCAGAAGTTTACATATTCCTTTTGCACTTAGGTGAGCTGGACCATGTGCCATAGTAACTACAGGTAGTACATAAGCATCTGGTAACAGCCAACGTTGATGTTCTGATAATTCAACCCAACATCCCATCTCATCTAACATTCCTGTACTTTCCTTCCACTTTCTCAACTCATTCTCCGTAGCCTCTCCTTGAATTGATTTCACACTCTCTACTGTATCTTCACACATTCCCTTTTCTCTTACGTAGTTTGCGGGACCTGCAACATACATTCGACTTGTGTTGTCTCTGGCTGTCTTTTTCGCTACCTCATCTGCAAATGCATTTCCTCGACCAACATCGTCCACAATCTTTTTGTGTGCACTACACTTCACGATCGCTATCTGAGTAGGCATTGTAAGTGACTCAAGAAGTTCAGTCACTAATTGACCATGTTGTATCTTAGTACCATGGGAAGTAAAGAATCCTCTTTCCTTCCATAAGCGCCCAAAGTTAAACGCTACACCAAAAGCGTATTGGCTATCAGTGTACACGTTTACTCTTTTTCCTTTGGATAACACACACGCTCTAGTTAAGGCTATCAATTCAGCTGCCTGAGCTGAATTATGTCTAATGCGTGCTGTCTCCACAATCGTATGCAAAGTAGTAATAGCGTAGGCTGAAACTGTATCTCCATTCGGGAGCTTGAAACAAGAACCATCTACCCATAGTGTTCCATCTGGATTCACTAATGGCGTGTCTTTTAGGTCAATTCTACCCTTAGTCTCTTCTTCAGTACGGAGAAAACAATCATGCTGTTCAGAGACATCTCTCTCTTCTGGAAGAGGCAACAAAGTAGCTGGATTCAGGGTATTACATCGTTTGATGTGTATGTGACTAGCCAAAAGCGTCAGCTCATATCCGGACAACCGAGCACTCGTAAGATGCTGCGTTTTTGTCCTATTTAGTAAAGTATCCACTGCATGTGGCACCATAACAATGAGAGTATTATCTAGCACTACTCCAGCAGACTGTCGAATAGAAATTGCTGCTGCCGCTGTCGCCTTAAGACAACTAGGCAATGCTTTAGCTACTGGATCTAACGTAGCTGAGAAATATGCGCATGGTCGCTGTTGATCTCCAAAACGCTGCGTTAAGACTGACAATGCACAACCCTCTCTTTCGTGGACATAGAGCGTAAAGGGCTTACTGTAATCAGGAGTACCCAATACAGGAGCAGAACACAAAGCAATACGCAAATCAGTAAAACTCTTCTGACATTCGTCAGTCCACGGAAGAGGCTGAGGCGTATCTTTTAAAGTTAGCGCCAACAGCGGTTTAGCCAATAAAGAGAAACTCGGAATCCACTGTCTACAATAAGAAGTAATGCCCAAAAAGGCACGTACCTCTCTTTGTGTCGATGGCACTGACATTTGTGCAATTGCCTGAATTCGTTCGGGGGTCAATCGTCGTCCCTCCTTTGACAAGAGATGACCCAAATAAGTCACCTCGCGACAGACATATTGTAATTTAGAAGGAGAAACCTTGTGATTCAGATCAAACAAATGACGCAACAGTGCAACGGTCACGTTTTAGCAAATCTCCTCTGAATCAGCGGCAACTAATAAGTCATCCATGTACTGAATGAGAGCGGCACCGGACGGTAAGGAAAAGGCATCAAGATGACATTTTAGAGCTTGACTGTAAATAGAGGGACTTTCACAATAACCTTGAGGTGCGCGTTTAAACCGGAAGCTTCGGCCTCCGAGGGAAAAACCAAAAATATCTCTACTCTCTTCGGCGATGGGAATACTAAAGAAAGCATTCTTTAGATCAATAACTGAAAACCAAGTCGCTGTAGAAGGTATCATCGTCAACAGAGCAGTGATATCTGGGACTACAGGAAACTGCGGTACGACAATCTTGTTTACCTCCCGAAGATCAATTACAAAATGATAAACAGGAGGCTGAGAAGGATCAGTGCGTTTAAGAACCGGAAGAACAGGACTGTTACATGTATTTCCTCTCGTTTCCTCAACCACACCCTTCTGAATCAAATCATGGACAATTTCCAGAAGTGCTTTCTCACCTTCAGTAGAGATTCTGTATTGCGGAATACGTGGCATTTCAGCATTGGGCTTAAGAGTAACAACATAAGGTGGGATCTCAAGACAACCAACGTCATTCGGACCCGTAGCCCAAAGCGTTTCGGGAAGAGAAAGCAATTCAGGTGGGAATTGATCTTTTGATAAGTACATTGGACTAGTCATTTTCTGTCCTAGAGTGAGGTATACACCAGAAGGTGAACAATATATCGTAGCATGCATTCTTTTTAATAGATCTAAACCCAACAGATTTTCACCACAACCATTCGTCAGAAGAAGCGGAGCTTCTAAATCATAAGGGCCTATTGAAACAGGCAAAGGGCAAGAAACTGGATTGCGAACAGGGGCGCCAGAAAATCCTACAGATACATTCGTTAAGCCAGACAAAGGTGCGCCAGGGAGTTTAGAATGAATGATAGAGCTTCTCATGGCACCAGTATCTAAAAGAAATGGCTCTGAAACACCCATTGTAGTGACATTAACATAAGGTCCATTCTGATCCACTGGAATTGACGTAACCCCCTTACTTTGTCCATGGCTGTCCTATTCAAAATGAAGACTTTCATTCCCTCCTTCAATATACTGATCCTCACTGTAATACTGTGTAGACCTAACATTTTGCTGGTCAAAGTAATTTCCGGAATTTGGAGGAACAAAAGAACGCTGCTCTTGGGTTAACACACCTCGACCTCTACCTCTATTTGCTGACTGAGGACCACCACGACCTCGTGAAGCAGATGTTGCTCCATTACGCTGCAACAATGCCGGACAACTGTTCTTAAAATGACCTTCCTCCCTACAATAAGCACATTGATTGGGACCTAGCAAAGGTCTTGGAATGAATGGTTCAGGCTTTTGATACAACCTCTGAAACTGCGGAGGCTGTTGAAACTGAGGCTGAACATAACGAGGAGGATAAGCCTGTTGCAAGAGAACTTTAGTTTTTAATTCTTTCGTCTTTTTCTCTTGTTTTTCCCTTTCTTCTTTGTCTCTATTTTCATAATATTGTGCAGTAGCCAATATCTGGGCGGAAGAAGAAACTGCCCATGAACTCTCGGAGTCTTTTAGCTTGTGTGATAGTTCAGGAAGCAAGTTATATACGAACTTATCCACAAATAATCGCTGTCCCCCTTCTGTAGCCATATCTTGACCACTGTGATCAATGAATGTCTCCTCGAATCGGGTAAAGAAATCGGAAACACTTTCATCTTTCTTTTGTTTACATGCTGCTAGCTTATCCCAATTAACTCTCAAAGCAGGCATCATTGTTTTCATTAATGTAATAATCCTACCAGGGAGTTCTGAGATCAAAGCGTCGGGCTTTGCACCACCTACTTGACCTCTATCTGCGGCAATAATAGCGTTCCAATCGCCGCCTAATTCTTGAGCGTGATCCTCTCTACGAATTTTAGCCCATATTGTCTGTGGAACTACATTTCCCATCAACATGTCAATATCTGCTAGATTCATAGTACATACATCAACTGTTTGCGACAACTCTTTATAGTAACCAGCAGGATTTTTGCGTGAATCTGGTAGTGACTGTTTAAGTGCTAAAACTTCAGACCTTTTCCAGGGGACATGTATCCATATGCGCTGAAAATGCGCAGGAATAGCTGGATTAGCACCTGCTGCTGCAACTTCTTCCTTCCATATTGGAGAAACCTCTCTCATGGGATAGTTTTTCAGTGCTGTCCTAACTGAAGGATCAGAATCAGGAAAAGTCTGTGAGAACAATAGGGATCTGAAAGAAATAAGTGTTCTGACAGCGTTTTCAACCTTAGGACCCACAATAAGTCCTTTGTCAAAGTCAGCCTGAACATCTAACAGATCCTGTGGGACCGAACCCAAATTCATATCCTCCCATTCTTTAGCGAGAGTATCGCACATAACTTTAAAAACATATCTCTGCGTAGGTGCATTCCATTGCAGAAAGGTGGACATAATATCAGACGTACTATATTGGGGACCCTTCTTGATCCATCTACAAGCAAGTGAGTCCAATTTTTCTCGCTCTTCGGAGTCTGGGAATTGACTACGAGACTGTCGTTGAGAAAAAGCTGGAGACACATTTAAAGCTTCAAAGAAAGGTGATAAGAGACCAGAGACAGTATCTGCAAATCGCTTACGCATAGATGGAGAATTTGACATAAGGATAGGGGACAAGGTATTAGGTGAATTAACTAAAGGAGCATTAGGAATTGCCAAAGGAGCAGAAGGCAAAGGAGTTAAAGGCAAAGCTGGCATAGGCAATACTTGAGGAGGCAAATGTGGAAAAGCTGGAGCAGGCGGAAGCACAACTGGCGGCTGAACAGGCTGTAACATCGGGGGTGCATTAGCACCTTGTACATAGGGCGGAGGCAATTTCAATAAGTGGGACATTAAGGAATCTTCCTCAAAATCTTTTCTCTTATCAAGGGAAGAGATAGGCAACGTCGGATAGCATTTATCTATTGCCATTCGATGCTGTCTGTCTGAAATTTCCATTGCATTATCTATTTCATCATCTTTGAATTGCTGAGCAGCCTGTATAATCGTCATTCCCTGTGTTTTCCTATCTCGTTTCGCTTGTTTAATTTCTCTCTGTTTGGCTTCCTTACGCCAAAGGCGAAAAGAGTCAAACATTGCCGGCCGGGCTTTTCTTTTAAATAACGTTGCTTCTAAATTATCTAGCACATCAGTTTCGAAACTACCATTTTCTGGCCATTTTAAAACACCATCTTTCTTTGTATATCGGGTCCATGTCTTATTAAAGGCAATAGGACCAACACCATGTTTAGAATAGAGCTCATATGTGGGAGTTCCAACCGAAGGAATCGGACAGGAGTCCTCAAGCTGGGAGTCCCTATTACAACCAAAGCAACAAAGTTTTCCAAACTTAGTCAGACCAGACATCTCACGATTTTTACTGGCTGTTCACAAACATCAAGGGGGTAAAACTTTCAGTTTACACAGCACAAATGCACTTACCCCTCGGCTTTGGCCACTGCAATGGCCAAATCTAAGGACCTAAGGACAAAACAAAGACCAAAATTTGTGGGCGCGACCCACCAAATACTTAACTAAGGATGTCTTCTTACACCAACAGAGGCCCGTCTATCGTCTCGCTTTACCATACATCATCAAAGAAAGGGCCAAGGCAGGGCGGCAGTCAGGGCAGCAGTCGTCAGTAGCCGTCAGGAAGGAGTAACCGCGCTGAAAAAGACCTTCGGACCACTTCGACATACAGGGGTCGCTTGACGTGGCTCGCGATTCCTCCAGAATTTTCTTGCGGGGTTCCTCACGACCTTCAGGCAGAACCGGTACCGCTGAAGCCGGCCCCACGTTGGGCGCCAGTTGAAGAACCAGAACCTTATGGGCCTGGCGGCGCAGGGTACGCCTGAAATCTCCTTGGATTCACCTGCCTCAACTAACAGAGACACGGGACACTCTGTCAGGCGTAAAAGATCAGATTTTATTAGCTGCAGCTAGTACAGTTGTCCAAGAAGTACACAAGGTATGTTCTCAGGAGACTGCCACTTTACTTTGTGGCGCACAATCTTATATACCGTATAAAAACCATTTATTATCTACATACACTCCCAGAACACATAGAAAGGAGCCAGTAAGAATAATGTAAAGATAGAACAGAGCCAATAGAAATGTCGGAAAACAAGACAGCACCAATAGAAGGAATTGGAAAACAAAGTATCAAGTGACTTAAGGTTGCCTCCCCTCCAGCTGTGTTTGTCACCCCTCCCTTGAACTAATTCATTAACCGATCCACAACGAAGTTGCATGTGGTGCGATAAGTTTGTGTGCGTTTGGAGGACAGTTGTGAAATGAGAGAATACTAGCAAAGGACAGCGAAGGCCAGACGATAAGATAAGATCGGCGGAGAATAGTGTGAGCCTACAGATAGTTGAAACAAGGATTAGAAAACCAGACAGGGATTAGTGTACTCGGTCAGACCTTAATACCAGCCTTGTAAAGATAGAGGCAGAAGGCTGTTTTGAACACCATGTTGCAGAATAAGCAGAAAAGGCAGAATGGACTTCGTTCGCTGTGCTGCCTGAGTGAAGGCAACATAAAATGGCGGCGGGCCACAAAATGGCGGGTCGATACGATCGTATTAAAAATCGAATTTCCTCATGTCTATGGCGGCAATGAGTAAATTTTTTCTGTATTGTGGTTGCACCTGAATCCGGACTGCATGGCTTTAATGAGCTGGTGATTGCTGAGGTGATAGGTGAAGCATTAGTTGATTAGTTTCTCTAAGACCTTTGCCAGGTATAATAGGAAGGAGATCTGTAGCTAGAAAGTGTAGCTGGGTCAGCGGATAGCTTCTTGAGCAGGGGCATGACAGTAGCATGTTTCCAGCTGTCTGGAAATGTGGCTGAGTCCATAGAGGTGTTGAGGATGGGTGTTAGTGCTTTGCTGATTTGTGGGAGTCCATTGGTGAAGGCGTGGTGGTGGCAAGGTCAGATGGGATCCCTGAATGGATGATCTTTATGCTCTAAGCGATTTAGACAGTGGTGACAGTGGGCCATGAGGACAAGGTTTGTTACTCTTCTGTGATGGGAAGTTCATTTGCAACAGTGACAGGGTCTGGTAGAGGAGCGAAGATGCTGTATATCAATGTCATTTTGTTGCAAATGAACTCAATGAGCTTGTTGCAAAGGTCTTTTGAGGAGATGATGTTGCTGGAGGAGGCAGGCAGTGTGGTGAACTCTTTGATGATTGTAATTAAGGAAACAGAAGAAAAAAGAGGTTCTCTTGACATCCCATTATATTATTCTCTTAATGATGTATTGTCATATTTTGCAGTATTTGCACTACTGGTACTTCCATGGCTGGCTGTGTTGCGTAGGCACTCATTATCCTAATAAGACCACTGGATGTGGGTGGCAGAATCACTTGCTCTGTGTGGGACTGTGTCTAAACCCACACCAGGTGACATCTGTCGGCCTAATCTGGGTTTTGTTCCGGCTAACTAGCAGTGCCTCATCTCCACCCAAGCGCAAGGATGATTGGGCAACCGAGCGCATGACACAATTGACTCCTCAGGTAAATTGCGGTCACTCAGGTCTCATCTGTTTCTCTCAGTTACATTAGCAATAACTAGGACGATGAAGCATGACAGAATTAAAAGAGTAAAACATAAAAATAACGCTACCATTTTGTCACTACGATCGTTAAGAATAGTCCTACCTAGGCTATGTTAGAGCACAGCATGTTAAGCTCTAATTCTGCCCTCCAGGTTCCCCTGGGAAAACATCATCCCTCATACCTGAGCAAGAGGCCTTTAGTCTACATAAGCAGCTGCAGTGAAGCACTCAGCAATCAGCATACAGTCGTGGTCGTCTGGCTGGAATCTCCCTCTAATGTACATAGTGTTTTTATAATAAAACAGCTGATGTTCCAAGAAAGGATCCCCGTGTAAGAGTGAGTATTTTTCTGTGAACATTAGAGGCAAAGCGTACCACTTTGCCAGCAACCTACCTTTACTCAAGCCTTGAGAAAAGCACAGAGTGAGAGAAATGTCTTGTTTAAGAGTGCAGTGCTGGCTTAGGCAAAGAACAGCTAGATAGAGAAAATAAAACAAGACCGCAAATGTGGCTATTGTTAAAATAATAAAAACAGAGCTGAATAAAATATGTCTAGGTTAAAGAGCACAGTGGCAGGCCTAATTTGCTAAAATAACGTGTGTAAAATTATAGCTCGAATGGCCACACAACTACTGTTGGTATCTTGTAATATATCAATAAATAATAAACAAGCACAAGGGAGCCAAGTGTATGAGTATGGTCACAGAGCAATGCTGTCGAAGTGGCAATGTTCTGCAATTTATCTCAATTTGTCCTATTGAGAAAGCATTAAACTAATGCAAGGAAAACTAGCTGTGCACAGAGAGGAACACTTGACCTGGGTAATACACAAGCATGACAAAGGTTTTCACTCTTTCCAAAACAGTACATGTGACAATGAGGGATGTAAGTCCATATGGGACAAGTCATTTCCATCCAGCTATTGCTTATACCTCATTATGCTTTCAAGCGCTCCATTCAGATCAACTCTCTGCCACAATACGGGCTTCATAGTGAATCAATCATTCTGGGAACAAGATTCCAGGTCCTGCAGAGCATGCCTGATGCTGGAGCACACAAAGGCAAAATGCAAGTTATTCAATTGCCATTGACAGATTCTATTTTGAATATAGTTGGGACCTGTTCTGGGCTGGCAAAAACTATTCCTAAATTTGAATCATGGCATTATGCTCAATTTGCTTATAGGCACGTGCTATTTAGCACTAAGGATTAATTGCTCGCAAATACATGATTTTAATGCTTGCCAGACCTCAATAATAGCCAAAGAAACTTCACATCCACGAAGAACATATGTCTGTCCTGGTTGCCCTATTAGCTGCCAGACTGGGCCCCAAATGAGGAAGAGGAATGCAGAAAGAAAAAATAACAATAACGACGAAGGCACAACAATTCTTTTATACCTAAAAATCATTTAAAATTTGTGCTGCCAAAGATGAAGAAAAAAGATGGCAAATATCAAACCACAAAGAAGATGTAAGAACACCACTAACCCTAAAACCTGCTCTAACATTAACCATAACATTAACCCTAAACATAACTTACCCTTGTTAGCCATAAATCGAATTCTAACCACAACTTCTGTCCTAGCACATATCCTCACCTGAACTCAAATGCTTGCTATTATCCTTACCCATGTTTCCAACCATTAGCAGTTTTAATTTGTTTCATCTTTCTTTCTTCATGTTCACATAGTGATGTTCGTAGCAGGCAAATGACAGTTTTGCACAAAACAAAGGCTGGTGCAAATCTCAAATCTCAGCTGTGCCCACGTACATAGATCTTTGACTCGAATTGAAGCTTCACATCAACAGTTAAATGCTTTTTCAAAATCAGTGAAACACTTTTTGTCCCACAAGAATGACAGACTTGTAGATTTACAACTCAATTAAATTGATTTACTCATGAATTAATAATCCTTTAATTACTCTCTAATGCTAGTGTAAAGTTTCAGGTAAAATTGGGGATGATCTAAGCAGCGGGTGTCAACACAAATAGCCTCTACGGCAGAAGCAAATGAATGTTTCTATCAGGAAAAGAAGAAATGTGTTTGCCAAAGAGATTAACTCTATGAGTATGAATAAAAAAAGCATGGGTGCTCAAGAGCGGGAGAGTGATGTCTGTCTTCAAAGGTGGACAGGAGGAAGGCTAGCTAGCTAAAATTACTCATGCACAATGAAAACATGAAATGCAACAGAATTCCCATAGAGAAGGAGCAATCAAAACAGAACAATCTCGAAACTTTTGGTTTTGGCCTTCTTCTCATGACTCAAACAATGGATGTTTTTCCAACATCGTGCCCTTCATAGATATTGCACAAGTGAGGATTCTTCTCCACCTGTCTCTCTCACATACAGCTGCTCAGATGTATTGTCCAGTTTGTTAAAAATATACTTTCAATGACCTCCACACACAAACTAACAATAGCAATACAGTTTAATTAGAACATTGATGGAACCTGGCTTCTGAAATGCACGAAAAGATTATGTAGAAGAAACACAACATTTAATTTGTGTCATTTCAAATCATGGCTAACTTGAGGTGAACACACTCAAACTGTGATTTATTTATTTTTTTATATATTTTTATTAACATTTTGTTGTTATACAGTTACATGCTTGTTCATATTGCATTTCCGCATTTGTTGCACATTTCGTTTTTATACTATATTTTGCTTTTTACTCATTGTTTGTTACTTTTATTGTTATTAATCTTTTTGTTCCTTATTTAGTAAATTGTGGTCATTTACTTGTTAAAGCGTATTTCCTTTTTACATTTCACTGTTCAAATCAATTAACAATCAATCAATAAACTTAAGCCCCTTCTTTCTTGTAACTTGGAAGGGTGGTGGAGGGGTTAAAGGTAGGAGGACAAGGGTAGTGGGGGAGTGGGGGAGGGAAGAGGGAAGGAAGGGAGAACACGAAGTGGAGGGTATACAACTCCAAGTGACACTAATGTTGGTCTAATTGGAGTAGGGAAAGGAAGAAGGGGTAAAAAGACCCAGAGAGGTCAACTTTACGGCTTTGTGTGAATGGCTTTTATAGTTGTTAGCGTTTAAGGTACGTTAGTGTATCAATTTTTGGGTGGGAGAAAAGGTCAACCCAGGGCACACCGGCGCGCAGTGGAGGCAGCAGGTCCCTCACGCTTCTTGCTACTTCTGTTGGTGAAGTGGTGGTCAGAGGGCTAATTGTCTTTGCATCCTTACTCTTGGTGTGATCAATTTGTGATTTGGGCCTGTTTTGGGTGCCTGTTTATGTATTTCCACCATTTGGTTCTATCCTCGGTGTGGGTTGGACTTCACTTGTTTCTCCGACTGGGTTTGCCAGCCTCTTATTTATACTATCCCAATTCGTCATTAAATCCTCCCACCCCGGGGCAATAGGAACCAGACGGATATTCTTGGCTTCTTCTGCTTTTAGGACCTGTAGTTCAGCTCTAGACCATGTTGAAATATCCCTTTTCCAGTCAGACAGTATTGGGTGATCTGGGGCCTTCCAGCCCCTCGAGATTAGTCTCTTGTAAAGGGCCAGGGATAGGTCCAGGAAGCGTCCCCTCACTTTTCTGCAGAGCGCAGTTGGTCTGAGGCCCAGCAGGCACAGTTCAGGGGTGGGTCTCAACTCAAACTCAAACAGTTCAGTTAGGATGGGCAATATTTCCCTCCAGCCAGACTGGATCACTGGACATGTCCAAACCATGTGGTCAAAATCCGCCCCCCCTCCTCCGCATCTCCGGCAAGTCCCAGGGGCCCCTCCGTATATACGGAACAGTCTGTGAGGCGTGAGATACGTCCTGTGTAAATAATTGTCTTGGATGTATCTTAACCGCGTGTTGTGTGATATCATCCGTGGGTAGGCCAGTACTCTATTCCACTCTGAGTCAGATAATTCCCGCCCAATCGTGTTCTCCCACCGCCCTCTCAGCGACTGTAAAGGGTCTAAGGCTGCCTCAACTTGGGCCCGATATATTTTGGCGATCAGATGTGATTCCTCCCCTAATGTCAACAGTAAGTGCAGGACCTCGTGGGTGGCGGGTTCCGAATTCACTGTGTCCCAGTGAGCTTTAAGAGTGTGTACTAGCTTCCCATAGAGTAGAAACTGCCCCCTGGGAACACCCTCTTCCGTTAATTCAGCAAATCCCCTCATCACCCCCTCCTTGAAGAGCCCGCCCACTGCTTCTATTCCAGCTGTCAACCAAGGGCCAAGTCCCATGTTTCCCGGTCCCCTCCCCCCAGGTTCTAGGGCGAGCACCGACAGTGGTAAAGCTGGGGAATATGGAGGACCCACTCCCACCCTTTTCGTACATCTTTTCCAGCATGTCATCGCAACTTTTATCATTATATTGTTCCGGGGGGGGTTATCTTTCTGTTTGCCATACATGCCGCGATCCATGCCGTGTCCATTACTCCTTGGGCTGTACATAAATCCAGTTGGCCCCGGCCCGCCAGCCAACCGGATATCCACTGTAGTTGGGACGCTAGGTAGTATGCCTCAAAGTCAGGGGCTCCCAATCCTCCTGTGTGGGGTGGTCTACAGATAGTCGTAAGTGTAGTTCGTCTACGTCCATCGTCTGGGGGATCAATAGTGCAAGTTGGCGAAATAATAGAGAAGTCGGGGAAGCATGATCATCTTGGATAGTGCCACTCTGGCCATCACTGGCAGTTTCAGAGAGCGCCAAAATCCTACTGAGGATCTCAGGGATCGGAGCGCTTTACCAAGGTTGCCCTCTCTTAAGTCTCCCAGGTCATGGTAAATCTGAATCCCCAGGTATCTAAATGTCCGTGGGGCCCATTTCAAGTCCGTTGGGCACACTGCGGGACATCTATAACCAGGCGTCAGGGGGAACACATATGTTTTGTTACGGTTAAGTCGTAATCCTGATACCTCTCCGAACTCCTCCAGGGCCTCCAGGGCCCAGGGGAGACCGCTCGCCCCGTCTCTGAGATAGATCAAAATATCATCTGCATATAGCGAGATAATGTGCTCAGTTGGTCCCCACCGAATCCCTCTGCCCGCTCCGTCACCACGTACCCAGGCCGCTAGTGGCTCCATCGCCAGGGCGAACAACAATGGGGATAAAGGGCATCCCTGTCTGGTTCCCCGGTGTATTGGATATGCACCGGAGATTGTCCTACCCGTCCTGACCCTCGCTAGTGGGGATGAGTATAATAGGTCCACCCATCTGACCCAGCCCTCGCCTAGGCCCATTTTTAACATTGTCGCCCTCAAGTAGTCCCATCTGATCGAGTCGAAGGCCTTTTCAAAGTCCACCGCTAGCATGATCCCGGTTGGCGGATTCGATTCGTTGGGCATATGTAAGATAGAGAAAATTTGTCTGAGATTCAGAGAGGTGCTGCGACCAGGTATGAAACCGTTCTGGTCAGGATGTATCAGGGTGGGCATATGGGGCAATAGCCGGTTGGTCAAGATCTTACTGAGGATCTTAAAGTCGCTATTTAGCATTGATAATGGGCGGTAGTCACTTACTGATGCCTCCCTACTATTTGTTTTGGGGAGTGGCACTACCAATGCCTCACGTAGTGTGCATGGGAGTTCTCCACTCTGTGCCGATTCCATATCCATTTCTATCACTCTAGGGACTAGTAAGGATTTATACTTTTTATAAAAGTCCATAGGAAGACCGTCTGTGCCAGGGGTCTTCCCAGGGGCTAGCTGCGCAATTGCTTCAGTTATCTCATCTGTGGTCACTGGGCCCCCTAGGCTGACACTGTCTTCTAGGTTCAGTACCGGCAGGGGAATCCGAGTAAGAAAATTTGTCAAGAATCCCCGTCCCCAAGTCTGTGGGCTTCCTGTATAAGTGGGTATAATAATCTCTGAATGCGTCATTAATGGATTCTGGGCTGAGTCTGCGTGTTCCCCCTCTGTCCAATACACTTGTAATGGGGTCACTGTCTCCGTTCGGGCGCACCAGCCATGCCAGGAGTTTGCCGGATCTCCCCTCCTCTGATTGTATGGATGTCAGGTATCTTTGCATGCTGTGGCATCTAAGTCACTCTTCAACTTGGGAGTGCTCTCTGCGTGCACGTTCGTACTCTTCATCTACTTGCACTGCAGGGCCCTGTCTCAGCTCCCCCTCGTGAATGACCCTCTCCAATGCATTTAATTCTCTCTCTAGTGTGCGTCTTACACTCAAACTATGATTACGAGTGATTGGAGGCCCAGGGGGCTGCTTCCTGATTGCCTGACACTCCTGGAGGAGCATAAAGAGACGCTTAGACCACACTGCGCGGGACGCACAATTAGAGGACTTGGGGGGCTGAAAACCTTGTTTCCCTGAAGCCCTTGCAGCAATAAAGCTGCTTCCCGGTTGCCTGATACTCCTGGAGGAGCATAAAGGGATGCTTGGACCCTGCTGCACCGGACGCGTGATTGGAGGACCCGTGAGCTGAAGACTTAGGGGGTCATTCAGACCTTGGCGGACGGCGGAGGCCGTCCGCCAAGGTACCGCCGACAAATGACCGCACCGCGGTCAAAAGACCGCGGCGGCCATTCAAACATTTCCGCTGGGCCGGCAGGCGCTCTCCAAAAGAGCGCCCGCCGGCCCAGCGGAAATGCCCCTGCAACCAGGACGCCGACTCAGAATTGAGCCGGCGTAGTTGCAGGGGTGCGACGGGTGCAGTTGCACCCGTCGCGTATTTCAGTGTCTGCAAAGCAGACACTGAAATACTTTGTGGGGCCCTCTTACGGGGGCCCCTGCAGTGCCCATGCCATTGGCATGGGCACTGCAGGGTCCCCCAGGGGCCCCGCGGCACCCCCTACCGCCATCCTGTTCATGGCGGGTTTCCCGCCATGAACAGGATGGCGGTAGGGGGTGTCTGAATCCCCATGGCGGCGGAGCGCGCTCTGCCGCCATGGAGGATTCAATGGGGCAGCGGTAAACCGGCGGGAGACCGCCGGTTTACCCTTTCTGACTGCGGCTGAACCGCCGCGGTCAGAATGCCCTTGGGAGCACCGCCAGCCTGTTGGCGGTGCTCCCGTGGTCGGTGACCCTGGCGGTCACCGACCGCCAGGGTCAGAATGACCCCCTTAATTTCTAGGGGTAAGTGTCGGTTCCGCTTCTTCACTTCAATTACTGTTTTTCATTGTTTTGATCCTCTGGGCACCTCCGTGGTGATACTGTATTGCACCTGTTGGAGTGTATCTTTTAAAAGCAATATTAATACGAAAAACTTGCAATATATTGTCTGATGAAGCTGCATAGAAAATGTGTTAACATAGAAAATAATGCACGTGTTTGAAATGTGCCCACGGGGAGTGGCTACCAATGTATACGAAGACTAATGAAAAGGCTTATTAATTCTGAATTTTATGCAATAATGTTTGCATTTGTTTTAGTATATCATAATTAGGGTTATGTGTTAAGAGTTTGCTTCATTAAAAAAAAAGGGCTTTAACTTTGCGAGGGCTTGGCCCTACCTGCCTGGCCTCATATTGAATTGCATTTTCTAACGTGTAGTGTGCTGTTTTTCCTGAAGGACACAAAGCTGTACTTTTCCAAGAGCTGTAGTAAATTTTTTCTCATGAGAACCGGCTTGCTCAAGGCGATGTTCTTGCTAGATGCAACTGGGTAATTCGTAACAGGTGCAAGGTTAACCGTACTAGGAGAACACAATGAAGACACTGACTGGAATGCAAAGTGTAACATTTTCTACCTGACATTCCAACCGTTGAAGATGTCAATAACTTGGAGCAATCCGTGACATGGGAACTGTAAACTGTGGAAAATTCTAGCAAGGTGCTTACCGAATTATTGGACTGAGATAATGATGCATCAAATATTATCCAATGAGGAATTAGGGAATAGTTAGACAGTTTTGATTTAACGGCGTGAGCCAAGAAGAAACCATTCCACTTCGCCATCTCCATTTTGCCATTCCTTTTGCTCTAGGACATTTGCCATTTCCCTTTTGCCATAAGACTTTTGCCATTTGCCATTCTTCCGGACACTCCAAACCCACATTTTAGATGTTAGTTGTCCTATCACCCAAACCATCCTCTGCCCACCTTTTGCTTGATATTATCTTCTCCTCTATCTGAGGAGAGTAATATGTTCCTAGCAATGCTATCTTGAGACTTTGCCCCATTCTAACTTTGCTGATGCTGATGAACTGATGTCCTGAGGACGAAGACTGACGCTGCTTGCTGATCTGTTGGATTGGTAACTATCCGATGCAAATTGTGATTGTCTGTTTGCCTTTTCTTTCTAGGTACCAACTGCTATTTTGATAGAGGCCTTAGTATAGATGTTTTCTAAATTTGTGTTCACTAAAATGTTTTGCATGAAGCCCAACATGCTAATGCTAATTTGAGGTTAGTTAAGGCGTCCACTAAAATCTTATGCAAATAGAAAAATGACTGAGTTCTTGCTTTGTTGATTCATGTACTAATGAGACTCTGCCAAGCTTATTCATATTAATGATGTGCCTAAATATTGAATGAATATAGTCTATGCATTGATTAAGTTGTGCTCTGATTGCTAATTAGGAGTGCTTCTGATATGGTTTATTGCTATTGAGATTAACAGACGTGATATTAGATTGTTACCAATAGGGAAATAAATATCCTAACACTTAACTAAATTAGTGTGGTTATTCATGACTGAAAGGTCATGGTGTGTTAAATTATTGATTCTTATGGATTGTTTATTGATTAAGTGATTGTCATTATTGATTGTTTATTGATTTATTGATCGGTGATGCCAAGAAAATATTTCATACTGGGAAGTCCCCAAATGCGGTCCAAAGGTTTGTCGACCTAAACGTGTCTCCTTGTAAGTTTACTTATTAAGGCTCTGACGCACCTACACACCTTACCATATAGCGATTCTGAGTTTTTCCTCTCTTCAGAGGGAAACGTTGCAATTTTATATACTAGTTGAGTGCTCAAGTGGTGGCATGGGAAAAAGGAAGGGTGCTGGGTTGTTCACTATCTTGACCACCCTCCCGCAATGAGCATTGACAAAATGCTGCAGTGTGCTGTGGGAATTATCTCCATGGAAATCGCCCTAACAAAAAGAAGGCTGAACTTGGGGGTAAGGGTAGGGGTGCGCTCTCCATGTTTGGCCTTTTAATCCGGGACTCTCTGAGTGTTATACCATCAGAAGAGATATTGGACCAATCTTCCCCATTAGTTCCAAATATTAGCCCCTGTATTGACGTTTCAGCAACGGGTATTACTGGTGCACGTCCAAAGGTTAAGCCTAACTGTATTAACCTAGCCAAACAGACAAGACAGCGCCTCTGGGGAAAAACAACAGCTGCCATGAATTGTCAAAGGGGAACTCCAGATACAGATTCTGTTGACTGTAATACTGCAGCATAAAAGGAGGCCGAACCTATTCCTCATTGGGCTAATGATTTACTGGAGGTATGTTTAACGAAGGTCAGAGACGTTCTGAAGGCCGAATTTGCTCCAATCCTGGCCCGGCTGGCAGCAAATGAGAAGGAAATCATCCACTTTAAGTCATCATGGAACAAGCTGTTCCTACCAACTGCTTTGGTCCTGGGGGTCACCAGGATAGCAATATATGTAATCCTACACCTCTGGAAATGTAAGGAAATACGACGCTGCAGTCTGAGGCTAAATATACTCAGTATACTCATAATGGACACATAACACCTAACGCTCCACAAGGCTCAGTCCCTGTTGTTATCAGGCCTGAGGGTGCTTCAGACTCTTTGAGGGGTAAGGAGAGGGTGGGTCAAAGTTCATCACTGTCTGACTCAATTCACACTTTTCAAAAGCAACCTGTCATTAATCTCCCACTTGTAAGCTGCCCTTATGTGTTCATTTTATCAAGTGTGCCTGCTTGTGCCAGACACAGAGAGAGAACCAGGAAGAACTTACCAACAAGTGCTTAAACTGGTTGGTTCTGTATGGAAATTTTCCTCATGCAATGGCAAATGATATTCTTTTGATATGAAGGGTGGCCTGGTTGGGTTCAGAGCCAGTAGATCGACAGGGTGATTGTGTGGTGATAAACTTTAGACCTCCTAGGCTACTGAAGAGTTTGCATTTCAGACACACTTTGGGTCACACCTCTTATTGTGCCCCTTCCACTGGGGTACTTCTATAAGCCTGGTCTGGTCATGTCCAGAGGCAAGTTACGATGTCCCACAAAAGGGATTTGCAACTGGATAGGGACCTAGTGGGGTGCCCTAATAAGCATTATAGGCAAACAGGAATAAAAGGAATTCCTGTACACAATTGCTTTGACCCACTGGATGGGGTAGATTGACTTAATACCCTAGAACCTGTTACCACAAAATTGTTGGGGAACTCGGGACAGGGAGGCATCACTGAGTGAGTTTAGTCCTAGAGGCATATGGGGAGACAGATCGCAAAGATGGGTCTTCCACATAAAAGGTGGGGAGAAGTTGTTTGATCCGCATAATATCCCCTCCCTTGACCCTTTGGTAAATTTGAGAGCTGGAATTATTGGTGGGTTGCAGCAACATAGTCTCAGTCTCTTTGATCCCAATAATCTTTTGGTACAGGGAAAGGGCGAGCAGTGCACTAATAATGAACAATTAATAATGTTTATAGAATATCTGCTACTGCAGATGCTCATAGATCTTGTCCTCGGATTTCACACAATAGCACTTAGATCTCCTGAGCCGCATTGTGCTAACCTCGCGAAACAATTTCCTACAAAACCACTGAGACTTGTATCATGGAATGTGGTGGGGTTGTGTAATAAAGTAGATATCCCAGAATGGGGTGAGTTTATGGATGCTCATGAAGTTTGTCTTTCCCATGAAACCTGGTCCAGGAGACCTGGTCAAACAGGCTCATCCATCGATCTGGCTACACTACTTATAGTAAGCTAGCTATTACTGGGGGGAGGGGAGGCCTTCAGTTGGTTTAGTGACTTGGATGAGCACTACTCTCAGTTGTAGGGCACAAGAAATAATGATCCCCTCAGATGATAGTCATTGC
This sequence comes from Pleurodeles waltl, assembly GCF_031143425.1. NCBI lineage: Eukaryota > Metazoa > Chordata > Amphibia > Caudata > Salamandridae > Pleurodeles > Pleurodeles waltl. The sequence goes on along the minus strand of NC_090442.1, from coordinate 698,446,683 downwards.
GTGTTTATATTTATAATGTTTATGTAAGGCTTGGGGTTCCAATACTGATTTCTCAACCATTGAGCTATTAAATATGCAAATGACTAATGCACCCTGGGGAGTAGTCACGCACGTGGGTGGGGACTTTAATTGTCAGTTTGAATCACTGGATTCTTGCCCTGTCCCCATTACATATGACAAGGATGTTTCTTAGATGATCTCTCCATTGGAAATGCCACCTATTAGGAAGTGGAGTACCATGGCAGTACAAATGAACATACTAACATTGAATCAGGGTTTTAGGGCAGCAAATGGCACAACTCCATCTGATAAAGAAGGGAGAATGAGCCTTATGGATTACATTCTGGTGGATGCAAGGTTTTGGTCGTACATTAATGATATGGTGGTACTGGCCAGAGGGGGTAGTGATCATAATGCACTGGTTCATTCTGTAGAATTTCCAGTAGTGAAAAAGAGAGATAGCGCTGATGAGCCATTCAATTGTAAGCTGCAAATTTCCAGTAGTGAACGTTCTGTGAAATGAGCCTCTACGACCACTTCCAGGGAACAGCTGCAAGGGATATACAGGCTTGTTGAATGAAGCATTGAGCAGTTTGAGTCTATAAAGTGGGATGTGGCTCAGGGTGATTGTTTAGAACAAGTATGTCAAACTCACAAAGATCTATTTGCTGAACTTAGGATCTATTTTTTTCTAACAACAGAAAAGGCCTTCAGGAAGAAGGCCCCAGTGTCTTGGTGCAATAATGCTAGTAGGACTGCTAGGGCTGCCCTCATGTTAGCTATACAGATACAGAACAAGGGGGAAATAGCAAAGTTGAGAACAGCATTTAAGAGGTGCATTAGTGAAACAAAATAGACTGGGACAGGAGACAGTGGGAAGGGTTCCTTGAAGAAGCCGAAGAATGTGATCAATGAGTCTTTTGGAATCTGTTAGCAACAGGGACAAAGGAGGCCCATTTCCTGGTTGAGGTGAATGTCCCAGCTGTTACCTAGGTTTCTCACTTCTCAAGACTGTAGGTCCTCAGCAACAATGAGGGCACTGATGTATTGCAGAGGGTGCAAGGAATCATAGCAGGTGGGAGTTCCGAGAAGTCACAAATGAAAGTTGTGTTAATGCCACTGCTCTAGGAGTCACAAATGAAAATTGTACCAATAACACTGTCCAAGGTAAGATGGGCGGTGTTGAAGATAGTTACTAACAAAGCCCCAGGTCTCAACAAGATACCTGGAGATTTGTATAAGTGGGAGGTAGGCGTTTTGGCACCTTATTTCTTAATTCTATTTAATTCTATTCTATTAGGGGCTCCTTTACTGGTAACATGGGCGGGGCAGAGATAGCGCCAATTCACAAGTAAGGCTCTCTATCTTACCCATGTAACTACCGTCCAATTAGTCTCATTGACTGTTCCCAAAAGTTATTTAGTAAAGTTTTATTTAGAGCAGATGTTAATTTAGGTAAAGGACAGAAGAATTATATCCCCCCTCAAGGCAAGGTTTAGGGAATGCATCAGTACAGTAGATCACGTTTTTAGACTCCAGCTTCTTTACTGGAAAATTGTGACTCTTCGAGGTGGTTGTTTATATGTTGCCTTTGTAGAGTTACGTTCCGGCATGTTCTGACAGACATGGGGGTCCCTGGTGACTTCCTAGCTGCCATAATAAAACTCCATAGCTATAGTTATGCTCAGGTCGGTTGTGGAAAGCTGAGAGAGTTGACAGAAGCCTTCCGTGTCAGTAGAGGTGTAAGACAGGGGTGTGTTCTGGATCCAACGCTTTTCACTTTATATGTTAATGACTTAATAACATATTTGAATAATTGTGATGGAGACGCACCCTGTCTGGCCAACATTAAGGTACCGGCCCTGATGTTCGCAGACGACACTCTACCCTGGGGCTCCAGAAGACCTTAGACCAATTTACGAATTTTTGCGCCCAGATGGGACTCGTAATAAATGTAGCCAAAGCCAAATATATGGTCCTGAATCCTTATCCTATTACAAAACCAAAGTCAAAGTTTTCAGGGATCCATTTGGAACAACTTCAGATTTTTGACTATTTGGGCTTGACCCTAACAGAACATCTTGATTGGACCTGCCACATAGCTAAACTGATGCAGAATACAGGGTCTTTGACCAGAACATTGAATAGGTCCTGCTTTTGTCCTCTAGTGCCTGTGATTCAGATTTAAAAAACAACAGTTGCTTGGTTCATCTCTTTATGGGGCAGAGCTGTGGGGCCATAAGGATACGGGCACACTGCAAATTGTGGAAAATCTTTTTTTGCGTCAGTTGGTAGAGTTACAAATTAGCACCCCATTGATTCCTATTAGGATACCCAGGATGTCAAGTCTTTCTTGGAGTTTTCAGGGGTGATGCCCCTGTTGTGCTGGAAGCATATCTGGTCAACCAGAGAGCTTGCAACTGACCGAGAGGGGCTGGAGGAAGTCCTGGGTATTCCGGGATTGGAAAGCTTCCACTGGGTTAGATATGTGAGAGAGCCCTTGTCAAGATGGGTTGTAATGATCTGTGGAGTGATCCCCTAGAAGCATCAACAATCAGTAAATCGATACTAAAAGCAAAATATATGCAATAAAAAGGGATGCATTTATTAGAGCGTGTTTCAAGCGGTAACCTTACTGGTGAATTTCTCCTATTTTAAGTATTTATCTTTTAATGTTTTTTAAAGGAGCTTGAACCTCTCTCAGTGGGGAAGCTGTATTTACAATTCAGGTATGGCACACTTCCCCTTGCATCTTTTACTGCAAAGTGGGCGCTTGCCTGCAGAGGGAGATTCCTCATGCCCAATGTGCTGCCTAAATGAGGAGACGGAGGAGCATGTTCTTTTTTTCTGTCCTGCCTACCATTTGGGAAGACAGAGATGGCTTATACCCATCTTCCAAAATCTTGCGGTCAGAGAATTTACTGTGGCATTGCGGATTTTAAAAATTTACACAACTTAAGAGTATAGTGCTTGCCGTGTCCCACTACTTATTAATGATGTGGAGGAGCTGGCAGAGAGTGTGCTTAAGTTAAAGCTGTCCTGACTAAGTGGCCTTGTGAGATTGAGGACTTCTCTAGGATTCACACTATAGTGTCAATCTTTTCTGTGCTTGAAGAAATATGCAGTGATTTACAATGTATCTTGTTAATATTTTAATTTATCTTACATTGGGAGGTCAATCCCTAATTTTGTTTCTAGAAACATGCATTTTGTTACTTTATATATGTGATAGTTTTTAGCTCTTAGAACGTATTTATTGGGGTCATTTTACCTGTTTTAATTGTGATGTGTTAGTTTTATTTTTATATATTTCATATAATGAATTGTTTTATTTAATTCCTAAACTGTTAAATTGATGTTTTATATATATGCTTTTATGGCAATTTGGAGAAAAAGTATTTGATTGATTAACTGGTAATGGGAAAATCACTCATTATGATAATTCTAAATATAAAATCATGTCATAATGTGAGCAAGCAAAGATTATATGTTAAGTATTATAATGTGTAGTCAAATTAAATCCAAAAATAGTGACAATTTGTCTGGTACAGATACCAACTCTGCTATTCATGACCCCTGCTTACCACCTTGGGTGGCTGAAAGCATAACAATGGAGAGGGTGGGACCACTATGTGGAAAACACAATTCTAATAGGGAAAATTGAAAAGGACAAAAAAGGGAGAATTAGGATTGAATTAAGACTGAAAGTCTCTTTTTTATGTGGTACTCATGTACAGGGATTTGTGTTAGGCCGTGTTGGAACAGGCTATAAAGGCTACAGTCTCAGAGACTCAGATATGCTTGGCGAACATATAACATATCAGTCAACATACAATGGACATTTTGTTTAAAGTGGTGAAAGGAGTCTTTACATTTTAGGATGATTTTCTTGTCTTTGGAAAGGATATATACAAACAAAATCAGAGTTTGAAGTGATAGTTTAGTCTGACCTAAAACAAATCAGTAGTTGGAAAGTGGTTGAATATCTGGAGCATATCTCAGTAGGAGAAATGAGTGCCAGAGTCTAAACCACATCTCTCAAAAACGGATGACAAAGCATTTGTACCTGACAGCAAAGAACAAGTGTTCTCTTGCTTCAACTTAAGTGAATTTCATTTAAAATGCTTCTCAGTGACCAAACCTTGATGGATGGTACTGGAAAAAGGGGAAAGGGGCAAAGCTGCAAAGAGGTGAAAGAACAATTGGAATAGCTTTTGCTTGTCAAGACGGCCATACTGAAAGGCCAGTTTGCTTCACTGTTGATGCTAGAAGCCTTCTTCCTGCCCACTTCCCACAGTGGGTAGGAGATGTCATAGAGAAATGTGTGCCCCATTTCTTAAGATAATAGAAATTACAGTATTCTTTTGCTGCAAAAGATATGATTGGCTGCAAGTGGGTCCTGGAGAAGTTTAAAACCTACATTCAACATGAAATTCAGGTTGAGGAGAGATCACCAATCTCTTATCAATCTCGAAAGTAGGATGAATGTTCATACAACCAGCTAGGTTAGCAGGGTTAAGGAGAAGGCTGCTTGAACACAGCTTTTGGATGAAACACATATGAGGAAGATATCAAAGTAAAGCAGTGTTGCTCATGAGGTTACCAGTGGTTTAAGGGCAACTAGAAACAGGAATTGATAAGAAGGAGGATAACAGCGTCTTTTATAGCTGTTTGTAGCTGCTGTAAATGTAGTGAGGTTGAATGATTTCTCAAAGAAGGAGTGGAAAAAAGATGTGGATGTTGATGTAACTTTGTATCAAGAAATGGGGAATATTAGGAAGGGGTACCACAAGGTGATGTTTTTGGTGCAGGATTTGCAATTGTGTGAGACATTTTCCCATAGCTGTCGATTGAGAGAAGATTGCTGGTGAGGATAGAGAACTTTGTGTAAGGAAAACATGGCATGTAGAAATGATGTCTAACAAGAGCAGCCTGGGAGAGACGTATAGGTGTTTGTTGATATTTAGGAAGTCGGGGTCGTAGTTCAAAACTATGGAGTGTGCAGGGTAGGTGACAAGGGTCCAAATTGAAGAATGTCTCTAGTGGTCCTTGTGGAGCTCCCAAAAGGGCATTAAATGAAGTTTCTTTGATTTCAGATCAGAGTTGTCTCAGATATCAGTTATGTAGTGGCAATGATAGCTTATTTGGAAGGTCACTGATAGATTATTGTATTCATTTAGATTGAAATTAAATTTTTCAGTTGCTCGGGTCCTTCAAATTTGTTACAGTTTCTGTTAGATTATTTTTTTACAAGAGGTTGTACTGAAGAGATTAGTAACAGACAAGGGAAAAGAGTTTGTTTCAAATGAAATGCCAGAAAAAAAGATAATTAATGTTGAGATAGGTGCGCCCATGCTATCTCACCATTCTGGTCGATCTGAAAAGTTCTCAAGTGATATATACAAAGTTCTTTTGTTTGACCAGTTTTATTTGGTGGGTGAGTCCATCCGATGAAAGAACTTTCGTAGATTTGGATAGTGCCTGATGATGAAGCATGCCACAACACATGATTCAGGGTTCCTGTTGGAAATTATTACATTTGGTGATACTGAGCATTGTTATGGAGGTCCTAATGCCTAGCTGGGTTTACCTTTCGTGATTTTGCATATTAAAGCTCACCTCCGCCAGCTGGATGTTGTCATTTAACCTTGGGCCCCCAACCCTAAAATAGGGAACCTTTATGAAACCTATGTAACTATGGAACCTGATGTGTGTAAACTTTGAACTATGTGCCTAAAATGTATAACCTATGCATTTCAGAAGCCTGATAAACTTGCAACACAAAAGGATGATGGACGAAGTGTTGAAACTGTTCAAACACCCAGAAATCATTGATCAGAACTCGGAAACCGAATGCCCCACTTGTGGTGCATTGGGCTATCGAGAATCACAGTGAGGATGAAATGAGATAGGTGATTTTAGAAAAAGTCATTGTAAAGAATGAATGTGATTCTGAAAAACTAAGGAAGAAGAAAGAAGTCTTCTGGATTTTTTTTGCTTGATACATATAAGTGGGGACTTAATGAGGAGTTACCGTGGCACAATGCTATGCAAGTGAAGCATGTGATTATATATGTGTCTTTATAATATGAAGATGATTTCCTTTTGGGTTTGGTTTCTAGGTTCTGTTTTTGTTTGTATATTGATCTTTAGTTTCACTATTATTTAAAATGAGAATTAGTTGGTATTGTTTTATAGTGATTTACATTTGTTTGTGTAGATGCTTGTTTTGGGTACAGTTAGGTACCTTTGTCACTTTCAGATGGCCGCCGCGCTGAGATTAGAGGATATGGGCCGTTTTTGGTCCGTTGTCTCTTTCCATTAACTTTCCAGCCAGCCGCTCCTTGACGGCAGCTTTAAATATCTCAGCAACGCGTAGGGCTCGTTTGATGCTGAGCCTTCTGAAATCGTGCCGGTTGAACCACCCCCCATTTGCATACTGGGACAGGTAAGTGGTGTGCGGGTACAGCAGGCAGTTGAGTTCTGACATCAGCTTTCATTGTGTGTTTAAGGTTGAATGATATATCTGAGCAGGTTCATGTGTTTGTTTTTTTGTTACAGCATTAATCAAAAAGTTTAACAAAGGATTGAGTAACTATCTGTGTCTCTGTGCGATAGTTGGCCACAAGTAGAAGCTGCATTAGGGATTTGGCTACTATGTAGGTTGTGGTTCATTTGCCTTTGTTGCTTTTTTTCACTTGGTGGGTGTTTTCAGTTTGGCTTCTTATCTGGTGCACTGAGCTTTTCTATTTACACTTTTTCTGGTTGGTGGTTGTGAGTGTGAATAGAACAAGTTTAATGAAATGCTTGGTATTATTGAGACGGTGTAATTAATACACCTATATTTATTTGGACTAGATATCAGCAACAAAGAAGACCCTATGTTACAATGATAACCGAATGCCCTGAGGAAGGTGGAGTCTATTAATTTGGATATATTGTCTGTGTATGTCCACCGAAACACGCGTCGGCGAACTGGATGGGTTATCATTTAAGTGGATGAGACACCTGATGACTATTTGGGTGTCTGATTATCAAATTCAATATAAGATCTAATACAAGGAACAATACCTTTGGAAATGAACTATGTGCAAGTGAGAGAGAGAGTTGGAAAGGTCTCTCACATGCAGAATACATGCAATTGAACTTAGTCAGCGAATTACTGAATGACTATCATTTGAAAATCTTGTCATCAAACACTTGAAAGATATTTATGAGTTCATGTATCTTTGTTTTTCTTGACTTTTTTTCAATGTTTGAAATATGTTGTATGTCTTAAATGATTATATGATTGGTGTGGGATACGTATGATTCTTGTTTTTTGATTGTCTTTATGTTTGTTTTTTTGTAATTTTATTGTGATAGATATTTGTGGTCCTTGTAGTCTTTGTTTGTGATTGTTTTTTTTGTCTTAGTCCTATGTGTGTTTGATTCATGTATTTAGGGGGGGTTTCTATATTAGAATGATTTCTATAAGTTTTGATATTTTTGTAATTATTATGAATACATTTTGATGTTTGAGACATTATATTGTTTTTTGAAGAAGTTTTGTGTGTATGATAGGATGTAGGAGAGAGTTGTTTCTGCACCTTTGGTTAGGAAAAGCCACACCACCCACTGACAAAGCACTAATTAGTCCTTATCTCTGCAACGTAAAAAAAGAGAAAGTCCGAAGGAAGACTGCCTTATAAAAGTCAGCACACATTTTTTTAGGAGCACCCCCTTTAGGCTCGGGCTTGAATCCTCCCTCAAATGATTTTTAAAATAATGAGGGCCATATTTATACTTTTTGACGCAAAACTGCTCTAACGCAGTTTTGCGCCAAAAAAATTAGCGCCGGCTAACGCCATTCTGAAGCACCATGCGGGCGCCGTATTTATTGAATGGCGTTAGCCGGCATTAGCCGACCGGCGCTGCCTGGTGTGCGTGAAAAAAAACGACGTACACCAGGCAGCGCCGGCGTAGGGAAAAATGTCGTTTGGGCGTCCAAAAATGGGGCAAGTCAGGCTGAGGCAAAAAAAATCGTCTTAACCCGATTTGCACCATTTTTTTTGGGCGCCCAGACGCCATTAACATGAATCCTGTCTTAGCAAAGACAGGAGTCATGCCCCCTTGCCCAATGGCCATGCCCAGGGGACTTCTGTCCCCTGGGCATGGTCATTGGGCATAGTGGCATGTAGGGGGGCACAAATCAGGCCCCCCTATGCCACAAAAACAAAACAAAAAAAAATACTTACCACAACTTACCTTTTCTTCCCTGGGATGGGTCCCTCCATCCTTGGGTGTCCTCCTGGGGTGGGCAAGGGTGGCAGGGGGTGTCCCTGGGGGCAGGGGAGGGCATCTCTGGGCTCATTCTGAGCCCACAGGTCCCTTAACGCCTGCCCTGACCCAGGCGTTAAAAAGAGGCGCAAATGCGGGTTTTTTTGCCCCGCCCACTCATTTTTTAGGACGGGAACGCCTACCTTGCATCTCATTAACGCAAGAAAGGTGTTCACGCCAAAAAATGACGCTAACTCCATGAACTATGGCGCTAGACGCGTCTAACGCCAAAGTATAAATATGGAGTTAGTTTTGCGTCGAATTTGCGTAGAAAAAAACGACGCAAATTCGGCGCAAACGGATTATAAATATGCCCCTTAATCTCTTCATACAATATCTACAAGCACTAACCTGGTTAACTGTACTCCCAATTGCAGCCAATGTAAGGATAGAACATTTTGCACCTAGAGTTGTTTCACCCACTCTGTCTTATGGCAGCTTCACCATCCCTATGGTTGATAACCCATGCTCAAACCCTCTAAGATAAAAAAGTCAACATTTCCCTTGGTACCATGTACCACTGCGTGCCCAGGGGCACTGCACTGTCTAAATTCTAAATTAAAATAGAAAGACGTAGGAGGAATAACTAGTCCCAAGAACTGCAGAACACCGCTTCTTTGCTAATTTCACAGTATAGAAGCAGCCCCTTAAACCCTCTAGAAAAGTTACATGTGGCCATAGCTTGTGGCTGAGAACAATTCTAACTTCAACGCACTCCACACTCAAGTGCATAGAATCATCTCTGGGCTCACTTTTGAAACTGTACAAACATGGTCATTCAATTCAATCTAGAATGAAGGCAGAAAACGCCATGGTGTTCTTTTTTAAATTTGGGGGTGCATATTAATACCCCTGAGAGCCCCCTGAAGACATTTTGCCATTGCGGGAATGTTGCATTTAAACATCCTGTTTGAAATACATTCTTTTATAGAAAAGTCTTCTGCAAATCCATGCTCTTTATTTCATACAAACACTAGATGTACTATGTAAAACATTCAGCAGTATAACATAGGTAAATTGCTAAGAAAAACGTGAACATATAAAATCGGGTCTGGTTTAAGTGTAGGATTGAGTCTACAATTTTAATCATGATAAACAATGTTTCCTTTCCCCAATTCGAAAGCGATTGTTTTGAGAGCTTCTGAGAGTCAGTGGTTCCAAGGAAAGTTCAATGAAAAGTTAACTTCCCGTGTGGTCCCGCACCGACCTGGTTTAGTTTACTGCCAGAGCAGATGGGCAGCCACGTAAATCAATGCCACGTTTAAACGTAATCCAACCTCAGGGTGAGGATTGTGTACTGCACAACAAAGCCCCCTCTCTCTCGTTCCAATATAATTGTTTTCCTGACTCCAATGTATATCTTCTTTTCCAGATTCTTCTCTTAATTACGGAAAGCAGGTTTATCTCTGGAAAGAAATGGCGCCCCAGTTACATTACTTCTCTTTGCTTTTAGGCCACTTGACATTACGTATAATTAGATCTTACAATGAACTTGGTGGGAATAATTAAAAGGGGTGATGGGTTTGCACAGACTGTTTATTTTAAGGAGAGGAAAATAAATTGCACTAACACAAAACTTTCACAGCTCCAACTATAACCAGTTTAAAGGGGTCCTGCTCCTCCTGTAGAGAAGATTTATTGTCTCTGGCCTAGACATGGTCTTGAAACTCGACTGACAACCTCAATTAAAGACAAGCATTTGCATTGCATTGGGTCTCTCATTTGCCTCAGTTAGAGCTACTGGCGTTGTAAATTCCGAAAGGCACTTTTCTTGCCACATAAATTGAAAATGAAAGGTAAAACAGTTGACATAGGTGAGCCAATTCAAAGCGCCATGGCCGCAGTGAGCATGTGCATGAAGGAGTGACACAAAAAGAAGAAAAAAATTGCTTGCAGTCAAACATATTGGCAATCGTGCAATTATCCATGTAATGGGGCAGTCTGCAAGGCGGTAACAAATCCCCCCCAAGGAGAGACAACATAAAGCATTTACCAATGATGAGAAAAGATTTTTGAAAGGCAAGTCCACGAATGAGTGAAAGTGATGGGCGTGCGGTGGGCATGGTTAAAAGCCCACAATACTTACAACAGGTCAAAGTGCTTGCACGCTCAACCTAAAAAAATGGCTGCCTCGTTTCTTCTAAGATTTCACGCCATGCTCAGTTCCTTTAGGCACCAGGGCACGTTATTAAGTTCCCCTCTGTTCTTTTAACTGTATATGTGCTGATTCCCCCTAAATAGATCTGTCTTCTGCAAATTCCCATTGAATACATTTATTTTTAATGCAGAAAAATTCGTCGTTTTGGCTCAAAAGCTAGGATGGACAAGGTGAGCTAACTTATGTTCTTTCTGTTTTTTAGGAAAACAACTTTGACAAGAAGGAATGTTTGAATTAACTTCAGTCACCGGTAATTATATGGGACAACATCCTAGTCCATTGTTGTCTGCCCACCATGCAATCTCAGACTGGAACCAGTCACATGCAAATCAGCCTTGGACCTGCTCCAATAAGAACAATAAAGTCAGAATTGTTGGACTTTTTCCCATCTGAACAGGAGCACAAGCAACTCCAGACCACTTTCAGCCTTGTTAGTGAGGTATGGCTTGAGTCCCGTAGTGCAGTGAGCTTGGACCCACATTCAGGCATACCTGTCCCATTCTGATGGTCGCACTTGGTTCCTGTTTGAAGTTACACGGTGGGCAACAGAACGATGGACTGAAATGCAGCCCTAATTTTTTTTTTTTTTGTATTTATTTATTCAGTTTTAAATTAACATACAACAAGAAAGCCCTTCGGGCAATGCAATAATGCAGCCCTAATTAATTACCAGTGACTGAGATTAATTCAAGCATTCTTCTTATCACTGTTTTGATGTCCAGTTTGTGTCTGTTAGGCAGTAATTCTACTTTGAAGTCAAAATTCCATCCAGATCAAAACGTGTCATCTGAATTCCCTTTCTTGAGTTAAATATTTTGAATCTGGGTGGAAATGCTAGTTTGACAGAATTCTGCAGGAAGAATGAATATTCCAAAAGATACAGATGGAGCGGAAAAGTCACATTTTACCCCAGAAACCAAACATAGATGTCATTTTCCAGAATGATCTAGTTCAAATGTTATCAACATTTTTCAAACTTTTTCCTGTGTCATTTTAGGAGCACATATAAGACAGCCTTGGGAGCCAACTAGTCTCCTTGTGTTTGAGTCGCCTTCAACAAGATGTGATTGATCAGAAATGTACTTACTCCCATCTCCCAGAAAAGATCGTACTACTACTAAACTCCCAAGTGTGTGGGAAAGACCTTAGCTGAAAGAAGGAAGAGAGACAGTCACCGCTTTAACTTTCAATGGTCATTGTGATAAGAGGCAACTAACTGGCTACCAAGGTTGCCCAATTGACCAAGCACACCTTTGACATGAAATTGACTCTTTTTACATCAAGTCATTTGCTGTGTTTTTTTATGTTGAATTGAGATTCTGTATCTTGCTTGTCAGTTGCCTTCTTTATGTTCAGTAGGACAGACAACCCGTTACTATGCCCTCAGCCCCACTCCCATAGGTATCTTCTATGTGAGCTGTCAGTAGTACATCTATTACTGTTTTCTTCTTTTAGGTATTTGTTAGAAATGGGGTATCTAGTTGGCACTAGTTTGCACCCTGTCCAAGTAGGGACCCTCACTCTAGTCAGGGTAAGGGAGTCACACAGCTAAGATAACCCCTGCTCACCCCTTGGTAGCTTGCCATGAGCAGTCCAGACAAAACTGAGTAAAGAATTGGTACCCACACACAGTACAAAATAACCCCACACCAGTTTAGAAAAATAGCCACTATTTATCGGAATACAACAAGACCAAAATGACAAAAACCAACATACACAAGTAAAGATATCACTTTTTAAAGGTTTCAATGAGTCTTAATCCATAGAAATCAATGGTTGTATATTTTTAGCACAAAGCCCCTGGGATGCATCACAAACAAAGACGATATGGGCCGCAGGGGAAGTGAGGCACTGAAAATCAAAACAATGCAGTGGTTCTTTACTGCGCAGAGGAGGTGATGCGTCAATTCTTTCCTCGAAGGAGAGGCAATGCGCAGGTTTGTTACTGGCAGGGGAAGTGATGCATCAATTTTTTCCTTGCAGGAAAGGCAATGTGTTGATTTTCAGAATGCAGCCTTGGTTTCTTACTGCGATGTGGGGTTGATGAGAAATTGATGCTCCCGGGGAGGATGCATGGAAAATCCAGATGGCTGTGCTGATGGACCTGTGGGGAAGCAGGTGGTAATTCAATTCTGCAGCTGTGAGACAGTTGCTGTGTCAATTCTCGAGCCACAGCACAGGTGCTGTGTCGATTATCCTCCAGTGGGGAGTCAGTGCATGAATTGTCTCCTTCAGTTCACCAGCTTACACTTCCAAGGCCCCAGGGAATAGAGTAGGTACCACTTGCCAAGTCAGGACTCTCAGCAGAAGAGCCCAGGCACCGTCAGAAGTTTTTGATGTCCCTGAGACTTCTTAACAGGAGACAAGCTCAGTTCAAGCTCTTGGAGAACCTTGGAAAGTAGGATTTCACTTTGAGGACAGAAGCAGCAAGCAGCAGACCAGCACAACAAAGCAACATGTGGAGTGGCAGTCCCTCCTACATCATCTAGCTCTTCTTCCTGGCAGAATGTTCTCAATCCAGAAGTGTTCTAACTTTGTGGGGTCTGAGGTCTAGTACTTATACCCATTTCTGCCTTTGAAATAGGCAACCTTCAAAGAAAAGTCTTTGTTGTGCACAAGATCCTGCTTTTCCCTGCTCTGACCACAGACACACTTCAGGGGGTTGGAGACTGCTTTATGTAAGGACAGGCACAGCCCTTTTCAGGTGCAGACGTCAGCTCCTCCCATCACTCTAGCTCAGGAAGACCTTTCAGGATATGCAGGGCATATTCAGATCCCTTTGTGTGACTATCTAGAGTGAATTCACAAACACCCCAACTGTCATCCTCACACAGACGTGTATTCCACAGAAGGCAGAGGGATAGAATGGCTAACCAAGAAAATGCCCACTTTCTAAAAGTGGCATTTTCAAATTTACAATTTGAAAACCAACTTCACCAAAAGATTTATTTATAAATTGTGAGTTCAGAGACCCCAAACTCCAGTTTTCTAACTGATCCCAATAGTAAATTATACTTACAAGATATTTCAAGGCAAGCCTCATGTTACTCTATGGGAGCGATAGTTCTTTCAATACTGAACACCAAATGTATCAGTATTTCAATATCAGAACATGTAAAACACATCAGTATATGTCCTACCTTTTAAATACAGTGGACCCTCCCCATGGGGCGGCCTTGGACCTACCTTCGGGGTGACGTAAATGCAGTAATATTGAAGGTTTGGGCCTGGCAAGTGGGTGCACTTGCCAGGTCGAAATGACAGTTTAAAACTGCACACACAGACACTGCAATGTTAGGCCTGGGGCATGCTTGTAGTGCTACTCATGTGGGTGGCACAGTGCTGTAGTACCGCTAGTAGCATTTGATTTACAGGCCCTGGGCACACCTGGTGCTCTGTACTGTGGACTTACTGGTAAATCAAATATACCAGTCATGGATAAAACAATCACAAATACCATTTAGACAGACAGCACTTGCATTTTAGCACTGGTCAGCTGTGGTAAAGTGTCAAGAGTCCTAAAGCCAGCAAAAACAAAATTCAGCACACACAGGATCAAAAACAGGAGGTCAGAAGCAAAACATTTGGGGATAACCGTGCAAAAATGGCCATACGGTACTATTACTTACACATTTTCCATTATAAAGCTGTGTTTATTTCTTAAATAAACTTTTTGGGGCACATACAAGCCAGGCCCATGGCTGCTGAAAAGTCCTTAAATAGGAAAATAGGGGTTAAAATCCATGCAGAAACATCAAAATACCCCTGCTGTAAACTATAATTACTAGGATGACAGAAGAAGAAGCAAGCAAATACGAGTAACAATAAAGCAGGGATAGCCATCACTGGCGTAATTCAGTGTAGGATAATCATGTGGAATTAACTAAATATTCAGCAAGATTACCCAGAGTTACACGAGAATAGTAATTCTGCGTTTAGTGCTATTTCCTAATGGAAAAATACCATCTTGCATCCAAAATGGGTGCTAGAAGGCATTTTTCACTAAGGAATATTGCTAAATGTTCTGCTGTGATAACATTTTCTACCCAACTTACTTCTGGCATCTAGCACTACTTTCCTAGTACCAAAAATGGACACAAGAATACATTTTGCATTATGAAATGGCGCTAAATGCAGCAGAACACAAAGAGCGAGTGTGAGGGCAAGGTTTCGCTAAATTTGCTCTTCTAGTAGGATTGTTTTTCTACCAAATTATTCTTACTTACGCGAGCAGGTGTAATTGCGTTATTATTGGTAATTCTGAATCAAAGAGTAATGCAGAATTACCAAAATTACTTTGACTACGCCAACATAATTAAAACTACACCCACCCCTTCAATAAAGCCAACCAATGATGAGCAACAGATGGGCTACAAGCCATGTAAGTTCTCGGTAAACCAAAAGCAGATAGATTGTGCTTTCTGGTAGGCTAGACCTAAAAACCAGCACCAGAAGAGCAGTTCATAACTGGCATGGGGCATCTTAACATCTCTGGAACACTTTCGCCTCTGTAGTGAGGTACAGAACTGAGATCCATCTACTACTTTTTTTCTGGGAGCAATTAAAATAAATGACAAGTACTATTACCATCCTGAAGCATTTGAATACCTCTTCTCATGTGGCTGGCTGTCTGTCTCACATCTCTGTTTTCAATTAATGTGTCTATTCCACAGAACATTGTTGAAGTCATTTTGTTTTTTGAAACGTTCACGTTTAGTCAATATTTTCACCTTGTCATACAGTGTCTTAAAAGGCCCACTCGAAGGGGAAGACTACTCAAAAAAACAGACCAAATGCTATGCACATTAAGGACAAATCGAATACAGAACCGGAGGAACAGGTTAACCCACATAAGAAGTTGCAGAAAGGTGTTTATACCTTGCATTGTTTTCAGAGTCTGAACAGGTTTACAGTGGAGAAAGGCAGGTGCATCTTGCACGGGTGCTAAGTGATAGTGGTAGCAATTACTACCCCTATGTTGGTCGGTCCTATTTCTGTGTACTGATTTGCAACCTTTCTGACAAACTACTGAACCTTTAAAAGTATGCATCCGCTGTCCTACTCCAGTGTACTAATTTGCATCTGTTCTGACAAGCTCATGAATCTCTCAAAGTATGCTTGCACCTAGTTTCCGATTGCTTTAGAAGTGCCGAGTTCTTTGTAGCTGTTAACAAAGACTTTGTGTAAGTTATCTGCACTGTTTTAAAAAAGTTACAAAAATGTAACGATCACCCTTAATTAAAGCACATGTCTTGTGATGTCAGTTCCAGTAAAGTTATTGCTGTTAGGGTCTGTGAAGTCACAGTAATGTGAGATGGGTGGGAGTGGGTATGCATAGTCACATCCGCTCTGCCATTGATTTTGGTGAAATTAAGCCACTAGTGACAGGTACAGGGTGATGAATCACAAATTGCAGCCTTTACAAAGGCCCAACCTATTGATATTGGCAATGCTTGTTTTTGTTCTGCCCCCAAATGGTTAAATAGCCTGGTACCGAATTGTGTTGTATAGTAAATAGCTTGTTGAGGTCTTGCTCTTGTCTCACACTGCTGCCTCGTGGTATCATGAAGTGGAATTCTGCTGGAGCAGAATTCCATGTTTCAAATTAGACGAACGCTCCTGTTTGGACAGTTGAGGACATTGGCCATCAAGAGACAGTTCGCTCAGTGAAGTCGCTCATTAAATACAACTTACCTTCCCCTTTGAAGCGTGTCCAGTGCAATGTTTGCAAAGAGGGTGAGAAGAGGCTTAAAGTTGGCAAGCAAACAGAGATGGGACATATAAGAATTCTGGGCGAGCCTTTGCATAGTGTGTGCGTTGATTTTGTCAGTCCCATGCAGGACTTGAATAGTGATTGTAGATTTGCATTGGTGGTATTAGATGTCTATTCAAGGTGGTTGAATGTTGTGTTTATAAGAAAAATTACTACAGAAAACACCATAAAGAGCTTGTCTTTTGTCATAACAGACAATGGTACACAGTTGGTGTCCCATGAAATGAAGATGTTTCCTAATTGGCATGGCATCATGCATCACTGCACCTCATTTTACAATCTGCAGGGGAACGGTATTGTGGAGAGAGCTAATAGAATGATTAAGGGTGTTATTCAAATGGCTGATGCAGGAGGAAATGATGTTAAAGGAGTAGTAGAGGATTTGATAGGGCTAATAGCACCACTAAACAAAAATTGACATTAAATATGCCTTTTGTAATGATGAGGGGAAGAGATCCTGGTTCAAAAATAAGTATCTGCTTCGCTGAAGGAGTGGGTAACTAGAGGTGAAGTACAATAACCCATGTCTGCGAAGGTCATCTTTGACAGTAAAGTAACAATCTCAGAAGGGGATTAGGTGAAGGTTAATATAGGACGGGTAATGAGAGGTCTATCCAAGTTTAAGGGCTCATGTAGAGTGCAATGTGTACATAAGCACTTTGTGTTTTTGGGAAATGGTGAAAAATGGAAGCGACATACAGTTGCAATATATCAGAGACGTGGTGAGTGCAAGGAAAGTCAGATGAAGTTAATGGGGTGTTGAGTGAGGAGATAAGGCGCTAAGGATGTCAAATTACCCTATATATTATGACAGGGGAACCAAACAAGGGAAACACCCTACCCTTAGAGGTATAAATCACCTCAAAACAAGCGTCGGTACTGAAAGACGCCGCTATTTTTGAATACTTACATGCCGTTTCAACAACTTTAGATTTGAAGTATAGATTGGATATCAGTTGTGTTTGAATGACGTATTGGATTGGATACAAGTTGATGACTATTTGTCTCTGAAATTGTGGTGGATTTACAAGCCCTGAAGAAGTCGTAAGGGATGTAAACATTTCCCAAGACGAAACACGTGTTGGCTGGATGTGCAATCTACCTTTGATGTTCTGAATTTTTCCAATAAACTTTTGGATTCATCAGTGGACTCTAAAATTTGCTCTATGAGACATGGACTTTTATGATATTGTCTATTTTTCATAATATTCTGTACATGGTTCCACAAGAGGGGAACCTCACTGTGTATTGAAGTCAGATGAAGTTGGCTGAAATTTGCAATTGGTACATGTTGATGAAAGAAGATGAGTTTGAGCTGACAAGGGAAGCTATTGAGGTACCACCGGTTTCCACCAAAAACACTCATTATAGTGAAAACAGGAACATTAAAGAGACAAGGTGTGTGAGAAATCGCAGACTGCCAGTATGTTTGAAAGATTATGTTTATTAATGATCTTATATCTTGTTTTGGGCAGTAACTTAACTCAATTTTCCATTCAATCAATACCTTGTTGGGCCAAACTGTTTTGTTCTAAGAAATAGTTTGGTATATTATGCTTTGTTTGTTGCTCTGATGAGACAATTATCTATTAGAACAAAGGGGGATGTGTTGTATAGTAAATAGCTTGTTGAGGTCTTGTGCTTGTCTTGCGCTGCTGCCCGTGCTATCATGTAGTGCAATTCTGCTGTAGCAGAATTCCACATGTTTCTAATTAGATGAACGTACCTGTTTGGACAGTTGAGGACGCTGGCCAGCAAGGGATGGTTCACTCTGGGAAGTCGCTCATTAAATACAACTTAACTTCCCCTTCGAAGTGTGTCCAGTGTACTTCTTTACAGCAATTACCGACAGCAACATCTGTGGTTTAAACCAATTCAGGATAGCAACTGGTCTGTGTAAAATCTATTTCTTTACAAATACGCATATTGGGGGTCATTACAACCCTGGCGGATGGTGTTAAAGCGGCGGTAAGACCGCCAACAGGCTGGCGGTCTTTTTTTCAGTATCATGACTGTAGGAGGCTTGACTGGCTTGTAGTGAGTACCAAAGGGTACTTACACCTTGCACCAGGCCCAGGTATCCCTTATTAGTGTAGAGGGGTGTCTAGCAGCTTAGGCTGATAGAAAAGGTAGCTTAGCAGAGCAGCTTAGGCTGAACTAGGAGACGAGTGAAGCTCCTACAGTACCACTAGTGTCACATGCACAATATCATAAGAAAACACAATACACAGATATACTAAAAATAAAGGTACTTTATTTTTATGACAATATGCCAAAGTATCTCAGTGAGTACCCTCAGCATGAGGATAGCAAATATACACAAGATATATGTACACAATACCAAAATATGCAGTAATAGCAATAGAAAACAGTGCAAACAATGTATAGTCACCATAGAATGCAATGGGGGCACATAGGAATAGGGGCAACACAAATCATATACTCTAGAAGTGGAATGCGAACCACGAATGGACCCCAAACCTATGTGACCTCGTAGAGGGTCGCTGGGACTGTAAGGAAACAGTGAGGGTTAGGAAAATAGCCCACCCCAAGACCCTGAAAAGTGGGTGCAAAGTGCACCTAAGTTCCCCAAAGAGCAAAGAAGTCGTGATAGGGGAACTCTGCAGGAAAGACCAACACCAGCAATGCAACAACGATGGATTTCCAGACGAGAGTACCTGTGAAACAAGGGGACCAAGTCCAAAAGTCACGATCAAGTCGGGAGTGGGCAGGTGCCCAGGAAATGCCAGCTGTGGGTGCAAAGAAGCTGCCACTGGATGGTAGAAGCTGTGGATTCTGCAAGAACGACAAGGGCTAGAAACTTCCCCTTTGGAGGATGGATGTCCCACGTCAGGAAGAGTCGTGCAGAGGTATTTTCGTACAGAAAGACTGCCAACAAGCCTTGCTAGCTGCAAAGGTTGCAGTTAGGGTTTTTGGATGCTGCTGTGGCCCAGGAGGGACCAGGATGTCGCCAATTGCGTGAGGAGACAGAGGGGACATCCAGCAAGACAAAGAGCCCACTCAGAAGCAAGCAGCACCCGCATAAGTGCCAGAACAGGCACTACAAAGTGGAGTGAGCCGGAGCTCACCCGAAGTTGCACAAGAGGGTCCCACGAAGCCGGAGGACAACTCAGGAGGTCGTGCAATGCAGGTTAGAGTGCCGGGGACCCAGGCTGGGTTGTGCACAAAGGAAATCCTGGAAGAGTGCACAGGAGCCGGAGTAGCTGCAAAACACGCGGTTCCCAGCAATGCTGTCTAGCTTGGGGAGGCAAGGACTTACCTCCACCAAACTTGGACTGAAGAGTCACTGGACTGTGGGAGTCACTTGGATAGAGTTGCTGAGTTCAAGGGACCTCGCTCGTCGTGCTGAGAGGAGACCCAGAGGACCGGTGACGCAGTTCTTTGGTGCCTGCGGTTGCAGGGGGAAGATTCCGTCGACCCACGGGAGATTTCTTCGGAGCTTCTAGTGCAGAGAGGAGGCAGACTACCCCCACAGCATGCACCACCAGGAAAACAGTTGAGAAGGCGGCAGGATCAGCGTTACAAGGTCGCAGTAGTCGTCTTTGCTACTTTGTTGCAGTTTTGCAGGCTTCCAGCGCGGTGAGCAGTCGATTCCTTGGCAGAAGGTGAAGAGAGAAATGCAGAGGAACTCTGATGAGCTCTTGCATTCGTTATCTAAGGAATTCCCCAAAGCAGAGACCCTAAATAGCCAGAAAAGGAGGTTTGGATACCTAGGAGAGAGGATAGGCTAGCAACACCTGGAGGAGCCTATCAGAAGGAGTCTCTGACGTCACCTGCTGGCACTGGCCACTCAGAGCAGTCCAGTGTGCCAGCAGCACCTCTGTTTCCAAGATGGCAGAGGTCTGGAGCACACTGGAGGAGCTCTGGGCACCTCCCAGGGGAGGTGCAGGTCAGGGGAGTGGTCACTCCCCTTTCCTTTGTCCAGTTTCGCGCCAGAGCAGGGCTGAGGGACCACTGAACCGGTGCAGACTGGCTTATGCAGAGATGGGCACCATCTGTGCCCATCAAAGCATTTCCAGAGGCTGGGGGAGGCTACTCCTCCCCAGCCCTGACACCTTTTTCCAAAGGGAGAGGGTGTAACACCCTCTCTCTGAGGAAGTCCTTTGTTCTGCCTTCCTGGGCCAAGCCTGGCTGGACCCCAGGAGGGCAGAAACCTGTCTGAGGGGTTGGCAGCAGCAGCTGCAGTGAAACCCCGGGAAAGGTAGTTTGGCAGTACCCGGGTCTGAGCTAGAGACTCGGGGATCATGGAATTGTCTCCCCAATGCCAGAATTACCATTGTGACGCTATACATATGTCGTGACATATGTATAGTGCACGCGTGTAATGGTGTCCCCGCACTCACAAAGTCCGGGGAATTTGCCCTGAACAATGTGGGAGCACCTTGGCTAGTGCCAGGGTGCCCACACACTAAGTAACTTAGCACCCAACCTTTACCAGGTAAAGGTTAGACATATAGGTGACTTATAAGTTACTTAAGTGCAGTGGTAAATGGCTGTGAAATAACGTGGACGTTATTTCACTCAGGCTGCACAGGCAGGCCTGTGTAAGAATTGTCAGATCTCCCTATGGGTGGCACAAGAAATGCTGCAGCCCATAGGGATCTCCTGGAACCCCAATACCATGGGTACCTCAGTACCATATACTAGGGGATTATAAGGGTGTTCCAGTATGCCAATGTAAATTGGTGAAATTGGTCACTAGCCTGTTAGTGACAATTTGGAAAGAAATGAGAGAGCATAACCACTGAGGTTCTGAATAGCAGAGCCTCAGTGAGACAGTTAGTCATAACACAGGTAACACATACAGGGCACACTTATGAGCACTGGGGCCCCGGCTGGCAGGGTCCCAGTGACACATACAACTAAAACAACATATATACAGTGAAATATGGGGGTAACATGCCAGGCAAGATGGTACTTTCCTACAATGACCATGGCGGTTACCGCCATGGTCATCCGCCGCTTCTCCGTTCCGCCCGTCAGGGCGGAGACGACCGCTCGGCTGTAGACCTGGGTCTCCAGCCCGGCGGCCGTCACAATACTGCCACCGGTATTTTGACCCGGCTTACCGCTGTGGATTTCCAGCGGTAGGAACCGCCATGAAATCCATGGCGGTAAGCACTATCAGTGCCAGGGAATTCCTTCCCTGGCACTGATAGGGGTCTCCCCCACCCCCCACCCCCACCCTGAATCCCTCCCCTACAACCCCCCCCACCCCTCCCATCCCCCAAAGGTGGCAGGGCCCACCTCCCCACCCCGACCCACAACATCACAGAACTCACACACACATGACATGCACGCAGGCACCACCAACACACACACGCACACACACCGACATACATGCCTACATCCACACACACAGTCAGACACGCACACCCATGTACAGACATACACGCACTCATTCCCAAAACACGCAACACCCCCGCAAGCATACACGCACTCACACACCCCCTCTACATACACAGACGCACACCCCCATGCACCCACACAACACACAACACCCCACCCAACCCCTCCCCTAACAGACGATCGACTTACCTGTTCCGTCGATCCTCCGGGAGGGGACGGGAGCCATGGGGGCTGCTCCGCCGACACCACACCACCAACAGAACACCGCTGCGCTGAATCACAGAACGTGATTCGGGGGGCGGTGTTCTGTTGACGTGGCGGTGGAGGTGGAGCAACCTCCACTTCTCCGACACCCGCCAGTATGGCTGTTGGCGGCTCTCCGTCAGAAAAAGGACGGAGAGCAGCCAACAGTCATAATACGCCGAGTGGCAAACCGCCACTACTGGCGGTCTTCCACACGGCAGTCCCTTGGCGGTCTTGTTAAAAGACCGCTGAGGTTGTAATGACCCCCATTGTCCCTGTGAACTCTGGTACTAAATGAGGAATCCAAGTGGCAAAATGCAGCACACATTGAAGTACCAAAGTGTCATTTTGGAATGATTGCTTATGTTCAAGGAGGGACACCTTCCTGCACATAAACAATCACCCATGGCATTTTGCTCTTTCTATGTGTACTGCGTAATGCAGCACACATGGAAAAAGCAAAAAACGAGGAGGAACAAAGCATTCCTCCTCGTTTTGCCATGCTAACGCCACCCCTGAGGTGGCATTAGTTTTTGGTACTGCCACGGGTTTATGATTACTCGTAAATCTGGACAGCATCAAAAGCAATGGGTGGTGTGGTGGAACGCCTACAGCAAAGCCCACTGCATGCCCCTCTGATGCAGAAAACATCAGATGGGCCCATATTTACAAGGAGGCATAACACCACAAAAGGAGGTGTTAAACTTCCTTGTAAATATGGAGCAATGCTTTGCGTCACGAAAAGTGACATTCCTTTGGCGCTTGGGGCTCTTCACTCTGTCCCTAAGTCTTTTTAAATTATGACTCCGCCCTTACATTTATTCTTAGTTTAAAGGTGGTTTCCACAAATAAAAGCGCTTATCAAAATCAGGGCCATGTATTCTCATCCACATGTAAGCAAATACCACTTGATGCCTTTTGTATATTTAAAATTGTTCATTTTTGTAATTTTTACATCACATTTACTGGGTAAATGCAGGTTTAAAGCATGGTATGCAGACCAAACTGAATGAAGCTAAGGCTTATAGTTTTCTCTCTGCTGTCTTTATCCAGGAAAAAGTCTGCCGTTTGTTTTCTTAAAATAATGACCAGGATCTCACACCACTGCATGACGCTGTAAGGGACAAACTAAAAGATGGTCTATAGAAAGACGTCCTTGCAGAAAAGGTACTGAATGTTGTGAACTATATCCAAGGCCAATGGAAATATATCATTTTGTGGCCACAACATGTCTCAAATAACACTGAGTTTAACTTACTTGCCACACAATAAACTATATGATGAATACTTTACAGATTTCAACCAAAAAAGTGTGTTTCTAATTAAGACAGAACAAAAATTACAAAAACAAAATCACAAGTGATCCTGCAGTGACGGAAAGGTTCTCTGTTTTTAAGTGTTTGTACTAACTAATACGGTATTCAGGTATTAAACTGGCATGATTGATGTGACAACAACAATCTTTGTTTAATTGACAACATTGCAAATTTATATTACTTTTGCGTTTGATGTACTAAATCACATAATTTATCTTTTCTCATTGTGTTTCTACTCCCCTCTGCAACATAATTCAGTTCTCTTCTGTCATATGCCATGACTATATCCAGACAGCACTGGTGCTAAATAAATAATTTGAAGCAGAAGACTGAGAAAGTTGGACACAGACTATGGGCAATTAAAGTCTGAGGCCCTCATTATGAGTGGCATTAGGAGGATGGGATAATGTTCACACCATTTAAAAGCGGATACCTCGGGGTTTGATATTCAGCATGTGCGATCATCGACCCAATTACAAGATTTGCCCTTTAAATGGAGGATAACATGCATATTTTGGTACTTTGTGCACCAAAATCTGAATTTACATGTATTTTTAGGACATTTCCCCTGGGTAATCACATCTGAAAGTTTATGGGAGAAGAGATAATTAACATGAAACTTGTAATCCCGATCCCTGTGCAAACAGGTGGCTGTGCTGGTATCGAAAGAGCGGAGCAATCATAAAAGGAGCATTGGTAGTGCTAGAGAATAAAAAAGAACGACTGTGGAGATAATCATGAAGATCAGTTTTACAGTTTCACCGTATGCAAAAGTGGTCTTTTGCGGTATTACATAATTTCCACTGTGTGCAACTGAAATGGTACAATTGCCTTATGTGCGCACATGTACCTAGTGCGGTCAGAAGGCCGCAGGCGCATTAGACAAGATAACAAACGCACTTACGGTTGAACGCTCCCTATTTATGGAGCAGGTACTCTTGTTCAAAATGAGTCACGTGCAAAATTGGGGGACACCCCAAACAAATTAATTGCGCACTAGTCAAATGTGGCCGTATTGTGGAACTTGAAGGCCACACCAGCTTTGTGCTGTATTTGCTAAGAAGTCCTATCTCGCTTCTGGTCCTCTTGAACAGATGCTATAGACGAATTTTCGTTCTTTCTGTAGGTACCAGCTGAAGAGGTCCAGACGCTGGCGCTTCCGTGCAGTTGCAGGTTCATTCATTTGGAGTTTCACCGGGGTGTGGGCTTGGACACGAGGGGAGGGGTCGCCTGTGACGCGGTGCTTCTCCCGAAGACAGGAGAACAATGCACGTTCTCTCTGGATGTCACCTGCAGAGACCTTCATACATTTGCATTTCTGCTTTTTGTGGCATAGCCGGTGAGAGCTGGAGGGGCAATGAGAAGAGACTAGAGGACATGAAAGGTGGGATTGTCCAATTGTCATCTGCTCCTCAGCCACCTGGCCGCTGTGATCCTGATGAGTGGAGACAGATAATGGGTCACCTCACTGCACGCTGCCCCTCTACTTTCTGGGGGTCAAGGCCTGAGAGGCTAAAAGAGACTGAACCATGACCTTCTTTGCTGCCATTCACTGGGAATTACTCAGCATGCCCCAGGTTAAAACTTTCTTAAGGCGAGAAGACCTGAAGCTTCAGCTTTGGTTTCTAATTTGTAAGCGAGTCACAGAAAACCTAACGCGGGGACTAACTCTTTAAAATAGATTTAAAAAATCGATATATCCCATTTTGTTATTTAAAACATTTTAATTGAAGTGGGAAATTGAATGAAAAAACACAGTGTAAGATACGTGGATAAAGAATGTTAATATCCACCGAGTGCCTAAAGTGTCACTTCGAAGAACAGTAAGCCTGTTATTGCTAAAGCCATGGCAGACTTTTGTTAATTTGTTTTTCGGGGGTTTACATTTTCTGCATTAATAATGATGATTAAAGTACCGTTTTATGATTGATTTTGTGTATTTTGGAGGTCTCTCCCGCTGCCTTTCCAATGTGAATACTAGTTCATTAATTTGCAGAAAGTTCCATTGTGTAAATATTTCATATTTGTTATAACATCTCTGGATGGTATTAGAATAGATGATGCTGAATACGTTTTTTTTAATGGGGTTATGCTTGTGTTTTAAGGTAATGTTGTGTATTTTTCCCTTTGTTCTGATGTATGAAATAAATTATGTATTTGCTTCGACCATGAAGATTTCACAATTTTTCTAATGTATTATTCATAATTGTGTATAACAACCCCTTTGATTTTCGGGGTGAGCAAGAAATCGTTCCTGTTCTACTAGGAATGCTGTCTGACTTATTTTTGATTTTGCTGATCACTTGGGAATAATTCAGATGTTGTATACTCCGTATTATTAAGAGAGCCTTTGCGCCATTTACACAGTGTCACTTATTTTTGAATTTCATAATAAAATGCTTTAACTTTTTACTGATCTAGAACTAAATTATTGAGGGGGCCCGATTACTTCTTTGAACAGTTTTACTTTGATAATCGTAGTTTAAGGTTTGTCTTAACATGCAATTCCTCCATGTTGGAGAACCAAATGAGGTAAAATTTTGGGCTGTACATTTATGGAGTGTCTACATTTTGGAATATGTCTCAATTACTTACCGGTGATTGCATTACTCTGAATCCTCTTCTCTCGCTTCTATTCATTACGACATTGAGGCAATCCTGCTTCGCCAGACCCCCATACCATGTGATTTTCTTAACATGTATTCCTCCTGTATGTACAATGTAATCTGACCAACCTTCAAGTTTTGGTTGGTCTGGACTACCTGGTAGGGATGTAATGAATAGAAGAGAGGGAAGGGGACTCAGAGTAATGCAATTACCGGTAAGTAACTGAGACATTACCTCATCGTCCCCTCCTCGCTTTTCTTCATTACAACACTGAGATATACAAAGCCAGTACAGGACAACCAAAAAGGTAATGCACAAACTCATAAATATGAAATGCAAAAGGAAACTAATGAACCCTTAATCATAAGTCATAGATTCCAACACCGTAGAACCAAACACTTTAGACAGTTCAATCCCCTGAAAAAACCAATGCGAGGCAAAAGACAACAGAGATGAGCAGGTAGCTGCCCTGCAGATCTCCAAAATGGAAGCACCCCAAATCTCAGCCCAGGAGGGAGACATTGATCTAGTAGATCTACCCTGAACACCTAAAGGAGAGACCTGACCTGAAGCCTGCTAGGCCAGAGAAGTAAAATACCAAACCCACCAACTGAGGAAGTGGAAGGTGTCAATCCCTTATGTACAGGGCAAAAAAATCACAAACTGAATCAGAAAGAGGGAGAGAAGCAGCCCAATTCAAATACATCACAAGAGCCCCCCTGAAATCCAGACAATGAAGGCGCACCACCTCCTCAGAGAAAGGAGACTCGAAAAAGGTGGCCAACAACACCTGGCCTATGTGAAACTGGGAAGCACCCTTAGGATGAAAGGAGAGAAGAGAGTGCAGAACCACCCAGTCTGCAAAAAGCCAACACAGAAAAAATACTCAGCCCACTGTAACGCCCAGCTGACAAACTTGTCAGAAAAAAAAAACGTTTAAAGTGACAGCAACCAGATATCAATGGACTCCAGGGTATCAAATGAAGGACCCAATAAAGCCTCCAAAACCAAAAGACCGATCCAATGAAGGAACATGGTTCCTAGGAGAAGGAGGAACATCCATGAAGCCCTTGTGCAAACTGTTTACTAAACCTTCCTTATAGGACAAAATGTCCCAAGAACTTTCTAAACGTCTTAATGGTAGCCCATTGAAGTCTAAGGGTGGCTACCTTCAACCCCAAGAAAGCACCATCTTGCAGAAAAAACATCACACCAAACAAGTCAGAAGGACCAGACCTGTACCATAACACCACACGCCATAAGAAATCTAGAGTGCCTAGAAGCAAGCAGTCTGACCCAAGCCAGTAGGCATTCCCTTACGCAGCAAACCTAGGCATTCAACTTCTAGGCTGCTAACCTGACTTGACAGAACATCCTGCTGTATTACTGGGAACAGCAGCAGGGAGGGATTCAGGGGCAACATCCATTTCACCGCATAGGTACATCTCCACCAGAAGAAGACACCAAGAGGAGCAAGGCCAAACTGGAGCAACAGAAGAACCAATGATCTCTCTATCCGCACCATGAGAAGGAATTGGAGATTTAGCGGAAATGGATGGATGGCAGAAAGAAGACACAAGGCCCTCTGCATGAGAAATTCCTATGTCCATGAACAAAACTTCAGTAGTCTGGCATTGAGAGAGTTTGCAAAAAGATTTAGCACCGGAACACCCCACTGCCCCTTTATCTCCACAGACATCGCCTGCTGGAGACAAACATCCACTGACAATGGACATTTTCTGCTAAAATGTCTGCAAGAGTATTGGATACCCCCTGGATGTGAAAGGGAGACATCAACAACAGTCTGGTCTCAGCCCAGTCAAACAGCTTGTATGCAAACCTCACTAGGGAAAGAGACCTGCCCCCAGCCCCATCGGGGCACATAATTCTTCACTGTAATATTGTCTGTATATATCAGAACAACTGCCCCCACAGAAATCAGAAGAAGATCCTCAGAGATAAACAGACTGATTTCAGCTCCCACCAACTCGATGATCTCCTGGTCTGAGACAGGATCCAAGAATCCCTGACTTGACGAACACTCATCCAAACCCCCCAACCCGACAGACTGGCATCTGTTGAGATAATTCTGGGAGTGGGACAGGAGAGAGTGAGTCCCCACAGGAGATAATCCTTGACCAGTCACCACCAAAGGTCCCTCCGAACCTGATGAGAGAGAGGAATCTGAAAGGACAGGGGTTGACAAACGTAAGACCAATAAGCCAGAATGTGAGCCATTAGCTTGTGGAGATGAACACGAGCGCAGGAAACTAGAAACACTGTTGCTGCCAAATCCCCCCTGCACCTGCAACCAAATAGCAGCCGCCTGGTTGGGTTGGGCCAAAGGTACAAAATGTAGGCTCAATTTATGTCCACTCTAGAGGTTGGAAAGGAAATTAACCTCAAATTATCACAAAATCTTTCCCCAATAAACAGATGGTCTTGCTCTGGCACAAGGTTGGATATTTCCAGATTTATCAGAAACCCTTGCCCCAGCAAAATGGCAAGAACCACCCTGTGAGTGAGTCAAAAACTTGGTAGAAGCTTGAACTAGTCAATCGCAGGTATGAAAAAATATCCCTTGAAGGTGAACCAATGCTACCAACGGGGCCAGAACCTTTGTAAAACTCCCTTGGGGTGGACTTGAGACCGCATGGCAAAACTGAGAATTGAAAAAGACTGTCCCTAATGGCAAAGCGCAGAACATGTCGATGTACGTATGCCATAGGAACATGCAAGTAAGCGTCCTGAAGATCTATTTAAGGCATAAAATTGCATATGCGTATTCAGGGGATTATGGGTCACCAATATGAAATGAACCATCCTGATCCAAACTTCCACCCTTTGCAGGACCAGAACAGGTCTGAAAACCTCCTGACACTGCCTATATCAGAAACAAAAAGGAACAAGTGCCTTTTCCCAGCCCTGTCATGGGTACCAGAACAATAGTACCTTTCCCCAGAAGGGCCTGACACCACCCAAAAGAGCTTGTCTCCTCTCTGGAATCCCGGGGACAGAGGTACAGATGGTGTCCTATTCAGAAGGCAGGCTGCTCAAAGCCTAAAAGCCAGCCATTCCTGACAAAAATCAATTGAACTTTTGCATCCTGTTCCCAGGCCTCTCCCAAAATTGTCAGGACTTCTTTTTTGTGGATCCTTACAACCCCTTTTCTCCCACTGAGGATGACTCTTTGGGTAGAAACTTCCACCCATGCCCTGAAAATGGCTGTGAATCCTTCCCAGATTAATTAAAGGGTGAGGAAGGCCAATCACCAAACCCTCATCCACAAATAAAACATCACCTGTAGTTCCAGTTGTACTAGCAATTCAGAACAATCAGACTCCACCTGAATTGCAGAGGTCAACTTTTCAAAGTCTGAGACAAGAGATTGGGCAGCGTAAGCAGAATAAATACTGGCCTGAAGAGTCAGAATTTATGTGAAAAAGGCTTTCTTAAGAGCCACTTCCACATCCTTATCAGTAGCACCGGAAGAAGACAACCTTCAGGGTTTATGGACATTCTACCAATTAGAGTAGCCTGCATAGCATCCAATGTAACATTAGGCTGCAGAGAGGCTTGTTTTCCTCTAGTGAATAAAGCTTCTGCAAAATCCATGGAACCGAGGAGTGGGCCAGAACACTCCATCCTCCAACCATCAAGTCTATACTTCAATGAAACGGGCTTGCAAAAAACTGGAGGTGTAATGTATTGAGGAATAAAACGCTGGCCACTGCTGCCTCCAACAGCTTGTGGACATCTGCCACTGAGAACAAGGCCAGATGGTCAGCAGAATCCCTAGAACAGCTTCTCAGAGCAGAAAGTGGATCAGCCGCATCTGAAGAAGATGTGAGTGCATCTGACCTTGTTTGGTCTTTATTAATTTATCTATAATAATATAAGGGACACTTTAGAGGTTTGATGGACTTTTTGACTTCGCTAAGAGTGTTCCACCTTGGACACAATCTTTACTGTTGACATGACCAACAACAACACAAACCTGTTTTAACAAATTATAGTCAGAAACCTTTGAGACAGTAAACTTTACACACCATGGCCCATGTGGCCACAAATAACCACACCTTTTAGTAAAGTTAGAAATTTTATTTCCCTAGATTAACAATGCTAATATCACGTAAATTAATCTTAGAATCAAATGATAGACATACATAAATAACACAGGCTGACCAAAGCGACGGCAAAATCATCTCAAATTAATCAAAGCATTTATCATTAAACATTCAAGGGTTACCATACAAATTAATAACAGCAATAACTGAATAGTAGAAATGGCATATGTCTAAACATTGACAGGGGAATAAAATCAATCCTTTGTTAATGACATACATTTGTTAGCATATGGCACACTAACAAACCCTCCAATTCGAATGGCATGGATGGGCTTCATGCAAAAGTAATTTAGTCAAAAGTTAATTTGGGAAACATCTATCTAGGGCTCTAACAAAATAGTGGTTGGTATTTAAAAAAAAGAACAAAATCTATGACAAAGACAATTGCATTTTGTTATACCTCTCCTGAATGGATCAGCAAGCATGGATGCCTTCGCCAGTTGGACATCCGTCTTGTCAGCTCTGGCAGGGGAAAATGAAGGGGATTAGCTCAGCCATGATTGGGCTCTAAGTTAACTGAACCAACCCAGAAAGGGCATCAAATGAACATTTACTTATGCCATGAAGCTTAACATGAGTCCTTGTCGACTAGCCCCAAAATCTCACAATTACTCTATGCCTAGTAAATCGAAGCAAATACATTTCATTAATATATTAATATGGCCCACTAATACATTTAACTCTATATGTGCATATTATTTCTAAACAGTAATAGTATTTCTTTATTAATGTAGTACACATGATGATGGCCACTTAGGTGGGCACAATTTCCAAACACTTGATTAATTCACGTCAATTCTTAGCTACTAATCAATGCAGATTTATTATTAATTAATTCACAATCACTCCTTTGATGACTAGGGGGGTCATTCTGACCTCGCCGGTAAAAGGCGCTTACCGCCGGTCAGAAGACCGCCATAACACCGCCGCGGCCGCGGAAAGCCGCCACGGTCATTCTGACCCACAACGGCCAAACCTCCAAAAATCCGACCTCCACTGCAGGCCGCCACATCAGCGGGCAGCGATAAACTGGAGATGACCAAACCTCCACCGTCACGCCAACAGAAATACGCCCATGCCATTTCGACCCACGAATCAACGCGGCGGGCTTTCCAACGCGGTATTCCATTGGCGGTACACACCGCCGCGGTCAAAATACACACACAGCACCAAAACACAGGCACATTGGACAATTACAAATACACACACCTGATACACATACACAACCCACTCCCACACAATCAATCAACTATAAAACACACCCCCACATCACCCACAAACCCCTACGACCACAATTACTGAGAGAAGGAGAGAGAGACACAGCAGACAATCCATAGCAATACACACTGAGGCACACTACACCATCACACACACCACATAGTAGCACAAAGCACCACACACCAACATACTCATCATCACATACACCACCCCACACCTCACCCACACCACCCCATGGCACCCCAAAGGCACCCACGCTTTTCGGACCAAGAACTCCGGGTGATGGTGGAGGAAATCCTAAGAGTGGAACCCCAGCTCTTCGGCTCATAGGTGCAGCACACCAGTATAGCTAGGAAGGCGGAGCTATGGCAGCGGATCGTGGACAGGGTCAACGCGGTGGGACAGCATCCCAGGAATAGGGAGGACATCCGCAAACGATGGAACGACCTACGGGGGAAGGTCCGATCGATGGTCTACAGGCACAACATCGCGGTCCAGAAGACTGGCGGCGGACCCCCACCCACCCCTCCCGAATTTACATCATGGGAGCAAGAGGTCTTCAACATCCTGCATCCTCAGGGCCTCGCAGGAGTAGCCGGAGGAATGGACTCTGGTAAGTCCAATCTCAACTACTATATCCCCCCCACACCACCAGCATGCCAACCCACACCCCCACCCTCACCCCCAAACCCCCAGCACACATCCTCCCTGACAATGTCTCACCAGCACAACCCACCCATCCCAACACCAACTCCTGCATGCCAACACAATCCATGGACACCCATCACCCAAGCATGACCACTGCACTTACCCCCTCCCCCCCACTAACTACCCTCACAACACCTCCCTCAAGGGAATGCCTGCACTGGGGGACGAGGGCACCCATAACACGCACGCCATTGCACACACAGAAACAATAACCAAACTCTCTTACCCCATGCAGGACCCGAACGCCAACACACCAGCCAGGAGGGTCCAGAAATGTCCATCCCACCCCCGGAACAGGCCCACAGTGAGGACAGCAGCTCTGTCGACACTGAACCTGATGACCAGCCCGGACCATCGGGGACCTCTGGGCAGTCGGTTCCCCTCAGGCAGCCACAGGCCACACCAGACCCGACCCCCTCTGCCAACACCAGCACAGCTCCCACCCAGCGGGCCCATGCCTCTGTCTCTAGGACACGTCAATCAGCGGTGTGTCTGCCACTACAGGGCACCCAGGCTAACCCAACACCCCAACAACAACAGGGACCTGGGGGCAGTGGGAGCGGGCACACCGTCCAGGAGACAGAGGCCGGGGGAAACCGGGCAGCTCGGAGGGCTGCTGTGCGACAGGGGGGGGAGGAGAGGCCCAGGGAACCCACTCTCCAAGAGGCCCTCACCACCATCATGGGGGCCTACCACCACTCCCAAGAGACGATGGCGACGGTACTGGCCAGGTTCACGGAGATCCAGGCACAGCAGGAGGAACGCTGCATGGGGTTCAGGGAGGAGCTGAGAATCATCGGGACCGCAATGGGGACCATCGTCCTGGCCCTCAACAGGATAGAAGACGCGTTGCGGGACCATGTGGCACCACACAGGGCCCCTGTCACTAGCCCGGACCAGGAACAGCCTACCACCTCCGCCGGCGCAAGTGGACAGGAGGCCCCAACACCACGACAGGCCACCAGAACCCCACCTCCTGCTGAAGAACAACCACCCCGTAAGAGGAGCCT
Source organism: Pleurodeles waltl (assembly GCF_031143425.1). Classification (NCBI taxonomy): domain Eukaryota; kingdom Metazoa; phylum Chordata; class Amphibia; order Caudata; family Salamandridae; genus Pleurodeles; species Pleurodeles waltl. The sequence continues at coordinate 698,413,834 of NC_090442.1, read as the reverse complement.
GAGATCCAAAAAAAAGACAGAGTAGGATGTCAAGACCCCCGCCAGCAGGACATACCCCCTGAACTCTTCCCACTGTCCCACATTGCCACCCTGTCCAACCATGAACTGCCTCTGCCCCATCCTTCCACAGGCAAAAGGACAATGCACCTGTGAGACTGAGAACTGGACTCTGCCATGGACATTACTCCACCCCCACCCATCACCCTTATAATCACATGTACCAATATCTAGCACTGTAAATAAATCACATATTGCACACAAATCAGTTTGGAGTCATGCTGTATTATTAGCAAATGTATTACATATTACTGTTCAATATCTGTTCTGTCAATTAGTGATGACAACATACCAATGTCAATACGCTGTAGTTCATGGGCAAACCAAGCAGAAGTCAGGCACTGAGTCATACAGCACTGAGAAGGGAAGGGAAAAACAAAAATTACCCAAAAAGATCTGGTGGGAACTACAGAAAGTACAGATGCAGGAGGCTGTAAGCAATTGTGAAATGGCGTGGGTGATTCTTACCTGGGTGTTACTGGAAATACTGTTGTATCACTCTGTCCCTATTGTCTGTGTCGTCCTCTGAGTCTTCCTCCTCTTCACTCTCCACAGGCTCCACGGCTTCTACAACACCACCATCTGGACCATCCTCCTGCAGGAAAGGCACCTGGCGTCGCAAAGCCAGGTTGTGAAGCATACAGCACGCCACGATGATATGGCACACCTTCTTTGGTGAGTACATTAGGGATCCACCGGTCATATGCAGGCACCTAAACCTGGCCTTCAGGAGGCCAAAGGTTCGCTCAATCACCCTCCTAGTACGCCCATGGGCCTCATTGTAGCGTTCCTCTGCCCTTGTCCGGGGATTCCTCACTGGGGTCAGTAGCCACGGCAGGTTGGGGTAACCAGAGTCACCTATTAGCCACACACGTTGTCTCTGTAGCTGCTCCATCACATAGGGGATGCTGCTATTTCGCATCACATACGCGTCATGCACTGACCCTGGGAACTTGGCATTTACATGGGAGATGTACTGGTCAGCCAAACAGACCACCTGGACATTAATCGAATGATAACTTTTTCTGTTTCGGTACACCTGCTCATCGTCTTTTGGGGGTACCAAAGCCACATGGGTCCCATCAATGGCACCAATGATGTTGGGGATATGTCCAAGGGCATAGAAATCACCCTTCACTGTAGGCAAGTCACCCTCCTCTGGGAAAATGATGTAGCTCCGCATGAGTTTCATCAGGGCAGACAACACTCTGCTCAAAATCTTAGAAAACATAGGCTGAGACATTCCAGATGACATGGCCACTGTGGTCTGGAATGACCCACTTGCCAAAAAATGGAGGACTGACAAAACCTGCACCAGAGGGGGAATCCCTGTGGGTTGGCGGATGGGGGACATCAGGTCTGGCTCCAGCTGGGCACACAGTTCATGGATAGTGGCACGGTCAAGTCTGTATCGAAGTATTATATGGCGTTCTTCCATTGTCGACAGGTCCACCAGCGGTCGGTACACGCGAGGATTCCTCCTTCTCATCCCAAGTCCCAGCGGACGGTGCCTAGGAAGGACAACATGGAGCACAGAGTCAGCCAAACCACAGGTACGTACAGACAGCTTGCACAGTTAAAGAATGGCAATGGGTTGAAAGGCGTGTATGTGTGGCAATGCAAGGCCTAGGCCTGTGTGTTGCAGTCAAAATTAAGCCATGTAGGCCCTTGAAATGGCGGCTGCCTGACCTGTGAAGTGGGACAATGGGATGTGAGGTCAATGCGCTGGCGGGGCACACCGTGGCGGTAGGCGGTCGAAGACCGCGGCGCAAAGCCGCATTGGTTAACATTGAAGCCTATGGGTTTCAGGAGCCAATGACGAAGTGCGCCGGTGGTCGCGGTACGCACCGCCGCGGTACGCACCGCCGCGGGCGTGACCGCCATTTTCTATCTGCTTAATCACTCGAGACGTGATCATCCACAGGAGAGGACCTATACTGCAAGTGCTGCTGTGACCTCGGTCTGGAAGATACAATGGCTGCTGCGACTGGGGAAAGGGCCCCTGCCTTCACGTCTGAAGAGTTGGAGAAGCTCGTGGATGGGGTCCTCCCCCAGTATGCGCTACTCTACGGTCCTCCAGACCAACAAGTGAGTACACCGGGTGCACATGGAATGGGCTATGCCTGTGTGGATTGGGGTGGATGTAAGTTGGTGGGGTGGGGGCCGAATGAGGAGTGCAACGCCCGACAGATGAGAGCATGTGCCATATGGCAAAGTTGGAGGGGGGGGCCAATCACATCTAACATGCAGGTCATTGATGATTTCCTCCTTTCCACCCTGTACATGTCAAATAGGTCAGTGCCCATCAGAAGATCGAGATTTGGCGTGCCATCGCCAAGGAAGTCCGGAACTTGGGGGTCCACAACAGACGGGGCACCCACTGCCGCAAGAGGAGGGAGGACATCCGCCGCGGAACAAGGAAGACCGCAGAAACACTGCTGGGGATGGCCTCCCAACCTAGGAGGGGTGCCAGTCGCACCATGACCCCCCTGATGTCCCGGATCCTGGCGGTGGCCTACCCTGAATTGGATGGGCGCTTTAAGACATCACAGCAGACACAAGGGGGTGAGTATCAGCACATTCTCCTATCTTTCTGCGCAGTGGAGGCGTATGGGTGGGGGAGGAGGGCTGTGGGTGACATTAGGCCAGGGCGCTTTCTGTAGTGTAGTCCTCTCCCTTAGGCATGGCCCTGTGCCCCCGGCCCCCACCTCGGTAGGGTGACAAGTACAGCCATTGAAGGTCCAGCATCTCCCATGTGCGCGTTTGACGTCTCTTGGCCTGTTGTCTTAGTCAGTAGTACTGAGTAGTGTACCCCGAATGCGCGGCTTAGTGCATTAGGCACCTGTGTCTGTCCTCTCCGCCAACGGTGTTGACATTGCATGCACTCAACCTGGTCTTCTTTTTTCTCCCCCCACCCTTTATCTTCATCTTCTTGTGCATGTGTGCATTAGCATCATCAGGCGGAGGAGATTTGGCATCGGAGCACGAGGGAGCTGCAGGACACAAGGCCCCGGTGGGCCCAGGAACAGACACCGAGGGCACCAGTGATCCGGAGGGCGAGGGGAGCACCACGACGGGGACCGCTGGTGAGAGCAGCGAAAGCGACACGTCCTTGGGAGCTCCCTAGCGGTGGCGGCAACATCCGTGCCCCCTGCCTCTACAGGTACAGCCGCCACCCAGCGCACCAGCCCCGCCCTCCCAGCAGCCCCTCAGTCTTCGCTCCGTGCCCGTTCGCCCAGGAAGGCGCGCGTCTCCTTCGCCCCAGGCACCTCAGCCCCTGCCCCTGTTGCCCCTGCTGCCCTCAGTGCGGAGCTCATTGACCTGGTAAGGACGCTCATTGTTGGGCAGACGACCCTTTTGAATGCCATCCAGGGTGTGCAAAGGGAGGTGCAACAGAGCAATGCGTACCTGGAGGGCATTCATTCGGGTCAGGCTGCCCATCAACGAGCGTTCACTGCTCTGGCCTCAGCACTGACGGCAGCCATTGTCCCTGTTTCCAGCCTCCCTCTTCTTACTGCCTCCAGCCTTTCTCTGTCTCCTGTCCCTCAGCCTATCCCATCCACACCATCAGACCAGCCTGCACACACCTCAACACCCAAGAGCAGCTCATCCAAACACAAGCACCACAGATCCCACAAACACTCACCCAAGCAACACCCAGATGCAGACATGCCAACAGCCACTGCCACCCCTGTGTCCCCCTCCTCCTCGTCTCCCTCCTCCCTCCCTGTGATGTCTACACTCACACCTGCAAGCACCCCAACATCAGCCAGTGCTTCCATCACCACCTCACCCTCCAGTACAGTCCACACTCGTGCAGTCACCACCCCCACTGCCATTTACACGTCCCCTGTGTCCTCTCCCACTGTGTCTGTCACCCCCTCTTCCAAGACACACAAACGCAGGCAGCCACCCACCCAACAGCCATCCACCTCACGACAGCCTACAGCACCAGCACCTTCACCCAATGACAGCACACCTGACTCTCCTACAACCACCTCCTCTACCTCCACTTCCATCTCCACTTCTCCTACCCTTTACCTTGGCCCTAAGAAACTTTTCATGGCTAACCATGACCTCTTTCCCCCCGATGAGCTCCCCCATCCATCTTCAAAGAGTCCCAAGAGCACCGCAGCCACCACCAGCCCAGTTTCGGGTGTCACTGTTGTGCATGGGTTCTGGAGCCCACCCTTTGCCAGCAGTGACACATCGATCAGCAGCAAGGACACGTCCAGCCCCCCCCCGGCAAGAGGACCCGCAAAAACAAGGGCCGCCGTGCGAGGACCGACAGGGCTGCCCCCAAGGAGCAATGTGCGGCCACTTCACCACCCACACCATCTAGGGGAGGCAAGGGCCCGAGAGCCCCATCAAAGGAGCGGAAGGGCAGCAGGAGCGCGGAGAAGGTGGACCCCACATGCCACATCCCAGCTGGGAAGGAGGACACTAAGGAGGCCAGGAGTCCGTCCCCGAAGGGTCCAGAAACGTCACGGTCCGAGGGCGACTGAGCAGGGAGTCCAGGCCAGGTCTGGCTCCCTTGACCTGCTGGATGAGCACCGCTGAACAGGGCCCGCCGTGGAGAAGAGCACCGCTGAACAGGGCCCGCGGTGAAGAAGAGCACCGCTGAACAGGGCCCACCGTGGAGAAGAGCACCGCTGAACAGGGCCCGCCGTGGAGAAGACCACCGCTGAACAGGGCCCGCCGTGGAGAAGAGCACCGCTGAACAGGGCCCGCCGTGAAGAAGAGCACCGCTGAACAGGGCCCGCCGTGGAGAAGAGCACCGCTGAACAGGGCCCGCCGTGAAGAAGAGCACCGCTGAACAGGGCCCGCCGTGGAGAAGAGCACCGCTGAACAGGGCCCGCCGTGGAGAAGAGCACCGCTGAACAGGGCCCGCGGTGAAGAAGAGCACCGCTGAACAGGGCCCGCCGTGGAGAAGAGCACCGCTGAACAGGGCCCGCGGTGAAGAAGAGCACCGCTGAACAGGGCCCGCCGTGGAGAAGAGCACCGCTGAACAGGGCCCGCCGTGGAGAAGAGCACCGCTGAACAGGGCCCGCCGTGGAGAAGAGCACCGCTGAACAGGGCCCGCCGTGGAGAAGAGCACCGCTGAACAGGGCCCGCCGTGGAGAAGAGCACCGCTGAACAGGGCCCGCCGTGGAGAAGAGCACCGCTGAACAGGGCCCGCCGTGGAGAAGAGCACCGCTGAACAGGGCCCGCCGTGGAGAAGCACCGCTCCGCTGGGCCCTTCTTCTCAAGCACCGCTCCGCTGGGCCCTTCCTCTCAAGCACCGCTCCGCTGGGCACCGCCGTCTCAAGCACCGCTCCGCTGGGCCCTTCTTCTCAAGCACCGCTCCGCTGGGCCCTTCTTCTCAAGCACCGCTCCGCTGGGCCCTTCTTCTCAAGCACCGCTCCGCTGGGCCCTTCTTCTCAAGCACCGCTCCGCTGGGCCCTTCCTCTCAAGCACTGCTCCGCTGGGCCCTTCTTCTCAAGCACCGCTCCGCTGGGCACCGCCGTCTCAAGGACCGCTCCGCTGGGCCCTTCCTCTCAAGCACCGCTCCGCTGGGCCCTTCTTCTCAAGCACCGCTCCGCTGGGCACCGCCGTCTCAAGCACCGCTCCGCTGGGCCCTTCTTCTCAAGCACCGCTCCGCTGGGCCCTTCCTCTCAAGCACCGCTCCGCTGGGCCCTTCTTCTCAAGCACCGCTCCGCTGGGCACCGCCGTCTCAAGGACCGCTCCGCTGGGCCCTTCCTCTCAAGCACCGCTCCGCTGGGCCCTTCTTCTCAAGCACAGCTCCGCTGGGCCCTTCTTCTCAAGCACCGCTCCGTTGGGCACCGCCGTCTCAAGCACCGCTCCGCTGGGCCCTTCTTCTCAAGCACCGCTCCGCTGGGCACCGCCGTCCCAAGGACCGCTCCGCTGGGCCCTTCCTCTCAAGCACCGCTCCGCTGGGCTCTTCTTCTCAAGCACCGCTCCGCTGGGCCCTTCATCTCAAGCACCGCTCCGCTGGGCACCGCCGTCTCAAGCACCGCTCCGCTGGGCCCTTCTTCTCAAGCACCGCTGCGCTGGGCCCTTCTTCTCAAGCACCGCTCCGCTGGGCCCTTCTTCTCAAGCACCGCTCCGCTGGGCCCTTCCTCTCAAGCACCGCTCCGCTGGGCCCTTCCTCTCAAGCACCGCTCCGCTGGGCACCGCCGTCTCAAGCACCGCTCTGCTGGGCACCGCCGTCTCAAGGACCGCTCCGCTGGGCCCTTCCTCTCAAGCACCGCTCCGCTGGGCTCTTCTTCTCAAGCACCGCTCCGCTGGGCCCTTCATCTCAAGCACCGCTCCGCTGGGCACCGCCGTCTCAAGCACCGCTCCGCTGGGCCCTTCTTCTCAAGCACCGCTGCGCTGGGCCCTTCTTCTCAAGCACCGCTCCGCTGGGCCCTTCTTCTCAAGCACCGCTCCGCTGGGCCCTTCCTCTCAAGCACCGCTCCGCTGGGCCCTTCCTCTCAAGCACCGCTCCGCTGGGCACCGCCGTCTCAAGCACCGCTCTGCTGGGCACCGCCGTCTCAAGGACCGCTCCGCTGGGCCCTTCCTCTCAAGCACCGCTCCGCTGGGCTCTTCTTCTCAAGCACCGCTCCGCTGGGCCCTTCATCTCAAGCACCGCTCCGCTGGGCACCGCCGTCTCAAGCACCGCTCCGCTGGGCCCTTCTTCTCAAGCACCGCTCCGCTGGGCCCTTCTTCTCAAGCACCGCTCCGCTGGGCCCTTCTTCTCAAGCACCGCTCCGCTGGGCTCTTCCTCTCTAGCACCGCTCCGCTGGGCCCTTCCTCTCAAGCACCGCTCCGCTGGGCACCGCCGTCTCAATCACTGTTTATGGTTCACTGTGCCCACCATGCCTCCTCCTTCACCAGTGGAGACTGTCATCCACCTGATGGACTGTGGCTTTGCACTCCCCAGGATGGTCCAGTGGGCAGCCCACCCACTGTAGAGACATTGAGAGACTGTGGCTTTGCACTCCCCAGGATGGTCCAGTGGGCAGCCCACCCACTGTAGAGACATTGAGAGACTGTGGCTTTGCACTCCCCAGGATGGTCCAGTGGGCAGCCCACCCACTGTAGAGACATTGAGAGACTGTGGCTTTGCACTCCCCAGGATGGTACAGTGGGCATGGTGGCTCCTCGTGGATCTGGCGTTGTGGACTCATGTGGCTGTGGTGCCCCCCCCTTCCCTTCCCCCTGAGGTGCCTGTAGTTTTTACATCTGATGCCCCTGCAGTGTTCTCTCCAAAGGACTCAGGTCTCCTGTGTGGGCTTTGCCCTTGTTTCTCAAAACTTTGGCCCACGGACATGATGATTTCGTAGGATGTGCAGGACTTGTTACTTCAGTTATACACTGATGTGTATGTCATTTGTTTTCTTGTGAATATCTTTCATGGTTGTACGATATTTTTCAGGACCTTTTTGGTACATAAATATTTATTCCAAATTTGATTATGTCCTAGCATTTTTCTGGGGTGTTTGGGTGGTGTCACTGTGACTTGTTGCTCTGCATTGGTGTGTACATAGTTGGGGGGGGTCGCATATGTGTGTGCCCGTAACCTTTCGTCCTCCCCCCTCCCGTGTGTCGTAGGTGCAGTACTCACCGTTGTCGTCTGCGCCGGACTTCGTACTCGTGGTAGATGAGAAGGTAGACGAGAGCAGGTAGGATGTTTAATTCGGGTTCCATGCTGTCCTCCTTCCTCCTGGAGTGCGTAGTGGTGAGCGTTTTCCCGTTCGTAGTCTGTTTCCGCCGTGTTTTTATCGGCGGTGCTCCCGCCCCGGAAAAGGTGGCGGATTGGTGAGTTGTGATAGGGTGGGCGGTACATTGTCTGCCGCCTGGCTGTTGGCGGTGACCGCCGCGCTGTTTGTTTGTACCGCCGTGGCAGGCGGAGTGTTAAAGTGGCTGTCTGTGTTGGCGGTTGCCGCCAGGGTCAGAATTCCATATTTTTTACCGCCAGCCTGTTGGCGGGTTGGCCGCCGCTTTAACACCGACCGCCAGGGTTAGAATCACCCCCTAAATGTGTAAATCAATGTCTGAAATGTTTAGTCATATTACCATCATCTGCCCAGGGCACTGAGCCTCTAGGCGGCAGTGGTGTAGGCCAGTCTGTCTAGCCCTAGGGATTGTGGATTACCGAGTGACGTTGCGCCTGTTTACAGACAAGACCATAGTCTACTCAATGAGCCATTTTTTCCTAGGAGTATGGATTAGAAGAAATAAGATTCTGGTTCGGGAGGGGGTTGGGGGAGAACATTTATAGTAAGCCCCAGGAGGAAAGTAAAGTATGTACTTCCTCCGGCTCGACGATTGCACTGAGCACCTTATACGGACTGACATCCGGTTAGCCTCTAAGAATCAACAGAGAGGCTAAAGCTTTGGTGAGCACTGGCCTCTTTGGGTCATCTTCTGACAATCTGTATCGTAATAAGATATTTTTTAGGAATGGATGTATTATTTTTCAACCAAGACTGCTAGTCATTTTGAATTGCACACGCACTTTGTTGTTGATGGTCTATATTTTTAGCTGAGTATTTTTAGACTCTGGTTTAAATGTTTTTGACATTTTTACAGATGGTGGAAATGTAACGTAAATTATTTTATTGTGGTATTATGGATTTGCAGTCCGAAACAAACAAACAAAGTTAAATACTTACCACCGACACAAGCAGAGCAGTGGGTTTTGGTAGGGCTAAACATTTGATGGCCCTATGGACTAGCCGCTCCAAGTGTATACTAAGTAATTATTTAAACGACAAGGGGATTGTGAATTCACTGGTTAACTCTACCAATTGTTTGTAATGTACCAATTTGAGCTCCTTATTTAGAAGAAACTCAATGTAGGTAGCACTTGTCTTTTATAGTGTTTATTGCCAGGTATACTCCCTCCTCACACATTAATAACAGGACCTATGTAAAACCCTATCATGGGTAACTTATGTTAATGCTCGGTTATTTCACAGCAAGTTACCTTCTGTTCTCGTGTCTACTGTTCTTTTGTGGTCACAATACCATTGAAAAAGGCTGGACTGCAATGAGATTTTAGTATGCTCTATTTTCAATCTTAATGTGATTTTAAGTATTTGTATATGTATCACTTATCTGTGTTGTACTTTTATGATCCTAGTGATCGAAATAAAGTTTATTATGGTATGGTACTGACTAAATGTGTTATCACACCCTATATCACATAACACAAACTTTTGTTAATCTAAAATTCTGTTTCTTCATAACGTCTGACATTTCCTCTCCTTCTCCAAATTTCATCAAAATATCTGCTTCTCATAATTTCTAATTTAATTTCTTCCCTCCTCTGATCATTTTTCATTTTCTGTCTTTTAATCATAGTGTACAATTTATGAGCTCCCCATAAGCCAAAGAAACAAATTATAATCATCAATATTACCTGTAATATTTTTACAATTATACCTTTCCCTAGGTTGCCCAGCCAATTTCTTGCAGAAGCAAAACCTTTGCCAACTTTTCCCAAGCTACATATTCTTTCAGAACTTTTAAATCAAAGTTAACGTTACTCAGATTAAGAAAGCTTTTAACTCCTCTACTCTGACTAACTCTTTAAAATAGATTAAAAAAATCGATATATCCCATTTTGTTATTTAATTTTTTTTATTTGAAGTGGGAAATTGAATGAAAAAACACAGTGTAAGATAGGTGGATAAAGAATGTTAATATCCACCGAGTGCCTAAAGTGTCACTTCGAAGAACAGTAAGCCTGTTATTGCTAAAGCCATGGCAGACTTTTGTTAATTTGTTTTTCGGGGGTTTACATTTTCTGCATCAATAATGATGATTAAAGTACCGTTTTATGATTGATTTTGTGTATTTTGGAGGTCTCTCCCGCTGCCTTTCCAATGTGAATACTAGTTCATTAATTTGCAGAAAGTTCCATTGTGTAAATATTTCATATTTGTTATAACATCTCTGGATGGTATTAGAATAGATGATGCTGAATACGTTTTTTTTAATGGGGTTATGCTTGTGTTTTAAGGTAATGTTGTGTATTTTTCCCTTTGTTCTGATGTATGAAATAAATTATGTATTTGCTTCGACCATGAAGATTTCACAATTTTTCTAATGTATTATTCATAATTGTGTATAACAACCCCTTTGATTTTCGGGGTGAGCAAGAAATCGTTCCTGTTCTACTAGGAATGCTGTCTGACTTATTTTTGATTTTGCTGATCACTTGGGAATAATTCAGATGTTGTATACTTCGTATTATTGAGAGAGCTTTTGCGCCATTTACACAGTGTCACTTATTTTTGAATTTCATAATAAAATGCTTTAACTTCTTACTGATCTAGAACTAAATTATTGAGGGGGCCCGATTACTTCTTTGAACAGTTTTACTTTGATAATCGTAGTTTAAGGTTTATCTTAACATGCAATTCCTCCATGTTGGAGAACCAAATGAGGTAAAATTTTGGGCTGTACATTTATGGAGTGTCTACATTTTGGAATATGTTTCAATTACTTACCGGTGATTGCATTACTCTGAATCCTCTTCTCTCGCTTCTATTCATTACGACATTGAGGCAATCCTGCTTCGCCAGACCCCCATACCATGTGATTTTCTTAACATGTATTCCTCCTGTATGTACAATGTAATCTGACCAACCTTCAAGTTTTGGTTGGTCTGGACTACCTGGTAGGAATGTAATGAATAGAAGAGAGGGAAGGGGACTCAGAGTAATGCAATTACCGGTAAGTAACTGAGACATTACCTCATCGTCCCCTCCTCGCTTTTCTTCATTAAAACACTGAGATATACAAAGCCAGTACAGGACAACCAAAAAGGTAATGCACAAACTCATAAATATGAAATGCAAAAGGAAACTAATGAACCCTTAATCATAAGTCATAGATTCCAACACCGTAGAAACAAACACTTTAGACAGTTCAATCCCCTGAAAAAACCAATGCGAGGCAAAAGACAACAGAGATGAGCAGGTAGCTGCCCTGCAGATCTCCAAAATGGAAGCACCCCAAATCTCAGCCCAGGAGGGAGACATTGATCTAGTAGATCTACCCTGAACACCTAAAGGAGAGACCTGACCTGAAGCCTGCTAGGCCAGAGAAGTAAAATACCAAACCCACCAACTGAGGAAGTGGAAGGTGTCAATCCCTTATGTACAGGGCAAAAAAATCACAAACTGAATCAGAAAGAGGGAGAGAAGCAGCCCAATTCAAATACATCACAAGAGCCCCCCTGAAATCCAGACAATGAAGGCGCACCACCTCCTCAGAGAAAGGAGACTCGAAAAAGGTGGCCAACAACACCTGGCCTATGTGAAACTGGGATAACACCAGACGCCATAAGAAATCTAGAGTGCCTAGAAGCAAGCAGTCTGACCCAAGCCAGTAGGCACCCCCTTACGCAGCAAACCTAGGCATTCAACTTCTAGGCTGCTAACCTGACTTGACAGAACATCCTGCTGTATTACTGGGAACAGCAGCAGGGAGGGATTCAGGGGCAACATCCATTTCACTGCATAGGTACATCTCCACCAGAAGAAGACACCAAGAGGAGCAAGGCCAAACTGGAGCAACAGAAGAACCAATGATCTCTCTATCCGCACCATGAGAAGGAATTGGAGATTTAGCGGAAATGGATGGATGGCAGAAAGAAGACACGAGGCCCTCTGCATGAGAAATTCCTATGTCCATGAACAAAACTTCAGTAGTCTGGCATTGAGAGAGTTTGCAAAAAGATTTAGCACCGGAACACCCCACTGCCCCTTTATCTCCACAGACATCGCCTGCTGGAGACAAACATCCACTGACAATGGACATTTTCTGCTAAAATGTCTGCAAGAGTATTGGATACCCCCTGGATGTGAAAGGGAGACATCAACAACAGTCTGGTCTCAGCCCAGTCAAACAGCTTGTATGCAAACCTCACTAGGGAAAGAGACCTGCCCCCAGCCCCATCGGGGCACATAATTCTTCACTGTAATATTGTCTGTATATATCAGAACAACTGCCCCCACAGAAATCAGAAGAAGATCCTCAGAGATAAACAGACTGATTTCAGCTCCCACCAACTCGATGATCTCCTGGTCTGAGACAGGAACCAAGAATCCCTGACTTGACGAACACTCATCCAAACCCCCCAACCCGACAGACTGGCATCTGTTGAGATAATTCTGGGAGTGGGACAGGAGAGAGTGAGTCCCCACAGGAGATAATCCTTGACCAGTCACCACCAAAGGTCCCTCCGAACCTGATGAGAGAGGAATCTGAAAGGACAGGGGTTGACAAACGTAAGACCAATAAGCCAGAATGTGAGCCATTAGCTTGTGGAGATGAACACGAGCCCAGGAAACTAGAAACACTGTTGCTGCCAAATCCCCCCTGCACCTGCAACCAAATAGCAGCCGCCTGGTTGGGTTGGGCCAAAGGTACAAAATGTAGGCTCAATTTATGTCTACTCTAGAGGTTGGAAAGGAAATTAACCTCAAATTATCACAAAATCTTTCCCCAATAAACAGATGGTCTTGCTCTGGCACAAGGTTGGATATTTCCAGATTTATCAGAAACCCTTGCCCCAGCAAAATGGCAAGAACCACCCTGTGAGTGAGTCAAAAACTTGGTAGAAGCTTGAACTAGCCAATCGCAGGTATGAAAAAATATCCCTTGAAGGTGAACCAATGCTACCAACGGGGCCAGAACCTTTGTAAAACTCCCTTGGGGTGGACTTGAGACCGCATGGCAAAACTGAGAATTGAAAAAGACTGTCCCTAATGGCAAAGCGCAGAACATGTTGATGTACGTATGCCATAGGAACATGCAAGTAAGCGTCCTGAAGATCTATTTAAGGCATAAAATTGCAGATGCGTATTCAGGGGATTATGGGTCACCAATATGAAATGAACCATCCTGATCCAAACTTCCACCCTTTGCAGGACCAGAACAGGTCTGAAAACCTCCTGACACTGCCTATATCAGAAACAAAAAGGAACAAGTGCCTTTTCCCAGCCCTGTCATGGGTACCAGAACAATAGTACCTTTCCCCAGAAGCGCCTGACACCACCCAAAAGAGCTTGTCTCCTCTCTGGAATCCCGGGGACAGAGGTACATATGGTGTCCTATTCAGAAGGCAGGCTGCTCAAAGCCTAAAAGCCAGCCATTCCTGACAAAAATCAATTGAACTTTTGCATCCTGTTCCCAGGCCTCTCCCAAAATTGTCAGGACTTCTTTTTTGTGGATCCTTACAACCCCTTTTCTCCCACTGAGGACGACTCTTTGGGTAGAAACTTCCACCCATGCCCTGAAAATGGCTGTGAATCCTTCCCAGATTAATTAAAGGGTGAGGAAGGCCAATCACCAAACCCTCATCCACAAATAAAACATCACCTGTAGTTCCAGTTGTACTAGCAATTCAGAACAATCAGACTCCACCTGAATTGCAGAGGTCAACTTTTCAAAGTCTGAGACAAGAGATTGGGCAGCGTAAGCAGAATAAATACTGGCCTGAAGAGTCAGAATTTATGTGAAAAAGGCTTTCTTAAGAGCCACTTCCACATCCTTATCAGTAGCACCGGAAGGAGAACAACCTTCAGGGTTTATGGACATTCTACCAATTAGAGTAGCCTGCATAGCATCCAATGTAACATTAGGCTGCAGAGAGGCTTGTTTTCCTCTAGTGAATAAAGCTTCTGCAAAATCCATGGAACCGAGGAGTGGGCCAGAACACTCCATCCTCCAACCATCAAGTCTATACTTCAATGAAACGGGCTTGTAAAAAACTGGAGGTGTAATGTATTGAGGAATAAAACGCTGGCCACTGCTGCCTCCAACAGCTTGTGGACATCTGCCACTGAGAACAAGGCCAGATGGTCAGCAGAATCCCTAGAACAGCTTCTCAGAGCAGAAAGTGGATCAGCCGCATCTGAAGAAGATGTGAGTGCATCTGACCTTGTTTGGTCTTTATTAATTTATCTATAATAATATAAGGGACACTTTAGAGGTTTGATGGACTTTTTGACTTCGCTAAGAGTGTTCCACCTTGGACACAATCTTTACTGTTGACATGACCAACAACAACACAAACCTGTTTTAACAAATTATAGTCAGAAACCTTTGAGACAGTAAACTTTACACACCATGGCCCATGTGGCCACAAATAACCACACCTTTTAGTAAAGTTAGAAATTTTATTTCCCTAGATTAACAATGCTAATATCACGTAAATTAATCTTAGAATCAAATGATAGACATACATAAATAACACAGGCTGACCAAAGCGACGGCAAAATCATCTCAAATTAATCAAAGCATTTATCATTAAACATTCAAGGGTTACCGTACAAATTAATAACAGCAATAACTGAATAGTAGAAATGGCATATGTCTAAACATTGACAGGGGAATAAAATCAATCCTTTGTTAATGACATACATTTGTTAGTATATGGCACACTAACAAACCCTCCAATTCGAATGGCATGGATGGGCTTCATGCAAAAGTAATTTAGTCAAAAGTTAATTTGGGAAACATCTATCTAGGGCTCTAACAAAATAGTGGTTGGTATTTAAAAAAAAGAACAAAATCTATGACAAAGACAATTGCATTTTGTTATACCTCTCCTGAATGGATCAGCAAGCATGGATGCCTTCGCCAGTTGGACATCTGTCTTGTCAGCTCTGGCAGGGGAAAATGAAGGGGATTAGCTCAGCCATGATTGGGCTCTAAGTTAACTGAACCAACCCAGAAAGGGCATCAAATGAACATTTACTTATGCCATGAAGCTTAACATGAGTCCTTGTCGACTAGCCCCAAAATCTCACAATTACTCTATGCCTAGTAAATCGAAGCAAATACATTTCATTAATATATTAATATGGCCCACTAATACATTTAACTCTATATGTGCATATTATTTCTAAACAGTAATAGTATTTCTTTATTAATGTAGTACACATGATGATGGCCACTTAGGTGGGCACAATTTCCAAACACTTGATTAATTCACGTCAATTCTTAGCTACTAATCAATGCAGATTTATTATTAATTAATTCACAATCACTCCTTTGATGACTAAATGTGTAAATCAATGTCTGAAATGTTTAGTCATATTACCATCATCTGCCCAGGGCACTGAGCCTCTAGGCGGCAGTGGTGTAGGCCAGTGTGTCTAGCCCTAGGGATTGTGGATTACCGAGTGACGTTGCGCCTGTTTACAGACAAGACCATAGTCTACTCAATGAGCCATTTTTTCCTAGGAGTATGGATTAGAAGAAATAAGATTCTGGTTCGGGAGGGGGTTGGGGGAGAACATTTATAGTAAGCCCCAGGAGGAAAGTAAAGTATGTACTTCCTCCGGCTCGACGATTGCACTGAGCACCTTATATGGACTGACATCCGGTTAGCCTCTAAGAATCGACAGAGAGGCTAAAGCTTTGGTGAGCACTGGCCTCTTTGGGTCATCTTCTGACAATCTGTATCGTAATAAGATATTTTTTAGGAATGGATGTATTATTTTTCAACCAAGACTGCTAGTCATTTTGAATTGCACATGCACTTTGTTGTTGATGGTCTATATTTTTAGCTGAGTATTTTTAGACTCTGGTTTAAATGTTTTTGACATTTTTACAGATGGTGGAAATGTAACGCAAATTATTTTATTGTGGTATTATGGATTTGCAGTCCGAAACAAACAAACAAAGTTAAATACTTACCACCGACACAAGCAGAGCAGTGGGTTTTGGTAGGGCTAAACATTTGATGGCCCTATGGACTAGCCGCTCCAAGTGTATACTAAGTAATTATTTAAACGACAAGGGGATTGTGAATTCACTGGTTAACTCTACCAATTGTTTGTAATGTACCAATTTGAGCTCCTTATTTAGAAGAAACTCAATGTAGGTAGCACTTGTCTTTTATAGTGTTTATTGCCAGGTATACTCCCTCCTCACACATTAATAACAGGACCTATGTACAACCCTATCATGGGTAACTTATGTTAATGCTCGGTTATTTCACAGCAAGTTACCTTCTGTTCTCGTGTCTACTGTTCTTTTGTGGTCACAATACCATTGAAAAAGGCTGGACTGCAATGAGATTTTAGTATGCTCTATTTTCAATCTTAATGTTATTTTAAGTATTTGTATATGTATCACTTATCTGTGTTGTACTTTTATGATCCTAGTGATCGAAATAAAGTTTATTATGGTATGGTACTGACTAAATGTGTTATCACACCCTATATCACATAACACAAACTTTTGTTAATCTAAAATTCTGTTTCTTCATAACGTCTGACATTTCCTCTCCTTCTCCAAATTTCATCAAAATATCTGCTTCTCATAATTTCTAATTTAATTTCTTCCCTCCTCTGATCATTTTTCATTTTCTGTCTTTTAATCATAGTGTACAATTTATGAGCTCCCCATAAGCCAAAGAAACAAATTATAATCATCAATATTACCTGTAATATTTTTACAATTATACCTTTCCCTAGGTTGCCCAGCCAATTTCTTGCAGAAGCAAAACCTTTGCCAACTTTTCCCAAGCTACATATTCTTTCAGAACTTTTAAATCAGAGTTAACGTTACTCAGATTAAGAAAGCTTTTAACTCCTCTACAATTATCAGGAATATATGTGCAACAGTGTTGCTCTGTTAGCATTTTACAAACTCCACCCTCCTTTGCCAAAAGGATGTTTAGCACAAGGCGGTTCTGAAGAGTCATTGAACGTACCACAGCCGTTTCAGTATCTATTCAGACCATGGCTCCAGAAAAACTAGTCAACATGTTATCCACAATAGTAGACAACTTTAGAATTTTCAAGGAATTTAAGATAACCCTCACTGAAAGAATAATCGCCTAAATATACCTTGAGTTATGCCAGAATGAGACTCCTCTTTGGTCTAGTAAAGTGCAATTCATTCAGTTTAGGTGTCTCATTTAGATGCTCAAGTTGATATATCTTTGGAAACACGATCCCCAAATAAGATGTTCCATACCATCCTCTTGGAAGACTGTAATTGGCATTTTGTCCACAGATGTAGTAAACCCCTGGAATCGCTGGGTCTTGCACATTCAGCATAAAAGTCAATTTACTCTGGAAGGTGAACACATGTCTACATTCACTCGTTCTCACAAACAATGCCTCTATTCTGGATTGCGGTCTATATATATAAATAACTTCATACATATTGTACGCCTAAAGCTAATTTCCCTTGTGTTTTATTTTCACTAAATCCATGATCATTTCTAAATGTTGTTTTCACTAACCCTTTATCTACTTCTTCCTTCAATGCCTTTCTCCTGTCATCAGTTTGATCTAGAAAACTCTTTTCTACTGGTGAAAGCAAACATATAAAGATATTCCTCTGTGTGTAAGCTGTGCCAAATGTTAGAAACCCCTCAGTAATTCTATATTCTTTTCCCAGGCTAGGCTACTCAAGTATTTGATAATGGGAACAAAAGAAAACACTAAGGGGGTCACTATGTACTCCGGCGGTGAGTGATAATGTGGCGGAAGAACCGCCAGCAGGCTGGCGGTACATACTGCCACATTATGAGACTGGCGGGTTGGCTGCAGCCAACCCAACACTTCTCCACTCATCCATGGCGGTATCAACCGCCGGGTTGGAGATGTCAATCTGCAGCCCAGCGGCGAGCATAGTACAGTCAGCAGCATTTTGAGCCTGCCGACCACCATGGTTTTCGTGGTCACCAGTAGGCGGCTCCCCACCCCCCAATACACACCTGACATCCCCTCCATCCAAACACCCTCACCCCCTCCGATCCTCTCAATCCTCCCACCCCCTCTAATCCTCTCACTCCCGCCACCCCCCATACACACACACCCGAAGACACGCACCACGAATACACCCATTCACTCACACTGGCATACATGCATTCATACACACATACTTCCAGACATGCTCACACACATTCTTACACACAATCACACTGACATGCAGACATGCACTCACTTCACCATTCGTACACGCATTCACTCAGAGGCATACACCCACGCAAACAACACAACACACACAGATGCATTCACAAATACACGCACACATTCATGCACACAACCAGGTTATGGCACACGCAACACCCCCCATATCCCTCCCCTGTTGGAAGCCCAACTTACCTTGTTTTAGGAGGTCTTCCGGCAGGGAACAGGAAGGGGTGCTGCTACCAGTAGCAGCGCCCGCGAGCAGACCACCACCAGGTCGTATCACAGGTCATGATACATCTGGCGCCGTTCAACTGGAGTGGTGGTGCTGGTGGTAGCAGCGCTTCCTTACCACTGTCCGCCAGTAGGTTCACTGCCGGATTTCCACCCTTCTTGTGAGGGAAAAACTAATTTGGCTATTTTACTTCACCAGGGCTTATAAAACAATTTTTATAAGGTCCCTGCTTATAGTTACATGGCACCCAACCCTAGGGGCACTTAGGGCACACCTTAGGGGAGACTTATATGTACAAATAAGGAAGTTTAAGACTTTGGAAGTACTTTTAATTCCAAAATCGAATTTGCATGTAACTTTAGTTTAAAACCAGCCAGCAAGGCAGGCCTGCCTTTAAAATGACACTGGGCACCTATGCTGGGGTCCCTAAACCTACATGCCCTACCATATGCTAGGGACTTATGCATAGGTTGATACTGCCAATTATAATTAGCCTATTTTGCATATCCACTTTACTTTACACGAGCACTGGCCTTGGGACTGGTGAGCAGTAGCTAGGGCACAGCCAAGAGTCAGTAACCACCAGTATCTGCCCAAAAGTTTGGTGGTGACCAGGGCAAAAAGGAGGACTTTCCTACAATCCTTCTCTTAGAATTAGGTATTATGGTCACTTTCTACTCTCTCTGTAACTCAAAAGATCTGCAACCAGGGCCAGAAATCAAGGGAAAGGAAGATATAATCAATTCTTCTCCTTACATGCTCTGTGCAAAATGTATAGGCCCTACCCTCATCAGAGGCTGATCTGCCATTACATGCCTGCCACCTATTGAAATACATGATTAAAGCCAATTGAGTAGTAACAGCAGAACAGGATTTCAAGGAAGTAGCATTAAGCCTTGGTATATCCAAAGCTACCACTGATACCTAGTCCAAGGGTTCCAAGTTGGTATTAAAGCCCCCCCCCAAGATGATAATTAGTCTATACATTAATGATTCCAAGTGGCTATCAAGAATACTAAGGGGGTCATTATGACCCTGGTGGTGAGTGATAATGTGGAGGTAGTACCGCCAACAGGTTGGCAGTACATACCTCCACATTACGACAATAGGAGGTTGGCTGCAGCCAACCCGCCACTTCTCAACTCATACCGCTACGGCAGTATCAGCCGTTGAGCCACAGATGTCAATCTCCAGGTCGGCTGCCAGCATAGTACCGTCAGCAGCATTTTGAGCCTGCCAAGCAGCATGGTTTACTTGCCGTTAGCAATGCCACGAAAACCATTGCGGTAGCCCCTACCAGTGATATGGAATTCCTTCTCTGTCACTGGTAGGCAGCTCCCCCACACACTGACACCCCCATCCCCCCCATCCAAACTCCACCCCACCCCCTCCGATCCTCTCACTCCCTCCACCCCCCCATACACACACACATGCAGAAACACACCACACATACACCCATTCACTCACACTGGCATACACGTACTCATACATGCATACTTCCAGACATGCTCACACACATTCTTACACACATTCTTACACACAATCACACTGACTTGCAGACATGTACTCACTTTACCATTCTTACACGCATTCACTCACACGCATACACCCATGCAAACAACACAACAGACGCATTCACACACACACTTACACATTCATGCCCACAACCAGGCACATGCAACACCTCCCACCCTCCTCCCCTGCCGGAAGCTCGACTTACCTTGTTCTAGGAGGTCTTTGGGCAGGGAACAGGAAGGGGAACTGCTACCGCTAGCAGCACCCACATGCGGAACACCGCCAGACCTTGTCTCAGGTCATGATACGAATGGCGGCGTTTAACTGGCGTGGCAGTGCTGGTGGTAGCAGCGCCACCTTACCACCGTCCACCAGTATGATCACTGACGGATTTCCACCCTTCTTTGATGGAAGTCCAGCAGTAATCATAATATGGCAGACAGATGGTAGCTGCGGTGACGGTATTTTGGCTGCCGCACCGTAGGGGTAGGCGGTTATTACTGACAATGTGAAAATGAAGGCCGAAATCATGATTGGAGCAAAAATACTGTATGTTTTCTTGGTTATATAACCTTGTTACTAGAAGACTGCAACTAATATATGTAAGTGGCAAGGTGTGGTAAGTTATCCTTTCTTCCACTGATGAAGGAATTTGCGTGCAAACATAACATTCTCTCACATTCATTGTCTCAACATATTCATACAGCAAGCAATAGAAAACATTGGAGAAAACATCTCCTTGTGAGTTATCTACATACAAATATTTCTCAGCCTGTTTAAATTTGTCTAATTCTGTAAGTGTAGTGATTTCTACAGAAGAAGTATGATTAGTTTCAGCCTTAGTAAGAAAGATCATGCTTACAATCAATGGCAAACCTACTATCATGCACAGAATTGCTAAGCCAATACCTATGTATTTAGATCACCTATTACTTCTAACCTGCTTATTGTGATTATCCATGATCTGTAAAGAATCAGCAAGTAGAAGAGGAACATTTTCAACTATGCAGCAAAACCAAAATCTTCTTTGCAATTATTTACAGCTTTCAGTCTCTTTTCCAGAACTTCCGTAAAAAATCAGTAACTGTTGTCAAAAATCAGTTTAGCAGCTTGTCAAATCAGTTTATTTCAAAGTCTCTTCAGGTTGATTTTAATGTGACTTTCTTTTCTTCAGCTTCATAGAATCTTTCTCAAAGTTCAGTTCAGGGACCAACTTCACATGCCAAAGTATTGACCTAGAATTTTATGATCGAAACAAAATGCCAAAAATTCACTCTGCCAATCACTAGTCATTGCATATGCCATTCAGGCGCTGCATATCTTTGTTTTGCAACCCGTTTTCTTTTCAGACTTCGACCTCCATTCAATCCTCCATCACTCAAGTCTTCTTTTATTCTTTTATTGTGGTGTCTACGTCTTCTATTGTTGACACTGTAATTGTTTCTTTCCTCGCTACTTGCAGTCTTGGCCACTTATCTTCTTTCAGTGTTCCCTTTGTTAATGCTCTTTTCAGTGCTGTACTTTCAGCTTCTCCTTGTTCTGTAGGATTTTGACTTGATGTACCTGCAACTGGTCCTGGAGGAGTCGGATCTATCTCAACTTTCTCCACCGGGTCGGTGGGTTGCTCTGCTTGTCTTTTGAGATTGTCTGCTTCTGGGAGAGCCCTCCTTTGACTAGACTCTCCTGCTGCCTCAGTCGAAACTGGTTCAACCTCACTATCCTGTAAGTCATCCGTCTCGCCTCTCAAAGGTGTACCTGGATTTTCCTCTGTCTGCTCAGAGTCGGTTTCTGAGTCTCCAGTTTCCTTCTATGCTCCTGGAGTTTGTCTGGGTGTTGTTGGTCCTCTCAACAACTCATCTTCATTCTGCAAAGGACCAGGTACTTTTCGACTGGCATGTATACAATTCGGAACTCCTGCACACTTCACAGCAGTAGTGGTAATTAGTACTACTTGATGTGGACCCTTCCACCAAGGCTCCAAACAAGTCTTCCTCATGTGTTTTCGGATCACACCCCAGTCTCCAGCTCTCAGGTTGTGACTCTGAGCTTGGGATGGCAGCACAGTTGTGGCTTCCACCTGATGAGAAAAAGAGTGAAAGCTCTTGCAGTAGTCCAGCACCACATCATCTTTTATGTTCACAAGAGCATTGTCAGGAACCGCTGGCAACCTCATTGCTCTGGCCATGAGGATTTCATGCGGCGACAGTCCAGTTATCCGTTTGGGTGTATTTCTCATCAGAACTAACGGT
Source organism: Pleurodeles waltl (assembly GCF_031143425.1). Taxonomy (NCBI): domain Eukaryota; kingdom Metazoa; phylum Chordata; class Amphibia; order Caudata; family Salamandridae; genus Pleurodeles; species Pleurodeles waltl. The sequence continues at coordinate 698,391,845 of NC_090442.1, read as the reverse complement.
GGTGCATCTGGCCATTTCAGATTTGTGTGTGCACACATTTTTTCAGGGTTTCATTTATCTGTTCTACGAGTCCTGAGGCTTCAGGGCAAGAGCTACAGTGCAACTTCTGCTCAATATTTAAGGCTGAACATAGTAATTTAATTACTTCGTTATTGAAGTGGCTTCCTATCTGATTCTAAAGAGACCAGAAAACCAAAACGTGGTATCAGCTCCCTAAGCAATAACTTTGCTACGGTAAGGCTGTCATTCCTATGTGTGGGGTATGCTTCAATCCAGTGACAAAAAATGCAAACAATCACCAACACGTATCTCAATCCTTCGCACACAGGCATTTCAATAAAATCCATTTGCATTCTGCTAAATGGACCTCCCGCTCTTCCAATGTGGCTAATGTTAACAACTGTTCTTTTACCCACATTCATCTGTTGGCAGATGATGTAACAGTGGCAAACTGCTTCGGCCACCTATCTAAACTTCGGATTAAAAGGATGTCTGCTTAAAGGTTCGAATCATTGCATCCCTCCCAACATGTCCTTGACCATGATAATATCTAGCCATTTGACTCAGCAGACAATTTGGCAGGACTACTTGTCTCCCCCAAATGTCATCTTCCCTTTGTACACATTTCATTTTAACCCACATTTTCTTTTCTTCCTTGTCAATATCCTCTTGCATGCCTTTCAACTATTCCCAACTGTCAACAACAGTCAAGGCATAATTTGTACAAATTTCCTCTTCAGGTAACAATTCCCATTTGTCTTTGAAGGATATACAACTCAATGCACACAACCTTGTGACTTGATCTGCTTATCCATTTCCCATTGAAACAAAATCTTGTGATCTCTGCACTGCATTTCACCACAGTAATTATTTCAGCAATGTGTAAAGCTTGTAGCAAATCATGGATTCTTTCACCATTTCTAACTGGCGAACCAGAAGAGATCATGAAACCTCTCTGTGACCATAGGTGGCCAAAGTCGGGTACTATTTCAAATCCATACTGACTGTCTATATAAGTGGCAACTTTAAGCTGTGCAGAGATATGGCATGCTCCTGTAAGAGCAACCAATTCAGCTAGTTGTACAGAATATACTCCCCTAAGCCAGGAAATTTGAGTATACCAGAAATTGTGCACACAGCATATTCTGCTTTAGATGTTAACAAGTTATCTCTTAAACAGGAACCATCAACAAAAATAATTTTGTAATTTTTTTCCAATCGGGTATCTTAAAAGTCAGGTCTAGGTTTAGTGCACAATTCAGTCACTTCCAGACAGTCCTGTTCGACATCTTTCAATTTGCCAATTTCAACATTTTCTTTTGGAAGCAAAGTTGCTGGGTTAATCACTATACACCTTTTCAGAGTAACATTTGGGGAACCTAAAATTACAGTTTCATATCTGTTCAATCTTGCATTTGTGAGATGCTGTGTTTTGTCCAGGTAAGCAAAACTTCAATGGAGAGAGGGACCAAAACAGTTAAGGTATGTCCCATCACAATGCTCTCACTCTGATTGAGGCTCAATCCAACCCCTGCCATAATTCACAAACAGCCAGGCAAAGCAGCTGCAAGTGGGTCCAAAGTAGCTGAAAAATATGGTACGGGCAGCTTACACCACCATGTACCTGGGTCAAAACAGAAAGAGAACATGCATCACATCCATGACAAAACAATATGAATGGTTTTATGGAGTCAGACATTCCCAAAGCCGGAGCTTTGCACAGACTTTCTCCCAACCCAATAAGAACTTTCATGCAAACTTGGTCTAATTCTAGGGGCTCGGTACCCTCTTTGTACGTCAGCTTTTGATGTGGTTTAGAAATGATTGAGAAACTGAGAATCCACTGGCGACCATAGCTCACCATTCCCAAAAACATTCTGACATCTCTTTGCTTAGCTGGGGGATTCATTTGTAGTATGATAGTGACTCTCTCTCTGGAAATCTTTGTAGCTCCCTTTTCAATCTGATGTCCCAAATATTTCACTTCTTTCTTACAGTACTGCAATTTTGCTTGGGACACCTTGGGGCATATTTATACTCTGTTTGCACCGAATGTGCGTCGAAAATTTTGACACACATTCGGCGCAAACCCTGCACCATACTTATACTATGACGCCCGACCCCGCGGACGTCAAAAATCCTCTGTGTGTGTCATTTTTGGGTGCGGGAAACCGCCTTGTGTTAATGACATGCAAGATAGGCGTTCCCGTCCAAAAAATGATTTTAAGGCCTGTGCGCCTTATTTATACTCCTGCTTCATTTTGACAAACAGGAGGGGGCGGCCCTTAAAAAACGTCACACAGCCTGATGCACGCCGTTTTTTAACGCTTGGGTGAGGACAGGCGTTAAGGGACCTGTGGGCTCACTTCCATGGTCTCTGACCATGGAAGCAGTCCAGAGGTGCCCTTTCCTGCCCCCAGGGACACCCCCTGCCACCCTTGCTCACCCTTGGAGGACACCCATGGATGGGGGGACCCATCCCAGGTAAGAACAGGTAAGTTGAGGTAAGTATTTTTTTTTTTTTTTTTTAATTGGCCTAGTTTTTACCCCCCTACATGCCACTGTGCCCAATGGCCAGTGCCAGAAGTCCCCTGGGCATGGCCATTGGGTAAGGGGGCATGATTCCTGTCTTCTCCAGGGGGGTTGTGCATCAAACAATTGCTCAAGTCCGGTTTGAGCCATGATTTTTTACTCAAACCTGACTTGCACCATTTTTTGACGTACAACCCCCATTTGTCCCTACACCGACACTGCTTGGTTTGAGTCTTTTTTTTTTACTCTGACCAGCCCTCAACGCCGGCTAACGTCAATCCTTAAATAAGGCACCTGCCTGGTGCGTAGGAATGGCGTTAGCCGGCGGTAAATTGTTTGGCGCAAACCTGCACCGGCGCTGGTTTGCCTCAAAAAGTATAAATATGGGCCCTTATGCCCATTCTTTCCCAGATGATTTAGTAAGGCAATAGTATCTTGCCTGCATGCTGCCTTCGTTTTTTAAATCATAAATGTACTGGACCAATGTTGATTGAAAAGGCATTTCCAATGTCTCCAAATTCTTTTTCATTTTCTGTTTAAAAATGGACGGGGACTCTGCACCAACAAAATACACGATCAAGGAATTTAAAGCAGAAAAGAAACTGGCTGTCCTCATGAAGAGGTACAGAAAAATATGCTTTGGATAGGTCCAGTACGGTGAACCATTCAGCATTACATGGGAACTGAAATTATATCACTGCTGGATTTGGCACCACTGGACAACATTTGATCACAATGTAATTGATTTTCCTCAAATCCTGAACAATCAGAAACTTCCCGCAGTTTTCACAATCCCATGAGAGGTGACTTACATGAGCTTCTCAGTACTTCTTTTAGAACACCTTGTCTTTCAAATTCCGCAACTATAGGTGCAATCCCTTCAATAGTATCCTGTGTCATGGGGGAAAAATGGCATTTGGTTTGACTGGGACTTTAACTGGCTCAACTCCTCTGATTAGACAAATATCTTTCCCTGAAAAATCCCATACCTTCATCTTAACTGTTCCCTTTAAGTCAGAGGGAAGATCTAGTACTGTAAAGACAGGAAATAAACTGATCAATGGGTATTTTTCATTTACTGAATTACAGTCTGTTTCCTTAGACTGAGCGTCATCATCATCACTATTTGTCTGAATGCCAATCCCATCATCAGGTAATTGATCATCTCATTTTACATAGCAAGTCCCTACCTAGTAAGGAAACTGGACTTGAATCACAAACTACAAATTTGAGTAACCCTTTGTAATTTCTGATTTTAACTGAGACTGGTTCTGTAATCGGTTTTGTCATATACTGTTTTGCTACTCCTACAATCTGTACTGTCTTCCCTGAAAGTGGTTAGTCAGGAACTTCTACAGTTCTCAGAGTAGCGCGTGTAGCTCCTCTGTTGACTAGAAATGAGAATTTGTGACCTACCACCTTTCCCTTCACATATGGACCCTCTTGGTCTACTTCTAATGAAGCTTTCAGTATGCAGTCTTCCTCATCCAAACTTTCACTCACCAACTCATCATTCGATTCATCCTCACTGTGCAATGGTACTAGTGTATTGTGTTATTACTGGTGTTAAACTGTTGACCTGTGCCCTGCTGAGGAAGCATCACCTACTGCTGTTCCATTGGGGCTTGAGGTATCTGAACTTGTTGCCTATGTATCATTTGAACTTGGGGTTGCATTTGCTGTGAGTGTGGCATTTGCAAACATGGCATTTGCATTGGTTGCATGGGCTGAGGACCTTGCACTTCATTCACGTTATTTTGGAAATAAAAATTTTGACCTCTCATTTTTGTCCTTTGATGTTTGAGAAAGGATTGCTTTCATTCATCTGTGTGACAACAACTACTTGTCCTAGCATTGGACACTCCTTCTTCCAATGTCCGAGGCTTCCACAAGTGTGACAAGGTAACGTCCTTTTCATAACCTGCATATCATTCTGGGTAACTACAGTGTTAAAATCAACACCACGTTTCACATTCCCATTTCCAACTCGACCTCTACCTTTTGCCTGATTCTGAAACCATGTGTTTCCCTGCTGCTGCTGTGGAAAACTTCATTGCAATCCTGATTGTGCTGCTTTAATCTGCATCACCATTGCCTTCTCTTTCACCTTTCTCTGTTCCACTTCAATCTCTTCACTACAGCACTTGGCATATTGCAATACTTCATCACTCAGCTTTTCTTGCCAACAAATCATCTAGCTAATATCAGGTCTCAATCCTTTAACAAATCTGAACACAAAATAAATCATGTCTTTTGGCTCAATTGTTTCTGTACTGCTGTAATGTTTGTATGTTTGCAACAATCTCCCATAGTATGCATGTATGGACTCCGTTCCTTCTTGAGCTGTCCTGACTATTCTTTGCCAATCGATATTCTTTGGAGAAGTTCTCGTTTTAAAAAATTCAATCACCTTGTAGTAGTATTTTGTTACATCCTGAGATGGCGCACATGTTGCCGGATCTCGTGGGGGCTCTCTCGTCAGTAAATCTACACCCCTTTTGCATTCAACCCGCAAATCAGGTGGAACCACTGTTTCTAACAGGGTGTTCAAATCTTCCCAAAGGCATTTTGCATGCATCACAAACCTGTCTGATTGCTGGTTCCATTCCACTGGCTTCTCTCTCAATCTCGGGTAGTCATTTGTAAATGACAGAATGTCACTTCTGCTCCAAGGGACATGTACAAAACTTTCTCCTGGAATTTCTCTCATCTGTAATATTTTTACTGGATCATCAGTCTGCTGCACACTAGCAATTAAATTTGCAGACTCCTTTTTCTTCTTGTCTCGTTTCTTTGCCCATCTGCCTTCCCATTTATGTAACGCTACCCATGTCTGGATGCTCTGGATTAATTCCCTAATGTGAATTTTCATTCCTGGTATTCTCATGTTCTCAATATCCTTTGAGTCGAATTCTAACCTGTAACTTCTACTCAAATGCTTTTTCTTCTCAATCTCTATGTCGTAGTTCTCTGCCAGGTCTGCTAATCTCTGGTGTACCAATCTTGCTTTGTTGGTAATTATTTTGCACAAGAAGCGCAATTCATCTTCCACCCTATGAGTCGATTCTGTTTAACCCAATTGTTCCCTCAATAATTTCCTACTTCTAATTTAAGTCTAGTCACATTTAATCACTTCCTCCATTTGAATCTGCTGGTATGTTATTCAGCCTTTCCCATCATCCGGTTAATTGCTGGGCTGTCAAACCTTGTAGTGATATATTATTGTTACCTACATTGGGCACTTGCTGTAACGTTAGACATTGAGGTGGTCATTATGACCCTGGCCGTCTCCTGACCGCTCGGGCAAAGGTGGGGGTTTTACCTCCAACAGGTTGGCGGTGAAGACTGTCACATTATGAGTGTGGCGGGTTGGCCTCTGCCAACCCACCACATCTCCACTCATACCAATAGGGAGGTCGGAGCCACTGGGCCGAAGATGAGCATCTCTGACCTGGCGGTCCACAGAAGACCGCTGGCGGTATTAGGAGCCGCCTTTCCACCAGGGTTTCTGCGGTGGTAGCACCACCACCAAAACCCTGGCAGAAAGGCTACTGGTGACAGGGAAGTTTTTCCCTGTCACTGGTATATGACTCCCTCCTCAGCAAGCACTAAGCCCCCACTCCAGGCAAAACGCCTGCCTCCCCCTCCCACCATCCCTCCTCCAGGTACATTGCCCCTCTCCCCCTAACCCCCTCCAGACACAGCACCCCCTCCCCCACACCCCTCCAGAAACAGCACCCCCATCTCCACCCCCCCAGACACAGCGCTCCCCACCCCCTTTCCCGGATACATGCACACATACTCAGACACGCGCCACGCATACACTCATTCACCTATACTTACATACACGCATTCACTCATATGCATCCATACTCGCATTCACCTCAGCACTCATGCACGCATTCAACCATGCATACTCCACCCATCCAAACACGCATACTCACACCCATCCAAACACGCATACTCACACCCATCCAAACATGCACACTCACACTCATCCAAATATGCATACTCACACGCAAACATGCATACACAATTACATGCATACACGCATTCACTTCTACATTCAGACACACATACAGCCATGCATACACACATTCATGCACACACGCAGACAACACACACTCACACATGCACACAACACCTACCAACCTCCCACCACCTCTCCTGTTGGACGATCAACTTACCTGGTCCGGGAGTAGGTCGTCCGGCAGGGAACAGGAAGGAGTGCTTCCACTGCCGGCAGCGCACTCCCATCAGGACACCGCCAGGCCATATTACAGCTCATAATTCCGCTGGTGGAGTCTTACTAGCAGGGAGGCCAAAGTCACAATGATCAAATGAGTCTCTGGGGTCATCATCAATGGGTTAGGACCTATGTCTGGCATCCCCGGATTATTTGGTGGAGTCTTGGAATAATTCAAGTCAATTAATGGACTTGCCATGTCAAATATTTGTTTAATCGGAGTCATGATTACATTGAATCTCTCCATTTCTACATTTTAATTCAAAATTTTCTGTCCATTGCTTTTATTATTTTCCTGAGCAAACAATGGTATAACAGGACCAATGGTAACAGGCACTGATACAGGGTCTGGACTCGGTTGGACTTTTTGATCTCTAGAGTACATTACTCCTGTATTCTGACTTGTCAACGCAGATATATTTGTCTGTGACACTGTTATGGGGGTGTATGTCTGGGCTTGCATCGGGGATAATAAATTAGGTGTAGACTCTATTTGGATCAGCGTTGGCTTCTGATAAACCTCTCTCATTTGGGAAACATCTCCTGTTGGCACTATTATACTTGGTGTGGGATTTGGAATAGGGACATCTGGATAAATCCTAGGTATATCAACATGTGGCATAGGGGCCTGAATTGTGGAAGTGGTAGGGATAGTATGGTTAATCTGTACTTGGCTTTGCGTCAGTTCATTTGGTACTGGAGCAGTAAGGTCAGCACTAATACTTGGACCTAGCTCATGCACTGCATATGGTGGGGTACGATTTCTCAGTAATTGCAAAACAAATACATCATCATTCTGATTCTTCATCATAGGTCAAAGACTTTCTAGACTCATTTGATTTCTGCTCCTTTTCCCCAGCAAGATATGAACCCTTCTTCTTGGCATTCTGTTTGGCATTGCTCTCCTTCTCGTTTGTAATTGCAGGAAACATCTAAATTCCCTGAAAAGTTTCAGTTCTCCAAAATTTCTGCTCACTATCCCATCTCCCCTCAGCTAACGTTTTCTCATTCTCCTCTCATATTTCTGCTGCTGTCTGGCCACCAACTCTCAAATAGCTAATGCTTCAAATTGTACAGGTCCCGCAGGAGGTTGTGAATCGTACAGTACTCTCCTCAAGTTCTCGAAAATTCTCAAATTAAAGGTTCCATAGGCAGGAAACACCAAGCCCCCTTCCTTTTCTGTATCTTTTATCTATTGCTTTAACCAAAGACATGGCCCAGCCCATTGTTCTTCAAATACAATATATGCAGGTCTGCCTTTCGGGCGCTGTAAGTTCTCCTACTCTAAGTGAATGAACATATCTCCCCTTAGGGCACTCTTTAATGCTTTGAAAAGTTCAATTTTTGTATTTATGTTACACTTCAATCAAATCAGGAAGTGAATTTCAATCCCAAAATCCTTTTCACTTGCCTTTCTTAACCAATAGCGCTTCACGGTTGACCACCAATCTGTTCGCGGCTTTCTTACCAACCAGCCTATCCCAGCACGGACCTTGTGACATCACACTCACATGTACAGCGGCTGACAAAGCCCTCTGGCTTGTCTTCCTCAACTCAGATCCACACCAAACTAAATGCAAGTATTTCAAGCACTTAAGAAAAATCTATACACAAACGTGTCTGTTTACTACAGGAAGGAAACACAATCACCACGGAAACCTTACTGAATTTTCAACTGCAGCTTTTAGCTCTAAAAGATACTTGTTCAATCTCACTTTCCCTGACTTGCAAGCAAATTTTACCCTTGGCTGATCATCAAATCCTCCTGGTGCACTTAGGAATCACCAAATCTCCCTCAAAACTAACAGTCGCTTTAACACACATGATATGAGCTTGTCAACCACGCCCAATTTACCTAATAAACAGACAAAATCCAACATAAACCAATACCAATATTCAATACTCCGGAATTTTGGACCACTCGGGGTCAGTATACCAACAACCACATGGGAAGTTTTTGAACACAAAGCACCACACATGTGAAGTTCAACGACTTCTCTACACACACTCTTTGAGTACGTACACTCCCTAAACAACTTCATTGGTGTACATAAACTCCCTATTTATTCACAAAAATCACAATTCACCTGCCATTTGCTTAAGCAGTTCAAGTGCAAAACCTTTTCCATTCACAATCACATCAGGAACACTGAGAACATCTTCAAACAAGCATTGGCAAAACCCAAGGTTTCAGGAAAGTCATGCTAGTAACTTAAGGGACATAACCTACTCTCTGTTACCAAAACTAGGAAGTACTTAAAGAGCAATTTTTCAGCAAAACTGAGAGACCCTGGCATTCTCTCAAGGAGACGTGGTCATTCACTTTATTACCTAGAACTGAAATACCACAAATACCTTTTAACTGCTACCAAAAACTGTGAACTGAAAACCATGGCAGCCTTGTAACTGGCTGTCTATTACCAAGACTACCAAAACTAGGGCGTCATAGTGGCCCCTTAGGAAGACAAAACCCACTTTTTTTATTATCTACAACTGGGAAGTCACATTAGCCTCTTAGGGAGGTGAAACCATCAGTTTCTACCACAAACTGTGTATCACTACAACTTGGAAGCCATGGCGGCCTCTTAGGGAGGAGTAACCATCCGTTTCTGCTACCAAAAACTGTGAGCACGTCTGGCTTTATTTGGTCTTCATTAATTTATTTATAAGGGGATGCTTTAGAGGTTCGATGGACCTATTGACTACGCTAAGAGTGTTCCACCATGGACACAATCTTTACTCTTGACGTAACCAACAACAACACAAACCTGGTTTAACAAATCATAGTCAGAAACTTTTGAGACAGTAACTTTACTCACCATGGCCCATGTGGCCAAGAATAACCACATCTTTTAATAAAGTTAGGACATTTATTTCCCTAGATTAACATTGCTAATATCACATAAATTAATCTTAGAACCAAATGATAGATATACATAAGCAACGAAAAGCAACGCAGGCTGACCAACGTGGTGGGAAAATCTCAATCTAATCAAAGCATTTATCATTAAACATTCAATGTTTAGCGTACAAATCAATAACAACAATAACTGAACGATAGAAATGGCATACGTCTCTACATTGACAGGTGAATAAGATCAATCCTTTATTAAGGCACACTAACTAACCATCCAATTTGAATTGCATGTTTGGGCTTCATGCAAAAGTAATCTGGGCAAAAGTTAATTTGGAAAACATCTAACTAGGGCTCTAACAAAATAGTGGTTGGTATTTAAAAAAAAAAGAACAAAATCTATGACAAAGACAATTGCATTTTGTTATTCCTCTCCTGAATGGATCAGCAAGCATGGACTTCTTCGTCAGTTGGACATCCGTCTTGTCAGCTTTGGCTGGAAAAAGTGAAGGGGATTGGCTCAGCCATGATTAGGCTCTAAGTAAACTGAACCAACCTAGAAAGGGCATCAAACTAAGTGAATAGCATTAAAAGCATTACCACTCCTGCTAAGAGAAGTTGAGGTAAATTGAAATCCAGGAAGTATTTTCTTACGTCATCATTGGTCAGAATAACGTATGTTCACAGTATAACAAATAAACATTAATTCCCAAATTTATGATATAACTAGACAGCCTTTCACACGTCAATGATTGGCTCCTCTTCTCCCGTTCCCATCACCAGTCTCGTTAGGTAATGTTTTAGTTGTGATCATAACTCCAGTCAGTGAAGCCATTTTCATGTCCTGAGAACACCAGCTTCTCACGCACCAAAGATACAATTGAATCCGTAGGTAGTACATCGCATTACAGCTGACAGTTCTCACAAGAAAGTTTAAGACATCAATTAGTTCAACACTGCAACGTTACAAATCTATTTCGTAAGCAATATGTGAACAATGAATAAGTGTGAATTCTCTGCTTTAACCAAAAAAACATTTATGAACATCTACTTATGCCATGAAGCTTAACATGAGGCCTTGTCGACTAGGCCAACATTTCACAATTACTCAATGCCTAATATATATAAGCAAATACATTTCATTAATGCATTAATATGATCCACTAATATATTTAACTCTATATGTGCATATTATTTCTAAACAGTTAATAGTATTTCTTTATTATTGTCGTACATATGATGGTGGCCACTTAGGTGGGTACAATTTCCAAACACTTGATTTCTCTATGTTAGCATAATTCACATCAATTCTTAGCTACTAGTCAATGCAGATTTATTATTAATCAATTCAGCTTTCATAAAGACAAGACATGCTTCCGCCAAGATGCTCTCACCATTATCGCATAGACTGGCCAGAAACAAACTGCCCCCATGAACTAGTATAAAAATCAACCAAGGACCAAGCCAGAAGAGCCTGTGACTCTAAATGCACAGGACCGTGCCTCTGTGCTATAGCAGTTTGCTGAACCCAAAAGACTAAGAAATACATCATTGTGCAGATGAACATTAAACGGGCTGCACACAACTCCTCCATTAACAACATTACACCACTTGAGTAACATTCATAAAAATGTAAAAACAAAACTCATGCAAGGCACTTACTGTGAGTATCACAATCAGCAAGCTAAGGAGCCTAGCCTGTCCCCGATTGCTGCCATGGTTAGCATTCTGCCTTCATCCCGAAGTACAGCCCCAGCCACCACAAGCCTGTAAACACCGTCTTTCCGGCTCGCTCCAAACACGCCGGCAAGGACCGCACCGCAGCTCCTCCTGCAGCAGCGCAGCTCAGTTGACAGGTGACTGAGTCAGCTCTGCAGTGCCCGACCAGCAACACAACTCAAACCAGGTTGCAACCGAACATCAAAATTCTAGGAAAAACAAGCATTTGCAATGCAAGAGGTCTTTCATTTGTGAGAGATAGAGCTATTGTCATCGTAAGTACCTAACTGGACTTTTCTTCCCACATAAATTGGTCAACCCAGCCTCATTATTTGGTCCTTTTCTGCCATGTAATTCCAGTGGCCCTGAAAATAACTAAAGCACTTCCATTTACATTCTTCCCCTATCTGCTCAACATAAAAAAGATGAAATTATGAAGTAATACTGTCACAAAATGTACCACATAATGAGGCATAATTTGCCTTTTTCTTACCACATAAATTACTCAACTCTGCTGCATAACTCCAGTAGCCCTGACAATACATTTAGAGATCATCCTACTAAGTAGTGTGCATTTGTATGGCTGTGACATCCTCCTCTTTATGGATGTTATTGTTGGGTTGGTTGGTGTTTTGTTGTGTTAACTGCAGTCACAAAAGTACACTGTTAGCTTGAACCTTTTTGTTGGGCTTGAGGCTTTTTGGGGAAAGAGAAAAAGCATGAAGATTTGGCTGGTGGGATAGAAGAATGTTGTGGGCTCCTAACGGGGACTACTGTGTTGATGTTTTGGTTGCACAGCTTCTCTGAACAGCTGTTCATGTGAATAAGTGATGCGTGCAAAATACATTGCTATAAAATCTTAATTTTCATATGAATCTTGCAAAGTGAAAAAACCTTACAATTTTGCAAACTATTTGAAGTGAAGCTACAAAGTTTTGCATAGTCCTTTGCGTAGGCTTGGAAGAAAAACATTTTAAACTCACACACGCCTTTGATCAACATCTTGTCACAGGTAGTAGGCGCTATATAAATAGAAGACGAAAATTCTTCCATGTTACCAAGGGGAACAGCCAGCATTTCCTGAGCTAGTTTGACCCGGCACTGGCAAAAATGTTAGTTGCGAGGCACGCTTCGGCTGTGGGGAGGAAGCAGACAGCACACTGGCGGCAGGTGTGCAGAGGAAATATTACTACACTATTGGTGGGTTATTTACCAGGTTACAAAAGCACAAACTAGATGCAGTTGCGATTGTAGTCCCCGTGGAACTATAAAGTGCCTGCTGCTTGCAGATACCAATGTGCACGTCTGTAAGCATTACTCATGTGACTCTACAGCAGACACATATGTCAATACATAAATGACAACAGCCTGGTTCTTAGCCTGAAACAGTGCTTTAAGTTAAAAGCTTCATTAATACCCAATTCAATTATACTTTAGATATCAACCTCAGAACGATACATGGCTGAGTCGGCCCTGCTTGAGGTTCAACATATGGACCACAGTTGGTATAAAGATATCAGCAGGGAGCACTAAACCCACTGAACTACCTTACTGATAACAAAGTGTCACAGAAGGAATGCACCTGATGAGCCTCGTGGGCTTATCTTGTAATGCCTGGAGAATGAGCTGGGCACAACAAAAGAAAGCCACGGGCCTCTTGAAGAGGCCACCATGAATAAAGATAAAGTGCAGCAGCCGTGAAGCGGGTGCTGTGCTGTTAATAACCTGAAACTATGCTTTAAATTACAAGTTTTATTAAAACCCAATTCAGTGATAACTTATATATCGACCTCAGAACGATGCATGGCTGAGTCAACCCTGCTTGAGATTCAACACATAGACCGCAGTTGGTATTAAGATATCAACAGGGAGCACTAAAGCTGCTCAGCTACTTTACTGATAACAAAAGCGGCACAAAAGGAATGCACCCGATCAGCCTTGTGGGCATATCTTGTAATGCCTGGAGAGCGAACCGGGCAGAACAAAAGAAAGTTGTGAGGCCTCCCAAAGCGGTTGCCATGTTTAAAGATGAAGAGTGGTGGTCGTGAAGCAGGCACAGAGCTGATGTTAATGTAACAATGGGCCGTGTACAGAAAATTACAATTAATAATATTTTTTTTAAATGTCAGTGATATGGAAGGAGGGCCGCCATGATTAAAGTTGAAGAACGGAGGCCGTGAAGCAGGCGTGGCACTGATGTTAACGTAACAATGGAGCATGTGCAGAAAATAACAGTTAATAATGATTTTAAAAAATGTCAGTGACTTCAGTGGATGTGAGAGTGATGTATGCTGCAATAAAATACAAGCAGCTATCAGCCTGAAACACCCACAGAGTTATCAGCCTGAAACACCCACAGTGTAACAGGAGCAACAAAGAAAATAGTAGCCTGTCAAAACAACAGATAAAGAAACAAAGTGGACTTATACAGTAGTTTGTCCCTCCTCTGAAAGAGAAAAAGGAGGGAAAAGGAGGCAGAACTGACCACTAGCGAGCAAGGATTTTTGAAGGACACTGCAACTAACAAATGAAATTGCTTTAAGCTATAAGAAGTATCCTAAAGTATACAAAAGGCTATACACTCGACCAAATGAAGAAACAGCTGCAGCACCGCACATGGCTGGTGGCATTGTCTGTTAAGACAAAATTAAAACAGGAGGAATGGAGTTGGGAGTGTCTTTTATTTAAGAAAATTATCTGGTATGGGTGTCTGCTGTAATGAAGGGAATGGTTTTGCTTCCACAGCTTCCAACACATGATGCTGGCTTGTTTACAGCCCCTTCAGAAAGGGAGAAAGAACAAATAAAACTCAAATAAAAATCCAGAAAGAAGAGTAAAATGAAACTATAAGGGATAAGGAAGGAAAAAGTAAGAAAAAACTCAAACAAAATCTGTTTCCTTATCTAAAACGGAGTCGTCTATGTCCCACAATGTTTGTGATACTGCAAATACAGCAGAAAATGAGTGCAAGGTAAACTCTTATTATGCTGTATTTGTGCTGTAAATGTCATTATATTCTGAACTGGACCATTGTGGCAACGGTCATAAACACATTTCTGTATGATGCATATCATTTTTTTTCTCTTTTTTGCTCATGTTCATTAGAAACATCGCTTGATGGGGGCACCTGTTGACTCAAATTCATTCAACATTGCTAACCTTTCGATCATGAGTTATGGGTGGATTATTTTCAAATATTCAATATTACTAATTTGTATTACATCACAAGGATCAAAATCCGTGCCTTATAATAAGTCATGTACTTCTATGCACACCACCTCAGACTCCCTTGACCTCTGCCTCCCGTTCTCAAAGTTCTTCACCACAGGCATCCCTTGGCCTCAGATTCTCCGCCGTAGCTTGTTCCAATCTCTCAGACCCCAACATCAGCTCACTGGTCACCAGAGCACACACACCAGCAGGCTGTGTGTCAGGCTATCGAGGACAAAGATATGGACTGGCCAAAACATTGTGGCCAAAATATCAACTACAACCATAAGGTGACGATAAGTACATATAGGTACGTGTACATTTAATAATCGTAACTTCACATTCATAGAACATTAGTACATCATCAACGTACAGATACACACACGAGGAGAATATAAATATCTCTGGAAGAGTTGTTTATTTGACGTGAAAACTGTGTATCAGGAATGAGATTTAAACAGCAAGTCGTGAACAACAGAAAGTGCGAGACTTCGGAAAAGTGAAATGAGAAAGTACTGCATAGCCAGCAGAGACACTTTTGAAGCTCACGGGCAGGGTTTATCCAGTGCTTTGCCTGGACTGTATTTTTGACGAGCACCTGACAAAACGTGTGGCAAAAATTAAAGCAGTCATTGAAAGGCAACCTGTTAATAGCAGAACCATGCTAGGAAAATTGCATTAAAAACGGAAAAGGTCATTCACAAGTCAAAGGGCACAACCTAATGCGTTTATGAGGGCGACAGGCCTACTGACTCCATAGCACTAACTGTCCACAACAGGAGCAATGCTGGTAAACTACTTGTTCTTTCAGCGTAATTTAGTCTGCGCAACCTTTATAGCAGCATTTGTTTGTTTTCCATTCAGGTGTAACATGTGTGTGTATTATTACTGTTTCTCGTTTATTTGGCTGAAAGGCAGGTGTCCATTTGCGTACGTGAGTAGTGATGCTTAGTGAAATCGCATAGAAAATGTGAACGTTAGCGCGTGTGTATGAAATGTGCCCATGGGGAGTGGCCACCAATGTATACGATGATTAATGAAACTGACTAATAATGAAATATTCATGTACTAATGTATGATTTTGTACTAGTATTAAGAGTATATGTTAAGGTTTTGCTAATTAATCACTAGGCGTTAGTTAGCCTGAGTCGGGGCCTAGCTGCCCGGTTTCATATTAAATGTGTTTTTCTAACGTGCAGTATGACAACTTGCTGAAGGACATGAAGCTGTATTTTTCCAGGAGTTAGAGATGTGTGTGTAACCGTAGTAAATCTTCTCATGAGAACCTGACTTGCTCAAGGAGACATTCTTATGGAGCACAACAGTGTAATTCGCAACAGGTACAAGGTCATTTAGACTAGGGAAGACAATGGGACTACTGACTTGAGTAACAAATGTCATTTATTCCTCACCTGACATTCTACCCGTTGGAGGCGTCAAACCAAGGAACTAATAAACTACGTGAGAACTGTTATGGGGTGAAAATCGTAATGAGACGACAAGTAAACCATTGGATGGAGATGATGGTGCGCCAAAACTTGCCCAATTGGAAATTAGGGGACTGTACAACAAGATCGATATAAAATTCTTGGACACAAGGAGAAATCAGCCATTATATGCCATTACAAGCCATTGCGTCCCTTTTGCTATTGCCCAGCCACTTTGTTACTCTGCCCAAAGACTTTGCTGTTTGAACTTTGCAAACCGTCCTCACCTACTTTGCCTTGCCCGATTCATACTTTTCCTCCTTATGAGGGAGGTATTCCTTTTTGCCCGGTCTTACTGAACTTTGCTGTTTCCTGGCTGATGGCGAATCAACTGATGTCCTGAGGACGAAGACTGACTCTATATGCTGACCCATTACGGAGGGTAACTCTATGATGATGAAATTGTATTGTCTGTTTGCCTCTTTCTTTCTAGGTACCAACTGCTTCTTTTGATAGAGACCATAGATAGATGTTTTCTAAATTGGTGATGCTAAATTGTTTTGCATGAAGCCCAACATGCTAATGCTAATTCGAGGTTAGTTAAGGAGTTCACTTAACGGACTCAAACAGACAAATGACTGAATCTATGCTTTGTTGAATAATGTGCTAATGATACTCTGCTAAAGTTAATTCATGTTGACATCGTGCTATGTTCTAATGTTCATGATCTTTGCTTTGATGAAATCCTATTCGAGTTGCCATATTATGACAATGTTGGTGTGTTTTCTGGTTTTGAGACTAATAAACTTGCTAGTAGAATTGTAATCAATAGGGAATAAATATCATAAATCTTACTAAATTTTGTGTGGTTATTCATGGCTGAAAGGTCATGGTGGTTTCCGAGTCTTATTGATGCCATTGATTAATTTGATTGACATGCTATTGTGAATATTAATGATATTATTGATTTATTGATTGACATGTTGACTAGTTATCTCATCTTAAGGAGACTTCAATCAGGGTCAAAAGATTCATCGCCCTAAAAAGAGTCCCAGGGTGAATAGATTATCTAGATTGGGACACGTTATCAGTTTTGGCAGCAGAGGACGGTTTAGGCCCTATGGAGCCCTAGGACGAGGGACCATTGTTTTAGAAAGTGTTTTTGAAATAATGCAAATTGGAGGTATGATGTGCCCCTAAGTCCCAAATGACTTTCCCGGAATCTTGGAGCTTGCCGAAGTGAGTTGGGTATGTTCTCGGCGTTCTAGTGATTGTATGAGTAGAATTTGCGCTTGCTCAGCTTATGCATATCGCAGGTGAATTGTGAGGGTTGTGAGAATTTAGGCCAGGTAATGTTTTAGTAGGAGTGGGCGTACTCCGCAGTAAGAGAGTAGGGAAGTTGGCGAACTTCATGTGAGTGTGGCGCTTTGTGCTCAAAAATTGTCCATGTGGTTGTTGGCGATGTATGGACCAGGCGTGGTCTAAGACTCCGGAGTAAATTGATAAGTGTATGAGACACTTGGTTTATGTTGTAATTTGCGCGGTTTAATAGGTCAATCGGGCGTGGTTGACGAGTCTAGTTTGAGTCAAAGTGTGTGAGTGAAACCTTCAATGGAGATTTGGCAAGTTCTAAAGTGCACTAGAATGAACCATTGAGAAGTCGAGAGTAGAATTTGCGGGTCAAATTTTGCTTGCGAGTGCGGGATCTGAGAAGGAGAGAGTAGCGGCCGAGGCTTCAAGTGAAATCTCTGTAAAGTTTGAAGCGATTGTGTTACCCTTCCTGTAGTAAACCAGCAAATTTGGGTGTTGTTGTTAAAGTGCTCGCAATATATTGCATTAGTTTTTGTGTGAAGAGAGAGTGAGGAAGACAAGCTGCAAGACTTTGTCAGCCACAGTGTGTGTGAGTGTGACGTCATTGGAGCCGTGCTGGGATTGGTCAGTTGCCGAGAGTGGTCGCGCACGGATTGGCAGCTGTCCGTGAGAGGCAATTGGTTGAGAAGGTAGGCGAAGAGTGTTCTGGGTATTAAAGTCACTTCCTGATTAGGTTCTAAACAAAATAAAAGACGCAAAAATGAAGTTTTTCAAGGGTTTAAGGAGTGCTTTGAGGGGAGATACATATATTACCGCGAGTGTGGGGGAGCCTACACCGCCAGAGGATACTCCGGCTTATGCCGTCATGGAGGAGAAGGGAGTAGCGCCATGCCTTTGGCTAAAGCAATGGTGCAAATTGACAGAAAAGGAAGGATGGTTGCCGTTTCCGGAGCACGGGACGTTCAATATAAGGATTCTGGAAAATTTGCGGAGGGTGTTAAATGAGCAGAAGCCGCCTCCCAGACCAGCTCAGTTTGAGGTGTTAGCAATTTGGGAACTGGTGGTGATTCAGACACAGCAGCAGAAATTTGAGAGGAGAATGAGGAAAGCAGAGAAGACTCTAGCAGAGGCTAGATGGGATAGTAAAACCAGGATGTGGAGAAGGGAAATAATAGACGGAGTTAGGATGTTCCCGGCAATAACTCAAGAAGCCGAAACACAGGGGAGAAAGGCAACTTGTAAAACAGACAAGGGGTCTCGTAAGCAAAAGGAGACTCAGAAGTCTTGGGCAGATGCAGATGATTCTGATGATGATGAGTTTCTAAATCAGTTGTTACAGGATCGACCGCCACCATATGCCATGAATGACAACAGACCGAGTACTAGTGCAGGTCCTGTAAATCCGACACAAAATCAGGGAACCACAGGCGCAGCACAGGCAAATAATGTTATCACATCAGCTCCGACACAGAATGGTGCTAGTGTATCCACTGCACCACACACGCAGATACAGTTGCAGCCACCGCCAATTCAAAGGCTCTACCCAGATGTCCCAGTATTAGAAACGACTACGAGTTTGATGGTGCCGCCTGATCCAGTATACACGAGATCAAAGTTAGTGCATATTGAGCCAAATCCACAATTGCTGCCCCAGCCGCAGCAACAGATGGTGCCGAATTACACTTCGGTTGCAGGACCGCAGTCAGTTACAGCACCTATGATGAATACAGCTATGGGAGTTAATGCTCCACAGGGATTGGGAAACCGATAGGCACCAGCTGCTATATCATTGCCGATTACTGTTGGCCCGCCAGTACCGCTATATACGCAGGCAAAGCCTAGTGTATGCGATCAAGGAGTAATGACTCAAGACGTGATAAGAGGAGGGTTCACAGGAAATTCCCAAGGGACGACACCGGGGGGAACTGACAGTCGAGGGATCTAGGTCCTTGTTGGACTTCAGTCCGATGGGGGTTCCTCTAGAGACAATGAGACAAGCAGGTTTGGGTCTACTGACTCCACAGGTACTGAGTGCAAATACATCACAGACACCGACGGTGCAGGCTGGAAATATCTTGTTGCAAGGCTTGACAGCGCAGCAACTGACTGAGTGGTTAGACAAGCTTAGCACTCCGCAGACTACTCCTGTGACAGCAGAGTGATCGGAGAGAGAGGAATACCTGAATTTTATAAGGTTGGGGTGGAAGCAGCAGAATTAGTTGAAGGAACTATGGGAGTGAACAAATTAGAATCATACACTGAAGCGGAATTGAGGTTTCTGTGCCCGAAAATAACCAAAGAAGTGAGTAAGGTATACCAGAGGTTAGCGAACGTAGCAGACAAATATGGCATAGACTTAGATAATACTAAGCATCTGAAGAGGAGTTATAGGTTAGACTTTGAACTGAAAGATTTTGACCATATGAGGTCTACTGGGATGAAAGCACACCTCAAAGAGATACTACAGAGTGCTCAAGTTTGGGGAGCATTAGAGAAGTGGGAAGGCAGATGGGCAAAGAAAAGAGATAAGGGGAAAGGTGATTGCCCGGAACCGCAGCAGGCAAAAGCTGCACCAGACACGGGAACAATAAAGATGCTACCAATGAGAGAAACAGCTGGAGGGGTTCTAGTTCATGTACCGTGGTCTAGAGGTGACATTTTGTCATTTACGAATGACTATCCCAGGTTGAGGGAAAAGCCGATAGAGTGGTATCAGCAGACGGACAGGTTTGTGAAGCTTGCAAAATGTCTCTGGGAAGACTTGAATACACTGTTTGAGATTATAGTTCCAGCTGATTTGTGGCTTGAGTGCAAGAGGGGTGTGGATTGGCCGACAGAGGAACCGGTGAGGGATAAGATTACTGGAGCACCGTCTCCTGACATGATGATGTATTACCATAAGGTGATTGAGTACTTGAAGCAGAAGGTGTCACCGCAAAATATTGATTGGCAGAAAATTGATCGAACGACACAAGAAGGCAAAGATACATGCTTACTATGAGAGGTTGTTAAAGGCGTTCAAACATTACAGTGGCACGGAGGTCATAGAACAGAAAGACATGAACCATATGGTGTTCAGGTTCATTGAAGGACTGAGGCCAGAGATTAGCCAGATGATTAAGAATCATTTGATCTGTTGGCAAGCGAAGACGATTGATGAGGTGTTGCAGTATGCGAAATACTGTAGCGATGAGATTGAATTGAAGCAGAGAAAGCTGAAAGAGAAGGTGATGGTGATGCAAATTAAGGAAGCTCAGGCAGGGATGCAGGGAAATGGAGTACAGCAGGAGGTACAACAGCAACCTCAAGGAAATGGAATGTTTCAGATGCAACAAAGAGGCAGAGGTCGGGGAGGTTTTGTGAACCGCGGTCCAGACTTAAATACTGTTGTGGTTCAAAATGATGTGCAAGGGATGAAAAAGATGTTACCATGCTATGCGTGCGGGGGCGTGGGACACTGGAAGCGGGAGTGCCCAATGATGGTGCAGGATGGTGTTGTTCAACAAAGCAATGATGTCAGTACATTTCAGAATGTGAGGGGTCCAAGAATGAGGGGTCAAAATCCGAACATCCAGAATAATATGGTTCAGATGCAGGGTCTCTAGCCTATGCAACAAATGCAGATGCCACACGTTCAACAAGCACAGCTGCAGCAAATACAACAGCAGATTCCCATGGTACCTAGACAGCAAATGCAGTTGCCATTAGCTTCGATGGGACAGCAACAGGTGATGCTTCCTCAACAGGTCACAGGCCAAACAATGAGTCAAAGTAATACAGTACAACAGTTCCCATTGCGTGGTGAGAATGGAATAAACGATGAATGGTCGGATGATTGTTCAGATAGTGAAGAGCGTAGGCTTGCAGCGTCCCTAGAAGTAGATCAGAGGGGACCTTATGTGCAAGGGAAGGTGATGGGTCACAAGGTTTCGTTCCTGGTTGACACAGGAGCTACACGCTCTACAGTCAGAAGTGCAGAGGTTCCGAAATTTCCGCTTTCGGGGCGTGCCATAAGGGTGGTAGGAGTAGCAAATCAGCTCCTGAGAAATCCGATTACAGATCCGGTCCAAGTTCAGATTGGTACCTTCCAGGGATTAGATAGGTTTGTAGTCTGTGATTCAAGTCCTGTGTCCTTACTGGGAAGAGATTTACTGTGTAAAACTAGGTGTTCGATCACCTGTTCCAATGAAGGGATTGAGGTGCAGACAAACAGTGATGACGAAGGGGACGATGGTCAGATCTCAGAGCCAGAGATGAAGACCACAGACAGGGAATACCCTTTGATAAGCTTCTTCCTGATGTTCAGTGACCGATTTGGCAACAGAATTACAGGGAACAGTGACAGAGAAGGTGTGGGACTTGACAGGAAAAGAAGTGGGACTGATAAAAGGAGTAGAACCAGTCAAAGTAGATGTGAAGACAATTGCCTTGTTTCCCCAGGTACCGCAGTACCACATGGCACAAGATGTCCTTATACAGGTGAAGCAGATAATTGCAGACTTTGTGAAGCAAGGGGTCTTAAGAGAAGTTAGGAGCAGCCCATGTAATTCGCCAATAATGGGATTGAGAAAGCCTTTTGGGAAAGTTTGAATTGTTCAAGATCTGAGAAAAATTAATGAGATAGTGGTAAAATGTTGCCCTATAGCGCCAAATCCAGCCGTGATCATGTTTCAGGTTCCATGTGATGCAGAGTGGTTCACGGTTGTGGACCTGTCACAAGCATTCTTTTCGGTGCCTCTTCATGAGGATAGACAATTTCTCTTCAGTTTCAAATTCTGGGACAAGGTTTACAGTTGGTGTTGAATTCCTCAAGGGTTTTCAGAATCACCTTCTATCTTCAATCAGATATTGAAGAAGGATTTGGAGTCATTAGAACTGCCTTTTAATTAGACTTTAGTGCAGTGCATTGATGACTTATTGATTGCATCCAAAATGAAAGATGACTGCAGGTATGATACTATTGCCTTACTAAATCATGTGGGAAAGAACGGACATAAAGGGGGTTATTATAACCCTGGCGGACGGTGTTAAAGTGGCAGTAAGACCGCAAACAGGCTGGTGAAAAAAAAAAGGGAATTATGACCGTGGCGGAACCCGCCAACAAAGACAGCCACTTTAACACTCCGACCGCCACGGCGGTACAGACAAGCAGCGCGGCAGTCACCACCAACAGACAGGCGGGAGACAAAGTACCGCCCACAGTATCACAACCTACCAATCCCCCACCTTTTCCGGGGCGGATTCACCATGGATAAAAACACGCCGGAAACAGCCATTTCAAAGGGAAAACGCTCACCTCAAACACTCCACGAGGAAGGAGGGCACCATGGAGCCGGAACTTCAAATACTCCCTGCGATAGTCTTCCTGCTCCTGTACGATGACCATCAACGGCGGTGCCGAAGACAACAGTGAGTACTGCACCTACGACATAGGGGAGGGGGGAGCCAAAAGTCAGGGACACACACACGCAACACCCCCACCCCCACCCTCACCCACTAGAACACACACACCAATGCATATCCAAACAACACAGTAACAACCCCCAACCCCTCCGGAAGAATGCAAAGACAAAAGGAAATTAGTGCAACCATTGTAATGTATAAAAAAACAGTAAGCAAATATATACAGATATATATACACATTCTACAAAATATACATCACGATTAGTAGTGCAGGTATGCACCATTCAATGTCCGTGGACCACTGGCCCCAAAATGCATGGGCGAGGTCCACACTAGATACCTGAGCAAAACAGAGAGAACACTGCTGGGGCATCAGATAGAAATACAACAGGCACCTCAGGGGGAAGGGTAGGGGGTGCACCTCAGTCGGATGACAGCACCACGCCAGATCCACGAGGGGGCTACATGCCCATTGATGTATCCTGGGGAGTGCAAAGCCACAGTCTCACAAGTCTTTTCAGTGGGTGGTTTGCCCACTGTACCATCCTGGGGAGTGCAAAGCCACATTCTCACAAGTCTCTACAGTGGGTGGTTTGCCCACTGTACCATCCTGGGGAGTGCAAAGCCACAGTCTCACAAGTCTCTACAGTGGGTGGTTTGCCCACTGTACCATCCTGGGGAGAGCAAAGCCACAGTCTCAAGTCTTTTCAGTGGGTGGTTTGCCCACTGTACCATCCTGGGGAGTGCAAAGCCAGAGTCTCACAAGTCTTTTCAGTGGGTGGTTTGCCCACTGTACCATCCTGGGGAGTGCAAAGCCACGTTCTCTCAAGTCGATAACAGGCTCCACTGGTTCTGGAGGGGGCTTGGTGCCCAGAGTGCTTCATCCTGTTAAGGACAGACGGAGTGGATGTATGTCTCCACTGGTTCTGGAGGGGGACTGGTGCCCAGAGTGCATCACTGTCCCCGTGACGGTCCCTGTTCCGTCACTGCCCCTGCCGCACATGGGCTAGCGGTGTTTGAGTTGGCGGTGCTTGCCCTGTTCAGCGGTGCTTGCCCTGTTCAGCATTGCTTGCCATGGCGGTCTTTGCCCTGTTCAGCGGTGCTTGCCCTGTTCAGCGGTGCTTGCCATGGCGGTCTTTGCCCTGTTCAGCGGTGCTTGACTTTGCTGTCTCTGACCTGTGCAGCAGTGCTTGCCATGGCGGTCTTTGCCCTGTTCAGCGGTGCTTGACTTTGCTGTCTCTGACCTGTGCAGCAGTGCTTGCCATGGCGGTCTTTGCCCTGTTCAGCGGTGCTTGACTTTGCAGTTTCTGACCTGTGCAGCGGTGTTTGCCATGGCGGTCCCTCATTGCCCAGCGGGGCTGTGGCTGCCAGGGCCCTCCTGGGCACTGACTCTGGCGGTGGTCTCCTGACCAGTGACGATGGGACTGCCCTCCTGGGCACTGACTCTGGCCGTGGTCTCCTGACCACTGACGATGGGACTGCCCTCCTGGGCACTGACTCTGGTGTTGGTCTCCTGACCAGTGACGATGGGACTGCCCTCCTGGGCACTGACTCTGGCGGTGGTCTCCTGACCAGTGACGATGGGGCTGGCGGAGGCCTCCTGGGCAGCGGGGATGATGGCGGCATTCTCCGCCGTGCTGCTCTTCCCAGACTTTGGCGCTTTCTTCTGCCCCTTCCCCACCTTGGGAGGAGTCACAGCTGAGTCGACACTCCCCCCGGGTCCCTTGTGAGCGGCTTTGCCGGCTGGAGTCTTCCCCCTATCCCGTCGGGCACTGTCCAACTTCTGGTGCTTCACAGGGGGGGACTGGCTGTGCTTTGTCTCCGTGTCACACTGGCTACCCTGGTGCCCGGTGCACTCCACATACCTCTAACAGGCACCACTAGTACCGGAGATTTTTTGGCTGAGGTGCTAGTAGGGGACCTATGAATCGGAGGGGGGTGGTGGTGGGAAAGAGGTCAACCTTGCTCAGGAAAAGTTTCTGATGAACACTGGGACGGGTAGCTTGTGGGTGTCTGGGAGTGGAGGAAGAGGAGGTGGTTGTAGGAGGTGTAACTTTGGATGATTTGGGTGCAGGTGCATGTTCTGGAGGCTGTCGTGAGGTGGATGGATGTTGAGTGGGTGTGTGCCTGCGTTTGTGTACTTTGGGAGGGCGCGTCACAGACACACTGGGAGAGGACACAGGGAATGTGTAAATGGTAGTGGGGTGGAGAGTGCAGGTGAGCAGGGTGTGCTGGTGGGTGTGCTGGTGCGAGTCCTAGTGGCTGTAGTGATAGTGCATGCAGGTGAGAGTGTAGATGACACTGGGAGGGAGGAGGGAGACGACGAGGAGGGGGACAAAGTGGAGGCAGTGGATGTTGCTGTGTCTGTATGTGGGTGATGCTTGTGTGAGTGCCTGTGGGATATGTGGTGCCTATGTTTGCCTGAGCTTCCCTTGTGTGTTGACGTGTGTGCAGGCTGGTCTGATGGTGTGCTTGGGATAGGCAGAGGTACAGGGGATTGGGTCTGGGTGGAGGAAGTTGGAGGGGGGAGGCTAGACACAGGGACAATGGCTGCCATCAGTGCTGAGGCCAGAGATTGCAGGGTTCGATGATGGGCAGCCTGACCAGAATGAATGCCCTCCAGGAATGCATTAGTGTGTTGCAACTCCCTTTCTACACCCTGGATGGCATTCACAATGGTAGACTGCCCAACAGTGAGTGACCTGAGGAGGTCAATGGCCTCCTCACTGAGGGCAGCAGAGGGGACAGGGGCAGGGGCTGAGGTGCCTGGGGCGAAGGTAATGCCCACCCTCCTGGGTGAGTGGGCACGGGGCACACGCAGAGGGGCTGCTGGGAGGGCGGTGCTGGTGGGGGGGTGGCGGCTGTACCTGTAGAAGTGGGGGGTACAGATGTTGCCGCCACCACAAGGGAGCTCCCATCAGAGAACGAGTCCGTGTCGCTGGTTGCTGATCTGGTGACCGACGTGAAGCTCCCCTCGCCCTCCATCCCACTGGTGTATTCGGAGTCCGTGGTGTGGCCCTCCATGGCCATGTGGGATGCAGCCCCCTCGTGCTCCGGTGCCACTGTACCTCCGCCTGACGATGCTGATGCAGAAAAGAACAGGGAGAGCCCAAAAGGGGGGAGGGGACAGAAGAAAGACAGGTTGAGTGCATGGCTTACCGCTACCGTTGGCGGACAATGCAGACACAGCAGCCCCTCTGCACTACGCCGCGCTGTTGGGCTCTACAGATACAGTTCCTGGGATATGGCCTACATGGCTATGGTGGACATCTGCACACATAGATGACACAGGGGCATGTACACCTGTACTTGGCACTCTACAGAGGCGGGGTGGAGTGGCACATGGCCTGCATTACGGAGGGGCCTAGCCTACGGAACTCGCCCTGGCCTAGGGAAACCCACAGCCCTCCTCCCCCACCCAGACCCCTCCACTGCGCGCAGAGTCAGCTGAATGAGAGTGTACTCACCCCCTTGTGTCTGCTGTGATACCCTCAAGCACCCATCCAACTCAGGGTAGGCCACACCCAGGATCCGGAACATCAGGGGGGTCATGGTGCGACGGGCACCCCTCCCATGTTGGGAGGCCATCCCCAGCTGAGCCTCTGCGTCTTCTTGCTCCAGCGGCGAATGTCCTCCCATCTTTACCGGCAGTGGGTGCTCCGTCTCTGGTGGACCCCCAGGGTCCGGACGTCCTTGGCGATGGCACGCCAAATATCCTTCTTCTGGTGGGCGCTGACCTACATGACATGGACAGGGGAAGAAGAGAAGTCATTACCAACTGCACCGTCGAAATGAGTGGCTCACATCCCTGCCCTTGCCATGTGGCACATGCATTCACAGTCCTTCATGCTCACAGAACTCTGTCCCCTTCCTTCTTACGACCAGCCCTCTCCAGCCAGGCATAGCCCATACAACTTGCACCCTATGTACTCACCTGTTGGTCTGGAGAACCGTAGAGTAGCGTGTACTGGGGGAGGACCCCGTCCACGAGCTTCTCCAACTCCTGTGCAGTGAAGGCAGGGGCCCTTTCCCCAGACGCACATGCCATTGTCTCTTCCAGACCGAGGTCACAGCAGCACTTGCAGTATAGGTCATCTCTTGTCGAAGATCAGGTATCGAGTGATTCAACAGATAGAAAATGGCGGTCACGTCCGCGGCGGTCACGTCCGCGGCGGTGCGTATCATCACCGCCGGCGCACTTCCTCATTGGCTCCTGGGACCCATAGGGTCCAATGTTAACCAATGCAGTATTGCGCCGCGGTCTTCGACTGCCTACTGCGACGGTGTACAACGCCAGCGCAGTTACCTCACAGCCCATTGTCCCAGTTTAGAGGTCAGGCAGCCGCCATTTCAGGGGCCCACATGGCTTCATTTTCAACTGCATCACAGATACCTAGGCCTGGACTCAACACTCCTACAGACACCTTCTACCTCTATCCTGTCTGTAAATTTCAAGCAGTATTTGGTAACTGAGTTGTACATTTCCCTTACGGTTTCACAGGTGTGGTTACCAACGTGTGTCATCTGCTTGCATACTTCATGGACTTGTGATGTGTGACATAGGTATGTTGACATTACTATTGAGAACGGATTTTGTCACTGTAATTGCTAAAACACATTTTCTAAATCACAGACTGACTCCAGATTGTTTTGTGGTTCAAGGGTGTTTAGTTTAGTGCTAAATATTGGAGGGGGTGGTAAAATGGTGAGGGGTGATGGTGGAGGAATGTCCATGGCAGAGTCCAGTCTATGAGTCTCACAGGTGCATTGCCGATATGGGCATAGGAAGTGGAGCTGGGGCAGTTCCAATATGGACAGGATTATAAAGTGGGACAGTGGGATGACAATCAGGGTGGTCTTATTTCTTGGCAGGGTTCTTGCCATCGTGCTCTGTCCTGTTCCTGGATCTCAGGGACCGCTTGCGGGGTGGTTCTCCGTCTGCAGGGGGTGGGGTGCTGGTGGGGTGGTCCTGTGGCAGGGCGTCCTGTCCACTAACGCCGGCGGAGGTGGTGGGCAGTTCATTGTCCATGCTAGTGTCAGGGGCCCCTGGGAGTGCCACGGTGTCCCTCATGGTGTTCTGTATGTCCTTCAGCACCCCTATGATGGTGCCCAGGGCGGAGCTGATGGTTCTGAGTTCCTCCCTGAACCCAAATACTGTTCCTTCTGCAGGCACTGGGTCTCCTGAAACTTGGCCAGGACCGTTGCCATCGTCTCCTGGGAGTGGTGGTATGCTCCCATGATGGAGGAGAGGGCCTCGTGGAGAGTGGGTTCACTTGGCCTGTCCGCCCCCTGTTGCACGACAGCCGTCCCAGTTCCCCTGTGTTCCTGTGCCTCCGTCCCCTGGACCGTGTGCCCACTACCACTGTCCTCAGGTCCCTGTTGTTGTTGGGGTGGTGGGTTATCCTGGGTTCCCTGTAGTGGTGGACACACAGCTGATTGACGTGTCCTGGGGACGGAGGTATGGGCCCGCTGGGTGGGTGCTGTGCTGGTGTTTCCAGAGGGGGGAAGGTCTGTGTTGGGCTGTGCCTGTGTGAGGCGAACCGACTGTCCCGAGGCCCACGATGGTCCGGGCTGGTCATCTGGATCCAGTTGGCCTGAGCTGCTGTCATCACTGTGGGCCTCTTCTGTGGGTGGGGTAGAGATGTCTGGACCCTCCTGTCTGGTGACGTTAGGTAGTGGTCCTGCAGGGGTGTAAAAGTATGATTATTGCATGTGTGTGTGTCATGGTGTGCAATGGGTGGGTGAGCGTGTACCCCAGTGCTAGCATTCCTGTGTGGGGGCTTGTGTGATGATGGTTGGGGGGGTGTTATGGGTATGTGCCGTGGGAATGCTTTAGTGAGGGGTGTCCATGCTTTGTTGTGTCATGCAGGGCTTGGTGTTGGGATTTGTGGTTTGTGTTATTAGTACATTAGTGAGAAGTTGGAATGATAGGGGAGGGAGTGGGGGTATGTGATAGCATGCAGGTAGGGTGGGGGATATGATAGTTAAGATTTGACTTACCAGTGTCCATTCCTCCACCGACTCCTCCGTGGCCCTCAGGATGCATAATGGTCAAGACCTGCTCCTCCCATGTTGTTAGTTGTGGGGGAGGAGGTGGGGGTCCGCCGCCAGTCCGCTGTACTGCGATGTTGTGCCTGGAGACCACGGAACGCACCTTCCCCGTAGGTCGTTCCACCTCTTCCTGATGTCCTCCCGATTTCTTGGGTGCTGTCCCACTGCGTTGACCCTGTCGACTATTCTTCGCCATAGCTCCATCTTCCTAGCTATGGAGGTGTGCTGCACCTGTGCTCCAAATAGCTGTGGCTCTACCCGTACGATTTCCTCCACCATGACCCTGAGCTCCTCCTCGGAGAACCTGGGGTGTCTTTGGCGTGCCATGGGGTGGTGTAGGTGATGTGTGGGGTGGTGTATGTGGTGATGAGTGTGGTGATGTGTAGTGGTGTGTGGTGTTTTGTGCGTGGATGTTGTATGGTTGATGGTGTTGTGTGCCTCTGTGTGGTGGGGTTGTCTATTCTGTGCTCTCTCTCTGGCCTTCGTCAATAATATTTGGTCGTAGGGGTTTGTGGGTGATGTGGGTGTGTGTTTTATATTGTGTTGGGTGTGTGGGAGTGTTGTTTGTATGTGTATCAGGTATGTGTAATTCGAATTGTCCAATGTGGAGGTGTTTTGGAGATGTGTGTGTATTTTGAGCGCGGCGGTGTGTACCGCCAATGGAATACCACGGTTGAAAGACCGCCGCGTGGATTCGTGTGTCGTGATAGCATGGGCGTGTTTCTGTTGGCGTGACGGTGTCGGTTTTGTTTTCTCCAGTTTATCACTGACCTTTGGTGTGGTGGACTTGGGTGTCTGAATTTCGGCGGATTCCGAGATGTGGGTCATAATAGCTGTGGCGGATTTCCGCAGCTGCGGCGGTGTGTTGGCGGTCTTCTGCACGGCGGCAAGCTGCTTTTACCGCCAATGTTGTAATGAGGGCCAAAGAGTCCCCAAAGAAGCTGCAGTTCTGTCAGAAAGAAGTGAAGTACTTAGGCCATCTAATTGAGAAAGGATCGAGGAAAATCTCTAAAGAAAGAGTGACAGCCATATTGCAGATGAATCCCCCGACATCCAAGAGAGTCGTGAGGATATTTTTGGGAATGGTGGGTTACTGTCATCACTGGATTCCCAACTTCTCGATTATCTCTAAGCCTTTGGTAAGGTTGACTGTCAAGGAGATTAAGGATGACCCAGGTACCCTGACTATGTCCGAGAAAGAAATGAAGGCATTCATTGAACTGAGAGAGACCATATGCAGGGCTCCAGCTTTGGGTAACCCTGACTACTCAAAGCCTTTTGTACTGTTTTGTCATGAACGTGATGCTTGTTCTTTGTCTGTCTTGACACAGGTCCATGGAGGTGCAAACCGTCCAGTAGCATATTTTTCAGCTACTTTAGACCCAGTTGCAGCAGCCTTACCGGGTTGTTTGCGTGCAGTTGCAGCAGTTGGTCAAAGCCTTACACAGTGTGAAGGCATAGTGGTGGGACATCCTTTAACAGTAATGGTCCCACATTCAGTTGAAATACTACTCACCCGGATTAAAAAACACAGCATATGACAAATGCCCACCTGACTAAGTATGAAACCAGTATACTGGGGTCACCTAATGTGTCCTTGAAAAGATGTACTGTGTTAAACCCAGAAACTTTGCTTCCTAATGAAAAGTAGAACATGATTGTCTTGAGGTAACAGAACTGTGTACCAAACCGAGACCTGACATTAAAGATACTCAATTGGAAGAAAATGATTACATTATCTTTGTTGATGGTTCATGCCTGAGAGACTCAGTAGGAGTACTAAGAGCCGGATACTCTGTGTGTACAATCACCGGTATCCTGGAAGCATCTTGGCTCGAGAGAGTGTATTCTGCTCAAGTGGCTGAATTAATTGCTCTTACTAGGGCATGCCATGCCGCTGAGAACCTGAAAGTGACTTTCTATACTGACAGCAGATACAAATTTGGGATTGTTCATGATTTTGGTCAATTATGGTCACAGAGGGGTTTCCTGACCTCTTCTGGTTCTCCAGTGAAAAATGGTGAAAGAATAAAGGAATTGTACGCGATTCAGTTACCTCTTGAAATTGCCGTGGTGAAATGCAATGCTCATGTTAAATCGCAAGACTGTGTCAATGGGAAACGGATATGCAGATCAAGTCGCAAGGTTTTGTGCATTGAACTGTCTATCATTCAAATATCAGTGGGAATTGTTATCGGAAACTGAAAATGAGACATGCACAGGTTATGCATTGAGGGTGGTTGACACAATGGAAGAGTTAAAATTGTTGCAGGGACGTGCCAGCAAAGAAGAGAAACGATCTTGGCTTAAATTGCAATGTGTACAAGGACCTGATGATTTGTGGGTTTCAGATGAGGGGAAAATGGTTTTGCCAAACAGTCTTTTGTCACAGTTTGTGAGGTTTTACCATGGTCAAGCACATATTGGGAGAGATGCCATGATTAGGTTGTTCAAAATCGACTGGTTTAACCCGAAGTTCAGACAAGCCGCAGAAGTGATTTGTCACAGGTGCATCATCTGTCAGCAGATGAATGCGGGGAAAGGGACCGTGGTGAATTTGAGCCACATTGGGAGAGCAGGAGGTCCATTTAGCAGGATGCAAATGGATTTTATTGAGATGCCTGCATGTGGAGGTTTGAGGTATGTGTTGGTGATTGTGTGCATCTTTAGTCACTGGATTGAAGCTTACCCTACACGTAGGAATGACAGTCTCACAGTAGCAAAGTTGTTGCTAAGGGAATTGATACCATGTTTTAGGTTTCCGATCTCTTTAGAATCAGATAGGGGAAGTCACTTCAACACCGAGGTGGTTAAGCTCTTGTGTGCCGCACTGAACATTGAACAGAAGTTGCATTGTAGCTACCGCCCTGAAGCATCAGAACTGGTTTGAGCAAATGAATGGTACCTTGAAGTTGAGAATGGCAAAGATGTGTGCAGCTACAAACTTGAAATGGCCTGATGCATTGCCCTTAGTGCTGATGTCAATGAGAAATACACCTAACAAGAAAACAGGACTGTCTCCTCACAAAATTCTCATGGGCCGAGCTATGAGATTGCCCGCAGTGCCTGCAAATGCTCTTGTGAATATCATGGATGATATGGTGTTGGACTACTGCAAGGGTCTGGCTGATGTGGTCCGCTCTTTCTCTCACCAGGTGGAAGCCACCACACTGCCACCGATAACTGATCCAGGTCACAATCTGAAAGCCGGTGACTGGGTTGTTGTCAAGAAACACGTGAGGAAGTCATGTTTGGAGCCACGTTGGAAGGGGCCGTATCAAGTGATACTGACAACTACTACTGCTGTGAAATGTGCGAGAGTCCCAAACTGGGTCCATGCCAGTCACACAAAGAAAGTGACATGTCCAACTGATGAGGAACTTGAATTGTACAGTGTAGGAGGCTGGACTGGCTTGTAGTGAGTACCAAGGGGTACTTGCACCTTGCACCAGGCCCAGTTATCCCTTATTAGTGTATAGGGTGTCTAGCAGCTTAAGCTGATAGATAATGGTAGCTTAGCAGAGCAGCTTAGGCTGAACTAGGAGACGTGTGAAGCTACTACAGTACCACCTAGTGTCATATGCACAATATCATAAGAAAACACAATACACAGTTATACTAAAAATAAAGGTACTTTATTTTTATGACAATATGCCAAAGTATCTTAGAGTGTACCCTCAGTGAGAGGATAGGAAATATACACAAGATATATATACACAATAGCAAAAAATATGCAGTATAGTCTTAGAAAACAGTGCAAACAATGTATAGTTACAATAGGATGCAATGGGGAAACATAGGTATAGGGGCAACACAAACCATATACTCCAAAAGTGGAATGCGAACCACGAATGGACCCCAAACCTATGTGACCTTGTAGAGGGTCGCTGGGACTATTAGAAAATAGTGAGAGTTAGAAAAATAACCCTCCCCAAGACCCTGAAAAGTGAGTGCAAAGTGCACTAAAGTTCCCCTAAGGACAAAGTAGTTGTGTTAGAGGAATAATGCAGGAAAGACACAAACCAGCAATGCAACAACTGTGGATTTCCAATCTAGGGTACCTGTGGAACAAGGGGACCAAGTCCAAAAGTCACAAGCAAGTCGGAGATGGGCAGATGCCCAGGAAATGCCAGCTGCGGGTGCAAAGAAGCTTCAACTGGACAGAAGAAGCTGAGGTTTCTGCAAGAACGAAAAGGGCTAGAGACTTTCCCTTTGGTGGACGGATTCCTCTTGCCGTGGAGAGTCGTGCGGAAGTGTTTTCCCGCCGAAAGAACGCCAACAAGCCTTGCTAGATGCAAATCGTGCGTTTGGTGTTTTTGGACGCTGCTGGGGCCCAGGAGGGACCAGGAGGTCGCAAATTGGACCTGAAGAGAGAGGAGACATCGAGCAAGACAAAGAGCCCTCACTAAGGCAGTTAGCACCCACAGAAGTGCCAGAAACAGGCACTACAAGGATGCATGAAATGGTGCTCGCCGAAGTTGCACAAAGGAGTCCCACGTCGCCGGAGACCAACTTAGAAAGTCGTGCAATGCAGGTTAGAGTGCCGCGGACCCAGGCTTGGCTGTGCACAACGGATTTCCGCCGGAAGTGCACAGGGGCCGGAGTAGCTGCAAAGTTGCGGTTCCCAGCAATGCAGCCCAGCGAGGTGAGGCAAGGACTTACCTCCACCAAACTTGGACTGAAGAGTCACTGGACTGTGCGGGTCACTTGGACAGAGTCGCTGGATTCGAGGGACCTCGCTCGTCGTGCTGAGAGGAGACCCAAGGGACCGGTAATGCAGCTTTTTGGTGCCTGCGGTTGCAGGGGGAAGATTCCGTCGACCCACGGGAGATTTCTTCGGAGCTTCTGGTGCAGAGAGGAGGCAGGCTACCCCCACAGCATGCACAAGCAGGAAAACAGTCGAGAAGGCGGCAGGATCAGCGTTACAGAGTTGCAGTAGTCGTCTTTGCTACTATGTTGCAGGTTTGCAGGCTTCCAGCGCGGTCAGCAGTCGATTCCTTATCAGAAGGTGAAGAGAGAGATGCAGAGGAACTCGGCTGAGCTCATGCATTCGTTATCTGAAGTTTCCCCAGAGACAGAGACCCTAAATAGCCAGAAAAGAGGGTTTGGCTACCTAGGAGAGAGGATAGGCTACTAACACCTGAAGGAGCCTATCAGCAGGAGTCTCTGACGTCACCTGGTGGCACTGGCCACTCAGAGCAGTCCAGTGTGCCAGCAGCACCTCTGTTTCCAAGATGGCAGAGGTCTGGAGCACACTGGAGGAGCTCTGGACACCTCCCAGGGGAGGTGCAGGTCAGGGGAGTGGTCACTCCCCTTTCCTTTGTCCAGTTTCGCGCCAGAGCAGGGGCTGAGGGGTCCCTGAACCGGTGTAGACTGGCTTATGCAGAATTGGGCACATCTGTGCCCAAGAAAGCATTTCCAGAGGCTGGGGGAGGCTACTCCTCCCCTGCCTTCACACCATTTTCCAAAGGGAGAGGGTGTCACACCCTCTCTCAGAGGAAGTTCTTTGTTCTGCCATCCTGGGCCAGGCCTGGCTGGACCCCAGGAGGGCAGCTGCCTGTCTGAGGGGTTGGCAGCAGCAGCAGCTGCAGTGAAACCCCAGGAAGGGCAGTTTGGCAGTACCAGGGTCTGTGCTACAGACCACTGGGATCATGGGATTGTGCCAACTATGCCAGGATGGCATAGAGGGGGCAATTCCATGATCATAGACATGTTACATGGCCATATTCGGAGTTACCATTGTGAAGCTACATATAGGTAGTGACCTATATGTAGTGCACGCGTGTAATGGTGTCCCCGCACTCACAAAGTTCAGGGAATTGGCTCTGAACAATGTGGGGGCACCTTGGCTAGTGCCAGGGTGCCCTCACACTAAGTAACTTTGCACCTAACCTTTACCAGGTAAAGGTTAGACATATAGGTGACTTATAAGTTACTTAAGTGCAGTGTAAAATGGCTGTGAAATAACGTGGACGTTATTTCACTCAGGCTGCAGTGGCAGGCCTGTGTAAGAATTGTCAGAGCTCCCTATGGGTGGCAAAAGAAATGCTGCAGCCCATAGGGATCTCCTGGAACCCCAATACCCTGGGTACCTCAGTACCATATACTAGGGAATTATAAGGGTGTTCCAGTAAGCCAATGTAAATTGGTAAAAATGGTCACTAGCCTGTCAGTGACAATTTGGAAAGAAATGAGAGAGCATAACCACTGAGGTTCTGGTTAGCAGAGCCTCAGTGAGACAGTTAGTCACTACACAGGTAACACATTCAGGCACAGTTATGAGCACTGGGGCCCTGGGTTACCAGGGTCCCAGTGACACATACAACTAAAACAACATATATACAGTGAAAAATGGGGGTAACATGCCAGGCAAGATGGTACTTTCCTACACACAGAATAACAGCTACAGAAAAGGAAGTCTCAGGGCTGGAGAGTAATCAAAGGGGAACTGAGATTGAAGGAGAGCCCGTTGAGGACGTCCTGGTCACTCAAACCGCAAAACAGATCCAGAGGGGTGACGGTGAGCCTATCTCAACTGAGGCACCAGGAGGACCGATGCAAAGAGAGGTTCTCCCAGAAGTAGACGGTTACAGGTTTGAAGTTGAGCCCCTGACAGACCCGGAAGGCGAAGGAGTCGAAACAGAAGGAAGTCTGAGTGTTTGAACTCCTCCTGAGCCGCTTGCAGAGCCATCGAGAGAAAACATCATAGCACAAGAGGAGGGCATTGACCAGCAACCTGAAAAGCCGAACAGTAAAAGGACACTGAAAGGAGTTAAATGGCCAGAGCCACAAGCTGCAAAAGAGAAAGTGGTAATAGACGAAACAAGAGAGGAAGAAATTGATACCACAAGGAGGGAGGATCTGAATGAAGGAGAATTGCAGGGTGATCGCAAGCTGAAAAGAAAGCGAGTTGCAAACAGAAGATAAGCAGGTCCCGAATGAGCGTATGCAATATCAGCTGAATGGCAGCAAGAATTCTTGGCATTCTGTTTTGATCAAGAAATTCTAGGTCAATACTATGGCACCTGAATTCGACCACAGACAAGAGAGATTGTGTTAAATTAGAAATAAAGCTGGAAAGCTGAGAGAAAAAGAGATTGATAAATTACCGGATGTGACACTGTTAACCTGAATTGACTTTTGAAAAACAGATTTGACAAGCTGCTAACCTGACTTGACAAGGATCCTGGGAGTGAGTGAAACGCTGTAAGTACTTGCTACTGAGAGACTTTTCTTAAAAATACAAATTAAAAATAAAGGGAGCTTTAGACCTTCCTCAGTTGATTGTTTGCCTTTAAATTGTTCTGCTTTCTGATTCTTTACAGATCATGAATAACACTAGAGATAACAATAATAGGAGTAGGATTCGTAGATGGTTGAGTATTATTTTGGGTGTGGTGTGTGCGATAGTAATCATAGCTGTGATTGTGGGAGTGCCATTAGTGGATAAGAGTGAGACTAACAATGCTTCAGTTCTGGAGACTGCTACACTAACACCATGGGAGAGATTCAAGCAAGATACAAAATAATTGCATGAGGGAACTAACACGAAAGGGGAACTATCTACTAATGTCTTCTATCGCTTGTTGAATGAGTGTGTTGAAATAATGGATGCAAAGAATTGTTATGTATGCACAAAGATTCCTTCGTCAGTACAAGAAGGGGTTACCTATCATAGTTTGCCGCTAACTTACGGGATGAGTTGTAGTTTGTTATTAACAAGGCTTTATGATCAAGAATATATACAGTACTTCTATTCTAATCTAGATGTGGTGTTTTCGTTATAAATGAATATTTGAGTAAGATAGCTAGAGCTCATAGTATAAAAATAGTTAGGGGTTTCTTTGAGCCCACACTGACATTTGGTACAGCTTAGGCACATCGCAATAATTTTACCTGCTTACTAACGCCTGTAGAGAAGAGCTTTTTAGATCACACTGATGATAGAAGAAAAGCGTTAAAAGAAAAGCTAGCAAAGGGATTAGAGAAACTAACGTTTGCAAATGATTATGCTTATAGTGCAATAAGGCCACAGGGCAAATTAGCTATAGATGCATTACACGTAGGAAAGCTTTGTATATATAGGCCAAAATCTGACCATGGCACTTTATTTGTGGGAACGAGTGAGTGCAGACATGTGTTTTTGTTTCAGAGAAAGTGGACGTTCATGTTAAATGGACAGGATCCAGCGATCCCGGAGATCTATTACATATGTGGACTTAATGCTTATTACCGTCTTCCAAAGGGATGGTATGGGACATGTTATTTGGGAATAGTTTTTTCAAAGATTTACCAATTTGATGACTTAAGAAAGTTTCCTAAATTGTCTGAATTACATCATACTAGACAGAAAAGAGAGAGACAGCGGCTGATGTCATGGGTGATATATTTGGAGCAATAATTCCTTCAGTGGGAGTTATTTTGTTTTCCATAAAGATTCGAAAGTTGTCTACTATTGTGGATAACATGCTGACAAACTTCACAGGGGCTATACTCCTGATGGACACTGAACTTGCTGCGGAGAGGGCTATGACTCTTCAAAACCAGCTTGCTTTAGACATTCTTTTAGCGAAAAGTGGCGGAGTCTGTAGGATGCTTAATGAGCGCCACTGTTGTGCTTATATTCCAAATAACAGAAATAAGATTAGAAGTATGCTTACTAACCTAACAAGAGATAGCGCAAATTTGAAGGAACTGAAGGAACCTGGAGTTTGGGAAAAGGTTGGAAAGGGACTTGCTAAAGTGGGAAGTTGGTTTAGTAATATTTGGCATGGAAAACTTGCAAAAATAATAGGGGGAATATTGATTGTTTTAGCTTGTTTATTTGGAATATGGTTATCATGTAAAATTAGTAAAAGAATTATAGAAAAATTGGCAAAACGCAATATGAGGAGGGAAGAAAAGAAAAGAGAGAAAATATTCAAAGCAAAATATGAAAAGTCAAAAATGGGGGAAGACATTGAAATGAAGGAATTAAGAAAGTGAAATGTTGTGAAGGGAAAGGATTTGTGTGATGACAAGAGTCATCAGAGGAGGGATTGATGGAGTGTGATTAAAATCTTTAATTAGCATGAGAACCTTGCAATATAATGCTTAGTGAAATCGCATAGAAAATATAAACATTAACACGTTTGTATGAAATGTGCCCACGGGGAGTGGCCACCAATATATACGATGATTAATGAAACTGACTAATAATGAAATATTAATGTACTAATGTATGATTTTGTACTAGTATTAAGAGTATATGTTAAGGTTTTGCTAACTAATCACTAGGCCTTAGTTAGCCTGAGTCGGGGTCTAGCTGCCCGGTTTCATATTAAATGTGTTTTTCTAACGTGCAGTTTGCTGACTTGCTGAAGGACATGAAGCTGTACTTTTCCAGGAGTTAGAGATGTGTGTGTAACCGTAGTAAATCTTCTCATGAGAACCCGACTTGCTCAAGGAGACATTCTTGTGGAGCGCAACAGTGTAATTCGCAACAGGTACAAGGTCATTTAGACTAGGGAAGACAATGGGACTACTGACTTGAGTAACAAATGTCATTTATTCCTCACCTGGCATTCTACCCGTTGGAGGCGTCAAACCAAGGAACCAATAAACAACGTGAGAACTGTTATGGGGTGACAATCGTAATGAGACGACAAGTAAACCATTGGATGGAGATGATGGTGCACCAAAACTTGCCCAATTGGAAATTAGGGGACTGTACAACAAGATCGATATAAAATTCTTGGACACGAGGAGAAATCAGCCATTATATGCCATTACAAGCCATTGCATCCCTTTTGCTATTGCCCAGCCACTTTGTTACTCTGCCCAAAGACTTTGCTGTTTGAACTTTGCAAACCATCCTCACTCACTTTGCCTTGCCTGATTCATACTTTTCTTCCTTATGAGGGAGGTATTCCCTTTTGCCTGGTCTTACTGAACTTTGCTGTGTTTCCTGGCTGATGGCGAATCAACTGATGTCCTGAGGACGAAGACTGACTCTATATGCTGACCCATTACGGAGGGTAACTATATGATGACGAAATTGTATTGTCTGTTAGCCTTTTTTTTCTAATTACCAACTGCTTCTTTTGATAGAGACCATAGATAGATGTTTTCTAAATTGGTGTTGCTAAATTGTTTTGCATGAAGCCCAACATGCTAATGCTAATTCGAGGTTAGTTAAGGAGTTCACTAAACGGACGCGAACAGACAAATGACTGAATCTATGCTTTGTTGAATAATGCGCTAATGATACTCTGCTAAAGTTAATCCATGTTGACATTGTGCTATGTTCTAATGTTCATGATCTTTGCTTTGATGAAATCCTATTCGAGTTGACATATTATGACAATGTTGATGTGTTTTCTGGTTTTGAGACTAATAAACTTGCTAGTAGAATTGTAATCAATAGGGAATAAATATCATAAATCTTACTAAATTTTGTGTGGTTATTCATGGCTGAAAGGTCATGGTGGTTTCCGAATCTTATTGATGCCATTGATTAATTTTATTGACATGCTATTGTGAATATTAATAAGGTTATTGATTTATTGATTGACATGTTGACTAGTTATCTCGTCTTAAGGAGACTTCAATCAGGGTCAAAAGATTCATCTGCCTAAAACGAGTCCCAGGGTGAATAGATTATCTAGATTGGGATGCGTTATCAGTAGCATATGAGGTTTGATGATCCCAGAGTCAGCCTGAGATCGCGCATCCATGAAGTAATTAGCAGAAAGTTGGTGCTGGTGCTGATGCTGAAGAGGGCAGAGCGTTAGGCACCTGTGAGTAGGATGCCGAGGAGAAAGAACTCAGGAGCTAGTTCAGAGCTGGGACTGTTGTCAGAAAGTAACCACAGGTGGTACAAGCAACCCGGCCAGAAAACTTTGTACAGATAGGCCCTGAGGTAAGGTATTATTTAAGAGTTTTCAGGCTTATCCTGAGAAAGATATCCAAAGTTCTTTAAACCTCATATATGTTTCAGTGAACCAACCTCCCTTCCTCATTAGGATTGCTGTGGATGAGAGAAAAGTCTGAGATAAATAGTAGTTCAGAACAGCTGTGGGATTCCACCCTTTGAGTTGCATTGAAGTAAGAGAGTTGTTGCTATGTTTGCCTCAGTAGGTTGGAGAATTGCCCAAACTGCTGGAAAAATGTGAGAAAAAATAGAACAAGTAGCCAAGTAGAGATCACCTGTTTCATCCATTCACTCGTAAACCATGCACAGTTATAGAGAATTGGTATTCATTCAAAATATCAGGTTGGTCACCACCACATGGTTAGTGAAATGGTACTTAAAGCAAAGCAGCGTCCAGGCAACAAATGCAAAACAGGTTCTGAGACAATTATTTAAACAGTGATGTGTTGATAAATGCTACCTGTACCAAGGTTGCACCTAGGTTTGGGCATGATGTTTTAGTAAAATAATTTAGATCCAGCAAAAACTGTCACAAATACATCCAGTAGCCTGCTAAAATCTTAATACCCAAAATAATGTTTTACACGCCAGGAAATGGTGTGGACACTTGTCTTGTTTTCACTGCCCTGTGACCTTATGGTCAGCATCAATGTCTTTGCGAGGAGAAACACTTAGCGCCTAATTTAGAACTAAGCAGACGGGTTACGCAGGCCATAAGTCTGCATATTTTGTTACAATTAGTCAAGGGGGGAGCACTTAAGCTATTCTGTCAAAAATAACTGATTTGTTTACTCTGGTGAAATGTGTCATGTAAGAAGCTCCCCTATGTCTTCTCTTAGGAGGTACCAAGGAACTGAGGTCATCTTAGCTTCAGCTACATTTCTGAGAGGGTGATAATACCCTTTCCCGTCTTGATCACATCACAGTGTCTTTGTGGGTAAAAGGAAAAGTGGGGGCACACAACCACCAAAAGCAAAGCCTAGCTAACAGTGAATGAAAATGAGTAAGGAATCAGTTGCACTAAGTTATATTTTAATTACAAGATTTAAAAAGACTGGGTCTACAACCAGCTGCACAGATACACTTGAAGTATGGCTGCTCTTCACGAGACCAAAGCAAAGTGCA
Source organism: Pleurodeles waltl (assembly GCF_031143425.1). NCBI lineage: Eukaryota > Metazoa > Chordata > Amphibia > Caudata > Salamandridae > Pleurodeles > Pleurodeles waltl. The sequence continues at coordinate 698,351,055 of NC_090442.1, read as the reverse complement.
GGATTAACAATGGAAAACAAGAACTTTGTACCTACCTGACAGGTGCAATTTCTGAAGTGTGTGACTAGTACATTGTGAATCCCCAGGCCATTCGCTGCTGAAAGGCAGGTAGAGGTGCGAAACTGAAAAATTAAGTAAACAAATAAATATTGAGAGTAGAACATAGACCAAAAAAGACATTAAGCTTATATTACGCAGGCATGTAATTTGCTTTTGGTATAGAAAATATATAAGAGCTCCTTTTTTTCAGAGAGAGCATGGACAGTGAAACCCATTGTACTCAGTATTCAGTGAATAGATAGATGGCCGTGTCTGGAATAATAATACAGATCCTTAGACCCTGATTACAAGTAGCCCAGAGGAGCAGGTGCTATGTGTCACACCAGATAAAGTCTGTCCCCCTGAGGTTTACAATTTATTGGGTGCAATACATTGCACCTACTTAAAGTTCTTTGGAATAACGTGGATTTTGGAGCTTAAAGCACCAAAAGCTGCTTCTACCGGTAAGTGCGATGCACGTTTACACTTTTCCCCTCTTGAATACTGGCTGGTTTGGCCCGCCAAAATGTATTCAAGAGCGTGAACTTTATCGCTCGTGGTAATCACTGAGTGCAGTACTCTCTGCACAACTCGTAATTCCGACCTTGTGCAAAAAGTGCTTTGTGCAGGGGTCAGGAGACTCTGGCCCACTCACAATCAGCGCCTTCAGGTGGTGCTGCAGACCTTCTAGAACGGTGATCACCTATATTTTTGAAAAAAAAGTAAATCAAAAGGCAAACCAAGTCAATCCAAATGATGGGATGAGCACAGTCGGATCAAGCACATAACGATGACTGCCGAGGGATACTGAATCCTGTGCCTTCGAACTGGAAGAGTCCCGACACAACAAATGAACGCTATGGAAACGCAGCACTGCGAGCGGATATGTGAGCGATCTGAAGTTCTGAGCAATGGATTTTGTGTGAGAGGGCATCAGATACCAGGCGAAACTGTTGACATAATGATGAGGGGTGATTGATATTTCTGTACTTCTAAGGAAGATGCATAATGGTTCCAAGGAATGCCATTAGTCTACAGTCACACTGTACACACATATGGCAGCACTTAGACAAGCTGAAGCAAATTCTGGATATCAGGGGCTGTATTTCTCCTTAAACCGAGCTACGTTCACAAGAAATTCAAGGAAATGTACAGAAATAGCTTCTTGTTCTGTAATATTTGTCTGAAGTCCACAATCATTTTAATGTTAAGCAAAACATAATTGCTTCATGGAGGAGACAAATTTAGCGACTAGTTGTCTTTCCTCCCGTTAGTCTTTTTTTGGAGTGCTGAACTTCAAACTTATGCAAACATTATCAATGGCATACCGGCGTTTCTAGGAACATAATTCACTGGAAAGATCGCTCTTAACATATCTTGTGTCATGGGCATGGTTTTCTAATTGGTATATAATTTGCGAGCTAAACATATTTCAGTAGCCCAGACCAGTTAATTGGATAATGAAATTCCCCGACGTCTGTTTAAAAATGATTGATTCAACCACTTTCTATTGCCAAACCTTGGCATGGGCGTTGTAGTTATGTTCACTTTTCTGACACCAGCTAATAAAGAGTACCTGAGACAGTACTTTATCTTACACAACGGATACATCAGGGTCAATTGGTAATTTGTTGCTATACATTGTTGAAACAGCCAGCTAATCCAAAATTATGATGAAGCTAATTGCCCCTTCCGTGAATTCAGGAAAAGTGTGTTTCCTGACTAGGAATTTCAAATTTAGAATAATATGGTTCATGCATGGTCTGTTGCCTACATCCATAGTAAGTGTAATATATAATTGTATTGGTCACAAGGTACGTCTTCTACTGCCCAAGTACACTTGGGGGGAGAATCGAATTCCTCATTCCTTGGGGAATGTTCACTAGTCTGGTTCAGGTACAGAAAACCTTCTTTTCCATAGTCTTCTGTTCTTCACTGACTCGAGCATACAACACCCATCACGTGGGTGGCATGTGCATTCACAGATGTGCTCTTGTATACATCTAGGATGAAGTGATCTGTGTATTGCTTCCCATTAAAGAACGAATTCGCATGATTACGGATCAGTGCAGTGTTGCCCTCATATTCAACAAGGCTCAGATTACTCACTCTATTCGATGATTGTTAGGGAGATGTCTGAAGAAATCTCTGTAAAAGCGCTGTGTGATTAAGGTAAGATCAGTGTAAGTAGGAGTTGAGTGTATGATGTGAAGATTTACATCCCACATAGATGTGCTGTTTGTTGTGGAATCATCAGGTCAGTGGTACGCCATGACCATGAAACACACCGACAATGCACACTGTCTGACACCATAGTACAAGATCTGTCAAGACATGGCTGTTCTTCGTTCTTGTTGACTAGAGTAGCAGAACATAAATCATTATTGATGTTGCTTTTACTTTCCGAAACAGTGTGGGTAATATTCTTATGTTGGGTTAGGGACAGTGAAAGGCATTCACTGGGTTTTGTGACAAGAAGAAATTAATTATTTATGCCCAAAAATCCATGGTTAGTGTAGTTGATCCGAAATATACGCCCCAAACCATGCTCTCAATTTATTCTGATATACTGGAGTGGTTTTCTTCTTTTGTCTAATTGGAAATAAGTTTTAATGCTAATTCTTGTTGATCACCCAAACAGTAAAGAGGTTAAAGCAGTGCTTGATTTAATCTCAGCCACTGGCGTTCAGTTTGGTCGCACCCCAGTCCATTCATTTTACTGGATTGCTCTTATTGCATCAGGACCATGGCTGCTCTCAGTTGGCAATACCGATGAACACTAGTAAACATAATTAATTTGAGCATTCCTTATGTCACTTCCATCAGTTTGTTGTTTTTTGCAATGTTAATTGACCAGTTTAGCTGTCAAAGGTCAAGACATCTTTGGCAGCGTACACCCGGGGAACCCTGACATTGAGAAGGTTTTAAAAAATCAGACAGTACCAGCCCCCACTGAAGCTTATCGAGTTAGTCTGGTGCCACCGCACATTTCACGATTAGTGGTAGATGTATACTAACTATAATGTTCTCAGAGGTGATTGAGAATACATTTCAAGCATGCTTTCTGCATCTCCGTGGCCAGGTCACACCCTGTATGTGTTAACATTTGAAATATGTGTTAATGACATAAAAGTTGTGGCTATATTTTAAAACCTTCATGTACCAATTATTATTGTATGAATTTGTATTTTTTATAGGATAAACCTAGCTATGAAGCAACATCGAGCTGTACATGACGACAGGCATTGGGAGACAATCTACATGATCATGTGAGGATTATGTACTTCCATTTTACACACATTACATTTCACATGTTTTGACCCAGGGAGACTAAGGGCCTGATTTAGATCTTTACAGGAGTTCTTTGGTCCCTTCATAGTGGTGGTTTCAAGTACTCCATCAAGCTGGTGGAATTCCCACCGTTGTGTTTAAATGTGTGGCGACTCAACCTCTGTCTGCATTGAAATAATGTAGTCTGTCTTGTAAGTGGTTTCCCGCAGCAGAAGTGGCAGACTCCTATGCTGGCTAACATCACTCTGTCACTGTCAGGGTGGCGGGATTGCCTCAACCATATTTAGATTTTACAGTTTTGCTGGTGTTGTTCTAGCGGTGGATTCCTGACAGTGAGAGTGCGTCGGGGTACACGGTCAACATTGTGCTATGTTTGTGGCTATTGGATGGATGCTAGCAACACACACCTAATGTATTTTGGCTAATTGATTACACCTACATACCACACTATAAAACACACTCTATTGCAGACCATGATACTTTTGCCATTCTACTGCAGAATACCATTGTGCTGCTTATTTGCCAAACAGAAGTCAGGTTATTTATTTCATCCCTCTATTTATTTTTTTATTTTTTCCCTTAACTTGTAGGTCCTCTATTTAATTCAATTTTAGTTACCCATAATGGCAGGGTGGAGAAATCCCCATTTTACAGAGGGAGAATTGTCAGTCATGGTGGATAAAACCATTAGAGTAGAGCCACAATTGCTCAGAACCCATGTACACAATACAACCATACCTCAGAAAAGGCAGATGTGGTCTAGAATAATTAAAAGAGTGAATCCTGTAGCAAACAACCTGCGCACACATAGGAAATTAGGAAGAGATGGAATGACCTGGAGGGGAGAGTGCGTTCCCTGGCCTCCAAGAGTCACCTGGAGGCCCACAGGACTGGTGGCAGTTCTCCCAGTCCCCCTTACAATGTTTTTCGCTGGGAGGACAAGGTCTTGCAGATCCTACATCCTGAAGGGTTGACAGGAATCCATGGTGGAGTGGAGACTGGCAAGTTCGACTTTTGAATGTCTCACTAAACATACATGTAGTTTTTGCTCTTATGTTAGTTGTTGATGATGTTGTGTACCTTTGTAAACATATAAACCCAATTTTAAAATGTTCAAACCTATTGTTACCATGAAAGTAATAGCATTGTGGTACTATCTCTCATTTTACTACTGGACAATATGTGTGGTCAATATGTGTGTTGTTATTCATTGATAATTTCTTGCATTTGCTTGTTTGTCTGTTTGATTGTATTTTATTGTAGTTAAGATAACAGGTTCAAACCTCCATCTGCTATATCCTGAAGGTATGGTGCCTGTAAGTGTTTATGCACCTATTAACATATTTTGCATATGTTATTATTTAGTAAATGTGTGTACATCTTCACTGCAAATATTATACTAGAAATGTTCAACTTACAATCTTGCAAGTGTTGTTAATGTTAAATTGAAATGACTACAATTACTGCAATGCTTTGTTTTTGTATCTGGAAAACACCTTTGCAATGTGATGTGTCATTCTCTCCTTTCTCCATATATGTACTCATGGTAAAGTGTTATTCATTGGCCAATCTCCATTTTATGCTATGTTTTAAAATGTCATTATTTTATGTTGTATTTTGTGACTTTCTTGGTATTTCATTGAATTGATGTAATTGGTTTCACAAATCAAAGTATGTTGACTTAATGTCTTCTATGTCATGTAGTATGGTGAATATACTTTGTAATGATAATAAACAGACTTTGCAATGTTTATATGATGACTAATCCTATAAATCACACTAAGTTGTATAACTGTCTGAATTGTAGTTTGCTACACCTTGGAATGGTTTACTTCTCATTTGACCTCTCTACTGTGCTGGGTTGAATGTGTGATATACGTTATGTACAATTCCTAAGTATTTTTTTTATTTCATGAGATCTCTTCACCTGCTTTTTTGATGTTTGCCTGTCTGTAATCTAAACTGATTGTGTAATTACCATAAAACCACTGAAAGGTCTAATCATGCTATTGTCTTTTTACTCTTAGGTTGCTTCATTTGTAGCTCAAAATTCATATAATGTATAATATAATGTATAATCCACTTTTACATTTTGTTTTTCATGTAATCCATATTAGGTCCAACACCAAGAGTATGAGGACAACCTTCTACCTATGAGAACCTTTTGTAGCACACACTGAAAGTTGGTTGTGACATGCTGCCAGATACTGCCACAGTGTATTGGAATGTCCATGTGCCACAAAATGGAGTACTGGCATGTTTTCCACTATTGATGTTATTAATGTGTGATTCCTATTGTGAAGCAGAAGATCTGGCTCCAACTGATAACATAAATCAAGAATAGTTTGCCTCTTCAATCTGACTTTTTTGATAATATCCCGTTCTTTCCTGGTGGATAGATCTGAAAATGGTCAAAAAACCTGAGCCTGTTTTCTTTTAACTGTTCTTGGGGTCATATGTCTGCATTTAAGAAAAACGTAAAATAATGATTTGAATGTTCAGGCATTTCTTCGATATTTAACACACATCCCGTCTTTTTAAAAATATATGTGTTTTTGTGACATCTCTGTACAAAAACATTTTTATAGATTTTATTTCAAATAATATTTCTTACATGCCTATTTTTTTAAATAATGTGTAAATAATACATTTTATTACTTAAAAATATATTTTTTAAAATGTTTTTAAAAACTCATGTCAATGGGACTATACACAAAACCACACAACTATCATATTTAACCATATAGGTGGTGTATCAAAAAAAGGTCACTTGCCTCCTAACACTGCACCCAACAACACCTCCTCTGCGATTTCTGCTGTTTTTGATCTCTGGGAGCCACAATGCCCGGAGAAGCAAGTGACAGGGCCCATAACTTCTAAGCAGTGAAGCTCCATTTGCTGACCACGGAGGTCCTGTCCCTGTACAGCCAGTTGAATGGCTCACCAGTGGAACAGGTGCATGTTTAAAAAGAAAATGTATTTCTCACTAACTTGCTTTAGAAATACAGGCTAAAGTGTCACTTTTAGTTCCTGAATGAAGTGTAGTGATTGGAGGGAAGTCAATTCAGTATTGGAGCTGTGAACAAAATGATGTTTCTGAATGTTTTTCAATGCCACACAATTTAAATGAAGTGTTTCCTTGACAATTGAGATATCAATATATTTCAATGTACTCATATTTCAAAGTTTTGCATTTACAAACTTCATGCCCCTTACTCACAGTGGCCAGTAGACACTGTGCCATAGGTATAAGTGAAAAATCCAGCCATGTGTTCAAATGAGAGAAATGTAAAGTGGAGAAAAAATATTCATGTTATGCAGCCCTGCCAAGTTTCCAAAATTCATCTGTGATGTGCTACTTCAGTCTAGTTTTATATTTGAATTCTGGGACTTGTAGGCTTGTTTATTCCATTATAAAACAAGACTACAAGGTTCAACAGAGAAAATCTAGACTGGAGCAACACATCATCCATGGAACTGGGAAAATTGGCAGGTATGATTAAGAAAGTGCCTGCTGAATATTTTGAATAATTGTATGTTTGTGTTATTCATGCAACAGTGCCACACATGGCGAAAGGTCTGTCCTGTGCTGCAAGTACATGCGATACAGGCTCTCAGTGATCCATACCAATATATCCCATTCCCACGCACACATGTTCATACTTCACCAAAGACTGTGTTCTCACTGACACACATGGCAGCCCTTCGATAGTGCCCTTAGTCACAGTATATGGTTCAAATCATAGTATCTGGCTCTAAAAACATTAGGCATTAAGCCAATGAAGCTGGGCGTGGGTGTGGGTGGTAATAATGTGCAAGTTGCTTAACCTTCAGTAGCTCACAATGTTTTTCACTAATCAGAAGTTGTTCTCACTACAGAAAATGTTTCAGACCCTGGGCCTAAATGATGTAAGTGACTGATTTGGAAAATAAGTACATGAAATTGGATAAGGGTACTCAACAGGTAACTACAATTGTTTGGTTTCATGTAAGAAATAAATTTAAATAAATATTCCGCATTAACTTTTTAAAATGCTTGTGATATATTGATCAAAATTGTTTTACATCAATGTTACATCAATGCAAACAAACAAAACTGCTCAAAATTATTTTTTCTTTCATTTTTTTGTATCCATACGTCATCAGAAAAAAGACATCTGGAAGGCCATTGCGAAGAATGTGTGGATCCTGTGAGTCTACAAACGGTGCAGCATCCACTGGAGGACGAGGGGGAGGAGCTATGACGCTGGACCAAGAAGTCAGCAGTAGTCCAGCTCGGCCAGTCCTCCCAACATGGGAAGCACCTGCACCACGCCCTGGCCCCTAATGGCCTGCATCCTAGCAGTGGCCTACACAGCTTGCTGGACAGTTGAGAGTCCAACAAGAGCATTAAGAGGGTAAGTTATTTTTTGAGTTATTATTGTTTGATAACTATTCTTTGTTACTGCAACAAATATATGGCATCAACATGAAGATTAACACACATCCAACATACAAGAAGAGGTCTGGAAGGTGTACATTTTGAACAAGGTGTATGATGAGGAGCTTTGTAATTTTTTTAAAACAAGATATCACTATGTTTCTAATCACTACTAAAGGACTATTTTGAGCAGACACATGCCTGCCTAAGATAAAAAAGGTACATGTAATTGTTTGATGTTATAAGTGGCAGTTATACCAAACAGGCCACAATTTATGATTGTGTCAGGTGTGATGCTCCATCACAATTGTGAAGGAGGTTCAGTTGGCCCAATTGCAGGTGATATAGCATAAAATGGACTTGTGATACAGTGTATGTTCCAAACATAACACTGGTGAGTTGATGTCATAAACAAACAATAGTGAGCATGTGAGCCAAAATGACTAGAAAGGTAAGAACAATGTCAACCGTGTTTAGTTAAAAACATGTAGCAAATATCTTTTCACTAAAAATACAAGTCAATATATGATAAAAGTTGCAGATTGGCATAATGGCTTAATCCTTCACAAATGTGCATGTGATCCAATCTGTTTTTTCAAACATGATTTTGACAGGCATACATTTCTGAATAAAACAGATAGGTATGTGTACACATTAGTAACAGAGTAATACATACCCCAAACCTATTTTTTATGCTCAGTTGATAAACCAATATTGAAGTGGAAAGGACTTTTGCTGATGGCCAATGTTTTTGCTAGATATAGATTTTTGTGGCACGAGTTCACCATTCAAATCAAACAATGTGTACCATTCAGAGGTGTTAAACAATTGCTGGAGAAAATTCAACATGATCAAGAAACATGATTAGAAGTTAAATAAGAGTAATAATTGGAAACCATGATGGTATGAGTCCTGAAGATGTTCTCTACATGCATGAGGAAATAAAAAAGTATTCCTAAGTTTGAAAGCCTTGAAGCAGGTGAAACAAATGTGAAAGAAAATGTAGCACAGAAATGTGGTGAAGAAAATGTGGAAATGTTTTAGAACAAACATCATGATCAGTTTTATTTACACAGATACAATCAAAATGTTGTATGTCATTTTAGCATCTTCTGGAGCAGATGAAGGGGACATTGGCCACAAAGGCGGGGAAGCAGCTGGCCACTGTGGGTTGGGTGGTGAAACATCAGACACCGATGTACACAGTGGCATGGAGGGTGAGGGGAATGGAACAGAGGCCACCACCACATCATCGTCTTGGGAGGCCTCCACAAGCGACCAGTCCCTAGTAGTGGCAGACCCTATACAGCCTGTTCCATCTGCATCCTTGTCTGCCACCTAGATTCCCATCTCCACCATCCCTTTGGCTTCCCCAGTTATCCAACACCAACCGCTCCTAAAAGGGCTGGTGTCCTCTTTGCCACAGGCACCTTTCCCTCTGGCCGCGCTCAGTGAAGAGGCTATTGACCTGTTACACAGCATCAACATTGGCATTCAGGGCCTTATTTATCTGAATGCAACAAATGGTTGCATTTCTGGATGCCATTCGTAGTTCAATGTCTTGCATGCAGAGATCGTTTGCAAAATAGCCTCTGCACTGACTGCATCCCCCTAACCAGCCCACCCTTGTACCACAACTCCAGTCTCTTCCTCATCCCAACTCCCAACTCCTACCCCTATACCAAGCACACTCACATCTTTACCAGCACCCACTCCAATAGACTCAAGTAGCACATCCACAAACCCACATAAACACAAACACAGAAAGAAACACAAACACCCACCCAACATACATACACTACTGACACTACACCCACAGACACCACGACCATCACCACAATCACCACACGCACAAGCACCACCACCATACCCACAACCACAACTCCCTCCACCACAGACACAAGCACCACAACCACCACCTCCAACACACCAACAACCACCACCACACCCACACGCACCACAACCACAACATACACGTCAACCCACCCAATCCACACGCTCACCCGAACACCAAACACCTGCTACACCACACACATCCAAACATACACCAGATACACATGCAAAACATACAGACAGGCACACCACAACCACACCAACCATATCAATAGCACACTAATCCAAACAAAAACACTCACACAAAATCACACCCACAACAACACCAACTAATCCCAAATGCACACACTCACCCAAACAACTTCTAGGAAACACACACCCAAACATAAACCACATACAACAGACCCACATGCACCTACAAAACAGACACACACACATCACCCACTCCAGCTCCCTCTCCCACCCCTCTGCCAATTCTTCTTCACCCGATTTCACCTCTTATCTGTCCATGACCCCTGTGAAACAGAAATCCAACCCCCCCAAGAAGGATCCTTAAGGTGCCTGCTCTGTGCCCACCCTTGGTATTGTAACTAGGATTCAAGTTCTGGGCCAGAAACCCACCACTTGACGCAGTGCATCCTTTTTTTAGGTTTTGCCTGTGCTTGCAAAATCTTTTGTTGATAAAAAAAAAACTTCAAAAGGGACTTAGAAACCACCCCTTACATACCTGAATGTACCATTGGCTTGGTCCAACATTGGTCTAATTTACGTGCTTTTGATTGGTCTGCACTTCGTCTACATGTCGTCTACTTCACTTCTTGCTGTCTTCTTTGCCATTCATGCTGACATGTTGCCTCTGGATCAAGTACTTCTTCCAGTCACTTGCCTTTGGACACTGGCAAGTGTCCTTTCTCTGGTTACGATGCTGAAGGTACTTCTTTTTTCTTTCTGCATGTCATCTTCTTTATTCCCTGATGTCTTCTTTCTTTGTTGCCATCTTTTTTCTTCTTCGACGCATGCCGTCTTCTCTGTCTTCTTTCTTCATTGCCCTTTTTCTTTCTTCTTTGCCACATGCCATATTCTCTGCCTTCTTTCTTCCCTGCCCTTCTTCTTTCTTCACTTCTGTCTTTGTCTTCTTTCTTCTTCTTTCTATCTAACTGGATTATAAATATTAGAAAAATGTTATAATAATGCTTGTTGTAAATTTGATAAACTGTTAATAGTTGTTTATGTTGTGATGTATGTTGAATTAATAAACAACAAGATAAACAGCTATTGATGGTTATTAACATTTTTCTAATATTTTGTATTCCAGTGAGATAACAAGAGAAAACAATGGTGCAACCTTTTGGCTTTACCAATGCATGTTGGGACATTTATTGTTTATTCAATAATACATTTATTGTGAGAAGCATCTAATTTTTCTTTTTCCTTTTCACAAAGTTTGTTCTGACATTATTTTTTCTTTACAAGTCATTAATTAATAACAGTGTTAATTATGAAAATGTAAGTAACGTTACACTGTTTCATTTATGATAGTGAACAAAAAAGGTTTAATTAATATCATATTTGTACAGTGCACACATTAGTGATAACATTTCTAATGGACATGGTAATTTTGGTGCAAACATTCATTGTGATGATAGACAATCACACCAAAATTAAACATGTTTACATTTTGCTAAATTGTTAATACAGGTGTGTTTATTTACAATGATGTGTGTTAAGAATAAACACATATGCATTATAATTTTTTTTTAAATTAGAGTCAAATAAGATGTATTGATATACAGTAAATGCACTAGATATGGGGGGAATGTGACATTAATACATACAAGAGATGTATTAAGTTTAGAACTGTTGGAAATGGCCCTTTCTGCAGGGTTATCCCTAAACATTTTGCCTTTCTCCTCCTATTTTTCTGACCTCTTTTTGTTGGCTTTAGGACTCTGGGCACTTTACCACTGCTAACCAGTGCTAAAATGCATGTGCTCTCTCCCCTACAACTTGGTATAAGTGGCTTACACCTGTTTGGCTTATTTAATTTACCTGTAAGTCCCTTGTAAATTGGTATAACATATACACAGGGCCTGTAAATTAAATGCTACTAGTGGGCCTGCAGAATAGTTTGCGCCACCCACAGAAGTAGCATTTCAAACTTGTCTCAGACATGCCACTGCAGGGCCTGCATGCGCAGTTTACTGCCGCACTGACTTGGCAAGTCAAACTACTTGTCAAGGCCTAAACTCCATTTTTGCTACACCTAAGTCACCACTAGGGCCCTAGATAGCCCTATGGGCAGGGTGCTGTGTATGTAAAAGATAGGACATATGACTTTACTCTCTAGTAGTCCTAGTAGTGACAAACAGACTATGTAGTTTCTCAGTACTGTGAGTGCCGCTCCTCTCATAGGATTGCAATAGAAATACCCTTACATATGTCTAAGTGGTATCTCCTGATCTATAAAGAGTAGTATGGGCATGTTTACTATGTCTGGAATGGTAATGAGAAATCTTGCTTACTGGTGTAGGTGAATTTTACAGTACTATTTTAGAAATGACACTTTTAGAAAGTGGGCATTTCTCTGTGCTTATAACTCTAGTGCTTTGCAGCCTGGCTCCAATCCACGTTGGAGTGACAACTCCACTTGGTGCATACTTTCCAGACAGCCATCACACAGGAGTGGCTGGGCATAACAGAAGAGTCATCTGCATACTGATAGTCTCATCTGGGCTATGGAGAGGGATGGTCTTTCACACCTCACATATGGAAAGGCTGTGTCCTCCCCTCACACAATGGACTCATTACCCCGTGCTGATATCTGGAGACAGCCTGTGTTGAAAGGTTGTTGTGCCTCACTTGAAAGGTCTCTTTTGAAGTTACCCCTGAACAAAGGCATTTCTGAGTAGAAGTAGAGGGGCTGTAGCCACCTGATTTTTACAGCCCTTTTGGAACTGGGACTGAACCTGTGTCAGAAGGACTGCTGGACTGCACAAAGGACTCATCTCAACTGCTCTTCTGCTTGTTGCCCTGCTGCCAGCTGCTCCCTGACTTAGGTTCCTCTAGACACTGCGTGGATTTGGCACCAGATGCTGCTGAAAGGACTTGCCAGGAACGACCATTGAGACAGCCCTGCTGCTGTGCTGACCTGTGGTCTGCTAGGTCACCCAATAGGGATGCCACTTTATTGTCAGGACCCTACTGTGCTAAACTGCTGCCTGATTCTTAGCCTGTGTGCCCCAGTGCTTTCCCAGGGTCAGCAGAGGATTCTTCCTGTTGCTAGTGCTGTCCCTGGACCTGCAACTATAGCACCTGGTGAGCGCTGCATTGTGCTGTCCCGGAAACACTTGTAGGGGTGTAAGCTGGATGCTTCCCCCCTGTGTACTGAATATCGTGTACTTCTCCCCCAACTTCTCTTGCATGGCCAGAAGAAGTGAGGTGGGATCTGCCAACCGCGTCCCGGGTGCAGGGATGAGGAGCACACTACCTGGTATCCCTGGGGTACAGACGGGCAGTTAATTTTGGGTGGCATCACCGCAGCGGTCTGTGTCACTTTGCATGTGTGTCTTTCATTGTGGGCATGAGGAAGAGAGCACTGGTGGAGGAGGATGACGACCCCTAAGAGGAGAACAGTGACCGGAGTCGAGGAGGGTGAAGAGTCCTGCCAGCCAGGTGAGAGTGCGGGGCTCCACACCTCATAGCCAGGAGGCTCATCTCAAATTTACTGTAGCTTGCCTAGTAGGAGAGCTTGAAGCAGCTGTCACGGTTGTTATCACCTGCGAGGGACCACGAGAGGTTGCCCCAACGTTCTGGGGGCTGAGTGTTCCTTCCCCCCCCCACAGTGCAGTTGCACTGGGTCGCGGGGGCCTTCTTGGTTGTTCCCCAGCATAGATCACCCGCAGGATGGGCTGGAAACCACAAGGGAGGCCACATCCTGCTGAGGATACTTTACCGTATTTACACTAATGGGTGCGTAGGAGCTCCTGGCCTCAACGAAGTGGATTATGATTTATCGTATACTCTGTAAAGGAAGTGCAGGCATGCTTAAATTCTCCTGTATGGGTTCTGAATGATAAGCTAATGTTCTTATGCCCTCATATTCCTTGTATACTGTGTGATATGACTTGGAGTAATTTATTATGCCCTTTAGCAGTGTTGTGATAACGAGCAGTTCAGGGTTTATAGTACGTGTAATGGGAGGGAGGGGTGTATATTGACATGCAGTGGGAGAATAATGTTTTGTTTATGACACGTACAAGAGGGAAATGTTTACCCTTATTTTGCATTTATGATGATGATGATGGTCTGACAAGTGCCTGTTTGGTATAATATTACGGATCTATGTCATTTTAGTCTACGATGGGTATGCAAAACAGTTTATTTTATATAACTTGTTGTAGAATTACTTTTGTAGTGTATTTGTTGTGTCCCTGATGTGTGTGTGTTTGTTGTGCAAATGCTTTACACATGACCTCTGGTGATAAGCCTGACTGCTCTGTGCCAAGCTACCAGGTGGTGAGCACAGATGATCTTTGGTGTGTAACTTATTTGCCTTGACTAGAGTGGTGGGTTCTGCCTGGCTGAGGTTCATACCCTGCCCAACCAGAAAACCCATTCCTAATAAGAACTAACATTGATTTTACATTTATTAAAAACAACTTTTTGCCTTGTCTAGTAAATTCATGTTGTTCAAATAATGTGTAATGCACATGTGTCTGATTTGATAGTTTAGGGAAACTGATTAATCACAACTGTATGGACACATTTTGAATTTTGCTTAATGTGACTTTTGTGTAGGTGGCCATTAGCATAAAGGTAGCTTGGACTAAATCTGTTCATGTAAATTAAATATACAGGTCTGGTTCTCTAAATTTCTTAATCTACCACATTACACAAACATGCATTGCACATTATTAAACTATTGCTTGTAAGCAAAAATTAAAAATACACAAGTTAAGAGCTAATGTAAACTGACAATTCCGATGGTAACAGTTGAAAAAGACACTTAGCTTCGATTCCAGCGAAGATGGGGTTGATTTGCGCCATGGTCAAGTAGCAACAGCAAAGGAAGGACTTGTATGATCAGATTCATGGTGGAAAGGGAAGTGAAAAGAAAAGAAAAGTTTCGACCCTATATGCCTTCCAATCCACCAGCTGAGATGTGGAGGTTTTCCAGGCCACTGTTACTTCGGCGGGAAGGCACATTGCGATTGGCCTGGCGGTAAAACTGGCTGTGCTCCTACTGCCAGCCACTTTTGCCTATGGCACTGTCGATGCTGGTGTAAAATTCCAATGGTGATGACAGGTTGCCAGCAAAACATTTGTACATGGACCACCAGCATCTAAATATAGCGGGCGACCACCTAGTCTGCGGATAGAAAAATGACAACAGGACCAATTCGGCCAAGATCCAAATCATGCCCAAAGTGATTTGCCAATGTGCTGAGGTTGGGATTTGAGCCTAGGTCCTCAGGGTCCAAAAGCAACAAATTTAGTGGCTATGGCACATCTCCCACCTCTCCCCCTTCATTGCAGACACTTGACAGAGTTTTTGAACACAGAGAATGTCAATAACTGTGTCAATTCAGCATGAATTGCCTGTGGGATGATAGTGCTTTTCCCTGTGGCCATTGAATATAGAATTGCCTTGAAATGCCATATTGAAACGTATTAAGTGAAAGGAGTAGTACTCCAGTACCACAAATGAATGATGTGCCAGGTAAAAGTGAAGTACTATGTAGAGGCTAAAACCGATTAGTACAACGAGTCTTGGGTGAAATAGTCCCAATGTAAGCAATGAATCTATCCCAGCAGTTTAGTCATGATTGTCTGCCAATTATTGTTTCATTAACTAAAGTAAGTGTGGAAATTCCACACAGTTCTGAAAATTTAAATTTCTTTCTGACCATTTTACAGAGAAGCAATACAACACTTGTCTCAGACCAATCTTTTGGAATGAAGGGATGGTAACATTCAAATAAATCTTGAGATTGATTTATATAACACATTTAGTACATTGTCATGCCTTTATTGCTAGTTTTCTGATATTTATGCATTATGTATGTTGTTTGAGATAGCTTTTCATACCAAAGTAAATATGTCAATGTAAACATTGGGAAATGTTTTTATGAATTCTAAAAAGTTTTTTATTAGACTGTAATGTGGGGGTCGGAGTATTCAGTGTGGTTGGCAGACTGTGTCAATAACAAATGGAATCACCCAGGTTCATTACGTTCTAACGTCACAGATGTCAAAGGCTCACAGGCATCCTGTGTCTAGTGCTGTTACTCTGAACAGAAGATGGTATATGGTATATCTTCTAACTTCGTTGGGCTGACACTAAGGCCAGCCCACTCACAACTGCACAGGGAGCATGCTTGGCTTTAGGAAGTGAGTGATAATTTGCCTGTTGGCCACTAGTCAGAGTCATCTTATAAATGGCAGCTCTTTAGGCAGTTAGCAAAATGAACTGATTGCTTGACTTCAACTGCAACACTATAGGTATTTAAAGGAAAAGGCTGCTATGCTGATCTGAGGTGGCTGGGCAATCATTGTGCATGATACTGTTATTGGACATGGATTAACTGTTACAAAGAAGTTATGGGTGCCAATTCCTCCGTGAATCCTTAAAGGAACACAATACGTTTTCATGTATATAAATCCTTTATTTGAGATTCATCAAAGGTACAAGTAGTTGCCAAGTTCCCGGATCCCAACTGACAATAGCATTCTCTACATATACATTTTCCCCGAACTCACCCAGGGTGGGTGGGCCTCACTGGTAGGGCCTACCGCCATGGTTTTCGTGGTGTTACGAACACCACAAAAATCAGGGTGGTCGGTAGGGTAATAATGCTGCCAGCGGGACAGCATCGGCCACCGGGTTGGAGATTGTTATCTCCAGCCCGGTGGCTGCTACCGCCATGGGGGTCAGTGTGGTACATTGGCGTGTTGGCTTCCGCCAACCCGCCAATGTCATATTGTGGCGGTATGTACCACCAGCCTGTTGGCGGTACTACCGCCACATTTCCGCTGACCGCCGGGGTCATAATGACCCCCATAATCCTCAATGGATTCACCAACATGTTGTTTCCTACAGTAAAATGTAAACCTCTCCATTACCACATTCGTTTTCCTGCCATAACATACGCTTAGTTGTTTGGAAGTATGTTGACATACGTCAATATTTCCAGGATTTATCTTTGCTGGCAAATTTTTTAACTCTTTCAGTCCTAAACCTTCTAGACAGTGTTTCAATTATGTTAATTTTCTCTCAGTCTCACATTAATTGCCTTCTAAAACTTCCATGTAAGCCAAAAAAACTTTCTCCCATGTCTCCCAATCCATAGGTGGTTTACCTGGCATATTAAGAAATGCAGAAGGTGGTACAATGCCAGGCATTTTTTTTCAGTGCTAATGAAATCTATAATTAAAATGTTATTTTGCTAATATAATGAAACTGTTATTTTAGCGTGTCAAAACTACTGGTTACTTTTGGCAATAATAAACAATAAAATGTGCATATAAACAGAATAACAAAGAATAAAGTTAAGTTGACTCTAGTTCTTGACTAAAATTGGTGCCCGCATCACCGTGCGAATGCGCTTGAAGGAACTAACACACACACACACACACACTGATGCTGGTATTCGCATCACTGTAGCAATATGCTGTGTTGTTGTACATGCAATTAATGTATGTGCTGAAAAAAGGTGTGCACATTACCGTTAGAGCGCACTGGGGCTTACGAGATTGCTGCTGATGAGAATTATCTGTGCGATGGGCTTCTAGTTTCTTCCATGAGAACACGTAAATGAACAAGTATGGAGAAATAGAGTTACTTCTACCCCGCTCCAGTGAGGTCAGAAATATGCACCAACAGGTAATAAGAGCGCAAGCTTCCTCAGTTCGGTGACAAGTAGAAACGATGCATGCCATCAAAAGAAAACCGCTGTAATATCCACCTATATGCTGTGTGCCATAAAATGAAACAACAGTATCCACCAATACGGAGACTTGTTCCACTAACGTAGAAAACAACAAAGGTGCTCCTTTGGCAGCCAACAGGATAAACTCCGGTTTCAAAATTGTAACTCCTCTGCATGCATAGATTCTTGCCTACTCATTGCCAGCGTTAAAAGAATTTATGGGTGCCGCTTCCTCCATGAATCCTTCAAGGAAAACAGTAAGTTTTCATGTATATAAATCCTTTATTTGAGATTCATGAAAGGTACAAGTAGTTGCCAATCTCCCGGATCCCAATTGACAATAGCGTTCTACATATATACATTTTCCACAAACTCAAATCACACTCAATCAAATCAATCAAATCAATCAATCACTCAATCAAACTCAAATCACAACATAACCTCGAGATAGCAACATCCACCCCCAACAACACATGAGACACGAGCACTTCTGTTTCATGTGTTGGAACGAGAGTGATACGATGTGTGTGAGCATTATACACGCGCTATGAATGCCTGCGCTCACACAACCCCCCCCAGAAGCATGTGCTCGCATGTGATAGCACACACAGCATTAAACCTGTTGCCTAATGGAAGGAGCACCTGCTCACAATGTTTTCGTTGGGATAGGATTGTGGCCAAGGCAAATTGTGTATGATCTGAGGTGGTGATCTTTCATGGACTGCTATAGGTTTTGCACACACAAAATAATGATATTTGAGTCAAAATGTATACAGAACTTATTATGAATCCTGCATGTGGTTTATAGCAGTCACTTTTTTATATGTTGAGCGGTTATTGGGTCTCTCTTGGGAGTGTTCACAAGCATTCCTACACCTCTACCTGCCCAACCATGTCAGGCTGCTTATACTGATTATAATACTTAATTAAAAGACATATTCGTGCGGACTCTCATTAAAGCGCAATGAAATGGATGAGGTAGGAACAAGCAATGTCTACACACTGAGGGCCAAATTACAGATTGGGTGGATTTAGGCATGGGGATAGAATTTCCTGACCATATACTCACACCTAAATCCACTAATTCTACGTTATTCTCCCTTTAATGGGGAGTAAGTTGTGGACTTGGAATTGCCAGGTCAATTTATTGGGTATTAAATTGGAGGAGGGGGTCTCTTGGCTGAGGGTGTGTAGAGGAGCGTAGGACCTTTGTGATCATGAAAGGGCCTACAGGGACCTTGAGCCAGAACTCCTGTTCACCTAGCACACTTGATTCACTTCCCTCCCCTTAATATTCACTCTCCTTCTCATCTAACCACAAACATGCAAACTGAATTCCCTACATAGCTTTCCCTCAAATTAAAACCTAAACGTCCTGCTTTCAGGGGTACTGTACCCAGCCAAAGCTTCACAGAACTACAGCGATGCCCCACCTCTTCCTTCCAAAGGTGCAAGGGGATTTTTCAAATACCAGTAACAGTAATTTCAGCTTGCAATAAATTGGGAGTCTGGCCCAGACTGTGACTGCCAGTTGCAGTAGCTTTTATCTTCTCTGGAGCAAAGCAGGTGATTTAGACCTGTTTAGTGCTCTAAGCGGGCCAGGGGAGTAGCTTAGCCAGTGGGATTCAGAGGGAGTGAGCACTGTCCCTTGTAATGTACATGCTTGTGCGCGCACGCACCCTAACTTTCCAGAGTGTGCAATCTAAATTGTAAAGCACGCACATTTTACAGGTCAGGCGAGAGATATTTGCAGCTGCTTTTAAAAATGGAAGCTTGCACAAAAAAGAAAGGTCATTAGCGAGTCGGAGAATCGCAGGGAGAAGCAGAGGCAAGCCAGTGTGGAGGAGCACTTCACTGTGGAAGAGGCAGTGTTTGGGGGGCTGCAAGTGGCTCCGGCTAATGCCAATTGCTAAATTAGTTTCAGTGATGGGGTGGCGGCTACAGCAGCGTACAAGCAGCAGCGGCGTCTCTGAGTGATGTATTTTTTATGGCCATGCACTAATTCGCATTGTTGGCATAACTCGAGAGCTTGGTAATAATGTTTTGTATAAAGTGCTCTGGGCTTTGTGTTTACAAACAACTGATGCTCCTGCAGGGGCGGCTTCTGGTGTTCTTGGCCCAGCCATTCCACTGGTGGATAAAGATCAGCTTGATCATTTTAAGTGAATTGGTGCATAAGCCATGCAGACAGAAAACATCACCTAAAGACTCTTCAAAAAACAAAAATGCACATTTCTTTAACACTCGAAAGCATTGGCATTAATACCTCACATTATACCACTGCACTGAGAGGCACTGATTAAAAGTAAGTTGTTGAACATCGTCTCAGAACTATTTCTACCCCACCCTCATAACAACGCCGTTTGTGAGTTGAGCCAAGTATGCTGCTCAAACCCTTACACAGAGGGCAACATTACAGTCTATTAAACTAAAGACATTATGATTGTATGCCTCTTATGCTGCAATAACCTATTTGAAGGTGTTTCATAAACTGTAATAAACAAAATGGCTTACTGGTGAAATAAAATATGTGCCTAAGGTCACACAATTTGGGAGGAATTAATCTCAGGTTTTCTGGTTTCACTTTGTACAAATCAGCCACTAAATAGGTATCTGCTTCTTTCCCCTTTTTACCTCAAATGTTAATGCTTTGTTTTCACCTGTTTTTTGCATAATTTCCATCCACATTGCTTATCAAGTACTAGAGAGATAGGTGTGCTGTCTCCGGCCACGTAAGATCTGACGACACGTTCAATCATTACATTCAAGATTGTCTCAATTGTTTTTTTATCTTATTAACAAACACCATAATTAAAGGTTTAGACCAGACAGGTGATTTGTGAAGCTATTTTAGTTTATATTCCCTTTCAAATGGATCCCTGCTCTAATTTCAGCACTCCCTCAGAGTTCTTTTAACAACAAGGTTGAGTCCGCCCCAGTGGTATCATCTTACCTGGGTTGGGGATAGGTGGTCAAATGATGAAGCATGACACAATAATGTGTGTGAGACCACCTAGTCCGTAAGGGGAATACGCCCACCTTTCATTGAACACCCGAACACCACTACCACATTTTATGTTGACGAATAGATCACCAAGTTGGTGAACTACCAACCAGTGGATCGGGCCAACATAGCCTGTTCCTAACATCCCCCATACATATTGTGTTATTGATGCTGTGTCCTTCCCTCATGCCAACTTGTTTGTCTCAGTTTGCATTGAAAAGTAACAGTTAAATACCTCAGATCGGTAGCATTATTGTTAATTTTGTCACTACTTGTGAGAAAGTAGCCTCTTTCTAGCCTTGTTACCCCCACTTTTGGCCTGTTTGTGAGTATATGTCAAGGTGTTTTCACTGTCTCACTGGGATCCTGCTAGCCAGGGCCCAGTGCACATAGTGAAAACCCTATGTTTTCAGTATGTTTGTTATGTGTCACTAGGATCCTGCTAGCCAGGACCCCAGTGCTCATAAGTTTGTGACCTATATGTATGTGTTCCCTGTGTGATGCCTAACTGTCTCACTGAGGCTCTGCTAACCAGAACCTCAGTGGTTATGCTCTCTCTGTACAAATTGTCACTAACAGGCTAGTGACCAATTTCACCAATTCACATTGGCATACTGGAACACCCTTATAATTCCCTAGTATATGGTACTGAGGTACCCAGGGTATTGGGGTTCCAGGAGATCCCTATGGGCTGCAGCATTTCTTTTGCCACCCATAGGGAGCTCTGACAATTCTTACACAGGCCTGCCACTGCAGCCTGAGTGAAATAACGTCCACGTTATTTCACAGCCATTTACCACTGCACTTAAGTAACTTATAAGTCACCTATATGTCTAACCTTTACCTGGTAAAGGTTGGGTGCTAAGTTACTTAGTGTGTGGGCACCCTGGCACTAGCCAAGGTGCCCCCACATCGTTCAGGGCAAATTCCCCGGACTTTGTTAGTGCGGGGACACCATTACACGCGTGCACTATACATAGGTCACTACCTATGTATAGTGTCACAATGGTAACTCCGAACATGGCCATGTAACATGTCTAAGATCATGGAATTGTCACCCCAATGCCGTTCTGGCATTGGGGAGACAATTCTATGATCCCCCGAGTCTCTAGCACAGACCCAGTTACTGCCAAACTACCTTTCCCGGGGTTTCACTGGAGCTGCTGCTGCTGCCAACCCCTCAGACAGGTTTCTGCCCTCCTGGGGTCCAGCCAGGCTTGGCCCAGGAAGGCAGAACAAAGGACTTCCTCAGAGAGAGGGTGTTACACCCACTCCCTTTGGAAAAAGGTGTCAGGGCTGGGGAGGAGTAGCCTCCCCCAGCCTCTGGAAATGCTTTGATGGGCACAGATGGTGCCCATCTCTGCATAAGCCAGTCTACACCGGTTCAGGGATCCCCCAGCCCTGCTCTGGCACAAAACTGGACAAAGGAATGGGGAGTGACCACTCCCCTGACCTGCACCTCCCAGGGGAGGTGCCCAGAGCTCCTCCAGTGTGCTCCAGACCTCTGCCATCTTGGAAACAGAAGTGCTGCTGGCACACTGGACTGCTCTGAGTGGCCAGTGCCAGCAGGTGACGTCAGAGACTCCTTCTGATAGGCTCTTACCTGTGTTGCTAGCCTATCCCCCTTCCTAGGTAGCCAAACCTCCTTTTCTGGGATTTAGGGTCTCTGCTTTGGGGAATTCTTTAGATAACGAATGCAAGAGCTCGTCAGAGTTCCTCTGCATCTCTCTCTTCACCTTCTGCCAAGGAATCGACCTCTGACTGCTCAGGACGTCTGCAAAACCGCAACAAAGTAGCAAAGACGACTACTGCAACCTTGTATCGCTGATCCTGCCGCTTTCTCGACTGTTTTCCTGGTGGGGCATGCTGTGGGGGTAGTTTGCCTCCCCTCTGTATTAGAAGCTCCAAAGAAATCTCCAGTGGGACGACGGAATCCTCCCCCTGCAACCGCAGGCACCAAAAGAACTGCATCACCAGTCCTCTGGGTCCCCTCTCAGCACGACGAGCGTGGTCCCTGGAACTCAGCAACTCTGTCCAAGTGACTCCCACAGTCCAGTGACTCTTCCGTCCAAGTTTGGTGGAGGTAAGTCCTTGCCTCCCCACGCTAGACTGCATTGATGGGTACCGCGTGATTTGCAGCTGCTCCGGCTCCTGTGCACTCTTCCAGTATTTCCTTTGTGCACAGCCAAGCCTGGGTCCCCAGCACTCTAACCTGCAGTGCACAACCTCCTGAGTTGTCCTCCGGCGTCGTGGGATCTCCTTTTGTGACTTCGGGTGAGCTCCGGTTCACTCTTCTTCATAGTGCCTGTTCTGGCACTTCTGTGGGTGCTGCCTGCTTCTGTGAGGGCTCACTATCTTGCTGGGTGCCCCCTCTGTCTCCTCACACAATTGGCGACATCCTGGTCCCTCCTGGGCCACAGCAGCATCCAAAAACCCTCACCGCAACCCTTGCAACTAGCAAGGCTTGTTTGCGATCTTTCTGTGTGGGAACACCTCTGCAAGATTCTTCACAACGTGGGACATCCATCCTCCAAAGGGGAAGTTCCTAGTCCTCTTCGTTCTTGCAGAATCCACAGCTTCTACTATCCGGTGGCAGCTTCTTTGCACCCTCAGCTGGCATTTCCTGGGCATCTGCCCAATCTCGACTTTGTCACGACTCTTGGACTTGGTCCCCTTGTTCCACAGGTACTCTCGTCCAGAAATCCACCTTTGTTGCATTGCTGGTGTTGGTCTTCCTTGCAGAATTCCCCTATCACGACTTCTGTGCTCTCTGGGGAATATAGGTGCAATTTACACCTACTTGTCAGGGTCTTGAGGGGGCTATTTTTCTAACCCTCACTGTTTTCTTACAGTCCCAGCGACCCTCTACAAGCTCACATAGGTTTGGGGTCCATTCGTGGTTCGCATTCCACTTTTGGAGTATATGGTTTGTGTTGCCCCTATACCTATGTGCTCTCATTGCAATCTATTGTGACTGTACATTGCTTGCATTACTTCCTTTTGCTATTACTGCATATTTTTGGTATTGTGTACATATATCTTGTGTATATTTGGCATCCTCATACTGAGGGTACTCACTGATATACTTTTGGCATATTGTCATAAAAATAAAGTACCTTTATTTTTAGTATATCTGTGTATTGTGTTTTCTTATGATATTGTGTATATGACACCAGTGGTATAGTAGGAGCTTTGCATGTCTCCTAGTTCAGCCTAAGATGCTCTCTCCATAGCTACCTTCTATCAGCCTAAGCTGCTAGAACACCTTTTCTACACTAATAAGGGATAACTGGACCTGGTGCAGAGTGTGAGTACCCCTTGGTACCCACTACAAACCAGGCCAGCCTCCTACATTGGTTGTGCAGCGGTGGGATAAGTATTTGCAACTACTTACCACTTTGTCATTCTGTACTTTTCCTAAGAGAAAAATATACAAAACAAGTTCAGTGTATGTACACCTAACCAAAAAGTTTTGTTTTTCTTCTCTTACTCTATTGCTAAGTGCCGAAAAGTACCTCTAAAACTTTCAAAAAGTTTCTAAAAAGTTGAAAAAGTTTTTTCTGTTTCCTTAAAAAGTTCTGAAACTTTTTCTTTCTTTTTCTGTCCCTTAAACCTTTTTCTATCATGTCTAGTACAGGTCCTACTCTTGATCTGGCCAGCACAGCTTATGATCTCCTTAGCTGGAAAGGTTTGAGGAGTCTCTGAATTGATAGAGGTTTAGGGGTAGGGAAGAATCCCTCTAGAGAATTGTTGATTAACATACTCATTGAAAATGATAAGGCCTTAGCTGGCACATCAGTTGAGAAGTTAGCAGATGGTTCACACTCTGAATCTGGGGTAGCCCCAGTAAGAATGTTAGATGGTATTCTTTCCAACCTGCCCCTTAGCAGACCCCCTAGCATAGCTGGTACTAATGTGAGCTCTCATCACAGTAGGGATGGCATTCCTTTAGGCCAGGTTGTTAGGGTACCAACTGTTAGGGACAGGTCTCCTTCTGTTATTTCTCATCATTCTTCTGTGTCAAAGCATGCCCAACCCACCCACCCTGATGACAGAATGTTAGAAAGGGAGCTCAATAGATTGAGAGTGGAAGAGACCAGGCTGAAGCTTAAATAGCAACAGCTGGCTCTAGACAGGCAAACTTTAGACTTAGAAAAAGAAAGACAGAAGTTGGGGTTAGTACCCCATGGTGGCAGCAGCAGTATGACAGATAGTAATCCTGTGAAAGAGCATGATTCTTGAAATCTGCATAAGATAGTTCCCCCTTACAAGGAGGGGGATGACATTAACAAGTGGTTTGCTCCACTTGAGAGGGCCTGTGTTGTACAGGGGGTTCTCAAAGGCAGTGGGCTGCTATCCCATGGCTATCTTTCAGTGGAAAGGGTAGGGATTTATCTCCTTACTGTTAAGGAAAGTGATGCCAATAATTTTACAGTTTTAAAGAATGCACTCTTGGATGGTTATGGCTTAACCACTGAACAATACAGGATTAAGTTCAGAGAAACCAGAAAAGAGTCTTCACAAGACTGGGTAGACTTTGTTGACCATTCAGTGAAGGCCTTGGAGGGGTGGTTACATGGCAGTAAAGTTTCTGACTATGAAAGCCTGTATAACTTGATCATGAGAGAGCATATTCTGAATAACTGTGTGTCTGATTTGTTACACCAATATCTAGTGGACTCAGATCTGACCTCTCCCCAAGAATTGGGAAAGAAGGCAGACAAATGGGTCAGAACAAGAGTGAACAGAAAAGTTCATACAGGTGGTGACAAGGATGGCAAGAAGAAAGATGGTGAGAAATCTCAGGATAAGAATGGAGATAAGGGTAAAACCAAAGATCCTTCTTCAAATCCTAAACACTCTTCAGGGGGTGGGGATAAAACAAATTCTTCATCTTCTTCTTCACAACCTACACAATTTAAAAAGCCTTGGTGCTTTGTGTGTAAAAATAGAGGCCATAGGCCAGGGGATAAGTCCTGTCCAGGTAAACCCCCTGAGCCTACCACCACTAATACATCAAGCTCTAGTGCCCCTAGCAGTAGTGGTACTAGTGGTGGGACTGCTGGCAACAGTCAAGCTAAGGGTGTAGTTGGGTTCACTTATGGGTCCATCATAGAAACTGGGATAGTCAGTCCCAAGACAGTTTCTGTCACACCTAGTGGCATTGGCCTTGCCACACTGGCTGCTTGTCCCCTTACAATGGATAAATACAGGCAGACAGTTTCAATAAATGGTGTTGAGGCCCAGGCCTACAGGGACACAGGTGCCAGTATCACTTTGGTGACTGAAAACCCAGTGGCTCCTGAACAATACATCATTGGACAACAGTATAAGATTATTGATGTCCATAACTCCACTAAGTTTCTTCCCTTAGCTATAGTTCAACTTAGTTGGGGTGGAGTTACTGGCCCTAAGCAGGTGGTAGTGTCACCTAGCTTACCTGTAGACTGTCTCTTAGGTAATGACCTAGAGGCCTCAGGTTGGGCTGATGTAGAGTTTTATAGCCATGCTGGGTATCCCTGAGGAATTGTTCCCTCTCATTTCTACTGAAATGAAAAAGCAAAGGAGAGAAGGCCTGAAAACTCAGGATCCCTCTCCAACAACAGGTAAAAAGGGTATCACAGTATCCCCTAACCACCCTGCTAATCAGGATACCATTCCTGTGGTGGGAGAAACCTCTCCTGGGGTAGCACCTGTTCCAAAGGAATCATCAGCTGGCATAGCTGTACTCCCTGAGGTGGAAGTACCTCTCTGTGGGATAAATAATATTGGTGAGAAAAAGAGCACCATTTTAGTTAACATGGAGCATCCCTCCAACCCTCCCAGAGAAACCTTAGTGCAGAAACCATGCACTGCCTCACAACACTTAGGACAGCAACCCTGCCCTAGTGTGGAGCTCATAGGACAGCATCCCTGCCCTGCTCCAAATCAAGAGAAACAGCATCCCTGTTCTCTCTTCCAACCATATGGACAAAGTTTTTACCCAGCTATGGCTTTACTGAGACAGCATCCCTGTCTGGCATTTTCATCACAAGAATAGGTCCAGTGGATAATTCCCACTACTCTAAACTAAAACTTACTGATAGAAACTCTGAAAATATATCTTCACATTGTTGCTTAGCTAAAAAAACTTCAAACAGGGTGGTTTACATCCCCACAGGGAAGTAACCATATAGTGGATGATAAAGGGAGTAACCAGTCTATTGCAGAGCTACTCTCTACTTATCACCACTTAGACAATAAAGTCTCAACTGGCCAAGGTTAGCCTTATTGTCCTTCATTTGGGGGGGGATTGTGTGAGAAAGTAGTCTCTTTCTAGCCTTGTTACCCCCACTTTTGGCCTGTTTGTGAGTATATGTCAGGGTGTTTTCACTGTCTCACTGGGATCCTGCTAGCCAGGGCCCAGTGCTCATAGTGAAAACCCTATGTTTTCAGTATGTTTGTTATGTGTCACTGGGATTCTGTTAGCCAGGACCCCAGTGCTCATAAGTTTGTGACCTATATGTATGTGTTCCCTGTGTGATGCTTAACTGTCTCACTGAGGCTCTGCTAACCAGAACCTCAGTGGTTATGCTCTCTCTGTACAAATTGTCACTGACAGGCTAGTGACCAATTTCACCAATTCACATTGGCATACTGGAACACCCTTATAATTCCCTAGTATATGGTACTGAGGTACCCAGGGTATTGGGGTTCCAGGAGATCCCTATGGGCTGCAGCATTTCTTTTGCCACCCATAGGGAGCTCTGACAATTCTTTCACAGGCCTGCCACTGCAGCCTGAGTGAAATAACGTCCACGTTATTTCACAGCCATTTACTGCTGCACTTAAGTAACTTATAAGTCACCTATATGTCTAACCTTTACCTGGTAAAGGTTGGGTGCTAAGTTACTTAGTGTGTGGGCACCCTGGCACTAGCCAAGGTGCCCCCACATCGTTCAGGGCAAATTCCCCGGACTTTGTGAGTGCGGGGACACCATTACACGCGTGCACTATACATAGGTCACTACCTATGTATAGTGTCACAATGGTAACTCCGAACATGGCCATGTAACATGTCTAAGATCATGGAATTGTCACCCCAATGCCGTTCTGGCATTGGGGAGACAATTCCATGATCCCCCGAGTCTCTAGCACAGACCCAGGTACTGCCAAACTACCTTTCCCGGGGTTTCACTGCAGCTGCTGCCAACCCCTCAGACAGGTTTCTGCCCTGCTGGGGTCCAGCCAGGCTTGGCCCAGGAAGGCAGAACAAAGGACTTCCTCAGAGAGAGGGTGTTACACCCTCTCCCTTTGGAAAAAGGTGTCAGGGCTGGGGAGGAGTAGCCTCCCCCAGCCTCTGGAAATGCTTTGATGGGCACAGATGGTGCCCATCTCT
Organism: Pleurodeles waltl; assembly: GCF_031143425.1. Lineage (NCBI taxonomy): Eukaryota > Metazoa > Chordata > Amphibia > Caudata > Salamandridae > Pleurodeles > Pleurodeles waltl. The sequence continues at coordinate 698,323,162 of NC_090442.1, read as the reverse complement.
GCATAAGCCAGTCTACACCGGTTCAGGGATCCCCCAGCCCTGCTCTGGCACGAAACTGGACAAAGGAAAGGGGAGTGACCACTCCCCTGACCTGCACCTCCCAGGGGAGGTGCCCAGAGCTCCTCCAGTGTGCTCCAGACCTCTGCCATCTTGGAAACAGATGTGCTGCTGGCACACTGGACTGCTCTGAGTGGCCAGTGCCAGCAGGTGACGTCAGAGACTCCTTCTGATAGGCTCTTACCTGTGTTGCTAGCCTATGCTCCTTCCTATGTAGCCAAACCTCCTTTTCTGGCTATTTAGGGTCTCTGCTTTGGGGAATTCTTTAGATAACGAATGCAAGAGCTCATCAGAGTTCCTCTTCATCTCTCTCTTCACCTTCTGCCAAGGAATCGACCGCTGACTGCTCAGGACGCCTGCAAAACCGCAACAAAGTAGCAAAGACGACTACTGCAACCTTGTATCGCTGATCCTGCCGCCTTCTCGACTGTTTTCCTGGTGGTGCATGCTGCGGGGTAGCAGCTGCTCCGGCTCCTGTGCACTCTTCCAGGATTTCCTTTGTACACAGCCAAGCCTGGGTCCCCGGCACTCTAACCTGCAGTGCACAACCTCCTGAGATGTCCTCCGGCGTCGTGGGATCTCCTTTTGTGACTTCGGGTGAGCTCCGGTTCACTCTTCTTCGTAGTGCCTGTTCCAGCACTTCTGCGGGTGCTGCCTGCTTCTGTGAGGGCTCCCTATCTTGCTGGGCGCCCCCTCTGTCCCCTCACACAATTGGCGACATCCTGGTCTCTCCTGGGCCACAGCAGCATCCAAAAACCCTAACCACAACCCTTGCAGCTAGCAAGGCTTGTTTGCAGTCTTTCTGCGTGGTAACACCTCTGCAAGCTTCTTCACGATGTGGGACATCCATCCTTCAAAGGGGAAGTTCCTAGTCCTCTTCGTTCTTACAGAATCCACAGCTTCTACCATCTGGTGGCAGCTTCTTTGCACCCTCAGCTGGCATTTCCTGGGCATCTGCCCAATCTCGACTTTGTCGAGACTCTTGGACTTGGTCCCCTTGTTCCACAGGCACTCTCGTCTGGAAATCCACCTTTGTTGCATTGCTGGTGTTGGTCTTCCTTGCAGAATTCCCCTATCACGACTTCTGTGCTCTCTGGGGAATATAGGTGCACTTTACACCTACTTGTCAGGGTCTTGGGGTGGGCTATTTTTCTAACCCTCACTGTTTTCTTACAGTCCCAGCGACCCTCTACAAGCTCACATAGGTTTGGGGTCCATTCGTGGTTCGCATTCCACTTTTGGAGTATATGGTTTGTGTTGCCCCTATAACTGTGTGCTCTCATTGCAATCTATTGTGACTGTACATTGCTTGCATTACTTCCTTTTGCTATTACTGCATATTTTTGGTATTGTGTACATATATCTTGTATATATTTGGCATCCTCATACGGAGGGTACTCACTGAGATACTTTTGGCATATTGTCATAAAAATAAAGTACCTTTATTTTTAGTATATCTGTGTATTGTGTTTTCTTATGATATTGTGCATATGACACCAGTGGTATAGTAGGAGCTTTGCATGTCTCCTAGTTCAGTCTAAGCTGCTCTCCATAGCTACCTTCTATCAGCCTAAGCTGCTAGAACACCTCTTCTACACTAATAAGGGATAACTGGACCTGGTGCAGAGTGTAAGTACCCCTTGGTACCCACTACAAACCAGGCCAGCCTGCTATCTTAGAATGCCCAAGGAATTTAATTTCATTCACAGACCTGAGGCGATAGCCATTGTGACATGGGCCCTAGTAAAGGTGACCAGGTGTCCCAGATTTGCCAGGACCATCCCAGTTTTTCACCAGTTGTCCCAGCAGATTTCTGCAAATTTGGTTCAGTTTGCGAACAGTGCCTGTCAGTGGGTTCTAAAGTTGTTCGGTTTACTTCCACTTCCAATTTTGGTCTCTCCACAAACCACAGAGAGTGATGGTCATATATATGTAAATTGTAGCTGTGGAAAAGTAGGTTGGAGTTATACAACTTTCCAAATAAGACATCATCAAAGAGAAACAAAATGCAGCACTTGCTGTAGGTGAGTGGGTGTGTGGTGTGTGTGAAGGATGTTGAAGCAGAGGAAGTGAAAGGAAGTATTTTCAGGAGACAGTGAAAAAACAGTGCACAAGAGGAAATATGATGTGTGGGATATGCATATATAGTGTATCTGAAAACTGTGGGGAGAAAAATAATGTAAATGTTTAACAGAGTGAGAGAGTGCAGGGAAAATTGTCATGAAGGGGAGACATTTTCAGTTCACATCATTATAACAGTATCAGTGTTACTCATTTGTATGCTAAAGCCAAAATGCATTGGGAACGCCAATAGGTCTGGCTTGTTCTAGCTGTGGGTCCACTGTTGTGTAATGCCTGGATGTAGTAACAGGAAAAATCCCAAATACTGGTTAGATTTGCCGCTGTGTGAAGTGTAGGATTCTGATTCACATGTTTTCAGTCATACCTCTTGGAAAGGATGCTAGTTACACTTCTTTGGTGATGCCCCTTTTAGAGATTCCCCACCAATTTCTGTAGACTTAAAGTACTGTTACACATGTGCAATACTATAAGGACATTCTTTGAATTTGTGCTGCAGGGAATAGTCCCATAGTGTTGTCTGTAGCCTCCCCAGAGGGCCATAATCAGAGTGTGTGCTTGTTTTCTCATCTCCACCACATATGCACATAGGGTCAGGGAGACAAATTCAAACACTCCCTTTAGATACTGATGGGTGTCAGAGTTGTGGTAGTCTGATACATAATCCATATGGTGTTAAAGTCTTTCATCCTCATTTTGCTCTGCTATCATCTAGTTTGCTAGAAAAAATTGAAATGCAGCTCTTAATGAAATACCTTTGCTGTATCATTTCATGTGGGATATTGTAATGGATCGTATCTGGCTCAGCCCTCCCTATGAATTTCCTAGTTTGCATAGCTCTACCTCTCGGGCAGCATGAATGCCAGGAAAAGGCTGCATCACAGAAGGAGTGACAAACAATGCACGTTTAGAAACTTGTTTAGCATAGTAAATGCTAATAAAGAAACATGTGAGTGCATGCCTGTTTTGCCTAAAGTGGAACCACAAGTAACCGTTGCATGCATGGTCAGTTTCTTGGCACACACAGAAAAAAATTAGAGGGAACATTGGGTGTGAGTCAGATATTTCCCAACAAGCACTGCAGAGTACCCCTCACAAAAAAAGATGTCCCAAATATGCCCGAATGTCATCTTTACACCTGATCCGCCCCTTCAAAAAACATTATGGAAACAGCACACCTGTCTCATATGCGAAGAAGAGACATGCTGCATTTTTACAAGGTCATCTTCTGAATGCCTATGTAAAGCAGAAAACATTGTATAAATGCTACAAATGTCTTGATCATGCAAGGAAAAATAGCTTGTGACTGAGTGATAGGCCCAAAATAGTTGTTCCATCACCATTTTTTTCTGTGTCTGCTCCAGTGTCCAGTCTTGAGCCCCCATAACTCGCGCCAGGGACGTTGATCAAGATGTCCATATCTTGAATGCATTTGGTTGTTTGCTCTGCAGCATTAAAGATTGTGTTGATATAGACAAGGTCAAAGTTCATATTCTGAAAGTTTTATTTTTTTTCACTTTTATGCACAGAAGTGGTCCATTCCCGCGCTTGTTTCTGCACCTTCCTGTGATCTCTGTGCAAATGCACTTGTTCCTGCAACTTCTTGTGAACTCTGTGCAAAGCACCAGCCACGTACGTGCTTTGTAGAACACTTTCGCACGTCTTTTTAATTTATGAAACTTATTTGTGAAGGATAATGTAGTGTAGTGTGGACGAAAATGTTGATTTCAGAAATTTGTCATTGTGCAATAATTACCAACAGGATTCCCTTTCAAAGTGACAAACTGTTAGGCAACTCTCTGTATTTCTTTATCTGTTTTTTTTTAAATTTAGCACACAGCGTGTCATGTTTGTTCTTCTCCTCTGTCTGCAGGGTCTGTTGGTGCGCTCTAATTTTGAGCACTTCCACTCCTGCAGATCTGTCTCTGAGCTACTTGGCAGGTGTGAGCATGCAGAACACAAAATACACTCAGCAGTGCTCAAATCCAAGTCACGGGCAAGGTTTGCTTTTGTAGTGTGACCTGAAGAGGTTTTGTCGACATCCTGAGAATCCACCACTGTTAGGATACATACATCATGTCATGTCATATCATACCCAAGGGGGACGCCCAGAAACTGACTTTAGCATTTAATAGAGGGATGGGCTAGCCGACAAACCTTCAATGAAGCTATGTCTCTCTTTCTGTTATTCACAGTCTGAATAAAAAATTACTACTTTCCTGTGTCACCTGAAGGTGAATCAGCATTAAGTGACAGGTGGCTACTGTTTTTTATCCTTGGTTTCCAGGGCTTAAACATTATTTCATTTCCACTAAAATACTAATTAGCCCCTTTTTAACCTTGCCAAGTTTTTTTGGGGATTGTCCCTGGGCGAACGTGCTAATTAACCTGAAAAATAAAATATCCTACTGATTTTGACTGTGATTTGTCCAGTGAGACCCTTTTCATTAAATTCTCAACCACGGAATGTTATTTCACAGGTGTTTTTTTGTTTGTTTTTTTTTAAAGATATTTTTTTATTGATTTTCCATTACCGATACATATAGCATACTTTTATCATTTCTTCAACAGGATTATGTTTATCTGATTAGGTTACATTTAAACAACTAAACAACCCTAATTACACACAAATTAGATCCGTTTATAACAATCAATATTGTTTCCTGCTGTAATGGCTGGGTACCTGACCTTGTATTTTGACACTGAGGAGCTCCTCACGTAATTACTAGAATGGTCTATCTTCTGCTGAGCCCAACCATTATAGTGACTAGGAAATCCCTTTTTTGGGTTTAATAGTGAGGTGTGGTGGAGATGCTTGAGTATTTACACTGCATTTTGTCTAGCTCTCATGAGCTGGTAGGCGAGCAAACAGGTGTCGGGAGGGGTGAGGATACTTACTCCTTATCAATAAATTACGCATCAGATTGTTGCCTAATTGTGCTATGTGCAGGGAGGTATCGTCTGAGTGCATTTTATTTAATGTATTCCCTACTTCATGGAGGCTTATCATCATTTTTGGCCTCAAATCTGGTTACCAATGTTTGCCAAGCTTCGCACCCTGTATGTTGTTGACCATCTCGTGCTAGTTTCTTTAGTACCTGATATTCTGTGTGGGCCCAGCGCAATGTGAGGGTGTGCCAGGTTTTCTGATCAGGTGCTTTGGGTGCTTTCCAGTACATAGCTATCAGTCTTTTATACATCACGCAGGCTAGATCCACGAATTTATGTAGGTGTCTGTGTTTTTTTACTCTCCCAGACCATATGATAAAAGTGCGCCAATGGCGCTTTACATCTAGGGCAAGCCGGCTCCGTCTCGGGGAACATTCGCTTTATCCTAGCTGGGGATAAGTAAGTTTGATGTGTGAAGTTAAACTGAGTGTAGCAAAATCTGGGATTCCTCGACACCCCGGGGGCGTGATATAGAGCTTTCAGCCAATCTTCTTGGGGGATCGGGACAGGAAGCACAGTGTTCCACCTTTCCCTAGCCCTCTCTAAGTCAGGCTCAGGGGGCTTGCTGAGGATCTTATATAGGCTCAATACTACTTTTGCTTGGGCATCATATTGTAATACATGGTATATTATAGGAGAAGTCTCTGGTTCTAGGGCTCCTGTCCCCCATGTTTTTTTAATTGCATGACATATGGCATGGTAAGCCAAGAATTGTCCGGGGTTCACTGCGGTGAGAGCCTGTATGGCTTCAAATGTCATTAGCTTACTGTCTTCAAAGCAGTCTCCACCTACCTGTATGCCCGCCTCTGACCACACAGATGGTGGGTGCGTCGTGGCCTCAGTCCACCCTGGGAGGCGGTCCAATGGGATAAGCGGGGTATAGGGGAGCGTCTTGCGCCCCTTCTGTACATATTTCCCCAGCATGCATGTGCCACTACCAGCAGTGGGTTAGCAGGTTCACTTTTGGGGTGTTTGTTTGTTAGCCACGTTATCAGTGGAGTCCCTTGCAGCCGGGCCTCCAACCATACAGACTCAGCTGCTGCAGGCCTGTGGATCCAGTTCAGTATCCACTGTAGCTGTGCAGCTGCGTAGTAATGTTCAAAATTGGGAGCTCCCAGTCCGCCAGCACCTACTGGGCGTTGTAGTGTAGTGAGTGCTACTCGCGCTCTGCCCCCACCCCATATGAGTTGTAGCAGCGTTGCATTCAAATTGTGGAAGAAACTTTTAGGGATGTTAATTGGCAAAGCTGCAAAGTAATATAACAGCCTAGGCAATACCAGCATATTCGCAATCACCACCCTACCGGGTGGTGATAACAGCAATTTATTCCAGAAGCGTAACAAGCCCTTCATGGAGGCCAGCGCTCTTCCCAGATTACCATCTCTGAGGTCCTCGGTATTATGATATATGTGTACCCCAAGGTATTTGAATGTTTCGAAGCACCATTTCAGACGCCCCATCGGGGCATTATCCTGTCTTTCCGGTGGCCACCTGATTAATGGGAACACACCCGACTTTTCCCAGTTTACCACTAAGCCGGATATCCCTCCATACAGCTAGTAGTGATATTACCGAGGGTATCACCTCGCTACCTTTACAGGTGTATATTAAGGCGTCGTCAGCATATAGCGAGATTGTGTGGTGTATCCCGTTCCTGACTATTCCCCATCTGTCTTCCATGGAGCGTATTCTTGACGCTAGTGGTTCCATTGCTATGGCGAACAACAATGGGGAGAGGGGGCAGCCATGTCTCATGCCCCTGGTGATCAGGAAGCTGTCAGATATGACTCCACCCAATTTCATTCTGGCTTGTGGACTGGAGTATAATGTCTGTAGCCAACGCGTATAATTGGGGCCTATTTTCATTCGCCGCATAGTGGCTAGGAGGAAGTCCCACTCTAGCGTATCAAATGCCTTCTCAATATCTAATGAGAGTACCATTTCGTCATGTGCATCCGGGGGAGTGTCTCCCATTATGCTCAATAATCTACGAATATTTAAGAAGGTGTTAAGCTTCGGGATGAATCCATTTTGGTCATCATGTATCAGGGTATGCATGATGGGAGCTAGCCTATTTGCCAGTATTTTACCCAATATTTTACAGTCTAAGTTTAGAAGCGAGAGTGGTCTATACGATTTGACATCTGTGGGGTCACGGCCTTGTTTGGGGAGGACCACTATCATTGCTTCTCTCTGGGACGGGGCAGTAGTTAGTTGGCCCACGCCTCTTCAAACACCTTCTGCAGGTGGGGCTTCAAGCGTGGCTAGTAGGTAGTGTAGTACTCTATCGGGAGGCCATCTATGCCCGGCGCTTTATTCCTAGGCATCTGCGCTAAAGCTAAGTCTATTTCCACCAAAGTCACAGGAGCTTCGAGTGTCTCCCTGTCTGCTTGAGAGAGCTGCAGCAGGGGTGAGCCCCCAAGGAAGGACTTGAGTTGTAGAGACGTACACGAGGTGCGTTTGGTATATAAATTCGCGTAATATTCTCTGAACGTCTCGTTTATCTCATCTTGCGTAGTAACCGTGGTAAATGCCCCAACCCGTATAGCCCCGATGGGGGATTGCTGTCAGTCCTCCCGTAACAGCCACGGCAGCAGTCTTCCTGACCTATCACCCTCTGTTTGCAGTCGCATTAAGTGATAGTTATAATCGCGACAGCGAAGTCTAATATCTACCTCATTGTATTTTGTGCACGCTTCTTTTAGCGCTGTGTAGGGAATTTCCTTGCGCACCACTGCTATTTCTGCTGTTCTAAGCTCCTTTTCTAGTTTACCAATTTCTGCATGCAAGGTGCGTCTTACTCCCCAGGTGGTGGAGATACATTGTCCTCTTACCACTGCTTTATGGGCATCCCATTCTACAGCTCGTGAGTTTGTGGTTGAATCATTTGTTTCCCAGTACTGCCTCAATGTGGTGTTCAGTGTTTCTACAAATGCCTGGTCTTGAAGAGCGTCCACCTGCAGTCTCCACGTGGGAATCCCCTGATGTCTCTTGCCCCAGTTCAGTGTTATTCTCAGTGGGGAGTGATCTGATAAAGTCTTCGCTAAATTTTCTGTCCCGTTGACCAGTGCGCCTATTTCCTGGGTTCCCCATATTATATCTATTCTAGTGTGTGTTTTCTGTGGGACTGAATAAAATGAATATTCCCTCTGTTGCGGGTGCCTCATGTGCCATATATCATAGAGTCTCATTTCTCCTTCCCATGTCTGCAGTGGACTCGTGGCGTTTCTCTTTGCTATCGTGCTCTCTTGGGCATTGGACCTGTCTAGTATTGCGATCGGTGTGCTATTAAAACCCCCCCCCCCAGATGGCCGGGCCGTTTGGTTTGTCAGTAGTGCCGGCGTGAGCGTGCCCAGGAATCCCGTTATCCCGCTGTTTGGGGCAGATATGCCAACTAAAGACAACTGTCTGCCATCTAACTGGCCTTCCACCACCATGAATCTGCCCCCGTGATCTATTCTGTGTGCCGTTTGGAGAAATGGGACGCCTCCTGCTATCCATATCAATACTCCTCTTGCGAAAGCTGAATATGATGTGCCTATAACCTGTCCTCCCCACTTCGCGTGCAGCTCCCACAAGTCTGGCTCCAGCAAATGTGTCTCTTGCAGGATAGCAATATGTATGCCCTGTCGCCTAAGGCGTGCATATACTCGGGATCTTTTACTCGGTGCTCCCATGCCCCTCACATTCCATGTCACTATATCATATTGGTGTGTGTTGCGTTTCGCGTTTGGTGCCATGTGACATTATAAATTATGACTAATCGTGGATTTCTCCCATTCGCCAAATCCTTCCAGGCTGCAGCCCATCCAGCAGTGCTATTTATTAAGGTTACCATTATCAGCAGTGTTCCCTGCATTTTAAGTGGATCTGCAGTGTGCATTTTAACTGGTTTTCTCCCCCCTCCCACCCCAACTGGTTCCCCAACCCAACTATTAACTTGTGTAAAACTACTCAACCCGTGAGTGTGTAAAAAAACCTGTATCCATCTGGATATACGTGGTGGAGCTATCGTGTCAACCAGATGTGACTCTTTTGCGGGGCTCACATCTTTCTGCAGACTTAGGCCCTCATTCTGACGGCGGAGGACCGCGGGAGCACCGCCGACAGGCCGGCGGTGCTCCAATGGGGATTCCGACCGCGGCGGTAAAGCCGCGGTCGGACCGGCACCACTGGCGGGCTCCCGCCAGTGTACCGCCGCCCCATTGAATCCTCCACGGCGGCGCAGCTTGCTGCACCGCCGCGGGGATTCCGACCCCCCCTACCGCCATCCAGATCCCGGCGGTCCGACCGCCGGGATCCGGATGGCGGTAGGGGGGGTCGTGGGGCCCCTGGGGGCCCCTGCAGTGCCCATGCCACTGGCATGGGCATTGCAGGGGCCCCCGTAAGAGGGCCCCTACATGTATTTCACTGTCTGCTGCGCAGACAGTGAAATACGCGACGGGTGCAACTGCACCCGTCGCACAGCTTCCACTCCGCCGGCTCGATTCCGAGCCGGCTTCATCGTGGAAGCCTCTTTCCCGCTGGGCTGGCGGGCGGTCTGAAGGCGACCGCCCGCCAGCCCAGCGGGAAAGTCAGAATTAACGCCGCGGTCTTTCGACCGCGGAACGGTAACCTGACGGCGGGACTTTGGCGGGCGGCCTCCGCCGCCTGCCAAGGTCAGAATGAGGGCCTTAGTCTGCCGATGCAGTTGGGCGCCCCCAGAGTGCAATCCCCCTTGCCCCGCACCCACCCTCAGCCCCCCACCGTCAGCCCGCAAAGTGCACTTTAACAGTCAAATGTGGGTTTGTACAAAAGATACTCATCGCTGGGGGTCTGCGACCTCCGGCGTCCACTGCTGCCCTGGAGCTTCCTGCGCCATCTGGCTGTGTCAACTGTGAGTACAAATGAGGAGGCAGCACAGCTGTGTGTAATTAGAGTTCGTCTGCAGTTCTGGGGGTAAGTTTCGGTCCTTTCAGCTCTCTTGTTATTGTAGAGTCAGAGCTGGCCGTGTCGGAGTCCATGCTGATCTCGGGGGTCGTCCGGATTGCCTCAAAAATGTTCTGCGTTAATAGGGGAGTTTCTTTCAGCACTCTTGCTCTTTCTTCCGCTACTTGTTGGTCAGTAGGTTGTCCCTTAGGACGCTTCCTAGAGCGCCTCCTTGAGGTGGAGACTAGCCATTCCTCATCTCCTTCCGTGCCCTCTCGGGGGCGCGCAAGCCCCTTGGTGTGTAGCCATGTCCAGGCGTCCTCAGGGGAAGTAAATATGTGAATGCGATCCTCCGTTGCCACTCTTAATTTAGCAGGAAACAATAAAGCATATTTAATATTGTGCTCACGTAAGCGCTGCTTGATTTCAACATAGGAGTTACGTTGTCTTTGCACCTCTTGTGTGAAGTCTGGATAGGCATTGATGGCTGAGTCCTCATAGCTAAATGGGCCTTTGTTGCAGAACTGTTGTAGTATTACATCTCGGTCCCTATAATTTAAAAATCTGGCAATCAATGGTCTGGGTGGCTGTCCTGGGGCCGGAGGTCTCCCCGGGATTCTGTGCACCCTTTCCACTGAGAAAAACTTAGATGGAGCACCATTTAGTACTTCTTTAATTAACCATTGTTCTAGGAATATTTCCGTGCTTGATTCCTGCGTTTTTTCGGGAAACCCCAGGAAGCGAACGTTGTTGTGGCGCGACCTACTCTCTGCCTCCTCTGCCCGTCTCCAAAGCATCTTCGTCTCCGCATCCAGACGTTGGATTTGTTTTTGATTGTCCTTGGCCATAGGGGTTAGTTCGGACATCCCCTCTTCTGCCGATTTCACTCTTTCTGACAGTTTACGATGATCCACGCGAAGTAGAATCAGATCTTGTGAGACTGCATCTATTCTGTTTTCCAGAGAGGATTTAGGGGGTCATTACAACATTGGCGGTAAAAGGCGCTTACCGCCGTGCAGAAGACCGCCAATACACCACCGCGGCCGCGGAATTCCACCACAGCTATTATGACACACAGCTCGGAATCCGCCGAAATTCAGACACCCACACAACTCCGCCACACCAAAGGTCAGTGATAAACTGGCGGAAACAAAACCTCCACGCCAACAGAAACACGCCCATGCTATTACGACCCACGAATCCATGCGGCTGTCTTTCAACTGCGGTATTCCATTGGCGGTACACACCGCCGCGCTCAAAATACACACACTTCTACAAAACACCGCCACATTGGACAATTCCAAATACACACACCTGATACATGTACACACACACACCTCGACACACCCAATACTATATAAAACACACACCCACATCACCCACAAACCCCTACGACCAAAAATTAGAGACGAAGGCCAGAGAGAGAGCACAGAATAGACAACCCCATCACACAGAGGCACACAACACCATCACCCACACAACATCCACGCAGCAAACACCACACACCACTACCCATCACCACACTCATCAACACATACACCACCCCACACATCACACACACCACCCCATGTCACGCCAAAGACACCCCGCTTCTCCGAGGAGGAGCTCAGGGTCATGGTGGAGGAAATCATCCGGATAGAGCCACAGCTATTTGGCTCACAGGTACAGCACACATCAATAGCCAGGAAGATGGAGCTATGGAGCAGAATAGTGGACATGGTCAATGCCGTGGGACAGCACCCAAGAAATAGGGAGGACATCAGGAAGAGGTGGAACGAGCTACGGGGGGAGGTGCGTTCAACGGTCTCCAGGCACAACATCGCGGTGCAGCGGACTGGCGGCGGACACCCACCTCCTCCCCCACAACTAACAACATGGGAGGAGCAAGTCTTGACCATCATGCATCCTGAGGGCCTCGGAGGAGTCGGTGGAGGATGGGACACTGGTAAGTCAAATCTTAACTATCATATCCCCCACCCTACCTGCATGCTCTCACACACCCGCACCCTCACATCCTCCCCTATCACTCCAAATCCTCACTAATGTACTAATAACACAAACCACACATCCCAACACCAAGCTCTGCATGGCACAACTAAGCATGGTCACCCCTCACTAAAGCATGCTCACTGCACATACCCAGAACAACCCCCTAACCATCATCACACAAACCCACACACAGGAATGCTTGCACTGGGGTACACAAACTCCCACCCATTGCACACCATTACACACACACATGCAATAATCATGCTCTTATGCCCCTGCAGGAACCCGAAGGACCATTACCATACCAGAGGGTCCAGACCACACCACACCACCCCCAGAAGAGGCCCACAGTGACGATAGCAGCTCTGCCCTACTGGATCCTGATGACCAGCCCCGACCATCGTGGGCCTCGGGACAGTCGGTTCCCCTTGCACAGCCCAACACTGACCTTCCACCCTCTGGTAACACCAGCACAGCACCCACCCAGCGGGCCCAAACCTCCCTACCCAGGACAGGTCAATCAGCGGTGTGTCCACCACTACAGGGAACCCAGGGTAACCCCCCACCCCAACAACAACAGGGACCTGGGGGCAGTGGTAGTGGGCACACGGTCCAGGGGACGGAGGCACAGGAACACAGGGGAACTGGGAGGGCTGCTGTGCGACAGGGGGCGGACAGGCCAAGGGAACCCATTCTCCACGAGGCCCTATCCTTCAGCATGGGAGCATACCACCACTCCCAGGAGACGATGGCGACGGTCCTGGACAAGTTGCAGGAGACCCTGTGCCTGCAGGAGGAACAGTATTTGGGGTTCAGGGAGGAGCTCAGGACCATCAGCTCCGCCTTGGGCACCATCGTAGGGGTGCTGAAGGACATACAGCAGACCATGAGGGACACCGTGGCACTCCAAGGGGCCCCTGACACTAGCCAGGACGATCAACTGCCCACCACCTCCGCCGGCGCTAGTGGACAGGATGCCCCGCCACAGGACCACCACACCAGCACCCCACCCCCTGCAGACGGACAAGCACCACGCAAGCGGTCCCTGAGATCCAGGAACAGGTCAGAGCTAGATGGCAAGACCTCCGCCAGGAAATGAGACCACCCTGTTTGTCCTCCCACTGTACCACCTTGTTTACCCTGTCCATACTTAAACTGCCCCAGCTCCACTTCCTATGCCCAGATGGGCAGTGCACCTGTGAGACTAATAGACTGGACTCTGCCATGGACATTCCTCCGCCATCACCCATCCTCTTTTTACAAACCCCTCACATTTCTGAGCACTTCAATAAACACCCTTGAAACACAAAACAATCTTGAGTCAGTCTGTGATTTACTAAATATGTATTATCAATGATAGTGTCATAATGCATTTCCCATTGTAAGGCTAACATACCTATGTCACACATCACAAGTCCTTGAAGGATGCAAGCAGATGACCCATTGGTAACCACACCTGTGAAACCGTAATGGAAAGGTACAACTCAGTTACCAAATAGTGTTTGAAATCGACAAACAGGATAGAGGTAGACATGTGAAAGTTAATGTAATGTTAATCATGAAAATGTTCTCACCTGTGTCTCACTGGAAATATTGCTGTATGACTGACTCCCTGTTGTCGTTGTCTTCATCCTCAGCTTCCTCCTCATCACTGTCCACAGGCTCCACAGACTCCACAGCTGCTACAACACCGTCATCTGGATCATCCTCCTGCAGAAAAGGCACCTGGCGTCGCAAAGCCAAATTATGGAGCATGGAGCAGGCGATGATGATCTCGCACATCTTCTTCGGTGAGTAGAATAGGGATTCACCTGTCATATGGAGGCACCTGAACCTGGCTTTCAGGAGGCCGAAGGTGCGTTCGATCACCCTCCTAGTCCGCCCATGGGCCTCATTGTATCGTTCCTCTGCCCTGGTCCTGGCATTCCTCACTGGGGTCAATAGCCAGGAAAGGTTGGGGCAACCAGAGTCCCCCAATAGCCATACACGGTGCCTCTGGAGTTGACCCATCATATCAGGGATGCTGCTATTCCGCAGGATGTAGGCGTCATGCACTGAGCCAGGGAACATAGCATTTACCTGCGAGATGTACTGGTCTGCCAAACATACCATCTGGACATTCATTGAATGATAACTCTTCCGGTTCCTGTACACCTCTTCACTCCTGTGGGGGGGGGGCAGAGCTACCTGGGTCCCATCAATGGCAACTATGCATAGAAGGGCATAGAAGTCACCTTTCACTGTAGGCAAATCTGGCAAATCTGGCACCTCAGGGAAAATGATGTATCTCCTTACGTGTTTCAGCAGGGCAGACAGCACTCTGGACAAGACGTTGGAAAACGTAGGCTGGGACATCCCTGATGCCATGGCCACTGTTGTCTGGAAAGACCCACTTGCAAGGAAATGGAGCACTGACAGCACCTGCATGTCAGGGTGGATTCCAGTCGGATGGCGGATTGGTGACATCAGGTCTGGCTCCAACTGGGTACATAGTTCCTGGATTGTGGCACGGTCAAACCTGTAGGTGACGATGACATGTCGCTCTTCCATTGTCAACAGGTCCACCAGCGGTCGGTACACCGGAGGATTCCGCCATCTTCTCAACTGTCCCAGCTGACGGTGTCTACGAAGGACAACAGCGACGAATCAGTCATTATTCCTCCAGGTATGTACCCACAGTTACACACAAGACTACACCACTCACAAAACCCTTCCTGTATGTGTGCTGAGTGTAGGCCTAGCTAAGTGTGACGCAGAGGTAAATTAAGCCATGTGGGCCCCTGAAATGGCGTCTGCCTGACCTCTAAACTGGGACAATGGGATTGTGGGGTAACTGCGCTGGCGTTGTACACCGTCGCGGTAGGCGGTCGTAGACCGCGGCGCAATGCTGCATTGGTTAACATTGGACCCTATGGGTCCCAGGAGCCAATGAACAGATGCGCCGGCGGTGATGATGCGCACCGCCGCGGACGTCACCGCCGCAGACGTCACCGCTGCGGACGTCACCGCCATTTTCTATCTGTTCAATCACTAGATACCTGACCTTCGACAGGAGAGGACCTACACTGCAAGTGCTGCTGTGACCTCGGTCTGGAAGCAACAATGGCTGCTGCGTCTGGGGAAAGGGCCCCTGCCTTCACTGCACATGAGTTGGAGAAACTGGTAGATAGGGTCCTCCCCCAGTACACGCTACTCTACGGTCCTCAGACCAACAGGTTAGTACACAGGGAGCACGTTGTATGGGCTAGGCCTGGGTGGAGAGGGCTGGTTGGAAGAGGGAAGGGGGCAGAGTTCATAGAACATCAATGCATGGGAATGAATGGGCCACATGGCCAGAGTAGGGAGGGGGCCACTCACAACGACGGTGCAGTTGGTAATGACTGTTCCTCTTTCCTTGTGCATGTCATGTAGGTCAGCGCCCACCCCCAGAAGGGGGACATTTGGCGTGCCATCGCCAAGGAGGTCCGGACCCTGGGGGCCCGCCAGAGACGGGGCACCCACTGCCGTAAGAGATGGGAGGACTTTCGCCGCTGCAGCAAGAAGACGGCGGAGGCTCAGCTGGGGATGGCCTCCCAACGTTGGAGGGGTGCCTGTCGCACCATGACCCCCCTGAGGTTCCGGATCCTGGCGGTGGCCTACCCGGAGTTGGATGGGTGCTTGAGGGCATCACAGCAGACACAAGGGGGTGAGTACACTCTCATTCTGCGGACTTTGCGTGCAGTGGAGGTGTCTAGGTGGGGGAGGTGGGCTGTGGGTGTCCCTAGGCCAGGGCGAGTTCAGTAGGCAAGGCCCCTCCGTAGTGTAGGCCATGTGGCACTCTACCCCACCTCAGCAGAGTGCCAAGTCGATGTATAGTTGCCCCTGTGGCATCCATGTGCGCAGATGTCCACAATTGCCATGTAGGTCATATCCCAGAAATTGCATGTGCAGAGGGCAGGAGCACG
Organism: Pleurodeles waltl; assembly: GCF_031143425.1. NCBI lineage: Eukaryota > Metazoa > Chordata > Amphibia > Caudata > Salamandridae > Pleurodeles > Pleurodeles waltl. Next base: position 698,307,236 of record NC_090442.1, on the reverse strand, counting down.
GTGTAATGCAGGGGGCTGCTGTGTCTGTCTTGTCCACCAACGGTAGCGGTATGCCATGCACTAAAACTCTCTTTCTTCTGTCTCCCCCCCTTTTTGTGCTCTCCCTGTCCTTTTGTACATCAGCATCATCAGGCGGAGGTACAGTGGCACCGGAGCATGAGTGAGCTGCATCCCACATGGCCATGGAGGGCCACACCACGGACTCTGAATACACCAGTGGGACGGAGGGCGAGGGGAGCTTCACGTCGGCCACCGGATCACCAAGCAGCAACACGGACTCGTTCGCCGATGGGGGCTCCCTTGTGGTGGCGGCACCATCTGTGCGCCCCACTTCTACAGGTACAGCCGCCACCTCCCCTACCAGCACCGCCCTCCCAGCAGCCCCTCAGCGTTCGCCCCGTGCCTGCTCACCCAGGAGGGCGGGCATCACCTTCGCCCAGGCACCTCAGGCCCTGCCCCAGACACCCCTGCTGCCCTCAGTGAGGAGGCCATTGACCTCCTCAGGTCACTCACTGTTGGGCAGTCTACCATTGTGAATGCCATCCAGGGTGTAGAATGAGAGTTGCAACACGGTAATGCATTCCTGGAGGGCATTCATTCTGGTCAGGCTGTCCTTCAGCGAACCTTGCAATCTCTGGCCTCAGCACTGGTGGCAGCCATTGTCCCTGTGTCTAGCCTCCCCCCTCCAACCTCCTCCACCCAGACCCACTCTCCTGTACCCCAGCCCATCCCAAGCACACCTACAGACCAGCATGCACACAAGTCAGCACACACAGGTAGCTCAAGCAAACATAGGCACCACACAACCCACAGGCACTCACGCAAGCCTCACCCACATACAGACACAGCAACATCCACTGCCTCCACTGTGTCCCCCTCCTCCTCTTCTCCCTCCTCCCTCCCAGTCTCGTCTACACACACACCTGCATGCACCACATCTACAGGCACCTTGAATCGCACAAGGACACCCAGCACCACAAGCCGCTCACCTGCACTCACCACCTCCACTCCCATTTACACGTCCCCTGTGTCCTTTCCCAGTGTGTCTGTGACGCCTCCTCCCAAAGTACACAAACGCCGGCAATCACTCACCCAACATCCATCCACCTCACGACAGCCTCCAGTACCTGCACCTGCACCCAAAACACCTAAAGTGACACCTCCGACAACCACCTCCTCTTCCTCCACTCCCAGACCCCCTCCAACTACCCATCCCAGTGTTCGTCAGAAACTGTCCCTCTGTAAAGTTGACCTTTTTGCCCGCACCCCCCCCTCCAATTCATCAGTCCCGTCGTAGCGCCTCAGCCAAAAAGCCTCCAATACCAGTGGTGCCTGTTCAAGGTTTGTGGAGTGCACCGGCCACCAGGGCAGGCAGTATGACCCGGAGCCAAGGCACTGGCAGCCCACCCCTTGTAAAGGCTCTAAAATTGGAGAGTGGACGACGGGACCGTGTGAAGACTCCTGGTGGGAAAACAACTCATATGGGTTCCAAGGAGATTGGAGAGTCAGCTGTGACTCCACCAAAGGTGGGAAAGGGCCAGAGGAAGTCTGCCCAGCCTGTTGTGAGTGTCACGGCGGAGAAGTGCGCCATCATTTCTGGTGGTCGAGACACAACCGCCAGCACCGTCGTCACTGGTCCAGAGACCACCGCCAGAGTCATTGCCAAGGAGGGCCCAAGTCTCGTCACTGGTCAGGAGACCACCGCCAGAGTCACATCCCAGGAGGGCCCAAGTATTGTCACTGGTCCAGAGATCACCGCCACCGCCGGAGTCAGTGCCCAGGAGGGCACAAGTATCGTCACTGGTCAGGAGACCACCTCCAGAGTCACAGCCCAGGAGGGCCCAAGTATCGTCACTGGTCCAGAGACCACCGCCACTGCCGGAGTCAGTGCCCAGGAGGGCACAAGTATTGTCACTGGTCAGGAGACCACCGCCAGAGTCACAGCTCAGGAGGGCCCAAGTATCGTCACTGGTCAGGAGACCACCGCCAGAGTCACAGCCCAGGAGGGCCCAAGTATCGTCACTGGTCCGGAGACCACCGCCACCGCCGGAGTCAGTGCCCAGGAGGGCACAAGTATCATCACTGGTCAGGAGACCACCGCTAGAGTGACAGCCCAGGAGGGCCGAAGTCTCGTCACTGGTCAGGAGACCACCGCCAGAGTCACAGCCCAGGAGGGCCCAAGTATCGTCACTGGTCCAGAGACCACCGCCACCGCCGGAGTCAGTGCCCAGGAGGGCCCAAGTCTCGTCACTGGTCAGGAGACCACCGCCGGAGTCAGTGCCCAGGAGGGCACAAGTATTGTCACTGGTCAGGAGACCACCGCCAGAGTCACAGCCCAGGAGGGCCCAAGTATCGTCACTGGTCCAGAGGCCACCACCGGAGTCAGTGCCCAGGAGGGCCCAAGTATCGTCACTGGTCAGGAGACCACCGCCGGAGTCAGTGCCCAGGAGGGCCCAAGTATCGTCACTGGTGAGGAGACCACCACCACCGCCGGAGTCAGTGCCCAGGGGGGCACAAGTATCGTCACTGGTCAGGAGACCACCGCCACTGCCGGAGTCAGTACCCAGGAGGGGCCCGGCTGCCACAGCCCAGGTGGGCTATGATAGAACGTCATGCCACACACCAATGCCCAGTGTAGGGAACGTCATGCCACACACCAATGCCCAGTGTAGGGAACGTCATGCCACACACCAATGTCCGTACCAAAACCGCCATGTCAAAGCACCGCTGAGCAGGGCAAGCACCGCCATGGTGAAGACCGCTGAACAGGGCAAAGACCGCCATGGCAAAGCACCACTGAACAGTCCAGAACTGCCATGTCAAAGCACCGCTGAACAGGGCAAGCACCGCCATGGTGAAGACCGCTGAACAGGGCAAAGACCGCCATGGCAAAGCACCGCTGAACAGTCCAGAACCGCCATGTCAAAGCACCGCTGAACAGGGCAAGCACCGCCATGGTGAAGACCGCTGAACAGGGCAAAGACCGCCATGGCAAAGCACCGCTGAACAGTCCAGAACCGCCATGTCAAAGCACCGCTGAACAGGGCAAGTACCGCCATGGTGAAGACGGCTGAACAGGGCAAAGACCGCCATGGCAAAGCACCGCTGAACAGTCCAGAACCGCCATGTCAAAGCACTGCTGAACAGGGCAAGCACCGCCATGGTGAAGACCGCTGAACAGGGCAAAGACCGCCATGGCAAAACACCGCTGAACAGGGCAAGCACCAGGTAGGAATGAATAGACCGTCACATCAGGCATCTTTATCCCATGTGCAGCTGGGACAGTGACAGGACAGGAACTTTCACGGGGAGACTCATCCAGTCTGGGCACCACTCCCCCTCCAGAACCAGTGGAGACCTGCATCTACTTGAGAGACTGTGGCTTTGCACTCCCCAGGATGGCACGGTGGGCACCCTACCCACTGTAGAGAGTTGAAAGACTGTGGCTTTGCACTCCCCAGGATGGCACAGTGGGCAAGCCACCCACTTTAGAGACTTGAGAGACTGTGGCTTTCCACTCCCCAGGATGCATCAATGGGCTTGGAGCCCCGTCGTGGATCTGGCTTTGCAGTCATCCGGCTGAGGTGCCCCCCTTTCCCTTCCCCATGAGGTGCCTGTAGTATTTCTATCTGATACCCCAGCAGTGTTCTCTCCGATTGTGGTCAGGTATCCTTTGTGAGCCTCGCCCATGCAATTTTGGACTGTTGTTGGACGGACATTGTTATGTACATATCTGCACTACTTCTCGTAATGTATATAATTATGACTGATTTTCATATATATCTGTATATTTTTGTATGACATGTATTTTGCCACATTACAATGTTTGACCGAATTTCGCTTTGTCTTTTCATTCTTCCAGGGGGATTGTGGGTTGTTACTGTGATTTTTTTGAATACATTGGTGTGTATATTGTATTATGCGAGGTCGGGGTGGGGGTGGGGGTGTTTGGTGGGTGTCCCCCTAACTTTTGCCTCCCCCCCCATGTCGTAGGTGCAGTACTCACCGTTGTCTTCGGCACCTACGTAGATGTTGGTCGTAGAGGAGCAGAAACACAAGGACAGGGAGTATTTGGAGTTCTGGGTCCATGGAGTCCTCCTTCCTCGTGGGATGTGTTCAGGTGAGCGTTTTCCCATTGCAAAAGCTGTTTCCGCCGTGTTTTTTATCCACGGTGAATCCGCCCCGTAAAAGGTGGCGGATTGGCGGGTTGTGATACTATGGGCAGTACATTGTCTTCCGCCTGTCTGTTGGCGGTGACCGCCGAGCTGCTTGTCTGTACCGCCGTGGCGGGCGGTGTGTAAAAGTGGCTGTGTTTGTTGGCGGTTTCCGCCAGGGTCATAATTCCCTTTTTTTGACCGCCGGCCTGTTTGCGGTATTACCGCAGCTTTAACACCGTCTGCCAGGGTTGTAATGACCACCTTAGTGTCCATAATCACCTGTAATACTTTTTCGAATTGTGCAGAGTGTGTCATGAGTATGCTCTCTAGTGTTTGTAGGGTCGGATTTGTCTGTTGGTCACTTGGTGTCGGTCCATGGATATTTCGGTCTTGATTCTTGGTTGATTTGGACCTACCAGCCATTGTGCTAGTCCGTGGGGTGCCTTGTAGGGTGCGGCGGATTGCTTCCTGGCGATGTCCTCTCAGCAGAGTGCACTTTTACCATACGTTGTTGACTTAGTGCATACCTCCCTGCACTTTGGGTTCCTTTTATGCAGGCAGGGCTTAGGCGGTGTTCATTTCTAATTTTAGCTATCCGGCTCGCCCTCCTGCTTATTATCGGTCTGGTGCAGGGGCCACCTTACAGCCGGGCGACCCCAGCAATAAATTGCCTTAAAATGTGTGATGTACCCCTTGTAGTATCAAGTTTGTGTGTCTCCTGTGTTAATATGCCATCTGCCACGAGGACATCGGTGAGAGCGGACGGCACCTACTCGACAGGGGGAGCGGCAAGAGAGAGAGCGAGGGAATCGAAGGCAGAAAGGAAGGGAAGCAGAGATCCGCCCCGTCCGGGCTCTCATCCACCCCTCCGTTTGTTTGGCCGAGTTCCGAGGTCCCCCGGGCCGGGGAGGGGATCAGCTGGCTGTGACAGCCCGGTGGCAGCAAGCCCGGCTCTTGAGTGTGTCCTCCCGGCACACGGCCCGGGCCCAGTTATTCACTAGTTGGCCTCTTGGGTTAGTGCCCGCAAGTCTACAATGCTCCACACAGTGGACAACGCGCTCCAAGCGCGGTGGGGCAGAATTTCGCGCGTGGTGTGCTGCGATCTATGTTTCCCGGTGCCACTTCCTCGATGGAGGGAGGGGGGGGGGAAGCCCCAGCCGTGCCGCTCTTCCCGCAGCCGGGACCTGTGCCCCCCAGCCGTATCCCCTCCGTACCTCTATGGTGTGTGGATGCTGCCTCCGTGCACAGCATCCACCGCTACAGTCTGGGAGCCGCGGTCCCAGCTCTCGGGTGTCCACCTCGTAGCTGGGCAGGCCTGCACCGGCGCTGCGCTCCGATCAATTGCCCTCGCCTCTTCTGGCACAGGCTTCCTCCTCTGGGCCCCCAGTGGTCGATTGACCCTCCTGATATTTTATCACCGTTTTCGGTGCCCCATCCGGGGGCCACCGCCGCGCCGAGTGGAGGCGCCGCGCTGCTCCGCAGGGGAGCTAGGAGCCGCCTCGGCCCTCCGTGCGGTGCAGAAGAATTCTGGCGGGAGGCGAGAAAAAGGCCTCCCCCTGTCCCAAGTCCGCCGTCCCGGCCAATCGCTCACCGATGTGAGCACCTTCTCGCCGGCTCTCCGCCCGGGCGCCCCGGGGACCCGTGATCGGGTTCACCGAGTGCGGCCCGCGTCTTGTCGAGTGCCGCAGGCTAAATCACCTCGTGTGCCGTCTCCCGGCCACGAAGCAAGCTCCGCCGCAGAGGCACCAATTCCGCGGCCACACAGCTCCTCCCGTCCGCACTAGTCCGCTGGGGGCAGATCATGCTCCCCCAAGCGCCGATAAGGTTCCGGGGGCGCCTTACACGATATTTGCAGCGAGCCCGGGACGGAGCTCACAGATTAGGCGTCCTTCCCGGCCGCCATTTTGGCTCCTCCCATTTCACAGGTGTTAACTACATTGAACACGCCTCCAGTAAAGGCTTCGCGAGCCATTCGCCTTTTATTGTGTAGCATCATTTTCTTTTTAGTTAAATCTCTGATTTCCACAGCTCTTCGTCTTCCTTAAGTTAAACGAACATTTTTTACATAAACTGTAGAACAGAGAAAACTTAATTTGGGTTTTCCTGGAAAGTCATACATAAGAAAGCAACCATGTTCAGCAGGATACTGAAACTGAAAATGCTGGAATGTGTCCTGTGCTTACATCTGGTAGAAAACATCCTCCTATCGCATCATGCTCTACAAAGAAAAACAACAATAAAGTAATAATAAAAACAAAAACACTTACACTGACACTAAAGAGAAATACCTTGTGTGGGATGTGCCCCTTGTCAAAGGGCTGAATGCAGTCACTCAAAGTGAAATTAGCTTGCAGCTGAATTAGGGTGACCCACTGTCCCATGCTGTGTGCTGTACTGGATGGAAACAAAATGTGAATGACAACCACAGACCAACAATGTAGAGAGTGGGCTGAAAGCCCCTTTAACTATGTGTATTATAAATATAACATTGGTAAAATCAAAAGGTCTTGGCTAGTGCTAGACCTAAAAAGTAGGACATTTACTCCTGTATGCTTACACATATGTGTAGAGCAAATGTCAAACTTTTCAGAAATTTGCTTTTTGAAATCTTACCAAGAGAAATATAGTGAGCTTTGCCTCAGACAATTATGTCCCTTGTCACTTCTCTATTCCTTAGTGTGTTCACTAGTGGTTCTCAAGTTAAAGCAAACAGCAACAGAGCCAGGGGGCATCCTGGCTTTGTTCCACTGTCTGCCCCTATATGCCTCTGAAATTACCTGACCTGTTTGATTCCTTAAATTAGGGCCAGTACACAGCTGTAAAGTCAATTTCACAAATTCCACCCATAGGCCAGCTGTAACATAGCTTCATATACATTTTTTCAGTTGTGTGAGTCAAAGGGGTTTTCTATGTCAACAGCCAATATCAAGGTTCTTTGAGATTTGTCTGAGGTATTGTGCAGTATATTAAACTGTACTACTGCCAGGAATTACAAACCTCAGGCCTGTGTTTGATATTCTGCACATTAATGAGATAAGCCTATTTACAATGACTTTACTTAGAATTTTATAATCCAAATTGTGCATTGAAAGGGGTCTATTGGACCAGGCCCTCTCTGTAGGGTCAACCCAAAGCATTTTTTGCCTTTAACCTCCAACTTTTTTCTGAATTTTATTTTGTTGGCTTTATGCCTCTGTGCAATTTACCACAGCTAAACAGTGCCAAGGTGTTTGTGCTCTTGCCTCTAAACATGGTAGAATTGGCTTACACCCAATTGGTATTTTTTTAATTGACACTAACTCTAGTACACTTCTGGACTAGTGGACACTCTGACAGGAAAAAAGGACTGCTGTGTTGCTGAAAGGACTGCAACTCTGCTGAACTGCTGCTCTGAGGGACTGCTGTCCTGCTGTGCTGACCCGCTGAGAAGGACTGGACCTGCATCTGTTGAACCCAGGATAACCATTGTGATGTGAAGGGCTAGTTGGCTCGCCTCCTGACTTAAGCCTCAGGACCAGAAGGCTCCCACAACCTTGACCCCAGCACATGAAGTCTTCAATCTGTGAGTCTGCTCTGCCAAGTGGCGCCAGCCCAGTCATTGACCCTTGAAGGTGGGCCTACGGTGCTCTGCCAGCCGCTGGAGATCCAGCATAATCAAAGCATCTCCTTTGCTGCATTGCGCAACACTGAGCAGAACCAATGCATCACGGCTGCTGCGTAGATTTTTACTATCACAAAGACCGGTATCTCAGTTTTTTGCCTCATTGGAACTGCCACTGCATGATGCATCGTCGTCGCAGGCCCTCAAATCCCTCATTGACGGTAACCTCGATGAGGACGCTGGATTCTGCATCACAGCCCTGCAGCTCTTCAGAACTGATGCATCACCCTGACTGCACAATGCATCCCCAATGCCACACTTCACATTGCAACCCTTGTCAACAGGATTCTCAATGATGACACAGGCCTTGCACAGAAGCTTTGTCTCATCTCAGAACTGACGTATCATTTCACCTGCGTAACCCATCATCGTCAGGGACTGTCATGAATGACTCTTGCCTCTCAATGAGACTGCTAGATTAGGGACAGCAACCCTTTTGTTCGTAGGTGACTGAGTCACTCCTATGCCAGTTAGAAGCTGTCAGTCCAAGCCTCCTGGCTCTCTAGCAGTACCTCACCCAAACTCTAAAGGTAAAGGTGATTTCTGGCAGCCTAGTGCATGGACTCTGCAGACCTCCCAGGCAAGTCATGGTATAACAAATCTTACCCCTTTTCTCTTGTTAGAAATAAGTCTCTTACACACACACAGGCAATGAAGAAGTTGCAGGACAGTTTTCAATATATTAATTGAAAAGTCTGTAATCTACGGAAAAATGCATGTGCTGCAATGAGTATGACAATATGAAATAACAGAAGCAGAATGGTGAAGATAAAAGTGGTAGATATGAAAAACCCCAACATATTGCAATAACATGAGATATGCATTTCTTAGTAATGAGGCCTAATCCCTACCCTAAAGTGAGAGCTGGGTATGGTAATCCTAATTTGCCAGTACAGTGTCCATGAGAAACACCCCCTATCCCTTTACCATGGGATGAGATCTGCCCCTTACTCTCCGGATCAGGAATCGTAGAGACACAAGACTGAGATTTGTTGCAAATAAGCATGGAGTCTAGATAGTGTATCCTGGTGGAACCCGCTCTAACGACCTTGGTCTTGTGGGGTGTTTTTATATGGCACATATTATTGTTTTGCAGGAATCCTGACTCAAGCATGTACCTAAACATCATATTCTGTGCGCAAACTTGTGTCTGCAATTACATAACAAATTCCTGACATGTTCACTTTCTGTTCTTCTCAATGTAAAACAAAAAGGAGCAAGATGACATTACCCACTTACATCACTGATAGTGACGCTTTCTCAGAAAGACACAGATTAGGAAAATTAAAACATTTCTCTAAAATGCATGCATCTGCAAGTAGTGCTAAAGATAAATAAATAATTAAATAGAATAAAACAGAGCATGACAAATAGGTCAAAGGGGACTAGGTAAAAAGGGCAACAGGCCCACAAGCTAAAGGCTAAGCTATCTCCTGTGCCCAGGTAGGGAACTGAAATGGACCCACCACAAGACCCTCACAACACTCTGCAACCAAGGATTTAAGGTACTTTTTTCAGTGGGCCAACTAAGGTCCCGGTAGCCGGCCTGTGTTCCATTGTGGTCAGCCTGAACTTGTGACTTTGTTCCGGTCTGGCATGACTAGATATCTACAGTTGGCGATTTGTGCTTTTTGGTGCTATTGTTACTAAAATCTCTAAAGTTGAATATCTCTGGTTCTACTGATTGGATTTTTGTCATTTTGGTCTTGTTTTGTTCATTAAACATTACTCTATTGCTCTAAACTGGTGGTGTGTTTTCACTGCGTTACTGTTTGGAGTGGTGCACAAATACTTTACACATTGCCTCTGAGTTAAGCCTGACTGTTCTGTGCCAAGTTACCTGAGGGTTGAGCACAGTTTAGCATATGGTTTGCTTATGACTTCACCCTGACAAGCATTGTGGTTTGTACTTGAGTAGGGTTTAACCCCCACCACCTGTAATCCAATTTCATAGAGGATCTATAAAAGGACATGTCTTAGAGTATCTCCCTGCTTCATGAGGAAGACCAATATGGCCTCTCTGAGTGTGGGAGAGGTGCCCTTCTGCTTTGGCTGTGTTTAACATTTTAGTAAATTAAAGGTAACTTTACCTTTGGGAACCAGGCCTGTAGAGCTTTCAGAATTGCTTCCTCAGTTTTTCCCAGATAACATTTTTGATAGGTTGATGCTGTAGTGCTGTACAACAAGGAAAAACTGGGGCAAAAGTTCTTATGTTTTCTAAATTGGACAACCTGTTTTTTTAATTTCCTCCTTTGAGGATGTAAATCATTGTTTATATTACTGACTCTTAGACACCCCTAGAGCATACCCCGGAGCCCAACTACTTTGTGCCATTTTAAGCAATAGTAGCTCGTGCCACACATGTTATTTACATACTCATGTACTTTTATGAATCTGGTGTATTGTTCTGATGTGTAAATTACTAATTTTTAGTGGGTTTCAGTACTTATGGGAGCCCATTTTCCTTTTGCGAATCATTTCCATTTTGTTTCATTATTTCCTTTAATAATAAATGCAGGAGTGAAGCATCTTCATCAGCCTGGGTACCTGCCAATGACAAGACCACAAATGGAGCTGTAACTCACACATCTTTATTCCTCTGTATGTACCTGTGAACTGAAACATTCTAAACCAAGCTTTCATTACATTCTATTCTAGCGATTACTTCACACTGATATGGAGTCCGCTGGGAGTCAGAAAGGTTCCATTCTAAATCATGCAAAATCATAAAATCATTAGACATACACACATATATATAAAAACATGTACAACTATGTCTCTTCAATCAATCTTCTTGGCGCTTTGATCATCTGACCTGAACTGGCTACCAGAGGCTGTAAACTGTCATCTTCAGTGTCAGAGATTGCCAAAGATAGTAAGGAAACAGCAACAGTCACAGAGTTTTCAGAGTCAGTCTTTCTTTCACCATTCCAAGTTGAGGACCGATGAAGCACAGGCCTAAATAGAGAAGAGTCTCAGGCAATAGACTTCCCAGGGTGCTAGGCAGTCACCATGTGTCCTTTGGTAGACACCACTTGAAAAGATTCAGCATCATAAGGAGCATCAGATTTTCTTTTGCACATCTGTGAGTGATCACAAAATCTTCTTTTCTGATTGAGATGCCTTTTGCATGTCACTCGTTGTCTGCATACACTTTCACTTTCTGTTTGTTAACCAATCCCCTTATACAAATGATGTTTTCACTTTTATCTCTCTCTGTGGTGCATTGAGGTAATTTGGTTGTCATTACTTTACCAAACATCAAAGAAACAGGACTTTCACCTGTGGTTGAGTGGGGTGCTGAACAATAAGCTTGTAGAGTAGAATTCAATACTGTTTTCAAATTGAGCATTTAAAGAGTTGCACACTGCACTGCTTTCTTTAGTGCAGTCATAAAATGCTCAACAAGTTGATTGCCTGTCCCATGAAGGTGTGATCGTTTGACGCTTTATGTTCAGATACACCAGAAATTCTTTAAATTATTTACTGTTGAAGGGTGGACAGTTGTCAGATTTTACAGTGGCTGATATGCTCCATATTGCAAAGATGCCATCAAGTCTTTTGATTACTTGTTCACGAGTCATTGATGAGAGATCTTCAACCAAAGGAAAAATGAGTACTCATCTACAATCACCTTTAAATGGTGATTAAATGGTTTCCATTATCAAGAGGAACCAAGACATTGATGGCTATTCTTTCCCAGGCATGTTTGGGGAGTTCTGATATGTTTAGAATATGTTGAGTAAAAATGGTTAACAGGCAATTGCACATGTGGCATGTCTGGAGTTCCTTTTCAACTCTTTCATCTAAGTATGAAAACCTCTCTTTGTAGCAACAACACCAAAATGTCCTTTGTGAGGCTCTTCAATCGCTTTTTGTTCCAGACAATCCGGAATCAGGAGCCTTGACCTTCATAGTATAATTCCTTCTGAGTTGTGAATAATTAATATTTGACATTTTTGTATTTTTCATATTTACCATCATTAGTAAAAGGTTGAATGTGTTTGTTCAATGATTGATGTGTTATTATGTCTTTTAGCTTCAGCAGGTCATTATCATAACTTGTGGCAGTGACAATCAGGGCTAACAATACAGCTGCTGTTGTGCTTGACCTGACAATGAGATTAATGTAGACCTCAGCCATCTTGGATGGAGTGCTGTGACCTTGTTTTGGCACTCCCGAAAAATAGTCAGCTGGATTCTGATCCTTTCCTGGTTGATGCACACTTGTAATCTTAATCTACATCGTTCAATGTGAGGAGACATCTTGGCTTTTTGATTGCCAAAAATGGTCAGCAAAGCTTGATGATCAGTCACCAGCATTTAAGACTTTTCATACAAGAATTAATGGAAATGTTCACAAGCCCATACCACAGCCAAATATTCTTTGTCAGGCTGTCAGTGAGCATGTTCTGTTTGAGACAAACTTCTTCTAGCATAGGCCACAATATGCCATTGAGTATTTGGGCATCCACTATCCTGTGCAAGGATAGTGCTTAATCCAACCAGGCTAGCCTCGACCACATCCTCTGTACAAAGCTTTGGATTAAAGTACTCTATTTCTGTAGCATTTTCAATGGTGTGTGTGATTCTCTTGAACACGTTTTTCACATTCTTGTGACCATAGAAAGAAACATTTTTCTTAGTCAACACTTGTAATGGAGCACTACCAGTTGCAAAGTGTTGTATATATCTGGAACAGTAACTGGCCACGCCAAGAAAAGAATGTACCTTTGAAACATCTTGTGTGGGGTCAGCATTTGACAAATCTTGTTCTTTTGCAGGATGAGGCATCATACCCCCATCAGAAAAATATAGCCAAAGAACTTGTTTCTCAGCATGTTCCACAGCTCTGCAGCCATCAACACTTGCTCCAGATTAAGATTTTCTCTCAGAATTATTTGTCTGATTAAATTGAACAAGCATTCATCGGTAATTCTAAGCTGCATGCTTCTTCATCGTTTAATTTACTGAACCTACTGTGTCTGATTAGTGCGCCAAGCCTTTACACAAATTCATCAATTGTTTCATCAACTCTGACATTCTTGACTGAAAATCTATTGTTCATAATCAACATTTGGTATTGGGTTGAACTTGAGATTCAACAAGTTCTTACTCTGATGGTATGTGACTTCTTTGTCAGTTCTTTGAGTTTTCTTTATGACTTCTTTTACACCAGTACTAGCAATTTTTTTAGATATTTAATAATCTTCCTGTTATAAGTCTCTTCCAGTCCTTCAGTGAAATCTTCAAATGTCTCTATCCAGACAGTCCATCTGTCCCCAATATTTTTGCTTTTTTGCTGTATCGAAAGGTGGTGGTGGTTTCAGAAAGGCGGCAGTGTTTCAACTGTTCATGGAAGTGGCTGACATTGAGAGTGAAGCTGTGTCAGATGCTGTCAGCTGTCCCTGGGAATCTGCATAATCACGGAGGAAAGCAGCCTCCGGCTTGTCCAGGACAGTTTCTGATGTTTTAACCTTCTTCCTGGTCTCCATTGGAGCTCCGTCACTCCAGGAGACCTCTGGAGTCGTTCTGAGCTGCCATTGGGTTGCTTTGATGGTGCTCCATTTCAGGTACTCAATAGGCAGGAAGCACAACCCCAGTGCTTCTTCTTGGATTTCCCAACCCGGTGCTCAAGTCGTAATTCTCCACTTTTCAAGACTCAGGTAAGAGTGATAGCGGTATGCTTCCTTTTTACTTGTTCTGTCAGCCAGCACTATTTCGTGATAATATATTGCAAATTATGATTGTCTTTAACTGCTCTTTGTAAACCTGGTAGGATCCACCTTCAGCATTAACGCTCCATACACTGTATAACTTTATTTTGTATGGCAGAGTGGTACCTTTTTGGATGATCTTGGTCGTGGCTTCTTGACCAACGATGCGTGGACTTCTTAGTGAAGCTTTTTTTTCCATTCACATGCTTCACACTTGCTGGAGCTGCACTTTTACTCCACATACGCCAACTGTTGACTCTGCACTTTGAGGAAGACACAGATGGCATGCACAAGCTGTTTGCTTGAACCACAGCAAACTCTCCAGGGGAGCACTTTCTTCTTTGGGTTACTTATCTCCTATCTCGTCCCCAGTTATCACATCTTTCTGAGCCTGGGTACCTGCCATTTACTAGGCCACACACAAAGCTGTAAATCACATCTTTGTTCCTCTACATGTACCTGTGAACTTGAACATTCTAACCCTCCTTTAATTCCATTCTAATCTTGCAAATATATGGAGTCCACTGATATGGAGTCAACTGGGATTCAGTAAGGTTCCATTCTAAATCATGCAAGACACTACAAGGAGGATTTCGAAAACTTGAAAGAATCTTTGGCACATCATCAAGACAGATTTTAACTTGATCTTGTACCCAGAATTAACTTAATTTATTTAGCCATCCTAAACAAAGGCCCATATCTTATTTTGCTGATGGATTAAATTGGAATTGTATGACTCTTAGATACCACAAGGATTTTTCAGTTGGGTTCAATGCACAGATTGCTATCAAAGCAACTATATTATGTTTATATAATTGTGAAGAGCCTTTATGGTGTCCATGCTATTATGTCTAAGCATACAAATCTGAGAAGGAACTCATTAAGTGAAGAACTTTGGACCATTTAAGGGAATTAAATTTCACCTTAGTCTGTAAACGTTAACTTTAAGGATACCTACATTGGTAATTACTGAAAAATTGGAATAAAGAATTGCAATTGAGTAGCCTGGAGACTAAATACAAACTGAGGCTTCATAGCAATACCACACCTTGTAGCCATTTGAATAAAGACATTTTTGCCTTATTGAATGAATGAAAACTGCTCAGTCACATGATGTCAAATAATTATGGCTTGTTTTCAATACTGTAGTATTTTTGTTTCACAGTTCCATACATAAAATGTGTTAGTAGCGTGCCATTTAATGCAGTTTAAAGAACTGACAGTTAAAGCACCAAAGATTGAGTCTACTATGTGCCACTTTGCTAACTATTACATGGACTAAAAAAATCTGAACATAAGTATGCTGTTGAAACCAAACTATTTCTAAAAGTAATATGCATGAATGGCACCATCACCTTGTTTTGCCTAACCACCTCCAAGGGCTGATGGAATCTTGTTGCTTGAAAATAAATCTCTCCACAACACACTACCTATTGTTTATTCGCAAGATCTGTCAACGAGCTAGACTCATCTGGAACACTGACTGCCTCAT
The DNA here is from genome assembly GCF_031143425.1 of Pleurodeles waltl. Taxonomy (NCBI): domain Eukaryota; kingdom Metazoa; phylum Chordata; class Amphibia; order Caudata; family Salamandridae; genus Pleurodeles; species Pleurodeles waltl. Next base: position 698,292,209 of record NC_090442.1, on the reverse strand, counting down.
GAACATCACCCTATACACAGCACAAGAGCCTGATGTTCAAATGTTGTATTCTTTAACAAGGGGAATGATGCCTAAGTAACCTCATTTATTTATTTGATGATTTACATAGCAGGGAATAAGACATTTTGACATCAGTGTGCTTCATACATGTGTAACATACCTAAAATGTATGCATGCAAACAACACTTTGTAGCCGTCAAGAGAATAAAACTCATAGTGACATTTAAATAAGGTGGGGCCAGATGTATCCAAAAAATGATTTGCGTTTTTTAAATAGCGAATTTTAAGAAATCGCTATTTAAGAAATGCTAAATGGTATGTATGATTTTTGCGATTCAGTAATAGCGATTTCTTAAAATTCGCAAATGCTATTACTGAATCGCAAATAGAGAATCAGACCCCATTCACACCTATGGGCCTGTTGCAAATGTTTTTGCATTTCCCAAATTGCGAATTCCAGTAAGGAATTCGCAAATTAGGAAAGGGAAATCCCAGGGTGCTGGGGGACAAAAGGCCCCCTCTGCTGCACCCCAAAAATATTTTTACGGACACGTGAAACACACATGCCTTAGGGGCATGTGTGCGCTTCATGTCAATTTTAAAAATGCATTTATAATGCATCTTTAAAATTTGCACATGGTTACCACCAAACTTTAGTTTGTGGTAATTGCCTTTCCTAATTGCATTTAGGAAATGCTTGATTCATGTGCTTTGGAAATCGCAAATAGGAATTCTCTATTTGCGATTTCCAATTTAGAGAATCACAATTTGCGATTCTTTAAATGTGGTCGCAATTTTAAGGAATCTCTATTCAAGCAGTTCCTTAAAATTGCACTACTAATGCCTTTCATACATTGTGAAAGGTATTTTTGCATTCGCAAACGGCCGAATTTTGCAATTTGCACCGTTTGCGAATGCAAAAAAGCTTCAGAAATCTGGCCCGTGCTTCCTTAGACTGTCTTTACATCATGGATATTATCATGGATAATGACTAGTGTAGGAAGAAGAGGGTTTTCAACATATTTTTCACAGTTCTTCTTTATATTAGATAGGAGTAGGTAACACCCTGGCGTTACTGAATCAAATGGCTTGTTTAACAAGAATTATTTAAAATCAGTCTTAAAGGCAAAATATAAGGTTGTTCATCTGGTCGTGAAGAATGCTATGCTAGATTCTTAGTGCAGCACCAGAGGACTGGCTGAGTTTTTTGTTTGTTCAATTTCAAGATTGCTAAAGTGAGCAATTATTTCTTCCTTGTATCAATATTGACAAAAACAATGCCAAGGTATGCCATGACATATGTACGCATAACAACGAGCTTGCATCACTGTTGTCAAATCCACTCTATGTGACCTCCTCATTAACCCCGAGTCAGAAATACGTGGTCAGGGAATGCCCTGCGACCTAGGCCTAAAGCAACTGATTAACACATGACAGGTGGGGTGACGTAGCCCGTAGACAAAAGTGCAAAACCCAGATCAATCCCTCAGATAAGCAGCAACACCACAATGGTCCTAAGAGATTGGCCCCCAATAAAACACCTTGGGCTGAGGGAAGTGCGTTCCTAAAACACCATAAAAGTTAGAATTCACATAAAGTTAGTAACACTGAGCCAATCAGAACACAACACACACACAACACGCAGAGATCACGCACTCCCCATGCTGGACTTCTGCACGTTACCTACTGGCCTGAGTTATGTCCATGAAAGGTCAAGAGCCCACCTGTACACTTTATCAGAGAGTCAGATTTATGACTCTGTGACTAGGGCCCATATTCCTTTCTCCAAAGAATGAACAAAATAGTTTCAAGACACTTCGAGAAATGTATATAAGGGCGTTCAGAACTAATATGCTTTGAGACAGTCATCAGACCCTAACTCTGTACTGCTATACCAGCCACCGCGTTTAATCAAACCAACTGATTGATAGATCACAGGTGGGGTGACACGTAGCCCGTAGACTAATGTGCAAACAGTAAAAACCCAGTTCAACTCCTCAGATAGACAGCAACACCTCAATGGTCCTATCCTATCCGGGCCGCTGCATTTATTTAAACCAAATGTTCCTATTTTGCCAAACGCTTCTTGTCATTCATTTCTTTAAGGTAAATCCGCATTCGAGCAACACTTGAATTTCTGCTTTTACCTATCGTGTTGAGATAGGTATGTGAGAGATTTGTGGTATAAATCATATTCTGTGATATATGAACCCATTGTCTGTAAAATGGAAGCCATTTTAGTGATTCTTTCACATGGGTACCTCTCTGTCCCTGTCTTCAGTTACTCATTCCTTATTTCACATTCAAGGAGCCTTCTGAGATAAAGCCCGTTCTTCATGTGAATGCAATTACAAAGTGAGCCTTTCATCACCTGTGGTTACCTCAAGGGGTCCTGCCTCCTACAGATGTTCAAATGGATGACTTTAATTCATGCAGTTAGTTATTGTAACGGGATCTACGCTGGGCTATCAGCCAAACAAAAAACAATTGTAAAGGGTCTAAAACTATTCTATCCACATACTCTTTATCTTAAAGAACTCAAATGACATTCCCGAACCTTTGAGAGCACTGTACTGACTGCTAACTAACAATGCACTGACTACAAGAGCTTGTGCCTGGGCAACAAATATTTCTGGTGCTGTGTACCTCTTGAATTCAATAAAATGCTCCCCTTCTTCCAGCTGATGGGTACCATGCAATGTGTCAGACAATATGAAGTTCAGAAAACTACAATGAAATGTGGCTCTCTGCATGCCTCTTCATCTTCCTTTTAACAGATGAAGCTGTCATAATGCAGATTAATGTGTTCACATTGACTTATCTGAGGGCCACTGGTACAAATCTCTTTTGTAGTCACAAATCCTGCCAGTTCCAAAATACATAGGCCCTCATTACGACTTCGGCGGTCTTTTCAACAGACCACTGAAGTCACGGGAGCCTGAAGACCTCTGGTGTTGGCGGTCCGAAGACCGCCACAGAACAACGTAATTCGGATTTCCGACGTTTTACGGGTAGAAATCTGACACCGTAGGCCTGACAGATGGCGGGTGAGAGGCGATTCCACCACCAGAACCGCCACTCCAAAAGGACTTCATCTGCCGTATTATGAGACATAATACAGCACGCCAGTTCCTGCACAGTGCTGTGGCGTTGGCGGTGGAAACACCAACACCCATCCCCTCCTGGGCGACCACCTCATCCATACAGGTAGGTGGACCATCCGAAAGGGGGTGAGGGGTGGGGGGTGTTGTGTGCATGTGTGTGGTGTGTATGTGTAGCGGTATGGGTGTGAGTGAGTGGCTGTGTGTATGCATGTGTGCGAGGAGGGTGTATGTGTCTGAATGCAAGCGGAGGGGAGTGGGGTGTGTGTATTGAGATGCATGCAGTTAGGGATGCTTGAATGGGTGTGTGCGAGTGGGGGTGTTTGTCAGGTAGTGTGTTGATGAGTGGGGGTGTATGGCAGGGAGTGTGTTGATGAATGGGGGTGTATGTCTGAAGGTGTGATGATGAGTGGGGGTACATGTATGAAGATGTGCATCTGAGTGGGGGTGTTTGTCAGTGTGTGAGCAAGTGGGGGTGTTTTATGTATGCATGTGGTGGAGGTGTTTGTATGTATGTGTGCGTTTGGGTGGGGGGGTGTTTGCAAGTGTGCGGTCTGGTGGGGGGTGTTTGCCAGCGACAGGAATGGATGCATGTGCTGGTGACAGGAGTGGGGATTCCGGTCGCCGGATGCTTTACCACCAGGGTTTTCATGGCAGTGCAACCACCACGAAAAGCCTGGTGGTGTGCCGACTCGTAATACTGCTGATAATCTTACAGCTGCCGCCGGGCTTGAGGTGCTCACCTCTGGCCCGGCGGTCTGACCGCCCATGCGGTGTCGGCGGCGTTGTGGCGGCTTGGCAGTCATAATACAGCAGTCTTCACCGCCGGTAAGACCACCGCCAGGAGTATGGCAGTCTTCAGACTGCCACACTCATATTGATAGGGCCTGATTTAAGAATAGTGGCGCTGCATACACTACAGCACCACTTTTCATGCACCCCTTAGTGCACACACTAACACCACCATGTATGGCGCAACATGGCGGTAGTTAGGAAACTAGCGTAAAAAAAATTGACGCTAATTTGGTGCTTTGCAGGATTAACAGAAAAATGTTGATGCTAATCCTGCAAAGCACATTGAGGCCCATTATAAATAATGGTGTGCCTCCTTTTAACGACTGCTCTGTGCTCTGGGCAGGCATTAAAAATCCCTTAAAAATAGTGCAAAGAAATCTCTTTTTATCCTCCCTAACGTGGGAACACCCTCCTTGCATACATTATGCCTGGCCCAGGCATAATGTGGCACAAGGGGATACAAAGTGGCGCAATTCATGCATTGTGCCACTTTGTAAATATGGCGCAGCAATTTTGGCCTCGTTGGGCCACATTAGTGTAAAAAACAAATTCAGCTAATGTGGCGCAAAGAGGGGCTAGGCCCTCTTAAATCTGGGCCATAGTTTTCAACTGAAAAAGGGCTTTCTCCTCTGTACAAAACCCTTTTTGCGAGTTGGAAAAGTCTTACTGACTTGTATCATGAGTTTTGTAATACATTCCGAATCACAATTAGGAGGGGGCGTGAAAGGGGCACCCTGTCCTAATTGTGAATAACATTGGTATGTATCAGTGGTTTGTTAATGCTCTTGCCAAAACCATTGATCAGTTACTGACACGTAAAAGGAGGTGGTACCTTTGTCAGCAGAATCATGCAAGTAGGCAGCAATCCAAGAACATTGGCTACTTAAAAAAAAATCTGTTTGGGAATGCAAACATATGGGTGGTGGTCTGCTGTTCCTTTTAGGCCACCATCTCTGTATTTGTAACCAATCACAGTGGGTTTCAAATAGTGACTTTTCTAATTAATATTCTATAAGTTCATTCTGCAACTCACTGCCAATGGAGATTTTGTGATACAACCTATTAGTACATATGTTCCATTCCAAAATCGTACGCAGTTTGCAAAAAGGTTGGTGTGCAATTTACAGCCACTTTTTATGACCTGTCTCTCAGTACATTAGGCCCTTAGCCCTTAACCTTGAATTGAATACCACCTGATAACGCGTCCCGATCTAGCTAATTTATTTTCACGGGGACTCGTTTTAGGCCAATTAATCTTTTGACCCTGATTGGGGACTCCTTAAGACGAGATAGCTATTTGGCATTTCAATCAATAGATCAATCACTTCATCAGTATTCACAATAACTAATCGATTCACCTTACCAATACCCTCCAATAAGACTGAATACCATGACCCTTCAGCCAATAAATGATCACACAAAGCTAATAAAGGTTAAGATATTTATTCCCTATTAGTTACAATACTAAGGTCATGTTTATTAGTCTCAATATCAATAAGCACATCAAAAGCACTATAATATGGCAACTTGAATAAGACTTTATCAAAGCAAAAATCAGGAACATCAGAACAAAACACAATGTCAACATGTATCAACTTTAGCAGACTATCATTAACGCAGTATTTAACAAAGCAAAGATTCAGTCATTTGTCTATTTGCACCCAATATTAGTGAATTACTTAACTAACCTCTAATTAGCATCAGCATGTTGGGCTTCATGCAAAACAATTTAGCAACACAAATTTAGAAAACATCTAACTATGGTCTCTGTCAAAAGAGCAGTTGGTACCTAGAAAGAAAAGGCAAACAGACAATTACAATTCATTATCATATAGTTACCCTCTGTAATGGGTCAGCATACAGAGTCAGTCTTCGTCCTCAGGACATCAGTCGATTCGCCATCAGCCAGGATAAGCAGCAAAGTCTCAGCAAGATAGGGTATGAAGGAATGCTTCCCTTATAAGGAGGACAAGTGCAAATCAGGCAAGGGGTAAGGCGAGGATGGTTTAGGGCATCAAACAGCTAAAGACAAAGGCCCTCATTACAACATTGGCTGTAAAAGCTGCTTACCGCCGTGCAGAAGACCGCCAACACACCGCCGCGGAATTCTGCCACAGCTATTACGACCAACTGCTCGGAATCTGCCAAAATTGAGACACCCACACAAGTCCACCACACCAAAGGTCAGTGATAAACTGGCGAAAACAAAACCTCCACTGTCACGCCAACAGAAATACGCCCACACTATCAGGACCCACGAATCCACGCAGCGGTCTTTCAACCGCGGTATTCCATTGGCGGTACACACCGCTGCGCTCAAAATACACACACATTGACAAAACACTGCCACATTGGACAATTCGAAATCCACACACCTGATACACATACACACACCACTTCCACACACCCATTACAATATAAAACTCACACCCACATCACCCACAAACCCCTACGACCAAAATACCGAAAGAAGGCCAGAGAGAGACACTACAAACTACTACCAAGCATCCACAGGCACACAAAACCATCACCCACATAACTTCCACACACCTCACACAAAACACCACTAAATATCCCCCCACCTATCACTACACACACCACCCCACACATCACCCACACCACCCCATGGCACGGCAAAGACACCCCAGGTTCTCTGAGGAGGAGCTCAGGGTCATGGTGGAGGAAATCGTCCGGGTAGAGCCACAGCTATTCGTATCACAGATGCAGCACACCTCCATAGCTAGGAAGATGGAGCTATGGCGCAGAATTGTAGACAGGGTCAACGCAGTGGGACAGCACCCAAGAAATAGGGATGACATCAGGAAGAGGTGGAACGACCTACGGGGGAAGGTGCGTTCCGTGGTCTCAAGACACCACCTTGCGGATCAGCGGACTGGCGGCGGACCACCACCTTCTCCCCTACAACTAACAACATGGGAGGAGCAAGTCTTGGCGATTCTGCATCCTGAGGGCCTTGCAGGAGTAGATGGAGGAATGGACTCTGGTAAGGCAATGCGTTACTACTATATCCCCCACCAGACCTGCATGCCATCACACACCCCCACCCTCGCCCTCACCCCCATCACTCCAACTCCTCACAAATGCCCCCAATATCACAAACCACACATCCCAACACCAAGCCCTGCATGCAACAACAAAGCATGGACACCCATCACCAAAACATGCCCACTGCACATACCCATACACCCCCCTAAACCACCATCACACAAGGTCCCAAACAGGAATGCAAGCATTGGGGTACACGGTCACCCACCCATTGCACACCATGGCACACACAGATGCAATAAACATCCTTTTATACCCCTGCAGGACCCCGACCCAACGTCAACGGACAGGAGGGTCCATACATGTCCACACCACCAACAGAAGAGGCCCGGAGTGATGACAGCAGCTCTGTCCAACTGGATCTAGATGACCAGCCCAGCCCATCTGGGACCTCGGGACAGTCGGTTCCCCTCACACTGGCACAGACCACCGAAGAGCTTCCCCCCTCTGGAAACACCAGCACAGCACCCACATAGCTGGCCCATACCTCTGTCCAAGGACACGTCAATCAGCAGTGAGTCCACCACTACAGGGAACCCAGGCTAACCCACCACCCCAACAACAACAGGGACCTGGGGGCAATGGCAGTGGGCACACGGTCCAGGGGACAGAGGCCCAGGAACACATGGGAACTGGGAGGGCTGCGTGCGACAGGGGGAGGACAGGGAACCCACTATCCACGAGGCCCTCTCCAACATCATGGGAGCCTACCACCATTCCGAGGAGACAATGGCAACGGTACTGGCCAAGTTTCAGGAGACCCAGCAGCTGCAGGAGGAACAGTATTTGGGGTTCAGGGAGGAACTCAGATCCATCAATTCCACCCTGGGCACCATCGTAGGGGTGATGAAGGAAGTCCTCAACACCAGGAGGGACACTGTGGCAAAACAAGGGGCCCCTGACACTAGCCTGGACGATGAAATGCCCACCACCTTCGCTGGTGCTAGTGGACAGGAGACACCACCACAAGACCACCACACCAGCACCCCACCCCCTGCAGAGGGAGAACCATCCCGCAAATGGTCCCTGAGATCCAGGACAAAGACAGAGAACGATGCCAAGACCCCCACCAAGAAATGAGACCGCCCTGATTGTCATCCTTCTGTCCCACCTTGTCACCCTGTCCATCCCCAAACTGCCCCATCCCCACTTCCTATGCCCATTTGGGCAAAGCACCTGTGAGACTAATAGACTGGACTCTGCCATGGACATTCCTCCACCATCACCCCTCACCATTTTACAGCACCCTCCAATATTGAGCACTTAAATAAACACCCTTAAAGCACAAAAAAATCTGGAGTCTTTCTGTGATTTCGAAATAGTGTATTAGCAATTACAGTGTCAAAATGCTCTTTCAATTGTATTGTCAACATACCTATGTCACACAGCTCTAGTCCATGAGGAAACAAAGCAGATGTCACACAGTGGGACCCACATCTGTGAAATCGTAAGGGAAAGTGACAACTCAGTGACCATACACTGGGTGAAAACGACAGACAGTAGAGAGGTAGTAGTGTTAAAGTACATGTAGTAGGCAGATTTGTATTCTTACCTGTGTCTCACTGGAAGTATTGCAGGATCACCGAGTTCCTATTGTTGATGTCCTCTTCTTCTGCTTCCTCATTTTCACTGTCCACAGGCTCCACAGCTGCCACAACACCTCCATCTGGACCGTCCTCCTGCAGAAAAGGCACCTGTTGTTGCAAAGCTAAGTTGTGAAGCATACAACAGGCCATGATGATCTGGCACACCTTCTTTGGTGAGTAGAATAGGGATCCACCTGTCATATGGAGGCACCTTAACTTGGCCTTCAGGAGGCCGAAGGTCCACTCTATAATCCTCTGAGTTCGCCCATGGGCCTCATTGTAGCGTTCCTCTGCCCTTGTCCTGGGATTCCTCACTGGGGTCAGTAGCCATGACAGGTTGGGGTAACCAGAGTCACCTGCAAATGGCGAGGGACAACTGTTAGACACACACTAACCTGTAGACACACGGTGCCTCTGGAGTTGCCCCATCACATAAGGGATGCTGCTATTCCGCAGGATGTAAGCGTCATTGCACTGAGCTGTACTGGTCGGCCAAACACACCATCTGCACATTCATCAAATGATAACTCTTCCGGTTTCTGTACACCTGTTCACTCCTGCAGGGGGGTACCAAAGCCACATGTGTCTCATCAATGGCACCTATGATGTTGGGGATATGTCCCATGGCATAGAAATCACATTTCACTGTAGGCAAATCCTCCACCTGTGGGAAAACGATATAGCTCTGCATGTGTTTCAGCAGGGCAGACCACACTCTGGAAACACGTTGGAAAACAGAGGCTGGGACATCCCTGATACTATGGCCACTGTTGTTTGAAATGACCCACTTGCTAGGAAATGGAGTACTGACAGCACCTCCACTAGAGGGGGGATTCCTGTGGGATGGCGGATAGCTGACATCAGGTCTGGCTCCAACTGGGCACACAGTTCCAGGACTGTGGCACGATCAAGCCTGTAGGTGTGATCACATGTCTTTCCTCAATTGTCGACAGGTCCACCAGCGGTCTGTACACCGGAGGATGCTGCCATCTCCTCACATATCTCAGCGGACAGTGCCTATGAAGGACAACAGCGAGCACAGAGTCAACCAACTCAGAGGTACATACCCACAGCTTACCCGGAACACGATTCATAATCAGAAATTTGCATGTATGATTGTTGAGGCAAGGCCTAAGTATTTGTGACGCAGTTAAAAATTAAGCCATGTGGGCCCCTGAAATGGCGGCTGCCTGACCTGTAAAGTGGGACAATGGGATGTGAGGTAACTGCGCTGGCGTTGTACACCATTGCGGTAGTCGGTTGAAGACCGCAGCACAATTCTGCATTGGTTAACATTGGACCCTATGGGTCCCAGGAGCCAATGACAATGTACGCCGGCGGTGACGGTACGCACCGCCACAGACGTGACCGCCATTTTCTATCCGTTCAATCACTCAATACCTGATCTTCGACAGGAGAGGACCTATACTGCAAGTGCTGCTGTGACCTTAGTCTGGAAGAGACAATGGCTCGTGCATCTGGGGAAAGGGCCTCTGCCTTCACATCGGAGGAGTTGGAGAAACTCGTGGATGGGGTCCTCCCCCAGTACACGCTACTCTACGGTCCTCCAGACAAACAGGTAAGTGCACTAGGAGCATGCTGTATGGGCTATGCCTGTGTGGAGTGCGGTGGATGAAAGATGGGGGGGGAGATTGAGGCGTGCATGAAACGACGGTGAGTGCATGTGCCACATGGCAAGGGTAGGGATGGGGGCCAATGACTATGACGGTGCAGTTGGTAATAACTTTTATTTTTCCCCTGTACAATTGCTGTAGGTTAGCGCCCAGCAGAAGAAGGATGTTTGGCGTGCCATCGCCAAGGACGTCCGGACCCTGGGGGTCTATCACAGATGGAGCACCCACTGCCGTAAGAGATGGGAGGACATTCGCCGCTGGAGCAAGAAGACGGCGGAGGCCCAGCTGGGGATGGCCTCCCAACATGGGAGGGGTGCCCGTCGCACCATGACCCCTCTGATGTTCAGGATCCTGGTGGTGGCATACTCGGAGTTGGATGGGTGCTTGAGGGCATCACAGCAGCCACAGGGGGTGAGTACACTCTCATTCAGCTGATACAGCGCGCAGTGGATGTGTCTGGGTGGGGGAGGTGGGCTGTGGGTTTCCCTAGGCCAGGGCGAGTGTGCTAGTTAGGTCCCCTTCTTCTGGCAGACCCTGTGCCACCCCACCCCACCTGTGTACAGTGCCAACTACACCTAGTCAGGCTCCTGTGACATTCATGTGTGCAGATGTCAGCCATAGCCTTCTAGGCCATGTCCCAGGGATTGAACAGTGGACCCCAAGTGCGCGGCGTAGTGCAGGGGGCTTCTGTGTCTGTCGTGTCCGCAAACGGTAGCGGTAATGCATGCACTCAACATGTCTTTCTTCTGTCGTCAATACACATGGAGAGAGTATGTGGGAGAAAGGGATTTTTGAAGGGAACACAACCGTACTCAGCTCCCTATAAAACTGAAAACACACAAATGGAGTATGGGGTTCTTCTTATGCGTCGAGGGGTAGGCACCAGGTGCACCAATTGTGCCCTAGGTTCCTCGTGGTCCTCTAATGGAGGAAGGGGGTCAGTGTGAGGTGGGAAAGCAGTGGGACTGGAGAAAAAAGGGGGGATTTCCTTTACGGACTAGGTGGTCTCACACACTATATAGTGTCATGCTTCATCATATGACCACCTAGCCCCACCCAGGTAGGACAGTGCCATCTGGGCGGACTCAACCTCACTGTTAAAAGAACAGGAGGGAGTGCGTAAATCAATTCTAGGTCTGGAAAGATCGGGATCCAGCTAATCTAAGGAATAAAAACACCTAAACAGATACCTGTGTGAATTTTAATAATAGCATCTGTTTGGTGTGGTTAAAAACGTAGATTGGGACACCTCTGTGAGAGCAAGGACTCACAGGGTCACCTATCTAAAGAGTGGTAGCCGACATGTTTCTGCCCTCAGTGGTGAGCCTAGGAAGGTCTCGAGGCATTCATCAGGGCAAAAGATCCCTAAGACTCACACTAGGAGTATAAGAAAACACTGTCCGGTAGGTAACAGTTCTAGAAGGTAAAGAAAATGGCCTACCTTGCCAAGGGACTACCTTGAGGAGGCCTGTATGGTATGAAACAGATAGACAATGAAGGCAACAATGTGACACAGCACTACACAGCAAACCCACAGCACACGTGAAAACAATGCTCATGCATGGAACAATTACACTCAATAAGGGCAATAACCATGTACAGGTAACATCATAGATAATAATACTATGAGGGGTAAGCAGAAAATTCTTACCCTATCCCTAGAGGCTATTGGCCTCTGGTGTCCAGGAGGGGGAGTGTCCCCTTATAGTCAGACACTAATGTTCAAAAGAAGAGTAGATAAAGAGGGGCATAAAAATGGATACACAGTAATATATAGAGAGGGAATGAGAGGCCTCTAGTATCCAAGGGAGAAGGCTGGTTGCAAAATGTCAACCTGAAATTGGTACAAGTCATAATAGTGTGTTAGCTAAGGTGCACAAAAAGGGGAGAAAAAGAAAAAGAAAAAAAGACAAGTGAGCAGATAAGGAGCGCAGAAGAATCTTATCTGTTTGTCCAGGGTGTGGTTCAATCACTCACTGCATCAAAGAGGGCGCTCGCTGTGCGCCTATACCGTCCTCTCCCTGGACCGCTTGGATAGAATGGTCAGGGAGAGACTGGCTTATATTGTAGAAAAACGCCTCAATCTAGGGGCCAGGTGTGGCTAATCACCGCCACGCCCGTGGTCTCCTCGTCAGGCGGACGTGGGGGCCAGAAATAGAGCTTCCGTGACGGAGCTGGCACAGCCGACTCGTCATTGTTGTGCTTCCGGGGCAGCCCAGGAGTCTGGCAGTCTGGCAGTGGGACAGAGGGCGAGGGGAGCTCTACGGCGGGGACAGGAGCTGAGACCAGTGATACGGACTCGTCCTCTGATGGGAGCTCCCTTGTGGTGGCGGCCACATCTGTGCCCCCCGCATCTACAGGTACAGCCGCCACCCCCTCTACCAGCACCGCCCTCCCAGCAACCCCTCAGCCTTTGCCCCGTGCCCGCTCACCCAGGAGGATGGGCATCACCTTCGCCCCAGGCACCTCAGGCCATGCCCCAGTCACCCCTGCTGTCCTCAGTGAGGAGGCCATTGACCTTCTCAGGTCCCTCACTGTTGGGCAGTCTACAATTTTGAATGCCATCCAGGGTGTAGAGAGGCAGTTGCAACAAACAAATGCATTCCTGGAGGGCATTCATTCTGGTCAGGCAGCCCTTCAGCGAGCTTTTCAGACTCTGGCCTCAGAACTGATGCAGCTATTGTCCCCGTCTCTAGCCTCCCCCCTCCAACTTCCTCCACCCAGACCCACACCCTTATACCCCAGCCTACCCCAAGCACACCATCAGACCAGCATGCACACACGTCAACACACAAGGGAAGCTCTGGCAAACATAAGCACCACACATCCCACAGGCCCTCACGCAAGCATCACACACATGCAGACACACTAACATCCACTGCCTCCACTGTGCCCCCCTCCTCCTCGTCTCCCTCCTCCCTCCCAATCTCGTCTCCACTCACACCTGCATGCACAACATCTAGAGCTACTACTTCCATCACCAGCACACACACCACCACATCCCTCTCCCGTGCAGTCACCACCCCCACTACCATTCACACGTCCCCTGAGTCCTCTCCCAGTGTGTCTGTGAGGCCACCTCCCAAGATACACAAACGCAGGCACACACCCACCCAACAGCCATCCACCTCACGACAGCCTCCAGCGCATGCACCTTCACCCAAAGTCACCAAACGAACACCTCCTACAACCACCTCTTCCTCCACTCCCAAAACCCCTCCAGCTACCCGTCCCAGTGTTCCCAAGAAACTTTTCCTGTCCACCCTTGAACTCTTTCCCTCACCTCCCCCACCCCGTCAGTCTCCTAGGGCCCGACTCTCCAGGTCCCAACCTAGCACCTCAGCCACAACATCTCCGGGACCAGTGGTGCCAGTAGTCACTGGATTCTGGAGTGCACCAGGCAGCAGGGCAGCCAGTGTGGTAAGGAGCCACAGCATGGACAGCCCCCCACCTGTCAAGCATCAAAAGTTGGCCAGTGCCCGGCGGGAGAGGGGGAAGACTCCAGCCACCAAAGCTGCTCCCAGGGGTACAGGTGGGAGTGTGGAGTCAGCTGCGACACCTTCCAAGGTAGGGAAGGGGCACAAGAAACTCAGCAAGTCCGGGAAGAGCAGCATGGCGGAGAAGACCGCCATCATCCCCGCTGCCCAGGAGGCCACCGTCATCATCCTCGCTGCCCAGGAGGCCACCGCCATCATCCCCGCTGCCCAGGAGGCCACCGCCCTCTGCCCCGCTGCCCAGGAGGCCACCGCCATCATCCCCGCTGCCCAAGAGGCCACCACCATCAGCCCGGCTGGGCCAGAAAGGACCGCCATCAGCCCCGCTGGGCCAGAAAGGACCGCCAGCACCAGCCCCGTTGGGCCAGACAGGACTGCCAGCACCAGCCCGCTGGGCCAGAAAGGACCGCCAGCACTAGAAAGGACTGCCAGCACCAGCCCGCTGGGCCAGACAGGACTGCCAGCACCAGACCCGCTGTGCCAGAAAGGACCGCAAGCACCAGCCCCGCAGGGCCAGAAAGGACCGCCAGCACCAGCCCCGCTGGGCCAGAAAGGACCGCCAGCAGCTGAGTTGCTGCCAAGGACCCCGCCGCAACAAGCACCGCTGAACACGACACTGCCGCCACAAGCACCGCTGAACAGAACACCGCTGCCACAAGCACCACTGAACAGGACACCACCGCCACAAGCAGTGATGGACAGAACACCGCCGCCACAAGCACCGCTGGCCCATGAGCGCCAAGGGCACTGACGCTACTGTGTCCGCCATGAGCAGGATGAAGCACTCTGGGCACAAAGCCCCCTCCAGAACCAGTGGAGATTTACATCCACTACCTCAGCCCTTGGCAGGATGAAGCACTCTGGGCAGGCACGAAGCCCCCTCCAGAACCAGTAGAGAAAGGCATCCACTACCTCTGTCCTTGGCAGGATGAAGCACTCTGGGCACAAAGCCCCCTCCAGAACCAGTGAAGATTTACATCCACTACCTCAGTCCTTGGCAGGATGAAGCACTCTGGGAACAAAGCCCCCTCCAGAACCAGTGGAGAAAGGCATCCACTACCTCAGTCCTTGGCAGGATGAAGCACTCTGGGCACCAAGCCCCCTCCAGAACCAGTGGAGGTTTACATCCACTACCTCTGTCCTTGGCAGGATGAAGCACTCTGGGCACAAAGCCCCCTCCAGAACCAGTGGAGAAAGGCATCCACTACCTCCTTGGCAGGATGAAGCACTCTGGGCACAAATCCCCCTCCAGAACTAGTGGAGAAAGGCATCCACTACCTCCTTGGCAGGATGAAGCACTCTGGGCACAAAGCCCCCTCCAGAACCAGTGGAGACTGTTATCCACTTGAGAGACTGTGGCTTTGCACTCCCCAGGATTGAACAGTGGGCAAACCACCCACTGTAGAGACTTGAGACACTGTGGCTTTGTATTCCCCAGGATTGAACAGTGGGCAACCCACCCACTGCAGAGACTTGAGAGACAGTGGCTTTGCACTCCCCAGGATTGAACAGTGGGCAAACCACCCACTGTAGAGACTTGAGAGACTGTGGCTTTGCACTCCCCAGGATTGAACAGTGGGCAAACCACCCACTGTAGAGACTTGAGAGACTGTGGCTTTGCACTCCCCAGGATTGAACAGTGGGCAAACCACCGACTGTAGAGACTTGAGAGACTGTGGATTTGCACTCCCCAGGATTGAACAGTGGGCATGTGGCTCCCTTGTGGATTTGGCATCGTGCACTCAACAGGCTGAGGTCCTCCCCCCTTTCCCTTCCCCCTGAGGTGCCTGTTTTATTGCTATCTGATGCCCCTGCAGTGTTCTCTCTGTCATGTTCGGGTACTGAGTGTGGGCATCGCCCATGCCGTGTGGGCCCAGTGTTCCATGGACTTCAATGGAGCAATACCTGGACTACTATTCTCGGTATATATATTTGTTAATAGTGTATATATATTTTTGCGTACTGGATTTTAATATATTACAATGGTTTCACTCATTTCCTTTTGTCTTTGCATTCTTCCGGGGAGTTTGGGGGCTGTAACTGTAATGTATCATGCTGTATTAGTGTGTGTGTTGTAGTGGGTGAGGGTGGGAGTGTTGCGTGTTCCGTGTCCCCCCCCATTTTTTCCCTCCCCCCTCCCCTGTGTTGTAGGTGCAGTACTCACAGTGGTCTTCGCCTCCGGCGTTCATGCTCCTGGTAGAGGAGCAAGAAGATAAGGGCAGGGAAAATGTGCAGCTCTGGTTCCATGGCATCCTGGTTCCTCGTGGGGTGTGTAGAGGTGAGCGTTTTCCCTTCAAAGTCCTGTTACCGCCATGTTTTTGTTTGCGGTGAATCTGCCCCGGAAAAGGTGGCGGATTGGTAGGTTGTGATACTGTGGGCGGTACATTGTCCTCCACCTGTCTGTTGGCAGTGACCGCCATGCTGTTTGTTTGTACCGCCGTAGCAGTCGGAGTGTTAAAGTGACTGTCTTTGTTGGCGGTTTCCACCACGGTCGTAATTCCATTTTTTTTCCGCCGGCCTGTTGGCAGTCTTACCGCCACTTTAACACCGTCCGCCAGGGTTGTAATGACCACCAAAGTCTCTCAGGATAGCTAAGAAGAATAACGGCTTCAAAAGTGGCAGGGTAAAGGCGAGTAATGGCTCAATAATGGCATCAAAGTGGCGAGGAAGAATGCCGATTTCTCCTGGTGTCACGTCGTTATATTAATCCTGTCTAACAAGTTCCTAATTTCTAAGTGGGCAATATTTGGTGCATCATTATCTCTGTCCAATAATTCGTTGATCACCTTATTAGAATTTTCACCTAAGACAGTTCTCATGCAGTTTATTGGTTTCTGTGATTGACGTCTTCAGCGGGTAGAATGTCAGGTAAGAAAAGTTACGCTCGTCGCTCCAGTCAGTAGTTCCATTGTCTTTAGCAGTTTAGGCGATCTTGTACCTGTTGCGAATTACACTGTTGCATTCAGCAAGAATGTCTCCTTGAGCAAGTCGGGTCTCATGAGAAAGAATTTACTACGGTTACACACACATCTCTAGCTTCTGGAAAAATAGTTTCACGTCCTTTGCTCATTGCACGTTAGAAAAACACAACTAATATGAGACCAGGCAGCTAGGCCCAGACCCTTGCTAACTAAAGCCTAGTGATTAATTTAGCAAAACCTTAATACATAACTCATGGTGCTGATACAGAATCATACATGAGTACATTATTAATTCATTATTAGTTAGTTTCATTAATCATCGTATACATTGGTGGCCAATCCCTGTGGGCACATTTCAAACGCGTGCATTAATATTTAATCTACCACGTTTTCTATCCAGCATCATTTATACATTAATTTGCAAGCTTTTCATGTTAATATTGAATATAAAAGCTCCACTCCAACACACCCACAAAAGCAAAACTCTGGACCAGCCTCTTCTAAAAAATATTAGACACCTGGATCACTCTCCCATTTCAACTGTGTACTATTCGGAAGAACATCCCCTCTGCAGCTTTGAACAACGATTCCACTTTGTCTTGTGTTTCTTCCTCCAGTGAGTTCGAAAACATTAAAGTGTACTGGGAGTGCTCTGCCTTTTTACTCTTGTGTTTGTCAGTAGAGTTTGATTCTACTGACAATGGGTACACCCAAAACAACACTTTAAATGTGCTGGAACTCACCGGCACTCAGTACCGACACTTTTCCGTGTTCTTCTCTTAAGTATAAGAGCTTTTCATCAGAAAAAGAGAGTACTGGTACTCGCAGGGAGGTAGCGGCATGCAGTTATTAGTGGCTCCCGGGCTGTGGCTGATCCCTACCTCACCTGCTTGGCTGGCTGTGGTGTGTGATCAGGGTGCAGAGCTAGCGCTGCAGAGCTAGGGCTTCCTCTTACTTCTGAACACTGAGTGCACACTAATCGTGTCCGCATTGCCACCCTGCACACAGCCACCCATTCCCACTGTTCATGTCAAGATGAGGCGTGATGTGTGTCATTCAAGAGTGAACTCAACAACGTTCTTCAACCTACCATCCCATATGTAATGCTTTGTTCCCTCTTTCCCTTTTCTGAACTATCACTGGTTATACTAACTTGCAGTGAGGCAACTTGTCTGTTACCTTCAAGGGATCTTGGTTTATCATTATGCATGTTTCTTTCACAAAATGCCCACGGTATCCATGATTGTGCAAAATGTGAAAATACAAATAGCTTTCATGTGCCATATGTGCAAAGTCGAATTGCACACAGGAAATTAGGAATGTTACTTTTAAAATGACCCTTTTGTACACGCATAGACAAAAAGAATACTCTATAGATTGAAGTGTTGCTGTATTACTGTGCACAGTGGAACACCAAAAAAATCTAAAATTAAATGTTTGTCTCCTAACCACACCCATAACCGCACCCCGGCCCCTCCCCCTCCATTAAAGTTGGTGAGTACCTGCACTTATTTCTTTACATTTAAAGCACTGGCCCAAAGTGTCCCACAAGGTGGCTCCTTCCAGGCTTCAAGGACACTGGTAAAAATGGCAGGGTTTGTAATTAATTGGGTACAGACCATTTTCACCTACCCGCCTGGCACTCACCAGTAAACATTCGTATCTTCTCCATAACTGGGCTCCCTTTACTATCATTACTATTTTACTGTGGGGACATGATGTGCATGGTTGACAAGGGTGTGGCCAGTTTGCATAGTGTCCTAGATTCAAGGTCGACATGGTAGCCCACACTTCCTTGCCTTACGCCCCCTTGTGAAACCTGTTTTACCTGTTGTGTAGGGAGAATTTGCCATTGATTCATTTTGCTGTTCATTGTAGGCTTCACCTGCTACAGTAAAACGTGCCTCAACTCCCTTTCCTGTATTTCTGGCTCTTACCTGCCAATGGGGGCCTGCATCTGGGCTCTGCTTGTGGCTAAAGTTCATCGCCACCTTGACCAGCTCACACATGACCTGGGACCCCTTGCACCAGAAGCCAGGGAAAACTAAATGCATAGAAGGAAGGTGCATTTTCCCTGACTGGAAGAAAGACTTTTAAATTGAGGCACTTTTTGCTTTGCTTTCTGACTTGGCAACCAAAGTTTACAAATCTATTAATTGAAAATTATCTGAGACCCTTTATATCAGTATTGGACAGGTGCATTGAATCTATTTAGAAAGTGGTGGGGGTTCTCTCTAGTTGCAGTATAGTCTAGGGGCCAGATGTAGGAAAGGATTAGCGCCTCGCAAACGGCGAAAAACGCCGTTTGCGAGGCGCAAAAGCCTCTCTGCGATGCAGAAATGCATTTTGCGAGTCGGATCCGACTTTATTAAAAAGCAGTCACGGACATGGTGGTGTGCTGTCACCAGCAGGCCACCATCCCCATGAGTGCCCATACTCGGAATGGGGTCGCAAACTGCGACCCACCTCATTAATATTAATGAGGTGGGTCTTTGCGACCCCATTGCGAGTTGCAGAAGGTGTCTGAGACACCTTTCTGCATAGCAAATTGCGACTTGCAATTTGCGAGTCGCACGGACTCGCAAATTGCAAGTCGCAATTTGCTTCTTTCCTACATCTGGCCCTAGATTCCTGGAGTACATTGCTGCTGTGAACTTCGGAAGTCAAGTAGCTGAACGGCCTCCTCCCGTCCATGAGCCACAGGCTCCCTGCAGCTAAACCGGCCTTGAAGATGGCATCATATAGGTGGTGGAGCTGCACATACTTTCCTGCTTTACCACTGGTGAGCCAGCACTGCTCTAAATCTGCCCTAGACCACTGGGATGTTTGTATTCATCCTTCCTCGCTTCCTGAATCCTCTTTACTTCACATCCCTACCAAGTGGCCAGACTTTATTGGCTGGGGCTGGCCACCCTGACTTCGTAACTGTTTGTATCACAAATGTAGATGTTTTCTCTCCAAAGATACCACTAATCATGGGATACAGCTGCTTCCCCTAGACCTCTGGGTACAAAGGTCTCCTGAAAAATCTTGGCAAGCATGTTCTGTTTACAAGCTACTGACACCTAAATATTCACTTTTCCAGGAATATTTTAGTACCTGCTGAACTACAATTATTTGGCCTCTCATTGAACACCTGGAAATACACTGAGTCTATAACTGATATTCCCCAGTAGTCATATGAACTGCCGCCAAAACATGCGGGAGCAGAGAGGTCCTCTTATCATTGACATTGGTGTGACATTTGTGTGTGTGGTGTGGTTTTTGGCAAAGTGAATTTTGCTATTTTTGCTTTTAAACACAACTTGTGGGATTTCTATTTGCTGAATCTCAGAGCCAGTCAGTCAGTCAGTCAGTCAAATTTCTTTATTCGGCATATTATCATAAAGGCATAGATTCATTAAACATAGAATGAAAAAAAAGAAAAAATTGGCGTTCTCATAAAATATCTAAAAGCAATAACAATGTCATAATCATACTAGAGCTTAACATGCTTTGCTCTATCATGGCCTAGGTAGGAGCTAGTCCATTGAATATAGTAACAATATGATAGTGTTGTTTTTATGCTTCACTCTTCTCGTCACAAATTTAATACTGTCATGTTGTGTTGTCCTGGTTATTGCAGCTCACGCTTTGCTATCTAAGATGCAGTCGTTTTATTTGTGAGATTCTCCCCTCTCTTTTTTAAAATCTTTATTAGATTTGCCCTGAAATTGTGGTTTAGATGGTCTGGCCCCTAAACTGTCTTGACCAATGCTAGAATAGGTCTCTGTGATAATCTTAGGCAGCTCGCGTTCCTGATCCTGCTGCGGAACATCACAGAGCTGCATGCGCACTGCCAGTGCGACCGCTTCCCCGTTAAGGTTACTTAAAATGATTGCCCACCAATTGCATCCCCAAATCTAGGGCCGTGGCAGCCCCATATTCATCTTGAATTTGTTTCAACACCTCCGGTAAATTGGCAAGTGTCGGTGTACCGCGTGCGGTTGTTTAGAGCACGGCAAATACCGCGCCCCAGGTATTACAGTTATCCACTGTAGGGACCATCCCAAATGACATGCACATCTTTAATATTCTATGTTTATCCTGAGGTCTCGTATGGGGAAATACTGCCTGCAGCGCATTTATTTACCCATGATACCCATGATAGAATGTACAGTCGCAGGGTTTATACCTGGGGTTACTGTTTTTGGATGTGCTGGAGCAGCACGTGCTGGGTTTGTATTTAATGTTTGCATTACGAACTGTACTGCCGTCTATATGTCGCTGTTAATTCTGTAAATAAGCGACGAACCTCAGCTACCGCTATATTTGCAACTGCAGGATGTGGTGTATAGGCGGCCAATAAAGGCCAGATAGGACCATTGTTACTTAGAGGACCTAACTTTACTGGTAAAATTGTGTGGGGTAGGGCGCCATCAAGCCAATTATTAGGTTCTTGATAAGATAATGGTATTTCTAAATATGCGTATGCTCTGTATTGTCCAGGTCCATTTGCAAGTGTATAATGATGAAATGTATTTGTGTTCCCATCAACTGCTGGAAATGTGACCCAAGAATAAAAGAGTTATTTTCTATAAGCTGCATGGGCATCCACCACAAATGTGACTGGACCCCCCCGGGCCGTTAGGCCATTTTCTAATAAATGTGCAGTCAGAGGTTGTCTCATATAAACTGCTATTTGTATCTGCTGTGGATTCGCCATCATAGACAGAGTATATGTTCAGAAAAGGCACACTAAATGGGTTTTTTCCTTTTAAAGTTCAAGCTTGAACAACCTCCAGCCTCAGATAGGATAGCCTACGTAGCTGGGGTGGAAATCCTCAGTACCACGGACTTCTCCGTATATGGTATTGAGGGGTCATTGTATATAATGAGACAGAGATACTCCGGAGGACCCGAACATTTAAGCCTGACCCAACGTAGGCGGCGCCATGTTGCGTAGACTCTCATTATTCTAATGAGACTACAGGATTTTGAGCGGCAAAATCGCCTGCGGTGTGGGAGACTAAATCTAACCCACTGTGGGTGACACCTGTCGCTCTAATCCCGGTTTTGCTCCGGCTAACTAGCAGTGCCTCATCTGTACGCAAGGATAGGGATGACTGGGCAGCCGAGCACATGACATACTTATGACAAACATTGTCTTTAAGGATAATATAATAGAACATTTTGCATCTGCCACATCATTCTATAATTACACCTGGGGTTATGTGTTGACTCGACAAGGAGCACAAGCCTTTGCTTTCGATGTGTATCATATTTTATTCTTTTCATTTGCCATTGAGTGCAATCCATGCTTTACTATAAGCTGCAGCATTGACTGAACATTGGGATCTTATGAAGTTTTTCACTGTTTCACACTGTATGGGATGTTCTAATTGGCATCACCTCCTCCCTTAAACCTTGAGTGCTCTACCTTCTTACTCCTGAAGACTTAGGTGGCCAAAGGTGGTAACTTGGGTATCCATTTGGTGTTTGATACTATTGATGGCTCTAGGACTGTCATGCAAACAACAGTCCAAGCACAGGCCAGTGCCCAGTAAGGCCTTCATTATGACCCTGGCGTCTGCAGACCACCAGCGTCACGGTCGGACCATCATCAAAGTGGGGGTCCGACCACGACATTACGACTGTGGCGTTACTGCCACGATCGGACTGCCAGCACCGCCACTTTTCGGCCACCCAACGCCCTGGCAGTGCTGGTGGTTCCAATAGGGCAGTGCGGCAAGCAGCGATGCCTCGTGGATTTTGATCCCTCTCTCTGCCGGCGTTCACATGGCGGTTTTACCGCTATGTAAAGGGTGGCGGAGATGGAGTGCTGGGGGCACTGCCCATGCGCTTAGCATGGGCAGTGTGAGGGCTCCCCTGGCCGGCCCAGTCACGCAAATCACTTTCTGCTTTGCAGACAGTGATTTGCGCAACGGGTGCTGGTGCACCCGACGCACAACAGCATTGCGGCTGGCTCCATTATGAGCCGTCGTCAATGTTGGTGTGCATTTCCCGCTGACCCAGTGGGAAACTCATAATAGAGCCAGCGAGGAGCCTGAATGTCCCAAAAACCTCAAAAAAAAAGTTCTCACATGTACAACACCAAATAGGTTTTGTTTGGCCTCAAATTGTGATGCAGAATATTTGGGTATCAATACAGAGTTTAAGGAACCTGAGGTATCGGGTGAAGGATGGGGTGAGGATATCCAGAGCTGCATGCCAAATCCAGTGCTAGGCTTCATGTTCTAATATACTAAGGTGATTGTAGAGATTTATAATATGGGTCTGCATGTCCGCGGCCAATCAATGCTGTTGGCCGATGAAACTCTGAGATAGAGTTGTCTGTCAGTGACACCATGATGGAGATTTTCTAGATTTTCTAGTTAGTTGAGTTAGTAGAGCACTCGAGATTTCTATATATGGGTCACAGATGACTGGTGATAGGCTGATGGAGGGGTGCAAAGTAGGTCATAAGTAGTGTGGAAAACCAGAGGGCTTCATCTACATAATGTACATTGTAAAAATATACATTTGAGAACCTAGTTTTTGGACACACATTTCCATTTTGTTTCTAATCTTGCAGATTTAGGCCTTTTCACATCTTATGCCATATTTCTCTATGTGATGACGCCCGGAGCCCATATTCTTGCTTCTCTTCGTCAGACTGACATGTTTTGGTGTAGTTGAGAGGTAAAGAAACCCTTCAAATTAATTAACATTCCAACCTATTTGGTCACACATTAAATCCAGGAGACGAAGGATAAAGTAAAAAAGTTTATTACAAATTAAGGGCCAAACTGATGTAAATGAACATGATATATAAGTAAAATATTATTAAAGGTGAAGTAAAGTGTCGAATGAGGTTAAATCGTATAAGCATAAGGCATTTGAGAATTTCAGCTGAAGCAATACAAAAGATGAGAAACAGAATCTGATGATCTGTACATACATTGTGGTCCTCTTTTGTAATCATTAGAGAATCTAAATTAATCTAAGTACCCTAAACTATGCTTTAGGGAAATCCTAATTCAGCCTCAGGAAAAAATATGGGAAAGTGTCAGTGTAGCAAATAACCTCAGTAGAAGTTTTGATAAAGAGTTGATGCATAGCATAAAGCAACACAAGGGGATAAAGAGTAGAGAGATATGTACCCCTCCAAGTCTCAAAGAAATCTGCCCTCCTCTTAGTAGGTGAATACCAATTTAACCTACAGAATGTTCAAGAAATCCATGTCATCAACATCAGTAGTTTTTCATCTTCTGCGCATATCTAAAATTGGCAACTCCCATCGAACCACACATGCCACGAATTGGTCAT
Source organism: Pleurodeles waltl (assembly GCF_031143425.1). Classification (NCBI taxonomy): domain Eukaryota; kingdom Metazoa; phylum Chordata; class Amphibia; order Caudata; family Salamandridae; genus Pleurodeles; species Pleurodeles waltl. The sequence continues at coordinate 698,268,304 of NC_090442.1, read as the reverse complement.
CAGGATGGCCTTTAATACCTCTTGATGCCTGATACACAAACGCTCTTTTGTCCTTGCCAAAGTATCCTCCCTTACCCCACTATCTTCAATATACATACACTTAACCGTGGACTATGCAAAGAAAGAATATTACAACACAAGCAAAACTCCACGTTGAAGGTTTGAACACAAAAATTCAAATGTTTCAGGCCTTTGGTCATGATAACTTAAAAATGCATTGAATGCACATTCGAGATACATGATTAAAAGTGCTTTTTGCAATTAAAAATGGAAACAAGAATTATAAATGAAATATGATTATATGCTGTTTCATCATAATACCAAAATCAGAGTACACAAATACGAATGTGCAAGAGTACTACATTTCAGCATGTTAAAATCAAACATTAGAACACACATATGTATATGAAATTCTAATTTTCTATTGAGAATGCGCCTTCAGTAATACATTTTAGATGTTCTACTTTACATTAGTAACAATAAGACATATGATATGTGTATTGTTGATTACATAATGTCACTTCTGTAATACATGATGGTGCCACAAAAATTAGCCATTCCCAATCCCCCCCTCTAATAACGAATAAAGTCATCACAATCATGATTATATCCTTTAATGAGATTGAATAAACTTTGTAATTTTCATCATTTTCCATCTAGACTCCTTCAACCACTTCATGTCATCATAATATTCACACTGATTCTCTTCCAGCTCCATATACGCTCTTTCTTTTCAATGTCTCTTTAGCTTTCATCCTCTGAAAATGTCTGAAACCCACAACTTAAAATATTACACAAATGGCAATAACCAACAATGGCTTCAGAACAAACCCCACAATTCCACTTCCCAAATTTCCAAACCATCTGCCTACAGCAGCAAACCTATCTCCAAAAGCCTCACATGCACCTGTTGCCTCCAACCCTTCTAAATCCTTCTTCAAGCCCATAATGTCCTGAATGTATGTTTTCAAAGCTTCACATGTGTCTGGAATGTAAGTACAGCATTGCTGAACTTTTAACATGGACTCCACCCTCTTTTTCAAGAAGAAGGTCTAATACAAGTCTGTTCTGCAAAACCATAGTCTTATCTCCACCATTTCAGTATTCACAAGCAATAAGGAATTTGCTGTACTCGTTGCCGGTTTATCCACTATCATAGACAACTTCCTAATTTTCGAATCATCCAGGCTCACAATTACATATGGAATCAATGCACCAAAAATATCTCGTACCACTTCTTGAGCACTAGGTCAAGGTGTTGTTTCACATACAGGATCATTAAAATGTTCCACATGATAAATCTTCATAAACACTATACCGAAATAACATGTAGAATACCATCCCTTGGACATTTTGATAAAAGCATTCCTTCCATAAATAAAGTATACTTCAGGAATCACAGGATACTTTCTATCTAAAAAGAATTCACTCTTTCCTCCAACCTCAAAGGTGTGTTTACAATCACTGTTCCCTATTAATAATGGATGCAGATAACTTTGGTAAATTCATATACACAACTGTCCCTTATGCTGCCAGTCTAAAGCTAATGCTGATTGGTTTCCCTTTGCTTCAATTTCTTCTGTACTCCACCTGTTCTGTCTCTTAAGGTCTTTATCTGTTTCAGACTTAGGGGCATATTTACAATGAGCTTGAGCCACTGTTGCATCATTTGTTTTGACGCAGCAGCAGCGCATTCTGTGATGCATGAGGCACAATGTATCACTTTTCGCTGGCTTGTGTCTTTTTTGCTGCACCTCAATTGACCACGTCACATAATGTTAAACATTCGCAAGGTATGCATTCCCTTGTAAAATCCAATGCAGAAGCGATACATTATATGGGAAAGTGATGCATCGTTGGCAAGCGATGTACAGAGTCCAAAATGCCTCAACATTCTTGTATATCAGCAACCTAGGCATAAGACATAATGCATTTGCACTGGTACAGAAACAGAACATACCCAATATACTATGGCAAGCTCATCTATGCTATGTAGTTGTTCATGCTGCAGCTAGGAGCAGTGAGAAGACCACCACCATCTCCACCACTTCCACGTGGGCAGCGCAAGAGAAGGGAGTGTGACTACCCTCATTAACCTCAGAGAGAAAGAGGTCATTACCTACTACAGGCTCAGGAGGGAGTCCATCATCCAACTCCTGAAACTGTTTGCATCAAGGCTGCAGCCAACATCCCAGAGGTGCACCAACATCCCTCCACAGGCCAAGCTGATGGCAATACTCCGCATGATGGCGTTTGGCTCATTCCAAACCACCACAGCCAGAGTGGCAGGAATCTCACAGCCATTCTTTTCGGCAATCTTACCCACTGTCCTGGATGCCATCATAAGCCTCACAACCCAGTACCTCATGTTCCCAACACACAGCAACAACAACTGGAAAACAAGCAAGGCTTCTATGTCATTGCTGGATTCCCACATGTTTTGGGGGGAATGGACTGCATGCACATGCAACTTGTGTTTTCTGCTACTACATTCCACCTGTACCAAAATTCGAAGCACACAAATTCCTCAACATGCAGGGAATAGTACATGACAGACTTCATGACAGTAAATTATGTTTGATAAAATAGTGATCTTTGTGTAGGGTGACTGAGACAGTGCATGTGTAGGAGGTGTGGGCCTCCTACTTGCACCATACAACATGGCACATTTGCAATACAACCCTGCAAGTCACACATGTTAAAAGCTGCTAAGCCACTGTGTGTGTCTCAAAATGGTGGCAAGATTGCCAGCAATGCAATACTGTGAAAAGCACTGTATTGCAACACTCTGTGGAATGTATCCATGTCATGTATCCAATAACTGTGAAACTGAGAAATGTTTCAAATAGTTGGCCCAATCTAGGGCATGTGTACAATGGAAAATTACAATAGTAAACATAAACACTATTGCTATCTTATATATGGTCCATTTTGTGGTACAAAGACCTACTCTATGAGTCCTCCAAGAGTTTATACTGTGTAGCAAGGTAAACCCTCATGTACAAAGTACATCTCACAGGAAATGCAGTCACGCATTTGCCATTTTGCAAATGTGCCTGTCTTGGTGCTACGCTGCCCAATGTGTGCCAAACAAAGGACTCTGCTGTATGTCCATAAATAGTTCCTACACTGCCCTCCCTCAATGAGGCAGTGAATTGTTGATAGTTTACTAGTTGCACTGTACAATGCAATTCTCCCATATAGCTCTCCCCGTGTGTTCTGTCAACACAGTGGACACAGTGCAGTGCCATGTGTAGACAATGATGTCTCACATTGACATGCACTCATTAATCTATCCGTGGTAGAAGCTACTGAACAACAGTGACTACTACTGTCACATCCAAATCTGTGTGAATGAATGGGATACCGCATCTGCACTGGGTAAATACAGAAAATTCAGACATGTAGCAGGTGAGAAATGGCCAGAGTAGTCTCAAACTGACACAACAGAGAAGTGTAAGAGAAGTGTCATCTCAATGGCAAACTGGCTCTCCATATCAGTTAAAATTCACCACGTTCATGGCATTGGCACTCACAAGTATTACAAATAGTAAGTGTATCACATAGACCAGTATACTTGTATGTCTACTACAGTTTCAGTCATACCAAAAATGAAAGGGCATGTATACCACACAATGTCAGTATACATTCCATACTAGTGGAAATGTGTATGAGTCATTCAGGACACATAACAGACATATGTCTTTAATACTAGAATGTGGTCCATCAACCAACAGGATCATTGACTGATTGTTCCTCTCCTGTCTTTTCAGCTGACCAAGGATATGGTCTGCAGCCATTGGTCATGACCCTATTTGCACATCCCTAGACGGAGGGCCAGTGGAGTTACACCAACGCACTTAGCAGGATCCAGTCCATAGTGGAGCAGACTTTTGGAGTGCTTGAGTCTTGCTTCTGCTGCTTTAAAATGTCCAGGGGGAGATTTCAATACTCCCCCTCATATTATGTAAAATCATCCTTGTGTGCTGGATATTGCACAACATATGTGTATGGAACAAGGTCCCATGGGACAAGGGACACGAGGACCAGGAAGGCCCGCATGAGGATGATAAGGAAGATGAGGACCAACGCCAAAATGTACACACAATTGTCAGGACCCGGAGGAGAGAAGCCATAGTTCAGAATTGTTTTCCTGATGCATGAGTCATATTGATGGACACAAATATATGGAGTTGTTTAAAAATGTTTTAAAAAATGGCAATACATTAATGAACACTACCTTTCTGTAAGCAATCTTATTTCATAGTCACTGTAAACATCAAAAAACTCACATCTCACCCAATAGTTATTGGCCCATAACAAAGTTATGTAGCAATGAGTAACAAACACTGCAGGACAACATCATGTGTCTAAAAAGATATGTGCATGTCAACAATAGGTGCCAAATGCAGGTGCATTGGGAAGACACACCAAACAAAGATAGCAATAGGCATAGTGTGGACATGCTGTGAGTATGTGTGCTACTGCAGTGTATTAACCGTCAGAAATCCTACTACAATCCAAAGAAAGTGTAAAGGTAAACAGTGTGCAATAACTGCATGCGTGTGTTGTACATCTAGCCATTTGTACAGCCTCATGCTTGTGGAGGACAGTATAGTGAACTCATAGTTTGATGACTGTGAAGTGAGGCACAGATGCTGTGCCTGGGAACACAGTGAAACCCATAGAATCTATATGTGCTACATCAATGTCTGCAAGCACATAGTTATGGCATCTCGCATAACACATATATATGTGGATATGTCAACCGTGCCAGTGCAAGATTGGCTACCTGAGCCCAACCCAATGCTGCCACACTTGCCCCACTAAGCAAGGATTCAACTGGAACCAGTAGGGATGTATGTGACCGTGTTGGTGTATCTCACTCAGATACAAACAATGCTGTTACCCCTACAGCCCAATACATGTGTGTTGGTAAAAACAGAACATGCAGAGATAGGAAATAAAACAATTACTTTGAAGCAATGACCACATGCAAGATAACTTCTATCAAGGCACCATGCACTGATGCATTCCAGGATATAGTGGCAGAGCGTGTCATGAAATGGCCAGACGCGCATCTTGTGTGAATGTCTACCCACATCCTGCATTCACTGAACCCCTCAGTATAGCAAAATAATGTGATGCGTGCCAACTATAAACATATACCTTTGTGGAAGTAATCAGGCTTGTATTGGCTACCCAAGCTGGCCTTGTGATCACCACATCATATGCTAATAAGTTTGGCAAACACCACTGTGCATGTGCCACACATAGAGGGTCATTACGACTCCGGCGGTCGGCGATAATGTGGCGGTAAGAACCGCCAACAGGCCGGCTGTACCTACCGCCATATTATGACAGTGATGGGTTGGCTGAAGCTAACCTGCCAATGTACCACTCATACCGCCACGGCGGTAACAGCCGCCAGGCTGGAGATATCCATCTCCAGCCCGGCGGCCGCAATTGTTCCACCTGCGGGATTATGACCCCGCCTACCACCATGGCATTCGTAACCCCACGAAAACCATGGCGGTAGGCCATATCAGTGACAGGGAATTCCTTCCCTGTCACTGATTGGGGTCTCCCCTCGCACCCCCCTACCTCTCCAAACACCCCCTACATTCACGCCCCCTTCACACACACACACACAGACATACACTTACACACATGCATGCATCCATTCACACACACATCCGCACACAGTTCCAAACATGCACACAGACACATATTCACGTTTCACAACATACACACACTCATACGTCTGTACATGCACACACGCATTCACCAATCTACACACACCCGCATTCACTCACACACATATTCACACATCCCCACCCCCCACACACACACACCACCTCCTACCCGCCTCCCCTGTCGGAGACCCAACTTACCTGGATCCAGGGGGTCCTCCGGCAGGAGACGGTATGGGGCGGTGCTACCGCCAGCAGCGCCCGCCAGCAGAACACCACCAGGCCATATTATTGGTCATAATATGGCTGGCGGCGGTCTACTGGCGTGGCGCTGCTGGTGGTAGCAGCACCACCTTACCGCCATCCGCCGACATGGCCACAGCTGGATTTCCGCCATTCTTGTGGCAGAAATCCGGCTGTGGTCATGATATGGCAGATGGCTGGTAGCCACGGCGACAATCTTTTGGCATCCATCGCTGTGGCGGTAGGCGGCTTTTACCGCCAAAGTTAAAATGAGCGCCATAGTGTTCCAGACCCAAGCCCAGACAGCCGATGTGTGTGTACCACAACATGATATGGTGGTTGTTGGGTATTACTGTATGGTAAATGTTGTCTTGTGCATAGCAACATGTGTCATGTATGCCTAGCCACATACATAAACTATCTTGACAGTCAACCTGTTCCCCGGATGCCACATACGCAGTGGACTCACCAAACCAGCCAGTGTATGTCATTCCCTGAGTGGGTAATGTATCCATAACACATCCTAGGATGGCAATGGAGCCAGGAATGGGCTTATTTGCCATAGGCTGGTGACGCTAGTGGCTCACTACTTTTGGACCTCAGGTGGCACAAGCCTCTCAAACATATCGATGAGGGCACGCTAAGTCACTTTGTGTAGTTCATCATGGCCTCGTAAGATGGAGTAAGTTAAGGAACTGCAATTGGCTGGCTTGGTTTACTCTGCGCCCAGGAGGGAGTTCCAGGGGTCTTGTGGGGGGGGGATTCCAAGGCAACACCCATGAATATTTAGACTGACCCAGATTCAATTAATGATGTAAACCTGGTGCTGTGGCAAAAGCTTATGCCCTCCCCTGATCTGACATAATGTGGCATATTAGTTCTTTTATTCCTTATTTCTAACTCATGTCATGTGTGCTGCATTATCCAACACACACTGAAAGACTGAAACACCTCATGTGATTGTATCTTGTCCAGGAAGGTGTCTCTACCTTCCCAAAGACAATCCTGTATCCAAAACAGACAACCTTGCAGCATGGTGCAAGGGGGCCTGTGTTGGCACAAGGCAGCACATTCTGCGCTGACAAAGGGATGAAGGACAGGAAGGCACTATAATTTAGAACAATGGTGCTTTCCTTCCATGATCACTATGGCGTAATGCAGTGCTGCAAAAAGACTTGCAGCACAGTTCTCCACAACTCACGCTTAAAAAAGGGCTATAGTAAGTCACAGAGGTTTGCCTATTTTAATGTTTTGCAATGTGTATAACATATACATACAACAGCTATATTTTAAGGAAATAATGTCAAAACAACTCAGCTAGCCACAGTCACCCAAGCATGATACTAACAGAGATACGTAAATCTAGGCCCTCATTTACAAAGATTTGGTGTAGGGCAGCTCTGCAAGTCTTTTTGTTGTGATGCCCTACATCATATTGAAAGGGTAGGAATGCACAGTATCTATGAGATACAGTGCATTCCTGTCCTTCCAGCTAGTGTTGGTGCAGAATTTGCTGCCTAGCGCCAATGCAGGCACCCTTGCACCAAGGTAAAAGGGTGTGTGCGTTGTTGGCAGGAATGTTTTTGTGCAGGAATGGGCACCTTCCTACATAAAAACAATCCATTCATTGATTGTGCTTTTTCTATGTGGGCTTTGGAATGCAGCACACATAGAATGAGGGATAAACAAGGAGAAATGGAAACATTTCTCCTTGTTACGCCTGTTCTGGGGAGGCATAAAGCCTTTGCTCTGACCGAGGTTTAAATGAGTTTGAGAATCTGGGTCAGCATCAAAATCCATGAATGTTGCATGGGAACACCCACCACAAGGCCCATGCAACGCCTCCTTGATGCAGTGTAAGGCAAAGCAGTGCTTTATACTGGCTTGCCTGCCTCCATATCTATGTGGCTATGCAAAGCCACACAGGCTGGCTTTGCGTCGCCTCATAACTATGATTGACAGTCGTGCACCACCAAAGTGTCTAAAAGTTACGCTCCTGCGGCCAGGGACACTTGTAAATAAGTCCCCTAATGTAAACCTCTCAAGATAACACAATATGTCAGTCAATTCCACACTGATACATTGTGTGCCCCAATCTTCACACCATTAATGCAATCAGGCATACATATGGTGCATTTTCAACACACACATGCAACACATTTCAAGTCATCAAACATGCCATCTCAGAAATTGACAGGCAAAACACTGACCTCTGGAATTGTTTCCATGCATTGCACAATACACTACGCTGTAAAACACACATTTGGCCAATTGCGTCAATTTAAACAGATGCATTAGCCTAATGCGTGACGCATTGCACCCACTGCGTGATCCGGAAGACATGCATCCTCCTGTCAAAGAAACACCATTGTGCATTGACATGCATTATGCTTAAATCACACATTGACAATTTAGTCAAGAATGCATCTAAACATGATGCAATACTTCTTCCATGCTGCAAACCAGGATGTGTCAAGTTACTTTCACTTTCCTGTGTTTGTGATGTTTGGTGGAAGTGTTTCTTTGCTGGAGAGTGTGGTGCGGTTCATTGGTCTAGTTGGTGTCTGTGCTGTCACCATTGTGCCACAAAAGTTTGCTTTGTCTCTTGTATTTGTAATTTTATTGTTTTGTTCACTGATTAAAATGTTGGTGCAGGAGTTTGGTGGCTTTCTCTGGCTCATTAGGCACTACCTGCCCAACATGATTGCCACTGGGGGTCGTGTGATCCAGGTGTACCGAACACAGTACTGGAAGCAGCGTTTGGAGGAGGTGCTGCAGGCCATGGACCAGATCTTCAAAATTGACAGGACACTGCATCAGCTGAAGCATCGATGGGCAGATGTTGTCAGCTGGGAGGCTGACCTCATTGATAATCTTGCCATTGATGTGGGAGGAGCTGTTGGTAAGTACATACGTGTCAGGAGCCTGTAGCTGAGTCTCCTTTGCTAATTCCTGATATTGCTTTAATGACTGTAAGGGTCACATATGTTTAAGGGTTATAATGCCATGCATACAGCCTATCTCCGTTAAGAAAAAGAAGCATGCCACAGAGGCATGTTAACACTGGGCTGGCACCAGCCCACACAGACCATGCAGTGAATACCAGCCCCAGAGGTACTTGTGGACTCACCATCACTGTGCACGTAGTGTTGTCATCAGGCATTCCAGGTCAATAGTGACTCAAAAATGTGTGTACTACACTCCATGTATGTTACAGGGGAGTCAACTCACATGTAATCATGCCAAAAGTTTACAGGCTGTTTGGGGCACATCTTTTTATGCATGTTGTTGTGCAGATGTTCCCAAATACCTTAATATGCCTGTACAGGGCATGAATGGACAATGTCTATTCATCATGCAGCATTAACATGTACTGAGCTAAGTGAAGGCAAGGAACAAGCATGGCTACTATCTGATGTGTAGAGAATTGTTATTGATATGTATAGATATGATAAAGGGACAGCTAAGGCGATACCTTGCAGAGTGTGGTTTGTCAAATCATTTTGTTCACATACTCATTAAAGGCAGGCACCTTTGCACCATTTAGCAAGGATTGATGTATTTGTACTTGGTCCGCACTCTGTGCACCTGGTTCCTGATTTGGCACATATTATCTGTGAACACTTCAACCTGCCTTACCTATGTGTATCATTAAGCCATGTCAACTGTGCCATATGCTACATGTTCAACTTGCAGACATACACAGAGAATTGCAAATTGAATGTACTGTGCTTCTTATGTCCACAGTGTATGGGTTTTACATTCACAGTGCAATGTACCATGTTATGTCTTTCATGTGGACCAGCACCCTACACTACAGTTGAGATTGGCACATTCATGGATCCAGGCGCTACCAGTAAATGTAACCTGAATGTTTTCTGTGTTGTGTAAGAATTGTGTGTGATGTTGGATAATAGTTACAATTACATGTACATTCCACTGAAACATGTTGTTCCATACATGTCACATCACAAATGAAATAGAACAAAGTTGCATGTGCACTAGGTAGGGACTCATTTCAATGTGCATTTATTGCCAATCTATGCAGGCCCACATGATAGACGGGGTAACAAGGGGACCATAACCAAAATACCATAGTCTGTTAATGTATATGGGAGAGAAAGTATTAATGAACATAGCTTTGGATGGTTCACATTCAAACTGCCTGCCAGATGCATATTGATACTGTAGTTGTCCACATTGCATTCTATGTACATTTGGTATGGAAAGTCCTTACAGTATGCGAGGAGTCACACCCTGGTGCAGACAGAATAGGTAAGAATAGAAGGGTCAGAATTTCACACATGGTAATATAGTTAAAAACCTCGCTCATGCCACCTAATGCCCCATTTTCCATATTTGATACATAGTCAAACTTTTGTGCTGTTTTGTTACCAGAAATGCCAATGTTTGTTGGACCAAAGGCATCTCAGCACGACTTTGCCAGCATACAGTCCATTACACAGACCAACTACAGCTCTCCGGAAAACTGTCACCCTGGATAAACGTTTGGCAAACACCTGCTAGTTATATCACAAGATACTTGTGCATATGAGATGTACAGCATGCATGTGGATATGCTGAAAGGTGATGTGCATCAAGGTGACATTACTTGCTGACATGTATGGACAGACATTAGGCTACGTAGAGGGACACATGCTATTGCTTGAATTGCTTGTAAAAAGCCATGGAATGGTCCTCCAGTTATTTCCATTAGTTAATATAGGAGATGTGTTCAACATGTCTGATTGATATAGAGTAGCTAGCCATCCTCCACCCATGTTTAAAGTACCTGGGACATAGTAAGTCTATGTAGCAATGTATGTGGAATTGTGTTCTTGCCATATCAGATATACAATGCTGAGCACAATATCTGTACTTGCCAGACATTACTCATTTTACATAGGTTTGCTTATGTTTTTTTATTAATCTTTATTTAGGCACATACGGCCATAAAAGTACATAAAAGGAATTAAAAATCAATTAGTGCAAACTTACATGACATTAAAATGCAGAAAAAACAGTGAGAAAGTACATTTTAGCACCCACTGTGGATAAAAGTAATAAAATAAATGAGGAAGGAGGATAAAATAAGCACGGACTAAACACATTAAAATAAGGAATAATTAGACACCATCTTTGTTCCCCATAGAGGACACTCATCCCTACTTTAGTCTTCATTATAATCATACATATCTAAATACAACATCATAATTAGGGTATATGGTATTTAACAATGTCACCCTGCCTCCTCTTGAGCACCCCTTGCCTATATACTGGCCCTGCCAAGTTTACTGGTTAGGACAACCACTAAATTGCAGTAGCTTAAATCTTACCACCTCCTGAACATCACCTTCCCTGAGTTCTGACCCTATCACAATATTCCCTCTCCAGACAAAGAAGACCTCTGAACTATAATCAAACTTGTAAACTTAAAGCTAAGATCTTAGCTCGCTTGTACCAGACACAGAAAGAAGAGACTCACTGAGTACACAATAGGCTCTGCTGTGTTTGTGGGTCTAAGCCAACGCCGCCTTATTTCTCGATAACCTGAGTATGCAATGACAATATGATTCACTGTTTCAGGAGAAGATTAGCAAATTGCACATAAGGCAAATGTGCCTCGTTCACGCCATACGCTACAAAAAGTGTTCAAAGTCAAAGAGCCGTATCTAAATCGCAAGTTAAGGCTTATAGCCAATGGTGGGTGTACAGTGTCCAGAAAAACTTCAAACATCGGTGCTGGTTTAACCCCGACAAACTTTTCAGTTAGGTGGCCCTGACTAACCCTGGATTGTTGGTACTCCAGGATATAATGCTAGAATGCTGACTTCACAACTTTTTTCCCAATTTATGGATTCAATCAAGGTGCTTCCAAAGTACATCAAGCATCGATCTCTTGCTTCAAGTTTGTATAAACCGCAACTAAGGTATTTTTAGGGCACGATCCAGTCTTATTAAGTTACTTAAGCAGTCTCTATAGGCAACCAATTCAGGAGTGGACCAAATACGAACACAGTAAAGATGGGATTTCAGCTGAACAAGATTTGTCACCCCATTTACGCCTAGGTCATAGCGCAGGGGAATATGTGGTGTACTCACTGGGACAGCCACTAAAGCTATAAAAAAATATTTTCAGGCACCGCTAAACTATATGTCTTGGTATACTCCCAAATTGTAGCGCCATAAATAGTGGCATTCAAGGCCTTAGCGCAGTAAGCCTCGAGGGCAGGTGAAATTAGTTGAGTGGAGGATGCTCTAAAAAATCCCAAAGTTGAATGTGACCTGTGCGACAACATGAGGGAACTCTTTAGAATTGGAGAGTCCCACTAAAACCTATCCGACAGGGTGATTCCTAAATAATCAAAGCACAACACCCTAGTCAAGTGTTTCATTGCCCACCTTAACACACTTGGGCCCTTATTTATACTTTTTTAGCGCTGCATTTGTGCCGCTTTGTGGCACAAAAGCGGCGCAAACTTACAAAATACAATTGTATTTTGTAAGTTTGTGCCACTTTTGCGTCAAAAAATGACGCAAACGCAGAGCTAAAAGAGTATAAATATGGCCCTTGGTTCCTACAGAACTCTTACCAAAAACCATATATTTTGTTTTTGAGCAGTTAATCTCTACTCCTCTTTCTTCACACAACAACCTAAACCTAAATAATTGGGGACTTAGAGCTTAGCAAAGAGTCATCTGCAAAGAGAAGAATTGGGATTTTTCCTCCATACAAGGTGGGAGAATCATTCACACACTGCCCGAGGAACTCGGTTACGTTGTTCATGTACAGAGGAAAGAGAGTAGGGGCCAGAACACAACCTTGGCCCACTCTGCAGCCAATAAGAATTCTGGACGTCAATTCCCCATAATCTCCCCAGTGTACCTAAGCAAAATTCCCATGGTGCAGTCTAACCAATATATATACAAGCTCACTAGGGGCACTCATATTCCTTAATACTCTCCACAAGTTGTCACGCGGGATCAGGTCAAAGGCAACTCGGAGGTCAACAAAAGCTACATATAACTTCTGCTGGCACAGAAGAACCTGTTTCCAATATAGGGCAGAAAACCTGAATACCTGATCAATGGTATTCATCTTTGCCCAGAATCCTGTCCTCACTAGCTACCCTCGTAAGTAATTTATCAAGCACTTGTCTCGCTAATTATTTTGAAGATTATCCAACACACTAATAGTTTGAAAACTGGAATGATTTCAGCCCCCTTCCAGGTGTACGGCATCTTACCCCCACTAACTATCAGATTTGATAAAGTGTTTATGTAGCAGGCCCACAGACGAGGCTCTGATTTATATAGGTCCCCTGGAATACAGTCTAGGCCAGGGGCTTTCAAGGGTTCTAGACTATTGCAGCAAAGGTGTCCTCTAAGCTAAAGAAAGGTTGGACACCTGCACCAGTTGCGAGACTGTTATTACGAGTAGTGTCTCCTCCACCTCCTCTGCCAAGGAGTGCTCATAATTATTAGTCCCAGAATATAAGGCACCAAAATGGTCCTCCCAGTTGTCTGGTGGAGGGGAATCATCCGGAACAACGAGTCGTGAACCACAAAGTCGTGGAAAACGAGAACGAAACAACGCTTTCGTTTTCCACAACTTCCTTGTTTTAGGGCCTTAACCACACATGTGTGAACCACGTACATGCGTGGTTCAGGCACAGAAGGGAGTCGACACGATCAAGGAGGAGGTAAGTTGGGCTGGGACTGGGGCTTTTGTTTGGGGGTGGGGTGGGGGGCTCGGGTGATTATGGTTTAGGGGCAGGGAGGGGGTTCAGGGTTTAGGTTTTAGTGGTGGGTTGGGGGTTGGGGTGCTTTAGATTTTAGGGGAGGGGGTTGGGGACTTGGGGTATTTTTAGTTTTTGGGGTGGGATGGGGGGCTCAGGTGATTAGGGTTTAGGGGTGGGGGAGCGGGGTCAGGGTTTAGGTTTTAGGGGTGGGTTGGGGGAGTGGGGTGCTTTAGGTTTAGGGGAGGGGGTTGGGGTTGTGGTAATTTTGGGGTGGGGGTTGGGGAGGTTGTGGGGTGGGGGGGTCACAGTCATTTTTAGGGGTGGGGGACTATGGGGGACACATGCTGGAACCATGCATGCTGATCACTAATGCCTTTACCAGTAATGCCTTTACAACGAAAAATCGTTGTTAAGGCATTCGTGGTAAAGGCATTAGTGATAACAACGAGGTCGTTGTTCCAACCTCGTTGTTCAGGCATGGGTGGTTGAAGCACTCGTTGTTTCAACATATAACCCTGGTAGAGTATGAGAACACTTGGAATTACTGTGCTTTCTGGCCCCCGCTGCAACTAGTGACCAGAAGCCATGATTATCTCTCATTTTGAGAGACTGAAGTAATTCTTGCCATTTGTCCTCATCCCATTTTTTCTTTGCTGCTTTAAGTGCCACTCTGCACCTTCCACGGGCATGTCTGATGTCTTCCCGTTTACACTCCCTCACAGCTATCTTTAGGGATTGCTTAGCCTGCTTGCAATCCTGGGTAAACCATTTAGGAGATGTTCCACCCACCCTGGGTCTGCCCTGATAGCCCCTGTAAAAGACAGCTTTGAGTTTGTCAAAAAATATTATATGGGTACTTAACACCAGGTTGGGATCCACAATTGATCCTTCAATTCCTGACATATATTGGACAAATAGCTTGTAAATCTTAGCATGCTGTTCCTTGTCAACCGCAACTCTAGGCCATGCTACTCTATGACAGTTATTAGTCACTATAGGGTCCGGCAATATTGCACAATCCAATCTGGATGTCCAGTAAAATTGATCCGCTCCTAAAGAGGTGACCAAGGGATTGTGATTGCTACCTTCAGTGTCATCACCTCCAGTCGCTAATCCACCAGCACATAGTCACTCCTCTAACAACCTCTTCTGAATGTGAACGCTCTATCAGGATCTGAATGGGTTCTCCCATTAAAGACATGCAGTGCATGCGCAACCACCAGTGAGGCTGTTTGTAAGGCGGTTGCAGTAGGGTGACTCTGTGGATTGCCTGCTACAAGTGAAACACCCCAGTACTTGTCCTCTTCCCTGGTTACCAGATTGAGAGCATTACAAGTTTCAAAAGAAGTATTAAAATTGCCAGCCACTATAATTTTGGCATTGTTTGTAGATCTGCACTAGCCTGTCCAGCATGCTTAGTACTGGTGACTCGCACTCAGCTGACATTGAACGAGCGTATACATTCAATAAGATTAATGACAAGCCCCTAGGAAACTTTAACTTAATACCTATTAGTTCGGGTGAATCTATCTTGAGGGGTTCTTGTTTGCAAGCAATTTTATTGATTAGCAGAATCATAAGACCCCCCTATCGCCTGATCCCTTTTCCTAGGAGCAATTGTCTCTACATAGTAGGTGGTAAATCCACTAACAAAGACCTTATTTACGGCCCAGTTTTCTTGGTGCAAACAAATGTCATGCTTCCAAATAAAAGTGATCCAATCCTTGTCGCCCAGCTTTGAATTAACCCCAGCCACATTCCATGAAATTAGGTGAAAATCTGACTTAAATGTGGCCATTTCTGAAGAGGGGACATCCTTTTGCTCTGCGTTAACTGACAAGCTAATTACCCTTTCAGAGGCAAATTCAAGATTCAGCCCATTTGCAGAAATCAAAGGAACATGAATAATTCTAGTAGCTGTTTGTTGCCCACTAGGGCATAGTCAATTAAGCTGGTATAACGAAGCAAGAGCAGAAAATTGATTATGGGTGGGAATTCTGAAGTTAGCAGTGCACTTACCCCGAACTTGTGCATGACTCTGCTGGACAGGCTGTGTAACAGTGCTTGCACTCAATGCTACTGGTGGATAAAAAAAGCCTAAGGGGAAGGCTTTAATGCCCCTCTTACCATGACAAGATTGTCTGAGCAAATTTAACAGTGGGAACACAACCAGGTACTTTAAAATTTACAATGTCACAGTCACCCTGTGAAGTTTTCCGAGTGGGTCCCACCCAGGAGACCCTAAGGGGTAGTAATGATTTCCCCAAAAAGATCATAGGTCAAATCAGTGTTCTTGCAACCAATAGGCAACTTTGTTTCAAAGTGAAGCATGCATCTCCTGCTTCGCGGCAGGGAAAGGTGGTACATTCTCAAAAACAATAATATATGGGTACATTCAGTAGGAATATGGGGTCTAACATCAGTTTTATCCGTTCTGGCAGATGTATTCCCCAAGTCCACCATCCAGCTAGCTGGAGCTGTTACTGGTTCCCCATTAACAGGATTGAGGGGATCAGTGCATAGTCATTGCTGAATACCCTCACTGGGCTCATTAGGTCCGTGCTGACACTGAGAAACCTGTTGTTCCTTATCAATGGGGAACACCCAGAAGGCCACTCAGCAGCGCTGGTCAAACAAACTTCCTGGACATCAGTAGCTGCTCTCTGCTCTGGTTTCATTTGACCAGTCAGTTCCATTGAACTAGGGAAAGATAACCCACAGGTTTGTTTGGTTCCAATCTTTTTAAGTTCTAGTTCTAATAAACCCAAGTGCTCGATTAGCGGTTTCAATTTTTAATCCAGGCCAATAGACTGTATATTGCCAATCCTTTGACACTTCTGTGCTCTAGCAGCCTCCAATCGCTTCCTTTTCCCCCAACAGATATTCTCTGGTCCTGAAAGTACGGGCAGTAATTACAACTAAGGGCTCCAATGTGACGGGGGTCTGGAGTGGGGCCTGAGATGTCAGAAGAATACCCCCGGTAGCCCCATCTAAAACGTCTGCAGAGCTCGTCTCAAAAGCTTCCCCGCCTTGTAGGATCAGATCTGTAACATTTGAACAGGAGGATAAAGCACCCAAAGCTCTCAGAGGGGGACAGTGTTGTGAGGCAACAGAAAACTGACACTCTGCCAGCTCAATTTCTTTATCAATAATGCCAACTGAGCACAATATAAAGTTGTCCATACTTATTCTCTGTGTACAGGGCGGGCCAGGGTGACTTTAGTGGCAAGCTTGCATTTGCAAGTCTTGGCCCTCGGCATACTGTAATGACAAATAAATCCCCTTGAGATCAGCGACAGTCAGCAACATCAAATACAACCACAGGAGTAAATACATCCTAGATGTCCACAGCCCCATATCCGCACTTCCAGAGAGTTGGGCCAGCCCAGCCTCCTCTGGCCGTGGATGGGTGCAGATGGGCCTGCTCTTGGTTCAGTCTTCACCCCCAGGCATGCGCCCGCATGCGTCCCATGCACGTCCCACGCTGGGGGGGGGGCAGAAGAGTCCCAAAAATAGCGCCTCTGTGTGCTCTGCTGAGTCGTTCATCATGTGGCCTCCTATAGCCCATGGGCGTAATGGGAGATGAGGTCCCACACCCCATGGCCATGGAATCAAGCTCCTTGCATGCTGCATAAAGGAATCCCAATGATTAATTAGTAGGGACTGAGTACTATACCATGTGTACACAACAGCATAGTTCCTAATCGGTCTCAAAATTAACATAGTTTTACCTAGATTTAGGCAGACAATGCAATTTCAAATGCCGGCATTGGCAACACCTTGGCACTTTGGCTTTGTTACATTAGGAGAAGTTAGTATTTATTTTTGATGGGTGGTCAATTTATAAAAAAAAAAGGTTATTTTTGGATATTAAAGATGCCACATGCGATGTTCCAAACTAGATGAAGCATAATAATGATTGACACAGTTCCTATTTCAGCTTTGTCTGATTCCTTTTCTTTCTGCTCCAGCAGACATGACCCATGAGCAGCTGAAGGCCCACCTCATTCATCTCGAGCGTTGCCACCACATCCAGCATGTAGCGCAGGCATACCAGTGAATGGCCTGGCAGTTCATCGAGGAGAGGGCAGTGGGCACATGGAAGATAACACTTCAGGGCCAACAAACCCATTATCAGCTATGCATCAGCCAGAATGTTGCTACAGCCTAGGGAGAATCATCGGTTGCTGTTCTGGGAACATCAACAAGTCAGCCAGCAACACCACCACAGCCCCTGGCACCAACCACTGGACAGTCCAGTCAGTTTGAATTTCTAGCCATGGAGGGCCTTTCTAACCTCAAGCTTGGTGTCGCTAGTTTGGAGCATAAAGTTGACACTTTAATCCAGTTGGTCCAAATGCTGCAGCAGTCCATGGATCACATAGGGGATCAGATCTAGTACTCAATGACACTTGTTGCCCTTCCCCAGTTTTTTACATGTGGAATTTGTTAATTCTTTAGTGGTTTTATAGCATAGTTGAGGGTAGGTTTTAGTGGAATTTGTTAATTCTTTAGTGGTTTTATAGCATAGTTGAGGATAGGTTTTAGTGTAGGTATAGGATAGTTTAGTTTTAGTATATTTAGCATTTTAGGTGGGGTTTGTTCTTAGGTGGGCATGTGGCTGGGTAGGTTGTTTAGTGGGTGGGGGTTGATGTGTAGGATATGTGTATAAAAATATAAAGTACACAATACAAAGCAATACATATTTGTTTAGCTTTCTGTGTTTATGTAGCTTCAGTATATGTGTCGTTTATGTTGTTATTGTGTGAAAATGTGTATTATTGTGGGCGGGGTTGATGTTTAGCATGTCTGTTGTGTTTTATGTGTTAAGTAGGATAAGTTAAGCTTAGGTAGTTTTAAATAGATTTTTGTTTGGGGTAGTGTAGTTTAGGTAGCATTGTTTAGGTGTAATTCAGATTAGATAAGTAAGGGAGTGTAGTCTAGGTAGTTTTAGCTGTGATGAGTTTTATTTGTACATTAAATAGCAATCTTTACTAGGTACAACTCTGCTTCATGATCTAATGTGTAGGAGGTGTCAGATCTGCTTAGGTTGTGCTAAGTACGTGCAATAGGACTTGCAAGCAGTGTTTGTAGTCATGTGTGACTAGGTGAAATACCTATGGAGAGGAACCTGTCAAGTTTGCCATAGAATCACTTAAGGGATCTTCAAACATAGCTAAGCCCTGTAACTGGCACTCTTGCTGCGAATGGATACACATCGAAAACAAGTAATCACCTACTGTTGCACTGTGTGTGTAGGTCATGCGACATGCATTGAAGATATAACTATGTCAAACCATTGTCAGTAATCAAGGATATTTTGGGTCACACACTGATGCCAGCTACTTACACAATCACCCTAACACCATTTTATTATCATGACAGTGTTGTTTGCAGGCTGGGAGCAATGGGTCTGGTCTCCACCTGTGCTGTGACTGCATTCATTCTTCCCAATGACTGATTGCTAAGTACTGCACTTCATGCATGTGACCTTCGCTAACTACTTGCTAGTTTAGATGTACATAAGGTTCACATATACTATTGCCCTCGGCCTATGCAGATTGTGTCATGGGTCTATTGAACAGAATTACCTTTTCATTATTAGGTTGTGTCTTTAGGGGCAGCACATCACCATTGTCTACTCTGTCCGATCGTGACTAGACATACAACATGCTGGTTCTGGTAACTGATTTTATTGACATGTAAACCAAGGAACAAGGGGCAAGTGGCAGACTTTGCTGTGATGCCTCCACCATAGTGTGTGAGCCATAGGATGTCCAGACAGTCAATGCATGCGACTTGTGTAGGAGAGGAGCCTTTAAGTGAGGAGGAAAAGCAAATTGCCAATAGGTAAAATAGGCCACATCAACAGTTCACAAATGGGTGGGATCAACAGGTGGGACAGCAAATTGAGCACAGCACCAGTTGGGAAGTACACTGGTATGGTCATCAGCAGTGGGCAAAAGAAAAACTGGGCATTTGGCACAGAGAAATTACTGGGCAGGTTTTCAGTGGAAAAAGGTGAAGTCTACATCCTCCTCCTCCTCTGATGTGTGTGATGCATCCCATGAGGGGGGTTGTCAGTATTGGAGGAGATGGGGTACACACATATAAGGGGCTGAAGAAGTGGATCCTCTGTCCACAGCAGCATTTATCTGCACCAAGTGAGGCAGCACTGCACTAAAAAGGGCCTGATGGTTTGCCAGCACAGAACCAATGTTGCGGTGGTAGGCACCCATTGTTGCTATGTATGTGTCCTGCTTCCTTTCCATGGACTGAAGGATGTTGTGGATTGCCCCCAGCTGGTTGGCAACCTCGCTGGTGCCACTTTGGCAGGGCAGCCGTCGTGCCTCTGTCTCGTGACACCAGCGATGTCAGCCAAGGACTGTTCAAGGCCACGGAGTGGAGGATAGGTGCCTCTTATAGCCACCTATAGGGACTTAGGCATCTATGGACTGCCTCTATGGTGCCCTCCATAGTCTCCATCCCCACCCGCACCTCATCTACCATCTTCCTCTGGACTCCTACCACACAACATTGGAATTCAACTTGAGGCTCTGTGGAGTCCAGGCCTGAGTGTGGGCTGGCAGGTGGTGCTTGTTAGGTGATGAGTGGGTCCTCTGGAAACCCCGCAATGCTGTGGCCCTTCACCCAACTGGAGATGATGTATCAAAGGAGGCCAGGATTTGCCAGAGGGCATCTTGGTCAAGAGTTGGCAGGCTGTCATCCTCAGCAGGATCTTCATCCTGGACAGGCAGATGGTGAGGAGGTATAGGTAAATAATCTGCAATGAGATAGAGATATGTTAATGGTGATCTATGTTAGATGTTGACATGAGTAATTGACATTCTGACTTACTACTATTGAACTACTACAACATGGATGCGTAGGGCATAAGTTACCCAGAGGTATTGAGTCAACCATATACTGCAGTTACCTTTCAGATGACAGTACCTTTGCATTGTTCATACAACCATTGTATGACAAGGCTGACTTTTTGTGTCATGACATACATTGCAACACGGTTACATAGCTTGCTGGCCCTACCATTCCTCCACATATAATAAGAGGTCAGGTCCATATCTGCCATGGTGATTTGCATACATTTTCATGATGCCTATACTGATTGTGTTTTGACACATATTGACACCACTACTGTGCACATTGCACCTAGTAACCAGGGTGTCTGAATTCCCTGTGGCCAGAATTCAGCCCAGATCTCCTGTGCAGGTGATATGGGTCTGGTTATGAATTAGTTATGATCCTGCCATCTGGCTTTCACACTGTATACTATGGCACTCTGCCTTGTTGTGCTGTCTTGAATGCACATTGTGCATTCATGTGGCCAAGGTTTGATTTGTTTCACACATATCCTGCACACCCACCTCTACACACCGAGGAAACTTGCTACACTGGAATGTGTGAGGCCATGTAATTACCATGTATTACCATGTATTTCCCATATGTTTATACTCATGTGATTTCATTGCATTCACATTTGGCTTCGTATGTGGACAGTGGGCACTGTGTGCCAGCTCTGAGGGGATGGGCCCAGTCAAACTAGGTAGGTTGCTAGCACTGACATTCAATGCAGTTGATAAATGCTAGAGTTGGGTTTCAGCATAGTATCATGTATCCTTTGACTCAGGCCCACTCACTTGTACATGTACATGCCTCCTCTGCCACTCCTCATTTTGTGCCACGGAGTCAATGCCACACAGCCAAGGAACCCAGATCATACACTGACTCTCATGTGCCTACAACACCGACAATATGTGTGTCCAAATCCATTGGACTGACATGGCAGGTTGTTATTGAGGGCTATGGGTCAAGCTGTACCTCACACGGTAGTAGTGCTGGAATTGGTGACACATACCTACCCAGGTTTGCAACATAACAGGGCACGTCCACGTCAGTCTTAAACCATCCCTGACTCCTGCCCTTTGTGGCAGCAGTTTTTCCTGTACTGTGACAGATCCCTATTTCCTATATGTGTATACTCATGTGATTTCATTGCATTCACATTTGGCTTCATATTTGTGGACAGTGGGCACTGTGTGCCTGCTCTAAGGGGATGGGTCCAGTCACACTAGGTAGGTTGCTAGCACTGACATTCACCGCAGTTGAGAATTGCCAGAGTTGGGCATCAGCATAGTATCATATATCCTTTGACTCAGGCCCACTCCCTTGTACATGTACATGCCTCCTCTGCCACTCCTCATTTTGTGCCACGGAGTCAATGCCACGCAGCCACGAAACCCAGATCATACATTGACTCTCATGTGCCCACAACACCGACCATATGTGTGTCCAAATCCAATGGACTGACATGGCAGGCTGTTATTGAGGGCTACGGGTCAAGCTGCACCTCACATTGTAGTAGTGCTGGAATTGGTGACACGTACCTACCCAGGTTTGCAACATAACAGGGCACGTCCACGTCAGTCTTAAACAATCCCTGACTCCTGCCCTTTGTGGCAGCAGTTTTTTCTGTACCGTGACAGATCCCTATTTCACATCCTTCTGCTGTGACATATGTGGCATAGTCAGACAATTCCACTTCTGACTCCCTCCTGCCACATGCCACATCTTCACCCAGGATATTTTACCCCAATGGGCTCCTCTCTGTCATCCTGTCCCAGCGAGAACACACGTTTGACACTGTCAGACATAGCAATGCATGTATATTGGTCAGGCTTACATGCAGGACATAAATCCTTTCTGACCTCCTTGCCATGCAATGTCTCCCCATTCAGACACAGTGGCAGTTCAACCTACTCAGCCAGCACTTACAACCAGGGGCCCACCTCGGGCACACACCATTTTTGGTTTCAACACACATGGTTCTCTGATGTGCATCACCCCCACCCAGTCTGATTTAGTACAAGACATGAGGTATGGTGGTCCATGGCAGCTGACACCTGTGTGGTCTCAACCGCATGTCGGGAAAACCGCATGCTATGTAGTATCATGTGTCATGTGAGTTAACAAACATTTGGCTTTTGGCATAATCCTATGTTTTGATCATTCACATGCCCCACACCTGAACCCCTCTCAGGTGAGCTGTTTCTCCTCTGGCAAGCCATTCCATTGCTTTACAGCCCAGGTTTGTGAGCATGGGCTCAAGTAACACACAGTGGCCTTATGGTGAAAGTGGCCAGTATTCTCAATGCCAGGTAGTGTCCATGCATGTCTGCCATTTCTGCCCAATTTAACCAGACATCAGCTAGATTCCAGCACTTTGCCCTGCACACAACGCAGTGGAGTGCTGGGACTTAGCTAGCTGGACAGATTTGAAACGTGTTACTATGGTGATTTGCCTCGCCAAACCAGCCTTGTTTCACTTTTGCAGCACGAGCGTCAGATTTCCTTTGGACGTGATGCCCATGGATGCATCATTTGTTTTGCCATGGTATAAATATGATGCATCCACGCAGCAGAAGTAATGGATCACTTCAGTTTCACTTGTGCAAAGCGGCAAAAGAAAGTCGATGTGATAAACTGCAACAGATTTACTTACTAAGGTCTTAATGAGTCTTGCTTAGCCCTGTGTTCTTCTAAAGGACAACCCTCTTTTCTTCTGCAGACTTGTGCCATGGTACCTTTCTTAATTCCCTAACAAAGTCAATGCAAAGTATCCACATAAAACATAGTTCAAATTCACTAATAATCTCATGCAGAGTGAAATTTCTCAGTCTATCTAACAGCACAGAAAACACACTGTAGAATTCAAGCACAATATTAGAAAAAATGAGTCTCAGTTGGATCTTTAGTGTTATCCCAAAAGTTCCAAAATGTTCTCTCTTTGTCATTTGCAGCAAAGTATGTCAATTTGGGTAAACAGTACCTTCAACAGGACACCCTAGTTGTTTTGGATCTCCTCAAAGCCAATCCTTCATTTTCACTTTCTCAACAATCAGACTTCTCAGTGTCTTTTCAACTTATTTGAGGCATATGCTCCTTGGGTGAATTCAGTTTCCCTCTTTCCTGCCTTCTGGGCCAACAATCTCCAGCTTCCACTTGCTTTGTCACAGCACCAAGTCCTGCTTTAGGGTCCGAATCTGACGTCGACTCATTCGCCACTACAGGTTGAGACTCTTCTGACTAAGCTTCACCGTGGATCTCTCCAGACCTCCCTCCCCTTCAGACCAAGCATGTGCTGTTTCAGGCTGTCTTTGCTCTTTGATCTTTGTCACATCAAGGGGACACTCAACTCTGTGAGTATGGGAAGCATGTATCCAGTTAGGGAGACCTCCACATTTAACAACTGTAGCTCTCACCAAGATGACTTAATATGGCCCACACAAAGAAGACTCCAAACATGTCATTCTTACGTGTTTCTTCACCGGGACTCAGTCGCTGGGACTGAAGTCATGGCACTGTTCCTGATGCTGAGGGATGTGGCTGCTCTGACCTGAAGAGGCACAGAAGGCACCATGTCCGTTAGCCCTGTGAAATAAGGATAATACCATTGGTATTGCTCTGCCCATAATTATCTCATGGGGAGACAGTCCCGTCTTCCAATGGGGTACACTGTGAAGACTTAGCAACACAACAACACAAAGGGCAAACCATCAGGCCATTGCAAAGATGTTGGAGCACACACTTTTGCCAATCTGGACTTCAGTTTCTCATTAACTTGTTTGACAGGACTTCGCATCTATAGCTGCAATGCAGTCTGAGTTCCACTTCCAATGCTGCACACAACAATCTCAGGACCTCATTATTAAAATGAGTCCCTCAGTCCGACTCTAGAGAAATTGGGAACAGAACCTAGGAATCAGCTCTCATAACAATAATTTTGCTACAGTGAGACTGTAATTCCTTCTAGTGGGGTAGTCTTCAACCCAACGTGAGAAGATGCACACAACCACCTGACATATCTCAGCCTGTTACACACAGGCATCTTGATAAAGTCCAGATTCATCCTGTTAAAGGGACCTCCTGATCTTCCTACACGAGTTGGTGTTACTACAATTCTCATTCCAGCGTTGTTCTACTGTCATACAACACATCTGTGACACAATACTTCAGCCATCGATCTGAACTTGTGATTAAACCATGTCTACCCAAACAATTCCACCATGGTATCTCTGCCAACATGAACTGGACCATGGAAATGCATAGCCATTGGAGGCAACAAAGTATTTGGCAACACAGGTCTTCCATCTATTGAAATGCAAATGTCATCATCATGTCTCTTGACACAACCTGCTCGGACCCAACTCTGCTGTCCTTCCTCTGGCACCTCTTGTGAAGCCTCTTTACCTCTTCCCACATGTCTACAGTTGTTAACAGGAGGTTGTAATTAGTCTAACCTATTTCCTCATTAGTATATTGCCCATTATAGTTACAGATATTGTGAGCACAGTACTTTGCGACCTCATAAGCATATTTATAGCTCAATGTTACATTTTCATTTCCACAATGGTGTGCAGTGCACTTGACCATGGCAACCTGTTCAGGAAACTGGAAAGCTTCAAGAAGATTCCTCACTTGTTCACTATTCAGGATGGGGGATCAGGAAATTGTCATAAACCGCCCCTGGAATCATAACTGCTCAAAGTCATCAGAAGTCATGCAAGACACCAAAGCCGTACCGACTATCAGTGAAAATCATCACTTTCAGCCTGTCTGAAACACAGCAGGCTCTAGTAAGAGCAATAAATTCAGCCACTTTTGCAGAAAATATTCGTTGAGGCCAGGAAGCTTTAACAATTCCTGAAATTGTGCAGACTGCATAGCAGCTCTCAAACTTCCTCCATTGTCTCATAACCCACGAGGCATTCACATATAGCACAAAATCAGGCTTGGGTAGCGGCTCATCTCGTATATCTGGTCTTGGCTTGGCGCATAGTTTAGTGACATCAAGACAGTCATGCACCACTTTACAATCATCATTTTAAATGTCTGGTACAGGCAAGAGTGTGTTAGGATTTAGAACAATATAGTACTTGACAATCACATTTTCGGCTGCATGTATGGTTTGTTCATACTTAGTAAGACTGCTACTTGTCAAATGCTAGGTTCTAGTACTTGTCAACAATAACTCGACAAAATTTGGATCATAAACGGTTAGTGAGTGACCCATGACTCTGTTTTCACACCTCTCTATGCTGACAGCCGCTACTGCTTTAAGGACACCTGGCAGTGCAGAAGCTACTGGATCAAGAGTAGCAGAAAAATTTGTTGTTTGAGATATTGGACCTCTTTCCAATAATAGTGCCACCTGCCTAGGGACACTTCTTGTCCATTCTCAGCCAGGTAGTTCAACAAAGCAATGTCATCTTGCTTACAGGCTTCTTTAATATTCAGTGCCACCAGTATGTCATCAGTATATTGGACCAGGACTGAACTGCAAGGCATGACCAAGGACTCCAGATTCTTTTTGAAATTCTGGCTGAAGATGGAGGGACTCTCGATATACCTTTGTGGGACTCTGCACCACGACAAAACATGAAGACGAAATGCTGTCTTAATCCAGCTAATCAACTCCATAATTTAGGGTTTGTGTAGCCCAGGGTAACAACCCTATACAGATGCAAATGGGCAAAAACCGAGAGTGCATAAATTTAATGTACCATAAGCTGCAGTGATGCAGGTTCCACAGCCCTGATGCCACAGCAAAATGCTAATGACAGCATTTTGTCTTCAAATGCCCCAACTTGTTGCAAAAATGACAAAGGTTTGTCTTCTTCAGACTACCCATGTCCATCTCTGTACTGGGATCATTTGGGACACCTCATCCGCTACCCTGCATAGCAGTAGTTCCTTGCTGATACACTCCTTGCATAGCAGCAACATTCCCTACAAAAGGCTGGATGCTTCTCTGAGCAGCCTTAATTCAAGCAACCATAAACTTCTCCTTTCTTCTGTTTTATCTCTATTTCATCACTGCAGATCGTTGCAACTCTCACAATTTCAGCAACTGATTTATTCTGCCAACAAATCAAATGCTGCTGAATCATCATGATAGTTTCAGGTCTCAAATCTGTCACAAACTGTGACACAAAATGTCCCACATCCTTAGGTTCAAGCGTCTCCATTCCACTATAATGCTTGAATGCCTGCAACAATCTCTCATGATAAGCATGAATTGACGCTTTATGTTCTTGAGTCGTTCTGTCAATTTTGATCCAATCAATATCTTTGGGTGACACCTTTGACTTTAAAAATGTTATCACTTGCTGATACTTTTTCATCACCAACGGCGAAGGGCCTTTCACCACTAGGCTCCTGGGTGGTTCTGACTCAGGCCATTCAACGGCTATCTTACATTCTTCCCACTAATCAATCTGAACCACAATGTTGAACAGAGTATTCAAATCGACTCACAATAATTGTAAAATCTTCATAAATTGCTCAACCTGCTTGTACCACTCTACTGGCTTTCCTCTCAGCTTCAGAAAATCGTTAGTTAATGATGCAAGATCACTTCTGCTCCAAGGCACATAAACATAACCGCCACCTGGCACTTCTCTCAGTGCGTAATTTGATGTGCTCATCTCTCCTGCTACAGGAAGACATGGTTCTCATGTCTGTTTCTTTGGTTCTTTCTTTCTCGCCCAGCACCTTTCCATTTTGACTAACTCATTGCATTACTGAATGTTCTGAATTAGCGCTTTCATTTGTATTTTCATCCCTGATGTTCTCAGACAGGCACTGTCTTCTTCATTAAAGCATATACAGTAACTCCTCTGCAAAGCTTTGGTCTTGTTCAAGTCTATCTCATATTTTTGAGCAAACTCAGATAGTCTGTCATAGACTTGTCCTTCATGTCTGGTAACATCCTTACACATGAATACAAGCTAATTTTTCCTTGTAAGAGTCTAAACGAGAATTTCAAGATTCCCACTAATCATCTCGTCCAATTCTAACTTCAGTTTAGTCACATCCACCATATTCTCTCGCACAGGTAACTGAATAGTTCCCTGACTAAACTCGGAACTCCCGCTATCACTCAAAGGAGTACTGGTATCAACAGATTTCACCCACTTGTCTCTTTCCTTAGTACTGACACTCTGTAACACTACAGGGACCTTAGACATACTCCCATCTTCAGGGGTACCACTACTGGAATTTAAAGGCCGCTCCCATATAGGATTAACAGAAGTTGGCATTCTCTGATATGTACCTATGTAACTGCACCCTGTAAGATTCAAAGTCCAATCAGCAATCACCACACATGGAGAGCATGCATGTGTCTGGACTAGATGAACAAATCCTCTCGTATCAGGACTTGCTGCAGCATTACTTGAAGCGCCTTCTGTACTAGTGAAAGCCAAATTATGAGGTGTCTTTCATGGGAAATCAGGCTTCTACATGGGGACCACAGGACCTATAGTAACTGGGATAGTAAGAGCATTGTCAGTGTTTGGGATAGTAGGGTTAGTAGGAACACAGAGACCTGAACATTCTCCTATTGGTTCATGATGCACATTCAATGGTGTACCCCTCACTGAACCAGAAATCATGTTTGTTGGGGCAGTAGCTAATCAAAGAGTAATGCCACCATTAGTGTTACTCTATCCTCTACTCAGGTCTCATTGTATGGAGGTGGATGTTCTGACAATAATATATCTAGAAGGCTATCATTCATAGTATCTGCCTCCTTTCACTTTTCATCTTTTGTTTTCTTGTCTTTTCCTTCTCCCTCTCAAATTCTTCACTCATTAAGACTGGGTAGAATCTACCTCTCTCTATCCTGTCAGTTCTTCATCTCTTTTGTTCAGCATGCCACCTAGCATCTGCGTAAGTACGCACTGCTTTTCGAGCTCTTCCCTGATACTTTTTTCTCTCTAGCATGAGCAGCAAATTCCCAGGTGTTCAACGTCTCATATTGTGCAGGTCTAGGAGGTGGTTTCATCCGTATAATACCTTCCTGAGGTTTTTAATAATTCTCAGATCAAATGTGCCATAACGTGGAAACCTCAGTACACCTTCTTCTTCTGTGATCTTGTGCCACTGACCAAGCCAAATACATGTGTGAAGCTCTACATTAATTGCCACATAATGAATCGGTGTATATTCGGGAGGTGCCTCTTCTCCCGCTCTACTAGGTACAGGCACATCTCCTATAAACAAGTCTTGTACGACCTCAAAACTATTTTTCAATCAAATATCAATAATCATAGATAAAATGTTGTTCCGGTCCAAGAAATAATTATTTGTCCACAGTTCTCATTCATCAGCAACACCCAATCACAGCGTAACCCCTTGTGACGCAGACAAAAAATGCCAGTGCAGCACTGCACCAACTGACCAATACCAGCACTGCACACTGTGACATCAATTTTGCTACTTGCAGCAGTTCACCCTCCTTTACAATCTGCAGGCACACACTCGTCTTAGCATCAAACATGCAGAACAAAATACAATACAAAAAACGTTTGCCTGCTCCACTAAAGAAATGACAGTATCCAGTCACACAAGAGTCAAAGTAATTAAGCACTTCAAACCAAACCTCAACCTGGGGGTATCATTTATCCTTCACATTAGGATCCAATGTACCAACCACATCTCACATTCACACAAAGATAAATATCCCTATCTTAATTGTGCAATTGATGACGTCTCACGACAAGCACCACCAAATTTAGCAGACAATCACAATATAGGGGGTCATTCTGACCTCGGCGGTAAAAGGCCCTTACCGCCGGTCAGAAGTCTGCCATTCTACCACCACGGCCGCGGTAAACCGCCACGGTCATTCTGACCACCAACTGTGAAACCGCCAAAAACCCGACATCCAAGGAAGGCCGCCTCATCAGCGGGCCGCGGAAAACTGGAGATGACCAAACCTCCACTGTCACGCCAACACAAACACGCCCATGCCATTCTGACCCACGAATCCACGCGGCGGTCTTTCAACCGCGGTATTCCATTGGCGGTACACACCGCCGCGCTCATAATACACACACAGCTCCAAAACACTGCCACATTGGACAATTTGAAATATACACACCTGACACACATACAAACAACACTCCCACACATCCAATCAACTATAAAACACACACCCACATCACCCACAAACCCCCACTAGTTGGAAATCGGAGAGAAGGCGATAGAGATAGAGATAGAGAGAGCGAGCACAGCAATCGAAAACCCCAACACACACAGGAACCCAACTTCATCACCCACACCACATTTACGCACACATCACCACACATCACCACGCACATCACCACAAACACCACCCCACACCTCATCCACACCACCCCATGGCACCCCAAAGACACCCCAGGTTCTCGGACCAAGAACTCAGGGTCATGGTGGAGGAAATTATAAGGGTTGAGCCCCAGCTCTTCGGCACACAGGTGCAGCACACCACTATAGCAAGGAAGGCTGAGCTATGGCAAAGGATCGTAGACAGGGTCAACGCTGTGGGACAGCATCCCAGAAATCGGGAAGATATCAGAAAGCGATGGAACGACCTACGGGGGAAGGTGCGCTCGATGGTGTCGCGACACAACATCGCTGTGCAGAAGACTGGCGGCGGACCCCCACCCACTCCACCCCAATTCACAGCATGGGACCAAGAGGTAGTAAACATCCTGCATCCTGATGGCCTCGCTGGAGAACACGGAGGAATGGACTCTGGTAAGTCGAATCTCAACTACTTCACCCCCCCCCAACCACCAGCATGCCAACCCCCCCCTCACCCCGAATCTCAACCCCCCAGCACACAACCTCCCTGCCAATGTCTCACCAGCACAACCCACCCTAAACCACACCAACCCCTGAATGCCAACACAAACCATAGACAGCCACCACCAAAGCATGACCATTGCACATACCCATACACCCCCCCCACCACCACCCTCACAACACCTCCCACAAGGGAATGCCAGCACTGGGGGACAAGGGCACTCAAAATGCACGCCATGGCACACACAGAACCAATAACCATACTCCTTTACCCCTGCAGGGCCCGAACGCCAACACACCGCCACGGAGGGTCCAGATTTGTCCATCCCACCCCCAGAACAGGCCCCCAGCGAGGACAGCAGCTCTGTCGACCTAGAACCTGATGACCAGCCCGGACCATCGGGGACCTCTGGACAGTCGGTTCCCCACACACAGACACAGGCCACAGCAGACCCAACCCCCTCTGGGAACACCAGCACAGCTCCCACCCAGCGGGCCCATGCCTCTGTCTCCAGGACACGTCAATCAGCAGTGTGTCCGCCACTACAGGGCACCCAGGCTGACCCAACACCCCAACAACAACAGGGACCTGGGGGCAGTGGTAGTGGGCACACCGTCCAGGGGACAGAGGCCCGGGGAAACAGGGCAACTGGGAGGGCTGCTGTGCGACAGGGGGGGGAGGACAGGCCCAGGGAACCCACTCTCCAAGAGGCCCTCACCACCATCATGGGAGCATACCATCACTCCCAGGAGACGATGGCGACGGTACTGGCCAGGTTCACCGAGATCCAGGCACAGCAGGAGGAACGGTACATGGGGTTCAGCAATGAACTCAGGAACATCGCTACGGGACCATAGTCCAGGCTCTCAACCGGATAGAAACCACATTGCGGGACCATGTGGCACCACAAAGGGCCCCTGTCACTAGCCAGGAACAGCCTACCACCTCCGCCGGCGCTAGTGGTCAGGAGGCCCCCACAGAACGACGGGCCACCAGAACCCCACCTCCTGCTGAAGAACAACCACCCCGCAAGAGGAACCTGAGATCTCACAGGAAGACAGAGTAGGATGCCAAGACCCCCGCCAGCATAAGATACCCCCTGATGTCATCCCACTGTCCCACAGTGTCACCCTGTCCAACCTTGAACTGCCCCTGCTCCATCCTTCCACAGGCATATGGAAAATGCACCTGTGAAACTGAGAACTGGGCTCTGCCATGGACATAACTCCACCCTCACCCGTCACCGTTTTAATATCATGTACCAATATCTAGCACTAAAAATAAATCACTCATTGCACTGAAATCATTCAGGAGTCAGCCTGTATTATTTACAAATGTATAACACATTACTGATCAATAATGTTCTGTTATTTTTGTGATGACAACATACCGATGTCAATAAGCATTAGTCCATGGGCTAACCAAGCAGAAGTCACGCAGTGGGTCATACAGCACTGAAAAGGGAAGGGAAAATCAAACATCAGTTTAAAAGAACTGGGGGGAAATACACAAAGGAAAGATGCAGGGGGCTTTCAGGAAATGTTAAATGGCGTGGGTGATTCTTACCTGTGTGCTACTGAAAATACTGTTGGATAACTCTGTCCCTGTTGTCTGTGTCGTCCTCTTCGTCTTCCTCCTCTTCACTCTCCGCAGGCTCCACAGCTGCTTCAACACCACCATCTGGACCATCGTAATGCAGGAAAGGCACCTGACGTCGCAATGCCAGAATGTGAAGCATACAGCAGGCGACGATGATCTGGCACACCTTCTTTGGTGAGTACATCAGGGATCCCCCTGTCATATGCAGGCACCTAAACCTGGCCTTCAGGAGGCCAAAGGTTCTTTCTATGATCCTCCTAGTTCGCCCATGGGCCTCATTGTACCGTTCCTCTGCCCTGGTCCGGGGATTCCTCACTGGGGTCAATAGCCAAGGCAGGTTGAGGTAACCAGAGTCACCAATTAGCCACACACGTTGTCTATGCAGCTGTTCCATCACAAAAGGGATGCTGCTATTACGCATCACATACGCGTCATGCACTGACCCAGGGAACTTGGCATTCACATGGGAGATGTACTGGTCAGCCAAACAGACCACCTGGACGTTCATAGAATGGTAACTTTTCCTGTTTCTGTACACCTGCTCATTGTCTTTTGGGGGTACTAAAGCCACATGGGTCCCATCAATGGCACCAATTATGTTGGGGATATGTCCAAGGGCATAAAAATCACCCTTCACAGTGGCCAAATCAACCTCCTCAGGGAATACAATGTAGCTCTGCATGTGTTTCGTCAGGGCAGACAACACTCTAGACAAAATTTTTGAAAACATAGGCTGAGACATTCCAGATGACATGGCCACTGTTGTCTGGAATGAGCCACTTGCCAAAAAATGGAGGACTGACAGAACCTGCACTAGAGGGGGAATTCCTGTGGGTTGGCGGATGGGGAACATCAGGGCTGGCTCCAGCTGGGCACACAGTTCATGTATAGTGGCTCGGTCAAGTCGGTATCGTAGTATGATATGGCGTTCTTCCATTGTCGACAGGTCCACCAGCGGTCGGTACACGCGAGGATTCATCTTTCTCCTCGCAAGTCCCAGCGTACGGTGCCTAGGAAGGACAACATGGAGCACAGAGTCAAGCAAATCACTGGTACGTTCACCACAGCATGCCTAGCACACGATTATCTATGTATTGAAAGGCGTGTATGTGTGGCAATGCAAGGCCTAGGCCTGTGTGACGCAGTACAAATTATGCCATGTGGGCCCTTGAAATGGCGGCTGCCTGACCTGTGAAGTGGGACAATGGGATGTGAGGTCAATGCGCTGGCGTGGCACACCGTGGCAGTAGGCGGTCGAAGACCGCTATACGAAGCCGCATTGGTTAACATTGAAGCCTATGGGTTTCAGGAGCCAATGACGAGGTGCGCCGGCGGTCGTGGTACGCACCGCCGCGGTACGCACCGCCGCGGGCGTGACCGTCATTTTCTATCTGCTTAATCACTCAAGACCTGATCATCCACAGGAGAGGACCTATACTGCAAGTGCTGCTGTGACCTCGGTCTGGAAGTGACAATGGCTGCTGCGACTGGGGAAAGGGCCCCTGCCTTCACGTCTGAGGAGTTGGAGAAACTTGTGGATGGGGTCCTCCCCCAGTATGCGTTACTCTACGGTCCTCCAGACCAACAGGTAAGTACACTGGGTGCACATTGAATGGGCTATGCCTGTGTGGAGTGGGGTGGATGTAAGTTGGTGGGGTGGGGGGCGAATGAGGAGTGCAACGCACGACAGATGAGAGCATGTGCCATATGGCAAGGTTGGGGAGGGGGGCCAATCACATCTAACATGCAGAAAATTGATGAATTTTTCCTTCCCACCCTGTACATGTCAAATAGGTCAGCGCCCATCAGAAAGTGGACATTTGGCGTGCCATCGCCAAAGAAGTCCGGGCCCTGGGGGTCCACGTCAGACGGGGCACCCACTGCCGCAAGAGGTGGGAGGACATCCGCAGTGGGACCAGGAAGACCGCCGAGTCACTGCTGGGGATGGCCTCCCAACCTAGGAGGGGTGCCAGTCGTACCCTGACCCCCCTGATGTCCCGGATCCTGGCGGTGGCCTACCCTGATTTGGATGGGCGCTTGAGGACATCACAGCAGACACAAGGGGGTGAGTATCAGCACATTCTTCTATCTTTCTGCGCAGTGGAGGCATCTGGGTGGGGGAGGAGGGTTGTGGGTGACATTAGGCCAGGGCGCTTTCTGTAGTGTAGTCCTCTCCTTTAGGCATGGCCCTGTGCTCCCGGACCCCACCTCTGTAGGGTGACAAGTACAGCTATCGATGGTCCAGCATCACACATGTGCGCGTTTGTCGTCTCTAGACCTGTTGTCCTAGTCAGAAGTACTGAGTAGTGTACCCCGAATGCGCGGCTTAGTGCATGAGGCTCCTGTGTCTGTCCTCTCCGCCAACGGTGTTGACATTGCATGCACTCAACCTGGTCTTCGTTTTTCTCCCCCCACCCTTTTTCTTTATCTTCTTGTGCATGTGTGCATTAGCATCATCAGGCGGAGGAGAATTGGCATCGGAGCACGAGGGAGCTGCAAGTCACAAGGCCCCGGTGGGCCCAGGAACAGACACCGAGGGCACCAGTGATCCGGAGGGCGAGGGGAGCACCACAACGGCGACCGGTGGTGACACCAGCGACACCGACACGTCCTCGGATGGGAGCTCCCTAGCGGTGGCGGCAACATCCGGGCTCCCCGCCTCTACAGGTACAGCCGCCACCCAGCGCACCAGCCCGCCCTCCCAGCAGCCCCTCAGCCTACGCTCCGTGCCCGATCGCCCAGGAAGGCGGGCGTCTCCTTCGCCCCAGGCACCTCAGCCCCTGCCCCTGTCACCCCTGCTGCCCTCAGTGAAGAGGTCATTGACCTCCTTCAGACCATCATTGTTGGGCAGACTACCCTTTTGAATGCCATCCAGGGGGTAGAAAGGGAGGTGCATCGGAGCAATGCCTACCTGGAGGGCATTCATTCGGGTCAGGCTGCCCATCAACGATCGTTCAATGCTCTGGCCTCAGCACTGACGGCAGCCATTGTCCCTGTTTCCAGCCTCCCTCTTCTAACTGCCTCCACCCTGTCTCTGTCTCCTGTTCCTCAGCCTATCCCATCCACACCATCAGACCAGCCTGCACACACCTCAACACCCAAGGGCAGCTCATCCAGACACAAGCACCACAGAACCCACAAGCATTCACGCAAGCAACACCCAGATGCAGACATTCCAACAGTCACTACCACCTCTGTGTCCCCCTCCTCCTCGTCTCCCTCCTCCCTCCCTGTGACGTCTACACTCACACCTGCATGCACACCACCATCAGCCAGTGCTTCCATCACCAGCACACCCTCCATTACAGTCCGCACACGTGCAGTCACCACCCCCACTACCATTTACACGTCCCCTGTGTCCTCTCCCACTGTGTCTGTCACCCCCTCTTCCAAGACACACAAACGCAGGCAGACACCCACCCAACAGCCATCCACCTCACGAAAGCCTCCAGCACAAGCACCTGCACCCAAAGACAGCACACCTGACTCTCCTACAACCACATCCTCTTCCTCCACTCCCATCACCACTTCTCCTACCCTTTACCTTGGTCCTAAAAAACTTTTCCTCGCTAATCTTAACCTCTTTCCCTCCCATGACCCACCCCCTCCATCTGCAAAGAGTCCCAAGAGCACCTCAGCCACCACCAGCCCAGCTGCGAGTGTCACTGTGGTGCATGGGTTCTGGAGTCCACCCTTTGCCAGCAGTGACACTTCAATCAGCAGCAAGGGGACAGCCAGCCCCCCCCAGGCAAGAGGACCAGGAAACTAAAGGGCTGCCGTGAGAGGACTGACACGGCTGCCCCCAAGGAGCAAAGTTCACCCACTTCACCAGTCACAACATCTAGGGGAGGCAAGGGCCCGAGAGCCCCATCTAAGGAGCGAAAGGGCAGCAGGGCGGAGAAGTCAGCCAGCAGGAGCGCGGAGCAGGAGGGCCCCACAAGCCCCATCCTGGGTGTTAGGGAGGACACCAAAGGGCCCAGGACTCCGTCACCGAAGGGTCCAGCAACAGCACGGTCGGAGGGCGACTGAGCAGGGAGTCCAGGCCAGGTCTGGCTCCCTTGACTTACTGGACGAGCACCGCTAAAGAGGGCCCCGCCGTGCAGAAGAGCACCGCTGAACAGGGCCCCGCCGTGCAGAAGAGCACCGCTGAACAGTGCCCTGCCGTGCAGAAGAGCACCGCTGAACAGGGCCCTTCCTGTCAAGCACCGCTCCGCTGGACCCTTCCTGTCAAGCACCGCTCCGCTGGGCCCCGCCGTCTCAAGCACCGCTCCGCAGGGCACCGCCGTCTCAAGCACCGCTCCGCTAGGCCCTTCCTGTCAAGCACCGCTCCGCTGGGCCCTTCCTGTCAAGCACCGCTCCGCTGGGCCCCGCCGTCTCAAGCACTGCTCCGCTGGGCCCCGCCGTCTCAAGCACCGCTCCGCTGGGCCCTTCCTGTCAAGCACCGCTCCGCTGGGCCCTTCCTGTCAAGCACCGCTCCGCTGGGCCCCGCCGTCTCAAGCACCGCTCCGCTGGGCCCCGCCGTCTCAAGCACCGCTCCGCTGGGACCCGCCGTCTCAAGCACCGCTCCGCTGGGCCCTTCCTGTCAAGCACCGCTCCGCTGGGCCCCGCCGTCTCAAGCACTGCTCCGCTGGGCACCGCCGTCTCAAGCACCGCTCCGCTGGGCCCTTCCTGTCAAGCACCGCTCCGCTGGGCCCCGCCGTCTCAAGCACTGCTCCGCTGGGCCCCGCCGTCTCAAGCACCGCTCCGCTGGGCCCTTCCTGTCAAGCACCGCTCCGCTGGGCCCCGCCGTCTCAAGCACTGCTCCGCTGGGCCCCGCCGTCTCAAGCACCGCTCCGCTGGGCACCGCCGTCTCAAGCACCGCTCCGCTGGGCCCTTCCTGTCAAGCACCGCTCCGCTGGGCCCCGCCGTCTCAAGCACCGCTCCGCTGGGCCCTTCCTGTCAAGCACCGCTCGGCTGGGCCCTTCCTGTCAAGCACCGCTCGGCTGGGCCCTTCCTGTCAAGCACCGCTCCGCTGGGCCCCGCCGTCTCAAGCACCGCTCCGCTGGGCTCCGCCGTCTCAAGCACCGCTCCGCTGGGCCCTTCCTGTCAAGCACCGCTCCGCTGGGCCCCGCCGTCTCAAGCACCGCTCCGCTGGGCCCCGCCGTCTCAAGCACCGCTCCGCTGGGCCCCACCGTCTCAAGCACCGCTCCGCTGGGCCCCGCCATCTCAAGCACCGCTCCGCTGGGCCCTTCCTGTCAAGCACCGCTCCGCTGGGCCCCGCCGTCTCAAGCACCGCTCCGCTGGGCCCCACCGTCTCAAGCACCGCTCCGCTGGGCCCTTCCTGCATGCACTGTTAACGGTTTACTGTGCCCACCATGCCTCCTCCTTGACCAGTGGAGACTGTAATCCACCTGATGGACTGTGGCTTTGCACTCCCCAGGATGGTACAGTGGGCAACCCACCCACTGTATAGACTTGAGAGACTGTGGCTTTGCACTCCCCAGGATGTAACAGTGGGCAACCCACCCACTGTATAGACTTGAGAGACTGTGGCTTTGCACTCCCCAGGATGGCACAGTAGGCATGGTGGCCCTTTCGTGGATCTGGCGACGTGGACTCATGTGGCTGTGGTGCCCCCCCCCTTCCCTTCCCCCTGAGGTGCCTGTAGTTTTTTTATCAGATGCCCCTGCAGTGTTCTCTCCAAAGGACTCAGGTCTCCTGTGTGGGCTTTGCCCTTGTGTTGTTACACTTTGGCCCACGGACACTTTGATTTTCTTTTGATGTGCAGGACTAATTGCCTCGGTTATCCATTGCACTGTATATAGAATTATTTTTATATTGATTTTTTGGCTAGTTGACCAATACTTTTCAGAGCCTATTTTGTACATAAATTTTTATTCACAATTTAATTTTGTCTTTGCATTTTTCAGGGGGGTTTGGGTGGTGTCACTGTGACTTGTTGCTCTGCATTGGTGTGTACATAGTTTGGTGGGGTCAGGGTCGCATATGTGTGTGCCGTAAGCTTTCCTCCTCCCCCCTCCCGTGTGTCGTAGGTGCAGTACTCACCGTTGTCGTCTGCGCCGGCGTTCGTACTCGTGGTAGATGAGCAGGTAGACGAGAGCAGGTAGGATGTTTAATTCGGGTTCCATGCTGTCCTCCTTCCTCGTGGAGTGCGTAGAGGTGCGCGTTTTCCCGTTCGTAGTCTGTTTC
Source organism: Pleurodeles waltl (assembly GCF_031143425.1). Lineage (NCBI taxonomy): Eukaryota > Metazoa > Chordata > Amphibia > Caudata > Salamandridae > Pleurodeles > Pleurodeles waltl. The sequence continues at coordinate 698,230,187 of NC_090442.1, read as the reverse complement.
CGCCGTGTTTTTATCGGCGGTGCTCCCGCCCCGGAAAAGGTGGCGGATTGGTGAGTTATGATACTGTGGGCGGTACATTGTCTGCCGCCTGTCTGTTGGCGGTGACCGCCGCGCTGTTTGTCTGTACCGCCGTGGCGGGCGGAGTGTTAATGTGGAGGGCTGTGTTGGCGGTTCCCGCCAGGGTCAGAATTCAATTTTTTTGGACCGCCAGCCTGTTGGCGGGTTGGCCGCCGCTTTATCACCGACTGCCAGGGTTAGAATCACCCCCATAGTCTGTTCTACCCTTTTAAATACTATTCCTGGGATAACAACTTCAACTTCTTTTACTAAACACCACACTCACGCAGGATTCAAAACATCTCTGCAAAACACTATCCAAACTCCACAAAGCACAGCAAGCTAGGCATGAACCATTTCAAAACACAACCCCATTGGTACTCATTCCTCCACTGCCACAACTCTCACCCGAACTTACGGAACTCCACTGATATTACAAATTCTGGACCTGGGCACTACGGACAGGCTCTAGTGACTAAACTAAAATAGAGTGCTCTAACTCTCCTTACTTCTAGACCCAAACCATTTTCACTCTGGTACAATCTGATGATGCTTGGACCAATATTCTTGCTCCTGTTCTTCCAACAGACCTTTTTGGGCTATTTTCGGGTAAACGAAAGTTAACACAAAAGGATGATGGATAGAACAACACAAAAGGATATTGGACAGAGTGTTGAAACTTTTCAAACATTCACACCCAGTCACAGATCTTTTCAAACATTCACCCCCAGTCACAGATCTGGTTTTAATCCATTGTTCTTTTGCTCACCATGCAATCCCAGTAGGTACACAGATATTTGCAAACCAGACTCGACTTTGTTTCCCATTGGAACAGTCTAGCCGGAGCTGCCAGGCCAGGTTCTCCCTGGACCAAAAACAAGCATCCAGAGACCGGTTACGGGGCACCACACCCCATCAGCCAGGCTAGCTTGAATCCTGTGGCACAGTGAGCACTGAACCCATGTCTGGCCATTCCTTTCCCAATTAGGGCGACTTTAGCATCACAAAAGGATGATAGATGGAGTATAACTTTTCAAATACTCACCGTCAGTCACAGATCTAGGTTTAATCCATCGTTATTTTACTTACCATGCCATCAGAGTTTGGACCCAGCCATATGCAAATCAGTCTTGACCCTGTTCCCCAAAGGAACAGTCCAGCCCGATCTGCCAGGCCAAGTCCTCCCTGGACCGGAAACAGCCATTCTGGGACTGGTATCAGAGTATCACCTCTCATCAGCCAGGCTAGCTTGAACCCAGTGGCACAATGAGCAAGGGGCCATGTCTGGGCATACCCTTCCCACTTATGGCGACATTAGCAACACAAAAGGTTGGTGGTCGGAGTGTTAAAACTTTTCTAACACTCAGCCAAATTCTGGACATGGGCACTAGGGACTGTGCTCTAGGGACTAATCTAAAATAGAGGGTTCTAACTATCCTTACTTCTAGACCTAACCATTTTCCCTCTGCTACCATCTGTTGACGCTCAGACCAATATTCTTGCTTCTCTTCTTCCAATGGAAGAATGCATTGCGCCACTTTGTAAACAAGGTGTTACATTTTTTGCTTTTTAACGTCACACTAACGTTAAAAAAAATGACACTAATGTGGCGTTAGACTGATGCTAGGGGCTCTTGAATAAGCCCTGATATATCTATTGTTGATTACATTATTATTTCACTCCTGTAACACTTGATGGTGCAACCAAAATTAAGGCCCTTATTTATACTTTATTAGCACCCCATTTGCGTCGTTTTCTGACGCAAAAGCAACGCAAACTTACAAAATGTAATTGTATTTTGTAAGTTTGCGCTGCTTTTGCGTCAAAAAGAGGCTCAAATGCGACGCTAAAAAAAGGATAAATATGGGCCTAAGTGTTACCTTACGTTTCCTCCTCTCTACTGCATTAGTCTTTTATGCAGGCTGCATGATATGTATCTACCTTCTCACCCAGTTTTGTTGTATATTATCAGACTACTCATGAGCTCTGTTTCCACTCCCAGCGATTCCTTTCTTTCCTTGCTCATCTGGTGACCTTCGCAGAGCCTTTCCGGTGTATATTTGCTCTGTGAAAGGATTGCATTAAAAAAAAGAATATTAGTATCATGGTTTGCACCTGTCTCCACTATATAGGATGTTAACATAGCTCGGTGGGTTATTGCCATGTTGCAGATTTGGATACAGATTTCAGATTTAGACCGATGGCCTAAACGATGTGAGTTTCATTCGCCTTTTCGTGTGCAGAAATTCAATATCATTAGTATTGTCCCCACCCCCACCTTCTTTTTAATCATACACTGAACGTCACGGTTCCGATTTCTTCCCCTGGTCCTCTCAGTAGGGTGCTCGACGGGGTGACTGATAGCATACTTAGCGCTCTTCAAGGCAAAGACAACATCTGCAATTACTCCAAAACTTCAGGATTTACCGATGGCTTCTGAGATGGTTTCAGGTACAGCAGGTGTATCTGCTTCGGAAAGTGGACGTGCAATTACTGGACGCTGCCTAGAGCTCCATTGAGTAGCGCTGGACGCCCCACTTGAGCCCTCCAAAGGCTACAAACGCACTTCTCTTATCCAGGAGGCGCTGGGCCCAGCGGCTGTCATGGAAACCGCTTTTCAAAGCGCTAATGGGGTGGGATCATCTGTCATTAGCATTCCTGCGATCCTCGCAACTATTCATTTTGTAACTGTTCGACACCCGGAGTAATTCCTTTCAGGGCTAGACATAGTTAGAAGCTGGTGCGAGGAAAGGCCTTCTGTTTTTTTATTTTGCGTTTCCCACTTTTATTTGTAATTCTTCATTGAAGAACATCCATTGTCAAACATTAAGTTTGCCTCTGATAAAATGTAAATTTTATTTGTGATTAATGTTAAAGGTCCTTGAGCACTCAAAATGCAACCTTTTTAAAAGGCAGCCATGGAATCACGGCATTTTTGAGGGTGCTCCCCTTAAGACCAGCCCCCTCTGCAAGAGACTTTACCCCTAATGGAAGGCACATGGGGAAGCTGCAGGAATGCAAACTCCAGACGAGCAATACTCACGGTGCGAGCCTTGCAGTTATAAGCAAAAACGTTTTACTATTTAGAGGCAGTGGGGCTTTGAAATTGGCATTGTCAGCAAAAGACAGACGCATCTTAAAGGTATAGGCATAGTTCTCAATCGGATCTGTGGCATGAGAACCCTGTTACTTTGCTTCAGAAGACATGCATGAGACATATGTGAGGTACCAGGGCTGCATCTAGTAGAAGAGACAGTGGTGTAAGAATCAGAAGGTACAATAGTTGTTGCACTCCGGTGACTTGATTACTGAATAATACAGAATAATAGGGGCATTCACACTCTCCTGTGTGTGGTAGGTTTCAGCACCATCAAATGTCTTTATTAAGTGGAGCCTCCTTCAGAGCAGGTTCCCAGTCTTGAGCATCAATCATTAATTCAACCCTCATTTTGCAGTGAATGCAGTATCAGTGAAACTATGGTATGGAGACTTCCGCACCTTAGATTCAATTGTATGTAATCATTTTCCTTTTACCTTTGCAAGTCACATTAAGTCTGTGAGCTTAATTACAATATTAAGCCAGGTAACTTGTCTATTCTTTTGATTTAACTAGTGGGAAATATTCCATAGCCACTTTTTAAGTATTGCCATTTTCACAACCCAAAGCAGGGGAATGGGACTGGGCTGCAGACTCTTAGTCATGCCATAGTTAAAACAAGCATTTGCAATGCAATGGGTTTCACGTTTGCTCAAGTTAGAGCTATTAGTGTTATAAATTCTTAACTGGAATTTTCTTGCCACATAAATTGAAAATTAAAAATTAAAACAGTTGACAAAAGCAAGCCAATTCAAAGCGCCACGGCTGCCATTAGTGTGAGCGCGAAGGAGAGACACAAAACTAAAAGAAAGTACACTCACAGTCAAACGTATTGGCAAAAGTGCAATTATCCATTTAACAGGGTCGATGGCCAAGGTGGTAACAAAACCACCCCAAGGAGTGACAAAGGTAAAGCATTTACCAAAATCAGCAAAGAATTTTTGAAAGGCAAGCCCACGAATGCATGAAAGTGATGGGCATGATGAAGGGCATGAGGTGGGTGTGGTTAAAAGCCCATATAGATAACAACACGTCGGAAGTGCAGTCCATGCTCTACTATGCTCGACCTAAAAAGGAATCTCCATCTGTGCTATGTAAGTTATGTAAGTTCTTACCTGCATTTAATGTGCCATGAACAGCAAAATTGTGTCAGCTGGAGATGAATAGTGGAGAGATTAGAGAACATTTTGAGATGTTAACAATTGCACCTACACATGCACTGATTTTACATAAACAATCGCTTGGAAAACAGCTACGTTGGGTACACATTCATAGACCAGATAAGAGGAATAATACTTATATTTGTAACCTTCCCCTTTCCTTTAAAACAAAAATTCTGTTTCAGGAACCTATTAATTTGAAAAAGATTGGTCTATTCTCTCTAGGCGTTAAACGGATGTGAGAAATTTAACTCTTTCTTTTCTCTGGGAGTGAACTGGATGCACTTTCAATTGCAAATTCCCTCCTCTATCACAAAATTAGAGACAACTGAGCAATTTCCAAACATCTGTCCTATAGACCCACATTTCATGCTGCAAACCTGTATTTTCAGCCAGACTTCCAGACTTGTCATTCAAAAATAGTGAGGAAAAAGGATTTTCCGTCCTCCAAACCTTTTAAGGAAAATGTGACCTGGCAATTGTCAAGCAATGTATGCTCAGTAGTACATGTCATTCATCATCGATTGACATTGAAATGGTTTTTGCTTCCTATTATAGCAAATGGGCAGCTATCAGGATTTTAAAACTGCTGGGAGTTGCTGTCACTCACTCTTTCAGTCCCTCTCATTGGCTCAAGAGATCAACACCATAAATGTAACTGACATCATCTTCAGTTCTAGACGCCAGAATCTCTCTCACGAGGTCTGAATGTCTGAGCTCTTGGAACTGGTCACTGGTTCTGGATCTTTGCTGTGTGGCCTTGTGCCTCGAATGCAGGGTCGGATTGGGGACTTGCCTGTTTTGTGTAGCAGGACAGAGCACAGAGCAGTGGCAAGACTTGAAGGACAAAATTATTGAATTAATTGACTTGTCATTTTTGGGCTCCATATTTTCAAAATCTGATACTTAGAATTTTGAATGATTAGCATGAAAATCAGCATAAAATGCTCCTGATAAAACTGCAGTCTCATTATTCTCAACTTGGAGTGGTGTACATTTTTGCCAGATTTTCCCTTTTCGTTAATGCTTAATTTGTGCAGTTGGGGATCACTGATAATCATTTTAGAGAACCAGGACCTATTTTTTTCATCATTAGACTTTGACCACAGTGCAAGAGATAGAAAGACCGAAAAGGGAAAAAGATGAAAGAGACCAACAGAAAAAAGGTCACCAAATAAAGTCTGCAAGAGTGATATGAAATGACAGCAAGTGTAGGGTGGTAGAAGGAAGAAGCCTGAGGTGGTATCATGACTAGCTAGTTTTGGCATATGATGAGCCCAGCATTAGGCAGAGGTGGCATCGGGCTCCTCAGAAAAACTTTGGTACACTTAACCAATTTCATATTTTAGCTAAGCATGGTGTCTCATTCCTCACCCACGAGCCTTCGGACTTGCATTTAGTTTTTCTACTGCATTGACTATCATTAATGGGTGCAAAATCTAAACTATCATCTTGGAATCGAGCGGTGGTCCTTACAGAGGTGGCCAAAACCAATATAATGCTACTGATGGGTTGGTTCTGCTAATCGTTGGGCTATACATCTAGCCCCATCTACATGATCTAATGTAAATGACTCAAAGGCGACAATTTTCACGCTACATAAAGTCATTAGCGGGAGTAAATAATGGGTTCCACAATGTGAGTGCACACTTATACATTCTCTGTGGCTGTTATTTCTTCGCGAGAATAGATTCTTGATAAAGCCATTACAATTCTACCCGCGTACGAAAGTTGCCGTCGTAATAAGAATCTGTTACAAGAGCATCTTTGAGTGCTTCCGGCATTCGGATCTAGAGTGCAATACCTGTGGGCCTGAACTGCTAGGCCCTCGCCCCAACAAAGTGGTCAGCAGGGATTCTGGCCCTTAATGAGGCTGTTTGTTTGTTGTTGACCTTTCCCAGTTCCATTCCAGCCCCAGGGCGGACGGTTGGCTGGGTGAATGACCGGCTATCACCTGAAGCAGCTCCTTTTTCTGCCTCTTCAGACCCACTCCAGGGATAAAGAGCAACAACGTGGTGCTTGTTGAGACGTCTTATGATCACTCAACCCTCTTTTGATGCCGGGCTCGAGGGGCTGCTGAGGGAGCGGCTTACATGTCATTTGCAGAGGCTGGAAGAGGACATACGCCTTTGGAATGTCCTGTGCTCAGGCTTTAAACATGTATATCTCAGGGCAACTGCCAATCTTCATGCCAAGAAGAGGCGGGGGTATGGCCTGGCTTCTTTCTCCAGCCACGGAGGTGGTACCAGCAGCCATCCCGTGCCAGTCTCGGCACAGAGCAGACTGGAGTCTCAGGAGCAAAACATGCGAGAAAACATCACAGAAGCATCAGGGTTTTAAGTGGCGAATTCCAGCCAGTTCCAGCATAAATTAAAATACTTTGAAAAAGGATCCCTATCAGACCCTATAATCATATCCTTAATGGTGCAGGTCAAAACACTGATCGATTTACCAACAAGGAATGGAAAATCCCTTTTGGCAATCCATGACGGAGCAGTCCATGTTTTCATCTCACGTCTTACTTTATCTTTTAATTCCTCAGAGTATGTGTTTATTCCATATGTTGTGTTTCTGTAGTTTCTTTTTCATGCGATATAGAAGCATGTGACTGAGCTGCTTCTAGGCATCTGGGTGACTTCAGGTTTTGGGTGGGAGGTCATGACAGAGCAAGACTGACAGCTGTGTAGCTGATGCAAAAGGCAGTGAGAGCTTTTCACGGTGCCTATCAGTAGGCCTTTAAGGTGTTCAGACTACATACTTATCCAGTCATTTGCGGCCTGCACAGAGGGAGAGTCCCAAATGTAATCATCGTTTTATGTGAAAGTGTATTAAAAGGTACACCACTGCAGCTGAAATATTGACAGCACTAAAGGAAATGGAAATGCCCTGTTTACAGGTGAGAAAGAGAGGGGTGATGCAAGGATGTACATCTAGAAGGGAGGCATGAAAAGGCAGTGATGATGAATAAAGAGGTATTATGTGAGAAATGCAGCTGGATAATTTTAGAAATATGCCAGGAGGAAAATGGTATAATTGTCTGACCGATCCAAGTGCTGTGAAGGAGAGTACAGGGATGATTAAGACACTCCGACTCCAAAGATCTCTACCCCTTCCACAGAACTTAAGGCCAGATGTAGCAAGTTCAGATTTTGCGAATCGGAAATTGCGAGTTGGTGCGACTCGCAATTTCCGATTCACAAAATCGGATGCAGAACGGTGTCTCAGACACCGCCTGCGATTCGCTATGGAGTCGCAAAGACCCACCTCATTAATATTAATTAGTGGGGTTGCATTTTGAGACCCCATAGCGAGTCCCTGCACTCACAGGGATGGTGGCCTGCTGAAGAGAGCAGAACTCAATGTCTGTGACTGCTTTTTAAATAAAGCAGTTTTTAAATTTATTTTGCAGCCCGTTTTCCTTAAAGGAAAACGAGTTTCAAAATAAAAAAAATAACGAATTTGGTTTCATTTGGTTTCATTTTTTCAGAGCAGGCAGTGGTCCATTGGACCACTGCCTGCTCTGAAAAACCTTTTTGGCAACATTCACAAAGGGGAAGGGGTCGCATGGGGACCCCTTCCCTTTTACGAATGGGTTACCACCAGTGTCACACTGGTGGTAACTGCGAAATGCTTTGCGACCGCATTCGCGGTCACAAAGTAATTTAGCATCGCAATGTGAGTTGCAAATAGGAAGGGGACACCCCCTTCCTATTTGCGAGTCGCATTCACAAATTGTGAATCAGCATCGTGATGAGCATTTTGCATGGCGCAAACTGCGCTTTTCGCAGTTTGCACCATGCAAAATGCTTCCTACATCTGGCCCTTAGTGATCTTTAATTCACAGTCTCATTTCTGAAATGAAACATTTCAGCTTTAATTATTCACACCAAAAGTATTTTTGTTATTCAGTTATCTGATACAGGTAAAAAGCACTGTCAATGACAATAGGTCTGACTTGTTTTAAGTGTATGTTAATTCTTTTGCAATGACAAAGCTCACTGAGAGGCACCCAGATACTGGACACGTGGCATACCCCGTAATGCACAGGAGATTTGTTTATATGTTTTATGGTATTCTCAACTATACAGGTCACTACTCTTGAAAAGGATTCTTAGTAACATTTCTCTGGCCAGGGCCCTTTCAGAGACCCATTATATCTGTTTCATCAAACAAACCACTGATAAAGTTGTTTAAGTAGCACAAACCGAGTAATTGTCATTTCTGGTAAAATATAGTATGGTATGTGCAGAATAGTTTGATTGATATGCACATGCAATTAATGCCATTCTGATGATTCATGTATATAACAGTATGACTATAGAGCAACATACACATTCAGTGCTTGAAATAGATATATAATAATAAAAATACTCGTGTCTAGAGTACCTGTTCGCTGCTGAGTAGTTCCACTTCTCTTCCATTAAAAGTATCACAGAAGTTCTGATAGTCTTTCTTCCAAATTAAGTGTGTGCTGGTATTCAGTATAAGATAGTAGCTGTCCAAAAGCACACATTACCTGTGTTCAATTCACATATGAACATACCCCTTTAAAGTGGTGTCTCAGGCTCATTTCTGTAAACCCAACTATTTCTCTCTTGCTTGACACCTCTTCCTAAATTCCCTTTTGTGAATAATGGGTTGGCTGGCATACCACACTGTATTTAGTTGATCAGGTAAAGGATTAGGTATATTCCAAATCTTTATGGTTGCCTAAAATGTTATCAACCACATTTTGTTAGCATGCCTTTCACCACTGATTAGTGAATCCTCACATTTGACTCATTCCAGAGCCCGTGCTTCACAGTTTGCTTTTTAGCATGTTCTAATCCCACACATCTCCATTTTTGAAAGCGTAGCCAACTGTTTAGTTTTTCCCTTTGTGTTGCATGTATACGGAATGTGCTGCAAATGTAACATGCTAGTGCGTTGGTTACTTAAAAATTGCACATTGCAATCTGAATCTCCTGTAGATGTGGCTCTCAAGGGAAGACTCGAATAGGAAAGGAGTAAGATAAATGAGTAAATGGAAGTCAATATAGCAAACACAGAGGAGCCAGGCATGTTAAGGGCTATGCAAGCATTTCAAGCACTTATACGTGTCTTTTGGAGTCTATATAAGGGATCACAGATTTCAAAAGTCAAAACAGATCTTCAGCTAGATCCCAACTGATCCTTAGATAGCTCCCAACAGATTTCACACAGCTCTCATCTACCAGATGCATAGGCATTTAGGCAGTGGGGTATGGTTACATGTTTGCTGGTTTAAGTCTTAGAGAGTTTTAGGTTACATGTTTTGGGGTGCATCTTAATATCATTGCAAAAATATTGTTAGACACAAATATTGTGTCAAAAATATTGTAAAGTTAAGAATATTGTGAAATAGAATATTGCAGGTTAGAATATCGTTTTTAGTATCTATTTTATTACAGTTGTATATAATTTGTTTTAGTTATTTGTTTGTTTTGTTACATTTTATGTTAGAAGTTATGTTAATGTTAACTATGTGTATTTATTTGCAGTAAAGTTGATTGTATTTTGCTTGAGTATTACATTAAAAAATGTTTTTTTATTTTACTTGAATTTATTTAGTTGTTAGTGGATTGTTGGGTTTGTAGACCACTAGGGTGAGAAATGTTTTATGTACATGTTATGGTTGTTTATAAACAGTGTATATATTTTACTTCGTTAAAATGATTATTAACTATGTAAATTATTTAATTTATAAATCGTTCACTAGATAACTAAAATGGTATTTAAATATTTAAATTGTTAATTGGTTAATTAGATTACTGATTATTTTAATTATCACATTGTTTTAATAATTTGAAAATAATTGTATTATGTTTTAGTATTTTTATATAATATTTTATTTTATGTTATTGTTTGCAAATTGTTTTCTAAATTATGTGTAATTTTATTTTTTTCTTCTACCTACTATCAGTTTATTTGGTTTTGTAGAGTGTTGGAGTACTAAAGGAATATGTGTTTTAAATATACATATATATTAATGTAAGTGCTAAGTATGTCTTAATATCATTGTATTATTGTATTTCTAATCTTAATATTTATTCTTGTAATCTTAATGTAAAATATTATATATTTTGTATACTTTTAATATATTTATTAAATATAATTTATGTTTGTTTTATATCTATCTTTCTCTACACATATATACACACATACACACACATATATAGATATACCCACACAAGCACATGCACAGACATCCGTCTTATTCCATATTCCCCTCATCAAGGAGACCTTGTTTTCCAAAATGTGGTGGGTTGGTGCTGCCTGCCTGGTGTGAATAAATATATTTCACTTGCAGAAACATGGTGTGGCTGTTCTTCCTTGTGGGACCAGATATGGAATAAGATGGTTCCGGGGGGGGGGGTGAGCAATTTGATGGATAGGAGGGGATCCCGACCCCGCCATGGCATGGTCTGCTGGGACAGGGCTGAGGCATAAGCGGTTGAAAGATTTTGGACAAATATATAATATGATATATATATATATTTATATATATATATATATATATATATATATATATATATAAAGGGGAGAAGTTGTCCTGAATGGCGTGCTACGGCGCGCTTTTGTTCTTCGGTGGTGACGGTTTTCAGTAGGACGACCGTATTATATTAAAATAATTCTCTTTTCTGTTTAAAAAGAAAAAAACGCACTCCGTCGTTGTGCCTTACTGATTTACTTTATTCCATTAGTGAGATCTGACGCGTTTCGGTCACACCGGACCTTGTTCACACCTGTATATATATATGTTCACTGAAAAAAACAAGGGTTATAGGCATGTTATTATTAGGAATAAGAATTTAAAAGCCTATATGATATCCAAGACAGTCTTAAAAACATTTGCCTGTACATTTTGTAATATGTTATTATCTAAGCCAGCTTCCATGAAGGTGAAGCCCTTTAGTGTTTGTGATACCACATGCACTATAGCCCATAAACAACTAAAGTTAGCTTTGGACATGCACCCCAGATGCCCACAAATAATAAGGCAAGCATGCCCCATATACAGACATTGGAAGCATGTAAAAAATAGATTATATTTTAAGTCCGGGAAGATCTATTAGAAGGAGGCAGGGCCGGGGACCATATGAACTTCTGCAAAGTTGTACATCAGCTTTATTTTAAGGATTCTGGTTTACCCTACAGTGGAGTCTTTAATGCCAGAAGAGGTGTGGGTGAAACACTATACTAATATATTTTATGTAGATGAGTTAGAGCCTGGAACCACTTCATTAGAGGATGAATTGTTCTTATCTGAAACTATACTGCAAGAGTTTAAGGCACAGTCATTTTAAAGGAAGTTGCTACTGCTATCTCTAGGAGAACTGCAGTGAAACGCCAGGGAGCAATGGTGCTCCTGTTGCAATGTGTAAGGATAATACTCACTGTGGGCCTCCTTCTGACTAATGTAATAAGAGCTGCTATAGTTGTCCCCCTCCGAGAGTCATGGAGCAAAGCAATTGTTGTCCAGATTTTTCAGAAAGGGTACTGAGGACAGCCCAGCTGTTATCATCCAATTTCACTTCCTGATTCTATTGCAAAGATTTTAGGGAGAGTTATCCTGTCCCACTTGGAACATTGGGTTAAAGAAAACATTATTCTCTAGGAATTTCGGTTTGCCTTCTGGCCAGGGATTGAGACAGTTGAACAGTGCTTGAATTTATACCTTCTGGCTAGGACAAAGGTCTTTGCTAAAGAGAGGGCACTCCACTTAGTGTATATGGACCTAACAAGTGTGTTTGACTTGGAAAATTAAAGTAAGCTGTGGGTTGCAATGGAAAAAATGGGGGGGGGTAGAAAAAGAACTGTTAATCATGCTAAAATGCATCCATTCTGACACTTCAGTCTCAGTTCGATATACCACAATGGGATAATTAACCTCCCCTATTAGAACATATAGAGGGCTGTGACAAGGCTGTATTATGGCACATTTTAGTTTCTGCTTTATATAAATAACATTAATAGATTCTTGATAAAGGAAGGAAAGGTAAAGATGTGCCTAGGATAGGTAACCGGCCAATTCTCATCCTACTGTACACTCACAATGTGATTCACATTTCGAAAGCAACACATGGCCTTCAAACACTATCGGATTCGTTTTTATCTTTTATGAAGGGCCTAGAATTAAAGGTCAATGTCACAAAATCTTTTGTATTACATCTAGCCCGCAAAAGACAAAACTTAAGTCACAGAGGCTAAGTGGCATCAAACTTGGTAGAACCTGGTCTTTTAAATATCTGGAAATTTTACTCAATTCTACTCTTACATGGAACCCTCTGCTAACCCTGAGAGGCATTGTTTAATTCTGCATATTACATTACAAGCCAGTTTAAGAGTTAGTTCATATTTATAAGAGTAAGTGCATCCCAGTTAGGTCATGACAGAGGGCTGTACTTAGTCATCAGGCTTGCAGGTTCCAGCTGACCTTATTTAGATCTTGCAGTCTTGCAGGCAGTGTAATGGTGGCGGATTCATGACAGAGGGAGACCATTGTGGGAACCATTGGGCATTGTGCAAGGGCAGTGGCTATTGCATAGAGGTAAGTAACACACACACACACATAAACACTCTGTATCAGAGCCATATGTATCCACCTCCACAACACACAACTCAAAATCTACATGCAGAAAACAGACATTGCCACACATCCATGACACAACAGAAACACACCATTGATACTACACACACATACAACACAACTACAACAACCAACACAATGACACAACCATATACACAAACATAAGCACACAAAAGCACAATTGCACACATCACAAAAGCTGCCACACAACAACACACAGCTGAATGTTGCACACAGCAACAAAACACACAACCCAACTGTATGTGTGCCACGTGCATGTGTCGCACATGCATGTGGCACACATACAGTCACAACCATATCACCCACTCCAGCTCCTCACACCTCGACCAGCTAAACCAATCTCACACACAAACATACATGTACTGACTCACATACACACCTGGACTCACAACATCACACATACAAATTCACTTGCAATGTGCACACATAGAAATAATGACAAGTGTGATACTATCATTATTGTGATGCCAGCATTCATTTGGCAGTGAATACTGACACCACAATAACAATTGTGTATGTGTGCAATACATGTCTTGTACTAGTGTGTCCCTATCAATCACATACAGAAATGTGTTCCCGATATATGGATGTCAAAGGTATTCAGAATAAATCCCTGCAGAATGTATATTGCTGCAGAGGTTTCAAGCTCAAGTGCAGTGCCCACACAATGTACACAGTACATGCAGTGTCCCTACCTTTGAGTCCTGCGATGGCGGGTTGTGTGTCCTCTGTGGTACAGTGACAGCAACAACAGCAGGTGATGTCCAGTTGAGTTAGGTTTTGTGCCCCATCCCTCTCCAATCCACCAACTCAGGTGTGGAGGTCGGACCGCCATAGTTGTTTTGGTGGTAAGGCACATCCAAATCTGCTCAATAGGAAAGGCAACTGGAGTCCTGCCATCAGCCCCTATTGCAATGCCACTGTGGAGGCAGTTGGAGATTCTTGGAGGAGTTGGCAGGACTCAGGCGCTTTTTCGCCTATGATCTCACCAACATCTAAATCGGGCACTTAGAAGACACTATTGTCATAGCCCCCCTGCTTTTATGGATCAACGTTTGGGCTAACCAGGAAGCAGGACTAGTGAGGGAATTCCTTGGGGACTGCCTGTCTCTTGATAATTCCCATTGTATACCTTGGCTTGCATATTTTAAGTAAATGTTCTACTTACTGGGAACTCCTGAACTGTTAACAATCCAGAAGTCATACATTTGTGGTGTAAAGCAAAAATCAAGCAGTGTTACTAGGAATATCACATGGAGCAAAGGAGAGTTTGTGCAGCCAATATGCCTTGTAGAATGAAGTACTCTGTCATCTGTACATCCCCAGGGACGAATCCTTGCTTGTGGTTTCTAACAAATCCTAGGGACTGTTTTTATTTAACTTGCTTAAGACTGAGCACAGGGCACTTTATTGTTGCTTTCCCTCTCCAGTGCACTTTGTTTTGAACATTACAGTGTTGCTCCTGTGACAATATTTCCAGTTAAAGCACATGTCACTTCATGCTCTTTTGCACATTATACTCAGTTCCAGGCCACATGTTTATGAGGTCTATTGTTTGCCAGTCGGGTGCATATTAGAACCCATAAGTTAGCCTTGATCGTTTTGCACAGATTAAAAGCTCCTGATGTATGTTTTGCAGTTTGACATTTTTATGAGAAGTGCAATCAAATCGATGAAGTGGACTTTATCAAGCTTAATGCCCCTTTAAGGACTGTCTCAGTTAATTGTGAAGTCTTCTTATTCCAATCCATTTTTGCACTGTATTTTAGCTTGTTTTCAGATATATTGTTGAACTAGCTGCATTTCATTTTCTCTGTAGATTAATTTAGTAAATTTGATGTAATGTGCTTGTGTAATTGATGAATGCTGCTTTTTTATGGCTATTTTAAGCCGAATAACGATGTATTGACTGACTGTATCAAAAAGCCTTAGAAATTCACTAAGAAACAAAAGGTTACAGGGACGTTCAGATTTACACACACAAAACCATAACATTTTAGCAGTCATAGTTGTACTTATACCATAAGGTAACTATAACTCGAGCCCCTGCCATGCACAGTTTTCTCATCAATAATTTTATTGTTAATGTTGCAGTTATATCATCAATGATGTAATAGAAGATGTCGTAGTTGGTGTAAAATATGGGTATTTGGCAGTGCATGGTGAGGGCATGAGTTATAGTTACCTTAGGTCACATGTTATAGTTTCTGGGGATAAGTATAACTATCCCTGCTGAATTTCTATGGTTTTGTATGTGTAAAATCTGAACCTAACTGTAACATCCTTGTAACCTTTGTTATTTTAGTGAATTTCTAAGGTTTTCAAAAATTATTTTTCCTAATTATGATGTCCCTGTAACCGTTGTTTTTTCAGTGAATTTCTTGTTTTTTTTTAACGTAAAGTAATATTTACTTACCATATGTTAATCCAACTGCCACTGTGCACAGCCTTTGGCCCATGCACTGCGTGGTGATGGCTGCATCCAACTAACCCCACACTGCATGCTGCCTTAAGCCATGCACGGCAGAGGACCTAGCCGGCAGCCAGGCCTTGTGGCCAACACTCCTCATGCAGCTAACGGCCATGTGTGGCAGGGATTGGCCGTGTGCAGCCAACTACATGCTGTGCACAGTCTTTGCCCATACATGGCAGGTGGTTGGCCCCATACCCTGGACTATGGCCAGGCTCTGCGGCCAAACCCTCTCATACAGCCGACCCCATTGTGTGGGTTTGTGAGTGGGTGTGTGAGTGGCTCTGTGGGCCTGTGACTGGGTGTTGTCATGGTTTTGTGGGTCTGTGAATAGGGGTGTGTGAATGGGTGTGTGAGTAGGTGTATTGTTTTTAATTGGGCTCTGGACCTGCTTATCCATCGCAGATTCCTACGGGGGCCACGCTGAGCACCGCAGAGGATCCACTGATCCTCACCTACCCCAAAAAATGTTTTAGGGCAATTTGTTTTCGATGAGGGGTTCCTCAGAGACCCCCCTATCAGTCCTATGGGGTCAGGATACCTTTATCCTGACCCCTCATATCCTCTTTCATCTTTATTCCCCCTGGACCGAGTGGCAATAGACAAAATGACGGTTGTAATTTTTTCCTCATGTTGTGGCCAGCCAATCACAGCATTGCTGATGCAGATCCGTGTAGCCACTGTGGCGGAACCACATCTCTAGATACACATGAATGTTTTTCATTAATAACTCCAAATTTAGTGAACAGATTTACACCAAATTACAATAAACACTTTTTCTGGGCCAAGATCTAACTTTCTGTCAAATTTGGTGTAATTCCGTCCAGCGGTCAGGCAGTAGGCGCGTCTAAAATCCCCATGGGAAATTACATGGGGAAAATGTGTTTTGGGACCCCTTTCTTCTCATCCCCCACTTAATGAATCACCAAGAAACTTTCCAGACAGCAGCTGAAGAGAGTGGCAAACTAGTTTTGAACAATTTGTGAAGATTCGTCAAACGATGCCAAAGTTATTAGCACAACAAAAAACACTTTTCCTATGTAAACTAGGTCATGACTCTACTGGTGACTCCAAGTAGGTTATATTTAGATTAATCTAGGTATGGAAATGGTAAAGTTGAACTCTACAAAGTCTACACTATTGCTTACTTTGCACTAGGAAAGGTAAACTTGACCCCTTTAAATCTAAAACATTCTTTACTGTTGCTTATGTTGTATTTGGTATAGTAAATTTGATCCCTCTATTAAATTCTATCGCTCAGGTTGAAGTGGGGATAGTAAAGGTGACCCCTCCAAAGTCCAACACCTCCCTTACTGTTGCTAATGCTGGGGAGGAAATAGTAAAACTGACCCCTCCAAAGTCCAGCACTTTCTCCACTGTTGCTCAAGTTGTACTGGGAATAGTAAATCTGACCGGTCCAAGGTTCAATACTTTCCCTACTGTTGCACATGTAGTGGGAAAAGTAAACCTGACCTCTCCAAAGTCCAACACTTTCACTAAAGTTGCTTAACTTGGAGTGGAAGTAATATAAATGACACCTCCGAAATCTAATTCATGTTTGATTTAAATTGTTAACATATTTTTTGCGATTAAGTTTTAAGAGGGAATTTAGGGCCAGATGTAGCATTATTCCAAATTGCGACTTGCAATTTGCGAGTCCCAACGACTCGCAAATTGCAACTCGCAATTTGGAATGCAGAAAGGTGTTTCAGACACCTTCTGCAAGAAGCTATGGGGTCGCAAAGACCCACCTCAATAATATTAATGAGTTGGGTCGCAATTTGCGACCCCATAGCGAGCCAGGGCACTCACAGGGATGGTGGCCTGCTGGAACAGCAGACCACCATGTCCGTGACTGCTTTTAAATAAAGCAGTTTTTTTTTTTTCAAAGTGCAACCCGTTTTCCTTAAAGGAAAACGAGCTGCACTTTGAAAAATAAACCGAAACCTTTTGTTTCGGTATTTTTCAGGGCAGGTAGTGGTCCATTGGACCACTGCCTGCTCTGAAAAATTATTTTTAGTGCCAGACACAAAGGGGAAGGGGTCCCATGGGGACCCCTTCCCGTTTGCGCCTGGGTTACCATCCACTTCAAGTGGATGGTAACTGCGCTTTCATTTGCGACCGCAATCGCGGTCGCAAATGAAAATGCATACCATTGCGACTCGCAAATAGGAAGGGAACACCCCTTCGTATTTGCGACTCGGAAATGCATTTTGCGAGTCGGTTCCGACTTGCAAAATGCATTTCAACATAGCAAAGTGGCTTTAGCGACTCGCAAACGGCGTTTTTCGCCGTTTGCGAGTCGCTAAACCTTTGCTACATCTGGCCCTTAGTTTCAATTGTATTTTTCTATTGTACTTCATTTTTAGTTAGAAATATTATTTTTATTTTAGTAACATTACTTTATATTTATTTTAATAATGTTTAATAGAAGCTTCTCATTATATTAGGACTTATTTTAAAGTATATGTTTTTATTTTATGTTATTGAGGAACAAATGTTTTGTATTATACATATATATTTAGTAAATGTAATTATTTTTTAATTTAATATATATTTTTGAAGTTAATATAGTGTTACATATTTTATATTCACTACACTTATCCTTTTAATAATGATATTGTGGTCCACTATATTTTTGTATTCAATATTTTTATACTTTACTTAGGAAGTATGTAAAGTCAATATATGTGACCTAGCTATTTTTGGTGATATTTAATGGTGAAATATTTGTGTTTGTGATATGTCATAGAATCATACCAGGGTTAGGTTTCTGGAGTCTCTAGCACAACACATACAGCTGCCCATAAATGAATACATATCTGAACTGACTGGCTCTGTTTCAACCTAACCAGCGCCACAAGAGAACAATCTAGAATCACCAATCACTCTCCCACACAGCAAACTAGAGGAAGGCGAGCCACTGAAACTTCAAGCCAGGCTCAAGCCTGAAACCTGGGTCTGGCTCAGCTTGAGGGCCTGTTGGAACTTTGAGTTCATGAGAAGCTGAACTTTCATGTGCCTTTGTTCCTTCCTCCCTCTCTGTGCCTGGCTATCGTAGTATGGCCAGCGCTGTGGACTTCGGAACTAGGAGTCCAGGTTCGAGTCTTGACATCGGCTCAACATCCTATGATCCTGGGCAAATCACTTAACCTCCCTATCCCTATAAACAATGAATGGTGGCTTTGTGTAATCTAAGTGGTGCTAATGTAAAGTGATCAAATACTTGCAGGTCGAGTTCTCTTTAAATAGAAACTGTAGACAAATGCACAGAGGTAAAAAGAAAGGCTTACCACAAGAGAAGATAAATAACCATTTCCTGGCTGTTTGGAACAAATTGACACCAGAAATTGTGGATAAATCACAGCTTCCTCATTAACTTGGGTGATTTTAGGCAAATATTTTATTTCACCGAAACTTTTTTTGTTTATTATCACGCATGAAAACACTTTCCCATAAGTGCGTTCAGACTTGCATTTGTACAAAAACCTATTGTGTTTGATTTAATACATTATAATGTTACTCCATAATAATCTGAAAAACATTCAGGGTTTATATGACAACTGTTTTGTCTCTTAGTTCACTATTGGGTCATGTTTAAAAACTATACTTTAAATAAGTATTTCTCAGTGTGGTATTATATTGTGAGGTATTAATGTCAAAGCCTCTACATGTTAAAGAGATGCACTTTTTTAAATTTGGAAGAGACTTCATCATATCTTACACAATGTTTGTTGCATGATTTATATTGCAAACATTTTCAGGGCTTGGTTTGTGCATGTGCTCGGAAGTCCGTACCAGACCATTGGCGAGATTGTTAATTTATTGGCTCACCCACTTCTACAGCTAACACATCACCAAATAAAAGACAGATAGCAATACATTGCCAATAAATGTAACAAGAATGATAAACATACTCAGTATGACATGTGGATTGACACCACATCTCAGTACACATCAGAAGCATCATACCTGCTTCATCAGAACCACCCTCCCACCAACAAACATAGCATCGAGATGTTTTGTAAGAGTGCTGCAAAGCTACTTGAAAAACCTTTTGCAACCAAACGAGACACTTCTCCCACATCAAAGCCGCAAAACAACACTACATACAGCTATTACACACATATACCACTACATTAAATACTATATATAAGGCAACCTACCACCCTCACAGCTTTAAAATGCTTCCCAATAACACGATCCTCAAAGACACCCTCTCAATACATGCATGGGTTGAGATCCTAGGCCGCACTCACATAACAGTATAACTCCAAAACATGTGACAACACCAGAGATTATAACCAACCAAAAAGATCACATTCGAAGTTCACAGTGCCTGCAGCATATAGTAGACTTTCCATGCCATAGCCTGAAAAAATAACACAGAATAGAAGCCTCTTGGTTGTCAGCGTGCTGTGCTTCAACAGTACAATCCACAAACTCATCCCTACAGGGTAAACAGACAACGTTAGATAGATAATTGCACACACTCACACACAATATGATGCTCGACCAACAGTTAATCCCATTCTTCACACAATCATCGCTCTGCATCTCATCGAACACATTGGACAGTCTATGCCATACATTACTAAAAAGCAGAGAGTAGCAGTCACAAAACTGGTAATATGACTCTCCCCAACAGTGCACCCTAATCTCCACAAAATTATGTCTCTTCCAGTTGCATGCACCACGAGACTAAGGTTTTCATTTTAACCACTGTTGTCAATCACGGATTGTCATTCTAAAGTGACAGAGCCGGATGCTATTCTCAGTATGTTTCTCCTAATTGCCGGGTTTTAATGTTATTATACCATTGCACAATTCACCTTAGGGAACAGTAATTATGTTGGATTATATATATGTTTGAGCAAATACCAGCCAGGAAACCTAAAGACCGTGCTCTTTAGTCATAAAGTTAAGTGTACTCAAGATTTGCAGTTTACATAGTGCACTCGTTTGTCCCAAATGCCTTCACCATTCAGACTTAAGCTCTTAATAAGTGATGCTCAGAAAAACATGTCTCAGAAATAAATGGATTATGAGCTCGGGTATATATTGTGTGTTTTACTTTGCTCCAAGCCAAGCTAGTTTATATTTGTTTCTTGAGATTTTATGTTTGCAGAAGAGTGCACAGTATACACAAAACTGCTATGTATTAAGAGCAAGAGCAATGGATTACAGTGATGAATAAAACAGTTCAATTAATATCCCAAAGGGATCTTTGCAATAAAAGAAAATTCTATAAAAGGTGTAAATACGTTTCTTTAGAACTAAGAAGTTTGTATAAAAGAATGAGATTGTATTTCAATCTCAAAATCTGTACTGTTCCTAGTTTTCGCTTTTAATAGACAAGTAAAAAACAATATCGCTATTTGTAACATAGATCGTGAGAATAAATACGAATGAAGAAAAAATTACTTCATTCACAGTTTAGGAATTCTTATTTTCCAACCCCTGAGTGTAGTAGGATAGTAATGTAAATGTTGCTCCTCACGCATTCATATGTGGCTGCTCTTGCTGTGCAGACTCGATGCTGTTAAGTAAGCGCAAACCTGAAATGAGTGAAAATTGAAGAGACCGCACATTCATATATTTAAAGATTAGAATGCACAATCCTTGTTTTGGCTTGTATTTTTCCACTTTCTGTTTTGCAGGCTATTGACATTCAAACCAGTTCGTCAACACACTATTTGCACCTCCTTATATGGGACTCCATAGCCATTGATTCAATTCGGAATATTCCCTGCTTTGGAAGCCCTACAAGCAGCTTTGAGTCACCCCGTTCCATTGGTAGGTTGTTTCATTTATGTAGATTATCTGTGTGTATTTGTAGGGGCACAGGCCCTGTTTAACCTCCTTCGTATTATGAACCTTGGGGCATTGCAATGTAATAGAATTGTGCACATAGCTCTTAACATTACCAGGGCCAATTCACAAAAACGTCTGAGTAGAGGAGTACTACATGAATGCTCTTTTAAGTACTCTTACATGCCTTTGTAAATCGACTTGAAAGATTCAACTCCCTATTAATAAAGAAGACAAAGGGTCTGATTATGACCTTGGCATATGGGATACTCCGTCAAAAACATGATGGATATCTTGCTCGTTGTTTCACAAGTTCCACAGAATATAATGAAACTGAACTTGCAATATTGTGGATGGAATATCCGTCATGTTTGTGACGGAGTATCCCTATCCACCAAAGTCATAATCAGGCCCAAAGTCCTTTAGATTTGTACTCAATGTTTGTGAACGCACCCTGAATAATAATATCTTATTTCCATCTCAGATGTTTTGGGGCCAATTCTCAAAGAGTAGTTAGTACCTTTACACACTGCAAAATGCCTTTGTGACTAAGCCCCCAATGGAGTACGTCTCCATGTAGTAAATGCAAATGTAATTGTGACATTACACACACACACAGGATGATTAACAAATCAACATGTAGTGGTCTTGTCATTGTTTAAGGTAATTTTGAAGTTCTCCCCTTAAGGGGTGGCTTGTTGAAGTGTCTAAACACCTTTAAGTTGATTGTGAGCAGTGAGTCTAAACTGGTCCCAATGAAGTCACCAGATGACTGACAATAAGGAGCTGAAATATGTTGACTCTGATCACCACTGGGTGAGTAAGATAAATAATTTGATTTTAGTCTAGGAAGAGAATGTATGATAATAATAGAAGTGGTTGATAGTTATTTTTTCAATGCATTTTTAATTTTCTACTCCCCTTCCTATTTGATTTCTACATGCACAAAGTTAGATGCAGTAATTAAGTGGTAAACCTAATATTATCCAAAATCAGCTGTTTACCTCTGAGGCAGCATATTAGTGTTACACCAAATAGGGATAGATGACCAGGAGACAGCTTAATGGCAAGAGGGTAACACTTGGTTCAGTTCCCTGACTTCATTAGTAGGAATAAGGCACCAATGATGAGCCACAGGAAGTTTTGTCATTCACTGAAGACCAGTGAAACCATTCTGTGACTCTGAACTGACTTTAATGCCTCCATCTGGATACAAATAAATCATTTACACATAGTTCAAATAGCACTACTCACAACCATCCAACATATGGGGGAACATAAATTCTAATTACTCTAATTGGTGCATCCTTGAAAAGTATTCAAGATGTTTCTGTTATTTCCTTAACAGGGTTCTTGTTTATTTGAATCAGTGGCCATGTAACTCGGGGCCCTAGAATTAATTCACTGCTGTTTCTTGATAAACTTAGAGGTTCTAGGATTTATAGGGTTGAGTCAGTCTTAGCATGTGCTAGCGCATGCTTCTTGCCTGCGAGACACTGTTGTTAACAAAAAGCGATTGGAGCCTGCCCGTTGCTTCACATTTGTTGGCTTGCATGGCACTCATCTTCACAACCTCGTAAGTCATCACTGCAGGCCAAGCCTAATTTCTGATACTATCCGTGGAGCAGGGACCAAGCATTTATTGATTCAACTTAATCAGTGCCCATCCTCTGCTAACTATGTGAGGTACTATTTTGTTCTTTCTAACTTTTAATGCAATGCAAACAGGTGTGTGACTGGCAAAAACATGGCCAGCAAGGCAAACACAACTGCAAAGATTTAACTAGTTAACTTTCTTTTATTTTGCCAAGTCTTCTTTTCTCACGTTGCACTCATGTTTTCTTTTTTTTGCTTGTGGGAGCTGTTCTCAAAAGATGAGGATTATCTTGTTCTAATTATTGCAAAGCCACATTGTTTCTTACTTATGTGTAATTTCTGAAATGATGCTTTAAAACAATTGTGCAGTACAACCCAAACCGTCCCACTCCAATCTGCCCCACAATTCACGCCAATCCAAACCATCTCATACAAATCTACCCAACTCAAGCCAATCCACCCCACTCCAATCCAAACCATTCACCCTAATCCAGCCGGCTCCAACCCTCCCAATCTACCCCACTCAATCCAATCCACACTAGACCAATCAAATTTACCCCACTGCAATCTGAAGCACTCACCCCAATCTGTTTTACTCTAATCCACCACACTCCAATCATCCCAACACACCCCACTCCAATTTGCTCCACTCCAATTCACCCACTCCAGTCCAAAACTATGTGCCCCACTCCAATGCAAAACAAACTGCCACACTCCAAAACAATCTGCCCCACTCCAATCCAAAACAATCTGCCTCACTTCAATCAAAAACAATCTGCCTTAACCCAATCGAAAACTACCTGCCCCAGTCCAATCTAAAACAATCTGCCCCACTCCAATTCAAAACAATCTGCCTCATTCCAATATGCCCCACTCCAATCCAAAATAATCTGCCCACTCCAACCAGCCTAACTTCAATCAAAAACAATCTGAACCAATTAGTTGCAAAACAATCTGCCCCACTCACTCCAGTCCAAAACAATCTGCCCCACTTCAACCCAGCCCAACCCAATTCAAAAACAATCTGCCCCACTCCAATCAGCACCACTCCAATCGAAAACAATCTGCTGCACTCCAATCTGTCCCACTCCAATCCAAAACGATCTGCCCACTCCAACCCACCCTCTCCAATCTGCCCCAGTCCAATCCAATACAATCTGTTTCACTCCAGTCTGCCTCACTCCAAGCCAAAATAATCTGATGCACTCCAACCTGCCCCTCTCCAATCTTCCCCACTCCAATCTGCCCCACTCCATTCCAAAGTAATCTTCCCCATTCTAATCCACCCCACTCCAACCTGCCCCACTCCAATCCAAAACAGTCTGCCTACTCAAATCTGCCCACTCCAATCTGCAACACTCCCATCCAAAACATTTACCCCAATCCAATCCAACCCATTACAAGCTTCCCAACCCCAATCCACTCCAATCTGCCCCACTCCAATCCAAAACAATCTGCCCCATTCCAATATGCCCCACTCCAATGCACCCCACTCCAATCTGCCCAACTCCAATCCACCACACTCAAATCTGCCCACTCCAGCCCAATCCACCCCACCCCATCCACCCACTCTATCACAATTCACCCCACTCCAACCCACCACAATCCAACTCACTCCAATCAAATCTTTCTGACTCTGCTTCTACTACCTTTTACGTGATTAGACATCTGGCTCAGGAGATTACTTAATACGGAATGGGACAGTTTTTGGGTAAGCAGGGTTTAGGGAGAGCTAAGGAGGGGTTTAGGGAGAGACATGCATCAACTCACAAAAGAGTAAGCACATCCATATTCACAAATTGCACTTCTAAAGTTACCACAGCCAAAAAGGACACAAACAGGATAACTGACTGTGATGCTGCCTTTTTGAATGGATTTGGCAATGGCCGACTTTGTGTTGGTAAAGGGGCACATCATGCAGGTTAATGCAATTTAGAAGCTTGCATTGTGTGTACAGGAGAAAATATTAAAGACTATTCTCCGCTGCACTTTACCAGAGACGGTAAATTACTCTATTGCAATACTTATTCATAGAGTGAGAGGCTATGTGTAAAATAGGAGACGCCTACGAAAGGAGACAGAACAATGGCTAAAAGCGAACACCCTTTCCTTTCCCATTAAAAAGTATTGAATGGTGCGGAATTCTGGAAAGCCAAAGGGCTTAGTAACAGAAAAAATAGATTTGCTTGGGAATATCATTGCACTCCAAGAGACACATATATCTCATGTATGTCTTAAATTACTTCTCACTCACCCTGAGTATATGAGTCATACAGCAGTAACAGAAATCTTTCCTTGCCCCTATGCTCTTATTCTTCTGGATGCACATTTCTCATAATCATTCAACCCTCCTAACAGTTAACTTTCCTTTATGAAGAGACCACCATTCAATACCAATAGTTCTGTTTACAACTATCTTGTAATCTAATTAGAGCACAGAAGATGTGCATTTTATAACAATGTAACTTTTTAGCTTGTCGCTATACCTTTTTAAATTCTCTTTATTGTTCTTTTCTTTACACCAGTATAAACATGACAATGTATATTCATTTGTCACCAAAAGATTGAATGGATACACAATTTTCACTTGGTATTATAAAGTATACTATCAGACATAATAAAAAATGCAAAACAAGACCATGGAAGCATTGCAGCATGAATGAAGGCATGACAGCCTCTAAACATAACGCATAAACAGTCAGAATTCCTTGCAGGCAGTCTGGTAGTTAAGGGATAACATGAAAGTAACATAACAATGAATAAATAAAAGTCATGTAGGATATTAGGACATGTCATGTAAAGGGTATGCGGGTAGGGGAAATATTGAGGGATGGGCAGTGAAGAGAAGTAAAGTGTAGATGGTATCATATATAGTGAACACAATATCAATACATGATTTAAGTGGCAGATGGACTAAGGGTCCAGTCACAAGAATATAATTCACCTGTTCCATCAAACTTTTCATTACCCACGACAAAGTATGTGAACCACTCATATGAGGTACACTGAAAGATATCGACCTTCAAGAGAGTCAAGTCCTGCTGGTATGATGACATAGAGTCACACAGACACTGTCTGAGATTATCCACTTTGAGTACCTAGTTATCTTTCAGGGTAAGGGAACACAGATTGGTTTCCAGGATGGCATATCATAACAACCAGTAAGTGAAATAGGGGATGTCCAAGGTGTTCCTGGGGCCTGTTACCATGGACGACAATTCACAAAAATGCCAGGGGTAGCAGAAGTGACATCACATGCCTTTTGATCTCCACTTACTTGCACATACCCACAAAATCACACTTACATACACTCTCACATAAACACACTTTCACCCACAAGCACATACACAACATTCAACTAAAACCATTTTTACTTAACTCAGCTGCCATGGCTGGGGCTATTTCAACTAAATGTACTCCATTTTTATTACACTAATAGTGAATAATATGCTATTATTCTTGTGTTCCAATTCTTTATTAATTTTATAAACATGTATAAACATAAACTGTTCATTGACTATATAAAATATACAATATATAATCAAAAAAGACCAAGTGCACCAAGAAAGACTTTCCATAATCATTCCGTATTAAATAATAATAAGAAGAGAAAGAAAATACACAACATACTATTAAGAAACATTTAAACAATTTTCTGTTTCAATATACTTTCCCAGAACATACCAAAAAAGAAAAAAAAGAAAGAAATTGACAACCTTTAAAATTACAAGAAACTTATACAAATGTTTGATGACTATGATCTAAAATGGATGTATTTCTCATCAAAGCATCATAAAGAATAAAAAGAAGAACACAATTATTCTAAGAAAGAGCTCCAAATACTATCAAATTGTTTTAAGTTGTTTTTCAGTTTATACATCACTTTTTCAAACTGTGCAATTTCAAACATATCCTTCAACCAAGATTGGACCGTTGGTAAAACATTAGATTTCCAAAATGTAATATATTAACTTTTGCCAGACTAATTGCCATAGATAACCATCTGAACATTTGTGGAGAAATTCTACCCATTCCACAAGTATTGTGTAATAAAAACAATTGGGGTGATTGAGACAAGATATTAGGAACTATTTTTCCTAAATGGTTTGTTATCTGTATCCAAAATTGCTGAATCTAGGGACATTCCCATAAAATACGTACAATATCGCAATTAGGTTGATGACATCTCCAACAATCAGAGATTGGACTAAGTTTAGCAGAGTAAAGTTTGGAAGGTGTCTAATGCCACCGATGTAGTATTTTAAAGTAATTAAATTTTAAGCTTACATCATGAAGGCCCTGATTATAATTCTCCAGAACTTTAGCCCAATCTTTATCTGAATAAGTAATATTAAGTCGTGTAGACCACCATGTTTTTAAAGTTTCAGATGTATCATCTGAAAATGATCTATCGATTAGTAAAGAATATAAACCGGATACCGTGCCTTTGAAATGTTTCCATTTATAAATATAACGAACAATAGATGATTGTTTCATAGGATCTATATTCAAGTTTGTTTTGGAGTTTAGAATGGACGATATCAGAATATAATTGTTAAACTGTTATTTTGGAAGTTTATACGTCTCTTGCAATTGTGATGATGATTTCAAAGAGTTATTCCATGTGTATAGGTCTGAAAGAGTATTCACTTTATGATTTCTCCAGACAAACCAATCAAGTTCTTTACCCTTATAAATAATTGCAGAATTATTCCAAATTGGAGTGTCTAAGCGAATATAGGTATTATATTTTATAATTGTATGAGCATTTTGCCATGCTAATTGACAAGAATAAATAACTGGATTTGAGAATTGGGAATATTTTGGACATTTGGTGTGATAAATATCCATGGGAGAAGTAGATTTCAGTAAAAATTGTTCCAATTTCACCCATAATGGTGTATTATCATTTATGGATATTATATATGTTGAATGCGATAACTGTTGTGCTATTCAATAATTTTCTAAATGTGGGAGTCTTAGACCTCCTTTTAAAGAAGAGGAATGTAATTTTGAACTACTTATACAGGGGTTTCTTCCTCCCCAAATAAAGCGGGTTACCAAAGATGAAGTACTTTTGAAAAAGTTAGAAGTAATTGGGAGTGACAGCATACTGAACACGTAATTGAATTTTTGAATTGTATTTAATAATCTGTATTGTACCCCACAGTGATAGATTTAATTGAGACCATCTTATGAAATCTCTTTTAAGTTTATCCATGATGGGATTCAAATTATCCATCATAATATTCTTCAACGCAGTATTACGTAGAGTCCCAAGATATTTAAGATGTGAAGATTTCCATTTAAATGGGAAGTTACCTAGTGAAGCTGGTGTAGTATTATTGTTCATTGGCAGGGCTTCACATTTAGACCAATGAATCTTATATCCGGAAAATATCGAGAATTGATTTAAAAGGGTAATCAAGGTTGAACAGAAGAGTCCGGGTTAGACATTGTTAGTAAAATATAATCTGCATAATAAAAAGCTTTTACCTCTCCCGATGGGGTAGTATTACCTTGTATATTAATATTTTGTCTAATCGCAATAGCTAGAGGTTCCAGAGCTATAAGAAACAGCAATGGAGATAGTGGGCATCCTTGTCTGTTACCACGAAGAATTTTAAAATAAGGAGATGTGAAGCCGTTATAAGTGATCGCAGCAGTTGGGGATTGATACATTCCCTTAGTTAGAGTAGTAAAGTCAGTACCAATACCTATTCTATTCATGGTTCGAAATAGGTATCCCCATTCTACTCTATCAAAAGCTTTTTCTGCATCCAGGGATAGTAAAACATTTTCCTCTGATTTGTTGCCATAATAAATGTAGAATTGTTCGAAGATGATTTGAAGAGGATCGAGATGGAACAAAACAGACTTGAGATGAATAGATAAGTGATATGATGACTGAATTTAAGCGAGTCACAAGTATTTTAGCCAGAATTTTAATATCAGAATTTATTAGTGCGAAAGGTCTATAACTAGAGCATTCTTATGGATCTTTGTCACGTTTAAGAATTACAGTAATACGTGCTTGTAAAAATTCTGGAGAAAAATGACCCTTTTTTAAGTGTTCGCTAAAATAAGTTTGTAATAATGGGATTATTTGAGCTTTTGTGATCTTATAAAATTCGATGGGAAAACCATCCTCTCCAGGAGCTTTATTGTGGCTAGACAGTCAATAGCTTTTGCAATTTCTTCAGTTGTTATGTGCCCCTCTAATCTTAATTTATGTTCCTGGGTTAATTTTGGGATCTTTAAATTAGTGAAAAAGTCATCTTTCTCCTTAGTATCTTCACAGTTCAGTGATGTATATAGTGTTTCACAATAAATCTGAAATTGTGCGAGTATATCTGTTGGTAATGTCAGTAAATCATTTGAAGAATTTTTAATAGCAGGTATCGTTCTGGAGGATTCCTGTTGACGTAGTTGATATGCTTGAAGTCTTCCATCTTTCTCCCCCTTTCATAATTACGTTGCCGAACTAAAAATAGACATTTTTTGGCATGAGAAGTATACAAATTATTAAGTTTGAATTTGGCTGAAAGTAGATTTTTTAAAATCAAGGGAGATTCAGTTTTACTGTAATCTTTCGAGAGTGATAAAGCTTCCCTTTCCAGTAATATCCTTTCACTATTCACTTTTGTTTGGAGAATATATGAATCTCTTATAATCATTCCCCAAATGACTGCTTTGCCAGCTCCCCATAGTATACCAGCATCTGTGACTGAGTCCTTATTCTCATCAAGGAATTGTTCAACATGTTGACATATGTTTAATTTGGCTTGAGGTGTTTTATATAAAGAGATATTGAATCTCCAATTAGGTTTAGGATTCTGTGTTAATCCAATAGTAATATGTATATCTATTAAATCATGATCTGAACGGCTACAAGGAATAATTCCTGCATGGGTTATTGATTGTAACATTGCGGATGAAGTTAGAAAATAATCTATTCTAGAACGGACTAAATGTGGACAAGATGTGAACGTATAATCTCTATCATCTGGATGTAACAAACGCCATGGTTCCTGCAATGCAAACTCTTCTATACGATCTTTTAAGATATGTCTGTCACTTGTATGAAAAATGTCTGGTTTGCCCAATCTATTAATGAATGGCTCTATGGTGACTGTCGTAGGTCGGGCGATCAAGTACACCAGACTGTTTGGTTCTTTAGGTAAGTAAGTTTTATTGTTCTTTTACAGAGTGGTTTTTCTTTACTCTGGGTGAGTCTGGGATAGGAGGTGGTAGACGTCTTCTCTCTTCTGGGTGCTAATCTCGTCTTCTTCTTTCTTTCCTTTCCATAGGCCTCCCGGGAAGCGTGTGGAGACAGAACAATAATAGGTACGGTAAGTGATTGTTTTAAACTCTCTCTATCTCTCTCTATCTCTTTTTTTACTCTAATTTGCTCAACACTTATTTTCTCTGTCTTTCTTCTTCTCCTCTGTTCTTATTTCATCTGTTCCTCTTGGTTCTTCCTTCACCCTGTTTTCCTTGTTTTACCCTTTTTTTTTCTCTCTGTTGCCTGTGGGGAGGGTTCCTCTTTCTCTCTCTTTTCTCTGTCTATTATCCGGTTTTCCTCTTTTCCTGATTCTTTCTTTCTTTTATTGCTATGTTTCTTTTCTCTTTATTGTCTGTAGTTGTCTGCTTCTTTATTAATATTTTTCCTCTTTCCTTTCTGCCTGGTCTGCTTCTAGCTCCTTTCCTCTCCTTCTCCTAATTTCGGCTCAAACAATCTTCCTATGATCAGTCCATTCGTCTTCCCCTTCCCCCACCCTCCTTTCTACCCCGTTTTCCCTCCCGTTCGTGCTCTTGGTGTTTTAGGTGCTCGTGTATCCCTTCCTCCTCCCCCCTCCCTTTACCCGTTTTGAGCCCCGTACCTGGACTGGCCACGCTTCTCCTGAAGTGTGGTGGGTCTACGCGTGTGCTCCCCGGGGCCATCAGTCTTCGTCCCAGGGTTGGGACTGTGAAGGTGTCGGCTCCGGTCGGCTCGCCTCCCAAGGACTCCGGGTGTCTTCTGCTCCTTCTCCTTCGTGGTCGTCCTCCTTCGGTTCCGTCCATTCGCGGGTCGGCTCCTCCGGGAATCTCCTTCTGATCGTCCTCCTCTGGGGTCACGGGACCTCCCCTTTTACGGGCCGTGCTTCCCGCGAACACTGCGGGGAGCCAATGAGAGGGTAGGCTCTCTGGGATGCTTCCGTGTTGCTAAGGGCAGAGGCAGCACAAGTCGAAGTTGTGTGCGGGTCGACATGGTCTGACCCGTCACAGTGACATTCCAATATCTCCCCGATTATTACTGGTGTAGATCCGAAAGAAGGTTATAACCTACTAATCTTAGAAATAAATATTGTTTTGGAGTTAGTGGGTGCATATATCGTGCCTATGATCATAAAATAATTTCTGACTATGTTTGAATAATTTTATATGGTAAGTTTTTATGAAAAAGAATAGCTACTCCACATTTCTGAATAGGTGTATCATCATTATTAGAGTTATTCCGGGCTATGCTAGCATGTATAACTTGACCAACCCAATCTCTTTTCAGTTTTTCGCTTTCTGGTTCACTAAGATGTGTTTCTTGCAATAAAGCAATATCTGGGTTTTGTTGTCCAAGAAAATTAACTATCTTTTTGCTCTTAATAAAATGTGTCAAACCATTAACATTCAGGGATATAACATTCTGGAGTTTCAACTTATAAACTGACATATTTAGAATAAAAAAACAATATCAAACCAAGTTCTAATGATAAGAAAGAATATAAAATAAAGATAAGAAAAAAATAAGAGGTTGTAAAGTTCCAAATGTGTCAGTATGTATGAATTTTAAGAGTGAGTGAGTTCTCAAATCAGTTAAACTTTTATATTAAATCAAAATAAGAAATGATCATTTACCAGAACTATCAATACGAAATAAATTGTCCAACACAAGTGATAAGACAATTATGTACACTTAACAACTAAAACTTTAATTTGGGGAGATAAACTGATGTGTCATGGAGAGGTGAGCAGAGAAGAGGATGGTTATGCCATTTCAAGTGTAAAATAATTATCCGCTATCATAAACAAATATGGTCATGCAATGAAATAAATGTTAGGGAGGAAGTAAGTAAAACATAATCGTCTATGATTAATATTTCAACTTTGATCAAGGTTTCAAGGGTGATCTGGATTAATCTCTTGGATGATATTTTTTCCAGGCTTTAAGTTTACCACCATGTGACCAATGGCGTTGAACAGTCTCCCATTCACCTTGATCCGAATCATCTGGAGTGTTGGATGGAGAAGATTCTTTTGTTGGTGAAGAAGAAAAAAACTTATGTTCCATCTCTGAGTCCTTTTCATCTAAGTCATTCAAAAAATATTCCAAGTCATGAGGATCTGAGTATTCCTTGGTTTTCCCTTGAAAAGTTAAATCATAGTGGCCGGCTCCAAAAGACCATATTTTATATCTCTTTTTTTTTAATCAGCGTGTAGATTTAAAAATTGTTTTCTTTTGAAGTTAGTAGGTGCTGAAAAGTCTGCTGTGATGATTACCTGAAATTTTTCATTCTCATATGGACCATGTTTTTAGCTGCCATGATAATTTGACGCGTTTGTTGATATCATAGACAGCAGGCTAAAATATGTTGAGGTCTTGTAGAGTGGTCCATTCCACATGTTTGAACACGATGAGCTCTTTGAAATTCTAAAGGCATTGTAAAAGTGATGTTTGTCAAGGTTGGGATTAAAGTGGTCAAAAAGTATAGAATATTATCTTTCTCTATTTGTTCTGGAAGACCTATAATTCTGAGATTATTTCTTCTACTCCGATCCTCTAAATCAATAGTTTTTTGCTGTAGATACCAACTATCTTGACTAGTATCAGGTGTCTTATCGAGGCGGGATTCAATATTCATAATTCGATTGTCCATTGACTGCATGCAGGATTGGAACTTGATAACATCGTTCCTCAAACCTTGAACTTCTGTAGTATTAGTAGAGACTGTTTTGTCCAGGGGCACAATGGAAGATTTTTTGTCTAGTAGTTCTTTCAGAATGGTATCCATTGCCGCTGAGGGTAGTTCAGTAGAATCAGCCATTTTACGTTTGGAGTCAGTGACGTCACGATTTGATAATAAGGCTGCACTATATGTCAGCTGCCTTACTACTTTAGGATCTGACAAAGGGAGTATCAGTTATCTTTCAAAGTTCTGTTTATAATGATTGCTTGATTCTATTCACCATTATAATACTTACATTGCAGCATACATTCCACTTCCCTTTCAAAACACTTGTTATATGCATGCAGAATAACACAAAAATATGGAGAAAGAAATAAAGTGCTTCAAATTCCGTCTCCCTATGCGATCGTGACATCCGCCGAATAGTTTGTAGTCAGTTCTGCCAAAGTGATATTGATTCTGTTAAACCGTATTTATGTTAACCTTGCTTCTTCCAGATTGTGTCATGTTATGGTAGAATCATTCAGATCGGACAATACTCAATGTATCATACAACAGATGCTCAGCACAGTGAGGTAAGGAGCGAATGCATTTCCCTATTTTTTTTCTCCAAGCTAAGCGTATGTTAACTCGCCGTCTTACGTAGCGCACTACATCATGATATAATCATTCAGGTAAATAAAGCATCCAGAGGGGGCGCAGGATGATTTCAACGTTGGTGTATTAAGGCGAGAAGTGCACGCGTTTATCGGTTAGCGCTAGGCCGCAGGCCTGGTCTCTTGTCGAATTTCACTTCAAGCTGCACTATTTAATGATCAGACACGTTTGAGATCATTTATTACCAGGTTGCGTGGTATAATAAGGTGAAACACGCACACATCACTAAGTTTAGAGATTCAGAAGGAAACGTTCTGTGCCAGTCAGAGTTTGAAACAAAATGCACGGTACCAATTAGACCTCCGCATGACGATTTCAATGTTTGGTGTATTGAGGTGAGAAGTGCACGCATTTATCAGTTACCGCTAGGCCGCAGGCCTGGTCTCCTGCACTACTTAATGATCAGACACGATGAAGATCGTTCAGAAGCAGCATGTGGCATTTCCCGGTTATGTGGTATAACAAGGTAAGAAGCGCACGCATTCCTAAGTTTTGAGATGTATAAGGAAATGTTCCGTACCAGTCAGAGTTTGAAACAGAGTTCGCGCCGCCATTTTGGCCTCGCCAATCAATGTAAATTACAGCATTTAAGTTAATTGCAGAGCAAGTTGTTCACAGGTTTTAAATTCTACGCCATCCTGCAGGGTTCCGACAAGTATTCTCCCTTTTTCTTGAGATATTGATATCGGAGAAATGTCTTTTGGCTTGTTCCCTCGTCTCCGTTCCTTTTGGCTCTAAAGAAGAGCCACCATCTTCATCAGCGCTTGGCTCTGCCCCGGGAATATACTATTGTTCACTATTAGTGTAATAAAAATTGATAGAAAGCAAAGAGAGTGAAGCCCCGACTAACGTCCATGAAGACGAGCTGCCCTTGAGTTGCTGCCACTGAATTTTCCACCTCTGTGGCCAGGAGTCGCAAAAGACAAGCTAGGGGTCGGCCCCCAAATGACGTCCATCACTGTTACAATCAGTATTGACTTAATCCGCTCTACCATTTCCACCTTGACCAGCTTGTATGTTTGGCTCCTCCATCTTCCCAGACTTACTTTTGTGAGGGTAAGCCTGCCTTGTACTTTGTAGACTTTTTACACCACACCAATTCTTATGCCCACAAGTATTCTGCATGCGTTGACTCATTCGTGTATGCAGTCGTACTTTCCACGTTGACAGAGATCTAATATGTGGGTATGTGAGTGGGTGGTTATAACTGTATTGCCACAATTGTTTACATATTAATGTATATTTGTAGTATCTTTCTTCTCCTTTCTACAGGTCAACGTTACCCAAAAAACGAGTCTCCAGACCTAGGGGAACTTTATTTAGTGTTTTGTGTAAAGAGGCTAGCATTTTAGGAGTAGGGACATTAACCAGTAGGTTCATCCCTGTTAAGCAGGGTGGGAAAAATAGGGTCCTGAAAAAATGCTGGTTGACTTAGAGAGCAGTCTTCCGTGAAACATTTAGGCCATAGTTGATGGACCAAAGAATGATTAGGGTTCAATTGGTCCTCACATTGTTTTTAATCTAGAAATGCCCTGAAATAAATATTTTAATGTAGGAATTCATTCAATTTTAGTATTCACATTGTTTCTGCTCATTCCACATGTCACCCACCAGTATCACTGACACCCTGCCATGGACCACTGGCATATAAGCAATCCCCTAAAAAAAGCTCCTCTTTTTGTATGGGGCCTACAAGGCATTGCACCGCCCTCCTAGCAAGCGGCAAAACCCTATGTGTGCCACATAGATGGGTGACAGTTCATGTTTCTAGGTGGACCTGTTAGACTAACAGGGTTATTGAAAATATTGAAATAACCCTACCACAGTTCTAGGATAGAGGGTTGTATTGGAAAGACATTTCCTTTTACTTGTTGGTTAGTTTTGGAAATATATTTGACGGACCGATTCCAAACGTCCAGCCCACCCCATCCTCTTCGGTTGTATGCAGTGAAGTGCAGAGTTCACCTAAGTGGAAGAAAGTATATATGGGGTGAATATATTTATGGCTATTACATAGTCGGCATGTGCGTGATGGTGGCACAGTTCTCCAAAAATGGGCTGCAGATGTACAAAGAAACCTGGCCTTGCAATTTATAAAGGGTTTGTTCCTGTATCACATTTGAAAAAGTTCTGACCGTCCACAGCCTTAGGATACATATTTTGGCAGTAGGTAATGTTTGTTCATCCATCTATACCAATCCACTGAGGTGTCTATATTGTATAGAATGTCATGAACAGGGTCTTGCTGGCAGTGGCGTAACAAAACTTGTACCCCATCCCCCCACAGACCAAGTCAGGGTCCTGCCCCCCCCCAAGTACAATCTAGTGTGCTGAGGGGGCCCCCCCTCCAGCTCGCCCTTCGCACCATGGGAGCTGCGGTGGCCTTTGTTACGCCACTACAGTAGCTGGGCTAGTGGCATGACGGGATAGTCACTAGTATCTTTTAGTGTTTTCCTGATAGCTTTTCAATAGTAGGAGATAAGTGTACATGTCCAAAGGACATGAAATAAGTCACATCCATGGGAATTACATCTCCAGCATTTGTCATAGATGAACAGTTTCTCCACATAAAAAAGTTTCACAGCATACCGGTAGTATAGTATTTTAAAATACTGGTATTTTAAACAGGCCTCTCTCAGCTCCCTGACATGTGACATAAGAAGGGAATTGCAGTTGTGTTGTGAGTAGTCTACCCCAGTAATACACACCAGTGATTTCTAATGCCTTGCAGTGCCATTTAGTCTACCGAAGTAAAGAGGATATTCTAATGTCCTGAATTTACACCTTTAGAAGTACCCAATTGCTTCACGTAGGAGACTGGCACATGTCTGAGCAATGAAGGAGCTGTCAGCATTAACAAATTTGATTGGTTGGCAATTACAAATTCTGATGTAGTTCTGTGAAAGAGAGTATCATTTGTCAATAAACAGTTCATTGTTAATATGCCCTGAGAAAACAATTTTTGCCAGGTAATGGTGTGTTTTTTAATGAACAGCCCTGTATTGTGCCAAATAGGTGTATTGTTGTGAATGTATGCATGTATCTTTGAGCGTTTATGAGAGTATGCCAATTATTTCATCATTGCCTTAAGTGTGGGGCGGTGGGTGTACTTAGAGCTCGGATATTTTTACAATATTCGCCTGGAGTTGTATGTACATTTACCTTTTAAACAGCTACCCGCATTGGTGGACAAGTATATTCAGGTGTCATGTATGCCAGTTGTGAGAGTTTCTGTGGCAAGTGATACAGGTGCGTGTCAGGGAGTCGTAAACCACCTTCAGAGATAGCAGCACGTAGCTTGGGCACTTTTCATCTAGGCTTTCAGTTGCCCACACAAACCTTTTTATGCCATGACTCACATTTTTTCAGTATGGACTGAGAGTTAGCGATGTACAACATCCCTAGTAGATTATTGTACCAAGGAGCAACTACCATTTTTCTATCACCTGTATTCAACTCCATAAGGATAGCTTCTGTGCTGACCAATGGTTAAAGTTACTTTCTGTTTTAGTTATGAGTGGCTGTAGGTTGTCCTGTAGTCCTCTATTGACCAACACCCCTTAGTATTTTGTTTCTATGTCAGCCATATGAAGTCATCTTCCCCTACTGATGCCATTAAGATATCTTTTAAAAAGGTAATATTTCACACTTATGCCAGCTGATTTTGTATTCTGAAAACATTGAGAAAGCATTGTTTAAGGAGATCACTGCTGGTATGGCCATGGCATAGCTTTTATGGGTATTATGTTGTCCGCAAACAACATGACTTTTGTAGGACCAGGCTCCAGTGTCTATTTCCTTGATCATGTCTAATTGTATGATGACTACTGCCAGGAGTTCTAGTGCAATGTGAAATAACATAGGGATATGTATTGTGTCTAAAAACATGTATAATTTCTGACATAAAATCACACAATCAATCTGAGTGGTTGTGTCATCACCTCCAATATGGGTAGATTCCTGCTCTCCCCAGTGGCTGTAATAAGTACCCCCTTCAAATGTGTCATAATGGTCATCTCTAATTTGCCATTAGCTAATAATTATATGTGATTCCTAGAGGACCTGCCTGGCGCAAAGCCATCCTGCATGACAAGAATCAAGCATGGCAGTACTTACTTAGTGGCACATCAAGAACCTTTGCCAGTATTTCTGTATCAATTTAATTGGTGAAATAAGTCTGTAGTTTGAATGGAGAAGGTGATCTCTACCAAGTTTGGAGAGGACTGTTATGATCACTCTATAGAGTTTCTGTCCAAGGCCACCAGTTGTTTCTGACTCCTTATAAAAATCAATCAAGACTGGTACGGTCTGTGTTTTACTGATACTATACAAGTCTCCTGGAAGTCAATCAATTCCAGGTGATTGATTGTATGGGAGTTCCAAGATCACTGCTTCTAATTTCTCTGAAGAACCTTTCCCCCCTAAGAGGGCTCTACTCTCATCAGAGTCAGTAGTTTAACATTCACTAGGAAGGCTCAGTCAGCCTCCTGTGTGTCAAGATGCCTTACATTGTACAAGTTTCAGTGGTATTCGGCAAAGACTTTAACTATGCCCATGTGAGTGTGTAAGACTTTAACTATGTCCATGTGGGTGTGTGACTGGTGGTTTAATCTAGAGCACCTGCCATGCACATACAATCTGAAAGTGTATTCTGTATCCCTGGAGCAGAATCAAATAAGTTACGTCCTGTATAATATCACCCAATATGGCTCTGTCAAGGGCATTTTGTTCCTCATTAGGACCATTTCTATCTGTAGTTGGATTTCTTGCTATATTCCAATCCCCTCCCACAACTGTACTAGTATTTCCCATTTCAGTAACGATTTGAAAGAGGGACGAGAAGACTTTGGTTTTGGCAATGTTCGGTGGGTGTTCTGCCAAAATATTGTTTCAAAAATATTGTGAGGTAGAAATATTCAGTAAAAAATGATGAAATGAGAAGAATATTGTGGGATAGAATATCGAAGGATCTTTTTTTTAACTATTTGTTTCTTATTGTTAAAATATAATTGTGTTTTGTATGTACTGGGTATGTATTTGTATTGTACTAAAATACAGTTTGATTTTTTTAAATGTATGTTATAATTTGGAATATTACTTTTGAATTGGGATGTTGGCTTTGTAGGGGAACAGGATGAGAAGTAAATCTTATTAATTTTGTTAAAAAAAATTATTTTCACTTTTTTGTGAGACATACATTGATTTTTATTGTGTATTTGTAAACAGTTACAATGTTTTACATGTGTTAAAATGTTTATGAATTATTTTGAAAATAAGAAATGTAGTCATGTTGGGTAAATATATTTATGCTGCGAATATTTTATTTTGTTACTCTTTTGTTATAATCTTTGCAATGACTTATAATTTTTTATATTGTTAATATTCATTGATATTAGTTAATAATTCATTTTGATAAACCCTAAAATAGGTAGTTAAATGATAATATTTAATATAATTTGTCATGTTTTTTAATTGTTGCATTTATCATTGGACCTTTCCTTATGTATTTTTAAAAACCTTCTTTTTTTACTCATTTTTTAAATAAATTTTTGTTAAATTTTTTTGGTAGTGGTCTTTTACAAAATACTTAATAATGCCATTTTGTTAGAAAAGTTTTTTTACATTATTAATTTGTTTTACTATGGGCAAATATATTTTACGTATGTTTTTATTATACATTATGTTGCATATATGGTTTTTATTTATACGTTTTGAATCTTTGATGTTTCCATTTGTGTCTTATTTTTATAGTTATTGGTATTGATTTATGAACTATATTTTTAATAGTTTATTTAATTTGTTTTGAGGATTGTTCTTTTGATGGCACCCTCCAATGTTACACACTTTCCCCAATGTGTGTAAGTTTGCAGTGATAACAGTAAATCTGCAACCTCCCTCCATAGTACAACCTTTTCACCAATGTGCCCATGTTTGGACTGGTAATTTTCGATGTAACTTTCTCAAGATCCAACACTTTTCCCAGTGTAGCTAATTTAGGTGCTAGAGTAAAAATTCTGCCCCACCCAGTCTAATAATTTCCCCAGTGCAGTTACAATGGGAGTAGAAATAGTAAATGTGACTCCTTCCAGCTGCCAAAGTCCATCACTTTCCCAATGTGGACAGTTTCGGACTGCTGATTGCATTTTCTTAATATTATTGATTTTGTAGGTTCATTTTTCTGCTATTTTCTCAAATTTCTGTAATTTTACAGTCTATATTCATCATTTTTGGACTGTTCCTGGATTTTGTGGTCATGGTTTCTCGTTCCTGATCTCCAGTGTGTTTTCTGACTGGCAGGGGTTTCCTTACTAAAAGAATATCTTCTATAACCTAATATATATGTTATGTATGTTGCTGTACATACATAATATTTTATCATTTTACACTGTAGCTCCACATGTTTGAATTATGTTTTAGAATTGTCTTTACATTTCACTTGTAGATGTTTGTTTTGTAGGGCTTTGTGCTACTGTTTTTAATGAGTGTTCTCGTTTGTTGCAGTCTGTTGAGAGAAAAAAGATATGTTAGTTGTGTCAGTTTTATTTCTTTTAATTTTGAGTTTATTAGTTTTATTTGATTTGTAAATAATGTCTATGGATTATTTTTACATTAGATTTTAATTTAGCGTTTCAGTTGTAATACTTACTTTCTTGTATTTTTAGATGTCTGTGTCTTTAATGTCTGTTTTGTTTTTGTTGTTTGTCTTGTGTAGAAGATGTATATGTATTTTGAATAAAAATACATAGTACAGATTTAGTGATTTGTTAAATTAATTTATGAGTTTTTTTTCTCAGGTGACATTTGTTATAAAACTTACTTTTTGCTTGTTTTAGTGGTCCTTTGCTGTGTAGATTCTTCTTATATAGTGTTGTGTTTCAATTTGGCAGAGTGACACTGTCCTACTGTAATTGCTTTTCAGGATGCATTTTGAGGTATGTTTGGTGTCCTTGTTTTAAACATTTTTTAATTGGGAAAACATTTCTATTTGCTAATTATCTTTAACCTTAATTTGATAGTTGGGTGAATAGTTTGAATTCGTTTTTTGCTCCATTTACAGTAAATGTTAATTAGTTTATGGTTCTAAGTGTGATATATATTAATGTTACTCATAGTTCATATATGTGGTTAGATAGTTGTTTTAATTTAGGCTGTTTGTATTTGAATAATGTTGATTAACTCGTGTTCAATATTTTGATTTTTAATGTCTCTGTTCTATTTAATTAGTTTTCATGTGGTGATGATATTTGGTACTTCTTTATTTTCAATACTGAAATTTAGATATGTTGCCACCTACATGTTTCATGTTAGATCTTTGTGTTTTTACTGTTTAAGTACGGAGCCATGATATTGAGTTTGTCCATGACCTTTTGGTGGCACCTTTGTATTTGTATATTGCTTTTCTCGATGTAGTGCTATACAATCATTTGATGCATATGCAGTGCCAAAATTCAATACATTGCTATATGTCTGCAACTTGGCAAAACCATATCTCCCCTGTGGGTCCAGCAATGCTTTAAGTATTGTGCTTTTTAATGTCTTGTGCATAAGGTTGGTCACCCCACTTCTTTTTGATGATGTTTGTTTTGGTACGTTTGATGCAGTTTCAATTTGGTCAATCATGGATCTATTGTGCATCTCTCACCCCAACCAGTCCCTATCTAGGTCAAGCCTGTAGGCAGCATGCATGCACTGTCACTTGGCGATGATCTGTTGTACCTAAAAATAAACTCCATAAATAGGGGCTTTTAGCCAGCCAATTATTTAGCATTTGTTGGCACCATCATCATTCTTCTTTGCTGCTTTCTAATTTGCCAGCATGTGCAATGCCATCACTGTCTGCATAATTTCCTTGTCTGTATGTGGAGCATGACCCAAGTACAACCTCATTTACTTTAATTAGTGTTCATCCACCATGATTATGGGCCTGATTACGAGTTGGGCGGTCAGACTGCCAGACCGCCACAATAGCGACCACCAAATGTCCGTCATGTTGTCGGTCACACAGACTGCCTTATTACGAGTCACACAGGCTGGACCTACAAAAGTCTTCCAAATATCCAATACCGCCAGTACTTTGGAGGGCTGGACATAGACGGTCCAAACATCAGCAGCCTGTGAACCAACCACTGAACCTATCACAAGTACAAAGCCGTAGTGGCAGCCAGCCACGGTGGTCTGCCAATGGCAGTCTAAACCACATCGGTTTGCGGTCAACAAAGTAAAACTCAGCACCACATTGGATGGATTTGAAAACAACACAGCTGACACACACTCCCACACCCGACACACCTGCAAAGCACACTCTAAAACACACTCCATTCACAAACTACACTCCTTTGAATCTACAACGTCAAACACCCAAACCAGAACACATCACAAAATCACTAAACAATACACTAGGCATACCCAAAACGTTCCCTAAGCACATATCCCATATCCTCAGCACGCTCCTATTTCCAATCACATCCATTTTCACTACCCAAATCCATTAACTAACTGTCACCTGCTCATTTTACACCACTTATTTTATTAATCACCACCATATCACCCCAGAAAAATCCCTGTTTCACTGAAGGTGAGTTAAGAGTCATGGTGGATGAAGTCATTAGAGTAGAACCACATCTATTTGGAGCCCAGGTCCAACACACTACTATTGCCTTGAAAAAGGAAATGTGGCAAAATCGTCAGAGTGAATGCTGTAGGCTCCACCCTGCACACAGGGATGACATCAGGAAGAAGTAGACCTAAGTGGGAAAGTACGTTCCATGATATCCAGACACCAGCTGCATGTCCAGAAGACTGGTGGTTGCCCCCCATCTCCTCTCATACAACTCACATCCTGGCAGGAGAAGGTCTTGGCCATGCTGTATCCGGAGGGCTTGACAGGAGTTCCTGAGGGACTGGCCTTGGGTAAGTCACAACAATAAAATATCACCAAAATGTATTATCATGAATGCCCACCTTTTGGAAACTTCACCAGCCCATTGTCCACCTGACCAGAGACCCCTGTCTGGCCTCCAAAATCTGAACTAGACTCATCTGGGGCAACAACATCTCTGTATAATGTGTGTAGTACACAGATTGACAGCACTACAGTACCCAGCAGGCACTGTTTCACAGTTACAAAAAAACTTGAACAGTGTATCCTACTCAACATGACCTTGATTGTCACCTCCACAATGGAATTTACACACTTTAGAGGATGGCATCTGGGTAGGAGAGGCACTGACAGGAATGCTATGGCCAGGAGGCATTGCTGCTCTCACTCTACTCAGACACCACAGTGTCCCCCTACTCCAATGACCCTGCTCCCTCAACTCAGCCTTCGAACTTTACCCATCTGAGAGGATAACATCTGTTCACTGTGTGGATACGACAGGCACTGACAGGAATGCAAAGGCAAGCAAGCACTGCTACTCTCACTACACTCAGCCAAAACAGTGTCCCCTGCTCCAATCACCCTTCTCCCTCTACTCAGCCTTTGGCCTGTTCCCATCTGAGAGGATGAGAACTGTTTACTGTGTGTAGTACCTGGGGTAACCTGACTGCAGATCCCAGGAGGGTCAGTCCCTGTAGCTCCTATTACCAGGCCAGTGTCCACATGACATTGTGTATCTGTCTGAGTACCCACAAATGTATACTCCCCACCTTGAGGGACCAAGATACATATCAGGGTATACTCTGTGATGTGGCTAAACACCTAGACCCATCTTGAACAGCTATATCAAGAAGAAAATATTGTGGACAGGAAGGACAGTTCAACCGGTGTGTCAAAAGAAATTTGAGGCAGATCAAGAACCCCAAGATGCATCATAAGAATGATATTAGCAACAGACAGATTCACAGTGCACTGGCCACATGATGACAACTATCACTTATAAAACAAGGTTCTGGGTCTACCTGCTTAACAGTCAGCTACGTCTTAAAATGACCTAAACCACATCCTTCCCAGCTACTGTTTCACCTGCACTGCTAGCAATAGAAGAGTCTATGACCATCCTACCAAGTGCTAATAAACTCAGACATTCTGAAGCTAGTTGACTGAAATGGAATTGGTATGTTACACAAATGTCAGGTCAATACAACTGATAGCATGTGTACCTGCTACATAAGGGAAATCTGTAAATACAATATGTACACGGTCTTAGCCAAATGGCACTGTTTACTTTTGGAGGTAGATGTCACAATACAACATTGTATCTCTCACATCAACAAGTCTGTCTGCCACTGCAAATACCGAGTCCACTGAAGAGACTGCCACTACCGCCCACGATGTCTGGACATTGAGGACAGTTCTGGCCCATCCAGGCAACCTGGTCAGATGACATCAGAGAGCATCACCCTGAACATATCAACTCCTCCCATCCCCGTTGCTTCAACATCTCAGACAGCCAGACCCCGCCCCAAACCTGTGTCCCGAGGACTTTG
The DNA here is from genome assembly GCF_031143425.1 of Pleurodeles waltl. Taxonomy (NCBI): domain Eukaryota; kingdom Metazoa; phylum Chordata; class Amphibia; order Caudata; family Salamandridae; genus Pleurodeles; species Pleurodeles waltl. Next base: position 698,186,341 of record NC_090442.1, on the reverse strand, counting down.
ACTACCATCTTGTGTCCCCCAGTCTAGGATTCTGAGTCACAGCAACACACCTCTGACAATGATGGCCCTGGAACCAATGATAGGGGGCAAGCTGTGCCAAGGGTGCAGGCAGTGGGAGTAGGGTACATGAGAGGGACAGTGGGGCCCTACTGCATGAGGCTGCTGGGGTTGGTCCTGGCCAGGACACCATCAGGCAAGTCTTGGGAGCCTACCAACAATCCCAAAGCATCATGGGCCAGATATTTGCTGAAATCAGGGAGATGAAGCAGCTGCAGAGGGACTTTCATCATGAGTCTCTGGAAAAGTGGGAGGCCACCAACACCATCCTGGCCTCCCTAACAGGGGTGTTCAGGGAGATCAGTAGTAATTTGATCAGGGAACGTGAGCAATACCACACCCCTTCCTTTGGCCAAGCAACACCAGCCCCTTCAACATCTGTGGCAGCCACAAGAAGAGAGGCCCTGTCAGGACCAACCACAGACACCCCTGCTTCTGTAGCAGCAGATCCCCTCGCAAATGGGGATGGCCACCCAAGCCTCCATGAAGTGCCAGCAAGTGACCTCTTCCTGATTTCACTCTTTTGTGTGCCACAGATTCACTCTGTTGACTGTTTTGAATCACTTTACATTTTCCAGTGATAGGAGGACACTGGACTTTGGACTTCATATGATGTGGGAGATACTAATTTGATTTCATCCACCATGAGTGATCCCTTCACTTTACTTTTTTGTTGAGTCTCACAATTATTTCCTGTACATATGTAAATAAACACACCTATTACAAAAACACTGCCTACTACCTTTTAGTCTACATATTGAGAGGTTGAATTGTAAACCCATGTGATACATAAGATGGCAATGGAAGGAGGGATATGTCTCAGGTAGTATCATGCTGAGAATTAGAAACACAATGACACAAGTGTCTGATCACACCAAACATTTTATTGCACAGTACAGCACATAGGCTGTTAAAATGTCAGGAATGGCAGAACCATCTTGAGTCAGACCAGATATCTCAAAGGTACTGTCCCCCAGATCACAGAAGAAAGGGCTTTGTCAGATCTTGTCCTATAGAATAGGCTAACAGATCAGTGTATATTGTCACTAGCTTGAGCCTTATCGCATACCGAAACAGTTTTGCCAACTTAACATACGCAATGGCACAGACAGAGGGAAGAACAACAGTCCCTGGTCATAGGCCTATCCTATTACAATGAGCAAGCATCTGGTGACATGATGCAAACCTATGTCAGTGTTGTGGCACAAGCACTGTGGCCTGCAATGAGGAAACAGATAAACAGCTACACAAAGTTAATACAGGATCATTGTCAACACAATGTGAAGGAAGGATGCATGTGTGGCACTGGATGACATATTTTGAGGGCAAACGATCACACACAAGACAATTGCACCTACTCACCATATCAAACAAGTGTGTTGTGCAATTCAGAATTCCATCTACCCACTGTCCAAGCTGAATTGTCACACGACTCATACACCCCATATCTGTGACCAGCATTACCTAGATCAATTCATGCCCACTTCATATGTTAGACAGCAGCAGCTGCCTGCCAATGTCACAACTCTGAAATTACCACTTGAGGATGGCATGGTAAAAAGAGTTGGAGAAAACACAAACAAAGGAGTCTAGGCATGAAAAAGCACACACATGTACCATAACACATTACAAACTTGAGCAGATCCACTGACATTGCAAGGAGACTGACACAAACAAAGCAGATCATCAAGGCTGCAACCTATTCAAGTCTGACTTAGCAAGCAAACCTTGGCTGCATACTGCCTATCTTCACATCGCCTGTCAATAGGAAACATATAACCTACTTAAGACATCCTGACCTTTATAGTTCACCATACAGTCACAGTAATCACATAACATGACATATTTACACTCAAGTAAAGTAGGGAATGATGAGATCTGCCCGCATGTCTTCACCTTCCTCTCCATCACTGTCATCCTCACTTGGAATTTCAGGATTCTCACCCGGTGGTACTGCTAGCTCCCACTCATCTGGCCTATATGGGTAATATCTCCTAAGGGCAATTTTGTGGAAAATGCAGAAAGCCACAATGATCTTGCAAACATTTCGGGTGAGTAGTGGAGGACTCCACCTGTCTTGTCTAGACTGCAAAATCGGGCTTTCTGGAATCCTAAAGCCCACTTCAAGACATGCTGTGTTCTTCCATGGGCATCATTGAAGCGGAGTTCCTTTGGCATAGTTGGGTTCTTCATCGGTGTCAACAACCTTAGATGGTTTGGGTATGCAGAGTCCCCTGTAATGGAATGGGACGTACGTGCAACTATGAGTCCCTCTCATTCAAATGTTTTCTGCAGATAGTGCATACAAACAAACAGGGAATATGTGACGTGCCAATTAGGCAGGCCCTCTCTGGATACAGTTGTGACATTAGCTGTGGTATTTCACTCTTCCCCATGATGAAGGCATCATGGACTGATCCCGAATAACAGGCACAGACCTGTGAAATGTAGAGGTCCACCAGAAAAACAACTTGGACACTGATGGAATGGAAGATCTTCCTTCTATGATAGACTTGTTCATTGCCATGTGGTGGAACCAAGACAACATGTGTACCATCAGTAGCTCCAACAGCATGTGTGCCAAACCTTAGAACTCAACCTTCACAGGGACATAATCCTTACGGTGTAGAAACCAGATGTAGCTGTCCAGGTGTTTTAACATTGCTGAGAGTACATCCTTCAATTAACTAATGAACATAGGCTGGAACATCCCAACAGATAAGGCCACTGTATTTTTGAAGGACCCTGTGGTCAAGAAGTGCACAGTGCCATGACTTGTGTAATGGGTGGTATGCTGTATGGATGATGAATGGCAGGCATCAGATCTGGCTCCAACTGACGACATAGATTGACGATTGTTTGCCGATTCAGACGATAGATCTGGACAGCGTGTCTTTCTTCCATGGTCTGAAGGTCTGGCAGTGGACTGTAGACAGGAGGATGTTGATCCTTCCCCTCCCTGGGTACCTATGTAGACAAGTAATGAGTTTAGCTATCACTCTATTTGTCCCTTGCAACATACATTAGGCATGTCAATGAAAAACTGTGACAAGGCATGCCATACGTTGAGGACATGAAACACACCACACATCAACACTGCCAATCACACAAAATCAATGTTTCTCCCTTGCTTTGCCACAAATGTGTACAAATCATCTATCTTGACATCAGGGATTTGTGCATGATAATTGCCACTCGGACTGTGACTTGATGTCTCAATACTTGACTTACCGTGGAGGGACTGTGTTACAAAGTAAGTTGCCATATGTGCCAGGCAATGTACAAAATATGGTGTCCAAAACGAGATCCCACATCACAGGACAGGACAAGCACTTATCATGAAACGCATTTCATGCCTCTAAAATGATGCCTGCCTAACCTACTCCACTGGATATTATAAACCACCCGTGACCACCTGGTGGAAGTCATCATGGCGGTAGGCAGTTGAAACTGAGGCAAACACAGCCATTGGCTAACGTTATTGCCATTGGCGGTCACAGGCCAATGGCTGTGTCCGCTGGTGATGACAGCTGTGTATGTGGTGGCCATGACCGCCATGTTCTGAAATATCCCACACTTGACTCCTGACACTGCTGCCAGCAAGACCTCCATGCCCTGACCAGCTGTTTTCCGCCTCTGGGAGCAATCAGGCCACATTCAACAGGGTAGGGCCCCTGCCTTCTCCCCAGAGGAGCTTGAGAAGCTAGTGGAGGAGTTCTTACCCCTGTATGGACAGCTCCATGGTGAACCAGAGGACCAAGTAAGTACCTCATGTCCCCTTCTTAACAATGTACTTCACTATATTTTACCTCCTCACAGGCTAGATTGTGCCCATGTGTGCCAGGATGAAAAGTCAAGGTTATGGAGGTTGAGTCATTGTGACATCAACAGGAGAGTCAATGTTCATGTAACTGTGTTCAGTGCCAGATGCTGGGTCCTTAGACTTTGGTATGCATGTCTAGTTAGAGTCTACCCAGCTGTACCTGATGTTGGTTGCACAAAACTAGGTGACGTGATATCACAGCCATCCCCATACATCACTTGACATATGGATGTTGTCAATGTGAGACCACATGCATTTGCATGACAGCATGAGCTGTGTATGCATGTTGTATGTGTCAGATGTGTGTCAAATGAGGTACGGGTATGTTGCCTGTGATATTTCAAACCACATCTGACCTTACTAAACTGTTATTCTGAAGACATATCATGACTCACTCTGCTCTTCAGGTTACCACATGCACACCACATGCCAATAAGTAGTTGGCTACATGATGTACTGTAATGCGTGGACGTGAAGGGAATGGAGCACCCTGTAGATTCTGTCTGCTCAGTCTACAGAGACCAGGCCATGTAAAAGCATATCTCCCAGTATGGGTTCAAGTCTAGGCTGGTGTAGAGTCTTTTGGACTATGCAATTGTGACACTGTACCCACTCCCTGTATCCAAGTATGCCCTGTCATGTGACCCAATCTAGGCTCTGTTACGAAATTCAGCTTATTGAGGTTACTTTCCTGATGACCATGTAAATGCTTTTAGTAGGCAGACAATTATCTGTGTATTATGTTCAATTGGCATCACTGTCAATGTGTGTCTCTGACCCCTGACAGGTCCCTTTCACCCATAGCCCTGTTGAAAGCATCACACTGGTCATATTTGTCATGTGCGGGCTTATCGCACATATGATAGTCCCATAGTGCAGGCAGTGTGATGAATCAAGGAAACCCATGATATGTGACTCATTGGTTTGCTCACATAGCAGATGATGGACAATGCATGTTTTTGTTTGTTGGATGCCATCTCTTAAGAATGGACCATATGTCCAGAAGCATGTTCTGTGGCACATGTACATGATACACAACTCCACCCCCCTAGCAGGCATGAGTATGCACTTGTCAGTCCACATGTCCACACATGGACAGGGTGGACACCTTCTATACACACCATGCCAGTCACTTCATCATCCAATCATGTGCAATGTGTGAGTTTGTAGTTTGGCAGTAGCCTGTAGGAACTGTATGCAGGGAATCTTTCTCACAGAGTTTGAGTGTTTTAACAGCTTCATGGATAAGGATTGTACCATTCAGAAGCCACAGAGGTGTGATGTGTCCCACAGTTCTCGAGCTCTTAGTCACATTGCTGGAGCATGTACCACAAGATGTCAGTTGGCCTACCTAGTCAGTGGAGTGTCTGAGCAGGGTGGTGGATAGTTCTGCAGATTGGGAAGTGTTTGTAGTCATGTGCCTGTATTCAGTGGCTTGTATGTGGCACCTTGGGAAATTTGGCCTAAAAATGAATGTTCATTGCTTTGTGTACTGACATCTGTGTGTCTCTGCCATCTTGGATGGGACTCATGGACATAATTTCCTGTCTTCTCTTTTGCACGCATGCAGGTCAACACCCTTCAGAAGAAAGGTATTTTGAGAGCACCTTCATCAAGAAGGTGTGGACCCTGGGGTTCCACAGCCAGTGGTGTGTCTACTGCAGAAAGAGGTGGAAGGACCTTAGATGCTGGGCCTGGAAGATCACGGAGGCCTAGCTGGGACTGTCCTCCCACCGTGGGTAGGGTGCCCGTTGGACAATGATGCCCCCCAGTGCCCTGCATTCTGGCAGTGGCCTACCCAGAGCTAGATGGCCATTTAAGGGAGCACAGCAGCTACAAGGGGGTGAGTAGAATTCAAACTCCTGCCTGTCCCTTTGTCCGGTGATTGAGTGGGATACTGAGTGCTCCCCCTGACAATTAGGAATGAGCCATGTGTCAGTCAGTAGATGGGAGATTGTTTGTGTTGGCATGTCATGTGTATCACACTGGTCTTCCTTGCCTTCTGACTCCAGGGATCAGGTTCAAACCTGGGAGGAGTCCTCAAACAACTTTCCCTGCAGGGACCAAAACTGACTGTGTACAGTGATCTTTAATGTACTTGTTGTTGTAGTGGGCGTAATTTCTGACCAACAGATCACTTCCCCTGAAACTCACAGACAAAATGTAACTAGGTTTTGGATCACTGTCCTCTGCCTTGTGTCTGGGCATATGTGCACGTAGACATCTCCCACCCAGAAGGAAGGTATCTTAAGTGTATGATGTGTTCTGGTGCCTTACTGCAATCTGCAATCAGTTTGTGCCCAGCATAGATGGGAGATGGCTTACATGGTTAATGGTTTGCAGATGTATCTTCTGGAAAAATCCTTAGCCTGCAATTTCATGCATGCTCTACTCATGCTGATGGGATGATGTCTGTATTCCCTCACATATATGTGCATGGAAACTGTTGGTGGAATAGCACATTTTGAATGTGGATCCATTTCATGCCATGCCTCATACAGGAGTGTGTCAGCATTGTTTATTGTCTGACAGATACCTTCTGCGTCTAGTATGTAATTTGTCAAGTAGGACTACAATAGCAAGGAGGGACATGACATTTAGGCCCAGATTGTGGCACCGCTCTTTGTTTGACAATACCCTTAATGTGGAATTTTGTTGAAAAGTGCACTGCACATGTCGGATGATTGAGGATTGTTGCCTGACTGTTGTCATGCATCATGGATTGACTTGCAGTGATGTTGACATCACATGTGTAGGGGTTCAGGCGTTTATCCACAGACAGATACTAGGGTTGGCATGTCTAAGATGTGGATAGTGATGTTGCTTCTCATTGGACCGCGGTTTGGGGTCCTTCTATTTTTCCTTGAGAGTTCTGTGTCTCTCCAACATGTACGGTACAGATGTGTACCACAGACACACTCAAATGGTGTCCTTGTAATAGATGTCAGACATTAGTGGTGACTATCCTGGAGCTGACTGATTCATTGGTGTCAGGATGAAGAGGTCACCTAGTTGTTGTATGGTCATTGTGGTTGCAAGACTTCAGCCATGCCCTTGCAGTTATCTGGGATCCTGATTGGCCGGTGGGTAACTTTGGTAGGTCCGGATGGCATGTACGCATATGGTATGGCACTTGAAAGTGCCAGTTGGATTACATGTTTTTATTGAGGCTACTTGACATGATGGTATGGGTTGTCAATCAGAGTTGTAATTGAGGTGTTATCATGTATTTGTTTTGAACTTATATCTCATTCTTTTTGCAGCTTCAACACAGGCAGACAAAATAGACAGGGTGCAGCTGAGTGGGGAAGCATCTGGCCACAGGACCTCGAGTCAAGATTCCACCAACACAGAGGGACCCAGTAGCCTGGAGGATGAGGGGACTGCCAGGGGGAGACGGGATCGACAGCCTCATCATCAGATTCCTCCCCCAGTGACCACTTTCTAATGGTGGCGGACCCATTGGTGACAACCCCAGACCATCCTTCTCCATCTACTGTATATACCACTCCAGCCTGATGAAGGGAGGAATAGGTGCAATTAGGAGGCGCTCCTTTTGAAGAAGGTGTGACTATAAAGGGAGTTGCCCCTCTCATGGACCCAGATGATAGAGACTCCCAAACCAAGGGTGCTTAGTACAGATGCGGTCCTATGTAAGGTAGGACCCCTTGTGGGTGATTCCCTGCACAGTGTCTTGCAGGGTGCATTGAATTGTTGGTGGATAGGGATCCAATGCCCTCATGAATGCCCGAGACCCAGATGGGCTTATAAGAATGGGCAGAAACATGTTGGTGTTAACTAGTGACACGAACCATTACTATAGTGGTTTCACTGTATGATTTTACAATACCTGTGTTTTCCATTATTAAAGGAATTACCAGGGGTAAACACAAGGTATTTTTTTAAGCCTGGATCCCAACCTTTGTATCCAGTTAAGATTTATAAAGAACTCCCCTCTGCTCAAAGGAGCAAGACGGTTGAGTCCGTCCTGGAGGTACCCATTCTACCAGGGTGGTAGTAAAAGTCAAGGATGAAGCATGGCACTATGAGGTGTGTGAGGCTTCTATTTTCATAAAGAGAAATTAAAATGACCTTAGTGAGGTCTCGTGAGCCCAGTAATTGACCCTAAGAGGTGCTAAGGTATAATAGTGTGAGCAGTCATTAGGTTGTGTTTTTTGGTCCATCCTTGTCCATCACCACCTGTTCAATCACCACCCTCCCTGTTGCTCCCCACTCAGTTGCCCATGCCCGTTCAATCAAGAGGGTGAGTGTCTCCTTTGCCGCATGCCCTCCGCCCCAGCCACTGTTACCCCTCCTGCCCTCAGTGAGGAGTCTATTGACCTTCTGAGAATGATCTCCATGTGTCAGATTGCCATTGTGCATGCCATCCAGGGTTTGGCATGTCAGCTGCAACAGACTAATGCATTCCTGGAAGGCATACATGGCGCAATATTTGGCCTACAGAGATCTTTTCAGGCTATGGCCTCCACACTGATGGCAGCCAGTCACCCCCCAGCTTCCGTCCCCCCCTCCACCTCCCTCTTCCCAATCCAAATTCCCCCTTCCCCTACCCACCCAAACCACACAAACAGCTTCTCATGCATTCACCTCAACAGACAAAGGTGGCATACACAAACACAAGTAACATAAGACACACCAGCATGCAAACAAACAACATCTACCCACAGACACAGCAAAACTCACAACTGCCCCTGACACCTCCAGCATCACACACACATCAAGCCTACCTACATACACTACCGCAAGAGTCACAACAGAGCCACCATACCCATCCTACCCACAGACACCACCCCAGCAGACCCTCAGACATCCACCAAGAGCACCACAGACACCACAACTACCAACACACCTAAATCCACTACATCTACAATACCTGCAGTCACCATCCCAACAGACACCCACCCATCCACTACAGCATCCCACAGCACCTCTACCCCCTAAACCAAAGACACATAAACACCATAGCTCACCCACCCAACAGACACCCATCACACATAAGCATACCTCACATAAGCATGCCCCTAAGACATCCACCCCTACACAGCCTACAACAACTCCCTGAACTTCTCAATCTTACCCTCTTCTGAAGACTGCCCTGTGTTAAAAAAAAACTCTTCTATGTGACCTTGGCCATATACATGTTGGTGTTGTATTCTGTTTGTTGGGGAAACATTTATGTATGCAAATTGTAATTCAAGGTTCAGGTAATTATATCTTGTCCCTTTACACTTCGTTTATTTATATTATGTGAAATGGTATCTTCCTGCTCTCCCTGCTCTTAGAACGGTACTGCCTGGAATGTGGGGATTGGAGGCAGTTAAAGAAGGAGCTGAGTAGAAGCGGCTGGGGTCTTTCATTCTTCCGGACTTGAATAAATTAACAAGTATTTTACTTTTTTGTATTGGTATTTTTCTTATGGATTTACTTCATTTTCAGGTTCAGCTTTGTGAAGAATCTAAAGTGTTGACTTCCTTTATCACTCCTTTTGGTGTTTATAAATTCAACCGGATGCTGTTTGGTCTATGTTCTGCGGCTTCGGTCTTCCAAAGACTCATGAATGAGCTTCTTGGTGAGTTGCCTTTCGTTAAATTTTTTCAAGATGATGTTCTCAGATTCTCCAGTACTCTTGAACAACACAGAACATCTGTGAGGAGTGTGCTCAACATTTTCCGGAACAAAGGTATAGCTCTTAAACGGGATAAGTGTAAGTTTTAAAAAAATTAAATCTCTTACCTTGGACACATGATTACTGCAGAAGGTGTAAAGCCGAAAGATGATCTAGTGAAATCTATTATCAATCTTACTGTGCCTGAAAGTAAGTCTGATGTGCAGACGTTCTTGGGAATGGTGGAATATTATTCTAGGTTCATTCCTGATCTAGCTAAAAGAACTTGTGCTATCAGAAACTTACTTAAAAGTCGATCTGTATTCATGTGGGACTCAGAATGTCAAAGGGAATTTGACGAATTGAAAGAGAGCTTGTCATCGGCGCAATCCTTAAATAGTTTCCAACCTGGCCTTCCGTGCTCTATCACTACGGATGCATCTGAGAAAGGGTTAGGTTGTGTATTGAAACAACTTAATGGTGATGAGAACAAAACCATTGCTTTTGCGTCAAGGAGTTTACGTGGAGCGGAGTATAAATATTCTACCATTGAAAAAGAGGCTTTGGCAATTTTTTGGGCTATAAAGAAATTCAAACAATTTCTGTGGGGAACTAAATTTGAGGTGTGCACTGATCACAAACCACTACGTGAGATTTTTGAGAAGCAGGGGTTGGATAATGATTCAGGTCGTATTTGTAAATGGATTGTTGGCCTACAGGATTATTTTTTCGATGTAAAGTATGTGCCAGGTTGTGAGAATAAAGCTGCAGACTGTTTATCCAGACTCAGAAATAAAGGAGTGGGAGAAGATGACTCTGAAAGTTCCTGGTGGGTAGATGAGGAGGTGAAAGTATGTTCTGTAACGGATGGATGTGTTACTGAGGAAGAATGGAAACAAGGAGTGGATGATGATGTTGAACTTTCCCGTGTGAGAGATTTACTTTCTGTTGGTAAGGATTTAGATAAAAGTGAGAGTATGGGTGATGGTTTTGGTAAGATTTGGCATGAATTGTCCATTCAAAATGGAATTGTATTAAGAGGGGAAAGGTTGATCCCGCCGTGCAATTTGCATGAACGTATTATGGATCTTGCTCACAGTGGTCATCATGGGATCTGCAAAACTAAAGAAAGACTTAGGGGAGTGTATTGGTGGCCAGGGATGGATTTATCGATCGAGAGAAGGGTGCGAGATTGTGTGGAGTGTAATGTTGCAGATAAATCGTTGAAAGTCAGAACTCAACCCATGATACTCAAAAAAAAATCCCAGTGAGGTGTGGGATTCTGTATCCATTGACATTTTGGGGCCTTTGAATTATAACTCTCATTCGAAGTATGTGGTGGTCCTCATGGATGAGTTATGTAGATGGCCTGAAATCAAGATTGTCTCTGAGGTGTCTTCTTTGACTGTTTTAGAATTCCTCACTGACGTATTTAGTAGAGAGGGTAATCCTAAGTCTATTTTGACCGATAATGGAGTTCAATTCACATCCAAACTTATGTGTGAGTTCTTGAGGAAAAGAGGGATTTTACACAAAAAGAGTGCATTATATCATCCAGAAACCAATGGCATGGTAGAACGCTTCAACAGAACATTAAAAGAGACTATCCAGTTAGCTAATCATTTAAATTGTGATTGGGAGTATATGGTTAAGAAGAAGGTTGAGGAATATAGGTTCACCCCTAACACTAGCATTGGTCAATCTCCGTTCATCATGTTCAGGAAACGTATACCTCACACTGTGATAAATCCACCGTGGGTTAAAAATTATACCAAGGAACATCTCAATTATGAGGGCAGGAGAGTTTCAGCAAGGAGTAAGCATTTGTCCTGTCAGGAGAAAAGAAAACTTGTGTATGGTGTGAGAAAATCTGTAAAGGAGATGCATTTTGGGGTAGGGGAGTTAGTTAAAGTCAAATTACCAGGGAGAACTGGTGGAGGGCAGTCTCACTTTAGTAGAGTCTTTAAAATTATTAAAGTCTACAAAGGAGCGGTTAAATTGGATGATGGACGTGTATGGAATCTCAATAGAATTGTCAAAATAAAATAATCTGTATATGTGTATAGTTATTTGGGAATCTCAATAGGAATGTCAAAATAATATTATGTATAAAATAAATCCAACAGTTGTTTTGGTTTGGATACAACTTTGTCCTGCTCTTCCTTTCCTAGATTTCTGTTGTCCCTGAGTTATTTTGGTTGTGTGCCTGCAGTTGTGTGTGTTTGAGTCTGCTTGCTGCTCCAGTTGCTGTGGTTTGCAGTATGTGAGTTTGTGTGCAGTGCCGTTGCCCCCAGGTGAAGGGTATATGTTGTGTATATATGTATGTGTGTGTGAATGCAATGGTAGTGTCATGACATTGTGCACTGTTTGATATGGTATTTCTTATTGTGATATTCAATGTGAGCATGTATGGTGTGAGTCTTGTCCCCCTGATCTGTCGTATGTATTCATGAGATGTGTGTCATCTTGAGTTTTGTATGTGCAGACATGAAGTCTGTTGAATTGTGCTAGCTATGTTTGCATTTGCCTGTGCATGTGTCCATTTCGGTGTGTGTTCCTTGCAAATGGTTCCTGTAGAGGTATGTCCTGTGCAATGAGAGTTGTATGTGCTTCGTTGATTTTCCCTTCCCCATTGTTTAGATGTGCCTGACAACTGGTTGTGGCATTATTTGCCCCAGAGAACCATGTAGTGACATTTCCTATGGAGATGTTGTTTGAGGGTCCTGTTCAAAGTATTACATGTCCCAGTGCAGTCTCCTTCCCTATGTCCCAGATGTGCCCATCCCAATTGTGTAAGCATGGTTGTTATGTTGTTCTTGGTGTATTTGTGCCTCTGTGTTTTATACATACCATTGTGGTTCCATTGTGCTGCGATGTGTGTAATGTGTGTGTGTCCCTTGCAGGGCTGTTTACGGGTGTTGTTGTTTGTGTTCATGCCACATCAATAGGTATGTGTGTTGTATGTGTGGGCAGTCCCTGGCCAGTGTGGAATGTGGTTGTGTGAGCTGTAATTGTATATGTGCTGTAGGTGTGTTGTTGTTGCTGTGTGTGACAATGTTGTGTAGCTTTCAGTGTTCCTGGGCTGTGTGGCCATGTATATTTGTGTAGATTTGGAGTGCGAGTATGCTAGCCAAAGTGTGTGTATTGTGTGTGTGTGTATGTGTCTGTGTTGCTGTATTTCAGTGAGTGTGTATTGTATGAAACGTATGCACTACAAGCTGTTTTTAAATGTTGATGGTACAGATAGGTGTGTGTACTTATGGTTGTTGGTTTCCACATCAATGTTGATTTTGTGGTCTCTTGATGAGCAGCAACATGATGTTTGTGAATGGCTCCATGGCGACCCCAGACGTGTGAGGCTTCCTGCAGGTGAGTGTCTCCCCTTATACTGTCTGTTTCTGCCAGGTTGTACCTGGTGGTTGGACCGCCACGGTCAAATTGGTGGTGTGCAACCTTGCAATGGGTGTGGCAGAAACACTGTCTCCGCTGGCCTGTTTCTGCTTCCTAGTGACTGTGGCAGTCTGTGCTGCCTGGGGGTGCTGACAGACCGCTGGTGGACATCTGTTTGTGTGCCTGCCAAACACATAATACAGCTGTCCATTCCGCCAGACCGCTGTTGGTTGGACCGCCAAGATGACGGTCACAGAACTGCCTAACTCGTAATGAGGCCCTATGTATTTTTTGCATTTTTAAATAGTGTGAACCTGACCCTAACGGAAGGTATTGGGACGCTTTACCTGAGCACCAGTTACATTGCACAAGTTCACATTTGTTTCATTTTTTAAGGCAAGGGACATTAGGTGATTTGCCCAGAATCACAGGATGTTGATGCAATGCAGAGACTCATATTTGAATCTTAAAAAACACATTCTAAAGTCAGGAGCATTCCTTCCAGAATGCACTGTTGGTGGCATTGAAACCACAAGTGTTTAGGAAGAGAAAGACATACTTGGTCTGGTCAAAACAGCAGAAGGTATGCTCTGAAATGCACCCTGTGAAAGAAAGAGAGGCATTGAGTAAACATACATTGATAAACTGATCTGGGTTTACAGCATTGTGTAACTCGGTCACGGTTTAGGAGGAATGGTTGCACCACTGCTTTAATACATTGATATGTAATGTCTCCGGGCACAAGCTCCACCCAGACCTGCCAGTCTCTCTTCACAGTAAGATATGTAGGACTTCAACCCCGCTACAGTGCTTAAAAACTCGGATATTCAAATTCATCACTTTATCCGATCCATAATTTGTCAGTTATAACCGGTTTTGTTGATGTTGTTAATGTTCCCCTAGTTGTATTGTAATGTACCTCTGCAGAATTTCATTTCTCTGGTTGTTGTTGCCTAACAGCAGTTACATTTTGTGCCAGAACTGGTTCACAATGGAACCTCTACTTCTGTTTTTTCACATTCTGGTTCCTGATAGTACTTCTCCAGCATTTATTTTCTGGTGGTACTTCAGAAGCATTTTGCTTCCTCAGTGGTTCTTGATGCTAGTGATTCAGTATTTTACAAAAGCAATGGTGTGTTTTACTGCAGCTCCTCCAACTAGGCCCTTATTCATACGACGGCCTATTATGGCAATACTATGATTTCAGGAACAACTTTTGTTAGTTCTTCAATTGTGGAATCACCTAAATTTTATTTTTAAATGGGAAAAATAAGTGGACATGCTCATCTTTCCACATTTAAAGGAGAGGAGTTAGCACTAACCTTTTTATGATGCCATATCACGGATTTCCCATGCAGTGATGTGACTTGAGTGAATCACTTGTTGTGGTATACCACTTTACCTATAATGGAAAGATGTGCAGATTCAGTTTATAGCCAGTTTATTACAATAGTCTTCACTTTTGTTAATCTTCCAATCTTTTCTACCTGAGGGACTTGCATATGAAACTCAGGACTCTCTGAGTTGTTGGCTGGTTTGGATTTCTATAACAGGATACAACCAGCCACCCGCTCCACTGTTCCTACCTTTACAACTTTTTTGTACCTTAACATTTCTTTCAGATTATCTTCCTGTTTCGTATTCCTTGTTTTGCACACTATTCAACATAATTTCACTATACGATTGCAACATCATCTCTTAATTTACCAAAGTACAGATTAAAATACTGATATTGTGTCTCAGGAATGTAACTGGTTAGAAAAAATAATGAGACTGCTATTTTGAAGTGTTATTGAAAGTTCAATTAAATTATGAAGTCGGGTTTTAATAAATATGAAGAAAATGCAACTCTTAGAAACTTGCCTTTTCTGTTCCTAATGTTCCTGGAGGATAATTTGTTTTGCTCTTCCACTTCTGCCAGCCAGTTCTTACCATATGAATAGGTGTGAAAATGGGCAAAGTGCCTCCCAGGAGCAAACAATAGGCTTACATATAAGGGCAAAGATGACAAAATATGCAGGGTTGGGCTGTGAGCATTCTTTTTGACATTACACTGTCAAATCCTGCTTGAACGTCAAAGCCCGATTGACAGGTCTACTGGGTTTTTATGTATTCCACTGGGGCACAACTAACAGGTAGGGAAATAGGATTCCAAAACAATTCTTGTTTATCCACTGTCTTGCTGTTGGAAAATCCTGCTTTGTTCTACCAGATGTCTGTCTTCGGGTTTATTGGAGGTACAGCACCTGCCGTAAACTGGGTTTCAGTGTTAATTGTCAGGCCTTGAAAAATCATAATAATGTTACTAGACATGCAGTTCTAGTAATTTTAATAATCTACTAAACCTACTTATAATGCTCTTGACCCATAAACTGGGTTCAAATTACCTCATCCTGGGTAAATATTTTAATGCAGTGAGCTGCCATATTCTTCTTTATAACATATGAGAGCACATTCAAATATGTGAGTTCAGCATGGCTGCTGTACAAAAAACACACTTGTTTTATTTAATAGGCTAAACAGGTGCTCCATTTATAATACAAATCAAGCTACATATAGGATACATATGACCCCTGACATGCCTCTTAGTTCATAAACTGCATTGCAATCATGGCAGGGGCAAGAATGTTTCTCAAATTATGTTTAAAATCTATCACTTTTAATAAATACGTAACTTAAGCATGACATGGCAGCACATTTATTTGCAATCAGCAGATTTTCCATTGAAATGGCTACAAAACTTCTCACTATCATGTGGTTTTACTGATAAAACTATATAGTGTACAATGTTTGAAAATCGAATTTCTGCAAATATTTGTCATTTGCACATCACCAAGTAAAGTGTTCGGATTTGTTTTGCTGCGGTTTAAATCTTTGGTTGCATTACACTTGTAATTCCTGATATATTTGGAATACTTGAAGTATTTGTCATAAATTGGGTTTCTGGCTGGCTAGGGGCAGGGTTCTGCTAAGTTGGTCCTGGAGAGCCGGGTCCATGCCAGAGTTTTAGCATATCCACATTTAGAAACAAAATGTTTCAGAATTCTACTTTTTTCTAAACTTCCGACTTTGCAGAACCCTGGGCTAGGGTATGCACCTAAACTAGGTATAACCCACCACTCTAGTCAGGGCAAGTCAGATACACAGACTAAATTGACCTGTGCTCACCCTCTGGTAGCTTGGCACAGAGCAGGCAGGCTTAACTTAGAAGGTAATGTGTAAAGTCTTTGTGCAACACATATGCAGTAATCATAGAGAGAAAACCACAAAAAGACTTCACACAGGTTTATAAAAATAGATAGCATTTATATGATTGAAATAAGATCAAATGACAGGAACTCAATTAGTATTTCTCAAGATATTCATGTTTTAGGTCAATCAAAAAGCGGGGCTTAAAATGGGGCTTGTCTTAGAGTCTTTACAGTAATTAGGGAATGCGTTAGTCAGAAGTGAGGAGCACAGTGAAAAGAAATGTCATGACCACTCGGGCCCGGCTAGAGTAATTAGGTCAACTGAAAGTGAACTGGGGTCAGCTGTAACGAGCACAGAGAAGTCCTTCTAGTCCGCTTGGGTCTGGTGGTAAACCATAATATCTGTTCCGCTTGGGGGACGTCATAGCAGCTGGACTGTGAGGTCTCAGGGAGACTGGTGGGTGCGCACTCAGAGGACTGACGTTGTCAGGATAACAGGGAGGGGCACAGACCTGCCACGCCGGGAAGCACTGTTCACCCGATGCTCATCCCCAGCCAGGAACGCTCTTCGTCAGATGCTCAGGAAATGAGAGCACTAATCCCGCTGGCAAGTGGAGAGCAATGTCAAGGGAGTTGCTTGAGTCACACAGTGTGAGGTGCTGAGATGAGGCACCATTCTCACTCTGACGATGTGCCTGCCACGCTCCTACAAATCAGAGCCAGTCTTGGTCACAGGGGTGCAGGGCTATAAGCATGCAGCTATAAGCATGCAGTCTTTGTTGTCCCTGAAACCTCATGAAAATACAGAGGCAAGCCAAAAAGCCCTTGGAGACACTCTGGAGAGATGATTAGTCCTTGGGGTACAGGGCAGAGATCAGTAGGCAGTAGGGCAGAGCAGCAGTTCCCGTCAGATCTGGCAGAGTGGCAATCCTGGCACACAGCATTCGTTTCTACAGAAGAGTTTCCTTGAGTCCAGAAGTGTCCTCCTGAACGGGTCAAGAGACCCAGTACTTATACTGACAAGTGCCTTTGATGTGGGGGGGTGACTACAAAAGTGTTCTTGTGAAGTGCACAGGCCCCCTTTCAGGACAGTCTCGGCTCCAGACTGTCAGTGGGAGGTAATCAGTCCCTTTGTGTGGACTGACTTTACCAATAAAGAGGATTTATTATTACCATTCCAATGGTCCTAAACATGATGCAGCTATTCCGCTCAGATCAGGAATTGCAGCTTAAAGATTTTATAAGGTATTCCCAATCCTGGCCTATGAGCGGGCAGAGTTCTCAGTAATGAAAAATTACTTTAAGAGTTTTTTATTACTAGGACATGAAAAACTTAAAGGTACATGTCCTGAATTTTGCGTACATGCCACCCAGCTCTGTGGGATACCTAGGGACTACCTTAGGGGTGACTTATATGTACAAAAAAGGGAGTGGAGAAGTGTGGCACAATGGTTAGAGCGTCAGACCCTGAAGCAGAGATCGGGTTCAAGTCCCGATTCGGCAGGTCTTGGGCTCAATTCCCTTGGACCAGATAATTCTCGCCTCGGTGCCTAATCTAATTAATGAGTCCCACTCTGCAACTCTGGGCAATAGCTTGCTTAATCTCCACAGCGGCCCCAACAGCGCTTGGATGCCTGGCTTCACCCTGGGGGTGCCCAGGAGTGGGCACCTCACAGGGAAAAGCCAGGAGGGGTTCCATAGCGGTATGAGTACAGCGCCTTGAGACCCTAACGGGTGAGTAGTGTGCTATACAAGTGCAAAGTTTACAGTGTTGGAAAGAAAAACTGCCATCTTGCAGCGTTTTGTTTCACAATGGTTTTCAGACAGCTCACTTCGCAAAAACCTTACTGTAATAAGAGAAAGAAAAGTAAACACCATTTTCCAGGATAAGATCAAAAACATTTAGTAAAAAGACAATAGATTTGACTTCTGTTCTTGAACAGACTGCAAACGTGTCAAGATAAAAACAGGTTTAAATATGTTATATTGCTCACACACTCTCTGAATGAAGAGAACACCTGTTACTTCCAGCTTAAGTTCACTTGCCAGAACAGACGAGTAGGTGCGAAAAATAGCTCAGCCTGATAAAATCTGGCCCGCCATAGCGAGTGGGGGAGTAGATTCTTTGAGGCCTCAATGTGGAATGACACTAGGATTACCATAGTAATCTCATCCCACCTCCCCCCAGGCCCTATGACCCCAGGGTTAGTGTGGCAAAAGACAATTGTCATCTTGAAAATGCCCAAAGTGGATAGGGTTGGCCGTGGGAACCTTTACCCCATTGGTTAGGATGTGCCCAGGAGCCCCACTAACTAGCTTGTGCCAGGCATAAATGTGGCATCTCCAGGCACCCACTTCAGAACACTCCTGGACCTCAGGAGGTCAAATGAAGACTGCACTTGCTGTCTGTGACCTGAGAAGAGCCCTGAAGGACTGAGACTTCTCTTTCTTGTACAAAGAATAAATAAGTGGACCTGAAATGTCATAAGGCTGGGTTGGACTTTGCTGTTTGGCCTCTGCCTGACAACCTGTGAGTCTCGAAGTGCTTTTATTACTGTTTTGGTACTGCATAAATACTCTACACAATTGCCCTAACTTAAGCATGCCTGCTCTGTGCCACAGCCAAGGTTGAGCTCAGGTTTAATTTGTGACGTCATGATTATTCCTAGAGGTGGATAGTCATACACCCAAAATAATATTCCAATTTCTTACAGGGACCATCTATGAGACATGCTGCCCATGTAATGAAGTGCAATCCAGGTAGTGCTTCTCCACATCTGTGCACACTCTCAAATAGTATATGGGGAAAAGATGGGGCTAAGAAAAATGGTAAGGGAAGCAGAGGGTAAGGGGGATGTGAAAAGAGCTAGAAGTGTATGTATCACTCTGGTGTGGTTGTGAGTAAAAGTGTCTATTGTCTATACTATTAAGGTGAAAGGTGATAGAGCGCGGTCTATATATCGAGCACCAGGTAGTATGTTGTCCATTAGCTCTTTTAAGGTCTTAAATGCAAAGTATTGCCCAAGTTAATTTTGTTAAAACTTTACCAGTTATCTAACTTCAAACAATTGGGTCAGCCTCTCAGGCCTCCCTGCTCTTCCCCTCCCAACATAAATGAGAGAGGTAGAAATCTGCCTAGAATTTCCCAAGCATTCTATGGGTTCTGAGTCAGTTCAATGTCTATCCTGGGTAGTGAATCAGGGTGGTATACCTGCGTCAACCAGACAATGTTTCATTATTTATTATCAAAGCACTAAGTTGACAATACGTCTTGGGTACAGAAGGACTGTATCTTTTCAACCTGACTAGAGATACTCTTTTTCATTTTACAAAATATCATTTTGTGTGCTTCAATTCTTAGGGACGGGAGGGTATCAGCATGTATTCCTATGGAGTTTTGGAACTGTCTCTATCGCCTTGTGTATGTCTTTGACCATGTCCATTATTGGCTGCCCACTTTTTGTCCATTTCATGAGCTCCCATTGAGTCCAAAAGGCTTCCAAATCCTCAGGTTTCAGAAATTCTTTGCATGTGTGGAGCATTTATGACGGTTCCAAATAACCATTCCTACTGTGCCATTACAGAGTATGGGTCAGAGGGCTAAAAAAAAAAATATTTTCAACATCCTATCTTGGAACAAATCTCTGCTAAATAATATGCACTGAGGTCCTACATAAGTGGGAACATTACGACTCCTTGCTACTTTCTAGTACTTGCCAACAATGTTGGTGACATAGGAAGCAGGCTATGATCAGCCTGGGGTGGTTGGTAGTATTCTGTTGTCTCCTAGACCAAACACTATGAACTCTCTCAAAGTCCCTGGTCAGTCCACCAGTTGTTGAGTGAGTTTTAATATGAAAATTGATAAGGCTTGAATGTCATCCTGCTCCAATCCTTCTGATATTCCCGGGAAACTGAATTTATTCCTCCTGCTTCATCTAAACCTCTTGCCCAATATCAGGACTGTTGTTGATGCAGTAAATGTGGTTTTGTAATACAGTCATCCTCTTCTCAGTTGAGTCTCAGTGGGCCTGGAAGGGTACTAGGTCTGCATCCACGATTTGACCTCTGTGGACATTTTCATTGTGTCTTTGCAAACTGACCCCATGGTGGCCTCAACTGCTGTCTATTCTTTCAGAAGTGTGTTGATGGTAACTTCTGCCATATGTGCAGGTACAGCTTTAGTTTCTCCACCTGCTCAGAGAACAGAAGCTGACATGACAATTTGGATTTGTGCAAAGGATATGGCATTGACACCCCTGTGCCTGGTACTCTATCTAGAATGCAGGCTATTGTGGGGATAGGCATACAAGCCCAGGATGGGTGTACGGTTGAGATTCTTGTCACTAGTTGATCAAGTGCAGTCCTGAGTAAAGTTTTCAGTATGCACCTGCAGTACAGAACATGTTCTAAGTAATGAAAAGACAGCCTTTTTTTGCGGTGGCCAATAGCTGGTTAAGCAGGTCACCATGTAAAATAAAGGGGAACTTGTCCTTCTTTCCTGGAAGCATAGCAGCACAATTCATTCTTACGTATACTGATCCTACATCACATTGATCACAAAGCATATTATAATCAAGGTTTTGCATTTGTTCAATCCAGAGTTTAGCTCTACACTCCAAAGCAGACCATGTACTCAACGGAAGCCTACCTGTTCTCTAAAGTTTTAAAAATGCGACTAGGAGGAAGAGCTTTCTCATATCCAGCACTTAAATTATGGAACTATTTTCCCACAGAGACTGATTCTTTAAAGTTTTTTTTAAAAGCCTAGAAAATTTGGCTATTCTGCTGAATTTCTTCTTATTGTCTAGCCCAGCGCCGGTACACCCTTTGTAGGTAATGTTTCATGCTTTACACGTAACTGTCATCAGCAGCAGAGAATACATGTAATTTGCTGATCATTCAAGTTGACCATGGGTATTGAGCTCATCCCTAGCATTATAAACCCTGATAAAGAGGTTTACAAAATACTTTAAATCATCTATTTTTACCCTGACTCTCAAATCCATGTTGAGTAATGCTGACCCGCACTTAGTTCGAGGTTAATATACCCTGCTAGTTCACAAGTTTCACCGAAGGCTCATCTGAAAAGGAACATCCAACTTCTAATTAAAAAGCAAACTCTGTGTGCCTTTCAACCTTGCGATTCCTCAGTTTCAATGACTAACTTATTGTGAGACATTTCTTAGACAGCTACTCGGACCACCACCAGGTTCCTTGTCTTGGAGTCAGAGTTTAATATCTCTGACGCTCAAAACCAAGATCTAGAATTATTACGGAGCATATTTACAAGTCCCTACCGCCGCCTTGTGCCAGTTTAGCGTCATTTTTGTTTACGCTAAGGCAGCATTAAGGAGGCCTTTATCCTGTGCTGTATTTACAAAGTGGTGCAATGCTTGTATTACGCCACTTTGTAAACCCTCCTGCACATTATGCCTGTGCCAAGCATAATGTATACACGGGGGTGTTTTTACGCAGGTAGGTCTGAAAAAGTGGCGCAGTGAAACTTACAACATTTTATTGCAACATTTTATATGTCATTTTTAGAGCCTGCTCAGATCAGGCATTAAAATGATGCACCTATTTTAATCAATGGGCCTCCCTGTGCTTTGCTGCACTAGCATCAACATTTTTTATGCTAGTGCAGCAAAGTGCCCCAATAGTGACAACAAAATTTGGCACTCTTGTCCTAACGACCGCCATGGTGCGCAGTATTGTAACTACGGCGCAACCATGGTGTTGTTCAGTGGGGCGGGGAGACTCAAGAAAAGTGGCTCATCGCGACCAATGAGCCACTGTCTTGTAAATATTCCTCTAAATGTCTTGACAGTAGTAACTAATAAAAAAGACCAAAGGGAAAAAGAAGGTTGATTATGGAGAACTGCTGGGGCCCATGCCCAAAATTGTGAAGAATTGAGTGAAGTAAGATTGATCTTACACCGTAAAACTCCTATCTGAAATGTCAGTGGATAGTCATCAGTCGTTGGGTGTCACTAAAGATGATCTGACTTTGCCTGCAGTGAAATGTACCCCAAACAGTGCTATATGCATATGAGTTGCAGAAAGATCTAAAAAAAATCACAATCTAGTGGAGATAGCAAACGTGAGAGTTAAAAATATGCATTTCCTCAATCAACCTTGGTGTTGTGGAACATTCTATGCTAGCGCTCCTCCAAATTCAAAATAAAATACCAAAAGTCAAACATAATCAGTCTTTGCCATTCAGGATTTTCTCTTTCTTTCCTATTTTGTTGCTTTTAAATGTTATCTTCGATACAGTATATGTTATGTTTTTGCAGCTGCACAGCTGTAATACTAACATAGGATCACTTACTGGAATTTTTGACTGATCTTTTGTTTTCATAGGTGCATAAGTGTGTTTTCAATGATTAGTGTTTGGCAATTTAGCCACGGGGTACATTTTGAAGACTTTCGTTTCTAGTTAGGTTTTTGAAAATATGTTGGGAAAGTGGCAGAAAATTGTTAAACCCTTATATACAAGGGCAGAGGTTTCGTTTTAACCTGCTATAGGTAGTGTTCTCCAACCTATACGAAACTCTCAGGACTGATGAAATGAATGTGAGGCATATATATTTTTTTTTAAATGCACCCCAATCAAGAAACACGAGAGTTGTACTCACCATCTTCACAAGTATGATGACCATAGTCAATTGACAAAGTGACTCAATGAATCGTTTGGATTGACGACTTTGCAAATACAGGGCAAAGGAAGAATAGTTACGCGATAAAATTGCGAGTTTCAACTTTTTGCCAATTAGCAAAGTGGCAGTAAGTGCACCCATGTGTGCATTTATTGGATATGTGTGTGAAATTCAAGTATGTTTGTGACTAACACCCATTTTCCTAACTCCAGGACTGGTTAATGTATGCAATGTGTAAATTAAGCATGCATAGATTAGAAAGTTATACTCTTTCCATGTGAATTATTATGTCTCCTACATGCCATCTCTTTTTGCAGGCACATTTTTAATAGCACACTAGTATGTAAACTGATTTAGATGTTGGTGGTACTGATCTTGCTGGTGAGTTTTCAATGGAAATTCTCCCACCGCTATGATGGTATGCCCGCCGTATTTAGATGTTGGCTGTCCCATAGCTGAAAGTTTGCGTTCGAGCCGCTGTCTCTGCCAAGAAACACTGCAGCATCGACGGTGGTAGAGGGAAAACTGGATGCCGATGGGACCCCAGCCACCCTTCCTGCTGTGCAGATTAGATGTGCTTACTGGCAAGCAAAAATGGCGGTTCGACCTCTGCTTCTGAGCTGGCGGATTGGGGGAGGAAAAGGTGGAAAAACTCACCTTTTTTCTAGATTCCACCACTGTCTTCGACTGGACAAGACTGGAGAACATGCCTGGGGACAAACTGGCAAAACATACATATCGCACACATACACATATGTCATTGTGGTGTCATTATTCATTGGCAAATGAATGTTGGCACCACAATGACGGTACAATCACACTTGTCAACAGTGTCCATGGGCGCGCATTGCAGGGGGACCTGTAATGGTAGATTTGTGCCATCTGTTGTGTATGTGAGTCAGTACGTGTGTGTGTGTATATTGGCTGGTTGAGGTGGAGGGATCTGGAGTGGGTGGTGTGGTTGTGTCTCTATGTGTGTCAATTGCATGTGAGATCAATGTTGTGTATGTTGTATTGCCGTGTGACACATTCAGGTGAGTGTTGTTGTGTGGCGGACATTGATGTGATGTGTGTAGTTGTGCTTGTGTGTGAGTTTGTTTGTGTAGAGGGGTGTGTAGTTGTGTTGTTTGTTGTTGTGTTGTGTGTGGTTGCAATGTCAATGGTGTATGTTGTGTCATGGATGTATGCCAATGTGTGTTTTCGGCATGTACGGGTTGTGAGGTTTGGAATTGTAATGGATAATGGTGTGTATGTGGTGTGTTGTGTAGTGGGCATGCGTGGGGACACATATGGCAAAGGGACAGTGTGTGTGTGTGTGTGTGTCACTTACCTTTATCTTATAGCCCCTGCCATTGTATGAAGTCCATTGGGTCCAGCAGCCTTCTCTTTCGGTCAGCAATCCACCACTTGCAGAGCTGTAACACCTAAATACAGCAGGTGGAACACCGTTGATGATCTTTTCTGGTCCGTCTCAGACACAACTTGTAAAGATCTAAATTGGACTCTAATTCCCAGTGGGGGCTAAAATAATGTAAATATAACATGTGAAAAGCATTATAAATGTCCAAAAGGTTAGGGGCCTGATTCACAAAAGTAACATACACTTTTGAGTAATTTACACTTTTTCGTAAGTTTACTACTTGTTGGTATTCACAAACTTCCAGCATACATGTATAACAAAAGTATAAGTTACATGTTTCCGCCACCTGTGTAAAGCAATTTGCTTACTCTTGTGTGGGTGCGTGACGTTGCCTCCCTAAACCCATCCCTGACTTTCCTTAAAGACCTCTTACTCCTTCCTAATCACATCCTCTTTTGTAGAAGATCTGCTACTTTTTAAAATACACTCGCCTGAGTCTATCCCATATATACTGCTAGCATGTATACGTACGAGTGCGGAGACACCGCACATACAAATATAGGTAATGTGAAGGGAAAACTCTGCACGTAGTTTGTGACTAGCACTTTGTAATATTTTTTAGTACTACAAAACGTACTACATAGTGCAGTTTGTGAATCAAGCCCTAGGACTTTGTCTATATCATATTTAAGTTGCATTTTGCCGCTATTGCTGCAACACTTCCTTCACTGTGACTAGTGGACGTTAAGAGTGTGTAATGTTGACTGTGGAACTTGTATCTGTAGCGCCAAACTGCTCGGTGACTGTCTTATTTATTGAGTAAATATTGCTGCAACAGCATTTTTGGCAAGCAGGTTCTCAAACAGACTGCTAGACAGATAGAAAGTATGAATGGAAAGTTTAAATCACTGAACAAAAAAAATTCATGATACAAAATTAAACACATATCGGTATAGTCTAATGGGAGAACATAATTGAAATGAAGTGCGTTAGAAAAATGACCATACGTCACCGGCACAATACAAACTGTGAATGTAAATGTAAATGAAATGAAATTGAATTCTGAAACTTGAATCCCATTGCAAAGCATTAGCCTGACATTTTTGTGCCCGTGGCTGTCGTCTCTGAGGGCAAGCACTCCTAAAAATGTAAAAAATGTAACTCCTTATGTTGATATCTGTGTCATTTTGGCTGATGATGTTCATTGGTCGGTAAAGAATGGAAAAATTAGCCTCTAAAATACAAGTTCTATGTAGAATTGATAAGTGGTTACTTTTGTCTAAGCGATCAATGATACACTTAAGAGACAATGCGCTGTCTGATTCACATGTCATCCGAGAGGCTTTGGTCTTCGAACCACTTCAATTACAACTGGCTCCGCCAAGGCCCAGGGGGAGGGCGGACTGCTCAGGTGAGTGTGCCGCTACGTGGCCTGGCTTTTCAGCCTGTCAGCTGCCATTCAACTTTCCGATGACAACAATGCAGATAAGCCGCGCCAAAAGGGTTCAGTCTCCACAGATTACCTGGGACCAGAAACTGGAGGATAGAGCTGGCATTATTACTCGCTGTGAAGAGGGCATATTCCTTGCCAATTATTCTGAGGTGGGCATTAGTCGTGCACACAATTCTGGCTACACAGTTGAAACTACCTGCGAACTGGGCCTGACAAGTGAAATTCATTTCATATGTCTAGCTTCTCACGGAGAGGCATGTCCTTAAACATGGAAATTATTGTGTAGCGCCAAGAGAGAAGTAAAAAGCCTGCGATTGTTCAGATGAAATGGATATTGCTTCATAGTGTGTTTCAACTAGAAAAATAGACGAGAATATTTCAAGTCAGACATTTGAGTCGGGCAGTTCATAGGAATGGTATAATGAGAGAGTATTGTAGAAGAAAAGGCCAATTTATGGCACAAGAGGACACGTCGTAAATAATAGAAGTGGTTGGAAAGACCCTAATGTACATGCCATTGATTCAGCATGCAAAAACTGCATTACATGAACAAGTCAGAAGAAGAAAGAAATGTGGAGAAAAAAAGTGGAAGTGTAGAGAGTGCATATCCCAATGCGAGAAGAAGAGCTCATGTTTTGTTATTTAATGTCCATCTAGCTCACAACTGCTGTTAGCATGTCACCTTTGACCTCTAAATCTCCATATTGGACAGTGGTGTACATGTATGTTAGACTGGGAGAATGTGTGGTAGTTGCATGTTCTATGTCGAACTAGTTGGGTGTGATGCATAATGCCCTGGCACATGGTCAGGTCACTTTGTGTTGAACTTATCACTTCCACTAATGTGCAGCATTGCTGTAGATGAATGTGTGCTGGCAGAGAATCATCTTTATATTACTTTCTTTAACTTTCTTGATGCCTACTAAATGGGCCACTGGAGGAGCAACACTGGGGAACAACATCACTTGGACACTCTTGGACAGTCTTTTAGGTCTAGGGATGGAAGCGCGTAGTGCTAGATCATTTACCTCTGCATATTAGCAAAGGCTGGTAATAGATAATAAGACCAGTTGCCCACACAGCTCACAAGTCACACAATATGGAGGCCAGGGTTCAGTTAGAGAAAGAGGACTAGAGTCCTTGTCTAACTACTAACCCACGACGTTATAATGATGTACAAATCACACCAAAAGGGACCAGGAGTATGAACATACTGAAGCTGAGGAAACCCTTTAATTTAGGCCAAGCCATCACAAAACGGAGAAACTCTAATCAGGAAAGCGTGGCTATCACAATTAATGGCGTCTTCCTTCATAAAAACACTGAAACATACATATCATAAACAGAAAGGGCAATTGATGTAGCTTAATAACAATAAATAACAATGCTGTAAAAAGCACATCATGTTCGGAGTGGTCCACATTCTTTTTCCTGTCTGACCTTAGGTCTAACTATTGCCCGAATGAAGCCAATCTGTAGCTAAACATAACATTAGTAAGCTTCATGGATTTCACTGATCAAAACCTCCAAGCAAAGGGCATTAAATTGGGTCATTGAGACACTGGCACAAAGTAATCTAGTATCAAAAAAATCTGAAAAAAACACCTGGAGTTCTGCACATGTTTTGGAGTATGCTGATATAAGAACACATTTTTATCCCATATTTTATGTTTGTTTCCCTACCTCTCTGGCTACAGGATTAAGTTATTTTTATGCCACGCTTGTTGAGACTGGGAGTTCAGACAATTAGAAAGGTGACCTCTGCTTGTGTCATGGGACAAGATGTATAGTAATTTGTAGAGTTGTCAAATTCATTGATGTTGCTCCTGGAGAGTTAGAGAAGGCAACAGTTACCGTTAATGCTCATGTCCCTTGGGTGGGGGTGGGGGTACCTTGAATAAACAAGACAGTCTTATTCTCCCTGAAGTGGTACACCTGGATTACAATGCACATTTTCCAAACAAAACCATATTATGGGCTTGTCATCGTATTTGAGGGCTAATGAGTGCAGTCTTATCATTCTTTAGTTGCTTCTGTGTAATGTGTAATAATACATAAAGCTTAAATGCAAGAACCTGCTTTTCAGTTCCTATCCCAGCAGGGGTGTGGAATTCCTATAGCCTGATGCCCAGGACATATTGTTGGGGGCAGGGACAACAAGTTTTCATGTTTATTTTGTCCTTGGGACAGTTAGGCCCAACCTCCTCCAGCACAAACATGTTGTCTGCCACTTTAAAGGGAAGGATCTGACTGCAGCTGAGGTCATATTTGTGTCCCTATGTTAATGCTGTTGCTAACTTGTATTTATGGTTCATAAATGCAAAACCCTTCATTATTGGGGAAAGCGCTATAAACAAAACGTTGTAAGGTCACACTGCACTACTGACGTGGTTTCAGTAAAAATAAATATGTACACATACTTTGATAATTCAACAATATGAGGCTACATATATTGCTCCCAGAATGCTCTCTGATTAGATGCAAATGTTTGCAGAAGCTTGTAAGCAAGATTGATGATCCTGTGCTTTCAAAATAAAATGTTCAGAAGAAAATGCAGGTAGTTAAAACACATTTTGCTAAATTACTGTGAAATTTTGGGTACTATTTCTTTGCAGCATCATTTGCTCAAATGTGTTGATTCGTGGCAGTATTTTAAAAGAATGGTCATATGGAATATCAGTGTACCCATTTTCAACAAGATTATGGAAAACATGAAAATAAACAAGCACTGGCAAGCACTGGCAAAGCCAACCAATCCAGCATTGGTGGCCAGTCTTTGGTTTTGTCAATGCGTGTCTTTTTTTGACATGGCTTTTGTAACACATTAGTGTTGTGGGAGCTGGCAGGCCCTCACCACTGTAACAAATATTGGCAAAAAGCAAAAACAAATTTGGTATTTAAAAGCACACATTGCCACAGTCGGCCTGGCAATGAATAAAACTACTCTGTTTGGCAATATGCTCCCTGTGGAAGACCAGAATGCTACCACTCCCAGTAAAGCCAGCAACTGAATGGATAGAAAAAGAAATATAATTGTGCAAAAAATAAAATGGCTTGGTTTAATAGCTGACCTAATTATGGGCCAATTCCTAAAGAAAGTCACAAAGGTGCACCCATGGCATATGTCTTTGATAAGAATAAAATGTCAGTGTTAACAGTTGACCTCATTAGTTGCCCAATCCTTAAAGAAAGTCACAAAAGTGCACCGTTGGTGTATATCTATTTAGCATTCATGAACTTACAGAAGTAGACCAAGAAATCGTACTCCTTGAAAAACTGTATTTTAGCACAAGCAAATATGCATGTGATTTGCTCATATAAAATCTAATGAACATTTACAAGTTGACTTTCCCTTCAACCACTTTTATCCCAACCCTAAAAGAACTTCTGCTTCTGCCCTTGTCAGGAGCAAATTGCCAACCTTTCTCAGTATGGGAAAAGATTAGAGAAGACCTGGTGAAAATCCTTAAAACATACAAGTTAGTAAGTTTGCACAGACTCAAAGGCATTCTATCCCTGGAACTACTTCTTACTTCTTCCTCCAGCCTCAGTATGTAGATCTGCGTAAAGGTGGCAAGATAAGGAAATTGCTATTATAGGGCTTGAAATTGCTAGTAATCAATCCCTACTATGGTATTAGCCCTGACATAATCGGAGAGCCTATTAACATTCTCTTACATAATAAGATTGCTGCCATAATTTGCCGCTGCACTATCAGGCACCAAAAAGACAAGTAGATTTCTTTACAGTACATGTAGATGTATGAAGCAACTGGCCATATGGACAAGTAGATATTTTGTTCAGTTCCACACCCCTTGCCAGACCCAATTTTTAGCTGTGACCGAATCATGGTTAATTGTAGCAGATTTTAGTTTTATGCACAAACTTATGAATTTGAGCACTTTTATTGGTTTTAAGATATTGTCTGAGCAGAATTTATTGTATTGTATAATTTGATAACATTTCTAAAATTGCTTTGCATGTTTTTTGCTGATTATTTTGATTAATTGAGCAATAAACCTATTTGGAATGACCAGGTTTGAGACAGGGATAGATAACATTTGTAACTTGAAACTCTTGCTTAACCTGAATTGCTTATATATTAAAATAATACCTCAATGATCCATGATACATTACGAAAATGGCCAATGTTATTAGTTATACAAAAATAGTCATTACTTTTCATAGTTCTTCATATTTTTATTTTATTATTTATGACTTTTGTACAGCGCAAAACTCATCCCCTAGGGGATGTCACAGCTCTGAAATCACTGAGAGCTTGAATGTCAAAGGCGGAGTGTTACAGGGGTAAGGTAATACAATTAGATAGAAATTAATGAGGGAAAAGCCAATTTTTTATTTTTTTATTTTTTTCTGAAGATGATGTGGTCATTCGTAAGGCAGATGTCGAGGGGCTGTAAGTTCCATTGGGCCACTGCTAAATGGGGAAAGGAGCAGCCTCCCTGTCTTTACATTTTTTGATATGCATTGCTTTGGCTACTGCTAGATTCTGAGACCTCAGATTGTTAGAAGGTATGAAAAATTCTAGTTTGGAACATAGTAGTACTGGGCCTAAACTGTACAGTGCTTTGTGTGTGTGGAAGAGAATTTTAAATTTAGCTTTTTTGCTCTTGAGCCAAGGTGAGGGTTTTAAACAGGCTGAGGCTGAGCTAAATCTATCTTTGTTGCAAATGAGCCTGGCTGCTAGATTTTGCACCACCTGAAGATTGTGTATACTTTTCGTGTCATTATCCAGTTATTTTTTTTCACCGGCCCCCATTTACTACTAACATCAATACCATTTACTCCTGACAAACACTCCATAAGAATAAAAACAGAATGGTCCAGAAAATCAATTAAACCCACTGTGGAAAATTACAGATCGTATATTTTTTCACTTTTGGGTCATGGCCAGCCGCCCATAACTGGAAAAATGATCAACACATATTTAGGTGTATTATATTTGCAGAACACCATCTTCTTCATGCCTAATTGATTAAAAATGTCTTAATTCTTCTATTGTCTCAATGAGTTGTGGCATCTATAAATTATGATATACAGTTTTTGGACACTAGAATGGATCATAGAAACATGGTTCCAATTTTCAGTTGATAATATTTGTTTACTCCATACCCACAATTTCTATGTGATATATACAGAAAGTGCAATTTCTCTAAACCGTCACCAGACCTGAAAGGTGCTCAAGAAATACTGAGGGGCGGCTCCACCATGGGGGCTGAGGAGCGTCATCCCGCCGCCTGCAGCGATAGCTGCAAAAACCTTTACAAGGAAATGATGACAAACAGAGCATGTTATCGTTTCCTTGTAAAGGGGCAGGGCCTCAGGGTGAAGAGCCTGAGGGGGAGTGCTGGGGGAGTGCTCAGCACTCCCCCTCAGAGCGCATGTGTGTTTGGTCAGCTGTCTCAGCCGTCCAAACACACATGCGCTGTAGGCTCTCTCTCCAGCCCAGCAACACTATTTCTGGGCTGGAGAGAGCCTGCACAGGGTCCCAGTCTGCATGGGAGTTCCCTGGCTGGGTGCTCCCAGCCAATCCTGATGCTCCTTTAAGCAGCATCAGGATTGGCTGCTGGGCAGGATGGGAGCCTGTGCCTGCAGTCGACGAGGGACAGAGGAGTGGCACGTGGTGGAGGAGGTAAGTTTAAAAAATAAATCTTTTATTTTATTTTAATTAACCCCCACCCCCTCCCCCCTGCACTGCCCAACCCTGTTACCTTGCCGTGAGCCGCTCCTGGAAATACTGCCACATGCGTGTAAAGAGATCACAGGTTACTGCATCTCTACACTACTGAATGATGTGTACATAGAAAGTGTGAATATTCAGAGACATCATTAAGCCGTGCTCAAAACATCCATTCATTTTGATGCTTTGCTTGATCGTGTGATCCATATAGAAACCTTATTCAACATAACACATTAATCATTTCTTTCATATAAGTATTGAGGTTACCAATATTCTTGCATAATATATAGTGGGTTAGAAGTCCAGCTGGAAAGGTAAAAGGTGAATTTACTCTAAAAAATCAGCCTTTAAAATAATTTAACAAGAGGATTCTCTTCAAGGTATACCACGCTCCCTAAGGGACCTACGTTTAAGGAACCTGTCAGGCATAAGTGACCTAAATTCAGCCATCCCTAAGAAAAAGACAACTATAAAGCCACTATTGCTTGTGCATTATGCAGTGTACGTGGAAAGCTATCTAGAGATATATATATCAAAAGTACCCTGAGCAGGAATCTTAATATGTACCTATTTTATGCTGAAGAATAGTACACTGTATATTAGAACTAACAGTGATCTTTTGAGAAGTCCATTGTCCTACTCAAAGACTGCTTATGCTTTATGTGTGCTACTCCTGGATGTTGAAAAAATGCATCAAATGCGGACAACCATCAGTCATAAAAACATATAAAACCATCCATAAAGACATGACTACACTTAAACTACTCTATATTGTGTTTCAACTGCTTTAGCAGATTGTATCTTCAAATAGAAATAGATAACCTGTCATATGCACTGTCTGAAGATACAATCTTGGATCGACGAAACGCAGTAGCAAACAGAGGCAGAGCAATTTCAACAGCTATGAAAGGGCAATTTCAACAGCTATGAACACCAGCTACACCCCACTTGGTGCCTTTGCCACCAAAACCAAGTGCTTGATCGGAAGCTCACCCATAACATGTATAATTTCAAGGGATCATCACCACTTCAACCTTGGATTTTGCCCTGAACCTTCACTCCAACGCTGTAGGGCCGAAGTCGTACCTTAAAACATCAGAAATTCATATCTTGGCTTCCTCTCACCTGATTTTGATAGTTTAGGTGTCCTCTTGCTTATTATTTATTTTTCTAAATTACGTAATTGGTTTGGGAATAGCGTTTTTTTTCCTCAATTTAAATACTTTTGGCATGCTTGACCTTAACATATTTCTACTGGATTGCCTGCTTCTTGTGCCGTAGGTACAGCAAGTGAAAAGCTATTGCTTTAGAAGTGAGTTTTGGCCTAAACAGATTGTGTTTATTTAGATGGTGGGTGTCACCAGCTTACAAAATAATGATTCAATTTGTGACAGATGCCAACTAGCTAGAATGTTAATGTAAAGGTGAAATGAGCAAAACAACATTTAACATAAGATAAGGGGAGGGTATCAGGGGCAAATCTTTGACATGGGTTACACATGTGGAATTAATCACCAGTGTCTAGAAAATGTATGGACTGTGTCAACTACAAGATGACAAGAGCACATTCACTGAAAAAGAAAAAGTGTATCATCCCGACTCGAGATAGAGCAGGTAAACCACCAGTTTTGTGGACAGATACCCTATTTAAATCACGCCCAACATCTGCTGGAGATATACTGTTGATTTTTATTCTTTACTACTTCTAGAAGTATTTCTCACTGTATCTGAGATTCCAGAAACAGGGCTGTACTAGTAACATATATTTAGTGCCAAATTGGGTCATTTCTTTGGGCTGTAAGAACCCTAAATTCAAAAACATCAATGTATATTCGCTTGTGTGACAAACTGTTGTACGTACCTGTCTGCTGGACTCTCTCAGGCTAGGGACATAGACTATTGATGCCATGGCACCGAAAAGATAGGGAGAGCTTCTCTTGAGTGTCTTGTCTTGCTCTGGGCCATCCTTGTGTGCTCTGTGAAGCACAAGATTTCTGTCTACTCCAGTCTGTCACGTGGCAGCTGTAAGACCTTTTGGTGTCCTGGTGAGCTATGTCGATTTCTCTGCACCAGTGGCGATCCTTGGGAGGTTTGATTTAGTCTTGTATGCACTTTTTGTTGCCTATGCTACAGTCTGTTAACGACAGCAACAGATAATGTTGTAAATGAATATCTTTGAACATAAAAAAAAAACAAGTTAAAAAAGAATTGTAAGTCTGTGTTTATACATATATACTTACCTTCACAAAGAAAGATCGGGACAACATGTCCGGAACCACGCTTGCGTTGTTCACGCAAGCGGAACAACGCTTGCCTGAACAATGCAGGCCTTTTTCTCTGCCTTAACCACGCATGTGCTGAACAACGCATATGCGTAGTTAAGACAGAGAAAAAGGAAGATCTATCGGGAGAAGGAGCGATCAGGTAAGTGAGGCTGGGGCAGGGTTGGGGGTAGTTTTTAGGGGTGGGGCGGGGGTGAAGGGTTTGGGGTGGTTAGGTTATTTTATTTTTTCAAGGGGAGGGGTGTAGGTACTATGCTTTTTAGGGCGAGGGTGGGAGGACGGGGTTATTTTGTTTTTAGGGGCAGGGGTGGTGGGTCGAGGTAATTTTTTATTTAGGGTGGGTGGGAGGGTTGGGTTTTTAGGGATGGGGTGGGGGGTCAGGGTAATTTTGTATTTGGGGGTTGGGTTAGTTATGTTTTTAGGGCAGGTGGGGCTGATTTTTAGGGGTGGGGTCAGGGTAATTTTGTATTTGGGGGTTGGGTTAGTTATGTTTTTAGGGCAGGTGGGGCTGATTTTTAGGGGTGGGGTCAGGGTAATTTTGTAGTTAGGGCGGGTTGGGGTTCGGGTTTTTAGGGGCAGCGGTGCAGGGGTTCGGGTAATTTTGTATTTAGGGTGGGTGGGAGGCAGGTTTTTGGGGGTGGGGATGAGGGAACTCAGGTAATTTTGTATTTAGGATGGGACGGGTTTTTAGGGGAGGGTTTGGGGTCATTTTGTATTTAGGGCTAGTGGGGGGGTCGGGTTTTTAGAGGCGGGTGGGGTAATTTTGTATTCAGGGCAGGTGGGGTGGTTGGGTTTTTAGGGGCGGGGTTGGGGTAATTTTGTATTCACGGCAGGGAGGTTGGGTTTTTAGGGGTGGGGGTTCAGTGTAATTTTGTTTTTAGGGGTTGGGTGGTTTTATTTTTGGGGGTGGGGTGGTTTTAGGGCTGAGGGTGGGTGGGGGTATCGGGGTAGTTTTAAGAGTGGGGGGACGGGGTACTTCTGTTTTCAGGACGGGGTCGGGGGTTCGGGGTAATATTGTTTTTAGGGGTTGGGTTTTATTTTTAGGGGTGGGAGTCGGTTTTAGGACTCAGGGTGGGAGGGGGCATTGGGGTAGTTTTTAAGAGTGGGGGGAATGGATACTTCTGTTTTTAGGGTGGGGGGTGGCATGCGACAACCACACATGCCGTTTCCACACATGCCTTTACTAGGCATGCCTTTACAACGAAAAATTGTTGTAAAGCCATGTCTGGTAAAGGCATGTGTGGAAACAACGTGGTCATTGTTCCGACCGCGTTGTTCAGGCATGCATGGTTGCCATTTGCATGGTGCTATCATACAACCTCACAAATCACTTCCTACCACTGTCGTTATAGTTTATCATTATTCCCATTCCTACCCATAATTTAACCTTATATAGCAGTCAACTTAGAAAAAATGAAAACAATGTTTTAAAAAAAAGTGAAAAATCATAACAAATTATAGAATATCGGGCAGAACATGGAGAGAAAACATTAATGTTGCAAGTTGGAAGGAAATTGTGAAGAATGTTTCAAACAGAGAAGGTAGTGATTTGACAAAAATGAGAAAATCTTTTATGGTGAAATAGAATATTGGGTACATAACCTGTTTCTGTTCTAATAAAGGTGCAAGATGTTAGATTTTTTTCAGCTTCCTGAGACTGGGAAAGGCATATTTTTAAAATAGTGCACAACACATGAGTCCAAAAATGTTACTTATCATTTAAATTGACCATATGGGATGGTTTACACTGTGAAATTTCAAGACGTATGAATGAACAAATGCAGCAATGACATACGATCACGTGTAGCAAGATATTTTCCTGAAGCATCTCGCAATATCTCACAACTGAGATTTCAAATTTGTGAGAAAATTACGGTTTCATGAGGAGGAAATATTAACATTATATAGTTTTTAAGGGAGAGTTTCTGTATTTTTTAACAAAATGTTTATCCTGATGAGTGAAATGAATGCCAGCATTTCCTGTGCGTTTTTTCTTATAAAGAAGGGGGCAGGTTGTTTTTATATGTGTTTTGCAAACACAAACAGTGGAACTGCAAGGGTAGGTAAAACAGTGAATTTTAATAGCATCTGTAGGAATACTGAACAATCAGAAACGTATTATTGAAATATGCTGTAAACTACAAGGTTAGCAATTATGGTGTCTTTGATGTCTTGAGCAGAAGCTAATAGTGATTCTGAAAACTGACTAAACAAATTGTGGATTTCAGAATATGTGGATTAATTGAGGTATGATTTGTTGTTAGTTTTAACCCATTTGCTGCCAGGCCTTTTCCCCTCCTGTGCCGAGCCTTTTTTTGGCTATTTGGGGCAGTTCGTGCTTAGGCACTCATGACTTTTTGTTCACACAAGCTACCCACGCCAAATTTGCGTCCAACATCCTAGGGATTCTAGAGGTACCCAGACTTTGGGGGTTCCCCTGAAGGAGACCAAGAAATTAGCCAAAATACAGCAAAAATTTCCTTTTTTTAAAAAAATGGGAAAAGGGCTGCAGAAGAAGGCTTGTGGTGTTTTCCCTGAAAATGGCATCAACAAAGGGTTTGCGGTGGTAAAATCACCATCGTCCCAGCTTTCAGGAACAGGCAGACTTGAATTAGAAAACCCAATTTTTCAACACAATATTGACATTTTACTGGGACATACCCCATTTTTACAATTTTTTGTGCCTCAGCCTCCTTCCAGTTAGTGACCGAAAATGGTGAGAAACCAATGCTGGATCCCAGAAAACCAAACATTTCCGTAAAGTAGAAAAATTCTGAATTCAGCAAGGGGTCATTTGTGTAGATCCTACAAGTGTTTCCTACAGAACATAACAGCTGAAATAAAATAATATTGAAATTGAGGTGAAAAAACAAAAAATGTTCTCCACGTTTTACTAGGTAACGTTTTCCTGTGATGTCAGATTTTTTAAAGCAATATACCGTTACGTCAGCTGGACTCTTCTGGTTGCGGGTCTATATAGGGCTTGTGGGTTCATCAAGAACCCTAGGTACCTAGAGCCAATAAATGAGCTGCACCTTGCAATGGGTTTTCATTCTATACTGGGTATACAGCAATTCATTTGCTGAAATATAAAAAGTGAAAAATAGATATCAAGAAAACATTTGTATTTCAAAAATGGCCACAAGATAAGGTGTTGAGAAGCAGTGGTTATTTGCACATTTCTGAATTCTGGGGTGCCCATACTAGCATGTGAATTACAGGGCATTTCTCTAATAGACGTCTTTTTCACACACTGTCTTACATTTGGAAGGAACAAATGTAGAGAAAGACAAGGGGCAATAACACTTGTTTTGCTATTTTGTGTTCCCCCAGGTCTCCCGATAAAAATGGTACCTCACTTGCGTGGGTAGGTCTAGCGCCCGCGACAGGAACTGCCCCAAAACACAACGTGGACACATCATATTTTCACAAAAAAACTGAGCTGTTTTTCGCAAAATGGCTAGCTGTGGGTTTTGGCCTCTAGCTCAGCCGGCACCTAGGGAAACCTAGCAAACCCGCACAGTTTTGAAAACTAGACACCTAGGGGAATCCAAGATGGGGTGACTTGTGGGGCTCTGACCAGGTTCTGTTACCCAGAATCGTTTGCAAACCTCAAAATTTGGCCAAAAGACACCTTTTCCTCTCATTTCGGTGACAGAAAGTACTGGAATCAGAGAGGAGCCACAAATTTCCTTCCACCCAGTGTTCCCCCAAGTCTCCCGATAAAAATGGCACCTCACTTTTGTGGGTGGGCCTACTGCCTGCGAAAGAAAATGGCCCAAAACACTATCTGGACACATCAAAATGATCAAATACAAAACTACCTGTTTTTGCGAGGGGCATCTGCATTTTTGGTCCTGGGCTCAGCAGTCTTCTAGGGAAGCCTACCAAACCCATACATTTCTGAAAACTAGACACCCGAGGGAGTCCAGTGAGGTGTGACTTGCGTGGATCTCCCAATGTTTTCTTAACCAGAATCCTCAGCAAACCACAAATTTAGCTAAAAATTCACATTTTCTCACATTTTTGTGTGGGATCAATGCACAGGGACACATTTCAAACCACCCAATGTTCCCCTTAGTCTCCCGGTAAAAATGATACCTCATTTGTGTAGGTGGGCCAAGTGCTTGTGACAGGGAAGAGCCAAAAACATGTTGATATTGAGGGGGAACCAAAGGAGGTCCAAGAGGGCAGTTTGCAAAAAAACATTTTTAGGCTGACAAGTGCAGCTGAATTTTTATCGGTATAGATGAGACAATGCTGGGTGGTAGGAATTTTGTGGATTCCTGCAGATTCCGGAAGGTTCTGATAACGCATCCCTCTATGTTAATTTATACACATTAGGACTCGTTTTAGGCCGATGAATCTTTTGACCCAGTGGTGAGACACAGTAGAACGAGAAAACTGATCAATATGTCAAGCAATATATCAATGATATTATCAACATATATCACCACAATATACTTTACTTTAGACATTGATTAAATCTGTCAGCGCAACCATGACCTTTCAGTCATGAATAACCACACCTTTATGGGAGTTTTGTGAATTTTATTCCCTATTGATTACAATCTAATAGCAAGAGTATTAATCTCAAAACCATGAAGCAAAAGAGCATAGTCACAATATGGCAACTGTAATAAGATTTTGACAACGCGAAGATTACAAACATAAAAACAATAATGTAAGAGATACACAGATCAGAATGCATAGAACATCATATATGCCTGCGTTCAGCATAGCACAATGTCAGTCATGTCCGTTCACGTCAGTCAAGGTGAATACCTAATCTAGCCACTAATTAGCATCAGCATGTTGGACTTCATGCAAAACGATTTAGCACACTAATTTAGAAAACATCTGACTAGGGTCTCTTTCCAAAAATACAGCAGTTGGTACCTAGAAAGGAAAAGCATGTAAACAAATCACAAATTGTCATAATTACCCTCCTCGGAATGAGTCAGCATTCAGGATCAGTCTTCGTCTTCAGGACATCAGTTATATCACCGTCAGTCTATCTCGTCTAAGGAACAGGGGACACTTCCCTCATAAGGAGGAGAAGTGTAATGGGAAGTCTATGGATAAGGATGGTTTATTTCAAGTCTCAATCACCAAACAGAGTGACAGAGTTTCTGGATGCAATCGATATCATTCCCTACCTAGTTTCCCCGAGTCTTCTGTGTCATGGGTTTTTATCCCTTTTTCACAATACCTTCCCCCAAAATTCTATTGGATAGTCGCTTCACCCCACTATCTTTAACATATCAAATTATACATTAAGGCCCTCATTCCGACCCTGGCGGTCATAGACCGCCAGGGCCGGGGACGACGGAAGCACCGCCAACAGGCTGGCGGTGCTTCATTCGTCATTCCGACCGCGGCGGTACAGCCGCGGTTTCCCGCCGGATTAACCCCGGCTGGGAGAATCCTCCATGGCGGCGCTGCAAGCAGCGCCGCCATGGGGATTCTGACCCCCTTCCGGCCAGCCTGTTTCTGGCGGTTTTCACCGCCAGGAACAGGATGGCGGGAACGGGTGTCCTGGGGCCCCTGGGGGCCCCTGCACTGCCCATGCCACTGACATGGGCAGTGCAGGGGCCCCCTAACAGGGCCCCATGAAGCTTTTCACTGTCTGCTTAGCAGATAGTGAAAAGCGCGACGGGTGCAACTGCACCCGTCGCACACCTGCAACACCGCCGGCTCCATTCGGAGCCGGCTTCAGTGTTGCAGGCCTCTTTCCCGCTGGGCCGGCGGGCGCTATATTGGCTAGCGCCCGCCGGCCCAGTGGGAAAGTCAGAATGGCCCCAGCGGTCTTTCGACCGCGGAGCGGCCATATGGCGGTTCCCGCCAGGCGGGCGGCGACTGCCGCCCGCCGGGGTCAGAATGACCCCCTAAGTAATGCACTTGTCACCCCATGATAATTTATAACACTTTGATTGGTCTTCATAATTGACGTTTTTTGTAGGTGGCACATCCGGGGTTACTTCATTCTTTGGCACGTTCTTCAGGTCAAGAGTTCTCTTTTCCATGGTCGATTGTCCTTGGATGTTTCGAAAAATGTTGCAAAAACTTATACTAAACAGCTAGCATGCGAGTGAGAAATATCCTCACTTGCAACATAAAACAAAGAAAAGAACACATGCTGGGTCATGGCCTTTTGCGAATCAGCACACTGGAGAAACAGAAAAATATGCTTTAATATGAGAGCTACACAGCTAAGTTTTTCTACTCACGCTAACTTAAGACTTATGGATTCTAATAAATGCAATCTTCGTAGATGTTAACATATCCAATTAATGCAAACACATTTTTTCTTATAGTCGACATTAGTATATGTGTACAATAATTCTCTACTATTATAAGTACGTTTAGAATACATTTCAAACGAATAATATTTTATGATTATTAATACAGCATTGTTAAGTATAAGCATTTCACATCTAAAGTATGTAATATTTAAACTACGGTCTCTCAGTTCCATCACAAAAACGTGGCAAAAATGTGTGATTTCGAGCAAAGTTGGAGGTTTGCAGGGCATTGTGGGTTCAAAAATGGTGCAGGGTACATGTGAAACACACCACCCTGGAATCACCCAGATGTTTAGTTTTCAGATGTGTCTAGGTCTTGTGGATTTTTCTACATGGCAGCGTCCCAAAATCCATAATGTGCAGCCCTCACCATTCCAAGTGGGACGATTTTGAGAGTTAGCCAAGCTCTCATGGCCCAAATGTAAAACCCAAACCCAAAATAATCAAATGTCTTCTTGTTCGTGTGGGGGAGGAGAGCTGAAAGACTGTTACCCCCTTCAGTTGGGGTGGGGGGGTAACCAGGTCTATACTGGTTGGTACCCACCACACCAATATTTATTTATTTTTTTTAATTCCCTGGCATGTAGTAGACTTTCTACCCCCCCGGGGTGTGGATTGGGGTAATTGCCCCATCTGCCCACTGGTGAGCAGAACAACTTTGGCACCCTCTTATTTTTGAAAAAATAACTTCCCTGGTCTCTGGTGGGCTTTCTGCCCCCCCATGAAGGCAGATGGGCCTTCTAAAAGTAGGCCTATCTGATATGGCCAACAATAATGTGCCCCCATGGGGCCTAGTGATTTCTGCCACCCCTGATAACAAGAGGCCGATCTGCCCATGGGGGCAGAAATGGGCAAAAAT
Organism: Pleurodeles waltl; assembly: GCF_031143425.1. NCBI lineage: Eukaryota > Metazoa > Chordata > Amphibia > Caudata > Salamandridae > Pleurodeles > Pleurodeles waltl. The sequence goes on along the minus strand of NC_090442.1, from coordinate 698,145,632 downwards.
AAATTTGCACCCCCTCCCCCGGGGAGGGACCCTTGCCTAAGGGGTCGCTCCCCTCACATGAAATTGGCACAAAAAAAAAGATTACCGGTGCATAGTGGAATCTGCCCACCTTGTGGGCAGATTAACCTAACAAAAATCGGCCGATCGGGGCAGAAATGGTCTAAATACAATTTGCCCCCCAGGGGAGCGACCCTTGCCTAAGGGGTCGCTCCTCACCTCTAAAAAACAAAAAATAAAAAAAATAGAAACCCTAAAAAAAATGTTTCCTGGTACCTAGAGGTTTTCCCCCCCTTGGGGCAGATCGGCCTAATAACAATAGGCCGATCTGCCCCCGGCGGGGCAGAAATGGCCTAAAATTAATTTCCCTCCCCCCGGGGAGCAACGCTTGTGTCAGGGAGTCTGGATCGTAGGGGTTTGCGCCTGTTCCCAATATGTCCACCTCTTGGCAGCTCCAAACTCTACTAGCCTTTATAGCACAGAGTTAAAGAATTGCCAAGTGGGGAAAGGGGTTTTTGGTTGGGAACAGGGTGGAAGGAGACCTGTGGAAGGAAAAGTTAAGAACACATTAATCATATTATAAACTTTGACTTTCATATGCTTTGTTCAGGATAGCTATGGACAGATAAAATGAATAATCAAGACCCTACATTCATCATAACCTTATTAGCTCTGAATACCTGGAAAATAAATAAGAATTATGCAAACATCCATATGAGAGTTTCTTTTGAATACAATCTGAAGCTCAGAACCTTGAACTAAATCAAGTTATTTCTTTGAATAGAAACTGCTTAATAACAGTGATCAATAAACATATTAGTTCTCAGGAATAATCTGCATTAGGTTCATGAATGACTCTGCAAAGACACACTATAACAGTAATCATTGAACACATTGGTTGCAAGGATGCATTTTGTCTAGATCTTCTAGATGCAATTGCTTAGAAATTATTATACACTTTGAATATCAAAAATGTGCATCAAGATTTCAATGTCTAGAAATGATTGCGCTTTCCGCCGATCTGAAACACAAGGGTTAAATGCCAAGAATGACTTTCACACTCTGGCATTGATTCAACCATCAGGATTCAAATGTCAAAATACGATTGTGCACTCTGCTGATCCGAACTGTGGAAGTTAAATGCCAAGAATTAATTTCACACGCTGCCGCCGATTCAACCATCAAGGTGTAAATGCCAGAATACGATCGCGCACTCTGCCGATCCGAACTGTGAAAGTTAAATGCCAAGAATGAACTGCGCACACTGCTGCTTATTCAACCACCAAGGTTTAAATGCCAGGATATGATTGCGCACTCTGTCAATCCGAACTGTGAAAGTTATAGGCCAAGAATGAATCGCGCACACTGTTGCCGATTCAACCATCAAGGTTTAAATGCCAGGATACGATCGCGCACTCTGCCGATTCGAACTGTGAAAATTAAAGGCCAAGAATGAATTGCGCACACTGATGCCAATTCAACCACCAAGGTTTAAATGACAGGATACGATCGCGCACTCTGCCGATCCGAACTGTGAAAGTTGTTGGCCAACAATGAATCGCGCACACTGCTGCCGATTCAACCATCAAGGTTTTAATGCCAGGATACGATTGCGCACTCTGCCGATCCGAAATGTGAAAATTAAAGGCCAAGAATGAATCACGCACACTGTTGGCGATTCAACCATCAAGGTTTAAATGCCAGGATACGATTGCGCACTCTGCCGATCCGAACTGTGAAAGTTAAAGGCCAAGAATGAATTGCACACACTGCTGCTGATTCAACCATCAAGGTTTAAATGCCAAAATACAATCCCGCACTCTGTCGATCCGAACTGTGAAAGTTATAGGCCAAGAATGAATCGCGCACACAGCTGCCGATTCAACCATCAAGGTTTAAATGCCAGGATACGATTGTGCACTCTGCCGACCCGAAATGTGAACATTAAAGGTAAAGAATGAATCAAGCACACTGTTGCCGATTCAACCATCAAGTTTTAAATGCCAGGATACGATTGCCCACTCTGCCGATCCAAACTGTGAAAGTTAAAGGCCAAGAATGAATCACGCACACTGTTGCTGATTCAACCATCAAGGTTTAAATGCCAAAATACGACCGCGCACTCTGCCGATCCGAACTATGAAAGTTAAATGCCAAGAATGAATCGTGCACACTGTTGCCAATTCAACCATCAAGGTTTAAATGCCAAAATACGATTGCACACTCTGCCGATCTGATCTGTGCAAGTTAAATGCCAAGAATGAATCGTGTACACTGTTGCCGATTCAACCATCAAGAGTTAAATGACATGATACGATCGCGCACACTGCCGATCCAAACTGCAGGAGTTAAATACCAAGAAAACCAACACACACGCAATGTAACCAAAAGGCCCAAAACTCGAGTATTTTTGAAAACGGTGTCGGGCCTAACCCGACCTCCACCTTACCGCCCTGCTTGAAGATCACCAAGGAAATGAAGCCAGGGCCTGGAAATCCTAGGTAGGCATTCGGAACAGGAGCTCAGGAAAATGCTGCTGCTCTGCCCCGGTACCTCTGAATAGTGGGCACGTGGAGCTGGGCTGGGTCTCTTAAATAGACTCAGGCCAGCCCACGTGCCACACCCAGCCAGGCTGCAGGAAGGGATTCTAGAAAGGCTTAGAATAGGGACCACACCCTAACCACACCTTGTAATACTACAGCAAAGCCTTGAAAATGAGCAATACATAGTAAACAGCATTAATGATGTTTTAACATGAATCTCTGCAATGCAAATGGTTAACATACTGTATTAATACATAATGCATGATTTATTACATTTCACAAGAGTCAGTTTATTGCATTGCGTTGCCCGTAGAGCACGCACTGTCCTGATGTTGACAGTACTCCGCCCTCCTGAATGCGCTCTAGTGCCTGGTTTGTCTGGGTTTAGGCGATGAAAACGTTGCACTAGTCCTGGAGCATGAATATCAGATGCAGCGACCCATGACTTATCTTCTGGACTGTAACCTTTCCAAGAGATTAGATACCAGAGATTACGACCTCTAACTTTTATATCCAGAACCTGTTTTGCTTCATATTCCAATTCTCCCTGTACTAGAACTGGAGCTGGTTGTGAGCAAGTTTTTTGGATTGCTCTTTTCAGGAGAGAAGTATGAAATACTGGATGAACACGTAGTGACTTTGGTAACTGCAGCTTATATGTTACTGGAATGATCTGCTGAATTACTGTGTAAGGACCTATATATTTGGGATTAAACATATGTTTTTTTATGAAATCAACATGGCGTGTGGAAAGCCACACTCTGTCTCTTGGCTTATACAGTATTGTGGTCCTTTACAATGTTTTTTGTCGTAATATTTTTTATGTGTTTGTTTTGCTTTCTCTAGGTGTTGATGGATTTGTTTTTGGGTTTGATGGAGTTGTCGTATTGTTTCAGACATCGCTGGTGTAAGTGAACTTTCTTGTGGAATTGTGATTGGCAAAGTAGCAGGATGATAGCCAAATAGACCAAAAAAAGGTGTTGCACCAGTGGAAGTATGATACGAGTTATTGCAGATTAGTTCGGCTAACCAGAGCATTGATTTCCAGGAATGAAGTACTTTCTCAGCGTAAGCACGTAGATATTGTTTCAATGTCTGATTAAGTCTCCCAGTTTGGCCATCTGTTTGAGGATGATGACTAGTTGATAGTGTAGATGTAACTTGTAGTGTTTTGCACCACGTCTTCCAGAAGTTAGAGGGAAATTGTGATCCTCGATCTGAGAGGATCACTTTTGGTAATCCGTGATAACGGACCACTTGACTTAAAAGTATTGTTGCCAGTTCACTGGAGGTAGACAATTTCCTGCAAGCAATGAAATGTGCATACTTAGTGAGACTATCTACTACCACCAGGATTACTGAGTGAGACTGAACAACTGGCAGTCCTGTAATAAAGTCTAAGGATATGTGTTCCCAAGGACGATGAGGAGTTAGGAGAGGATGTAACAACCCTTTTGGTTTTGAGTGACTAGTCTTGATACGAGCACAAACTTTGCAATTAGCTTCCATTTGCTTGACGTCTTTTGTCAAAGTAGGCCACCAAAAGTATTGTTGTATCAGTTCAAGAGTCGTAGGAATACCTGAATGACCTGCCGTAGGTATAACATGTAACCAGTGCAACACTAGTTTGCGTAACTTGGCAGTTGGAACAAATAAACATGTACCATGAAAAGGTGGGCCTTGTTTGATTGATCTTTTGGGATCTGCTTGAGCCCAGTTTTGCCATTTCTCAATGGTGAAAGAGTTACAAATCTCTTTAAAAAAGTCTTCAGTTTTGATGATACAGAGAATTTTGTCTGGGGCAATGATAGCTTGTGGAGACTGGATTGCGGGTAACATGGTGGAATCTTGTCTGGACAAGGCATCCGCTTTACGATTCTCTTTACCGGGACGGAAGGTTACCACAAAATCAAACTCAGCAATAAACAACATCCAACGCAATTGTCGAGGAGTCAAAAGTCTAGCTGAGCTCATGAAAAGACGATTGCGATGATCTGTGTATACTGTGATAGTGTACTTGGCACCTAGCAAATATTGTCTCCACTTTTTGAAGGCATCACAGATTGCTAAGAGCTCTTTCTTAGCGATGACATAGTTTAATTCCGCTTCGTTTAGTTTTTGAGACAAGTAGGCTACGGGTATAGCTGACCAGTATCTTTACTGCGTTGTGATAGCACTGCGCCAATTGCCACATCTGAAGCATCTGCTTCCACTATGAACGGACGATCACTATCTCGGTGAGTCAAGACTGGGGCCGTGGAGAAAGCTTCCTTTAAGGTGGAAAAAGCTTCGTCAGCTTCTGGGGACCATACAAATGGTTCTTTCTTTCAAAATAGCTTGGTGATTGGTGCCACTGTCTGTGAGAAATGATCTATGAACCTGCGATAGAAGTTCGCTAAGCCTAGGAAACATTGAACATCTCGAACATTCTTTGGAATTGGTCAATCAGATACTGCTTGTACTTTTCTTTCTGCCATGACCATGCTTTAGGAGTAAGAATGACCCCTAAAAATTCAACGGTGGTAACATGAAATTCGCATTCAGTTAATTTGAAATATAGATGATGTTCTCGATGAACAATGAGAGACTTCTTGACATGTTGTACATGCTCGACTTCATTATCTGAATAGATTAGAATATCATCGATATAGACTATTGCAAATATATCTAGAAATTCTCTGAGGACATCATTCAAAAAATATTGAAACGCTGCTGGTGCATTACAAAGTCCAAAGGGCATGACTGTGCATTCAAATAGACCATATGGAGTTTTAAAGGCAGTCCTCCATTTGTCGCTTTCTCTCATTCTGACTAAGTGGTAAGCACCTCTTAAATCTAACTTGGTGTAGATTTTGGCCTTTTTAACTTGATCCAACAAGACAGGAATCAAGGGTAATGGGTATTTGTTTCTTATTGTGATTTTATTCAATCCTCTGTAGTCTATACAGTTTTGAAGATCCCCATTAGCCTTTGGGACAAAAAAAGGAGATACTGTAGGAGACTTGGAGGGACAAATTAATCCATTGGCTAGAAACTGGTCCAAGTATTTTCTCAGGTGTTGGTTTTCATGTTCTGACAAGGCGTACACTTGACAACTAGGGAGTATAGCACCAGGAGTCAGATCAATTTGACAGTCATAGGTGGCAAGGTTTCTGCTTCTTTTTCATCAAAGACGTCTAAAAAAGATGAATACTGCCTGAGTAATCAATAACAAAGGAGCACTGTTCCTGACTATAGGGTGAACAGTTAAAGTTTAGGAGCTAGAACCCTCACACACCCAGTGGGTGTCATGCTTCATCATCGGGAAGCTCCTCGTCAGACCGGCTGGTGCAATGTATGACGGGCTCCCCTTTCGGGGGCTCTTTGCCGGAGATCTTTTTTGGTGTGTGGTGGCTGCCGTTGAAGTTGTGGAGGTCAGACACTCTGAATGGCAGGAGAGTGGAAAGAATTTAAGATTGATTAGAAACCCCTGAACTCATTCTGTTTAATATGTATCCAGAGGGGTTACGATCAAGATTAAAAACACTATTAAGTGGAGATTGAGAATAATGCTCAGCCACTTAAGAAAGCCTGGAGTACTGGGAAATTGTCACCTGCCCCCTAGGGTCTGGTCAACATGTTTCGCGTAATATTGGTCGTGAAAGATCCTTTAACGCTTCATCAGGACCTACATCAAACTAGACTTCTCCTGGCTATATACAAAAAGAAAGGAAACACTATCTAATAATGTGTATGGAAGGTAAGTAGCAGTCACTTACATTTATGTGAACTGTCTCGTCAGTAGTCTGTAACAATAAATGTCGCCCTAGAAATAAAAAAATATAATACACACAAAACTGAGAGCACGGTTGTTTGAACTTCACCCCCAATGTGAATCTGTGCATCACGTGGTGTCCAAATAAAAATAAAAAAACACACAATATTTGCTTACCCGCCCTCTTCGTATGGGGGGCCCCTTAGGGAGTAGCACGATCCAGCCTATAGCTTCTGGTGGGGGTAAGAAGTTATTAATACATGAAAAACTATATATATATGACCGCCTTCAGTGGGGGACAATATCTGCAATAGAATAACCCCTAAAACAAAAAGTATTGGTGCCGAGATAAATTAATATACAGTGCAACGTTGAATAACATCGTTCTGACATCATCATAATTTGTAGATCTCATATCTGTGAAAAAGCCATATATAAATACCTTTTTGTCTTTAACAAATATCTGCTAGAGTAACTGGCTCCATAAGTTAATAGTAATAATATCTCATGGATTAGAGCATATTTCCATCCGACCATCGTTTGGGATCAAGCAGTCTCACTCGGTCAGAGTATATTTAACTTAGTGAAAAAATCCAGAGCTAGTCTCTTTAGAGCGCTATCCTCGAAGTACAAGAACCCCCCCACCTCACTTACTTGTCTATAGGCGTCTTCAATTTGAGACACCTACCCGCAGACGTGCTCACCCTGGAAGTGGAGGATCGAAGTTCGATCGGTTCATTATAAACGCGGTTACGGAGCTAATTACTTCCGCGTTGTGACAACGTTAGCTCATGGAAATAAAAACGGACTACAGGAAGTCTGAATAGTTAGCAAGTGTCGGATTGTACACTATCAGTGCGTCGGCCATTTTTAAAAAGGGTTGAGGCGGCTGATCTCAGGTAGAATTAAGAGAATATAAACAAAGGCCACATGGTAAAAGTATATTTGTCAAACGTCACGAATGAATTTATGTAGTCAGTATATGAGATTGTAAGTCATAGGTCAGACAAGCTATAAACTAGCAGTAAAGAAACGAAGGTTCATTGTTCTTTTTATTCAAAAACCAGAAAAGTTCAGGGATAAACCCATTGATTGGAGGGCATAAGTGTTTATGAAAAAATTCGTCTTTTTTGATGAAAAAAAGTCAATGGTCCATGATCTTATCGAGACAAAGATGCCCAAGGGATATCATCGTTAAGCCCAGTAATGTTGGTATGTAATTTAAACACCCAGCGTTGTTCTAATCTAAACAGTGATTGGGAGGAGTCATTAATGAACTTAGGGGATTCCAACACTACCCAGCGCAAATCGTCTGGATGGTGGGGTTTTTCAAGAAAGTGCACACTTAATTTAGTAGTTATTCGGCCACATCTAATATTACTTCTGTGTTCATTGATCCTTGTCTTAACAGGTCTAGTGGTCATTCCTATATATCGTAGACCACATGGACATGTTATCATGTACACGCAATACTTCGTATTGCAGTTTGTATGTTTTGTAAGGTTCCATCGGCCGATGGGTGCTAGATCAAGTGTCTTAGTATGATATGTCAACGGACAGACGTTACATTGTCCACATGGGTAGTGTCCTGATACTGGAGGAAGATTCCAGAGTGATGTCTGGGTCTGTGTGATGTTTCTAGGACGAGTGTGGATTATCAGGTCCTTAATATTCTGTGATCGTTTAAAGGCAAAAAGTGGTCTAGGAATGTTACAGCCACTGCTGCCAAGTATTGACCATCTTTTCAAGATAGATCTCTTGATTTTGTTGGACAGGGGGGTAAAAGTAGTCACGCATGTCATTGCTTTTGTGGTGTCCCTGGTATTAGATGCAAGTAAAGCTTCACGATTATTATTCTTTGCTCTTTTCCGGGCTCGATTAACGATTTCCCGGGGGTAGTTGCGTGCCAACAATTTGGTATGAAGGTCATTTGCCTGTGTGTTGTAGGTGTGTGTTGAGGTACAATTACGTCTTAGTCTCAAGAATTGACCAAACGGTAAGTTATCGCGTAATGATTTTGGATGATGGCTGTCGTATGTCAGGAGACTATTACGATCCGTTGGTTTTTGATATGTGCTAGTAGTTAGTTTGCCATTCTTGATAGTAATTAGTAGATCCAAAAAGCTAATCTCATTGGTTGACATAGTCGATGTAAACCTCAAGAAAGGGTTGAGTGTGTTGACCCATTCCGTGAAAATTGAAACAGTCTCGAGGGGACCGTGCCATACAATCAAAATGTCGTCGATATAACGTCGCCATAATTTGATGTTGGCAAAAAACGGGTTTGTGGATGGCAAAATGAATTGTTTCTCGAAATTGTACATGTACAAGCATGCCAAGCTAGGAGCAAAGGTGCTCCCCATGCAAGTGTCCCTTATCTGGTGGTAGAAGTCATCCTCAAACTGGAAGAAATTCTCAGTCATTGCTAAATTAGCACACTGCATGATAAAAGGGACTGGTGATGTGAGATTCTCGCTATTGTCTAGAAGTGTGGCTTCAACTACCTGTAAGGTAGCATCCTGTGGGATGTTTGTATACAATGCTTCAACATTCAAGGTGATCAAACCGTGGACATGGACTGTGTCATTAATCAAATCGATCAAGTTTAATACATCCTTGGTATCCTGTATATAAGTTGACGATTGTTTAACCAATGGCTGAAGAAAGTGATCGCAAAATATAGACAGTGGTTCTAATAAAGACCCAATGCCTGATACGATCGGTCGTCCCGGTGGGGGTGAAATGCCTTTATGAATCTTGGGAAGGCAATAAAAGTAAGTGACCTTAGGGTGAAGAGTGTCTAGAAATGCTGCTTCTTTGGGGGAAATCCATGTGTTATTGGTTGCTTCAAGAATCATAGACTTGATCTGTAGTTGTAATCTGGGGGTAGGGTCCCTAGTGATCTTGGCATAGTAGGTATCGTCACTCAGTAGCCGTAGACACTCATGTCGATAGTCTGCAGAGTTCATTATCACTATTGCCCCTCCCTTGTCAGCCTGTTTAATGACAATGGTGGTGTCTTCACTCAGTGTCTTTAGGGCTTGTCTTTCAATTGTGGGGATATTAATAAAAGGGCGCTTAGGATGTATTGAAGCTATGTCGGATAAGACCGCTTTTTCAAAGGCTGCCACCTCACAAGGAACAGTTGTAGGTGGTGGAGTAAATGTGGATTTAGGCCTAAGTCTCGAATCGGTCTGAATATTATCAGATGGTGTATCTGAAAAGTAGAAGTGTAGTCTGATTTTACGGAAGAATTGTGAAAGTTCACAATTTAACCTAAAGGGATCTTCAGTCGGTGTGGGGACAAAGCCAAGACCTCGATTAAGCACCCTGGTTTCAGTGACAGAGAGTTGTTTAGTAGAAAGGTTTACTACTAAGTTTTTGCAAGTTGATTTTTCCCCTGGCTCCTGGTGATCATCTGGGGTTCTTCCGTAGCCCATTGAACACGCCTGCCTCTGCCTCTTCTTCTGCCTCTCCCTCTGCCCCGACCTCTGCCTAAAAAAGGATTGAATGGCATGAAGGGGCGAGGTTGGTAGAAGGAGTAGGGTGGTTGCCATGGTATATGTTGGTTGACAGGGTAAGGGGAATAATTGCAAAATGGTGGAGTGGGTGAGTTATCATCCGTACTCCATCCATCAGATGAAGAGCTGTTGCTGATTTTGCGTGATTTTTTATAAGAAGATTGAGAATCGTCTGATGAACGTGACTGGCCATCTGTCTCAAAATCCTCAAGGGTATAAGGGTAGACTTTTTCCCGACTAAATCTGGAGATGTCTTTTTGAAGTTTGGTAATCTTTTGGTTTGTTAGGAAGGTTTTTGTCTCGTTTAATTCAGTATTAATCTCAGCTAGCCGGGTTTTCAATGCTGCCAGGGTGACGGTGGTTCTTAATGTACCTTCTAAGGAATTAATCTGGATGGTAATAGAGTCTGCCAACCGTCTGGAAGTATTGATGATAAGTACTAACCAGTCTCTGGTGCATTTCCAAGCTATTTGTGCCCAGTCTTTCCTAAATGCAAGATCCTGCAGGAATATCCTGGGTATGTTAGACACCAAAAGGCCATTGGGAGCGATGTTAGCTCTTAAATATTCGGTCATTATAGTTCCGTGCATAACAGTTTTTATCAGATCACGCTTCAAGGTGGACAGTTTGTCCCAATCTTCTTTTAGACTACCCGTTGGAGCTGACCCGTCATCGTTTAAAATTGACGGTGTTTGCAGAATTGCTGCAACCATTTCATCGTCGAAACTCAAACCCTGGAGAGTATCCATAGTATCAGAGACACTGGGTGAGTATTAATAACTAATCCCACAGTGAAAACTGTGCAGAAGTATCAACCAAGAGAGGGATCGGGAGAATTAAAGGTCCAGTGCACATGCTCCCTATACATATAATCAATAACAAAGGTGCACTGTTCCTGACTATAGGGTGAACAGTTAAAGTTTAGGAGCTAGAACCCTCACACACCCAGTGGGTGTCATGCTTCATCATCGGGAAGCTCCTCGTCAGACCGGCTGGTGCAATGTCTGACGGGCTCCCCTTTCGGGGGCTCTTTGCCGGAGATCTTTTTTGGTGTGTGGTGGCTGCCGTTGAAGTTGTGGAGGTCAGACACTCTGAATGGCAGGAGAGTGGAAAGAATTTAAGATTGATTAGAAACCCCTGAACTCATTCTGTTTAATATGTATCCAGAGGGGTTACGATCAAGATTAAAAACACTATTAAGTGGAGATTGAGAATAATGCTCAGCCACTTAAGAAAGCCTGGAGTACTGGGAAATTGTCACCTGCCCCCTAGGGTCTGGTCAACATGTTTCGCGTAATATTGGTCGTGAAAGATCCTTTAACGCTTCATCAGGACCTACATCAAACTAGACTTCTCCTGGCTATATACAAAAAGAAAGGAAACACTATCTAATAATGTGTATGGAAGGTAAGTAGCAGTCACTTACATTTATGTGAACTGTCTCGTCAGTAGTCTGTAACAATAAATGTCGCTCTAGAAATAAAAAAATATAATACACACAAAACTGAGAGCACGGTTGTTTGAACTTCACCCCCAATGTGAATCTGTGCATCACGTGGTGTCAAAATAAAAATTAAAAAAACACACAATATTTGCTTACCCGCCCTCTTCGTATGGGGGGCCCCTTAGGGAGTAGCACGATCCAGCCTATAGCTTCTGGTGGGGGTAAGAAGTTATTAATACATAAAAAACTATATATATATGACCGCCTTCAGTGGGGGACAATATCTGCAATAGAATAACCCCTAAAACAAAAGGTATTGGTGCCGAGATAAATTAATATACAGTGCAACGTTGAATAACATCGTTCTGACATCATCATAATTTGTAGATCTCATATCTGTGAAAAAGCCATATATAAATACCTTTTTGTCTTTAACAAATATCTGCTAGAGTAACTGGCTCCATAAGTTAATAGTAATAATATCTCATGGATTAGAGCATATTTCCATCCGACCATCGTTTGGGATCAAGCAGTCTCACTCGGTCAGAGTATATTTAACTTAGTGAAAAAATCCAGAGCTAGTCTCTTTAGAGCGCTATCCTCGAAGTACAAGAACCCCCCCTCCTCACTTACTTGTCTATAGGCGTCTTCAATTTGAGACACCTACCCGCAGGCGTGCTCACCCTGGAAGTGGAGGATCGAAGTTCGATCGGTTCATTATAAACGCGGTTACGGAGCTAATTACTTCTGCGTTGTGACAACGTTAGCTCATGGAAATAAAAACGGACTACAGGAAGTCCGAATAGTTAGCAAGTGTCGGATTGTACACTATCAGTGCGTCGGCCATTTTTAAAAAGGGTTGAGGCGGCTGATCTCAGGTAGAATTAAGAGAATATAAACAAAGGCCACATGGTAAAAGTATATTTTTCAAACGTCACGAATGAATTTATGTAGTCAGTATATGAGATTGTAAGTCATAGATCAGACAAGCTATAAACTAGCAGTAAAGAAACGAAGGTTCATTGTTCTTTTTATTCAAAAACCAGAAAAGTTCAGGGATAAACCCATTGATTGGGGGGCATAAGTGTTTATGAAAAAATTTGTCTTATTTGATGAAAAAAAGTCAATGGTCCATGATCTTATCGAGACAAAGATGCCCAAGGGATATCATCGTTAAGCCCAGTAATGTTGGTATGTAATTTAAACACCCAGCGTTGTTCTAATCTAAACAGTGATTGGGAGGAGTCATTAATTAACTTAGGGGATTCCAACACTACCCAGCGCAAATCGTCTGGATGGTGGGGTTTTTCAAGAAAGTGCGCACTTAATTTAGTAGTTATTCGGCCACATCTAATATTACTTCTGTGTTCATTGATCCTTGTCTTAACAGGTCTAGTGGTCATTCCTATATATCGTAGACCACATGGACATGTTATCATGTACACGCAATACTTCGTATTGCAGTTTGTATGTTTTGTAAGGTTCCATCGGCCGATGGGTGCTAGATCAAGTGTCTTAGTATGATATGTCAACGGACAGACGTTACATTGTCCACATGGGTAGTGTCCTGATACTGGAGGAAGATTCCAGAGTGATGTCTGGGTCTGTGTGATGTTTCTAGGACGAGTGTGGATTATCAGGTCCTTAATATTCTGTGATCGTTTAAAGGCAAAAAGTGGTCTAGGAATGTTTCAGCCACTGCTGCCAAGTATTGACCATCTTTTCAAGATAGATCTCTTGATTTTGTTGGACAGGGGGGTAAAAGTAGTCACGCATGTCATTGCTTTTGTGGTGTCCCTGGTATTAGATGCAAGTAAAGCTTCACGATTATTATTCTTTGCTCTTTTCCGGGCTCGATTAACGATTTCCCGGGGGTAGTTGCGTGCCAACAATTTGGTATGAAGGTCATTTGCCTGTGTGTTGTAGGTGTGTGTTGAGCTACAATTACGTCTTAGTCTCAAGAATTGACCAAACGGTAAGTTATCGCGTAATGATTTTGGATGATGGCTGTCGTATGTCAGGAGACTATTACGATCCGTTGGTTTTTTATATGTGCTAGTAGTTAGTTTGCCATTCTTGATAGTAATTAGTAGATCCAAAAAGCTAATCTCAATATTCTGCTTGAATCCAGGGGCAATGTGGAAACTAAAGGGCAAACACTCTTTCAAATTCATGGACAAAGTTTCTCCTATTATAAAGCAGTGGACTGTCTTTACACACAAGAGGAATTGCCCAAGTGGCTGCGTCTCCAGTCAAATAGGATAGCAGGAAGGCCACCCGGGATTGGGCATCTGGGAAGGTGTTTGGTCGGCAGGTGAAATGCAATTCTACTTGAGTCAAAAAGGATTGCACTTTCTGAGGATCACCAGAAAATCTTTCTGGAGGAGCCAAAGGGATAGCTGAGGGAACTGTGAGGGAAATGTTAGTTGGAGGACTTCCTCCTAAACCTTGAGTAGGTGGACCGAACCAACCCGCACCCAGAGGATCTTGCTCCTTTTTTTTCTACTCTGTCTTGCAACTGACTCACTCTCTCAGCTAGGCTAGTTGCTATATCTTTAGATGCTATTACATCCACTTGGAGCTGGGTAATTACTTTGACTAGCTCATCCAATGTGGCCATATTGACAACCTACCGCAAACCAGGAGGATTAAAAATTTGTAGGCTCACTATTCTGTCAGGGAGTCCGGATCCTCGGGGTTTGCGCCTGTTCCCAATATGTCACCTCTTGGCAGCTCCAAACTCTACTAGCCATTATAGCACAGAGTTAAAGAATGGCCAAGTGGGGGAAGGGGTTTTAGGTTGGGAACAGCGTGGAAGGAGACCAGTGGAAGGAACAGTTAAGAGCACAATAATCAGATTATACACTTTGACTTTCATAAGCTTTGTTCAGAATAGCTATGGACTGATAACATGAATAATCAAGACCCTATATTCATCATAACCTTATTAGCTCTGAATACCTGGAAAATAGATAAGGATTATGCAAACATCCATATGAGAGTTTCCTTTGAATACAATCTGAAGCTCAGAACCTTGAACTAAATCAAGTTATTTCTTTGAATAGAAACTGCTTAATAACAGTGATCAATAAACATATTAGTTCTCAGGAATAATCTGCATTAGGTTCATGAATGACTCTGCAAAGACACACTATAACACAATCTACCTCACAAACCCATATAAGTTGGACAGACAAGAAATAACTCATCATATTTGACATCCCTAGGCCCCGCACAGCAACAGGCTGTTTTACTGTGGCCAGTCCAATGCCTTTTCTTTCATTTCTCCATATTATTTCTAAGAGCAAATAATCATCTACTTCTTGAAAGAAGCTTGCAGATAAACCTATTGACAGTTCACAAAGAAATAGAGCAGTTTGGGTAACACAATCATTTTGGTCAGGGCCTGTTTATTGTGACCATCGCAAAAATATTGAGTTTATTACAAAATTGTGCAGAACCACGAACGGCTGTGAATGCCTTTTAAAAGACGCCATATACAACGTTTTTGTCAACCTAAAAATTCAAACACCTATATATTTAAACTTGTGTACTCCTCATTGTAGCCCTGTGTAAGTATGAAGTGGAGCTTCTGTGACGCTGATGTCTTTTAAAGAAAACAGCACAGACTTCTCCCTGCACTTTTTGAAGCCTGATATGTCAAAACTCTAAAAAGTCCCAGGAGTTCTCATTAAGGGTGAATATAGTGTACATGTGCATCAGTATCTTGCATGCTGTGCCATCAATTTTAAGTTCTAAGTATTTTGAGGACCAACAAACCCACCCTGCTAGTGGCTCCATTGCTAAAGGAAAAATAAATGGCAATAGGGGTCTTGCCTGATGAGTGCCTTGTTCACCCAGTCTTCACACTTGCTGACAGCAAGGTGTTCAACAGTTTGACCTCTTTTAAAAACTGTTCTGTGAAATTCATAATTTTCAAGGCTCAAGGTACATTATACAGCCATGAAAAAGTTTGCCCAATTTGGGTAACATACTTCTATTAGGAGAAATTCAAATGAGTCTGGGTGAATCAGACAACGCATCATAGGAGCTTGGTTGTTAGCACTTTGCAAAGGATTTCCTAGTCAGCTTTTAGTCATATAAGGGGTGATATGATGAGACATCAAGTGCAACCGTGTCCGGTTTTGACGGCATTATAATTATTGCCTCTCTAGTGGATTCTGGGAGAATACATCTGTTTGGGAAACACTTTGCAGTTCTAATAAATGAGTGGTACTTATTAGTTCATACATAGCATAAAATTTATCAGTCAAGCCATCTTTTCCCATTATTAAACAATTTTACAGAAGTTTGTGTTTCTTTCCGAGAAAAGGGGGACTCCAACTCTTCTTTATTTTCCAGGGAAGGGGATAGAATTCCACTCTTTCCAGGAAATATTGCATGTCTTCTGGACTGTGTGCCACAAAGGCAGCATAAAGAGGTCATCATATTCAGCAATATTTATATCTCATCAAGGCTTACATCTGTGGAGTTGAAGCAGCGTGGGATGGAGTTCGCACTGTGAAAATGGTGCATATTCAAGTGTAAGCTGCACTCAAGTAGATGGATCTTTGTCTCAAATTGAGGATCGAATTGAGGAACATCAACAGTACATCAATGACAATGAAGCACATTAGCTCCGCAATAATGACAGAAAGGAGCAGATTTATAAACCACGAAGATTCATAAACAGATAAGCAAAGTTAAAAAGTCAAATCATTCAAATTAGTTATAAATCAGTGATCATCTTATCAAAGTGTTATTCAGTATACTCCAAACTGAGTCAAATAGTAAATATAAAGGCAAGTTATTTAAATAGTGTCTTCTGCAAATTGAATAAGATTCAGTTTCCCCTGAAGGGAAATTCACTCTTGCTAAGCTGAGGATTCAAATGAGGTCAGGGGAAGTTAAGCAACAGGTGTCATCAAGTAAAGCCTCTATAGGAAGAAACAAATTAAGATTCAGTCAAGGAAATGAGAAATTATTTGCTCAGCAGTCTATTTGAAAAGGAGCAAAATAAAGCAGGTAGTCTCCAGAAAGTAGAAAGGGACATCTGGATCTAACTAGCTCAGCAATGCAAAATTAAAGCATACAATTTCCAACATTATGAAACACTCCCCACTGTTCCCAATAAGTGGGGACCAATGAGAGTCCAAAGTTTCCCTTTAATGTGACTTCACCTTTATTCTCAGACATCATACAAAGGAAGTTTACAGCTGCATGGCATTCAAGGAGATACTTTGCAAAGGATGATAGATACATTGTGGTCAGCCTTTCCTCAGCATAGGTGTAGAAAACACATTATTTAGCTTTCAGTGCAACTCAGAAGGATAAAAATTCACATTAAACAATAGAAACTAAATGAAATTGTAACTATAATTAAATTCAAGTGACTGCAGCTTGACCCCTGAAATGAGAGAAAGAGTGACAGAATCACAACAGCCAAAATGCACATCTTCAATATTAG
This sequence comes from Pleurodeles waltl, assembly GCF_031143425.1. Taxonomy (NCBI): domain Eukaryota; kingdom Metazoa; phylum Chordata; class Amphibia; order Caudata; family Salamandridae; genus Pleurodeles; species Pleurodeles waltl. Next base: position 698,128,906 of record NC_090442.1, on the reverse strand, counting down.
CATTTGTGGTTCAAGTGAAGTCCACTTTAACTATTGCTAACTTAATGTGAAATCACTATGTGTGTATATGTCTGTATATAAATATATGTATATATATATATATACATATATTTATATATATATATATATATATATATATATATATATATATATATATATATATATATATATATTACCTACTGGCGGTTGCCAGTAGATAGTTATAGTTAGGACCATGCATCATTTGAAGAATCTCCATGAAATTTTCCCCCCAAAATTGTGCCAGTGATTCTTGTTGTGCATGGAAAGTTTCGAGGTGATCTATCAAGCGGGGGACGAGAAAAAGGAGGGGGGGGCAAAAAAAGTGCATTTCCCATGTTAATTCCAATTGAAGTTTTGAATACGACTACAGCCTAAACCGCTAGACGGAATTACACCAAATATGTCAGAAAGCAAGATTTTGTTCCGCAGATTTATTTGGTGCAACTCTGTTCAGTAGTTTAGGGGAAATTAAAAGAAATCCAAATTTGTATATCTGGGAGGAGCCTAAGCACAGATCTCATGGTGAGATCTGTTTGGCTGTCAGTACTTTAACCAGGAAGTGCTGGCAGCTATCCTGAGATCAACATATATAATAGCTCCCTGTTGAAACACATTATAGTGAATGGCATTTTTGAGATTCCCATAGAGGAGAACGTATAAAGGGTGATATCACATTTTAGTTACAATATAAATCATTTGTTATGGTACCATACTAATTTTAGGAATTGTGGTGTGTTCTAAGGTGATTTAATGAATGATGTTTGAGAGAAAAATGTTTTCTCATGATTTTCCCATTGAGGTGATTGAAGGTGGTCCAGCAGCTAAAATGCTTTCATATGAGAATGAAGTCTGACATTCACAGTACAACATGTACTTCCAACAGGAGCAAGCTGTCAGTTGATTCCCTTGTGTTGTACTGGAGCCTCCCAGAGTGTTCTAAACAACAACAAAAGCGCTAACAGTCTTACTTATGACAAAAGTGTGGCACACCTGAAGCCATCTTGATTGAGTCAAACTGATAAAACTTAAAACATTTAATTTAGAAAGGAATAATATGAGGGGGTTCATTTTGTCATAGAAATTAATGTTAGTGCTGTAAGGGAAATATCCTTTACAATGAAGGCTGAACCCCGCATGCCATTACCACGCAGGCTTAACCATGCATGCAACAATACCACACATGGCATTACCACGCATGCCTTAACAACAAATATGCCTTTACCACGCATGCCATTACAAAGAATTTTTTTGTAAGGGAAAGAATGGTAAGACATTTTAGTTTTAAAGGTTTTACAGATAAATATTAAATATATAGGTAGTTATAGTTAGAACCATGTTTCCGTTGAAAAAGTGCTTTTTGATTTGCGTAGAACTTTGGTGCCATTTGACAAATCTTCACGGAACTTTCCAAGAAAGTGTTCCAGTGAATCTTGTTGTACATGTAAAGTTTCAGGGTGTTCCGTCAAGCAGGCTGAGAAAAAAGGGGGTAAAAAAATGTGAGTTTCCCATTATAATTCCCAGAGGGATTTTAGACACAACTACAGCCCGAACCGCTGGATGGAATTACACCAAATTTGGCAGAAAGGTAGCTCTTGATGAAATATAATACGAATACATGGTGGCTCTGCAAATTCACAGCAAAAACTTTAACAAAACTTAGAGCGGGCTCCTGCGCTTGTTTTTAAGAAGCCCCCAGGTGGGCCAGGTCCCAGTTGCATTTCGAAATAAAGGAGAGGGCATATGGGCCCCACTCCTAGGGCAGTTGATGCCCTGAGGACTGCCACCTCCTCGGGGCTCTAATCAAAAGAAATACAGAGGGAGGCTGTGTGGTCCCCCGCAGCCCTGAGGGCCACCACCTCCCCTGGGCACAGATGAAATATAATGCTGGGGGCCATGTAACCCCCCCCGCAGTCCCCGGGACCACCACCTCCCTGGGGCAATGATTTAATTGTGAGCAAGAGGACTGCCTCCTGCAACCCCAAGGACCTCCCCAGGGGCAAATATAAAAATGTATGTAGGGGGCCATGTGTCCCCCACAGCCCTGGGGACTACCACCTCCCTGGGGCTGTTTTACATTGGAGGTGAACCACACGCACCCGTCATGAAGCCAATGATGGCCATGGGGACTGCCACTCCCCTAGGGCGGGTCTTGCTATGTCCCATGGTGCCCACTCCTGGGGCATAGCTGTTTGCTCTGACTTGGTGGGAGCTGTGACAGCTCCTGCCAAGTCTGAGCAAACACTTTACTTTCTGCAAGTGAAGTTTTCGTGTGTTTCCCTGCATACAAATATGCATGCAGGTAAACAGATGGAAACACTGCTCCCAGAAGCAGAGAGCTGCTATTTAAAGCACTTCCTGCTTATGGGAGCAATGCCGGCTCCCGCAAGATGTGGGGAGACGGCTAGGACCCCTGGGGCCTTGAGGCTTCCCCCATGGTCCTGCCCTCCCCTCTCTTCCATCACATAGATTGTTATTGCAATGGTCTTTCCATACTATGACTCCAAAGAGCCAGACTAGCAATATCTTGATCTGTGACGCGGGTACGGAAACAGATAAAACGTATGCTCTAAGGAGGCAGAAGCATTTTCAAGGCCCCTCCTTTGGGAACAGACTTCGTATCTGCTCCCACTTGGTGAAAAGTTTGTAAAGGATCCCTCCAGGTGGAAGCAAACACAAGCTTCCCTGCCCACTCCGGTGTGGCCATAGAAATTGCTGTGTCCTGGGGGTGCCCCCCTCCGGATACATCAAGTGACGCAGCCCTGAGGGATGGGGTCCCAGGGACCATTAATCACTTAGATGGGGCTGCATGGCCCCCTCCTCCTGTTTCGTGAATTTTGGCCCTGGGGGTGGGCTCCCTAGGGCCTATAATGGCTCAGGGAGGGGTGGCATGCAACTCTCTCTCCCTTTCTCTGATGTATTTTGCCCAACCAGATATGCTCCCTGGGTCCTACAATGGCTCAAGGAGGAGGACCAAGCAGCCCCTCCCCTTAGTGAATGCGGTGCTGGGGGTGGGGTTTGCAGGGCCTATACTACCCAAAGGAGGAGGGATGTGGCCCCCTTCCCTTACGGAATGTAGATCTGGGATTGGCTCCCCGGGGCATTTAATGGCTGAGGGGTTGGGGCTGCACAGTTCTCCCCTTTTAATTAAAGTAGCAGCCCTGGGGAATAAGACCTCCAAGGCCTTTTCAAGGCTTAGAGGGGAGGGCACATCCCCTCTCCAATTTTTAAATACATAGGGCCCTGGGAGTAGCTCCCTGGGACTGAAAATGGCTGTGGGTGGGGGGACTATGCACCTCCTTTTCCACTATTAATTTAGTAGGGCCACGTGGCAAACAATGGGTTGGGGAAGGGACCTGTGTGGGCCAATTAGGGGTTGGAGAGGAAGCTCCACACCCTTCACCACTTAATATATACTTTTCCCCAGGGGATGAAGACCACAGGGCCTGAAGGCCAACCCTACGCCGCACACACCAAAGTCTTTGTGTGGTATGGGGTTAGCAGCCTGCTAGGGGTTTGGCCACTGGGCCTGGCAGCACTACGCTGCACACGGCCAAAGACTGTGTGCTGTGTCGGTTTGGTTTCCTGTGGGGAGTTGGATGCAGGGCCTGAGTGCAAGCAGGGTCCTGCGACCAACCCAATGCGGCACATGATTAAATGCCACATGCAGGGTGGGTCGGGATGCCTTCTGGGGTGGGGGGGTTTGGCTGCTTCTAGGTGGGTTGGTCACAGGGCTTCCCACAAGCCAGGTGCTGCAGCCAACCACCTCCTATGCACAGCAGAAGACTGTGCACTGCAGGGTTAGCTTTATGGTATGGTAATAAAATATTACTTTACGTTGAAAAAATCCCTAGATACCCTAAAAATTCACAGGCAAAACAAAGGTTAAAGTAACGTTATAGTAAGGTCTCATTGAACACGTCATTAGTGATGTAATATGTGAGGTCATAAGCAGTGCATGGCGGGCGCGAGTTATACTTAGCTTTGCTAGATTAAATTTGTGAATGTATATGTTTTTTAAAGATCAAAATGTTAATGTTATCACTGACACATTCACCTAACTATAAAGTTACTTTAAACTTTGTTTTTTGTGAGAAAAAAATATATAGAGAGTAAAGCAGTGGCAGAGCTTCACCAGAGTTAAGTCAATTGTAATATACATATACTTACCTTCATGGTAGTCTCACATTCAATATTTTAACTACAATATTTTGTTTTGTCAGGTCAATATTTAAATCTAAATATTCTAGTAGCAAGCCCCCTATGATTTAAGAAACTAACTCTAAATCTGTGTGATCCAAAGAAGGAGGATTTTAAGGATCCTCTGCAGAAATAACGGTGCTGTAGCTACTTTTTTTTTTTTTAACATTGAGGGCCTCAAATTACTGATATAATGTTAGTCTAGACAGTTCAAGAGGAATTAATGGATTTTAAATCTGGTGTAAACTAAAACAATCAATTTCGCCTATTTAACCAATCACACAAGCCTCGTCAAAAAAATTAGTTTATTGTGATCACTTACTATATTTAGGTACAGTCTCATGTTTTCCTGAAAGTCCAGCTTTCCTGCTGAAGAGCTCTTTGCTTTTGATTTCAAATGAGTTATTTAGTAATGTGCATTGTATACATACATATTTAAATTATTTTAACTTTATGTCACTGATTACAGTGTGGCTGCATTGGCCTTGGCTCTCAGGGAGCCACGGAATGAGCATAGTCTGCCATGCCAGTCAGTGAGCATTCCAAGGGAGCTGACAGGACATGAGCAGCTCAGAGGCCCCCCAATAGCCCCATCCCTGCCTTTCCAGCAGCCTTTCCATGGTGGTGTCCCTGCCTTGGAAAGTCCAGTGGAAAGACAAGTCGTAATCAGCATGGCAGTGCTAAACTCGGCACTGCTGTGGCTGACCACAACTTGGACCGCCACCAACCTGTCGGGATCGCTGATCCTAGTGGTGGTGTACTGGCAGTCTGACTGCCAGCATCGTAATGTAGGGGTGCATGGACAGCCATACTTGTAATGAGGCCCTTAATATTTCATAAATGGTAGAGTTACCTTCTACTGGTGCAAGCTTAGAATCATTACCACATGTCACGCACTCACCTGGTTCCTCTTATCCCCCTGGAGAGCAGCCCGGGATCAAGGAACCCAAAACCCTTAAATCAAACTGCCCTCAAGGGAAAATGGGGTGGGACAAAATAAGAAAAGTTTGATTTGCAGCTCCGGTCCTGATCTGCTGTCTTACGACACTGTGAAAGAGGTTCTGAACTCTCTGGACCTTTTGTGTTGTGTGGATTTAGCGCACTGGAAGTAACAAGAAGAAACACTTACCAACAGTTCTCAGCATACAAAGATTACATAGTTATTAACAATATTGTACACTTACAGGCTTCACCACAAGTATTGCATGAGAGCAGGTACAAATCAGGATTTAAGGCTGGCTGGAGTTTCTGGCACTCATAAGAATCATTTTACATTCAGTTCTCTTTATCCTTATAAAATGTGCTCTAATAAGTCCTCTCTCTTACTACAATTTGTCAACAATTACTGGTGGGTGGATTTCAGTTCTGATATAATTCAAGTCTGAAGCGTCCACTCTGTAGAGGAGTTCAGCACGCTATAGCTATTGCAGCAAAGACTACACCTAAACCGGGAAATGAATTGTGGGCCTCTGCTCGAAATGATGATGGAGAGAACACCATGTAACCATGTAGGCGCCGTGCCCCCCAAATATGACAAAACAAAAGCTACTTTTTGATCATTGGGAAAACAAGAGGCCCTACACAGGAAATGCAGATGGCACTGGCTTATGAATGTGGTGTTTTTTGTGGGATCCCTGGTGAACCTTTCAGCTGCTGTCAATGGAATAGATGGAGGAGTTCTGACATGAATCTCTGAAGGTGCAGAACCAGAAGGAGTGGCAGGAGAAATAGTATCCCCAGATATTCATGTTGTAATGCATCTACTCAAAGAGAAAGAACTTGTGTTTCTTTTTCTAAGTTGCCAAACATGTTAGCTAAGTCCGCTAACATGACATCACATACTTCCATATCGCTCGGGCAGAAATATGACATGGGCTTAGCGTTCTGTCAGATGTCACCTAACTTTCTGCAGGAGTGATATGAAATTCCTGACATGAGTTCCTGACTTCCCACACCACTGAGTCAGCCGAACAACTCTCAAAGCCAATCAAGGATGAGTGGGGAAAGGGGATAAAAGGGAGAAAAAACACAGGTCGCTGGTAGGTGGTGCAGACAAGTGCGTGTGTCCAGCTGAGTTCTGTAGGCCTTCCTGAGGGAGATAGAAAGGACAGACAGAGTCAGTAAATGTTCACTAGAGAGGTGTAGTATAAAGTGTAAGATATTGTAACAACAGATATGCCCATTTATAATACCTGAGTGAAACCCCTCCTCCATTGTGTGGGAGACAAATGGTTGCATAAGATAAAATGTGAAATCTAGAAAACATTTAACACAGTGTAAGTAATATATGATAACAGACTGAGGAAACCAACCTTCCCCTAAACTCATGAGAGGATTCTATGTACCATACAAAATCTCAGTACTTGGCAATAATGAATGTCAAAACAAAAAGAAAAAAAACAACTATACAGTCTTTCCCAGAGTTCATAATACTATGCCCTATATGTCCAGAACCAGCACTAATATATCCTGTTAGAATCCACAGGGAATTTTACTTCAAAGCCAAGACAACGAAGGTGCCAGATGCAAGATGGCAGTATCAGAAAAGTACATAGCAAAATAAATCATGCAGGTGCATAGTGCTTTACTGCCTTTTAATGGAATTTTAGGATGTATGAAATCGCCTTGTCCTTTTGTTTTCTCACAGATAAACTTCCCAAGAAAAAGCAGGAGGTGATGTAATTGAGAATCACAGGATTCTGAAACACGAGAAAACCCGGTGGAGGAACCACCGACAATGCCGACACGGCGCGCTGTGCCCCGGAAATGGAAGGAAAGTGCCCGATGGCAGGAACTGCAGACGCCTAGTCAGAACGCTAAGAAGTTTCCTGCCGGGCGAGAGTAGCTTTACTCCTGTCGCGTCCCACTCCTGCCTCACCCGCTAAGCATATTGTGGCAGTTGCGACAATCGGCTTTACTTTAGTTTGTTTACTTTGTGCTTTCTTTGATGTACAGAGAAGATTCCTGTTGCATACATATATTGTATACCAAATGGGTGCAGATTAGAAACAGCATACCTGTTGCTGACTTGATTTTGTTCACGTCCTTAGATATTGAGGACCCCTGTAACAAGGCTCGTTTTAGAAAAGTACTTTTATTTGCATAATTGTTGTGCAATGAGAAGAACCTCTTGTTACCTTGGGCTGTACTATTAAAATGTGGGAAAGCCCAATACTTACTTGAGTGCACTGACAGGTGTGTGCTACAGGTCGTTATGTGACTATATTGGCTTAAAATCATTGCTCCGTTGGGAAGTGGATTCACTCTCGTTATTATTGTATTTTGATTTTCATTATTATTGAAATTTGGCACTTGTAGAACACGTTTATATTTATTGACAAGTTTGTTTAAGTACAGTTTTATGCAGGACTGGTTTGGATTACACTATCCTGTACCACGGAAGAATCTATTCCTGTTCTATATTAACAAAATGGAGATTTCATTGAATAATCCCTAAGGTTTAAAATTATGTACATTTGCATTTGATTGGCATGCCTTTTGTTATGGCTTTGGTCTAGATTACTTGGCGCAGATGGATGAGCACATAGCTTGGGGCTTGACACTTTGCATCATATATAGCAATATAACTTTTTCTTTTATTTTTGATCACATGAGGATAAATGTGAAAATAATTTGGTAACATACTTTATTATATGAGTGGATAAAAGGCTGTTCGAAATGCTGATGTTGCACTGGAACTTTAATATTGCATGGTACACTATGGGGGTCATTACGACCTTGGCGGTCTTTTCGCAAGACCGCCGAGGTACTGCCGTGCTGAAGACTGCCGGTGGTGGCGGTCTTCTGCGCTGCGTATTATGAGCGCTGGCAGCCCGCCGTCCCTTTTCGTACGGAAAGATGCCCGCAGCCATACTGGCGGATGGTGAGAAAGTGGAGGTTGCTCAACCACCACCGCCACGTCAACAGAACACCGCCCACTGAATCACGTCCCATGATTTGGTGTGGCGGTGTTCTGGTGACGGTGTGTTGGTGGCGGAGCTGCCCCCATGGATCCCGTCTCCTCCCGGAGGATCAACGGACAAGGTAAGTTGATCGTCAGTTAGGGAAAGGGGTGTGGGGGTGTTGTGTATTGTGTGCGTGCATGAGGGTGTGCGTGTGAGAGTGTAGAAGGGGTGAGTGAGTGAGTGTATGCATGCGGGGGGTGTTGTGTGCATGGGAAATGTGTGCGGGTCGGACGGTGTGCATGTCTGTATGTGTGCGGGTATGTGTTGTCGGGGTGTATGTGTGCGTGTAGGGGTGTGTATATATGCATGTTGGGGGTGTGAGCGTGTAGGGGTGTGTATATGTGCATGTTCGGGGTCGGGGTGGGGAGGGGGTTGTGCAGCCTTTGGGGGGTGCCAGGGGGGTGTGGGGGGAGGATTTGTGGGGGGTAGTGGGGGTGGGGGAGACCCCTATCAGTGCCAGGGAAAGAATTCCCTGGCACTAATAGTGCCTAGCGCCATGGATCTCATTGCGGTTCCCAACCATCCAAGATCCATGGTGGTATGCAGGGTCATGATACCGTCGGCGGTCTAGTGACGACCACCGGGCTGGAGACCGCAATCTCCAGCCCAGCGGTCTTCATCGCCATGGCAGTCGGAATGGTGAAGTGGCGGATGACCGCGTCGTCATAATTCCATTTTTTTTCCGCTGGCCTGTTTGCGGTCTTACAGCCGCTTTACCACCGACCGCCAGGGTCGGAATGACCCCCTATGTTTTTGCAACTGTTGGTGGGTGAAGGTACCGATTTTATGAGAGCCTAAGAGCATCTGATATGTGAAATATTTACTTGATGCTCTCAGGAAGTCAGAGGCTTATGTGCCACTAGGACTGAACATTTAATGGCTGTTGAGAAAAAGTGTGCCTTCTGTGGCTATTATGAGAAACTTTCCTTTATGACTTAACAGATGTAAGACTCAAGGAAGCACTGGAATCAATAAAAGAAAATGGAATACACACAACTTCAACTTGAACATTTAATTGTTGGTATTTTGAGTGCTCAGGACAATTTATATATTGTTGAACATTTTGTGGTTTGTATTAGGGTTGATAGCAGGCCAACACTTGCCCTTGAGCTCCAAGATGGTCAGATACACCACTAAACTTATCCCAGTACAATAAGGAGGGCGCCCAGCTTTCCAGACCACTGTGCATAATAGCTATAACAATAAACCCTCCAGATTGGCTACTAGAGGCACCTGAGCAATTGGACTCAATGCTGAGGTCCCAGTTCATGTTGCGGAGAGAAATGCCCTGATTACACACAGCAGCTGCAAACTAATCGTCGCAAGAGAATGACCTTGCTTTAATAAAGAACTCAAATTAAACTGAAGAGTGAGTCAGAGACAATATATAAAGGAATGTTATTGAGAATAACCATGTGAAAATGTCAATGACGTTGTTGGAAGAAGAAGAGGAAGCAATTGAGGGGGTTTAAAATGTGAAATAAAGGGTATGAGTCTTTGCATGTTCTACATCTCTCCAAGACATGAAGGGCCACTTGCTCAATTTTACCTCACAATTATATGTGCTTTTCCATGATAGGACTGACTGGAAAATTGCGCAGGGCGTTATGTTAGAAGAGAAAGTTCTACTAATACAGTGTGCTCGCCAACCAACGTCAATCCTTCAGCCCTGAGGCCAAATACCTAAAAACCATGTACAAAGTGCACTGCTTCGTCTCACTGATGCACTGCGACAACACTCAGTGCTTTTTGTGTTCAGGGGGGATAGCCATAAAGCGGGAGAATGATTGCAGAACCAAGGCCTCTATCAAGGAACCCAGGGACTCCCAGTATCTGGTCTAGCCTTCACCAGCTAGCTGCTGATATCAAACAGTCCTCATCCCCAATTCGCCCTCCCCATTCGGTAAGAAAAAGTGCAGAGGCTTGGAATACCATCGCAAAATTGGAAAAGTGCTTGTGCAATTGCGCAAGATCTCAGAGCTGTTTATATTCAGGTTTGGTGGGTGTGATATTTAATAATGAGGACAACAGCCAAAATCTAATCCAGGACTCTAAGTCCTTTGTTCTCACCTGCCTATATCAGCCAATGTCCAGCAGCCTTTACCTCCACTTTACCTCGTCAACCGTTAAGGAAGAGTAGATGATTTACAAACCATTGCCAAATTGGAAATTTAATAGAACAACTCACCAATTGATACTGGCGGCTATACTGGAGACCATTATAATGAAAATATTGTCAAGAATGTGGTTGTAGGCCAGAACGCGGGCCTGCTACACTAGGACTTTGCAAATCGTTAAAAAATGTAGATATTTAATGTGTTAATTTTTAACTCACATCAAATGTGTCATCGACCTAAGTGCTCCACACAATTGAAAATTAGTTGAAAGACCAGATTAATAGGTGGAATCAGTGTCATATTATCTGAGTGTGGTCAGGTATGTAGCTTGAACATAGGATTCAATGTTGGGATAGATTTACTTTAACTTATCATAAACAAGGTAAACATTAATGTGACTAGCAGCATTTCCTATTCCTATTTAACCATGCAGGATCAAAAACACATAGTAGAACAAACCAAGTTTGCAGAGCCATTTTGGCAAACTTGAGATATGGCTAGGTAAGTGTAAGGTAAAGGTATACTTTGGCTCAACATGACATGATATTAGATTAAAACAAGAATATTTAACAAACCAAATCATAGCAGATCATAGCAAAATAGGTGTAAGCTTTAGAGAACGTCTGGGAACAATTCCCTACAATTGACAAATAAATAGGTGCAGGTGTTTCAAGTAAAATACACTAGCCTACAAATATAAATACGGTCCATTAGGCGCTCGGAATTTGCCACAAGCTCCGTTCAGTAGCCCCTCCCATAAAAACATGACGTGTGTGGTAAGTCGCAACAGGTAAACGAATGACAATTCGTAATCCTTGCATGCAACAGCAGGCACCTAGAGGACTGCACGGAGTGAAGACAGGTACTTACCTTCACACCACCAACCCCGAGTGCTGTAGAAAACGATTACCTTCTTCTAGTACTACATGGAACCGGAAGGCAGTCTTTGTTTTTTACTACTGACTGCAGTGCTGTGGATGTAGGACAAATTCTAATGGCTGCTTCGTTTTACACATTTCTTGCTGAACATGACTAACAGTAGGCCTGCAAAGCGGTTGGTTTTGCAGGGTTGTAGTTAACATGCTATATGTTTCATATTATGAAATATTTTTTGTACAAAGCTACTGGTGGAAATACCAAACAAGAAAAAACAAAAAAGTACACCTTTTAAATAATACACTTCCTTATGCAGGCGCTTTGAGGTTCAGAACAATTCCCATCCCCGTTTGCGGTTTGATTGACATGGGAATGGACGGTGAATTACACAATGCCTGATGAAAAATGTAAACAATTTTGGCTGGAACAAGCCTTTGCATTGAAATAATGAACTTTAGTTCAACTTAAGTGGAAGCATGTCCTTCTGCCCTTATTTCTACCATTGTAACCATGTGATTATATCAACACTTGCTCAGGGTGGCCTTTGAAGTGTAGGGCGTCTAAGGGCAATAGTTAACTATGTGTTTCTCCTGATATTATTTAAAAAATGTGTGTCAGGCACCTACCACCCACACTTAGGCTAACGTAAATTAAGGGTCCTGCTAGGTGATGTATTTACACCAGGATCACCTAGTTTGGCTAGGTGGTAAAGATGGAATAGAAATTAGACCTATTATGGGCCAGGTGTATGAAGCATTTTAATATTCACAAATGCTTGGATTTGGCATCTGCTGAAATGCTTTTTGCTATGCACTTATCCCATTTTAAGGATCGAAAAAAGTTTTCTGATTTTTAAAATGAGATACTGCATGGATACAGATTCAGTATACCGGCGGGCATGTTGAAAGCATGCCTTGCAATTGCTGACTCGGTATCGTGTATCAGTGATAGAGACAGAAATCCAATTGCACAAAATTGACATTTTATCGACCCTCACATTGCAGTGGAAACCGATTTCTAAAAGGAAAAGAGGTCCTTTTTGGACCTCCGTCACTTTGACAATTTCAAAACAACGTTTGTTGAGAGGTAAACAGTAGTCCATGTGTAAAGTGCCAACGGTCAGACCAACAAAAAATAAATAAAAACGGGCTACATTTAAAAAAAGTTACTTAATTCAAAGGCGGTCTCAGACTAGGAGATCACCATCTCTGTGACAGTTTCCAATGTGCAGCCCATCTCGTGAATAATACTGAGGTAGGTCAGATTGCAACACACTCCCAATCTGGATTTCCGAATGCACTTGTTAGTGTATAGGTCAGTTCAAAAAATTGTTCAGCAATTGCAAAAATACTGGTTGCAGCCTGCAACCAGTATTTTTTTGAGCAGCAAATAGTAAATCTGGCTGTTAATGATAAATAGCACTACAAGACTATTAGACCTCGTTTTGTTCACTACATGCACATGTGTCTGGCTACAGCACCTCATAAACATCAAGAAGTTCAGTTAATCTCAAAGGATATATTATCACAGCACACGTTACAAACTAAATTGTCTTGGACGGCTAACAGAGTATTAGCAAGAATCAAAATGGCGAATAAAAACCAAGTGTATGCCAGTGAGAGTTAAATGGCTAGATCTGTGATTGTGAGGATGAAAAGAGAAGGAAAACAATTGTGTAGAAGACCCATGATTCTTATAAAATATAAAATAATATTTATATATTTAAATTTTGTAAATTTATTTTCATGTTTTTATTTTAAGTATACTAGCCTTTCCACTGACAAACGCGTTTACTATGCGTAACTACTTACTATACACATTATGATAGAGCAGACTAGTTTGCACACTTCTGCATGTTCTTTTGCACTACGTATTCCACATGCACTTGGGTGTATGTTGGATGCACAAGCAAAGGTAAGAAAGGAATACTAGCATGATTTTGAATGTCCCTAATGTTATAGTTTTATGACTGTTCTCGACAGTCATCAAGAAACATACATTTTTGCAATCTTAGTTGGAAAGTTTGTGTGCATAATGTATGTACACTTTGCATACTCTGTGTACATGTATATTTATTTGCTTGTGAGGTGCATAATCACTAAAAGCAGAGATGTTTTAAGGCAGTGGTTCCCAACCTTTTGACTTCTGTGGACCCCCACTTTTTCCTTACTGCGACCCAGGGGACCCCTACTGAATCACTATTGGAATCAAGGGACCCCCACTGAGTCATTACTGAAAGCTGGAGACCTAATCTGTTAATATTATTCAATGTTCTAAGCAGTCGCGGACCCACTGAGGAGCCTTCGCGGACCTCGAAGGGTCCCTGGACCACAGGTTGGGAACCACTGTTTTAAGACATGGGCAAAGTGGGCTCTGGCCCAGGGCCCTAGACTTTCAGCACTTTAAACAACACTTAGCAGAGAAATGGTGTGTTTATCTTTCATGCAAAATCCATAAAAAAGTTTTTTTAGATCAAAACAGGACCTCACAAATTAAAAAAAGGAGGGTGTGACAGAGATTATTTTCAGTAATATAGGGAGCTGCTTCGGTGTTACAATATTGGAAACACACAGCACTATCCCTAAATAATTTAAGAATTTGGACGAGTCTGCAGTGCACTGCCAGTGACCTGGCCAAAGAGGGTTTGAAAGAGCTTAAACTGGACATTAAATTCAAAGCTGTTCTGAACAGGGGCCCCCAAAATACATTTGGGCCTGGGCCTCCAAAATCCTTAAGATGTCCATGACTAAAAGCATATCTTGATACTAGGAAGCATTCAAGACTGAGACAAAAAGAAAACATCTGATCAAACCAGAAAAGTAAAGAAACAAATACAGTGGATGGCAAATCTTCAGAGGGAGCTTTCCCCTTTGAGAATGTTTAAAAAATATTTTTTAAGAGCAGGCAGTGGTCCATTGGCCCACTGTCTGCTCTTAAAAAATAAAAATGAAACTTTTCACTTTTTATTTTTAAACAAATCCCATTTTCATTTAAGTTAAACATGCTGCATTTAACAAAAAAATGATAGCTTTATTTAAAAGCAGTCACAGACATGGTAGTCTGCTGACCTCAGAAGCCCACCATCCCTTTGATGGCAGCGAATTCTAGTGAGTCACACATTACGACTTACCTCACTAGTATTTATGAGGTAGGTCTATTTGCGTCTCACTACGAATCACTAAAGACCATTGGTAATAGCGATTACCAAATAGTGATTTGCAAAAAAATCACTATTTGGTAATCGCTATTCCTAATCTTCATATATCTAGCCCAGAGTTCTTTGCATCTGGAGTGCTCCAGAACACAGAGCTTCGCTAGCATATGAAGACGTGAAAAGGAGAAAGTCTGATCAGTTTTGCAGGCGGCCGTAAGCTGGATTTGTTGCTACACCAGAGGACAGTCCAAGGAGCGGCAAGCAGAGGTGACCTCGTCTAATTTTTTAAAACGAAAGGTAAGTCTCACTGCTGTGTTCTGGAATCATTAGAGTTTGGAGATCAAAAGCTCAAAAGCTAACAAGGCCAAGACAGGAGGCATTATTGTAATCACAGGGGCAATGGACACACACTTCCGCTACAGAGGCATGCTTAAGATGAAATTAAAGGGAATATTTTCCTCAGCAATTACGCGCAAGAAGGCTGTGCAACTGAACATTAAAAGAAAGTTCCTGGTCCAGAGCATAAACAGAAACAGATTGCTTGCCGTAGTGGGCAAAGAGTGTAAAGGACCACTGGTATGACGACTGCTTTGAAGTCAGAAAGAGTTATCTGCCCAAGTCGCCAAGATCTCTGTTTTATCTTCATCACACTTAAGGAAATTGTTAGTCATCCATTCTTGAATTTCAGAAAGGTGGTCTCTTAACCAATTGATTTAACTGGTTGACTTCTGGTGGGATTTTGTATGCAAAATAGGGGTGTCATCAGCATATGAAAAGGTCCCAATGCCAAAGGAGCAAATTAACTCCCACTGAGATCGTTCACAAATAATGAAAACAGTGGGGAAAGAGTGGACCCTTATGGCTAGATATCACAAGTCACTCCCATTTCAGAAAACAAAACGAGGAGAAGGAGGCAACTGAGGTGCAACACTCCAAATATAGTTAATCTAGTTCAGTGTAAGGCAAGCAAGGCCCACAGGATCAAGATGACTGATTGGGATGGACTAATCAACCATATCAACCATATAAAAGGCTACACAGATCTAAGGGTAGTAGACCAGTGGACAGTCCCACATCCCTCACAGGCCCAAGTTCATCAAGAATCGTCAATAGGTCTGACTCCTTGCTATGTACAAGATTAATTCCTACTTACGGTAATCCAGAAGGAACATGGAATTCAAGTAGATGGTGATCCATTTACCAGCTTTTTCTTCACTACCTTTGCCAGAACTGTGATTAAGGAGAGAGAGGGACAACATTCTTAAGTCTGTGGAGTCAAATCGAAGTAGTTTAAACTAAGTTATCACTGGAACAACCCTGAGGAGAGGAAGGTGTTAATGCACACAAACTTGCTAACACATACACATATTGTACTTTTGTTAGATACATATATGTGAGCATGCCTACATTAGAACATATTTCTAAGCATAAGTACAATTGAAAATGCACCTCAAGTTTTTTTTACTAATTTGGGCTTGTGTTAGTGTTGGGTATTGTTAATATTCGGTCACACTTATGATGGATATCCCTTCTGCCGTTTTATATGTGATATAAAATATAGCGCACTCGTAATACAGTGGGAAGGAAACCTGTCACATTTGTTATGGAGTATTCCACCTTCCAAACTCTAAATCATACCCCGAGCAGCATGAAACTTATTTTAAATGTTATTTTCCATATTTATTTGAATGAAATATAACATATTTTGGAACCATTTCATTAAAATAGTAAGCCACACAGCCATTGACCCAGATCAAAGATGTTGATATATGTCCTTTCCATATTTTAAACCAGACATCCAAGTAAGAAAAGCCAAGTTAAGAAATGTTTTTCGGAATTAGTGTTTTGTGGTCAACATCAACTCTTTTTTTTTCAGACTGTTGATTATTTTGCTCCCTTTAAGAAGGTAGCTAGCTACAGATTATAATCTGCATTTAAAACCCAGGAAATCTGAAAAAGTGCACAATTCCCAAAGGTTTAAATTATAAATTCACCTCTCTCTCAGGAAAATTTTAAGATGACATTCAGAAAGCCAATTGCTGGATATATCCTAACAGGCTGCTCCACACAATATCTAAGATTTTGGATTTATTTTAGACGATCTCCAAATTAAAAACCACATAATGTCTAGTAATCCATGTTAAGGTCTCTTTCGACGTATGTTTTATTATTTAAACTTTTTTGTCATGATATTGTAAGACTGGGTGGTTGTCACTGTCCTACCTGTCTGTAGGAAACCTATTCAAAGTGCATGGGTTAATCATATAACTACTTGTGTGTCATGATTTGAAGACGAGGAACCATAAGTGAGGAAACCATAGAGTAAACTTCAATCAAGACGTCTCATTTTTATTAACCATGGTCTTTAGATGGTTCTGTTTTATTCTCTACAGCACTGAAAAGACACTTTACAGTCCATACCGTGATAGTGCTAAAGAGCAGCCTGCCATTTTGTTCTACCTAAATCACAGTGATCTAAGGACTGGACATTAGGCAGTCATGTCTGATCAAGAAGGCCAGTATTTTGATGCTGGCCACATTACATACAAGACAGGGTATAAGGTCGCTAGACCTTTGGCATAGCTGAGCAAAGGGGAACAGGAAGCTAGGTGGGGGCACACTATTCTCAACCAAGAAGGGAGCAGCTGCATCATGGATGCGCAAATTCTTGGGGAGTTCACCCGCTAATATGACCAGTTCTATATGGCCCGACTGCTCCTTGACTCTGATACCATTGCGCAATGCCTGGTCTCCACCTCGAGGTTGCACATGACCGTTAGGGAGTCTTTGGAAGAAGAACTAATGTTGAATGAGGTTCAGTCAGCCATAGTCAAACTGGGGCCCGGGAAAACCCTGGGACCTTATGGCATCCCAGCCAAATTCTATAAGCGATATCTGGACCTATTAGGGCCCAATTTGCTGAACCTACTCCAGGAGCTGGGGTAACTGGGAAAGCTCCTCCTGGATCTTCAGAGAGCCACTATCATAGTACTCCCCAAAGTAGGGAAACCCAGAGACAGGTGTGACTCATCGCTCAACGTTAAGACAAAATTGCTAGCAACACGACTCTTGCAGGCCATCTCTCTCCTAATACACCGTGGCCACTGGGGATTTATGCCCTGCAGGGAAACATGGTTTGACCTGTGATGCACACACAATTGGCTTGCAACAGTGTAGGCCTGATGGTCACCACATGTTTTCCTTTCTCTGGATGCTGAAAATGTGTTTGACACCGTACACTGACCCTTTCTTGAGCAGACATTTCAGAAGTTTGAATTGGCCCTCAATTTAGGAAGTGGTTGCCAGTTCTCTACCGGAATCCCATTGCAGCAGTCAGAGTGAACAGGAAGATGTCTGCAGTATTCCCGATAGACAGAGGAACCTGGCAGGGATGTTCCCTGTCCCCTCTTTTGTTCGTCCTTACACAAGAATCCCTCGAGGCGGGGGTTCCAAATCTCTGCAGCAGATGAGATAGAGGAAAAAATATTGTTGTTAGAAATATGGTCTCTAGTTGGCAGTAGTTTGCACCCTATCCAAATAGGGACTCTCACTCTAGAAAGGGTAAAGGATTCACACAGCTAAGATAACCCCAGTTCACCCCCATGGTAGCCTGGAACAAGCTATCAGAATTATCTCAGAGACAATGTGTAAAGTATTTCTGCACACTTACACACACACAGTAACATAGTGAAATCACCACAAAGGTACTCCACATCAGTTTAGGATGATAGTTTAGAATGACAGCCAATATTTATCTGAGTAAAACAAGACCACAATGACATAAATCCAACATACACAAGTAAAGATATCCCTTTTTAAAGACTTAAATGAGTCATAATCCATAGGAATCAATGGTTGTATCTTTTGTTGATGTGTCCCGCTTCAAGCTTCTTTTCAGTGCATTGGGCCTGGTGGTGGCTAAAAGAGAAATGACTAAGTACTGGGGAGTGCCAGAGTTACTCTCCATGCACAAATAGAGACAGGGGATGCACCTCTACATGGCAGCAGAGAAGGTGACCTACCACAGCAGAGGTTGTCCTAGTGCGTTCTACAAGATTTGGAGGTGGTGGAGAACCTACTATGGCTGGGTTCTGCAGATGGTAGCCCTGGTCCATCACCTGGCCAGACTGCCAGTCAGATATGAACTGTTTAGTAGCTGTGTAACAGTATTATTTCATACTTATTATATGGTGGGTTCTGTCCTGTGGTTGGGCCTGAATCCTGACGAAGTAGTGTTGAGGAGTTGGTTGGTATTAAGGTGGGTGGTTTGTTTAAATAAGGTTAAAAAACAATTTTCCCCTCAAATAACAAATACCTTAAATATCGGTTCGCATCCAGTGAAAAACTCATCCTCAATCAAAAAGCTCTTTTCACACTCAGCTTTGGCAACCATTTCAACTGGCTCATTTTTTCCAGCTTTATCATGCACGATACACATCACACCTTTACTCATTTGTTCCATTCTCAGTCTAGGATGCATTCTCAATTTTCTGAACTCTTCTTCCACCTTTTCCTGTATTACTTTCAGATCTTTCAGATCCCAATAATTCTTGATCAAGATGAACATTGACAAAAATATTACATGATAGAGAAGGAGCCAAACTAAGTTGCAGATATGTTGCTCCTTCTCAAACATTCACAGGCAGATAGGTACATACATAACAATTACGAATTCACATGATTTCCAAGTACTCCACTAACAGATTAGTATAAGTGTTTTCCTTATAGTTGCCTATACACCTATCATTATGTGTAAATCTTATACCTACTATATTGTTGTGTATGGTGGGTAATTCACTTCTCCCTACTTTGAGTGAAGCATTAGAATTATCATAATGAATAAAACTATGCTGAAAGTTTGCAGCACCTTTGCTTACTGGTTGCTGCTTCTTGTACAAAATATAAAAACAAAAAAACAGTTACTAAATCTAAAGCACACAGTCTGAATCAAAACTTCAGTTTTTTTTCTTTTTTTAAAAACATTTAGCTCATAAACACAGTCATATATATTCTATCTATATCCGGAAAAGAACTTCAACCATATACTAAGGCCTACGGTTTTGACATTTCTTGAACACTCTTTTGCTACCTCTCTAATAATACTTCCATTCATCTCCGTGGCGTGATTTTCCATCTTCAGATCCATTTTACGACTACTGCTATATATTCTTCACTCGACATTTGATTCTTGTTTTGGCTTGGGACAGTTTCATTCTGTCTTTCAACTGCAAACTGATTTCCTCAGGGGAGGTTCAAGACTCAAATATTCAGGTTCATTCCTGGAGACTTTTGCTCTTGTTGTTTTGCTGTTCTTGTCTCTGTTCTTCACCAACCCTCTGGATCCACACAGTAAACTCAAGCTTGGAACTATGAATCAGTATCATCTGATTCATCACCTCTTCATCTGAAGTCTTCACTCTCTTCTTGTGAGATGCGTGCATCCACTTTGACAAGCCTTCACATTTCACAAGAGTGTGCGTCACAAGGACCACCTAATAGGGCCTTCCCCCCTTGACTCCAGGCCATATGTATGTGCTTCTTCATGACCACCCAATCTCCAGGCAGGAGAGTGTGGCATATTTCTTCATCTGATGATGGTGTTGTCAAGTTCACTTGATAAGAGATATAGCATTCAATATCAGCCAGCCCTTTGCAGTAATCTAACGCGATGTCATCACTTGTAGTTCTGGGAGCAGCTGAAGGGACTGAAGGAATTCTTATGGCCCTTGCCATCAAAACCTCATGAGGAGAAAGTCCTGCCATCTTGCCTGGTGTACATCTGAGACTCATAAACACAAGTGGAAGTGTATCAAGCCATTCAATGATGTTGAGGCACATACTTTGCCAACTAAGAATTAGAGGTCCATTGGCTCACTCTACAACTCCTGATGCTTCTGGTCTGTAAGTACAATGGAATTTTAGCTCAACTTGTAAAGCTGTGCAGAGCAAAAGTCACTACATTTATTGGTTTCCAGAGAAGTAGGCATACCAAATTAAGGGATCAACTATTGTGCTATTGCTTCACTAATTCGGAAGGTCTCAAACCACCTGGAAAATAAGCATACAACTACAAGAATATATCTGAGGACATCATAAACAAGTATTTCGACACAATCTTCTTGAACTCTCGTGAAGGGACCCTCTAACATTCCTATGTGACTCAGTCACCAGTGTTCTCTTCCCTGCATTCACGTTTGGACAGGTATTACAGTATTGATACAAACTGGAAGCTACATTTCTAATGTGTGTGTTACACCAATATTTGTCAAAGATTGTGATCATTACATCCCAACTCACATGGGTTGGTCCATGAATTCACCTGCATATTGCTGATAACATTGTGTTGGGCAAAACATGTTGCTTGTTCGCTGTTACCTGTACCTCATTACTCTCCTTTGTACAACATACTTTCTCCCAGCTTCTCTTTGTATCCTCTGGAGCCTCTTCCAAAGGGTTAATCAACGTTTGGTATGTATTCAACAAGAAATATTTTACATTTCCATCTGCATTGTCATTGAAAGTGTCATTAACAATTTCACACTGCTCATCTTCTTCCTTTTGTTCTTTTCCTTTTCATGGATTCTCACATATTCTTCTGCACAATATTTTGCCACCAAATTGGTGTAATGATTGTCCAATGTTTTAAATTGTTTCCAACTTTACAGGCAACACATTTTACCACTGAAATTTCTTTAGTTTGCTCCATTGCTTTCAAAAGTTCCAGAATGTATGTTACATCATGACCCGGGCACCAAAAGAAGCCATAAAACTCCTTTGTGACCACAATTGTCCAAAATCGTGGACCACAGTAAACCCATACTGCCTGCCAATGTAAATTGTGACACTCATTTCATTGGCTAGGCAGCATTCCCTTATTAATGTAACCACTTCAGCTATTTGTGCTATTTGTGTGAACAAATATGATGTTTCTACAATATTCATATAGTGCAAACTGTATATGTTGCTCTCAACGTCCAATGATGGTGTCTCAGACAAGAACCATCCACAAATTGAATCTGATCAGTTTGTCCATGTGCAACATCTTGTATGCCTCATCTTGGTTTGGTACGCCAATGCGTTACATCAATACATCAGTGTAATCAAGGTTACAATCTTCATGATCCTCATCGTCTCCACTTGCCATTGGCAAAAGTGTTGCATGATTCAGGGTATTACACCTTCTGATATAAATGTTGTCAGCAGCTAGAACTGTTTGTTCATACTTAGTTGTTTGTCAGGTGCTGAGTTTAAGTATGAGTCAGCAAAATATCGGCTGAATGGGGAACAAACGCATTAATGGTATAACCCATCACAATCCATTCACTTTACATGACAAACTGCAGCTACCAGCTTTGAGCACCCAGGAAGTGCTGTGGCTACTGGATCCAATGTGGCAAAAACATAAGCCACAACCTGCTTCATTTGACCATGACTTTGAATCAACACTGACAATGCACACCCTTTTCTCTCAAGAAAGACAAGGTAAAAATATCTTTCAGAGTTGGACATTCGTAGAACAGTGTGCTACAGGGTTTATCTCTAAGCTTGGGGTGGGCACTCCTGCATTTGTCATCAAATGGCACCAGATTGTTTACATCACTATGAGGTAGTCAAGTCTTGGCAATAATGGACAAGTTTGGAATCCACTGTCTACAGTTGCTAAAAATATGAAAAAGATTGAGGGACTTTCTGCATAACCCTGTAAGATATGACACCATACAAGACCTTTATTAAAAAAATTAAATGCAAAGAAATATTGGCTTTCCTCATGAAGATGATGGAGAGGAATGCTTGGCGCACGTCATTGACTGTAGACCATTCGGCATCTGCAGAAATCTGAATTAATATGACAGCAGGATCTGGTACCACAGGACTATATGGGACTTGTTAATTTAAAACAGGTCTTGGACCATCCTCCATTTTCCACTTTGTTTTTTAATTCCATCATAGGTGAGTGACAGGGTCTATATGGCACCACTTTTAAAATGCCCTGCTCAGTCATTTGCTCAAGCATAGGTCTCACGCCCTCCTCTGCTTCCCATGTACGCTTGTAATGAGAAATGTGTAATTTTTACTGGCTCTGCCATCTTTATCAATCCTGTTTCTTTGCCTGTAAAATCCAATACCTGCCCTTTCACAGTGTGTCCTAAATCTGGAGACAAATGATCTTTTCTAAGCAATGGGAATAAATGTACTTTTGATACTTGTGACTTTATTTGAACTCTGAGTCCTCATCCTGCATGTGCATTGCTACACCATCCGTTGTGCAATAGATCACTCTATATCAATTACAAAGGAGACCCCTGTTGTGTAGCCATTTAGTTATAGCTCCATGTGCATTATTTTAGCACACTAGGCCTGCCGCTGTGCACTTTAACCTAGTTATATTTTATTCAGCTTCGTTTATTATTTTAGCAATAGCTACATTTGCGGTCTTGTTTTATTTCTCTCTATCTAGCTGTTATTTCCCTAGGCCAGCACTGCATTCTTAAACAAGGCATTTCTTTCACTCTGTGCTTTTCTCAAGGCTGCAGTAAGATAGGTAAATATGTTAACGCTTTGTCTCTAGTGTTCATAGAAACTGACACATCCTTATGTAGGAACATTTTCTTAGAACATCAGCTGTTTAATTATAAAAACATTCCTCTACACGTTAGAGGGAGATTCCAGCCAGATGACCACGACTGTATGCTGATTGTGTCACGGTTTCGGGCGGGTCTGATCAGGACTCTGGTTGGGACACCCCTTGAGGTCACCGAATATCCTAAAGAGGTAGTGTACTGGGGCAGAAGAGCAGCTAAAGGCATACACGGAAAGGACAGCTATGGACAGGCACAGGAAACAGGAAAGTAAAAGCAGAGCAACCCTTGTGTGAACAAACAGGAAACGGATTACCAGTGGACAAACACGCTGGGGTTGTACACAGAGTAAGGCGCAGAACCTCCCACAGTGACAGGGAATCTCAATGCCTCTGTGCAGTTTGCTCTTACAGATAGTCACCCTGCCAGCCCCATAGAAAGGAGGCAGCAGAAGTGATTCTGTCTCTGGACCCTAGAGCACAAACAAGGATAGTACTTACATACACAGGACACGCTCTTGTGGGTCCAGCTGGAAACACAGTGGCGATTCCTGAGAAAACAGCAATAGCACACTGTCACTGTTAGGCACGAAATACAACGTATAACACTGGACAAGGATGGGGGCTGGAATTGCCTCCTGGAAACCAGGAGCCAACCCCAGTACACAGGAGGACACGTATACACTGGTGAAGACTGATAGAACACTTACCAGACACAAAGAACCAAGAAGAAACAGAAACAGAAGGGAACAAACAAAGAGGCAGAGGCAAGAACTAGGAACAGGCTCAGGCTGAAGCAAAGGCGGGTCTAGGACTTGAAAACAGGGCGCAAACTTCTGGCTGGGACAGACAGAGACAGGACTGGGAAACTGAGAACAGGCTCTGGCTGGAACAGGCAAGGACAGGACTGGAATACAGGGAGTAGGAAATGAGCAGTAAACAGGACTGGGAAACAGAAAGAAGGTTCAGGCTGAAACAAGGCAGGAGCAGGGCAGAGAAACAGGGAGCAGGCTTTGGAAGAAACAAACAGGTACAAGGCTAAGAAGTAGGGAGCAGACTCTGGCTGGAACAATCAGGAGCAGGGCAGAGAAACAGGAAACAGGATCAGGCTGGAACAGAACCGGAACAAAACTGGAACACCATCCGACAAGGGGTCTGTAACACAAAGGAATTGAAGTCCGATGCACGACGGGGAGCTTGAGGAAATGGCTGCTTATAAGCAGTTCCAAGCTGGGCTGCACTGGAGAGGTTTCAGGTGTGTGTGGTTTCGGACACTTGCAAGTCCTGGAGGAGAGGATCCAGTGAAAAGGAGCAACTGGACTTCTCCCATTGAAAACAATGGGAAACAGAATCTGGGTTTTTCTGACTACCAAGCTGTGCATTATGGGATTTGCAGTCCCAAGAAGCAAATGTAGTCCTACACAAGTGTACCATGGAGAAAAGAGAAACAAACAGGAGTCAGCAAGGGACTTTAGATAGGTGTTCAAGGTGATTCCCAGGCTTCTGACAGTCCCCTTACAGCACCCCCTGGAAATGGGACGACTGAGTCGTAACAGATTGCTGAACGCTTCTCCTCAGCTGCTTTTGCAGTCTTCAGGCCTCTTGCTCATGTATGAGGGATGATGTCTTCCCAGGGGAACCTGAAGGGCAGATCTAGAGCTTAACATGCTGTGCTCTAATATAGCCTAGGTAGGAATTATTTTAATTACTCTGGTGACAGCATAGTAGCATTATGTTTATGCTTCACTCTCCTTGTCACAATTTTAATTGTCATGCTTCATGGTCCTGGTTATTATAGTACATGCTTTATTATCTAAGATGCAGTTGCTTCATTAAAACCTTATTGAAACATATACTGCCTCTGACTGTCCTTTCATATGTGAGACTAATGTAAATGAGAGAAATGGATGCGATCTTAGTGACCATGATTTCCCTGAGGAGTCAATTGTGTCATGCGCTCGGCTGCCCAATCATCCCTACTCTAGGGTAGAGATGAGGCACTACTAGTTAGCCAGAGCAAAACCTGGATTAGGCCGACAGGTGTCACCTGTAGTGGGTTCAGATTCTGCACTCAAATCCAGTAGTCTCATTAGAATAATGAGACCCAACGCGACACCCCTACCTAACAGATTAACAGGACTCATTCCACAATTTATAAATTCATGGTAATTTTCAAGTGGGCTAATTCTTACAGGTAATGCATTTATTGCTGACTTTGGAACATCGATCAGATGAATCGTAGAGTAGGTAACACCTGTATCGAGCACACATAATACTAGGAGGCCTCACCCTCTACATATGGACCACTCTGGTCTACCACGACTACAGCAAACATGCAATTGTTCAACCCCCTCAAGCACTGTTGTTGCAATTGATTCACAATTACTGAAAACTGCGGAAAATCATAATTAATCATTAAAGGATTTTGCTGGAACCCAGGCATTTTATTTCCCACATATTGCTGGAGCTACAGCAGATTCGCCTTACATTTCTCTTAATTTTGCATATACTGCATGGAAACCAGATGAGCTGGACGGGGCAACTGACTGCATCACATTCTGTGCTAATTGGTTTCCAATTTGCTGCATCTGAGGAACCAAAATCATTTTGAGTTCAATCTGGATTCTGCCTACATTCCTGTTTCAGTGTCTTAGGTGCCCACAATAGAGACAAAGAATGCTTTTCTTCAATACGTAAATATTTGCATTCATTCCATTTGAGTTATTCACAAACTCTCTATCTCTTTCTTGAGGCACAACTTTCTGTGTCATCTGCATACCTACTCCTTGCCTATTCAGACGTGCACCTTCACACAACCAGAATCATAACTCAAATCTACCACCTGATTTCTATCACCTTTATGAAAATGTTTTGTCTGCACAACTATTAATTTTTCCTTCAGCTTTCTCTGCTTCGAGCCAAAGCAACCTCTGCAGTACTTTGCATATTTGATTATTTATCACACTCTGATTGATATGTGAACTCAGTTCCAGTTGCAGTCCCAACACAAGGATGACAACAAAACCACTAACGCCTTCTTTTGTTGGATCTTTTACTCCACTGTACTTTGTGTAGACCTTCATAAATCACTCAGAGTAAGCATGCCTTAATTCTTTTGGCTCATGAGTAGCCCTTATGATCTTTGAACAATTCACCTCTTTCTCCGGCAACCTTTGCTTTAATATGTAATGACTTCTTTGTACTTCTCCATAAAAACTGGAGCTGGATCATTTTAACGAGGAACTCTTTTAGGATTCTTAGTTGACCATGTTATAGATGCCTTACAATTAGCCCACACATCTTTTGGAACAATATTTTCAAGCTAAATATAATGAAATCACTTTGAAAATCATCACTAGTTTATCCACTTTCACATACCACTTATCTGGCTCTTCTGTACTTTTTGCAAAATTCACCGTAAATGCAAAGAGATCAACTGTAGTGTATTCCCCATCATGCACTTTCACAAAGGGAATTCAGTCACAACCACTCCAATTTCATGTTCGCTCATAGTCATTGTCACTTCTGCTGATTTAACTTATCAACTTTCTTTTTCCACTTATCACTGTCTTTCTTTTAGTCTGCCCAGACCTTTATATAATTAATTAATTATCTAATATATGTACACAGGATTAATAAACCATACCATTCACCTCTGTTTCACTCTAATCCATTGTATAATTTCTGCACAAGTTTTCCTTTTGATATAAATCAATGTCACACTCCTGCTAGATCTTTGAGACCATCATATGCTTCACTCTCACTAGTTTCTTCTTTGCTCAAATATCATAATTCTTCTTAACTGCATGAGGTCAATGTATCTACACCGATTGTACCCTGTATAATTTCTCTAAACTCAGGGCCTGATTTAGATTTCGGTAGAGGGAATGGGAACCAAGAGTGTAGACAGAAGGAAGGGAAAACACTCATCTTACCTGTTGTCTTATCCTTTGACCAGCCCTGCCTGGGTTCTCCACCAAAACTGTTGATGCAATGTTTGATAATCTGATAGATAGTAGATAAAGTCCCTCATTACAACATTGGCGGGCGGCGCTTGTAACCGATGTGCGTCTGCCAATGCGGCTGCACTCCCGCAGTGGCCATCATGACATCCCCGCTGGGCCGGCGGGCGGAAACCGAGTTTCCGTCCACCGGCCCAGTGGGGATGTCGGCCGCAACATGGAAGCCAGCTCCAAATGGAGCCGGCAGTGTTGCGGCCGTGTGACGGGTGCAGTTGCACCCGTAGCGCTTTTCACTGTCTGCTGTGCAGACAGTGAAAAGCGTTATGGGCTGTGCCAGGAGGCCCCTGCACTGCCCATGCCACAGGCATGGGCAGTGCAGAGGCCCCCAGAGGCCCTGCAACTCCCCTTTCCACCAGCCTTTCCATGGCGGTTCCTACCACCATGAAAAGGCTGGCGAGAAGGGGACTCGCAATCCCCTGGGCTGTGCTGCAAGCAGCGCTGCCCTGGAGGATTAAATCCGCAGGGACCAACGTGGCGGTGCGACCACAGTGCTTTCGCCGCGGTCGTAATATGCGAGTTTGCACCGCCAGCCTGTTGGCGGTGCAACCTCCAAAACAGCCCTGGCGGTCTTTTACCGCCAGGGTTGTAATGAGAGCCAAAGTGTCTTCGCAGGGTTCGCTGGTGTTAACCTCAAAAAATAGATGCTGCAATGTTAGAAACCATGAAGGTTTTTTTACGAACCAAACATTACTACAAAAGGCAAAAATATAGTTAGTTAGCCAATATAAGGAATTAGTAAATGCAGCAATAAATATAACAGAAATATTATCAAACACCATCCTCTATATGAATATTAATATAACTCCTTTTGACCTAAGGTCATCGGATGTGACAGTATTAATCTAAAACAATGACAGAGTCATATTATGAATAGGCTTGCTTTAGCAGACACAAACAGCCTTGAACAGTCACTTTTCTACAGAACACGCCTTCCAAGTTCACCAAGAACAACACAACGACAAAGTATTTCATTACTGCACATTCTGATGCATCCAGGGACACGACAGACTTACACGAAAACAGAAAGCCATGTTTATGCTTTGTCGGGTTAATGTTAAGAATCCATACATGTAAAGGTCGACTTTCTTGTTTTCGATGCAAAACAAACATTTTAATGATCAAATATTATTCATTACCCAGAAATAAATTTATCAGCGCTATCACTTCCATAAGTAAGAACTTTTACACAATTCAGGGCTAGTAAGTGTTTCTGTATTTATAGTACGGTGTTCATTGTACAGATAATTTGATCCATCTGTTCAATGTATATAATAAAGAAAGGATTGCACTAGATAACCACTGTGGTACACCACACTCCGCTAGATTTGGGAATATGCAGCCAAGACTAACTATATGTTATTTCTATTCATACCGTAAACAATCACTCCATCAAATCTTTTGCTGTTTCCTGATACGCCGAAAACCCTTCCACGTATTACCGACGCATTCTCCTTGGCCATAAAAGCTGCTGGCAAATATCAAATGGTTTGATTCGCTATTGGCCCACCATCCATCCTTTTCACACGGAATCTGTTATTGTATGTCAGTAGGGCTGATTTTGTGAAGGAGGCTATGCAGTTTACTGTAGATTTGGAGCAGTACACAACTGCTTACATCCACCTTGCCTCCTTAAGTACTAGGGTCAGCTGTTTTGGTAGTTTTCACCATACAAACATACCAATCCATCAAAATATTTCAGTACATCTTATCATCAAACCCTAATGTTGTAGTTAGTAGTGATAGCAGAGATGGAAACGTAATGCAAGTGGAACATACGTTATCCTCTTCTGTCAATGACTCTAAAATTGGTAGCACAATGTATGGCACACTGGATTACTATGTGCCCAGGGGAAATGGTACATTGCTTAAGAATCTTCTATTCTGTGGGAATCTCCATGAAGTGCAGAATATGTATTTTTACCTTTTTTCAAAAGGTGCAATCAAAGATTTACTCAGGGCGGTGGTGTAGGGTTCGAGACGCAGACCTTAGTACAGCATTATTAGCATGAGATAAATCACTGTTCAACGAGTGTTCTTTCTTAAAAATAGAAAATATTTTATTTACACCACAATACTACAGTTAGTGTCACAGACTTAGGCATGGACTCAATTTGTTCAGGAAAGCCAGAAGTATATGAATGCTGTATTAGAGTCCCTGACTAAGTTCGAAGCCTTTTCCCACTTGCTTTTATATGGAGGCACCGCTGATGCAGTTTGAGATTTGTAGTCCATTGCTCAGTGCTATCCCCACGACAGCTGGAATTCAAATGTAACTTTGGCACCACGGAAGGTCAGACTTCTATGCTGTTTGGGGTCTTGAGTATCACAAATTTGATGATTAACAGTATTTTGAACTTTTTTCTCCCCTTGTTGCCCTCTGCATGGGTAACCATGCTTGTATGGCAGTGGGCTTTACTGAGCAATCTCTCTATCATATGCATATGATCGTAGATCATCATATCAACAACAATGCCACAGAGGGAAAAAC
Organism: Pleurodeles waltl; assembly: GCF_031143425.1. NCBI lineage: Eukaryota > Metazoa > Chordata > Amphibia > Caudata > Salamandridae > Pleurodeles > Pleurodeles waltl. Next base: position 698,099,488 of record NC_090442.1, on the reverse strand, counting down.
CCTTATGCAGGTAGATCGATTATGAGCAATTTCAAGCGTATCTCCCTCTTGCCTGCTTTTTCTAAAATATTGAAGAAGATTATTAACAGTGCTTAATTTGTAAATAAAAAATTGGGGTGCCGAAAGCCCTCCTCTTATAAAGGCGGCTGTGCATTTAAATGTAGTACCACGGAATATTGAGGAGGCGTAAACCTGAAGCCATCTCGGGCTTCTTCATTCCATATAAAGCCACTCACTGCCCCTTCAGCTCACTCTAGCAGCTTTCTACTTTCTCCCTTTGACGCTTTTTTGTTTTTCCTTTCCTCCATCTTTTCCATATGTGTGTTTTGCTCGCAGCAAATGCTTGAGGCAGAAGAACAAGCCCCGGCCCTCAAAAATAAGTGCCGGTGCTCAGCACAGGAAACAAGAAGCACAAATTAAGCACTGATTATTAATGACCAGTTGTCTAACTTTTTATAACAAGGCAAGCTCCCGTCCCCAGTCTGGCTTCCGTCCACATTTTAGCATGGAAACCACCATGGTCGAGCTCACTGATTCCATCATGCTGGTGGGTGACCAATGGAAACAGGTCACATTGATCATGTTAGACATATCTGCCATTCTCCTCCAGCATCTGGAACATATAGGCATTAGAGAATCGTCCCTAGCCTGGATCCTCTCTTTCTTGATGGATAGAAGTGAATTGGTTTGGATGCCACCATTCGCTTCAAACCCTAAAGCTCTAAGACATGGGGTTCCTCAGGGCTCTGCACTAAGTCCCATGCTGTTTAGTGTCTATATAACACCCTTAGGGGGTTATTCTAACTTTGGAGGAGGTGTTAATCCGTCCCAAAAGTGACGGAAAAGTGACGGATTTATCACCAGCCGTATTACGAGTCCATTATATCCTATGGAACTCGTAATACGGCTGGTGGTATATCCGTCACTTTACCGTCACTTTTGGGACGGATTAACACTCCTCCAAAGTTAGAATAACCCCCTTAGTGTCATTGCTGGAATCCTTCAGCATCCAGGTTGTGTCTTATGTTGTTGATATACAGATCTTTCTAACATTGGATAACAAAGAGACCAATGACTACAGCAGGTTTAAGTCCAGCCTAATGGCTGTTTTTCAGTAGATAAAACACAGCAATCTACAGAGCAACACCAGCAAAACAAAGATTTTGCTATTTGGTTGCCCACCCCCTCCTGGGATGGAGACTGTTGGCCTGATCTTATTCTTCCTCCTCTGTAACCAAATATGCCTGTGTGCAATTTGAGGATTACATTTTAAAACCTTATTTCCTTTGGGCTTCAGGTTATACCAGTGGTTGGGACCTGCTTTGGACTTCTTAAGTTTATGAAGACATTTTTACACTTACTTCTGAACACAGTCAGAAGACGGTCATTCATGATCTCATCATTTTCCGCTTGATTATGCTAATACTCTCTATGTGGGTCTCTCGGCCTACCAGCTACGGAAACTTCAGTTGGGACAAAATGCGCCCGGCGGGCTACTACTAAAAGTCCCCAGATGGGCGCACAACCATCAACACCTTAAGAAACTATATTGGTTGCTTATTACAGAGAGGATCAGGTTCAAATGTCTTACTCTGGCCCGTTGGGCCTTCTATCATTTTGCCCTGGCCAATAGGTTCACTCCATATCATGTTGCCAGATCCCTCCACTCCTTGGGTGCCATCCTGGTATTGGTTCTATGATTTAAGAAGAAAAGATGGGGTGGCTCCTCCTCCTCCAAGGCTTAAAATGCCCTTCCTTTGAACATACAAGCCATGAAGGACGAACATGCTTTCAAATATAATCTTTAAACTTCGCTGTTTCAAACTGCCTCCCAGTAGGCTAGCTCTGGCCATTTTCTAGTCTGCCTTGACACTACATGAGTAGCCATTATTTGATTTGATTATTCATTTTTAGACCCCTTGACCATGATGATCAGCAATTCCCAACCAAATGCATTCTGCAGTGCCTCCATCTGACATCATTCACAGGAGCCCTCTCCTCCAGGTGTAACATGCCAAAAGATGTCACCCATCAGCACACTGGCAGTGGGGCGGCTCCTTTCCTTGTGCCTTGGTCAATGCCTTGTATGTCTGACTATCTGTCTTCTCTCCTTCTCACACAGCTAGTTGTGTCCTTTGGATAACTCCACTGTATATTGCCTTTCTAGGGAACTCCTTGATGCAGGGATACTTATAGTCTTCCTTTCTTCTCCTTGGTAACTCCTTCCTCCATGCTGCCTCTACAGATCCTCTACAGGTAAGGTCTAGTACTGACCTAATAGGACACTTTTTGTCCCCAGAAAGTAGCCCTGGATCTCACAGATCTCTTGAGTCCAATGCTCAGGACTGCTTGGATGAGGGTTAGTTAGAAATCATGGAACACCCCAGCCTTATCTGTTGTAGGCTGTTGCATTTCAGAAGAGTTGGATTCACCTCAAGCAAAGGTCCATAGTCACAGGTCAATGTTCTCTAAATATTGAAGTCAGGAGGGTGAAGCTGTGTGCTAACTGTCAGACGCTTGAAAGGCAACCTGGCTGATACACAACTCTTAGATTAACATTACATTAACCTGTTTCAGATTCTACTAGTTTGACACATACATAAATTAAATCCAGTTCAACTCACATTACATTGTTTTAAGTCTTAAATTTAAGATAGCGATAAACAGCACCTATTAGTTTATGAAATCTGTCCCTAGACACGTTGCTGCCAACTAGCCACTATTTACATTTGCATTGTTGATTTAATGTGGAAATGCACATCCAATAAACGTTGCAGCAAAGAGCCTATTTGAGAGTGCATGTTATAAAAACCAGTATAAAAAGCTTGTGTATGAAATCTTCACAACATAATGAAGATGTATGTGGTGCACACTGTGTATAAAACACTGAGAGTCAGTGTTACTGTCATGAAGCCATGTCAGCCGTGGATATTTTTATCAATCTCTGAACAACTAAAAATTGAGTCAACCATATCAGTTTTGAAGCCTTTGATACATTCTGGTTGCAGATATATATTTGCACCAGGTGCCTTAACAACAATCAATTACACTAGCTAAAAGACACATTTTAAATAAACTATTCAAAACTTAAAATTCACCTGCACATTTTTGACAGTCTTTGTACTTAATTAAGGGTTCGAAGTGTTGTCATCATCAGAAAAATCCCCACAAAAAAGGTTTTGTGGATTAATTTCTTGCAAAATGAGTTCTTGCTGCAAGGATTTACCATGCTGAGCATACTTTTTAGGATTTGTCTCAGCAAAACCAACTAATTTCTACAAATAGAATGTTGTCACCTTCAGAACACTTACAAACATTGTGGTGCTTTTTTTTCAAAACATTTTTGAACCTCTTTGACCTCTGCAGTGAAACTGGTGCCTGTGGTGTAGGTGATGTCTAGAGAGAGAATGACCAAATTTCTGTGGAAAAAATACTATGGACCTCATTACGAGTTTGGTGGTCGGACCGCTAGACCACCATGTTGGTGGTCTCCCATACTGCCCTATTACACGTTATACAGGCAGGACTGTCGACCACCAACCAAAAAAGACAGACCGGCAGCGGCTCAGAGGCCTGGAAATAGGCGGTCCAACATCCATCACCAACAGCCCCGTGACCAACCACTGAACGTTTCAAAAGTCACAGTGGTGGATACCCATGGTGATCTGCCAATGGCAGTCCGAACCACAGTGGTCCACCGTCAGCAAAGTAATATACAGCAACACATTGGACGGATTTGAAAACAACACAGCTGGCACACATTGCCCCACTTGACACACCTGCAAGAACATTATAAAACTCACTCCTTTACACACCACAATCCTCTGCATCACCAACGCCAAACTCAGAAGCCAGAGAGACTCATTTATGCAGATTACATAGACTAGGCACGCCTTTTTATCACCAATCCATTGAACACCCTGCACACACTTTTGTCCAGTCACACCCTTTTGACTACCCCTCTTAGTAAGTCACTGTCACTCCTCTATTTTTTTCCCCACCATGTCACGTTCAAACTTTCCCCATTTCACAAATGAAGAGTTAATAGTCATTGTGGATGAAATCATAAGAGTAAAGCCACAACTGTTTGGAGGACAAGTCCAACACACTACTCCCAGTAGGAAAATGGAAATGTGGGACAGTGTAGTCGACAGAGTGAATGATGTAGGCACCACACTGGTCACAAGGGAGGTCTAGGATAGACCTCAGGGGCAAGGTCTGTTCCCTGGTCTCCAGGCACTATCTGCAAGCCAAGAATGGTGGTGGCTCTTTCAGTGCCCCATTAAAACTCTTTCCCTGGAAGGAAAAGGTCTTGGCCATCCTGCATTCTGAGGGCTTGACAGAAGTACCTGGGGGAGTTGAGTCTGGTAGAACAATAACAATTTCACAAAAATGTATTGTCATGCATGCTCACTGCCCACCTTATGCCACCTTCACTGTTACTCTACTCAGTTAACCCAATATCCCTCACCCCAAAGACCCCTTTTTTATCAACTATCAATTGAAGTGTACTCACCTGGGAGGATAACATCTCTAGACTGGGTGGAGTACAGGGACTGACAGGACTACAACTCCCAACAGGCACTGTTCGTAGAAAACCAAACATCAACACAGTATTCTCTTGTCCAAAGACCCCTGTGGCTCAACTCTCTGTTGAAGTGTACGCACCTGGGAGGATATCATTTGTACTAGTGGGTGTAGTACAGGGACTAACAGGACTGCTAAGGCCAGGAGGCAGTTTTACTGCTACTTCACTCAGCCATCCCAGTGTTCCCCAAAAGACCAGAAGACTCCAGTTTGGCAACTCCCAACTGAAGTGCACTCATCTGGAAGAATAACATTTGTACAGTGGGTGTAGTGCAGGGACAGACAGGACTGCCAAGGCGAGGAGGCTCTGTCAATGTCACTGCACTCAGCCAGCCCAGTGTCCTCTGCCCCAAAGACCCCTTTTTGTCAACTCCCAATTGAAGTGTTCTCACCTGGGAGCATGACATTTGTATAGTGGGTGCAGTAAAAGGACTGACATGACTACAACTCACAGCAGGCACTGTTTTTTAAACTAAAAAACCAGACCAGTGGCCACTTGCACAAAAACATCTGTTAAAGAATTCCCAATTGAAGCGTGCTCACTAGGGGGAGAACATTTGTCAAGTGTGTACTAGAGTGAGTGACATGACTGTATGGCAAGACACACACCTCCACACATTCAGATAACTACAGTCGCAGACATCACATGACATGACATACTTATACTCACGAAAAGTAGTTATTGATGACATCCTGCTGCAAATCCACTCCTTCCTCCTTACCACTGTCAACCTCACTTGGCATTTTAAGAGGCTCACCCCGTGGCACTGCAGGTTCCTCCTCCTCTGGGATGTATGGGTTGTTTCTCCTCGGGGTAACGTTGTCGAGCATGCAGCAGGCCACAATGATCTTACACACTTTCCCGGGTGAGTAGAGATGAGCTCCACCAGTCCGGTACAGACACCTAAATCTACCCTTCAGGTGCCCAAAAGCCCGCTCCACCACCCGCTTTGTTTTTACATGGGCCTCATTGAAGTGGACTTCTCCTGGCCTGGATGGATTCCACATCGGTGTCAACAACCAAAGACGGTTTAGATATGCTGAGTCTCTTTTTAAGGAATATAAGGGGTGAACGCCCTCTTATCAGTAAATCCTCAGTGGCCATTGAACACACACGAACAGTACAGATGTTACTTATCAACCAGCCATGCCTTCTCTGGGTACAGTTGTGACATCAGCTGGTGGATCATGCTGTTTGGCATAATGAAGGCATCATGGACTGAACCCCGGAAACAGGCACAGACATGTGAGATGTAGAGGACGCCAAACATACAATTTGGACATTAATGGAATGGGAAAAAAATTCGGCTCTAGTATACTTATTCATTGGCATGCGGCACAACCAAGCCAACGTGTGTGCCATCAATAGTTACACCACATGTGGGATGCATGCAAAACCATAAAAGTCAGCATTCACATGGGATAAATCCTCATGCTGGGGCAACTGGATATAGCAGTTCAGGTGTTCATCAACATTGCTGAGAGGCCATCCCTCAAAACCAGACTGAACATAGGTTGAGACATACCAGCAGTCTGGGCCACCAGTTTTGGTCACAGTTTAGGTCCCTGTGGCTAGGAAGTGCAACACTGACATGATTTGCACAATGGGAGTATGTCGTTTGGATTACTAATAGCTGGCATAAGATCTGGCTGCAACTGACGACACAGATCCACTATTGTTTGCTGATCCATACATTAAAATGCTGTTTCCACCCTCTGGCCCAGTGTGAAACCCGTAATAGGGCCAGTGGGCAGAAAACTGTAGTGGCGGTCTTCCGTTCCAAAGAGTTTGGCAGGCAGCCTCTGGTGCCTACCAAACCCATAATGAGGCCCTCAATGTGCATGTATTGGTGGCCAGTGCCACATGTTGACTTCAGTCACAATGTGGTGTGTGTGTTCATTGTATTACATGATCCACCCCATGTTGGATGCACATAACTAGGTAAGGTGACCTCATAGCCATCCACTGACATCTCTTTCCTCATGAATGTTGCATAAGTGAGACAATATGTATGTGCAAGACAGCATGGCCTGAGTATGCATCTTGCATGTGTCAATTGTAATGTGAGCTACGTGTATGTTGCCACAGAGTTTCCTCGTCCTTGTTAGACTGTTGTTTGTAAGTCATGTCATCACCGCATCTGCCCTCCAGGTTGCCATACACACCAAATGCCAATTTGCTGGTGCCTACATGATGTACTGTTATGCATGGAGGTGATTGAAACAGGATGTCATGTATGTTCTGACTGTTCATCTTGCAGAGACCAGGGCCTGTCACATGTATCTCCCAGCCTGGGTTGTAGGCTGGGGTGGGGTCTCTGAGGCTATGCAAATGTGGTACTGTGCCCACTCCCTGTACACCAGCAGATCCTGTGATATGGCAACTATAAGGCTCTGTTGTAAAATGCTGCCCAGATTGGGAATGGGTCCAGAGGTAAGTTACTGATCTAGTCCACATGTGAACTTTGTATCATTATCAATGTGTATCCCTGATTCCTGACAGGCCCCTTACTCCCATATACCTGTTGTCACCTTCATACAGGTCATATGTGTCCTGTGCAGGCTTACAGCATAAATGAAAGTTCCACAGTGCAGTCTGTTGATTCCAGGAAGACCATGATGTGTGACGCAGTAGCTTGGTCACATAGCAAAAACTGGTCGAAGCATGCCTTAACCTTTTGGATGCCATCTCTGTAGGACAAACAAAAATGTCTGAAAGTGTCTTCTGTGGTACAGGTAGATACCATACTTGGTGCAGGGGGTGGAGGTAACAGTACAAAGGTCAAGGTCTAACAAAAAGAGTATCTTAGGGACATGGGGATGTTCATCAGAAGGGGGTCAGGATTTGGAGGTGGAGGGAGGGGTTGTAGGCTGTGTCAATTTGGATGTTGTGGGTGCGTGATCATTGGAAGTCTGTATTTGATGGGTGTCTGTTGGGAGGGTGAATGTGGGCGTTTGTGTGTCTTGGAGGGCTGGGAGGCGGAGTTGCTAGGGCATGCAGTGGTGAGTGGGAGTGTGGCTGTTGGGGATACAGATATGGTGGATGTGGTGGATGTCTGTTTCTGTGGTTGTGGTGTCTGTGGGTGTGGTGCCTGTGCTGGATGTCTGCAGGTCTGCTGGAGTTGTGGGTGTGTGGGTTTGATGGCTGTGGTGTGTCAATAACTGTTGGTGTGGTACCTGTGGGTATGCTGGATGTGGTGTGTGTGATGCTGGGGTGGTCGGGGTTTCAAGGGAAGTGGTGACTGTTGCTGTGTCCGTGGGGGGATGTTGTTTGTATGTGTGCGGTGTGTGTTTGTGTGCACTCCTCTTGGATGTTGAGGTGGATGTCTGTAGATCGGTCTGTGTGCTTTGGATATGTAGGGGAATGGAGGGCATGGGGGGATGGAAGGTGGAAGGTGTCTGGCTGCCATCAAGAGGAGGCCAGAGCCTGAAAAGATTTCTGTAGGCCAGTCAGTCCACCATGAATGCCATTTAGGAATGCATTGCTGGAGTTATGTCGCCAATCCGTGGCTGTCATTCACAATGGCCGTCTGACCCATGGAGATACTTCCCAGGAGGTCCATAGCCTCCTCACTGATGGCACCAAGGGAAGCAGGGGCAACAGGGGCAGAGGTGCCTGTGGCAAAGGAGTTACCCACCATCTTGAGTGAGCAGGCATAACCAACTGGGTGGGGAGCAACAGGGAGGGCAGTGATAGAACGAGGGAGGCGAAAAGGATCATACAAGGGGATGCCCCAGTGGGTCCGCCACCACTAGGGACTGGCCACTGGCGGAGGAATCCAATGATGAGGATGTTCCGGTCTCCCCTGTGGCACTCCCTTCGCCCTCCGGGCCACTGGGTCCCTCTGGGTCTGTGGTGTCTTGATCCAAGGTGTTGTGGCCAGATGCTTACCCACTCGGCTGCAAAGACAACGAGAAATAGGGTCATCACATGTCCATCAACACACTTGAACAACAGCTCTGATTAGCAAACATGATTATGATGTCAAGTAGGCCCTGGGATCAAACACCCCCTAAGTGGACCATACATGTGCCATACTAAATACATGCATGTCATCTGAACTGGCAACAGATGCCATGGGAAATCAGGATCTCAGACAACTACAATTGCATGGCTAAAGTTGTGCAATCACCATGACGAGTCAAACCCCTGGAGTCAACATCACCCACAAAGCATTGCCCCATGGAGCGGACCTCGGTCACTTGTTGGCATACAAAGGTAGGACAATGCAAAGTCCATTCTCACAGATCCCACACAAGCCCAGGCACACATCCATTTTTCACATACATCATAACCCTACAATACAAAATTATGGTCCAAACTTCAGACATGTTGATGGCGAAAGTACAATAGCCTGCGGAAGGTGCCATGGAAATACCCATGTTACACTGGGAAACTATCTACATTTTACACCTCACCAAGTGATTATTGTCCCAATCGGGACAACGAGGTAGTATCAATGTCGTACTGGTAGGCCACACATGTGGCATGGAAGTGAACACTGCAGACATCATGTCCAATATATCAGTGAGAGATATTCCCAAAATACACAACACAGTTATTCAGCAAGCCCCAGGGTCATAACCACTAATATCTGGCACCACTTACAATGACATACTCTGAGTGCTTCAGTAGAAGCCTTCAGTCCTTTGCATGTTGGAGAGAGACAGAGGTAGTGAGGACTTTTATGAGGCACACAACATATTGCACAATAGGAAGCCACATCACCATCCCCATCATGGTCATGCAAACCCAGATGTCTGTTTGTGAATGTGTGATCACAAAGCGAAATAAAAGTGGGGTGACACGGGAAGCAAAATAACTATGGATTGAACACAGATCTGTGACAGGGGGTGAGTGTTTGGGAAGTTTCAACACTCCATCCATCATTTTATTTTGTTGTACGATGTTGCCTTGGGCGCCCTAAGTGGCTAGGGTATGCCCAGATGTGGGTCCCTTGCTCACTGCACCACTGGATTCAAGCTACCCTGGCTGATGAAGGGTGATACCCTGAAACTGGTGCCAGGATGCTTCTTTCCTGTCAAGGGAGGACCTAGCCTGGCAGTTCGGGCTGGACTGTTCCCATGGGAAGCAGAGTCAAGACTGATTTGCATATGGCTAGGTCCAAACTGGCGTAACATGGTGAGGAAAATAACGGTGAATGAAACCCAGATCTATGACTAGGCATGGCCAGGTGTGTGTGTACTTATGGTCGGTGGCTTCCATGGCGATGTTGCTTTCATGCACCTTCGAGGACCATCAGAAGCGGCAGAACATGAGCAATGGGCTCCACAGCTGCATCGGACGAGTGAGACTGCCTGAAAGTGAGTGTCTCCCTTTACACTGTCTGTTTCCACCTGCTGAAATGTGGTGGTTGGCCTGCCAAGGTCACAATGGCAGTGTGCAACCTCGTAATGTCTGGCAGCAATACAGGCTGCGCCGGACTGTTTGTGCTTCCTCATGACCGTGGCGATCTGTGCTGCCTGGTGGTGCTAGCAGAACTGCAGAGGTTTTTGCTTAATAGGCCAGCATGACTTGTAATACAGTGGTCTGACCCCAAACCTGACGGAGGTCCAACAGCCACCCCCGCCATAGCGGTCCACGAACCACCAAACTCATAATGAGGCTCAATGGTGTCAAAAATATTGTCAAGTCAAACATATAGTAGGGTAGAATATAAAAGCTAATAATATCATTTTTAGGTTCATAGTATCGTTTTTTGAAATATGGTTGGATATACAATTGTTTACTTGGATATAGTTGTATTAAATATTGTTTTCTAATTAATTTCAAATACATTAGTTGTTGATAGTATTTCTAGGTAGTATAACAATATTTGTTATTTTTGTAGTACAGTTTGTAATGTTTAATGTGTAATTAACATTTGTTTCATATAAATAATCATTCTAGATCTAGTTATGGGTTATTGGGTTTGTGAAGCATTAGGGTGGGAAATTATTTAAAATATACATTTTTGTAATTGTTTTTCATTTTGATTAATTTGATGGTAATTAAATAGATAATTGTAAATAGTTATGGAAATTAATTAATTGATTAATTATTTTAATTATTTTAGTATAGTATATAATTTCTGAAGTGTATTTTTTAAACATTACTTAGAAATGTTTAATTTAGTAGTGGGTTGTTGGATTACTAGGGTTTAAGGTGGAGAGTTATTTAAAATATAAAATTTTGTGTTTTATTGTAATTATTTCATTTGCATTAAAATACAAGCTAATTATGTAAATAATTTAATCAATTCATTCTATGCTAATTATTTCTTGTTTTGTTAATTGCTAATGCATAGGCCAGTGTAAAAAAAAAAATATGCTGAAAATGAGTTTTCTATTTATTATTTGGTTTTTATGTGTTTTTAGTAAGTAATTCAAATATTATTCATGTTTTATTTATAATTATATATATGTTTTATTTGTTGCAATTTTGGGTAGCAGGCAGGGAGCTTCATATATTTTGTGTATTTGTCACTTGTTTTTAAAAAATAATTTTGTATAAGGAAATTTTGTTTTATTACATTATTTATATTTCCTATAATGCATATATATTTCTAATTAGATATGCTTAAATATATTTTATGATGCATTTAGGTGCTTTTTGAAAATGGTTGAGGAATTAGAATGGTATATCTAATCCTGCTAATGTAGAACATTTTCCTTGATTTTGATGATATTAGAATGGAAATAGTAAATCCAACCCGTCCAGAGTCCAACACTTTCCCTACTGTTGCATAGATTGGAGGGGGAATAGTAACTTTAACCTTTCCAAAGTGCAACCCTTTCCCTGCTTTTTCTTACATTGGAGTGGTAATAGTATGTCTAACTCCTTCAAAGTCCAACACTCTCCACATGGTTACTTAGATTGGAGTGGAAATAGTAAATCTCCTAGTATTGCCCAGGCCGAAAGGGGAATAGTAACTCTAACCCCTCCAAATTCCAACACTTTCCCTGATTTTGCTTATGTTGAAATGGGACTAGTAAACTTAAATCATCGAAAGTAAAAACACTTTCTCTACATGTGCTTAAATTGGAGTAAGGATGTTATATCTGACTGCTCCAACATTTTTACTAGTATTATTTATTTGGCATTGTTGTTAATTTTTTGTTTTTCACTTTGAATGTTTAAATTATTTATTCAAAAATGTATTTTTATTCAAATGTTATATTTTATATTAGTGTTATGTTGTGTGAGTTTGATATATGTTTTTTATACATTTCTGTTAATTTTCATTCCTAAATTATTGTTTATATTTCTAATGTATGTTTTAAAATTCTTTATTTTTTAATATACACACTTTAAATTAATATATAAAACTATTTTGATATTAATTTTACATTTTTAATTAGGTTTGATATATTGTAATTGTAATTCTATTCATATAGTGCATTCTACCCCTGATGAGGCACTAAAGCACTTTTCGGCATGTAACACTCATCTCTGGAACCCACAGTGGATTAGTACACCAAAATATACATTGTTTGAGCCTGTTGGTTAGATGAATAAGGTAAAGGCTGGATAGAGGAGGAAAGACTTTGGACAGGGTTGTTTGGGAGTTCATAGTGGTAAAAGAGGATTTGTAATGAGTCAGATAGTTGAGTTAGGGGATATTTTGAAAGAAGAATAAGATGTGCCATGGAGTATTGGTTTGGGAAGAATACTTAATTTTTTATCTTTGCAGTGGAAGGAAAATATTTAAATATGTAGATACACAACTACACATACAAAGTATACATACATTGAAATTGTAGGATGATATGCACATTCAAATTAAACAGGAAATATAAAATTGTATTAGACAAAGGGCCTCATTACGAGGCTGGTGGTCTTAAGACTGCCAGCCTCGCAGTGGTGGTTGGACCACCGCACTCTCGGTGGTCCGACCGCCACATTATGATCCTGGCGGGTACCTCCACCACTGCCATGAACATGATTCCCGGTGGGGTGGCAGCGGTTGGAATCATGGTCAGCCATAGCAGCACTGAGTTCAGCACCGCCGTGCTGATCATGAGTCCAGTTTCCACCAGCCTTTTCATGGTAGGTACTACTGCGCTGCCTACAACTATGTAGTGGCCAGTGCAGGGGCCTCCCTGGCCCGCACCCCTGGAATACACACTGTCTGTAACAGCAGACAGTGTGTATTCCAGGGGTGCTGGGGGCACCCTCTGTGCGACGGCATTGGCCTTGGTTCCATGAGGAGCCGAGGCAAAAGCAGCAGCATGCTTTCACTGGGCTGACCAGTGGAAACTTCAGAATTGTGAGGTTTCCGCTGGTAAGCCCAGTGGAAACTTTGCAATCCGTCTGGGGGAGGAGACTGCCGGCTCTGCGGCGGTCTACTCTTCACAGGAATGGCGGGCCTACCATCAGCCCACCAACCTCATAATGAGGTCCAAAGTACCATATGTACATGCCTGGATAAACATTTACAAACTCAGCCTTCTCACTTTTGCTGACAAAACACATTATATATTTTTTTCCATTATTTACAATTGAATTTTTTTTCTCTCTGTAGTGGGAGAGAAATATATCGCTATGTAGGTTACAATCACACTAAACGGCAACATACATAGAAATTTTAACATGATACACATATGCAAAATAATTATGAGATATAAAATTGTACTAGATGAAGTCCCATGTGTATATGCACGGATACATTTACAAACTCAGGCTTTCCATGTTTGCTGTAAATGTTTTTCTTAATTTATATTTGTCCCCCAATATTTCAATAGTGAAGCACTTATTGATTCTAGGAGAGAGTATAAGTCCTGCCTTGCTTTTGGAGATAATACATAGCAGTCATGTTGTCAGCTTGGATGACGCCTCCTTTGCCTCGAATGACTGGAAGGAAGGCCCTGAGAGCAAGGAATACACCAAGTAGCTCGAGATAGTTGATGTGTCATCCCTGGAGACATGGAGCTCAGACTCCCTGTAGTTTCATGTGGTTGAGATGCACTACCCACCCACAGCCAGTTAGGATAGTGATAGAAGAGTCTTTGACAATGTGACTTGTGGAATAGAGTCCAAGAAAGGCCTGTTTTGCAACAGGTTGGTTCTGCTCCATCATTGAAGCAAGAGATGGACACTGGCCTTCACCAACACTAGATTTTTCACACTGACCCTCTGCTTGTGAAGATGGAGCTGAAAGACATTTTTGCAACCAGGAAGAGTGGAGCTGGACATGGGTTGCTATGGCAATGGAGGAGGTCATCATCCCTAGAAGGCATCTGAGGGTTTTGTCTGTGTGTTGATCACTGGGGTAGGCTTTCTCTATGGCTATGTTGGACAAGGCCACTAGAAATGGTTGAACCTGTAGGGGTTGTAGATGGGATTTGGTGGCATCTATCATAAACCCTCAGCTGTGGAACAGGGAGATAGTAGCCTAGGTATGAACTAGGCATTGATGCTTGTCTGAACATCCTGATTAGCCAGTACATGAGGTAGAGAAAAACATGGGTGTCCCCCACCTCCTTAAGTGGGCAGCTATTACTGCTAGTCATTTTCTGGAGACTCTTGTGCAGTGGTAACCCTGAAGATAAGTAGTTTGAACTGGTAATGATGGCCACTTATGACAAAACAGAAGTAGCACGGTGGGCCTATGGATAGGGATTTGTTATTGGGGGAGGTGGGACAGCTAAATTCTTGAAGGTGAATGCCCCCTTGCCGGAGCCACTGCCATCTCTGGCCTTGTTATTTATGGCCCTGTACGCACCCTTGGTGTCTGCTGTTCATGTTTGCTTTTGGAAAGACTGTTGCTGCCTCTGACAGGAGTGGGTGGGATCCAGGAAGGTGAAATTCAAGCCTCCTTTAGACAGCTGCCTCCAAAAGGAGTCTTTGGCAGGTGGGGTCTGAATGGCGCCCATTGATTTGGCAATATTGGTGTCATTTTTTACCATCTCGTCAACATAGGGACCAAGTAGACATTTCCCATTAAAGGGTAGGTTGGGGAGATTTTGCAGGATTTCCAGCTTGAAACCTGAAGAAGAAAGTTTAGCATGCATCTAAAATTCACACCGGTGTTAACCCCACTGTAAGCTGTATCAGCAACATTGAAGGTGCAGAGGATAGTAGCATTGGATATAGACTTGCCCTGTGAGACTTCCCCCCTCATAAATTCCACTGGCCAATGTTTCACTAGCTTCTACATTTCCTCCCACTGGGTCATATCAAAGCAGGAGAGAACACCCAAGGAGTTAGCTTCTTGTTCTCCTTTTTGGCAGAGGAGCAACCCCGATGTAGACAGTGCTGCGGGAAGAGGGCTTATTGTCACTACTCTTGCTTTAACTGGATCACTAAATGTGCCAAGGGCTTATTCGTCAACCTTTTAGCATGTTCAGGAACTGGACTCTGTTCAAACTTGAATAACATCTTGACAAGGAAATAGTCTTCCTCGTAGAGAATGTGCATATTCACCTTATAGAAGGTGGATGGCCACTGGATCACCTGATGATAGGGTGTGGTGCCAGCCAGGGGAAGTGCCCTGAAAGAGTAGTGCTCCAGGTCAGGTTCTTTGTATCAAGTATCACTCACCTGAATCCCGGATTCTGCAGTAGCCAAGAGAGTCTACCCCAATCAATACTTAAACAACCAACAATGTCCTTCAATGCAAAACAAGCGCCAGCAGGCGCTTCCCATGTGAAAGAGAGGAAACGGGGAGAGAAGAATTCACTGTGTTCCGTAGCTCGGGTGCTGCCTATAGTCTGGGATGCCACATTTGACAGGTTACGGGTCAAGTATATGGGTATATTCAACTTAATAGACCAAGCAGACCTTATGCACACAAAGACACAGAGGACACTGGCTAAGCAAACATGATATTCCACATACAAAAACCTCTAACCAAAATGGTCAGCAAGCATTTTACTCTTCACTTATTAACGCTGTGAAATGTTCAGCGGTCTCCACAATTAAATCATACTGTAGATGCTGTTTGCTTGAATAGGTTGTAAATTATAAGATGCAGGCTCTTCGGGAATCGGCATGTGGGACTCGAGGGAAGAGTCCCTAACAAAGTAAAAGTCAATTTTAAAGTCCAATTCTTACAGGAAGGATTCTCTGTTGAATTCACATAAACTAGAGTTGTTCAGTGCAGTGACCTCATAAACCAGTTCCAGAGAAGAATCAGTCCCTAAAGTCTTCAATAGTTCCTTTTTGAATGGTTGCCAAGCTCCAGTAATTCTGCAGAGCAGAGTCAATGACTGTGGAGGAGTCGGGAGCCTGACATCATGGAAGTCAGATGCCAGCACCATATAGCAGGAATTATGTAGGCAAAAAAAGAAAAGGATGCACTGATTTTGTAGGGACAGGATCCAGTGTTCATTGTCAGCAAACATGAATCCAAGGAAGCTGTCACTGTTGCCAAAGCCAGGAGCAGTCCAGACTCACAGCCGGCTGGCAGCAGTTAGCCAGAGAGGCGGGGTGCTGCAGCCGGTGGCAGGAGCAACAAAGGTTTTCAGCCGACCTGGGGTGGAAATCAGGGGGATGACCACCTCTGCTGCTGGACAATAGCTGCAGGAAAGGGAAAACAAAAGGGGGGGGGGAGGAAACTGATGCGGACAGTAGGGAATCTGATATAGGGTTCTCTCTCTTTTGGAATCTTACTAAGCCAATCAGATTCAAGCAAAATGGGTGCAGTATCTAATTGAAAATGGCCGCCATGTTTGGGTGATAGCAAAATCTTGCAAGATCTCTGGTCATACAACAAATAACGGAACAGAGGGACAGGAAGGAGGCCATATGTAACGGTCTACTGAGGGGACTAAAAGGGTACATAAAGGAATGTATCAACTGAAAGTGGAAAGACATATTTTTGGAAATGTCCCTCTCTACAGGGTTCCCCCCAAAACCTTTGCCTTCCTCCTCCTACTTTCGCCTGGATTTTTGCTTGTCGGCCTTAGGGCTCTCTGTACTTTACCACTGCTAACCAGTGCTAAGGTGCTTGTGCTCGCTCCCTAAACCATGGTTTGATTGGCATATACCTGATCGGTATGTTTAATTTACATGTAAGTCCCTTGTAGAGTGGTACAACATATACCCTGGTCCTGTAAATTAAATGCTACCAGTAGGCCTGCAGCACATATTGTGCCACCCACTTAAGCAGCACCTTAAAACTTGTCTCAGGCCTGCCATTGAAGCCAGAATGCAGTGTCCCATTGCCATGTCGACTTGGCATTTAAAACCTTTTGCCACGCCTTAAACTCCCCTTTTATTACATATAAGCCACCCCTAAGGTAGGCTTGAGGTGGTCCATAGGGCAGGGTGCTGTGTAATTAAAAGGAAGGACATATACCTTTTAGTTTTACATATCCTAGTAGTGAAAAACTCCCCAATTCATTTTTGTCACCACTGCAAGGCCTACCCCTCCCATAGATTAACATCGGGGATTCCTTATTCTATTTATAAAGCTGTAATTCCTAAACCAGAGTTGGTAGAGTTATCATGTTTGGTGTCTATAAACTTTTAATGATAAACCTTCTTTCAGGGTAAAGTCAAATTTATCATTACACGTTTGAAAATGCCACTTTTAGAAAGTTGGCTTTTTCCTGCCCTTACCACTCTGTGCCTGCAGCCTTCTGTGTAACTGACCGTTGAGACTTTGTGAAGTTACCCCAGACAGTCACACAATGCTGGGATTAGCAGAGCATAAATGGGCCACTAACTGACTTGATCGGGTTGGGGATGTTGCAGCTGAATAGAGTGAGCTCTGCCACCACACAATAGGTTTATCCACGCTGTATTGTCAGTGCAGCCAGCTAGGGGTGGCAGGAAATTCCTTGAACTTCAGAGGCCTCTTCACCCAAGTTCTAGGTGCAGGGCACCAGGTTATAAAAAGAGGGTTCTCAGGCTTACTCCTCAGTTCACTACCGGACCTGCAGAGGGACTCTCAGAGGACTGCCTGCTGCTGTGACCTGCTATGCACTCTGCCAGACTGCTGCTGTACATGGATGGACTGCTTTGCTGTCTTGAGCCTGCTTGGAACTTTTCAGAGGCTAGCCCTGCTGTATAGCCCTGCATCACCACCTGTACCCAGGACTTCTGAAGTGACTCCAAGGGCTACATTAGCTTGTCTCCCGTTCTGAGCCACAGGGACAGAGCAGACTTCCACCATCTTAAACCTGCACCTGGACCCAGCCTGAATGAGCCTTGAACTCTTAAGAGGTCTCTATCCATTTCTGCACCCTTGGTTGTGGTGCTAAAGGTACCCAGGTGGCCATTTTCTAAAACTGAGGACTTGCTATTTAGAACCTTAAACTTTAAAAATTATGAACTCTGGTCCTACTAATTGAATAATCATGGTTTTGGTGTCAAATAATGTATTTAAATGTACTCTATTATTCGATTTACTCAATTTATATTGTGTTGTGTTCTCGTTGTATTGATGTTTGTGTGCTGCATAAATACTTAACACATTGCCTCAAAGTTTAGCCTGACTACTTTTTGTGCCAAGGTACCCAGGGTTAAGGGTACAGGGTACAGGCCTTGCCGTAGTGACAAAAATGAATTGTGGAGGAGTCAGGAGCCTGACAGCATGAAAGTCGGATGCCGAAAAGAAAAAGATATACTGTTTATGTATGGACAGGACCCAATGCTCACAGTCAGCCAAAAGAGAGGAACCAAAGAAGCGGTCACTGCTGCCAAAGAGTAGAGCAGTACAGACTCACAGCTGGCTGGCAGCAGTTAGCCAGAGAGGCACAGTACTGCTACCGGTGACAGGATCAGCAAAGGTTTTCAGCCGACCTGGGATGGAAATCTGGGGGATGACCACCTCTGCGGCTGGACAATAGCTGCAGGAAAGGTAAAACAAAAGGGGGGGAAGCTGGATGCGGACAGCAGAGAATGTGATACAGGGTTCTGTCTCTTTTGGAATCTTACTAAGCCAATCAGATTCAAGCAAAATGGGTGCAGTACCTACAGACTGCGCCAAATTGAAAAAGGCCTCCATCTTTGGGTGATAGCAAAATCTTGCAAGATATCTGGTCTTCCAACAAATAACAGAACAGAGGGACAGGAAGGAGGCCATATGTAACGGTCTACTGTGGGAATTAAAAAGGGTACATAAAGGAATGTATCAACTGAAAGTGGAAAGGCATATTGTTGAAATGTCCCTATCTACAGGGTCACACCCAAACTTTTTCCCTTCCTCCTCCTACTTTTGCCTGGATTTTAGCTTGTTGGCCTTAGGATTCTCTTTACTTTACCACTGCTAACCAGTGCTAAAGCGCTTGTGCTCTCTCCCTAAATTATGGTTTGATTGCCATATACCTGATTGATATGTTTAATTTACACGTAAGTCCCTTGTAGAGTGGTACAACATATACCCTGGTCCTGTGAATTAAATGCTACCAGTAGGCCTGCAGCACCTATTGTGCCACCAACTTAAGTAGCACCTTAAAACATGTCCCAGGCCTGCCATTGCAGCTTGAATGCAGTGTCCCGCTGCCATGTCAACTTGGCATTTAAAAGCCTTTCCCAAGCCTTAAACTCCCCTTTTATTACATATAAGCCACCCCTCAGGAAGGCCTTAGGTGGCCCATTGGGCAGGGTACTGTGTAATTAAAAAGGTAGGGCATGTACATTTTTTGTTTGATATGTCCTAGCAGTGAAAAACACCCTACTCCTCCCATAGGATAACATCGGGGATTCCTTATTCTATTCAAAAAGCTGTAAGTCCTAAACCAGAGTTAGTAGAGTTATCATGTTTGAAATCTATGAACTTATAGTGATAAACCCTATTATATGGTGAAGTCCTATTTATAATTAGAAGTTTGAAAATGTCTACTTTTAGAAATTTGGCATTTTCCTACCCTTACCCCTCTGTGCCTGCAGCCTTCCGTGTAACAGACAGTTGAAACTGACAGTTGAGACTTTGTGAATTTACACAATGCTGGGATTAGCAGAGCCTGGATGGGCCATTAACTGATTTGATTGGTGAGAGCTAAACACAGCTGAATAGGATGAGCTTTGCCACCACACAATAGTCTTAACAACCTTGTATTGTTAGTGCAGCCAGCTAGGTGCCAAGATAGGGGAGGTAGGACATTTCTGGACCTTCAGAGAACTGTTCTGGAACCTTCACCCAAGTTCTAGGAGCTGGGCACCAGGTTATAAAAATAGGACTCTCAGACCTACTCTTCAGTTCACAACTGGAGTTGTGGACGGACTCTTAGAGGACCGTCTGCTGCTGTGACCTGCTGTGCACTCTGCCAGACTGCTGCTGTAACTGGAAGGACTGCTTGCTACCTGGAGCCTGCTTGGAACATTCAGAGGTCAGCCTTGCTGTAGAGTCCTGCATCACCACCTGCACCCGGACTTCAGAAATTGGCTTCAAGGGCTGGTTTAGCTGGTTTCCTGTTCTGAGCCACAGGGACTTAGCAGGCTTCCACCGTTTTAAACCTGCACCTGGACCCAGCCTGAATGAGTCTTGAACCCCTAAGATGTCTCCATCCATTCCTGGACCCCTGGTTGTGGTGCTAAAGGTACCCAGGTAGCTATTTCCTAAAACAGAGGTCTTGCTATTTTGAATCTTAAAGTTTAAAAATTCAGAACTCTGGTTCGACCAATTGGATTTTCATGGTTTTGGTTTCAAATAATGTAATACAATGTACTCTATTGTAGATTGGTTTGGGATTTTTATTGTTTTGTTTTCACTGTATTGCTGTTTGTGTGCTGCATAAACATATTGCCTCTAAGTTTATCATGATGAGTTTTTGTGCCAAGCTACCCAGGGTTATGCACAGCTTTAATTAGTGACTTTTTGTGGTTCACACTGCAAGAGATTGTGGCAAATGCTTGGCCAAGGCTCACACCCCAGTAAACTTAAAACCCAATTTCTCACACATATCATATACTGGGCTTTACAGAGTGGGATAATGAATGGACTTTTGGCAAACTGCAAAGGAGGAACAGGGTGTGACACTCTGGGAGAATCAAAATCATAGTTGTCCCACAAGTCATCTGTGGGCCTGGCTCAAATGGTGAATCAGAAGGGTCGACATGGCCAAAGGGGCTGCCCAGATCATAATAGGAATGTGCGGACCCCTTTGGTGACTTTAAGGGAAACAATGGAGGCAGTGAACAGACCTTGATGATGGTGGAGGAGGATGTGGTGGTGGAGGCAGAACATGTGGGGCTGGTGCTCCTGTTTCTATGCATCTTGGGCCTGCATGCCTCAGGAGGCTCTGATGAAGGCTCCTCTTCAAAAGCCAGTCTCCTCTTCCGAGACAGAGTCTCAGTAGGTTTTAGCAGAAGTGGCTTTTTTGCAAAATCTTCCAATTCTTGGGCTGAATAAAGCATTTCTACCTTGCGTCCAACTCCTACTGCAGTCTCTGGAGGTTAAGCTATTAGGAATCCTTGGTGCAGGGTGTTGAAGGAGTTTGATGTCGACAGGGGCCTTGGAGTCAACTATGGCTTCATCTCAGGAGTTGAAGGGACTTCCGCTTTGAGTGGAGTTGAGTCTTATGAATGATCTTGGGGCTCGGTGGCTAAGATGGGTTGATGTCCTTTACCGGATCTAAGGCCTTTGATTGGTGCTGAGCAGAGTCTAGAGGAGGCAGAGGCCCTAGAGGTTGTGATGGCTAGGGCACAGACAGGGCTTGATACCCAAGGCCAGAGGGGTGGTGCTCTGCCTGTGTGTGATGCCTCTTGGAAGTCTTGGAGTGTGTGTCACTGTCAACCAAACTCATGACGCTGGCGGAGGTCATTGTTTGAAAGCAACTGGTTGTGGAGGGTGAGTTAACCTCCTCTTCATCCTACTGGATGAAACCGCTCAAGAAGACAGCCACTGGGCAAGGTGATGGTGGTGAGGTGAAATGCCGAAAGGCCAGCATCCCCACCTTTCTCTGCACTGAAGGGGTCATGTTCACTGAAAATGTCAGGAGAGGGTTGTTGGTGCATTTTTCAGTAAGCCTAACAACTTTCCCTTTAGTATGAAAGAGTCTCCTACAACAAAAAGGCCATACAAACTTTGTATGAGGCATTGCCATTGTCGGGGGAGAGGCAGAGGTTACAGATCTTGTGATGGTTGGACCAAGTGTACTTTGCATGGCACTGAGAACGGTACTGGAATGTTGCCTGTTCCAACACCCTTTGTGCAGCTTCTGGGAGAACGTTTTTAATTAATAAAGGGCCCTAGCCATTGGTGAGTCAATTGCCCTTGATCAGACTCCTAATGCTGCACACTGAAGGGCATATTGGCGCTGTAATAGCTTATGTTAATCCTTACCAACCCAGTTAGAATGGTTGTATTTAAAATTCAACTGTTCTTCCCAACATCAGACTGTGAGTTCTTAAAATACATATCTTAATCTCAAAGACACTCTTTTCAATGTTGGTAGATATTAGTAGGGAGCTACCTACAGGCACTGGTAAGTTACCAGTAACTTGCAAGCTACTCGTTGGAGAAGCATGATCCAGGATCAAATTAAAAAACATACTTGCCACTATTCTCAAGGGTGCTGGGCCAATGGCTGTTGGCTTCTCTAAGTACTACAGCCCCACCATACTCTCAGAAACGGATGACAATCCACCTGAAACCAGGCCCAACGAGAATCCTACTAACAACCAAAACATTTATGTTATTGCTATTTTAATTTACGTTTTTAATTGTTTAAATATATTTTTTAAAGTATATATTTTTTCATATCATTTACATTAAAAATTTACCCTTTTTTATTATATTATTATTTTGGACTTATTTTCAATAAATTACATAAAATGATATATACATATGAATATTTTGATATACTTATCTGTTTTTATGTTATTTTGTTCCCATTATTTCGGACACAAAACTGGTGGATGGGGAAGCCTGTCCAAGAAACTCCTGAGAGGGTGGCTGTCACCTATTCAGTGATCTCCCCGCTGGAGATATTATGAGCTTCCCGCTAGGTCGGCGGGAAACAGGCTACTGCAATGTCTCTGGCTAGTAATCGAGCCAGAGGCAATGCTGTAGCCAGCAGGGTGTACCAGAACCCTTGCAATGTTCACTCTCTGCAAAGCAGAGAGTGAACATTGCGATGGTGCTGGGCGGAGGGGCCTGCACTGCCTATACCAAGTGCATGGGCTGTGCAGGGACCCCCCATTACCCACTGCATCTGTTCTCCACCAGTCTTTCCATGGCAGTGTTAACCTTCCAATAATTATTGTATTGCTGCAATCTGTGGCTATTGATGCCATTTCTACACCCCACCCAATATTCTCCAAGAGCCTCATTGATAGCTTGTTGGGTCCCCAACCGCATCCCATCCGTGGGTATCAGGGTGAGGATAGTAGACAAGGGTCTTTCCTGCTTCAACAACCATGCAAGCACGCAGCTTGATTTATCCCTCTTTGTGTGCAATCTGTAATCTGTGAGGCTGAATCCACTGCAAGCATCCCACGTATCATTTGGGCTGTTAGGAGGTCCGCGGCAGTGATCGCAGTCTTTACCCCCTGTAAGGCCGTCAACCATGCCTCTGCTTTTAGCAGATTATTTTGTACTTGCCTGCGAATCCCATGGATGGTTCCCAAACATTGCCCCCCAAGAACACCTTAAGGGCTTCCTACTCCATCTCTGTAGGCTCTGTCAACTCCCAGTTAGTATCCATTTAGGTGTCTATAACCTCCCCTACCCTCTACCAGTAAGCAGGGTGTAATGAGCCGTGACAGCCTGACTATGAATCCCGGATGGCCACAAGTGTACTCCTTGGTGGAAGGCAGGGAGATTATCTAGTTTTCCCAAATCTTCCCAAGAAGCATGGCTTTAACACCACAACAAGACAAACTTGCGGCATTCAAGGACGAACCTAAAGGAGAAGACGCTGAGGAAAAATGGAAGGCTAGTAGGATGGGAGTTTTCGATGCCAGCCAGGTTCTGTGCTTCCACTGGCCCACCTGGCTCCTTGAGCTGTTCAGAGTTATGTCCCTCCACGTCGTCCTGCACTCATCGGGTTCCTCCAGTGCAGTGTTCCATAAGGGTCTGCTCGGAAGCTGGGACATGTTTGTCCTTTCACACGAGGGCAAGAACCCACCACTCATGCCACCTACACTGCTCGCAGTTTCCAGGCCTTACCCAGCAGCACAGCAGGTCTTTGCACAGTGGGTGTAACAGCAGGGGGGTCGAGCACAGGCCCTCTGTCAGGTTGTCTAGAAACATAGAACTCCCCACCCTCGCCTTGTTCACCATCATGATCTCCTATGTAGTTCAGCTACCTCTAAGCCTTTCTTCAGTATTCTCTCCCAGAGGCCCAGTAACTCTGTAGCTAGTCAGGCCTCCATCCTCTGCACGGAGGGGGCACAACAGTGTCCAGCACCACGGGCCCTTAAGACATGCTCCAGGGACCTCCCCCCAGCTTGGATCTCCCCTACATTATGATCTGTTCAGGGGGGGGAGGGAGAGAGGCACGAGTCTAAGTCTCCCAGGTGCCACTACCAGGGGTTAACCAGCAACAGGCCAGCTCATTCTTACTGCATGTCACAGTGGCCCTATAGTCCACTGCTACCACCACGCAGGCCTCATTGACGCCAGCGTGGGGCTCTGCGTGTTATGTTTAAGTAGTATGGTGCACGCGGGGAATTGGAATGCATGCACGCACGCATTGGATTCAGAATGCCGGGGTAGAGAGAGTCCGTTAGTTGGGAGGAGACGGAGGAGATGGAGCTGAATGCTGTTGGGGCTGTTTTTATGCATAATAAATAATAATCCAACATAAAAGGAGAATTGGGACATTATTTACAGCAAACTTGGCATCGATTTGTACAAGCACCAGCCCTGACACTGGAATCCAGCTATTTCAATACTCCTTATCGCGACGGAAGAACTTCTACATGACCAAGAAGGTATCATAATGAATATTTCGTCTATTTCGTGAGTTTATGTATTTCTGAAGGAAATATAGTAACATTTATATTTACCGTACTGTTCCTCCTCTCACGCGCATGCTAGGTATTCCTTCAAATTAATTTAATCATCCGTTTTGCACATCGGGAACATCAGCATGCAACCATTTTCACTTTCAGAAGTACAGATTAAAGTTTTTTTTTGCCAATACAGATTTCACGTTCTGCAACGATTTTAGTTTCTGAATTGCAGAATCAAGAAATAAACATATTAAAAAAAAAAAAGAAGAAGCCTGCTTTAAAGATCTTTTGTGAATGTTAATCCATTTTAACTTTCTGAATGGCAGAGTCAAGGAACTTATATAACCAATAGCAATTGCTGCAAAGACATATTTAAAAAAAAAAAGAGAAGTGGGCATAGTTATAATATTTTGTGAATTAAATCAGACCATGCCTTCCAATGGTTCTGTAAACTTACCTCCACCACAACCCTTCCAATCAGTTGCAGGAGACAATTCTAAAAAATGGCAGGAATGGAAAGAATATTTTCAAAATTATATTTCCACGTGTGATGAAGAAGGCGAATTCACACCTGCCAAGAAAAATTATTTTGCATTGTTTAGGCCCTCAAGGTTTAAAGGTCTACAATCGTATAAAAAAAAACCAAGACTAGATGGCCAAGGAGATGTTTTTGCAAATGCAATTGAAGACTTGGACAAATACTTTGCACCAACGGTATGCGTTGGTATCGATATATAAATTCTATCATAGGAAACAATTGAAGGAGGAATCAATTGAAGATTACGTAGCTGCATTAAAGAATTTAGCACTGACTTGTCATTTTGGAAATTTACATGATGAAATGATTAGAGACCAAATTGTAATGCACGCTGCAAACTCTTCTATACAAGATTGTCTTTGGGTTAAGGGGGAAGCATCATTATCAGAGGTTGTGGAGGTAGTGATAAAAGCAGAACTTACTGGCAGGTGCGCGAAGGCAGTACTACTTAATGACAGAAAGGAGTCCAAAGAAAAAGAACAAATTAACAAAATTAAAAGAGGAAAAAATATAACAAGTTTACGAGACAATAATTCTCTACAAGACAAGTATGGCCCTCAACAGTTAAAGAAAAAGGAGACATCCAAATCCACTGTGAAATGTTATAGATGTGGTCATTCGGGCTATTATGTAAATGACAAGAAGTGTCCTGCACTGAATCAAAAGTGCTCAGGATGTGGAATCATAGGCCTTTTTGTGAAGGTTTGCAAAAAAAAGAAAGAAAAGTCTATGAGAGTACTAGAGGATTCAGATTCTGACTCTCCAGTGTCAGAGGAGGATGACTTGAATATGTGTGTGTTCAACATTAGAGAACAATTGCAGTTGGAACATTCTCATGCTCCAAGGAAAAAACCTAAGTGTGACCTGTTGATAGAAGGAATCATAGTTACTGTTATTGCAGATTCTGGCTCACCATATACTATCATCAACCAAACAGTGTGGCTTGATAAATTTGAACCAAAATTGGGCAACAAGTTGGAGCCTCCAGACATTTCCCCAAAAAGTTTTACTGGTGAACCTATAGACATATTAGGGTATAAAAAAGTGTGTTGTGTATTCAAAACCAGAGAAGCAGAGTGTAAACTATATATTTCAAAGTCGGGACCTTCAGTTTTAGGCTGGTGAGACCAAGGTAAGCTTGGAATTATTCTGAATCCTATTAGTTCTGAGCCTGTTTCTGTGGTACAGGAAAGAAGCTTGGACGAAGAAAAGATCAAACTAAAGTACTCTATGGTGTTTTCAGGTGAAATAGGAAGTTTGACTGATTTTCAACATAGAATTGTATTAAAAGATGATGCTGTACCAGTTGCACATAAGACTAGAGATATCCCGATGGGAATCAGAACTGAAGTAAGCAAGGAATTAGACAAATTACTGCATGCAGGCATTATTGAACAGATTGAGGCGTCTGACTGGGTGTCTCCCTTGGATGTTGTGAGAAAGGCCAATGGTAAATTGAGCCTGTGTGTAGATTTGAGAGATTTAAATAAGAATATACTGGTGGACCAATTTCCATTACCAAAGATTAACAAGATGATGGCACTCACAAAAGGTATGAATTAGTTCACCACGATTTACCTAACCTCAGCTTACCATCAAGTGTTGTTACATCCAGATAGTCGCAGACACACTGCATTTATTACTCCATTTGGCTGCTACCAATTTGTAAGGGTACCGTTTGGTTTGGCGTCTGCTGCAGCCATGTTTCAAAGGTTGATGTTCAATTTATTTAACAAAATGTCATGTTTTTTCAAAACAATATACTTGTTATGGGTAGTTCAAAAATGGAACATGATGAAAAGGTGGAAAAGGTTTTGGAGATCCTCAGTGAGAAAAGTCTCACTGCTGAATATTCCAAGTGCAAAATTGCAAGAAATAAAGTTACGTATTTGGGTCATGAGATAAGTGTAAAGGGAATTGAGCCTAAAGCAGATTTGGTGGAAGCCATAAGTGGGGCACCAATTCCCAACAATAAGGATGATGTAAGAGCATTTTTAGGTTTAGAAGAATTTTATGCTAAGTATGTACAAAATTTTGCCAGTAAAACATATCCCATCAGGCAATTATTAAAAAACAAAGTGGAATTTGAGTGGACGGAAGAGTGTCAAGAAGCTTTTCAAATGATTAAAAATTATGTTATTAGAGCACCAGCCCTTCAGGGGTTTGATCCCAATTTGCAATGCATTGTAATGACTGATGCAAGCAAGAAAGGTATAGGAGCTGTCCTCACACAAGTAGACTCATATGGAAAGGAGTGTGTAATAACTTTTGCCTCTCGTTCACTAACCAAAACTGAAGAAATGTATTCTGTTATTGAACGGGAAACGTTGGCGTGTGTTTGGGGCTTGGAGCATTACAGACAATTCATTTGGGGTATGAAAGTAATTTTGCACAGTGATCATAAACCACTAACAAAAATTCTCACTGTGAGTGGTTTGTTCAAAGCTTCATCACGAATAGCACGTTTTTCTATAAAACTTGTGGACTATAAATATGAAATACAATATGTTCCAGGGGTAAAAAACATTATTGCAGATTTTTTAAGCATATTACCACTAAAGACACAGGGCTCTACTTTAGTTGAGACTGAAGGTGAGTGTGTGGCAGAAATAATGGAAGGTGTACAAGGAATTTCAGAAGAAGAATGGCCAATAGCTATGAAGAAGGACCACGTTTTATCGAAAGTACATTCTTTGATTGTGGAAGTTTGGCCTAGTAAGAATGAATTGGAAGGGAACTTACATATATTTTGGGAACTGAAACATGAACTATCCTTAGAGAATAACATGGTACTGTGTGGGGGCAAATTAGTTCCTAAAGAAGCTCTTAAAATTAAATTGTTAGACATTTGTCATGAAGGGCATTTGGGAATTTCCAAAATGAAAAATAGAGTGAAAGAATTATATTGGTGGCCGGGGATTGATCTAGCCATTGAAAGGAAAGTGAGAGATTGTGTGTTGTGTAACGAATCAGAAAATAACTTATTAACTTTTAAACCACCTCTGTGTCCGTTAATATGTCCTGATATGCCTTGGGACAGAGTAGGATTAGATATCACGGGACCGATTTATGAGAACGGAATTGCCAAATATATTGTGGTATTAATGGACCATTTTTCAAAATGGCCAGAGATGAAAATCACTACAAGAATCATCTCTTCAACTATTGTGAAATTTTTAGATAAAATATTTGTGAGAGAAGGGTTAACTAAGGTTATACTGACTGATAATGGACCCCAATTTATGTCTGAAGATTTTTAAATGTTTTTGAAAAGGAATGGGGTGAGACACAGTACCACATCAGTTTATCACCCAGCTGGGAATGGTGTGGTAGAACGCTTTAACAGGGTCCTAAAAAATGCCATAGAGTTAGCTAACAGCGCAAATTTACTATGGAAAAAAGAGGTATGGAAAATAGTTTGGTCATACAGAATTACACCTAGTGATATTACAGGTCGCAGTACTTTTGAAATAATGAGAGGTAGAATTCCGATAGGAAAGGATTGTATAGGTTGGAAGATTAACTTGGGAAGAAGTGATTGGTCTCCAGATTTAATCAAGAAAAATATAAGTATCAAACAGAAGCATACAAAGAAAATGTATGATGCAAAACAAGAATGCAAACAGGTAATTGTTTGCGTGGGAGATTTAGTTAGAGTGAAGATTCCGGGTTTTAAAAGCTGAGAAGAAGGAAGATTCTATCCACCGCTAATGGTAAAAAAAAATCTTGCGCAATTCTGTTCTACTGAGTGATGGAAGAGTGTGTCCTGTGAGTAGGGTTGCACCATATAAAGGTGGAAAAATAGATAGGGTGCAGGAAAATACATGGTTGAGGAATGAAACGATTGGAAGGAAGGCACAAGAGATACAGAGGCTGGATAAGGAGAGTGACACGCAAGGCATCATGTTTCCGCAAAGGAACAGTGCAAAGGAGTCTACATGGCAAAAAAAAAGGAACTGGTGTTGGTGTTCAACCTTCTAGTAATGATGACGGAGGGTTGAGGACTCTCACTGATGTCAGTAAATATGGTCGAAAGAGATTCAGACCTAAAAAGTTAAATGATGAATTTAATGTGTAGATTGTACATGTACTACTCATATGTAATTTTGTTTTCACAATATTTGATGTATACAATGATATGTTAGAATTAATGTTCTTTAGATATTTGTAGGAAAATGTTTATTGTAATGGTTATGTTGCTAGTAGGCAATGTATTGGTTGTTCTATGAAGGGGGGATGTGTTATATTTATGTAGTATGGTGCACACAGGGAATTGGAATGCGTGCACGCATTAGATTCAGAATGCTGAAGAGAGTCTGTTAGTTGGGGGGAGACGGAGGAGATGGAACTGAATGCTGTTGGGGCTGTTTTTATGCATAATAGATAATTATCCAGCATAAAAGGAGAATTGGAACATTATTTACAACACTGCAGTACTCCAGACACTGAGGCATCTCTTATGGCCCGCCCACAAACTCCTCTTGGTCCTTTTGTGTTCTCAGCACTAGGGAAGGGTGGGGGGCAGCCTTGCAGTATCATGCCCAACTGTGGTGCTTCTCGCTGCCACAGGCTCCCGCCAGGCTGCACCAGTGATTCAGATAGCACAGTCCTGGCCACTGTCCCCCAGGCCTCGGGTGCTCCTGAATTGCTGCAGCACCTGGCCATCTCTGCACAGCTCAATACACCGGCCACAGTTAGCAGTCCGCCCGTCAGAGGAGGCTGCCACAACATCCAGCCTGTCCCCTCAGGCTCTCATGAGGCTTCACATCTGCCTGGGCCTCGACCAGGCCACAACCACTCAACAGCTTTCACTGGCACCGGGACATTGCCTTCCCAGTCTTAACCCGGGCCAGAACACTCACCTCCGTAGTTCCTGAGCTGTGCTTGGCCCTCCAGGAAAACTGTTCTCCCTCAGGTGTCCATCACCAAGAAGCCCACTTGCCGCCACCGACCCCAGTGTCAATTTCTTTGTCACGTTAGTGGATGCTGCTGATGCAGGATTTTTCAGTCCATTCACATCACTGCAGACCCAGGATGCTTACAGGCATTTGTAGGACCAACAGAGCACAGCTCTAACATGTCTGTGAAGCCATCTTGCCAGCCCACGCCCCATACCTTCGTATAGATGTATAATTTGGAACCAATAATCAAAGAAATAAGTATATTTTCTAAAATAGCCACATATTATTGTGATTCTTAACCATAATCACCTTTGCATTATGTTTGATGATTCAAAGGGTCAGTAGAATTCTAAAATAATTACATATTTAGGTGTTTGGTTCATTGTAAAATTAATGGTACTATAAATGTTAATATTACTAATATCAAGGAACAAATGAAATAACTGGCCCATGATCCTTGTTTTGACGGAGACAATTTTGTATTTACTTTTTGAGATGCTCTTTAAACTAATGTTAAGGCTACTGAATCAATACAGAAAACGTTTTTGTTGATTAAAAAGTTCTCAGAGTTGTTTAATTGAAACTGATGAAAGCCATTATGGGAAGAGGTGGTAGACGTCTCACGGTATTTTGTATCAGCAAGTTGCTGTTTACATCAACATGTAATAACAATATTTTCCCAGTAGATGGTGAATGAGGAATATATAATTACATTTTACATTTACGAGTTTAGCCTATACAACAGATTAAATTTTATTGACAAAACATTCACTGCAAAGGTATACTTGTGATGTGGTAGGTTGAAAGAGACATTGTTCCAGAATTATACTGGATGGACCTCTTGGTTTTTCGAAATAGCATAATTAATTTAAAACAATTGAAAACTGATCTATTCTCTGAAGGATGAGTAGGGGGATTAATTTGCATTCTCAATTGCTGAGAGAAAACAGTATGATTCTTAACAGAAATAGCTCAAAGTTTGGGGCATTCCAATGTTTGCGAAATCAGGCACCCCCCAACTTCACCTCCACCTGAACTTTCCCTGGTGAACCACCAACTGCAGACAGTACTCTTTTTCAGCCCCATGATCCCCATGATGTGTGAGAAGCCTTGTGGCTGGCAATGGCAGAGTAGGTGGTAGAGAGAACTTGTGGGATCACCACCTGGTTTGTAGAGATTTGGAGATAAGGATATGGACATGGCAGAGAGAGAGCTAAGGTAAAAAGAACATTACTGGCAACGAATGTGGAAGGAATATCAATGTGCATATGAATCTCAGAAATTTCTACAATCTGCAATTTACAATTCAATCATAGGATACATATTTATGGCATAAGATATGGTCTACACTGCAGATGAGCTCATATTCTCAGAGAACAAACCAAATATTTTTTCATACCACAGTCCAAATTAAATATGTTGAACCAAACAAATCATCATATGTCTTGGTTAGCTCTGGATGAGGTAGGTAATGCAATACTCATACTATTTGATTGTCATACAAGTCATGTGTTCTGGAGAAAAGCTTGGTAGATAGGTTTTTGAGCCAATATAAACTCGAGCCTTTCTCAGGACAAGATCTGGCTTTACTCCAGCACTTGGCCCAAGGTAAAGTAAATTTGAGCACAGTCTCCTAGGTCTCAGACTATCTCTTCCTTCCCAAATTGCATTTTAAAAATGAAGAAAATTCAGCTTTCTGAGAAGGCCGCAGTTCGTATACTATGCCCAACAACCCATAAGAGATGTTTACATTTCATTTGAACTCTTATTGAATTATTAGTCTAAACGCATGCAATTGAAAGCATATCTCCGACAGCAGTGTGCCTTATATTCTAATGAAAGCCTTTAACCTGCCAACAACTTTTGTAGGTCTCAGTGACCTTATTGTTTTCCTGACCTTTTTTATTCCTTTCAGTGGGGTGCAGGGCTTCTCTTCTCTGCTAACGGAGGTCTTCCTTACACATATCTTTAACATATGTTGCCTGCCAAATAAACACACTTTATGTTCCAAAAAGAGTTCCCCTTTTGTGCTATTTCAACTTTGAGATAAATTCCTTCAGTTAGCAGAACGTGTTTCTAGAAAAGGCTCTTAAATTTTGTTTGATTAATTTACCTTGTGAAATCTGTCCATAGCAAGGTTTCATTAATGACCACAATCTGTTACTTTGTTTGAATTCCCTTGTAGTGGTCTTTTTTGATGTTGTTAGTCCTACCTTTGGGTCAGTGTCATAATTGTCTCCCCTCTCTCCATCAAGAAGTGTATTTGGCTTTAAACTTGAAGCAAGATTAGATAATGTCCTGAGTCTGAACTGGGAGTCAAATCCCGGCTATCCTACGTGTGTGAAACTTGTAATCACTTCATTTCACTTTGCCTTTTTTTGCTTAACTGCTGTATTTGTAAGCATCTAGAGCACGCGGAATATACTGATTTTAACAAAAGTCACTCGAGGCAATAATGAAATCTAACGGACAACTAAAAACAAGATTGTAAAAAAAAAGAAAATAATGTTGAATGTTAAAAAATGTAATCATATTTTTAAGTGCCCTTCACTTCATTCTTTACTTGGCAATTCTTTCATTGGTTTGACTCGTTATCCCAGTGAATTTTCAGTTCTAGTTTTGTAGGAAACGCAATTCTGAGTTTGAAAGTAATTCCCACTTTACCTAACAGACTTTTGGATTACTTCTCTATTCGTCTTGCTTTATAGAAACTTGATCATAAAGTAATAAATATAGAACTTTTCATTATTACTTTTCATGAAATTACCTCTTGTTGGAAAGTAGCACACACATTGCAGAATGGAATGTGTGATCATCACAGATTTGATAGTACCAATGCTTTCAGCAACGTTCTTAAACCTTAAAGGGGATTTAGTTTTCTTTACCTTTAAAATGCCTGCTGATGACTCACATGCTTTTCTTTGTCGCTGTACTCTTCATTTGTACGTATTTTTGCTCATTTCTTCAAATATTTCATATTTACAAAAGCATAATATTTCTCCTCCTTGCTATTATTCACACATTCCTTTGTTTTAGTTGTATGTGTTTATATTACACTTATGAATTTAATCAGACACTATTTCTATTAAATACTGTGAAATATTTCATATCAAGTCTTAATTGATGTCCCAGTAAATTAGGAACTACATTGGGTGTAGTTACTCAAGGCTGTACTGGCCATACCAGGCATATGTGTTTTCCCCAGGAGGCTGAAAGGGTAGTGGGCAGCTTTTGTCACTGGAGAGCCAATTTAGTAGCAGTGCAGCAGATTTAAAAGAACTGCAGAGTTCCTTGTATATCCATCAGCCTTCAGGCAACAATAAACGTGGCAAGATAACTCTAGTAATTAATGTACCTGCTTTAGAGAGATCAGAGTTTTGTCTAGTGGCGGTTTTGACTCATCTATGGTAGCACAGAAGGTTAATATGCCTACTGCAAAGAACATGTACTATGCAGATCACGGAACATTATTTTACGTGCACAGCTCAGTGGGTAACTGCTTTTGTCACAGAGATCATTTTGTCAGTGTGCAGTTCATACGTTACAATCATAATCTAGTACAGTGAGCTATGAACTGCCATCAAAGAGTTGCATATAAGTTAGAAAGTTATGTTTTTTCCGAGTCTTTCATTATCCTAATTTTGCTAAAAAGAGTTAGAGTAGAAACCAATTCTTATTAGCAAAGTCAATGCTAACCACTGTGTTACGTTCTGAATCATGAGTTTATCCTTTCCCAGACCACGCACTCCTAAAAAATGCCTACCAGTATGGATGACGTGTGAACCCTACACCTTGTAGTTCCCTTTGTCTTACGTAACATTTTCTATACACTTATCTACACATGTAGGATTCATTGTCTGTGTGTGTGTTTGAAGTAAAGTGCATCCTACAATGGTAAGAGAGGTGCCATAAAAATCAAGAAATACATGTGAGAGAGGGGCTATGGAGAGATGAGAGGCACCGTTGGAGGGTGCTAGTGAGGGAATCATTAAGGATCCCCAATAAAGATTGC
Organism: Pleurodeles waltl; assembly: GCF_031143425.1. Taxonomy (NCBI): domain Eukaryota; kingdom Metazoa; phylum Chordata; class Amphibia; order Caudata; family Salamandridae; genus Pleurodeles; species Pleurodeles waltl. The sequence continues at coordinate 698,065,601 of NC_090442.1, read as the reverse complement.
TGTATCATGCTGTATGGGCATCATTTACAATGCTTTACAAACTAATAAAATTGAATATATAATGAAAATTGTGTTGTTTCTTCCCACATTTTCTTGGAGAAACCTCCTTCACCCCCAAAGCCCTTCTAGTGATCATGCTCGCCATGCATCCTAGGGGGAATGGTCTTACAAAATTTACCAGGGCTGCTTTAAGTTTATAGTCTAGCCCTGGATTTACTGTTGAAGTGATTTATTAAAGTTTTAAAGAAAAACTACCAACATTTGAAAAAAAAAATCCAAAAACTCACACAAAACGTAGTGCCTCCTTAGAGCGTCACTATCTACTTACTCAAATTGACAGCTATTCTTTAATTCAATGCCACATTGATAACAAAGTCACAATAACTCCCCCCAATCATACTGCCTAGCTCTGCTTTGTCTTCCCAGCAAAACTGCAAAATATGGTATGTAGATATGCAGAGCACAGCATCTTATCTGCTCCTCAGTAGCAAGAAATCCATTGAACATGTAGGTGTCTTTGTCGTATAGATACAGTACTGTGAGAACCCCACACCAACCAAATGCATGAGCTGTACAGTCATGTATTGTGTAAATATATATATTAACTAAATATTTATATCGATCTATCCTATGATGATAACTAGTTTTTCTTTAACTGCACAGAAAGCATCCCTTCCTTTTAGCTCGCACCTGCAGCCCAATATAAAGTCCTGAACGGGTTCAGGTTAAATGTCAATAAAATTGATTCTGTCATAATTGGTAAATATGCGAAGGCCCACGCTGCATAAATTGCTCCTTGCTCTCAATGGTAAGTGTGTTTCAGAATCCTACGAAGTGAAGGGACATAGCGGTGAAAGGAGCTGTGGTAAATCATGTTACCTCTACCAGGAAAATGGTCTGCCTGCTAAACCCCAGTCATGCCTGTCAAAGAAAGGAGGGTGCCATATAGAAGTATCATACTTGAGGGATTCATAGTAGTAATCATGAGAACTCAAAACTGCATATCCTACCCACTCCTGATGTGGCCACCCGCGCGAAAAAAGTACAACAGCCAAGTGAGGTCACAAAAAGCGTTGCTGATAGTGCTAGCGCAGGTTTTTTCTAAAAAAATATTAATGAGTATTCATGTATTCTGAGTAACGGATTTGCATAGAAAATGTAATAACGATAGAAAAGTAATGCACGCATTTGAAAATGTGATTACGATAAGTGGTTGCCAATATTCACGAAGTGTACTTACTAATAGTATATGAAATGTTGAGCATATGTTTGATTAAGGTAGTAATATGTCATATTAAGGGTTATGCATTATGAATTAGCTTTATTAATTGCTTGCCTTAACCTAGCGAAAGTCTTGGCTTAGCTGCCAGGCCTCATGTCAAGCTGTATTTCTTACAGTTTAATAAAATGCCTGCCCTAGAGGGTTAAATTGTGATTTTCCATTGTATTGTGTAAATGTGCTCATAGCTGAGAATCTTTTCTCATGAGAACCAACTGCTAGAAGATGCTGTTCTTGCTAAATGTAACAATATGTGTGTAATATGTGTGAGACTGACTTTCTCAGGAGGAGAACAATGGAGACACCGACTGGAGTAGAAGCTGCAACAATATTGTTACCTGACGAGCTGGATGATAAGGACATTGCAGGAAAAACCAATCAGCAGCATATGAACGGAGTAGTGGTAGAATTCATAGATTTGGAGTTTTAGTATTATTGGACAAAGTATGAACATGGAAGTAGTTTTAGGGAATTTAACTTAACGGGACTGCACCAAGAAACAATAGGTCATTCTCCCTATTCTTCTGGAGGGTTTACCTCTATTCTTTCGAGGTGCTTAAAGACTTTGAGTTTTCTGAACTTTGATGCTGAATCCCAATACCTTGCTGACTGAACTGATGTCCTTGATGACGAAGACTATCTTACCTTGCTGAATCAATTGAGGAGAGGTATTATTTTACCCATGCGTATGTTATGCCTATATGCTTTTTCTTTCTAGATACCAACCACACTGTTTTGATAGAGCCATAGTTAGATGTTTTCTAAATTTGTGTTACTAAATTGTTTTGCATGAAGCCCAAAATGCCGCAGCTAATCTTGTGTTAGTTAAGGTTTCCTTACTCGGCTAATAGGGAATAATGTTTGATGAATTTCTCTGATGAATTTAGATGTATGTGATATTGTTTGCGCAATTGTTCCTGTTATTAATTTGCACCGTAACCTTAGAATGTGTGATAGTTCAGGCTTTGATTAGATTGCGGTTCTTCCACAGATTTGGACAGCAAGTGTTGTTTCTATATGTGTATCATTTGATTTTAAGATTAATTTACATGACATTAGCATTGTCAATATAGGGAAATAAATATTCTAACTTTTACTAAAAGGCGTGGTTATTCATGACTAAAAGGTCATGATGTGTGACAAGTACTGACTCCAATGAATTATTAATGTAATTGATTATTGTTGATTAGTGATATTGTTTATTGATCTGTATGTACTGGAATTATGGTGTTATCATCTTAACTGCGATTCCAAAGGTTCATCGTCCCCTTGTAAGTTTACTTATTAAGGTCAGACACGCTAACAATAGGGGTGTGTAACGTTTCAACTTATGTATTTAGAGATATACGCATTTGGAAATCTTTGCACCTTGCACAGATTGTGAAAAATCCCAAATGCACTTTGGAAGTTTGATGCAAAAAAATGTTTGCAAACGAATTGTTCCCAAAAAACTTTGAAGGGAGAATTATACTGCTAACCATTGTTTTCTTCTGCATATCTATTTGAGCTAGTATGTTTTTTTTTTTTAAATCACACACTTTCTTAAGTTCACTAAATGCAATTTTGTTGAGAAAAACACGGCGTTGCTGAGGAAAAAACTTTGACAAGGCATAAACATATTTCTGCCCTACTACTCTTTTTTAGAACAAAAATGCAAGTGGAAATAACCAACTGGAAATAAACGTGAGCCTTTAAGTCCCAGCATGCAAAGTTCTTTTGGCTAAAAGTCAGGGTTGGCACAAAAGTACTCCTGAACACATGGGGTCTCTCTGTTTCAATGTTTTTTTTGTTTAGTTTCGGAGATTCGCCAAATAGAACATATATATGAGTTTTCTTTTTCTCTCAGAAGTAACCCTCTTTTAATCACAGACACTGTGAATGTAAAGTGTAGTTTTTGTCTGTGTGCAAGTTATTTTTTGTGTTTTATTTGCTTTTAAATAAAAAAAACTGACAAAGAGTAGGAGCCTCACCAGGAAAGGAATCTGCCTCTCCTGACCCACCCACAGCCCTCCCCGTCAGCTTCTGCTATCCTTCCCGTCCTCGGGGTATCTGGAGCAACAGTGCAGCCATCTGTCATTTACCAGTAAAGTTTGGTTGCTACCAATTTCCTTTTAGGGTTCACTGGTATCCGGGCAACCGTACGTTACTCCAGGAAACGGCCCCATTTGAAATCTGACATAACTGGTTGAACACACCTGTGCGGTGCACAATGAAAAGCAAGGCAGGGGAGGAAGTTTTTGCTGCAAGACACACATATGAGAAGTGCATCATCATGGGCCCTTTCGTAGCCAAGACTAGGCACTTTTGTTATATTTGGGAAGAATGTCAAAATGCCTGCTGTTGTTTATAGTAAAAATGTTAAAGCCGCGTTGCTGCGTCATCAAAGCTATAATCGTCGCATTGGCCTGCATAATTCACTCAAAAAACTATCATTTTGCATTTTGGCAGCTCTTTCGACTGGGTGCTTCTCTAGAAATCATTCAGATGTTGAATTTGCATGGTCACCCCCGGCCCCCGCTTACTCCTCGAAACCAACCACCCTGTGTTGTCGCATTTCAGGCGTGGTGAGCTCACCCAGTCCTGAGAATTCTTCTAGCACTACCCACGGTTCACAGCGCTAACACGAGTCCTACGATGTGAGACAGGAAATGGGTTCTGTCCTCGTAATTGTTTTCTTAGTGGGTGCAGACGTTTCTGTGCCTCGCCATTTCCTGATTTTGTTTAAGTTTGCTTTTAACTTTTATTTTACACGTACCTGCCCTAAAAAAAACACACGATTTTCTAATCCTATTTGCAAGAATCGAGTCTTAAGTGTAACCAGCTTCCCCGGCCTAATTTGTCCCCTTGAAACACAGACAGCTCAGTTGCAGCGGCTGCTTTGGCTAATTCCACAGAGACCACCGAAACTGCACAAACCGCCCGTTTTCTCATTCATTTAAAGACGAGTGGGCGTGAGTTTTGCTTTTATTTACTCTGTGTCTGTAATTTACGAGTGGGTACCTCACTACGGTAAAAACACAACAAATTAGCCGCAACCAGAAGAGCAGTGAGCAGGCACGAAGGCTCCAAAAGTGCATGTTCTGTGATCGTGTGCCAAAGACAGAGCATAACACGGTAGGGGGAAAAGGCTGGAGTGTTCCGATTACTTTGTCACAGCCCTTACTGAATGACCCCGCGACACTTTGGGCTTCCAACATACCGGAAGCATTCTTTTGCCCCCATCTACCTGCTTCCGTAGGTAGTAACAGTATTTTACTCCATCGCTTTAACTTTCCAAGACTCCAAAGCACTAGAGCAGGCAGGGAAGACTGGCGGATGCTGGGCAAGCGGTGAGGAGAAAGAGGGGGACGAGGAGTGGGTCTAGGAGGAATGATGATAAATGGTAAATAATCAAAGCACTGCCCCCCACATCCCACTTCCTCATCCTTATGTTGCCAAAAGCGGAACTCCATGGAGACCAGGGGTTAAGTTCCTGCAACTGGTGTAATTTATAAAGGGGTCTGTGTAATCAGATTGCATTGCTAACAGCCACCAATGATGGACCTTCCAAGATGCCTGTTTCTTCCATGGTGTGTGCTTTTGTTTTGAAACCTACTGTAACCTCACTCACATATAATATGAACATGTTGGATCACATAATTCGACTACGGTCGGTAGGACCCTCTTTCAAGCCAAGAAGGCCCGGCATCCTCCATCATCGGTCGGTGACACCAAATCTGTCAGGAAGTTGCCCAGGTTGTCATCTGTGTATCTCACCCAAGGGAACACACTATGCTTCATCCTTGAAATTGGAACTTCCATACAGCCCTGCCGGAACAGAAACCTCAGCTAGTATGTATGCCAACGAGACAACAGAATGAACCCATCTTCCCAGTGTCACAGCACAGGGTCTTCTCCATAGGCAAAACGCTACTGAGATGCGAAACATTATTAAACATCTGAAAGTCTTTTATACTAGGCATCCATTATATTCGACCCATTGTGTTTTCCGATCCTAATGTTGGAAGTGCAGTATCTTGAAGAAAAGAACCATGCGTCTTGCAAGTATTACTGCTGCAGAATCCGGAGCTCAGGACGATTCTCTCAAAGTTTGATAGCTGTCTATTGAGACCCTGACTTGAGATATGTTAGTCACAAGGTGAACACAACCTGTCACAACCGTAACATGTTAGTAATTTCACACGGCATTGGATGAAGACCCCTTTTAGAGCACCACCCTTACTTCTTTAATTCTTTAATTGTTTAGTAAAGCTCTGGCTTGTGACACAGTGAAGTTAAAAACTATTCAATGGGCACTGAAAGATACCTAATGTGTATGTCAGCCAAGGAGGTTACAGCTGTTCTGTTATGTGATCCAGGTTTCCCTGCTTGAGAAACCACCTTCGCCCTCTAATGATTCCTTCTTATTAGAGTTGGACCGATGACTGTTGACATGACTGAAGGGCTTAACCTCAGGATTCACCAAACAGGACACATTGTCATCTGCATAATCACCAGGAGCAATGCATCATTGGCCAAAGCATTGCCTCCACAGTCTCTTCTGGCTGGACCTGCAGAGAAAAGGTTAGAACATTTGAGAGGCAAGCAACATCTGTGTAGGAATAAAACACAGCATATCAGAAGCCTAAAGTTCAACTGGTGTTTAATGTAAAATAGCAAGCAGCACAGCCCAAGAATCAAAGATAAATTAGCAATTATGCATGTTCAAAACTACTAGAACAGCTGCTGTGCATAGCAGAGACCTATTGGCTTTGCCGGTGCTTGTTTTTCCTGGCGCAAGGCGACAGGGCAAGCAACAAAGCAGAATTGGTTGTAGCAAGCAGGAGCATTGGGAGCGGGATGGTGGGGCAAGCAAGAACATGGGGAGTGATTGCAGCAATGTGGGAGGACGGGGGTTATAAGGTGCAAGCAACGATGTGGGATGGCGAGGCAAACAACAGAGCAAGCAATGATGGAGCAAGCAACCATTGGGCAACAAAGGTGGAGCAACAACGACACAGGGGCAAGACATGACAGGGCAAGCAGCAACAACTGGGAAACAACAATGGGGCAAGAAACAATAGGGCAACAGCAATAGGTTAACAACAACAGGACAGCAACGAAGTAAGCAACAACAAGAAAGCAACAACAGCGCAGAGTGAGGTGAAGGGGGAGATGGCCTGCAAACCCACACACTCATGCAGTCTTACAGCTAAAATAACACAAAACAAGCTCTGGCAAATCCATTGGATCTCGTTTATGATCTAGCTGTTGACTTTGCCAATCAGATGGGTGTGGACAACGGGAGGGCAGTTGATAGTTAATAGGATGGTAAAAGAAGTAAGATGAAGTGGCCAGTGCTGGGCATGTCTTACCACTTTTTCATTATGTGTGTTGGTGAGCGGAAGAATCAACATGAACAGGGTGGAAGTGAAAGACGCAGCATGGGTGGATGGGAGGGGAAAACCAATACAGATGGGGTGGTCGGAGGAGAAGAAGGAACAGGGACAAGGGGGATGGGACCCGGAAGAAGCAACATGGATAGGGTTTGGGAGGGAAAGAAGCTAGAAAATAAGAAAATTGTACATTAGTCACAGTGCCAGCAGCAGTAGGACCCTAATCCATATGAAACAATCAGTACTTGGTCCGTGCTCCTGTCTAAAGAAAAACATAAACTTTCATGACATTTTATGTTGTTTAAAAAAAAAAAAAAACAATTGCAGAGAATAAATGTAGTATGTTTTGGATTTTGTCTCATAGTTTCATTGCAAAATAACTTAAATTGAGTTGCTGTATAAATGTGGAAGTAGTAGTTTATCTTTTCCTCTCACCATTTTTTGACAGGTAACAGAGAGACCAGTCCATTATGTAAATATATTAGTGAGTGAGCCCCCCCACTTACAAAGTTTCAAAGTTTTGTTCCAGTTGACAGCTACAAAGTGAGATATCTTCTAGAAATCTGACTTTGTTGAAGAATCGTGCTCAAAGGCATCTGTATGTCCTTGCAAAATGCTAAGCTAATCCTTTGACCAATACCCTGTTTTGGCAGGTGGGGTAGAAAAAATCTTCTGCATGTCATGGTACTAATACTAATGGTAGAATGTGTGTATTAAACGTACATACAGCATATCAGATGCTACAAGTAATAAACGTTTGAACACTGCAAACTGCAATTCAATATATGCATTTTCAAGCTAAAAGGATCAGCTATGAGCAAAAGAGAAAATGTGTAAGATGAAAGTTTTACAGACTGGCTCATTGGGGCAGATTTATAAATTTTTAGCGCTAAGCAATGCAACACGCTATTTGCACTGAAAAAGGGCACCTCTCGTGCACAAAATATCTTTTGCACTGGAAATTAGATACGCTCAAAGAAATTTCTTCTGTGTCACTTCGAATGACAGCAGCTCCAGGACAAAGGGCCCGATTACGAGGCTGGCGGTCTTGAGACTGCCAGCCTCATGGTGGCGGTCAGGGCACTGCTGCTGTGGTGGTCTGAATGACACATAACGACCCTGGCCGTCAGACTGCCAGAGTACCGCCGTCTCTGCCGGGATTGGTGATCCCAACAGGCTGATGGTGGCAGAGGTCGGACTCAGCCAGGGCGGTGTTGCATGCAGCGCTGTTCCGCTGATGATTACGACCTGGTTCTCCACCAACCTTTTCATGGCAGTATTGCTGCAATGAAAAGGCTGGCGGAGAACAGGTGCAAGGGACCACAGGAGGGGACCTGCACTACCCATGCACTTGGCATGGGCAGTGCAGGCCACCCCTGCCCAGCACCGTCGCAATGTTTCCTGTTTGCTGAGCAGACAGTGAGCATTACGAAGGCGCTGGTGCACCCTGCGATGGCAGCTTTGCTGCCGGCTCAATTACGAGCCAGTGACAATGCTGCAGCCACTTTCCCGCTGGGCTGATGGGCAAAAACCTTGGTTTCTGCCAGTCAGCCCAGCTGGAAAGTCGTATTGGGCCCGGGAGGGAGGTTGCCAGCATGGCAGCAACCTCCCCATCGGAAGTTCAGCAGACGGGTTATCCCATCCGTCGAACTCGTAATGAGGCCCACAGTCTTGATAAATCTGTCCCATTGAGTGTGAATTTTCTTTCTGTAACTTTTATTTTCACATTTGCAGGAAACATTTCCTCGCATTATGATGACATACTTCCCCACTGGCTTTTTTTTGTGCCATAACTTGAAGGTCAGATGTTGATTTGATCTAGCTGTGACCTACTCAAAATCTGGTGTGGACATAATTTAATTGACTAAAGGAATCTCCTTTTTCACATGCTTTCCTCCCAAACTCTCACCTTGTTAACAGCTAATACTTTTTGTGATTCTTTTTCTCCTTAATGAAATGCACTTTTCATATCTTTAGATAGGTGTGGTGAACATGAGAGTTAGGAAACTAGATAAACATATAAGATGTCAGATATCAGAGAGCACTCCCATAAGCTCACTTAGGCTGCCTAGAGGTTGTAGGGGGTTCCTTCAGGAAGGAGGGAGTATGAATAATGGCATTTCCTAGAGTGTAGAGGTGTGATTTGGGGACAAAAGAATAGACAGATGGCTGGCTGTGGTAAGGGACAAGGAAAGGGGACAATCTATTGGGGAGAGTAAAAAGAACATTGCTCGTACCAATATGTGCATTAGGTGAAGCATGTGATCGTCAATGAAACTGTTTAGAAATTGCATGAGAAATCACTACAATTGTGGTATGCAATGGTTACTTTCCATTTCTTGTGCTTCCCCATAAATTTCAAATTTAGACTATGGAGCTGGATTTTTCAAATGTACCTTGATTTATTTTGATAATAATTAATGACGAAAGATCAAAGATTGTGTAATAGGTGGCAAAGTATTTGTCTTAGTTACTTTGCAGAAGATGCAGTATTCATTGTTTTACAATATGAAGTATGATAGTATTCTTGACCAAATGTGTAGTTTGATAGGATGAATGTGACCTCTGAATCAATGTGAAAATCAGTTGAAAGACTGTGCCCAATCATTGTAGACAAACAGAATTGCCATCATTAAACTGTTTATTTTTGTCAAACGTGTACTTACCGAGATTGCTGGTTTTTACATTCATTTGATTTTTCTTCAAAGGGACTTTTAAGTCTAGCTTGACAGTGCACTTGTTTCTCTGGCTTATGGGATGAACAGATAAAGAATTTTCAGAAGCAATACTGAGAAAGGGCCCTAGGGTCCTCCCACATATTGATTTCCTTGAGTACAACATTTCATTGGGCATTTGTTGTGTGCTTCTACTGAAAAAGAGTGCTTGATTTGTGCTTTCTGCCTTGTAGGAAAGATTATGCTCAATAGAGTAGGACTGAGTTGGTTGTGTTATCAAGTCAATCAATGGTCAAGGCTATAGGCCTGATCTACTTATTATAAAATGTTACAATAAAGAAGTAGGCCTGACATATCTTTTGTAAAAAGCAGAAGTTAGGCATTTAAGGGTGCTTTGGCACTTTACTAAAGCCCATGGAGAGATATTCTGTTAGATGGAATCTCAAAGATTACCATAGTAGTCACGGGCCTTGGAGTTAGTTACTACAATCCTTCCAGCCAAACAACATATGGGAGAGAAGATTTGAACTTTGAAAAATTCTTGTTAGGCTGTCTTAACAATAATTGTTTGCTTTGCCAACTATAATATTGTATGCATGCGTTATTACATGACTGTATGCCTGATAAGTGGCTTGTCAGAATGGTTATTGTTAGAAATGGGGTCTTTGGTTGGCAGTCGGGTTGCCCCCGGTCCAAGCAAGGACCCTCACTCTAGTCAGGGTAAAGGAGAAACACACTCAGTTAACCCCCGCTCACCCCTTTAGTACCTTGGCATGAGCAGGCAGGCTTAATCCAGGGACAATGTGTTAAGTATTTGTATTAACACACACACAGTAATACAGTGAACCACTACAAAATGACATAACACAGGTTTAGAAAAATAGTAACTATTTTATCTAAATAAACAAGATCAAATATGATAAAAGTTCACAATACACCATTAAAAATATGACCTTAGCACTTAAAAACACAAAAAAAGTGCCTAGAGGCACAAATGCTGCAATTTGATGTTAGCGGCGTCGTGACAAATTTGTTTCCCACAATGCGACGCCACGGGCGCTGTTTACAGAGTCGTACAGACCCCCAGGTACAGTACCTTTGTAAAACAAGTAGAAAAAAAGCCAGTGCACGGAGTTAGGGAGCGAGGCATCGCTAGATCCAGTGCAGCATCGGTTCCGGTGCTATGGGGCAGAGGAGCAGATGTGTCCTGCAGCGGCGTTAGGTCCTTACTGCAGAGTGGTGGAGTGGTGGAGATGAGGTGGCATGGGGTTGCGAGGTGTCGGTCCCTTGGTACCTCCGGCAGAGACGAAGTCTAGCGAAGTCACAATACTGTGGGGCAACCTCACAGAGTCGAGCTCATGTCACGGTGTCACAGACGCCACGGCGGAGTCTGCTGTCACGAATGTCAGTGCTACGACACTCCGAACTCAGTGAAGTCATGCGGGATCAGCAGCTGCGGCGATGTGAGACCTGCGTAGTCGTTGCGCTTCTGTGAGGTCCACGGCTTCAGGTGCAGGGGGCATTGTGGGTTCTGTGGAGCGGCGTTCTTACCGAAGTCGCACAGTGTCATCCGGCGTCATTTCACAGGATTTCACCAGGAATTCACTTCCAGGGGCCCAGGAACTGGAATGGCACCCTCCGGCAAGCTAGAGTCTATAGCATGCAGACTCAAAACTGGATGGTGAAGCCTTTGCTGTCCCCGAGGCTTCAAAACAGGAGGCAATCTGTACTCCAAGCCCTTGGAGATCCTTCTCAAGCAGGAATGCACAACAAAGTCCAGTCTTTGTCTCCTTTCACAGGCAGAAGCAGCAACTGCAAGATAGCCCAACAAAGCACAGTCACAGGGATGGGCAGCACCTCTCCTCAGCTCTTCAGCTCTTTTCCTTGGCAGAGGTTCCTCTTGATTCCAGAAGTGATGTAAAGCCTGGGGTTTTGGGTCCATTACTTTTACCTCTTTCTGCCTTTGCAGTGGGCAAACTTCAAAGCAAATTCTCTGTTGTTCACAAGATCCTGCCTTGCCCAGGCCAGGCCCCAGACACACTCCAAGGGGCAGGAGACTGCATTGTGTGAGGGCAGGCACAGCCCTTTCAGGTGTGAGTGACCACTTCTCCCTTCACTCTAGCACAGATGGCTCATCAGAATATGCAGGCTACACCCCAGCACCCTTTGTGTTACTGTCTAGAGGAGATGCACAAACAGCTCAACTGTCAAACTGACCCAGACAGGGAATCCACAAACAGGCAGAGTCACAGAAGGGTTGAGGCAAGCAAAATGCCTACTTTCTAAAAGTGGCATGTTCAATCTAACAATCTGAAAACCAACTTCACTAAAAGATGTATTTTTAAATTGTGAGTTCAGAGACCCCAAACTTCACATTTCTATCTGCTCTCAAAGGGAATCTGCACTTTAATAATATTTAAAGGCAGCCCCCATGTTAACCAATGGGAGAGATAGGTCTTGCACAGTGAAAAAAATAATTTAGCTGTATTTCACTGTTAGGACATGTAAAACACATCAGTACATGTCCCACATTTAACATACACTGCACCCTGCCCATGGGGCTACCTAGGGCCTACCTTAGCAGTGCCTTACATGAATAAAAAGGGAAGGTTTAGGCATTGCAAGTGGGTACACTTGCCAAGTCAAACTGGCAGTTTAAAACTACACCCACAGACACTGCAGTGGCATGTCTGAGCCATGTTTACATGGCTACTCATGTGGGTGGCACAACAAGTGCTGCAGGCCCACTAGTAGCAGTTGATTTACAGGCCCTGGGCACCTCTAGTGCACTTTACTAGGGACTTATTAGTAAATCAAATATGCCAATCATGGAAAAGCCAATACATACAATTTGACATAAGGAGCACTTGCACTTTAGCACTGGTCAGCAGTGGTAAAGTGCCCAGAGTAACAAAAACAGCAAAAACAGAGTCCAGGATACAGAAAGAACTTAGGCAGTAGAGGCAAAAGTTAGGGGAGACCACAGCAAGGATGCCAGGTCGAACAGTTGTGCACAATGCAATAGGCTTGGTTATGGTGACATGTCAATGATAAAGGCTACTGGCCTGATTGGTTCACAGGGAACAGCTATGGCTAAAAGCTATGAAAAAGGTAGCAGGGCTAGCTTATTTATTGTGAAAAGGATTTGCTACAGCCAATAGGCCTTTAATGGTGGATTGTTACTACACTGCTACAGGCTGTAGACTAGCATTTTGTTACATGAAATATCACTGGTTACCATAGTAGGCAAGGGTGTTGGTATTAATCACCTCCTCTGACAAACCCTTGGGGTAGATTTTTATTATGATAATCCTTGATAGGCCCTTTTGAGAGGGGTTGTATATTGTTTTGCCATTTGCCATATGTAATTTCATTCCTATTTGTAATTTTATAATTGTATGCATGATGGTTTTATATATATATATATATATATATATATATATATATATATATATACATACATATATATATATATATATATATATACTCTCACACACACATATATAGATATATACACATTCAAATTAAATTGATGTTATAGTTTGGTATTTACAACGTATAACAGTGTGTGAGATATTTAGAATTGAAAGGTGTTATAATAGGGATTAAAATTGTGAATTTCTTGATTTTACATGTAGGGAATGTGAAACTGAAGGGGGCCTTTTTACCGAACACTATTTTCAATAATGTTCCACAGATTTTAGAATTTGTTATGCTGCAGGTGGGGACTGCAAAATTTAAGGGGTGTTTTTTTTCATTAATCAGCAGCACAATGCACTTTAGCAGTAGGCAAGTTTACTGCCAGGTTTTAAGCATGATAAGAAACAGACAGCATATGGGTAAGCGCTCAAGTTTTCCAGTTCAGGCTCTCTATTTAATGTACTCCAGGATGCGGGCGAGCAGTGCCTCTTTACGCCCGTCTGGACGGGGCCAGAACACCTGCCCATTTTTCATACTCCTTGAGAATATACTCTGTAGGAGAACTTTACTGGTTACGACTGCGTATAGTTAAGGACTATGTTCACAGCCCAGATCCTAATGATGCTTCCTTTATATGTAAATCTTACAATAAAAACCTAGGGATCCAAGAGGCAATAACACAAAAGACTGTGTCAGCACGTGTTAATGAAGCACTCCAAAAAATGGAGTCTCTACCTAGTTAACTGTAGGTCCCTTCCTAGACATAAACTAGAGCTCTTCACTTTTCTTGAAGACACTCAGCCAGAAGTACTATTCACCACAGAAATTTAGATGAAAGAGGATTCCACACCAGATATTATGGTCACTTTCCCACAAGAATACACAACTGCACATGCCGATCGACAAAACAAAGTAGGTGGTGGGGCAGCCATTGTTTTTAGGAAAGGCCTAAATGGGAAATTTTCCACTATTCCCATTCCAGGATCTTACATTCGCAATAGAACTCTCCCATACATTTATGCTTTCAGGGATACTGGTGTATCGCCCCCTTGCAACCCAATCCCAGTTTATCCAGGCACTGCACAATATAATGGTGGAACAAAGCATGCAGAAGCCAAACTATATAGTACTAGGCGATCACAATCTATATTTTGAAGATATGAGTTGCATAAAGGGAAAGAATATAACACAGGACCTTGAGGCCATTCAGCTCAATCGGAGAGTGGTGGTGCTCATGCTCAGAAATGGGCCCCTTCTTGATCCCATATTTTCAAATATTCCTGATCTAAGACCAGCAACTCCCCTCCCATTATGCTGGTCCTATCACTATATGATCCCTTCCCATCTTGACAGGGTAGGAAACAAACCTATTCATAGCCAACAGCCCGTTCTTGGTCGAAGTTGGTTGAAATTAGATGGAGACAGCAGGGAATCTGCCTTTCTTAGTTCCACCCCTTTATGAAGGGAGAGATAGCCAAAATGTACTGCACATTTGAAGAGTAGGTAAATGAAAACTCACAAGGGCAGCTAATTCCTAAGACATTGCAGAAAATCAGTCACACCCAGGTGCATGCCCCATGGTTTACAAATGATCCCATTATCCTAAAAAAGGAATGCAAACAAAAGGAAGTGGAAAAAACATTATGATACAGTCAGTAAACAAGTAACACTGTAAATAATTCACCACTCCACAAGGAACACTAGAGTTTTCTTCCTTTGTACTAAGATTGATAATGCCCCATCAGAGCTTTTCAAAATTGCTACTACATGAAGCCACCCATGGTAAAAGCTGGCCCAATAGCCTTGGAGGCCAGATGTAATATGTTAGCAAGGTACTTTATGGAAAAAGTTAACAATATATGTGCCACCTCTCCCAGGGATATGGCTCCAAACAAAGTCAGCAAAATAATGCACCAGCTAGTGAAGGTTAAGGAGAGCATGTTAGCCTTCCCAACGATTAGAGCGGAAGACATCAAGAGCATACTAACCTCAATCAACACAGGATCCCTGCTGGGCCCAGCACTCTCTAACATTCTCTTGAAAAGTGGAGAACCCATCTGTCCAATCTTAGTCAATTTGCTTAACCACTCTACAAAGAGTGGCGTAGTGCCTCTTGCATGGAAACATGCTACACTGAAACCACTTTTAAAGACACCATCTCTAGACTCCACTTTACCTGAAAATTACAGACCCATTTCCTTGCTCCCTTGGTGTTAGCAAAATTGTTGAAACAAGAACATTTCCTCATTTTTGGAGGTACAGAATATTCTCCACCCTACTCAAACCACCTTCAGAACAGGAAACAGTAAGGAAACAACCATGCTAGCAGTGACTGATGAGCTTAATGGAATTCTAGATCTATGTGGCTCTGCATCAGTTATATTCCTAGATTTAAGTACTGCTTTGACACTGTGTCTCACACAGTACTCATTAAAAGACTGGAAGAAGCAGGGATTTTAAAGTACAGCCCTCAATTGGCTTTTCTCATTTTTAAGTAATTGAATCTTCCAAGTACATGAGAAAACTTTCTGTCCAGACCCTCAGACTAAACACCACAATGTTCAATGTTTATGTTTGTCCATTGGCAGCTAATATAACAGGACATCAATTTTCAATGGTATCATACGCAGATGATACACAATCATCTCGTTAACAGCAGACATGGCAGCACTCTCCCCTCAATTAAATGCCTGTTTAAGAGAAGTCACCAACTGGATGTCGACTAGCAATCTAAACCTCAATGGAGACAAAACTTAGGTCCTGGTAGTCAATAGCAACCCCTCTCTCTAGACAGTGTTACACTGGCCCCACTGTTTAGGAAACCTAGCCCCTCAAAAACAGAAATAAAAAGTCTTGACTTCTGGATTGATAGCCACTTCACTATGGAAGTTCAAGTGAGAAAGCTAGTAGCCTGTTGTTTTGGCTTACTCTAGACTTTGAGGAAGGTTCTGAGCTGGCTTCCCCCCTGCCACTTGCAGAACAATAGTCTAGGGTCTGGTGCTGTCTCGCCTTGACTACAGGAACTCAGTCTACTTGGGAAGCCCTTTATGTGATTAAGCTACTGCAAAAGATCCAGAATGTGGCAGTGCGTACTCAACTAAGGATATCAAAGCATCATTATGTTACCTCATCCCTCATGTCCTTTCACTGGCTGCCAGTATCCAAGAAAATTTAAACTTAAATCTCTCTGCCTTCCCCACCAGGCAATGCAGAGGAAGAGTCCTCCTTTACCACATCAGCTCTTAACCCCCTATAAACGTTACGATCCTCGGATCAGATACATTTCACAGTGCCCCTGATTAAGAAAGCAAGAAGCGCTGGATGCTCCTTTGCCTATTTAGCATCAAAACTCTGTAACACTACATCTAAAAAAGATCAAGTAAAAACTCAGTTTCAGAAAACATCTTAAGACCTACCTAGAACACCTACACTTTCAAGTACACATCAACGCCAACACCAACCTAAGAGGAACCCTCATCTACAGACCACCAGGCCCGCCCCCCATTCTGTGACACCATCGCCGATACTATCAGCTCCCACGCCCTCACCTCCACAGACTACATACTCCTTGGTGACCTTAACTTTTCCCTGGAAAGCACCCACGACTGCAACTCCAGGGCCCTGCTGGACAACCTCGCAAACCTCTGCCTCAAGCAACTGGTCACTTTACCCACCCACTCAGTGGGACACATGCTAGACGCCATCTTCACCTCCAGCAGCCACATCACCTTCACTCACACCACCGAACTCCACTGGACTGACCACCACTGTGTCCACTTCTCCTTTCTCCTTCCTGAAACCCACCACCCACCACCAACAGCACCCTACACCCTACCGTAAGTGGAACAAGATCTCCAAAGAACACCTGATCTCCAACTTCGCACAAGCTCCACCTCCCAACACCAATGACCCCAACACCGCCTCCCTCAACCTCACACGATGGCTAGAAACTTGCACAGACTCCCTTGCCCTTTTGAAAACAAACAACAACACCCGCACCATCAAGACCGCCCCCTGGACAGAACTTCAGTCTTCCAAACGAGAATGCTGAAAAATTGAGAAAGCCTGGCGCCAAGAACCCTCAATGAGCAACTTCTCCACCCTCAAAACAGCCTTGCGCAAACACCACCAACTCATCCGGACCACCAAATGGTCCTTCTGCAAAGAACGCATAGACAACAACACACACAACAGCAAGGAACTTTTTGCCGTCATCAAAGAACTCACCAAACTCAAATCCTGCACCATCAACCCTCCACAGTCTCAATACCTCTGCAACTCCCTCTCCAACTACTTCCACCGCAAAATCGCAGACATACACGACAGCTTCACATCATCAGCACCCACCATCACCACCACCGATACAACCAACACCACTACACTCTGCCGCACCAACCTACTGACCACCTGGACCCCCACCAATGACGAAGAAATCGGCAAAACCATAAGCTCCATCCACTCAGGCTCCTCAACAGACCCATGCCCCCACCACATCTTCAACAAGAACAGCCAAATCATCGCTCCCCAGCTCCTGGCCGTCATCAACAGTTCCTTCGACACTGCAACCTTGCCAGATATTTGGAAACACGCCAAAGTCAACGCTCTTCTCAAAAAACCCAAAGCAGACCCTGAAGACCTTACAAACTACCTACCCATTTCTCTTCTCCCCTTCCCCGCAAAGGTCGTGGAGAAGATAGTAAACGTACAACTGTCTCGCTTCCTAGAAGACAACAACATACTCGACGTCTCCCATTCTGGATTCCGCAAAAACCACAGCACCAGACTGCCCTCATCGCCTGCACAGATGACATCAGGACCAGATTGGACAAAGGAGAGACCGTCGCCCTCATCCTCCTAGACCTCTCTGCAGCTTTTGACACTGTATGCCACCAAACCCTCCGCGCACACCTTTTCTACACCGAAATTTGCCACAAAGCCCTGGACTGGCTCACCTCCTTCCTCTCCGAAAGAACCCAAAGAGTTCGCCTCCCTCCTTTCCGGTCTACAGCCAACAAGATCATCTGTGGGGTCACCCAAGGATCCTCCCTCAGCTCCACCCTCTTCAACACCTACATGGCTCCTCTCGCCAACATCCTCTGCCGCCACAGCATCATCATCATTTCATAAGCTGACGACACCCAGCTCATCATCTCCCTCACTAGGAACCAGCTACCGCCAAGAATAACCTGCACGCCGGACACCTCAACATCGCCAACTGGATGACAGCAAGCCACCTCAAATTGAACTCAGACAAAACAGAGATCATCATCTTTGGTCCCAACAAGACAGCATGGAATGACTCTTGGTGGCCCACCACCCTCGGACCACCCCCAACACCCACCACCCACTCACGCAACCTTGGCATCATACTGGGCTGGCCTCCCTCCATGACCCAGCAAATCAACGGCATATCATCCTCCTGCTTCAACACCCTTTGCATGCTACGCAAGACTTTCAAATGGATTCCTTTAGAAACAAAAAGAACAGTCACGCACGCCCTCATAA
This sequence comes from Pleurodeles waltl, assembly GCF_031143425.1. Taxonomy (NCBI): domain Eukaryota; kingdom Metazoa; phylum Chordata; class Amphibia; order Caudata; family Salamandridae; genus Pleurodeles; species Pleurodeles waltl. Next base: position 698,047,347 of record NC_090442.1, on the reverse strand, counting down.
GCAGCAGACTGGCCTACGGCAACGCACTCTACGCAAGGACCACAGCCAAGCTTCAAAGAAAACTCCAGCGAATCCAGAACGCAGCCGCACGTCTCATCCTCAACCTCCCTCGCCACAAACACATCTTCACCCACCTCAGATCCCTACACTGGCTGCCCATAAACAAAAGGATCATTTTCAAAATCCTTGTCCACGCGCACAAAGCCCTCCACGACACTGGACCGGCCTACCTCAACAAACGAGCCAACTTCCACATACCAACTCGACAGCTCTGCTCCGCTGACCTCGCCCTCGCTACAGTCCCCCGCATCCAACGCACCACCTCCGGCGGCAGATCCTTCTCCCACCTCACTGCCAAAACCTGGAACTCCCTCCCCACCAACCTACGCAAGACCCAAGACCTCCTAACCTTCAGAAAGCACCTCAAAACATGGCTTTTCGAGCAGTAACCCCCCCCTCCCAGCGCCTACCGGGTGAGTAGTGCGCTTAAGAAATGTATTTGATGGATTGATTGATTGACCTATTTAAATAGTATGCCTATTTATCTACTATTCTGCGTCGGACCTGGCATTTAGCGCTGGGAGGCCATTGAGTAGCCATGCTTTCTACAAGTGCCTAGTATAGTTTATAGCAATTGTAATAATATCTTACTTTACATTTAAAAAACTCTTAGCAATTCACTTAAAAAACAAAGGTTGCTGGGATGTAATAGGTAGGTAAAAAATGTCAGTCAAAACATATTGGTTTAACAAAACAACTGAAATTCACCAGTTATAGCCATCTCACGTAACTATAACTGAAGCACTAAAGTAACATAACTATAACTTGCCTTCTTTCCACACAGTGTTGTCATCAATGATGTCATTTGAGATGTTGCAGTGACATTATCAATGATGTCAGAACGTAGAGTGATTAAATATGTGAGGTAATTGGCAGTGCATGGTGAGAGCATGTGTATATATGAATTTCTAAGTTTTATTTTTTAATGTAAAGCAAGATATTATTACAATTCCTAAATATAATGTCACTTTAACCCTTTGTTCTTTCAGTGAATTTCTATGTTTTTAAATTTTGAGCAAGACTACCATTGCTGTGTGTGGTGTGAGGATGGGCATCCAGGCCCAGGACCCAGTCCTCCATGGGCACCCAGCAACTCACCACCGTGTACGGCTGCCTATGTCATGTAACATTATAAACTGTCTTTTTTTAAGTAAAGCAGACCTACTAACTTTAGACAAGGGTCAGGATACCAGAATATAAAAAATGGGCCTACTGGGTCAGCACATCAAAATCACTAATAACTATGATCATATGTATAGTTTATAAGTTCACACATTGCAATGTTTAAAAATAGTGATTGTCACAAAATATGATGTGGAGATGTTGCTCCTACACATGTTGATGCCCAGCTGAAATGACCAAAGAAACATTTCAGCAGAAGAGAGGCATCTAGTGACTGAAGTCTGCAGGGATTTTATCAGATGAAGGTTTTAGGCATCGTGCAAGGGCAGAGCTTCACTGCAAATTTCCTACTAGGCACTCCGTTACTGTAATGGGCATTGTTGTGCTTTATGGTAGCATTCTATAAAATGGTGATATGGCTCTTAAGGCAGTAGTGACTGAGGTGATCCTTAATCTGGGCTTTAGAACATCAGCTTTGCAACTTAGGTCTTCACACTGGAACAAAGCTGAGTTACTATTTGCATGCGTGTGTGTCATCATCATCATCATTATCATAGGACCCACAACATGTTTTTTCCAAATGTCCTCTCAGAACATTAACCACATAGATTTGCAACATCTTGACTGTGTAATGGGTTCGTTTGTTAATGGACCCTAAACTTCATTGAATATTTTTTTCTGTAAAAGCGAGCCTATTGGTGAATAACAGTGGCAGGACCCACTGTTAGTAGTAAATGAGGCATCACTGACACACAAGCCGCATAATACATTTCTGAGCAACAGCATGCAAGCACTTACTCAACCACGCCACCCTCATATGCACCCTGGAGTCTTGAATGGGATTCAAAGGCAATGTCCTTCATAGTTTCAACTCCTTCCTCTCTAACAGGCACCTGTTTGTTCACAGTGCACCTCAAGGTCACAAAAGATCCTTATCACCTATGGAGTCCCCCAGGATTCCACAATGTCTCCTGACATTTTATTTGCCAACAACAGCAAACAAGTTACAGTACAAACCTGGCTCAATGACATGAACCTTCAAATCTTCGAACACGAACATTCAATGAATGCCTGGCACTTGGATTCACTGTGGACACCAACCTCACCCTCAAGGAACATGAGCCAAAAAAACAAAGACAGCCTGGTATCAGCTCTCTCTTCTGAAGGGAGTCAAACCGTTTCTTCCAGAAAGCAGATTCAGACCTGCTGTTCAAGCCCTCATACTCTTGCATCTGATTGGTGGTAATACCATACTCCATGGCCTCCCAGATGCCAAACCGGCACCCTTTAGGGCATTCTGCATGTTGCAATATTTCTCATCTGAAGGCCTGAAGAAATATGATTACATCACTCTCATTCTGATGGAACCCCCATGTACTACCCTGCCAGCTCCACCATCTTCAAAACCAGATGCATCATTTACAAAGCCATCATAATGAGCACCCCCTTATCTTGGAGACAAGCTCGCCATCTCTAGGGGTTCTTGGCACTCCTGCAGTCAAGACACCATAGGCTGCAGACTACGAAGTGTAAAAAATCAAAAACAAGACAGCAGGCTTTTTCCATCAACTCCCATCCCTGTATCCAGCAAGACTGCCCCAGTGCTGCTCCAATTTATGAATGAGTTAAAGTCTCACCTCTTTAAAGAACACTACATCACAATGCATTAACCACCCACAAACCATGTTATTCACTGATGTTATGCTTGTCTTTGACCAAGTACAGTGCTCCGCTGCCTTCTGGCTAGGTTTGCCCTATAGTCCTGCCATTTACATGCATAAATACATACATACATACAAGAGTTATGGATACAATAAGACTGTGACCAGGAAAATATACTTCATATTCATTAATGAAAATGCTGAGTATTGCCTCTGAAGAGCTTCTTTATACTACTTCCTCTAACTGTCACAGCTCTTCAAACTGCCCCACACTCATCATTCTAGACCTCAGTTCATGCCAAAGTCTTAAAGCCTTGTGAGGAACAGTCCCCAGAGTGTTCTCAGTTTGCACGCAAATGGTGCGTGTCTGAGAACCCCCACGTAGTGAAGCTATATCCCCATTGTTATTTGCCTTGCTAGGCATACTTTACTATGTAATTGGATCAGACTACTAGCCCAGCATGGATTCATTTTCATAGTAAATATGTCTTTTTGACCTTTTTCATGCCAGCAGTACACTGTCAAAGAACATTGTTATTTCTCATGAAGATGAAACTTTGTATTTGTGTCATATGGTATTGAAAAGCTCTATGAAAGTAATACAATATAACACATGTGGGACAACATATTGTCATTAAGAACCTGCAATGGATGGAATAATGTGTAAAAAGAGATCCTGCAGGCCAGGATATGAAAACTCAATGGAGACAATACACACTAATGTATGAGAGCAGTAAAGAGTATGAGTGAGAAATAGTTAAGCTGTAGAATGACCCAGAAAGTCAGTGAAGGCGGTACAATTTAGCGGTACTGGGACAGAGCTGGTCAAGTAATTAATAACATTAATGGTAATTATATTGTCGAAATTTGTTAAGGTACTTCTCTGCATAAAAAGTAGCTACTGGGAGAGAGATAGAAAGGATAGGGCGCTGGCCATTTTTGCATGTCAGAACACCTTTAAACAGGTGTGGCAGGTGCAAACAGGGACAGTGCACCCTATTGCAAGTCATGTGCTGTCCCCACATCAGCCATGAACTTGTGCTGCCATGGGGCCAGAGCATTAATGAAAGACAGAGCGGCTGTTTGAAGAAATCAGATCCTCTTTCTCTGTGCAGATGGCACCTGGGCTGCAATTCAAAGGGGGATCAGTGATCCTCCTGTTGGCGGGTGCAGTGAGTGACTGCACTCACATGCAGAAGAATTTCTGGGTGGTCCATGGGATTCCTTTAATACCTCCATTGTTGCCTTGATAGGTACACTCACTGTGTGCCGCCTGTTTGTGACACACAGTCAGTGCGCCTACTGACGGTTTCTTTGACTCTACACATGTGTCCATAATACGGCCTGCACAAAGTTAGTCCCTCATTTTGATGAGGCCATGCCTCCATTCTAATGAGGGAAAGCTCTTTTAAGATAAAATTAATACCACATGTCCACCAGCGCTATCAGTATTACAGAAGGGGTCGCAGAAGCAACTCATGGTGTAGAGACTGAATGCTTGATTGGGATGGGCAGGTGCCACTCCCAATGGCTGGTTTGAAGTGTTTTGTAAAGGACCCAATTTTAAAGTGAAAGCCAGCTTTCCTAGTGAAATTATCTTGTGTAGCATCCAACAATACCATGTACGTTTTTGGTATGTCTAAAAGACTTCTTGATTGTCACTGCAAAAGAACCTCAGCATGGAAGAGGGACTTGATAAAAGAGCACTGGAAATATACCTTACTTTGCTTGTACAGGTCCTGTGCCCTCATTTGCTGGTGAAAATTGAGCCTTCATTAATGGCGATTGGTGACTTTCTTTGAAATAGTGCTATTCCCCAAAATTGCTCTTCCAATAATGGTTTCACACACTGAAGAAAGAAATCTACCATCAAAGCTCTAAATCAGGCGATCATTGTCACTCTCTTTTTAGCATTTCAACTTGCGGACAGGAGTTGCGGTACAAAGCACTATTTAACACAAAGTCCAAGAAAATATAAATGTAGTCACACTTTGTGCAGTGAGATGGGGTTCAAAATAAGTCAGATTAGTTTACCTGTCATTAGCCACTGGCTTTCATCCAGTTACTATGGTGTACAATAACATCAATGTAAACTTTAAATCAGGAATCTTAGTGAAGAACTAAAACCTTAAAGTTAATCCTGTACAAAGTATGTACACAACACATTAAAGAAAATAATAAGTTCCTCTTGTTCAGTACTTTCGTTTCCCTTTTCTTTGTCACTTCCAATGAAATTTTCATCTTAGGAAAAAGTAAGGGTCTGCACTACATCCAACAAGAAGAGCGAGGCAGGTGAGTCGCATCATTATAAAGCTTCAAAAGGTTGTTTCATCTGGGGATGTGGCTTGATGTGTCTGACTCTCCCCGGGTCGGTGTGGAGAGGGCTTGGAAATACTTTTAAAATTCCCCGCAAACGCTAACAAGTTTAGTGAAGCCTTTCTCAAAGAAGCATCGGCAACATTTTACTCTGTATTGTGGCATGAAGAAAGACAGCTAACACATTATGAGGCGGCAGAACAACTTACCTCAGCATGGCGCCCGCCATTCGGTGAAGAAGTGCATCAGCAATGGTAATTTATAACGGAGGTGCGGCTCACATTCAAACAATGCCTGATGTCAAGTAACAATGAGCAGCGGTAAACAAAAATAAAAAAGGGAGTTTCTTTTTGCAAGTAAGACTTCCTCAATCTTTACTGAACTTGGAAACCTTCTTTTCAGAAATATATTTTGAAGAGGCAAATATCTTGTTTCTCACATGATAATGCTCCTGATCTGAGGCAGTCTTATTGTAGCGGATTTGTCATCTACTTGCTATCTGTATGTATTGACTGACAAACTTTACGCACAGCTCTAGACGGCTTGTATTCATCACCATATTTTTTCTACAATTTTAGGAGCTAAGCGCAACACTTTTTTTTTTAGAGTTGCCACATCTCCTCTCACAACAGCGATATTGCCTGCCATTTTTATAACGAAAAGAAGACTGACAATCCTTTTCAGGTTTATTTTCACACTTTTCTTTTTCCTATTGCTATCTAAATCCAGTTAACTTACTTAAGGAGTAGTTAATGTGTTGATGATACCCGCAGTTGCTTGGATACAGAAGCTTCCCTTTTCTTGCTGATTACTGTAAATGAAAAAGCTTCCTTTGTGGTGTCATGCTGAGCATTTCCTCAATTGTTTCAGCTGTCCCATTTTTAGTGACATATATTGGGGTATCACCTTTTAATAACTTATGAGAGCAAATAACGATATTAGCCTATAAGATACATGGTGTAGCTATTTTTTTATGTTGAAAATTCTTTGTGCATTTTTATAAACACAATACTGCCTGACAGCCATAAACAGTGAGTTTCATGCATTTTAGGTCTCAATTTATATGGGAAGACTGAGGAAATTAATATTACCTTTTACGTATTCCTCACACAAGTTGACTAGGAACTCCTCCATTTCTTTCGTTCTGCCAAGATGGAAGAATCCATGGTTTCTCCTCATAAAGAAAACTTATCTTCGAACTCTGTTGTGACACTTGTACCTCTGCAGACTTGGAAGGCATCCACTAAATGTCTTTAAAAGGATCCACCTTCCCCAACTAAATCTCTTCCTACTGTATCCTTGGATCTTCTATTGGAAGACATTTGTGCTTTGTGCTCTTACATGGAAGAAACTAATGCCGAGTTACAATTCCTCACTGACAGATGGTCTCAGATGGAAGAAAGACTTACCACAGGTGAGCAACATTTTGCATTATTTGGATCAACTAATCTCAAAGTAAATGCTCTTCAGACCCAAGTTTCCTTTCTCCAGAAACAGGTTGAAGACCTTGAAAATAGGAATAAGAGGAACAATCTATCTATATAAGGCTCACTTGAAGGTACTAAAGACACTAAGCCAATCACATTCTTTAAAACTTTTCTCCCTAAACTGCTGAATATGCTGGAAGGAACTTCACTCAAAATTCAACATGCTCATAGATTAGGACACCAACCGCCTGTCGCTTCCACTTCTAGAAGACCAAGAGGAGTTATCCTATGTTTCTTGGAGTATACTAACTTACTTCATGTTCTATCAGCAGGGAAGTCAATGACACATATTTCATGGTCAGGTAGTTTTCTGTATTTTTCCCAGGACTACACTAAAAGTACTGCAAGACTTCCTCAGCATGAAACCAGCACTTTGTTATCTTGTTTTGGTTTGTTTCATCCTTACCTATTTAATGTAACTTACAAAAATAAAAAGGACATATGAGGATCCTACTAGATTGAAGAATTTAATTGACACTTGCAAGATTCAGAACATAGATACCTCTGGCGCATCCAAATGTTAATTAATTTATATTTATGTACTTTCTTTAATGAGTTTAGGTTGTTTAAACAAGAATGTATTTTTTCTTCGTGTTCTCATGATAACATTAAATTGTAGAGTCATCTGTGTTTTAGAAAGACAAATCTAAATATTGTTCTAATTTCTATTTCTCTCTCCTACACAGGTATTGTCCTATTATTTGTGACTATGTTTGTTTCATGTTCTATGTGCTGCAGTCCTCCCTCTGCACTTCCACATGAAGTTCGGATGTGTCATCTATTCCATGTGGTCTCACCCCTTCCCGTCCTTTTTGGAATTCTTAGGTATGTTTTATTGGTCTCTCGTTATTCCATTAATATCATCTATTCTCTTTGATCTTAAACCTCGTTTTCTTCCTTTCTACATTTTACTTTCCTTTCCTTACTGTCCTTCTTTAATTCATTATACTTTCACCTTCTTTCCTTTCCTTTCATTACATTTCTATTTTTTAGTGCATATATTTATAGCTACATGGTTTATGTCTAATTATTCATATATGTCTGGTTTTACCATGTTTTTTTACATATATGTATGTCTCTGAAAGTTGTCTCTTGGAATGTGAGAGGTTTGAGTTCCCCCATTAAACGACAACATGTTTTGACCCATTTATCAAAACTTGGAGCTAACATAGCATTAATTCAAGAATCACATATTACAGAAAGCGAGTCTTTAAAATTTAAAAGGGGCTTGGTGGGTCAGATTTTTTATTACAACACTCTTATTTCATTTTCACAAGCGTGTGTTCTCTTCGATCGTCCCTTCTCTTTTCACCATAAATTTTGACTACTACAACATGGTCTTTCCAATGCTTATGCCCATTTTCAAACTCGTCCTATTTCTGTTTTATCTCTCTTTATAATTTATGCATTCTTCTGACCCCAAATCCCAAAGTTTTGACCATTTAGTCTTATTTAAATATTTCCACTGCTGATGGAGAGAAAACAAACATAGAGAGATCCTGGGAACATAATTTAGAAACAGAAGGGTCTATTCCTTTTTGGAAACAAATTTGGGTCAAAAATAGGAAATCCTCTGCAGTGGCAAATACCACACAAACACCTTTTATTTCTATATAACAAACTTCTCCTATCTCCTATGTTCCTACACAAGCTTTATCCAGATCTTCCAGATATGTGCTGGACATGTTTATTGGAGCAGGCTGATTTAAAACACTTACTTTTCACATGGCCCAATGTTCATGATTTCTGGAAACAGATATGGACTTGAATTTACTTTATTTTTCACTCTAGGGAACTCTGTTCACTCACAAATATTTTTTTAGGAAGTTTATCTGAGGACTGGTACACATATTCATTCAATTTACTAATACTAGACCTATTAATAGCAGTTGCATTTCAACAAATCATCAAACATTGGAAAGACCTAAACAAACATCTTTCCAAGCATGGTGGTATGCAATATGTCATAATCACAGACTAGATACAGCATATACTCTTCCTATATCACTCGTTTTGAAACCTTTTGTTTTATGGTCTCCTATTATAGATTTGTTTGAATGACCATGTAAAACGTACTTTTACACCCTCCCCGCTCAACAGGAAGTTTTTCAACCTTCTTGACTTTCCCTTTATTGATGCTTTTATTGTTTTATTTATTCAATTTTCTGTTTATACAATAGATTAAATGTCTCTATACAATAACCAGTTCTTTCATATCCTCAACCATTTATCCCCCCTCACCTTCTCAAATAATGTATACAGCTTCACTGTAATGCATTATTTTCTAGTGTTTTAACTTATCTTTAGTAAACTAACTTTTTAAAAGTTAAAAATGGTGACTTCTTCATTAATATTAGACATAGCTGACAATGGTCGACAATAAAATGTATTTGCTAGGTAAGAAGAAGCCAGCTTCCGTGTGACAGAACAAAGAGTGCAAAGACAGTCAAGACACGTTTTAGTCATGATTTGTCTTTAAAGATATTAGGGCCAGAAGTACGAAAATGCAATTTTGCATTTCTTAAATAGCAACTTTATAGAAATCGCTATTTAAGAAATGCAAAATACAAAGTATTAAGATATTGATTTCCTAATAGTGATTTCTTTAAAAGTAGGAATCGCTATTAGGAAATCGCTTTTAAGAAATACCATTGCATTTGAGTCAGTGGACTGGTTTTGCATTTCCTAAATAGCGATTTCTCATTAGGAAATTCCCATTTAGGAAATGCAAAATTAAGGATGACAATGGGCAAAAGGTCCCCCTTGGTGCACCCCAAAAATAGAGGTGCACATGTAGAGCAAACATATGCCTAAGGGGCACGTTTGTGCTCTTTTGCAATTTCAAAGAGCACTTTGGGTGCTTTTTTCTAATTGCACCTGGTTACCATCGACTTCAAGTCGATAGTAATTGCATCTCTAAATGCCCAAGTCGCATTTAGGAAATGCATGGTACATTAGAATAGGAATCGCAAAGAGGAAATCCCTATTTGCGATTTCCTATCCTGGGAATCTCAAATTGCGAGTTGCACAGGGTAGAAATCGCAATTTGCGATTCCCTAAAGGGCTTGGTACATAACAAAAGCCCAGTTTGCATTTCTTCACAGCCCAAAATAGCTATTCAGACCATTACAAAATGCAAACTGGCTTCGTACATCAGGCCCATAGTTCCCTCCATGTAGCTCCTTTTCCATACCTTTGTGCTAAGTAATCCATATTGGACAATACAAGTTTAATGTTGAAAAATAAAATGGTTTGAAGCATTTACTACATCACTGTCAAACGTATCCAAGAGGATGCAGTCTTTGAATGCTTGTTAGCTATCTTTGACCTTCTGTTGACCTACATTTTGACTGTTACATGTCCCAAGACACCCGGGTCCACACAATAGGCTAGATACACAGCATAAACTTTAGGACAGTAAGAATGTTCCATTGTAGCCATTCACCTGTTTTGGAGCACATTTTTCACTTTCCTGACATTAACAAAGAGGAATTCTTGGTGAGGTTGCAGAATGTTGTTTCTGTTGCACCTACCCAAGAGTTCTCAAGTGGGTATCCATTTGTGTATGAAGAAATGTATGTGTACTTTTCTGCATGTGGAAATCTAATGGTTCTTCTTTGGGAATATTTTTCTTCAGTAAAAGCCCCATCCCCTGAGCCTTCCAGACATCTTGGATCTGTTTCTTATATATATGTATCCGACACATCCTGCATTTCTTCTGACCTAAGCCACCAGACGGGGTGGTGCACAGCAGCAGGCACAAGACCCGCTAAATATAAACAACAAACCTCTCTACCCAATATTGAGAAAGGAATAGCCGACACTCCAGACGGTATGATCTACATAGCTTTATTTGTCTCGGCTAACACATTTCGACCATTGTGGTCTTCCTCATAGCTAGTACCATAACACAATGCCCTATTTCTCAAAGAAACTATACAACACAGTTCAATCAACATAAAGAAAAGTCTCTTCCGATACCACCAGGGAGAAGTCAATAACACTTCATTTTTGCAGTTCTCTTAACAAAAGCTAGGAATCACCCAACAAATCTTTAGGACATGCAAAATCGCACTACATTCACAGACATTACGGATAAATCATTACAGCAAAAAACAAACGTTTATACAAATTTCCTTTAGACTGTAAACATACATTGCCCAACGGCCCAGCATATGTCTGCCTACATGTGCATACAGTGCTACCAATGATTGACCCTCATTTTCATTTTAAACAGTAACTCATCAACAAAACAATGTACGCCCACTTGCATCATGTTCAATTGGTGTTCCTATTTATAAATCATATTCACATAATACATACAAACCAAGTATTCCCCATGCCAAGTGTTGAAAAGAGTTATTTATGTGTCACCTACTTTTCAAATATTCAAATTAAACAACTCACTGATCCTCAATATGTATTTCCCACTTTCCCACATCAAATCTCACACTAAACGGGAAAAGACATTACATTTAAAAAAAAAAAAACTCTCCAAAAAGAAGAAAACAAAGAGAGGAGAGACCAAAAACATGTACATTTGCGTTCTCTAACCTGAACTCAGGACACTTCAAACTGCCATCCAAACATCTAACCTTGATATTCAAGCGTATGGGTCCTATATATGCAGAAACAGAATATAGGGGGTCATTCCGACGGGCCGGGGACCACGGAAGCACCGCCAACAGGCTGGCGGTGCTTCCAGGGCTATTCTGACTGCTGCGGTAAAGCCGCGGTCAGAAAAGGGGAACTGGCGGTTTCCCGCCGGTTTTCCCCTGGCCCAGGGAATCCAGCAGCGCCGCCATGGGGATACCGACCCCCTTCCCGCCACCCTGTTTCTGGCGGTTCTTACCGCCAGGAACAGGATGGCGGGAACGGTGTCGTGGGGCCCCTGGGGGCCCCATAAGGATTTTCACTGTCTGCTTTGCAGACAGTGAAATTCGCGACGGGTGCCACTGCACCCGTCGCAACCCTGCAACTCCGCCGGCTCCATTCGGAGCCGGCTTCATTGTTGCAGGGTCTTTCCCGCTGGGCCGGCGGGCGCCCTTTTGGCGGTCTCCCGCCGGCCCAGCGGGAAAGCCAGAATGGCATCCGCGGTCTCCTGACCGCGGAGCGGCCATTTGGCGGTGACCGCATGGCGGGCGGTGACCGCCGCCCGCCGCGGTCAGAATGACCGCCATAGTATCATCCCACATGCACAAAAAGCTCTTCATCCTGGTTGGCATGTTTGTGGCAGCTTGAACTGTCCTTATTTTTAAAATAATTTTACTGTGTATTCGGGACCCTGTCGTGATTCTGCAGTATTTTTTTTTTTTCATTTGTAAAAATGCCTTTTAGTCCTTGTGGACGGGGGCCCTTTGGGACTCCAGCATCAGAGCTAAGGGGCCAGGGTGTTCATACCCAGACCCCTTTTATATTTTGCATTCTTTTTTCTGGGACTTTGTTTTAGCCGAGTCCCAAGATGGCTGCCAACACTTTCTTGTTGAAGTGTTGGTAGCCAATCAGTTCTCAGCACAAGATCCTACAGGAATTAACATTGAAAACGCCCTAAATTTTACCCACCCTTTATCTCGGCCCCCGCTTGATGGATCACTCTGAAAGTTTCCAGACAGCAGCTCACGTGACTACGTGACTATCAAATTTTTTGGGGAAATGTCATGAAGATTCATCAAGCGGCACCAAAGATATAGGCAAGCAAAAAACTTTTTCTACAGAAACTAGGCCCCAACTATAAGTACCCGCCTCTAGTGTGTGTGTGTGTGTGTGTGTATATATATATATATATATATATATATATATAGTATATAAATTAGTGAATTAGTGCCCATCATGTGACATTTCAGACTGTAGTGGAGTCAAATACAAACCTTCCAATAGTAATTCTCTTTCAGAGGCTGAAACACACACCATTCACAATTTTGTGAATCACGAATGTTATTTTTTGTTTATAAAGAAAGGTATGTGTGCAAATAGCTTAGAGACTGAGGACTTAGGCCAGTAGGAATTCCTGTTTAAACTAACCTAGACGTGATCTTTTTATAAAGCACCACGGACGGCATCTAAACAAAAACGGGCTCTTTCCCAGCAGAGTTGAGGTCACAGGTGCACCAGAATGGCTTCCATTTTATGGTGTGCCATCGTCTCTTCATATTTTACGCCATAGAAACCATCGGCATCATTGTTCATTAAACTAGCAGTGATCATGCACCCTGTCCGAAGAGGCATAACGTAGAGGCAGCCACTAACCATCGATAAAGTCCACTGCTCCGGTCTGTAATTCATAACTAATATGTACCGTATCCAAAGCATGCGGTGTGTTTTAGGTTACAGTCTCCCTTCAATTTATAGAGAAGCCGCTCACTGCCGAGCTGGAAGAGTTGCATTTTTTCACGCCTGTTGTTTTACGCCTTTTTCCCAAGCCAGTCTTGCCAGAAAACAGAAGGCTTGTCGAGGTTCAGCTCTGACAGGTTCCTTGTTAAGCAACTGTGACCTCTGTGAAGCAGAGTTCAGCTGCAGTGTCAGGTGTTGCACCTTTCAGCACATATCCTCGTGTGAGCATGATGTGTTTGCGTTCTGTGGAGACATTTCTGTTCCCAAATAGGTAACGCTGCACGAGACGCCGACACATTCCGCCACCACTGAATTGCAGGCGCCTTCATGGGGGGCCAACATGAGAACGCGGGAAATGAAAACTGGCATTTTTTGCTTCATTGTATTCAATTATGAAACCAAAATAAAAGAGTGAAAGTAAAGACTTCACTATTGCATGGCTTCCATTCCCTTTTACAGCATTCAGATAGTAGTATGGCAAATGAAAAGTTTTTTATACCTGACTATTCGCTTTGGAGTTAGAAATAATACCCAAAGAAGGTAAAAATTACATGGAAGTTGTCCTTACCCATTTCCTTTATTTTTTTATATTTGTTTAATTGTTTACTGATTTTGTTGAGCTCTACATGTCGCATTGTAGACATTTCAGCGCACATATCTCCCAGGAGGATGTTGTGATGTAGAAAGTTTGGACCTCCAGCACGTTTGCATTAGCCATTGTTTGACTGGCCAATATCTGTATCAGGAGTTGGACGTAGAACGAGCTCTGGAGTAATCGCCGATTATCCCAATCGAATAGGTTAAGAATTTTGTGCTCTGGTTCAAATTACTCTGTGTCAGCTAATCGGCGCCATCGCTTATTTTGGGTTTTAACAGCGTGATTGAGACCGGGGTTGGGAGGGATGAGGGGGGGGGGGGGGGGAGGTCTGTTTATGGAATTTTGAATGATCATTATAGATTTATTTTTAGGACAGATGGGGTACATTATTTTTTCTTTGGGGCATACATAATGTAAGGAAAATAATTAAAATACATGAGTTTAGAAGATGATTAGGATCGTAGTATTCAATGATTAATGAGTTACAGGTGGTGCTGTAGACTTACGTGCTTCTGCTTCACACTGGAAGTTCAGGTGCCATTCCCTTATTCGTCAAACTCATTTTTTTGTATTTTTGTGGTGTATTTGCAAAGGGAAGCAAGGGTTGTCTATAAATGGGTGGTAAGGGATACAATAAGAGGTTTTTTTCTAGTGATGGAACAAGGAGTGGGACATTCTATGCAGCATGGCTGTGAGGCAAGTGGTGAGTACTCACCGGCCACCTGATGCTAGCTATCTTGATGAAAAGAACATACCACCATTGGTTACAAAATTCCACAAATCCCCACCTTTAGAATTCGAGTTTTCTCGGGAAGGCAGCAATGATTTATCATCCATCTGCGTTCCTTTTCCGCACACGATTCCCCTGTAACACTGATGATGCCTACCACTGTTACAGCAAACACCACTTGGCGGTATTTAGTGGCTCTTATCCTCTGTGAAACAGGTATCGAGAGCCAAGCACATGCCTATCAAGACCAGTGTGTGTTTGGTGTTATTATGTTTCTGTCACCAATATTTTTGAATAGTGCGTGCTGAAATGGTTGGATTCTGTTCCACGATCTACTGTCACCTGCTACCTAAAGACAATGGAAATGTATTTTCCAAAGCCATTTGTGAGGTTTTTCTTGTCAGAAAAGCCTGATATTGTTGAATAACCTGGGCTGATTGAGAACAGACCTTAGCTGGCTTTTCCCCAAGTAGGGTCAGTTCAAAAATGTATACTGCAGTAGGACAATTGAACTTGTATATCCCATGACAATTCGAACATATGTTATGGTTGTATATATGTATCAACCACAAATGTTGCCCTAAGCAACCAGTTTGCAGTTTCTTGCCCTCAATGCTGGATGTTAGTGGTAACTTGCAGCTTCTCATGGGCGAAAATAGAAACCTGGCCGTGCAAATGATTTCAACTGTGTCTTAATGCAGTGTTCTAGTGCTTGGTTCCACACACATGCATCACCAATGAGTGTCTGCTTCGTAATACAAATCAGTAGCCTGCAGAGGATATGGGGGTCTCTTGTTTTCCTTTCAAGAGCGACCTGGTTGCAGATTGTCTCACTTCACGGATAATCAATAATTCCTTTTGTCCAACCTGTGTCTTGTCTAGGAGCCGTTGGATGCGACCTGTTGGACACTCACACTTTACCTGCCAAGTCAAAACGTCATGAGAGGAAACAGAGCCACACCTATCTTGTCACTTCACAAATTACAAAATGTAAACCGAGATATGAAAGCGTTTTAACTTTTCCAAGTTCTGTGTAAAACGTGTAGATCTGTGTGCACTCTGTGTATATTACAGATCTGTCTGTGAATTACACAAATGCTAACCATTTCCACAGCACACAACACAAACTGAATATTTAGTCACCAATAAATACACTTTATTTACTATAGACAATCCATTTTCAACGTTCATTGAGCAAAGGTTGCATTAAATCCTGCAAGAATACAAACCTATGTATTGTTGGTCACATGCAGGTGTTTTCAGACATATAAGTCACTGAATTATACTTTATGACGTGTGTTACAAAAGAATCTCTACACTACAACAAATAATTAATTCTCTGAGCTATCTTATGATGATTCAAATCTGTGACCGGAGATTATACACAGATAAAGTGCAGTGACCACCTGAGTTATCTTGCCAGCATTATACCTGGGAACATGCTGATCTATGTAACGTGCCTAAGTCATCTAAACAAGTTTACTATGCAGTCTGTGTCTGACCAACTAAGTAAATCAGGACAACTTTACTATCACATTTGTCCTTTTCTGTTTTTGTGGAATAAAATAAAGCATCTGCATAATGGAGTTGACACTACTCATGACACCACTCTCATGGCTTCACTACTTTATGCTGCCTCCTTCATAAAACTCCGATTTGCTTGTCTTCTGAGTACATTTTTAGGCCTGTTGTAATCTCTCTTTGGGCTTTTAATCATGCCCACTCTTGCTATTCGTTGTTTGATGTGCTTGTTTTAAATGCTTCATTTTTATTGGTGCATTTTGTGAAATGTCCCTCCTTTGTGTGCTGAGTTCTCTCCCAGTAGGCGTTTCACTGAGTGAACATTTTTTTGGGCCATCACACTACGTCACGCTTCCTCCTGTTAGAGCTGTAATGGCCCCTACTCTGGTTTCGGTTTGCCTTTCATCCTGGCCCTGATCCTTCCTAGACATTCAGGCAGGGAGCCAATAACTCTTGTGCTCATGCTCATGGCAGCGGTGGCGCATTGAATTGGTTTGTTTCTGTAAACTGTTTTACTTTTCATTTTCAATTCATGTGGCAAGAAAAGTCCAGTTAGAAATTTACAACACTAATAGCTCTAACTCGAGCAAACACGAGGTGCCCATTGCATTGCAAATGCTTGTTTCTATTTGCAGTGGTCGTTGCCAGAGCTGGCCCTAGCTCGGGTAGTGCCCTTGAGGGGAAGACATTTTGCTGCCCTCACTGCGGCTGGTGAATAAAATGAGGCAGAAGGGGTCGCTTTATACTGGTCTGGCTACATCAAAGAAGTAACTTTCCACTGAGCACATCTCTGCACTATACCCAACTCACGAGTCACCCACATCTTAGCTCGGTCAGGCTAGTGCCAAGTTGTTTGTTTGGGAGTGGGTGTTGGTGTGTGAAGGCAGAGAGTGAGAGGGAGATGGAGGAAGATGGAAGGGTAAGGAATGTGGCTGATGGGGAATTAAAAACAATGCCTCTTCGAGCCCCTCTGACAACTGGGCATAGGACAGGGCCTGGTTCCCCCATGCCAAAAGCTGACCCTGCTCCTTGCACTAGCATCAGCCCTGCCCCCACTACATGGTATCATGCCACTAATTACAAGCTGCACCCTTGGTTTTGCACCCCGCTGTGGCATTACCTGGAAGCCGGTACTAACAAGTGGCTAAATTGAAGTTTGAGCTCGTGGCCTCTAAAGGCTTAATCAAAAGCTTGAATTTGAGTTGCTTAGCTTGTAACTTTTGCATTTTCACGCATGAGTGTTTAAGGTGAAGTGGAAACAGGGTTCACAACTTTAATATAGTTTTGCTTGATCAGGTTGAAATTGTAAAGCTCTCACAGACATCTGACTGTCCCCTGACATTTTGCTACTCTTCCGGAGTACTTCAAATTTGGATATTTTCTATGTATTCTAATGTTTTCGTTGGGCTGTACTTCCACATTATTTGAAAAACACCATATTTCCGTTTACCTCACACTAATAACTTTGAACTAATTTTAATGTATGTACATCACTAGTATGGTATGAATGGTCAATCACGGAACGATCTCTCTGCCCCCTTAACCAGTTCAAAATATTTTCCTGAACGTGTTATTATGTTACACATACATTTGCGTGCAATCTCATATTCTCTAGCCTTCTTTAGGATTGGATAGAGGTAGCCTAAGGTGTCTGCTTTTCTAACGTAATCAACAAATAATACAAACATTAACATACTAATGTGTAGAGGGCTTTTGAGCCAGCCTGTTTTGGAATTAGTCCATTGGAGCGTTATTTCACTGGTGACTTAGCCCATAAAACAGCTTATTTTGAGTGGTCAGTGAATCAGACCCCTTCCACTACTGGTCCTTACCTGTCTTGTGCATAATTTATTTAGCCCACAGGACAGCCATTGGCTGTTTAGAGTGTCAGTCATTGCGAGTGACATCATTTTACCTCTCTACCATCGCTTATTATTTCATTAGGCAGGAATTGAGAGCATATGAATACTTTTTTGATTCCTTCTTTGTTTTCAAGCGTTTAGGAGTCAGTGAATAGCTCATGTAACAGCTGATTTCCGAGGGCACAAACTACTGAGCAAACATCTTTTGATTGGCAATAGTTATGTTTATGTAAATGAAATTGCTGCTTCTTTTTCAGGCAATCTTCATCCATCCCACATAAATACATGTTGCACTAGTCCGCTTCCAGCCTGTGCTCTTCGTAGGCTGTGCCTGCCCTTCTGAAGTATGTGTTCATGTGCTGTACTATTTGTCTTCTATGTTTGAGAGCTGTAAAAATAGTGTAGTGTCATCACTGATATGCATGTTTATCATTATACACAATATGAATATCTTAACTGTGTGTTAAAAATATGTTTAGTATGGCTAGTGATGGCAAACTCCTTTGTCATACACAACTTGCACCATTAACAATATCACCGTAAATCACAAGCAATGTGTTGTAATCAAAGATCTTTCCTTTGTAAGTAGAATCAGGTAGCTAGGTAATGTAGGATAGAAGCTGTAGATTTATTTACAAGGTTAAATGATAAGTTACAATTCACATGATAAGGAACCCCTCCAGGAGCAGCATCCTCTTTGCTCAGCCCACTCTCTCTAACTGTCCACACCTTCAGTCACACACCAACATTCTGGGGGTCATTCTGACCCTGGCGGTCAGTGTTAAAGCGGCGGCCAACCCGCCAACAGGCTGGCGGTCCAAAAAATGGAATTCTGACCCTGGCGGGAACCGCCAACACAGGCCGCCGCATTAACACTCCGACCGCCACGGCGGCACAAACAAACAGCGCGGCTGTCACCGCCAACAGGCAGGCGGCAGACAATGTACCGCCCACCCTATCACGACTCACCAATCCGCCACCTTTTCCAGGGCGGGAGCCCCGCTGATAAAAACACAGCGGAAACAGACTACTAACGGGAAAACGCTTACCTCGACACACTCCACGCGGAATCGGGACAGCATGGAACCGGAACTCCACATCCTCCCAGCCATTGCCTTCCTGCTCTTCTTCCAGGATCACGAACGTCGCCGCAGACGACAACGGTGAGTACTGCACCTACGACACAGGGGAGGGGGGAGGAGGAAAGGTTACGGGCACCCACATACGCGACACACCCACCCCCACCCTCACCCCCACCGAAATACCTACACACCAATGCAGATTAAAAAGTCAGAGTGACACCCTCAAACCCCCAAAACAAAAATGCAAAGACAAAAGGCAATGATTGTAAAAATAGAACTATATTATAGCAATAATAAAGTATAGCGAACTTAGCAATATATATAGAATAATTACACATCTAGAACTATATATATAAAAGTAGAAAAAGTCCGGCACAGTTTTGCAAAGTTCAAATGTCCGTGGGCCAATGTGCAGCAACACATGGGCAAAGCCCACACACGAGATCGAGTCCATTGGAGAGAACACTGCTGGGGCATCACAAAAAAATAATACTGGCACCTCAGGGGGAAGGGAAGGGGGGGCACCTCAGCCACATGAGTCCACGACGCCAGATCCACGAAGGGCCTCCATGCCCACTGTGCCATCCTGGGGAGTGCAAAGCCACAGTCTCTCAAGTCTCTACAGTGGGTGGCTTGCCCACTGTGCCATCCTGGGAGGTGCAAAGCCACAGTCCATCAGGTGGATTACAGAGTCCACTGGTCATGGAGGAGGCATGGTGGGCAGAGTGCCTCGTGAAGCCCTGCCCGACACAGAACCGGGCCTGCCAATGGGCCAGCGGTGCTTGAGATGAGGGCCCAGCGGAGCGGTGCTTGACAGGAGGGCCCAGCGGAGCGGTGCTTGACAGGAGGGCCCAGCGGAGCGGTGCTTCTCACGGCGGGCCCTGTTCAGCGGTGCTTCTCACGGCGGGCCCTGTTCAGCGGTGCTTCTCACGGCGGGGCCCTGTTCAGCGGTGCTCCTCACGGCGGGCCCTGTTCAGCGGTGCTTCTCACGGCGGGGCCCTGTTCAGCGGTGCTCCTCACGGCAGGGCCCAGCGGAGTGGTGCTTCTCACGGCGGGGCCCTGTTCAGCGGTGCTTCTCACGGCGGGGCCCAGCGGAGCGGTGCTTCTCACGGCGGGCCCTGTTCAGCGGTGCTTCTCACGGCGGGGCCTTGTTCAGCGGTGCTTCTCATGGCGGGGCCCAGCGGAGCGGTGCTTCTCACGGCGGGCCCTGTTCAGCGGTGCTTCTCACGGCGGGGCCCTGTTCAGTGGTGCTTCTCACGGCGGGCCCTGTTCAGCGGTGCTTCTCACGGCGGGCCCTGTTCAGCGGTGCTTCTCACGGCGGGGCCCTGTTCAGCGGTGCTTCTCACGGCGGGGCCCTGTTCAGCTGTGCTTCTCACGGCGGGCCCTGTTCAGCGGTGCTTCTCACGGCGGGGCCCAGCGGAGCGGTGCTTCTCACGGCGGGCCCTGTTCAGCGGTGCTTCTCACGGCGGGCCCTGTTCAGCGGTGCTTCTCACGGCGGGGCCCTGTTCAGCGGTGCTCCTCGCGGCGGGCCCTGTTCAGCGGTGTTTCTCACGGCAGGCCCTGTTCAGCGGTGCTCCTCACGGCGGGCCCTGTTCAGCGGTGTTTCTCACGGCGGGCCCTGTTCAGCAGTGCTTCTCACGGCGGGGCCCTGTTCAGCGGTGCGCCGTCCTGTTCAGCGGTGCTCCTCACGGCGAGGCCCAGCGGAGCGGTGCTTCTCACGGCGGGGCCCAGCGGAGCGGTGCTTCTCACGGCGGGCCCTGTTCAGCGGTGCTTCTCACGGCGGGGCCCTGTTCAGCGGTGCTTCTCACGGCGGGGCCCTGTTCAGCGGTGCTTCTCACGGCAGGGCCCAGCGGAGCGGTGCTTCTCACGGCGGGCCCTGTTCTGCGGTGCTTCTCACGGCGGGGCCCTGTTCAGCGGTGCTTCTCACGGCGGGCCCTGTTCAGCGGTGCTCCTCACGGCGGGGCCCTGTTCAGCGGTGCTCCTCACGGCGGGCCCTGTTCAGCGGTGCTTTTCACGGCGGGGCCCTGTTCAGCGGTGCTCCTCACGGCGGGGCCCAGCGGAGTGGTGCTTCTCACGGCGGGGCCCTGTTCAGCGGTGCTTCTCACGGCGGGGCCCAGCGGAGCGGTGCTTCTCACGGCGGGCCCTGTTCAGCGGTGCTTCTCACGGCGGGGCCCTGTTCAGTGGTGCTTCTTACGGCGGGCCCTGTTCAGCGGTGCTTCTCACGGCGGGGCCCTGTTCAGCGGTGCTTCTCACGGCGGGCCCTGTTCAGCGGTGCTTCTCACGGCGGGGCCCAGCGGAGCGGTGCTTCTCACGGCGGGGCCCTGTTCAGCTGTGCTTCTCACGGCGGGCCCTGTTCAGCGGTGCTTCTCACGGCGGGGCCCAGCGGAGCGGTGCTTCTCACGGCGGGCCCTGTTCAGCGGTGCTTCTCACGGCGGGCCCTGTTCAGCGGTGCTTCTCACGGCGGGGCCCTGTTCAGCGGTGCTCCTCGCGGCGGGCCCTGTTCAGCGGTGTTTCTCACGGCGGGCCCTGTTCAGCGGTGCTTCTCACGGCGGGGCCCTGTTCAGCGGTGCTCCTCACGGCGGGGCCCAGCGGAGCGGTGCTTCTCACGGCGGGGCCCTGTTCAGTGGTGCTTCTCACGGCGGGCCCTGTTCAGCGGTGCTTCTCACGGCGGGGCCCTGTTCAGCGGTGCTCCTCACGGCGGGCCCTGTTCAGCGGTGTTTCTCACGGCGGGCCCTGTTCTGCGGTGCTTCTCACGGCGGGCCCTGTTCTGCGGTGCTTCTCACGGCGGGGCCCTGTTCAGCGGTGTTCCTCACGGCGGGGCCCTGTTCAGCGGTGCTCCTCACGGCGGGGCCCTGTTCAGCGGTGCTTCTCACGGCGGGCCCTGTTCAGCGGTGCTTCTCACGGCGGGGCCCTGTTCAGCGGTGCTTCTCACAGCGGGCCCTGTTCAGCGGTGCTTCTCACGGCAGGGCCCAGCGGAGCGGTGCTTCTCACGGCGGGCCCTGTTCAGCTGTGCTTCTCACGGCGGGCCCTGTTCAGCGGTGCTTCTCACGGCGGGGCCCAGCGGAGCGGTGCTTCTCACGGCGGGGCCCAGCGGAGCGGTGCTTCTCACGGCGGGCCCTGTTCAGCGGTGCTTCTCACGGCGGGGCCCTGTTCAGCGGTGCTCCTCGCGGTGGGCCCTGTTCAGCGGTGTTTCTCACGGCGGGGCCCTGTTCAGCGGTGCTTCTCACGGCGGGGCCCAGCGGAGCGGTGCTTCTCACGGTGGGCCCTGTTCAGCGGTGCTTCTCACGGCGGGGCCTTGTTCAGCGGTGCTTCTCACGGCGGGGCCCAGCGGAGCGGTGCTTCTCACGGCGGGCCCTGTTCAGCGGTGCTTCTCACGGCGGGGCCCTGTTCAGCGGTGCTTCTCACGGCGGGCCCTGTTCAGCCGTGCTTTTCACGGCGGGGCCCTGTTCAGCGGTGCTTCTCACGGCGGGGCCCAGCGGAGCGGTGCTTCTCACGGCGGGGCCCTGTTCAGCTGTGCTTCTCACGGCGGGCCCTGTTCAGCGGTGCTTCTCACGGCGGGGCCCAGCGGTGCTTCTCACGGCGGGGCCCAGCGGAGCGGTGCTTCTCACGGCGGGCCCTGTTCAGCGGTGCTTCTCACGGCGGGGCCCTGTTCAGCGGTGCTCCTCACGGCGGGCCCTGTTCAGCGGTGCTTCTCACGGCGGGGCCCTGTTCAGTGGTGCTCCTCACGGCGGGGCCCAGCGGAGCGGTGCTTCTCACGGCGGGCCCTGTTCAGCGGTGCTCCTCACGGCGGGCCCTGTTCAGCGGTGTTTCTCACGGCTGGCCCTGTTCAGCGGTGCTTCTCACGGCGGGGCCCTGTTCAGCGGTGCTCCTCACGGCGGGGCCCAGCGGAGCGGTGCTTCTCACGGCGGGCCCTGTTCAGCGGTGCTTCTCACGGCGGGCCCTGTTCAGCGGTGCTTCTCACGGCGGGCCCTGTTCAGCGGTGCTTCTCACGGCGGGGCCCTGTTCAGGGGTGCTTCCCACGGCGGGGCCCTGTTCAGCGGTGCTTCTCACGGCAGGGCCCAGCGGAGCGGTGCTTCTCACGGCGGGCCCTGTTCAGCGGTGCTTCTCACGGCGGGGCCCTGTTCAGCGGTGCTCCTCACGGTGGGCCCTGTTCAAACGGTGCTTCTCACGGCGGGGCCCTGTTCAGCGGTGCTCCTCACGGCGGGCCCTGTTTAGCGGTGCTTCTCACGGCGGGCCCTGTTCAGCGGTGCTTCTCACGGCGGGGCCCTGTTCAGCGGTGCTTCTCAAGGCAGGGCCCAGCGGAGCGGTGCTTCTCACGGCGGGGCCCTGTTCAGCGGTGCTTCTCGCGGCGGGGCCCAGCGGAGCGGTGCTTCTCACGGCGGGCCCTGTTCAGCGGTGCTTCTCACGGCGGGCCCTGTTCAGCGGTGCTTCTCACGGCGGGCCCTGTTCAGCGGTGCCTGTCTTGTGTTTCGAGTGAACCACACCTGGCCAATACTTCCCGCTCAGTCAGCATCGGACCTTTCCGTTGCGGGGCCCTCCTGTGATGGAGTCCTGGGGCCCTGGGTCTCCTCCGATACCCCCGGAATGGGGCTGGTGGGGCCCTCATGGCCAGGTCGGCTGCTCCCTGCCTTTTGCGCTTTGCTGCCCTTGCCCTCCTTGGCAGACTCTCTGTGGCCCTTGGCTCCCTTACCCGATGTGGCAGGTGACGGTGCAAGGCTACCCTCCTTGGGGGCAGGCTTATCAGGCCTGTCGCGCCTGCCCTTCAGTTTTTTGCTCCTCTTCCCAGGGGGGGGCTGGCTGTGCCTTTGCTGCTGGACGATGTCCCAGCCCAAGGAAAGGGCAGACTCCAAAAACCAGGCACAACGTTCTTGGGAGTTGCTGGGCTGGTGGTGGCTGAGGTGTTTGTGGAACTCTTACGAGATGGAGGGGTGGGTCAGGTGAGGAAAAGAGGTCCAGTTGAGAGAGGAATAGTTTTTTAGGAGCAATGGGAAGGGTAGCTGGAGTGGGTATGGGAGTGGAGGAAGAGGATGTGGTTGTAGGAGAGTCAAGTCTGGTGTCTTTGGGTGCAGGTGCTTGGGCTGGAGGCTGACGTGAGGTGGATGGCTGTTGGTTGGGTGCCTGCCTGCGTTTGTGTGGTTTGGAAGCGGGGGTGACAGACACACTGGGAGAGGACACAGGGGACGTGTACATGGCAGTGGGGGTGGTGACTGCACGTGTGCGGACTGGTCTGGAGGGTGTGCTGGTGATGGGTGTACTGGCTGATGGTGGTGTGCCTGCAGGTGTGAGTGGAGACGTCACAGGGAGGGAGGAGGGAGACGAGGAGGTGGGGGACACAGAGGAGGTAGTGGCTGTTGGCATGTCTGCATCTGTGTGTTGCTTGGGTGAATGCTTGTGTGTTCTGTGGTGCTTATGTCTGGATGAGCTTCCCTTTGGTGTTGAGGTGTGTGCAAGCTGGTCTGTAGGTGTGGATGGGATAGGCAGAGGAACAGGGGAGTGGGACTGGGTGGAGGGAGTTAGAAGAGGGAGGCTGGAGACAGGGACAATTGCTGCCGTCAGTGCTGAGGCCAGAGCGTTGAACGATCGCTGCTGGGCAGCCTGACCCGAATGAAGGCCCTCCAGGTATGCATTGCTTTGATGCACCTCCCTCTCCACACCCTGGATGGCATTCAAAAGGGTAGACTGCCCAACAATGATGGTCCTCAGGAGGTCAATGACCTCTTCACTGAGGGCAGCAGGGGTGACTGGGGAAGGGCCTGAGGTGCCTGGGGCGAAGGAGATGCCCGCCTTCCTGGGCGAGCGGGCACGGGCCGAAGGCCGAGGGGCTGCTGGGAGGGCAGAGCTGGTGCGCTGGGTGGCGGCTGTACCTGTAGTATCGGTGGGCACGGATGTTGCCGCCACCGCAAGGGAGCTCCCATCCGAGGACGTGTCGGTGTCACTGACGTCTGCACGGGTCCCCGTGGTGGAGCCCCCATCGCCCTCCATCTCACTGGTCATGTCGGAGTCCGTTGCATGGCCCTCCAGGGCCATGTGAGATGCAGCTCCCTCTTGCGCCGATGCCACTTCTCCTCCGCCTGATGATGCTAATGCACACATTCACAGAAAAACAAAGAAAATGGGGGGGGTGGAAAACATAAAGACAAGTTGAGTGCATGCATTGGGGACACCGTTGGCGGAGAGGACAGACACAGAAGCACCCTGCACTACGCTGCACACTTGAGGTACACTACTCATTCACTGGGACATGCCCTACAAGCCTATGGGCGACAACTGCCCACACAGAATACACAGGTCCATGAATAGCGTTACTAGGCACCCTACAGAGTTGGGGGGCGGGGGCACAGGACCATACCTCACGGAGGGGCCTAGCCTACAGAAATCGCCCTGGCCTAGGGATACCCACAGCCCTCCTCCCCCACCCAGGCACCTCCACTGCGCGCAAAATAGCTGAATGTGCTGGTACTCACCCCCTTGTGTCTGCTGTGATGTCCTCAAGCGCCCATCTAAATCGGGGTAGGCCACCGCCAGGATCCGGGACATCAGGGGGGTCAAGGTACGACTGGCACCCCTCCTAGGTTGGGAGGCCATCCCCAGCAGAGCCTCGGCGGTCTTCCTGCTCCCGCGGCGGATGTCCCCCCACCTCTTGCGGCAGTGGGTGCCCCGTCTGTTGTGGACCCCCAGGGCCCGGACGTCCTTGGCGATGGCACGCCAAATGTCGATCTTCTGATGGGCGCTGACCTATGTGACATGTACAGGGGGGGAAAAGAAACATCATCACTTTTTCTGCATGCTCGATGTGAGTGGCCCCCCCTCCCCAAACTTGCCATGTGGCACATGCTCTCATCTGTTGTGCCATGCATTCGTCATTCGCTCCCCTCCCCTCCATCGTACATCCTCCCCACTCATCACAGGCATTGCCCACTATGCATTGCCCCCCGTGTACTCACCTGTTGGTCTGGAGGACCGTAGAGTAGCGCATACTGGGGGAGGACCCCGTCCACAAGCTTCTCCAACTCTTCGGAACTGAAGGCGGGGGCCCTTTCCCCAGTCGCAGCAGCCATTGTCACTTCCAGACCGAGGTCACAGCAGCACTTGCAGTATAGGTCCTCTCCTGTGGATGCTCAGGTCTCGTGTGATTAAGCAGAGAGAAAATGGCGGTTACGGACGCGGCGGTGCGTACCGCGACCGCCGGCGCTCATCGCCATTGGCTCCTGAAACCCATAGGGTTCAATGTTGTCCAATGCGGCTTTGCGCCGCGGACTGCGACTGCCTACCGCCACGGTGTGCCACGCCAGCGCAATGACCTCACTTCACATTGTCACACTTCACAGCCGCCATTTCAAGGGCCCACATGGCTTAATTCCTACTGCGTCACACATGGCTAGGCCTTGCACCGACAATCATACTAGCCATTTTCAATCCAGAGAGATTCGTGTACTGTGCATGCTGTGGGTACTTACCTGTGGGTTGATTGACTCTGTGCTCCATGTTGTCCTTCCTAGGCACCGTCCGCTGGGACTTGCGAGGAGACGGAGGAATGTTCCCGTGTACAGACCGCTGGTGGACCTGTCGACAATGGAAGAACGAGATGTCATACTCACCTACAGACTCAACCGTGACACTATACAGGAACTGTGTGCCCAGCTGGAGCCAGACCTGATGTCACCCATCCGCCAACCCACAGGGATTCCGCCTCTAGTGCAGGTGCTGTCAGTACTGCATTTTTTGGCCAGTGGATCATTTCAAATTACAGTGGCCATTTCATCTGGGATGTCTCAGCCTATGTTTTCAAAGGTATTGTCCAGAGTGTTGTCTGCCCTGATGAAATACATGCGGAGCTACATCATATTCCCTGAGGTGGGTGACTTGCCTACAGTGAAGGGTGATTTCTATGCCCTTGGACACATTCCCAATATCATTGGTGCCATTAATGGTACCCATGTGGCTTTGGTCCCCCCAAAAGACAATGAACAGGTGTACAGGAACCGAAAAAGTTATCATTCGATGAATGTCCAGGTGGTCTGTTTGGCTGACCAGTACATCTCCCATTTAAATGCCAAGTTCCCAGGGTCAGTGCATGACGCGTACGTCATGCGAAATAGCAGCATACCTTATGTGATGGAACAGCTACAGAGACAGCGTGTGTGGCTAATTGGTGACTCTGGTTACCCCAACCTGCCTTAGCTATTGACCCCAGTGAGGAATCCCAGGGCAGAGTAACAGTACAGTGAGGCCCATGGCCTACTAGGAGGGTGATCGAGCGGACCTTCGGCCTCCTGAAGGCCAGGTTTAGGTGCCTGCATATGACTGGTGGATCCCTAATGTACTCACCAAAGAAGGTGTGTCATATCATCGTGGCCTGCTGCATGCTTCACAACCTGGCTTTGCGACGCCAGGTGCCTTTCCTGCAGGAGGATGGTCCAGATGGTGGTATTGTAGCTGCTGTGAAGCCTGCGGAGAGTGAAGAGGAGGAAGACGAAGAGGACAACACAGACAACAGGGACAGAGTGATACTGCAGTATTTCCAGTAACACACAGGTAAGAATCTACTCCTGCATTGTATTATATCTGTAACAGTACTGGCTCTCTACTGTCTAACCTTTCACCCCAATGTATGGTAACTTAGTTGTGTATTTCACTTCCTATTTCAGTGATCTGGTCCCCACGGAGTGCCCTCTGGTTTATTTCCCCATGGACTACCGCTGTGTGACACTGGTATGTTGTCATCACAATGTAATTAGAAATTTGTGGTTGGTTATATCGAATACATTTGGATTTAAAAAAATAAATAGCAGACTCCAGATGGTTTTTGTGCAATAATTGTGTTTATTGAAGTGGAAAAATAGGTGTATAGTTCAAAAAGGGTGATGGGTGATGGTGGAGGCATGTCCATGGCAGAGTCCAGACTCTCGTTCGCACAGGTGCATTGTCCATATGCCTGTGGAAGGTGGAGCAGGGGCAGTTCAAGGTTGGACAGGGTGAACAAGTGGGACAGTAGGATGACATCCGGGGGGATCCGTGCATGGCAGGGGTCTTGACATACTACTCTGTCTTCTTCCTAGATCTCAGGCCTTTCTTGCGGGGTGGTTCTTGTTCTGCAGGGGGTGGGGTCCGGGTGGGCCGTTGCTGTTGTGTCGGGGCATCCTGACCACTAGCGCCGGCGGAGGTGGTGGGCTGTTCTTCCTCCATGCTAGTGGCAGGGGCCCTTTGGGGGGCAACATGGTCCCGCAATGTGGTGACAATCTGGTTGAGTGCCAACACCATTGTACCCATTGCGGAACTGATGCTGCGCAGTTCTTCCCGGAACCCCATGTACTGTTCCTCCTGCATGGCCTGGATCTCCTGGAACCTGGCCAGGACCGTCGCCATCGTCTCTTGGGAGTGGTGGTACGCTCCCATGATGGTGGTGAGGGCCTCTTGGACAGTGGGTTCCCTAGGCCTGTCCTCCCTCTGTCGCACAGCAGCCCTCCCAGTTCCCCTTTGTTCCTGGGCCTCTGTCCCCTGGACGGTGTGCCCACTACCACTGCCCCCAGGTCCCTGTTGTTGTTGGGGTGGTGGGTTACCCTGGGTGCCCTGTACTGGTAGACACACCGCTGCTTGACCTGTCCTGGAGACAGAGGCATGGGCCCGCTGGGTGGGTGCTGTGCTGGTGTTTCCAGAGGGGGGTAGGTCTGCTGTGGCCTGTGGCTGCCTGAGGGTAACCGACTGTCCAGAGGTCCCCGATGGTCCGGGCTGGTCATCAGGTACTAGGTCGACAGAGCTGCTGTCATCACTGGGGGCCTGTTCTGGGGGTGGGATGGACAATTCTGGACCCTCCTGGCCGGTGTGTTGGCATTCGTGCCCTGCAGGGCTAAAAGAGTATGGTTATTGCTTCTGTGTGTGCCATGGTGTGCGATTTGTGGGTGCCCTTGTCCCCCAGTGCTGGCATTCCCTTGTGGGAGGAGTTGTGAGGGTGGTTTGTGGGGGGGACGGGTATGTGCAGTGGTCATGCTTAGGTGATGGGTGTCCATGGTTTGTGTTGGCATTCAGGGGTTGGTGTTGGGTTGGGTGGGTTGTGCTGGTGAGACATTAGCAGGGAGGATGTGTGCTGGGGGGTTGGGGGTGAGGGTGGGGGTGTGGGTTGGCATGCTGGTGGTTGGGGGGGATGAAGTAGTTGAGATTAGACTTACCAGAGTCCATTCCTCCGCCTACTCCAGCGAGGCCCTCAGGATGCAGGATGTTCAAGACCTCTTGCTCCCATGCTGTGAATTCGGGTGGAGTGGGGGGGGTCCGCCGCCAGTCTTCTGCACAGCGATGTTGTGTCTTGACACCATCGTCCGCACCTTCCCCCGTAGGTCGTTCCAGCGCTTTCGGATGTCTTCCCGATTTCTGGGATGCTGTCCCACAGCGTTGACCCTGTCGACGATCCTTTGCCATAGCTCCGCCTTCCTGGCTATTGTGGTGTGCTGCACCTGTGTGCCGAAGAGCTGGGGCTCTACCCTAATTATTTCCTCCACCATGACCCTGAGTTCTTGGTCTGAGAACCTGGGGTGTCTTTGGGGTGCCATGGGGTGGTGTGGATGAGGTGTGGGGTGGTGTTTGTGGTGATGAGTGTGGTGGTGTGTGGTGTTTTGTGCGTAGATGTGGTGTGGGTGATGATGTTGGGTTCCTGTGTGTGTTGTGGTTTGCGTTCCCTGTGCTCTCTCTCTGTGTATTGCACCTTGTCTCTGAATTTCGATTTGTGGGGGTTTGAGGGTGATATGGGTGTGTGTTTTATATTGTAATGGGTGTGTGGAAGTGGTGTTTGTATGTGTATCAGGTGTGTGTATTTCGTATTGTCCAATGTGGCTGTGCTTTGTAAGTGTGTGTATTTTGAGCGCGGCGGTGTGTACCGCCAATGGAATACCGCGGTTGAAAGACCGCCGCGTGGATTCGTGGGTCGGAATGGCATGGCCGTATTTCTGTTGGCGTGACCATGGAGGTTTGGTCATCTCCAGTTTATCGCTGACTGCTGATGTGGCGGCCTTCAGTGGAGGTCGGGTTTTTGGCGGTTTGGCAGTTGTGGGTCAGAATGACCGTGGCGGTTTACCGTGGCCGCGGCGGTGTTATGGCGGACTTCTGGCCGGCGGTAAGCGACTTTTACCGCCGAGGTCAGAATGACCCCCTCTGTGGCATCACAGACTGGCTGAGCAGGACAGGGAAACAGAGTAGCTGTGCTATTACAGGTTATAGCACATATTCCCTTAAAACATAGTAAAAATACAAACAGAACCATAAAAGACTTTAGATTCAATAATAAAGATACGAAACAGAAATGCAGAGAACTCTAGCTTCGAAAAACCCTATAAACAATTCACACAGTGGTCACGTATGTCCCCTTCCATTCAAACCGAAAGCACCCCATATACGGGTCGCATAAAACCCATCCAAATAAAAAGACTAGCTTGTGCAAAACAGGGAAGCAATATTTTCTCCTTGGTAACACACATGCAATCCACATACCTTCTATAGAACCATGGCCGGCTTTAGCGCTGGTGGTGCCCTGTGCAACAGTTTTTTTGGCGCCTTTCACCCCATGACCCCATGACCACCTCCTCGGATTCACTCACTACCACCCAGAAAATGTGCCCCTCATCTCTCCATAGCCCCTCTTTCTCATACATTCATTTGATTAAAAGCACTGGTAAGGGCTGGCTTTACTATTCCGGTCAGTTTTCCACATAAAATATAGTTCTGTTCTTTGCAGCAGGCACACTAACCCTCTGCGCTACTTTATAGTGACTCAAAGCTGCAGCTCGACAAAACTCCCATCTCTTTTCCTAGCAGGAACATTAATCACAAGAGGTATCTTTATGTTTTATTTGTTTCCTGAAGGCTGGAAAGTTTCAGCAGGTGCTTTTAATTGGCAAGTTTTGTATGTCATTGCCAAACACAGTGCCCCCCATTCCAGGTCAGCAACCGGTGGGGCTGCACCGCCCTAAAGCCGGCCCTGTATATAACTAACTTGCAGAACCATAAACCATAAATGTGTTCTAAACCTACTTCTACTGACAACCAACCATTAACAAGACTTGGGACACAAATCACCCCTCCCCCTTTAACATACACTTGTGCAACTTGGACATAGATAAGCATGCACTCTACTGATCACTCTCACAGGACCAGGGACATAGAGTAAATACATATATATCCACACGTCCCAAAAACGCACTCTACTGCCCATACTTGCAGGACCAAGGAAACAAAACATGACGTTCACCCTCTACTGCATAGTCTTGCAGAACCAGGGACAAATACTACACGTTCATCCACTACTGCATATTCTTGCAGGACCAGGAATAAATACTATGCATCCACCGTCTACTGCATACTCCTTCTGGACCATGGGCAAATACTACACCACAATGTATTCTCTACTGCACACTATCGCAGACTAAGGAAACATTTTACACTCACCCTCTACCGCACACCCTCACGAGCCAGAGGACACTAAACATGGCCATAGCCACTACATCTCATAAGATTCCACTCCTGAATGCTTTTAAAGGAGCAGACACACAAACAAGGACAGGAGCGTAAAAGTAAACAAGGAGCACTAACTCCTCACAAGGGCAGGAGCAGAAATGCAAACAAGAAATATACATGCAACCAAATACAATACGTACATTTCCTTTTGCACACACAAAAACAATAACCACGTTTGGTTGACTACTCCACACCAGGTTAGGGGCCTACTTCAGAACCCTGTGGCGATGTACAACACAATGGCGGTCATTCTGACCGCGGCGGGAGCTGCCCGCCATGCAGTCATCGCCATTTGGCCGCTCCGCGGTCAAAAGACTGCGGCGGCCATTCTGGCTTTCCCGCTGGGCCGGTGGGCGCCCGCCAAAGGAGCGCCCGCCGGCCCAGCGGGAAAGCCCCTGCAACATAGAAGCCGGCTCCGAGGGGAGCCGGCGGTGTTGTAGGGGTGCGACGGGTGCAGTTGCACCCGTCGCGATTTTCACTGTCTGCTTAGCAGACAGTGAAAATCATGCTGGGGCCCTGTTAGGGGGCCCCTGCACTGCCCATGCCAGTGGCATGGGCATTGCAGGGGCCCACAGGGGCCCCACAACACCCGTTCCCGCCATCCTGTTCCTGGCGGTAAAAACAGCCAGAAACAGGGTGGCGGGAAGGGGGTCGGAATCCCCATGGCGGCGCTGCTTGCAGCGCTGCCATGGAGGTTCAGCCCTGCCAGGGGTATTCCAGCGGGAAACCGCCGGATCCCCTTTTCTGACCACGGCTTTACCGCCGCGGTCAGAATGGGAACTAAAGCACCGCCAGCCTGTTGGCGGTGCTTCCGTTGCCCGCGGCCCTGGCGGTTTAGGACCGCCAGGGTCAGAATGAGGCCCAATGTGCCATATTTACAAAAAATGATGCATAACTGTGGTAGCGCAGTTGTGATTCAAACATTTTAACACAGGCTAATGTCATTTCACACTGACATGCTTGAGCCATATTTACAAAATGGCGTAGCATGGCAGTAAGAAATGGTTAGCGTAAAAAAAAAAATTACGCTAAATTTTGCGAAATGTCACAAAAAATGAATTTAGTGCTGCATAAGTGGTGCTAGCATGGTTAGCAGCACCTTCTTTTACGCTAATCATGCTAGTGTCACTTTTCCCTTAAAAGCATAAAAAAAACTGTGAAAATGCCAAAGAGAAGCCACAAGGTAAGCAAACGGAGAAGTCAGGGCACGAGAGACCCCAGGGAGACCCAAATCCGCCCAGTATAAGCCAGGATGTCCAGACAGACCCCCAAGATAAGGGGAAAAGGAAGAGGAAGTGTAGCTTCAGTGAGGAGGAAAATCTGATCCTGATCACAGAGGTGACAGAGCACCAACACCAGCTATACATCACCTCTAAAGTGCCAATAAGTAGGAAGGAGGCCATATGGCAGTCCATAGTTGATAAAGTCAACAGTTTGGGAGAGGTGAAAAGGACTGGGACCAATTGTAAGAAACGCTGGTGCGATTGCAAGTGCAGAACTTAAGAGAAACCGGCCAGCAACCAAAAGGCAGCACTGCAGACCAGAGGTGGAAGTCTGGAACCCCAGGAGGAGCTGGATGAGCTAGAGGAGATGGTGACAGCAGTCATCCCGGAGGAATTGGTCACCGGAGTCCAGGGACAGAACACTGCGGCACATGATGAATGACAACAAGCACAGGGTAAGTTGCATTGGGAGGCAATGTGGTTGATATCTAATGGCACAAGGCAGAGGCATATAGGAGGCACTCTATGCATGCGAAAGGGGTGCATGGGGGCACAATTATGTCAAAACACCAAACACATGTAATGTGCACTGACCCCCACACCATATACAAAGTCCACTTAACAACCATCACACCACTCCCTTCACCGTAGCAACTGAACCATCTGGCCATATCCAACTCTCATTAGTCATCATGTACCAGGCCTGTTGTGCAGTGTGGGCCAGCAAGGACAGGGATATGCCTTTGTGCACCACTAGGAACGGGCACTAATGTAACATGCACACAATATATGGGGTATTTCTGTCATTACCATCTGTGCTGGTGCACAATTTGCTGCCCCGTGCCTATGCAGGTGCACTTGCACCGTGCTGCAAGAGTGCCTGTGATTTGGGGATGATTGCTGTTGTGCATCAAGGGACACCTTCCTGTACAACGTAGGCACAAGTGGTGTTTCAGTCTTTCTACGTGTGATGCAAAATGCAGCATACAGCTGCCCAGCCTGTTGTGCTATGCTGCATCATCTTGAATGTGCTGGGATGTGTAAACTGCTGCCTTAAACTAACACTGACACACATTGAGCATGGTGTAGGGGTGCCTGTGTTGCAAGTCTGATTGCACATTTGCAGGAAAGGACACATCATGCAACAGCAGCAATCAGGAATGCTGTCTGCCACATCCAATGTCTGTTGCCAATTTCAGCACACATTGAAAGATGCACAACAACACTCAGTCCTGCAACACATGAACCCTTGTACCCATGCTGCAAGGTGGACTGTGCTGCAGGGATGAGTGTTGTTGTGCATGAAGGGACACCTTCCTGTACAATCACATACACATACACAAGAGGTGGTTGCATCCGACTATGATTGGTTTAGGATACAGTACACATAGCAAGAGGTGACAAGGGTAATGCATGTAGACAGGTCTCATCCTTGCATCACTGTGACAACACATGTGGGTTGGCAGAAGATTGTGACATGCTACAGATTCTGTATGTTTCCATTAGTTGTTGCCTGAGAAAACTCCAAGCAACACCTATGCACAAAAGAGGTCTACATGCAGTAGCCCAAAAAAACACACAAGATGGCCTAGATTGGACCAGGAATTGCGGACTGGCATACTGTACCGAGGGTGCGATCCACAAAAAATACACCCTGGTGGCACAATGTGCCGCTAGGGGCCCATAAATGAGGGACCTGATGCGTTGCTTTGCGCCATGTAAGTGAGGCACCATGATTAACAACCTAATAAATCATGTGAACAGCTAACACAGATCGTCATTGACTTCACCGATGATGGTGATGACCAGCTGCAAAAGCATCAATTCTGACACTCTCCAGCAGATCCTGTGTGCCACCCAGACACCATCTCCAGTCGCAAGGAGGACACCAAGTATTGCGGGGTCTCCAAATGAACCACCCAACCGACAACACACACCATCTGCCACCTCATCCACAGCCCTGGACTCCCAGGACCCAGACATCCTGAACTAGGAGTCCAGGGGTAGATGGCACAGCATATGCGGGTGGGGATGAAGACCATGGTGGGCAGCCTAGCGGGAGTCCAAAGGTGCCTCAGTCCAAATAAGGAAAACTCTGCTGCCATCAGAGGCACCCATTGTCTGCTACATGGAGTCCAGCAGTCCCTGACTGACATAGCTGTTGTACTGGTGTACTGAGGCTGAGGCTTGAACAATTGCCCCCTCCCCCCACAAGTGGCACCAGCATGGTTGATAAGAGGCTGGGGGCTATCCAAACTATCCTGGAGTCCATGCAGCAGATTCTTGGCTCCCTCAGTGACAACCTGTCTGCCTACCACCGTGATGTAGCTGCTGTGTTGCGAAACCAGCAGTATCTCCTTGTTGCAGTGATGCCTTTCATCTTTACACAGATGACAGCTTCCGGGACCTTTGAATCTACATCTCCAGCCCCTGAAGTGTATGTGCCTCCCTCCACTTCAACACCAGCACCAACCAGCACGGGAGGCACCGCACACATCAGAGGATGAAGAAGTGGAAGGAACATCATTCACCTGAAAAACCACCTGGTAACTACAGTCTATGGTACATGGACAGTTTATTTTTTGCTCTGTGCTGAAGATCAAGCTAGTGATACAACATCTGTCAACGATCACCCTTCAGTCTCCCACTGGTGACCACTCACACATTTGAACTGTCATTGTGGCCAGTTCCTGCCTATTGGCAATATGATCACCTCCTCACTGATGCACTCCTCTCCTACACATGTCTCATGACATGTTGCCCCCCCCCCTTGGACTCCGTCTGGACTTCCAGTGGTTTGGGATCTCTCATGAGGTTAGTCCCCTGTGTACTGTACAGAACAACCAATAACATTATTTTACATCCTAATAAATCTACCCTTGTCTCGAATCTGTGTCTGAGGCATGGATATGTGTGAAGCTTATGTATTGTGTGAAACCTATACACTGAGGTACCTATGTGGCTAAACAAATTGGGAAGCATGGTGCCACAAGCAATGTAGTTGTGCTGAGCTGCATCATAAATAAAATGAAGGTAAGAACTGTATGCAATAGGATAATATCCAACCATATTTATTCTGTAGTGCTAGTGCTGATGCAGCTGTCTAGTGCCAATGCAGGCACACATGCACCTTATTGCAAGGGTGATTGCAATACAGGGTTTGGATGTTTATGTGCAGGAAGTCTTCCTCCCTGCACTTACACAAACAGTAAAAACTCCATATCCCTCTACTATGTAAGTGGTAAAATGCAGCACACAAAAAATAAGCAAAAACCAGGCAAACAATTTGTCTGTCTCCCTGTTGTGCCATGCAAACCACACCGCTGGGCTAACATCATTGTTTTAGCACTGCCTCAGGTTTACATGCCATTGTAAATCTGAGGCAGTGCCAAATGCAATGGCTAAGCCCACAGCAACACCCATTGCATGACCCTCTGCCACAAATGTTTGCGTTCGAAGGAGCCATGATTAAATGCGGTATTAAGCTACCCAGAGTGGCTTTATGATACCTTAAAATATATGTGAAAGTGCACAGTGCCGCTGGAGTT
This sequence comes from Pleurodeles waltl, assembly GCF_031143425.1. Classification (NCBI taxonomy): domain Eukaryota; kingdom Metazoa; phylum Chordata; class Amphibia; order Caudata; family Salamandridae; genus Pleurodeles; species Pleurodeles waltl. Next base: position 698,011,306 of record NC_090442.1, on the reverse strand, counting down.
TCACAAAAATAGATGCTCTGGTGGTGCTAGGGGCTTGTCATTATGCTCCTGAGTACTTGTGTAAGGGATATGTGTGGATTTGTGACATACACAAAGTCACACACACTGACTGCAACATGATTGAGATGACTGATAGCTATGTGAACAAGTAAGTTCAACCAGAGTATCCCAAGCATGGCATTTAACAGTTAACATGCATGTATTGTGATAGCTAATAGCAATCACTGCACATGTGGCTGGGCCTAGCAAGGATGGTAGTTACAGGAAAAACAGTGATGTCACACATGAATGATGCATACGTAAGAGTGTGAGGGACAGTCATGAGTGTCTCAGTCACAAAATTTAAATTTAGGGTGAGTGCAATGACAACATAATGACAATGCAAGTCACATTATTTCACAATGCAAAATTGCTGTATGCATACCAGTTTTGGGATGTTTATCCATGGACATCCAGAGTGTCATCTTCATTGCTGAAAGATGTTTGGACTTGCAGATGTGACACCATTGTCAACCTGACAGGAAGTTGACCATAGGGGATACACATAATCAGACATGTAAACTAACTAAAAGTTGTGAAGGCATGTGCCTAACATGACCTGTGCTTACATGCTACCACCGAAGTAGTAAAACAGAATGGAGATCATATATTAGGAACAGTAAAATGATTTATTCAACTACAAAACTATGCCTAAAAATCCTAAACTAACTAAACTAAATACACTAACCATACTACACTACCTTAGCTTACCTTATACTTAAAACTGACAACCTATCTCAACTAATCCTAAACATATCACACCACATGATAAACAAAACTCCCACCCCATCACACACATTTAACGACAAGGACAACAGTGACTAAAGCTAAACATTGATTAACTAAATATGTGGCCTAAACAATCATATATTTTTTGTACATCTTTTTTTATATTTTATTTTGTATTTTGTATTTTGTATTTTTTAATATTTTTTAGTACACATACCCTAAACATCACCCCTTCCCAACCAAGTAAATAAAAGAGATACCCTACCCCACCCCACCCCTAAGAAATAACTATCACTAAGTACTACACACTAATATACACTTTGCTAACTTACCAAACCCTAACTAATCCTCTCAACTATATATATATGCACATTTTCAAATGGAAGGGACATGCTGAGTCTGTGTGCAAGTGTCCCCCCAGCGCTTCATTATATGTGTTTTAAGTTTGCATAGCAATGACAATATCTGCCCATTCTGGTGGTCCAAACGGGCAATATGGTTCTTCTGATCTGTCAACTCTAATCAAAATTCCTGCACATAGGGGGGCTCCACGTTGATTGGTGCTGCAATTGTAGTCGTCTCAGTACTAGTGGATGGAGCTGAGATTGAAGTTCCTGCCCCAGGAGAAGTAGCACTGCCTGTAGCCACAAGCCTTGCAGCTGCGTGGCTGGTGGTGGTGGATGTTTCCACTGCTGCCCCTCCCCCCCTTGAGGGAAGGCCTTCCAGTCCCCAGATGCATGCTCCCAGTCGTATCTCTGCTCCATCATCCGGTACTCCTTGGCAACTTGTCTGATGTGGGGGTACCTCTCTGCCCTGTTTGGAAATTGTTGTCTCTGGGATGCATTCATATTTGCAACTGAAAAATGAGTTGGACATGTCAACCAATTGTATATTTTTGCAAATGAACAACATGCATGCAATGAACACACCCTCTGCAGTCGAAACACATTGGCCTGCACAAATGACTATAATATCCTGAAGGGCAGGGGGTACACACATCTGCACACCGTCAACTTCACATTGCCCATGGTAATGAGACTAGCTATTGTTACACAATAACATTGAACCATCTTAGAAAAGTCATTTCAGGATTATGTCACCATTTACTAAGATTGTCATACACATCAGCCATGTGACCAAGCAATGTCTTACTCGTCATGGTGGTTTGCTCGTCACTGTCCGTCATGCTTGTGCAAGTGACCTCTGATCAATTGACATTTAACCAACTCATCTGAAAAAGGACTGCAAGTAATATGTGGTCTCAGAACTGAACTACATATTGCAAGTACAGATGTCAGCACAGATCGCTAAATACTAAACTGAGTGTGAAAGGCATCATATGTGAAAGTGTAGGGTAGTGTCTTGTCACACCACCACTCTCACATTGACACAGTTCAGCACCTGCTGAGTTGTGCCATGACTTGATGCATAGTCGCAAGTAACTTGTTTCCTTACACTATGCTGGCCATTGGTTGCATATGTGTCCCAAACTATGCTTAGCGTGTTGAATAACAGCACTACCACCTCATATGTGGATGCATACATGTCCTACACCACATCTGCACAGGGATCTTGGAACAGCCCTGGCTAATGCTGTACATTGTGTATCATTTATATATAAATAAAATCCTGAACATCAGGATCACCATGAAAATATGATGCTGTGGTTTATGGCATGTCGTATGTCAATGTAGTATGGATATCTCTATAGCCAAACATACATGACAAGATATGTGAGGATGACATAGCTTAGAAATGTTGCAAGCTACAACCCAGATAATGGGGCAATACACCACATTGGTGATTGAAATTTGGGCATATCAAATGTGGTATGTTGACCACTGACCTGCTAATATTAGGTGACTATGCACATGGTAATGCATCACACCATGAGCAGAGTTACTCAGTGCTATGTGTGGCACCCAGTCAGTTACATGTATAGTCAACAACATCTTGCAACCCTGCACACATATGTTGCCCCCCTGACTTTGGCCAAATGTCCACACTGTCATCACTGTAATGGTACCCTTGCACCATGTCCAACATTTCCATGGCCTTTGAGACACATGATGCCACCGGTGGAATAATTTCATGTGATGCACATCCTACACACAACTGCAACCATACATTACATACCTGGTTTAGCCTACTATGTTTGTGGTAGCATACATGCACTTCGTACATGACATTGCATACATCATACAACTGCACACACAACACTAGCACAACTCATTACACTTGCAGTTTGTTACTCATTGGTTGCATCATAGTCATCTTGCCACCTCTACGAAGGTGTATGGTTGGGGTCACTGCTAGAGGGAACATGAGACATGGCATTGTGAATGATGCACAATGGACACTATGGCCAACTATTACCAATTAGACATTATTAGCCAATAACCCTTGTATACCTGTGTTGATTAACACTCAATAATGGTACCATACATGTCTCAGTGACATATATTGGTAGGGCAGACAGATATGTACACATATGTGCTGGAACCCTAATACAAATGTCATGGCGTCATTGATAAGTAATTGCAGATGAGTATCTACTGTAACATATTTCAAACATTGTTAATTGTCATGTCACTCTACACATACATGACTCACAGGACACACTCAGCCATGACGGCCTTTACTTCTGTGTAATTCCTTACATGGCTAGGTGGCATACAACAGTAGTTAGGCACTTAGTGGACATGGACACATGTTCCTGGCAACCATGACACATTTGTGTCTGCATTATTGTATATCTGAATTTAGTGGCAAAACCCAGTAGACAAGGACAGTACTGAGCATTTTGTCTCCCTAATGGTGCAGTGTTGTCATGGTTGTTTGTATTGCGCCAACACAATACTTGCAACCCTGCCCTTTGCCTTAACTTTGTAAAGGAGACCCTATGGCCAACTGACATATACCCCCAATTGTAAAACCACAACCAGAAAGATTGTGTATTCACCCACAGTTTCTCCAACCTAAATTCCAATATGGTCCAGAATGTCCTGCTCCCTGCCCAAAATGCCTGCTCATCAATGTTTGAGTTGTCAAGTAGTCTGCTCCACCTTGAATATCCTATTCATCTGGGAAAGGACCTTCCTCCGCACATCTTCCTTGCCTCTGTCTGGTAGCCCTGGATTACCCGGCCACTTATGGCCACCATATTGGGCAGGTAATGGAGCACCAGCCAGATAAACCCGCTTAACTCCTCAGCACTGAGGTGACGTGCCCTTTCCCTCCCTGACATACTGTCACACACACCGCTGTACCCTAAACCCCAAAAAATGACCCAAACAACCCCCAACTAACCCAATTTACTATGCTACTCCAGAGGCAGACACCCAACAATACAATAACAACACAATACAATGACTAATAGACAGGACAATACAGAGGTTAGGGACAAAAATTGAACAGCAGACAGCACAAAAGACACCTGAAACACCACACTCTGACACAGCGCTCAACAATACCTCCTCTCACTAAGACAGACAACAAGACTGTGACTGTAAAAGAAAGGGAAAGTAAAATTGCAGTGCCTGGTGTGCATGGTAGATCCATTACCTCAATTCCTGTGATGATGCATCATGTTTTTGATGATGCGTCTTTTTTTTACACTATGCGCCTGTGCAAGTTCTTTTAATGTCATGTGGCAACATGACATTTGACAGTTCTGATGCATCACATGGTGTGCATAATTTTTGGTAGACGCAATGGCATAAAAAAACACGCATAGCAGAAAAGCAATGATATTTTTGACGCAAGGCATGTTGAAAATACCAAAATGTATGGTGTCTTAGGGAAAATGATTTTTTTTTACATGTGATCAGTCATGTGAAGTGTTGTGTTACTTGTGGATATTTCATATCAACATCCTGCTCTCTTTCCATGTGTTAGAGGTATGTCATGTAAGTGTACATGTCTGATGGTACATGCCTTATTATGACCAGATAATACATGAGCTACATTTCCCATGAGTCATGTTAATGGCAACTTCATCGGGTGTCCTTATGTACCAACAGTAGACACATTTAAATGGCCCTTGCGCACCTTTGTGCCTCTGTAGTGTCATACAATTTGACATTACGGTGGCACTAAACAGGCCCTCACCATGCACGATATATGTACAAAGTGGCACAATGCTAACACTGCACCACTTTGTAAACCCATTGTGACACATCATACCTGAATAAGGTATGATGTGTGCAAGATGGGCATACCCCCGCAGAGAGGCCCAGTGGCCATTGCACTGGGGGAAGTTACAAGATGTCCTTGCACCATTCATGCATCATTTCTCAATGGCTGCTCACGACAGGCATTAGACTGACACTAGTGTAATGTCTTATTGGTCTTCCTGAGCTTTCATGGCCTAGTGCAACAGTGTTTGGTACCAGTCCGGCAAAGCGCCACAACTCCATCCATTTTTTTGACACAGGTGTGCTAATGAGTGTCATGGAGTATTGTATTGTGAATACAGCGTTACCATGGTGTCATCAGGGGAGTGCAGGGCAATCCAAGGAAACTTGCTCATCACAGGTAATGCTTACATTTCTTGTGAATATGTCTCTATGTGTAGTCACCTTATACCATTGATCAGTTGACACCAAGGGTTGCCATGGACTATCCATGGAATGAGGCCCATAAACCCACATGTAGGGCTGCGCACATGTCAGACAATATGTGCTTTGTCCCAAAGTACAGACAGCAGGCTGTCACTCAAGAAGTGCTATTTTTCAAGTTGTATGGTGATATCAAATGTGGTGATCTAATTGACGTGCCACTTGCTTGTCAGGATATTCACTATTTCATACCTTCTTGTCTTCCCATGTGTACAATGATTTTCACTAAGTGTACGTATGTGGGGGTACATGCAGTCTTGGGATCTGACTGAACAGATGGGACATCCCCCCATTTTGTGTAGCCACTCAGCTTAGGATAGATAACCCATGCGTTCGAAATGTTCACTCACATGATACATTTGCTAAGTGTAGTTCCTGGGATGCATTTTAATTTCCCTAGATTGTGACCAGCGAATCCACCACTATGACAGTGCATTTGTGTGACACTCTAATGTGTGTCCAAAGGTCATGCAACATTGAGAACTTACAGTTCCCCATGCAGTCAAGTGTTGGGATGTTTCGGACAGACATGTGCCATGGATGTGTTTGTCATAACATGCATATCGTTCGTTTCTGTTCTTCATTTGTGATTCCTTCTGCCTACTATAGTGGTATGTCTGGTTTGTCAGTGCAACAATCAACATGATCTAATCATGGGCCATCAGGCACTTTCAGTGAGACATCTTCGTTCATGTCAGTGACTGTCATGTTACCCTCTTTGGGTTCATCACTATTGTTTGTAAGAGTTAGGAGGTGTTTTACCAAGACAGATGTGGCTATGATGATACTTACCATTAATCCATGCTCACAATGCTGGGCCACATGGAGACTGGTACAACTAGGGGAGAGATTGAGGTTGCATATTTTGACAATGTTTCACAAGTTCCACTTTGGCACCACAACTCCTCACCACGTAGTTTTGCACATTATTCACTTTTAGCACACACTGTGCGTGGCAGAGTTACAATCTGACAGAGATGGTAGGCTACACATCAGTGCACATTGAGGTGCAGCTTCCAAATGTATGTCTACACTCCCCTGCACTGCTATCTACTAGGGACTTGCAGGATGTTGATGTCAGCCTTGCTCTATTATCTACTAGGGACTTACAGATTTCAGTCAGCCTTGGTCTGGGGACTTACAGGTTGTTGATGTCAGCCTGGCCTATTGTCTACTAGGGACTTACAGGAGATTTCTGATAGCCTTGGACTCTTAACTACTGGGTATTACCAGAGTATATGAGTTGGAACTGTATTTGAGCCTTTATTGCATTGGCACTCCATTGGTAAATAGTGGGACAAGGACATGTCTGTAGACCCCAGGTACAGATATTGTCAGTTTACACATGCATCACTGATACTTGTTTTTGCTGGGCAAGCACACAGGTAGACTTGCTGACAGTGTGACTGGGATGCCACATTACTTGCACTGTTTGGACAAATGGTATTTGCTCCTCATCTTCCTTATCCTCACTGTCAAGCCCTTCATGAATGTCACTGTATCTTGTCCATGTGATATTTGGAATTGAACAATGAATTTGCCACAGGGCAAGCAATTATAACTGTTACTAATCCATTGTATGCGGAATTGGTGACTAACATCCACACATCTCTGAACTCCTGCCACAGGACTTGTGTAGTCTGTGAGTCCCTTCCACAAAGTGGCTGTGCCAGTTCAGTACAGGAGTGTCTGAGCTGTCCTTCAATATGTGTGTGCTTACCATGGGCACTCACACACAGCTGCTGCCAACATCCTTTGTCAGATGCACAATGAGTGTGGATGGATTGTATGTGTTCTCCTGACAGCTATGGCACACACATGCCTGTGTAAATATGTCTGAGTCCAGATTGACACATGGATTTTGGCAGGGCAATGAGAGATGCAATGACATTGTTTTACATTCATGGGAGATGAGTGCTTATTGAAATGGGACAGGCCTAGACATACGGGTGCTGTGTCTGTTGTCTGTCAAACACTATTTGTCATGCATGTGGGTGTCACTGAGGGATATGTGAGGACATTTTCACCTGTGATTGGGACAGAAAGGAATTGCGCTGTCACTTAGATGACATTGACCTACTGTTGTGGGCACTGACTGCTCTTGTCCTTCCAGGGGCTGACATTTGGATAGCAATCCTCACAAGGAGCAAAATTGTGGCTGATGTCAAATTTCAACCTTTCAGACCTGTGTGATACATATGTTTCAATATGACATATCTGTTACATTGGCTATGCACCATGACACCCGCACATTGTATTCTCATTGTTTTGTGTGTAGTAGTATGGTGTTCCAGAGTATGTTCCTTCCTACTTGTTTTCCCACTGTTTTGGCCTAGTCTTGTTTTCCTAAATGTGTATGATTTGCTGTTGCATTTGCATGTGAGAGATACTCCAACACACTTGTGTGATTAAGTGGTTTATTTACAAGTTAATTGTAAGTGAAATTTTCAGTACAAAACTCAAGAAAAGAAATTGTCAGCAATGGGTGCACGCCTGCGTGCCCCAGCAGTGACACATTGTACTTCCCCATCCCGAGTTGGGGCATCATTGTCCTAATCCTCCTCTCTGGGGTCCTCCACCTGTTCCTTTCAGGAGGACATTAGTCTGCACACAAATGTTGTGCAAATTTGCACAAACAACAATTTTCTTACACACCAGTGGAGGTGAGTACAGCAGTCTCCCCCCTGAGACATCTAGGCATTGGAATCTTGATTTGAGGATGCCAAATGTAGGCTCCACTATGTTGCTGGTGCAGACTAGTGCCACATTGTAGGCCTTCCTGAGAGAACTCTGTGGATTTACATAGGGAGTCATCACCCAGGGCTGGATGCCATAACCTTGGTCAGCTACAATGGAAGAGGAGAGACAGTGTCAGCCTTGTATCAACTGGCCTTGCATAGTATTTGTTTGTGAAGGAGCACGAAAGCTCTGCAGTGATAGGCCTGAGACAGGTTTAAAAAGCTACTTCTGTGGGTGGCACAAGCTGCACTGCAGGCCCCTAGTAGCATTTACTTCATAAGCCCTGGGAATAGGGATACCACTGTACAAGGGGAATACAGGTAAGTTAAATGTGCCAATAAGGTGTAAGCTAATCACACCAAGTTTAGAAGGGAGAGCACATGCACTGATCAGCAGTTTTAAAATGCCCAGAGCCCTAGAGCCAACAGAAAGAGGTTAGAAAAATAGGAGCAGGAAGGCAAAATGTTTGGGGATGACCCTGCAAAAATGGCCAGGTTCAACAGTACACCTTCCAGTCACAGATACAGGCATAGGGGCTTGGTGATAGTGTGATTTGTGTGACATGACAGCTCACCCATGCAGGATGTGTGTGATGTTACAGATGCTTGTACATTTGTCCAATACTATGGGACCTTCCAATGAGCAATGCTGTGTGAGTTTTCTCCTCGTTTGTGTTATTTGTGCCATGAGACAGGTGTTGTGCCCTGTGTGTGGCATGCAACCCCCCGGACATGGTACACCTCCTTTGCACACAGAGCTGTTATACATATTTCCTAGCAGGCACACATGTGTATGCATAGACATCATGCTTAAGAATGGCATGGTGGCTTATCATCTATTGCAATGTCTGTGGCTGAGTTACAAGGCACCATGGCACTAGACAGAGCAGAGAATGTGTTGCTGTGCCACCCTGCGCCAGCAATGTGCCATATCCTCCAGATACTGTGCATTTCTGTCCCCAGCCCCTGCGCTAGCACAGACTCAGGTGCCATGCTGAATCATGGGCACCATTGCACCATGGTGCAAAGATGCCTATGTTGTGGTTGTGATTAATTATGTGCAGGAAGATCTCCCTTCCTGCACATGACCAATAAAGGATGGACATTTAGGCCCTCATTACAACTTTGGCAGACGGCAAGCGCCGCCCGCCAAGTTGAAACCTAGTTTCCGCCCGCCGGCCCAGCGGGGATGTCGGCCGCAACATGGGAGCCGGCCCCAAATGGAGCCGCAGGTGTTGCGGCGGTGTGACGGGTGCAGTTGCACCCATCGCGCTTTTCACTGTCTACTATGCAGACAGTGAAAAGCTCCATGGGCCTTGGCAGGGGGCCCCGCAACTCCCCTTTTTGCCAGCCTTTTCATGGTGGTTAATACTGCCATGAAAAGGCTGGCGGGAGGGGGACTCGTAATCCCTGGGGGATTACAACCACCGGGACCAAAGTGGCGGGAAACGGCCGGTCCCGGCGGTGCGACCATGGCGCTTACGCTGCTGTCATAATTCCATGGGAAGCACCGCCAGCCTGTTGGCGGTGCTTCCAACAAAACAGCCCTTGCAGTCTTTGACCACCAGGGTTGTAATGAGGGCCTTAGTCTTCCTATGTGTGCTGCAGAATGCATCAGACATAGGATGATGGAAAATACTTTTGTGAAATCAGGTATGTTTCCTGGTTGCACCATGGTAATGCCACCGATAGGGTGGCAACATACACTGCACACACCTTCCAAACTAAGGGCCATATTATTAGGAAGTGGTGCATTGATTTCAATGCGCCTGTTTTCATGCGTCCCCCTGGCCCATCCTGACAACACCATGGGTGTGTAGTATTTTCTATCTGGTGCAACATGGCTGTCATTACCACAACAGAGTCAGATTGTTTGATGATGTCATTGTGTTGTGCTGGACTAGTGTCAAGATAAGTTGATGTTAGTGCAACAAAGGTCTGGGAGACCCATAGATTATGATAGGGGCATCGCTTTTATGCCTGCCCTGAGCAGGCATTTGAACTGAGGCGAAAAATTGCACAGTGAAATATAGAGAATTATGCTGCACCATTTTTTCTGGCATCCCTGCGTGGGAATGCCCCCCTTGCATACACTATGCCTGAAACAGCCATGATATGGCACAAGAGTTTTAAAAGTGGGACAATACATGCATATTGCTACTTTGTTACATGACACAGGTGAGTAGCTACCTTAACACCACCTTAGCATCATAGATATGACACTAGGGCAGCACTAAGAAAGCACAAGGGACATGCATATATGCCCCTAAGTATTGTGTGTGAAGGTGCGGCATTTACAAGACAGCGTTAATACAAAAAAATGTGGCATGTAACCCCCTTGTAAATGTGGAGTGAGCATTGCTCCACCAGAGCATCAGTAAAAGTGATGCTCAAGTGGTGCAAGGGTCTTGTACATAGACCCCTAAGTGTGGGTGATGTGCACTGGATGTGTGGACTGATGCATGTTGCATATTTGTTGATGAGCAGTTATTTATGAGGGCTCAGAGTTTGCAGAGTGTAGTGTGTGCATTGTTTGGCCCATGTTTCTGATGTGTTGTATGGGTCATGTAGTGTCTGCTGGCATACCTATGAGCTAGCCATTTCCATATTGTCCATCCTGGAAATGTTGATTGATATTAGAGTGCTTGAAGATGAAGGCATCATGAACACTTCCAGAATATTTTGCTAGGATATTTGTGAAGAGCGACCTGAAAAACTTCCGCCCCATCTCTCTTCTACCTTTCCCAGCCAAGGTAATAGAAAAGACCGTCAACAAACAGCTGACCACCTTCCTGGAAGACAACAACCTGCTCGACCCTTCACAAACCGGATTCCGAACCAACCACAGCACGGAAACCGCCCTCATCTCAGTCACAGACGACATCAGAACCCTGATGGACAACGGTGAAACAGTCGCCCTCATTCTCCTCGACCTCTCGGCTGCCTTTGACACCGTCTGTGACCGCACCCTAATCACCCGCCTACGCTCCACCGGGATCCAAGGCCAGGCCCTGGACTGGATCGCCTCCTTCCTCGCTAACCGCTCCCAAAGAGTTTACCTCCCTCCGTTTCGCTCAGAACCCACCAAGATCATCTGCGGCGTACCTCAAGGCTCATCGCTCAGCCCGACACTCTTCAATGTCTACATGAGCCCCCTCGCCGACATCGTACGCAAGCACGACATCATCATCACCTCCTACGCCGACGACACCCAACTTGTACTCTCCCTCACCAAGGACCCCGCCAGCGCCAAGACCAACCTACAAGAGGGTATGAAGGACGTCGCAGATTGGATGAGGCTCAGCCGCCTAAAGCTGAACTCTGAAAAAACGGAAGTCCTCATCCTCGGCAACACCCCGTCCGCCTGGGACGACTCCTGGTGGCCCACGGCCCTCGGCACCGCACCAACCCCCGCAGACCACGCCCGCAACCTCGGCTTCATCTTGGACCCTCTTCTCACCATGACCAAGCAAGTCAACGCCGTGTCCTCCGCCTGCTTCCTCACTCTCCGCATGCTCCGCAAGATCTTCCGCTGGATCCCCGCCGACACCAGAAAAACCGTGACCCACGCCCTTGTCACGAGTCGCCTGGACTACGGCAACACCCTCTACGCCGGGACCACCGCCAAACTCCAAAACCGCCTGCAACGCATCCAAAACGCCTCGGCCCGCCTCATCCTCGACGTACCCCGCAACAGCCACATCTCCGCACACCTGAGACACCTGCATTGGCTCCCAGTCAGCAAAAGGATCACCTTCCGTCTTCTCACCCACGCACACAAAGCCCTCCACAACAAGGGACCGGAATACCTCAACAGACGCCTCAGCTTCTACGTCCCCACCCGCCCCCTCCGCTCCGCTGGCCTCGCACTTGCTGCCGTCCCTCGCACCCGCCGCTCCACGGCGGGTGGGAGATCTTTCTCCTTCCTGGCGGCCAAGACCTGGAACTCCCTCCCCACCAGCCTCAGGACCACCCAGGACCACTCCGCTTTCCGGAGACTCCTAAAGACTTGGCTGTTCGAGCAGCGATAACCCCCCCTTTCCCCCCTAGTGCCTTGAGACCCGCACGGGTGAGTAGCGCGCTTTATAAATGTTAATGATTTGATTTGATTTGATTTGAAGAGGCCCGATGGTTCACGTTGGCCTGCAGTCTTATTGAATGGGTATGCTTCCTGTTGTGGTACAGGTGTTCCGTAACAGTAGGAGGGACAAGCTGCACATGCTTGCAGTCCATAGCACCCTAAATGTGAGGAAACCCAGTTATGGCATAGAGCCATTCTTTGATCTCCTGCTGCTGTTGTTGCATGTTGAAGAAGAGGATGTGGCAGGGAGCTAGGCGGATTATGGCATCCAGTGAAGTAGGCAGTAATGCTGAGAAGGAGGGCTGGGATATTCTACCCACTTGTGCTGCAGTTGTTTAGAAGGAGTCGGAGGCCAGCATGTGCAGCACAGCCAGGAGCTTTGTGAGGGGTGGAATGTTGGTTTGCCTTCCTGCTCTTGCCATTATAGTGGGTGGAATTTCTTGGAGTAGCCAGATGATTGACTCCCACTTCAAATGCTAATATCTTATGATAGCTTCTTTTTGGACCCCAGACATTGTTGTTCTTTGCTGATATATGTGCTCCCTCATCCTGTGCTGCATTTGTGCTTGCTGTAGTGGTGATGGTGAGTGATGCTGTGGTGCTGGTGTGCCTGGAGTCATCAATGGCATCGTCTGTGGGTTCCAAGCTGAAGCAGTAGCAGGTCCATGGTGTCCTGTATGTTGCCAGAGTATTTTGTGAATGTTCTTCTCATATACCCATGCCTTTGCATCATTTTAATGCCTAGTCAAACCAGGTGTTAACATTTTGTCTCTAGTGCAAGTTAGCATCATTTGTTTCTTAACGCGTCTTTTTTTGTGAGGCTTGTAAATATGACACCAGCGGGCTGTGTGTGGTGTGCACTATGGAAATGATATCATTTGTTAATATGAAAAATTGCAACTTGCAAGTGATAACAGGACATGATTTGACAGCGAACGGAGAGTGATAGAATCCTCGTGAGAGAGACATGATAATTGTGCCATTTAAGTAAAAAGCACAGAGTACATTACTTACTGCCACCCAGTTGCTGTTTTAGAGCCATAAAGCCCAAGCACTGAAAATGGATTCTGTTTATATTGTGCATTATATAGAAAACTAATATTGCATTGCTTCCATGTAATAATATTCCACAAGATGACGTTAAAGGTGTTTGCTAAACACTCTGGGCCTGATTACAACTTTGGAGGAGGTGTTAATCTGTCCCAAAAGTGACGGTAAAGTGACGGATATACCACCAGCCGTATTACGAGTCCATTATATCCTATGGAACTCGTAATACGGCTGGTGGTATATCCGTCACATTTGGGACGGATTACCACCTCCTCCAAAGTTGTAATCAGGCCCTTTGTGTTTATATATGTGTATCTTATAGCAAATGCATTTTTATCTTGACATGCTGTATACCAATAAGATATTGGTGTGGTATTATGTGATTAATACATCTTACACAGCCTCACAATATCATTTTTTACTAACTATAATGCATTGATTAATGTAATAGGAAGCACATTCAAGGCCAGACCCAGTGGCTTTGCCAAGCCTGTTTACTACTTCCTACTGTCATAGGTAAATTAAATGTGTCCACATCCAACACTGGAAAAATGAACGTAACTCCATAATGCTTACATAGTTAGTAATAACACACTGTATATTTGATTTTATTAAATTCTTTACACAATATTCATCATTAGGATTAGGGCTGTCACGTCCTATGTAAATATTTATGAAGATGCATGGGCTAGGAGACACAGACTAAACATACACCATCAAAGCAGGGCTTACTAGAGGTCTACAAATATTGGTGCCACTTTACTACCATGTCACGCACCTTCACGATACACAGCTCCACAAACAACAGACACCATTCTATAAAGGGTGTTCTAAGCCCTACTGAATAGATCTTTGCTAAGAAACATTTGAGACGGATTCAACATTCTTTTACTAAAGAACGTGTTAAACCTAAACTAGGAATTCACAGTGCTGTATTTGATATAAACCATCCAAAATATTGAAAGCTAAAATGTTGAAAGGCCAGGTTTTGATAGCTTCCTGAACTTCTGGAAGTTGGAATGTTTGGCTAGAGTGTGAGGGAGGTGGTTAATGTGCTGCAAAGCTAATATGGAGGAAGGTGACCTTCTTTGTCTCCTGTCCGTCACTTTGCTATGGTAATATCAAAGAGATTCGTGTTACTAGAACATTAAGTGGGGTGAGTGTATATTGTCAGATTAGAAGGTTTGCAAAGAAGAACCTATCCCGGATTTCTTCCATGGACCATGTAAAGGGCTTTAAATGTATTCTGATGCTATGGACGTCCTTGCCCCATACATGTGGGGCTAAGACTGAGTAAATAGGATTGACCATTCCAGTTTTATTGACAATAAGCAGGAAGCATTTTGCATATGCTACAAGCCTAATAGTTTACTTTCCCAGTGGAAAGTATAGTGAGCCATTTCAAATTGATCTTAATGTATCCTGCTGTACCATAAGCGTTTTCAATTAAAAAAACTAAGGAGAAATCATCTGGCTAAATAAAATACAACACCCAGAAAACACTATTTTAAACCACCAACAAATAGTTGCGCTAGACATGAAATTGGAATCAAATGACATTTTCTCTACAGCAGTCCAGTATATATTAAAAACCCATATGCCAGTGACTATATCCAATGAAAATAATTTGTATATGGTTATGTGGAATTTTCACCATGGTGGGAAAGACAAGCTGTGCATATTCATATACTCAGTTTGAGATGAGTTATATTCTTTATCTACTTCAGCTTGGCGAGTGAAGATCTAATTCAATACATGCTTTAAAAGTTTAAGCTAAAAAAAGTAAGTGTGAGGTGCTATGAAGTGGGATTCAAGTGTCAGCAGAGACGTTTTAAGGCATGGGCAAAGTGGGCTGTGGCCCATGGCTCCAGCCTTCCAGGGAGCTCCCTGATAGAGCCAGCTCTGTTCTGCAGAGTCTTGCCCTGATGGTCTTGAATAATTCTTAAACAGATGGTTTTAATACCGTTTTCCTTTAATTTATTTTAATGTGGGCAATGTGTGAGCAGTCGCGGCTCGCAGGTATTAAATGGGGCAGGGCTGGGTGGCATGGCACGTGGCCGGCAGAGTGGGGGTGGATAATAACATTTATTTTAAATTGTAAAAAGTAAAACCTACCTGCGCCACTCCTCTGGCACTCGGTGCTGCAGGTAGGCACAGGCTCCCAGCCTGCCCTGCGCCGCTCCTGATGCTGCTCAGAGCAACATTAGGATTGGATTGAGCCCTCTGTGCATGTGTTTGGCCGGCCCGAGACATGCGCACAGTGCACTCCCCTTGTCATACCCCATGGCCCTCCTCCTTTAACAACCAAATGATAATAAACAGAGTTTATTATCGTTTGGTTGTTAAAGGTTTGCAGCCGCTGCTTCTGGCGGGGGCAACGCTCCTCTTCCCTAATGGAGGAGCCGCCCCTGTGTGTGAGAGTCTATTACAAACATTTTGTAGAGAACCAAGTTTATGTTTCATGCAATATCCACAAAAAAGTTTGTTTTAGATAAAAAAAAGGATGTCACATATGAGCAATGGGAGGGTGTCACAGAGATTATTTGCAGTAATATTGGTGAGCAGCTGCTGTGTTAAAATATTGAAAACACAAAGCATTATCCCATTAATATTAGATGTTAATACATTTAGAATTTGGATAAGTATGTTTGGGCACTTTTATGGTAAAGGGTGCACGAAAGAGCTGAAACCGAATCATAAATTAAAACCAGTTTCGAACAGGGGCCCCCTAAAATACGTTAGACCCAGGGCCCTCAAAATTCTTATGATGTCCCTGAGTGTCAGTTTCACATTCATACTTAACTTAGGGTCGTGGCAGGCTTGTTGTTTTTGGACAAGAGTTGTTAGACTCTGACCCAAAAGAGACTTTCAAATATTGTACACTTTAAATTGAAGATGACTGTTTTTTTCACTGTTTTGACTGAGACTTCTACCACTTGCACATATTCTAACATATTTGAGATAATGTTTTATAATTTCTAAATTTAGTGCAGGTATCCACCAGAACCACTGGCTATTATAGTTAGGGACGTATATCACAGACTTAAATAAAAAAATGGAAAAATCAGAGATTGTGAGATGATTCCTGCGGACAGATAAAAATAGTAGTATTGCCAAGGGCTGCACCCTTACAAAGCATTGCTCTAAATGCAACAGGAGGTGAGGCAGAGGGAACAAAATCAGTGTTGCCAAAAATTACTGAAAGATCAGGGGCAGTGGTGGCCTGTAATGTGTAGCCGGGGTGAGGCAAGTACACACACACACACACCCTCAAACTTATTGGGCTGCAGTGATGATGTCCACTGATGGGAGGGAAGCCTCTGTTGTTTCCTGATGGAAAGAAGATCCTGCCTCCTCCTCTCAATAGCTGACCTTGCCAAATGTCAGTCAATGAAATGAGAACCTTCCTTGCCTCGTCAAAGAGTGAGATGAAGTAAGTGAGAATTGGTAACCCACACCCTACTCTGTGATGAGTGTCACTGATGGACGCTTGGCCCTGGACACTTCAGGGCTAAAACTGAAGCTCTCAGGTCTATCAGTAATGCTTGCTGTCATCATGAGGAATAGGCCCATAGGGCTGTGAAATCTGCAGCCCAACAAAATTCAGCTCAGGCAGCCAGGGGCCTGCACATTTTGTGTATGTACAGCTCCTGGCTGCCTGACCATGAAGAGTGTCTGTCAGGTTGACCTGTGCTTGGAAAAAGGTAGAGGGATGGGGCCACTCTGCCCTTAACAATGAGCCACTGCTGATGAGGGGATCTCCCAATGTTGCCATCTGCCTCAAACCTCAGTTTCATGAGATTGACTGATTATTCATATTTCTTCTGCGCCCACTCTCCATAGGGCTTTTCGTCTCAGTGTTAGAGTACCTTCAAATAAATGTTTTTTGACTTTCCTGAATCATTTAAGAAAGGAGATTTCCCTGATATTTCTGAGTCAGGAGTTCCAGAATGATGGGGTTGAAAAGGAAAAGTTTCTTCTTCCTGTTCACATTCGTTTTTATCCAAGATATATTATGGAGGCATTGGTCTTTGCTCCTGTGGACCCAACAAGGCTGATGAAATAAGATTCTTTAGACAATGTATTTGCAGTTGTTGGATTTTAAAGGGACTCAAAACACGACTTAGGGAAGAAGTAACTATTTGAGTGTAGTACAGAGTGCTATTAGAATCTAAAAACTGCAATCACAATAAGAATTTTCTTCTTGAACGTAAGATTAACAAAGGGACTTCAAACCGGTGACAATCAAGTGTAAATATTTCTGTAATAGATGTGGATAGAATCTGAAATTCCCATAAACGGATTTGCCATATTTATCTTTATGCTTAATGTGTGTTAGAAATAAGGGGCCAGATGTATCAAGAATCCACTTTGCGATTCTCTAATGGCGAATTTTAAAAAATCGCTATTTCAGAGTCACAAAATGGTATGCATCATATTTGCGATTCGGTAATAGCGATTTCTTAAAAATCAAAAATGCTATTACCGAATCGCAAATAGCGATTCTGAGCCCATTCGCACCTATAGGCCTGTAGGCCCATATTTGCTAATTTTTTGCATTTCCAAAATTGCGAATTCCTAACTGGAATTCGCAATTTGGAAAATGCAAAACCCCAGGGTGCTGGGGGCCTAAGCCCCCCTCTGCTGCACCCCAACAAATTATTTAAGGACATGTAAGGCACACACATGCATGCCAAAGGGGCATTTTTAATGCATTTTAAAAAGTTGCACTTGAAGGTAATTGCGATTTCTTAATGCCCAATTCGCATTAAGGAAAAGCTTGATACATGTGCTTAAGAAATCGCAATTAAGAATTCCCTATTTGCGGTTTCTTATTTAGAGAATCGCAATTTGCGATTCTCTAAACAGGCTTGCAATTTTAAGGAATTGCTATTTTAGCGATTCCTTAAAATTGCATAGCGAATGCCTTTCATACATACTGAAAGGCATTTTTGCATTCGCAAACGGCCATTCGTACCGTTTGCGAATGCAAAAACGCTTGATACATCTGGCCCAAGGTCTCTAGTTGTCAGTGGTTTGCACTCTGTCCAAGTAGGAACCCTCACTCTAGTCATGGTGAGGGAGTCACACAGCTAAGATAACCCCTGCTCACCCCCTTGGTAGCTTGGCACAGTAAACATCCTTAACAACGCATCCTAAAAGACACAGACGTTTCTCATGCAAGCGTAACCATGCTTGCCTGAGCACCGCATGGCTTTTTCTGTGCCTTAAACACGTATATGCATGGTTCAGGCACAGGAAAAAGCCATGTGTTGTTCGGGAGAAGATGCAGTGAGGTAAGTGGGGCTGGGGCAGTGGGGGGTGGATTAAGGGATTGGGTGGGTGGGGGTCATGCGTGGGCTATTTTTTTTTTAAGGGGTGTGTGAGTTTTTTTTTTTAAGGGATTAGGGTGAGGAGTCCGGCTATTTTTTTTATTTTTTTGGAGGGTCAGGAGTGGGGGGGGGGGGTTGGCTATTTTTGGGGCTCAGGGTACTTTAGTTTATAGGGGTGGGGTTGGGAGTTACAATAGTATGTTTTTCAGGACTCGGGTGGGTGGGGACGTTGGGTACTTATTGGGGAAGGTTTTAGGGCTCAGGGCGGGTGGGGGTGTTGGGGTAGTTTAGTTTTTAGGTGTGGGGTTTGGGTACTTGTTTATTTAGGGTTCAGAGAGGGTGGGAGGTCGGGGAAGTTTCGTTTTTAGAGACTGGGTGAGGGGCAGGATAGGTTTTTTTTTCTAGGGCTCAGGGCATGCGGGGGTGTCGGGTAGTTTAGTTTTATGGGTCTGGGTAGGTTTTTTTTAGGGTTCAGGGTGGGTCGGGTGCTTTAGTTTATAGGGGCAGGGATGGAGGGTTAGGATAGTATATTTTTTTAGGGGGCAGGGTAGTTTAGGTATTAGGAGTTGAGGTAGTTTTGGGCCCCAGGGCGGGTGGGGGGGTTGGATGACAGAACCACGCATGCCGTTTCACATGCGTTTCCACACATGCCTTTTCTAGGCATGCTTTTACAACAAAATTTGTTGTAAAGGCATGCGTGGTAAAGACATGTGTGGAAACGATGCGATCGTGGTTCCAACCACGTTGGTAAGGCATGCGTTATTCCAGCATGCGTGGTTCTATCATACAACCACTTGGCACAAGCAGTCAGGCTTATCTCAGAGGCAATATGTTAAGTACTTGTACACACACACACACACACACACACAGAGTAACATAGTGAAAACACCACTAAAGTACTCCACACCGTTGTAAAAATAGCCAATATTTCTCTGAGTAAAAGAACACCAAAACAACAAAAATCCAATATACGCAAGCAAAGATTAAAAAAAGATTACAAAAATTAATAATTAAATGGCTGTAAAGTGCTTAGAAACACAATAGCTTCAACTGGGGCCATCACAACATCTTTGATGGAGTCATTCCCAACAGTCCTACACCGCTCTCAAGGGAGTTTGGGACGGTCACGGAGTTGCATGGACCCCAGGCGCAGTACCTTCAAAAACGATGAGGAAACAAAGATTTTGCACAGAGTCGGGGAGGTGAGGTATTGCTGGAGCGGGTGCGGCATCAGTTCCTTACTGCTACAGAGGAGAAGAGGCATCAGTTCTTTACTGCAGGGGAGGTGAGGAATTGGTTCCTTATGGTTGCAGGGCCACAGGCGCTGCGGTAGAGTCGGGTGTTGTGGATGTCGGTGACACAGCACTCGGGACTCATGCTGTGGCAGGACTTTGAAGGCAGTGCAGTGACATCGGCCCTGCAGCGTCGGTTGCAGCTGTTGCACTCAGCGGGGACCACGGCTGTGGTGCAGGCAGCAGCATGAAGCTGGACAGTGGCGCCAGTTCCGAAGTCACTCTGGAGTCAACGTACTTCTTTTCTTCTTGATTACACCAGAACTCACTCCCAAAGGCCCAGGAACTGGATTTGGCATCATTTAGGGGGTCATTTTGACCTTGGCGGTCCGAGACCGAGACCGCCAGGGCTAAAAGGATGGAAGCACCGCCAACAGGCTGGCGGTGCTTCCAGCCCTATTACGGTTTCCCATCGTTTTAGCCCCGGCGGTGATAATCCGCCAGGGCAGCGCTGCAAGCAGCTCTGCCCTGGGGATTATGACACCCCTACCGCCAGCCTGTTTCTGGTGGTTTGCACCGCCAGGAAGAGGCTGGCGGTAAGGGATGTCCTGGGACCCTGGGGGCCCCTGCACTGCCCATGCCCCTGGCATGGGCAGTGCAGGGGCCCCCTAACAGGGCCCCGGCCAGCTTTTCACTGTCTGCATAGCAGACAGTGAAAAGCGCGACGGGTGCAACTGCACCCGTCGCACGGCCTCAAGACCGCCGGCTCCATTAGGAGCCGGCTCCTATGTTGCGGCCTCATCCCCGCTGGGCCGGCGGGCGCAAACTTGGTTTGCGCCGGCCGGCCCAGCGGGGATGTCGTAATGGGGGCCGCGTGAGTGCGGCCGCATTGGCGGCTGCACATCGGTTACCGCCTGGCGGGCGGCGGGAGCTGCCCGCCAAGGTCGTAATGACCCCCTTAGTGAGTTAGGACTCTTAGCAAGAGAGCCCAAGTGTTGGCAGATGAAGTATTTGATGGTCCTGAGACTTCTAACAGGAGGCAAGCTCAGTCCAAACCCTTGGAGAACCTTTGGAAGAAGGATGTAGAAAGCAAAGTCCAGTCCTTTCACCCCCAGGACAGAAGCAGCAGGCCAGCACACCAAAGCAACAGGCAGAGTGGCAGCTCCTCCTGCAGCCTCTAGCTCGTCTTCCTGGCAGAATGTCCTCAGTCCAGAAGGATTCTAAAGTTGCGGTCTCAGAGGTCCAATATGTATACTCATTTCTGCCTTTGAAGTAAGCAAACTTCAAAGGGAAGTCTTTGTAGTCCACAAGACCCTGCCTTTCCTGCCCTGGCCTCAGACATACTCCAGGGAGTTGGAGATTGCTTTGTGTAAGGACAGGCACAGCCCTATTCAGGTGCAAGTGTCAGCTCCTCCCACCACTCTAGCCCAGGAAGACTAATCAGGATATGCAGGGCACAACTCAGCTCCCTTTATGTGACTGTCCAGTGAATTCACAAACAGCCCAACTGTCATCCTGGCCCAGACGTGTATTCCACAATCAGGCAAAGGCACAGAATGGTTAAGCAAGAAAATACCGACTTTCTAAAAGTGGCATATTCAAATTTAGAATTTCAAAACCAACTTTACCAGAAAATATATTTTAAAATAGTGAATTCAAAGTCCCCAAATTCTACATCTCTATCTACCCCCAATGGAATGGAAAATGACACTTGAAATACATTTCAAGGCAACTCCCAGGTTAGCCTACTGGAGGGATAGGCCTC
Source organism: Pleurodeles waltl (assembly GCF_031143425.1). Taxonomy (NCBI): domain Eukaryota; kingdom Metazoa; phylum Chordata; class Amphibia; order Caudata; family Salamandridae; genus Pleurodeles; species Pleurodeles waltl. Next base: position 697,989,720 of record NC_090442.1, on the reverse strand, counting down.
GAATTAGTGAAAACCGAATTGAGCAGTATTTCACTATCAGGACATGGAAAACACACCAGTACATGTCCTAGCTTTGAAATAGACTGCACCCTGCCCATGGGGCTGCCTTGGGCCTACCTTAGGGTGACTTACATGAATTAAAAGGGAAGGTTTGGGCCTGTCTAGTGGGTGCACTTGCCAGGTTGAACTGGCAGTTAAAACTGCACACACACACTGCAGTGGCAGGTCTGAGGCATGCTGCAGTTCTACTCATGTGGGTGGCACATTCAGTGCTGCAGGTTAACTAGTCACATTTGCTTTGTACAGACCCTGGGCACACATAGTGCACATTACTAGGGATTTACTAGTAAATCAGATATGCCAATGATGGATAAACCAATCACCAATACCATTTAGACAGAGAGCACTTTCACATTAGCACTGGGCAGCAGTGGTAAAGTGCCCAGAGACCTGGTGAAAGCAAACTCGAAATTCAGCACAGGAACAAGAACAGGAGATTAGAAGCCGAAAAGTCAGGGGAAACCACAGCAAGAGCTGACAGGTCTAATAACATGTTTAAACATTCCATTAATTGCATATCACTATAATTATTATATTTAAATTTCATAGCCTTACATGCAAGGGAAAAATGCTGTTTAACATTTGTGTTCCAGACTTAAGTGGCGAGAGAAAACAACAGACTAGTAGAGAATTGGTCACCTTCCTGACAAGATATTTCTTCATTGACTCTTGCAGTTATAGGTTTCCTAACCCCAACTTTATGAGTCAAAGATGGTGTTAAACCTCAATTTCATGAGGCAATGTGTACCTGAGTTAAGGCACCTTCTGGCACATGAAAAATATCCAGAATACAATCAATTAAATAAAAGGGCCTACTCAATAACTGAGGTCTAGATGAGCACATTAGTTTAAAAGATTTATTACAGAAATTTAAAAGAAGTGGAGTAGAGTCGATGCAATGAAAGGCTCTTAGCAAATAGGGCATTACAGAGTAGTGCAGAAATAAAATATTCCAAGCCCCGCATGAGTCGCAAAGTCAAGAGAGAAACAGACAGCATCCCAAGTAGAACAGGAAGGTCTTTTGGCTTACCCCAAAATTAATGAGACAACGGAATAAACATTGTTGATGATTTGAAATGCAAAACAATAAACAAAAATACAGAAACAAGCATTCTTCAAACACATACACAAATCATAACACATTTTATTTAATTTGCAAACAAATATAAATAAGAAAAATGAAGAATGTAATTTTGATAGGAAGGTTTGAGCTTTTCTAAATTCAATTGAAGCTACACATCAGCCATACTATATTCTGTTTGATGCACCTGCACTGCCTCCATGAATCAATCTGAGGATTCTAATTAGATTTTTAGCCCCAAATGTCAATTTACTTTACATTTACAGTACATCTTAACATTTTCAATTGTACATTTAGCCACTTTATTTATGTACACTTTATTAATATGTTAATATTATTTAATTTTCTAAGCAATCACCGACCCCCCTCAGGAAGTTTTTCGGACCCCCATGGGAACCAGTGAACTATAAACGTGAATGCTGGAGCATTTTCATCCTTTGCAGGAATCAATGCTCATTGAGGTTGATGGACCTTTGGACCCAGATAAGAGTGTGGTAGAACCATGAACACAATTTTCAATACAAGTCAAGAAAATTACGTTGTATGACCCATTTGGCCATACAAGGAAAACTCCAGTCAATAATATAGTGAAGGGGATTTATTACAAACTAAAGCTCAAAGTCATGTAGACAACTCTCAAAACAAGGTTGTAAAGATACAGAATCACCAAGGGTTGCTCAAGGCAACAAAATAAGTGTAGGCAAACTAACATTGAGAGAACTAGGCATTCAATAAGAAAAGTACAAAACATTAACAAAATTAGTTGTGATATAGAATTTACGCTTTGTTCAGGCTTAGCAGGCATCAATCAGTTTCAAATTCATCAAAGTTTGAATTTAGCTGGGCACAGGGTAACCCTACAGTTGGCCAAATCAGGGAATAATATGTGTGGTTCAGAACACATGTGGGCAAAAGACAAAAAGGATAAATAGGGCAAAAAGAATTCAGAAAAAGGAAATAGGCCTCAAGGTCCTATCTAAGGTGGGTAAAAGATAAGTCAAAAGGGACTTCTCAATCAAGAGTCTTCTGCAAGGCTCATGGAGAAATTCTAAGTCTCAATAGGGCATCTCAAAGGGGCAAGGCAGAGAGGAAGATACCTCTCCAAAGGGCTCAGCATTCAGGGATTCTTCATCAGCAAAGGTTCTGGTCGGAGGACATCTCGAAATCTGACCAGAGTCCAACTGGTCAACAATATATTCATCATAAAGCATTCCGATTCGCCAAAGGTAACAGTCCATATTACGTTGAAGGGGCATCATCCAATAAAAATCGATCACACGACTTCAGGTTGCAACTTCAAAATTTCTTCCCATGTCTGTCATGAGAACATCTTCCATCCATGTAGCGCCTCATGAGATTGAATCATTTGTATAATTTGTTAGTCTATTTGCTCAGGATGTTACAAACTCAGGGACACAATTGCACTTTCTCTCTATGTGTAAACAACAGGGCCTTTTACCAAAAGCTAGTCCTCTCATGGGAATGAAGTCTAAAAGAAAGCTAAAGTTATGAAAATGAATCAGCATGTCCGGCACAGTCATGAAATACAAGACTTACCGGCCTTCCGTAGGCTAATGCAAGTGAATTGCAGCAATACATTTAATTTATGTGTTTTAATGAACACAATTTTAATATGAAAACTTATGAAATCAACATAAATAATACCTCAACAATATGCATGTTAAATTCACTTGAAGCGGAGAAACTCTGTTAATACATTTAAATTGATATAACGCAGAACTGCATTTCTCTATTTTTCAACACATATTTAAATCATTAATCTTTTAACACATTCTGTTAGCCCAAGGTTCACATTATAATTCAATATCAATCAGATCTTGCAGGCATTTGATTTATAAACTATGCCGCCAGGGTTTCTAACACTAATTCAAATGGATGCACAGTTTAAAATAACTTATCATTGCATCTTCTTTCTACATTCAAGTTATTAGTACGTTGGTTAACATAATGCATATATTGTCACGCATTGATGACTTTTGTGACATTAGGGACAGAACAAAAATGTATCAGTCCACTCCTTGATGGTGAATTAAGCCATCACAAAATACTCCAATTCTCATTTTAATGAGACAGCTCAAACTTTCAGAGGCTTAGTCAGATATGGCCTTCTGTAGTCCACTAACCGCTTAAGGTTGCAATAATATATACTTCTCCTTGTCTCCATCTCAATCTCCTCTTTTCTCTGACTGTTCTCTGCTCTCTTTTCTTTCAATCTTTCAATCAATTTGTAAAGGCCAATTGCAACCATGACACTCAAAGCTTTCACCAGCAGAGGCCTCAAAATAGTTCCCACAATTTCTCTTCCCAAGTTTCCAAACCACCTTCCAATAGCTGAGAAACCACTACCCATTGTTTCCCAGACATTTGTCTCTATTAACTCTTTCGGGCTTTTTTCAAGTCAGTCATATTTAAAATGTACTTTCTTATCTCTTTACTATTGTCAGGTATGTAAGTGCAACATTATTGCACATGTAACATTTTGCAAACTCCGCCTCCCTTTGCAAGGAGTTTGTCTAACGCAAGGCGATTTTGAAGAACCCATTGATCTCATAGCAACCATTTTCATGTCCTTTAACAATATGGCACCTGCAGTGTCTATAGCTAATTTATCTCCTAATGTTGACAGCTTTCTAATCTTGATATCATTCAAGATCACACCTTATGGTGAAATTATGGCATCAGAAATATCTCCCACAATCTCTGAAGCACCAGCTCCTCTTTTGACTTTGAAATTTGATTTCTCATCCCAAACTGGATCATTAAAATGGTCCACATGATATATTTTTGAAACAAAATATTTCCAGGTAACATATTCTATACCAGCCTTTGAGAATCATATGATAGGCATTTTTCCCGCATATAAAATAAACACCTGGTATGGCAGAGTCTTGTCCAACTAACAGAAATGTCCAAACACCTTTAAACAGAAACACATTTTTACATTCACTGATTCCTACAAAAAGGGTGTCAGTCTTGGACCTAGGTCTATTACACATAATTTCCCTACATGTAGATAATCTTAAACCATGAATCCTTGATTTCCAGTCACTAAATGTGTTGCCTTTTTCCCAATTTTGCTAAATTATTCCTATAATGCTCACCGTGTCCAATGAAACCCTTCTCTACTGAACTAAAAAATGCAGGTTAAATTATTCTTTTGGGCATAAACTGTTCCAAATCTCAATGTAAGCTCAAAGAAACCTTCAACTGTTCCAATGTTTTTCATCTTGGCAATGTTACTCAAATGATTCCTGATGGGGACAATGGAAAAAACTAGGTCATACTTTGAATAGAAATATTGATAATAGTCCTGCTGATACAACATTGTTAATAACAAATTACAGGAAATTCCATAGGTTAGAGGAAATCTATGATATGTGAGTCCTTCACTTACTGATGAAGGCAACCGCCTGCACATGAAACAGTCTCTAACTTCCATAGTGTCTACGTATTCATATAGGAACCTTTAATACACATTAGCTGATAAATCACCTCTAAAATTATCAGTGTGTAAATATTTATCATCTTTATACAGGGCATCTTCATTTGCAAAAGGATATGCTAAGTTCCGGAAACTTGTGGATGTAACTTGCTCTACAGTGGGTAAACTCAATACAATGAACAATAATATAATCATGATTAATGTCACTACTACTAAACCTATGCATTTATATTTGCATTTGCTACCTTTATTGCAATTCGACTCCATGAGTTCTCTAATTTCAGACCAAAAATGCAAATTAAAAAATGAAAATCAAAAATACAAAGTGAATGTAATGAATCACTGTTTCTTTTCAGTCTTATTTATTTGTGACCAAAGCAGTAATCAAAAATAGTATCTTTAAAATGCAACTGTATTCATAAAGTTCCTTGAATTTCTAGAAAGGTCATCAAGAGTTTTCTCTACGTGTAAATGTTCAAAAGCTTCTACTAAAAGTTCAAATGTTTGCAAATTCTTTCTCCCAGACATTGGCAGCAAAATATGTCCATTCAGATGCTGAGTATCTATGGCTTGATACTCTCTCAGTCTTTGATCTTCTCTTTACTTGACCCTCAGTATCACTGACTCTTCAGTATCCTCAGCAACAGTCGAAGGCACTTGTACAGCTGGCACAGTTTGCTTTTTCGGCCAATTGTCTACTGGTACAGCTCTTTTATCTAGCACAACTGGTCCTTCATCAGCATCCGAGCTAACACAAGTCAACTGATTTTGTCTCTGCCCTTCTGTACCACCCACTGTTGTTGACTAGCTTAGAACACCATCAAACAGAGATTGCACTGTACCAGCCACTTGTGCTGTCCCAACAGGTTGGCTAACCTGATGCCTCTCACTCACTGTAACTGACCCTTCTGGAACAGGTGCTGTATCATCAAAGAGACCTGGAACTTTGCAAGTGTGGATCATGTGTACCCAGTTCGGGAGACTTACACACTTCACAGCTGTAATTGTTACTAAAACTACCAGATGAGGGTCTTTGCAAAGTGGTTCCAAGCATGTTTTCCTCACGTGCTTCTTGATCATGGTGAGACAAAGAATGAACCACATCAGCCAGTCCTTTGCAATAGTCCAGCACCAAGTCATCTGTAATGCTCAAAAGCACATTTGCAGGCACTGCTGGCAATCTCATGGCTCTCCCCATAATAGTCTCACGAGGGGAGAACACAGTCTTTCTGTTGCGTGCACTGTGCATACTCATCAAGACAAGATGCAATGCATCTGCCCATTTCAAAGTGATTGATAAACATACTTTCGCCACTCTGGACTTCAGGGTTCCATTAATTTGTTCTACAAGTCCTGAAGTCTCAGGTCTGTGGCTGCAGTGCAATTGTTGCTCAACTTGTAATGCCGCACACAACAATTTAAGGATCTCACTGTTGAAATTAGTTCCTCAGTCTGACTCTAGAGAAGTTGGAAAACTGAAATGTTGTATCAACTTCCTAAGTACCAGCTTTGCTACTGTGGAACTATGATTTATCCTGGTCAAAGAAGCTTCAACCGAGTGTGAAAAAATGCAAACAATAACTGAAATGTATTTCAGTCTATCGCATACAGGTAATTCTATAAAATCAAGCTGCATTCTGTTGAACGGTCCTTCTGATCTGCCTATATGACTAGTGTGGCAACTGTCCGTTTCCCTTCATTCATCTGCTGACATGTGACACATGTTAAACCGTGTCTGTCTGAATGGTCTGATCATTGTACTTCTATCTATGTGTGCTTGTCCATCATAATATCTAGTCATATAGGATGACAAGATATTTGGCAACACTGCTCTTCCATCACTTGAAACCCAAATATCATCCTCATTTATTTTGACACATCCTGCTCTGACCCAACTCTGCTGCTCTTCCTCTGTCACTTCTTCCTGCAATCTCTTAAATTGTTAGTATCAATAGCGGTAAACAGACTTGTCTCATTACTTGTTATAATGCTCCATTCCCCGTTAAAGATGGTGCAACTAAGGGTGCAATATCTTGCCACTTCATTAGCATAAGTATTGCCTACGTTTACTGATCAGTACATTTTTTGTGGGCCATAGAGTTTACTTCAGCAATTCTTGCAGGCAGCTGTAATGCATTCAACAAGTTGTAAATCTTATCACCATTCCAGATAGGGGATTCAGAGGATGCCATAAATCCTCTGTGGGACCACAAGTGTCCAAAATCATGAAGGACACCAAAACCATACTATCAGTGAAGATGGTCACTTTAAGCTGTTCAGAAACACAGCAGGCTCTAGTAATAGCAATCAATTCAGCTTTTTGAGCAGAAAAGTCTCCTTGAAGTCAGGAGACTTCTACCCCACCTGAGAGTGTGCAAACAGAATAGCCAGCTTCCAGGGTACCCTCTTTATCTCTTAAACAGGAGCTATCAACAAACATGACATAATCATTTTAATCTAGGGAAGAATCTGGAAAGGCAGGTCTTGGTTTGGTGCACAATTCAGTCACATCGAGACAGTCATGCTCAGACTCATGCTCACTTGCATTGTCAACAGTGTTCATTAATAACATAGCTGGGTTCAGAATTGTACTGAGTTTGAGATTTTCATTCAGGAAAGCAAGTATAACTTGCTTATAGCGGGTCAATCGTACACTTATTAAGTATTGGGTCTTTGCACGGGTTAACATAATTTCCACTGAATGGAAAAAAAATGTTCAGGGGATGACCCATAACAATGCCTTCTCACTGCTCAATGTTGATGCCTAATGCAGCAATGGCTTTCAAACAACCGGGCAAAGCTGAAGGCACATGATCAAGTGTGGCCGAAAAATATGCCACAGGCTTGTTTGCATTTCCATCCTGCTGTGTCAGAACTGAGAGAGCACTTCCATCCCTCTCACAGCAAAACAAAGGAACACATTTATTATAATCAGGCATACCTGTTAGCTGGGGGTCGGCATTGGCTTTCCCTCATCTCTATGAAGGCACGCATGCAGTTATCATCCAATGGTACCAAATCAGACACATCCTTGTGTGTCAGCCTCTGTAAACACTTGGCCTAAAGGGAAAAGTTTGGATTCCAGTGGCGACATTAGCCAACCATTCCCAGGAACATTCAAACTTCCTTCTGTGTGACAGGGAGATTAATTTGCATGATTGCTGAGATTCTTTCTTGTGACATCTTCCAAACACCTTTTTTCAATGTGGTGAGCTAAATACAGGACTTCTTTCTTGCAATACTGTAATTTTGAAGGGGAAGCCATATGTCAGTTTTCTTCTAAATGATTCAAGAGAGCTATTGCATCTCTTCTGCATGTTTCTTGGGTGTTTAATGCAACTCACAAATCATTTTTATATTGTACTAAGACTGAGCGATATGGCATCTTAAGGGACTCCAGATTCTTCTTCAAGAGCTGGTTGACAATGGATGATGACTCAGTAAACCATCGAGAAGTTTGGCACCCTGCCAAAACACAACTGCCAAATTTGAACGCAAAGAGAAATTAACTTTCCTCATGCAATGGCATGGAGAAAAAAGCCTGGCAAAGATCAATACAGTAAACCGTTCTGCTTAATAGGGAATTTGGAATAAAATCACTGCAAGATTCGGTACCACCGGACTACTTGGGATGACAATCTTGTTCACTTTTCTCAGGTCTTGAACTATGCAAGACTTTCAATTGTTCTTCCACAGTTCTAACATAGGAGAGCAACATGGGCTTCCCAAAATCGTTTTCAAGATACCATGTTCAATTATACTATTTATTAGGGGTGTAATTCCAGCAATTGTCTTGGGTGTCATATTATATGGGGGTGTCTTTGGATACACTGCATTTGGCTTCACTGTTATTTTAATAGGCCCAACTCCTTTAATGAGTCCTATATCTTTTCCTGAAAAATCCTACACCTCAGGTTTCATTGAGTCTTTTAGGTATTTGGACAAATTATTATATGTCATTATTGGGTACAAAGGGACACTGGGGTACTGCTTTACAATTGTACAGGGCCTACCTTCTTCAATTGATTAGATTTCAATTCCATGGGGTGTGCAGCTAATAGAACAGTTTAGCTTACAAGTAAGCTTACAGGATTTGAATTCCACACCCATGAATTGGTGCTCATCTTCAAACAAACCTATAGTCAACTGCTCATTGCAAGTCCTACAACTTTAATTATTTTGCCTGTAATGGGAAAATATGGCAGTTCTTCTTCTTTTCTGACAGTGGAACGTGTAGCTCCAGTGTCAACCAAGAATGATACATCATGGCCTATAATGTTGGCATTTACATAGGGACAAAGTTGATCTATTTCTAAGAATGCTGCTAACATGCAATCATCATCATCTGAGCTATCAGCCTGAAGAACGTTTGAAAATTCTACATCACTCAGGTCCATCAGGGGAAACTGTGATGCTACCTGATTCACATTTGGATTTGGCATCTGATTTATATTCTGTTGGGAAACAAGCATTTGCTGTTAAAGCATCTGGGCTTGTGGTACCTGCATCTCCAACTCCAATATTCTGCACCTGGTTATTCACATTATTTTAGGGACACTCTCGACATCCATCAAAATTTCTGCAAGCATAGCACAAATTAGTTCTCTTCAAAGCCTGAATATCAACAATACCTCTACTCTGATCTACATAAACACCACATCCTCTACCTCTAGGCTGAACAACATTTGTCACCTCCTGTGGCACACCTTACATTCCGCCAGTACTGACCATCATCTTTGGGCCCTGACTAACTTTCTGTACAGCCTTCCATTGCATCACCATTACCTTATCTTTCACCTTTTTCTGTTTCAGTTCCATTTCATTGCTGCAGTAGTTTGCATACCGCAGGATCTCGTCAAACGGTTGGTTCTGCCAACAAATCAGGTGCTGCTGAATCATCTCACTAATGTCTGGCTTCAATCCTTGCACAATTCTGAACACAAAACGACCCATATCTTTAGGTTCTATGGTTTCTGTACGACTATGCTGTTTAATGTTTGAAAGCTTGCAGCAGTCTTTCATAATATGTATGAATCAGCTCCTCTGACTATTGTGGTGTTCTGTTAATTTTCTACCAATGATTATCTTTCAGAGACACTTTTCTTATTCAAAAACTCAGTTACTTCATAATACTTTTTCATCACATCTTCAGATGGTGCCTCCGTAGCTGGATCTCTTTGAGGTGAACAATCAGTCCAATCGACATTCACTTTGCATTCAGTCCACAAGGCAGTCGGAACCACAATGTCAAACAACATGTTAAAATCTTCCAACAGGTATTTTGAAAGTTTCACAAATCTCTCTGCCTGCTTGACCACTCCACAGTTTTTTCTCTCAATCTGGAGTAATAATTTGTGAATGAAAAAATATCACTCCTACTCAATTTCAACTACAACATGAACAACAGCATTTTGTTATGAACGAATGGAGTACAGTGAAAAGACAGTCTAATATTAGTTGCAGTTTGGTGACTGAGCAGGGATTTATCAAAGAATTATCAAGAACAGCATGAACAATAACAATGGAAATTAACAAAAATATAACTCTACTTGACTACATGCTGCAGAAATAACAAACCATGAGGTGTGCAGTGGGAGGGCAAGACTGACAAGTGTGACATCCATTTAGAACAATATGGCTGCTAGGCCCAAATAGAGGCCTAAGTGAGTAAAAAACTCACTTCTGCGCAATATAGGAGCATTGTTTTAAATGTAACAATACTAAATGAGTGTGTACATTTATAATCAAGTGAGAAACATCATTGTGCACATTAGTAACAAGGCACAATAATATAAATGCACAAATATCCTCCACAATTTCCCCCTATACACACTATAAACACTAAAATACACAATTTAATAAAATTAGTCAGAGTTATAACACAGTCTCCGTTACTATCTGCTTCTTTTGGGTAAATTTGTCAATCATCTTAAGCTGCTTGTAAATGCGATCTTTGATATCTCCCATCTCGAATTCTTCTCCTTTTCTCTTTAATGATTTCCTTTTGTCCTTACACCCACATTTTAAAAACAGATGCTCAGAAAATTTGAACAAGAGAAACAAATCATTGAACAAATCAATACAATTATTACAGGGTTTAATAAAAGCATAAACACCCCCCCCAGACTATGCTTTTATACTTAAAAGCTCCTGGGTTTCCTCTAAAATCCTCAGTGAGGCCCAACAGTGCAACATGTGGAGATGGGTCCAGTGGTTCTCCAATCACCAGTGAGAGAGAAGTGAACACATCTTGCTAAAACTGCATAATATGAGTGCACTCCCATACCACATGGAAAAAACATGGCTGTTTTTCATGGCAACGATTACAGGCAGACACGTCAACTTGTTGGACCACCGCAGTCTCAAAGGCGTGATGTAGGACAGGAGTAGATACTTAAGTTAGATCAGACAAAGTCTTGAGGAGACGTACAAGCATCTCTCCAATCAGAGTCATCCAGTTGTCCTAGCCAACCCTTCCAACATGCACTTAAAATTGATCACAAGGTGGGGTAATCACAAGGGTCTTGTAGATCTGGGATATACCTCCTTGTCCTATGGGGCTGATTAGGATTATTGCATCAAGTGGGTTTAAGTCGGGTATATCATACAGGAGTGAAGAGCATGATGCAATTGTAAATAACGGTAGAACTGGGAAGCATGTAATTAGTATTAATTTTGAAGGTCTTGGAAGGATTTCAGATGAATGCCCTGCCAAATGTCCCCACTGTGGAGATGCCAATGATGCCCCGTTATGGGAGGCCAAATGTTGCAGTCATCTGCCTCTCTGCTGGGGCATTTTGAGGGTAATCCTCCAATCCCATCCTATCCATTTCAATGTGGGTCGCCATGCAATTAGAAACCCTAAAGAAGAAAAGAGGTGCTCTTAATTCGCAACCATCCTCTGCTACAAAAATATGTGGGTGCAGGGAAGCATGCAGTTTTGAGTTCATGAAATTTACCTCAACAGAACTCCCACAATTCAGTTAATTGGGGATGGCATTAAATCTCAGTTTCATGAGGCAATATGTCCCCAAGGAAAGGCACCTCCCAGCACGTCAAATATATGAGGAATGCCATCAATTAAGTAAAGGCCTTACTCAATAACTGAGTTCTAGTTCAGCAGAATAGTTTGAAACAAATCATCACAAACATTTTAAAGAAATGTGGTGCAGAGTTAATGCCCAAATTGAGGACAAGTTAACAATTGTCAGACAAAAACATACTTTTCCACAAAATAGAAAACCTGTTTGAAAGGTAACAGTACTATAGCAGTGTTTACAAGCACATTCAAGTGTGAAACTACATTGTGAAAGTTAGGCACAAAAATATAGATGCATAAAAATCCTCTGCAAGCCTTACTGAAATTAATGGCTTTCAGATTCTTTTTCAATTGCCATCAGTTTCGTTCAAGTTTCTGTAATAAAGCATTCACTAATTGTTTACTAATGGTGGGAATGGTTGTTCCAAGGAGGAGACTGTCGAAAGTGTAAATTTGATTTCATAGGTTGTTTTCCTTCCACAGGTTGGCCAGTTATCATCAGTATATGTAAAAGAGAATGGTCATTGTCTCACATTTCTTAGCAGGCATTTAGTCAATGCAAAGAGGCATTTTCCAAATATGATCTATTTTGCATTTTTTAGATGATTTACTCAATCTGGTCCATGACAGGTTCCGAAATTGCTGGTGCAGGTTCAAGTCTGTCTGTGGCATAGAAGGCCATGAGAAAAGGCAGAAAGATTGTTACAATGAAGTGATCCTAGCCCATGCCTTTCAGTAGTTACTATGCCTTATGAGCAAAATGTTTTATTCAGTGCTGGACACCATTAGGGCTCCCCTGTTACCCACCATGAGTCATGCGGTTAAAGCGATACCTGTAGTAGAAGCTAGAAAGGGCTTGTTTGGACACCCCACAGGCAAAGCTTCATGTAGGGTCCAGCGCCCCCAGTACCATATCTTCAGAGGTGTGCCTAAAGACAAATATCTACAAGGCATTATAATGTGCACTATGTAGTCACATGCAAAAAGAGTATCTCAGCTCACGTGGCAATTGAGAGCACAATGTAACTGTTTATCTGCACATTCTTGTTGTTAGACTTCCTCGGGTCATTGAATTGGTCAATGGATCCCGGTTAGCACAGTCTTCCTAAATATAGCTGCTCCAGCAGGAAGAAGTGTCCTGTAAAAGGAGTAGGATGGATATCTGCAGCTGTCACCAAAAACGATCTGAGATCGAGTCACACTGAAAACCATATGTATACTAATAAATTGTATTACATGAAATTGGTATTTATGTTGCACTTTACATACCCCTTTGAGGCGTGAAGTACTTTTTGACTGTTGAATAAACAAAATAGACACACTGTATGTTTCTTTTAATAGTGGTTTGCTGTACGTCATACAAGCTCAGGAAGTGCCCCATGAGGTTAGTGACAGAGTAGAATTTGCGCAGTGCGTGAGCATGGGTGTTACATAGCATTGCATAGCCCTTGTTTCATTTCAAGGCTGAATTTTATCTTTAATTGCTAGTATTCCAGAGTGGCAGGGGCTGACCTAGATAAACTGTAATGCTGACAATAAGGCTACAGTGCTAGCTGGTTCAGGGGGAACCCTACATTCCCTTCTGGGTTTTTAGCTAAAATGTTCAAGTTAGTCAAACTTTTTGACCAGATCTGCAACTTAGAGTCAGATCAGAAGAGATGTTACAATCACTGACTGCACAGAGGATTGTGCCCCTTGTTGGCCACTTACACCTCTAATCTTTAGTTAATGCCTGTACAATAATGCATTTGTGGCACAGCCTATCAGAAGAGTGTCTCATTGCACTGGTGTGAACACTGTTGCCATAGAGATGAGTAGAATATCAAATTTCCACTTCAGTGTAAAAACACTTTTTTTGCAGCTTTATGTTGCAAGAGGTTGGCACAAGGACATTAGTGCATACTTTACACGAGCACCAGACTGGTCCATGACATAGTGTGCTTTTTAGATTCAGGTTGCTTAAGGCAATTCCCCAGAATCACAGGATGCTGAAGAGAGGCTAGGACTCGAACCTAGGGCCAGATGTAGCAAAGGTTTTTACCCATTCTGTGTCTATGGGAAAAAGTGTTCGTATATATGGCCTCTAGTTTCTCCGGTTCCACAGTTGGCAGCTTTGGCAGTTAGCAAGGCCCGCTTGAACCTCGAACTGCAAAATCAGTTGAACAGTAAAACCTATTTGTAAAAATTATAGTTGATATTCTAAGCCAACCTGGTCATACTTGCTTTTCTACATTGTTATTTCAGCAAAGGAAAATAAGGGCAACCAAAGGAAACAAATATTAAAAGTTTCTAAAATCGCCTTAAATTTTCCACTCCTACTCTTGTAGATGCTCATTCTGCATAAGGGCAACTGAGTCATTTCCTGTTGGAACTACCTTTGCCTTAACAGGAAATTCAACTTTCACTTTTTTCCTTATATGCAGGCTTGAACACAGAAAAATGATAGAAATAAACAAAAAAGAACTCAAATGACAAGTAAAATACAATAAGTATTTAACTTTATTCACCTTCCACCGCATTTGCTGGAAATGTTAGTTATTTCTCGCAATGCTTTCTGAAGTCTTTTTCTTTTTTCTTCAGTGTTTTACAGTGAGAAAGAGAATTGTATTTTTTCAGGAACATTGTTGAAAATGAGCTTTCAGTAGTTTTAGAATAGAAGTGAATAGGGTAGAAACAGTGGCTTGGAAATCACACATCATTTTTACCTTGAGAGAATAAAGATTTACACTGCTGTAAAAAAAAAAGAAAAAATTAGAAGAAATTTATTGTGAATGAATACTGGATGCAACAAAAATATTGTATCTTGAGGCTGAACATTTTAGAGCGTTTTCACATATTCACTCCCTAGGACAACATCTTTCAAACATTTTTAAGATTTCAGGTAAATTACAATACTTAATCAATTATTTTAGGCTGAAGAGGAAAAGGCAACAAGCTAGATGGCCAACAAGGCCTTTGGCATTGCTATACTCTCTTCTGTTCCTTTTTAATGTGAGGAAAGGCAGTATACAGTATATGTAGCACATCCCAGTGACTCCTCTTTCATTATGGCAGAGGCATGTTGCCCCACTGCTGAGAGCCCGCTAAAGCAAACATGGAAAATAAAAGGATAATAAAACAATGTTATTATTTCTTTTTATTTTTCATCGCTGTTACTGAGCCAAGTCTTAGGGATGGGCCATCTTGACAGATAGCAACAGAGAGGAGTGGTAGGCACTGCAAGTGTACATGTCAGTTTGGCTGGCTGTCTTAGGACAGCCAAATCCACATGCGCACTTAGAGTTCTCCGACCTGAGCTGTGTTACACACCCGGGTGGAGAACAGGCACAGGCTCCCTGTCCTTGGGTGAGTGCCGAACCAGCCTACTCAGACCAATCACAACGATTCTCTCATGCTGGGTATTAGTATTGCCAGCATGAGAGCAGTGTCTTGATTGGCGTAGGGGAGTCTGGGAGCCGGCGTACCAGCCCGTGCAGTACCAGGACAGGAGCAGAGAAGCAGAAGAGCACCAAAGCGGTGGGTGGCTGGTAAGTTCTCTTTTTTTCTTTTTTTATCCTCTCTTGCGCTGCCCAACCAATTTTCATTGACAGCAGGTGCCACTGGCACAGCCTACTAAATTCCTTCTATGTACAAATATACATGGAAAGCAGGACATGAAATATGGATATTCCAGCTGTCACACTTCAATGTTTAGCTGCACAGTAAAAGATAATCATATTTTTCCCAGTCTGAAACAAATATCTGTAGGGTGAAACTTATATTTATAAATATGCACCTATGTGTCCTATTCTCTCTTAAAATAATATTAAATCATTGACTTTGTCAATGGCTTACTTATGAGCTACCGCAATATAAAGATTGGTTAAACCAATGAAAATGGTCACCCCAGTAAATATGATTCGGATAAAAATGTGAAATGGCAATAGTTTTAGTTGGCTTAACATCAGGTATTGATTCATAAAGACCCATTAAGGTTTGAAAATGTTCCAGCTAAGATGTTTGATGGAAAACCTAGTTTCAGCTGATACCCAGCACAGAACTTCCATCATTCCTTTTGACGGATGAAGAATTCTCAACCCCATTTATTTTACACATTCATGTAGTGCTCCTGGACTCCTTGGTGTTAGGGACCTTCAGAAAAAAAAACAGTGAACACACTCTTGTCTGTAATGCTGCTAGTCTGCTCTTTGTCTGTCAGTGACATTTAGCCTACACTTGATCTTGAAGTCAACAAATTTGTACTTTAGTGATTTGCACATTCTGCCATTTTTTCCAGCTTCCTCTTTAGTCCCTTTCTCTCTGTTTTTGCTTTTTATATGTTTGACAGGCTGGCAGCCATCTTGTAATTCTCGTATGACTTGAGCTAATGGCCTAGTTTTCAATATTTTGACCAACTGAGTGTCCTTAAATGTGGCCGCAATGGATCCATTCTATCAGCACCTCAAATGCACACCAAAAGGGAAGATGGTGTGCACCCATCTGTGCTTGGCTGCATCCAGTGACCAGAAATACTGTCCTTTGGGACCCCAACAATCAGTCTCATCACCTCTCAATTAAGGGTCCTATCATGTATTTCCACAAATCCTGCTTTCTCTTTTTCCCAGTATAGCATAACTTGATTTCACCCCTGTACACAGTTATGTACAGATAATTTTCTCGTATCTAGTCCCTAATCACAGTTTCCTTGCACACCCTCTGTATCCCAAACATGCTATAATTTTTTTTTTATTGTGCAATGGTCATTCAGCTGTTGTCTGCTGCCATTCGATTTTTTACCTTTTCGAAGAACTTAACTTAAAGATGTTATGTAAGACAGAAACCTAGGTGTTTGACCATTATAATCCCTTAATTAACCACTTCCATGCCAAAGACAGTTCGGAGCCGTCCTCAGTCATGGTGCTTGTGTGCAGAGGACGGCTGTGTGCATGCATACGAGCACCAGAGGGATTTCCTCCAACTGAAAATAGCCGCAGGAGCTCGAGAGGCTATTTCAGTTTCCTCATTGAAATGACGATCAGCACGTGAGGCGCACTGATGTCATGTAAATGAAAAAGAAAGTGAAATTAGCCAATCAGCTCATTTCACTTTCACTGCATCAGTGCTGGGGGTGAGGGGGTTATATCAACTCCCCCAAGCACCAATTCAGATGATGGAGGTCTCATTTGAAATGGGAGAATCACCCCTTTCGATTGGTACCTTTCCCATGTGGATCCACTGCACTGGACACCAGAGATTTATTTTAGTTGCGGGTAGTGGCCCCTTTGGCAAGGGCCATTCCCATGATTGAGATATATTTTGGACATTTACTGCCCGGTGGAGGCAGACTGGCCTTATTTTTAGGCCGTTCTGCTCTCTGGGGTAGGGAGGGGCAGAAAACCATTTGGCTAGACCCCAGGGATGTTTCTAAATATATATATAGGGGAGCAGTCTCTAGGGCAATGGTCAGCCCCTATTATGGGGACATTATTTTGGCCATTTTCTGGCCAACGGGGGCAGATCTGCAATGTTTTTAGGCAGATCTGCCCCCAAAAGGGGGGGAGGCAGAAAACTTCTAGACACCAGGGATTTCTTTTTTTTATTTGTAGGGGATGGGCTGCCCAGCATGGGCATGGCCATGCTCCATCCCCACTCACAAATGGGGAAACAGTCATGCTGCTTCCCTACAAATAGGCCTGTAGAGTGTGGGTAACTCCCAGTATCATCCCACTTGCAATGGTGACCAGCTGCACTTTTTGGGCTTGGGTAGGCTGCCACCTGCAAATGCCTACCAGATCAAGACAGTTCTTGTGTGTTAGGGTGGTGTGCTATGCGTGCATCCCATACCATGTTCTTACCCATAATGCCCTGCAAACCTCTAAGATTGACTAAAAACACACATTTTTCCTCACATTTCTGTGATGGAAATTTCCGGAATCCGCGGGAATCCACAAAATTCCTACAACCCAGCATTACCTGACTTGTGCTGATAAAAATGCTGTCACCTAGCTTTTACTTTGAGAAGTCTGTATTTAAGATGGCCACTGGGCTGTGCTTACTGGTCCCTATAGTGAGAAGGGATAGTCAGTTTGCTGCATAATATAAGCATGAGCACCCGCTGCTTATTTTGTATGTCACCCGGGCCGCCGGTGTGTTGTTAATGTTGAGATACCATCTTATTTAGTGTTTATTCCTTGGCTACTTTACCCCTTCAGGATGGCTGCTCCCTCCTTTTTCACTTCTCTGATGCTACAGCGATATGGAATGATCAGTCTATTAGTTACCACCATTTGTAACTCAGTTTAGCACAGGCACTGGCTAAGCCCAGCGGTATGTTCTCTTTTCCCCATGAAAAATTGGAAGATCCACATGAGGCAATTGCGTAGTGAGCCAGACACGAAATTACTTGTAGCAATTAGCACGCGGAATGTGTAGCTGGACTAGGAGGATGCAGGAGCTTCCTGCACCCTGTTACAACAGTACTTGGTGAAGGTAAGATTTTAGCCTGTGGCCCCTACTGCGTTAGCGACACAACCTGTTTTAGTTTGACTTCCAATTGATACTTTTTTTATCTTTCCTTAGTTATGGGTCCCTGCCATTGGGTCAACCAAATTCTGTAATTAACTTGCAACACGTTTTGTGGGTATAAGAGAAGTAAGTATTTGAATGAACTCTAATGGATTCCCTTGACTTTCCAGATGTAGTGAATTTGGATTTTACCACTTTTTGCCTGTGGATATTGATTTGTCACAGACTGGCTAACAAGGTACCCCCTCTTTCTACTTGAGTGAACACGCAGTGGTGATTCGTCTTTTAGATGATGTGAGGGCGAGGTTACACATTGATAGACGTGTATGGCAGAGGGGCATTATAAAAAAATGCCACCTGGGTGACCATGATGGAGACATTTTCTAATTTTCTCATTTGTACTTATTTGGTTTTACTTAACAGGTTCCTTTTCCTTTCATGTCCTGAGGAGGCCCTTATTTACTTGGGCTGAAATACATCAACATCCTTTTGGAGGAGTTGAATTATAATTATAACTGAATTAAAGGACTGTTGGATGGTTTCTATGCAATACATACTCCAGGGGCGTCAATCTCAATTTGTCTGCTACCATTCTGCAACTACCTCTACATAATTGGATTGGCAATCATATTGTAAGGCATAGCCACTTTAAAAGTGGTAGGAGAGGAAGAATAAAAAAGGAAAAGGTGTGATTTTCTTTAAGAGTTTTTAAATGTATAGACACTCTGGATGGGTTTCTTTATCCACGTTTTGTGTGTATATCTTTAACCTCACTCCGTAGACTACAAATAACAAAATTAAATAATTACACAAAACCATTTGTATTGGTTTTACAGTGAAGATTTTTGGCTTCATTATGATAATTTCTGTAGGTGATATTGTTCCTCGCACATCCTGTCTTGCTTCTTAATTGTTCTAGACACCCAGATGTGCACAAGGTTACTTGGGCATGCCTCTATCATTTTCAGAAAAAAAGGCTTTGCCACTTGTGTGGTTGGGCCTAGTGCCAGCGACAGGAATGGATCCAACTGAGAATATAAGGATAATGTGTGATTTCATGCAAAGTTTGAGGTTTGCAGGGCACTGTGGGTAAAAAAACAAAACCATGGGATTCATGCAAGTCAGCCCGTCCTGGATTCCTCTAGGTGTCTAGTGTTTAGAAATGTACAGGTTTTCTAGGTTTCCCTAGATGTCAGCTGAGCTAGGGCCCAACAACCACAGCTACCCACTTTGCAAAAAATGTGTCAGTTTTGCATTGAAAAATTTGATATATCCAGGTTGAGTTTTGGGCTGTTTCCTGTCGCGGGCACTAGGCCTACCCACACAAGTGAGGTATCATTTTAATCAGGAAACATAGGGGAATTCAGAATAGTTGAACAAGTCTTATTACCAATTGTATTTCTCTGCATTTGCACCTTCCAAATGTAAGACAATATGAAAAATAGAAGGTATTTTGAGAAACACCCTCTAATTCATATGCTAGTATGGGTACCCACAAATTCATAGATGTGCAAATAAAGCCTGCTTCTAAACTTCATACCTTGTGCCCATTTCAGAAATACATAGGCTTCCTTCATACCTTTAACTGTTTATATTTTACCATATAAATTGCTCTATACCTGGTATACAATGAAAAACCATTGCAAGGTGCAGCTCAGTTATTGGCTCTGGTAACCTCGAATTCTTGGAAAACCCACATATTCCATATATCCCTAAAACCAGAAAGGTTTAGCAGATGTAATTGTATATAGCTTTTGCAAATTGGCCTTGGTGATGAGAAGTTAAAAATGAAAATGTTATCACAAATGCCCATTTTTTCCTACTAATTTTCAAAAAAAAAATAATTCAACACTTAGGTGGTCATTATGAACATGGCGGTCATTGCCACCAACAGCACGGTAGCCCAGACTGCCATATTCTGATCATAGTAGTGAACTGGCTGAAAAGCAGCGAGTTCACTACCACCCACCGCCAGGCCATAGTCAGGCCAGCGGTGGAGGTAGGACAAGCAGTGGGATTACGATCCCTATTCCACCAGGGATTCCCTGACGAATTACCCCACCAGGGAATCCCTGGCAAAATGCATACAGGTGACAGGAATAATCGTTCCTGTCACCTGTATGTGACATGCCTGGCCCCTCCCCCTTCCCACTACACCTACCCACCCCCAACTCCCCTAGAACAGCCCCCACCCCCGAACCCTGAAAACCGACCCCCCCAACTCTCCACCCCTAAAACCCCATGTAGGTCCCCATACCCGACCCTCACCATCCACCACCCCTACATACAGGTCCCCCCAAACTCCCACATCCACATTCACCCATTCACAGACATGCCTACATGCATACATGCACCCAGACACACAGCCCCCCCACCCACGCACACCACCATACACCCACACACTCACAAACCCCCCCTGGATGCTGCTCCGCCGCCATCGCTGCCTCTCCATACTCCGCCATGCCTAAAACTGCTTCATAATAGGCATGGTGGGGTAGGGAGTGACGTGGCAGTGAGGATGGAGCAGCATCCACGACCACCAGCATGGCGTGAGCCACCATGCGTCATTATTTGGTGGGATGCCGGACACCAAAACTGGCGGTCTTTTGTTGACCGCCGGCATGTTTGGCATAGGGGCATATTTTTTCTCGTTTTCAGAAATGTATAGCTTTCTAGGATCAACCATGGGTTTCACATCCATTTCTACTACAAACTGGAAGGAGGTTGAAAGCACACAAAAATAGGAAAATTGCTATCTCCTAGTAAAATGCCAAAATTGTGTTAAAAAAATTGGGTTTCTGAATCAAATCTGCCTGTTCCTGAAAGGTGGGAAGATGGTGGCTTTTAACACTGCCAACCTTTCATTGCTGCCCATTTGCAGGAAAAAAGATACACTTTCTTCTGCAGAACCTTTTTTCATTTTTTCCCCAAAAAGCCAAACTTCAGCTATATTTTGCCTAATTTCTCAGTCCCCTCGCGAGGAATCCACAAATCATGGTTACCTTCACAATCTCCAAGATGGAAAAAAGACACAAATTTGGTGTGCATAACAAAAGGTTATGGAGGTCCAAGTGTGAACTACCCCAAATAGTCAAAAAAGGCTTAGCTCCGAGGGGGAAAAGGCATAGCAGGAAAGGGTTAATTCATTCGGCTCCAGCAATTGTAAAATCTAGGGTTCTAACCACTTAAATAAACATGGTGGAGGGGTGGCTTTTATTACTCAACTGTAGGAAGGTAGCCTCTTTCTAGCCTTGTTATCCCCACTTTTGGCCTGTTTGTGAGTATATGTCAGGGTGTTTTTTCACTGTCTGACTGGGATCCTGCTAGCCAGGGCCCAGTGCTCATAGTGAAAACCCTATGTTGTCAGTGTGTTTGTTATGTGTCACTGGGATCCTGCTAGCCAGGACCCCAGTGCTCATATGTTTGTGGCCTATATGTGTTCCCTGTGTGGTGCCTAACTGTATCACTGAGGCTCTGCTGACCAGAACCTCAGTGTTTATGCTCTCTCTGCTTTCTAACATTGTCACTGCAGGCTAGTGACTAATTTTACCAATTCTTATTGGCACACTGGTACACCCATATAATTCCCTTGTATATGGTACTTAGGTACCCAGGGTATTGGGGTTCCAGGAGATCCCTATTGGCTGCAGCATTTCTTTTGCAACCCACAGGGAGCTCAGGCAATTCTTACACAGGCCTGCCACTGCAGCCTGAGTGAAATAACGTACATGTTATTTCACAGCCATTTTTCACTGCACATAAGTAACTTATAAGTCACCTATATGTCTAACCCTTTGTGAGTGCGGGGACACCATTACACATGTGCACTGTACATAGGTCACTACCTATGTATAGCATCACAATGGTAACTCTGAGGACGCCTGCAAAACCACAACAAAGTAGCAAGACGACTACCAGCAACATTATAGCACCTCATCCTGCCGGCTTTCTCGACTGTTTCCTGGTGGTGCATGCTCTGGGGGCTGTCTGCCTTCACCCTGCACTGGACGCCAAGAAGAAATCTCCCCCTGCTAACGCAGGCACCAAAAGACTGCATCACCGGTCCTCTGGGTCCCCTCTCATCCTGACGAGCGTGGTCCCTGGAATACAGGAACTCTATCCAAGTGACTCCCACAGTCCAGTGATCCTTCAGTCCAAGTTTGGTGGAGGTAAGTCCTTGCCTCCCCACGCTAGACTGCAAACCTGTGTACTGTGTGATTTGCAGCTGCTCCGGCTTCTGTGCACTTCTCCAAGGATTCCTTTGTGCACAGCCTAACCTGGGTCCCCAGCACTCTGTCCTGCAGTGCCCAACCCTCTGAGTTGGACTCCGACGTCATGGGACCCTCCTTTGTGACTCTGAGACAGCTCCGGTTCACAAAACTTCTAAGTGCCTGCTCCGGTACTTCTGCGGGTGCTGCCTGCTTCTGTGGGGGCTCTCTGAGTTGCTGAGAGCCCCCTCTGTCTCCTCCTCCAAGGGGCGACATCCTGGTCCTTCCTGGTCCCCAGCAGCACCCAAAAACCTCTACTGCAACCCTTGCAGCTAGCGAGGCTTGTTTGCGGTATTTCTGTGTGGGAACACTTCTGCAACCTTCAGCACGCCGTGGGACATCTTCCATCCAAAGGAGAAGTTCCTAGCTCTCTTCGTTGTTGCGGAATCCTAGGTTTCTTCCATCCAGAGGCAACCTTCTTGCACCTTCCTCCGGGGTTTCCTGGGCTCCTGCCCCCCCTGGACACTATCGCGACTCCTGGACTTGGTCCCCTTACCTTGCAGGTCCTCAGGTCCAGGAATCCATCTTCAGTGCTTTGCTGGTGTTTGTGGTTCTTGCAGAATCCCCCTATCACGACTATTGTGTCCTATTGGGGTAGAAGGGGTTCTTTACTCCTACTTTTCAGGGTCTTGGGGTGGGGTATCTTGGACACCCTGACTGTTTTCTTACAGTCCCAGTGACCCTCTACAAGCTCCCATAGGTCTGGGGTCCATTCGTGATTCGCATTCCACTTTTGGAGTATATGGTTTGTGTTGCCCTAGACCTGTGTTCACCTAGTGCATCCTATTGTAATTCTACACTGTTTGCATTACTTTTCATACTATTACTTACCTGTTTTGGGTTTGTGTACATATAACGTGTGTATATTACTTACCTTCTAACTGAGGGTACTCACTGAGATACTTGTGGCATATTGTCCTAAAAATAAAGTACCTTTATTTTTAGTAACTCCGAGTGTTGTGTTTTCTTATGATATTGTGCTATATGATATAAGTGGTATAGTAGGAGCTATGCATGTCTCCTAGTTCAGCCAAAGCTGCTTTGCCGTAGCTACCTTCTATCAGCCTAAGCTGCTAGAAACACCTCTATTCTACTAATAAGGGATAACTGGACCTGGCACAGGGTGTAAGTACCACAAGGTACCCACTATAAGCCAGGCCAGCCTCCTACATCAACCCCATCTGATCATCTCAGTAGAATCTTTCACTGCTGACTCAGAGCGCAAATTTTAGTTTTCAGTGACTAATGAAGTCCCATTTCACGCATATAGCAGGACATCTCCTAGATCAGTGCCTAATTTTTGATAATGTAAGTACTAGTGCCTGAGATATTTGTCAGGAGGTCACCATAGTTGGCACTACCCATTGTCCCTGACAGCACTGCCAGATTTTAACCATCACACAATACAAGTGTTACATTATGATTATTCTAGGCCACTTAGCCCTGTAAACATGGCCTGCCCCAGCTGCTTAAGTTTTTTATAATTATATTGAACCTGCTGTTGATACGTTCTGCTCAAAAATAGACAAAACCACCATAAATAAGTACCATTTTGTACAAATAAGTGCTGGTGCTGAGCAGTGGCACACACCAGCACAAATTAAGCACTGTCCTAGATCCAACTTTTTGGCAGCAAACAACATCATAGAAGTTGCACACCCAATAATTGTAGTAGTAACTCTAAACAATCAGAAAAATGAGTTAAATTCCCCTGCGCCTTGCTCCTTGGGTTTGCCAACATAACCTTAGGCTATTTCAAAAACTCCATATAGATTGGTATCCCATTTCAATAACTGTTTTGGAAGGTCTCTCAATCCTATTATAAAGTAAAAAATCACCAAAGAAAAACTATCATCTACACAAAATCCTGGTTCACCCCAAATTAGGTTAACTCCAATCACAAAAGCGGTAACTGGAATGCAAAATAAAATAATTACAATTCTGTTGTAAAAAATACATTGAGAAAAAATACCTGCAAAAAATAAGTATTTTTGAGATCGCACTGCTAAAGCACCTAACTTAGACAAAGAGCTTTTCAAAATATTGCTCCCACAAGCTTTCAAAATTTCCATTACCCTTTGGATAAAAATTGTAAAGATCTCACCACAATGCACTTCAACACCTCAAAAATGTACTTTTTTAATGGTGAATTAATGCAAATTCAACCTAAAATTGATTTTGTTCCTATTAGCAAACCCAACATTTAGGTCCTGGAAATCTGTGCTTCAAATATAAGAGACTGCTTTAATCAGTTTAATTTGGTCTTTAGTGATTTGTTACCCATGGAGGCTACAAAATCCATATGACCGTCTGGCTCCCAGACGTCATCTGTCATGCAAAATGAAAGAAAGCAATGACCAATCTTCTATCAAAGAAGTTTGTCACCATCATTAATAGTGTGCTCCTCCCCGGCATAATGCCCAGCACATGGAACAGTTTATTGTCAAACCCTTAGTAAAAATAAAAGTCTCAATAGCCTTCTGGCAACAACAACTGTTTCTCTACTTCCTTTTTTAGGCAAGGTGCCGGTGAAGTTACTGTTTAGCCATCTACAAAGCTACATTGAATACAAAAGTATTCTGGATAACTATCAGACGTGTTTCTTTCGGACAGAGGGACAGATGTTACCATCACATAGGTCCTTGATTACCTATGCAGGGTAGTGGACAGTGGTGATGTTCAGGTTCTTATCCCTCTTGATCTATCAGCCAGCTTCTATACCATTAATCACTCCGCTTTCGTTACTAGACTCATAATATGGTTTAGCCTTTAGATACTTAAGATCCTTCCTGAAAGCTGATCAACATATTGCGACATTCCCCCATTACCACTCTGAACCAAATACTCACAGCTCTGGTGTCTATGGTGTCACTACTTCTGTTTACATCTCTGGTTGCCCTCTGGCCAATTTGCAGATGTACACAAAAAATGGGGCACCCTCTAATCCCTATAACAAGGGTAGCGAAGCTACGGATAAACAAGTGTTCTACAAGGATCTCTATTTTTTTTAAATATAGAAAGGGTTTCAAGAAGTTAGAACAGATTGTCCCAACCTTTGGAAAAAATCAACCCAACAATGTAAATAATTCAAATTCTGTATCTACCACAAAGTATATATTTGTAAGAAAGCATTAAAAGAGACTAATCTGATATCCAAAATGTGTTTCCAAGTAATTTGCATATGTATGCAGATGACACACTGCTGATTTTTTACTTGGGCAATAAACATTTTCAGACTAGTTCCTTCGGGGCCCCATAGTTGGTCTGCCTCGCAATTGATGGTGTTGTGTTGGCTCTCATTATAACAATGAGACTGCTGGATTCGGGCAGCAGCACCACCGGATTGAGGGGTAACTGAGTCCAATTCCACACTGTGTGACAACTGTTGGCCTAAGCCTTCTGACCAGCTAGCAGTACCTCACCAATACCCAAGAGTAGAGGTGATTTGTGGCATCCATGTGCATGACATTCTGATTTCTCAGGGAAATCGTGGTGGAACAGATCTTGCCCTTTTCTCTCAGTTACAATTGTCTCACATATGCAAAGACAAGCAGAAGCAGGGATTGGTTCAATTAATTTTGATTGAATCAGCTGCATTCGAGATGAAAAGGCACGTACTGCAATGATAAGGATAAAAAAGCATGATAATAGCAGAGTGGTGACGAAAAAAGTGAAACAAAAGAAAAATCCCACCATAGTGTCATGATGGTAGGTTTTGAAATTCTTACCTACACCACTAAAGTTCTATACTAGAGCACAGCAGTGTTAGACTAATCCACCCTTTAGAACCCCTAGGAAGACACCATCCCCATACCTGAATATGGTAGTAGCGAAGAGGGCTGCTGGTCTACTGAGAGTCTTCTCCCATGTAGGCGGAAAAGATGTCTAGTCTCAGCAGACAGCTGCAATGAAGCGAACAGCATGCAGTGGCAACTTTTGGCTGGAATTTCCCTCTATCATATAGGGGGCAAAGAGGTGTTTTATAATAAAACATCTGGTGTTTCCGTGAAAACTGCCCTAATGTAAAAACACATATGTTTCCATGAACAGCAAACAACAGATAAAAGAATAAAAACATCACCACAAAATGAAGCTTCTGCTACAATAATAAAATTAATTGTTTTCTAGGCTAAAGAGCACGAGATGCAAATCCATTGCTAAAATAGAGTGCCCATAAAATGCTGCTAAAATAACCTCACGAGAAAAATGAAAAGTTTTTAAGAGTAGGCAGTGGTCTGTGTAACCATTACCTGCTCTTAAGAAATGTTGGTGCCCCCCATTCACCTTGGGGACCCCTTCCCATGTGTGAATGAGTTACCACAACATTCATACATGCCAGTGCGATTAGGAAGGGATGCCCTATGAACACGCCCCTTGCTAATACCGAATCGCAAAACCAAAATACAGTTTGATAACAAGTTACTGAGTTGCATTTTGCTGTTTGTACATGCCAAATAGCATTTTACAGGTCACAAACAGCCTGATGGCCCATTTGCGACTTGTAAAATGCTGAATACATCTGGCCAAAGAGCTATCCAAAATCGACCTCATTACCACCTCTACTTTTAATTGATTCACAAACTTCATGGACTGGCCTCCTGCCTTTGGACCCTTAATGTTTCCAGCTATTTCAGTCCGTAGTTTTGGCATTCATATCCGAACTCACTGAAAACTCACTGAAAACTCAGGTAGCTAATGTCTTTAAGAAGTATTTCTGACAATTGGAGACCATAAGCACTCTGCAACCTTTCATTGTTAATAAGTTCCAGGTTCCCATTTAAATGCCCTGGCACAATCAAGATTAGATTATCGATATTTTAGCTTCCCTGGAAATGATCCTTCACCAACTTTAACTGGTGCAAAATGCTGCCACACAACTCATCTCCAAAACTGCAAAATGTTTAAACATCACTCCTGTGCTGCACCAACTGCATTGGCTACTTACCATTTATAAGTCACATTATTTCCAAAGCGATGGTCATGGTCCACAGAGTGGTCAACCAACCATCTCTGTCTGGAGTTCCTAGCAACAGATGTGCTGGTATATTCTGAACGAGCCCTTCTCTCATCACATCAGTTTTAACAAAACATCCCTAAGTCCTGCATAGCCACATTTCACATAGAATGCCTGGAATGCCCTGCCCTTGTGTCTCTGCTCAGAAACAATTTTTTTTTAATTAGGAATATTTTGTCTTACTACTGGTCCATCACCTGGACATTTCAGTGTATGGGTGCTTTATAAATACCCCTCATAGACCATAGACTGGCAATTGAGTGTAGGACAGGTTTGAGTGGGGCAATTGAGGTTATTGGAAGTCCTGCCAGAACTGTTTTGCGAAATTCCAGTGTTGAAATTACCAGTGCATGGATGGCTGTTTTAGATTGATTAGGCAAGATCATGTACCAAATCTTCTTCAGGTGCTGCTAGTGAAAGTTGCTTGTTCTGGTAATTTATTTATGTGTGGGATGAAAGAGAAGTTCTGGTCCATAGTGAATCCAAAAGAGTCACAGTGATAGATGAGAGTGAGGAGAAGCTGTCTAGCATTAGTAAACTGAGGATAGAGTGGTCAGGTTTGCTATTGTTACAATTGGATAGTAATAGGCATTCTGCCTTTTAATGGTTGAAAACAAGAAGTTATCATTCATCTAGAATTTTAGTTGTAAAAAGCATTAGCGTAGTATAGCAATAGCTTTAATTCTGGGGGATTTGAGTTAAAACTGAGTGTTAGGCAAATTGATAACCGGTGACACTTGAGTCTTAGAAACAGGCCAAAGGCTCTATGTATTGGTGGAATAATGTAAGTGTAAGGACAGAGCCTAGTGGTACACCGGATGCAAAATCCACTGTAGTCAAGATGTGATTGCATCTATTTACAAATGTGTCATGTTAGAAAAGATCCCAACCATTTGTGTAGTTTTCTGTGAAAGCCCAGTCTCTGTTCAAGTTTCATGGGAAGCCTGACATGGTCAGTTGTATCAAGGGCAGCTGACAGGATCCGTATTATTATTATACAGGCATCACAATTTTCAACAATGTTGGTGACTCTGCATATTAAGGTTGACCCTTCAAGATGTACCATTCTATGAAAGTTACAATTTTTTGAGCCGTTCTTATTTGATAACAAAGTTTGAATCAAGGCTGGACTGGCTCTACCGGGCATCAGGTGTTTCCCTGGGAGGCTGTAAGGGTGGGAAGCTGCTTTTGTCACTGGGGGCCAGCTTTGTAGAAGTGCAACAATTTTAAAAGCACTGCAGAGTTCCTTGTATATCCAACAGTTTTCAGGCATCAATAAAAGTGTCAAGATACCTCTGGTGATGAATATACCTGCTGGCGAGAGATAGGGGTTTTGTCTAGTGGCAGTTTTGAGTAATCTAAGGTAGCGCAGAGCGTTAATATGCCTGTTGCAAAGAACGTGCATTAGGCAGATCACAGAACAGTATTGTTTGTTCATAGCTCAGTGGGATACTGCTTTTTGTCACAGAGCTCCTTTTGTTACTCTGCAGTTTATACATAACAATCATAATCTACCACAGTGAGCTATGAACTCCCATCAAAGAGCTGCATTCAAACTTCAGGGTATAGCTAAGAAAGTTATGTTTTCACAGTCTTTGATTATGCGAATTGTAGGTTTATTTGAGCAGAAATAAATTGCTTTTAGTAAAGTCAACCCTGACCACTGTGTTACGTTCTGTATCCTGAGATTATGGTTCCCCAGTCCAAGCACTCTTAAAAAATGCCTACCAGTATGGATGACTTGAGAATCATACACATTGTAGTCCCCTTTGTCAACATTTTCAATACACTTGTTTTCACACGTATTTACATTGTCTCAGTATGTGTGTGTGATGTAAAGTGCTCCAACACCCTACGCTGTTATAAGAGGTGCAATAAAACAAATGAAATACATGTGAGAGAGGGGCTATGGATAGATGAGAGGCACTGTTAGAGGGGAATGGGTATGGAATCATTAAAAAGACCCAATACAGATTGTAGTATCCTGGTGCTTTGGAAGGTCATCATTTACTATGCTTTAAAAACAAATACAATTGAATATATGATGAAAAATGTGTTCTAGAATGCACCATTTTTGCCATTTTCCCAAATTATCTTGGGGGGATCCCCAAACTACATTATAGGGGTCAGGCTTGCCCGCTATGCACCCTTTGGGGGCAGGTCTCAGAAACTTTGCCAGGGCTGATTTGGTTTCCCAGTCCGGCCCTGGGTTGAGTTCTAAGCCAAGGCAGGTGATGAAACAGGACTTACTATGCATGCTAAGAAGATAAGAGCAGCAGGAATCCTTCTTCAATACCTGCCGAAGCAATGTTGTAAGTGTTAAAATTACATCCGTAACACTGGTGGCAATACAATTACTTTAACAAGTGGATCTAAAAAAGTCTTGGCTCGTATTGAAAATAGATGGAAACTCTTTTAAAACCAACAAAACAATTGCTAAAGCCACCAAAGACTGTAAATAGTACACACGAACCTCTCTACCTATTGATCTTGCTGAAGGCATATACAAGAGTTAAGGGGAGAAAGAAACAGACAGGGTTTTATTTTTAAAGAAAATATGAGTTAAAGCAAAGTACAGTGGCCTTCCAGCGCAATAAAATAAAACTACAATTGGAAACTAATTGCCTTCATCTTATCATAACTTGACATACAATATGTTCTTTTATCTTCATATAACTTCTCATCTGGATACCCTGAAAAATAGGATGAATCTGCTACTTTTCAAATTGAATCTCCAAAATAGATTTTCTCCTTTTTTATTCAAAGGTCACCCCTCCACCAGGATAGCTTAGGTTTATAAAGTTATCACAACTTGGAATCTCGGCTACTCATCTTCAATGAAAAGTTCCTTGGCTTGACCCCGGATGAGCAATGGACACTTCAGCCATATATCACCATTTTGTCATCTATGAGTTATACCGTTTTATGTGAGGAAGAGGGTTATGTATAATGTATTTTTTGAAGTGGGTTGACGTGGAAATATTATAAGGGCTGGAATGTGCAGCCACCACAGGGGAGAGATGGGATGTAACACCCATGCTATATTTATTAGCTGGATAAGTAATCTTTTGTATCAGCCTGGTTCAGCACGTCACACACACAGGCATTACTACAACCTTTAGGGCAGCCACATAACTAATAGGAAAATAAAGTACTCTGACTGATGCACGAACCTAACATGGTTTTGGGAACTTTACCCGCTTATAAAACTAGTGCAGAACAAATTAAATTCCAAATTATGTTGCTTAATTGCCAAAAGAATTAATTTCTGGAGCCGATGATAAACTAACAGAGTGTGCACAAACATGTTATTTAACCAATTATAATTGAATTGACATACATGTTCTGGTACGTAAAGAGATGTTTGCATTTAGATGAAAGCACAGTTATTAGATAGATGGTTGTTTCAGCTTTTAAAGCTTTGTTGGCTGAGTATTTAGCATCGAATGGTCCCGAGAGGATCAGCAAATTTTGTGGGCGGCTATCCACAGCTGCGAATGAATGCAAGGCAAGACACTGCAGGGATGTGCAAGGCGACAGCGAGTAGTGCAGCTCTAAAATCTGGAAGGGCCGCTCCCATGACGGAGAAGTCCAGTAAGGGGGTATTCGAAGTGGATAGAGAAGGCCCCTTCATTAAGAAGGCTAGCTAGTGTCGGTTGCTGCCACTGTAACTGTGGCCTCAAAAGGGGAAAGTGCGCTGCCCTGGAGAGGATGGCACAGCCTGGTTGGGCCGAGGTGGTAAGACAAGAGAAAGTAGCAGCACTGTGAGACATAGCAGTAAGTGACAGCCTGGGGATGTGAAGGTCAGTCTGGTGAGCTTGGTGCCAAGCCAACACACTGTATATGTATGTGAAGCTTGCTCCATCCTCATGTCCCGAGTGTTATGGCGTGTGTGTGGTGCATGCTTGAGGGATGAGTGGTTTCTTGCTGTTCCTCTAACAGCGGGGCTCAGATTGTCCACAACAACACACAGGATGCCAGTAAAGCGCCTTGGTTGAAAACGAGGGGCTGACATTGAAATGTTGAGCTGTACACAGGTGCAAAGGAATCCAAATGTCATCAGAGGAGTTGCCACTAGCAGTGGTAACGAGGGAAAAACAAAGTTGAAAGAAAAGGGCAAATCATAAGAGAAGCAAAACTTTCATTTGACCTCCAAGCACTGTAAATGCACATTAGTATGTGGACAGATGTTTTAGGACACATCAGAAACATCGACAATTCTAAACAGAGACATGAAAAATATCCTGAGGTATATGAGACTGAGCCTGGGAAGTACAGATAGGAAAACTGACACTCTTAACTCACACATGAACCACCCCTCAGATAAACAAGCACCCAGTATGGATATGTCAAAGCACCAAATTTCAGACATTAAGGATGACAATTGTCTTGAGATGAGAAAGGAAAGAAATGAAGACCTAGATTCGAGGTCAAGAAGAAACCGCATTTATATTAGTCCACCTACGTTGATAAAATTGGGACTATGCTTTTGGAACTTTTTGACAAAGCTAACCTTCCCAACATGCGCATTGTGGTACAAGCCCATTGTTCATTGGTACCCAGACTGTTGCTGGGGCACTTCAAAGGCAGATACTTACTTAAATCTTTTGTGAAACTGTTTTTATTAACATTCCTCATTTAAGAAACACTGAAAGTGACAAATCAGACCACACAAATTCTCCGGCAAGATGCCAAATGTGTTCGGCCCCTCCTCGCGAAAGGGGGAAGCCTCTCCATATTCATGAGGAACTAAGTTACCATGCGAGTAAAGCTTTCAAATCCCTCCCGGAATATACACCACTTCACTAACTGCTGAAAGTACACTTCAGAAAAACAGGATACAAATTAACCAGAGCTAAAGGAAAACAAAAACAGCAATAACATAATACTAACAACAAAACTCTATGTCCCATATTCCTACAGTATTGTATTGTATTGTATTATAATAGTATTTATATATGCTATACAGTCGGAGGTTGGAGTACCAGAAGACAAGGGGTGCAGCTGCCCCCAGGACACATCTCCCCCTCTCCTTCCCCGGAGCCACCCACCCAGACTGAGCCATATATATGAAAAAGGTGCAGAGCCCTAAGACGTGGATTACAGGCAGTAAGCGGTACACCCCTAGAAAGAAACCTCATTAGGGGGTCCCAGATATAGTCAAAGCTCCTTCTAGAGTTATCAAGTTTGTCAGCTAAATGCTCCATAGCAAGCCCGTGACAGAGTCTAGCATACCACAGCGCCATTGGGGGTGGATCTTTTTTCTTCCAATATGACACTAGGACAGTCTTTGCAGCCCCCAATGCCAGCCAAAGAATAGAGCGATCACCCTGTGTTTGATGTTGCAGTTCAGGAGCACGCAGACCCAATAGAAAATGTGCCGGTGATGTCGGAATAGGATAGCCCAGAATATCTTTTAGATGTAACAGAATTTCATTCCAGTAGGGCCGAATAATGGGACAATCCCATCAGATATGCCTAGAATCTCACAACATCCCGCATCCACGCCATCACCTATCCGATGCTTGAGGAAAGAGTTTTTTAAGCTTCTCCGGGTAAAGATACCAGTTAAACAGAAGTTTATAATGAGCTACCCTAGTCCCCATGGAGTGCTTATATTTGACTATATCCTGGAATAGGCGGGACCAAAGCCCCTCCTCCACTGGAGAGTCCAACGTCCGTTCCCAAAACTCCAAATGACAGGGAGGTTGAGTAACCCAATGGAGAAAATTGATTATAATGAAAGCGCTCAGAGCTGGGTAGATGGAAATCCCTACAGCAATTTTCAAAGGTGCGCACCTGGTCCCCATGAAAAAGATCAGCATTCGTTAGACACCCCCCCTCTCTCCACTTATCAAAAGGTCCTGGGGTGGCTCCTAGAGGGAAGGCCACATTATAATGAATTGGGGTATGTGGCGAGGGGAAGGTCGTGAGTCGGAGGGTGCTTGTCGCCATGTCCCACACCTTAAGAGTAGTGGCTGTGGGAGTGCTAAGATAAGCATTTTTCGGGCGGTCACCCCTAGGTTTCCACAACACATCCCACAATGTCCGCCCTGTAAGCCACAGCTTATCTGATTCTCGAAGAGACCACTCCGCAATAACCTGGAGCTGTACCGCTCTATAGTATAGAACAAAGTCCGGGAGAGCAAGCCCACCCTTTTCTCAGGGGCGTGTAAGCAATTTGTTGGAGAGCCAGGCTCTTGTGTTCTGCCAAATAAACTGAGTACACAACCTGCGCAGCTCAGTAAAATAATCTCGGGGAATGTCAAAAGGTAGGCTTTGAAACAAATATAACAACTGCAGGAGAACTGTCATCTTAATGGTATTAATGCGGCCTAACCAAGAGTGCCAAAGTATAGACCATCTCTTAAAATCAGTTCGCAATGTCTTAAGGAGGGGCGGAAAATTTGCCTTAAATAGGTGGGTCACCCTATGGGTGAGCAAACTCCCAGGTATAAGATTTCTTTTTTAGCCAGGGCGAATGGAGAAGCAAAGGCCACCACACTAATTTCTGCAGTAGAGACCGTTAGATTGAGGATATAAGATTTCTCTTTATTCACTTTGAAGCCTGCTGCCTGCTCAAAGAGACTCAACTCCTCCAAAACAGCCCGAAGGATTTGGCATGGATTACTGATAAAAAGCAGAATATTATTGGAAAACAATGAAATCTTGTGCTGACAGGACCTGAATTGAATGCCTTGAACATTCGTATCTGCACTTTTCTGGGCCGCTAATGGCTCCACACTTAATGCAAAAAGCAACGGAGAAAGAGAGCATCCTTGCCTGGTTCCTCTGGACAAATCAAAAATATCCGATATCACTCCATTAACACATATCTGTGGCCGGGGGCCCGACTAGTTACTCATCACTATAGCTATGAGCTGGTCCCCAAACCCAAAGCTCCGAAGGGTTGCCACTAAAAGGACCATTCCACCCAGTCAAAAGCTTTCTCCGCATCTAGTGCTATTAACATAGCTGGGACCTGCTTCTTCCTCACCTTTTCCATCAGATGGATAATCCTTCTAACATTATCATGGGTTTGCCGACCTTTGATAAAACCACACTGATCCGGATGAACCAAATCCAGCAACACCCCTTCCAGTCACCGTGCCAGTATTTTGGTGTACAGAATAGCATCAAGGTGAAGCAGGGCAATGGGCCGATAGGATGCAGAGAGCTGAGGATTCTTTCCCTCCTTGGGAATAAGTGAGATCAGGCTTCCCCCATAGTAGGGGAGAGTATGTGCTCAGATCGTATGAAATTAAGCAATGCAGTTAAGTGTGGGACAGGCTCAGCCTCAAAGGTCCTGTAGATGTGCGCAGTGAAACCATCGGGACCTGGGGCTTTATGCAGAGGAAGGGAGTCAATGGCCTTCGTACTTCATCTAAAGTGAATGGGGCCTCTAAAAATTCATTAGTGACCCCGGAGACCTGCGGAAGCTGAATGTGTCATAAATAATTCTCCTGGGCTGCAACATTCGGGTTATCCGAGGTGTACAAGCGTGTATAGAATTTCCTGAAAGCCCGTGCTTTCTCTTCTTCTGAATGGTACTCCCCAGACTCGTCCCATACTTGCGCAATGTAACCCTTGGATTTCTTAACCCGCAATTGCCTAGCCAAGAGAGAGACAATTTTGTTCCCCCCATCATAATGAGACCTCTGGAGTTGTAGTAGTGCCAACTCTGCCCTATTCTTATAGATAGACTGCAGTTTGCCCTTTATGGAGGTTACCTTCCTCTGATTCTGCCAAGTAGGGGAGAGCTTGTGTACCCCCTCAGCCTCCTGCAATGCCTTCTCCAAACCTAGTCGCTCTTCAGCCTTTAACCGATACAATGAGGTCACTAAAGAGATACATGTGCCCCGGATGACAGCTTTGAATGTGTCCCAAGTAGTAGGGAAAGGGGTATCCCCTGGGTGATTATTCTGAAAAAAAAACTAATAGTTCTCCTCAGCGCATCTCGAGTCATAGAGTCTCTAGTTTGCACATGTGGAAAATTCCAGCGTCCCTCCGAGAGTTCGGGGAGTCCACTCCAAACTCACCTCCACCGACGCGTGGTCAGAGATGATTATCGGGTGGATAGTGGCTGCTCGAAGGAGCTGCCGCAGGGGCTTACTTATGAAAATATAATTGATCCAAGAATAGGACCTATGAGTGTGAGATAAAAAAGTATAGTCTTTTACGGTGGGGTGATAGGCACGCCAAGCGTCAAGAAGCCCCAGTCTATGAAATGCCATTTTAACAGATTTGGTAAACCCACTAGTAAGCGGTTTCTGAGGGTGTGTCGTGTCCTGAGCAGTATCCCAAATTAGATTGAAGTCTCCCAAGAGCACTATCTCACCCTGTGCAAATCCCCCCAACGCATCCAGAAAGTGCAAAAGAAACTGTGATGGGCTGCTATTAGGTGCATAGAGTGTGGCTATCATACAAACCCATTCGCCCAAGGACCCCTTGACCAACAAAAATCTGCCCTCCTTATCTAAATGCGACCCGAGAGCTGAAAATGCATGGATCTAGGGAACAGCAAGGCTACCCCACAGTGTTTTGTTGTCGCGGACGCAGTAAAATCTGCGGGTAGTAGTTATGCTGCAGTCTATGGACGTCACCTTTCTTGAGATGTGTTTCCTGCAATGCCACTATATCGTATTGGTGATCATCAAAGAATTTCCGTAATTGTGATCACTTATTGGGTGAGTTTAACCCCTTAACATTCCAGGTTAAAAAGTGTACCATTATCCCAAAGTAGCTAGGAGGTGTTCGCCAATTAGTACTTCTGACCGATCACATCTTCTTGAGCCCCCTCTCCCTCCCTTGGCCTTTCCTCTCTCCCCCCTTCCCCCAACTGTTCTTCCAAAAGGAATAGGGACAAAAAACAATAATCAAACAACAAACTGAAGAACCCAAAACATAACATCTTAATGACTATAAGTCTCCTACACTGCAACAGAAAACTCTGTGTAGTCTTCATGATCTGGAGGGCATAGCCATCTGTCTCCACCCCCCTACAGACCCCTGACAGAAGCTCATATAGTTTCTGGTACAAAAAGTCCATTCATTGCCCTTGAAGGAGTGATAAGAGAACTATCTCAGAAGTTTAAGGCCACCAGCAGAGCGCAAGTCCATCAAGTGCCACTACACTCTCCCCCGGCAGAAAAATACAACATAGCCCATCTCAAACAGCAGTCATCACCTCCCCCTAGAGCACCTTGCAGGCGGTTGAGAAGTTCACAAGCTACTCCTTGGAAGCTTTCCTCCTCCTCCGTGGCAATCTCCAATGGTCTCCTCCCGGAGACATGACTGGTTCTTTCCAACGTCGCGACTCCTCCTGCCTCGCAATACCATTGTCCCCACCTGTCTCCGGGAGACCCAGAACGGCTGCTGCCTCTCCACATTTCACAAAGTGATACGGCTTGTTGTTAAGTTCAAAAGCAATGCCAAATGGAAATGTCCATCTGTACCGAATGTTCTGCGCATTCAACTCATCCGTAATCAAGCGGAATCGCTGCCGTCGGAGCAGTGTAGCTGGGGCAATGTCCTGAAACAACCTACATTGAGCCCCTTGAAAACACACCACATCTTGTCCCCTCGCCTTCTGAAGTATGCACTCTTTAACCTGAGAGGAGCTCAATTTCACCTAAATATCCCAGGGTCTCTTATTCTCAATGGTGGGACAGCTTCCCACCCTATGCACCCTTTTGATCTGCACTTCGGCTCCAAATGCCTCCAAATCTGGACCCTCACTGCCCTCCTCCAGCCCCCGCACTCTAATGTTGTCTCGTCGAGAACGGTTTTCCAAGTCCTCACAATTAAGTATCGATAGTTGGAGTTGCGATTTAAGCTGCAAAACTACCTTCTCCAAAGGACTTACTTGTTGTTTTATCTCTTGGACCTGGGTTTCAAGGTCTAATGTGCGGGTCCCCTCCAAATACACGTCTGCTTGTAGAGAGGTCATGCGACTAGTAATGTTGGATGGAAGCGCCTTCAGCGCTGACTTCAAATCTGCTGTGAGTTCCTCTCGTAGTTCTGCCTTAAAGGTGCAGAGGGAGGCCAAACGATCATCCTTAATAAGCGCCATGCCACTGGGTCTCTGCGTCTCAGGGGTCTCAGCTCTGGCAGACGTGAAATAATCAGAGACCCTAGTAGATTGTGGTTTCCTCTGAGGCATAAGCGCCTGCAGAGCTCACTCGCTGTGTTGCTCTTTGTGTCCACAATAAGCACCGCTCCTGCTGTTAGCCCCCAGCTGCTACTCACTAGGACATATCTCTCACCGTAAAAATGCCGGTAGACACACAAAACAAAAACCAAATCCCTATGCAGGGACAGGTGAATCGATCCTTCTACACGTGCTCACTGCTGGCCTGCCTCAGGAAGGTTCCATACAGACTGGCACTGGGCGCCATCTTAGGGTCAGGCATCCAGGTAAGGCAGGCCCCAAAGAAGTAAAAAAAAAACTAGAAAAAAACGAGCCTCAGAGGGCCTACCGGCTCACTCCAAGGGTCCCTATGGGGGAGGTGCTCAGCCAGCCCAAAAAGCCCCTCTTGGTGGCCCCCGGCCAATGCTCTGTGCCCGGAGCCCCCCAGAGTACACCTCAGAAGAAATGTGGCACGCTTCTCCACTCGCACAGCCTCCCATAAATGACAAGGGGGTCCCCCCACTGTCACGAATAAGGATATGTGCAGTCCAGGTCACGCCCGAAACTCCACTGCGCATATTTGCGGCGCTTCATGCGCACCACTTGTCATCCCCTCTTGTTCTAGAAGTGGTCATCAGCGTCGCCTGCCCTGTGGTAAAGCTCATGTAGCTGCAGGGTCAGGACATTGGTGGACAAGATGCACTTATCAGTGCTACTCTATGAATGGACTACAATTCCCAGGTTTCTAGAGGCAGCGGCCATCTTGGGATGTGGCAGGCCTATAAAGCCCAGCCACACCCAAGCACATTGCTCAATATTTTGAAGGCTTCGATGCAGTCAGACCTCGTGGGGGTTCCACTGAAGAAGAGCAGATTTCCTGCATGGCAGATTGACAGCAAATCAGAGTATCCTTGTTTCCATGGTGAATTCAGATACGGTAAGGTCTTGATGAGCCCAATCTTGAAGGGAGTTGTTACTTCCAAAAGTAAAGCGGCCCTTAGCACAACGAGCAAAGCGCTTTCAGTCCAAAGAGTAAAGCACTCCTTGGCACGACAATCAAAAGCGTTTCAGGCCACACGAGTAAAGCGACCTTGGCACGACGGTCAAAATGCTTCATGCCACAGGAGTAAAGCGCCCCCTTAGCACAACGAGCAAAACGCTTCAAGTCACAAGAGTAAAGCGCCCTTGGCACGACAATCAAAGCGTTTCAGGCCACATGAGTAAAGCGGTCTTGGCAAGAGGATCAAAACGCTTCAGGCCACATGAGTAAAAGCTCCCCTTAGCACAACGAGCGTAGCGCTTCAGACAAAGCAAGTAAAAGCACTCTCTGGCATAATGAACAAAGCGCTTCACGTATGATGATCAAATCGCTTCATGAACAACAAACAAGGTGCTTCTGCCCAATGAACAAAGTGCTTCAAGTTCAATGAGTAAAACTTTCAGGCCTTAGTAGTAAATGTGAAAACGTTTTGAAGATAAGCAAATTACAGTTTCATTGTTTTTTAGGAAGCATAGATGTGAGTGTTTGAGAATTTCTAGGCTGAGATCAAACGTTTAAGTTATGAATTCACAGTTGTTAAACAATTGATATTCAGAGTATGACCATAGTCCAAAGCTCTTACCATCTCTAGGTTCAGAGGTTGCAGTTTGTTCTTGTTCCATGATTCAAAGAAGGGGCTACACCCAATTCACAAAGGGTCTCAATCTGATAGCACGGAGACGCCTTTATTCAAGAGGCTATTGGTGAGTTTATACTGTTATGAATGAGTATATGCATATTTGTCCTAACCGTTTCTTTTCAGATCTCTCTCCCTGCAGTTCCCTACCCTAATTCCCTTCCCCCCACCTGGCTTCATCATAACTCTGTGCTCTGATCGCTTTCTGAGTTGGTGACGCCGGGAGGTGGGCCTTTTGTTCAGCAGCGTGCAGATCCTGAGGAAAGGGCACTGTGACACCCACCCCCTCCGCCAAGCTGCCGCTGCCTCCCGAAAAAACTCGGGGGCCCCCTTACCTCTCCCAGGAGCTCCCCCGGTACACGGCTATCGGGCCTTCCGCCTGCGTTTGAGGCTCATATACCATCCTCCAGGGTGCTCCGCTGCACTCCACTGACTCCCCGGGCTCACACCATCGTCCGGGGGTCCGTAACTGCT
Source organism: Pleurodeles waltl (assembly GCF_031143425.1). Classification (NCBI taxonomy): domain Eukaryota; kingdom Metazoa; phylum Chordata; class Amphibia; order Caudata; family Salamandridae; genus Pleurodeles; species Pleurodeles waltl. Next base: position 697,950,012 of record NC_090442.1, on the reverse strand, counting down.
AGCGGCTCCCCCCAGACCACAAGAAAAAAGGGGTTCGTAGGCGCGGGTGGTCACGGAGCCTCCGGGCTTCACGCCCGGTCGGCCATGTTGGCTGGCCCCGCCTCCCACTTACTTGTATCTTAAACTACAGACACCGGAAGTGGGGGAGGAGTAATGCTAACTTTGGAGTGGTAGAAACATGACCTGAACTACGTAGCTACCTCAAATGTTCTTTTTCTAGGCTTCAAACCTTTAGTTCAAGTAGTCTGCAGAGCCTTCATGGAAGGAAAAAAGAAACTCTAGAGCTCGAATATGACCTATGCAATGCTCTTTCCAGCTAATCTAAAAGTAACTTTATGGGAAAAGTGTGAATTTTCTGTGCGCCCCCACCCCCCCTCCACCCCCCACCCACTGAGGTTTTCATATTGATTCTAAAGAAACTTGCAGATGAGAATTCACCTAAGCTGGCACATGACAGGGCCACAGAGGCTGAGGAGTACATGAGTCATAATGGCTGAAACTGACTCTGGGGTCAAATGGGGCATGCAGAGAGAGCAGATGTCTGTGTACAGCTAGAACAATGTATGGTACCCCAAAGGACTGTAGGTGTGTGTTTATGTTGACTCAAAGGTAATGTTGTAGGGTCCATTGGCTAATGAACAGTTCACTTTGAAATTAGACCCCGACGCACAAACAGTATTACTAGAGGATGCTTGGAAGGGGAAGGGACAGCAATATTGTGGATAAGATCCGAATTTAGTTATATTTTTAAAGAACATTTGCTCTTTATTGTTTATTTAAGAATCATTGCTGACCGATCGGTGGAGCTTATCATGTGCTGATGCAATGGTCCTATACTTGTGGGTCTGAGGAGAATGGAGAGGTTGGGTTAGTAATACTAGCTTGGCCACCATCACTCTGGAACTGGTGGTAATGGGAACGATCTTCTCTGCTGCTTCGCCACCACACAGAGGGAGGTTATTAAAGGCTATGGTTACACCAAGATATTTCTGGTGAGGGTAAGTCAGATTTGCCTGCACACCGGGGAAGCAATGTGGAACCAGGGTGGACACAGCACTAGGTATGTGCACAACTCTCTGCTAGCCAACTGTAGGAAGGCCATGATGTTGTAACAAGTGGGTGCACATGAAGTTAAATTATATGCAATCAGAAAACTGGAGCAAATAAGACATTTACAGATTACCAGTGAGTTGTGTAATAGTAAGTGAGTGCATTAGTGAGTAAAATATGAACATAAGTGAGTTTCTGAATGTTTGTGTTGTCATGAATGCCCTTTAATCAGGTTGCATGAGGCGTGCTTGAAAGCTTGGGCTGCATATCAGCACATAATTGCATTTCTCAGCTGGACCAAGCAAGCTACATGTGAGAAATGAATATATTGTGTAACTGAATGATCAATGCATGTGTAAATAAGTTAGTATAAATACATTGTATTATGTTTTGAAAATGAATGTAGTAACTTTCTGATACTTGCATGTCCTCATATGATGTTTCTAGTAATGTGTGTTTTTCTCATGAATCAACTCCTGGTTGTGTATGCAACTGTGTGCCTACACACAAAAGACATAAATAAACACACACACACACTCACACTCTTTGAACTGATGAAATCCAACAATTTTTAAATAAGCTGATACGCCTCTTTCTATATATTCAAAAGTCTTAGAAAGAGCGTACCAACCAAACAACAAGAAGGTCTAAAAAAGCATGAAAACTGACAAGGAGAACGTGAGCCAAAGATTCTGTGAGCTTATGATGCTGGCAGAACTTTATCGACTGTATTCATTTTAGGGATTTCTGGACCCTGCTCAAAGGAAAAACTTCCTTTGTGCAGTACTTCAAGCCTGTATGAGAGGAAGCATTGAATTTGAATGTTCATGAAAATTATTTTCCAGTTCCCCTTCCTTTAAGTTGTTGATTTGAATATGACTTCACGCGTTCTACTTTTTATTGTATGAAATTCTACCGTACTCTTTCCCAACAAACCTATTCGTGTGAACGACAAGGGCCAATGCACCCGTTAAGTGCAATTTGATCTCAACATTGGTGCTGAATGGCCAGTGCACAAAATAACTTATTCACAAAGAAACTGGAGCATTGTCACTAATGATGGCAAAAGGCACATTTTGAAGCAGTAATTTAGGCAAATGTTGGTGCAAAATTGCAATTCACTTTTATTGTAATTAGGCTAATGATCCCAAACATTAGTAAATTGCAATTAAAGATAATAGACATGTAACTCTCTGTCTCTCCTCGTCCTTTGTGGACACAGTTAAAAAAGAAAAGCCTGTTGGTGTTAACTTTCTTTCTTTTCATTTCATAGGAGTATATTTGGAGATTACACATACTGTTAGAAATGGGGTCTCTAGTTAGCAGTCAGTTTACACCCTGTCCAAATAAGAACCCTCACTCTAATCAGGGTAACGGAGATACACAGCTCAGATAACCCCTGCTCACCTCCTTGGTAGCTTGGCACAAGCAGTCAGGCTTATCTAAGAAGCAGTGTGTAAAGCATTTGCACAAACACATACAGTAACACAGTGACAGCACCACAAAAGGACCCCACACCAGTTTGGAAAAATAGCCAATATTTATCTAAATCAAACCAAAACCACGAAATCCAATATACGCAATAAAGATATCAAATTTTAAAGTAAAAAGAGTATTAATTCATAAAAGACAATAGATATGCTTCTTTAGCGCAAAGTACCGTGCCTGGTTTGCGTCAAAAGTAAAGCCGTAGGGGTAAGGGTGCGTCAGAAAAGCAAGCGATGCGTAGATTCCTTACTTGTAAGTAAGGCCATGCGTTGATTCTTTCTCCACTGGGTAAGCATTGATTCTTTCCTCGCAGGGAAGGGATGTGACAATTTCCATATGAGCAGCCTCGGATCCGTGCGGTGATGTTGAAGATTTTATCTCCAGGGACGATTTGTGGAAAATCCAGACACACAGCAACAATGAATCCACGCAGAATTGGTGATGTGTCGATTTCAACGATGCTGCATCAATCTTTCAACCATGGTGCAGGTGCTGCTTCAATTTTTCTACTGCTTGGCTGCAGTGTGTGGATTTTCTCTCAGGTTTTACCAGCTTCTCCTTCCAAGGGCCCAAGGACTGGATGCGGCACCACTTGGCAAGTCAGGGATCTAAGCCCAGGTGCGGGCAGATTAAGTCTTTGAATTCTCTAAGACTTCTTAACAGGAGGCAAGCTCAATCCAAGCCCTTGGAGAAACTTCACAAGCAGGACACACAGCAATGTCTAGTCGTTGTCCTCTCTAAGGTAGAAGCAGCAACTGCAGGCCAACCCAGCAAAGGGGTAGTACTCCATCTCACAGCTCTTCAGCTCTTCTCCTTGGCAGAGTCTCCTCTTGATCCAGAAGTGTTCTAAAGTTGTGGGGTTAGCGGTCCAATACTTATACTCCTTTCTGGCATTGAAATAGGCAAACTTCAAAGGAAAGGGTTTGTAGTGCACAAGACCCTGTCTTTCCCTCACCACCATGCTCTAGGGGGTTGGAGACTGTATTGTGTGAGGTCAGGCAGAGACCTTTCTAGTGGAGGTGTCAGCGCCTTCCTCCCGCTCTAGCCCAAGAAGACTCCTCAGGATATGCAGGACACACCTCAGCTCCCTTTGTGTCACTGTCTAGAGTGAACTCACAAACAGCCCAGCTGTCAGTCTGACCCAGACATGGATTCAGCAGCCAAGCGGAGGCACAGAATGGTTACACAAGAAAATGCCTTGATAGATAGATAATACCTTTTAAGATTGAGTCTGACTCGCATGTGTTGAGCAGATGTGGATGGAGACAGACGCTAGCGGCCCCATATTTAAAAGGTATTATTTAACAACACTGAGGGGGTCATTCTGACCCTGGCGGTCTTGGACCGCCAGGGCCACGAATGACGGAAGCACTGCCAACAGGCTGGCGGTGCTTCAATCCCCATTCCGACTGTGGCGGTAAAGCCGCGGTCGGATTGCCGGGGCCGGCGGTCATCCGCCGTTTTTGCCCCGGCTGGGAGAATCTGCCAGGGCAGCGCTGCAAGCAGCGCTGCCCTGGGGATTCTGACCCCCGTACCGCCAGCCTGTTTCTGGCGGTTTTCACCGCCAGGAAGAGGCTGGCGGTAACGGGTGTCCTGGGGCCCCTGGGGGCCCCTGCACTGCCCATGCCATTGGCATGGGCAGTGCAGGGGCCCCCTAACAGGGCCCCGGCCTGCTTTTCACTGTCTGCATTGCAGACAGTGAAAAGCGCGATGGGTGCAACTGCACCTGTCGCACCGCCGCAACACCGCCGGCTCCATTCGGAGCCGGCTCCTGTGTTGCGGCCTCATTCCCGCTGGGCCGGCGGGAATATCAGAATGGGGGCTGCAGAATTTTGGCCGCGTGGCAGCCAAATGGCGGTTTCCGCCTGGCGGGAGGCAGTAGCCGCCCGTCAGAGTTGGAATCACCCCCTGAGTCTAGATAATGGTCTGAAGGACCTCTGGCTGCCACTACAGGCCGAAACATCAAAATTACCTTCTCATTTGACAAGCTGAATTGAACGTCCATGATATTGCTTGAACTGGGTATGAAAACCAGGCAATTATTGTGCAGAACTGTGTCATGAGGAGGGTTATAATCCCTTCCTGGATTTGCAGTTGGGATTTAATTTTATGATCTAGAGGGGTCATATACAATGTTCTTGTTTATGAAATGGACATTCATTGGAATTGTTGTAAATGTTTTTGAATTTCCTGAATCCTATTGAGTAATATATTGGATTTTAACAGTACGGAGTTGTCTTATTCATTAATTGAAGACTGGATAATATGTACGCATACTATATCTAAATAATTCCTTTAGGAGCATTTTTAAGTGAGACACTTTCTAAAAGTGGCATTTTCAAACAGACAATCTAAAAACTAACTTTACCAAAAGATATATTTTTAAATTGTGAGTTCAGAGACCCCAAACCTCTACTTGCTCCAAATGGGAAACTGGGCTTAAAAGATATTCAAACGCAATCCCCATGTTAACCTATGGGAGAGATAGACCTTGCAATAGTGAAAACCGAATGCAGCAGTATTTCACTTTCAGGACATGTAAAACACACCAGTATATGTCCTGCCTTTTAAATATACTGCACCCTGCCCATGGTGCTACCTAGGGCCCACCTTAGGGGTAACGTACATGTAGTAAAAGGGAAGGTTTGGACCTGGAAAGTAGGTACACTTGCCAGGCAGAATTGGCAGTACAAGACTGCACACACAGACACTGCAGTGGCAAGTGTATGACATGTTTACAGGGCTACTCATGTGGATGGCACAATCAGTGCTACTGGCCCACTAGTATTATTTGATTTACAGGCCCTGGGCACCTCTAGTCCACTTTACTAGGGACATACTCAAATATGCCAATCAGGGATAAACCAATCACCAAAACAATTTAGACAGAGAGCATATGCACTTTAGCACTGGTTAGCAGTGGTAAAGTGTCCAGAATCCAAAAGCCAACAAAAACTGGTCAGTAAAAATAGGAGGAAGGAGGCAAACAGTTTGGGGATGACCCTGCAAAAAGGGCCAGGTCCAACAACACCAGAACTTATCCTACCTTTTAAAGTACACTGCACCCTGCCTATGGGGCGCCTTTGGGCCTACCTTAGGGGGGACTTACATGTAGTAAAAGGGAAGGTTTGGGCCTGGCAAGTGGGTACATTTGCCAGATCGAATTGACAGTACACACACAGACACCGCATGGCAGGTCTGAGACAGTTTTACAGGGCTTACTCATGTGTGTGGCACAATCAGTGCTGCAGGCCCACTAGTAGCATTTGATTTACAGGCCCTGTGCACCTCTGGTGCACTTTACTAGGGATTTACTGTTAAATGAAATATGCCAATCATAGATAAACCAATCATAATCATAGCAGATGTCTTGATGTAAGCCCATATAGTGTTGTCCAGACACTTCTACGGAGCCTAAGCAGATACCCCTCTATTGTAAATTTTCACATCCACCAACCTACCATGTTCTAGTCCTTTCTTCACAAACCACTGTTTCACTCTGGTAACTCTGGCCTAAGAAGAACTTATTTTCAGATGTGCAGGAAAGCCAATGATATGCAGCCTAGATTACTGTCTTCATAAGCCCCTTATTTAACTGATCTTCATTTATTGCTAACAGTAGGTCAATAGATGTCTAATACTTGATCTCCTGGACTTTCCAACCTCAGCTTATAGTGTGTCACTGCATAGAGTGCCTGATGAATGCAGCCCAAAGGTTTAAAAACATCATCAGTAAGTGATTACCCAGAGCAAAAATAAGTCCTTATTTAATGTTCTATTGTTTCAGATTTGTAAAGCGCTGCATTAAACATATATGGGTTCATGGTAGTATTGAGAAGTGATGGAGAACACTGAAATTGCGTTATTTTTCCAAAGAAAGCCACAGTTCTTTTCTAAGACTGTTCTTTTCAGACTGGAGGTCTAAAGAAAGAGCATATCATGCCAAAGAAGCTTGAACTTGGGGATCACGTCCAGCAAATTTTGATCACTGGAAAGAAGGAATCCAAAAAGAATTCTGATTTGCCTTAATGATCTCTGGTGGAAAGGTTTTCCATTAATAGAAGGAATTTTAGCTCCTATTGTAATTTTGCTACTTTCAATCTCTTAATTCAACTAGTTGGGACATTCTTCCAGATTTCCAATGCCTTGGGGAGGTATTAAAACTATGTTGGCATGTCTACCCCATTTTGAATAGAAAAGGTTTTATCTATTCTCGCTCTGATCCTCTCTATGCAAACCACATACAATCTTGGCAAAGTTCAGCCTGCATTCAAAGTTATTGTTCATCATGAAAGATACCTTACTATAACCTTAGAACCTGCCGTAGCGGGTTCTACCGGCTATTAAAGGCCTGAGCCGAAGGCGAGGGCTTTTAACAAGGGAGTGGGCCTTTAATAGCCGGTAGAGCCCGCTACGGTGGATTCTAAGGCTATTAGAACATTCTGCCATTGGAGGGCAGAATGTTCTCCTAAATAAAACAAAGGCTTCACGGAACCGCAGGGGATTAAAATCCCCTCAGGCTCCGTGAGGCTTTGTTCACAGCTGATTGGAATGTTGGCACTGCAGGCTTTTACCAGCCAGTAACGGAGCTACCAACATTGCAATGTTCTAATGAGAAATATATATGACCAAACTGGAAATATGAAAACTGATCATCTTCCCCTTTGGGAACCTTACAGTTGAAATTTCATGGTGTTATTCTCTGTCTGGGTATGATCTGGCCTTGATATTTATGTTTGCTGGAAGTCTATTTCTTTATAAATGTACATACCTTTTTGTGCATCTTAGTTTGATGTACTATTAATGAAAGTGTGTGTGCTTGTTTTTCAAATTAGTATGTTGGAATATCTTCATTTTCTGGAATCATTGAACAGACTCTACGACTGGATTTCTGAGTTAATTTATTCTATGTGGAGGGTCATAACTATAATTAGAGAAAAAGGTACAATTCCTCCGTGCCCACAGTGTGTGATGGGCCTACAGCGCCCCATTTATGACTTTTACTACCCAACAGAAGGGCTTGTTTGCAGTAGGTTCCATTGCACGTTGCAATGCCACTGCCTAAGTGTGCCACAGCAACAATTTAAATATTGGTCTATTGGGAATACATCAGCGATGCACTCCTCCTAGTGGCAATGCACCTGGTGTACTGCCTGATAAAAGTGTCCACGGATAGTTCATTTGCAGAACAGATTCCACTACAGAAATGTGCTGCTCAGGCAGCTTAGGGACTAGCAGTGACCATCAGTCATCCAGCCTGCTCCCTGATCTGACTGCCTTTTCTCTGAAAAGCATCCTAGCTGACATGAGGGCCCTCTGCGCCCAGTCTCAAGCTGCACCAAGTACTTGACCTCTCTTGTACCTTATATTGCTCTACTCAGCTGCATTACACTGGCATGTGCTCTATGATGTGCTGTCACTTTCTCTTACCAGTGGTATTGGAAATGTGCAGCTTTTATTGCACTATTTACTGCCACTCACAAACTCTTTCAGAGAAGTGCATATCAGTTGCACAAAGTCCCACATGCAGTGCAAACACAAAAATACAAACAAAAATACTCTATACCAATCCCATGCCAGCAGTAACTTCCTCTGGTGCCGGATAGCTCTGTTGTCAAAGACATGCAGCAATGTACAATCCAGACAGCTCAGAGCAGTGCTGCAACAAACTAGCTGGACAGCAGAAGGACATGTGAAGCCTCTAAGCACTGCAGGCAACCCACAGTGCTAGAAAGCCACACCATAGTAAATCATGGGTTACACATGTACCATTATTATAGCATAAAGGTTGGTACAATCTTATCCTTGGCTATTGATTTTCATTCTACTTATGATTTTTTCTCTGTGCTTGTGATTGGCAGTGGTCTGGTAACTGAGCCTTTTTCAACCTGCATATTCCCCATCAAGGCATCATAATGTCTTCTCTGCGTTTGTTAGGAGAACCTTCATAGGGGTAAGAGTAAGCGATGTAAATATGAATGAAGTAGGCCTGATCATTTCATGGTGCTCTTTTTTTCTGGGCCTGGTGCTAACAATTAAACTCAAAACTCGACAAAAATACTTAAGCTGGAAACATGTTTGACTGTATATTATATTGTAGTACCGGTTGTGGTTGCACAATATTGAGACAAAAACGCTTGAAGTTGATAATCTATCGTCCTCAATATCATTGTATGGAGTTCTATGTTTCCATGTTTAGAAGTGCTCCGGTGCTAAAATCCTAAATTAAAAGTTCTCAGTATCAGGGTAACAAGTCAGCCTGGATTTGTGGGTCGGTGACAGACTGGCATTGGACAGATCAGGAGATGCCATTCTCAACTGGTTTCAAATTCATTATTCTGGGCAGGCACAAATGGAGGGAATGGAAGAACACCCAAAGTGGGCTCGCTCCACAGTACCTCAAATTTAGGGATGCATATTTTATAAAAGGTTGGTTGTGGCTTAACGTTTTTAGGAGCACATCTTTGTAACCAGAGGCATCAAACAGACCCGCAGGTTCCAATCAGTAACTAGAGGAAGCTGTGGTTTATGGTTATGGCCCTATTGACCTTTCAATATCAACATCTAAGTAACTTTCTGTGATAGAGCGATGGCTCAAACAGTTCTTTAAAAATGGCACCCTCCAATAGCCAACCTGTGTGATCATGTCAGGCTGGAAAGAAAGGAACAAAGGTTCCAACAAATCTGGGTGTCTCAACGGGCACTGCAGGCCGAGCAACATGCAGAATCATTTAATCGTTCTAGCATGTTCTTACCCTGCTAACCATCACATTCCTCTGTGGTCTGGTCAGATTCAAGCTGCTGAATTGCAGGACTACATGGATTCAGGCAAGCTCTTCCAAGTGTGTAATCCTCTAAGCTGGCTTCATTCACAAGGCTTTACTCTTGTATTTTGGATCAAAGCAGCTCCCCTCTTCTCTCATGCATTCTATCTTACCATCTTCCATGAAGAGCACAGCAACATGACTCTTTAGGATCCTAAGCTTGTTCCTTGTTTCGGAATGAAAAGCAGCATGAAGTCTTGTCTCCCTTGTTCGGAGCTGGGCGATAGACAGCTCTTTCTGAGTTCACAGCTAATACAAAAACTATTCATGGGGGCTTCCATCCAAGCAATACAGCGCCCAAAGTTTTAATCACCACTATGCAAAATACAAGCATACAAGATGGGAGAAGTGGCACCTAGGCATTTACTTGTTGCCCTAGAAACCAATGGAAATAAATTAACATATATGTTCATCTTTCCCACTTGCCTGTTAAGTTTTTTCTCCTTGGACCACTTCCAGTGGCTAGTTCCAAAGTACAGGGATGTGTTTTCCCAGTCAACAACCCCATAATCCTAGTTGGTTGAAGCTATTGTCTATCAATAAGATGAAATTTGAAGATTTCGGATTTTAATCAGTTTGCATGTTGTGGTCAGGGTATGGTATGATGCTGAGTCTGGTGGCAGGAGAGATTAATTTAAAATTATTTCGATGTTAAATTTCTTCTGTGCCTAAATAGTCAGAAAGTAAGTATGTAATCATGCAATGTAGAACACTAATCAGCTTGGCTGCTTTATCCTTTATTGACTGTAGTTTTCAGAGGGTGGGTGGTTGTGTGAAAGGAATTCACAAGTATTAATGGTGAGATGGAATGATTGCTAGAATTAGCGGGCTTCCTTGTTTCAGTTAGGAACAAATTGATGTTGTTCACCAATCTGTGATTGTGCCTACAGGTTTTTGAAATGCGAGGAAGAGACTCAATCAATCAATCAGGAATTTGTAAAGCGCACTACTCACCTGTGAGGGTCTCAAGGTGCTGAGGAGGGGAAATGGGAGAAGGGGGGGGGAGGTGCTGCTACTGCTCGAACAGCCAGGTCTTGAGAAGTTTCCTGAAAGTAAGGAGGTCTTTGGTCTGGCACAGGTGGGTGGGAAGAGTGTTCCACGTTTTAGCGGTGAGGTGCGAGAATGATCTACCACCAGTAGTACTTCTGCGGATGCATGGGATGGTTGCGAGGGCGAGGTCGGCGGAGCGGAGATGCTGGGATGGGGTGTAGAATGAGAGTCATCTGTTGAGGCATTCTGGTCCAGTGTTGTGCAGTGCTTTGTGAGCGTAGGTGAGGAGTTTGAAGGTGATTCCCTTGTTGACTGGGAGCCAGTGCAGGTTTTTCAGGTGGTCTGTGATGTGGCAGTGGCGGGGGATGGATGAGGCGTGCAGAGGCGTTCTGGATGTGTTGCAGCCTCTTCTGGAGTTTGGACGTGGTTCCTGCGTAGAGGGCATTGCCATATTCTAGCTTGCTGCTTACGAGGGCTTGAGTGACTGTTCTTCTGGTTTCGGTAGGTATCCATTTGTAGATCTTTCGGAGCATGCGGAGGGTGTTGAAACAGGTGGAGGAGATGACATTGATCTGCTGGGTCATGGATAGTGAGGGGTCCAAGATGAATCCTAGGTTGCGTGCATGGTCGGTGGGAGTTGGAGTGGTTCGGAGAGTGGCAGGCCACCAGGAGTCATCCCATGCGGTGGGTTGGAGCCAAAGATGAGGACTTCCGTCTTGTCGGAACTGAGTTTGAGGCAGCTTCATCCATTCGGCAATGGCCTTCATTCTTTCATGGAGGTAGGTCTTGGCGGAGTCCTTGGTCGGGTATGTGATCAGCTGGGTGTCGTCGGCATAGTAGATGATGTTGAGCTTGTGGGATCGGGCCATGTTAGCTAGCGGGGCCATGTAGATGTTGAAGAGGGTCAGGCTGAGGGACGAACCCTGGGGTATGCTGCAGATGATTTCGGTGGCCTCCGAGCAGAATGGGGGGAGACTGACTCTTTCGGTTTTGCCGGTGAGAAGGGAGATGACCCACTCCAGGGCTCTGTTGTGGATTCCAGCATTGCTGAGGCTTGAGCGTATGGTGTGGTGGCAGATGGTGTTGAATGCAGCCGAGAGCTCCAGGAGGATGAGGGCCGCGGTTTCACCTCTGTCCAGTATGGTTCTGATGTCGTCGGTGGCGACGATGAGGGCGGTTTTGGGTATCAGGCTACCCGAACAGATTATAGAGCAGGGACAAGACACAAAGATTAGGATCATAATTTTCCAGTTAATTGTCAGACAATTTTTTTCAGACATTTCTGATTGGACTTCAAGCAACAGTGGTCTGATCCTGGTAGAGAAAGAGTTGTTCCTACAGTTCCAACATCCTCATTACCTAATACTTATGACCTTCAAAAATATACACAAAATAGTTCTAGCCATATTCAAACAAAATGTAGGCTTGGCAATATTATCAATCAATCAATCAATTAATTTGTAAAGCGCGCTACATACCCGTGAGGGTTTCAAGGCGCTGGGGGGGGGTGATGCTACTGCTCGAAGAGCCAAGTCTTGAGTAGTTTTCTGAAGGAAAGAAGGTCCTGGGTCTGTCGTAGATCCGGCGGGAGGGTGTTCCAGGTCTTGGCGGCGAGGTAAGAGAATGATCTGCCGCCGGAAGATTTGCGTCGGATGCGGGGGACGGAGGCGAGGGTGAGGTTAGCGGAGCGGAGATGCCGGGTGGTGGTGTAGAAGCTGAGTCTGTTGTTCAGGGATGATGGTCCGGTGTTGTGGAGTGCCTTGTGTGCGTGGGTGAGGAGCTTGAAGGTGATCCTCTTGTTGACGGGGAGCCAGTGAAGGTCTCTTAGGTGGGGGGTGATGTGGCAGTGGCAAGGGATGTTGAGGATGAGTCAGGCTGAGGCGTTTTGGATGTGTTGGAGGAGTTTGGATGAGATACCGGTGTAGAGGGCGTTGCCGTAGTTGAGTCTGTTGCTGACGAGGGCCTGGGTTACTGTTTTTCTTGTTTCTGTTGGGATCCATTTGTAAATTCTGCGAAGCATGCAGAGGGTGTTGTAGCAGGAGGAGGAGATGGCGCTGACCTGCTTTGACATGGAGAGTGAGGAGTCGAGGGTGAAGCTGAGGTTTCGTGCGCTGTCGGTGGGCGTCGGTGGGGGACCCAGCGTGGACGGCCACCATGAGTTGTCCCAGGCGGAGGGGGTGCGCCCAAGGATGAGGACATCTGTTTTGTCCAAGTTCAGTTTTAGTCGGCTGTCTCTCATCCAGTCGGCGATGGCTTTTAGTCCCTCGTGGAGGCTAGTTTTGGTGGTGTGCGGGTCCTTGGTGAGGGAGAGGATGAGTTGGGTGTAGTCGGCGTAGGAGATGATGTTGAGGTTGTGCTGACGGGCCACTTGTGTGAAGGGGTCCATGTAGATGTTGAACAGCGTCGGGCTGAGGGATGAGCCCTGGGGTACGCCGCAGATGATGTTGAAGGCTTTGGATTGGTACGGGGAGGCGGACTCTTTGGGTTCTGCCGGCGAGGAAGGATGCGGTCCATTCGAGGGCCTGGTCCTGGATTCCTGCTGCTTATGCACAATTATATTTACCACAATACTAGAAGCTTATCAATCTTTGACCTATACTGCTTGTAATGTTGATATGCTGTTCAATAATTTATCATGTAGGGCAACATTCATTGACTAGGCACATGTGGATATTTACAAATCGTACAGACTGAGCAGCAAAGCATTTTCATGCATTGCATCCTCCAGCAGGAAGGGTCTGTCCTTTATTTTTGTTTTTAATGTGAATTCTGGTGCTGGTATATGTGAGTTACATGTTATATATCTGACACTGCATGTACCAGAATCCATAAAACAAAACATGATTGGATAAGCTCACACTAGAACACTTACGATATCTACATTTTTCCTATGACCGTGGTACTCTTGGGCTGTCCGATTGCAGTGTATGTGGTCACCAGGAAAATTGTGATAATAGTGGCTGTACTGTACTTGCATTGTATGCATGAAGGAAGCATGTACTACTGCTGTCTTGCAGAACTGAAAGGAAGCTTTCAGTCCTGCAGATCATGCCTAGTCTGTTCGGCACATATGAGTGAATCTTTCTGTGTTGCCTTCTATGCTGTACATGTTCTGTCTACGAGTGGGTAATTTTTAGTTCTAGTCTAAAACAGCGCATTTGTCATCGCTAGTGAGACATTTTTTAACTAAAAGAAGCTTGGAGCCTACCCATTGATTACTATTTGTTGGCTTCAATGTCACTCCTATTTACTGGCTCTTGATTGGTCTGCGCATACTGATTGATTTTCTGTTTGTTTGTGCTAGCGCAGGTGTCTTAATAAAAATTCATAATGAGTGTTTATGTATTCTGAATAATAAGTTTATGTAGAAAATGTAATAACGTAGAAAAATAATGCACGCATTTGAAAATATGATCTCGAAGAATGGCCACCAATGTTAACGAAATGTACTAATCAATGATTAATACTTATGAAATGTTGAACATATGTTAGACTAATGCAGTAATAGGTCATATTAAGGAGCATGAACTAAGCATTAACTTTATTAATTGTGGGCCTTAACTTAGCGAGTGTCTTGGCCTACTTGCCAGGCCTCATGTAAAAGCTGTATTTCTTAGCGTTTAATAAAAAATGCTGATCAAGTGAATTAAACTGGGAAATGTCTATTGTATTGTTTAAATGTGCTCATAACTGAAGCTTTTTGTGTGAACTGACTGCTAAAAGATAATGTTCTTGCTAATGCAACATTTTATGTGCAATGTGTGTGAGACTGACTTTCCCAGGACAAGAACAATGAAGATACTGGCTAGAGTAGAAGCTACAACAATATTGTTACCTGACAAGACGGATGATGAGAACATCACTAGACCAACCAATCAACAATATGGGAATGGAGAAATATTAGAATCCATAGATTTGGAATAGTAGTTTTATTGGAAAGAGTGTGAACATACGACCAACTGACCAATAGGGATAGTGTAGGTGACTTTAATATAACAACGCTCATTCTAAGAGAAGACAGTCATTCCGTTCATTCCGACATTCTAGCCATTGCCCTTGTTCTTCCTGACCAAAAGGTTATTACTTTCCTATCCATCTTTACCAGAGACATGCTTAACTTTAATGCTTAAATGACTTTGCCCATATTTTCCTGACTGAGAGCCTGATGCCTTGCTGATTCTCTGATGTCCTGAGGACGAAGACTGACTCTGCTTTGCTTATCCATACAGAGGATAGGTATATGTCTGAAATGTGATTATTTGGCATATTTGCTTTTTCTTTCTAGGTACCAACTGCGCTGTTTTGATAGAGCAATAGTTAGATGTTTTTCCAAATTTGTGTTACTAAATTGTTTTGCATGAAGCCCAACATGCTGATGCTAATCTGATGTTAGTTAAGGATCCTGACTTATGACAACAGGGACTAATGCTTGATGAATTTCTCTGCTCAACTTCATGTACTTCATTTCAGGGATGCAGCTGACTTTTCTATTGATTTCCACCATAACTCTAGAATGTGTCATAGTTCAAGCTTTGATTAGATTAAGTTTCTTCCGCCGCTTTGGACAACCAGTGTTGTTTCTGTATGTGTTTCATCTGATTTTGAGATTAATCTACATGACCTTAGCATTGTCAATATAGAGAAATAAACATTCTAAACTTTACTAAAGGTGTGGTTATTCAAGCCTGTAAGGTCATGGTGTGTGAAAATTACTGATTCCATTGATTATTGATGTTATTGATTACTAATGATTATTGATTATTGTGTATTGATTATTGATTATGTACTGGAGCTATGGTAAGAACTTCTTAATCGCAAGTCAAAAGGTTCATCGACCTATTCGTGTCCCCTTGTAAGTTTACTTATTAAGGTCAGACGCGCTAACATTTGTTTCGCCGTCCCTGGAGCATGGACCAATTACTGATTGCTTCTTTTTGATTAATATCCTTCTGCTACTCACGCTGGGATTGAGATATTTTTATTTATTTATTCTTCCCCTTCATTGTTGTGGTTGCTTGTTCTCGCATTCCCCTTCCCAGATTATTGGTTACCCTTTGTTGCTTGATCCCCTCCCCCTGCATTGTTGCCTGCTCCATCATTGTTGCTTCCCCTTCCCTCTCTTGCGTGGTTGCTTGCCTGTTGATTTTGCTTGCCCGCCCCTTCCACGTCATTGCTTACCCATTGTTCTTTCTAAACCTCCTCAATTGTTGCTTTCCCTGTCCCACCCTCCCATCCACCTTCTACTCTTCCACTTTCCACCTACCTCCCACTCATTGTTTCTTGCCTTGTCCCACCTGCATCGCTCCCGCCACAAAAAAAGATCTTGTGTACACAATAACTTTTTGGGCCTATCAATGCGTTTTAGCTATGTTGTGTCACGATCTACCTGTTGCTTACTGCCCTGGTCAGAAGGAGCTGAAGTGCGGCCTCGGTTCTTGTAGGTCCTGCTCTGGCCGAGGTAGGGGCTACCCCTTCCGGTAGCCACAGTGCTGCTGACAATAGTACGCCACAACAGTCCGTGCCCTCTAGAATGAGTCCCAGAGGAAAAACCCCAAAGGGAAAAAACCTCTTCGACAGGAACTCCCTGGAAAAGAAAAAACGACACGTATAAAATCAGAACTCCAACGCTAGGAAAGAATAAATGGAAAGCTGAAAAAAAAAAACAGGAACAAAAACTGGAATCAGAGAAAAAGCAGGTGGAGCGAGATCACCACCAAACGAAGTGTGGCAACGCAAAGAGAACCAGACTCTGACCCCTTATACATCACTTAGCAGGAAGTGACATGTAGGAAGAAGTAAGAACGCCATCTTGGATTGGGAAAGGGGCTATAGAATAAAGCAGAAGAAAGCACCATTTTAGAAAGGGAAACAGATGCATGCAGGGAAAAGAAAATGAGAATGGCATACTGGGACGGAAAAAAAACATGGCCCCACAAGGAAAAAAGGAAAAAGAAGAAAAGAAGAAAGAACGAGCCCTAGATCAGGGCACCAGGTAAGTGAAAGGCTTGGGGGGGCACAGACACCCCACGGCGAACACCCATGCCACGCATTGAATGCGGTGAGGCCCGACGCCCAACCCTGGGCCTCCGACCTCCGAGAGGACAATAATATGGGCAGCGGCCAGCCCCTGATCCGGAAAATGAACCGCAGCCCCCACAGTGGCCCGAGCAGGGACTCCACGGGAGCCTGCGACATGACATGTTGCACAGCAGCATGGCAGTAAAAAAAGCATTATGATGCGGCCAGCTCTGATGGTGTCATAGTCTTTTTTTTTTTTACTTTCAGCCATGCTGCATAGCAGTCGCACTGCTATTCAATAAAGCTAAAAAAAATTGACAAAGCCAATAGCTCTTATATAGATGATACCTGTTGGCTTTGCCATGCTTGGCACTGATATTGACTGTATTTTGTCCCTCCTGGGTGAGTGAAATGTTAACTGTTTTGGACTGTACTTTCATTGTTACATATGTTAGAGGGAATCTTACACTACGGCTGCTAATGTGTATTTTTCTTGTGTGGGAATGTGTGTGTGTCTGTTTGCATGTATGCATGTGAGTTTGTGTATCAGTGTGTGAGAGGGAAGCTTGCATTTGCTGTTTATTGTTCTACTTATCCCTCCGTTTGAGGGGAGCATAGACTGTATGCTCTGGACTTCTTAAAACCAAACTTGTTAAAGAATTTTGGTGAGTTCTTTAACTGGCTGAGAAAACCTGCAGGAAATGAGCTGAGGTGGAAAAGAGGAAGTGTTGCTTGCAGTGCCTGATTTTACTCTGGCACAGCATCACAGTCTTTTGGGCAGTTTAGAGTCTCAGGCCGCACTTTCAGCTAACACCCACCCTATAGCCCGAAGGCAGTTCCTGCTTAGTGTGGTGCCCAAAAGTGGTTGTAACACATTCATGTCATTGCTCTTTGAGGCAGGGAGGTACCCAACACACCCAGACTATCAGCGCTTCGCCCTATGCACATAGCATACTTTTCAAAAGCATTTACTGGCATGAGCTGCACCAGATAGCAGTGTGAGGGTAACTTGCATGGCTTCTGCTGTGGTCTACGCTGTACCTATACTCACAGGAATTATGTGATTCAGCGGTCACAGTACTTTTTGCATAGTTAAGGGTTTCCCGCATTTCCCACATCATTATCTGCTGCATAATTTGTGGATTATATCACAAAAATTGTTTCTAGTTTAACTGGATCAAAAGTTACTTAAGTGACATGTTGCTATGCTGTAGAAGGCCCTTTGCAAAGGTGGATTAGACACTTTTCAGTACCTTATTGCTGCACTTGAGTATTAAAGTGACACTAATGAGGTCAAACCTTTGCTAGGGCAGTGTTAACATGGGTAAAACTACAAAATAATGAAGTAATTCTGTCCCAAAATGTGCCTCATTAAGCCATATAATTAGATTTTTTTTGCTGCATAATTTAGTCAATTTAGCCACATAATTTGTTCCTCTCCTGCTGCATAATTCCAGTGGGCATGCCTATACTGTAAGCAGAAGCAAAAAGAACATGCTGCACAATGCAAACATTCTACCCCAGTCACAAAGATCTGGGTTTAATCCGTTGTTGTTTGCCCATGACGCCAACCCAGTTTGAAAGCAGCCCTTATGCAAATCATTATTGACCCTACTCTCCATGGTAACAGTCCAGCCTGAACTGACAAGTCATGGCTTCCCTGGACCAGAAACAAGCATCCTGGGACCAGTTTTGGCATTTCAGCCAGTCTAGCTTGAATCCAGTGGTGCAGTGAGCACGAGACCGATGTCAGGGCAGACCCTTGTCACTTAGGGTGACAAAAGCAAAAAGAACAGATGATGGACGGAATGCTGAACAATGCAAACATTCACCTCTAGTCACAAAGATCTGGGTTCAATCCATCGTTTTTTTGCCCACCACACCAACCCAGTTTGGACCCAGCCACATGCAAATCAGTCTTGACCCTGCTCTCGACAGGAACAGTCCAGCCCGATCTGCCAAGCAAGGCCCTTCCTGGACCAGAAACAAGCACCCTGGGACTGTTTTTGTGGTATCACTCTCGTGAGCCAGGCTAGCTTGACTCCAGTGGTGCAGGCAGAGGCAGCTGGAAAGAATAAGGGCTCTTTTCAGATTTGTGTATTAAGAACCCAAGCCCTTTATGTGGGATCAGTAAATTGAGTGACATTAAGTTGGTTAATAGTTACATCTGCTACTTCCAGTGCTTAAAAATGGCAGCATTGCAGTACGAAGAGCCATATAAAAAGCAGGTTATTATTATCAGGAAACCTCCTCTTTCATTCCCGCCAAATCTAAAATGCCTCTTGTTACAAAATACCTGGGCATTATATTATGCTAGAACGCAATATGTTGATTCCATGTGCCGAAGACTGCATGCATGTCTATTATAGTGTGCCTTGTACGCATGCCCTTTAATGAAACACGTGCCCGCTTTCCTTGTCCTTCTTTCTCTCCTCTGTTGCCTTTTTCCTATCTCTTTTCATCTCCTTGGTCTTTCTTCTCCCCATTCACTTTCATTTCCAGTGTCATGTTTCTGTGTCCATGTGTATTTTCCTTTTTCTTTCTCTGTCTTCCTCTGTTCGAAAGTCTCTCACCTCTTCTCTCCCAAGCCATGTGTTCTCTACTTTTGTCTCCCATGGCCACGTCCCTTCCTTCTCCTTCCTCTCTAACCTCTTTCCTTCATTATTTCGCTTCTATTTTTCTCTGCCATGCATCTTCCTACCCACTGTCCGAATTCTCTTGTGGGTATCACTTTTTTCCACTTCCATTCTGACCATAATATTTCTTCTCTAGCTTCTGCTACTCTGCAGGCTCAAGCACCTCTCATCTGTGTCTCTCCTTTCTGTCCCCCCTTTTCTTTTTCTCTGTCTCGTCTCTAAGCAGAACAGTCTAAGCAGAAGGATAGACTCTACCCTTAGCCCAGCCAGCCTCAAAGTTGTGCTCCCCGTAGCCGCACCAGGCCCAGGGCTCCCCGATGCTGCTTGCAATACCTGCTATGTGTGTGTTAGCTAAGCTAATGCTGATGGTGTGTGCTTGTGAAGCTTTAGAAAACATTTTCACTATGCAAAAGATGGAACTGTTAGCTTTGTCAGGCAGCACCGAATGCTTCAAATTGTCTTTCAAATCGTCCATGTCAACAGCACCCAATAATAAAATCTAACCCCACGATGTTGCTGTGATCATGTTAGCAGGTCTTTTCTGTGACCTCTGTACCACTAGGAAAAATACAGATAAATTCCACTGGGCCTAGACGATATCAAGCAGGGAAGGTGTTGGCACGTAGAGGAGAATTCGCTCAATTATCTGGTTAAATATGTCCATGTTACACCACACTTAGCAGCCACAAGTCACAATGGATGCGCTTTCGGCCATTTGATATTCAAAGGGACTAGAGGGCTTTGGAGGAGACAAGCTCTAAGTACAAGAGAGGGTTGTCTTTCTAATGTAAACACCATTATCATTGGCGAATCAATTAGCTCCTCGCGCTGAGGGGAAGGCTCGAGCCTGGCCTCCGAGCTGCTATTGTCAGTGCGGCCTGTTTGCTTTAATTAAGAGGAGACAGAGTGGATTACTGTCTCGGTCTGGGCGAAGAGAAGGCTCCGAAAATTAGCCTCCACCTCAGTGAGCAACAAAGCACTGGCAAGAGACGGCCCCGGTCCGGGCGCGGCCTAAACAAATGACTTGGTAATCTGCGGCTGGCCTTTTCGTTTGTGAGGGGAGAGGAGGCGAGATGGCAAGATGCCAATCATGGAAGAATCCTTGAGTACAATGGATTCAAACAGATTCAGCACGGGGAGGAAATGTGTATTTATATCACTTATTATTATAACACCCAGTGGCGTAACTAAGACCTCCGCGGTGCCGGTCTGGGGGCGAGCTGCAGGGGCCCTCCTCAGCACAGTACACTGTGCACCGGCAGCAGGCCCGTGACTGAGTCCCGGAGATAGACCCCCCACTACTTTCCAGGTACTTTGCAGAGAGCTCCCCCTAAAGTTTCGTTACGTCACTGATAGCACCTAGGAACAACAGTGAACGAGAGGCGCAGGGGTGCTACAGCAAATCAAGCCTCAAAGAACGGGTCGGGCGTTTATATTTGTTTACTTTTTGTAGTTAAAATTGGGGATGTTTCCAGGCAGGCTCATGCCAAAAGAGCTGGAGGTGAATAAGTGCATATGCTTTCAGAAGTACCTGCCTCTCGAGAAAGTATAACTTTCCCTCTGTAGAAGCGGAATTTAAAAGGAAGGTTCAGGACAGTGCAGTGCTGCTTTGTGTTGCAAATCGAATGGCATTCTTCCAGCGTCAAATTCACTTATGGGCACTGGCCATCGGCAGTTTACTACTGTGTTTAATTGCTTCAGTTGCCGTATGACAGATACCTGTCAAGGCCCCTCTTTGCACACCAGCACTGCTCTATTCTACACAAACACCAACGAGCCTTCCTATCTACACAAGCAAACTGCAGACCATGAAAAAATGACCTAGCACCACTGCTAAAAATTACAGCAAGTACAGATCTTACACGTCAAACCCTAGACTCATGGGGGTTAATTAACGCTCTCTACCTACATGACCATTGAAAATCCTCCGACTAATCAAAGCAGGCAGTGACTAAGCCAGTGACTTTGGCTTTTGATTAGCAAAACGTTTTTTCATTCTTCGTTCAAACACTAAGGGGGTCATTATGACCTCGGCGGTCTTTTTGAAAGACCGCCGAGGGACCGCCGTGCTGAAGACCGCCAGTGGTGGCGGTTTTCCGCTCGGCGTATTATGACTGTTGGCAGCTCTCTGTCATTTTATGGACGGAGAGCCGCCAACAGCCATACTGGCGGGCGGCGGGGAAGTGGAGGTTGCTCCACCTCCACCGCCACGCCAACAGAACACCGCCCACCGAATCACGTCCTGTGATTCGGCATGGCGGTGTTCTGTTGACGGTGTGGTGTCGGCGGAGCAGCCCCCATGGATCCCGTCCCCTCCCGTGGGATTGACGGACCAGGTAAGTCGATCGTCCGTTAGGGGTTGGGGTGGTGGGGTGTTGTGTGTTGTGTGCGTGCATGGAGGTGTGCGTGTGTGCTTGTAGAGGGGGTGTATGAGTGCATGTATGCTTGCGGGGGTGTTGTGTGTTTGGGAATGAGTGCGTGTATGTCTGTATGGATGTGTGCGTGTATGTTTGAGTGTGGGTGTGCGTGTCTGACTGTGTGTGTGGATGTTGGCATGTATGTTGGTATGTGTGCGTGTATGTGTGTTGGTGGTGCCTGCGTGTGTGTCGTGTGTGAGTGAGTGTCGTCTGATGTTGGGGGTCGGGGTGGGGAGGGGGGTCCTGCCACCTTTGGGGGGTGGCAGGGGTGGTGCAGGGGAGGGAGTCGGGTGGGGGAGACTCCTATCCGTACCAGGGAAGTAATTCCCTGGCACTGATAGTGCTTACTGCCATGGATTTCATGGCGGTTTCAAACCGCATGAAATCCATGGCGGTCAGCCGGGTCCAAATACCGCCGGCGGTTTAGTGACGGCCACTGGGCTGGAGACCCAGGTCTCCAGCCCAGCGGTCGTCTCCGCCCTGGCGGGCGGAACGGAGTACCGGCAGATGACCATGGCGGTTATCGCCATGGTCATAATTCCAAAAAAAAGACCGCCAGCCTGTTGGCGGTCTTACCGCCGCTTCTCCGCCTTCCGCCAGGGTCATAATGACCCCCTAAGTATCAAACTTACTTTCTCTGAAGGTTCAGTCAGGACTTAGAGATGCCACTGGTGCTTAGGAACAACCAGCACCGAGACCAGTTGCTTTGTGGAAAATGCATTTTGGGTTGCATTTATTTGATAAAATTCAATCAGTCAAAACAACAAAAACACACTTCTAAATTCTGTAACGTTAATGAAGAACATGTGACATAATTGACATTCCTGTTATCCACGTTGGGCACGGCTGTCCGCATCTCAATTAGTGCATGCCATCTTCAGATAGGAATCAATCCCATTTTTTAACCCCTTCGCTGCCAGGCCTTTTCCCCTCAGGTGCCAAGCCTTTTTTTGGGCTATTTGGGGTAGTTTGCGCTTAGGCGTTCATAATGTTTTGTCCACATAAGCTACCCATGCCAAATTTCCGTCCCAACATTCCTGGGATTCTAGAGGTACCCAGAGTTTGTGGTTTCCCCTGGAGGAGACCAAGAAATTTGCAAATTAGCCAAAATACAGCTAAAATTTCATTGAAAAAAAGGGAAAAAAGGGCTACAGAAGAAAGCATGTGGTTTTTTTCCCTAGAAATGGCAACACCAAAGGGTTTGCGGTGCTAAAATCACCATCTTCTCAGCTTTCAGGAATAGGCAGACTTGAATCAGAAAACCAAATTTTTCAACACAATTTTAGCACTTTACTAGGACATACCCAATTTTTGCTATTTTTTGTGCTTTCAGCCTCCTTCCAGTTAGTGACAGAAATGGGTGTGACAGCTTTCTGAAAAGTAGAAAAAAATCTGAATTCACCAAGGGGTCATTTGTGTAGATCCTTCAAGGTTTTCCTACAGAAAGTAACAGTTAAGATAAAAGTAAAAATATTGAAATTGAGGTGACAAAAAGAGCCATTTCGGTCCACGTTTTCTTCTATAACTTTTTCCAGCTACGGCAGATTTTTTAAAGCAATTTACCATTATGTCTGGTGGACTCTTCTGGTTGTGGGAATATATAGGGCTTGTAGGTTCACCAAGAACCCTGGGTACCCAAAGCCAATAAATGAGCTGCACCTTGTAATGGGTTTTCATTGTATACCGGGTAAACAGCAATTCATTTGGTGAAATATAAAGAGTGCAAAATAGGTATCAAGGAAACCTTTGTAATTCCAAAATGGGCACAAGATAAGGTGTTGAGAAGCAGTGGTTATTTGCACATCTCTGAGTTCTGGCGTCCCCATACTAGCATGTGATTTACAGGGTATTTCTCAAATAGACTTCTTTTTTACACACTGTCTTACATTTGGAATGAAAAAATGTAGAGAAAGACAAGGGGCAATAACACTTGTTCTTCTATTCTGTATTCCCCCAAGTCTCCCTATAAAAATGGTACCTCACTTGTGTGGGTAGGCCTAGTGTCCGTGACAGGAAATGTAACATAGACACATCACATTTTTGCACTGAAATCTGACGTGTTTTTTGGAAAGTGCCTAGCTGTGGATTTTGGTCTCTAGCTCAGCCGGCACCTAGGGAAACCTACCAAACCTATGCCTTGTTGAAAACTAGACACCTAGGGGAATTGAAAAGGGGGTGACTTGTGGGGCTCCCATCAGGTTTGGTTATCCAGAATCCTTTGCAAACCTCAAATTTGGCAAAAATAACACTTTTTTCTCACATTTTGCTGATAGAAAGTTCTGGAATCTGAGAGGAGCAACAAATTTACTTCCACCCAGCATTCCCCCAAGTATCTCTGAAAACAATGGTATCTCACTTCTGTGGTTAGGCCCAGTTCCCGCAACAGAAAATGCCTAAAAACATAACATGGACACATCACATTTTCCCAAAGAAAACTGACCTGTTTTTTGCACAGTGCCTAGCTGTGGATTTTGGCCTCTAGCTCGTCCGACATCTAGGAAAACCTAGCAAACCTATACATTTCTGAGAACTAGCCACCTAGGGGAACCCAGGATGGGGTAACTTGTGGCGCTTTCACCAGGTTCTGTTACCCAGAATCCTTAGCAAACCTAAAAATTTTGCAAAAAAACCCACTTTTCCTCACTTTGCGGTGGTGCAAAGTGCTGGAATCTGAGGGGAGCCACAAACTCCCTTCTACCCAGCATTCCCCCACATCTCCCGATAAAAATGCTACCTCACTTGTGTGGGTAGGCCTTTTGCCCACGACAGGAAATGCCCCAAAACACTATGTGGACACATCAAACTGATCAATTGCAAAACTACCTGTTTTTGTAGGGGGGGGCACCTGCATTTTTGGTCCTGGGCTCAGCAACCGTCTAGGGAAACCTACCAAACCAAGACATTTCTGAAAACGAGACACCCGAGGGAGTCCGGGGAGGTGTGACTTGCGTGGATCCCCCAGTGTTTTCTTACCCAGAATCCTCCGCAAACATCGAATTTAGCTAAGAAAATCTAATTTTCCCAAAACTTCTGAGTGGTATTACTGCATCAGCACAAATTTCCTACCACCTAACGTTCCCCTCAGTCTCCTGATAAAAATTATACCTCACTTGTGTAAATATGTGGGGAAAATGTGTGATTTCAATCAAAGTTGGAGTTTTGCAGGGCACTGTGGATAAAAAAATGGTACAGGGTCCATGTGAAACACACCACTCTGGTCTCACCCAGATGTTTAGTTTTCATATGTGTCTAGGTCTCCTAGATTTTTCTACATGGCAGCATCCCAAAGTCCAAAAAGTGCACCCCTCACCATTCCAAATGGGACGATTTTGAGAGTTAGCCAAGCTCTATTAGCCCAAATATAAAACCAAAACCCAAAATAATCAAATGTCCTCTTCATGGCCGTTGAGATAAGAGCTTTTAGTATGCGGCGGAGAGCAGAAAGACTGTTACCCCCTTTAGTTAGAGTGGGGGCATAACCATGCCCATATTGGTTGGTAGCCACCACCCCACTATTTTTTATTTTCTGTAAATTCCCTGGCACCTAGTAGACAACTTTATCCCCATTTATTTGGGGTGGGGGTATGGCCAGACACCCACCCTCTTTTAAAAAAAAAAAATCTTCCCTGGTGTCTAATGGGCTTTCTGCCCCCTTTGGGGGCAGATGGGCCTTCCAAAAATAGGCCAATCTGCCCCCAGGGGGGCAGTTATGGCCAACAGTAATGTGCCCCCATGGGGAGCGACCCTTGCCCAAGGGGCTGCCCCCCAAGCAAAACACACACACACACACCAATCCCTGGTGCCTAGTGGTTTCTGCCCCCATTGGGGGCAGATGGGCCTAATTACAATAGACCAATCTGCCTCCAAAGGGGGCAGAAAGGGCCTTAAATACATTTATCCCCTTGCATTAAATTAGCGTTAAAAAATTCCATCCCTGGTGTCCAGTGGTTTCTGCCCCTAATAAAAATAGGCCGATCTGCCCCCATTGAGGGCAGAAATGGGCAAAAATACATTTGCCCCACTTGGAGAGGGACCCCTGCCTAAGGGGCTGCTCCCCCGTAAAGAAAAAAAAATATATATATATATATCCCTGGTGTCTAGTGTTTTCTGCCCCCCTTGGGGGCAGATGGGCCTAATTAAAATAGGCCGATCTGCCCCCAAGGGTGACAGAAGTGGCCTAAAAATATTTTGGCCCCTTTGGGAGCATCCCTTGCCTAAGTGGTTGCTCCCCTCATAACAATAAACAAAACAAAAAATCCCTGGTGTCTTTTGGGCATTCCTGCAGCCCGATCTCCATGCGATCGGGCTGCATGAATGCTCAGAGAGACATAAAAAGGAAAAGAATAGCCT
The DNA here is from genome assembly GCF_031143425.1 of Pleurodeles waltl. Taxonomy (NCBI): domain Eukaryota; kingdom Metazoa; phylum Chordata; class Amphibia; order Caudata; family Salamandridae; genus Pleurodeles; species Pleurodeles waltl. The sequence continues at coordinate 697,924,239 of NC_090442.1, read as the reverse complement.
TTCCTTTTCATGTCTCCCTGACCTCTCCTACCCCTGTACAGAGGAGAAATTAATCAGCTTCTCCTAGGTCACTCTGGAAGCGATGCTTCCAACGCAATGAAGGAGACCTCTGAAGAGGGGGAGTAGGAGGGTGGAGGGGGAAGCGATTCCCCTTCCGTCCCTGCCAAGGGGAGGGGGATAGAAAGCCCACCAGGGGAGCGCAAGCGCTCCCCACGTGGCCTGGGTGCAGGACGTAATGGTTAAAGCAATTACATCCAGCCCACTCTCAGAGAATAGATCCCATGATAAAATGAATGCCTGTTTCTGAGTGTTAACATTCTGGGAGACAGCGTGAGCAACCATGACAAATCCTGACCCTATGTACCAAGCCCACCTCCTCTTAGTCCCTGGGATGTGGGTAGTGTATTCTGCAGATCCCCTGGAGAACCTAAGAACAGCCGTGGAAGAACCTGTGTCTTGGTACTAATGAACCTTTCAGTAAAATCCCCAGGAATAATTTAAATCAGATGCTATCTGATTTTCTCTGATATGCAATGATGACATGACACCTATTAAATGGGCTTACAGTCCCAGCACACTGGTTAATTGCAAAGGCCACTAATGTTTCAACAAAAGCATCTGCCCCAGAAGTAACAAGTGTATGCTTTGCAGACCATCAGCCAACCATGAGGGATAGATTTCAAACATTCAGTCTGCAGCAGCTTAGACATTCAAGAGTTCAGTCAGTATTTTGACTTATTCACTACAAGTATGGCCACTTCTTCAGGTCATACATTTCTTGGTAAGATATGTGAGGACCCAAGCATCAAGCATGCAGGCCGGACAAATTCCCCATGTTGATGTTTCCGATGTGTAATATGATCAGATTAAAAAATAGAAATCCCAGCCCAATTCTCTCCATTTTGGCATTTTTCCTCTGGCTGATGTAAAACTCATCTACACAATGCAAATAGAAATTCAAACCATCTATTTCAGCCCTCTGAATAAGATTTGACAGGCCTGCTCTGTTGGCTGTATTCCAAACAAGCTAATGTCCTAATACTCAAAAGCATTTTGGTGCAATGCCTTGCACTGCAATGTGATAACAATGCAGAGAACATACCTATGCAAAACACATTAAACTCAAGAGTATCCATTTAGAGCAGATTTAGGTGAATATACCGTTTGTAGCAACCCAATTTCCTCATCCCCATTCTTTTATTTTGGCTGGTTCTTAAAACTTAACGCATTACTGGTGCACCTGCACCAATTCTGATAGAGAGCAATCTGAAATAGTGTAGCTGTAGACCTGCTGCAGCCAGAGCCTTAATTTAGTGTCCTACAGAACTGGAATATAGATGAATGTTGTATTAAGTACCAGTCCGGTAGATTCCAAAGTTTTGTGGCAAATAGAAAGGAAATGGCCCAATCCTGGAACTGGGCAGCAGGAAAACCCTTTTGATACTCTACAGATTTATGACCTCTCCGCTACTAAACAGATGTATTTTAGAGTGGAGCAAGGTTATTATCGTTGAGTACTTCTCAAAACTCAGAAGAGGCATGTGTAAACCCCATTCCAAGTAATCTCTAGCAATTGCCACTAATCCACTAATCTGAATGCTCTGAAAAATCTTAGGCAAAACACTGTCTTAAAAAGCATAGATTCCTAATGAGATAGAAAGTTTGCAGGTAAAATTGGTACGTTTACACCCAGTTTTTCTTCAAGGGATTTTTGATTCCTAAATTATTGTGTATATTCTGCTGATATAAGGCTATTCTTAAAAAACTCTAGAAAAAGAACCCAGAATACTAGCATAACTACATCAGAGATCTGCAGATACTGTATACAGTGGCGGCTCCTCTGCTAGAGCGGAGGAGCTTTGCCCCCCGTCAGCAGCAGAAGCTGCAAAGCTTTCACAACGAAGGGTTAATAAACTATGTTTATTAACCCTTCGTTGTGAAGTGGGCAGGGCCAAACAAACATGTGCAGTGTGCTCTCTCTAGCCCGCACCGTGTTGAGGGGCTGGAGAGAGCCTGCACAGGGCCCCAGTGTGCCCAGCCAGGGTGCTCCCAGCCAATCCTGAGGCTGCTCTGAGCAGCGTCAGGACTGGCTGCAGGGTAGGCTGGGAGCCTGTACCTGCACTGCAAGACTGAGGAGCGGCGGCGCGGGAGAAGCAGAGGTAAGGTTTTTTTAAAAGTTTATTAAACCCCCCCCGCCACCACGTGCGCCGCCCCACCCCCTGTAACTCGAGCCAGCCGCGGCTGACTCTATCCAAGACATAACATGATGAAAAGCCCTATCTTAACCCTTATTTGTCTTGGTGATAAACTGGCAGAGATGAGATCCAGCAGGACTGAGCACCAAGATTCTAAAGGGTTGTAGGAAAGGGTGTGGCCTCCACTGCTGCTCTTGGTTGAAAATCTAGAATTTCTGCATCTCGGCATTATAGAAAGCTTCAGGAGGATTATTTAGTACCCCTGGAATTTGTTTGCCCTAAACATTTTGGTCAGATTTATTCAAACTCACTCAATGCTGTACTCCATGAAAATCAGCAGAGCTGGGCTTCAGGAAGTGTATCAAATTGCATATCTCCGTATTTGGAGCGGGAAGCATGGTTCACGCAATAAAAAATACATTTTTGTGTGTTGCTACGTTTTGTGCCATAGTATAAAGGTGAAGGCTCATTGTCTTTTTGGATGTGTGTAATCTAGGGGCACCCTACAGTACAAATGTATATACACACTGCCCATGGTTGAATTTCATAGTGTCTGTAATTTCAAACAAATTACATGTTACTGTGTAATTCATCAGAATTTGCATATACAGTACCTAGGAAATTATTTCTGTTTTCCTTTGGCCCGTTGTATGTGTGCTTGCTTTCATTTACAGTTTGCACAAAGCCAGACCATGCTGTCTATCAGTAGTTCTAGCTTTGTGCTTTTCCTCCCCTTTTATGCCCCCATACCAACATAAACAGGGGGTTTGAAGGCATGTTTTGAGAAGGTACTCAAGTTAAAATTTGGACAACAAAATCCATGCAAATATTCAATCAATCTAATGTTTGTGCTGTTTTGTGTTACATACATAGCACCACATTTGATTCATGTGAGTAGTGGTGCTAAAAATAGTAAATCTGGGCACCTGTTATTCAGACAGAAAAGGAGCTATTTTGTAACAACTTGAGCACAATCTTCCGTTTGGAATGTTGCCGGTGAATATATTTAACCAGTGTTTGACTAGAAAATAAAATACTGGTCTCTAAAATGGTTTGTCAGCACTTGCAATGCAACCAAGATTAGAAACTGTTTCAGTGTTTCAAGAAAGAGAGTTAAGTAGACTTGAGAAGTAGATTTCTGAGAAGGACTGCTGCCTTGCTGCTCTCTGGCTGTGCTGAGAAGTGCTCTCCAAGGGCTTGGATAGAGCTTGCCTCCTGTTCCTTGAAGTCTCAGGACCAAAAAGAGTTAATCTCTGCAAAGAACTCCTTGTGCGGCGAACAATCGGCGCATAGCCTGCAAGAAACGATGCACATCCTGCATTGCGGTGAAAAATTCACTGCACGTCGAACTGCAATGACGCAGCCTGACTTCGCAAGGAGAAGAGCAACGCAGCGCCAGCGTTGCGACTGGAAATTCTGCGCATGGCCCACTGGATTGACGCAAAGCCAAAACAACGCAGCCCGACTTCCTGAGAGGAATTGACGCAGCGCCTGCCATGCAGCAGAAATTTCCACGCATCACCAACGGATCGACGCAGCCCCTGTGACTTCGTCCTGCAAGCGTCGGATTTCAACGCATCGCCCCCGGGGTGTCCAAAAACCCCACAACCCGAAGAGGATCCAAGTCAGCGCGCCGGAAATCGATGCAATGCCTTCCCTGCGTGAAAACTAAATGACCCATCGCCTGTGTGCGCCGGAAAATCGACACACACCTCCCCGTTTTCCATGCATCTCCACCTCTGTGGTCACTTGCAGAGTATTTGAACACAAACCAGGTACTTTGTGCTTGCAAGAGACACTTGTGGCTTTTTAAAACACTAAAGACACTTTATATCATTTTTACAGTGATATCTCAACGTATACTTATTGAATTTTGATCGTTTTGACCTTCATCTTACCAGATAAATATTATATATTTTTCTAAACACTGTATAGTGTATTTTTGTGGTGTTGTACTGTGTTATTGCATGATTTATTGCACAAATACTTTACACATTGTCTTCTAAGTTAAGCCTGACTGCTCAGTGCCAAGCTACCAGAGGGTGGGCACAGGATAATGTGGATTGTGTGTGACTTACCCTGACTAGAGTGTAGGTCCTTGCTTGTACAGGGTGTAACCTGACTGCCAACCAAAGACCCCATTTCTAACAGTCAATTATTTACATATAGCCTCTATCACCCCCCGGTGGTACACAAACAATATCTTTAATTACATTTCTGAAAACAATATTTCAGCTGTACTGTTTCAATAAAGCATCATCTGATTTTATTTATTTTCTTAAAACCTGTCTGCACCAGGTTTAAACTCTCACCCATCAAACGCCGAAACTATCCTCAAAGTGAATGTAAGACTATTCAGTTAACCAGAACAACACACATGCATTTATTTTGTTTCCGTTTTTTTCTACTTAGTTTATTTATTCATTTATAACATGTAACTTTGCTTGCTATTCATATAATCATTATTGTAATTTAATTGGAATAATCTATTTGTCTCACTCAATAGTGTTTAACTAATCATATTCCGTTAGTCAATTTGTGGTTTATGGTTCCAAGGAATCATAGTGAAGTAGATATGATTCTTTAAATAGTCTTGATCATGTTGATATTGCTTAAATATATTGGCAACCTTAAAATAGATCCAAGACATTACAGAATTCAGACCCTTATGTATCAGTTCATATCTCCACAGAACAGGGAAAAACATTTGATACGTCAAGCCAGTTGAATCGTTTTTCAGGGCTAATTTCTCACTAGATTGTTTTGCACAGATCTTGCTAACCAGAAATGAATCGTAATCCTAATATATATTCAATTCTTATTTGCCATTGATCAGAGCATGTTCTGCCTGCATGAGATTGATTGTAATCAGTTAGTAACATTAAGGCCCTCATTACAACCTCGGCGGTCGTTCAAAAAGACCGCCGAGGCTGCGGGAGACAGAATACCGCTAGTGCCAGCAGTATTTCTGGCTCCCTTTTATGACTTTTCCGCTGGGCCAGCGGACGGTAACAGTGGTACCGTCCGCTGGCCCAGCGGAAAAGTCACATGAACATTGCTGCCTGCTCGTAATAGAGCCGGCGCAATGCTGATGTGCAGCGGGTGCAGTTGCACCCATCGTGCATTTCACTGCCCGAAATTCAGGCAGTGAAATGTGCGACAGGGCTATGCCTGGGGGCCCCTGCACTGCCCATGCCAAATGCATGGGCAGTGCAGGGGCCCCCAGGGGCACCCCAAGTCCCCCTTACCGCCGGCCTTTCCATGGCGGTGTTTACCGCCGCAGCCCTGGGGATTATGACCGCCAGGCAAAAGTCTGGCAGTATAGTAGAGGGGCCGGCTGCCCAGGGTCTTAATGAGGCCCTAAGTCTTGTAAAATGTTTATATTTGACAGTATCACTGTAACCTTCAGACATTTAACTTATATTGCTTAATAGGCCTATATATTGGGGTTTAAATTAATTTACAAGCTCTGTTTGAGTGGCTATTAGTAATGTTGCAGCACAACAAAATATGCACCATCTATGGGTTAATGTTTAAATGGAGGGCAGATTAGCAGTCATGGGTTTGGATACTGGTAAGAAACGTAACCCTATGACCCATCGATTTTGAAGCCACTGGATGAAAACACGCAAGCCAGTTTTAACATTTATTATTGTAGCACAAAAGAACACTGCAATTGGAGGCCAAGTAAATATACAGACCAGTCTTGTTTGTCTGCTTTGTACCCCAGAGAAGCCTTCATATCTAGCAGGCAGACAAGGACTGGTCAGCATCACATATGTGGAGCCATTTAATGCCTATTGCTTGCCTTTCAAACTTATTGAATGGCAGTTATGTTTGAGCTGAACGAATAATAAAAAGCCTGGTTAGGGTGAAGGTGCCTTGTTGGTGTTATACCAAAATCATATGAGACCTTTCAATAAGATGAACTGTCATAATAGTTCTACCATGTACCATCTACAGCACCCCCGGCACTCCATTTGAATGAAGGCATAACCAAATACCAACACACACTTTAATCTCATGGCCACTTAAAAGAAAAAAGGAGAATTAGCATGAGATTTACAAGTCAGGAAACACATGCTTGCAACATGCCAAGGACCCTCTCTCTCCCTATACTTTTTAGCTGTACTTTGCTAAAGCCTGCCTCTGCTACCCCGATTGCTACAACAGTCCTCAACAAATGTGCTAAATAACTTGAAGGATGTATCCCTGCTGTCAGTAGTGCCATAGAGAAGAGTCTTGAAAACTGATATCTTTAAACAACACCTCCTCTTCATGTACCAACAGAAGCCTGAATCACAATGGAAGGCACACACCCAAATTGCGCATGTAACTACCAGTAGGGCACCCTGGACTACCAAGGACCTTTCAGAATGGAATAACAAAACTCTTTCCACTATGATCCATCTTGGTATGCACCAGCCTGATGACCCTCTGGCTGTAGTACTGGGGATTCTGGATTTCAACTGTGCAAGTTTAGAATGTTAACCTGAGTGCTCTATTGTTTTGCATGGAATGTTTCTTTTCAAAAACATAGTAGTTCCTGTGCATTATTAACAAGGAGATGGTAGCACCAAGGCTGCAATAAATACTGAATATTTATCTCTATCAGAGTGGAGACTTTACAAAATTTGACGATGAATGATGTGCTGCCCTGGCTACAAATGACCCATTGCGAGTAGATTTTTGAAGTTCTGATTTTGAAATCACCAATCTGCTGATGCGCACGCTATCATGATCCTCATTGCTGTGCTCTGCTGACAAGAGTGGTCCTTTGATAGATTTTCACCCTTGTCTTGTTGTTTCAAGTTATCCGCCAGACACAAATGAGTCCTGTTTCTGTGTCGTATATGCAAGCTTCAGCATGTAACCATATAGGGCCCGGGTTGATGTAGTAAGTGTGTGTGAACTGACACCTTGCTCATGCCTCAACCTTTGAAAGGTCCCAGAAGGAGGGCACATGTGCATCATGATACTATGTCACTTTTCATGACACTTCAAAGTGTCCATCTTGGCTCTGTGTTTACTGCATATATGATGAGTACCACAACACAAACATACCTTTTGTATACACAGCTCTGCCTAACAAAATGCTAAATATTTCGAACTACAGACTCATACAAACACCAAAATTAACAAATAATATACCCAAAAAGTTAACATTGACTTTACGTTCAGTTTGGACTTTGGCCTTGTGGTCAGATGGTCAGCCTTTTCACCCAGCCAAACTGACAAAGATCTAAGGGTCTGGTTTGATGCTAAGATATCCGTCAACATCACATCAGGAAGCTATCAGCCAGCTGTTTTCGGCTTTCTGGAGACTTCAAAGAAGATCATATGGACTTCTCCGGCATCTAGCCGGATTACTTTTCACCTGAACTACAGAAGTGCTTTTTATTTAGGTTTCACTCAGGCCTTGTTAAAACGATGGCAGATAATACAAAATGTGGCAGCTCATCTTCTTTTACGTATCCCCAAATGACAATCAACTACTATTCCCCATCTGGCCTATCTCAGTTAGCTCCCTGTTTAAAATATATCCAATTTAAAGCTCTCTATGCCTCCTTTCATTCCCATCTCCTATACAGGTCATATCTTCTTGAGACACCTGATTAAACCTTCCACTCCTACAAGAGCCCTGCAGTTCTTAAATTGCAAATTGGCCTGCATACCCCTGGTTGTCAAATCCAGAGAAGGAGGGCACCTCTTCTTCTCTTTGGCCTTGAAGTGCTTGAATTCTTTCCCTCTAAGGCTGTGCCTTGCAAACAGTGAATATCCTTTTAGGAACAATTGGTGACTTGATTGTTTTAACCATTTAAGATCTGACTGCTTCAACTGATCTGGATTTAGTTTTGTTGTGGTTTGTCTATAGTGATGGGAAACCTGTCTTTGGTAGCCATGCACTCTACATATCAACTCCGATCTAAAGCACATTAGGAAAGATCCTGAACATTGAAGGAGTTACATTTATTACTCCCACTCCTACTTAAGCTACATTGAGGGAGATTTTGAACTTTAAAATGAATAGATTTACTATTACAACTTCAATGCAAGCTGCACTGGTGAAAACATGAAAGAGGTGAAATTTACAATTTCAACTCCAATCTAACCTGTATATGGGAAGGTGTTGGACTTTGGAGGGGGTAGATTTACTATACCCAGTCCAATCTAATTTACATTGGAAAAATGTTGGACACTAAAGGGGAGACAGTTAACTTTTCCCACTCTAATCTAAGATGCATTGGGGAAGGGATGGCCATTAAAGGGGTTATATTTCCTATTACTACGCTAATCTGAGCTACACTGGGTAAAACATTAGACATTCAGGAGGTGTTACTTACTATTCCAACTACAGTCAATGCTATAGTGGGGAAAGATATGGTATTTAAAGGGGACAAATTTACTATTCCCATTCCAAGCTAAGCTAAAGTGAAAAAAGTGTTGGACATTGAAGAGGTTACATTTACTATTTCTACCCCAATCTAAGCAATATTGTGGAAGGTGTTGGTCTTTAAAAGGGGTAGATTTCCTATTTCCATTCCAGTCTAAACTACAACTGGGGAAGGTTCTGGACTTTATAGGGAGTAGATTTACTATTGCCACTTCAATCTAAGCTCATAGGGGCAAACATTGGTCATTAAAGGGGTTAAATGTACTATTTCAACTCTAATCTAAGCTACACTGGGGAATATGTTAGCCATTAAAGGGGTGACATTTGTTATTACAACTCCAAACCAAGTGACATTGGGGAAAGCACCAGGAATTGAAGTGATTTATTAACTAGTCCCACCCCAACCTAAGGTACATTATTAGAGAAAACATTAAAATTTAAATGGGATGGATATATTATAATTACTTTAAAGAAACTAGAAAATAAATACATATTAATTTGACTAAATTAAGAATTATTTTCTAATAATATTTAAAATAGGTATAATTAATCTAATGCAAGGTATGTAAATACATAAATACGTATATAATTGTTAAAATATGAGTGAAACATATTATATTTTTATAGCAAGTTATAAAATATTTTACATTATAAAAAACATTTTTTCAATATTTACCAGCTGTAATAGAAATATATATATATATATCTCATATAAAAGATAAACATTATATCTAAAGAAAATTAAAATGTAATAATTTTTAGTCAAATATTGTTTCAATTCTCTGTGCAAAATTTCAATTGTTATACACATACATAAAAAATAAATCAAAACGTAATAAATATTAATTTGTAAAACATATACAGATATTAAAATATTGATTTTAAAGTAAACCCAAAGATATGTTTGAAAACAGATTAAAACGTTAAAGGAATAACTAATAATATAAGCATATTTTAAAACATTTCTTTGAAGAGAAGCTGTTGATTTGAAATCTCTTTGTGAAAGTGTAGAATGAGCTTGGCCACAGTTTTGGGAGCTGAAAAAAGATTTGTGCTGCTTTTGGGAAGTTCACAATTAACTTTCTGTAGAGGAGAACAGAATGCTAAGGAGAATGAAAATTGTTCCTCCAGTTCTGTTAAGGGGCAGAGTAACGGACATTTTTCATGAGGAGCACGTGGGCATTGTGAAGAGTAAGAGGAGAGTGCCAGGCATTGATGGAGAAATGGAAAGTTCAGTATAGAATTGCATGGAGCGAGAGGGTGCTGATAGTCACACATAACACCTGTAATTGGCATTGGAGATGACTGGGGTTGATGTAAAAGGACATGTTATAGAGAAATATTGTTGCATGAAGTCTGCTATGTTGTTAATGGATTACTTTTTCAAATGGCTATATACTGATTTTGTAAAATATGCAGATACCGAAGCTATAGTGAGGTTTTCAGATGACGTATTCCAGAAGGGAGGGATTGTCAAGGAAAGTAATCAGAGACATTAGCTTTCATTTCACTGGAGAAGGGTTTGAAGAGTTCTTAGAAACAAATGGTGTAGGTCATAAATTCACATCAGTTTATTGTCCTGTAGTTAACAGGGAAGTTGAGAGATTCTTTAAAGGGATCAAAGGTAAGTTACAATTAGTTAAAGAAGGAATAAGAATTGTACCTTAAAAGTAAAGAAAATAAATGGGGTTTCTTTATCACATCACCTCAAGTGTAACTTGAAACAGCCCCTTTGCCAAAATACAAGGCAAAAGTTGGATGACTAAAGGTAGACTGGTGAAATGGCCCCCTGAGGTAGTGAAGCGATGGAAGGGGTATATAAGACGTTTTATAATATAGGATGAGATGAATATGAAAATAACTATAATTGTTGAATTTCCATTTTTTGTTGTTTTACATGTTACATTTAAACTGATAGTTTCATCTATCTATAACTTCACATTAACTGTTGGTGTTTTCAGTGAAAGTCTGAGGGTTTTTAATGCAAAGTAAGATATTACTATCATACCTAACTTGTAACATCACTTTAACCTTCATGCAAATTCCTGGTAGGCAGACAACCCCCCTACGGCCAGGCCCTTGGAGGGTTCGGTGCAACCCACCACAGACATCCCCCTTTAAAAAAAAAAAGAAAGCCCAATCCCACAAGACTTGTGGGAACCACTGTGGCCCCCTGTGCTCCTGTCGGACTCACAAACCAAAAAAAATATATTTTTTCTATTTTGGCCCTGGAGGATCCCAGGAGATTCAGGGAGGTGAGGGTACCCCTACCCTGTCCCATAATGTCTTTTTTATTTTTATGTTTCAGGACATGAGGACCAAGTCCCCGTCTCCTGAAATGGCACCTCAATCTCAATGAATGATGCTTTCCATTACATTAGGAGAAGAGATTTGTGGTGTTCGGGAATCTGGATTTCAACAATTTCAATTTAGAATATTAATCTGAGTGCTATCTTGTCCTGTAATGGAATGTTTTGTTTTCAAAACATGGTTAGTGCATTTCCTGTGTGTTAGGAACGAGTTGGGAGCACAAGGGCTGCAATAAATACAGAATACTGAAAAATATTGAATCTTTTTCTTCTATTAGACTGGAGAATTTACATTGGCCGAGAGAGTGCTGTTGTGCAATTGTAGCCCTCATTCCTGAATTAATTTCACCTGCCTAGCAGTTCAGTGACACAGAGGCCCCATAAACTGCCAGTGCAAATGCTGCAATATTCCTCATAATTGGATGCACAGACAGTATATAACTGAGCTAGTACCCTTTGTAGTTTATCTCTGTCTATGGGTCCACGTAAAATGAATATCTACTGAGGTAAGCAACCCAACCCAATACAGCTCTCCTGACTGGAAAGTGTACCATGTGATCCTTGGAACTTTTAGTGTACAGAAGAAGCTCAATGCAGTTCTGTGTGTCCTTGCCATCAAGCCGGATTGTCCATTTAACTCATTAGCCAAGGGCACTGCTGACCTCTGTAAATCTCTACAGTTTCCTAGGTTTTTGAGCAGGCGCAATGAGAAAATGATAGGGAGAGAGGGAAAGGGATAAAAAGACTGGAAGTAGTATAGACAGAATGGAGAGAGATGAGAGAGGAGAGAAAGAAAAATCAAAGGAGGAAGAGGATAGAACGAGATCAGAAAGAGAGAGTAGTAGAGAAAGAGATAAAGAAAGAGATTGTGAAGAACATGGAGGCCAAGGCAGGACTAGTTAGTTTGAAAATATTTGCCAGGGCTGCTCTTGGTTCCCTGTCCAGCCCCAGACGCCATCTTGCAACCTCAGTTCCTTGCAAAAAAGGGTGATTCGCTTCAACAAAAAGATGTCTACATTTCCTTAAAAAAGCACTATGTCCAGTATATCCGAAATGCCCTTTCATCATCACCTCTGCTGTTTGTTGAGTAACCTCAGCATTAAGAAGAAGAAGCCATGTTTGTTGATGGCGTTCAACACTGCCTCATTGTGTGGCTAGAAAATAACATTCCTATTTTTAAATCTAGAGGTCCAGGTTGACAGAGTTACCACCATAGGGAATAACTGGAGACAGGCTACATTGCTGACCAAGCCTAACTCACCCCACCATCTTGACCTTGCATCGCCATGTCATAGTTTCATATGGAAACCAACACTACCAGCTCTATCTGTATGAAAGTCTAAGGTTTCACTGGACAATGTGGGGATGACCACACCACTGACTCACTTAAATGTCCTAGGAAGATTTTCACAATAACAAATCACCTTTGACTTCTGATGATAATCTTCGGTTACAGGCTTTGTACTTCAAGCCTGATTTTGCGCTAGCTATGGATCTGGAAAAGAGATGCCCCATCAGAATTATCATTAATGCATAGTTTAGCTGTCAATTAAGAACTGTAATTAATGTGAAGTGGTCATCCTGTGGTGCAGGCAGCTGTGAAGTGATTGAAAGCTTTAATCTTGTTCGTTTGGGACCCTACATCCTCCAGCTACTGATTAAATCCTGCCATCGTGCCTCTATGAAAGCACCAGCTATCTGAACCTAGTCCAGTTCCTTCCCTTAGTTTGTCTCAACTATTCCAGGATATTTTGCCACAGAAAACCTACTCTACCATTCACAAACTGCCTCCAATTAGAGTACAACTGCAGCAAGGATAGAAACTGCTCAGTTTTAATGGTAGTGGGCACTGATATCCCAATTGGAACTCTTATTGGGCGCCTTCCCCTTTTCTTGATTTACGTATACTCGGAGCAGAAGTCAAGACCACAGAAAGAGAAGAAATGTTTAAAATAGCCAGGTGGGCAGGTACATATTTTCTGGTGAATTCCCAGCAAGTCCCTTATTTGTCTCCCCCTGCCTGCTGTTGGTGAAAGGACTGAGTTCTAAACATAGAGTTCTTCACTGATACTGACTTTGCCAGTCCATCAAGTCTGTCTGATGCCAGCATATGTCTGGCTCATCCACCCTCTCCCACCTAGCCTCTCAGTCATAATCCAGCTAGGCCATCCCATCATAATCATGGTAAGCCTTAAATATCTTGTCAGTGTAAAACCTATTTCCGAAGCAAATTCAGTCCTCTTATCTATCGTGCAAGTCTGATACACATGAACTTCAAAAAGCCAGTTGGACATATTTTCTCCACCTTTGTTTTTTCCTCCTTGCTAGAATCCTTCCCTTTGAATTATTTCCACTTCACTTCCTTTTTTTGCCATAAATATGGAAAATATCTCAACAAACCCCCCCACCAATTCCTCTCTTTAATCTTGGTGCCACACGAACACTGAACTTTCCCAGCTCCGCCTGACCCCTGCATCCCTTAACTTATTCAACCTCATCTTCTGAATTGCCATCAGAATCTTTTATGTTATCATCATCCATGGTAGGCCCCTTTCCACAGTTCATCTGCTCAAAACCCTCCAGACTAGTGGATTTCCCATAAATGCCCTTGGGACTTTCAACTCTTTGGGGTGTTTCTCTATGCTAGCTACACCAGCTGTGTTGAATTTCGTCAAAGAAAAAGTACTTTTCCAGGTCTACCATCAAAGCATGACTGGAGAAGCCCATGCCCCTGTGAAGATGATTCTCAATCACAATAGAAGACTAAAACAAAGAGACCAAACACAACCAAAGAGAATTGCCCCCAACCAGCCAGCACCCAGACGTTTCCAATTGAAGTGCAGTGTCAAACCCAAATAATCTGATTAGGAACTCTTAATAAACAAAGGATTGGTTTCACCACTGCTCCAGCTAAGTGCGATGTCAGTGCCCGGCGCCCACCCAGAACAGCTATCAGATGGCCCACAAAGCCACCAAACACTGGTTCAGCACGAGTTGCAGCTACTGTCAGTCCTGCCAGAGATACTAGCATCAGGTCCTGGTTTAAGTGTGGGTAAAAAGACCAAAAAATTTCTGCCCCCTATTTTAAATGCTCCCACTCCCGCAATCGTAGCAGAACGTTGCATCACCATCTTGTGCTATACTTCCCTGTATTATATTTCAGGTGCTCTGGGTCAGTGGCGGAAGGGGTGTTTGGTATAAATGCAACAATGTGGAAAAGGTGACCCCCTCATAGCCTCGCCCCCAGGGCAGCCAAAGCATGGGAGACATGAGTGGAGTGTAAAACCTGGGCGCCTGTGATCTAAACTCAGTCCCTCCAGTCAGAGCTTAATTTGTCAATAAAAGGTGCTGTGCCCAAAGCCCTCCTCTTAAACATGCGGTTGTTGCAATTAAATGTGTGAACATGGAATACTGAGGCGGTGTAATCCTGAAGCCATCTCGGGCTTCTTCAGTCCATACAAAACCACTCCCTGCCGCTTCAGCTGACTCTAGAAGCTTTCTCCTTTCTCCCTTTGTGACGCTTTTTCGTTTTTCCCTTCCTCTGTCTGTCCCATATGTGTCTTTTGCTCGCAGCAAACGCTTGAGGCTGAAGAATAAGTCCCGGCCCTCAAAAATAAGTGCCGGTGCTCAGCACCGGAAACAACAAGATCAAATTAAGCACTGCCCCCAGTAAATGAATTATTGGTGAGGACTGTGCTACTTGGTCTCCAGCTGCACCATACAGCATTCTCTGATCCTCATTTTGACCACTGGTAGGGGATCTTGGGATAATTTCTGAGAGATAAGGGGCTTGCATTAGTGATTTTGTCCACAGCGAGGCCCTGAGTGTAGAGCTGGAGATTTCTCAGGCCTCTCGTTTCTTAGGTGGCTAGGTTTTGGAATGCTGACTGTGACACTGGAGTGGGGGCTCGCCGGCCCTAATGCACAACAGGGGGATCTGCAAGGCCAATAGGGTAATGGCTGGAAGTGTGGAGCCTCAAGAACCCTTACAAAGAGGTCAGCACCACACTGAGCAAATGGACAATAAGAGGCACGAGAAGAAGGAAAGAGAAGTTACATGCAGCATGCTCCTCACTAGCAGCTTACCAAAATAGCGTGTTTATTAAGTGCATGCTGCATAACTAACTCGATGTCTAGATTTAGGCCCTCATTACAACCCTGGCGGTAAAGTCCGCTGACCGCCATTCCAACGGCCGCCAACATACCGTGTCGACGGGAGAAATCCTCCACAATACAGACACCCACACAAGTCCGCCACACCAAAGGTCAGTGATAAATTGGCGGTACCAAAGCCCACACCGTTACGCCAACAGGAATACGCCCACACTATCATGACCCACGAATCAACGTGGCGGTCATTCAACCCCGGTAAACCATTGGCGGTACACACTGCCGCGCTCAAAATACACACACATTTACAAAACACAACCACATTGGACAATTCAAAATACACACACTTGATACACATACACACACCACACCCACACACCCAATCCAATATAAAACACACACCCACATTACCCACAACGCCTTACAACGAAAATGTTTGAAGAAGCAGAGAGAGAGAAAAGCAAAGACAACACCAGCATCCAGAGCCAGACAACACCATCACTCATACTCCACCACGCACCCCAAAACATCACCCCACACATCACATCAACCATCACCTCACACATCCCTCACACCACATCATGGCACTTCAAAGACACCCCAGGTTTTCTGAGGAGGAGCTCAGGGTCATGGTGGAGGAAATCATCCGGGTATAGCTACAGCTATTCGGATCACAGGTGCAGCAGACATCCTTTGATAGGAAGATGGAGCTGTGGCGGGGAATTGTCGACAGGGTCAACGCAGTGGAACAGCATCCAAGAACACAGGATGACATCAGGAGGAGACGGAACGACCTACGGGGGAAGGTACATTCTGTGGTATCCAGACACCAGATGGCCGTACAGAGGACTGGTGGTGGACCGCCACCTCCTCCCCCACAACAAACAACATGGGAGGAGCAAGTCTTGGCGATAATGCATCCTGAGGGCCTCGCAGGAGTAGGAGGAGGACTGGACTCTGGTAAGGCACATCTATACTACTATATACCCCACCCTACCTGCATGCCATCACTAACTCCTACCCCTACCCTCACACCCATCACTCCACCACCTCACATATACCCCACTATCACAACCCAAACATCCCAATACCAAGCCCTGCATGTTACACCAATGCATGGACACCCATCACAGACCTGCATGGACACCCATCACCAAAACATGTCCAAGGGAGAGACTCACCCAGGGCACACAATCACCACTCACACAAGGGCCAAAGGGATATTGCAAGCACAGTAGTAGAGGGAAACACACCCATTGCACAAGATGGCCCACACAGATACAATAACAATGCAATTCTACCCCAACAGGACCCCTACACAACGTCACCGGACAGGAGGTGCCAGCCATATCCAGTCCCCCCACAGAAGAGGTCCACAATGACGACAGCAGCTCTGTATGCCTGGATCAAGACGATCAGCCCAGCCCATCAGGGACCTCTGAACAGTCGGTTCCCCTGCCACAGCCCCAAACCACCACAGAACCTCCCCCCTCAGGAAACACCAGCACAGCACCCTCCCAGCGGGCCCATGCCACTGTCCTCAGGACACGTCAATCAGCAGTGTGTTCACCACTACAGGGACCCCAGGCAACCCCACCAACACAGGACAATCAGGCACCTGGGGTCAGTGGCAGTGGGCACACGGTTCAGGGGACAGAGGCACAGGATAACAGGGAAGCTGGGAAGACTGCTGTGCGACAGGGGGAGGACAGGCCCAGGGAACCCACTCTCCACGAGGTACTCTCAAATATCATGGGAGCATACCACCATTCCCAGGAGACCATGGGCACGGTACTGGCCAAGTTTCAGGAGACCCAGCGGCTGCAGGAGGGAGAGTACCAGGGGATCAGGGACGACTTGAAGTCCATTAACACCACCCTGGTCACCATTGCAGGGTTGCTAGCAGACATGGCCAACACCATGAGTGAGACAGTGGTATACCACCGGGCCCCAGACACCAGCCCAAACGATGAACAGCCTTCCACATCCACCGGCGCTAGTGGACAGGAGGTCCCACCACAGGACCAACAGGCAGAAGGAGAACCACACGCACACGGTCGCTGCGATCCAGGCAAAAGACAGAGAACATTGCAAAGACCCCCGCCAGGAAATAAGACTCTCCTGATTGTGACCCTCCTGTCCCACTCGGTCACCCTGTCCACCTTGAACTGCCATTGCTCCCCTTCCTATGCCCCCTTGGACAATGCACCTGTGATACAAATAGACTCTATCCTGGACATTCCTTCACCATCACCCCAGCCCCATCCACATACCCCTACACACATTAGCCCATAAATAAACAATCTGGAGTCAGTCTGTACTTTCACAAATGTATAATTACAACTTCTTTGACAAATATCAATGTAAATGTTCATTTGCACATACCAATGTATGACAGTTGTTGGGCAGCAGTAAACATACCAGAAGGCAGAATGAGGTACCCAGATCTGTGAAATGGAAAGCCAAAGTGAACTGTCAGGGTCCATACACAGAGGTTAAGAGGCTGACTTATACAATGTCCCACTTTAGTCAGATATGAGATGAGCAGTGCCAGTCTCTTACCTGTGTCTCACAGGAAGTACTGCATGATGATGTTGTTTCGGTTGTCAATATATTCTTCCTCTGCCTCCTCTTCCTCACTGTCCACAGGCTCCACAGCTGCCACAATACCACCATCAGGCCCATCCTCCTGCAGAAAAGGCACCTGGCGTCGCAATGCCAGGTTGTACAACATGCAGCATGCCACGATTATCTGGCACACCTTCTTCGGTGAATAGTATAGGGAGCCATCTGTTAGATGGAGGCATTGGAATCTGGCCTTCAGGAGGCCAAAAGTCCGCTCAATAATACGCCTAGTTCACCCATGTGCTTCATTGTAGCGTTCCTCTGCCCTTGTCCTGGCATTCCTCACAGGGGTCAGTAGCCATGAGAGGCTGGGGTAACCAGAGTCACCTGCAAATGTCGAGGAAAATCTGTTAGACACACACTAACCCTTAGGGACTACCACATACCCAGACACCTATTCCTACTGTGTGGGGACCTTGGGCTCACCTATTAGCCACACACGGTGCCTCTGGAGTTGGCCCATCACATAAGGGATGGGCCAATTCCTCAAAATGTAAGCGTCATGCACAGAGCCAGGATACTTGGCATTCACATGGGAGATGTACTGGTCCGCCAAACACACCATCTGCACATTCATAGAATGGTAGCTTTTTCGATTTCTGTACACCCGTTCATTTTTGCAGGGGGGACAAATGCCACATGTGTACCATCAATAGCTCCAGTTATGTTGGGGATATGTCCCAGGGCATAGAAGTCACCTTTCACTGTGGGCAAATCCTCCACCTGGGGGGATACAATGTAGCTGCGCATGTGTTTCAGCAGGGCAGACAACACTCTGGTCAGCACATTGGAGAACATTGGCTGAGACATCCTTGATGCCATGGCCACTATAGTTTGAAAGGAGCCACTTGCCAGGAAATGGAGCACTGACAGGACCTGCACTATAATGGGTATTCCTGTGGGATGGCGGATAGCTGACATCAGGTTAGGCTCCAATTGGGCACACAGTTCTTGGATTGTGGCACGATCAAGTCTGTAGGTGATAATGATGTGTCTGTCTTCCATTGTCAACAGGTCCAGCAGGGGTCTGTACACCTGAGGATGATGCCATTTCATCATCTGCCCCAGCGGATGTGACCTATGGAGGAGAATGGTGAGCAGAGGGTGATGTACCACATAGGTTGCACAAGTGTTTTTGCTGTAATGTGAGTAAATCTGTGTGTGGCGTTTTCTGTCTGTATTTATGCCCAAATGTGCTGTGATGCAGTTAGGTGCCATGCCATGTGCCACCCTGAAATGGCGACTGCCTGACCTGTAAGGAGGGACAATGGGAAATGAGATAACTGCGCTGGCGTTGTGCAGCGTCGCGGTAGGCGGTCAAAGACCGCCGCGCAATTCAACATTGGTTATCATTGGGCCCTATGGGTTCCAGGAGCCAATGACGATGTACGCCGGCGGTGACTGTACGCACTGCCACGGATGTGACCGCCATTTTCTATCTGTTCACTCACTTGATACCTGACCTTCAACAGGAGAGGAACTACACTGCAAGTGCTGCTGTGACCTGTGTCTGGAAGCGACAATGGCTCAAGTGTCTGGGGAAAGGGCCCCTGCCTTCACTTCGGAGGAGTTGGAGAGACTAGTGGATGGGTCCTCCCCCAGTACACGCTACTCTACGGTTCTCCAGACAAACAGGTCAGTACACTGGGAGCATGATGCGTGGACCATTAATGTATGGAGTGGTGTGGATGGAAGATACATGTGGGGGTGGGGGCTGAGGGCTGCATGTGAGGATGGTGAGTGTATGTGTGTCAGGGCATGGGTGGGAACTGGTGGGCAATGAGTATGACGAACCGGACGGAAGAGTAATTTCCTTTCATCCTACCTTTCCTCTAGGTCAGCGTCCACCAGAAGAAAGGTATTTGGTGTACCATCGCCAAGGAAGTGCGGAACACGGGGGTCTATTATAGACGGAGCACCCACTGCCGCAAGAGATGGGAGGACCTGCGCCGCTGGAGCAAGAAGACGGCGGAGGCCCAGCTGGGGATGGCCTCCCAGTGTGGAGGGGGTGCCCGTTGCATCATGACCTCTCTGATGTTCCGGATCCTGGCGGTGATATATCCGGAGTTGGATGGGCATCTGAGGGCATCACAGCAGCCACAAGGGGGTGAGTACAGTCTCATTCAGCTAACTCTGCGTGCTTTACGAGGTGTCTGGGTGGGGGAGGTGGGCTGTGGGTTCCCCTAGGCCAGGGCGGACTTGGCAGGGTAGGTCACTTGTTAGGCAGGCTGTGAGGCACTCCAACCCTAATAGAGGTAGTGGGCATCTACAACTACTCAGCCTCCTGGGGGTTCCAGGTGTGCAGCAAATGGTGTTAGACATAGTCCCCCATGGGCAGGTGATTTTAGTACTAACTGCTAAAGCATGGCCTAGTGAATAGGGCTGCTCCCTGTGTGTTGTGTCCGCCAATGGTAGTGGTGTTGCTGGCATTGATCATGTGTCTCCTCTGTCTTTCCCCTCCTTCTTGTTTTGTCACCCTGTCCTTGTGTGCATTAGCATCATCTGGCAGAGGAGTAGAGGCACCGAAGATTGAGGGAGCTGCATCCCACATGGCCCAGGAGGGTGAATCCACTGACGGTGAGGGCACCAATACGACGGAGGGCGAGGTGAGCTCCACTACAGGGACAGGAGGGGACACCAGCGACAGCGACTCCTTCTCTGATGGGAGCTCCCTTGCGGTGATGGGGACCTCTGTGCCCACTGCAACAACAGGTACAGCCGCCACCCCCCCTCCCAGCACCGTCCTCCCAGCAGCCCCTCAGCGTGTTTCCCGTGCCCGCTCACCCAGGAGGATGGGCATCTCCTTTGCCCCAGGCACCTCAGGCCCTGCCCCAGTCAGCCCTGCTGCCCTCAGTGAGGAGGCTATTGACCTCCTGAGATTCCTCACTGTTGGGCAGTCAACCATTTTGAATGCCATCCAGGGTGTCGGGAGGCATTTGCAGCAAACAAATGCATACCTGGAGGGCATTCATTCTGGCGTGGCAGCCCAACAGAGAACATTTCAGGCTCTGGCCTCAGCACTGATTGCAGCCATTGTCCCTGTGTCCAGCCTCCCCCCTCCAACTTCCACTACCCAGAACCAATCCCCTCTACCTCAGCCTATCCCAAGCACACCATCAGACCAGCATGCACACACATCAACACACAAAAGTGGCTCAGGCAAACATAAGCACCACACATCCCACAGGCACTCACACAAGCACCATCCCCATGCAGACACATCAACATCCACTGCCTCCACTGTGTCCCCCTCCTCCACCTCCCTCCCTGTCTCGTTTCCACTCACACCTGCATGCACTACATCCTCAGCCACTACCTCCATCACCAGCACCCCCATCACTACACACCGCTCACATGCAATCACCACCCCAATACCATTCACATGTCCCCTGTGTCCTCTCCCAGTGTGTCTGTGAGCCCTCCTCCCAAAGTACACAAATGCAGGCACACACCCACTCAACAGCTATCTACCTCACAACAGCCTCCAACCCATGCACCGTCACCCAAACTCAGCAGACATACACCTCCTACAACCACGACCTCTTCCTCCACTCCCAAACCCCCTCCATCTTCCTGTGCCAGTGTATCCAAAAAAAATTACCTAGCTAACCTGGAGCTCTTCCCTACACGTCCCTCCTCATCCTTCTCCTAGGCCAGGGTGTCAAGATCCCAGCCCAGCACCTTAGCCACTTAATCCGCATCCGCTGTAGTCCCTGCTACTCCAGTACGGTCAAAGGGGCACCCGTCAGAGCTGCCAGTGTGCCACCGACAGAAAAGAAGGACCACCCTATTCCACCACCTGCAAAGCTCAAAAAGGGACCGGCTTCGAGCAGGGGACAGTCACACCACTCACCCAGCAAGGCCTCGCACAAACACAGAGTGGACAGTGCCAAGGTCCCTGCAGCGGCTGTCAATATGGGGAAGGGCCACAAGCCAAAGGGCACATCACCTCTGGGCACGATGTCACCTGGGGAGGGGCTGGTGACCACCAAATCATCAGGGATTGCAGCCACATGCATCCCAGTCACCACCACTGCTCTGACCGCCACCTGCAGCGCCCCCTGCCCAACGTCAGTCTGCAGCACCCTCCCCAAGGATCAGCCATCCGAGGCTGCCGGAGTCAGTATGGTGTCTCTATCCACCCCAACAGTCACTTGCACCACGGCCTGCAATGGCAGCATCTCCGCCGCAGCCTCTGCCGCCTGCACCACCATCAGTACCGCCACGTGCACAGCCGATGCCACTTTGTTGGACGTCAGCCCCATCCTACGTGTGCAGTCATCAGAGTCTGCAGGTGACGTCCTGGACCCTGGACACGCCACTTGAGACACCACCTCCAGCACTGACATGAACCAGCAATTGGCGGCCTAAGTCGCCGCAGGATGGAGTGTGGGTCTGCCTCCATGGAGTATCATGCTACCTGTTCCACCTACATTGCGTCGCTGTGACACACAGGTGAGACGAAGTCAACATGCCACACCCCAGGAGCAGCATCACTGGGCACAAATCCCCCTCCAGTTCCAGTGGAGAAGAGCATCCACTAACACAGTCCTTGGAAGGATGAAGCACTCTGGGCACAAAGCCCCCTCCAGAACCAGTGGAGAAGAGCATCCACTAACACAGTCCTTGGCAGGATGAAGCACTCTGGGCACAAAGCCCCCTCCAGAACCAGTGGAGAAGAGCATCCACTAACATAGTCCTTGGCAGGATGAAGCACTCTGGGCACAAAGCCCCTCTAAAACCAGTGGAAGACGCCACCCACTTGAGAGACTGTGGGTTTGCACTCCCCAGGAGCAAGCAGTGGGCAAACCACCCACTTGAGAGACTTGAGAGACTGTGGCTTTGTACTCCCCAGGACCAAGCAGTGGGCAAACCACCCACTTTAGAGACTTGAGAGACTGTGGCTTTGCACTCCCCAGGACCAAGCAGTTGGCAAACCACCCACTTGAGAGACTGTGACTTTGTACTCCCCAGAACCAAGCAGTGGGCAGTGAACCCACTTGAGAGACTTGAGAGACTGTGGCTTTGCACCCCCCAGCACAAGCAGTGTGCAACCCACCCACTTGAGAGACTTGAGGAATGTGGCTTTGTACTCCCCAGGACCAAGCAGTGGGAAACCCACCCACTTGAGAGACTGTGGCTTTGTACTCCCCAGGACCAAGCAGTGGGCAGTGAACCCACTTGAGAGACTTGAGTGACTGTGGCTTTGCACTCCCCAGGACCCAGCAGTGGTCAACCCACCCACTTGAGAGACTTGAGAGATTGTGGCTTTGCACTCCCCAGGACCAGGCAGTGGGCATAGAGCCCCCTCGAGGAGCAGTGGCTTTGTACCATCATCCGGCTGAGGTGCCCCCTCCCTTTCCCCCTGAGGTGCATGGGTTGTTTTTTCGACTTGATGCCCCTGCAGGGTTCTCTCTGTTTTGAGGCAGGTGTCATGTGGGGGCTTCGCCCATGCTTTTTGGGACCACTGGTCCACGGACATTTAATGGGACAGTGTACGGACTTGTGTACTTGCTGTAAATATTTGTGTATACTGATTATTTATTGTTCTCTTGGGCAATCTGATTGTTCGAACATTACACTTGTTAAACTCATTTCATTTGGTCCTTGCGTTCTTCCAGGGGGTGACAGGGTGTATCTGCGATGTTATTCGATATGTGTGTTTGTGTGTTGTTGTGGGTGGGGGTGGGGGTGTTGCGTTTTGCGTGTGTGTGTCACTCTCTTTTCCCTCCTCCCCTCCCCTGTGTGTTAGGTGCAGTAGTCACCGTGGTCGTCACCTCTGCCGTTCGTACTCCTGTAGTTCGGGCTCCATGGAGTCCTGGTTCTTCGTTGAGTGTCGAGCGGTGAGTGGTTTCCCTTCCAAAGACTGTTTCCACTGTGCTTTTGATGGCGTTGGTACCGCACCGGAAAAGCTGGCAGATTGGTGCCTTGTATTAGTGTGGGCGGTACATTGTGTTCCGCCTGTCTGTTGGCGGTTACCGCTGCGGTGTTTGTTGCTACCGCCGTGGCGGTTGGAGTGTTAAAGTGGCTGTCTGTGTTGGCGGTTTCCGCCATGGTCGTAATTCCATTTTTTTGACCGCCGGCCTGTTAACGCTATTACCGCCGCTTTATCACCGACCGCCAGGGTTGTAATGAGGGCCTTAGTTTGTACTGGGCCTTTGGCATTGACTGTCTTGGTTGAATAGTGCTCTTCACAGTATCGTACTGTGCAGCTGAGCTCAGGCAGTGTCCTTCCCTCTCACATTTCTAAATTCCTTTAAAGATTTAAAAATTAGCTTTGAGTTCAGTTTCGACATCCCATTCCCTAGAAATGGCAACACCAAAGGATTTGCGGTGCTACAATCACCATCTTCTCAGCCTTTTAGGAACAGGCTTACTTGAATCCAAAAATCACATTTTTGAACACAACGCATTTTACTGGGACATACCCTATTTTTACTGTTTTTTGTGCTTTCAGCCTCCTTCCAGATAGTGACAGAAATGGGTGTGAAACCAATGCTGGATTCTGGACAGCTAAACATTTCTGAAAAGTAGACAGAATTCTGAATTCAGCAAGGGGTTATTGTGTAGATCCCTCAAGGTTTTCCTACAGAAAGTAACAGCTAAAGTAAAAAACTCTATGGACTCTTATGGTTGTTGGGATATATAGGGCTTGTATGTTCATCAATAACCCTGGGTACCCAAAGCCAATGAATGAGCTGCACCTTGCAATGGGTTTTCATTGTGCACCGGAAATACAGCAATTCATTTGGTGAAATATAAAGAGTGAAAAATAGGTATCAAGGAAACCTTTGTATTTCCAAAATGGGCACAAGATAAGGTGTGGAGAAGCAGTGGTTATTTGCACATCTCTGAATTCCGGTGTCCCTATACTAGCATATGAATTACAGGGCATTTCTCAAATAGATGTCTTTTTTACACACTGTCTTACATTTGGAAGGAAAAAATGTAGAGAAAGACACGGGGCAGTAACACGTGTTCTTTTATTCTGTGTTCCCCAAAGTCTCCCAATAAAAATGGTACCTCACTTGTGTAGGTAGGCCTGGCGTCCGATGACAGGAAATGCAGAATAGACACATCACATTTTTGCATTGAAATCTGACGTGTTTTTTGGAAAGTGCCTAACTGTGGATTTAGGCCTCTAGCTCAGCCGGCACCTAGGGAAACCTACCAAACCTGTGCATTTTTTAAAACTAGACACCTAGGGGAATCTAGGATGTGGTGACTTGTAGGGCTCTCACCAGGTTCTATTACCCAGAATCCTTTGCAAACCTAAAAATTTGGCAAAGAAAAAACACTTTTCCCTCACATTTCAGTGCTGCACAATTCTGGAATCTGGGAGGAGCCACAAACTTCCTTCCACCCAGCATTCCCCCAATTCTCCAGATAAAATGGTACATCTCTTGTGTGGGCAGGCCTAGTGCCCGCGACAGGAAATACCCCAAAACACAACATGGACACATCACATTTTCCCAAAGAAAACTGACATGTTTTTTGGAAAGTGTGTAGCTGTGGAGTTTGGTCTCTGGCTCAGCCGACACCTAGGGAAACCTACCAAACCTGTGCATTTTTTAAAACTAAATACCTAGGGCAGGGTTCTGCAAAGTCGGTCCTGGAGAGCCGGGTCCATGCCAGATTTTTAGCATATCCACATTTAGAAAAATTTAGATTTCTGAAACATCTTTTTTTTAAATGTGGAGATGCTAAAAATGTGGCATGGTCCCGGCTCTCTAAGACCAACTTTGCAGAATCCTTACCTAGGGGAACCCAGGATGGGGTAACTTGTGGCATTCTCAACGGGTTCTGTTACCCAGAATCCTTTGCAAACCTCAAAATTTTGCAAAAAAATCACTTTTTCCTCACATTTTGCTGATAGAAAGTGCTGGAATCTGAGAGAAGCCACAAATTTCCTTTCACCCAGCATTCCCCCAAGTATCTTGATAAAAATGGTACCCCACTTGTGTGGGTAGGCCTAGTGCCCGCGACAAGACATGCCCCAAAACACAACATGGACACATCACATTTTCCCAAAGAAAACGGACTTGTTTTTTGCAAAGTGCCTAGCTGTGGATTATGGCCTCTAGCTCATCCGGAACCGAGGAAAACCTAGCAAACCTTGACATTTCTAAAAACTAGACACCTACAGGAACCCAGGGTGGGGTAACTTGTGGTGCTCTCACCAGGTTCTGTTACCCAGAATCCGTAGCAAACCTAAAAATTTGGCAAAAAAAAACACTTTTTCCTCACTTTTCGGTGGTGCAAAGTTCTGGAATCTGAGGGGAGCCACAAACTTCCTTTTACCCAGCATTCCCCCACATCTCCTGATAATAATGGTACCTCACTTGTGTGGGTAGGCCTAGTGCCCGCGACAGGAAATGCACCAAAACACTACATGGACACATCAAAATGATCAATTATAAAACTACCTGTTTTTGCAGGGGGGCGCACCTGCGTTTTTGGTCTTGGGCTCAGTAGCCATCAAGGGAAACCTACCAAACCCAGACATTTCTGAAAACTAGACACCGAGGGAGTCCAAGGAGGTGTGACTTGCGTGGATCCCCCAGTGTTTTCTTACCCAGAATCCTCAGCAAACTTCAAATTTATCTAAGAAAATCACATTTTCCCCACATTTCTGTGTGGGATCACTGCACAGGCACAAATTTCCTACCAACCAACTTTCCCCTCAGTCTCCAGATAAAAATGATACATCACTTGTGTAGGTGGCCCAAGTGCCTGTGAGAGGGAAGAGCCAAAAACATGTTGAAATTGAGGGGGAACCAAAGCGGGTCCAAAAGGGCAGTTAGAAAAAAAAACATTTTTAGGCTGAGAAGTGGGGCAGACTTTCTATCGGTATAGATGCAACAATGCTGGGTGGTACAAATTTTGTTGATTCCTGCACATTCCGGAAGGCTCCATCACAAAAATGTGGGGAAAATGTGTGATTTCAAGCAAAGTTGGAGTTTTGCAGGGCATTGTGGGCAAGAAACTGGTGCAGGGTGCATGTGAAACACACCACCATGGTCTCACCCAGATGTTTAGTTTTCAGATATGTCTAGGTCTCCTAGATTTTTCTACATGGCAGCATCCCAAAGTCCAAAAAGTGCAGCCCTAACCATTCCAAGTGGGACGATTTTGAGAGCTAGTCAAGCTCTCATGGTCCAAATGTAAAACCAAAACCCCAAATAATCAAATGTCCTCTTGCTTGTCATTGGGATAAGATATTTTAGTGTGCGGGGGAGAGCTGAAAGACTGTTGCCTCCTTCAGTTGGGGTGGGGGCATAACTATGCCCATACTGGTTGGTAGCCACTACCCCACTATTTTTTGTAAATTCCCTGGCATATAGTAGGCTTTCTGCATCCCCCGGGGAATGGATCGGGGGTAATTGTCCCATCTGCCCACCGGTGGGCAGAACAACTCTGTCCCCATTTATTTGGGGTGGAGGTATGGCCATACAACCACCCTCTTTAAAAAAAAAAAAAAGTATTTCCTGGTGTCTAGAGGGCTTTCTGTCCCCCTTTGGGGCAGATGGGCCTTACAAAAATCGGCCAATCTTCCCCCCAGGGGGGGCAGAAATGGCCAACAGTAATGTGCCCCCATCGGAGTGCCACTTGCCCAACGGGCTGCCCTCCCAAACAAAACCACACACACGCACCAATCCCTGGTGTCTAGTGGTTTCTGCCCCTGTTGGGGGCAGTTTGTCCTCATAAAAATAGGCCAATCTGCCCCCAAGGTGGGAAGAAATGGCCTAAAATAAAATTGCCCCCCAGGGGAGGGACCCTTGCCTAAGGGGTCGCTCCCCTTGCATGAAATTAGCATTACAACAAAATCCATCCCTGGTGTCCAGTGGTTTCTGCCTAAGGGGCTGTTACCCAACCCCCCGGTAAAAACAAAAACATTTATCCCTGGTGTCTAGTGTTTTCCACCTCCCTTGGGGGCAGATGGGCCTAATTAAAATAGGCCGATGTGCCCCCAGGGGAGGGACCCTTGCCTAAGGGGTCGCTCCCCTTGCATGAAATTAGCATTACAACAAAATCCATCCCTGGTGTCCAGTGGTTTCTGCCTAAGGGGCAGTTACCCCAACCCCCCGGTAAAAACAAAAACATTTATCCCTGGTGTCTAGTGCTTCCCGCCTCCCTTGGGGGCAGATGGGCCTAATTAAAATAGGCCGATGTGCCCCCAGGGGGGCAGAAATGGCCTAAAAATATTTTGGCCCCCTTGGGTGCAACCCTTGCCTAAGGGGTCGCTCCCCTCATAAAAACAAACAAAATAAAAATCACTGGTGTCTGGTGGGCATTCCTGCAGCCGGATCGCTATGCGATTGGGCTGCAGGAAAGCTCAGAGAGGCATGAAAAGGAAAGGAAGAGCCTTTCCTTTTCATGTCTCCCTGACCTCCCCTGTCCCCGTACCGAGGATAAACTAATCAGCTTCTCCTCAGTCACGTTGGAAGCCATGCTTCCAGCGCGATGAAGGTGACCTCTAATGAGGTCAGCGCACGATTGTACGCTGATGTCATCAGATGCCACTGGGGGGGTCGGGGTGGATTCCCCTTCCATCCCTGCCCAGGGGAGAGGGGTGGGAGGCCCACCAGGGGAGCGCTCGCGCTCCCCCAGTGGGTCGGGTGAGGGACGTAATAGTTACGTAATCGGCACCTGAGCATTGAGGCCAAAGGCGTAACCATTATGTCCTGGGCACCCAAGGGGTTAAAATAATTATTTCCACTCCACTCTCAGAGAATAGATCCTATAACAAAATGAATGCCCCTTTCTGAGTGCTCGCATTCTGGGAGATATTATGAACAACCATGACAAATCCTGACCCTATGTACCATGCCCACCTCCTCTTAGTCCCTGGGATGTGGGTAGTGTATTCTGCAGATCCCCTGGAAGAACCTGTGTCTTGGTACTAATGAACCTTTCAGTCAAATCTCCAGGAAAAATTTAAATCAGATGCTATCTGATTTTCTCTGATATGCGATGATGACATGACACTCATTAAATGGGCTTCCAATCCCAGCACACTGGTTAATTGCAAAGACCACCAATGTTTCAACAAAAACATCTGCCCCAGAAGTAACAAGTGTATACTTTGCACATCCATCAGCCACCCATGAGGGATAGATTTCAAATATTCAGTCTGCAGCAGCTTTAATCAGTATTTTGACTTGTTCACTGCAAGTATGGCCACTCCTTCAGGTCATACATTTCTTGGTAAGATATGTGACGACCCAAGTATCACTCCTGGCCAGAGTTGGACTGGCCTGCAGGGCAACCAGAGACTGCCTGTTTGGCTGGTCTGACAGATGAGTGTGTGGACTGGTTTTAAAGCAGTTGTGGGCTGGTTTTATGGCCAGGTGGGCTGTTTTTTACATTTGACTTCTGTGATCTTAACACTTTTTTTTAGCTATCTGCTTCACTAATGGGACTACTTTTATTTTGGTGCCCGACCCTATTTACTGTCCCAGTCTGACCCTGTTCCTGTCAGCAAGCATGCAGGCCAGACAAGTTACCCATGTTAATGTTTCCAATGTGTAATTTGATCAGATTGAAAGGTGAAAATCCCAGCCCAAGTCTCTCCATTTTGGCATTTCTCCTCTGACTGATGTAAAATTAATCTACACAATACGAATAGAAATGTAAACAATCTATTTCAGCCCTCTGAATAAGATCTGACATGCCTGCTCTTTTGGCTGCATTCCAAGCAAGCAAATGTCCTAATACTCAAAAGCATTTTGGTGCAATGCCTTGCACTGCCATGTGATAAGAATGCAGAGAACATTCCTATGCAAAACACAATAAACTCAAGAGTATACATTTAGAGCAGATTTAGGTGAATATACAGTTTGTAGCAATCCAATCTCCTCATCCCTATTCTTTTATTTTGGCTGGGACGTAAACCTCAATGCACTACTGGTGCAGCTGCACCAATTCTGATAGAGAGCAATCTGAAATAGTGTAGCTGTAGGCCTGCTACAGCCAGAGCCTTAATTTAGTGTCCGAAAGAACTGGAAGATAGAGGAATGTTGTACTAAGTACCAGTCCCGTAGATTTCAAAGTTATGTGGCAAATAGAAAAGAGATGGCCTAATCCTAGAACTGGGCAGCAGGAAAACCTCTTGATACTCTACAGATTTATGACCTCTCCGCTATTTTAGACTGGACCAAGGTTATTATCGTTGAGTACTTCTCAAAACTCAGAAGAGGTATGTATAAGCCCCATTACAAGTAATCTCTAGCAATTGGCACTAATCCACCTATCTGAATGCTCTGAAAAATCTTAGGCAAAACACTGTCTTAAAAAGCATAGATTCCTAATGAGATAGAAAGTTTGCAGGTAAAACTGGTATGTTTACACTCATTTTTTCTTTAAGGGATTTTTGATTCCTAAATTATTGTGTATATTCTGCTGATATAAGGCTAGTCTTTTTAAAGTCTCTAGAAAAAGACCCCGGAATATTAGCATAACAACATCAGAGATCAGCAAATACTCTATACAGTGGTGGCTCCTCCGCTATGGCAGAGGAGCATTGACCCCCATCAGCAGCAGAATGGATAATAAACCATGTTTATTATCCCTTCATTGTGAAAGGGATAGGGCCAAACACACATGCACAGTATGGTCTCTCTAGCCCGGCACTGTGTTGCTGGGCTGGATAGAGCCTGCACAGGTCCCCAGTCTACTTGGGAGCGCCCAGACAGGGTGTTCCGAGCCAATCCTGATGCTGCTCTGGGCAGCGTCAGGATTGGCCGCAGGGCAGGCTGGGAGCCTGTGCCTGCACTGCAAGACTGAGGAGCGGCGGCACGTTTTTTTGTTTTTTTAAAGTTTATTAAAATTCCACCCCCCCCACCACCACGCGTGCCACCCCACCCCTGGTCAGCTGTGACTGACTCTATCCACGCAATAACGTGAGGAAAAGCCCTATCTTAAGCCTTATTTGTCTTGGTGATAAACTGGTAGAGATGAGATACAGCAGGACTGAGCACCAAGATTCTAAAGGATTGTAGGAAAGGGTGTGGCCTCCACTGCTGCTCTTGGTTGAAAATCTAGGATTCCTGCATCCTGGAATTAGAGAAAGGTTTAGAAAGATTATTTAGTACCCGTGGAATTTGTTTGCCCTAAACATTTTGGTCAGATTTACTCAAACTTACTTAAAGCAGTATTCCATGAAAATCAGCAGAGCTGCGCTTCAGGAAGGGTATCAAATTGCATATCTCTGTATTTGCAGCAGGAAGCATGGTTCACGTAATAAAAAAAACATTTTTGTGTGATGCTACGTATTGTGCCATAGTATAAAGGTGAAGGTTCATTGTCTTTTTGGAGGTGTGTACTCAATGGCCACCCTACAGTAGAAATGTATATACACTGCCCATGGTTACATTTCATAGTATCTGTAATTTCAAATGAATTGCATGTTACTGTGTAATTTATCAGAATTTGCATAGACAGTACCTAGGAAATATTTTCTGTTTTCCTTTGGCCCGTTGTATGTGTGCTTGCTTTCATTTACATTTTGCACAAAGCCAGACCATGCTGTGTATCAGTAGTTCTAGCTTTGTGCTTTTCCTCCCGTTTTATGCCCCCATACCAACATTAACAGGGGTTTGAAGGTATGTTTTGAGAAGGTACTCGAGTTAAAATTTGGACAATAAAATCCGTGCAAATATTTCATCAATCTAATGTTTGTGCTGTTTTGTGCTAAATACATCGCACCACATTTGATTCATGTGAGTAGTGGTGCTAAAAATAGGAAATCTGGGCCCATGTTATTCAGACAGAAAAGGAGCAATTTTGTAACAACTTGAGCACAATCTTTCATTTGGAATGTTGCAGGTGAATTTATTTAACCAGCGTTTGACTAGAAAATAAATCACTGGCCTCTAAAGTGATTTGTCAGCACTTCAATGCAACTATGATTAGAAACTGTTTCAGAAAAGAGAGTTAAGTAGACTTAAGTAGGCTCATAACTGCATACTCCACTCCTTGCCCAATTTGGCACCAACTCCTTCAATGCATGTTTCTTCTGGAAATATACCAAGCCTGTTGTGTGTCACCTGGGGGTGAACAACACTACTCAGACACTGAAACTTTCTAAGAAATTGACCCAGACCGTTAAGTTTTCTCTGTCGTGTGCAGTGAGTTGTGTTCTTTGGTACTTGACTTTCAAACCAAATGACCTTTGAGAAAGGACACTATAGTTTAGCTTCCCAGCCAATGGTTGCAGTTTATTCAATGTCACCTTTTAATCTGCTTCAAAGCAACATTTTATCAAGCCCTAAACTGGCAACTCTTTCTCTGTGGCAGGTGGAAAACCACATTACCATTATTGATTTCTGTCCAGCAAAAATGACACAGCCAATGGTTCTGTGCACTCTTTTCCACGATATACACACGTACGTGGTACATTTCCTTACTGAAAGTTCTGAAATACAATAGACACTGATCTGAGGTTTCAGTGTCTAACAACAAAATAATCTTAGAAGTATATGACTATATTATTATCAAAATAGCATTCATTAGATAAAACGTGGAGGTAGGCTCTTCTGACTTTAGGGCCCTATCCTGTGGTGTGCATTGATCCCAAGTCTGAGTGTAGAATCAAACAACATGCTTTTCAGGAAGAGACTTAAAACTAAACCTCCTGCACTGCAATGAAGAATATCTGACAATGCCTTTCATTATGATTGAACTGCCGCTACAGTACTTCAGATTCTGTTATTTATGGAAGAACTCTAAAGTACACAGGCAACACACACCACCATAGAAAAGTCCTTACCAACTGAATAACAGACCATTGATATGCAGGCAAAAGGAATCTTTGCATTGTAAACCCACCAAATGTAAATCACCCTGATGTACTGGCAGCAATCGGAAAGCATACTCTACATCTACGTTTGACAGTACAGCCTCTTTATCTAGGTCCCTATTATTTTGCCTGATCATGAGAGACATAACACACTAAGCAACACATGGAATCCGGGGCATCATTCACAGAGCCCCCTTTTGCCACAGGCAGGTTATCAACGCGTTGTACTCTACAGGTTGCTTCTTTCTTGAGTGCAATGATGAGCAGAGAGCAGATATAATCAACAGGCAGGGCATCAACAGAAGAACCCATACCATATAAACATCCATTCCTTTCTTATTTTTTGCCTCACCATCTCACAAAGACCAATGTTTTTTTATGAATAATGCTTCCAGAGACCCTGACAGCAGGATATTGAAAACCATCTGGAAACCAAAACACAGTTGCTGTGCAGAAGCTCCATCTGTACTGAAACTGAGCAAGTATACCAGATAGCCAGCATCAATTGTTGAAGGACCTTCTGTACACAGCTGGGCTGGAGAAACCTAAGTGTGCATGTGTGTTTGGACGGCCGACTTAGGCCATCCAAACACACATGCACATTCAATGCACAAAATTCCTCATCCCACCTCCTGTAGACCAGCCCCACCCCTCCCTGCGCCTGCTGACTGAGCCAGCAGCTGAAAAATAAACAATATTCAAAAAAAATTTTTTTCTGCTGCTGGCTCATAGCCAGTGGGGCAACGCTTCTCTGCCATTGAGGAGCAGCCATCCCTGCTTACAGGCTCTTGCTGGGAAGTGCAAAACATTTTATTAAAGGACCAGCAAACCTCTTGTTTGTCCACTTTTGACTAGATTGCCCTAAGGAACTGATTATGCTTAGCATCATCTCATAAATAATAAATAAAATAAATCAGTTGTCCCCCACTTAGGATCGGGCAGGGTTAGAAAATAAGCCCAGACACTAAAATCAAAGTGGCTCCATTAGAGAACTAGGTAACTAAAAAGTGGTTTGTGTTTGGGGCAGTTTTGAACTTGTAAAGCTACACTAAGTAAGTGTTTTGTGAGGTATGCAAGGGTGCATGGATTTTAGCTTGCTCCAGGCAATGTTTGTCCTAATGTCAGGGAACTCAACAGTAAAAAGAACTGTCTCAGCAGACCAAAACCCTGTCCCACACACTGACCTATCAGACCTACTGATTGCCTTACAAGCCAGTCCAGCGCTACCCACACTTGGGTGCGCTCTTTCTTTTTCCTGCTTGTTTTGGAGGCACTCTCGGCCTCTTTGGCATGTGAGGATGTACAATTGAATTAAAGTTTGACAAAATAGTTCCAGAAGAAAAAACAAACACTTAATTTAGGAAGTCTCACAGTTTGCATTCAACAACTCTTTTTCAATGTGCCCCCTCTATTTTTGGAGCAACTTGCATTAGAAAATATAACACCAGCTCATAAGATGGAAACATTTATAGGCCCTTTAAGATTAGCTCCTTTCTCGTAATCCTCCATCAAAACACTTGCAATTGGAGTGGCACGTAATACTGAAACAGCAGCTCGTATTGCCTTAATCTACCCCCCAAACTCTTTTCATCCTGGGAGTTGAAGATAGTTAAAAAATAAACCATGCTTTTGACATTACGGCTTCCTTTGGCCCCACCCAACACTTACACTACTCTTGGACTTGAAGACAGAACGCCAACCCTATAGGCCCAAATCGCCTGCAAAACCTACTGTTACGCAAAGGATTCCAGAGAAGTCACTATCACCCCAGTACTCAGCAGCCAGACTTGGCCTACTCTCTGATGAAGTGCTGAAGCTGTTGAACACCCTTTGATGGAGGTGCCAGGTAAGAGGCAGCGGAACATGGCACCAAAGAGAAGTAGGACCACAGGAGCAGAATCAGGGAAAAAGGACTAGAGTCTGTGGCAGTGGGCTAGACAGAAATAGGGGCAAACTAAACACTGCAGAAGTTATAGGAACAAAAAAGCCAAAATGTAAAAGATCAGAATCCTGAAGCTATTCAAAACTCAGAGTGACGCATGTCCACAGCAAAATGCAGTGGAATCTAGACCTATCCTCTACCCCAAAACAGACATTATCTTGGAGCCAGGAAATCTCAGCTTTGGCACTTGAACAAATTGTTGCGTGGTTTACAGCAAATCAGCATTTGAACAACTGTCTTGTTCTCAGCATATGTATTCATCTCCTTGGTGACATTATTGTTGATACATAAAAACAGGGGTAATCTCACTATAAGGCAGAAGTAGAGTGAATAACAGGTGATGTTCAATTAATTACATATAGCCTCTATCACCCCCAGGTGGTACACAAACAATATCTTTAATTACAAATCTGAAAACAATCTTTCAGCTGTACTTTTTCAAAAAATCATCTTCTGATTTTATCCATTTTCTCAAAACCTGTCTGCACCAGGTTTAAACTGTCACCCATCAAACGCCAAAACTTTCCTCAAAGTGAATGTAAGACTATTCAGTTAACCAGAACAACACACCTGCATTTATTTCGTTTCCGTTTTGTTCTACATCGTTTATTTATTCAATACATGTAAGTCTGCTTGCTATTCATATAATCATTATTGCTTTTTAGTTGGACTAATCTATTTGTCCCCCTCAATAG
The DNA here is from genome assembly GCF_031143425.1 of Pleurodeles waltl. Taxonomy (NCBI): domain Eukaryota; kingdom Metazoa; phylum Chordata; class Amphibia; order Caudata; family Salamandridae; genus Pleurodeles; species Pleurodeles waltl. The sequence continues at coordinate 697,889,169 of NC_090442.1, read as the reverse complement.
TGTTTAACTAATCATATTCCTTTAGTCAATTTATGCTTTATGTTTCCAATGAATCATAGTGAAGTAGATATGATTCTTTAAATAGTCTCTATCATGTCGATATTGGTTAAATATATTGACGACCTTAAAATAGATCTAAGACATTACAGAGTTCAGGCCCTTGCGTATCAGTTCATACCTCCATAGACACAGAACAGGGAAAACCAATTGATACGTCAAGCCAGTTAAATCGTTTTTTAGGGCTAATTTCTCAATACATTGTTTTGCAAAGATCTTGCTAACCAGAAATGAATCGTAATCATAGTAAATATGCAGTTGTTATTTGCCATTGATCAGAGCATGTTCTGCCTGCATGAGATTGATTGTAATCAGTTAGTAACACAAGTCTTGTAAAATGTTTATATTTGACAGTATCACTGTAACCTTCAGACATTTAACTTATATTGCTTAATAGGCTTGTATATTGGGGTTTAAATTAATTTACAAGCTCTGTTTGAGTGGCTATTAGTAATGTTGCAGCACAACAAAATACGCACCATCTATGGGTTAATGTTTAAATGGAAGGTAGATTACCAGTAGTGGGTTTGGATCCTGGTAAGAAACGGAACCCCATGACCCATCGATGTTGAAGTCACTGGATAAAAACACGCAAGCCAGTTTTAACATTTATTATTGTAGCACAAAATAACACTGCAATTGGAGGCCAAGCAGTAAAGAAAACTTTGGCAGTTTGTATTCTTTCTTTGTAAATATACAGACCAGTCTTGTGTGTCTGCTTTGGACCCCAGATAAGCCTACATATCTAGCAGGCAGACAAGACTGGTCAGCATCACATATGTGGAGCCATTTAATGCCAGTTGCTTGCCTTTCAAACTTATTGAATGACAGTTCTGTTTGAGCTAAATGAATAATAAAAAGCCTGGTTAGGGTGAAGGTGCCTTGTTGGTGTTATACCAAGACCATGTGAGACCTTTTAATATAGATTAACTGTCATAATAGTTCTACCATGTACCGTCTACAGCACCCCCAGTTCTCCAGTTGAATTAAGGCATAACCAACTACCAACACACACTTTAATCTCATGGCCAATTAAAAGAAAAAAGGAGAATTAGCATGAGATTTACAAGTCAGGAAACACATGCTTGCAACATGCCAAGGACCCTCTCTCTCCCTATACTTTTTAGCTGTACTTTGCTAAAGCCTGCCTCTGCTACCCCGATTGCTACAACAGTCCTCAACGAATGTGCTAAATAACTTGAAGGATGTATCCCTGCTGCCACTAGTGCCATAGAGAAGAGTCTTGAAAACTGATATCTTTAAACAACACCTCCTCTTCATGTACCAACAGGACCCTGAATCACAATGGAAGGCACACACACAAACTACCAGTAGGGCACCCTTGACTACCAAGGACCTTTCAGAATGGAATAACCAAACTCTTTCCATTATGATGCATCTTGGTATGCACCAGCCTGATGACCCTCTGGCTGTAGTATTGGAGATTCTGAATTTCAACTGTGCAAGTTTAGAATGTTAACCTGAGTGCTCTATTGTTTTGTATGGAATGTTTCTTTTCAAAAACATAGTAGTTCCTGTGCATTATTAACAAGGAGATGGTAGCACCAAGGCTGCAATAAATACTGAAGACTTATCTCTATCAGAGTGGAGACTTTACAAAATTTGACGATGAGTGATGTGCTGCCCTGGCTACGAATGACCCATTACGAGTAGATTTTTGAAGTTCTGATTTTGAAATCACCAATCAGCTGATGCGCACTCTAGCATGATCCTCATTGCTGTGCTCTGCTGACAAGAGTGGTCCTCTGCTAGATTTTCACCCTTGTCTTGTTGTTTCAAGTTATCCGCCAGACACAAATCTGAGTCCTGTTTCTGTGTTGTATATGCAAGCTTCAGCATGTAACCATATAGGGCCTGGGTTGATGTAGTAAGTGTGAGTGACTGACTCCTTGCTCATGCCTCAACCTTTGAAAGGTCCCAGAAGGAGGGCACAATTATTCAATGCACATCATGATACTATGTCACTTTGAATGACACCTCAAAGTGTCCATCTTGCCTCTGTGTTTACTACATATATGGTGAGTACCACAACACAAACATACCTTTTGTATACACAGCTCTGCCTAACAAAATGCTAAACATCGAACTACAGACTCATACAAACACCAAAATTAACAAATAATATTCCCAAAAAGTTAACATTGACTTTAAATTCAGTTTGGACTTCGGCCTTGTGGTCAGACACTCTTAGCCTTTTCCTCCAGCCAAAACTGACAAAGATCTTGGGGTCTGGCTTGATGCTAAGGTATCCCTCAACATCACATTAGGAAGCTATCAGCCAGCTGTTTCGGCCTTCTGGGGACTTCAAAGAAGATCTTATGGACTTCTCCTGCATCTAGCCACAAAACAGTGGTGCAGGCAATGATTACTTTTCACCTGAACTACAGAAGTGCTTTTTATTTAGCTGTCACTTGGGCCTTGTTAAAACGATTGCATATAATACAAAATGTGGCAGCTCATCTTCTTTTATGTATCCCCAAATGACAATCAACTACCAGTCTCCATCTGGCCTATCTCAGTGAGCTCCCTGTTGGAAAATATATCCATTTTAAAGCTCTCTGTGCCTCCTTTCTTTCCCTCTCCAGTACAGGTCATATCTTCTTGAGACACCTGATTAAACCTTACCCTCCTACAAGAGCCCAGTAGTTCTTCAATTACAAATTGTCCTGGATACCGATGGGCACTCCTTCTCCTCTTTGGCCTTGAAATGCTTGAATTCTTTCCCTCTAAAGCTGTGACTTCCAACCAGTGAATATCCTTTTAGGAAACAATCAAACACTTGATCATTTTAACCATGTAACATCTGACTGCTTCAACTATTCTGGATTTAGTTTTGTCGTGGTTTGCCTTTAGTGCTGGGAAACCCGTCTTGGGTAGCCATGCGCTCTACAGATCAACACTGACCTGAAGCACATTAGGAAAGATCCTGAACATTGAAGGAGTTCCATTTATTACTCCTACTCCTATTTAAGCTACATTGAGGGAGATCTTGAACTTTAAAATGAGTAGATTTACTATTACAACTTCAATGCAAGCTACACTGGTGAAAACATTAAAGAAGTGGAATTTACTATTTCAGCTCCAAGCAACCTATATTTGGGAATGTGTTGGACTTTGGAAGGGGTAGATTTACTAATCCAGTCCAATCTAACCTACATTGGAAACATTTTGGACATTAAAGGGGAGACAGTTAACTGTTCCCACAGTAATCTAAGATACATGAGGGAAGGGATAGCTATTAAAAGGGGTTATAATTACTATAACAACGCTAACCTGAGCTACATTGGGGAAAACATTAGACATTTCAGAGGTGCAGCTTACTATTCCAACTCCAATCAAAGCTATAGTGGGGAAAGAGGTGATCTTTAAAGGGGACAAATTTACTATTCCCATTCCAACCTAAGCTAAAGTGAGAAAAGTGTTGGACATTGAAGAGGTCACATTTACTATTACTACCTCAATCTAAGGAATATTGGGGAAGGTGTTGGTCTTTAAATGGGGTACATTTCCTATTTCCATTCCAGTCTAAACTACAACTGGGGAAGGTGCTGGACTTTAAAGAGGGTAGATTTACAATTGCCACTTCAATCTAAGCTGCACTGGGGCAAACATTGGACATTAAAGGAGTTAAATGTACTATTTCGACTCTAATCTAAGCTACACTGGGGAATATGTAAGTCATTAAAGGGGGTGACATTTCTTATTACAACTCCAATCTAAGTTACATTGGGGAAAGCACTGAAAATTGAAGTGATTTAATTAACTAATCCAACCCCAACCTAAGGTACGTTACAGAAAACATTAAAATTTAAATGGGATCGATATATTATAATAACGTTAATGAAACTAGAAAATAAATAAGTATTCATTTGACTAAATTAAGAATTGTTTTCTAATAATATTTAAAATAGATATAAATAATCTGTGTTTAAAGATATAGGGGGTCATTCCAACCCTAAAGAAAATTAAAATTTAATTATTTTAGTCAAATATTTTTCAATTCTCCGTGCAAAATTTAAATTGTGATACAAATACATAAAAAATAGATCAAAACATAATAAATATTAATTTGTACAACATGTACAGATATTAAAATATTGATTTTAAAGTAAAGCTAAAGATTTGTTTGAAAACAAATTAAAATGTTAAATTAATAACTAATGATATAAGCACATTTTAACACATTTCTTTGAAGTGAAGCTGTTGATTTGAAATTTCTTTATGAAAGTGTAGGATGAGCTTGGCCTGGGAGCTGGAAAAGGATTTGTGCTGCTTTTGGGAAGTTCACAATTAACCTTCTGTAGAGGAGAACAGATTGCTAAGGGGAATGGAAATTGTTCCTCCAGTTAGTTAAGGGGCAGAGTAATGGACATTTTTCATGAGAAGCACATGGGCATTGTGAAGAGTAAGAGGAGAGTGAAAGAGTTGTATTTAGGGGCCAGGCATCGATGGAGAAATGGAAAATTCAGTATAGAACTGCATGGAGTGAGAGGGTGATAAGTAGTCATGCATAACTCCTGTAAAATGCTCTGATATGGCATTGGAGATGACTGGTGTTGATGTAGAAGGACATGTTATAGAGAAAAATTGTTGCATGAAGTCTGCTATGTTGTTAATGGATTACTTTTTCAAATGGCTATATATTGGTTTTGTAAAATATGCAGATACTGAAGCTATAGTGAGGTTTTTAGATGTCGTATTCCAGGGGGAAGGGATTGTCAAGGAAAGTAATCACAGGCATTAACTTTCATTTCACTGGAGAAGGGTTTGAAGAGTTCTTAGAAACAAATGGTGTAGGTCATAAATTCACATCAGTTTATTGTCCTGAAGGAAACAGGGAAGTTGAGAGATTCTTTAAAGGGATAAAAGGTAAGTTACAATTAGATAAAAGAAGGAATAAGAATTGTACCTTAAAAGTCAAGAAAATAAATGAATTTTATTTGTCACATCACCTCAAGTGTAACTTGAAACAGCCCCTTTGCCATAATACAAGGCAACAGTTGGATGACAGAAGGTAGTCTGGGGAAATGGCCTCCTTAGGTAGTGAAGCGATGCAAGGGGTGTATACGATGTTTCATATTAAGCGATGAGATGAATATCCAAATAACTATAATTGTTGAATTTCCATTTTTTTGTTTTACATGCTACATTTAAACTGATATTTTCACCTAACTATAACTTCACATTAACTGTTGATGTTTTAAGTGAAATCCCAAGGCTTTTTTTAATTCAAAGTAAGATATTACTATCATTCCTAACTATAACATCACTTTAACCTTCATGCAAATGCCTGGTAGGCAGACAACCCCCCCTATGGCAGGCCCTTAGGACGGTTCAGTGCAACCAACCACAGGCAGGCCCCCTTTTTTAAAAAAAAGAAAGTCCAATCCCACAAGACTTGTGGGAGCCACTGTGGCCCCCTGTGCTCCTGTCGGACTCCACCCAAAAAATAATATTCTTTTCTAATTTGGCCCTGGGGATCCCACGATATCCAGGGAGGTCAGGGTACCCCTACCCAGCCCCATCATGTCTTTTTTATTTTTGAGGACATAAGGGCCAAGAACCCGTCTCCTGAAATTGCATCTCAGTGAATGTTGCTTTTCAATACATTAGGAGAAGAGATTTGTGGTGTTGGGGAATCTGGATTTCAACAATTTAAATTAAGAATATTAATCTGAGTGCTATCTTGTCCTCTAATGGAATGTTTTGTTTTCAAAACATGGTTAGTGCAGTTCCTGTGTGTTAGGAACGAGTTGGGAGCACATGGCTGTAATAAATACAGAATAGTGAAAAATACTGAATATTTTTCTTCTATCAGACTGGAGAATTTACATTGGCCGAGAGAGTGCTGTTCTGTAATTGTAGCCCTCATTCCTGAATGAATTTCACCTGCCTAGCAGTTCAGTGACACAGAGGCCCCGTAAACTGCCAGTGCAAATGCTGCAATAAACTGTTTTCCTCATAATTGGATGGACAGACAGTATATATCCGAGCTAGCACCCTTTGTAATTTATCTCTGTCTATGGGTCCACGTAAAATTAATATTTACTGAGGTAAGCAACCCAACGCAATACAGCTCTCCTGACTGGAAAGTGTACCATGTGATCCTTAGACCTTTTAGTGTACAGAAGAAGCTCAATGCAGTTCTGTGCGTCCTTGCCATCAAGCCGGATTGGCCATTGAACTCATTAGCCAAGGCTACGTCTGACCTCGTCAATATCAACAGTTTCCTAGGTTTTTGTGCAGGCGCAATGAGAAAATGATAAGGAGAGAGGGAAAGGGGTAAAAAGACTGGAAATAATAGAGACAGAATGGAGAGAGATGAGAGAGGAAAGAAAGAAAAAAGAAAGGTGGAAGAGGATAGAACGAGATCAGAAAGAGAGAGTAGTAGAGAAAGAGATAAAGAAAGAGATTGTGAAGAACATCGAGGCCAAGGCAGGACTAGTTACTTTGAAAATATTTGCCAGGGCTACTCTTGGTTCCCAGTCCAGCCCCACACCCCATCTTGTAACCTCATTTCCGTGCAAAAAAGTGTGATTCGCTCCAACAAAAAGATGTCTACACTTCCTTAAAAAAGCACTATGTCCAGTATATCGGAAATGCCTTTTCATCATCACCTCTGCTGCTTGTAAATATAATCCTCTAAAATCCTGTAACTGAAAGTGAGACAAGGCATTGACTGCAGTCTTTGGAGTAACCTCATCATTAAGAAGAAGAAGCCATGTTTGTTGATGGCGTTCAACACTGCCACATTGTCTGGCTAGAAAATAACATTCCTATTTTTAAATCTAGAGATGCAGTTTGACAGAGTTACCACCATGGGTAATAATTGGAGACAGGCTACATTGTTGACCAAGCCTAACTCACCCCACCCTCTTGACCTCGCACCGCTCATGTCGTAGTTTCACATCAAAACCAACACTACCAGTTCTATCGGTATGAAAGTCTAAGGTTTCACTGGACAATGTGGGGATGGCCACACCACTGACTCACTTAAATGTCCTAGGAAGATTTCCACAATAACAAATCACCTTAGACTTCTGCTGACAATCTTCTGTGATTGGCTTTGTACTTCAAACCTGCTTTGGCGCTAGCTATGCATCTGGAAAAGAGATGCCCCATCAGAATTATCATTGATGCATAGTTTAGCTGTCAATTGAGAACTGTAATTAATGTGAAGTTGTCATCCTTTGGCGCAGGCATCTGTAAACTGATTGAAAGCTTTAATCTTGTTTGTTTGAGACTCTACATCCTCCAGCTACTGATTCAATCTCTCTGTAAAGAAAAGGGATAGATGTGTGTGCATCAAAAGTCATACCATCAACCAGGAGAACAACTAACTTTCCTGCCAACGGGATAAAAACATCAAGGGCCATTTGTACGAACACTTTTTCCCATAGGGACAGAATGGGTAAAAACCTTTGCTACATCTGGCCCCAAGTGCCATGTGGCACATGTCTGATGTGAGTGTGTCCATACAGAGGAAGTCATCAAGGTTGTGATTAATATTCTGTGACCCGGTCATCCGGGCAAAGATATACTGAAGGTAACAGAGGAACTGCTCAAAGTAAGCATAGGGTATGGCACACCCCATCGGCAAGCATTTGTCAATGCAATAAGCACAAGCAATTTGAAAACTCAATAGACTGTAACCTTTAGTGTGAATGGGGAAGAGCCGAAAGGTTAAGTCAGTGTCCGTCTCTGGTAAGTAAGCCCCTTGATCTAAATTTCTGAGCTTACTGAAAGCCTTTTCAAAAGAAGCATATTGAACTATGCACAAATTATAGTCTATCGAAACATCGACCGAAGTGCCATTTGGAGCTGAAAATTATATACCAACCCAAAACATCCAGGCTCTTTTTCTTGACATAATGTCAAGGGCAAGCGAAAAAAATCCTGTCATAGTCCCTCTACAAAAGGACCAGCTATATGAACCTAGTCCAGTTCCTTCCTGTACTTCGTTTCAACTATCCCAGGATATTTTGCCACAGAGAACTGATTTCTATGATGCATAACAGATGCAACCTTCAGTGTCAGACACCTGAAGCTGTTTGAAAACCTACTCTACCATTCATCAACTGCCTCCAATTAGATTACAACTGCAGCAAGGTTAGGAACTGCTCAGTTTTAATGGTAGTGGGTACTGATATCCTAATTGGAACTCTTATTGGGCGCCTTCCCTTTTTCTTGATTCACTTATACTCAGAGCATAAGTCAAGACCACAGAAAGAGAAGACATGTTTAAACTAGCCAGGTGGGCAGGTACATATTTTCTGTTAAACTCCCAATAAGTCCCTTTCTTGTCTCCCCCTGCCTGCTATTGGTGAAAGGGCTCATTTCTAAACATAGAGTTCCTCCCTGATACCTGCTTTGCCAGTCCATCAACTCTGTCTGATGCCAGCAAATGTCTGGCTCATCCACCCTCTCCCACCTAAAGTCCCAGTCATAATCCAGCTAGGCCATCCCATCATAATCATGGTAAGCCTTAAATATCTTGTTAGTGTAAACCCCATTTCCGAAGCAAAGTCAGTCCTCTTATCTATCGTGGAAGTCTGATGTACATGAACTTCAAAAAGTCAATTGGACATATTTTCTCCACCTTTGTTTTTCCCTCCTTGCTAGAATCCTTCCCTTTGAATTATTTCCATTTCACTTCCTTTTTTGCCATAAATAGGGAAGATACTCAACAACCACCCCCACATCAATTCCTCTCTTTAATCTTGGTGCTACATGAACATTCAGCTTTCCCAGCTCCTCCTGACCCCTGCATCCCTTAACTTATATAACCTCATCTTCAGAATTGCAATCAGAATCTTTTTTCTCATCATCAGCCATGGGTGGCCCCTTTCCACAGTTCATCTGTGCAAAGCCCTGTGGACTAGTGGATTTCCCCGAAATGCCTTTTGGACCACCAACTCTTTGGGGTGTTTCTCTACGCTAGCTACACCAGCTGTGTTGAATTTCTTCACAGAAAAAATACTTTTCCAGGTCTACCTAAAGCTTGGCTGGAGCAGCTCATGCCCCTGTGAGGATGATTCCCAATCATAACAGAAGACTAAAACATAAAGACCAAACACAACCAAAGAGAATTGCCCCAACCAGCCAGCACCTAGAAGTTTCCAATTGATGTGCAGTTTTAAGCCCAAATAATCTGATTAGAAACTCTCAATAAACAAAGGATTGGTGTCCCCACCGCTCCAGCTCAGTGCGATGTCAGTGCACAGCACCCACCCAGAACAGCTAGCAGATGGCCCATAAAGCCACCAAACACTGGTTCAGTACGAGTTGCAGCTTCCATCAGTCCTGCCAGAGATACTAGCATCAGGTCCTGGTTTAAGTGTGGGTAAAAAGACCATTCAAACTTCTGTACCCCTACTTTAAATGCTCCTACCCCCGCAATCGTGGCAGAACGTGGCATCACCATCCTGGGCTATACTTCCCTGTATTACATTTCAGGTGCTGTGGGTCAGTGGCGGAAGGGGTGCTTGGAAGAAATGGGACAATGTGGAAAAGGTGACCCCTCATAGCCTTGCCCCCCAAGGGCAGCCAAAGCATCGGAGACATGAGGGGAGTGCCGAACTTGGGTGCCTGTGACCTAAACCTACTCCCCCCAGTAAATGAATCATTGATGAGGACTGTGCTACTTGGTCTCCAGCTGTGCCATACAGAGTTTTCTGATTCTCATTTTGACCACTGATAGGGGATCTTGGGATAATTTCTGAGAGATAAAGGGTTTGCATTAGTGATTTTGTCCACAGCCAGGCCCTGAGGGTAGAGCTGGAGATTTCTCAGGGCTCTCGTTTCTTAGGTGGCTGGGTTTTGGAGTGCTGACTGGGACACTGGAGTGGGGGCTCACTGGCCCTCATGCACAACAGGGGGACCTATAAGACCAATGGGGTAATGGCTGGAAGTGTAGAGCCTCAAGGACCCTTACAAAGAGGTCAGCACCACACTGAGCAAAAGGACAATGAGAGGCACCAGAAGAAGGAAAGAGAAGTTACATGCAGCATGCTCCTCACTAGCAGCTTACCAAAACAGCGTGTTTAATAACTGCATGCTGCATCAAGATTTAGGGGGTGATTCTGATTCTGGCGGGCGGCGGAGGCCGCCCGCCAGAATTCCGCCCCCAAAATACCGCGCCGCGGTCAAAAGACCGCGGCGGGTATTCCAAGTTTTCCCCTGGGCTGGCGGGCGGCCGCCAAAAGGCCGCCCGCCAGCCCAGGGGAAAACGACCTTCCCACGAGGATGCCGGCTCGTAATCGAGCCGGCGGAGTGGGAAGGTGCGACGGGTGCATTTGCACCCGTCGCGTATTTCACTGTCTGCCAAGCAGACAGTGAAATACTTGTAGGGGCCCTCTTACGGGGGCCCCTGCAGTGCCCATGCCAGTGGCATGGGCACTGCAGGGGCCCCCAGGGGCCCCGCGACCCCCCCTACCGCCATCCGGTTCCCGGTGGGCGGACCGCCGGGAACTGGATGGCGGTAGGGGGGGTCGGAATCCCCTCGGCGGCGCAGCTAGCTGCGCCGCCTTGGAGGATTCAACAGGGCAGCGGTACACTGGCGGGAGACCGCCAGTGTTGCCGGTCTGACCGCGGCTTTACCGCCGCGGTCAGAATGCCCTGCGGGGCACCGCCGGCCTGTCGGCGGTGCTCCCGCCGACCCTGGCCCCGGCGGTCTAAGACCGCCGGGGTCAGAATCACCCCCTTAGTTTGTAGTGGGCCTTTGGCATTGGCTGTTTTGGTCGAATAGTGCTCTTCACAGTATCGTACTGTACAGCTGAGTTCAGACATTTGGCAGGCAGTGTCCTCCCCTCTCACATTTCTAAATTCCTAAAAGGAATTGAAAATTAGTTTTGAGTTCAGTTTTGACATCCCATAAAACATAGTGCACAGGAAATCCATAGACCTGTCAAAGGTTCCATAAGCCTAAGGACCATTAGCACCAAAAATGTGCTCTTGAGAGCTAAGGCCAGCATCAAAAGCACATTTGTAGTTTCACCTTGGCATTTGTAGGTCCTTGATGCTCAAACACTAAGAAACATCCCTCCAGCACACCTTGGGATAATTTATGTAAGTTCTTAATTTTCCATGATAGACATTTGCTGTGTTGAGCAAACGAATGTTTAAGAGGGCAATGATATCCACACCAACATAAAAAAGTAAGCCTCAATGCTGTACTAGGTCACATGCTAAAATTAAATAAGAAACAACTTCAGACCTTCTACTAACTTAACAATTGGCTGAGCCTCAAAAGATTTTTATCGAGTAGTGAGCGCCTCAACTACATTTGAGCTGATCTAGGTAGATGACTAATAGAAAAAGATTGGTTGATTTTCTCTTTGTGTAGGTTCCTGCTCTCCTCAGTTTCTCCCTAGCACTTCTACAATTCTTAACTGTTTCACAGCCCAAAAGTTGACCTGGACAGAAAGCTGCAGCAGAAGCACTAAGGTCCCCTAAAAGGTGCCCTAGGAATCTACTGCAGCATTCAGAATTGTAATGGCAGTGCTGTGAAACTAAATGCATTTGCACTGCTCCCGATCAGGTGGGTCCTTATACAGTAGATGTGGTCACAACGTGAGACCACCATCTCTGACTAAAATATATTTCCTACAGATTTTTGGTTACATTTATCACACAAAAAAATAAATATAAAAATTGCAAAATAATTTTGAGGTTTTCCATTTACGCTTCATAAAACAAATTTTCAAAGGTAATGCATACCCCACTAAGGAGCGTTCAGTTTAACGAATGAAAAACTGAACTGAAAATTCATGCTCAAGTATCCAGCTTCCCACTTACAAGACACTGGGAGCCAGAGGCAAGAGTTTAATGCCTCCCGCTAATATAGCAATCCAGCTAGAGAAAAGTTCTTCAAGTTATTAGTCTTTCATAACCACAAACATAACTGTCGGCCAACAAAAAGTTAAATAAAGCCATTCTCTCCACCCAAAAGAGTGACTATTGACATATGTGATTCTCCTTCCCCGCCAAAGAGAAAAGATCTTGCAAAAACCAATGTGTTCACAAGTGAAACCCCTCCTTGGGAAACATCTGTTTAATCCTTATTCCTCATGCTCCTCTTCTAGCCCTTTCTCAACTTGGACTATGATGATTCCAAGTTCAGAAATCAGACTGGTGTCTCACACTGACACCCACATTCAATTATATGACAATCATTTTGCCTTGCATGTGAACTCCACAAGGAAATAATTTCTGGCAGCTTTTCTTTTCAAAGCATCAAGGTCACTATCACCAAGATTAAATATAAAACAATAGCTTTGCAGGCAATAGGTTTTGGGCACAGGGAATCATTACAGAGACAGGTCACAACACCAACATCAAACAAACTGCACATCGTGCCAGTGTTCGAGAGTGCTCCCAGGTCTGATCACTGCTGGGAGAAGAGGGCCTCTTCATGTGCATAAGGGTCTATACTATCCCAGCAACATGTAAATTCCGTCCACGATCCCAACAACATGGAAATTCGATCTGTCCATTCATCCATCCTTTGTTTACCTAGTCCTTTATCGAACTAGCATCAATTTAAAATCGAATATAAATATACTACTGAGGATTTTATAACGCACATTTCTTTTTAATTGTCCCTTAATGTTATTCATGTTTATTAAAAGATGGGTGCTACTCACATTTTTTAACTTGACTGGATTAAAAAATTGACGTGAGGAGCGACATTTGTGTTGCAGATGTGGTTTTGTAGCAGGAACTCTACCGTCTGAGCTATATTGCCTGCGCGTCTCTTTGCTAACTCAGGACAGGGCTGTGGTTATGAAAGGAGTTAACCTCAAATGAGTCAAGTGGCGCCTTCTGTGACTGAGACCATTTTTAGGTTTGGTCTTCAGACAGCTTTAGCAGTTCAGGAGTCGCATGTTATTTATTATCCATTTCCTTGCATCCGAGCCAGTCGATTCCACTTGACAGCGTCCGTGATCGACTGCGTGTACAACGTCCGAAGTTTGTGGACTTCAAACAAGACTCCTCCTCCATTTCCGGAAAAGAAAAGTCGGCACTCTAAGGTTCTCGCTGCAAGTGGCTTAAACATTCGGCCCCATTAGATATTGCCCGGAGTGGTCCCCCCTCACCGCTTCCTGGGTTGGGTGGGTGGGTTGGAGAACGTTTGGTGGGGAGTGGGGGTAAGCTCCCTGGGCAGCTACACGGTTCAGAGTATGGCTGCGCAAACTCCATATTTGATCCTTTCAGGCCCGAAGACCTCAGACCTAGACTTCCCTATGGCATTATTCACCTGAGGGGGCATAAAACGTTCTTCCAAGTATAAGAAGCGTCCTATAGCTGAAGTAACAAGCATTGGCAAGGCCAATAGGTCTTGCCTACACAATAGTCATTGGCTTTGGGAATGTTTTTGTCATGTTGTACACCGGTGTGGCTACTGGTGTGGAGTGGATTTATTGGAGTGTCATAGAGTGGAGTAGGGGGAGCAAAGTATCGTAATGGGGAAGAGAGTGCAGTAGTTCTTTGGCAGAGAGTGTCGTAGAGTGGAGTGGGGTGCAATAGGGTGGAGTGAGTTCTAGTGGATTGAAGTAGTGGGGAGGATTGGGGTAGAGTGGAGGGTATTGGATTGGGGTAGAGTAGAGTGGGGTGGGGTGGATTGAAGTGAGGTGGATTGGATTGGAGTGGGATGGGTGGGTTGAAATGGGGTGATGTGGCTTAGACTGTGGTGGATTGGAATGGAGTGGATTGGATTGGGGTGGGTGGATTGGATTGGAGTGATAGGACTGGGGTGGGTTGGACTGGTTTAGGGCGGGTGGATTGGAATGAGTGGGGTTGATTCGATTGGTTTGTAATGGGGTGGACTGGACTAGAGTGGGGTAGATAGGATTGTAGTGGTGTGAGGTGGACTGGATTGGAGTGGGGTGGATTGGATTGCAGTGGGGTGGATTGTAGTCAGGTGAACTGGATGGTTTGGATTGGAGTGAGGTGGACTGAACTGGGATAGGGTGGATTGGAGTGGGGTGGATTGAAATGGGGTAAAGTGGATTAGATTAGGGTGGGGTGTGTTGGATTGGGGTAAAGGTTTATTGGGGTGAAGATGCAGTGGATGGATTGCATTGAGGTAGGGTGGACTGGATTGGTGTGGGGAGAATTAAATTGAGTTGGGTGGACTGGAGTGGGGTAGATGGATTGGATTGGGGTGGCATGGATTACATTGAGGTGAGGTGGATTGGATTGGCATGGGGTGGATTGGATAGGTGTTGGGTGGATTGGAGTGGGGTTGGTTGGATGGATTGGATTGGAGTGCAGTGTACTGACCTGGGATGGGTGGAGTGGATTCGATTGAGGTAGAGTGGGGTGGATTGGAGTAGGGTGGGGTGGGGTGGGATGGATTTGAGTGGAGTGGGGTCAAGTGGGGGATGGGGATGGGGTGGAGTGGATTGAAATGGGATGGGTAGATTGAGGTAGGTTGCCTGGAGTGGGGTGGATTAGATTGGAGTGAATTGGATTGGGTGGGTTGGGGTGAATTGGACTGGTGCAGATTGGACTGGGGTAGATTGTACTGAGGTGAGGTAGATTGGATTGGCGTGGGGTGGGGTGAAATGGACTGGAGTCGGACAGGCTGGAGTGGGGAGGATCGGATTGGGGTGTGGTGGATAGGAGGCGAGTAGATTGGAGCGAGGTGGATTGGATTGAGTGGAGTGCTTTGGGGTGAGGTGGGGTGGACGGGATAGGGATGCAGTGGAATGGACTGGAGTGGGGTGGATTGGACTGAAGTGGTTTGGATTAGATTGGAGTGGGGTGGATTGGACTGGAGTGGTTTGGATTAGATTGGAGTGGGATGGATTGTATTGGAGTGGGGTGGATTGGACTGGACTGGTATGGATTGGATTGGAGTAGGGTGGATTAAGGTTTACTGGATTGCACTGGAGTGGGTGGATTAAGGTGGATTGTTGTGGAGTGGGATTAATTAGGGTGGTGTGGGTGAATTGGATTGGAGTGAGGTGGATTGGGTTGCAGTGGACCTGATTGAAGTAGGGTGGATTGGATTCAAGTGGGGTGGAACTCTTTTGAAGTTGGTTGAAAGGATTAAAGTGTGGTGATTTGGATTGGAATGGATTTGAAGTGGAGTGGATTGGACTGGAGAGGGTTGGATTGGACTAGAGTGGAGTGCACTGGACTGGAGTGGGGTAGACTGGAGTGGAGTAGGTTGGATTGGAGTGGGATGGGATAGATTGGACTAGAGCAGGTGGATTGGATTGGGGTGAGGTGCATTGGCTTGGAGCAGGATACATTAGACTGGGCTGACTTGAAGTGGATTGATGTGGGGTGGATTTGATTTGTGTAGGTGGATTGTATTGTATTGGAGTGGTATGAAGTGTGGTGGACTGACATGGGGTGAATTTGGATGGGGTGGGTTGGGGTGAGGTGGATTCGATTGGAGTGGGGTGAGATAGAGTGTGGTGGTTTTGAGTGGGGCAGATTATTTTGGATTGGAGTGGGGTGAGTTGGAGTGTGGCAGATTGTTTTGAATTGCAGTGGGTTGTTTGGGATTGGAGGGGGCACACTGAAATCGAGCACATTGGAGTGGGGCAGACTGGAGTGAGTGGGCAGATTGGAGTGGGGCAGATTGTTTTGGATTGCAGTGGGGCAGATTTCAATAGATTGGAGTGGGGCAGATTGTTTTGGATTGGAGCAGATTGGAGTGGGGAAGCTTATTTTGGATTGGAGTGGGGCAGATTGTTTTGGAATGGGGCAGATAGTTTTAGAGTTGGGTGGATTGGTGTGGAGTGGGGAGGATTAGGTTGGAGTGGGGTAGATTCAATTGGGCTAGGCTCGGGTAGGTTGGTGCTGGGTGGATTGAATCGGAGTGGGTGGATTGGATTGAAAAAGTGTTGATTGGGTTGCTGTGGTGTGGATGGTATTGGAGTTGGGTGGGGTGGATTGGAGTGGGGTGAATTAGGATGGAGTGGGTAGTTAGGATCGGGATGAGGTGAAATGAATTGGAGTGGGGAGGGTTGGAGTGGGATGGATAGTTTTGGATTGGAGTGAGGGAGATTTGAGTGGGGCAGTTTGGAGTTGGGTAAATTGTTTTGGATTGGAGTGGGGTGGATTGGAGTGGGGCTGATTGTTTTGAATTGGAGTGGGAAGGACTGGAATGGGGCATATTTTTCTGGATTGGAGCAGGTTAGAATGAGGTGAATTTGAGTAGGGCAGATTGTTTTGGATTGGAGTGAGGGGATTGGAGTGGGGCAGATTGTTTTGGTTTGGAGTGTGGCAGATTTCAGTGGGGCAGTTAGTCTTAGATTGGAGTGGGGCAGATTGTTTTGGATTGAGTGGGGCAGAATATTGTTTTTGTTTGAGGTTGGGCAGATTGTTTTGGATTGGAGTGAGGTAGATTGTTTTGGATTGGAGTGGGGCAGATTGTTCTCGAGGGCTGCAGCTTCTTTTGGTTTGGAGTGGAGCAGGTTAGAATGGGGTGGATTTGAGTGGGGCAGGTTGTTTTGGATTGGAGTGGGTTCTTTGGGATTGGAGAGGGGCACACTGAAGTGGGGCAGATTGGAGTGGGGCAGACTTGAGTGGGGCAGATTGGAGTGGGGCAGATTGTTTTGGATTGGAGTGGGGCAGATTGAAAAAGATTGGAGTGGGGCAGATTGTTTTGGATTCAAGCAGATTGCAGTGAGGAAGCCTATTTTGGATTAGAGTGGGGCAGATTGTTTTGTGGTGGGGCAGATAGTTTTAGAGTGGGGCAGATAGTTTTAAAGTTGGGTGGATTGGTGCGGAGTGGGGAGGATTAGGTTGGAGTGGGGTAGCTTCAATTGGGCTAGGTTCGGATAGGTTGGTGCTGGGTGGATTGAGTCGGAGTGGGTGGATTGGATTGAAAAGGTGTTGATTGGGTTGCTGTGGTGTGGATGGTATTGGAGTTGGGTGGGGTGGATTGGAGTGGGGTGAATTAGGATGGAGTGGGTAGTTTGGATCGGGATGAGGTGGAATGAATTGGAGTGGGGAGCATTGGAGTGGGACGGATTGTTTTGGATTGGAGGGAGGGAGATTGGAGTTGGGCAGTTTGGAGTTGGGTAGATTATTTTGAATTGGAGTGGGAAGGACTGGAGTGGGGCATATTGTTTTGGAGTGGGGCTCGTTAGAATGAGGTGAATTGGAGTAGAGCAGATTGTTTTGGATTGGATTGCGCGGATTGGAGTGGGGCAGATTGTTTTGGATTGGAGCGGGGCAGATTGGAGTGTACAGATTGTTTTGTATTGGAGTGCAGCAGAATTCAGTGGGGCAGTTAGTTTTAGATTTGAGTGGGGCAGATTGTTTTAGATTGGAGTGGGGCAGATTGTTTTCGATTGAGTGGGGCAGAAGATTGTTTTGGATCGAATTGCGGCAGAGTGTCTTTGTTTGGAGCGGGCACATTGTTTCGGTTTGAGTTTGGGCAGATTGTTTTGGATTGGAGTGAGGCAGATTGTTTTGGATTGGAGTGGGGTAGATTGTTTTAGAGTGCCTCAGCTTGTTTTGGATTGGAGTGGGGCAGGTTAGAATGGGGTGGAATTGAGTGGGGCAGATTATTTTGGATTGTAGTGGGGTGAGTTGGAGTTGGGCAGATTGTTTTGAATTGCAGCGGGTTGTTTGGGATTGGAGAGGGGCACACTAAAATGGGGGACATTGGAGTGGGGCAGATTGGAGGGGGGGCAGGTTGGAGTGGGTAAGATTGTTTTGCATTGCAGTGGGGCAGATTGAAATGGATTGAAGTGGGGCAAATTGTTTTCGATTGGAGCAGATTGGAGTGGGGCAGTTTATTTTCAATTGGAGTGGGCAGATTGTTTTGGAGTGGGGCAGATTGTTTTAGAGTTCTGGAGATTGTGGAGGTTGTGGTGGATTGTGTTGGAGAAGGGTAGATTCAATTGGGGTAGGTTGAGGTGGGTTGGTGTGTGGTGAATTGGAGTGGGGTGGATTGGATTGGAAAGGGGTGAATTGGGTTGCTGTAGTGAGGATTGGATTGGAGTGGGGTGAATTAGGATGGAGTGGGGTGGTTAGATTGGGTTGAGGTGGATTGAATTTAAGTGGGGAGGATTGGAGTGGGGCGGACTGTAGTTGGGTGGATTGTTTTGGATTGGAGTTGGGCAGATTGGAGTGGGGCGGATTGCTTTAGATTGGAGTGGGGCAGATTTGAGTGGGGCAGTTTGGAGTGAGGTTGAATGTTTTGGATTGGAGTGGGCAAACTGGAGTAGGGTGGATTGGAGTGAGGAAGATTGTTTTAGATTGGAGTGGGGAGTATTGCAGTGGGACAGATTGTTTTGTATTGGAATGGGGCAAATGGGAATGGGGCAGATTTGAGTATGGCAGATTGTTTTGGATTGCAGTGGGGCAGATTAGAGTGAGGGGGATTGGAATGGGGCAAACTGTTTTGGATTCAAGTGGGGCAGATTGGAGTGTGGTAGATTGTTTTGTTGTAGAATGCAGCAGAATTCTGTGGGATAGTTTGTTTCTGGATTGGAGTGGGGCAGATTATTTTAGATTGGAGTAGAGCTGATTGGAGTGGGGCAGATTGTTTTGGATTAGAGTGGGGCAGATTGGTGTGGAGCAGAGAATAGGGCATATTATTTTGGTTTGAGGTGGGACATATTGTTTTGGGTTGAAATTGGGCAGATTGTTTTGGATTGAAGTGTCACAGATTGTTTTGGAGTACTGCAGCTTGTTTTGGATTGAGGTGTGTGGGGATTGTTTTGGATTGGAGGGGGCAGTTTGGGGTGCGGTGGATTGGAGTGGGTTTGATTGTTTTGTATTGGAGTGGGGCAGATTGGAGTGAGGAAGGTTGTTTTGTATTGGAGTGGGGCAAATTGGAGGGAGGAAGGTTCTTTTGTATTGGAGTGGGGCAGATTGTTTTGTATTAGAGTGCAGCAGATGTCAGAGGGGCAGTTTGTTTTGGATTGAAGTGGGGCAAAATGGAGTGGGGCAGATTGTTTTAGATTGGAGTCGGGCAGATTGTTTTGGGTTGGAGTGGGACAGATTGTTTTGGATTGGAATGGGGCAGATAGTTTTGGATTGGAGTGGGGGTTATTGTTTTGGATTGCATTGGGGTGGATTGGATTGGATTGGAAAGGGGTGGATTGAGTTGCTATTGTGACAAATTGGATTGGAGTGGGGTGGATTGGAGTGGGGTGAATTAGGATGGAGTGGGGTGGTTTGGATTGGGATGAGGTGGAATGAATTGGAGTGGGGAGGATTGGAGTGGGGCGGACTGTAGTGGGACGGATTGTTTTGGATTGGAGTAGGGCAGGTTGGAGTTGGATGGATTGCTTTGGATTGGAGTGGGGCAGATTGGAGTGGGGCAAACTGGAGTGGGGTTGAATGTTTTGGATTGGAGTGGGGCAGAGTAGGGTGGGGCAGATTGTTTTGGATTGGAGTGTGAAGTATTGTAGTGGGGCAGATTGATTTGGATTGGAATAGGGCAGATGATATTGGGGCAGATTTGAGTATGGCACATTGTTTTGGATTGCAGTGAGGCTGATTAGAGCGAGGGGGGGATGGAGTGGGGCAAATTGTTTTGTATTTGAGTGGGGCACATTGGAGTGGGGCAGATTGGAGTGTGGAAGATTGTTTTAGTTTAGAGTGCAGCAGAATTCTGTGGGGCAGATTGTTTTAGATTGGAGTGGGCAGATTGTTCTGGATTGGGGTGGGGCTGTTTTGGATTGGAGTGGGCAGACTGGAGTAGGGTGGATTGGAGTGGGGACAGATTGTTTTGGATTAGAGTGGGAACTATTGGCGTGGGGCAGACTGATTTGGATTGGGGCAGATGAGAGTGGCACAGACTGGAGTAATGTGGATTGGAGTGGGGCAGATTGTCTTGGATTGGAGTGTGAAGTATTGTAGTGAGGCAGATAGATTTGGATTGGAATGGGGCAGATTTGAGAATGGCACGTTGTTTTGGATTGCAGTGGGGCTGATTAGAGTGATGGAGATTGGAGTGGGGCAAATTGTTTCGTATTTGAGTGGGACACATTGGAGTGGGGCAGATTGGAGGGTGGCAGATTGTTTTGTTTTAGAGTGCAGCAGAATTCTGAGGGGCAGTTTGTTTTAGAATGGAGTGGGGCAGATTGTTTTAGATTGGAGTGGGGCAGATTGTTTTGGATTAAAGTGGGGCAGATTGGAGTAAAGCAGATTGTTTTGGATTGGAGTGGGGCAAATTGGTGTGGGGCAGATTGTTTTGGATTAGAGTGGGGCATAGTATTTTGATTTGAGGTGGGAAACATTGTTTTGGGTTGGAGTTGGGCAGATTGTTTTGGACTGAAGTGGCACAGATTGTTTTGGATAGGAGTGTGGTGGATTGTTTTGATTTGGAGTGGGGCAGATTGGAGTGTGGCGGATTGGTGTGGGTTTGATTGTTTTGGATTGGAGTGGGGCAGAGTGGGATGGATTGGAGTGGGGCAGATTAGAAGGGGGTGGATTTGAGGTGGGCAAATTGTTTTGGATTGAAGTGGGGCAGATTAGAGTGTGGGGCAGAATAGAGTGAGGGATATTGGAGTGGGGAAGATTATTCTGGATTAGAGTGGGGCAGATTGGAGTGGGACAGATTGTTTTGTATTACAGTGCAACAGATATATGGACTGGGGCGGTTTATTTTAGATTTAAGTGGGGCAGACTGGAGTGGAACAGATTGTTTTGTATTAGAGTGCAGCAGATTTCAGTGGGACAGTTTGTTTTGGATTGAAGTGTAGAAGAATGGAGTGGGGCAGATTGTTTTAGATTGGAGTGGGGCAGATTGTTTTGGGTTGGAGTGGGACAGATTGTTTTGGATTGGATTGGGGAAGATTGGAGTGGGGCAGATTGTTTTGGATTGGAGTAAGGCATATTGTTTTGGATGGGAATGGGGCAGATTGTTTTGAATTGGAATGGGTCATATTGGGGTGGTGCAGATTTTTTTGAACTGGAGTGGGGCAGTTTACTTTGGTTTGGACGAGTCAGAATGGAGTGGAGCAGATTGTTTTAGATTGGAGTGGGGCAGGTTGTTTTGGAGTGGAGTGGGACAGATTGTGTTGGATTGGATTGGGTCAGATTGGAGTGCAGCAGACTGTTTTGGATTGGAGTGGGGCATATTGTTTTGGATTGGAATGGGGCAGATTATTTTGAATTGGGGTGGGTCAGATTGGCACGGTGCAGATTTTTTTTAACTGGAGTGAGGCAAATTGGAGTGCGGTGGATTGGAGTGGAGTCATTTGTTTTGGATTGGATTGGGGCAGACTGGAGTGGGGAATATTGTTTTGGATTGGAATGGGGCAGATTATTTTGAATTGGAGTGGGTGAGATTGGAGTGGGGCAGATTGTTTTGAATTGGAGTGGGGCAGTTTACTTTGGTTTGGAATGGGGCAGAATTGAGTGGAGCAGATTGTTTTAGGTTGGAGTGGGGCAGACTGTTTTGGAGTGGAGTGGGACATATTGTTTTGGATTGGATTGGGGCAGGTTGGAGTGGGGCAGATTGTTTTGGATTGGAGTAGGTCATATTGTTTTGGATTGGAATGGGGTAGATTATTTTCAATTAGAGTGGGTCAGATTGGAGTGGGGCAGATTGTTTTGAATTGGAGTGGGTCGGATTGGAGTGGGGCAGATTGTTTTGAATTGGAGTAGGGCAGTTTGGTTTGGAGTGGGGCAGAATGGAGTGGAGCAGATTGTTTTAGATTGGAGTGGGGCACGTTGTTTTGGAGTGGTGTGGGACATATTGTTTTGGATTGGATTGGAGCAGATTGGAGGGGGGCAGTTTATTTTGGTTTGGAGTGGGGCAGAATGGAGTGGAGCAGATTGTTTTAGATTGGAGTGGGGCAGATAGTTTTAAAGTGGGGTGGATTGGGGTGGAGTGGGGTAGTGTTAGTGAGACCAAATCCTCAAGGTGTACATGTCGTTGCCAAAAGGCCCACCTCCTGGCAGCTCCAACTCTACTAGCTATAACAGCGCTGAGTTTTAGAGTGGCCAAGTGGGAGGAAGGGGCTTAGGGAAGGGAACTGCGGGGAAGGAGATCTGTGGAAACAAAAAACATAAATACTACAGAGAAATATCAACCATAGAATCTCTCAAAATATGTCAACTCTAAATTCTGCAGTTGCCTTGAGTAATAGCAGAATTAGTATTACCTTTCATAGGTTTCAAGAAATGAAAGGTTACCAAGGAATTCACTGAAAGAAATGTTACCTCACATTTCAAGAAGGTCAAAATACGCGATTTAAATTTGTGTCATTAAATTGTGTTATTTGCAATAATATATTCCATTTTGTTCAAAGCATTACCTCAGCATTTAGTCAAAAACATTAAACCCCTTTTGACAGCAAGCGTTATACAATGTATCCTGCCTCCTTTACCGCAACTGAGTGATTCCGTGAATGACTTCTGTTGTTCTGATGTTGTGATGCAACAGCGAGAAAGCGGTAACAATGTAGCAGCAAACAATCACAATAGCTTTTACTGGACCTGAGTATCTACAGAGGACTGCCAAAGACAATTATGTCCCAAAAAGAAAAGCAACCTTCGAACAGTTTTAAAAATAAGAAAACAGATGGTGGAAGCTGAAAACCACCACCGTCTTACCGTCCCAAGTGTACACCAAATGCTGGTTTAGACATCACATCACACAAGGAAATCCAGGCGACATGCAGGAACATGAAATTATCCATCATGAAGTCCGAATCGGAGAACACTAAACCGGAGGCTCCAAACCTCATGAGCACCTCAGAATAGTGAGCACTGGGGGCTAGGCAGGGTCGCTTAAGTAGACGTGCCCCAGCCAAAGTGCCCCACCCAAAGTGCCCCGCCCAAGATGGCTGCCATAAAGATAACTAGGACCTGAAGTCCCCACCCAATGCCATGAACACACACAGTGCACGCACAACACGCTGCAGCATCTGTCTGACTCTACAAATAGCACACAGCGCCATGAACACACACAGTGCGCGCACAACGCACTGCAGCATCTGCCTGACTCTTCAAATAGCACACAGCGCATACACTGCGCAAGCTCCTGACCTAGGCAGTGCACACATAATGCACGGTTTCTGCATTAAGGGGGCCCTAGAGCGCGCACTGCTGTGGTGTTGACAGTATTCCCCCCTCCCTAGCGCGTTCTAGGGCCTGGTTTATGAGGATGTAGGTGGTGAAAACACCCCATTAGACGTGGGGCATGGACTCCATGTGCTGGAACCCAAGAATCATTTTCTGGTCCATAGCCTTTCCATGCTACTAAATACCATAAGGTGAGGCCTCAGAATTTAGAATCTAAAATCTGTTGCATCTCACCCTCCCATTCTCCTTGCACCAAAACTGGAGGAGGACGAGAACAGGATTTTTGGTGTGCTTCTTTCAGAAGGAAAGCATGAAAAACAGGGTGAATATGTAATGATGCGGGTAATCGTAATTTGTATGTCACTGGATTCACCTGCTGAAGTACTGTATAAGGACCAATGTACTTAGGGTGGAACATTTGTCTTTTCTTAAAGTCAATGTGACGAGTTGAAAGCCACACTTTATCTCCTGGTTTGTATTGTGGGCCTTTGCAATGTTTTTTATCATAATGTTTTTTATATTTCAATTTAGCTTTTTGCAGGTGCTGTTGAATTTGCTTTTGCATCTAATGAAGTTGTTGTACAGCATCTGAGACTGCGGAACTGAGAGAGGTCTCTTGGAGTATTGTGATAGGTAATATAACTGGGTGATGTCCAAATACCCCATAAAAAGGTGTTGATCCTGTGGATGTATGGTAAGAGTTTTTATAGGCTAATTCAGCTAGCCAAAGCATTGTTACCCAAGAATTTACAGCTTTTTTCTGCATAAGCTCGTAAATATTGTTTCAATGATTGATTTAAACTTTCAGTTCGTCCATCTGTTTGAGGATGATGACTGGTGGACAGAGTGGACGTGACTTGTAATGTTTTACAACACGTATGCCAAAAAAGTGAGGTAAATTGCGAGCCTTGATCAGAGAGTATCACTTTAGGCAGTCCATGCAAGCGAACCACTTGGTTTAAAAGAATAATTGCCAAATCACTAGAAGTAGGTCATGTTTTACAAGCAATGAAGTCTGCGTATTTAGTGAGACTGTCTACAACTACTAGAATCACTGAATGATGTTGTACTGATGGCAATCCTGTAATAAAATCTAAAGATATATGTTCCCATGATTTACTTGGAGTTGGGAGGGGTTGCAAGAGTCCCTTGGGTTTCGAGTGACTTGTTTTTGTCCGGGCACATGTTTCACAGTTTGTCACCATTTGTTTAATATCCTTTACTAGGGTAGGCCACCAAAAATATTTTTGGATTCATTCAGATGTCTTTGGGATTCCTGAGTACCCTGCTATAGGGAGGGTGTGCAGCCAATGAAAAACTAACTTGTGTAGACTTGTTGTTGGGACAAACAATCGCGATTCATGGAAAGGCAGACCTCGTTTGATTGTTCTATTAGGATTTGCATGAACCCATTTTTGACATTTCTCGATGGTAAAATAGTTCCGAATGTGCTCAAAAAAGTCTTCGTTTTTTTTAATACATAGATCCTTTTCTGGGGCAATTATAGCTTGTGGTGGTTGAGTTATGGGTAACATCATAGAATCCTGTGTAGATAAGGCATCAGCTTTACAATTGTCTTTACCAGGGCGAAAGGTTACCACAAAGTCGAATTCTGCAAAAAACTAACATCCATCGTAATTGTCTGGGTGTTAAAAGGCGTGCTGCGTGTCAGAGTCACCAGATCCCCGGGGTCTGTGCACGTTCCCAACACGTCCACCACTGAACAGCTCCAAGACTCTGATAGATAAATCACAGAGACTGAGAGAGTTCAAGAGGGGAAGAGGGGATTAGGAAGGGAACAGCTGGGAAGGAGACCTGTAGTAAGAAAAAGGTTAGAACACACAGTAAGAAAATTATATCTCCTGAAATCAATACTAGACTATGGGGGTCATTCCGACCCTGGCGGTCATGGACCGCCAGGGCCGGGGACGGAGGAAGCACCGCCAACAGGCTGGCGGTGCTTCAGGGGCAATTCTGACCGCGGCTAAAAGGGAAACTGGCGGTTTCCCGCCGGTTTTCCCCTGCCCCAGGTAATCCTCCACGGCCGCGCTGCAAGCAGCGCCGCCATGGGGATTCCGAACCCCTTCCCGCCAGCCTGTTCCTGGCGGTTTACACCGCCAGGGAGAGGCTGGCGGGAACGGGTGTCGTGGGGCCCCTGGGGGCCCATGCAGTGCCCATGCCACTGGCATGGGCACTGCAGGGGCCCCCTGACAGGGCCCCAATATGATTTTCAGTGTCTGCAAAGCAGACACCGAAAATCGCGACAGGTGCCACTGCACCCGTCGCACACCAGCAACTCTGCCGGCTCCATTCGGAGCCGGCTTCATCGTTGCTGGGGCTTTCCCGCTGGGCGGGAGGGCGGCCTTTTGACGGTCGCCCGCCTGCCCAGCGGGAAAGTCAAAATGACCGCCGCGGTCATTTGACCGCGGTACGGTCTTTTGGCGGTCTCCGCCTGGCGGGTGGCGCCCGCCGCCCGCCGGGGTCGGAATGACCCCCTATGATTCTAAGCCTAGTCACTCTGAAAACATGAACAATCTAAGAGTTCAGTTTAAAATGACTAAGTTTCAAGATGACTGGATACCTGTAGGGTAATCAAGATGAATTAAATGAAAACTTTCTTATTCAAATACTTTCCTTTACATGAGAATCAGAAAAACATTCTGACTAAATTTTAAACCAGTCATATAAATCCTGTTTTGAGAATGTATACTAGGACCATACAATATTGCATCTAGAAACTCTGGCCTTCTGTGTACTCTTAAAATGTTTCAACACAAATTGCGCATATTGCAGATATATATAGATATATATATATATATATATATATATATATATATATATATATATATATATATTAAACACCATAAAAGGATTGTGCACTATGAATAACACAATATGGATTCAGGAAACAAATCACATAACTTGTCAACTCGAATATTATATAATAAATATCTTAGAATAGTGGCATACAATAAGCAACATGAATTAAACTCGAGGAGAGAATCGTGCGTCTTGCCGATTCGAGTGTCACCATGTAAAATACCAAGAAATGGTAGCACGCAATGAATATCAAAGTCAAACCATCATTAATCAAATCGCGCGTCTTGCTGATTCATAAAACACAATGTAAATGCCAAGAAATAACAGCTCAAAATAAATAACAAGATCAAAGTACAATGAAAGAATTGCGCTTCTTTCGCAGATTCTTAAGCCACCATGTAAATTTCAAGAAACGGTAGCGCGCAATAAACAACAAAGTTAAATCCTCATGAAACGAGTTGCGCATCTTACCAATTCTTAAAACATCATATAAATGTCAAGAAATGGTAGCGCGCAAGTAATCTGTTACTCATTTAAGAATTAAACCAAGAATATGAAAATTCTAAATAATGGTGTCGGGATGGTCCAACCACCGTCTTACCGCCTGGAACAATGATCACCAATGAAGGATGAAGGGCAGAAGACTGGAAGATCCAAATAGGCCGCCGGGACAGGAGCTCAGGAAGAAGCTGCTGATCTGCACTGGGACCTCTGAATAGTGAGCACTGGGAGTTGGGCTGGCTCTCTTTTATAGAGTCTTGGCCCAGCCCAGAACCACGCCCAGGCATGTTGCAGTGAAAGTCTCTGGAAGGCCTAACACACTCTGAAAACCTGCAGCAATACATTGCAAAGGAACAGTATTTGTAAGCATATTAAAAATAAGTTTTCAGGATTGAACTCTACAATGCAAAAGGTTAAACCACAACATAGCAGCACAATGCATAAATTGCGTTGTTTTGAGAGTGCTGGGTTTTTGCATTTTTGTCGCCAATAGAGCGCGTACTGCTCTGGTGTTGACTCTGCGCTCATGAATTGTAAATTACGATGGTCTGTGTATACTGCGATGATATATTTTGCACCCAATACGTAACGTTTCCATTCTTTAAAGGTGTCACGTATTGCTAGAAGCTCCTTTTCTGCTATTACGTAATGTTGCTCTGCCTCACTTAGTTTGCGCGACATATAAGCCACCGGATGGAGTTGGTCAGTTTCCTAATTGCGTTGAGAGAGTACTGCACCTATCACAATATCAAAAGTATCTGCTTCCACAATAAATGGGCGTTTCGTATCCAGATGTGCTAGGATAGGAGCAGTAGAGAAAGCCTTCTTTAAAGTCACAAAGGCCTTATCCGCTTCTGGAGACCACAAAAAAGGTTCTTTTTTCCTTAGCAGCTTGGTAATGGGTGATACAATTTGAGAAAAATGATCAATAAACCTGCGATAAAAGTTGGCGAAACCAAGAAAACATTGCACATCTCATACAGTATTAGGGATTGGCCAATGAGTGACAGCTTGAACCTTTCTTTCAGCCATTGTCATTCCTTGTGATGTAAATATTACACCCAAAAATTCAACGGTAGTGACATGAAACTCACAGTTGCTCAGTTTACAATATAAATGATGTTTTCGAAGGATTAGGAGAATCTTTTTAACATGTCGCTCATGTTCATTTTCGTTACTGGAATAAATGAGTATGTCGTCTACATACAGAATTGCAAAAAGATCCAAGTATTCTCGAAGGACGTCATTCAGAAAGAATTGGAAAGCTGCCCGGGCTTTACAAAGTCCAAATGGCATTACAGTGGACTCGAACAGGCCATACCGAGTTTTAAAGGCAGTTTTCTACTTGTAATGGACGGAATGCTGAACATTGTCAAACACTCACCCCCAGTCACAGATCTGGGTTTAATCCATCGTTCTTTTGCTCACCATGCCACCCCAGTTTGGACCCAGCCATATGCAAATCAGTCTTGACCCTGCTCCTCATGGGAACAGTCCAGCCCGAACTGCCAAGCCAGGTCCTCACTGGACCGGAAACAAGCATCCTGGGACCGGTTTCGGGGTTTCACCCCTCATCAGCCAGGCTAGCTTGAATCCAGTGGCATGGGAAGCACGGGACCCACGTCTGGGCTTAACCTTCCCACTTAGGGCGACAAAGCAAAAACAACAAGTGATGGACGGAATGCTGAACATTGTCAAACACTCACCCCCAGTCCGATACCCCGAAACCGGTCCGAGGATGCTTGTTTCCGGTCCAGTGAGGACCTGGCTTGGCAGTTCGGGCTGGACTGTTCCCATGAGGAATGGCATGTGAGCAAAAGAACGATGGATTAAACCCAGATCTGTGACTGGGGGTGAGTGTTTGACAATGTTCAGCATTCCGTCCATCACTTGTTGTTTTTGCTTTGTCGCCCTAAGTGGGAAGGGTATGCCCAGACGTGGGTCCCGTGCTTCCCATGCCACTGGATTCAAGCTAGCCTGGATGATGAGGGGTGAAACCCAGAAACCGGTCCCAGGATGCGTGTTTCCGGTCCAGTGAGGACCTGGCTTGGCAGTTCGGGCTGGACTGTTCCCATGAGGAACAGGGTCAAGACTGATTTGCATATGGCTGGGTCCAAACTGGGGTGGCATGGTGAGCAAAAGAACGATGGATTAAACCCAGATCTGTTACTGGGGGTGAGTGTTTGACAATGTTCAGCATTCCGTCCATCACTTGTTGTTTTTGCTATGTCGCCCTAAGTGGGAAGGGTATGCCCAGACGTAGGTCCCGTGCTTCCCATGCCACTGGATTCAAGCTAGCCTGGCTGATGAGGGGTGAAACCCCGAAACCGGTCCCAGGATGCTTGTTTCCAGTCCAGTGAGGACCTGGCTTGGCAGTTCGGGCTGGACTGTTCCCATGAGGAACAGGGTCAAGACTGATTTGCATATGGCTGGGTCCAAACTGGGGTGGCATGGTGAGCAAAAGAACGATGGATTAAACCCAGATCTGTGTCTGGGGGTGAGTGTTTGACAATGTTCAGCATTCCGTCCATCACTTGTTGTTTTTGCTTTGTCGCCCTAAGTGGGAAGGGTATGCCCAGACGTGGATCCCGTGCTTCCCATGCCACTGGATTCAAGCTAGCCTGGCTGATGAGGGGTGAAACCCCGAAACCGGTCCCAGGATGCTTGTTTCCGGTCCAGTGAGGACCTGGCTTGGCAGTTCGGTCTGGACTGTTCCTATGAGGAGCAGGGTCAAGACTGATTTGCATATGGCTGGGTCCAAACTGGGGTGGCATGGTGAGCAAAAGAACGATGGATTAAACCCAGATCTATGACTGGGGGTGAGTGTTTGACAATGTTCAGCATTCCGTCCATCACTTGTTGTTTTTGCTTTGTCGCCCTAAGTGGGAAGGATATGCCCAGACGTGGGTCCCGTGCTTCCCATGCCACTGGATTCAAGCAAGCCTGGCTGATGAGGGGTGAAACCCCGAAACCGGTCCCAGGATGCTTGTTTCCGGTCCAGTGAGGACCTGGCTTGGCAGTTCGGTCTGGACTGTTCCCATGAGGAGCAGGGTCAAGACTGATTTGCATATGGCTGTGTCCAAACTGGGGTGGCATGGTGAGCAAAAGAACGATGGATTAAACCCAGATCTTTGACTGGGGGTGAGTGTTTGACAATGTTCAGCATTCCGTCCATCACTTGTTTTTAGTTTTCTACTTGTCACCAGCTCTCATTCTGACTAAATGGTATGCTCCTCTTAAATCAAATTTTGTATAGATTGTCACCTTTTTTACTTGGTCTAGAAGGATGGTAACGGATAGTTTTTCTTTATTGTGATTTTGTTAAGTGCTCTGTAATCTATACGCGGCCTAAGATCTCCATTTGCTTTGGAAACAAAAAGAAGAGGAGAGGCTGCTGGAGATTTAGAGGGACGAATGAGTCCATTAGCCAGAAATTGGTCTAAATACGTTCTGAGATATTGATTTTCCTATTTGGATAAGGCATATATACGACAACTAGGAAGTACAGCTCCCGGCAAGAGATCAATTTGACAGTCGTATGGTCTGTGTGGAGGTAGAACTTCTGCTTCCTTTTCATCAAAAACATCAGTAAATGATAGATATTGGGATGGTAATGATGTATCCTTCTCTGCGGCTGTGGCTACATAGGATTCAATGGGACTTTTAGTGTCCATTGTCTTAAGACACTTTGTGGGTCATTACAACATTGTGGCGGTAAAAGCCGCCTACCGCCGTGCAGAAGACCGCGAATACACCGCTGCGGCGGCGGGAGACCGCCACAGCTATTATGACACACATCACGGATTCTGCCGAAATTCAGACACCCACACAAGTCCGCCACACCAAAGGTCAGCGATAAATATGCGGAAACAAATCCTCCACCTCCACGCCAACAGAAACACGCCCATGCTATTACGACACACGAATCCACGCGGCGGTCATTCAACCGCGGTATTCCTTTGGCGGTACACACCGCTGCGCTCAAAATACACACACAGCTCCAAAACACCGCCACATTGGAAAATTACAAATACACACACCTGATACACATACACACACCACTCCCACACACCCAACAGAATATAAAACACACACCCACATCACCCACAAACCCCTACGACCACAAATTAGAGACGAAGGCCAGAGAGAGACAGCAAAGAATAGATGACACCATCACACAGAGGCACACTACACCACCACCCACACAACATCCACGCACAAAACACCACATACCACTACACTAACCACACTCATCAACACATACACCACCCCACACATCACACACACCACCCCATGTCACGCCAAAGACACCCCCGCTTCTCCGAGGAGGAGCTCAGGGTCATGGTCGAGGAAATCATCAGGCTAGAGCCACAGCTATTTGGCTCACAGGTACAGTACACATCCATAGCCAGGAAGATGGAGCTATGGCAAAGAATAGTCGACAGGGTCAACGCTGTGGGACAGCACCCAAGAAATAGGGAGGACATCAGGAAGAGGTGGAACGACCTAAGGGGGAAGGTGCGTTCCACGGTATCCAGGCACCACATCGCGGTACAGCGGACTGGCGGCGGACCCCCACCTCCTCCCCCACAACTAACAACATGGGAGGAGCAAGTCTTGTCCATCCTGCATCCTGAGGGCCTCGCAGGAGTCGTTGGAGGAACGGACACTGGTAAGTCAAATCTTCACTATCATATCCCCCACCCTACCTGCATGCTTCACACACCCCCACCCTCACACCCTCCCCTATCACCCTAACTCCTCACTAATCTACCCATAACACCAACCACCCATCCCAACCCCAAGACCTGCATGACACAACTAAGCATGGACACCCATCACTAAAGCCTGCCCACTGCACACACCCACAACACCCCCCAAACATCACCACACAAGCCCCCACACAGGAATGCCTGCACTGGGGTTCACACACACCCAACCATTGCACACCATGAAACACACACATGCAATAATCATGTACTTATACCCCCGCAGGAACCCGAAGGAACGTCACCACACCAGAGGGTCCAGACAACACCACTTCACCCCCAGAAGAGGCCCACAGTGACGACAGCAGCTCTGCCCTACTGGATCTTGATGACCAGCCCAGACCATCGTCGGCCTCAGGACAGTCGGTTCCCCTTGCCCAGCCACAGCCCAACACCGAACTTACACCCTCTGGTAACACCAGCACAGCACCCACCCAGCGGGCCCATACCTCCCTACCCAGGACAGGTCAATCAGCGGTGTGTCCACCACTACAGGGAACCCAGGATAACCCACCACCCCAACAACAACAGGGACCTGGGGGCAGTGGTAGTGGGCACACAGTCCAGGGGACGGAGGCACAGGAACACCGGGGAACTGGGAGGGCTGCTGTGCGACAGAGGGAGGACAGGCCAAGGGAACCTACTCTCAACGAGGCCCTATCCTCCATCATGGGAGCATACCACCACTCCCAGGAGACGATGGCAACGGTCTTGGACAAGTTGCAGGACACCCTGCGTCTGCAGGAGGAGCAGTATTTGGGGTTCAGGGAGGAGCTCAGGACCATCGGCTCCGCCCTGGGCACCATCGTAGGGGTTCTGATGGACATTCAAAAGACCTTGAGGGACACCGTGGCACTCCAAGGGGCCCCTGACACTAGCCACGACGATAAAATGCCCACCACCTCAGCCGGTGCTAGTGGACAGGACGCCCCGCCACAGGACCAACACACCAGCACCCCAACCCCTGCAGACGGACAACCACCACGAAAGCGGGCCCTGAGATCCAGGAACAGGACAGAGCAAGATGGCAAGACCCCCGCCAGGAAATAAGACCACCCTGATTGTCCCCCCACTGTCCCACTTTGTTACCCTGTCCAGCTTGGAACTGCCCCAGCTCCACTTCCAATGGCCAGATGTGCAATGTACCTGTGAGACTAATAGACTGGACTCTGCCATGGACATTCTTCCACCATGACCTCTCCCCATTTCACAACCCCCCTACATTTTTATGCACTTCAATAAACACCCTTGAAACCTCAATAATATTGGAGTCAGTCAATGATTGTGAACTTTGTATTGTCAATTACAGTGTTAAAAAAGGTTACCCATTGGAAGGTCAACATACCAATGTCACACATCACAAGCCTTTCAAGGGTGCAAGCTGTTGACACGTAGGTTACCACATTACTGAAAATGAAATGGAAGGGGACAACTCAGTTACCAAATAGGGAGTGAAATGTAGGTACAGGATAGAGGTAGACGTGTGAAATGTAATATGATGTGAAACATGAAATTGTACTCACCTGTGTCTCATTGAAAATATTACTGTATGACTGACTCCCTGTTGTCGTTTTCATCTTCATCAGCTTCATCCTCATCACTGTCCACAGGCTCCACAGGCTCAACCGCTGCAACAACACCGTCATCTGGATCATCCTCCTGCAGAAAAGGCACCTGGCGTCGCAATGCCAAGTTATGAAGCATGGAGCAGGCGATGATGATGTCGCACACCTTCTTCGGTGAGTAGAATAGGGACCCACCTGTCATATGGAAGCACCTGAACCTGGCCTTCAGGAGGCCGAAGGTCCGCTCGATCACCCTCTTAGTCCGCCCATGGGCCTCATTGTACCGTTCCTCTGCCCTGGTCCTGGGATTCCTCACTGGGGCCAGTAGCCAGGACAGGTTGGGGTAACCAGAGTCCCCCAATAGCCATACACGGTGCCTCTGGAGTTCACCCATCATATCAGGGATGCTGCTATTTCGCAGGATGTAGGCGTCATGCACTGAGCCAGGGAACATTGCATTTACCTGCGAGATGTACTGGTCTGCCAAACAGACCATATGGACATTCATGGAATGATAACTCTTCCTGTTCCTGTACACCTGTTCATTCCTGTGGGGGGGGACCAGAGCTACATGGGTCCCATCAATGGCACCTATGACATTGGGGATATGTCCAAGGGCATAGAAGTCACCTTTCACTGTAGGCAAATCCACTACCTCAGGGAAAATGATGTATCTCCTTACGTGTTTCAGCAGGGCAGACAACACTCTGGACAAGACTTTGGAAAACATAGGCTGGGACATCCCTGATGCTATGGCCACAGTTGTCTGAAAAGACCCACTTGCAAGGAAATGCAGCACTGACAGCACCTGCACGTCAGGGGGATTCCAGTCGGATGGCGGATTGGTGACATCAGGTCTGGCTCCAACTGGGTACATAGTTCCTGGATTGTAGCACGGTCAAACCGGTAGGTCACGATGACATGACGCTCTTCCATTGTCAACAGGTCCACCAGCGGTCGGTACACCGGCGGATTCCGCCACCTTCCAATATGTCCCAACTGACGGTGCCTAAGAAGGACAACAGCGAAGAAACTGTCAGCATTCCTCCAGGTATGTACCCACAGTCACACACAAGACTACAAAAGACAATTAACCCATCCGGGAAAGGTTTTGAGTGTAGGCCTCGGTATGTGTGACGCAGTAGTAATTGAAGCCATGTGGGCACCTGAAATGGCGGCTGCCTGATCTCTAAACTGGGACATTGAAATTGTGGGGTAACTGCGCTGGCATTGTACACCGTCGCGGTAGGCGGTCGTAGAGCGCGGCGCAATGCTGCATTGGTTAACATTGGACCCTATGGGTCCCAGGAGCCAATGAACAGGTGCGCTGGCGGTGATGATACGCACCGCCGCGGATGTCACCGCCGCGGACGTCACCACCATTTTCTATCTCTTCAATCACTTGATGCCTGACCTTCGACAGGAGAGGACCTACACTGCGAGTGCTGCTGTGAACTCGGTCTGGAAGCGACGATGGCTGCTGCGTCTGGGGAAAGGGCCCCTGCCTTCACTGAACAGGAGTTGGAGAAACTTGTGGATGGGGTCCTCCCCCAGTATATGCTACTCTACGGTCCTCCAGACCAACAGGTTAGTACACAGGGAGCACATTGTATGGGCTAGGCCTGGGTGGAGAGGGCTGGGTGGATGAGGGAAGGGGGCAGAGTACATAGAACAGTCATGCATGGGGATGAATGGGCCACAGGGATAGAGTTGGGAGGGGGCCAATTACAACGACGGTGCTGTAGGTAATGACTGTTCCTCTTTCCTTGTGCATGTCATGTAGGTCAGCGCCCACCAGAAGAGGGACATTTGGCGTGCCATCGCCAAGGAAGTCCGGACCCTGGGGGCCCACCAGAGACGGGGCACCCACTGCCGTAAGAGATGGGAGGACATTCGGCGCTGCAGCAAGAAGACGGCGGAGGCTCAGCTGGGGATGGCCTCCCAACGTGGGAGGGGTGCCCGTTGCACCATGACCCCCCCTGATGTTCCGGATCCTGGGGTTGGCCTACCCGGAGTTGGATGGGCGCTTGAGGGCATCACAGCAGACACAAGGGGGTGAGTACAACCTCATTCTGCTGACTTTGCGCGTAGTGGAGGGGTCTGGGTGGGGGAGGTGGGCTGTGGATGTCCCTAGGCCAGGGCGAGTTAGGGAGGCAAGCCCCTCCGTAATGTAGGCCATGTGGCACTCTACCCCAGCTCCAAAAAAAAGGCAAATTGATGTATAGTTGCCCCTTTGCCATCCATGCGGGCATATTTCTACCATTGCCATGTAGGCCATATCCCAGAAATTGCATGTGCAGAGGGCAGGAGCACGTCGTAATGCAGGGGGCTGCTGCGTTTGTCTTGTCCGCCAACGGTAGCAGTATGCCATGCACTAAAACTCTCTTTCTTCTGTCTCCACCCTTTTTCTGCTCTCCCTGTCCTTCTGTACATCAGCATCAACAGGCAGAGGTACAGTGACACCGGAGCATGAGGGAGCTGCATCCCACATGGCCATGGAGGGCCACACCACAGACTCTGAATTCACCAGTGGGACGGAGGGCGAAGGGAGCTTCCCGTCGGCCACCGGATCACCAAACAGCGACACGGACTCGTCCGCCGATGGGAGCTCCCCTGTGGTGGTGGCACCATCTGTGCGCCCCACTTCTACAGGTACAGCCGCCACCTCCCTTACCAGCACCGCTCTCCCAGCAGACCCTCAGCGTTCGCCCTGTGCCCGCTCACCCAGGAGGGTGGGCATCACCTTCGCCCCAGGCACCTCAGGCCCTGCCCAGTCACCCCAGCTGCCCTCATTGAGGAGGCCCTTGACCTCCTCAGGTCACTCACTGTTGGGCAGTCTACCATTGTGAATGCCATCCAGGCTGTAGAACGAGAGTTGAAACACGGTAATGCATTCCTGGAAGGCATTCATTGTGGTCAGGCTGTCCTTCAGCGAACCCTGCAATCTCTGGCCTCAGCACTGATGGCAGCCATTGTCCCTGTGTCCAGCCTCCCCCCTCCAACTTCCTCCACCCAGACCCAATCCCCTGTACCCCAGCCCATCCCAAGCACACCTACAGACCAGCATGCACACAAGTCAACACACACAAGTAGCTCAAGCAAACATATGCACCACACACACCACAGGCACTCACACAAGCATCAGACCCATACAGACACAGCAACATCCACTGCCTCCACTGTGTCCCCCTCCTCCTCTTCTCCCTCCTCCCTCCCAGTGTCGTCTACACACACACCTGCATGCACCATATCTACAGGCACTAGGACTCGCACCAGGACACCCAGCACCACAAGCCGCTCACCTGCACTCACCACCTCCACTGCCATTTACACGTCCCCTGTGTCCTCTCCCAGTGTGTCTGTGACGCCCCCTCCCAAAGTACACAAACGCCGGCAATCACTCACCCAACATCCATCCACCTCACGACAGCCTCCAGTACCTGCACCTGCACCCAAAACAGCTAAAGTGACACCTCCTACAACCACTTCCTCTTCCTCCACTCCCAGAGCCCCTCCAGCTACCCATCCCAGTGTACGTCAGAAACTGTCCCTATGTCAAATTGACCTTTTTGCCCCCACCCCTCCCCCCCTCCAATTCATCAGTCCCGTCGTAGCGCCTCAGCCAAAAAGCCTCCAGTACCAGTGGTGCGTGTACCAGGTTTTTGGAGTGCCCCGTCCACCAGGGCAGGCAGTAGGACCCGGAGCCAAGGCACTGTCAGCCCACCCCCTGTAAAGGCTCCGAAATTGGAGAGTGGACGACGGGACCGTGTCAAGACTCCTGGTGGGACAAACAGTGACTTGGGATGCAAGGCGATTGGTGAGTAATCTGTAACTGAAAAGGTGGGGAAGGTCCTGAGGAAGTCCACCGCCAGAGTCATAGCCCAGGAGGGCCCAAGTATCGATACTGGTCAGGAGACCACCTCCACCGCCAGAGTCATAGCCCAGGAGGGCCCAAGTATCGTCACTGGTCAGGAGACCACCGCCAGAGTCATAGCCCAGGAGGGCCCGAGTATCGTTACTGGTCAGGAGACCACCGCCAGAGTCATAGCCCAGGAGGGTCCAAGTATCGTCATTGGTCAGGAGACCACCACCAGAGTCACAGCCCAGGAGGGCCCAAGTATCGTTACTGGTCAGGAGACCACCGCCACCGCCGGAGTGACAGCCCAGGAGGGCTCAAGTATCGTTACTGGTCAGGAGACCACCGCCAGAGTCATTGCCCAGGAGGGCCCAAGTATCGTTACTGGTCAGGAGACCACCGCCAGAGCCACAGCCCAGGAAGGCCCAAGTATCGTTACTGGTCAGGAGACCACTGCCACCGCCAGAGTCATAGCCCAGGAGGGCCCCAGTATCGTCACTGGTCAGGAGACCACCGCCAGAGTCATAGCCCAGGAGGGCCCAAGTATCGTTACTGGTCAGGAGACCACCGCCAGAGCCACAGCCCAGGAAGGCCCAAGTATCGTTACTGGTCAGGAGACCACCGCCACCGCCGGAGTCACAGCCCAAGAGGGCCCGAGTATCGTTACTGGTCAGGAGACCACCGCCAGAGTCATAGCCCAGGAGGGCCCAAGTATCGTTACTGGTCAGGAGACCACCGCCACCACCGGAGTCACAGCCCATGAGGGTCCAGAATCCCACAGCCCCGCTGGGCAATGTTGGAACGTCAAGCCACACACCAATGTCCAGTGTGGAGTTTGTCATGCCACACACCAATGTCCAGTATGGAGTTCGTCATGCCACACACCAATGTCCAGTGTGGAGTTCGTCATGCCACACACCAATGTCCAGTGTGGAGTTCGTCATGCCACACACCAATGTCCAGTGTGGAGTTCGTCATGCCACACACCAATGTCCAGTATGGAGTTCGTCATGCCACACACCAATGTCCAGTGTGGAGATCGTAATGCCACACACCAATATCCGTACCAGAACCGGCATGGCAAAGCACCGCTGAACAAGGCCAAGACTGCCATGGTGAAGACCACTGAACAGGGCAAAGACCGCCATGGTGAAGACCGCCGAACAGGGCAAAGACTGCCATGGCTAAGCACCGCTGAACAAGGCCAAGACTGCCATGGTGAAGACCGCTGAACAGGGCAAAGACCGCCATGGTGAAGACCGCTGAACAGGGCAAAGACCGCCATGGCTAAGCACCGCTGAACAGGGCAAAGACCGCCATAGCTAAGCACCGCTGAACAAGGCCAAGACTGCCATGGTGAAGACCGCTGAACAGGGCAAAGACCGCCATGGCTGAGCACCGCTGAGAGACTGTGGCTTTGCACTCCCCAGGATGGCACAGTGGGCAACCCACCCACTGTAGAGACTTGAGAGACTGTGGCTTTGCACTCCCCAGGATGGTACAGTGGGCAACCCACCCTCTGTAGAGACTTGAGAGACTGTGGCTTTGCACTCCCCAGGATGTAACAGTGGGCAAGCCACCCACTGTAGAAACTTGAGAGACTGTGGATTTGCACTCCCCAGGATGTAACAGTGGGCAAGCCACCCACTGTAGAGACTTGAGAGACTGTTGCTTTGCACTCCCCAGGATGGCACAGTGGGCAACCCACCCACTGAAGTGACTTGAGAGACTGTGGCTTTGCACTCCCCAGGATGGCACAGTGGGCAACCCACCCACTGTAGAGACTTGAGAGACTGTGGCTTTGCACTCCCCAGGATGTAACAGTGGGCAAGCCACCCACTGTAGAGACTTGAGAGACTGTGGCTTTGCACTCCCCAGGATGGCACAGTGGGCAACCCACCCACTGTAGAGACTTGAGAGACTGTGGCTTTACACTCCCCAGGATGTAACAGTGGGCAAGCCACCCACTGTAGAGACTTGAGAGACTGTGGCTTTGCACTCCCCAGGATGGCACAGTGGGCAACCCACCCACTGAAGTGACTTGAGAGACTGTGGCTTTGCACTCCCCAGGATGGCACAGTGGGCAACCCACCCACTGAAGTGACGTGAGAGACTGTGGCTTTGCACTCCCCAGGATGGCACAGTGGGCAACCCACCCACTGAAGTGACTTGAGAGACTGTGGCTTTGCACTCCCCAGGATACATCAATGGTCATGGAGCCCCGTCGTGGATCTGGCTTCGCATTCATGTGGCTGAGGTGCCCCCCCTTCCCTTCCCCCTGAGGTGCCTGTATTGTTTCTATCTGATTCCCCGGCAGTGTTCTCTCGGATTTTGGTCAGGTATCTATTGTGGGCGTCGCCCATGCATTTTTGGACTGTTGGTGCACGGACATTGTTGTTTACATCTCTGCACTACTTCTTGTATTGTACATTTATTTTTGACTGATTTCGTGAAATATATATCCGTACATTTTTTGATGAGTAGTATATTGGCACAATACAAAGTTTGACCGCTATTCGATTTGTCTTTGCATTCTTCCGGGGGGATTGTGGGTTGTTACTGTGATTTTTGTGACTGCATTGGTGTGTATGTTGTAGTATGCGAGGGTGGGGGTGTTTGGTGGGTGTCCCCGTAACTTTTGCCTCCCCCATGTCGTAGGTGCTGTACTCACCGGTTTGTTCTGCGCCTACGTCGCTGTTGGTTGTAGATGAGCAGGAATGCAAGGGTAGGTAAGATTTGTAGTTCCGGCTCCATGGTGTCCTCGTTTCTCGTGGGATGTGTTGAGGTGAGCGTTTTCCCATAGCAAAAGCTGTTTCCGGCGTGTTTTTATCCACTGTGAATCCGCCCCGGAAAAGGTGGCGGATTGGTGTGTTGTGATAGTGTGGGCGGCACATTGTCTTCCGCCTGTCTGTTGGCGGTGACCGCCGCGCTGTTTGTCTGTACCGACGTGGCGGGCGATGTGTTAAAGTGGCTGTCTTAGTTGGCGGTTTCCGCCAGGGTCGTAATTCCCTTTTTTTGTCCGCCGGCCTGTTTGCGGTATTACCGCAGCT
Organism: Pleurodeles waltl; assembly: GCF_031143425.1. Lineage (NCBI taxonomy): Eukaryota > Metazoa > Chordata > Amphibia > Caudata > Salamandridae > Pleurodeles > Pleurodeles waltl. The sequence goes on along the minus strand of NC_090442.1, from coordinate 697,849,517 downwards.
TTAACACCGTCCGCCAGGGTCGTAATGACCACCTTTGTGTTACAGAAAGGAGATTAAAAGGTTATCTTTCTTTCTTTCCAGTCTACTTGGGGATTGTGACAACTCAACCATGACATTTCAAGAATTATCCCATACTGAGGAGCATGGATCACATAAAACGTTATCAATTCAACATGCTTAGTCTTTTGATTCTGTCCATAACAAGTTATTGATAACATAAGGGTTTGTAAAACCGCTGGCCCTCCAGATAGTAATTTGCCATCAACTGCTTGCACCGCCTCTGGTGTTTTCTTTTTCTCACACAGGATATTCCATGATTGAATTATCTGTGTGTCTAAAAAATTGCAGGTAGCTCCAGAGTCTACAAAAGCTTTGCCTATATGAATTTGATCTTGTACCTGTATCTCCAGATCGATTCTTAAATGATGTGATCTTGTTGATTTTTGACTTGTATTTATTTTATTTTATTTTATTTTATTTATTTATTTAACGACTACACCCAAGAGTAACGCTTCTTTACACCGTGGGCGTTCTACTTTTCTATTTTGGTATCAACACTTGCTACAGTCTTTTTTGTTACAGGGATCTTGCTTTTTGGTTTTACTGGGCACTCTTTTACAAAATGACCCTTGCGGCCACAATACAAATATTGTCCATTTTTCTGGCGCTTTTCTTTTTCCTCTTTAGTTAAAGGCTACCTGACTGCTCCTATCTCCATTGGCTCTGGAGTATGTTTGTTATTTGATGGTGGAACTTTACCCTTATTGGCAAGCCAATTGCTTCTCTCAGGTTTTCTTCATTCTCCCTTCCTCTCAGCAAGACGATGATTTAGGGGGTCATTACAACCCTGGCGGACGGTGTTAAAGTTGCGGAAATACCGCAAACAGGCCGGCGGACAAAAAAAGGGAATTATGACCCTGGCGGAAACCGCCAACTATGACAGCCACTTTAACACATCACCCGCCACGGCGGTACAGACAAGCAGGGCAGCGGTTACCGCCAACAGACAGGTGGGAGACAATGTACCGCCCACAGTATTACAAGCCGCCAATCCGCCACCTTTTCAGGGCGGATTCACGGTGGGTCAAAACACGGCGGAAACAGCTTTTGCTATGGGAAAACGCTCACCTGAACACATCCCACGAGGAACGACGACTCCATGGACCCGGAATTACAAATACTCCCTGCCCTTGTGTTTTTGCTCCTCTACGAACAACAGCTACGTAGGCGCAGAAGACACAGGTGAGTACTGCTCCTACGACACGGGGGCGGGGGGAGGCAAAAGTTAGGGGGACACCCACCAAACACCCCCACCCTCGCTTATTACAACATACACACCAATGCATTCACAAAAATCACAGTAACAACCCACAATACCCCCGGAAGAATGAAAAGACAATGCAAAATTCGGTCAAACATTATAATGTGCCAATATACATGTCATACAAAAATATACAGATATATGTTTGAAAATCACTCATGATTATATACAAGACGAGAAGTAGTGCAGATATGTACACAACAATGTCCGTGCACCAACAGTCCAAAAATGCATGGGCGAGGCCCACAAACGACACCTGACCACAATCGGAGAGAACACTGCCGGGGCATTAGATAGAAATACTACAGGCACCTCAGGGGGAAGGGAAGGTGGGGCACCTCAGCCAGATGAATGCGAAGCCAGATCCACGACGGGGCTCCATGCCCATTGATGTATCCTGGAGAGTGCAAAGCCACAGTCTCTCAAGTCTCTACAGTGGGTGGGTTGCCCATTGTGCCATCCTGGGGAGTGCAAAGCCACAGTCTCTCAAGTCTCTACAGTGGGTGGGTTGCCCACTGTGCCATCCTGGGGAGTGCAAAGCCACAGTCTCTCAAGTCTCTACAGTGGGTAGGTTGCCCACTGTGCCATCCTGGGGAGTGCAAAGCCACAGTCTCTCAAGTAGATGCAGTTCTCTACTGGTACTGGGTGGGACTGGTGCCCATACTGGTTGAGTCTCCCCGTGAAAGTTCATGTCCTGTCACTGTCCCAGCTGCACATGGGATAAGGATGCCTGATGTGGCGGCCTTTTCATTCCTACACGGTGCTCGCCCTGTTCAGCCATCTTCACCATGGCGGTCTTTGCCCTGTTCAGCTGTGTTTTGCCATGGCGGTCTTTGCCCTGTTCAGCGTTGCTTTGACATGGCGGTTCTGGACTGTTCAGCGGTGCTTTGCCAAGGTGGTCTTTGCCCTGTTCAGCGGTGCTTTGCCATGGTGGTCTTTGCCCTGTTCAGCGGTGCTTTGCCTGGCGGTCTTTGCCCTGTTCAGCGGTCTTCACCATGGCGGTCTTTGCCCTGTTCAGCGGTCTTCACCATGGCGGTCTTTGCCCTGTTCAGCGGTGCTTTGCCATGGTGGTTCTGGACTGTTCAGCGGTGCTTTGCCATGGCGGTCTTTGCCCTGTTCAGCGGTGCTTTGCCATGGCGGTCTTTGCCATGTTCAGCGGTGCTTTGCCATGGCGGTCTTTGCCCTGTTCAGCGGTCTTCACCATGGCGGTCTTTGCTCTGTTCAGCGGTCTTCACCATGACGGTCTTTGCCCTGTTCAGCGGTGCTTTGCCATGGCGGTCTTTGCCCTGTTCAGCGGTGCTTTGACATGGCGGTTCTGGACTGTCCAGCAGTGCTTTGCCATGGCGGTCTTTGCCCTGTTCAGCGGTGCTTTGCCATGGAGGTCTTTGCCCTGTTCAGCGGTCTTCACCATGCAGTCTTTGCCCTGTTCAGCGGTCTTCACCATGGCGGTCTTTGCCCTGTTCAGCGGTGCTTTGACATGGCGGTTCTGATACCGACATTGGTGTGTGGCATGACGATCTCTACACTGGGCATTGGTGTGTGGCATGACGTTCTCTACACTGGGCATTGGTGTGTGGCATGACGTTCTCTTCACTGGGCATTGGTGTGTGGCATGACGTTCCATTATTGCCCAGCGGGGCTGTGGCAGCCAGGGCCCTCCAGGGCACTGACTCCGGCGGTGGTCTCCTGAACAGTGACGATACTTGAGCCCTCCTGGGCTGTGACTCTGGCGGTGGTCTCTGGACCAGTGACGATACTTGGGCGCTCTTGGGCTGTGACTCTGGCGGTGGTCTCTGGACCAGTGACGATACTTGGGCCTTCCTGGGCTGTGACTCCGGCGGTGGTCTCTGGACCAGTGATGATACTTGAGCCCTCCTGGGCTGTGACTCCGGCGGTGGCCTCTGGACCAGTGACGATACTTGAGCCCTCCTGGGCTGTGACTCCAGCGGTGGTCTCTGGACCAGTGACGATACTTGAGCCCTCCTGGGCTGTGACTCACCGTCTCTGGACCAGTGACGATACTTGAGCCCTCCTGGGCTGTGACTCCGACGGTGGTCTCTGGACCAGTGACGATAATTGAGCCCTCCTGGGCTGTGACTCTGGCAGTGGTCTCTGGACCATTGACCACGGTGCTGGCGGTTGTGTCTGGACCGCCGGAAATTATGGTGCACTTCTCCGCCGTGACACTCACAACAGGCTGGCAAGACTTCCTCTGGACCTTCCCCACCTTTGGTGGAGTCACAGCTGACTCACCAATCCCCTTCAAACCCATGTCAGTTGTTGTCCCACCAGGAGTCTTAACACGGTCCCGTCGTCCACTCTCCAATTTTAGAGCCTTTACAGGGGGTGGGCTGCCAGTGCCTTGGCTCCGGGTCCTACTGCCTGCCCTACTGGCCGGTGCACTCCACAATCCCTAAACACGCACCACTGGTATTGGAGGCGTTTTGGCTGAGGCGCTACGACGGGACTGATGAATTGGAGGGGGGGTGGGGGCAAAAAGGTCAATTTTACACAGGGACAGTTTCTGACGAACACTGGGATGGGTAGCTGGAGGGGGTCTGGGAGTGGAGGAAGAGGAGGTGGTTGTCGGAGGTGTTACTTTAGCTGTTTTGGGTGCAGGTACAGGAGGCTGTTGTGAGGTGGATGGATGTTGGGTGAGTGATTGCCGGCGTTTGTGTACTTTGGGAGGGGGCGTCAAAGACACACTGGGAGAGGACACAGGGGATGTGTAAATGGCAGTGGAGGTGGTGATTGCAGGTGAGTGGCTTGTGGTGCTAGGTGTCCTGGTGCGATTCCTGGTGCCTGTAGAGATGTGGTGCATGTAGGTGTGTGTGTAGACGAGACTGGGAGGGAGGAGGGAGAAGAGGAGGAGGGGGACACAGTGGAGATAGTGGATGTTGCTGTGTCTGTATCGATGTGATGCTTGTGTGAGTGCCTGTGGGATGTGTGGTGCCTATGTTTGCTTGAGCTACTTTTGGGTGTTGACTTGTGTGCATGCTGGTCTGTAGGTGTGCTTGGGATGGGCTGGGGTACAGGGGATTGGGTCTGGGTGGAGGAAGTTGGAGGGGGAGGCTCGACACAGGGACAATGGCTGCCATCAGTGCTGAGGCCAGAGATTGCAGGGTTCGCTGAAGGACAGCCTGACCAGAATGAATGCCCTCCAGGAATGCATTACTGTGTTGCAACTGTCGTTCTACACCCTGGATGGCATTCACAATGGTAGACTGCCCAACAGGGAGTGACCTGAGGAGGTCAATGGCCTCCTCACTGAGGGCAGCAGGGGTGACTGGGGCAGGGCCTGAGGTGCCTGGGGTGAAGGTGATGCCCACCCTCCTGGGTGAGCGGGCACGGGGCGAACACTGAGGGTCTGCTGGGAGGGCGGTGCTGGTAGGGGAGGTGACGGCTGTACCTGTAGAAGTGGGGCGCACAGATGGTGCCGCCACCACAGGGGAGCTCCCATCGGCGGATGAGTCCGTGTCGCTGGTTGGTGATCCGGTGGCCAACGTGAAGCTCCCCTCGCCCTCCGTCCCACTGGTGCATTCAGAGTCCTTGGTGTGGCCCTCCATGGCCATGTGGGATGCAGCTCCCTCGTGCTCCGGTGCCACTGTACCTCCGCCTGTTGATGCTGATGTACAAAAGGACAGGGAGAGCAGGAAAAGGGGGGGCGAGAGAAGAAAGAGAGTTTTAGTGCATGGCATTCCGCTACCATTGGCGGACAAGACAGACGCAGCAGCCCCCTGCATTACGCCGTGCTCCTGCACTCTGCACACGCAATTTCTGGGTTATGGCCTACATGGCAATGGTGGACATCTGCGCACATGGATGCCACAGGGGCAACTATACCTCGACTTGGAACTCTGCTGAGGTGGGGTTGAGTGCCACATGGCCTACATTTCGGAGGGGCCTTGCCTATCTAACTCGCCCTGGCCTAGGGACACCCACAGCCCACCTCCCCCACCCAGACACCTCCACTGCATGCAAAGTCCGCAGAATGAGGTTGTACTCACCCCCTTGTGTCTGCTGTGATGTCCTCAAGCGCCCATCCAACTCCGGGTAGGCCACTGCCAGGATCCGGAACATCAGGGGGGTCATGGTGCGACGGGCACCCCTCCCATGTTGGGAGGCCATCCCCAGCTGAGCCTCCGCCGTCTTCTTGCTGCAGCGGCGAATGTCCTCCCATCTCTTCCGGCAGTGGGTGCCCCGTCTCTGGTGGGCCCCCAGGGTCCGGACCTCCTTGGCGATGGCACGCCAGATGTCCCTCTTCTGGTGGGCGCTGACCTACCTGACATGCACAAGGGAAGAGGAACAGTCATTACCAACTGCACCGTCGTTGTGAGTGGCCCCCTCCCTACTCTGGCTATGTGGCCCATTCATTTCCATGTATTAATGTTCTTAGAACTCTGCCCCCTTCCCTCTTCCACCCAGCCCTCTCCACCCAGGCCTAGCCCATACAACGTGCTCCCTGTGTACTAACCTGTTGGTCTGGAGGACCGTAGAGTAGTGTGTACTGGGGGAGGACCCCATCCACAAGTTTCTCCAACTCCTGTGCAGTGAAGGCAGGGGACCTTTCCCCAGACGCAGCAACCATCGTCGCTTCCAGACCGAGGTCACAGCAGCACTAGCAGTGTAGGTCCTCTCCTGTCGAAGGTCAGGTATCTAGTGATTGAACAGATAGAAAATGGCGGTGATGTCCGCGGCGGTGACGTCCGCGGCGGTGCGCATCATCACCGCCGGCGCACCTGTTCATTGGCTCCTGGGACCCATAGGGTCCAATGTTAACCAATGCAGCATTGCGCTGCGGTCTACAACCGCCTACCGCGACGGTGTGCAACGCCAGCGCAGTTACCCCACAATCCCATTGTCCCAGTTTAGAGGTCAGGCAGCTGCCATTTTAGGGGCCCACATGGCTTCATTTACTACTGTGTCACACATAGCTAGGCCTACACTCAACACACATACAGGAAGGGTTTTGTGTCTGGTGTAGTCTTGTGTGTAACTGTGGGTACATACCTGGAGGAATAGTGACTGGTTCTTCACTGTTGTCCTTCGTAGGCACCGTCAGCTGGGACATATGAGAAGATGGCGGAATCCTCCGGTGTACCGACCGCTGGTGGACCTGTTGACAATGGAACAAAGACATGTCAACGTCACCTACAGGTTTGACCGTGCCACTATCCAGGAACTATGTACCCAGTTGGAGCCAGACCTGATGTCACCGATCCGCCATCCGACTGGAATCCCCCCTGATGTGCAGGTGCTGTCAGTGCTCCATTTCCTTGCAAGTGGGTCATTTCAGACAACTGTGGCCATGGCATCAGGGATGTCCCAGCCTATGTTTTTGACCGTGTTGTCCAGAGTGTTGTCTGCCCTGCTGAAACACGTAAGGAGATACATCATTTTCCCTCAGGTGGAGGATTTGCCTACAGTGAAAGGTGACTTCTATGCCCTTGGACATATCCCCAACGTCATAGGTGCCATTGATGGGACCCATGTAGCTCTGGTCCCCCCCACAGGAGTGAACAGGTGTACAGGAACAGGAAGAGTTATCATTCCATGAATGTCCAGATGGTCTGTTTGACAGACCAGTACATCTTGCAGGTAAATGCTATGTTCCCTGGCTCTGTGCATGACGGCTACATCCTGCGGAATAGCAGCATCCCTGATATGATGGGTCAACTCCAGAGGTACCGTGTATGGCTATTGGGGGACTCTGGTTACCCCAACCTTTCCTGGCTATTGACCCCAGTGAGGAATCCCATGGCAGAGGAACGGTACAATGATGCCCATGGGCGGACTAGGAGGGTGATCGAACGCACCTTCGGCCTCCTGAAGGCCAGGTTCAGGTGCCTCCATATGACAGGTGGATCCCTATTCTACTCACCGAAGAAGGTGTGCGACATCATCGCCTGCTCCATGCTCCATAATTTGGCTTTGCGACGCCAGGTGCCTTTTCTGCAGGAGGATGATCCAGATGACGGTGTTGTAGCAGCTGTGGAGTCTGTGGAGCTTGTGGACAGTGATGAGGAGGAAGCTGAGGAAGAAGAAAATGACAACAGGGAGTCAGTCATACAGCAATATTTCCAGTGACACACAGGTGAGAACATTTTCTGGTTTAACATTACATTAACTTTCACACGTCTACCTCTACCCTGTTTGTCGATTTCAATCACTATTTGTTAACTGAGTTGTACCCTTCCATTATGGTTTCACAGGTGTGGTAACCTACGTGTCAACTGCTTGCATCCTTCAAGGGCTTGTGGTGTGTGACATAGGTATGTTAGCCTTACAATGGTACAGCCATTATGACACTGTCATTGAGAATACAAAGTACAAAATCATAGACTGACTCCAGATTGTTTTGTGTTTCAAGGGTGTTTATTTAAGTGCTCAAAAAATGAAGGGGGGTTGTAAAATGGTGATGGGGGATGGTGGAGGAATGTCCATGGCAGAGTCCAGTCTATAAGTCTCACAGGTGCACTGCCCATCTGGGCATAGGAAGTGGAGCTGGGGCATTTCGAATATGGACAGGGTAACAAAGTGGGACAGTGGGAGGACAATCAGGGTGGTCTTATTTCCTGGCGGGGGTCTTGCCATCTTGCTCTGTCCTGTTCCTGGATCTCAGGGACCGCTTGCATGGTGGTTGTCTGTCTGCAGGGGGTGGGGTGCTGGTGTGGTGGTCCTGTGGCGGGGCGTCCTGTCCACTAGCGCCGGCAGAGGTGGTGGGCAGTTCATCGTCCTGGCTAGTGTCAGGGGCCCCTTGGAGTGCCACGGTGTCCCTCAAGGTCTGCTGTATGTCCTTTAGCACCCCTACGATGGTGCCCAGGGCGGAGCCGATGGTCCTGAGCTCCTCCCTGAACCCCAAATACTGCTCCTCCTGCAGGCAAAGGGTCTCCTGCAACTTGTCCAGGACCGTCGCCATCGTCTCCTGGGAGTGGTGGTAGGCTCCCATGATGGAGGAGAGGGCCTCGTGGAGAGTTGGTTCCCTTGGTCTGTCCTCCCTCTGTCACACAGCAGCCCTCCCAGTTCCCCTATGTTCCTGTGCCTCCGTCCCCTGGACCGTGTGCACACTACCACTGCCCCCAGGTCCCTGTTGTTGTTGGGGTGGTGGGTTACCCTGGGTGCCCTGTAGTGGTGGACACACCGCTGATTGACCTGTCCTGGGTAGAGAGGTTTGGGCCCGCTGGGTGGGTGCTGTGCTGGTGTTACCAGAGGGTGGAAGGTCGGTGTTGGGCTATGCCTGTGCAAGGGGAACCGACTGTCCTGAGGCCGACAATGGTCCGGGCTGGTCATCAAGATCCAGTAGGGCAGAGCTGCTGTCGTCACTGTGGACTTCTTCTGGGGGTGCAGTGGTGTTGTCTGGACCCTCTGGTGTGGTGACGGTCCTTCGGGTTCCTGCAGGGGCATAAGTGCATGATTATTGCATGTGTGTGTGTAATGGTGTGCAATGGGTGGGTGTGCGTGAACCCCAGTGCAAGCATTCCTGTGTGGGGCCTTGTGTGATGATGGTTGGGGGGGTGTTCTGGGTATGTGCAGTGAGCATGCTTTGGTGAGGGGTGACCATGCTTAGTTGTGTCATGCAGGGCTTGGTGTTGGGATGGGTGGTTTGTGTTATGGGTACATTAGTGAGGATTTGGAGTGATAGGGGAGGGGGTGAGGGTGGGGGTGTGTGATAGCATGCAGGTAGGGTGGGGTATCTGATAGTTAAGATTTGACTTACCAGTGTCCCATCCTCCACCGACTCCTCCGAGGCCCTCAGGATGCAAGATAGTCAAGACTTGCTCCTCCCATGTTGTTAGTTGTGGGGGAGGAGGTGGGGACCCGCCGCCAGTCCGCTGTACCGCGATGTTGTGCCTGGAGACCGTGGAATGCACCTTTCCCCGTAGGTCGTTCCACCTCTTCCTGATTTCCTCCCTATTTCTTGGGTGCTGTCCCACGGCGTTGACCCTGTCCACTATTCTGCGGCATAACTCCATCTTCCTGGCTATTGATGTGTGCTGTACCTGTGAGCCAAATAGCTGTGGCTCTACCCGGACGATTTCCTCCACCATGACCCTGAGCTCCTCCTCGGAGAAGCAGGGGTGTCTTTGGCGTGCTATGGGGTGGTGTGGGGTGGTGTATGTGGTGATGAGTGTGGTAAGTGTAGTGGTGTGTGGTGTTTTGTACGTGGATGTTGTGTGGGTGATGGTGTGGTGTGCCTCTGTGTGATGGGGTTGTCAATTGCTGTGCTGTCTCTCTGGCCTTCTTTCAGAATTTCTGGTCGTAGGGGTTTGTGGGTGATGTGGGTGTGTGTTTTATATTTGATTGGGTGTGTGGGAGTGTTGTTTGTATGTGTATCAGGTGTGTGTAATTCGAATTGTCCAATGTGGCGGTGTTTTGGAGCTGTGTGTGTATTTTGAGCGCGGCGGTGTGTACCGCCAATGGAATACCGCGGTTGAAAGACCGCCGTGTGGATTCGTGGGTCGTAATAGCATGGGCGTGTTTCTGTTGGCGTGGAGGATTTGTTTCCGCATGTTTATCGCTGACCTTTGGTGTGGCGGTGTTGTGTGGGTGTCTGAATTTCGGCGGATTCCGAGATGTGAGTCATAATAGCTGTGGCGGTCTACCGCGGCCGCGGCGGTGTATTGGCGGTCTTCTGCACAGCGGTAAGCGCCTTTTACCGCCAATGTTGTAATGAGGGCCTTTGTCTTAAAGCAAGGTTTATTAACTCTGAACAACCAGTTGGCTGAGGATCAATTTATGCAAGGACATCTTTCATCTCTTCTTTGAGACCTTGACAAAAAAGAGCTGCTCTTTTTTCCTCAGGCCAGGCTGTTTCAGCCACTAGCTGATTGAAATTAGCTAAGTATGAAACTAAATCCTTATTACCTTGTTGTAATTCTAGCAGTTCTGTATCTGCTGACAAGGTAGTTGCTCTTTCATCAAAGACGTTATCAAACTCTTGCACAAACCTTCTCCAATTATAGAGTAATGGGCTATCTTGGCGAACTAAGGGAACTGCCCATGTGGCCGCATCTCCAGATAAGTAGGAGATTAGAAATGCTACTCTGGATTGTGGATCTGGAAAGGTGTTTGGCCTACAAGTGAAATGAAGTTCCACTTGCGTAAGAAAAGTCTGTACTTTATTGGGATCACCTGAAAACAGTTCAGGTGCAGCTAAAGGAATTGAAGTGGAATGGTGAGTGAAATGTTAGTTGGGGGATTCACTCCTGAGGTTTGTGGTGAACCAGTATGCCAACCTGTTCCCAAAGGACTTTGTTCCTTCTTTCCCACTTTATCTTGTAATTGAGCAACTTTCTCAGCTAAGGCGGCAGTGGTGTTTCTTGATTCAACCAAATCATGTATTGCATAATTAACTTGAACAAATCGTCCAGTGTGGCCATATTGACAACTCAAGCGTAAACCAGGAGGATTTACATTTGTGGGCTCACCATTCTGTCAGCGAGACCAAATCCTCAGGGTGTATGTGTTGTTGCCAATAGGCCCATCTCCTGGCAGCTCCAACTCTACTAGCTTTAACAGCGCTGAGTTTTAGAGTGGCCAAGTGGGGGGAAGAGGATTTGGGAAGGGAACATCAGGGAAGGAGATCTGTGGAAGCAAGAAACATAGATACTACGGAGAAATATCAACCATAGAATCTGTCGAAATCTGTCAACTCTAAATTCTGCAGTTGCCTTGAGTAATAGTAGAATTAGTATTACCTTTCATAGGTTTCAAGAAATGAAAGGTTAACAAGGAATTCACTGAAAGAAATGTTACTTCACATTTCAGGAAGTTCAATATACGCGATTTCAATTTGTGTCATAAAATCGTGTTATTCGCAATAATATATTCCATTGTGTTAAAAGCATCACCTGAGCATTTAGTCAAAAACATTAAACCCCTTTTGACAGCAAGCATTATACAATGTATCTCGCCTCCTTTACCGCAACTGAGCAATTCCGTGTGTAACTTCTGATGTTGTAATGCGACCGCGAGAAAGCGGTAAAAGTGTAGCAGCAAACGATCGCAATAGCTTTTACTGGACCTGAGTATCTACAGAGGACTGCCAAAGATAATTATGTCCCAAAAAGAAAAGCAACCTTTGAACAGTTTTAAAAATAAGAAAACAGATGGTGGAAGCTGAAAACCACCATCCGTCTTACCGTCCCAAGTGTACACCAGACGCTAGTTTAGACATCACATCACACAAGGAAATCCCAGGCGACGTGCAGGAACATTAAATCATCCATCACGAAGTCCAAATCAGAGAACACTAAGACAGAGGCTCCGATCCTCACGAGCACCTCAGAAAAGTGAGCACTGGGGACTGGGCGGGGTCGCTGAAGTAAACGTGCCCGGCCCAATGTGCCACACCCAAAGTGCCCCACCCAAGATTGCTGCCATAAAGATAACTGAAACCTGAAGTCCCCACCCAATGCCATGAACACACACAGTGCGCGCACAACGCGCTTCAGCATCTGCCTGACTCTGCAAATAGCACGCAGCGCGCATACACTGCGCAAACTCCTGACCTAGGCAGTGCACTCATAATGCACGTGGTTTTAGAGTGCGTGCCGCTGTGGCGTTAACAGGTAGATTCAACTGAGCTGCATTGGGGTGGGTTGGATTGGTGTGGGGTGGATTGGAGTGGGGTGTATTGGAATTGAGTGGGAAGGATTGTGTTGCTGTAGTGTGGATTGGAGTGGGGTGGATTGGAGTGGGGTGAATTAGGATGGAGTGGGGTGGATTGGATTGGGATGAGGTGGATTGGATGGGGAGGATTGGGGTGGGGTGAATTGTTTTAGATTGGAGTGACGCATATTGTAGTGAGGCGGATTCTTTTGGATTGGAGTGAGGCAGATTGGAGTGGGGTGGATTGGAGTGGAGTCATTTGTTTTGGATTGGATTGGGGCAGACTGGAGTGGGGCATATTGTTTTGGATTGGAATGGGGCAGATTGTTTTGAATTGGAGTGGGTCAGATTGGCGTGGGTCAGATTTTTTTTAATTGGAGTGGGGAAGTTTACTTTGGTTTGGAGCAGGGCAGAATGGAGTGGAGCAGATTATTTTAGATTGGAGTGGGGGCAGATTGTTTTGGAGTGGAGTGGGACATATTGTTTTGGATTGGATTGGGGCAGATTGGAGTGCTGCAGATTGTTTTGGATTGGAGTGGGGCAGGCTAGAATTAGGTACATTCGCGTGGGGCAGATTGTTTTGGATTTGAGTGGGGCGGATTGGAGAGGGGTCGATTGTTTTGGATTGGAGTGGGGAAGATTAGAGTGGAGCAGATTGGAATGTGCAGATTATTTTGTATTGGTGTGCAGCAGATTTCAGTTGAGCAATTCGTTTTGGACTGGAGTGGGGCAGATTGCTTTAGATTGGAGTGGGGCAGATTGTTTTGGATGGGAGTGCTGCAGCTTGTTTTGGATTGGAGTGGGGCGGATTGGAGTGCAGCAGATTGGAGTGCGGTCGATTGTTTTGGATTGGAGTGTGGGAGGGTGGGGTGGAATGGAGTGGAGCAAATTTTTTGGGGATTTGAGTGGGGCAGATTTCAGTAGGACAGTTTGTTTTGGATTGAGGGGGAAGAATGGAGTGGGGCAGATTGTTTTAGATTGGAATGGGGCAGATTGTTTTGGGTAGGAGTGGGACAGATTGTTTGGGATTGGTTCGGGGAAGATTGGAGTGGGGCAGATTGTTTTGGATTGGAGTGAGGCATATTGTTTTGAATGGGAATGGGGCAGATTGTTTTGAATTGGAGTGGGTCAGATTGGGGTAAGGCAGATTTTCTTTTAACTGGAGTGGGGCAGTTTACTTTGGTTTGGAGTGGGGCAGAATGGAGTGGAGGAGATTGTTTTAGAATGGAGTGGGGTAGATTGTTTTGGAGTGGAGTGAGGCATATTGTTTTGGATGGGAATGGGGCAGATTGTTTTGAATTGGAGCGGGTCAGATTTGGGTGGGGCAGATTTATTGCCTACTGTGCTCATGTGCCACCATCATCTTCAAGAACACAATTCGATGCATTGCCACCAATGACTACACCTCACCCCTCATAGAACACATCAATTTTAAGCTACAAACCAACACCAAAACAAACCGCAAGGCGAACCCTCAGATACAGACCCCAGAACCTCGACCGGCCTTTTGCGATGCCATCCCTAACTTCATCGCACCACTGGCTATTGACTCCAATCACTATATCCCACTTGGTGACCTCAATTTCCACATCAACGACACCAGCTCCACCACCCTCTTTAAGAACATGAGCAACATAGGCCTCACCCACCTTTTCAACTCTTCAACGTACCCACACAATAAGCTAGACACACAATCGACCCCCTCTTCAGTTCCAGCACCAGAGTCAGATTCAGCCACGTCACAGAACTCTCCTGGTCTGACCACAGCATCGTCCACTTCACCATCACTGGTGCTCAACACACCACCACCAAGAACCACAGAGCTGACTACCACAGCTGGAACAAAGTAACCGAAATACAGTGGATGCCGGCCCTCGGCTCACCCAAACCCAAGTGCACACCAACAAAACAATCTCCACATGTTCACCGCTCACCACTCATACCACCTTGGCCATCATGTCATCCAGTCACTCCTGGACACCCACCGACCCATGCCCCCACCACTTGTTGAACCTCAGAACCATCCTCATCGGCACTGAACTCACCAGCATTCTCAACACCTCTATCACCTTGCAGTTTTTCCAGACAAATGCAAATCAAACCCCTCAGGAAAAAACCCTCTGCCAACCCCAACAAACTAAAAAATTACAGACTCATCTCTCTACTCCCCTACCCTACAAAAGAACTGAAGAAGGCCGTCAATCAGGAGCTCACCAGCTACCTGGTAGAAAACAACTTACTGGACATCTCCCAATCAGGTTTCAGTTCCAACCACAGCACCAAGACCGCACTTATCGCCGCCACAGATGACATCAGAGAACTCCTTGATCATGGGGAAATGGCCACACTGATCCTCCTTGACCTATCAGCCACTCCTGACACTGTCTCCCACCACACTCTCATCAGCAGACTCCACAGCATCAGAATACAAAACTACGACCTCAAATGGATCACCTCCTCCTTGACAGGATGCACTCAAAGCCTTGCGCCCCCCCCACATTCAATTTAAAAAATGCCCCAGGGAGGTTGAGGACCCTGGGGCTGAGGGGGGAAGCCACGTGGGCCCCTGACACATATTTTAAGAAATGCCTTGGGGATGTGGCGGTGCCTAGGGCTGCAAGGGTCCGCTTCGCCCCCAGCATACAATTTGAGCAATGCCCTGTGCAGGTGGTAGTCCTCGGGGATGTGGGCGGGGGGGGGCTGAAGGGTTCCCCTGAATTAATAATGTTAATGCCCCCCCTGGCCTGGCCAACCAGGGGCCTCAAAGAAACTAGTGCGGGAGCCTGCACTTGATTTCCTTTGAAAATTGCTGATAATTTGTGAATTTCACAAATTTACTGCAATAAAATTAAAAAATAATGCTTGTTAGCCCTGGGCTGTTCCTCTGGAACCCCACTACCAGAGCTAAGGGGTCAGGGTGTTCCTACACTGGCCCCTTTTCTTTTTTTTTCACCTTTCTTAGTGGGACTCAGTTGAAGCCGAGTCCCAAGATGGCGGCAAACACTTCCTGGTTTGAAGTGTTGACAGCCAATCAGACCTGGGCATTTGCTGTGCATGAGCTCTTAATCTGCAAAAAGTTGTCCCAGACAGAGATATACAAATTTGTTTTCCCTTTAATATCTCAAAAACTACTGAACAGATTTACATCAAACTCACAAAAGCACAATCTGTGTACCGAAAGTTAGCTTTTTGCCAAATTTGGTGCAATTCCATTCAGTGGTTCAGGCTCTAGTTGTGTCTAAATGTCCTATGGGAATTATCCTAGGAAACACAACTTTTTTGGCCTCCCCTTTTCTTGGCCCCTGCTTGATGGATCACCCCGAAACTTTCCATGCGCAACAAGAATCACTGGAGCACTTTTGTTGGAAAATCTTTTGAAGATTCGTCAAACAGTGCCAAAGATATAGGCATGTAAAAAAACGCCATTTCTATGGAGACATGGTCCAAATTATAACTACCAAGTGGCGACTAGGTTTTATATATATATATATAACTTGTTTGAGCCATCTCATCTCAATAATCAATACAACATCTACGCACATAACACCTTGTCACAACACATTATTTATTAGAATGCGTGTATTTGCAGCGATGGGGCATAATATCCACCTATGTTTGTGCTGATTCTGTAGAGCAAGTTATTTGTAATGTTTGAAAAGTTACATTTACAACACTAGGAACAGTGTTTTAGCGATAGGTGGAGTACCAAAACAGGGTTATTTAGATGTATCCATGTCAGAAGTACAATACTTATCTAGTCATGGGTTTACTTTTACAAACCATCATTTTCAGGTGTCTTATTCAAGTTGGTTTATATACACTCAATTATTCAATTATTTACTTTATTTCGGTTTATAAAACCATAAAAGTACTATGCATATAAATAGAACTAAAATGTACAGTAAAAACATAAATCCCCATTTACAAAACAATGCCAGATGCACTCAACTAGACTCCAAATCCTTAAATGAACTAATTAGTTAGAAGGTCCAGGACTGCAAAACAGATGCACTGGTGTTATAGTCACATCAAATACCTCTGTTTTATGCTAATTAGAAAACTCAGTGACTTCATACTTCCATTGCATACCTACATGCACCCTGCAACTTCTGATGGCTCATCACACACATTCACCATTCCGATATCGATAAAATAAATATCATCTTGCTGCATTAAGACAACAGCCTTTTCACAGAGCCATGAGATGTGCTACCTCCTACAGCGCCCTACACCAGTGTAGTAAATATGTATATATAACTATTGCATTGTCGCATACTCTGTTTAGTTAAAGATTCGAGAACACCCTGTTACAAATGTTTACTGGGATCAAAGGCACCTCTTCCCTCCCACGTGATCTATGCCCGCTTGTTCATTCAGCTTTTCACTTAGGTAGTCTCCCTTTCTAATTGAGGCGCAATTACTTTACTGCAGAGAAATTAAGGAGCATCGTTAATGCAGTAATTGGTTCGGCAATAATTCATGATTGTCGCCCCAGACTGTATGAGAAAAGAATATCCTGAAACGGCCCCAGTGAGAACATTTACAAGGAGGTCTGCCCTGGAACAAGAGTTGTTGTTTTCACGCCCATATTGATTTTATTTTATTTTTACTGAGCACTCTTGCATTTTTGTTTCTCTTTCGTGAGGAAAACTGATTCACAAATGTTCAATTTGCCCCTAGAGAGTCGTAGAAAACCCAGTCTGCCTTTGTTCCGTTGAGAGTTGGCTCGTCCGGCGGCACACAGCAGCTTGGAGGGCGTACATGCCTGCGTGTGGTAAGCTGTGAGAAGAGCGGAAAGCAGCAGATAATATGGTGCTAATACAACATGGCAAATGTGGGAGCCTGTCCACGCTGGGAAAGCCTCTGCAGTCAGGGCCTCGGGACAGACTGTGTGTGCAGGGCGCTGCTTACCCTGACATGCAATCAGCTCAGTAAAATATTCATTAAGGCCTAGTTGTCTGCTAAAGACAATTTCAATTATTCTGGAATTCCAGTAGCAGGAGAAGCCCCCAGGCTTACTTGTGAGAAAGAGCTAAAACTTCAGCGAAAAACGAAAGTTAGGGCTAACCCCGGGAAGGCAGGCAAGCAGAGCAACTCTCATCTGGCGTCTGCTCATTTTGCTCATGGTTTCAGAGAGAAAGGAAGGTCTGGTCGCGTCAACATTTAATCCTTTCCCTTGGATTATCAATGCACACACTTTGTAGGAGGCTGGGTAGGTTAATCAAGACACTCGTGTTCAAGTGCGAGTAACTCGTCCAATTCTGTTTTCGTTCTCAGCCTGCTGACGCCTGTAGTCCAGCATTACCTCCTCCTGCCTCTTCCTCTTCTCCATCACAGTCCTTATTCACTGAGTGCTAGTTTCTCACACCAGACACATCGCCAAGCAAAACAAGCATTAGCAAAGTCAATAGGTTTCGCCTATGTGAGATCTAGTGGCTTTGTGGATGTTTTGTTTTTTTAGCCACGTTGTACAGCCGTGTGGCTGCTGTGCAACATGTTTGACATAAAAATGTGCTACGACGCGGCCAGCGTTCACCACGTCATAGAGCTTTTTTTTTTTTTTTTAAAGTTTCAGGCATGCTCTTATGACATAAAAGAAAACAAAAAAGTGGCAAACCCAATAGATCTCGCATTATTGTTTTTAAACTCCATACTAAACGTAAGCATTGTCTTCATTGCAATGAATACTGGCATAAGGGGCAGCTGCTTGCTATAGCGGTGCAACAGAATAGAAAAGGCTACTGACGGAGGCGGGTCTGCCAGCTACCCCGTCTGGGCTTGGAGTTCAGCACCATGGGCCAGATGTAGCAAACAGTTTGCGAGTCGCAAACGGCGAAAATCGCCATTTGCGAGTCGCAAACGTGTGTTTGCTATGCAGAAATGCATTTTGAGAGTCGGAACCGACTCGCAAAATGCATTTCCGACTCGCAAATAGGAAGGGGTGTCCCCTTCCAATTTGCGACTCGCAGTGGTATGCAATTCCGCGGTCGCAAATGGAGTCGCAGTTACCATCCACTTGAAGTTGATGGTAACCCACTCGCAAACTGGAAGGGGTCCCCATGGAACCCCTTCCCCTTTGTGAGTGGGCCCAAAAATATTTTTTCAGAGCAGTCAGTGGTCCAAGGGACCACTACCTGCCCTGAAAAAATCAGAAACTAAAGGTTTAGTTTTTTTTTTCTAAGTGCAGCTCGTTTTCCTTTAAGGAAAACGGGCTACACTTGGAAAAAAAAAACTGCTTTATTTAAAAGCAGTCACGGACATGGAGGCCTGCTGTTCCCAGCAGGCCTCCATCCCCGTGAGTGCCCATAGTCGTTATGGGGGCGCAAATTGCGACCCACCTCATTAATATTAATGAGGTGGGTCTTTTTGCGACTCGCAGACGGTGTCTGAGACACCGTTCTGCATAGCAAATTGCGAGTTGCAATTTGCGAGTCGCTTGGACTCGCAAATTGCAAGTCGCAATTTGCCGTCTTCCTACATCTGGCCCCATGTTAGGCACATTAGGGATCGTTTGATGCAAGGTACGAGTGTTCAGATTCCTTTGGAAGAACAGGAGTCTTTGTGAAAATGCTGCTTTTCTAAGGCATACAGACTCGAGTTCCATGCTGAGTTGAAAGCCTACCCCGGACAAGCTTCCAAAGGCTTCTTATGCTTTCAATATTTTGTACATATATCACGATAGGTGGTTGACCAATTGACCCTCACAAGTCTTGGCCATGCACAACTGCATACAATATAATCACCAACTTGTGAAGGATGAATGTTTTAAATGAATTAGTCAGCTATACCACTCAATTTTTTATTGCACCCAAGAATATTATTATTTTCTATAGCTCATTTACATTGTTTATACATAACCCTTCCAAACACTGAAAGTAGGTATAAATAGTTCCATTACTGACCAAAACATTCCTCATACATATATGTACAAAAACATGTACAAAACATTTAAATCAAGAAAAAACGTTTGTTGAATACAGGATACAGACTCCTCATGATAGTTTGTGTCAGTCTGGACGGTCTATTGTATTCCTTTTGAATCTCAATCCGCCACAATATAGTCCCATAGGCCAGCACCACGTGGAAAACTGTCCCAATGAATTGGCTGGTATTGGGCTGGTGATGATAAAGATTTATAACTTTGTCTTCAATCTTTATGTATGGACTTCTTGTTGGTAAATGTCGATCCGTTTCGGCCTTTGCTTTATAGCCTCCTCAGGACAATACAAGGAACATGAACCTAATATTCTGAAACAATAAAGACCAAATATTATGTACCTCCCTCTGTCTGTTTAAATATATGGTGAAATGAGTGGGCCCACCACCAAAAACCAAACATAATGCGTGTCTCCCAAACGGTCACCACTGTGTGTTTCATGCCAGGGGAAGTGTGACCAGCACCAACTAACAAGGCACCTCAAACATTGTGGCAGTGGCCAACATCCAAAAACCTATGTGGAGACACAAACCGGTGCCCTTAATCTGTCATGCTGAAACCTAGCCTGAATCCACATGCCTGCTTATACAGACGAAAGCACAAGCTCCTAGCAGCCTGAGTACTCTTACTTGTTAAAATGCCTCAAGTAAGGTTTTCCTATTTGTGAAATCCCTGTTTGGAAAAAACATTGTATATTACCCATACACTCTAAATGGGGCTGCTCAATCTGCATCCTATTGACCCCTCACTTACTTGATTCTATGAATTCTGGGATAAAAGCTAATTTGGCCCATTCTCCGTGTGATGGTAGAGCACTGTCATGAGAGCAATAATCTCCTGACAAACCTCACTCATAGTCATGATGGCACTACCAACCCGTTCAATTCAATCTCACCGGGTGCCAGCTGGAATGAATTAACTCTCATGGATGCCATCTGCATGTACACTGTGGCTGCACTCCCGCCAGATAATTGTAGCAACCCAGAAGTGACGGTAATATGGCGCTAGACCATGAACTAGTTGCCTCATGGGGGCCATGGGCAGGTGCCATATTGTGTTGCTCTCAGTTCTAAAGCATGCTTCTAGAGTGGGACAGGAATCTTATGAGTCTATAATGTGACACAAGCACAAGCTTCTCTCATTGATTTACCTTGATAATGGATGGCAGAAAACCATACAAGTGGCAGAAACATGCGTTGGTACCCCACGCTTTCAAAATTTAAATGGTACAAAGCCAAATCTCAATTTTTCCGTATGCAAACTCACTGTCTTGGCAATATATACACTCATATATTTCATCTGTATTACGCGTACTCCTTAATGAATATGAATATACACAGTCAAGCTAAAATCAGCAACCTATATACAAGTTTAGATCTCAGGTTAGGCTATCCCTTACTGATAGGGTGTCCCACGCCTCTCTATGTCTCAATCAATTACCAAATCTCTTCTTGTTCGTTTAAACCCAAGGTTGTCATACGGAATCTTTCAACCAGGCGGGCTTCTGTTCGAAGGAGTGATTATTCAATTTGATCCTTTTTTACCTTTTTGGAGATGATATAAAAGGTCTAACCAGTTAATATCATTTTCTTTATGTCCCATTGTATCAAAATGATGTACTGGGGTGCACCCTGTACTTTACATTTCTCTCTAGATCTATGTTGGAAGATCCTACCTTTCACTTGTTGTGTGGTTTGGCCATCATAAACTTTGTTGCAAGGGAAAAGTATGCAAAATATGGCATTTTTGGTGGTGCAATTAGAGAATGCCTTTTAGTGCCATGTTTGTCAATTTATCTGAACACTCTTACTGTCCTTGGTGTATCCACATGCTGTGCAATTATTACACTTAGGGCCAGATGTAGCAAACGTTTGCGATTCGCAAATGGCCCGAATCGCTATTTGCAACTCCGCAAAATCGGAAATGGGATGCAAAAATCCCATTTCCGACTCGCAAAAAGCAATGCGACCCGTTACCGAGTCGCAAAATTTGCGACCCCATTTTGCGACCCGCAAATAGGAAGTCGCAATTTGCGAGTCGCAAACCATATGCAATAGCAATTCGCAAATTGCGACTAGTCGCAAAAAGCCCAGTTTGCATGTCCCATTTACCTCTAACTCAGAGCAGGTGGTAATCATTACCAAAGTATAAAAGGAGACCCAGAAGGCATCTGGGTCACTCAAGATGGCGGAGATATACCTGATAGCAGTGAGGAGGAGAGCCCACGCAGCCCAGCTGAGGAGGAGGAGGAGCCAGAGACAGGAGAAGATTTACAGAACAAGGCAGACTCTTTTCCAGCAAACTGAGGAAGAAATCTATGATAAATACAGACTTAGCAGCGCAGCTATACTAGATTTAATTGAATTACTCAAACCACAGCTAGAACGCCAGACTCTGTGCGGCTGCGCCATCCCTACGCGTGTGCAAGTGCTATGCTCACTGCACCTTTTGGCCTCGGGGAGCTATCAGGGGGTCATTGCTGTGGCAGGTGGGGTATCCCAAAGTGCACTATCAAGGTTCCTCAGGGCATTCCTAGATGCCTTACTCACACACATGTCCCAATACATATACCTACCCAGGAATGAGACAGAAATCAACAGCACCAAGCTGGACTTTTACCGGATTGCCAACTTTCCCCATGTCATAGGATGTGTAGATGGGACACATATTCAAATATGCCCTCCTGCAAACCTGGAATATCTGTTCCGCAATAGAAAGTGTACTCAATCACTCAATATTCAGGTTGTTTGTGACGCCCATTATGTCATCACTGACATTGTAGCTAAATTTCCAGGCAGTACTCATGACTCCTACATTTTTAGGCACAGTGGGATACACCAACGCCTGGAACGTGGGGAGTTTGGAGACGGATACCTCCTAGGTAGAGCTGCATACACCTTGTAGACATGCACACAGATCAATGTGCACACCAACCAGGACTTTCTAACAGTGTACTTTTTGTGCCTAACAGGTGACAGTGCATATGCACTACGGCCATGGATAATGACTCCGTACTTAACACCCAGCAATGAATGTGAGAGGCGATACAACAGTGCAAATAAGAGGACCAGGAACCTGATCGAACGTACCTTTGGATTGCTGAAAGCACGGTTCAGATGCCTCCACCGAAGTGGAGGTGCCCTCCAGTATACCCCCATAACGGCATTCAAAATAGTTGTCGCATGCGCTATCCTGCACAACATTGCCACCCGACGTGGGCTACCTCTCACCCCTGCAGACCCGGATTCTGAGGATGAAGAGCAAGAGCAACCACATCGACATCATGGGGATAGGAGCATTGCAAATCAAGGCAGACTGAGACGGGAACACATCGCAACACAATACTTTGGAAGGTACGTGCCAACTTCTACCATACACACCAATTGAACAAACACTCCATTTGTTAAGTGGAACAAAAAAAAAATTTAATATGTGCAAAAAACGAACTATTTACAATGAAAATCTGTTCAGGGACTTCAAGAAGCCCACCTGGCATGGGGCACATTGCCATCATGTGTCCCAACATCAGGGACAGTGTTTAGTTTATTGCCTACGGCGGCCTCTGCCAGCCTGGCTGGTACCAGGTTGCTCAGCAGTGCTCTGCCTCGTACTCCCACTCCAGAGCACCCTGGTGTCACCAGCAGAGACACTGCTGACAGTGGAGCCCTCCTCGCTGTCTTGTGGGGTGTCCCCAGTACCCCTGGACACCTGCTGTGCCTCCATGAGGTCTATCACATGGGTGATCCGGCCCAGGCCCCTTGCCACATCACCCGCAAAGTGGCCCATTTCCACCTGGAGGCCGACTGTTCTCCTTGACAGCCCAGTAGTGTTCACTGCCAGTCTGCAAATAGAGGAGGCCATCCTGTCCAGCCTTTGGAGCAGCTGGCGGTCCCTGCGCCGCGCACCCTCGCTCTGTGTAAGCAGTCCAGCCACCAATTCACGCATGGACAGTGCTAGGTCACCAGTGTTGTTGCCTATTACGTCCAGTTGTGCATGAAGCTGCTGCATGCTGTTTTCATTGTTCCTTACGAAGCGGTGCAGAACCCCACTAATCCGCCCTAACCTTTGATTCTGCAGGCGCTGACCACGTAGCAGTTGTGGCTCTGTCAGTGTGGTGGACGGACGCCCTGACTCTGCCTGCAGCCCTGCTCTACTCATCCTGCGTCGCCTGCGCAGCGGTGGATGCCCTGTGATATGTGCTGTGGCACTCCTGGTTGTTGCTGGTGCAGGCTCTGAAACCACTGTTGCAGCGGGTGTTGTCATAGAGGGGATGGTGTTGGTGGTGCAGGTGGGAGTGGTGGCTGCTCCTGTTGTCTCCTCATGGGGCTGGCCTACCAGTGGCACCTGGCTGCTGTGGCTGGTGGTGGGGTCTTGTGGGAGACCTGTGGGACATGGGGAAAACACTGTCAGTGTCTAGTATCTGTTGCACACTTCCTAATAAACATTTGCCTATTAACTGCCTACTTGACTACATTGCCCATAATGCATCATGCTGGTATCTGCAACTCTGAAATTGAGCTATCTTAGTTGTACATGCCCCTGTGTACATGGTGGGTGGGGGTATGGCATTGATGGAGGTACAGGCATATCACATGGTACTCACAGGTTGTTGTTCTGGGTTCAGAGGTGTCCAGTTCTCCGAATCCTGTTACAGACTCCGGCTCCAGGGTCTCCTCCACCCTTTCCTCCAGGGTGTGGGTGGTGGTATGGAAGATGGTTCCCCTCCTGTGCCTCTCATCTCCGGGAGCCTTTCTGCCACCCTCTCCTTGGTCCGGGAGCGGAGGTCATACCACCTCTTCTTTATCTCATCGACACTCCTGTGGCTGACCCCCAGGGAGTTCACCTTCTCCTGAATTTCCTGCCAAATTCTTTTTTTGGCAGAGTCTGGCACATTGAGGGCTGCCTTCCCAAATTGCTCATCATGGTGCTGACCGCATTCCTTTGTGAGCACCTCCAGCTCCTTCTCAGCAAATTTCAGTTTCCTCTTTCTGGGAGTGTCAGCCATGGTTGCTGTTGCTCTGTTAGCTGTGCAGCAGTTAAAAAGGGTGTGGTCCTCCCTCCTGCCAGGTGTATTTGTAAACTTCCTGGCTGTGATGTCATCATCATGTGCCAGGAAGTGTTTCCAGAGTGTTCTGGAGTGGTTTCTGGAGTGTTCTGCAGCACCTGCAATCAATTTTCATGAAAATCGCAATTTGCGACACTCACTCGCAAATTGCGAGTCCGTTTTTTGCGCGGTCGCAAAAAGCGACCTCGCAGACAGTGGACTCGCTATCTGCGGTGCGACTCCGGGTGCGAGTCGCAATTTGTCCCCGCAAATTGTACCTGCATTCCAGTTAGCGACACGCAAATTGCGAGTCGCACATGCTCGCAAATTGCGAGTCGCAAATTTTTTTGTACCTACATCTGGCCCTAATTGTGTCCCCTCGCAACTGGTAAGCCCAAAATCTGTGGTAAAGATAATTGTTCTTGTTTTTTCTCCATTTTCACAAGCTGTTGGTGCAAGTTTTTATCTTTTTTGAAGGCAAACATGGGTGTCTATATACCAAAGGGGGCAAATGTTTTAAAATTGGAGTTAATGATTTTCTTGATTTTGTTAGCCATGGATGAAAATGTAAGTACACACGTTATGAGCATTTCTGTGTTTCTCTATTTTGGGTTAGTAGGGTTTCTCTAGGAGTAAACTAGGCTAGTTTCAGGGAATTCTTCACTAATTTTCTTGGATACCCTCTCTGTGTCAGCATTTTGCTCAGTTGTTCGCTATTGGCAAAATAATCCTCCTGTCCAAAGCAGTTTCTTCTAACCCTTAGGAATTGCCCACAAGGTAGATTTTCTTTCAGTTCTTTCGGGTGACTGCTACCAAAGTGGAGCAAGGTGTTACAGCCTGTCGCTTTGTGTAGAAATCCACTTCAAGGTGATTGTCCTGCACCAAAACCAATGTACTTATGCCATGTTGCCAGATATTCTCTAAATCTATTGCCCTCATCAAGTATCCACGAATCTTCAAAGTAGGACATAAAGATATTCACAATTTCTGGGGCAAGGGCACACCCCATGGCTAGGCGTTTGGTTTGAAGAAACATTTCACTCTTGAAAGAAAATAAATTATTTCTCAAACAAAGGGTTGGCAATGTAAGTAAAAAATCTGTAGGTACCTCATTGTGTTGCATTCTTCTTTTCAGAATATCTTGCATGACCTTTAGGGCTTCTTCTTACAAAATATTAGTATAGAGTTACTCTATATCTAATGTCACTAATGTACTCGTTGTAGGGTCAAATTCTTTGCCTTCATATTTAGCAATAAAGTCAACCAGTTCTCTGATAAATGCTTTAGTTTTTTCAACAACTGGCCTAAAAAAAGTCAATATATTTGGCTAAAGGCTCTGAAATAGAGCCACATCCTGCTATCCTGCTATTATGGGTCGAGCAGGAGGATCTTGCAAGCTCTCATAAATTTTAGGTAAGACATGAAATAGCAGAGTTCCAGGATTGGGTTATTGAAAAAGTCATACTCCTGCTCGCTAATCCATTCATTCTCTACTGTTGTTTTGGTGATTTGGGTAAAAAGGTGTTTAATCTCAATTGTCGGGGCATGGTCCACTCTCCTATTATTATTATCGTTTTGGGGTTTTCACATTACTTCGGCATCATATTTATTTGAGTCCATAATTACTATATGTTCTCCTTTGTCTGCTGGTTTGATTATTATTTCGGGGTTTGATGAGAGGGTAGTCAGTGCTTCGACATTTTCGTTAGAGAGGTTTTGTTTGTAAAAAATACATTTCTTCTGTAACACATATACCTCTTGCGAAGCATTATCCTCAAATCTGAGGATCTGGGGGGCATCGCAAAGGTGGGTGGGCATCAATCTGATTTATTTCTGAGGCCCATGATGTTTTTTGTTTGCATTTCCTCCATATTACTGAAGAAGATCTGTAATCTTATTTTTCTTTAAAATTGCAAAATTTGTTTGTTATGGGGTCTGGGCGTCTAGTAGGTACAAAGGAAGCCCTTTTCATCAATAGGGATACTTGTGGTTGGAACACTGCCTTCTGGGATAAATTGTATATATGGGTGTCGTTTAATGCTACCACCCGTAGGCTTTTCTGCATGTCTGAATCGCTCCTGGATTAAAATGGTCAGCCTCTGCCCCTCATCCTTTTCCTGTTGCTTCTCGCTCTCCTGCATTCTCTCTCTAAAAAAATGTGTGGGCCAGAGAATTCAGTGTTGTTCTCTGCTCCAGCTTAGATAGAGCTGGAATCTGATTCGGAGGAGGTATCAGAAAATGTTATATACCGTTTTTGTGACTTAGCATATCTTGGTGAGTATTGATTATTAGCGGAACTGGATTTATAAAAATCTTCCTTTAGGTAAGGGTATACCTTCTCTTTATTGACATTTTTGATGTTCCTTCCAACTTTAGATGTTTTATGGTTAATGGTAAGAATTTCAAATTCCGCACTTTGTCTGTTGACCTCCTCAATTAGTTTTTTAGCATCTATACTAGAGGTGTCTCCTAGTATTAATTTTTCCAGTTCTTCAGTTTAATTTAGTTCTTGTTCACTACGGTTAAGAGCTGTTTAATCGAAAGCGCCAGCCAGTCTCTTGAGCCCTGAG
The DNA here is from genome assembly GCF_031143425.1 of Pleurodeles waltl. Taxonomy (NCBI): domain Eukaryota; kingdom Metazoa; phylum Chordata; class Amphibia; order Caudata; family Salamandridae; genus Pleurodeles; species Pleurodeles waltl. Next base: position 697,823,034 of record NC_090442.1, on the reverse strand, counting down.
AACGGACTCTACTAAATTTAGTCAAATAGTGCTTATTATCAGTAAATATAATAGGGATATTTTTTACCTATAGACTCCACGGTATCGTATTATTTTTTAGAAGTCCCAATAACACCTGGGCATGTAAGTGTGTACAGATTTGTTTTTTATTAAGTCGTTTAAGTTTTTCAATATTTCCTAATTTACTGCTACCTTTTAGTTCTCTGTCACCAGTTAGTCGTTACGGATCATCTAACAGCTTCACAATTTGTTTGTCTGTGTAGCTGACTGGTACTGGTTTTGACATATGCTGGTGGTGGTGTCCTATGTTATAACTAAATCTATCTCTACTCCACTTGACCAGAAGGAAATGCTCCGTATGCTTTAAGCAATCTAGGACCACACAAGCGTCCAATTTTTGACAAGTAGATGCCCCTTGCACCTAACTGGGTGAGCATGCAAATATATTTCTCTATAGGCGGTTGCCCAGTTGACCCTCACAAGTCTTGGGCCATACACAGCTGCATACAATATATTCAACGCCTTCTAAGGGATGAATATCTAAAATGAATTAGTCAACAATAACAGTCCAATTATTATTGGACCAAAGAATATTATTATTTTATATAGCTCATTTACATTGTATATACATAACCCTTCCAGACACTGAAAGTAGGTATAATTAGTTTCTTAACTGACCAAAAATCTTTCGGTGCTTATATATACAGTGTGAACATCAGACCTCATACATACATATATTACAAAAACATGTACAATATATTCAAATCAAGAAAAAACGATTGGTGAATACAGGGTACAGACTCCTCATGATAGTTTGTGTCTGTCTGAACAGTACATCATATTATGTTTCTGTCACATGTATGCAAGAGCTATTTGTCTTTGTTAATGTTTTTTGTGGCAGGATGTGCGTGGCAAGCAATGCGCGACAGGGATGGGAGCATCAGAGGGTGAGGCAACAACTCGGAACAGGGTGAGTTGGGTCAAGCAACAGCACGGTAGGGTGCCACAGCAAATAAAATGAGAAAATAAGCAGGACAACTTGTCCAGCGCTGACCGCGTCATAGAGCTTTTTTTGTTTTAGCAGGTGAGGGCAGGCCAATGACAGCTGCAACAGGGTAGGAGGAATCGAGAAACATCACGGACAGCTTGGAAATGTCAGGAGGAGGGCAGCAAGACAACAGACAGCGGGAAGAGGCAACAAAACAATGTGGAACGGGAGGAGGGCGAGCAGTGATGAGCAAAACGAGGGACAGTGGGAGGAGGGCAGCAGGATGACGGAAGGTGCGAGGAGACACCTTTTGAGACTTACATGTGCAGGTTGTGAGAGAGTCAGTACAATGGAGATTGCCACAGGAGCTGCTGGACACACCCCTTCAACTGAATCCACCCCTGCCACCCACAAAAGCTGACAGGAAATGCCAAATGTGTTTCTTGTTTTTAATTAATCACTACTCTCATTTTGCTGAAAAGAGGAGTTTACCAAGCCGAAGAGCAGGGGATACATGATTCCAAAGAGATACCAGCGATTACACAGCATGGATCTGAATGCTGCTGGATGCCTTTTTATAAGAACCTGCCCTACCTACAAATGTCACTATATGCTACTGCAGGACGTCAGTACATCTGCACAGAGCAGTGATTACTGCATCTAAACAGGCATTTTTAGGCCGCTTTTCTGGATGTTTAGAGTTGTGACCAAGTCAGTTCCCTGAAATCCTTTTTAACATCTTTTGGTAACATATTTTGTTAGATGTTATTGTAAATAACCTTTGGACTGTTGTGAACTCAGTGGCAGGCATGGAGGATGCACTCCAGCAGCAAGATATTGGACAGTGGGAGGAGAGTCGGAGAGAGCTGCAAGGCAGACAGAAGGAGGGAAACAGAGCAAGCAAGACCGCAGAGTGGGTAGTGTGAGACGGCCTGCAAAAACATTCACTCTTACGTAGTGCCACAAATACACTAAAAAAAAAGTTCCTCCAGAAGCACGCAATCAGTGGAAGGACATAGGCCGCCGTCAGGAAACTGTATTTCGTTCATGCTCCACCAAAGAGACAAACACACAAAGAGAAAGTGAAACTGGCACATGGTAACCAATGAAAAGTAAGGAAGTGAGAGTGATGATGAAGACAACCAATGGTAAGTAATGGGAGGCCCCTTTTTACTTTATTTTTGTTACCAAAAGATCTTGCAAGTAACAGAACATGCTCTGACGCAGGCAAGACCTAAATTCTCAACTGCTTCCCATCCCTCAAACATGGCCTTCTGCATACATTCTGTCACATGTTATAAAAGATTAAGCAATCCACCCCACATATTGTATTACTGCAGATGAGTCATCATATCATATGTAAGATACGTTTTTATTTCTTTCATGTATATTTCTGTAATGGAGGTCATGCAAACCAGGCCCAAGGTTGCTAGTATCACCACTTATAACAGAACTCCTGCTTGAGCTTAGCCAGGCATATGATAAGAGGTCAGTTGTGGCTAAACAAGGACATTTTTAGTTCAGGACAGGAACACGTGACAGGTAGAGTGTACTCCTTGTGCCAATAAAGGGAGAGGCGGCAGTCGGGCGGCTATTTCTCCTGCTAGCACAGCTACGGGAAGTGCGCACTGTGATTGGTATACTTGTTGCAGAAGACGTGATAAGGAAGTGCACACTTGTCTTTCAGAGAGTACACTGATTGGCTGCCTCTCCTGCCAACAGTTTCCACAAAAAAACTATCCTGTTTCTGTAAGCATGCTTATTGGCCATGATTTATTTATAGCTTTGCTAATTACACCTGGAATTTTAAAAGAGCAGCTTGTGTGTTAGGCAACATAAAGATTAAGAAGATTAACAACTGTGCCCAGAAAACATATAATATGGAGGAAACATCTGCATTTAATAAGGATCATATGGGGGCAATTCCTACAGCTGATTTGCAGGTTATGATCTAGGGAACAGTAGTTACAGCTTTTAAGACTAGGGAGGGGACTCCCTTTCCAAAAGAGCATTTACAGACCCTGCGAAGCCAGATGACTCAGATCAAAAGGAGGAGGTCAAAGGTAAATTTGTTAGCGCGCCTGGTCCTTAGTAAGTAAACATACAAGGGGACCTGTATAGGCCGATAAACCTTTTGAATCGCATGGAGTATCCTAGCCATGTAGTGACCAGTGTATATCAATAATCAATAACCACTAAGAAAAAACAATAATCAAACCAATAATGTTATCAACAATCCATGAAGAACCACAACTCAATATACGTTTTAACATTTTTTATTCCCTATTAGTTACAATTCTAATGCATAAGGTCAATTCAAACTTTATTTAATCAGCTCAATATCAGTTCGTTAGTGACCACCAATAACATAACCTAATCATAGCTTGGAAAACATTTGCTCTTAAACTTCAACATAAACTAACAAAGATGAATATGACAACATTAATAGCAAAGTTCAGCAATCAGTTTGTCAATCATTTGTCACTGTCAGCGTCGCCCAAGGTAACCTTACCTAACCCAGATTAGCATTAGCATGTGGGACTTCATGCGAAAACAATTTAAAACATGAATTTGGAAAAACATCTAGCTAAGAGAAAAACTATAAAACAGCACAGTTGGTACCAAGAAGAAAAGGCACAAAAGTTAATCACTCACATTGTCATAGCTACCTATCCACAGAATGGATCAGCAACAAAATCAGTCTTCGTCTTCAGGTCATCAATCGATCAGCAACGCATCAGACTTTCAAGCGCCTAAGCCCAATGACAGGATCTCGAAATATGTTTTCTGATGTCATCAATTCTCCCCTCACATCTGAAGTTTTAGCCCCTTGTCATGAATTTTTATTTGTGTTTCTCAGTACATCCCCCTAATTCCTAATTGGTTCACTGATCGCCAGTTATTACTCTTGCCAATTAATTTTATTTAACAAATCTATGAATTCTAATATTATGCCTTTCTCAGTTTGTTGATTGGTTCACTGTACGATGTCCTCATCATCCGGCTCATCAGTTATCGAAAATGTTGCAGCTTCCTCTCCAGTCAGTGTCCCTATTGTTCAAGTCCTGGGAAAGTAAATCCAGTCTACTCTTCACATAATTGTATCAATTTAGTTCCTTCATATCCTGTCCATCAGTACATTGCAGAAAATTCTAGCTAAGCAAACATTAACATTAGAGGTTCAAGGATAGTTCCCATCCCAGCTTCAGTACAGTGTGCAATTATTCTGCTTCGGCATGAGGCCTGGCAAAACTAGGCCACAATTTCAGCTAAGTTAGCTCTACAATATAATGCAAAAACATTCGTTATACATCTCCTTATGACTTATTACTAAATTTTTTATAATTCCTTTTCATTTTTTTTCACATCTTTAATCATTTTTAGTAATGTTCGTGAACATTGACAGCCACTCTTCGTGGTCACATTTTCAAATGTGCACTACAGTTTTTCTAACTATTTCATTTGAGTATTTCTTTCATTTATTAATAATGCATAACACTCATTAAAAATTATAATTAGCATATCTGCTTCAGCAATCCCTCCTCTGATGACTAAGTATGTCATCACACTACTTCACCATCAACATTTTTATAATTCAGTCTCCTCAGTTTTTTGCCTTCCTCTCAAATCTTCCCTATAGATTCTTTCCTATTTCGCTCCTCCCTCCTCTGATTATTTTTAGCCCTTTTTAATTTAATCTTTTGACATAATTTGCATGAACCCCATAATCCTAATATGCAAGCAATTTCAATTAATATTCCCTGTATGATTTTTAATAGTACCCCATTCCAAATGCTACTAAGCCAGTTCCCCACTGAAGCAAATCCCTTTCCATCCTTTTCCCAAACGCCTGTTACTTCCAACTCCTTCAAATCCTTACTTGAGTTAGTCAGATTAGTGAGCAAATCTCTTAGCTCTTTATCATTATTTGAGATATAAGAATAGCAAAGCCTAGCATTATTCACCTTACAGACTCTGCCATCTTTCGCTAAAAGAATGTCTAAAACAAGCCTATTTTGAAAGCGTCATAGCTCTATCCGCAGCTAATTCAGTATCTATCAGGAGTATTGCTCCTGTAAAATTTGTTAGCATGTTATCCACAATAGTAGACAACTTTCATATCTTGATCAAATTCAGAATGACTCCTACTGAAGGAATCACTGCACTAAAGAAATCTCCCACCACTAGCAGAATAGGTTTCCCTCCTCTGTCGCTTATGATGTAATTCAGTCAATTTCGGTAACTTCTTTAAGTCATCTATCTGATAAATCTTTGGGAAAACTATTCCCAAATAACATGTCCCATAGCATCTTCTTGGAAGACGGTAATAAGCATTAAGTACACATATGTAATAGGTTCCAGGAATCACAGGGTCCGCACCATTCAACATAAAAGTCCATTTACTCTGAAACAAAAACACATGCCTACATTCACTCGTTCCCACAAATAAAGTGTCAGTGTGTGACTTTGGCCTATATATACACAAAGCTTCCCTATGTGTAATGCATCTAGTGCTAATTTCCCTTGTGTTTTAATTGCAGTGTAAGCATAATTATTCTTGTAAGTTCTTTTCTCTAAGCCTTTTTCTTATTTTTCTTTTAATGCCTTTCTTCTATCATCAGTATGCCCTGTAAAGCTCTGTTCCAAAGGTGTAAGCAAGCATGTGAGGTTATTCTTGTGAGCATAAGCTGTCCCAAATGTTAGTGTGGGCTCAAAGAATCCTCTAACTAATACTATATCATGCTCCTTAGCTACTTTACCCAAATACCTAATAATAGGAACAAATGAAAACACCACATCATGGTTAGAATAAAAATACTGTATATACTTCTGTTTATAGAACCTTGCTAGTAGCAGACTACAACTAATGGCAAGCTGTGGTACGTAACTCCTTCCTCTACTGATGAAGGAATTTGCGTACACCCAAGACAATCCCTTGCATCCATCGTTTCAATATACTCACTCAACAAGCGATTGAAAACATTAGAAGAAAGCTCTCCTTGTGCATTAGTATAATCATGCAAATATTTCTCATCTAACTTGAACTTCTCCAGAGCTGTTAGTGTAGTAGTCTCAAAAGCAGATATATTATTCCTCTCCTTCACATCCATTACAGACATTCTCACCATTACTATTGTAAACAATATTCCACACATAATTGCCAATCAACCACTCATATATCTACAGGTCTAGCATTTCTCACTTGATTATTTATCTCAGCCATGATCTGTAAAGAATCAGAAAGCAGAAATAACTCTTATATAAAGTGCAGTAAAGGAAGAACTTCTTTTCTTGCAGTTCAGTTTCACACTCAGAAACCCTTTCCCTTTGTCAAGATCGATTAGCAGCTTGTCACCTCCAGTTTTTCAATGTCAAATCAGGTTATCAATGTCTTTTCCAGTTTACTTTACTCAACAGTCTCTTTTATGGTTTCTCCAGATTAGCTCAACAATTCAGCTTCCCGATCACCTTCAGGTTACATCAAAATACTGACTTGGAACTTCTCTATCAAAACAAAAGGACATAAACTAGTGTTGCCATTCATTGGTAGTTGCATATGCCCATTCAGGACCTGCGTATCGTCGACTTGCAATCCTCTTTCTTTTCAACTTTCGATCACCACTTAGTTCTCCTTCACTCAATTCTTCTTTCCTTGTAGTATCTACTTCTTCCTGTATTGTTTCATTTATTACCAATTCCTTTTTCTTCCCTATCTGCAATTCAGGCCAATTATCTCCTTTTCTCGATCCTTCTGTGAATATTCTTCTCAGGATTGGACTCTTCTCCTTTTCCTTCTCTATGGTGTTTTCTCTTGATGGACCTGCAACGGGCTCAGGAGGAGGCAGATCACCTTAAGTTTGATCCGTCTCAACTCTTTCCCCCTCTTGGTCTGTGTCTCGCTCTGCTTGCTTTTCAGCATCGTCTACTTCTGGGAGAACCTCTGCTGAGCTAGGCTCTCCTGCTGTATCCGTTGAGATTGATTCTTCCGCAGCTTCCTGTAATCCTACCCCTTCGTCTCTTACAGGGGTAATTAAACCATCTTCCACGAACTCTGGTTCAACCTCAGGCTCTCTTGGCTCTTTTTCTGGTTTAGGTGCGGTAACCTGCTTCGCTGTTGTGGGTGCTCTCAGCAACACTTCCTCTTGCTGCTGTGGACACACGACTCTGTTTGTATGGCTTCCGTGTATCCAGTTCGGAAGTCCTGCACACTTCACAGCTTTTGCTGTCGTTAGGACCACTTGATACGGGCCTCTCCACCGTGGCTCCAAACAAGTCTTGCGAACATGCTTTTGAACAACGACCCAGTCACTGGCTCTCAGATTGTGCCCTGAATCATGGATGGGTTGGTGGTGGCATGCACCTGCTGAGAGAAAGAGCAAACCACGTCAGCCAGACCCTTGCTGTAGTCCAACACCATATCATCTGTAATATTCACAAGTGCATTGACTGGAACTGCTGGTAAACTCATTGCTCTACCTATGAGGATCTCATGGGGCGACAGCCCTGTCTTCCTTTCGGGTGTGTTTCTCATCGACATCAACACCAAAGGCAATGCATCTGGCCGTTTCAGATTCATAGCTGCACACATCTTTGCAATTCTTGATTTCAAGGTACCATTTATCTGTTCCACTAGTCCTGATGCTTCAGGGCGATAGCTACAATGCAACTTTTGCTCGATGTTTAGTGCTGCACATAAGAGTTTAATCACCTCATTATTGAAGTGAGTTCCCCTATCTGATTCTAAAGAGATCGGAAACCCAAAACGTGGTATCAACTCCCTGAGTAACAACTTTGCTACTGTGAGACTATCATTCCTTTGTGTAGGGCATGCTTCAATCCAATGACTAAAAACACATACAATCACCAACATGTACCTCAAACCTCCACACGCAGGCATCTTAATGAAATCCAGTTGCATTCTGCTGCATGGTCCTCCTGCTCTTCCAATGTGGCTTAAATTCACCACTGTCCCTTTTCCCACGTTTAGCTGCTGACAAATTATACAGCGATGGCATACTGCTTCTGCTGCCTGCCTAAACTTAGGATTGAACCAGTCAATTTTGAACAACCGAACCATGAAGTCCCTCTCAATGTGTGCCTGTCCCTGATAATATCGGGCCATTTGCGACAAAAAACTATTTGGCAAAACCATCTGGCCCTCCTCTGAAACCCAAATCTCATCTGGTCTTTGAACACATTTAAATTTTACCCAGAGTCGCCTTTCTTCCTTGTCAACATTACTCTGCAATGTTTTCAACTCTTCCAAAGTATGGATCACTTTTAATACAAAACTTGTACATGTGTTTTCTTCTTTTGACATCAATTTCCACTTGTCTTTGAACAATATTCAGTTCAATGTGCAAAACCTTGCGACTTGATCCGCATATCCATTTCCTAATGAGATGTAGACATGTGTCTTTTGGTGAGCACTGCATTTCACACGGCAATTTCTTCAGGTAACTGTATTGTGTACAACAATTCTTTTATTCTGTCGCCATTTCTTACTGGTGAACCAGCAGAGGTCAGAAAACCTCTCTACGACCACAATTGACCAAAGTCATGAACAATTCTAAATCCATATTGACTATCCATATAGATAGTGACTCTCAGTCTAGCAGAAACACTCTGTAAGAGCTACAAATTCTGCCATTTGCGCAGAATACCCTCTTCGAAGCCAGGAAGCTTCAAAAGTACCTGTAATTGTGCACACAGCATATCCTGCTCTCAATGTCCCTGTACCATCTCTGATACATGAGCCATCAACAAAGACAATTTGGTCATTTTCTTCCAATCAGGTATCTCTGATATCAGGTCTTGGTTTTGTACATAGTCCAGTTACCTCAAGACAATCATGCTCAATGTCTTCTTCTTTTTCAATTTCAATAATGTCACTTGGAAGTTATGTTACCGGGCTCAGCACTGTACATCTTTTCAATGTTACATTTGGAGCACCTTGAATGCTTGTGTCATACCTTGCCAGTCTAGCATCAGTCAAATACTGTGTTTTTGTCCTTGTCAATAAGATCTCAACAGAATGAGGAACCATTACTGTTAGAGGGTATCCCATCACTACTCCCTTACATTGGGATTGACTTTGACCAACTATGGCAACTGCACGCAAACAACCTGGTAAAGCTGCTGCGACTGGGTCCAAGGTAGCTAAAAAATTGGCTACTGGGCGATAAGCACCTCCATGGACTTGTGTTAAGACAGACAGAGATAATGCATCACATTCATGACAAAACAATGTGAATGGTTTCATGTAATCAGACATTCCCAATGTTGGAGCTCTGCACAAACTCTCTCTCAACTCAGTGAATGCTTTCATCTGATCCTCATCTAGCGTAATGGGGTCTGTGACAACCTTGTGTGTCAGCTGCCGTTACGGTTTGGCAATCTCAGCAAAATTTGGAATCCACTGTCAACAATAGCCTACCATTCCCTGAAACATTTTAACATCTCTCTGTGAAGTCGGTGGACTTCTCTGCAAAATCATTATAATCCTTTCTCTGGATATTCTCCTTGAGAAATCTGATGATCCAAATATTTCACTGACTTCTGACAGTACTGCAATTTCAAAGGTGACACTTTATGTCCGAATTTTCCTAAATGATTTAACAGGGCAATCGAGTTGTACTTACACTCTCCCCTCGTCCTTGCAGCAATCAGTAGGTCATCAATGTACTGTACTAGAGTCGACTGGTACAGTAGTTCCACTGACTCCAAATTCTTTTTCAGAATCTGATGGAACAGAGACGGTGACTCCGTATACCCTTGAGGAAGTCTGCACCAGCAGTAGACTTTATCTAGGAATTTGAAACCAAAAAGAAACTGACTATCCTCATGAAGAGGCACAGAAAAGAAAGCTTGTGACAAGTCAACCAATGTGAACCACTCTGCATCGCATGGAATCTGAAACATTATTACTGCTGGATTTGGCACTACGGGACAACACTTGACCACCATGTCATTCACTTTTCGCAAGTCTTGCACAATGCGCACTTTCCCACACAGCTTCTTTATGCCCATTATCAGTAAATTACATGGACTACTCCTCACTTCTTTCAAAACCCGTTGTTTCAGAAAATCTCCAATTATCTGCGCCACTTTCATCAGAACATCCTGTGCCATGTTATACTGTGGAAGCTGCAGGAATACTACATTCGGCTTCAGAGTGACTTTGATTGGTTCCACGCCCTTAATCAGACCTACTTCCTTGCCTGCCAGATCCCCCACATTTTCCTGTACCGTTCCCTGCAAATCCACATGCAATTCTTTCACAGTGAACATTGGGAAACAAATCGATCAATAGGTATTCTTCATTAATGCTTTCATTCTCAGTTTCAGGAGTCTGTTCTTCCTCATCATCACTAATTGTCTGCACCGCTATTCCAGCAGTTGAACATTTAATCGAGCACAATAAGTCCCTTCCCAGTAGGTATACTGGACTCAAATGTCACACTACAAATGTGTGCAGTCCCTGGAAGTTGCTAATCTCAACCTGTACCGGATCTGTGATCGGATTTGTCAACCTACAACCTGAACTGTTCTACCTGAAAGATGTAAGTTCTGAACTTCTGCACTTCTCACTGTAGAGCGTGTAGCTTCCGTGTCCACTAAAAATGAGACCCTATGACCCATCACCTTCCCTTTTACAAAAGGTCCTCGCTGATCTACTTCAAATGAAGCTGCAAGCATACATGGCTCCTCATCTGAACTGACACTCATCCATTCATCGTTTATTTCATTCTCACTATGTAATGGGAATTGGTGCACTGTGTCACTACTTTTGTCTTGTCTCTGACCTGTGACCTGCTGAGTAAGCATCATCTGTTGCTGTTCCATCGGGGCTTGAGGTATCTGCATTTGCTGTCTAGGTACCATAGGAACCTGCTGCTGCATTGGCTGGAACTGTGTCAATTGTGCACAAGGCATTTGCACCTTTTGCATGGGTTGGAAATTCTGAACTTGGTTCATGTTATTCTGAAAATTCGGATTTAATCCTCTCATTCTAGGGACCTTGACTGTTTGAAATGTATTGACATCACCCCTTTGCTGAACAACACTATCCTGCACCATCAATGGACACTCCCGTTTCCAGTGTCCCACGTTTCTGCACAGGTGACACGGTAACATCTTTGTCACCCCTTGCACATCATTCTGAACCACTACAGTACTCAAATCCGGTCCGCAATTCACATTAACTCAACGACCCCTACCCCTCATCTGAAGTTGGAACATAACAGTTCCCTGCTGTTGCGGCATCTGCTGTACTAAAGCTCCTTGCACATTTGTTTGAGCTGCCTTAATGTGCAGAACCATTGCCTTCTCCTTCAACTTTTTCTGTTTCAACTCAATCTCATCACTACAGTATTTCGCATACTGCAACACCTCTTCAATCGGCTTCACTTGCCAACAAATCAAATGACTCTTATCCTTCTGACTTATTTCAGGTCTCAATCCTTCCACGAACCTGAACATAAAGTGCAACATGTCTTTCGGCTCAATCGCTTCCTTACCACTGTACTCCTTGAACGCTTTCAACGATCTCTCATAGTAGGTATGTATCAACTCCTTTACTTCCTGCACTGTCCTGTCAATTCTCTGCTAGTCAATATTTTTAGGTGATAGTCTCGGCTTCAGGAACTCAATCACCTTATAATAATGTTCCATCACTCCAGGTGATGGTGCACCTGTAACTCTATCCCTTTCTGGTTCACTCGTCGGCCAATCTACTGCTCTCTTGCACTCAACCCACAAATCGGCTGAAACCACTATCTCCAACAGAGTATTCAAGTCTTCCCATAGATATTTAGAAAGCTTCACAAATCTATCTGTCTGCTGGTACCACTCAACTGGTTTCTCTCTCAGTGTGGGATAATCATTTGTGAATGACAGTATATCACTCCTGTGCCAGGAAACATGAACAAACTGCCCTCCTGGAATTTCCCTCATTGGTAACATTTTTACTGGATCCTTTTCTTTCTGAACACCTTCAGACCCTTCTTGCGAATCTCGCTTCTGTTTATCCTTTTTCTTTGACTATATGCCTTCCCACTTCTCTAATGCTCCCCAAATCTGAGCACCCTGCAATAGCTCCTTGAGATGTGCCTTCATCCCTGCTGACCTCATGTGTTCAAAATCCTTTGCCTCAAAATCTAACCTGTAGCTTTTTTTCAAGTGCTTTGTTAGCTCAGGCTCTATATCATGTTTATCTGCCAGGTCTGACAATTTCTGATGTATCTTGCCCACTTCTCTCGTAATTCTTGGACACAGATATCTCAGCTCTTCTTCTGTATGAGACTCTAACCTGTTCACTCCCAACGATCCCTAGACTAGTTCCATTATTTCTGTAGCCAGCCTCACACGATCAATCTGCTCCTCACCTCTGGATGTATTATGAGGGGTATTCAGACTATCTAACCACTCGCTTAATTGCTGTGCTGTTAATCCCTGCGATGAGATATTACTTGCATTATGCAATGGCACCTGCTGTACAGCTGCACCCGGAATCTGCAGTGTCAGAAGCTTCAAGCTCTAACTTACACTCGGACCATTTGCAGCATCTGGAAGTGCAACGAGTGGACTAAGATCCATTAATGGTCTAGATCCATCAAAGGTCTAACCCATAGATGACATTACTTGCACATGATCTCTCACTCCCCTCCTCACGAGGCTCTGTGACATTTCACCCTGTTCTCCTGCAATCGGCTTCTTTTGTGCAAACAATGGGGCCGCTGGACTAACAGTAATTTGCTACGATATTGCATCTGGTGCAGCTCTGGCACCCATATTTTGTGAAAGGGCTACTCCCATACTCTGATTCATCACTGGTGTCACATCTGACTGTGTCCCTGTTAATGGTGTGAACTTCGGCAAACCCTGTGTCTGTGCCTGAGGCAATAACATTGGAGTTGGTACTTCTGGATACATTCTCTGTATCAGTGGTGGGTGCATCTGTGCTTGGACTACCGAAGTAGTTACTGCATTCTGAGTACTCTGCACTACCCCCTGTACCTGTGCATTGTCTGCTTGCACTGGTCCTGTTGTCCCCAATGCCTGTGCTGGGGCAGGTGGAACAGAATGAGTACTTGGGCCCCCATCATGCGCCGCATATGGTGGAGGTCGATCCCTTAATATCTGTGTAATAAGATCCTCAACATCTAAATCTTCTCCTTCCACATAAGACTTTTTATTCTTCTTACCCCCTGACGAACTCTTATCACTCTTACTAGTATCCTCTTTCTCTTCTGACTCATCTTCCTCTGTGATAGCTGGGAACAACTTAACACTCTGTAATGTCTCATTCTCCACTTTTTCTGTTCCCAATCCCATCTCGCTTCTGCTAAAAACTTCTCTACCTTTTTAATTCTCCTCTGGAATTTCATTTCTTGCTGCAGCCTTGCTATGAGCTCTCAAACCGCTAATGCTTCAAACTGTGCTGGTCTCGGAAGTGGCTTCATCTCATATAATGTCATTCGCAATTGATCCAAAATTCTCAAATTAAATGTTCCATACTCTGGAAACGCTAAAGCTCCCTGTTTCTCTGTCAGTTTGCACCACTGCTTTAACCAAAGACATGGCGAAACACCTCGCTCCTCCATCACAATAAATGCCGGAGAATTTTCCGGTGGGGTCGGCTCCCCTACTGTCGCCTTAATGTAAGAATCACCATTCATGGCACTCCTGAATGCTTTGAAAAATTTAAATCGTCTATCTTTTGTGTATTTGATTCAATAAGGAAATGACTTTTACTCCCAAGATTCCCTTCACCCACTTACTCAACCAATTGCCTCTTGCGGATGGCTGGCTATCCGCTTGCGACTCTTCTCACTAACCAACCTATCCCAGCGCGGCTCACTCTGGCGTCACACTCAGACTGCAGCTGACAAAGTCTTGCGGCTTGTCCTCCTGATCTCCAATCTACACAAAACCAATGCAAATTATTGTGAGCACTATCCAAAAACCAATAACCAAAACAAATCAGCAGGTTTACTACAGGAGGGTACACAATTGCTTCAGAGACCTTACGGATTTTAACTGATGGCACTTTCACTCATGCAGCTATTCTTCTTTCTCAGTCTTCCACATTCGCAAGTAAAATTTGACCTTTGAATTTCACTCTCAACTGATCAATGGGTTTGTCCTGGTGCACATAGGACTCGCCAAATCTCAGTCGAAAATGTATCTTACTCAGTTAACTCGCACACTGAATTGCTGACCATGCCCGATCAACCTACAGAACCAGACATATTACAACATATAACCAATTGTCTGCTACACTTGTCAATATACTCTGAAGTCTTAGACCGTGCAGGGTCTATACATCATCAACCACCACCAATTTTTGAGCACTAAGCGTCACACACATATGAAGTTTGATGGCTTCCCTACTCTTATACTGCAGAGTATGCACACTCCTACTAACCCTCAACTGGAGTACGCAGACTCCCTACTTTACCTCTCATACATCACAATTCACCTGTGATCTGCATAAGCCTTGGCAAGCGCGACCTACCACTTTCACACTATCACAAGAGCGCTGAGAACATACCCAACTCTACAAGCAGGATCCAGGATCTGTGAAAGTCATTTCTGGGCTTAAGGGGACATCATCTTTGCTACAATTGTCAATTCAGAAAAACAAAATTCAAATCTCATAAAATGAACAACTAACCCTAACTCAAAACTACTACCATAACCACTAATCACCACATAACTAGTTCACCAAGGAAACTAACCGTCAAGCTGCTACCAAAAACTGTTAGTGTGCCTGGTCCTTAGTAAGTAAACTTAGAAGGGGACGCGTATAGGCCGATGAACCTTTTGAATCGCATGGAGTATCTTAGCCATGTAGTGACCAGTGTACATCAATAATCAATAACCACTAAGGAAAAACAATAATCAAACTGATAATTTCATCAACAATCCATGAATAACCACAACTAAATATATGTTTTAACAATTTTTATTCCCTATTAGTTACAGTTCTAAGGCATAAGGTTAATTCAAACTTTATTTAATCAGCTCAATATCAGTTCATTAGTGACCACCAATAACATAATCTAATCATAGCTTGGGAAATAATTTGCTCTTAAACTTCAACATAAGCTAACAAAGATGAATATGACGACATTAATAGCACAGTTCAGCACTCAGTTCGTCAATCATTTGTCACTGTCAGCGTCACCCAAGGTAACCTTACCTAACTCAGATTAACATTAGCATGTGGGACTTCATGCAAAAACAATTTAAAACATGAATTTGGAAAAACATCTAGCTAAGAGAAAAACTATAAAACAGCACAGTTGGTACCTAGAAGAAAAGGCACAAAAGTTAATCAGTCACATTGTCATAGCTACCTATCCACAGAATGGATCAGCAACAAAATCAGTCTTCATCTTCAGGTCATCAATCGATCAGCAATGCATCAGGCTTTCAAGTGCCTAAGCCCAATGACAGCATCTCGAAATGCGTCTTTTGATGTCATCAATTCTCCCCTCACATCTAAGGTTCTAGCCCCTTGGCATGACTTTTTATTAGTGTTTCTCAGTCCACCCCCCTAATTCCTAATTGGTTGACTAATCACCAGTTATTACTCTCGCCAATTAATTTTATTTAACAAATCTATTAATTCTAATATTACGCCATTGTCAGTTCATTGATTGGTTCACTTTACGATGTCCTCATCATCCGGCTCATCAGGTATCGAAAATGTTGCATCTTCCTCTCCAGTCAGTGTCCCAATTGTTCAAGTCCTGGAAAAATACATCCAGTAAACTCTTCACATAATTGTATCAATTTAGTTCCATCATCTCCGGTCCGTCAGTACATTGCAGAAAATTATAGCTAAGCAAAAATTAACATTAGAGGTTCAAGGATAGTTCCCATCCCAGCTTCAGTACAGTGTGCAATTATTCTGCTTCGGCATGAGGCCTGGCAAAACTAGGCCACAACTTCAGCTAAATTAGCTCTACGATATAATGAAAAAACATACGTTATACATCTCATTATGACATATTACTAATTTTTTTATAATTCATTTTCATTATTTTTCATATTTTTAATCATTTTTAGTAATGTTCGTGATCGTTGGCAGCCACTCTTCATGGTCAAATTTTCAAACGTGTATTATAGTTTTTCTAACTATTTCATTTTAGTATTCCTTTCATTTTGTAATAATGCATAACACTTGTTAATAATTTTAATTTGCATATCTGCTTCAGCAGATTCATACAGGAGACGAAAGATGTCCTGGAACACATTAAGTGTACATGGCATTTAACAATCCTGCTGCGCATGATGAATCAGAGGATTATTTCGCACATTACTATGGAAAAGAGCATGAGTCTCTATTCTCGCACAAAGCCATCAAAAAGGTTTTTGAGCCATAATCAAAGGAGGGAGCCAGACATAAATTTCACCAATATTGTGTAAAAGATACCCATTATAGGGGTTTTCATAGGAATGATCTTTGGTCGTTAAAGCTGGTTAATTAATGGCAAGCATGGCTACTCAGGGTGCCATTATTTCAAAAGAGTCCTCACTGGCCATGGATGCAATCAAATTTTTCCAGTATTAACTCACAGTTTTTAGCAATGTGTAAGGGCTTGTATTTTATGTAAATTATTTATCAAATTTCTATCTCAGCACAAATCCTCTAATAAGAATACATAAAAATACATCTAAATGCTTCCAGCTGTTTAGCTTCAGTAATAAAGAAGCCAACCACTGGTTGATGATTGTGAGAAAGTAGCCTCTTTCTAGCCTTGTTACCCCCACTTTTGGCCTGTTTGTGAGTGTATGTCAGGGTGTTTTCACTGTCTCACTGGGATCCTGCTAGCCAGGGCCCAGTGCTCATAGTGAAAACCCTATGTTTTCATTATGTTTGTTATGTGTCACTGGGACCCTGCTAGTCAGGACCCCAGTGCTCATAAGTTTGTGGCCTATATGTATGTGTTCCCTGTGTGGTGCCTAACTGTCTCACTGAGGCTCTGCTAACCAGAACCTCAGTGGTTATGCTCTCTCATTTCTTTCAAATTGTCACTAACAGGCTAGTGACCAATTTTACCAATTTACATTGGCTTACTGGAACACCCTTACAATTCCCTAGTATATGGTACTGAGGTACCCAGGGTATTGGGGTTCCAGGAGATCCCTATGGGCTGCAGCATTTCTTTTGCCACCCATAGGGAGCTCTGACAATTCTTACACAGGCCTGCCACTGCAGCCTGAGTGAAATAACGTCCATTTTACACTGCACTTAAGTAACTTATAAGTCACCTATATGTCTAACCTTTACCTGGTAAAGGTTAGGTGCAAAGTTACTTAGTGTGAGGGCACCCTGGCACTAGCCAAGGTGCCCCCACATTGTTCAGGGCCAATTCCCCGGACTTTGTGAGTGCGGGGACACCATTACACGCGTGCACTACATATAGGTCACTACCTATATGTAGCTTCACAATGGTAACTCCGAATATGGCCATGTAACATGTCTATGATCATGGAATTGCCCCCTCTATGCCATCCTGGCATAGTTGGCACAATCCCATGATCCCAGTGGTCTGTAGCACAGACCCTGGTTCTGCCAAACTGCCTTTCCTGGGGTTTCACTGCAGCTGCTGCTGCTGCCAACCCATCAGACAGGCTTCTGCCCTCCTGGGGTCCAGCCAGGCCTGGCCCAGGATGGCAGAACAAAGGACTTCCTCTGAGAGAGGGTGTTACACCCTCTCCCTTTGGAAAATGGTGTGAAGGCAGGGGAGGAGTAGACTCCCCCAGCCTCTGGAAATGCTTTCTTGGGCACAGAGGTGCCCAATTCTGCATAAGCCAGTCTTCACCGGTTCAGGGGACCCCTTAGCCCTGCTCTGGCGCGAAACTGGACAAAGGAAAGGGGAGTGACCACTCCCCTGACCTGCACCTCCCCTGGGAGGTGTCCAGAGCTCCTCCAGTGTGCTCCAGACCTCTGCCATCTTGGAAACAGAGGTGCTGCTGGCACACTGGACTGCTCTGAGTGGCCAGTGCCACCAGGTGACGTCAGAGACTCCTTCTGATAGGCTCCTTCAGGTGTTGCTAGCCTATCCTCTCTCCTAGGTAGCCAAACCCTCTTTTCTGGCTATTTAGGGTCTCTGTCTCTGGGGAAACTTCAGATAACGAATGCAAGAGCTCATCGGAGTTCCTCTGCATCTCTCTCTTCACCTTCTGCCAAGGAATCGACTGCTGACCGCGCTGGAAGCCTGCAAAACTGCAACATAGTAGCAAAGACGACTACTGCAACTCTGTAGCGCTGATCCTGCCGCCTTCTCGACTGTTTTCCTGGTGGTGCATGCTGTGGGGGTAGTCTGCCTCCTCTCTGCACTAGAAGCTCCGAAGAAATCTCCTGTGGGTCGACGGAATCTTCCCCCTGCAACCGCAGGCACCAAAAAGCTGCATTACCGGTCCCTTGGGTCTCCTCTCAGCACGATGAGCGAGGTCCCTTGAATCCAGCAACTCTGTCCAAGTGACTCCCACAGTCCAGTGACTCTTCAGTCCAAGTTTGGTGGAGGTAAGTCCTTGCCTCCCCACGCCAGACTGCATTGCTGGGAACCGCGACTTTTGCAGCTACTCCGGCCTCGGTGCACTTCCGGCAGAAATCCTTTGTGCACAGTCCAGCCTGGGTCCACGGCACTCTAACCTGCATTGCACGACCTCCTAAGTTGTTCTCCGGCGACGTGGGACTTCTTTGTGCGACTTCGGGTGAGCACCGTTTCATGCATCCTCGTAGTGCCTGTTTCTGGCACTTCTCCGGGTGCTACCTGCTGCTGAGAGGGCTCCTTGTCTTGCTCGACGTCCCCTCTCTCTCCTGACGCAATTTGCGATATCCTGGTCTTTCCTGGGCCACAGCAGCATCCAAAAACGCTTACCGCACGATTTGCAGCTAGCAAGGCTTGTTGGCAGTCTTTCGGCGGGAAAACACTTCTGCACGACTTTCCAAGGCAAGAGGGATCCGTCCACCAAAGGGAAAGTCTCTAGCCATTTTCTTTCCTGCAGAGACCTCAGCTTCTTCTGTCAAGTAGAAGCTTCTTTGCACCCACAGCTGGCATTTCCTGGGCATCTGCCCATCTCCGACTTGCTTGTGACTTTTGGACTTGGTCCCCTTGTTCCACAGGTACCCTAGATTGGAAATCCATCGTTGTTGCATTGTTGGTTTGTGTCTTTCCTGCATTATTCCCCTATCACGACTTCTTTGTCCTTTGGGGAACTTTAGTGCACTTTGCACTCACTTTTCAGGGTCTTGGGGTGGGCTATTTTTCGAACCCTCACTATTTTCTAATAGTCCAAGCGACCCTCTACAAGGTCACATAGGTTTGGGGTCCATTCGTGGTTCGCATTCCACTTTTGGAGTATATGCTTTGTGTTGCCCCTATCCCTATGTGTCCCCATTGCATCCTATTGTAACTATACATTGTTTGCACTGTTTTCTAAGACTATACTGCATATTTTTGGTATTGTGTATATATATCTTGTGTATATTTCCTATCCTCTCACTGAGGGTACACTCTGAGATACTTTGGCATATTGTCATAAAAATAAAGTACCTTTATTTTTAGTATAACTGTGTATTGTGTTTTCTTATGATAATGTGCATATGACACTAAGTGGTACTGTAGGAGCTTCACTCGTCTCCTAGTTCAGCCTAAGCTGCTCTGCTAAGCTACCATTATCTATCAGCCTATGCTGCTAGACACCCTATACACTAATAAGGGATAACTGGGCCTGGTGCAAGGTGCAAGTACCCCTTGGTACTCACTACAAGCCAGTCCAGCCTCCTACATTGGTTGTGCAGCGGTGGGATAAGTGCTTTGAGACTACTTACCACTCTTGTCATTGTACTTTTCATAAGAGAAAAATATACAAAACAAGTTCAGTGTATATACACATAACCAAAATGTTTTGCATTTCCTCTTTTCACTCTTTTCTAAGTGCTGAAAAGTACTTCTAACTTCCTAAAAAGTTCTAAAAAGTTTAAAAAGTTTTTTTTCTCTGTCTTTCTAAAAAGCTCTGACAAACTTTTTATCCTTTTTCTATCACTTTAACTCTTTCTAAAAATGTCTGGCACAGGTCAAAATGTTGATCTGTCCAAACTTGCATATGACCACCTTAGCTGGAAAGGAGCAAGGAGTCTCTGTGTAGAAAGAGGTTTGAGTGTAGGGAAGAATCCTTCCTTGGAATTGTTACTTAACATGCTTAGAGAACAAGATAAGGCTAAAAGTGCCTCATCTGTTGAAAAAGTAGCTAATGGTTCCCAATCTGATCCAGGGACTCCCCCAGGAAAAGATTCAGGAAAGAAACTTCCAAGCCAGCCCATTACTAGACAGTCTAGCATAGTTGGTACTGATGTTGAGTCACACCATACAGATAGTGTTGTCTCACATCATAGCAAGAGCATTCATTCTCATCACAGTAGAAATGATGTTTCTGTTAGCCAAGCTGTTAGGGTGCCCTCTGTAAGGGACAGGTCTCCTTCTGTCCATTCTCATCATACTTCTGTTTCAAGACATGTCCCTCCCACCCACCCTGATGACAGATTGTTAGAAAGGGAGCTCAATAGATTGAGAGTGGAACAAACCAGACTGAAGCTCAAGAAGCAACAGCTGGATTTGGATAGACAGACTTTAGAAGTAGAGAAGGAGAGACAGAAACTGGGTTTAGAAACCCATGGTGGCAGCAGCAGTATTCCCCATAGTCATCCTGCAAAAGAGCATGATTCCAGGAATCTGCACAAGATAGTTCCCCCTTATAAGGAGGGGGATGACATTAACAAGTGGTTTGCTGCACTTGAGAGGGCCTGTGCTGTACAGGATGTCCCTCAAAGGCAGTGGGCTGCTATCCTATGGCTATCATTAAGTGGAAAAGGTAGGGATAGGCTCCTTACTGTGAAAGAAAATGAAGCTAATGATTACAAAGTTCTTAAGAATGCACTCCTGGATGGTTATGGCTTAACCACTGAACAATACAGGATAAAGTTCAGAGAGACCAAAAAGGAGTCTTCACAAGACTGGGTTGATTTCATTGACCATTCATTGAAGGCCTTGGAGGGGTGGTTACATGGCAGTAAAGTTACTGATTATGACAGCCTGTATAACTTGATCCTGAGAGAGCATATTCTTAATAATTGTGTGTCTGATTTGTTGCACCAGTACTTGGTGGACTCTGATCTGACCTCTCCCCAAGAATTGGGAAAGAAGGCAGACAAATGGGTCGGAACAAGGGTGAACAGAAAAGTTCATACAGGGGGTGACAAAGAGAACACTAAGAAGAAAGATGGTGAAAAATCTCAAGATAAGCATGGGGATAAGGGTAAAACCAAAGATCCCACTTCAAATCTTAAACACTCTTCAGGGGGTGGGGATAAAACTAATTCTTCCTCTTCTTCTCAACCTACACAATTTAAAAAGCCTTGGTGCTTTGTGTGTAAAAATAGAGGCCATAGGCCAGGGGATAAGTCCTGTCCAGGTAAACCCCCTGAGCCTACCACCACTAATACATCAAGCTCTAGTGCCCCTAGCAGTAGTGGTACTAGTGGTGGGACTGCTGGCAACAGTCAAGTTAAGGGTGTAGTTGGGTTCACTTATGGGTCCATAGTAGAAACTGGGGTAGTCAGTCCCAAGACAGTTTCTGTCACACCTAGTGGCATTGGCCTTGCCACACTGGCTGCTTGTCCCCTTACAATGGATAAGTACAGGCAGACAGTTTCAATAAATGGTGTTGAGGCCTTGGCCTACAGGGACACAGGTGCCAGTATCACTTTGGTGACTGAAAACATAGTGCACCCTGATCAACACATCATTGGACAACAGTATAAGATTATTGATGTCCATAACTCCACTAAGTTTCTTCCCTTAGCTATAATTCAGTTTAGTTGGGGTGGAGTTACTGGCCCTAAGCAGGTGGTGGTATCACCTAGCTTACCTGTAGACTGTCTCTTAGGTAATGACCTAGAGGCCTCAGGTTGGGCTGATGTAGAGTTTTATGCCCATGCAGCCATGCTGGGCATCCCAGAGGAATTGTTCCCTCTCATTTCGACTGAAATGAAAAAGCAAAGGAGAGAAGGCCTGAAAAATCAGGATCCCTCTCCATCAACAGGTAAAAAGGGTATCACAGTATCCCCTAACCACCCTACCATTCAGGATACCATTCCTGTGGTGGGAGAAACCTCTCCTGGGGTGACACCTGTTCCAAGGGAATCATCAGCTGGCAAAGCTGGACTCCCTGAGGTAGAAGTACCTCTCTGTGGGATAACTAACACTGGTGAGAAAAAGAGCACCATTTTAGTTAACATGGAGCATCCCTCCAACCCTCCCAGAGAAACTTTAGTGCAGAAACCCTGCACTACCTCACAATACTTAGGTCAGCATCCCTGCCCTAGTGTGGAGCTCATAGGACAGCATCCCTGCCCTGCTCCAACTCAAGAGAAACAGCATCCCTGTTCTCTCTTCCAGCCATATGGACAAAGTTTTTGCCCAGCTATGGCTTTCTTGAGACAGCATCCCTATCTGGCATTTCCATCACTACAAATAGGTTCAGTGGACAATTCACACTGCTCTAAACTAAAACTTACTGATAGAAACTCTGAAAATACATCTTCACATTGTTGCTTAGCTAAAAAACTTCAAACAGGGTGGTTTACATCCCCACAAGGGAGTAACCATATAGTGGATGATAAAGGGAGTAACCAGTCTATTGCAGAGCTACTCTCTACTTATCACCACTTAGACAATAAAGTCTCAACTGGCCAAGGTTAGCCTTATTGTCCTTCGTTTGGGGGGGGGGGGGGGTTTGTGAGAAAGTAGCCTCTTTCTAGCCTTGTTACCCCCACTTTTGGCCTGTTTGTGAGTGTATGTCAAGGTGTTTTCACTGTCTCACTGGGATCCTGCTAGCCAGGGCCCAGTGCTCATAGTGAAAACCCTATGTTTTCAGTATGTTTGTTATGTGTCACTGGGACCCTGCTAGTCAGGACCCCAGTGCTCATAGGTTTGTGGCCTATATGTATGTGTTCCCTGTGTGGTGCCTAACTATCTCACTGAGGCTCTGCTAACCAGAACCTCAGTGGTTATGCTCTCTCATTTCTTTCAAATTGTCACTAACAGGCTAGTGACCAATTTTACCAATCTACATTGGCTTACTGGAACACCCTTATAATTCCCTAGTATATGGTACTGAGGTACCCAGGGTATTGGGGTTCCAGGAGATCCCTATGGGCTGCAGCATTTCTTTTGCCACCCATAGGGAGCTCTGACAATTCTTACACAGGCCTGCCACTGCAGCCTGAGTGAAATAACGTCCACGTTATTTCACAGCCATTTTACACTGCACTTAAGTAACTTATAAGTCACCTATATGTCTAACCTTTACCTGGTAAAGGTTAGGTGCAAAGTTACTTAGTGTGAGGGCACCCTGGCACTAGCCAAGGTGCCCCCACATTGTTCAGGGCCAATTCCCCGGACTTTGTGAGTGCGGGGACACCATTACACGTGTGCACTACATATAGGTCACTACCTATATGTAGCTTCACAATGGTAACTCCGAATATGGCCATGTAACATATCTATGATCATGGAATTGCCCCCTCTATGCCATCCTGGCATAGTTGGCACAATCCCATGATCCCAGTGGTCTGTAGCACAGACCCTGGTACTGCCAAACTGCCTTTCCTGGGGTTTCACTGCAGCTGCTGCTGCTGCCAACCCATCAGACAGGCTTCTGCCCTCCTGGGGTCCAGCCAGGCCTGGCCCAGGATGGCAGAATAAAGGACTTCCTCTGAGAGAGGGTGTTACACCCTCTCCCTTTGGAAAATGGTGTGAAGGTAGGGGAGGAGTAGCCTCCCCCAGCCTCTGGAAATGCTTTCTTGGGCACAGAGGTGCCCAATTCTGCATAAGCCAGTCTACACTGGTTCAGGGGGCCCCTTAGCCCTGCTCTGGCGTGAAACTGGACAAAGGAAAGGGGAGTGACCACTCCCCTGACCTGCACCTCCCCTGGGAGGTGTCCAGAGCTCCTCCAGTGTGCTCCAGACCTCTGCCATCTTGGAAACAGAGGTGCTGCTGGCACACTGGACTGCTCTGAGTGGCCAGTGCCACCTGGTGACGTCAGAGACTCCTTCTGATAGGCTCCTTCAGGTGTTGCTAGCCTATCCTCTCTCCTAGGTAGCCAAACCCTCTTTTCTGGCTATTTAGGGTCTCTGTCTCTGGGGAAACTTCAGATAACGAATGCAAGAGCTCATCCAAGTTCCTCTGCATCTCTCTCTTCACCTTCTGCCAAGGAATCGACTGCTGACCGCGCTGGAAGCCTGCAAAACTGCAACATAGTAGCAAAGACGACTACTGCAACTCTGTAACGCTGATCCTGCCGCCTTCTCGACTGTTTTCCTGGTGGTGCATGCTGTGGGGGTAGTCTGCCTCCTCTCTGCACTAGAAGCTCCGAAGAAATCTCCCGTGGGTCGACGGAATCTTCCCCCTGCAACCGCAGGCACCAAAAAGCTGCATTACCGGTCCGTTGGGTCTCCTCTCAGCACGACGAGCGAGGTCCCTTGAATCCAGCAACTCTGTCCAAGTGACTCCCACAGTCCAGTGACTCTTCAGTCCAAGTTTGGTGGAGGTAAGTCCTTGCCTCCCCATGCCAGACTGCATTGCTGGGAACCGCGACTTTTGCAGCTACTCCGGCCTCGGTGCACTTCCGGCAGAAATCCTTTGTGCACAGTCCAGCCTGGGTCCACGGCACTCTAACCTGCATTGCACGACCTACTAAATTGTTCTCCGGCGACGTGGGACTTCTTTGTGCGACTTCGGGTGAGCACCGTTTCACGCATCCTCGTAGTGCCTGTTTCTGGCACTTCTCCGGGTGCTACCTGCTGCTGAGAGGGCTCCTTGTCTTGCTCGACGTCCCCTCTCTCTCCTGACGCAATTTGCGACATCCTGGTCCTTCCTGGGCTACAGCAGCATCCAAAAATGCTTAGTGCACGATTTGCAGCTAGCAAGGCTTGTTGGCAGTCTTTCGGCGGGAAAACACTTCTGCACGACTCTCCAAGGCGAGGGGGATCCGTCCACCAAAGGGAAAGTCTCTACCCCTTTTCGTTCCTGCAGAAACCTCAGCTTCTTCTGTCCAGTAGAAGCTTCTTTGCACCCACAGCTGGCATTTCCTGGGCATCTGCCCATCTCCGACTTGCTTGTGACTTTTGGACTTGGACCTTGTTCCACAGGTACCCTAGATTGGAAATCCATTGTTGTTGCATTGTTGGTTTGTGTCTTTCCTGCATTATTCCCCTATCACGACTTCTTTGTCCTTTGGGGAACTTTAGTGCACTTTGCACTCACTTTTCAGGGTCTTGGGGTGGGCTATTTTTCTAACCCTCACTATTTTCTAATAGTCCCAGCGACCCTCTACAAGGTCACATAGGTTTGGGGTCCATTCATGGTTCGCATTCCACTTTTGGAGTATATGCTTTGTGTTGCCCCTATCCCTATGTGTCCCCATTGCATCCTATTGTAACTATACATTGTTTGCACTGTTTTCTAAGACTATACTGCATATTTTTGGTATTGTGTATATATATCTTGTGTATATTTCCTATCCTCTCACTGAGGGTACACTCTGAGATACTTTGGCATATTGTCATAAAAATAAAGTACCTTTATTTTTAGTATAACTGTGTATTGTGTTTTCTTATGATATTGTGCATATGACACTAAGTGGTACTGTAGGAGCTTCACTCGTCTCCTAGTTCAGCCTAAGCTGCTCTGCTAAGCTACCATTATCTATCAGCCTATGCTGCTAGACACCCTATACACTAATAATGGATAACTGGGCCTGGTGCAAGGTGCAAGTACCCCTTGGTACTCACTACAAGCCAGTCCAGCCTCCTACAATGATGGCCTTCTAGATTCTAGAACGGTATTCGAATGCCAGCTTGTCAACATAGCTTTAAGATTTCCCCTAAAGTCTTACCACAGTACTTCTGTGTTGATTTGAATGAGTTTACTTCATGTGTCACCCTGATTTCCTCGGGGACTTAATGTCTGGAATGTATCTGAGTGGAATAAGCCTCCCTAGGTATTTGTCAGCTCCCGGTAAAGCAGTTGTAGCATTATTGTTAGATTGGTGAATAGGCAGGCAGATAGTAAGGAGCAGCAGCATTATATGTCCAATTTCTTCAATTGTCTGACACTTGTTTGGAAGTTTGTGGGACTATTAATGTTTGGTAGGTTTGTTTTGATTGAACAAAGAGCTTGAAAATGAACACATGAGAGTCAGTTCAGGTGACAAAATAGCTCTAATTCTACAGATGATGTTAGGAGAGACAATTATTACATCACATTTTCAGCTGTATGTGTGGACCCTGACAACAGTTACAAGAAGTTATTTGATTCTAGGTTAAAGAAGAGTCAATTTGCTTGGTATGGGTCAGGTTTCTCAAACCATGTTTTGAATCTTCCATATATGCACATGTTAGGATGCTTTATGAACTCTGCACTGAAGTGAATGTCAGGTTATTTCATGGAGATCTGTAGAGCAGTATAATTGCAAAAGCCTATGTCAGCAATGGAAAACATCAGACAAGCAAAAAGTTAAGTTCACTACTGTGTAGTTTTCCAAGCATTTGACATTTTAGCAAACAATGGATAGACCTCTGCCAGTGTTTGTGATTGAGCAATATTTGGAAGAATTGTATATCCTGTAGGGATTGTTTTGTGTAGGATAGGTGAACCATGACGGCAAAGTCAAGTGTCCTTTGTGAATAGTTTGTAAAGTTATGGATTTTCATATAGCCCTTACTGGATGTTCTAGCATTGAGGAATAAGCATGAGTGGTAGTGTATAGATTACATGAGATTAATGGAAGTGTATTGCAGATAAGTGGTTTAGCGGAGAGACAGCAAGGTAAAGTTGGGTCAACATCTAGACAGGAAGGAAATGCAATATCATTTTCAAACTCAAACAGTCTCAATAGAGAATTTACAGAGTTTGGGGGAGTGGAGATAAAGGAGCAGTTAAGGTGGGACCAGAGGTGTTAGTAAAAGGCATAGTGCGTGTGGATTGAGAGGAGGAGTTAATAAAGGAGAAATATTTGACGGCCTCTGTAGGATCAGCAAACTATCAATAGGCCTTGTAAAATCGCTTGAAAATGCCATATCACGGGAACACGAGTTATTTATAATCTTGTGATGGGGGACTGAGGTGTTAGTGTTCAAGGGAAACTCTTGCTTAAAAATGCTGTTTTATCTCCTTCCTGAAATATGCATACGATGATTGTTCTCGCTTTTAGAAACTCTTGTGACAAAAAAACATCAGACAATTATGGTTCTAACAATAACAATAGATATTGAGTTACAAAGATGGACCCTAGACCCAGCACAGAATAGAAGGATACAGCTTTCATTACAAAGTGATGGTCAAGAAAAAGCAAATTTAAAACACTGAGTTCAGAGAGGGTACTTGTTTCTAGTTAGGCCTATTTTTGAACGATAGTAAACATTTTAGTGACAACACCTAAGTATACAAAAAAATTGCCAAATGACATTAATATCTATGAAAAATACCAGTTGGTGAATCCACGTTTGGAAAGGATAGACGGAAACATTAGTTCACTGCATAGCACCACCCAGAGTTAAGGCCACAGAACTCAAGATGAAGAAAATAATCTGATCTCAGCCCATTAATAATATTAGCTATAGCACTAATTTTGTGAAATCAGAGCGGTGTTTGGTGGCAGTGTAATAGACAATAGTTTGCATCAGACAAAAGAGAACATCGCCCATCAGCAAAGCTTTTTGATGTTTTTGGCAAATGCAGCACCCCGTTGCCTTTTCGGGAAGGCATGTAAAGCATTCAGCTTTAATGATGTTTCTACATAAAATGAGACTGGGAACTATGGTAAACAACAAATGCAATTTCTGATATAAGTAACCTATTTTGCAAACTCTCTGCCAGGCTCTTCCTGTTTTCATAGCCTCTTTGTCTGCCGCTTAACGTGTTATTGTGAGCAAGAATGGGCAGCAGGCCAGGCACTGCAGCTACATTGTACATGCAGAGTGACTTTGACAGGGTCTCTGAAAGCAGACACCGTGGAAAGTATGACTTTCAGGTACTCGGCTGCCATAAAGGTGTGAGAGGAGCGGGAAGTCCCAGGGGACTCCTACACCCAGATCCAGAAAAGACATGTTCATTAGAAAATGAGATGAATGAGCACTATGATCTGTGTCCACTTGGCTCAATGCAGAAAGAGCGGCAGTCCAAGAAAAGAACACGTGCGACTTTTAATATTACCATTTATTTTCCAGAATAATTATTCTATCATTTAATTGTGTAAGTATTTTTTATTCTTCATAAGTCTAGTGTTCTGCGTGAAGTCATGGGGACATCAAAGCAGCTGTTACTGCTGTTGTGGTTGTCGAAATAAGTAGGGAGTTCCACAGTGCTGCTTCACAGAAGTACTTGCAAAGTAATGTATCACATACTAGTCACAAGAGAATAGCTCTTTCAGTTGTGTTGGGCACGTTCCCTAAGTTTCTATCCATTGTACCTGTGGCAAAGTTGAGCTATAGATGCTAGACTTTGCCACAACGGGTCTATTGTCAGCTGTGTGGAATGGACATGACACATTTATATAGTGACGTCAGCACGCAATTGACATCATAGACAAAGGTTCGTACTTCTGTTTCGGCCACACTTATCATTCATGAATGCCACAGGATATTGCATGGTGGCATACTAGCAGCGCGTGCGCAGACATTCACAACATACCCTAACACATAGTTATAGTGCAAATCAAAGTTGTCACTTAGGCCTTGTGGGGTTGCGCCAGTTGCATATTCCTTAGTCCAACCTAGAGATTCCTAAAAGGCGTGGTGTAGATTTCATGGAAACCTTAGGTATGTTCAGGAAGTAAATATTGTATATATTGAAACAGTTGCCACATTTGGATTACTAGAATGTTCTATGTACTGGTATCTCAAAAAATCTGATTGACACACTGAAAAGAACCCAGAAAGTGGCTGTTCGTGCCATCTTTACCTAAAAAGGAAGGATCATGTTTCAGGATGTTGGATCTCTTCTTTAGCTTCCTGTCCTATGCCACATTGCTGTTAAAATAATATGTTTGCCTTTTGACTGCTTAGATCTTCAGGCTTACAGTTACCTGTCAGCTAAAACTACCTGTCAAACTTCCACCTGAGATGTAGACAAAAATAATCTGATCAGGCTTTCCCAAGTATATATTTGTCGCATATGAGGAGTGCCATTTCTGTACAGGCACCCTTACCCTGGAATGCTCTTCCGTCTGAGATTAATCTTTTCACCAACCATTTGATCTTCAGGAAAAAGCTGAATAATAATATGTTGATTAAGCAGGCTGTAGACCAGTGCCAAGAGACACTTTCAAGGTGTTGGGAGCTTTACAAATGCTGTCACCATCTCTCTCTCTTACTCACATGCCTCTGCCTGTGCCTCTTTGTGTTGGAGTGACATATGCCTGAATATTTGTAGTCAGTGCACCAAACAAGATATGCATTGATATGTAAGAATTCAGACTGAGAGTGACATACCAGGCTTTGCCACCTCTATGCTGTGAATGGTCAGGTGATATGGCTCTTCAGGCATGGCAATAGCAGAAGTGATGGTGGCAGATTGATGAGAGATGTGCATTACAGAGTCGGTGAGTTGGAAGTTGAAGTTGTTGTAGATGGTGGCTCTCTTGCTCTGGAAGTAGTCTGACAGGGTGTCACAGAGTTCTTGGGAATGGCCAACCATATTATTGGAATGACGGGCAGGAGAACTTCTGGCTATGTTTAAGAGTTCCATTGTGCAATTGACGCTTGTTTCGATGCAGTCTGTGAGGGCATCTCTCTTTGTGTCCTTGATTGTTGGTAATACTTGTTGAGGGCTGATTTCAAATTTGTTCAGTTGGTGGGGTCTTTGGTGGTGCATCATTGTTTCTCCAGTCATTTGCAATTGTGCTTGATGGTTTTGCATTCTGGTATATACCACCTGGCTTGTCTTGAGGCTCTGCAGGTTCTGTCTGGCTTTATGGGAGCGACTCTGTCAGTGCATTTGGTGATCCAGTTGGAGAAGTTCTGGACGACCTGCTACTGGTCTGATGTGGCATCAAGCTGGGTGGTGTTGAGGGGCCTGTGTCCCCTGTGTCTCCGGTGTATTTGCAGTGTGACCGGGTGTTGATCACGATGCACTGGAGCAGTTCTGGATTGTTTGTGGTCTTCTAGGTGGGCAAGGGTTGCTGTGAAGGCGAGTGATCCTGAGTTGCAGGTAAAGCGACAGCAGTGGCAGGTGAAAGGTCATTCTGTAGCTTGGGGGAAGGTGATGTAGCAATTGTTGTTGTGGTGTCTGGGGTCTGAGGACTGTGTTGATTTGGCGCTCCATGGGTGTGGGTCCGAGCTCTAAAGGCCAACAGCTGTTGTCCCACGCAGAGGTGCTCAGACCGGAGCTCGACAGTGGAGTATCGGTGGGTGGTCGGAGGGGCCAGAGTTCCTGTCGCTGGGCACGATCCAGGAGCGGAGGGACCCAGACGAGCTTGACTTAGGCGTGCCTTTGGCGAGGATGGTGGTGCACCCACTGCACACATCTTCTGTGTGCCCTCTGCGTGCCTGTACTGCAGACTCCATTAAGTAGGTCCTGGGAGGGTTCTGGGTGGTGGGAAGCAGGAGGTGGACAAGGTAACAATGGGAAAAGGCAATCAGGCACAGCAGAAGAGAAAACAAATATTGGGCACAAGATACTAGACAAAACTTGATGAGCAAAAAATACAACCAAAATAACTAACTAAAACAGAAAAGAAGGTTTACTGACCACGGACTCTAGTCTAAGAGGAACAGTGGCTGAACAAAGGCAGGATTGCAGCAGTCAGAGGCGGTTGTGGGGGTGGGGGTGGAAGTGAATGCTCCCAACAGCACACAGGCAGAGAACTGCTAAACTGAGCGGGGGACCTTGGCACAGGACCTGCTCAGCAGGGTCACACTGAGGCCTCCATTAAGTAGATCCTGGGAGGAGGCAGGCCCTGGGTGGCATGAATCAGGATGCAGGAGCAGGGCAAGGAAATGGTGGGAAAAGGCAAACAGATGCAGTAGAAGAGACAACAAATATTGAGCTCAAGATACTGAACAAAACGTAATGGACACAAAATACAACCAAAAAAACTAAAACAGAAAAGAAGGCTGACTGACCATGGGCTCTAGCCTAACAGGAACAGAAGCCGAACAAGGACACAGCTTCACAATGTGCGACCAGCGGCACATCAGCAAAGAACTACTGGACTGAGTGGGGGAGCTGGCACAGGACCTGCTCCTGGCCTGGCAAATTTTGTCAGACCAGCCCCCACCGGGTGCATAGCAAGTAAACTTGACCACTGCAATGAGGCTTGGCGTTCTCCCTTCAAGAAAATTAGGGAACAAATGGCAAAAGTGGTGCATTACAACACATATATCATTATAGTCTGTTTTTAAAGGAAAGTAAATGACGACCTTACAGTGCACGAGAATACAACAGTCTTTATTGGAGGCTCTTCAATGATTCCCTCACCACCACCCACAAACAGTGCCTCTCTTCTATACATGGCTCCTCTCTCACATGCATTTCATTTTTTTATAGTGCATCTCTTACCAGCCTAGGGTGTTGGAGCACTTTACATAAAACACACATTCAGAAGAAATTAATCATATATGTGTAAGTCAGAGTGTAGACAATGTTACATAAGATAAAGGGGACTACAAGGTATCCAATTCACATATCATCCATAGTGGTAGGCATTTTTTAGGAGTGCTTGGTCTGGATAAGCATAAACTCAGAATTCAGAATGAAGCAAAGTGGTTAGGGTTGACTTTAGTAATAACAATTTATTTCTACCCAATCAAACCATTTGTAGCAAAATTAGGAGATTCAAAGACTGGGAAAAAACATAACTTTCTAACCTGGACAATGCAGTTTGCATGCAGCTCTTTAAAGGCAGTTCATACCTCACTGTTCTAGATTATGATTGAAATTTATAATCTGCACGTAACAAAAACATTGCACAGAAAATATCTTTCTGTGATCTGCATAGTACACGTTCTTTGCAGCAGGCATTTTAACCCTCTGTGCCAGGGTTGGATTGGGATCAAAATTAGGTCCGGCACAAAATGAAAAAGTGGGCCACACTTGTGGATATTTACTTTCCATAAAATGTTGCTGTTAGTATCAGGCAAGTTTTTTTCCTCTCCCTTATTTTCCTTTTACCTTCCCCTCTTTTTGTCATTCTTATCCACTCTGTACGTTCCCTGACAAATTGTTGGATATACAAGGAAATTTGCAGTACTTTTAAAACTGCTTCACTGCTACAAAACCACCTCCCCCCAGAAAAACGAACGATGTGTGCTACGGCCAATCCGGCCTTGTATATATGTGAGTGGGGATGTATTAATGATGTGTATTCTTGGGTGTATCTTCAAGTACTTTGGTTGGACGTACAACATACTACATCGATGTAGTGATAATGACAACATTGAACAATATCAGTATCAATTTTATCTGGTGTGCATTTGGAACATTCACCTGTATGTCACACACCTGGCTTGGTGATAAAAATATGGTATTGTGCCACTCCTGTTTGTGGCCCTGCCATTTGTGTAGTAGATTCTGTTTGCAGTGTTGCTAGCATGGGGTACGGCAGGATAAAAAATAGGCATTTTTGACGCGTATATAGATGATCACCTTTCCAGGGAGTGCATGTACTGGTGCTGTTGGGAACCTTCAGGAGAGGCCTTTGAGAAGAAAAATAGAAAAAACACTCCTTGACCTCCTGGAGTTCCCAATTCAGTGAAGGACATCAACACGATGGGTGCAGTGGCAGAGGGATTGGGAGGGGGCTTTTGGGCCAGATCAGTCTAACTATCAGTCAGAGCAAGGTTCAAGGGGAAGGTAGGTGTTTCCGGGAAAACATAAGAAGTGAAAATTGAGTTTTCATGTTGCCTTGCAGCTGCTTAGTTGTTCAGTTCCTCGAGCATCAGTCTGCTCACCATTTCCTACCTCTCATGTTTGTTGTGTTTTCCATTCTTCCCTATTTCTTGCCTTTGTGATTCTCATAAA
Source organism: Pleurodeles waltl (assembly GCF_031143425.1). Classification (NCBI taxonomy): domain Eukaryota; kingdom Metazoa; phylum Chordata; class Amphibia; order Caudata; family Salamandridae; genus Pleurodeles; species Pleurodeles waltl. The sequence goes on along the minus strand of NC_090442.1, from coordinate 697,789,944 downwards.
CTGTGTGCTGTGTTTGATGAGCTGGTACCTTTTGCTCACTGCCTCTGCCTGTCTACATTCAAAGGGTTCTCCTGCCTCAGCATCTCTGACTTCGCGTCTTGGCCTTGTCAGGTCCTACAGGCCCTCTGAACTGCAGGATGGATTACTAGCACTCCTCAGACTCGATACCAGCATAACCACTGAGAGACCTGGTAAGCCCTGCACTTCATATCATGTATGAGAGGGCACTCTTACTTATTAGTCAAAATAATTCTCACCTCTCATTTCACAAGATTTTCGCATCATACTTAAAGTAAGTAAACATACCCTGGTGAGACTTATGTGCTGGTCATGGCTGACTGCTATGCCTGAGCCACGCCAGTGAAAAAGATGTCTGTCTCTCTTACTCACTCCTTTACCCCCATATTACCAAGAGAGATCACTGGCTTCTGAGTCTTGTTGCAACCTTTGGTGATATATATCTCTTTTGGCATTCATGACTGGGGATTAGCATCAGGATCATACGCCTCATTTCCTTAAACACTGAATACCACAACAGGTGGAGTTATGTACACCTTACCTGGCCTGATATTAAGGTTTCCACAACAGTCAGTGTGAGAGAACAGGGCTGATTGCAGAGGCCCCCTAACTTTTTGCCCCAAATTTTCACTTTTTGCTGGTGTTTTCCTGACTCTGATGGTGTCCTGGGTACTGCTAACCAGTCCCAGGGCCTGTGCTCTGTGTAAAATCAGTATGCAAATTAGGTAATTATAATTGGCTGAGTCAGCCTACCTATAAGTCCCTAGTATATGGTATGGCATGTAGGTTTAGGGACCCCAGCATAGGTAATGCGCCCATAGGTGCACTGCTGAGTTGCCCAGTGTCATTTTAAAGGCAGGCCTGCCTTGCTGGCTGCTTTTAAATTAAAGTTATATGCAAATTCGATTTTGGAATTAAAAGTAGTTCCAAAGTATTAAACTACCTTATTTTTACATATAAATCACCCCTAAGGTGTGTCCTGTGTGCCCCTACGGCTGGATGCCATGTAACTATAAGCAGGGACCTTATCAAAATAGTTTTATAAGCCCTGGTGAGGTAAAACAGCCAAATTCGTTTTCCCCTCATTGTAGTGAATGGCCTCCTTAGGCTAGAATGGGGAGACTTTATTTTAATATTAAAAGTCCCCTTAAGTAACAGATACGAAGAGTTTGGTATCAAATTAATTGTTATAATAAATCCCACAATTTCCAGATGTTGGGTTTAGTATAACTTGTTCAGGTAAAGAGTTTTAAACTTTACCTGAAAAGTTGCCAACTTTAGCCCTGCAGTGTTTTTGCTGCTGTGCTCTGATTGGCCAGCCTCTGGCAGCCTGGCCTGGCTGCCTTTATGAGGTGTGAAGTTTCCTGGCTTCACACAAAGAGATGTGCCTGTGAGACGAGATCTCCTCTCAGCAGATGGTGAGGCAGGAAGGGGGAGGGCTGGAAAACTGGTCTTCAAAGGCAGAGAAGGGCATTTGGAGCAACCCAGGAACACCACCACACCCTGCAAACCCAGGCAGTTAGGTGCCCCCTTGACTAGATTAGGAGAGGGCAGGAGGGGGTTATGTTTAGGATTTTTAGCCACACCAGTGGGTGGGCTCAGCCAGATGCAACCTCCAAAAATCACTTTCAGCCATGATGGATTTTTGAGGAATGTTGCTTCCTGGGATTGATTTTTGCCACACTTCCCAGAAAGTGGTTGTCACAGGGGGAAGGACCCTGCACCTGATTGGAGAACCTGGACCCCCCTGTTTTGAACCCAGGAGCAAGGATAAAACTGGCAGACCTGCACCCACACCTCAGTTACCTACCAAATCCGTACACAGGAAGAACTACAGAAGAAGGACTGCCATGCTGGACCCCTGGCCTGCACCTGCACCCTGCACTCTAAAGGACCAGCTGCACACTTTGGCTTCACCACAAGACGGACTTTGCCTGGCTTCAACTGGCTCAAGGAGGGACTCCTTGTTTGCTGCAGGTGAAAAATTGCTAACCAGAGTCCCCTGCACCAACTCCTGAAGAAACCAACCAGCTGACCACTGCCCAGTGGCCAAAAAGGAGTTATAGTCCACACCCCAAGGATCATCTCAGAGCTTCTGGAATCTTGGGGTGAGCTGTGGACCCCAAACGAACCTTAAAGGAACATCTGGGAAAAGATCCAGAAGTTTGGAGAAGTTTGGAGAACTTTTGAATAAAAAGCTCCATAGAGCAGAGGTCTTTAAACTGGGGGGCGGGCCCCCCTTGGGGGGCCTTAAGTGATCCCAGAGGGGGGGGCGCCAAACTCTGGCCAAAAGAAATATTATACAGATAACATGCCTTTGTTTTAAGCAGAAGCATGTTATTGCAGTTTTAAAAAGGTAACAGTACTTAACTGCAGTGTTTAAATAGGTTTAGACATATTTAAACATTGCCATCTTTCTAAAATAATTGTGAAAAATTCTGAGGGGGGCCCCAATGATTTTTATTTTTCAACTGGGGGTGCGCGGCATTAAAATGTTTGAAGACCACTGCCATAGAGGGACCGACCCGCCGCGGCAACTCTAGCCGGCTTGCCTCAACCGTGACCCGGCCTGATTTGCAGGTTCGTCCTGGTGAAGAAAATCTCCAAAAAAGAGACTAAGCACGAACGTAGAAAGTTGACCGGGACCTCCCATCCAGCGTATCCGAGGAGGGCTCCAAGGACGTTGGATCAAGATCCAGGATTGCCCCGGTCGAAGGGTTTTCACCTCGAAAAAACGACTAAGTCCGAAGGAAAATAGCGCCACCGAGGGCTGCCGTGACGCGTATCCGGAGAAGAGTTGCAGGAGGTCGGATTGAACTGGCAGGTTTGTCACGCTGAAGAAAATCTTCAGAAAAACGACTACGTCTGTAGGTAAAGTTTTGACCGAGGCCTCCCGCGGGCTGTAGCTGAGCCGGGCTCCATTGCTGTCGGCCTTAACCTTTGTCTTTGCCCCGGTCGAGGTGTGACCAGATGACCAAATTGGCGCTTTTTGTTTCTAGGTGCTAGAAAATAATAATTGTTTTAAAATTCATATCTCCGGTTCCTCTTATCAGATTTTAGTCATTTTTGTGTCATTTTAAAGATAAAAACATAATCTATTTTTATAAATTGGTTTTGGATTTTTAAATTGTTTCCTGTGTTTTATTTAAACACAGTTTTGTGATATTTGAATGCTTTACACTCTGTCTCCTAAGTTAAGCCTTGTCGCTCGTTGCCAAGCTACCAAGGGTTGAGCTGGGTTTAATTTACTGAGACCTAACTGGACCTAAGTGGAGGTTAGTGGCCCATTGCTAAGTGTAGGTACCTACCTGCCCTTACAAATAACCCATTTTCCAACAGTCAGACCATGGCGCTAGTCAGGATTCATGGTGGAGAGAATATGCTTGTGTGGTGGAGAGAGACAGATGCCTGATACTGGTCTGCCAGTAGGCACTGGCTTTGCCACCAGTACCAGTGGCAGCTGGGGACATTTGAAAGTGGTGGGGCGTAAAAGTTCAAAGTGCCCTGTAGGGAGTGAGTGTAGCGAGTGAGCCCAACCATCATAAGGGGGATTAGTGGGGTTTTCCACCAAGAAACGTTTTAAAAAATAGTGGGCAAATGGTGCATTTTAAAGCATATTTCAGAAAGCAAGAAGGTTAATAATTTAATTGTGAAAGTGCAGTTATGACATCAATAATAGGTAGGTTTATTTACATCATCTCTACAGCACAGTGTACAGCCAAACCTGTTGAAAACTATCAAGAGTTGCATTGGGATCTGGTTTGCATCAACACCGAAACATGTAAAAATCACATACAACATGCCACATAAACTGCCTTAACTCACAAAACATTCTGCATGATGAGCCATTTTCATGCCACAAAATTTAGTAAACCACACCACATAATTTCGTCCTGTAAAGCCACTTATTTCCAGTATCTTGGTTACCAAGATGGTGAGTAGTAGTCAGAGAACGTTGACTTGGACATAACTTATTACAGACATAGGAAATAAAAGCGGAGAAAATGTCAGTGGGAGATCCTCTAAGGGTAACGTGTGGAGGAAGGAGTAGGCGAGTTAGTGTCTGGTTCATTTCTTTGCCCAGACATGACAGAAAGGGGACTACTTGGTGTAGGATTCACATATCATCCATATTGATAGATATTTTTTAAGAGCGCTCGTTCTGGGGAAGCATAAACTCAGTATTCAGGACGTAACACAGTGGCTAGGGTTGACTTTACAAATAACAACTGGTTTCTACTTTTTTTTTTAGAAAAATTAGGATAATCAAAGACTGAGAAAAAACATAACTTTCTAACCTGTACCATACAGTTTGCATGCAGCGCTTTCATGGCAGTTCATAGCTCACTGTGCTAGATTATGATTGTAATTTATGAACTGCACAGTAACAAAAGGTTCTCTGTGACAAAAGCAGTATCCCACTGAGCATTGCAAATAGTGTTCATCAGACAACAGCTTACCTTCTATTTTTGTGTTGATGTGGTAGTTGGTGATCTTTGAAAGTAGTGGGCCATAATAGTTGCCCTGAATTGTAGAAAGAATAGCGTGATCTCTACCTTTTCTGTGGAGGATTCAGGATGGAGAGGCTCCTCCCACAAAGAAACAATAGAAAGAATGGGGCTGTAGGGTGCACCTAAAACACATTTTGGGATATATTTCCTAATAAGTTATAGACTCTGACTGGGCCTCCCCTAAATATTCAAGCCCATTTGTGTGTTTCAAGCCATCTTTGAAACCTGACACCCCCCAGGAGTTGACCACATTTTTTCCAAAATATGCTTCTGAAGATGCCATATGTCAAATATTACCTTCACTGGATTAAGCCAGTTATTTTGTCATGGCTGCTGACCAAATTCCGTGGATAAGCCTATTGTGTACAATATGCTTGTCCTAGAATTTTGACATTAGTGCTGTTTATACACTATGAGTAAGCTATATGTAAAAAAGTACAATCTGTGTAACCACATATAACACTGTTTCCAATCAAATTCAGAAAATTATGACACAACATTGGCGTATTTAATATCTTACCAATCATCCTTTGAAAAAACACGTTTTTCCATTCAAAAGGAGCATGAGCTTGAGGGATATCTTAGTCTCCACTAGACCTAAAGAAATAGGTATCCCAGGCCAGAATACACTGTGGGATCTTCCAAGGGTTATTGGCCATTACCCATGCGGACAATGTTCAGCCTACCCTCTGACAAATGGCATCAAAACTCTGGCCCATGGCCTTACCACCCCTGGAAACAACCACCCACACGAACTGCAATTCGAACAACACAGTGTACACGATTGAATGACCCTGTAAACTACGATATGTGGGAATGACCTCAAGAAAAATTAAGACACAGATAAGTGAAAATTGCAGCACCATTTGTTTAAAGGTCATCCATTAAGTTGCCTGCACATTATTTAGAAAAGGAAAACAAGCACAGATACATTTATTAGACAGTTATTGAGAAGATACTATATAATGACAATATGACAAAACTCTCCTCCTCAAGAGAGTACAGTATTGAGTGTACAGATTACAAGCTCATAAAAGCGGTCTGAATGATGATAGTCTTTGGACCCTACTGAATTCTGAGTCATAAGATCACCATTTTACTTTAAGCTTCCAAAACCCTTGCATCCCAGTTCTTTGCGAGTATACTTCTATTACACAACATTGTGTTATTATTTTAGAAAATGTTTGTGTCCCAATTGTTATTTGTGCAAACAAATCCATTAATGAGGGACAAGTGCAATAAAAGTATGCAGTAATTGACTAAGCAAGCAAATAAGGGACCTCCCATCTTGAGAGTTTTGCCAACAATGTGTAATAGACACGGGCAGTCAGATGAGAAACTGCACTACACTAAGAGTTCACTAGCGCAAGCACTATGACGACACAGCCCCTGCACTACGGAGTTTTGTGGCAACCATCAAGATGAGGTACTACATCACCCATGATTCTTATATGAGTGCGGATGCTGTGACATTGGGCACACGTACTCTGAAGGGCAACACCGACCGGCTCAGGCATAAAAATACCGCACTCCAACTGTAACAAAATGAGAAGTTGGGAGGAGAACGGGGATGCCGAAGAAGTTGCCAATGGCTTGCATCCCTAGATGAAGTAAGTTCGGAGGCTCCGCACCTCTCTCACAATGTAAACAAGTAAGTGGCATCTTTCCTCCAAATCATAGATACTCACAAACATTTTCCATGGGGCCACAAATTACGGTCTGTGGTGAGCCCGAGGGTTGCATTGATGTTAGCAGGAGGGGAGTGGGGCTTTTTGGGAGGTTAAATGGTGCAGGATACTTTATTTGCTTGTTTTCCTTTACTCCAGTTATCTTGTAAATAAAAGCATCCCCATTTATTTAACATCTTTCTAAATGTTAGTCCCCTCTTAAGTAAACAGCAGCCCAGTGCTGCTGTTATACTGGGGGCCTCATGTGAAGGTTAGGAGGGCTGCATGTGGCCCCAGGGCCGTACTTTGAGTATCACTGCTCTAAACTGTTCTCTTGCTTCCTTCTCTTTTTTCTATCCCTATACCGCAACATAAAATGTGGGACCTGGCGCTACTTCTAAAAAAAAATTAGCCTTTTCTTTGTAACAAGCATGATACACTTGCACGTGTATGACTACATGGGCATCCCCGCCCCTTCCTCCTAAATAGAAATATAGGATTCCCTAATAGGATAAGTGCTCTGTGTAATAAGACCTACACATACACAAATTGGGGGGGGGGGGGGGTTGGCATTGGTTTCACCAAGTATGGTTTATGGTCATGAAACTATCACATAGTTGGCATGGCATAAGCAGACTAGACACTGTTCTACGAAACAAATATCAATTGCATGTCTGCATGCAAATCACCGTGATATGTCAGCACCAATGTCTTGTGACATGGATCACGAATGAGTATGCATATCTCAATCAGGCACCATATACTGAATGTAAAGAAATTATGATAATTCCATCCTGACTATAGCAATCTGAATTTATGTTTCTCAAAAATATAGGAGTCAAATCCGAATATGGCCTCAAATAGGGGAGTAATATTTCACCTTGCATGCTTGATTGGTTTGCATGTGTTTGAATGTTACATAATAAGTTCCAGGGCAGTGTGATTGTCCTGATGAAAGCCCTGGACTCTATGGGCCACCTGCTAAAGGGCTGAAACAATTCGACCAGCAATTAGGGTTGTAGAGCCATTGTACTAAACAGCTGGCAATTCCTTTCATTAGAAACTTTGGCCCTGATTTCAATGCCAATGCGGCCGCACTCCCGCTGGGTCTATTTTGAGATCCCCGCTGGGCCAGTGGGCGGAAACCTGGTTTTCCGCCCACCGGCCCAGCGGGGATCTCGGCCGCAACACAGGAGCCGGCTCCAAATGTAGCCGGCGGTGTTGCGGCTGTGCGAAGGGTGCAGTTGCACCTGTCACGCTTTTCACTGTCTGCTAAGCTCCATGGGGCCGTGGCAGGGGACCCCGCGACTCCCCTTTCCACCAGCCTTTTCATGGTGGATTATACCACCATGAAAAGGCTGGCGGGAGGGGGACTCGTAATCCCCTGGGCAGCGCTGCAAGCAGCGCTGCCCTGGGGGATTACAACCGCCGGGACCAATGTGCCGGGAAACCGCCGGTCTCGGTGGTGCGACCGCAGTGCTTCCGCCGCGGTCGTAATTCCCAGTGAAGCACCGCCAGCCAGTTGGCGGTGCTTCCGACAAAACAGCCCTGGCGGGCTTTTATCCTTAGTGGGTTTGATGTGATTTTATTATATTTTGAGGACCCTGGTTCACATTATCAAAAGTGCTCCCTGAAACATAGTCAAGCCCATCCTGGTTTTTAGGGCAAATGATGAGACCCGATGATGAAGCATGCTACTACTAGAGTGGGTGAGGGTCTAACAGAAAGAAGAAGCTTTTCTCTACAGGCAGAGTGACTACCAGAGGACAGTCAGGGCAGAGAACTCCATACATAAAAAGGTAGGACAGGCCTCTCTTTACACATGGTGAGTCTTCGCAGTTGTAAACTTACTATTAAAATGCAGTCTTGACAATACTAATGAAGTGTAAACTTACAAAAATGGGTACCTTTACTTTTGTAAATCAAGCCCTAAAGGAATATCAGACTCATGATTCCTTTAGTGAAAATGTATCTAAAATATTTATAACAGTCTCATTAAAATGTTGGCCCTGTACTCGGAGGGCATAATATATGCATATGTTAAAAGAGTTTAACTGAGAGCTTGTGGATGACTCTAAAAAGCTGGTTTGTGATATGCACTCCACTCCTCTCAGTACAAGTCTGAACTGAATGCCATATTACACTCTGTCTAAACTACAGTAAAGCAAAGGAAACTGATCAAGTGCTTTGTCAGTATTACTTCAAAGTAATGCTGCCCCAGCTCTTCCTATCCACCACCTATGTTTGCTCGTTCCCCTAGCCCACTGCCCTGTTTGTTGGAAAAAAACAAATAGGGGAGTGGTTTGGGGGCCAAGGTCGCACAGATGGAGGAGGGTGGGAGAAAAGATCATGATTCAAAAAGAAGACAGGTGAGGTGAGTTAAAGAGGACAAGGACAATGGAGGATGGGAGATGAAAGGCTGGGGCAAACACATTGACAACGAAGTATGGGGCAAGCACACAGACAACAAAGGGTGGATGGTAAGAGCTGGCTGAAGCACACAGAGAGTGTATACGGGAGTGGACGGGGTAGCACATGGACAACAGAGGATGGGCAAGAGGTGAATGGGGGTGGAACACAGAATGGGGAGAAGTACACAAGGGAGACAACTGGAAAACACATACACTCTCATAGAGTGCTGAAATACAAAGAAAGAAGCAACACCTGAAAAAGCAAGCATTGAAAAAACCTTACAATGCATCCATGCTTCAAGTGAGGGATAAACACAAGAAGAGAAAGGAAAGCCTACAGAAGCTGACGAATAAGAAGCAAATGTATGAGAGTGACAATGGAGCAAATCAGTGGGAGCAATGTACAGCCTCCAAGCCCACTGTTAGGTAACAAAAGGTCTCACAAGAGTCTTAAGCAAGACCTGAAAGGCTTGAAGATCCACTTGTTCCACCTATTAATGATATAAGGACTTTCACCTTCTTTATACTCCACAGGCTGGTCTGGTCTCCTTCACAAAATCCATATTGTAGCCCCTCCCTTCCCCTTTCTCGTAAAGCATTGGAAAGCAACACAGTATTGAGCACAATAACAAAACAGTATATTAAAAAATATATGTATTCAGTAGAACGTTCAGGCTGCAAGCATGTTACTCCTAAGCAAGCAGGTAGCCAGAAATATTGGCTTCATTACGTTCCCAATCAAATGATCAATTTTTCCATTGTTTTCCCAACTTGCTGATGAATATTCTAAAGTTGAAGAGACCAGAACAATCACTGAACTTTAAGCAAGTACACTTTAATTTATCTGTAATCACTCAGACAGGGTAAAAGTCATTGTTCTTTCCAATATCTTACCTCAAATTTATTTTGTGCTATCAGACTTTCCATGGGATCACTAAAACTGCTGAAATATGCTATCCCCTTAGCATAGCCAGTTTTAAGACCTGTTTTTTTTAACTTTGTGCAAGAGACTAACATTTTGATTCAATCACAATGCAAAATCCAGGGCTCTGATCTACTTTCGACCACAATGAAAGTAGGATTGTACTAGCGGTAGGTGGTCAACCAGTGCGAACTAACTGCATTTTATTAGCAGTTAACTGATCTCTGAAGATTACTTTTTAACTTTTTCTCTTTTTTATTCCTCTTATTATCCCAAGGAATCGTGTCCCAATCATGAGAAGACGACTGGATAGTGAGAATCATTCACCCCCATTTCTGAGGATTACACAGAAACACATGATGTACCCCATACCATTTCAGCTATCATCCAACTGTCTGTACATAGCAACAAACAGGAATTGAGGTGTTTTACCCGCAAGGATAAGCACCTTTAACCTGTGTGCTTTCTTGGGTGATCATCTCCTAACGTAGAAACAGAGTAAGTACTGAAACATTTCAGAACTCTTGTTTCTTTATTTAAGCAAATAGACTATTGTGATTATTGAGAGTGCCCCATAGTTGATAGTGCCTGCTCTACTCCCACATATTTCTAAAGACTCGCATTACCACATGTGTAGGCGTGGGAGAAATGTTATTTATGCTGGAGTAATCAGAGTAATTGATTACCAAAATTACGCAACTATGCCAGCTTCAGTAATTAAGAATAATTTGTGGCAAAAATTCCACCGCAAGTGCTCAGTAACAATGAACTTAAAGACAGCGAGTGGCTGCTGAATTCTGCTGGTTGTGTCCTGTAGCATTTAGTCCTATTTTCTTAATGAAAAATGCTTTCTCAGGCCCATTTTGGACTCAAAGGTGCACTTTGAACAAAATAGTGTTAAATCCTGGATTATGCTTCTCACACAATTACACATAATTATGAGTAATTTCGCTGTAATTATGAGTAATTATGCTAGAAAAAAGTACAACAGGTATGCCCAACTATTTATCAATGTCTTGTCTATGATAATAGTTTATAATTGAAATGTAAAAATAAAACACATTTAGCAGCCAAATAGCTTTTTAATACACTGTAGATTTGCAATGTTATGCTCATATAATAACTTTTAAACTCATAAGAAAGAAGTGAAGACAATTTATACTAGAAGCTTGTCAGGGAGAAAAGAAACATTCATTAGTTATCAATTTATATGGCATTGGTGCAGCCAGCGGTTACCACTCTTGTCCCCTAAACTTGGGAAATATTGTACTGCTCGTTGACCCCTAAGTGTTGCTATCTGTGCATGGCTCTTAAAGTAGTAGTAGAAAAGCAGTCAAGGCATTTTTACTTATGAGTCAATTAGGGTTTCCTATTTATACACATCATGTTGCGAATGGCCATTTCTCCAGGGTCATCTCCAGACTGTTTGCCTTCCTTCTCCTCTTTGTTGACCCTGTTTTGTTGGCTTGAGGACTCTGAGCACTTTACCACTACTATTCAGTGCTAAAGTGCATGTTTTCTGTGTCTAAAACATAGTAACATTGGTGTCTCCATGATTGACACATTTGATTTTCTGATAAGTCCCTAGTAGAGTGCACTATGTGCACCCAGTGCCTGTAATTCAAATGCTACTAGTGGGCCGGCAGCACTGATTGTGCCATCCACTACAGTAGCCTTTCACACTTGCCTCAGGCCTGACACTACAGAGCCTGTGTGGGCAGTTTAAACTTCCATTTCGACCTGGCAAGTGTTACCAATTGCCAGACTCAAACCTTTCTTTTTATTACATGAAAGTCACCCCTAGGTAGGCCCTAGTTATACCCATGGGCAGGGTGCGGTGTATTTAAAAAGTGGGACATGTACTTTTAAGTTTAACCTATCCAGATAGTGAAAAAAACCTTAAACTAGTTTTTCACTATTGCAAGGACTATCTTTCCCATAGGCTCAATCAGTCAATCAATCAGGGGATTTGTAAAGTGCACTAATCACCCATGAGGGTCTCAAGGTAATGAGGAGGGGAGGGGGAGAAAATGGGGGAGAGGAGCTGCTGCTGCTCGAACAGCTAGGTCTTGAGAAGTTTCCTGAAGGTAAGGAGGTCTTTGGTTTGGCGCAGGTGGGTGTGAAGAGTGTTCCACGTTTTGGCGGCGAGGTGCAAGAATGATCTACCGCCAGTTCTTCGGACGCATGGGATGGTTGCAAGTGCGAGGTCGGCAGATCAGAGATGCCGGATTGGGGTGTAGGTGGAGAGTTGTTTGTTGAGGGATTCTGGTCCGGTCTTGTGCAGTGCTTTGTGAGCATGGGTGAGGAGTTTGAAGGTGATTCTCTTGTTGACTGGGAGCCAGTGCAGGTTTTTCAGGTGGTCTGTGATATGGCAGTGGTGGGGGATGTCCAGGATGAGGCGTGCAGAGGCGTTCTGGATGTGTTGCAGCCTCTTCTGGAGTTTGGCCGTGGTTCCTGCGTAGAGGGCATTGCTGTAGTCCAGTTTGCTGCTTACGAGGGCTTGGGTGACTGGTTTCGGTGGGTATCCATTTGTAGACCTTTCGGAGCATGCAGAGCGTGTTGAAGCAGGAGGAGGAGATGGCGTTGACTTGCTGGGTCATGGATAGTGAGGGGTTCAGGATGAATCCTAGGTTGCGTGCATGGTCAGTGGGAGTTGGAGTGGCTCAGAGAGTGGCAAGCCACCAGTAGTCATCCCATGCGGAGGGGCTGGAGCCGAAGATGAGGACTTCCGTCTTGTTGAAATTGAGTTTGAGGCAGCTGCTCTTCATCCATTCGCAATGGCCTTCATTCCTTCATGGAGGTAGGTCTTGGCGGAGTCCTTGGTGAGGGAGAGGATCAGCTGGGTGTCGTCAGCTTATGATATGAGGTTGAGGTTGTGGGATCGGGTGATGGTAGCGAGCGGGGCCATGTAGACTTTGAAGAGGGTCGTGCTGAGGGACGAACCCTCGGGTACGCTGCAGATGATTTCAGTGGCCTCTGAGCGGAATGGGGGGAGGCGGACTCTCTGGGTTCTGCCAGTGAGAAAGTAGGTGACCCAGACCAGGGCTCTGTCGTGGATTCCAGCATTGCTGAGGCGTGAGCGTAGAGTGTAGTGGCAGATGGTGTTGAACAGGGCCGAGAGGTCCAGGAGGATGAGGGCCGCGGTTTTGCCGCTGTCCTGTATGGTTCTGATGTCGTCTTTGGCGGTGATGAGATCGAATTTGGTGCTGTGGTTGCTGTGGAATCCGGATTGGGATGGGTCGAGGGTACGGTTCTCCTCTAGGAAGCAGGTTAACTGTCTGTTGACGGCCTCTCAATGACTTTTGCTGGGAAGGGGAGCAGGGAGAAAGGTCAGAAGTTCTGGCGGTCCTTTGGGTCCGCCTTAGGTTTTTTGAGGAGGGCGTTGATCTCGGCGTGTTTCCAGCTCTCCCGGAAGGTGGCAGACTCAAAGGAGCTGTTGATGATCTTCTGTAGTTGGGGTGCGATGATGGAGCTTGCTTTGTTGAGAATGTGGTGAGGGCAGGGGTCAGATGGAGAGCCAGAGTGGTAGGTGTTCATGATTTCTATGGTGTCGTTGTCATTGACGGGGGTCCAGGAGAGCAGGAGGTTAGTCGTAGGTGAATCTGTGGTGTTGGTGGTTGCCGGGGGGGGGGTCTTGGTGCTGAAGCTGTCGTGGATGTCTGCAATCTTGTGGTGGAAGTAGGAGGCTAGGGAGTCGTAAAGGTCTTGGGATGGCGGGATGTCGTTGGCATAGGAGCTGGGGTTGGAGAGTTCCTTCACAACGTTTAAGAGCTCCTTGTGGCTGTGTGCATTGTTGTTGATTTGGTCTTTGAAGATGCTTCTTTTGGCTGCTCGGATGAGTTGGTGGTGTCTGCGGACAGCGTTTTTGAAGGCTGTGTGTTTGTCCAGAGTCCGATCTTGGTGCCACTTTCTTTCGAGTCTTCGGAAGCTTTGCTTAGATTCATGGAGGTCGGCGGTAAACCAGAAGGTCTTTTTGTCGGTGCATCTATTGGAGGGATTCTTGATTGGGGTGAGAGTATTGGCACAGGTGTTGACCCATTGCCTGAAGTTGCGGGCAGCTGCATCAGTGTTGGTGGTGTCGATGGGTGAGTTCTGGGAGAGGGTCGCGATAAGTTGGTCTTTGGTGACCTTGTTCCAACTGCAGTGGGGGATCTGTTGTGGGTGGTGGTGTGTTATGGGTTTCTTGAAGGAGAAGTGGATGCACGGTGGTCTGTCCAGTGGAGTTCGGTGGTGTGGCTGAAAGAGACATGATTGCTGGGGGAGAAAATAGGGTCGAGTTTGTGTCCTGCGGAGTGGGTTGGTGTTGTGACAAGCTGTTTGAGGCCAAGGTTGGAAAGGTTGTCGAGCAGCGTGGCGCTGTTGTTGTAGTTGGTGTTCTCGAGGTGGAAATTTAAGTCTCTGAGGAGTATGTAGGCTAACCTTAGGGTTGCCTTAAAACACCTCTTAAGTGTAATTTCCAATTGGGAAAAAATAGGAATGTGGAGTTTGGTGCCTCAGGAGTCACAGTTTAAAAAGACATCTTTTGGTGAAGTTGTTTTTTAAACTGCAGGTTTAAAACTGCAGGTCTGAAAATACCACTTTTAGAAAGATGGCATTTTCTTACTTTAACCATTCTGTGCCTTAGCCTGTCATTGAATACACGTCTGGGTTTAGGTGACAGCTACAATTGTGCATTCTTTCCAGAGAGCCACAAACATGAAGGGCTGGGTGTGACAGGAGATACATCTGCATAGTGATAGCCATCCTGGTTAGGGACAGGGGGCGGTAGTTCACCCTTACATCTGAATCGGTTGTGCTCTGCTCTCACACAAAGGGTTGATTACCCACTACTGGTAGTCTGGAGCCAGAGCCAGGCCATGCACTTCAGAGAATTCAGAGAATTCTTTTGAAGTGACCCCTACACCAAAGTCCATTTTGGGTTTAAGTAATGGGCCTCTGACACCATATACTCAAAACGGAGGACATTCTACCAGAAAGAAGGACTGTTGTTTTGTTAGGAGCGACTGTCACTTTGATGTTTGCTCTGCTGTGCTGGCCTGCTGCCTGCTACTACTTGGCTGGAAGTGAGAGGACTGGATCTAAATGTCTACATCCTGCAATATAAAGTTTCTCCAAAGGCCTGACATAGGTTGCCTCTTGTTTCTGAAGTCTCAAGGATATCAAAGACTTCACCTGCATCTGGCTACCAGCACCAAGGTTCCTCTGCTATGAGTCCTGTTCTGCCAAGTGGTGCCAAATCCAGCAGGTGAGTGTGGTACAGCAACCGAAGAACTGATGCACAGGTACATCACTTGGCCCGCGCTCCATTGTGGTCGGATTTAACATTTGGATTTGCCCTGGTCCAGCCTGACCATATAGCCCCGGTTGGAACTAATGACTTCTAAGCACTGCATTTTGATTTAATCTTTGAAAATTCATACCTTGACTTGTGTATTTTGGATTTTTGTCATTTTGGTCTTGTTTGACTCAGATAAATATTGGCTATGTTTCTAAACTGGTGTGGAGTCCTTTTGTGGTGTTTTCATTGTGTTACTGTGTGTGTGCACAAATAATTTACACATTGCCTCTTTTGTTAAGCCTAACTGCTCTGTGCCAAACTACCCGAGGGTGAGCACAGGTAAGCCTTTAGTGTGTTTCTTACCCTGACTAGGATTGTGGTCCCTACTTGGACAGAGTGCAATCCTCTGTCAACTAGAGACCCAATTTCTAACACATTATGACACAAAGTACCCACATTCAATGAAGGTCAGTGTCAAATTAGAGGCATAGATAGCATTAGAAAAAGAGCAGTCTTTATTTACACCAGCAAAATGTAAAACAATTAAAAATGAAAATATCACAACTGTGCAGTATCAAACCTTTACCAGTGGTGAGTGAAATTAAAATTTGCCAGAGTTGGCAAACTTCATCTGTCATCATTTGAGCAAAGTTTATAAATTGTCTCTTTAGGAGATTATTTCTATGAAATATGTTGACAGAAAATGCTTTTGTATGGAATTTGTATTAGACCCGACAGCCTTAGGGTGGTCTTCCTCCAACTTTTTGCCTGCCTCCCTCCATGTTTCTGATTTCCTTTTTGCTGGGTCTAGGACTCTGCACACTTTACCACTGCTGAACAGTGCGAAAGTGATTGTGCTCTCTCCCCTAAACATGGTAACATTGGCTCAAACCCACTTGGCATATTTAATTTACCTGTAAGTCCCTAGTAAAGTGCACTAGATGTGCCCAGGGCCTGTAAATTAAATGCTACTAGTGGGCCTGCAGCACTGATTGTGCCACCCACAGAAGTAGCCTCTTAACCATGTCTCAGGTCTGCCATTGTTAGGCCTGTACGTGCACTTTCACTCCCATGTCGACTTAGCATCTAAAACTACTTGCCAGGTCTTAAACTCCCCTTTTCGTCCATATAAGTCACCCCTAAGGTAGCTCCTAGGTATCCCATAGGCCGGGGTGCTATGTAAGTAAAAGGCAGGACATGTACTTATAAGTTTTACATGTCCTGGTAGTAAAAAACTCCCAAGGTTGTTTGTCACTACTGTGAAGCCTACTCCTCTAATAGGCCAGCATTAGAGATCCCCTACTATGCTTTTACGTTGTAATCTCTGATCTGAGAGGAATGGACTTGTCATATTTGGTATGGTTGGAATGATAGTAAGAAATCCTGCTTACTGGTGAAGTTGAATTTTACATTACTATTTCAGAAATGCCACTTTTAGAAAGTAGGCATTTCTTTGCACTTTCTGCCATCTGTACCTTACAGCCTGTCTACAATCCACGTCTGGTCTGTGCTGGTCCCCTTGTGCATTCCACCCAGACAGCCACAAACACAGGACACTCAGCTGCATCTGCATCTGCATTCATCTGCATACAGATGGGTTTCTCTAGGCAGAAAGGGTGGAGGGGCTCTCTCTTATACTTCTAAGACCAGTGACCTACTCTTACACAAAGGACTGATAACCCCCTGCCTTCTGGCAGACAGAGCTGGGTTGAAAGGGGAACTTGTGCACTTCAAAACCACTCTTTGAAGTTTCCTCCACTTCAAAAGCACTTTGGGTATATATACTGGGTATGTGACCCTCCCAAATTAGCCACTTCTGGGCCTGCAACTCTGTCAGAGGGACTGCCTGGCTGCCCAAAGGACTCATCTGGAATGCTTTGATGAAGGGACTGCTCTCCTGCTTGTTGCCCTGCTGCATGCTGGCCCCTGACCCTGCTGGAAGGACTCTGCCTTCCTCCACAAGTGCTCTCCAAGGGCTTGCCGCCTGTTCTGAAGTCTCAGGGTCAGCAAAGACTTCTCCAAAGAAAAGAAAATCCCCATGTATTAAAAAATCAATGTAACGCCTGCAGAAGTTGACGCAGCGCCTACCTTGCAGCTGGAAAATCTCAGCATTGCTTACCAGATCGCACCTGCTCCTTCCTACCAGCACATTCTGGATTTTCAATGCATTGTCCCTGGGCATCAAAATACCCTTGCATCCCAGTGAGAAACAAAGGCTGCGCTACTGGAAATCTATGCATTGCCTTGCAGCATGGAAAGAAACGACAAATTGTCTTTGCCATGCCGGAAAATCCAACTCATCGCCTTACTTTTCAACGCACCTCCTTCTCTGCGGCTCCTTTGCTTTGTTGTTTTTGATGCATCCCAGGTACTGTGTGTTAAAAGAACACAACCACTGATTCATAAGGATTGAGACTCATTTAAATCCTTAAAAAGTGATATTTTGACTTGTGCATATTGGATCTTTGTCGTTTTGGTCTTATTTTATTTAGGAAAATATTATCTATTTCCTAAACTGGTGAGAAGTACTTTTTGTGGTGTTGTCACTGTGTTAATGTATGAGTTACTGCACAAATACTTTACACATTGCCTTCTAAGTTAAGCCAGCCTGCTCTGTGCCAAGCTACCAGAGGGTGAGCACAGGATGATTTTGGTTGTGCAGTGACTTACCCTGACTAGGATTGTGGTCCCTATGTGGGCAAGAGTGGATGCCTTTGCCAACTGAGACCCAATTTCTAACACTGGTGATCAGCGGTGAGGATAGGACTTGTGTTTTTGCAGTGCCATACAATAGCTATGTGTACACTACCTACCCAAATGTAAAGACTATTTAAATTTTTTTCCTTTCTTGCAAATTTTCCCAGCTTCACATTTTTAAGTTCTCCCTATACATCATGTCTCTGGCTGGTTCTGCAAATGGAGCCATGGAGTTTGAGCTGGTTAAGCTGGATGATTATAGTGTTAGCCAGTTGAAAAGCTTCCGCAACAGGATGGATGTAACTACCGAAGGAGCCACCAAGAAGGTGGAGTTCCAAAAGGTGCTGAGGACCTGGGCAGAGTCCCGCACCTGGGGGGATGATGAGTTGGAGGAGAAAATATCAGTTTTCACTGTGTTACTTTATGAGTTATTGCACAAATACTTTACATATTGCCTTCTTGGTTAAGCCTGCCTGCTCTGTGCCAAGCTACCAGAGGGTGAGCACAGGATAACTTAAATTGTGTAGTGACTTACCCTGACTAGAATTGTGGTCCCTTCTTGGGAAAAGGTGTAAATCAGTGGTTGTCAATCTGTGGTCCGGAGACCCCTGGGGGGAACATGAAGCTTCCTCGGGGGGGTTCGTGCCTGCTTGGAAAATGAAATAATCTTAACAGATTAGGTCCCAAGCTTTAAATAATGACTCAGTGAGGAGTCCCCAGATTCCAATAATGATTCAGTGGTGGTCACTGGGTTCCAGTAATAATATGTGGGATCCACAAAAGGCAAAATGTTGTGAACCACTGACGTTTCCAAAGTTTTATGAAAAATTTCACAATGATGTGGTATGAAATACCATTGCACCTTCACACACACATACACATGTTTACAGCTTGACTCTAAATCATGACTTTGCAACCATTATCCCAGTCTCAAGAGGTGAGATGTAGGTCCCTGGTATGGCTGGCTAAGAGAATAGTCTTTGGGGGCAAAGCTGGAAAAATATCTCTTTGCGGGCAAAGCTGGGTGAAGTCCACAAAGGCAGGCAAGCTTTTGTGAGTTTGCCATGGCAAAGTTTAACCTTCCTGAAGTATGCATCGTGGACTGGCATCACACTTATAATGAAGCACTGCATGAGAGGGAAATGCATGAGTCCTGTGTAGAGGCACGGCAGAGAGGCTTCAAAAAGGGAATTTGCTGGGGAGGTGGTTCTAATGTCGCTGGGGATTAGTGCTTGCGATGAATGAATGCCTTTAATGTATGATTAATAAAAATCTTTATAATATAAAATGTTGCAATAATTCAAGTAATAAAACACTGATTAATTAAATCAGGAACCCAAAGCATGTTAATAGATGAAAAACAATTGCCAACTGTCTCATTAAAACACGTATTAAAGTGCAGAATTCGAAATCTGATGGACCTAGGAGAAGCAAGAAATAAAGCAGTAGTAGGTGAATACAAACAGTACCTTAAAGTGCTTCATCAGGGTTAAAGTGCTTGCCTTTATCTTTCCGCATTTGTCTCTTGGGCCAAGTTAAGATGATTGCCTGCTATAATGCCTGCCTAGGGCATCAGAGGATTGTTTAGCTGTTTGGATTATTTATCCAGCAAGGCTATAAAGTGCTTAAAGATATTTCATCTCCTAATTAAAAGTGTCCCAGCTGAGCGGTCAGTTCCCTTGCCTACTGTCTCTAGGTAGGATTGCTGCCATTGTTTGTCTCTTCCAAGCATTGCTGCATAATACTGATATATTTTCCGAATTTTGCCAATTCCATCAGCTCTGTAAGAGTGAACACCAGATTCTTAACCTCGTTACATGTTCGAGTGCCGTAGGCGAGAAAAAGTGGGGAGTAGTGCATAGGATGTGATGGGGACAGTTTTAGGTACCAATTATTAACCCACTGCCCCTTGGGTCTGTTAACTCAGATCCAACCATTTACTGCAGCTGTAAGGGGCTACTGAAGCTTCCTATTTAAACAAAAAACCTTTGGAAACTACACATCTTAGGAAGCTGGCTAAGGTTAAAAAAAATATGCCAATCTGTGAGTTACATGACTTCAGAACTTCGCACATCCATTGTTGTAAGATCTGAATGCACATCCTCACACTTGGATGAACAATCTTTCACTCACATTTTACTACCATCATTCTTTTATATATAGGATGCACCACACGCTGTAACTATAGACCCAGATTTACTTACTCTTTCTGCTAGGGTGCAAACCCGATGCAAGGTTTTGTGATGGAAAGTTCCCAAAGTAACACAAAGCTGCGGTATGCACTACTTTGAGCTACTTTGCATCAAGTGGCAAAGAACAAATCTGAAGTATCTTAGTAAATAAATAGGGCACATTTTTTCTCTCTCCCTATTTTAGTTGCTGCGCTGCTTTGTCTCAAATATTAGTAAATCTGAGGCCTAGTGTGCAAACGGTTGTCTGTGCTCCTTTGTTCCAGTGCTTTCACACTTGCAAGAAACACATCATTTAAATTAATTGAAACCATTTTTTAAATAAAATTGCAATCTCTCTTGCCTCAAAGGCGGAGGTTGTACCAACTGCACTGTCTGGACTGAAATGTGCACGGATTTTGTTGGTTACCTAAACTGAGGATGAAAGCCGCAACAAACAGAAAACTGTAGCATACCTGTCTGACTGCTCCAGCCTGTCCAGTCCAAGACTTTCACAGGTTTGTTCCGGGTGTATTATGCCTTCACTGTGACCTTCCATGTTATGATTCATGCTTCCAGAACAGAAGATGTTTTTAGCTGCGACGACTGAAGCACACTTCACACCGATCACCAGAAAGGAGACAAATCATGCAATTTTTGAAAGTTCAAACACCTAACACTACACACCAGGGATGGTGCAGTACAATGATTCTTGTGCATGTTTTACAACAACACAGAAATAAAGAAATAACATGTTGTGGGGGGGAGCACATTACAGTGAAACATGCACATAAGAAAAAAATCTAAGAGCTCTTCTGTCAGATAACTTCTGGTGATTTGATTCTCCATCGCCTTATCCGTCACCTTTCTGGGCCGGTGCATGTGCTGATTCTCTAGTGGGATCCAACGTGCTAGGTTGTTCTCTGGCAAGATCATACTGCTTTTGCTTCGAGGTAGCTTTCAGTACAGCCTGGTCCCCAACCAAAGTACACAGATTTTAACCACAGATGTGTGTATGTAGCCATTGGTTTGGTAGATGAAAGATTCAGGGTAATAACAGGCATTCTCATGTTAAGAGTTTATTGACCTTTATATAATCTCTTAAAAATGTCAAAAAGTGCCTCTTTTCAAAAGTACTTGGAAGATTTATCAATATAAAGAACAAATAAACACTGTGAAATGAATAATGGAGCACAGCCTTAGAAAGGATGTTCAAGTCTCTGACACCTAACACACGACCGCCATTAAAAAATAAATCACTGCTTCTGCTATGCCAGTATATTGTAATGTATACCAATCTAATTTTTAATCTGTCCTCTGTTTTGTAAATGCTTTATCTTGCTTTTATTTCAATTCCCCGTGCGGTGCTCTTGGAAGTAGTTGCCATGTTCCTGAACCATGAATCACACAGCACATTTTCAAAATGATCACTCTAACATCAACAACACTAAAATAAGGCATTGGGTCCCACGGGCCCATAACAAACAAAATCTGCGTTTCTTACTAAAATTCAACATGGGTGTTAATGTCAGTCATTAAACCAACCTGTTGCTATGGAAAACCACACAGTGTATGGATAAATTGACTTCTGTTCTCAGCAGGTTGTTGACAGGAAGATTTCACTTTCCATTATATTCCAGAGCATTAAATCTTTACTTCAGTGTCTTCTAAATTCTCAAACTTTGAAACTGCCGAGCGACCATCACAGATGTTCGAGCGATCTCGCCCATGGGAAAATATGTCAGTAGTGTGCACCGTGAATGTCTGTGGTTAAACTTCGATGATTGTAACGGAGCGCATACCCCAGAATTGTACACGACAAGGAACTGTCCCTGGTGGCTAATTCAACTCTGTAAAGGGGAATCCAACATACATAGACATTCCCATTCATTGATTGATTAACACTCCCCCTTAAAAGGGCCCGAGGGGACCGTCTGTTCCAGCCATCATTGACAGGGCCCTTTTAAAACAAAGACACTTCTTAAAAGACCTGCTCAAAGCTGTACAGGGATCGCAATTTGCAACAAGCAATAAAATTGTCATAATTTAAGTGTAGACAAAGGATTTGAAAATACTTCCAGATACCAAAGGAAAGAGCGGTCGTCCAGGAGCGATGGGAGCACTGGTAGGAAATCTCGCAGCTTTGCGTGGTTTGTCAGCGTCGCTGCTTCATTTGCATCAGGATGGGACACGTCTTATGGAACGGAAACTTACAAAGTGGAGCCTCTGCTTGTACAGAATGTTTTAAGGAGTTACACCACAAAACAGGCCCGTTTTGTGCTCCTAGTTTGATTTACCCGAAGTACGTGGGTGTAATATAAAAAAATCACACATCCTTACCTACATTGGCGTTGAGGTAGAATGAGCAATGCATTCTGGGACTTGTAGTTTTGGCTTCCACGGGCTAGGCCCAGACATACAAAGTGCTCTGGTCTAGACCACGGGATAGAGAGGCTTTGGATGAATGGGCATTTGGTAACTCTGCTTCTGTGATTTTCTTTCCAGAGGTGACTGGTTAATTAACGGTAATCTTCATTATTCCATTTCCACTCTTCACCATCACATTGAGCTATTGGTGAGCACATGGGGCTATTGAGCTCTAGCACCTTCTCCCACCAGATGAATCCCTAATTTAAAAAACGTCACTGCTTCCCATCCCTCCAGCATAAATCCTGTCACATGTTATAAAAGATGAGACCGCCCACCTTGCATCCTGCAGTACCAAGCAAGTGAAGCCAAAAACTCAATCAACAGGAATGTGAAGGGATGGGAAGCTTGGACTTTGACAAGAAGTAATGACCTTCTACTAAACTTAACAGGGAAGCTGAAAACTCTGTTGAATCACTCCCTTCCAGCACCTATCTATAATGCTTTACAAAAGTATTAGGGGAGTTCCAAATGGCCGTGTTACAGATTTCACACACTGCAGCTCCAGTGACTGCTGCCCAGGAGGCCTCCATACCTCTGATAGACCTACCCTGAGCCACACCTGAATGTGTATACCTCTTGACTCATATGCAAACATTCTAGCCAGTTTCTTGGCCCTGTCTCCTAGATGTCTGCAGGAACAAAAGGCATCCTGCTCAGGAGTTTTGTTACCAGCGCCCCTTCAAATGCTGCTTTACATTTGAAGCTTGCCTTTTGCGCTAACACCCTTTGCAGCCTTCCTGAGGGAGGGGGGTCACACCTTGTTCTCTGGCTACTGCTTTTGATCCTTGGCCTAGGAGTCCTTCACATGTCTCCGCAGGTGGTCAGTAACCCGTCTTTGTGTAAATGGCTTTTGTGAGGCCACTGTACTACCTCGAGTACAGGGTAGCAACTTTCTAAAAGTTGCTTAAAATTGATAGTGACATTAAATCCAATCTGACCATCAGCCCAGGATTCATTGTCCCATTGATTTGATACCTTACTTGACCCTATTAGATGGCCCCATTTAGGAGTCAGACATGTTTAAGTGTAAACCGTTTAACCCTGTGTTAGCCAATGGGGCTCCTAACCTTCCCCAGCAAAATTACAATTTGGAAGTGTTGCTGGAAAGACACATGAAAATAAAATGTCTAACTTAAGATATATTACTCCCCACCACAGGACTTGGTAGGTCTGCTTTAGGGGGGTGTCTGACATATACACTTAAGGGAAATGGGCCCTTTGCTTTTAGAGTTAATGGCAAAGTCAAGTTAGCAGTGTGGAACATTGCCCTTTCAGCCTCCAGTTGCCAGGCTGGGGTGCCTTTCATGTTTTGTACACACAGGATGGCACAAACAGTGCTGCAGTCCTGTATGGGCACTCTGCCTTCCATGCCCGGGGTTTCTGTTTACCATATACTAGGGACTTATAAGTAAGGCAGTGCTTTCAATTGGGGATAACCAATTCAGCATACTTTTGTATAGGGGGAAACAGTGGCACTGAGGTCTTGTTAGCAGGCCTCAGTGCACTCTCAAAGTCGAAAAATCAGCAGCATCAGTCCCAAAAAAGTGGGGGTTGAACATGCAAAAAGATGCATTTCCTCACAAGTAGCATAATCCTGCAAAATCTATGAAGAAGATAATTGTCTTCCGAGGCAAAGAGATCGACCTTCGGGAGGCCAGACTTCTCCACTAACTGATGGTATGTCTTATCATTAAAGACAGTGTTGACATTGAGGGCAAAACCATCTACAGTATTCTTTATCTGGAATATAAATCACTTTAATGACTGTCAAGTTATGTACTGTACTGCACACAAGCAAATTTCTGGACCAAACCTGTTCAACGGCTGAATTCTGCAGCTGCACTGATATCTTATATAACTCGTTACAATCCTGTTTGTTCTTATTTGCACCTCCTGTTGGACTGTTAGTGGTGGAAAGCCAAGATTTGCATTCCGTCCAATTGGAGGATTCTTTCCTTTTGTGTGCTGACAACTGTCCCTTTTCTGAACTCTGTTGCAGCACAGCCCTGTCTATCAGGCTGACATCTTTACAAACCACCTTGTTTAGGATGAAGGTGCATGGAGATCCTTTCTGTAAATTCGCCTCCTGTTCCCACAACTACTCTGGACAAGCAGGAGACTCATGGATTTTCCTGATCTTAATTGTTTGACCCCAGATCCCAATAGGATAACACATGATTCATTAGTGGATATGTATGTAATCTGGCCTAGAGAAGGATCATGATTATGGATGCCATCAATTCTTGCACTGGGCCTGGGTAAAATTTAAATTATGCCAGAGTAATTCAAGTAATTTCGTGAATGTTGTGTTACATTTGTTTATGCAATTACTTTATGTAAAAACTTACAGAGAATGCCCAGGAACAACATGGCATGAGCTGTTTTTGTTCGTGGTGCTCCTGTTTAAACGCAATCTCATGCCAAAAATTGCCACAAGAATGCATTTCAATCTAAAATTTAGCACAAGATTAAAGATTTGCATTTCACATAATTACATATAATTTCGTGTAATTTTGCTATAATTCACTTAATCTGAGGTTTATTTTACAGAGTATTGAAGTCAGAGTTAAGAGTTACCTCAGTGACCTTTGTTGATAAGCATTCAGGGGGTAGATGCTCCTGGTCCTTGTGAGTCCTGTGGTGTCAGAATGGATCTGTTTCACTTGTCCGTAATCAGCATCTAAGTTAGTGCTTGTTGGTTTTCTCTTCCATCTTCAGCATCTCAGGATTTTTATTTTTTTGGTTCACTGGGCAGTATTTGGGGTGCTCCGTGTTACTTCTGGTCATTATAAGGACTGCTTCCTTCTCTCGACTTAACTTTCCTGTGTGAGTGGTCTCTAAAGCCTTTGCTGATGATATCACCATGGTGCACGTTTATTGTTCGATTCATGGGAAATTTAGTTTTTCTAGATGTAATGCTTAAGAATGCTTGTTGTTTTCAGATAAGATATTCTTTTTTGTGTCAATGCAGTGGTGTAATCTGGAAGTTGTGGTTCTGATACTGGAGGTTCAACAACTAATGATTTAAATCTCAGAGATTATGAATGTTTTGAACTGTCATCCTTTGCCATAGCAGAAATACATTCTGGAAATTATAGTACTAGTAGTGTCTTAGAATATCCACTTCGAGCCTTCAAATCGAAACTTGCAGTGTTTTCAGTATCATGTGAAGATGTTTGCAATTTCAGCCATTTCGTTTAAGCCAGTTTCAACTGTGCACAGACGTAGTATTATATGTGCCTCTTGTCTTAAAAATACAGAATGCATAACTCATGTAGTTGTTGCAACCTGTTTTAGGACCATTCATTTTAGATTTGATAATGCATGGTTACTTTCCAAGAAAGGATTGGCCAAAGGGAAACTTAGCCCCAGATTTATTGTTAGATTGTGTTGTCCAGGTGACATGCATGGTGTTGCAAGGGCAACACAATCCTTAAGTCAGATTTACAAGCAATTCAAGACCACCTTGCATGGCCCTGCAGTGCTTGGTAAATCTGGAGTCATGCAAGGCAGCGCAAGTTGCTGCCTTGGGGGAAGGTGTTCCATAAGGGGACGTGTTGGATGTTCGATGTATCTTTTGACTACGCTTAGAGTAAATCCCTCCACAGGTTACAAATTCAATTCAAACCATCAAGCAATATCAATTATCAACATTAATAATCTTTGGAGTCAGTAATCTCATGCACCATGACCCCTTTGGCCATGAATAACCACACCTTTATGAAAAGATTAGAAAGTTTGTTTCCCTAAATTAACAGTGCTAATATCCCATAGCTTAGTCTCAAAATCAAATGGTATACATACAAAAACAACACTGGTTGACCAAAGCTTCCAAAGAATCTCAATTTAACTAAAGCATGAATTACTATACACTCAAGAGTTACAGTACACATCAATAGCAAAAACAACTGCGCAATAGAAAAGCAACTGAGTAACATCAATTATTTATTAATAGCAACCTATTAGCATTTTAGGATTTCCTCTACTAACCTGATTAGAATAGCATGTTTGGGCTTCATGCAAAACATTTTAGGCAACATCAATTTGGAAAACATCTAGCTATGGCTCTATAATAATTGCAGTTGGTACCTAGAAACAAAAGCCAAAATACAACAAGAACAATAGCATTTTGTAATACTTCTCCCCAGTATGGATCAGCAAGCTGCGATTATCTTCGTCAACTGGACATCTGTTCGGTCAGCATCAGCATTGGACCATGAAAGGAAATGGTTCAGAACCAGGGACTCTAAGCTATCTGAACCATTTGGAAAGACAAATCTAAGGGATCAGCATTCAGCAACAGAAGTTTAAGCAATAAAGTTAAAAGAATTCTCTAAGTAGGAGAATCAAAATAGAAATGAGCATGGAAGGTGAGAATGATCGGAATGGCACACTTCTCCTCTGTGCAGACAGGCTAAGTTAAAATCATCTGAAACACTTCCCATGTCACCATTGTTCAAAGAATCGTATTTTACTTTCAGTCCAGTGAAGGTAGAACTTCAAATCTAAGATATAACTAAACTGTCTTCCACCTGTCGATGATTGGCTCCTCTCCTTCTGTTCCCAATGACAGGTTTGTCAGTTATTAATTTTGTATCACTCCATTCTATAGTCAGTGCATCCTATGTTAGCTCCTGGGAACACACTAAACTATACAATGTAACAGTAACTAATACAACACATTCTAGTAAACAGTTCTCATTGGAAAAGAAAAACGTCTGCTAGTGTTTGGTCAACTTAATACATGTATTAATTTCTTCAAGCAAACATTTCTCACTGCGATATCTTAACAGTGCATTTTAACATGAGGCTGTGCAACAAGTCCAAGACCTCGCTAACTTAAGGCCTACAATTAGTAAAGCAAATACATAATACAGGATACAAGGATTTTATTTGAAATCTGATTGGAGACTCTGATGCTGACTGCACTCCTTCGCTTTTCAGTCAAATTAGGTCTTTAATGAACTCCAAAATCTGAAGAGAGAGAGAGCGAGAAAGAGAGCGAGAAAGAGAAAGAGAGCGACAGAGAGAGATAGAGAGAGAGAAAGAGAGAGAGAGAAAAAAGAAACATACTGTAAGCATCTCAGTCTGCCGAACTCAGGAGCAATACAGAACAAGCATTTGCAATGCAACGGGTCTCGCTTTTGCTCATCTTAGAGCTGATCGCGTTGTAAACTCCTAACCCGACTTTTCACCTATAGGTCAAAAGTGCATTATGTAATTAACCCAAAAAAGTGAAATTAATTATGTAAAGCGCTCGACTTCTGCCAAGCGAGATCGCGATCGTAAATGAGAGAAAAAGAAGTCCACGAGCCCGATGGAAAACAGCGAGCCTCGCATGTTTTCTGTACTTGGTCGCTGCGCTGGAGGAGGGCTAGCCACCGGAAAAGGCATGAAGTATGCATGCCTTCGACTAATGAAAGCAAGCAGATTTTATTAGGCAAGCCCACGAACCAATTAAAAACACTGACGTGACGTTGACAGGGCTCCAAGCCCTTTTCTAAACACTAAAACGTCTCGCTGCGATACGCAGTCTCAACCCTAAAAAAGGTGTAGGAAACACAAACTATATGAGCTGTGCAACTGGAATATAGAACTCATCAACTTTTGTTGCCAGAAAAGGTGCAACACTGTGTCTGGTCCTTTAATTTCCACAGCTGTTACAGACCTGGAAATGACTGGAACTGTCCTGCTCCAAAGATGGCCCGTGGGAAGTATCTATCGTACAGTCTGAGAAATGTGACTGCGTCCCTGTATGTAACACTGGATGTGATCCCAGAGAACACATACTCCAAGATTCTTGAATTACATCCTCCACTGATCAACCCTCACACCCTCTTAAATCAGGACCTTATGTTGTGAGAGAAACAGTGATGGAACGACCAGACTAACAGGGGTGCATAACTGAATTACTTGGGTTCCCAGGATCTATCTGAGGCATCAGGCATTTTCCAGTACACTAACTATTGTAAACACCCTTTGACTTCTGTGGATTAAGAATCTCCTCCATCTCATACTCAGGTGATCCATCAATTACATTAGAGGAGGTGGCACCTAGCCTGTGTTGGTTGTCTTTGGAACCTTAGAGGCGTGAATCATTTTGTTGGTAATTTTATATATATATATATTGCAGAATTCCAGATTAAGCCATTGATCTTTAAATGACCCACAAGATGGGGAAGGAATTTAGGGTGGACTGCATGGATAGCTAGATTCTGAGAAGATATCCCAGCAAAAGCATTTAGTTTGTTCTGGTGCCCAACCAGTCTGTACTGATCTGCAAACCTCTTATTGTCCGCTTTGGCTGTCTGAAGGTTTTTTTATGGCTTTGTTTTGAGTGTCTTAACACTCTATACAGTGGGTACTGAGGGTGGAGAAAGATCACTTGGCCAGATATGACCACGATACCCATATGAGCAGAATAAAGGAGAAACACCTAAAAGCACAGTGGAGAGACTTGTTGAAATAAAACTCAGCTAGGGGAAGCCAAGGTGTTCTTGTGTTCTTGGTGATTCATTAATGATGCAATGGGAATATATTGTTATAGGCCTTGATTGACTCTGTCTAACTGCCTTTTTTCTGAAGGTAGTAACAGGGGCAATGGAAGTGCATTATGCCTTAGTGTTTAATTCTTTCCAAAATCTAGACTGAAACTGGGATCTTCTATCTGAATGATGACCTTTCAATCTTTTCCTGATCAAAGGATCCTTCCTTATATATTCCTGTTTATCGAAAACAGCATGTTGATCTTTAAGTACTGTCAGGAATGAGTGAGCATTATTTTTCTCCATTGACTGAAGAGCTAAGAAGGCATGTGGTTCACAAGTGCTCTTACCTCTTCTGTGGATCAGGACAAGGCATCTTCTATGTTGTGATGATTTTTCAGTTTCTGTGATTGATTGTATATAGGAATCCAAGGCCAGATGTATCAAATATTGCTGTTTGCGATCGCAAAGATGCATTTTGGTATGTATCAAGTCCAATTTGCAATTTGGTAACTTGGAATTGCGACTACATACCAATTCGGTATTAGGAAGGGGTGTGTCAATGGTGTCCCGTCCTAATAACGAATCACAGAGGTATGTATAAATGTTTTGTGACCCAAATGCACTCACAAAACATTTGCATTTTGCCACCTATTGAAAGTAGGTGGTAACCCATTTGCAAACTGGAAGGGGTTTCCAAGGAATCCCTTCCCCTTTGTGAATGCATGCAAAAACATTTTTTAAGAGCAGGCAGTGGTCCCACGGACCACTGCCCACTCTCAAAAAGTGAAAGAAAACGTTTCATTTTTCTTTTTTAAAGGCATCCAGTTTTTCTTTAAGTAAAATGGGCTGCAAAGGAAAATGGGCTGCATTAAAAAAAAAGATTGCTTTATTTAAAAGCAATCACAGACATGGTGGACTGCTGAGCCAAGCAGGCCACCATCCCTGTGATTGTAGCCATTCGCAATGGGTCACAAATTGCAACCTACCTTGTGAATATTAATATGGTAGGTCCATTTGTAAGCTCTTGTGACTCGCTATATGAAACTCACAGCAATTACTTAATTGCAGTTTGCAAAAAATCGCAATTTGGGATCGCTAGTGGAAATCATGATACATCTTTCCCCTAGAGAGGAAAAGGAACAACCGTACATGCAGAGGATTGGAGCTCTTGCTTTGAGATAACCCAGATTCTTGTGGTCAATCCAGGCCATAACTGGATGTTCTGCCCCCCCACCACCTCAGATAATGTTGCCAGTGTTTGAATGCTTTCTTTATGTTCAACAACTTGCAATCATTATACTTCATATAGTTTCTCCCATCTGGATTCAAGGTCTGGGAAAAGAAGGCTATAGGATGCAGGGCTGCTGTAGTCAGATGTTGTTGTGATTAAATGGCCCCAGTGGAATAAGATGAATCATTCGTTTTCAGGATGAAAGAGAGAGGTAATGATTTGGATATCTTATTATTTGAGCAGTTGTGAAAGCTTCCTTTAATTCTGAGAATGCTTTCTCCTATTTTAGGCCACATGCAAAATAAACTCTTTACATGGTTAAGTAAGAGAGTGGGAGGACTTTGGATGAATAATCTTACACAAACTGACAAAATTTAACAAAACCAAGGAATCTCTGTATCTGCTTGACAGATGGAAGAAGAGGCCTTTTGTGTACAACTTTAACTTCACGTTAATCTATATGTACTCCATGCTGGCTCAGATGGAAGTCCAGAAAAGTGACAGTGGTAACTTTGAATAAGCATTCTTTTGCGTTTGCATATAGGGAATTGTATCTGAGTCTCTGCAGTTCATACAATTTTCGATGGTAATCTGGTTCAATTTGCAGCAATCCACACTTGCATCTAACTCCCCTCCTTGTTTTGGAACAAAGAAAATAGAGGCTCCTGCAAGACACACAAAGAGCCTGATTTAGAATTTGATGAACGTGTTTCTCCGTCACAAATTTAGCGGATCTCCCGTCCATCGTATTACAATCCCCATAGGCTATAAAGGGATTGTAATACAGCAGACGGGATATTCATCTTATTTGTGACAAAGCAACCCCCTCCACCAAACTCTAAATCAGGCCCTCACTGTCTAATGAACCTGTTAGTTACATTGTCATTTAGATATACTAAGAGCCTGATCCTCTTTAGGACTTAGAGAATACATTTTTCCATGTGGTATCTTGACATCAGGGACCAGAATATTGGCATAAACATAGGGTCCATTCAAGGGTCATATATAATTCCCCTTCTTGCTAAATAGGCCCAGATACTCTTGATAGCAGCAATCTAGATTGTTTCCTCCTGAGCTGTGACATAACATACATCAAGTTGCATTGTATTGCGAAATTGGCACACAGTAAGCCGTTATTTGTGAAATGTGGATAAATAAATTAAAGGGTTTCTTCTTGCCAATCAAGTTATCAGTTTCTGAAACTCTATCCCCTGAAGTACATTTTTTACCACCAATTCCTCTAATATTTGTGTTTTGTTCTTTTCTTCTTTGTGCAATCTGTATTCCTTTTTTAAAGTTCTGGTTCATAAAACAGCCTAAGGCTCTCAAATCAATGGGATCCAAAATTGAGAGTGGGCTGAAGTAGTGGACAATTCGATCAGCAAACAGTAATGTTCTTTAGCACTTGTGAACATCATTTGCCGTATATCTACACAACCAAGGTTTGCCCTTGAGAGAGCGTAGTTTAAATATTACATATTAGATGTGTAATGCTTATACTTTTTTTTTTTTTTTTTTTTAAATATATTTTTATTAACATTTTGTTTTTACACAGTCTCATGCTTGTACATATTACATGCAGTTTTGCGTACATTGTTGTATTCTACTTTTTTCTCATTGTTTGCATCTTTTATTATCATTAGACTTAATGATTTTTATTCAGTAGATTATGTACATTTACTCTATTAAGTTACCTTTCGTTACTGCAATTCGCTGTGCTGTGTATTAAACAATCCAACATCAAACCTGACCCCTTTCTTCTTTATAACTTGGGAGAGTGGTGTTTGGGGCTAGGTGTGGGAGGGTAGGGGTGATGGAGGGGAGATAAAGGTGAGGGGAGGGGGAACCCGAGGTGCTCAGTGTATAGTCTCTGCTGACAATCGGATTAATTTAGTTGGGCGTAGGGAAAGGAAGAAGGGGAGAAAGAAAGGAGAACAAAGGACCATAAACGGTCAACCTTTACGACTTCGTGCGATTGGCTTTCATGGTTGCTAGTTTGGAGGCACTGTAATGTACTCGTTTTTGAATGAGGGAGGACGGGGGTCCGGGGCGCACCGGCATTCGGCAAAGGTGGCGGGTCGCTCACCTCGCCCACTGGTTATGTCAGTGGTTCAGGGGTCAGGGATTCAACTATCCACCCACCTTTATTCTTTATGCATTCTATGTGTGGTTTGGGTCTGATTTTGGGTGCCTATCTATATGTTTCCACCATTTGGTTCCGTCCTCAATGTGATTTGAGTTGCACTGGTTTCTCCTACTGAGTTTACCATTCTCCTATTTATATTCTCCCAGTTCGTCATTATATTCTCCCACCCCGGGGCTATAGGAACCTGCGAATATTTCTGGCTTCTTCCGCCTTTAGGACCTGCAGTTCAGCTCTGGACCATGTTGATATATCCCTTTTCCAGTCAGATAATTGAGGGTGAGCCGCAGCCTTCCAGCCCCTCGAGATTAGCCGCTTATAAAGGGCCAAGGAAAGGTCCAAAAAGCGCCATTCCACTTTTCCGCATAGTGCCGCTGGTCTGAGACCCAGCAGGCACAGTTCAGGGGTGGGTCTCAAGTCAATTTCAAACAATTCAGACAGGGTAGGCAATATTTCCCTCCAGCCCGTCTGGATCACAGGACAATTCCAAACCATGTGGTCAAAGTCTGCCCCCCCTCCTCCACATCTCGGACAACTCCCCAAAGCCCCTCCGTATATACGGAACAATCTGTGAGGCGTGAGGTAGGTTCTATGCAAATAATTATACTGGATATATCTTAACCGTGTATTACGTGATATTTTCTGAGGGTAGGCCAGTGTCCTCCTCCATTCGGAGTCAGTTAATTCCCGCCCTATTGTTCCCTCCCATTTTCCTCTCAGCGACCGTAATGGATCCAAGGCTGCCCCTGCTTGGGCCCGATATATTTTAGTGATCAGATGTGATTCCTCTCCTAATGTCAACAGCGATTGCAGAACCTCGTGTATTGTAGGCTCCGCGTTCACTGTGCCCCAGTGAGTCTTAAGAGTATGTATTAATCTCCCATAAAGCAGGAACTGCCCACCGGGAACCCCTTTTTCCATTAATTCAACGAATCCCCTCAGCACTCCCTCCTCGAAGAGTCCGCCCACTACTTCTATTCCAGTTGACAACCAGGGGCCAAGTCCGGTGTTTCCCGGCCCTTCCCCTTGGGTTCTATGGCAAGCACCGCTAGTGGTAGAGCTGGGGAGTATGGGGGGCCCACTCCCACTCTCTTCATGCATCTTTTCCAGCATGCCAGCGCCACTTTTATCATTATATTGTTCCCAGGGGGGGTTATCTTCCTGTTTGTCATGCATGTCGCAATCCATGCCGAATCTATTGGTCCTTGGGCTGTGTATAGATCAAGTTGGCCCTGGCCCACTAGCCAGCCGGATATCCACTGTAGTTGGGATGCTAGATAGTATGCTTCAAAGTCGGGGGCTCCCAGGCCACCCGCATTGGGTGGTCTGCAAATAGTTGCAAGTGTAGTTCGTCTGCGCCCATTGTCCCATATTAGTTCTCTGAGTATTGCATTCAGGTCGCTGAACCATGCTCGGGGTATTAGTATTGGTAAGTTGGCAAAGTAGTAGAGGAGTCGGGGGAGCATGATCATCTTGGACAGCGCCACCCTGGCCATCACCGACAGCTTCAAAGAGCGCCAAAATTCTACCGAGGGTCTCAGGGATCGGAGCGCGCTACCAAGATTGCCCTCTCTTAAGTCTCCCACGTCATGATAAATCTGGATCCCCAGATATTTAAATGTCTGTGGGGCCCATTTCAGATCTATTGGGCATGTTGCTGGGCAACTATATCCGGGCACCAGGGGGAACACATATGTTTTATTACGATTAAGTCGCAATCCCGACACTACCCCAAATTCCTCCAGGGCGGACAGGGCCCATGGGAGGCCACTCGCCCTGTCTCTAAGATAGATCAGGATGTCATCTGCATATAGCGATATAATACGGTCAGTAGGCCCCCACTGAATCCCTCTATCAGCTCCCTCCCCTCGTACCCAGGCCGCCAGGGGCTCCATCGCTAGGGCGAACAACAATGGGGACAGGGGACACCCCTGTCTGGTTCCTCGATGTACTGGGTAGGCTCCAGAAACTGTCCTACCTGTCTTGACCCTTGCCAGCGGGGATGAGTATAGCAGGTCCACCCATTCAACCCAGCCCTCCCCCAGGCCCATCTTCAGCATTGTCGCCCTCAGGTAGTCCCACCTAATTGATTCAAAGGCCTTTTCAAAGTCCACTGCTAGCAGGGTCCCGGTTGGCGGCTTCGATTCACTAGGCATATGTATGATAGAGAAAATACGCCTAAGGTTTAGGGAGGTGCTGCGACCGGGTATGAAACCGTTCTGATCAGGATGTATCAGGGTGGGCATAAGGGGCAACAGGCGATTGGCAAGGATCTTACTGAGGATCTTAAAGTCGCTATTTAGCATTGATAGCGGGCGGTAGTCTGTCACCGATGCTTCTTTGCTGTTTGTTTTAGGAAGTGGCACTACCAATGCCTCGCGCAATGTGCGTGGGAGTTCTCTGTTCTTTGCCGATTCCCTATACATTTCTAACAGTCTGGGGACCAGTAAGGTTTTATATTTTTTATAAAAGTCCATAGGAAGACCATCTGTTCCCGGGGTCTTCCCAGGGGCCAATTGTGTAATTGCCTCAACCGTCTCTTCCGCAGTCACTGGGCCCCCCAAGCCGACCCTGCCCTCTGGACTCAATACTGGCAGTGGAATCGTAGCTAGAAAGTTGTCAATGGTCCCCCTTTCCATGTCAGCGGGCCTCCTATATAGGTGTCTGTAGTAATCTCTAAATGCGTCATTTATGGATTCTGGGCTGAGTCTACGTGTACCTCCCCTGTCTAATACGCTTGCAATAGGGTCACTATCTCTATTCGGGCGCACCAACCATGCCAATAGTCTACCAGACCTTCCCTCCTCTGACTGTATGGATGCCAAGTGTCTTTGCATATTATGACATCTAAGTCGCTCTTCAGCCTGGGAGCACTCTCTACGTGCACGATCGTATTCTTCGTCCACTTGCCCTGCGGCGCCCTGTTTCAGCTCCCCCTCGTGTATGACTCTCTCCAACGCATTTAATTCTCTCTCGAGCGTGCGTTTTATCCCTACTGACTGGCCAAGACAGTGACCCCGTGTCCCCACTTTAAGTGTCTCCCACTCCATGCCTCTGGAGGAAGTGGATCCCTGGTTAGTTTCTATAAGTTCTGTTAGGTAGCATCTTAATTCCTCCCTATATGCCTGATCTTCAAGCGCTGTCGGGAGCATTCTCCATGCCGGTATGGGGGGTCTGTCCTGTGATGCTCTCCACGTCAGTAATAGAGGGTTGTGGTCTGATATTGTGCGGGCAAGGTATTCAGCATGGGTCACTCTACGAGCCAGTCCCGGAGTACAAACTATCCTATCTATTCTGGTATGTACCTGGTGGAGACCCGAATAAAACGAGTAGTCCCTAGTCACTGGGTGTTGTAACCGCCAAGCGTCCACTAGGCCCCAGGCGTCTAGCCACCCAACTAAGTTTTTAGCTGTTTTGGTTGATGCTGCTCCCAGCAGTGGGGGGGTAGATCTATCTAGGTCTGTGTCGAGCACTGCGTTAAAGTCTCCACCTATCAGTACTTCCCCCGTGTGTTGACGAGTAAGGTGCCTAGACAGAGTCATCATAAATGTTGTTTGGTCCTGGTTGGGGGCGTATATGCAACTCAGGGTCAACTGGAGCCCCTGTAATCTCCCTTCCAATATGACAAACCTTCCCTCATTGTCAATGTTGGAGGAATCAATCGTGAAGGGGACCCCCGCCCTAATCCAGATCAAGACTCCCCTTGCGTAAGCTGAATATTCTGTGGCGAACACCTGCCCCCTCCACCTCCGCCTTAGCTTCTCTCCCTCTCCGAATGCGAGGTGGGTTTCCTGTAGCATAGCTATTTGCACCACTCTCCTTTTCAGAAAGGAAAGGATCCTATGTCTCTTAGCAGGAGTACCCATCCCCCTGACGTTCCAAGTTATGATATTATAATTTGCCATCCTATTCTAAAAGCCTGTTGCATGAAGGGCCGGCACACCCCAGGCCCCAATCGAGTCCCACACAAGTATGTACCTTCCACCTGTTCGTACCATTTCGCACGTGTAGCCGATATAACTAATAACTGCAAACCCCAACTCCCCATCCCCAGGGCACCTTCGGAACTGTAGGCTGCCCAATAAGTACTGCAACACAGCAAATTATTCAAACACATCACTTCAATACTCGCCAGTCAGGACTGACAGGCAAGAGTCAGGTTCGGGGGGGGCGCCCATGGTCCGGAGGGGCCATTTCGTTTCTTATCTTGTCTCGCCTTTCAGCGCCGGTGCGGGGTCAATCCATGCAAGATCATCAGCGGTCTGCGGGGTCACTTTTGGCGCATAAGTCGGGTCCCCAGAGCCGTCGGGCGAAGACACTACCGTGTCTTCCGATTCTTCTTCAGATATCTCCCGGGTCGGCGATTCTCCACTCACTTTGGCCGCTGCCTCCAGGGCCTCCCTCCTGCCAGTTTCTCTCTGTGTCCTCGTTGGTGCTAGTCTCTGGCGGTCTCTGAGCCTTTTCTCCTTCGGGGCCCGCCGGGTCCCGTTCTTCCCACGACTTTCCGGTGTCAGTCGCGTCGACCGTGTCCCCGACCTTTCGAGCCATTCCCATGCCTCCTCTGGAGCCTGGAAGAACGTGGTCTTCCCTTCCGCGATCACTCGTAATCTTGCTGGGTAGAGCAGCGAATACTGTATCCCCTCTTCACGCAATGCTCTTTTAACGGCTAGGAAGGAGGCACGCTTGTTTTGGACCTCTAAGGTGAAGTCAGGAAATAGTGTCGCTTCACCATTGGCTATTTTAAACGGGCCCATTTCCCTGGCTTTCTGTAAAAGAATGTCTCTGTCCCTGTAGTGCAGGAGCCTAGCTATTACTGTTCTCGGTGGCCTGCCAGGAGCCAGTGGACTAGCCGGTACCCGGTGTGCTCGCTCCAATGAGTAGAAGGGGGTCAGACATCCCGGTGCGACAACTGTGCGTAGCCATTTCTCCAAAAACTCCAACATATTCGGCCCCTCGGCTCCTTCAGGGAGGCCCACCACACGTATGTTATTCCTTCTGTTCCTGCCCTCTGCTTCTTCAGCTCGCTGTTCAAGCTTCGCCACTCTGCCAACCAACGAAGTCACCTCCGCTGATACATCATCGTGTTTTGGGACTACTTCTGCTAGCGTTGCCTCCGCTTCTTTTACTCTATCCGCCAGTTTGTGATGATCAGCTCTCAGGAGGCCCACCTCTATCGCCACCTGATTGATGTCGCGCTGTAATGTGGATTTGGTGTCCTCAATGGCGCCCAGAATTTTGTCAAGAGTGTCTTGCATTTTGTTTTGCGGCTGGCTTTGCGTGGTCTGTTCATTCTCCCCCAGTGGTGCATGTGCCGGGGTATCCATGGTCTTACTCTTATGCTTGCCCTTGGGGGGCATTTGCCAGGCAAGTAGGGGCGACTCAGCGAGGCTAGCGCCCAGTGCGCTTAGGCCCAGAACCACTAGCGGTCCCCCGCAAACCGAATGCTCTCAAGTGCGCCTTGCTCAGTCCCCCCCTTCGCACAATTTCTGCTCCATAGGCAGGGGATCAGTTTTTGGCTAAAACGGAGCTGACACTCTATTATGGTTCTGCGTTGCTGTATGCATAAGTGTTTGGTTCAGCAAGGACCTTCGATCCGGTCCAGCAAAGGGAGCCCCGTACCCGGCAACACGGGTCCCCGACCTCCAACACAGGAAGATGGCAGTAGGTGACGTCAGGTGAATCCCCGTTGTCTCGCCCCACAAAAGACAGCCAGCGCTCAGCCCAGGGCACCCGGGGCGCGGTAGTTCGCGTTGTGGGCCCCCAGTGGTTCCCGGGCAGCAGACCCCAGGGCTCCGGCCATGTGTTCCCCAGTCGGACACGCTCGAAGTGGACTCCTTACCGGGTGGTTCCGGAGGGCCTCTCACCTCCGTTTCTCACAGGTCTGCGTAGACTCTCAGTCAGGGCAGGGCGTCAGGCTCCGTCCTCCAAGCAGAAGGCCGGTCCGATGCTGACAGGGGCCTCCAGCAGGCGCTCCGGGCCTCACCCCATCCTCCGGGCGGCAAGTCCGTCCAAGGCCGCCCCTCAGGGCCGCGGCCGCACCCCGGTCGCCCCACCCGTGACGGCCGCTTCTCCGCTGCTCCCCCGCTCGGGGAGCTCTCTGGCTCAGTGCGTCAACGCCTCACCCGCCGGCCGGCCGGGCTGCGGCCTCCTCGCCGTCCCGATCAGCCCGGGACACTCAGGGACCCGCTCCGGGGGGGTAAGACCGCACCTCCGCGATCTCCCCTTCCACGGCACCCGCCGCTTACCGCTCCGCACACCGGAGCACCCGCCTCAACGCCTCCAGGCACCGATGCAGAGTCGGCCCCTCCGGAGCCGATCCTTCAAGCGTGCGCCATGCTCGGCTCCGTGGCCACGCCCGCCGTGTAATGCTTATACTTAACAATGCTGCATACAAAACGATCGCAAAATATTATTTGCTTGAATGTATTTTTTAATGCAATTATAAGTGAAGTTGCTGTTGTACACATATACTAATGTCGACTATAAGAAATGATTGCTTGTATTATGATTAATTAAATACATTAACATCTACGAAGATTGCATGTGTATTAGAACTCATAAACCTTAAGTTAGCATGAGTCGAAGAATTAGCTGTGTAGCTCTCATATTAAAGCATATTTTTCTGTTTCTCCAGTGGGCTGACTTGCAAGAGGCCATGACCCAGCATTTGTTCTTTTCTCCGCTTATTGTAACAATGCTAGTTATATTCCCATCCGCTTGCTAGATGTCTTAGTATAAGTTTTATACGTTTTGTAACATTAGTTGAAACATTCAAGGACGTTTTGCCATGGACAAAGGAACTGTTGACCCGAAGAACGTGCCAGAAAATGAAGTAACCCCGGATGTACCACCTACGAAAAACATCAATTATGAAGACCAATCAAAGTGTTATAAATGATCATGGAATGACAAATGCATTACTTAATGTATAATTTGATAGGTTGAAGATAGTGGGGTGTAGTGACTATCCAATAGAATGTTGGGGGAATGTATTGTGAAAAATGGATAAAAACCCATGACACAGAAGACTCGAGAGAATTAGGTAGGGAATGATATTGATTGCATCCAGAAACTCTGTCACTCTATTTGTTGATTTGAGACTTAGACAAAACCATCCTCATCCATAGACTGCCCCATTACACTTTCCTCCTTATGAGGGAAGTGTCCCCTGTCCTTAGATGAAATAGACTGTTGGCGCTCTAACTTATGTCCTGAGGGCAAAGACTGATCCTGTATGCTGACTCTTTCCGAGGAGGGTAATTATGACAACTGCTATCATAATTTGTCTATCTGCTTTTCCTTTCTAGGTACCAACTGCTGTATTTTTGGTTAGAGACTTTAGTCAGATGTTTTCCAAATTCGTGTTCTAAATTGTTTTTGCATGAAGTCCAACATGCTGATGCTAATTAGTGGTTAGATTAGATATTCACCTTGACTGACAAACAGACATAACTGACGTTGTACTATGCTGAACTGGGTTTATATGATGTTCTATGTATTCTGATTTATGCGTCTCTTATATCGGTGTTTACGTTTGTGATCTTTGCGTTGTCAAAATCTTATCATAATTGCCATATCGTGACTATGCTCTTTGCTTCATGGTTTTGAGATTAATACTCTTGCTATTAGATTGTAATCAATAGGGAATAAAATTCACAAAAGTTCCATAAAGGTGTGGTTATTCATGACTGAAAGGTCATGGTTGCGTCGACAGTTTAACCAATGTCTAAAGTGAAATATGTTGTGGTGTTATACGTTGATAATATTATCCATATATTGCTTGACATATTGATCAGTTATCTCGTTCTACGGTGTCTCACCACTGGGTCAAAATATTCATCGGCCTAAAACGAGTCCTTATGTGTATAAATTGACATAAAGGGACGCGTTAACAGTTTGGTAGCAGAGCGACGGTTTGGCCCTTGGGGGCCCTAGGACGGAGATTCATTGTTTAATTTGTTTTTCTGTGATAATGCAATTCGGAGGTATGATGGGTTTCTAAGTTCGCCATGGCTTTCCTGGGATCTCGAAGCCTGCCTAAATGAGTTGGGAATGTTCTCGGCACCATAGAGTGTGTGATTAGGGTCTTTGCGCTTGCCTAAGCTTATGCATCTTGCAGGTGGTTGTGAAATTTGGATGT
Organism: Pleurodeles waltl; assembly: GCF_031143425.1. NCBI lineage: Eukaryota > Metazoa > Chordata > Amphibia > Caudata > Salamandridae > Pleurodeles > Pleurodeles waltl. The sequence continues at coordinate 697,749,840 of NC_090442.1, read as the reverse complement.
ATTTAGGTCAAATTAAGTGTTGTTTAGCGGGAGTGGGCGTACTCCACAGTATGAGAGTAGGGAAGTCGGCGTACTTTATGTGAATGTAGCGCTTGTTGCTCAAAATTATCCACGTGGTTGGTTGTTGTGTATGGACCTGTCGAGGTCTAAGACTCAGGAGTATGAAGATAAATGTGGTTTATGTTGTAATCTGTGCGGTTTAATAGGTCAATCGGGTGTGGTTGACAAGCCAAGTTTGAGTTATAATGTGTGTATGAAACCTTCGATGGAGATTTGACAAATTCTAAAGTGCACTAGAAGGAGTCATTGACAAGTCGAGAGTAGAATTTGCGGGACGAATTCTGCTTGCGTATGCGGGAACTGATAAGGAGAGAGTAGCGGCTGAGGCTTCAAGTGAAATCTCTGTAAAGTTCTGAAGCAAATGTGTTACCCTACCTGTAGTGAACCGACAGATTTGTGTTGTCATTTTAAGGTGCTTGCAATAATTTGCATTAGACTGTATGATTGTAAGGGTCAGTGAAGAGCGGACAAGCCGCAAGACTTTGTCAGCCGCAGTACGTGTGAGTGTGACGTCAGTGGTGCCGGGCTGAGATAGGTCAGATGTCGAGAAGGGTCACGCACGGATTGGCTGCTGTCCGTGAAAGGCAATAGGTTGAGAAAGGGTGGGTGAAGAGTATCCTGGGAACTAAGCCATTTCTAATCAAATACGAAATAAGAGAATTGCAAAAAATGAATTTTGTCAAAGCATTCAAGAGCGCTCTAAAGGGAGATGTATATATTGTCGCAACTGATGGGGAACCTACACCACCTGAGGGTACTCCAGCTTATACAGTTATGGAAGAGAAAGGTGTTGCACCTTGCTTATGGATGAAACAGTGGCGCAAATTAACAGAAAAAGAGGGGTGTCTAGCGTTCCCAGAACATGGGACGTTTAACCCAAAGGTGCTAGAAAATTTGAGGTGGATGTTAAGTACGCAGAAACCGCCTCCAAGACCGGCACAATATGAGGCTTTAGCGATTTGGGACTTAATGGCTCTTAAGCATAGACAAGAAAGGTTTCAGAGAAGACTGAGAAGGGCACAGAAATCCTATGCAGAGGCTAGATGGGACAATGAGAGCAAAATGTGGAGACGGGGAATTGTAGACGGGTTGAAGTTGTTCCCAGCAATAACACAGGGAGAAGAGACGCAGGGAAAGAAAGCCTCCTGTAAAACCGACAAAGATTCAGGCAAAATGAAAGAAAATAAAAGGTCCTGGGAAGAGGAAGATGATTCAGATGATGAGGAATTTATGGATAGATTGTTACATGATCGTCCGCCACCATATGCGGTGAGCGACAGTGCTCCAAGCACTAGCTTGGATCCTGGGAACCAGACGCAGGAAAAGGGAGTTACTGATACAATACAGACTAGCGATACAGCTTTGATACAGAATGGTGTCAGTGTACCCACTGCACCAGACTTGCCGATACAGTTAAAGCCTCCACCGCAGATAAAGAGAATCTACCCTGATGTTCCAGTACTTGAGACTACTACAAACTTGATAGTGCCGCCAGACCCGATATATACAAAGCCAAAGCTAATACAGATTGAGTCGACTCCGAAAGTAATGTCTCAACCACCACCACAGCTGATACCGGGGAATAACCCTGTAGCGGGACCACCTTTAGTACCTGTTCCGGGTACATTGGAACAGACCTATGGTGCTGAAGCTCCAAGAGGTCTGGGTCCAGGTCAGACACCTACCGCTATATCGTTACCCATTACTGTTGGTCCCCCCGTACCATTGTATGCAGAAGGTAAAGCAGGGGTGTGTGATCAGGGAGTGATGACTCAAGAAGCGATAAGAGGAGGGCATATAGGAACACCACAGATAATGGCCCCTGGAGAGCAAGCAAATGAGCCACTGAGACCCTTAATGGACCTTAGTCCAGTGGGGGCACCTCTCGAAGCAATGCGTCAAGCAGGTTTGGGAGTTTTAACTCCCCAAACCATGTGTACGAATACTTCACACTCTCCTATGATACATGCAGGAAACATTTCACTGCAGGGTTTTTACAGTACAGCAGTTAAATGAATGGTTAGAGAAAACCTATACTAGGCAAAAGACTACAGTGACCGCAGTTGAACCTGAGAATGAAAAACAAGATGAATACCTGAACCTTGTACGACTAGGGGCGGAAGCTGCTGAGTTAGTGGAAGGGACAATGGGAGTAAATCGATTGGAATCATACACAGAAGCAGAATTAAGATACCTGTGTCCCAAAATTACAAAGGAGGTTGGAAAAGTACATCAGAGATTGGCAAATTTAGCAGACAAATATAATATCGATATCGGAAACACTAAACATTTGAAAAGGAGTTACAGATTAGATTTCGATTCAAAAGATTTTGAACACATGAGAGCTGCAGGCATGAAAGCACATTTGAGAGAATTGTTGCAAAGTGCACAGATCTGGGGTGCATTGGAAAAGTGGGAAGGCAGATGGGCAAAGAAAAGAGATAAAGGAAAGAGTGATAGTCCAGGGTCTAATCAAGCTAAGACCTCACCTGATTTGGATTCAGTGAAAATATTGCCTATGAGAGAGACAGCTGGCGGTGTTTTAGTACATGTGCCATGGACTAGAGGAGACATTTTATCTTTTACTAACGATTACCCTAGACTGAGAGAGAAGCCGATCGAATGGTATCAACAACCGGACAGGTTCGTAAAACTTGCAAAGTGTCTTTGGGAAGACTTGAATACTCTGTTTGAGATCATTGTTCCGCCCGATTTGTGGCTTGAGTGCAAGAGAGGGGTAGATTGGCCGACGAAGGAGCCGACGAGAGATAAGGTGACGGGGGCACCCTCAGAAGAGGTGATGAAATATTATCATAAAGTGATTGAGTTCTTGAAACAAAAGGTGTCGCCGAAGGTGACCGATTGGCAGAAAATCGACCGGACCTCTCAAGAGGTTAAGGAGTCAATACATGCTTATTACGAGAGATTGTTGAAAGCATTCAAACATTACAGTGGTACTGAGACAATTGAACCAAAAGACATGAATCACCTTGTGTTTAGATTTGTCGAAGGGTTGAGACCAGAGGTTAGTCAAATGATTAAGAATCATTTGATCTGTTAGCAAGCTAAACCGATTGATGAGGTATTGCAATATGCAAAGTACTGTTCTGATGAGATCGAATTGAAGCAGAAAAAGCTGAAGGAAAAGGTGATGGTGATGCAGATAAGGGCTGCACAGGCTGGAATACAGGGAAATGGAGTTCAGCAGATAATACAGCAACAACCGCAAATGAATGGTGTGTTTCAGGCGCAGCCGAGAGGCCGAGGTCGAGGGTTTGTGAACCGCGGTTTAGACATGAATAATGCTGTTGTTCAAAATGATGTTCAAGGAGCGAAAAATATGTCACCATGTCACGCGTGCGGGGGCGTGGGGCCTTGGAAACGGGAATGTCCGAATATGGTGCAAGATGGTGCAGTTCAGCAGAGCACAAAAGTTGGTACATTACAAAATTTACGAGGTCCAAAAATGAGACATTAAAACCCGAATTTTCAGAATAATTTGGTACAAATGCAAGGGGTACAGCCCATGCAGCAGGTGCAAATGCCACGTTTTCTGTCAATACAAATGCAACCAGTGCAACAGCAGATTCCCATGGTGCCTAGACAGCAAATGCAATTTCCAATGGCTCAGATGGGACAGCAACAGGTGATGCTTCCTCAGCAGGCCACAGGTCAGGTAACAAATCAAAACAATACTGTGCAACAATTCCCATTACGAGGTAAAAATGTCATGAATGAGGACTGGTCAGATGATAGCTCAGACAGTGAAGAGTGCAGGCTTGCAGCATCCTTAGAGGTGGATCAGAGAGGCCCATATGTAGAGGGAAAAGTGATGGGCTATAAGGTTTCATTTTTGGTTGACACAGGAGCTACACGCTCTACAGTTCGAAGTGCAGAAGTCCCAAGATTACCTCTCTCAGGGCGTACCATACGAGTGGTCGGAGTAGCAAATCATTACCTGACTAACCCGATTACTGATCCAGTACAAGCTGAAATTGGTAACTTCCAAGGACTACATAGATTTGTAGTATGTGATTCAATTCCAGTATCCCTATTGGGAAGGGACTTACTGTGCAAGACAAAATGTTCGATTACCTGTTCCAATGACGGAATTGAGGTGCAGACAAATAGTGACGACGAGGGAGATGAGAGTCAATTTATAGAGGAAGAAGCAGGGACAAATGAAGACTACCCTTTGATTACTTTATTCCCAATGCATACATTGATTGACTTACCTGTTGAACTACCAGGAACAGTGACAGAGAAAGTGTGGGATTTGACCGGAAAGGAAGTAGGATTAATAAAAGAAGTAGAACCAGTCAAAGTTCAGATCAAACCAAATGCAGTGTTCCCACAAGTATCACAGTATCACATGACCCAGGATGTCCTTATAGAAGTGTCTCAAATAATTACAGATTTCCTCAGACAGGGAGTTCTGAAAGAAGTCTTGAGCAGTCCATGTAACTCGCCCATCATGGGTTTAAAGAAGCCCTGTGGAAAAGTTCGAATTGTACAAGACTTGCGGAAAATAAATGAGATTGTGATAAAATGTTGTCCTGTGGTACCCAACCCAGCGGTAATAATGTTCCAAGTTCCCTGTGATACTGAATGGTTTACCGTAGTAGACCTGTCACAAGCTTTCTTTTCGATACCTCTTCATGAGGACAGCCAATTCTTATTCAGTTTCAAATTCCTGGATAAGGTGTACAGTTGGTGCAGAATTCCTCAAGGGTTCTCAGAGTCACCATCCATCTTCAATCAAATATTGAAAAAGGATTTGGAACCTCTTGTGCTGCCTTTTAATTAAACTCTTGTGCAGTACATTGATGATTTGCTAATTGCATCCAAGACCAGAGACAGTTGTAAATACGACACCATTGCATTACTGAATCATCTGGGAAAAAATGGACACAAGGTGTCACCCAGAAAGTTACAATATTGTCAGAAAGAAGTGAAATACTTGGGACATTTGATTGAGAAAGGGTCCAGAAGAATATCAAAGGAAAGGATAACAGCTGTTATTCAAATGGATCCCCCGACAACAAAAAGAGATGTCAGGATGTTTTTGGGAATGGTGGGCTACTGTCGTCAGTGGATACCCAACTTCTCAATCATCTCTAAGCCTTTAATAAAACTGACAGGAAAGGAAGTCAAGGATGAGCCATACAATATAACTTTGTCAAAAGAGGAGCTTGAGTCATTCGTAGAATTAAAAGAATGCATGTGCAGGGCACCAGCATTGGGAATGCCAGATTACGAGAAACCTTTTCTGTTGTTTTGTCATGAACGTGATGCTTGTTCTTTGTCTGTCTTAACACAGGTCTACGGAGATGCAAATCGCCCTGTAGCATATTTTTCAGCTACTTTGGACCCTGTCGCAGCAGCCTTACCGGGTTGTTTGCGTGCAGTCGCAGCAGTTGGTCAGATCCTTTTACAATGTGAAGGCATAGTCATGGGATACCCTCTGACAGTAATGGTTCCACATTCAGTTGAAATTCTGTTGACACAAACTAAGACTCAACACATGACAAATGCACGTCTCACTAAGTATGAGACGATCATACTGGGGTCGCCTAATGTCACTCTTAAAAGATGCACTGTACTGAACCCGGCAACTTTACTTCCTAATGAAAATGTTGAAATCAAAGACGGGGAAGAGTTTGAACATGATTGTCTTGAAGTGACTGAACTCTGTACCAAACCTCGCCCAGACATACAGGATACCCAATTAAAAGAAAATGACTGCATTATGTTTGTTGATGGGTCCTGTTTAAGAGATTCAGCAGGGACATTGAGAGCCGGTTATGCGGTACGTACCATAAATGGCATTGTCGAAGCCTCCTGGCTCGAGAGAGTGTTCTCTGCACAAGTGGCAGAATTAATTGCTCTTACAAAAGCATGCCACGCAGCTGTGAATTTGAAAGTCACTATCTATACTGACAGCAGATACGGATTCGGAATTGTACATGATTTTGGCCAACTCTGGTCACAGAGGGGTTTTATGACTTCCTCTGGTTCCCCTGTGAAAAACGGGGAACAAATAAGAGATTTGTTGCATGCGATTCAGTTACCTCAAGAAATTGCCGTGGTGAAGTGCAGTGCTCCCATCAGGTCACAAGATTTTGTGTCTATGGGAAACGGATATGCAGATCAAGTCGCAAGATTTTGTGCATTGAACTGTATATCGTTTAAGGAACAGTGGGAATTGTTACCACAGTCTGAAAACGACACATGTTTAAATATGGCATTACGAGTGGTTGACACCTTAGATGAACTGAAAACATTACAAGGTCATGCGAGCAAGGAAGAGAAACGCTCTTGGCAAAGAATGCAATGTGTACAAAGAGCTGATGACTTATGGGTTTCAGAAGAAGGAAAATTGGTCTTGCCAAATAGCCTTTTGTCTCAGTTTGCCCGGCTATATCATGGGCAGGCACATCTGGGAAGAGATGCCATGATCAGGTCCTTTAAGATTAATTGGTTCAATCCAAAATTCAGACATGCCGCAGAAATCACTTGTCACAGGTGCGTCATCTGTCAGCAGATGAATGCTGGAAAAGGAACTGTGGTAACTTTGAGCCACATTGGGAGAGCTGGAGGTCCATTCAACAAAATGCAAATGGATTTTATTGAAATGCCTGTTTGTGGGGGATTGAAGTACGTGTTGGTGATTGTGTGTGTGTTCAGTCATTGGATTGAGGCATATCCCACATGCAGGAATGACAGTCTTACAGTTGCTAAACTACTACTCAGGGAATTGATACCCAGATTCGGGTTTCCGGTTTCTATAGAATCAGATAGGGGGAGACACTTCGACAATGAGGTGATTAAACTTCTGTGTGCAGCACTCAACATTGAACAAAAGCTGCATTGTAGCTATCGCCCTGAAGCATCGGGATTGGTAGAGCAGATGAATGGTACTTTGAAATCAAGGATGGCAAAAATGTGTGCAGCAACAAATATGAAGTGGCCAGATGCCTTACCTCTAGTGCTGATGTCAATAAGAAACACACCAGACAAGAAAACAGGACTGTCCTCCCCATGAAATCCTCATGGGCAGAGCTATGAGATTACCAGCAGTACCAGCAAATGCACTAGTGAATATTACAGATGACATGGTGTTGGATTACTGCAAAGGTTTGGCTGACGTGATTCGCTCTTTTTCTCACCAGGTGGAAGCTAACACGTTGCCACCAATTGGCGAACCAGGCCACTCTCTACAAGCCGGTGATTGGGTGGTTGTCAAGAAGCACGTGAGAAAATCGTGTCTAGAACCACGTTGGAAAGGGCCATATCAAATAATATTGACGACTACTACTGCTGTGAAGTGTGCCGGAGTTCCCAACTGGATACATGCCAGTCACACGAAAAAGGTAACGTGTCCTGTTGAAGAGGAACTTGAAGTTTCTGGTACAGCAACTTCAGGAAGAGAAGTCTCAGAGTCAGAGAACAGTCAAGAAGGAACTGAGACTACTAGAGAGCCCACTGAGAACAGCCTTGTTCCTCAAGCAGTCAATGAGTTCGAGAGAGGTGACAGAGTGCCTATCTCAGTAGAGGCACCAGGAGAACTAAGCCAAGGAGAGGTTCTCCCAGAAGTAGACGAATACGTGTTAGAATCTGAAGCCAACACTGAACTAGAGGAAGAAAGAGAAGGAGAAATTGTAGAGAAAAGTCAAAACGTGTCAGAGTTTCCCGAACCAGTTGCAGGTCCGTCAAGAGAAAACACCATATCACAAGAGGAGGGTGCTATCCAACGTCCTGAAGGAAAACATAGAACCAAGACACATAGAGGCGATAATTGGCCAGACAAGTCATATCCTAAGATAAGGGAGGTATTGAATTACGCAATAATAGAAGAGAGTGATACTTCAGAAGCAGACGATCTGAGTGAAGGAGAACAACAAGGTGAACGAAGATTAAAGAGAAAAAGAATCGTGAACAGAAGATATACAGGTCCTGAATCGGCGTATGCTACAACATCTGAATGGCAACAAGAATTCCTAGCATTCTGTTTTGATCGAGAAGTACCAGGTCAATACTACGGTACCTGAAAAGGAATTCAAAGAAAAACCTGGCTAAAATTAAAATTCCGAAAAAGAAAAAAAAAATGAAAAGAAAGAGACTTTAGAAACTACCAGAAGTGACATTAAAACTGAATTTGACTTTTAAAGAAACCTGATTATGACAAGCTGCTAACCTGAATTGACAAAAAGGGTCCTGGAGTGAGTGAAGACGCTGTAAAAAAAAAAACCGCAGAGGTTTATTCTCAAGTTGATTGTTGATCTGCTATTCTGATTCCATACAAACATGGCTTACAATAGAAACAGTAGTAAAGGGAGTAAGGTGTGTGGTTGGTTAGGTCTTATAATAGGTGTTGTGTGTGCAGTAATGATTGTAGGAGTGATTGTGGGAATGCCGTGGAGAGAGAAAGAAACTATTAACACAACTTCAAAACCTGAAACTACTTCTAAACTAACACCGTGGGAGAGATTTGAGCAAGATGCAAGACACATGCATGAGGGAACTAATGCAAAAGGGGAACTTTCTACTAATGTCTTCTATCGCTTACTAAACGAGTATGTGGAAACAATGGATGCGAAAGATTGTTATGTATGTACTAAAATTCCTTCGTCTGTGCAGGAGGGAGTTACCTATCATAGCCTCCGTCTTACTTATGGAATTAGTTGTAGTTTGCTATTAACAAGATTCTATAATCCAGAGCATGTGCAATACTTTTATTCGAATTTGGATGTTGTGTTTTCCTTTGTGCCTGTGATTGAATTCTTAAATAAATTAGCTAAAGAGCACGATATAAAAATAGTTAGAGGATTCTTTGAGCCAACACTTACATTTGGAACTGCTTATGCACATCGCAATAATTTGACTTGCTTACTGTCGCCTATAGAAAAGAGCTTTTTAGATCACACAGATGATAGACGCAAAGTGTTAAAAGAAAGGTTAGAAAAAGGATTAGAGAAACGTGCAAATGATTATGCCTACACTGCAATCAAGACACAAGGCAAACTAGCTATAGATGCATTACACGTAGGTAGGCTCTGTGTATATAGGCCAAAATCTGATCAAGACAATTTGTTTGTGGGAACGAGTGAGTGTAGACATGTGTTTTTGTTTCAGAGTAAATGGACCTTTATTTTGAATGGACAAGATCCAGCGATTCCTGGAATCTATTACATCTGTGGGCTAAATGCTTATTACCGTCTCCCTAAGGGATGGTATGGGACATGTTATTTGGGAATAGTATTCCCAAATATATACCAGATTGATGACTTAAAACAAATACCTAAGACGTCTGAATTACAACATCCTAGACAAAAACGAGAATCAGTGGCGGCTGTCATTGGTGATATATTTGGAGCCATAATCCCATCAGTGGGGGTTATTTTAAATTCCGTGAAAATTCAAAAGTTGTCTACTATAGTGGATAACATGTTGACAAATTTTACAGGGGCTATACTCCTGATGGATACTGAACTTGCTGCAGAAAGAGCTATGACTCTTCAAAATCGGCTTGCTTTAGACATTCTTTTAGCAAAGAGTGGAGGTGTCTGCAAAATGCTTAATGAGCGTCATTGTTGCTCATTCATACCTGATAACAGTAAGAAAATTAGGAGCATGCTTACTAACCTTACTAGAGATAGTACAGATTTGAAAGATCTGAAAGAACTTGGTGTTTGGGAGAAATTTTGGAAAGGAATTGCCTGAGTAGGAAGCTGGTTTACCAACACTTGGAATGGGGTACTTGCAAAAATATTAATTGTTTTAATTTGTCTATTAGGACTATGGGGAGCATGTAAAATTAATGACAAAGTAAAAAGAAATAGGACCAAAAGAGCCAGAAGAAATTAAGAAAGTGAGAGAGAGAAAATGTTCAATGAAATATGGGAAAGCTCACATAAAGGGCAAGATGTTGAAATGCGCATTATGCACAAGGTGAAAAATTAAAACCAAAGAAAGATTTATGTGATGACGAGCGTCATCAGAGGAGGGACTGAGAGAGCGTAGTTTAAATATTACATATTAGATGTGTAATGCTTATACTTAACAATGCTGCATACAAAAGGATCGCAAAATATTATTCGCTTGAATGTATTTTTTAATGCAATTATAAGTGAAGTTGCTGTTGTACACATATACTAATGTCGACTATAAGAAATGATTGCTTGTATTATGATTAATTAAATACATTAACATCTACGAAGATTGCATTTGTATTAGAACTCATAAACCTTAAGTTAGCATGAGTCGAAGAATTAGCTGTGTAGCTCTCATATTAAAGCATATTTTTCTGTTTCTCCAGTGGGCTGACTCGCAAGAGGCCATGACCCAGCATTTGTTCTTTTCTCCGCTTATTGTAACAATGCTAGTTATATTCCCATCTGCTTGCTAGATGTCTTAGTATAAGTTTTATACGTTTTGTAACATTAGTTGAAACATTCAAGGACGTTTTGCCATGGACGAAGGAACTGTTGACCCAAAGAACGTGCCAGAAAATGAAGTAACCCCGGATGTGCCACCTACAAAAAACGTCAATTATGAAGACCAATCAAAGTGTTATAAATTATCATGGAATGACAAATTCATTACTTAATGTATAATTTGATAGGTTGAAGATAGTGGGGTGTAGTGACTATCCAATAGAATGTTGGGGGAATGTATTGTGAAAAATGGATAAAAACCCATGACACAGAAGACTCGAGAGAATTAGTTAGGGAATGATATTGATTGCATCCAGAAACTCTGTCACTCTATTTGGTGATTTGAGACTTAGACAAAACCATCCTCATCCATAGACTGCCCCATTACACTTTCCTCCTTATGAGGGAAGTGTCCCCTGTCCTTAGATGAAATAGACTGTCGGCGCTCTAACTGATGTCCTGAGGACGAAGACTGATCCTGTATGCTGACTCATTCCGGGGAGGGTAATTATGACAACTGCTATCGTAATTTGTCTATCTGCTTTTCCTTTCAAAGTACCAACTGCTGTATTTTTGGTTAGAGACCCTACTCAGATGTTTTCCAAATTCGTGTTCTAAATTGTTTTTGCATGAAGTCCAACATGCTGATGCTAATTAGTGGTTAGATTAGATATTCACCTTGACTGACAAAGACATAACTGACGTTGTACTATGCTGAACTGGGTTTATATGATGTTCTATGTATTCTGATTTATGCGTCTCTTATATCGGTGTTTACGTTTGTGATCTTTGCATTGTCAAAATCTTATCATAATTGCCATATCGTGACTATGCTCTTTGCTTCATGGTTTTGAGATTAATACTCTTGCTATTAGATTGTAATCAATAGGGAATAAAATTCACAAAACTTCCATAAAGGTGTGGTTATTCATGACTGAAAGGTCATGGTTGTGTCGACAGTTTAACCAATGTCTAAAGTGAAGTATATTGTGGTGTTATACGTTGATAATATTATCGATATATTGCTTGACATATTGATCAGTTATCTCGTTCTACGGTGTCTCACCACTGGGTCAAAAGATTCATCGGCCTAAAACGAGTCCTAATGTGTATAAATTGACATAGAGGGACACGTTAACACCCTTTTAAGATCGAGCACTATCCTGTCCCAGTTTTAGTAAACAGTTCTTAAGGAAATGTCCAGGTTTTCCATAATCCATACACATGGATTCTCTCCTCCATTTATCTTTTCCCTTGGTTGTAAGATGTCTGTTATTGTCTAGAAATATTGGGTCTCTAGTTGGCAGAGGTATGCACCCTGTCCAAGTAGGGACCACAATCCTAATCAGGGTAAGTCAGATACACACCCTAAATTACAGTGTGCTCACCCTCTGGTAGCTTGATACAGAGCAGTCAGCCTTAAGTTAAGAGGCAATGTGTTAAATATTTGTGGAACACTTAAATCACAGCAACACAGTGAAAAGACCACAAAAAGACTCCACACCAGTTTAGAAAAATAGAGAATATTTATCTGAGTAAAACAAGACCAACATGACAAAAACCCAATAAATAGGTCCTGAGAATTGCAATTTTAAAGATTTAGTTGAAAATAGCACATAAAAGTGAAAAGCGCAAATTGTTGTTATTTGGTCATGCTGGACAGGGACAAAGTCAAGAGTTCAGACTGACCACGATAGAGCAAGGGCCAGATACAGGGACCAACATAGGCCTGCTGAACACAGTACCTTAAATCATGATGCATGGTCTGCGTGCTGTTGCTTTGGGAGGCTTTGCAACAGTTCTGGTGAGGACAACAGAAGGCAGAGACCACTTCAAAGGGTCCAGGACTGGAGAAGTACCACTTGGCACAGCAGACTTACAGATTGAAGAGTCCTGGTGCTGGAGGAAGTATTTTGTGTTCCTGGAACTTCAGAAAACAAAAGGCCTGCAAGCTGGACCTTGGAGTCACTCAGGGATCTGGGTTATAGCGATGCAGATCCAGTCCTTCTCACTCCCAGGCAAAAGGGTAGAAGGCACATGTCAGCACAGGAAAGCAGGTGTCCAACAAAATAGCAATCTAGCAGAGTGGCAGGCCTTTCAGCAGCACAGCAGTCCTTCTTCCTGGCAGAATATCCACAGGTCCAGAAGTGTACTGATGTGATGGTGTTTGAAGTCCAGTATTTATACTTCAGCACCCTGGTTTTGGAAGATGGGAGAAGCTTCTAGAGGCATACCTTTGAAGTGCACAGATGCCCCACACCCCCTGTCCTGGTTCTGAGCTGGCTAAAGTGACAATGCAGGGTCGTTAAGCCATATTGTTTGTGGACAGGACAAGCCTATTCAGGAGTTATTGAGGGACCGCTAAGCTCCGCCTCCATCAAGTCAGTTCATGGCCTATTAAGGTCCATCAACCCACACTTTATCTCCCATTGTGTGTGGCTGTCTAGATGGAATGAACAAGGCCCAACTGTTACCCCCTTCCCCTCCAGACATGTATTGGAGACTGGCAGCAGGCACATAGGGCTAGGAGCAGAAACATAGAAACTTTCTAAGGTTCCATTTTTAAAATTGTAATCATTTATCCAACTTTACCATTATAGAGGATTTATTATTACAAGTCCTTAGGTACTAAACATAACAGTTCTACCTCCTTCCCATCAGAAATCACCCTTAATAAATATATAAAGGAACCCCCCAATTTTATTCTATGAGATGAGTAGGCCTCACAGTAATGAAGAATGAATTGGGGAGTTTTTTACTACCAGGATATAGAATATGTCTTGCCTTTACTTACACAGCACCCTGCCATATAGGCTACCTAGGCCCTAGTTAAAGCATGTCCTATGCACAATAAAAGGGGAGTTTAAGGCTTGGCAAGTGGTTTTGACTGCCAAGTCGACATGTCAGTGAAACTGCACATACAGACTCTGCAGTGGCAGGTCTGAGACATGGGCTACTTAATTGGGTGGCACAATCAGTGCTGCAGGCCCACTAGTAGCATTTAATTTACAGGCCATGGGCACACTTAGTGCACTTTACTAGGGACTTCCAAGTAAATTAAATATTCCAATCATGGATACACCAATGTTACCAGGTTAGAGTACAGAGCACCTGCTCATGAGCACTGGTCAGCAGTGGTAACATTCCCAGAGTCCTAAAGCCAACAAAAACGAATTTAGCAAAAAGTGGAGGGAAATGCCTAAAAGTCTGCAGAAAGGGCCAGGTCTAACATTGCCCAATCAGCATAGTTCTTCTGCGTCTTCTATAGACATAGGTTCTCCTGCTCGAACCAGAGGTATCCTACAATTTATTCCCCTTTTCTCCCAGTATCATTGTTTTTGGGTGGAGTACCTTTGTAGTGCTAAGTCTATGAGACTGTTAGAATCAGTCGGTCTGTTTATTACTAGTGATATGGCGTCTTTAAAATCTTCATGTAAACCTTGGAAAAAGAAGGCAGCTGCCGTCTCGTCCACCCATCTGGATTGTGAGACCAATTGAATGTGATAGCTAATAATTTTAATCAAATTGCTTGACCCTTGTCCGAAAGTAAGGAGCCCCATATGGAAATCTTATTTAGTTTGGGGTTTACCAAAAATTCTATTGAACAGTTTCAGGAAACAGAATAATTAGGCAACAAAGGACTCTTATTGTTAATTAATTGGATAGCCCATGTCAAGATATCCTTGGCCAAATACAACAGAATGAAAGTAACCTTGAACTGATCCGTGTGAAACCACTCAGGTTGAGTTAAGAAGAGTAAATTGCATTGAGCCAAAACAGCTCAAAAGGCCTTGTGAAAAAACATTTTGGGGGTGGCATATCTAAGATAGGAATGGTGATGGGGTGGGTGGGGTGGATATTGTCTGTGAAATCCCCCTGTACTTATTAGATGATCTCAGAAGGGGAGAAAGTACCCATATTTCTATTATTTGAGATTCTTGGCTGACCAGATTTGGAGGTCTGTAGATAAAGGATCCTACCTTAGAGGAATGCCCTTTCTTGCCTGGTTGTCTCCATCTCTTCCTGTGTTTTGCCAATGGCCTGAGCTATGGTTTGTAATTTGCCCACTTCAGAACCCGTGGCGTACATTAGCCTGGCAAACTTCCAGGACTTCAATGGAATTCAGGTAGAGACTATGGTGCTAAACCCACTCTTTCTCCTTTCAGTCAAATGCAATCTGTAATTAATTCCAGAATTTGAAGTGACTATAAAGGAGAAGAGAGAGAAAGAAGGAGGGAGAGAGAGCGAGGGATAGAGATAGGCAGAGTGAGATAGAGAGAGAGAGAGAAAATAAACACTCCATAAGCATTTTGGCAAACTGACTTCGGATGCACAGGCAGGTGGAAAGGCGACAAGGACCCTCGGTTTGCAATGGACTGACTCATAACTTCAGTAATAGTGCAATACAAGGCATCATTAATCTAAATATACTTGTGTGTAACAGGATGCAATGTCATAAGAGAATCAGTAGACTGTCTTTCCAGGGTATGGAAGTGGAGACACCATGGCTAGCCCCAAGACGTCATGGCTACAGTCCGGTAACTGAATGTGAAGGTTCCCTCTAATAGCAGAGATACAGGATGACGGAGTGTTTGAAGTTCGAGAAGGAATTCCAGAATAGCAGTAAGCAAAGCTCAGTATCTGCAGTAGGAAGGGTTAACCTGAGCTGTTGTAAGCATTTGAGGGAACCAAAGAGGAGCGAAACAAAAAAAATGCGTGCAGGGAATGCAAATGATGTAAAATATGGAACCAGAACAAACAACCCATCAACTGATGTTGCCAGGCAAAGTGAGCCACTGTGACTGGTGCTTAAGTCAGCTCTTACTGATCCAGAAGTGACCAGAACCTTCTGGCTACTCCCAGAATGTTCACGGTTTTCCTGAATGTTCTGGCTGTTTTCACCTTGCCTCAGAAGTGATGATACGTGTCATTCTGTGACTCTGCCCTATTTTGCTTCTCTAGCCACCACTCTGTCTGCCACAGTTTCAAAGGCAGGCCTACAGCAAGCTTGAAGTGTGATCTTGTCCCTGCGATCTTACACGTGATCCCTTGAGAGCGCAAATTTCAGGATTCCAGACAGTAAATGGTCAAGCAAAAAACAAGTTACATATGAAAACTCTGTTCACTTGAGAGCTTGCAATAGGATCTGGCAGTACCAGAGACAAGGAAAGAGATAGCAGACAAGCAAGAATACATGGTAAAATGTTGTGATCAAAAGATGTGATGTACTGCAATGAAGTCAGGGTCATCCAGGTAGCGCCACCTAATGGCAGAAGAGGAGCAAACAAATGAAGAAATAAACCCTATAAAAATGTTTCAAAATCATTCTGAAAATGTAATTGAACCGGGAATGCTAATGACAGTATCATCTGGATAGTATAGATGTTTCTGCTTTTTCAAGCAGATTCAGGTGTGGAGCAGGCACATTGTTTATGTGATCTTCTGATACGTCAGATTATGTGATCTTCTGATACGTCAGAATCATGAATAGACGTTTGGAGGCACTGGCATAAAATCACTCTGGGCCTTAGACAATATCATTTATGTGCCAGGAACATACCCTTCATGTGCAACAGAACTAAGTGATGATATAATTTCTGCAAAGAGATGTTTATGCAAATTTTCAACAGTAAAAAGTAAAAAGATTGAGGTTTTGCACGGAAGGGAGTGAAAGAGAGAGATTCAGAGCATGACACAGGAAGTCCAACATGCTAAGTTGAAGCCTGCAGGTGTTTATCAACAAAAGAAAACATAATCTGTGAATCACAGAATTGGGTAACAAGGGGATTGCTTAGCACTCCAGTGAGCATAAAAGCTATGCAAACAGAGAAAAGATACAAATATATATGTGTTCATACATATGGATCCTGTGGAGATCATGTGGTGAGACTCAAACAGAGGCATTGTGTAAGTGTGGAGTTAGATCTGAAGTCATGGGAGTGTATGCAAACAGCTTTCAGACTGTTACACAAGTATATATTTTCAGAGCTGAGCAACTGATACAACATTTCTCATCTATGATGTTGGGCAAGAGAGTGAGGCTTTACACTTTAAAGGCAGGCACATCTTGGGGGATTCGATGTTACTGGCCAGAAAGGCAGCTGGTTGCAGATACACTAAGACTGTTTTAAATTTCACAGATTGGTTTACAATGTCAAGCATTATGACACCAAGGAAAAGCCTGGTCATGAAGTCTTGAAGCAGAGAATCTGTGTTTTTGCATATGGGAGGAAGTTCTTCAGTCCGTTGCAGCTTGATGTATAGCATGGTTCACAACTAGAATGTGGCTCTGAATTAGGCATGGAAACAAGGTTCATCTTCATGTCATGCACAGGAACAGACATGGAAACAGTTTCTAGCAGTAGCTGGACAGTTTGCTCCTCATTCTTCAGCAAAGGTCTGAATTGGACCAACTGGAGAGTCTGCAGCATTGCTATATGCTTCACTGGTACACGGACCATAGCAGAATCTATGGTAAGACTCAGGTCTGTAGTTGTAGAGGAACTGGGCCTATGAGTGAAGTGCAGAGTGGGGTCAATACCAGTGTCTGAAGAAGTAATACACTAGATAAAGCCTGATAGGTCTCTTTATTAGGAACAGGGAAATATTTTAAACTAATTAAGAAGAAACTGTAGTCACTGATGGGAGTTAGCTGTGTGAGAGTTATTGAGAGAGACAGGAGACCAGCAAGAATACATGGTTAAAAGGTTTGTTAAAAGTAAGCAGTGCACGGGTATATGACAATAGGTCTCATGATAGCTTGGAGAAAGCTCTTTGCTTGATGCTAGCAGACTGCTCTTAGAAGACATGCATAAACATCATAGTTTAGACCTGCTGCTATAGGTACTGTTGCACTCAATGTAGAGGTGGACCAAGAAAGACAACAACACTAAGGCATATAAGACTTCAAAGGATATGGGCACAGCAACTTAAGTACTTCTGTTAAAAGGTTCAAATGGAGACCAACCTAGAGGTCCCACGATAAATGGATACAGGGCTGCAACTGGCAGTAGACCTTCTTCAGATTGGAACAGAAAAACATAGTGGAAAGAATAAACAGAATACAGAGAATTAAATTAGAAGGAAAGCCGACTGTTGAAAATGGCCCTTTCTCCAGGGTCACCCACAAGCTTTTAGCCTTCCTACTCCCCTCTTTGCTGAATTTGTTTGTATTGGCCTCAGGACTTTGTGCACTTTACTTCTGCTAACTTGTGCTAATGTGCCTGTGTCCTCTGCTTAAAACATGGTAACATTGGCTTATACCCAATTGTCTTATTTAATTTACTTCTAAGTCCCTACTTAAATGCAGTACGTGTGCTCAAGACATGTAGATTTAATGTTACTAGTAGGCCTGCAGCACTGATTGTGCCAACCACTTAAGTAGCCCTTTAAACATGTCTCAGGCCTGCCGTTTCAAAGCCTGTGTGTGCAGTTTAAACTGCCATTTCGGCCTGGCAATATAAACATTTTGCCAAGCTTGAACACATATTTGTAACACATATAAGTCACCCCTATCTTAGGCCCTGGACACCTCAAAAGGCAGGGAGCAATCTATTTGAAAAGTTGGACCTGCATGGCCTATCTCTCCCATAGGATACCATTGGAGTAAATGTCATAAGTGCAATTTCCAAATGGAAATAGATAACCCCTTCACATTTGGTGTCTCTGGAATCTTAATTTAAAATCCTAACTTATGGTGAAGTAAGATTTTAAGCTAGAATTCTGAAAATGCCACTTGCAGAAGGCTGACATTTTCTTGCCTTAGCCATTTGGTGCCTGCAGACTGCCTGAGTCACATGACTGGGTGTAGTTGGAAGTTGGGTTTGTGCATTCCTCCCAGACAGCCACACACAATGGGAGCTTAGGTGTGACTTAATGGGACATCACTGACAGGATGGGAGGGGAAGGTGGGCCCAGCTTCACGTACACCTCAATAGGCTTTGTCCTGTCTCTACACAAAGGACTGCAGTTAGTCTAGAGCCAGGGCAGGGAAGGCAGGGCATCAGTGCGTTTCAAAGGTATTCCTTTAGATGTTTCTCCCCACTTCCAAAGCACAAATGTATCTAAAAAAGGACCTCAGACACCACCACTTCAGTACACTTCTGGACCTGTGGGTGCTCTGCCAGGAAGAAGGACTGCTGTGCTGCTGAAAGGATTGCCACTCTGCTGAACTGCTACTCTGAAGAAGCTAATGCCTTGCTGTGCTGACCGGATGCCTGCTGCCCTCTTGCCTGGGAGAAAGAATTGGACCTACATTCCATCTTGAACCCAGGACCCTAGAGTGACTCAAAAGGCTAATCTGTTGGCCTCCTGATTTGAGCCTCAGTGACATAACAGGTTCCCCACTGCTCATCTTCAACGAGTTCCTGACCACTCCTCTCGGGTCCTGGGCTTGTGGTGTGGCTCTCAAGCCCTTAAAGTCAACCTTTTGTTCTCTTTGTGACTGTGAACAGGCCCGTTTGCACCAGAACTGTGGCGCTCACATGGAAAATCAGCATAAACTGCCAGAAGTCTGTCTCTTTACACATCAAGCATCATCAGCCTGTGTGGACCACCAACACAAGGCTCTAGCCCACCCGTCCTCTACGCCCAGTCTGCTCCTTGTACCATGCTGACACCGCCAGCGACACTCTTCTTGCTCCCGACGATCTTCTTCAAAGCAAACAGGATTCTTGGCCCAAAACCTGAGATGGTAAACCTTCAACAGGATTAATCTGGGACTGTATCTGACCCATGCTCACTCCATTGTGGTTGGCCTTTACTTTTGGATTTAAACCGGTCCAGTGTGACCAGATAGCCGTGGTTGATGGTTCATGCTTTTAGGTGCTATTGAGGTTTACTTTTTTTAAATTCATCACTCTGGTTCTACTGATTGGATTTTTGTCATTTTGGTCTTGTTGAATACATACAATTGTGTTTATTTTTCTAACCTGTGTGGTGTTTTCACTGTTTTACTGTTTGAGATTTCACACAAATACTTTACAGATTGCCTCTAAGTAAAGCCTGACTGCTCTGTGCCAAGCTACCAGGGAGTTGAGCACAAGTTAATTTGGGGTTTGTTTGTATCTTACCCTGACTAGATTTTGATTGCTGCTTGACCAGGGCTCACACCCCAGTCAACCAGTAACCCAATTTCTAACACCAACAATATGAAAGAATAAGATACAAAGAATGAGGGCAGATACCATGCTAGCAGTAACTCAGAGCACTAGGATGGCAATGCATCAGGGAGAAAATGAAGACAAGACATCTTTAGCAGTAGGCACTGCAATAGGCAATTCCCTGTTTAAGGACGAACCCAACAGGCACTAAAACAACTAACGCCTTACTGGCACATGACGCCTAGAACAAGGAACTTAAATAAAGGACTCAGGAAGTGTACTCAACAGCCATTACAAAAACGAATGTCCCTGCTGGTAGCTTAAACTAACAGAGGAACTCAGAACAAGGTCATAGACAATTGTAACAAACACTTGGAAGAAAAGAACTGCTGTCAACTCAGTGAGTGCGAGATCAGAAAACTAATAAAGAAAGGGCAGAAATTCAGGATCTCAAGGTAGAAGGAAAATGCATAGACAAGGTGTCACTGTATGGCAAGGAAAAAACAGATGAACTACAATGCGACACAAGGCAACCTCAGGAAAAGACACTGCTAAAGTAGTACCAGGATTCCAGATTCTTCTCAGGTTCTCACAGAAAGGTTCACCAACGCAGACAATTTGAATAGAAAGTAGGATCTCCCAATTACATCACTTATTATGAATTCTAGAGAAAGAAAGCCGTCTTAAATCTCTCCTTCCAGCCCAAATCCACAGAGGATGGGACTGATTGAGACACGGAAGTTAGCTAGCTGCAGCACTATACAGGTGCGAGCAGATAAATTCCCTCATTCATTTGTCTGCCTGAAGGAGTGCATGGAGAATCGGGAATCAGCACAAGGACAAAACTAAACTTCTGAATGGAACATGGAATAGATCATGGTTCAGAATTAGAAAGGGTTGTATGGAAAGGAGCACAAGGGCATGCTTATGACAATACACATGGTCCAAAGTCGTATATACCATGAAAGTCTCCTCTCCAGTTCTCAGCCTGAGGGAAGACATACAAGAACCACAATGCATCAGTAGCTAGGAAGAAAACCCTTTAATGAAATCTGGACTGCACCTGATTTTCAAGAGGATTACGATAGCTTGCAAATGAACAATAGAGCATGGTACAGGCTCCAAAGTAGTGTTCATGATGGAGCCAGGGTTGCAAGGTCTGTCAGAATCAGAGGACTATAACAGTAGTTAATTTTCTGTAACTGGGAAAGGTGGTCACCGCAACAGTTTGACTTTCACTCCCTTCACACTGGCACATTCTCCACTAATTCCAGGTGTCTTAGATTAAAGCTGCTATTTCAGATATAGGAAGCAGCTCTCTTCCAGTCTTGATAGATGGAGTCTCTTAATACTTCCAGTCTTGATAGATGGAGTCTCTTAATACAAGTTTAAAGCTATTGCTAGCTCACAAGTATACAGAGGCCAATTGCACCATCTGGTGACCGTGGGGATCATGAAATCTCTGACAGATCAAGGGAGCCTCCAGAGTTCATCCATGTTTCCTAATTTGTATAGAAATGTAAAAGCCACATTCCTTTAAAACAATGTCCAGCCACTGGTTCCTGGGAAAGGGATATTGTTAGAATTCAGGCTCGAGAAAGACATGGGGTCAGTTATAGAGCTAGTCGGGATAAACTTTATGGAGAATAGGACAATGGAAACTCAGAAAACATGAACACTGGAACTTATACACTTCCTCACTCATGTCCCGGTTTTTAGTAAACATCTGGGCGTGAAGCATAGAGTCTGTATTTAAGCTCAGTCTGGCCTGGAGTTGACACATGGCAACATGTTGTTAGTTGTTGTGGTTTCTGATTTTCGTCTCTGGTACTGTGGTCTGTCATTGGTGCTCTAGTCTGGAGACAGTACCAGTACTATCTGTGGTGGGAGGCATCACTTTACAAAAAGACTGTGTCTCAAGAGCAGCCTGAGGACACTTGAAAGCGGACCATCCCACACCAGTTCTCAACCTTGAGCCAGGGGATCTACATTCCCTGTCTAGGAAATATGTATAAAAGTGGGATCCAAACCACTGTGTTCCAGTTGCAAGTCCTTCAAGACCAGGGGAGGGAGTATTCCACATAGTGCTTTAGCAGCTACTGTCTGACAATTGCTGGTGTCTGCCTGACAGCCAGTCTCCCAGTGTTGAGGGAATATCAAGTCTGCACTTTGTCCTGGAGGAGCTGAGGATCTGCCTGAGTGCCTCGAAACCTGTCTGCCTTCCATCCTGTTGAGAGAGGAAAGAAGTCTCCCTGGCTTTGACAGAGGAGAAACTGGCCAGAACCAGTGGCCCAGAGTGTTCCCAGGGTTGTCCGACAACCAGAAAAAGCTGACTGGGAAACATGAAGTAATCTATGCTGCAGAGCTTTTCCCCTTCTCTCTCAAACCTGGTTCCTGGCAGGGGCAGCTTTAAGCACCTGCCTGTTATGGCCGTTTCAGAGCTGCATCTTCTATGTTGAAGACTTTGGCCTGATCGGGACTACAATTACAGTTTCAACCCAGTTGTGCTGCATCACCTGTGTTGATGAACAGGGCTGCGTATTTTGTGTTGACAACAGTGGCCTGATCGAAGGTACACCTGCCTGTTCCAGCCCAGTTGAGATACATCTGCAGTGTTGAAGACTTTGGCCTGATCAGGGCTGCAACTGCCTAGGCTGGCCCTAATGGGCTGCACCTGTGGAATCAACGAATTAACCCTTATCAGGGCTACAACTCTGTGTCCTGTCACAGTCATGGCTACACCTAACTTAGAGGTGACATTGGCCCCACTGGGGCTGAATCTGCTTCAGCAGCTGGGGACCCAAACCTGCCTTATTGTTGAACAGGACTGCAGCATCTATGCTTCACGTGCCAGAACTGTTGCATCACAGAGTTAAAGTCTGTTGGCTGTGCCCACAGAGACACAACCATGCTCGTTCTACACGTTAGACTCTGAGACTGTTCTAGTTCATCATGGGTATGTATTATACTGCAGGATATGCACTGGAGAGAGCATCATGAAACTACCGTTTTACCGATTACACCACCAGGAAAAAGAGACTTGAAGCAAAGTGAATTGAGCACTCATTTGACTTGTGGGGGATATTTAAGGCTGCACTTGTGCCAAATTCATTTTTTGACCACAACTTCAGAGGGGACCAGACAACTAAGAGTCACCCTTAGTCAATGGGGTTTCAGTGGTGCCACAAGGGAGAAGTGCGACCGCAATCATTTGCTTGTATCCTACGTTGAATTATGTAGTATTTATGTAGTTGCATTATGTAGTATTTAAGATTACTGTGAGATTAAAAATGACTTTATCTTCTTAGATGGCAAGCACAGCACAGTACTGAACATTGAAGTCACTGTGTCTGTTGGTTGATTGTTGAGTTCTGAGCTCACGCACCCCCTTGTTACCTCCCTGAGAAGCCTGCGACTGCTCACACTTACTACCCTGAGTGTCAAGTGCAGAAAGGATTTTCCTTGGCTCAGTTTACAGAGCCACAGTAGAAAGAGCCCTTGGACACCAGTGGTGAATTACTTCAACCGTCACAAATGAGGCCCATCTGTCTGAAGGCCTCTCAAATGGGGACTATTAGCATGTGTGCCATCCGGGTTCCAAATGGACTAAATAAAAGATGGCATTGTGTGTTACTGACGCCCCAATTTAAAACATGTAAGAAGCCAGTAGGGAGACCCACTTGGCAGTTGACAGGTAAAAAAGCCTGCCTGCTACTATAAAGTGTTACTTCTGCCACTGTCACTGATACCACTGCTGTGTGGTGAGCTAATGGTAAATCACGTTCAGAAAAGGATTGTGCATATGGAATGCCCCTCTAGACCACGGAGCCCAGCTCATTCTGTGTCACATGGAGTCCTTAGTGCAATGATTGTTGTGTGTGCTGTGGTAAAAAGAAAGACCGACACAAACTCGCTATGGGGAGCATGAGACAGGGTTACACGCTACTCAGAGCCATGAAGGGGACGTTTTCTGTTCCAACAGCATCTCTACTACTTATTTTTATTACTAGCAACGTTCTGGCCAACAGACACTTAAATCATAATAAGGGGAAATATATCGATGGAAGGAAAGCACTGTACTGTATGTATTATAGTGTATAGTCTTAATGTTTTTTTATTGCGTTAGACGACTCGGGTGTTATTTGTGAAGAGATTAGAACGTTGCACAATTATCTGTATATTAATTTAACTCCGGGGTTTATTAGGAAGCAGGTATATTTGAAAAGTGTATCATGCACATAGTGACAGTAACAGAATGGTTCGGTCGCTCTGCGGCCTTGGCATTAGAACCGATTGTTGCACCTGTGTGAATCTACACCTGACTATATATTTTGCGCAGACTGCTGGGAGGCTTGGGAAGCCTGCTTTCCTGGAGTTTAATCAGAGCCATCTCGAGTGAAATGTGCGGCCCTAAACGCGGCGTTCTTGCCACTGCCAAGGACTCTCACCATGGAGTTGAGCATCGCGGGCCATCTGTTCGGCCTTTCACATTCCCCCTCTTTAATGGTGGGATCTGCGTGCAGGGAGGGACTTTTTCTCCCCACTGCCATCTCTGCTCTGGACATCTGCGTTAGGGTCGTCAACACAAAGGAGCAGAAGCGGGGCACTCTGAAGATTACATAATTCTCACCCACACACACTGTACGCTGCACAAAGCCCCACTTACATCAAGCGCTGTTGTGTTGTTACACGTTTGGTTTCTACTGATAAGACCCCTTAGGACAACAAGGCTTAGCTTATAAACAAACACAGCTTTTCAGTGCCTGCTCTCTTTAAAACGCTATCAGTGCTATTATTGTACGCCTTCCTTAACAACGGCTATGTTTTATTTGGAACCTGGCTTCCCAATACGAGGGCTCAAAATGGATAATATTGATCCAACCGTCGACAATGTCCAATCTCAAAGACGTTCTGACATGTTTATGGTGCTGTAAACCAGACCTTTTTTCTGAATACCTTTTTCGCCCCCCACAGTTACACGAAAGCTTTCCTGTTAGAGATATTCCTGTCACAAGATGCTCACTGCGAGAGCTGTTTAGGTGCGGCCGTGGTCACGAGACGCCTCTGTTCTCCCCCCACCTAGTGAATGACATCGCCCGAAAAACCGGAAGTAAACGAATGGCTACTTGACAGCCAAACGTTCAACCGCCGGCTGCATAACGGGATGCAAACGTAAAGCTGAGAATCAATAACCTTTCATTTTTATTTGACTATTTACTTACAGTTTTTATGTCTGTCTGACTGAAGATTTCAGAGCGTCTTGCAATATAAGCAATTTACAAGAAATAATAGAATTCAAATGTAATCAAAATTCTTAGGCAGGGCTGCTTGAATTATGGGATTCTGCTGCGTCTTCTGCCTAAGAATGAGATAATCGCATTTGCAACATAATCGTGTTCTGCATAATTTGCAGATTTTAACAAAACATTATTTCTAGCTCACAAACGTTGCTTTACAAACGTTCCTAAAAAGCACCACAGGTGGTGTATGCGCAGTGAACTCATTGCAAAGGGCACTTGTTTGTTGCGTACTGGTTCATATAGCATATGCAATAGGGTATGGAATGTTTAGCACAGGTATAGTTAAAGGTTTAAAAGAGAATATGCAGTTGAACTGAGATAAGTCAGGTTTGTACAAAGTGCTTTTTCATTTCGAAGAGCATCTTAAGGTAACCTAACTAGAGATGTGCCAAGTTGTAAAGTTTTTCTTCTCATGAATTTCCAGTAATTCTCGCAAACACAACACTTAGGTGGTGAGGTTCTGCGCATGGGTTTTCATAGGAACACTGAGACTTCATAATACATTTAAGTTGTTGCAAGAACAAGAGATTGACAACATCCATCGACTTTCGAGGTAGCCATGTAAATAATTTTTAAGTTAAACTCATGAGAAAAACACACCTCATTTTCAACAACGTGAAGAAACAGAATGTAACATAACGAACAATAACACGACAGAGCATAACATTCAGAGCTTAATTTGAGACTGTGGTTGCAGGTAGAGGCCCTGGCACTTACTTTTGGGAACAGGCACTTATTTCCCCTCCACAGACTTTAATCCAGAGCTAGAGAGATAAACACAAAAAGGGGAAAGAGGAGGAAGGGAAAGACAGAAAAACGCAACAAAAGAAAAAGCAGGGATGAAAAAGAACCTGCAAGTGTGAAGTAAAGAGGTACAGAGTGTCAGGATGAAAGTGGTATTGCATGGAATCAAGACTACCCCGTCTTGATATTCAGCACCCTGATCTTCAAAAGCACCAGCTGCAGGCTTCAGAGCAAAACTTTGGGCACCAGCACTTATCATTTTAAAAATTAAGACCTTGACTGTAATTGCATTATAATTGGATTTATATGGAGTTTACTAACCCTGACAAAGCACTTTTTGGTGAGTAGTTCGCTACTCCAGAACCCAAGATTAGTGGTTAATCCAATGTTCATTGAGTATTGATGCTTATGGGATTAATTGTGTGTCCTCACTGAAAACATTCCAAGCATATTAATTTAATGGAAGTTAGGTTTGATCATTAGTGGCGCGTTTGTGATTTCTTGCAAATGGTTGGTAGAATAAATAGATTGACTAGAGATTGTTATTTTTTTGCATTGCTATGGTTCAAATAGCTATAGCAGAACTTGTAAAATATGGCATAACAGATAATTTATACATAGCATAACATTTAACCCAAACAATAATAATATATACATAACATACACATAACGTACAATATAGCAACATATTTCATAATATCTAACAAAACACCTAACATAACATATAACAAATATAAAATAGAACAAAAAAATCATTCATAATATAACCTAACATGTCACAGAACATATAATGTAACAAATATAGGAAAGGACAAAGGCACACATAACAGATGCACCTTGTGTTGGGAATAGCATTTGGGACAAATTTGCTAAAATATGAAGTTAGAAGCATGCAGTCTTTTTATGATTTCGACATGTTTATTTGTATAGAAAAGTCGATATTTTGTGGTCAATGCTTTAGCCATGCTATTGTTGTACAACAATATTTTTGAGGTCGATATTTTATCATATAACCCTATACATGTCTTTACCCCAATCATTACCATTTACCTACCATACCGTCCAAACTGATTTGTTTCACTTAATAAAATTGAATGGAGCCCATGTTATCCACCTTTCAGTAAAGAAATATTTGTGCCAATATACAAGGGATTCATTAGTACAGGAAGTCATACTGTAGAAGTACTCTTTTATGTATTCTTGCAGGCCTTTGTGAATTGGTCCCGAAATGACAAATCCCCTGTTAATAAAAGTGCCAAGAGCACAAAGTCCTTTCCATTTGTACTAAATATAACTGAACATAAATAGTCTTATTCCATGGCTATTTTAGATGTTTTGCAGCTAATTTACAAAGGCATATAAGTGTATCTAAAAGATTACTACATTTTTATACTCCAAAATATCTTTGTGAATGGGCCCCTTTGAATTCAAACCTGCAAAGATTAAAACTCAGACATCACAGGTTAGAGGTAGTTGTTTGCAGCTTCTGCTTAATACACTATGCTATATTATCTTATTTGTTATTTGTGACCTGTGGGTCACAACATGATCTCTACAACAACCATTTAATGCTCGGGAGGAGGCACATTAACCCCTTAAGCTATTTTATGCTGATACTAGTTTGTGACCACCGTTAAAATAAATATTTCCAACATGTACATTACAATTCGGTCTATCTTACCAGTCTTGAAAATGCTTGATACGCTTAGACTTCAAAGTGGCAACCAAGCTATCCTAAAATGCATGCTGTGTGGCCAATTAAGTAAAATCTGTTTTGCTAACGTTTTCCTTCTAATTTTTTTTTTTGATTCAGAGTTTATAAAAATGTGATGCTGGACAGGAAGACCAAAGGCAGACTGTAATTGACTTTGCTCCTACTGAAGTCACAAATCTTCATGACTCTTGAATGAACCCCCTGCCCCTCTTGACTGACCCCCAGAACACCTCACCCATTATTAGCTACTACTCCCCTTTTAAAATTGTGGGTTCTCATTATCGTCATTATGTTGGGGACACTGTTTCTAGTCATATAGAGCCCCCTAAGAAATGAACTGTGACAGGCAACTGATTTTACAACGGTCATTGAGCTATGTACCATGCCTTTTATTTCTCTTTACCGGGGTTTGATTTGAACCAGTGATCTAGAAATGTAAACTCTTGAAGACTGTTTGACTGATTCAACTGCAGAAACAGTACCATGGGCGGGCAGGAGCTTGGAAGCCTCTGGCTGGTAGCATCTTACTCAAATCTCACATTATTTGGCAAATAAAAAAAGGTGACAGCAAAGCCCCTTCATATATAAAAACACCAACATGCGTGACTTGAAGTTAGACACGTTTATCTTTTGCACCTGATTTTCTATTCGTGCTACAGTGGTTGTATGAAGGATACTTTGCCGCTGCTTTTGACATTCTTATCCATGTGGTTATCAAGTGTTTCCTAATACAATTACTTAACATACAATCACATCACAAACATTACAGAAAACATCAGTCAAACTTTCAACAAAACATGGTGCACACTTTCAACATTTCGCAGCCAAGTCACATAGCCAAAAACTGTGTACACAAACTAACTGTGGGTGGGTCCCAGCCATTGGTAAGCGATTTCTGTGGGTCCACTGGACGTCAACTTGGGGAATAGGATGACTGTTGTGGTGATGGAGTGGTTTACTCCATTGGAGAAGTGTGGCTCAATGGTTAGAGCAGCAGACCCTGAAGCAGAGATCTGGCTCAAGACCAGGGTTCAAGTCCCGCTTCAGCAGGTCTTGGGCTCAATTCCCCTTGACCAGATAATTCTCACCTCGGTGCCTAATCTAATTCATGGGTCCCACTCTGCAACTCTGGGCAATAGCTTGCTTAATCTCCACAACAACCCCAACAGCACTTGGATGCCTGGCTTCACCCTGGGGGTGCTCAGGAGTGGGTGCCTCACAGGGAAAAGCCAGGAGGGGTTCCATAGCAGTATGAGTACAGCGCCTTGAGACCCTAACAGGTGAGTAGTGCGCTATACAAGTGCTAATTTACATTTTTTTTTTACATTTACTCCATTGCCCTGATACACATCTAACCCAAAGAGGCTCATAAGCAAAAGTGGAATTAGAACCAAAAGAGGTTCATAAACAAAGGCGAAGTCTGGCGGCCAACACCACCGGTATTTAAATCACTCACTGCCAGTTTAAAGAATAAAACGTTGCCACTGATCCACTGAATAGTACAATGTCCGGTTTTGCAAGAGAACCAAAATATCAACCTTTGCACCATGCATAGGACTAATACGAGGTCAAAGGTGGATGGGAACCCATTATCTGAAGCATAGATATATGTAGAATCGGTCATCGGGAACACTGAAAAGCATTATGAGACTTTTTCACAGCTACTGAAATGCTAGAATCACAACAAATTATCACCTTCATAATGAGTTGTTTTTTTATAATTGTTCTACTTTGCATTCTGGTCTCCCTCTTGCGAAGCAAAAGTTTTATTCTGGTTGTTTACTGACTGGCATCACCCTAACTTTTAATTACGCATTACTGACTGACATCACCCTAACTTTAAATTACAAATTGATATTAAGATTGAGCCGTATGAACTCTTGGCCATTGCTGACACATGCTCCCTTTTCTCCTGTGTTCGTCAGACCTCCTTCCATGCCACTGGATAACTCATTTTGCCAGCCCGTTCAAAGGGTATGCTCTTCTGAGACTCCCCACTAGCCCCCAATTAGTGTCTATTGTGCTGCTGCCTATGTGGCTGGCTACCATATTGCTTAGAAACCAGACTGAGACTATCAACTCTTGCAAAAAGGCAACTGATTTTCCGGCAATTAGCCATGAGTTTTGTAGGCTGGCATACTGAATAGAGATAGATGACACGCACCTCATGTTCCATGGATGCACAATGGCCAAACAGTGACAGGCACACTGCAGAGACTGCCTGCGGTGACAGTGTCTGGATGGATTGCAGCCTCGGGCTTTGTGCGACCGACTTCTCTCTCTGCAAGACATTAAACGCATCGCTCAGTGTTAGGAATGCTCGGCCCAACTTATATTCCAATGTGCAGCCCACCACGATGTTTTAGTTATTAAAATAAACGTTGGATTCTCTTCTATATTGTGATTTTCTGTTCTGTTTGTTCGGGTTTTAAAGTGTAAATAATGCTCACGGTTACAAAGTTGTAATGAAATCGCACCAAATTGTATTGTAATCTCAAGAGTAATAGAAAAACTCTACTGTGTACAAATACGGCCATAATTTATATTCAAGGTATAATAATAATAACAACTAAAATAATAATAATAATAATAATAATAATAATAATAATAATAACAACAACAACAACAACAACAACAACAACAACAACAACAACAATAATAATAATAATAATAATAATAATAATAATAATAGTAACAAATATTTCTCTTATAACATCAGCTTGCAGCCTGCATTTTTATATAGTGCATCCTATTAGACTTGGTATGGTTTGCAGTGCAGCAATGTTTTTTTATTATTTGTTATACACCCGTACCACAAGAGCTTCCTAGCACTAACTGAAAAAATACAAACAAAGCAACAGAAGTTACTGATACTCAACTTAGTGGATTTTTAAATAAAATTCTCAGCCTTTAATTCAGTAGTAAATTCACAATACCAAACGCGTTCTAATATCCACGTGCCTTTATACTGAGGAACATAAACACTTGATTGGGGAATACCCAAAACAAATGCAGTGTTAAACAATTAAACTGCCGCACGATAAGTAAGTTACAAAGTACACGAGAGTGTGTTAGTCTATTTTAATAACGTCTGTAATACAAAGACATCCTGTTTTCAGAATGTTCTTCTTCTGAATTTCTTGTTTTGGTTGCCACGAGAAATACCTATATTTTTACAATTAGCTGGTGCAACTGACAGCTGTATAAAAGCCCAAAACACTAGCAGCATATTTTCAAAGGTGTATGATGAAAGGAATCCTTCTCTAACAGCTTCAGTTTTGGCTCCAGCATGCCTTTATGTCACATTAAAGATTGTATCAAATATGTATCATTATTTTTATGAAACTTGTTTTGCATCACTTCGCGTCCCTGCACAGACTAATCGTTATCACATTCACAAAACATAGAGTTCTCCATTTACTCTGTGTGTTTTTTAATTTCATCCATTTTAAACCACGGTGAGCAACATGTTTTGACAGTGGCGACCGTCTTTTCAAGCACATAGAGCTGTATCATGAACATGAAAACGGATTTGTGGGCTGCTTTTTCTGCGCAGTCTGCACTAGTGGCCAGTGGTACTGGAACAATATTCACAGTGGAAATACTGCCTTTTATGTTATGTCACAGAAGTCATCTGGACTGTAAAAAATCCAAGGGTCATGCTAAGAAATCTGCTACAAGTGCAGCAAATGTTCAATTCCCATTCAGCAGGTGAGTGGCAAGGGCGGTGCATTTTGCAGCCCTGGTGTGGTAAAACAATAAAGCACTCAAACGATAATGGTGAAAATTGGATTTCAGGGAATATTTATCATTTGCGCATCATCAAGTATAGAGCCATGATTTGTTTTGTTTCTGTTAAAATCTTTGTTTCCAGCACGCTTGCGAATGACAAATTGCTGATATATTTTGTGATATGTGTGTAGTTCATTGGCAGGTATTTTAATGGTGTATAGTTAATTGACAGGTATTTAAATGTTGTTGTGTGTTAGACAAAAACTGACAGACAACAGCCTTTCCTTTCATTTACTGTACCCCCGCAAGAATGTCACCTTAGTCTCTTTTACAAAATCCTGTCACTTTATAGTCAGAGAAATTAAGGAGGACACCAGTTTCCCAATAAGCAGTTATTTGTGAGACTAAAGAGCCTGACATTTTACCTTTGTCTTCAAATGCACTGCAAATGTGACAAGAAAACACCAAATCTAAAGGCATCTCTAGTGATCATTCACCTTCTGAACTCCAGCATCTTTATTATCAGGGGTGCTGCTAATTCCAACACATGCTAGAGATGCAAGAGGCCACTTTGCAGATATGCCACACTGTCCCACTCTTGTGCCGTGGCACTCCCTTAAGTCTGCATTGTGTGACTGAATCTGCCTGCAGGAGGATGTCTGGCGAGTCACTAGGACCTGCATATCTCTGTCACAAGGGGTGCTGTGGTGTCCAAAGTACAAAACACCTTCTTTAATTTTCCAGCAGAAATGAAATAGGAGACTTCAACCTTCATCAAAATTAACATGATCAACTGACCGTTTCTCAGAGTATAGTTAAAGAAATACAATCCACTGAAGATCCTTACCTAAGAAATATTTTAAGAACACTAGAGTGAATAGTAAAATACCACACATCTTCCTCCAGCCCCCGAGGGTGTACTTATTGTGAGCCACCTCTGTTTGCATACAGAGAGTGTGGCTCCTGAAGGCTTCTTTGCCTCTGCACCCAGATCCGTAATATGGCATTTTAACAAATGTAAAGGATTACCTCATTTACTAGGGCCCTAATCCCTAGTCAAATGAGGGCATGCCAACATAGAGTCGCATTGAATCATATTTTACACCAATGAAATCCATATTACAGAACTGGCCGTCTAAGCTTCTGCAGCCCCTTGTGCAATGCCATAGTGCCCGTGGGTGTAAAAAAGAGGGCACAAATGCCTGTTGCCCTTCCACTGCACACTATGTATAACACAGTCCTAGGTACACCAACTTGGCAATAGTATGAGTGACAGACAGCACAGTTTGGTGGTGCAGAGTGGTAACTAAAACAACCTGTTTCTGACCTCTGATGTGTGAAAGCCATGCTCTACTGGTACAGTTACTGAGTGTAGAGTGGCAATTCCTTTGAATGTCATGATCCCTTTCTGCACTGACACCAGAGGCATTAGTGTGCTTCATTTTCCACTCTACAGAGCATACATTGACACAAAAAAATCCCTGAGCTTGTGGTGGACACAGGATATCAATGGCTTCTTTGAGTTTGGATTCAGAGAAGTGGTTATCAAAGCACAATGCAAATGAGGTAAAGACCTAAACAGTTGGAACTTCGTGAATTTTCACAAGCATTGGGAATATTTTTAAAGCACCTAAGTGCAATTAAATACTTGAATAACCCAGGTGTATGCACTGAATAGGTATGAGAACATACATGCAGTTCCCCACTTTTCTTGGGGCAGTTGTGATAAGAAAATGCTTAACTTAGAAAGCTATTTTTCATGTAACACAGAGGAGATCCTACTTTTTTAATGAAACTATGTTCCTGATCATATCCAAAATGATTCTGGTTTACTGTTATTTAATAAAATTAAACAACTTCTCAGGGAAACATTGCAGTTTTGACCTTGAATTTTGTTTCGATTCTGGATTATAGGCATTAGCCATCTTTGTGATTATGTACATACACTGGGGTAGTGTAGCGCACTGATCTAATGTCACTGTTGCTTTGGTTCTTACATTAAGAGTGCGATTGGTGCAGTTTTTTATGGAGTGATAACTTCGGGTGGAATTACATCATCTACAATTACATGTATCTTAGGCGCTGGAGTCATTGTGTCTGCAGACTTCAGACCCAATAATTCTGGGCCCAGAGGAACTGGCCTGTTTTCACTACTACAGGGACTTCAAGCAGCAGCACAGCCTGTCCTCCACAGAACCATGCAGTAGCATGGAGGGACCAGACAAAGGCCTGTCCCTATCCCACCCCACTCTTTTCACTCAACCTCTTCACCCTCCACTGGCACTCCCTCTACCAGTTTCCACCTACTCTGAGCAGGTTCAAAGTAGAATGAAGAAAAATGCATTGTAAAGGACCTAGGCCCATATTGATACCTTTTTTGTGCCGCATGTGCGTCATTTTTTGACACAAAAGCGGGGCAAACTTCCAAAATATAATTGTATTTTGTATGTTTGCGCCACTTTTGCGTAAAAAAATGATGCAAATGCGATGTGAAAAAGTATAAATATGGGCCCTAGTATTTCTGGGTTCAAGCAGTTATTCCTCAGTCAAGACAGAAAATAGCCTGAATTTGGTGGTGAGGGACAGTAGAAATAAAACACTGGCCTCCACAATCATGGTGTGTAGATCATTAGTTTTACTTTTTCCACAAACAACTCCTGCTGTTTGATGGAGCTGTCCCTCAAATGTTTACAACATTGGCAGGAATCTCCACAGTGGTGGTTCCTGCTAATAGTAAGCAATTTCTGAGGGACCAGTGGACATTGATTTTCAGTGAACAGGATGTCTGTCAGGGTGATGGAGTGAATTACTCTGTTGCCCTGATGGACATTCAACCGTCTTCAAATGCCCAATCAGGCCCTGTGTTTTCTTCAATCAAGAAAAATATGGATTGGTCCATTTGAAATGATAGGAAGAACTGAACATAAACCTTTCCTTTGCAGGTATTAGTTATACCATCAGTTGACACAGAAGATATTGCAGTGATTCTGCTTGGAGAGGCTGTTGCTAATTAGGTGCCTGTATCGTTTCAGATCTTCCTCCCCTAATCTCCTCCACAAAACCCTTCCCATTATCTAGCCACTCTAGACTATTGTGATATTAACCTCAAAATCAGAACTCCTGGAATGTGGCGACCCATCTTTTCAGGGCACTGCTCCTGAGGAATAGTGACTTGTCTTCTCAGGTCACTGCTCCTAAGGAATGTCTAGTCCACCCAGTAACATTTATAGTTTGCATGTGTCAGAATTCAGCTGAAACTTACAAACAAGACAGGAATTTTTCCAGATCATGTAATTAGTCATCAGTCTCTGCTCTGCAGTTGGGAGCATGCTTCACATCCAGACATAATCAACTCATTTTGTGACTTGGTCCTGGTGATTCTATGTGCCTTTTATGAAAGTATACCTTCTGCTTTTTGCAGGTTTGAAAGCTGGGTATTCGTTCCAGTTGTTAAACACAGTTCATTAAAAATCTGCAATGTCACATTTAGATTAAAGACTGTTCTATTAAAATATTCAATGACTCATCATCATAGTCAATTAATATGCAAGGGTACTTTGCTATGAAGCCATTGAGAGGTAAAGAGTAGTGTGATTTCTCTTCAGTTAACCTTATGACTTAGGTATATTCATGCCCCAATCAAATATCTCTGAATCAAATAGCTTTGCTTAGGACTCGGCTTTCAACCTACAAGTATCAGGAATGTCAAAAGGTTTGACTTAAGTGTGTTAACACATGCAAGCAGGACTTATGCATGATGTTTCCAGACCTATATGCACAGCACTCACCCTGCACTCATACATACTAATCCACCATAAATCCACTTTGGGTTCCAGAGTAGCGTGCTACTTGCCAAAAGGACCTTCAACACCTCAACAGAAGTAGTAAGCGCCATATAAAGACAATTACAATTAAAACGCACCATTCACCCTCCACTAAGACAGGTTCTCCGCTGGTTCTGCATTCAGACAGGCACAGTGCTTATCACCCTGCACTCAGACAGGAACACTCCACACCCTACACATAGGCACATGCCTCAACCTGCATTTAGTGAACCACACTACTCCGCTCACCTTGCACTCGGTCAGACGTATGTCTTGCCTTTGTGTTTGCAACAACAGCTGAAGACAACATGCATGGACATAACACATGCAACAAAAGCCGATATACAGGGAGTGCAGAATTATTAGGCAAGTTGTATTTTTGAGGATTAATTTTATTATTGAACAACAACCATGTTCTCAATGAACCCAAAAAACTCATAAATATCAAAGCTGAATATTTTTGGAAGTAGTTTTTAGTTTGTTTTTAGTTTTAGCTATGTTAGGGTGTGCAGGTGACTATTACTGTGCATAATTATTAGGCAACTTAACAAAAAACAAATATATACCCATTTCAATTATTTATTATTACCAGTGAAACCAATATAACATCTCAACATTCACAAATATACATTTCTGACATTCAAAAACAAAACAAAAACAAATCAGTGACCAATATAGCCACCTTTCTTTGCAAGGACACTCAAAAGCCTGCCATCCATGGATTCTGTCAGTGTTTTGATCTGTTCACCATCAACATTGCGTGCAGCAGCAACCACAGCCTCCCAGACACTGTTCAGAGAGGTGTACTGTTTTCCCTCCTTGTAAATCTCACATTTGATGATGGACCACAGGTTCTCAATGGGGTTCAGATCAGGTGAACAAGGAGGCCATGTCATTAGATTTCCTTCTTTTATACCCTTTCTTGCCAGCCACGCTGTGGAGTACTTGGACGCGTGTGATGGAGCATTGTCCTGCATGAAAATCATGTTTTTCTTGAAGGATGCAGACTTCTTCCTGTACCACTGCTTGAAGAAGGTGTCTTCCAGGAACTGGCAGTAGGACTGGGAGTTGAGCTTGACTCCATCCTCAACCCGAAAAGGCCCCACAAGCTCATCTTTGATGATACCAGCCCAAACCAGTACTCCACCTCCACCTTGCTGGCGTCTGAGTCGGACTGGAGCTCTCTGCCCTTTACCAATCCAGCCACGGGCCCATCCATCTGGCCCATCAAGACTCACTCTCATTTCATCAGTCCATAAAACCTTAGAAAAATCAGTCTTGAGATATTTCTTGGCCCAGTCTTGACGTTTCAGCTTGTGTGTCTTGTTCAGTGGTGGTCGTCTTTCAGCCTTTCTTACCTTGGCCATGTCTCTGAGTATTGCACACCTTGTGCTTTTGGGCACTCCAGTGATGTTGCAGCTCTGAAATATGGCCAAACTGGTGGCAAGTGGCATCGTGGCAGCTGCACGCTTGACTTATCTCAGTTCATGGGCAGTTATTTTGCGCCTTGGTTTTTCCACACGCTTCTTGCGACCCTGTTGACTATTTTGAATGAAACGCTTGATTGTTCGATGATCACGCTTCAGAAGCTTTGCAATTTTAAGAGTGCTGCATCCCTCTGCAAGATATCTCTCTATTTTTGACTTTTCTGAGCCTGTCAAGTCCTTCTTTTGACCCATTTTGCCAAAGGAAAGGAAGTTGCCTAATAATTATGCACACCTGATATAGGGTGTTGATGTCGTTAGACCACACCCCTTCTCATTACAGAGATGCACATCACCTAATATGCTTAATTGGTAGTAGGCTTTCGAGCCTATACAGCTTGGAGTAAGACAACATGCATGAAGAGGATGATGTGGTCAAAATACTCATTTGCCTAATAATTCTGCACTCCCTGTAGAACTGTTCTGTTCCAGCCAGAAGTATGCATGAGGATACTAGCCAAGTCTCTACATCCATAGCAGGAAAAAACTGAGGCAAAAAGAGGCAAGGCCCTAAAAAGGAGAGGGGTTAGAGTCAGAGAATAAAAGAAAGGGAGAAAAGAAGACAGAATGAAAGAAGAGATGAGAGAGAGGAAAGCGTGAAAAGAGAAGAGAGAATAGGAGGCACTAGTTTAAACAGGGAATATGAGAGAGGGATAATGGCAAATTAAGAACAGAAAAAATATCCAGAAAGCTTTCGTCCTTCCACCACCCCAGGCTTTCACCTTCACCAGCATGAAGAGCTCGGCCACCCTGTGGAAGGAGACTCTGCACCATAATTGGCCCTCTCATCTCCGTCCACTGGTCTCTTAATCTGGTATTCCCATCTCTCCTCTCTCTAGTGTCATTGGTCACTATTTCTCACTGGTCTTTATCTCGGAGGCTTGATCTTGAGGAGCATGCAGAACTCCAGCATCATATGGCAGAAGGCAAGTAGCAACACCTGTGCTCTCTCCTGAGTTTTCTCCTGATCTCTGACATCCTGGTCTCTCTCACCCCTGCCACCATAGGACCTCATGTTGAGCAGCATGCAGATCTAAAAAAACCCTGCCACAGGTGACAATCGGGATTCGGGAGGCACTCTCTACCCTCTTGTTTCCTTGCCACTCCCCCCTGGTGCACTCCTGATTTCTCTCACTATATGCTCAAGTCTCTCCCTGCCCCTGGACCCCTTCATGGTCTCACCTAAACTGCACAAAAAACTCTACCGTCCTTGATTCTCTCTGCTTTGGTCTCACTATCTAGTCCTTGCGTAGTCTCTTGGCCTCTACCCCCGGTCTGTTTTCCTGGCCTGTTCCTCCCACAAGCCTTAAACTGAGAGATGTGTAGAAAATGTCAGCATAACTCTCCCTGGAATTAGGGAAAACTCTGGAATTGAGCAAAACTACGTGTAAAAGGACCCAGTGTTCCCGCTTTGTGATTCCTGGGATAAAACTCAGAATCGGAATTTGGTTTATGAACACTGTCAAGAATCCATAAGCCACACCAAATCCCGTCTAACTCATATTGATTTTTTATGCTTTTGCACTTTCCTCCTTCATATGTTAGATTAGCATATTCCCGAGTTTGCAGACCTAGTAACTCCAGGCCACTCCAAATGGCAAATAGCAGGTTTCCACCTAGAATTAATGTTTTGATTCCAAATAGGTATTTCACCTTTCTTATTTTTGTAGGAAATGTATGGAAATGTAATATTCAGGTATATTATAAACTATGAATATCCTTATATAGTTAGGACATCCACCTTTGCACTCAGCGTATTATACTGTGGGATTTACAATGCATTTTGCTCACCTAAACAGTAAGGCATAATTTGTGGGTGTCTGATTGGACAGTTAAGTTGTGGTGGAGGGACTAATGTGACTTTGAGAAGCAGAACACTGGATTACAGAAAGGGTCTTCCTAAGAGCCAGCAGCGCAGTCATGCTGCTGGTGCCCCAAAGGCTAGTCCATCTGACCCATCCACACCTGGACCGCGCCTAGCACCAGGAACCCTGCTCCTCCCACCCCCCCACCACTACACCACCAAGAAGCTCCAGGCTCTGAACATCGATCACCCCATCAACAGCTGCTTCACGGCCTCCTCATGCTCAACCAAAACACCCTTCATCTGCCTACACTGCTGTTTCTCCTGCAACGTGGGCCCACCTGCATACACTAACCCCTGCAGTGCACCCACTTAGAAGACTGCAAACAACCAAACACCACTCCAGTGCATCCTGTTAAATGCCCACTCCTTATGCAAACACGCCACAGAAATCTGGAACACCATCACCACCAATGACCCGGATGTTGCCCTCATCACCGAAACATGGCTAACACACTCCTCAAACCCCAACACCACCACGGCCACCCCTGATGGCTACCAGATGGTACACCGAGACTGCACCAACAAACGTGGCAGGGGCATCGCCATCATCTTCAAGGAAACCATCTAATGTGCCATCTTTGAAGATGACCCAGTATCCCTCATGGAGCACCTCAAGTTCCGATCCCAACACTACGATGCAAGGCACCCTTGCATACAGACCCCTCAGATCTTGCACAGCCTTCTGCAATGCCATCGCCAACCACATCGCTCCCCCCTTCTTTGCCATTGTCTCACTGCACAATGTCCTACTCAGCGATCTCAATTTCCACTTTAACGACCCCAACAACACCTACTCCACTTCCCTCATGGTGAATCTCACTCAGCAACATCGGCCTCACCCAACTAGTCACTATACCGGACACACACTGAACACACACACTGAAGGCCATCTTCACTTCTAGCGACAGAATCAATTTCACCCACATGACTGAACTCACCTTGACCGACCATGTCACCTTACACTTTGCCATCTCCAATTCCCAACACACCACCTCCAAGAATCTCAGCACCCCCAACTGAAGCTGGGGCAAGATAACTGAGACTCGATGGTCACAGGCCTTAAGCACTGCACAACATGAGCCCACAGCAGAGCTTGACCTCAAACAGCCCATCCAAATGTTCACCACCTTGATCACCAAATCCGCCAACAGAGTTGCCCCACTGAAACCAGCTAAAACCAACAACACCTCCAAACCACCGAGATGGTAAACTCCAGAGCTCAGAAACTCTAAACGCAACTGTCACTGACTCGAGAAACAATTGCATGTGACCAAGGACCCCTCCAACAGAGCCTCCTTTTATGTAGCCCTCAACAACTACCACCACCACATCAAGGCAGCAAAAAGAGAAGCAATCACTGCCTGCATCAACACTGCAGCCAACCACATGAAAGAACTCCTCAGAACCATCAAGGAATTCTCTAACTCGATAGCCGCAGAGACCACCATCCACCCACCCCAGGAACTTTGCAACACCCTCTCAGACTACTTCCACAGCAAGATCACCACCATATACAACAATTTCGACCCCCAACCCTCCACCTCCAGCTTAGACAACATCTCTCAAGCAGCGAACACAAGCCACACAGTAACCTCCTGGTCCCCAATTACCACACAGACCACTGCAGTCATAATGTCATCCCTACACTCTGTGGCGTCCACCGACCCCTACCTGCACCAGCTTTTAAACCTCTGAGCCAACATTATTAGCACAGAACTAACCTGGATCCTCAACACCACCATCTCCACGGCAACCTTCCTGCATGAATGGAAACACGCAGAGGTCAGACCCTTCCTAAAGAAACCCTCAGCCGACCCCAGCAACCTCAAAAACTACAGACCTATCTCCCTGCTCGTCTTCCCAGCCAAGGTGCTTGAGAAAGCCATCAACCAACAGCTCACAAACTACCTAAAAAAAACCACCTTCTCGACACCTCACAATCAGGATTCAGGGTAAACCACAGCACAGGAACTGCAGTGATCGCCGTCACAGACGACATCAGGACTCTCCTCGACCAAGGAGAGTCGGCTGCTCTAATCCTTCTGGAGCTCTCCGCAGCATAATCCTAAACTAAACACTGACAAAACAGAAGTCCTGGTCTTCAGGAAGGACACCTCCGTATGGGACCACAGCTGGTGGCCAGCAGAACTCGGACCAACACCTTCTCCATCAGACCATGCACG
Source organism: Pleurodeles waltl (assembly GCF_031143425.1). Classification (NCBI taxonomy): domain Eukaryota; kingdom Metazoa; phylum Chordata; class Amphibia; order Caudata; family Salamandridae; genus Pleurodeles; species Pleurodeles waltl. The sequence goes on along the minus strand of NC_090442.1, from coordinate 697,709,395 downwards.
AAACCTTGGCATCATCCTCGACTGCAAACTATCCATGAATTGACAAGTAAACTCAGTCGCCTTCTCCCGCTTCTACATCCTCCATATGCTCTGCCAAATCTTCAAATAGATCCATACAGACACCAGAAAGACACTCACACACGCCGTGGTCACCAGCCACCTCGACTATGGCAATGCTCTCTATTTCGAACTATCCTTCCAGTTACTTAAAAGACTCCAGCCTCTACAGAACACCGCAGTGAGACTCATCCTTGGATGTCATTTAGGAGTCGCCAGGGGTCACAGTTCTGACTCCTGGCTTGCCCCTTGCAAACCATGGCATTGCTTTTGATTCCCCTGGCCTCAAAAGTGGCAAAATCAGTGCCTGAAACAGGGGCAGCTCATCCTAATGGATGTTGGTTGAGGCTCCACTTTTGTGGTTTTCTCTCAGTCTTTTACTACACAAATAGTGAATAATATTATTCACTATTGGTATAATAAAAAAAATAGTAAATTTTGCTAGAATATGCTCTTCCATGGCCGCTAAGGCAAGTAAGAATGCTTTTAAATGTATGCTGTATGCATTGCAGTAAGAGTGTGTTTTTATGTGAGAGAGTCTGTGAATGTGAGTGCATTTGTAAGCATTGTGTGTGAATCAAAGTAAAGAACAAATGGCATGTGATGTAATTTCTGCCAACCCTGGCAGTTTGGTGGATTGACGCCCATGGACTCATCCTCAACCTCCCCAAGCACTCAAGCTTCACCCCACACCTCATGAACCTCTGCTGACTCCCCGTCCAGAAAAATGCCAATTCAAAATCTTTACACTCGCATACAAGGCTCTCCACAACCTGGGACCATCCTTCATCAACCATCAACTGAGCTTCTACTCCCCAGAAAAACAACTATGCGCCACCTCGCTAAACCTCGCACACACAGCCCACATCCATAGCAGCTGCAGCGGAGGCCACTTCTTCCCCTACACAGCAGCCAAGTACTGGAATAGCCTGCCCCTCCACCTCCGACCAGCTCCCTCCCTGGCAGACTTCGGAAGGAGACTCAAGACGTGGCTTTTCGATGGAGACACAGCTCCCTCCGCACCCAGATACCCTTAGGGGTGATAGTGCTTCACTTTACAAATTCTATGTTTGATGGAAAACAATCTTTCCCAGGGACGTGTGAGAGAGCCATCTGCAATTATGAACTATGTGCCAGAAGGGCAACATCTTTAGCTCTCTCTGATTAAATGGGTTCAGTATCAACCACGTTGGGACAGGCATTAGTATTTTTTTGCAGCTAGTCCACGACAGAGGAAGATATCCAAGAGAGAACCTCATGGTGCCACATGTAAACACCTATTTTTGAGCCAATGTTAATGGTCTTCTTTAGGTAGGACTGGTGTCTTCAAAGTGAATTACATCCAATCAGCACTGCACTTAAATATTCAGTCTTTCTGACAGGGAAGACAACAGCGCTTCCAAACTCAATTTCTTTAGCAGTTGTTAATGTAATCTTAAACACTTCAGCGCAGAAAACAGTAATCAAACATATGAGTAACCTGTGTTTTAGGAAATTGCTCATTGTTGATGCTGACAATGTTTGTGTGTGTGTGTGCCCACTTAGTAGTGCTGGTGCAATAATTTGCATATTATCTTGAGGATTAGGATGCTTGCTAGCAGAAGAGAAATGCTGCCGTGCAAGAGGACGTTTATTTTTAATATACTGCTATTAGGAATAATTACATGTAATAATGATGCACCATTTCTTTTAGATCTTTTAGATCTGGCCTACATAGGCACAGCTTAGCTGTTTCGTCTCTTCCATGTCATATAGTTTTGGTTACGTTAAGAAACTATAACTCGTGGCCTAGAGTTACTAGTGGCACAAGTTATAGTTTCTTCAGATAAGTATAACAATAAGCATAATTGTATGACCTGGAAATGTAACTATAACTGCTGAATTTCTATGGTTTTGTATGTGTAAAATGTGACCCTTACTGTAACGTCCCTGTAACCTTTGTTTTTTTCAGGGAGTTTCTATGTTTTTTTTTACGTAAAGTAATATATAATTACCATATATTAATAAAACCACTGTTGCACGCAGCAGGTGTTTGCTCTGCACATGAGTGCTTGATTTTTCTTCATATTCCTACAGATCCATGGATCCTTCATGATTTTACACTGCTACAGCGTTCAGTAAATGTGTAGTGCATATTCCACTCTACCACTGCTTAAAGGGCCTGAGGTAATGCATCCAGTGGCCATGTGTGGTGTAATTTTGCCAATGTGACTGTTCATCAAGCGTTTTCCTACTACAATATGTGCAAAAATCCACTTTTATAGCCCCCAGGGAGACCCTCAATTCTCCCACTGTGTCCGGCACGCAGGGAGCAGGAAGAAATGCTGCTCCCTGCTTGCAGGAGCAATTGTTTCATCTATTTTCCTACCTGCTTGACAGTGGTCAGTAAAACAGATGAAAAGTCCACTCCCAGCGAGTGGGAGCAGTTTTCCTGCTCCCGCCTACTTGGAGCGAACTTACAGTTTGCTCTCGCTTGGCGAGAGCTGTCATAGCTCCCATCAAGCGACAGCAAACTATTATGTTCCTAGGGTGGGCATCTTGGGACACAGGGACCGGCCCTGGGTGTAGCAGTCCCCAGGGCCATTAGCTGCTCCTATGGGAGGACCAGGAGGACAGCCCTGGGGAGGTGGTGGTCCCATGGGCCAAAAACAGCCCGGTAGAGGGGCTGTGCAGCTCGCCTCCCCTGATCTAATTTTCCAGTCGTCCCATGGAGGTGGTGGTCCCTGGGGATTAATGTATGCCCTAGAGGAGGGTCCGCACAGTCCCCCTCTTTAATTAAAGGCACAGCCCTGGGGAGGTGGTGGTTATGGGCATTCGGACCCTCTGCAATTTTTGCCCCAAAAATAAAAAATAAATGCTTTTTGGCCTAATCGCCAGGCATAGGGAGTCAGGATATTCCTACCCTTCCTTTTCTTTATTTCTAACTTTTTTTGGGACTGGGCTCAGTCTGAGACCACAAACAGCTGTCAATGCGTCCTAGTTGAAGTGTTGGTAACTAATCAAATCTCAGCATGAGATCTGTCAGATCTGCAGAGGATCCTCATCCCTAGGTATCTATATTTTTTAACCTTAAATAACTCAAAAAAATACTAAACAAATTTACAACAAATAATAAAAAGAGATCTTTCTGGCCCAAGATCTACCTTTCTCCTACTGGGTGCAATTTCGCACAGCAGTTCGGGCTGGAGTTGTGTTTGAAATCCCTATGGGAAATTGCATGAGGAAAACTTGTTTTGGGGCCCCCTTTTCCTTGACCCTTGCTTGACGGATCTCTCTGAAACTTTCAAGACAGCAGCTGAACAATTTATCGAATGAGTTTTGAAAAGTTTGTGAAGATTCATCAAACGGTGCAAAAGTTATTGGCAAAAGAAAAAATGCTTCATTTATCGCAATTAGGTCCAAATTATAACTACCGACTGGTGACCACCAGTAGGTTTGAGATGTATAATATATGGAAACACTTCGAGTCGGTGTACCCTTCCCGCACCCAAGCATCAAAGGTGCCAGTCTTCTGACGCGCACCACCGCGTCTTAAATCCAACACTTTCCTCTTGTCACGTGGAAAGGCGGCACTCCACAAGCATTAAGAGCTTATGTTTTATTCACAAACAGGAACGCGTTTCGGCGTTACCACCTTCATCAACCCGAAAATCAACATCTTCGCTACACTTAAATATCATATGATCGTAATAGACATTGCCAAAACACAATAAACTTAAACATACTTTCCAACACAAAAATTCCTGCATTCGCAATAAATCGCCCCATAATTACACTGTTGATCTCATGTCATTTCCAAAGATTACTTTTACTCAAATACCTTTCTTGAGTCCCTCCACCTAACAATGACAATAGGTTATAAAATAACCGCTTTGACTGCAATGGAAAAAAATACAAGCTTCCGTATTGATCTAACAATTAAATTTACCCCTGCAACTTCACTGTTCCGAACTCTTTTTGAAAAACAATAAGCACCTTCAGCATCCCACTAATGATCTTTTATATTGAACTTGAGCGTATTGAATATCAAAAGTATGTCTAACAATCCATTGCAATTCTATAAAATTCCCTAACGATGACAATGGGTTATAAAATAACCGCTTTAACTGCAAAGGAAAAAATACAAGCTTCCGTGTTGATCTAACACTCAAGTTTACGCCCGTAACTTCACTGTTCCGAACTCTTTTTGAAAAACAATTAGCACATTCAACATCCCACTAATAATCTTTTATATTGAACTTTGGCGTAATAAATATCAGAAATATATGTCTAATAATCCATTTCAATTCTATAATATTCATAGTGCATAATATCATGTATTAGTACACATTAATATTCTACATTATAATGGATAATCTTATTCTCATATGTTCAATTTGAACATCCTTATAAATACAAAAATATACACCTGTAGTTCATTTAATTCAATGATCTTAATCTCAAAATATCACCTGTTAATATGTGTAAAATACACCTGATTCACTTCACTGACAAGTAAGATATTATGATTTAAACCTTCTTGATCTAATAATCCGGAACAAATAAAATATTACTGGTAGATGTACTCATTAATACATCAGTGGAAATGGATGTACAATTCTTCACTGCTATTCAACCCATACGGTTCTTTAGTATCTAATGCTAGTATGTACTTGGACTCTAATTTCCTTAAGTTCTTCTCTCTGTCACCTCCTCTAATGTCTTTCCTTATTCCATCTATTACACTATAGCTCAAATCTTCGACTCTCCCTCTATGGAACTCATGTATGTGTCGGGCAACAGGGTAAGAATCATCTTTGTTAAGAATAGCTCTCAAATGTTGCAGAATCCTTTTATGCACTTGAAGTTTGGTACTCCCCACATATATTTTGGGACAACTGCATTTCAAGATATAAACTACAAAGTCACTTTTGCAGGTATATCTTACTTTGATAGTATAGACTATTCTGTCTCCGATGGTGATAACTTTGATATTTTCACCATTCCTACATGCCTTACACTTCGAACATTTGTAGAAACCATCCTGAGTATTAAACCATGTCTTGTTGGTAATTTGCTGTCTCAAACCGCTCTTCACCAGTGTATCTTTCATAGATTTCCCTTTCCTGTAAGTTACCTGTGGCCTACTATTTAATTCCTCACCTATGACTGGATCACTTTTTTTACATGTGCCAGTGTTTTTGCAAAATCTTTCTCATTTATATGTGAGCATTATTGTAAGTTGTTATAAATCTCATAGTACCTGTTCCTTTCCCAATTCCTTTCCCCTTATTGTCATTAATATTTTTGTTTCTCTTCACATATGTGGAAAACAATAAGGTATCTCTAGATCGAGATTTCATTTTTCTAATAGCTCTCTCTCTCTCTTTCTCTCTCTCTCTCTCTATACATATATATATATATATATATATATATATATATATATATATATATATATATATATATATATATATATATATATTTATGTAAATGTACCTTGTTTCCAAAGGAAACTCCAGAAGTGGCTCCTCCAGGAGCCATTAATGTCCCTGTTGACCACAACACCCTAGGGCCAGCTCATCTCCTGAGGTGCCCACCCTCAGGAGATAACATTTTGATTTCCCTTGGTGGGAGCTTTGACAGCTCCCGCCAAGTGAGAGGAAAGTGTAAGTCTGCTCGCAGGAAAACTGCTCCCTCTCGCTAGGAGCAGACATTTCATCTGTTTTCCTGCCTGCTCTCAAGCAGGTAGGAAAACAGATTAAACGACTGCTTCTGCACGCAGGAAGCAGCATTTTTAGCTGCTCCTTGCATGCAGGAGCAATCCTGGCAGCACCCTTGCCATGCCACTTACAGGCTAGTGGTATGCAACTTTTGCCATCTGTTACCAGGATGATGGACAGCTTACTAAAAAGCTCCCAGAGTCTGTTTTCTGCAGATTTTGGAGATTCTTTCTTGAAGCAGAGGAATATGAGCACATCTTCACCAAACAAAGAAAAACTTACTACATTTAATTAAGAGGAAGTACCCTTGTTAGGTGGAGATGCAACTCTTTGTAGTCTTGTCATCTTCTCCACACCAGTATTCATGTTATTGCAGATTTCTGTATCTAGACGCTCAACGAACTATAATAGTGCCAAAATTATAGACACACAGGGTCACTGGAGATATTACCTCGTAGTCCTTGAAGCTGTAGTGTAAGAGATGCGGTTGCACTTACTGATTAGGCACTAGAAAGTACTCCAGTTGGGTAGACATTTTGCACAAAACTGTGGACTTTCCTTGGCACCACTGCTCATTCCACAGAAATGAAATCACAACGGGAAGCACTTACAAATATAAACAAAGCAGGTGTCCCAGTTGAAGCTCTGCTTCCGTAAATAACAAATTATTCAAATTTTTTGCTCTTGGCCACCGCCAACCCCCGGAGTGCACGGCCAAAGGAAGTGCGTGGCATTGGGTTGGATAACTGTGGCCAACCCTCGGAGCTCACAGGCCAAGCTTACCTTTTTATTTGACAATATTCCATTAACTTTTAACAAACAAGCCCTAAAGAAATTTCAAGAGGAGAAAAGCAGTTTTATTTAGAGTGCTAGAGGGGTAAGGATATCAGGAAAGAATCTCAGTACAAAAGTACCTAAGGGAGGCCTGACTTTGCTAGATATACAGTAATGCTGTTGTGCTTTTCAATTAAAGAACTGCAGTGGGTGATTGGAGGACATGATTTGAGCCAAATAGTTATGTTGTGTCCAGGGCCGGCTTTAGCGTTTGTGGCGCCTGGTGCAACAATCTTTTTAGCACCCCACCCTCCCCGGATTACCTCACTATCAGCTAGCAAATGTGCCGCTCATCTCTCCATACCCTCTCTCTCACTTACATTTTAAAGGATGCCTTTACTAATCCACTTAGCTATCCACATAAAACATAGTTCTGTTCTTTGCAGCAGGTGTATTAACCCTCTGCTCTACTTTATATCAAGTCAAAAGTGCTACTGGACAAACCTCTGATCTCTCTCTCTAGCAAGAACATTGATCACAAGAGATATCTTGGCATTTTACTTGCTTCCTGAAGGCTGGACGCACAATGACCTTTTCAGCAGGAGTTTTTAAATCTTAAGTTTCATAAGTTATTACTAAACACAGTGCCCCCCTGAGGTCAGTGCCCCCTCATCCAGGTCAGCACCTGGTGTGGACGCACCGGTCGCACCGCCCTAAAGCCAGCCCTGGTTATGGCAGAGTTTGACAGGGTATGTAATGAAAAAATGCTTTTTTGTGTAAATTTGATTCTCCAAAGTTAGACTTAAGATTCCTCAGGCTGTGAGGTTGAGGTACAATAAAAGAACCCTCCTAGGTATCCCATACTACACTTTATTTGCTCCAGTCTGGGATTTACCAAGATCCTCAGAGTATCTGAATGACAAACTATGCGGCCCTATCAGAAGAGCTGTGATTAGGAGTTGACGGGATCTGTTGAATGAAGGAGAACCACCCTCATGGGAACAATTGGGGAAAGAACATTTGGTTACTTTTCAAAGTTTAAGTTTATCCATATAACCAAGGGTAAAAGAAACAGCATGGGTTTTGGATGAATTTTGGCAAACGGAGAGGGAGAAAGGAAAGATATTTGGCCTAAGAAAAATGAAGTTTCCAAATGGTACTTGAACTTTGCAGCAGCTGCGAATAGGAAAGCTAATCAACTAATTGGGATTTGAGATCGAGATTTGCTGAATGTGGACCCGGAGAAGTTATGACAAGTATCCTTGAATTTATTGCATGCTATTGTGAGATCTGCTACCCTAAGAAGGAATAATTTCTTTATGCTCTATAGATGCTACTGGACCCTTGCAAATGTCCCAGGAAAAGAAATGTCCCAGGTGCGGTCTGAAGGAGGCTAAGAACATAGATATGATTGTGAAGTGTTCAGGTCTGGCTTCATTTTGGCAAGGCGTTGGTAAGGTGTTAGACTCAACACTAACTTAAGGTAAGCCCCATCCTGGTACTCTTCGGTCTTGAAAGCAACACAAAATAAAGGGCTCTCATTAAAAAACAAAGTAGGTGGTTATTTTATCTAACTTTGCTCGCTAGAAGAGATATTTGTTGGGGATGGACACGTGTTGTGTCCCCGTCGATGATAGAATGGGTAGCAGCAGCGAAAAAAGTGAGGAGGTTGAACAGGACAACTTATGAAGAATCAAAAAACAGCATGATGCAAAGGAGTCACGTGTTAAAAGGCAATTAAGGCTTAGTTACATGAGCACTAATAAAAAAAAAACTTGCTGGCTTGCCAACACCATACCTACCCTACTTTACCAAATGCTTGTTAAAGTGTGTCACTGATTGTTCTGGCCTCACAAGGATCAATTGTTTCAATTTGAGCCTGTGATATGCAAGTTACACACAGATCCTTCACACTTGTGGAAAGGCCAATGGATGTCATTATCCCCTTTCTTTTAGACTGTTCATTATTATTGCCTGTGAATTTTTTGCACCTTTGTAAAACTGCTTACTTTCCTGATGTATATCAATGGTATTGTCACAAGCACCCATATTAGTGATACTCCGAACTTTCAGAATTGATGAAAGAGTGAGTAGGTTGACAACCTTGTTGGTAACAGGAAATCAACACTCACTTAAGAAGCAGCCAAATGAAGTTCAGTAGTAGAAACCAGGAAATATGAATATATAAAGTAAGAGGCAGAAAAAAGAGAAAGGAACAGAAAGTATGAGGGGGAGACTAAGAGGAGCAAAGAGAGATAGATAAAGCGTCTTCTCACAGGCTTTGCTCAGAGATAGCATGTTGGCTTTGTTCAAGGGACAGCTCCTTTGTGCAGGCGTTTGAGGCAGTGTCCCGTTGGACCTTTAAAGGAGGGAGCAGGGGAGGTTATAATGTAGATTTGCTGCACTCTTCCTCCTGGGCCTGGGAGCAGAAATGTAGCAGAGCAGTGCATTGATACGTTAGGGGCGTTCCAGGACTGACACATTTAATTTTGTCACAATCTCACATGCCCTGTGTGTGTTAAGAAGAAGTGAAAAAAACAAGAACTGCCAAAGTGTTTTCTTGGCTCAGGCCTGAAGTCGGCTTTCCTTGAGTCCTAATGTGAAAAAAGCCCAGCTTTCTAGGTCCCTGAGATCTCCTCTCATTGAATTACTCCTCAGATTGTTAAGTAAATTGAAGGAGGAGGACCTGGGATCCTAGAGGGAGAGACCTACATCTATGCCTCACCGCTGCCAGCTGCCTAAAGCTTTTCTATCTGCCTCTGGCATTAATTATTGCCTGTTAGCCCCTAGCTTCTTCCATCTATTTCACATATCAAGGAGAATATTTTTCTGTGAGTGCATCATGCCAACATTGGTCCATGATCTCAGTCTGTGAGGCTGAGGCAACTGTTCCAATAAATTCTGACATAGTCCTTGTGCAAGTATCATGGGGGTTCTCAAATCCTTGTCTGTGAATAAAATGAATTGCCCTGCTGAACTCATGAAATGTAACTTCTCTCCTTGTCTTAAAAAAGATGATTCCACCTCTTATGTCACTTTCTGTTAAAAGATTAAAATATTAACTGTATGGCAAAATATGTTATTTATAAAACAAGACGCACCGTCTAAGAGTCCTTTATTTGTTCTGCAACATGCCTAGCTTCACCTTAACTATGACATTAGCCCGTCAGTTAGTCAGCATGAATTAAGCTGATCAATAGCTACAGAGATGAAGGGCTGATGTATTTCAACAATAGATCCGATATACTAGATTAAAAAGATATAAATGGATTGAACCACAAAGCAAATATATGACCAGTGTTCTTTCTTCATGATTTGTGACTAGGAAGGTATATCTTCATAAAACACAGGAGAGTGAAAGAAAACATTGAAAAAGCTTCTCTTTCTGGCAACCTTTTTACATCTTATTTCTACCCACCATCTTCGGTTATGAGTACCTGGCTCTCTGTGGCTGTGATGCTGCATTCGGTTCCTACCTTCTCCTATCCTTTAAAAATAACAAATTACCCATACCTGGCCAGGTGACATCAGGACTAAGAAAATGGAGAAGCCACAAGAAATAGTTTGGTCACTCTTCAGAAGTAGGATTTGGTAATCTGCTAATTCTTACATTATAGGCCTATATTTGAAATGTTTTAAATACTTCCCACATGGCGATAGGTCACTCAGGAGCTTAGCAGGTGACTCCCTGAAAAACACACAGGCACTCATTATAACCATGGTGGTAAATGCCGCCTACTGCTGTGCTGACGACCGCCAACATACCGTGACCACGGTGGTATTCTGCTACGGGTATTATGACCCACACATAGAAATCCGCCACTATACAGGCACCCACACAAGTCCGCCAGACCAAAGGTCAGTGAAAAACTGGCGATGGCAAAACCCACACCGTTACGCCAACAGGAATACGCCCACAGTATTACGACCCACGAATCACCGCGGCGGTCTTTCAACCGCGGTAAACTATTGGGGGTACACACCACTGCGCTGAAAATACACACACATTTACAAAACACCACCACATTGGACAATTCAAACTACACACACACCTGACACACATACACACACCACACCCACACACTCACAGCACTATAAAACACCCACCCACATTACCCACAACTCTTTCAATGAAAAACAGAGAGAGACACAAGCCAGGAGCACCAACTCAATCTGTGCCACAGAACACAATCACCCATACACCATCCACGCACCTAACAGCACACACCCCAACACAGCACCTCACACATCACCCCACACATCCTCACACATATCATTCACACCACAGCCATGGCACCCCAAAGACACTCCAGGTTTTCAGAGGAGGAGCAAAGGGTCATAGTGGAGGAAATCATCTGGGTAGAGCCACAGCTATTCGGATCACGGGAGCAGCAGACGTCCATTGCAAGGAAGATGGAGCTATGGCGGAGGATTGTGGACAGGATCAACGCCGTGGGACAGCACCCCAGAACTAGGGATGACATCAGGAAGAGGTGGAATGACCTACGGGGAAGGTGAGTTCCGTGGTTGCAAGACACCAGGTAGCGGTACAGAGGACTGGCAGTGGACCCCCACCTCCTCCCCCCAACTAACAACATGGGAGGAGCAAGTCTTGGCAATCATGCATCCTGACGGCCTCGCAGGAGTAGCAGGAGGACTGGACTCTGGTAGGTCACTTATTTACTACTTTATCCCCCCACCTGCATGCCATCACAAACTCCTACCCCTACCCTCACCTCCATCACTCCACCACCTCACACATACCCCACCATCACAAGCTACCCATCCAAATACCAAGCCCTCAATGTAACACCAATGCATGGACACCCATCACAGACCTGCATGGACACCCATCACCAAAGCATGCCCAGTAGAGAGACTCACACAGCCCATAAAACCACCACGTACACAAGGCAAAGCTGACAGGGAAATCACAATCATACAGGGAAACACACCCATGCACAAGATGGCACATGCAGATACACTAACACTGCATTTGCATCCCCACAGGACCCCTACTCAACGTCACCGGAGAGGAGGTGCCAGCTACATCCAGTCCCCCCCCCGAAGAGGCCACAGTGATGACAGCAGCTCTGCATGCCTGGATCAGGATGACCAACCTGGCCCATCAGGGACCTCTGGACAGTAGGGTACCCTGCCACAGTCCCAACCCACCACAGAGCCACCCCCCTCAGGAAACACCAGCACAGCACCCACCCAGTGGGCCCATGCCAATGTCCCCAGGACACGTCAATCAGCACTGTGTCCACCACTACAGGGACCCCAGGCAACCTCACAAACCCAGGACAATCAGGGACCTGGGGTCAGTGGCAGTGGGCACACGGTTCAGGGGACAGAGGCAAAGGACAATAGGGAAGCTGGGAGGACTGCTGTGCGACAGGGGGAGGACAGGCCCAAGGAACCCACTCTCCAGAAGGCACTCACCAACATCCTGCGATCATACCACCATTCCCAGGAGACGATGGGCTAGATACTGGCCAAGTTGCAGGAGATCCAGCGGCTGCAGGAGGGACAGTACTTGGGGATCAGGGAGGACCTCAAACACATCTACACCATTCTGGTCACCATTGCAGGGGTGCTTGCTGACATGGCCAACACCATGAGGGGGGAAGTGGCACACCAATGTGCCCCTGACACTAGCCACACCGATGAACAGCCCTCCACCTCCGCCGGCGCTAGTGGACAGGAGGCCCCGCCACAGGAACAACAGGCCACCAGCACCCCACCCCCTGCAGAAGGAGAACCACCAGCAAACGGTCCATGCAATCCAGGCAGAAGCCAGAGAACATTGCCAAGACCCCCGCCATGAAATAGGACTCTCCTGATTGTCACCCTTCTGTCCCACTCTGTCACCCTGTCCACCTTGAACTGCCAAAACTCCGCTTCCTATGCCCCATTGGACAATGCACCTGTGATACCAAGAGACTGGAATCTAACTGGACATTCCTCCAACATCACCCCAGCCCATTGCATATCCCCCTCTACTTACAAACACTTAAATAAACACCCTTGGAACAAATACAAATCTGGAGTCTGTCAAATGTTTCAAATATGTATTAGTTCAACATTATCAAATCATTGCAAGTCAAATGTACATAGAAATATACTTTGGAATGACCTTTGGTGGGCAGCACCACACATAGCAGGAGCCAGAGTGGGAAACAGAGATCTGAAAATAGAGATGCCAAATGGTACAGTCAGTGGACACAGACATAGGGAAACAGGCTGCCATGTACAATGTCCAACAGAAAAAGTTAAGTGAACTTACAGTCTCTTACCTGTGTGTCACTGGAAGTACTGCTGAATTGTATTGCTTCTGTTGTCAACATCTTCTTCCTCTGCCTCCTCTTCCACACTATCCACAGGCTCCACCGCTGCCACAAGACCATCTCCAGGCACATCCTCCTGCAGAAAAGGCACCTGGCGTCTCAAGGCCAGGTTGTGCAACATGCAACATGCAACGATGATCTGCCACACCTTCTTGGGTGAGTAGTACAGGGAGCCACCTGTCAGGTGGAGGCACCGGAAGGTCCTTTTAATAATCCTCCTTGTATGTCCATGTGCCTCATTGCAACATTCCTCTGCCCTTGTCCTGGCATTCCTCACTGGGGTCAGTAGCCATGAGAAGTTAGGGTAACCAGAGTCACCTGCAAATATCGAGGGACAACTGTTAGACACACACTAAGCCTGCCTCAGGGACAACCCCATACCCAGACACTTACTTATACTGGGTGGGGACCTTGGGCTCACCTATTAGCCACACTGAGTGCCTTTGGAGTTGGCCCATCACATATGGGATGCTGCTATTCCTCGAGATAAAGGCGTCATGCACAGAGCCAGGATATTTGGCATTCACATGGGAGATGTACTGGTCCGCCAAACACACCATCTGCACATTCAAAGAGTGATAGCTTTTTCTACTCCTGAAAACGTGTTCATTTCTCCGGGGGGGGGGGACAAATGCCACTTGTGTCCCATCAATGGCACCAATGATGTTGGGGATATGTCCCAGGGCATAAAGTCAGCTTTCACTGTGGCCAAATCCTCCACCTGGGGAACACGATGTAGCTGCGCATGTGTTTCAGCAGGGCTGACAACACTCTGGTCAACACGTTGGAGAACATTGGCTGGGACATCCCTGATGCCATGGCCACTGTTGTTTGGAAGGAACCACTTGCCAGGAAATGGAGCACTGACAGGACCTGCACTAGAGGGGGGATACCTGTGGGCTGGCGGATAGCTGAGAACAGGTCTGGCTCCAATTGGGCACACAGTTCTAGGATTGTGGCACAATCAAGTCTGTAGGTTATGATAATGTGTCTGTCCTCCATTGTCGCAAAGTCCACCAGGGGTCTGTACACCGGAGGATGCCGTCATCTCATATTCAGCTTCAGCGGTTGAAGCCTAAGGAAGAAAACGGTGAGCAGAGGGTCATATTCACACATCTATTGCACTAATAATGATTTGTTTACTTTACAGAAACAAGATGTGAATCCTACAATCAGTTGCTGTGCCAATGTCTGCTGTGACGCAATTAGGTGCTACGCCCTCTGGCCCCCTGAAATGGTGGCTGCCTGACCTGTGAGGAGGGACAACTGGAAATGAGGTAATTCCACTGGCATTGTGCGCCGTCGCGGTAGGCGGTCGAAGTATGCTGCGCAACTTCGCATTGGTTATCATTGGGCCCTATGGGTTCCAGTAGCCAATGGCGATGTATGCCGGTGGTGATGGTACGCACCGCCATGGATGTCAGAGCCATTTTCTATCTGTTCACTCACTTGTTACCTGACCTTTAACAGGAGAGGACCTACACTGCAAGTGCTGCTGTGACCTGTGTATGGAAGCAACAATGGCTCATGTGTCTGGGGAAAGGGCCCCTGCCTTTACTGCGGAGGAGTTGGAGAAACTGGTGGATGGGGTCCTACCCCAATACATGTTACTCTACGGTCCTCCAGACAAACAGGTGAGTACACTGTGAGCATGATGCGTGGGCCATGGATGTATGGATTGCTGTGTGTGTAAGCCACATATGGGGGGGCAGAGGCGTCCTGGCCAGAGTGCTCCATGTAAGGTGGTCAATATATGTGCGTCAGGGGATGGGAGGGATATGGTGGGCTATGAGTGTGACGGTCCAGACCGTTGACTAATTCACTTTTCTGCTATCTTTTCCATGCAGGTCAGCGCCCACCAGAAAAAGGGTATTTGGCGTGCCATCGCCAAGGAGGTGCGGACCCTGGGGGTCTTTGACAGGCGGAGCACCCACTGCAGCAAAAGGTGGGAGGACCTGCGCCGCTGGGCAAATAAGATGGCAGAGGCCCACCTGGGGCTGGGCTTACAACGACGCAGGGGTGCCCGTCGCACCATGACCCTCCTGATGTTCCACATCCTGGCAGTGGCCTATCTGGAGCTGGATGGGCACTTGAAGGCATCACAGCAGCCACAAGAGGGTGAGTACAGATTCTGAATCCTGACTTTGCGCGCGATAAGGGGTACCTGGGTGGGGGATGTGGGCTATGGTTTCCCCTAGGCCAGGGCGAAGATGGCAGGGTAGGTCCCTTGTTGGACAGGCTCTGAAGCACTCCTACCCTAATAGTGTTAGTGGGCATCTACTACTGGGCAGGGTCCTGTGGGTTTCAGGTGTTCAGCTAATGGCCGCAGGCATTGTACCCCATGGGCTGGTGACTATCTTAGTAACTGGTAGTGCATGGACTAGTGCATAGGGCTGCTCCCTGTGTATTGTGTATGCCAATGGTAGTGGTGTTTCTGGCATTGACCAAGTCTATCCTCTGACTCCCCCCCCTTTTTGTTTTGTCACCCTGTCCTTGTGTGCATTAGCATCATCTGGTGGAGGAGCAGAGGCACTGGCGACGGAGGGAGCTGCATCCCACATGGGCCTGGAGGCCGAATCCACCGAGGGTGAGGGAACCAGTGGGATGGAGGCCGAGGGGAGCACCACGACGGGGACAGGAGAGGAGACAACAGACAGCGACTCCCCCTCCGATGGAAGCTCCCTGGCGGTGGCAGACATCTCTGTGCCCACCCCAACAACAGGTACAGCCTTCACCACCCCTACCAGCACCGCCCTCCCAGCAGCCCCTCAGCATGTTTCCTGTGCCCGCTCACCCAGGAGGGTGGGCATCTCCTTCACCCCAGGCACCTCAGGCCCTGCCCCAGTCAGCCCTGCTGCCCTCAGTGAGGAGGCTATTGACCTCCTGAGATCCCTCACTGTTGGGCAGTCAACCGTTGTGACTGCCATCCAGGGTGTCGAGAGGCATTTGCAACAAACAAATGCACAGCTGGAGGGCATTCACTCTGGCGTGGAGGCCCAACAGAGAGCATTTCAGGTTCTGGCCTCAACACTGATGGCAGCCCTTGTACCTGTCTCTAGCCTCTGCCCTCCAACTTCCTCTACCGAGTCCCAATCCCCTCAATTCCAGCCTATCCCAAGCACACCTTCAGACCAGCATTCACCCAAATCAACACCCAGAAATGGCTCAGAAAAACACAAGCTCTACACATCATCCCACAGGCACTCACACACGCACCATCCTCATGCAGACACACCAACATCCACTGCCTCCACTGTGTTCCCTCTTCCTCCTCGTCCACCTTCCTCCCAGTAGTGTCTCCACTCACACCTGCATGCACTACATCCTCATCCACTACCTCCATCACCAGCACGCCCATCACTACTCACTGCTCACTGCCAGCCACCACCCCCACATCCATGCACACATCCCCTGTGTCCTCTCCCACTGTGTCTGTGACCCCTCCTCCCAAAGTACACAAACAAAAGCACCCACCCACTCAACAGCCATCCACCTCACAACAGCATCCAGCTCATGCACCTTCATCCAATCTCAGCAGACAGACACCTCCTACAACCACTCCCTCTTCCTCCACTCCCAAACCCTCTCCCTCTTCCCGCCCCAGTGTTTTTAAAAACCTTTTCCTGGCAAACATTGACCTCTTCCCTACCCCTCCCCCCGACCTTCCCCATGGCTCAGGGTGCCCAGAACCCAGGCCAGCACCTCAGCCACCAAGTCGGCGTCCGCTGTGGTACCTGCAACTCACAGAGGCTCAAAGGGGGCACACGTCAGCCCAGCCAGTGTGCCACCAACCCCTGAAAAGGACAAAACCATTCCGCCACCTGCCAAGGTGAAGAAGGGGACAGCATGCAGCAAGGGCAAGGAGCATGAACCACCCAGCAAGGCCACCTCCAAAACCCCAGCTGCCAGAGCCAAGGTCACAACAGCATCTGCCAAGGTGACGAAGGGGCAGAAAACACCAGGCAAGGCACTTCAGCCGTCGGAGGCTGCAGGTGAAGGCCCAGTGCCCACCGGTAAAACCGCCAGCCCCGCCACCTGCACCGTGGCCAGCACCACCAGCAGCCCCGCTGCAACCACCACCGCAAGCACCACCACCTGCACCGCCACCTGCATCGCCACCTACACCGCCGCTAGCACACACTACTGTCAGCCGCAGCATCCCCAGTGGGCAGCCGTCCAAGGCTGCAGGAGGACTGGAGCCTCCCTTTACCACTGCCAGCGCCGCCACCTGCACCACGGCCAGCACCGCCAGCAGCCCTGCCGCAAGCACTGCCACAAGCACCGCCACCTGTACCGCTGACAGTAGGACCACTACCAGCAGCAGAAGCCCCAGTGGGCAGCCATCTGAGACTGCAGGAGATGGCGTGGATCCTCCCACCACCACTGGCAGCACCAGCACTACCAACAGTTTGCATCCTTAGCCGCCGCAGGATGGAATCTAGCTTGCCTCCATGGACTATCATGCAACCTAGTCCCTGCAAATCTCGTGCCTCAGACACCCAGGTGAGGGAATGTGAACTTCCACACCCCAAGTGCTGCATCACTGGGCACAAGGCCCCCTCCAGAACCAGTGGAGAAAGCCATCCACTCACCCCCTCCTTGGCAGGATGAAGCACACTGGGCCAAGGCCCCCTCCAGAACCAGTGGAGATATGCATCCACTCACCACCTCCTTGGCAGGATGAAGCACACTGGGCACAAGGCCCCCTCCAGAACCAGTGGAGAAAGCCATCCACTCACCCCCTCCTTGGCAGGATGAAGCACACTGGACACAAGGCCCTATCCAGAACCAGTGGAGAAAGCCATCCACTCACCCCCTCCTTGGCAGGATGAAGCACACTGGACACAAGGCCCCCTCCAGAACCAGTGTAGAAAGCCATCCACTCACCCCCTCCTTGGCAGGATGAAACACACTGGGCACAAGGCCCCCTCCAGAACCAGTGGAGATATGCATCCACTCACTGCATCCTTCCCAGGATGAAGCACATTGGGCACAAGGCCCCTCCAGAACCAGTGGAGAAGCCATCCACTAGAGAGACTGTGGCTTTGCACTTCCCAGGACCAAGCAGTGGGCAATCCACCCACTTGAGAGACTGTGGCTTTGCACTTCCCAGGACCAAGCAGTGTGCAAACCACCCACTTGAGAGACTGTGGCCTTGCACTCCCCAGGACATCGCTGTTGGCATGGAGCCCCCTCGAGGAGCAGTGGCATAGTACCATCTTCCAGCTGAGGTGCCCCCGCCCCGTCCCCCTGAGGTGAATGTGTGTTTTCGACCTGATGCTCCTGCAATGTTCTCTCCGTATTGAGGCAGGAGTCAAGGTTGGGCTTGGCCCATGATTTTTGGCCCAGTGGCCCACGGACATTTTGAATGGACAATGTACGGCCTTCTGTACATATTGTATATTTTTGTAAATACTGTTTTGCTATTCATTACGTTTATCCGCCTATTTCTAATAAATCACTGATTTAACTCAATTATTTTTGTCCTTGTGTTCTTCAGGGGGGTTACGGTGTGTAAATGTTATGTTGATGCATGTGTTTGTGTGTATGGTGTTGTGGGTGAGGGTGGGGGTGTTGCGTATTGCGTGTGTGTGTCACTCTCTTTTTCCTCCCCCCTCCCCTGTGTACTAGGTGCAGTACTCACCGTGGTCGTCGCCACCGCCTTTTGTATTCCTGGTAGATGAGGAGGTAGAACAGCATTGGCAGGACCTGTAGCTCGTGCTCCATGGCGTCCTGGTTCTTCGATGAGTGTCGAGAGGTGAGAGGTTTCCCCTCTGTGTTCTGTTTCTGCTGTGCTTTTGATGCCGTTGGTACCGCCCCGGAAAAGCTGGCGGATGGGCTGGTTGTAATTCTGTGGGCGGTACATTGACTTACGTCTGTCTGTTGGAGGTGACCGCCGCGGTGTTTGTTGCTACCGCCGTGGCAGTCAGAGTGTTGAAGTGACTGTCTGTGTTGGCAGTTTCCGCTGTAGTCCCATTTTTTTACCGCCGACCTGTTGGCGGTATTACCGCCGCGTAACACCGCCCACCAGGGTTTTAATGAGGGCCACAGTGTACTGTATTATATTGCAGGAGTTTTGTACCATCTTCCTATCTCTTTTAAAGGGCCCAAAGTGGTTTAAAGACCATTCAGATTCATAGAAGCTTGGATGACAGGAGCTGATGGTGTCAACTTTATTATTGTGTTGCTAAATGTCCAGAGAGTGTGCTCCAAACTTGACTGGAAACATGTGAGTTTGTTTTATGTGTAAGGATAGATTAGCATGCAAAATATACAAACTAGTCAGCATTTTGGCTCTAAAGGTACTTGAACCTTGATTATGGAAAAAGCAAGGCCTTTCTGGCTTTTACTGAATTGCAAATGACTGTTGATATATCTAATTTCATTGACAGTTTACACCATAATTTGCATGTCTGCACGGAGATCTGCACTGAGGTCGATCATTCTTTATTGTCAGTTCTCATCCTCAAATCCATCAACAAAAATAAACATTGTGTATTTGTAAAAAAAAAAATTATAAATCTTAAAACACATAAAATCATCGAAACTTTTAAACTAAACTCTTAAAGGTGATTGTGTAGCAAAATTACAGATATTAGTTGTTAAGCTTATTACTCATACTCAAAGTTTTGAGTCTTCTGAGCCAAATCACATGAAATAACTTTTATGCACCAAAGACTTCTAGAGTGCTAGTGTCAGTTTTAAAGATTCTAAGAGCATTAGCATGATTTAATAATCCCATGGAGTAATATAAGAGCACTATTCATCTGGCTCTTGCTGTAGAATATGCAGTACAAAAACAATAAATGTTACCCACATTCTTTAGAGCAATAGCATACAGGGCACAGCTTAGATTTAATATCAGGAAGCACCCAGGAGAATGTAAAGGTGGCTATGGGAAGAGCTCTATATCTAAACTTCAACTAAAGTGATTGTGAAAACAAAGAACTAATAAGATCAAGTGATTTCTCTTCGTTAAGAATGCATTTATGGATCAGGAAAGCCTGAGACCGGCTACCAAGAAGCCATGAAATCCACTACGTTTCATAAGCAGACTTCAATACTTGCCCTTAGCAGTGGCATTTAAAGTTGGCCGGATAAATGAACGATTATACCAGCAGTCACTCAAGCCTCGGCCAATCAGGGACCTCTTGATATAACTCAATCAAGGAATCCTATAAGCATTAAGACAACTAATAATATCACAAGCGCATCTCTGTATGGTATCAACTCCTGGAAAGACCAACGGTGAAGCCAGTTGAGGACTGGCTATCATTTAGCAAACTCTGCAATGGGGTTTAGGGCAAGATCTAGTCTTAATGGCAATAACTGGGTGCCCTGACCTACATTCAGTATAGAGATAATAAACAAATCTCATCTACTCGTAACATTACCACATCACAGTAACCCGAGAGCTCTGCACCATCAGAGAACCAGCTACAGCTTGAGCTTCATAAATTTCAGTGGCTGGAGAATTCGTGTAGAAGGTTGCCCTTTTGGCAAACCTAAGTCAAGGTGAAGCCCTGTGCTCAAACACAAGGGAAGTCTTTGTAATTTGTAGTGCCCAACAATGTCAATCAGTTGGTCTAGTTCCAAGGAAATCTAATTATTCTACCCTCTGAAGGATGTTCTTGCCCAACCTAATGTTAACCCTAAAATTCTTTCATTGATTAAAGGCCATGAACGTGATTTTTCGAACGTTGATTTCTAGACCATTGCTGACACAAAATGACGGGGAATCAGTTTTACAATTGTAAACAACACAACCACTAATAAAGAGCAGAAATAAGGTTGGAGCAACACACAGCTCTTGCGCACACCCTTATTAACATTGATTTTATCGGTTAGTTCACCATTTGGACCCCATCTAACATGACCATAATTATTTTGGTGAAGGTTAATTATTATCTTTAAAATGTCTGGTAGTACTCCCATGGTGCCTTATACCTTCCACAACCTTACTCTAGGGTTTAAGTTGAAGTTGCCACAAAGATCGACAAAGGCAACAAAAAGATTCTCCATGTCGAAAAGCCAGACCTACTATTGCAGTTGTACTCCAAATGTGGCTTGAAAATTACTAAATGCGTTATTATCCCTAATCTACTCGGTCAACTTGTCTAACAGTTCTTTACAAAAAATCTTTTGGACATTGTCCAGAATACTAATGGGGCGAAAGTTGGCTGGGCATTACAAAAACCCTTTTTAAAAGATATAGGGGGTTATTCTAACTTTGGAGGAGTGTTAATCCGTCCCAAAAGTGACGGTAAAGTGACGGATATACCACCAGCCGTATTACGAGTTCCATAGGATATAATGGACTCGTAATACGGCTGGTGGTAAATCCGTCACTTTTCCGTCACTTTTGGGACGGATTAACACCTCCTCCAAAGTTAGAATAACCGCCATAATCTCTGCTCTTTTCCATGAGGAGAGGATTGGTATGGTAGCTGCAATAACAGTAGAAAGAATGTTAATTTAAGACACCCATATTTTAAGTTCCGAACAAAATAGGTCAGCGGGGACCTCATCGAAGCCTGGCACCTTCACCTGCCTCTCAGAGATAATAGGTATCTGAGTCTCTAACAGGGAAAAGCTGAGGGGATGGCTAATAACGCTCATGGCCTGGGTGTTGGTAAATTCTAAAATATATTTGGATAGGAGGCTCGGCATCAATAAAGAATAAAGTGATTTAAAGTGATTGACCCAGAAGCTTGGTTGGATATACACCTCAGGCCTGAAAATGACGACCAATGTGGCTAACTATGTGCCAGAAGCTTCTGCCATTTTTTTATTTTAAGCATCTTTAAGCAAATCCTCCCAAATTCTCTGTTCTCAGGACAATTATGCGGACTACATAGTTTTCTTTCATTAAACAATTCTAGCCCTATCACCTAAAATAACAGCCGCCAGAATCACGGTCTTGGCTGTTCTGCAAGCTGAAGTATACCTTGGATTAGGGTGCTCTATTTACCGATTTGTAATATATATTTTTTAAAACACTTTAATCTTTGAAAACAGTAAATTGTATGTCTCGGGAATTGACGTTGGCTGGTCTATATTATTAATTATTGAAGCCAATTGGGTGGATACTGAATCGTAAATCTTTGCGGCGATTTCGAAAGAGCTATGGATAGCATTCCATTTTATATTCCTATGATTATTACTTGCTATCTTTTCTTTGAATGACTTTCTTATCACATATTGCTCTTCAAGCCCTTAAATACAATAGGATGTAGTCTATAGTACTACTGTAATCCCCTCTCGGAAATGGTCTAGCATCAGTGCTACTGAAAGAGGGAAGACCATTACAACCATTTAGGCCATAAGAAAGAGTTATATCAACTAGTTGCAATGCAGACCTGCTCAAATGCTTTCTAGAAAGGGCTGTTAAGTTAGAATTAAAGTCCTGAATGATACCTGAGTGTTCCAATGTTAAATTAAAATCACCGGCGATAAAAACATGGAGACTGTTAATATAGGAACACAGTTTGCTACTGAGTAATTTTAAAGTAGTCGAATCATTATAGCTGTTAGTGCTTCTTTTATAGATATTGATTGTGAGAAGCAGCTTCTCATAATCAGAAATGACTAACAAACCCTGGACAAGTGGAGACCCTGTAATTGACTCTTGAGCACAACATAACAATGACATTTTCAGCCATACCATTATTAGCCCACCAGAAGCTTTCCCTGCATGCCTATTAAACGCTGGAATACAGGAACTATTATAGCCAAGTCTGTAAGCACTTTCGAGAGCCAAAGCTTCTTGGAAAATACAAATCTCAAAACCATTTATAAAAAGGCTCCAATCACACTTGTTCAGTTTAGATTTTAGGTCTGCTATATTCCAGCTAATATTTAGTAAAGTGTTCTTAGAGGAAAACACAGGGAGGCAGCGGGTCCATTTAAAAAGGACCCCCATGTAGGTTGATAATTTAGATTTAGGTTACTGATGTATTCTGTGACACCCTCTGCCTCTCAGTGGCTATACTCAAATCTAGCAAAAACAAGGGGCACCTTGTATTTCTAGGTACATGGGTAATGAAGACATGAAGAAGAAAAATGAAAGCCTATGAATCATTCAAACATTATTTGGAGCATTGCTGAGGACCTCCATCGTATGGCATCCATGCTCTCAGAAAACAATAAATAGGATGCAAACCTATACGTACACACTTTTATGATGTCAGTGCATCACAAATACATGAAAATTAAGACAGTTCAGAACAACAGATGGTGCTCCTGGTGACAGCGCATTGCAAGTGAAAAGTAGTGAACCAAAAAATCAATGGCACATTGCACAGACAATATGTACAACAGTGAGCCCGACCATTGGAACATATGTTCATTTGAAATCTGACAAGATGGTCATTCAGGATTTCATTGAGCCCAAAACTGTATCAAATAGTTGGGACCAATAGGTCAACACTTTGACCCCTCTGAGTGATTTAAATGGGGTCTTCCTCGAGACAGGATAAATTTGAATTCTGATATAGTCAAATAGCATCCAAAAGCCTGGTCACCCTGACCTCTTTCTACGTAATAGGCTACGAGGGATACATTTTCTATAACAATGTCACATGGGCAAGCAGCAGGTGGATAGTTGGGGGAATGCTGCTATCTGATGTTCCATGTCTTAAACTTGAAGGCATGGTGTTCCCCAAGCCACTCTCCCGTAATGATCAACTCACGGAGTGACAATTGGGAAGTGGTCATTTAGGAGCTTGCACCCCATATCTGCCAACCGGTATAAGATGATTCCTGAGATGCTAGAGACTTATGTAGCACATTTGGGATAGTATCAAAATTAGCCCCTGCAACTAGAGGACGTGCCCTGGGTTTTGCCAGATGACCTTCTAATACCCCTTATTGTAAATGGGATGGCGACTAAAATCCAAAATAGAAGCCAATTTAGCTCAAAAATTTGGTATAGGCTTCATTGGTGGATTCTCGGGCTTGTGATTCCCAAGATATGCTCCTGAGTGTTCCATGTGGTGGTGGTGGGAGGGGGGGGGTGCACACTATATAACACTCACAAAGGGGAGGGGCTAGTCTCCTCTGCCCCCTCCATGGTGTCTCTGGTGAATTCTGGGGCTTGTGGTCCCACAGACAGGTTTCTTAGCATCTACCCCTGATGATTTGGAGAATTCGAGAACAGAAAGAAAGAACAGTGTCCAGACGTCCATCTATGCAAGTTGTATTTTAAGTACACGTTATTAGCAGTGGGCCATTGCATTGAAAGATGCTAAGAGTGGCTCAGTTTGTAGATTGTGTCTGTTGTTCGGGCATCTCTGGGGAATTTGTATATGGGACAGAGTTACATAAAAGCAGGATGTATGGGTCAATTTTAGCATGATACACTGAAGTTCGTTTTTTGTAAAACGCTAAGTAAACCCACTATATTGGTGGCCTCTGTCTCCCAACTGCCAAATATGCCTGGGTTTTCTCTGCTGTTTAGGGATTGCGGTTATTGCAGAAACATTCAGTAAAAGATTAGCAACAATTAATTTATTTCTTAACTAAGATGTATACCTTTCAGGTAGGAAATTTACTTCATGATGCATGAAAAAGGTATAGGGTGCATTTTTGGTTTGCTCTAGACACAGCTGGCTAACCAGTTTTATGCAATCATGCCTCCCATCAACCATCAATTAACAATTATACTTTATAACTTTATGTTAGATTAATTTTCTTCTTTTAATCATTTAATAGTTTTAACATCTTTTGACAAGTCCAACTATATACACTGAAACCAAATTGAAAGAAGTAAACATAAACAAAAAGAGCCCTTGAATCATACATAATTCACTTAATTTCCACATTTGCCTACCCCCACCAGGTGTTCCCATTATTATTAAGAGAAGCCATCCAAGTACATTAATATATCCAAAGTAACCATCAAAACATAGAAACACATAGAAATAAACTAGCGTTTAGTCCTAATGTTCACTGCAATCGAGCCCCTGGCTTTAGAAGTGGGTTTATCATATTAAAAGAAAATTAAGAGAGAGTCGCTCATCCCTAGTTTAATAGCTTTAGTAAAAAAGAACCTACGGGATGTTGTTGTCCCATCAATTTAAAACTACTCCTTGGCTATAAAAATGCCAAGGCGATTGGTTTCCACTTCGCCCTGTGGGACTGTAGTTCAACGAGGTCTTTTACAGGACTAGTATCCTTAGATGTTCGTCTTTCCTATTGCGGCGTAAAAATACTTATACATTTTCAATTCAGCAAGTTTATAAACATCTTTACATATTTACAAGGGGCCATCATTGAGTGTAGCCCATATGCTTAACATACTGGGTGCACTTAAATGCACAGTCCATATTGAAGTGGTGCAGGAATCTGCAATTGTCCCCACCTGCAATTGTATACTGTTTTGTTTTTAGGAAGATAAAATGTACAAAATATGTTTAAGTACAATGAAGTCTTTATGTTGGTAGTTGTCTTGAATACACCTGAGCCATAAAGAGATGTACTCGCCGTCTCCTGCTAATTTTTTTAAAAAAGTGTTCATTGTGCCTATTAAAAGCGTCTCTACATATCTTAGTCAACTATATAAGGAATGATTGCTGGTGGTGGTAGCCTACTATTTTTCACATGTGCACATCGCCTAACAAGAAGTGTTTCTAGTGCCAGGGTTGATGGGCCAATACTTTGTCAATCTTTTATTTTTTTCATACGTTTATTCTTTATTTGTAATCATCGCTGGATGTATGTTAAAGCCAATAGTACTTTCGCATTGAGCTAACTAAGTACATTTGCATGATAGAAAGCACGCCTACTTATTATATGTGAGGGTTATTTTTTACATTAAATTTGTTATTGCAAGAAAATGGTAGCCATGCTTTTATTTGACCTTTTTTTGCGGCATGTACCTTCATGAGTCTCGTCTATTGACATTGCCAGTTGTTGTGCTATTGTGTCCCAGCTAATTGAACCCATGCACGCCAGAGAGTCCCCGATATCAGACTAGGAAGTAGGGAAGGCTCAAAGCCCCCTTAGGGTTCCAGCTCACAAGACCACGTCTGAACTAAGAAGGCCACAAACTGACACGAAATTCACCCTTAAAATGCCCAAAGCACAATATTACCCAATGTCTATCAGGCACATACATCAGTGGAGGGCTGAAGGGCTGAAATTAGCCAAGACCTTGAGCAAATAGAACCCGCGCACCAGGCAGGTAATGGGAAGACGACTCAACTTGGAGCAAAGCAGGGTGTGGAAAGCACAGACTCGAGCAGTGCTCCCGCTGCCTGCCTGCAGAGCTACCCATATGAGGTCATACTGTGTGTCCCCCTGCCCCTCCTCCGGTGTTTATGCAAGTAACTAGTTCTTTTCTCTGAGCCCTCACAGTGGAATGAATGGGTTAAATAAACTCTGCCCAGCACACGCTAACTTGGCTCAAACGTAACTTGGCTCGCCTGAACTGTTGATTGAAATTCTCACACGGAAGGTGTGCAAGATGTTATCTCACAGGCCTGTTGGTTTAGAGCTATTTAAAACAGACATCTCCGTTATGTGTGAATTACGATAACTTCACACACAAGAATACGCAAGCACATGTATCCGAAGCTGAAAGAGCAAGAGACACTTAAGAAATCTTCTAAAATAACAACTGCCCATTACGCTGCGGAAATCATCTGTTGACACATTATTTTAAGCTTGCTCTCGTATCAAGGGAAAAAATATAATTGTCTGGAAGCCTAGAGCATGGTTCAATTCCAGTTCTGTGTTTTAAAACATCTGAACAAGTCTATCGTGTAGTCATAAGTTGATAATTAGGCTGGATGTGTTTACAGTAAGCTTAGGCGGTATTTACATAATACAGGCTTACCTGTTTCCATGTAAAGACATCTACAAATAATTCTGTGACAATAGCAGGCTGAGCCAGCGCGGCTTTGCTGCTGCCTCGCACGTAGATGAGCTGCACCAGGGAAGTAATAGCTGTGATTTGGCATCAATAACAGCACTTAGCCAGAACATATCCCCAGTAATTCTAAATGGCAGATTACTAAGTGAGCGCGCCTTTTCCACAGCTCATGCAGGGAGCTGGGCCGTTTCGAGGCACTCGCGTGAACATATTAATATGTTAGGGATTAAACCACTGGAAATGGAAACTGTACAACATCAGGGAGCACAGACTGAGCGCTGAACCTCTAATTAGCTTACTCTGTATACAAAAATAACAACAAGTAGATACAACCGGTGCTTAATTTGAGCCGATGGTTGCAGGTGGTGCCCACCATCACTCATTTTTGGGGATCAACACTTCTTTTTCCTCAACAGACTTTGATCCAGGCAAAGAGAGAAATACACAAACATGAAAAAGAGTGAGAAAGAGAAAGACAAAAAGTAGTGACAAAGGAAGAAACCTTCACAAGTGCGATAAAGAGGCAGGGGGTGTCTGGGGTGAATAGAAGAGGCTTGAGTTGGGTCAAGACTACATAGCTTTGGTATTTATCACTCAACTTTCTGATAGCACAGGCCACAATCTTGAATGCAGGACTTTGAGCCCTGGCACTTACTGTTTTACAAATTAAGCACTGGATGAGTTCCGCTTCAATCCATTTTACCAACACATGAACTTGCCTCCTATTACCCATTAGATGACTCTCAAATTCTTCCATGCTCCCAATTCACAATTCCCTGAGGCGAGTGGCTTTGCTTTCAGTTGTTCCAAGTCTTTAACTGACCTTTAATGATAAGGATAAGGAGCTTATTTAGTTTGCTTTACTGAATAAGATCTTTGCAGTAGTCATCAGAGAGTTACATATGAAGGGAGCTTAGAAAATAAAGGATTACGTTTTTGCCGTAAGTAATTCTTCGCTTGAATAAATTAAAAATCTCCTCTTGCCAAGATTGATTGAGAGGAGTTGAAAAGTCTGCCACCCCAAACACTAAGGCCTTCATTACAACATTGGCGGTAAGTGCCGTTTACCACCATGCTGACTGCTGCCAACATACTGTGACTGCGGCGGTATACCGCAATGGGTATTATGACCCACACATAGAAATCCGCCACTATACAGACACTCACACAAGTCCGCCAGTCCAAAGGTCAGTGATAAAATGGCGGTACCAAAACCCACACCGTTACGCCAACAGAACTACGCCCACAGCATCATGACCCACGAATCACCGCAGTGCTCAAAATACACACACACATACAAAACAACACCACATTGGACAATTCAAACTACACACACCTGACACACATACACACACCACACCCACACCACTATAGAACACACACCCACATTACCCACAACCCTTTACGACCCAAAGATTTTGGCAAGTGAGAGAGAGACAAGCCTGGAGCACCCACTGAATCTGAGCCACAAAACACCATCACCCATACACCATCCACGCACCTCACAGCACACCCCAACACATCACCCCACACACCCTCACACATACCACTCACACTACACCGATGGCACCACAAAGACACCTCATCTTCTCAGAGGAGGAGCTAAGGGTCATGGTGGAGGGAAATCATCTGGGTAGAGCCACAGCTATTTGGATCACAGGTGCAGCAGACACCTATAGCAAGGAAGATGGAGCTATGGCGGAGAGTCGTGGTCAGGGTCAACGCTGGCGGACAGCACCCAAGAACAAGGGATGACATCAGGGAGAGGTGGAACGACCTACGGGGAAGGTACGTTCCGTGGTAGCAAGACACCAGACAGCAGTACAGAGGACTGGCGGTGGACTCCCACCTCCTCCCCCACAACTAACAACATGAGAGGAGCAAGTCTTGGTGATCATGCATCCTGAGGGCCTCGCAGGAGTAGTAGGAGGACTGGACTCTGGTAAGTCAAATCTTTACTACTCTATCCCTCATCATACCTGCATGCCATCACAAACAACAACCCCTACCCTAATCCCATCACCCTACCACCTCACATATACCCCACCTTCATAACCCACCCATCCCAATACCAAGCCCTGCATGCAACACCAATGCATGGGCCCCCATCACAGACCTGCATGGACACCCATCACCACAGCATGCACACTAGTGACAACCACTTAGCCAAACTAAGCACAACTTACACAAGCCAAAGCTGCCTTGCTAATAACAACCATAGAGGGAAACATATCCATGCACAAGATGGCACACACAGATACAATAACACTGCATTTACATCACCACAGGACCCCCTCTCAACGTCACCGGAGAGGAGATGCCAGCCACATCCAGTCCCCCACGAAGAGGCCCACAGTGATGACAGCAGTTCTGCATGCCTAGATCACGATGACCAACCTGGCCCATCAGGGACCTCTGGACAGTCGGTGACCCAGCCACAGTCCCAACCCACCACAGAGCCTCCCCTCAGGAAACGCCACCACAGCACCCACCCAGCGGGCCCATCCTTCTGTCCCCAGGACATGTCAATCAGCAGTGTGTCCACCACTACAGGGACCCCAGGCAACCCCACAAACACAGGACGATCAGGGACCTGGGGTCAGTGGGCACACAGCTCAGGGGACAGAGGCACAGGACAGCAGGGAAGCTGGGAGGACTGCTGTGCGACAGGGGGAGGACAGGCCCAGGGAAACAACTCTGCATGAGGCACTCACCAACATCCTGCGAGCATACCACCATTCCCAGGAGACCATAGGCCAGATACTGGCTAAGTTGCAGGAGGACCAGCGGCTGCAGGAGGGACAATACCTGGGGATCAGGGAGGACCTCAGGGACATCCACACTACCCTGGTCACCATTGCAGGTGTGCTGGCAGACATGGCCAACACCATGAGGGAGGCAGTGGCACACCAACAGGCCCTGACACTAGCCAAACCGAAGAACAGCCCTCCACCTTCGCCAACGCTATTGGACAACAGGCCACCAGCACCCCACCACCTGCAGAAGGAGAACCACCCCAAAAACGTTCCCTGTGATCCAGGCAGAAGTCACAGAACATTGCCAAGACCCCCACCAGGAAATAAGACTCTCCTGATTGTCACCCTTCTGTCCCACTGTGTCACCCTGTCCACCTTGAACTGCCGTTGCTTCCCTTCCTATGCCCCCTTAGACAATGCACCAGTGATACAAAGAGAATGGACTCTACCCTGGACTTTCCTCCATCAGCAACCAATCCCATTGCAATACCCCCTACACTTATTATCACAGAAATAAACACCCTTGGAACAAATCAAATATAGAGTCTGTCAATTCTTTGACAAATTTATTTGTTTCACAAACTGTAAACATTGCAATTCAAATGTACTGTAATATTTACATATGTATGACCTGTAGTGAGCAGCAGTAAACACACCAGGAGCCAAAGTGGGGCACAGAGATCTGAAAATAGAGATGCCAAGGGGTACAGTAAGTGGTCATAGAAATAGGGAAATCAGGCTGCCATGTTCAATGTCAAACACAAAACTGCAATGGAAGGTGAAGTTACTGTGTCTTACCTGTGTTTCACTTGAAGTGCTGTTGAGCTAGTGTACATCTGTTGTCCACATCTTCTTCGTCTGCCTCCTCTTCGTCACTGTCCACTGGCTCCACCACTGCCACATGACCATCCCCAGGCTCATCCTCCTGCAGAAAAGGCACCTGGCGTCTCAAGGCCAGGTTGCGCAACATGCAACGATGATCTGGCACACCTTCTTGGGTGAGTAGGACAGGGAGCCACCTGTCAGGTGGAGGCACCGGAACCTGCCCTTCAGGAGGCTGAAGGTCCTTTCAATAATCCTCCTTGTATGCCCATGTGCCTCATTGTAACGTTCCTCTGCCCTTGTCCTGGCATTCCTCACTGCGGTCAGTAGCCATGAGAGGTTGGGGTAACCAGAGTCTCCTGCAAATATTCGAGGGATACCTGTTAACCACACACTCACCCTTAGGGCCAAACCCACACCAATACATCAACTGGGTGGGGACCATAGGCTCACCTATTAGCAACACCCGGTGTCTCTGGACTTCAGACATCACATATGGGATGCTGCTATTCCTCAAGATAAAGCCATCATGCACAGAGCCAGGATACTTGGCATTGACATGGGAGATGTACTGGTCCACCAAACACACCATCTGCACATTCAGAGAATGAAAGCTTTTCCTATTTCTGAACACTTGTTCATTTCTCTGTGGGGGGGACAAATGGAACATGTGTACCATCAATGGCACAAATGATGTTGGGGATATGTCCCAGTGTATAGAAGTCAGCCTTCACTGTGGCCAAATCCTCCACCTGGGGGAATACGATGTAGCTGCACATGTGTTTCAGCAGGGCAGACAACACTCTAGTCAGCACGTTTGAGAACATCGCTATGACATCCCTGATGCCATGGCCACTGTCGCTTGAAAGGAACCACTTGCCAGAAAATGGAGCACTGACAGGACCTGCACTAGAGGGGGGATACCTGTGGGGTGGCAGATAGCTGAAATCAGGTCTGGCTCCAATTGGGCACACAGTTCTTGGATTGTGGCCCTATCAAGTCTGTAGGTCAGGATAATGTGCCTGTCCTCCATTGTCGCCAGGTCCACGAGGGGTCTGTACAAGGGGGGGCTGTCTCATTCTCCTATTCATCCTCAGCAGTTGAACTCTAGCGTGAAAAACAATGAGCAGAATGTCATATCCACACATTTGTCAAAATTAATTTGCAATTTTTCCTTCACAGAAACAGTATGTGAACTCGGAAGTCAGTTGATGTGCCAGTATCTGCTGTGATGCAGTTAGGTGCCATGGCCTGTGCCCCCCCTGAAATGGCGGCTGCCGGACCTGTGAGGAGAGACAAGTGGAAGTGAGGTAATTTTGCTGGCGTTATGCGCTGTTGCGGTCGGCAGTCGATGACGGCCGCGCAACATCGCATAGGTTATCATAGGGGCCCTACCGTTTCCAGGAGCCAATGGAGATGTATGCCGGTGGTGACGGTACGCACCGCCACGGATGTGACCGTCATTTTCTATCTGTGCACTCACTTGCTACCTGACCTTCAACAGGAGAGGACATACACTGCAAGTGCTGCTGTGACCTGTGTCTGGAAGCAACAATGGCTCGAGTGTCTGGGGAAAGGGCCCCTGCCTTCACTTCTGAGGAGTTGGAGAGACTTGTGGATTGGGCCTACCACAGTACACTTTACTCTATGATCCTCATGACAAACAGGTGAGTACACTGTGAGCATGATGCGTGGGCTATGAATGTATGGATTGCTATGTGTGTAAGCCCCGTGTATGGGGGGTCTGAGGGGTCCTGGGCAGAGTGCTGCATATATGGTGGGCAATGTATGTGCATAAGTGGATGGGGGGGATATGGTGGGGTAAGAGTATAACAGTCCGGATGGTATGACTAATACCTTTTCTGCTGTATTTTTTCTGCAGGTCAGCGGCCATCAGAAAAAGGCCATGTGGCGTGCCATCGCCAAGGAGGTGCGGACCCTGGGGGTCTTTGACAGACGGAGCACCCAGTGGCACAAACGGTGGGAGGACCTGCGCCGCTGGGCAAGGAAGATGGCAGAGGCCCAGCTGAGGCTGGCCTCCCAACGAGGAAGGGGTGCCCTTCGTACCCTGACCCCCCTGATGTTCCGCATCCTGGCGGTGGCCTATCAGGAGTTGGATGGGTGCCTGAAGGCATCACAGCAGCCACAAGGGGGTGAGTACAGATTCAGAATCATGACCTTGTGCATGTTAAGGTATTACCTGGGTGGGGGATGTGGGCTGTGGGTGCCCTTAGGCCAGGGCGAACATGGCAGGGTATGTTCAATGATGGGCAAGATCAGATGCACTCCAACCCCAATATTGTTAGTGGGCAGGGTCCTGTGGGTTTCAGGTGTGTAGCTAATGGCGTTAGGCATTGACCCCATGGGCTGGTGACTATCAGTGTAACTGGTAGTGCATAGCCTAGTGCATAGGGCTGTTCCCTGTGTGTTGTGTACACCAACGGTAGTGTTGTTGCTGGCATTGACCAAGTGTATCCTCTGTCTCTCCTCCCCTTTTTGTTTTGTCACCCTGTTTTGTGTGCATTAGCCTCATCTGGCGGAGGAGCAGAGGCACCAGCAACGGAGGGAGCTGTATCCCATATGGGCCTGGAGGCCAAATCCACTGACGGTAAGGGCACCAGTGGGATGGAGGACGAGGAGAACACCACGACGGAGAGAGGAGGGGACACTACCAACAGCGACTCCTCCTGCAATGGAAGCTCCCTGGTGGTGGCAGACACGTCTGTGCCCACCCCAACAACAGGTGCAGCCACCACCTCCGTACCAGCACCGCCCTCCCAGCAGCCCCTCAGCGTGTTTCCCGTGCCCGCTCCCCTGCTGCCCTCAGTGAAGAGGCTATTGACCTCCTGAGATCCCTCTCTGTTGGGCAGTCAACCATACTGAATGCCATCCAGGGTTTAGCAGGGCATTTGCGACAAACAAATGCATACCTGGAGGGCATTCACTCTGGCGTGGTGGCCCAACATAGAGCATTTCAGGCTCTGGCCAGCGCACTGATGGCAGCCATTGTCCCTGTCTCCAGCCTCCCCCCTCCAGCTTCCTCTACCCAGTCCCAATCCCCCCAACCCCAGCTTATCCCAAGCACACCTTCAGACCAGCAATCACCCAAATCAACACACAGAAGTGGCTCAGGCAAACACAAGCACCACACTTCATCTCACAGACACTCACATAAGCACCAATAACATGCAGACCCACCAACATCCACTGCTCCACTGTGTCCCCCTCCTCGTCTTCATCCACCTCCCTCCCAGTAGCGTCTCCACTCACACCTTAATGCACTACATCCTCATGCACTACCTCCATCAACACCACGCCTCTCACTACACGCCCCTCACTGGCAGTCACCACCCCCACATCCATGCACATGTCCCTTGTGTCCTCTCCCACTGTGTCTGTGACCCCTTCTCCAAAAGTACCCAAACGCAAGCACAAAGACACCCAACAGCCACCCACATCACAACAGCATCGGCCCATGCACCTGCACCCAAACACAGCAGTGACACCTCCTACAACCACTCCCTCTTCCTCGACCCCCAAACCTTCACCCTCTTCCCACCCCAGTGTCCCTAAGAAGCTTTTCCTCACCAACATTGACCTATTCCCTACCCCCCCAATCCTTCACCTTGGGCCAGGGTGGTCAGAACCCAGCCCAGCACCTCAGCCACCCAGTCCACGGACACTGTAGTTTCTGGAGCTACTGCAGGTGTGAGAGGCTCCAAGGAGTCACCCGTCAGCCCAGCCATTGTGCCAGCACCACCTGCCAAGGCCAAGAAGGGTCTGCCACCTAGCAAGGGCAAGAAGGGGACACCAACCAGCAAGGGGAAGGAGGCACAACCAGCCAGGCAAGGGCAAGACAAAGACACCAGCTGGCAGAAGCAAGGAGGCACCACCATCTGCCAAGGGCAGGAAGGGGCACACAACACCAGCCATGGCACTTCAGCCGTCCGAGGCTGCAGGTGAAGGCCTGGAGGCTACCACCACCACTGGCAGTACCGCCACCTGCACTGCGGCCAGTAGCGCCACCTGCTCCATGGCCAGCACCACCACTTCCTCCGCGGCAAGCACCGCCACATGCCCCGCCGCCAGCAGCATCACTGCCAGCAGCAGCAGCCCCACTGGGCAGTCATCCAAGGCTGCAGGTGAAGGCCTGGAGGCTACCACCACCACTGCCAGCACTGCCACCTGCACCGCAGCCAGCACCGCACATTGCACCGTGGCCAGCACCGCCACATGCCCCACTGCCAGCACCACCACTGCCAGCAGCACCACTGCCAGCAGCAGCAGCCCCAGTGGGCAGCCATCCGAGGCTGCAGGTGAAGGCCTGGAGGCTACCACCACTACCACTGCCATCACTGCCACCTGCAGCGCAACTGGCATTCACTGATCAGCCATCACCGCTGGTTGCAGTGTGTAGTGGTGACTACATGGGCAGCAGTGCGAATTGGCCCCTGCAACACCTGTTGGTGTGACACACAGGAGAGAGACTGTGACATTGCCCCATCCAGGATGAAGCACACTGGGCACAAGGCCCCCTCCAGAACCAGTGGAAGAAGCCATCCACTCACCCCCTCCTTGCCAGGATGAAGCACACTGGGCACAAGGCCCCCTTCAGAACCAGTGGAAGAAGCCATCCACACACCCCCTCCTTGCCAGGATGAAGCACACTGGGCACAAGGCCCCCTCCAGAACCAGTGGAAGAAGCCATCCACTCACCCCCTCCATGCCAGGATGAAGCATACTGGGCACAAGGGCCCCTCCAGAACCAGTGGAAGAAAGCATCCACTCACCCCCTCCTTGCCAGGATGAAGCACACTGGGCACAAGCCCCCCTCCAGAACCAGTGGAAGAAGCCATCCACTCACTCCCTCCTTACCAGGATGAGGCACACTGGGCACAAAGACCCCTCCAGAACCAGTGGAAGAAAGCATCCACTCGAGAGACTGTGGCCTTGCACTCCCCGGGACCAAGCAGTTGGCAAACCACCTACTTGAGAGACTGTGGCTTTGCACACCCCAGGACCAAGCAGTGGGCAAACCACCCACTTGAGAGACTGGGGCCTTGCACTCCCCGGGACCAAGCAGTTGGCAAACCACCTACTTGAGAGACTGTGGCTTTGCACACCCCAGGACCAAGCAGTGGGCAAACCACCCACTTGAGAGACTGTGGCTTTGCACTTTCCCAGGACCAAGCAGTGGGCACACCACCCACTTGAGAGACTGTGGCTTTGCACTCCCCAAGACAAAGCAGTGGGCATGGAGCCCCCTCCAGGCCAGTGGCGTTGTACCATCTTTCGGTTATGGTGCCCCCCCATTCCCTGCCCCCCTGAGGTGCCTTTGTGTTTTCGACCTGATGCCCAAGCAGTGTTCTTTCCGTATTGAGGCAGGAGTCAAGTGTGGCCTTGGCCTATGTGTTTTGGCCCAGTGGGCCACGGACATTTTGGAGTGTGCATTGTCTCTCCTTTTGTATATATTGTATATATTGTACATACTGTTTATTGCTTTAAGAACGTATTTCTCAAAATGTCTAATATTGTACTCATTTTAATCCATTCCTTTTGTCCTTGCGTTATTCCTGAGGGTTACGGGGTGTATATGTAATGTTGTTGCATCTGTTTGTGTGTATGGTGTTGGGGGTGGGGGTGTTGCGTGTGTGTGCCATTCTCCTTTTCCTCCCACCCTCCTTGTATGATAGGTGCAGTACTCACCGTGGTTGTCTTCGCAGGCGTTGGAGTTCCTGGTGTATGAGAAGGGAGACCAGCATGGGGAACAGCTACAGTTCGGGCTCCATGGCGTTGTGGTTCTTCCTTGAGTGTCGAGAGGTGAGTCGTTTCCCTTCAGAGTAGTGTTTTCATTGTGCTTTTGATGGCGTTGGTACAGCCCCAGAAAAGCTGGCTGTTAGGCGTGTTGTAATGCAGTGGAGGGTACATTGTCTTCCGCATGGCTGTTGGCGGTTACCGCCGCGGTGTTTGTTGCTACCGCCGTGGCGGTCGGTGTGTTAAAGTGGCTGTTTGTCTTGGCGGTGTCCACCGTGGTCATGATTCCAATTATTTTACCGCCGGCCTGTTGGTGGTATTACTGCTGCTTTATCACTGACTGCCAGGGTTGTAATGACGGCCTAAGTCTCCTCCCCCAAGAGAGTGGAACATTTAAATGACCTTTGGAGCAGGTGATATTGCTTCAAGAACCAGAGAATATTAGGGGGAAAGACGGTAATTATGACCTGAATAAAGGGGAGTAGCCACGTCAGGTGTGCAGATAACGATGATGCATAGTCTTTACATGAACTCATATACTCTCTAGGTAACCAATGTATGGATTTTCTTAATTTAGAGACATGGACTCTGATCGAGGATGCTCGTAGTATGTGATAGGTCCTATATAATATGCAGACTTGGTTGGTGGAATAAACATAATGACATTACGTAACCCCCCAAGATATAGTGACCAATAGCTGATAACAGATTTAACCTGAGCATCCATTTGTAGAATGTTGTCTAAGTGGATACATGAGTAAATGGGTCTACTATAACTCTCCTTTCTACACTCTTACTTGTTCTAAGACCACTGGTTCTCTCATTATAGGGTATGTGGTGCAGCCCTGTCACCATGGTGACAGGAGTTGGACCACATTTGGTGAGCCTTTATCATTCAAGGGATTTGGCCTTAGCAACTGTAAATAATACACCAGGCAAAGTCAAAATAATGATTATGGGACGGTAATTCAACTTTTGTCTTCTGCTTTTTAAACCTTCATTTCAATCAACAGCCTACCCGTGCCTCTCCACATTAGATTGTATGGCTTTTTGAAACTAACTTTTTTGAGTAAGTAAGCCCATAGTGTATTCCCTTTTTCCCTACCTCTGATTCCCTAGGTCTGGTCTCATACTTCTCCCCTGTGCTTATATTTCTCAAATTTATTACTGTATGCTCAGCTGCACTGACTCGTGGTTTCCACCAACTACTTACATTTAAATAAGTCCTTTCATTCCCCATCTTTTCACTCTATTTCAGGAACCTGCGCCTTTTCAGAGCATAGTGTAGATCACAAGATGAGTATTGTCTCTTTTAGATGCTTTCAAATGTTGCTGAGAGAGCTGTGGAAAGAAAAGACCCTTTTACTAACCGTGTGGTACCCACTGATCACTGCATGCTATTACAGTAACTTTTTATGTCAAAAGCCATGTACTTTTGTTAATTAAACTGGTCTTATCCCACTTCATCACCACATTGTTGAATTTCGAAGGCACATGTCACATATGTTTTAATGGATCTAATTACTGGGGGCACCATGCCAGTGCAGGTGTCTTAATAAAAATTATTAATGAGTGTTCATGCATTTTGAGTAATGGATTTGTGAAGAAAATATAATAACGTAGAAAAATAATTCACATATTTGAAAATGTGATTACGATGAGTGGCCGCCAATGTTCACAAAGTGTACTTATTAATAGTCGAATGCTATGAAATGTTGAGCAAATGTCTGACTAATGTAGTAATGTGTCATATTAAAGGTTATGCATTATGTATTAGTTCAATTAATTGTAGGCCTTAGTCTAGCAAAGGTTTTGTCCTACTTGCTAGGCATCATGTCAAGCTGTATTTCTTAACATTTAACAAATGGCTGTCCTAGAGAATTAAACTGTGATTTTCCATTGTATTGTTTAAATGTGTTCATAGCTGGGGATCTTTTCTCATGAGAACCGACTGCTAGAAGATGCTGTTCTTGCAAATGTAACATTTTGTGTGTCATGTGTGTAAGACAGAATTTCTCAGAAGGCGAACAATGAAGACCCTGACTGGAGTAGAAGCTGCAAAAATATTGTTACCTGACGAGACGGATGATAAGGACATTGTAGGACAACCAATCAACGAAATGTGAATGGAGTAATAGTAGAATTCATAGATTTAGAGTTTTAGTTTTATTGGACAAGGTGTGAACATGTGCTCCCTTGACCAATCGGGATTTGGGAAGTAGTTTTAGTGAATTCAACTTAATGAGACTGCACTGAGGGAAGACAGCTCATTGCCCATTTTCTTGTTGGCCGAAAGGTCAATATTTTCTTGTGCGTCTTGACAAGAGACATGCTTCACTTTATTGCTTAAAGACTTTGCGGTTTCTTAATTTTTATGCTGAATCCTGATGCCTTGCTGATCGACTGATGTCCTGATGATGAAGACTATCTTGTGTTGCCAATCCAATTGAGGAGAAGTATAACATATCTATGTGTCTGTTATGCATATTTGCTTTTTCTTTGTAGGTACCAACTGCACTGTTTTGATAGAGCCATAGTTAGATGTTTTTTCCAAATTCATGTTACTAAATTGTTTAGCATGAAGCCCAACATGCTGATGCTAATCTGGTGTTAGTTAAGGATTCTCACTAAAGAAATGTCCGCTAATGAGGAATGATGATTGATGAATTTCTCTGCTGATCTTAAATGTATGTGATCACATAGAGGCAGTTGAACTTGTTATTAATTTGCACCATAACCTTAGAATGTGTTGTAGTTCAAGCTTCGCTTAGATTGTGTTTCTTCCGCTGCTTTGGACAGACAGTATTGTTCCTGTATGTGTTTCATTTGATTTTGAGATTGATCTACATGACTTTAGCATTGTTAATATAGGGAAATAAATATTGTAACTTTTACTGAAAAGATGTGGTTATTCATGGTTGAAAGGTCACGGTGTGTGACAATTACTAACTCCATTGATTGTTAATGTTATTGATTATTATTGATTATAGATATTGTGTATTAGTTATTGATTATTAATCTGCATGCACTGGAATTATGGTGGGATCATCTTAATTGCGAGTCAAAAAATTCATCGACCTATTTGCGTCCCCTTGTAAATTTACTTATTAAGGTCAGACGCACTAGCAGTGATGGTAGCAGACTGATGGTTAGTCTCCTTAAGAGCCTATCATAGACGTCCAGAGATCGTAACAGAGGTGAATTTTAGTCTTCTTAAGAGCCCACCATAGACGTCCAGAGATAGTAATAGAGGAACCACCATCTCTGGTAGCTTGATGATTTGGTCCTTTGAGAGTTCATTATTACTGAGATTTGTATTTTATTTTTCAATGATGCTAATTGGAGAGAAAATGTCCCCCTAATTCCAGAAATACCTTTCCCAGAATCTTGGGTTTGAGGATGTTCTCGGTGTTCTAGTGACAGTGTGAATGAAGTAGGTTGAGCTTGCACAGCTTATGCACATTGCAGGTGAATTGTGAGGTTTGTGAGGGTTTAGGGAGTTTGCATACTCCAAATGAAGTTGTAGAAGGAGTGTGCGCACTCCGCAGTGTGAGGGTAGGGAAGTCATCGAGCTACACATGTGTGTGGCACTTTGTGCTCAAAACTTGTGCACGTGGTGGTTGATGTACAGACCCTATGTGGTCTAATACTCCGGAGTATATTAAAAGTGTATGAGAAACTTGGTTTTATGTTGTAATTTGTCTGGTATAGTAGGTTGATTGGGTGTGGTCGACAAGACAAGTGTGAGTCAAAGTGAGGGAAAGAACATTTTGACTGAGATTTGGTGAGTCCTATGTGCACCAGGACAGACCCACTGATCAGTTGAGAGTAAAATTTTATGTTCAAATTTTGCTTGCGAATCTGGGAGACTGTGAAAGAAGGATTAGCTGTAAGTGTGGGAAGAGCCGTTAGTGAAAAATCCATAAAGTTTCAGAAGCAATTATTTTACCTTTCCTGTAGTAATCCATCAGATTTTATTTTGGTTTTTGATTAGTGCTCGCAATTTGTGGATTAGTTTGTGTGAATCAAAGTCTGGGAGGACAAGCTGCAAGACTTTGTCAGCCGCAGTACGTGTGAGTGTGATGGCATTGGAGCTGCGCTAGGATAGGTCGGTTAGTGAGGAGGGTCGCGCAAGGTTTGGCAGCCGTCAGTGAGATGCAATTGGTTGAGAAAGTAGGTGAAGAGAATTCTGGGATTAAAAGTCACTTCCTGATTTGATTTTTAATAACAAAAATGTCAAAAAGATGAAATTTTTCAAAGCTTCAAAGGGTCCCTTAAGGGGAGAGACATATATTACGAGTATAGGCGAGGCTACACCGCCAGAAGGTACACCAGCTTACATTGTAATGGAAGAGAGACATGTTGCGCCATGTCTTTGGCTAACGCAATGGTGCAAAGTGACAGAGAAGGATGGGAAACTAGCATTTCCTACAAATGGTTGTTCAATTTGAGGATTTTGGAGCATTTGAGGATGGTGCTATATGAATCGAAGCCCCTTCCGAGACCAGCACAGTTTGAGGCATTAGCAATTTGAGATCTAGTAGCCAGACAGCAACAACAACAGAAATGTGAGAGGAGGATGAGAAAGACAATAAAGACTTTAGCAGAGGCTAGGTGGGACAGTGCTCAGAGAGTTTGGAGGGTGGAGAATTTGCACGGAATTAAGTTGTTTCCGACAATTACGCAGGACAATGGGAAGGAAGGAAGGAAAGCTACTAGAAAGACTAACAGGAGTCTGTCAGAGAGTAGGGAGGCTAGAAAGTCTTCTACAGTGGAGGAAGAATCAGATGATGATGAGTTTATTACGCAGTTATTGAGAAATCGCCCACCACCATATACAGCACATTAGAGTGGTCCGAACACCAGTGTTGATGCCACAGCTCTGACATAGGTTAATTAGACAAAGAGTCCAATGCAAATTAATGCTAGCCTGACACAGAATGTGATGCAGAGTGGTCTTAATGTGCCAACTACTCCTGTAGTGCAAAATCAGGTGCAACCGCCACAGGTTCAGAGAATTTATCCTGATGTGCCCATTATGGAAACAACTTCAAACTTAATGGTGCCTAAAGAACAGGTTTTCCCGTGACCGACCTTAGTTCAGACTGAACCAACTCCACTTTTAATGGCCCAAGTGCAGCCACAGGTAATGCCAAGATTCACTCCAGTAACAGGGACACAGTCAGATATGTCTTCAATGATGAATCAGAACATGGGAGTTATTCCCCCACAGAGCGTAAGTGCTAGGCCAACCACAGATGCTATATCGCTACCTATTACTGTTGGTCCAGCTGTACCCTTATTTGCACAGAAGAAACCTACTGTAAGTGAGCAGGGTGCCATGTCCTAGAATATAATGAGAGGAGGACATAATGAGAATGTTCCAGTAGTCTCTCCTGTGGGACAGGCTTTTGACGATCAAGATCATTGCTAGACCTCAGTCCATTTGTAGCACTTCCAGATATTATGGTAGGGCCAAACATTAGCTAGAGTTTGAAATTGTTGGCACCGCAGACCCCGAATGCAGTTGGACAGCAGGTGCCACCAGTCCAAGCCAGTAACTTTTCATTACAAGGTTTGACAGCCCAGCAGTTGACTGAATGGTTATACAAACTGAATACCCTGCAGAGTGCTCCTAAAGGAGAGGAGTGTTTGAATTATGATAGGCTAATCATGGAAGTGGGTGAACTCATTGAGTGACCTATCGGTGTGAAGAGGTTAGAATCCCACACAGAGGCAGAGTTGAGATATTTGTGCCCAAAGATTACGAGGGAAGTGAGCAATGTGCATCAGAGACTAGCAGACCTGGCAGAGAAGTACAGCGTACAAATAGAGAAAATTAAGTATTTGAAAAGGAGTTACAGATTAGATTTTGTGGCTAAAGATTTTGAACACATGAGATCTGCCGGAATGAAGGCACACCTTAA
The DNA here is from genome assembly GCF_031143425.1 of Pleurodeles waltl. NCBI lineage: Eukaryota > Metazoa > Chordata > Amphibia > Caudata > Salamandridae > Pleurodeles > Pleurodeles waltl. The sequence goes on along the minus strand of NC_090442.1, from coordinate 697,667,383 downwards.
GGATTTGCTTCAAAGTGCCCAGACCTGGGGAGCATTAGACAAATGGGAAGACAGCTGGGTGAAGAAAAGAGAAAAGAGAAAAAGAGATTCTGAGGAGCTGAATACAAATGTGCAGCAGGATAAAGTCAAGATTTTACCAATGAAGAGATTCCAGGAGGGAATTTTATTTACAAATGATTATCCAAGATTGAGAGCGAAGCCAGTAGAGTCGTATCAGTAGACAGATAGGTTTGTGAAAGTTGCAAGGTGCCTGTGGGAGGACTTGAACACATTACTAGAGATAGTTGTTCCAGCTGATCTGTGGATCGAATGTAAGAGGAGTGTAGATTGGCCAACAAGCGAACCAGAGAGATACAAAAATACAGGTGCACCATCTCCCGAAGTAATGAAATATTACTATAACGTGATTGAGTTTTTCAAAACGAGAATTTCACCCAAGTATATTGATTGGCAGAGGATTGACAAGACAGCTCAGGAAGCAAAGGAGTCTATACATGCGTATTATGAGAGATTGTTGCAGGTGTTCAAGCATTATAGTGGTACTGAGACAAAAGGTGAAAGACATGATTCATTTTGTGTTCAGATTTGTGGAAGGGTTGAGACCTAAAATTAGTCAGATGATTGAGTCATTTGATTTGCTGACAAGCCAAGTCGATTGATGAGGTGTTGCAGTATTCAAAATACTGTAGTGATGACATTGAAATCAAGCAGAAAAAGTTGAAATAGAAGGCGATGGTGATGCAGATTAAAGCAGCTCAAACGGGAAATGCAAGGGAAGTTTTCACAACAGTTACCACAGCAGCAGCAGCAGGGAAACATGATGTTTCAGCCTCAGATGAGAGGTAGAGGTTGCAGAGGTAATGTGAATCATGGTCCAGACTTGGGTGTTGTAGGGGTTCAGAATAATGTGCATGGGATGAAGAAATTATTGCCATGTCACGTTTGCGGAGCCGTTGGACATTTGAAACGGGAGTGTCCGATAATGTTGCAGGAAGGTGTCATTCAGCAAAGTAGTGACATCAATTCATTCCAGAACATGAGAGGGCCGAGAGTGACAGGTCCCAATCCAAATTTTCAAAACAATGTGAATCAAGTGCAGAATTTTTAACCCATCTAGCAGGTGCAAATGCCACGTGTACAGATGACACAGTTGCAGCCAATGCAACAGCAGGTTCCCATGGTACCTAGACAGCAAATTCAAATACCTCAAGCCCCAATGGAACAGCAACAGATGATGCTTTCTCAACAAGTCACAGGCTTAACTAAAGTAATAACACAGTGCACCAATTCCCGTTACAAGGTGAGAATGGAATAAATGATGATTGGATGAGCGACAGCTCAGATGAAGAGCCATGTGTGCTTGCAACTTCCTTAGAAGTAGATCAGAGAGGTCCTTAAGTGAAGGGAAGGGTTATGGGTCACAGAGTTTCATTCTTGGTTGACACGGGAGCTACATGCTCTAGAGTGAGAAGTGCAGAAGTTACAAACTTGCCCCTTCCAGGTAGAACAGTTCAGATTGTAGGAGTAGCAAATCACTATTTGACCAACCTGATTACAGTACCAGTTCAGGTTAAAATTGGAAACTTTCAGTGATTGCACAAATTGGTAGTCTGCGATTCAAGTCTGGTATCCCTACTGAGAATAGACTTGCTGTGTAAAAGGAAGTATTCAATTACTTGTTCAAATGATGGAATTGAGATTCAGACGAATACTGATGATGAAGATGACCAAGCTTCAGAGTTAGAAGGGGACAAATGAGGAGTACCTTCTGATTGAATTTTTCCCAATGTTCACAGTGGAGGAACTTCATCCCGGTCCTGCAGGGAACAGTTAAGGAGGAAGTGTGGGATTTGACAGGAAAAGAAGTAGGTCTGATAAAGGGAGTTGATCCAGTTAAAGTTACTGTAAAGCTGAATGCAGTTTTTGCTCAACTTCCCCAGTACCACATGCCACAAGATGTCCTTATGAAGGTCGCGCAGATAATTGCAGACTTTGTAAAGCAAGGGGTTTTGAAGGAAGTATTGAGCAGCCCATGTAATTCACCGATAATGGGCTTGTAAAAGCCTTGTAGGAAAGTTTGAATTGTCTAGGATTTGAGAAAAATAAATGAGATTGTGGTCAAATGTTGCCCCGTGGTGCCAAATCCAGCTGTGATAATGTTTCAGATTCCATGTGATGCTGAGTGGTTCACTGTCATTGATTTGTCGCAAGCCTTCTTTTCTGTGCCTCTGCAAGGTTTTGCGCATATAACTGTATATCGTTTAAAGATAAGTGGGAACTGTTACCTTAAGAAGACAAAACGTCAAAATTTTGCATTGAAAGTAATTGACACCTTTGAAGAATTGAAATTGTTGCAGAATAATGCTGAGAGGGAGGAAAAACGTTAATGGAGCAAAATGAAATGTGTGCAAAGACAAGAGGAATTGTGGGTTTCAGAAGAAGGTCGATTGGTTTTACCAAATAGTCTGTTGTCTCAAATGGCTATGTATTATCATGGTCAAGCACATATTGGGAGGAATGCCATGATTCGGTTGTTCAAACATGATTGGTTCAACCTAAGGTTTAGACAGGTTGCTGAAGAAGTTTGCCATCGTTGTGTCATTTGCCAACAATTAAACGCGGGGAAAGGGACAGTGGCTAATTTGAGCAACATTGGAAGAGTGGTAGGTCCATTCCGCAGAATACAGATGGAGTTTATTGAGATGCCTGTGTGTGGAGGTTTAAGATATGTGTTGGTGATATCTTGCATTTTTAGTCGATGGATTGAAGCTTATCCTACACAAATAAATGATAGTCTCACAGTAGCGAAACTACTGCGTAGGGAACTGATACCGTGTTCCGGGTTCCCGATCTCTTTAGAATCAGATAGGGGAAGTCACTTAAACAATGAAGTAATTAAATTACTGTGTGCAGCATTAAATATTGAGCAGAAGTTGCATTGTAGTTACTGCCCTGAAGTATCAGGACTAGAGGAGCAGATGCATGGTACCTTGAGGTGAAGAGCTGCAAAGATGTGTGCGTCCACAAATTTGAAATGGCCTGACGTATTACCTTTAGTTTTGATGACAAGGAGAAACACACCCGTCAGGAAGATAGGATTGTCACCGCATGAGATCCTTATGGGCGGAGCCATGAAGTTGCCAGCAGTGCCTGCAAATGTACTTGTCAACATTACAGATGATGTGGTGTTGGACTACTGCAAAGGTCTGGCTGATGTGGTTCGCTCTTTCTCTCAGGAAGTGGAAGCCACCACACTGCCACCGATCAATGACTGAGGGCACAATCTGAGAGCCGGAGACTGGGTTGTGCTCCAGAAACACATTAGGAAAACGTGTTTGGAGCCTCATTGGAAAGGACCATTCCAGGTACTTCTGACAACTACCACAGCTGCCAAGTGTGCTGGAATTCTGAATTGGATCCATGCCAGTCACACGAAGAAAGTGGCATGTCCACTGGATCATGAGGAAGAGGAGTTGTTGAGAATACCAACAACAGTAAAACAAGTCTCAGAGCCGGAAAGAGAACAAAGAGGAACTGAGACCAGACCTGAGCCTGTTGAGGACAGTTCAGTCACTCCTGTGAGAGATGAAGGAGAAGACCTCCAGGAGGGAGAGCCTATCTCAATTGAGGCAGCAGGAGAGCCTAGTCAGAAGAGTGCTTTCCCAGGAGCAGACTATCTTGAGAGACAAACAGAGCAATTGCCAGACCCAGAAGGGAAAGGAGTTGAGGTGGATTAAAGTCATTGTGATCTGACTCCTCCTGAACCTGTAGCAGGTCCGTCAAGAGAAAACACAGCAGAAACAAGGGGAAGTTTCAAGTTCAACTCTGAAGAGAACACTGACAAAAGGTCCACTGAAAGGAGATAAGTGGCCGGAGTCGCAAGAAAGAGGAAAGGAAATGGTTGTTGAGACAACAATTGAAGGAAGGACTAGATACAACAAGGAGAGAAGATCTAAGTGAAGGAGAATTGAATGGTGATCAAAAGTTGGAAAGAAAGAGAATAGCAAGTTGAAGATACGCAGGTCCTGAATGGGCGTATGCAACTACAAGTCAATGGCAGAAATAATTTTTGTCTTTCTGTTTTGAGAGAGACATTCCGGGTCAGTATTTTGGCAATTGAAGGAAACTGATGAACTGGTCTGTTGAAAAAATCTGAGAGAACATTTTTGAGAAAGAAACTGTCAAATGTAACCGGGAGAGACACTGATATGACTTTTGAAACCTGATTTTGACAAGCTGATTACCAATTTTGACAAGGGGTCCTGAAAGTAAGACTGAAAGCTGTAAATAACTGCTGAAAGAAGAGTTGTTTGTTTTTGATTTTTTGCTTCAGTTTCCTGAATTTTCTTCTACTTTCTGATTATTTACAGATCATGAGTAACATTAGCCAGCAGGATAGGAATACTAGGTGCTGTAAATATATGAGTACTGGCTTGGTGATTATGTGTAGGATATTGTTTGAGGTGTTGATTGTGGGCATGTCTGTTTTTGATAAGAGTGAAGCCAATCATTCGTCGGCTTTTGAGACAACTACTGCACTAACGGTAATAGAGAGGTTTAAGTTAGATGAGAAGTATTTGCATGAGGATACTAATGTGCAAGGGGAACTTTCTTCTAATGTCTTCTATCGCTTGTTGAGTGAGTATGTTGAGACAATGGATGTAAGGAATTGTTATGTGTGTATGCAGATTCCTTCATCAGTTGAGGAAGGAGTTATGTACCATAGTTTTCCTTTAACATATGGAATCAGTTGTAGTCTGCTACTAACAATATTTTCTAACCAGGAGTACATCCAGTGCTTTTAATCGAATAATGATGTTGTGTTTTCGTTTGTCCCTATAATTAGGAATTTGAGTAGAGTAACTAAGTACAATGACATAGGCCCTCATTACAAACCTGGTAGTTGGTGTTAAAGCGGCGGGAATACCGCAAACAGTCTGGTAGAAACAAAAATGGAATCACGACCATGGTGGAAACCACCAACATAGACAGCCACTATAACACTCCGACCGCCACGGCGGTAGAAACAAACACAGCAGCGGTAATCGCCAATATACAGGTGAAAGACAAAGTACCGCCCACTGTATTTCAAGACAGCTATCCGCCACCTTTTCTGGGGCGGAACCAATGTGAACAAAAACACGGCGGAAACAGTACACAGAAGGGAAAACGCTCACTTCTCCACACCCCACGAGGAACCAGGACGCCATGGAGCCCGAATTGAAGATACTGCTGATGCTGGTCTTCCTTCTCTTCTATCAGGAGCACCAAAGACGGCGGCGATGACCACGGTGAGTACTGCACCCACAACACAGGGGAGGGGGGAGGGAAAAGAGTGTGACACCCACACGCAACACCCCCACCCCCACCCTCACTCACAACACCATACACACAAATACATGCAGCAACTATACATATACACTAACCCCACCCCCTGGAAGAACGCAAGGACAAAAGGAAATTATTTTAACGAATGTAATCATGTGAAATCTCATTATCAAAGTTCAGAATCCATTATATACAGTTATGTACACCAACTACACAAGTCCGGATAGTGCACCAATCATTGTCTGTGGACCACTGGGCCTCAAATGCATGGGCGAAGCCCACACTAGATACCTGACTGGAAACGGAGAGAACACTGCAGGGGCATCAGATCGAAATGAAACAGGCACCTCAGGGGGAGCGGGGGGGCACCTGAGCCAGATGAAGCACAACATCACTGTTGTATGAGGGGGCTCCATGCCCATTGCGGTATCCTGGGGAGTGCAAAGCCACAGTCTCTCAAGTATCTCCAGTGCGTGGTTTGCCCACTGCTTTATCCTGGGGAGTGCAAAGCCACAGTCTCTCAAGTCTCTCCAGTGGGCGGGTTCCCCACTGCTTTATCCTGGGGAGTGCAAAGCCACAGTCTCTCAAGTCTCTCCAGTGAGTGAGTTGCCCACTGCTTTTCCTGGGGAGTGCAAAGCCACAGTCTCTCAAGTCACTCCAGTGGGGGGTTTGCCTACTGCTTTATCCTGGGGAGTGCAAAGCCACAGTCTCTCAAGTCTCTCCAATGGGTGGCTTGCCCACTGCTTTATCCTGGGAGTGCAAAGCCACAGTCTCTCAAGTCTCTCCAGTGGGTGGGTTGCCCACTGCTTTATCCTGGGGAGTGCAAAGGCACAGTCTCTCAAGTCTCTCCAGTGGGTGGTTTGCCCACTGCTTTATCCTGGGGAGTGCAAAGCCACCGTCTCTCAAGTGGATAACAGTCTCCACTGGTTCTGGAGGTGGCCTTGTGCCCAGAGTGCTTCATCCTGCCAAGGACTCAGATAGTGGATGTATTTCTCCACTGGTTCTGGAGGAGGCCTTGTGCCCAGAGTGCTTCATCATTGCCAAAGACTCAGGTAGTGGATGTATTTCTCCACTGGTTCTGGAGGGGGCCTTGTGCCCTGGGTTCTTCACGTGCAGTGTGGCGGGTACAATTCACTCACCTGGGTGTGCGTGGCACAACATTGGCGAGGTACAGGTAGCATGATACGCCATGGAGGTAGAGACATACCCCACGCTGCTGCGGCTTCGCCTTCCACCAGCAGGTGCCAACAGTGATGACAGTAATGCTTCATGGAAGCTGCCCAGGGTCCTGAAACTCTCCTCCAGCCTCAGACGACTGACCACTGGGGATTGTAGGCATGTCAGTGGTGGTGCCACTGTCTGAGGACGTCGCGGGGCCGCTGGCGGTGCTTGCGGCGGTGTCTGTGGTGGTGGTGCAGGCGGCGGGGTCCGTGGCGGTGGTGCTGGTGGCCGGCCTGGCGGCAGTGCATGGGTCAGCACCTGCTGAGGGAGAAAGCAGGATGTCTCCTGCAGCTTCGGACGGCTGCCCACCAGGGAAGAGGCTGGGGACTGTCACAGCGGCTGTAGACGAGCTGGAGGCGGTGCAGGTGGCGGTGCAGGTGGCGGTACAGGTGGCAGTGCAGGTGGCGGTGCAGCTAGCGGTGCAGCTAGCGGGGTTCGCCGATGTACAGGTTGGCGTGGACGTGGACTGAAGGTGTGACACTGGTCCCTCAGTCGGTGCCACCATGCCCTCTCCTGGCCTGCCCTTCTGTTTTTGGCCCTTTCCGACCTTTGATGGTGGCACTGTTGTCTTGCCACTATCCCCTCTCGTTTTCGTAGAGCCCTTGGTGGCTGGTAGTTTCAGCTTCTCCCTCTGGGATGTGGGCACCTTTTTCACCTTGGCAGGTGGTGGAATGTCCTTGCCTTCGCTACGTGGCACACTGGCAGCCCTGATGGGTGGCGCACTCCATGACCCCGCAGTTGCTGGCACCACTGTGCCTGGGGATGTGGTGGCTGAGGTGCTGATCTGGGACCTGCAAAGCCTGGCCCTAGGTAAAGGACGGGGTGGGAGGTGTAGGGAAGAGGTCAATGTTAGCCAGGAAAAGTTTTTTAGACACACGGGGACGGGTAGATGGAGGGGGTTTTTGAGTGGAGGAAGAGGTAGTGGTTGTAGGAGGTGTACATCTGCTTAGTTTGGGTGAAGGTGCATGGGCTGGAGGCTGTTGTGAGGTGGATGGCTGTTGGGTGGGTGTGTGCCTGCGTTTCTGTACTTTGGGAGGAGGGCTCACTGACACACTGGGAGAGGAAACTGTGGTTGTGTGAATGGTAGTGGGGGTGGTGATTGCACAGGAGCGGTGTGTGGTGATGGTTCTGCTGGTGATGGAGGTAGTGGCTGATGCATGCAGGTGTGAGTGGAGACGAGACTGGGAGGGAGGAGGGAGACGTGGAGGAGGGGGACACAGTGGAGGAAGTGGATGATTGTATGTGTGCATGGGTATGGTGCTTGTGTGAGTGCCTGTGGGGTGTGTGGTGCTTATGTTTGCCTGAGCCACTCTTGTGTGTTGATGTGTGTGCATGCTGGTCTGATGGTGTGCTTGGGATAGGCTAAGGTACAGGGGATTGGGTCTGGGTGGAGGAGGTTGGAGGGGGCGCCTGGACACAGGGACAATGGCTGCCACCAATGCTGAGGCCAGAACCTGAAATGCTCTCTGTTGGGCCGCCTGGCCAGAATGAATGCCCTCCAGGTATGCATTTGTTTGTTGCAAATGCCTCTCAACACCCTGGATGGCATTCACAATGGTAGACTGCCCAACAGTGAGGGATCTCAGGAGGTCAATAGCCTCCTCACTGAGGGCAGCAGGGCTGACTGGGGCAGGGCCTGAGGTGCCTGGGTCGAAGGAGATGCCCACCCTCCTGGGTGAGGGGGCACCTGACACACGCTGAGGGGCTGCTGGGAGGGCGGTGCTGGTAGGGGGGGTGGCGCCTGTACCTGTTGATGCGGTGGGCACAGAGGGGCCCGCCACCGCAAGGGAGGTCCCATCAGAGGAGGAGTCGCTGTCGCTGGTCTCTGCTCCTGTCCCCGTCGTGGAACTCCCCTCGCCCTCCGTCCCATTGGTGCTTCAGACTCCATTGCTTCACCCTCTAGGGCCAAGTGGGATGCAGCTCCCTCCTGCTCCGGTGCCGATGCCCCGCCACCAGATGATGCTATTGCTCACAAGAACAGGGAGACCACAAAAAGGGGGGGGGGGTGAAGAGAGAAGAAAGACATGTTCAATGCATGCAACACCACTACCGTTGGCGGACACAACAGAGAGTGAGCAGCCCTCCACACTAGGCCATGCAGTTAGAGCTCCTGGATTTTTCACATGACCATGGGGTACGAGGCCTAAGCCCAATTGCTGCACACCTGGAAGTCACAGGAGCCTGACTAGGTATAGATGGCTCTTACCACTAGTGCGGTTGGGGTGCCACATAGCCTGCCTCACAAGGGACCTTGCCTACCAAGATCGCCCTGGCCTAGGGGAGCCCACTGCCCACCTCCCCCGCCCAGACACCTCGTAATGCGCGCAGAGTCAGCTGAATTAGAGTGTACTCACCCCCTTGTGGCTGCTGTGATGCCCTCAAGCGCCCATCCAACTCCGGATAGGCCACCACCAGGATCCGGAACATCAGGGGGGTCATGGCGCGACGCGTACCCTTCCATGTTGGGAGGCCATCCCCAGCTGGGCCTCAGCCGTCTTCTTGCTCCAGCGGCACAGGTCCTCCCATCTTTTAAGGCAGTGGGTGCTCCGTCTGTGGTAGACCCCCAGGGTCCGAATGTCCTTGGCGATGGCACGCCAAATATCCTTCTTCTGGTGGGCGCTGACCTAGAGGAATGGTACAAGGGGAAAGGACATTACTCACCCGGTCGGACCGTCATAGTTATTGCCCACCAGTTCCCACCCATGCCATGATGCACATACACTCAGCATCCGCACATGTAAGCCTCAGCCCCCCCCATGTTTCTTCCAGCCACACCACTCAAAGCAGGCATCGCCCATTTGGAAGGCTCACAGTGTACTCACCTATTTCTCTGGAGGACCGTACAGTTGTGTGTACTGGGGTAGGACCCCATCCACTAGTTTCTCCAACACCTCCGAAGTGAAGGCAGGGGCCCTTTCCCCAGACACTCAAGCCATCGTCGCTTCCAAACTGAGGTCACAGCAGCACTTGCAGTGTAGGTCCTCTCCTGTTGAAGGTCAGGTATCAAGTGAGTGAACAGACAGAAAATGGCGGTCATGGCTGCGGCGGTGTATGCCGTCACCGCCGGCGTACATCATCATTGGCTCCTGGGACCCATAGGGCCCAATGTTAACCAATGCTGAATAGCGCCGCGGTCTTCGACCTCTAACCGCGACGGTGTACAACGCTCAGTTACCTCATATCCCCGTGTCCCACCTTACAGGTCAGGCAGCCGCCATTTCAGGGGGCCACATGGCATTAATAATATCTGCGTCACACCTACCTAGACCGGGAATACACAAAGTTACAGGCACATTGCGGATTAAAACATTTTCAGCAAATAATTTGTGATACCTCAGTGTTGGCTAACTCTCTGCTCGCTGTTCTCCTCCATAGGGCACGTCTGCTGGGGCAGGTGATGAGATGGCAGCATCCTCCGGTGTCCAGACCCCTGGTGGACCTGTCGACAATGGAAGAGAGACACATCATAGTCACATACAGACTTGATTGTGCAACAATCCAGGAACTGTGTGCCCAGTTGGAGCCAGACCTGATGTCAGCTATCTGCCATCCCACAGGGATACCCCCTCTAGTGCAGGTCCTGTCAGTACTCCATTTCCTGGCAAGTGGTTCCTTTCAAACAACAGTGGCCATTGTATCAGGGATGTCCCAGCCAATGTTCTCTAACGTGTTGTCCAGAGTGTTGTCTGCCTTTCTGAAACACATGCGCAGCTACATCGTGTTCCCTCTGGTGGAGGATTTGCCCACAGTGAAAGGTGACTCCTATGCCCTGGGACATATCCCCAACATCATTGGTGCCATTAATGGGGCACATGTGGCATTAGTACCCCCACACAGGAGTGAACAGGTGTACAGAAACCGGAAGAGCTACCATTCGATGAATGTGCAGATGGTGTGTTTGACAGACCAGTACATCTCCCATGTGAATGTCAAGTTTCGTGGCTCAGTGCATGACACTTACATTTTGAGAAATAGCAGCATCCCTTATGTGATGGGGCAACTCCAGAGGCACCGTGTGTGGCTAATAGGTGAGGCCAAGGACCCATTACAGTGTGAATAGGTGTCTGGGTATGAGGTTGTCCCTAAGGGTTAGTGTGTGTCCAACAGTTGTCCCTCAATATTTTCAGGTGACTCTGGTTACCCCAACTTGTCATGGCTTCTGACCCCAGTGAGGAATCTCAGGACAAGGGAAGAGGAATGCTACAATGAGGCACATGGGCGAACTAGGAGGGTGATCAAACGCACCTTCGGCCTCCTGAAGGCCAGATTCCGGTGCCTCCATCTGACAGGTGGATCCCCCTACTACTCATCAAAGAAGGTTTGCCAGATCATCGTGGCCTGCTGTATGCTGCACAACCTGGCTTTGCGATGGCAGGTGCCTTTTCTGCAGGAGGATGGGCCAGATGGTGGTCTTGTGGCAGCTGTGGAGCCTGTGGACAGTGAAGAAGAGGAGGCAGAAGAAGAGGATATCGACAACCGAAACAACATAATCATGCAATACTTCCAGTGCGACACAGGTAAGAAGATGTCACTGCCTCCCACATCTCATACAATTGTTGGAGCTAGCAGAAGTCTGTCATTTTCACTCAGTGTATGGACCCTGACTTGTCACTTTGGCTTTCCATTTCACAGATTGGGTACCACTTTGTGACCTCTGCTATGTTTCCTCCTCTCCTACAGCTGTGTTACATTGGTATGTGCACAAGTAAATTGATATTGCTATATTCCATGGTTATTGCAATTACACATTTGTGAAAGCACAGACTGACTCCAGATTGTTTTGTGATTGAAGTGTGTTTATTTCTGTGCAAATAAGTGGAGGGGATTGTAAAATGGGCTGGAGGGATGGTGGAGGAATGTCTAGGGCAGAGTCCAGTCTATTTGTTTCACAGGTGCATTGTCCAAAGGGGCAAAGGAAGTGGAGCAATGGCAGTTTAAGGATGGGCAGAGTGACATAGTGGGACAGAAGGGTGACATTCAGGGGGGTCTCATTTCCTAGCGGGGGTCTTGGCAATGTTCTCTGTCTTGTTCCTGGATCTCAGGGACTGTTTGTGGGGTGGTTCTCCATCTGCAGGCGGTGGGGTGCTGGCGTCGTGTTCCTGTGGCGGTGCCTCCTGTCCACTAGCACCAGCGGAGGTGGAGGGCTGTTCATCATCCAGGCTAGTGTCAGGGGCCCCTTGTTGTGCCACTGTGTCCCTCCTGGTTTTGACAAGGTCTAGCAGCACCCCTGCAATGATGACCAGGGTGTTGTTAATGGACTTCAAGTCCTCCCTGATCCTAAGGTAGTGTTCCTGTTGCAGCCGCTGGGTCTCCTGAAACTTGGCCAGTACCGTTGCCATTGTCTCCTGGGAATGATGGTAAGCTCCCAGGATGTTGGAGAGTGCCTCGTGGAGAGTGGGTTCCCTGGGCCTGTCCTCCCCCTATCACACAGCAGTCCTCCCAGCTTCCCTGTTGTCCTGTGCCTCTGTCCCTAAACCTTGTGCCCACTGCCACTGACCCCAGGTCCCTGATTGTCTTGGGTTGGTGGGGTTGCCTGGGTTCCCTGTAGTGGTGGACACAGTGCTGATTGACGTGTCCTGGGGACAGAGGGATGGGCCCGCTGGGTTGGTGCTGTGGTGGTGTTTCCTGAGGGGGGAGGCTCTGTGGTGGTCAGGGCAACCGACTGTCCTGAGGTCCCTGATGGGTCGGGCTGGTCATCTTGATCCAGGCATGCAGAGCTGCTGTCATCACTGTGGGTCTCTGTGGGGGGACTGGAAATGTCTGCACCTCCTGTCCGGTGACGTTTGGTAGGGGTCCTGTTGGGGTGTAAAAGCATAGTTATTGTATCTGTGTGTGCCATTGTGTGCAATGGGTGGTGGCTCTCTACTCCAGGGCTTGCATTCTTGGCTTGGTCCTTGTGTGATAGTTGGTTTGGGGTCTGTGTGAGTATCTGTATTGGACATGCTTTGGTGATGGGGGTCCATGCATTGGTATTACATGCAGGGCTTGGTTTTGGGATGTGTGGGTTGTGTTGGTGAGGTATCTGTGGGTTGTTGGGGTGATGGGTGTGAAGGTAAGTGTGGTGTATGTGATGGCATGCAGGTGGGGTGGTGGGGATAAGGTAGTAAAGATTTGCCTTACCAGAGTCCAGTCCTCCTGCTACTCCTGCGAGGCCCTCAGGATGCAGAATTGCCAAGACTTGCTCCTCCCATGTTGTTAGTTGTGGGGGAGGATGTGGGGGTCCACCACCAGTCCTCAGTACTGCAATCTGGTGTCTGGAGACCACGGAACACACCTTCCCCCGTAGGTCAGTCCACTTCTTCCTGATGTCATCCCTATTTCTTGGATGCTGTCCCACTGCGTTGACCCTGTCGACAATTCTGCGCCATAGCTCGATCTTCCTTGCAATGGATGTCTACTGCACCTGTGATCCGAATAGCTGTGGCTCTACCCAGAGGATTTCCTCCACCATGACCCTGAGCTCCTCCTCAGAGAACCTGGGGTGTTGTTGAGGTGCCATGATGTGGTGTGGGTGATGTGTGAGGTGGTGTCTGTTGTGATGTGTGAGGGGATGTATTTGTGTGTGTTGTTTGAGGTGCGTGGATGTTGTGTGTCTGTGGATGCTGCTGTTGTTTAAGGTATTGTATCCCTCTGGCCTGCTTTACATTTCTGGTAGTAAGGGTTTGTGGGTAATGTGGGTGGGTGTTTTATAGTGTTGTGGGTGTGGTGTGTGTATGTGTATTAGGTGTGTATATTTCGAATTGTCCAATGTGGTTGTGTTTTGTAAATGTGTGTGTATTTTGAGCGCGGCGGTGTGTACCGCCAATGGTTTACTGCGGTTGAAAGTCTGCCGCGTTGATTCATGGGTAGTGATAGTGTGGGCGTATTCCTGTTGGCGTGACGGTGTCGGTTTTGGTATCGCCAGTTTATCACTGACCATTGGTGTGGCAGACTTGTGTGGGTGTCTGTATTGTGGCAGATTCCGAGCTGTGGGTCATAATACCTGTAGCGGAATTCCGTGGCCGCAGCGGTATGTTGCCGGTCTTCTGCATGGCAGTAAGCGGGATTTACTGCCAGGGTTGTAATGAGGGCCATAGTATTAGTTTGAGGTTTCTTTGAACCTACATTAACATTTGGCACAACTTACGCACACAAGAATAATCTGACATGCTTGCTTACACCTTTAGAGAAAAGCTTCTTAGATCACACCGATGACACTAGAAAGGCAATGACGGAGAAGTTAGAAAAAGACTTAGAGAAAATAACCTACATGAATGATTATGCTTATAGTGCAATTAAAACGCAAGGGAAATTAGCTTTAGATCCGCAACACGTAGGGAAACTTTGAATATATCGGTCTAAGTCACGCACTGACACTTTGGCCCTCATTACAACCTCAGCGGTCTTTTCAAAAGACCGCCGAGGCTGCAGGAGCCAGAATACCGGTATTTCTTGCTCCCTATTACGACTTTTCAGCTGGGCCAGCGGACGGTAACAGTGTTACCGTCTGCTGGCCCAGCTGAAAAGTCACATCAACATTGCTGCCGGCTCATAAAAGAGCCGGCGGCAATGCTGATGTGCAGTGGGTACTGTAGCACCCTTCGTGCATTTCACTGTCAGAAATTCGGGCAGTGAAATGCGTGATGGGGCCATGTCTGGGGGCCCCTGCACTGCCCATGCCAAGCGCATGGGCAGTGCAGGGGACCCCAGGGGCACCCCAAGTACCCCTTACCGCCAGTCTTTCCATGGCAGTTTACCGCCGTGACCAGGCTGGCGGTTGGGGACTCATAATCCCCAGGGATTATGACTGCCAGGCGGAACCCTTGTGGTATAGTGGAGGGGCCGACGGTATGGCCGAGGCTATCGCCAAGGTCATATTAGCTGGCGGAACACACCCAGCCTGTTGGCGGGGTTACCGCCAGCTTACCGCCGGCCGCCAGGGTCATAATGAGGCCCTTTGTTTGTGAAAACAAGTGAATGTAAGCCTGTGTTTTTGTTTCAGAGTAAATGTTGAATGGACAGGACCAAGCGATTCCCGGGATTTAATATATCTGTGGTCTTAATGCTTATTACCGTCTTCCAAGAGGATGGTATGGGACATGTTATTTAGGGATAGTTTTCCCAAAGATTTATCAAATGAATGATTTGAAGAAGTTTCCAACAGTGAATTAATTACATCATATGAGAGAGAGGAGGGAGTCTCCTTCCGGTATAGTGGGAGATATATTTGGAGCAATGATTCCTTCAGTAGTTATTAGGAATTCGATCAAGATTCGAAAGCTGTCTACTATTGTGGATAACATGTTAACAAATTTTTCAGGAGCCATTCTCCTGATAGTTACTGAATTAGCTGCTGAAAGAGCTATGACTCTTCAGAATCGTCCTGCTTTAGACATTCTTTTAGTGAAGGATGGCAGAGTTTGTAGCATGATTAATTCTAGGCATTGTTGTTCATATATTCCTAATAATAGTAAGGAAATTAGAGGCTTAATTACTAATCTGACTAATAAAGTGCTGATTTGAAAGAATTGAAAGAGCCATGTGTTTGGGAAAAGATTGACAAAGGTTTTGCTTCAGTGGGAAATTGGCTCAGCAACATTTGGAATGGGATTCTATTAAAATTATTGCAGGGGATATTAATTATTGTGGTTTGCCTAATTGGAATATGGGGATTATGTAAAGTATGCAAAAGAATTAAATTGAAAAGGTCAAAGAATAATCAGACGAGGGAAGAAAAGCAAATTGAAAAATTGTATAGGGAAAATTCAAAAAGGGAATAAAGGTATGAAGGAATTGAATTGACAGAATTTTAGCTGATTCAAACTTTTGTGGGTGGAAGTTAGTGTGATGACCCATTTAGTCATCAGAGGAGGGATTGCTAGCGCAGGTGTTTTAATAAAAATTATTAATGAGTGTTCATGTATTCTAAGTAATAGATTTGTGTAGAAAATATAATGTAGAAAAACAATGCATGCATTTGAAAATGTGATTACGATGAGTGGCCGCCAATGTTCACGAAGTGTACTTATTAATAGTCTAATGCTATGAAATGTTGAGCATATGTTTGACTAATGTAGTAATGTGTCATATTAAAGGTTATGCATTAGGTATTAGTTTTATTAATTGTAGGCCTTAATCTGGTGAAGGTCCTGGCCTACTTACCAGGCCTCATGTCAAGCTGTATTTCTTAACGTTTAATAAATGGCTGTCCTAGAGAATTAAACTGTGATTTCCCATTGTTTTGTTTAAGTGTGTTCATAGCTGAGAATCTTTTCTCAAGAGAACCGACTGCTCGGAGATGTTGTTCTTGCAAATGTAACATTTTGTGTATAATGTGTGCAAGACTGACTTTCTCAGGAGGAGAGCAATGAAGACACTGACTGGAGTAGAAGCTGCAAAAATATTGTTACCTGACAAGCAGCACGATGAGGAAAATGTAGGACAACCAATCAACAATATGTGAACGGAGTAATAGTAGAATTCATAGATTTGGAGTTTTAGTTTTATTAGACAAGGTGTGAACATGCGATCCCTTGACCAATAGGGAAATAGTTTTTGTGAATTCAATTTAACGAGACTGCTCTGAGGGAAGACAGCTTATTTCTCATTTTCTTGCTGGTCAAAAGGTCAATATTTTTTGGTGTGTCTTGACAAGTGACGAGCTTAACTTTATTGCTTAAAGTCTTTGTGGTTTCTGAACTTTGATGCTGAATCCTGATGCTTTGCTGATCGACTGAGGTCCTGATGATGAGGACTATCTTGTGTTGCCAATCCAATTGAGGAGAGGTATAACTCATATCCATGTGTCTGTTATGCATATTTGCTTTTTCTTTCTAGCTACCAACTGCACTGTTTTGATAAAGCTATAGTTAGATGTTTTTTCCAAATTCATGTTACTAAGTTGTTTAGCATGAAGCCCAACATGCTGATGCTAATCTGGTGTTAGTTAAGGATTCTCACTAATGAAAAGTCTGCTAATGAGGAATGATGCTTGATGAATTTCTCTGCTGAACTTAAATGTATGTGATCACATTGACGCAGTTGACCTTGTCATTAATTTGCACCATAACCTTAGAATGTGTCGTAGTTCAAGCTTCGATTAGATTGCGTTTCTGCTGCCGCTTTCGACAGCCAGTATTGTTTCTGTATGTATTTCATTTGATTTTGAGATTTATCTACATGACTTTAGCATTGTTAATATTGGAAAATAAATATTCTAACTTTTACTAAAAAGGTGTGGTTATTCATGGCTTAAAGGTCACAATGTGTGACAATTACTGACTCTATTGATTATTAATGTTATTGATTATTATTTATTATTGATTTTGTGTATTGGTTATTGATCTTCATGTACTGGAATTATGGTGGGATCATCTTAATTGTGAGTCAAAAGGTTCATCGACCTATTCGTGTCCCCTTGTAAGTTTACTTATCAAGGTCAGACGCGCTGGCACCACTTTGCAACTTTTCCATACATTACACCAATTTTCATACTTTCAATGATGACCAAATTGTGAACCTTCTTTGTAAAGATGCACAATGAGCAGCATTTTGCATAAATGAAAAGTAGACCTCTGTGGTCTGAGCAAAATGCTTGTAATCAGTTGTCACATGTATTTTGTCAGAATTTTAATATAATTTAAATAATTCTCAACGCCAATATTTTACAGAAATTAAAGAACAATGAAAGACAAATGATCTCAAAAAAACAATGCTGAAAATTACCAATTGTCAACCTTTGCAAAGTGAGCATGATTAAAGAATGATTGAAGTTTTGGGGTTTTCTTTTTATGATTATGCAAAAGACAATATGATCACTATTTGTATTGGCCCTCCTATTATAGGCTCTCTAATTCAAATCAAGTATTGTGCATATCTAGTTTTCAGACAATATAATTAATTTACCCAACATCTGTTGGACTTTCTCCTTCTTGGCAGACCCATTCAATGTTAAACATGCGGAATTGTGGTCTCAAACGTTCAGAAAACATGAAACGTGCAGTCTCACTTTTCTGTAAGTTCACATATATAATCGGTTCTACACATGTTTATTTAAAGGCCAAGATCGCTTTTCCTTGATTGGGTTTTGTTGGACTCCATTTTAGGTTTGTAGCTGAGCGACTAATTAGTACAATTCCTCCTTTAAATTTAGTTGTTGTGTGGTTTCTTTGTGTACGAATTTGGGGCCCGAAGTACATAGGTTATGGTTTGCGATTACCAAATGGTGAATTTTTGCAATTTACTATTTGGAAATTGCAAACACTCATGTACGAATGCGTGTTCAACCAATTTTGCTATTTCCAGTGGGTCGCAAATAGACCTACCTCATGGATATTAATAAGGTAGGTTTTAGTTTGAGACTGCTAGAAATTGGGTCTCTAGTTAGCAGAGGTATACACCTTTGTCCAAGTATGGACCACTTAGTTAGGGTAAGTCACAACACAATCCAAACTATCCTGTGCTCACTCTCTGGTAGCTTGGCACAGAACAAACAGGCTTAACTTAGAAAGCAATGTGTAAAGTATGTGTGCAATAACTCATACAGTAACTGATTGGAAACACCACAAAAGCACACCACAACAGTTTAAAAAAGAAGATAATCTTGATCTGACTAAGGTCAAAATGTCAAACATCCAATGTGAACAAGCCAGGATATGAATTTTCAAAAATTAAATCCCAATTAAGCACTTAGAAACACAAAAGCTCCAACTGGGCCTATCAAAATTTTTGATGCAGTCGTTCCCAACAGTCTGATGCCACTAGCGCCGATCATGGAGTCACACGAACCCCCAGGCACAGTATCTTTGAAAATGATGAAACAAAGACTTTGCACGGAGTCGGGGAGGTGAGGTCCCTGGAGCGGCATCGGTTCCTTATGGCGACCAGGGTGGTGAGGCGTTGTGTCCGTACTGTGAGGCAGGGAAGGTGAGGAGTCAGTTCTGCCTGGTTGCAGGGTAGCTTATGCGGCTTCTGTGGCAAGGCGTCAGTTCCTTGTGACCCGGCGGGTTCGATGAAGAGGTGATGTGTCAACTTCGCAGTGGCACAATCATACTGTGGGATATCAGCGGCATCGTATCGAAGTCAGACTTATGTTGCAGACCACGGTTGTTGCATTCAGCTAGGACCACAGCACCGGAGCAGGCAGCGGGTGGTGTCAGACAGTGGCATTGGTGCTAGTGTCGCTGAAGTTGGTGATCTAGCTAGAAGCTAGTAGATGAAGTCTGTGTTGGCCCTGAGACTTCTGATCATGAGGTAAGCTCAATCCAAGCCCTTGGAGAGCACTTGTGGAAGGAGGCAGAGTCCTTCCAGCAGAGTCAGGGGCCAGCAGGTGGCAGAGCAACAAGTAGGGCAGCAGTCCTTCCAGTAAAGCAGCCCAGATGAGTCCTTTGCGCTGCCACGCAGTCCCTTTGACAGGGTCCAGGTGCAGATCTAGAAGTGTCTGTCTTGGTGGGGTCAGAGATCCAGTATATATATATACCCCAAATTGCCTTTGAAGTGGGGGAACTTCAGAGTGGTTTGAAGTGCACAAGTTCTCCTTTCAGCCCAGTCCTTTCTGCCAGGATCCCTGTGTGTGTGTGTGTGTGTGTGTGTAAGGGTTATCAGTACTTTGTGTGAGGGCAGGGCAGGCCACTGGCCTTTGAAGTGTAAGAGAGAGCCCTTCCATTCTTCCTGCCCAGGGAGACCCATTCAATATGTAGATTAATGCAGACGTGACTGAGTGTCCTCTTTTTATGGCTGTCTGGGTAGAATGCACAAGGGGAGTTTCAACCAGCACAGACCAGACATGGATTGGAGAGAGGCTGTAAGGCAAAGATGGCAGCAAGTGCAGAGAAATGCCACTTTCTAAAAGTGGCATTTCTAAAATAGTAATATTAAATCCAACTTCACCAGAAAGCAGGATTTTCGATTACCATTCTGGCCATACTAAACATGACAGGGCTACTACTTTCAGATCAGAATCTACCACTTACAAGTATATAAGGGACATGTAAAATATGTAAGTACATACTCTGCCTTTTACTCACATAGCAACCCTGCCCTATGGCTTACCTAGGGCCTATCTTAGCGGTGACTTTTAAATAGAAAAAGGGGAGTTTAAGGCTTGGAATTTTTTTTTTTTTTTTAATGCAGCAAATGGGATGTGTTTCAAAAAGAAAAATGAAAAAGTTTTCCTTTAATTTTTTAAGAGTAGCTACTGGTCAGTGAGACCAGTGCCTGCTCTCAAAAAATGTTTTTACAACCATTCTCAAAGGAGAAGGGGTACCCTGGGGACCCATTTGCGATTGGATTACCACCAACTTGAAGTTGGTGGTAAAATGTGAATGTTTAGTGATCACATTATGGTCGCAAAACATTCATACATACCACTGCAATATGTTACTAGGAACGGACGCCCTAAACACGTCCCTTCGTAATACTGAATTGCAAACCCAAATGTGAATCTTGATACATACAAATATGCTTTTGGCGGTCACAAGTGGCCAGATTTCTTGTATCGGACCATGTGCAACCTCAATAAAACTTTGTACATCAGGCCCTTATTGTAAATTACAAGCTTTCAAGGAAAAACACTATTGGGGTCATTATGAGTGTGGCGGACAGAAAAGCCGTCGCCAAACTCCTGTGATCAGCTTACCGCCAGTGCGGTCCCCTTCCCGCGGGACCCATTACGAGTTTCCCACTGGGTCAGCAGGCAGAAACAGATTTTCCGCCTGCTGGCACAACGGGAAACAGCCCACAACATTGACCCAGGCTCATATTTGAGCCGACGGCAATGCTGCTGTGCATTGGGTTCAAAAGCACTGTGCACCAAGTGCATGGGCAGTGCAGGGGCCCCCATGGAGCCCCCTGCACCTCTTCTACACCAGCCTTTACATGGCGGGGCTACCGCCATGTAATCGCCGGCAGAGAAGGAACTCGTAATCCCCAGGGCAGCGCTGCTTGCAGCGCTGCCCTGGTGGATTACAACCACCAGCACCGCTAGACCAGCGAAAAGTTATGATCTGGCGTTCTGACCATGGTGCGACTGCCACTGTCGTAATGTGGCTGCTAGAACGCCACATTGGCAGTGATCTGACCGTGACCCTGGTGGTCTCAAGACCGCCAGAATCATAATGACGCCGTATGACTTCTAATTGATTCATGACTCATGGAGGATTTAGGTCACTCAAATTCCTTACAGAATTCATAATGTTTGTTGAAGGTCTCCTCTGGTAGTTAAAACGTATAGCCACAGGTGAAGAAGGACAAAAGACTTAAAGAACAATCAAGAGGAATCTTCTGAATTTCCATTTTTAAAACCTGCTACAAACTCATGACAGAAGTAGAAAGGGTCTTTGTGTATACTATATGGCTTGTCTACGGATGAGCAGCATTAGGTCTGCACATTCTGGATGGTGTTTCATGGAGCAGAGTAAATCAGGAGGATGATGTGAACAGGAAGAGTAATGCCAAGCTTTCCCAATTTCCAACTCAGAGCTATTATAGCTTGCCTTGGCACCAGCTACAGAGATAAGGAGCATGAAGCTGTCCTGGTCATTAGCATGCGGAGCTCAGACTGTATGTAGAAATAACATGAAATAAAATAACATTGTAATCAGAGGAGGTGTAGAGGTGAAAGAAATGTAACCTGAAAGGGTCAGTTAAGGGAAAGCCTTAACTAGCATGTGTGGATCTTCATAGGTCTTATTTTTCATAGCTGAGGACTTTGGATAAGCTGGAGAGGGAAATAGCCATTACAACATGGCCGTTAGCACGCACAGCCTTTACCAAGCATGTGTTACCAAGCATGCGTTACCACACATGCATTTTTACAATGGCAGTGCCTTTACCATGCATGCCTTTACAATGAATATCGTTGTAAAAGCATGAATGGTAAGAGCATAGGCATTGTACTGGTGGTAAGGGCACCGATGTCATAAAGGCTATGGGCACTGTTAGTGGAAACTGAGAGACCCTTCCATTTCCTCTTTCCGACTAGCGCCGTGCCTCAGAAGAGCTGGCTCGTGGTGGTGGTGAGTGAAGTAGAGGGGGTACGAGTTTAGGGCTTTGGGCGGGGATGGAAGGACTTTACAGTTTTAAGGCGGGCAGCAGTATATGGTTTTAGGACTTGGGTCGGGGTTAGAGGATATGGTTTTAGGGCTTGGGCGGGGTGGGTACGGTTTTAGGGCTCACGTTGGCAGACAGGTATTTTTTAGAAGGGAGGGTCACACTGGGGTCCTGTTTTAGGTCTCAAGGCAGGGGTCGTCTATTTTTTAGAAGGGCTTGGAGCTAGGGGGGGTCACGCTGGAGTCCAGTTTTAGGGCTCAGGGGAGGGTTTGGGTATTTTTTAGAAGGGCTGGGGGCTAGTGGGGGTCGCACCAGGGTTATATTTAAGGGCTCAGGGCAGGGGAGGGGTATTTTTAGAAGGGCTGGGGGCCAGGCGGTAGCGCTAGGGTTACATTTTAGGGTTCAGAACAGGGGTCAGGGAAAATGTTTACCATGCATATGCCTTTAACATTCAAGCTTTTACAACAAAATTTGTTGTGAAGGCATGCGTGGTGAAGGCATATTAGTTGTAATAAATGCATTATAACACACACGTGGTAATGGCATGTAAAGCAAAGGAATGCATTGTTCCATCATACAACTGCTGGAACTGTTGTAAAAGCATGAGTGGTAAGGGCTTATGTGTTTTACTGCTGGTAAGGTACTTTTTAGAAGGGGGGGTCGTGCTGTGGTCCAGTTTTAGGGCTCAGGGCAGGGGTTGGGTATTATTTAGAAGTGCAGGGAGCCAGGGGGTTCATGCTGGAGAGGTCTGGTTTTAGGTCTCAGGGCAGACGTTGGGTATATTTTAGAAGGGCTTGCAGGGGTCGCACTGGGTTCACGTATGAGGGTTCAGGTGAGGGGTATTTCTAGAAGGGCTGGAGGCCTGGGTGGTTGCGCCGGGGACCGCTTTTAGGATTCAGGGCAGGGCCAGGGAAAACTTTACCAATCATATGCCTTTAACATTCATGCTTTTACAATGAAATTCATTGTAGAGGCATGGGTGATAAAGGCATTTTAGTTGTAGAAAATGTGTGATAAAGGTTAAGCATGGTAATGGCATTTGCACGGTAATGCAATGCAACGGAATGCATTGTTCCATCATACAACTGCTGGAAAAGTATAATTTATCAAGAAACGGGTATATTACTGAACCAATCGAGATGCTACATTCAGTCATTACTATTTATCTGAGAATTTCACTTTACTAGGTAGGCATGCTACTAAAAACATCAGATGAATAGCTGGCAGTATACTCCCACCAATTAGGGAGAGGTTTGCAAAAAGGTGAACTTGAGCTATGTAAGCTTTGAGTAACAGACATCAAAATGCTGTTTGCCTCGATTTCTTTATGGATTTCCCAATTTCTATAACCCATTGTACATGTTTTGCTTCCTTCTCCACTTCAAGATTTTCCTCCATTGTTTTCTGCGTCCTTGTATTGACAGACGGAATGTCTACTAGTAGAAATATTTCTACATTTGATGCAGACTGTTAGATCTCGCATCTTTTGGCATGTTTCCCCTGTCTTTTTGCCTTTTGACCTCCTGCATTATGGTATGCTGGACCCTGTTTTTGCTGGGTTTTTTTGTCTCTGCGCACTTTACCACTGCTGATCAGTGCTAAAGTGTAAGTGCTCCCTTTGTAAATTCTATTGGTCATTGGTTTATTCATGTTTGGCATATTTGATTTACTCATAATTCCCTAGTAAAGTGCACTATGCGTGCACAGGGCCTGCAAATCAAATTCTACAAGTAGGCCTGCAAAACTGATTGTGCCATCCTCATGAGTAACCCTGTGAACATGCCTCAGACCTGCCACTGCAGTGTCTGTATCTGCGGTTTAAAACTGCCAGTTTGCCCTTTAAAGTGTACCCACCTGCCAGTCCCAAGCCTTCCCTTTTACTACATGTAAGTGACCCCTAAGGTAGGCTCTAGGCAGCCCCAAGGGCAGGGTGCAGTCTATGTTAAAGGAGTGGACATTTATTGATGTGTTTTACATGTCCTGACAGTGAAGTACTGCCAAATTCTGTTTTCACTGTTGCAAGGCCTATCTCTCTCATAGATTTACACTGGGACTGCCTTTAAATATCTTTTAAGTATAGTTTCCCATTGGGTGCAGATAGAGATGTGAAGTTAGGGGTCTCTAAACTCACAATGTAAAAATAGACTTTTTGCCAAAGGTGTTTTTTAGATTGTCAGTTTGAAAATGATACTTTTAAAAAGTGGGCTTTTTGTTGCTTAAACCATTCTGTGCCTTTGCCTGCATTTGTATTCCACGTCTGGGTCAGACTGACAGTTGGGGTGTTGTGAATTTCCTCTAGACAGTGACAGAAAGGGAGCTTGAGTGTAGCCTGCACATCCTGATGAATCTCCTCGGCTAGAGTGGGGAGGGAACTGGCACTTATACCTGAAAGGGCTGTGCCTGTCCCGACACAATGCAGTCTCCGACCCTCTGGAGTGTATCTGGTCCCCACACCGACCTCCGAAACCGATGCCTGCAAAGCACCATGGATCTTATCGCGAGGATAACGATGCCCTACACTTCCATGGTTCTGTGTTCGGGTCTTCCTGACACCATAGCTGGCCTGCGACACCGCAGCTGGCCTGAACTGTTGGATTTGTTGTTTACGATGCCGTGATAGCCCCAGACAGAGCTATCGACTGCAAGGACCTGTATTTTTAAGTTAATTGTTGCAAAATGTATATCTTTATTACTGCATGTTGGATTTTTCTCATTTTGTTCTTGTTTGACAGAGATAGAAATTGGCTATTTTTCTAAAACTGGTGTGGTGTTCTTTTAAAGTGTTTTCACTGTATTACTGTGTATTATGTGCAAATGCTTCATGCATTGCTTCTGAGATAAGCCTGATTGCTGGTGCCAAGGAACCAAGGGGGTGAGCAGAAGTTATCTGAGCCCGGTATCCCCTTTATCCTGACTAGAGTGAGGGTCCATACTTGGACAGGGTACAAACCGACTGCCAACTAAAGACCCCATTTCTAACACAGACATTTTTAGTAACTTTTCTCAATAATTGATTTCTCCCTTTTCTCCTGAATCAGAAGGTCACTGCCCTGGCCAAACTATTGCATAAGCCTTGGGCCCAGATTTAAGAGTGCCTAGCGCCATCTAACGACACATTACCGTAATTTTTTTATGCTAATGTGGTGTTAGATGGCCAAAAACACAGTGGCAGATTTACAAAGTGGCGTAACGCATGCATTGCACCACTTTGTAACCTCTTGCACCAGATTATGCTTGCACTAGGCATACTGTACGCAAGGGGGGCGTTCCCCATTAGGGGGGGCCCAAAAAAATGGCACAAAGAAATCTAACAGATTTCTTTGCATAATTTTTGTCAGCATGTTTAATGCCTGCTTACAGCGTTAATAGTAGGCTCCCATTGGCTTCAATAGGCCTCTCGGTGCTTTGCAGGATTAGCATCAACATTTTTTACACTAATTCTGCAAAGCGACGAACTAGCGTAAAAAATTCTGACTACCACCACATTGCGCTGTATATTAAACACAGTGCACGCATGGTGGCATTAGGGGGGCTCTAAGGGGCACAAGAATAGTGGTGCTGCATTAGATGCAGCGCCACTTTTCATAAATCTGCCCTTTGGTATTTAGTTATGCATACAGTGTTGAGTGTGCATGCCTATGTTGTATGTGTTGTGTTGCATTACAGGTGTTCTCAATATTTACCTTCTAGGGCGGCTTCTTGAAATTTCAGCCCATGCCACCAAACGAAGGTGGGTTAATGGAGCTAACTTGGGAATGCGTATCTACTACCCAAGGAGAGATTATATTTCTGCTGAGGCCCAATGCCTACTCTGAAACTGGTACAAAGCTGCTCTAATGTTCAGGTGCTCTTAGTTCAGAATCCTCACAGCGGCTTTCCGATCAATCCACACACGTGCTCTGTGCACAGTTCCAACATGAAAGGGAGATTTTCAGCAAATCAGGGGCTAAAATGGATACGCATTGCTGCAGCAAAGTGTTCATGTGTGATCCTTTTGTTCAGCAACATTTGATTTGTACATGGCACGGCACCAACACCAGCACTTATTTATGGAACCGAGCTTGCTTTTCATCATCAGACTTTGACTCAGGGCAAGAGAGTCAAGGCAGACGAGGAAGGAGGAAGAGAAAGCTATGGATCAATGAAGAAGGAACAAAGCAGGGACGAAAAGAACCTGTAACATTGAAATAAAGACGGGGAGTGTAGGGTGGTGAAGAAAGAGGCATGTAGTGGAATCAAGGCTTCGAAGCATTGTTATTCGGCATATAGCAGAGATAGAGGCGGACTAAACTTTAAGCCCTGGCTCTCAAATGTTCTGCAACTGAAGCACTGAACCCCGGGGCTTGTATCTCTGACCATGAAAGGATAAGCAGACACTTCACTGCGTGTTTATTCAGACAGTTTATTTTAAAGTTTCACCGGGCAAGTCTGGTTTGCATTGCAATTTCAGCTCTAATTCTAGTCTGAATCCAATTTACACAGGGGATTAAAATGCAATTACAATATAAATGAAGATGAGCTTTCACTAAATTGTGTACAGGTGCATGCCCATCACTTAGTGGTTGTCCCTGCGGCAAATGCAAGCTGTAAACCTGCCGATTTAGCATTTTTGAGGTTAACAGGTATTACAAAGCATCATTCACCCAGAACAGGCACCACATGATCGGAAACAGTACAGGCATCATATACAGAAGGAATAACTAGATCAGAAGTAGCAGAGGTGAAAGCTTCACTTGCGCTTCACTTGCAGATTTGCAACAGTTATCGGTGCAGTTGGTGTACAGAACGAGACCATCACAAAAGGGAGGTTGTTTTACAACTATACAGTGTACACGTGACTGGTAAAGTGTGATCTGGAGTAATATGTACACTTCTGAAGGGCTTCTCTGTAATATTTGGTCTAACCATTGATAACTCACCTGGAACTTTGTTACTATATTTAGTGGACACATATGGCATGTTGTGTTCCAATATGGAGATCACATTTTGAATGTTGTGTCTAATTCTGGCATTAGCGTTTTAGTACATTAAGTGGGAGAGAGAAGTTGCATGACAAATCATTTTGAATGTTGTGTCTAATTCTGTCATAAGCTTTTTAGTACACTAAGGCCCATATTTATACTTTTTAGTGCCGCATTTGCATTATTTTTTTACACAAAAGCGTCTCATTCTTAAAAAATACAATTAGATTTTGTCAGTTTGCGCCACTTTTGCATCAAAAAAATGACGCAATTGCGGCGCTAAAAAAGTACAAATATAGGCCTAAGTGTGAGAGAGAAGTTGCATGACAAATCGTCTAGCACGTTAAACTTTTCACAAGAGCGAGTAGTGTGTTACGTATATGAACATTCAATGCACAATATCCAGATGACAACATGTATTATATCGAGATGATAATGATTATTGTTTCCTATTTCCATGGAATTGGATGCTGGGTAATTCCGGGACATCTAGCAGCAAGACTAATCGGAAGTCTGATGTGGTACTGTTTGACTGTGTGCATGGAGTTAGTGCACGCTGATTACATTTAAGTGTTACAGAAACAAGGATACCAAAAGTACAACTTGATTAACACAAAGTGTATTTGTAAAGCACATGTTCACCCAGAAGGGTATCTTGGCGCTGAATAACAGATGTTTATTATGACCCATCTCATAAGTACGCTCGGAAGGATGAAAGGTTGAGTGGATCTGCCAGGATTTTAACCTGTGACCATGAGGTCAAGCACAGACCCCTACAGTGGATGCATTAGGCCACTAAGCCATCAGACCTGGAGTAGAGTAATTGATATAGCACACAGGCATCTTGATCGTCCTAATGAAAGCTAGGTGATCCACAGGGCAGGGGAATACCAGCTGAAACATGTTGAACAGTGGATGGAGAAGAAGAAAACGCTCCTATTATGTCCCATATTGTTTTTAATTTGCTAAGGGTGCCCTAAGAATAAAGCTAAGAATAATGGTATTACCCATCCACATCTTAAACGTTTACCAGGATTCATAAATAGCATATAACATCTACACCAAAGTGTTCCCTCCAGAGGTGAGGTTGATCCTGCCTGGTGTAATTAGATGTACAGGGAGAGAACTCAATGATGAAGCATGGCACACGGAAGTGTTTGGATGAGAGCCCGCATAAACAAATATTTTCACCCTTTAATATGTGGCAATACGGGAATGCATCTTTTTTGTTGAAGGTAATAATTATGCAGGGCCTATATAGTGTATTGTACCTAAAGCACAAATCCCCATCTAGTCTATTATACAGAATTCTTACTGCCTCATTTGGATAATTCATCCTACCTTGAAAGGCCACATCTAGTATATTACTCTCAATTTAGACATCATTTCTGGTCCAATTAGAGCATAAATTGCAGGGGCGTCAAGATGTTGTTTGAATGTTTGTGGAGGAGGGAGCATGTTGCCTTGAAGTTGAAGATATCTGTGACACCAGACGATTGAGGTGAGAGTATGTTAAAGGACGCATTATTAATAATCATTAGAAGCAAATTTCAGATGTTAGGAAATAATTTCTCTGAAACTTGCACATAATATGTTAGTGTAACATGTACTAACTTTATTTCTAAAGTAGAACATAGGAAGTTGCCTGTATTGCTCTAGAGCTAGAGCAATGTTTTTATCTCTATCACTTTACATACATCCCCTAAAGTATTTAGGGCCTGTCCCAGTTGATGAGGAGGAGGAGGAACTGAATTCATGGGCTGACTGAAAGACCGCTGTAATTATTGGCATTGCTCATGCAGCTACACGCTTTCTGTAGGCGAGACCTAACGAATGACTCAAGTAAACAAATGAAGAAGCAAGTGAGTGTTCTGGTCTCTTTCAGTAGCTTCCCTTCTCACTTCCTCCAGTTTACGGCCGCTGCCATTGATAGTATGAGCCGAAGGGGCCTGGCAGCTTTCTCTGTTCTGACAGGCCTTCTGGACATAGCGCTATCGAGTTGCTTTTGTTACCAGGATATATTAAATGTTGCAAGCCAACCAGAAGGCTCTTTACATGGTGGCTTCTGAGGGGGCAGGACGCATTACCTGCAAGCTATGTCAGCGTTTTCACACTTGAGTGGGAAAGCCAACTTTGTTTAAAGTTAACCCTCATGCTTTTTAAAAAGAAAAAATACACACAGGAGTGTGGATGCTTAAAAATCGTCTTTCTTGAAGTAAATATATATTAAACCAAACCGCATTCTACTGCGAAAGGTATGCGGTGCTTACACTCCGTGGAAGCCAAAACATACCTATTCTGTTAGCAAACAGGCACGGCAAGCCAGATGTCATCCCCTTTTAAATCAATGGACTGACAGCCTCTTAGTTATGTCAAAATGCAGGTGCTTCAAATGTCACTGATCGTGTAAAAACTCGTGGGTGTCAGTACAGAGGAGCACATCATGTCTAGGCCCAAGCAAGCAAGAAGTTTGGTTGCTGGGGGAAAACTCTGGGTTTAATTTTACGGCTACTCCGTTTATTTTTTAATTTACCTTGAGGAAACGAGTTAAAGCAACAAGTAGGACAAACAATCAATCCACCGAATGCAAATAGTTGAGGGTGTGTTGAAAATATATCTTCCACTCTCCAAATGTAGAATAACATACTTTTTGCATAGCCACATCGAAAGCCAGGCCATCGCCAGCTTTACACGTATCAAGTGAAGTCTACAGAACGACTAAAAGCTCAACCGCGCACTTACATTCCATGACATGACACCTACCTCACTGAATAGCAAAGTAAAAACAGGAATGGCTAGTGGCTCACATACCACACCCCCGTCTCTTGACCAAGACGAGGAGCTACATCACAGGCCAGGAAGAGGTAAATTGAACCAGGTGCTTAGAAACATCAGATGAGCTGGTGGGGCACTGGGTGTTGAGGTTAAGGAAGCAAAATAGTAAGCGGAAGTAAAAGACAGAGAGATGGGACTAGCAGCACCAATAGACAGACGAGCAGAGTGAAAACTTCTCCCAGGTACAACGGTCGGAGCCAGAGCAGGAAGAGAACCACTTTTTAGGGTCGAGCCTGCATTGCATGCGCATGCGTATCGCAGCGAGATGCTTTAGGGTTTAGAAAAGGGCTCGGAGCCCTGTCGACGTCACGTCAGTGTTTTTCATTGGTTCGTGGGCTTGCCTAATAAAATCTGCTTGCTTTCATTAGTTGAAGGCATGCATACGTCATGCCTTTTCTGGTGGCTAGCCCTCCTCGAGCGCATCGACCAAGTACAGAAAACATGCGAGGCTCGCTGTTTTCTGTCCGGCTCGTGGACTACTTTTTCTCTAATTTACTAGCAGGATTTCGCTTGGCAGAAGTCGAGCGCTTTACATAGTTAATTGCACTTTTTCAGGTTACGTACATAAATGCACTTTTGCCGATAGGTGAAAAGTCGGGTTAGGAGTTTACAACGCTATCAGCTCTAACATGAGCAAACGCGAGACCCATTGCATTGTAAATGCTTGTTTAATCCATGGCGTCTCTTGTCACTAAGACATGAGCCAGAATCATCACTGAAGAATTAACACTCTATCAAAAAAAGGTGTGTAGCAACGTGGAAAGCAAATGGTAAGTGATAGAATAATTCACACCAATCCTTCCTTACATCACAAATGTATTGTAAAATCTGCTTCCAGCTTAAATAACCTCTACACATTGCAAGGTAATTATTCATGTAGATTTTCAAAATTAGAGATACTCATCAAAATATTTCTTTACAAAACCCACATCATAAAGAAAAGAGAACTATTGTGGATGTGCACTTGTTAAACAATTCAATTCCACAGTGTTCAGCCTATCCATCCACCTTCTAACTGCAAGGAAGTGTATGTGCTACATTCAGTCTCCATTGAGGCATGGAGCTATGTTCCACCCACTGCTGTGTGTTTGTGTGTAGTTTGCTCACCCACCCCTACTCTGTCTCTCGAGAGCTTTAGACCACTCAAGACTTGAGAGGATCACCTGTGCAGAAAGACATAGGAGCAGTAGAACCAGTGCCTACCATTTCTGTGCTGTACTGTCTGCAGCACATGCCTTTCAGACAACACAATTTAATATCTTAAATGGAACACAGTCCCAATATGTGGGTTCATGATGTGGCCCCAGACATTGGATCCAGCTTGTCATTTGTGTGTGCTGTCAGGGGAAGAGATAAACACAGCTAGCACAGGACAGGCAGCTATAAATCATTTTAGTTTCCCCCATGGCAGCCACCATCTTATTCCCTCACTTCCTGATGATTAGACAGCATCAGTACTGTCTGTTCACACAAACCATATAACTTTGTGTAAACTTGTGGAGATCAGTGGGCAGCTTGGTTGTGGCCTCTGTAAGGCTGTGGTTGATCATACACTGGGCATGCCAAGGAAAATGCTTGAATTGAACCTGAGACAATGCTTGATGAACATGCACTGGATTTGCTTGGATTTCCCTAGGCAATTAATGAATGCATCTCTCAGGGATTTGCATGGGACAGGCATTGATGAGTGCTGCCTGCTTTTGTTTCCTAATGCATGGAAAGGGACCTGATGATTTTGATTACCAATGCTTCCTCCTCATTCATTTTCAGCCATACTCGTCTCCTCCTTCAGCTCCTGAATCATAGGACCAGCATAGACTGCTGGGCATTGTGCTCTATTCATACATGCAGACCTCCACCCTCCACGAAAGTGACAGGAAATTAGGAATCTCACCTTCTATTAACTGGTAAACAGAATCATCCCCAATGCTTGGATCAATTATATC
Organism: Pleurodeles waltl; assembly: GCF_031143425.1. Classification (NCBI taxonomy): domain Eukaryota; kingdom Metazoa; phylum Chordata; class Amphibia; order Caudata; family Salamandridae; genus Pleurodeles; species Pleurodeles waltl. The sequence goes on along the minus strand of NC_090442.1, from coordinate 697,636,065 downwards.
AATGCACTATTCTACAAGCAGGGAGCCAACACTGTAAATCTTCTGATCACTCACATCAAACGGTCACCCTCTATTAGTTATGTAAGTAAATTGCAACAGGATAACAGCAAGTCTACTGGACCTCTGGCACTATACAAAATCCCTGCTTCTGTTTATAAGTCAGATGTTGACAGCTGGTCTAAAAGATGAAAACGACTTTTTACCTTCTCATTTCACATAGCTCAAATATCAACTCAAAATAATGGAAAATCTGCATCCTGTTCCCCATTTACAAAAATGGTGACAGGACAAGGCCCAGCATCTACTGCCTCATAGGACTTTTAGACTTAGAGGTCAAAGTAGATACTAGAATCTTATTAGTAGAACTTACCATTCTATCAGATTGGTTTCCAGCCTAATTGCAGCACCCTGAACAACATCGTTTCTCTGTTCTATGTGACACAAAATCGCCAACAACTCTTTAAGTCCTCCTCTTTTTGATTGCTTCATAGGCAAGTTTGATCGGGGTATACTCTGGGAAAATGTAATCAAATAGGAAATTCCACAGCAACTCTTGAATGTCATCAGGTCACTTTACACATTCATACAAATAGTAAACAAATCCAAAATTAAAATAATGATTTCTGGGAAACACAAGAACAAAACAGAGATAATGTGGTTCTTAGGATCCAGAAAGTTAGGCTAAATCAAACTGCCATTAAAGAGAGGAAAAAGAAATGCAAATGTAGTCAGCGCATCAAAAATTCTGAACTCTACTTTCCAAACACCTACCTCATGCCATACAAGGTGATGCGAACTATGACCACCTCCTCTATACTCTGAAAGCCTCATCTAGGAAGATTCCTTTTTGCAGCACCTTTCACCCCCTACATGCTCAGTAATCCATGGGTGGATTTAACTCAAAGCCTGCCCTAATGCATACCTCCCTCCCACCACAATCTAAATACATAATGATAGGAAGCTTGGCAATACATCTGAATATCCCCAACAATTAACTCTTTGATTACTGGTTTCTCTCATGGTGTCATCTACAAGCATAAGCAACTATCCCATATGAAACCCCACTACCATCTTGGAAGACTCTGTATTATTCCCCACTATATGCTCTGCTCTTCTTGTTGCCCTCCTAGATGCAAGATCTGGAGGTAAAATGCCTTTCACATACACAACCACGTCTATCAAAAAGGATTTCACTTCTTGACTATCATAGAAACCTGATTCAACAACACTTCTGCACCAGAATCTCCTTTCCGTAAACTATAATATCCTGATGACAAACGGAAGCCAGGATCATGGGCAGGGTGACTATTGGGCATCTCAACTAACCTTTCAACTCTTTCAATTATCTATTAACTAAGGCTGCCACAACCCTTTACCACATACTTTATTTGTGCTGTCATCCATCCTCCACCCAAGAAATGCCTGGCCACATCGTAATCCAATATCGAAGATCTTGTCCATAACATTCTAACCACCTTTGAACATGCCACTGTTATGGGCAATGATTGTGGCTTTCATCCTGAACTTGTACACTATTGGATCTCATGTGTATGCAGTTACTCACAGTTCCATCTAAAGCTGGAATGTGACTTTGGCAACATTCTCAGTGTGTCTCATATTCTTCCCCATGCCAATAGTAGATACAAATGTGACAAAACTTAAATCCTTGCCCTCTACCTTAGCCATACCCTGCTGCCACTCTGCACAAAGCGCTTAATCTGTGTATGTTCATTGATAGTTCATTCACCCTATTAATGTACAATCCTTATTAGCATTCCACTATCTACAGCTCCTGAAAGAGGTCCTTCCACTTACTCCTTGCTCTTCAAAATTACCATTATCCTTGCAGTGGACATGTTATGCCTTGCTACTGCAATAGCATAAACACTGGCTTCCCCCACGCTTCTCTCAGGAAATCCATGTGATTATGAAGCCTCTATGCTATTTGGCTTGAAACAGCAGGACCACATTTCTTTACCCTCAGATCCCGCCACTGACTCCCACTAAAGAAAATAAGATGCTTTAAAACGTTCTTATTATTTCAGAAGGTACTTCATGGCAAGCACCTTCCTAAAAAACTGTTCCTTCCGTACCAATTGTCCAGAAGCCTTAGATCTGCAAATAGAGGCCTACTGGTTATCCTTCCATTCAGACATAGGGGACTTGGTGGTCCTTCATTTCTCTTCCAGGACTCCTCCATCAGAAACTCATGATCCCTCCACTTGTGACTAGAAAATGACTACCCAAAACCTGTAAAAATTAATATTTTCACCTTGGTTTATTTATGAACTCTCCCCTATCTTGATACCCATGTTAGCTGTACCCTATATGCTACCTGTCAGACTCCTAAGACTGGCTCCACTCCAGCTGATCTCTTGGGCTCCTCTGCCATGAGTTCTTTAACTCCTTCTTGTGATTATATTTGATGGTTTTCTGTACCATTCATCACCACAAGTTGATTGAATGGCACCACACAGTTTCAGTTTTAGGGCTCCATTGTTATTCCCATACCCACTTGTATATTATCTCTCTTCTAATATGCACTAAAACCCACGGGCTGTGTTTTTCAGTGCTTTACAAAATCATCAACTAAACTAAAATAAAATGAAATAAATATTTCTGATTTAATTCTCTGCTCTTGTTGGGATTCTGATGGAATCATTTACTCATTCCCTGGTTAGCATTAGCATGAGATTGGTACTCAGTCACTTCACTGTCATGGCAATCTCTTCCTCTCCTAAACAAATGGTACACAAAGGAAACTTAAATATAAACTCATAAAATGCTTTTCATTATCGCCAGCATATTGAGGCTTGGAAGACACAAGGCGACTGTGAAATGTTAATCTATGCAATCTAGAGTTATTGTAATGGTTCAGTGCTGTTAAATATTCTAATAAACAATTTTGTAAACTAATCAATTGCAAGTTATAACCAGCAGGGTGAGCCTTACTTGCACTCTAATAATATGTGCTGTGATTCTGTGAGCAGTATGTGACATTTTAAGGATTGAAGTTGACAAATTTCTGGGTTCCTGACCCCACATTGCCAATTTGTAAATAATTTAATCTATTCAATGCTCACATGAGGCCCTGTAGTCAAACTTGTGCTACTAGTGCGTTACACTATTCAAACTTCAGTCATTCAGCTAGATTGGGTGGAGCCTGTAGAACCTATGCGCACAATTGCTGGTCAAAATTTAGATACGTTTGTAGAAGGAATGAATCCTAAAATAGACTTTGCTGAATAAAAACTAAGGCACCCTTGACTCAAATCTTCTTTTAGCAAAGGATGGCGGAGTCTGTAGAATGATTAACTCTAGGCATTGTTGCTCGTATATTCCTGATAGTAGTAAAGAGATAAGAGACTGAGGGCCAGATGTACCAAGGGGTTTTAACCATTCTGTGTCTATGGAAAAATGATTTGGTACATATGGCCCTTACTTACTAATCTGACTAATACAAGTAGTGATCTGCAAGAATTAAAAGAACCAGGCATTTGGGAAAAAGTTGGTAAGGGGTTTGCTTCAGTGGGAAATTGGCTCAGCAACATTTGGAATGGGGTGCTCTTGAAAATATTTTCTTCTATGTAAAAATGATGAAAAGTGTTGCAGACACGCATGATGCTGACAGATGAATAAAGGAGACTTAGTAAGACTACACTCATTTCCATATGTGCTGTTGTTTCTGGGTGCAACAACCTTCAATTTATGTCACATATTTAATGACACAACGATTCATCGGAATTGAGCTGTATATTGATCGCAAAGACTGTAATATTCTGGAACTTGATCATAACTAACTGGAAGCAATCCAGGCCATTCTTGGCAAAGTCACCCTTTAAGAATAGTTAAAATACTTGTTTTTATCAATATGTTGGTATATTGTACTTGCATTGTTATCCCCTATGGATATTCCTAGACAGAAGCCTAAAGCGTACCAAACCCAGGAAACTCAGGTATCTATCAACCATGATAAGATTGTGAATAAGATATTTTGAGTCTCATGTGCAAGAACTAAGGACTAGTTGCCTATGTGTTTCTGGCACTGATTTTGCGACCTCTGAGGCCAGGGGGCAAAATCAGTGGCAGGGGTCGCAAGGGGCAAGCCAGGGGTCGCAGGTGACCCCTAAATGACATCCATGCGAGGAGGTAGTAAAATATAATTGTTTTGCGACCAGATATTGTTCCAAACAATAATAAATACCATAAAGAATATTTATTTGAAAGAGACGCTCTTAGTACACCCATTCCAAATATCGATTCCTTGTGGTTGAATCTTTTCCAAATTGTTGAATGGGAGTTATTACATTTTAAAAAGGGTTTTAACAAAAGTAAAACCTCTTTGTACATGAGTCCCTTTATTTTGTAAATAGGAAGGTAAGCTAAAATATCTAGTATCTTTTCTGGTTCATCTGGGGCTATCACAGTGTCACTTCCATTAGACCGGCACCACTCGCAAGGGAATGCAGGCCAATCATGGAGTCGCACGGAGCTCGGGTACAGTAGCTTGGAAAATGTAGAGGAAACAAAGACTTTGCATGAAGTGGGGGAGGTGAGGTATCACTGGGCCGGTGCAGCGTCTGTTCCTTAATGCTATAGTGGAGGTGACACATTGGTTTCTGAGTGCCAGGAAGGGGAGGTGAGGTGTCACTTCCTTATGGTTGCAGGGGAGGAGAAGCGGCATCGGTGTTGAGGCGTCGGTTCCCTACAACAAGATAGGGTCGATGAATCCAGCAGGCCAAGATGCGAGGCTTCCACTTTATGGTGTTGTGATCACACCAAAGGGCCACAGGTGCTGCGGTGGAGTCGGGTGCCACAGATGTCAGTGACACGGCGCTCTGGGCTCACACTGTGGCAGGACATCGGAGGCGCTGTGGTAGCATCGGGCCTGCAGTGGAGGTCACTGTCATTGCACTGAACAGGGAACATGGCTCCGGTGCAGACACGGTCGTGGAGCCAGAGAGTGCCACCGGTCCTGAAGTTGTTCTGGACGTCGATGCACTTGTTTTTTCCTTGTTACATCAGAACATACTCCCATGGGCCCAGGAACTGCATTTGACATCACTTGACTACTCAGGTCTCTCACCAATAGAGCATAGGTGCTGGCAGGTGAAGTATTTGATGTCCCTGGGACTTCTTAACAGGACAGCAAGCTCAGTCCAAGCCCTTGGAGAACCTTTGAAAGCAGGATGTAGAAAGCAAAGTCCAGTCTTTTCACTTCCAGAACAGAAACAGGAAGCATCCAACCAGTACATCAAAGCATCAGGCAGATTGGCCATCCCTCCTACAGCATCCAGCTCTTCTTGCTGGCAGAATGTCCTTAGTCCAGAAGGATTCTAACTTTGTGGGGTCAGAGGCCCAGTACTTATACCCATTTCTGCTTTGAAGTAGGCAAACTTCAAAGAAAAGTCTTTGTAGTACACAAGACCCTGTCTTTTCTGCCCTGGCCCCAGAGACACTCCAGGGGATTGGAGACCACATTGTGTAAGGTCAGGTACAGCCCTATTCAGGTGCAAGTGTCAGACCATCCCACCAATCTAGCTCAGGAAGAACCATCAGGATATCCAAGGCATACCTCATCTCCTTTTGTGTGACTGTCTACAGTCAATTCACAAACAGCCCAACTGTCATCCTGACCCATACATATATTCCACAGCCAGGCAGCAGCACAAAAGGGTTGAGGAAGAAAATGCCAACTTTCTAAAAGAGTAATTTTCAAACTTACAATTTAAAAAACAACTTCACCAAAATAAATATTTTTAAATTGTAAATTCATAGACCCTAAACTCCATATCTCCATCTGCTCTGGATAGAAAGTTACACTTAAATGATATTTTATGGCAAACCCCATGTTACCTTGTGGGAGAGAGATAGTCCTCGCAATAGTGAAAACTGAATTTAGCAGTATTTCACTATCAGGACATGTAAAACACATCAGTACATGCCCTACCTTTTAAATATACTGCACCCTGTCCATTGGGCTGCCTCAGGGCTACCTTAGGGGTGACTTAAATGTAGTAAAAGGGAAGGTTTGGGCCTGGCAAGTGGGCACATTTGGCATGTCAAAATGCCAGTTTAAAACTGCACACAAAGACACTGAAGTGGCAGGTCTGAGACATGTTTACAGGGCTACTCATGGGTGGCACAATCAGTGCTGCAGGCCCACTAGAAGCATTTGATTTACAGGCCCTGGTCACACATGGTGCACTATACTAGGGACTTACTAGTAAATCAAATATGCCAATCATGGCTAAACCCATCACCAATACAATTTAGACAGAGGGCACTTGCACTTTAGCACTGGTCAGCAAAAATAAGATTCAGCACTAGATCAAAAACAGGAGGTCAGAAGCAAAAGATTTGGGGGAAAACCCTTCAAAAAGTGCAATTTACAACAAGAACGAGTAGGAAAGGCAGGTTATTTCAAAGCTTAGTCTCAAGAAAAGGGAACTAATGGAAACCTGAGGAGGCACAGCCTGATGGAATGGCAGAAAGAAAACATACAGAGGCAGAGCTCGAATTCATAAAAAGTTAATACATTTAAACAAAGGAAGAGACAGAAAGTAACAAAACTGTACGTGCACTTGAATACAATGCAAAAACAATGCATTTTAAGACTGTATCAAGAGGCCCAGACAGCATTGTATTGGCAGGTAACATAGAAGCAATGAGGAGAAATTTAAAGAAGAGAATAACTGCAAAGATAAAATAAATGAACAGGACTGTAGAGTGTAAACAGGAAGACCAACGATCAAGTATGAGCAATAGTCTAGATAAGAGATCATCATGATTTTGTTTTTAATAGCGTGAAAATTAAGAAAAGACTGGATGCTCTGGGAATTATATAACTGAAATTAGCAGGAGCAAGCTACAGAGAAATGTGTAGAGAAATTATGTGAAAAGGAAAAAAAGAGACGCTTTACAATAGAAAAGGGATAGCAGAAATGAAGAACAATGATAAAGAATTTTAATTGAAGGAAAACACGCACATGACTTGAGGGAACAAGAAAGAAAAGGCTCAGTTTTATTAGAGCCAAGACAGAGAGTGGATTGGGTGATGAAATGAGAGAAGCCAATAAAAGTGTGTATATAAAACAGGAGGAGACAGAACTGAAAATCTGTAGAATCAGGGACTAGTTTAATCCAGGTAGGGTCACAGGTAAGATGGACACTGAGCTTCAGATGAAGACATGCTGTCTCCCTGAAGGAGTACAGGTCCCTTTTTGGTATTTCTGTTAAAAATATTGAACTGTGCTAGGGCTTTTCGGCTCACCGCTACATTGAGATTGATTTATTCTGCCATACTGTAGATCGGAAAATTCACAATACCTTTCCACACAAAAGTGTCCTCTCAAGCACTGTTGCCCTAAGTTCCTCATTATTGCCACAACTTAACATCTACTTAGCAATTTTAGTGACAATAATAATGCTACACCAATAGCAACCAATAGCAATTTCAAATAGTGGGGGATTAGTGGTTAATTTGTGCCTATGGTTACACATAATGGGTTGGGAATTAAGTTTTAGTGACAGGATTAATTTTTCATCATGAGACTGACAGGGAGCATGAGAGTGAAAGGCAGAAAAGGGAGGAGAAAGGAGGAAGAGGTAAATAGCGTGCCGGTGACAAACTGGAAATAGTAGCGATGAAAAGGAAGGAAGTTAAGAAGGTGGAGGAAAGAGGCTTTAGGTTGAATTAATTCTAGGCAACTTTGGTACTTGGCAACAGTGGCATTTTAAGAAAAATGATGATACACTTGTCATCATAGGTCTATTACTGACTGGGGGAACTCAACGCTAACAATAACAAACTGCATAACCCACATCATACTCTACTGGATGCAAACCAGGAAAGAAAATATCTCTTTTAGGAGACACCATATCTGATACTGTGAACAACATAAAAAAATCACCCTTTTAGCAGCAGCATAAAATCGATGGATCTCTATTGGCCAAAGGATTTCCACTGTGAAGAATACTGCATGTTTTCAGGTGACATTTTTTCATTTTGTCATGAAAAAAGATAGGAGACCCAAACATCTGTGTTCTGTATTCTAGTAACATTCCAGCTTTTGTACACCTGTGTTTCTTTTTGCAGTTAGTTATTCCTTAACTAGCTGTTGCATAATGTTTTTGTTATTGCAATGTGTAACATGATTAGCCTTTCACAGATATCTGTCCAAAAAGCTTACAGTCAGTGCAAATCCACAAATTATAATGAATAACCCAATACGAAAACTGCAGCCCATTATAAACTTTCAGTCTTCTTTACATGTTTCAGAGGAGACTCTATGGTTGCTTCTCTGATAGTTGTCCACCCACCAGTGCATAAATTAATGTGCATTTATAAAAAGAAATGAGAAAGATAAAGTTGGATGATTTCATTGGACTCTGAGTGTTGCACGCCTTCTCAGTCAAAGATCAAAAGGCAAGTTTCCTTAGTGGGAGTGATGGGTGGAGGGAACAGTCAAAAGATTGGCAGTGTACAGAGGATAAGACCTTTCAAAGCAGAGGAATTCAGTATGGTTTCCACAGAAAACCTTGTGAAATTAACAGGAGATTTGGGATCAAGTGATGTGTTCAAAACTGTTTAATCCTTATCATGGGAAATTTGTTACTGGAAAATAAATTATATTTTATGTAGTCATTGTGGTTGCTTGTGCATGTGGTTAAGAACTATCAGGGTGTGCGCCATCATTCTTGCTAGTGTTGGACTGCACGATCCCTAAAGCTTGTCTTGAGGACTTCAATCAAAAACACCCATGTGGCATACGGAGAGCTGCATGTGGCTGAACAGGAGTTGGGCATGGCATTAAGCCATCTACCGGGTCTGCTGGCGGGCCTGATGTTAGCAAGGAGGGTATCCGAGAAACAGCTGTACAGTGGGAGAAGAGCTGTGCTAATAACTGAAACTGGTATGGCAGACAGTCACTGTGAAGATTTAGTTCGAATCCTGCTAAAGGACTTCTGGGCTGATACATTTTGGTTGTGACCATTAAAGCAGGACTAATCCAGCAATTGCTCAATGGAGAAGGACCCAGTGGAAGCTGTACCAAAGAAAAGGTGGGGGCAGTTCAACTGGGAGTGTGCACGTCTTCAAGAGCGGTGTATCCTGGAGGTGTTTTAGGAGACACAAAGCAGCATGAGGTTCCACAACAAAATAAACTGAAATCAGGACACCCATCTAATGTTTTAGGCCCTGTCAGCATTGCAGGAAATTATGGGGGTGATTCCAACCCTGGCGGTCCGAGACCGCCAGGGTTGGGGACGGAGGAAGCACCGCCAACAGGTTGGCGGTGCTTCTGGAGCAATTCTGACCACGGCGGTAAAGCCGCGGTCAGAAAAGGGAAGCCGGCAGTTTCCCGCTGGTTTCCCGCTGCCCCAGGGAATCCTTCACGGCGGCGCTCCAAGCAGCGCCGCCATGGGGATTCCGACCCCCTTCCCTAACAGGGCCCCATTGAGATTTTCAGTGTCTGCTTGGCAGACACTGAAAATCGCGACGGTGCAACTGCACCCGTCGCACACCAGCAACTCCGCCGCCTCCATTCGGAGCCGGCTTCCTCGTTGCTGGTGCTTTCCCGCTGGGTGGGCGGGCGGCCTTTTGGCGGTCGCCCGCCAGCCCAGCGGGAAAGTCAGAATGACCGCCGCGGTCTTTTGACCGCGGTACGGTCTTCTGGCGGTTTCCGCTTGCCGCCGCCCGCCAATGTTGGAATCACCCCCTATATTTCTTGTTTTATGCAATAGTGGACCCTCACATGGTATTTGGGAGAAATGCACTGTTTCAATCGGGTCTACAGTCAGTGTTCTACTATTTGTATGTTTGTCACTCACCATAGCGGGGGTCTTTGAGTTTGTTACTAGAGGTTATTTATGGATACTGTGCTGAATTTGGTGAAAGAGAATACATTTGAATTTGCTCCATTTTGAGTGAAGTTGTAAGGAAAACACTTTTTATATGTGTTCCATACAATGTATTGTGTTAATTGAGTCCCTGGTCCTACAGGAGTGCACAGTAGAGAGTGCCCATGTTTAGAATGTGTATGCTAGGTGTATTCTTTTAAGTCCGATGTCCTGTAAGAGTATGTAGTAGAGGGTGAGTGTTCCTTCACCTGCAAGTGTAGGCAGTATATTGTGAACGTGTAGTGACAGTCCTGTTGCTAAATTGTTGTTTTGGAATGAGTGTGGGTTGAAAGAGACCCAATGACAAATTCACAAGATGCCCTGCTATTTTGGGATGACTGTGAGTTGAAAAGGACCCATATGCTGAATTCACAAAATGCCCTGTTGTTTTGGAATGAGTGTGGGTTGAAAGAGACCCGTTGATAAATTCACATGTCCTGTTGTTTTGTGATGAGTGTGAGTTGAAAGAGACCCATTTGCTAAATTCACAAGATGCCCTCTTGTTTTGGGTTGAGGACACCCATTGTTAAATTCATGAGGCTCTCATTTGCCATGGATTGGATGAGGGTTGAAAGAGACCCACTGCAAATTTCTGGAATGAGAGTTGCAAAACACCTTTGCCTACTGCTATGGTGAAGGTAGAAAGATACCCATTGTGTTATGCAATATACCCACTGTTCTGGGTTGAGTGAGGGTTTAAATATACTAATTTTGTGATTTTGTGGTTTATTTAATTGCTTCTGCCTAGTTGAGTAATAGGTGGTGTGTTAAGGGTTCAATGGTACCTGTATATGGGTGTGCTTTTGGTTTTGTGTTGATAGGGTCAAATGCAACCACTATGTGAATAATTAATAGGGTTGAATAATTTATGGGACTTATGGAAGCTAGAGTCTCCTACGTTTTCTGTTTGTATAGTATTATTTTCTATCTAATGGTTCCTGTTGAAATTTTTATTATTTTCTAAAGAAGGAGATGTGTTAGAATCTGCGATGCTCCTTATGCATTCAGCACACTCCTCCATTGTTCTCTGCTCTGCTCAGCCAGTGTGTGAGGTCATGGAATGTAGGTGATAGACTGAAGGAGTGTCACAGAGAGAGTGGGCTGAGCAGAGAGGATACTGCTTCAGGTTGGATTTCCTTAATAAGTAACTTGCAATTTATCCTGTAACCTTTTAAATAAATATACAACCTCAATCCTACATGAACTGGCTACCTTACTCCTACTTACCCAGAAGGAATTTTTGATTACAACATAATCCCTATTATTATTTAGACACAGTCCTATTCGTACTAGTTCGATATATCTGTGGGAATAAATGCAAAACATGCAAGCTTAGGTAGCTCTAAAGACGTATTGCTCCTATTAATGTCAGCCAATGACATAAACATATGCATAATTATCATTCTGTTTCCAATCATTTCATCTACCTCCTTCTTATATTATGTCTGATAAAAGGTGTGATACACCATAGACATAATAGACACACAACACAAATACAGCACACTGTGTGTAATAAACACAAAGGGGAACACAACACTGCAAACAAAAAAATGAGTTTCCATGTCAAAAATGTATCTCGTCCTGTCTACTTTTTGCAATATTTGATCAGGAATGGTGACATGCCATTGTAGTCACATTCTATAATGTAAGTAGGTAGAACAGCTTGCCCCTTAGTGTCAATTTTTAAATGTTGGGCAATTATCCCTGTTCTTTCATGCCTAATAATCAGTGCCCGATTACTGTCTTCATCAAGGGTGTCATGTCAATATGCCACCTATTTACTGCTGTCCCGCTTCCTGATTGTTTATTCCCATGTTCAGTCAGCGGTCTCAAGTATTGTTGGCTGATGATGCGGTGGGAGTGTGTGTATTCATGCGCATGTGTTGCGCGTAGGCATGGCGTCCCGTCGAGTCAATGCTTCTGTCAAAAGGAATCATGGACAATGTAGTCAAACAAAAATAATGCAGGTCATGTTTAGCCTCTGTCAAAATTTGCAACAGATGTGCATCTGGAATAAGTTCCTATTTGGACATCCCTGGGTGTATTTTATTTCACAACAAGGTACTACTTAATTATTTTTTTACAAAAATGGCAAGAAAATAGGATTTTTTTTTTCTGTTTTCTAATTGCCTATAGGTTGTACTGCCCTGGCACTACACTTTAAACATATTTTTTTGTCTACTCACAATAGTGCTGGGAGAAAAGTATATTGATCACCCTGCCAGTATGCTGACAACCCCTTCAGAGTTCCATAAATATACTTACATGGAATGCAGTGAGAGGGGCGATGTGTGTTGTCTAGTAGTACAATCAAAATGAGATGCTTTAGGGTTTTCATAGTAGTATATATACTTATTTGTGCCTAGGGCTTTCATTTTTTATTGACTCGACGAGTTGAGTTGGTTTCAGGAGCTTGGAATCCTGTGATAGTAGTATTCAGTTGATATGTCCATATCTGTTCTCTCTCTAGCAACGATTGCATTTGGTTAGTATATGGGAAACTTTCTTATGATGACTCATCTTCTTTCTCCAGTAGATGACCTATTCTCCTAGTCATATTCCGACAACACCAAATATTGCTGCAATGCTAATACATGTGAACCGTACTTTCCTTTATATCATCCTGACATACTGTAAGCTACATGGATATGAGATCAAGAACACCACATATGTGGAATTAATTAGAGGTCTTGTGATTCATCTGTATACAAGGCCTTGGAAGGCTTGGGTTCAATCTTTTAGTCATAATCGTGAATCTGTACACTGAGCAGGCCACACGTGAAAAAAGTCCCTGTAGTGCAAGGAAGCCCCAAAGAGTTTTCTCTTCAGTAGTGGTTGTATTGTGGAGTCTCAAAGGCACTAGTTTTTACACTTTGAAGAAAACATTGATTTTTCAAAAGAAAGTTAGTTTGAATTAAGTATTGTAGGAGGTTGGCCTGGCTTGTAGTGGGTACCAGAGGCACTTACACCTTGTACCAGGTCCAGTTATCCCTTGTTAGTGTAGAAGGGGTGTTTCTAGCAGCTTAGACTGATAGAAGGTAGCCATGGCAAAGCAGCTTAGGCTGAACTAGGACACATGTAAAGATCCTACTATACCACTTATATCATATGCACAATATCATAAGAAAACACAATACACAGAGTTACTAAAAATATAGGTACTTTATTTTTATGACAATATGCCAAAAGTATCTCAGTGAGTACCCTCAGTAATAAGGTAATATATATACACAAGTTATATGTACACAAACCAAAATTAGGTAAGTAATAGCAAGAAAGGTAATGCAAACAGTGTAGAATCACAATAGGTTGCAATAGGAGCACATAGGTATAAGGGCAACACAAACCATATACTCCAAAAGTGGAATGCGAACCACGAATGGACCCCAGACTATGTGAGCTTGTAGAGGGTTGCTGGGACTGTAAGAAAACAGTGAGGGTTAGAAAAATACCCCACCCCAAGACCCTGAAAAGTAGGAGTAAAGTGCACCTACTACCCCAAAGAGCACAGAAGTCGTGATAGGGGGATTCTGCAGGAAGAACACACACCAGCAGTGCACTGACAATGGATTTCCAGACCTGAGTACCTGTAACACAAGGGGACCAAGTCCAATAGTTGCAACAGTGTCGAGATGGGGCAGGAGCCCACGAAATGCCAGCTGAAGGTGCAAGGAAGCTGCCACCGGTTGGAAGAAGCTTGGAGTTCTGCAAGAAAGAAGAGGACTAGGAACTTCTCCTTTGGAAGATGGATGTCCCACGTCGCGATGAAGCTTGCAGAGGTGTTCCCACGCAGAAAGACTGCATCAAGCTGCAAACAAGCCTTGCTAGCTGCAAGGGTTGTGGTAGGGTGCTGCTGAGGTCCAGGAGGGACCAGGATGTCGCCTTTTGGAGGAGGAGACCGAGGGGGTGCTCAGCAACTCAGAGAGCCCTCACAGAAGCAGGCAGCACCTGCAGAAGTACCCTAACAGGCACTTAGAAGAAAAGTGAAATGGAGTCCATGCAAAGTCACAAAAGGGAGTCCCACGATGCCGGAGGACAACTTAGAAGGTTGTGCACTGCAGGACGGAGTGCTGGGGACCCAGGCTAGGCTATGCACGAAGGAAATTCTGGAAGAGTGCACAGGAGCCGGAGCAGCTGCAAATCACGAGGTACACAGCTTTGCAGTCTAGCGTGGGGAGGCAAGGACTTACCTCCACCAAACTTGGACTGATGAGTCACTGGACTGTGGGAGTCAGTTAGACAGAGTTGCTGTGTTCCAGGGATCACACTCGTCAGGATGAGAGGGGACCCAGAGGACCAGTGATGCAGTCTTTTGGTGCCTGCGTTAGCAGGGGGAAGATTCCGTCGACCCACAGGAGATTTCTTCGGAGCTTCTGGTGCAGGGAGAAGGCAGGCTACCCCCACAGCATGCACCACCTGGGAAGAGTCAAGAAACCGGCAGGATTAGGCGCTACAATGTTGCTGGTAGTCGTCTTGCTACTTTGTTGCGGTTTTGCAGGCGTCCTGGAGCAGTCAGCGGTCAATCCTTTGGTAGAACGTGAAGAGGGAGATGCAGAGGAACTCTGGTGAGCTCTTGCATTCGTTATATAAAGAATTCCCCAAAGCAGAGACCCTAAATAGCCAGAAAAGGAGGTTTGGCTACCAAGGAAGGAGGATTGGCTACCAAGAGAGGTAAGAGCCTATCAGAAGGAGCCTCTGACGTCACCTGCTGGCACTGGCTACTCAGAGCAGTCCAGTGTGCCCCCAACACCTCTGTTTCCAAGATGGCACAGGTCTGGGACACACTGGAGTAGCTCTGGGCACCTCCCCTGGGAGGTACTGGTCAGGGGAGTGGTCACTCCCATTTCCTTTGTCCAGTTTCGCGCCAGAGCAGGGCTGGAGGATCCCTGAACCGGTGTAGACTGGCTTATGCAAAGATGGGCACCATCTGTGCCCATCAAAGCATTTCCGGAGGTTGGGGGAGGCTTCTCCTCCCCAGCCCTTCACACCTATTTCCAAAGGGAGAGGGTGTGACACCCTCTCTCCGAGGAAATCCTTTGTTCTGCCTTCCTGGGCCAGGGCTGCGTGGACCCCAGGAGGGCAGAAACCTGTCTGAGGGGTTGGCAGCAGCAGCAGCTGCAGTGGAGACCCCTGAAAGGCAGTTTGGCAGTACCCGGGTTCTGTGCTAGAGACCCGGGGGATCATGGAATTGTCAACCCCAAGATCAGAATGGTATTGGGGTGTCAATTCCATGATCTGAGACATGTTACATGGCCATGTTCAGAGTTACCATTGTGAAGCTATACATAGGTAGTGACCTATGTTTAGTGCACACGTGTAATGGTGTCCCCGCATTCACAAAGTCTGGAGAATTTGCCCTGAATGATGTGGGGGCAACTTGGCTAGTGCCAGGGTGCCCACACACTAAGTAACTTTGCACCCAACCTTCACCAGGTGAAGGGTAGAAATATAGGTGACTTATGAGTTACTTATGTGCAGTGGTAAATGGCTGTGAAATAATGTGGACGTTATTTCACGCAGGCTGCAGTGGCAGGCCTGTGTAAGAATTGTCAGAGCTCCCTATGGGTGGCAAAAGAAATGCTGCAGCCCATAGGGATCTCCTAGAACCCCAATACCCTGGGTACCTCAGTACCTTATACAAGGGAATTATATCGGTGTACCAGTATGCCAATGTGAATTGGTAAATTTAGTCACTAGCCTGTTAGAGACAAATTTGGAAAGCAGAGAGAGCATAACCACTGAGGTGCTGGTTAGCAGAGCCTCAGTGAGACAGGCATCACACAGAGAACACATACAGGGCACATATGAATCCCTCACATCCAATTCACTAGATTCAAAGAATACCTGATATTCTAGGTTCCCTTCAGAAAATGGAATACATGATTTGCATCCCTTTCCACTTCAGTAATCAGTCCTTTAATTTGCTAAAACATGCAGCAAAGTATTAGTGCATGTTTATCAGTTAAACAAATATGGAACAATACCACAACTCCATTTATTCTCAAAATGCAACATAAATATGGATAAATACCAATAAGATGGCCAGAAAATAAATATGGATAAATAGAGATGGAAATGTTAAGAAAATAAATACCATAAAACGGGGAGCCGTTTTATAGCTCGTCTAGGATTCTCCCCACAACCTCCATTTTGTACATCATCTCTGCAGTGGAAATTGTAAAAGGGATTGCCCTGTGCCCACAATTCCCCATGGCACACACACTCCTGATATGTTGTGCTGTGCAGATACTATGGCACACACATATATAGTATTCATGCACACAGGATTCCCAAAATTACTTGGTTGCCAGAGACTGAAACATTTACACACTGAAGGCCAGGAGGCCACTTTCCTGCTATTTGTAAAAGGAAAAGAACCTGACACCACTGTTGATTTAAGGCATTGTGGCTAGCTGACACTAGTACGCCTAAATTCCCCCGTCTGGACGACATAGCCCCATAACTACAGCAGAGTTCAGCATACATGTATTATCACTATGCACGTAAAGGCCAAAAAATAGGTTGAACAAACCAAGAGGCTCATTTCATAGGTAACTCGGTGGAGTGGTGCACACATGCAAAACCAAGTAGGGGAACTTCCAGACCATAATGCAGTGGTACTGCCAGTCCCTACATGGACATGAAATAGAATCACCCAACTGACTAATGCAGGAGTATCTTTATTGAATGATATCAGTAGATGTCTGTATAAAGCTTCCCAAAAATAAGGTCACAAAAAGTAATTATGTGTAAATATGTGTATCAGACATTACTTATCCCAGCCTCTATTGTATTTATCACCAGTCATTGGAATGGGTTAACTTGAACCAAGGCAATGTATCATGGCTGTTGTACACCCCCTGAAGAATTTTTAAAATATGTTTATTCTTCTGAATTACTGCTGCGCAACAATAGAGTGCAGAGTTAGTAGTTGTTAGATATGAAGTAGTAAACCACTTAGATTAGCACTCCAATTAAAAACAAAATACATTATTTCTAGCTGTCCCTAACTGAAACATGGCCAGAAACCTTTTCTGTACAATTTGCTTATTTAGGATTCAAAAATACATGCATATAGGTCCTCCAAAAATAATTCCAGGTTTAAGTATATAGGGCCAGATGTAGCAAAACGCCAATTTGCGACTTGCAAATTGCGAGTCCCTGCGACTCGCAATTTGCAAGTCGCAAATTGGTATGCAGTACGGTGTCTCAGACACCGACTGCGACTCGCTATGGGGTTGCAATGACCCACCTCATGAATATTCATGAGGTGGGTCGCAAATTGCGGCCCCATAGCGAGTATAGGCACTCGCAAACATGGAGGCCTGCTGTCGTCAGCAGACCTCCATGTTCGTGACTGCTTTCAATAAAGCATTTTTTTTTTTTTTTTAAGAGTAGCCAGTTTTCCTTAAAGGAAAACGAGCTGCACTTAAAAAAAAAAACGAAAGCTTTAGTTTCGGTATTTTTTCACGGCAGGGAGTGGTCCCTTGGACCACTCCCTGTCCTGAAAAAATATTTGTGGGTCCATTCACAAAGTGGAAGGGGTCCCATGGGGACCCCTTCCAATTTGCGAGTGGGTTACCATCCACTTCAAGTGGATGGTAACTGCGACTCCATTTGCGACCGCATATGCGGTCGCAAATGGAATTGCATTCCACTCCGAATCGCAAATAGGAAGGGAACACCCCTTCCTATTTGCGATTCTGAAATGCATATTGCGAGTCGGTCCTGACTCGCAATATGCATTTCTGAATAGCAAAGAGGCTTTTGCGCCTCGCAAACAGCGATTTTCGCTGTTTGCGAGGCGCAAACCCTTTGCTACATCTGGCCCTAAGTTGCTTTTTATACAGAACAATGCTGCCATCAAGCTGGCAGAACCAAAACATAAATGCACCAGAAATATGTGGAGTTTGACCCTAAATTGACACGTTTGAAATGGAGTAGAGAAGTTAAGTATGCCCAATTTGTAAACCCTAAATCTACCATTTTAGGGAATAGAATTAATATCTATAAATTGGATTCTTAGAGTATAATAGAAAGTGGGTGAGTTGTTTTACTTATTGACTATTGTAGGTTTCAATCAGATGAGTTAAGGAATCATTTTTGAACTTTTTGTTCATTTGTAATGACGTGGATTTTAATTATGAATTAACATGTGCCCATACTCTGTTGGGCCGTCTGAGAAGTTTGACCACTACGGAGATGGAGTAGTCTCCGCCATCATGAAACTATGGTCTCCCCACATTTAAATTGGGAGAACGGACCGTAGCCTTGGCAGGAAGAGATTGCAATGAATACCCCCCTCCACCAAGATCTGTATCAGGCCCATAGTGTTGTACATAGTATGTACTGAACTTGTATATTATTGTAGACAATATTTAGGCAGCAATATCTCTATTTCACAATATGTTTGTGGTTTATATTGTGAAATACAACATACTGATGAATACATTTCAGATTGTCTTAGAGCAGTGGTTCCCAACCTTTTAACTTCTGTGGACCCCACTTTATCAATACTGGAACCTGGGGACCCCCACTGAATCATTATTGGAATCTGGGGACCCCCCCCAATGTGTCATTACTGAAAGCTGGGGACCTAATCTGTTAATATTATTAAATTTTCTGAGCAGCCACGGATCCCATGAGGAGGCTTCACAGACCCCTAGGGGTCCACGGACCACAGGTTGGGAATCACTGTCTTAGAGAACAATACCAATTTATAAAGCTAATTCAGAAAAATGTTCTGCAGTTTTTTTAAAGGTCTAATAATACACCACCATAGGTGCTCCAATGATATTTTTAGAATATACGAAAAACAAACACCAGACATCCAGAAGAACAATTCTGAGTGACATGAAAGGTAATAGCACCATGAAGGTTCTACTCCAGACTAGTGACCACAGTGTTCCATAAGAACTTTAGATATGAATTATGATCCAGGGGAACCAAACTTTCCTACATACAGTGTTTTATCGCACTGAGTTATTTTAACTGAAAAGACATGGGGCCTGATTTAGATTTCAGCAGACGGGATATCTGCCACCATTGTGATGGGTTAACCCGTCTGCCGAAATCTAAATCAGGCCCATAGTGATCAAATCCATAATTTCAGACAAACAATGTGTGATGAATGTACAGTTTTATGTAAAGCCAGAACTATAGTGCAAATGCTGTGCAAGGGACCTATTTTCCCATACCCAGTTTGACTCGTGAACTGTTGCTTTCACCTTCTAATGCAGGATTGGCATCCAGGTCTTGAGTTTCCTACATCAGGTATTAAACAGAAAGAAGCAAAATCAAGAAGACTTACCTGTATAGGAGAGGGCCCAAATTGAGCTTACCCCCTGATATGGAATGGGGCTTGGCAATTATTAGGAACCCATAGACTTGTTAAACCCTAAATAGCTACACAGTGTCAAGTTTTTATTAGGTGACAGCATACACAGGAATGAGGCAGCTACTCATATATGGAGAATTTAATACCATGGAACAACTGCACAAATGTATCTAAAATGTTGATGGAAAAACTCAGGAATTCATCATAATGAACTGCAAAGTTCAGAGACCTCTAATGAATAGCATGGTGAAGTGCCTCCTACATACTGAAATATACTGGCACATTGCTTGGGAAGACCAGTTGATACAATATACATCTGAAATGTTTGATAAATTATTATTTTGTTGTCCATTGTCCATTGTCAACTGACAGACTCTCCTGAAACTTTCCAAACCAGAAGAATTATAAAATAAGAAGTATTTCCTTGTTTTTCTACAGGAACCACAAAGAGATCACTTGAATCTATTCGACATGCAGTTACTCAACTGGAAAAGTACACCTGTCATAGAAATTCCTCTATAACTGAGTAAGTGTAGGCTAGAAGAAGAAAAGGATGTGATAGGGAAAGATACAAATGGTTTGAAAGAATTAAAAGGGTTTTGTAAGTAGTTTTTTACTCTGCACTTTGGTAATAAATGCTTGTTAGACCTGGCTTCCTTGATGTGGTTTCACCCTAACTTTTTCTCCTCTGACCTCCTGTTTTTCTGACTCATTTTTGCTGGCTTCTAGTAATCTGTGCACTTTGCCAATGCTGGCCAATGGTAAAGTGCAGGTAGCTTGTACTCTAAAACATGGTAACATTGGCTTCTTCACCCACCGTTGGCATATGTAATTTACCTATAAGTCTCCTGTAAAGTGCACTACATGTGCCCAAGGCCTCTAAATTAAATGCTATTAATGGGCTTGCAGACTGATTGTGCCACCCACTATAGTAGCCTTTCAAACATGTCTCAGACCTGCCAATGCAGAGCCTGTGTGTGCAGTTTAAAATTTAATTTCGACCTGGCAGGTGTACCCACTTGCCAGGCCCAAATCTTCCTATTTATTACATGCAAGGAACCCATAAAGTAGGTCCAAGATAGCCCCAAGTGCAGGGTGCAGTGTATTTAAAAAGTTGCACATGCCCTTGTAAGTATCTCTCTCCTATTGGATAGCATTTGGATTACCTTAAACTATATTTTAAGTGTAATTTCCAATTAGGAAGAGATGGAAATATGACGTTCGGTGTCTCTGGGCTCAAAATTTGAAATCACATCTTATGATGAAGTTGAAATTTAAATTGTAAGTCTGAAAATGCCACTTTTAGAAAGTTGGCATTTTCTGACCTTAAGCCATTCTGTGCTTTAGCCTGTCTCTGAGTACTCATCTGGGTTGGGCTCCTTCTGTGCTTTAGCCTGTCTCTGAGTACTCATCTGGGTTGGGCTGGGTGACAGCTACACTTTGTGAATTCCATGTAGACAGCCACAAACACAGGATACTCAGCTGCATTTACATTCATCTGCATATTGATTGGTCTTCCTGGGCAAAGGAAAGGGGAGGGCTTGACACTTACACTTCAATAGATAGTGTCCTGCCCCACTCAAAGGACTGATTACTCCCACCAATATCCTGGCAGACAGTGCTAGGGTGAAAGGGACGCTTGTGCAATTCAGAGAACTCATTTGAAGTCTCCCTCACTTCAAAGGCCGCTTTGGGTATAAGTACTGGACCCCAAACCCCAGAAAATCAGGGCTCTGCTGGAACCAAAGACACTCTGTCACCCTGCAACTGCATAGCTGTGTTGGCCTACTGCTGCTGCTGTAGGAGGGACAGCCACTTTGCTGCCTGCTCTGCTGTGCTGGCCTGCTGCTTCTATCCTGCAGTGAGAAGGACTGGGCTTGATCTGTACATCCTTGCAACCAAGAATCTCCAAGAGCTTGCTGGTTTGCCCCAGTTCTTTGTAGTCTCAGGGACATCAAAGTCTGCTTGCAACTCTCTTGATGGTGCTGAGCACTTCCCTTTGAGTCCTACTCTTGCCTGAGGTGCCCCTCTCTAGTTGTGGGTCTCTCAATTGGGTTCTGCAGCTGCAAACTGCAAAAAGTGAAGCATCACCGCAAGTGTGGCAGAAAAACCGACGCTTCACATCCCAGTCAATGGCACAGCGGCTACCCTATGACAGAGGCTTCATCACTGCACCCTCCCGTTGCCTAAACTGTGTTTTATTTATCTTTCCATGAACTTGCTTTCTGTTAACAGGGGCGCTTGATTACTTTTCTTTCTCTGACTTCAAATTGAGAGGATGTTATGAGACAATCCAGCTGGATACTCGGGGTAAGAAATAATTTTTTGTAGCACATGATAGCTGTGTAAGTATTTCAGAATATATCAGAATGAGGAACAGAAATGAAGCACATTTTTTGTTACTTCTGAAGTGTGTTGGAACAAATACTTGAATATGATTAAAACAAATCATTACACTAGGTGATGCAATTTCCACATGTTCGCCTTAGCACTTCATAGTTTTATTAGCAAAACTGTATGTGTGTGCAAATGTAATGGTCCTTTCAATTGAAAGTGTGTTGTCTGTAATGGCAGTGTTCTACCACACCATGAATACTCCACTTGAAGCCACTCCACTCTACTCTGCATCACTCCAAACCACTGCACTCTACTCTGCACCACTGCATTCTGCACTGCTCCACTCTAAACCACTGACTATATGACACTTCATGCTATTTCTCTCTACTCTATCCTGTACCACTCTACTCCATAACAATGCACTATATGCCAGTCTACTCTACATCACTGCACTTTTTGCCTCTACTCTCTACACCACTCTAGTCTGAGCCAGACCAATCTACCCTGTACAGCTCCACTCTATGCCACTGTACTCTGCACCACTCTGCAACACTGTACTGTATGGCACTGGACTCTATGCCAATACACTCTACTCCAATACACTTTACTCTGTTACCCTCAGCCATATCCCTGTACACTCTATGCCAATTCACTGTATGCACTGTAATCTACTCTGCACCACTGCACTCTATGACACTGCACTTTACACCACTTTACTATATGCCATTACACTCTATGCACTCTACACAACTGCAGTCTACCCTACGCCACTACATTCTCTGCACTTAACTATACTCTGAAACAATCTACTCTATACCACAGCACTCTACAGGACTCTACTCCACTCTGCCCCACTCCACTCTATGCCACTGAACTCTGTGCCACTCTACTCTTAACCACTGCACTCTACACCAATTCATTCTACACAACTGTGCTCTGTCACTGCACTCTATGTCATTGCACTCTAATCTGCATCGCTGTACTCTACTCCACTGCTCTCTACGCCACTGTACTCCACTCTCCACCAGTGCACTCTGACATGTTACTCTGCAACACTGCACTCTCTGCTACTGAACTCTACACCAACTAATTCAATATTTTGAAGGACATTCTGCTGCAAATTCAGTCAGTTGTTAACAGAGCAAACTAGACATCGTCACAGCAAAATTGCAGAAGTTTCAACCATGCACCCTTTTGTGTGATGACTAAAAAGAGCGCAGCTCCAAGGGCTACGTTATCCACAGCAGATTCTGAGTTCACCATGTGTGGACTTCCACCCAGTATCTCTCCACTGTTTCCAGACAGAAATTCTGTCTGATGAAAGAAACAGGAATTTACATGCAGAAACAGGCTAAAAAGCAGGACCCTGAATACAGTAAAGAGGCAGTAATGTTACATCTTAGTCCACTTTCTAGGTCCAATAACCTGCAATTGCATGGCGTAAGGGTGGTCATATTGGCCAGGAACGGTAAATCTGCTTTGATGTTTCTTTGACACATTCACAGTGCAACAAAATTGGGTCCTTGGAGGAGGCCCAGGTCTCATAGACTGGTTCCAGCGTCCCGTTCTCCAACACTGGCTAAGAATATCTTTTACTCATAGTCACTATACTTGCATCTTACTATACACAAAACATAACGCTGCTTACGTTTTCAGCAATATGCAAGCAACAGTAACACAAAAGACTCATGTTGTAAGCATGGCATGCAAATGAATGCATAGAGTAATTGGCATCAAAATTTAAGACACCAGATTAGTGTGGTTACATACGTTAAAAATAGATAGCATAAGCTACAGTATACTCATACTTCCCCTTTTCTGGAAAAAGCTGAATTATTTAAGAAAATGGAGAATAAATATTTTTGCATCTAGCTATAGTACTTGTGGAAGCTCTTCGGGTTAATGACTAGTTACTTAATTATGTTTAATTAAGGATGCTATACTCAGATGCTGGTATGTATTTCACAATCTGTCAAGATTTCTGATCCTCTAATGATATGATTCCTTAGATCCTTCACAGTTGTGTAATTCCACTGTTGTTGATGTCTGTCCTTTGATCTTCCTTCCCCCAGAGTCGTTTCTCTGTTTCATCTTGAAAGCATTCATGATGTTCATTTGAAAGTTGTTTACCCGTTTCCTGCCACCATTATTGCATCACATCGATTTTTCATGTGTTAGTGCCTCACTTTCTGTGATGTAACAATAAAGTTTTTGTACAGTACAAGTTGGAAATCTGTCTTAAAAGCATTCACTGTTTCTAGACCATCAACTCCTAACTTGTAAAAGTAGATGCTAGTGGTAGAGTTTGACGAGTTTAAGACAATAGGCAAGAGCCTGTATGGCTTCATAAATATGAGATAGAATATCAGAGTTCTTTTGTCATATTACAATTATTTCACACACTTATGCTGCATGTTAAAATAAAATACCCCAGAAGAAAATCATATCATGAGTATGCTACTTCACAATCCAAATGGTGCATCGACAGAAAATACAAAGAAAGAGCTACAATGTTGGTGAAAGAACAGAGATCACTTTTAGGTTAGGTTAAGAGATAAAAGACCAAAGCGAGTCAGACACACAAAGCAAAAAATAGAACGTGCATTTCAACTGTGCCCCTATCCAAGCTATTTCATGTTAGAATATTTTGTAATGTGCCAGGCAAGTACCCAGTAGAGGCAGTGGTCTATGAGAAGCAGAGGAAAGAGTTCTAATAGCAGAAACTACTGTACCACAAGTAGTCCTAGCTCACGAAATAACACCATAGTTCTAATAGCCCCATGCATGAAATGATGAGCTACTGACTGGTATCATTACAACAACATGTGCGGGCAAACAGGGATATTTCAGGCCAAATGACAGTTTGAAGGGAACTTATAATTTCAGAAATACTACCCCATTTAGCACCAATTAAGTAACTGGGAAGATAAATCACATATGATTTTTATCTCATAAATTAAAGATACATATCTTCTTACCAATGACTCGGGCATTATTCTATTTCTGTTCGCAGCATCTTCAGTGAGGGTGGGGATGTGCACAAGACACGTAAGCTAGAAAGAGAAATTAGCTGGCGGGTGCTGTATGCCAATGCTGAAATTACAAAGTATGAAAGGAAGTTGAAATGATTGACTGTTACTCTAGAAAAGATCTTTTGTGTATGTAGTCATCTATTGACACCAATGGAAGAGGGCATTCTGGATTGCCCAGCTCTCTCTGAATCTTCTCGTTTGGAGTAATTTTAAAAGCAGAAGTGGTCGTAATGTTTTTGCATAACACAGATATGTAATTTCAAAAGATGAACACTACAATTGGAACTTGGCCTAGGAACGTTTAGAATCCCCTTTCAAGTGGGGGTTAAGAAACTTAATCACCCACCTCTCAATTACCAAAATTAAAATTACTAAAAGTTAACAATAATTATCCTAAACGCATATAAGAGGCATGTTTGATTCCACTGTGACCTGGCTCCTGCCTTGCCCAATTATGAATGCACCATTCTGGTGCTGGCATAAATCTGCACATTGGTTTGTACATGATCAACTCAATGGAGGTTCACCAGAGCTTTCACACCGTCCAGTTCCATATGTATAGCTGTAAATACAGGCATGAAGGCCGTAATTGACTCTAAACTTGCCTCCTTCAAATCCTCCCTCAGTTCAAGCTTAAATGTATACATTGCTACCTACAGAGACATTGATCAATATGGAGAGACTTAGCTTGATTGTAATAAGGAAAATAGGAAACTATGTACTAGAAATATGGACCATAGTTCAATCCCAGTGTTCATGTGCATCATGGCTACTGATAACTGAATAATACCAACTTGTTGAAACTTTAAAAACAGGTATTTCTTTTTAGATAGATGACCTTACTCGTGAAGTAAGTTCGATTGCAGGTTAATTATGAAGAAAGGGCTGGCTGAGTTTAAATAAGGGACAAGTAGCATGATTGCTTTCATGCATGCTGGTCAGGGTATTAATTCCTTTTCAAACGTGAAAAAGGTGAGGTAAGCATTTTTATGTGTGTTTTACCTGTTGAAGCCCTTTGTGGGAATGTATATTTGCATTTGTGGAGCTTATAGTTTGTGCAATTATGTTTTATGTCCCTTATAGTGATACAGAATTGGGCACGTGGGAAAGTCCATAGCCTAAAATATTTGAATTTCGGATTTGCTGAAATACCTCATGCAAGCAAGCACAATAAAAATATTTGAAAATATGCGTGGGTCAGCATAATTTGACATTGATATGTGACTAAGAAAGATATGTGATTAATACATTTTGGGAATAAAAGTCCATGTCACGTCTGGAAGGAAATTTGTTTTTTTAAGTAACAATACAGGTTGGCTTCCAGGAGCCCATGCACCTGCCTTCTGGCTATAAACTTGTTGACATGTGTTTAAACCACCAGGCTCTTAGACTTCAGTAGAGTAAATTGGTAATCGCATTCTTCTTTTGCGAGCCCTAAGACAAAAACTAGGCCAAGGCTTTCTCAAAAAGTTTGTTTTTAGCAGTTTTCTGAATTCGAGGAATTAAGGTTTGGCTAAGAAATGGTGGTCCAGAGCACTTCAATTTAACATTCCCATGAATCACTCTCAGTGTTTCTAGGTGGGACCAGGTTTTAAGGTGTTGACTGAAACTTTCTAGGGGGGACGAAGTATGGCACAAACCTTATGTCAATACTTATAGGCCTTTGTTCCCAGTATCAACTCTGGTCAACCATGCTTAACTCAATGTTGCCTTTATAACACATAAAACCTTAGGTGTAGTGGTAGCCTCTGTACATGGTTCCCCTAATTTCAGTGGTAAATATAGTGTCAGCTTCTGTAATTCCCAGATAACTCTTTGGGAAAGATGACTTCAAAAGGGAAGTAGCTTTCTAGGTCACTGGACAATACTATGGGGCTCTGTGCCACACAGCTGACCCATGGATAGAATCGGATTGAATTATGAAGCAGCCTAAAGAAATGCCTTCTTTCCAATCTAGGCCTTGCTGTTTTCTCTGTATTTACAATTAATGTGATTTCGTTTTGAGTACACCAAGGCACTACACTGCAGGTAACACCAGGTTTAATCTAGTTAAGCATTGTAAAATATGAATTTCTTAACACAAGCCCATTCACGTGTGAGCATCAACTTAAACCCTCTATCTTTAGTCAGACTTGGTCAGTTTAGTCAAGATGGTGGCTCCTGCCCACTTGCTTCCCTTTGAATCATACTGCACTGGTTACTGAATCACATTGTGGTGCAGATTGTCAATGCATGGGTTGCACAGCAAAAAGTCAGAATCCTGCCCATCAGAATGCACAGTATTTCATAAATCAGACACAATGTTTTAAGCAGAGAACAAAAGAGGAAGAATATGTAAGGTTTTCAAAATCATACAGTAACAAAAAAGATCTGAAATATTTCCTCTTTTTAGTAGAATTGTCACATAACACAGGTAAGAATGAGAAAGACGTTGGCCAAAAATCCAGTCGACCACAACCACTTCACATTAAATCCTGCCGGTCTAATGACAACCTCTCAACGTTCCTCACCTCTTAGGTGTTTTCCTTGGGTTCTCAGAACTATTTGTCATATGTTGAAACTTCGCGCTCTGGCTTCCTCTCCTTTGTGTATGATAGTCCCCGATGGTACTGCTTCTGACCGAGGGCACAGGCACTGCCCTAGCTTTGCATGAACTGTTTTCTGCAGCAGTAGTTGATTAATACCCCAGCATGTGTCACCAGTGATGAAGTGTTTAAAAGCCACAAGGTGTTTCCGTTGAACCCTGAATATATTATTCTTGTGCACTAGCCTTATTGTTTGTGTGTACTGTTTATTGCTTCGGCTTATGTGATGTCTATTGGGATGCTTTCTTCCCACATTGAGACATGGTGGTTTGCTACATTGACTTTTTCAAGGTTCATCGAGTCACAGTCGAACAATGAACACCAACAACCGATTTCCTACCTCCTACCCCAATATCAACCTCCAAAATATGGCTCACATTCACCTGCGGAAAATGTGTGTATGTGTGGGCAGGAGAACGTACAATGTCGTTTGTGTGGGCGGTAAGAGGACAAAAGCTGGAGTTTAAGGTGTGATAGCTGCATCTTCATGAAAAGACAGGAAGTGGCACTCGTGGGTTTCTATATTTAGAGTGTTAGTGGTGAAGAGCCTATTTCTACCTGATGTTCCCAACTGCAGTTTACAAAAGAACAAGAAATGATCTCTAGTTTATTGTTTTTGCAGCTAAAACTGACACTGACACTGAATAAATTAATGACTTGGTTCTTACCGACCCCACACGATCCCCAGGTTGCACTATTTATTTGTTCAATTGTAATTACGATGATCTGTTGAATCCTGTACATCTCTTTCCCTCTTTCTATTTCTTTTACTTTTTTTTATCTTTCGTATGCATGTCTTTTTCTTTCTCATTTTCTTCGATCCATCCTTAGCTTTTGCTTGCTCTTTCTTGTTTTTCCAAAATCCCTATCACATGTTATCCTTATTGAGTATTTCCTATTTTATTTCCGGTTGTTACTAATAATTACTGTTAGTTTCGTATTATATTCCTTCCCTCCCCTTTCCCTCTGCCTCCCCTCCACTTCCCTTTCCTTGACCTGCATTCCTCTTTTTCACCTTCCCTCTCCTTCCCTTCCCCTTTCTCCTCACCTTGCCTTTCCTAGATAAGCTATATATTCACCAAGTGTTACCATGCTGCACCGTTTACCCTACCCTTAACAAGGCAGAAGCAGAGATACACACTTTTCGGTTTTAGATGGGCTTGTCTTAGGCCGGGGCATGCAGTAGCTGAGAAGCTCCCATCTCAGTCCAGAGGGTACACTCTAATGCAGGAGGTTGTGGTAAACGTGAGTCTGTTACAAGGAGCTAATATACCGCAATCAGGAAAACAGGCAATCCTGGTTTTGATGGGGACACAGAAAAGAACGTTCTAACGCATTTTAAAATACTGCTGATCCTTGCACTCATCTTCTAAAGTCCCAGAAACAGTCACACATTTGCGCTGCTGACCCCTTACCGAGCATATTCGCGTCACTTTGAAGTTTTGCAAAGGGTACACTTGTGCCGCACTTAGTTTTATCTGACTGACAACATTCGTTGCAGCTATACATCCAGACCACCTGTCCATTTTGCTAGATTACGTCAATGCCACACCACTGTGAAACTCTAGGCTACGCTGCACTTTTCCGCCATTCAAAAGATGGCTTTATCTTCATTTGGGAGTTTAAGAAGCTCTAACCGCATCTCTACAGCTTTAAAATCCCTAGCAAGCAAA
Source organism: Pleurodeles waltl (assembly GCF_031143425.1). Classification (NCBI taxonomy): domain Eukaryota; kingdom Metazoa; phylum Chordata; class Amphibia; order Caudata; family Salamandridae; genus Pleurodeles; species Pleurodeles waltl. The sequence continues at coordinate 697,607,201 of NC_090442.1, read as the reverse complement.
GGACTGACAGCCAAACCCTGTACCTTGTGTACACATTTGTACATGTTACAGACACGGGCCATCTCTTCAAATGATTCATTTCATATCATCCGACTAAAGGCCTAATATTGGCCTCCCTCAACCTTCTCGTACTCTTCCTACCAAGGCTGATATGATCTTGGGGGAAATCACTGCACCGTCAGGACTCACTTCTCTGGAATTCTCTTTCACTGTATCTCAGAACAAGCCCAGAATCAGATCTGTTTGAAAGCAGCTGAAGTCCTCCCTGTTTACCTAAGATTTTACCCGTGAATGATTTACTTCCCCATCTGTCCGTCTGTTCACATGATCTTTTTCCCTCAAATCTACGGTATCTTCTCGGCGTTACACCTATATTATAAAAACACTGACAATCCATACTGTCGGAGGGTTAATGGACGTACACTTGAGTCATGTATGGGTATTTGGTCAACATCTTTGGGAGGCACATTTATCAGGGATATTCGTGTTTTGGGCGAGGTCTGCCTTAAATTTAACTTTTTACATACTTTCTATTTTTTGTATAAGGTTGAGGTATATTTTACTGCTCTGACCATTTCATTTGTCCTGCCTTTACACAATCCCAAGCGTTTTGATATTGTTGATAATGTTTTCGATTTTCTTCTAAGGTGCACTATCCTGTTCCAGATGTTGTTATTGTAATATTTTATGTACAGATCAATCAACAGGGGACAAAGTTCAGGGGGGGCAGAAAAGTCTTAATTTATTAGTAATTTGCAAATCTACTGAACAATGCCAACCCCGGGTGAGTATGGCCTTCGAACCTGCAAGCACCGCATGGACAGAGGGCCTGGCATGTAGCCTGACCTGGTATTTATTTTTTTCAATAAGGATTAGTGCACTGTGTTTTAAAGGGTTAATCAACTAAACTTTGTTAGTGAAGACTGGAAATAGACAGTAGAAGATATGTGGTTAGAGAGGCAGACCCTGATGAAGAGATCCAGCCCAGGACTAGGGTTCAATTCCCGCCTCAGCGGTTCTTGGGCTCAATTTCCCTAGACAGGATATTTCTCACCTTGGTGCCTAATCTAATTCGTGGGTCTCACTCTGCAACTCTGGGCAATAGCTTGCTTAATCTCCACAAGGGCCCCAACAGTGCTGGGATGCCTGGCTTCACCTTAGGGGTTGCCCAGGAGTGGCTCCACAGCGGTATGCGTTCAGTGCCTCGATACCTTAGGGTCGGAGTGCACTTTACAAGTCCGAATTTACATTACATTACATTACAAGTTTGATCGTTCAACGGGGAGATTTTTTTTAAAAAATCTAGGTCCACAGACAATCAACAAACCTGGGTTTCAGTATTATCTGCATACTTGTGGTTCACTTATCTCTAACCTTTAACCATTTCAAGACCACTGACATCATTTTAATACTAGTTTCTTGAAAACTATTGAACAGATTCACACCATACGAAGTACCAGCACTTTTCTGAGTGAAGTTCTAATTTCAAACTTTCTGTAATTATGGTCAGGGTTTTGTTATGCATTAAATAAACATTCTTAATGAGACATAGAATGGAAATGCTGCTTTTTGATCGCTCCATGATGTGTGTAACCCGACACGTTTGCTTGGACCTAAAAATGTCATGTGTAGGCTAAACAAGGTGAGTGCCTGCCAGGTGTTGTGCCTATTCATAAAACTGCTCTAAAGTTATTAGCAAATGACTGATTTTATCAACCCCCTTTACATTTTGACCCAGTTCTAGGAGCTTCATGAAGCCTGAGATTCTTGCACTGACTCTTGCATGTTAACAGCCTGCACCAAAGCTATTAGAAAATTAAATCATTTTTGCCCTCCACCTTTAAACTTTGCCCCCTTGAAGGATATCATGAAACTTTTTAAAAAATATTTCTTTGTTGGTAATTCAAATATTATTACAAGATAAGTCACAGTATACATATTTTAGGACATCCCAGGTCATAAGCTTAGGGCACTCGCCCATACCACAGTTTGGTGAACTAGCAGGAAAGGTTGGTATTTAACAGAAAATCTACTGTCATCATTAATAAGGGTCAGCAACATCTGCCTGCTCAACATTGGTAAGTTACCATTGCTTGCTCCAACAAAGAAACATAAAAGTATAATTATCTACAACCAAAACCGCATAGGTTGCATCAACACTGTATGGAACACCCTTCTCGCTCCCATTTCCTCTGGCCCTAGCTTCCAGCCAATTACATTGTCACACATTGAGGGTTACCCTCCTTTATGTGTACAGGTCTTCTGCTACAATTTTGAATGAGGTTCGTCACTCGTTCTCAAGTGTACATGCTTCTTCGCCCACGGCAACTCTATCATCCTGTCATAATCCGTCAACCACTTCCAGGCTGATTTCGCCTCAGGGGGATTCAGCAATGCTTGGGTCATTGCATCTCAGGCAAGCAGGGAATCCACTGCCTTCACATCTCAGCGAGTTCTCCTCATATGTCCCTCCTTGTCCCATCCCACCTGAGTAGGACTCTCTCCTAGGTCTCCCTTGCCAGGGGTGAGTACCTTTTTGCCACTGGTAGCCCCAGTATTGTGAACTGCCTGCTTAGTTTCTTCTTCGGATTTGTCAGAGAGCAATCCTAGTATACATAAGTTAATCTTGCATGACACATCCCACCCTGTTGCGTGCTTAAGTTGGGACAGTATCTCGATCCAGTAGGATACGATAACTGAACAGTGTCATACCACATACAGGAAATCCGCCACTGCGGCACCACAATGAGTACAGCATTGATCCCTGGTGAAGTAAATGGAGTGCAGCCACTTGGGGGACAAATAGACCATATGGGCCACATTATATTGTATCTGCTAAAATCTAGTAAAGATCGACACTCTGCAAACCCCTTGTGTATTTTAAGCCAGTCTTTGGGGGTGATAGGCTTGTCACTAATGCGCTGCCAGGTCTCTTCTATATGCAGCGGTGCCAGTCGCTTGTCTGCGTGCAACACACTGTATAAGTGTGTTATAAACCTATGTTGGCCAGCCATAGATAACATAGTCACCAATGTTTGTGTGGGAACTGCGTGCCTCCCAGGTCAAATGTTTCTATTAACCTCTGCATAGTGATAAACTATCTGGCTGGGTAGAGATCTGACAGCATTATACAACCTCTTTCCTGACACTTATCAACTGCCATTAGTTGTCCTATTTGTACAATGAGGCGCATGATCCATACGTCCAAGTCCCAGGCATATGGTGCTCGCCTGATCACTCGTTCCACCTCTCTTTCCAGAGACTGTGAGTTATACCCCCCGCTCCAGCTTCATCAGAGCTCCGAGCTGGTGACCATCATGCGTGCCCTCCAGCTGTGACCTTTCATTATTTAGCCAGTTAGCAACATGCTGTAATTCCACAGCCAGATTGCAGGATCTTCATGAAAATTGCCATACCCACAGAAGACTAAGGCCCAGACTTATGGTGGCCTAGTGCCATTCCAACGCCACATTGGGGTCATTTTTATACGCTAATGTGGTGTTGGAAGGGAAAAAACGCTGTTCCATATATACAAAGTGGTGCAATGTTTACATTGCACCACTTTGTAACCCCTTGTGCCACATTATGCTGGAGCCATACATAATTTATGCAAGGGGGGACCTTCCAGCACTGGGGGGGTGGGGGCGTTAAAATGGTACAAAGGAATCTATGAGATTTCTTTGTGCCATTTTTATCTGCATTTTTTAATGCCTACTAAGTGCAGGTGTTAAAAAGAGGCTCCCATTGTGTTCAATGGGCCTCTGGATGCTTTGCAAGATTAGTGTCAACATTTTTGATGCTAGTCCTGCAAAGCGCGTGAAGAGCATAAAAAATGATGACGCTAGTCCCCCTGGCTACCTCCATGGTGGCGTTGGGGGGGCACTAAGGGGGACAAGAAAAGTGGCACTGCAGTTAGTGCAGCGCCACTTTTAATAAATCTGGGCCTAAATATGATGAATGTATGTTAAATTTCATGTGGATTTGCCAGATGACGGTATAGTTAGCAAATTAACCTTTTTTGAACCCCCTTCTGAATCAGTAACCCTTCAAGAGTGCACAATTAAAAAAATACCAAGAGTAAGCTAAACATGGTAACCATCTGGCAAATCTCATGCAAAGTTGCCAAGCAGCTCTTTTCAACGTTCAAGATAGATCTAAAAATTAACGTGTTTATGCTCAGATCAGAACACTCTTTAAATGCTAATTTCTTGAAAGCTTTAAAATGGATTTACTCTAAACCAAGCAAAGATAAAACCTTGAGTAAAAATCTGCGTACAAGTCAAGTTTGGTGTAACTATTTTTTTTATCAAGTAGAAAATAATCCTTTAGAGGTAAAACGGGGAAATGTCATTTATGGGACCCCTCTACCCTCTGTTTTATTTGCCCCCCAGCTTTAGGAAGCCAACTTGGGTGTACTTTGTTTTTGGAAAGTTTCTTACAGAACCATCAGTAGAACAGTGCCACAGTTATTAGGAACATTAAAAATAAAGCTTTACATAATGAATTCTGACCGAACCATAACTACACAGCCATTATTGATTATCACCACACTGAGACCCTGAATTAGTTCTGGAGGGGACTGCGGTGCTGAGTTTGATTCAGGTCCGGAGGCAGAAGAGAGTGTGCTGTCATCTCCAGGCTGAGCAGCCCGCATGCATAGGTAGGTATGAATCCATGTTGACAGACCACAGCATTTAACAACTGTGTTGGTGATGAGTAGGACTTTATACAGTTTATAACAGCAAGGGTGCAGAGCCCTCTTTCTCTGTTATATCTAGCTGGAGACCCAGTCACCAGGTGGGAGGGAGCGGTAGGCCTCAGTCGGACTTTCAGGTAAAGTGCATTGAGGAGATTCTGAACATACTGACAGTGCTTAAATTGAGCTGCTTGTTGCAGGTGGCACTGGTGCTGATTTTTGGGGACTGGCACTTATTTTTCATCAGAACAATAAGAATTCCCCAGGCCTAAGCTTAGGACCTTCTCCCCCAAGCCCCCCATTGGGTGTGAACTGTGCAAAAGTTACCACATGAAAAGACACATATAAAAAAATATATTATTCATTAAATCTAAACACATCAGAATTATTACAAATAATTACAAAAGTACTTAAAACCATAAAAACTAACAAATAATCACATTTACAAATATATAAAACGTAATTTGATTTAAAAGCAGCCGCTGTTGCACATCATTAAACAATATCTCTATATATTTCCATGCTTTCTGGATTCCAGAGTGGCTAGAAATACACCTCTCATAATTGTCAAAATATTGCGGTGGATACTAGTGTACAAACCATCTTTTTCAGGACATATTCATATCATATTACATGTACATATAATCTTTTCCAATTAAAATACTTTTTCCTCAAAAGACTTTGATCCAAGGTAACAAATGAAAAAAAAAAATACAAAAAGGGGAAAGGAGTATGAGAAAGACGAAAAATTGTAATCAAGGTAGAAAGCAGGGATAAACAAATAACCTGTAGGAGAGCGGTAAAGAGGCCGAGAGGATCTGTTGATAGATTAAAAAGGCATGAGGTAGAATCAAGACTATGCAGCCTTGGTATTGGGCACCCTGACCATGACCTTTAACATTGCCAGATGCTGGCTTTGGGTGCTGGTACTTATTTGTATACAAATTAAGCACTTCATACTGACTATTTTTTGTATGGGTTCTGACAAATATGAACAACCCCCATTGTATCTAAAGCAAAGTCATGCATCACTCAAAATGCATACTTCGAGACCAGAACCACAGTCATAATCTTTTCTTTTTCCAGCCAGAATGCATGCATAAGGAGAGTAAAAAGCTCAGCTACTTGGGCACACCTCACATTTGGCCAAGCAACAACTCTCCACAATATGGTAGACATTGCATATAGTGTAACTTGCAACCAGAACAGCATCATTATTTCTGAGACAAGACCTGTCAACAAATTGCTTTAGTTCACAGTTGGGAAAAAGTACATCAGTCAATTCAAAATGGTGCATGGTATCTATGGCAGTGACAAGCAAACATTCACAGAGCTCAACGGCAGGCACCAGAGAAGTGGGGTTCTTGACGGGGCCCAGGCAAGGAGGATGTGGGAAGCTGACAACATTAAAATCTCTTAATGCGAGAACTGGTCTTGAGTCTTTGCAGTAAGGAGGAGAAGAACAACAGTATGTGGTACTTCAGCAGTCAAAGAGGAACTCACTACAATATTTTCAGAAGCTTCAACAAGGTGTGCAGCAGTGGCCACTGAGCACAAACATGGTGGGAGCCCAGTCACAACCTGGGTCTAACATCAAGGAACGCACTTTAGTTTTATGTCAGTGGTGGTGAACTAATTCCCTCAGAGCAAAACAATTATGTTCATGACTGTCCAAAATGAAATGCTTAACATAATTAGGAAGCCATAAGGCAAGTGCAGATGTCAATGCCTGATTGATTTTAACAAATTAATTTTCTTCAACTCGAAACCACTGCAAGGGTTCAGGGGTATCTTTTCTGATGTAATTGTGGAAAGTCTTTGCCATTTCTTTCTTTGGTATAGCATAGTATCCGCTATCTACAATATCCAGCCATGCCCTGAAAAGTACTCACATGGGAAACTGAGATAGGTTGGGGCGACTTACAGATGGTTTTAACTGAGTCATAAGAAAGGTGACATTTGCCAGGGAAATTTGATAGCCATGCTGCTGTACACAGGGAAGGCAAAATTGCAGTTTCGTCTTCAAAGCCTTAAGCCCTTTATTACCTAATTAGGTGAGAAAGCAGATGAAGACCACTTTGCAGTGATCTAGAGTAACAGATGCCAACAATAAATTGTCAATTTACTGAACCAAAGTGTAACCCTGTGGGAAAACCACCGTTTCAGGATCTTTCATTAATGCTTATAAACAGATTGATGCTGACTCTGTAAACTCTTGTTAGAGTTTTTGCCACAAAAGCTGAATTCCTTGGAATGAGAATGGAAAGTGGCACAGACTTTGGGCCTGATTTAGATTCTGGCAGAGAGGTTACTCTGTCACAAACATAACGGTTATTCCATCTACCATATTACAGTGTCCATAGGTTATGATAGAATCCTAATATGGTAGACAAAATATCAGTCACTTTTGTGACAGAGTAACCCCGCCCGTCAACATCTAAATCAGGCCTTTTAGTGCATGGGAATGGAAAAGAGAGCAGAACAAAGATCTACTACTCTGGCCCACTCAGCATTTGTGAGAATGCAGGAAAGGATGGTTGCACGGTTAGGGACCACAAGGAAGCTTGTGATGGCCACATTATTAATTGTCCTAAGATCTTGGACAAATCTTCACACATTGGCTTTGCCTGTTTTCATTGGAATATTACATCAGCTAAAGATTAGTGCTAAAACCCCTTCCTAATCAATTCTGCTATTTCAGGGTGGACACTTCTTCTGCCTTAGGTTTCAATGGATACTGGGGTATCCAGATGTAGAAAGTGCAGGGAAACACAAAGAATTTAGCTTCCAATTCAGTGACTCTGCTGCTCTAGTCATGACCTGGAAAAAAAAGAGAAGAGGTTGAGCGGGAGAAAGGACAAGGTACAGAGGGTCAAGGGGGATGAAGAGACACAAAAGAAAAACTCACTTTTCTCCTTCAAGACTTCATCTTAGAAGGAGAAAAAAGGAGGAGTCAGAGGACTGTCATGCCTCCTCAATGCTCAAGGGACTGGAGATATTGCCAGCTTCTGACACACTCCTGCAGGACCGCAGCTTACAAAGGTGGGTCAGCAATTGCACAACTGGTGAGGTGGGTAAAGGGTCACACTGTTAGGTGGGACCTAAATCCAGAAAAGGTGATTCATTGGATGTTGAATAAGTCAAGAAACAAGATTAAAGGTCTTCATATAATGGCTTGCTATTGAGAACCAGAAGATGCAGATGAAAGTCTTTTGTTTTGTTACATTTTCTTTTGGGGTTACCGTAGGTTGAGAAAGAGGGAAGCAAGATAGGAAGCAATCAAGGTAGGGAAACTGCTGTACCCAGTTGAAAGAAACCATTGTGATCTGTACCCCCAACCCATCCTTATGTATTAGAAAATTGTATTTTTTTATAAGGAGAAGAAGAGGGAGAGTACCTCTGAAAGATACAGAGAAAGAAAGCGAGTTTCTCAGAAAGCAGTAGAGAGAGAGAGAATCTTGGAGAGAGAATCTTAAGAGAAATAGAGTAAGGAGAGTGACAGGCAAAATAAAACTGCATACCTATTTATCACTTCTTTCTCCCGAGGGTCTCCAGTCCAAAGAAGTCTGCACCTGTGAAGCAAACAGAGGCTCAGTCAAGGATCTGAGGAAAAGATGATTGACAGAAGTCAGAAATGAGCTAATTTGAGAAAGACTAACCAGTTAATTCTCAAAATAAAGTACTAATTTAAACCTCAATCCAGTTGTGGGGATTGTGGTTTTACTTTCCTTGGCCAACTGTTGATTCACAACCCAAGACATCGGGGTAAAACATTTTCAGGGTCGATCTTCAACCTCACTTCATTGATGGTAGCTGGGAAAACGGACTCGGTAAAGTTTGAAGATATGACAGTTTTATTCTCACTGGGCTGACAGTTTGTATTCTTGTATAGGAGAGCAAGAACTTCATTTCACATTGTTGAGGTATGTTTAGATATATACCACCTTTGATACAAAACACAGTGCAGTGTACATTGCACAAAGTATCTCCACCCAACAAATCAAATTTACAGTGAGTTGAGACTCAGTAAAGAGGAATGTTCATCATTGATAGATCCTAGTTAGTCAGAGACAGGATTGGATATGTGGAGAAAAAATAGTTGGATAGAAATATCAATTGCGTCTATTGACATGTCTGAGGGAGGTAGTGAAAGGCATTTGGTCATATAATACATCAGTGCATGTTAAGGCATACATGCATAATCACATGTTCATAATACAGCACTGGTATTAGGGCACACAAATAGATGATTCTGCTTTCTCAACATGCATATGAAAGAAAGGAGAACCCTGTGGCAGAATACACAGCAAACTCCACAGATGGTAGTAAGCTTTTCCAGTTACCTTGAGTGGGATTGGAAAACATTGCAGATAATGTTCCAAAATGCATGTGCTCTATGTGTTTGTTAGTCAGTAGGTGGTACCCTGATGAAATTGTTTGATGGATCCCTAACTGTCTACATAAGGCTTTCCATAGCAATGAGCTATAATGGACTCCCGATCAAAAATTATTTTCAGGGGTAATCAATGGAGACAGAAAATATCTTGTTGAAATACTTGAGGAAATTTAGGGGCAGAAAGCAACTTGGGTAAAGGACTGAAATAAAAAATATTTCTATAAGTGTTGAGGATTACCATAATAACTTGACACACTCTGGAAACTGAAAGATCCACAAGACTAAAAGATCAAGATCCTAAAGAGATTTCTAAAGGTCTGAGAAAGCCTGCTGATAAATGTCTTGAACTCTCTGCTTGCGTGCAAATAGAACAGGAACCTACATAACACATTGAGTCACTCTTTAAAGACGGCCACCAAAAATGGCAAGATACCCATTGTTTTGTGTAATTGTGCTTCAGGATTTCTTGTACACAATAGGTAACCCATCATTAACTACAACTTCTTGTGGTGTCTGTTATAAATAGTTAGTGGACTGACTCTGTAATGCAGTGGTCTCCAAACCTTTTAATGCCGCGCCCCCCCAGTTGAAAAATAAAAATAATTGGGGTCTCCCTCAGAAGTTTTCACAATTATTATATAATTATGGCAATTTTTAAATATGTCTAGACCTATTTAACCATTGCAGCTAAGTACTGTTATTTTTTTTTAAATGCAGTAACATGCTTCTACTTAAAACAAGGCCTGTTCTCTGTATAATGCTTCTTTTGGCCAGAGTCTGGTGCACCCCCTGGGATCACTTGAGGCCCCCCCTAGGGGGGCTCGCCCCCCAGTTTGAAGACCTCTGCTGTAATGTAAGATATGCCTCCCTTACTCTATCAAGCTAAGATTCAAATCCCATCAAAAACAGTGGGGTGAAAGAATGATTACTATTAATCTCTGGCTAGTGCTTTGATAGTGTGCCAGCTATAGTATTTTGATACCCAAGAATGTTAGATTTATGCTTGTCATATTGAGAAAAGAAGTAAAGCTTTTTACTCTAACTGATAATTCGAACATTACATAATCTGGAAAATTTGCAGATTTCTATAATCTGTAGATTTTCTTCTATAATTTGTCTGCCCCCCGTAACAGCTGTTGTCACTCTATAAAGGTTTCCTTTATAGCAAGTGACTTCTTCTCTAAAACAGAATAATTGACCACACAACTAGGTAAAGAGCAAGAGTAGAAAAGACTGGATGTTTTAATTGGTCATCATTATGTTTCTATAAAAGAATGTCCCGATAACACTATTGGATGCTTTTGTTTCACTATACAAGGAAGAATTAGATCAAGATGATGCAAAACTGGGGACATAACAAAATCTTCCTTTATTCTACAAAAACCTTGGTTAGCACTTGAAACTAAATAAAATAATTCCCCTTCTTTTTTAATCTAGTAATAGGGACAATCCACTGAGAAAAAATCTTCCTCAGTGTTATAGATAGTGCCTGAGTGACCAAAGATAGGGCCTGATTATGAGTTTGGTGGTCACAAGACCGCTAGACTTGCGGTGGCGGTCGGACCGTTGCAGCTGTAGCGGACAGACTGCCACAATATGAGTTTGGCTGGTGGACTGCTAACAGACCTCCGTTACCACCAGGATCCCAGATCCCAGTGACGGTCCTGGTTGCAATCAACCAGGGCGGCGATGCCCTGTTGATTACAACCTTGTTCTCTGTAAGGTGGAGAACAAGTGCTGGGTGTCACAGGGGGGCCCCTCGTACCTCCCATGCCCATGGCATGGGCAGTACAGGGGCATGCTTTCCCAGCACCGTCAGAATGGGCACTGTCTGCTTGGCAGACAGTACACATTCAGAGAGTGCTTTTGGCCCCCCCTCTGCTACGAGATAGCACTCAGCTCCTTTAAGGGAGCTGAGTGGTATCTCGTAGCACTGTTCTGCCGGTTTGACAGTTCAGGTTTCGAGGTTCAGATGTAAGACTGGCAGAAATCTTGTAATAGAGTGGGGGAATGCCACAGCCATGGTGGTGGTGTCCTCCCTGCAAATTTGGCAGTCCCCCTTTGGGACCGTCAAACTCATAATCGGCCTCATAGTCTTCAAGCTCTAAATAAAGGCTGCATATATATCCAAAGGGAGTTCACTTCCTTAAACAAATGAGTGGCTCAAGTCACAGCATTCACAGCACATTTATTTATTATAAGACCTGAGCAAAATTTTAAATATGCAGCATAATTCACAATATTTTTGGAATATTTCTGTTATGCTTGTTACAACAAACTGCCAAAATTATGGCATTACACAACTTTGCATAATTAGGTGCCCTGGGCATGAATACTAAAAAAAAGACAGACGTTTTACTGTTGAAACACATAAACACAAGTAATCCTAACCTGATGCCTAATAATTATAGCAGAATTCTTCAGGATTTGTTTAATAACTTCTAAACTTAATATAAGTCTCTTATGAATTTCTGTTTGAGAAGGTGTATCCATAATGTACCCCACAAAAAAAGAAAACAAAACTTCACCCACCTTGGTAATTCAATTTTTCAGATGGTATCTAGCATCATCTCTCAAAGATAAGATAGTCTTTATGTTTTTGTTTTAATCATGAGATCACCTGTGTGCTTAGTCAGAGAGAGCTGGCTCAATTTCTGTAATCTGTGCCAATTCAAATGGGGCTGCTATCAGCTGCTACCCGCCAATTGGAGAAAGCAGTCAACATTTCTAGATTAAAGTATACGCCAAAATGATGATTTGCCCAAGAAAACTGGGGCCACATGTACGAACATAAAAATTAGCAATTTCCTAATTGCAAATTCATGCGAGTCGCAATTAGGAAATCGCAAATTGCTGTGTACGTACAATGTGACCAGCAAAATTGCCAGTCAGTAACAAGTTATTTCACAATTTGTGTGTTCCCTAAATGCAATTTTCAAAATTGCGACTGAACTTGTTAACAACTCATAAATAGTGACTGCAAGTCGCAAATAGGGCGTGAGAGTCGCAAATAGCGACCGGGCTGAAAATCAGGGTAAAACACTTACTGGTCATGGGTAATCACCTCTGTACCAGAAAGTGCCTTGCAGGAGAGTATTAGGAGTCTAACTAGCACACAGAGCAGAGGCCAAACATGCTGAGAGGAGCAACTGTAGCCGTGGCCAGCCAAACAACAGAAGAAAAGTACTGCAGGGTGGAATAGGAAACTGAAATTTGCAGAGTAGTTAGAAATCCTCACAGAGGAGAGCTGGCTGCACCATGAGGTCTTATTTGGGAGGGCAACAATGACTGTGTCAGATTCCCAAAAGAAGAGGATTTTGCAGGAAATACAGGCCAAGATCAATACAATTGGAGTCAGTCACCGCCTCAAAGAAGAAATACGTAAGAGGTGGTATGACCTTAGGTCACGGACCAAGGAAAAGATGGCTGAGTCAGGGGAAACAGGTGGCAGACCATCCACAGGGCTACCACCAACCGCAATAGAGACCACACTGGAGTGGGAGGCTGTCGTGGGTATTGGGACCTTAACAGTACAGCAGAAGGATCCTCAAAAAGTGCCATATATTACCTTTTGCACACCTACATGCACACACCCACAGAGTCAAACAGCATGCATCAGAGAGGAATACTCCAAATTACAACTTCAGTGCTAATACAGTGCCTCATGGGTAATATAGTCCAGGAGTCAGCCTAGAAGTCAAATATAACTTTAATGTGCTATATTTCATATAGGTGATTACAATGTATCTCATATGTTCCACAGATCTCCCTCAGTTGCATATTGAGGGACCCAGTGTGGAGGGACTGGATGATACCAACATGACAGAAGAGGAACCGGTCCCAATAGATAGACAAGACAGCAACACCCCACCCCAACTTTGCACTGAGAGAGTGTCAGCAGGGCCTACAGCATTGGACGTCGATGATGTCCCTCTGCCTCAAAGTCAAATGACACAGCCAACTCTGAGCCACCAACAGCGAGTTGCAGGGCATGTGTGCAAAAGGTGTCATGAGGCGTGTGATGCTGGTGAGGATGATGGCAACACTTAATTGTTCCTGGGTCTAGAGGCAACCCTTGCCCACAATCAATACCTGCAAAATAAGCAGTTGTGATTAATGAACAGAAACATACATCACATGCAGCAGAGCATTACTCGGGCTTTGACAGCATAGGGACACATATGGCCACAATGAATGAGAACATGTTCAGTTTCACCACTGCAATACAGGACTTATGTCATGAAATAGTGGTGGCCCATCCCATCAGCATCGTTATGAGCACAGTGCTTCTGCAAGAACGGACCGCTTAAGTTGATCCAGAGGCCCTTTGGCCACCTTAACTACATGCCTGTCTAGTTGGAGTTTGGACATTTCACCTGGGATGTGGCCAGGGGCTAGGGTGGATAACTTCAGCCCTTGAACTGCTACAGACCTCTCAGGTAGCAAGAGAAAGTGGAGATTCCCCTCAGCACAGTGAGGCAATATCAAGTATCAGCTGCATATCGGCCACTGGTGCCCGTATACTGCACCTCAGCAGTAGCCGCAACACATTTGGAGACCAAGCAGGCACAGGGCATGGTGCTCATAGCTGTAGGAGAGTCTGATGGACACATGTTTGGACTTTGGCATGTAAACATGAATATAATGTGTCTGGTGATGTAACCAAAAATCATTGTTAATTTTTTATTTGACACTTGGTACACATAGGTTTAATTTTGTGATTTACAGAAGAGTAGCCTGAGATTTCAGGATGTTTAATTTTGCTCTCTTGCCTATGTGTACATCATTTAAGTGAGAGCAGTGTTACTCATAACTTACCTTGCAAAGTAATGTGGATGCAGGAAAGTGATGGTCAGGAATAATAAAGGTAGGTCTTCACACTAAGAGTTCAACCTTGCAGATCAAATGTGGGGGCAACTATTTTGGTGCTTGAGTAATAGAGATGATTAGCAATATTGAAACAACAAGGTGAATGCATAAGGAGTCTTTTTGATTTACTCCGTGCCACTACCCTCCACTGTTATGCTACCATTTCCAGGCTGTCGTAGAGGAGGATCTGGCTCTTCATCCTCAGAATCCGTGTCATCAATGTTGAGATCTAGCCCATGCCTCGTTATGATGTTATGTAAGATAGCACAGAATGTAACAATTTTACAGGCTAACTCCAGAGCATACTTGAGTGCATTTCCACTTTTGAGAAGGCACCAGAATCTTGATTTAAGCACTCCGGAGGTCCTTTCAGTGACAGCTCTGATGCGTTGATGTGCAATGTTTTAGCACTTCTCATTATGATCCGCGGGTCTAGGTATGGGGTCAGAATCCATAGCCTCAACACATATGCACTGTCCTTTTGGAACAAATTGTAAATTGAGCATGGCATGACCTGATTATGGACAGGACCATATAAGTAATTTAGGTTACAACTACACATCACCTAGGAAATATCCATCATCAAACTCCCTGCGTTCCAGGCGTTGATGTATTCCACTGTGCCTGAAGATGTATGCGTCATGGGGGCTCCCTGGGTATTTTGCCACTATATCTGTGATGACATTATGTGCATGGCATACAACCTGGATGTTGAGTGAACGAGTACTTTACCTATTGCGAAGCACATATTCTAGATGTGCAGTAGGACAGGTGGGAACATGTGAACTATCCATACCCCCTTATACATGGGGGAAGTTGACTAACCTGTAAAAGTTCAGTTTGGGGTTGTGTATTTCCTCCCCATTCCTGGGAAAGTAAACGTAGTTGGTGCATGTGTGAGAGCATAGCATCTAGGAACCTTCAAAAAATACATGGGAAGGCACTGTGGAACACCCCATCAGCGATAGCAGTCACCCTTTGGTAGCTAAATGCGGCCAATGGGTTCAGTGAGCACAAAATTTGCACATGCGTGGGGATGGAACAGCTGCACAGCGCACGGCTTTCTAGCTGAGGTTTGAGCATTTCTCTCAGCTCCAAGATTACTGTGCTACTCAGCCTGTATTTCTCATATATTTCCTCCTCTGTCTATTGGAAAATTGAGGGCATGGTTCTGTAGATCCTCTCCTCCCTCTACCTTCTCATCCTCTTTTGGGCAGCCAGGAATCGCCTCCTCAACACAATCACATAAAATACAGCCCTTGTGGGACACCATGATACATTCCGGGGCTGTTTTTGTAGTTTGAATCTACTTACCACCTGAATAAAATTAGTGCTAAATTGCATGTGCTAACGGGCATTTTTGCGACTGTCATGTACATACAGTTTGTGACTCACAAATAGCGACTCTCTATTTGCGAGTCACAAAATGCAGTCACAATTCATATCGATGCCATTTAGTTGCATTGCTATTTGTGCTTACCGAATGGCATTCATACATACCGATATGCCATTTTATTGGTTTCAAATAGTGATGCGACCAAAATGCAACTCGCAAAATGTACAAACATGTGACCCTGGAACTCGAATTACCTATCTCCCATGATAATTCACCGCCCACAGAGTTACCAGTATATCCGGTATCAGTAACACCGGGGTGGGGATTACCAACCCCGGGGATTACCTAGATCACTCAGTAGAAACCCTAGAGGAAATCCTGGATATCGATTTAAAATGTTGCAGGATGTGCCACAAACAGATGAATGCCTGAAGGTATAGATGTATAAATCTTGTAGACTCCACCTAACACAGAATTAACTTAATTTTTTTTGCGCTTCCTTTCAAATTCAAAAGTCAGAGTCAAGTTGTTTTTGCTGAGACACCTGTAAAAGGGAGACTTGTGCAGAGCTCTGGTGACAACCGCTCACCACAAACAGACTACCAACATGTCCAAATTCTTTCACATTATTGCCTGTACATTGTGTTCCTCTTCCAATTATTTTTTCTGCACCGCATGTTTGGTATTTCATGCGAAGAAAGTTCATTGCAACAGTTGCTGTTTATCCAGTTCCACATTCCTACCTGTGACCTTTTACTCTCCTTTACTTGTGTTTTTTCATCTTCACAAAAAGGAGAATTTTGAAATGAGGAAACAATTTAGTTTATGTTCTGGTGCTTCCTTGTTAAATATAGCTATTGTCACTATTTCGCACTTCCTACATAAATTAGCAGTGATTTCTCCACGTGGGCTTGGCTGGGAACCGCATACGTAATTCTTTACAACCCACTAATGTTGACTATGTTCGCTTGCATTAAGGTGAGATCGGGGACGCGCAGGTTGCTGTTTCTTATGACTTGTCTTGGGAATTTTGCACATTTCCCAGTTTATGAAATATCATTTTTTCTATTAATCCTTCCTTTCAAGAGCCTTACAAAATCAGGTGCAGTAAATAGCTACCTTCAAATTGTGATAGTGCTAGATACAGTCTTTGGTGATGTGCGATTACCACACATTTCTGATTTAAAATGTAAGATTATAAACTCATTTGAGCTTGTTTCCCCCATTGAGATGTGCACAGCTGGTTGCCAAATGTCACCCTGCAAACAATGAGCAGAGTGAGAAAGGGGGGACATTTGTTGCAAAATTTGGACTTCCAAGCTGGGAGCAGGCTTCATTTGTGCCCAAATTCAGCTCCTGGAAACTGGGTCTTAATGGTTTTTAGAATAATGATGAACCTGTTGCATTCATTAAAACACAGTTTGGATTCTGCTTTGACTTTTTTAACTGTCAGCAAAACGTGATGTTGCTTTAAATCTGTACACATGATCATGATGTGTTGTTCTAGAAGGCTGATTTCCAAGACTAAGTCAGATGGGTGAGGTCACAGGAAAGCTAGCAAGATGGTGTGACATCAGTATCAAAAAACGTATTCAAAGGGATCTTTGTACGAGAGGAAGAAGAGCTAAGAATATTTCTAGCACTTCCTTCATCACCTTATTGTATTTCTCAGTGAAACACACTAGGTGTAGGTCTAATTACAAACAGTCACAAGATATGGCTTGTTGTGGACGCAAGAAAATTATGGCCAGGAATAATAAAGGAAGGTCTTCACAGGAAGAGTTCAACTTTGCAGATTAAATGGTGGAGGCAAATATTTTTTTTCAAACTGATGCTTGACTGATAGGGATGATTAGCAATATTGAAATAAAAAGGTGAATGCATAAGGAGTCTTTTTGATTTACTCCGTGCCACACTGTTCATCCGTGCAACAACAGAAAGCCTCCCAATATTGTCATCGGTACAGTAGTGAGAGTGCGCAGGATCGTGATTTACAATCTCTCATCCATGGATTGTCAGTTAGTCTATCAAAATTCCTTTATTCAGCAAAATGCAATTAAAGTACACAATCATTACACAAAAAACAAAAAAATGGAAGAACAATAATAAAAAAACATTGTTCACATAACCGATATACATGGTTGAATATAAATAACTAAAATCAGTTTATCCATAAATGTACTTAAGAAAAAACAAAAATATATTTAAAAGGAGCATAGATATACCACAGATACAAATTTGCAAGGAATAGCATAAAATAAGTAGGGCAAAAAACAAAGTTAAAATCTTGTACTATTCCAGCTTAAATTAATCTACGACTGCTTCCACCAGTTTATTTAGTTTCCTAATGGCAATAGCGGATCTGATCAAATTTAAGACAGAATGACAAGTTTGTATAGATGCCACTTTTTGAACATAAATCAAGCATCCTTGTGAGAGATAATTCGTAATTTATGTAAAAGAGGTAATATAGAAGTGTGTCTAGGAACAGGGTAAAGCGGGCAAAATAAAAAAAAGTGAGATGCATTTTGCTTAGAAACAGCATCACAGGGACAATTCAGGAACACTTTTTGCCAGGTACATAGCTTTGGGAAGGCCACTCTAAAATGTATCAAATTTAGTCTAAATAAAACCACATGCAAGTAAAATGAGGAAAACGAAAACCAAGTTAAATAAGATTCCATTAAGCTCATGCTTGAGATCTGAACATAAGGATCAAAGGTTTTTAAGGTCAAAGCCCCATGAAATCTACGTTGGAGATGTACTCAAAATGTATTTTTTTAACCAATACCTTTGCATTAGTGTGGAGGCCCTATGGGTGTGTAAACATATTTTCCAAGCCTAAGTTCCGAAACAAGGTTTGCAAAAATGTGAGCCACGGAATTCAATGAGAATTGGCCAAATGTTGACAATCGGTCATGCAGTCTTGAGTCAACCTGGTTGCCGGATTTAACCTGCAACGGCAATTAGGTCCTCAATATGCCCCAGTTCCTCATGACAGATAATGTTTGCTACATTCTTGGGCACCATCAATAATCTGTACACAAATTTGTTCTCAACATGTTGAAGCGAGTCTACTTTGGTCTGACCCCACAGACCCGCCCCATATGTGGCTGCTGGTACACATTTGGATTTATAGAGCGTAACAATCTGATGGTCTGGTCTGTGGCCTAATTTACGGGGAGCAAAACAAAATATCGCTTCCAAGTTTCTCACCATTTGTTGAGTCTTGATAATGAGATGGGAATTCCATGACATAGAGGAGCTTTCATTCAGACCTAAGTAACAAAAATCCTTTACTTTATTTATAATGTTCCCTTTCCCTTACTGAAACGTTTAGATCTTGTATTTCGGGGCCCACAAGTCATAATGTACCGCTTCGTAAAGTTTACTTTCAAATCTAAATCTTGCATAAAATTTAGAAAACTGTACAACATGCATTGCAGACCATTCGATGTGCAGGCGATTAAAACCGCATCATCATCATACAGGAGGACCGGGAGCTGTCTCAAACCCATCCTGGGGAAATCCTTTCCATTTTTTTACCAGAAAACCTTAAAGTCTGTTACTATCTAACAGAAACAAAAAAGGTGCTAAAATGCAACCCTCTCTAACTCCTCGCATAGATGGAAAAGGGGAAGACCTCTGTCCGTGCCGCCCATACTGCACCGAGATCGTTAGGTCAGTATATAGACGTTTGATTACCTCCAACAAGTTCTGATCAACCCCCAGAGGTTCAATGATCTGCCAGAGCGTCCCTCTGTTCACCAAATCAAAACCACTTGATAGCTCAATGAAAGCCAGGTGAATGGATTCTTTCCTAACAGTAACGTATTTGCTAAGAATGAGGTGCAGATTTAATGCTTGTTCGACTGTACCTAGGCTAGGTCTAAAACCGTATTGGATTGGGGGGAGGATCTCTGCTTCTGCTGCCCATTCCTCCAACCGTGGCAATAACACACTCCCCAGTATCTTAGCAGTAGAATCTATAAAATATATTGGCCTACAGCAGGTTGGATCTTGCCTGTTACCGTTTTTAAAAATGGGAACAAGTATGGGCAGTTTCCAAGATGAGGGGATATTACTTTTAACGGGTGCTTTCCCTGGTCTTAGTCGGTTTATTGCTGTATTTACCTCATGTAGCTCAAAGGATACGTCATTGATATTCAAAATAGATTCTGCAGGGCTCTGGTCGTTACATTCACCCCCATTAGGTAAGAGATTACTACCACAATGGAAAACACTCATAAAATGGTTCACCCTAACCTCTTCTGATATCAAGCAGTCATCTTCGTTAATTACATGTTCCGTGAAAAAAGGATGGTTTACCACCCTCAAAAATTGTGCTGTGTCCTTCAGTTCGGTGGCTGCCAAGAGCTCATCCCATGCTGTAGATCTAATCTCAGATCTCCTCACTGCCAAAACTGCCTTATATTTTCCCCTTGTGGATCTAACTAAGTCACGGAAAAGGGAAATAGATCTAAGGGCTATTTTTTAATTCTTTATGGGACATTGTTGAGGCAAGGTTTAAACCATCGGCAGGTCGCAGGGCCCCGGTGAGTCCTGTCACTCACTAAAGCCTCTGAAACAACAGCATAGCTTAAATGTTCAAATTCCGAAACTAGACAATCGTGGGAATGATGTTGTGACAGACGTAAATCATGGTCTCCAAATTTTGTTTAATTATTTTCTGGTTGAAAACTGGTTATTAAATGGAAATCAGAAGAGCTAATCAGGATGAAGACAATAATACTCCCTTTGGAGTTCCCTGTGAATGTGGGTGTAAATTGGATATGTGCGGCAGCCTTCTCCCTTGCATATAGAAGATCATATTTATAGATAAAAGTGTTTAAAATTTCACCTTGCTGATAGTGAATAAAATGGGCTGTCAGTTCTCTGCCCTCTATGAAATTACTGCACAGATGTGAAACTTCCTGATTACACAGTGTCATGTTAAAATCTCCAGCTCATATAATAGTTAACTCATTATCCTGGAGCTTATCAAAAGAATCAAGAAAAACTGATAGCTCCTCAAATCTTCCCTTCAGAAGATCACACGGGATATTGTTGTAAAAATGTATTAGCAGCAAGCCCTTACTCCACTCAATCAATAATAGAATAATCATAAACTATGATGAAGACCAGATTAGAGATGCCTCCATTTTAGGCAATTGTAATGAAACAAGAACCATAAACCAATTTGTGGGCAACACCAATTTTTTCTATAGCCCCAATAACAGATGATAAATAACTGGTGATTGATGGTTGGGTGATTGAGTTAAAGGGCCCTGGGCACCCTCCCCCTTTTGAAGGTTTATTTTAGTTTTTTGCCCATGACAGGTAGTGAAGAACTTTACCCTAAAGATGAAAACTGAACTTTTTCCCGGGGTAAAGAGATAAACGGGGGGGGACCCTTACCTCTCGTCTTCCCAGAAGTCAGTTTTCAGGGGGTGGCCCAGCCCAGCCTCTTTTGGATGATGACGGGCGAAGGACGTGCCCGCCCTTTGCCCGGGCTTTGCCCGGGCGTGGCTCGCACACGTCCCACGGTGAGGGGAGTCGGGCAGTGCTAAAGAGCGCACCTCAGAAGCCTGACCCCGCCCCCAGTCTCCACTACGTCGCAGGGGCCAGGCTTCCCCCTGATTGGCATCTCCTTCCTTGTCTTGCAGTGCGGGGAGTCAGGCAGCGGTAAAGAGTGCGTGCCAGAAGCCTGACCCTGCCCCCAGTCTCCACTAAGTCGGAGGGACTAGGCGTCCCCTGATTGGAGCCTTCTTCCTTGTCCCGCAGTGCGGGGAGTCAGGCAGCGCTAAAGAGCACGCGGCAGAAGCCTGACCCCGGCCCCGGTCTCCACTACATCGCAGGGGCTAGGTGTCCCCCTGATTGACGTCTCCTTCTTTGTCCTGACGTGCGTGGTGTCAGGCAGTACTAAAGAGCGCACGGCAGAAGCCTGACCCCGCCCCTGTCTCCACTACGTCGCAGGGGCTAGGGTCCCCCTGATTGGCGTTTCCTTCCTTGTCCCGCGGTGCAGGGAGTCAGGTAGCGCTAAACAGCGTGCGGTAGAAGCCTGACCCCACCCCCAGTCTCTACTACTTCGCAGGGGCTAGGCATCCCCCTGATTGGCGTCTCCTTCCTTGTCCCCATGGATTGTTTTACGTTGACTGAGACGCCGAGGGAGTTAGCAATAATAACCAATTCAAATTTCCTGAAACCCAGTTGACCGCACAATAAGGACCAGTAATTTGTGATTGCAGTTAAGTAGTTTTATTGCCAAACACTAATCAATCCAATATATATGCATGGTATGAAAATGTTAAAAAGATACAGGATTACAGCTGGCAAGCTGGAAGATTACAATTAGTTCAGTCTCATTAGATTAAGATACCAAGCAAAAGCAGCCACTGCAATACAGAATCTGTGAATTAAAAATAGGTGTTCCATAAAGAAACCCCCGTTCACTCTCCTAAACATGAATCGAATCTAAAATCACCTTATCAAAATTTGGAAATGCTAGAAGGTGTCAGCATAGTGAAGGCTTCAGTAGACGTCTTCCAGAAAAAGGGGTAAGTGTATAGCTTAAAGATTTACACTTGCAAGCATAAAAGAAGCAAAGAAGTCTATACCCCTCAAGGTATAAGGGAATCTGTCCTAACTTCTAACAGTGTAAGCATTAATTGCAACAAACAGAACCTTCAACATCAATCGTATCTTTTCCCTCCCCACCAGGACCCATCTTGTCCATTGTGTGCATTTGCAATATCTCCTGAATGTCTCATCCCACAGGACTCGCGCAGTTATTGCAACCTTGAACATCCCCTGTTCCTGTAGCCCGATGAATAGAAAACTTCACCTGCTCATTAAGTCTTAATGTCTCTTGCCAAGATTTGTCTACTCAGGCCTTACTAACAGCAAAATTAATACATATAACAATGCTTTTTTTCTCTAGCTAACAAAACCTTGAAATGCACCTGCAAAAACAAGAACACATCATCCAAGCAAAATAGATTTTAAAATTAGGGCCTTTAGTCAGGCTAACTTTAACCACCATTTAATGTGCATCAAAAAAACATGATTATACATGCACACATTTAACTAATCAGAATAAATGCTGAAGATTAATAAGGAATACATGGTTACTACTGCTAATACAACTTAGGGGGTCATTCTGACCCTGGCGGCCGGTGATCGCCAGGGTCACCGACCACGGGAGCACCGCCAACAGGCTGGCGGTGCTCCCGAGGGCATTCTGACCGCGGCGGTTCAGCCGCGGTCAGAAAGGGTAAACCAGCGGTCTCCCGCCGGTTTACCGCTGCCCCAATGAATCCTCCATGGCGGCGGAGCGCGCTCCGCCGCCATGGGGATTCAGACACCCCCTACCGCCATCCTGTTCATGGCGGGAAACCCGCCCTGGGGCCCTGGGGGCCCCTGCAGTGCTCATGCCAATGGCATGGGCACTGCAGGGGCCCCCGTTCGAGGGCCCCGCAAAGTATTTCAGTGTCTGCTTTGCAGACACTGAAATACGCGACGGGTGCAACTGCACCCGTCGCACCCCTGCAACTACGCCGGCTCAATTCTGAGCCGGCATCCTCGTTGCAGGGGCATTTCTGCTGGGCCGGCGGGCGCTCTTTTGGAGAGCGCCCGCCGGCCCAGCGGAAATGTCTGAATGGCCGCCGCGGTCTTTTGACCGCGGTGCGGTCATTCGGCGGCGGAACCTTGGCGGACGGCCTCCGCCGTCCGCCAAGGTCTGAATCACCCCCTTAGTGTGTAAATATAGAACATGAATAATGAATACATGAAAGCATGTTAAATGAACATTAGTGCACATGTTTATAAAGCTTCAATGGTTACATTTCATTAATGAGTTTAAGTGTGCACACATGTTAATATCATTAAGGCATGCATTAAATATAATGCCAAATATAAATTCGTATTTACGCAATGATAACGTGTAAAGGATGGAACCTAAATTGCAGTGCTCCAGTAAACAAGACCTCCTTTGTCAGTATATCCTTCTTATAGTTACACTCACTCAATACTTCAATTGTAGCTTTTATTTCATACCAATATATTTCCTAAATGTGTAGTATCAATAAAGAAAAAATGAAATTAAAAAGAGCACCAGTTTGTTGCACAATGGTCACCATACCTGCTGGAGTCAGACTGCAAAATTGTCTTAGAGGAAACTAGTTACACATAATGCCTTGATGAAAACATTTCCTACACATCTCAAGGTTCATAATTCTAAAGAACGTTTTAGCACTGAGAAAACTCAAGGAATAACTTAACCTAAAATAAGTTTTCAAATGTGAAAACAGTATAGTCTTTAGGCATTTAAGGAAAGGATCCTGGGAGACAATGTCCTTTAAAGCTACAGATTGGACCTTCCACAATGTAGGTTAATCAGCCATATTGTTACATGTTACAGGCATTCTTAATGAAATCAAATATTTCATTTCTACTTGTTTTATTTGTTATTTTTTTATTCTGGTCATGCCTCCGTTTGGCCTTTTTAGTGTTGTGATCATGAGGGTGAGGGAATGTAGTTTTCATTATGAACAGAACAATGATTGTAATCGAGAGACAACAAACAGAAAGAAAGAAATACATCAAAATACACTGTATGCAGACACAAAGGGTTCCTTTCTATGTAACATATAACACAATGACAACATGAGGTTTTATTTTTTCCATTTCCATAAATTCCGGAACACAGGTTTCTGGTGAGGAAAAGTTTGAAGTCCTGGTGGGTGAGGGGATTTTGACATTTCAATAATTGGCAATGACTCCAAGATTCATCAATTTAAGATGCTTTATTTTAGAGACACCCAAAGCCCAGACAGGTCAGTTTAGCTCTCACAGTTTGGTTCAGCAATGCCTTTGACAAGTTTCTATAAAGATTCTAGCATACTAATTACAGGGAAATGAGTAAACCAATTATAATAATGGGAGGGGGAAGATAAACATTCCTCTTAAGCAGATACTACACATCTTCCTCTTTACAGAGCAATGAAAAAATCTAAATTATGTTAATAACGCGGAACACGACCTGACCTAAATCCTTTTAACTTGGTTACATAAACTGTCATAATTTCCAGAGGATGTGATGTACAGGCACTTGATCTACTTAACATATCATGCCTAAAGTCACTCACACTATGATCAAACTCACTTAGTGAGGCATCTGAATCCCTGATCACATGAGCATCTGTACATCCAGAATACTTTGCCTATCTTTATTGATTCCCAATTATTCTGCTATGAGTTTTCACAGTATTGAGACAGGATTTCACTAACTTCATGGGTCTGGTAAAGTTGAACCATGCAGCATTACTCATAGGAGTTTTAACCTTTACCACATCTCTCACCTTCACATTCACCTCTCCAGCATTTTTTGATCTGTAATAGTCCTCTTTATGTCTCCTCATAGCTCATTTCCCTGAGTCTCCATGGATCTTGGGTGTCCACACTTATCCAGCCTTTTCACCATTTTATCCAACCTGAACAAGTTTTGAATTGGTACACAACTAAATCCTTTTGTGTAGGCCAGCCTGGAATGTTAGCTCCTTTATTAGAGACATAGGGGGTCATTACCACATTGGCAGTAAAAGCCGCTTACCACCGTGCAGAAGACCGTCAACACACCGCCGCGGCCGTGGAATTCTGCCACAGCTATTATGACCCACATCTCGGAATCCGACAAAATTCAGACACCCACACAAGTCCGCCACACCAAAGGTCAGTGATAAACTGGCGAAAACAAAACCTCCACCGTCACGCCAACAGAAATACGCCCACACTATCACGACACACGAATCCACGTGGCGGTCTTTCAACCGCGGTATTCCATTGGCGGTACACACCGCTGCGCTCAAAAGACACACACACATACAAAACACCGCCACATGGGACAATTCGAAATACACACCTGATACACATACACCCACCACTCCCACACACCCATTGCAATATAAAACACACACCCACATCACCCACAAACCCTTACGACCACATTTACAGAGAGAAGGCCAGAGAGAGACACCACCATCCACAAACTAGCAGCCACAGGCACACAACACCATCACCCACACAACTTCCACGCACAAAACACCACACACCACTACATATCACCACACTTATCAGCACACACACCACCCCACACATCACCTACACCACCCCATGGCACGGCAAAGACACCCCAGGTTTTCGGATCAGGAGCTCAGGGTCATGGTGGAGGAAATTGTCCGGGTAGAGCCACAGCTATTTGGATTCCAGGTGCAGCACACCTCAATTGCAAGGAAGATGGAGCTATGGCGAAGAATAGTCGACAGGGTCAACGCAGTGGGACAACACCCAAGAAATCAGGACGACATCAGGAAGAGGTGGAACGACCTATGGGGGAAGGTGCGTTCCGTGGTCTCAAGACACCACCCGGTGGTTCAGCGGACTGGTGGCGGACCCCCACCTCCTCACCCACAACTAACAACATGGGAGGAGCAGGTCTTGGCGATTCTGTATCCTGAGGGCCTCGCAGAAGTCGGTGGAGGAATGGACTCTGGTAAGTCAAATCCTAACTATTACATCCCCCACCCTAACTGCATGCTATCACATACGCCCACCCTCGCCCCCACCCCTATCACTCCAACTCCTCACAAATGTACCAATATCAGAAACCACACATCCCAACACCAAGCCCTGCATGCAACAACAACGCATGGACACTAAAGCATGCCCACTGCACATACCCATACACCCCCCTAAACCATCATCACACAAGCCACCACACAGGAATGCCAGCACTGGGGTACACGGTCACCCACCCATTGCGCACCATGACACACACAGATGCAATAATCATGCTTTTCCACCCCTGCAGGACCACTACCCAACGTCACCAGACAGGAGGGTCCAGACATCTCCACTCCACCCACAGAAGAGGCCCACATTGATGACAGCAGCTCTGACCACCTGGATCTAGATGACCAGCCCGGACCAGCGTGGGCCTCGGGACAGTCGGTTCCCCTCACACAGGCACAGGCCACCACAGACCTTCCCCCCTCTGGTAAAACCAGCACAGCACCCACCCAGCGGGCCCATTCCTCCGTCCCCAGGACACGTCAATCAGCTGTGTGTCCACCACTACAAGGAACCCAGGATAACCCACCACCCCAACAACAACAGGGACCTGGAGGCAGTGGTAGTGGGCACACGGTCCAGGGGACGGAGGCCCAGGAACACAGGGGAACTGGGAGGGTTGCTGTGCAACAGGAGGCAGACAGGCCAAGGGAACCCACTCTCCACGAGGCCCTCTCCTCCATCATGGGAGCATACCACCACTCCCAGGAGACGATGGCAACGGTCCTGGCCAAGTTTCAGGAAACCCAGCGCATGCAGGAGGAACAGTATTTGGGGTTCAGGGAGGAACTCGGAACCATCAGCACCGCCCTGGGCACCATCTTATGGGTGCTGAAGGAAATACTCAACACCAGGAGGGACACTGTGGCACTACAAGGGGCCCCTGACACTAGCATGGATGATGAACTGCCCACCACCTCCGCCGGCCCTAGTGGATGGGAGACACTGCCACAGGACCACCACACCAGCACCCCACCCCCTGCAGACGGAGAACCACCCCGCAAACGGTCCTTGAGATCCAGGAACAAGACAGAGCACGATGCCAAGACCCCCGCCAAGAAATGAGACCACCCTGATTGTCAAGCCACTGTCCCACTTTGTCACCCTGTCCATATTGAAAGTGCCCCAGCTCCACTTCCTATGCCAATATGAGCAATTCACCTGTGAGACTAATAGACTGGTCTCTGCCATGGATACTCCTCTGCCATCACCCCTCACCATTTGACTTCCCCTCCAATATTTTGTATGTAAATAAACACACCTAAAGCACCAAAAGATCTGGAGTCTGTCTGTGATTTTGAAATAGTGTATTTGCTATTACAGTGACACAATTTTTAGGAAAAAGTAATGTCAACATACCTATGTCACACAGCTCTAGTCCATGAGGAATCTAAGCAGATGACACACAGTGGGACCCACACCTGTGAAACCGTAAGGGAAAGTGACAACTCAGTGACCATACACTGGGTGAAATTGACAGACAGGATAGAGGTAGAATTGTAAAAGTACTTGTAGTAGGCAGGAATGTATTCTCACCTGTGTTTCACTGGAAATATTGCTGGATGACTGAGTCCCTGTTGTCAATGTCTTCTTCCTCTGCTTCCTCCTCATCACTGTCCACAGGCTCCACAGCTGCCACAACACCGCCATCTGGACCATCCTCCTGCAGAAAAGGCACCTGTTGTCGCAAAGCCAAGTTATGAAGCATACAGCAGGCCACGATGATCTGGCACACCTTCTTTGGTGAGTAGAATAGGGATCCACCTGTCATATGGAGGCACCTAAACCTGGCCTTCAGGAGGCCGATGGTGCGTTCGATCACCCTCCTAGTCCGCCCATGGGCCTCATTGTAGCGTTCCTCTGCCCTGGTCCTGGGATTCCTCACTGGGGTCAGTAGCCATGACAGGTTGGGGTAACCAGAGTCACCTAATAGCCACACACGGTGCCTCAGGAGTTGACCCATCACATAAGGGATGCTGCTATTCCGCATGATGTAGGCGTCATGCACTGAGCCAGGAAACATGGCATTCACATGGGAGATGTACTGGTCGGCCAAACATACCATCTGTACATTCATGGAATGATAACTCTTCCGGTTCCTGTACACCTGTTCACTCCTGTGGGGGAGGACCAAAGCCACATGGGTCCCATCAATGCACCTATGATGTTGGGGATATGTCCAAGGGCATTGAAGTCACCTTTCACTGTAGGCAAGTCCTCCACCTGAGGGAAAACGATGTAGCTCCGCATGTGTTTCAGAAGGGCCGACAACATTCTGGACAATACGTTGGAAAACATAGGCTGGGACATTCCTGATGCCATGGCCACAGTTGTTTGAAAAGACCCACTTACAAGGAAATGGAGCACTGATAGCACCTGCACTTGAGGGGGGATTCCTGTGGGATGGCGGATTGCTGACATCAGGTCTGGCTCCAACTGGGTACACAGTTCCTGGATTGTGGCACGGTCAAACCTGTAGGTGATAATCACATTTCTTTCCTCCATTGTCGACAGGTCCACCAGCGGTCGGTACACCTGAGGATTCCGCCATCTCCTCACATGTCCCAGTGGACGGTGCCTATGAAGGACAACAGCGAGCACAGAGTCAAACAACTCAGAGGTATGTACCCACAGTCTACACAGAACACGATTCATACACAAAATCTGGCCTGTATGTGTGTTGAGAGTAGGCCTAGGTATGTGTGACGCAGTTGGTAATTAGGCCATGTGGGCCCCTGAGTTGGCGGCTGCCTGACCTCTAAAGAGGTACAATGGGATGTGAGGTAACTGCGCTGGCGTTGTACACCATCGCGGTAGGCGGTAGAAGACCGCGGCGCAATGCTGCATTGGTTAACATTGGACCCTATGGGTCCCAGGAGCCAATGACGAGGTATGCCGGCGGTGATGGTACGCACCGCCGCGGACGTGACCGCCGCAGACGTAACCGCCATTTTCTAGCTGTTGAATCACTCGATACCTGACCTTCGACAGGAGAGGACCTACACTGCAAGTGCTGCTGTGACCTCGGTCTGGAAGAGACAATGGCTCGTGCGTCTGGGGAAAGGGCCCTTGCCTTCACATCGGAGGAGTTGGAGAAGCTCGTCGACGGGGTCCTCCCCCAGTACACGCTACTCTACGGTCCTCCAGACCAACAGGTAAGTACACAGGGAGCATGTTCAATGGGCTATGCCTGTGTGGAGAGGGCTGGTTGTAAGAAGGAAGGAGGCATAGTTCTGAGTGCATGAAAGACGGTGGGTGTATGTGCCACATGGCAAGGGTAGGGATGGGGGCCACTCACTTTGACGGTGCAGTTGGTAATGACTTCTCTTCTTCCCCTGTACATTTCATGTAGGTCAGCGCCCACCAGAAGAAGGATATTTGGCGTGCCATCGCCAAGGACGTCCGGTCCCTGGGGGTCCACCACAGATGGAGCACCCAGTGCCGGAAGAGATTGGAAGACATTCGCCGCTGGAGCAAGAAGACGATGGAGGCTCAGCTTGGGATGGCCTCCCAACGTGGGAGGGGTGCCCGTCGAACCATGACCCCCCCCTGATGTTCCGGATCCTGGCGGTGGCCTACCCTGAGTTGGATGGGCGCTTGAGGGCATCACAGCAGACACAAGGGGGTGAGTACACTCTCATTCAGCTGACTTTGCGCGCAGTGGAGGGGTCTGGGTGGGGGAGGAGGGCTGTGGGTTTCCCTAGGCCAGGGAGAGTTCCGTAGGATAGGCCCCTTCGTAAGGCATGGCCCTGTGGCCCCCCACCCCACCTCTGTAGAGTGCCATATACAGCTATTCATGCACCTGTGTCATCTATGTGTGCAGATGTCGTCCATAGCCTTGTAGGCCATTTCCCAGGAATTGCACTGTAGAGCCCAACAGCGCGACGTAGTGCAGGGGGCTGCTGTGTCTGTCTTGTAGCGGTAAGCCATGCACTCAACCTGTCTTTCTTCTGTTTCCCCCCTCCTTTTTTTGCGGTCTCCCTGTTCTTGTGTGCATTAGCATCATCATGCGGAGGAGCAGTGGCACCGGAGCACGAGGGAGCTGCATCCCACATGGCCATGGAGGCCCACACTATGGACTCTGAATACACCAGTGGGACAGAGGGCGAGGGCAGCACCACAGCGGTGACAGAAGCTGAAACCAGTGACACGGTCTCGTCCTCCGATGGGAGCTCCCTTGTGGTGGCGGCAACATCTGTGCCCCCCACTTCAACATGTACAGCCACCAACCCCCCTACCAGCACCGCCCTCCCAGCAGCCCCTCAGCCTTCGCCCCATGCCCGCTCACCCAGGAGGGTGGGCATCACCTTCGCCCCAGGCACCTCATCCCCTGCCCCTGTCACCTCTGCTGCCCTCAGTGAGGAGGCCATTGACCTCCTCAGGTCCCTCACTGTTGGGCAGTCTACCATTTTGAATGCCATCCAGGGTGTAGAAAGGGAGTTGCAACAAACCAATGCATTCCTGGAGGGCATTCATTCTGGTCAGGCTGCCCTTCATCGAACCTTTCAAACTCTGGCATCAGCACTGATGGCAGCCATTGTCCCTGTGTCTAGCCTCCCACCTCCAACTTCCTCCACCCAGACCCAATCCCCTGTACCTCTGCCTATCCCAAGCACACCATCAGACCAGCCTGCACACACCTCACCACACAAGGGAAGCTCAGGCAAACATAAGCACCACACATCCCACAGGCACTCACGGAAGCATCACACACATACAGACACAACAACATCCACTGCCTCCACTGTGTCCCCCTCCTCCTCGTCTCCCTCCTCCCTCCCAGTCTCGTCTACACTCACACCTGCATGCAATGCCACTACAGCCACTACGTCCCCCACCAGCACACCCACCACCACACCCCGCTCACGTGCACTCACCACCCCCACTACCATTCACACATCCCCTGTGTCCTCTCCCAGTGTGTCTGTGACGCCCCCTCTAAAGATACACAAACGCAGGCACACACCCACCCAACATACATCCACCTCACAACAGCCTCCAGCGCATGCACCTGCACCCAAAGCCACAAAACTTACACCTCCTACAACCACCACCTCTTCCTCCACTCCCAAACCCCCTCCAGCTACCCATCTCAGTGTCTCCAAACAACTTTTCCTGTCCACCCTTAACCTATTTCCCACCCCCCCCCGTCCAACTCATAGGTCCGGTACTAGCACCTCAGCCACAAAATCTCCGGGACCAGTGGTGCCTGTTGTCACAGGTATGTGGAGTGCACCGGCCACCAGGACAGCCAGTGTGTCACGGAGCCACAGCACAGCCAGTGCCCCCTCTGTGAAGCACCAGAAGTTGGCCAGTGCTCGGTGGCAGAGGGGGAAGACTCCAGCCAGCCAAGCTGCTCACAGGGGTCCCGGGGGGAGTGTGGACTCAGTTGTGACTCCTCCCAAGGTGGGGAAGGGGCAGAAGAAACCTGCAAAGTCTGGGAGGAGCAGCACGGCGGAGAAGACCGCCATCATCCCCGCTGGCCAGGAGGCCACCGCCAGCCCCATCGTCGCTGCCCAGGAGGCCACCGCCAGTCCCATCGTCGCTGCCCAGGAGGCCACCGCCAGCCCCATCGTCGCTGCCCAGGAGGCCACCGCCAGTCCCATCGTCGCTGCCCAGGAGGCCACCGCCAGCCCCATCGTCGCTGTCCAGGAGGACCCCGCCAGCCACAGCCCAGCTGCCCAGGAGGGCCCCGCCAGCCACAGCCCAGCTGCCCAGGAGGGCCCCGCCAGCCACAGCCCAGCTGCCCAGGAGGGCCCCGCCAGCCACAGCCCATCTGACCAATGAAGGACTGCCAGCCACAGCCCAGCTGGGCAATGGAGGACCGGCAAGGCAAGCACCGCTGAACAGGGCAAAGACCGCCAAGGCAAGCACCACTGAACAGGGCAAGGACCGCCAACTCAAGCACCGCTGAACAGGGAAAGCACCGCTGAAGAGGGCAAGGACTGCCAACTCAAGCACCGCTAGCCCATGGGCGGCAGGGGCAGTGACGCAACTGGGACCGTCAAGGGGTGAGTGATGCACTCTGGACACCAGTCCCCCCTCCAGAACCAGTGGAGACATGCATCCACTCCGTCTGTCCTGCACAGGATGAAGCACTCTGGGTACCAGTCCCCCTCCAGAACCAGTGGAGACCTGCATCCACTCTGTCTGTCCTGCACAGGATGAAGCACTCTAGGCACCAGTCCCCCTCCAGAACCAGTGGAGACATGCATCCACTCCGTCTGTCCTGCACAGGATGAAGCACTCTGGGCACCAAGCCCCCTCCAGAACCAGTGGAGACATGCATCCACTTGAGAGACTGTGGCTTTGCACTCCCCAGGATGCAGCAGTGGGCAACCCACCCACTGTAGAGACTTGAGAGACTGTGGCTTTGCACTCCCCAGGATGGAACAGTGGGCGATCCACCCACTGTAGAGACTTGAGAGACTGTGGCTTTGCACTCCCCAGGATGGAATAGTGGGCAATCCACCCACTGTATAGACTTGAGAGACTGTGGCTTTGCACTCCCCAGGATGCAGCAGTGGGCCATCCACCCACTGTAGGGACTTGAGAGGCTGTGGCTTTGCATTCCCCAGGATGGTACAGTGGGCAAACCACCCACTGTTGAGACTTGAGAGACTGTGGCTTTGCACTCCCCAGGATGGTACAGTGGGCAAACCACCCACTGTTGGGACTTGTGAGACTGTGGCTTTGCACTCCCCAGGATGGTACAGTGGGCAATCCACCCACTGTAGAGACTTGAGAGAGCGTGGCTTTGCACTCCCCAGGATGGCCCAGTGGGCAAACCACCCACTGTTGAGACTTGTGAGACTGTGGCTTTGCACTCCCCAGGATGGTCCAGTGGGCAAACCACCCACTGTTGAGACTTGTGAGACTGTGGCTTTGCACTCCCCAGGATGGTCCAGTGGGCAAACCACCCACTGTTGAGACTTGTGAGACTGTGGCTTTGCACTCCCCAGGATGGTACAGTGAGCAAACCACCCACTGTTGAGACTTGTGAGACTGTGGCTTTGCACTCCCCAGGATACATCAAAGGGCATGGAGCCCCCTCGTGGATCTGGCGTTGTGCACTCATCCGGCTGAGGTGCCCCCCCCTTCCCTTCCCCCTGAGGTGCCTGTTGTATTTCTATCTGATGCCCCAGCAGTGTTCTCTCCGTCATGTTCGGGTATCTTGTGTGGGCCTCACCCATGCATTTTGGGCCCAGTGGTCCACGGACTATGAATGGTGCAATACCTGGACTACTAATCGTGGTGTATATTTTGTTAATAGTGTATATATATATATATATATATATTTTGCTTACAGATTTTTAATACATTACAATGGTTACACTCATTTCCTTTTGTCTTTGCATTCTTCCATGGGGGTTCGGGGGTAGTACTGTAATGTATAGATATGCATTGGTGTGTGTGTTGTAGTGGGTGAGGGTGGGGGTGGGGGTTGGGGTGGTGCGTGTGAGTGTCCCTGTTTTTTCCCTCCCCTATGTCGTAGGAGCAGTACTCACCGTGGTCTTCGCTGCCTGCGTTGGTGCTCCTGGTACAGGAACAGGAAGACTAGCACAGGGAGAATATGAAGTTCCGGCTCCATGGTGTCCTCCTTCCTCGTGGAGTGTGTAGAGGTGAGCATTTTTCCTTCAAAATGCCTGTTTCCGCCGTGTTTTTATCCGTGTTGAATCGGCCCCGGAAAAGGTGGCGGATTGGCCTGTCATAATAGTGTGGGCGGTACATTGTCCTCCGCCTGTCTGTTGGTGGTGACCACCGCGCTGTTTGTTTGTACCGCTGTGGCGGTCGGAGTGTTAAAGCGGCTGTCTTTGTTGGCGGTTTCCGCCACGGTCGTAATTCCAAAGTTTTTACCGCCGGCCTGTTGGCGGTCTTACCGCTGCTTTAAGACCGTCCGCCAGGGTTGTAATGTCCACCATAGACTTTTCTCCCTACATATTACCCTTTTTAGTCAATGTGTCAATTAAAGTAATATTTCATTGTTATCGATTGATCCTCCTAAACTCCTGTGCTTATGTCCATTTTGCTCAAACATATCTTTGCCTTATACATCCTTTATGGTATCAACTAGGTCTTTATTTTTTGGGTCTTTTCTGATCTTTTCCACACAGGACATCATGTGTTCAATCCACTATACAACTACCAAAACTTTGAGTGGTAGATCGTCTTTTAACAAAGTAGCTTCCCTTATTCTCTCAGTGCTACAAGTGAGAAGAAACTGATCCATAATGTGTTTGTCACATAACCCACCAAATGTGCTGATAGAACCCAAATTTCTCAGTACAGAAATAAATTCTTCTTCATGTTCTCCAAATGTCGGTGTCCTTTTCCCAAAATGAGAACATTCAAGAATGATGCTAATCATAGGCAACTAATGGACAGCTAGGTTTTAGAATGCAGATCGCATATGCATTTGACCCTGAGAATTCTCATCATTCAAATCAGGCAGGAGTTTCAACGCCTCCTGACCTTCCGCACCCAAAGCGTGATGCAATAATGATATTTTTCATTCTTATACACATACAGCAACATTCTTGTTAAACACATTTTCCATTTACTCCACCATAAAGGAGATTCACCTGGATGTGCTAGAAAAAACAGTGGTGGTGTTAAATTCTGCATTGTTGTGCAAATATGTTCCAAATTGCTGAGCAATAAGAAGCACTTTGTGGTGAGAACAACTAATGCTTTGAATAAAATTACCATCTTAAAAGTCTCAATGTCAGTAACTGCTGGTGAAATAAAAAATAATAATAATTGTAACGATAATTTACACCATACTACACAAATTGCTGTGAACCACTGATGAGCAGAGACAGCACAATCCACGGGTTAATGCTCAAGTGTGTGGATCACTGTTCACTCAAGGTGCATGGATCACCGTTGTATAGCTAATAACTTAAGTGACTCACTTGTGGTGTGTGGACCAAAGCTAAGTAAGCCAAAAATCCCACAATGAAATCACTCTCAATTATCTAAACTTTCAGTCTGATCCACAGCATGCCGACACATTAGTTCATAAGAAGTCATTGCCTACCTCACTTTCAAAATTCTATGGTCAGTGGGCTGAGTTATCCTAAGAGCAAGGACAAAGCACATCGTTTGTAGCCATTGTGTTTCCTTGTTTTCACTGACAAGTAGAAATCCTGAGTGACAGTGGATAAAATGACACCTGCAACCAGATGCCTTGCTGTACTTCTAGTTGCAGGGAATCACAATGGAATGATGCAAAACTTCATGGTAAGAGAAATTAAATAAAAAAGACCTTCTTTGCAAAATGTGACACGTTTTTCACTTCTTCTGGTTACACTACTGAAATTCCAATCGGCATGCCATTTTAAAAAGTCAGGCTGTTATGAAGAAATAATTTGTAAAACGTTTTTGTGAGACAATTCTGTCACAAAAACGTTTTCAAGTTTAAATCTTCTCCTGCGATCGGTCAAGGTTAAAAACTGCAAGTTTCCATATCTTTGCAAAGTGCCAGGTTTGCCACATTAGCAAGCAAAGACTTAAATTTTGCTCACTTGCACTTTGACTTTGTTAGCAACATGCATATATCTCCCTCAGACATTCACATACTTTTTCTGCTCTGACATCATTGCTGTGGCCTTTTATATTACGTGAGTGGTTACTGTGTATTACAGTTGATGTAGCATAGTCCTATACAAAAAACAATATCTGAAATACAAATAAATTAGTGCAAAACCAAATAGAAAGCCTAACATATTGTCACCACGGGAATAGGATAATTGTGACACTGTTGACGAGACTAAGTAGATAGCTTTTTCCTCAATCCACATAACCTTTGTTCCATCATATGTGTTTAGACTGGATTTGTATTTGTTTATATGTGCCGTCTGTAGTATATAGACATGGCCATATTTATTATTTATTATATTAAAATTAAAAAAGATAAGTAAAGAATTATTTTCAATTAATGTAATTACTTAAAAAAACAGGTACATTTATATTTAAATTAAAAAAGTTATTAAAATAGTATATCATAAAATCATATTTATTTTTATGTATATATACTTCTGAACATTAAATCAAATGTATTTATATTTTTGAAAAGTTAAAATAAAATAATATACTTTAACGTTAATTCCCATTATGTTTTATTTTAAGTTCCTGGCTCTATTATTTCAATGGGAAGGTATTGAGGTACCAGTGGTTGGCCATGTGTGTTGCGAACTTTCTAGAGGCCTGAGCTGTAGTACATTTACTTTTTCAGTGTAGTAGCTTTAGAAGTGTAGTTTATAAATAGTCGTGGGATTACTTTTTTTGAGGGTGGGAGTATGTCCCCCCCTTAACCCCTCCTTAGTCCTTAGTAAACACCTATTTTTGAGCCACTCCCCACGTTACACCCTCATTTACTACTAAGCAGCAATTTTACATGTGTGAGGGTCTCCCCAAAGAAAGATTGGAGAGCTGAAGTGTTTCATTCGTAGGTCTGGATTTGCATTTTATAGTTAGTAAGTAGTGCAACTGTATGACTACTTTATGAAATACCAAATGCAGTTTGTGACTCATGTTCTCTGAGTGGATACACTGCAGAGAAAGACATCATTGGATGACTCTTGCTAAATCAGACACTGCATATTTCTTTTGTCCTTGCAAAGCATCAATGAAATTCACAATGCAATGTACCTTTTTGGGAATGACACTAAATGAGGGCAATTGCGTCCACTACCTTGGACAATGCTTCTACCTCTAAAATGTCCCACAATCTTCATATCTCCAGTTTTCCAGACTTCTGGTTTCTACCTGCCCACAAGTTGTGCTCCATTGGCCCAGATGGAAAGGAAGGTCTGCTTGCCAGGATTAGTGTTGGAAACACCCAACCTGGGCATCTGCACTCGAGCACCTGACATCCCACGTCACCTGTTGGTATATCAGAAGAGCAATGCATCTGAATGCCTTATAATGAAAGGGTGTATGCTTAACAGCCCAGATCAATATAGTGGCACCTATAATGTGGAATATCCCCTTACATCACATCCTGTTTGGTCCTTCATGATTTCCTGTTAGCTAATATGATTGAGGTATTTTAAAGCATGCCCAGTTATAAAACCGTGTCTCTCAACACTTCTGCCACCTACTTGCTTCATAGTTTTGATAATTGTTTTTTACTATATTCTGTGAAGTTCCAGGCTGTATTTCAGTTTATTTTCATGCATCTCTGCCAACACTGCCCTGCCTGCCTTCCTGACAGTCCAGTCCTTAAAGCAGGGCATGCCTATATCTGGTTCTACCAAGTTACATATCTTGCCAGTTTATTGTACCCTTTTGGATGTTTCCCCTTTATTTGTTGACATTTATAAGGGCCACTTGATAGTTTCATGCTAATTTCACCGTGGTCTGGCAATAGTTAAAAAAGGAGTTACTGTTTCGGCAGAAACATCAAACAAATACAAAGCGATAAAGGGCTGCACTCTGCAGTCTAAGTGGGTTCTTTGTTCATTGCACCTCAAATTACCATTTGGCAATGTGTCTAGTCATGTCCCTCACTTAGAGATGCCAGCATCCTAAAGTATTGAGTGATGTCCTCCCTGATTATGTTTTTGCAAATCCGTCTGTTGATAATTGCTGTACAATTGAGCGAATGAAACATGCTTGGATTAACGATGATAAGATTTGATTGAGGAAGGAAAGGGTGTCCATTTAACTACAGAGGCATACCTGTGTGCGAATGGCATTCTGTCAATCCATACTCTTTTGCATTCTGCTTGAATTCGTCCATTTTGGCAAACACATTCTAAATTACACCATATAAAGCTTATTTATTAAACGAACTAGTTTCACCAAACCAGCAGTGTCCTTTTAAGGATATTGCAAGCACTGAAGGGGAAGCAGCAACAACTTCCATAACTGGAGAAGAACTTGCCTGCTTATTCTGTGAGAATCTCCTCAGTTTTATGATTATTGCAGGTGACAGGCAAATGGTAACAAACTGGATGTAATGATGACACATCTCACAGTTTCATAAGCTTCCCATGTTGATAAGAACTGCCATCCGATAGAACAGTCCCTCTACAGCAAGTAAAAAACAGCCAGGTTCTACACAATATAATATTTCATGTACTAAATTATTCTACACTGTAAACTGTATTTTGCCATACTATGTATTATAATATATTAAACTATACCACACCACCTATACTGTACATGGTATACTGTACTGTATTGCACCATATATTTTTAACTCATTTTTAAAGACTCCAATTCCATATGCAATGATCTGTTACAAAACGCTAGTGAAAAATCTACTATGGTCACCTGTATGCTGTCCAGAGCTGACAATAGCTGACAATTTCCCCATAACTTGTGAAATATGAGTTGTGTTTTGAAGTTGGCATTTTTAGAAGAACATAAAACGTAGAATGTGTATAGTTCAATTGTGTAATTTTTCCTGGGCAGCTGGAAAACAGAGCTTGTCTGGATTGGTTCTGTGATTTATACATGGAATGAAGCTTCTTCTTCCATCTGTAATTGTGATGCTTCTTTTGGAAGGAACATTCATTTATAGTAGTGACGAGGAAGAGATCTGACCCATCATTGAGGACTAACCGAACCTGCTGTCAATTTTGGGCTGATACATTTGCATTGGAGGAAGGGCGACTGTTCCTACCTCTCTTTAAGACGCCCTTCTGAATTGAAATTTGTCATGCAAAACGGCTGTGCTCCCGCACTAGGGGCTACATTTACCTAGTTTTTTTTGTTCGCAAATGGCCTGATTCGCAGAATTGGGCCATTTGTAATGAAAAAAGCATTTTCCTATGTCCAAAACCCTATTTTGCGATTCAGTAACCTATTACCAATTTGCAAAATGTGTTTGCGACTTGCTATTAGGAAGGGGCGTACCAAGTGCGTCCCTTCCTAATAGAGACTCGCAGGGGGATGTATGATTGTTTTGTTACTGGGAATACGGTTGCAAAGCAATCGCAGTTACCCCCAATTTCAAATTGGTTGTATCCCATTCAGAAACCGAAAGGGGTCCCTATGGAACCCATTCCCCTCTGTGTATGAGGGAGCCAACATTTTTTCAGAGCAGGCAGTGATTCCACTGGCCACTGCCTGCTCTGAAAAAATGAAAAGGAAGCTTTTCATTTTTTTTGTAATGCATCCAGTTTTCTTTTAAGGAAAACGAGCTGCCTTTTAAAGAAAAAGCTTTATTTAAAAAACAGTCACAGACATGGTGGTCTGCTGACCCCAGCAGGCTAGCATCCCTGTGAGTACGCCATTCCCAAATAGGTCATAAATTGCGACCTGCCTCATGAATCTTAATGAGGAAAGTCCATTGTGACTTATTTGTGAACTGCAAACAGTGTCTGAGACACTGTTGTACATATCAGGTTTTGCGACTCGCAAACTGTGAGTCTCTAAATCTTGAAATTTGCGAGTCGCAAAACCTGCTGATTGTACATGTGGCCCTAAATTCTAGCTTCTAATTTTTATTCTGGGTGAGCATGTCTTTTGTCATTTAACGGGGACTTGTACTAGCTGCGAACACAGCTGTTTTCTTGGTGACAACACAGCAAGCTTGACAGCCATGAGCACTTAGACTCAGTGTGTAGTGCTAAAGGACAATTTTCTTGCAGGCATCTGAATCAGCTCGAGGAATGACTCATACTCCCCAGCAGTCTCTTTTTACATGTGTTTGTCTAATCTATGTGTGTGATCTGAAAACAGGAAGCTAGGTTGTTCACAGGAATCAGATATTTAAGAGCAAACTGTGCAGTATGAATTTAGCTGACCCTATGTTGCTCAGAACAATTGGAGTTTTCAATTGCTTACTTTATTTTCCACTACAAGTGTGATGCTGTCTTGTTGCTGGAAAGATACAAGAAAAAGTGCAATGTGAATTTCTATTGGTTCAGGAGATTGAACGTTGATTGGACAATGAAAAGTCTGTTCTGGTTGGTACTGGCCTGTTTGTACGGGACTGTTTGCCCTCAATGTGTGCATCAACCGATGTGTTTTAAAATCTGTGACACTGGTGACTACTTTTGTTTTCTAAGATTATTTTTCACATATCCAGATTGCAGTGACTACTTTTATTGTGTAAGAT
Source organism: Pleurodeles waltl (assembly GCF_031143425.1). Taxonomy (NCBI): domain Eukaryota; kingdom Metazoa; phylum Chordata; class Amphibia; order Caudata; family Salamandridae; genus Pleurodeles; species Pleurodeles waltl. Next base: position 697,567,204 of record NC_090442.1, on the reverse strand, counting down.
TGTTTTGTTTGAAAAAAAGAAAACATAGTTACTGACTTTCTGGAGTGTTTCATTTGACATTTACATGTCTGCTATGTACTAATCTCTGCATTGGAGTTTGAATTCACCATGTAGTCAGTTACACGTTCACATACATTTCAGGCCACTCCAGGAAAACCCATCATGCCATGGAAGGATTGGTGAGAAACATTTGAGACATATCTAAAGGCCGTAGGGGTGATGTATGTCTTGCAAAAAGAATGTTTGTGATGTTACAGCAGAGTGTGGAGGGAAGAAATGTATTACAGGTTATGAAGGTCATAGTGGAGAGGCCGACAAGGGAATCACATATAGAGCAAGAGTTAGATGACGAATATGCGTGAGCTTTGAAAGCACTTGAGGATAAGTATGGTGAAAGGACAAGTGCAGTTACTCAGAGTCTAGTTTTTCTCCTGAGTAAAGTTACCAGGTGAGACTGTCGATCAGTAAGTAGTAGTATTGTGAAATCCAACTACAACTTGCAAATATAGGGATTGACATGCAAAAGTACAACCCATGAGAACACTAATTAAAAAGGGTCAAACTCAAATTCTGCCCTAACACAAATCACGAAGTATTGGACATCCAACCAATAAGCTAATGACGCTTCTATTGTGGAGTAACTTGTTTCTGCACCTCTTAGCTTTCTAGTGACCAAAGCCACTACTCTTTCACGTCCTTTGTATGACTGTATCAAAACAACCTCCAAGCAGTGCATATTAGTATCAATGGTTATGATGGTGTGATCTTTCGAATCAATAGTTTGAGTTCTACAGCATATTTTAACATCTTCAAACCCTCAATGGTATTCATGTGGCCACACATACGTCTGAGCCACACATACTTCTGATCCTTTTTTAATAATGTTCATACGGGTTGTACTTTGTCAGAAAAGTAGTCTACAAACTTAGCTTAACAATCCACTAAGCCTAAACAAAACCGTAGTAAATCCTTATCTTGGGAACATGGAGCTTTCTAAATAGCTTTTATTAATTCAAAAGTAAGTCTTAATTCGACACTGTTAAAAGTGTGCCTTAAATATTCCACCTAGTTGATTGCAAACTTGCACTTGTCAATTTCTACTGCCTTTTCAAATTCAAATTCAAAACAATCTTTATTCGGATTTTATTCCATAAAAGATAAACGATCTCTTTAAAATAAGAAGGTTATACAATAAAATACTTCAAGATACATTACTAGTAAATAAATAGATTAAAAAAAAACTTGCTGCAACCAATTAGACGATTATTCATTCTCATATCAGAGTTTTTCTAGATAAGACAGCTTTTTCCTCTGTTCTATTGCATGTAGGATAAATTTTATCACTGCTTCACATTTCTCATTGGTGTCCAATTTAGATAGATAGTTAAAAGCTTCTCTACAATAAAATAACTTGTTAATAATAAATAGTGGTTTTAAAAATTGTTTCCTAATATCATGATAAAATTTACAAGATATAATAAAGTGCATTGTAGATTGTGCAAATCGTCCCACACAGGGGCACTTCGGTAGGCTTTTACTCCATATCCTCACCTTTGGGAAGGCTACCAAAAAGTGCAACTTTCTGAAACGTAATCTGGTCAGATAAAATCTATGCTGAGTGTTTACAACTGTCAGTAAATAATTTGGTATTACCTCGTTGTTTTCAATCATATAGAGTGCTACTGTTGATTTCATGCATTCTCTATTTTCTCTATCGCTAACCCTCCATGCCATTAATTGGTTTTTCAATTCTTTCTTACTAAATTGGAGGACTATGCCTGGGTTCTCCAAATTTGGTGCTAGATTTATGCCTTTCAACAGATCTTTTAAATGCATGAACCATGGGATTCTATCCCAATATTCTAATGTAAGACAATCTTTAATAATCTTTTGGGTAAAATGCGTCCCTTCTTTTGACCAAATACCATGCCAAGCCGACAATGCATTAATATATATTAGATCTTCCAAGGAAGGGCTACCCAGTTCCTTATGTACCATGTATGTGGAGGTGGTATTTGGGACTGCAAGTAATCTGTTAAAAAATGTGTTCTCTAGCACTTGTAATGAATGGATCTCGGGCATCAGGCCCCAAAGGGCAGAACCATATGTGATGCTGCTGATTGATTTGCTTTTGTAAATTTGCAGCATTTCCCTTAGGGGTTTATTACCAATTATTTGGGAAATCTAAAGACAGCCTCAGTTGTCCTAATATACTTCATCTTAATAATTTCTAGGTGTTGTTTCCAATGACCCATATTAGAAAATTGTATACCCAAATATGTAAATCCATTCACCTCTTCACATTTATGGCCCTTAATAAAGTAAGTTTTCTTCCTGGCCTTTCCCTGTCCACAAGTCATTACCACTGTTTTGCTCATATTCAACATCAATCTCTTTCCTCCATAAATTCCACAAAGCCCTCAATTAACCGCTGCAACCCATTTGCAGTTTGTGACAGCAGTACTGCATCATCTGCGTATAAAAGAATTGGGATAGAACATTCTCCTATTTTAGGGCTATCAATTTCTATATTTTTTAGGTGGGCATTTACTCCATTTATGTAAAGGGAAAATAGGAGAGGCACCAAAACACAACCTTGGCGTATTCCTCTCCCTATCCTAAAACCTGGGGTACACTCACCATTTCTTCCATATCTTTCCCGTGCTGTTAGATGATTGTCTAGTTGCTCCAGGAAGCGTATTATATCTGAGGGAGCACCCATATCTGTTAAAACTTTCCACAACTTGGCGTGATTCACCAAATCAAAAGCACTGCTAAGATCTGCAAAACAAAGGAACACATGACCCTTCTTTGCTATTGCATATTTACTTATTATTAGGTTAAGGTTTATACATTGTTCCAGGGTACCAACCCCAGGCCTAAATCCCAATTGGGCCTCTGTGAGTATATGATTGTTAGTTGCCCATAATTCTAATCTTTCTAAGAGTACTCTTCCCAGCAGTTTAACAGAGGTATCTAAAAGTGAAATTGGCCGATAGCATTTAGGGTTGCCTCTATCTCCCTTTTTAAAAATAGGGACAATTATGCTTTCACTCCATGTGGTTAAGATATATCCCTTTGTCACACTCAAAAAAACTTGGGTCAAAATAGGGCACCATAAATCAACATGTGTCAAATAAGCATCTACTGGCACCCTGTCAGGGCCCGGCGCCTTCCCTTTCGGGCATCTTCCCATAGCAGATTTCACTTCCCCTAGACTAACTGGTTTCAAGAAGGGTGGCTTGATTTCAATTATCCCAATATTTGATGGGTGAATAGTCAGGTTAAAACGCTAAGCAGTTTTCACAACTAAACGTCACACCTTTATTTGTTAACACCACACAAACATGCCATCCTGGAAAAACTTCACATCAGCTAGTCCCTCCAATAGTTACTGCATAATTGCTGATATAGATGTCAGCCGGAAAGGCATTTAAAAAATTGAATCTACCTTCGGAAATAACAAATGAAGTCAAGTGCTGGAATCTGGGTGTAATAGTACCCAATGGTACGCAGTTGACAAGTCAAGTGTAGAATAATTTTGTCCTACCTTCACTCTGGCCACCATCTCAATAATGTTGAGTAGATGTTGACAATTTGCATATATTGTTAAGATCACTAGGGGCACATTTACTAAGAGCTTTCACTGCCTTTGTGTCACACAAGGTGATGTAAGGCAACATAAGCTCTTAAATGGGATTTACTAACCCACACAAAACCAGTAAATCCAGAGTAACACTAGGCAGCACAAATTACTGCCTTGCGTTACTCTGCATTGAGAAGGCATTTCATGGGTGGAGCATGCTCGTTCCTATGCATCCACCCATGAATTCTGACACAATCCTAGATTTACTAAGGGATTGAATCAAAATGGTAAGCATTCCCAAGAAAGGCATATATAGGAGAAATATTTTTATTTGCCCTAACTATTTCCTCTTTTTATATGGGCTGCATTCTGCAGAACATGTAGAAAGAGGGAAATTCCTCTAAAGATTGTTTTGTGCGGGAAGGCATTTCTTCTTGCACAAAAACAATCCTGCTCGTAATGCAGGCACCCTTGAACCATGGTGCAAGGGTCACTGCAGTGGCGTCAAGCAGCACACAGAGGGCCTTCCTTCCTGCACAAAACAATCCTCCCTGTAATGCAGGAACCCTTGCACCATGGTGCAAGAGTCTTTGCATTGGTGCTAGGCAGCACACAGTAGGCCAATGCAGGGAGAGAGTAGAAATGCATCATATCTTTGTAGATATACCCCATTTTTGCTTTCTCCCTGTCATGCAACAGAGGTCAGCCAGTTGCCTTGCTGCATTGTGGTCAATCTACCCTAAAAGATCTATGCACATTCTCATCTTGCCATTGGGTTTACAGGATATAACCACAGGGCTTAACCAGTTTGATGATTGTATTGGCTTAAAAAAAGTGATCTTACCTGTAAAAACCAATGGCAGTGTGGATAGTGGGCCACTAATCATGCCTGAATGCGAGGTAATAGTAGGTGCGACTAAACTAATGGTCTTGATGGTCTCAGGTTCTGCATATACTATGGTCGGAGATCAGAACTGGTGTGAACATTTTGGTAAAGATAATGTTAAGGTAATGCCATCAGACATCAATCCAGCAGGTTCTTGCAGAACGAAGACTGATGTTTTAGGTTATGATGTTATGAGGATACCTTGCAAACAGAAATAAACTGTTGGTAAAGTCTACATCACCAAACAGGCTTACAACCTACTTGGATTGTGACATCAGGGTGATATGTGGATTTCATCAAAACATAATGCACCAGAACCATTCTTGTTTGTACCAAATGGTGGTGAACTTGACATATATCAACAGTTTCCTGAAGTATTTGCCAAAGAACTAAGGTTGTTGAAAGGATTTGTGCATAAAATTGCATTGAAAGAAAAATGCAACACCAAGGTCAAGAAAATTAAAAATCTGATGGTTGATGTACTGAAGGACAAACTTGAGAGGCTGCAGAGGTTAGTGGTCATCTGGGTTTCTTGCCCCTTTGGTACTATCACCCAAAGGTAGATGGAAGAGTGTGAGGATGTGTTTAGATCTCCGGGACCTCAACACACATATATCATGGTATATTGGCAACCACATCTGGTAGATTGGCAACCACTTCCCTATACTGCAGAAATGTTAACTGTACTTAAAGGTGCCAAATTGATCATTAGCATGAATTTGACATTAGTATATCATCAAGCTCCCTTACATGCAGAATCCCATCATCTCACCTCTTTCTTCACATGTCTCAGGGTGTACAGATTCCTGAGAATGCCTTTTTATTGGCTTATGCAGCCACACATTTTTAAGGCTAATGCAAAAAGTTTTTAGTTACAGTTTCTGTAATGTCAAAGAAAGCATTAATAAGTTACCAAGTTTTGGACATTTTGGTGCGTGCAAATGAAACATCTTGACTATGGTCTCAAGTCTTTGAGGATTGGGTGCCATGGTTTTCCATATCATTTGAGGTGAAAAAGGGTGATATAATTTGCTCCTCGCTCATGAACAGGTACATAAGAATGATATTAAGTTATTAATCAGGAGGGTTTGGCGGATTCTTGGGCTATGCATCATTTTAGGTTTTTCTTTTGGGGATCGTCTTTCACTGTAAGTATTAGCCGAAGACCTCTGGAACAAATCTACTCATGTAGAAGGAGTAAGAATTAAACCTTTAGGATTAGGTGGTGGACTTAAGCACTTTCCAATTTCATTTTGAAAGTGGAATATCTACTGGGAAATGACAATCTCATGCAGATTGCCTTTTAAGGTTTCTAAGTAAGGAGTTTGAGAGATGGTGGATACTGTTACAGCTTAGGTAAGATACAATGCCTTATTGAAGGAAGAATGGAGGCAGTCTAGAGATTATGATGAAATGTTCAAGGCTGTGTTTGAATATATCATTAGTGATTGGTCAAAGGTCCAAAATATCCCTGAACCTCTTCAGGGGTATTGAACTGTATGGGAAGAACTGGGGGATGGAGAATTAGTCAGAGGTTTGTGTTTGGTTCCTCCTATGAATTTGATAGTTAAGTACTGAACTTAACTCATGGGAGGCACTTAGGGAGAAATCTTACTAAGGCCAGTCTGCATGGAAATTACTAGTGGCCTGGCATAGATGTTCAGGTAGAAGAAGTGGTAATGGATTGCTGGCTCTGCGCTGATAATGATGAGGGTAAAATAACACACACACAGCACCAGTGTCTGTGCTCCCTGAGTCTTGGTCAAAATTATGTCTTGATATTCTGAGTCTTTTTGATTTGTTACCCCAGAATGAGCATTATGTTCTACGTCTTGCGTATTATACTTTCACATGGGTGGTGACCCAATGTGTGGAAATGGTTAACACTAAACCTGTAATTGAGTTCCTCAAGGATGAATTTGCTCGTGAATGGATACCTCGATTTATCATTATTGACAATGGATTCTTATTTGTGTCACCAGAAATTAGAGAGTTTTTGAAGTATTTGTCAATAAAGCTTTTGAAAACAGCTCTTCTCCCCAGGATAACGATGTGGCGGAATAAATGAACAGGCTGGTCAAGGCATGTCCTCAGGGCACACCTCAGGGCAACGTGATGGGCAGATCATAGCACACCTAATAGTGTGGCTTTCAAATCTCCTTTCTTGCCCATAAAGGGTAGATGTCTACAACAGCAGGTAGGGTGGTAGTGTGTTGGATAGAAACTCTGTTTATGCCTAAAGAAGACGTTATCAGAAATAAAATAAGGCCTCATTTGATGTCAGGAAATGTGCAAAACAGATCATATAGAAGTTAGGTGGTGTTGTCATTGTAAGAAATCCATAGGACTTATAGGTCTGGATTTTGATGACCATAAGGCTGTTGCAGTCCAGAGAGAACAAACCCTTTCCTTCTTTTTGGAATGAAGATAATCTTTCTTAAGCAATGAGGAAAGTTGCTGGAAATCAACATGTCCAACACAATGTGCGTTAGCTGTGATTGTGTTTTGAGCTCCCAGCTGCGACCTCACAGCCACAGAAGAAACTTTAACCTACATATATTTTATTCAGCTTCATAGCTTCATTATATTATTTTAACAATAGCCACATTTGCAGTCTTGTTTTATTTTTCTCTATCTAGCTGTTCTTTGCCTAGGTTTGCACGACGTTCTTAAACAAGACATTTCTTTCACTCTGTGCTTTCTCAAGGCTGTAGTGAGATAGGTTGCCGGCAAAATTGTTACGCTTTGTCTCCAAAGAAACAGAAACAAACACACTCTTACGTGGGGATCCTTTCTTGGAACATCAGCTGTTTTATTATAAAAACACTACTTTGACCCATGTACGTGAGAGAGAGATTCCAGCCAGATGGCCACAACTGTATGCTGATTGCTGAGTGCTTCGCTGCAGCTGCCTATGTAGACTACAGGCCTCTTGCTCAGGTATGAGGAATGATGTCTTCCCAAGGGGACCCTGAAGGGCACAATTAGAGCTTAACATGCTGTGCTCTAACTTTGCCTACGTAGGAGCTATTCTTAAAAACCGTAGTGACAGCATGGTAGCGTTATTTTTGTGTTTTACTCTCCTTGTCACAATTTTAACCCTGTCATGCTTCATTGTCCTAGTGTTTGCAATACATGCTTTATTCTCTAAGATGCAGTTACTTCAATAAAACCTTATTGAACTATACTCTGCCTCTGATTGTCCTTGCACACGTGAGATTAATGTAACTGAAAGAAACGGATGAGATCTGAGTGACCCTGATTTCCCTGAGAAGTCATTTATGTCATGCACCCGGTTTACCAATGATCCCTGCTCTTGGGTGGAGATGAGGCACTGCTAGTTAGCCAGAACAAAACCCGGATTAGGCCGACAGGTGTCACCTGGTGTGGGTTCAGACTCAGTCTCCCGCAATACAAGTGATTCTGCTGCTCAAATCCAGTAGGCTGATGCTCAGACTGTTATTGAAGATTTGCAAGTCTTTATCGGCACATATGCAGGTGCGGCTTTCCACTCAGACCAGGGCCCTGCTTTCGCCTCAAGGGCATTCAGGGATGCCATCTCTTCTCCATTTTATCTTGAGGGAAATAGTGTTGTGGAGCGATGAAATGGAGATTTAAAGCAATCCTTTGCAGCCAGAGTACTAGGTATGGGTCGTAGGTGGCTTAATCACCTTTATGGAGTCCAGAGAGCACTTAATAATCTGCCTAGAAGGTCCCTAGGGGGGTCGTACTTCATATGAGTGCCTGTTTAGAACTCAAATGTATGTTCAGGTCTTGAAGGATCCTGGCATGGAGGCGGCAGAAACACCCTTTGACATAAATTAACATGTCACTGCCTTGCAGGAATTACAACAGTTCTGTGATGACAACGCTTCTGCCAATGCTGCCTACATGGCAATTAAGGATGTACCAATAATATCTACCGGCTGGATTCCAAAGGTTGAGAATCTAGTACGTGAAAAAGTTGCTGTGAAAAAGGAGTTTGGTCCTTCCTATTGTGCACCGGTTCCAGTCCTGGGAATACATAGTACTAGAACTGTCATATTACCACTGCTGCCTGGTTCTAAAGAAAACTACATTGTCTCCATTGACAATGTCAAGTTACACCATGTGGCCGATCCTGCACAGCAGACCAAGAGAAACAACCAGTAGTACCAAAATCCCTCTCACTACTGGTAGAGATGTCCCTCTACAGGTTCTGAGCAGCAACGCTGACACCTCTCAGAGCTTGGGAAGGGTGAAAAATGATCTTGCATTAGTTCGACTAACATCTAATACAACAAGCAACATGGAAATTGCTGATCGATTTGACTCGACTTCTACGCAAACGAATGGCGTCATTTACAGTGAACCACCATGGGAGACCCCTACCAGTTCTCCTCCTTCAAATATGGCTCCAGTTTTTGCACAAACTGCTTCTGAATACTTTGCCAACATCAATTACACCTTTTCAGACTCATTTGCCTCTTCTACACCTGAACTGCCACAAACACATAAGGTGATAAATTGGCTTAAAACTAATTATTTTATTTTCCCTTGGAACTATCTGTGGCTTTCCTTGACTATATTAGCTTTCCTCCTTTGGGCTGGCTTTGTTATTACTTTCTTTCTATTAATACATGGTCATTACCTTCCTGAACGATCAACAGTTGAACTGGTGGATGAGGTCCTAAAACCCAATTTTTCTTCTCACAAAGTCTGCAGACACTTGTCTTTTGTGAACATTTCCACTATACCAATTCCTGATGGGATTGTTTGGGATAAAATCACGTTTGATATATACGGCCTGACAAAGGTAATTCAAATACCATATTTGTTTAAACATGTTACAACTATGAAATTCACAGAATTTGTAAATTTCATATAACACAAAATGTGTGAAATTCTCAACTAATTACATTTTTAAACAGGTCAATCTGTTCCAAAAAATGGATGACAAATGGATGAACATCCCTGGGTGTTAAAGGCCCATGACTGCTGAATACCCTTAAGCCTGCTTTGAAAACTGGAGCCAGCCACATGTGCATCAGGAAATGCTTGAAAACCAAATTATTTCCACTTTTATGCTAGTTAACTGTTGTGGGAACAGGGATCTTTGATGTAAGAAGGTCAGCTGAGGAGACCTAACCCTACCTGAATAAACTGCTTCTAGCCTCGCTAACTTTCTTCTTATTGAATTCTACTTTACCTTGCACCCTTAGATGGCAAGTTATACACAGTGCACTATACAAGTCCAAAATAAATAAACAACAATGCATCTTATATGAAGAACTGTAAATAGCTGTGCAACTTTTGCCAACATAGAAAGAACATTAGTTCCTAACTCTTCATGGTCTCCAACTTTACCTTTGCTTACACAGTTCTACTGTTCCTCTTTGACTGTCTCAAGTTTTCTTTAAAGTTTCATTCAACGTGGGCATCTTGTTAAATGTTTTGTTTATATTCACCACAGTTTCAGTTAAACAATATTTTTTCTATAATTGCTACTGACCTTCCTTGATCAATCAGATAGTAACAGCCTCTGGTGTGAGGTTTGAGCAATATTTTGCATCAGTTCTTCAGCACATATCTATACGTATTCTGGGAGGAAGGGATCCATGATCTTTGCAAACACACCAACATGGCAAACCAATTGGCTCATGACGTTTTGGATCAGAAATTAAACAAGCTTTGGCAAAGCCAATAGGTCTCATCTATGTGAGAGCTATTGGCTTTGCCAATATGTTTTACACTTGTTGTACACCAGCATGACTGCTGTTGAGCATGGCTAAAGGTTTGTGACATAGAGAACGGTAGTGTGGAGTGCCATGGAGTGGAGTGTCATGGAATGAATTATTGTGGAGTGGAGTAGAGTGCCGAAGAGTAGAGTGGAGTAGAGCAGTGTTGAGTGGAGTGTTATAGAGTGGAGTGGCTTAGAGAGGAGTGGCTTAAAGTGGATTGGCATTGAGTGGATTGGTGTAGAGTACAGTAAAGTGGGGTTGAGTTTCATAGAGTGGCGTAGAGTGCCATAGAATGGAGTGGCATAGAATAAAGTAGTGCTATAGAGTGATATTGTAAAATGAAACAGTGTAGAGTGGAGTACCATAGAGTGGGCTAAAGTGGTGTAGAGCGAAGTACAGTGATGTGGGGTGGGGTGGCATAGAGTAGAGGGGAGCAGTATTATAGATGAGAGTGGGGTAGCATATAGTGGAGTGGCTTAGAGTGGAGTGACATTGAGAGGCATATAGTAGAGTAGCATAGGTTGTCGTAGAGAGTAGTGTCATACAGCAGAGTGATGTAGAGTGGAGCTGAAAAAAGTAGGTTGGCATGGAGTGGAGTAGCACAAAGTAGAGTAGAGTGTTGTGGAGCAGAGTGTCACAGAGTGGAGGGGTGTAGAGTGCTGCAGAGTGAAGTAACATAGTGGTGCAAAGTGGAGTAGCGCAGAGTGGAGTTGGATAGAGTGGCTTAGGGTGGAGTGGAGTAGAGTGTCACTAAGTGGAGTGGAGTAGAGAGGAGTAAAGTGTCCTTGAGTGATGTAGAGTGGAGAAGAGTGAATTGTCATAGAGTGGAGTGGCAGAGAATGGAGTAAAGTGTCATATAGTGGAGTGGCATAAAGTGGAGAAACATGTCATAGAGTTGAGGGGCATACAGTAACAAAGAGTGGAATAGACGGTTGTAGAGTGGAATGACATAGACTGGCATATTGTTGCATACAGTGGAGTGCAGTTGAGTGGAGCAGAGTGTTGGAGAGCAAAGTGGAGTAATGTGTCATAGAGTGGAATGGTGTAGAGTGGAATAGAGTGTCATAGAGTAAAGTGAAGTGGAGTAGAGTGGAGTAGTGTATTATAGAGTGGAGTGGGGTAGAGTGGTTTGGAGTGTCATAGAATGATGTGTCATACTGGAGTAAAGTGGAATAGCATAGAGTGGAGTGGTGTGGCATATAGGGTGTCATTACAACCTTGGCGGTAAATGCCACTTACCGCCGTGCAGAAGACTGCCAACACACTGCCGCGGCAGCGGAATTCCGCCACAGCTATTATGACCCACAGCTCAGAATCGGCCAAAATTTAGACACCCGCACAAGTCCGCCACACCAAAGGTCAGTGATAAACTGTCGATAACAAAAACTCCACCGTCACGCCAACAGGAATACGCCCACACTAACTTGACCCACAAATCCACGCAGCTGTCTTTCAACCGCGGTATTCCATTGGCAGTACACACCGCCGCGCTCAAAATACACACACATTTACAAAACACAACCACATTGGACAAATCGAAATACACACACCTGAGACACATACACCACTCCCACACATCCAAGACAATATAAAACACACACCCACATCACCCACAAACCCTTACGACCACAATTGCGACTGAAGGCCAGAGAGAAACACCACCATCTACAAACTAGCATCCACAGGCACTCAACACCATCACTCACACAACATCCACGCACGTAACACCACACACCCCTAAACATCACCCCACACATCACAACACACACCACCCCACACATCACCCACACCACCCCAAGGAACTGCAACGACACCCCAGGTTCTCTGAGGAGGAGCTCAGGGTCATGGTGGAGGAAATCATCCGGGTAGAGCCACAGCTATTCGGATCACAGGTGCAGCACACCACCATAGCTAGGAAGATGGAGCTATGTCTCAGAATCGTGGACAGGGTCAACGCAGTGGGACAGCAACCAAGAACACAGGATGACACCAGGAAGAGGTGGAATGACCTATGGGGGAAGGTGTGTTCCGTGGTCTCAAGACACCACATTGCAGTTCAGAGGACTGGCGGCGGACCCTCACCTCCTCCCCCACAACTAACAACATGGGAGGAGCAGGTCTTGGCTATACTGCATCCTGAGGGCCTTGAAGGAGTAGCTGGAGGAATGGACTCTGGTAAGTCAAATCTTAACTATTACATTCCCCACCTTACCTGCATGCTATCACATACCCCCACCCTCACCCCATCACTCCAACTCCTCACATATGTCCCACTATCACAACCAACCCATCCCAACACCAAGCCCTGCATGCAACACCAAAGCATGGACACCCATCACCAATGCATGGCCACTGCACATACCCACACACACCCCTAAACAATTATCACACAAGGTCCCACACAAGAATGCAAGCACTGGGGTACAGGGTCACCCACTCATTGCACAACATGGCAAACACCGATGCAATAATCATGTCTTTACACCCCTGCAGGACCCCTACCCAACGTCACCAGACAGGAGGGTCCAGACATGTCCACTCCACCCACAGAAGAGGTCCACAGTGATGACAGCAGCTCTGTCCAACTGGATCTAGATGACCAGCCTGGCCCATCTGGGACCTCGGGACAGCGGTTCCCCTCACACTGGCACGAGCCACAACAGAGCCTCCTCCCTCTGGAAACACCAGCAAAGCACCCACCCAGCAGGCCCATACTTCTGTCCCCAGGACACGTCAAGCAGCAGTGTGTCCACCACTAGAGGGAACCCAGGCTAACCCACCACCCCAACATCACCAGGGACCTGGGGGCAGTGGTAGTGGGCACACGGTTCAGGGGACAGAGGCCCAGGAACACAGGGGAACTAGGAGGGCTGCTGTGCGACAGGGGGAGGACAGGCCCAGGGAACCCACTCTCCACGAGGCCCTCTCCAACATCATGGGAGCCTACCACCATTCCCAGAAGACAATGGCAACGGTACTGGCCAAGTTTCAGGAGACCCAGCGGCTGCTGAAGGAACAGTATTTGGGGTTCAGGGAGGAACTCAAATCCGTCAACACCACCCTGGGTACCATTGTAGGGGTGCTGAAGGAACTCGTCAACACCAGGAGGGACACTGTGGCACAAAAAGGTGCCCCTGATACTAGCCTGGACGATGAACTGCCCACCACCTCTGCCAGCGCTAGTGGACAGGAGGCACCGCCACAGGACCACAACACCAGCACCCCACCCCTGCAGATGGAGAACCACCCCGCAAGCGATCCCTGAGATCCAGGACAAAGACAGAGAACAATGCCAAGACCCCGCCAAGAAATGAGACCACCCTGATTGTCATCCTTCTGTCCCACTTTGTCACCCTGTCCATCCTTAAACTGCCCCAGCTCCACTTCCCATGCCCCTTTGGACAATGCATCTGTTAGACTAATAGACTGGACTCTGCCGTGGACATTCCTCCACCATCACCCCTGACCATTTTACAACACCCTCCAAAATTTAGCACTTAAATAAACAACCTTAAAGCACAAAACAATCTGGAGTCAGTCTGTGTTTTCGAAAATGTGTATTTGCAATAACTGTGTAAAAATGCTATATCCATTGTATTGTCAACATACCCATGTCACACAGCTCTAGTCCATGCGTGAACAAAGCAGATGTCACACAGTGGGACCCACATCTGTGAAATTGAAAGGGAAAGTGACAACTCAGGGTCCATACACTGGGTGAAAGTGACAGACAGATGAGACGTGGAACAATTGTATGAGATGTAGGAGGCAGTGATGTCTTTTTACCTGTGTCTCACTGGAAGTATTGATAAATCACCGTGTTTCTGTTGTCGATGTCCTCTTCTTCTGCTTCCTCTTCTTCACTGTCCACAGGCTCCACAGCTGCCACAACACCTCCATCTGGACCATCCTCCTGCAGAAAAGGCACCTGTCGTTGCAAAGCCAAGTTGTGAAGCATACAGCAGGCCACGATGATCTGGCACACCTTCCTTGGTGAGTAGAATAGGGAACAACCTGTCATATGGAGGCACCTGAACCTGGCCTTCAGGAGGCCGAAGGTCCTCTCTATAACCCTCCTAGTTCGCCCATGGGCCTCATTGTAGCGTTCCTCTGCCCTTGTCCTGGGATTCCTCACTGGGATCAGTCGCCATGACAGGTTGGGGTAGCCAAAGTCACCTGCAAATGTCGAGGGAAATCTGTGAGACACACACTAACTCTTAGGGACATCCCCAGACCCAGACACCTAGTCACACTGTATAGGCTCCATGTCCTCACCTAATAGCCACACACGGTGCGTCTAGAGTTGCCCCATCACATAAGGGATGCTGCAATTCCTCAAAATGTAAGCATCATGCACTGAGCCAGGAAACTTGGCATTCACATGGGAGATGTACTGGTCGGCCAAACACACCATCTGCACATTCATTGAATGGTAACTCTTCCGGTTTCTGTACACCTGTTCACTCCTGCAGGGGGGGCCAAGGCCACATATGTCCCATCAATGGCACCTATGATGTTGGGGATATGTCCCAGGGCATAGAAGTCACCTTTCACTGCTGGCAAATCCTCCACCTGAGGGAAAACGATGTAGCTGCGCAAGTGTTTCAGCAGGTCAGACAACACTCTGGACAACACGTTGGAGAACATAGGCTGGGACATCCCTGATGCTATGGCCACTATAGTTTGAAAAGACCCACTTGCCAGGAAATGGAGTACTGACAGCACCTACACTAGAGGGAGGATTCCTGTGGGATGGCGGATAGCAGACATCAGGTCTGGCTCCAAGTGGGCACACAGTTCCAGGATTGTGGCACGATCAAGTCTGTAGGTGACAATTACATGTCGCTCCTCCATTGTCGACAGGTCCACCAGCGGTCTGTACACCGGAGGATGCCGCCACCTCCTCATCTGCCCCAGCAGACATGCTCTATGGAGAAGAACAGCGAGCAGTCAACCAACACTGAGGTACGTTAACACAACTTTATTCCTCAATTTTTTAAAACCGCTATGTGCCTGTATTAGTGTGTATGCAAGGCCTAGATATGTGTGACGCATTTAAAATTAATGCCATGTGGCCCCATGAAATGGCGTCTGCCTGACCTGTAATGTGGTTCAAGGGGATATGAGGTAACTGCGCTGGCATTATATACCATCGCGGTAGGCGGTCGAAGACCGCGGCACAATCCTGCATTGGTTAACATTGGACCCTAGGGGTCTGAGGAGCCAATGACAATGTACGCTGGCGGTGACGGTACGCACCGCCGTGGACGTGACTGCCATTTTCTCTCTGTTCACTCACTTGACACCTGATCTTCGACAGGAGAGGACCTACACTGCAATTGCTGCTGTGACCTCAGTCTGGAAGAGACAATGGCTCATGTGTCTGGGGAAAGGGCCCCTGCCTTCAGCACGGAGGAGTTGGAGAAACTAGTGGATGGGGTCCTCCCCCAGTACACACTACTCTACAGTCCTCCAGACAAACAGGTAAGTACACTGTGAGCATGCCGAATGGGCAATGCCTGTGCGGAGTGGTGTGGATGGAAGATGGGGGGGGGAGAATGAGGCGTGCATGAAACAACGGTGAGTGCATGTGCGTCATGGCAAGGGTAGGGATGCGGGCCAATGACTGTGACGGTGCGGACGGTTATATCATCTCCTTTTCCCCTGTACTATTCCTGTAGGTCAGCGCCCACAAGAAGAAGGATATTTGGCGTGCCATCGCCAAGGAAGTCTGGGCCCTGGAGGTCAAACACAGATGGAGCACCCACTGCTGTAAAATATGGGAGGACATTCGCCGCTGGAACAAGAAGACGGCGGAGGCCCAGCTGGAGATGGCCTCCCAACATTGGAGGGGTGCCCGTCGCACCATGACCCCCCTGATGTTCCAGATCCTGGTGGTGGCGTAACCGGAGTTGGATGGGCGCTTGAGGGCATCACAGCAGCCACAAGGGGGTGAGTACACTCTCATTCAGCTGATTCTGCGTGCAGTTGAGGTGTCTGGGTGGGGGAGGTGGGCTGTGAGTTCCCTAGGCCAGGGCAAGGTTAGTAGACAAGGTCCTGTCGTAGGGCAGGCCATGTGGCACCCCACCCCACCTGTGTTCAGAGCCAACTACACCTAGTCAGGCTCCTGTGACTTCCATGTGTGCAGCAATCAGGCATAGGCCTTGTACCCCACGTCCCTGTGATTAATTAGGGAACTCAAAGTGCACGGCATAGTGCATGGGGCTTCTGTGTCTGTAGTGTCCGCCAACGGTGGCGGTATTGCATGCACTCAACATGTCCTTCTTCTGTCTCCCCCCCACTTTTTGTGGTTTCCCTGTTCTTGTGTGCGTTAGCATCATCAGGCAGAGGAGCAGTGGCACCAGAGCAGGAGGGAGCTGCATCCCACATGGCCCTGGAGGGCGAGACAACGGAGTCTGAAGCCACCAGTGGGACGGAGGGCGAGGGGAGCTCCACGGCAGGGACAGGAGCTGAGACCAGCCCCTCTGTGCCCACTGCATCTACAGGTACAGCCGCCAAACCCCTACCAGCACCGCCCTCCCAGCAGCCCCTCAGCGTGTGCCCCGTGGCCGCTCACCCAGGAGGGTGGGCATCTCCTTCGCCCCAGGCACCTCAGCCCCTGCCCCAGTCAGCCCTGCTGCCCTCAGTGAGGAGGCCATTGACCTCCTCAGGTCCCTCACTGTTAGGCAGTCTACCATTTTGAATGCCATCCAGGGTGTAGAGAGGCAGTTGCAACAGACCAATGCATACCTGGAGGGCATTCATTCTGGTCAGGCAGCCCAACAGCGAGCTTTTCAGACTCTGGCCTCAGCACCAATGGCAGCCATTGTCCCTGTGTCCAGCCTCCCCCCCTCCAACTTCCTCTACCCAGACCCAAACCCCTGTACCTCAGCCTATCCCAAGCACACCATCAGACCAGCATGCACACACCTCAACACACAAGGGAAGCTCTGGCAAACATAAGCACCACACATCCCACAGGCACTCACACAAGCATCATACCCATGCACACATATCAACATCCACTGCCTCCACTGTGTCCCCCTCCTCCACGTCTCCCTCCTCCCTCCCTGTCTCGTCTCCACTCACACCTCCATGCACTACATCTTCATCCACTACGTCCATCATCAGCACACCCATCACCACACCCCGCTCACGTGCAGTCACCACCCCGACTACCATTGACACATCCCCTGTATCATCTCCCATTGTGTCTGTGAGCCCACCTCCCACGGTACACAAATGCAGCCACACACCCACCCAACAGCCATCCACCTCACAACAGCCTCCAGCCCATGCACTTTCACCCAAAGTCAGCAAACGTACACCTCCTACAACCACTACCTCTTACTCCACTCCCAAACCTCCTCCATCTACCCGTCCCAGTGTGTCCGAAAAAACTTTTCCTGTCCAACCTTGACCTCTTCCCCTCACCTCCCCCACCCCTTCAGTCACCTAGTGCCCGCCTTTCCAGGTCCCAACCCAGCACCTCAGCCACAACATTAGCGGGAACAGTGGTCCCAGCAGTAACCGGCTTCTGGAGTGCGCCAAGCAGCAGGGCAGCCAGTATGCCAAGGAGCCAGACCACGGACAGTCCCCCACCTCAAAAACATAAAAAGTTGGCCAGTGCCCGGTGGGAGAAAGGCAAAACATCTACCACCAAAGCCTCTCCCAGGAGTACAGTTGGGAGTGGGAAGACAGCTGCACCACCATCCAAGGTGGGGAAGGGGCACAGAAAGACAGGCAAGTCGCCGAAAACCTGCACGGCAGACAAGACTGCCACCAGCACCGCTGCAAAGGACACCGCTGCCACCAGCACCGCTGCCAAGGACGCCGCCGCCACCAGCACCGCTGCCAAGGACACCGCCGCCACAAGCACCGCTGCCAAGGACACCGCCGCCACAAGCACCGCTGCCAAGGACACCGACGCCACCATCACCACTTCACAGGACACCGCCGCCACCAGCACCGCTGCCAAGGACACCGTCGCCACCAGCACCGCTGCCAAGGACACCGCCGCCACAAGCACCGCTGCCAAGGACACCGATGCCACCATCACCACTTCACAGGACACCGCCGCCACCAGCACCGCTGCGCAGGACACCGCCGCCACTAGCACTGCTGCCAAGGACACCGCTGCCACAAGCACTGCTGCCCAGGACACTGCCGCCACCATCACCACTTCACAGGACACCGCCGCCACCAGCACCGCTGCCAAGGACACCGTCGCCACCAGCACCGCTGCCAAGGACACCGCCGCCACAAGCACCGCTGCCAAGGACACCGATGCCACCATCACCACTTCACAGGACACCGCCACCACCAGCACCGCTTCACAGGACACCGCCGCCACCAGCACTGCTGCCAAGGACACCGCTGCCACCAGCACCGCAGGCCAATGAGCGTCAAAAGCTCCGACGCTACTGCGGCCGACATGAGCAGGATGAAGCACTCTGGGCACCAAACCCCCTCTAGAACCAGTGGAGAAAGGCATCCACTATCTCAGTCCTTGGCAGGATGAAGCACTCTGGGCACCAAGCCCCCTCCAGAACCAGTGGAGAAAGGCATCCACTACCTCAGTCCTTGGCAGGATGAAGCACTCTGGGCACCAAGCCCCCTCCAGAACCAGTGGAGAAAGGCATCCACTACCTCAGTCCTTGGCAGGATGAAGCACTCTGGGCACCAAGCCCCCTCCAGAACCAGTGGAGAAAGGCATCCACTACCTCTGTCCTTGGCAGGATGAAGCACTCTGGGCACAAGGCCCCCTCCAGAACCAGTGGAGAAAGGCATTCACTACCTCAGTCCTTGGCAGGATGAAGCACTCTGGGCACCAAGCCCCCTCCAGAACCAGTGGAGAAAGGCATCCACTACCTCAGTCCTTGGCAGGATGAAGCACTCTGGGCACCAAGCCCCCTCCAGAACCAGTGGAGAAAGGCGTCCACTACATCTGTCCTTGGCAGGATGAAGCACTCTGGGCACAAGGACCCCTCCAGAACCAGTGGGGAAAGGCGTCCACTACCTCAGTCCTTGGCAGGATGAAGCACTCTGGGCACCAAGCCCCCTCCAGAACCAGTGGAGAAAGGCATCCACTACCTCAGTCCTTGGCAGGATGAAGCACTCTGGGCACCAAGCCCCTTGGCAGGATGAAGCACTCTGGGCACAAGGCCCCCTCCAGAACCAGTGGAGAAAGGCATCCGCTACCTCAGTCCTTGGCATGATGAAGCACTCTGGGCACCAAGCCCCCTCCAGAACCAGTGGAGAAAGGCATCCACTACCTCAGTCCTTGGCAGGATGAAGCACTCTGGGCACCAATCCCCCTCCAGAACCAGTGGAGACTGTTATCCACTTGTGAGACTGTGGCTTTGCACACCCCAGGATAAAGCAGGGGGCAACCCACCCACTGGAGAGACCTGAGAGACTGTGGCTTTGCACTCCCCAGGATAAAGCAGTGGGCAAACCACCCACTTGAGAGACTTGAGAGACTGTGGCTTTGTACTCCCCAGGACCAAGCAGTGGGCAAACCACCCACTTGAGAGATTTGTGAGACTGTGGCTTTGCACTCCCCAGGATAAAGCATTGGGCAAACCACCCACTTGAGAGACTGTGGCTTTGCACTCCTCAGGATGCAGCAGTGGGCAAACCACCCATTTGAGAGACTTGAGAGACTGTGGCTTTGCACTCCCCAGGATACATCAATGGGCATGGAGCCCCCTCGTGGATCTGGCGTCGTGCACTCATCCGGCTGAGGTGCCCCACCTTCCCTTCCCCCTGAGGTGCCTATTGTATTTCGAACTGATGCCCCAACAGTGTTCTCTCCGTTTTGATCGGTTATCTTGTGTGGGCCTCGCCCATGCATTTTGGGCCCAGTGGTCCACAGACTTTAATGGTGGAATACCTTGGACTTGTATTCTTGGTGTATATATTTGTTTATAGTGTATACATATATTTTTGAGTACTGGATTTTTATAGATTACAAACGATCAAATAATTTCCTTTTGTCTTTGCATTCTTTCGGGGGGTTTGGTGGGTGTAACTGTAATGTATCATTATGTATCAGTGTGTGTGTTGTCGTGGGTGAGGGTGGGGGTGTTGGCTGTTGCGTGTGTGTGTCACTCTCTTTTCCCTCCCCCCTCCCCTGTGTCGTAGGTGCAGTACTCACTGTGGTCTTCACCACCGTCGTCTGTGCTCCTGGTAGAGGAGCAGGAAGACAAAGGCAGGGAGTATCTGGTGTTCCGGTTCCATGGCGTCCTGGTTCCTCGTGGGGTATGTGGAGGTGAGCATTTTCCCTTCCAAGTCCTGTTTCCGCCGTGTTTTTGTTTGCGGTGAATCCGAAAAGGTGGCGGATTGGACTGTTGTAATACTGTGGGCGGTACGTTGTCTTCCGCCTGTCTGTTGGCGGTTACCGCCGCAGTGTTTGTTTGTACCGCTGTGGCGGTCAGAGTGTTAAAGTGGCTGTCTATGTTGGCGGTTTCCGCCATGGTAGTGATTACATTTTTTTTACAGCCGGCCTGTTGGCGGTTTTACCGCCGCTTTAACACCGACTGCCAGGGTTGTAATGACCACCATAGTGGCATGGAGTAAAGTGGGGTAGAATTGAGCGGGATAGAGTGGAGTAGAGTGTCATAGGGGGTAGTGGCATACAGTGGAATAAAGTGTCATGGAGTGGCATAGAGTGGAGTAAAGTGTCATGGAGTGGAGTGGCATAGAGTGAAGTGTCTTAGAATGTAGTGGCATAGAGTGTAGTAGAGTTTTGAAGAGTGAAGGGGCGGAGAGTGGCATAGAGTGGAGTAGAGTATCATAGAGTGGAGTGATGTAGAGTGGGGTTGAGAGGAGTAGAGTGGAGTGGCATAGAATGGCGTATGCATGGTGTGGTAGCACACTGTGCTTACAAAAACCACATTTATTATATTTATTATCATTACATGTTGACAGGTATGCTTCATTCAATTTTCAACTGAGTTTATCACTATATTTTCACATACTTATAGGTTTGCTGAAAAAAGCTATGCAGTGCACAAATGATGGATGGAAATTGAATCACCTAGTGTATTGAGATTTTCTGTAAAATATTTGACCCCACCACACTTCAGAATTACAAAATAAATTGCTTTATTTAAGCTTTCCAAATTCTAATATATTCTGAAATATTTGTACACTGCATTTGCTGGCATTTAACTTTTGTTGTATGAAAATATAGCCTTTCCTTTCAGTCCTGAGTACTCAGCAAGAGTGCCACATAAATCCTTTCACTTTGCAGTGAGAGAAGGAAAAATAAACACCAATTTCCCTGTGAAGACAGAGCCTTACTGTTGACTTCTGTCTTTGATTGTGCAACAAATGTGTTAGGATAAAAACAAAATTTAAAGGCCTGTTTATTGCTCATTCACTTTTGAACTCCAGAATGGTATTTTTCTTCAGCATCCCCGCTGACCTACTTTAGTGCCTATGTCATCTGTGGCAGAGATAAGTAGAATTGATCAAGCAGAAAAATAGGATGCAGGAGACCTTTTCAAAGAAATACATCATGTTAACTCATGTGAACAGCATACAAGGAAGACACATTGAAACTTATATAATCTCTTAGACTACCTCATGAAAAAGAAAGAAGGAGTTCCCAGAAAGTGAGCACTCGTGGAAGAATACAAGGAGCCAGTCAGAGAAGTAGTAAATAGGCTTTGCTCCACTGGGGGGCAAATACATTCTGGACACCCTAACAAATAAAGCAAGAAAATAAATGTGATTTAAAAAACACAAAGCCAATGGTAAGCAAAAGGCGGAGTGCATTACTAGGGAAGCTTTCAGAATGTCCCCAATATGTCTTAGCAACCAGACAGCTGTGTTGTCTGGTTGCTTCAACCTAAAACTGGGTTGAATGGTCAGACAGAAAACAAAACACAGACCTGATTAAAAACATCAAACCACCCCCACATTTCAAATGGGAGAACAAGAGTATGGAGAGAATCCACCCCATTTGATGTCAGTTTCTCTGTCCATTAAATTGTGTGGGAAAATGGTGACAAATAGCACATTGCAACATAATTTTTAAAATACATAGGCTAAAGAGCTAAAGGAGTTGGAGGTAATGCTGAAGAGAACTAATGCCTTTATTCATTTTCTGATGGAAATCCACCCAGCAGCAACACACACTGGTGTTTTTTGAGGAAGTGTTTCCTCTGCAGGTAGTTTATCTCATATTAGGCACAGCCACTTTGATGGAAAAATATAACAACATTGTAAATCTAGCTCTTGGTAATAGAGGATGAACCTGGCAAAAAAGTTTCATCTTTGGAATACCACTGCATCCACAATATCTGCAAGTGCTTGAGAACATAATCAGTGCTTCCATAGACATTTTTGCCTTAACCTTTGGTCTGCCTTGACCAGATGAATTTGGGTACTTGTTTCAACCTTCCTCTTCACAAGGGAAGGGATTCTTTGACAAAACTTGTGTAATGCGGTTCTTACTTTGGTTATGGGGCTGCATGTATAGGACAGCCGCACTGCAGAGTGTGGGAAACTCAGTGCACCACACACCGAAGTAGCCGTTGGTCTCACTCCTGGCTAACTCACAGTGCCTCACCCAAATCTTTGAACCCACAGGGGTAAATGGTGATGTGGCACCCTGAACATGACACTCCAACTCCACAAGGAAGCAATGGACACAGATCGTACACCTTTCGCTCAGTTAGTCATGCATGCCAAGACGAGACACAAAGAGACAAAGTAAGTTTTCAATACATTTATTGAAACAATTGCAATCTAGTATCAAAAGCATGTGCTGCAATAATTAGGCAGATGAAACAAAGCAAGTAATCAGCATTAGGAACCGGGTAAAGAGGATAAATAACCACACCATGATGTGTGTGATTGTAGATGTTCTAGAGGTTCTAGAGATTCCTACCTAACCTTATTTCTATGTTTTAGAGCACAGTGGTTGTAATCTTCTGCCTGGCCTGATCTAAGGGATCCGCCTCAGCATCATAGCTGGATAGAATATCAGGAATGGGCCTGTTGTGTAGATGGCAATCCTCATGAAAAGCTGGATGTTCAGTATCAGCAAAACTGCCTGTCATGAAGTTAGCATCTCAGGATGGTCATGACTGTAATGCCCTCTACCCTCCTTGGGTCAGTGTGGTCAGTGTGTAGTTTCTATAATAACCCATTCCACATTGGGACCACAGTTATGATGTAATGCTGTGTCTTGAAGATAGAAGCTAGCTCCTGGACTGGCAACACAAATTAATATGTCATGTACCACATTTTACAGCCTTGGACAAAAAGTACTAATTATATGTAGTGTAAAGGTTGTTTAAATGAGCAGCGTGTTCTTTGCTTCCCTAGAGTAAAACAACTGGTAAAATGTGTAAAAGTCATCGCTAAAAGCAGTCTTGCTTACAATTAATCAAAATGTGTATAAAATGTGAGTAGGACACAAACTGTAAAAACAAGGATGCCCAACCCAGGTATTAAAAGGGCACTCACAATAACCTCCCCTTGCCAGTAATGGAGTGCAGATTCTAAGCACTTCTAAAAAGGGTAATAAAAACACTAAAATACTCCAAAAATGTTCTTTGAAAACTGCCCACACAGACAAGCACAGCATGCCTAACAAAAGCAGCCATTTGAAGTTCATAATTTAAAGTCAGGTCCAAATTAAAAGTCATCAAAGTTTTGCAAAAGGTCATCAAAAACATCAATTGAGATGGAATCCAGGAGGGACCCTGCGTCCGCTGATAATATTACCACCAAAGCCTCATCCAATGGAACAACCATAATCCAAGGCCTCATCTGCAGCTAAGGAGGCAGTGTTCCATGCTATGGCTAAAGAAAAGACGTCTGGAGCAGTAGCATCCTTGTCCATGTAAGGTGGCTCATAGTAGGCTTCATGAAGCAACCGCATTCTCATAAGACAACTCAATGAAAACATCAACAGATTCATGTTCGGAGAAAGTAACTGTTGCGGAGTAAGACACATATCTACTGCATTCTTGAAAGGGTGCTTTAAGCAACGGGAAAACATGCTTCACACAGCAGAATACTGGCCAAAAGTAACCAGTCTTTATTCAGTTCCTCCAACAGTGATGCTCCAAAATACTGCATCATGCAATCAGGACACCATTGAGGCGGTGGTAGCTCCATCACTCTTTGGCTTTGAGATGGGGCATCCATCACAGAGCAAAAACAGCAATAGAAAAATACCCCAAATTAACACCAATATCAGTGATATGTATCTAGAACAGTCAAAAATAGTAAATGGATGGCTGATGGTATTGCTCCAAAGACTGTCTGGAATGTACTTACAAAACCAGATCCTACTGCCTTAAAAAGTGCACAAACACTACAGTGTTGGCAGCATGAAAACTATGACTCACAAGTTCACCAAAGTGTCTTGGAAAGTTGTTATTTAAGAAGGATTCTTTCTCTGCTGATGGCCTTGCTACTTGTAGTTCATAGGTTTCATGAGCAGATGTAAGTGCCATTTGTTTTTGAAACAATAGTTCTTTCAGCCTCCTCAGCTTGTCGAAGTTGACATTGAAAGTAGCAATGTGTGGTCACAAAACTGCTACTTTAATCTCATGCGCGGGAGGAAATAGCATGTTTCCACAACAGATCACTATTTGAGGAACAGAAATCAACCATGGGACATCTGCTCTCATCCCACAACAGACTTGATCATTTAGCATCAAGGGCCAGATGTAGCAAAGGTTTTTACCCATTCTGTGTCTATGGGAAAAAGTGTTCGTACATATGGCCCCTAGTAACTTCCATTTAAAAGTAACTGAAACACTGAGCAAATCAAAGAGATGGGAAAACCCTTCAAGTAGCAGACTTAGTTAGCTGCAATGCAATGCCACCTGTTTACAAATCAGTGAATAGCTTACGGATGTTTCACAGTCCCTACCACTAAGAAAAGCTTCCTTTTCCCCATTTATACACTTGTAATCTAAAGGTAGTTCCCACACCTCATGAATAAAATAAAACTCGCCCCTGAACTCTCAAACCTGCCTACTGCAAAATGTTTCAAATATTAAGTAAATTGAAAGTTGATATCGCCAGGGATATCACTCCATGTACTAACCACACTGATGACAGCAACCACTGTAAAAGGCAACTTTCCAACTTTTCTATATTAAGCATGGTATATGTGACATCTTTCTTTTCAATTATCCGTTGTTTTCGTGTTAGGTTAAATGATGGAAATAACTCTTTCAAGTTTATGTGCCTCCATGACAAGCGGTTCAATTTTAGAACCTGCAAAGTCCAACTCAACTGCATAATAGACCTAAGGTGACTATGTCCATGTTATTAAAAGTGACATACCATTTTGTAATGTCTATAGAGATAGCACAATGTTGTTTAATGTGTAAATGTGAGCGGACAATATATTCATACAATTATTGACAACGACTAATGCTTTCTCTCAATTTGCTTGATCTATTTGCCTTTAACGAGCAGCAGGTTCCATTTGTGAAAGGTTCCATATTTCATTGTATATCACATACAGGAATGATTTGGAGCATTATTTCCTAGGCTCTAAGAAGAAATCTTGCAAACCTATGTCCTCAGAGAGGAGAGAGAGGTGTTCTTTAACTGCTGTCAAAGTGGAGTGCTGCAACCATTGCTGACATAATTTACCCATGCTAAATATGGTGTGTCACAACTCCATTTTGTGTCCTATGTGCTGTGGATTTAACTCGCCGGAAGATGTCATCCTTCCCTTCTGGTGCCTCACTGTCCCCAGCAGTCTAAGTCATCCTTCCCTTGCTGCACCTTCCTTTCTCGAGCACTACATGGCCCCCCCTCCCAGTAAACGTGAACCATTGAACCTCCTGTTTTAATGCTAAGCAAGGTTAGTCTGTTTAGCACCTGCAAATTATCATTTGTCTTTACAACAAATTATCCTATCTACTGTGACCCATTGAACTGTCCCATCATGCACTTGGGGTTCTGTTATACTTGTTAATGATTTCCAATTACCATTTGCACCTGCCATCTGCAAGGCCTCATATCCATTGTATGTAACATGATTTTCCCCAGGTTCATTGGAATATTCCACCTTTCCACGTGGGACATGTGCCTTTTGTAGCAATCTCCTCTTCTAGCATAAATATCCCCTCTGAACCTGCACCGGGGCATGGCCTCATTCCAGTTTTGGACAAGCATAGTCCCTGCACTCACCTGGTTCTTCCAGCACTCCAGCCTTCCAGTTCTTCCTGGTGACCCCATGATCACGGCTTCAGTGATGCTACTAGTGTGTCCTTTCATGGTTTACTATTCCACTTCCTCTTGAGCTTTTTGCACCTTAGCCTCCTGTCGTGTTTGGATTCCACTTCAACTACTAGACAAGCCTAAGTACTTTTCACTCTGGTTTGTGCACACTAATTCATAGGTTAGCAGATAATTCAAAGACTGATTACTATGAAGGCATGAGCACGTCTTTTGACATCAGACGTTGTTTGAGTATTAACCCAATAAGGCCCAGTGCTCCAGACTCTTGCACTATTGTACCTGAACTGATAGTTTGCCGCTGTTTTTCTTGACAAGTTGTATGCAGTATTTTGGGAGAAACTTCTAGAGCTTGAAGTTGTATCCGAGTTTGAAACTGAACTGTGGTTGTTTGGAGTGCCAGATAATCTCCAGTTTATTCTTGAAATGGTTTCTGCTCTCTCATGCAATATTTATGATTAAGTCTATAAGTGTACATATTGTGTAAATAATTGATAAATCATTCTGAGTTGAGAACCTAAGGGTAACATTGTCTCTTGTTGTTTTTAGTGTTCCACACCTGCATTAAGGATAACGGGGTCCAGGAAGTCCCAGTCTTACTAGGCAGTGCAAAAGACAGCAGAGCATTCCTCTCAGTGATGCAAGTTCATCTTTGCTTGTTTTATCCCACCTCCCTTCCCTTCAGGGGCAGTTGATGGAACCAGATAGTTGTTACTTGTTTCATTAAGCTGCTCCAGCTGGGATTGGAGGTCCATCATTGTCTCCCCGGGTTAGTACCAGGTGAGTGCATGACATGGTGACTATACCTGTATGTATTGTAGTGACATACCAAGGGTCCGATCGGCTTGCTTTAAAACCCGCACACAACAATAATTTGTGCCCACTGGCCACAATTACCTTCCTTTGGGACCTGAAAGTATAGAATTAAATGCACCATTCTTAGACATACCATTGAGCTTATCTTCTGCAAAAATTCACAACATTTTGCCAGTTTTCAAATTTTGTAATTCAGGGAATACTGGGCACATCCACATCTTTAACTTTTGTTAATGTGAGGCAATTTGTTTGTTTTCATTCAGAAAAGTAGTTTACAATGGTATTAAACAAGCTTTAAATAAGGCATCTATATTTTCTTCCAATAGTCATAGCCTTGTATAGCCAATTTGGAAACAAATTCATTTGAATAAATTAACTGAGTGTCGGTCAGCAAAGTTTTCCTTGCTTTAATTGTTGGAAATTTGAAGTAAAATGACTCAGGATCAGCAGGATCATGTCCAGAAAAATACATGAATTTTTCTGCAAATGCTTTGGAACTTCCCCCAGTTGGTCGTACAATGTCTCCATTGTGTATAATTAAAAACTGTACATGGGATACTTGCTCTGTGTAGGTAATGGTGTCCATAATAACATTATAACAGAACATTTTGCCATAGCTTGCAGAGTTCATGTACATATCTTCACTTTCAAATACTGTATAATGTTGGAGCTCAGAGAGCATAGAATCAACAGTTTTTACATCCCAGGTCATCCGACACAGTGCCCGGTATAATGGCATAATTCATAGACATTTTAAAAACAGACAAAATTTGAAAAGATTCAGTAGGGCCAAATATATGATATGGAACTTCATCCCAAACAATCCCATCAGGAACTGTAACAGCAGAAATATTCACAAGGGACAAGTCTCTTCGTACTTTCTGGGAAGGCAAGGCTTTAAAACCTCATCTACCATTTCAACAGCAGAGCGTTCAGGAAGATAATGCCAAAGTATGAGCAAGCAAAAGACAATGACAAATCCAATCCTCATGAAGAAAGCAAACAATGCTAGTGTAATCCACAAGTAAGATCATGGATGTATCAAATATGTGTATTTAAGACAGTTAAAAAGTTTATGTATACCATGAACAGAAGTGGTAGCAGAAGTTGAAAAAAAGTTGTCCACATTGACAAAGTATCCAGAAGGGGCATGTGCAAAAACAGAAGTCGATGCAGGAAAAAGAGAACTGATAGACTCCTCTAATGGTGTTCATCATCAATATTTCTGTTGGTTTGTGATGTAGTAGAGGACTGTAGATTCATGTCTGGGACATTTCTTGTGCCTGTTGCGGTAACTGGAATCAACAAAAGTTCCTTCTCCACCCTCCTCAACCTAGGAGAAATATTTTCAGCCTAGTTTAATGCTTGAAGAGGTATCTTCTGTATGGTAGTGAGAGGGTTTAGGGGACTACCCAGGAATTCTCGAGATCTACTGTTTAGGATTGGCCACATGAGTTAACTTTACTTGATCAATGCGGACAAAGCATTTGTATTTACAGCCAACAAGGGGTGGTTGAATCACAGTCCTGGTACTCTGTATTCGAAAAACATGCACCAGTGCTTGGTATGATGGCTCAAACTCCTTTTTCACAAAAATCTTTTCATAAACCAGATCCCCAACTTTTGGCATCTAGAGTGTAGATGTCGGTGAATCCCTCATTCCCAAAGTGGCAGTATGTGTGGTAGAATGCTCATCTCAGAAATGCTGTAATTTCTGGAAGATAGTGGGTCGTTCATTGATGTCAAAGGGGGTTTCTGCCACCACTGTGCCAGGACCATCATGAAAATGCCAAACAGGACTTCATATGGAGTACGGCCACCCAAAGATCTTCTAGGCAAATTATTTATTGCTTTCTGGACCCCATATAGGTGATGGATCCAACCCTGACCTGGACCTAATACTCTAGCTCTTAAGGGGTGATTTAACTCTCTTTTCCCTTTTAACAATCAATCAATTAATCAATCAATCAAGAGCTTATAAAGTGCACTACTCACCAATAGGATCTCAAGGCACTGGGGGTATACCTCATGGATCAGTCAAAGAGCCAGGTCTTGAGGTCCTTCCTGAACTGAGACAGCGATGGTGACTGTCTGAGGTGCGGTGGTAAGGTGTTCCATCCTTTTGCTGCCAGGTATGAAACTAATTTTCCACCTGCTGAGGACTCCTTTGTGCGAGGTATGATGGCAAGAGACTGTTGGCATGAGAGGAGCGGTCTTGAAGGGGCATACCAGTTAAAGCAGACGTGGCAGTAGTTTGGTCCATTGTCATGGAGGGCTCTGTAGGCGTGTACGAGGAGCTTGAAATTAATCCTCTACTCAATGGTGAGCCACTGGACGTTTCTTAGGTGTTCTGTGATGTGTTCTTGGAGCTGGATATTTAGGATGAGTCTTGTGGTGGCATTCTGGATCTGTTGCAGTTTGTTCAGGTTCTTCTTGGAAGTTCCAGTGTAGAGGGCATTGGTGTAGTCGAGTCTGCTTTTGACAAGGGCATGTGTCACAGTTTTCCAGCAGTCAGTTGGAATCCATTTGATGATCTTTTGTAGGAGTCGGAGTATGTGGAAGAAGATATAGGCACCAGAGTTGACATGCCTGGTCATGGTGAGCATAGAGTCAAGAATGATGCAGAGGTCATGTTTGTGGTTTGTAGGGAAGGTAGGTTCGCCAAGTGTGGAGTCGTCCCAAGCTGACGGTGAGGGTCCCATGAGGAGGATCTCGGTTTTGTCAGAGTTCAGTTTGAGGCAGTTTTCCCTCATCCAAGTGTTGGCCACAGCTTCCATGCCATCTCTGAAGTTCTTCCTGGCTGTTGATGGATTCTTTGTCAGGGAGATGATCAGTTGGGGGTCATCACTGTAAGAGACAGTATTCATCCCTTAGTTCCTGACGATGGTGGCGAGTGGGATTGTGTATATGTTGAACAGCCTGGGGCTCAGCGATGATCCCTAAGGTACTCCACATCTGATGTAGGTGGGTTCTGATTGGTGAGGTGGGAGACTGACACTCTGTGTTCTGTCAGACAGGAAGGAGTGAATCCATTAAAGAGCTTTGCCTCGTATACCTGCTGTGTGTAATCTGGGACATAGTGTACGGTGAGATACTGTATCGAAGACGGCTGAGAGATCGAGGAGGATGAGTGCTGATGTCTGTCCTTGGTCAAGGAGGGAGCATATGTCATCTGTGGCTGCGAGCATGGCGGTTTTGGTTCTGTGCTTGGTTCTTAATCCTGATTGGCAGACATCTAGGATGTTTTTGTCCCTTATGTGTTGGCGTAGCTGAGTGTTGGTTGCTTTCTCAGCGACTTTAGCTGAAAAAGGTAGCAGTGAGATGAGGCGGTAGTTCTTGAGATCAGACGGGTTGGCTGTGGGTTTCTTTAAAAGTGGGTGAATCTCAACATGCTTCCAGTCTTCGGGGTAGGTTGCTGCTTCGAGGGAGCAGTTGATGGTCTTGCAGAGTTCTGGTGCGATCGCAGCGCTGGCCTTCTTGAAGACGTAGTGTGGCAGTGTTCAGTTACGGCTCCTGATTGGATGCTTCTCATGATGGAGAGGATGTCATTCATTGTGAGGGAGGTCCAGGTGTGCAGGAGTTGAGTGGGTTTGACTTGTTCTGGTGGGGGTGTATTAGATAGGTCCAGAGCATCTTGGGGTCTGAAACTGTCATAAATGTCCATGATCTTCCTATGGAAGGAAGTGGGCTGTCTGTCTCAGAGTTCCGGAGATGGTGGGATATCGGTGGTCTCGGCCTGTGGTTTGGTAAATTCTTTGATTATGTTAAAAAGTTCTTTAGTGTTGTGAGATGTGTTGTTGATGTGTTCTTGTATGGCATCCTTCCTGGTGGTCCTGATAAGGTTATGGTGGGATCTTGTAGTGGTTTTGAAAGATGCTGCTTTTCCAGCCACCTGCATGCCCGCTTGGATTTCTGGAGTGCGGAGGTGAACAAGCTGGAGTTTTTGGAGGCATGTTTTGCTGTGGTTGTTTGGAGAAGTTCTAGGGTTTGAGCACAGTTGGTGATCCACAAGCAGAGGTTCCAGGCTGAGGTGTTGGAGTCTTTTGGGTCGGGGGCTGAGGAATTGTGAAGGTAGCTGGTGAGTTGGTGCTCTGGGAGGTGATTCCATCTTCGGTAGGCGGGATGTGTTGCTTGAGTGTGCGCTGTGGGAGTGGAGATGGAAAATGGATGCAGTGGTAGTCTGTCCAGTGAAACGGAATCACGACGCCGATGGTGACGTTGCTGCTTGCGGAAAAGATGGGGTCGAGAGTGTGTCCCGCGGTGTGCATTGGTGAAGTAACCAGTTGCTTGAGTCCAATTGTGTTTAGGTTTTGAAGTAGGATTGCACTGTTGTGGTCGCTGTGATTGTTAAAAGTTGAGGTATCCTATGAGGCAAGTGCTTGGGGGGCTATGAGATCAATGATGGTGTCGCCGAAAGCAGGTCATGGCCCAGGTGGTCTGTAAATGAGGGTGCCACGAGTGGTGGTCTTTGGGGTGGTATGCACTTGGAAGTACAGGTGCTCCATGTTGGGGGTGGATTCCTGTGTGTTCACTGTCAATCAGAGGGTGGTCTTGTGGGTGATGGCTATGCCTCTTCCAGGGCTAAAAGGGCAGTCCTTGCACACCAGCTTGTAGTCTCTAGGGATGGTGATGGCCAGGCCGGATGTTGTGTTGGTCCAAGTTCAGGGGGATGCATGTGAGGTGATCCTGAGATGGTTCTTTCATTGTTGTGGTTGGCTTTTGGTAAACAGAGCAAGTGAGATGGCAATGGCGACAGGAGAAAGGCCCATAGGTGTTCATGGGGAAGGCAGAGTGACAGCCACTCCGGCATTTGGGGTTCAGAGCTGGAGGGTCTTGGTGTTGTATTGTTGGATGTTGCGAGATCCAGGGTCCGTGGCGCTGGGTGTGGTCCAGGCACGGACGGGTGCAGATGGGCTTGCCCTTGGCCTGCCTTAGGACTGGCCACCCTGAAGAAGGTGAGGGGGGATTGGTCTGCTGGGAGGCAGGGGCAGGAAGCGCTACAAGGGTGTGGGTGGGGCTGCGCCGGCAGCAGCGACAGGGAAAACAAGAGGAGTGAAAGATAAAAAAAGAGAGTGAAGGAGAGAGATAGAGACAAAAGAGAGGCAAAGTAAGGCAGAAGAGAGAAAAAAGAGAAAAACTGACAGACTTGACTGACTCCTCGAACACAGAGCTGGCAGGCTTTGTGAGAAGAAGGGGAGCAACAGCAGTGGCCAACGAAGGGGGAGCGACGGACACTGGCCAAAAGGTCTGTTCAGTCGCCCCTCAGCGCGCAGCGGCCACTCTTGAGAAGGGGGAGATGGTGGATTTGTCAGCTGGAAGGTGAGAAGGCAGGAAGTGCTACAAGAGCAGGGGGCGGGGCCATGGGGGCAGCAGCAGGGAAAACAAGGAGAGTGAAAATGAAAAGGGAGAGTGAAGGAGAGAGAAAGAGACAAAAAAGAGACCAAGTAAAACAGAAGAGAGTAAAAAAGAGAAATACAGACAAACCTGACAGAGGAGATGTGCAAGAGCCACAGCAGCAGTGGCCAACGCAGGGGGAGTGATGGATACTGGCCAAAGGGTTGTTAGCGCGTCTTGTCCTTAGTAAGTAAACTTACAAGGGGACGCGTATAGGTCGGTTAATCTTTTGGATCAAATAGGGTATCCTAGCCAAGCAGTGTCAGTGGAAAACATCAACAACTAAACCAAACAACATTAAAGTCCAAAAACTAGTCTAATAAGAATTTCCATTCACTCAGAAGAAGGTTTAGTTTGTTTTATTCCCTATTAGTTACAATTCTAAACAAAACCTTTATTCAACAAATCTATGATTAATCAACTTTTATAAGCAACATGAGCAATAATTCATCACAATTTTATTAAGGAGCAAAGACAACATCAATCTAAAATTGGCAATTTTTATAACATTGATAAATTCAGCAATGCAAGTCAGTCAGTCAAAGTCAACATTAGTCACCCTGGTCCACTTACCTAACTCTGATTAGCATCAGCATGTGGGTCTTCATGCGGAAAACAATTTAGTCACAAATCATTAATTTGGAAAAATCTATCTAAGAGAGAAAACATGTTATAACAGTGCAGTTGGTACCTACAAAGAAGAAGCACACATTAGTCAGTCAAGTTATAGCTACCTATACAAGATAGATCAGCAACGAGTCAGTCTTTGTCTCCAGGTCATCAGTCATCAGCAAGGCTCGGGCTCACAGGAAGCTAGCCCAAGTTTCAGCCCTTCGGACAGCATCTCCTGATGCCATCAACTTTCGCCTCTCCGTTCTGAATTTTCCTCTCATGTCATGACTTTTTATTAGGGTCTCTCAGTCCGTCCCACAATTTGCCAATTGGTCAACCTTATCAGGGGTTATGACTCTAACCTATAGTTTTTGTTTACCACTTGTCTACGTTGTTTTGCGAGTCAAGTTCCATTAACATGATTGGTCCTTCTGTCGATGAGGACAGCATCCGGCTCTTCAGGTAATGAAATTGTTGCCCCCAGCTCTTAGTCAGTAGCTCCATTGTTCGACTCCTGGGAAAGTACATTTAGCCTACTCTACACATAATTGTATCAATTTGTTGTGATCGTCTCCTGTCCGCTGGTGAGTTTGCAGATTTCTCTAACAGAACTCGTCACTGAACTCTGTACGGTTCAAAGTCCTTTTCTCAGGTCCCAGTTTTCGGTGGCTCATCGCGTCTCCACGTGTTAAGCAAGCAAGGCCCAGCCCCGACCAGGCCTCTGGTTTGGCTAAGTTAAGAACACAGAGCATCATAAACATAGATTTTATCATCAGTTATGGCATATTTTTTTTATTTTTTTTACTGTCACATTATTTAATACTGTTAACGAAGATGGTGACCACTCCCCGTGGGCACATTTTGCACATTACAAGTTATTTTAAATTATTAGTTTTAAAATGTCATTCTTCTCATTAGTATGTACACGCAAATGATTAGAATATTCTCATTTTAGCATATATGCTGCAACAGTCCCTCCTCTGATGACAAAATATGTCATCACACCTTTCTTTTGTCAATCATTACAAATTACTTTCAGCTACATTTTGACTCCTTCTATTTACATTCTCCCTATAGACTCTTCTCCTGGGTTGTTCTTCCCTCCTCTGTTTAGTCTTAGCTTTTTCAATTGAATTTTGTGCCCTAATTTACTTAATCCTAATATAATAGTGATCACAATTATATCCCTTGAACTATTTTCCACAATATCCCACCCCAAATTTGACTAAATCAATTGCCTAATGTGACAAATCCATTTCCTACTTTCTCCCAAACTCCTGGTTCTTTCAACTCCTTAAAATCCTTACTTGCATTAGTTAAATTAGTAAGCAATTATTTGACTTCTTTCTCATTTGCAGGGATGTATGAACAACAGTGCTTTTCATTAATCATTTTGCAGACTCCTCTGTCTTTCGCCAACATTATGTCTAAAGCAAGCCTGTTTTGAAGCATTATAGCTTTATACGCAGCTAATTCAGTGTTTAGTAAACATATAGCTCCTGTAAAGTTAGTTAACATATTATCTACTATAGTTGACAACTTTCAAATCTTGTTCGCATTTAATATAACTGCTACTGAAGGAATTACTGCTCCAAAAATATCCCCTACTATTGCAGAGGCTGTTTCTCTTCTTTGTCTCATTCGGTGTAATTCAGTCATTTTCGTTATCTTCTTCAAATTATCTATTTGGTAGATTTTAGGAAAAACTATTCCCAAGTAACACGTTCCATACCATCCCTTAGGGAGACGGTAATAACCATTAAGTCCACAAATATAATAGATCCCAGGAATCACAGGGTCGGCACCATTCAACATGAACGTCCACTTACTCTGAAACAAAAACACATGCCTACATTCACTTGTTCCCACAAATAAAGTGTCAGTGTGTGACTTTGGCCTATATACACATAGCTTCCCTACTTGTAATGCATCTAAAGCTAATTTTCTTTTAGTTTTAATAGCAATATAAGCATAATCATTCTTGTAAGCTCTTTTCTCAACCCTTTTTCTAATTTTTCTTTTAATGCTTTTCTCCTGTCGTCAGTATGCCCAATAAAGCTCTTTTCCATGGGTGTTAGTAAGCAAGTTAAATTGTTATAATGCACATAAGCTGTGCCAAATGTTAGTGTAGGCTCAAAGAATCCTCTAGCTATCTTACTCAAATATCTAATTATAGGAACAAAAGAAAATACGAAGTCGTAATTTGAATAAAAGTACTGAAGGTACTCCTGGTTATAAAAGCGTGTTAGTAACAGACTATGGGGGTCATTACAACATTGGCGGGCGGCAACCGCCGCCCGCAAAGTTGTAACCGCTTTGGGACCGCCAATGCGGCCGCACTCCCGCGGTGCCCATTATGACATCCCCACTGGGCCGGCGGGGATATGGGCCCCAACATGGGAGCTGGCTCCAAATGGAGCCGGCAGTGTTGCGGCCGTGCAACGGGTGCAGTTGCACCCGTCGCGCTTTTCACTGTCTGCAGGGCAGACAGTGAAAAGCCGCATGGGGCCCTGTCAGGGGGCCCCTGCACTGCCCATGCCGGTGGCATGGGCAGTGCAGGGTCCCCCAGGGGCCCCACGACTCCCTGTACCACCAGCCTTTTCCTGGCGGTTCAAACCGCTAGGAAAAGGCTGGTGGTTCGGGGACTCGTAATCCCCTGGTCAGCGCTGCTAGCAGCGCTACCCTGGCGGATTACTACTGCCGGGGCCATGGTGCCGGGAAACCGCCGGCCCTGGCAGTGCGACCGCGGTGCTTCCGCCGCGGTCGTAATGACCAGGGGAGCACCGCCAGCCTGTTGGCAGTGCTTCCGTCATTTCAGCCCTGGCGGTCTTGTACCGCCAGGGTTGTAATGACCCCCTATAAGTTATACCATAAGTCAGAGGTAGACTATGATATGTAACCCCTTCTTCCACAGAGGAAGGTAATTGCATACACACAAGACAATCTTTTGCATCCATCGTTTCTACATACTCACTCAATAAACGATAAAAGACGTTAGAAGACAGTTCTCCCATTGTGTTAGTATAATCATGCAAATATTGCTCATCTAGCTGAAACTTTTCTATTGCTGTTAGTGTAGTAGTTTCATGAACAGATATAACTTTTGCCTCTTTCTTCTCATGAATTGACATTCCCACAATCTTTATTATAAACAATATTCCACACATAATCTCCATTCCTACAATCAAATATCCACAATACCTAATATGCTTCACATTATTATCTAGACTAGCCATGATCTGTAAAGAATCAGAAAGCAGAGTTTTCAACTCCTACTTAATATGCAACACAAAAATCAAAATAAAAAATAAAATAAAAAATATACTCCTTTCTTCACCCTTGACTTCACACAACAAGGCCCCTTCTTCCTTTGTCAAAATCGATTAGCAGATGGTCATCTCCAGTGTTTAAGTGTCATATCAGGCTATCAATGTCTTTTCTGGTAATCAATAATCTCAATCTAATTTTTTTATTCAACAACACAGTTCATCATTTTCCTCCTTCAAGTTGCATCAAAATACTGATTTGGGACTTCTCTGCAAAACAAAAGGACATAAACTAATTTTGCCAATCACTTGTTGCGACGTATGCCCATTCTGGTCCTGCGTATTTTTGACTTGCCACTCTCTTTCTTTTCAACCTCCTTTCCCCTGTCAGTTCTCCATCACTCAATTCATCTTTCTTTGTGGTGTCTAGTTCTTCCTCTATTGTTTCATTTATTACCAAGTCCTTTTTCTTGCTTATTTGAGATTCAGGCCAGTGATCTCCTTTCCTTATTCCTTCTGTCGACAATCTCATCAAAATCAGACTTTTCTCTTTCACTTTGTGTGATGTGCCCTCTCTTGATGGGCCTGCAACGTGTTCAGGAGGAGTCAGATCACTTTTGCTTTGACCTGCCTCATCTCTTTTCCCCCTCAGGCTCTGGCACTGCATCTTCTTGTGTTTCAGTCCTTTTTGTTTGCGCTAACACCTCTCCTGTACATTGATCTCTTGTCACTTCTGCTACATTTATTTTCTACACCCTCGTCTCTCACTGGGGTGATTGATCCTTCTTCCCCTAATTCTGAGTCTACTTCCGGCTCAACCTGTTCTGATTCTGATTCAGGTAGCTTTGCTGCTGGTGGCGTCCTCAGCAACACTTCTTCATGATCCTGAGGACTCACCACCTTTTTTGTATGGCTTGCATGTATCCAATTAGGCAATCCTGCGCACTTCACAGCTGTGGTAGTCGTCAGCACCACTTGGTATACACCTCTCCAACGTGGCTCTAGGCAGGTTTTTCGCACATGCTTTTTGATCACGACCCAGTCTCCGGCTCTCAAGTTGTGACCTGGTTCGTGGATAGGTGGCAGGGTAACGGCTTGTACCTGCTGAGAAAAAGGTTGAACCACATCAGCTAGGCCCTTGCAGTAGTCCAACACCATATCATCTATAATATTGACTAGAGCATTGGCTTGTATTGCTGGCAGTCTCATTGATCTTCCCATAAGAATCTCGTGTGGGGACAATCCTGTCTTCCTGTCAGGTACATTTCTCATTGACATCAACACTAAAGGCAATGCATCTGGCCATTTCAGGTTTGTAGCAGCGCACATTTTGGCAATCCTTGATTTCAGGGTACCATTCATTTGTTCTACCAATCCTAATGCCACTGGACGATAGCTGCAATGTAGCTTCTGTTCGTTATTGAAGTGCTTTCCCCTATCTGATTCTAAAGAGATCGGGAATCCGAATCTCAGTATCAGTTCTCTAAGGAGTAGTTTTGCAACTGTGAGACTGTCATTTCTACGTATGGGGTATGCTTCAATCCAATGACTAGACACACACACAGTCACCAACACGTACTTCAGTCCACCACATGCAGACATCTCAATGAAATCCAATTGCATTCTGCTGAATGGTCCTCCTGCTCTTCCAATGTGGCTCAAATTTACCACTGTCCCTTTTCTCACATTTAATTGCTGACAGATCACACATCTATGACACACTGTCTCAGCGGCTTGCCTAAACTTCGGATTGAACCAATCAACTTTGAACAATCTTATTATGGCATCCCTTCCAATGTGTGCCTACCCATGGTAATACTGAACCATCTGAGACAGCAGACAATTTGGTAACACCATCTGGCCCTCCTCAGATACCCAAATCTCATCTGGTCTTTGTACACATTTCAGCTTGATCCACATCTTATTCTCTTCCTTGTCTGCATTTTCTTTCAATGTTTTCAAAATCCTCTACAGTGCCAATTACTTTTAAAGCGAAATTTGCGCAACTGGTCTCTTCTTCTTGCATTAGTACCCATTTATCCTTGAATGATATACAGTTCAGGGCGCAAAATCTTGCTACCTAATCTGCATATCCATTTCCCAAGGAAATATAGTCTGGAGTTTTTTGGTGTGCACTGCATTTTACTACAGCAATCTCTTCAGGTAACTGTATTGCGTACAATAATTCTTTTATCCTGTCACCATTTCGTACTGGGGTTCCACTGGAGGTCATGAAGCCTCTTTGTGACCACAATTGACCTAAATCATGAACAATTCCAAATCCATATTGGCTATCTGTGCATATTGTCACTCGCAGCCTGGTAGAGACATAACATGCTCTAGTAAGAGCTACCAATTCTGACACTTGTGGCGAATATACACCAGGAAGCCAAGATGCTTCTAGGGTCCCTGTAATAGTACATACAGCATAACCTGCTCTCAATGTGCCTGTTCCATCTCTCAGGCATGAACCATCAACAAAAACAATTTGATCATTTTCTTCTAGTCGAGTGTCTCTGATATCAGGTCTAGGCTTGGTACAAAGATCCGTAACCTCAAGACCTTCATGCTCTATATCTTCCTCCTTTACAACTTCAACAGTGTCACTTGCCAGTAACGTTGCTGGATTCAACACTGTACATCTTTTCAAAGTAACATTTGGTGCTCCCAATATGCTCGTCTCATACCTTGTCATTCGGGCCCCCATCAAGTGCTGTGTTTTTGTTCTCGTCAGCAAAATTTAAACCGATTGTGGCACCATTACCGTCACTGGGTATCCCATGACCACTCCTTCACATTGGGAAAGACTTTGACCAACTGCGGCTACTGCTTGCAGACAACCTGGTAAAGCTGCTGCAACCAGGTCCAAGGTAGCTGAAAAAATAGGCTACTGGGTGATAAGCACCTCCATGGACCTGTGTCAAAACAGACAAAGAACAAGCATCACGTTCATGACAAAACAGTGTGAAAGGCTTTGTGTAATCAGGCATTCCCAATGCTGGAGCTCTGCACACACTCTCTCTCAATTCAGTGAAAGCCCTCATCTGATCTTCATCTAGAGTTATGGGGTCTGTAACTCTCTTGTGGGTCAACTGTTGCAAGGGCTTGGCAATCTCTGCAAAATTTGGAATCCATTGTCTACAGTATCCTACCATTCCCAGGAACAAGCGCACATCTTTCTGGGAAGTCGGTGGATTTCTCTGCAGAATCATTGTAATCCTTTCTCAGGAAATTCTCCTCAGCCCTTTCTCAATTTGATGACCCAAATATTTTATTTTTTATAACCAAATTTTATTGTTTTAGAAAAGGGTACAAGTAAAATATACAAATAACTTACAAACCTTGGTCTATTATACACCGACTGGACAGTTAATTCTGATCTAGCAATCAAGTGCTCGAGGCATCCATAAAAAGTCACTTCATTACAGTTTGCCAAGACAGAGATAGAAGAGAGAGGAGAATGTGTATACACTTGGTCTGAGCCCCTTTTACTTAGCTTAGGAGTCCAACCCATTTTCCCCAAATTCTTTCATACTTATGAGGACATCCCCTTGATTTATACACCACTTTTTCTTGGGCTGCACACCAGTCCACCCCCCTTTTCCATTTCTGAAGGGAGGGACCTTTGGTATTCTTACAAGCGGCTGCTATATCTCTCTTTGCAACCGCAGTCGCCATTCCAACCAATGTTTTATCTGTTCTAGACCCCTCCATGTCACTCATCATCCCCAATAGTATAGTTTTGGGGGTCAGTACTTGTGATGATCCCAAGGCATTATTCAGCTCTTGATTTATTCCCTTCCAGAACCTCTGAATCACGGGGCAGGACCATATCATATGATAGAAGTCAGCTTTGTCCTCTTTGCATCGTGGGCATCGACTAGAACCGAGGGCACCCATCTTGTACATTCTATCTGGAGTCAG
This sequence comes from Pleurodeles waltl, assembly GCF_031143425.1. Classification (NCBI taxonomy): domain Eukaryota; kingdom Metazoa; phylum Chordata; class Amphibia; order Caudata; family Salamandridae; genus Pleurodeles; species Pleurodeles waltl. Next base: position 697,526,773 of record NC_090442.1, on the reverse strand, counting down.
ATATGCTTTGTGTAAGAAGTAGAATTGTGTCTCCACCCAGTCTTCCTCTTCAAGTGGTCCCACCCATTTCTCCCAACCCTTCTTAAGGTGGTCTAGGTCCCCAGGTGCGTTTGTGGTCAGCATTTTATAGATTTGGGAGACCCCCTTCCTCCCCAGGCTGCCCATTAGTGTTTTGGCTTCAACCGGGTTGAACTCCGGTATTTGGGATGTTTCTTTCAAGTGCCTAGTAAGGGCATGTCGGAGCTGGAGATATTTAAAGAATTGTTTCGGGGATAGCTGGAACTCTTGCTGCATTTCTTGAAAGGACTTCATCAAACTTCCTTTCCATACATCCCCAACCAAGGATATTCCCAGTGTGTCCCAATTCCTGAATCCCTCCAACCTGGCCGTCTCTCTCAGCCAACTGCCATGCCATAGTGGTGTTTGCCGGGTAATCACTTTGCTCCAACCAGTATGCCTTAGAGCCGCTCTCCATGCCAAGAATACCGCTCTGGTGATGGGCTCTAGATCCTTGGGGATCGGAGCCCCATATAACATATCTAGTATATGGGGATATCCTAAAGCATCTAATTCAACCTGATATGCTGGGTCTGACCAACCTCAGTTGAACCAATCATGCACCACCAGGAGTTGTGTTGCAGATAGTACAGGTAGGGGTCAGCCATGCCCAATCCCCCGTCATAAACTTCTCTTCAGCAGTTCCGGGCTGCTACTCTATGTCTCGCCCCTCCCCACATAAAGGAGGTTGTGATTCCATCCAGCTTTTTAAACCACGAGCGTGGGATATTAAATGGTAAGTTCTGGACCACATATAAGAGGCGTGGTAGGATCATCATCTTGTACAGGGCTATACGGCCCAGAATATTCAGAGGCAGTGAATGCCAATGCTTAAGGTCTTCCCGTATACGAGACACCAGTGGGTTTAGATTCAGGGACCAGGACAGCTCAGGGAGCAGCGCGACCCATATCCCTAAGTATTTAAAACTTAGCCGACGCAGTGGAACGGCCCTCTGCCAGTCAAAGCAATCTCTTGTCTGTGCCAGAGGGACCAGCACCGATTTGGATGGGTTCATTTTGAGCCCCGAGGTCTCCCCGAAGTGTCGCAGTAATTGGAAGCTTCGGGGTCCGGTCACTCCCGGATCCGCCATATATAGCAGGACATCATCCGCGTATAAGGCCACTCGGTCTTCACAAGAGGGGTCCCATCTCCAACCCTGATAAATCGGATCTTCTCTCAACATTCCCGCCAATGGCTCAATGGCCAGAGCAAATAGGAGAGGGGAGAGGGGGCAGCCCTGTTGTGTTCCCCGATGTATCGGAAAGGCCGAGGACAAGACTCCATTGACCCGCACCCGTGCCATGGGTCTGGCATACAAGGACTGAACCAGTCTACGAAGCCGTGGCCCAAAGCCGGAGCACCGCAAAGGGGAATTCCCAGTCAACTGAGTCAAATGCCTTTTCAAAGTCGATGACTAGGAGAGCCAGTTGCTGGGGCAAACGGTGCCGCCTTGCAAGAGCCACCTGGAGCCTTCGTATACAGTGGCGTGTGCTACGTCCGGTCATGAAGCCGCACTGATCTGGGTGCACCAGTAAGGGCATCACCCTTTTTAGGCGGGAGGCCAGCATTGTGGCATAGATCTTTACTTCACTGTTGATGAGAGATATGGGTCTGTAGTCAGCGCAGGAGAGGGAGGGGGGTTGGGTCTTAGGCAGTACAACAATGGTGGCAATGTCTAGTCCGTCTGGAAAGAAGCCCTTTTGGTCCACCTCAGTATAGAGATTCATTAGGTGGGGAACCAGTTCCCCTTTGAGTCTTTTATAGTATTCTGGGGGAAACCCATCGGGCCCGGGAGTTTTCCCCACCCCCATTGCCGATATGGCCTCGCTGATCTCCGCCTCAGTGAACTGTTCCTCCAGAGCCCGTACATCCACAGTGGGCAGAACCGGGAGTGAAGAGTCCGCCAGGAACCCGTCTGGGGAGTCCCTAACCTCTGGACTTGTTGCTCGGTATATGAACTTATAGAATTCGGCGAATGTTTCGGCCACCTCTTGGAGCTCCACCACTCGTTCTCCTCATTCATTGCATATCTCAGGGACGATTCGGGGAGCCTGTTGTTGGGAAATCAAGCAATACAATAGTTTCCCTGTTTTATTACCCCAACCGTATACTCGAGCCGTGGAGGCGCGCCACATGTGTTTTGCCGTTTCTAGGGATAGACGACGTATTTCCTCCTGAATCAGCAAGAGGTTTCTGGTTATTTGTTCGTCTGAGTGTGATTCCTGTTCTATCTCAAGAAGAGTGGCACGAGCTTCCAGTTGAGTGATTCGGGAGTCGCGAGTGCGCTCCCGAGCACGGATCAGGCCCTTGGCTAATCCTCTCATTACTACCTTACTTGCAGCCCATAGGGTTCCCGGCGATCTCACTGAGCCCTCATTAGTGTTGAAGTAATCGCGCAACAACACCCTTAAGCTATCTACAACTTCCTCGTCTTTTAAGTGCCATGCGTTTAGTCTCCATATGGGGCGAATCAGCGGGTCGGCAAGGCCCATCCTGAGTCGAACCGGTGCGTGGTCCGAGATCCCCCACGGTAGGATCTCGATGTGGGAGAGGTGTCCACATTCCCTGGCTGACACCAACACCAGGTCTATTCTGGACTGTGTGCTGTGGGCTGCCGACCTATGTGTGAATTGTTTGCTTCTCGGGTGCCACGCCCTCCATGCATCGCAGAGCCCTGTTGATGCCATCCATTCTTCCAGACTAGTGGCCAATGCCTGTCTATGAGCTGAGGGTCCCCCGCTCGTATCTAGTCCTGGGTTTGGGACTGCATTGAAGTCACCCCCTATTACCGTTTTCCCAGGGGGTAGTTCTGCTAATAACCTTGTCAGATCTTCTAGGGTTTTACGCACCATGTTTGGGGGAGCGTAAGCACTCACAATATTCATTGTCTGGCCCTCTACCATGCCTGAGACTGCCACGTACCTCCCTAGCGGGTCTCTCCATTCTTGTCTCACCACCAAAGGTAGGGAGTGATGCAGCAGTACAGCAACCCCCCTTGAGCCTCTCGTAAACCCTGCATGGAATACCCTGTCAAATCCCTTGCGGGCTAAGAAGGGGCAGTGACTCCCCATGAGATGTGTTTCCTGCATCAGGAGTATGTTAGGTTTATGTCTATGAATGTAAGTGAGTACTGCTGATCTCTTAATCTTGTCAAGGAGCCCGTTGACGTTCCATGATATTATGTGAGTCATCCCCATTCCTCCCCTCTCACCCATCCGTACCCTGACCCCAGTGATTTCTCCCTTGGTTCTTTCCTAGTGTTTCTGTGTCTGGATGTCCTATTACTATTGTTCCCGGCCGGTAGTGGAGACCATAGACCTACATTAACTATACAGAACAATAACAACAGCCTGTTGGCTGGATAGAACCAAACAAGTCCCCCAACTCCCATCCCACCCCATACTTCCCCCCAGAAGCATCTGTCGCCCAATACCAACAGCCCATTCCCAAACATAACGAGCTGATAACTGTTAGTGTCTGAGCTATGGTGGACCCCTCCATTTTTGTGGATTAAGAAGTGTTAAGTTTTGTAATGCTTGAACCCAAGCTCCATGACCATCTCCTGGTCTTTGGTCTTTCTGTTCCAGTTTTCCTCTCTCCGGAGGAGGACTCACATCACTGGACTCTGTGAGAGATCAGTGTCATCTACTGTTCCGGGGAGCTGCTCTCCAGGATCCAGGGGGCTCCGGTTCATTTCCTTGTCTCTCGGTCTCACTTCTAACCCAGGCCTTTGGGTTGAATCTTCTGCGGAGCCTCGGGGGGAACCCGAGATCGACTCTCCCCCTTCCCTGCGCCTCCTGGAACGAGTTCTCCGGCGAGACCCCCGGGGCCGTCGCGGCTGGTTGCTCCTTTGCTGACCCGAGATTGCCAGCCGCCGTTCTCCCTCATTAAGACCCATCGGGACCTCTTCGGTTAGCCACTTCCAGGCCTGATCGGGGGATTCAAAGAAGTGGGTCTTGTTGCTGTGAACCACCCTTAGCTTGGCCGGGAAGAGAAGACGGTACGGCACCTCCATCGCCCTTAGTTTTTGTTTAATTTCTATAAACGAGCGGCATTGCATTTGAACATCTTTGGTGTAATCTGGAAACACCATAACTTTGGTCCCATCACAATACAGGTCTCCTTTTGATCTTGCCGCTTGGAGTATCGCATCTCTGTCTCTGAAGTTGAAAAGTCTAAGGATCACTGGCCTCGGTGGAGAGCCTGGAGAGGGTCTGGCCTGCAGGGCCCGATGGGCGCTTTCGATCGCAAACCAGGGTGTCAAAAGATCCCGGGGCAGCCAGGACCGGAACCAGTCCTCCAGGAATATGGCCAGGGAGGATGCGGCGGTGTTTTCGGGCAGACCCACATTTCTGAGGTTGTTGCGGCGGGATCTATTTTCAGCATCTTCTGCCCTTCGGTATAGTTCCGCTGTCCGAGTTGTTAGTGTTGATACCAGTGTTTTGAGGGCCGCCAGATCATCTTCCACCGTGGAGATCCTGGACTCCGTTTCTGCAATCCTCGCTGTAGCGTTGCGAAGATCTTGGCGTACCAGGGCCACGTCCACCCTCACCTCTCCAATTTTGCCTTCCACCGCCTCTTGGGAGGACTGTATTGCTTGAAGAATGGCTGCCAGGTCACTGTTCCCGGTTTGTTTTCTTTCGACATTTTCTGTCTTTCGGTCATCTTTCGAGGCTCCACCGGGCCCGTGGCGAATTGGTCGATACGTGTCTGCGCCGCGGCGGGGCGGGTTTGCCTATCTTTGCCCATTTTAACTACCTTGTTGGGCCTGCTTGTGGGTTATTTCCATGCCGCTTACTCCTCAATTTCTGCTGGAGTGCTCATTTCTACCATTGTGCTCACTTCCGTTCGTGTGTCTTAATTCGTCCTTTGGTCACAAGGGCCTCAGTCTTTCCTCATGCCAGCCTTGCCGATAGGATCCGTTCTTCACCTCGTCCACCTCACACCCCCTGATCTTGATCTCCCAATGACCGAGGATTATTAGTCACGGGGGGAAAGACAAGTCGCTCCCCCCTTCCTTCAAGGCCCCCGGTGTCTTCCTCAGTATGTCAGGAAGGGGGGGGGGCGGGTTAGCAGCCGCTCACCAGCGCAGAGGGGAAGAGGAGGAAGCAGCGAGAAGGCCACCACTACCTGCCTTCATCTTTCGGGGCGCTTCCAGCACTCTCCGGGTCCTCAGGTTCGTCCCAGTCCCTCCGATACGGTGCTGCCCCCCACCGTTCACAGGGGTACGGGCCTCACCCAGCCGAGGTCTCTAAGCTCTGTCGCTTCCCGTCTTCTGCGCACCTGCCATTTGGGCGCGAGACATCGTATGCCGAGGGTCTCCTCTCTCCCCCTCAGATTGCCAAGTATCGTCGGACTTGCGCGCTGTCATTATGGTTCTCTTTCTCTTCCAGGCTGGTCACTCGTGATCCCAATCACCGTCACTTCACCAGCAGCGTTTATGCGCTCGGAGCGCCTGCCATTTTGAGTGCGGGACGCTCCGTCTGTTCTCTGCTCCCCCTCAGTCTGCGAACTCCGGACTACGACTCTTTTGCCCCGGGGACTGCCCTGATCTTCCTCCGTCTCTCCCTCCTCCGGGGAGGGCTGATTTGTGCGCGTTTCTCGAGCGGATGACGGAGGGGTCCGGAGCACCTTTAAGGTGCGGCCGCCATCTTGACGCTCAAGCCACGCCCCTGATGACCCAAATATTTACCAGACTTCTGACAGTATTGCAATTTTGCAGGTGAGACCTTGTGACCAAATTCTCCCAGATGATTCAATAGGGCAATCAAATCATGTTTACACTCGTCCCTTGTTATGGATGCAATCAATAAGTCATCAATGTACTGCACTAAATTCAATTGGCAAGGTAGTTCCAATGACTCCAAATTCTTCTTCAAAATCTGATTAAACAGGGATGGTGACTCCGTATGCCCTTGTGGAAGCCTGCACCAGCTGTAGACTTTATCTAAGAATTTGAAACTGAAAAGAAACTGACTATACTCATGAAGTGGCACTGAAAAGAAAGCTTGTGACAGATCGACTACTGTGAACCACTCTGCCTCGAATGGAATGTGAAACAGTATCACTGCTGGATTGGGCACAATCGGGCAACACTTAACCACCATGTCATTCACTTTTCATAAATCCTGCAAAATTCACACTTTCCCAGAGGGCTTTTTCAGTCCCATTATCGATGAATTACATGGACTGCTCAACACTTCTTTTAGAACACCCTGTTTTAGGAAATCCCCAATTATTTGTGCCACATTCATCATCACATCCTGTGGCATATTATACTGTGGAAGTTTAGGAAATTCAACATTTGGCTTCAACGTAATTTTAATTGGCTCCACTCCCTTGATCAAACCCACCTCTTTCCCTGTCAAATCCCAGACTCTCTCTTTCACTGTTCCCAGTAAATCTGGGTGTAACTCCTTTGTGTGAACATTGGGAAAATCTCGATCAAAGGGTACTCTTCAAATGCTTCATTAAGAACCATGGCTGATGCCTGCTTTTCCTCATCATCGCTATTTGTTTGGACTTCTGTCCCTGCATCTGTGCAATTTATGGAACACTTGGGGCCATATTTATACTCCGTTTGCGCCGAAATTGCGTCGTTTTTTTTGACGCAATTTCGACGCAAAACTAACGCCAACTAACGCCATATTTATACTATGGCGTTAGAGGCGAATAGCGCCAAAGTTCCCGGAATGTGCGTCATTTTTTAGCGTGAACCCCTTCCTTGCGTTAATGATATGCAAGGGAGGCGTTCCCGTCTAAAAAATGACTCCCAGGCCTTTACGTGGTATTTATACTCCCGGGCAAAAGAGACGCCCGGGAGTTGGCGTGGCAAAAAATGGCGCATTTGCGCCACTTTTTAACGCCTGCTCAGGGCAGGCGTTAAGGGGCCTGTGGGCTCAAAATGAGCCCACAGGTGCCCTCCCATGCCCCCAGGGACCCCCCCTGCCACCCTTGCCCACCCCAGGAGGACACCCAAGGATGGAGGGACCCACCCCAGGGACATTCAGGTAAGTTCAGGTAAGTTTTATTTTTTATTTTTTATATTTTATTTTGGTGGCATAGGGGGGCCTTATTTGTGCCCCCCTACATGCCACTATGCCCAATGACCATGCCCAGGGGACATAAGTCCCCTGGGCATGGCCATTGGGCAAGGGGGCATGACTCCTATCTTTACAATGATAGGAGTCATGTTGATGGGGGATGGGCGTCGTTAAAAAATGGCGCAAGTCGGGTTAAGACGATTTTTTCGACCTAACCTGACTTGCCCCATTTTAAGACGCCCATGCGCCATTTTCCCCCTACGCCGGCGCTGTCTGGTCTACGTGGTTTCTTCCCACGCAAACCAGGCAGCGCCGGTCTGATTGCGCCGTCTAACGCCATTCCATAAATACGGCGCCCGCATGGCGCTTCAGAATGGCGTTAGACGGCGCAAAACTTTTTGACGCTAAACTGCGTTAGCGCAGTTTAGCGTCAAAAAGTATAAATATGGGCCTTGGTTTTACACAACAAATCTCTTCCTAATAAGGATACAGGACTTGAGTCACACACCACAAATCTATGTAGTCCTGTATAATTTCCAATTTCGATCTGCACTGGCTCTGTGATAGGATTCGTTAACTGCTTATTCTCCACTCCCACGACCTGCACTGTTCTTCCAGAAAGGGGTAAATCTGGTACTTCTACACTCCTCACTGTGGAGTGTGTGGCTCCAGTGTCAACCTAGAATGAGACCTTATGTCTCATTACCTTTCCCTTCACAAGTGGCCCTCTCTGATTTACCTCTAGAGATGCAGCAAGAATACAGGATCCTTCATCTGAACTGTCACTCATCCATTCATTGTTTATTTCATCCTCACTGTGAAATGGGAATTGGTGTACTGTATTGTACTGTTGTCTGACCTCTGACCATTTACCTGTTGAGTAAGCATAACCTGTTGCTGCTTCATCGGGGATTGGGGTATGTGCATTTGTTGTCTAGGCACCATAGGAATCTGCTGCTGTACCGGTGCTATGGAAGTAAATTGTGCTTGGGGCACTTGCATCTGGTCGACAGGCAAAAAGTTTTGACCTCACAGTCTGAACTGTCCTGACATCACCTTGCTGAACCATTCCTTCCTGTACCATCAACGGGCACTCCCGCTTCCAGTGTCCCACGTTTCCACAGCGGTGACATGGCAACATCCTTTCCATGCCCTGCATGTCATTCTGAACAACCACCGTATTCAGAACCAGACCACGCATCACATCCATACCACGTCCTCTACCTCTCACTTGTGGCTGAAACGCGATAGCTCTTTGTTGCGACAGCATCGGCGGAACTAAAGCTCCTTGCACTCCTGATTGTGCTGCTTTAATCTGCATCACCATTGCCTTCTCCTTCAATTTCTTTTGTTTTGATTCAGTCTCATCACTACAATATTTAGCACACTGCAGCACTTCATCAATCGGTTTAGCCTGCCAACAAATCAAATGATTCTTAATCATCTGCCCTACTTCAGGTCTTAACCCTTGAACAAATCTGAACACGAAATGCAACATGTCTTTTGGTTCGACTGCCTCCTTACTGCTGTACTTCTTGAAAGACTTTAACAATCTCTCATTATAAGTATGTATGGACTCCTTAGTTTCTTGGACTGTTCGGTCAATCCTCTGCCAATCAGTTTTTTGGAGAGATTCTAATTTTCAAAAACTCAGTAACCTTGTAATAATTTTTTATTACCTCAGGTGATGGTGCACCTGTAATCTTATGCCTCTCAGGTTCACTTGTTGGCCAGTCTACTGCCCTCTTGTATTCGGCCCATAAATCAGCTGGTGCAACTATTTCAAACAGAGTGTTCAGCTCTTCCCACAAACATTTAGAAAGTTTCACGAACCTCTCAGCCTGTTGATACCATTGGACTGGTTTCTCTCTCAATTTAGGATAGTAATTTGTAAAAGACAAAGGCCCTCAATATGATATTGGCGGTAAATGCCACTTACCACCGTGCAGAAGACCGCCAACACACCGCCGCGGAATTCCGCCACAGCTATTATGACCCACAGTTCGGAATCCGCCAAAAGTCAGACATCCACACAAGTCCGCCACACCAAAGGTCAGTGATAAACTGGCGAAAATAAAACCTCCACCGTCACGCCAACAGAAATACGCCCACACTATCACGACCCACGAATCCACGCGGCGGTCTTTCAACCACGGTATTCCATTGGCCTTACACACCGCTGCGCTCAAAATACACACTCTTACAAAACACTGCCACATTGGACAATTCCAAATACACACACCTGATACACATACACACACCACTCCCACACACTCAATACAATATAAAACACACACCCAAATCACCCACAAACCCTTACGACAACAAATCACGAACGAAAGCCAGAGAGAGACACCACCATCAACAACACTAGCATCCACAGGCACACAACACCATCACACACATAACTTCCAGGCACCTCACACAACACCCCACGACATATCAGCACACTTATCACCACACACACCACCCCACACATCACCTACACCACCCCATGGCACGGCAAAGACACCCCAGGTTCTCGGAGGAGGAGCTCAGGGTCATGGTGGAGGAAATCGTCCGGGTAGAGCCACAGCTATTCGGATCACAGGTGCAGCACACCTCCATAGCTAGGAAGATGGAGCTATGGCGAAGAATAGTGGACAGGGTCAACGCAGTGGGACAGCACCCAAGAAATTGGGAGGACATCAGGAAGAGGTGGAACGACCTATGGGGGAAGGTGTGTTCCGTGGTCTCCAGACACCACCTGGCGGTTCAGCGGACTGGCGGCGGACCCCCACCTCGTCCCCCACAACTAACAACATGGGAGGAGCAGGTCTTGGCAAGTCTGCATCCTGAGGGCCTCGTGGGAGTAGGTGGAGGAATGGACTCTGGTAAGTCAAACCTTTAACTACTTTATCCCCCACCCACCTGCATGCTATCACCTACCCCTACCCTCGCCCTCACTCCATCACTCCTACTCCTCACAAATGTCCCACTATCACAAACCACACATCCCAACACCAGGCCCTGCATGCAACACCAAAGCATGGGCACCCATCACAAAAGCATGCCCACTGCACATATCCATACACTCCCCTAAACCACCATCACACAAGGTCCCACACAGGAATGCAAGCACTGGGGTACACAGTCACCAACCCATTGCACACCTTGACACACACAGATGCAATAATCATGCCTTTATACCCCTGCAGGACCCCTACCTAACGTCACTGGACAGGAGGGTCCACACATGTCCACACCACCAACAGAAGAGGCCCACAGTGATGACAGCACCTCTGTCCAACTGGATCTAGATGACCAGCCCGGCCCATCGGGGACCTCGGGACAGTTGGTTCCCCTGACACAGTCACAGGCCACCACAGAGCTTCCCCCCTCTGGAAACACCAGCACAGCACCCACCCAGCGAGCCCATACCTCCGTCCCCAGGACACGTCAATCAGCAGTGTGTCCACCATTACAGGGAACCCAGGCTAACCCACCACCCCAACAACAACAGAGACCTGGGGACAGTGGTAGTGGGCACACGGTCCAGGGGACAGAGGCCCAGGAACACAGGGGAACTGGGAGGGCTGCTGTGCGACAGGGGGCGGACAGGCCCAGGGAACACACTCTCCACGAGGCCCTCTCCTCCACCATGGGAGCATGCCACCACTCCCAGGAGATGATGGCTACGGTACTGGCCAAGTTTCAGGAGATCCAGCGCCTGCAGGAGGAACAGTATATGGGCTTCAGGGAGGAACTTAGAACCATCAATTCCACCCTGGGCACCATCGTAGGGGTGCTGAAGGAAGTCCTCAACACCATGAGGGACACTGTGGCACTACAAGGGGCCCCTGACACAAGCCTGGACGATGAACTGCCCACCACCTCTGCCGGCGCTAGTGGACAGGAGGCACCGCCACAGGACCACCACACCAGCACCCCACCCCCTGCAGAGGGAGAACCACCTCGCAAACGGTCCCTGTGTTCCAGGAACAAGACAGAGAACGATGCCAAGACCCCTGCCAAGAAATGAGACCACCCTGATTGTCATCCCACTTTGTCACCCTTTCTATCCTTAAACTGCCATAGCTCCACTTCCTATGCCCATTTGGGCAATGCACCTGTGAAACTAATAGACTGGAATTTGCCATGGACATTCCTCCGCCATCACCCCTCACCATTTTGCTACCCCCTCCAATGTTGAGCACTGAAATAAACACCCTTAAAGCACAAAACAATCTGGAGTCTGTCTGTGATTTCAGAATACTGTATTAGCAATAACAGTGGCAAAAAGCTCTTTCATTTGTAATGTCAACATACCTATGTCACACAGCTCTAGTCCATGAGGAATCAAAGCAGATGTCACACTGTGGGACCCACATTTGTGAAATTGTGAGGGAAAGTGACAACTCAGTGACCATACACTGGGTGAAAAAGACAGACAGTAGAGAGGTAGTAGTGTTAAAGTACATGTAGTAGGCAGGTTTGTATTCTTACCTGTGTCTCACTGGAAATATTGCTGGATCACTGAGTCCCTGTTGTCCATGTCTTCTTCCTCTACTTCCTCGTCTTCACTGTCCACAGGCTCCACAGCTGCAACAACACCACCATCTGGACCATCCTCCTGCAGAAAGGGCACCTGTTGTCGCAAAGCCAAGTTGTGAAGCATACAGCAGGCCACGATGATCTGGCACACCTTCTTTGGTGAGTAGAATAGGGATCCACCTGTCATATGGAGGCACCGGAACCTCGCCTTCAGGAGGCCGAAGGTGCGTTTGATCACCCTCCTAGTTCGCCCGTGTGCCTCATTGTAGCGTTCCTCTGCCCTTGTCCTGGGATTCCTCACTGGGGTCAGTAGCCATGACAGGTTGGGGTAACCAGAGTCACCTGCAAATGGCAAGGGACAACTGTTAGACACACACTAACCTGGAGGGATATCCCCAGACCCACACAACCATTCCCACTGACTAGCTTCCAGGTGCTCACCTAATAGCCACACACGGTGCCTCTGGAGTTGACCCATCACATAAGGGATGCTGCTATTCCGCAGAATGTAAGCGTCATGCACTGAGCCAGGGAACATGGCATTCACATGGGAGATGTACTGGTCTGCCAAACATACCATCTGAACATTCATCAATTGATAACTCTTCCAGTTTCTGTACACCTGTTCACTCCTGTGGGGGGGACCAAAGCCACATGTGTCCCATCAATGGCACCTATGATGTTGGGGATATGTCCCAGGGCATAGAAATCACCTTTCACTGTAGGCAAATCCTCCACCTGAGGGAAAACAATGTAGCTCCGCATGTGTTTCAGCAGGGCAGACAACACTCTTGACAACACATTGGAAAACATAGGCTGGGACATCCCTGATGCTATGGCCACTGTTGTTTGAAATGACCCACTTGCAAGGAAATGGAGCACTGACAGCACCTGCACTTGAGGGGGGATTCCTGTGCACCGCTGAACAGGGCACCGCCGTCTCAAGCACCACTGAACAGGGCACCGCCGCCTCAAGCACCGCTGAACAGTGCACCGCCTTCTCAACCACCGCAGAACAGGGCACCACCGCCTCAAGCACCGCTGAACAGGGCACCGCCGACTCAAGCACCGCTGGCCCATGAGCGCCAAGGGCACTGACGCTACTGAGTCCGTCACGGGCAGGATGAAGCACTCTGGGCACCATGCCCCCTCCAGAACCAGTGGAGAGATCCATCCACTACCTCTGTCCTTAGCAGGATGAAGCACTCTGGGCACAAGGCCCCCTCCAGAACCAGTGGAGAGGTACATCCACTACCTCTGTCCTTAGCAGGATGAAGCACTCTGGGCACCATGCCCCCTCCAGAACCAGTGGAGAGATACATCTACTACCTCTGTCCTTAGCAGGATGAAGCATTCTGGGCACAAGCCCCTCTCCAGAACCAGTGGAGAGATCCATCCACTACCTCTGTCCTTAGCAGGATGAAGGTCTCTGGGCACCATGCCCCCTCCAGAACCAGTGGAGAGATACATCCGCTACCTCTGTCCTTAGCAGGATGAAGCACTCTGGGGACAATGCCCCCTCCAGAGCCAGTGGAGAGATACATCCACTACCTCTGTCCTTAGCAAGATGAAGCACTCTGGGCACCATGTCCCCTCCAGAACCAGTGGAGAGATACATCCACTACCTCTGTCCTTAGCGGTATGAAGCACTCTGGGCGCAAGGCCCCCTCCAGAACCAGTGGAGAGATACATCCACTACCTCTATTGTTAGCAGGATGAAGCACTCTGGTCACCATGCCCCCTCCAGAACCAGTGGAGAGATACATCTACTACCTCTGTCCTTAGCAGGATGAAGCATTCTGGGCACAAGGCCCTCTCCAGAACCAGTGGAGACTGTTATCCACTTGGGAGACTGTGGCTTTGCACTCCCCAGGATTGAACATTGGGCAGACCACCCACTGTTAAGAGTTGAGAGACTGTGGCTTTGCACTCGCCAGGATGGAACAGTGGGCAGACCACCCACTGTAGAGACTTGAGAGACTGTGGCTTTGCACTCCCCAGGATGGAACAGTGGGCAGACCACCCACTGTAGAGACTTGAGAGACTGTGGCTTTGCACTCCCCAGGATTGAACAGTGGGCAGACCACCCACTGTAGAGAGTTGAGAGACTGTGGCTTTGCACTCCCCAGGATAAAGCAGTGGGCAACCCACCCACTGTAGAGACTTGAGAGACTGTGGCTTTGCACTCCCCAGGATTGAACAGTGGGCATGTGGCCCCCTCGTGGATTTGGCATTGTGCACTCAACTGGCTGAGGTGCCCCCCTTTTCCTCCCCCTGAGGTGCCTGTTTTCTTGCTCTCTGATGCCCCTGCAGTGTTCTCTCCCTCATGGTCAGGGATCTTGTGTGGGCCTCGCCCATACTTTGTGGGCCCAGTGTTCTACTGACTTAATTGGAGCACTACCTGGACTACTATGCTTGGTATATATTTTGTAAATGGTGTATATATGTATTTTTGCCTACTTGAATATATTACAATGGTTACACTCATTTTCTATTGTCTTTGCATTCTTCCGGGGAGGTTGGGGGGTGTAACTGTGATGTATTAATATGCATTAGTGTGTGTGTTGTAGTCGGTGAGGGTGGGGGTGTTGCGTGTGTATGTCCCTGTTTTTTCCCTCCCCCTCCCCTGTGTCATAGGTGCAGTACTCACCGTGGGTTTAGCCGCCGGCGTTCGTGCTCCTGGTAGAGGAGCAGGAAGACTATCGCAGGTAGAATTTGGAGTTCCGGGTCCATGGTGTTCTTGTTCCTCTTGGGGTGTGTAGAGATGAGCGTTTTCCCTTCGAAATTCCTGTTTCCGCCGTGTTTTTATCCACGGTGAATCCACCCCGGAAAAGGTGGCGGATTGGCCTGTCATAATAGTGTGGGTGGTACATTGTCTTCCGCCTGTCTGTTGGCGGTGACCGCCGCGCTGTTTGTTTGTACCGCCGTGGCGGTCAGAGTGTTAAAGTGTCTGTCTTTGTTGGCAGTTTCTGCCACGGTCGTAATTGCTAAATTTTTACCGCCGGCCTGTTAGCGGTCTTACCGCCGCTTTAACACCGTCCGCCAGGGTTGTAATGACCACCAATATGTCACTTCGATGCCATGGGACATGAACAAACTGCCCTTCCGGAATTTCCCTCATCGGTAGCATTTTAACTGCTTCTCATTTTTCCGCTCCCTCTGTTTCCCCTTCTGAGTCTCGTTTTCGTTTATCCTTTCTCATTGCCCATCTGCCTTCCCACTTTTCTAGCTCTCCCCAAATCTGAGCACTCTGCAGCAAGTCCCTTAAATGTGTTTTAAATCCTGCCGACCTCATGTGTTCAAAATCTTTTTCCTCGAAGTCTAACCTGTAGCTCTGTCTTAAATGTTTTGTTGTCTTAAGATCAATGTCATGCTTCTCTGCTACTTCTGCTAATTTCTGATGCATTTTCCCAACTTCGTTTGTAATCCTTGGACACAAATACCTCAGCTCTTCTTCAGCATAGGATTCTAACCTATTCAATCCCATTGTCCCCTCAACTAATTAATTTGCCTCGATATTTAGTCCCACTCGATTCAGCTGCTCTTCCCCTTTTGAAGCACCTTGCAAAGAGTTTAGACTATCCAACCAACTAGTTAACTGCTGTGCTGTTAACCCTTCTAAAGAAATGTTACTCACATTAGTCACAGGCAGCTGTTGTATCCCTGTTCCTAAAACATGTGGTGAGAGTCTCAGACTTTGATTGGCATCTAGCAATGCCACAAGAGGACTATATCCCACGGGAGACTTAGGCTCACCCGGACAAGTACTTGAGGATGATTTCGACCGTACTGAATCTCCCATTCCTCTTACCCCCGCCTCTGTTTTCTTCTGGGCATATAAGGGTACTGCTGGACCAACAGTAATTGGTAGGGACATTGCATCTGGAGCTGCTCTGGAACCTGCACTTTGTGTAAGTGGTACTCCCATCCCCCGATTCATAACTGGTGCAAGATCTACTGATGTCCCTGTTAATTGGTTAAGCCTTGACATATTCTGTATCTGTGCTGGTGGCAATAACATTGGAGTCGGGTCAGTCTGAACTAGCATTGGCTGTGGATGCACCTGATCCCTTGACACCACAATATTTGAAACTGTCTCAAGAGTTGGTACATTCGGGTAAATTCTCGGTGCTGAAGGTGTAGGTACCTGCACTTGAGCTTCTGCTCTTGTTCCCGCAACTGGGGTACTCTGCACTGCCCCTGGTATCTGACCTCCTTCTGTTTGTACAGCACCCGTGGCTCCCTGGGATGTCCCAGGAGTAGCAGGAAGGGCTGTAGCACTAGGCCCTTGACCCCCTGCTTAAGTCGTCATAGGTGGAGGTCTATCTCTCAGTAACTGTGTGATATAATCCTCAACATCAGAATCTTCATCATCTACATAGGACTTTTTTTCTTTTCTTCTTTTCTCACTCTCACTTTCCTTGCTATCGTCCACTTTATCTGAATCATCTCCTTCTGTGATTGCAGGGAACATCTTAATCTCCTTCATGGTTGCCATTCTCCATCTCTTTTGTTCCCAATCCCACCTAGCTTCAGCTAGTGACCTTTATATCTTATTTATCCTTCTATTTGTTTTCAGCTCATGCTGCTGTCTGGCCACTAGCTCCCAAACTGCTAAATCCTCAAGCTGTGCCGGTCTCAGTAACGGTCTCATGTCATACAATGAGAATCGCAGCTGATCCAAAACCCTCAAAGTAAACGTTCCAAGCTCTGGAAATGCTAAGGTTCTTTGATTTTTTGTTAATGCACTCCATTGCTTTAACCAAATACACGAAGCTATGCCCTTCTCTGTCATTACGAGATGTGCTGGACTATCCTCCGGGGGGGGGGGTTGGTTCCCCCACTGAAGCCTTAATATAAGATTAACCCTTTATTGCACTCCTCAATGCTTTGAAAAACGTAATTTTTCCTGTGTAATATATTACGATTCAATAAATGAAATCACCTTTACTCCCAGTATTCCCTTCACCCGTTCTCTCAACCAATTTCCTCTTACGGACGGCTGCCAATCCGGTCATGGCTCTTCTCAGTAACCACCCTATCCCAGTGCGGCACACACTGACATCACACTGACACACAGCGGCTGACAAAGTCTTGTAGCTCTGTCTCCTCAACTCAACTTCATTCAACTAATTCAATTATATTGCGAGCGACTTCACCAAATAATAACTAAAACAAACCTGCTGGTTTACTACAGGAAGGGACACAATCGCTTCAGGGACCTTATGGATTTTCACTAATGGCACTTTCTAGCTCCTTAGCTATTCCTCTTTCTCAGTCCCCAACGTTCGCAAGTAAAATTTAGCCCGCAAACTTTACCCTCAAC
Organism: Pleurodeles waltl; assembly: GCF_031143425.1. Lineage (NCBI taxonomy): Eukaryota > Metazoa > Chordata > Amphibia > Caudata > Salamandridae > Pleurodeles > Pleurodeles waltl. Next base: position 697,509,813 of record NC_090442.1, on the reverse strand, counting down.
TGATCTTTGGGTCTGTCTTGGTGCACCTTGGACTCGCCAAATTTCAGTCGAAACTTCTTTTATTCATCCAACTTGTTGACCTCGCCCGATCAACCTACTAAACCAAACAGATTGCAACATATACCCAAGTGTCTCCTACACTTGTCAATATACTCCGGAATCTTAGACCACACAGGGTCCATACATCACCAACAACCACGTGGACAATTTTGAGCACAAAGCACCACATACACATGAAGTTCGACGACTTCCCTACTCTCACACTTTTTGGAGTACGCCCACTCCTACTAACCCTGAACTGGAGTATGCAAACTCCCTACTTTTTACCTCACATACATCACAATTCACCTGCGATCTGCTGAAGTCTAGGCAAGCGCAATCTACTACTCTCATACTATTTCAAAACACACCGGGAACATACTCAATCTTATCTATGGGATCCAGGATCTGGGAAAGTCATTTATGGCCTTAAGGAAACATCATCCTTGCTACCATTGCCATTTTAGAAAAACAAAATTAAAACTTCATAAAATCAAAGCAACTGTACTCAATTTTAAACTACTACCATAACGACCGCTCACTACTTAACTAGTTCCCTAAGGAAACGAACCATCAAGCTGCTACCAGCTGTCCTTAGTAAGTAAACTTACAAGGGTACGCGAATAGGTCGATAAATCTTTTGGATCGCATAGGGTATCCTAGCCAAGCAGTGTCAGTGGAAAAAATCATCAACTATTCCAGACAACATTAAAGCCCAAAAACTAGTCTAATAAGAATGTCCATTCACTCAGAAGAAGGTTTAGTTCATTTTAATCCCTATTAGTTACAATTCTAAACAAAACCTTTATTCAACAAATCTATGATTAATCAACTTTTATTAGCAACATGAGCAATAATTCATCACAATTTTATTAAGGAGCAAAGAAAACATCAATCTAAAATTGGCAATGTTTATAACATTGATAAATTCAGCAATGCAAGTCAGTCAGTCAAAGTCAAAGTCAACATTAGTCACCCTGGTCTGCCTACCTAACTCTGATTAGCATCAGCATGTGGGTCTTCATGCGGAAAACAATTTAGTCAAAAATCATTAATTTGGAAAAAGTCTATCTAAGAGAGAAAACATGTTATAACAGCGCAGTTGGTACCTAGAAAGAAGAAACACACATTAGTCAGTCAAGTTATAGCTACCTATCCAAGATAGATCAGCAACGAGTCAGTCTTTGTCTCCAGGTCATCAGTCATCAGCAAGGCTCGGGCTCACAGGAAGCTAGCCCAAGTTTCAGCACTTCTGACAGCGTCTCCTGACGTCATCAACTTTCGCCTCTCCGTTCTGATTTTTCCTCTCATGTCATGACTTTTTATTAGGGTCTCTCAGTCCATCCCACAATTTGCCAATTGGTCAACCTTATCAGGGGTTATGACTCTAACCTATAGTTTTTGTTTACCACTTGTCTACGTTGTTTTGAAAGTCAAGTTCCATTAACATGATTGGTCCTTCTGTCGATAAGAACATCATCCGCCTCTTCAGGTAACAAAATGGTTGCCCCCAGCTCTTAGTCAGTAGCTCCATTGTTCGACTCCTGGGAAAGTACATTTAGCCTACTCTACACATAATTGTATCAATTTGTTCTGATCGTCTCCTGTCTACTGGTGAGTTTGCAGATTTCTCTAGCAGAACTCGTCACTGAACTCTGTACAGTTCAAGGTCCTTTTCTCAGGTCCCAGTTTTTGGTGGCTCATCGCGTCTCCACGTTTTAAGCAAGCAAGGCCCAGCCCCGACCAGGCCTCTGGTTTGGCTAAGTTAAGAACACAGAGCATCATAAACATAGATTATATCATCAGTTATGGCAGATTAATAATATATATTTTTTTAATTGTCACATTATTTAATACTGTTAACGTAGATGGTGACCACTCCCCGTGGGCACATTTTGCACATTACACGTTATTTTCATTTATTAATTTTCAAATGTCATTTTTCTCATTAGTATGTCTACACAAATGATTAGAATATTCTAATTTTAGCATATCTGCTGCAACAAGGTCCTGAATTTCCCTCAGGATGATAGGCAGAAGAATAATGCACTGCTACACCCAACGTCCCCATGGTATCCCTGACTACCACCTCGAACATAGAGCAAGTAGGCACTGTGAGGAGATGGGCAGCAGGAACAGTGGCCAATGGAGGGGGAGCGACGGACGCTGGCCAAAAGGTCAGTTCATTCGCCCCTCAGCGTACAGCAGCGTCCCTTAAGAAGGGGGTGGTGGGATTGGTCAGATTGGAGGAGGGAGGAAAGCGCTACGAGGGCGGGCTGCAGAAGCAGCAGCGGCGGGTAAAACAAGGAGAGTAAAAGAGAAAAAAGGAGAGTAAAGGAGAGAGAAAGAAACAGAAAAGAGGCAAAGTAAGGCAGAAGAGAGAAAAAAGAGAAAAATGGACAGGCCTAACAGAGGCCTCAAGCACAGAGCTGGAAGGCTTTGCGAGGAGACAGACAGCAGCAGCAGCAGTGGTCAATGCAGGGGCAGCAAAGGATGCTGGCCAAAAGGTCAGTTCAGTCACCCCTCAGCGCGCAGCGGGCACCCTTACGAAGGGGAGGGAAGCAAGGGGTTGGTCAGCCGGGAGGCGGGGGGGCAGGAAGTGCTACGAGGGTGCGGTTGGGGCCGCGGGGGCAGCAGCGGCAGGGAAACAAAGGGGAGTGAAAGAGAAAAAAGGAGAATGAAGGCAGACCTGACAGAGGAGACGGGTAGCAGCAGCAGTGGCCAACGCAGGGGGAACGATGGAAGCTGGCCAAGAAGTCCTGAATTTCCCTAAGGATGATAGACAGAAGAATAATGCACTGCTACACCCAACGTTTCCATGGTATTCCTGTAAGTGTTAGAGGCAAAAGCATGGCCCTGGTCTCAATGGGATGCAGCAACTGCACAGGTCCAGATAAAGACTTGCAACTCTTTCATAACAGTGTGAGCATCAGCCGATCATTGCGGCCACACCCAAAATAATCTGGAGCAAGAGTCTACTGCTTGTAAAATGTATTTGTATGCACCATCAGATTTCAAGAGACCACAATGGTCTAGGTGCAAATACTGCATAGGATAGTTGGACACTTAGGGGTAGGCAGAGCTCACAGAGTTCTACTCCACAGAATTCCGCAGAGTTATCCAAAAACTCAATAAAATTCCGTGGAGTTCTACATTCAGCAGAATGCCACCCTGTCCTACTTCTGCCCTCCTCCAAAAACTTGATGGCCAAGCACACCCCCTGCCTTGCAGCAGCCTTGCATTGCTTCTTTTGCACTTGCACACACAGCCTCAGACCACCCTTCTTTAGGGCCCAGCAAGCAGCAGACAAACTAAACGCCAGCAGCCTGCCATTTTCACAAAGTGCCTAGCCTTGCTTTCAAGTGGGCTCTAAAGCACTCTCTGAGACCCCAGGCATATCTATCTGGCAGGGTCTGCTGGACTACAACTCAGAAGTTGATGCTCACCCGGTCTCCTGCGCTCCCTGTTGGCCTTAGCACTGTATCCCATAATACCACTTCCATTCTTAGGGACTCTGGGGAGAGAGGTTCTTGCTTTTCCTGGAGCTCTGACTGCAGGTGTCCTTTGTTCCATGCACAGATGCTTCTTATATGCAAATAATGTCCATGCCCAGTGACCGTCCCCGTGTGCACATAGAAGAGAAACCATGATGAGGATCTTGATGCTGTCTGGATACAGTGCCCCCGTTGCCAGCACCTGGCTCTCCACCTCCTTCTGCCCTGTTCTCCCAGGCTGCTGAGAACAGTCAAAGGAAGGAGGCCTGAAAATGGAGCTGGCATGGTGCACCCACTCAGCAACAGCAGTTTGCAGCAGCTCAACACCAACAGGCAGAAAGCAAAATCTTAAGTTGGAGTCACCTTGAGTGTCATATGGCAAATGATGTCTTCATGTTGGGTCAAGTGTAAAGTGCATCACAGTTTTCGGTTTTCCTTTGGAAAGTTATGGGCCACATGTATTTTGATACTATCACCATTTTTTTAATGTATTTTGTCAGAAAGGAAAAAAGTGTAGAAGAAATAAAAAAAAGAAAAGTTAAATTAGCAAGGAAGCTGTGTAATTGAGCTATGATAAGGCCTGCAAGCCCGACCCCTGTGAATGTTTGTTAAGTCACCTAGACACCTCTTCATCTCTACCGAAGGAACGCTGACACCCGGGCACACAGTTTGCACCTGTAAACACTGTGCAGAAATTAAAAAAATAGTGCTGCCCAGGTTCGCGTTAACTCAATAGAAGGGAAAATGACAGCCAAACCTGGCCATCCCAAAAAGGGGAAGTGTGGAAAGCCAGGTGGATGCCAGCTGCAGAAAGACTGGCTACTTGCAAAAAAAACACAGTTAGCAGCCCCCAGGGAAGCCTGGCCCCTCCTTGCTCCCGCCGCATATTAATTAACAAAACGCATTGAACTTCCACATGCTGACGCTTTATTTGTTAAGGGATTAAATTAACACAAAATCAGGTTTACCATATCGGAAACTCTGTTGGGACGGAAAGTCAACAAACCAAAGCCCGATGGACTGGCTACATGCAAAAAACCACAGTTAGCAGCCCCCAGGGAAGCCTGGCCCCTCCTCGCTCCCGCCGCATATTAATAAACAAAACGCATTAAACTCCCACATGCTGACACTTTATTTGTTAAGGGATTAAATTAACACAAAATCAGGTTTACCATATCGGAAACTCTGTTGGGACGGAAAGTCAACAAACTGAAGCCCTGTGCTTTTGATAAGCGAAGGAGGAAATTACCTCAGTTACCCGCCGGTGAGCTCTGCTCTACCACCTGGTGGAGTTTTTTTGCCAAACTCCACGCTCCGCTTGGAGTGCAGAGTGCCAAAACCTCTGTGAACCCCGCCAGAGGAGCAGAGCTTACCGCCCACCCCTATGGACACTAAGAGGGATATCTGCGGTGGATCCTTTAATTTGATGGTAGATGTCGGAACTAAAGACGTACTGCTTTGTCTGTTTGTACAGACCATTGCACCAGTAGAGTTTTTGTAGTAGTGAAATAGTAGCTGACACACCAGCATGGGCAGAAGCAACACCCTCATGAGTTGCTTGGATTAGTTGTAGCCTACAGTCTTGGTTAGGATAGGACAATCACCTAGCCCTGAAATTGTTACATAAGGAATGCTTTGGGTACTTAACTGGTAGGAATATTTTGCTGGATATGATTTGGGTAAAGGGGTGCCATCAGCCAAAGATTACACGGCAGGCAATATTTTATCATCCACCCTCTTATGAGAACGAGTTATCGCTGCCATAGTTGCAGTAACAACTGCAGATATGGCTGCTTCATCGGCCAATTAGTTCCCCACAAAGGTTATTACAACACTTTGATGGCTCAATGTGAATATTACATAAACCTGTGGCAGTCTTCCTTTAAACACTGCCACTTTCCTCCAGAACATTTTATGCTTGATGGTGTTTCTTTTGAAGTCTCTGAATCTGTTAAGGTGCCAGTGATTTATTTTTTCATTGAAAGACTGGACACAATAATATGAATCACACACAATTAGTCTGGGGAGTTCGGAATTCATACGTTCCAGCACAAAAATCAGTTCTTTCAGTTAAGCATGTTTTGTGGACCAATCCACAAGGGACTGTGTAAAGGTTTGTTGAGGGTCAAATTCTCCATCCCTCATCCCTCATTCCATAAACAGCTGTACAAGCTGTGGAGTATTGATGTTTAGTACCTATAGCATGTTTAGTACCTGAATCATCAGTGTAATTGATATACTTATACTGATCGAGAGGCATGACGTTGGTGGGCATGGAACACTCAAGTTCATATTAGAGAAATTCTTAAGTCTGCAATTGTTGGCCAAAAACATAATTTACATTAGTGGCAGTTAAGGAGGTGGCCCATTGTATCCATTGTTGACGTCGTGCTTTTGAAGTTTTGAATGCTTGCTTTTGTTACAGCCTCTAGGGCTGGGACTGGGGTAATGACAAAGATGCATTTTCCCTGGGCCATTGGTCTCTCCTTGATAACAGCCTTCTAAACTGCAGTCAGTATTTTTCCAGTGTATGCAAAAAGCATTTCTGCATTGGAATATAAATGCAATTTAGATGAAATCAGCACCTTCATTGAATCTGACATAGGTGAAGCCAATAGCACCCAGAATTATCTGGATGCTCAGATTTCTTTTGTTTTCACATGTGTGTAAGTGTTTTATTTCAAGCATGTCAGTATGTAATGATCTTAGTACTTATGTATAATTTTTACTTGAAAAATCTAAACGTATTAAATCATAAAGTGGTTTTATACATTGCGCATAATTGGTATATATGTTCTCCCAAAGTTAAAGGATCATAGCAGGAGTTCAGCTTTTTAGGTGTTAGGTGGTTGTAGTGTGCACACATCTCGAGGAAGTGTGGTGCCAGACTCTTCCCCTTATTTGAAAGCTCCCAAAAACAGGACACTGAGGAATACAATTTTTATTTTCTTAAATCTTAAATTAAATCCCAATACAATGCAATCAACCCTGGCCAAATGTGTGTTTAATCATTGTCCGTCAGATAAATGCCATCCACGTAGGACAATGCCTCAGGATCGATATCAAGTAATATTGATGTCACACGAGCAGAGAACAGTGCTGGACTGTTCTTCTACCTTTAAGGGAGTCAACAAAATCGGTGCTGAGAAACAATCATGGAAAAAGGGGTTAGATCTCTTCTTTCAGGCGGTATGTTTTGGCAGAAAAAAAAATTGGAAATGTCCAATGTTGTTTTATATTTTTTACAGAAAATATTGTCCATTACTGCTGTACTATGCAAATTTTGCATCGCAAATGTACATGTATGCCTGCTTAAGTGTCTGTAATCTACGACTGTTCTACATGAATGATCTGGCTTAGCTATGGGTAAAAAGGGGTCATTCATTGGTGATATGCGGGACTCAATTATCCCTTAGTATTCTATATGTGAATCTCCCTCCCAGAAGCTTTTGCCTCATGTTTCTTAGGGTAATGTGGTAATGTGGTTGTACTTGTGGGCTGGACCGTATAGGTATAAAATGATAAGGCAAATCCCTATCCCAGCCTACATGGGTGCAGTACAGTGTTGGAGCTTGTGCAAGTGCTCAATCTGCGGATTAGGCTTGTTTTACTTACTCTGGAACTAGGACTGAAAAGGATGGCAAAATGACATCTTCCCTGCTGTGAGTTCTAGCAAACTCTGGTGGTCAGTCTTTTTTCAACCAAGAGAATGTTATAGCTGAGTGTTAATCTTTCCTGGAAAAATTCCTTTATTTGTGTGCATTATGTCCCCCTGAATTTGTATGTTCAGGTTATAAACGCGGTCTGAGGGATGACCTGCCTGTTTGGGGTTTCGACTGCTCTCACAGCAAGAAACTCTTGAAGATTCTGGTAAACCATTGTGACCTCTGCCACAGTGTCGAGCAGAGTCACTTCCCATCTCCTGTTCCTCAGTAGTGCTCTCAATATGTGTTGCATATGTCACCAAAATTCCCACAGCCTTCTTCTTTTTGGGTTGGGTTTTTGTTTGGAACATTTCTCTTCCTTTCTTATTATTACTTCTTATAAGTTGTGAGTCCTTCTTTGGTTTCAGGTACTATTCTTGTCTGCTCTCTGATTGCTCACCTGTCTGTCCATTTGTCAGATGAGTCCCTGAAAGGAACGAGAAGGATGTGTGTCAGTATAAAGTTTTTCAGAGGTCTCCCAAAGTGGAGAATCTCCTTGTGATTTAATTTTATCTTTATTTGATTTTTGTTTATCCCAGAATTTTTTAGAAGTCTCCTGTGCTTGATTGGTATTAGCCTTTTTGCATTTACCTTTAAGCTGTGACTTATTTGGTCTGGCCCCTAAGTTATCCCAACCTATACTCGTGTGAGTCTCGGAAATTAGTTTTGGTAGCTCGCGTTCCTGATCTTCTAAAGGAACTTGTGCAAGCAGTTGGCATTCCACCAATGTTGCTGATTCCCCTTTAATATTTCCTTAAGTAATTGAGGATACTGTTGTAAAGTTGCCTATTAATTTCATCCCCAAATCCAAGGCAAGGGCAGCATTGTGTGTTCATTTATAACACCTCCCGCAGAACCGAAAGAGATGGTGTACCATGTGTTATGGTATATATTGCAGCAATAACTGTGCCCCAATGGCATAATCATCTATTGAGGGTACCATCCTAGATGGCAACCACATTGTGAGAATTCTGTGTTTATCTTGGGGTCTCATATGGGGAAACACTGCTTCCAGTTGATTTGTTTTTTGAACTATTCAAAACAGAATCTCTTCTCACTTGGTGGGAACTTCACCCACAATTAAATGTAGGTTTATCCCTGATGTAGCCAATGTTTGTTGGACAGATGGAGCATCTCTCAGTGGGGCAGTAATCAATGTAGACATTATGAGCTGTGTTAAGCATCTATAGGCTTACTAAACTATTGTTTAATGGGCGTAGGTTTGCTGCCTGTAATTTGTTTGCATTTGGATAAGGGGTATAGGCAGCTAGGATTGGCCATTGGGCCCCTCGTTACTAAGGGGACCTAATGTAATATGTGCAACTATGTGTGGGAGGGCATCTTGAAACCAATTTTGATATTCATGATATGATAATGGAATTTCTAAATAATTATATGCTCTGTATTGTGCTGGGGGTGAGACATTGTGTATGTATGAAATGTATTTATGCTGGCATCAACTGCAGGAAAGTTGACCCATAAATTAAATGTTTCAGTTTTGTATGCACTTTGTGCTTTAACCACAAACATAACATCTCCACCCCTATTAAGTAGTCCATTTACAAGTAAATGTGGTGTAACAGCATGTCTACAATTTACTGGAATAACTACTGGATTCACCATTTTGTCAAACACAAATCAGAGATTTGAAATACCAAGTGGGATATTGTTTTAAAAGTTCAACCTAAAGACTAATATAGGTATCGTATATGTAGCTGAGGAGAATATTTCCCTACCACCATCGATTTTTCCACATAAAAGTGTAGGGCACATTATACATACAAGAGAGAACTACTCAGAAGATCAGTTAAATATGTCCTTCACCTTGATACGCTGGTGGCACCATGTTATGCGGTTCTTACTTTGGTAATAGGACTGTGTGGTTAGGGCAGCAGCCCTGTAGAGTGTGGGAAACTGAGTGCACCTCACACCCCTATTAGCTGTGGGCCTTACTCCTGGCAAGCATAGTGATTCACCCAACCTCCAATCCCACTGGGGTAAAAGTTGATTATGGCAACCTGAACATGACTCTCTGACTCCCCAGGGAAGCTGTGGAAACAGATCATACCTCTTTTGCTTAGTTACTGAATCATGCCAAGGCAAGACACAAGATGCGAGAAAAGTGTTCAATACATTTATTTAAACATTTTCAATCTAGTATAAAAAGCATGTGCTGTGATAATTAGGAAGATAAAACAAAGCAAGGTAATCAACATTACAATCAGGGTTAAGAAGATAAACAACCCCACCATGATGTGAGTTGTTCTAGATATTCTAGAGGTTCTAGAGGTTCCTATGTAACCCTATGTCAGAGAGCATAATGGTTGTAACCCTCTGCCTGGCCTGATCTATCGGATCAGCCCTAGCTCCATACCTGGATAGAATAATTGGAAAAAGCCGGACATGTAGAATGCAATCCTCTTTGGAAGCTGGAAGTTCAGCATCAGCAAAACTGCTTGTCGTGCAGTGTGTGTCCCAGAGTAGTATGTCCCAGGGTAGTCATGACCGGAATGCCCTCTACTCTCCTTGGGTCAGTGTGTAGGTTAAATATAAACCCATGCCACATTTGGACCACAGTTCTGATGTAATGCTGTGTCTTGAAGATAGAAGATGGCTGTTGTACTAGCAACACAAATTAAGATATTGTGTACCGCATTTTACAGCCTTGGACAAAAAGTCCTGATTATATGTAGTGCAAAGTCCGATTAAATAAGCAGCCTGTTCTTTGCTTTCCTAAAATAAAACAACTGTTAAAATGTGTAAAAGCCATTGCTAAAAGCAGTCTTGCTTACAATGATTAATCATGTGGATAAAATGTGAATAGGACACAAACTGTGAAACTAAGCTAAAACAGGGGTGCTCAGCCCAGGTATGAAAATGGCCCCAACAACACTTGCTTTACTGGTTCAGGGAAGTATTTTTAAGAAAACTGAACATCAATTTTGCTTGATATCTTATTTTAAATCCCTCTCACGAGTGGACTTTTACACTGAAGAAAATATCTTTTAAATTCCAATTTACTGTAGACACACTGGTGGTCATTACAACCCTGGCGGATGGTGTTAAAGCGGCAGTAAGACCGCAAACAGGCCGGCGGAAAAAAAAGGGAATTATGACCGTGGCGGAAACCGCCAACAAAGACAGCCACTTTAACACTCCGACCGCCACGGCGGTACAGACAAACAGCGCAGCGGTCACCGCCAACAGACAGGCGGGAGACAAAGTACCGCCCACAGCATCACAACCTACCAATCCGCCACCTTTTCCGGGGCGGATTCACCGTGGATAAAAACACGGCGGAAACAGCCATTTCAATGGGAAAACGCTCACCTCTACACACTCCATGAGGAAGGAGGACACCATGGAACCGGAACTCCAAATACTCCCTGCGATAGTCTTCCTGCTCCTGTACGATCATCATCAACGCCGGCGCCGAAGACAACAGTGAGTACTGCACCTACGACATAGGGGAGGGGGAGGCAAAAGTCAGGGACACACACACGCAACACCCCCACCCTCACCCACTACAACACACACACCAATGCATATCCAAACATTACAGTAACAACCCCAAAACCCCCCGGAAGAATGCAAAGACAAAAGGAAATTAGTGCAACCATTGTAATATATCAAAATACAGTAAGCAAATATATACAGATATAATTTCACTTTCAACAAAATATACATCACGATTAGTAGTGCAGGTAATGCACCATTCAATGTCCGTGGACCACTGGGCCCAAAATGCATGGTCGAGGCCCACACACGATACCTGAGCAAAATGGAGAGAGCACTGCTGGGGCTTCAGATAGAAATACAACAGGCACCTCAGGGGGAAGGGAAGGGGGGGCACCTCAGCTGGATGACTGCACCACGCCAGATCCACGACGGGGCTCCATGCCCATTGATGTATCTTGGGGAGTGCAAAGCCACAGTCGCTCAAATCTCTACAGTGGGTGGGTTGCCCACTGTACCATCATGGGGAGTGCAAAGCCACAGTCTCTCAAGTCTCTACAGTGGGTGGTTTGCCCACTGTACCATCCTGGGGAGTGCAAAGCCACAGTCTCTCAAGTCTCTACAGTGGGTGGGTTGCCCACTGTACCATCCTGGGGAGTGCAAAGCCACAGTCTCTCAAGTCCCTACAGTGGGTGGGTTGCCCACTGTACCATCCTGGGGAGTGCAAAGCCACAGTCTCTCAAGTCTCTACAGTGGGTGGGTTGCCCACTGTACCATCCTGGGGAGTGCAAAGCCACAGTCTCTCAAGTCTCTACAGTGGGTGGTTTGCCCACTGTTCAATCCTGGGGAGTGCAAAGCCACAGTCTCTCAAGTTGATAACAGTCTCCACTGGTCCTGGAGGGGGACTGGTGCCCAGAGTGCTTCATCCTGTTAAGGACAGACGGAGTGGATGCTGTTCTCCACTGGTTCTGGAGGGGGACTGGTGCCCAGAGTGCTTCATCCTGTCAAGGACTGAGGTAGTGGATGCATGTCTCCACTGGTTCTGGAGGGGGACTGGTGCCCAGAGTGCTACATCCTGCCAAGGACTGAGGTAGTGGATGCATGTCTCCACTGGTTCTGGAGGGGGACTGGTGCCCAGAGTGCTTCATCCTGTCAAGGACTGAGGTAGTGGATGCATGTCTCCACTGGTTCTGGAGGGGGACTGGTGCCCAGAGTGCTTCATCCTGCCAAGGACTGAGGTAGTGGATGCATGTCTCCACTGGTTCTAGAGGGGGACTGGTGCCCAGAGTGCATCACTCTCCCCTTGACAGTCCCAGTTCCGTCACTGCCCCTGCCGCACATGGGCTAGCGGTGCTTGAGTTGGCGGTGCTTGCCCTGTTCAGCGGTCTTTGCCCTGTTCAGCGGTGCCTACCCTGTTCAGCGGTGCTTGACTTTGCTGTCTCTGACCTGTTCAGCGGTGCTTGCCATGGAGGTCTTTGCCCTGTTCAGCGGTGCTTGATTTTGCTGTCTCTGACCTGTTCAGCGGTGCTTGCCATGGCGGTCTTTGCCCTGTTCAGCGGTGCTTGACTTTGCTATCTCTGACCTGTTCAGCGGTGCTTGCCATGGCGGTGCTTGCCCTGTTCAGCGGTGCTTGACTTTGCTGTCTATGACCTGTGCAGCAGTGTTTGCCATGGCGGTCCCTCATTGCCCAGTGGGGCTGTGGCTGCCGGGGCCCTCCTGGGCAGTGACAATGGGGCTGCTCTCCTGGGCACTGACTCTGGCGGTGGCCTCCTGGCCTGTGACGATGGGGCTGCCCTCCTGGGCACTGACTCTGGCCTCCTGGCCACTGACGATGGGACTGCCCTCCTGGGCACTGACTCTGGCGGTGGCCTCCTGGCCAGTGACGATGGGGCTGGCGGTGGCCTCCTGGGCAGCGGGGATGATGGTGGGATTCTCCGCCGTGCTGCTCTTCCCAGACTTTGGTGATTTCTTCTGCCCCTTCCCCACCTTGGGAGGAGTCACAGCTGAGTGGACAGCCCCCCCGGACCCTTGTGAGCGGCTTTGCCGGCTGGAGTCTTCCCCCTCTCCCGCCGGGCACTGTCCAACTTCTGGTGCTTCACAGGTGGGGGACTGTCTGTGCTGTGGCTCCGTGTCACACTGGCTGCCCTGGTGCCCGGTGCACTCCACATACCTCTAACAGGCACCACTTGTACCTGCGATTTTTTGCCTGAGGTGCTAGTACGGGACCTATGAATTGGAGGGGGGGTGGTGGGAAAGAGGTCATGGTTGCTCAGGAAAAGTTTCTTATGAACACTGGGACGGGTAGCTGGAGGGGGTCTGGGAGTGGAGAAAGAGGAGGTGGTTGTAGGAGGTGTAACTTTTGTTGATTTGGGTGCAGGTGCATGCGCTGGAGGCTGTCGTGAGGTGGATGGATGTTGGGTGGGTGTGTGCCCGCGTTTGTGTACTTTGGGAGGGGGCGTCACAGACACACTGGGAGAGGACACAGGGGACGTGTAAATGGTAGTGGGGGTGGTGAGTGCAGGTGAGCGGGGTGTGGTGGTGGGTGTGCTGGTGTGCTGGTGCGGGACCAAGTGGCTGTAGTGGTAGTGCAGGCAGGTGAGAGTGTAGACGACACTGGGAGGGAGGAGGGAGACAACGAGGAGGGGGACACAGTGGAGGCAGTGGATGTTGCTGTGTCTGTATGTGTGTGATGCTTGCGTGAGTGCCTGTGGGATGCGTGGTGCTTATGTTTGCCTGAGCTTCCCTTGTGTGTTGACGTGTGTGCAGGCTGGTCTGATGGTGTGCTTGGGATAGGCTGGGGTACAGGGGATTGGGTCTGGGTGGAGGAATTTGGATGGGAGGCTAGAGACAGTGACAATGGCTGCCATCAGTGCTGGGGCCAGAGATTGCAGGGTTCGATGAAGGGCAGCCTGACCAGAATGAATGCCCTCCAGGAATGCATTAGTGTGTTCCAACTCCCTTTCTACACCCTGGATGGCATTCAAAATGGTAGACTGCGCAACAGTGAGTGACCTGATTAGGTGAATGGCCTCCTCACTGAGGGCAGCAGAGGTGACAGGGGCAGTGGCTGAGGTGCCTGGGGCGAAGGTGATGCCCACCGTCCTGGGTGAGAGGGTACGGGGAGAAGGCTGAGGGGCTGCTGGGAGGGCGGTGCTGGTTGGGGGGGTGGTGGCTGTACCTGTAGAAATGGGGGCACAGATTTTGCCGCCACCACAAGGGAGCTCCCATCGGAGGACGAGTCCGTGTCACTGGTTGGTGATCCTGTGACCGCCGTGAAGCTCCCCTCGTCCTCCATCCCACTGGTGTATTCAGAGTCCGTGTTGTGGCCCTCCATGGTATGTGGGATGCAGCTCCCTCGTGCTCCGGTGCCACTGTACCTCCGCCTGATGATGCTGATGCACACAAGAACAGGGAGAGCACAAAAAGGGGGGGGACGACAACAGAAGAAAGACAGGTTGAGTCCATGGCTTACCATTACCGTTGGCGGACAATACAGACACAGCAGCCCCCTGCACTACGCTGCGCTGTTGGGCTCTACTGATGCAGTTCCTGGGCAATGGCCTACATGGCTATGGTGGACATCAGCGCACATAGATGACACAGGGACATGTATACCTGTACTTGGCACTCTACAGAGGTGAGGTGGAGTGCCACATGGCCTGCATTACGGAGGGGCCTAGCCTACGGAACTCGCCCTGGCCTAGGGAAACCCACAGCCCTCCTCCTCCACCCAGACACCTTCACTGCGCGCAAAGTCCACTGAATGAGAGTGTACTCACCCCCTTGTGTCTGCTGTGATGCCCTCAAGCGCCCATCCAACTCAAGGTAGGCCACCGCCAGGATCCGGAACATCAGGGGGGTCATGATGCGACGGGCACCCCTCCCATGTTGGGAGGCCATCCCCAGCTGAGTCTCCGCCGTCTTCTTGCTCCAGTGGCAAATGTCCTCCCATCTTTTACGGCAGTGGATGCTCCATCTCTGGTGGACCCCCAGGGTCCGGACGTCCTTGACAATGGCACGCCAAATAGCCTTCTTCTGGTGGGCGCTGACCTACATGACATGTACAGGGGAAGAAGAGAAGTCATTATCAACTGCACAGTCAAAGTGAGTGGCCCACATCCCTACCCTTGCCATGTGGCACATGCATTCACAGTCCTTCATGCTCGCAGAACTCTGCCCCCTTCCTTCTTACAACCAACCCTCTCCACCCAGGCATAGCCCATACAACCTGCTCCCTGTGTACTGACCTGTTGGTCTGGAGGACCGTAGAGTAGTGTGTACTGGGGGAGGACCCCGTCCACGAGCTTCTCCAACTCCTGTGCAGTGAAGGCAGGGGCCCTATCCCCAGACGCACAAGTCATTGTCTCTTCCAGACCGAGGTCACAGCAGCACTTGCAGTGTAGGTCCTCTCCTGTCGAAGATCAGGTATTGAGTGATTGTACAGATAGAAAATGGCAGTGACGTCCGCGGCGGTGACGTCCGCGGCGGTGCGTATCATCACCACCGGTGCACTTCGTAATTGGCTCCTGGGACCCATCGGGTCCAATGTTAACCAATGCAGCTTTGCGCAGCGGTCTTCGACCGCCTACCGCGACGGTGTACAACGCCAGCGCAGTTACCTCACATCCCATTGTTCCAGTTTAGAGGGCAGGCAGCCTCCATTTCAGGGGCCCACATGGCTTCATTTTCAACTGCGTCACACATATCTAGGCCTGGACTCAACACACATACAGACAACTTTTTGGAACATGTTTCGTGTTCTGTGTAGCTGTGGGTACATACTTCTGAGTTGCTTGAGTCTGTGGTCGCTGTTGTCCTTCCTAGGCACCGTCAGCTGGGACATGTGAGGAGATGGCGGAATCCTCCGGTGAGCCGACCGCTGGTGGACCTGTTGACAATGGAGGAGCGACATTTAATCATCACCTACAGGTTTGACCGTGCCACAATCCAGGAACTGTGTGCCCAGTTGGAGCCTGACCTGATGTCAGCTATCCGCCATCCCACAGGGATCCCACCTCAAGTGCAGGTGCTATCAGTGCTCCATTTCCTTGCAAGTGGGTCTTTTCAAACAACAGTGGTCATGGCATCAGGGATGTCCCAGCCTATGTTTTCCAACGTGTTGTCTAGAGTGTTGTCTGCCCTGCTAAAACACATGAGGAGCTACATCATTTTCCCTCAGGTGGAGGATTTGGCTACTGTTAAAGGTGACTTCTAAGCCCTTGGACATATCCCCAACATCATAGGTGCCATTGATGGGACTCATGTGGCTTTGGTCCCCCCCCACAGGAGTGAACAGGTGTACAGGAACCGGAAGAGTTATAATTCGATGAATGTACAGATGGTATGTTTGGCAGACCAGTACATCTCCCAGGTAAATGCTATGTTCCCTGGCTCAGTACATGATGCCTACATCCTGCGGAATAGCAGCATCCCTTATGTGATGGGTCAACTCCAGAGGCACAGTGTGTGGCCATTAGGTGACTCTGGTTACCCTAACCTGTCATGGCTACTGACCCCAGTGAGGAATCCCAGGACCAGGGCATAGGAACGCTACAATGAGGCCCATGGGCGGACTAGGAGGGTGATCGAACGCACCTTCGGCCTCCTGAAGGCCAGGTTCAGGTGCCTCCATATGAGAGGTGGTTCCTATTCTACTCACCAAGGAAGGTGTGCCAGATCATCATCGCCTGCTGTATGCTTCACAATCTTGCTTTGCAAAGCCAGGTGCCTTTTCTGCAGGAGGATGGTCCAGATGACGGTGTTGTGGCAGCTGTGGAGCCTGTGGACAGTGATGAGGAGGAAGCAGAGGAAGAAGACATTGACAACAGGGACTCAGTCATCCAGCAATATTTCCAGTGACACACAGGTGAGAACACATTCTTGCCTACTACAAGTACTTTCACACTTCTACCTCTATCCTGTCTGTCAATTATAAGCAGTATTTGGTAACTGAGTTGTACATTTCCATTACGGTTTCACAGGTGTGGTTACCAACGTGTGTCATCTGCTTACATTCTTCATGGACTTGTGATGTGTGACATAGGTATGTTGACATTACATTTGAGAACGGATTTTGTCACTGTCATAGCTAATACACATTTTCAAAATCACAGACTGACTCCAGATTGTTTTGTGCTTCAAGGGTGTTTATTGAAGTGCTAAATATTGGAGGGGGTGGTAAAATGGCGAGGGGTGATGGTGGAGGAATGTCCATGGCAGAGTCCAGTCTATTAGTCTCACAGGTGCACTGCCCATATGGGCATAGGAAGTGGAGCTGGGGCAGTTCCAATATGGACAGGGTTACAAAGTGGGACAGTGGGATGACAATCAGGGTGGTCTCATTTCTTGGCGGGGGTCTTGGCATCGTGCTCTGTCCTGTTCCTGGATCTCAGGGACCGCTTGTGGGGTGGTTCTCCGTCTGCAGGGGGTGGGGTGCTGGTGTGGTGGTCCTGTGGTGGGGCGTCCTGTCCTCTAGCACCGGCGGAGGTGGTGGGCAGTTCATCGTCCATGCTAGTGTCAAGGGCCCCTTGGAGTGCCACGGTGTCCCTCATGAAGTTCAGTATGTCCTTCAGCACCCCTACGATGGTGCCCAGGGCGGATCTGATGGTTCTCAGTTCCTCCGTGAACCCCAAATACTGTTCCTCCTCCATGCGCTGGGTCTCCTGAAACTTGGCCAGGACCGTAGCCATTGTCTCCTGGGAGTGGTGGTATGCTCCCATGATGGAGGAGAGGGCCTCGTGGAGAGTGGGTTCCCTTGGCCTGTCCGCCCCCTGTCGCACAGCAGCCCTCCCAGTTCCCCTGTGTTCCTGGGCCTCCGTCCCCTGGACCGTGTGCCCACTACCACTGCCCCCAGGTCCCTGTTGTTGTTGGGGTGGTGGGTTATCCTGGGTTCTCTGTAGTGGAGGACCCACAGCTGATTGACGTGTCCTGGGGACGGAGGTATGGGCCCGCTGGGTGGGTGCTGTGCTGGTGTTACCAGAGGGTGGAAGGTCTGTGGTGGGCTGTGCCTGTGCGAGGGGAACCGACTGTCCCGAGGCCCACGATGGTCCGGGCTGGTCATCTGGATCCAGTTGGCCAGAGCTGCTGTCATCACTGTGGGCCTCTTCTGTGGGTGGGGTAGAGATGTCTGGACCCTCCTGTCTGGTGACGTTGGGTAGTGGTCCTGCAGGGGTGTAAAAGCATGATTTTTGCATCTGTGTGTGTCATGGTGTGCAATGGGTGGGTGACCGTGTACCCCAGTGCTAGCATTCCTGTGTGGGGGCTTGTGTGATGATGCTTTGGGGGGTGTTATGGGTATGTGCAGTGGGCATGCTTTAGTGAGGGGTGTCCATGCTTTGTTGTGTCATGCAGGGCTTGGTGTTGGGATGGGTGGTTTGTGTTATTAGTACATTAGTGAGGAGTTGGAGTGATAGGGGAGGGGGTGAGGGTGGGGGTCTGTAATAGCATGCAGGTAGGGTGGGGGATATGATAGTTAAGATTTGACTTACCAGAGTCCATTCCTCCACCGACTCCTCCGAGGCCCTCAGGATGCATGATGGTCAAGACCTGCTCCTCCCATGTTGTTAGTTGTGGGGGAGGAGGTGGGGGTCCGCCGCCAGTCCGCTGTACCGCGATGTTGTGTCTTGAGACCACGGAACGCACCTTCCCCCATAGGTCGTTCCAACTCTTCCTGATGTCCTCCCGATTTCTTGGGTGCTGTCCCACTGCGTTGACCCTGTCCACTATTCTTCGCCATAGCTCCATCTTCCTAGCTATGGAGCTGTGCTGCACCTGTGATCCAAATAGCTGTGGCACTACCCGGACGATTTCCTCTACCATGACCCTGAGCTCCTCCTCAGAGAACTTGGGGTGTCTTTGCCGTGCCATGGGGTGGTGTAGGTGATGTGTGGGGTGGTGTATGTGGTGATGAGTGTGGTGATGTGTAGTGGTGTGTGGTGTTTTGTGCGTGGATGTTGTGTGGGTGATGGTGTTGTGTGCCTCTGTGTGGTGGGGTTGTCTATGCTGTGCAGTCTCTCTGGCCTTCGTCAATAATTTTGGTCGTAGGGGTTTGTGGGTGATGTGGGTGTGTGTTTTATATTGTGTTGGGTGTGTGGGAGTGGTGTTTGTATGTTTATCAGGTGTGTGTATTTCGAATTGTCCAATGTGGTAGTGTTTTGGAGATGTGTGTGTATTTTGAGCGCGGCGGTGTGTACCGCCAATGGAATACCGCGCTTGAAAGACAGCCGCGTGGATTCGTGAGTCGTGATAGCATGGGCGTGTTTCTGTTGGCGTGACGGTGGAGGATTTGTTTTCGCCAGTTTATCACTGACCTTTGGTGTGGCGGACTTGTGTGGGTGTCTGAATTTCAGCGGATTCCGAGATGTGGGCCATAATAGCTGTGTCGGATTTCCGCGCCCGCGGGGGTGTATTGGCGGTCTTCTGCACAGTGGTAAGCGGCTTTTACCGCCAATGTTGTAATGACCCCCTCTACTATCTTTTGTTGACAAAATAAGCCACCAATCAAACATCATTACTCTTAAAGAATGTCAACTACAAATCTCCAATAGGCCCTAACCAATGGAAGACATGTTACTAATTGGTGGATTTATAAGAGAAATACTTATTTTGTCATTT
This sequence comes from Pleurodeles waltl, assembly GCF_031143425.1. NCBI lineage: Eukaryota > Metazoa > Chordata > Amphibia > Caudata > Salamandridae > Pleurodeles > Pleurodeles waltl. The sequence goes on along the minus strand of NC_090442.1, from coordinate 697,490,507 downwards.
AATTTCATGAGAAAGTGGTAACTGTGTTTGGATTCTGGCAGTATAATAATCCAGGCTTCTCCAATGAGTAGCTTGTGGGCTACTGGTAACTCTCCAACTACTAGTAGGTAGCTCCCCTCTGTGCAGGTCAGTCTATTAAATTAGAAGCTTTTTCTTGGTTTAAATTTGAGATCAAAACCCAATTTGAAAACTGTGTGCATTTTCGGAACTCAAAAGCTGATATTTGTAGGAAGATGTTTGAATTCCCAAAATATATTTAAAGCTGATATTTGAATGATAAATCATGCTGCATAGGGAGATTTATTACTAATGTTATTAGCCTGCTGCCACAGGCATTGCCGAGACTGCTCACCCATATTGAGGGATTTCAAACTGATAAAGCATTTTTTTACATTATTGCTGAAGCACCAATAGCATCCCTTCTGGTAATCTTGCATAATGTGACCACCAATGTTATGTTGTCTGATACGGGAGCAGAGACGTGAAACAAATATTTACTTATCTCTGCTTGTTACTGGACCCCAAGCTAATTAACCTCAGAGATATGTGCAAAGGTGATGGAAGAAGCTGCAAATCAAAACATGTATGTGACTCATTACTTCAATACCACTTTAGGTTATAGAGTCAATAATGAGAGTTTAGAATTTTTATTAATAGTTTTATTAATCATTTAGCTCATCTATATTTTTATTAGTAAATCAATCAGTTCAATAATAATTTACAGTGCAAAGCGTAGATCATGTCCCATAAAGATCTACCCCTACTTTGGCTTTGGAATGTATATTTCAGCACAAAACTCATAAAGAGTTCTCCTCTCAAAACTGAAAGCAACAGTTCAGTAGATTCTCTCGTAACAAATCGAAGCTGCAGAATCAAATGAATCAAATAGTGTTAGAATCAGAGAGCCCTCAAGTAGCATTCGTCTGCAAAGAATGGAGGCTTCAGGGTCTCAGGCTAATGCAGTGTCGAGAATAGAAGATCTGAGAAAACTCTCCTCTTTTTTCCCTTGGACATTATTATGCAGTTTTTACATTGAAACATTATCAGTCTCACAGAGAATTTTCCATCTTGGCCAATAGGACTGCAAGGTCTTCATGTGAACAGTACAGATTTGGTCAAGGTTTGCAAGTTTTAACAAAGAGCATTCTAAATATGTGATACATTTATCTAATTTGTAAACAGCAATGCTATGTAGGGAACCGTTCCCAGCTGTATTTTTCTAGAAAAATTGAACAGTTATGCGAATATATCGTAGTGTCAGGGCAATGTTATTTCAACTCTCTCACAGTTCTCTAAGAAAGCCTTATTCATAAAGAAACATTTAATATTAGACTAACATTGCAAAAATTATTTTCACGAGCTAAATAGACATAGGACAAAGGCACTAATATGTTTTCATGTTACTAAAGGGCATTTGTGTCATGAAAGGTTATATTTGTAGCCATGTCAAAGGTCAAAATGAGCAAAAAGAACGAATGAAAGACAGGAATTTGCTAACCTTAAAGTATTTTGCCAAGTGCATGTCATTGCGCAAGCTTTGAAATCTTGTTCATCATCATCATATACTTTATTCGACCATAGGTCATAAAAGTTACATATTAAATTGTACAAAAAAGGTACGTTTTCTTCATTATACTTTTACACTGGCTGAAAATAGTAAGGTTTAGAATAGGAAAAGCTTCTATAGGCAATGGCCTACTATAATCCACCATTGATCCCGATACATAACTTAACATTTAGATACCAGGGTTTCTGAGACAATTACTTCATAACGTTAAAATAGTACAAATATTTAAAACTCTTAAAACAATATGGGGTGATTTCAAAATACATATTTCCCAGATGGTATCATCATCAAGATAAATACAAACTATCCGACCCAAGATGTAAAAATTTAAAGTGCTGATTTGATGTTACATAATAATATAATTCCTTAATAATTTAGATGGCATACTTTAACAAAGAGAGCCTACTACCGGCACAATCATTTGGCAAATTTAAGCACTGTCAAGTCGTTAAGACACAAGCACAGTGTGATAAAAAGCTTATATATTAACTTAAAATGGTTATCGGATTCATGTTAAAATGGCACATGTGCCAGACAGATGCATACAAAATAGCTCTTTATGGCTAAAACTAGTGTTAAAATGGCAGAAACACATAATGATTACCTACATAATGTCTGAAAAATCTATTCCAAGCCCTATCCAACCCACTTCATCCAGATCATCTTCATCATCAACTTAGTTCATCAATGACCATAAAAGCACATAAAACAGAATATAATAATTCTTAAGTAAATAAATAAATACATGTCTGTAAATAGGTGTAAAATATTAAAACAATAACTTGATTTGCACATATGGCTCTAAATCTTACCTATATAGAGATAAGACCTTAAATAACTTTTTGAAGATGGCAACGTATGCGCCAAGCTGTTGCTAAATACTTACTTACTGAAAGAATTACGTCAGCTGAATTATGGCTTTTTAGAACCCGTAGAGCCAAGGAGCAATTCTTGAATCCCATGTCCTTGCAAATCTTGCGGATCCATTTTGTTCGCGGAATCGCATAGGCTGGGCAGAAGAACATAAAATGCTCAATGGTTTCAAAAATACTGCCACAGGCAGGGCATGTATCGGGAAGATTAATCGACCCCCACCTATGAATCAATGACATCAGGGGCAGTGAGCCAAAACGAAACCTTGCGTATAAGCTCTTGCCTTGCAAGTCCGGTATCACATCCAAATATGATTCAAACTTTGGGGACCATTTAATATCAGTAAAGGAATTAGTTAAGCGACCATGGGATTTATGGATTATGTAGTTGTCCTTAACATAAGACCAATAGGTTAACTTTAAAACATTTCTATGCCGTCTCTCTAATTTGTGGGGATTTTCCCAATAGTCGCCCAAGCCCAAAAGCCTAAGCCAATGGGCCACATGGCGAATCCAGGGAAGAGTATTAGCATTTTGGCATTTCAGTAAATCGAGTAATGCGGTCTTATATATATCTAGTTCGGGGGTTGTCCATAATCTAATCCAATAAAGGAGAGGTCTTAGAGTAGCTAGATCTGCTACTCGGCTTAGCCCCAGATCTAGAAATATTGGAAGCAAGGGTGTAGTGCGTGGACATGCAATTAAAGCCCTTGCAAAGTTGTTTTCCCCCACACTGATCTTATTGCAGTTAGCGTAACCCCATACCTCCGCTCCGTACAGGGCTGCACTTTGAGCCTTAGCCGTGTAAATTTTTATTGCTGGGGAAACAACCTTTGTAAAGGAGCTTTGATAAAAACGCAATATGGATGAGGCTCTATGTTGAAGGAGCCCTGCACTTTTCGTAATCTGCTCTTCCCATAGTAGTTTACTGGTTAACCTAACTCCCAAGTAATCTATAGAGCTTACTTTCTTCAGCGGTACTCCCTCAATGTGGATGGAACATCTTTTCCTAGGTCCCTTGGATAAGACCATCAATTTTGTTTTGTTAATGTTAACCTCCAGCCCATAATCGCTACAGAATTGGTTAAACCGGTCAACAAGGGTCTGCAACCCCATTGGTGTCTTAGAAATGAGGAGTGAATCATCGGCAAAGAGCAAGATAGGGATTTTTTGTGTATTCAGGGAAGGGGCATCATTCTGGCCTGTGGACACAGCCTTTACTACTTCGTTGATAAATATAGTAAACAGTAGGGGGGCTAACACGCAGCCTTGGCAAACTCCTCTTCTGATTGGAATCCGTTCTGTCAGTTCGCCTTGTTCACCCCACCTCACTTGGGCATAAGTGTTCTCATGCAGTCGTTTTAACAGGAGTAATAGATCCTCTGGGATTCCCAATCTACCCAGCACTTCCCACAGTTTGGCTCTTGGGACCAAATCAAAAGCCGATCGCAGGTCTATAAATACCACATACAGGCATTGTTTGGCCACAAGTACATATTTCCAATGCAATATGGCCAATCGAAAAACCTGGTCTATCGTGCTTGTTTTTGCACGAAACCCTGCCTGTAGATGGGAAAGGATTTGGTACTCCTCAACCCAATTGATTAACCTCTGTAAAATTTGTTTTGCAAAGATCTTTTGTAGGTTGTCTATAAGGCTAATTGGCCTGTAGTTGGCTGGGAGATTAGCATTCCCTTTTTTATAAATGGGTATGATCTCTGCCCCCTTCCATGTACCTGGAATTTGCCCCCCTGCCGCTATACTATTTGAAATGGCATTTATATACCAGGACCAGATATGTGGTTCTGATCTATAAAGATCTCCAGGGAGCTTATCTGGTCCAGGTGCTTTGCCAGGTTTTAGGCTATTTATAGCCTCAAGGGTCTCTTCTATTTTAAAAATGAGGCAACGCTCAGGGACACACTGAGACTCCACTTGGGGGGCCATACGGGAATTTGGTTCCAACAATTCTGTTGGAGAGTGGACCACATTGGTGTCCATTGGGCCCTCTGGTAGGGCATAGAGAGTAGTAAAATGCTCTACCCAGCTTTCTGGTTGGATATGGTTGCTGGGACAACTCCTACCTCCATTTTCTCTTTTAGACAGAAGCTCCCAGAAACGCTTATTGTTCTTCTCTCTGGAAGCATCTAATAATTCCTGCCACAGGGAATCCTCCCACTGCTTTTTAGCATTAGACAAAGTTGCTTTGTATAGGGACCTGGCTTGTTTAATTTCCCCCTGGGAACCAGACATTACTGCAACTCTTAACCCAGACTTAGCCTTTGAGCACCTCTCATCAAACCATCCCTTGCTTGCCCCTTTCCCTTCATGTGTCTTTGACCGCCTTGTTTTATAAAAAAAAGACCGTAGTTGGGTATACATGTTGTCATGTATTTTGAGAATCGGAATATTCCCCACTGCCTGGTCTTCATACTCTGCCAAATTATTTAAAAAAATCTGATATATTGCTCTGATATGATGAGGGTTGGACACCACTTTTGGCCATGTAATCTTGGTGAATTTGTTATTCCAACAAGATGGCGGAATGATTGTGACATGGTTATTAAGTGTTCTCCTGAACGTTTCTCCAGAAAGAGTAAGGAGCAAGGGGAAATGGTCACTGTCACATCTTACTTCTATTTTCATATCTACCAATTGGGGCCACAACCTAACATCGACCAAGAAGTAATCAATAGTGCTTGTCGACATGCCCCTTTTAAAAGTAGGTGCGCTGTTCATATCAGATGGAGTTCTACCGTTACAGGCCCTAAGGCCATGATTTAAACATAATGTGGCTAATTGCATGGCCACCCGAGATTTTTTGCAAGGCTGGGTAATAGATAGTTGTGGGATCCCCCACTGCTCATCTTCTTCATCAGTTAAACCACTTGTGAGAATAGAAGGCTCGAAGGTACAGTTAAAATCTCCAGCTATGATTAGAATAGTTGAGGGGTGGAGGCTGCCTACAAATTCAGACAGAATAGCCAGGGTATGGGACTCGGAGCCATTTGGGACCGATCGTATATAAGCATTAACAATAACAATTGATAATCTTCTGTTAAACGTAATACACATGGCTTTTAGATCTACAGAATCAATTCCCAAAAGCTTGTAGTCACACTGCAAATTCTTGTTAACAAGTAATAAGAGCCCACCTTTTGCCCGGCCCCTCCCCTTCTCTGGAGGTATAGCAGGTGCACTAAATGAGAGAAATCCATCTATATTGGTGGCATCCTCCGCCCAAGTTTCCTGAAACAAACATATGTCTGTTTTTTTAATAAAAGAGGCCCATTCACCATCATCTAGTTTCTTTGCCAGGCCGGCAACATTCCATGACATAAGTTCTAATGTACATTTATCTTGGTTTGTCACCACGGGTGTGCATCCAGCGTCTACCACACTCGAGTCAGTACTACAAGTGTTGGGTGATAATGTTTTGTCATCCCCCGTAAAATGTAAGGCCTTGAAGCAGGCCGTCACATTAGTTACTAGTTCAGTAGTCAGTCATACAGGATTGGGCAACAGCCTGGGATTCACTTCCTTTCGTGCAGCACCTCCGCGGGAATTAGTTAAACCATCAGATCCTGCCAGTCCCATGGCTTGTCCAGTGTTTTGTGGGTGTAACATGAGTCTAATTCCCTCCCTGGTTGTTGCATGTTCCAAGTGGGTACGACGATCAAAATCCATTAATTGTGTCACCATATACTTGTCTTCAAAATAGATAGTTATTATGTCAAGATTGGTCCCTGTGATGCTGCTTCTCTTGGCCGATATTATGTCAGAACGAATAACAGAGAGACAACTTCGTCGGGAACGTATCCAATGTATGACTTTGTTGATCAAGGAAGCTTGATTCTCAGCTAACCCTGGCGATAGTTTTGGAACATTAGTCAAATAGATTTTATTTGTTCCCTGACTTATAAACAGGTCCTGTTCTTTATTAACTATACTCTCAGTATTGTATCGGGAGAGAGTGATGTTGTTAGAGGGAGTCTTATGTGACTTGTTGGGGGGTTGTGTAAGGCTGGAATCTTGGACAGTTTCCGGTGGGTCGGATTTGCTAGTCCTACCTCTGGCCCTGTCACTAGTAAGATTACTTGACCAACTACCTTGACGGTCTCTGTGCCTAGGTACATTTGTAGACCTCCTGGGTCTCATGTTGTCGATATTGGGATCACAACGGTAGTCTTCCCTCCCTAGAAGAGCTGTCCCCCTTCTAGTGGGGAGACAACAATTGTCCCTTAGCTCCGTCCCCATTGGTGGGGCAGATAATGGGAAGGCTTCTTCCCCCCTGACCTCCCCACAGACTTTACAAAGTCCAGCACAAGCACGATTGCTCTTCATAAGATCTATTAATACTAAAACCAGTCCCTTAACTTCATCAACTCTCTGGAGAACTGTAGCCAGGTTGTCTCTACTAGCTGCTGGTTCTTTGCCTTCTGGCTCGAGCTGGGGGATCGGTGAAATAACACTAGGGTTGGGTTTTCCAACTACTGACTTGCACTTGGGCACACTCGTGGGCACGGGCGAGTCCTCTATTACCAATAGAGGTTCAAAACGATTAGTACAGAATAGGCTAGGGACCACCTTGATCACCGGAGTCAATGGTAGAAGGGTTGGTGTATGTGGTACGTGTGGGAGACCCAGCTGGGATACTGGAGAACTCGCTATGTTATAAGTGGGTAACGGTAGGGGGCCCTTGCAATTATGCAGGCCCCCGTCTCCATCTACCCCTATTATAGTATCTGTAGGATCCCTTGACCCCTTCTTTTTAAATAACTCTGGGATTTTCCTATCGTTAGGGGGGCCTCTCTTTAAATTAGTTGCCCCTAGAGTTGTTTGTGTACCTAACATAGACTCAACTTCTTTAACTAGGAGATCTATTTCATCCAATGGGTTTAACCCATTGGGTATAGCTGGATTCAAAGGTCTACTTGGGCGTTTTTTTGCGATTTTAGTACCCTTGGATTGTGCTGGTAAATCTATAGCCTTCCTTTTCCCCATATTGGGAAGATGCCCGCAATGGGGTAGCTTAGAGGAGGAATTAATGGGGGAAGGGCTGAGTGAAGAATAGGCTTCTCAATTTAGGAATAGTAGGATGGTGCTATAATCTGTACTCTCTTAAACAACTCTTAGATAACAAGTAATTCTCTTACTACAGGTGAAAGAGATGGGGCCCAGCCCAGCCTCCTCCGGTCTCTGACGGGCTAAGGACGGGCCCGCCCTTGGCCCGGGCTTCGCCCGGGCGCCGCCCGCGCGCGTCCCGCGCTGCGGGAGCGCAAAGATAATTTAAAGGCCTCCTGCCCTATTGCTTGACTCTCCTCCCGGCCTCCCGGCTGTGACAGCGCTACCCGCGACAGCGGGAGCGCGAAGATAATTTAAAGGGCTCCTGCCCTATTGCTTGACTCTCCTCCCGGCCTCCCGGCTGTGACAGCGCTACCCGCGACAGCGGGAGCGCGAAGATAATTTAAAGGGCTCCTGCCCTATTGCTTGACTCTCCTCCCGGCCTCCCGGCTGTGACAGCGCTACCCGCGACAGCGGGAGCGCGAAGATAATTTAAAGGGCTCCTGCCCTATTGCTTGACTCTCCTCCCGGCCTCCCGGCTGTGACAGAGAAATCTTGTTTATATGCAGCGCATAGTTAGGCTTACAAAATATTTGTACTGGTTAAAATATAATGCTTTATTTTTTATTAATAACTCTCTCTCAGTCTGAAGTAGCCTCCATTACAATCCTGAAAATCTTTGTACCTCTGGATGATTTTACTCATGCAAATAGCTCTCACTGAAAAGGTTGGAGGCCCCTGTAGCTAACACTTCACAACAAAATCATATTCTTCCTTATCGTGTTCAGATTTCTGCACATTGCCTCTGTTCTCTATGGATATCCATGGGAGTGAGTCATTTATACGAGGCATATTTTCTTTTTTCCTCACTATAGCATTGAGGTTGTGTAAAACTAGCCAAGTTTATTTATTTATTTAGTAGTTTTGTATAGCTTCAGATCACCAACAGGCAAGAATCTAAATACAATCAGATTTCTATGAGTAACAAGAAAATGTATGAGTATTGGGGTGGTTGAAAAAAGGAAGCGGTGAAGCATGGAAAGGGTGCTGGGGGAGCAATGCTAAATGTTCATATTTTCTGAACCGAAATTCCACAGTAATTGAATACAGGACTTAAATCAGCAACAACAATGTACTAGGATGATAGTGGCAAAATCAGTTCAACGCATTCAGTACTTGCAATCTGCAGATCAAGGGTCTCCAAAGTAGGCTTTGAAGAAGTGAACCTTAAGTGCTTTTCTAAAGCACAGGATGCCAGGTACCTAGCTTTAGGTATAGAATTAGAGAGTTCCTTGCCCTCTTAGTAGAACCTGAGAAGGATTCATTCAGGGCTAAAGAAGACCTGAGTTTTGCCATTTCAAGGCAGAGACAGCTTTTTCTTCTGAGTTGTCTTGACCCCCCAAAAATGAGCAGTAAATCCACTATGTATGTTGTTTTTTGGGGGAGGAAGTGAGGCAGCAAGTTTTAAACTGTATCCTGGCCTCAAAAGGGAGACATGGAGATCTCGTAGGATTGGATTGGAAAGATGTGGATGAATCTTTTTTCTCAGTGATAAATCATGCTATGCATGTAAAGCTGCTGTTAGAGAGGATAGTGTAGAAGCAGGAAAACCAGCCAGCATTGCGTTACCTGCATCGATTCTGGAAATAACCAGATCATAAGTTGCAATTTTCATTAGGTATGGGGACAGTACATGATTTATTCTCATCAAATTGGATGATTTGGATGTTTGGATATTTGCCCTGTACACCAATGTGTTTGAATGAAGAATCTTGGTTAGGGAAAGCTCAATTGTGAATATTATAGTTTTGACAGCCATGTTGGGGATGTAAAGATTGGAAGTTTGTTAGTTGTGTAATTAATGACTGATCAGTGTTGTTGCTGTCTATTTGGGAGATTAACAGCAATTCAGTCTTTTATGGAGGTTTATGTGTTTGCATCCACTGAAAGTGTTTTATTAACCTGATCTCTAATGTGTGATATTTGATCAATGATAGTTTTAGTTCTAACTGCATTTCATTTGCATATTGATGGATTTTAACATTAGTTTTGTCAAGCAACAGTCCTAAATGTTCAATTTGCAGATTGAACAAAATAGCTGAGAAGGTGGGACCGTATAGTACTCCACATCCTACCTTGTTAGAAGAGGATGTGTGGTTTTAGAGCCTAATTTGTTATGTTCTGCTTTTCAGTAATGTGTTGAACCAGTTTAGCACTGAGCCTCTGAATCCCACCCCTCGTTCAATGGGTTTTAAGAGGAGATCATTGTCTACTGTATCAAAAGCTGCTGACAAGTCCGGTAATATGAGGAGGCATACTTCTCCTTTGTCAAGATGCAAAGAGTGTCAGCTAGTACTTTCAGAATGGCTGTTTCTGTGTTGTGTCATTCTCTAAAGCCTGATTGTGAAGAGGCTAAGAGGGAGTTTACATCTGCGTAGGTGTTTAGTTGATGTGCAACACATTTCTCATTAGACTTAGCCAACTATGGAGGTTAGTGCTAGGTCTAAATTTGCCCAGGAGGTCATGCAAGAATGTGTTGATTAAATCAGGCCCAATGAGGATGAACAAATGGAAATATGATTAGATTATCGTGGCTGGATTAATGTTTCTTAAGTAGGAGGTAGGGTGCATTGATCTAATTATTTTCCTTAGGTATTATAGTTAGCATTTCTAGAATGACTCAAAAGTGTTTTGAGTTTTTTAATCAGTATCAAAGATAAGGCCCAGTAAGAGATAAAGTCTGCTTTTATTTTACCAACTGTGTTGTCAAAGAAGGATAGGAAACTATTGCATTTCTCTTTGGTGGGTGTGGATATGTCTGTGCTGGGTTCTTTTATGAAACTGAATTTTGAGATCTGCCTGAGTTTGCTAACAGGAAGATGTGTTCCTGGATGTACGAAGCTTTCCGTTTCTGAATGTCTTCTTTACACAGTTTTGAGTTTTTCTGTCATACTGATTTTGTTCTGTTTTATGTATTCTTCTTCCAATGTCTTTCCATGTGTCTCATTTCTCTCTTGAAATTGTGTCCTACGTCATTGAACCATGGTTTGGTGGGAGTGTTCCTAGGTATCTTATTGTTTGTGATGCTTATTCTTATTTATTGACTCAGTGACAGAGTTGGTGTTGATTTTGTTCAGATTGGGAACCAGCAAGTAGATAACACTATCTTCAGTAACTTTAGTGAGGTTACGGCACCATGTGTCGGCTATTCGTCTTGTCTGAATTTGTAGGTTCTTACCTAGAACTTGGAAAATGAATGAATGAAAATTAGGAACTGTGAGTAAGAGTCCATAGCCATGAAAATGTAAGCAGTAATAGCATGTTTGAAAAAAACCTGAAAAAAAATACAAAAGTGAAATGGTGTACTAATGATACCACATGCACAGCAGAACAAGTGATGGTGACATCAAGTGTTGAGTATTATAATATTAGAGTCATTCTGAGGACAAATATTGTTTATACCTGAATTACAGAAAGAACGGCAGCCCACCACACAGGGAAGCTGACCAGTTCTGAGTTTTCTTACTTCCCATGATTCCCGAAAGCACATTCACTAAATTACAGTACAGCACAGAAACGGCAGTGGCTGTGCTGCATTGTGCTAGGGGGATAATTGTCCAGAACCAATCTTTTGTTTTCACAATGAGCCATTATTACCATATATTTGACCAATATGGCACACCACTTTAGGTGACATTCCAGGATAGGTTTAGCAGTATACAAGATAAGACAGACAATCTCTGTTTTATCCCCATTAATTGTGAGCCCTGCATACCCTCCACATAATTCCCTGTTTCAATGGAGTCAGATTTGCATTGGGATTTGTAATGAAAAGAAATGTCATCAGCATTAAGTGAGAGCAGAATCTACTTGGAGAGGAAAGAGATCATTGTATATTCTCTGGCATTAAACTATATATTCACAGACAGAGTTATATTATGTAAATCAGTAGTTTGAATAAAACAACATGTACTGACCCAGCCTCTAGTTCATACTGTTTTGAATGAGCATGTGTTAGTCTATCTTTTTTAGGATCCTGGTATTTTAGGATCCTTTACCATAATGTGGAATATCTCAGTCCTATTCGGTCCCATTTCAAAATAAAAGTGCCTGTTGTTGTCCACTGACATGACTACTATTACTCTGTTATACAACATTAGGTTACCTTGACAGCCAAAACAACTGGAAGATTGTGAATTTAAAATCCAGAGCTAAATGGTGCTGTCAGAACATTCTTTCACCAGTTTTGCAACACACATTTGTAGTTATGCTGCTAGCTAGGAGTCCCATTGGGAAACAAAAGACCTGGGTAGAAGGGTTAAGCAATGGTATTTTTGATCCTTTGTAAATGTAAGTAGTCTTTAAGTAGAAATATACCTAAAATTGAAATCAGCTTTCACAGCTCGGTCATTAAATTACTTCCTTAGTTTGTGGGAATTGACAGAAGCCTTGGATAAAGAAACTAAATGCTACACCTCATACCAAATGTTTTTTTTCTTTGAATATCTTGTAGTCTTTCCTTTTTTAAATTGTCTGGATGTCTTCTTTCTCCTTCACTCAAAAGCCTGATGCATTAACCAGTAGACACATTTTGCTTACATAAGATGAACAAAAGAAGATGGAGCTGAAGATTGAAACTAGCAAATCATAGCAGAGTAGTCTATCTTTCATATATTAATTCACACAATGGAGCAAGCAGTGTGGATTCTATTATTTTACTGTACAACAACTGCATACACCATATTAGCAATTAGAAAATGGGCAACATTTTAATTTTAGTGAAAAGGCGAGCTTTTGGTAGCAATTGTTATAATGTAACTGAGTGTCCAAAGTAATGATGAGCAGGCTGAAATTATGGGAGATGTACACCTTTTTGGATCAGAAAGAAAAACTGGACAAATAAGCAGCAGTATATGACTTTATGATTCCCCTATGCACTTTACAACTCAAGGCAAACCACATGCAAAGCTGAAAATAAATGGGGGGGTATAATCAGTTTAATCATTTGACATGTCAAGTAAAATTTCAAGTATTTGACTTAGTACAGCAGCAAACAAAAGGGAGAAAAAGACAACCTTAGCAGTTTAAAAGTTGCAGTCATTAGAACTAGGAGGTAATTATTTTGAAAATACATTGGGTTACACGTGGGCACCTAATTCTTTTTAAACACATACTGGCATGCACCTCTGAAAAGATGGAAAGAAGAGCTTGATGTAGAGTTTGGTTGAGAGGGTACTCCTTCACAAAGCTGACGGAGTGACCTCTCCACAAAACTGAAGGTCTACCTGCCTGATTTATAGTCGGGTCACCCTTAAGTATGTAAATCTCAGAAAACTACTCAGTCTTCACCTCCTACATGCACCTCTGATGGCCTGGCAAAGCCTTGTTGACAGAGCTGCACACCACACTTTCAATGCATTTATTGGAACTGGCATGATGGTGGTTCCTGTAAATGCAAGAGATGTTCTTTATGCCAGTGGACTTCTCTTCTCTGGCAGGCGGGATGTTACACAGAGTGAAGGAGTAAATTCTTCTGGCACCTTGACATAGTAAATTCCATCCTCCAAACTCAAAACCAGGCCCTAAATTGTTGAATCGTATTTATAATGACCATTTTAAGATTTTAAACAAAGGATATAACAAAATGCTGTAGTTTACATGTATAGTGCTCTAAAATCATGTTGATGGAATTTTCAAGAAACACAATACTTAAGCCTTGAATAACAAAGGTAAAGGAAAGCTAAATGAGGAAATTACAATGAATGAAAATATAAAAATTAAAATTACACTAATGAGAACAAAATGTGTTCTCATGTGAATAAGTATAATTAATGGTAATAGTTTATAGATGATATTTGCATTTAATGTAAAGGAAACATTGCAAAACTCAAAAGTTAGCATGTATTCATGGTATAATTATATGTCATTACAGAATCAATTGAGCTAAACCAGTCTCAATTATGAAACTGGCAGTCACAAGAGAATTAGCAATATAAATGAATTCATTTTAATTATACACAACAATATATTTATGCAAACACACAAATGTACAGATAAGGATTTTGAGTCAGAAAAACATAAAGTGGATTGATGGGGAAAAATCTAATGAAAAATTCTGACAACGTTTGGCATTGCCTTTCACAGAATATGTTCTATGTTCTATGAATGACTACAGTGATCTAAATACAAATGGAAGCTAACTGGATATCACAACAAATAAAGGTGAGGATGTTTGACCTAAATCTTCACAGAATACTTAAGTGGTTATTATAAAAATCAGTACTAATTTGATATATTGATAAATTGAGTGCTGACTTGTGATAATCAAGCATAAGATTTTAGTATCTGCAATTAACGTATTGGAGATTTTAAGTCCATGACAAATGAGTAAATATTGGAAATAGTGGAACATTTGTACATAGAACACTTGGATTAATGCTTTGCAGGTGTTAGGAATACCTTAGTCAATGAAACACAGCATCTGCATTCAAGAGACGCATCAACTCAAGTCACTATTGTAGACCATTAGGCAGTGACCATGTCTCCTGAGGATTGTGGCTGTAGAGATGGGTTTAAGGACTAATTAGCAGACATTTTTTTTTTACCATATGTTGCATCCAGATACGGTAGAAATTTAAAAAACATATATTGCCAGCTAAGACAACACAGGTATAATGCAGATGAAAATATGCATAAATATGTTGTTGAATGAATTACTATTCTACACAAGGTAAATCATTTCAGATAACTTCAGATTTTGCAGTTTAATCAATACTAACTATCAGAGGCTGATTAGACTTTTAATCCTTCAAATAAGTATATGTATATTTGGATACATACAGTAAAGAAACAATATATTTAAAAAAATGTCAACATTAAAATTAGTGTTGTTAGCAGACCCATGACAAAGGAATTGTCATTCTGAAATAGACTTAGGGGGTCATTACAACATTGGCGGTAAAAAGCGCTTACCGCCGTGCAGAAGACCGCCAATACACAGCCGCCGCCGCGGTAGTCCGCCACAGCTATTATGACACACATCTTGAATTCCGCCAAAATTCAGACACCCACACAACACCGCCACACCAAAGGTCAGTGATAAACTGGCAGAAACAAATCCTCCACCTCCACGCCAACAGAAACACGCCCATGCTATTACGACCCACGAATCCACGCGGCGGTCTTTCAACCGCAGTATTCCATTGGCGGTACACATCGCTGCGCTCAAAATACACACACATCTCCAAAACACCGCCACATTGGACAATTCCAAATACACACACCTGATACACATACACACACCACTCCCACACACCCAATACAATATAAAACACACACCCACATCACCCACAAATCCCTATGACCAAAAAATCACGAACGAAGGCCAGAGAGAGAGCACAGAATAGACAACCCCATCACACAGACGCACACAACACCATCACACACACAACATCCACACACAAAACACCACACACCACTACACTCACCACACTCATCACCACATACACCACCCCACACATCACCCACACCACCCCATGGCACGCCAAAGACACCCCCGCTTCTCCGAGGAGGAGCTCAGGGTCATGGTGGAGGAAATCATCCGGGTAGAGCCACAGCTATATGGCTCACAGGTGCAGCACACATCAATAGCCAGGAAGATGGAGCTATGGCGCAGAATAGTTGACAGGGTGAACGCTGTGGGACAGCACCCAAGAAATAGGGAGGACATCAGGAAGAGGTGGAACGACCTACGGGGGAAGGTGCGTTCAACGGTCTCCAGGCACAACATCGCAGTACAGCGGACTGGCGGCTGACCCCCACCTCCTCCCCCACAACTAACAACATGGGAGGAGCAAGTTTTGACCATCTTGCATCCTGAGGGCCTCGGAGGAGTCGGTGGAGGATGGGACACTGGTAAGTCTAATCTTAACTATCATATCCCCCACCCTACCTGCATGCTATCACACACCCCCACCCTCACATCCTCCCCTATCACTACAACTCCTCACTAATGTACCCATGACACTAACCACCCATCCCAACACCAAGCTCTGCATGACACAACTAAGCATGGACACCCCTCACTAAAGCATGCCCATTGCACATACCCAGAACAGCCCCCCAACCATCATCACATAAACCCACACACAGGAATGCTTGCACTGGGGTACACAAACACCCACCCATTGCACACCATTACACACACTAATGCAATAATCATGCACTTATGCCCCTGCAGGAACCCGAAGGACCGTCACCACACCAGAGGGTCCAGACAACACCACTCCACCCCCATAAGAGGCCCACAGTGACGACAGCAGCTCTGCCCTACTGGATCCTGATGACCAGCCCGGACCATCGTGGGCCTCGGGACAGTCGGTTCCCTTTGCACAGGCACAGCCCAACACCGACCTTCCACCCTCTGGTAACACCAGCACAGCACCCACCCAGCGGGCCCAAACCTCCCTACCCAGGACAGGTCAATCAGCGGTGTGTCCACCACTACAGGGCACCCAGGGTAACCCACCACCCCAACAACAACAGGGACCTGGGGGCAGTGGTAGTGGGCACACGGTCCAAGGGACGGAGGCACAGGAACACAGGGGAACTGGGAGGGCTGCTGTGCGACAGGGGGCGGACAGGCCCAGGGAACCCACTCTCCACGAGGCCCTATCCTCCATCATGGGAGCATACCACCACTCCCAGGAGACGATCGCGATGGTCCTGGACAAGTTGCAGGAGACCCTGCACCTGCAGGACGAACTGTGTTTGGGGTTCAGGGAGGAGCTCAGGACCATCATCTCCGCCTTGGGCACCATCGTAGGGGTGCTGAAGGACATACAGCAGACCTTGAGGGACACCGTGGCACTCCAAGGGGCCCCTGACACTAGCCATGACGATGAACTGCCCACCGGCGCTAGTGGACAGGAGGTACCGCCACAGGACCACCACACCAGCACCCCACCCCCTGCAGACGGACAACCACCACGCAAGCGGTCCCTGAGATCCAGGAACAGGACAGAGCAAGATGGCAAGACCCCCGCCAGGAAATGAGACCACCCTGATTGTCCTCCCACTGTCCCACTTTGTTACCCTGTCCATACTTAAACAGCCCCAGCTCCACTTCCTATGCCCAGATGGGCAGTGCACCTGTGAGACTAATAGACTGGACTTTGCCATGGACATTCCTCCGCCATCACCCATCCTCATTTTACACACCCCTCACATTTCAGAGCACTTCAATAAACACCCTTGAAACACAAAACAATCTGGAGTCAGTCTGTGATTTAGTAAATATGTATTATCAATGACAGTGTCATAATGGGTTTACCATTGTAAGGCTAACATACCTATGTCACACATCACAAGCCCTTGAAGGATGCAAGCAGTTGACACGTAGGTAACCACACCTGTGAAACTGTAGTGGAAGGGTACAACTCAGTTACCAAATAGTGATTGAATTCGAGAAACAGGAGAGAGATAGACGTGTGAAAGTTAATGTAATGTTAAACCTGAAAATGTTCTCACCTGTGTCTCACTGGAAATATTGCTGTATGAGTGACTCCCTGTTGTCGTTGTCTTCTTCCTCAGCTTCATCCTCATCACTGTCCACAGGCTCCAAAGACTCCACAGCTGCTACAACACCGTCATCTGGATCATCCTCCTGCAGAAAAGGCACCTGGCATCGCAAAGCCAAATTATGGAGCATAGAGCAGGCGATGATGATGTCGCACACCTTCTTCGGTGAGTAGAATAGGGATCCACCTGTCATATGGAGGCACCTGAACCTGGCCTTCAGGAGGCCGAAGGTGCGTTCGATCACCCTCCTAGTCCGCCCATGGGCCTCATTGTAGCGTTCCTATGCCCTGGTCCTGGGATTCCTCACTGGGGTCAATAGCCAGGAAAGGTTGGGGTAACCAGAATCCCCCAATAGCCATACACGGTGCCTCTGGAGTTGACCCATCATATCAGGGATGCTGCTATTCCGCAGGATGTAGGCGTCATGCACTGAGCCAGGGAACATAGCATTTACCTGCGAGATGTACTGGTCTGCCAAACAGACCATCTGGACATTCACGGAATGATAACTCTTCCTGTTCCTGTACACCTGTTCACTCCTGTGGGGGTGGACCAGTGCTACATGGGTCCCATCAATGGCACCTATGACGTTGGGGATATGTCCAAGGGCATAGAAATCACCTTTCACTGTAGGCAAATCCTCCACCTGAGGGAAAATGATGTATCTCCTTACGTGTTTCAGCAGGGCAGACAACACTCTGGACAGGACATTGGAAAACATAGGCTAGGACATCCCTGATGCCATGGCCACTGTTGTCTGAAAAGACCCACTTGCAAGGAAATGGAGCACTGACAGCACCTGCACGTCAGGGGGGATTCCAGTCGGGTGGCGGATTGGTGACATCAGGTCTGGCTCCAACTGGGTACATAGTTCCTGGATAGTGGCACGGTCAAACCGGTAGGTGACGATGACATGTCTCTCTTCCATTGTCAACAGGTCCACCAGCGGTCGGTACACCGGAGGATTCCGCCATCTTCTCATGTGTCCCAGCTGACGGTGCCTACGAAGGACAACAGCGAAGAACCAGTCATTATTCCTCCAGGTATGTACCCACAGTTACACACAAGACTACACCACTCACAAAACCCTTCCTGTATGTGTGTTGAGTGTAGGCCTAGCTATGTGTGACGCAGTAGTAAATGAAGCCATGTGGGCCCCTGAAATGGAGGCTGCCTTACCTCTAAACTGGGACAATGGGATTGTGGGGTAACTGCGCTGGCGTTGCACACCGTTGCGGTAGGCGGTCGTAGACCGCGGCGCAATGCTGCATTGGTTAACATTGGACCCTATGGGTCCCAGGAGCCAATGAACAGGTGCGCCAGCGGTGATGATGCGCACCGCTGCGGACGTCACCGCCGCGGACGTCACCGCCATTTTCTATCTGTTCAATCACTAGATACCTGACCTTCGACAGGAGAGGACCTACACTGCAAGTGCTGCTGTGACCTCGGTCTGGAAGCGACGATGGCTGCTGCGTCTGGGGAAAGGGCCCCTGCCTTCACTGCACAGGAGTTAGAGAAACTGGTAGACGGGGTCCTCCCCCAGTACACGCTACTCTACGGTCCTCCAAACCAACAGGTTAGTACACAGGGAGGACGTTGTATGGGCTAGGCCTTGGTGGAGAGGGCTAGTTGGAAGAGGAAAGGGGGCAGAGTTCAGAGAACATTAATGCATGTGAATGAATGTGCCACATGGCCAGAGAAGGGAGGGGGCCACTCACAACGACAGTGCAGTTGGTAATGACTGTTCCTCTTCCCTTGTGCATGTCATGTAGGTCAGCGCCCACCAGAAGAGGGACATCTGGCGTGCCATCGCCAAGGAGGTCCGGACCCTGGGGGCCCACCAGAGACGGGGCACCCACTGCTGAAAAAGATGGGAGGACATTCGCCGCTGCAGCAAGAAGACGGCGGAGGCTCAGCTGGGGATGGCCTCCCAACGTGGGAGGGGTGCCCGTCGCACCATGACCCCCCTGATGTTCCGGATCCTGGCGGTGGCCTACCCAGAGTTGGATGGGTGCTTGAAGGCATCACAGCAGACACAAGGGGGTGAGTACAACCTCATTCTGCGGACTTTGCGTGCAGTGGAGGTGTCTGGGTGGGGGAGGTGGGCTGTGGGTGTCCCTAGGCCAGGGCGAGTTAGGTAGGCAAGGCCCCTCCGTAATGTAGGCCATGTGGCACTCTACCCCACCTCAGCAGAGTGCCAAGTCGGTATAGTTGCCCCTGTGGCATCCATGTGCGCAGATGTCCACCATTGCCATATAGGCCATATCCCAGAAATTGCATGTGCAGAGTGCAGGAGCACGGTGTAATGCAGGGGGCTGCTGCGTCTGTCTTGTCCGCCAACAGTAGCGGTATGCCATGCACTCAACCTGTCTTTCTTCTGTCTCCCCCCCTTTTTCTGCTCTCCCTGTCCTTTTGTACATCAGCATCAACAGGCGGAGGTACAGTGGCACCGGAGCATGAGGGAGCTGCATCCCACATGGCCATGGAGGGCCACACCACGGACTCTGAATGCACCAGTGGGACGGAGGGCGAGGGGAGCTTCTCGTCGGCCACTGGATCACCAAGCAGCGACACGGACTCGTTCGCCAATGGGGACTCCCTTGTGGTGGTGGCACCATCTGTGCCCCCCACCTCTACAGGTACAGCCGCCACCTCCCCTACCAGCCCGTTCTCCCAGCAGCCCCTCAGCGTTCGCCCCGTGCCTGCTCACCCAGGAGGGTGGGCATCACCTTCGCCCCAGGCACCTTAGGCCCTGCCCCAATCACCCCTGCTGCCCTCAGTGAGGAGGCCATTGATCACCTCAGGTCACTGACTGTTGGGCAGTCTACCATTGTGAATGCCATCCAGGGTGTAGAACGAGAGTTGCAACACGGTAATGCATTCCTGGAGGGCATTCATTCTGGTCAGGCTGTCCTTCAGTGAACCTTGCAATCTCTGGCCTCAGCACTGATGGCAGCCATTGTCCCTGTGTCTAGCCTCCCCCCTCCAACTTCCTCCACCCAGACCCAATCTCCTGTACCCCAGCCCATCCCAAGCACACCTACAGACCAGCATGCACACAAGTCAACACACACAAGTAGCTCAAGCAAACATAGGCACCACACACCCCACAGGCACTCACGCAAGCCTCACCCACATACAGACACAGCAACATCCACTGCCTCCGCTGTGTCCCCTCCTCCTCTTCTCCCTCCTCCCTCCTAGTCTCGTCTACACACACACCTGCATGCACCACATCTACAGGCACCATGAATCGCACCAGGACACCCAGCACCACAAGCCGCTCACCTGCACTCACCACCTCCACTGCCATTTACACGTCCCCTGTGTCCTCTCCCAGTGTGTCTGTGACGCCCCCTCCCAAAGTACACAAACGCCGGCAATCACTCACCCAACATCCATCAACCTCTCGACAGCCTCCAGTACCTGCACCTGCACCCAAAACAGCTAAAGTGACACCTCCTACAACCACCTCCTCTTCCTCCATTCCCAGACCCCCTCCATCTACCCATCCCAGTGTTCGTCAGAAACAGTCCCTCTGTAAAGTTGACCTTTTTGCCCCCACCCCCCCCCTCCAATTCATCAGTCCCGTCGTAGCGCCTCAGCCAAAAAGCCTCCAATACCAGTGGTGCCTGTTCAAGGTTTGTGTAGTGCACCGGCCACCAGGGCAGGCAGTAGGACCCGGAGCCAAGGCACTGGCAGCCCACCCCCTGTAAAGGCTCTAAAATTGGAGAGTGGATGACGGGACCGTGTTAAGACTCCTGGTGGTAAAACAACTGACATGGGTTCCAAGGGGATTGGAGAGTCAGCTGTGACTCCACCAAAGGTGGGGAAGGGCCAGAGGAAGTCTGCCCCGCCTGTTGTGAGTGTCACGGCGGAGAAGTGCGCCATCATTTCCAGCGGTCGAGACACAACCGCCAGCACCGTCGTCACTGGTCCAGAGACCACCGCCAGAGTCAGTGCCCAGGAGGGCCCAAGTATCGTCACTGGTCAGGAGACCACCGCCACCGCTGGAGTCAGTGCCCAGGAGGGCCCAAGTATCGTCACTGGTCCAGAGACCACCGCCAGAGTCACAGCCCAGGAGGGCTCAAGTATTGTCACTGGTCCGGAGACCACCGCCAGAGTCACAGCCCAGGAGGGCCCAAGTATCGTCACTGGTCAGGAGACCACCGCCGGAGTCAGTGCCCAGGAGGGCCCAAGTATCGTCACTGGTCCAGAGACCACCGCCAGAGTCACAGCCCAGGAGGGCCCAAGTATCGTCACTGGTCAGGAGACCACCGCCACCGCCACCACCGGAGTCAGTGCCCAGGAGGGCCCAAGTATCGTCACTGGTCCAGAGACCACCGCCACCGCCAGAGTCAGTGCCCAGGAGGGCCCAAGTATCGTCACTGGTCCGGAGACCACCGCCAGAGTCAGTGCCCAGGAGGGCCCAAGTATCGTCACTGGTCAGGAGACCACCGCCATCGCCGGAGTCAGTGCCCAGGAGGGCCCAAGTATCGTCACTGGTCCAGAGACCCCGCCAGAGTCACAGGCCAGGAGGGCCCAAGTATCGTCACTGGTCCGGAGACCACCGCCAGAGTCACAGCCCAGGAGGGCCCAAGTATCGTCACTGGTCCAGAGACCACCGCCAGAGTCACAGTCCAGGAGGGCCCAAGTATCGTCACTGGTCAGGAGACCACCGCCAGAGTCACAGCCCAGGAGGGACCAAGTATCGTCACTGGTCAGGAGACCACTGCCGGAGTCAGTGCCCAGGAGGGCCCCGGCTGCCACAGCCCCGCTGGGCAATGATTGAAACGTCATGCCACACACCAATGCCCAGTGTAGAGAACGTCATGCCACACACCAATGTCCGTATCAGAACCGCCATGTCAAAGCACCGCTGAACAGGGCAAAGACCGCCATGGCAAAGCACCGCTGAACAGTCCTGAACTGCCATGTCAAAGCACCGCTGAACAGGGCAAAGACCGCCATGGCAAAGCACCGCTGAGCAGGGCAAAGACCGCCATGGCAAAGCACCGCTGAACAGTCCTGAACCGCCATGTCAAAGCACCGATGAACAGGGCAAAGACCGCCATGGCAAAGCACCGCTGAACAGGGCAAAGACCGCCATGGCAAAGCACCGCTGAACAGTCCTGAACCGCCATGTCAAAGCACCGCTGAACAGGGCAAAGACCGCCATGGCAAAGCACCGCTGAACAGGGCAAAGACAGCCATGGCAAAGCACCGCTGAACAGGGCAAAGACCGCCATGGCAAAGCACCGCTGAACAGGGCAAAGACCGCTATGGCAAAGCACCGCTGAACAGGGCAAGCACCGGGTAGGAATGAATGGACCGCCACATCAGGCATCCTTATCCCATATGCAGCTGGGACAGTGACAGGACACGACCTTTCACGGGGAGACTCATCCAGTCTGGGCACCAGTCCCCCCCAGTACCAGTAGAGACCTGCATCTACTTGAGAGACTGTGGCTTTGCACTCCCCAGGATGGCACAGTGGGCAAACCACCCACTGTAGAGACTTGAGAGACTGTGGCTTTGCACTCCCCAGGATGGCACAGTGGGCAAACCACCCACTGTAGAGACTTGAGAGACTGTGGCTTTGCACTCCCCAGGATAAAGCAGTGGGCAAACCACCCACTGTAGAGACTTGAGAGACTGTGGCTTTGCACTCCTCAGGATGGCACAGTGGGCAAGCCACCCACTGTAGAGACTTGAGAGACTGTGGCTTTGCACTCCCCAGGATACATCAATGGGCATGGAGCCCCGTCGTGGATCTGGCTTTGCAGTCATCCGGCTGAGGTGCCCCCCCTTCCCTTCCCCCTGAGGTTCCTGTAGTATTTCTATCTGATGCCCCGGCAGTGTTCTCTCCGATTGTGGTCAGGTATCGTTTGTGGGCCTTGCCCATGCATTTTTGGACTGTTGGTGCACGGACATTGTTATGTACATATCTGCACTACTTCTCGTATTGTATATAATTATGACTGATTTTCAAATATATATCTGTATATTTTTGTATGACATGTATATTGCCACATTACAATGTTTGCCCGAATTTCGCTTTGTGTTTTCATTCTTCCGGGGGGATTGTGGGTTGTTACTGTGATTTTTGTGAATGCGTTGGTGTGTATGTTGTAATATGCGAGGGTGGGGGTGTTTGGTGGGTGTCCCCCTAACTTTTGCCTCCCCCTCCCCCGTGTCGTAGGTGCAGTACTCACCGTTGTCTTCGGCGCCTACGTAGCTGTTGGTCGTAGAGGAGCAGAAACACAAGGGCAGGGAGTATTTGGAGTTCCGGCTCCATGGTGTCCACGTTCCTCGTGGGATGTGTTCAGGTGAGCGTTTTCCCATAGCAAAAGCTGTTTCCGGCGTGTTTTTATCCACGGTGATTCCGCCACGGAAAAGGTGGCGGATTGTCGGGTTGTAATACTGTGGGCGGTACATTGTCTTCCGCCTGTCTGTTGGCGGTGACCGCCGCGCTGCTTGACTGTACTGCCGTGGCGGGCGAAGTGTTAAAGTGGCTGTCTTTGTTGGCGGTTTCCGCCAGGGTCATAATTCCCTTTTTTTTTTTCCGCCGGCCTGTTTGCGGTATTTCCACAGCTTTAACACCGTCCGCCAGGGTTGTAATGACCCCCTTAGTAATTACATGGGGCGAGATGTGGCCAAAACTGCAGGCTTTGGAACTGGGGAACCAGATTCAAATCTCGACCTCAGCTAGATATCCTGTGCTTCTGGACAAATCACTTAGCCTCCTTGCGTTAACAAATGCCTGGTTCTTATGTAAAGCGCTCTAATGGCCTTGGGCTGACTTTGCATTATTTAAACCTACAAAAACTATAATTGACATAAGTGTTATACTTTTATTATTGATTGGTTGATAGGTTCATTATCATTTAAATTAATTTATATAGCTTTGTAAAAAAATGATATATGTAAAGGATCACCAAAAAGGAGAAAGCTTTGATAAACCACTAAAAAATGTATATATTTTAAAAAACATTAGCAGCATGTATTAATGTGTTGGAAGTGAATACTGAAATGCATTTGTATGAATGGATAAGTTAACTTTATGGAATACACTTCTTTTGTCCTGTGCATATTAATCAATTGATCATATAATATTTGAATTATGAAATATGTGAACCAAAGGACATTTTGGAGAAATTTCTACGTTCTTACAGTTTTATGCTTAGACTAGCCATTTAGCATTATAAAGAAATTCTTATGGCATGAACTATTGTGCTTTTTTTTAACTTTATTTCACCTCCAATTAGCCATTGCTGTGGCTCCAACGTTAGTCATATTAACCTCTTAGCTGCTGGGCCTTTCCCGCCCCAGTGCTGAGCCCTTTTTTGGCTATTTGGGGTAGTTTGCGCTTAGGCCTTCATAACTTTTTGTCCACATAAGCTATCCACGCCAAATTTGCGTCCTTTTTTACCAACATCCTAGGGATTCTAATAGTACCCAGAGTTTGTGGTTTCCCCCTGGAGGAGACCAAGAAATCAGCCAAAATACAGTGAAAATTTCCAAAACAATGGGAAAAAAGGGCTGCCGAAGAAGGCTTGTGGTGTTTTCCCTGAAAATGCCATCAACAAAGGGTTTCTGGTGCTGAAATCACAATCTTCCCACCTTTCAGGAACGGGCAGACTTGAATCAGAAAACCACTTTTTTCAACACAAATTTGGCATTTTACTTAGACATACCCCATTTTTACTGTTTTTGGTGCTTTCAGCCTTCTTCCAGTTAGTGACAGGAATGGGTGTGAAACCAATGCTGGATCCCGGAAAGCTAAACATTTCTGAAAACTAGACAAAATTCTGAATTCAGCAAGGGGTTATTTGTGTAGATCCTACAAGGTTTTCCTACAGAAAATAACAGCTGAAATAAAACAATATTGAAATTGACCTGAAAACAACAGCCATTTTTCTTTATGTTTTACTCTGTAACTTTTTCCTGCGATGTCAGATTTTTGAAAGCAATGTACTGTTATGTCTGCTGGACTCTTCTGGTTGCGGGGATATAAAGGGCTTGCACCCTGCAGTTGGTTTTCATTGTATACTGGGTATACAGCAATTCATTTGCTGAAATATGAAGAGTGAAACATAGGTATCAAGAAAACCTTTGCATTTCCAAAATGGGCTCAAGATAAGGTTTTGAGGAGCAGTGGTTATTTGCACATCTCTGAATTTGGGGATGCCCATACTAGCATGTGAATTGCAGGGCATTTCTCAAATAGACGTCTTTTTTACACACTCTTATATTTGGAAGGAAAAAATGTAGACAAAGATAAGGGGCAATAACACTTGTTCCCCCAAGTCTCCCGATAAAAATGATACCTCACTTGTGTGGGTAGGCCTAGCGCCCGCGACAGGAAATGCCCCAAAATACAACGTGGACACATCCCATTTTTTTGACAGAAAACAGAGCTGTTTTTTGCAAAGTGCCTAGCTGTGGATTTTGGCCTCTAGCTCAGCCGGCAACTGGGGAAAGCTACCAACCCTGTGCATTTTTGAAAACTAGAGACCTAGGGGAATCCAATATGGGGTGACTTGTGGGGCTCTGACCAGGTTCTGTTACCCAGAATCCTTTGCAAAATTCAAAACGTGGCTAAAAAAACACGTTTTCCTCACATTTCAGTGACAGAAAGTTCTGGAATCTGAGAGGAGCCACAAATTTCCTTCCACCCAGCATTCCCCCAAGTCTCACTATAAAAATTATACCTCACTTGTGTGGGTAGGCCTAGTGCCCGCAACAGGAGGTGCCCCAAAACACAACGTGGACACATCCCATTTTTTGACAGAAAACAGAGCTGTTTTTTGCAAAGTGCCTACCTGTAGATTTTGGCCTCTAGCTCAGCCGGCACCTAGAGAAACCTACCAAACCTGTGCATTTTTGAAAACTAGAGACCTAGGGGAAATCAAGATGGGGTGACTTGTGGGGCTCTGACCAGGTTCTGTTACCCAGAATCCTTTGCAAACCTCAAAACGTGGCTAAAAAACACGTTTTCCTCACATTTCAGTGACAGAAAGTTCTGGAATCTGAGAGGAGCCACAAATTTCCTTCCACCCAGCGTTCCCCCAAGTCTCCCGATAAAAATGATACCTCACTTGTGTGGGTAGGCCTAGCGCCCGCGACAGGAAATGCCCCAAAACACAACGTGGACACCTCCCATTTTTTGACAGAAAACAGAGCTGTTTTTTGCAAAGTGCCTACCTGTAGATTTTGGCCTCTAGCTCAGCCGGCACCTAGGAAACCTACCAAACCTGTGCATTTTTTGAAACTAGAAAACCAGGGTAATCCAAGATGGGGTGACTTTTGGGGCTCTGACCAGGTTCTGTTACCCAGAATCCTTTGCAAACATCAAAATTTGGCCAAAAAAACACTTTTTTCTCTCATTTCGGTGACAGAAAGTTCTGGAATCTGAGAGGAGCCACAAATTTCCTTCCACCCAGCATTCCCCCAAGTCTCCTGATAAAAATGATACCTCACTTGTGTGGGTAGGCCTAGCGTCCTCGACAGGAAATGCCCCAAAACACAACGTGGACACATCACCTTTTTTCATAGAAAACAGTGCCTACCTGTGGATTTTGGCCTCTAGCTCAGCTGGCACCTGGGGAAACCTAGCAAACCAGCGCATTTTTGAAAACTAGAAACCCAGGGGAATCCAATATGAGGTGACTTGTGGGGCTCTGACCAGGTTCTGTTACCCAGAATCCTTTGCAAACATCAAAATGTGGCCAAAAAAACACATTTTCCTCTCATTTCGGTGACAGAAAGTTCTGGAATCTGAATCTGAGAGGAGCCACAAATTTCATTCCACCCAGCATTCCCCCAAGTCTCCCGATAAAAATGATACCTCACTTGTGTGGGTAGGCCTAGCGTCCTCGACAGGAAATGCCCCAAAACACAACGTGGACACATCACATTTTTTCATAGAAAACAGTGCCTACCTGTGGATTTTGGCCTCTAGCTCAGCTGGCACCTGGGGAAACCTAGCAAACCAGCGCATTTTTGAAAACTAGAAACCCAGGGGAATCCAAGATGAGGTGACTTGTGGGGCTCTGACCAGCTTCTGTTACCCAGAATCCTTTGCAAACATCAAAATGTGGCCAAAAAAACACATTTTCCTCTCATTTCGGTGACAGAAAGTTCTGGAATCTGAGAGGAGCCACAAATTTCCTTCCACCCAGCATTCCCCCAAGTCTCCCGATAAAAATGGTACCTCACTTGTGTGGGTAAGCCTGGTGCCCGCGACAGGAATAGATCACACAACGGTCAATGTTGGTCCTTACATGAGGCAGCTGTTGACCCTGGGGTGATCCATTCCTGACGCAGGCACTAGGTGTAGGCACTCAAGTGGGGTAGTGTTTTTATCAGGACAGATGAGGAATTACTGGGTGGTAGGAATTTTGTGGATCCCAGCATATTCCTGTAGTTTGTGTGACAGAAATGTGAGAAAAATAGAGTTTTTATTCAACATTTCAGCTTTGCAGGGTATTCTGGGTAAGAAAACTTTGGGGAATCCACACAAGTCACACCTCTGTGGACTCTCCCGAATGTCTAGTTTCCAGAAATGTTTGGGTTTAGTGTGTTTCTCTATATGGCCGCCAAACCCAGGACCAAAAACACAGGTGCCTGCCCTACAAAACCAGTTTGTTTTGCAACAGATAATTTTGATGTCTCCACAATACGATTTGGGCGGTGGAATTTGGGGCTGAACTAAATTGGGGAGCTCCCAAGAGAGCACTCTCTCTCTCTCTCTGCTTGCTGCCGCATTCACCTGCGCTCTGGGTTGGGCTAACCCACTATTACCCAGTTGCACAGATTGCTTGCGAAGGGACAGCAGGACTGTCCTCATCACCTCCCTCATAATGTACTGGAAGAGGAGTTATCGAATGGGACTCCTCCGACTGAAAAATCACTCCCAGAGTCTGCGCCATTGTCCTATCCCTCAGATGCTGTCTCAGTATCTGATGTCTCAGTCTCTGATCCTATGTCAGAGCTGTCCTCTATAACCCGAGTGCCGGCAGCAGTCATCCATCAAGATGCCATCTCTGCTATTGGCTAAACTGTTGCTCTAAAACACTAGCCTACGTAGAAAGTCACAAAATCGATGGTGTGTGTGAGATACGTGCAACAGTAGAGGCCACCTTACCTGCGCTTCTTCCCTCAATCAGCACGTTTTTTCAAGACACTCAAAAAACAACTTGTCACATACCATTCGTCACAGTCTTTAGCACCTCCTGTGCCCAGTCCAACAATCATTATTGGTGCTCCCACTCCCTCCTTCTCGGATTCCCTCATTACCACACAGCAAAAGTGCCCTTCATCTCTCCATAGCCGCCCCGCACATACATTTCATTTGTATTATAGCGCAGGTAATGGCTGACTTTACTTATGTACTCAGCTATTGACATAAAATACAGATTTGCTTTTTGTAGTAGGCATATAAACCTTCTGCGCTTCTTTATGACACTAAAACTGCCACTAGACAAAAGTCTGATCCTTTCGTAGCAGAAACATAATCACAATACTTACTTGACTTTTTATTGCTGCCTAAAAGCTACAGGTGAAATGCGTCAGTTGAAGTATGTGCATTGCTTTGAAGACGCAAGCTGCAACTGCAAGACAACTGGTGGCAAATCTATATATAAATATATATATATATATATATATATATATATATATATATCACTTTTATATGTGGGTCTGGTTTTCCTGGGGGCCGATCTATCTCTATATATATCTATCTACATAGATATATCTATTATATATATATATACACATATATCTACATATATCTATAGATCTATCTATAGATATCTCCATGCACATAAATATATCTACATATATAGATCTCTATATATATATATATATATATATATATATATATAGATCAATTTTTTTTGGTTGTTGTACAACAACTAAAAAAAAATATTGCCCCCACAGGGGGTCGCCCTGCCCACGGGCGACCCCCTGTCCATTTATTTTATTTTTAAAAAAATGTAAAAAATTTCCCGGAGGCACCTACCTTTTTTTAAAAAAAAAATATGCCCCCGGGGGGCGGCCCGTTTTCCGAGGGGGCCGACCCCCCCAAGTGAAATCCCTGGCGTCTAGTGGTGTTTCCTGGCCCCCGATCACAGCTGTGCTGCGATCGGGGGCCAGGAAACACTTTCAGAAGGCCTCGTAAGAAAGGGGAGACTCTCCCTTTTCTTACGAGGCCTTCCTGAAACAGTTTCCTGGCACAGCTGCGATCGGGGGCCAGGAAACAGTTTCAGGAAGGCCTCCTAAGAAAGGGGAGAAACAGTTTCAGAAGGCCTCGTAAGAAAGGGGAGACTCTCCCCTTTCTTACGAGGCGTTCCTGAAACTGTTTCCTGTCCCCCGATCGCAGCTGTGCTGCGATCGGGGGCCAGGAAACCTGAAAGCGTCAGGAAACACTTTCAGGAAGGCCTCGTAAGAAAGGGGAGATTCTCCCCTTTCTTACGAGGCCTTCCCGAACGTGGGGAAGGCCGTTTTCCCCATCGGAGCAGGAAGCAGCCGCAAATGGGGCAATCAACATTGTTACGTCAGCGTCACAAAGGGCCAGGTGGGGGGTGGGGGGAGACACAGAAGAGCTTCCGTGTCTCCCTGGGACCCAAAAAAAAAAATCCTCGGGTGCGATTTATTAACCACCTCCCTAGTGTCGGCCACTGGTCGTGACCCGCACCAGGGAGGAAGTGCGGGCGTCGGCCCGTGGCGACGCCCGCATTGAAGGGGTTAACTGACAATATCTCTTGGTGCCTTTCAAGGATTGGTGTATATAAAATACATGTAAAACACAGTATGTAATTCTCGGACAAGAATCTCAACCTCTGCCCAATTGAGAGAGAAAGGAAACAGAACTTTAGAAAGTACTTGGTCAGTATTTTGATTCAAGGTAAAGTAGTATGTGTAAACATTTTGGGATTCACAATAAATCAAAATAGTTAATGGTAGAAGGAAAAAGAAAAACAACTCACTGTGTGGTGAATGGAGTACACATTTTATACAAGTCAAAATAATGCACCAGTGCACTAAAACTGGGGTTGACTAGAACTCAATTTAAATCATGTTTATAAAGTAACTTAGTATATTTGGGCACTACTCTTTACATCAGGAGCCATAATGAATTAATGAAATGTCCTTTTAAAGGAGCTTCTCTAAGCTCCATCGATATATCTTCCTAAATTAATGAAGATGATGAATTCCAATTGATGCATTCACAACTTAAAAAGCACTGAGGTTCAGCAGTTATAGAATAGAATACAACAACTCCCAATGCAGGCCTATTACATCACATGTGATGTCACATATGACATCAGTAAGTACATCATGGATAATATGACTGATGAAATGACACATGACACCAGCATTCGAGTCATTAATGACCAAAGCTTCACAGCAACACAGAAACCCACTTCTGTTATGTAAAGGAATCTCTGAGCACAAGGCCTATTGTTAAGCAAAACCTTGAGCTCAGCATCCCTACAGGAAGAACTTGCTAGACATTGCATTTAGGTATACTATAGGAAACAAAGGTCCCTAACTAGCAGTGGAGTAAATGATACACTTGGGAAAAAATAATAATGCACAGGTGGCGTTGAATCAACTGTTACAATCACATTTATAAGACAGTATATTAAAAATATTTGTGTAGGGATGCCTACCCCAACAGGGCACACTACACAGGTATCAAAACACACTGAGGCAAACAATTCATTGACAAAACAAGACAAGATTGAGAGATCAAGGTTGCAACTTTGCACAGTACAACACTCCTGCACCTATATTAAGGTTGCATATAGTTAAGGGTGTCAGAGTGTTTTAAGTTGGTGATGTTTCGATCCACTCGATGTCATGGGATTATCATAAGTACAAAACAATGCTTGCCTGGGATGAAAGCACAAAAATCAATAGAAAACCTGTAGGATGTAGAAAAAACAGGGATATTATGAAGAAAAAAAAGATTGGGTAAAAAACAGAAAAGAATAGAAAAGAAAGAAAAAGTTGAATGCAATAAAGGACGGAGAAATCCTCCAATAAGTGAAAAAACATGCAAGATGACCTTCATGCAGGGATCATTGTGGCAAAGCCAAACCATGCTCAAACTACAATGTAGTGCCAATTTTCAAAATATAACTGCAGGTTTGACACTAAGTATTATATGTAATAGAGGTCACATGCAAGGTGAGTTATGCACACTCATACACTTCACCCACCAGTGATTGAATCCTCCATCTATCAACTGCATATTATGAAGCAATGGGTATCTTAATCCAAAATCAAGTTGGGAGGAGCACTCCACAGGGATATCTGGCCCCCAACCAAAGGGTGTTCCCACACTAGCCCCGGGAAACTGTAAAAAGACATTGCTCAAATTATATTAAGACAAGGGAGCCAATCAGCAAGGTTTGACTCTCGGCGAGCTTTAAGAGTCCAACTACATGCCTAATATTATACTCTCAATTTAGAAATTAGTGCCTTACTGGCAAGCCAATATCAATCAGGGTTCATCATAAGGAACTCCTGGGATCAGAAAATCCATCCCGACCACGGGAAAAGAATAATAACAGCTGTTTTCTCCCAAAATCTATTGGGAATATTGAAAAACCAGGGACGGGGCTGGGGAAGGTGTGAAATACACATACTCATCCTAATGAGAAAATAGAAATGGGACTATCACGTATCCTAGAACACAGCCACACAGGTGGTGGCCCTATTAAAGTAACAGGAGTAACCAATGCTGAAATAGTAATGAATGACCACTACAAACAAACACGTATACCAAAGGAGTGTTTCTAGAAAAAATATACCAATGACGGAGAGCTGAAATAGTGCAGAAAACAATCAATCATGATAGACACAAAATGAATCATCCAGAAGAGGTCCATTCTAGGGCATGCATCAAATCAGTGTTTCTATAGAAATTGTGATCATGGGGCTAGTAAGTTGAAAAAGTGAAGACAGTCATCAATCAGGATCACTGCATGCTAAGACAATAGGGTGGACCTGCAAGGGAACATGATCACTGGGCTAGTGGTGAACAGAGAGTAAGAATTGAATTCATAATGTTAAAGTACATTAAGAATGGATTTCAACATTGAATTAGTGAGGCCAGGCTATTAACAAATGAATTGCACTGTTCAAACATAACTCCACTGGTCAAGAGCTGAAAAGATAATTATGGAAAAATATACTTCACTAGGGTGATCAGTAATGTACTCACACTCATAGAATTATAGTGCCTAGCAAGGCAAATGTAAGATTCCAACAGTTATCTTTTTTGTCAAAATCAATACGTAAATCTACAGTTCATATTCCAAACTGCAAGGCTCAATCAGTGTATATTAAGAATGGACACAACAATGAAGTGGTTGAAGACAAGAGATCACATATTAATTCTATGACAGGACCGGAGGCGAGGAATGCACTTTACTTTCCTTGTTTTTATTGACAGCAGCCAATATTAACAAAAATAACTGACTTTGGCCCGTATTCATACTTTTTTAGCGCCACATTTGCACCTCTTTTTTAAGCAAAAATGGCGCAAACGTACAAAATACAATTGTATTTTGCAAGTTTGCACCGCTTTTGCGTCACAAAATGACACAAATGCGGCGTTAAAAAAATATAAATATGGGCCTTCATTTCCCAAGATACATAGGAACAAAAAGGTTACAGTTCAACAACAACAACCACCAATCCGGAGGTGACTCGACCCCCTATAGTCCTATGGCTCTGTTGCTGCCTCCTCTTTCTTTGCTGCTCGGCAGCAAGGTTAAGTGCCTCCTGCCTCTGGGCCATTCATTTCTTTAGACATCTGTGTGTTCATTATCGCTGTTGTTAAGGTGAATTATTTTTTTCTTCGTCTTGACTCTCCTTTGTAGCGCTATTTGTGTTTCTGTGTGGCCTTGCAGTACCTGGTGCCATTGTGGTGTTGACTTCCGGCCACTAGAGGGAACCACATCTATGCTTCACATGCATCTCACTGTTCCTGACCGCTGCGCTATTCACAATTTTGATTACTTCAGCGTGGCTGGCTGAGATTAGGTATGTGTGTGTGTGTGTCCAAGCCTGGAGCTTTCCACGCCCCATGAGTGTCTGTATTTAATGTGCTTTGTTCACTGTGTGCATGTTCGAGTCCTGACTCAGGCAATTAAAATTCCAATGTGACTGGAGTGAACTACGCCCTGGAGGGGCTGTGAAACACCTTTAGCGCTCCCACATGCTGCAGCTCATTTGGGACACCAGACCAAGCATTGCCCCTGTATAAATAGCGGGCGTTGGTGTCCTTCAGGGCTTCTAGCCTGTCAACTGGACTCCTGGTCCCATTGAAAGTTTGGGGAACCCCCTCAACCTCTTAGTCCCTCTTTTGCTTAGTCCCATTACAGAACTGTGGTCCCTGTCCGTACTTACCTGCAAACAAGTACTAATCACTGGGCAACATGAGTGATGTGGACGAGTCATACATGGAGGAGGACACCACTATCTACTTCCTCATTGATGACCACTTCTTTGAGGTGAAGGATGCCTCTATTACGAAAGCAGTGGCCCTGGTGGTGCCGCCCTGGAGAAGACACTGCTACAGTATCTGGAACGCTGCTTCAAACCCCTCCCTGGGAGGGAAGTTGATCTAGGGCCTTCGCCCCTGTGACCTCTGGGGGGTCCTGTCCAGCCCTCGCCGCTGCTCAAACGTAAAAGGTACCTGGTTTCTGGCATCGACCTAGATGTGTTTGACAAATTGAAATGTGCCTTCCAGGCCCGGGAACACTCCCAGCCCCTTGTGATTTTGGAACCAGGCACTTTGGGTCTTCTACTCCCTGCACCCCAAGCTTCCCAGAACCCTCCTCACACCATCACAACCCTGATTCACCCGCTGGTTCGAACAGCAAACAACCACTAACCTCCAAACCCTGGCATCCTTCTCTCCAACCCCAAGTGGAGCTGGCACATGATGTTGCCCTTGAAGTTTTGGATATGCTAAATCCGGACAGTCTGCTAAACCCCTGCTCTTTGGAATGAGTCTCCGCAGCCAAGGTTGTGACTTATGTTATGGGACAACTTTGCAACCATTGGACAAGGAAGCCCGTAACCGCTATTTGGCTGATTGCCCTGCCTTTCCTTGGAGAACAAAGTTGCCCTTGCACCGAACATCAACGAGCACATAGCCACTTTCCTGTAGAAATACATGAGTGATCCCAAGAAGGGGATTGACCAGCCATGGTGGGCTTGCCAGGACAAACATTTGGACCTTGCAGGCCCCTGACCAGGATTCTTGACAGAGCAGAGGACACCAAAGCATCGGGGAACCTCATCTCTCTGAGGTTCTCTCTGGCTGGGCCCAACGGGCCATTATCCACCTGGGGAATGCGAACTGTGCCATGTCCACTGAGCGCCGTCGTTCACTCCTTATAAAAATTCACCCTAAGCTGAGGGATCTAGCGGCTTCAGAAATAGGCCCAGTGGCCCAAGCGGGTCTGTTTGGTGACCCTTTCTTCAGGGAGCTTGGGAATTTGGTCTAAACCTTCAACTCCCTGGACAAGGCTCAGGAGTCTAAAAAACACATCTTCTCAACCTTGGTTTTTTAAGGCTGGTCAAGGTAGGGGGCGCTTGGCCGGCCGCACTAACTATCCAGCCTCCTCCTGAGGGAGAGACCTCAAGAAGGATCGCTACCAAGATGCCTACAAATTTGGCTACTTCTACCCCACGTGGGGTTACCCGAGGTACCGAGGGGTGAGAGCAGGATGACGAGGCGACCCAGCCCAGGGATCCAATACAGGTGAGTGTTCAGGAACCTCCATGTCAGGGCTTGGGGGCAGGCTGTGCCATTTCTTCCACAACTGGCAGGCTCTTACTTCAGACGCCTGGGTCCTTCACATGGTGCAAGGGTTCCAGATAGAGATTTATATCTCTCCTGATTAGGAAAGGACTCCAATTCCACTGGTTTTCTTCCAGGTGCACACTGCCCTGGTGGACAAGGAGGTCCTCTACCTCCTCATAAAGGGTCCATAATCAAGACCTCTCCCCACCCCTTGAGGGTTTACAAGCAATATTTTTCTTGTGGAAAAGAGGGACGAGGCCAAAAACTGATAATCAACTTAAAGAATTTCAACAAATGGTTGGTTTACCGGCACTTCAAAATGGAAGGCATACTTTTTTATGGAATCTCTTGCTCCCCAACAACTGGATGGCAGGCCTAGACCTCAAGGACGCCTATCTCAGAGTCCCCTCTCTTCCCTCCTCACCGCTGCTTCCTCCTATTGCTCTGGTGGGGTGGTCACCTTTGAACTCACCGCCCTTCCTCTTGGTGTGTCCTTAGCTCAATGGTGCTGCACTATACTGATGCATCCGGTAGTGGAATTCATGAGAGCATGGGGGGTCTGCCTCATCATTTATCTGGGTGACACTGTCCTCATGGGCCAATGTCCCCTGTGGCTCTGGCTTCATTTGAAAATGACGATCTCTCTCCTTGAAACCTTGGGTTTTGTGATAATTCAACAGAAGTCAGCTCCCACTCCGGCCCAGTCTCTGGTGTTCATAGGATTTGTGGTAGACTCTGTGCAGGCCACACTCCCGCCCAGAAAACTTCCAAAATAAAGCATGAGTTATGTCGTCTTGTAGCTCAAATCTCCACCTCCCTGCTTCAACTAGCAAGGGTGGTGGGTTGCCTGTCCTCTTCTATCCAGGCGATTTTCCCTGGGCCTCTACATTACCATGCTTTCCAACGGTTAAACCTCTCTCACCTTAGGAGAGGATTGACCTACACACAAGTCATTTCCCTTTCGGAGGATGCTCTGGAAGAGCTTCCATGGTTGCTCAACCACATGGATGCCTGGAACGGGCGAGCGATCTTCGGCTCCCTTCAAGATTTAGTTATAGAACATTATGCCAGTGGCTCAGGATGGGGGGCACAGTGTGGAGAATTCTCCACCGAAAGACGTTGGTCCGTTCAAGAGTGTTTCATGTATATCAATTGTCTGGAGCTCTTAGCAGGCTCCTTCTCAGTCTGCTGCTGGACCGAGGAAAAGGCCCATTGCTGAGTCCTCCTCAAAATGGACAACGTGATGGCAGTCCACTACATAAACCATCTGGGAGGAACTTGATCCAAGAACTTGGTGAACCTGGCTCAAGACTTTTGGGAGTACTGTCCGCAGATCCAATCTCCGTTTCGGCAGAACACCTCCAGATAGCAGATTGACACTTGTGCAACCTCAGAGACTCAAACCTATGGTGTCTTCTCCCATCGATCTTCCAGATCCTATACGATCAGTGGGGCCCTTTCTATGTGGACCTGTTTGTCTCCCATCTGGACCTTCAGATCTCAAAGTACTTCAACTTGCGTCTGGATTTGGCCGCCACAGATGCCTTCCTCTAGAACTGGCAAATGCAGTGGCCTATGCTTTTCCTCTGTCCGCGATGATCATGCCTCTCTCAGCCCAGGTCATGTGCCAACTGGCAGACATCATCCTGGTGACCCCGATGTGGAGATCTCAAGCCTGGTTTGCAGTTCTTCTGGAAATTTCTTTGGATTCTCCAATGACCCTATCCCTGTTTCTGGATCTCCTCCAGGATCTGGAAGGGAATCCCCAACCCAAGGTCTTGGAGAAGTCTCTGACGCTTATGGCATGGAGGATTACCGGAGACTCTGGGAAGTCCAAAGACATTTGGGGCAGGCTTCCCACCTCCTTCCCAATGCCTGGGCACAGAGCACGACCAAGCACTACAAGTTGGCGTGGTCTAGATGGCTGGGCTGGTGTTGTCCTAGACACTTGGATCCAGTGGGAGAGGACGTTGTCCACATTCTGATTTTCCTCTCCTTCTTGTCCTCAGAAGGCTTGGAATATAGAACCATCAATACTGTTCTGCTATTTCGGCAGGCCATTCCCCTGTTGATGGTCATCCAATAGGTGAACATCCCTTGGTGCGGAAGCTGGTCTCACATCTCTGCCTGATTTGACGTGTATCAGACGTCAGCACCCTGGATCTAACTGGTGTAGTATTTACCCCCAAAGGGTTTTCTCTACATATTTCTGGGCATACTAAATGCAATTCTAGGTTGGTTAATTACCCTTCTTTTCCAGATTTCCCAAAACTTTGTGTGGTAAGATGCATCAAAGCTGACGAGGTCATGACGGAGGATATACAACCCCACGGGGATCATCAACTGCTCATTGCTTTGTGCAAGCCATTCAGAGCGCTCTCCTCCTTGACAATTGCCCGAAGGATCCGTTGGGCCATGCAGGAAGTGGGCATTAACACTTCAATGTTTGGGGCTAATTCTGTCAGGGCAGTTATGGCCTCTGAGGCATTCTCCCTGGGAGCTCATCTTGATGATATTCTGAATGCTGCAGACTGGTCTCCAACTCTACCTTTAAAAGGTTTAATTTTTAAGCAGTGTTCAGCATCACCTCGCTGGTTGTGAATAAGCTTTAAACCAGCGTAATCCTTGCCTTCAGTCCTGCTGTAGAATGAAACATTTCCTAACTAACGTAACAGAGAGTTTCAATTCTGTTAAGGACATGGAGGCGAGGATTAACCCACCCAATTTTCTTCTCCCTTCCGTGCAGAATAGCTTGTGCTTGCAGTTAGGTATGGCTCTTACTTCCTACTTCTTTCTTCTTACTTCTTACTTGGTATGTCCTAATATTTACAGAGTGGGAGAGATCTCTGAACTACATGTGTGGTGTCATAATTGGTACCAGTGGTGACTGCTTCCCAGGTTCATACCCCTTTTGTTTTTTCTTCACCTTAGGGTGTGAAGGAGCGAAACTGGAATTACAGGAAGGACTGACACCAGCACTCACAGAAAAATAGAGGAAGCAGCAACAGAGGCATAGGACTATAGAGGGTCCAGTCACCTC
This sequence comes from Pleurodeles waltl, assembly GCF_031143425.1. Lineage (NCBI taxonomy): Eukaryota > Metazoa > Chordata > Amphibia > Caudata > Salamandridae > Pleurodeles > Pleurodeles waltl. Next base: position 697,452,549 of record NC_090442.1, on the reverse strand, counting down.
CGGGTTGGTTGTTGTTGTTGAACTGTAACATTCTTCCCTAAGTATCTTGGAAAATGAAGTCCATTATTTTGTTAAAATTGGCTGCTGTTAACAAAAAGAAGGAAAGTAAAGTGTAATATTCGCCTCAGTGTCCTTACAAGAATTGAAACATTCTGTTATGTTAGCTAGGAAATTTTTCATTCTTCTGTACATTAGGCACTTCAGTTATCAATAATTGTAAATTGTAAAGTATGGAAGATAGCATTCCTTGTATAGGAGCACAATCAGACTTATAGAAATACAACCATTTCCTAGCAGGTCGAATGTAAAGTGCCAGCAACCATACTTTTCATGAAAATACATCCCGGCATAGTAAGATATCAGGGATAAGACAGAACAGAGAAAACTCAACCAAGAGGTAATTGAGTAAAAAAAGAAAAAAACATTCAGAATTCAGCAGCTTGTAGAGTACTATTGAATGTACATGGAATGCAACAGGAATGTCCATGTCAGTCTGAGGGTCAATAAGTAGCACACATATTTAGATCAGAGATGCCCAATCCTCTATTTGGTTAAGTCCACTGTGGAGGCTGTCAGTTCTAAGAATCAACTTCAGTTCTTCTTTATTGAGAATTGAATAAATGTCACCACTGCTCTCTGGTACTTTCACTACTTCAATCACTTGCCATCAGAGGTCATTCTCAGTCAAGTTGTTCAAAATGTTCCATCAGAGGTGAATTGGCAACCTTGCACTGGAGACAAATCCTTTGTTGCCAAATTCTTGTTTTCATATTCTGTGTAGTTTGGCCAATGTAGAGCAGATCACAGGGGAAGGTAAGTGCGTAAATTACATTAGTGGTATAACCTCTACATTCTTAGGTACAAATTCCTTTGTTTCAGCAGTGTATTCACACACTCTCTTGAAGGCCACTCAAGAGAGGCAATCCCCAAAAGTCATGCAGTGTACGATTACCTCCGCCGGTCAGTAGGTGCTCTCATTAAGTGATCTTTAATACTTTTATTTTTCCGGAATGCAAAAATAGGGTGCTCCAATAATATTTCCCTTGCACTTACACATGCCACTGGCATAAAATAATTTTCTTCACTCTATTGGAAATTGGTGAAAATGTTGTCATACAAACCAGTGTCCCTGTTGCATCTTTCTCTTTTGGTGTGAGGAGTACCTCCCTCGGGAAGTACCATGCTGTTTTCATGTACCTGGTAACTAATTTCCGTAGATTGCCATCTTGGTAGGAGTTTGGTTTTAAGTATTTCTGCTTCTCTGAAGAAGTCTTGTTTCAGGAAGCAATTCCTTCTGATTCTCAGGAAATGGGATTCTGGGAGGGAGTTCCCATAGTCCTCTGAAATGGTGACTGGTGGATGCTAACAATGTGTTTCTTGCAGTAGGTTTACGATAAAGAGATGTGTATAGCTCCCCTTCGTGTTATTCATAAGATTCGAAAAGGGAATTTCATCCCTACTTTTATTCAAAAATGAATTTCATTCCATTACACTGGGTGTTCAACCATTCAACAAACACAGAAAGGTTATCTCTGCTGTCTTTCTAAATGAGAAACATATTGTCAATGAAATGTTTCCATAATGCTATATTACTATATAATGGATTAATGTCAGAAAGAATGGTCATAGTTTCAAACCTATCAATGAACAAAACAACAAAGTTGGGAGCATAAACTGCTCCCATAAATGTCCCTTTTATCTTTTGTCAGAATTCACCACTAAACTGGAAAAAAATCCTAGTAGTGTTAAATGTAACAAATCTAGGAAAAACTCCATAGGCACTGGGTGTGGGTGTGTCCTTTTCTCTAAAGCACGGTGAATCACCTCAATCCCATCAGCTTGAGGGGTATTAGTGTACAATGATTCCATGTACATTGTACAGAAGAGAGACTCACTACGGTCAAAGGTCATGTGTTCAGTTTGGTTAAGGAGGTCCATGCTATCCCTAACATAACACTTTCCGGCAGGTACAACATCTCTGATGAAAAAGTCAATGTAACAGCCAGTCGTTTCATATATTGAACCACATCCAGAGATTATAGGTCTGCCTGGTGGAGATGTTTAATGTGTATGTACTTTGGGCAGTGTGCATATCACTGGTGTTCTGGGTTTTTTTGTAATCAGAAATAAGTATTCATTCTTACTGATGAAACCTGCCTCTACTCCGTTCCCAGTTAAAGCAGCAATCTTGCGCTGAAGTTTATTGGTGGGATCGATACTATGCCTCACATAGTGTTCTTTATTAGAAAACTGTCTCACAATCTCCCTCTTATGTTAGCCAATTTCCTGTACCACAATCCCACCCACTTTGTTAGCTGGCTTTATGATCAATGAGTTGTAAGGGGTATATTGTACAGGATAAAGGTCCTCTGATGTTTCAAATTGGAAATACCCCTAGTATTAGTTTTTCAAAAGTATGCACCTCTTCTGGCATGGTGGTATTATGAGGTGAGAAGGAAGAGGGTGGGCGGAAATCAGTATATACAGTGAGCAGGGTACCAGGGTTATTGAAAAAGAAGGTATGTAGCCTTATTTTCCAGGACAAATAGAAATACTTAAACTTGTAAGCCCAAGAAATTGGGGCGTACTGTGGGGACAAAAGATAACCCTCTACTAAGAAGGGAGGTCTCAGTCTCAGATTATGTGTTGAGAGATTGGAAATGGGAATAGGCAGTATATCATTAGAGCATTCCATTGTGGACACAGAGGGTATAATAGTGGGAATATCCATGTTCACTGATGCCCCCACTGATAATATTTCTAACATGTCTGTCTTTCTGCTAGTTTGCTGTAACACCGCTGACCTCGCCCCCACCCCCTTTTCTGGGGGCTCTAGTTTGACCCCTTCCTAAAAATGTTGGGTTTTAGGTGATGTTGGAGGAACTACTAGCTTCCCCGATGTCTGAATTGTCTATGGATTCCTATGAGAAATCTGTGAATGTGACAAGTTTATTTTGTTTATTAAATTTGTCCCTTGGGCATTTAAAACCGATGTTCTAGAAGTTCCTATTGGAATAGTAGCCCTCATTCAAATAAGGATAGGTTTTCACAATATGCCAGATACCCCTGTGGAATGCCCCACGCAACTTGATTTTGCTTTGTGATCTGTAGTTGATATATGGAGAATGCACACCTAGTTGGGTGATGTGTATGAGTGTGCATAGCTCACCCTGCATGTGACCTCTACTACATATTACATAATATTTAGCATCTTACCTGCAACAATGATTATCTTGCTTGTTTTTACACTTATTGGGGGATTTCTCTGACCTTTATTGGATTATAATTTTGTTTCTTCTCTCTTCTCTTCTGTTTTTTACCCGTCTTTTTCTTTTCGTCATAACCATGTCCTTTTTTCTACATCCTACAGGTTTTCTATTGATTTGTGTGCATTCATTCCAGGCAAGAATTTCTTTGTCCTGATGATGATCCCATAACTTTGAGTGGATTGAAACATCGTTGACCAAAACACTCTGACACCATTAACTATGTGCAGCTTTAATATAGTGTTGTACTGTTTAAAATTGTGGCCTTGATCTCTAATTTCTTTCTTGTTTTGTCACTTAATTTTTGCCCTTGTATATTTGGTACCAGTGTACTGTGCCCTATCGGGGTAGGCACCACTACACAACAATTTTTAATCCACTTACAAATAAATGTGATTTTGACTAGACTTCACCACGCTATGCAGAGTTCCGCAAGTAGCAGGGTGCAGTAGGTTGCGCCATTCACACTGATTTGTAGCACCGGGTGTTTTTCCTGCATTGTAAAATCAGTGTGAACTGCACCATGCACAGCACAAGAGGGCACTGCTTCTTTTGTGCCACTCGAGTAGATTTTCTACTCGAGGGCAGCTTCCTCAACGTGAACAGAAGGTTTCTCAATGTAAGCAGTAGCGACCATCGGTGACTGATTTTTTAGCACCGGGTGTTTTTCCTGCGTTGTAAAATCAGCGTGAACTGCACCATGCACAGCACAAGAGGGCACTGCTTCTTTGTGCCACTCGAGTAGATTTTCTACCCGAGGGCAGCTTCCTCAACGTGAACGGAAGGTTTCTCAATGTAAGTGGTAGCGACCGTCGGTGACTGCCCGCATTGAGAAATCTCTCGAGGCGGTGGTCTGAGTAAGAGTTTCCTTGCTCGCAGTCACCAGCTTTAACTCCGTGCCCGAAGAGTGGGAAACATTCTGCAAACTCCACGAGCAGAGCGGAGTTCACCGGCCACCCCTAATTTTAACAGTTGATTCAACAGCACCTGGGAATTATTATTTTGAATCATTTACTCTATTGCTAGTTAGGGAACTTTGGGCCATATGTACGAACACTTTTTCCCATAGACACAGAATGGGTAAAAACCTTTGATACATCTGGCCCTTTGTTCCTTATAAAATAGCATTAGCCCCATTAGCCCCTTGGTCCCTAAATATTCTTGGATTTCCCCTTGTGTTTGGAGCACATTGCGTTTAGGTATGTCAATCATACTTTGGTTGCAGGATGTAACCTTTGTCAGACCTTGAGCCTAGGACCCCTTAATTTATTCATCTATCAAGCTTGATGAATTTGTTTAAACATCATATACACACTTCACACTACAATTCAATTGTGTAAGCATACACCATGAAATATCCTAGCAAAACATATAGCTGTGTTCCTATATAAATCATCCAGGTACATCAGGTCTACAGACTAGCACCCTATTGCAACTATAAACGAATCATAGTTGTGTATCACCCCAGATCTTTGCGCTTCAACATCACCTGCTTGCCTAACAAACAGATAATTGAGCAAGCAGTAATTTCTCCACTTTTACTCTATGAATGTACGATTGTAAGTGATTTTGTTCAATCTTGACAATGTGACCAATGTTATAATACTGTTTTTAGTGGTTTGGTTCAATTTTGTTAATGTAACCAATATTGTATTCTGTCTTTCAAAACAAACCGAGGTATCAAACAGTAGAACTCATACAACCAACTGTTTGTCTTTGCCTGAAGACGCCGCTTGAAATACGATTGGTTTGTGCAAAGTGTGGTGTCATCAATGCTGACTAAACTCGATGTCTTGGTTCTTGTGTTGTAATGGTTGTAACAGATAACAGTTTTGACTGCTTATCTGGTTTCCTGATCTTTTCAGGTGTACTGCGTTCACTCATTGTCTTAACCCACCTTTGTTCTTAAATGCAGATAGTTCAATGCATCTGTGGTGAGCAAAAGACCACAAACTGAAAAATACATACCGAGATTATTTCTGCTTTCTAATGGTCTGTTTGTGGGAGTAATGGGTTCGAAGACTTTCACCACAAATGAGCCTCTCTCTGTTCAAAACTTCCTGAGAAGGATGGTGATATGTTGTGCCTTAGCCGCTCAAATCCAGCTGTTCGATTGCGATATGCGGCTGAGGAAAATTGATAATCTACTTTGTTTTTGCTTCTGAATGATGAAAGTTGAGCCATTAACAATGCAATAAAGGGTACAGTTTTCGATTGTACATTTTTAGCTGGTAGAAGTTCTCTGATGCTTAATTTTACAGAATCGTCCTCAAGTGCAGCGTACTCAAATTATTTCTACAAAGTAAATCAACATTTTTTGTTCAGTTGAGCAAAGCCCGTAATTGTGTGTTAAAGCGTGTTAGTTAATTCACACATAATATTGTGACTCTCTCTCCCCGTCCCAGCTCCAGTCCTTTATTTATTTATTTTCTCTCTCTTCTTCTCCTCACAGTGACTCTCATTCCAATCGTTCTGTCTGTAAATATAGCAACACACTAGCCATCCACCTGTCCATCTGAGAGGAACGCTCGATGTTGACGAATGTGATAATCAGAAGGTGAAGGTCTGAACTCTAATAAACCAGACACAGCTTTCCAGTTTTGAGGTCAAATATATCAATCATCATACATTAATAAAAGTAACATATCTTATTTGCAGGCCTTAGAAACTGAGGCCCGAATTTAAGAGGGCGTAGTGCCATTCTAACAACACATTAGCGTCATGTTTTTTTACACTAATGTGGTGTTAGATGGCCAAAAATACATGCATTGCGCCACTTGGTAACCCTCTGCGCTACATTATACCTGCGCCAGTCATAATGTATGCAAAGGGGGTGTTCCCCCGCTGGGGTGTGTGAAAAAATGGCGTAAAGAAATCTAGGAGATTTCTTTGCATCATTTTTTTTGGCCCTTTTAACTTCTGCGCTGAGCAGGCATTAAAAAGGAGGCTCCCATTGGTTACAATGGGCCTGAGGGGGCTTTGCAGGATTAGGGTCAACATTTTTTATGCTAATCCTGCAAAACACCGAACTAGCACAAACAAAAATTCACGTTAGTTCCCTAACTACTGCCATGGTGCACCGTATATTAAATACACACATGGTGGCATTAGGGGGACGCTATGGGGTGCAAGAAAAGTGGTGCTGTGTCATAAATATGCCCCTGATTGTTATACTATAAGGGTATTGAGTGTCATATAAAACATTATTAGTACTATTGTGTCTACAATTCGGCCTTGGATGGATCTTACAGTATGATCACAATAGAGCTGTATGTAATTAATAAACTTTAAACACATCCCTCAGTGGTGGAAAAGAGGTTCCTGAAGTTAGAAAGTTGTGTTTTGCTTTTTAACTGACTATACAATTCGTCACATCTAGGCTTTATCACCAGTCCTTTCACAGGGCATTAATGCAGATAGACTAATTCGGGGAAGGAAGGTCCTAATAACTAGGAGTCTGACTTCAAGCTGAGATGAGTTTCAGTGGCACCGGCCTGCATAGGGAGCTGTGCAGCTTGCTCTCTTGGCCCATTACTACCCTTTTTTTGGCATTTTTCATGATTTAACATTCACTCATAATTTGACATTACATGGCTACCACTTATCCCTTCTGTAATCTGCAACTGCCCACTTGCACCCATCTATCATATGTTACAGACTCTAGCATGCACTTTCAGTGGAATCCGGACATAGCAGCTTTCAGTGCTATCTGTTGCTCCCCACTGCTTCCTGACTTGGCTGTTTGGGCTTGATTGTTGCTTCTAGAGTAGGACCAGGGCTGATTTAAATATGGTTAGTTCATGTCTGAGGTGACCTGGAAGGACCAAAAAATGATGGACTGGATTGCGGCCAACAGTAATTACCAGTGATTGAGATTGTTTCAAGCAAACCACCCATCATGTCTTTGGTTTCTTCAGTGTGACACCCTAAGTGCACCTGGAATGCCAAGGAGTGGGTTCTATGCTCACTGTGATTTGGGACTCAAGCTGCACCCTAGTCATGAGGCCCAAATGTCCTTAAACTTGTCTAAGGATGTTTGTGTCCCAATCAGAGATGATCAGACCAGGCAGTTCAGGCTGCACTTTTACTATTAGAGTAAGGCCAAGGCTTATTTGCATAAGTTTGGTTCCTGTTTAAGGTGGCGTAGTGGTCAAAAAGTGATGGGTGGAATTGTGGCCCAGACTAATTACCAGTGGCATAGATTAATTCTAGTAATCCACCCATCACTTTTTTTGTGTTCTCTGCCGCTCCTGGCACTTCCTCTGCAAATGACTATGGAGGGGAAGTCGGAAGCTGGAGGCGGAGAAAATGTGGCGAGTAGCACAAAGGAAGTGCTCCTGGAAAAATTAGAGAGGTGTCAGGTAAAGGTCCGGGGTGGGAGTGAGAAAAGGTATTTAGGGAAGAAGGCCCTGAACCTTTCATGCGCACTAACTTGTAAAGCAGCCAAGGGGGCTAGAGAGAAGGCCACAGGAGAACCACAGGTCCATAGGATGGCAAGAGGAAGGCACATAAGGAAGCCTTATAGGAGGCATACACACCACTGGTTCCCTGGGTTCACTCACAAGCGCACAAGTCCAGAGGCCAACTAGTCTAACAAAGGGCTGCAATGCAAAATTGTCAAACAAACACTGAGGTGCCTGTCTGGATCTGGTGGTATAGGCAACATTTACCTGCTTTCTACACCTCAGCGACTCAGGGTCTCACTGCTTTTAGAGTCCAGTGCTGGTACTAGGGCCATTAGGGCTCGCAGGTCCTGCAAGGGGTCTGGATAGTCAAGTCTGTCAAGACAGCCAGGGTAGCACCATTGAAATGCCCAATGAAAGCCATGCAAACAACCTCAAGCAGTTCAATCTTACCCTAAAAAGATTATGCTCTAACAGTGCCCTGACTGTGCCACATGCAGTGGCAAGCAGTAACGTAACCAAGGGGCAGAAGAAGAGGAGAAGGTGATTTGAAATTTTGGTAATGCAGAGTAAAACAGCTTGAGGCAGCGAGCAGGGACCAAACTGACAGCAAGAAGGGGGAAGAGGGCAGGAGGCAGGTGGCCTGCTGAATGCAACCCACCCTGTAGTGAAGAAAAAAAACAAGAAAAAAAGATCTTCCACACCAGTATGACTCTCTGAAGCAAGAAATACCAATAACAGCTTGAACAAAAAAAACGACCACCTTTTTCCAACAGATAGACATTAACACACAGAGGGGGTCATTCTGACCCTGGCGGTAAAAACCGCCAGGGCCAACGACCGCGGGAGCACCGCCAACAGGCTGGCGGTGCTCCCATGGGCATTCTGACCGCGGCGGTACAGCCGCGGTCAGAAACGGAAAACCGGTGGTGCACCGCTGGTTTCCCGCTGCCCTGGGGAATCCTCCATGGCGGCACAGCTTGCTGCGCCGCCATGGGGATTCCGAGCCCCATACCGCCATCCTGTTCCTGGCGGTTTTGGCCGCCAGGAAGAGGATGGCGGTATGGGGTGTCGTGGGGCCCCTGGGGGCCCCTGCAGTGCCCATGCCAATGGCATGGGCACTGCAGGGGCCCCCGTAACAGGGCCCCACAAAGATTTTCAGTGTCTGCCATGCAGACACTGAAAATCGCGACGGGTGCAACTGCACCCGTCGCACCCCTTCCACTCCGCCGGCTCCATTCGGAGCCGGCATCCTCATGGAAGGGTGTTTCCCGCTGGGCTGGCGGGTGGCATTCTGGCGGTCGCCCGCCAGCCCAGCGGGAAATTCAGAATAACCGCGGCGGTCTTCTGACCGCGCAGCGGTATTCTGCCGGCGGGACTTTGGCGCGCGGCCTCTGCCGCCCGCCAAGGTCAGAATGAGGGCCAGAGTTCTTTACCAAAGCGGGTGGGGTGCCAAAACACAATCTAAATGGAGCCCAAACAACCATTTACTCCTTTAATGGCCCCTGGTTCAAACAAAGGAATATGTGTCAGATCTGATTCGTGGGATAACATGACATGCAGAGGCTACTGGGCCATTTACCTTTGATGTACCTTGGCCTGTCCAACTATGTCTCTGCAGACTGGGTCAATTACAACCCATTCCATGTAAACAAGAACAGACTTCTCAAGGAGGCACTGTGAGTGTGTACTGAATGATCACCCAGCTGTGCTATAACCGAGTTTGCACCTAGTGCTTTACTTTAAGAGTATTTAATTTACACACTCAAAACATAATACTTCACAGCTTATAATAGACTCACAATTCCCATACTGATGCTTGGGCTGCTGTGCCTTCTACTCTGACTTTGCCTTTTAGTAGATGTAGGTAGGTTTTCCCATTGAGTTTGAATGATTCTATATCTATGTATCAAAACGTAGGTGCAGATTACAATAGAGTTTACTTCTACCACTCAGTGCTCAAGCTAGTCGTTGCTGTTGTACAGTCTCACCACAGAAAATTCCTCAGAGTTTGTTCTCAGGAGACCAGCAGGGTCATGCCAGCTAAAGGCTCCACACAGAATCCTGGGGAAGGCATCAGCAAGACAATATAGGGAACACACTATCTAATATCCTCACAGGTAAGTGGTGTCTCTGGCAATGTTGGATCCTCTTTTGAGTCACTGGTGAGATGCACTGTGCGAGACTCCAAGATCAAAGGTCATGGGGCATGAGGGCAATCACAGCAGGGTTTCACTCAGGCACAGGCTGGGCACCATTTTTGAGTAGCGGTGCACTCTGCTTCTGGCACAAACATCTTGCTGCTGCCCTAAGCCTCTGGCACAAATTCTTGGTGGTGAACTCAGCCTTGGACACAAACTTTTTGATAGTAGTACGCCCTGCTTTGGGCACATCTTTTCAATGGCAATGACTGCTGACTGCATTTACCTTGGGGAACTGCTTTCATTGAAAGACAGTTGCCCACAAGCCTAAAGGCACACAGATTGTTTTTCCCAATCTCTGGCACTTCAAGTCAGTCACAACCCATCAGGCTCCTTCTGTCTCTCAGCAGTAGGTTGAACTCAAGGTGCTACAGGCCAGAAGCTCTGCTTCTTCCAGCAAAGCCAGACTCCAATTTATGTCCCTTCACCTCTAGGAAGCTGTCTATCAAATAGACACCAGTTCTGGTTGCACAGTAACTATCTGGGTACTCTGTGAAGCACTCCGTTCAGGTGACTGAGTGCACTGTCTGACAAACTTTCAGTCCGCTTGCTCAATTTAGTGTTTGGTGGACAATCTGGGTTACACCACTAGAGTAAGAGTGGCTCCATCGGCAAAAACCCACCCTGTTTAGAGTGGTTAGTTGGATATTTTTATTACTGCCAATCACCACCTGGAATATCCATAAAATGAGAAGCATATATCCAAAGTGAATGACAGGAAAAACTAAAATGTGATCCCCAACACCATGGAAGATAACTCTCATGGAGCTTGTCGATTAGTTTTTACTTTTCTAAAAACAAACTCCCACTTTTTGAGTTTGTTTCTGGAAAAGTTAAAACTTTTAAAAGTCTGATGTAAGCATCCTTCAACAATGACAGACACACACCAAACTTTTAGATGGCTGTTTATGAACTACTGTGAGGGTGTTTTATACAAACCCACAGAATTAACCACAGGACCAGCAGTGAACTGTACATTTTGAGAGTGAAATAAAGGCACAGTGGTATATGTAAAGTTCTCTGCCACCCTGACTGCTTTTACTTCGTCCATCAAATTCTAAATCAGGCCCTAAATCATTGAGCCTCTCAACATCATAACATTTTAAAGTTTATATGTAGAAGTCAGAAAAACTGGTGTCAAAGAAACTATCTGTGACGTTGTCTGCACAAAAGTGTTATAACTGTGCCAATTTTCTGAAATAAGTAAATTACCCTGCTATTCAAAAGAGACATGGGGAAAAGACGCAATGCAATAAATCCATCTCAATTATTGTTTGAGACAATACAATCACTAACAGTAAAAAACTGTGTAATATTAGATAGTTTAACCTCCTCATATTGTTAATATATGGTCTAATCCTATGTGCAAGATAAAAGAGGATTTCAGAATTACTCAACTTTTGAATAGTTCTAAAGGCATTCACATCTTACAATCCCTATTGTTACCTTTTACCCATGTTGTACATGAATTGCCATTGGTTACAAGATTTTCCTTTTTACTAATTGAAAATACCCTTTTAAGAATTTAGAATAGTATGCCTTTTTCTGCTATGAGGATGCACACATATTACATTCTTTCTGGACCTTTTTGCAATAACAGTTAAAACTCCTTCCCAAATGAGTTGAGATGGGTGCCGTGAGTGGAGGGGGTAAGGGAAAGCTGCAGTCTCTTTCATTCAGTTTGAGGTCAGTTGTTTTCCATTTCTGGAGGAGCACTATGGTAGTTGTTGTCAAGTGACATTGGAGTGTAAGAAATAAGCAGAGTAATGTTAACGGTTTTCCCAAAATCATAAATTTGAGAGACAAGATGGAATGGGTGGCAGGCATTTGGCAATAGACATAACATAGGGCTTATCAATCACTGAAATGTTTGCTGATAATTATGTGATCTGAAAGACAGTGAAATAATTACATAACTTTTGTTTCTGGGATATGATGGTGTTCTTATTAGAGGGTGATAGAAATATATGTTTTGAAATAAACTGCTTTCTGGCTTTGTTTGGGCCAAAATACTTGTTCAGACAGTATGGGGGTCATTACAACATTGGCGGTATAAGGCGCTTACCGCCGTGCAGAAGACCGCCAATACACCGCCGCGGACACGGTAGACCGCCACAGCTATTATGACACACATCACGGAATCCGCCGAAATTCAGACACCCACACAACACCGCCACACCAAAGGTCAGCGAGAAACTGGCGGAAACACATCCTCCACCTCCATGCCAACAGAAACACGCCCATGCCATTACGACCCACGAATCCACGTGGCGGTCCTTCAACCGCGGTATTCCATTGGCGGTACACACCGCTGCGCTCAAAATACACACACATCTCCAAAACACCGCCACATTAGACAATTCCAAATAAACACACCTGACACACATACACACACCACTCCCACACACCCAATACTATATAAAACGCACACCCACATCACCCACAAACCCCTACTACCAAAAATTCAGAGAGAAGGCCAGAGAGACAGCACAGAACAGACAACCCCATCACACAGAGGCACACAACACCATCATCCACGCAACCTCCAAGCACAAAACACCACATACCACTACACTCACCACACTCATCAACACATACACCACCCCACACATCACCTACACCACCCCATGTCACGCCAAAGACATCCCTGCTTCTCCGAGGAGGAGCTCAGGGCCATGGTGGAGGAAATCATCCGGGTAGAGCCACAGCTATTTGGCTCACAGGTACAGCACACATCCATAGCCAGGAAGATGGAGCTATGGCAAAGAATAGTGGACAGGGTCAACGCTGTGGGACAGCACCCAAGAAATAGGGGGGACATCAGGAAGAGGTGGAACGACCTACGGGGGAAGGTGCGTTCCACGGTATCCAGGCACCACATCGCGGTTCAGCGGACTGGCGGCGGACCCCACCTCCTCCCCCACAACTAACAACATGGGAGGAGCAAGTCTTGTCCATCTTGCATCCTGAGGGCCTCGGAGGAGTCGTTGGAGGAACGGACACTGGTAAGTCTAATCTTAACCATCATACCCCCCACCCTACCTGCATGATATCACACACCCCCACCATCACACCCTTCCCTATCCCCCCAAATCCTCACCTATCTACCCATGACACCAACCACCCATCCCAACCCTAAGACCTGCATGACATAACTAAGCATGGACACCCATCACCAAAGCATGCCCACTGCACAGACCCACAACACCCCCCAACCATCAGCACACAAGCCCCCACACAGGAATGCCTGCACTGGGGTTCACCAACACCCAACCATTGCACTCCATGAAACACACACATGCAATAATTATGTACTTATATCCCCGCAGGAACCCGAAGGAACGTCACCACACCAGAGGGTCCAGACAACACCACTCCACCCCCAGAAGAGGCCCACAGTGACGACAGCAGCTCTGCCCCACTGGATCTTGATGACCAGGCCGGACCATCGTGGGCCTCAGGACAGTCGGTTCCCCTTGCCCAGCCACAGCCCAACACCAAGCTTACACCCTCTGGTAACACCATCACAGCACCCACCCAGCGGGCCCAAACCTCCCTACCCAGGACAGGTCAATCAGCGGTGTGTCCACCACTACAGGGCACCCAGGCGAACCCACCACCCCAACAACAACAGGGACCTGGGGGCAGTGCTAGTGGGCACACGGTCCAGGGGACGGAGGCACAGGAGCACAGGGGAACTGGGAGGGCTGCTGTGCGACAGAGGGAGGACAGGCCAAGGGAACCAACTCTCAACGAGGCCCTCTCCTCCATCATGGGAGCATACCACCACTCCCAGGAGACAATGGCTACGGTCCTGGACAAGTTGCAGGAGACCCTGCGTCTGCAGGAGGAACAATATTTGGGGTTCGGGGAGGAGATCAGGACCATCGGCTCCGCCCTGGGCACCATCGTAGGGGTGCAGACGGACATTCAAAAGACCTTGAGGGACACCGTGGCACTCCAAGGGGCCCCTGACACTAGCCACGATGATGAAATGCCCGCCACCTCCGCCGGCGCTAGTGGACAGGACGCCCCGCCACAGGACCAACACACCAGCACCCCATCCCCTGCAGACGGACAACCACCACGCAAGCGAGCCCTGACATCCAGGAACAGGACAGAGCAAGATGGCAAGACCCCCGCCAGGAAATAAGACCACCCTGATTGTCCCCCCACTGTCCCACTTTGTTACCCTGTCCAAATCGGAACTGACCTAGCTCCACTTCCAATGACCAGATGTGCAATGTACCTGTGAGACTAATATACTGGACTCTGCCATGGACATTCCTCCACCATCACACATCACCAGTTTACAACCCCCCATCATTTTTTGAGCACTTAAATAAACACCCTTGAAACACAAAAAAAAATGGAGTCAGTCTATGATTTGTAAATCTGTATTATCAATTACAGTTTCATAATGGGTTACCCATTGGAAGGCTAACATACCTATGTCACACATCACAAGCCCTTCAAGGATGCAAACAGTTGACACGTAGGTTACCACATTTGTGAAACTGAAATGGAAGGGGACAACTCAGTTAACAAATAGTGAGTGAAATGTCGGTACAGGATAGAGGTAGATGTGTGAAAGTTAATGTAATGGTAAAAATGAAAATGTTCTCACCTGTGTCTCACTGGAAATATTGCTGTATGACTGACTCCCTGTTGTCGTTTTCGTCTTCCTCAGCTTCATCCTCATCACTGTCCACAGGCTCCACAGCTGCCACAACACCGTCATCTGGATCATCCTCCTGCAGAAAAGGCACCTGGCGTCGCAATGCCAAGTTATGGAGCATGGAACAGGCGATGATGATGTCGCACACCTTCTTCGGTGAGTAGAATAGGGACCCACCTGTCATACGGAGGCACCGGAACCTGGCCTTAAGGAGGCCGAAGGTGCGTTCGATAACCCTCCTAGTCCGCCCATGGGCCTCATTGTAGCGTTCCTCTGCCCTGGTCCTGGGATTCCTCACTGGGGTCAATAGCCAGGAAAGGTTGGGGTAACCAGAGTCCCCCAATAGCCATACACGGTGCCTCTGGAGTTCACCCATCATATTAGGGATGCTGCTATTCCGCAGGATGTAGGCGTCATGCACTGAGCCAGGGAACATAGCATTTACCTGCGAGATGTACTGGTCTGCCAAACAGACCATCTGGACATTCATGGAATGATAACTCTTCCTGTTCCTGTACACCTGTTCATTCCTGCGGGGGGACCAGAGCTACATGGGTCCCATCAATGGCACCTATGACATTGGGGATATGTCCAAGGGCATAGAAGTCACCTTTCACTGTAGGCAAATCCTCCACCTCAGGGAATATGATGTATCTCCTTACGTGTTTCAGCAGGGCAGACAACACTCTGGACAACACGTTGGAAAACATAGGCTGGGACATCCCTGATGCCATGGCCACTGTTGTTTGAAATTACCCACTTGCAAGGAAATGGAGCACTGACAGCACCTGCACATCAGGGGGGATTCCAGTCGGATGGCAGATTGGTGACATCAGGTCTGGCTCCAACTGGGTACATAGTTCCTGGATTGTAGCACGGTCAAACCGGTAGGTCACGATTAAATGTCTCTCTTCCATTGTCAATAGGTCCACCAGCGGTCGGTACACCGGAGGATTCCGCCATCTTCTCATATGTCCCAGCTGACGGTGCCTAAGAAGGACAACAGCGAAGAACCAGTCACTATTCCTCCAGGTATGTACCCACAGATACACACAAGACTACACCAGACACAAAACCCTTCCTGTATGTGTGTTGAGTGTAGGCCTCAGTATGTGTGACGCAGTTGAAAATGAATCCATGTGGGCCCCTGAAATGGCGGCTGCCTGACCTCTAAACTGGGACAATGGGATTGTGGGGTAACAGCGCTGGCGTTGCACACCGTCGCGGTAGGTGGTCGTAGACCGCGGCGCAATGCTGCATTGGTTAACATTGGACCCTATGGGTCCCAGGAGCCAATGAACAGGTGCACCGGCGGTGATGATGCGCCCCGCCGCGGACGTCACCGCCGCGGACGTCACCACCATTTTCTATCTGTTCAATCACTAGATACCTGACCTTCGACAGGAGAGGACCTACACTGCTAGTGCTGCTGTGACCTCGGTCTGGAAGCGACGATGGCTGCTGCGTCTGGGGAAAGGGCCCCTGCCTTCACTGCACAAGAGTTGGAGAAACTTGTGGATGGGGTCCTCCCCCAGTACATGCTACTCTAAGGTCCTCCAGACCAACAGGTTAGTACACAGGGAGCACGTTGTAGGGGCTAGGCCTGGGTGGACAGGGCTGGGTGGAAGAGGGAAGGGGGCAGAAGTCATACTACGTTAAAGCATGGGAATAAATGGGCCACATGGTCAGAGTAGGGAGGGGGCCACTCACATTGATGGTGCAGTTGGTAATGACTGTTCCTCTTTCCTTGTGCATGTCATGTAGGTCAGCGCCCACCAGAAGAGGGACATTTGGCGTGCCATCGCCAAGGAGGTCCGGACCCTGGGGGCCCACCAGAGACGGGGCACCCACTGCCGTAAGAGATGGGAGGACATTCGCCGCTGCAGCAAGAAGACGGCGGAGGCTCAGCTGGGGATGGCCTCCCAACGTGGGAGGGGTGCCCGTCGTACCATGACCCCCCTGATGTTCCGGATCCTGGCGGTGGCCTACCCGGGGGTTGGATGGGCGCTTAAGGACATCACAGCAGACACAAGGGGGTGAGTACACTCTCATTCTGCGGACTTTGCGTGCAGTGGAGGTGTCTGGGTGGGGGAGGTGGGCTCTGGGTGTCCCTAGGCCAGGGCTAGTTAGGTAGGCAAGGCCCCTCCATAATGTAGGCCATGTGGCACTCTACCTCACCTCAGTAAATTATCAAGTTGAGGTATAGTTGCCCCTGTGGCATCCATGTGCGCAGAGTTCCACCAATGCCATGTAGGCCATATCCCAGAAATTGCATGTGCAGAGGGCAGGAGCACGGCGTTGTGCATGGGGCTGCTGCGTCTGTCTTGTCCACCAACGGTAGCGGTATGCCATGCACTAAAACTCTCTTTGTTCTGTCTCCCTCCCTTTTCCTGCTCTCCCTGTCCTTTTGTACATCAGCATCAACAGGCGGAGGTACAGTGGCACCGGAGCACGAGGGAACTGCATCCCACATGGCCATGGAGGGCCACACCACAGACTCTGAATACACCAGTGGGACGGAGGGCGAGGGGAGCTTCACGCCGGCCACCGGATCACCAACCAGCGACACAGACTCGTCCGCCGATGTGAGCACCCCTGTGGTGACGGCACCATCTGTGCGCCCCACTTCTACAGGTACAGCCGCCACCCCCCCTACCAGCACCGCCCTCCCAGCAGCCCCTCAGCGTTCGCCCCATGCCCGCTCACCCAGGAGGGTGGGCATCACCTTCGCCCCAGGCACCTCAGGCCCTGCCCCAGTCACCCCTGCTGCCCTCAGTGAGGAGGCCATTGACCTCCTCAGGTCACTCACTGTTGGGCAGTCTACCATTGTGAATGCCATCCAGGGTGTAGAAAGGGAGTTGCAACACGGTAATGCATTCCTGTAGGGCATTCATTCTGGTCAGGCTGTCCTTCAGCGAACCCTGCAATCTCTGGCCTCAGCACTGATGGCAGCAATTGTCCCTGTGTCCAGCCTCCCCCCTCCAACTTTCTCCACCCAGACCCAATCCCCTGTACCCCAGCCCATCCCAAGCACACCTACAGACCAGCATGCACACAAGTCAACACACAAAAGTAGCTCAGGCAAACATAGGCACCACGCATCCCACAGGCACTCACACAAGCATCACACCCATACAGACACAGCAACATCCACTGTCTCCACTGTGTCCCCCTCCTCCTCTTCTCCCTCCTCCCTCCCAGTCTCGTCTACACACACACCTGCATGCACCACATCTACAGGCACTAGGACTCGCACCAGGACACCCAGCACCACACGCCGCTCACCTGCACTCACCACCTCCACTGCCATTTACACGTCCCCTGTGTCCTCTCCCAGTGTGTCCGTGACGCCCCCTCCCAAAGTACCCAAACGCCGGCAATCACTCACCCAACATCCATCCACCTCATGACAGCCTCCAGTACCTGCACCTGCACCCAAAACAGCTAAAGTGACACCTCCTACAACCACCTCCTCTTCCTCCACTCCCAGACCCCCTCCAGCTACCCATCCCAGTGTTCGTCAGAAACTGTCCCTCTGTCAAATTGACCTTTTTGCCCCACCCCCCCCTCCAATTCATCAGTCCCGTCGTAGCGCCTCAGCCAAAAAGCCACCAGTACCAGTGGTGCGTGTTCCAGGTTTTTGGAGTGCACCGGCCACCAGGGCAGGCAGTAGGACCCGGAGCCAAGGTACTGGCAGCCCACCCCCTGTAAAGGCTCCGAAATTGGAGAGTGGACGACGGGACCGTGTCAAGACTCCTGGTGGGACAACAAGTGAAATGGGATCGAAGGCGATTGGTGAGTCAGCTGTAACTCCAAAAATGCTGGGGAAGGTCCCGAGGAAGTCTGCCCAGCCTGTTGTGAGTGTCACGGCGGAGAAGTGCGCCATCATTTCCGGCGGTCCAGACACAACCGCCAGCACCGTCGTCACTGGTCCGGAGCCCACCGCCAGAGTCAGTGCCCAGGAGGGCCCAAGTATCGTAACGGGTCCAGAGCCCACCGCCAGAGTCAGTGCCCAGGAGGGCCCAAGTATCGTCACTGGTCCTGAGACCACCGCACAAGACACAGCCCAGGAGGGCCCAAGTATCGTCACTGGTCCTGAGACCACCGCACAAGACACAGCCCAGGAGGGCCCAAGTATCGTCATTGGTCCTGAGACTACTGCACAAGACACAGCCTAGGCGGGGCCAGGATGCCACAGCCCCGCTGGGCAATGATGGAACGTCATGCCACACACCAATGTCCAGTATGGAGATCGTCATGCCACACACCAATGTCCAGTGTGGAGATCGTCATGCCACACACCAATGTCCAGTATGGAGATCGTCATGCCACACACCAATGTCCAGTGTGGAGATCGTCATGCCACACACCAATGTCTGTATCAGAACCGCCATGTCAAAGCACTGCTGAACAGGGCAAAGACCGCCATGGCAAAGCACCGCTGAACAGTCCAGAACCGCCATGGCAAAGCACCGCTGAACAGTCCAGAGACCGGCATGGCAAAGCACCGCTGAACAGGGCAAAGACCGCCATGGCAAAGCACCGCTGAACAGTCCAGAACCACCATGGCAAAGCACCGCTGAACAGTCCAGAGACCGCCATGTCAAAGCACCGCTGAACAGGGCAAAGACCGCCATGGCAAAGCACCGCTGAACAGTCCAGAGACCGCCATGGCAAAGCACTGCTGAACAGTCCAGAGACCGGCATGGCAAAGCACCGCTGAACAGGGCAAAGACCGCCATGGCAAAGCACCGCTGAACAGTCCAGAGACCGCCATGTCAAAGCACCGCTGAACAGGGCAAAGACCGCCATGGCAAAGCACCACTGAACAGTCCAGAACCGCCATGGTAAAGCACTGCTGAACAGTCCAGAACCGCCATGGCAAAGGACCGCTGAACGGTCCAGAGACTGCCATGTCAAAGCACCGCTGAACAGTCCAGAGACCGCCATGTCAAAGCACCGCTGAATAGGGCAAAGACCGCCATGGCAAAGCACCGCTGAACAGTCCAGAACCGCCATGGCAAAGCACTGCTGAACAGTCCAGAACCGCCATGGCAAAGCACCGCTGAACAGGACAAAGACCGCCATGGCAAAGCCCCGCTGAACAGTCCAGAGACCGCCATGGCAAAGCACCGCTGAACAGTCCAGAGACCGGCATGGCAAAGCACCGCTGAACAGGGCAAAGACCGCCATGGCAAAGCACCGCTGAACAGTCCAGAGACCGCCATGTCAAAGCACCGCTGAACAGGGCAAAGACCGCCATGGCAAAGCACCGCTGAACAGTCCAGAACCGCCATGGCAAAGCACCACTGAACAGTCCAGAACCGCCATGGCAAAGCACCGCTGAACAGTCCAGAGACCGCCATGTCAAAGCACCGCTGAACAGTCCAGAGACCGCCATGTCAAAGCACCGCTGAACAGGGCAAAGACCGCCATGGCAAAGCACCGCTGAACAGTCCAGAACCGCCATGGCAAAGCACTGCTGAACAGTCCAGAACCGCCATGGCAAAGCACCGCTGAACAGTCCAGAACCGCCATGGCAAAGCACCGCTAAACAGTCCAGAACCGCCATGGCAAAGCACTGCTGAACAGTCCAGAGACCGCCATGTCAAAGCACCGCTGAACAGGGCAAAGACCACCATGGCAAAGCACCACTGAACAGTCCAGAGACCGCCATGTCAAAGCACCGCTGAACAGGGCAAAGACCGCCATGGCAAAGCACCGCTGAACAGTCCAGAACCGCCATGGCAAAGCACCGCTGAACAGTCCAGAGACCGCCATGTCAAAGCACCGCTGAACAGTCCAGAGACCGCCTTGGCAAAGCACCGCTGAACAGTCCAGAACCGCCATGGCAAGGCACCGCTGATCAGTCCAGAGACCGCCATGTCAAAGCACCGCTGAACAGGGCAAAGACCGCCATGGCAAAGCACCGCTGAACAGGGCAATGCACCGGGTAGGAATGAATGGCCCACCACATCAGGCATCCTTATCCCATGTGCAGCTGGGACAGTGACAGGACACTACCTTTCACGGGGAGACTCATCCAGTCTGGGCACCAGTCACCCCCCAGTACCAGTATGGACCTGCATCGACTTGAGAGACTGTGGCTTTGCACTCCCCAGGATTGAACAGTGGGCAAGCCACCCACTGTAGAGACTTGAGAGACTGTGGCTTTGCACTCCCCAGGATACATCAATGGGCATGGAGCCCCGTCGTGGATCTGGCTTTGCATTCATCTGGCTGAGGTGCCCCCCCTTCCCTTCCCCCTGAGGTGCCTGTAGTGTTTCTATCTGATGCCCCGGCAGTGTTCTCTCTGATTTTGGTCAGGTATCTATTGTGGGCCTCGCCCATGCATTTTTGGACTGTTTGTGCACGGACATTGTTTTGTACATATCTGCAATACTTATCGGATTATTTATGTAAATATGAGTGATTTTGGAATACATATATTTGTATATTTTTGTATGACATGTATATTGGCACATTATAATGTTTGCCCGAAATTCACATTGTGTTTGCATTCTTCCGGGGGGATTGTGGGTTGTTACTGTTCTTTTTGTGACTGCATTGGTGTGTATGTTGTACTATGCGAGGGTGGGGGTGTTTGGTGGGTGTCCCCCTAACTTTTGCCTCCTCCCTCCCCCGTGTCGTAGGTGCAGTACTCACCGGTATCTTCTGCGCCTACGTCGCTGTTGGTCGTGAAGGAGCAGAAAGACAAGGGCAGGTAGTATTCGGAGTTCCGGATCCATGGAGTCGTCGTCCTCGTGGGATGTGTAGAAGGTGAGCGTTTTCCCATAGCAAAAGCTGTTTCCGCTGTGTTTTTATCCATGGTGAATCCGCCCCGGAAAAGGTGGTGGATTTGCCTGTTGTGATACTGTGGGCGGTACATTGTCTACCGCCTGTCTGTTGGCGGTGACCGCCGTGCTGCTTGTCTGTACCGCCGTGGCGGGCGGTGTTTTAAAGTGGCTGTCTTTGTTGGCGGTTTCCGCCAGGGTCATAATTCCCTTTTTTTGTCCGTCTGTTTGCGGTAT
Organism: Pleurodeles waltl; assembly: GCF_031143425.1. Taxonomy (NCBI): domain Eukaryota; kingdom Metazoa; phylum Chordata; class Amphibia; order Caudata; family Salamandridae; genus Pleurodeles; species Pleurodeles waltl. The sequence continues at coordinate 697,430,970 of NC_090442.1, read as the reverse complement.
TACCGCATCGTTAACACCGTCCGCCAGGGTTGTAATGACTACCTATGTCATTTTATCAATGGCGAAGGACCTGATGTAGAGTTTGGCAAATAGGTTACTCCATCATGAACGTGACGGATATCCCATCCGCCGTATTACATTCTCCATAGGCTATAATGGGATTGTAATAGAATGAATGGGATATCCACCATGTTTGTGATGGAGTAACCCCCTCTGCCAAACTCTAAATCAGGCTCAAAGTGTTCTAAAGCACATACTGCTACACCAGTGCTGGTCTAAGTTGAAAAATCTCATGATTGATTTTAAGGATATTCTCACAAGTGAATGTAAATATCTAATTATATATATATATATACATATATATATATATATATATATATATATATATATATATATATATATATATATAATAATAAATATATATATAAATAATAAATATATATATAATAAATATATATATATATATATACATATATATATATATATATATATATATATATATATATATATATATATATATATATATATATATATACATAATTATTCTAAATGGAACTCATTTTTATAGTCAGGTTTCATCTGAAAATCTGGAATGGGTTCTGGCCTCAATCAACATTGCACATTCTTTTCTTTAGGATCTAGGTGAAATAAAATTTGTTTAACCTTTGTTTTAACTCTGGTGCTCTCCAAATGGACCTGAGCACATTAGATGTGATCATACCAGACTTATGCTGAAACTGCTTCACTGACTTTGAGTGGAAGTAAAGATTAGGTTTAAGCCTAAAAAGTCTTCTGGAAAAAGCTCCATAGATTTACAAGAATTAGCCAATCTTTGTGGTCCAACCACAGTTCTTCACTCACAGACTTCCGACTTCATCCCCCAGGACCTTTGAGACAGTTAAAAGATATTTTTATTTGCATAGCGTTGAACCAACATCAGGGCAAAATGAAATACCACAGGTTTTAGATAATGCCATAAAGAAGAACATATCAAACTTATGTACAACTGAATTCACGAGGCGGGCCAAGCAGCCCCCTCCCCTTTAAAATGTATATGGCCCTATGGGATGGTGTCCATAGGGACATAATAGGCTTAGAAGTGGGGGCCGCATGGCCCCTAGATATATATCCAGTAGAAGGTGTTTTGCCGAAACACGTTGACATCGCAATTCAGGACGCTGTGTCACCTGTATTAAGAAATAAAATTATCAACTGAATTCGAGCCTGTTGGATGCGAGTTTACTTTACCATTAAAAATTCACTGACGGGATCGGTGCAGCCGTCAGATGGCTAACTGTCCATCTGTTGAAGAATTATATATATATATATATATATATATATAAAGTTATAGGGACGTTACAGTTAGGCTCACATTTTAAACGTACTCACCCATAGAAATTCACCGCTATAATTAGAGTTATCCCAAGTAACTATAACTCACGCCCTGAGGTAACTATAACTCGCGCCCCCAACATGGACACTTTTTTCATAACTTTTTTTACTGCAAATATTACATTGATATTGTCAATGATGTTATTGAAGATGTCATGAGTGCCGTCATTTTTGGGGTAATTAGCAGTGCATGGCGAGGTGCAAGTTATAGTTAAATAGGGCACTAGTTATAGTCCCCAGGGCTGCTGGGGTCCGAAATGGACCACCTTTATTATTTTAATTATAGCCCCGGAGAGGTGATTGTCGCCTGGGCTGCAGGGGGAGGGGGGTTGCACACCCCGCATCAAATTATTTGAAAGTCGCAACAAGATGGAGGTCCATGTGGCTGTGTGGACAGCGGGCTGTATATAAAAGAAGCAGGAGAGCCCACACTTGTTTTTTTATTTTTACATTTTTCCTAGATCCTCAGATCCACCCCAAATTGTGGTGAACATTTAAAAAAAATACTTCTTAGCTTCAGCAGAGACCTCAGGACCATAGCTAAGGGATCAGATATCAAAGTGACTCTGCCCAGGCCCCTTGTCTTTCCTTTTCACTTTTTTTTGTGTGACTCGGCTGAAGCGGGGTCCCAAGATTCCTGCCAACACTTCCTACTTGAAATGTTGGCAGCAAAATAGAGCTGTGCATTTTCCTGCACAAGCTTGTCATTATTTGTTGTGGCCAGAGATATACAAATTAATTTTCCCTTTAATATCTCCAAAACTACTGGACAGATTTACATAAGCGAAAGCACAATCTGCGTACCAAAAGCTAGCTTTCTGGCACATTTGGTATAATTTTGTCCAGTCATTCGGGATGTAGCCATGTTCAAAAGTCCAATGGGAATTAACATGGGAAATGCACTCACCATTTTTTTCAGCCCCTGCTTTTAGCTCAACCTGAACGTTATAGTGCGCAACAAGAATCACTGGGCACTTTTCTTTTTAAAAACATTTGTGAAAATTGGTCAACTGGTGCCAAAGATATACGCAAGTCAATAACTCTTTTTCTATGAAACATTGTCCTAACTATAACCGCCTAGTGGCGACCATCACTAGGTAGTACATGTGTATATAATACACATGTATATATATCTTCATAAAAAAGGTGCGCGACCTCATCATGATGTTCCTCTTTCTTTAGAGGTATCTTCTAATAAGCGTACCTTGAAATGGGCTTCATTCAGAAAGTCAAATAAACTATGGGAAAAAATCTGTAATTTAATTTCTATTCATCAATTACCCACTAGTTCCTCCCCATGCCCTCTGAATGAGGTAATGGACCTGCATGAGGGCCTTTTCCTTACTATGAGAGAGCTATTTATTAGATCTTGTGGTGCGAATAAATGTGTGGGAGCAAATCCGCACCACAGGTGGTTTGGTAAGATGTGCAAAGATGCTAAGAGTAATCTTCTAGGAACAATAAAACTAAAAGATAGAAATGACATATCCCATGTTCGGCGTGCATACACATCTGCAATTAAGACTAGTAAAAAACAATGAGAAGAAACATCTTGGGAGGAGCTATTGCTGGCGGCAAGGGACAAAGATTCTTACAGTTTTTTGATCCTTGTCGCCAGAAAGGGGCACAGGGAAAATTCTAGACCTGACTGCCACATTGCCCCTGAACAATAATCCATTTGTCTGAGTTGTTTAGCTGTGAGCCTGCTTCTCCTCTTGTCTTCGATAATGAACCCATTGAAGAGCTGCAACCTATACCTACTTTCACCCCGTTCTCTCTTACAGAAACTGTGATTGCTATTAAGGCCCAAAAATCTGGTAAAGTCCCTGGGTTGGATGGTATACCCGTGGACATGTTTAAATCTGAACTCGTCTACTGGGGTCCCTATATTAACAGGGTGTCAAATGCCGTTTTGGCAAGTGGCATCCACCCTAAAACCTGGAAGGGAGCAATCATTGTACCTATTTATAAAAAAGGCGAGAGGGGCGTACCGGGAAATTACAGACCAATTAGCCTCCTGGATAATTTACAAAAAATATTTTGCTATCAGGTACTGAGCAGGCTTAAGGAATGGATGGAAGATAATCAAGTACTGAGCCATTTACAGGCAGGCTTTAGGCAGAAAATTAGCACGGTTGCCCAGGCTTTTTCCTTCCTTACGATCAAAAGGAAATTGGTGGACTTGGAGGATAGGAAACCTTATGTTGCATTTGTTGAGCTTAAGTCTACCTTCGATCTGGTTCCATGTAGAAAACTTTGGGAAGTTATGAATAAAGCTGGAGTGCCAGGCCCTTTGCTAAATCTTATTAAAGAGCTGTATTCTGGGAGGTATGCCAGAATTAGATGGAGGTCAAAAGGGGAATTGACAGGTGAGATTGCGATACGCAGAGAAGTGAGGCAGGGATGTGTGTTGGCCCCCACACTCTTTCTGTTGTTCATCAACACCTGTATCCCCTACCTAATGGATTGTGTCAGTGATGCACCTAAAATAGAAGGGGTGAGGATTCCTTGCCTGCTGTTTGCAGACAATACTCTGTTACTATCCCAAACTGCCTTAGGCCTTACCAACCTGCTTGAGAAGTTTACGCTCTTTTGTAAAAATCACGGCCTGGAAATCAATACCTCCAAAACTAAATATATGGTGTTTGGTGATCTCAAACAAAAAATAAGGAGGAAGATATGTCTGGAAGGAGAGGTTCTGGAAAGAGTAACTGACTTCGACTACCTAGGATTAAGATTGGAGGATTCCCATAAATGGCAGGCACACTTATCGAAGTCTGTTATGAGTCTAAAACAAAAATCTGGGTGTATTTTAAGATATTCTGCCAAATCTCCTAGCTTTGCAATTATCCCTGTGGTAGAAATGTACAAAGCCCAAGCAAGGGGTGGAGTATTATATGGTGCAGAGCTATGGGGTTATTGTAACTTGAATGGTTTGGAGAAAAACGAAAATTTATTTTTGAAAGCGTTACAAAAAATACCGGCAAGCTCCCCTACCCTCCCATTAGGCTAGATCTGAACCCCCACCCAATTTCACATATTGCTGCCCTAAGGCCCTTGATGCACTGGATCAGGATATGGTCCTTGGAAATGTTTGGCCCACACAGAGCTGGGCTTAGTGCCCTGATGAGTATGCAAGCCTCAAAGAAAGTTAGGTGGTGTAGTTATGTTGGAGAATCCTTCTTCAACCTCCACATGGAGCCGCCGTCAATGCCTCTGTGCAGCGGGTGCAGCTGCACCCTTCCTGCAGATCACTGCCCGTAAATCGAGCAGTGACCTGCGCGATGGGGCACTGCAAAGGGGCCTCTGTACTGCCCATGTCAAGTGCTTGAGCAGTGCAGGGGTCCCCAGGGTGGCCCTGGAGCACCCCTTCCCGCCAAGGAAAGGCTGGTGAAAATGGGATCATTATCCGAGGGGCAACAGCGCTGCCCTGTCTGATAATGATGCCGTCCACCGCCAGGCTGCCTGTCGGAGGCAGCCTGGCGGTGACTCCCTGTCATCATTATGGGGCGGTCTGGGCCGCCATGCCGGATGGCGGGATTTCCTGCCACCGCCCGCATGGCGGCCCAGACCGCCAAGTCCATAATGAGGGCCTTAGTTCTGGTTGACTTAATGCCCAGCACCATGATATATGATTTTGCGAGGTTCACAGACAAATCTAATGCCCCCATGAAGGTTTCAAAAAAATTCAACTGGCTTTGCAGACCATTTGCAGTCCTTGCCATCAGGACCGTGTCATCCGCATGAAGTAAGACAGGTAAGGAGTATGAGCCTATTAGAGGGCAGTCAGCCTTGGTAGCGATTAAAGCTTGTTCCAGCCCATTTATATATAGGGAAAACAGAAAGGGGGCGAAGATGCACCCTTGACAGACTACCCAACTAGTCCTATAGCTTTTAGTACATGCAGCATTGTTCCACTATCTTACTGACAGAGTGGTGTTTGCATGAAGGTCCCATAAAACTGAGTTATATGAGGGTCCACTCCCAGAAGAATGCTCCACAGTTTGTCATGATTAACTCAAACAAGCACAGCTGTGAGGTTCATAAAGGCCAGATGGACGGATTCAGAACGGGCAATGGTGTATTTATTAGTCATCATATATAAATATGCTATATATAATATATATATATATATAAGATTTATATAATATAATATATAAATATAAATTGATCAATGGTAGATTTGCCAGACTGAAAACCATATTGGGTTTTGTGAAAGTATGTTGTTCTCATTCTCCCAGCCTTTCAGTCTATCTACTATCTCTTGACCTAGTACCTTGATTACTGAATCTATGAGTGTTTTGGGCCTGTAGCACTGTGGGTTTTCTTTATTACCCTTTTCAAAAATGGGCACAATAACAGCTGATGACCAAGAGGGGAGAGGACCCTCCCTCACCACGGCAGTGAGGGTCAAGGTCAACAACGGGGCCCAAAACTCTATGGGGCATATTTATACTCTGCTTGTGCCGGATTTGCTTCATTTCTTTTAACGCAAATTCGCCGCAAACCTAACACCATAACTATACTTTGACGCCCGACCCTACGAATGTCAAAATTTCGCTGTGTGCGTCATTTTTCTGGATGCGTGAAACCGCCTTGCGTTATTGACATGCAAGGTAGGCGTTCCGTTCCAAAAAAGGACTTAAACACCATGCACCATATTTATCGAACTGTGCAAAAATTATGCACGGCTGGGAGGCAGAGGCGGAAAAAGCCACACAGCCCGACTTGCGTCAAAAATTAACACCTGGGTCAGGGCAGGTGTTAAAATTGGGCAAACACACCAGTACTTAAGGAAAACACACAGAAGCAACATCAGAGCTCCAAAAGGAAGACATGGAGGTGCTATTCATCCAGCATGCACGAAGACGCATAGCACAGGACAAACACCAGCAGCTTCCACAACACCAAAAGGGACCCCAAAGGCAGCGCAGAAGGCAGGAGAGGATATTCAGGACCAGGACAACCCTTCAGGGCCTCAGGGAACATGACATCATCCAGAGGTACAGACTAACTGGCAAGCCATACAGCAGCTTCTGCACAATATTGAGCCACAGTTGGCACCCAGCTTCCAGACACCCCACATCATTCCACCAGAGACCAAGCTGCTAGCTGTCCTCCACATGTTGGCAAGTGGCTCTTTTCAAACCACAGGTGCTCCGGTTGCCGGGATCTGACCGTCCTCATTCTCTGCCTACCTACCCAAGGTACTGGATGCCATCATCTCCCTCACACCCTGCCACATCAGCTTCCCTGACACACAGCTGAAGCAGCAGGAGACCAAACAGGGCTTCTACCAAATCAACGGCTTCCCACACCTGCTTGGTGCCATTGACTGCACACATGTACGGATTGTGCCACCTGCTGCAACCGAGCATCTATACCTCAACAGGAAGCACACACACTCCATCAATGTGCAGGCCATTGTGGATCACCGGGGATTGATCACCAACATCGTGGCAAAGTATCCTGGGAGTGTACATGATTCATTCATCTTCCGCCACTGCACCATCAATCAACACTTCCAGGATGGACGATATGTAAATGGCCTACTTGTTGGTAAGTACAGAAACCAGTAATTTACACACAGCACAGCAACCCTGTAGGACATACAACACATACACCACTACATGGACATGTGGTCAGGAAGACACTGAGGTTGTGACACTGCAAGTCATGTATGATATCCTGACCCAATGGGATACACACCTATGGACAAATGACAGGTGCAAATAACAACAGATGCCACTCCAGAGCCACAAGGGACCAATTTAAAACCACACAGTGACAATGACATTGTCTTAAATGGCAGTACAACTTGGAAGATGAATCTTACAATATCACATCAATAACACTCAATCACACACACTTCCAACAAATACGTACTGTGTAAGGGGTGTGTAATGTGGTTTGCTGCATGGCAAACACCATAAGACACATAGCATGATGATGATGACTCTAATGAAGGTGACATGGAATCATTGAGGCAGTACCAACATCTCACATCACTCCTGGTGTGACATTGCCCGCTACCAATAAGGAAGTGGACTGTGCTAAGAACACATATTGATGTGACATTATTTCAAAGTGCACATTGTGACACATATGGATAGAAACAATTACTCAGATACACAAACAATGTACAGGCATATGGACCTTCTGACACTTAAATCTTCACCTCCACAACCAAGTTAGCCAGCTCACCTGGACCAGGTTCAGTAGTGTAGGTACACGTTTGCATATGAGCCAACTTGGTGAGGGCACAAAAATAGGTTTGCATAGAACTTGTCACACAGGGGATATTTGTGCATTGTCAATTGTCAACACTTCAGTGCTGCAAGCTTATGGAGATGTGTTGTACATTGTCACCTAGCCAAATCAAAGGGCCTCACTGTTGTTTTTCACATGCTATTACATATGTTGAATTGGATGGGATGTTCAGGCCACATAGTGCAACCATGTTACCACCACAGTGGAATCGATTCTTTGTGTGGAAGTATCATGTCACCTCCAGTGAAGACATATGGACACTTCTTTCACATATGATAATGCATGGGAAATACACAATGTACTGCAAGTTTACAAATATACCGCTGATATCCGGTCAATCAGCCAAACACCAGTTTAGATAAAGCAGCAACCCAATGCTGACAGAACACCCTAGAAGGCTAGGATCCCACACAATAACACAAACACAGATGAGTCACAGACGACACAAGATAACAACTGCCATGCAAAGTGATAATCAAGGTGCAAGCAACATCCAAATATATAGACCCATTTTCTCTTTCAGCTGATCAGGGGTATGGGATCCAGCCATGGATCATGACCCCATTTGCAAACCCAAGCACTCCAGCAGAGCATGCCTATAATGAGGCACATTGGAGGACATGCACCATAGTAGAGATTACTTTTGGCATCCTGAAGTCAAGATTCAGGTGCCTGGACATCACCAGAGGCAGCCTCTTATACTCCCCTGAAATGGTGTGTAAGATCATTTTGACCTGTGCCATCCTGCACAACATTTGTGTAAGGAGGAACATTCCCCTCTATGAACCAGACCCACAAATGCCAGAAGAGGTGGAAGAGGAGGATGCTGTTCATCAACATGAGGGGGACCATCCAAACACTGCAGCATCATTGCGTCGGAGACAACACATTGTACAAAACGTCTTTTAACTATAGTCACCATCACCACCTTCTTACCATATATCATTAAGCACCTCACTTCATCACTCAGTCATGCTCTGGGTAATTATTTATGCATCACATGATCCCTAGGAATCATAATCAGAGTTTAGCCTCATGGAGCATTGCAGAAATACAGATTAGGATACTGAAAAAGCCACATCACATTTAATGGGTATGAATGTACAACCAACATCACACACAGTGGAAATGATATATGTCCAGTATATTTCACATGTGAAGATCAAAATCAGAGGACTACATCTCTGAGACACATCCATGTTGCCAACATGGCCATTGCAGCACATGCCACAGAACTAAGACACCATCAATCATAACGTTAAATAGTGTTTTATACATGGGGCAGTGGATGTGCTATTGCATTGGTAACAGGAATGTATGACCACACCCTTGACAGCAGTAAGTGTAACATCAGCTATCTCTGCAAGGACCATGTGTGACAAGCCCATCTAAGCTGAAAATGGATAGCACAAGTGCCCCAGGTAAGACAAGCATTGCTTACAAGACATGCCCTGCGCATGCCATCCCAGGTAATAAGTCCTGCCACAGCCAAGTTTTTAGTCTCTCCCCACCCTTCTATAGGGGGCCCTGTAAATGGACTATTTGCACCGTGATAACCTTCATCCACACACACCCAGACTCCCATTCTGACTCCTGTGTGCTTCCCTCTTTAGAATGGCATGCCATAGTCATAGTTAATCTGTCTGCATGGACTTCAGGTCCGATAATTCACTGCCTGGTAGTCGGTAGGACCCGTAATCACCTGTCCATTGCTTCCCATGTGAAAGGCACTGTTGGCCCTTTGAACTTGATTCACACCTACAGGAGTTGTGAGAGACTGAAGCTGCACACACCTGTGAGCACTACCATCAGACCAGCCATTTGAACCTGCACTGCCATTGCTGCTGCCTGGAACTGCTTAGAAGCTGCCATTTTATGTATATCCTTGTTGTGCATTGCAGTATAAATCACTTGTGTAACAGAGCCCTTGGAGTATTGTGTAACGTTGCAGCCCACAGCACAAATACAGTTTTTAGTTCACACTGTGTTGTCCCAGCTTTTCCCAGTCAGAGTCTGCTCACTGTGTATTTGCCTTGCTCATGTTTGTTCCTGACAAAGCCTGCATCCTGTTACCCTGACTGGTTCCTGTCTTTCCGTTACCACAGAGGTTCCATGTGGCTACATTTGTCTCATAGTTGCTTTCCATGCCCTCTCTTTCCTCATGGGGTATTGTGTCTGGTAGGTCTATTATGAATCCGCAAATGGATTGTATAGTGTAATCAGTTTACTTATTGTATCATGGTCTGGGACATGTATTCAAATAGCCTAATCCAGCCCCCATCTCTTGTCTGGGTATCATGTATTCATGAGTGACAAACAGTGACAGTGTACTATGGCTGTATGCATGGATTTTTTAGGGTGCCTCCAGCACAACAAACAAGGGTTGCTAATGTGTATGAAAGGACAAAACATATTTGTGCCCTGACGGTCCACACACAGATTCACATTGGCCGAAACCTAGTGATGGTGCTTGCGTGGTGACTTGCTGTGAGATTAATCAGCACAGAGGCACTGATGTTCACTGTTGCAGTGGGAATGTTAGAGGCCACCCTCTGTACAAATGTTGGGATGAAACCTTACTAATCCATAAAGTTTGTGAGCACACCAAGGTTGGCCTGTTGTCAGCCTCATAAAAGTTCTGCAGTACCATAGCTGGACTATCCCTGTGTGTGGTCAAATTCTCTTTGGCTTTCGGTCAATTCTGCTTTGAAGGATACTCTGTTGATCCAGGGAATGGCTCCACAGACTCATGACTAGACCTGCATGTAACTGTGACAACATGGAGGCCAATAGTGACACAGGGTACACATTGCCACACACTTGACCTGGACACCTTTGTGCAATGAATCACTGGAAATATGTGAACATATGCAGCATGGTCTGCTGGTCCTCCACTGCCACAGGAGAAACATAGGTCATTTATATGACTGAAACTTTGGTGTAAAATTACATTTTTGGATTGGTTTTGGGACGCTGTGTCACAAACACTGTACCTACCTAGCATGTTCAAATGTCTGACTCATGGGTAGTATACAAACAAGTGACCAGGAAGTGGTATCCAACATTCCAGTACATGTGATGGCTTACCCTTGTAACCTTGCCATTATCAACTGTCCTATAGGTATCCTGTGCATAGTTTGTCATGGGAGATGTTTGGTCCCAAAAGTCAGGGAAGTTCACACAGCATTAGATGCCACGGGTATGACAAAAACATATCCTGACTGATGTACCACACTGAATGGCATCTGATGGTTAACCACTTTACAACACATACATACAAGCACATTAATGAAAGTACGTCTTGTGACGTTCACACAGAGGCACAACAATAATTGAAATATCCAATTCACAGACATAACCACACATGCCATTAGTGAATGTATTAAGTTGTGTAGCCTTTTTATCCTCTATTGACGCACCACCTGCTCAAATTTGGGGATACCAATTTATATTCCAAATGTTTGGGTTGCTGTTGCGTCAGATATGAGTGCTCATCCGGTACAATAACATGAGTCTTATGGTCCACAGTAGTGTGGTCTGCCACATGTGCCCAAGCACTGGAACACACAATGCAAGTGCAGGTGTGTAGTGGGTATTGTTAGTTTGGGGATTGTTGGGCTGTTTGTGGGCTACTTAAATTTCATTTTCCTCCCTCCTTTCCCTGTTTTTTCCTTTGTACCCTTTCCTATACCTATTATTTCTGTCATGTTGGGTAGGCCACGTCTGGAGAGAATGGGTGAGGAGGAGCTGGGGGCATTCATTTGGCTGGTGCTCGACTTCCTCCCCCTGATGTTAGAGGCTGGTGGCAGGGTGAAACAGGGGTATCACATGGAGGCGAGGAGGCTCAGGTGGTCCAAGGTGCTGTACCATCTGAGGAGAATTTTCAACACACAGCGCAACGACCACCAAATCATGCATCGCTGGACTGACCTTGTTGCAAGAGAGCAAGACCTGCTGGACCACCAGGGTGTGGTGATTGGTGGCCCTGTTGGTGAATACAATTCAGACTAATATGCACATTTAAATGCTCTGTAGTGACAGTAGCAGATTTGTTGACATTCTGCATGCAATGTTTGTGGACATGTGGAATGCAAGTTAAATATACAGTGGCCCTGATTTATACAATATTTGCTACACATTACCGCCATATGTTGACATAATAGCTGCACAAACTTACAAAACACAACTTGATCTTGTCAATTATGGCTGCTTCGACCTCAATAGATGATGATAATGCTGCTCTAACTTATGTTTCATTCATGGTGTGTGAGTGTACCAGGAAATAGATGTATTTCACAAGCTAAAGCAAGGAATTAATGTAGTCCCCAATTATTTGGAATACATGTCTGAACTGTATTCCTGGCCATTCGTACAAAGTTCTTCCTAACCTCTGGTAATATCTTAGGCTGATACTTTGACTTGGTTTGTGCAGCATTTAAATTAGAAATGGATGCCAAAGTTGCCAGGTTGTCATCTAAATGTTTGGTGCTACTTTCCATAGCTGTAGCGTTAAACACGAAGCAAATGCTACAAATTGAGGATAAAAAAATATATCTGGTCCTCTGTTCATTATTCCTTTGTGTTTTAATTTGCCTTGGGCACAATTTCTGAAACAGAGCTAATGCCTTTGCCATCTGTGTCACTTTTTAGCCATGCTATTCTCATAAGTTATTGGGTCATCATGGGATACCTGAGGTTGGTGAATGCATGGTCACATTTTATTACTTGCATGATGTTGTGCAAGGGACCCCTGACCGATTCCATCAGACATATAAAGTGCAAAAATAGTTTGCTAGTTTACGTTTGGTACACCCCTGCTGATCCAATGTAGCATATGTACAATAGCTAACTTTCCAGTATGAAGGCTATCACAGACATGGGTGTATGCTAAGATCAGGAGACCAGCATTCCTGTGACTGCTGCCATTCCCAGAGTGCATACAAATTGAAACCTACATCAGCGAGGTTGCCACAGTAGAACATTTTCTAAACCATGTTTCAATTATGGGACAGTGTCAGTTTGTTGTATACCCCCAGATCACCCAACTTAGCTAATGTAAGATGATGAATGTGGCTAACTGTGAATTCCAATACCCAATATAGGTACACAGGGCAATGAGTGACACATTTCAGGTGCAATGACTACACCTGTGCCCATGCATTCTGTCATGGATGACCAAAATAGACACTGTCAGCATATATTTCTTTGTTGTATTAATTTAGATAACTGGTCAATCCAGGTTTAGCGTAAGATTGTCAAGTAACACACTGGATCCCTGCCATTATGGTGTCATAGGGGGCATATCTGGCTCTGGGTACACTGGCAATGTGGCGTGTGTAACCTACAGACAACACAGGCACACAGTAATGGACCATAGAAAGCATAATAATTCATGAGCTAAACTCAACCCACATGAGCATCACACAGTAACTGATTGTCCATTGATGCACAAGCCACAATACCTGAGTGACTGGTATTGCAGTGCACCAGGAACGTGGCTTTGCATGTCTCTCATAACAACAAATGAATAAATGGAGTATACTCTAAATCTGCAACCAATTGAGTAATCATGTTTGTCACCACATGATTGTTAGGGCCACTGCATGTGTGCATATGTGTGGGTATCACTCACTGGAGTGGCAAGGTCAATACATGTTTGCAGTGGTTTGTCTGTTGGAGTGTCATTATGCCTGAGGGGCTGGACTACCAGATATAATGTCACACACAGTAATTATTTCTTCCAAGTGTTGTACAGTGCGCAGACATTGAGCACATTTCACCCTTCCATGTTTTACAGGTGGACCTACCCCCAACACAATTGGAGAAGTGGCTCGATTTGCGGACCCAGACATATCCAGTGAGTGTTGATATGTTAGTTCTGTGTTGTGTTTGCAGCTGTTGTGTGATTGACTCCTATGTGTCGGACACATAGCAAGGTATGATGTGCTGGCACATGATCTGTGACATCTGTGACATCTGTGAACAAGGTGACATTTGTTGTTACAATTATTGTAATTAAAATTTTAGAGGTAGCCATTTTCATGATTTAGTCAGCAAGTCATACCCTGAATCACACAGAGCAGGGATGCCGAAGTATTACTCACAGACTTGAGCCTCCCTGTTAACTAATGAACATGTAGGACTTTATGTTTGACTTCCTGGCAGCATCTAGCTCCACATGTTCTGCTATGTTTATGTGGCACTTGAGTACAATGTCATAGGTGTGCATGCAGCTCAAGCCCAGGTGGGTGCTTGCATCTCTGTGCTTGTTTTAGGAAAGGTATTAGTGATATCTAATGATGTGGACAATTGTCTGCAATTAGGAACATAAATGTGGATGTGATTGTACAATGTTTGTGTCTAGACTAGTTGGACACCCTCCTAACCTGTGGTGGACTGACTAAAACCATGGACAGCTGTCCAAAGCTTACTGGCTGTCCTTGATGTTTGAAAGTATGTGTTGCATGTCCATCCTCCCCTGAGGCACTGGCTTAGGGTTATGAAATATGCGTACCTAGGTGTGAGGATCCCAGTGTAGAACACAGACATGTAATTCCAAAATTAATTTGTTCCAACCTAGGATACCCGCTCATGATTAACAACTGCATACCATCCTGCCAATTCCATTTACAAATCACAGATCTTGTGGCCCATGATTGTCTTCCAGAAGATAGTCATTAGTTGACCTGTCACATGTGGAGGACTTGCAGCATTTGTTATGTGACTAATGGCAGAACAATGATGCATAGATCATTTAAGTGGGTACACATCTTTTTAAGCATTGCTGTGCTGTTAGATAGGACATGTGTAGGCTGCGTTGACGTACTTCCTCATGGACAATCTGTGATCTGTTCTGTGATTTGGACTGTTTAAGCTAATTTTGAGGAATTTTTTGAATATCATCAGTAGCTGTATCATACAATGATGTAACTAATGTTTGGCTTTATCTTTTTTTACAGCAGCCAATATGGATGCCAATCAGATCCAAGTATTCCAGAGGAGGGCGATGCGTTACCGCCACATTTTGGATGTTGAGTCTGGGTTCCGCCACATGGCATGGCGTTATCGCCATGAGAGAGCCACAGGGGGCTGGAGGGCATTTGCCCAAGGGGGCCCATCAGTGTCCACAACAGCTGCCACCACCAGCACCACTACTCCGACCCAAGTGGCACCAAGGATGACAGCCACCACTGCAGGTCCCTCAACATCATCCGCTCCTGGACCACTGACAGCAGCCCCTGTACCTCCCCCTCCAAGCATGGCACCGTCACCAGCACAACCCTCCACAAGTCGCACACAGACCACCCCTGCTGCAGTCATTGACAATGGTGAATTTATGAACATGCGACGGATGTTGCCCAGAATGGACAGGCTGCAGCAGGAGGTGTCCCACATTAGCAGGAGAGTGCACGGGGTAAATAAGATCCTGCAGAGGGCAAACTTGTAACTGTTGGACCCTCAGCCATTATTCCCTCCCCTCCATCCTCTTTCTTGGTTCTTATATTTAGTGGGTTTAGGGGACTTAGTGTTAGGTTAGAATAGGTTGTTTGTTTAGTTAGTATAAGTGGGTTGGGGGTGGAGGGTATTATATTTTTACATGTGTTTTTTTTGTGGGTTGGTGGGTGGGGGATGATGTTGGGATTTGTGTGTATAAAAAAAGGAAAAAAATATATATAAAAAATATATATATATAATTGTTTAGGATAAGATAGTATGTGTTTAGGTTAGTATATGTTGTCCTCTATGTGTCCCATCATATAAGGGGGTTGGTGGGTTGATGTTTACAGTGTTTAGTTAAATGTGATAATTAAGTTTAGCTTAGGGTAGTTAGGGCCAGTTGTGGGTAATGTGTAGTTAAGGTGTTTCCCCTAGTTTTAGTATCCTTTTTTACTGGTAAATAAATATTTAGGTACTCCTTTACCGTATGTGTCATATGCTTGGGGATCAGGGCCTTGGCATGGGTGAACAGTGTCAATTTAGTATTTGCATTTGTGTTCCTGCATCCAAATCCCAATTGAGCTGTCACATTGACAGCTACACCAAAGCTAATTCTCTATGCATCTGCCATCCATTGCACCCAGCACTCAAGGTTACTATGTGTTGTTAAGTTTGGATGTATGTTTTCAATCTGCCATACTTTGAGACCAGATTTTGAATCTTTGGCACTGTGGTATGTCTGCCTGTAGCCTGATGTTCATGTGAACCCTGATAAGGTGAGTGATGGTATAATCTTCTGTAGTATAGTCTACATAACTCACACCTATCATTTCTTACATTGTACTGCTAGGTTACGTATTTGTCCACACACTCGTATACATCCCCTGCTGTATGGAATGTGTGTGATGAAATTTTAGAGTCAGATGTCACATACCTAAAGATTGTCTAGAAGAAAAATTTGAACACATTGATTTTCTGCTTAGGCACCCCTTGAGGCACACGTATTCTGTCCAACACAGCATTTTTTCTATTTACTTCAGAAATAACCCTCAGGAAGGGCAGATGATGGTACAATCCAAACCCCAGGGCATAGTTATCAGCCCACAATCTTTCAAGGCAGTTGCATTGACATTCTATGGCCTTTGACATGAGACATGCATCACTAATCTCCTACACGTATAATGTGTCACATTACACAGAGACAAAGTGGTTGTGGGTAAGTGCTATTTATTTTAAAGTGCTGTAGTGCTATATTTACATAGTCCAGAATTGTGAGTCCAGTAGTGTGACGCATTCTATTGTGATACTACACAAGAGCAAAGGGACATGTCATCGGACATGTTGGGGTGAAGTGTCATTCAGTGCAGAGGAACATGGGTTGCCAATGAGGTAGTGAGAGACAATCACAGCCATAGTGTCAAGGTAAAAAATGGGCTGGAGAACAGTGCATGTGAGCAGCTGTTGCAAGACTGGCATGTTACGAACCACAGGACCTTGGATATAAGTGCCAATTTGGCATAGACTTGTGCTACCGGGTACTCTTACGGGTAAAAGTGATCTGTTCCACGTCTTCATCTTCTGATGTGTGTGTCGTCTCCTCTGCCCTTGGTGGTGGTGGGTTTGAAGGGGCAACACACACTTCAGTGTTTGAAGACGTGGAGTCAGAAATCCTGGTAGCTGCCAACTGTGGGGCTATTAAGGCCCGTGCTATGTCTTTGTCGATTGTTAGACATAGTAAGTGTAAAGGGAAGCCATTTTAAGTACATGTGCTGAACACTGGTCAATACGGGTTTCCCAGCTAAATGATGGCTTCACTGAAATTAGGGATGTTTGGTCTCAAACATCTTGTATTAATAAACTCTCACTGATGCCAGTGATGGATTTATTAATACATGCACCCAGAAGGCACCTTAGAGGTGCCCTCTGAAAACCTATCAACTACTGGTGTGCTGACTGACTAGTTTCAGCCAGCCTGCCACCAACAAATGAGTTTCTGACCCCCAAGGATGAGAGCCTTTGCTTTTGGGAGGTCGGAAACAAAACCTGCTCTAGTATGGGTGTTGCACACCCCTTCCAACAGATTGACCGGCAAATCTTCATTCAAAGGCAGAAGGCTTCAATGAAGCCCACTACCTTTGGTATGCAGATGTGGCCTTCCTCAGAAAGGAAGATGCTGATCTCCCTTGTCCCAGGGCCTAATTGGTACCTGAACAGATGGGGAAATTAGCTATGCAGGAAGTGTGTTGCTTCTGCAAGTTAAACACACCTCTAGGGTGACTAGCTGGAAATGAACAAAGCCTTCGGATTTCCACCATCTTGAGTGTGGTGGAATTAAAAACTCCAGGGTGATGCCCACTCCCCAAAGGAAGTGGTCATCTAGGAAGCATAGTGACTCCAAGGGTAAGTAGCCCATTGGCTACTACCCTTCACTCCCCTTAAAACCCCCAAATGGATTATTTAGGGGACCCCCTGATACCAGGAAAACAGATCTTCACTGGGCACAAAAAAGCCTCCTGACCCCGAGAGCTGAGGAGCACAATGGACTTCATGCCAACCCCTCTAGCCTGTCTGCTGCAGCCAACCTTTGAAGAGCAAATGACCTGTTTTGCTGCTGCAGCCTCCAAAAAATTAGGAGAGCTGCCAGTACTTTGAAAATCACCTAGAAGAACTCCCTTGGAGCAGAGGAGCTGTTTCCCTCAATCTGCAGGCAACCCAAGAAAGAACTGTAAGGACCAGGACTGCCAAAACCCTAATGCCGGACAGCACCACTGCAGCCGAGTCTCCTAACTCTAGCTAAAGCAGATCAATGATACTAGCGTGGTTCCCAGGCCCTCCAGAGATGAAGCCAACCTTGAGCCTGCCCACAGTGGACTTCACACTGCTATCTGCAGCCTGTATCTGCAGACCACTCCCATATCCAACCACCTCCAGTGACGGAGACCCGACAATCCACTGCACCTCCTCACGTCGACGCCCTGGATGGAGGAGAAGGGGACAACTGGTGTCCCTATATTCCTGAGACTCATGAGACTTGAGCCCATTTGTTGGTTTGTTGGACTGGATTGCCAGTATACACCTACAGTGTAATTCTGTGGGGTTTCCACTACTGATACTGCCTCCGGTGACAGAAAACCCGATGGTCGAAACCCCTTTGCACCTGGTCGACTCGGACTGAGGAGAACCCGAGCACAGGTGTCCCTACGTCCTCGATTTGAACTCCCATGGTGGTTCGCCTAGACTGGACTCTCAGTCCACCCCTACAGCAACTTTGTGACCAGAGCGATCCCCATAGACTTCCAGGGAACATTGAACTGCACCACTGCACCTGGTAGTCCCTGTGCTGCCCAAGGTGAGCTGTTGGTGTGACATTGGACCTTGCCCCATACTTACCTTAAGTCCAGGGGAATGATCTCATAAGTCACTGTATTATATCTTTATGCAGTGCTTGTTCTTCTTCCATAGGATAACTTTGCCATATCTGAAAAATGCGCTGCCAACTTTTGTAAACTCTGAAAATCATAACTCGAAAAGTACTCACCAGATTCTGGTAATCTTGGTATCAAAATTTATATAAAAGTATGTATTATTTTTATAAGTTGGTCTTGGATTTCTTTATTGAGTGTGTTTCTCACTTAATGCATATGAGTGTGCCTTAAATGCTTAGCAGTGTGGAGGGGAGATTTGCATGATGGTATCAGCATGTCTTTTGGTGCTGACCAAAGTCCAGGGCCTAATACAGACTGTTTAAGGTTTATAGAAAAACCTCAGAGGAAGTACCTGGACAGAGGATGGCCCAGTTGGACTCCAGGAACGAGCTACTGCTAGTACATGCTCCGCTACATTAGGTTGATTAAAGTTAATTGTGACCTCCCCCAAGTTCTTTGTACCCATTCCCTCCCTGCTCACTCTCCTCACCATATTAATACGTTCTGTTATAGCTGGACCCAATTTCAAGTTTGCACCCATCCAATGAGTCAATTTGCTTTTCAACTGTGAGAATGATTTATGGCAGTGGACCTTGTGCAGGATCCTTCTTAAGTCCCAAAATAGCTGGTTCATTATTCTCACAGCACCTCTCCAATGGGAAAAACAACCCCTTAATTAAAAGCTCTAATTGTGCATACATTGTGTGAAGACAGTTCTGAGTTTAATATTAAAAACGTCATCAACCACTGAACTCAGAGTAAAGTCCTTGACTTGTGAGGGCAGTCCACAACAGCCTTTTGGTACTGTACCATCCCTCTTCTTCTGTTTGTGAGATGGTGGGAGGGCCTCAGTTGCCTGCTCTGTGCCATTGTCAATTACCGTGGGTGATCCTACATGGATTGGCATAGCCAGGCAATGTACCACTGCTTGTGTGGTCACGTGTTCACATTAGGGGGAGAGTACCTCAACACAGGTCCCTCATTGACTCTATTTGGTACCTCATCCTCTCAGTGCTGGGCCAGCTCGTCCTCCACTGTCATGATCTCCTTCTCTAAGACTCCTACCACTGAGGAGAAGATGCCTGTTTTCTCTGACCAGGACTTAAAAGCAGTCGACTCCTTTTCTGCGGTTGTGTGCTCGTTGATCTTAGTTAACCCATCTCTGAGGAATTGTTTTGCAATAGATGGTGGTATGGGGATTACGGCTAACGTGCCAAGACTCACACAGGCGGCCAAACCCAGAAAGTCAGTGGTGTATCAAAAAGACTTCCTTGCAACTTGAATGATGCAAACGGGGGAATAAAAGCAGTGGTTTAAGGAGATACTTTTACCAGAGAGAGGCATGGTTCAGATCAAAAACAGCAGGCTGCCTTTACACATGTTGCAAGCGACTCTTAAACATCCAAAGGAGAACGAGTTGGCTGATGTTATTAATTATGGCTATACCAGGTGTTCGCAATGCAAGTTCCAATTATAAGACCTTACCACCAGGCCTCGAGGGGCAATGTCCTTAGTGATGCATAATGGGAGCCAAGTGCAAGACCAAGGAGGGTGGTACTGCCCTACCTCTTCCTCGCACTGACAAGCGCTGGATGGACCTGCCCTCTGCTCTGGGTTTTCCTGGGCATGCGCTGTGTGCGTTCTGCACCACGGGATGGGGTGGAGCACTTTTTAGCACTAGCAGGTGTTACTAATTTCGTGGGGCCGCCTCATGGGGCCCAGAGAATGCTGGTGGCAGTAGTCCCATGGTCAAACTGTGCTGATATATAGATATTTTTTTCACCAAAAAAAAAACCAAATGTTATAGGGTCGATACAGTTAGGTTGACGTTTTATGTATGCAAAAGCCATAGAAATTTAGCATTTTCCACAGCTAACCACAGCTAACTAACTATAACTTATACCCCCACCATGTACTGCTTATGACCTTACATATTACATCACTCATGACATGGTCCAGTGAGCATAAGTGTTGAGTAAATGTTTTTTGAGAATTACAGACATATACCAACCTACTGTAGAAGTCAAATTACTATTCTTTCTGTACTACTAAAGAGTGATACTAGTTATAACATATGTCTTCTCATCTATCATCCTGTTTTTTAAAGCAGGCATACTATTTATCAATAAACTAGCCCCCAAACTGACACTGCTCCCAGCCCCCTGCTAATGTGTGCATGTGGTAGTCCTTTGCAACAGTCTAAACTCTTTATGGTTGCTTCTCTCCACAGTTATTCACTCATTTACTTCTTCTTGTTAACATACTAAATTAGACCTTTCTCTTTTGTGATAATTAAGTGTAGTAGTTGATTGCAATAAATTGCTCTATTAAGTACAACCTTTGTTTCCGGTGATGGTTGTGTTTAGTAAAGTTTACAACAGAGTGATATGTCTGCTGAGACAAAATGTGTTATTGTGGCTGCAATTTAGTATACTACATATTTACAGTATTAATTTGGTGGTTAGTGATTACTGTAGTGGTTCCGAATACTCAGAACTATCTGCTCAGACATATCACTTGAGAGATAAGTGAATGTATTAGTTGTTAAACTTTTAGTCAGTCATGTGTGTAGATATTTCATCTGTCTCATCTACTTAGTTTTAAGAAATGTAAATCAAACTTTTTTAAGTATAATTAAGTTTACATTGATGGATGATGTCATGAGTGATGTCATTTGAGATGTTATCAGTGATTTTATCAGTGATGTCACTGACTATGTCATGAGTGATGTAATATGTGAGGCCATACGCAGTGCATGGAGGGGGTTATGTTATAGTTAGCTGTGGTTAACCTTGGCAACTGCTGACTTTTATGGTTTTGTATGGGTAAAGCATCGACCTAACTATAAAGTCCCTGTAACCTTTGTTTTTTCAGTGCATTTCAAATGTTTTTAAAATTCTGTCTCTTAACTATGACACCCCAGTAACCTTTGTTTTTTTCAGTAAATCTCTATGGTTTTTCACATTTTATTTCCAAAGTATTTTGTCGCTGTAATGTTTAGTTTTTTTAGTTACGTTCTAGGGTTTATTTTTAGTACTAAGTGTACTACAGTTGATTCTGATTTTTTATTTTTATTTAGTAATATTTGTTTAACTGTAGATATTCTTTTTTTTTATAAATATAGTTTATATATGTTTTAAAATGTAAAAATCACAAATGTGCCTAATGTAAAATATATCATTTTAAAAATAAATGTACTAAAACAAGTAGAATTGTTTTTTAATTATTTGTTGTAACTGTTGACTCTCTGCGAGTCCAGTGTGCCTGTATTAGTGTGTGCCTGGGTGAATCAGTGGGTATATTGGTGTGTTTGGGTGTGTCAGTGCCTGTATTGGTGTGTGCCTGCATGTGTCAGTGTCTGTATTGGTGTGTGCCTGAATGTTTTTGTGGCTGCATTAGAGTTTGGCTTTCTGTGTAGTTTCTGCATCAGAGTGTGCTTGGATGTGTCAGTATCTGTATTGGTAGATGTATGGATGTGTGAGTTTCTGAATTGGTGTGTGCCTGGGTGTGTCAGTGCCTATATTGGTGTGTGCCAGGATGTTTCAGTGGGAGTATGAGTGTCTGCCTTGGTGTGTCTGCATCAGTCTGTGCCTGGGTATGTCACTGTCTGTACTGGTGTATACATGCATGTGTGAATGTCTGTATCGGTGTGTACCTGGGTTTGCTAGTAGCTGCATTAGCATTTGGTTGGGCATGTCAGTGTCTGTATCAGTGTGCCTCAATATGCCAGTGGCAGAATCAGTGTTTGTTTGGCTGTGTCAGTTTCTGCATCAGTGTCTGCCTATTTGTGTCAGTGTTTATATTGGTCTGTGCATGGGTGTGTCAGTGTTTGGATCGTTGTGTGCCTGGCTGTGTTAGTAGCTGCATTAGCGTTTGGTTGGGTGTGCCAGTGTCTGTACTGATGTGTGCCTGGGTGTGTCAGTGACTGCATTAATGTTTGGCTGGGTGTGTTAGTGTCTGCATTGGTGTGTGCCTGGGTGTATCAGTGTCTGCATTGGTGTATGCCTGGGTGTGTTAGTAGCTGCATTAGAGTTTAGTTAGGTGTGTTGGTGGCTGTATCAGTGTGTGCCTGGGTGTGTCTGTGGCTACATTAGTGTTTGGCTGGCTGTGTTAGTATCTGCATCAGTGTATGCCTGGATGTGTCACTGCCAGTATCAGTGAATGCATGGATGTGTCAGTGTCTGTATCAGTGTGTGTCTGGGTGTGTCAGTGTCGGTATCAGTGTTTGCCTGGGTGTGTTAGTAGTTGTATTAGGGTTTCATTGGAAGTGTCAGAATCTGCATCTGTGCATGCATGGGTGTGCCAGTGGATGCATTAGTGTGTGGTTAGGTGTGTTAGTGTCTCATCATTGTATGCCTGGGTGTGTCAATGGCTGTATTGGTGTGTTCCTGGGTATGTTAGTGGCTGCATTAGTGTTTGGGTGGCTGTGTCAGTGGCTGTGTCAGTGTCTACATCAGTATGTGCCTGGATGTGTCAGTGTCTGTATCAGTGTGTTCTTGGGTGTGTCAGTGGCTGTATTAGTGTTTGGCTGGGTGTGTCAGTGTCTGTATTGGTGTGTGCCTGGGTGTATCAGTGTCTGTACTGGCGTATGCAAGGGTATGTCAGTGTCTGTATCAGTGTATGCCTCGGTGTGTTCTTAGCTGTATTAATGTTTGGTTGGGTGTGTCACTGACTGGGTCGGTGTGTGCCTGGCTGTATTAGTAACTGCATTAATGTTACCTTGGGCGTGTCACTGCCTGCATTGGTGTGTGCCTGGTTGTGTCAGCGGATGGATTATCGTGTGGCTGGGTGTGTCAGTGGCTGTGTTGGTGTGTAAATGGGTGTGTGAGTGATTGTATCAGTGTGTATCTGGGTGCCTCAGTGGGCATATCACTGTCTGCTTTGGTGTGTATCGTGAGGATGTAACTTTGTTGAACAACACTGAAAAATGAATTCGTAAACTACATTACTACAATAGATAGTGCCACTAATCTGTATAAAAAGAAAACACATAAATATAAGCTAGTATTACTTTTCATAAAATTATACAATAAATGTTTAATTGCTGCACTGAATAAGTTCATATTATTAACAAAACAGTATACATTTCTTATGGTGTAATGTTAGCTTACAATAAATGTAAGCATTTCATTTTCCCTTTTTTAATGTTCTCTGGTTATACACCATAGATGATGTACTGTATAAAGAACAATCCTTGATCAGTGGGGAAAAAAACAATCATATAGATTGTAGAAAAAGTGTACAAAGGTGAGCATTAAGTTTGAGACCATGTTCATGATGATTAAAAGGTTTTACTTTTTTTAAACTCTCAAAACTTCGTGACAAGCTTCACTAGATAACGTTTGGTACTGTAGTTTGTTGTCGTGTTCCACAGTCAACGTAAAGTAATGTCTTCAATATTGTGTGCAGGTAATCTCGTGGGTGCTATCACTACCTGTGAAAAATTACACTCCATAGTCTTCTGTAGGAAAGCAGTGAGAATGTGTATTAAAAAGCTTTTACCGGTGGCAGTTTGACCGCTGACATACAACAGTACAGGCTTAAATGATGTGAAGGCACACCCTTTCTTCTCAATGAGGAATCCATGCTCAGCTCTGTCTTTCACCTCCATATATATTTATTTTTGCTTGTCATTTAGTTGTCCAACTAACTGTTCCAAATCAACACTTTCCTGCATTGCTTGTTGCTTTGCAGTACCCACTTGATTCATTGCAATGGCAACTTCCAAGAGGATCTTGACTTAGAAGGCCGGAACTTCATTTGATTGCCTTTCGTGTGTCATACTAAATAAACATTGCAACAAACTACTGCAAAAATACCTTCATCTACATTTTCTGTTACTTTGTTTAGTGTTGAAGTACTTCATAAAGGCAAACATTTTCAAGATGTGGACTTCTTTTAGGGTAGTAGGTATACAAAATATTTGTTTTCACAATATCTGTACTTCATTGGTCAAACTCTTAAAGGTACTGAATTTCTGGAAAATACTTCACCACTCTATTTCATGTGCATACCAGGCCTAGACTCACCCAAACAATTCCCCTTGACTCATAGTATAAACTAGCTGAGATTAATTGGTCACATCACTCATCTGATCCATTTTCTCTGTGTCAAAGCATCTTCAAACTGAAGATGTACAACTTCTTGGTGAGAGGCTTACCAGCAGAAATCTCCTCTCGCATATCCTTCATATCAGTCTTCTCAGATTTTTTTTTTTTGTATGAATTCACATAACCAGCAACAGCTATGGAGTTGTCTGCCACAAACTGAATATCAATATTGACATTCCACATTTTGAGAATGACAGGATTGTAGTCATTAATATGTTTGGAAGTCTCTGTTCATCTCAGGTTGTACATGTTTTTCAGTGATTTTTGAGTAAGTTTATGTTCCCTCTTCTTTGGAAATTACAGGTCTTGGAAATCCAAAACAACACTTTGTGTAACATGTTCCCTTGGCTCTGTATTTCTGTCAACAGTATTTCCTACATTTATGTGGTTGAAGGCACAGAATTAGATGTTTCAGGACTTTTTCATCACTGTCTTTTAGGATGGCACATGCCATATACTGTTCAAGAAAGCATAGACTCATCTGTGCCTGTTATGACTTTTGGTGCATCTTTAATCCTAAACAGCATATGAATATGAGGAACACCTCTTGCTTGGTACTCTTTACACCAAAATAAATCAGTAGCTTCTCCAAGAGGTGGATTTGTTTTGTTGAAGCTGAAATATAGCATGGCTTGAACTCTGTGGTTAAAATACCTACAAACACTTGAGAATCCAAAGAGCAAAGTTCTCATGGTGTCTTCAAATTGATGTCCTTATTGTTATAGTTGGTTTCTCTCAAAATGTCTAGTAAGTCATCCAATGCATACTGTGTACAACTGAGGGTCACAAACCAAGTAAGTGCACCTAAATTTGGCAACATATGTTTCAGTTATAGTTGTCTGTCCAAAGTTGTCATGCCATCAAATTTATCAAATTGTACTTCAACTTCTCATCCTTTCCATGTATTATGTCAACAAAGCCATTTGCAGACAGACTTTGTAGGAACTCTTGTCTGTGGTTAACAACATATGATAGTCCAGACAAATCCCTTTCAAATAATAGATGGAATATATATGGAATACTTTTACAAAATCTAAGGTCCTCTAAATATAACCTGGTTGATCTGTACTAAGCTGCTAGTATTTGCACTAGTCGGTCATCATACCGCCTGCCTACTCCAGTTGGAAATAGTTGTGGAAAACAGCGAGCCTCTAACCTTTTCTCCCACACACTCGTTGAAACACCTTTTGCATGTTTCATCTGATACAGATCAATAGAGTCTCCTATAACTTCTTGGGAATGCAGACGATGGATACTGTAGTGTTCATATATCTCTTCTAATTTACTTCTATCCACTTTTTCAATTTGTCCACTTGATGGTAACATTTTGTCCTCCAAACAACTTTCATCTGCAACAACATCTATATTTTTGTAACACACATTATTTTAGGGTAGAATGTAGCTTTTCTTTCTTTATTCACATCCACTAGTTCTTGCCATTTATTTTGTTTTTTTGTCAGCACACCAAGTGGTCCATCTATATCTCTCTCTGTACCCAGAGTTTCAATTTTACATTTACAATCTAAAGGTAAGTAGACAACCCTATCTTTAATGCTTTTCTGTAGCTCAGTCGGTCACTCTAGTTCTATACAAACTATTGCTTGAAAGGGTGCGTAGATTGAATCAGTATTGCTTCAGAAAAATGTAAATCCCAAAGTTCTTCAGGAATGGAAACCAATTCAAACTTGTTATTTGTTACTCTGGTAGGCTTTTTGTTGTCCTCTAACTTATCACAACAATACTTACATATAATTTGCCTTGCTGGAAAATCAATATGTTCCTCCACAAATTAATATATAGCAAATTCTAGCCACTTATTTCTGTCTTCTTGTTCACTTTTTGAGAACAAATCAACAATTCAAGTTTGGCTTTTGTAGTGAGTGTGTCGACAACAAATAACAAGCATTTGCAATGCAACGGGTCTCGCGTTTGCTCATGATAGAGCTGATAGCGTTGTAAACTCCTAACCCGACTTTTCACCTATCGGCAAAAGTGTATTTATGTACGTAACCCGAAAAAGTGCAATTAACTGTGTAAAGCGCTCGACTTCTGCCAAGCAAAACTGCGCTAGTAAAATAGAGAAAAAGTAGTCCAGGAGCCGGACAGAAAACAGCGAGCCTCGCATGTTTTCTGTACTTGGTCAATGCGCTCGAGGAGGGCTAGCCACCGGAAAAGGCATGACGTGTACATGCCTTCGACTAATGAAAACAAGCAGATTTTAATAGGTAAGCCCATGAACCAATGAAAAACACTGACGTGATGTCGACAAGGCTCTGAGCCCTTTTCTAACAACGAAAGCGTCTCGCTGCGATACGCATGCGCGAGCGCATGCAACGCAGGCTTGACCCTAAAAACACAGTTAGGCTCCTCATTAAAGAAGAGAGAAACCTGACACCTGAAGCTACCACTGTTTGACGTCCCCTATGGACCAATCTAAAGTGAGTCCATGGTTTCAATGACATCCCTCAGCTTGAGTGCACTGTGGTTTCACCTCTCCTGGACTCCACAACGATGCCTACAGCCTCAGACCACCGGACCACTCAACAGTGAGTGGTCACGGACACAGAAACCCGATATCAAATGACACCCTGCATCCATCACCCCTGGGCCTTGGAGAAGAGGACTAAAGGTGCACCTAAGTCCTTGAGCACCCCACGTTTGTTACCTTTCCATTGGTTTTCCCCGAAAGTCTGCAGCCTATTTCCACAGAGACCAATCCCCACTGAAATACATTGGGTGCCCAATGTCGTATTACACCTCTGTACACAGCCTCACCAGTGCTGCCCAGAGTTACCTACTGGTGTTGTCCTGATCCTTGCCCAATACTCACCTTGGGTCACAGAGATTGGTCTTGTAAGTTTATCTTGAAGTACATATTAGCTGAACTTGTTTTACTCCCATAGGTTAACATGTGCCCACTTTTGCATATGAAAAGTATTTATGCTTAAAAACGTGATTACCTTGTAAATAAGTTCTTGGTTTCAAAAAATATATAAAAAGAAGTGTTATTTTTCTACATTGGTCTCTGATTAATTCTTTGAGTGTGGGTCTCATTTATTGCCCTGTGGGTACAACAAAAGGCTGAGCACTACCCTCTGATAAGCCTAACTGCTCGTCCACACTACCACAAAATAGAGTGTTAGTACTATCTACTTTTGCCCCTGCAAACTAATTGGGGATCCACTGGACCCTCTACATGGAGTACCTCTTTTTAGTGCATCACATTAAGAACCAGCTTCCTGCAGAGGGTATGTGAGTGGGTGTGTGATTGCCTGAGCTGGTCTATCAGTGGGTGAGTGAGTGTCTGAGTGGATCTGTAAGTGAATCTGTGAGTAGACGTGAGTGTCTGAGTGGGCCTGTGAGTGGGTCTGTCAATGTTGCCTATGAGAATCTCAGTGGCTCTGTGAGTGGGTGGTTGACTATCTATGACTGGATGTGAGAATGTCTGAGTGGGTCTGTGAGTGGCTGTGTGAGTGTTTTATGGGTTTGTGAGTGGGTGTGTGAGTGTCTGTGTGGATCTGTGAGTGGGCATGTAAGTCCCTAAGTGAGCCTGTGAATGTGAGGGTATGTGTGGGTCTGTGAGTGGGTGTGTCAGTGTTTGTGTGGGGCTGTGAGTGGGTGTGTGAGTGTCTGAGTTGGTGTCTGAGTGGGCATGGGAGTGTTTTGTGAGTTTCTGAGTGAGTGTGTGAGTGCTTGTATCCTTCTGCAACAGGTGCATGAGTGTATGTATGTGTTTCTCAGTGGGTCTGGGAGTACCTCTGTGCGTGTGTTAATGTGTGTTATTTTGAACATGCAGCAGGATTTGCGGATTCACATTGGAGGCTGCGCTGAGCACCACAGTGGAGCCATAGGTCTCTGACATCAAAAAATATCTGTTTTAAGGCGATTTCTTGCCCATCATATATACTTTTGCCCCCATCTAAAACACCCACAGAGTCAGAGTACCTCTACCCTCGCTTCTATATTCTATATGGGAAATTGCATGAGGAAAATGCATTTGGGACCCCTCATTTTTCTTGAACCCCACTTGACAAATCATCCCGAAACTTTGCACACGGGAGCTGAACTCAGGTGTGTACTAGTTTTGAAAATGTTGTGAAGTTGTCAAACAGTGGCAAACTTCTTGCCAAAACACAAAACACTTTAGGAAACTAGGGGCCAGATGTAGCAAGGGTTTTGCGAGTCGCAAACGGCGAAAAACGCCGCTTGCGACTCGCAAAAGCCACTTTGCTATGTTGAAATGCATTTTGCGAGTCGGATCCGACTCGCAAAATGCATTTCCGAATCGCAAATAGGAAGGGGTGTTCCCTTCCTATTTGCGATTCGCAATGGTATGCAATTCCATTTGTGACCGCGTATGCGGTCGCAAATGGAGTCGCAGTTACCATCCACTTGAAGTGGATGGTAACCCATTCGCAAACGGGAAGGGGTCCCCATGGGACCCCTTCCCCTTTGTAAATGGACCCCAAAACATTTTTTCAGGGCAGGGAGTGGTCCAACGGACCACTCCCTGCCCTGAAAAAACCGAAACAAAAGGTTTCGGATTTTTTTAAATGCAGCTCGTTTTCCCTTAGGGAAAACGGGCTACATTTAAAAAAAAAAAAACCTGCTTTATTTAAAAGCAGGTCGCTAACATGGAGGCCTGCTGACTACAGCATTATTTATTTAATCAAATGCCCTTGCCTACTTAAGTATGTGGGTATGACTACGAGGAAAGTGAGCACCAGAATTTGTGAACATAGAAGCACGATTAGGTGTAAACGAGATGCAACGAAGCTCACTAGCCATTTCCTACAAAGAAACCACTCTCCAGATGACATGTCTTGGACGGTCCTGGAACAATTCTCTCCTTCAACCACAGGTTGTCCGATAAACTTTTTAGGGCAGAACAACGTTGGATTTGGAGATTGCACTCCGACATGGCTGGATTAAATGGCGAGATACCGTGGTTCTCTCTTCACAATTAGAACCCCCTTTTTTTCCCCCCTCCCTCTCGCCTCGCTGGCGGTGCTGCTTCCCCTCCCCGCCTCTCAACTCCTTTTCTCTTCCCCTTTGTTCTTTTTCTTCCCTTTGTCCTTATCTTTCGCTCATACGTTTCCTTTTTTTTCTCCACCCTTCCCCTCCCTTCTCCTTCTCGACCTGCAGTCTCTCCTTGAATCCTCCTTTTCCCTCTCCCCCCCCCTTTTTTCCTTTTTTCCTTTTTCTCTTCTTTTCTCTGCCGTTTCCGTCCTCCTCTTTTACTCACTGCGTCCTCCTCTCCCATATTTGCCCCCTTTTCCTCATCCCCTTCTGCCCTACACTCCCCCACCCCCACTCCTCCTAATTTTTCTTCAATTTCAGTGTTCGATCCCCTTTTCCTTTTTCTGATTCATTTGTATTTAGGTTTTTTTCCCCGCCTAATTTTATTTTCATTTCCATTTTTATTTTCAATTTTAATTTTTGGAACCCCCCCCTCTCCTTTTCCTCCCCCTCACCATCACAACCCCTCCCCCCTCTTTTCCCACCCCCACCCTTTTCTGCCGTCACCCGCTTCTCCCTTTTCAGCCTCACTCGCAGCCGGGATACTTCATTTCCCGGCTTACGAGTGAAGGCGACCCGCATGGCTGCACGGGAACTACAATTCCCGGCAGCCTTAGCGGGATCGCGCCCCCGCCCTCACAGGGCTTTCACAAAGCCGCGGTCACTGACCGCGGCCGCCTCGGCCCTCGCGGAGGGGGCTTGTCATGTGTGATTACGCCACTAACGAGCGCCCCACCCTTTGTGGGCCATTTACGACCATTTCCGGCCCTCGGCACCTCCGAAGGGACCGCAATCCAATCCGGTGCAATAAACGTTCACAGCTCGTATTACTTCCGGCCCCCGGGCCGTGGCGGTAATTACCTACAGCTGCAGGCAATTCATCCCCATTAAGAGTACTATATAAACTAACCACTTTCAGGTCACTTTACCCAAGCGGTCCTGACAGAGAGGTCGGTATAGGCGCACAGCGAGCGCCCACCTTTGATGCAGTGAGTCTACCATCGATGGATACACAGATAAGAATCCCTTCTCTTCTTTTCTGTTCTTCTGTTTCTTTGCCCACCTTTCTTTTTCCAAGCTGTCTCCCCTTGTCTTCTTTCTTCTTTTTTCTTCCTTTTTCTTTTTCTTTTTCTCTTTCTTTCTCTTTTTCTTTAATTTCTCTTCCATGTTTGTCTTATTGCCTTCTTATTCCTTTGCCCCCACCTCTTTTTGCTCCCTCCCTTTCTTTTCCACCCTTTTTTTCCCCTTTTTTCCCCTTTTTTTCCCCTTTGTTCCCCCTTCTCTTCTCCTTCTTTCCCTTTTTCTTTCTTCTTCTTCTTCTTCTTCCTCTTCTTCTTTTTTCTTCTCTTTTCTTTTTCCTTTTTCTTTTTCCCTGTCCTATTCCTATTCCCTCATATATATTTCCTTTTCTTTACTCCCCTTCTGCTCTCTCCTTTTCTAACCCTAGAGTCTGACTATAAGGGGACGCTCCCTCTCCAGGATACCAGAGGCTAGTAGCCTTTATTGTTAGGGTAAGGAATTGTCTTCCCTAACCTACCACTCGCCGCGCATAACCTGCATTGCTGCGACCGTTCTATCTGCAACCAGTACTATTGTGTTATGCATGAAACTTTGTCACGTGTGCTGTGGTTTGCCGTGAATTTCCTTCTCACCGCCAATTTTGGTCTGTTTATGTTATTGTATTTACCATAGGTCCTCCCCAGGTATTCCCTTGGCTAAGGTAGGCCCTTCCTTCCCTTCCCATGTTTTTTCCTATTGCGAATTAAACTGCAGCGCGCTATTAGCATCCGCAACAGGGATCCAACGCCCTGATGAATGCCCAGAGACCCTCCATAGCTCAATCACAAGGGCAGAAACATGTCGGCTAGATAGGTGACCTTGCGAGTCATTGTTCTCACACTGGTCTCCCATTTCTTTTAATCACACCACACAGAACCTTCTATTAAAACTCACCCTGGTATCTGAGTAGGTGTTTTTATTCCCATAGCATAGCTGGATCCCTATTTTCCAGAAATCTAACTAATTTACGCACTCCCTCCTGTTCCTTTAACAGCGAGGTTGAGTCTGCCCAGGTGGTATTGCCTTACCTGGGTGGGGCTAGGTGGTCATATGATGAAGCATGACACTATATAGTGTGTGAGACCACCTAGTCCGTAAAGTAAATCCCCCTCCACAGACCTTAAACCACCCCTCGTTGTATCTTTAGTTGAGATTTAGGACTGGTATGGTGACGCAATTAGCACACTTCCAATCCATTTGTATTTCCAAAAAACCCTGTACTCTCTTTTGTGACTTAGTATTGTGTTTGGGGAGTCGAGTACGATGGGTGTCTTTTCTTACTCCCTTATACTCTCTCTTTGTGTACTATGATGGTGCAAAACCACCAGGAGCCAGACCCTCCCGGATGACCAGCTCGCAGGAAAAGGTAAGTCGATCGTCTGAAGGGGGGGAGAGTTGGGTGCATGTGTGTGGTGTGTGCATGTATATATGCGAATGGGGTGTCTGAGTGTGTGTTTGTGAGTGAGTGAGTGAGTGGGGGTGTCTGGAAGTATGCGTGCAGTTTGGGGTGTGTGTCTGCATGTATGCAGAGGGGAAGGGGCCCTGTCGGGGTGCAAGGGGGCAAGTGTGTGTATTGGGATGCATGTGTGCAAGTTTGCGAGTGAGTGGGGGTGTCTGTGGAAGTCTGCGAGGGAGTGGTGGTGTCTGTTTGCAAGTGTGCAAATAAGGGTGGGTGTGTGCAAGTGTGTGTATACAGAGAGAGAGTGTGAATATATGCGTGCATAGAGGGCTTGGGGGTGTGAATGATTGCGGAGGAGGTGCGTATGTGTTAGTGCGAGTGGGTGTGTGTATATGTCAGTATGAGAGGTGGAGGGGGTGTTTGAATGGATATGTGCATGTTGGGTGGGGGGTCTGTGCAAGTGTGTGGACGGGGGTCCATGGAGGTGTGTGGGGGGTGCATGGAAGTGTGGGGAAATGTGTGCATGTGCCTGTGCCAGCGACAGGAATGGGGATTCCTGTTGCCGGGTGCCTGACCACCATTTTATTTACTGGGGTAACTGCCACTGAAAGCCTGGTGGTCTGCAGTCTCGTAATCCGGCAGGCAGGCCAGGTGGTGTTGTGGAGGTTTGGCTTCTGCCAAACCACACAACTTGTTATGCAGCGATCTTTACCGCTGGGTCCACGGCAGTAAGACAGCCACAGCGAGGCTGGTGTTCTGATGACCACTGGCCTCCTAATGAGGGCCTGAGTGACTCTAAAGGCTATATAGCCATCATTGCAAGATCCCTGATGAATTAGACCACCTGGGCAGCAGCAGAGGTAGATGGTGGAACCTGAGCTTCATATGAGCAATGATCCTTTGAGTACCCTGTATATTTAGTGCAACAGCACATCCACTGAGAACACAGCCTGGTTTCTTCATTATATTTATGCAGAGGTTAACCAGACAAATGAGCAGAAATCTCTTCCCTTCTTGCTCTATCACCACTGATGTGTCCCAAATTGACCAACATTTAATAACCAATCTTCTTTTTAGCCTTTACGTGATATCCCTGGTGTGTGGTAGAGTATACATTTTCTCTATTCTCCCCCAAATTGGCAGCTGCCCTAGCAGCATAATGACTTCTTTGAGTTGATCAGTTAACTCTTCTTTAGAGATGTTAGAGCAAAACAAAAGTAGGTATTGTTGTATTTTCTACTGATACTAATTTATATATTTAGGATTTCTATAATTGACTGTGTTTTATTAGGTGATACATCTTGACGAAGGAATTGTTAAATTTGTGAGGCATGTGATATTCAACTAATTATGCATGGAGAAAAGAGGCCTGTCAGAGGCAAAACATGCAGTAATTGTGTTTGCAAACTCCAGTGCATATGTTATACTCATTTGTGAGCTCATCAGCCCATGTTAATATAAAGCTGTCTGTAGGCAGGACCTAAAAAGACTATTTGGCAATACAGAAGCTACACCTCGAACAACTTGACGTAAATTATGCCCCACAAGCTTTGACAACCTACAGCATAGTGTGCAAAATGGAACTGTTAGCCATAAAGATAGCAGAATTAAGCAACAACCGGATAGCTGCTGGAAGAGAGTTCTGCTGCCATAGAGAAGCAGCAGTTAAGGGTAGGACTGATATGATAACTCAGCTTACCATGTGAATGTAGTGGTTATCGGTCCCTGGAGAAAATTTCTCATAGTTGTTGTAGAACCCCAAAGAAATTCCAGCTTTTTCAACAAATAAGATGATTGACTCAAGTTAGGCGCCTTAAAGGTGATATAGCAGACCATCTAGAGAAGTTTAAATGCAAAGGAAGTCAGTATGAAGAATGTGAAATCAGGCTAATGGAGAGAGAAATATGCTATCCTTAAAATGTAAAACTGCACCTCTTAAAGACATATTCATAATGAGCATCATGTATCTCACAATTAGGTATAACCTTTTATGCAAATCCTTCTTCATAGATGTTTTTAACCATTTTAATTAAATTTCAGCATACTACAGCAAAGCACAAATCACATTTATGTCAGACATCAATGAGTTTTGAGCAAAGATACATTTTAAGTGAGGCCTTGCAGCTGGAGCTGATGGTTCTGAAGAACATGGAAAAACAGAAAAACAGAAACAAGCCATTATCAAACTGCAAACCATCAAGTAAGTCATACAGGGGAAATGGTGCTGATTTATTGATGACTTGGTAATCGAGGATTTGTGTTGGGGATGGTCCTGGGTAGCCATTCCTTATTGAGAGGTCTTCACCTAGTGGCCCCCTGAAACCACCCTGGACAAGCCCCATCTCATTTTGTGCAAGAGGAGGGGGTGGTGATCCCATATGATGGAGGAGAGTTACTAGCTTATTCCACATGATACAAGTACGCCAGTGTGGGGAGCCCAATTTATGTGTTCAAGATGTCCTGGAACATTTTCAGCTCCAATTGGAGCGTGTTCTGAGACATAGCTATGGGGGCTTTTTGCAGACCTCAGACTTCCTGGGGCAAAGTGCTGCAGACTCAGCTTTGCCCCATTTCAATGTTGCCTTACACCAATGCTGGATAGACAGAATGGTCTGTGCTTTCCAATGCATGGCAATTACAGGCTTGGTGATGAGGAGATTGAGGTTTCTAAATCTATTAGTGGCTTTCTGGGTTTTGTGTTCCTGGCAGAGGCCCAGGAGAACTCTTCCAAGATAAGGCTATTTCTTCAGCCCATTATGTTGAAGAGTACATCCGTGACCTCCCTCCATCCCCCTGCTACCTCCGGGTAGCTCCAGAACATGTGGGCCATGTCAGCAGTTGGAGCATGGCACCTAGGACAATGAGCAGGGTAACCGTACATTTTTGTGTAAGTTAGCTGGAATCAGGTATGCTCTGTGAGGATATTATGTTGGATGTATTGGAATTTAGTATTGCCGGAGTGTTTGCATGGGTAATGTAGAGTCCTTTCCCATTCCTTAGTAGTGAAGTCATGCCTAATGTCTCTTTCCCAGCATCTAAAGGTGGCGAGAAAGGAATGTTGTGTATTGTGTGCCAGTGCTGTAGTGAGCCGTGTAATGAGACAGCGGCCACTGCCTATAATGTATAAGGTGTACACAAGTGAGTGGTGTTGTGGCTCTGTGACAGCCATGCCACAGATGCAATGTAGTTCAGCCACTATTGTGCCAAATAATACCCTGCTGTTTGGCCACAATGGTCCAGCAGTTGATCAAACAGCAGCAACTCTCTGTGTCACAAAAGGTCCCCAATAGTTTCTACCCTAGTTTCTGCCCACATCTCCAGGTCCTCCCTCCCCAAGTGAGCACAGAACAGGGCAATGGTGTCTAAGCGGATCTCTGGGGAGGAGGGTGTAGTGCCTGACATGAGATGCAGGCTTCGCTAATTGCTGTTATATGGCATATGCGATAGGCAGTCAGCCGTGAGTTTCACATGCAGAAGCAGAGCTTTGCCACTTATAGTTCTTGATCAGGTCCCTGTGGTGGAGCTCACCTCTTCCGTAAGATGTCCCCCCAGCCACCGAGCAGGCTATTGTAGGTGTGCTCCAGAAAATAATGTTCAAAATGTGGCGCACCCAGAACCGTCCTCTTCACTAGTAGCTGTAGCTTGGTAATGTCACCCGCCTCCTTCCTTTGTTCCAAATCAAACTACCTAAATAAGAATGTAGGGCATGTAAGTTTGACTGCAGAATGTGGATCGGGAGGTTATGGAAAAAGTATAATAGTCTGGGCAACATTACCATTTTGGAAAGGGCTACACACCCTTGGACGGTCAGCACCATAGAGCTCCAGAATGTCATTTGGGGGCAAAGGGAAGCATTGGTTCAAGTGAGATTTCCATCTATGAGATCTTGTGTATTGTAATACATGTTGACACCGAGCTATTGTAAGGTGTGCGGTTCTCAGTGCAGTGTGTGGGGGCCTACCTAGAG
This sequence comes from Pleurodeles waltl, assembly GCF_031143425.1. NCBI lineage: Eukaryota > Metazoa > Chordata > Amphibia > Caudata > Salamandridae > Pleurodeles > Pleurodeles waltl. Next base: position 697,394,892 of record NC_090442.1, on the reverse strand, counting down.
TCGCTGAGTTGGGCAATCCCGTGTAAGTGGAAAGATGCATGATTTGGCCCAATTAACTCTTCGGGTGTCACTATGACTTTGGCAGATGGTTTACACCGTCCGCCAAAGTCCCGACTATCAGGTTGCCGCCAGTGGGGCCACCTTCCCGCAGGACCCTTTAAAAGTTCCCCGCTGGGTCAGTGGGGAACAGCCCACAACATTGATGTTGGTTCATTTTAGAGCCGGCGGTAATGCTGTAGTGCGTAGAGTACACCAGCACCTATCGCGATGTTTACTGTCTACAAAGCAGAAAATTAACATCACAACAGAGCTGGCCGGGGGGGCCCGGCACTGCCCATACCAAATGCATGGGCAGTGCATGAGTCTCCCTGGGGCACTCTGTACCCAGTCTCCACCAACATTTACATGGCGGAGAGGGGGGTCATAATCCCTGACAAATTAGGACCACCAGGACCACCAGTCCCTCCTGTGCTGAAGACTGACACGGTCTTTGCAATTTCGGCAATCCCTTCGCGGGCATCACAGACATACATGAGGACATCATCTGCATACAGCAATATCACATGCACCTCCCCACTGGAATCCCCCACCCCAACTGCTCAAGGGTCGGCCAGGTAGGTGGCTCAATCTCCAGGAGCAACGAGATAGGACATCCCTTGCAGGTTCCCTGTCCCAACGAGAAGGGAGGGCATATTAGGTGCCTTATCTTTACATGGACAATGGGTTCCTTGTAGAAAACACGGATAACAACCAAGAGTGTCCCAGAGATGCCCAAATCAGCCAGCACAGAGAACAAATAGTTTGAGTCCAGGATATCAAATGTCTTTTAGAGAGCCAGCTCAAGGCAGGCTGCGTAAGGCCATTGGGTCGGGGAGACCCTTAGCACACTTCAGGGTGGTGGACGTCCCAGGAATAAAGCTGTTCTGGTCTGCCTGCACAAGGTGCGGCATATGTGCCAGTAGGCAGGAGGCTACCATTGAACTGAGGATCTTGTAGTCCACTTCCAAGATCAAGAGCGGTCGGGGATCATAGTTCCAATATGTCCTTGTTCAGTTTGAAGAGAAACACTATTACAGGCTCCCAGAGGGATAAAGGGAGACGGCTCTCGGCGAGGGTGGCCTGGTACAGTTCTAAGAGTTTTGGGGCAAGGAGAGTCTCATAACCCTTACAGAACTGTGCAGGGGAGGCTGTCAAGGCCTGGGGTCTGCTGTGTGATGGCGCCACTGATGGTGCCCCATAATTCTTGCATATTGAGTGGGGCATTGAACTCCTCCCAACCGAGAGGGTCTAGGCCAGGCAAGTCAAGGTTCAAAAGAAAGGCTACAATATGTGCTCAACGGTAAACGCAGGAGGGGGCATATAGCGGTAAAGGTACAGCTGCTTGGGAAATTTGTATGCATGTGGATGTCTCCATAATCAAGGTGATAGGGCTCAAAGTGGGGTCATGCTATGTTGTAACCATGCCAAGACTTGACTTGATTTGTCCCCTTCAGCATGCATCTTTGCTTGATAGGCCCTGAAATCTAAGCAGCGTAGTTGCTCTATCAGTCAAGTATGGCATTCCAGTGCCTCTATTAGGCTGGTTGATCGGCCGGGTTGGCGTCAGATTCTCTTTCTAGGTCCCCCCTGATTCTTCAGTGCAGAGCAGGTCCCTGTGTGTGTCAGCACAGGCCCCTCTATAGCATATATGCATCGTCCTTAGACCACAACCGTCAGTGCTTCGCATTCAACTAGTCTGGATGTGGCAGAGTCCCAATTGTCCTACAACTATTGTGATATAACTTACTGCATGTCCTCCTTAAAGGCTTGGTCCTCTAATACGGATTATTGAAGCCACTATGTGTGGACCGGAGGGTAGGGGGTTCCCTACTTTAAGTGTATCAGTAGCGGGTTGTGATCAGAAAATGTCTTACCAAGATATTCCGCAATCATGACCTGTCTGAAGCGTTGTGTGGGACAGAATGTGGTTGAGGCACATGTGTAACTCATGTGGTGCTGATGTAACTTGTGGAAGCTGTCCTACAAGGACCAATGTGTGAACCTCTGGGCAAAAGAAGAGGCTGACAGCAAGAGGATGGTAATGATGGGTGTGATCTGTCAATCTGTGGGTCAAGGATTGTGATGAAATCACCTCTGAGGAGCCAGGACGCATGTGCCCAGGAGGTAAGTGTAACTGTGCAGCTGTGTTGGGGGTGTAAATACTCCATAGGAGGATGGGTTTGCTGTCGAGGTTGCCCTCTACCAATACGTATCGCTCCCTATGGCCTATTTCCACCTCTGTCTGCTGAAAGGGCACCCCTGACAGAATTCATATGAGTGTGCCCCTAGCAAAGCCCAAGTAGGTAGTGCAGTAGTATTATACCCACAAGCACTTTTGTAGTTTCAGCTCTTCGACCTGTGCTATGTGATTCTCCTTCAGGAAGGTGATGTGTGCCCCCACCTTCTAATATATTGTTGCACTGTGTGACACTTGCGTGTCATATCCATGCCCGTACATTTCAGGTCAGTACTCCTATCCGTGACATGAGCACGTCATATAGCGGGAAAGGGGAGAAGGAAAGGAAGGAAGCGGAGCGGCATCAGGGTTGAATGACAAAGGGAGGGCATCACTAGGGCCGCTCTAACCCGACAGGCCCCAGAAAGAAACAGCATAAGTTATGAGTCTCAATTCAAAAGTGTGATCTGCATTTCTAAAACTAACAGGAACCTCTTCACCTCCCAAACCAGGATGGATCTCAACCGGGCATCCTCCCAACCCTTTAAGTAACATTCCCATGAACAGGGGAGAACTAACAGATCTCCAGAAGCATCACCGTCATCCCCAAGATGGGCACCAGGAGGGGAGAGCGGGAACACCCGTAACCAACAGAGAGTGTCTCATTCCCAGAGAGCGTCTCTGAGGCAATGGAGTATGGTGGGGCAGACCCAGGAGAGCATCCCTGGGGCGGAGGCCAGCAGGATTTCCTAGAAGCCATATTTATTGGCATGTGATGGTGGACCCTGTTATTAATCACATGTAGTGGTCATGGGGCAGTAGCACACCATTAAGGATTAGCTTTTGTGAAGAGAATGAGGGGAAGGAAAAAAGAAAATACAACAAGCCAATGTACTGCATAGTGTGACCAGGAGTGTGTTAATAGATTGCAGGCAGGATGACAACCAGTGAAAATTGGAGTCACTATATTGTGAGGTCAATGGTTTATGGGGTAACCTCAGGGAGGATCGTGGAGGTTGCGCTGCAATGGGAAGTGTGAGCCTGCTTCAAAGGGGTCTCATTCGCGGAATGTGGTTTTGGGGAGCGTCTCTCTGTCCATCAGGATGTAGCTGTGGATAGTGCCTGTGTTTGGACTTCCTTGGTTTGCTTTGGTGTTGGGGTCCCTCTGGGGTGTGTGTCCTTGGGGTCTTGGCTTCTGCATCTGCCCTTTCACCCCTGTTGGCCTCCTCTGGGTTGCCGGGGCAGGAAGGCAGAAGGTCCCCTTTGAATCGGCACTGTTCCACCCAGTCCCAGGCATCCATAGGCTTGGTGAAGAAATAACTGGTTTTGTTCACCATTATCTTCAGCTTGGGTGGAAAAGGAGTAATTACCACAAGCCAGCTTGTCTGAGTTTCCGTTTCACTTAAAAAAAAATTAGGCCGTCTTGCAATGGACCATGACCATGTAGTCTGGAAAGAGACAGGTCTTGGCATTTTGGAAGTGGATGGGCCCAGTATCGTGGTATGCTTGGAGAATGGATTCTTTGTCCGTGTAAGTCATCACTCTTGCCATGATTGGTTTTTGGGCTGGGGCTGTGGGTGTGCACCAGTATAAATTGCGGGGATAACGTAACTGGTGCCCCCTCAAAGATATCCTCCGCACTACATGAGCAGGGATTGTAACACAAAGCATAATGAAAATGCCCTTGGAACTATGATCTTTCCTATTCTAGTTGAAAACATCTTACATCAGACCATTCAAGAAGATGAACCTTGATCTTTCCAATTCAGCAAACTACAGGCAAAAATCCTATGGGCCATTCATAGACAAACTAATCAGAAGAGCAGTTTTCAGTAAGGGTCTCTGAAATGTATATAAATTGCTTTGGTGTAAGTATGTGAAATGTTAGGAAAATAATGCAAAATTACTTATAACTTCATGAAATGGAGATCTATCATTCAGTGCTATGTTTTAGTGTGAAATGCGCCCGTATATCAGCTTTTGACACAACGACACATTTCACAGTCAACATATAGGCCATCATTATGAAATTGGCGGTAGGCACCGCTTACCGCCATGCTGAGTGCCGCCAACATACTGCCGCAGCGGCGTATCACCGCTACCCATATTATGACACACACATAGCAATATGTCACAACATAGCCACACACACATGTCCCCAAGCCCAAAGGTCAGTGATAAACTGTAGCAAAACCCACACCGTTACGCCAGCAGAACTACGCCCACAACATTATGACCCACGAATCACCACAGCAGACATTCAGTGGCAGTAAACCATTGGCGCTACATACCGCCGCACTCAAAGTACACACACACATACAAAACAACACCACATTGGACAATTCAAACTACACACACCTGACACCCATTCACACACCACACCCACACCAATATAAAACACTCATGTTACCCACAACCCTTTACGAATACAAACTAGTGCAACAAGAGAGATAGCAAGACCACAGACAAGACCACAGCCACACACCCCCATCACCCATACACCATCCACGCACCTTACATCACACACTCCAACACATCACCCTACACACCCTCACCCACACCACTCAAACTACATCCATGGCACCGCAATGACATCACAGGTTCCCAGAGGAGGAGCTAATGGTCATGGTGGAGGAAATCATCAGGGTAGAGCCACAGCTATACGGATCACAGGTGCCTCAGACATCCATTGTAAGGAAGATGGAGCTATGGCGGAGAACCGTGGACAGGGCCAACACCATGGGACAGCACCCCAGAACAAGAGATGACATCAGGAAGAGGTAGAATGATCTAAGGGGGGAAGGTGCATTCCGTGGCAGCAAGATACCAACTAGCTGTTCAGAGGACTGGCGGTGGACCCCCACCTCATCCCCCACAACTAACAACATGGGAGGAGCAAGTCTTGGCAATCATGTATCCTGAGGGCCTGGCAGGAGTAGGAGGAGAACTGGACTCTGGTAAGTCGAATCTCTATTACTATCACCCCCTGCCTGCATGCCAAAACATACCCCTACCCTTACCCTCACTCCCATCACTCCACCACCTCCCACACACCCCACCATCACAACCTACACATCCCAATACCAAGCCCTGCATGCAACACCAATGCATGGACACCCATCACAGACCGACATGGACACCTATCACTAAAGCATGCACACAAGAGGGAAACAGCTAGACCACCAAATAACAACTCACACAAGGCAACGCTGCCAGGCGAAAAACAGCCTTAGAGGGCAACACACCCATGCACAAGAGGTCACACGCAGAAACAATAACACTGCATTTTCATCCCCACAGGTCCCCCATCCAACGTCACCGGAGAGGAGGTGCCAGGAACATCCAGTCCCCCCCGGAAGAGGCCCACAGTGATGACAGCAGCTCTGCTCACCTGGATCTGGATGACCAACCTGGCTCATTAGGGATCTCCGGACAGGTGGTTACCCAGGCACAGGGGGTCATTATGACCCTGGCGGAAGGCGGAGAAGCGGCGGTAAGACCGCCAACAGGCTGGCAGTCTTTTTTTTAGTATTATGACCATGGTGGTTACCGCCATGGTCATGCGCCGCTTCTCCGTTCCGCCCGCCGGGCTGGAGTCCTGGGTCTCCAGCCTGGCGGCCGTCACAATACCACAGCCGGTATTTTGACGCGGCTTACCGCTGTGGATTTCCAGCGGTAGGAACCGCCATGAAATCAATGGCGGTAAGCACTATCAGTGCCAGGGAATTCCTTCCCTGGCACTGATAGGGGTCTCCCCCACCCCCCACCCCTACTCCGACTCCCTCCCCTACACCCCCACCACCCCTGCCACCCCCCCAAAGGTGGCAGGGCCCCCCTCCCCACCCGACCCCCAACATCACAGAACTCACAGTCACACGACACGCACACAGGCACCATCAACACACACACGCACACACACCGATATACATGCCTACATCTACACACTCAGTCAGACACGCACACCCATATACAGACATATACGCACACATCCATACATACAGACATACACGCACTCATTCCCAAAACACGCAACACACCCGCAAGCATACACGCACTCACACACCCCCTCTACATACACAGACGCACAGCCCCATGCAGCCACACAACACACAACACCCCCACGCCCCCCTCCCCTAACGGACGATCAACTTACCTGTTACGTCGATCCTCTGGGAGGGGACGGGAGCCATGGGGGCTGCTCTGCCGACACCACACCGCCAACAGAACACCGCTGCGCCGAATCACGGGACGTGATTCGCTGGGCGGTGTTCTGTTGGCGTGGCGGTGGAGGTGGAGCAACCTCCACTTCCCCGCCGCCCACCAGTATGGCTGTTGGCGGCTCTCCATCCGAAAAAGGACAGAGAGCAGCCAACAGTCATAATACGCCGAGCGGCAAACCGCCACTACTGGCGGTCTTCCGCACGGCGGTCCCTCAGCGGTCTTGCAAAAAGACCGCTGAGGTTGTAATGACCACCAGAGTCCCATACCACCACGGAGCCTCCCCCTCAGGAAACACCGGCACAGTACCCACCCAGCGGGCCCATACCTCTGCCCCCAGGACATTTCAATCAGCAGTTTGTCCACCACTACAGGGACTCCAGGCCACCCCACAAACACAGGACATTCAGGGACCTGGGGTCAGTGGCAGTGGGCACACGGTTCAGGGGACACAGGCACAGGACAACAGGGAAGCTAGGAGGAATGCTGTGTGACAGGGGGAGGACAGGCCCAGGGAACCGACTCTCCAGGTGGCACTCACCAAGATTCTGGGAGCATACCACCATTCCCAGGAGATGATGGGTCAGATACTGGACAAAATGCAGGAGAACCAGCGGCTGCAGGAGGGACAGTACCTGGGGATCAGGGTGGACTTGAAGGACATAAACACCACCCTGGTCACCATTGCAGTTGTGCTGGCAGACATGGCCAACACTATGAGGGAAGCAGTGGCACACCACCGGTCCCCTGATACTATCCAAACCAATGAACGGCCTTCCACCTCTGCGGCCGCTGGTGGGTAGGAGACACTGCCACAGGACCAACAGGCCACCTGCAGAAGGAGAACCACCCCACAAACGATCCCTGCGATTCAGTCAAAAGCTAGAGATTATTGCCAAGAGCCCTGCTAGGAAATAAGACTCTTCTGAATGTCACCCTTGTGTCCCACCCTGTCGCCTTGTCCACCTTGAACTGCCATTGCTCCCCTTCCTATGCCCCCTTGGACAATGCACCTGTGATCCACATAGACTGGACTCTATCTTGGACTTTCCTCCACCATCAACCCAGCCCATTGCACATCCCCCTCTACTTATTAGCACTTAAATAAACAGCCTTTGAAAAAAATACAAGTATGGAGTATGTCAAATGATCTAACTATGTATTAGTTTAATAAGGTATAAACACTGCAATACAACTGCACAGTAATGTATACATAGGAGTGACCTGTGGTTGGCTGCAGTCAACACACCAGGAGCTATAGTAGAGCACAAATATCTGCAAATAGAGATGCCAAAGGGTACAGTGAATGGGCAAAGAAGTGGGAAAATCAGCCTTCCAGTGACAATGTCATACACAAAACTGTCAATTAAAAGTGAAGTTACACTGTCTTACCTGTGTGTCATTGGATGTACTGATGAATTATTGCACTTCTGTTGTTCTCATCCTCATCCTCTGCCTCCTCATCTTCACTGTCCACATGGTCCACTGCTGCCACATGCCCATCTCCAGCCTCCTCCTCCTGCAGAAAAGGCACTTGGTGACGTAAGGCAAGGTTGTGCAATATCCAGCATGCCACGATGATCTGGCAGACCATCTAGGGTGAGTAGCACAGTGATCCACCTGTGAGATGGAGGCAATGAAACCTAGCCTTCAGGAGGCCGAATGTCCTCTCTGTAATTCCTCTTGTTAGCCCATGTGCCTCATTGTAACATTCCTCTGCCCTTGTCCTGGGATTCCTCACAGGGGTAAGTAGCCATGAGAGGTTGGGGTAACCAGAGTCACTTTCAAATATGGAGGGACAACTGTTAGCCACACTCTAACCCACACCATACTTTCCTGAAAGACAGATCGATTAGGGTAAGTTGTGGGGACTTCACATCTCCAGCATATCATCTACCTTGTGGCTAGGAGGCCTGGTGCTGGGACTCATTCGGAGACCCCACCACCAACCATGGTTGTTCAGCTGTCCGAGGCAGCTGGGGAAGGGCTGGAGCCTCCCCTCTCCACTTCTAACACCACCACCAGCACCGCCACCTGCACCTCCACCAGCACCACTGCCAGCAGCAGCAGCCCCAGTGTGCAGCCGTCTGAGGCTGCAGGGGAAGGGCTGGAGCCTCCCCCCACCACTGCCAGCACCGCCACCAGCACCACTACCAGCAGCAGCAACCCCATTGGGCAGCTGTCCAAGGCTGCAGGGGAAGGGCTGGAGCCTCCCCCCACCACTGCCAGCACTGCCACCAGCATCGCCACCAGCACCACTGCCAGCAGCAGCAGCCTGAGTGGGCAGCCATACAAGGCTGCAGGGGCAGGCCTGGAGCCTCCGCCCACCACTGCCAGCACCGCCACTAGCACCACTGCCACCACTGAGCAGCCATCACCGCCGGCGGACAGTGTCTAGTCCTGCATCCATGGGCTCTTGTGTGGCCTGGCCCCTGCAAATCCTGTGGGTCTGACACCCAGGTGAGAGGCTGTGACATTGCACTCCCCAAGATCTGCATCAGAGGGCACAATGCCCCCTCCAGAACCAGTGGAGAGGCCATCCACTCACCCTATCCTCCACAGGATGAAGCTCACTGGGCACAATGCCCCCTCTAGAACCAGTGGAAGAAGCCATTCACTCACTCCATCCTCCACAGGATGAAGCTCACTGGGCACAATGCCCATTCCAGAACCAGTGGAAGAAGCCATCCACTCACCCCATACTCCACAGGATTAAGCTCACTGGGCACAATGCCCCCTCCAGAACGAGCAGAAGAAGCCATCCACTCACCCCATCCTCCCCAGGATGAAGCTAACTGGGCACAATGCCCCCGCCAGAACAAGCGGAAGAAGCCATCCACTCACCCCATCCTCCACACGATGAAGCTCACTGGGCGCAATGCCCCCTCCAGGAACCAGTGGAAGAAGCCATCCACTTGAGCGACTGTGGCCTTGCACTCCCCAGGACCAAGCAGTGGACAAACCACCCACTAGAGAGAGTGTGGCCTTGCGCTCCCCAGGACCAAGCAGTGTGCTAACCACCCACTTGAGGGACTGTGGCCTTGCACTCCCTTGGACTAAGCAGTGGGCAAACCACCCACTTGAGAGACTGTGGCCTTGCACTCCCCAGGACAGCACACAGGGCATGTTGCCCCCTCCAGGACCAGTGGTGTTGTGCCATCTTCCGGCTGAGGTGCCCCGCCGTTCCTCGTCCCCCTGAGGTGCCTGTGTATTTTTGACCTGATGCCCCTGCAGTGTTCTCTCCTTGTTGTTGCAGGAGTGAGGTGGGGCCTAGGCCTATGTGTTGTGGCCCTGTGGCCCACTGACATTGAGGACTGGGCAGTGTCCCTACATTTGTAAATATGTATATACGTTTGGACTTTGAAACCCTTAGTCATAGTATTTTATCGTATTACACTCACTTTCTTCAAATCATTTTCTCCTCGCATTATTCCAGAGGGGTACGGGGTAGATATGTTATGTTGCTGCTTCTGGTTGTGTGTACGGTGTTGTGGGTGGGGGAGTGTATGTTACGTTTGTATGTGTCACTCTCTTTTTCCTCCCCCCTCCTTTGTGTGCTAGGCGGAAGTACTCCCAGGCGTTGGTGTTCATAGTGTAGCAGAAGATAGAGGAGCATGGGAAAAATTGCAACTCAGGCTCCATGGCGTCGTGGTTGTTCCCTGAGTCTCCATAGGTGAGTCCTTTGACTTCTGAGTTCTGTTTCCGCCAGACTTTTGAGGTCGTTGGCACCCCACCGGAAAAGGTGGCGGATAGGCCGGTCATAATAGAGTGGGCGGTACATTGTCTTTCCCCTGGCTGTTGGTTGTTACCGCCGTGGTCATGATTCCGTTTTTGTTACTGCCGGTCTGTTGGCGGTATTACCGCCGCTTTATCACAGACTGCCAGGGTTGTAATGAGGGCCATAGTGTGAATTTTGCATGTGGAGAGAACTGTAAAATGTTGCTGCAAGTGGCTCATAATTATACAATGTGCCATAGTTTCAGTAATTTCACATGATAAGCTTAGCACCGAATTCCTGAAATTGCCAGCTTAGTTAGAATTTCACCTGGCCCCAGTTGTTACTCAACTCTGCATTTTTACTGAGAAAAATAGCTTTATATTTGATTAACAACCTGGATCTAGACCATCTAGAGGCACAGGCAGCTGCTTGTATCCATATGGGATTCCCTTGAACTAACAGAGATCAACAATGGAGTGCATGTCTAACTCCTTCTGGGCCTACCTGAAGCATTTGACAGACACTAAGCACCATTAGACTCAAATTCACACACTACTTCATTTTGGGAAATATAAAAACATTCCAAGTTGGATTTCTTCCTACCTCAAACACAGACAGATCTTGATATTCTTACCACCGTTCATACCTGCCCCTCACACCTAACATTGTGGCACTTAACCCCTTATTGGATGTGATCAGATTGTTCAACCTAACAACTATGCAGCTGATTCACAAATCATTCTCAAAATGAATGGGCCAGAAAATCTCTGCAAGTCAAGCCTTGATGATTGCCTCTGTGCCATAGAGGCATGGATGATGAATAGCCACCTTAAAGCTCAATGCTGTGAGAGACAGAGCTTATGATCTGCATACCATGCCACAAATAGGGTCCAAGGAACCTGATGTCCTTCCAGATACATAATCCTTCCAGATACATCATGGGAGGTGCCCATGGACTCAGATCTATCCCTGATACCATATGACAATGTAGTCACAAGGAGCAATTTATAATAATCACATGTGCAATCTCTAAACCCAACTATGCCAACAGCCAAAACCTTGGTTCCCTCATGACATCATACATAAAATACAGCAAATTTAAAACTCTATAGAAACTTTCTTCCTTTTTCTTCACCCAATAGAACATGATGCCAATCCTGCAAGCACTCCACTGGTTAGCTGTAGGTTAATTATCAATGTACGAATCACTCGCCATCATTCCCAGAGCGTTCCAAGGAAAAGGATCACACTAACTTAAAATTTAGGTTGGACAATATAAACAAAATAGAACACTGTGTTCCAGGTTAGCACCATAGATCGTCATACCACCTTACAATAAGAAATACGCATAAGGCTCTGCTTTCTCAGTATGCGCCACCAGGCTCGGAAACGTATTGTCAGCCTAGCCAAAACATTAAAGAACATTTCAAGTTCAGAAGAGAGGTGAAAACCTGATTGTTCCAGAGATAATTACATCAACCGCTGTCCCTGGGATGGAACCCAGAATAATAATCCCTGTTATCAATATAACCAGAGTCCAGAGCTGTGGAGCAGTCCCAACTACCATATCATGCCAAGAAGACAGACTTGGGCATCTTACCCAAGGTGAGGACCTCTGTACAACTAAGCCTTACAATGATCTCAGCATAACGAGGGGATATAATATAGGTTTGGGTGACAGATTCTGCTCCGATGACAGACTTCGCAGTGTTTTGCCCTCTCAGTGTTATGCTTGTAACCTGGAGTTCTGGCAAAACTACACCAACTGCCATGTGGTGGAGTTTTTTCTTCACGCAGCTCAACAATGATAAGTTGACGAATGCGAGCAATAACTGGCATCCCCTACTTAGAGATTCATAGTGCAGGCGGTCGAGGGTGTTCATGGCCGTTTAGAAGAAGCAGCGTCCATTGGAGCACAACATGGTGCAGTTTGTACTGATTTTGTAGCACAAGCTCTTAGCATAAAAATCAGCACAAACAGTGTGATGTGCTGATTCCATCTGCTGAACTCTGCAGAATCACACAGAGTTTTCATGTAAGACAGCAGAATTCCACACAGTGAAACCCCTAATATAATACCAATTCCATCCCAACTACAAAATATGACTCTCCATTATATATTTGACATACTAGCTGCTTCATGACTTAATAGAAGCAGGACTCCAGCCATAGTCCCCTACACATTACAGACGCAGTAGGCAATGTCTGTCCCACCTCCTACCTCTAACCACAATATGGAGGACAGGAAATCTAGTCTTTTTGCTGTTGTTCCTGTTCCCAATATGATATGATCCATGTCATCCCAATATGATATAATCCATGTCATCATGAGTTATTTCAGTTCACTACCTGATCCCATATCATAAAATTGACATGTATCTAATGTATATAATGTATAAATGGGCCTGTTGATTCTTGCTGCTAACTAGAGGGCACAGGTACAGGCTATACCAGCCTAGTCATGTAATCATTTAACACTAACCAGACAGGTCTGCAAAAACTGAAGAGATTTGCTACACCTTGCTGGTCACCAGAGGACTCTGAGCATGAATACCTTATAATATTAATAATTAAAAAGATTAATATAAAGATATGTGTCTTGGCAAATCTCCTTACCTGAAGTTTGATGATGGCAACCATGTAAAGGAAGACTGTAGCACAGTCTATACTGGCAGATCTCCGATTCCCCGCACTCTCTTTACACCTGTTACCTCACCAAGTCAATAACAACTCATGGAGGATGACCTCCTATCATAGCAGGACAGGAGATTGGATTGGCAACATAAAAGCACAAGCATCGGCAATGCCTATAGGCCTTGCTTTAAAGGAATGTTGTATGGTAATGTCAAGCATTATAAGTAAGAAGCATGGGAACAGACATTTATGGAAGCAAAGAACTGAAGAATAATATTGGTGGAGGTGTGGTCAGGTGACAGTTGCGCTGTTAAGACATACCTAAAAATCCCTGCAAGTTAATGACTGTCTTCCTCCAATCAGTGTTATTGCAAAAGAGAAACAGCATAAATCATCTTGTTATCTAAGATACTTTAATAGCACTTGAATATTGTGTGTGCCCCTGAAAGTTCAAGTGTAGGCAGCTGGATAAATGAACAAAATCATCACAGCTGGTGAAGGGCAAGCACTATTTTGTAGAAGTACATAACTTCTGGCCAATCAAAACATGTAATCCTGGCTCCCAACATGTGGGTGGAGCCAAAGCCCAGCTTTAGTGGAGCCAGACCATAAGAAATGAATAACACAGAGTTGTCCTGCAGAGTTAATCAGAGCTGCCAGCATACCACAACCTATACAAAAATGCATGTCTATCTTTCACACTTCTCAATGCCACGTGCATATCCTATAACACGATAACTGTACCACAGTGGTCAAGCACAAAATGGAAACACTGCCTTAACAGGCTCAAAGTATATTCAACATACGTCCCAACACACGTTCGCATACTGTCATTTGTAGTGCTCTCTTGGTGTAACGCCCACACATAAGGGTACTAAGGACTGTACAAATGCTGCAATACACTACAATCAGAACGTCAAATAGTAAGAGTAAAAACTTTGTTGTTTGAAACTACAAATATACAGAAAAACGTTTGCTAACATTTCTTCCTTGGAAAATACGTTTGTAGGCTGTCACACTTGGAAGAGTTGAACTAGCACAAGAGTATGCTCATGTAAGCCCATTACTACTTTGCTTTTTACGTTTTCCCCTTAGTTCCCTTCTGCTTTTGAGGCTAATTCCAAACCTAATAATTATAAACACTGGCTGTGGCCTTCACCCTTCAGTATTTAATTTAGTTACCAGGCAATTTTCTCAACATAGAGCCAGGTCGGATATTCCAATAAATGATTCAGGAAAATGAGTCATTTTAAATCACGGCTAACAGCAAGCCTCACGGACAATGGGAGGTCTCCTTAAAAATGCGTGCCATTTCTGCAATTTTCATCTGTGACTTCCTCCAGTACTTGGCTTGATCTCTCTGGAATCTGATATGGAGAAAATCATGTTCACAACAGTCCTTGGAGCGCCCGAGTCATGGCACCGAAAAAGCTCATTTAAATGTTGATAGTTATTTGTGCAATTAAGATGTAATTACCAATTCTGTTAGAATGGCAGGAAATATTAGTATTTCCTCAAATTCTATTTGGGTCGTAGAAAGACCTGCCTGTATTTGACTCGAGGGCATGGTAAGAATTTTGTCTCCAGTTGATTGTTTTATTTTGTGCTTCTAGATGCAGAGTTAAAGAAATGCCTGATGACTTAAGGAATAACAGCAGGAATTAAGTAATGTTGGCAGTTGGCGATTATAATGATGTTATCACTGCTGATTAAAGCTGTCAAAGTTTCAGCTACTTAGCGGGAATCATGTACATGACTTCAGGGTTGTTTCTCAATTTTTAAGGTCACATAGAAAGCTTAGGTCCTATAAATAAAACATGTCGCATTGTTGTTAATTTGGATCGGATACTACATTTAGTGCTATTTGCTGGGGCATATAATATGTAATAGTTGTATTGTGTGTATATAAACAAAGTGGTGCACCGTTACAATATATAGTACAGTTGTGTATGGGGGCCTCATGATTTCCTTCACTTCTGGTAGCTCTCAGAGATCTTTTGCAGCGTCAGTCATAAAAGTTGATATATTGCCTCTTGCTTTCATTCTGAAGTTGGAATTAAATTCCAGTTATTCTCATACTGTCTGAGCAGGGATTAGAATTTCGATACTTAAGATGTTCTATAAATGGGGCAAATACAGGGTGTGATGATACTTTAGGCACGTACCAAAGGTGGTTAAAGTGTTTCAGTAGAACGCCTTTCTCGAACAAGGAAGTGGTTATTCCAAACTCACTCCCATTTTAAATGCAAAGCATAGAACTCAACAACGGAAAAAGTACTTATAATTTTAAATAATTATAAACAGTGCATTCAAGGGCAGATTCGAAACCTTTAATGAAGCATGTAGGGCATTGAAACAGCTATTGCGCTACTAAGCTTGGTACAATGATCACTTGAAGTACATAAAGGCACCGAGTGGATAAAGCCACACTAATCATAAACCAAATCATTGGGGTGTTGTACCTGTGCCCTCGCCCTCACTCTGAGGGCACGAGTAGTAACAATGACAGTGTGCTGCGTAGGTTAGGCTTCTGCGGCCCGAAAAAATGACTCAGACCAGTGGTGGAGGTGTGTAACTGGGATACTTCTCCGCTGTTCTGGTGCCACGCCCTGACAACCCCTATTTATTGATTAGGGCCCATGTGACCACAGGGACAAACCATAGACTTTCTACAGCGAGGGGTCACCAACAGACAGAGCCCTTACATGCTAACCAAAGTCTAATAGTCCAATACTCTGTTGTGTCATTGGAGTGACATTACAGCTGGGTCAAAACTTTGCAAACCAAAGATTAAGACAAAAGAAGTGATGTAGTTCCTGAAAATGTCTGAACACTGGATAGATTTTAATGTTGCTTGCTGTATTCTAACAATTGTTTTTATCGCTGAGAAAGGTGTACTGCCTATGTACTGTTTACTACACGGGCATTCCAAGACATATACAACCAATGTGGTGTTACAAGTTATGAACTTCTTGATAGATTTTTCCATTTTTGTGGCAAGACGTATGTATTGTTTACAATCCTAACTATACTTGCAGACCTTGAAATTGTGACAAGCATGGGTCACTAAGACATGGATTTCATCATTAGATTTTGACAAGGGTAAGAAAATATTTATCAAATCCCCCCATTCCCCCCCCCCCATCGGCCAGCACAGCAGCTGCAAAATATTTTCAAGAAAATGATAATAAACAGAGTTTGTTATCGTTTTCGTGAAAAGGGGTGGGGCATTGGGGGTGACAAGCACTTAAGGGGAGTGCACAGAGCACTCCCCTCAGAGCGCATGTGTGTTTGGCTGGCCATCTTGGGGTGCCTCGATTGCTATAGATTTTAGCTAAAAAGTAAATGGCAGGGATTGTGGGGAGGTTGTTCCTCAGATATTGGCACTCCTCCATCTGACTCAAATCCATATTTCTCAAGATTCAAATAATGTTTTGGTGTTCTCTGTTTATATTATGATCTGTTAAGCATCCTATACCATGTAGGATTAATCATCTGTCTATTAATGTCTTCTAAATATAGTGTCCTTTCAAGACTACCATAGCAGCCCAACTTATCCACACGCGATGAAAATAGAGTTTTCCTGCATCATGAAACTGTTGAAGACTTTTTTTTTATTTTGCATGAGTGAATTAATTCTAATTTTTCTTAGGTGATACATAACAGTATCCTCGAAGGCATCAAAATTATCCAAATTAAATCTAGATTTAACTCTGAGACCACTGCCACTCCTAGCATCTGTATCAATACCAAATTCCCAAAAGCTCTTCATTCCCAGTTTAGTGCAGATGGAACTTAAAGGCTTTCTGACCCAAAACATGTAATTCATTAAGAAGTTCAACTTCACAAGTATTAGCAATGTAATGTCTTAGAGTCCTAGAGGGTTTAGTCGTCATGGGTTTGGTGGAATAAATCTATCTATCTATCTATCTATCTATCTATCTATCTATCTATCTATCTATCTATCTATCTATCTATCTATCAATCTATCTATCTCTGAAAGAAAAGCAAAGGTTAAAATGCCATTCTAGTTAGTTGAAAATGTCAGTTAAAATAAAATTTTAAAGTAAAAAACAATTAAATTCACCAATTATATTTTACTGAGCTAACTATATCTTGCCTACTCTCTATGCACTGCTAATGATCTCACTTATTATATCACTGATGACATGTTCAATGGCATAATTGATTACATTGCTGAGGACATCTCAAATGACATCATTGATCACATCACAGAAGACATCTTCCAATGACTGTGATACTTTGTTAGATGCTTCTGATACTGTATTGAGCGAGCTACAGTTAGATCACATTTTCTATAGCTTCAGTACTGCTAATGAGTGTAAGCTTCTAGGATGTATATCATAGGGACTTGCTCCACTATGGTTTATCCATAATTGGCATATTTGATTTACTAAGAAGTCCCTAGTAACGAGCCCTAGAGGTGCCCATGGCCTGTGAATCAAATGCTACTAGTGGGCCTGCAGCACTGGTTGTGCCACCCACATAAGTAGCTCTGTAATCATGCAGTGTCTGTATGTGCAGTTTTATCTGTAAATTCTATTTGGCAAGTGCGCCCACTTGCCAGGCCTAAACCTTCCCTTTTCTTACATGTAAGGCACCCCTAAGGTAGGCCCTAGGTAGCCCCAAGGGCAGGATGCAGTGTATGGTTAAGGTAGGACATATAGGGGGTCATTACAACCTCAGCGGTCTTTTCAAAAGACCGCTGAGGCCGCGGGAGACAGAATACCGCCATTGCTGGTGGTATTTCTGTCTCCCTATTATGACATTTCCGCTGGGCCAGCGGAAATGTCACATCAACATTGCAGCCGGCTCGTAATAGAGCCGGCGGCAATGCTGATGTGCAGTGGGTGCAGTAGCACCCGTTGCACATTTCACTGCCCGAAATTCGGGCAGTGAAATGCGCGACGGGGCTATGCCTGGGGGCCCCTGCCTGCTCATGCCAAGTGCATGGGCAGTGCAGGGGCCCCCAGGGGCACCCCATGTCCCCTTACCGCCGGCCTTTCCATGGCGGTGTGTACCGCCATGGACAGGCCGGCGGTCGGGGACTCATAATCCCCCCGCTGCCCTGGGGATTATGACCGCCAGGCGGAATCCTGGCGGGAAAATGGAGGCGCCGGCGGTATGGCCGTGGCAATTCCGCCATAGTCATAATTGCTGGCGGAACACCGCCAGCCTGTTGGCGGTGTTACCGCCAACATACCGCCGGCCGCCAGGGTCGTAATGACTCCCATAGTAATGTTTTTCATATGTCCTGACAGTGAAATATTGCTAAATTCGTTTTTCACTGTTGCAAGGCCTGTCCCTCTCATAGGTTAACATGGGGGCTACCTTTAAATCTGATTAAAGTGTAGATTCCCTTTGGGAGCTTATGGACATGTGGAGTTTGGGGTCTCTGAGCTCACAATTTAAAAATACATATTTTAGTGAAGTTGATTTTAAGATTGTGTGTTTGAAAATGCCACTTTCAGAAAGTGAGCATTTTCTTGCTTATACCATTTCTGTGACTCTGCCTGTTTGTGGATTCCCTGTCTGGGTCAGTTTGACAGTTGGGCTGGTTGCACCTCACACTAGACAGGGACACAAAAGGAGCTAGGGTGTAGTCTGCATTTCCTGATGAGCCATCTGTGCTAGGAGGGAGGGCAGGAGTGGTCACTTACACCTGAAAGGGCTGTGCCAGTCCTCACACAATGCAGTCTCCGACCCCCTGGTGAGTGTCTGGGGCCTGGCCTGGACAAAGCAGGATTTTGCATTCAAAAGAGACTTTACTTTGAAGTAGGCCTATTTCAAAGGAGAAATTGGGTATAAGAAGGGCACCCAAAACCACAGACTTTAGAATCTTTCTGGAATCAAGAGGAACCTCTGCCCAGGAGAAGAGCTGAAGAGCTGAAGGAGGAGTACTGTCCCTTTGCTGTGCTGCTTTGCTGGACTGGCCTGCAGTTGCTGCTTCTGCCTGAAAAGAGTGCAAAAGGTAAACTGTGCTGTGTATCCTGCTTGAGAAAATTCTCCAAGGGCTTGGAGTTGAGCTTGCCTCCTGTTGGAAGTTTCAGGGACACCAAAGACTTCAGTTTCCTCGACTTGCAGCACTGGGAACTGTGTGTTCTGTGCTGTTCAAGAGGAGAACCTGCTGCGACACCGCCAACGACGCTGCTGGCCTGCACCGTGACCTGCCGACGGCACACAGAGTTGCATTGCCCCGCTACGCACCGCGACCCAGGTCTCCCCGACGCCGTCATCAGACAACTTCACTGAGCCGCTGCTTGCACCGCGACCTGTGGGCCCTGCACTCCGGCATCGCCTGCTCACACCGCAGCCTGGGCATCCCCGACGACACCGCTCCTGATGACACCAGCGCCGCTGCCTGCACTGTGGCCTGTGGACACTGCTCGTGAGGTACACAAAGCACCGTTCCGTCCCGCGCCGCAGCCCCGGTCCACCGACGCCAGCACCATCGACTCCTGTGTCGTCACCAGCCATCCTGGGAAATGGACTATCGAGGGTCCCTGGCATGATAAGTAGCCCATCCAGGGAGAAATACTTGAGTACAAGGAGAAGGAAAAATGAGCTGCAACCAATATTAAATGCTATCCAAAACAATAAACTCAACAAAAAACGATAACATAAATTTAAAAAATTATATTTATTACACATGTATGTACATCCAAAAACAGACACAAATATCTAAATTTATACAATTATACAAATATTTACACGGGAAAAAGAACAAATACTAATCCAAAAACTCTATAAATACATACAGCAATGAGTTTCTGGTAGTTATGATACTGTTAGAGGATCAAGACGCAGGTTGATTTGACCTTATAAAGATAATTTGCTGCTTAATAATCAATCATTTAATCATAATTTTCTTTATAGCTCAAATTGTATATGTTTTAATGAACTGTGTTGAGTGCAGGATGTAATTATGCTCAACCTAGGTGAAAGGAGTTTGTCTAAAAGCAAACTGACCAAATGTTCATTTCACATTTTCTCAGTAGTGAATTGGGAATCACTCTCACTTAACAAGAAACATACAAATCTCCCAAGAGCCAAAATAAGCAGACAGACAAGCAGCGCCATGCTGAAAGAAAAAAAATACAAGGTATCTAAACAATGTGTGTGCTAGATAAATTTAAATAGTTTAATTAAACAACAAACTGCCTGCCAGATAGAAAATAAATTAGACATAATCGATTAACTCTATTTAATACATTTCAGAAAATCACCCACCTACAACCTACTGCAACTATGGTAAAAAGTACAAAGCCACCTCATCCACAGACACATGTCCTCGGTTAAAAGCACCCCAAACCACAGAAAAACAATCATTCAGAAAGAGTACACACAAAGAAAGGAAAATGGACATCATTGATTACTATGCATTATGTGATGTCCAAAATAATTCCCTAGAGACGTGAGTGAATCTGATGGAGAGGGGAGGGCAAGGAGGGATAACTCACATCAACTCTTACTTTAACAATAACACCCACTCCCCTCCACCAAGACAGATAGGGCCCAGGCCAGCACCAACAGAGGAATAAACCATGACTCGAAAACTAATGAAATTAAGCAAGGAAGTAATGCGACATTCCACTCGACAACAGCTCACAGATGATTCTGGTGCACCCTAAGCTGCTCCCTGCTTCTCACACAGAGGAGGGGATGAATCAAGGGTTCCATCACAAACTCAAATTCAGACTGTGCAAAACACCAAAACAGTCATATGAAGGAGCCCCCGAGGCTTAATTTATCCCCGCCAGCCTCTTTTCACAGCACTCACAAGGACACACTGCCTTCTTGCAACTAAGGAGTAACACAGGAGCACCTCTAGACACTAGGAATGGAATAAATGGGATGCTGGTTAGGAGCTCAGAACGATCATGGCCACATCGCACCCTAATGATAAAACTTTAAATAGAGTCCATCACTTCCCATATAAAAATATCCTTACATTTGTATAGAAAATACTTAGCTGATTCAAATATTTTATTAAAACTACAGGCTATTAACCTGAACTGCACCTTAGAGGTATCTCCATATAATTCCCAAACTCACATCAAATACGATTTTAAAACCCAATTGCAGATATAACTATCTTTTCATGTAGATTGGACCCCTGTTTTTACTGGATGTTGAGGAAACAAAGATCGGCCAATGAACGAAATATGTTCCTTGGCATATACAACCCATGTTTTTAATAGAACTAATAAAGCATACAAGTCAGCTTACCAGAGCCACAGCTCATTCTGTACTTCATGGCGCTTAAAATAATTTGGCTAAAAAGATTGATTTGGAGTCTACAAATTCATGTTTGATTTGTGACTTTTAATAAGTATCTTAGGTATAGACAAAATACATTGTCCCCTTGGATTTTGGAAAGTGATAGAAAGGTCTGAAAACTCTCCTATGACACCAAACAAATTGTTGACTTATCTTATTGCATCTATCGTCTTGCTTGCCATACCTTGCACTCATCTCCCATGCATGAGAGCTATTGTCTGTTGATATGTGTTGTACTATGTTACGTTACGTTGTGTTATGTTATGACATGATTCTGGCACTTGTATTATGTACAACTCACCACTGGTGTGGCTTTGCAGGAAGTTTGCTAGACCAGGGAAGACATGCTTAACATTTCCGAGGTTTCCATTGCAGACCATTGTCTGAGCAGGCTTGTGAATGTGTGCTATTCATAAGAAAATAATAAATAAAGTAAATAAAATACTATGGCGTGCAACATAAAACATTTACATTTACTACTTGAAATATATATTTACTACTTCAAACCAAAATACTAAAATCTGGCTTTCCACACACACGGATTACTTTATAATTTATGAACATTTATTTTAGAAATTGAAATCAAACTGTTTCTTGCAAATAATGTATGCTTCAGCTATTATTACTCTAATTGCCTAACATATGTATGAAACACGGGGACAAACATAGATTTATGATTTTGATGTCCTTGTCTACTTTCTGTTTGCTAGTTTACGAGTTTTGATTCTACCAGTTAAAAAATAGCACATAGAGGGTTCAAGCAACTTGAATGGCCTGATACGTGGCTCACATATAAAATATCGAAGCACACTGCAGAGCACTGTATAGAGTAGGCAGTGAATTGTTTGCAAACCCCAATGAACAACTAATCAGATACATCTTAATTCTGGTTCCAAGGAGTTTACCTTGATTTCCCACATCTTGATAAAAGCAGAGAGTAGCAACATACTGACAGAATGAATCAACAAAGGAAAACCCTGATTGGTCTGCCGTGATTCAAGGCACCATGGGAAAAACCCAAGACCGTTCCACCAAAACCAATGTAGTAGACTTTGGACAGAAATTCAAAGCGATGTCTGAAAAGTACAAGGAAAGAGAGAGGATGGGACTTGAAAGGTAATTCCAATGTGTGAAACAGCTGTAACTGAATGCAGTACAATGTAGCAACTGTTATTTACTCTAGCATTGGTAGTATTGTTAAAGCTTTGTATGGGTATCCATGAAAAAATAAATAAATGACATCTTCGGTGTTTTTGACTATGCAGTAGTTGCACTAGACACAGCCCTTACTTTGTGCAGGTGGTGGACTCCACCCCTCACTTCTGGGCACCAGGATAGAATTTTCTTAATCAGACTTTCAGAGAAGCCATAAGACAAACTAATGAAAGAAGGGGATGGAGAAAGACAGAAAAACAGTTTCAGAAGGAGTAAGCAGGGATGAAAATGAACCTGCTATGCTGAAATAAAGAGTCAGAAAGTAGAGAGAGGCCAAAAACAGACATGAGATGCACCAGCGGCAGACTCCTTTGAGAACTGTTGGCCCCACGCACCGATTATTATTATTATTATTATTATTATTATTATTATTATTATCATTATCATTATTATTATTACTAACGTATTAATATTAGAATCAGTGTTAATATCACAAATCATACTAATGATCATATTAATGCTACTGATTCAAATAATAATCAAATCATAAGTTATATTTTATTACAATAGTAGGAAAAACAACAATGAGAATAGTAATAACCTCCTATCAATAATAATGATAGTAATGATAAAAATGATAATCAAATAATACACTATCAATATTATTATTATTATTATTACAAATTAAATGCCGAGTCCACGAGTCGGGGGTAAGGCCAGATGTAACGTGAGGCTGAGACCTGTTCTTGTTTTTCAGAACACAGTACCAATAGAGTTCCTTGAGACAAAGCGAGTAACACTGAGGACGTCAGCATTGGTATTTTAGGCAAGTTGCAACACATAGCACAAAAAAGTAGCTTCTTTTTCTGCTACAAGAGCCAAGTCTAGTGTAAATAGAAGAGTGATCGGAGATGTCAGGCCTGAAAACATTTACCAGCGAAGCCCGATACGAGTTCCACTGAAAAAAACATTAAATGAATTCATAAAATGAACATTGTTTCTGGATGAATTCCCTCTTTTTCGAGGGACAAAGTAAAACTGTCACTCCTTCAAACATGACACTCTCTCTTAGTTTTATGTATCCCGGGGTTTTTGACTTTCGACTCAGACTGACATTGTGTTTGTGTTAAAATGAAGTCTTGTCAGCGTCCATCGGCAACACGATCACTTAACTCGGGAGTTGTAGCTATGAAATACATTTCTGGGATTGCGTAACTGAAAGTTCGTGACCTTTTTCAGGAATGCAATTACCCTCGCGAAAAATGCAGCAAGGATTTGTAGTCAGGCGGAATGGAAACTTGATAGCCTCCCAACCTGTCAGGCTTCCCTGTACCTGAAGACGTTCGAGGTAGCAGTGGGGAGGTTCACCAACTCTATTGCCCCCAGCCTCAAACGCTGAAGGATGCCACCTTTCCCTCACCTCTGCACAACACCACAGTTGTTCGGTTTACTAGACAACAAAAAGCGGTCACGTGTCTCATTAGCAGCGGACTTTAGGGAGAGGCTTGTCATTTCCCATGCATGATGGCCTGCTCTTGTTGTGGTCCAAAGCCATCAGCGGTGTTGTGATTGGCTTACGATGAACAAATAAAGCTGCCAGTGCCCGTCCGTGAAGTAAACAGAACAACTACTTAGGCAGGGTTCAAAGAGACCATTGCTCAAAGAGCAGACAATCCTCCTCAAGTGGGCAGGCAATAAAATCCTGCCACCGGTATCGGGGGCCCAGTTCTTATTTTATTCTTTGCACTCTCACAGCTGTTGCTTAGCAAGAACTATAAAATGAATTGTTTCATGTGTTTTCTTTCTTTCTGAGCAATGTGGCATCTCAAAGTACCTAAATATGTTTAATGCAGAGTTCGTAATATACAATAAACATTCGGAGAGAAAGTTGCAAACGTTAGCACATAGTAACTTTGTACTTATTTTAAATCTCAAAAGGAGAGTCTTAAAACAGTAAAAATAAACAACAGGAAAGTACGCGACACTGCTCAGGGCCACAAATGTGATGCTCTCCAGGCACGTCTTAACTGATCCATGTACTTACCGCTCCCTACCACCACAAGTCCGACCCTAGGACTTCGTGCAGCAGTGAATGTGAAGTACACAGCTTGTTGTGAACCCAGAAGATGGTGGTTGGGGGTCAGGGGGATCTAACACTTCAAATGCTGGAGCAGAGCCTGATTCAGAGTCAGACAAAAAATAACTTGTGGGTTATCCTGTCATTGTAGTGGTATAATGCATGGGAAAATGTTTGGTCAAAATATGAAAGCAGAATTTAAAAGAACATTGGACAACTAACATTAATATATGCATAAGAGGGCTTAACAACTTTTACAGGAAGTTTAGGGTTCTCTTTCAAGGAATTTTAGCAGCACAAAAGTTAATGTGTTTATCTACTCTCCTGTGAAATATATGGTTCTAATTCTAGTTTTGTCAACAATTAATTACATATGATGTGCTGCTAACATGACATATGATGTGCTGTAAAACACCTGGTGTCAATTGCATTGGCCTCAACCCATTAGCCCATCAAAATACTTTTAGAAAATATTTGGGTTTCTTCATCTTTGCACCTCCAAGGGTGTTTCGAAAAATTGTGGCAAGTAGTGCATTTTAAGCAGATTTCTATTGAATGAAGTGAAATGAATGCTGCAAAATAATATGTAAAGGCACTTCTACCCTAACCAAGCAGCCTGGTGCAGAGTGATAACTGAAAGAGTGATGGAGATGACACTAATAAGGAAAAAGCAAGATATTTTTTTTTTTGCAAAGGACCAAAGACTGGAGCCACTGGAACACAAGAGGCTGAGAGTTCCAATGATTTCATGCTAGAGAGGAGAAAGGAGAAGGATCAGCATCTAATAAGTACCTGTCTAATGTTAAGACACTGCAGAGAGTTGGCTACAGCAAAGCATGGAGTTCTGGAAGGAACATAAAGAGTGATACAATGGTAAAGAAGCAAAGGGCCTGTTTTATGGAGAGCACAAAGATCTAGGCACAACACTTTGATGCTACACTATTTGACAATCAGAAAGCAATGAACAGTAGAATATTGGGAAGGTATGGTGAACCAAGGGTGCATTCCTTAGATGAGGCATGCAGGAGAAGTTTGAATAATTTGAAGGCAGGAAGCCCACACCATACTTTCCATTATCTAGTTGTGAGAAGATAATTGAATTTACAGCAGTCTTATGATTGAGAGAGTGGAGAAAAAGGATGATTTGCATAGCATGACAATTTTGCGAAAACAAGTTAAAACTGTGTCTGATCTGTTGAAAGAATAAGAAAAAATAGCTGGAAATGAATCCTGGATTTTTTGATGAGTCAACCTAGAGTGAGCGATTGGCCTGGCTTTAATTAGACTTGATCCAGGAGACAAGTACTAGGAAGCAAGATCATAATTTCTCTTGGGCAGACCCCAGAACATTGCTGAAGAAAATGATCCTTAGGATATCATCTGCGTAGAATATCATAGGAAAACCAAAGGATTGTATGACTGCAATTAACAGAATAAGATAAAGAGTAGATAATGTTGGGCTCAGAGAGAAGCCCTGAGGGACTCCGCAAGTGAGAGGTTTCGAACATGACTAAAATAAGTGAAAGTACACTATTTATGCCGTCTCAGATAGAAAAAAGGTAAACCACATCATGGCAGGACCTTCAGTGCTGCATTGTTCCAAATGATTGTTTTTTTAATAAACATTTTTATAAAGTGTCACAATAACCATATTATTACAGGGCATATGAATATCATCCCAAAGTACATACATTATTATTTTAAAGTTTACTCTTCATGTGACATAGCCTATCTTTTCATAAGTGCGAACAATAGATGTATACCTCAATAAACAATGTAAACAAATTGTGTTGGGGGGTCAGCTTTAATCAGTTTTTAGTGGGTGGTCACAACTACACAATACCATAGGATACTGATTTGGACCCAGAATAAACTGGGTCTCACACCGGTGGTAAGTCTACTATACTCAGAGTTTAGCTTTGAGTATAGTAGACCTCTCCAGTGAGAGGTGTGTGTTCCATCCTTTGATTCTCTTCTGCCTCCTATTCAATCTATGCATAATTGTTAATCACACATCAGTACATTGTGTTATGCATTTAGGAGGGCCTGTCAGAGTGGCCTACCATCAGAAAGCTTTGCTTTTCCAACATTACTGGTTCCTGTATCTGGTCAATGTATGTGTATAGCTGATCTTCTCACTGATGTACATTCTGCTTCCACCCATTTCTTGGTCTCCCTCAAACAGCTTTTTGTCAAGTGTTGTTATTGATCTTCATGACATTGCTTTGTACCACTATAGTTAGATCTGCACACTTGCATTTATTCTTCTTTCATGTGGCTCTGGGCATCAGTCCCAGCATGCCCATCCTCAGAGTACACTCTATTCTTCCACCCACTACTTTGTCTATTGTTTCAGTCATATGTTTCATGTAGTCCACACTTTATGATCAAATGTGGCTTGTGACCTTTCACATTTGGGATATTAATCTTTAGACTCCATATCTTAGTGAACTTCTTTGGGGTTTTGTAGTTTTGATGAAGAAAAACAATTACAATAATTTGAACAGGGCGATGATGCTACTACTGGTAGGTGGTCAGCATCTAGTAGGGCTGTCATCAACCAAACCAAACTCCTAATGTTCAAGAACGTTTGCCTGCCCAAGAAGAAGCCATTTTAATCATGAGTTAAGACAGAGAGCAAGGGATACAATCTATTGATATCACCTTCTCCAGGATTTTATAGTCTATGTTTATATTAGAGAAAGGTGTGTTTAAAGTCCTAACAAAACTATCATAGTCAGATTTCAGAATCACTACTAGATTCCATTCCATTTCTGGAAGCATGAGTATGTTTGAGCCTGGTTATAGATCGTCAAGAGCTGAGGAGTCAGCAGTGTTTTGTAGGCTGAGCACAATTTGTTTGGCAGGCCATCCAACCATGGGTTCTTGCCCCTACGTATCACTTCTATAGCTTGTCCTACTTCAGCCAGGGCCAGTGGCACCTTTAGAGCAAGTCTTTGATCTTCTGATGACATGGGTAGAGCCTGATGTCATTAGAACTTTAGTAAGTGAGCCCTATATCTCATGTGTTAGCTCTTCCAATGAGGTGTAGTAATTAACATACTGTGCATAGTGGCACACTCTGGGCCTGTGCATAGTGCACACTCTGGTTTATCTCCTCACAGCATTTCCACTGGAATTTGGGGCACCACTGAGATAAGAAAGCATGCTTACAACCTGCCTGATCTATCAGTTGCTTGACTGTGAATTCCTTATAAACAAATCAGTTCAATCTATGCATGATCGTCTTGTATTTTTGCCTACCTGCCAGTAATCTATCCTTGCTTTTAATGTCAACCCCAAAATCCATCAGAAGGATATGCATGGCAGTCTCTGTCTTGCATACATCCCTATCTAGCAGTATTTGAGCGCCAATTACTATCCTGTTACCCACTCCCCATATCATTAGCTTTAACACTAATGATTAATTCTGAATGCTCCCTGATGTACCTTCATTTTCCCTCAAACAATCGAAATTCGTATCCCTCAAAGTCCCCTAAAAAGCTTCATCTCACAGCGTGTTACTTGAAGTTTCCATAGTGAAATGCTAACAGTCAATAAACTCCAGTCCAAGTTATCTAGGAGAAGACAGTGACCTGTCATTGTTTTGCATACGTAATGAACTTCTGCTATGAGTCCCGCATGCAGGGAAGTTTCCAAGTCATCTGTGTATCCACTTATCACCAATGTGATGTCTCCTAAGCCACTGGTATCAATCAAGCCCAATGATTCATGGAGTGCCTCCACTGCTGCAGCAGCCCTCTCGGCTTGTTCAGAGTAGTGAATGCTTGTCAACCTTTTGTGTTTTTCTCCTTCGTTGCGGTATAGATTCCAGTCTGCTCTGGGATGACCAGCAGATAGAGCTCCTAGAGTTTGTCAGTGTTTCAGCCCATTTCGATACTGTCAGTGCATCAGTGAAGGTGTGAGATTTCCAACTTAAGGTGTAATACGGGGAGTTGTTTCTTAACTTCCAGATATTTTCAACTCTGTTGGTAGAGCATTCTAGTGCAATCAGGAAAAATCAGTACTTTTGCACCATGCATTGTGTATGGGCCATCCAGGCCAGTCTGAAGCTGAACATGGCTACCTAGAATGACTAAACTGTGTGAACCTGAGCAATTGCTTTCCTTCAATGTGGCTCGCTTTTCATGTTCATTTATAATTTTTCAGGGTGTAAACTATACAAAAACTCTTGTATATTATATAGTGGAAAATAATGTTGTTCCATCTATAACAATAAAGGTCTTATGTAAGTGGCCCTAAACATCTGCCTTAGTACACCTGCCTACCTCAACTTGTCATCTGGAAGTGAGACTTTTGCCACAACTTGGGCAAGGTCTGTTTCACAGCATGACTACCATTATAGTTACGTGTCCACCCTGTGACAAATACTGTGCATCATGCTGTCTCACCCAAAGTGCATCGTAGGGTCTCTCCAAGGAGAAGAACCTAAAGAAAAATAACCTGCTAGTCCACTTTTTGACAGTGCAATGTCACCTAGCACCTTGTAGGATTATGCTTCTTTGGCTTTTGATTAACAGTTTACAGATTATAAGTCTGGCTGGCCCTCTGAATGGCAGTAGTAATACTATGGTACTATGGTCCTACGTGCTGTTCTACTGAGAAGAACTTGGTCAGGCGATTGGTGGCAGGTCTTGTGCTTAGTAAGCTCACCAAAAAAAGTTCAGAGCTTAAGCTCTAGAGTGTCATCCTTACTTGAGTATAGTCAGCAATATAGGTTCAATCTTTCACCAGTGTCCGCAGTTGCAGTTCACCTCTTGCTTCCAGGCCCTAATCTTCTACTGTCAGCTGTCCCAAACCTTTTACATTCTCTCACTGGTTGTGGCCATCTTACATGCATGTCTCCCTCTTTCTCGCTGCCCACTAAACATAAACAGTTAATGCAAGCATATATGAAGGGGCACTAGACTTATATGACTGTGTGACTGTGATGTTTTTCGCATACTTATAGGTTTACTGCATTTCCCACATTAGCTATAATGTGCTGCAAAACCTGATGATTTTAAAAGAAAACAAAAGATACTAAAAACACAGCAATACGTGTTGCATTGCAGTGGAAGGCCCTTTGTAGAAGGTGACTGTTCTGTTGCTTTTTTCTGTATTTGGGTGTTAAACTGGTACTAATGTGCTGCAACCAATGCCGTGACAATGTAAAAAAATGCTTGCTGTATATTTTGGCTGTCCTTTGCAACAGAATTCCAGTGACCTTGCATATATTGCATCAAAATTATCTCCATGCAGTATCTATAGCCGTATAGGATGATTAGAATTTCAAGAAACCACCATCGACGTCCTCATTTGCATCTGAAAATGGTTGCAACCCTATATACAGCTATCGTGTGTCCACTTTAAATTCACCTCTCCCCTCTAATTTCTGAAAAAGAAGCAACGCCTGTTGTGATGTGGGTGTTCTCATTTGGTTTGCAGGATACCTGTTATTCATTTCTGGATGGAGAGGGCTGGCTTTATTTCACACATATGAACCCTTTAACAGTGCCAGTCGTCACTGTTGTCATGCAAACACAGCGACTGAGCGATGAAAGGGCCCTGAAGGGAAGGCTGCTAAAAGAAACAAAGAGAAAAAAGGTAAAAGCAGAGGGTTTCTGTAAACGACAGGGCTTTAGGATGGCCAGTGTAATACTCTGACTTTACCTGGAATACTGGCATGCAGCTTCAGCACAGCCCACGGTACCTGACGGGGAGGGGGGAGCCTGAAGCCCTTTCAGCCTAATGGTTGTTGCATGCCTGCCTGAAGCCCAGAGTAGCAATGGGATCACTCGACACAGCTGTCTTTTCCCACCTTTCCTTTTAAATCTCTGTCAACTTTGAATTTCATGAATTTTGATAGTCCTTAAAAATATATAATGTTGTGAGGTGCTAATTAAAGATTTCCTACAAATCCCTAACTTCAAAAAGGTGGTTCAGTGTTAATGACTTATCTTTAATTCCAATCCTTGTTCTTTGAAACAGCTTATATGAGACCAGATGTAAGGAACATAACTATCTGAGTTTCTGAATTCAACTGAGGATCTGGCTTTTCTTAAATATAGTTAGTGTTTCTGCTATCAATTAGAAGCCTCCGGTGGTCATGCTTTAGAAAACAAACTAATATAACAGTGATCAGACAAAAATATTGTTTTAAAAATATCAAGTTGCAGAAATATCATGTTTAAAATATTGTCATACAGATATATCATGAGCAAAAATATTGTTGACAAAAATATCGATGTTTTAAGGTAAGAAATATCGTTTTAAGTTTCTTTATGGGTTTAAATAATATTTTAATTGTCTATGTTTTATATTGTTTGTATAATTGTTGTTAATGTTTTTAAATAAAGTTTGTAATTTTAAGTTATTTACATTTTTAATTTAATTGTAAAATAGTAATTTATAGTGTAGCGGGTTGTGAGGATTGTAGGGGTACAGGGTGGGAAGTTAATTGAGTATAATTATTAATTTATATGTTTCTTTAAATAATATTAATTATTTATTTGATTATTAAGTATGTACATTGTGCAAATAATATTTTTACATTTTATTTTAGGTGCGGGTTGTTGGGTTTGTAGGGGTATATGGTGGGAAATTAACTAATAAATAATGCATTTAAATATTATTTATGAATTATTAAGTAATTACTTACATGCCTCTCTCTGAGCTTTCCTTTCTTCTGCCTCCATGTTTATCCTTGCCATTTGCAGTTGAAATTCTCTCTCCTCCCTCCTTTCCTCTGCGGTCAGGCCATGGCTAGAGAGTCTGCCCCCTGGTTTGGCAGGGGGCACAATTCCAGTGGTACTGTTGCCCACTGCTTGTAGCAAATCCCAGGGGCCATCCTCTGGCTCCTCCACCTCAGCATCATCTTGTGAACGGGCTTCTGTCTAGGCCCTCAGCGCCTTTTGGTACTCATCCTTCCTGGAGACACCCCGGGTAGGTACTCCCATCCCCTTGTAGAACCCTTTAAGCTTGCTGACAGTGTATGTCTCCAGCTTGGCTATGTCAAATTCTCTAGCTCCTACTTGAGACCCAGCCAGAGGCATGTTGATTGAAGATTTGGTTAAAATGTCAAACAGAAAAATGAAATTGCAGAAAAAGAGAAAAAAATCAAGTGGACCTTAAACTGTGGGTAGGTAGTGTACACATAGCTATTGTATGTTACTGCACCAACACAAGTCCTATCCCACTGCTGTCACAGTGTTAGAAATGGGCTCTCTAGTTGGCAGATCTATACACCCTTGTCCAAGTAGGGACCACAATTCTAGTCAGGATAAGTCACACATAATCCAAATTATCCTGTGCCCACCCTCTGGTAGCTTGGCACTGAGTAGTCAGGCTTAACTTAGAAGACAATGTGTAAAGTATTTGTGCAATAAATCATGCAATGACACAGCAAAAACACCACAAAAATACACCACACAGGTTTAGTAAAACATAAGATATTTATCTGAATGAATTAAGTTCAAAACAATCAAGATTTGATAAGTACAAGTTGAAATATCACTTTTGCAATTATAAGAAGAATCTTAAGTCTTTAAAAAGCAACAATTGTCTCTTGTGTGCACAAAGTACCTGGTATGTGTTAAAATTACATGCACAGAGACAGCAGAGGAGGAGATGCATGGAAAACTAAGGGTGTGCGTTGGATTTCCGGGCACACACAGACGATGCATCCACCCGGCAAGGACTTTCCGTTGAATTCCGGCACTCAGGCTTAAATCCTCTTTGTGATGCAGGGTCTTTTGACGCCCAGGGACGATGCATGGAAATCCTGAGTGTGCTGGACGAAGTCCCAGGTGCTGTCGCACGTAAGACGATGCATCGATTCCTCAGGCAGAAAGTCGGGCTGCGTCGTTCCGGCTTGGTGATGCATCGATCCGGTGGGCCATGCGTCGACGTTCCGGTTGCAATGCTGGCATTGTGTCGATCTCCACTTGGGGAGCCAGGCTACATCGTTCTGGGTGATTCTTTCACAACAAGGCAGGCTGTGCGTCAATTTCGAGTTCTTTGAAGAGAAGAAGTCTTTTTGGCTCTGAGACTTCAGGAAACAGGAGGCAAGCTCAATTGAAGCCCTTGGAAGGCACTTCTCAGCAGAGCAGAGCCAGAGGCCAGCAAGGCAGCAGGGCAACAGCAAGGCAGCAGTCCTTCACAGCAAAGCAGTTCAGGTGAGTCCTTTGGGCAGCCAGGCAGCTCCTCTTGGCAGGTTGCAGGATCTGGTTCAGAGTATCTGTCCCAGGGAGTGTCTCAGTTGTTAGGGTCATGGACCCAGTTTATATACCCAAAAGTGCATTTGCTGTGGGGGAGACTTTAAATAGTGGTTCTGATGTGCCCAAGGTCCCCCTTCAGTACAAATCTGTCTGCTAGGGCCCCAGCAGGAGGCATGGCAGTCCTTTGTATGGGGGCAGGCCACTAGCCTTTGAAATGTAAGTGTCAAGCCCCTCCACCTTCCAGCCCAGGAGTACCCATTCAGTATGCAGATGTGTGTATGTGTGACTGGGCATCCTGTGTTTGTGGTTGTCTGGGTGAAGTGCAGAAGAAAGCTGTCAACCAGCCCAGCCCAGACGTGGATTGGAGACAGGCTGTGGCAGAAAACGATTTTAAGTGCAGAGAAATGCTCACTTTTTAAAAGTGGCATTTCTAAAATATTAATATAAAATCCAACCTCACCAGTCAGCAGGATTTTATATTACCATTCTGACCATACTAAATATAACCTGTCTACTCCTTTCTGATCAGAATCTACAAATCACACAGTATATGAGGGTAGCCCTAATGTTAGCCTATGAAAGGGACAGGCCCAACAGCAGTGTAAAACAAATTTAGGAGTTTTCACTACCAGGTCATATAAAGCACACAGATATATGTCCTGCCTTTTACCTACACAGCACCCTGCCCTATGGGTTTCCTAGGGCCTATCTTAGAGGTGACTTATATGTAGAAAAAGTGGAGTTTAAAGCTTGGCATGTATTTTTAAATGGCAAGTCGAAGTGGCAGTGAAACTGCACACACAGGTCTTGCAATGGCAGCGCTAAGACATGGTTAAGGGGCTACTTATGTGGGTGGCACAATCAGTGCAGCAGGCCCACTAGTAGCCTTCAATCTAAAGGCCCCGGGCACATGTAGTGCACTTTAGTAGGCACTTAGAAATATATCAAATATGCCAATTGGATGATATGAACCAATGTAACCATATTTTCAGGGAGAGAGCTTATGTACTTTAGCACTGGTTAGCAGTGGTAAAGTGTGCAGAGTCCTAAAACCAGCAAAAACAGTGTCAAAAAGTTGGAGGGAGGCAGGCAAAAAGTTGGGGGTGACCACCCTAAGGCTGTCAGGTCTAATATTAATTAATTATGTAAATTGTGCAATTATTATAATTTTTTAATTTACGTTTTAGGTGCAGGTTGTTGAGTGTGTAGCGGTATAGGGTCATAGAGTGGGAAGTTAAATAAATAACAATTGATTAAGTATATATTTTGTATAATTAATTAATTGTTAATTAATTATGCAAATTGTGTAACTATTATCATTTATAAATTTAGATATATGTTTAATGTGCTACTATAGTGTGGGAAGTTACTGAAATAATTATTAAGTAAAAATGTTTCTTGTAATAATTATTGAAACATTGATAATTATTTTAGATATTGTAGCAAGGATGATGAATTCTTGAATTGTGTGGATGAGATGAGTATGAGATTCAGGACACAATGTTACTCCAAACGTGTGATTAGGAAAGCGCAGCACAGGGTAAGACAGATCGCTAGCAGTGACACATTGAAATCTAGGAGCCAAGGTAAACTCAATAGTGAATCAGATAAGGTAAGATTTGTAACAGATTACACTAATGCATCTTTGGCTCTGAAGAGAGTTGTTAACAGGCACTGGAATATCTTATATCAGGATGAGATTTTAAAGGAACTTCATATCAGATAAATTAGTAATTACATTTTGAACGGTTAGATCCTTGAAAAGTACTCTCAGTCCAAGTTTCCCGACGGTCGTCACACCTTCAAGGACTTGGCTGTCTACACGTGGGGCAGGTTTCTTCAAATGCGGTCAATGTGGAGTATGCCATTGGACCTTCCATGGCACCAAAGAGTTTTCTGTAACTGGGGACCATGTCTTCAGGATCAAGTCAGCAATTGATTGTAGCACTTCTTTTGTTATCTACTTAATACGTTGTAAATGTACCCACATTTATTTTGGGAGTACTATCCGCCCACTTAAAATCAGGATTGGTGAACATGTTAGGGCGCTTAAGAATGGTGATGAGAGATATTCTGTAGTAGCACACATTTTGACATGTGAGTCACAGGGTACGCAAAATATTTTTGAGTTCTTTGGTTTTGAACATGTCCCTAGAGAGCCAAGAGGAGGTAATAGGGAACTCACTCTTTGCAGAAAGGAGGCATTATGGATAATGCGACTGAAAGCGGTAGAAATGGGCCTTAACTCAGACAGAGAATTGGAGTATTTTTTGGGAGAATAATCTGTTGTTACTTCTTTGATTCACATGTGTAATTATTTACATAAAGACTGTTACATATTTCTGTTATTATTTATGATTGTATGTTATTCATTACATCCACTTGTAATTTTTACTAGCAGGCGATATTTCATCATGGCACACTTGGGGTTGGAAACATTATTCATTATTGACCATACTACCTTTTTTTCCTCATTGATGATTGATTATATTATGCCATTTTGAGATTTCTTTTTTGGTTAATTTTGACACGTTTTTCAATCCATTCTTTCTATATTAAATTATGTCAGATTTGTAGCATTTTCCTTGTAAATTTACGGGGACATTATGGCGGTGATTCTAACCGCGGCGGGCGGCGGTCGCCGCCCGCCATGCGGTTACCGCCAAATGACCGCACCGCGGTCACAAGACCGCGGCGGCCATTCTGGCTTTCCCGCTGTGCTGGCGGGCGACCGCCAAAAGGCCGCCCGCCAGCACAGCGGGAAAGACCCAGCAACGATGAAGCCGGCTCCGAATGGAGCCGGCGGAGTTGCTGGAGTGCGACGGGTGCAGTAGCCACCGTCGCGAATTTCAGTGTCTGCTAGGCAGACACTGAAATTCCTTTTGGGGCCCTCTTACGGGGGCCCCTGCAGTGCCCATGCCATTGGTGCCGTAGGGGGGGCCCCGCGGCACCCCCTACCGCCATTCTGTTCCTGGCGGGAGACCCGCCAGGAACAGGATGGCGGTAGGGGGTGTCAGAATCCCCATGGCGGCGGAGCGCGCTCCGCCGCCATGGAGGATTCTCAAGGGCAGCGGAAAGTCGGCGGGACACCGCCGACTTTCCGTTTCTGGCCGCGGCTGAACCGCCGCGGTCAGAATGCCCAGCGGTGCACCGCCAGCCTGTTGGCGGTGCTACCGCGGTCATTCGCCCTGGCGGTTTTTACCGCCAAGGTTAGAATGACCCCCTATGTTTTCAGTTTCTCTAATATTGACAATGTTATTAACACATCAATATGGCTCCGAATTGGTTAAGACTTACTAATCTGTCTTTTGTTTCCTGTCAGATTTGCAGTATATTCTTCATGACGTTGCGGGGATATCATGTCTTCTATTGCTTAAGTATCAACGATGTTATTAACACACCGAATTGGCTCCGAATTTGTTAAGAAATACTAGTTTGTTCTCTGTTTCCTCCCCTTCCCTTGATATTTGACAATGTTTAATGACTTACTATTATGACTGTATAATGTCTAAGGTCTACTAGTCTGTTTTTTGTTTTTACATTTTCAGTCCGTTGTTCTGGGTTTTTGATTAAAGCACTTCTGTCTGTAGCGCTACAGCCAGCGTACTTGTGCTTGTGACAAGAACTGATTTTCTTTGATGTTGAGGATATGTAAAAGACGGGTAAGTCTGTGGTTATGATATATTTAGCATTAGTCTTTTGATCTTCTACTGGAATTAGGTTGTGTTTATAGTCGACCTACTATTGTCATTATGCTTGTTATCTGTGTTTTTTTTGTTTTGTTAGTTACTCTGAAGTTTTGATATTATTGGTACAGTGAGTGCAGACAAATGTATATGACATCTATTTTCATTCGAACTCTAGGACTTTTTACTTGATATATAAATCAGGTATTTGCTGACCTTAGTTAGTTTGGACTATATCGACACACGGGGATAGACATGTTCGTAGGTGGGTCACATGGTGTTTTTCCTGGGATATCTAAGTCCAAATGTGCTTACTATATCGAGGAGTTTTAAGCACCCTGTTTCTTACTCTTCAATGGTTGCTTGCCGTATTGTGGCATCCAGGACTCTCTCTTTGGGGGTTTTTCTTTGGGTTTTCACTTTTAGTTTTTGGTGGCAGGAGTTGTGTCATTATTTGTTTCGTGCTTTCCACTTCAAGTGTTCTGTTTTGGTGAAATTCAGCCCTGAAGTTGTCGTTGGGGCAATTCCCCTGAGACTAAACACTTTGCTGTTTGTTCAAAAACTTCATCAACAGTGAACCGGGTAGTTTGTTTGCTTTACCACATGAATTTTATGTACCCAACTGAGGAATTTTCATCACTTTATGGAACTCAGAGCATTTCATGAATAAAATCCCAAAGACTGGAAAATACATCAGGGACTGTATACTGATTTTTTCTTTGGGCTTCCAGCAACATTATGGAGTATATGTAATGTTTATGGCATTTACCCCCTTTTCTTTCTCAATTAGTGTGTTTACTTTTGTATGAGTGCCTCACACATGTGTTTGATAATGATTTTAGTTGTTTAATTGTTTTTAATGTATATATTTAACTTTATGTTAGTAGTTGAATAATTTTATGAAATTAATACTTGTATTAAAATAAGATATGTGTTTGAAGTGAAGCACTTTCCCTACTGTTGTTGAAACAGGAGTGAGAACAGTAAATTTTACCCCTCCTGAGTCCAACGCTTTCCCTACTGTTGCACCGACTGGAGTGGAAATAGTAAATTTCACTCCATCTGAGTCCAACGCTTTCCCTACTGTTGCACAGACTGAGTGGGAATAGTATATCTTATCCCTCTTGGGTCCAATGCTTTCCCTGCTGTTGCACTGACTGGATTCAGAATATTTAGTTTTACCTCTATTGGTCCAATGCTTTTGTATAGTACATTTTATCCCTCCTGAGTCCAACACTTTTAATTACCCTTGCACAGACTGTAGTGGGAATAATACATTTTACCCCTCTTGAATCCAATGCTTTCCTAACTGTTGCACCAACTGGAGTGGGAATAGTAAATTTGATCCCCCCTGAGTCCAATGTTTTCCTTACTGTTGTATAGACTGGATTGGGAATAGTAAATTTTACTCCTCCTGAGTCCAACGCTTTTCCTACTGTTGCACAGAGTGGAGTGGGAATATCATATGTATTATTCCTAAAAATGTATAGTTTTGTTCATATTGTTTAAAATTCTATTAATATTATTATGTTTCTCTGTATTTTAATTTTGTTTAATTAGTAATGTTTTTAATATATAATATATTTTTAGTAAAATTTATTTTTTATATTGTTTACAGCTTTTGTGTGTAATTAAAGTGGTATGGTTTAAAAAAAAAATCCAGTTTATTTGTTACAGTTTTTTTATTTTATATATAAGAAACATTTTGTGCTCAATATTTTTGGCCCAATATTTCAGTATGGCAATATTTAAGGTTTCTATATTTTGTCAGTGAACCAACATATAAGGTATTCCAAAAAGTTGCTAAATGTTGCTCATCTAAAGGTAGGTCACTATTTTAGTTGTTTTAATTATGCTTGCTTCATGTGGTAAAGTTAAGGAGTTTTGTACTTGGTGAAGGCATGTGTGGTTCCCTGATTTTGCCCATGGTCCATTGTAATTTCAATTTGACCATCCCTGCAGCCAGATGTCGCACCACACATGGACATTAAATCAGACTTTGTAGTTAAATGCTGTTACTTGAGTCACACTTGGAAAACACATTAGCCTTTAATTTCAATGAACTCTAACCCTGAACCTGAGATCCAGAGGCAGTGATTCACTCCTCTGACTCTCACCGACTCCACTAACTACTACAAACACATAAGTATGAGGGCCAGTGTTAGAAACATAGAAATGAGAATGATCCAAGAAAGAAAACAGATACCAGCGTCCACTGCCCTTAC
Source organism: Pleurodeles waltl (assembly GCF_031143425.1). Classification (NCBI taxonomy): domain Eukaryota; kingdom Metazoa; phylum Chordata; class Amphibia; order Caudata; family Salamandridae; genus Pleurodeles; species Pleurodeles waltl. The sequence goes on along the minus strand of NC_090442.1, from coordinate 697,356,444 downwards.
TCATCACTGGTGTCTGCAAGACACAGTTGTTTGTCTAAAGATAAGAGAAGACATCTTTAACGACTAGCAATACTAGTCTTGCACTGATTTGTAACTATGAATTGATTTATCGTAATTACATCTCTGTATAGCCAACTCTATAATTTGATGTAAAACTTGTTATTCCTGACACTAAGCATAGAAGATATGACTATTTGGTATATATGTTCACATACACTTCTCTCTAAGAGTGGAATAACTATCTCAAGCTTCATCACAATGCAACACTTCTCTCTAAGAGTTGGATAACTTTCTCAAACTTCACCTGTGTTGTAGATGGTTGGTGAGGATCAGCTCAACCCACTGATTGTGATTTGTGCATGCCAGTGTCATTTAAAAATACTTGCTTGCTATTGGTTAATATGACTTTTTGTCCCACCTTTTTCTTTTTGGTCTCTTCCCAGGAGATGGGCCTAACTACTATCTAAATACACTGCTCATCTTTTTATGATGTTTTTAGCTCCAGCATTGGAGAGAAGTGTTGTCTTTCTGAACTCTGTTGTAAACAGGGCTGTAAATCATATTTTCAAGTCACATTTGCTGTGCACTCCAAGTCGCAAAGAGCCCAGCTCCTGCTCCTCCACATTCTTGTCTTGTTTTATATACATTTCAACTCCTGGTCCTAACTATCACACAATGAAGTCAGCTGTGGAAAGCACAACAAATATGGTTTACTAGTAATATTGTCTGAGTAAAGCATGCATTTTTATAAAACCCCAAGGAATATGAGAACAGTGTCTTCAGCTGTGCTTGTATAACTGGCTGGGAGACTCCCTTTAGGATCACCGCATAATCAAAAACAGGCTGTGAGGCTTTTTGTATGAATTAAAAAACCATCCTGACTGTCTCTTTTGCAGGTGAAAATCCAGTATAAATGTTTCACCAAACTAGGAACTCTAGCGGTATCGGTGCTGTTTGGGGAAAGTTCTAAGGGACTCAGAAAACTCCGCACATCCCTGGCGCTTCCTGAGGTATGTTTAATATAAGCCGCTCGAGTGTTCTTCTTCGTAATCTGTTAGCTGTTCTGCTAGTTGTTGCTCCTTTCCTATAAATTACCTTTACTTTTTGTAACTATGTAGCCCACATTACATATATTTGTTACACAATAGACAATTATATGCTTTTTCCTACTTGTGACCTTTTCCATTTTTTTCTCATACTCCATCTCCATACTATGTAGCAGCAGTGCTTAGTTTGTAGATAAAAGTTCAGGCCTCTTTAATCCATGTACAGCTTCTCCCAGCCGTTCAGCTAAGTCTTGCAGCTTTCTGCTTTCTCCCTTTGTGACGCTTTTTCATTTTTTCTTTTACTCGTCCTTTCCATATGTGTTTTTTTTACTCACAGAAAATACCTGTTGCACAAAACTAAATGCCGTACCTCAAAAAAGAAGTGCATTGCTTTTTAGTCAATGCAGCCCCGTAACATATGATGATCTTTGGCAATTCGCACTGTGTATGGCCCATTCACTGTCGAGACTTCGGCAGCTGTTTCAACCCCAGATCTCTTTCGTCAGAAAAGCCATCCAGCCTGTAACAATATTTCATGATTTTTTTGTTGTTGTTGCTTTAGCCTTAGGACTTTTAATGCAGCCAATATTCTTGCCTCAGTTCCTCTGTGCACTTGGTACGCTACATATGTCTTATTTACTGACATTACATCTGTTTGGGCTTTTGGATAGGTTTTATAAATTATAATAAATATTGCAGATACAAAGTACTGTTATTATGGGAAGAGGATGTTATTACTAATGGGCTTAGCTGTTGACTTTTCAACTGAGGAACTATGTTTGAGTTTTGGCATTTGCTCTACCTCTGCCTACATCTTCCTCTACCTCTACCTACACCTACCTCTACCAACACCTACCTCTAACTACACCTACACCTATCTCTACCTCTATCTACACCTACCTCTACCTACTTCTACCTGTGCCTACACCTACCTCTAGCTCTACCTACACCTCCCTCTACCAACACCTACCTCTACTTACACCTACATCTAACTACACCCACCTCTACCTACACCTACCTACCTCTATCTTTACGTACCTCTACCTATACATACACCTACACCTTCCTCTACCTACACCTACCTACACCTCTTACCTACCTCTACCTACCTCTACCTACACCTACCTCTACCTCTACCTCTACTTACACCTACCTCTACCTACAACTACCTTTATCTACATGTACCTCTACCTCTACTTCTACCTACAGCTACATCTACCTAAACAAACCTCTACCTGTACCTATATTCACCTCTACCTACATCTGCCTCTACCTACTTCTACCTACATCTACCTCTACCTACCTTTACTTACACCTACTTCTACCTACAAGTTCCTCTACCTACCTCTACCTACAACTATATCTATCTCTGCCTACACCTACCCCTAACTACACTTACTTCTACCTACATATATACCTACCTCTACCTTTAACTCTACCTCTACCTACACTTACCTCTACCTACACCCAGCTCTACCTTCACCTACTCTACCTACACCTTCCTCTATCTACACCTACCTCCACCTATACCTACCTCTACCTTTAACTACCTCTACCTCCATCTACCTCCACATACTGCTACCTACACCTATCTCTCCTTCAACCTCTACCTACACCTACCTCTAACTATACCTACCTCTACCTACATCTACTTCTACCTACACCTACTTGTAACTATATCTACCTCTACCCACACCTACCACACCTACACCTTCCTCTACCTACACCTACCTCTACCTCTTACCTACCTCTTCCTCTTAACTGGCCCTATCTCTACCTGTACCTACCTCATCCTACACCTACCTCTACCTCTTCCTACCTACCTCTACCTCTACTTACACCTTTACTTACCTCTACCTACACAGAGCTTTACCTACACCTCCCTCTATTTCACCCTACACCTACCTCTATCTACACCAACCACTACTGATACCTACCTCTACCTACACCTACTTATAACTGCACCTACCTCTACCTGCCTGTACCTCTACTTCTGCCTACACCTCCCTTTACCCCCATCATCACCAACCTCTACCTACACCTACATCTCCTCTACCTCTACCAACACCTTCCTCTACCTACAACTACCTTTACCTCTATCTACCTACACCTACCTCTACCAATACCTACCTCTACCTACACCTGCCTCTAACTCTACCTACACCTACCTCTACCACCACTTACACCTATCTCTACCTCTACCTACTCCTACCTTTACCTACACCTACCTCTACTTCTACCTATACCTACCTCTACTTCCACCTTCCTCTACCTACACTTACTTCTACCTACCTAAACATGCCTTTACCTACACCCAGTTAAATATCATCTTTACCTATATTTTGGAAATCAAACCACAATGCTCTACAACATAGCGTCGGTCTCAAGTTCATTCACCAGTTCCTAAATAAACTACCTATCCCTTTCTATCTTCCTTTCTATCTATTCTTCTCTGTGAGGGAAGTTTGCATTGTACCTTCTCTATGAGGGAACCTTGCATTGCACCATTGATGTGAGGGAAGCTTGCATTGTAACTTTTGTGTGAGGGACGCTTGCATTGTTCCTTCAATGTGAAGGAAGCTTTCATTGTACCTTCCGTGCGATGGAAGCTTGCAGTTTACCTTCTCTGTGAGGGAAGCTTGCGTTGTACCTTCTGTGTAAGGGAAGCTTACATTATGCCTTCTATGTGTGGAAAGCTTGTATTATACCTTCTAAGTAAGGGAAGCTTCCACTAGTTCCTTCATAAACTACCTATCCCTCTCTATCTTCCTTTCTATCTATCTATTCTTCTCTGTGAGGGAAGCTTGCATTGTACCTTCTGTGTGAGGGACGCTTACATTGTACCTTCCCTGTGAGGGAAGCTTTCATTGTACCTTCCATGTGAGAGAAGCTTGCATTGTACCTTCTCTGTGAGGGAAGCTTGCATTATACCTTCTGTGTAAGGGAAGTTTACATTGTACCTTCTGTGTGTGGAAAGCTTGCATTATACTTTCTAAGTAAGGGACACTTCCACCAGTTCCTATATAAACTACCTATCCCTCTCTATCTTCCTTTCTATCTATTCTATGCAGCTCTCACCCATATATATTCACCATGCCACATAATTTCACTACACAATTACACTCTGTGCCACACCACAATTCCACACTGCTCAATTCCACAACTAACAATTAACCACAGACCACACATTTCCACTCCACACCACATACATACCCTATACGCTAAAGCAAAACACATAAACAAAAGACACTGTCATTTACAATGCCAATAGCTCTAACTCTTGCAAATGCGAGACTTATTGCATTGCAAATTCTTGTTTTTACTTGGCTTTTGTGCCACTGCAAAGTAATTAGCAAACATTAATATCCTGTGATTCCTAACTTGGTAACTCTTATAAACCATATTCTGATTGGTTGCTGGTTCTAGGGCTGTGATTGGTGAATGGGGCTGAGATTCTGATTGGCTGCTGGTTCTAGGGCTGTGATTGTTGGATAGGGATGAGATTCTGATTGGTTGCTGGTTCTAGGGCTGTGATTGGTGGATAGGGATGAGATTCTGATTGATTGCTGGTTCTAGGGCTGTGATTGGTGGATAAGGCTGAGATTCTGATTGTTTACTGGTTCTAGGGCTGTGATTGGTGGATAGGGCTGAGATTCTGATTGGTTGCTGGTTCTAGGGCTGTGATTGGTGGATAGGGCTGAGATTCTGATTGGTTGCTGGTTCTTGGGCTGTGATTGGTGGATAGGGCTGGGAATCTGATTGGTTGCTGGTTCTGTGGCTGTGGCTGTGATTGGTGGTCACGATTAGGGGTATTAATAGTGATTAGGGATGGGTCTCCCATTAGTTGTTTTAATCAGGGTTACAAATCTGATTGGTTAGGGTTAGGACTAGGTTTCTATTGGTCAGTAGGGCCATTTAAGCTTAGAACTCAGGGCGTCTCAGCCTAGGCATTGAGGCAAAGGACGGAGAGGACAAGGGCAGTTGCCTGTTTGGGCCTGTTAGGGACAGGTAGGAACTAGGGCCTAGGGTCAGAAATGCTGCCCAATTCTCAATTGACCAGGAATGTTTTCAGTCCCTACACATCCATCAACATGCAAACACATTATGTGCAAAGACATCCAACTCATGCATCACAAACTGACCACAGACAGATTGCAATGTCCCATCACTCAACACAATACCCATTATACAACACATATCCTCCACAACAACAACAGTCAAACACCTGCATTCTTACAATAAACACTACTCTGTCCACTCCCACTAACACAACCTGCCATCACCCACACAACACAAAACCACACTATACATTTCTCTCAGCCTTTCAGATACACACTCCCTGTTCATGCTAACCAAAAACACTATCCTCTGTTTGCTCCAAACAGACCACCCTTCATCACAACAATGCCCAAACCCAGCCTTCCAACACACAATCTACAAACACCATTCCCCTCTCTTCACCAATTACACACAACCATACAATCCCCACACTTCACTCCACTGCACATATTACCTCTTCCAGTCATCACAACTAACACTAACTCCCCTGACACACATCCATTCATCTTACACACCTCATACATTTATCTCCAAAACACATCAACACCCCTTGTAACACTCTAACTCCACTCATCAGCACTAACTCACATGCACATCCCTCACCAAAAACAACTACATCAATATCCCCTCTCACTATTCCACAAAAACAATACAGACCACACACATCAGCATATCAAATCAACACAATCTTTCATTATACTTATCGTCACGCCCACTCCCACCCTCAGGACTACACAAAGAATACAAGTCCCGTCCTATCTTTACCCCTACTTTCTCACTCTTCACAAACACATATCACAAGCACCCCAACACAGCAACTTTCATTCACTCACCTCTCCTCCATTGCACAATTTGGGGCCTTACATCATGATCCACATGTTCCTCCACCACCCCTAACCCATACTCCATCCACACTAAACAGACACAAACAAAATAAACAACATGCCACTCTTAACAACCTCGCATCCCCTTGTCTATTACATAATAAGACTACCCTACAAAAAACAGTACACTCTTCATGTCTCTCAGCCACCAAGTCCACCACCCACACACACAGACCCAACAAATTGCCTCCTTAGCCTGCTGGAAGAGGAACACTATATTGAAAAGCAAGACTATTGTGAGCCTCACACAGTGATTACAACTAACAACACACCTGCTTCAAGCTCAAATTATACTGCTTCTTCTAAACAAAACAACACTGCCACTAACACACCTTTTTTAAACTGCCAGCTCATAAATGCTTGATCACTCTAAAAAAACAAGCACCACATCTACGACCTGCTCACAGACACACAACTTGACTTACTATTCATAACAGAATCTTGGTTGGGAGATGACATGGCCGCAGTGTTGCATGAAGCCCTTCCTCCGGGCTATCAAACCATCACACAAAACCGTATAGGCAAGAGAGGAGGTGGACTAGCTATTATATTCATACAGGCAATAAATCTCAGTAAAACAGACAACATTTCCATACAAGGTTTTGAAGCCCTCCTTACCAGATTGCACCTACTCCAACTTCCTCCTGTAACTTTCTCTTCCTTTACATACATCCACCTAACAACTCAACATTCCCACTTTTCTAGATACAATCTCAAACCTTATTACACTATACTCCAACCTATGCATTCTTGGGGATCTAAACATTTAGTTTGACAAACCCAATATGCCCCATCCAAAAGCTATCACCACTGGCCTAGTCGCATTGAACCTACATCAGATTGTACACAATCCCACACACATCGCTGGACACATCCTAGATGTCATTTTTGCTAACTAGTTACCGTTCATAGCATCACACCAATCACATGGTCAGACCACCATTTGATAATTTCCGACATAAAACTCCACAAATCAACACACCCCACAACTACTTACATACATGCACCTATCAACCATGGATCAAACTCAGTTTGGATGACTTAGAAACACAACTAATAGCCAACACAGATCTAGATACAATTAATTCTGTTCCAAAACTTTATGAGTGGCTACAGGAAGCTTTTGATATCCTAATACCACTCAGAAAAACTAAACATGACAAAAGAAAACCAACACCTTGGAGAAACACAGAACTTAAAAAGATAAAGCAACAAATCAGAAGGTTGCAGGGGACCTGGCTCAAAACAAACAACAGTCATGACAAACGGAAGCTACACAAACTTAACAGAATATACAAATCATCAATCACAAAAGCAAAAAAAAGGTACACCAAACACAGAATTCAAAATGCTAAATCTATAACCAAGGAATTTTATAACATTCTCAATGAATATCGAAAACCTACATGCATGGAAGGAAGTCACCCCACTACTCAAGATTTCACAAACAAACTGGCAACTCATTACACAACCAAGGCAGACACATTGGACTCCTATTTAAAACAGAAGAAAACGATCAGCACCAACCCCTTTCCTAAAATACCCTCTAAGAATCAACCAACCCAGCCTCTACAGTCCTTCCAACAAATACCCAAGGTGAATTTATTGATTTGGTCAAAGTAAGCAGGCCTTCCGGTTGCCTTTCTGACCCTTGTTCACCACAAATCTTCAAGAACATTCTTTTATCTTCTTCTGCTACCACATCTGTAAGAAGAATCATCAACAACTCTTTAACTACAGGAACTTTTCCTGTAGACCTGAAAAAGACATACATATGACTGTTATTAAAGAAAACAAACCTAGACCAACAGAACCTCAACAACTACAGACCAATCACAAATGGACCTTTCCTGGGCAAACTGATAGAAAGAGCAACATTTGCCCAGATGTCACAATTCATTGAAGACAATTCTATACTTTCAGACTTCCAAACTGGATTCTGCCCAGAAAGAGGAACTGAATCGGCACTCATAGCAATCTGAGATGATCTTAAAAACACAGTTGACCGCAATGGAGTTGCTGCACTACTTCTCTTGGACCTCTTGGCTGCCTTTGATATGGTTGACCATGACACCCTAATTCAAATACTCCACAAAGCCGGGATTCAAGGGACTGCTCTCGACTGGATTACTTCCTATCTTCAAAAAAGATCTAATATCTTTTACTCGCCCCCCTTCCCATCCAAACCCTACCTCACAAAAGCAGGGGTCCCCCAAGGATCAATCATCTCACCTTTGCTTCTCAACATCTACATGATATCATTACCGGAACTGATCAATAATTTTCATCTCACATGCTACAACTATGCAGATGACACACAAATACTACTTAAATTAGAATGCCCCAAAAACACTGAAAACTCAGAAATCTTCATTTGCCTCAGAGCTGTTGATCAGTGGATGACCTGGAGCCATCTCAAAATAAATACCTCCAAAACAGAAATACTCAAATGTGGTGACTGGAAATGTTATGACCCACTGTGCGCCTGGCCTGACGATCTCGGAGCACCTCCTCAATTATCCAAGGAAGTTAAAAACCTTGGAATCACCTTGTACTCCAAGTTAACTATGAATGCCCAAGTGGACAAATTAGCACAAACAAGCTTCATCACCTTGAAGACTCTACGACGCATCTTCCCCCACCTCGGATTTCCACACAAGGTGCAAGCTACTATCTCGCTTGTACTATCCAAACTGGATTATGTCAATGGCCTCTACCATGGATCATCTCTATCTATTATGAAAAAACTACAACGTATTCAGAACTCCGCAGCCAGGCTACTATTACATGTAAAGCCACAAGCCCACATCTCCCCTGCCTTGAGAGCACTACACTGGTTACCCGTTGCCAGAAGATGCACTTTCAAGCTGCTTTGTATCACCTACAAAGCTATACATGGAACTAGACTGCTTTTTATCGGAAACAAAATAACCAAATTCATTCAACAAAGAAACCTCCGCTCAAGATTGGCACCCCGCCTTAGAACACCACCATACAAGAAAAAGACTATAGGTGGTACATCCTTCTCCGTTCAAGCAGCCAAACTATGGTATTCATTACCCCCAATTATAAGAGCCACAGATAACTTTCTTGTCTTCAGAAAACTACTCAAGAGTTGGCTCTTTCCTTCATAACCACCATATTCAAACAACTATGGACTGCACATGCCTATGTTGATAAATATATTTTCTGATTATGTGTATATTTCTAGTATAGTTCTTTAGAAAATATGTATTGCTACTATGTCATAACAATAAACTACACACACACTCTTTAAACCTGTTTAACTAAGTATATTTACACATGGTTTTAAATATGTATTGTATGTACATATATGGGTGTATTCATATGTGTATGTATGTGTGTGTGTATGTGCATATATATATGTATGTATGTGTGTATGTTGTTCTGTTCTTGGCATGTTTGTGGGTCATTGCATGGCTCCTAGGTGGGATGTTATACTAGATATCTATGAATCCCTGCTCTCATCTTATATCACACTTATCTACCCATCATCATATGTCATGTCTCTACTCTCTACTCTGACTCATCCCAAATCCATTCTACTACTTTATTCTCCTAAATAACTCTGCCTCCGCTTCCACATCTACTTCACCAAACCTCACTTTACTACCATGACCTCCCAAACAACCCTACTAAATTTACCCTCATTTATCTCACCCTGCTACTATGATCTCCCTAACCCCTTCCACAGACTCTTCCCTCCTCCATCCTCCTTTACTCATCCCAAGCCTAAATCCTATTACCATATACTCCCAAAGAACACTTCTGGATTCTTTCCTCCTCCAACCCTCCATTACTCCAGTCAATCTAACTAACAAACTCTCACATCCGCGGATCAAATTAACTCATAATAATACTAAAACTGTACTTATATTTCCCGGTACTAATCCATCAATAATTCTTGTTGGGTTCCAGAGTAGCGTGCTACTCGCGGAAAAAAGCTTTGACGCCTTGTCAGGGGAAGTAAGCGCTATATAAATATTATTACAATACAAAACAATATCATAACTCTCAGTACGTTATACATAAATATAATAGATAGCTGATTTAGGACTTCTTCTGATTCCTTCTCAGGATAATCTTAAGATTAAACAGAACTCCTACAATCTATAGAAAAGATTAAGCTTAAATGATCAGGACAATTTCATGTTCATTTCCCCAAAAATACTTGACTTTGAAAATGCTTCTCAATATATAATGGGATTGCCCTTCAAATACCTCCAATCCTTTGTAAGGAAATCTTAGATTCATGTAGCAAGGTCCAGGCTGCAACAACTTTTGCCTAGAAAAGACGTTGTTGGCCATGAGGTAAATTATACCCATAACTCCAAGCTGGCGGATGTGTCTTCAAAGTCAAATACTGGGGGTAGTTTATAACCTCTTTGAACATGTAGTTCATTGACACAGTGCTTATGCCTTAAACATGCATGAGAAACCTCTCTCCAGGAAGCGCCAACACTCTGCAAGGAGCGCTTGCCTTTCTTTCTCTGAGTTTGACTCAGAGCAGATGAGCAAGTTAGGAATATTCAATCTCTGCACTCATCAATTCTTAAGTAGTATATATGTCTCTAGCCATGCTTAAGTAGTATGTATGTCTCCAACCATGCTTCCTGACATTACGTGTACCAAGTCATCGTCTTTCCCTGCTGCTGTAAGTCCAACTATGTCTTAAAATAAGAAAAGCAGATGGGTTTGCTATACTACAGCCAAAAAAGGAAAGCAACTGCTACTCCTGGCCCTGTGTGACAGGGGTAGGGCTGCCTGGGTTTTCTTAAGCACCACATCAATTGACATGAAAGACTACGGAATGAGAGTATCCATCTGCTGCAGAACATCAATTTTACACACAAAATCAATCACAAAAAGGAGTGTATACCTGGAGTAGATATAAAAAAAAAAGAAAACTGTTACCTTCTTGGAGTCCTCAGCTGGATCCAACAACTCAGACCCACAGGAGGGACCCAGTTGTGATGCAGATCATCCATCTGAATCATTTTTAGGAAGAGGCCAAAGGGGAAATGGAGAAAATAACAGATCATGGAATCAGTATTGGGGAGACAGTCAGACATGGATGTATCATTACAGTTGGGGATGATCCATAGATCCAAGTCCATTCACTTACTGACCTTCAGACAAACAGACAATACTGATTTTCAATTTAGAAAAGCATGTGTCACTCGCTGCTGAGATTTCCTGCTAAACAGAGGACTCTCATCTGTTTTCACAGAAAGAATAACTGTATTTTCTTATCAAACAGAACGTTTACAATTTTCCACAAAGGTCCCATAATTGATTCTGTACTGGGCCTCACACCACCATCTACCTTTTTCCCCAACTATGGGGATCCTACCTAAACTCCTTACATTCAAGAAGCCATTGAGGAAAGATAGTTCCATCCAAAAGCTTTAGCCGCTATAACATCAGTCTCCCACAGAGAAAAGCACAACAAGATATGAAACAGAATCCCTCCATTATCATAAAACCAGCAGACAAAGGAAGTGGAATAGTCATACAGGACATTGCTGACTGTAACTCTGAAATAACATAACAAATATCAAACACTAACCACTATATTAGACTCGCACATAATCCTCTTGAATCCATAAAAGACAACATTTTGATGGTCACCACGAGGTATGGTTGAAGGCTTCCTTAGTGAGAACGATTGTAAATATCTTACAAAACCTGCCCACATATAGTTGTTCTGTACGCTTTACCACCTGGGAGATGGAGTTTGTCTTGTTGCGCTTCCATCTTGGAACCTCTGGGTGAATACATAAATATCTTCATCAATACCCAATTAGAAACCTAGAAACCCATGTAGAGACTTTAGGTGCAATAGCACCTACATGATGAACCTTGTTGATGGCATGCTCTTTAATCCAGCGAACTAAATCTTAGTGACACTGGACATTCTCTCACTTTACACAAACATACCCAAAGAAGATAGTATTCAATGTGATTGAACAGCTAGTAAATACCCATCCAAAGACATCGTTATGGTTTGGGTAGATACCAAACCTACTTTTAAAGATTTTGTGGAATACCTAAACAATTTACAAAGGAGCTTAATGTTTACATGTACCTAGAACAAGACCAGATCTCCTTCTTAAATCTTATTATCAGGCATAACAAAGACAATTTATACACCACACTTTACCGTAAGCCAACTGAAAGAAATACTCTCCTAACATACAGCATTTTCTATCCTTTAAACCTGAGAGTTGAGCTGCTTTATGGAGAGTTCCTCAGTTTGCAATGAAATGGTGCATAGAAAATTGATTATTTCAGGGAAGCACACATATTACAGAACAAAGTACTGAAAAGGGGTTATCTACTCAACATTGTAAAGACCTTCCTGACAAGGGTGTGAAAAGGGTGTGGTGTAACTGTAGAGAAGAATTTCTACTATTGAAAACTAAAAAGACAAATGACAGGATGGTATGTGCAACCAATTTTGCCACCATCGGGACAAAATAGCAGCATCAATTAAAAAAAAACAAGGACATATAATAAAGAATTGTGATGCCACTTTGAATCCTCCCATGTTTGCATTTATAAGTGGCAAATATTTAGGATCATCCTTTCCATTCACCACAGGAAATGATTCCTACTGCAAATACAGTGGACAATATATGCAGTTTGGAACCAAAGAAAGTAATCATCATGTGAATAAATGAATGTTTATTCAGAAAAAATATTCTTCAACATAAAATTAAGCAGAACAATATTGGTGTAGTAAAACGTTGATAGTGCAAAGAAATTGTGAAATAAAATAATTTAATACATTCTACAAATGTGCCCCCTCTTAACTCCAGTTACTGGTACATAACTTAATTACAGGTTGGCTAGAAGCGCACAATGTTACCTAAGAGCCCTTCCTCTTTTCAACCTGTTTATTCATGGTAGTTTGATTTTGTTTCCACTGGCGCCATTCCTATCACTAGTTTGTTTTGGCATATGAAATTTTGAAGGTAAAAATCTCCAGAAATTTAACAAGCCTAATGTTCAGTATGGTTTTTCCTGGATTAAATGCTTCAGTTAAGGCTTGTCTGCATGATCTGATCCCTAATAAGTTTAATTCTTTTTTCAATAAACATCTTCTTTCAGTGGCCAAAGCTGGCCAAATGCAGACCACGTGCCCTAGGTTTTCTCCCACCAGATGACATAGGCGGCACTCATGGGTGTCTACTAGCATCCCATTCTTCCATTTTGGCATGAGGTCCAGCATTGGGACTTCACCCTGCCTTAGCTTTAGAAAGCATTGTTTGATTGTCAGTGAATATGGGGCAGCCATAAGTAGTGATTCTTTGGGAGTTTTATATAAATTGGGAATCAACCAACCATGCGACCTTTTAGCCAGAACTTCCCTGTCTTCTAACCAGCTCTATAATTTACTTAATTTATTTATCATGTGGAACTTTCATGTTCTTCAAATTTACAGCTAATACAAAACATGACAATATAAATGTGGAATTAAAGCATTTTCTAACTGTAATACAGCAAAAGGAATTTACTTCATAGGGTGCCCATTTGATGCATCTACAGAGGACAAATAACTCAACTGGAAAAAAGCACATTGGACAACACCATAGCAGGATTAGATGTAGAGTCACAAATGAACCTCTTGTCTCACATTATTTGGAGAAGGACCACACAGCAGATGACATTTAATGGCAAGTTATCAATGTTGTCCATCTTTCCAAGAGAGGCAGAGACCTTTCTTGCATCCTTCAAAAACTGGAATGCAGATGAGTAGTGAGATGTGACTGCATTGTGAAAGGACTGAATACAACAGAAGAATAGCTCAGGTTTGTGTCTTCACTAAATGAATAACTACAGTTGGAATCTATACCTTAGGACAATTCTGTCTGTGATCACACTGCGTATCATTGTCAAATGATGCATACAATGAGATAAATACTGCACTATGCTTCAATGTTGCTTTATTCTTGTGCATTAATGTGCAAACCTTAATGTAAGTGATTGTTTCAGTTGCTGTTATGATGCCACAGTTAAGATACTACACTATCCTATGTGGTTATCACTGGCTATGATGATCGATACCGATTTGCAAACCAACCTTCCCTCAAGTAATTTAGACTAATGAATCCTTTCCCTGTATCCCAAATGCACAATTATATGTAAAAGCCAACTGTCACCCATTGTTGACAGTGACAGTCTTCCATCTGGAATGCACATTGCGTTCCACGCCTTATTTCACATTTCATGTTCTTCAGACAGCAAGGAAGTTCCTCAAACAGATGAACATTCCTTCTGGCAGCAAAGCAGTCCTTCTTTTGAAACTTCCACAGGTCCAGGAGTATTCTGAATGTCCCATTCTTATACCTGATATCATCCTTTGTGTAGGGGAATTACCTGACATACCCCTAAAACTAGCTGTGCTCAGTTCTTCCCCTGGTCTTGGCTCAAAACTGTATTGGGAAAGAAAAAGCACAGCAGGCCTGGTGTCAGGTTACTTTGTGGGTGTAGCAGGCAGGGCTATTTTAAATGTAATCAGGCCAAGCGGCAGCTCCTTCCTAGCCATCCTATCAGGAAGGTCTTCTCCCTTCACACCTAGGTTTCATTTGTCTCACTGTCTAAAAGCAATACACAAACCCTGACAGCAGAGACTTTCACAGTCATGTTACCCAGGACACTGGTAGAAAGGCACAGTTGGTTAGGACAAGAAAGTGCAAACCTATGCAAAGTAATTGAAAAATCTGACTGCACCATGAAAGAGGTTTTCAAATTACAATTAATTTGAGTGTAAACATCATGTCTCCTTCTGTACTCATTCTTACTCATTCTGAAGTTAGCAATTACTAAATGTAAAAAGGTGCCCTGGTATTAATCAATGGGAGAGTTAGGCCTTACAGCAGTGTTTTTGACTGTCAGACAAAGTATAACTTAAACATGCATGCCCTTCTTATTAAATACCATGTACTCTGCTGAAGGAGTGGTAAGGGTCCACCTTAGAGGTGACTTATAAAAAGTAAGATTTGGGCCTGGCAAATGGTTGATTTTACCAGGTCAAAATAGCCCTGTAAAACTGCACTACAGGCTGCGGTGTCAGTCCTGAGACAGATTTTAAAAGGCTACCTTAGCGGGTGGCACAATGGGTGAAGAAGCTCACGAGTAGCCCATGAGCACATGTGGTACCGTATAGTAGGGACATACAAGAAAATTAAATGTACCAATCAGGAGTAAGCCAATTTGGCCATGTTTTAAGAAAAGAACACACACTTTATCACTGATTTGCAGGGAAAAGGTGTGCAGAGTTGTAAAAGCCAATAAAAACAAGTTCATAAAGGAAGGCAGAGGAATCTGCGATGACTCTGCAGAAAGGTCGAGTTCCAACACTTTCCATGTCTAATATTTTCCCTGATTCACCTACAGACACATTTACCCCTGAATGAGTTAAATATTTTATCTGATAGAGACTTCTAGCTGCAGCTTCCTTACCTTAGAATTCCCTAGCGTCCACGAATGTGGAGTTTTTTCTGAGCAGTACCCAGCACGCGCCGTTGTGCGCCTTCGTTTGGATCCGCGTGCGTCGACCAGCTCCGCGTGCGTCACCAGCGTCGTTGGAGCCGTCTATGACGTCACAGTTGTCTATATAGACGCCGTCTTGGTGCGCGTACGTCAGTTCTTTTCCTTCCGTGCCGGTTAAGCACAGTTCCGGAAAGAGCTACCCTTCTTCGACGGTTTGTCAACGCTTTTTTGACTGTTTGAAGTCATGTCTTCGAGAGAGACAGGGTTCAGGCCGTGTGGTGCGTGTCATCGCACCATGTCGGTGACGGACCCACACCGTGTTTGTCTTTGGTGCCTGGAGAAGGACCACGATTCCACCTCGTGCTCCGACTGTCGGGCCATGGTGCAGAAGGCCTTGGGGAGAGATCCCTTAAGCTTCTTGCGGCGCGACATTCGTCTTCGGTCAGCGCGACTCCGCGGAGGTCACGGTCCCGCAGTAGGAGGAGGTCGCAGCACCGCTCCTGGAGTCCCAAGTCCTCTTCCTCGCATTTCGAGGTCATACGAAGGAAAGGGCACAAGAAGAAGTCCGATGTCGACGATTCAGCCACCGGCGCCCACCGGTGGCAGCCCCATCCTTATTCCGGATGATTTGGAGCCGGAGCGACGTCGTACGACGTCGACTCCAACTTCGACGGAGCCAATTCAGCCCAGGTCATTGTCTGAGCATTATTTAGATCAGCCAGACGCAGGAAAGGAATGGGAGGGGTCTGAGGATGTGGATTACAACAGGACTGGTATGAGGATCTAGGGGAGGCCAACGGTCTGGACACGTCTCTAGATACTGGTATGCTCTCTCCTCCTAATGTGGCTACGGAGGAGGGTGCTTCTTTTGCTATGGTGGTGCATAGGGCAGCTGAGGTCTTGGACCTAGATTTGCCTACAGTGCCAGTCAGGATGAATATCCTGACAGAAGTGCTTCAGCCGGGGGTGACAACATCAGAGCCGATGTTGCCCTTCAATGAGGCTCTGACAGACGTCCTTCTGGGTACGTGGTCCAAACCCAGTCCAGGGGCTCCTATGAATAGGACGGTCGGCCGCCGCCATAGACCCGCTCCGAGCGACCCTAGTTTTCTGACACAACACCCCACTCCTGAGAGCTTGGTTTTCCAAGCCTCTACTTCCCGTGGTGCCTTCCTTTCCACTCCCCCGGATAGGGAATCCAAGAGGCTGGATCAGCTTGGAAAGAAGATGTTTTCTTCCACCAGCCTGTCATTGAGGTACGTAAACATCTCTTGCCTATTGGGCCGTAATTCCCATACTTTATGGGATACGGTGGCACAGGTGCTGCCCCAGGTCCCGGAGGGCATACGGGACACTCTCACCCAGGCTGTCAAGGATGGGAGAGATGCAGCCAAGTTTACGATCCGGTGTGGTTTGGACACGACCGACTCGCTGGGCAGAGCGATTTCACCATCAGTGGCCCTACGTCACTATGCCTGGCTACGTTCTACTGGTTTCTCATGGGATGTCCAGTCCAGCTTGATGGACATGCCCTTTGATGGCTCTCACCTTTTTGGCGAAAAGGTAGACTCCATGCTTGAGAGGTTCAAGGATTCTCGAGCCACGGCCAGATCCTTGGGCCTTTCAGCGCCAGCACGACAGCAGTCTGTCTTTCGTCCCTTTCGAGTCTTCCGAAGGGGCGTGGTACCACGCCAGCCACAGTCCAGCCACCGTCCTCAGGCTTCACAGCATCCCGGAAGAGGACGTGGTCGTGGTACCATCAGACCCAGAGGGTCTGGCCAGAGGTCGGCTGCCACACAGCCCCCCTCCACTGCGCCCAAGCCCTCCTAGTATGGTTCTGTGGGATCACGTCCGTCCAGTTGGAGGGAGGATTCGTTTTCATCTCCCTCACTGGCTTTCCATCACCACGCACAAGTGGGTCCTGCAGATCATACGAAAGGGCTACTCCCTTTCCTTCCAGTCTTTCCCTCCTTATATCCCTCCGACAAAGGACTGGCTGATGGAGGACCATCTAGCTTTGCTCGGCGAGGAAGTTACGGCTCTCTTGGCCAAGGGAGCCATGGAAAGAGTGCTGATATCAGAAGTAGCCAGTGGTTGTTATTCCCGCTACTTTCTGATTTCCAAAAAGAACAAAGGCCTTCGCCCTATCTTGAATTTAAGGGATGTCAATCTCTCCCTCAAGAAGGAGAAATTCAAGATGCTCACTCTTGCTCAGGTTTTGTCTGCCCTAGACCAAGGAGACTGGATGGTAGCGTTGGATTTGCAGGATGCGTATTTCCACATTCCTATCCTGCCAGAACACAAGCGTTACCTGCAGTTCAAGGTAGGCCACGAGCACTTTGAGTTTACTGTCAGTGCCCCTCGGGTGTTCACAAAGGTGATGGCGGGTGGTGGCAGCTCATCTGCGCAGGTCAGGGATTTCAGTCTTCCCCTACCTGGACGATTGGCTGTTGAAGGCTTCTATGCCCCAGGCTCTCGTCACCCACCTCCAGACAACGGCAGACCTCCTGCATTTGCTGGGGTACACTATAAATGTGCCGAAGTCACACCTGACTCCCTCTCAGAATCTTACTTTCATCTGAGCTGTTCTGGACACAGTGCAGTATCGGGCTTATCCTCACAAACAATGGGTCCAGGATATTCAGGTTATGATACCGATGTTGCGGCCTCTATCCTGGATTTCAGTGAGACAGACTCTGAGGCTGTTGGGACTCATGGCATCCTGCATCCTATTGGTCAAGCATTCCAGATGGCACATGAGGGCTCTGCAGTGGGACCTGAAGTTCCAATGGGCACAGCGTCATGGAAATCTTACCGACGTGGTTCAGGTCTCGGAGGGGACTGCAAAAGATCTGCAGTGGTGGTTAGTGAACTGCGATTGAGTCAAAGGCAGACTCCTCTCCCTTCCCCAACCAGATCTAACGGTAGTGACAGATGCGTCACTTCTGGGATGGGGCAGCCATCTGGAGGAGGTGGAGATCAGAGGTCACTGGAATCTGGGCTCCACATCAACTTGCTGGAGCTTCGGTCGATGCAGCTAGCATTAAAAGCATTTCTTCCTGTTGTGAAAGGGAAGGTGGTAGAGGTGTTCACGGACAACACTACCGCAATGTGGTAATGCAACAAGCAGGGCGGTGTGGGGTCGTGGACCCTTTGTCAAGAGGCTTTATGTCTCTGGACATGGCTGGAACAGCAGGGCATGACCCTGGTGGTTCAACACCTGGCAGGTTCTCTGAACGCCAGGGCAGACGAGCTACGCTAAAAAAATGCTTAGAGGATCACAAATTATGTCTACATCCGGAGGTGGCGCAAGGACTATTTCAGCAGTGGGCATAGCCTTGGTTAGATCTGTTTGCCTCCGTAGAGAACGCGCAATGTCAGCAGTTTTGCGCGTTGGAGTTTCCAAGGGGGCTATCGCTAGGCGACGCATTTCGTCGCAAGAGGAGTTCAGGCAACCTGTACGCCTTTCCACCTATACCACTTCTGCCCAGAGTTCTCAAGAAAATCAAGAACGACCGGGCCCAAGTAATCCTAGTGGCTCAGGATTGGGCACGGAGAGTTTTCTATCCAGATCTTCTCAAAATGAGCATCGGTCCTCCAATCAGGCTGCCTCTTCGGGAGGATCTTCTGTCGCAGCAGCAGGGGAAGGTTCTCCACCCGAACCTGTCAACTCTGCGCCTTCATGCGTGGAGATTGAGCGGCAACAGTTGATGGTTTATGACCTCCCTCCCGAGGTCTGTGATGTCATTCTGCCAGCCAGGCGTCCCTCTACATCTCGATCTACGCCTGCCGTTGGAAACGTTTTTTTTCATATTGTACAGAGAGGTCTATTGATCCTCTTTCTTCTTCTCTGTCTAACATCCTTTTGTTTATATTGTCTCTCGCCCAGCAGGGTTCCTCCTTGGGGACTCTCAAGGGCTATCTTGCAGCCTTATCGGCTTTTCTTCAGTTGCCCGATCAACCATCTCTGTTTAAATCACCTATAGTACAGAGGTTTTTGAAAGGGCTTGTGCATCTGTTCCCACCTGTGCCTTTCGTTATGCCCCAGTGGGATCTTAATTTGGTTCTTAGCTTCCTTATGTGTGCTCCCTTCGAGCCCTTGCATAACTGTCCTCACTGGCTGCTCACTATTAAAACAGCCTTTTTGCTGGCAGTTACATCTGCCAGGAGAGTGAGTGAGCTGCAGGCTTTATCTTCAAAGCCACCTTATCTCATGAGATATCCTGACAAGGTAGTGTTAAGAACTCGTGCCTCTTTCCTCCCCAAGGTGGTGACCCCTTTCCATCTGGGTCAAAATATCACCCTGCCCACCTTCTTTGCACCACAGCGTCCCTCTAAGGAAGAGGAACGTCTCCATCGGCTGGGCCCAAAAAGAGCGTTATCGTTCTACCTTGACCGTACTAAAGAGTTCCGGGTGGACGACCAACTCTTTGTGGGGTACGTTGGTGCAAAGAAGGGTCGGGCAGTGCAGAAACGATCCATTTCGCGCTGGGTCATTCTCTGTATAAAGATCTGCTATGCTTTGGCAAAGAAGCAGCCTCCCGAGGGCTTGAGAGCTCATTCTAATAGGGGGAAAGCTGCTACCACTGCGTTAGCACGTGGTGTACCAGTGATGGACATCTGTCAGGCTGCAACGTGGGCTTCTTTGCACACATTTGCAAAACACTACTGCCTGGATAGCCAGGTGAGAAGAGAGGGGCATTTTGCCCGGTCTGTTTTTCAGGACTTCCCAGTGTAAAAATCTCCTTCAGACCCACCGCCAGGGGTTATAGCTTGGGTATCTATTCTAAGGTAAGCAAGCAGCAGCTAGAAGTCTCTATCAGATGAACAAGTTATTTACCTTCGGTAACGAGGTATCTGGTAGAGACTCTATCTAGCTGCAGATTCCTTACACCCACCCAAGCCTCCCCGCTCTACGGATATTTTTTAATACAGATATATATATATATATATATATAAATATATATATATACACATATATATATATTTATATATACATATGTATACATATGATTTTGGCATTTTTTCCTTTCTTAAAGGCATGAAAGAATTGTTACTTCAAACAGTCAAAGAGATAAAATCCATAACTGTTGGTTCTTCCATGACTCTGCACTTCTGACGTGGGAAGTTGTGGAAAAGAACTGATGTGCGTGCACCAAGACGGCGTCTATATAGACAACCGTGACATCATAGACGCTCCAACGACGCTGACGACGCACATGGAGCTGGTCGACGCACTCGGATCCGAACAACGCCGCCCGACGGCGCATGCAGGGTACTGCTCAGAAAAAACTACAGATTCAAAGCTAATGCCAGGGAATTCTAAGGTAAGGAATCTGCGGCTAAATAGAGTCTCTACCAGATACCTCGTTACCGAAGGTAAGTAACTTGTTTGGTTCTGCCTGGTGTACACCTCTGTGTGAGCACCCCCGTACTTATAGGTTCAGTACTATCACTTTACAAATTGTTGGCCAACAAAGAATGCCACTAACAGAACCATTTATCATGGTCAATACCTGACTTAATTTCCAGCATCCTACTAGAATTATCCATCTCTCAGTATTCCAGTCCTGATGAGACCCTTTTACTAAAAGAAGGGTTGAAACATTATAGACATAGTTACAAAAAATAAAGTAAAGGCAACCTTTTTTTAATTCCAGGCAGAGCCATATATTGATTATGGGCTCCCTTAAATTGAATGTTATTGTTTGTAAACACACAGTCTAACATTTTCACCGCTTGTATTTTTTATGTTGTGGGTTTAATTTTGCTCACTTGGGGCACATTGCACTGAACACGCGGCAGGCATTCCCAACAAACTCCCAAACACAAACAGATGTGGTTGTCTCCCCCAACATAACATTCCTCCTTTACCCAAACAAAAACAAAAGAGACAGGAAAAACGACAACAACATATCCAAAACACCACTTGGCAAAAGGACTCAGACACTGCGCGGGCTTAGCCTAGCGGCCAAAAGTGAAACCAAAAAAAACCCAGCAACTTTATTACAGCACAAAGTCCTTTAGTTTTGTCTAAACCATTGGCCTCAGATGATACCTCTGGGGAACACTCTTGTTTTCTTACGACTCACTGTTGTCCATGGAAAGGTCCCCTTGTGAAGTAGTCTCTTGTAGATTGGGTGACATCATCACTATTTGCTGCTCTGCTCAATCAGGTGAACAGGAAACTGATTCCCCAGCACGATCATCATCCGGATCAATTTGATCTGTGGATTCCACATCCTTAAAGAACAATATGTTCCTTGTGACCGTCTCATTGCCCTTCCAAGCAGTGACCATGGTGCCTTTTACCTCACTCACTTTCCAGGGCTCAATCTCAAATGGCAACCTTAATTTGCTTCCTGGATGCCGGTTTCTCACGAGTACCAAATCATCAATGTGTAGATCATGTCGCTGTGCATGCCTTTTCCTTGAGATGCGATCTTTCTTAGCACTGCGTTGACATTATGCTTCCGCTGTTTGGCCTCGCACCACTGAGGGTTCTCCAACATGGGGAATGGTGTCGCCTACCATCTAGTTCATGCATAGCGTGCTGGATTACACTTTGGTGGTTGTATGTGGAGTAAGAGGCTATTCCCAGGGAAAAGCATACAGGGCATACTGCATACTCCATATTCTGACCATTGGCCACAACAATTCTCAGTGTCCGAATGAAGTGTTCATCTTCACTGCTTGCTTGCGGCCAACTGGGCGTGATTTTACTGTGAAGAATCCCTCGGGAAGCTAAGTATTCTGCAAAGTCTTCACTTGAAAACAGAGGACCTGGAGTTCATGTGGCAGTACATGAGTGGTCATAATTTTCTCCAAATGAGGTATAGTCTGGGTCGCGGTCATTGAATCTAAGATTGCTACTTCCGGATATTTTGAGAAATCATCTATTATCACTAACATATGGCAACCATCCGGGAGACTCACAAAGTCTGCACTTGCCCGGTACCACGGAACGGAGGGAATGGACTCCGTAATAATGGGTGCTGGTGGCTTAGCTGGACCAGCCGCTTGGCACATGAAACATTGTCTCACAATTCGCTCAATCTGGTCATCCAGGCTGGAGAACCATACTTTGCACCAAAGTCTAGCCTTGGTTTTTACTACTCCTTTGGTGAGTGGAGTATGCAAGGTCCACAACTTACTTCTGCAATGAGGTGGGAATTACCAGTCAAGGGCCTCTTAGTAGACATCCTTCTGAAGAAACAGTGAGCTCCTGCTTTTCATGCTGCTATGACGGTAAAATCACACAAGCCTCTGTTGTGCGACCGGACACATTGTGAATCAGTATATGCCAGTTCCCTGAGTTCACTGCTGATATGGCTAATTGCAGACACTCATCTGACTCAGTTTCCTTTTTAATGTCAGCCAGAGAGATGGGTAATGGCCTGGAGCATTCCACCACCAGCATTACGTACTCCTCCACATCTTCAGCATCAGCCTTTTCACTGATGGTGGCCTGGTCGTGCATGTCGGACAGATAGTCCACCAGATTCTGAGATCCTGGTCGAAACACAAGTGAGAAACAGTACTCTTGAAGCTGAAGGATCCACTTCTCGATCCTGGAGGTGGTTTGGATGATAGACCATTTAATAGGGGTTGAGCGGGCTAGCGATCCATGTGAACGATGAATGGCTGGCCGTACAGATAAAGATGGAAGTGGCGACAACCCCAATGAACCGCAATTGCTTCCTTTTCAATATATGAGTATCGCTGCCCCGTGTCTGTTACAGCTCGACTAGCATAAGCTACGGGGGCCCATTCTCCGTCCTCTCTTTTCTGAGACCGAACAGCTCCAAGACCAGTGTGGCTGGCATCCACTGACAGTTCTGACTCCTTGCCTGGGTCAAAGTAGAGTAGGGTGGTGTCTGCAGATAGAGTATTTTTCGTGGCTTGGAATGCCTCCTCCTGGGCAGGTCCCCATTCCCTTATTCAGTTCTCGGCGCAGGGCTGTAAGAGTGGTCAAATTCTGGATAAATCGCTCACAATAGGTGACCATCCCCAAGAAACTTTGGACACCGGAGACAGTGGTGGGTGTGGGAACAGATTGAATGTCTTGGACTGTGGCGGGATCAAGCATGACCCCGCTCTCAGAAAACCAGTACCCCAAAAAGGCAATCTCCTTCTGGAGAAAAGCACATTTCTCACAGTGCAGGGTGAACCCATTTTACTGTAGTAATTCAAAGGTTGCCCTCAGTCTGTCAAGATGCTCCTTTACAGTTGGTGCATGTACTAAAATATCATCACTGACGTTGGTAACTTCATCTAGTCCAGTCAACACCCCTCGCATAATGTCCTGAGATACTTCTGTGGCACTTAACACTCTGAAACTGAGCCGCTTATATCTTCGTAAACCAACATGAATAGAGAATTTGTAATGGCTCATTACTCTGGAGAAAATAGCAGCTGATAGTATCCTGCTTTGAGGTCCTTTTTTGAGAACCATTGTGACCCACACACTTCTGCGACAATGCAATCCATAGTGGGCATCAGGTGGAGCTCAAATCGGATGGCCATGTTGGGTAGACACATGTCAACATAGATCCTGACCTCACCAGGTTGTTTAGGTTTGCAAACAACCACGATCAGTGACACCCAGGGCGTTGGGCCTTCTACTCGTTCAATCATATCCGCTTGCTCCAGCTTCCTCAGCTCTTCCTCAACCTTGGGGAGTAGATGAAACGTGACACAATGATGTTTCAGTGCACTGGCCTGGATGGATTAATTGATGTGGAGTTGTATAAGTCTGTCTTTGAGTCATCCAGTGCCGTCAAACAGAGGCAAAAATTCAACCACCAAGTCGTCCACAATCCCCAGGTGTACAGTGAAAGCAAATACAATTGAGTACTTCCGCTGTTCTGCAACTGAGCAGCATCCTGGATCAAGTCTTGGTCATATACACCTTGGCCTGTGCCGACTGCGACTCATGGGATATTTCCGCTGTGAATGCCCCTGCAAAAGCATAGACCTATATGGCTGTGGGATGTAGGTTTGGTTGTATCCGGAGGGTCTGCAACACTGATTACACCAAGATGTTTATGGGCGCTCTGGTGTCAACAAGGGCCTGAATCCGATGGCTCTTGAAAGTGATGGGGCACTTTAGGATATGCCGACGAGGTTGTCCTCCTGGCAGCAGAGCATGAATGATGTGTACTGCTCCTTCCACATCATCACCATCGTCCATGTTGTCCTCAGCCTCTTGGCTCATCGCAGTTTGTGCGATGTTAACTGACTTTGACTTTTGTGTCTTTTGAGATGCAGCTGAGTGGCAAACCTTTGCCAAATTATTTAACTTGTTGTAGTGGGAGCACTGTTTTCCTTGTGCCGGGCATAACCTCTGATGAGGGTAGGGTCCGCCGCAGATATAACACGCTCTGGCATTAGCAGCAGGTTTAGGAGGTGTCTTCCTTTTTCTGTACCCGTTGATTTCACAGCATTGATCGGCTCAGTCTTTGTTTGCTGCTGTAAAGCCACTTCCATGAGCACAGCCCACACCTTTGAAAGTTCCTTTCACTGTCCCATGTGAGCATGTCATTCATGGACATTCCAGGCACCTGCAGGATGCTCTCCCTCAGTTTTACAGAGTGGTACTCCTGTATGAATTGTTCACAAATTTTGGCATCGGTGTTGGGCAGCGTGCACATGCTGTCGAGTTCCTTGAGTCGTACATAGAAAGTGTCCATTGACTCATCAGGAAGCTGCCTGGCTTGGCGTTCGAGAAACCGCTCATAGTCTGGGTTATGAGTGGTTCGAGGTGTGCAGTGAGGGTCCATTTCAAGGTTTGGTAGGTAAAAGGTGGACCTTCTTCGACTACTGACTTCCCTAGCTTGTGGATGGTGGCGGCGACTAGGTGTAGGAGCATGGGGCTTTGTCTAACCCTGTCACGGCAAAGTAGTTCTCCAACCCCTCCACCCAATCTTTCCATCTGGCTGCTTGCGCAGAATGGGAGCCTTCCACTATGAACGGCTTGAGAGCGGGATGGAAGTCATAATGGATCATACCCGGTCTTGCAGGTAAGACAAAATCTTTGTTCAAGGTGGTGGATGAACTACTGCACCTCCTGCTGCCTGCTTAGACCACCAGTAAGGAGAGTTGTCCCTTTTGTTTTGGTATGATGTGGAAAACCTAGGCCTCATGCACAGGACTGGAGCTGGTCATGAACAACAGGGTGAGTTATTGGCTGACATATACAGACAGGGAGGCTACCTGTTGTAAGCAGTACTGCTGAGTTTAGATGCTTTGTAGCCATGAATGTATCAAAACCAGTTGTTTATCCCCTTCTCTTTCGCTTCTTTTAAAAAAAATTACATTTCCTTTAATAATATATATAGATACATATATTTGCATGAGTCACCGATATTCTGTCAATATCACCATGCTAGGCACTGGGGAAGACTCACATTTAACAGTTTGCAGCATGGTCATCTCACAGCATGGTGATAATGCAGCATGTAAATATCTAGAGGGCCTCAGGGCAGTGGGTGGACTTTCTTCAGGATGAAGATGGCTGAGGATGTTGTCACTCCAGAAACAGCCCGCCGGGAGGCATGAGCAGTTGTTTTTACTGCAGAATGTGAGGTGACACCGAGAGCAGCAGGCAAAGCTCTCATATGTAGCAGGAGCAATGCGCGACACGGACTGTGTCGACAAGAGCATTGAACGGTGGAGGGGCCACAAAGGTGCGGAGGAGTGCACACTGGGCTAGGGAGTGAGGAGGAACCACTCCCAGCTTGTTGCCAGTTTGTTGTGTCCTCTCCTTGAGGAACTATGTGGCGCTCGCTTGATGGCAGTAACGGTAGGCAACACACACTAGTGATCAGCTGTTTTGACCACGGGGTCCAGGCCCAGGGCCATTTATTACGTTTTCCCCATGTCACGTCCTGGGCAATACCAACATGCCCCGCACGGCAGGGCATTCCCAACAGACTCCCCTCCACTACACAAACATTTGGGGTTGTCTCCCCCAATATACCATCATCCACCACCAGACACTCACTGCCTCTTTACCTCAATCATGAAGGTTCCTTTTCATCCCTGCTTTTTCCTCGTTGACAGTTTTCCTATCATTCTTATCCTCGTTCTTTTACCCTTTTGTGTTTTTCTATCTGTTGCACTGAAACAAAGGGCCTGATTTAAAGTTTGGCAGACGGTTTACTCCATCACAACGTGTTACAATTCCCTTAGGCTATAATGGGATTGTAATATGGCAGACAGGTTATCTGTCACGTTTGTGACGGAGTAATCCTCTCTGCCAAGCTCTTAATCAGGCCCTAAGTCTGCTGAGGAAACATAAGTACCGGTCCACAAGATTATGTGCCATTGGGACCCACCTGCAAGCTCCATTAAGCACTACCTCAAAATAGAACTAGTGGAGAGAAACACTTTTAATAATTGGTGACACTGTACAACAAAATGCATGATTCCATAACTACGCCAGCTGGAACTTTTTGTTGTCTAAAGCCACTACAGTGGTTACATTTGCAGACTTGTGTTACGAAGCTATGTAAAACAAGCATTGGCAAAGCCAGTAGGTTTGGCTGTACTCAGCAGGCATGGAGACAGGTTCTCTGTGACCTGCTTCTTTCTGTCCCTTCTAACTGGCAGCCTGCTGTCTGTTGAGGCAGATGGGTATATGCGGGTAGATTGTGTGTGATACTCACTGCTGCCACCACTACAGTGCCCGGCCTGTGTGCTTGGGGGAGGGCTATCACTGTTGCTGGGAATACTGTACCTATAATGTGCTTAAGGGAAGCTTTCACTGAGACTTATCAATTGTAGAAATGGAGGAGGGGTGGTGCTACAGTGCCAATAGTCCTGCACTTCTCAGAAGCACTAAGGGGCATATTTAAGAAAAATGGCACTGCACCACTTTTCTTGTACACCAGAGCGCCCCCCCCAAACCCCACCATGTGTGCACCACATTTAAAATACGGCACACCATGGTGGTAGTTAAGGGACTAGCGTCAGAATTTTTTATGCTAGTCTGGTGCTTTGTAGGATTAGCATAAAAAATTCTGATGTAAATTCTTCAAAACACCCAGAGTCCCATTGTAACTAATGAAAGCCTCACTTTAACGCCTGCTCTGAGCAGGCATTAAAAGTGCTGAAACAAATGGCCCAAGAATATCTGTTAGATTTCCTTGCGCCATTTTTTTGGTCCCCCTTTGCATACCTTATGCCTGGTGCAGGCATTATGGAGAGCAAAGTGTTACAAAGTGCAAGCATTGCGCCACTTTCTAAATATGGCGTGGCGTTTTGGCCTTATAAAGCCACATTAGCATAAGAAAATGACACTGTTGGAATGGCGCTAGGCGTTCTTAAATATGCTCTAAGCATTCACACAACCACATAGAGGGGGTACACTCCGAAGTGTGTATGCTAGAGTTTCAAGTGTCCATAAACATGCTCCCTAGACCTATCCCACTCAACCCCAGGTTCTTCTAAACTGATTCATAGTTCAACGCTGACCAGGGAAGGCAAGTTTTTGAAAACATGGACTCTTTCAAGAGTCCACAGCATCTTTTCCATATTTGAAGGGAGCTCAAGCAGGGAATCATGAAAGGGGCTCTCAAAAGATGTAACAAAGCATCAAAAGCTTAGCAGTGGACATCAACGCATAAGTAAAATCAAGAACATGATTGCATCACAAATTAAGCTCAGGTTAGAAAGGTAAGTTATTAAAAGCAAAATAAGGATTTGTATTGGGTTATTAAACACAGGAATGATTTTCAGCCCATTTTTTCCTACAAACTTAAATGAAATCCATTTTTTTAATTTCTCGACATGTTCTCCAAAAAAGGAAAATGTCTAGAAGCCCTCAGTGATGGTTCTCAGAAATTGGCATATTTGACCATGCAGAGTTAGATCTTTATTACATCTAAAAGAAGTATCCAGTAACCAACAATAACCAATAATTTTGGACTAACGACTAACCTTAGATTTCACAGCAGCACGCTTAGCATAGTATCGTGAAGCCCTTCAATGCCTCATAATGGGTAGTAAGTGCTATATCAATGCAATTACAGTACAATACAAGTAAAACCCATAACTCCTCAATCCATATTCAGGGCCTGAAACATTTACCAACTGCTCCTCAGCACTGACCTCCAATGAGACACAATTTAAATAAATCACAGAGAGGCTTAACGTGTTTAAGGATATAAATGGAGGGCTTGCAGGGGTTCCATTTAGTGGGTTATATGGATAAATACAGACAGAAATATTATTTAAAAAATACCATAAAAATGGGAGCCCTACCTATAATCTCTATTAGATTGAATTTCACCTTGATTATTTGTGAACATGTTCAAACATAATTTTTAGGTCTTTGCTAGAGAGTGCATGTGCTGTCTAGAAGAGACTGTTATATTCAAGATGTGGGCTTTCACCCGCCCCCTAGGACTCCCATTTTCTGGCTCCACCATTGCTCTCATATTCTTTCTCCCCATTTATCCATGGCATGCATGCGTCATGCCTATTCTTATGTTTATCCCTCCCCGAGACCATGGACCAAGTGCTAGTATCCATCCACTGCTCACATTTTATTAACATTTTAGGACGTATTTGTTTCTGTTTCTTTGTTTTTGAGCACTTCATGAGTGTTAATGTTTTCACTCACTTCATTCTGCGTTTGCTGTTGCCTCTTTCATTATTGTTCCAAGAGCTTCATTTCTGTAAACAGGCCTGTTAATCGTGTTCTTATCTCATCACATTTTCTGTACATTCGGGGTCAGTGACTGTCAAATATCAGATGCTGTTTCCTGAGGGCACCTGTTTACTTTTCTTTCTCTGACTCCAAAGTGAGAGGATTAATTTTTTTGTTAATATCCCGATGTTGCTTACCCATTCCACAACCTCCTCCTTCTTCACTTCTTGATCTGTCCTCCCCCCCTCATCGCTGCGTGCCCTTTCCGTCAATCATTGCTTGCCCCATTTTACTCACCCTGTCGCTGCTTGTTAATGCTTATTATTCTTCAGTGCTGCTGAAGACTCGTACTGCAGCATTTCCTGAGCTTGAATCTACTACTCCGCTCCTATCAGTCCCCCACAGCCCTGGGTCATTGCATTTCCCTTTCACACCTGAGTTTCTCAACAAAGGAAAAAAGTGATCTAATTTCAGCAATGCTCCTTTTACAATCTGCAACTCTTAGTGCTTGATTCATGTCTGCTTTTTTTCTTTCACAATCTGCAACCTGTTTGCATGCTTCTTCATGGAGTTGCAATACAAACAGACTGCAAAGCCTATAGTGTCAGGAGTCTCAAACACGTAGTGACTGGAGGGCAAATCTGTCTGTGGCCAGCAGTTCAGTTAACTTCCACTTCAAGATCTCAAGCAGCGCTTAGCCAACATTTGAGCTCCCTCTAGCACTTCAGCTATACACAATATGCCCACCCTTTATTACCATGTTGACACAAGTAGGTGGACGTCCGCAATGCTATGCATAACCAAATGAACGTAAGGGAAAGGCACCCTGATTTATACCACGCTTATTATTAAAGAAAAACAATGCAATGCATGCAGAGTCAGCTGTAAAGGCAAGTTCCTTTGTTTTATGCCTTCTTTGCATGCCAGTCGCAGCTGTAATGCCAATTTCACCATCTCCCTTATCTGTATTGTAGTCTTTCTCCTTCATCACTCTCCTCATCTGTTTCTCAATCAATCAATCAGTACTTGTAGAGCCCGGCTTATCACCCGTGGGGTCTCAAGGCGCTGTGGTGGGCATGCTGATCATTTGAAGAACCAGGTCTTGAGATCCTTCTTGAATTGCTTCAGTGATGCAGCCTGTCTGAGTTTCAGAGTTTGAGAGGGAGCGTGTTCCATGTCCAGGCTGTGAGGTAGGAGAAGGATCTGCCTCCAACTGTGCTTTTCTTGATTCTGGGGATGTTGGTGATGGCAAAATGGGAGGATCGGAGTTGCCTGGCGGGGTGTAGAAGGTCAGGCGATGGTTGAGGTAGTTTGGTCCAATGTTGTGAAGTACATTATAGGTGTGAGTCAGTAGCTTGAAGGTGATGCGTTTGTTGACCAGGAGCCATTGGAGGTCTCTGAGGTGGGCGGAGATGTGGTTGTGTTGGGGGATGTCCAGGATGAGTCTAGCTGCTGAGTTCTGGATTCTC
This sequence comes from Pleurodeles waltl, assembly GCF_031143425.1. Taxonomy (NCBI): domain Eukaryota; kingdom Metazoa; phylum Chordata; class Amphibia; order Caudata; family Salamandridae; genus Pleurodeles; species Pleurodeles waltl. The sequence continues at coordinate 697,325,813 of NC_090442.1, read as the reverse complement.
TGTAGTCTTGCTTGTAGCTTCTTTGTGATGTCGGTGTAGAGTGCATTACCAAAGTCCAATTTACTGCTGACCAGGGTGTGGGTGACCGTCCTTCTAGTCTCAGTGGGGATCCACTTGAAGATCTTTCGAAGGAGCTGCAAGGTGAAGCAGGCTGAGGAGACAGTGTTGACTTGACAGGTCATGGAATGCATTGAGTCCAGGATGATGCGTGGTCAGTGGGGATTGGAGTGATTCTCAGGGTGGCTGGCCAACAGGAGTCATGTGAGGTGGAGGAGGTGGAGTAGAGTATGAGGATCTCTGTCTTGTAAGTACCTGTCTTATCTACCCTTCCTCCCCACACTCCTGCCTATGATTGTGTTGGTCTTTTCCCCACCTATCTGCCTGCCTTTAATTACATTTAATCGCTGTGTGACGTTTTTCTCCGCCATACCAAGCCCAGTTTACACCAAGCTTCTGTTATAGTCCATCTGTATATATACCAGACAGAGTCAGCTGTAAAGGCATACTCCCTATGTTTTATGATTAAAAAACATTGACATTCAGAATACTAATTGCTCTTGGAGTGCTGTGATCTATTGACTTTGTCAATGTGTGTTATAACTTACATGTAGGTTAATTCAGGAGATATACTCATGGGCACTTAACTCACATAAACCACACACAGCCAGCACACACAATGCCTAGAACATAACCAAGAGACACATTCTTTCACATTTGCAAAACATTTTAAATCCAAACAAGTTGTCTCTCACACACATGCCCAACACACACACACACACACACTCTCAAATAAACATACATGCAAAATAGTATTCAAAGCATTTACACTAGAACAAGGGTGCAAGTTGGTCAAGAGGAATATCATGTGCATTGAACCTCTGGGACAAGATTCGAACCTTGCTCATAAGCAATGCTGTCACATGAGTCCTTTTTCTATCAAAAACTATTTCAAGCTGTGGTTTGCAGATTGCATATGGAGCTCTGCAGCAGATTAATCATCCACTGAGTTATCATGCTTGGAACGGAAGCTGTGTTCTGCATGTTGCAGATAAAACTTTACAATACAGCCATTAGCCTTCTGAGATGCTTCACTGGGGATGGAAACTGTTGGTTAGAGATTGCACACATAGCTCCTTTGCAGATGTTTGAATCCACTGAACTATTCTACTCAGATTGAAAGCTATGACTTGCTGGTTGCATAAAGCTGTGCAACAAATAAATTAACAAACAAAGCCATTGTGCTGGGACTGGAAGCCCTGGCCTACAGATCACTGTAGAAGATACATTAATCCACTGTGCTCTTCTACTTGCATTGAAACTTGTGATCAGTCTGCTGTGGTATACAGCAGATGTGTTATGCCAATGAGCTGTATTCAGGTCCACAGGAATGATGAGATTCTGTGGACATTTTATTTTATGAGTAATTATGGCTTTTTAGCGTTTACTGTGCACTCTAGCTTTCACTGCATAATTCGCAGATTTCAACATCATAAAAGGATTATAGCTCAAACAGTTCAAAAGCTTTTAAATTTACATATTACAAACAATTTTCATATGTTACCTGTTCACCTTCAGCTATTGATTTCAATATTTATAATATTCAGGTACAAATTGGTACTAAAGATATGAAAATGTTGCCCAGATTCCCGGTATCATTGTCTCAGTTATGCAGAGTAAGCCTGATATCAGTGGTGCCAGAGTGTATATAAACTAATCTCCAAAGAAAGACTGTGCTGAGCCAATATGCACCTTTTGAACCCAAGACAGTGGTTACTAACTCATGTCGGTTGATACAGGGAGAGCATTGAACAACCTGAGATGTTTGCTGAATATGCCTGTGTACAAAGCAGAGATACTATGTTTTCACAAATGTTTGCTAGTGCAAGATGGATCCTGATTCCTCCCAAGCTATTCTCTAAAGAAGCCAGAAAAGCAGCTCTCACACTGAGACTGGAATCCTGCTCCAAATCTAGCAATGAGCTTCTCTATACATTGTCAGAGAATTTGCCAGCCCAGCGGCTGCAACCAACATCATCATCCCCTCATATGACCTCTGTAGCAGCCTCTCTGACTTCTTTCATAACAGAATTCTCAAGATCTACATTAACTTTGCACCTCAGCTCACCGCAGAACATCTCATTGGTCAGCTGCCCACCTCCACCAAGAATGCCCATCAACTAACGAACTGGAGCCCCCTCACCACAGAAGACACTGCCAGAATTATGGAAAACGTTAATTCAGGGTCCCCCAGTGCCACCAGCCCTCACCACATTTTCAACCTGAGAAGAACACTAATCGGCGCCAACCTTACCACAATTATCAACACCACTTCTCAACTGAACCTTCCAAGATGACTGAGAACATGCAGTTCGTGCAGGACTGTTCCTATGGGGAGGAGGGTCAACACTCATTTTCATATGGCTGGGTCCACACTGGGAACGGCAAAGTGGCCAAACAAATGATGGATTTAGCCCAGGTCTCTGACCGGAGGTGAATTTTTGATATTGCTCAGCATTCTGTCCATCATCTGGTCTTTTTGCATTTGTTGCCCTAAGAAGGACGGCTATGCCCAGATGTGGGTCCCATGCTCGTCATGCCACCGGAGTCAAGCTAGCCTGGCTGATGAAAGGTGATACCCTGAAACCGGTCCCAGGATGCTTGTTTCCAGTTTGGGGAGGACCTGGCCTGGCAGTTCAGAGTGGGCTGTTCATGTGGGAAGCAGGGTTAAGACTAATGTGCACTTGGCCGGCTCCAAACTGGAATGGCATGGTGAGCAAAAATACAATAGGGTCAGGCCCATATTTCTGACTGGGCATGAATGTTTGACCTTGTTCAGCATTCCGTCCATCATCTGCTCTTTTTGGAAACATGCAGAAGTCACAGCTCTCCTAAAAAACCCATTGACAAACTCGGAAGAACTGAACTACAGACCCATCTTGCTCCTACCTTTCCCGTCCAAAGTCCTGGATCAACTCTCCTCCTACCTAGAACACCACCAACTCCTGGATATCACTCAGTCAGGATTCCACTGCACAGCATGAGTACCACCATCATGGCAGCAACAGAGAACTTTAGAAACATCATGGACAGAAGGTAAGCTGCTGCATTCATCCTGCTTGACCTCTCAGTGGCCTTCAACACTGTATCCCACAGCACCCTCATCACTATTCATGACTCAGGAATTTATGGACCCACCCTCAGATGCATCACCTCCTTCTTCTCTGACAGAACACAAGAGGTCAGACTCCCACCTTACACTTCTGATCCCAAGAAGCTTGTCTACAGAGTCCTCCAAGGACCCTTCCTCAGCCCAACCCTTTTCAACATGTACCTGGCACCCCTAGCCCTCATCATAAGAAGCCACAATATCAACATTGTATCATATGCTGATGACATACCACTCATCCTCTTCCTCACCAATGAGAACAACACCACCAGGACCAACTTGTCTTTCTATAGGATCAAAGTGGATAACTGGGTGACTTAGAACTGCCTAAAACTCAACACTGACAAACTGGAGATCCTGATCTCCGGAGACAGGCACTCTCAAAGAAACTCCTCCTGGTTGCTAGTCAAATTGGGACCCACTACCACAGACCACACCAGAAACCTCTGTACCATCCTAGAAGACACACTCACAATGAACAAACAGGTGAACACAGTGATCTCATCATACTTCATAATTCTCAGAATTTTCCCCAAAAAATTCAAATGGCTCCACATGCACGAGATGCACTGTCACCCAGGCCCTCATAACCAGCAAACTTGACTATGGCAACACGTTCTATGTTGGCATCTCCAATCAGCTTACTGAAAGATTCCAGACCATCCAAAACATTGCCGCCAGACTCATCCTAGATGTCCCCAGAAGTGCTCACATCACTCCCTACCTCACTAAACTACACTGGCTACCCATCCAGAAACTATGCCAATTCAAGTTGCTTGTCTATGCCTACAAAACCCTACACAACACCGGGCCCACGTACCTCAACAGCCAACTTCTACTCTACCATCCAACCTTAAAGCTAAGCTCAGCATCACTTGCCCTTGCGTGTGTCCCAGTATCGGCAAAAGTGAATCAGGAGGGCACTTCTTCTCCTACATCGCGGCCAAGACATAGAAAAAACTCCACCAGTGCATCGGGATGGGCGTTTCGCTACTCATCTTCTGCAAGAAATTGAAGACCTGGCTTTTCAACTAGGATCTCTGCCCGACCTATATTCCTGCTCCAGCACCTGGGTGATAAGCCATGCCATACAAATCCACCTATCATAACATCCTGGAAAACTATCTTCCTCTGTTTCATAAGCATTTCTATTTGACGTTTACAGCATACACTATTACCTTGCATCTCTGGGTGTGTAAGTAAGAGGTACTGTAAAGAGAAAGCTAGGGATTAGAAAAAGCTTGTCTAAACAGACAGGTTTGAAGGCTGCAATGAACTTCATAGTAAATGGTTCAGATCACAGGTGTAAAGGAAGCAAGTTTTATAAAAGGGCCGCATGGTAGGAGGAGCTGTGCCGACCAGAGCTGACTTAAGGTATTCATCACACCACGTAACAGCAAAGTCAGATCTCCCACTACAGGTGATCTGTTATTATGTAATATTGTCAATTGCGTACCACCTGCACAGTGCAGCAATTCTTCTAATTTTCCTGCAGCCTTTCTCCTTGAGTTTCTTATTAAGTAAAAGTACTGCTGCATGACCCTATATAGTAGTGGCTGTTTTGGCAGAAATATGATCTTTGATGAATATCTTGCATCTTACAAGACTCCTACAGAGAAAAAAATAAGAAAGAGGAAACATATTTGGGAAAAAATTATTATTACCATTATTATTATCATCATTAATACTATTATTCAGTCTTTTATCTATGACTGCATCTAGAAGGATATCATATCTAAGACCCTTATTACAAGTTTGTCAGACTAGGGTGGGGGTATTTTGCCATATATGGTAAATACCATTGTCCAGGCAATGACACAAGGAACCATTTGTTAACACCAAATTTCACAGATTTTGCCTTTTTCACTGACCCTTCTCCCCCTTGATAAACTTCAGCAGGTTTGACCTGCCAGAACGTCTGAGGGAAATACTGTGAGGGTGTAATTCTAATCCTTTTTAAAACATGTTTGCACAGGGTTGGAATTTTGCCCTTAACTCATAATGAGGGCCGTAGTGCTAAATGCAGGTGTCTGGGGAGGACAAGTGCAACTGAATGATGCATGCCTAGTAGAACCACAACATTTTCTTTTGTTCCCCATTCTGAATGCATGAAGCCAGCGTACCACAAACAAGTGGGATACTGCACAAAGTACCTAGTTTATAAGTGTTCATAAAGAGTGCTAGGCTCCCCCTATCTCAGCATTTCCTTCAAAAAGGTAGGTTGGGGTCATTATGGCTACCTCTCAAAGATGGATTAGGCCCATGAAATAGAAATGTTCATAAGACATTGCCAAGCCGCACTTTTCAGAATATCTCCCTCTGTCTCTCACATTCTCTCTTATGAAATGCATATGAAATGGATCTTGAGAAATTGTAAAACTTGTCCCTCTTCCAGATCTGCTGTAGCATATTTGTAAAGCCAGAATATATCGGGCTCACGTTGTAGTTTTATACATTTAACAACATTGTTGGTAGTCATCCTGTAGAAGTATACAAGAGCAGGCGGTGATGTCCCAGGTTGAATTCACATTGATGTGTTCTCTTTTCATGAACTAGGGAGGCTTATGGTGAAAAAAACATGTTCAGTCACAACTTTGAGAGAATCCTGTGGGCTAAGGAGTTTGTACATAGGGACGAGAAGAGGATGCTACCCATGCAAAAGCAAGGGATGATTCTGAGAATGAGGCAGTAACTAGCCTCAGTTTTGGTATGGCTGCATTGCATGACTTCTGCTGGGAAGTGCATGTGGTGAGCAGCCTTCTGCTGACCGGGAGCTTGACTTCTCACCCACAAGTCAGATACAGGGACAGACCTACCTACCCTAGGTCTTATATAGGCTATAATTTAGAGCTGCCTGATTTCAATTCCTAGAAGCATAGGAAAGGCCCTTCAGGAAGTTAGTGACGCTCTGAAAATGACCCCATAACTATCGGTTATTTAATCCTTATATTGTATCTAGCAGGTTTGTCAGATCACCTACAAGAATATTGAGATCTTCATTACTGTTTACAATTTGGACACCCTTTATCTCCTAACAACCAGGCAAGTTGTCGAAATCTCATTGTCTCTTTTTGTGGTACCATAAGGTACTTGGCTCAATTTACCTTAATATAGCCCAATTTACCTTAATATAGTCCTGAGTGTTGTAAATCCATTCATAACACAATTCTGAAAGAACATACAAATTTGTCGAAGTGTTGTGTGCAGTAATATTCAATCATTTTTGTCTTAAGACTAAAGATTGGACTTTGGTCTCTTGCAGTGTCTTGCAGTGTGTGCAAAGATACCACTAACCTTTGTAATGACTGAACAGGCTGTTACTCACTTAGGATTAGTGTTTCACCTCTGTGTTTACCTTTGTCTTATACGTAATTACTGAACATGCCTGGTTTCTGAGCCAACACAGGCTAGGGCAATGATCTGTGTTATACTCTGTATAATGCATGTGGTTGATAGTCATAGTACAGTAAATGTACATGTCCTAAAATCTGACTCCCTTGTCACAAGAGTCCCAGAAGTGTTAAAGTGAGAACTCGAGAAAGAATGTTAATCTGCTCTCTCTCACTCTTAGTAGAACCAAACCCTTTAGGATGTCAGTCCTACAAGAATCCAACCATCTGAGGAAAAAGGGGATGAGAGAGAGAAATAGAGAGAGAAATAGAAAGAAAAACGGGAATCTGGTTGAAAGTGAGGCAGTACCTCTTCTCATTTCTAACTTTTCTTATAGGATATCACAGAACTTTTCATGAGAACCCTACTCTATAAAAGGAGCACAATAGCCTCAAAATAGATCTCACAGCATTCTAAATAGTGTCCAATAAAATGTATGTATACAACGGTTTTAAGCTACAGTTGGTACATAGAAGAAGGCTGTAATTAGCCCCTTTGTTATCAGCCAAACTGTGATGCGGCATCCAAAATACTGGCAATACAGGTCTCACTGAGCTTGAAGCAGGTTGAACATGTAAGCAAACAAGCATTAGCAAAGACAATAGGGCTTGCCTTTGTGACGTATTGGGTTTGCCGATGCTTTTTTATAGATGCTGCACAGAAACAGTAGAATGCAAAATGCATTCTGCTGAAGCTCTGCAACTGCAGAAAAAAAAAGAAAGAAGAAAACCTCCATCATGAGGCTCACATGCGAGTACACAGCATGATGATAGTGCTGTGTCACTCAGGAGATGGCACACAACAGTGATGACATTTGAATGTGCATGTGTCACCAAGCATGTGTATGCCTTCTGATTGGTGTGGATGCCATTTTTCTTAAGATTTTTTGATTTATTGATCCACGACTATGGGCAGCGCGTGGCTCAGTAAATGAAAAATATATATTATTACCTTCATAAAAGATTTTCTTTAAAAGCCGAGAGTCCCGGCAGCATATAGCAGCTGCGCAGCCCTCTAAAAACAGAGAGAGCCTCTGGAGCAGCAGCGGGCGGAGAAATGGACGAGGTTAGATTAATTTAGAAAATAATTTAGAAAAAAACATGAAGGAGGAAGCAATGCACGGGGAGGGGGTAGCAAAACAGATTTCGAGGAAAGAGTTGCAGGGATTTGGTTGGATAAAAGGGAAGCAACAGGAAGCACTCATGGATTTGGGGATTTGGTGAGTAGGAAGTTGCACACAAGTGAGAGATCCTGAAAATACATGCACTTTCACGGACTGCTTGAAGAAAAAAAAAGGTACTTCTGTATTTGTGAGCAGTAGAAGGATACAAAACAGCCAGTTAAAAAAGATGGTAAAGAGGCCATTCTCCAGAAGAGGCATAAACACCAGAAGAGGAAAGCAAGCCTTGGATTAAGAAACAAGCAATAAAAGTAACAATAACAACAACCAGCGGGAGGCAAGGGGCGCTACTCTAAGCCGACTGTAAGTTTTTGGTGCGAAACACGGGAGCCTTTTTCGTATAGACAACTCAAAGCTGTCTTGTGAGCAAGACCTTAAAAGGTCACAAATAATCTCCTCCCTTTGAGCGACCTTCCTGAAAGAGCCAAGGAGGAAAAAGCAAAAGAAGTGTTGTGAAACAATTTAAGTGAAAACTCAAAAGAAGTGGGAAAGCCTAACAACCACTGTTACCAAGCATTGTCATACTGTGTTTCTGAGCTTTATTTTCTGGTTGCCACTCTTACCCCAGAAGCACTCCTGCCCATTTATGCCCTAGACTCAAAAGTGTCCAAACTCAGGTATGTGGTCTGGCTGCAAAAACCCTTCCCACCTTCCATCTACCATTACACAGGGTTTACATAAACATTTATTTCTTGGTTTGCATTTTTTCAGGTTTAATGTTTCAACATTTTGATTAGGTGACTACCATGCTTAAAATAGGGTTATGTTGACCTCAGAAACCTTATACTTCATTTTCATTGCTTAATATTTCCAATGTCTGCCTATCTAATCTTTTTTGACCAAATTGTAATGCAACTTAGGGGCAGATTTACAAGAAAGTGGAGCATAGCTCCTGAAGCTCCACTTTTCTTGCGTCCCCCTACCACCACCTAAGGACACCATGGTTGCGCAGTATTTATAATACAGCACTCCATGGCAGTTGTTAGCACAATAGTGTCAAAATGTCTGATGCTGTTGTGGCGCTTTGTTCTAAATTTCACTGCGCCATTTTTTCAGCCCTCCCTGCGTTGGAACATCCCCTCTTGCATACATTATGCCTGACGCAGGCACAATGTGACGCAAGGGTTTACAAAGTTGCGCAATGCATGCATCGTGCAACTTTATAAATATGGTGCAGAAGAAAGGCCTCCTTAAAGCCGCCTTGGCACAAAATAAAGTATGCTACAGCAGCGTGAGGTGGTGCAAGGGGCTTGTAAATATGCCCCTTAGTTTCTTAGGCATTGCTATTTTCTGAAGGTGAATGCAATATAATTTTATGTTGCCAATTAGATTCCTCTAGCAAAGGTAGGAACATAAAAATGGAAATGTATTTCCTGCATGGGGAGCACATAAGACTGCCTAGTGTAGTGGACTGACCAATTGCCAGTTGCTGTTGCATGCCTGGTTTTGCCTGAACTCTGGCAGAACATTCAGCACAGGACAGTTTTATTTCTTATGTTCTGTCAATTTGCATATGAAGTCACCGAGATCTTGCAGGTCCGGAAGGCAGCAATCCGTTGTAAAAGCACACTGTAAGGTAAATCCCTCTTTCATGGTCTCTGCCTGGAAATTGGCCTAGACCAAGAAGCTCTGTCCTACTCTCCCTTTTCCTTTAATTTTGAGTTTATTTGAGGCTGTTAGGTGAACTAATGTTATCTCCAATCATTATGTTTAACTTAGTGTAGCGTGAGTTGGTGTTCATTTTTTCTCTGATGCAGCTTAGGCTAGATTTGTAATTAAATGCTGCATGTGCTAGAGCTTCATGGTTAGAGTGTTGCTTGGGTTGTCATTGTTTATGACTTCATTTTAGACTGAGGGATTTTTTTGAAATCACTAAACTTTCAGGCCCATCTTTACGAGGGTCTTGTGCTGCTGTTGCGTCACTTTAAGGGGTGCACGGGTGGCACAAACCACAAAATCATATTTATGAAGCTACGCATAGCCACTTTGCATGCCTTTGGATGACCTCATAAATATGGAGTAAGGCAAGGCAGTGCAAATCACATTCCATGAGTGTTGCGGTGGGTGTTTCCACGCAACATCCATGGATTTTGACGCATCCCCAGATTTAAAAGACCTTTTAAACGTTACCCCTCCCTAGGAGAGGTGCAATAAAGGTTTTTCTCCTTGTTTCTGTGTGTAAAAGAGGAAGAAGTATCCAGGATTGTTTTTGTGCAGGAAGGTGCCCCTTCCTGCACAAAAGCAATCCTCCATGCAATACAAGCACCCTTGCACCATGGTGCAAGGGCAACTGCGTTGACGGTAGGCTGCAAAAACGGCACCAGCACAGAGGGAAAGAACAGAAATGCACCATACTGCTTAAATATGACAAATACAGTGCAGTCCTGCCCTTTCCCTTTGAGGCCAGGCAGCTCAGCAAGGTGATTTACTGCACTGTCCTAAGCCAAAATCTCGTAAATTTGGGCCTTACTTTTCTGCAAAGAACTCTGTACAATGTAATTCCCGATTTGGGTCATGGGCTCTAGTCTCACACACTGCCTTTCATGTCCTTGGAGCTAGCTAACAGTTCACAGCGAGGGGAAGCTCTAAATTGAAGCACATAACACAAGATGGGCCTATATGGTTCCTTATTGGTATAGCTGGCATATTTAGTAAAATATTTTTTTCAGATGGAGTCCGCTTGCACTTTCACAATTTCGCCTATATTGCTAACACTTCGGAACAGAAAGTGATACACATGAAGTCACTCAACTGGTATTTTTTCCTAGTGCCAATAACTTGTCAATAATGCGACCATAATTTCCTGAAAGCACTGAACACTCCTATTTCCCGAAAAGACTAGAATAATACCACTGTTCTTTTCCTTAGCAGTCAATACATATTTTTGCAGATTCTACTCAACATATCTGCTAATACACTTAGCACTTATTTTCCCAGCAAGAGGCCAAATCTAAAAAAAAAGTAATAATAATAACGTGCTAACCAAGATAATCGACACCTTCAGTTATGGCCTAGTTCAATTTAGACGCTTAAAAAAATCACAGACTCTCCTTTGCCCCATACCACTTCAGCATAGAATATGGACAAACATATGACCAATACATGACCAATTAATGAGTACTGTACTCATTCAGTCTACCCTTCAACCCCACATAAATTCTTCAGGTCCCAAGCGATGTCCTGCTTAGTTGGTTTTTGAGAAGCAGATGAGCCATTCAACAGCATATGGCATAGACTCTGTTACTGCCAGTAGCTAAAACCATAATGTTTAATTATGAGCTGTCAAAGATGATGAAAGTGGGATCCTGCCACTCTATGGAACCTGATGGATGCCTAGATCAGTGCGGAAATTGAAAAAACTGCTACCAGACTATCCCCATGGTGAAAGCAATGGAAAAACAGGTTCATTTATTGATCAAAATGGATGGTCACTAAATTTGCATTTTGTCTACACTTTGCCCATTTTGTTAGAATTGAAAGTGACTAAGCAAGGCAGTCATTGCATCTCAGCTTGACCACGTTAGAGACCTTTTTGTAAGGGCCCTTAGGAAAATCCTAGTGCTGTTACTGTAAGTTCCGATTTATGGAGCCAGGTGGAGGCTATCATGATGGACAATGAAAGCCCAATGCCTAGGAAACGATACTCACTATTTTTATTGATTTTGGTAAACTTCCCTACCCAGACCATGCTTTTTATGATAGACTAGAGGCTAGGGCATTGGAAGGCCAGGTATTTTCCTTCCTCTGAAAAGGGGTGGTTGGAAGATCCCTGGGAGAGCAAGGGAAAGTAGGAGTATGCAAAACCACTTTTTTTCAATGACGTTTCTTAAAATGTCAGAAAACGTATGTGAAAATCCACAAAATGTGTTTTTTTGGCTATTTTGAGTGACAAGTTCATAGGGAGAGTAACTCAAGTAAAACAAATCACACAAAGTACTGCAAGACAAAGATTTAAGCATAAAATGTCTCTTGAGCAACTGTGAATCAGTGACCCTCAGCCAAACATAGTAAACAAATTTCACATGATAAAAAACTGCAGTTTTAACTTGCCTTTGCCAATGTAAATAATAATGTTCTCAGGCCAAGTGAAGATTTCAAGGGGTGATGGGGGCTAGATGGTGGAATGAACTACAAATAGATAGTAGAAATATTGATGAATTTGATTGCATCATAAATGAGAAATATGTATTTCCTTTTCTAGTTAGCTCTCTGTGATTCATCCACTTTTCTGGCACCTCGTACCACTGGGATTTCTCAAATTATGATATGATCTATAATTGTTATTAAAGTGGACAATATTATTACCTCTTATTTACAGAGCTTAGAAATGGCATAAGTGCGGACTGGGAAGGAGGAACAGAGCAAAATGTTGTCACATGGAGCTATACATGAATGAATCCTGCTCATCTCTTGAAGAAATCATCTAAGAGCAAAGTGAAATGATAAAACAAAAAATGACTCCTTGCAATCCCTGAACTCACAAGACATGAGGGAAACCCTAACAGCCCTGATGACAACTCACCAAGAACCCTGTATCCTAGATGAAGGTAGAGCTATGGAATTCAACAGATCTATAGAAACAAGAAAAACCTAGCACTACAAAATCTAATTCTTTATTAAGAAAATACACTTCCTGTCCTATTACGCAATCAACCAGGGGGTTGACCTTTGAAAACATTTTTAGATTTTCACAAACAAAAACTTTGACAAACATTGGCCCATTTGTGATATACCAAAAATGGTCCCATTTGTATTTTAAGTTGTATTTATCATACGTCCAATTAAAAATCATCTAATTAAAAAATATGCACCGAGTGAAACTACAATACTCTTAGTTAGGGGGATTGGTAGACAGGAGTGCAAAAACTTTGTAATTACATCATGCATTATGATAATGTTTTGAAAGCAGTTTTCAAATAAATTGTTTTTCTAAATTAAAGTGATTGGTTTACTTTATTATTGTGACAGCTGCATAGCAGGGGGCCTATTGCATATAGGGTGCACTTTCTCTGTTTGTACCACAGCACACCTTCAAACAGGTGCACCATTTACAAACAGGAAAAGTGTGTCATAATATGTTAATGTGCTGCCCTCAGGGAAGCTGCAAATTCATGCTGCCCTGGGGGCAGCACATTCAAGTGAAATATGGAGCAGATTTGAAGCAGCTGCTCAGTGTTTCACTGTGCAGGCGGCACCCATCTGCACTTTTGAGAGGGGCGAGAGATCCCTTTGCGGGCGGGTGCAGTGATGGGATGGAATGTTTAGGGGTGTATAGCACCTCCTTTCCTGACTTCAGAGGGCTTTCATCAGGAGGCACACTGACAGCTGAGAGGCAAAGAGATTCCCTCATTTGCATTGGGCCATGCCCCCGTGCAAATAAGAGAACGCCTTCTGATGATAGCTCTGGTACTACATATGCACTAGCGCTATCTGTAACACAGAATGTGCTTCAAAAGCATCTGCGGCCCCTTCTGTAATACCAAAGTGCACACAAAGTGGATGCCAACACCCATTGCGTCCCTGGGGCAATTTTTGTAATATGGCTCTAAGTGTGTTGATCCAGTGAACTACTGTACATATATTGGGTATTCAAGTGCTCATTGTAAATTGATTCCCGGCTCTTCAATCCTATATTTTGATGACAGAATTTCTTTGTTATAAGTTGGGTGTCAGAAATATACTGCTATCCCAAAAAATAAACTAATTATTGCATCCATTCTAAATTTGGTCACAGAAAATAAGAAAAACATCTTACGTTATCACTTTCATAAGTAGAGCAGAAGGACAGCAAATATTAATAAATGATAGCTAGTCTAACATCAGTGATAGGCTGCCTAATACACAGTGTTACATTGACCATTCAATTATTGTTTATTATAACTCAAATTGGACATTAGAATAATAAAAGCATGATCAAGAGTGGCAAGACTCAGATGCGATACTTATCAAACTGGGTGTTTGAAACTTATACAGTGGGATAATTATCACTTATTCTGAATTTTTGGGAAATTCCATGCAGATTTCGATGCTTATTGCACCAAATCTGCATGGCCCAGCAAATACTGGGCCTTTTCTCTCTGTTAAATTTTAGCAGGTATGACCTGCTAAAATGGAAAGAGGGGTGCAAACATTGTTGCACCAAAAAATTACCAGGGGTCATATTATGGAAAGGGCACACTGTCCCTGTTTGCACCTTAGCACACCTTTAAACAGATGCGATGGTCCAAACAAGGACAGTGCACCCTATTGCAATGAATGCACTGCCCCCAGGACTCTTGCATATTCAGTGGAATACAGAGTGGTTGTTTCAAAGCTACTCTGAGTTTCACGGCGCAGGCGGAATGCCACCTGCACTTTGAAGAAGGGAAAGAAATTTCCATATGTACAAGTGAAGTGAGTCTCTGCATTTACCTGCAGGGGAATGTCTTCGAGTTCTATGGGACCCCTTTGCCCCCCTTTCAGAGGGCTGCCCTCAGGGGGCACACTGACAGTTGCCCACCTTTTTGTGGCACACTATGAGCTTGACTTCTAAGGGCCTGTTTGCATCTGTGATCATGTAGGAGGAAGAGAGATTTCCTCGCTTGCACTCCCCTATGAAAATGAGAAACACTCACTCAAGATAACAATGATGCTACAAGTGCCCAAGCGCAATCAGTATTATAGAAAGGCTGCACAAGCATCTGCCACCACTTCTATAACATCATTTTGCTCAAGAGAGCACAAAGAGGGCAAATAAGCCCTTTGCATCCCTGGGGCACAAAGCATAACACAGATCAAGTTGTGATAAACATTACACCACTTGTAATGGCTATGCAAACAGTTGTTTGTGTAGGCACTGCATTATATTGGGTCACTAGTACTTAGGCCCTATGTGGCATACAAGGTGATATTTGAAGTCTGATCACCTTCCCACTGGAGGCTTTAGCACAATGTCTATATATGATGCCCCATATTTATAAGGAGCTTGCGCCATTACTGCGCCTTTTTTTTTTAATGTAGAGACAGCGCATTCACTGCTCCATATTTACAAAGTGACACGTTTATTGAACGGCATCACTTTTCTCTCCTGTGCGTCATTTTTAACCTGTGCTACAACTGATTGCTCCAGGTTAAGTTAAACATATGCAAGGTAGACGTTCCCTCTTAAAATGTCACACGGAACTGATGCATCCATATTTACAAGTTTTTAGAAAGGGGACGCATCATTGGCAAATGTCTCAAATGTGTCAAAATTCCTACACCAGCTTAACCTATTCGTAAAAATGGCACAGTGGCTTTTCAAAAGTGATCTGACAAGTTGATGTAACTTTACACACTGGAATATGTCTATATTTAATTTCCCCTCTACTAGTAGTGGGTCCACACATGTGCCAGTCATGGTGTAGGACCCCTTGACCAAGCTGTGACCATGGCATCTGTGATATCATCATCCACTGCAGCAAGACTATGTGACGTTGTGTATTGTTTGCATGGGACAGGCCAGGATTGTCACTTCTGTATGGTGGAAGGGGTCTCCAAGTCAAGGTCTGCGTAATCCAACAGGTAAGTACACACATAAGGTAGGTAATACATGTATTTCCTCTTCACATTCCACCATATACTTGTATTCACCTATATTGCACTGTCACTCACTATGTCACACATACTCAGGTCTCAATATACACATAAGTACAAAATGCCCACTGTAATGAGACACATAAACATACTGCATGCATACCTTGTTACATCACAGACCAATGTAAAAGTATATAGGGAGATACTCCACCATTTTACAGTCTTTTACATTAGTCCTAAAACGTTAGGTTACTTGTGTCATTTCAAACTGACGCAGCACCTCTAAATTTTGATGCATCGCTTGAGTTGCGTCAGTTGTGAGGCCAACTTCAGCGATTTTTCACTTTTTGGACAGAATCGTTACATTAAAGTTCCCATAGATGTGTCAGAATTTCTGTATGCACCTTGGGTCCTTGCAACATGGTGCCCCATATTGTAAATATGGGGCATCCATGGCGTCGTACCAGATTCCTACACATCGTAAATCATTTTGAAGCATCACTGCCGCAACGCTACCACAACGCAGCAATGCGTAATTTCTTGTAAATATGGCTCTCACTTTTCAATGACCATTTTGATGTGAGAAGTTAGGAAAGTGTGCTTCTCAGTCTCTACAATACAAGGACTCTGAACATGTTGGGCACTGTTAGGGACTCATAAGGGTGCCAGATGGCTGCATGTCACAGGGACAGTGTGTTCCCGACTTCATCTTTATTTTAAGAAATCAATCAAATCAATAGAATCTGTGAGCTGTATTCTCTAGTTGCTTTCAGTTGAGCCAATTAGACTGCACACCTACCAACAATGATCTGTAAAGCCAAAAGACTGGCAACACTGTGACCTGAAACATTAAGCAATCTGGCAAACCTAGATGGGAAGCATGCAAACGTGTATTTGGTTGGAACTATCCTCTGGTCTCATATTATGAGAAGTATCGTTTTGCAGTACAGTATTGACAAGTTTAATTGCACTGAAAAACAGCAGTATACCGAGTCTTCTGTGTACACAGTGCACCTGATTGACATATTTTCTAACACAATGGGTCTCCTGTTTTTATTTCACAAAAGTTTTCAGAAGAGGCTCAGCATTTCAGATTAAGGCAGTTTCTGAATTTACAAAATGTGAGCACAACATGCTCGTTTTAGGAATATTTAAGTCTGCTTAACTGCAGTGGTCTAATGCATGCATGTTTCTCAGGGCAATTGCCAAGTATTAAATGATTTCCTAATGTTACTTTCAGATACGTCTTTTTGATGTACTGGGCGATTTTGTGCCCCCTCTGAAGAGCGGCTTGTCAATGACAGTTTAGAATTATTACACAAACCCCCTAGGACATTGCAGCGTGATTAGCCAACATTTTAAGCAACAAACAAGACCATTGCAGCCAAAGAACTAAAATTTTGAGCTGTTTTTGTAACAGGCAGAAAATGAGCTAGTCTCAAAAAATCTGTTGCCTAGCCAGTATACAAGCACTTCTCAGCAAGTGTGAGCTGGGGAATAAGATGTCTGATGCCAGAAGGAGTGCAGAGTATAGTTTAGGAATTGTGCTCTTACTGGCATCCAGACACATCGAGTTGCTTCCCAGCATGACATACACGCTGCTGGAAAGAGCTGTTAATGTGCATATTGCCATCCTCCTCCAATCTTAATTTAAGATAAGAGAGGTATTGGGGCTACTCAACCAATCAATCAGTGATGTCTAAAGCGTGCAGGGTCTCAAGGCACTGCAACATCCATTCGCAGCAGCATGTGTTTCACTCTTCCCGGTGCAAGATAGTGATAACTGTGATAGGGGAGGAGTAGAAAGGTGACAGGGGAGAGGTGAGAAAACTAAAATTCTATGGCAGGGCAGGAGGCTGTGAAAAAAAGATGATGGGGTGTGGGCTGAAATAGAAAGAAGGGCAACTGCTAGTGGCTGGTGGGTTAAGGGAGGGCAGGGCAAGAAACAAGAAAAGGAGGATGACAGGGAGAACCAGGAGGAAAACTGCCAAAGAAAGCCAGGATTCTCACATACTTGTGTATACATGCCAATGTAACCAAGCTACACCTGACTAATGAGTCCCAACCAGGATGAAACTGGTCTTGTGTTGCTTGTGTTCCAGTTTAGGGAGGACCTAGCCTGTCAGTTTTTAGTGGATTGTTCGTTCAAGGCTGGTTTGCACCTGTGTGGGCTCAAACTGATGTAATATGCTCTGCATAATAAAGATGGCCTGGGATGCAGGCCGAGTATTTACCAGTGGCTGAGATTAATTCAAGCATTCCATCCATCACTTTTTCATACTTCATTGTCCCAGTCTCCAGCAGCCCTTTTCTCCCTTTTCTGTAGGTCTGGCACTGTTTGCTTTGAGCTTCTTGGAAGTACTGTGAGCTTCTTAGAGGCAGGCAATATTTCCAGGACGGTCATAGTGGTGTGCAGAGAAGAGAGAGACTGAAAACACCTCATTCTTTCCTATCCTCCTTTTAGTGTCCCAGTGTGACAGTACAGGGCCAATAACAGTTACGTCAAATAAGCTTAAAGTTTTTTTAAAGACTTTGCTTGGGCTTTTGTATAAATTGGGGATTTTTTCAAAAGATCCAATTGTATGATTGTTAGACCTGACATCCGTAGGGTGGTCACCCCCAACTTTTTTACCTGCTTCTCTCCACTTTTTGACACTGTTTTTGTTGGATTTAGGATTCTGCACACTTTACTACTGATAACCAGTGCTAAAGTGGATATTCTATCTCCCTTAAAACATGGTGACATTGGCTCATACCCAATTGGCATATTTAATGTATTTGTAAGTCCCTAGTAAAGTACACTGTATGTGTCCAGGTCCTGTAAATTAAATGCTACCAGTGTGCCTGCAGCACAGATTGTGCCACCCACATAAGTAGCCCCTTAACCATGCCTCAGTCCTGCCATTGCAAGACCTGTGTGTGCAGTTTCACTGCAACTTCGACTTGGCATTTAAAAGTACTTGCCAATCCTT
The DNA here is from genome assembly GCF_031143425.1 of Pleurodeles waltl. Lineage (NCBI taxonomy): Eukaryota > Metazoa > Chordata > Amphibia > Caudata > Salamandridae > Pleurodeles > Pleurodeles waltl. Next base: position 697,307,551 of record NC_090442.1, on the reverse strand, counting down.
AAACTCCCCCTTTTCTACGTATAGGTCACCCCTAAGGTAGGCTCTACGTAACCCCAGAGGGCAGGGTGCTGTGTAGGTTAAAGGCAGGACATATATCTGTGTGTTATATATGTCCTGGTAGTGGAAAACTCCTAAATTCGTTTTTCCACTGCTGTGATGCCTGCTTCTTTCATAGGCTAACATTAGAAAGGGATAAACAGGTCGTATTTAGTATGGCCAGAATGGTAATCCAAAATCCTGCTGACTGTTGGAATTGGATTTAATATTACTATTTTAGAAATGCTACTTTTAGAAAGTGAGCATTTCTCTGCACTTAAATCCTTCTGTGCCTTACAGCCTTTCTCCAATCCACATCTGGGCTGGGCTGGTTGACAGCTCCCTTGTGCATTTCACCCAGACAACCACAAACACAGGATGCTCAGTCATAACTGCACACATCTCCATATTGAATGGGTCTTCCTGGGCTGGAAGGGTGGAAGGCCTGACACTTGCATGTCAAAGGACAGTGGCCTTCCCTCACACAAAGGACTGCCAAACCCCCTACTGGGACCCTGGCAGACAAGGTTGTACTGAAAGGTGACCTTGTGAACTTCAAAACCACTCTTAGAAGTCTCCCCCACTTCAAAGGCACTTTTGGGTATATAAACTGGGTCTCTGACCCTACCAGTTCAGACAGTTCTTGGGACAGACACTCTGCACCAGAAACTGGAACCTGCCAAGAGAAGCGGCCTGACTGTCCCAAGGACTTTCCTGGACTGCTTTGCTGTAAAGGATTGCTGCCTTGCTAGCCTCTGGCTATGCTGAGAAGTGCTCTTCAAAGACTCGGATTGAGCTTGCCTCCTGTTTCCTGAAGTCTCAGGGCCAAAAAGACTTCATTTTCTGCAAAGACACTCCTTGTGTGCTGAAAATCGACGCACAGCCTGCCGAAATCGACAAATAGCCTGTCCAGCGGAGAGAAAATCACTGCATCACTGAACCGGAACAACGCAGCCCGGCTCCCCAAGTGGAGATCAACGCGACGCCATTGTTGCGACCGGAACTTCGACACACAGCCCACCGGATCAACACATCGCCGAGCCAGAACGACACACCCCTGCGAGAGGAATCGATGCAGCACCAGCCATGTGGCAGAATTTCCACAGCATCACCCACTGGATCGGTTTTGTCCCGCATGCCCAGGATTTCCACGCATGGTCCCCGGGTGTCAAAAGACCCCATATCGCAAAGAGGATTCAAGTCTGTGCACCAGAATTCTACGCAAAGCCCTTACAGCGTGGAAAAGAATCGACATTTCATCTGTGTGCGACCGGAAAACCGACACACACCTACCTTTTTCCACACATCTGCAGTCTTCGTGCGTGTAATTTTGATGCAAACCGGATACTTTGTGCTTGCAAGAGACAATTGATGCTTTTAAAGACTAAAGACTCTTCTTACCATTACAAAAGTGATATTTCTACTTGTTATTATCACATCATGATTGTTTTTACCTTCATTTATTCAGATAAATATCTCATATTTTTCTAAAACTGTAAGGTGTATTTTTGTGGTGTTTTCACTGTGTTATTGAAGATTTATTGCACAAATACTTTACACATTGCCTTCTAAGTTAAGCCTGACTGCTCAGTGCCAAGCTACCAGGGGGTGAACACAGGATCATTTGGATTGTGTGTGACTTACCCTGAATAGGATTGTGGTCCCTACTGGGACAAGGGTGTATACCTCTGCCAACTAGAGACCCAATTTCTAACAATGATCTCTTGGCAAATCACAAAATCACAAAATTCTAGAGGATTTGCTTATACCACCAAAACCTTCTTTGCTTCAAATACTGAAAAAGCAGACGACTCTTAAAAGAGAGAAAAAAAACTCTTGCACCAGATTTAGAATGGCTTTGCTCCTACTCTGAGCAATTCATTTTCAGAATATACAAGAATGATGAGGGCAATTTTGTGATGGGACACAGTCATACCTACAGAGACAATGCACTTCATCAAGGAGTGGTGCTTAGTGCTTATAACACCTTACTTGTTTCAGATATGTACACACACTCATCACAATTGTAGGTTGAAATAGTATCTGTTTACCTGGAGATGAAGGCCTATGGAACTGGACCAATTTGTGTTAAGACACAGTAGTTCTCCAGATCTGTTTTTAAAATGAAGCATTGTTAGATGAGTAGTGTGATTAAGGTCGAAGTCTTAGAAAATCAACACCTAGTTGGCAGTCCAGTGGTTGTTTCTGATGCCTGAGTGACAAAAGTAAATATTTTTGATGATTCTGCTGCCTGTACATGAAAGTACCATACCACATCATGTTTTAGCCATATACTTGAGAAAACTCACAACTGGATTGCACTATTCCCTGATGGTCTTCTGTCAAACTCTTTAATGAACACTTTAATTTCTTTATGACTTATATGAGGTGACATCAGAAGCCAGAACCCCCACTCTGAAAATTGTTCCAGGACCTCTTGATATGTGTGACAACTAGGCAGTACACTAAGCTTTCATTTCACTTACAGTTGTTTTACAAACTTCCAAAATGCACTGTACCCAGTTTATAGCATGTGCACACCAAGAACCCATAGCAAACTCATGCATGTCTGGTACCGCTACAATTTAGAGACCGAGAAGATCAGAGTTGGGAGTCAAGTATTGGCAAGCACATGTTTCTGTACAAGAAAGACTAGAAGTAATTACCATGTTTTCAAAACAAATGCTAAATAGTCACTCAGGGCTAGAAATCTGAGGATATGTAAATGTTTAACAATGTATGGTTCTGGTAGATTTCCTGTTGGAAAGTAGCCTCTTTCTAGCATGGTTACCCCCACTTTTGGCCTGTTTTTCAGTGTGTTTGACTGTGTCCACTAGGATCCTGCTGATATCAGGACCCCAGTAGTTATGCTCTCTTCCTTAAATTATGGTTGTTGCATACTGTTAACTCAGTATTTCACCCACAATGGGCATACTGGTGCCCCCTTATAAATCCCTAGTATATGGTAATTAGGTACCCAGGGCATTGGGGTTCCAGGGGATCCCTATGGGCTTCAGCATATCTTTTGCCACCCATTGGGAGCCCATGCAAAGGCTTCTGCAGGACTGCCATTGTAGCCTGCGTGAAAAGGTGCAAGCACTCTTTCACTGCCATTTACACTGCACCAGATCACTTATAAGTCACCCCATAGCAGACCCTCCAGTCCTGAGGGCAGGGTGCATAATACCTGTGTGTGAGGACACCCCTGCACTAGCAGAGGTGCCTCCACGACCTCCATGACCATTTTTCCAGACTTCGTGAGTGTGGGGACGCCATTTTACCCGTGTACTGGACATAGATCACTACCTATGTCCAGCTACATAATGGTAACTCTGAACATAGGAATGTTTGGTATCAAACAGGTTGGAGTCATACCCCAAGGCTTTTGCAAGTATTGGTTGTATGATTCCATGCACTCTGGGGGCTCCTTTGAGGACTCCTAGTATTGCTATTGCATCCTTCTGAGGCTTTCCAGGCAGCCCCAGTTGCTGCCACCTGTCAGACAGGTTTCTGTCCTCCTGTTGCTTGAGAAGCTCAAGCCCAGGAAGGCAGAATGAAGGATTTCCTTTGGGAGAGGGGTGTTATACCCTCTCCCTTTGGAAACGGATGTTACAGGCTTGGGAGGGGTAGCCTCCCCAGGCCACTGGAAATGCTTTGAATGGCACAGTTGATGCCCTCCTTGCATAATCCAGTCTACACTGGTTCAGGGACCCCCAGTCCCTGCTCTGGCACAAAACTGGATGAGGAAAAGGGGAGTGAACACTCCCCTGTCCATCACTACCTCAGGGTTGGTGCTCAGAGCTCCTCCAGAGGGTCCCTCGGTTTTGCAATCTTGGATTCCAAGTTGGCAGGGAACTCTGTTAGCATCTGAGTGGCCAGTGCCAGCAGGTGACATCAGAGCCCTCCCCTGATAGGTGCTGGTTAGGTGACCAATCCCCCTTTCGGGGCTATTTAGGGTCTCTCCTTTGGGGGCTCTTCAGATTCAGATTGCAAGATTCCAACAGGAATCCTATGTATCCTCCACTTCAACTTCTCACCGAAGAAACTGCATCTGGACCCTCCACAAACTGCAACAAAGAAGCAAAGACACCTTCTGCAACATTGTATCTTCAGCTCCTGCCAGCAACTGAAACTGTTTCCTGGTTGTGCATCCTCAGAGGACAGTCTGTCTTCAGCCCGCACCAAAAGAGCGAAGGAATCTCCCTTGGAGCGAAGGAGTGACTCTCCTGCTTCAGCAGGCACCTCACTGTAATGACGAACCTGCTGTGTGGACCCCCGCTCCTGACAAGCTGCATGGATCCTGCATCACAGGTGATGGACTGAAGTAGTCCCAATGGTCCTGACGTCCTACTGTTCAACTTTTGTGGAGGTAAGGGCTTGCATCCCCATGCAAGACAGTAACCCCATGCACTGCATGTTTTGCAGTTGCTAAGGCTTGTTGGCATCCTTCCACTAAGTTCTTTGTGCACTCTGCAGCTCCGGCTCCCTGCACTCTATCCTGTGAGGCACATCCTTCTGAGTGGTTCTCCTGCAGCATGGGAGCCTTTGTCACAGTACTGCGTGGGCCTCCTTTTGCACCTCCTTTGTCCCCGTGCTGTGGGACTCCTGCATATGCTGCCTGGTCTCCTGTGGTCTCTCTTGGTTGCTGAGAGCCCCCTCTGACTCCCCTTCTTGGGTAGAGTCCAACTGGTCCTTCCTGGTCCTGGGCAGCACCATTTTCCGCTAACCACAAGCTTTGCGTGTGCCAAGGCATGTTGGTGGACTCCAGCAATGCAACAAGACTGAAATCCTCCATGCAGCGTGGGACACCATTTACACCAACCAGGAACCTTCATCTGTCTTCTTGGGTGCAGTACTGACTGTTGTTCTTCACTGGTGGTTCCTCTTTGGCACCTTCATCCGGTTTAGCAGGGGCTCCTGTTCTCCCTTGACTCTTCTGTGCTTCTTGGACTGTGTCCTCTTCTTCTACAGGTCTTCAGGTCCAGGAATCCGCCGTTGATGTCTTGCAGTCTCTTCTGGTTCTTGCATAATCTTCTTTCTTGTGTTTCGGTGTGTTCTGGGAAAGTCACAGCACTTTACTCCTACTTTTCTGGGCTCTGGGTTGGGTTCTAATACTTACCTTTGATGTTTTCTAGTGCTCCCAGCGACCCTCTACACACTACACTTGCCTAGGTGGGAAACCGACAATCGCATCCCACTTTCTTAGCCTCTGGTTTGTGTCCCCCAGACCCATTTCTAACAATTGTGATTTTCACTATGTGCACTGTTTTATAACTGTTTGTATGCACATTTCTCCATACTAGGATATAAAATGTGTGTATTACCTCCTAAGGGAGTATAGTCTCTATGGTATTTTTGGCATTTGGTCACCAAAATGAAGTTACACTGAGTGTTTTCTTTCATGTGTGTGAGTACTGTGCGACTACAGTGATATTGCGTGAGCTTTGCATGTCTCCTAGATAAGCCTTGGCTGCTCAGCGACAGCTACCTCTAGAGAGCCTGGCTTCTAGACACTGCTTACATTTCACTAATAAGGGATAACTGGACCTGGTATAAGGTGTATGTACCACAGGTGCCTACTACAAACCAGGCCAGCGTCCTACATTTCCATACAGCCAAAGCATGATATGTGTGACAAAAGGACATGTAGCTTAAACTACGATTGACACCCCCAACTCAGAGCAAACTCATAGTCTGTTCTCCCATGCTCAGGAGACTCAGAGAATAAAAACAGTGTGTCAGGCCTTGGCAGGAAGACTGGCAAGAATTGCTTTGTTTTGGAATGAACAATTACTGAAAATCCAACTGTTATGTTCAAAGAGTTCTACTGGCCATCCAGTCAGGGAAAGAAAGGGCTGGCTTGCACCAATTGATTCCTTAGGTCTTACAAAATATCAAACAATATGAAGACATATTTACAAGGAAGTGGTGCAGCACGGCGCCAAAATTGGCAGCACCACGTTGCGTCACTTCAGAATCGCAGGATGTGCCATTTTTACAAAAATACAGTGCACACCTGTTTTTCCCCTAGTCCTGGACATAAATTGAGCAGCCTATTGCCAACGGAGGCACCCTTGCATTATAGAGCAAGAGTATCTACGTTGCAGGGAATGATTGTTTATGTGCTTGTTTATGTGCAGGAAGGTGTCCCTTCTGGCACATAAACAATCAATAATGACAATGTGTTACTCTTATTTGTGCTGGAGAATGCAGCACACATAGAAGTTGGAAATCATCATTATTTAATGATTGTTTATATGTAGGAAAGGACAACTTCCTGCACATAACTAATCGTTCACAGCATTTTGCTCTTTCTATGTGTGCTGCAGAATGCAGCGCATATAGAAAAAACAAAAACAAGGAGAAATAAAATGTTTTCTACTCGTTGCGCCATGCTAATGCCACCTTGTGGGTATGCCCACAACAGCAACCATTGCTCGCCACTCTGCCGCAGAAAACTACGTTGAGGGGGGCATATTTACAAGGTGGCATTAACCCACAAAAAGTGGCTGAATGCCACCATATAAATATGGCGCAGGACATTGTGCCACCAGAGTGTCGCTGAAAGTGACGCTCCAGTGGTACAAGGGGCTTGTAAATATGCCCCATAGTTCTTTTTTTACACTTTACCTACAGTTCTACTTTTGATTATTTGAGCAATGCATGAAAACAGTGGTTCTGCCACTATTTTATGATCTGCGCTCATTTTACATGATTGTGCAGTCTACATACCCCAGAATAACGCCCACTTATTTGGTATTGCTAGGCTCCAGACGTTCAGGGCAACAGTTTCTTTGTTATCATCCCAGGATTTGTGTTTTTTAATTTGAAGAATGTAACTCGTTATTGAGTAAATTTGTTTAAAAAATGAAACTGTTTATACATGATTCATTATATGTTCATGCTTGGGATTTGAAGCAGGGCTAGCACCAATGCTTATCCTTTAATGTGCTAAATAAAACAATATAATTCGTATGGCAGCACAGAGTGGCCAAAGAAATGTGCTCGAGCAACCTAATGCTGGTTTTGTTTAATACAGATCCGCCACAGAGGTGTGCAAACATCTCAGCAGTGAAAGGGTGAAAACATCACCCACTCAGGGTCTGACTGGCAGGTCGCAAGAACCACTCTCCTTTCGGAAAAGAGACCTAATCAAACACTGAACTCTACACCACTCACTATATGCCACATTCTCCTTGATTATGAAACTTACATGTTCTTGACTGCGTTAATTTATGTTTTTATTCCAGACTCTTGCACTTGACCCCCACTCTGCTCTGGAGTGTGTAAGAATCTCTCTTTGTTATGATTTGTCAGTGCTTTTTCTCTGCTCCAAACGTAGGTATTAGTATTGTAACAGTGTTTAAAAAAGAAAAATAGTTACAGCGCATAACCTGTCGACTCGTATGTCTTTATGTCAAAAGCACAAATTAATATTTCCACTTTTACATTCAAATCATGAATGTTACTTGACACACATGAAGACCTTTGGAGCAAAATGGAAGTGTAAATTGCGATAGGAGGGAATATTTAGAGAGATTTTTTGATGTGTATGTAAGTAGATGTAAGGAACAAGAAATGGAACAGAGAAGGGAGGAGGAAATATTTAGAGAGACTGATCGAAGTGTGTGTTAGGAGATGTAATGAGCAAACAAGGGAGGAGTAAAGCTGAAATTACAATCCTCCATCCAGTAGTAAATGACCAACATAGAAAGGAAATATTTCAAGCCACTTCTCCTAGGCAGACAATGAAGACTGAAACATGAGCAAATAAGAGCAATATGGTATGGCAATCTGATGGTGTGCGGTAACTTCACCGCAGCTCCTCTACCTCATTCACAGAGCCTGATTTGGGCAGGTGGATGCACGTAGCGGGCACCAGGCACTCTGTTCTGGGAGCTATCACTTAATTTTCATCAGCAGACTTAGACCCAGAGCAAGAAAGGAAAGCATGAAACGGAGATCAGATGGATAGAAAGCTAGGAAAACGAAGAGGAAAGCGAGAACGCAGGTATACAAAACAGTGAGTGACAGGAAGTTTATCTGTGAAAGAATGAGACATGAAGTGGAACCAGGACTTTGCTGCCTCAGTGTCAAGCAACCTTCGCATTGGACAGACCCACCTGCAGAGCTCTAAGGAAACACCGGGCCCTTGCATATGTTTAATATTATTAGTATTATATATTATTAGTATTATATGTTTTTAATTAAGCATTTTATTTACGGTGTCCATGACTCTCTCAAAAGATATTTCCACACATTGGCTCAATAACGTATCACCAGTTGGTTTCACACTTCTTAGAAATGTTCTTTAAACAGACATACAGAGGAGACACCATATCATCAGCCGGTTCACTGTGGTATCTTTATACTTTAGTGGTAGGTAAGACAGTGCCTGACGACCACGGAGGCTCTGGTTACCGCTATGGGAAACCAGCTTAACTTATCTAACCAGTGTTTCGAAATCACTCTTTAAGGATCCCTGCCCTTTATCTGGTCACAGATCACCAGCTGCCCCCAGCAGTAAACACTGCAGGATCAGAACCGTGTCTCCCTTGTGGGTGGACGTGTGAAGCAGTCTAGAGACAGCAAGATCCCAATCTCTTCTCAAAGAAGGACCCCGCCACTGGACTCTTTGAACTGGTGGAGACCGGCAGATAAAGCCCAGAATTCACAGCCCCCAGCCTTGCCATCGGACATGCATCCAGCTAGAGGCGGACTGACTGTCCGTGTCTGATTCCTACTGTCTTTTAGACAGAACTAGAGGGGCTAACACATTTCTGAAGCGGACAACATTCTTCTAAACTTCGAAATTAGTTAGGCTTCAAACACAGTTCGTAGGTGGAATAATTCAGTTTATAAAGTTGCAATCCAATGGTTGTTGCTGATGAATTTGTTACACGCCTTTTATCGAGGAAATGAATAGGACTACATAAGCTACGAAAACACACATTAAGAAGGCTTTTTTTTATTAAATGTGTTTGTCAGATTTGTAAAATTGAATTGTTTGTCTTGGTTTTGATGCCCCTGTTCAAAGCACACAAGACATGGTCTCCTATAGTAGAGATGGAAGTCGGCTCTTTAAAGGTTTTTATACCTCTGATCGCACATCACAAAAAGGAAAATATTCTCTTTGAAACTCATATTGCAGGAGTGTGCCCGCAGAAAAGTGCTGCATGCTTTTTGGATCTGGTTCTCCCATTTTTTTTTCTGTCTGGTGCTGTCTTTTGCACCACCTCAGTGTATGTCTTGTTTTGTTCTGTGTTTCTTTTTGGCTGTCTGTGGACATTGCTCACCTGTACCTGGACTTACGTGTTGGAGAGGGCTTGCTTTTGGAGACTGGTCCTATAATTTGAGAACCATGATTTGAAAACGCATCTTACAACACTAACGTTTTTGGGGGGTTAGTATTCCAGAAAATGACCTGAGGTTTGTGTGGGGCGGAAATGGTGTTGTGAGCAATGCTCATGGATAGTTTTTTCTTTTTCTTTTTCTTTTTATCAAGGAACCTGTACGACATGTTAAACATGTACATGTGTACTTCAGAAGTAATTTGGTATAATGACAATTAGATTCAAATGACATATTACCGCTTATGAACTTTTTCTGTGCTTGTACTACACACACAGTCGCTCTCAACAGTAATTTTGAAATATACAGTGGTGGACTTTAAAGATTTAAATGTGCAATCCTGTGGATGATCTGAAAGGTCAAAACCCAAACAGACCTCATCTAACAAAGTAATATTCTGGGATGTGTATTGTTGCTGACTGTTAGTGGTGAAGCCCTGAGTAAAGTGAACAATGTTTTGGTTTTGAATTTTGACACAGCAGCTGTCAACCACCTCTATTGCTTACAATATAGATTGGGCTTAAAGTGTACCCCTTTCAACCACTATCTCTCTTTGACCATCCGCTCTCAGTCATTCACTTGAGACATTTGAAATCACCCCAGGCTCACCCCAATGGAGTATTCATGTTTGACTGAGTGCAGCTGCTTGTTTTGGTGTATTCTTCCATTTCTCCTACAGTGCCTGCATTCAACTGTCTGAGGGGCTTCTTTATAACTTTAGCCCTCTATCTCTCCTACTGGGATCCTATTTTGTGTCTTGCTTTTATGTTCTAATGCTGAGCACATTAAACCCTGACATATTGGCTAGGCCAGTGCTTGTTTTCTCTTTCCTGGATCTGCATGGTTCCTTTAAGACTTCGAGGCGACTGTAGCAATGTGAACTATTTGATGGATACTCATCATTATTAACTTGAACAAACACACAAAAAAGACCATGCTTCACCTTATGTGGACTTTGTCATTTGTCAGCCCAGGATATTTATGGTAAGGAACAGTTGGGGGTGAGTGGCGCACACCTTCCTTTTTAACGAAAGCTCGTTGTCTCACTAGTGGACACATTACCAGGGAAGGACCTTTTTTAGGTCGAACTCTTAAGCGCTTCTGACCTGTTGTTAGTATTGTGGGCTTCTAACCATGCCCACCTAACGCCCATTACTTTCACTCATTCATGGGCTTGCCTGTCTGGTAACTGCAGTAATGTCAGGAAATGAAAATTATACTGTACAAATAATACAATGAAGTTGGCGACTTATTTTACTACATTATAAAAAGTGAACTATTCAAAGCTGAGGACAGAAGGTGGTTTGTGGTTATTACTCGTGCTGAGTTATATACAACACCACAGATAATAAGGCAAGTCTTTGTCCTATGTAAAACATGCGCACGTGCACCTTGGCTTCTGCGCTACAGCTAACCATATGCACACGCTTTAGACAGCATACGCATACCCTTACACATATGCATTAACAAACACGTGTCAAAACATTACCAACAGTGCATGATGAAAAATGGAAACACATTATTCAAATGTATGTTGAGCTGCTGCCCAGAAATAATTAAAGTTTTCATTAAAAACAGACATGGAAATAAAGAGTAAATAGAACACATATTTTTATCAAGAATGTCTTATAACAGTTATTTTAAAAAATCGTATCATAAACAGACATGCTAGGGATTTATTAATGGATAAGGACGTAACTACTATTCCAACACGGTGGCTGTTTCTTCACAAGCTGATGCTGCCTTGTGGTCCTCTTTCTATCTTCACGTGCTAGTAGCCAGGTTTCCTGGTGTTTCAAAGTCACTGTTGCTGAAAAAATTATGACGGAGCGCAGTTACAGCTTCTCTCTGACCACTCTCGGGTGAGCACACTGAGGTTGTAGCTGGAGTTGTAGGCTTGAGAGGCGAGGAAGTGGACAGCTTAGCTATGCCTGATCTATACTGCTAACGCTGCTGTGCTGAGGTATGTACTAACAGTTTGCGGCCTCATCAGGGATCCTGCAGTCATAACTCATTTTGACCTTCTTGCCATCACAGACCTTTAGATCAGTGGTCCCAGCCTGTGGTCCGGGGACCCATGGGGGTCCGCGAAGCCTCCTCAGGGGGTCCGTGAATGCTTAGAAAATTAAATTTATTAACAGATTAGGTCCCCAGCTTTCAGTAATGACTCAGTAGGGGGACCCCATGTTCCAATAGTGATTAAGTGGGGGTCCCTGGGTTACAGTAATGATAAAATAGGGGTCCACAGATGTCAAAAGGTTGGGAACCACTGCTTTAGAGGATAATACAAACTTTCTATGTGCGGGGGCAGAAGAGCAGTTGATAAGAACACCGGGATCACTTCCATCCTCACAATTGTTGCTCGGCAAGTGGAGCTTGAGATTTGGCACTGTTTGTCAAATGAGGCACCATGTTTCCAGTCTGCCAATTCATTTACAACTTTTTGTGTCCTATTAATGTATTGAATTAACCAGTTTGCATTTATGTAGTGACTTTATTTAAAATATGAAGCTGCATGTGATTTAATAGTAACCATGTTTCTTACAAATGATATTTTGTTGTGGTGTCCTCTAGGGGCTGTTATGAGAATTACAGTCTAATGCCAAAAGTTTATTTTTGATAAAGTTTTATAAGATAAGTGTATATGTTTAAATAATTTATATTTATTGCAATTATGACCATGGTTAAGGGCAACTTAACATCCATATTACACTATGAATGTTTTAACACTCTTGCTATGTTTGGCTGACCCTCCTAGTTTGTTTCTCCTCCGTGGCTGTCTTGTGTCTCGTTTTTTGGGAATTTTGTTAGCCAGTCAGCACCTCTGATGGTGGGGTGGTGAAAGCGTATTCTACTGAAATTAGCATGGCAGATTACATTAGGATCCTAAATGGCAACATTTTTATGTTTTGCTGCAAATAGAGGAAGAATGTACATGGAAGTGATTTAGCTATATGCAGGGCCACATGAATTATGTGGCAGGAAAAGACTAAATTGTGAGGCAGGGTTAACCAATTTATGTGGCAGGAAAAGTCCAGTTGTGAATTTACAGTGCCAATAGCTCTAACTCAAGCAAATGCGAGACCTACTGCATTGCAAATACCTGTTGAAGACTATACCTTCCGCCAGTCTTCTGATGCACACACGAACTAATATTTTACCGGCTCTAGGTGGATGCTTTCCCTTAAGAGCAGATTTCTGAGAATGCTGACACCTCGTGCAGTGATGTATGGGAGCTGTCTGTTTTTCAACATGTGCGCTGGCAGGTTTACAGTACTAACATGCCACTGCCTCCGCATGAGGTGCCGCTGAGTGACACTGCTTTGACCTCTGCCGACGAAGAGTTTGTTGACAGTGAACACTCTTGGTATCGTCCTGAAGCACTGATAAGAGAAGGGAAAACAAACAACAGAAAGACCCTCTAGCACAGCGTGACCAGGTCACAGCAATAAAAACCGGCACACCTTGCATTATCAAAAGGGGCGCTGCATTCCTGCACTGCCCTGGCTTCCCACTGCCTCCCCGCGCCCGCGTCTTTATGCGGCGCATAAACAATCAGTTCACGGGATCCTCCCCAGACAGTCTGCAGACAACAAACCCCCTATTTCTTTGCACCTGAAGTGATTTCCGCCTGCCATATTACGTAAACCGTGAACTAGTGGAAAAGAATTGCTCATTGATTTGACACGATATTTGTTCCTTGCTTCATTGGGAATATAACAAAGGTTTTGCTGAAATCATTTTTATGGAAAGGTGTTTGCAATGGGCCAAAATGAAGTAAAGGTGGTTGCACTATTTTTGGTGTATGTGGGACAGAAATATGCAAACAGGAGGCTAGCTATCACTGGCGCAGATGCAATTTTGACCCAGTCATTTCCAGATAACATAGATTGCAAGGGTGTCATTTTGCCACTTATATTTGAGTCTTCGGGTCAATGCAGTGCAAATGCTTTTTCACTTGTTGGGTGGGACAAATGTTGGTACGTAATTGTACTTCCACAAATGCTATTTCCATAATCTGGAAACATCGGTGCGAAATTGAACCAGAACCGTTGCACCAATATCACTGTGACTCAACCTGGTTTTACGCCATGCATTTTGCGCCTTATTTAATCAATTTTTCCTTCAGGACAAAAACATAAATAAAACAGAATTTTCTCAATTGGTTGTATTTTAAATAAAGAAAAAAACAATGCATTTTGCTCCCCTTTTGGACTGTAAAAGATCGGACGATATCTGAAAGAAAAACATTTCCTATAATTCAGATTGCCTAAACTCCATTTTGTATTATGGAAAAAACCTTAATGTAATAATGTGGATTAAAATCTATTTTGTCCAGTCCGTGATATACGAGCAAGAAAACAATGAAAATTGCTTCACGGTAAATTTGACATAATATGACGTGTAAATCCAGTTTTCCTTATCTATTTGTTCGAGGGGGAGGTATAGAATGAAATGTAGGCGCCATTCAGAATGGCCTTGCTGTGACTGAATTCTGTTCATGTTGTGTCCTCGGAGTATATAATGCAGGCGAATTTTACGGAGCTTTGCTCTGTGCCGCCGTAATTCAACAACTGCAATAACGCGAATGGCAAAGAAGTGCTTCTTGGGAATATTATAAAAGTATCTGGAGACAGTGGTGTGACTTGGGCTAACGTTTGAAATCATTAACGAGCATGGGTGAGAATAATCTGTAAAGGGAGGTGGCTAGGGGTTTCAGGCAGTGATCGAGCTATAATGGTCGTACGTTTCAAGGTTATTTATAGGAGAGTCTATGGGCCGCAGGCGTGATGATCCTCAATGCTCGGTAACGCCGTGCCCAGGTTTGTGCAACAATTGATAGAATGTGAAGTGCAAAACACAACATATAAAAATAAATACGTGGGGCCATGGTGCTCGGTAGTGGTGGTTTTCCCTGTCTGAAACGTCCTGTTTAGGCCAGACGCCCCCACTAGGAATACAAGAGGGAGTGCTCAGCAGACACAGTACCTGTAACCTAAAGAGTGAATGGCTGGTGTTGCACTACGTGACCCAGGCACTTATATTGGCTACTGGTACAACTTGTTTGAAAGGGGGCATGACCAAACTTTTCCATTCACTGGATGCAGTTTGGTAGGTTGTGATTTAATGGTCGGAGAATCGAATGACCAACAGAGTATTGCCCAACACAACCTATTAAAGATGTGGCTTTCATGCATGTGCGGTAGAGTATCCTGAGTAAAGTTCAGTGAGATACAAGTAGCTGTTAATCACATGGTTGGTGGACTGTTGTGTCTTCACACCTCATCACAGGAATGGGTATCTCATCCGCATTGGTGCACCGGGTTCTACTTGCCCTAAGTCTATGAAATCTCTTTAGGTGACGTCATTTAAATGCCTGCAACACATATTTGTACGTGTTTGCATACTCATGTGAGTACCTTTAGCAAAGGGTTTAAATAAGGGCTCTGACCCTTCTTCTTTTGTTCCTGTTTATGCTGTTATGCTACGCCTGCATACCTTGCCTGCAAATTCACACTCTTCAGCAGACATTAACTGCAATCACTTAGCTCTGCATCCAGCTGAGGGTGCACCCCTCAGACCACCAGTGTACACTTTAAACCATAATATCATCATCCACCACCACCTCAAAGAGCACCTATGCTAACCAACCCAAGGTGTTTTGTTGCCTGCAAATCATCACCATCAAGACAGTAGGCCCAGTCAGGCACCAAAATAAGAGTTGCCCAGGTTAGCAAATAACATAGCAAAAAAAGTGTACCACTTTTGCAAATTGGGGCACTTTTGAACTTGTAAAGGCATGCAGCATAGCTGTTTTGCAAGATATGAAAGACTACATGCATTTATGCTTACTGCAACAAAATGCTTGTGGTAATATCAGCGACGTCAACAGTAAAACCGACCCACCAGGCCATAAAACAGGCCCACAAACTTACCTATCACACCAACCCTTCTGGCGCTGCTCGGTTGCCCTGTTGGCCAGTCTGACCCTGAGCGTCACACTCACATTATTCTACAATATGCAGCCTCTGGGCAGGGAAATAGATTTGCCACTTTAATTTTCAAATCATTGCTACATTGCGAGCCACTGAACAAAATATCATGATTTTTTGTCCCCCTTTCTTTCTCCACATTCTTATGTCAATCGAAAGACTACACACTTTAATTCTCATTAACCCCACTTATTCTTGTCACATGTGTACAACCTTCCATTAAAAAGTCAGTTGCAGCAATTATTTTACAGTGTTACAACGAAGCAAGATGCACTCTAGTACTGGGAAGGAAACAAAAATTCACAGTCAGAAGTCAAATGGAAATTACTAATCAGCTGTATTTGTAACCATCTTGCTTTAGAAATTGAAAACCGCAGCACGAACTGCTACACAACAGCAATGAACCACATTCCAGATTCTTGCACCTCATCAACATTAACACATCCCACCTGTCTGGGTTGTATTTCTCAAAATCATGATCGAAATATGGACTTGCAAATACTTTGCACCTCCTTAATAAGGTGATCATACCAGACGGTAAATTCTAAAACCTTCGTTGAAGCCACCACCATTTCCAGTGAAGGTCATGAAATTTGCAGAGGGTGAAATATTTGTTGCACCCACTCTCCCTAAGATGTTGTTTTCCAAAAACAAAACATCGAAAGGACAGTTTGAATCTGGAAAACAAAACGCTAATGGCCCTTATGTGCAGGAAGATGTGCCCCTCAGCGTCAGAGCCATTAGTAGTTTTCGCTTCCCATGACCACCATCCCTTGCTTGACTGCTATGATGGCCCAGTGGTCCAGAGCTGGATGTGCCACCAGGCCAAAGGTTTGCACCAGCAGAGACAGCTAAGGTTCTGCCACCCCAAACCTGGCACTTCCCCCACCTCCAAATGGGGCAGGGCACCGCTGGCTTGATGTGGTTGGAGAATTGCTGAATCATGACAACTCTTCCACTCCACCAAATCATAAATTAACTCCGTAATCCTCTCAGCATTTCAAACATGCTTTAGATATTTACTCTTGATCTACATTTTTTAAAACAAAGTGGAAGGTGCACGTGATATCAGTGGCCCAGGCTTTACATTTTGAATGTACAGCTTCTTGTAGTATAATAGTCAAATTCTTTGCATTATGAGAACAAGCCACTCAGTTGATCTATTCATAGGCAGAAACAATCCAGCATACTCAGGGTGAGTTCTAGAATGTGTCCTTAAGGTACGCAGGGTTTGCTGTGATCCCGTATGAACACTGATTACCATACACATACACACTTAGATATACTCTATAATTGGCTTCATGATCCACTGGGCTTAGAATTTCAACAGGGCCAACAGGAGAAACTCAAAAATCTTTAAAATGGCACTGGCCACTGACAGGGAAGCACTTTTCATTTGGTGCAATTAAAAGCAACATTTTTTTCTGCAAAACAGATAGAAATCATCTGCATCAGCAACAATCCTTAATTAGTATCTGCATCTCTGTATTGCCTGTGTTGAACATACAGAGACAAAGAATTGGTTCAGTGCCCACAAATTGTTGCACCTAATGAATTGCCTACCTTTACTAACGTAACCAGTTTTAATTTGCACAGGAAGAATCTTCTAAGTCTACAGCAAAACAACAGTCACAGTACTCCAGTCTCTCCATGGCAATTGTTTTGATCTGTATTCAATGAGTTTAATATCTGATGCAGATAAACCAATCGAAAGGACACAATGTTCTTCTATGTGAAAACTACAGGCTTGGTTTTGGACTCATCTGCTAGACAGTGCATAAGCTGTCTGCTGCAATACATATTTTTTAGCTTACAATGGTCTAAGAGCCCTCCTATTCCTTACCATTAGTTGGCTTTATTGTCACTCTCATTTGCTTGCTTCTTATTACTGAGCGTGGTGGGCTTTCTTTCGTCCTCTTGTGTTTGTCCTGGAGCACAAACGCATTACTGTGTCCTTCTACTGCTCGCTTATTCAGCGCTACTTTTTTTGTTTGAGCACTCTACAAGAGTTGGTGTGTTTCCAGCTGCCCACCTCGTGTGCTTCTTTTTTCCTCTCTCATGCCCATGTGCTTCTCCCCCACTCCCCACTGTGATTCGATTGGCCTTGCTCACTCCCCCATCCACGTTGCGTTCTTGCCCCTGTGCTTCTACTCCCACCCAGTTCCAAATGGTATCCCTCTCTCGCCCACTTTCATATAAACTCACTCTTCCCTCCCCATGCTGCGCTTGCGCTGTTTGCTCCCACATCCCCACCCTTCGTATTGCTTCCAAACCCCTGTGTTATTTTAGCCACAGCAGCCTCTTGTGTTACTTCTACAAATGCTTGACTGTTGTTCTCCCATAAGCTTTGCCCCTTTGTTGCTTTTGTGTTTCCCACGTTGCGTCCCCACACCTTCCAAAAAAAGACTTTCACACATTTATTTTCTTTTGTTTGACAATATAACCTGGATCAGCACCTACAAAGAATCATAATTGGCCTGACCATTTTGTAGGCATGCACATGTGTCCACTTACAAAATGACATAATAGTATTTTTTTATTTGTCCATGCTTTTTTCCATGCTGCAAAGCATCAGGACTGTACAACATAGCTAAGTGCCAAAGCCAATATTTCCTGAAGGTGAGACCTATTAGCTTTGACAATATGTGTTGCATTTGTGGCACCTGTGGCAGCCGGTAATGCAAGACAGGTGGGACTCATGCATTCTGATTGGTAACAGAAAAGTAGCTACAGTCCAGTTTCTTGTTTCTTAATCAGATCACACTTCTGTGAGGGTTGACATAAAGCCAACAACTGAAGGAGTCTTTGGAGATACGTCAATCACAAGCCCTTTGCACTACAGCTTCACAATGACCCCCACACACAGTTATCTGACAAACCCTTATCTCTGGAGATACTGTTGACTAACAGCCTCTTGTACTGCTCTTGCTTCTGTCTTGCAAGAATAACAAATACGCTTAATTCTTTACAAAATCTTTAGCAAACGTCTCTTAAGCCGCACACAATAGCAGTTATTTTAAGAAAGATGGTATAGGAACTGACACAGTTTTCTGTTTAGTGTTCTTTTTTTCTCCCATAGGTGTCCTTAATCACATTTAATCTTTACTTGCATGCAGTCACAATAAGTGTATTTGCAGAGGCTGTAGTAGATGCTTCGAGGCATCCGTTTTCCCCCTGAAGTGTACGGTTTGCTTGTGCGAGGCTTATATATCGGGTAAGGAAAGGTTTGCATAATGAAAGGCCCACATTTCTAAACTTAAAATAAGACAAGAGCTACACCGTAACACACGTTTCAATTTGGAGATTCAACAGACTGTTTAGAAATAAATCCATACGTTTAAATAAGGGCCTCTTGGACGAGAAAAAGTGATGTGCAACAACTAAAATCAGAAAGCCACACAATTTCCATATGTGTACAGAAGAGTGGAACTTTGAGTTCAATAGAGTACAAACAGAGATAAATGAGTTTAGAAGAAATTAACTATAAGCAGATTTTTGCAAATATTTTGTTGCCACGCATTGTTTATTCTGTGCACAGAAAGAATATTCTTCAAATTTTTGCAAAGAGGAGTTTCAAAAATGTCCTGGTGCACGTCTAGCAATCAAAATCACCGAACGAATTTTCCTCTTTGGAGATATGTGTGCATTTGGTCTGCCAGTAAGCAATTTGGTGTACAACCATGTAAATGGCAATTTTTAAATCCATCAAACTATTTAAAAAGCAATACTAAATTGAGTTAGGCAGAGTACAAGATCTGCGGTCATGTTCTTAATGATTTAATACCACAATCTAATGCGTGACAAGCCGCCCTGACAAGAAGCAGTATACCTTTGTTCCCAGAAACAAAGGGCCAGCTGTATCAAACGAATATGCACTCGCAAACGGTGTGAATCGCAGAAATCGTCCGTTTGCGAATGCAAAAACGTGGTCTGCGATGCATGAAAGGCATTCGCAGGCCAAAAATAAGGAATTGCAAAATTTGCGATTTTTAGTGAAGCGACATGGTTTTGCGTGTCGCATTTTGCGTCTCGCAATTTGTGACATGAAATACCGAATTGCTATTAGCATATCGCAAATTGCGCAAATACAGATTCAGTATTTCACGTCACAATTTGCGAGACCCAAAATGCGACACGCAAAACCATGTCACAATTCGATGCATCAAAAATTCGCAACCTGCAAATTTTCGCAGAATGGCCTTTTGCACATGCAAATTACTACGGATTGAAACCAGGTGGTAACCAGGTGCAACCTATATAAAGAGGCCCAGAATGCCTCAGACTCTTTTCCACAATGGCTGCACTCTATGTCATGGCGAGGAGAATGAAGATCTTGGCAGGTTTGAGGAGAGAGAGGAGGAGACAGGAGCACATTTTCAGAGTGCGCATTACCCTTTTTGACTAGACTGAGGAGGACATTTTTGAGAAGCACAGGTTGAGCTCAGCCATGATACTTGACCTGATAGCTGAGCTACAATCATTACTGCAGCGCACAACACACAGGACTAACAGCATACCCACCCATGTGCAGGTATTATGCTCCCTGCACCTACTTGCCTCAGGGAGCTATCAAGGGGTCATAGCAGCAGCTGGAGGGGTATCACAGAGTGCCCTCTCTAGATTTTTCAATGCATTTCTAAATGCCATGCTGAGCAGGATACACCAGTACATCAGATTCCCCAACACCCCCACAGGAAATACAGCAGACAAAAATAGATTTCTACCAGATAGCACAGTTCCCCCACGTCCTAGGTGCCATAGATGGGACACATGTTGCAATCAGTCCACCATCGACCCCAGAGTATGTGTACCGCAAACGTAAATACCCACATTCAATAAATATAAAGGTGATATGCATCATAACAGATCTCGTGGCCAGGTACCCAGGGAGCACACATGATTTGTACATTTTTAGCCACAGCGGGATTCACACAAGACTGCTAGCTGGGGAATTTGGTGAAGTATATCTACTAGGTATTTTCCCTCTGTACACTGGGGCATTGATGGCAGTTTGACGTCAGATGGCTCAGCTACTCATTATACCCTCTGTTCCTTCCAGGAGACAGTGCCTATGCAGTGCGCACCTACATGATGACGCCCTACCTAAATCCTGCAACACTAGCAGAGCAGAGATACAGTTCAGAACACAGGGCAACCCGCAATGTGGCGGAGCGCACCTTTGGCCTGCTGAAGAGTCGCTTCCAGTGCATCCACAAAAGTGGAGGAGCACTACAGTACAGCCCGGACACGACCTGTAGAATAGTGGCCACATGTGCGATCTTGCACAATATAGCTACCACCAGGGGCATACCAGTGGAAATATCGGAGCCAGACTCAGATACGGATGATGATCCCATGCCACCCCTACAGCCAGCAGACAGGACCAGTGCAGCAGAGGGCAGGCAAAGGCGTGCTGACATCACACACAACCATTTTAGATGTAAGTTGTGACAACACAACCTCACTGACATGTATTCTGGTAGTTAGCACCTTTATTACCTTGACTTCAGGTAACATATGTGTCACTAGGACAAAGCAATACCCATGAGTCATACATGAGCCATTTACAGTATGACACTATTGTCATCATAGTTTACTGTAATTCTACATGAGAAGTTAGTCCCCTGTGGCCATCAATTTCACTTTTTACGACCACGCATTCCACTTGAGTGCGCAGTGGCCTCGCCGGCACCTCTTGTATCAGGCTCAGAGGCAGTACTGTGCCTCGCAGTGCGACGTCTAGGATCCATCATGGGCACTGCAAGGCTGCTGAGGCTAGATGACTCCTCAGTCTCCCCAACTCCCAGTTCACTGGGTGTAGCACTGCATGTTGCCAGCATAGCATCCAGAATGTTTGTAATTTGGACCAATCCCTGGGCAACATCCCGACTGCTATGTGCTGCCTCCACCTGTGCGGCCACAGCACGCCGTGATATCAGGGCAGTAGATGTAGCTAGGCGATTTACTGATCTACAAAAGCCACTGAACATTCCCATGAATCGTCTTTCATGCCTGCGGTGGCTAACTCGCTCATGCCTGATCTCAGTACAGAATTCCTTTATGGCATTGGTCAGTTCCCTGGTGTTCTCCGCAGCTGTTTGCTGTCCCTCATGCAGCTTGCAGATGTTAGGATTCAGACAATCCAACTGCTTGTGCAGCCCCCCTATATTGGCATTGTGTGCCTGCATCTGCCTGTGCATTGCCCTCATGTTTTTGTTTTGCAGGTGCTGCACTTTGAGCATTGATGCTACAAGGCCACCGAAGAATGATGGGCCCTCACCTACATCTGTGTGCTGTGTGCCTGCATCGTAGTGCCTCCTGCGGGGAGATGAGTGATGCTGGGGCAGAGACTGCTGCCTTCTGGTGGAACTGGCTTCTGGGGAGGGAGTGTGACCTTCATCCTGCATGTCATCGAAGTCCAGGCTCAAATCGGGGAGAGGTAACACCCTTGCCCTGCTTCTGATTGGCATGATACACAATGACTCGCTGGTGTTGGAGTCGGACAGAGGCTGTGTTACTGCATCCCCCACAATGGCACATTCTGCTGCTGCTGAGCCTGGGCCATCGGCAACGACAATGTGCAGCATGTCATTTATGTATGTATCACCAAATATGGCACAATGTTAATAAATGTACATTTACATCGTATCACTATGTACTGGGTGTTGTGTTCTTCTGGGTGTCGCTCTACTTAATAGCATTCTATGTGCTAATTTCAGCTCTGGGTTGTGGACTACCACTCCCATAAGGCATTGTTGTGCCACATCTAAGATGTGGAATGGAGTACTTATCACAATGGTTTGCACTACTTGCTATTTCCTAAGCGGCATTTGTACATACACATTTGGGGTTACATATCATTATTGGACTTACCTTTACTGGTACTGGGTGTGCCGGACGTGTCAATGTCAGTGACCCCACTGACAGCTTCTGGAAGCAGTGTGGACTCCACCAGGTCTTCCATGGGGGTGGTGGGTGTCTGGGTGGATGGTCCACCTCCTGTGCTCCTTGCCTCTTTTAGCCTGCTGGCCACCCTCTCCTTGGCATGGGAACGCAGGTCGTACCACCTCTTTCGTATCTCCTCCACTGAGCGCTGCGCAACCCCACTGCCCAGATTTTGGTCTGGATGTCAGCCCAGAGTTTTCACTTCTCACTCTCTGGTACCTGGAGTGAGCTCTTCCCAAATAGCCGGTCATGGCTCCTCACCACCTCCTCAGTGAACACCTCCAATTCTTGCTCACTGAACTTCAGCTTCCTCTTCCTCTCTCCCTTCTCCTTCCCATTAGCAGCATTGGCCATGTTGATGTCAGGTCCTGGCTTGCTCACAAACCTGCTCCCTGGGGCTGGTCTGTGACTCTCTGCTGCTCCTGTGGGTGTGGTACCTGCAAACAGCCTGGGCTGACTCACTTCCTGCTTGTGATGTCATCAGGCTGTGCCAGGTGACCATTTTCGCAATTTGCGATTTTCGAATACCGAATCGCAAATATTTTTGCGATTAGGTATTTGTGCCTCGCAAATTGCATTAGCGATTTTTAAGAAATCGCTATTTCCGAATAGCAAATTTGTTACATTGCATTTTGCAACTCAGAAATAGCAATTTCTTAAAAATTGCTATTTGCGATTCGCTAAGGGGTTTTCTCATACATCTGGCCCAAAGTCCCTTATTCCTGATCTGGCCAAAACAGGCACTATGAGGAATGCGGGAATAATACAGCTCAACTAATTCCCCCTCTCACATTTCACTAGCAAATTTCTTTTGAAATCTCAGAGTCTTAAAAAAAGGAATTCCTATGGAGCTTGACTGCTGTATTCCTGATACTAATTGTAATTCCACTTTTCTGAGGAGACCTTTTTGGGAATACATATAAAACATAGAAATAATCCCAAATCTCTGAATTGTGGGCACCTAAGGTAACTGCAACTCATCATAATGGTAACATTTCAGCTGATGTGAGAGACTTTAGAAAAGTGTTAAGAATGGTACAACAGCTATCCAATCGTTCTCCACAGAATTTTCACTAGATCACTCAGACAACTGAGATGTGAACATAGGACCACATTATAAGGTTACCTGGTATTTATCTTATGTATAAAGACTCTTAAGCCCATCATATAGCATTAGCTGTTCCTGCCTCTTGTAAAATTATCCATGCAAGTCAACAGTGTAAAAGTGGTGGAGAGTCAGCAGTCATTTAAAGTGATCAGTTCTCACTTCACCTTCCTCAAAGCTGAATCCCTCATATCCAAAAAGCTTTAATTACCAGCTTCTTCCTCGCTTATATGTTACCTGGTATATTAATCCTCTGGACCCGTTAAAATTTTGGCAACATTTTGTTGATTTAAACTCCTCAATTTCTTTTGGCGCAACAACCCCTTTGAAACTAGCAGATTTTAATATTTGGGCTGATGCTTTTTTAGCAGAAAGCTACTAAGATGTTGTTTGACATCTAGCTATCACCGGCCTTGAACACTGAGAAAAAAAAAACTTCACCCACTTTGATAATCTGGTGATTGGCCTTGTTTTTCGTTTACTAATCTCATTTCATTTTTTTTGTTTTCTTGTTCTGGATTTTATGTCAAAACAACAATTTAAGAAACGTTCAATCTGCACAAAAATAGAGTTCAAAATGTTGACTACCACTACAGAGGTGGTGTTTCTACAGCATAAACCTAGTCAAAAGGCAGAGGAGTGATTTATGTTATGTTATAATGGTTTATATAGCGCCTAACTGCCCAATGGCCTCGTAGCGCTAATACTGCCATGGCGGTGACATACTGTTTATGTTTATACAAGAGATTTAAATTTTAAATAGCCAAGTCTTCAGTTCCTTCCTAAACGACATCTCTTGAGGGTTTGCTCTCATCTTGAGAGGGAGATTATTCCAAAGCAGAGCGCCTTGGTATGCTAGCGATCTTCCTCCCCATCTGGCTTTCCTCGTTGTTGGAATTATGGCCAGATTAGCTGAGGAGGATCTAAGTGGCCTGGCTGGAATGTAAACCTGTGCCAGTGTTTTCAGCATTTCAGGTCCCTTATCAAATATGGATCTATAAAAGTGGCACAGGGTCTTGAACTGAATCCTTTCCGCTACCGGGAGCCAGTGTAGGGAGACAATTCCTGGCCGTATCGAATATTGTTTAGGAATATTTAGTAGCATACGAGCCGCTGCATTTTGTACCCTTTGTAATCTTTGAATTACATATTTCGGAGAGCCTATAAACAAAGCATTGCCATAGTCAATCCGAGAGCCTATCAGTGCCTGGACAACCATTCTTCTGGCTGAGAATGGTAAAATAGTTAAAACCATCCTCAGGGTCCTTAGCAGAGCAAAAGCAGTTCTTGCTATTCTATTCGCATGTTGGGCCATTGAGAGAAGAGGGTCCAGCCATACCCCTAAGCTTTTAATGAGACATTTAGGGGGTGGGAGGGTAGGCACCCCTCTCAGTAGGCTGGAATTGAATGGGGGCAATTTATTTCCAAAAAACATGACTTCCGTTTTGTCATCGTTAAGCTTCAATTTACTTTCAGACATCCAGGTTGCAACTGCTTTCATGCAAGGACCTAGTGCTGAGCCCATATCTGGGCGGGCATTGGAAAAGGAGACTATCATTATTTACAGGGTTAAAGAGAAGCATAAAATCAATGACTAATTCAAGAGGTTACTGGTTTGGGGTCTGTTAATACATTGTGATGTAGTGTTCTTTAAATAGATGCATCTTCAACACTTTCCTGACTAGGAGCAACACTGGGATGGTTCTAATGGATAGAGAGATGTCGTTCCAGATCCTGGGTGCCCAGACAGAAAAGGTATGCCACCTTGTTAGGGTTGAGTGTGCAAGTGCTTTAACCTGCTGTAATCTCTCTGTGGGCTTTCAAACATGCCCACTGCACAGCCATCAGTTTCGTTAGTTTGTGGACTTTCCTTTTAAAATTTGATTGCTTTCATTTGTGAAAGGCATGCATATGTCATGCCTTTTCCAGTGTTTAACCCTCCTTGAGGGCACCGACCAACTACTGAAAACATACGAGGCTCCATGTTTTCTGTATGGCTTCTGGACTTACTCTTTTTAAAAATTTCCTGCGCAGTGTGATCTCGCTGGGCAGTAGTTGAGAGCTCTGAATGATATCGACCCTGTTACATGGATAATTGCACATTTGCCAATATGTTTGACAGCGAGCAAACTTCTGTTTTCTTTTGTGTGTTTCTTCATGCTCATGACGTGGCGATTTAGATCGGCTCGCTTATGTAAAACTGGATTACTTTTCATTTTCGATTTATGTGGCAATTTACAATGCTAATAGCTCTAAGTCGAGCAAATTCGAGACTCATTGCATTGCAAATGCTTGTTTTTTCTTTTCTTACATTTCTTACAATATCCCAATCTACGGTCTGATGGTGTCCTGGCTGTGGGTGTTCTAAGAACCACTAGAGAGGGTTTGATTGTCTGCAAGATAAGCTCCTGATGGCTTTGTAAATTATGCAGCTAGTTTCCAAGATTGTGGGGGCTGGCAAGGGAATCCAATGGTGTTCCATCAGGACAGGGTCATGGCATAATATTTCTTCAGGCCCTGGCTGAGACTTGCTGCGCTCTGTAGCTTGCCCCTAACAACTTAGGCCCTGATTTATACTTTTTTTGAGACGCATTAGCGTCACTTCTTGACACAAAAGCGGCGCAAACTTACAAAATATAATTGTATTTTGTAAGTTTACACCCCTTTTGTGTCCAAAAATGATGAGAATGTGGAGCAAAAAAAGTATAAAGCAGGGCCTTAATTTCTAGTGGTCTTGTTATGATGTGAATTTAAGAATGTTGGGAATGTAATCTAGAATGTGAGGGTGGGGAGATAGCAGTTATGAGGAGAGACGACGGTGGATGGATGGAGGTCAGAAAGAGGAGAGACCAGGCTGTGGTTATAGAATAAACTTGATCTTAATTACATGAAGGTTTCTCGTGTTTCCTAATGAGGATGGCACTTCAATATGGCCACGAGTTGCAGCAAGTGAGGACCTGCGCCACATCACAACTTGGTTTGACCCTTTATTTTCATATTGGCTGTTATGTGGTGAAGGAGCGTTTATTGAGTATTTGTTTGGCGATATCTCCACAGTTATTTTTAGCTCTGGAAGAAGTTGGCTTACCGCGATAACCTTTTTCAAGGATATTAGCCTGGAAGAGACTCATTGTCGGTTGGAGCAGCTCGAGCGATTTCTCGTGCACTCTCCAGTGACATCAACGTTTGCATCTACGGTGATTGATGTGACGATATGGCAGCCATCTTGGTTTGGTCATCAGGGCAATGAGACACTCTATAAGCAATCAGGTAAAGGGATCGATTGGCACGCCTGTCCTGATTTTCATATTGTGGGTCTCGGAACGAAGAGACGTTTTATAATATAAAGAAACAAGGAAAGGGATCGTCGATCGGACACGTGTAAGGATTGGCAATCGGCATGCCTGTGCTGATTTTCACAGTTTCGACTTGTCGTTGTCTACATATTTATGGAACTAATCAGGAATTGTTGACTTACAGCCAGTGTAGTGTCTAGTGTGTGCTGATTCACAGTGATTAGCACACCTTTCATCCATATACTCTTTTGTGTTCTGTATGTGTAATGAGTGCTGATTTATGGTGAATGGCACATCTGTTATATTTCAAATCCACAAATATGTTTTTGTAGTAATACTAGTTGCATTTGTTGTTTAAAAAAAAAAGGAAAATATAGTAGTCACAATGGCTGCACACAATGCAATTAATCCACCTACAATGTTTCTTAATTCACCAGGAGTTGCTGTTATAAGTTGGGAGGATTGGATAGAGATATCTGAGAACTACATTCTTGCTTTGGATGGTCAAGAGTTCACTCCCACTAGAAAGAAGGCCCTTTTATTGAACAATTTAGGAAGTGAAGGTCAGAGGACATTTAAATATCTGCCTGTAGTTTAGGACCTTATGGTCAACCTTTAGATAATGCTTATACAGAGGCCCTGAAAAGACTAGAAGTCAGATTTGCTAACGAAACCAATTTAGTTATGGCTAGGTACCAATCTTATACACAACCACAGGCAGATCACGAGAATATCGAAGAGTTTGTCTCTAGACCTAGAGA
Source organism: Pleurodeles waltl (assembly GCF_031143425.1). Lineage (NCBI taxonomy): Eukaryota > Metazoa > Chordata > Amphibia > Caudata > Salamandridae > Pleurodeles > Pleurodeles waltl. Next base: position 697,280,064 of record NC_090442.1, on the reverse strand, counting down.
GTTATCAGTCAAATACCAGTTTGGGGTTATGACAGATGGACTTATTTGTGACCAACTTATAATACAGTGGAAGTACAAGAAGGATTGTGGGCAGCTAAAGATCCTTCATTAAAGAAGTAGTTGAGATGGCTAAGGTAATTGAAGAGTCACAGCGATGTATGAAAGAACTCAACAGTAGAGGTAGAGGTATAGCTGATGTTGCAACAATGAGGAATGATGGTATTAGTCCTGAAAGAGATATAAATGGTATCCAGAAAAACACCTAAAAAACAATAATCTTGACTATAAGAGTAAATTCTAAAGTAAAGATGAAGGATGTAGTCGGTGTGGGAGCACCTTCCACAATTCCGATTCTAAAAAGTGTTATGCCTTGAATAAAGAGTGTAGGAGATGTGGGTACAAATGCCATTTCGCCATGGTGTGCAATGAAGCGAGTAGACAATACAATTATAAATCTAGAGTAGGGATCGTCGATACTTCAACTTCAGGTCCAGATGTGGACAGAATCCTAGTAGTAGGGAATGGTCACATGGACTCTCTCTGTGAGAAAAGGTGCTCAAAGAGGCCGAAGGCTGTATTTGAAATTTGTGGGTGCCAGGTCAAATTCATGATAGATTTAGGTTTGATGTACACCAAAATTCTGGAACATCTTTTTAGAACTCATTGTAGTGGGGTTAATTTACTTCCCAAATATATTAATCCTGGGGGGTTATCAAGGAGAGGCCATTGAAATTTTAGGATATTTACAAGGAATCATCTAGGTTCAGGTGAAGTCTTTGGGAAAGTCTATGTGTTGACTGATGGTCCAGCCATTTTAGGATGGGTATACATCAGTACGATCTTAACATAGTAGGTAAACCAAGGGCACCCATTCAAGTGATGGTAGTAGAGGAGATGCCATTAGATGATGTTGTTTAGAGTGCATGAGGGGTATTTAAGGATAACTTAGGATACCTTAAAGGTTATGTGCATAAAATTAATTTGAAGTAAAATGCGGTGCCAGTGCAACATAAGGTGAGGAGGGTGCCCATGGTGGTATGTAAAGAAGTTAAAGAGTTGTTGGCTGATATGCTCAAATCAGGTGTGATTGAACTGATAGAGACATCTCCCCAAATTTCTGTGGTAGTGATCACCGATTGAGATTTTGTGTGGACTTGAGATCACTCAATTACAATGTAATAGCTGAGACATTTCCTCTACCAAATATAAATGAAGTATTGATGACTATAAAAGGTGGCAAGTACTTTTCAAAACTTGATTTAAAGAATGCATACCATCAAGTGCAGTTGCTTGAAAGTTCTAAGGCTCTTACTGGGTTTATCACCACAGAAGGAACTTTTCAGTTCACTCGGATGCCATTTGGCTTGGTATCGACAGCCAGTGTGTTCCAGCGCATGATGACAACATTATTTTCTGGCATGGAGAATGTGGTCTACTTCCAAGAATGCATTTTGGTCTTTGGGGTCATGGAACAACATCATCATAATGCTCTTTTGAAGGTCTTGAGACGAAAGGAGAAGCAGAATTAACGCTAAAAAAAGAAAAGTGTGTGTTTATGGTAAAGAGCATCGATTATTTGGGTTATTCGGTTACTGAAGGAGGTATCAAACCAATACAAGACTTAATTGAAGCCATTAGATTGTCGTCATGTCCTGCAGACTAAGAACAATTGAGGGCATGATTGAGTATTATGCAAAGTTTGTTGAAATATTTGCAGATAAGACTGGTAGGTTTGAGACTGTTGTTGAAAAAAAAGGAACAAATCTGTTTGGGGTGAGGAACAACAGATATGTTTCGAAAACATTAAGAAAGTTGTATGAGGCCAATATCTTATCTGCATTTGACATACAGATGAAATCTATTATCACAGTTGATGCAAGTGCCCCTGGATTAGGGGCAGTGTTATCGTGAGTACATGGGAAAACAGAAAAAACAGTCACCCTTGCCTCACGTTCTTTAACACCATCTGAACGCAATTATTTGGTGATTGAGAGGGAAGCCTTAGCTGCTGCCTGGGTTGTTGAATATTTCCTCATTTACTTGTGGGGATCGAAGTTTGTTTTAAGAACAGATCACAAACCTTTATTGAAGGTATTACTACCTGGAGGCGCAGGTAAAGGGTCAGCTAGATTGGACAGATTAGCCGCTAGACTGCAAGAGTATATGTATGTTGTGGAGTTCATTCACGGCTGGAGAAATGTTCAGGCAGATTGTCTTTCTAGATTACCGTTGGATTTAGGTGATGATTCAAATGCTTGTGGTGATGAAGAAAGTGATGGTGCAGTAGCATGGATACAGGATGCGGCACATTCAGCATTAGATGCTTTCACCAGCTGTGAGCAGGAAGGTGAGATGGAGGGTGATGTTGTTTTATCTGTGGTAGTGAAGATGATAAGAAATGGATCTTCAAGGGAGAATGTGATCCTGTTAGCTGCAAGACCATACTTTAAAATATTGGATGAGTTAAGTGTGGTTGGGAACTGTGTGATCATGAGAAGAGATCAATGTATACCACCTACAGGGTTAAGGAGTAAGTTAATCAAAATGTGTCATGAAGGTCATTTGGGTCAAACTCTAACAAAGAAACATTTGAAACAAGAATTTTGGATGCCTGGTATAGATAATTAAGTGGTTGAGTAGGTTGAGAGAAGTATGGTTCGTGAAGAAAGTGAGAAGAGACTTACAGTTGGGAGTGAGGCTGTTGAGGGTCATATTGCTGATCCTGGTAAGCCCTGGCACACTATTTGTCTAGTTGCCAGGTGATTTGCGTTATGCTCTGGTAATTGTGGATGTGTACTCTAAGTGGCTAATTGTGAAATTTATGAGAGATGTAACCACCAAAATTACAATAAAAGAGTTAGGTCTTATCTCTGTATTTTGATCACGGATAATGGTACTCAGCTGACGTCTTTGAAAATGGTACAGTGTCTTGAGTTGTGTGGAGTTAAGCACATATTGACTTCTCTTTATAATCCATGGGGAAATGGAATGGTGGAAAAAGCCAATTGGTTGAGAAAGGGTACCATTCAGATGGCTATCGTGAGCAACATTGTTGTCAAGGAATTGGTTGACGATATGATTTGGGTGTATCGCACAACTGTGCACTCAGTTTCTCAGAAATGTCCATTTTAGGAGATGAGATGGAGGTCTCCTGGAACCAAAATGGCACCGATGTGGGTCCTTTCAGAGTCCATAAAGTTAGCATTCAGTTGTTCTGGAAGGAGGTGATATGTGGAATTTCAGGAGATTGGCTCGTTATAAAAAGAAAAGTGAGTATAATGCTAAAGGGTGTGAGGAGATTTCGTCAGGTGCGATGTTTACGAGTGATGAGGAGTTGGGAGTGAAGAGTGGCAATGGAATATGTGTTCCAGGGGTGAGATCTGAATCTGTGGAAAGAGTGAGGGAGGACAGAGAGATATGTAAAGAGTCTGAGTCTAGTGTAGGAGTAGGAGATGTCAGAAGACAGGAATTTCACAGAGTATGGAAGTACCATAATCCTCCTCTGTAGCTAAAAGATTTTGTAATATCATAATGTTTAGGTTTATGTTTATGCACATTTATGTTACTTATTTTATGTATATCCTATACAATTCTTAAGTTTATTGGAATGCTGTGTCCTGTTTAGTTTTTTATTAATTCACAAGTGTTTTCACAAATGGAAGGGAAGGAGATGTGTTATGATGTGAACTTAAGAATGTTGGGAATGTAATGTAGAATGTGACTGTCGGGAGAGAATAGTTATGAGGAGAGATGACGGTGGATGGATGAAGGTTGGGAAGGGAAGAGGCCAGGTTGTAAGTATGGAATAAACTTGATCTTAATTACTTAAAAGTTTCCTATGTTTTCCTAATGAGGATGGCTCTTCAGGTCTCCTTCTCAGCCAGCCAGCTCAAAGGGGGCTAAAGACAAGTCCATCTCTTCTTTAACATTCAATTGTTTTAGGGGTTCCAGTATGGAGCCTGGGAGGCATTGATGTGGTGCATTACCACCATCCAGATGTAACGGCACAAGAGCTTGAACGGCAGATCTGAAGTTGTTTTCTTGAAGAAACAGGTTCACTTTCATTACAAGAGACAGCTTCCATGTAGAACAGTTGCATCGATGTTTAACATCAGCCTTGTATGCTAAAAATCCCTTCATGGTTTTACTAATGGTGTTATTGCAGACTCTTTTTAGTCTTTTGCACCAGGCACTGTCCAAATCAGAAAGCATCACTGATGTGATATGTCTTAGCCTTTTCTTTTCCCTTTTACTGCTACCATTTCTTTGTTACATCACTTGTTGGTGGATTTAATGTCTAGTTTCAATTTTCACATTTGTAGGAAAGTGCCACTTTTGACATGGTTACTCAAAACTTTCTGCCTGGTTTTTGGTTCAATTGTGACTGAAAGTGCACTGGGTACCTGCTAAACAGGTCCCCAGTGCCAGATCTCTTTCTCCCAAAACTGCACAGTCGTTTTTAGGTTGAGCGCTCTGACGTGTGGTAATCTATCTGTGGGCTTTTAACCATGCCCACCGCACGGCCATCACGTTCATGGGCTTGCCTTTCAAAAATCCTTTGTTATCATTGTTACATGCTTTGCATTTGTCCCTCCTTGGGGTGGTTTTGTTACCGCCATGTAGACTGCCCCTATTACATGGATAATTGCACGTTTGCCAATACGCTTGACTGCTAGAGAACTTATTTAACTTTTTGTTTCTCTCCTTCCTGCTCATGCTCATGGTGGCCGTGGCGCTTTGAATCAGCTTGCATATGTCAACTGTTTTACTTTTCATTTTCAATTTATGTGGCAAGAAAACTCCATTTATGAATTTACAATGTTAACAACTCTAACTCGGGCAAACATGAGATCCATTGCATTAAAATGCTTGTTTCTAGTTGGCAAACTCTTTAGTTGCCACTGTAAGTCCCTAGTAAATGGTACCCTTTGTCACCTAGAGCATGGGACACTAAAGAAAGCCCCTGAGGACTTCAGCACAGACTGTGCCACCCTCATGGACCCTCTCACCAACCGCACACAGTGTTGCCATTGCAGACTGCGGGTCTTGGTGCAGAGATAAAATTAAAAGGTGACAAAACCCACAGCCTGTGTGCTATGTCCGATAACACTTCATGCAATACATGTGAGTCATCCCTCTGACAGCCCTAAGGCATGGTGCATTCGTAACATGTGTTACCACAGCTGCATGAGCAGCTATGCCTCTGTTGTGTCTTTGTCAATTCTCACACATAGCAAGTGACCAGTGAAGCCAATTTAAGTACATGTGCTGGACACTGGTCTTTACAAGTTCTCCAGCTACATGGTGGCTTCACTGAAATAGGGATGTTAGGTATCAAACATCTCATAATGGTAAACCCTCAGTGAATCCATTGACGGATTTATTAATACATGCACATGAAGGGCACCTTAGAGGTGCCCCCTGAAAAAACTATAAAACCCCTAGCATGGTCACTGTCTTTTGCAAACCAATGCAGTCACCTTGGACAGTGTGCTGACCCCTGAGGTGAGACACAACACTCTAGAGGGCTCAGAACATAGGCCTGCTGTGGGTGGAGGTAATAACACCTCGACCAACAGAATATACATTCTAGGGTAGGGAGCTTCAAAGGCCTTGCAGCTTTTGAAATGCGACCCAGGCCTCTCCAAATGGTAGAGAAGGCCAAACCCCAGTATCTGACCCCACGTTTGCAGCACGACTGGCAGAAAAATTTGTTAAATTAGGGGGAACGCTGACTTCATGCCAGTCCCACCCCAAGGTGAACTAGCTGAAGTGGACACTACTTTTTAAATTCCTCCATCTTGCTTAGAAGGAAGTAGAACAATAGGGTTAGGGCTATGTCCACTTCTCAAAGAAAGCAGTCATAAGAAGGGTGTAGTCACCCTAAGGTGAGTAGCCCTTTGCCAACCACATGGCAGCCCTGTAAGACCTCTAAATTCAATATTTAGGTGGCACCCTACAACTCAGATTCCTGATGACCTAAGAAGAGCTGGACACTACAGTGGCTTGTCTGTAGCCCTTAACGACTCTGCATCAAAAGACGACCTGTCCTGCAGCCCAGTGACCTTCAAAGCCCTTGGAGGACTGCCTACCTTTGACAAAGACCAACATCTGCCATGGACAGCGAACCCGTCCAGAAGAAACCAGCATTAAAGAAAAAGAACTCTGCCCTGAAGAACTGTGAAACTGCAGCCGGACCCACCTCTGCACCCGACACGCACGGCCCGAATCCGAGTGGCCCACCAGTCCAGTGAATGTTCCCAAATGATTCTGAACCTGAGTCCACCAGGGGTTGACTCCTGCCAGACTCTGCCTCAAGGCCTGCAGCCTCAATCTGAAGACTCCCCCTGCCTGGAATCACCCAGTAAGCTGTTTTTTGAAGTGAAAGGACACCCTTGCACACGGAGCCCTTGGACCTTGGGGAGCTGGACCAACGGTGTTCCTGAGTCCCTCAACATCCAAACTTACCTGGGAAGCTGCGGGGTTTCTTCATTCAGCCTCCTAGCCCAAGCCTGCAGCCTTTTCCCAAAACCGACCTCCTACATTGACTTGCATTGGGCGCAAAACACTGTGTTGACACTCTGCACCCGTTCACCCCTATGCGGCTGAGGGTGCAAGTTTGGTGCTGCCTTTTGGCCCCTCCCCCCCATGGCTTGCCTCAACAGCAGGACATCAACCCCTGACACCGCTTTACTCACCTGTGAGCAGCACATCTTTGTTGACCTCCAGTCTCCATTCGTTAACATTGGTAATCCGATCCCAAATTTGACCTCTGCACCTGGCCACCCCTGTGCTGCTGTAGGTGCACCCTTGTTGCTGGTTTGAACCTTGTCTGGTGTTGACCAAAAACCCTGAAGACTGGATTTGTAAGTTGAGTGGTTACCTGCAAAACTGCATTCTTGTTTTCCTCCCATAGGTTAACATTGAAGACTTTGAAAATTGCACTGTCGATTTTGAAGCTGAAAAGTAATTTTAATTTAAAAACTGCTTACCTTATAATGAAGTTCTTTGGTTCAAAGCATATATAAAAGCAATTGTTATTTTTCTAATTTGGTATCGGATTTATCCTTTGAGTGTGTGTATCATTTATTGCCTCTGTGAGTACAAAAAATGGTTAACATGACTCCTTGATAAGCCTAACTGCTCTCTCACGCTCCAACAAATAGATCATTAGTCCTATCTATTTCTGCCTCTGCAAACCTTTGGGAATCCACTGGATTCTCTGCATGGTGTACTTCATTTTAGTGAACCATATAGAGAGCCAGCTTCCTACAACATTGTATGAAAAGTTACTTTGTCAAGTACAATGTGCTTAAGAAATGATTTTTCAATGCTGTAGGGCTCCACCACAAAGAAGGCAGCTAATGAGGCTTTGCCAAATTCTTCAGAATAAGGCAATTGGATGAGAAGCCATGTTACTTTTTGGCATCAAACTTTGAGCAGGAAAACCTACATTTTCATGCTCAAGGAGGGTTTTCCAGGATATCTTGACTGATCAGAGCATTAGAGAAAGTTGATGCTATTACACCAGGTATTTATTAACTCATTTACTCCTTCTGCCAACTTGCATCTTTGGTAAACACCTCAGCATAAGGCAGTGCTTCCTAAACATTAGAGACTCACAATACATGTTTTAACATAACAGGGGCTCGTTACCAACTAGCATTAATGGACAAAAGGCAGCCAATTTTTGAATGTTACTAAAGCATTGTGAGCTAGCACACTGTCATTTACAGATCAGCACATTTTCTATTGAAATGATCACTACATTTGCATAGACATGCAGCTTTACTGATAAAACTGTATTGCACACAAATGTGCGGAAATTGGGTTTTAGTGAATATTTATCATTTTCACATCACCAAACAAAGTGCTTCAGCGTGTTTTGATGTAATCAGAATCTTTGTTTCCATCCCATTTCGGAATTACAAAAAGTATGTTCTTCATTTTTGCATTCCAAACTGCTGAATGTATACAGTTAATTACCAGGTATTTACAATTTATTGAGTGAAAAAAACTGATCTCTTACATCCTTTCCTTTCACACTCTCCAAGCCTTAGCATGATTGTCACATAATTCACTTTACTTTTCTTTCTTTGACTGCAAAGAAAGGGGTTTGTAAACACAAGTACCCATGTTAAAGAAAGTAAGTAGCAATAAGTCAGAAGAAAGAGTCTGACTTTTGACGTCTATCATTAAAGCACAGCAAATGTGGCAATATAAATACAGCATTTAAAGACATCTTTATTTATTGCTTGTACTGTCAAAACCCACGAAAAATCAACTCACTATCCAAAGCCTATTGACACAGATTGCAAAAATGGATAGTCAAGCTTTCTTTGTTAATGCCTAAACAATATGCAAGTTTTTACCAACCAGGTTGCCATTGGAAATGCCATTTCTGTTTTTTCCTACTGAGAATCTTCCACATTTACACCTAATTGTCAATCACAAAGCGTCAAGATACTTTATTAGTTTACATTTTGATAAAGTCTTCCTTGATGCCCCCATTAGATATAAAAAGCATTTTCTCAATTGAAATAACTTATAAAATTAACTAAGGTAGAGTGCTAAAAAAACTGTGGAGATTTGCAGGCAGTCTTTTCTTCTGCTCAAGGCCACTTAAACACATTGAGGAAATATTATAATGCATCCCTCGCTGCATAGAGCCATGACATCATACTGACCAATGAAATCAGTGACCACAATACTCAGTGGGCACTCTATTGCTTTCAGCATTGGAACACATTTGCAGCTATAGTATCCTAACTGGCCTGTGCTAGTGTCAATTGATGAACTGTTAATGAAGGTAATGAGTGTGCAACTCATAATAGTTTAATTTCAGGTCAGGCCAAGTGCCCCATGTAAAGATTATGGTGGTCATTACAACCTCTGCAGTCTTTTAAGAAGACCGCCGAGGTACAGCCGTGCGGAAGACTGCCAGTAGTGGCGGTTTGCCGCGTGGCGTATTATGACCGTTGGCTGCCCTCCGTCATTTTTCCAACGGAGAGCCACCAACAGCCATACTTGCGGGCGGCGGGGAAGTGGAGGTTGCTCCACCTCCACCGCCACGCCAACAGAACACCGCCGAGCTAATCACGTCCTGTGATTCTGCGCGGCGGTGTTCTGTTGGCGGTGTGGTGTTGACGGAGCTGCCCCCATGGCTCCCGTCCCCTCCCGGAGGATCGACGGAACAGGTAAGTTGATCACCCGTTAGGGGAGGGGGGTCGGGGGTGTTGTGTGGGTGCATGGGGGTGTGCGTCTGTGTATGTAGGGGGTTGTGTGTGTGCGTGTATGCTTGCGGGGGTGATGCGTGTTTCGGAAATGTGTGCATGTCATGTCTGTCTGTATGTATGTCTGTATGGATGTGTGTGTGAATGTGTGAATGTGGGTGTACATGTCTGAATGTGTGTGTGGATGTTGGCATGTATGTCGGTGTGTGTGTGTGTGTGTGTGTTGGTGGTGCCTGCGTGCGTGTCGGGTGTGTGTCAGTAATGTTATGTTGGGGGTCGGGGTGGGGAGGGGGGCCCTGCCACCTTTGGGGGGTGGCAGGGGTGGTGGGGGGTGTTGGGGAGGGAGTCGGGTGGGGGTGGGGAAGACCCCTATCAGTGCCAGGGAAGGAATTCCTACCGCTGGAAATCCACGGCGGTAAGCCGGGTCACAATACCAGCGGCGGTATTGTCACGGCTGCCGGACTGGAGACCCAGGTCTCCAGCCCAGCGTTCGTCTCCGCCCTGGCGGGTGGAACAGGGAAGCGGCGGATGACCATGGCGGTAACCGCCATGGTAATGATACTAAAAAAAAGACCGCCAGCCTGTTGGCGGTCTTACCACCGCTTTAACACCGTCCGCCAGGGTTGTAATGACCCCCTATGTTCTCAAGTTAAGGGGCCTGATTCAGAAAGGTGAACTTAGCTGTCTGGTCTAAACTTAAAGTTTAAGACTTTGGGAATTTGCAGAGGGCAATTACGAGTACTATCTTTTGGTCTACAATTGGGGTGGAGAGCCTGGCCTCTGCTGGAGTAAGTCCTGATCCCCAAGAAGTGCCCACCAGGTCCTGGATCCTTGGCTCACATCAGAGTGTACCCCTATTCCCACAACTGTTGATTCCCTCAGCAACGATACAGCATGATGCAACTCAAAGCAGCATGATCCAGGTCATCACATCAAAGTATTCCACACCTTCTGATTGACAGCCTCAACGAAATTGATGCAGTGTGATGCAGCTTGATACAGCATTACACAGCTCCTTATTGGTGATCCCATCGGAACTGATGCAACTCAGTGCAGAGCAACACAGGACTTCACATCTCAGTCCAAGTTTAACCAGGCACATTGCCCAGTGGGCCAAGCTTGTACCTGTACCCTGCCTGTGTTCCGTTGCAGTGGGCTGGAACTTATAACTTTGTCCCGGTCTGGCGCAACCCCATTTGGCGCTTTATGGTTTCTGATGCTACATTTAACTGAGACTTTGAAATTGTATATCTCCAGTTCTATTGATCGGGTTCTCGTCATTCTCGCCTGGTATAATTTTATATCCAAATTTACTTTTGTAGTTTGGTGTGTGAAGTTTCTTGTGTTGTGTTTTTACTTTGTTTCTGATGAGTGCTGCATAAATACCTTACACATTGTGTATGAGTTCAGCCTGACTGCTTTAGAAACCAAGAGAGTTCAGCATAGGTTAATTTAGTGACATTTTGTGGTTCACCCTGACAAGGATTGTGGTTGTTGCTTGAGTAGGGTTTCTCTTCTTCAACCAATAACCAATTTATTATCATGATGATCACTTATGATATCATTTAGGGAAAACAGATTTTTGCTTAATATACTTGTAGTGAGAATCATAGTACTAGTGAAAACAGAATAAATAACAGAGTAGAGGAAGATTCAACAGTCATTTTGTGTATCACAGTGAATTGAACATAAAAGCAGAAGTCATTGCCATTTGTTATGCTGAAATGCCCATGTGAGTATGCATCTCTTGTGTGCCTTCTTCATGTTCTACCTTCCTATCATATGAATGTTATTGGTAAAGCTGATGTTTGTGTCATTTAAGTGACATAATGTTAGACTGTGATATGTTCAAAGAGCAGGTCCTGTTTTCCCATTTTGGCTATGCATCATTACACTAAAATTTCATTAGTGGTCCTCATTTGAGTTCTGTCCGTGACTTTCCTAGTATTTCAATCTGTTATGATGACTGCTGTTTATTATTGGAGGAGTTTCTAGAGCCTTTTGTGTCGTTTTAATTTCAACATCGTTACCAAGTGCTCTAAATTAAATCATGTGTCTATAAGACCAGGGAGGACACTCTTCTTCTGTGTAAAACCTGTCCGAATGCAGAAGCACTGCAAAGTACCTCTCCTCTCTCCTTGTATTCCCTGGTGCTTAGCTCATGCTGGAAATTTAGAGAATGGAGCAAACCAACTTTCTCCAATTGCAGTACTCCCAACACGGACATAAAGGTGGTATAAACCTTGTGTCACTATTGCATGTTCAGTTGTTAAAAGATCAGCCATCTACATTTTGATTTCTATAACAATTGTCTTTACAGCCAGAATAAAATAGTGATCACCTTTTCAATGAAACGTTATTGGACTGATTCACTAAAGAAGAAGGAAGGAACAATGAATATGCTAATTCACAAGTAAGATTTACATTCACAAGAAATATGTTTGCACTAATTTAGGTAAACAACTAAAAGACCACAGTAACAAAGTTAGGAAGTGAGGAGAAAATGGAAAACATGACTGCCTGATTAACGGTGATAAATTAGGAGTAGCATAAAAGTTCTGGAAACCAACTAATTTAATTGTATTTTTAATTGCATAGAATAAAATAAAGTCGATAAGCCGGGGCGAATCATCCTCGAGCACAATAGGTTCAGAAATGTAAGAGTAGGGACTAGACACATCCAAGAAATTCAAGTGTATCCAGAAATTTCAATGCAAGGAAGACATTGAGTATGATTAAGGAGAGGGAACATAAACAGGAGGTTCACAATGCAAAACGTAGCTCATAAAACAAAGGAATATGAATGGTTAGTAATTCATAGTTCACATGAGCATCTCTTGATAAAGTTGAGTCAGGTATTGGAAATGGGATGAACAAAATAAAGATAATCTTTTCTGAAATGCATTAAAGAAACTGCAAGCATATTGTACGACTGATGTGATCAAATGATGTATAAAGAAGTTAGATGTACAATTATATTTCTTGATTGATTATTTCTGATGCCATTGTGCAACTGGTAATGAAAGGCATAAGCGGTGAGGTATATGTTAGCATCAAGCAAATACATGAACATCAGCTAATATAAAATTATTTTGAAATGTTATGTGAACTGAAACCAGCCATCAAAAATGAATCAAAGATGAAAAAATTGTAACAACAAGAACTGATGATTATGATGCAGATATGAATAAATATTGCTAGAATGTAAAATGCCACTGATCAGCAACATTTTTTCGGAAGAATTGTTGAATTAAGTCAATTTGAAAGGGTGCATACAATAGAAAAATAATGGGTTTTGACAGGATGAAAATGAGGGTACTGCACACACAACTAACAGGAAGATGTGGGAAGAATATTAGGAATCACTTGAGAATGCTACAGAAAGACAAAAAAGTTTACAAATTGTGTGCAAATAACCCAGTGATAGTTTTAACTATGAAACACCCATTGGTAAAGCAAATAAGTCTTGTCTATGCAAGAGCTATTGTCTTTGCCAATGTGTTGTCAAGCCATGTTGTTTACCAACATGGCTGCTGTTCAGAATGACTATGACTTAGTGGCACAGAGGAGAGTCACATGGAGTGTCGTATAGTGGAATGGCGAAGAATGGAGTAGAGTGTTGTAGAGCTGAGTGGCATAGAGTGTTGTGCATTGGAGTGGCATAGTGTGGAGTCCTGTAGAATGGCATATACTGAAGTGGCATAGAGTGGAGTGGACTGTTGTGGAGTGCATTGGCATGTTGCAGAGTATATTAACATAGAGTGCATTGGCATTGTTTCCAATTGCATTGAATTCAGTGGTATACAATGCAGGATTGTAAAATGCAGTGGTGCAGATTAGAGTGGTGAATAGTAGAGTGCAGTGGCACAGTGAGGAGTGGCACAGAGTAGAGTGGCACAGAGTAAAGTGGCACAGAGTAGAATGGTGCAGAGTGGAATTGTGCACAGTAGAGTGATGTAGAGTGCAGTGGTGTAGAATAGAGTGACGTAGAGTGGTGCAGAGAGGAGTGGCGTAGAGTTGAGCGATGCAGAGGGCAGTGGTGCAGAGTAGAAATGAGTGGCATAGAGTGCAGTGGTACAGAGTGCAGATTGACGTTTAGTTGCATAGAGTGCAGTGGCACAGAGTGGTGCAGAGTAGAGTAGCATAGAGTGGTGCAGAATAGAGTATAGTGCTGTATAGTGCAGTGGTATAGAATGCATTGGCTTAGAGTGGAGTAGTGCAGAGTAGAGTGACATAGAGTTCAGTGGCAGAGAGTGCAGTGCTGCAGAGTAAAGTGTCAGGGTTCAGCGGAGTAGAGAGATGTAGAGAACAGTGGCATAGTATAGTACAGTGATACAGACTAGAGTGTAATGGCATATAGCTCGATGACAGAGTGGAGTTGTGTAAAGTGTAATGGTGTAGGGTAGAGTGCAGTTGCGTAGAATGCCATAGAGTGTAATGGCACATGGTAACGTGGTTAGAATGCGGTGGCATAGATTGCAGTGGTGCAGAGTAGATTAAAGTGTCATGGAATGGCACACAAAGCAGTTGTGTAGAGTGCAGTCTTGCAGAGTGGCGTAGAGTACAGTGGCATAGAATGGAATTGTACAGAGTAGATTGGTGTGGCCTAGACTAGAGTGGTGTAGAGTGCAGTGGTGAAGAGTGCAGTGGTCTAAAGTAGAGTGGGATGAGTGCATTGACATAGAGTAGAGTGATACATGGTAGAGTAGAGAGGCATAGCGTGAAGTGGCATAGAGTGCAGTGGCATAAAGTGGAGTAGTGCAGAGTGCAGTGGCATTGAGTGGTGTAGAGTGCAGTGGTGTGTAGTGGTGCAGAGTAGAGCGGGGTGACATAGAGCGGAGTATGCAGGGTATGATGGCTCACTGCCAGCACAGACTACACATTTTCAATTGAAATGACCATTATATTTGCACAGACATAACATTTAATAACACTATACAGTACACAAACGAAAATGTGTGGACATTGCATCAGCTAGTGTAATGGTTTGTTTTGATCATAGTAAAGTATTTGTTTTCTACACACTTCAGAAATAACAAAACATGTGCTACTGGTAATCAACGAGCGGAATGCATCCCTAGGTCAGCTTACGGACAATCCCCAAGGTGTCTTTAGCATTCTGGTGAACGGCGACCTAAAATCTCGAAACAATATTGTGACAGCTGGAGAAAAGGTTTATCTAGAGTTTGTATGTTTGAAATACTGGCAAAGCGTGCACGTTTAAATTTGTCAGAACTGTTAAATGCTTATTAAAAGTGACTTATGACAATAACCTTGTCCATGCAAATTAGTCAAGTTGTTCAACATGTCAAGCTAAGCGTTATTTACACTGTTAAGGCCCTCATTATGAGACAGGCTCAGTGATATTCCTGAATGGGATACCACTACATCTGCATACTCTTGGCCCTGAATTCCTGCACCCAGTTTTCCCGGGTGCTGGGACTTTAGAATCAATGTTGTCATCCAGGAATTCTGGCCAGTAAATCGCCTCTACCCAATTTCTTGCCTGAGCATTCTTTTCAGCAACAGAACCTTTGCCCCTTCTGTTCCCTACTTGTTTCCTACCACTGCCCTCACCCTTCCTCTACCCTCTCCCAGCACCTACTGTCCCCTGCTCACTTATACCAATCTCACCAGAACAGGAAAAACCATGTGGAATTCTGCCTGGTAAAACTGAGTGCACAGTTAGATCCCATTTGGGGGCCTTAACTCATTAATTGCATGGTAGTGGCAGGGTTTAATCGCACAGTAACATTAGCTTTGTGTGCGGATTTTGAACTCCGTCAACACCCTGTAACTTGTAGGGAGGTCCAACGTGTCCATTTTATTTATATTTTGAACTATATTTTTAAATTTGCAATTACAAACAAGCATTTGCAATGCAATGGGTCTCGCATTTCTCTGAGTTAGAGCTATTAGCAGTTGTAAACTCCCAAACGGACTTTTCTTGCCTCATTAAATGGAAAAGGCGCTGCTACAGTTCACTCGTAGTGAAACCTATCGGCAAAAGTGCAATTATCTACGTAACCGGCAAAAGTGCAATTAACTAACTAAGTGCCTGTCTCCGAAGATCAGGATCTCCAGTGTGTCAGAGTTGAGTTTCAGGCAACTCTAAGTCATCCAGTTACCCACTTTGATCCTGTAGGAAGACAATGTAACAGGATTGATGTCATGCAAAGCGCTCGACTTATGCCAAGCAAGATCGTGCTGCGAAAAAAGAGAAAAAGTATTACACAAACAGGACGGAAAACAGCAAGCCTTGTATGTTTTCAGTACTTGGTCGTTGCGCTCGAGGAGGGCTAACCACCAGAAAAAGCATGACGTATGCATGCCTTCCACTAATGAAAGCAAGCATTTTTTAAAAAGCAAGCCCATGAACCCATGAAAGACACTGACGTGACATGGACGGGGCTCTGAGCCCTTTTCTAACTATTACAGCGTCTCGCACAGCAATGGGCACGCGCATGCTAGCGCAGGCTCGACCCTAAAAATGAACCATGCGCTAGAGGCCAACACAAGTCCAAAACCCAAACACCAGGGGAACAATTACATTCTAATTAAAACTACTACAGCTAAAGGAACCCGGGCAATACAATAATATTATCTTCACCTCTTTCCTAAATAAATTGTAGTAAGCAGTGGGAGGAAGAAAGAGACGCAGCTCATTCCAGATCCTGGCAGTCCAACACTACATAGCTGGACCAAACATAAATCTTTTATTTTTACAGAAGCCACACATTCAGGGGAGTGGAGTTTTCTAGACAAATCAAGCAATCGTAACGAACTATGATTTAAACTAGTTGAAATGACAGTCCCACGACCATTCCAATGGGCTTATTATGAAAGGAAGATTCTTGAATCAGGTTGGTAGAATTCTAAAAAACCTAATAGTCTAAATGAATATCAGGGCCTGTGATGTTTTTATGAGCTTTGTCAGCAAATGTTCACCTACTTGGTTGTAAATGGTACTCAAGACTCATAATTTCAACAACTACTAGAAGTTCCACCCTGGAAGCCAAGAAATTAGATGAAACACAAAACTGCATTCAGAAAGAAGCAAAAGTTTCTGCTCAGTTCAGGGCCCCGTTTAGCCTTCATATTTTAAAAGCTGTTGCCATGTTTGTGTTAGTGAAGCTGGTGCAAGTTTAAAATAAATACGTGAAGCTACGAGGTCGGCAACTTTGCCCATTCTATGTAAAACTTGAAAGCAGTACAAACATGACTGACGAGTACAAAGAACACACTAGGTGGAGGATTCACAAATAATGAGCAGCCCAAAATGTTTTAATCAACTATGTTACGTGTACAATGTTACAAGGAAACCTCTATTACTACAACAAATAAAAAGGCCAAACTTGTAAAACGATACTCTTCGCTCATGTACCCATGTGGCATACATATTGAAGTAAGGCAAGGATTCCAAGGGGCCTATTTACAAGCCCAATAGCACCACCGGAGTGTCACTTTTTGTGACAGTCTGGCGGCGCTGTACATTACGCATATTTACAAGGCAACTCTAAGCCACTTCTTGTGGCTTAACGGTGTCTTGTACATATGCCCCCGAAGCAGTTTTTTGCAGCAGAGGGGCATGCATCGGGTGTTGCTGTGGGTGTTTCACTGCAACAGTCATTGCTTTGCTGCCCAGATTTACAAGGACCTGTAAATCTGTTGCAGCGCCAAAAACTAACGACACCCCAGGGGTGGCATTAGCATGGTGCAACTAGTAGAAATGCTTTCATTTCTCCTTGTTTTTGCTTTTTCTGCAGCCCACACAGAAAGAGAAAAACCACCATGAATGATTGTTTATGTGCAGGAAGGCATACCTTCCTGCACATAAACAATCAATCTCCTCAAAGCAGACACCCTTGCACAATAGTGCAAGGGTGCCTGCGTTGGCAGCTATATTTAGTGCTGGTGCAGGGGTGTGCAGTATATCCCTGTATTTCAAAACTGGTGCAGCACTGCTGATTTTGGTGCAGCATTGTAAATTTGGCCCCACATGACTAAAGTGACACGAGAGTAAACCAGTCTTGTGAATTTCTTAAAGTGCAAACAATGTCTGGCTACCTTCATGGGACATTTCCTTTGCCTCAGTGAAGTTATTAAACCCTTCTGTGGTTCATCATGTTGCTTGTAGCTGCTGGCTGCAGAGTCTGCTACATAAATTGATTTCCCATTATGTATGTATGTATGTATGTATGTATATTTATATATGCTGTTATTATAGCGTGAACCTAACCAAAAACCAGCAGAGTGCTGCAACCTCAGGGCATCATTCACCTTGCTTTCAACATCAAGAGCATCTTTGATAACTGCAACTTCAGGACATGATTAACCATAGTTCCAAGAGCATCTTTTATGGCTGCAAAGAAAGGGCCTTCCAAACCGTATGTTCAAGAGCATCATTTATGGTTTAGTAGTGCTTTAGGATGTGCTGCTTAAGTTAGTCACTGCCACTTGGTGTAATCATGAAATTGGTAGAGCAATACTGTGCTTGGGTTAATGTGGGCTACATGGGTACATAATGTCATCATGGATGATCGCGTCACCCATCATGGTGTGCAGCTGTGTCTTCATCTGGTCCTTTTTTGTGGAGGATGGAATTTATTCTAGAAGTTACATTGTGAGTGACATTGATGGCAGAGGCAACTGGCTTTGGAACCATTGATAATGTCAAGTGCAAGCACTGATCAATACCTGCATGTGTCCTTTGAGTCCGTACTTTATCCTCTCAGATGCAGATGACAGAAGCTGAGGTGATGACAACTGCATCTCACCCATGACAATGGATTTCAGATGTCATCTGTGCCTTGTGATTATGCTGCGTTATAATGTAAAATGTTCAGTTTGTTCTGCCTTACTGTCAACTGGTACCAAATGCTCACACACTGAATGAGATATTAGTCATGGTGAAATGCTAGCGAAAGAAGATCTATTGTGGAGCTTGAGATAAAGGATTCTTGATGCTTGGCAAAGTCATACTCCGCTGTCAGAAGAGTTTGTGCAGCCCATTTCACCACCTTGCTTGCTTCCCCTGTCTCATTGGACAATTGCAAACATGTTACTTTGCCCATTTTCAGATATGGGCATCGGGGTTCCTGGCACTACCTGAATGTCAGAAGACCCACTGAATGGAGAGCGCTCTGCTCGTGCCCCTGATTCCAGCATGACATTTGAATTACCTCTCATGATGCATGCATCCTCGTGCCCTTCAGCCTCATTGCAGGACTGCATGCAGTCCATTTCACCCACTCTGATTATCCCAGGTCGGAGCTAAGGAGAGCGTTGGGTCTGCAGTTTAATCCACCAGTAGTTGTAGGCCTCAGGATTTCAAAGCGGACTTTCAGGTTCAAAAACATGTTGAATTGGAAAGAGTTCTTAATTACAGTTACAGGTGAGGCTTTTGCCATTTAATTTCCCCTTTTTCTCAGTGGGAGAACTTGGGGAAACCCATTTCACCATCCCTGCTTATAGCTCGCCTTCTGCCTGCCAGATCTGTGGACCTTCTTCATCTCATGCATGTGTATAGCTATGTCTACTGGCAGGTGACTGCCTCAGGATTCCACAGAGAGACGTCAGATCGCAAAACACCCACAGACTGGAGAAATATTGTCTCCCAGTCCTGCTTGAATCAACTTTTGGCCTGCATAGCAGGCTTCGTCCGGCTCGACCAGGTTAACAGTGGACCATCAGAGCCTGCAAGAGTCAAGCACCTCTCTTTGATCATATGATAAGTCTGTTTTCAGTCATTGCACTTTCCAACCCTGGTGTTTCGGTTAGGTTTTTCTGTTTTTAGAAAATTGAAGTATTTTTTTCTTTTTATTTAGCATTGCACTCTTCTCACCATTTTCTAACATGAAAAAAGCTAGAAAGAAACAGAGGCAAACCATCACCAGACTCAGATTTTAAGAGAAAAATCTCAACACGATACGTTAATAAAAGTTATCTTTTCTTTTGGGGCCCTAGTGTAGTTCTGAAGAACGAGGCCCAAGCCTTAGGGTAAATGACAAACCTTTAAATCTGAGAGCGCTTCTGACATTATTTGGTTTTTATAGTTTCATTAACTATGGGACGCATAAGAGGTTTGATGGACTTTTTGACTACGCTTAGAGTAATTCCACCATAAGTCATAACTTCAACAATAATCCGTCCAGCATAATCAATAACCAACATTTATCGTAGAGTCAATAAGCTTTACGCACCATG
Source organism: Pleurodeles waltl (assembly GCF_031143425.1). NCBI lineage: Eukaryota > Metazoa > Chordata > Amphibia > Caudata > Salamandridae > Pleurodeles > Pleurodeles waltl. The sequence continues at coordinate 697,260,625 of NC_090442.1, read as the reverse complement.
ACCCATTTGGCCATGAATAACCACACCTTTCAGTATAATTTTTGCATATTTATTTCCCTAGATTAAATGCTAATATCACGTTAATTAGTCTCAAAACCAAATGATAAACATACACAAACAACACTGTATACAGAAACAGTATACATTTAGATTTGACAGGTGAATAGAATCAGTTCTTTGTTGATAACATTTAGTCAGCATTCTTGGGCTTCCTAACCGACCTTCAAATTATAATAGCATGTCTGAGCTTCATGCAAAACAATTTAGTTAAAAGATAATTTGGAAAATATCTAATTATGGCTCTATCAAAACAGTGGTTGGTACCTAAAAGAAAAGCACAAATATAGCACAAAAGAAGAGCATCATTATACTTCTCCTCAGTGAGTCAGGTAAAGACAGTTTCTTCATCAGGTGGACATCCATCTGGTCAGCATCAGGAATGGGCATTGAAAGGGGGTGGCTCAGACACGGTCGGACGCTAAGTTAACTAAACCACGGGACATCAAGCTAAAAGAATCAGCATTAACACAAATATAGCAGAAAACATAGAACTGCGATTCTCCATGAATAGGACTCTAACAGGTACAGAAGGAATCACTCCAAAGGTTTCAGAAGAAGGGGATCTCCTGGCTTGGGGCAGGCAGACCAAGTTAAACTACTTTGAAAGTCTTTCCACATCGTCACTGGTCAGAATCTCGTACGTTTACAGTAGAACCAATAAGCTATAACATATATATCTAAAATATAAATAAACTGTCTGTCACATGTCAATGATTGGCTCCTGTTCTCCTGTTCCCATCGTCAGGCTTGTCAGGTAACTTTCTTGTTGCAATCCTAGCTGCAGTCATTGCATCCATTGTTCGGTCCTTGTATCATCGCTGTCTCATGAATCAAATCTACAATGTAGCATTTTCTAATACAAGACATTCTAGCAAGCAGTTCTCATGAGAAAGTTTAAGACATTTACAAATCGCTTGATCATCCCCGTGTGAACACTGAATAATGCTAATTCTCTGGTTTCACAGGACATTTACAAACATTTTCCATGTCAGGTAATTTAGCATGAGGCGTGTCAAGTAGGCCAAATACTACATATTTAATCAATGACTAATATTATTTACGTAAATACATAACATTAATATCATTAAAATTAGTTAATACATCTGAACATCAAGAAACATTCAATTATGAATTTATTATCAGTTATTTACATGCACTATGGTGACCACTCAAGTGGGCACATCTTCTAAGACATACACTTTTCTCTATGTAATTCTAATTCATGTAGATTCTCATGATATTAATCAATACAAATGTATTAGTAATTCATTCTGCTCTCACAATCCCTCCTCTGATGACTAAATATGTCATCACACCTGCATAATTTTCGACACAATTTTTGTTCACCTAAACGTTTGTCATTTGGTAACCCTTTACAATTCTATTCTTACTTGAACTTTCTCTAAAGTGTTTTTCCAGTTCTATTTCCTCCCTTCTCTGATAATTTTTCATCTTCCACAATTTATTTGAATTATACAATTTTCAAACTCCTCATAATCCAATTATGCAAATTATAAGAATCAACATTATCTGTGTTATTTCCATAACTATCCCTTTCCCTAAATTGCCCAACCAATATCCCACAGAAGCAAAACCTTTCCATCCTTTTCCCATACTCCAGGTTCTTCCAACTCTTTTAAATCAGAGTTAACATTAATTAAATTGTTATAAAGCTTCTAATTTCTTTACTATTGTTATGAATAAACCATTACTCTGGAAGAGAAACACATGTCAGCTTTCACTTGTTCCCAAAACAACGTATCAGTTCTAAGTTGTGGTCTATATATGCAAAGCTTTCCTACATGTTGTGCATCTAAAGCTAATTTCCCTTGTACCTTTGTTTCACTAAATGCATAATCATTTCTAAATGTTCTTTTCACTAAGCTCTTACTAATTTATCCTTGAATGCCTTTCTCCTGTCATCAGTATGATCCAGGAAACTCTTTTCTATAGGTGTAAGCAAGCTTGTAAGGTTATTCCTGTGAGCAAAAGCTGTGCCAAATGTCAATGTAGGTTTGAAGAATCCTCTCACTAATTCTATATTATTTTCCTCAGATAATCTACAAGGAACAAACAAAAACACTAAATCATGATTTGAATGAAAATACTGAATATATTTTTGGTTATAGAAACTTGTTAGTAAAATACTGCAACTTATTCCATATGTTAGTGGTAAGTTACTCCATCCTCTACTGGTGAAGGAATTGGCATGCACACATAACATTCTCTCACATCCATTGTCCCAACATATTTAATGTTACAGGAAAGATCTCCTTGTGAACTACCTTCGTGCAAATATTTCTGATCTCTTCTAAATATGTTTAACTCTGTAAGAGTAATAGCAGTTTCTAAAGTAGAGGTATGGTTTATTACAATTTTCTCAAGAAAATTCATACTCACAATCAATATCATACTTACTATCATGCAGACAATTGCCAAACCAATACTTATATATTTACAGCTTCTATTGTTCCTAACCTGCTGGTTATGGTTACTTATGATCTGTAAAGAATCAGAAAGTAGAAGGAAAGAAAATAGGTATGCAGTAAAATAAGCAAAAACTAAAATCTTCTGTCTTCTTTGGCAATTATATACAGCTTTCAGTCTATTTTCCAGTACTTTTTCCCAAAATCACCAATTTATCACAAATCGGTTCAGCAACTTGTCAAATCAGGTTATCTCAAAAAGTATTTTCAGGTTACTTTCAATTGTCTCTTTCTTTCTCAGTTACACAAAATTATTCTCAAAATTTAGTTAATTGACCAACTTCACATGCCAAAGTATTGACCTGGAATCGTGTGATTAAAACAAAAAGACAAAGGCCCTCATTGTGACCCTGGCCGTCTTTTGACTGCCAGGGTAAATGTGGCGCTCCCACCATCAACAGGCTGGGGGTGTAGACCACCACATTAAGAGAGCCAATCCACCACATCTCCGCTTATACCGCCATGGCAGTTGGAACCGCCACGCCGGAGATGATCATCTCCAACCCGGCAGTCCACAGAAGACCGCCACTGGTATTAGGAGCCAGCTTTCTGCCATGGTTTCCGCTGCGGTAGCACACCACGAAAACCATGGTGGAAAGGCTACCAGTGACAGGGAATTTTTTCCCTGTCACCTGTAGATGGCTCCTCCACCCTCCAGCAAGAACCAGACCCTCCCTTCCTCCTTCACCCACCACGCCCCCATCCCCGCCTCAGCCACAGCACCTATCCCTCAAACCCCCTTCTGACTCAGTGCCCCCCGACCTCACCCCGCATACATGCACACAGAAACCCATATGCACCACGCATACACCCATTCACCTACACTCACATACACACATTTATTCACATGCATACAAACATGCATTCACAGCAACATTCATACACATATTCACTCACACACACCCATACTCACATTCATATATCATATATATAATATCTTTATTTCGGCTGAGAGCCATAAAAGAATTTACAGAACAATAAATACATGAGATCATAAAATCATAAAAAGATAAAACATAATTAATCTCAATCTACAGAGTCACACAGTTGATAACCTATCACGTATGGCTGCACTGTGAATTTCTCTAATAAATCCGTTACTGGTCTGTAGCAATTTGGTAAATCATTGTTCCAACCAGGCATCTTTATAAAATTACGAACCAACCAAATGTTAACTTTCCCTAGATCTTACGGCCCAGGCACATTGAAGGTACCTTGTTACTGCAAACACAACCTTGCCACTTGTCAATATACGGAGTGATTCCCTATGATTCCTTACTCCAAGGAATCTACATAAGGGAATAATCCACTTCCTTCTTGTAGTTGAGTATCTTGGACAGAAAAATACAAAGTGAGCCAAGGTCTCAGCTTGCGTCGGGCAGGAGTAACAAAAACCAGGAGTACAATCAGCCTTGTTCCACTTCATGGTAAGGACTTCAGTGGTAGGATCCCCAGTCTGAATTTGATAAAAAGGCTTTTGATGTAGGCTGGTTGTACATTATCCATATGGTTTTCAAACTTCGGTGAACATTTGTAGTTTAAAAATTGATCTGTCCTACTTCCTGATTTCTGACTAGACCATATCTGCCAGTAGCATCGCTTACACGTGGTATTACTTTCTTTGTTAGACGGTGGCAAGATCTCCACACCTCCTCCATTTTAATACAGTCGCACATATCTCTGATATATTTAAACCAAGGAATTGATACCACACCATCAAGAGCTATTAGCTCCGCTACAGCTGTTTGATAAGGGACCAAGGGCCATATGTACGAACACATTTTCCCATAGAGACAGAATGGGTAAGTTCCTTTCGTACATCTGGCCCCAAGTGCTCAGAAGACCAGAGGTGCATCCAATATATGGGCAGTCTCAGGTCAATTACTTTGTGAATCTGAATGAGTGCTAGATCAAGCCTAAGAGGAATAAGTGGCGTACTTATTGATAAGTGTAGCAAGGAGCGTATGAACTTATTTTCGACCATGGTCAGTTTCTTAGAATTACAATGACCCCAGAGTTCAGCACCGTAAGTTGCAGCTGTCACTGCAGAAGCTTTGTATACGGTGGCAGCTGGCGAGATTTGCCCGAGGTTTTTGATTTTTCTTCTGATCATAACTGACCGCTATTGGAGGGCAACAGCACTCTTAGGCCCCCAACAGTCATTTTCCCCCTAAAAGTCTTATGTGGGTTTAAAACCATAAACTTAGTTTTGTCTGAATTAATTTCAAGATCCCTCTTCTCACAAAATGTAGCAAATGCATCTAATTCATTTTGAAGACCCACTGGAGTTCTTGACATCAGTAGGGTATCGTCTGCAAACAGAAGAATTGGAGCCGGTACTCCTGCTAGCTTAGGAGCGTTGTAGTTGCACCGCATCAGTTGGTCTACTGTGCCATTGATATAGAGGCTAAACGGGGTAGGAGCAAAAACACACCCCTGACTGACCTCTGATGTCAAGTCACCACCTTGGGTCCATCGGACCCATGCGTAAGTTCCCTCGTGGAGATATTTTATCAGCCTCAGTAGTTCACTATCTAGGTTGTAAAATTCCAAAATGCTCCATAGGAGGTCATGTGGCACCAGATCAAGTGCAGTATTTAGATCAATAAAGGCGACATAAAAATGATCCCTTTTTAACATTGGGTGCTTCCAGCATAGAAGTTTAAATCTGAAAACCTGGTCTGTTGTAGTAACCTCTTTCCTAAACCTTGCCTGGAGATCTGAAAGGATTGAGTGATTGTTGATCCAGGAATGCAACCTAGCCAGAACCTGTTTGGAGAACACCTTCTGGCTGACATCAATTAAGCTTAATGGTCTGTAGTTAACTGGTAAGTCTCTTCCCCCCTTTTAGTAAATAAGGACTATTGTTGCTCCTCGCCATGTGGGGGGGGGATCACCTCCCCTCAAAATAGCATTCACTTCAACATTTATACATGCATTCAAGAATGCATACTCACTCCCATCCAAATATACATACTCACATGCAGACAATCACGCATTCACCAGAACACTCACACTCACATACGCACACACACGCATACACACTTACATGCAGACACAACCCACTTCAACATTCAGACATGCATACAACCATGCATACACACATTAATGAACACGCACAGACACCACACACTCATACACTCACACTCAACACCTTAGCTCCTCTGTCGGACAATCACATTACCTGTTCCCGGGAGAAGGTCGTATGGCAGGGAACAGGAAGAGGCGATTCCACTGTCGTCCTTGCCCCACCAGCTGGACATCGACAAGCCATATTATGGCCCATAATACGGCGGGCAGTGTCCTACTATCAGGGCGGGGCAAGTGGTGGAACTGACAGAGCTCCTCCACCCGCCAGCACGACTACTGCTGGATTTCTGCCCAAAGTGTAGCGGAAATCCAGCTGTACCCGTGATATGGTGGGTGGGAGACCACCAGTATTGGCGGTCTTCTGGCACCCAAGGCTTTGGTGGTCTTCAAGGAAGACTGCCAAAGTCGTAAGGAGGGCCAAAATGTCACTTTGCCAATCACTAGTTGTTGCATTCGCCCATTCAGGACATGCGTATCTTCGATTTGCAATTCTTTTTCTTTTCAGTCTTCGATCACCATTTAATTCTCCATCACTCAAATCTTCTTTTCTTGTAGTGTCTAATTCTTCTCCAATTGTTGATACTGTAATCAATTCATTTCCCTTGGCTTGTGATTTTGAGCACTTACCTTTCAGTGGACCATTCGTTAATGCTCTTTTCTATTTTGAATTTTCAGCTTCTTCAAATTCTGCAGGATTTTGGCTTGAGATACCTGTGATTTATCTTGGAGGCATCAGATCGTTCTGACTTTGATCCAAATCAACTCCTTCCACCGGGTCTGTAGTTTGATCTGTTTGTCTTTCAAGGCCGTCTGGTTCTGGGAGAGCCGTCCTCTGACTAAACTCTCCTGCTACCTCAGTTAAGGTTGGTTCACCATTACTCTCCTGTATATCCTCTGTTTATTCTGACAGGAGTGTTTACACTGTCTTCCATCTGCCCAGAGTCTGTTTCTAATCCTCCAGTTTCCTTCTCTGATTCTAGTGTTTGTCTGGAAGTTGTTAGGTCTCTCAACAACTCTTCTTCATTGTCCAAAGGACAGGGTCCTTTCCGAGTATGGCTGGCATGAATCCAGTTCTGAACTCCAGCACACTTCACAGCAGTAGTAGTAACCAGTACTACTTGGTACTGCCCTTTCCATTTGGGCTCCAGACAAGTCTTCCTCACATATTTTATGATTACAACCCAATCTTCAGCTCTTAGGGTGTGACTCTGGTCTTGGTATGGCTGCACAGTTGTGGCCTCCACCTGTTGAGAGAAAGAGCAAACCACATCAAACAGACCCTTTCAGCAATCCAACATCATATCATCTGTTATGTTCAGAAGAGCATTGGCAGGAACTGCTGGCAATCTCATATCTCTGCCCATGAGGATTTCATGCAGTGACCGTCCAGTTTTTCTGTTGGGTGTACTCCTCATACTATTCAGAACTAATGGCAGTGCGTCTAGCCATTTCAGATTTGTGGACGCACACATCATTGCAAATCTTTATTTGAAGGTACCATTCATTTGCTCACCAAGTCTTGAGGCTTCAGGGTGCAACTTCTGCTCAATGTTTAAAGCTGAACATAGTAATTTAATTACTTCACTGTTGAAGTGACTTCCTCTATCTGAATCTAAAGAGACAGGAAAATTAAAACGAGGTACTAGTTCCCTAAGTAATAGCTTTACTACTGTGAGGCTGTTATTTCGTCGTGTGGAGTAAGTTTCAAGCCAGTACTAAAAATGCAAACAAGCACATATCTCAGTCCTCCACAAAGAGATTCTGCTAAATGGACCTCCCTCTCTTTCAATGTGGCTCATATTAACCACAGTCCTTTTACCCATGTACCTCTGTTGAAAGATGATGCAGCAATGGCAAATTGCTTCAGCAACCTGTCTAAACTTTGGATTGAACTAAAACTGTTTAAATGTTCAAATCACATCATCCCTCCCAACATGTGCTTGACCATGATAATATCTAGCAATTTGCGTCAACAAGTTGTTCAGCAATACTACTTGTCCTTCTCCTTATACCCACACATCATCCTCCCTTTATACACATTTCCTTTTGACCCACATTTTCTTTTCATCTTTGTCAACATTGTCTTGAAGTGCCTTCAACTGTTCCCCTAGTGACAATCAATAAAGAATAATTTGGCCAATTTTCTTCTTCAGATAACAGTTCTCATTTGTCCTTGAAAGATATATAATTCAGTTCGCAAAAACCTTGCGACTTGATCTGCAAATCCATTTCCCATTGATGCAATTTCTGGTGGGCACTGCATTTCACCAAAGCAGTCTTTTTGGGCATTAGCAAAGCTTGTAACAAATCATGTATTCTTTCACCAATTCTAACTGGTGAACCAGAAGAGGACAGGAAACCTCTCTGTGACCATAACTGACCGAAATCATACACTATTCCAAATCCATACTGACTGTCTGTGTAAATGGTAACTTTAAGTTGTGCAGAAACATGGCATTCTCTAGTAAGAGCTACTAATTCAGCCACTTGGGCGGAATATTCTCCTAGAAGCCAGGAAGCTTTAAGTATGCCAGAAATTGTGCACAAAACATACCCTGCTTCCAGGGACCATCAACAAAATATTTTGGTAATTTTCTTCCAATTGGGTATCTCGAATGTCAGGTCTGGGTTTTGTCAGGGAACCGACTCTCCAGAAGGCACTCACCAAGATCCTGGGAGCCTATCAACATTCCCAGGACACGATGGGCCAGATCCTGGACAGCGTGCAGGAGAACAGGCAGCTGCAGGATGGACAGTACCAGGGGATCAGGGGGGACTTGCAGGCCATCAACAACACCCTGATCTCCATAGCAGGTGTGCTGGCAGACATGGCCAACATTATGAGGGAGGCAGTCTCACACCAGCGGACCCCTGCCACTAACCGGTCATCTGAACAGCCTTCCACTGACGCTAGTGGCCAGGAGGCCACGCCACATGACTCACAGGCCACAGCACCCCTCCCCCACAGAAGGTGAACCACCCCACAAATGTTCCCTGTGACCCAGACAGAAGCCAGAGACACTTGCCAAGACCCCCACCAGGAAATGAGACTCTCCTGATTGCCCTCTTTGTGTTCCACACATGCACCCTGTCCACCTTGAACTGCCATTGCTCCCCTTCTTATGTCCCCTTGGACAATGCACCTCTGCTATAAACAGACTGGAACAATACCCTGGACTTTCCTCCATCATCACCCCATTCCATTGCACTTTCCTCCTATATGTTACTTCAATAAACACCCTTTGAAAAAAATCGATTTTGAGTATGTCATGTGTATCAAATATGTATTGTTTGAAAGAGGTACAACCATTGCAAATGAACTGTACATAGAATGAGCATAAATAAATGACCTGTAGCTGGCTGTAGTGAGCACACCAGGAGTATTTGTCATATCACCAACATCTGCAAAATGAATAGCCAGAGGGAACAGTAAGTGGGCATTGAATTGGGAATTACCAGCATGCCAATGCCACACAGAATACAACCGAAGTAATTGAAATGTAAAGTTACACTGTCTTTCCTGTGTGTCATTGAAGTACTGACAGATCACAGATGTTCTGTTGTCCTCATCCTCATCCTCACTGTCCACAGGGTCAACTGCTGCCACAGGGGCATCTCCATTCTCCTCCTCCTGCAGAAAAGCTACATGGTGTCTGAGGGCCAGGTTGTGCAACATGCATCATGCCACTACCATGTGGCAGACCTTCTTGGGTAGTAGCACAGGGATCTACCGGTTAGATGGAGGCACTGAAACCTGGCCTTCAGAAGGCCAAAGGTTCTCTCAATTATCCTTCTGGTTCGCCCATGTGCCTCATTATAACATTCTTCTGCCCTTGTCCTAGTATTCCTCACAGGGGTCAGCAGCCATGATGAGTCACCTGCAAATATTGAGGGACAACATTTAGCCACACACTATCCTATATGGCCCACACCATAGACCAACATATACTGATTGGGAACCAGGGCTCAGCTATTAGCCACACCCTGTGTCTCTGTAGTTGGGCCATCACACTTGGGATGCTGCTATTCCTCAGGACAAAGGCATCATGCACCGACCCAGGATACTTAGCATTGACGTGGGAGACATACTGGTCCGCCAACCACACCATCTGCACATTCATGGAGTGGAAACTCTTACGATTCCTTAACACCTGTTCATTCTGGCAGGGGGTACAAATGCAATATGTGTTCCATCAATCGCACCAATTATACTGGAGATATGTCCCATTGCATAAAACTCGGCCTTCACAGTGTCCAAATCCTCAAACTGGGAGAATGCAATGTAGCTGCACATGTGTTTTATCAGGGCAGACAACACTCTTGTCAGCACTATTGGGAACATTGGCTGTGACATTCCTGCTGCCAAGCCCACTGCCAGTGGCCAGGAAATGGAGTACTGATAGCACTTGTCCAAGAGGGGGGATCCCAGTGGGGTGACGTATAGCAGATATTAGGCCATGTTCCAATTGGGCACACATTGTCAGGAATCCCCAAGGTGCCTCCTGCGTTATCTGTCAGCATCTCCAGGGATTAGGGTTAAATCATATCTCGGTTCTTGGTTAAACCTTCATGTTTCTAAATAAACATAATGTACTGTGTTACACAATTGGTTTTATCAATGCTTGTTTTACCAGTGCTTGTTTGTTAATGTAAGCAGGTGTAGACATGTGCTTCTCATTGGGTGTCGTGACTCATCCACATGTGGAAACTCAACTGCTTTCCTGATTGGCTATAAATAGCAGAATGAAGAATGCCTCCCTGCTTGGATTTGTTTTGATTCCTGATCTCAGCATCTGATTTGGCAGTCCAGCTCCTGCTGTCATCCTCGTATTCAGGACTTTTGAGGCAATTCTTTTCTTTGTTCCTGTACCAACTGACACCACGCATTCCTCCAGCACTCCGGAAAAGACTGCAGTTAAGTGACTAGTATTCTCCAGGGATTTTGTTCTTTGAGCACCGCGCTTTCCTAGAACAGCTGGTGTATTTCACACCTCGTATTTTGGCAGAGTGCTTAACTTGAAGAAACAAATACATTTCTGAACATTCTACATTATTATTGTAGTTAATTGCTTAAATGTGCTTCTGGAAATCTGCTTGAGCTCAAGTATTATAAAAAGTGAGAGTGCAATTGTAAAAGAGCATTTAAGAGACTTTTCTTTCTCTAATAGCATAACTCTTGGATTTAAATTGTGTTATTCATGCCTGTGTTTCAGGTTTGAGTAATTTGCTTTTGAAGGGTTTTTCACACACACAGTGAAACCAAACCAAACTGTACCACCATAACTGTTTAAACCCAGAGTGCACATTTGTATTTCTTGGATTGTTTTTGATCCTTTTAGTTTAACCCTATGCATGCAGGAAAGTTATATGTGATATAAATAATGCCTTTGTTTGCCTTTCTTGTACATGATAAGTACAACCACAGTTCTAATTGTAGTGTGCAACAATAAATCTCTGTGAAACCAGCCCTAGTGTCGCAGTACTTATTGTTATGGTATTCAGTTTGGGTTTTTGGTAATGCAGTGTTAGTAATTGTGCCAGCAGTTATTATTATCCAAGAAAAGTGCTGGAGCATCCTGGTGTTCTTCTACCACTCCTGTGCCCATATCAGAAAGAGAGATTCAGTTTCAAGTAAGTTGAGTGCACTAACTCTACTATCACTCTGTCAACAATGACCTGCCCTCCCCGAAGATACAGGGTGCCTGGCTGGACCGGCAAGACGTGGCAGTGTTTTGTCTCTTTCTCTTCCACTCCCCCTTTCCTTTTAGGACACCTGCTGTGGTTTCTGTGTCCACCAGGAAGTGCTGAGCGGTGTTCCAGGAGGTTGGGGGCATACCATTGCCCCTGCAGACCTCCTGCTTTTCAGGTGAGTGGCCCTGTCTCGACACACAGCTCTGTGATTGTGGCCCTGTCCCGTCTATAGGTGAGTATTATGCGCCTGTCCTCCTGTGTAGCCAAGTCCACCAGGGGTCTGTACACGGGGGTATGTCTCCATCTTCTATTCATCCACAGCGGTAGGAATCTATGGGTCAAAAGAGTGAGGAGCCGGTCACAAACTGAACAATGGAGCCACAACAGTAGTTTGCATTCTGTAAACATGTAATGGGTCAGTGTGATTTGCCCAGTACGACCCTATTTCTCCTGCAACGCAGCATTATTCCTTAGGGCTGCCCCCCCTGAAATGGCATCTGCCTCTCCTGTGGGGAGGGACAGGTAGAAGTGAGGTAATTCCGCTGATGTTGTGCGCTGTGGCAGGAGGTGGTCGGGAACTGCCGTGCAATTCTTCATTGGTTAATATTGGGCCCTATAGGGTACAGTGGCCAATGGTGAAGTACGCCGGAGGTGACGGTATGCACCGCTGCGGACGTGACTGCCATTTTCTATCTGATTTATCACTTGTTACCTGACCTTCCATAGGAGAGCACCTACACTGCATGTGCTTCTGTGACCTGTGTCTGGAACCTACCATGGCCCATGTGACTGGCGAAAGGGCCCCGGCCTTCTATTCAGACTAGTTGGAGAGACTGGTGGATGGGGCCCTACCCCAAAACGGACTGCTGTATGGGCCTCCAAACCAACATGTGAGTACATTGTGGGCACGATCCATGTGGCATGCATGAATGGAGGTATGTGTGACGGCTCCGTGAAAGGGGTGATGGATGTGCTCCTGGCTGGGCACACATTGAGTGCTGGGCTATATGTGTCCCAATAGTGCTGTAAACGGGTATGGTGGGCCATATGTGTAAGTGTCTGGATAGTTTGTCTAACAGTGTTTTCCTGTGTGTATTGCCTCTGTATTTCAGTGGCCATCAAAAGAAGGGTATATGGCGTGCCATCGCCACGGATGTGCGGACGGAGAGGCCCAGCTGGGGATGGTCTCCCAACGAGGAAGTAGTGCCCGTCGAACCCTGGCCCCCGGATGGCCCGCATACTGGCGGTGGCCTATCCAGAGCTGGTTGGGCGCTTGAGGGCAACACAGCAGCCACAAGGGGGTGAGTTCAGTGGCTATCATTACAATTTACGCCTGGTGGGGTGGTATCCGGTGGTGGTTGTGTGTCCTTGGGTGCCCCCAGGCCAGGCTAGACATAGCAGCAAAGGTCCTCTGGTAGCTAGGGGTCTGAAGGGAAAATACTGCCTACCTAGCTTGTTAGCATCCACTCCTGGCCAGGGCTGCGTAGGTCCCAGGTGTGATGCAGTTGGCGGTGTGTGCCACTCCTCATGCCTTGGTGGCTAGCAATATCACTGGTAGTGCAATGCATAGTGCATACGCTTGTTCCCTGTGTGTGAGGGTGCTGTGTACGCCAACGGTGGTGTTGGTGCAGTCATTGACCCAGTGTATCCTTTTCTCTCCCCCCCCTTTCTCGTTTTGGCATTCTGTCCTTATGTGCATTAGCATCATCTGGCAGAGGAGCAGAGGCAGCGGTGATGGAGGGAGCTGCATCCCACAGGACCCTGGAGAAAGAGTACACCGAAGCTGAGGGCACCAGTGGGACGGAAGGGGAGGGGAGCACCACGGTGGAGACTGGAGTGGACAATACAGAATCAGATACCTCCTCCGATGGGAGCTCCCTGGTGGCAGCGGACACTTCTGTGATCACCCCAGGTGATTACCTACAGGTACAGCCGTCACCCCCGTACCAGCACTGCCCTCCCAGCAGCCCCTCAGCGAGTTGCCCATGCCTGCTCACCCAGGAGGCTGGGCATCTCCTTCGCTCCAGACACTTCAGGCCTTACCCCAGTGAGCCCTGCTGCCCTGAATGAGGAGGCCATTGACCTCCTATGATTCATCTCTGTAGGGCAGTCAATGATTGTGAATGCCATCCAGGAGCTGGCAGCCCAGATGCAACATTCTAATGCATTCCTGGAGGGCATTCACCCTGGATTGGCTGCCCAACAGAGATCGATCCAGGCTCTGGTGTCCTCTCTGATGGCAGCCATTGTCCCTGTTTCTACCGCCCCCCATCCAACTTTCACTTCTCAGTCCCATTCCCCTCATCCCCAACCCATCCCAAGAACACAGGCAGATGAGCATGCACACAGGACAACACCCAAGAGTGTCACATGCAAACACAAGCACAACACTTCATCCCAAAGGCACTCACACAAAGACCATCCAGTTGTAGACACAACAACATCCACTATTTCCACTGTCCCTCCCTCTTCCTCCTCCTCCACCTCCCACCCAGTTACGTTCACATTCACACCTGCAGGCACTACCTGCATCATCGTTAACACAAAAAAGAGGGACCGGGAGTATTGATGGTCCAGTGTACAGTCTCCCTGTAATAGTAACTATATAAAGGTACACTGTTCCAAAAATAGAGAGAAGGAAGACAAAAACAGGGGAGACCTGTAATCTCAGGAGCAAGAGCCCTCAAGCATCACTCTGGATGGCTAGCATCATCATCGGGAATAGCTCCTCACTAGGCCGGCGCTGCAATGCCTAGTGGGCACCCCGAAGTGGGGGCTCTCAGCCGAATTTTGAGATAGTGACTAGAAAATTCAATAGTGCAGAATGAAGGTGCCTTAGGTCACCACCCAAAACAGGAAAGAGGAAAAAAGGTTTAAAATTGGTTATTCATCCATTAACTTCATCATTTAATCAGTCAAATGTAACAAGGATGAAGACCAAGGTTAAAAGCAATGTTGAAAGTCAGATAGAGGATTATGCTCATACACCTTTCAAAAGTAAATGTACTTAGAGAGTCCTAAAAATTACAAGGCACCTCTTTGTTATGGTCGACATGTTTCGCGTCTATTGGTCCATACAGATCCACTGACGCTTCATCAGGACCTACATAACTAGGTAAACAAACCTCTTTAGAAATATATAGACACCGGTCACTTACTTAAGTTGACTGGTAATACAGGTACCCACCCCCTACTCGAGAACAGGTCCCATCGGTAAGGCGTCTCTAGGACTCATGATGACATTATTCCGTCAATGGTCCTGTGTTCGGACCTACCCTCAGAGACAGCCGCCCTGAGGGTAGGTCCGAACACAGGACCATTGACGGAATAATGTCATCATGAGTCCTAGAGACGCCTTACCTATGGAACCTGTTCTCGAGTAGGGGGTGGGTACCTGTATTACCAGTCAACTTAAGTAAGTGACCGGTGTCTATATATTTCTAAAGAGGTTTGTTTACCTAGTTATGTAGGTCCTGATGAAGCGTCAGTGGATCTGTATGGACCAATAGACGCGAAACATGTCGACCATAACAAAGAGGTGCCTTGTAATTTTTAGGACTCTCTAAGTACATTTACTTTTGAAAGGTGTATGAGCATAATCCTCTATCTGACTTTCAACATTGCTTTTAACCTTGGTCTTCATCCTTGTTACATTTGACTGATTAAATGATGAAGTTAATGGATGAATAACCAATTTTAAACCTTTTTTCCTCTTTCCTGTTTTGGGTGGTGACCTAAGGCACCTTCATTCTGCACTTTTGAATTTTCTAGTCACTATCTCAAAATTCGGCTGAGAGCCCCCACTTCGGGGTGCCCACTAGGCATTGCAGCGCCGGCCTAGTGAGGAGCTATTCCCGATGATGATGCTAGCCATCCAGAGTGATGCTTGAGGGCTCTTGCTCCTGAGATTACAGGTCTCCCCTGTTTTTGTCTTCCTTCTCTCTATTTTTGGAACAGTGTACCTTTATATAGTTACTACCTGCATCATCACCACACCAAGCAGAACATACATCTCACTGGCAGACACCTCCACAAAATCCATGCACATGTCCCCTGTGTCCTCTCCCACCGTGTCTGTCCCCACCCCTCCTAAGGTACACAAACGCAAGCACTCAGACACCCAACAGCCATCCACCTCGCAACAGCATACAACCCATGCACCTCCACCCAAATCCAGCAGACAAACACCTCCAACAACCACTCCCTCATCTTCCACTCCCAGTACTTCTCCCTCTTCCCGCCCCAATGTCCCTAAAAAGCTTTTCCTTTCCTCCATTGACCTCTTCCCTCCCCATCCTGCACATATGGCCAGGGTATCAAGAACCCAGCCAAGCACCTCAGCTGCACAGTCCATGGGCCCAATTCCATTTGCACCTACTCATGGCGGAAAGGATTTGAGGCCACAAATACTGAAGGGAAAGGAGCCTGCACCAGCCATCAAACAGGGGAAGGAGCCCCCACCAGCCAGCAGAAAGGGGAAGGAGCCTGCACCAGCCAGCAGAAAGGGGAATGAGCCTGCACCAGCAAGCAAGAAGGGGAAGGAGCCTGCACCAGCAAGCAAGAAGGGGAAGAGCCTGCGCCAGCCAGCAGAAAAGGGAAGGAGCCTGCACCATCAAGCAAGAAGGGGAAGGAGCTGCAACAGCAGCTGTCATAGAGCTCCCCCACCACCAACTTTGGTTGTTTAGCCATCAGTGAGTGCAGGGGTTGAGCAGGAGCCTCCCACTACCACCACCACCACAGTGCAGCCATCACAGGGTGCAGCGGCTGAGTAGGAGCCTCCCACTACCACCACCACAGTGCAGCCATCGCAAGGCGCAGGGGCTGGGCAGGAGCCTCCCACTACCACCACCACCACAGTGCAGCTGTCACCATCGGCGGACGCAATGTGATCCAGCCTCCATGGGCTGCTGCGCAGCCTGTCCCATCCAGAACCAATGGGCAAGTCACCCACTCGAGAGACTGTGGCCTTGCAATCCCCAGGGCCAAGCACAGGGCATGTTGCCCCCTCCAGAACCAGTGGGGAAGACACACACTCCAGAGACTGTGGCCTTGCACTCCCCAGGACTAAGCACAGGGCATGTTGCCCCCTCCAGGACCAGTGGGGAAGACACCCACTCCAGAGACTGTGGCCTTGCAGTCCCTAGGACCAAGCCCAGGGCATGTTGTCCCTCCTGAACCAGTGGGCAAGCAACCCACCTGAGTGACTGTGGCCTTGCACTCCCCAGGACCAAGCACAGGGCATGTTGCCCCCTCCAAACCAAGTGTTCTTGTTTCCGCATCTGGCTGAGGTGCCCCCCTCGAGGTGCCTGACTATTTGCCAACTGATGCCCCTGCAGTGTTCTCTCCGTATTGCAGGTAACGAGTGGGGCCTTGGACCTTGCCCTGTGGCCCCTGTGAACTGAGGACTGGGCAGTGTCCCTTTTTTGTACATTTGTACATATCTGTTGCATTGGCAAAATTATTAATACTGTGTTGATCCTATTACAATCACTTTAGTAAATTCCTGTTATCCTTGCATTATTCAGCCGATTTAAGGGGATAAATTGTTTTCTTGTGCAGCTGGTTTTGTGTATGTTGTGTGTGTATGGTGTGTGTGTTGTGCATGTGTGTGTCACTCTCGTTTTCCTCCCCACTCCCTTGTGTGCTAGGCGGCTATGCTCACCGTCGTCGTCATTGCCGACGTTGGTGTTCATGGTGGAGCATAATGTAGAATATCATCAAAAATACTTGCAGTTCTGGTTCCATGGCGGTGTGGTTCTTCCCTGGGTTTCCAATGGTGAGTCCATTCACTTCTGTAATGTGTTTCCACCAAGCTTTTGATGGCATTGTTACTGCCCTGGAAAAGGTGGCAGATTGTGGTGTCATAATATGGTGGGGGGAACTTTGACTTCCGCCTAGCTGTAGGCGGCTACTGCCATGGTGACTGTTGTTTCCACCCTGGCAGTCGATGTGTTACATTGGCTGTCTTTCAGAGATCTTTCCGCCATGGTCATAATTTGGTGGTAGTTACCGCCAGACTGTTGGCAGTATTACTGCCACTTTATCACCCACCGCCAGGGTCAAAATGAGGGCCTTAATGTCCATTCTTTCCCAAATGCTTTAACAAAGTAATAGTATCATGCCTGCTTGCTTCCTTTGTCTTTGAAGCGATCGACAAGTCATCAATGTACTGTACTAGCGTTGATTGATGGGGCATTTCCAATGATTCTAGATTCTTCTTCAGTATTTAGTTGAAAATGGATGGTGTCTCTGAAAACCCGTGAGGAATTCTACACCAACAATAGACTTGATCCAAGAATTTAAAACAGAAGAGAAACTGGCAATCCTCATGAAGAGGTACAGAAAAGAATGCTTGTGATGGGTCCATTACGGTGAACCATTCAGCATCACATGGGATCTGAAACAATATCACTGCTGGATTTGGCACTACCGGGCAACATTTAATCACAATCTCATTGATTTTTCTCAAGTCCTGGACTATTTGAAATTTCCCACAAGGCTTTTGCAATCCCATTATAGGTGAATTACATGGACTGCTCAAAACTTCGTTTAAAACGCCTTGCCTTACAAATTCTACAATTATCGGGGCAATTCCTTCAACAACATCCTGTGTCATGTGGTATTGGGGATTCTGGGGAAAAATCGCATTTGGCTGAACTGGAACTTTAACTGGCTTACCTTGGCCCCTACCAACGATGAAGAAACCAAAAAAAACATGAACTCCATCCACTCAGGCTCCCCCACAGACCCCTGCCCCCACCACATCTTCAACAAGGCCAGCCCAATCATCATTTCCCATCTCCGTGCCGTAATCAACAGCTCCTTCGATGCCACCAACTTCCCAGACTCCTGGAAGCACACCGAAGTTACCGCACTCCTAAAAAAAACAAAGCAGACCCGGATGACCTCACAAACTACCGCCCCATTTCTCTTCTCTTCTCCCCTTCCCCACCAAGGTCGCTGAGAAACTAGTGAACGCCCGCCTGTCTCACTTCCTAGAGGAAAACAATGCACTCAACACCTCCCAGTCTGGATTCTGCAAGAACCACAGCATTGAGACCGCCCTCATCGCCTGCACTGATGACATCAGAATCAAAGTCGACAAGGGTGAGACCATCGCACTCATGGACCTCTCCGCAGCGTTCGACACTGTTTGCCACCAAATACTCCGTACACGCCTCTACGACGCAGGCATCTGACACAAGGCTTTGGACTGGCTAGCTTCCTTCCTCACCGAAAGAACCCAGAAAGTTCGCCTCCCTCCCTTCCAGTCCCCAGCAACCAAGATCATCTGCGGGGTCCCCCAAGGGTCCTCCTTCAGCCCTACCCTTTTCAACATTTACATGACCCCGCTCACCAACATCCTCTGCCCTCATGGAATCACCATCATATCCTACGCAGACGACACCCAGCTCGTCATCTCCCTCACAAGGAACCCCACCACCGCCAAGACTAACCTCCATGTCGGACTCCTCGACACTGCCAAATGGATGACAGCAAGCCACCTCAAACTCAACTCCAACAAAACCGAAATCATCATCTTCGGCCCCAACAAGACAGTATGAGATGACTCCTGGTGGCCCACCGCCCTAGGACCACCCCCAACACCCTCCACTCACACACGCAATCTCTGCATCATCTTAGACTCATCGCTCTCCATGGCCCAGCAAATCAACTCTATAACTTCCTCCTGTTTCAACACCCTCTGCATGCTTTGAAAAACCTTCAAATGGATCCCCATAGAAACCAGGAAGACCTTCACCCATGCTCTCATCAGCAGCAGACTAGACTACGGAAACGCCCTCTATGCTGGTACCACAGTCAAGCTTCAGCAGAAACTCCGGCGGATCCAGAACGCAGCCGCACATCTCATCCTGAGCCTCCCACGTCATGAACACATATCCGCCCACCTCAGATCCCTTCACTGGCTACTCATCAGCAAAAGAATCATTTTCAAAGTCCTCATCCACGCTCACAAATCCCTCCACAACACTGGACCATCCTACCTCAACAAAAGAGTGAACTTCCTCACTCCCACTCGTCTCCTCCGCTCTGCTGACCTCGCCACAGTCTCCCACATCCAATGCACCACCTCTGGAGGCAGATCCTTCTCCTACCCTGCCTCCAAGACCTGGAACTCCCTCACCACCAACTTACGCAAGACACAGGACCTCCTGACCGTCAGGAAACACCTCAAGACATGGCTTTTTGAACGGTAAATCGGCATCCCCCCGTGTTTTGTCCCCCCCCCACAGTGCCTTGAGACCCTTCCGTGTGAGTAGCGCACTTAATAAATATTTTGATTGATTGATTGATTGATTTGATTAAACCAATATCCTTTCCTGAAAAATCCCAAACTTTCATCTTAACTGTTCCCCGTAAGTCAGAAGGAAGATCTTGCATTGTAAAAACAGGAACAAAACAGATCTAGGGGTACTCTTCATCCACTGAATCACAATCGTTTATCTCAGGTTGGTCATCTTCATTGTCACTTTGGATGGCAACTCCATCATCTGAACAGGTAAATGAAAATTTCATTTTGCATAGCAAATCTCTTCCCAGTAAGGAAACCGGAGTTGAGTGACAAACTACAAATTTATGTAAGCCTCTGAAAGTTCCAGTTTTAACTGAAATGGGCTCTGTAATCAGGTTTGTGAAATACTGGTTTGCAACTCCTACAATCTGCACTGTTTTCCCTGGAAGGGGCAAGTTTGGAACTTCTTCATTTCTCACTGTAGAGCATGTAGCTCCTGTGTCGACTAAAAATGAGACTTTGTGACCCATCACCTTTCCTTTCACGTATGGACTCTTCTGATCTACTTCAAATGAAGCCGCTAACACACATTCTTCTTCATCCGAACTCTCACTTACCCAGTTATCATTCGATCCATTCTCACTGTGTAATGGGTATTGCTGTATTGTGTTATTACTTGTGTTAAACCTTTGACCAGTGCCCTACTGAGGAAGCATCATATGTTGCTGTTCCATTGTGGCTTGAGGTATCTGAATTTGTTCCTAGATACCATTTGGGTTTGCATTTGCTGTGGCTTATGCATCTGAAAACATGGCATTTGCGTTTGTTGCATAGGCTGAAGACCATGCACCTGATTCACATTATTTTGAAAAATTAGATTTTGACCGCTCCGGTTTCCTTACTTGGTCCTCTCATGTTCAGAAAAGAATTGATTTCATTCATCTGTGAAACAACACCTTTCTGTACTAACATCGGACACTCCCTCTTCCAATGTCCGAGGCCTCTGCAAGATTGACATGGTAACATCCTTTTTATTCCCTGCACATCATGCTGATGTATTCAAATCAGGACCACGGTTCACATTTCCAATTCCACCTCGACCTCTACCTTTCACCTGACTCTGTAACCACACATTTCACTGCTGCTGCTGCGGAAAACTCCCTTGCATTCCTCATTGTGCCACTTTTATCTGCATCACCATTGCCTTCTCTTTCAACTTCCTCTCCTTCAACTCTATCTCGTCACTACAGTACTTAGCATATTGCAATATTTCATTGAGCGTCTTCGCTTGCCAACAAATCCAATGACTCTCAATCATCTGGCTGGTTTCAGGTCTCAATCCTTCAACAAATCTGAACACAAAATGAATCATCTCTTTCAGCCCAATTGTTTCAGTACCATTGTAATGTTTAAATGCATGGAACAATATCTCATAATATGCATGTATGGATTCTTTTCCTTCTTGATCTGTCCTGCCTATTCTCAGCCAATCCATATTCTTGTGAGAAATTCTCATTTTCAGTAATTCAGCCACCTTGTAATAGTATTTCATTACTTCAGGAGATGGTACACCTGTAGTCGAATCTCGTGGTGGTTCTCTTGTCGGCCAATCTATGCATCTTTTATATTCAACCCATAAATCTGTTGGAACCACTATTTCTAATAGGGTGTTCAAATCCTCCTACAAGCATTTTGAAAGCTTCACAAATCTATCTGTTTGCTGATGCCATTCCACTAGTTTCTTTTCAATCTGGGGTAATCATTTGTAAATGACAATATGTGACTTCTGTTCCAAAGGACATGAATAAAATTCCCTCCCGGAATTTCTCTCATTGGTCATAATTTCACTCAGTCATCGGTCTGCTGCACATGTGCAGTAAGATTCGCAGAATCCTTTTACTTCTTGTCTCATTTCTTTACCCTTCTGCCTTCCCATTTATCTAATGCTAACCATGTTTGAATGCTGTGGATTAATTCCCTATTATGAAGTTTCATTCCCGGTATTTTCATGTTCTTAATGTCCTTTGAGTTGAATTCGAATTTGTAACTTCTTTTCAAATTTTCATTTTCTCAATTTCTATGTCACATTTCTCAGCCAGGTCTGCTAATTTCTGATGTACTAATCCTGCTTTGTTGGTTATTCGTTGCACAAGTAGTGCAATTCATCTTCACGGTATGAGTCAATTCTGTCTAATCCTGTTGTTCCCTCTATTAATTTTTCTGCCTCTAATCTAAGTCTGGTCAAATTCAGTGAACTTCCTCCACTGGAATCTTTTTGTGTGCTACTCAGCTTCTCAAACAATTCAGTTAACTGCTGAGCTGACGAACCTTGTAAAGAGGTATGGTTATTACTCACATTTGGTATTTGCTGTAACGTTAGACACAAAGTCTCTGCTGTCACCAAACTTGGGTTAGTACCTATGTCTGACCTCCCTTGTTTATTCTGGGACAACTCAAAACAATTAACGCACCTGTTGGTTTAATGGGAGACATCATCCCTACATGTTCATTGAACCTTTCCATCCCTACACTCGGATTCAGATTTCTCTGTTCACTGCTTTTATTATTTGCCTAGGTAAACAAGGGTATAACTCGGCCAGTAGTAACAGGTACTGATACAGCGTATGGACTCAGTCAAACATTCTGATCTATAGGGTATGTTATTCCTGTATCCTGACTTGTAAATGCAGACATCTCTGTCTGTGACCCTGTTACAGGAGCATATTTCAGGACTGTATGTGCCTGCATTGGAGACATTAAATTAGGGGTAGACTCCATCTGAATCAACGTCAGCTTTTGGTAAATCTGTCTCAGGAGGGCAGCTTGACCAGTCGGCATCATCAAATTTGTTGCGGTATCTACATTAGGCACATCTGGGTGTCCGAATTGTAGAAGTAGTAGGAACATTATAGCTAACCTGTGCATGACTTGGTGCAGTTGCAATTGGTAATGGAGCTATAAAATCTGCACTGGTACTTGCACTGTCTCATGTGCTGCATATGATGGGGGACGATTTCTCAGTAGTTGCAAAATAAACTTGTCATTGTCTGACTCTTCATCGTAAGTCAAAGACTTTCTAGACTCTGTTGATTTCTGCTCTCTGTCATCTGAAAGATAAAAATCCTTCTCTTTGGTCCTTTTTATAGCCTTGTCCTAATTTTCTTGTGTAATTAATTGCAGGAAACATCCCAATTCCCTGTAAAGTCTCAGCTCTCGAGACTCTCTGCTCTCTATCCCATCTTGCCTCAGCTAAAGTCTTCTCAGCTTTTCTCCATTCCCCTCTCAAATTCCTGTTGCTGTTGCTGTATAGCTACAAATGGCTAATGTTTAAAATTGTGCAGGTCTCAGAGGAGGTTTTAAATCATACAATACTCTCCTCAAATTCTCCTCGATTCTCAAATTAAATGTTCTGTGGGCGGGAAACACTAAACACCCTTCTTTCTCTGTCTCTTTTCACCATTGTTTCAGCCAAAGATACGGTGCAGCTCCTTGTTCTTCGAATTCAATATATGCGGGTGTACCTTCTGGAGGTGTAACTTCTCATATTCTAACTGGAATTAACACATCTCCCCATAGGGCACATTTTAATGCCTTGAAAAATTTCATTTCTGTACTTTACACTACTGAATCAATCAGGAAGTAAATTTTAATCCCAAAATCCTTTTCGCCTACTTTTCTAACAAATTACGCTTAACGGTTGTCCACCAATCCGTTTGCAACCTTTCTTACTAACCGACCTATCCAAGGTCCCCTTTGGCTTCTCTTCCTCAATCTAGATCCACGCCAAACTAAATTGAAATATTGTGAGCACTAAATAAAATCACACACAACTTGTCTGTTTACTACAGGTAAGTAACACAATCGGTTAAGAAACCTTACTGAATTTTCAGCTGTGGCATTTCGCTCTGACAGATACTCCTATCTCAGTTTCCTTGATTCACAAGCAACATTCGACCAGCAAATTTTACTCTCAACTGATCATTGGATTCTCCTGATGCACATAGGAATCACCAAACCTCTGTCGAAAACTATCACACACTTTAACACGTACTCTGAGTTTGTCAACCACACCCGATTGACCTATTAAATAGACAAATTACAACATAAACCAAGTGCCTAATACACTTATTCATTACTTCAGAGTCTTAGATCACGCAGGGTCCATATAACAACAACAACCACATGGGCAATTCCTGAGCACAAATCATCACACAAATGTGAAGTTCGACGACTTCCCTACACACACACAGTTTGGAGTATGCAAACTTCCTAAAGAATTTAATCTGGAGTACGCAAACTCCTTAAACAACTTCATTTGGAGTACACAAACTCCCTATTCACTCTTAAACATCACAGTTCACCTGTGATTTGCTTAAGATGTGCAAGCGCAAAACCTATTTCATTCACAATCTCACTAGAAACACTGACTGAGAACATCCTCAAACAAGCATTGGCAAACTCCAAGGTTTTGGGAAAGTCTTGGTAGGTTCCTAGGGAGACATAGGCCCTCATTACAACATTGGCAGTAAATCCCGCTTACCACCGTGCAGAAGACCACCAATGGAATTCCGCTACAGCTATTACGAACCACAGGCCGGATCTGCCAAAATCCAGACACCCACACAAGTCCGCCACGCCAAAGGTCAGTGATAAACTGGTGATAACAAAACCTCCAGCGTCATGCCAACAGGAATACGCCCACACTATCACGACCCATGAATCCACACGGCAGTCTTTCAACCGCGGTATTTCATTGGCGGTACACACCATCGCGCTCAAAGTACACACACATTTACAAAACACAACCACATTGGACAATTCGAAATACACACACCTGATACACATACACACACCACTCCCACACACCCAATCCAATATAAAACACACACCCACAAACCCTTACTACCAAAATTGTGAAAGAAGCACAGAGAGAGACACCACCATCAGCAATACTAGCATCCACAGGCACACAACACCATCACTCACACAACATCCACGCACCTCAGACAACACACACAAACACATCCCCTCACACATCACAACACACACCACCCCACACAACACCCACACCATGGCCCTGCAAAGACACCCCAGGTTCTCTGAGGAGGAGCTCAGGGACATGGTGGAGGAAATCATCCAGGTAGAGCCACCGCTATTCGGATCACAGGTGCAGCACACCTCCATAGCTAGGAAGATGGAGCTATGGTGCAGAATCGTCGACAGGGTCAATGCAGTGGAACAGCATCCAAGAACTAGGGATGACATCAGGAAGAGGTGGAATGACCTACGGGGAAGGTGCGTTCCGTGGTCTCAAGACACCAGATTGCAGTTCAGAGGACTGACGGCAGACCCCCACCTTCTCCCCCACAACTAACAACATGGGAGGAGCAGGTCTTGGCTATACTGCATCCAGATGGCCTCGCAGGAGTAGCAGGAGGAATGGACTCTGGTAAGTCAAATCTTAACTATTACATCCCATACCCTACCTGCATGCTAACACATACCCCCCTCACCCTCACCCCAATCACTCCAACACCTCATATATGCCCCACTATCACAACCCACACATCCCAATACCAAGCCCTGCATGCAACAACAAAGCATGGACACCCATCACCAAAGCATGTCCACTACAGATACCCACACAGATCCCAAGCTAATTACCACACAAGAATGCAAGCACTGGAGTACAGGGTCACCCACCCATTGCACACCATGGCACACACAGATGCAATAATCATGCCTTTACACCCCTGCAGGACCCCTACCCAACGTCACCAGACAGGAGGTTCCAGACATGTCCACTCCCCTAACAGAAGAGGCCAACAGTGATGACAGCAGCTCTGTCCAACTGGATCAAGATGACCAGCCCGGCCCATCTGGGTCCTCGGGACAGTCGGTTCCCCTGACACTGGCACATGCCACCACAGAACCTCCCCCCTCAGGAAACACCAGCACAGCACCCACCCAGCGGGCCCATCCCTCTGTCCCCAGGACACGTCAAGCAGCAGTGTGTCCACCACTACAGGGAACCCAGGCTAACCCACCATCCCAAGAAAATCAGGGACCTGGGGGCAGTGGCAGTGGGCACACAGTTCAGGGGACAGAGGAACAGGAAAACAGGGGAACTGGGAGGGCTGCTGTGTGACGGGGGATGACAAGCCCAGGGAACCCACTTTCCACGAGGCCCTCTCCAACATCATGGGAACGTACCATCATTCCCAGGAGACAATGGCAACAGTACTGGCCAAATTTCAGGAGACCCAGCGGCTGCAGGAGGAACAGTATTTGGGTATCAGGGAGAAACTCAAGTCCATCAACACCACCCTGGTCACCATTGCAGAGGTGCTGAAGGACCTTGTGAACACCAGGAGGGACACTGTGGCACAACAAGGGGCCCCTGACACTAGCCTGGATGATGAAAAGCCCACCACCTCCGCAGGCGCTAGTGGACAGGAGGCACCGCCACAGGACCATTACACCAGCACCCCACCCCCTGCAGATGAAGAACCACCCCGCAAACAGTCCATGAGATCCAGGACAAAGACAGAGAACAATGCCAAGACCCCCACCAGGAAATGAGACCACCCTGAATGTCATCTGTCTGTCCCACTTCATCACCCTGTCCATCCATCAACTGCCCTAGCTCCATTTCCTATGCCCCTTTGGACAATGCACCTGTGAAACAAATAGACTGGACTCTGCCATGGACAATCCTCCACCTGCCCATTTTACAACCCCCTCAACTATTTTGCACTGAAATAAACACCCTTGAATCACAAAACAATCTGGAGACAGTCTGTGCTTTCACAAATGTGTATTTGCAAGAACTAAGGAAAATAACAATGTTGATTGTATTGTCAACATACCTATACCACACAGCTCTAGTCCATGAGGTAATATAGCAGAGGTCACACAGTGGGACCCACATCTGTGAAATGGAAAGGCAAAGTGACAAGTCAGGGTCCATACACTGGGTGAAAGTGACAGACATATGATAGGTCTAACAATTGTATGAAATGTGTGAGCCAGTGACATCTTCTTACCTGTGTTTCACTGGAAGTATTTCTGTTGTCGATATCCTCTTCTTCACTGTCCACAGGCTCCACAGCTGCCACAAGACCTCCTTCTGGACTATCCTCCTGCAGAAAAGGCACCTGTCGTCGCAAAGCCAGGTTGTGCAGCATCCAGCAGGCACGATGATCTGGCACACCTTCTTTGGTGAGTAGTAGAGAGAACCACCTGTCATATGGAGGCACCGTAACCTGGCCTTCAGGATGCCGAAGGTCCTTTTGATCTCTCTCCTAGTTCGCCCATGTGCCTCATTGTAGCGTTCCTCTGCCCTTGGCCTGGGATTCCTCACTGGGGTCAGTAGCAAAGACAGGTTGGGGTACCCAGAGTCACCTGCAAATGTCGAGGGACAACTGTTAGACACACACTAACCCTTAGGGACAACACCAGACCCAGACAACTATTCACACAGTATAGGGTCCTTGTCCTCACCTATTAGCCACACACGGTGCCTCTGGAGTTGCCCCATCACATAAAGGATGCTGCTATTCCTCATAACGTAAGCGTCATACACTGAGCCTGGAAACTTGGCATTCACGTGGGAGATGTACTGGTCCGCCAAACACACCATCTGCACGTTCATTGAATGGTAGCTCTTCCGGTTTCTGTACACCTGTTCACTCCTGCAGGGGTACCAATGCCACATGTGTCCCATCCATGGCACCTATGATGTTGGGGATATGTCCCAGGGCATAGAAGTCACCTTTCACTGTGGGCAAATCCTCCACCTGAGGGAAAACATTGTAGCTGCGCATGTGTTTCAGCAGGGTAGACAACACTCTGGCAAAACGTTAGAGAACATTGACTGGGACATCCCTCATGCAATGGCCACTGTAGTTTGAATAGACCCACTTGCCATGAAATGGAGTACTGACAGGACCTGAACTAGAGGGGGGATTCCTGTGGGATGGAGGATAGCTGCCATCAGGTCTGGCTCCAACTGGGCACACAGTTCATGGATTGTTGCACGATCAAGTCTGTAGGTGACTATTACGTGTCTCTCTTCCATTGTCGACAGGTCCACCAGTGGTCTGTACACCGGAGGATGCCGCCATCTCCTCACCTGCCCCAGCGGACGTGCCATATGGACGAGAACAGCGAGCAGAGAGTCAGCCAACACTGAGGTATTAAAAAAATAATTATTGCACACATTTGTCAATCCGCAATGTGCCTGTCAGAGTGTGTATGCAAGGCCTAGATAGGTGTGATGCATTTAAAAATAATGCCATGTGTCCCCCTGAAATGGCGGCTGCTTGACCTGTAAGGTGGGGCAAGGGGATATGAGGTAACTGCGCTGGCATTGTACACTGTTGCGGTAGGCGATCGAAGACCGCGGCACAATCCTGCATTGGTTAACATTGGACCCTATGGGTCCTAGGAGCCAATGACGATGTACGCCGGCGGTGATGGTACGCACCGCAGCGGACGTGACTGCCATTTTCTGTCTGTTCACTCACTTTTTTGCGTTTGTTGCCCCAACTGGGAAGGGTATGCCCAGACGTGGGTACCGTGCTCACTATGCCACCAGATTCAAGCTAGCCTGGCTGAAGAGGTGTGATACCCCGAAACCGGTCCCAGGATGCTTGTTTCTGGTCCAGGGAGGACCTGGTCTGGCAGTTCGGGCTGGACTGTTCCCATGGGGAACAGGGTCAAGACTGATTTGCATATGACTGGGTCCAAACTGGAATGGCATGGTGAGCAAAAAACTGATGGATTAAACCCAGATCTGTGACTGGGGGTGAATATTTGATTTGTTCTACATTCCGTCCATGAACTGTTCTTTTTGCGTTTGTCGCCCCAAGTGGGAAGGGTATGCCCAGACGTGGGTCCCGTGCTCACTATGCCACCAGATTCAAGCTAGCCTGGCTGAAGAGGGGTGATACCCCGATACCAGTCCCAGGATGCTTGTTTCTGGTCCAGGGAGGACCTGGTCTGGCAGTTCGGGATGGACTGTTCCCATGGGGAACAGGGTCAAGACTGATTTGCATATGACTGGGTCCAAACTGGAATTGCATGGTGAGCAAAAAATGGATGGATTAAACCCAGATCTGTGACTGGGGGTGAATGATTGATTTGTTCTACATTCCGTCCATCAACTGTTAGTTTTGCGTTCACTCACTTGATACCTGACCTTTGACAGGAGAGGACCTACACTGCAAGTGCTGCTGTGACCTCAGTCTGGAAGCGAAGATGGCTCATGTGTCTGGGGAAAGGGCCCCTGCCTTCACTTCGGAGGAGTTGGAGAAGTTAGTGGATAGGGTCCTCCCCCAGTACACGCTACTCTACGGTCCTCCAGACAAACAGGTGAGTACACTGTGAGCATGCTGCATGGCCAATGCCTGTTTGGAGTGGTGTGGATGGAAGATACGGGGGGGACTGAGGCCTCCATGAGCGGACAGTGAGTGTATGTGCATCAGGGCAAGGATGGGAACGTGGGTCAATGACTGTGACGGTCCGGATTTTCCTTTTCCCCTGTAATATTCCTCTAGGTTAGCGCCCACCAGAAGAAGAATATTTGGCGTGCCACCTCCAAGGACGTCCGGACCCTGGGGTTCCACCACAGACGGAGCACCCACTGCCGTAAAAGATGGGAGGACACTCTCCGCTGGAGAAAGAAGACGGCGGAGGCCCAGCTGGTGATGGCCTCCCAACGTGGGAGTGGTGCCCATCGCACCATGACCCCCCCTGATGTTCCGGATCCTGGCGGTGGCCTGTCCGGAGTTGGATGGGCACTTGAGGGCATCACAGCAGCCACAAGGGGGTGAGTAAATTCTCATTCAGCTGACTCTGCACGCATTACAAGGTGTCTGGGTGGGGGAGGTGGGCTGTGGGTTCCCCTAGGCCAGGGTGAGTTTTGTAGGCAAGATCCCTTCGTGAGGCAGGCTATGTGGCACCCCAACCCCACCAGTGGTAAGAGCCAACTACACCTAGTCAGGCTCCTGTGACTTCCATGTGTGCAGCAATCGGGCATAGGCCTTGTACTCCATGTCCCTGTGATTAATTAAGGAACTCTAAGTGCATGGCGTAGTGCAGAGGCCTGCTCTGTCTGTAGTATCCGCCAACGGTAGTGGTATTGCATGCACTGAACATATCTTTCTTCTGTCTCCCCCCCCTTTTTGTGGTCTCCCTGTTCTTGTGTGCGTTAGCATCATCAGGCAGAGGAGCAGTGGCACCAGAGCAGGAGGGAGCTGCATCCCACATGGCCCTGGAGGGTGAGACAACGGAGTCTGAAGCCACCAGTGGGACGGAGGGTGAGGGGAGCTCCACGGCAGGGACAGGAGGTGACATCAGCGACTCTTCCTCTGTTGGGAGCTCCCTTGCCGTGGCGGGCCCCTCTGTGCCCCCGCATCAACAGGTACAGCCGCCACCCCCCCTATCAGCACTGCCCTCCCAGCAGCCTGTCAGCGTGTGTCCTGTGGCCGCTCACCCAGGAGGGTGGGCATCTCCTTCGCCCCAGGCACCTCAGCCCCTGCCCCAGTCAGCCCTGCTGCCCTCAGTGAGGAGGCTATTGACCTCCTGAGATCCCTCACAGTTGGGCAGTCTACCATTCTGAATGCCATCCAGGGTGTAGAGAGGCATTTGCAACACACAAATGAATACCTGGAGGGCATTCATTCTGGCCAGGCAGCCCAACAGAGAGCATTTCAGTCTCTGCCCTCAGCACTGATGGCAGCCATTGTCCCTGTGTCCAGCCTCCCCCCTCCAACTTCCTCCACCCAGACCCAATCCCCTGTACCTCAGCCTATCCCAAGCACACCATCAGACCAGCATGCACACAACTCTACACACAAGGGTGGCTCTGGCAAACATAAACACCACACATCCCACAGGCACTCACACAAGCATCATACCTATGCACACATACCAACATCCACTGCCTCCACTGTGTACCCCTCCTCCACGTCTCCCTCCTCCCTCCCTGTCTCATCTCCACTCACACCTGCATGCACTACATCTTCAGCCACTACCTCCATCACCAGCACGACCATCACCACACACTGCTCATATGCACTCACCACCCCCACTACCATTCACACATCCCCTTTGTCCTCTACCAGTGTGTCTGTGAGCCCTCCTCCCAAACTACAAAAACGCAGCCACACACCCACCCAACAGCCATGCACCTCACAGCAGCCTCCAGCCCATGCACCTTCACCCAAAGTCAGCAAACGGACACCTCCTACAACCACTACCTCTAACTCTACTCCCAAACCCCCTCCATCTACCCGTCCCAGTGTGTCTAAAAAGCTTTTCCTGTCTAATATTGACCTCTTCCGTACACCTCCCCCCGTCCGTCCCCTAGGGCCAGCCTTTCCAGGTCCCAACCCAGCACCTCAGCCACCACATCACTGGGCACAGTGGTGCCAGCAAATGCGGGCTTTTGGAGTGTGCCAAGTAAAAAGGCTGCCAGTGTTCCATGGAGCGAGGGCAAGGACATTCCGCCACCTCCAAAAGTAAAAAAGTTGCCCACATCCCGGAGGGAGAAGGCAAAAACACCTGCCACTAAGGGCTCAGGCAAAACAAAAGTAAATAGTGGCAAGACAGCTGCGCCACCATCCAAGGTGGGGAAGGGCCAGAGAATCAAGGGCAGGTCCACGTCGATGCAACCTGCACAGCGGACAAGACCGCCACCAGCACCACCACCAGCACCTCAGTCACTGAGCCCGCCACCAGCACCGCAGTCACTGAGCCCGCCACCAACACCGCAGTCACTGAGCACGCCACCAGCACCGCAGTCACTGAGCCTGCCACAAGCACCGCAGTCACTGAGCCCACCGCCAGCACCGCCGCCACAGAGCCCGCCGCCAGCACCGCAGTCGCTGAGGCCGCCACCAGCACCGCCGCCACAAAGACCGCCACCAGCAACGCAGCCACAGAGCCCGCCGCCAGCACTGATACCACAGAGGCCGCAGCCAGCACCAATGCCACAGAGTCCGCCGCAGGCACCGATGCCACTGACACCGCCTCCAGCACCGCCAGCGGCCCCGCAACATCCTGAGCCACTGGCACTACCGCAGACATGGCTGCCATCCCCAGTGGTAATTCGTGCGAAGCTGGTGGTCATTTCCAGGAGCCTGGGCAGCATGCATGTTGCACCACCGTCAGTGGAGTATCACATCCACTACGTCAGTCCTTGGCAGGATGAAACACTCTGGGCACCAAGCCCCCTCCAGAACCAGAGGAGAAAGGCATCCACTACCTCAGTCCTTGGCAGGGTGAAGCACTCTGGGCAGCAAACCCCCTCTAGAACCAGTGGAAAAAGGCATCCACTACCTCAGTCCTTGGCAGGATGAAGCACTCTGGGCACCAAGCCCCCTCCAGGATCAGTGGAGTAGCACATCCACTACCTCTGTCCTTGGTAAGATGAAGCACTCTGGGCACCAAGCCCCCTCCAGAACCAGTGGAGAAAGGCATCCACTACCTCAGTCCTTGGCAGGATGAAGCACTCTGGGCACCAAGCCCCCTCCAGAACCAGTGGAGAAAGGCATCCACTACCTCAGTCCTTGGCAGTATGAAGCACTCTGGGCACCAAGCCCCTTCCAGAACCAGTGGAGTATCACATCCACTACCTCAGTCCTTGGCAGGATGAAGCACTCAGGGCACAAATCCCCCTCCAGAACCAGTGGAGAAAGGCATCCACTACCTCAGTCCTTGGCAGAATGAAGCACTCTGGGCACCAAGCCTCCTCCAGAACCAGTGGAGTATCACATCCACTACCTCAGTCCTTGGCAGGATGAAGCACTCTGGCACTCTAGTCTTGGACTAGGGGAGCCCACTAAATATTGAATTTAGTGGGCCCTTTAGGGGGAGCCTGGTAGTGTCCAATGGGACACTTACCCTTGGGTGGCTACACCCACTAAAGTGACCACTTCCTATGGGAAGGGTCACTACCCTAAACCTCATTGGCTGCTTTCCTGCCATCTAACATGGACTAAAATAAACTGGAGGGTCCACTTCACCTGCAAGCCCTTAGTGGTGGTGCATGCTCACTGAGACACCTCCTACTACTCTTTTTGTGGTTTTCCTCCTTTGCTCCCACCAAAAGCAGGGGTTGGTAAAGGGGGAAGCCATCTGATGCTAGCAGCAGGCCTGGGGCTCCTGTTTCAAGGGCAGAACCCCTTTGAAGCTCACCACCAGGGGAATGCACATTCCTGAGGGAGGGGGTGTTAGCTTCTCCACACAGTAAGGGCATGTCTTCTGAACCAGAGAGACAGGGCTCTCCCCCAAGGTTTGTGTATTGGCTGCCTGGAGGTGGCATGCTGGATGGAACCAGTGAGCAACCATGCCAGTTAGGTTAGCTTGGCAGGGGGCACCTCTAAGTTGTCCACTGGGTATATTTCAAGATAAATCCCGTACTGGTATCAGTTTGGATTTATCATCCAGAGTTGTTTGATAGCAAACACCTCAGGGTGCAAGATGGCCATCATGTAGCTGGGGAACTCATGCTCTACTAGTTTCCAGTACATTTATTTAAAATGGCATCCCTGTTCAGACATGTTTGAAGTCTGGCAAGGAGACAGTGGGGGCATATTGCTCATGCAACTGGGTGCAGGGCCCTAGAGGGTGGCACAATCAGTGCTGCTGCCCTCAGGGGCCTACCCCTGATATCTCATGTACTGGGTACAGGTGTACCCATTT
This sequence comes from Pleurodeles waltl, assembly GCF_031143425.1. Classification (NCBI taxonomy): domain Eukaryota; kingdom Metazoa; phylum Chordata; class Amphibia; order Caudata; family Salamandridae; genus Pleurodeles; species Pleurodeles waltl. The sequence continues at coordinate 697,227,334 of NC_090442.1, read as the reverse complement.
ATTAGGGACTTACAGTGATATTTAAGAGTGTATCCAATAGTGCCAAGCATCACAAAGTAATTAGGGAAAGACATCTGGCCCAGGGAACCTGGTTAGCGGGGCCCTGGGCACTGCAACCTCTAGGACACATCAATATCAGGCATAAAGTGAGAGGCTAACCATGCACAAGGAGGCCTCTTCTCTCAATGAGCATCGGTTCAGCAGCTCCATGTAGAGGGCCAGCAGGTGAGAGGCCACAATGGCACAGTAGCTTTTAAACTATTTGGTGGGAAAGCTATCTGGGCCCGAGGTTTTCCTTGACTAGAGGTCAGATATAGCCTGGTCCACCTCTTTGGCCATCAGAGGAAGATCTAGTCCTTGGGCCAAAGAGGGAGGGATCGAAGGCAGAGGTATATCCCAGAAAAGGGGGTTCTTAGCTTCACATGGTCAAACCGGAGTGCCTCGTAAAGGTCTTGGTAAAATACTGCAAATGTTTGAACAATTGCAGGTAACTCTTCATGGAGGGTTCCAGAGGAGTCTCTGATAGCAGGTACAATCCTGTTAGAGATATTTCAGGTAGTAAAGCAGCTTGCCAATTTTGATTTCCCCGATTCATATGCCCTTTGAGTTGATGCCCTCCATCACTGTTTTGCCTCCTCCAGGGAGACCTGTCTCAATTTAGATTGTGCCATCACCAGTAGGTGACCTGTCTCACCTGGGTCCAGACCATGAACCTGACCTTCCAAAGTAAGGATTTGGGCTTCCAATTCCATCACCTGCATCTGCTGCACAATTCACTTCCATCGCATGTAACCCTTGAGCAGGCCCCGCAAAGTAAGTTTACTTGCCAACCATAGGGTCACGGCCAAGACACTGAGACCACATTGGCCTGGTAAAAGGTATGCAATTCTTCCTCACAAATGTGGCACACTCTGGGTCCAACAGATGCCAAGTCCTAAATCTCCATATTGGATGAAGGGAACCCAGCCAAGCACCCCATTCTTGAAAGAGGGGGTCGTGATCAGATATACCCCATGGTAGGATCCTAACGGATTGAGATGACAAAAAGTCGCTGACCGGTAACCAAAGGAGGTCAATCAAAGAGACCATTTTGTGAACTGCAGACAGCGGTGTATAAGATCGTCATGAGAGGTTCCATGAATGCCACATGTCGCAGAGACCCATGAAGTCTGCCCAAGAGACCAAACGCGTAGATGGCACTTGTATACCAGGGCATAGAGCATCAGACATGTCCCCCACGGGATTGGAGACCACATTAAAGTCTCCACCTAGCAGGGTAGCTCCTCCGGGAAGGACCACTGTCAGGGATTGGAATGCCTGTAAAGTTGGTTGCAGGAGGTGTTGAGGAACATAGCAGTAGACAAGATTATATTGTTGTGCAGCCATGTGCCCTTCAATCCCCACATACCTACCTAGGAGTCTGCATACACCTTAGTTACTTTCAGTGGAAAGGTTTATGCAGAAGGATTGTGGCCCCTTTTGAGCCTCCGATGAGGCCTGCATGGTAGACACAGTAATATCCAAATTGGCCCAGGAAAGGGCACTGGGAGCCCAAGAGATGCATCTCCTGGATTAGGACCACACCAGGTCTGTATCTCCTCACATAGAGCAGTATAGCTGATCTCTAAATGTGGTCAAAGAGACCATTCACATTCTAAGGGACACATTTAATTATCTGAGATGGTAATTGGATAAGATTGTGATGGATTAAGGTCTTTCAGTGGCGCGGCTCAGTCAGCACAGTGAACCCTAGAGCCTAAGCTAGAAAACAAGAGAAACACAGTGTTAGAAATGGGGTTTCTGGTTGGCTAGGGTATGCACCTAAGCCAGCCAGAACCCACAGCTCTAGTCAGCGTAAGAGAGCTACACACCCAGGATAACCCCTGCTCACCCCCTTGGTAGCTTGACCAGAGCAGTCAGGCTTATCCTTGAGGCAATGAGTAAAGCATTTGCACAACACACACACTAAAGTGACACAATAAATACACCAAAAAAGAGACTCCACACAATGATATATAAAAATATAAAATGTATTATACCTAAACTATAAACCAAAACATCACAAATCAGTGATTACTTTGCCAACGAGACAATTGTCAAACCATCACAGATGGTGCAATAAGATAAAACGTAAAAGTTGCACATGTAATGAAAAACACTCTCCCTGTGCATGCAAGGCAGAATCATAAAATAGGCGTGTTATCCCGACCAGGTAAAAATGATACATACCGTAATATCAGATCATGAAAAGCAGCTGTTATATTAGGGAGAAAAAACACATGGATCACCAAAACATTACTACACATGAATCATCACCATGGTCATCACATATCACCAGTAAAACCACATAAATCCATGCACCTGCTCCTCTATTACATATTCGGCGGTAATGTGAGCACCATCCGTAGGCTACAGGAACACCTGCATTTTTACTACAGTGAATATGGTAATCAGGCAGAAATCAACAAGAGTGTGACCTTCGTTGAGAATTCCTTCCCATCTTGCCAGTGGATTTAAGATAGCCCCCACAAGGTATGCCCAAGCAAGGGGGTCACACACTCTCCACACTGGTGGGGAGGTCACTTCTAACAGTGACTGGCTGCCCACAAATGTGTGGTGCCTCTTCAACCACACTATGCCTGCTTGAGGCTTCTTTAGATTAGGGAGTCAGCGTCAGCCTCATGGAGCCCGTGGGAGGGCCTCAACCCCCAATTTCCCTGAGGTGTCCTTGGAGACAAAGGCACATGCTGAGGATTCCATGGGGAGACTTTGCCAGGTCCTCCCCTCTGTACTAACATCCAGTGTGGCTGCTGCCAGACGGGTGGGCGAGAGTCTTGTCAGGTCCCCAGAGCAATCCCTGATGCAACCGTAACATCTGAGAAGTTCTCTGTCAGTTACTCGTGCTTCTCCTCCTGTAATCCCCCTCTCTACCGTGACAGACCTTTCTCTCTCTTCAGAGAGATGGCAGAGGAGGAAAACAGCTGGTTGAGAGGAGGCCCCTTATTCCTGAAGGAATATGGTCTCATCGGGACACAGTGCTCAGCATGCGCTGGTCACGGCTCCACACACTGGTACCCTGCACAATAAAGTGTTATACCCGCACTAATGATTCAGAGGGAGAAGTTTGTAGCAGAACAGGGAGCATTGGGACACACCACCCAGCTCCTGAAGAACAGCTAGGAACACAGAAGCAGGAAACAAGGAGCAGGCCAGCACACCAGGGTCCTTGAGACAAAGGGACAGTCCTTTTGGTGGCTCAGTAGGCCACAGGTCAGCACCACAACCAAGTCAGTCCAATGGCGGTTCCACCTGGCAGCAAAACAGTTCCATTTGGCAGTGTACAGTCTGTAGAGCCAGCAGCATCTGGTTACAAGTCCAACCAGTATCTAAAAACATAGGGTCACAGCCCTTGTACTTATACTCAAAATGTATTTGATCTAGGGGGAACTTAGAAGTGCAAAACACCCCCTTTCAACCCTAGCCCTTGCTCCAGACATCAGTCAGGGGTAAATGAGCCCTTTATGTGGGTGCAGGACACAGCCTATACAAATGTAAATGCACCCGTCTCCCTCTCTCCCATCCCAGAAAGACTGTTCAGTATGCAGCTGTAATCCTGTTACACCTCCACCCTACCTCTGTGATGACTGTCTGGAAAATATGCTCACAGCCCAGCTGTCATTCTATCCTGAACATAGATTGGAGTCTGCCCGCCAAGCACAAGAGTCATAAGCACAGTTGAATGCCCACTTTCTAAAAGTGGCATTTCTACAAAGGTAATGAAAAATCCACCTTCACCAACAAGCAGGATTTTTGTACTACCATTTTAAAATGCCAAACAGGCCCACGCTACTCCTTCCAGATCAGAAATTACCATGTAAGTATCTTTAAGGGAACTCCCAATGCTAGCCTATGAGAGGAGTAGGCCTCAAAGCCTCAAATAGGCTGGTTGTCACTACCAGGACATGCCACACAATGCAGGCACAGTTCCTACCTTTTACATGCAAAACACCCTGCCCATAGGGCTACCTGGGGCCTACCTTAGATGCAACCTATATGTAGTATAAGGGGAGTTTCAGGCTTGGCATATAACTTTAAATGAAAAGTCAATGTGGCAGTAAACTGCACACGCAGGCACTGCAGTGGCTGGTCTGAGACAGGTTTAAAAGGCTACTTCTGTGGGTGGCATATGCTGTGCTGCAGGCCCACTAGTAGCATTTAATGTACAGGCCCTGGGTATAGGGGATACCACTGTACAAGGGAATTACAGGTAAATTAAATGGCCCAAACAGGCGTAGGCCAATCATACCAAGTTTAAAGGAGGGAGAACATGCACTTTAGCACCGATCAGCAGTTGTAAAGTGCCCAGAGTCCCAATGCTAACAAAAAGAGGGATAGAAAAACAGGAGGAGAACAGGGATAGAAAAACAGGAGGAGGAAGGCAAAAAATGTGGGGATAACCCTGAAAAAAAGGCCAGGTCCGACACAAAGCGGAGAGCTTGCATGGTAAATTCCTTAAAAGAAAATACATCAAAACAACAGGCCCACTCAGAACAAAACATTCCCCTAACCCCCACTCCATACTTCCTTCCCTGAGGCAGCTGTCTCCCATAAACAAAACATGAAGTAAGAAAACCTATCAGCAGGTTTAGTTATTGAATGAGAAATAAAGACCTACACATATATAACCTTATGTAAAATCAATTAAACAAGCCCCTCCCTCTGCCCCCATACTGTTAAGGAGCCTGGCAGTGAGGTATATGTTACCACTCCTGGTAATCATGGTAATGTTTGGCTCCTCAGTGGACAGATGTCTTCCCCCAGTAAAAACGGCAAGGAGAGGATCAGATCAAGGAATTGGGCACACTGCCCGAGGACCCAAACAGTTGCAGAGTATCAGTGAGAGTCACATCAGGCTCTATTTTGTTTAGGTTCCCCTCCACAAGAGGCAAGCTCACCTCGGCCCGCCTCCCACCTCGGTCCGTTCCTGTCTTCCTGGATCTGGAGAGCTTCCTCTGGGGCCCCACATGGGGAGGAGCGCAGGGTGGCCCCTTGGCTCTGAATCCACCTGATCCCGGGGACAGCAGCGGTCACTGTTCCATCACCCACTCTCAAGCCTGCTCGGGGGTGTCAAAAAAGTACGTTGCAGAGTCAAAAATGACCTTAAAGCGAGTTGTGAACAGAAGCGTGTAGAGAATGTTGGGTGCACAGAACTTCTGTTTAACTTCTTTGAAAAAGTGCAGTTTCTGCTGGACCACCCTAGTATAGTCTCAGAAAATCTGTAGTTTAGAGTTAAGATGTGATGTTGTTGGTCCTATTGGTTCCAAGCCTCACACAATGCATTATCATGGACTAGAATGTTAAGGCTGCATAGTACCCCAATACACAGTGGAGCCCTGGGCAGAGGGATCTAAGTCAGGTCCCGATGTGCCCTTTCTACCTCAAAGCTGCAAGATAATTTGTCTGTCAGGACCCAGGACCAGAACTAGTTCTCCAGAAGGTCGTCCAATCCAGAGCCCTAGGTTCCCTCTCGGTGCCCAACAAGGCATAGATTGTTGCACCTAGAACTGTTTTCAGCATCTTCAGCCCTCCTGTCTAGAGAAGTCACCGTAGACGTAGGAGGGAAAGGTCAAAGTGAACACTGACAATCTTAGTTTCCACTGCCTTCCTAGAAACCTGGATTGATTTAAGAATAACCACTAAGTCTGCAGTGGGCTGGCACAGAGTGGTAAAGGGTGGACACCCGGGGACCTCTTTATTCCCAGGGTTCAAGACAGTATATTGATCCGTTTTAGTGTGAGCCGCCATTGGTGGGGGGTGGGGTTACCACACCCCCATCTTGAGACAAATGCTGACCGTGGACGATAAGGATTAAGGAATCTGAGAGCAAGTCTGCAGTATGAGCAGCCTGTCCCATTAAGTCCCAGGACCCTCAACTCAAAAGTTTGTCATGGCTGTCTACCTGATGGTTGAGATGCTGGGAGAGACAAGTGTGATAGTCACAGAACTGCTTGCCTCAGAGCAGCATGAGCAGGCGGCGGCGGTCAGCCCAGTTCCACACAGGAAGGGAGCAACATTTCACACAGAGGGAGGGGGCATTGTAGGAAGGAAAGCTGGTCTAAACAGACATGTATCCCACATCTCTTCAGGCTCCCTTTAACATCTACAAAGACAACAATGCTTGAGTCACAGAGTCTCAGCAGTACACCCTTAAGGTCATCATTTATCAGAAGGCAGAGAGAGGGTGTCTGACGGTCAAGTCAGTAGGTTGTTATGGCTATGCATCCAATATGAGAGCTGTTGCATAATCACCTAGTATTCTCCCCTACCCAGAGAAGACGGGTCGAATTGTAGATTTCAGCTTAACGCCCCTTGGGCACCCTAGATGTAAATGTTCTCTTCATACAGGTGATCCATGCAGCACTGGGGTCCCTGCCCCTCTAACAGGGCTCCTAGTTGGCCCTGCCGGTGGGGGGGAGGGGTCTACATGGTGCTAGGCGCACACTGGTTCACCTCCTGTGCTGGGTAGTCCACAACTGCTGATGGCCCCCATGCCCTGTTGTTTCAGTCCCTCCTGTGTCACCGGCCAGTTTCCCTGTGAATGTGTCAGACGGCTTCTCAGTCTGTTCTGTGAGGCTTGGGTCTTATTGTTGTCACTTGGAGGAGATCCTCATAGGTATTGGCTGCAGCTCCGTTCTGCCGGTGCCTCCAGATTGGGCTTTCCAGAGAGCCACCATGCCTGTGCCTCCTTCGTTGGATAATCCACATAGGGCTGCACTTACCCCAGGGGGACCTTGGGGCTCCACTTAAATAAAAGCTGCACCCATGAGCCACTCCAGGCCTGCAAAGAAAATCTTTGTGGCCGCCATTAATCATGGCAGAGCCCACACAGCCTCCTCAGAGAGCCCAGTATGTCACTGGCGGTCCAAAAGGGGTCTACAAAGGGGTACTCAGAAAGCATAAGGGGCAGAGGACTGCTGGGAGGTAGCAGTTCTGTGCTGTCTGGCAGGATTGAAGAAGATAGAAACTGGTCGATGGAAGCCCTGTTAAGGCTTCCTTGTCCACACTCCATTGAACATATTTTTACATCTGTATTCAATCTATATTTTATTCAATCTGAAATATTATATATAGTCTTAACATCAAGTCAGAATTTGGTATCTATATTCACTGTATGGTGACCTCAATCTGTGAGTAATATGTGCTGGATTTGTCCCATTTTTTTATGAACATTTACATTTGTTGTTGTAAATGTTTCATTTAACTGATTTCCGCATTCTAAACTTGTAATTTATGCAGTTATGAGTCGATTTTGAGGGTGGATAGGTCATACATTTTTCATAATGTTTTACATTTTTCATATTTTATAAATAGTTTTTTTTTTTTTTTTTCTACATTTTCTAATACAATATTTCCACTTTTCAGACACGTGTGTTTCAGCTGTAATGCCTGAGCTTGGTATCTTGGTATTGTGCTTTGGTAGGCTGTGCTATTACAGGTCAGGTGTTACGATTACCATTTTTCTCATGACGCTCTGTGCGTGTTTCTGTGTTGTTTTTGTTGCAACTGAGCCTTCCTTCAAAAACTTTTTTCTCTGATGCTGCGGATAAATGTTTAGGTTTATTTTTGTTTTCTGAAGGCTCTATAAATTGCAGTATTTCTTTTATGTCTACTGATGCATAGCCTATGCCATCTTTATTTAGGGATGCAGGGCGCACACTTTCCCTGCCTTTGGAGAGTTTCCCAGTTTGATGCGGCTACTACCTACCTATTTACGTTTGGCTCTTTCGGCCTGCTCTCAGACTGCAGCATTATTGGTGATACCTCTAAGCATGAGCCATGACCTGCCGTTTCCTTCTTCCTTTTTCAGGATAAGTGATTATTGTCCTGTTTTTTATAGGTGAGCTTGTTCTCTCCTTTGGCTTTTTGTCTGCCTGGTTGGTTCCCGGCCTTATCATGTAAGACTATCCCTAAAACGTATTTTTGTAAGTAGGTCTATACTTACTTTTGGCATTGGTCCTTTCACTTTCTTTCCTCTTCATACTAATTAAGGTGCTCTCTTTATGTTTGTTCTTTCACATCCTACGGTTTGCTCGATAACTGTTTTTGTTTTGATGATGACCTTTTTACTTGGTAGGGTTGAAACGCCATTAACGCTTCCGGCATTTAAGAAGGGATTAAAACCCTAACATTTCTAACTGGATTTTAATTTTTGGATTATCTTGAAATTTTACTATTCCAATGCCATTGTTTGTTTGTTTTTAACACACTGTGTAATATCTAATGTGTTGGTCTCTAGTGGGCAGAGGTATACACCCTTGTCCAAGCAGAGACCACAATTCTAGTCGGGTAAATCACTACACAACCTAAAATATCCTGTGCTCACCTTCTGGTAGCTTGGCACAGAGAAGTCAGGTCTAACTTAAAAGGCAATGTGTAAAGTATTTGTACAATAACTCATACAGTAACCCAATGAAAACACCACAAAAAGTACTCCACACAGTTTAGGAAAATATATAACATTTATCTGAATAAAATCAGACCAAAACGACAAAAATCCAATATGCACAAGTCAAGATATTACTTTTTAAAGGTTTAAATGAGTCTCAATCCTTAAGAATCAGTGGTTGTATCCTTTTAACACACAGTACCTGAGATATGTCAAAAATAACGATGCACGGGGGGCTCAGAGGAGGAGATGTATTGAAAAATAAGTCCCTGCATCGGATTTTCTGGTGCAGCACAGACGATGCATCATTTATATCCACGCTGCAAGGTGATGTTTCGATTTCCAGGAGTGCAGCCTTGGTTCCTCACTGCGATGCAGAGATATTTTGACGGACAGGGACAATGCGTTGAAAATCCTTGATGCACTGGTAGGAAGGAGCAGGTGCTGCGTCGATCTGGTATGCGATGCAGTGATTTTTCAGCCACAAGGCAGGTGCTACATCAATTTCTGAAAGCGTTGCATTGATTTTCTGACAAATTGGGATTTTCTTCTCTTTGATGTAGTCTTTGTGGCCCTGAATCACTTTGTTGGCCATGGTGGTACTGTCTGCCTACTCAGATGCATCTGTGAACAAAGTAAGGTTAGGTGCTTCACAGATGGGGTACGCAGATGTGGAGAAGTGTTCCCCATGGGTCAGTTCAGTGGTCCCAGGTGGTATAGACAGAGGGGCCCCACGGAGGTCAGAAAGGCATAGAACTGGCAAGTGAGCCTGCAGTAGTGGGCAACTGTTCACGTTCTATCCTACTACGCAGGGAAGCCCATCAAGGTATTGATTAGTCTACCCTGGCTTTAGGCTGGAAGGGGATTGTGTTGGAAAATGGCCCTCTCTGAAAGGTCACCCCATACTTTTAGCCGAACCACTCATAATGTGCTTTTTGAGCATGGTGACATTGTGTGCACAGTACGGTTGTGTGTTTCTTCTACATGCCTGAATTACTGTGCCAGCATGTGCTGAACCTAATGTTTTACCCACTCTGGTTGGCCTCAACAGGACTCACCATAAACCAAACACCTGTTGAGGGTGAACTTCTCTCATTTAGGAGGCAGGTTTTTTAGGGCCTAATTGTTGCCTACTGGGTAATGCTACCCTGTTCCCCAGCAAGGACTACGGCCCTCCACTTTTGTATAGCCATTTTAGTTGTAGCTTCATACATGTTATTTTAGCAAACTAGGCTGCTGCTGTGTACTTTAACCGAAATATATTTTATTCAGCTTTGTTTTATTATTTTAACAATAGCCACATTTTGCGGTCTTCTTTTATTTTCTCTAGCTAGCTGTTCTTTGCCTAGGCCAGCACTGTGTTTTTAAACAAGACATTTCTTTCACTCTGTGCTTTTCTCAAGGCTGCAGTAAGGTAGGTTACTGGCAAATGTGGTATCGCTGTAGTATTCATTGAAACATACACACTCTTACGTTAGGATCCTTTCTTGGAACATCAGCTGCTTCATTTTAAAAACACTACTTTGATCCATGTATGTTAGAGGGAGATTCCAGCCAGATGACCACAACTGTATGCTGATTGCTGAGTGCTTTGCTGCAGCTGCTTATGCAGACTACTGGCTTCTTGCTCAGGTATGAGGGATGATGTCTTCCCAGAGGAACCTGAAGGGTAGAATTAGAGCTTAACATGCTGTGCTCTAACATATCCTAGGTAGGAGCTATTTTAATGATTCTAGTGACAATATGGAAGCATTATTTTTATGTTTCACTTACCTTGTCACAATTTTAATCCTGTCATGCTTCATCGTCCTAGTTATTGCAGTACACACTTTATTATCTAAGATGCAGTTACTTCAGTAAAACTTGATTGAACTCAATTCTGCCTCTTATTGTCATTGTATATGTGAGACAAATATATCTGAGAGAAATGGATGAGATCTGAGTGACCGCCAATGTTTCTTTTTCTCTCTTCCTTTTCTTGACTCTTCTTTCTCCACCCTGATTTAAAGTAGTGGCACCAAAGAAAAGTTGTGCCCCCCCCCCCCCAACCCACTGCATTCTGCCCTCAGGGGACTGTAGAAACAACAGCCCCTTTCAGTACCCTGTTAAAATATCTTTATTTTATTTTGTTTTCTCTCTCTTTCTTCTTTCTTTCTAGATACTGGGACTGTCCTTGGTCATGCATGGAAGTCATGCTTGGAAGTACTCTGGATCAGGGGAGAGCACAACCTTGACGGATAGGGAACACGTAGCCCTGTTGTGTACTCCAAGACCCCTCTCACCTCAACACACTGTTCCCTTTCTAACCACACTCCAAGTTCCCTAATTCCAAGATTTACCTTTTCTTTTTCCCACTTCCTGCGCCGGCCGTCCAAAATCACCAATCCTTCACCTGAGCGGAGACTCCAGAGACATATACCTGAGGGGACACCTGGGAAGAGGAACAGAATAGACATTATGTACAAGAACTGTATGGACTTGGATATAAGAAATAGCATTAAAAAGAAAGTCTTAAGGAAAATATAGAATAAAATCACCTTAACATACTGATCTCCTGAGCTGTTTCTATTCTGTCCACGTCCCGCTACACCCACACCTCGTACAGGGACCCTCGCCAGCATCAGAAGCCTTGGGAAACTCTAGTTCACAACTGGGACCCCTCATAACGCATATCCCCTTTAAAGTGAATGCGCTTTTCCAAAATGGAGTTACTCCTCTAGAATTGATGAGTCAATTTGAAGGGATGGGCGAAAGCAGCATATCTAATGTGGTGGAAAACACCACATGAACTACAGAACCACAAGAGGTCCTGATTGTTAGCACCTAGGGTTTCTAACCCTGGTAATCCATTCGCTACCTACTGCTCTAGAAATTATTTAGAAACATCCACGTTCTATGCAGGAGTTAATATTTCCATAGGAAACACTCTCGTGACTCATATTATCAAGATACCCAAAGAAAAGAGTTTGGGTATAGTTTGAGTTTACAGAGATTGTCAGTGTTCTTGGTTAAGGTTACTAAATCACCCAGCTGATAAGAGAGGATGAGAATTTCTTAATCAACAAATTTCATTTAGAGTGTATGGCATTGACACTCTGTAAAATTTTGAGAGTGAAATGACACTCATCGATCATAGCAGAGTTGACCAAATTGAGTCCCTTGCTGATGGACTGGAAGTTGGTCGATGGTTTACTGGGATTGGATCTCAAAAAGCCTCTAAATGGAGCACTATGATCAGGTTTAAATATACCCGCCCATGTGGGCAGGGTGTGTTTGTAATTGTATCCATGAGCAACCACTCTGTCTTTAGTTGGGTGGAATGACTGTGTCCAGCCAGACAGGACTCTGATAGGATGACCCTAGTAGGATGGGGCAGAGGAGAATCTCTTAACCTTGGTGGCTGAGGTGTGGATATAAGGAACTGCTTTGATCCTGTGCAGATAAATATTGTCATAAAACCCAGACATGTAGATTAATGGCATAATCATTCTAAATTATCATCTAATGCTGCTAATCACTTGAATATCTGATCCTAGAATATTGACATACTACATTCTAAGGTATTGCATCCTGAGGGTGGAGATTTGGTAAATAAATACATCATTTGGATTTTTCAATAGACGTGGTGTATGATGCCACAATTGTGGTCTAGGTTTGTGAATTTCAGTGTTGATGCTTCTGCTAAGGGAGTGGGACATCCCTCTTGGAGTCTTATAATATGGGTTAGCATTGCTTTCAATTATGAGACTAAAGTCCTAACTTCTAATTTACACAATATCTCAGGTATTGGTTTGTTTTCTGCCACAAGACAGCAATGTATTGTTTATAATGTGTATAGCAATCCTGTAAAAGGGAAGAAAGCTTTGAAAACATTGTGGCAGTTAGAATCATTGAATGATTAAGCAGGTGATAGAATCTCCATTGTACTGGCTGGTGACTTCAGTGTTTGAGCCTCTTAATTTACCCTGTCCGTCTATAACTGAAGTTGTAGATGAGCTGTGAGCTATTCCCAAATTACAATTAGTGCCTACCACACAGTGGACTGCAACTGCCAAACAGTGTAATGCACTGGCATTGACTTCAGGGCTTAGGGCATGTAATGGATATGCACGCTCTCATATGTTCGGGAATCACACTTAGAACAGACCCAAGTCACTGAATAACTACATTCTCCTGGACGTAAGACGTAAGGCTCTGGAAGGATGTGGTCGATATGGTTGTTATAGGCCGCACTGCTAGTGATCATAATGCTTTCCATTTGACTATGAATATAACCTTGTTCTCACTGATTGGGTCTTTGAGTCCTACAGCTGGGCCAAAGTTGTGTGTTACAAACAATAGATGCAATGTGAAGTAGGGTTTGTTTTCGCAACAGCCGGAGCAACTAGCTAATCTGTACAGAGAGGTGTACAAAAGTCTAGATCATTTGTCCAAAATATCCAGGATCTCTGAACAATTTAGCTGTGTGATGTGGGTCCATGATGAACTGTTTAAATCTATGGAAAATTATTTAAGTAGAGAAATTAGACTAGCACTTGTCACCCATACTAAAAGATCATGGTTCATTTAGGAGTGCAAAGGAGCCAAGCGAAAGTTACTTGCTGCCATTAAGATGGAGAATAGCGAAGGTACAAGGGCAGCCAGAAAGATCTATCAAAAGGTACTTGCAAGTGCTTCTGGTCTTTAGTAAGTAAACTTACAAGGGGACGCGTATAGGCCGATTAACCTATGTAGTAATCGATGAACATCAATTATCAATGTAATCAATCAATAACAAGTAAGAGAATCTTTAAGCATGAAACAATATATCAACATTAAATGAATAACCACATCTCAATTATATTTTTTATCAATTTTTATTTCCCTATTAGTTACAATGCTAGGTCCTCAGGTTGGATCAAACTTTTTTCGATCATCTCAAAATTAATTTATTAATGACCACCAATAACATAATCTAATCAGAACTTGAGAAAACATATGCTCAAATGCTTCTGCATAAGCTAACAAAGATGAATATAACAGCATTAATAGCAGAGTTCAGCAATCAGTCCGTCAATCATTTGTCACTGTCAGAGTCACCCAAAGAATCCTTACCTAACCCAAATTAGCATTTAGCATGTAGGACTTCATGCAAAAACAATTTTGAAAACGTGAATTTGGAAAACATCTAGCAAAGAGAATAACTTTAAAATCAGAGCAGTTGGTACCTAGAAAGAAAGGCATAAAAGTTAATCAGTCACATTGTCATAGCTACCTATCCACGAAATGGATCAGCAAGAAAGTCAGTCTTTGTCCTCGGGTCATCAATCGATCAGCAATGCATCAGACTCTCAAGAGCATGAGCCCAATGGCAAAATCTCGAACCACGTCTCTTGACATCATCAGTTCTCCCCTCGCATCTCAAATTTGCCCTCGCATCTCAAATTTGCCCTCGCATCTGCCCTTGCATCTAAAGTTTTAGCCCATTTTCAGTCCACCCCCCTAATTCCTAATTGGTCAATCAGTCCCCCATAGGTGACGTTACCCAATACATTTTATTCTACATATCTAGTTCTAGTATTTCGTCTTTCTCAGTTCATGGATTGGTCCACTGTACGATGTCCTCATCATCCGGCTCTCCATGTATCGAAAATGTTGCATGTTCCTCTTCAGTCAGTGCCTCTATTGTTCAAGTCCTGGGAAAGTACATTCAGCCTACTCCACACATAATTGTATCAAATTGACTCCATCATCTCCTGTCCATCGGTACATTGCAGAAAATTCTAGCTAAGCACACAGTTCATGGTTGGTTCATAGGCACTAGCAACTTCTAGAATTTTATTAATTCTGCTCCTGCATGAGGCTTGGGAAGTAGGCCACGACTTCGGCTAAGTTAGCTTCTACGATATAATGCAAAACATAGGTTATACATCTCATTATGGCATATTACTACATAATTATTACACATTTTCATTATTTCGCACATTTTTAGTTCTTTTACTACAAGTTTGTATAAGTGACTGAAATACCCCGTGGGTACATTTTCAAAAACATGCACATTAGTTTTCTCTACAATTAATTTCTCAATGAACTTTTATGAATCATAACATATATGCATTTATAAATAAATTCTAATTAGCATATCTACATCAACAGTCCCTCCTCTGATGACTAAATATTGTATTGTATTGTATTGTAATCGTATTTATATAGCGCTTACTACCCCTGACGAGGCGTCAAAGCGCTTTTCGATGAGTAGCACGCTACTCCGGTACCCAACAAGAATTAGTGATGGATTAGTATAATTTAATAAGGAGTACAGTTTTAGTATTATTATGAGTTAATTTGAGTTGCGGATATGAGAGTTTGTTAGTTAGATTGACTGGAGTAATGGAGGGGTGGAGGAGGAAAGAAATCCAGAAGTGTTAATTGGGAGTTTATCCTTCATTTACTCAATCCAAAGGCTTGAGATGAATAAAAGGGGGAGCGGAGGGGAAAGAGGATGTGGAAGGGTTAGGGAGAGCATAGTAGGAGGGTGAGATGAATGCAGGAGAATTTAGTAGGGTTGTGTGGGAGGTCACAGAGGTACAGTGAGGTTTGGTGAGTTAGATGTGGAGGTGGAGAGAAGAGCTTAGGCAGAGATAATTAGGAGATGAAAGTGGTCGAAGGGATTTGGGATGAGTCCGAGTGAGAATGGAGGATAGTTTGATGGAGACATGACATAAGAGTGATGAGTAGATAAGTGTGATAAAAGAGAGCAGAAATTCATAGATATCTAGTATAACAACCCAAAAAACCAGGAGCCATGCAAAGATCCACAAACATGCCAGGCACAGAAACAACATATATACATACATACACATATATATATATATTTATACACACACACATATGAATACAACACACATATGCACATATAATACATAATTAGAATCATGGGTAAAAAATACTTAGTCATCCATCCATCATCCTAGTAAAAGGCGGGAATTCCTTTACCTACTTCGAGGGTGGACGGGGTGTGGCTCAGCGGGTGGAGCTTACAGGTGCTTTATAAAGGGAGAGCCTTCTACTCTGTGTCTCCAGCAGAGGAAGATAGAACCCGCGCGTCTCAGTCATATACAGATTACGCTCCAGTACATCCTCAGTTCACCTCCAGGAAGGATTCTAGATCTTTTCTGCTATGGGATCTCTGAGCGCACAGCCTTGCTTTATCTTTGCCACGTCCAAGAGTTAGGGTGGCTTGTCCTTTCCAGAAGGTGAGCTTCAACTGCGGCATCTGCTGCGTTTATATTGTACACTAGGGGTACGTGATGGGCCATGGGGTAAACGTCTCCAGCAACCTTGTGTGCCTTTGGCAATGTTATTGTTACTAGTGCGTCTTTGTGGAGATGTCCTCGTGCTTCTGAGCATCAATAACGCACCACGTGAATCGGCGGTAAACGCAGTGGGGTCGTTTTGGAAGGATGACCATCATCCTGGTAAGAGGCGGGAATTCCTTTACCTACTTCGAGGGTGGACGGGGCGTGGCTCAGCGGGCGGAGCTTTCAGGTGCTTTATGAAGGGAGAACCTTCTACTCTGTGTCTCCCGGAGAGGAAGATAGAACCCGCGCGTCACAGTCAGATACAGATTACGCTCCAGTACATCATCAGTTCACCTCCAGAAGCTAAGCTTCAACTGCGGCACCTGCTACGATTATAATTGTAAGTACTTCCTTTGAGGATTAGTTTCTGTAAAATGAGCATCGTGGCCTACTCAACCGGAGTATTTTCTACGAGTATGTCAGTAAGCGTTACCTAGCATGTTTCATACGCCCCGTTTATATTGTACACTAAGGGTACGTGATGGGCCACGGGGTAAACGTCTCCAGAAACCTTGTTTTCCTTTGGCAATGCGATTGTTACTAGTGCGTCTTTGTGGAGATGTCCTCGTGCTTCTGAGCATCAACAACGCACCACCGGAATCGGCGTTAAAAACGCATTGGGTCATTTTGGAAAGCTGTCCATCATCCTGGTAAGAGGTGGGAATTCCTTTACCTACTTCGAGGGTGGATGGGGCGTGGCTCAGCGGGCGGAGCTTACAGGTGCTTAATGAAGGGAGAACCTTCTACTCTGTGTCTCCAGGAGAGGAAGATAGAAACCGCACGTCACAGTCAGATACAGCTTACGCTCCAGTACATCATCAGTTCACCTCCAGGAAGGATTCTAGATCATTTCTGCTATGGGATCTCTGAGCGCACAGCCGTGTTTTATCTTTGCCAAGCCCAAGAGTTAGGGTGGCTTGTCCTTTCCAGAAGCTGAGCTTTGACTGCGGCGCCTGCTACGTTTATATTTGGAAGTGCTTCCTTTGAGGTTTAGTTTCTGTAAAAAGAGCATCGTGGCCTACCCAAACCGGGGTATTTTCTATGAGTATGCCAGTAAGCGTTACCTAGCATGTTTTATACGCCCCGTTTATATTGTACACTAAGGGTACGTGATGGGCCACGGGGTAAACGTCTCCAGCAACCTTGTGTGCCTTTGGCAATGTGATTGTTACTAGTGCGTCTTTGTGGAGATGTCCTCGTGCTTCTGAGCATCAACAACGCACCACCGGAATTGGCGGTAAACGCAGTGGGGTCGTTTAGGAAAGCTGTCCATCATCCTGGTAAGAGGCGGGAATTCCTTTACCTACTTCGAGAGTGGACGGGCGTGGCTCAGCGGGCAGAGCTTACAGGTGCTTTATGAAGGGAGAACCTCCTACTCTGTGTCTCCAGGAGAGGAAGATAGAACCTGCGCGTCACAGTCAGATACAGATTACGCTCCAGTACATCATCAGTTCACCTCCAGGAAGGATTCTAGATCTTTTCTGCTATGGGATCTCTGAGCGCACAGCCTTGCTTTATCTTAGCCAAGCCCAAGAGTTAGGGTGGCTTGTCCTTTCCAGAAGGTGAGCTTCAACTGCGGCATCTGCTGCGTTTATATTGTACACTAGGGGTACGTGATGGGCCATGGGGTAAACGTCTCCAGCAACCTTGTGTGCCTTTGGCAATGTTATTGTTACTAGTGCGTCTTTGTGGAGATGTCCTCGTGCTTCTGCGCATCAACAACGCACCATGTGAATCGGCGGTAAAACGCAGTGGGGTCGTTTTGGAAAGCTGTCCATCATCCTGGTAAGAGGCGGGAATTCCTTTACCTACTTCGAGGGTGGACGGGCGTGGCTCAGCGGGCGGAGCTTACAGGTGCTTTATAAAGGGAGAACCTTCTACTCTGTGTCTCCCGGAGAGGAAGATAGAAACCGCGCGTCACAGTCAGATACGGATTACGCTCCAGTACATCATCAGTTCACCTCCAGAAGCTGAGCTTCGACTGCGGCACCTGCTACGATTATAATTGTAAGTGCTTCCTTTGAGGTTTAGTTTCTGTAAAATGAGCATCGTGGCCTACCCAACCGGAGTATTTTCTATGAGTATGGCAGTAAGCGTTACCTAGCATGTTTTATACGCCCCGTTTATTTTGTACACTAAGGGTACGTGATGGGCCACGGGGTAAAACGTCTCCAGAAACCTTGTTTTCCTTTGGCAATGCGATTGTTACTAGTGCGTCTTTGTGGAGATGTCCTTGTGCTTCTGAGCATCAACAACGCACCACCGGAATCGGCGGTAAACGCATTGGGGTCGTTTTGGGTGGACGGGGCGTGGCTCAGCGGGCGGAGCTTACAGGTGCTTTATAAAGGGAGAACCTTCTACTCTGTGTCTCCAGGAGAGGAAGATAGAACCCGCGCGTCACAGTCAGATACAGATTACGCTCCAGTACATCATCAGTTCACCTCCAGAAGCTGAGCTTCAACTGCGGCACCTGCTACGATTATAATTGTAAGTACTTCCTTTGAGGTTTAGTTTCTGTAAAATGAGCATCGTGGCCTACCCAACCAGAGTATTTTCTACGAGTATGTCAGTAAGCGTTACCTAGCATGTTTTATACGCCCCGTTTATATTGTATACTAAGGGTACGTGATGGGCCACGGGGTAAAAAACGTCTCCAGAAACCTTGTTTTCCTTTGGCAATGCGATTTTTACTAGTGCGTCTTTGTGGAGATGTCCTCGTGCTTCTGAGCATCAACAACGCACCACCCGAATCGGCGGTAAACGCAGTGGGGTCGTTTTGGAAAGCTGTCCATCATCCTGGTAAGAGGCGGGAATTCCTTTACTTACTTCGAGGGTGGACGGGACGTGGCTCAGCGGGCGGAGCTTACAGGTGCTTTATGAAGGGAGAACCTTCTACTCTGTGTCTCCAGAAGAGGAAGATAGAAACCGCGCGTCACAGTCAGATACAGCTTACGCTCCAGTACATCATCAGTTCACCTCCAGGAAGGATTCTAGATCTTTTTCTGCTATGGGATCTCTGAGCGCACAGCCTTGCTTTATCTTTGCCAAGCCTAAGAGTTACGGTGGCTTGTCCTTTCCAGAAACTGAGCTTCAACTGCGGCACCTGCTACGTTTATATTTGGAAGTGCTTCCTTTGAGGTTTAGTTTCTGTAAAATGAGCATTGTGGCCTACCCAACCGGGGTATTTTCTACGAGTATGTCAGTAAGCGTAACCTAGCATGTTTTATATACGCCCCGTTTATATTGTACACTAAGGGTACGTGATGGGTCACGGGGTAAACGTCTCCAGCAACCTTGTGTTCCTTTGGCAATGTGATTGTTACTAGTGCGTCTTTGTGGAGATGTCCTCGTGCTTCTGAGCATTAACAACGTACCACCAGAATCGGCGGTAAAACGCATTGGGGTCGCTTTTGGAAAGCTGTCCATCATCCTGGTAAAAGGCGGGAATTCCTTTACCTACTTCGAGGGTGGACGGGCGTGGCTCAGCGGGCGGAGCTTACAGGTGCTTTATAAAGGGAGAACCTTCTACTCTGTGTCTCCAGGAGAGGAGGATAGAACCCGCGTGTCACAGTCAGATACAGCTTACGCTCCAGTACATCATCAGTTCACCTCCAGGAAGGATTCTAGATCTTTTCTGATATGGGATCTCTGAGCGCACAGCCTTGCTTTAGTTTCCAAAGAAACTATAAATAAATAGAAATATACATATAATCTGGAAAAAAATAATTATCCACATAGGCATATGCAGTTCATAGTTGTTTGAAAAAGGTGGTTATGAAGGAAAGAGCCAACTCTTGAGTAGTTTCCTGAAAACAAGAAAGTTATCTGTGGCTCTTATAGTTGGGGGTAATGAATTCCATAGTTTGGCTGCTTGGATGGAGAAGGATGTACCACCTACGGTCTTTTTCTTGTATGGTGGTGTTCTAAGGCGGGGTGCCAGTCTTGAGCGGAGGGTTCTTTGTTGGATGTATTTGGTCATTTTCTTTCTGATGAAAAGCGGTCCTGTTCCATGTATAGCTTTGTGGGTGATACAAAGCAGCTTGAAAGTGCATCTTCTGGCAACGGGTAACCAGTGTAGTGGTCTCAAGGCAGGGGAGATGTGGGCTTGCGGCTTTATATGTAGTAGTAGCCTGGCTGCGGAATTCTGGATACGTTGTAGTTTTTTCATAACAGATAGAGATGATCCATGGTAGAGGCTATTGGCATAATCCAGTTTGGATAATACAAGTGAGATAGTAGCTTGCACCTTGTGTGGAAATCCGAGGTGAGGGAAAATGTGTCGTAAAGTCTTTAAGGTGATGAAGCTTGTGCGTGCTAATTTGTCTACTTGGGTATTCATAGTTAGTTTGGAATCCATGGTGATTCCTAGGTTTTTCACTTCCTTGGATAATTGAGGAGGTGGTCCGAGATCGTCAGGCCAGACGCACAGAGGGTCATAATGTTTCCTGTCACCACATGTGAGTATTTCAGTTTTGGAGGTATTTAGTTTGAGATGGCTCCAGGTCATCCACTGATCAACGGCTCTGAGGCAACTGAAGATTTGAGAGTTTTCAATGTTTTTGGGGTCTTCTAATTGAAGTAGTATTTGTGTGTCATCTGCATAGTTGTAGCATGTGAGATGGAAATCATTGATCAGTTCTGGTAAAGATATAATGTAGATGTTAAAAAGCAAAGGTGAGATGATTGACCCTTGGGGGACCCCTGTTTTTGTGAGGTAGGGTTCGGATGAGAAGGGGGGTGAGTGGATGATATTTGCTCTTTTTTGGAGATAGGAAGTAATCCAGTCGAGCGCAATCCCTTGTATGCCGGCTTCGTGGAGTATTTGAGTTAGGGTGTCATGGTCAACCGTATCAAAGGCAGCTGAGAGGTCCAAGAGAAGTAGTGCAGCAACTCCATTTCGGTCAACTGTGTTTTTAAGATCGTCCCAGATTGCCATGAGTGCCGATTCAGTGCTTCTTCCTGGGCGGAATCCAGTTTGGAAGTCTGAAAGTATAGAATTGTCTTCAATGAATTGTGACATCTGGGCGAATGCTGCTCTTTCTATCAATTTGCCCAGGAAAGGTCCATTTGTGATAGGTCTGTAGTTGTTGGGGTCTTGCGGGTCTAGGTTTGTTTTATTTAATAATGGTCGTATGTATGCCTTTTTCAGGTCTGTAGGAAAAGTTCCTGAAGTTAAAGAGTTGTTGATGATTCTTCTTACAGGTGTGGCAGCGGAAGTAGATAGCAGGATGTTCTTGAATATCTGTGGTGGGCAAGGGTCAGAAGGGCAACCAGAAGGTCTGCTTGCTTTGACCAAATCCATAAATTCATCCTGGGATATTTGTTTGAAGGACTGTAGAGGTTGGGATGGTTTATTCTTAAAGGGTATTTTAGTAAAGGGGTTGGTGCTGATGGTTTTCTTCTGTTTTAAATAGGAGTCCAATGTGTCTGCCTTGGTTGTGTAGTGAGTTGCCAATTTGTTTGTGAAATCGTGAGTGGTGGGATGACTTCCTTCCATGCATGTGGGTTTTCGAAATTCATTGAGGATTTTGTAAAATTCCTTGGTTGTAGATTGAGCATTTTGAATTCTGTCTGAGTAGTATCTTTTTTTAGCTTTTTTGATTGATGATTTGTATATCCTGTTAAGTTTGTGTAGCTGCAGTTTGTCTTGACTGTTGTTTGTTTTGAGCCAGGTCCGCTGCAACTTTCTGATTTGTTTTTTAATCTTTTTAAGTTCTGTGTTTCTCCAAGGTGTTGGTTTTCTTTTGTCATGTTTAGTTTTTCTGAGTGGTATTAGGACATCAAAAGCTTCCTGTAGCCACTCATAAAGTTTAGGTACAGAATTGATTGTATATAGATCTGTGTTTGCTGTTAGTTGTGTTTCTAAGTGATCCAAATTGAGTTTTCTCCATGGTCGAGAGGTGTATGTATGTAAGTGGTTGTGGGGTGTGTTGATTTGTGGAGTTGTCTGTCGGAAAGTTATCTGATGGTGGTCTGAACAGGTGGTTGATGTGATGCTATGAATAGTAACAAGTTCAGGTTTAGCAAAAATTACATCTAGGATGTGACCAGCGATGTGTGTGGGATTGTGTACAATCTGATGTAGATTCAATGCGAGTAGGCCAGTGGTGATAGCTTTTGGATGGGGCATATTGGGTTTGTCAAACCAAATGTTTAGATCCCCAAGAATGCATAGATTGGAGTATAGTGTAATAAGGTTTGAGACTATGTCAAGAAAGGCATCTGGGAAAGTGGAGTTGTTAGGTGGAGGTCTGTAAAGGAGGAGAAAGTTACAGGTGGAAGTTGGAGTAGGGTGGCATCTGGTAAGGAGGGCTTCACAACCTTGTATGGAGATGTTGTCTGTTTTATTGAGGGTTATTGCCTGTTTGAATATAATAGCTAGTCCACCTCCTCTCTTGCCTATACGGTTTTGTGTGATGGTTTGATAACCTGGAGGAAGGGCTTCGTGCAATACTGGTGCCATGTCATCTCCCAACCAGGTTTCCGTAATGAATAGTAAGTCAGGTTGTGTGTCTGTGAGCAGGTCGTAGATGTGGTGCTTGTTTTTTTAGAGTGATCGAGCATTTAGGAGCTGGCAGTTTAGATAGGGTGTGTTAGTGGTAGTGTTGTTTTGTTTAGTAGAAGGGTAAGTAGTATAATGTGAGCTTGAAGCAGGAGTGTTGCTAGTTGTGTTAACTGTTTGAGGCTCACAATAGTCTTGCTTTTCAACATAGTGTTCCTCTTCCAGCAGGTTAAGGAGGCATTTTGTTGGGTCTGTGTGTGTGGGTGGTGAACTTGGTGGCTGAGAGAGCCATGAGGAGTGTAGTGTTTTTTGTAGGGTAGTTTTATTATGAAACAAACAAGGGGATGCGAGGTTGCTATGAGTGGCATGTTTTTTATTTTGTTTGCGTTTGTTTAGTGTGGATGGAGTATGGGTTAGGGGTGGTGGAGGAGCATGTGGATCATGATGTAAGGCTCTAAATTGTGCAATGGAGGAGAGGCGAGTGAATGAAGGTTGCTGGGATGGGGTGCTTGTGGTAGGTGTTTGTGAAGAGTGGGGGGGTAGGGGTGGAGATAGGGTGGAATTTGTATCCTTTGTGTAGTCTTGGGGGTGAGAGTGGGTATGATGATGAGTGTAATGTAAGTTTGTGTTGCTTTGATGTGCTGATGTTTGTCGTTGGCATTGTTTTTGTGGAATAATGAGAGGGGCTATTGGTGTAGTTGTTTTTGGTGAGGGACTTGTATGTGAGTTAGTGCTGTTAAGTGGAATTTCTTTCCCCATCATTTCATAATTCCGTTACAGCTGAATTTTGTCTCCTTCTCAAATCTTCCCAATAAATTCTTTCCCTGTTTCATTCGTCCTTCCTCTGATTATTTTTAGATCTTTTAAATTTTATCTTTTGACATAATTTACATGCACCCCATAATCCTAATATGCAAACAATCACAATTAATATTCCTTGTATGATTTTTAAAAATACCCCATTCCAAATTTGACTAAGCGAATTTCCCACTGAAGCAAATCCTTTTCCAACTTTTTCCCAAACACCTGGGGCCAGATGTATCAAACGTTTTAGCATTCACAAACGGTGCGAATCGTAGAAATCGGCCGTTTGCGAATGCAAAAACGTGTTTTGCGATGTATTAAAAGGCATTGACAGGCCAAAAACAAGGAATCGCAAAAATTTAGAATTTTTGCGAAGCAACATGGTTTTGCATGTCGCAATCTGCGTATCGCAATTTGCGACACAAAAAACCGAATCGCTATTTGCATATCGCAAATTGCGAGCTCGAATAGCAACTAGCAAATAGAGATTCGGGATTTCTTGTCGCAAATTGCGATACGCAGTTTGCGACACGCAAAACCATGTCGCTATGCGATTCATCAAAAAATCGCAAATTGCGAATATTCGCAGAATGGCCTTTTGCACATGCAATTTACCACAGATTGAATTCAGATGGTAACCAGGTGCAACGTATATAAAGAGGCCTGGAATGCCTCAGCCTCTTTTCCACAATGGCTGCACTCTACGTCATGGCGAGGAGAATGAGGATCTTGGCAGGTATAAGGAGAGGGAGGAGGAGACAGGAGCGCATTTTCAGAGTGCGCATTACCCTTTTTGACCAGACTGAGGTGGACATTTTTGATAAGTACAGGTTGAGCTCAGTCATGATACTTGACCTGATAGCTGAGCTACAACCCATACTGCAGCGCACAACACACAGGACCAATAGCATACCCACCCATGTGCAGGTATTATGTTCCCTGCACCTACTTACCTCAGGGAGCTATCAAGAGGTCATAGCAGCAGCTGGAGGGATATCACAGAGTGCCCTCTCTAGATTTTTCAATGCATTTCTAAATGCCATGCTGAGCAGGATACACCAGTACATCAGATTCCCCCACACCCCACAGGAAATACAGCAGACAAAAGTAGATTTCTACCAGATAGCACAGTTCCCCCATGTCCTAGGTGCCATAGATGGGACACATGTTGCAATCTGTCCACCATCAACCACAGAGTATGTGTACCGCAACCGTAAAAACCCACATTCAATGAACATACAGGTGATATGCAATGCCTCCTACATCATAACTGATCTCGTGGCCAGGTACCCAGGGAGCACACATGATTCGTATGTCTTTCACCAGAGCGGGATTCACACAAGACTGCTAGCTGGGTAATTTGGTGAAGGATATCTACTATGTAATTTCCAACTTTACAATGTTGCATTGATGGCAGTGTGACGTCAGAAGGCATAGCTACTCATTATACCCTCTGTTCCTTCCAGGAAACAGTGCCTATGCAGTGCGCACCTACATGATGATGCCCTACCTAAATCCTGTAACACCAGCAGAGCGGAGATACAATTCAGGACACAGGGCAACCCGCAATGTGGTGGAGCGCACCTTTGGCCTGCTGTCGAGTCGCTTCCGGTGCATCCACAAAAGTGGAGGGGCACTACAGTACATTCCGGACACGACCTGTAGAATAGTGGCCACATGTGCGATCTTGCACAATATAGCTACCACCAGGGGCATACCTGTGGAAATATCGGAGACAGACTCAGATGAGGATGATGATCCCATACCACCCCAACAGCCAGCAGACAGGACCAGTGCAGCAGAGGGCAGCAAAGGCGTGCTGATATCACGCACCACCATTTCAGATGTAAGTAATGACAACACACCCTAACTGACATGTATTCCGGTAGTTAGCACCTTTATTACCTTGACTTCAGGTAACATATGTGTCACTAGGACAAAGCAATGCACAATAGGCAGACATGAGCCATTAACAGTGTCACATTATTATCATCATAGTTTTACTGTATTGCTACATGTGAAGGTAGTCCCCTGTAGCCCTCAATGTCACTTCTTACGACCACGCATTCCACTTGAGTGTGCAGTGGCCTCGCCGGCACCTCTTGCATCAGGCTCACAGGCAGTACTGTGCCTGGCCCTGCGACGCCTAGGATCCATCAAGGGGACTGCAAGACTGCTGAGGCTAGATGACTCCTCAGTATCCCCAACACCCAGTTTGCTGGGTGTAGCACTGCGTGCTGTCTGCATAGCATCCAGAACGTTGGTTATTTGCACCAATCTCTGTGCAACGTCCCGACTGCTATGTGCTGTCTCCACCTGTGCGGCCACAGCACACCGTGATATCAGGGCAGTTGATTTAGCAAGCCGATTTACGGATCTGCAAAAGCCATTGAATATTCCCATGAATTGCCGTTGGCACCTGCGGTGGCTCACACGCTTATGCCTGATCTCAGTACAGAGTTCCTTAATGGCATTTGTCATTTCCTTCGTGTTATCTGCAGCTGTTTGCTGTCCCTCATGCAGCTTGCAGATGTTTGCATTCAGAGACTCCAACTGCTTGTGCAGTCCTCCCAAATTGGCATTGTGTGACTGCAACTGCCTGTGCTTTGCCCTCATGTTTTTGCATTGCAGGCGCTGCACTTTGAGCATAGACGCTTCAAGGCCGCCAAAGATTGCGGGGAGTTGAGTGACTGCTGCCTTCCTGTGGATCTAGCTTCTGGAGGTGGTGTGTGGCCTTCATCCGGCATTTCATCGGAGTCCAGGTTCAACTCGTGGAGAGGTAACACCCTTGCCCTGTGTCTGATTGGTGCTATACACAATGACTCACTGGTGTTTGAGTCAGACAGTGGCTGTGTTTCTGCATCCCCCACATTGGCACATTCTGCTGCTGCTGGGCCTGAGCCACCTGCAACTACAATGTGCAGCATGTCATTTATGAATGTATCACCAAATGTTGCACAATGGTAATAAATGTACACTTATATAGTACCACTGTGAATTGTGTGTGTTGTTCTTCTTTGTGTCTGTATTCTTAATTGCTATCTATGTGCTATTTTCAGCTCAGGGTTGTGGACTACCACTCCCATAAGGCATTGGTGTGCCGCATGTAAGATGTGGAATGGACTACTTATCACAATGCTTTGCACTAATTACTATTTCCTAAGGGGCATTTGTACATGCACATATGGGGATACACATCATTATTGGACTTACCTTTGCTGGTGCTGGGTGTGCCGGAAGTGTCAATGTCAGTGACCCCACTGACAGCTTCAGGAAGCAGTGTGGACTCCACCAGGTCTTCCATGAGGGTGGAGGGTGTCTGGGTGGACGGTCCGCCTCTTGTGCTCCTTGCCTCCTTTTGCCTGTTGGCCACCCTCTCCTTGGCACAGAAACACAGTTCGTACCACCTCTTGTGAATCTCTTCTACTGAGCGCTGCGCGACCCCTACTGCGCAGATTTTGGTCTGGATGTCAGCCCAAAGTTTTCACTTCTCACTCTCTGGTACCTGGAGTGAGCTCTTCCCAAAGAGCCGGTCATGGCTCCTGACCACCTCCTCAGTGAGCACCTCCAATTATTGCTCACTTAATTTCAGCTTCCTCTTCCTCTCTCCCTTCTCCTTCCCATTGCCAGCATTGGCCATGTTGGTGATAGGTACTGGCTTGCTTTCACAGTAGCCTCCCTAGGGCTGGCCTGTGACTCTCTGACTGCTCCTGTGGGTGTGGTACCTGGAAACAGCATGGGCTGACTCACTTCCTGCTTGTGATGTCATCAGGCTGTGCCGGGTAACAGTTTTCGCAATTTACGATTTTCAAATACCGAATCACAATTTCGTTTGCAATTCGGTATTTGGACCTCGCAAATTGCATTCGCGATTTTTAAGAAATCGCTATTTCCGACTCACAATTTTGATGCATCACATTTTGTGTGCCGGAAATAATGATTTGTTAAAATTTGCTATTTGAGGCTCGCAAAGAAAATCTTGATACATCTGGCCCCTGGTTCCTTCAATGTCTTCAAATCCTTACTTGAGTTAGTCAGATTACTGAGTAAGCCCCTCGTTACAACCCTGGCGGTAAATGCCGCTGTCCACCGTGTTGACGGCCGCCAACATACTGTGACCGCGGCAGTACACCGTTACGGGTATCATAATCCACACAGAGAAATACGCCACTATACAGACACCAACACAAGTCAGCCAGACCAAAGGTGAGTGATAAACTGGCGGTACCAAAACCCACACCGTTACACCAACAGAAATACGCCCACAGCATCAGGACCCACGAATTGCTGCGGCAGTCATTCAACTGCGGTAAACCATTGGCGGTACAGACCGCCGTGCTCATAATACACACACTAACAAAACTCCACCACATTGGACAATTCAAACTACACACACCTGACACACATACACACACCACACCCACATACCCACACCACTATAAAACACACACCCACATTACCTACAGCTCCCTTCTTGTTGAAAAAAATATATTGCCAACTGAGAAAGAAACAAGCCAGGAGCACCCACTTAATCTGAGCCACATAAAACCATCACCCATACACCATCCACGGACCTCACAACACACACCCCAACACATCACCCCACACACCCTCACACATACCACTCACACTACACCCATGGCACCACAAAGACACCCCAGGTTTTCAGAGAAGGAGCTAAGGGTCATGGTGGAGGAAATCATCCGGGTAGAGCCACAGCTATTCGGATCACAGGTGCAGCAGACGTCCATTGCAAGGAAGATGGAGCTATGGCGGAGAGTCGTGGACAGGGTCATGACATCAGGAAGAAGTGGAAAGACCTACGGGAGAAGGTGAGTTCCGTGGTTGCAAGACACCAGGTAGCCGTACAGAGGACTAGCGGTGGACCCCCACAACTAACAACATATCAGGAGCAAGTCTTGGTGATCATGCATCCTGAGGGCCTCGCAGGAGTAGCAGGAGGACTGGACTCTGGTAAGTCAAATCTCTATTACTATATCCCCCACCCTACCTGCATGCCATTACAAACTCCTACCCCTACTCTCACCCCATCACTCCACCATCTCACACATACCCCACTATCACAACCCACACACCCCAATACCAGGCCCTGCATGCAACAACAATGCATGGACACCCATCACAGACCTGCATGGACACCCATCACCACAGCATGCACACTAGTGACCATCACTTAGACAACCAAATCACAACTCACACTTGCTAATAACAACCATAGAGGGAAACATACCCATGCACTAGATGGCACACACAGATACAATATGACTGCATTTCATCCCCAAAAGGACCCCCACTCAACCTCACTGGAGAGGAGGTGCCACCAACATTCAGTCCCCCCACAGAAAAGGCCCACAGTGATGACAGCAGCTCTACACTCCTGGATCACAATGACCAACCTGGCCCATCAGGGCCACAGTTCCACTGAGCCTCCCCCCTCAGGAAACACCAGCACAGCACCCACCTAGCGGGCCCATACCTCTGTCTCCAGGACACGTCAATCAGCAGTGTGTCCACCACTACAAGGACCCCAGGCAACCCCACAAACCCAAGACAATCAGAGACCTGGGGTCAGTGGGCACACGGTTCAGGGGACAGAGGCATAGGACAACAGGGAAACTGGGAGAACTGCTGTGCAACAGGTGGAGGACAGGCCCAGGGAACCCACTCTCCACAAGGCACTTGCAGGGATCCTGGGAGCATATCACCATTCCCAGGAGACCATGGGACAGATAATATACAAGCTGCAGGAGACCCAGCGGCTGCAGGAGGGACAGTACCTGGGGATCAGGTAGGACCTCAAACACATCCACACCACCCTGGTCACCATTGCAGGGGTGCTGGCAGACATGGCCAACACCATGAGGGAGGCTATGGCACACCAACGGGCCCCAGACACTGGCCATAGCAAAGAACAGCCCTCCACCTCCACCGGTGTTAGTGGACAGGAGGCCCCGCCACAGGAACAAACAGTCACCAGCACCCCACCCCCTGCAGAAGGAGAACCACCACGCAAACAGTCCCTGCGATCCAGGCAGAAGCCAGGGAACATTGCCAGGGCCCAGCTAAGGAAGTAGGACTCTCCTGATTGTCACCCTTCTGTCCCACTCTGTTACCCTGTCCATCTTAAACTGCTATTGCTCCCATTCCTATGCCCCCATTGGACAATGCACCTTTGATACCAATAGACTGGACTCTACCCTGGACTTTCCTCCATCATCAACCCTGCCCATTTCAATACCCCCTCCACTTATTAGAACATAAATAAATACTCTTGGAAAAAATACAAGTATGGATTCTGTCAATTGATTCAAATATGTATTTGTTTAACAAGCTGTAAACATTGAAATTCAAATGTACAGTCATGTATACATGGGTATGACCTGTAGTGGGCAGCAGTAAACACCCCAGGAGCCAGAGTGAGGCACAGAGATCTGAAAATAGAGATGCCAAAGGGTACAGTAAGTGGCCATAGAATATGGAAAATCAGGCTGCCATGTACAATGCTCAACACAAAACTTCAATGGAAAGTTAAGTCACAGTTTCTTACCTGTGTGTCACTTGAAGTACTGTTGAATGAGTGAACTTCTGATGTCCACATCTTCTTCCTCTGTCTCCTCTTCCTCACTGTCCACAGGCTCCACAGCTGCCACAAAACCTCCCACAGGTTCATCTTCCTGCAGAAAATGCACCTGCCGTCTCAAGGCCAGGTTGTGCAACATGCAACGATGATCTGGCACACCTTCTTGGGTTAGTAGTACAGGGATCCATCTGTCAGATGGAGGCACTGGAATCTGGCCTTTAGGAGGCCAAAGGTTCTTTCAATTATCCTCCTTGTTCGCCCATGTGCCTCATTGTAACGTTCCTCTGCCCTTGTCCTGGCATTCCTCACTGGGGTCAGTAGCCATGAGAGGTTGGGGTAACCAGAATCACCTGCAAATATTCGAGGGATACCTGTTAGACAGACACTCACCCTTAGGGACAACCCCACACCCATATACCTACTCAACTGGGTGGGGACCATGGGCTCACCTATTAGCCACACTCTGTGCCTCTGGAGTTGAGACATCACATATGGAATGCTGCTATTCCTCAAGATAAAGGCATCATGCACAGAGCCAGGATACTTGGCATTCACATGGGAGATGTACTGGTCCGCCAAATACACCATCTGCACATTCAGAGAGCGATAGCTTTTCCTATTCCTGAACACTTGTTCATTTCTCCGGGGGGGGTACAAATGCAATATGTGTACCATCAATTGCACCAATGATGTTTGGGATATATCCCAGGGCATAAAAGTCAGCCTTCACTGTGGCCAAATCCTCCACCTGGGGGAATACGATGTAGCTGCGCATGTGTTTCAGCAGGGCAGACAACACTCTGGTCAACACGTTGGAGAACATTGGCTGTGAAAAGCCTAATGCCATGGCCACTGTTGCTTGAAAGGAACCACTTGCCAGGAAATGGAGCACTGACAGGACCTGCATAAGAGGGGGGATAACTGTGGGCTGACGGATAGCAGAAATCAGGTCTGGCTCCAATTGGGCACACAGCTCTTTGATTGTGGCCATATCAAGTCTCCAGGTCAGGATAATGTGTCTGTTCTCCATTGTCGTAAGGCCCACCAGGGGTCTGTACACGGGGGATGTCTCCATCGCCTAATCATCCTCAGCGGTTGAAGTCTAGGGAGAAAAACAGTGAGCAGAGGGTCATAGTCACACATATGTTGTAATAAAAATGCATTTCTTCCTTTACAGAAACAGTATGTGAATTCACGAGTCAGTTGATGTGCCAATGTCTGCTGGGATGCAGTTAGGTTCCATTGCCTGTCCCCCCTGAAATGGCGGCTGCCTGACCTCTGAGGAGAGACAAGTGGAAATGAGGTAATTCCGTTGGCCACCGCCGTGCAATTTCGCATTGATTAACATTGGGTCCTATGGGTTCCAGTAGCCAATGGCGATGTACGCCCGCGGTGACGGTACGCCCCACTGCGGACGTGACCGCTATTTTCTATCTGTTCACTCACTTGCTACATGACCTTCAACAGGAGAGGACCTACACTGCAAGTACTGCTGTGTCCAGTGTCTGGAAGCGACAATGGCTTCAGTGTCTGGGGAAAGGGCCCCTGCCTTCACTTTGGAGGAGTTGGAGAGACTGGTGGATGGTGTCCTACCCCAGTACACTTTACTCTATGGTCCTCCAGACAAACAGGTGAGTACACTGTGAGCATGATGCGTGGGCCATGAATGTATGGATTGCTGTGTGTGTAAGCCTTGTGTTGGGGGGCTGAGGGGTCCTGGTCAGAGAGCTGAATGTGTGGTGGTCAATGTATGTGCGTAAGGGGATGGGAGGGATATGGTGGGCCATGGGTATGACAGTCCGGACGGTATGACTAATCCCTTTTCTGCCGTTTTTTTCCTGCAGGTCAGTTCCCAACAGAAAAAGCGAATTTGGCGTGCCATCACCAAGGAGGTGCGGATCCTGGGGGTCTTTGACAGGCGGAGCACCCACTGCCACAAACAGTGGGAGGACCTGCACAGCTGGGCAAGGAAGATGGCGGAGGCCCAGCTGGGGCTGACCTCCGAACGAGGAACGGGTGCACGTCATACCCTGACCCCCTGATGTTCCGCATCCTGGCGTTGGCCTATCCGGAGTTGGATGCGCGCTTGAAGGCATCACAGCAGCCACAAGGTGGTGAGTACAGATTTAGATTCTTGACTTTACGTGTGTTACGGTTTTACCTGGGTGGGGGATGTGGGCTGTGGGTGCCCCTAGTCCAGGACGAACATGGTAGGGTAGGTCCCTTGTTGGGCAGGCACTGAAGCACTCCAACCCCAATAACGTTAGTGATCATCTACTAATGGGCAGGATCCTGTTGGTTTCAGGTGTTCAGCTAATGGCGTTAGGCAATGTACCCCATGGGCTGGTGACTAGCTTTGTAACTGGTACCGCATGGCCTAGTGTATAGGGCTGATCCCTGTGTGTTGTGTACGCCAATGGTAGGGTTGTTGCTGGCATTGACCAAGTGTATCCTCTGTCTCTCCCCCCCTTCTTGTTTTGGCACCCTGTCCTTGTGTGCATTAGCATCATCTGGCGAAGGAGGAGAGGCACCGGAGGGAGCTGCATCCCACATGGGCCTGGAGGTTGAATCCACCAACGGTGAGGGCACCAGTGGGATGGAGGGCAAGGGGAGCACCACAACGGAGACAGGAGGGGACACTACAGACAGTGACTCCTCCTCTGATGGAAGCTCCCTGGTGGTGGCGGACACCTCTGTGCCCACCCCAACAACAGGTACAGCCGCCACCCCGTACCAGCACCGCCCTCCCAGCAGCCCCTCAGCGTGTTTCCTGGGACAGCTCACTCAGGAAGGTGGGCATCTCCTTCGCCTCAGGCACCTCAGACCCTGCCCCAGTCAGCCCTGCTGCCATCAGTGAGGAGGCTATTGACCTCCTGAGATCTTTCACTGTTGGGCACTCAACCATACTGAATGCCATCCATACCTGGAGGACATTCACTCTGGCGTGATGGCTCCACAGAGAGCATTTCAGGCTCTGGCCTCTGCACTGATGGTAGCCATTGTCCCGGTCTCCAGCCTCCCCCCTCCAACTTCCTACCCACTCCCAATCCCCTCAACCCCAACCTATCCCAAGCACACCTTCAGACCAGCATTCACCCAAATCAACACACAGAAGTGGCCCAGGCAAACACAAGCACCACACTTCATCTCACAGGTACTCACACAAGCACCATCCCAAATTCAGACACACCAACATCCACTGCCTCCACTGTGGCCCCCGCCTCCTCCTCCTCGTCCACCTCCCTCCCAGTTGTATCTCCACTCACACCTGAATGCACTACATCCTCATCCACTACCTCCATCACGAGCACACCTATCACCTCACACCCCTCACTGGCAGTCACTACCCCTACATCCATGCACACGTCCCCTATGTCCTCTCCCACTGTGTCTGTAACCCCTCCTCCCAAAGTACACACACGCAAGCACACACCCACCTAACAGCCATCGACCTCACAACAGCATCCACCTTATGCACCCAAACACAGCAGACTGACACCTCCTACAACCACTCCCTCTTCCTCCACTCCCAAGCCTTCACCCTCTTCCCACCCCAATGTCCTTAAGAAGCTTTTCCTAGCCAACATTGACCTCTTTCCTACCCCTCCCCACTGCCCCTCACCTCGGGCCAGGGTGGCCAGAACAGAGCCCAGCACCTCAGCCACCAAGTCCTCATCCGCTGTGGTTTCTGCAGCTGTCAGAGGCTCTAGGGAGGCACCCGTCAGCCCAGCCAGTGTGCCACCAACACCTGCTAAGGCCAAGAAGGCTCCGCCACTTGAAAGGGCAGGAAGGGGACAGCATCCAGCAAGGAGAAGGAGCCAAAACAACCCAGCAAGGCCACGCCAAAGACTCCAGCTGCCAGACCCAAGGAGGCACCCCCATCTGCAAGGGCAGGAAGTGCACAGAACACCAGCCAGGGCACTTCAGCCGTCCGGGGCTGCAGGTGAAGGCCTTTTGGCTACCAGCACAACCACCAGCACCGCCACCTGCACCACCGCAAGCACCGCTGCAAGTAGCATCACTGCCAGCAGCAGCAGCACCAGTGGGCAGCCGTCCAAGGCTTCAGGGAAAGGGCTGGAGACTCCCCCCACCACTGCCAGCACCAGCACCTGCACCACGACCACTGTGCAGCCGTAGCTGCCGGCAGATGGACTGTAGTCCTGCTTCCATGGAGTGTCATGCATCATGTCCACTGCAAATCTCATGGGTCTGACACCCAGGTGAGGGACTGTGACCTGGCATTCCCAAAGTGCTGCATCACTGGGCACACATCCCCCTCCAGAACCAGTAGAAGAAGTCATCCGCTCATCCTATCCTTGGCTGGATGAAGCACACTAGGCACAAAGCCCCCTCCAGAAACAGTGGAAAAAGGCATCCACTCACCCTATCCTTGGCAGGATGAAGCACACTGGGCACAAAGCCCCCTCCAGAATGAGTGGAAGAAGGCATCAACTTGAGAGACTGTGGCTTTGCACCCCCCAATACCAAGCAATGGCCAAACCACACACTTGAGAGACTGTGGCTTTGCACTCCCAGGTCCAAGCAGTGGGCAGACCACCCACTTGAGAGACTGTGGCCTTGTACTCCCCAGGACCAAGCAGTGGGCACACCACCCACTTGAGAGACTGTGGCTTTGCACTCCCCGGGACCAAGCAGTGAGCAAACCACCCACTTGAGAGACTGTAGCTTTGCACTCTCCGGGACCAAGCAGTGGGCAGACCACCCACTGGAGAGACTGTGGCTTTGCACTCTCCAGGACCAAGCAGTGGGCAAACCACCCACTTGAGAGACTGTGGCTTTGAACTCCCCAGGACCAAGCAGTGGGCAGGCCACCCACTTGAGAGACTGTGGCTTTGCACTCCCCAGGACCAAGCAGTGGACATGGAGCCCCCTCCAAGAGCAGTGGTGTTGTACCATCTTCCGGCTGAGGTGCCCCCCCTTTCCCCGTCCCCCTGAGGTGCCTATGTGTTTTCGACCTGATGCCCCTGCAGTGTTCTCTCTGTATTGAGGCAGGAGTCGAGTGAGGGCTTGGCCTCTGTGTTTTGGCCCAGTGGGCCACGGATAATTTTTGTGTGGACATTGTCCCTCCTTTTGTATGTATTGTATATATTGTACATACTGTGGTGGTCATTCTGACCGCGGCGGGCGGCGGTCGCCGCCCGCCATGCGGTTACCGCCGAATAACCGCACCGGCCATTCCAACTTTCCCGCTGGGCCGGCGGGCGCCCTCCAAAAGAGCGCCCGCCGGCCCAGCGGGAAAGCCCCTGCAACAATGAAGCCGGCTCCGAATGGAGCCGGCGCAGTTGCAGGGGTGCGACGGGTGCAGTGACACCCGTCGCGATTTTCACTGTCTGCTAAGCAGACAGTGAAAATCTTTGTGGGGCCCTGTTAGGGGGCCCTTGCACTGCCCATGCCAGTGGCATGGGCAGTGCAGGGGCCCCCAGGGGCCCCACAACACCCGTTCCCGCCATCCTGTTCCTGGTGGTAAAAACCGGCAGGAACAGGATGGCGGGAAGGGAGTCAGAATCCCCATGGCGGCGCTGAAAGCAGCGCCGCCATGGAGGATTCCCTGGGCCAGGGGAAAACCGGTGGGGAACCGCTGGTTCCCCTTTTCTGACCGCAGCTTTACTGCCGCGGTCAGAATAGCCCAGGAAGCACCGCAAGCCTGTTGGCGGTGCTTCTGCTGCCCTCCGCCCTGGCGGTCAGAGATCGCCAGGGTTGGAATGAGGGCCTGTTTCTTTATTTATGAACGTATTTAAAAACATTTCTAATATTACACTCATTTGACTCCATTCCTTTTGTCCTTGCGTTATTCCAGAGCGTTACGGGGTGTATATGTAATGTTGCCTGCATTTGTGTGTCTGGTGTTTGGGGTGAGGGTGGAGGTCTTGCGTGTTGCATGTGTGTGTCACTCTCTTTTTCCTCTCCCCCTCCCTTGTGTGCTTGGTGCATTACTCACCATGGTCGTCATTGCCGGCATTGGTGCTCCTGGTATATGAGCAGATTCACCAGCCTGGGGAAGACCTGCAGCTCGGGCTCCATGGCGTCCTGGTTCTTCCTTGAGTGTCGAGAGGTGAGTGGTTTCCCTTCATAGTACTGTTTCCACCGTGCGTTTGATGGTGTTGGTACTGCCCCGGAAAAGCTGGCGGATGGGCTGGTTATAATGGAGTGGGCGGTGCATTGTCTTCAACTTGGCTGTTGGTGGTTACCAATGTGTGTTTGTTGCTACCACCGTGGGGGTCGGAGTGTTAAAGTGGCTGCATGTGTTGGCTTTTTTCGCTGTGGTCATGATTCCATTTTTTTTTACCGTCGGCCTGTTGGCGGTGTTACCGCTGGTTTAACACTGACTGCCAGGGTTGTAATGAGGGCCTAAGTCTCTTATCTCCCTATCATTGTTCGGAATATACGAACAACAATGCCAAGCATTAATCATCTTACAGGCTCTGCCATCTTTAGCTAAAAGAATGTCTAAAGCAAGCCTATTTTGAAGTGTCATAGCTCTATCCGCGGCTAATTCAGTATCTATCAGGAGTATTGTCCCTGTAAATTTCGTCAGCATGTTATCCACAATAGTAGACAACTTTCGTATCTTGATCGCATTCAGGATGACTCCCACTGAAGGAATCACTGCACCAAAGATATCTCCCACAATTGCAGGAGAGGTTTCCCTCCTCTGTCGCTCATGATGTAATTCAGCCAATTTCGGAAACGTCTTTAAGTCATCTATCTGGTAAATTTTAGGGAAAAGTATCCTCAAATAACATGTCCCATACCATCCTCTTGCAAGACGGTAATAAGCATTAAGGGTGTCATTACAACCTTGGCGGGCGGCTGAAGCGCCAGCCAACGTTGGACCGCCGGGCGTCCGCCAATGCGGCCGCACTCCCACCGCGGCCATTAGGAGATCTCCGCTCCATCACCAGGGTCCTGACCATTCAGCATAAATATCCACCTACTCTGAAACAAAAACACATGCCTACATTCATTTGTTCCCATAAATAAAGTGTCAATACGTGATTTTGACCTATATATACAAAGCTTCCCTACATGTAGTGTATCTAATGCTAATTTTCCTTGTGTTTTAATAGCAGTGTAAGCGTAATCGTTAGTATAAGTTCTTTTCTATAAACCCTGTTCTAATTTCTCTTTTAATGCTACTCTCCTATCATCAGGATGCCCTATAAAGTTCTCTTCTAAAGGTGTAAGCAAGCATGTGAGGTTATTGCGATGCGCACAAGCAGTCCCAAATGTTAGTGTTGGCTCAAAGAATCCTCTGACTAGTACTATATCATGTTCTCTAGCTACTTAACTCAGATATCTAATAAAAGGAGCAAACAAAAACACAACATTATGATTGGAATAAAAATACTGTATGTACATTTGATTATAGAATCTCGTTAGTAGCAGGTTACAGCTTATTTCATAGGTTAGCGGAAGACTATGGTACGTAACCCCTTCTTCTACGGACGAAGGAATTTGCGTACACACAAGACAATTCCTTGCATCCATTGTTTCAGCATACTCACTCAACAAGCAATAGAAAACATTAGAAGAAAGCTCTCCTTGTGCATTAGTATAGTCATGCAAGTTCTTCTCATCTAACTTAAACCCTTCTAAAGCTGTTAGTTTTGTAGTTTCAGGAGCTGAAGTAAAGGTAGCTCTTTTCATATCAGGAACAGACCTTCCCACAATCATTATTATAATCAAGATTCCACACATAACTGCCAATCCAAAACTCATGTATCTACCGTGCCTAGCAATTCTATCTTGATTATTTAGCTCAGCCATGATCTGCAAAGAATCAGAAAACAGAAGTAACTCTTATGTAAAGTGCAGTAAAAATAAAAAATTATTCTCTCACAGTTACGTTTCACATCCAGGAACCCTCTTCCTTTGTCAAAATCGATTAGCAGCTTGTCACATCTGGTTTTTGTGTCAAATCAAGTTATCAATGTCTCTTCCATTATTTTCAAAACAGTCTCTTTTAGGATTTGTCAGATTAGCTCAACAATTCAACTTCCTTGATCACCTTCAGGTTACATCAAAGTATTGACTCGGAACTTCTCTATCAAAACAAAAAGTCATAAACTTGTGTTGCCATTCATTGGTAGTTGCATACGCCCATTCAGGAATGCGTACCGTCGCCTTGCTATTCTCTTTCTTTTCAACCTTCGATCACCACTTAGTTCTCCTTCACTCAATTCTTCTTTTCTCGTAGTGTCTAC
Source organism: Pleurodeles waltl (assembly GCF_031143425.1). NCBI lineage: Eukaryota > Metazoa > Chordata > Amphibia > Caudata > Salamandridae > Pleurodeles > Pleurodeles waltl. The sequence goes on along the minus strand of NC_090442.1, from coordinate 697,189,416 downwards.
TTCTTCCTTTATTGTTTCATTTATGACCAGTTCCTTTTTCTTCCCTATCTGCTATTCAGGCCAATTATCTCCTTTTCTTGTTCCTTCTATCAATATTCTTCTCAAGATTGGACTTTTCTCCTTCTCCTTTTCTATGGTGTTCTCTCTTAATGGACCTGCAACAGGTTTAGGAGGAGTCGGATCACTTCGGCTTCGATCCTTCTCAGCTCTTTCACCATCTTGGTCTGGCACTTGCTCTGTCTGTTTTTGAGCACCGTCTGCTTCTGGGAGAACCTCTGCTAGCTAGGCTCTCCTGCTGTATCCTTCAACATTGGTTCTTGCACACCCTCCTGTAATTCTTCACCTTCATCTCTTACAGGGGTAATAGAACCATCTTCCACGAGCTCTAGTTCAACTTCAGGCTCTATTGGCTCCTTTTGTGGCTCAGGTGCGGTGAACTGTTTCACTGTTGTTGGTGCTTTCAACAACGCTTCTTCATGATCTGGTGGACATACCACTCTCTTTGTATGACTCACTTGTATCCATTCAGGAGTCCTGGACACTTCACAGCTGTCGTAGTTGTTAACACCACCTGGTAAGGACCCCTCCAACGCGGTTCCAAACAGGTTTTGCGAACATGCTTTCTGACAACGACCCAGTCACTGGCTCCCAGATAGTGCCCTGGATCGTGGATGGGTGGCAAGGTGTTGGCCTCCACCTGCTAAGAGAAAGAGCGAAACACATCAGCCAGACCCTTGCAGTAGTTCAACACCATATCATCTGTAATATTCACAAGTGCATTGGCTGAAACTGCTGGTAATCTCATTGCTCTGCCCATGAGGATTTCATGGGGTGACAGCGCTGTCTTCCTGTCAGGTGTGTTTCTCATTGACATCAACACCAAAGGCAATGCATCTGGCCATTTCAGATTTGTAGCTGCACACATCTTTGCAATTCTTGATTTCAAGGTACCATTCATCTGTTCCACTGGTCCTGATGCTTCACGGCGATTGCTACAATGCAACTTTTGTTCGATGTTTAGTGCTGAACATTAGAGTTTAGTCACCTTGTTATTGAAATGAGTTCCCCTATCTGATTCTAAAGAGATCGGAAACCTGAAAGGTGGTATCAACTCCCTAAGTAACAACTTTGCTACTGTGAGACTGTCATTTCTTCTTGTAGGGTATGCTTCAATCCAGTGACTAAAAACACACACAATTACCAACACATATTTCAGACCTCCACACGCAGGCATATAAATGAAATCCAATTGCATTCTGCTGAATTGACCTCCTGCTCTTCCAATGTGACTCAAATTCACGACTGTCCGTTTTCCCACATTTAGCTGCTGACAAATTATACAGCGATGACATACTGCCTCTGCTGCCTGCCTGAATTTAGGGTTCAACCAGTCAATCTTGAACAATCTAACCATGGCATCCCTCCCAATATGTGCCTGTCCATGGTAGTAACGGGCCATTTGTGACAATAAAATATTGGGCAGGACTATCTGACCCAAATTTCATCAGGACGTTGGACACATTTCAATTTAACCCAAAGGTGTTTTTCTTCCTTGTCAACATTACTTTGCAATGTTTTTAACTCTTCCAGAGTATTGATCACTTTCAATGCATAACTTTTACATGTACTGGCTTCTTCTGACATCAGTTCCCACTTGTCTTTGAACGATATACAATTCAATGCTTAAAACCTTGCAACTTGATCTGCATATCCATTTCCCAGTGAAATGTAATCCTGTCCCTTTTGATGTGCACTGCATTTTACGACAAAAACTTCTCCTTTATCTTGTCGCGATTTCTTACTGGTGTACCAGTAGAGGTCAGGCAACCTCTTTGTAACCACAATCGTCCAAAATCATGAACAATTCCAAATCCATATTGGCTGTCAGTATAGATTGTGACTCTGAGACATGAGCCATCGACAAAGACAAGCCAATTTGATCATTTTCTTCCAATCGAGTATCTCTGATATCAGGCCTTGGTTTTGTACACAGTTCAGTTACCTCAAGACAATCATGCTTAATGTCTTCCTCCTTCTCAATTTCAACAGTATCACTTGGAAGTAATGTTGCTGGGTTTATACTGTACATCTTTTCAATGTTACATTTGGAGCACCTAATATGCTCATCTCCTACCTTGTCAATCTTGCACCAGTCAAATAGTGTGTTTTCGTCCTTGTCAGTAAAATCTCAACAGAGTGAGGAACCATTCCGTCAAAGGTTATCCCATCACTACTCCCTCACATTGAGAAAGGCATTGACCAAGTGCGGAAACTGCCTGCAAACAGCTTGGTAAAGCTGCTATGACTGGGTCCAAGGTAGCTGAAAAATAGGCTGCTGGGTGATAAGCACCTCCATGGACCTGTGTCAAAACAGATAAAGAACAAGCGTCACGTTCATGACAAAACAATGTGAATGGCTTTGTGTAATCAGACATTCCCAACGCTGGAGCTCTGCACAAACTCTCTCTCAAGTCAGTAAATGCTTTCATCTGATCTTCATCTAGAGTTATGAATCTGTAACATCTTTGTGTGTCAGTTGCTGCAATGGTTTGGCAACCTGGGCACAATTTGGAACTCACTGTCGACAATAGCCTACCAATAGCCAATAGCCTACCATACCCAGAAACATTCTGACATCTCTCTGTGAAGTTGGAGAACTTCTCTGCAGTATCATTGTAATCCTCTCTCTCTGGAGATTCTCCTTGATCCTTTCTCAATCTGGTGTCCCAAGTATTTCACTGACTTCTGACAGTACTGCAATTTCAAAGGTGACACCTTATGTCCAAATTTTCCAAAATGATTTAACAGGGCACTCAAGTCATACTTACACTCGTCCCTTGTCCTGGATGCAATCAGCAAGTCATCAATGTACTGCACTAGAGTCAATTGTTACAGTAGTTCCAATGACTCTAAATTATTTTTCAAGATCTGATTGAACAGAGACAGTGACTCTGTTTACCCTTGTGGAAGCCTGCACCAGAAACTGAGTATCCTCATGAAGAGGCACACAAAAGAAAGCTTGTGACATGTCAACCACTGTGAACCACTCAGCATTGCAAGGAATCTGAGACAGTATCATTGTTGGGTTCAGCACTACAGGACAACACTTGACCACCATGTCGTTCACTTTTCCCAAGTCCTGCACAATGAGCACTTTCCCACACAGCTTCTTCAAGCCCATTATCGGTGAATTACATGGACTGCTCAACACTTCTTTCAAAACTCCTTGTTTCAGAAAATCTCCAATTATCTGCGCCACTTTCATCAGAACATCTAGTGCCATGTTATACTGTGGAAGCTGCGGAAACACTACATTCTGCTTCAAAGTAATCTTAAGGGGCTCCACTCCCTTGATTAAGCCCACTTCTTTACCTGTCAGGTCCAACACATTTTCCTGTACTGTTCCCTGCAAGTCTGCATGTAATTCTTCCACAGTAAACATTGGAAAAAACTCAATCAATGGGTACTCTTCGTTAAAGCTTTCAGTCTCAGTTTCAGGTGCCTGTTCCTCCTCATCATCGCTAATTGTCTGAACCTCAATTCCAGCATCTGAACAATTAATTGAACATTTAGGCCCCTGCCGCTTTTGAATCATTTTTTGCCACAAAAGCTGCGAAAAGTTGCAAAATACAATTGTATTTTTTAGGTTTGTACCATTTCTGCATCAAAAAGCGGCACAAATGCGGTGCTAAAAATGTATAAATATGGGCCTTATGGATATGTGATCGGATTTGTGACCTGTCTGTTTGATACTCCCACAACCTGAACTGTTCTGCCTGAAAGAGGTAAGTTCAGAACTTCTGCACTTCTCACTGTAGAGTGTGTAGCTCCTGTATCCACTGAGAATGAGACTCTGTGACCTATCACTTTTCCCTTCACAAAAGGTCCTCTCTGATCTGCCTCTAAGGATGCTGCAAGCATACAGGGCACTTCATCTGAACATTCAGATTAATTCCTCTCATTATAAGGACTTTCACAGTTTGAAATGTATTGACATCACCACCTTGCTGAACGGCACCATACTGCACCATCATCGGACACTCCCACTTCCAGTGTCCCACGTTTCCTCACAGATGAAACAATGACATATTTTTCATCCCTTGCACATCATTTTGAAACACCGCAGTACTCAAATCCAGACCACGATTCATATTGACTCCACAACCGCTACCTCTCATCTGAGGTTGGAACATGACGGTTACCTGCTGCTGCGGTATCTGTTGCACTAAGGCTCCCTGCACTCCTGTCTGAGTTGCCTTGATTTTCATCACCATTGCTTTCTCCTTCAGTTCTATTGCTTCAACTCAATCTCATCACTACAGTATTTCACATACTGCAACACCTCATCAAGCCGCTTCGCTCGCCAACATATCAAATGACTTTTAATCATCTGCCCTATTTCTGGTCTCAATCCTTAGATGAACCTGAACACAAAGTGCAACATGTCTTTCGGCTGAATTGCTTTCAACAATCTTTCATAATAGGTATGTATTGACTCTTTCGCCTCCTGCACTATCCTGTCAATCTCTGGCAGTCAATATTTTTAGGCAAGATTCTCGTCTTCAGGAACTCAATCAACTTATAGTAATGTTTCATCACTTCAGGTGATGGTGCACCGGTAACTCTATCCCTTTCTGGTTCACTCGTTGGCCAATCCACTGCTCTCTTACATTTAACTCATAAGTCAGCTGGAACCACTATTTCCAACAAGGTATTCAAGTCTTTCCACAGACATTTAGAAAGTTTCACCACAAATCTATCTGTCTGCTGGTACCACTCAACTGGGTTCTCTCTCAGTTTTAGATAATCATTTGTGAATGACAGAATATCACTCCTGTGCCATGGAATATGAACAAACTGCCCTCCTGGAATTTCCCTCATCGGTAACATCTTTACTGGATCCCTTTCTTTCTGAGCACCGTCAGACCCTTCTTATGACTCTCGTTTCCATTTATCCTTCTTCTTTGCCCATCTTCCTTCCCACTTTTCTAATGCTCTCCAAATCTGAGCACTCTGCAAAAATTCTTTAAGATGTGCCTTTGTTCCTGCTGACCTCATATGCTCAAAATGCTTTGCCTCAAAATCTAACCTGTAGTTTAGTTTCAAATGATTTGTCTTCTCAATTTTTATTTCATGCTTATCTGCTAAGTCTGCCAATTTCTGGTGTATCTTGCCCACTTCTCTCGTAATCCTCAGACACAAGTACCTCAGCTCTTCTTCTGTATAGGATTATAACCTGTTCATTTCCATCGTCCCTTCAACTAGCTCGGTTATTTCTTTAGCCAGCCTTACACGTTTTATCTGCTCTTCACTCTAGGAAGTGTTTCGAGGAGTAGTCAAACTATCCAACTACTCATTCAATTGCTGTGCTGTCAATCCCTGTAATGAGATATTACTCGTATTCGGCAATGCTACCTGTTGTACCACTGCACCTGGAGTCTGCGGTATCTAAAGCTTCAAGCTCTGACTTGCACTCAGGCCATTTACCGCATCTGGAAGCGCAACAAGTGGACTAAGATACATTAATGGTCAAGATCCATCAAAGGTCTGTCCCATAGACGATACCACTTGCACATGATCACTCACTCCCCTCCTCATGAGGCTCTGTGACATTTCACCCTGTTCTCCTGCAATTGTTTTCTTTTGCGCAAACAATGGTACCGCTGGACCAACAGTAATCGGCAGCAATATTGCATCTGGTGCTGCTCTGACACTTGCATTTTGTGGAAGGATTACTCCCATGTTCTGATTCATCACTGGTGTCACATCTGACTGTGTCCCTGTCATTGGTGTAAACTTTGGCAAAACCTGTGTCTGTGACTGAGGCAACAACATTGGAGTCGGCTCAGCCTGGACTAGCATTGGCCTAGGAACCACGTGCTCCGTCAGCACCACTAAGTTTGAAGTTGTCTCAAGAACTGGTACATCTGGATAAATCCTCTGTATCAATGGTGTATCATCTGCGCTTGGACTACCGAAGTAATCACTGCATTAAGAGTACTCTGCACTACCTCTGGTATCTGTCCATTATCTGTCTTCACTGGTCCCACTGTTTCCGTCATTTGAGCTGGAGCAGTGGGAGCAGAACTAGTACTTGGACCCCTTTCATGCACCGCATATGGAGGAGGTCGATCCCTCAATATCTGTGTAATAAGATCCTAAACATCTGAATCGTCTTCGTCTACAAAAGTCTTTTTCTTCTTCACTCTTGTCATCATCCTCTTTATCATCTGACTCATCTTCCTCTGCAATAGCAGGAAACAATCTAACACTCTGTAACGTCATTCTCCACTTCTTCTGTTCCCGACCCAACCTTGCTTCTGCTAAGGGCATTTCTACCTTCCTTATTCTCCTCTGGAACTTCATCTCTTTCTGCTGTCTGGTTACGAGTTCCCAAACTGCTAAAACTGTGCTGGTCTCAGAAGTGGCTTCATTTCATATAATGTAATTCCCAACCGATCCAAAATTCTCAAATTAATCTTTCCATGCTCTGGAAACGCTAAAGCTCCCTGTTTCTCTGTCAATTTGCAGCACTGCTTTAACCAAAGACATGGCATGACACCTCGTTCCTCCATCACAAAAAATGCCGGGGAATTTTCTGGTGGGGACGGCTCCCCAACTGTCACTTTAATGTAAGAATCACCCTTCATGGCACTTCTGAACGCTTTGAAAAACTAAATTTTGCTATCTTTTGTATATTCGATTCAGTAAGGAACTGACTTTTACTCCCAAGATTCCTTTCACCCGCTTGCTCAACCAATTGTCTATTACGGACAGCTGCCAATCCGCTTGCAATTCTTCTCATTAACCAACCTATCCCAGCGCGGCTCACTCTGACGTCACCCTCACAAACTGCCACTGACAAAGTCCGGTGGCTTGTCCTCCTAAACTTCAACTCACATGAACTAATGCAAAATATTGCGAGCAGTAGCCAAAAACCAAAACAAACCTGCTGGTTTACTACAGGAAAGGTACACAATCGCTTCAGAGACCTTACAGATTTTCACTGATGGCACTTTCACTCGTGCAGCTATTTCTCCTTCTCAGTCTCCCACATTCGCAAAAAAAATTTGACAAGCGAATTTCATTCTCAACTGATAAATGGGTCTGTCCTGGTGCACATAGGTCTCGCAAAATCTTAGTTTAAAATTTCTCTTTTACACCCTTAACTCACGCTCCGACTTGTTGACCACGCCTGATCAACCTACTAAACCAGACAGATTACAACATATAACCAAGTGTCTGCTACACTTGTCAATTTACTCTGGAGTCTTAGACCACGTGGGGTCCATACATCAACAACAACCACGTGGACACTTTCTGAGCACAAAGCGCCACACACAAATGAAATTCAACGACTTCCCTACTCTCAGGCTCCGGAGTACGCACCATCTTACTAAACCTCAACTGGAGTACGCAAGCTCCCTACTTTCCCCATATACATCATAATTCACCTGCAATTTGCATAAGTCTTTGCAAGCGCAACCTACCACATTCACACTATCACAAATAGACCAAGAACATACCTATCTTAACTAGAGGGATCCAGGATCTGGGAAAGTCATTTCCGGGCTTAAGGGGACATCATCCTTGCTAAAATTGCCATTTCAGAAAAACAAAATTCAACCTCATAAAAATGAACAAATAACCCTGACTTAAACTACCACCATAACCATCGGTCACCACATAACTAGTTCTCCAAGGAAACTAACCATCAAGCTGTTACCAAAAACTGCAAGTGCGCCTGTTCCTTAGTAAGTAAACTTACAAGGGGACGCGTATAGGCAGATGAACCTTTTGGATCACAAGGAGTATCCTAGCTATGTAGTAATTGATGAACATCAATTATCAATGTAATCAATTAAAAACCACTAAGAGAATTATTAAGCATGAAACAATATATCAACATTACATGAATAACCACAACTCAATTACATGTTTTATCAGTTTTTATTTCCCTATTAGTTACAATGCTAGGTCATCAGGTTAGATCAAACTTTATTCAATCAACTCAAAATTAATTCATTAATGACCACCAATAACATAATCTAATCAGAACTTGAAAAAATATATGCTGAAATGCTTCAGTATAAGCCAACAAGATAAATATAACAGCATTAATAGCAGAGTTCTGCGATCAGTCCGTCAATCATTTGTCACTGTCAGTCACCCAAAGAATCCTTACCTAACCCAAATTAGCATTTAGAATGTGGGACTTCATGAAAAAATAATTTTTAAAATGTGAATTTTAGCTAAGAGAAAAACTATAAAAACTGTGCAGTTGGTACAGAGAAAGAAAGGCATAATAGCTAATCAGTCACATTGTCATAGCTACCTATCCATGAAATGGATCAGCAACAAAGTCAGTCTTCGTCCTCGGGTCATCCATCGATCAGCAATGCATCAGGCTCTCAAGAGCATGAGCCCAATGACAGAATCTCAATCTGCGTCTCTTGACGTCATCAGTTCTCCCCTTGCATCTCAAATTTGCTCTCGCATCTGCCCTCTCATCTGAAGTTTTAGCCCCTTGTCATGGCTTTTTATTAGAGTTTTTCAGTCCACCCCCTAATTCCTAATTGCCCAATCAGTCCCCCATAGGTGACTTTACCCAATACATTTTATTCTACATATCTATGAGGTCTAGTATTTCGTCTTTCTCAGTTCATGGATTGGTCCACTGTATGATGTTCTTATCATCCGGCTCTCCAGGTATCAAAAATGTTGCATGTTCCTTTTCAGTCAGTACCTCTATTGTTCAAGTCCTGGGAAAGTACATTCAGCCTACTCCGCACATAATTGGATCTCAAAGAAGGGGCCAAAAAAGAGGGTAATAGGCTATTCTGACATATAGGCCCTCATTATGACCCTCTGCCAACCCGCCACATCCTGCTCAGACCGCCAGGGCAGTTGGTCCCGCCGGGTCAGAGATGAGCATCCAATGAATTTTGAGCCGGCTTTCCACCAGAGTTTCCATGGCGGTAGCACCACCATGCATAATCTGGCAGAAGGGCTCCTGGTGAGAGGGAATTTCTTCCCTGTCACCGGCAGGTGACTCCCCCACCCGCCCCCGCAAGCACAATACCCCTCACCTCCTCTTCATACCAGAACACCCACCCTTTTCAGCTATTCAGCTACAGCGCCCCCATCCCCCTTTAGGCATAGAGCCCCCGCCCCTCACCCCCCTCCCTACATACATACACATGCACACAGACACCCACACGCACCCTGCATTCACCTACGCTTACATACACGCATTCACTCATAAGCATCCATACTCGCATTCACTGATGCACATCCATACATGCATTCACTGCAACACTCATACATGCACTCACCTCAGCACTCATACACGCATTCACTTCAGCACTCATACACGCATTCACCTCAGCCCTCATACATGCATTCACCTCAGCTGTCATACACGCATTCACTTCAACATCCATACTCACATTCATTTAATTAAATTTAATGCAATCCAGCTTAAGCTGCTGCATTGCGTTACATTTTTTTTACAAAGCCAGGCAAGGGGTTCCAAATAGCCCATTCCATGACTTTGTAAATATCTACTAGCACTCTGGGTCACGGATGCACCACAAAAGTCGTGCAACCATGACGCAAAATGTTAGTAAACGTGACCCTAAGAGTTCAGAGTTCTTATTCAGGCAAGTTTGTTACGTCAGCAGTACACATAAATAATATGCAACCAGTGGGGGCAGCTCTGGAAGGGATTGAGCTGTGGGGTCATCAAAAGGCCCTAAGACGTGCTATGACTGTAGCCCGTCCCATCCGCCATAATTGGATTTGAGGATTAAGCCAATGTTGCAGCAAGCAAAATTGAGACTGGCGCTTTACTGGAGTAGAAACTGGAGACATTATTCATGTATAGAAATGCATTTAAAGCCTTGGTTGGAATATGTCCATATGCAGCTGCTACCGCTTGTCTAGATTCTCTGTGAAACACTGCAAGAATGGCCACCTCTACCTCTAAACAACTCATAACAGAAATATATCGCTTACTATTGCTTTTTTTAGCTTTCAAATGTATATCAGTATTTGAGCATTTTCCAAGTACAAATACTCCCCCACTTACGAAGCAGCTTCCCTTGAAATTTAGATGTGGGACACTTGGTTTAAATGCATTTTGCAATAAATGGTCAAATGTTTCTGGGATGACCCCTGCAACAGACTATCATTGTCCAGTTTGTAAGCCAAAACGTAAGACAGTGGAGCATGTGTTATCTTACTACAGTGCGTATTCTGTACCAATGTTTGGTATCATGCACGCACCCTTAAATTATTGTGCATGGGTTTATGGGTTGATGGATGGCAGCCTGAAGTGCACCAATATAGGAAGAGAAGAAAAGAGCACCATATCTTTGTAGGTGTGGTGCTGTTCTGCTCTCTCCCTTTCATGCAACACAGCACAGCGTCTTCAGTGGCTATGCAGTGGTGCAAGAAAGGTTAGTAAATCTGCCCGTTAGTCTTTTTGACCACATGTATCTTGAGTGTCAAGTGTGTAAATGATGCAATTGATGTTCAATTTCCAGAGTCATATTTGATCCTGGTTAGAGTTATGAGTGGCAAATGACCCCTACTCCCATAGTTGTGGCCCAATAATACCTTTTTGCTCTGGAACCCCCAACTGGGTCTAACAGCTTCCAATTGGTAGCAATTCAGTGTATGAAGCTGAAGGTACAACTTAAATTTGCCTGCATTGGACATCAACATTTGAGTAAGTTGTGTGGAATGGACACATTCATAAGAATTTATATTGTGGGAGCAAAATGGTACCCCAAACTTGAGACACCCCAGCATTCACCTCAATTGGAGTTCCCACATTTCACTGGATCAGAGACAGTGTTAAATCTCAGTTTCATGAGGCAATGCAACACCATGCTAAAGCACCTCCCAAAATATCAAAAATCAGAAATAAAATTAATTAATTAAATCGACCTGCATGAAATGGGCCCAATCAATAACTAAGATCTGTATCAAAGAAAAGTTAAAGTGTTTTATTACAGAATTTAAAAATAAAGTGGTACAAAGTCAATGTCATGACGGCCCTCAAATGTAGAGTTATAGAGATTAGGCAAAAATCTAAAATTGCCTATGCCCAAATGGGAAGCAAAATTAGGAGAACCACAGCCAGCATCCCTAGTAGCATTAATGAAAGATTTTCCTCACTCCCTTACAAAAGTATTTTTGGACAATATTTTTGATATGTTGTTATAGAAACCAGACTCACTCTGGGTGCAAATGTAGCATCTTTTCTGATGGATACACCTACCTGTGGATTCCTCACCAAAAGAATTCTCCCCTCGCGCCAGACTCGACGGAAATTTCTTCTAGCTCTGCACGTCGACGATGACGTCACAATCGCCCGACTCCACACGACGCCACATGACGTCATCCAGGCAATAAGAAGCCCTCGTCGACGTGCAGACGTCAGTTCCCTTTTTTCCGTGCCCGAATAAAGGTTGTTTCTTCGAGGCTCACAGGGAGCTACTGTTACCAACGGACGGTTACGATGTCGCAGCCTAGAAAATCTGGCTTTAAACCTTGTAACCAATGCGGGGGTCAGATGTGGGTTACGGACCCCCACGAAAACTGCCTCTGGTGCCTTAGTTCTGATCATGAGGTCGAGGCATGCAGTTCGTGCCAGCGCATGAACCCTAAGGCTCTCAAAGAAAGAGAGGTGAAGTTATTCTTGGCCCGGTCCAAGAAGAAGAAAGAGAGGCGTCATAGGAGGGAGTCTTCGTTGAGATCCTCTAGGTCTCGTCATCATCATAGTGGCTCTCGACGCCGTCATGGATCTCGGCGCCGATCGAGCAAAGGATGGTCCAGGTCCAGATCGGCTTCTCCATCGACTTGGTGTCGTCCGACGTGGGAGATAAGCCCGACCGTCACCCCTCCACCTCCGGCGACCCAGATGTCACCTAGGTCGGTCTTTGAGGTCGAGCCTCCCCAGAGGCCTGAAGGTTCTCCTAGCCACGAGTTACCTGGACCCTCTTCGGCAGCTTTGCTGGCGCCGGTGCAGCAGCAACAGTACCCGGATTTCCCGACCCCGGGACCGGATCCTGCAGCGTTTTTGAACGCTATGTTTAACATCTTTGCTTCCATGGCGCCGGGTGGAAGTCATGCAGGTCCGTCTGGTCCTTTGGCCTACGACTTGGGTGTTCCGGCGTCTTTCAAGTCGGCGCCGTTCATCCCGTTTATGTCTGCTGCGTCTGAAGCGGCGCCGATGCCTACGACGTCGATCAGGATGGCTACACCTGTTACGGCGCCCTCGGATTCGCCTCGGATCCCATCGACGTCCAAGAACGATGTGGAGCCGGAGCCTCTGGCTTCGGACGAATCAGAGGTTCGGCGCCAACGGAGATCTTCGGCGTCGGCAGACTTAGATCAAGGCGCCTGGCCCTTCGTCTCTTGGAAGAGGAGGAGTACGCGAGGCAACACCTGGAGGAAGGAGAAGTTGTAGAGCCCTCAGGTGACTTCCAGGGTCTGGACTCAGCTAGTGGCCTTGACACTACCCCGGAATGGGATCTAGCTTCTCCTGGTGAGATCACAGAGGAAGCAGCTTCTTTCCATAAGGTCATTCGTAAGGCTGCTGACTTTTTGGATATTACTCTTCCTACCGCAGAGGTTAAGAGAAATTTATTGACAGAGGTCCTTCATCCGACATCTGCTTCTGCTGAGCCTCTTCTTCCATTCAATGAGGCTCTGCTGGACCCTATTAAGGATATTTGGATGAAACCTCTATCCACCGCTGCGGTCAACAGAGCGGTGGCTCGGCGTTACAGGACGGCTCCTGGGGATCCGGTGTTTCTTTCCAGGCAACCAACTCCAGAGAGCCTTGTGGTCCAAGCTTCATGTTCCTCCAGATCCTCTCCTGGCTCGTTTCCTGGGGTTCCTGCTGATAGAGAGTCGAAAAAGATGGACCATACTGCTCAAAAGACATTTTCATCGTGCAGTATGGCCCTAAAATCTTCCAATGCAACATGCATACTGGGACGTTACATACATGCCCTTATGGAAGAGGCAAAGGGCCATCCTAATGTGTCACAGGAGATGTTGCAACTCTTTTCGGATGCTCAAGCGGCTGCGACGCAAGTGATCCAGTCCGGTTTGAACACTTCGGACTCGGTGGCTAGAGCTATGGGCACGACCATAGTCTCTAGGAGGCAGTCTTGGCTTCGATCATCGGGCTTCTCGACGGACGTGCAGGCTACACTCCTTGATCTTCCGTTTGATGGGGAAAAGCTCTTCGGTTCTAAGGCTGACTCAGCCTTAGAACGTTTTAAAGAGAGCAGAGCGACAGCTAGATCCTTGGGACTCGAGTCGTCGGCCTCATCCACCTTTAGAGGCTTTCGGAGATTTAAAGGATTTGGACGTGGTTCCTTTCGAGGAAGACTGCAAGGACCACAACAAACTGCTTCTACCCTGCCTTACAGATCCTTCAGGGGCAGGGGCAGAGTCCATACGAGAGGAGCCACCTTGCAGCACTCTGCCTCTTCCTTGGGAGGGGTGCAGCAAGGAAAGCAGCAGTAGTCCTCCACCATTCCCTGTCCATTCGTCTCCAGTAGGGAGGAGACTTACCCTTTTTCTTCCAATGTGGGAGGTCATAACATCAGACTCCTGGGTCATCGACATTGTGAAGAGGGGGTACGCTCTTCCCTTTTGGGAATTTCCTCCCACCCACCCTCCCTCCCCACCCATCCTTCTGTTCGGAAGACCATTTTCTCCTGTTAAAGCAGGAGGTATTATCCCTATTACAAAAAGGTGCAATAGAGTTGTTCCCGAGCAAGAGAGGGGTGAGGGGTGCTATTCAAGATACTTTCTGATTCCCAAGAAGGATGGTCGGCTGAGACCGATTTTGGACTTGAGGATTTTGAATTGGTTCCTCAAACAGGAAAAGTTCAAAATGCTGACCTTCTCACAGGTTCTTTTGGCGTTGAACGAAGGAGACTGGATGTGTCGGTCAATTTGCAGGACGTGTATTTTCATATTCCGATCCTCTGATCGCACAGGAAGTATTTCCGGTTTGAGGTGGGATCACAACATTATCAGTTTGCGGTCCTCCCGTTTGGTCTTACTTCAGCGCCTCGAGTCTTCACGAAGGTGATGGCGGTGGTAGCGGCAGAGCTCAGAAGAAAGGGGATCGCTGTGTTTCCCTATCTGGACGATTGGTTGATCAAAGCCAGTACTCCAGAGCTCGTGCGGTGCCATCTCCAGTCGACGACTCAATTGTTGTACGACCTCGGGTTTTCAGTCAATGTACCCAAGTCTCACCTGGAGCCCTCTCAACGCCTCCTGTTCATAGGGGCAGTATTGGACACGACATTGAATCGGGCCTTTCCTCCGCCACAGCGGGTTCAGGACATCCAGGCTTTGATTCCAATGTTTCGAAATGGAGCGGTAGTTCCAATCCTCAAAGTCCTTCGTCTGCTCGGTCTGTTTGCTTCTTTCATACTGTTGGTCACTCATGCACGCTGGCACATGAGGGCTCTCCAGTGGTGCGTCCGCAGGCAGTGGTTTCAGCACAAAGGGGATCTCGAGGACTCAATAAAGATCTCCAGAGACACTGCAGTGGATCTTCAATGGTGGGCAGCGGTCGACAACCTGTCTCAAGGAAGGCCGTTCTCGCTACCCCCACCAGTGGCCTCACTGGTAACGGATGCTTCCACTCTAGGGTGGGGAGCTCATCTGGGGGACCTGGAGATCAAAGGCCTTTGGTCTCCAGTAGAACAGAAATTACACATCAATCTGTTAGAATTGCGGGCAGTATGGCTGGCACTCAAGGCCTTCCTCCCTTCCATTCGCGGTCAGTCAGTCCAGGTTCTAACGGACAACACGACCGCAATGTGGTATATAAACAAACAGGGAGGAGTGGGGTCGTATCTTCTCTGCAGAGAAGCTCTTTGACTCTGGTCCTGGCTTCAGGACCAAAAGATCTGCTTGATTGCACATCATTTGGCCGGAGTCCTGAATGTGCGCGCAGACATTCTCACTCGACGCAGCTCGGTCGACCACAAGTGGCGTCTTCATCCAGATCTGGTTCTGTATATCTTCCAGATGTGGGGATATCCACAAATAGATCTGTTTGCAACTCAAGAGAATGCGCAGTGCCCACTGTTTTGCAGCCTCCAGTATCCGGTGCAAGGAGCTCTGGGGCATGCGTTTCAGATGTCCTTGAAGGGTCAGTTGCTTTACGCGTTTCCCCCCATACCCTTAATTCCTCGAGTTCTGAGGAAGATCCGCCAAGACCGAGCGCAAGTCATCTTAATAGCTCCGGTTTGGCCGAGAAGGGTGTGGTATTCGGACCTACTCCAACTCTCTCAGTGCCCTCCGCTCCATCGCCCTTGCAGGGTGGACCTCCTCTCGCAATCGCAGGGGCAGATTCTACACCCCCAACTCCAGAGCCTGCATCTTCATGCCTGGAGATTGAACGGGGCAATCTGAGTTCCTTTTCTCTCCATCCAGATGTGGTGGAAGTTATTCTATCGGCCAGGCGACACTCCACCAAGTCAATCTATGCGAATCGTTGGGCTAAGTTTACAAGCTGGTGTGGAGAGAATAGTTTAGATCCTTTAAGAGATGGTTTATCTGACATTTTGTCATTTGCGCTCTATTTGGCACAGAAAGGTTTTTCAGTTGCCACTGTTAAGGGTTATTTGTCTGCACTATCTGCTTTTCTGTGCCTTCCTGATCAACCATCCTTCTTTAAATCACCATTTGTTTTAAAGTTTCTAAAGGGACTCTCTAATAAGTATCCGCCCATACCATTCGTTATGCCTCAGTGGGACCTTAACTTGGTTTTAACTTTTCTTATGGGGGGCCCCGTTTGAACCCATGCACTCTTGTTCTTTACGGTTCCTAGTGTTTAAAACTGTTTTCCTGGTGGCAATAACATCTGCCAGAAGGGTTAGTGAGCTTCAGGCTCTAACTGTAGAAACCAGATTCCTTTCCTTCTTCAAGGACAAAGTGATGTTGAGGACCAAGGCGGCTTTCCTACCGAAGGTTGGTACACCCTTTCACCTGGGGCAGTCAATTACTCTCTCTTCCTTTTACCCTCCACCTCACCCATCCAAGGAGGAAGAGAGGCTCCACCGGCTGGATCCGCGAAGAGCACTGAGCTTCTACGTTGCCAGGACGAAAGAGTTCAGACAGGATGTACAGCTCTTCGTTGGATACGTGGGGAAGAGGAACGGTAGAGCGGTCTACAAGAGAACGCTATCCAGGTGGGTCATTCTATGTATTAAGATCTGCTATTCTTTGGCGAAGAGAGATCCACCTGTGGGGCTTCGTGCCCATTCCACCAGGGCCAAAGCAGCTTCATCTGCTTTGGCTAGAGGTGTTCCTGTGGCTGACATCTGCAGGGCAGCGACCTGGGCATCCCTCCATACTTTTGCCAAGCATTACTGTTTGGACTCTGAGGTCAGGAGGGATGGCCATTTTGCTCGCTCGGTGCTGCAAGATGTCTTGGTTTGACCATTTGGGCACCCACCACCGGAGGTTATACTGCTTGGGGACTCTATTCTTTTGGTAAGGAATCCACAGGTAGGTGTATCCATCAGAAGAATAAGTTACTTACCTTCGGTAACGCTTTTTCTGGTGGATACAGTAACTACCTGTGGATTCCTCACGGTCCCACCCACCTCCCCATTGCCTGACTGGTCAAACCAGGATCTCTTTGGGTGCTCATCCTTGGACTTGTATATATATGTATAGAGCTGTTTCATGCATATAGTTGTTTTCGTTGTATATACTTTTCCTTTGCAAATTAAGTTAGTGATAAGGTCATTTTGGACTGGAATTATACATATATATATATTTATTTCTATCTTGAATTGAACATTCATAGCTGTGATATATATATTGAGTTCTACATTAAGGGGGTCATTCTGACCTCGGCGGTAAAAGGCCCTTACCGCCGGTCAGAAGACCGCCATCATACCGCCGCGGCCGCGGTAAACCGCCACGGTCATTCTAACCTCCAACTGCAAAAACCGCCGAAAACCCGACATCCACGGAAGGCCGCCTCATCAGCGGGCAGCGAAAAACTGGAGATGACCAAACCTCCACCGCCACGCCAACACAAACACACCCATGCCATTACGACCCACGAATCCACGCGGCGGTCTTTCAACCGCGGTATTCCATTGGCGGTACACACCGCCGCGGTCAAAATACACACCCAGCTCCAAAACACAGCCACATTGGACAATTTGAAATACACACACCTGATACACATACAAACAACACTCCCACACATCCAAGCTACTATAAAACACACACCCACATCACCCACAAACCCCCACTACTAGAAAATCGGAGAGAAGGCGATAGAGAGAGAGAGAGCACAGCTATCGAAAACCCCAACACACACAGGAACCCAACATCATCAACCACACCACATCTACGCACACATCACCAGACACCACCACTCACATCACCACAAACTCCACCCCACACCTCATCCACACCACCCCATGGCACCCCAAAGACACCCCAGGTTTTCGGACCAAGAACTCAGGGTCATGGTGGAGGAAATAATAAGGGTAGAGCCCCAGCTATTCGGCACACAGGTGCAACACACCACAATAGCCAGGAAGGCGGAGCTATGGCAAAGGATCGTCAACAGGGTCAATGCTGTGGGACAGCATCCCAGAAACCGGGAAGACATTCGAAAGCGCTGGAACGACCTACGGGGGAAGGTACGGTCGATGGTCTCAAGACACAACATCGCTGTGCAGAAGACTGGCGGCGGACCACCACCCACTCCTCCCGAATTCACTGCATGGGAGCAAGAGGTCTTGAACATCCTGCATCCTGCGGGCCTCGCTGGAGTAGGCGGAGGAATGGACTCTGATAAGTCTAATCTCAACTACTCCCCCCCCCAACCACCAGCATGCCAACCCACACCCCCACCCTCACCCCCAATCCCCCAGCACACATCCTCCCTGCCAATGTCTCACCAGCACAACCCACCCAACCCAAAACCAAACCCTGAATGCCAACACAAACCATGGACACCCATCACCTATGCATGACCACTGCATATACCCATCCCCCCCACAAACCACCCTCACAACTCCTCCCACAAGGGAATGCCAGCACTGGGGGACAAGGGCACCCACAAATCGCACGCCATGGAACACACAGAAGCAATAACCATACTCTTTTACCCCTGCAGGGCCCGAACGCCAACACACCGGCCAGGAGGGTCCAGATATGTCCATCCCACCCCCAGAACAGGCCCCCAGTGAGGACAGCAGCTCTGTCGACCTAGAACCTGATGACCAGCCCGGACCATCGGGGACCTCTGGACAGTCGGTTCCCCACACACAGACACAGGCCACAGCAGACCTAACCCCCTCTGGGAATATCAGCACAGCTCCCACCCAGCGGGCCCATGCCTCTGTCTCCAGGACAGGTCAATCAGCAGTGTGTCCGCCACTACAGGGCAGCCAGGCTGACCCAACACCCCAACAACAACAGGGACCTGGGGGCAGTGGTAGTGGGCACACCGTCCAGGGGACAGAGGCCCGGGGAAACAGGGGAACTGGGAGGGCTGAAGTGCGACAGGGGGGGGAGGACAGGCCCAGGGAACCGACTCTCCAAGAGGCCCTCACCACCATCATGGGAGCATACCACCACTCCCAGGAGACGATGGCGACGGTACTGGCCAGGTTCCAGGAGATCCAGGCACAGCAGGAGGAACGGTACATGGGGTACAGAGAGGAGCTCAGGAACATCGTCCTGGCCCTCAACCAAATAGTCACCACATTGCGGGACCATGTGGCACCCCAAAGGGCCCCTGTCACCAGCCTGGACCAGGAACAGCCTACCACCTCCGCCGGCGCTAGTGGACAGGAGGCCCCCACACAACGACAGGCCACCAGAACCCCACCTCCTGCTGAAGATCAACCACCCCGCAAGAGGAACCTGAGATCACAAATGAAGACAGAGTAGGATGCCAAGACCCCCGCCAGCATAAGATACCCCCTGATGTCATTCCACTGTCCCACATTGTCACCCTGTCCAACCTTGAACTGCCCCTGCTCCATCATTCCACAAACATATGGACAATGCACCTGTGCGACTGAGAACTGGACTCTGCCATGGACATTACTCCACCCCCACCCATCACCGTTTTACTATCATGGACCTATATGTAGCACTTTAAATAAATCACTAATTGCACTTAAAACACTCAGGAGTCTGCTTGTATTCTTAACAAATGTATTACACATAACGGTTCAAAAATGTTCAGTTACATTGTGATGACAACATACCAATGTCAATGTGCTTTACTCCATGGGCAAACAAAGCAGAAGTCACGCAGTGGGTCATACAGCTCTGAAAAGGGAAGGGAAAGTCACAATTCAGTTGAAAGGAACTGGGGGGAAACACAGAAAGTAGAGATGCAGGAGGCCTGAAGTAAATGTAAAATGGCGTGGGGGATTCTTACCTGTGTGCTACTGAAAATACTGTTGTATAACTGTGCCCCTGTTGTCCGTGTCGTCCCCGTCGTCTTCCTCCTCTTCACTCTCCACAGGCTCCACAGCTGCTACAACACCACCATCTGGACCATCCTCCTGCAGGAAAGGCACCTGGCGTCGCAATGCAAGATTGTGAAGCATACAGCAGGCCACGATGATCTGGCACACCTTCTTTGGTGAGTACATTAGGGATCCACCTGTCATATGCAGGCACCTAAACCTGGCCTTCAGGAGGCCGAAGGTCCTTTCTATGATCCTCCTAGATCGCCCATGGGCCTCATTGTACCGTTCCTCTGCCCTGGTTCGGGGATTCCTCACTGGGGTCAGTAGCCACGGCAGGTTGGGGTAACCAGAGTCACCTATTAGCCACACACGTTGTCTCTGTAGCTGTTCCATCACATAGGGGATGCTGCTATTTCGCATAACATACGCGTCATGCACTGACCCAGGGAACTTGGCATTTACATGGGAGATGTACTGGTCAGCCAAACAGACCACCTGCACATTCATAGAATGGTAATTTGTCCTGTTTCTGTACACCTGCTCATCGTCTTTTGGGGGTACTAAGGCCACATGGGTCCCATCAATGGCACCAATGATGTTGGGGATATGTCCAAGGGCATAGAAGTCACCCTTCACAGTGGCCAAATCACCCTCCTCAGGGAAAACAATGTAGCTCCGCATGTATTTCGTCAGGGCAGACAACACTCTGGACAAAATCTTAGAAAACATAGGCTGAGACATCCCTGATGACATGGCCACTGTTGTCTGAAAAGACCCACTTGCCAAAAAATGGAGGACTGACAGAACCTGCACCAGAGGGGGAATTCCTGTGGGTTGGCGGATGGGGGACATCAGTGCTGGCTCCAGCTGGGCACACAGTTCATGTATAGTGGCTCGGTCAAGTCGGTATCGAAGTATTATATGACGTTCCTCCATTGTCGACAGGTCCACCAGCGGTCGGTACACGGGAGGATTCCTCCTTCTCCTCGCAAGTCCCAGCGAACGGTGCCTAGGAAGGAGAACATGGAGTATAGAGTCAAGCAACCCACAGGTACGTAACTACAGCTTGCGCAGTACACAAATCGCTATGCATTGAATGGCTTGTATGAGTGGCAATGCAAGGCCTAGGCCTGTGTGACGCAGTAGAAATTAAGCCATGTGGGCCCTTGAAATGGCGGCTGCCTGACCTGAGAAGTGTGACAGTGGGATGTGAGGTCAATGCGCTGGCGTGACACACCGTGGCGGTAGGCAGTCGAAGACCGCGGCGCCAAGCCGCATTGGTTAACATTGAACCCTATGGGTTTCACGAGCCAATGACTAGGTGCGCCGGCGGTCGCGGTACGCACCGCGGCGGTACGCACCGCCGCGGACGTGACCGCCATTTTCTATCTGATTAATCACTCGAGACCTGATCATCCACAGGAGAGGACCTATACTGCAAGTGCTGCTGTGAACTTGGTCTGGAAGAGACAATGGCTGCTGCGACTGGGGAAAGGGCCCCTGCCTTCACTACAGAAGAGTTGGAGAAACTTGTGGATGGGGTCCTGCCCCAGTATGCGCTACTCTACGGTCCTCCAGACCAACAGGTAAGTACACTGTGTGCACGTTGAATGGGCTATGCCTGTGTTGAGTGGGGTGGATATTAGATGGTGGGGTGGGGAGACAATGACGAGTGCAAGGCACGACAGATGAGAGCATGTGCCACATGGCAAGGTTGGGGAGGGGGGCCAATCACATCTATCATGCGGAAAATTGATGATATTTCCAATTCCACCCTGTACATGTCAAATAGGTCAGCGCCCATCAGAAAGTCGACATTTGGCGTGCCATCGCCAAGGAAGTCCGGACCCTGGTGGTCCACAACAGACAGGGCACCCACTGCCGCAAGAGGTGGGAGGACATCCGCCGCGGGACCAGGAAGACCGCCGAGTCACTGCTGGGGATGGCCTCCCAACCTAGGAGGGGTGCCAGTCGTACCCTGACCCCCCTGATGTCCCGGATCCTGGCGGTGGCCTACCCCGATTTGGATGGGCGCGTGAGGACATCACAGCAGACACAAGGGGGTGAGTACCAGCACATTCAGCTATCTTTACGCGCAGTGGAGGTGCCTGGGTGGGGGAGGAGGGCTGTGGGTGACATTAGGCCAGGGCGCTTTCTGTAGTGTAGTCCTCTCCTTTAGCCATGTCCCTGTGCCCCCGCCCCCCACCTCTGTAGAGTGACAAGTACAGCTATCCATGGTCCTGCATCACCCATGTGCGCGTTTGTTGTCCCTAGACCTGTTGGCCTAGTCACAAGTACTGAGTAGTGTACCCCGATTGCGCGGCTTAATGCATGAGGCTCCTGTGTCTGTCCTCTCCGCCAATGGTGTTGACAATGCATGCACTCAACCTGTTTTTATTTCTCCCCCCACCCTTTTTCTTTATCTTCTTGTGCATGTGTGCATTAGCATCATCAGGCGGAGGAGAATTGGCACCGGAGCACGAGGGAGCTGCAACTCACAAGGCCCCGGTGGGCCATGGCACAGACACCGAGGCCACCAGTGATACGGAGGGCGAGGGGAGCTTCACAACGGGGACCCGTGGTGACACCAGCGACACCGACACGTCCTCGGATGGGAGCTCCCTAGCAGTGGCGGCAACATCCGTGCCCCCCGCCTCTACAGGTACAGCCGCAACCCAGCACACCAGCTCTGCCCTCCCAGCAGCCCCTCAGCCTTCGCTCCGTGCCCGCTCGTCCAAGAAGACGGGCATCTCCTTCGCCCCAGGCACCACAGGCCCTGCCCCTGTTACCCCTGCTGCCCTCAGTGAGGAGGTCATTGACCTCCTACAGACCATCATTGTTGGGCAGTCTACCCTTTTGAATGCCATCCAGGGGGTAGAGAGGGAGGTGCATCGTAGCAATGCATACCTGGGGGGCATTCATTCGGGTCAGGCTGCCCATCAACGATCGTTCAATTCTCTGGCCTCAGCACTGACGGCAGCCATTGTCCCTGTTTCCAGCCTCCCTCTTCTAACTGCCTCCACCCTGTCTCTGTCTCCTGATCCTCAGCCTATCCCATCCACACCATCAGACCAGCCTGCACACACCTCAACACCCAAGGGCAGCTCATCCAGACATAAGCACCACAGATCACACAAACATTCACCCAAGCAACACCCAGATGCAGACATGCCAACAGCCACTACCACCTCTGTGTCCCCCTCCTCCTCGTCTCCCTCCTCCCTCCTTGTGACGTCTCCACTCACACCTGCATGCACACCACCAACAGCCAGTACTTCCATCACCAGCATACCCTCCAGTACAGTCCGCACACGTGCAGTCACCACCCCCACTGCCATTTACACGTCCCCTGTGTCCTCTCCCACTGTGTCTGTCACCCCCTCTTCCAAGACACACAAACGCAGGCAGCCACCCACCCAACAGCCAACCACCTCACGACAGCCTCCAGCCCATGCACCTTCACCCAAGGACAGCACACCTGACTCTCCTACAACCACCTCCTCTTCCTCCACTCCCATAACCACTACATCTACCCTTTACCTTGGTCCTAAAAAAGTTCACCTCTCCACTCTTGACCTCTTTCCCTCACCTGACCCACCCCCTCCATCTGCTAAGAGTCCCAAGAGCGCCTCAGCCACCACCAGCCCTGCTTCAAAGGTCACCGTAGTGCATGGATTTTGGAGTCCCCCCTTTGCCAGCAGTGATACATCGGTCATCAGCAAGGGGACAGCCAGCCCCCCCCCTGGAAAAAGGACCCGTAAAGTAAGGGGCCGCCGCGAGAAGACTGACACGGCTGCCCCCAAGGACCAAAGTTCTGCCACTTCACCTGCCACAACATCCAGGGGAGGCAAAGCCCAGAGAGCCACATCGAAGGAGGGCAAGGGCAGCAGGGCGGAGAAGTCAGCCAGCAGGAGCGCGGACCAGGAGGGCCCCACAAGCCCCATCCCGGGTGTGAGGGAGGACACCCAAGGGCGCAGGACACCGTCACCGAAGGGTCCAGCAACTGCACGGTCGGAGGGCGACTGAGCAAGGAGTCCTGGCCAGGTCTGACTCCCTTGACTTACAGAACAAGCACCGCTGAAGAGGACCCCGCCGTCCAGAAAGGCACCGCTGAACAGGGCCCCGCCGTGCAGAAAGGCACCGCTGAACAGGGCCCCGCCGTCCAGAAAGGCACCGCTGAACAGGGCCCCGCCGCGCAGAAAGGCACCGCTGAACAGGGCCCCGCCGTCCAGAAAGGCACCGCTGAACAGGGCCCCGCCGTCCAGAAAGGCACCGCTGAACAGGGCCCCGCCATGCAGAAAGGCACTGCTGAACAGGGCCCCGCCAAGACAGGCACCGCTCCGCTGGGCCCTTCCTGTCAAGCACCGCTCCGCCGGGCCCTTCCTGTCAAGCACCGCTCCGCCGGGCCCTTCCTGTCAAGCATCGCTCCGCTGGGCCCTTCCTGTCAAGCACCGCTCCGCTGGGCCCTTCCTGTCAAGCACCGCTCCGCTGGGCCCCGCCGTCTCAAGCACCGCTCCGCTGGGCCCTTCCTGTCAAGCACCGCTCAGCTGGGCCCCGCCGTCTCAAGCACCGCTCCGCTTGGCCCCGCCGTCTAAAGCACCGCTCCGCTGGGCCCCGCCGTCTCAAGCACTGCTCCGCTGGGCCCCGCCATCTCAAGCACCGCTCCGCTGGGCCCCGCTGTCTCAAGCACCGCTCCTCTGGGCCCTTCCTGTCAAGCACCGCTCCGCTTGGCCCCGCCGTCTCAAGCACCGCTCCGCTGGGCCCCGCCGTCTCAAGCGCCGCTCCGCTGGGCCCTTCCTGTCAAGCACCGCTCCGCTGGGCCCCGCCGTCTCAAGCACCGCTCCGCTGGGCCCTTCCTGTCAAGCACCGCTCCGCTGGGCCCCGCCGTCTCAAGCACCGCTCTGCTGGGCCCCGCCGTCTCAAGCACCGCTCCGCTGGGCCCTTCCTGTCAAGCACCGCTCCGCTGGGCCCCGCCGTCTCAAGCACCGCTCCGCTGGGCCCCGCAGTCTCAAGCACCGCTCCGCTGGGCCCTTCCTGTCAAGCACCGCTCCGCTGGGCCCCGCCGTCTCAAGCACCGCTCCGCTGGGCCCTTCCTGTCAAGCACCGCTCTGCTGGGCCCCGCCGTCTCAAGCACCGCTCCGCTGGGCCCTTCCTGTCAAGCACCGCTCCGCTGGGCCCCGCTGTCTCAAGCACCGCTCCGCCGGGCCCTTCCTGTCAAGCACCGCTCCGCTGGGCCCTTCCTGTCAAGCACCGCTCCGCTGGGCCCTTCCTGTCAAGCACCGCTCCGCTGGGCCCCGCCATCTCAAGCACCGCTCCGCTGGGCCCTTCCTGTCAAGCACCGCTCCGCTGGGCCCCGCCGTCTCAAGCACCGCTCCGCTGGGCCCCGCCGTCTCAAGCACCGCTCCGCTGGGCCCCGCCGTCTCAAGCACCGCTCCGCTGGGCCCTTCCTGTCAAGCACCGCTCTGCTGGGCCCCGCCGTCTCAAGCACCGCTCCGCTGGGCCCCGCAGTCTCAAGCACCGCTCTGCTGGGCCCTTCCTGTCAAGCACTGCTCCGCTGGGCCCCGCCGTCTCAAGCACTGCTCCGCTGGGCCCTTCCTGTCAAGCACCGCTCCGCTGGGCCCTTCCTGTCAAGCACCGCTCTGCTGGGCCCCGCCGTCTCAAGCACCGCTCCGCTGGGCCCCGCCATCTCAAGCACCGCTCCGCTTGGCCCCGCCGTCTCAAGCACCGCTCCGCTGGGCCCTTCCTGTCAAGCACCGCTCCGCTGGGCCCCGCCGTCTCAAGCACCGCTCCGCTGGGCCCTTCCTGTCAAGCACGGCTCCGCTGGGCCCCGCCGTCTCAAGCACCGCTCCGCTGGGCCCCGCCGTCTCAAGCACCGCTCTGCTGGGCCCTTCCTGTCAAGCACCGCTCCGCTGGGCCCCGCCGTCTCAAGCACTGCTCCGCTGGGCCCTTCCTGTCAAGCACCGCTCCGCTGGGTGCCGCCGTCTCAAGCAC
Organism: Pleurodeles waltl; assembly: GCF_031143425.1. Lineage (NCBI taxonomy): Eukaryota > Metazoa > Chordata > Amphibia > Caudata > Salamandridae > Pleurodeles > Pleurodeles waltl. Next base: position 697,163,920 of record NC_090442.1, on the reverse strand, counting down.
CGCTCCGCTGGGCCCTTCCTGTCAAGCACCGCTCCGCTGGGCCCTTCCTGTCAAGCACCGCTCCGCCGGGCCCTTCATCTCAAGCACCGCTCCGCTGGACCCCGCCGTCTCAAGCACCGCTGGCCCAATGACAGTGCCGGTTCTGTGTCGAGCTACTGTTCACGCTGCACTCGGGCCACCCTGCCTCCTCCATTGCCTGTGGAGACTGTTATCCACTTGATAGACTGTGGCTTTGCACTCCCCAGGATTGAACAGTGGGCAAGCCACCCACTGTAGAGACTTGAGAGACTGTGGCTTTGCACTGCCCAGGATATGGCAGTGGGCAAGCCACCCACTGTAGAGACTTGAGAGACTGTGGCTTTGCACTCCCCAGGATGGCACAGCGGGCATGGTGGCCCCTTCGTGGATCTGGCGTCGTGGACTCATGTGGCTGTGGTGCCCCCCCTTCCCTTCCCCCTGAGGTGCCTGTAGTTTTATCATCTGATGCCCCTGCAGTGTTCTCTCCAACAGACTCAGGTCTCCTGTGTGGGCTTTGCCCATGTGTTGATACACTTTGGCCCACAGACAGTTGAAATTTCAGTGACTGTGCAGGACTTATTGCCTCTATTTATCGGTTACGCAATGTTTAAACTTGAATTTTTTTAATTCATTTTCCTATTTTACCATGAGTTCAATGAACCTATTTTACACATAAATTTAGTTTCTCACTTTAATTATATCTTCTCATTATTCCGGGGGGGTTTGGGTGGTGTCACTTTGACTTGGTGCTCTGCATTGGTGTGTAGATAGTTGGGGGGTGGGTGTATTGCGTATGTGTGTGCCCGTAACACTTCCTCCTCCCCCCTCCCCTGTGTCGTAGGTGCGGTACTCACCGTTGTCGTCTGCGCCGGAGTTCGTACTCGTGGTAGATGAGCAGGTAGATGAGAGCAGGTAGGATGTTCAATTCGGGTTCCATGCTGTCCTCCGTCCTCGTGGAGTGTATAGAGGTGAGCGTTTTCCCGTTCGTAGTCTGTTTCCGCCGTGTTTTTATCGGCGGTGCTCCCGCCCTGGAAAAGGTGGCGGATTGGTGAGTTGTGATAGGGTGGGTGGTACGTTGTCTGCCGCCTGCCTGTTGGCGGTGACCATCGCGCTGTTTGTTTGTCCCGCCGTGGCGGTCGGAGTGTTAAAGTGGCGGTCTGTGTTGGCGGTTCCCGCCAGGGTCAGAATTCATTTTTTTTTACCGCCTGCCTGTTGGCGGGTTGGCCGCCGCTTTATCACCGACCGCCAGAGTTGGAATGACCCCCTAAATGTTTTATTTTCATCTATTCTGGATGAATGTGTACTCTTTAAGTTTAACCTGTTCACCTCTATGGCACGTAAAGAATTGTGATAACTTACGTCTGCACGTCGACGAGGGCTTCTTGTGTCCTGGATGACGTCATGTGGCGTTGCGTGGAGTCGGGCGATTGTGACGTCATCGCCGACGTGCAGAGCTAGAAGAAATTTCCATCGAGGCCGGCGCGAGGGGAGAATTCTTTTGGTGAGGAACCCACAGGTAGTTACTGTATCCACCAGAAAAAGCGTTACCGAAGGTAAGTAACTTATTCATCAGGAAATCAGAGCACATGAAAAATAAACTTTCTATTACCTTAACACCTAAGCACTAAATCACCACATGAATAATTATTCAACACCCTCTATGCTTATGTTGTCTGGAGATAGTAGAACGTAACTAGGTACACGAACAGTAACGCATTATGTGATTGAACAGAACGCAGTGTACCAAGGCAAAGACCTTGCAAATGTTTAAAGTCGTGGTGGAACAGGAATAAAACAAATTGAAAAGAAAATTACGATGACAATGGAAATTAACTGTTAAATCGTAGCTTGACCACATGCTGCAGAGCTTGTGATGAGAGAACCCCGGGTAGGGTGGGAAAGCAGGATAAGTGACAGAAGTAATTTCCATCTTTGACAAGATAGAATTTGCACTAAAATGTGGACTAACACACATCATAAAACAAAACTTCTACACATCGTTGAAAATTTGTTCCAAAAGAAATAGACCTACATCAGTGTATACATGTAAAATCGAGTGTGAAAATGCATTCTGTGGATTGTGAATAATGCACAGTAATATAAATCCATAAAAATATTTTACAAATTCCCCTTCTGAATATTTCATAATCACTAAAAGCACAATTAAACAACTTGAACTAATCAACAATAAAACAGATTGCATCACTTTCTCTTTCTTTCTGGTTGACTTCTCAATCATCTTCAGTTGTTAAAAACTAATTCTTTAATAATTTCCAATTCAATTTCTTCTTCTCAATTTCACTTTATTGATTTCCTTTCACCCTTTCACCCTCAATTTTTAAACAGACACCCAGATATGTTAATCAAGAGAAACAGGACTATCACACAAATCATTTTAATTATTATAGGGGTTAGGATTAGTCTAAATGTTCCTTCTCCCAGTTTATCAGTCCATTCACAAGGCTTTCTAAAACCCTTCCCTATGTCACTAACCGAAGAACATGTTATTTCCCACATGCCACTCAGTTCTAAAACTTGAATTTCATGAGACTCGTTAGTTACATTATATATGCCTTAATAGCCCTACTGTTAACAGCAACACTTCTTCACCTAAAGTACCTTGCAAACACCACTTTCCTTCGTTCGAAATATATTTATCACTAAGCAATTTTGCATAATTACTGCACATACTGCAGTTAGTTCAGAGTTAATTTGACTTAAAGCTCCAGCTGTCTTAGAAGCAAGCTGGTTAACATGCAAGGACAGACGCCTAATAGCCACACCTTTTTGTAGAATAATAGCCTCTAATATATTTAATACTGTCTGTCCATATCCACGCTACACTCTCTTCAAAGTAATTGCATCATTCACTTCACTCACATGATAGATTCTAGGAAATGCTAAAGCAAGATAACAAGATCCAACCGAATTATGCTGAAAATTAAAAAAAGAAGCTTTATCACACACTTAATAAACTCGTCCCAGAATCGGCTCTTCACCAACCAGGAAATCACTATTTATAACATAAATGTTTTCACACACACTTTCTCCCACATATTCAACTTTTACAATTGTTGTAGGTTCACAATTCACAATACACATCACACTCTTTCTATAATGTATCATTCTCAATCTTGGATGCAATTTAGATAATTTTAATTCTTCCTCAACCTTAGTAAGCTCACTTGTCTTTCCTTCTTCTCGCCATTCTCTCAAAAATTGAACTCTCCTCCTACTGTATTATTTATTCAACTTAGGCGCTTCATTACTGAATCCACATTCATAATTTTGGTTAGCATTTTTTATTTTTCAGCTTTATTTGTGCAACTGTATTCAGAAATCTTCCATTTTAAGAGCGTTGTTAACACCTTCATTTTCAGAGATAGGTAGATATTCCAGTGAGACATTTAAATCTCATGAGTACGGAGACAAAACCTGATCTTTGTTAAAAATACTAACACACTCATAACACGTCAAGCTAAAAGAAATCAGTAGTTGTGAGTAGGTAGTGCTTCCACCGGGAGAAGATTGAAGAAAGGTGCCTACATGGCCATTTTTAGCACTTATAATCGCAATGCATTCCTTCACCATTTTAGCGTAAATATGATCACAAAATTCACTAGCTAAATTTTCCTACGTGTCAATCAGTTTTTTTTTACTTCATTATATACTGTAGTTAATTTAACTTTTGTGGAGTTATAAACACTGGATAAATGAGGCACAACAACAAGCAAACTAAAAGCATTAGTGTAATGAACAAGATTATCAGTATTACATTTTGGCAACATCTGCTAAGAGGTATTTTCAATTGAGACTGTTAGAAATTGGGTCTCTAGTTTGCAGTGGTTTGCACGGTGTCCAAGTAGGGACTCTCACTCTAATCAGGGTAAGGGAGTCACGCAACCACTGCCCATCTCCTTGGTAGCTTGGTTCAAGCAGTCAGGCTTATCTCAGAGGCAATGTGTAAAGTATTTGTACACCCACAGTGTAAACACCACAAAAGTACTGCACACCAGTTTAGAAAAATAGGCAATATTTATCTAAGTAAAACAAGACCAAAACGGCAAAAATCCAACACACGCAAGTAAAGATGCAAAATTTTAAAGATTAAGGCCCTCATTACGACCCTGGCGGTTGGTGATAAAGTGGCAGTAATACCGTCAACAGGCTGGTGGTTATAAATATGAAATTATGACCACGGCAGAAACTGTTCAGACAGACAGACACTTAATACACCGACCGCCAGAGTGAAACCAACAGGCACCACGGCGATAACCGCCTACAGGCAGGCGGAAGACAATGTTCCACCCACTGTATTATGAGACACCAATCTGCCACCTTTTCCATGGCAGTACCAATGACATCAAAAGCCTGGCGGAAACACTGCACAGAAGGGAAACAACTCACCTGTGGAGACTCAAGGAAGAACCACACCGCCATGGAGATCAACTTGCATGTCTTCCCCATGCTCTTTTACCTTCTGCTCCAATGCTGGCGAAGACGACCATGGTGAGTACTGCCACCTAGCACACAGGGGAGGGTGGTAAGAAAAAGAGAGAAACACACACACAACACCACCACCCCCAACACCATACACGTAACCAGATGCAGTAACATTACATATACACCCCATATCCCTAAGGAATAATGCAAGGACAAAAGGAATTGATTAAAGTGAGTGTAATAAGATAAAATAGTATAAATACATGCATCAAAATCAAAAAGTATATACATATTTACAAATGTAGGGACACTGCCCAGTCCTCAACGTCCATGGGCCACAGAGCCACATCACATAGTCCAAGGCCCCACCTTACTCCTGCAACAACACGGAGATAACACTGCAGGGGCATCAGGTCGAAAATAGAGAGGCACCTCAGGGGCAGGGGGAATGGGGGGGCACCTCAGGTAGAAGATGGTACAACGCCACTGGTCCTGGAGAGGGAAACATGCCCTGTGTTTGGTCCTGGGGAGTGCAAGGCCACAGACTCTCAAGTGGGTGACTTGCCCAGTGGCTCTGGAGGGGGCTACATGCCCTGTGCTTGATCGTGGGGAGTAGAAGGCCACAGTCTTTCAAGTGGGTGACTTCTACCATTGGTTCTGGAGGGGGCATTGTGCCCAGTGAGCTTCATCCTGTGATGGATGGGTTGAGTGGATGGCTTCTCCACTGGTTCTGGAGGGGGCATTGTGCCCAGTGAGCTTCATCCTGGGGAGGATGGGCTGAGTGGATGGCTTCTCCACTGGTTCTGGAGGGGGCATTGTGCCCTGTGATGCAGATCTTGGGGAGTACAAGGTTACAGTCTCTCACCTGGGTGTCAGACCTACATGATTTGCTGGGGCCAGGCTACACAACAGCCCATGGACGCAGGACTACACACTGTCCACCAGCGGTTATGGCTGCTCAGTGGTGGCAGTGGTGTGCTGCTGGTGGAGCTGGCAGTGATGGGGGACGCTCCAGCCCATCTCCTGCAGCCTCAGATGGCTGCCCACTAGGGCTGCTGCTGCTGGCAGTGGTGCTGTGTGGTGGTGCTGGCAGTGGTGGGGGGATGCTCCAACCCATCCCCTGCAGCCTCGGACGGCTGCCCACTGGGGCTGCTGCTGTTGGCAGTGCTGCTGGTGGCGGCGCTGGTGGCAGTGCAAGTGGTGGTGCTGGTGGTGTTGCTGGCAGTGGTGGGGGGAGGCTCCAGCCCTTGCCCTGCAGCCTCAAATGGCTGCCCACTGGGGCTGCTGCTGCTGGCAGTGCTGGTGGTGGTGCCGGTGGTAGTGCTGGTGGCAGCACTGGTGGCTGTGCTGGCGGTGGTGGGGGGAGGCTCGAGCCCATCCCCTGCAGCCTCGGACGGATGAACCACCATGGTTGGTGGTGGGGGCTCCGACTGAGTTCCAGCACCAAGCCTCTTGTCCTTTATGCCTGCTGGTACAGGCCCCTTGCCCTTCCTGCCAGCAGCTGGGGATGGCTCCTTGCTCTTCTTGGCAGCAGCTGGGGACTGCTCCTTGCCCTTCCTTTCAGCAGCTGGGAATTGCTCCTTGCCCTTCCTTTTAGCAGCTGGGGGTGCCTCCTTGCCCTTCCTTGCAGCAGCTGGGGGTGCCTCCTTGCCCTTCCTTTCAGCAGCTTTGGGTGCCTCCTTGCCCTTCCATGCAGCACTTGGTGCAGGCACCCTTTCAGTGTGGCTTCCTGGTGCCCAGGATCCTCTCCCACCTGGAGTAGCTGTGGACACTACTATGCCCGTGGACTGGGTGGTTGAGGTGCTTGCCTGGGTTTTGACTGCCCTGGCCTGATGCCAGGGACGGGGGAGGAGTAGGGAAGAGGTCAGTTGTGGAGAGGAAAAGCTTCTCAGGGACATTGGGGCGGGAAGAGGAAGATGGTTTTGGAGTGGAGGAAGAGTGAGTGGTGGTAGGAGGTGTCTGTCTGCTGTGTTTGGGTGCAGGTGCATGGGCTGGATGCTGTTGTGAGGTGGATGGCTGTTGGGTGTCTGAGTGCTTGTGTTTGTGTATTTTGGGAGGAGGGGGCACAGACACAGTGGGAGAGGACACAGGGAACGTGTCCATGGAAGTGGGGGTGGTGACTTCCAGTGAGGGGCGTGTGCTGTTAGGTGTGCTGGTGATGGGGGTAGTGGATGAGGATGTAGTGCATGCAGGTGTGAGTGGAGACGAAACTGGGAGGGAGGTGGACGAGGAGGGGGCCACAGTGGAGGCAGTGGATGTTGGTATGTTGGTATGTCTGATTCTGGATGGTGATTGTGTGAGTGCCTGTGGGATGAAGTGCGGTGTTTGTGTTTGCCAGGTCCACTCTTGTGTGTTGTCCTAGGTGAATGCTTGTTTGACTGTGTGCTTGGGATAGGTTGCGGTTGAAGGGAATGGGATTGGGTAGAGGAAGTTGGAGGGGGGAGGCTAGAAACAGGGACAATGGCTGCCATCAGAGAGGAAGCCAGAGCCTGGATTGATCTATGTTGGGCCGCCATGCCAGTGTGAATGCCCTCCAGGAATGCATTTGTCTGTAGCATTTGGGCTGAGAGCAATGGTTGACTGCCCAACAGAGATGGATCGCAGAAGGTCAATAGCCTCCTCACTCAGGGCAGCAGGGCTAACTGGGGCAGGGCCTGAGGTGCCTGGGGCAAACGAGATGCCCACCCTCCTGGGTGAGCAGGCATAGGAAAATCACTGGGGGGCTGCTGGGAGGGTAGTGCTGGTACAGGGGTGGCGGCTGTACCTGTAGCTGGTGTGGGCACAGAGGTGTCCACCACCACCAGGGAGCTTCCATCGGAGGCGGAATCCGTGTCCAAACTGTCCCTTAGCTTTGGAAAACAAGTAAACAAAGATGTTGCACGGAGTTGTGGAGGTGAGGCATCGCTGGAGCTGGTGCGGCATCCATTCCTTACTGCTACCGGGGAGGTGAGGCATCAGTTGCTTATAGGCATGGGTAGAGTTTGCAGAGTTCCACTACGCAAAATTCTGTGAAGTGACCAAACAACTCGGCCATGCTACGCAGAATTCCACGAAGCGACAGAGTGTGCTAGGTCACGCCGTTTGCACTGATTTTTAGCACTGGGTGTTTGTCCCACACAGTAAAATCAGTGTGAACTGCACCTCATGGAGTGCAAGACAGTGCTGTTTCTTTTCTGCCGCTTGACTAGATTTTCCAGTCGAGCAGCAGCTTCCTCAAGGTAAACAGAAGGTTTCTCAACACGAGCGGTAGCGACCATCCTCGACCGCCTGTGTTGGGAAAGCTCGCCGGGAGGTGGTCTGGAGTAAGATTTCCATCTCTCGTGCTCTCTAGCTTAACGTTGGTGATGGGGAACATGGAAGGAACTCTGCTCGACAGAGTTTTTTGGAACTCCATTCTCTAAACGGAACACGGAGTAGGAAAAACTCTGCAAACTCTGTGAGCGGAGCTCACCACCCACCCTAGGTTCCTTACAGGTAGTCAGGCATTGATTCCTTACGGTTGCAGGGGCGGTGTTTCAGTGTCAGTGGGGAGGTGTGGGTTCCTTACGATCCGGCAGGGTTGATGAATCCAGTAGGGCAAGAAGTGATGTGTCTACTTTGCAGTGGCACAATCACACCACAGGGCCACAAGTGCTGCGAAGGAGTCGGTGGTCACGGAAATTGGTGAAAAAGCACTCGGGACTCACGCTGTGGCGGAACTTCAGAGGCACTGAGGCGGCGTTGGATCTGCGGCATTGGCTGATGTCGTTGCACTCAGTGCCGACCACAGCTCTGGTGTAGGCAGCAGTGCAGAGTCAGAAAGTGACATGAGTTCTGAAGTCACTCTGAAGTTGATGCATTTAGTTTATTGTGAGTTACACCAGAACTGGATTTCGCACCACTTGGCGAGTCAGGAGTCTCAGAAAGAGAGCCCAGGTGCTGGCAGATATAGGCCCCCATTATGAGTTTGGCGGATGGTGGAGGCCACCCACCAAACTTGTACCGCCATGCCTGCCCAACTAGGAGTTCACTGCAGAGCCAGCGCCCGCCAGCCATGTGGTGAACAGGGCCTTAACATTAACGCTGGCTTGTAATCGTGCTGGCGTCAATGTGCCAGTGCGGCGCGCGAAGCAGCACTCATCGTGCTTTCCACTGCCCGTAATTTGGGCAGTGGAAAGCACAACTGGATTGGCCATGGATCCTCTGCACTGCCCGTGCCAGGTGCATGGGCAGTGCAGGGGTCCCCATGGGGCCACCGGCACCCCCTTTCCGCCAGCCTTTGCATGGCAGGGCTACTGTCATGCAAAGGCTGGTAGAAAGGGGACTCGTAATCTTTGCATCCTTGCAGTGCTGCCCTGGCAGATTACAACTGCTGAGGCTGCCAGTCTATTGCCTGGTGGCAACCTGCCAGTGTCAGCAGTCTGACAGTGGCGCTATCGTAATGTCGTGGCCAGACTGGCGCTTTGGCGGAGGTCCGAACGCAACTGTGACCCTGGCGGTCTAGTGACCTCAAGGGTCATAATTAGGACCATAGTCTTTGATGTCCATGAGACTTCTTAAAGGAGGCAAGCTCAGTCCAAGCCCTTGGTGAACCATTGGAAGCAGGATGCAGAAAGCAAAGTCCAGCCCTTTCACTCCCAGGACAGAAGCAGCACTCAGCAGGCGAACATTTCAAAGCAACAGGCAGAGTGGCAGTCCCTTCTACAGCATTTAGCTCTTCTTTCTGGCAGAAGGTCCTCAGTCCAGAAATGTTATAACTTTGTGGGATCAGAGGTCTAGTACTTGTACCCCTTCTTTGAAGTAGGCAAACTTCAAAGAAAAGTCTTTGTAGTGCACAAGACCATGCCTTTCCTGCCCTGGCCTCAGTCACACCCTAAGGGGTTGGAGACTGCTTTGTGTAAGAACAGGCACAGCCCTATTCAGGTGCAAGTGTCAGCTCCTCCCACCACTCTAACCCAGGAAGACCCATCAGGATATGCAGGACACACCTTAGCTCCTTTTGTGTGACTATCTAGAGGGAATTCACAAACAGCCCAACTGTCATCCTGACCCATACGTGTATTCCACAGCCAGGCAGAGTCACAGAATGGTTAAGCAAGAAAATCCCTACTTTCTAAAATTTGAATTTTCAAACTTATAATTTAAAAAACACCTTCACCAAAAGATGTATTTTTAAATTGTGAGTTCACAGATCCCCACAGTCCATTGTAAAACTGCTACCAATGGGAAATTACAGTTAAAAGATATTTCAAGGCAATCCCCATGTTACTCTATGGGAGGGATAGGACTTGCAATAGTGAAACCAAATTTAGCAGTATTTCAATATCAGGACATGTAACAAACAACACACCAGCACATGTCCTACCTTTTAAATACACTGCACTCTGCCCATGGAGCTACCTTGAGCCTACCTTAGGGGTGACTTACATATAGTAAAAGGGAAGGTTTGGGCCTGGCAAGTGGGTGCACTTGCCAGGTCGATATGGCAGTTTAAAACTGCACACACAGGCACTGCAATGGCAGACCTGAAACATGTTTATAGGGCTAGTCATGTGGGAGGCACAATCCCTGCTGCAGGCCCACTAGTAGCATTTGATTTACATGCCCTGGGCACACCTGGTGTACTATACTAGGGACTTACTAGTAAATCGAATAAGCCAATCACAGAGATACCAATCACCAATACAATTTAGACAGAGAGCACTTGCACTTTAGCACTGGTCAGCAATGGTAAAGTGCCCAGAGTCCTAAAGCCAGCAAAAACGAAATTCAGCACATGGTCAGAACAGGAGGTCAGCAGCCAAAAATACAGGAGAAACCACACCAAGAACTGACTGGACTAACGTGTTCCCCCCACAGCTGAAAGTATGAAAAACTACCAAACCTCTTGGGAGTTCTCATCACTAAGGTGGAACAACCTGGGCAGACCATCAGCATTGGCATGTTCTGTGCCAGGGCGGTGTTCTACCATAAAGTCCATTCACTGTGGGGAGATGAACCACATCAACACTTTTGAATTCTCATCCCTCATTTACATTAACCATCTGAGGGGCCTGTGGTCTGTCTGAACCCGGAAGTGAGTCCCAAACAAGAAGGGTCGTAGCTTTTTTAATGCCCAGACAAACAGCAAATGCTTCCCTTTCTATTGGGCTCCCCCTCTGTTCCCCTGAAAGTAACCTCTACCAATAAAGGCTACAGATTGATCGAAGCCTTCTTCATTTAGCTGTGAAAGCACTACTTGAACACCATGCTCTGAGGCATCTGTTTGCACCACAAATTCTGTGGAGAAGTCAGGAGCCTTGAGCATGGGTGCTGTGCACATGGCCTCCTTCCAAGTATCGAAAGTGGTTTGGCATGCACCTGTCCAGTTAATCTGATGGGGCTGGTTCCTGGAAGTTAGGTCTGTCAAGGGGGCAACAATAGTGCCATACCTGTTGACGAATCTCCTGTAGTACCCGGTGAAATCTAAAAAAGGTTCTCACCTCTGTCTGGGTTTTGGGGGTGCCCAAGCCAGAAGGGTGTCAATCTTGGCTTGTAGGGGTGCCACCTGGCTGCTTCCTACCTGGTGTCCCAAGCACACCACAGACCCCTGCCCCATGTGGCACTTACTGGCCTTCATAGTGAGGCCTGCACTTTGCAGAGCCCTCAACACTTCCTGGGGGTGGTACAAGTGGTCCTCCCAGGTAAAGCTGAAGAGAGCAATGCTGTCCAGGTAGGTAGCACTGAAGTTCTCTAACCCAACTAGAACCTGGTTGACCAGCCTCTGGAAGGTGGCCGTGGCATTCTTCAACCCAAAGTGCATAGCACAGAGCTGGTAATGCCCGTTTGGTGTTGAGAAAGGCAACATCTCCTTGGCCCCCTCAGTTAGGGCAATCTGCCAGTAAACAGACATTAGATCAAACATGCTGAGGAACTTGGCAGCTCTCAACTGGTCGATGAGTTAATTGGCTCGGGGGATGGGTTGCTCATCAGTCTTAGTGGCATTGATCCCCCGGTTGTCAACACAGAACCTTAGTTCAGGTGTGACACCGGGTAGAGCAGCCTCAGGGACCAGAACCACTGGGCTGGACCAAGGACTGTTAAAGTGCTCAATCACCCCTAGCATCTTAGAGACTTCCCTTTTGATGCTGTTCTTCACTGTATCAGTCACCCGGTAAGATGTGTGCTTAACCTGCAGGCTGTCCCCAGTGTCAGTATCATGAGTACACCATTGGGTGACTCTAGGGGTGCGGAGAACCTGGGGGACAGTCCCTCTGCTATTCTAGGGTCAGAGTAGGGGAGAGGTTCACACCCTCCATTGACCCATTCTTCTCTTTGGAAGACAGGAGGTCAGGGAGAGGTTTACTCTCCTCTTCCCCCTACCATCCTTGACCAACAGCATGGATAACTCTCAAAGTGCGGCTTGAGGCTGTTCACGTGCAGGACCCTCAGAGGGTTCCTACGAGTCCACATGTCCACCAGGTAGGTGATTTTGCTCTAGCGCTGCTTTACCTCAAAAGGCCAAGACCAATGGTCTTGGAGAGCACAAGGTTTTACCGGGGATGTCACCCACACTTTCTGGCCAGGCTGAAACTCAACCAGAGTGGTGTTCTGTTCATTTTAGCTTTTCATGTCCTCCTGGCTAGCTTCCAGATTCTCCTGGATGAGTTCCCGGATTCAGACTGTCTTGTTCCTGAAAGCCAGCATGTAACTGACTACATACTGGGGTGGCTTGTTAGGAGCTTGCTCCCAGCCCTCCTTCACTAAACTGAAAAGCCCTCACACATGGTTCCCATGCAGAAGTTTAAAAGGGGAGAAGCTAACCACATTCTGTGGTACCTACCTGTGGGCAAAAAACAGGCATGGTAACAGGACATCCTACTTACGCCTCATGGGTTCTGAGAGACCCATAATCATGCCTTTTAGGGTATGGTTGAAGCTTTCAACCAACCCACTGCTTTGGGGGTGGTAAGGCGTGGTAAACTTGAAGGCAACACCACATGGCTTTCACATGGCCTTCATGTGCAACTACATGACATTTTGCCCTAGTCAGATACCATCTCCTTGGGGAAACCCACACTAGTAAAGATTCCCATAAATGCCCTGGCCATGGTGGAAACAGTTACTATCGTGAGAGGGATAGCTTCCAGATACCGAGTGGCGTGGTCCACCAAAACCAGGATAAACCTATTGCTCATGGCTGTTTTGGCATCCAAAGGCCCCACAATGTCATCCCCACCTGCTCATAAGGGGTGGTCACAACAGGAAACGGTTGAGGAGGAGCCTTTCACTTCTTCCCAGTTTTTCCACGTGCATGGCAGGTTTGACAGTCCAGCAGAACACATCTGAGGCCTTCCTCATTTGGGGCCAATAGAAGTGGCTGGCAAGTCTGCAAAAGGTCTTGTCCTGTCCCAAATGACCTGCCAGTGGCACGTCTAGAGCCAGATCCAGTTGGAAGGCTCTGAAATACTAGGGCACCACCAGTACACAGACTGCTCCAGGCTCAGCAACCATAGGCTCACTATACAGGAGATCATTGTCCCATCCTAGTAAATCAGGTGAGAACCAAAGGCGTCACCAGCTGTCTGGGCCTTGGTATGTTTTCGAAGACCCTCAAGAGTGGAGCACACTTTCTGCAAACGATCCTCCTTAGAGATGCCAGTATGGTAGAGATCTAAAAGTGAATCTGGCCTTCTGTTATAAATGGACTAACCCTTCCTTCTTGATTTTCTTTAGTTTAAACTCCACAGTTGATTGCCCAATTAATGAGACACACAGGCAAACTATTATATGGAAAGTATGCCTATTCTGGCCTGATGTATTGGCACAGCATCTAAGGGTGTTTTGGAGTCTTTGGTGATATAGGCCCTTGGAGTGGTTTCAAGGTATTTCACTATCAGGACATGTAAGACACACCCTGCCCATGGGGATGCCTTGGGCCTACCTTAGGGGTGATTTAAATGTAGTAAAATGGAACGTTTGGGCCTGGCAAGTGGGTGCACTTGGCAGGTTGAAATGGCAGTTTGAAACTGCACACACAGCCACTGCAGTGTAAGGTCTGAAACATGTTTACAGGACTCCTCATGTGGGTGGCACAATCAGTGCTGCAGGCCCACTAGTAGCAGTTAACAGGGCTTGCAGGGCCTGGGCACACATAGTGCACTTTACTAGGGACTCACTAGTAAATCATATATGCCAATCATGGATAAACCAATAACCCATACAATTTAGACGGGGAACACTTGCACTTTAGCACTAGTCGGACGTGGTAAGGTGTCCAGATTCCTAATGACAGCAAAAACAAAATGCAGCACAAAGTAAAAAACAGGAGGTAAGAGGCAAAATGTTTGGAAATAACCCTGAAAAATGGGCCATTTCCAACACTCTTTATTGTGCACCATCTTTTGCCTCCAAGACTGTGGGAGCAAAATGGTACCCCAAATATGAGACACCTCATAATTTACCTCTATCAGTTTTCCATTATTTCAATGGATCATTGACTGTGTTAAACCTCAGTTTCATGAGGCAATGTGTCCCTGAGTTACGGCACCAATGCAAAGCATCAAAAAGCAGAAATACAACTCATTAATTACATTGAGATGGATTTAATAGGTCCACTTTATAACTGAGTTCTAGATCAGAAAAGTTAAAGGGTCTTATTAGAGAATTCAAACATAACGTGATACAAAAATCAGAACTGCAACTAAGTCCGAAATGGGCAGTAAAGGCAGGAGAAAAATTGACAGTGTCACTATTAGCATTAAGGAAAGGTCTGCTTCACCCCTAAAGTCAAGGTTTTGTTTATACTTTTTTTGCACATGTAATTACAGTAACCACAGTCTCACTGTGGTATGGGCTAATGTAGCATATCATCAGCAAATCGGAACACATGAAAAATAAATGTCACATTGCCTTACCACCTAAGTACTAACCTATTATGTGAGTACTTAGTCACCGTCCTCTTTGCTAATGTCATCTGAAAATGCATGACATAACTAGATACATGAACAATAATGTATCATGTGAATAAATTGAGACATTGAACAAATGGAAAAACCTTGTGAATGTTTCAAGTCATGCCAGAACAGGGAAAAATTAATCAAGAGCAAAACAACAATAACAGTGGAAATAAACCTTTACATCTCAGCTTGATTGTGTGCTGCACAACTTGCAGGGAGAAAAGATGGAAAGGGAGACAAAGCAGGATTAGTTACAGAGGTAACTTCTTTCTTGGACAAGATGATGTTTGCACTAAAATGTGGCCTGCCTAACATGCATCATTAAAACACACATTGAAATTTGTTCCAAAAGAAATAGCCCCACATCAGTGTATACTTGTAAAATACAGTGAATACAGGCATTCTGCACAATGGTTATGATTCATCAAAAAATAATTCCATAAAAATCTCTTACATTCTGTCTAACAAAGCTCACATTGTGTCCATCTGTACCTTTAAATTAGGGGTTATTCCATTATCAGCCCCTTCTTAAACACACACTAATCTATGAATAGTATTCAGCATAGACTACGTTATTCTGCTTAACACTGAGAGTGAAAATAATTGCTTCGAAAGAGTATGTAATCTCCCCAACTCTACACCGGTTAGCCTAGGGGATGGAACAGTGTAAAGTATTTTCCTCTTGTATGGCCCTAAAGGTTTCATATTTAGAGAGTAAACCCTGTGAAGGATAAGAAATCTATTTAGGTTGGGGTACACCCCATAACTCAGTAAGTATGTAGTAAGGCATAGGGAACGTCCTTCTGTGTCTCTGTGGGTTCGGTTTATTATAAGCAATAACATCTGGAGAGCGTGGAGACTACGAAAATGTTACTCTTTTTTGGACCAAAATAAAAGAGGCCAGCTGTCAGAAATCGAAAATACATTAAGGGTAACTGAAAGATGGGATTTGTTGTAATTGGGGATGCATGAGTAACATCTACAAGAGCAATGCTTAAGAGTATCTATGAAGTTACTCTGAACCCCTAAGTAAATAACCTCACCTTTATTCACAGTAAGTTATTTAGAATTTTGGGCTAGATATACTATGTATTGATTGCACAATTTGTGACCCATAAATGTTTTTATGAACTAAGTACTGATTAGTTTAGAAGAGGGCTTCACAGGGCATACATAGAGAGCATGCGTATGTGTGCACAAGTGTGTATGAATGTGTGTTATTTGAGGAGTGGTTAGAATGTATTCTATGCAATGGATGTGGTTTGTTAGAAAACGACAGTTGTTAGGAATATGCCGAGAAAGAGGATGAGGAAGACAGCATGGCAACAAAGGGAATAGCCCTCAAAATATGTTGGTGAAGAATCAATCATGGATGCAGCTCTCATGACATGTTAGTCGTTAATCACTGATGAGAACTGACGGCTGGGGGAGGTACCAAACACTCGAGGGGTGCAGATCTCAATGCATACGGGGCGTAAATACGAATAGAGTAGAAGAAGGCATACACACACAATGTCTTTGTAAATAATCAATTAGCAGAAAATGTATGGATTGCAGATTGTTGATGACGATGATACCAAGTATTAAATAATTTAGTTAATCACAGTGCTATTAGAATTATGCAATTCAGTGGCTGTTGAATTTATAACATAAATTCAGAATTTGCTACACTTGCCACATTATTCACCATCTGCTATGTACTGTGATTTTAATAAAAGTCAAACAGATCAAAAGTTACAAAAAGCATTTCGCATAGGATTTGATGCATCACAAGTTAACTGTTCAAGCTGCAACATTAGCTAGATTTAAGGAAGCATCAATGTGAGAAAGTAGCCTCTTTCTAGCCTTGTTACCCCCACTTTTGGCCTGTTTGTGAGTGTATGTCAGGGTGTTTTCACTGTCTCACTGGGATCCTGCTAGCCAGGGCCCAGTGCTCATAGTGAAGACCCTATGTTTTCAGTATGTTTGTTATGTGTCACTGGGACCCTGCTAGTCAGGACCCCAGTGCTCATAAGTTTGTGACCTATAGGTATGTGTTCCCTGTGTGATGCCTAACTGTCTCACTGAGGCTCTGCTATCCAGAACCTCTGTGGTTATGCTCTCTCATTTCTTTCAAATTGTCACTAACAGGCTAGTGACCAATTTTACCAATTTACATTGTCATACTGGAACACCCTTATAATTCCCTAGTATATATTACTGAGGTACCCAGGGTATTGGGGTTCCAGGAGATACCTATGGGCTGCAGCATTTCTTTTGCCACTCATAGGGAGCTCTGACAATTCTTACACAGGCCTGCCACTGCAGCCTGAGTGAAATAACGTCCACGTTATTTCACAGCCATTTACCACTGCACTTAAGTAACTTATAAGTCACCTATATGTCTAACCTTTACCTGGTAAAGGTTAAGTGCAAAGTTACTTAGTGTGAGGGCACCCTGGCACTAGCCAAGGAGCCCCCACAATGTTCAGGGCAAATTCCCCGGACTTTGTGAGTGCGGGGACACCATTACACGCGTGCACTACACATAGGTCACTACCTATGTGTAGCTTCACAATGGTAACTCTGAATATGGCCATGTTACATGTCTATGATCATGGAATTGCCCCCTCTATGCCATCCTGGCATAGGTGGCACAATCCCATGAGCCCAGTGGTCTGTAGCACAGACCCTAGTACTGCCAAACTGCCTTTTCAGGGGTTTCACTGCAGCTGCTGCTGCTGCCAACCCCTCAGACAGGTTTCTGCCCTCCTGGGGTCCAGCCAGGCTTGGCCCAGGATGGCAGAACAAAGGACTTCCTCTGAGAGAGGGTGTTACACCCTCTCCCTTTGGAAAATGGTGTGAAGGCAGGGGAGGAGTAGCCTCCCCCAGCCTCTGGAAATGCTTTCATGGGCACAGATGGTGCCCATTTCTGCATAAGCCAGTCTACACCGGTTCAGGGACCCCTCAGCCCTGCTCTGGCGCGAAACTGGACAAAGGAAAGGGGAGTGACCACTCCCCTGACCTGCACCTCCCCTGGGAGGTGCCGAGAGCGCTCCAGACCTCTGCCATCTTGGAAACAGAGGTGCTGCTGGCACACTGGACTGCTCTGAGTGGCCAGGGCCAGCAGGTGACATCAGAAACTCCTTCTGATAGGCTCCTTCAGGTGTTGCTAGCCTATCTTCTCTCCTAAGTAGCCAAACCCTCTTTTCTGGCTATTTAGGGTCTCTGCTTTGGGGATTTCTTTAGATAACGAATGCAAGAGCTCATCTGAGTTCCTCTGCATCTCTCTCTTCACCTTCTGCCAAGGAATCGACTGCTGACCGCGCTGGAAGCCTGCAAAACTGCAACAAAGTAGCAAAGACAACTACTGCAACTCTGTAACGCTGATCCTGCCGCCTTCTCGACTGTTTTCCTGGTGGTGCATGCTGTGGGGGTAGTCTGCCTCCTCTCTGCACTAGAAGCTCCGAAGAAATCTCCCGTGGGTCGACGGAATCGTCCCCCTGCAACCGCAGGCACCAAAGAACTGCATCACCGGTACCCTGGGTCTCCTCTCAGTACAACGAGCGAGGTCCCTTGAATCCAGCAACTCTGTCCAAGTGACTCCCGCAGTCCAGTGACTCTTCAGTCCAAGTTTGGTGGAGGTAAGTCCTTGCCTCCCCACGCCAGACTGCATTGCTGGGAACCGCGACGTTTGCAGCTACTCCGGCCTCCGTGCACTTCCGGTGGAAATCCTTTGTGTACAGTCCAGCCTGGGTCCACGGCACTCTAACCTGCATTGCACGACCTCCTAAGTCGTCCTCCGGCGGCGTGGGACTCTTTTGTGCAACTTCGGGTGAGCACTGTTTCACTCCACTTTGTAGTGCCTGTTCCAGCACTCCGGTGGGTGCTGCCTGCTACTGAGAGGGCTCCTTGTCTTGCTCGACGCCCCCTCTGTCCCCAGACGCAATTGGCGACATCCTGGTCCCTCCTGGGCCACAGCAGCATCCAAAAACCTTAACCGCATGATTTGTAGCTAGCAAGGCTTGTTGGCGGTTTTTTGGCGGGAAAACACTTCTGCACGACTCTCCACGGCGTGTGGGATCCATCCTCCAAAGGGAAAGTCTCTAGCCCTTGTCGTTCCTGCAGAATCCTCAGCTTCTACTGTCCAGCAGCAGCTTCTTTGCACCCACAGCTGGCATTTCCTGGGCATCTGCCCATCTCCGACTTGCTTGTGACTTTTGGACTTGGTCCTCTTGTTCCACAGGTACCCTTGACTGGAAATCCATCATTGTTGCATTGCTGGTTTGTGTCTTTCCTGCAGAATTCCCCTATCACGACTTCTATGTCCTTTGGGGAACTTTAGTGCACTTTGCACTCACTTTTCAGGGTCTTGGGGTGGGCTATTTTTCTAACCCTTACTATTTTCTAATAGCCCGAGCGACCCTCTACAAGGTCACATAGGTTTGGGGTCCATTCGTGGTTCGCATTCCACTTTTGGAGTATATGGTTTGTGTTGCCCCTATCCCTATGTGTCCCCATTGCATCCTATTGTAACTATACATTGTTGGCACTGTTTTTAATACTATTACTGCATATTTTGGTATTGTGTACATATATCCTGTGTATATTTGCTATCCTCATACTGAGGGTACACTCTGAGATACTTTGGCATATTGTCATAAAAATAAAGTACCTTTATTTTTAGTATATCTGTGTATTGTGTTTTCTTATGATATTGTACCAGTGACACTAGTGGTACTGTAGGAGCTTCACTCGTCTCCTAGTTCAGCCTAAGCTGCTCTGCTAAGCTACCATTATCTATCAGCCTATGCTGCTAGACACCCTATACACTAATAAGGGATAACTGGGCCTGGTGCAAGGTGTAAGTACCCCTTGGTACTCACTACAAGCCAGTCCAGCCTCCTACAATCAAACAGGGACGTATTCTGCTGAACTAGCGGTGGACCTCCCACTCCCACTTACAACTCAATCCCTGGAAGGAGAAGGTCTGGCCATCCTGCATACTGAGGGCTTGACAGGAATACCTGGGGGAGTGGAGTCTTGTAAGTCACAACACTAAAATGTCACCCAAATGCCATGTCATGCATGTTCACTTCTCATCTTTTACACCTTCATTGTCACTCCACTCACCAGCCCAGTGCCCACCTGTCCAAAGACCTCTATTTGTGATCTCACAATTGAAGTAGACTCACCTGGAGTACCAACATCTCTGTATAGTGTGTGTATTATGGGGAGTTACATGACTATAACTCCCAGCAGACACTTGGCCACACCTCCAAACACCAGATCAGTGTTTCCTTCACCAAATACCCGAGTTTGTCAACTCCTAACTGAAGTATACCCACCTGGGAGGATAACATTGTCAAGTGTGTGTAGTACAGGGACTGACATGAATACAACTCCGAGCAGTCAGTGATACTCAAACCACCAGCACAGTGTCACCTTCCCCAAATACCCTTGTTTATTAACTCCCAATCATTGTATACTCACCTGGAAGGATAACATTTGTATAGTGTGTGCAGTACAGGGAAAGACATGACTGCCAAGGCCAGGAGGCATTGTTACTATCACTCCACTCAGCCAACCGTGTATCCTCTTCTCCAAATATCCTTCTTTCCTTACTCCCAATTGTAGTGTACTCACCTGAGAGGATAACATTTTTATAGTGTGTATAGACCAGGGACTTACATGACTACATCTCCCAGCAGGCATTGCTACTGTTACCCAAACCACCAGCACAGTGTCAAATTCTCAAAATCCCCTTGTTTTTAACTCCCTTGTAGTGTACTCACCTGGGAGGATAACATTTGTATAGTGAGTGTACTAGAGAGAGTGACATAATTGCGACTTCCAGTAGGCCCTGTATCTGTAACTCCAACCACCAGCACAGTGTCATCTTTTCCAAAGACCCATGTGTCTCGATCCTCTTTTGACATGTCCTCACCTGGGAAGATAATATTTGTATAGTGTGTGAAGTACAGAGAGTCACATAACTTCAACTCACAGGAGGCCCTCTTACTGCCACTTCAACCAACAGTCCAGGGTTCTCTTCTCCAATGAACATGCATTGGTACTCTCACATGAAGTGTAGTCACCTGAGTAATTACATTTTTCATGTGTTTGAAGCAAAGGAAAACACAAAGGGAATACAACCAATACCATGGGTGTCTGTCTCAATAGGATAACCTGCAAATCAACTATGTACAAGGGCTTTTCAAAATGTCAATGTAAACGTTTGGATTTAGATGTCACAATCCAAACAGTAAAATGGTATCTTTCACATCAACATTTCAAACTGCCACTGGCCACACAGAGCCCACTGAAGAGACTGCCACTACCACCATGGCCGAAGCGCTCAGTAAAGAAGACACTCCTGGACGTCTGAATGTGGAGGATGATTCAGGCCCATCTGCACAACCTGGTCAGACCCCAACTATGAGTCTCACTGCGCCACATCAACACCTCTGAGCCCAGTTGCCTCAACATCACAGGTAGCTGTTCACCCCCAACCTGTGTCCCTCAGACAGTGGCAACCATCTTGTTCCCCCCAGTCAAGGATCCTGAGTCGAACCACACCTTGGACAATGATGTTCTGGAATCAGTGAGAGTGGGCACCCTGTGGCCAGGGCACAGGCCTATGGGGGTAGAGTGTGTGGGAGGGATGTTGTGGGCCAGTGAGGTGAGACCACTGGGGATGCTCCTGGCCAGGACACCATCAGCTACGTCTTGGGGGTCTATCAGGAGTCCAAAGGTGGGATAGACCTGGTACTTGCAGGACTCCGGGAGATCAAGCAGCTGCAGGGGGGCATCCATAGTGATATGTGTGAACAGTTGGAGGCTCACAATACCAACATGGGCTCCCTAACAGGGGTGTTGAGGGCCATTAACACCACCCTGATCAGGGATCATCAACAACAATACATCCCTTCCTTTGGTGTAGGAATACCTTGCCCTTTATCAGTGCCAGCCACTGAAAGGGAGACTCTGTCAGGGGAAAAACCCGCCCCAGATACCCCTGCCTCTGTAGCAGCAGGTCACCCCCCCTCAAGCAGGGACATCCAGCAAAGACTCCAGGAGGTACAGATGGTAAGACACCCACCACTGAAAGCAAGCAACCTCTTCCTTAAGGACCTCCTTTGTGTTCCATACATTCACTCTGTTGACTGTTCTTCAACTGCCTTCCATTTCCTATGGGAGTAGTAAACTGGACTTTGGACTAAGAATTGTATGACATCTACTCCAATGATTGCATCCACCATGACCTAACCCTTCACTGCTCTTTTCAACCATGCCAAAATGCAATTTTATAGTACAATATTCCAATAAATCCACCCATCACAAAGTCATTGCTTGCTGTTGTTTCCCATTTTGCTGCGTAGAGATATCAGACCATGTGAATCAATTGAGGAAGACATGAGATACTAATGCAAGGAGGCATATTTAACAGGTACAGTGTCCTGCTAAGGATTACTAACAACACTCACAAACACATTGCTACAAATGTCTGGTCACATCAAACATTTTATTCCAGTGTTAGCACATAGGCTGTCCATATGTCTAGACTGTCTGAGCCAGGAATGGTTGATTCATATAGTGTCAAGGTAGATATACTAAGGTACAGCCTACCAGACCACAGAAGGAAGGTCCTTGTCAGACATTTACCTGTAGAAAAATCAAACAGAAAAGTCAGTAGTGTTCGCAGCTTGAGTTTTATCACATAATAAACCAAAATAATTCAACATCACATAAACCAAGGTACAGACAGAGGGCAGTACAACAGTCACTGATAACAGGTCCATCATAATACAGTGACTTTGCATCTGGTGGTATGGCACAAACATATGTCAGTGTTATAGCACAGTTGCTGTGGCCTGCAATGATGAAACACATCTACAGATACACACAGGTCATACAAGAAGACTGTTGAGCCTATGTGAAGGGTGAATGTCATGCTTGCACCTGATGACAACGTATTATAGGGACATATGATCACACACCATTCAATTGGCCCAACACAGCACAATAAACAATTACAATGTGCACTTCAGACCTTCCACACAAGCCTTGGCACAGGTCTAATACACCCCAAACCTGTGACTTACATTTCCTGGAACAATCCATGCCCACTTCCTATGTCAGAGCAGCATCAGACACTTGTCAGTGCCACAACTCTGAAATGCCCACATGAGTATGCCATGGTGAAGGTACCTGAACAAAGACACAATAAAAAGTAAGGGCTTGAAAAAAAGTCCAATACACAATTCATAAGGCAAGCATCTGGAAAGGGAATTACATTGCAGTTAGACTGGCACAAACAATGTACCCACATCAAGGTGGGCATTTGTCAAAGGCTAACCCTGCAAGCGCCCTTTGGTTGATTATTGCAGAGCATTACCCCCCCCTTATTTTTTGCCAAAACACTTCACTCCACACATTCTGACAACTACAGCTCTTCTTATAGTCACAGTCATTAGGTAACATGACACACCCTCACGAAAAGTAGTTATTGATGTGATCTTCCCACAAGTCAGCTCCTTCCTCTTCACCACTGTCATCCTCACTTGGCATTTCAGGAGGCTCACCCAGTGGCACTGCAGTCTCCCCCTCCTCTGGAATGTACGGGATATTCCTCAGCAGGGTGATGTTGTGGAGCATGCAGCATGCCAAAGTGATCTGACACACTTTTCAGGGTGAGTAGATGAGGGCTTCCTCAGTCATGTCCAGACACCTAAATCTGGCCTTCAGGACCCCAAAAGCACTCTCCACTACCTGTTTTGTTCTTACAAGGGCCTCACTGAAGAGGACCTTCCCTGATACAGTTGGATTCCTTAATGGCATCAACAACCAAGGACAGTTTAGATATGCTGAGTGTTGGACCTGGCCCTTTTTGCAGGGTCACCCCCAAACTTTTTGCCTCCTTCCTCCTATTTTTTTCTGACTAGTTTTTGTTGGCTTTAGGACTCTGGGCACTTTACTACTGCTAACCAGTGATAAAGTGCATATGCTCTCTGTAAAGTGTATGTGTAATTGGCTTTTCATGATTGGCACATTTAATTTACTAGTAAGACCCTAGTAAAGTACACTAGAGGTGCCCAGGGCCTGTAAATCACATGCTACTAGTGGGCCTGCAGCACTGATTGTGCCACCCACATGAGTAGCCCTGTAAACATGGCTCAGACCTGCCACTGCAGTGTCTGTGTGTAGTTGTTAGACTGCCAACTAGACTTAGCGAGTGTACCCACTTGCCAGGCCCAAACCTTCCCTTTTTATACATGTAAGGCACCCCTAAGGTAGGCCCTAGGTAGCCCCATGGGAAGGGTGCAGTGTATGTTAAAGGTGGCACATGTACTGATGTGTTTTGCATGTCCTCTCAGTGAAATACTGCTGAATTCGGTTTTCACTGTTGCAAGGCCTATCTCTCTCATCGGTTAACATGAAGACAGCCTTTAAATATCTTTTAAGTGCAGTTTCCCTTTGGGAGCAGATAGAAATTTGGAGTTTGGGGTCTCTGAACTCACACTTTACAAATACATCTTTTGGTAAAATTGGTTTTTAAATTGTTTGTTTGCAAAATGCCACTTTTAGAAAGTGGGCATTTTCTTGCTTACACCATTCTGTGACTCTGCCTGCTTGTGTATTCCCTGTCTGGGTCAGACTGACAGTCAGGCTGTTTGTGAATGTCCACTAGACAGTGAAACAAAGGGAGCTGAGATGCATTCTGCATATCCTGATGGGCCATCTGGGCTAGAGTGGAAGGAGGAGTGGTCACTTACAACCGAAAAGGCTGCACCTACCCTCACACAATGCAATTTCCAACCCCCGGGTGTTTGTCTGGGGCCAGGTCTGGGCAAGGCAGGAACTTGTGAACAACAGAGACTTTCCTTTGAAGTTTTCCTACTTCAAGGGCAGAAAGGGGTATCAGTAGTGGACACTTGACCCCTGATTCTTAGATTACTTCTGGAACCAAGAGCAACCTTGCCAAGAAGAAGAGCTGGAGGAGGAGTACTGCCCCTTTCCCTGTGACTGTGCTTTGCTGGGTTGGCCTGCAGTTGCTGCTTCTGCCTGAGAGAGGACAAAGACTGAATTTTGTGGTAAATTCCTGCTTGTGAAGTGTCTCCAATGGCTTGGGCTGAGCTTGCCTCCTGTTTTGAAGTCTCAGGGCCATCAAAGTCTTCCTCTGCCAGCACTTGGACTCTCTGCTGAGACTCCTACCATGCCAAGTGGTACTCTATCCAGTCCTTGGGCCCTTTAAAGGTAAAGCTGGTAGAAAAATGAATGAAATCCATGCACAGGAAGCCATGCAGGGAACATTTTGATGCACCACCTACAACACGGCGGTAGAAACGATGCAACCCCTCACAGTGCAGTTTACCCATCACCGCATAGTCGGATTTCACGTGCATCATCACTTGGCATCAAAATCATCGTGAACCTACGTGGATACGAGGTGCCCCGTCCAGCAATCGATGCATTGCTCTCTTGCGGGAGAGGAAAACAACGCATCCCTACCCGACCGGATGCCTATTTTTCTAAACTGATGTGGTGTCCATTTTGTTGTGTTTTCACTGTATTACTGTGTGTTTTGGTACAAATGCTTTACACATTGCCTTTGACATAAGCATGACTGCTTCTCCCAAGCTGCTAAGGGGCTGAGCAGGGGTTATCTTACATGTGTATCTCCATTGCCCTGACTAGAGTGAGGGTCCCTGCTTGGACAGAGTGCAAACTGACTGCCAACCAGAGACCCCATTTCTAACACTGAGGTGGTCATTACAACCCTGGCGGTCGGTGTTAAAGCGGCAGTAAAACCACCAACAGGCCGGCGGAAACAAAATGGAATTACGACTGTGGCGGAAACCGCCAACATAGACAGCCACTTTAACACTCCGACCGCCAAGGTGGTACAAACAAATGCCACCACGGTAACTGCCAACAGACAGGCGGAGGACAATGTACCGCCCACAGAATTACAACAGGCCAATCTGCCACCTTTTCCGGGGCGGATTCACAGCGAACAAAAACACGGCGGAAACAGGACTTGAAAGGGGAAACGCTCACCTCTACACATTCCACGAAGAACCAGGACGCCATGAAACCGGAACTTCAGATTCTTCCAGCCTTTATCTTCCTGCTCCTCCACCAGGAGCACAAACGCCGGCAGCGAAGACCACGGTGAGTACTGCACCTACGACACAGGGGAGGGATAAAACAGTGACACACACATGCAACACACAACACACCCAACCCCACCCTCACCCACGACCACACACACACACTAATACATCAGAATACATTACAGATACACACCCCAAACCCCACCGCTGGAAGAATGCAAGGACAAAAGGAAATGAGTTGAATGATTGTAATATATCCAAAGACAGTAATCGAAAATATATACATATATAAAGATATTCACACTATAAACAAATATATACACCAAGAATACAAGTCCAAGGTATTCCACTATCATATACTGTGGACCACTGGGCCCAAAAGGCATGGGTGAGGCCCACACTCAATACCCGAACAAGACGGAGAGAGCACTGCTGGGGTATCAGATAGAAATAAAACAGGCCCCTCAGGGGGAAAGGAAGGGAAGGCACCTCAGCTGGATGAGTGCACGACGCCAGATCCACAAGGGGGCTCCATACCAACTGTTCAATCCTGGGGAGTGCAAAGCCACAGTCTCTCAAGTCTCTCGAGTGGGTGGTTTGCCCACTGTTCAATTCTGGGGAGCGCAAAGCCACAGTCTCTCAAGTCTCTCCAGTGGGTGGTTTTCCCACTGTTCAATCCTGGGGAGTGCAAAGCCACAGTCTCTCAAGTCTCTACAGTTGGTGGGTTGCCCACTGCTCAATCCTGGGGAGTGCAAAGCCACAGTCTCTCAAGTCTCTCCAGTGGGTGGTTTGCCCACTGTTCAATCCTGGGGAGTGCAAAGCCACAGTCTCTCAAGTGGATAACATTCTCCACTGGTTTCTGGAGGGGGCTTTGTGCCCAGAGTGCTTCATCCTGCCAAGGACTGAGGTAGTGGATGCCTTTCTCCACTGGTTCTGGAGAGGGCTTTGTGCCCAGAGTGCTTCATCCTGCCAAGGACTGAGGTAGTGGATGTCTTTCTCCACTGGTTCTGGAGGGGGCTTTGTGCCCAGAGTGCTTCATCCTGCCAAGGACTGAGGTAGTGGATAACATTCTCCACTGGTTTCTGGAGGGGGCTTTGTCCCCAGAGTGCTTCATCCTGCCAAGGACTGAGGTAGTTGGTGTCAATTCTCCACTGGTTTCTGGAGGGGGCTTTGTGCCCAGAGTGCTTCATCCTGCCAAGGACTGAGGTAGTGGATGCCTTTCTCCACTGGTTCTGGAGGGGGCTTTGTGCCCAGAGTGCTTCATCCTGCCAAGGACTGAAGTAGTGGATGTCTTTCTCCACTGGTTCTGGAGGGGGCTTTGTGCCCAGAGTGCTTCATCCTGCCAAGGACTGAGGTAGTGGATGTCTTTCTCCACTGGTTCTGGAGGGGGCTTTGTGCCCAGAGTGCTTCATCCTGCCAAGGACTGAGGTAGTGGATAACATTCTCCACTGGTTTCTGGAGGGGGCTTTGTCCCCAGAGTGCTTCATCCTGCCAAGGACTGAGGTAGTGGGTGTCAATTCTCCACTGGTTTCTGGAGGGGGCTTTGTGCCCAGAGTGCTTCATCCTGCCAAGAACTGAGGTAGTGGATGTCAATCTCCACTGGTTCTGGAGGGGGCTTTGTGCCCAGAGTGCTTCATCCTGCCAAGGACTGAGGTAGTGGATGCCTTTCTCCAATGGTTCTGGAGGGGGCTTTGTGCCCAGAGTGCTTCATCCTGCCAAGGACTGAAGTAGTGGATGTCTTTCTCCACTGGTTCTAGAGGGGGCCCTCCCAGCAGCCACACGCGTGTGTCCCGTGCCCGCTGGGAGGGCGGTGCTGGTAGGGGCGGTGGCGACTGTACCTGTAGATGAGGTGGGCACAGAGGTGCCCGCCACCGCAAGGGAGCTCCCATCAGAGGAGGAGTCCATATCGCTGGTCTCAGCTCCTGTCCACGCCGTGGAGCTCCGCTCACCCTCTGTCCCACTGGTGAATTCAGACTCTGTTGTGTTGCCCTCCAGGGCCATGTGGGATGCAGCTCCCTCCTGCTCCGGTGCCACTGCTCCTCCGCCTGATGATGCTAATGCACACAAGAACAGGGAGACCACAAAAAGGGGGGGGAGACAGAAGAAAGACATGTTGAATGCATGCAATACTGCTACAGTTGGTGGACACTACAGACACAGAAGCCCCCTGCACTACGCCGTGCACTTGGAGTTCCCTAATCAATCCCAGGGACATGGTTACAAGGCTATGCCCGATTGCTTCACACATGGATGTCACAGGAGCCTGACTAGGTGTAGTTGGCACTATACACAAGTGGGGTGGGGTGCCACAGGGCCTGCCTTAAGAAGGGACCTTGCCTACTAAACTCGCCCTGGCCTAGGGGAACCCAAAGCCCACCTCCCCCACCCAGACACCTCCAATGCGTGCTGAATCAGCAGAATGAGAGTGTACTCACCCCCTTGTGGCTGCTGTGATGCCCTCAAGTGCCCATCCAACTCCGGGTACGCCACCGCCAGGATCCTGAACATGAGGGGGGTCATGGTGCAGTGGGCACCCCTCCCAACTTGGGAGGCCTCCCCAGCTGGGCCTCTGCCGTCTTCTTGCTCCAGTGGCGAATGTCCTCCCATCTTTTCCGGCAGTGGGTGCTCCATCTGTGGTAGACCCCCAAAGTCCGGACTTCCTTGGCGATGGCAAACCAAGGGGCGTATTTATACTCCGTCTGTGCCGAATGTGCATAAAACATTTTGACGCACATTCAGCGCAAACGTTGCCCCGTATTTAAACTTTGATGCCCGTGTGCGTAATTTTTTTGATGCGGCAACCCGCCTTGCGTTAATGATATGCAAGGTAGGCGTTCCCATCCAAAAAATGACTTAAACACCATGCGTCGTATTTATGCTTTTGGGCAAAAATGACGCACGGCCGGGAGGCGGAGCCAGAAAATGACGCACAGCCCAATTTGCATCAAAATTTAATGCCTGGGTCAGGGCAGGTGTTAAAATGGGGCAAACACACCTGTATTTAATCAGAACACACAGAAGCAACAGCAGAGCAGCAGAGCAGCAAAAGAGAGACATGGGGGTGATTCTTATCCAGCGTGCACGCAGACGCAGAGCCCAGCAGCTACAACAGCAGCTACAACAACACCAGCAGGGACCCCAAAGGCAGCGCAGAAGGCAGGAGAGGATATTCCGCCCCAGAACAACCCTTCATGGCCTCAGGGAACACGACATCATCCAGAGGTACAGGATGAACTGGCAGGCCATTCAGCAGATGCTGCGAAACATTGAACCGCAGTTGGCACCCACTTTGCTGACAGCCCGCGCCATCCCAACAGAAACCAAGCTGCTTGCTGTACTTCACATGCTGGAAAGTGGCTCTTTTCAAACAACTGGTGCCCTGCTTGCCAGAATATCACAACCATCATTCTCTGCCTTTTTTCCCAAAGTACTGGATGCCATCATTGGACTTACACCCCACCACATCTGCTTCCCTAACACACTGCAGAAGCAGCAGTAAACAAAACAGGGGTTCTACCTCATTAGTGGCTTCCCACGCGTCCTTGGTGCAATCGACTGCACACATGTACGCCTTGTGCCACCTGCTGCAACTGAACACCTCTACTGCAACAGGAAGCACACATATTCCATCAATGTGCAGGCCATTGACGATCACCAGGGATTGATCACCAACATTGTGGCTAAATATCCTGGGAGTGTCCATGACTCCTTCATCTTCCGTCACTGCACAGTCAATGAACACTTCCAGGATGGAC
The DNA here is from genome assembly GCF_031143425.1 of Pleurodeles waltl. Classification (NCBI taxonomy): domain Eukaryota; kingdom Metazoa; phylum Chordata; class Amphibia; order Caudata; family Salamandridae; genus Pleurodeles; species Pleurodeles waltl. Next base: position 697,134,691 of record NC_090442.1, on the reverse strand, counting down.
GGTATGGCAATGGACTACTTGTTAGTAAGTACAAAAACCTACTTATATATACACACTGCACAGCAACCCTCTAGGACACACAACACATACACCACAACAGCAACATGTTAACAGGAACACACTGAGGTCGTGACATCGCTAGCCATGTTTCATAGGTCTGCAGTGAACCTGTCACACATCTGAAATTACTGTACAGCCTAATGTTAAGAAGTCAATGATCACAACGTGTGGAGTGGGTTGCCTAAATGTCCCCTTGCAAATTGTAAGTGTCCCAATGACGTTTACATTAATCTATTGCATAAGTCTTAAAGGTATGGGATGTCCAGGGTACATTGAGATGAACGTGTTAACAACACTGTCAATTTTAACCTGTGTATGGAACTATCATCTCACCCCCAGTGAAGACACAGGGACACCTGTATCACAAGTCACAATGCTAGTGAGGGCACACTGTACCGCAAATCCCAAAACATACTGCTGACAAATGGTCAGCAGACAAACACTCGTTCAGCCAAGGAAACAACACAATGCAGATGGTACATCCTACAAGCCTAGGATGCGACATTATAACACAAAAGCGTCACAGACAACACAAGACAACTACTGCCATGAAAGGTCATTTCAATAGGGCCAGCTACATCAACATGATCCCATTAATTTTCTCTTGCAGCTGATCAGGGGTATGGCATCCAGCCATGGATTATGACACCTATTGGCAACCCGAGTACTGCAGCAGAGCGTGCCTACAACGACTCACATAGGAGGACACGCGCCGTGGTCAAGAGGACCTTCGGCATCCTCAAGTCAAGGTTCCGGTGCCTCGACATCACTGGAGGTAGCCTCCTATATTCCCTGGAGATGGTCTGTAAGATCATCCTAACATGTGCCCTATTGCACAACATTTGCATCAAAAGGAACATTCCCCTCCTGGAACCAGAGCCACAAATGCCTGAAGAGGAGGAAGAGGAGGATGCTGGCCTGCAACATGAGGGGGAACTACAGAACACGGCTGCTGGTATACGCAGGCGGCAACATATTGTCAACAATTTCTTTTAAATATAATCACCATCACCACTTTAATGAACTAATTTAAATAAACACCTATAATAATCACCATATCATGGTCTGGTTAATCATTTTTGCACACCTTCATCTCTACTTATATAAGAGTGTTGCCTCATGGAGCATTGCTGATATACTGATTAGGACACTGAAAATCCCAGAGCTAATGTGATGCATAACATATAATGGTCACATACACACACACTGTAAATGACATATATCACGTATATTTCTCCTTTGAAGGCCAATAGCAGACAGTAGGCACATTTCAGTTATCTACTTCACAGTTGATATGTCACATTACCCAGAGACAGATTTGTTGTGTAAGTGCTATTTATTGAAAAGTACTGTAGTGCTATCTGTACATTGTCCATGATTGTGAGTCCATTATCGTGACATCTTACATTGTGATCCTACACAAGGGGTTACGGAAATGCTTTTGACATGCTAGGGTTGATGTTTCAGACAGTGCAGAGGGACAGGATTTGCCAATGAGTAGGAGAGAGACAATCCCTGGGCAGGCTGACAAGATATACAGTGGTAAGCGAACAGTCATTAAGGAGAGTTGTTGCAAGACTGGCATGTTACAAAGCGCCGGACCTTGGTAATAGTTGGCCATGTGGCAGGGACTAGTGCTTCCGGGTACTTTTCCTTGTGAATGTGATCTGTTCCATGTCTTCTTCTTCTGATGTGTGTGTTGCCTCCTCTGTCCTTGTTGTTGGTGGTTGTGAAGGGGCAACACACACCTCAGTGTTAGAAGATGTGGAGTCAGACATCCCGGTCGCTGCTCCCTGTGAAGGTCTTAAGGGCAGTACTGCAACAAGGAGGATCTGCTGGTTTTCGAGAATAGCAGCCACATCACGATGGTAGGCAGCCAGGTCGGCCTTGAGGGGTTCAATGTTACATTTGTGCATGCGTTGACAGGATTGCTGTTGTAGGTGTTGGGTCCATTGTATTACAGCTGTGCTGATTTCCTTCTGGGTTTTTTGCTGTTCCTGCAAGATAGATGTTAGGGCTTGCATAGCTGCTGTCTGACCTGCAGATGACATAATGCACGAATGCACCCCCTCAAGGCTGGCTGCCATATTTTCCAGCCCCACCCGCACCTCCTCGGCCAGCTCCTGCTGTACTCCAACTACAGTTCTCTCAAAGCTGGTGCCAGTGTCGTCTGAGTCCTCAGCTGTATTGGAGCTGGCAGGTCTTACAATTGGGGTGGCGGGTGGATCTTCTGCGATGGCTGCTTGTTCTGTGCTCCTCCTTGTGACCGAAGGTAGGGTCTGGAGGGTTTCAAGGACCTTTTGGATAGTCTTCTGGGGAATGTTTGTCAGCTTGTCATCCATGTCATCAGGGTAATCTGGGACAGGCATATCCGCAGAAGATCCATCTTCCTCTGCAATGAAACAGGGTACAATTAGTGTGTCTGTGTTGTGGCATGAGTGATGTGACATGCCTGCCTTGTGATGAATTCACATTGTGATCTTGTTTCGTGCTCATTGCTCCAGTCCTTCAGATGGGCATTCTCCCAGGCCTATGGCCCACCTGCATGCCACATGTATGTTATTGAGTTATTAGATTTGTTGGCATCATATCTTCTAGGTGTTGGTTTTGGCCAAATAGAGAATTGCCACCTTCTTGTCCTACTCAAGCCTCCGTTTACATCCATTCTCATGGTGAGACCTTTCACTGGATGTGGGTGCTCTGATGGCACTGGCAGCACACTTAACAATCTGGACCTGCCCCAATCTCTGATCTTTCACATCCACTTAAATGTATTTGACATGTGGCATATCCTATGCATAGCAATGTTATGTCACAATATGGATGTAGGCATTGGTAATGTGTACTGCTGATGTTGGGGAATGTGTGGTACATTGGATTGCCCTGATTGTCGTAGCAGTGTCCTATTTCCTCCTCTGACTGTGCAGGTGTATTTTAGTGACCAGTTACATGTGGCCCCCCCTCAATGCTGTTGTCTGAGCAGTATGACATTTGGGATGTTACGTTGTTACCCAGGCACAGGATGGACCCTGACATATGCAGCATGGGTATGTCCTTTGTGCTGTGTAGCTCCTATTGTTGTTGAAATTGGCTGATATTTGCAACAACTATGGGCATTGACATTTGACAGTACTGTGGCCTTTGTCTTTTTTCAGGGGATTGTTGAAGTTGCCATCCTCAACCCCCTAATTTAGGTGTGTATGATCCATGGGGAGGTTACTGCCATTGGCTACTTGAGCTGCACACACAGCGGAAGTGGTAGTGGCAACTGTTGTCGCAGTTACATTCCAGTTGTCGGTATGGCTAGAGGTTGCTAACAGGGCCCTAGTTTATGTAGAGGGTATGGTGGCTGACGTGTGCTGGGATGTCAGTTTGACGTTGTGGCCTTCCCTCCAGGCGTGGATTTCCCTTTGCTCCATCGTTGGCATGACAGCATGCCCCCATGGGACTGTTGTTGGTGTAGTGTAATGGTGTGCCCCAGCTTCTGTTTGTGCTGGCCTTGCCCCCATGCCATCCCCCTTTACCCATGCCACTCCATGTATATGATGACTTCCATGCATTTTGTGGTCGGTATCCCCCCGCTTACTGTTAACATTAATGCATTTTAATTCCCCATGCGACTTACCCTGCATGTGCGTTGTCTCCTGGTAGTCTGCGCTGTCCTGTCCTTGAATCCCTGTGACGATCTCCTCAGGGATGACGGCTGCGACCATCTTGTCCATGTGGTCCAGGGCCTCCTGGTGTGCTGGACTCCCACCTCCAGTCTGCAGTGCTGCCTTCCTGTTCCTGGTCATCTTTTCCTTTGTCCTGCGCTTGTAGTCATGCCAGCGTTTCTTGCACTCCATGACTGTTCTGCGTACTTCAGCCACACTGTTGATCTTGTCAACAATTTGTTGCCCTATAGCCTCTCTCCTACTGATTGGCAACTTCGAGGTGACAAACAGTTGGTGCTGGTGTTCCGTCACCTCTTTAACCAGAATTTCCTGCTCCTCTGCACTGAAGCTACACTTTCTTTTCTTCTTATAAGTGTCCTGGTTCTTGTGTGGGTCCTCCTGGCTGGTTCGTGGTCTGTTGTCATCTTCCTGGGGTCTGTAGTGGCATCTGGGATCCATTTTGGCTCTCCTCTGGTGAAATGGCAGTGGCTATTGTGTCAAAAAACGGCGCATATCCGGTTTGCGGGGTCGTAAATCGACCCACAGTCATTTCCGCCGCATTAACGTTGTTTTGCTTTACGACTTGCGGTGTGCCTCAAAAATAATGACTCCCACCTGTGGTTTGCGCCGCCATGCGTCAAGGTATAAATTTGAAGCCCGCACTGTGCACCGAAATGGCATTAGCCGGCGGTGATATTTTTGACGCAAAACTGCGCCGGCGCAGTTTTGCGTCAAAAAGTATAAATATCACCCCAAATGTCCTTCTTCTGGTGGGCGCTAAACTACAGGACTAGTACAGGGGAAAAGGAGAGGATATTACCATTCGCACCATCACAGTCATTGGCCCGCATCCCCACCCTTGCCATGAGGCACATGCACTCACCGTCGTTTCATGCACGCCTCATTCTCACCCCCCCCTATCTTTCATCCACACCACTCCACACAGGCATTGCCCATACAGCATGCTCCCAGTGTACTTACCTGTTTGTCTGGAGGACCGTAGAGTAGCGTGTACTGGGGGAGGACCCCATCCACTAGTTTGTCCAACTCCTCCATGCTGAAGGCAGGGGCCCTTTCCCCAGACACACAAGCCATTGTTTCTTCCAGACTGAGGTCACTGCAGCACTTGCAGTGTAGGTCCTCTCCTGTCGAAGATCAGGTATCAAGTGATTGAACAGAGAGAAAATGGCGGTCACGTCTGCGGCAGTGCGTACCATCACCGCCGGCGTACACCGTCATTGGCTCCTGGGACCCATAAGGTCCAATGTTAACCAATGCAGGATTGCGCTGCGGTCTTCGACTGCCTACCGCGATGGTGTACAACACCAGCGCAGTTACCTCATATCCCCGTGTCCCACTTTACAGGTCAGGCAGCCGCCATTTGATGGGGGCCACATGGCATTATTTTGGACTGCGTCACACATATCTAGGCCTTGCTTAAACATTTATACAGGCATATGTGGATTTGCTAATATTTTCCAATTAAGCTATGTTTACGTACCTCAGAGTTGGTTGACTCTCTGCTCGCTGTTCTCCTCCATAGGCACCATCCACTGGGGCATGTGAGGAGATGGCGGCATCCACCGGTGTACAGACCGCTGGTGGACCTGTCGACAATGGAGGAGCGACATGTGATCATCACCTATAGACTTGATCGTACCACAATCCTGGAACTGTATGCCCAGTTGGAGCCAGACCTGATGTCAGCTATACGCCATCCCACAAAAATCCCCCTCAAGTGCAGGTGCTGTCAGTACTCCATTTCCTAGCAAGTGGGTCTTTTCAAACTACAGTGGCCATAGCATCAGGGATGTCCCAGCCTATGTTTTCCAATGTGTTGTCCAGAGTGTTGTCTGCCCTGCTGAAACACATGCAGATCTACATCGTTTTCCCTCAGGTGGAGGATTTGCCTACAGTGAAAGGTGATTTCTATGCCCTGGGACATATCCCCAACATCATAGGTGCCATTGATGGGACACATGTGGCCTTGGTCCCCCCACGCAGGAGTGAACAGGTGTGCAGAAACCGGAAGAGTTACCATTCCATGAATGTGCAGATGGTGTGTTTGGCAGACCAGTATATCTCCCATGTGAATGTCAAATTTCCTGGCTCAGTGCATGACGCTTACATTTTGAGGAACAGCAGCATCCCTTAAGTGATGGGGCAACTCCAGTGGCACCGTTTGTGGCTATTAGGTGAGGACACGGACCCAATACAGTGTCACTAGGTGTCTGGGTCTGGGGATGTCCCTATGAGTTAGTGTGTGTCTAACAGTTGTCCCTCGACATTTGCAGGTGACTCTGGTTACCCCAACCTGTCAAGGCTACTGACCCCAGTGAGGAATCCCAGGACAATGGCAGAGGAACGCTTCAATGAGGCCCACGGGTGAACTAGGAGGATAATAGAGCGGACCTTCGGCCTCCTGAAGGCCAGGTTCTGGTGCCTCCATATGACAGGTGGTTCCCTATTCTACTCACCAAAGAAGGTGTGCCAGATCATTGTGGCCTGCTGTATGCTTCACAACTTGGCTTTGCGACGACAGGTGCCTTTTCTGCAGAAGGATGGTCCAGATGTAGGTGTTGTGGCAGCTGTGGAGCCTGTGGACAGTGAAGACGAGGAAGCAGAAAAAGAGGACATAGACAACAGGAACACAGTGATCCTGCAATACTTCCAGTGAGACACAGGTAAGAAGACAACACTTGCTGCTACATCTGATTTAATTCTACTACCTATCATCTGTCTGTAATTTTCACCCAGTGTATGGTCACTGAGTTGTCACTTTCCCTTACGATTTCACAGGTGTGGGTTCCACTGTGTGACATCTGCTTTATTTCTGCATGGACTAGAGCTGTGTGACATAGGTATGTTGACATTACATTTGATATAGCATTTTGCCACTGTTATTGCTAATACACATTTTCGAAAGCACAGACAGCCTCCTGATTTTTTTGTGATTCAAGGTGTTTATTTAAGTGCTCAATAGTGGAGGGGGTTGTAAAATGGTGAGGGGTGATGGTGGAGGAATGTCCATGGCAGAGTTCAGTCTATTAGTCTCACAGGTGCATTGTCCAAAGGGGCATAGGAAGGGGAGCTGGGGCAGTTTAAGTATGGACATGGTGACAAAGTGGGACAGAAAGATGACAATCAGGGTGGTCTCATTTCTTGGTAGGGGTCTTGGCATTGTTCTCTGTCTTTGTCCTGGATCTCAGGGACCGCTTGCTGGTGGTTCTCCATCTGCAGGGGGTGGGGTGCTGGTGTGGTGGTCCTGTGGCGTTGCCTCCTGTCCACTAGCGCCGGCGGAGGTGGTGGGCAGTTCATCGTCCAGGCTAGTGTCAGGGACCCCTTGTTGTGCCACAGTGTCCCTCCTGGTGTTCACGAGTTCCTTCAGCATCCCTACGATGGTGCCCAGGGTGGAATTGATGGATTTGAGTTCCTCCCTGAAGCCCAAATACTGTTTCTCCTGCAGCCGCTGGGTCTCCTGAAACTTGGCCAGTACCATTGCCATCGTCTCCTGGGAATGGTGGTAGGCTCCCATGATGTTGGAGAGGGCCTTGTGGAGAGTGGGTTCCCTGGGCCTGTCCTCCCCCTGTCGCACACCAGCCCTCCCAGTTCACCTGTGTTCCTGTGCCTCTGTCCCCTGAACCGTGTGCCCACTACCACTGCCCCCGGGTCCCCTGGTGTTGTTGGGGTGGTGGGTTAGCCTGGGTTCCCTGTAGTGATGGACAAACTGCTGCTTGACGTGTCCTGGGGACAGATGTCTGGGCCCGCTGGGTGGGTGCTGTGCTGGTGTTTCCAGAGGGGGGAAGCTCTAAAGTGGCCTGTGCCAGTGTGAGGGGAACCAACTGTCCCAAGGTCCCAGATGGGCCAGGCTGGTCATCTTGATCCAGTTGGACAGAGCTGCTGTCATCACTGTGGTCCTCTTCTGTGGGTGGAGTGGACATATCTGGACCCTCCTGTCCGGTGACGTTGGGTAGGGGTCCTGTAGGGGGGGAGTAAAGGCATGATTATTGCATCTGTGTGTGCCATGGTGTGCAATGGGTGGGTGACCCTGTACCCCAGTGATTGCATTCTTGTGTAGGACCTGGTGTGATAATGGTTTAGGGGGGTATATGGGTATGTGCAGTGGCCATGCTTTGGTGATGGATGTCCATGATTTGGTGTTACATGCAGGGCTTGGGTTTGGGATGTGTGGTTTGTGATATTGGGACATACGTGAGGAGTTGGAGTGATGGGGGTGAGGGTGAGGGTGGGGGTATGTGATAGCATGCAGGTGGGTGGGGGATGAAGTAGTTAAAGGTTTGACTTACCAGAGTCCATTCCTCCTGCTACTCCTGCGAGGCCCTCAGGATGCAATATAGCCAAGACCTGCTCCTCCCATGTTGTTAGTTCTGGGGAAGGAGGTGGGGGTCCGCTGCCAGTCCTCTGAACTGCAAGGTGGTGTCTTGAGACCACAGAACACACCTTCCCCCGTAGGTCGTTCCGCCTCTTCCTGATGTCATCCCTAGTTCTTGGGCACCAACTAGCTGTACAGAGGACTGGCGGTGGACCCCAAGCTCCTCCTCCACAAGTAACAACATGGGAGGAGCAAGACTTGGCAATCATGCATCCTGAGTGCCTGGCCGGAGTGGGAGGAGGACTGGACTCTGGTAAGTCAACTCTATACTACTCCTACACCCCTACCTGTATGCCATCACACACCGCCACCCTCACCCTCACTGCCATCACTCCACCACTTCCCACACACCCTACCATCACATCTCATTCATCCCAATGCCAAGCCCTGCATGCCATACCAATGCATGGACACCACTCACAGGCCTGCATGGACACTCATCACTACAGCATGCACACTATAGAGAACTAATCATCCCACCATACACCAACATACACAAGTGAAATCTGCCAGTACAAATACAAACAAAGAGGGCAACCCACTGATGCACAATATGTCACACACAGAAACAATAACACAGCATTTACATCACCACAGGTATCCCAGCCAATGTCAGCGGAGAAGAGGTGCCAGCACTATCCAGTCCCCCAACTGAAGAGGCCTTCAGTGATGACAGCAACTCTGATCGCCTGGATCTGGATGACCAACCTGGCTCATTAGGGACCTTTGGACAGTTGGTTACCCAGGCACAGTCACACACCCACCATCACAGAGCCTCTCCCATCATGAAACACCACCACAGCACCCACCCAGCATACCCATACCTCTGTCCCCAGGACACATCAATCAGCAGTGTGTTCCCCACTACAGGGACCCCAGGGCACACCTCACACCCAAGACAATCAGGGATGTGGGGTCAGTGGCAGTGGCAAACAGTTCAGGCGACAGAGGCACAAGACAACAGGGAAACTGGGACACCTGCTGTGTGCCAGGGAGAGGACAGGCCCAGGGAACCAACCCTCCAGGAGGCACTCGCAGAGATGCTGGGAGCCTACCAACATTCCCAGGATACGCTGGGGCAGACCCTGGACAATGTGCAGGAGAACAGGTGGCTGCAGGAGGGACAGTACCAGAGGATCAGGCAGGACTTGCAGGCCATTAACACCACCCTGGTCTCCATAGCAGGGGTGCTGGCAGACATGGCCAACATTATGAGGGAGGCAGTCTCACAACAGTGGGCTACTGCCACTAGCCAGACATCTGAACTGCCTTCCACCTCCACTGCTGCTAGTGGACAGGAGGACCCACCACAGGACCAACAGGCCACCAGCACCCTCCCCCTGCTGAAAGTGAACCACCTTGCAAACATTCCCTGCAATCCAGGCAGAAGCCAGAGACTATTGCCAAGACCCCCGCCAGGAAATGAGACTCTCCTGATTGTTCCCCTTGTGTCCCACTCTGTCAACCTGTCCACCTTCAACTGCCATTGCTGTCCTTCCTATGTCCCCCTTGGACAATGAGTCTGTGCACCAAATAGACTGGAACAACACCATGGACGTTCCTCCATCATCACCCCATCCCAGTGCACTTGCCCCTCTTCTTCTTAGCACTTTAATAAACACCCTTTGAAATAATATAAGTATGGAGTATGTCAAAAAGACCTGTAGTTGGCTGCAGTGATCACACCAGGAGCGATAGTGGGGCACCAACATCTGCAACATGAATTGCCAAAGGGTACAGTGAGTGGGCAGAGACATGGGAAATAACAGCATGCCAGTGCCAAAGATAATCTAAATAATGACAATGAAATGTGAAGTAACACTGTCTTGCCTGTGTGTCATTGGAAGTATTGTCGTATCACTGCCGTTCTGTTATCCACATCTTCATCCTCTGCCTCCTCATCCTCACTGTCCACAGCCTCCTCCTCCTGCAGAAAAGGCCCATGGCGTCTCAAGGCATGGTTGTGCAACATGCACCATGCCACGATTAACTGGCAGACCTTTTTGGGTGAGTAGCACAGGGATCCCCAGTTAGATGGAGGCACCTGAAGCTGGCCTTCAGGATGCCAAAGGTCAGTTTGATTATCCTTCTTGTTTGCCTATGTGCCTCATTGTAATGTTCTTCTGCCCTTGTCCTGGCATTCCTCACAGGGTTCAGTAGCCATGATAGGTTGGGGTAACCTGAGTCACCTGCAAATTCAAGGGACAACATTTAGGCACACACTATCCTATATGGCCCGCCCCATACCCATACACCTACATCTACTGGGTGGGAACCAGGGCCCACCTATTAGCCACATCCGGTGCCTCTGTAGTTGGACCATCACATTTGGGATGCTGCTATTCTTCATGATAAAAGCATCATGCACCGACCCTGGATACTTAGCACTGACATGGGAGATGTATTGGTCTGCCAAGCACACCATCTGTACATTCATGGAGTGGAAACTCTTACGCTTTCTGAACACCTGTTCATTTTGCCGGGGGGAGTGGGACAAATGCAATATGAGTTCCACCAATCGCCCCAATTATGGGGATATGTCCATTGCATAGAAGTCATCCTTCACTGTGGCTAAATCGAACACCTGGGGGAATACAATGTAGCTGCACATGTGTTTAATCAGGGCAGACAACGCTCTTGTCAGCACTACTGTGACATTCCTGCTGCCAAGCCCACTGTCTCTTGGAAAGAACCAGTTGCCAAGAAATGGAGCACGTGTGAGGGGGTGGGTAGATGTCCCCTCGGCGGTGTACAGCTTGTGTGCTGGACCATGTGTGTGTAAATGGTGATGTGAAGTGGTATGGTGGGCCATAAGTGTAACAGGCAGGACGGTCTGACTGATTCCATTACCTGCGTGTATTTCTCTGCAGGTCAGCGCCCATCAAGAGAAGGGTATATGGTGTGCCATCGCCAAGGACATGCAGACCCTGGGGGTCTACGGCAGGTGGAGCACCCACTGTCGGAAACGGTAGGATGGCCTGAGATGCTGGGCATGGACGACGACGAGGCCCAGCTGGAGATGGCCTCCCAACGAGGAAGGGGTGCCCGTCGAACCCTGACCCCCCTGATCACCCGCATACTGGCGGTGGCCCATCCGTAGCTGGATGGAAGCTTGAGGGCATCACAGCAGCCACAAGGGGGTGAGTACAGTGCCCATTATTACAATTTACGCATGGTAGGGGGGTAACCGGGTGGGGGATGTGTGTCAGTGGGTGTCCCTAGGCCATGCCTGACATTGCAGAGTAGGTCCCATGTTTGCAAGTTTCTGAAGTGATAATCCTGATACCTAGCTCATAGGCATCCACAACTGGTCAGGGCTGTGTGGGTCCTAGGTGTGCTGCATTTGGTGGTATGTGCCCTCCCCATTCCTTGGTGGCTAACATTATAACTGGTAGTGCAATGCATAGTGCTTAGGGCTGTTCCCTGTGTGTAAGGGTGTGTGTACGCCAACGGTGGTGTTGGTGCAGCCATTGACCCAGTGTATACTTTGTCTCACCCCCCCTTTTTGTTTTGTCACCCTGTCTTTATGTGCATTTGCATCATCTGGCATTGGAGCAGAGGCACCTGTGATGGAGGGAGCTGCATCCCACAGTACCCAGGAGGCAGAGTCCACGAACGCTGATGGCACCAGTGGGACGGAGGGCAAGGGGAGAACCAAGGCAGAGACTGGAGGGGACAGTTCAGACACAGATACCTCCTCCGATGGGAGCTCCCTGGTGGTGGCGGACACCTCTGTGCTGACCCCAGCTACAGGTACAGCAGCCACCCCTTCATACTAGCACCGCCCTCCCAGAAGCCCCTCAGCAAGTTGCCCGTGCTCACTCACCCAGGAGGGTGGGCATCCGCTCCGTCCCAGGCACCTCAGGCCCTGCCCCAGTTAGCCCTGCTGCCCTGAGTGAGGAGGCTATTGACCTCCTTCGATCTATCTCTGTAAGGCAGTCAACCATTGTGAATGCCATCCAGGGTCTGGCAGCCCAGATGCAGCACACTAATGCATTCCTGGAGGGCATTCACATTGGCTTAGCTGCCCAACAGAGATCAATCCAGGCTCTTACCTCCTCTCTGATGGCAGCCATTGTTCCTGTTTCCACCCTCCAACTTCCTCTTCACAATCCCATTCCCCTCAACCCCAACCTATCCCAAGCACACAGGCAGACGAGCATGCACACAAGACAACACACAAGAGTGGCACAGGCAAACACAAGCACCACACATCATCCCACAGGCACTCACACAAACACCATACAGATGCGGACATACCAACATCCACAATTTCCATTGTCTCCCCCTCCTCCTCCTCCTCATCATCCACCTACCTCCCAGTTCTATCTACACTCACACCTGCATGCACCACATCCTCATCCACTACCAGCATCACCACCACACCTAGCAGAACACACAGCTCCCTGGCAGACACCTCCACAACAGCCATGCACACGTCCTCTGTTTTCTCTCCAACTGTGTCTATCACCCCCCCAAGGTACACAAATGCAAGCACTCAGACACCCAACAGCCATCCACCTCACAAATCCATCCAGCCCATGCACCTGCACCCAAATATAGCAGACAGACACCTCCTACAACCACTCCCTCTTCCTCCACTCCCAAACCTTCTCCCTCTTCCCACCCCAATGTCCCTAAGATGTTTTTCCTCTCCACCATTGACCTCTTCCCTCCCCCTCGCCCCGTCCTTCACGTCTGGCCAGGATGCCAAAAAAACAGGCAAGCACCTCAGCCACTAGGCCACGGACCCCGTAGTCTTCACACCCACTCGTGGTGGGAAAGGATCAAGGGCACATGTCCAGAGGTTGAAGGAGCCTGCACCAGGCAGCCTCAAGAAAAGGGTGCCTGCCCCAGCTGGGGGCCGGAAGACAAGGAGCCTGCCCCAGCTGAGGCCTGGAAGGGCAAGGAGCCTGTCCCAGCTGCTGTCAGGAAGGGCAAGGAGCCAGCCCCAGCTGCTGCCAGGAAGGGCAAGGAGCCTGGCCCAGCTGCTGGCAGGAAGGGGAAGAAGACAGCACCAGCAGGCAGGAAGGACAAGGGACCTGGTACAGGGACTCAGACAGAGCCCCCACCACCAACCATGGTTGTGTAGTCGTTCGAGGCTGCAGGGGATGGGCTGGAGCTTCCGCCCACCACCAGCAGCAGCACCACCACCACCACCAGTGGGCAGCCATCTGAGGCTGCAGGGGATGGGCTGGAGCTTCCCCTCACCACCATCACCAGCAGCAGCAGCAGCACCACTACCACCACTGAGCAGCCATCACCGCTGGCGAATGGTATGTAGTCCTGCCTCCATGGGCTTCTGTGCGGCCTGCCCCCTGCAAATCCAGTGGGTATGACACCCACTTGAGAGACTGTGGCCTTGCACTCCCCAGAATCAAGAGCACAGAGCATGATGCCCCCTCCCGAACCAGTGGGTATAAGACCCACCAACCCAGCCTCCCCAGGATCAAGAGCACAGGGCACGATGCCCCCTCCAGAGCATGTAGGAATGCACCCACTAGAGAGACTGTGGCCTTGCACTCCCCAGGACAGAGCACAGGGCATGTGGCCCCCTCCAGAGCAGGTGGGCAAGTCACCCACTTGAGAGACTGTGGCCTTGCACTCCCCAGGACAGAGCACAGGGCATGTTGCCCCCTCCAGAGCATGTAGGCAAGTCACCCACTTGAGAGACTGTGGCCTTTCACTCCCCAGTGCAGAGCACAGGGCATGTTGCCCCCTCCAGAACCAGTGGTCTTGTTCCATCTGCCAGCTGAGGTGCCCCCCGTTGCCCATTCCCCTGAGGTGCTTGCCTATTTTCCAACTGATGCCCGTGCAGTGTTCTCTCCCTGTTGGTGCAGGTGACAAGTGGGGTCTTGGACTTTGGCCTGTGGCCCACGCACTATGAGGACTGGGCAGTGTCCCTTGAACTGTACATATGTATATACCATTACATCGCATTTTCGTATTTCTAATGTGTTGATAGTATTACACTCACTTTAGCACATTCCTGTTGTCCATGCATTATTCCTCAGGGGTACTGGGTAAAAATGTTTTAGTACTGCAGCTGATTGTGTGTATAGTGTTGGGGGTGTATGTGTGTTGCGTGTGTGTGTCACTTTCTTTTTCCTCCCCCCTTCCCCTGTCTGCTAGGCGGCTGTACTCACTATGCTCGTCTTTGTCATTGTTGGTGTTAGTGTTGGAGCAGGACATAGAAAATCACTGGAAATATTTGCAGCTCAGGCTCCATGGTGGCATGGTTCTTCCCTGTGTCTCCAGAGGTGAGTCATTTGACTTCTGTGCTCTGTTTCCACCAGGCTTTTGATGTCATTGGTACCGCCCCGGAAAAGGTGGCTTTTCCCTGTCTCATAATACGGTGGGTGGAACATTGACTTCCGCCTGGCTGTAGGCAGCTACCGCCGTGGTGGCTTTTGTTTCGGCCCTGGTGGTCGGTGTGGTAAAGTGGCTGTCTATCTGAGTTCTCATCGCCATGGTCATAATTTGGCTTTATTACTGCAACTTTATCACCGACCACTAGGGTTGTAATGAGGGCCATACTGTGAATGTGTTTGTGTCTGTGAATGTGTTTGTCCATTCATGCCTAAGGAGTTTACCCTTCAGAAGCTACATAGGTGTGTCTCACAGTGGCTCACATCTCAGCCAGAGTGCTAGAGCATGTCCCTGTGATGTCAGTAAGCTTGCTTAGTCATTTTAGGGCCTGAGCAGGGTGGTTGGTTGGTCTGCACATTGGGAAATTCAAGTCTGTAATAATGTCCATGTACTTAATGGCTTGTATATGCCACTCGTGGGGAGTATTGACAAATAGGAAAGTTCTAGCTTGATGTTACTGACATGTATGTGACTCAACCATTTGTAATGAAACTTGTGTACATGATCTCTTGATGTGTCTTTTGCATCCATGCAGGTCAACGCCCATCAAAAGAAGGGGATATGGAGAACCATTGCGACAGCTCTCCATATCCATGCCATTGGGGGTCCACAGCCGGCAGAGTGCCCACTGCAGGAAAAGGTGGGAGGACCTGAGACACTGGGCCCAGAAGATCGTGGAGGTTCAGCTGGGGCTTTGCTCCCAACATGGGCGGGGTGCCCGTTAGACCATTCTCCCTCTGATGGCCCATACAAATATGCCCCTTGAAATATGACTGTACATCCCAAGCACAAAAATGACCTTTGGCGGGGGTGGTTTGTGCCCCACTGTAAAATGCCATCTGTGCCCTGCAACATACTGCAATTGAGCAGAAGAACCTACCTGACAAGACAGGATAAGCATGTTTGTGAACTTGAAACAAAATCTTTGGAGATGTGATGCAGTTTGTGAAGCCCAAAACTGCATTTCAGGTCTCTAAAATGGAGGCTCCCTGACCTACTCCACTGGCAATTAGGAACTGCGGCCGGAGGAAGTCATCATGGTGGTAGACGGTTGCAATTGTGGGGGCACATCCACAGGCTAATTGACAGTGGCTGTGGCAGGCCAATTGCTGTGTCACTGGCGGTGTTGACCTCATACCTGGCAGACATGACTGCCATTTTCTGCACATTCACTTCCTTGACTCCTGGCACAGCTGCATTCAAGACCTCCTCTACTGAGCTGCTATGTACCGCCTCTGGGAGCAATCATGCCAAGTCGAGCAAGTGATAGGGCCCTGCTTTCTCTCCAAAGAAGCTGGAGAGGCCAGTAGATCTGGTCCTATCCCGGTATGGATAGCTCTATGGTGCACCAGAGGAGAAGGTAAGTGACTCATCTGCACAGCTTTCGCTGGACTTCATCATCCTTTCCCTCCTCAGAAGCTAGAATGTGCCGCTGTGTGCCACTTAGACTACTCATGTGCCTGTAGATGCAGTTTGTGTGGCAATAATGGGAGGGTTGATTGTCAGGTATTGGTGGCCAGTGCAATATGTTCATTTCACTCCAGAGTAATGTGAGCTAAGTGTGTGTTGCCACAGAGCTTTCTTTACACTTCTGCCCTTGCCAGACTGTTTTTTGAAGGCATATTATCACTCTCTCTGCCCTTCAGGTTACCACACACACCACATGCCAACTAGCTGTTGGCTACATGATGTACTATCATGAATGGAAGTGATGGAAATGGAGTTTCATGTAGGTTCTGTCTGCTCAGCCAGCAGAGAACAGGACCTGTCACCTGTATCTCCCAATATGGGTCCTAGTCTAGGGTGGGTAGAGTCACTGCGGCTATGCAACTGTGGCACTATGCCCACTCCCTGTACTCCAGCAGATCCTGTGATGTGGGTAATATGAAGCTCTTGTATAATATCCTGCCCTGAATACCTCATTACTTTGATTAGATTAGGAATGGGCATAGAGGGATTACACATGCGCACTTAGTATCATTGTCAATGTGTGTCTTTGACTCATGACAGGACCCTTATTCCCACAGCCCTGTTGTCAACTTCACACAGGTCATAGTTGCCCTGTGCGGGTTTATTGCATAACTGACATTCCCACAGTGCAGATAGTGTGTCGATCCCTGGGAGGCAATGATATGTGACTCAGTAGCCTGGACACATAGCAGAAACTGTACAATGCTTTTTTTTTTTATGTGGGTGCCATCTCTGTAGAATGGACACATATGTCCAAAAACATGTTCTGTGCCACAGGTACGTAACACAGAATCACACTCACTGAAGTGTCATTAGTCTGCAGTTTTCATTGCACATGTCCACACACGGAGAAGGTGGATACTTTCTGAGCCCGCCATGCCAGTCCCTCCATTTTTAACCATGTGTGATATTTGAGTTTCTACTCTGATAGTAGCCTGCAGGGGCTGTATGCAATGAGTCACTCTCACACAGTTTGAATGTTTTGGTCCATTCATGCCTAAGGAGTTTACCCTTCAGAAGCCACATAGGTGTGTCTCATAGTGGCTCACATCTCAGCCAGGGTGCTAGAGCATGCCCCACATGTTGTCAGTAAGCTTGCTTAGTCTTTGTAGGGCCTGAGCAGGGTAGTGGGTCGGTCTGCAGATTGGGAAATTCATGTCTGTACTGATGTCCATGTACTTAATGGCTTCTATATGCCACAAGTGGGGAGTATTGACACAAAGGAAAGTTCTAGCTTGATGTTACTGACATGTATGTGACTCAGCCATTTGTGATGAGACTTGTGGACATGATCTCTAGATGTGTCTTTTGCATCCATGCAGGTTAACGCCCATCAAAAGAAGGGGATATTGAGAGCCATTGCCAAGAAAGTGCGGACCCTGGGGGTCCACAGCCGGCACAGCGCCCACTGAAGGAAAAGGAGGAAGAACAGGAGACACTGTGCCCGGAAGGTTGTGGATTCCAAGTTGGGGCTCTACTCCCAATGTGGGCGGGGCGCCCGTGTACTTAGTAGCTTGTATATGCCACAAGTGGGGAGTACTGCCAAAAAGGAAAGTTCTAGCTTGATGTTACTGACATGTATGTGACTCATCCATTTGTGATGAGACTTGTGGACGTGATCTCTTGATGTGCCTTTTGCATCCATTGTCGTAGTTTGGACTCTTGCACTCAGCAAGACTGCTGGTTTAGGGATGACAGTACTTATGCTTGTAGGTGACTATGTCTGTCCTATAACAAGTTGCAACTGTAGTCCCAACCCTTCCGGCTCACTAGCAGTACCTCACCAACAACCCAAACAGTCAAAGGTGATTTGTGGCAGCCTTTACGCATGGACTCAGAAGTATGGCATCTCAGGGAATGTCTTGGTTAAACGGAGATTACCCCTTTCTCACAGATATATTATATCTCAACCAAACACAGGCAATAACAAAGATGCAGCAATGTTTCAATAGTTTTTATTCAACATAATGCGGTAAATCATATTGGCTGCAATGATTAGGATAATGAACAGTACAAGAGATAGAATTGAAAAGACGATTGTCATGATTATGAAGACCCCCCCCATCTTGTATTATCATAGGAAGACATGAAGCGTATCATATGTCCTTGTACCTTCTCTTAATAGGCCTAATCTTCTACCTAGAGGAGAGCTGGGTATGTTAAACCTAATCTGCCAATGCCATGTCCCTGGAAGGAGCCCCCAACCATGGTTACCTTGAATGAGGTCTCGAGCTCAGACATCGGCAGAACACGAAGTCCGGGTCAGTATCAAAGCGATGTGCAGCATCGATAGCAGCAATGGTATCTGGTCGGAATCCCTCTCATTATCTGTCTAAAGTGTGATGTATTTATACAGATCTACTAGGACCCCTTGACATAGGTTGTTCCAAAACAATAGATAACGCTGCATGCTTGGGACAGTAATTTCTAATGTGAGCCCCTATAGTTTGTTTGTTTTTGTTGTATGAGTTGACGCCTTAGCGAGGTGACACTGATAACATAACTCTAAACAAAAAGGGGCTAACTATAAACACAACAGCCATCTTAGAAGATATAATTAAATAAATGGTCTAAGACAGCGCATGCTAAGTAGGTTAAAAGTCACTAGGTGACGGGGGCACGAGTCTGCAAGCCAAAAGCTAAGCTAACTCCCGTTATCCCATTAAAACAAACTAGGATTCAGTCAGAGTCACCAGATCCTCGGGGTCTGCGCAGGTTCCCAACACATCCACTACTGAACAGCTCCAAGACTCTGATAGATAAATCACAGAGGCTAAGAGAGTTCAAGAGGGGAAGAGGGGATTACGAAGGGAAACAGCTGGGAAGGAGACCTGTAGTAAGAAAAAGGTTAGAACACACAATATGAAAATTATATCTCCTGAAATCAATACTAGACTATGATTCTAAGTATAGTCATTCTGAAAACGTGAACAATCTAAGAATTAAGTTTAAAATGACTCAGTTTCAAGATGGCCGGGTACCTGTAAGGGAATCAAGATGGATTAAAAGAAAACTCTCTTATTCAAGTACTTTCCTTTACATGAGAATCAGAAAAACGTTCTGACTAAATTTTAAACCAGTCATATAAATCCTGTTTTTGAGAATGCATACTGGGACCATACAATATTGCATCTAGACACTCTGATCTTCTGTGTACTCTTAAAATGTTTCAACACAAATTGCGCATATTGTAGATTTATATATATATATATATATATATATATATATATATATATATATATATATATAGTAAACACCATAAAAGGATTGTGCACCATGAATAACACAATATGGATTCAGGAAAAACAAATCACATAACTTGTCAACTCGAATATTACATGATAAATATATTAGAACAGTGGCATACAATAAACAACATGAATTAAACTCGAGAGAATCGTGCGTCTTGCCGATTCTTAAGCCACCATGTAAATGTCAAGAAATGGTAGCGCACAATAATTAACAAGATTAAATTATCATGAAACGAATCGCGCGTCTTGCCGATTCGCAAGTCACCCTGCAAATGTCACAAACACTCACGCGCATATTTCACCCGTGCAAAGTACTCTGTCAAATCATAAAATAATTATCCCCAAGAACATGAGAGTTCTCGATAATGGCATCGGGAGGCCAGCCCAACCACCATCTTACCGCCCAGAACAAGGATCTCCAAATGAAGAATGAAATTCAGATGTCTGGAAGATCAAATAGGCCACCGGGACAGGAGCTCAGGAAGTAGCTGCTGCTCTGCACCGGGACCTCTGAATAGTGAGCACCTGGAGCTGGGCTGGCTCCTTTGTACAGAGTCTTGGCCCAGCCCACAACCACACCCAGGCATGTTGCAGAGAAAGTCTCTAGAAGGCCCTGGAAAGGGACCACACCCTAAAACACTCTGAAAGCCTGCAGCAATACATTGCAAATGAACGGCATTTGTAAGCACATGAAAAATAAGTCTTCAGGATTGAACTCTGCACTGCAAAAGGTTAAACAACAACATATCAGCACAATGCATAAATTACGGTGTTTTGAGAGTGCTGGATTTTTGCATTCTAGTCGTCAATAGAGCGCGCACTGCCCTGGTGTTGACAGTACTCCCCTCTCCCAGACGCACTCTAAAGCCTGGTTTGCCTAGATTAAGACGATGAAAGCGTCGCACAAGTACTGGAGCATGAACATCAGATGCGGAAACCCATGAGTTACTTTCAGGACCATAACCTTTCCATGAGATTAGGTACCACAGATTATGCCCTCGTAGTTTAGAATCCAACACTTTCTTAACTTCATGTTCTTCTTCTCCCTGTACTAGAACAGGAGCTGGATGAGGGTGGACCTTTTGGACTGCCCTTTTCTATAGGGAAGTGTGGAACACTGGATGAATCCGTAAGGATCTGGGCAATTGTAGTTTATAGGTTACCGGATTGATTTGCTGAAGGACTGTGTAAGGACCTATAAATTTGGGATTAAAAATGTGCTTCTTCTATAAGTCTATATGTTTTGTGGAACGCCACACTTTGTCACCTGGTTGATATTGCGGTCCCTCACAATGTTTCTTGTCATATTGCCTTTTGTATTTCTGTTTGGCTTTTTCTAAATGCTGTTGAATCAGTTTCTGGGTTTGATGCAAATGCTGAATGGTTTCTGACACAGCTGGAGCAAGATAAATTTCTTGAGGAATTGTGATGGGCAGGGTGTCAGGATGATGGCCAAATAAACCAAAAAAGGGTGTAACACCAATAGAAGTGTGGAATGAGTTATTGTAAGCTAACTCAGCTAACCAGAGCATAGATGTCCAAGAATGAAGTGCCTTTTCAGCGTAGGCACGTAGGTATTGTTTCAAAGTCTGATTTAGTCTCTCCATTTGACCATCTGTTTAAGGATGGTGACTGGTAGATAGCGTAGATGTCACTTGGAGTGTTTTACACCATGCCTTCCAGAAATTGGAGGCAAATTGCGACCCCCGATCGGAGAGGATAACTTTTGGCAGTCCATGATAACGAACCACTCTGTTCAGTAAAATAGTAGCCAGTTCACTAGAAGTGGGCAATTTTTTACAGGCAATGAAATGTCCATATTTCGTGAGACGATCTACTACCACCAGAATTACTGAATGCTGTTGAACCACTGGCAGACCGGTAATAAAGTCTAAAGAAATGTGCTCCCATGGACTACTTGGGGTTGGAAGTGGATGTAACAACCCTTTTGGTTTTGAATGACTTGTTTTAATGCGAGCACAAACTTCGCAGTTGTTTACCATTGCATTTACATCTTTTGTTAGGGTAGGCCACCAAAAATAGCGTTGGATCAGTTCAAGAGTTTTAGGAGTACCTGGGTGACCTGCCGTCGGTATAACATGCAACCAATGAAACACTATCTTGCCAAGTTTGGTAGTGGGTACGAACAAAAGAGCGTCATGTAAGGGTAGTCCTTGCTTGATTGACCTTTTGGGATCTGCTTGGGCCCATGTTTGCCATTTTTCAAAAGTGAAAGATTTGCAAATTTCTTCAAAGAAATCTTCAGTTTCTATGAACATAGAACCTTGTCAGGAGCAATGATAGCTCTGGAGGCTTGAAATGCAGGCAGCGTGGTACACTTGACGAGACAAGGCATCAGCTTTGCGATTATCTTTTATCAGGCCGGAAGGTTACTACAAAATCAAATTCGGCTAAAAACAGCATCCAGCGTAATTGCTGAGGGGTCAAAAGTCTGGCGGAACTCATGAATTGGAGATTACGATGATCAGTACATACTGTGACAGTGTATTTGGCACCCAACAAATGATGTCTCCATTCTTTAAAGGCGTTACGAATTGCCAGAAGCTCTTTTTCAGCAATTACATAGTTCTGTTCGGCTTCGTTCAACTTCTGAGACATATAAGCTACAGGATGAAGTTGACCAGTGTCTTTATTTCATTGTGATAAGACGGCTCCTATTGCTACATCTGAAGCATCAGCTTCCACTATGAAAGGTCGATTCGCATCAGGATGAGTCAAGACTGGGGCAGTGGAGAAAGCTTTCTTCAAAGTCGAGAAGGCTTGATCAGCTTCTGGGGACCATAAAAACTTTTCTTTCTTTCTTAGTAGCTTAGTGATTGGAGCCACTGTCTGGGAGAAATGATTTATGAATCTCTGGTAAAAATTTGCAAACCCCAGGAAACATTGTACATCACGAACAGTCTTTGGGATGGGCCAATCAGATACGGCTTTTACTTTCTTTTCTGCCATCACCATACCTTGAGGGGTAAGAATAACCCCAAAAAACTCAACTGTGGTACCATGAAACTCACACTTGGCTGGTTTGCAATATAAATGGTGCTTTCGAAGGGCTGCAAGAATTTTCTTGACATGTTGGACATGTTTGTTTTCATTGTGAGAGTAGATCAAAATGTCATCGATGTAGACTATGGCAAATATGTCGAGGTACTCCCTAAGAACGTCATTCAAGAAAAATTGAAATGCTGCTGGAGCATTACACAGACCAAAAGGCATGACTGTGTATTCAAAAAGGCCATATCTTATCTTGAACGCTGTTTTCCATTCGTCACCCTCTCTCATTCTGACCAAATGATAAGCAACTCAAAGGTCAAGCTTCGTGTAGATTTTTGCTCTCCTTACTTGTTCCAATAACAACGGAATTAGGGGTAAAGGATATTTATTCTTGATGGTGACTTTGTTCAAACCCCTAAAGTCGATGCAAGTTCGAAGTTCTCCATTAGCTTTGGAACAAAAAACAAAGGCGAAGCTGCAGGAGACTTAGAGGGGCGAATGAAGCCATTCTCCAAAAATTGATCTAGGTATTTTCGTAAATGTTGATTTTCATGTTCTGACAGGGCATATACACGACAGTTGGGAAGTATCGCACCTGGGGCTAGATCAATTTGACAGTCATAAGATCTATGAGGAGATAGAGTCTCTGCTCCTTTCTCATCAAATACATCTTTGTAAGATGAATATTGTTTGGGCAGCTGAATTTCTTTCTCCGTGGTAGTAGCTATGTAAAAGTTACAAACTTTTGGTACTTGAATCTTTTGGAGACATTGTTCGTTACCTAGCTCAGATGAGAACACGATTTTCCGTTCTGCCCAATTGATCTCTGGATTGTGATGAGTTAACCATGGCAAGCCGAGGATAATCCCATATTGGGGAGCATGGATCACGCCAAGAATGATTTTCTCTTTATGTTTCTTTCTTTGATTCTTATCTTCACAAATCATCGACAGGGGGATAGTCTGAAGAGTTACTGGACCTCCAGTCAAGAGTTTTCCATCGACTGCCTGGATGATTTCTGGGGTCTTTCATTTCAGTACATGGGATCCCCCATGCACGAACCAATTGGACATCAACAAAGTTCCCAGTAGCCCCAGAATCGACTAGAGCCTTTTAGAAATAGATCTTTTTCTTGACCTGAACTCTTATTTCGAGTTTAAGATGTCTAGATTGTGAAGGGTCCACGGTGCCACCCAAGAGCAACCCTTCTCTGCATCTTGGGTGTTTTAGTTTTCCAACTCGACTGGTGCATTGGCTGCTACCTTCTGAACTGGACCTTGCTTGTTCTTTGGTTTGATTGGACAATCTTTGGCAAAATGACCCTTCTGCCCACAATAAAGACATTGTCCATTTTTTCTGCGTAGGTCCTTTTCATCTTTGGTCAAAGGTCTTCTGATGGTTCCAATTTCCATCGGTTCCGGCGTTCTCTCTTTCGGAGTTCTTGAGTCTCTGTTATCATGAAAACGGCATGAATATTTTTCAATCTTATTGCGCGTTCCTTTATGTTCTGCTGAACGATGATCAAGCCTCAAGACAAGGTTTATTTATAAGATATCTTTTAGTTCCTCTTTGAGTCCTTTGTAAAACAAGAACGCTTGTTTTTCTTCAGGCCAGGATGTCTCGGCAACCAGACGGTTAAAGTTGGCTAAATACGACACTAGGTCATGATTCCCTTGGCGTAAATCTAATAAATCATGATCTGCTGACTGTGTTACAGTTCTATGATCAAAAACTCTCTCAAACTCACAAACAAAATTTCTCCAGTTGTACAACAAGGGACTATTTTTATGCACAAGAGGAATTGCCCAAGTAGCTGCATCCCCAGCCATATATGATAACAAGAAAGCTACTTTGGACTGGGCATCGGGGAAAGTATGTGGTCTGCAGGTGAAGTGTAGTCCCACTTGAACCAGGAAAGATTGCGCTTTCAAAGGGTCACCTGAGAAACGTTCTGGGGGGGCTAAAGGAATTGCAGAAGGAACATTTACGGAAATGTTTGTCGGATTACTTACAGAAGCCTGAGAAGAAGTATCTGGCCAGGACACACCTGTGGGACTTTGTTCCTTCTTCTCTACCTTAACTTGTAACTGACTCACTCTCTCAGCTAAGCTAGTTGTCAATTCTTTGGATGATACCACCTCTGCCTGGAGCGGGGTGATAGCCTTGACTAACTCGTCCAGCGTGGCCATGCTGAGAACATACACAAACCAGGAGGATAATAATTAGTGGGCACACTATCTGTCAGAGTCACCAGATCCTCAGGGTCTGCGAACGTTCCCAACACGTCCACCACTGAACAGCTCCAAGACTCTGATAGATAAATCACAGAGGCTAAGAGACTTCAAGAGGGGAAGAGGGGATTAGGAAGGGAAACAGCTAGGAAGGAGACTTGTAGTAAGAAAAAGGTTAGAACACACAATATGAAAATTATATCTCCTGAAATCAATACTAGACTATGATTCTAAGCATAGTCATTCTGAAAACATGAACAATCTAAGAATTAAGTTTAAAATGACTAAGTCTCAAGATGGCCGGATACCTGTAAGGGAATCAAGATGGATTAAATGAAAACTTTCTTATTCAAGTACTTTCCTTTACATGAGAATCAGAAAAACGTTCTGAATAAACTAAATTTTTGAGAATGCATACTGGGACCATACAATATTGCATCTAGACACTCTGATCTTCTGTGTACTCTTAAAATGTTTCAACACAAATTGAGCATATTGTAGATTTAGATTTATATATATCTATATATATCTATATATATCTATATATATATATATATATATATATATATATATATATAGTAAACACCATAAAAGGATTGTGCACCATGAATAACACAATATGGATTCAGGAAAAACAAATCACATAACTTGTCAACTCGAATATTACATGATAAATATCTTAGAATAGTGTCATACAATAAACAACATGAATTAAACTCGAGGAGAGAATCGTGCGTCTTGCAGATTTGTAAACCATGATGTAAATGCCAAGAAATAACAGCTCCCAATGAATAACAAGATTAAAGTACAATGAAATGAATCACGCGTCTTTTGCCGATTCTTAATCCACCATGTAAATGTCAAGAAATGGTAGCGCGCAATGAACAACAAGGGTAAAACACCATAAAGCAAATTGCGCATCTTGCCGATTCTTAAGCCACCATGTAAATGCCAAGAAATGGTAGCGCGCAATGAACAACAAAGTTAAAACACCATAAAACGAATCGCGCGTCTTGCCGATTCTTAAGCCACCATGTAAATGTCAAGAAATGGTAGCGCGCAATAATTAACAAGATTAAATTATCATGAAACGAATCGCGCGTCTTGCCGATTCGCAAGTCACCCTGCAAATGTCACAAACACTCACGCGCATATTTCACCCGTGCAAAGTACTCTGTCAAATCATAAAATGATTATGCCCAAGAACATGAGAGTTCTCGATAACGGCGTCGGGGGGCCAGCCCAACCACCGTCTTACCGCCCAGAACAAGGATCTCCAAATGAAGAATGAAATTCAGATGTCTGGAAGATCAAATAGGCCACCGGGACAGGAGCTCAGGAAGTAGCTGCTGCTCTGCACCGGGACCTCTGAATAGTGAGCACCTGGAGCTGGGCTGGCTCCTTTTTATAGAGTCTTGGCCCAGCCCACAACCACACCCAGGCATGTTGCAGGGAAAGTCTCTAGAAGGCCCTGGAAAGGGACCACACCCTAACACACTCTGAAAGCTTGCAGCAATACATTGCAAATGAACAGCATTTGTAATCACATTAAAAATAAGTCTTCAGGATTGAACTCTGCAATGCAAAAGGTTAAACAACAACATATCAGCACAATGCATAAATTACAGTGTTTTGAGAGTGCTGGGTTTTTGCATTCTAGTCGCCAATATAACGTGCCCTGGTGTTGACAGATTCACTACACCATCAAAAGAAGGGGATATGGAGAGCCATTGCCAAGAAAGTGCAAACCCTGGGGGTCCCCAGCCGGCAGAGCGCCCACTGCAGGAAAAGGTGGGAGGACCTGAGACACTGGGCCCGGAAGATCGTGGAGGTTCAGCTGGGGCTCTCCTCATAACGTGGGCGGGGTTCCTGTCTGACCATTTTCCCCCAATGGCCCGCATCCTGGACTTGGCCTCTCTGGAGCGTGATTGGTGTTTGAGGGCAGCACAGCCGCCACAAAGGGGTGAGTGCAGGTCATATTTCTGTCTGTCCCTTTTCCAAGTGATTATGTGAGGTTCTGACATCTCCCCCTGTAAATTAGAGATGAGCCATGTATCACACAGTAGATGAGTGATTGTTTGTGAGGACATGTCATGTGTTGCATACTGATGTGCCCTGCCTATTGTCCCAGGGATCTAGGACACAACTGGGTAGAATCCACAAACCACTTGTTCTGCAGGAACCACATATGGCTGTGTACATTGATCAGTCAGTACTGTCTGTTGTTGTATTGGGTATAATTTCTATGCAACAGACCACTACTTCTACGTTTCCTAGGCCAAAAATAAGTAGGTGATGGGTCACTGTCCTCTGCATTGTGTCTGGTCAAATGTGTATATGGGCATCTGTCACCCAGAAGCTATTTGTTTTCAGCATATGATGGGTGCTGGTGCCTGATGCAGTCTGTAATGTGAAGATGTCCAACATACATGTGACAGGGATTACAATAGTCTTTGGATGCAGCTTATGATCACTACTTTCCCTTGGTAAGTGGGGAATGTCCATTGACTTGATTTATGTTCCATCACTGTTGCCCACATTCCTTATGCCTACATGTCAGCATGTGTCCCTTTCTCTATATCAAATATTTGTGAGCTGCAGTTTCATACATTATGGGATAATTACTGTATTCCCTCACATATATGTGCATGCCAACCTGTGTGTGAAATACTACATTTACAGTGGTGGTACATTTCATGTTGTGCCACAGACAGGAGTATGTCACTATTGTTTATTGGCTGACACATACCCTCACCCGTCATAACATGTCATTTGGCATGTACAATGGCAGTAGCAATAAGGCACATGACAGAGAGGCCTAGAGTTTAGAGCCACACCGTGAATAGCTGTGCCCTTGATGTGGCATCATATGGAACAGTGCACATGTATAATGTGTGAGGTATGTGCCCTGACTGTTGGCATGCATCATGGAGTGACTTGTAGTTAGGTAGAAATCACATGTGCTTGGGTACAAGCATTCATCCACAGACAGACATCTGGTTTTTCATGACTAAAAAGTGGAGAGTGATATAGCTTCAAATTAGGCATCCTGTTGAGGGCCTTCAACAAATACTTGCAAATCTCAGGGCCTCTCCAGCATTCAAGGGTCTAATGGCTTCTGCTGATGCACTCAGAGTATGTAATAGTAAGGGGTACCAGACATATGTGGTGAATACCATTGGGATTGCTGATTCATTGTGTTGTGTATTTTGGGGACATCTCACCCTGACATATTGGACACGATGTCTACAGTGCCGATTTCCATGCCAAACGTGTGGCCTATTTAAGTAACATATATAATACATCCATGATTCTGTTGGGACAAATCTCAATTGGTGAAGTGCACATTGTTGATATATTTCCATAGTGACATGGGTATTTCCATGTCACCTTCTCCAGGATATTGGGATATTGTACTGTTGTCATCAACATGGCATGATTTTAGAGCATCAGTTGTCATTGTTGGGTCATCATGTATGTGTCAGCGAGATGTGTGCATGACCTTGTTTGGGAATCTGTGGAAGTG
This sequence comes from Pleurodeles waltl, assembly GCF_031143425.1. NCBI lineage: Eukaryota > Metazoa > Chordata > Amphibia > Caudata > Salamandridae > Pleurodeles > Pleurodeles waltl. Next base: position 697,106,726 of record NC_090442.1, on the reverse strand, counting down.
CATTGTGTGTTGGCCTACTAATCTATGCCAACAGGTGACTGTGGCTGCTCCATGGGGCAAAGCTTTGAGGGTGACAGTGTCTCCTAATGGTCATTGCGATTGCACAACTTCAGCCATGCAATTGTAGTTGTGTGAGATCCTGATCTTCCTGTGGGCAACTGTAGACCGTTCAGTTGGCATGCATGCATATGGTATGGCAAATGTATGGGCCACTTCGGTGGAGTTTGTTGCTGGGGCCTACTGGACATCATGGTGCTGTATGATAATCAGAGCTGTTGTACAAGTGTGGTCATAGACATGTGATGACCCTATTTCTCTTTGTCTTTGCAGCATCGGCACCTGCAAGTGAAGGAGACGGGGCACAGCCAAGTGGGAAAGCATGTGGCTTTGTGACCTTGGGTGAAGACACTACTGACACAGAGGGACCCAGTGGCCTGGAGAGCGAGGGGAGTGCCACAGGGGAGACCAAAACATCATCATCGTCATCGGTTTCTTCCTTCATTGGACACACCCTAGTGTTGGTGGACCCATTGGGGCATCCCCCAGTACCATTTTTATCCGCCACTTCCTATTCTATCACTGCCCTCCCTGTTGATCCCACCCAGTTGGCTGTGCCCGCTCACCCGAGAGGGTGAACGTCTCCTTTGCCATAGGCACCTCTGCCCCAGCCCCTGTTACCCCTGCTGCCCCCAGTGAGGAGGCTATTGACCTCCTGATAAGTATATCTGTGGGTCAGACAGCTATTGTGAATGTCAGCCAAGGACTGGCAAGTCAACTACAACAGACTAATGCATTCCTGGAAGACATTCATGGTGCAATGTCTGGCCTACAGAGATCTTTTTTGGCTCTGGCCTCCATACCGATGCCAGCCAGTCACCCCTCCCCACCAATCCCCACCCCACCACCCTCTTCCCATACCAAATCCCCCTTCCCGTACCTACCCAAAGCACACAGACAGATCTGCACACATCTGACTCCAAACACAAGAGGAGCGCACTCAAACACAAGCACCACAAAACACATCGGCATGCAAACAAACATCGGCTACCCACAGACACAACAGTCAGAATTTCCCCCTTACCATACCCCAGCATCACATACCACATCCAACATACCCATAGGCACCACACAGTCAGAAACACACCCACCGCACCAATCATACCCACAGACACCACCCCAGCAGACCCCCAGGCATCTACCACAAACACCACACCTGCAGACACATCAGCTACAGCCATCTGCCACTAGAAGCATACAGGCAGTCACCACTCCAACAGCCACACACACATCTACTACTCTAGCCCCAGCACATCCACCTCCCAGTCCTTCACGATACACAAATGTACTCATTCACCCACCCAACAGACACACAGCACACACAAGCATACCTCCCAGAAGCATGCACCCACAACACAGCAGACAACCACTCCCTCGACTTCCAAATCCTGACCCCCTTCTGTTGACCATCTCCATGTCCCTAAGAAGGTTTTTTGTTTAACCTAGCCCTTTCCCTTGTGACATCTACCCTCCTGTCCCAAATCCAAGAGGCCCTCACCCACTTTCCAGTCCCTCCCTTCCACCTCCATGGCCTCCTCTGCCCCTCTGCAAGATCTGGTACCTCACCCCCAGACGAAGCCCATCCCCCAAAAAGAAGGCCACCCCTCCCAAGCCCAAACCTCTCCCTCCCAAATGCGACCTACTACCAACCTCACCCCCAGATAATCCCTGAGGTGCCTGTCTTCCCCGTTGATGCCCCTTCCTATGGAGGTTCCATGGCTGTTGGGAGTCACGTTTGGGCACAACACTGTGCTATTTTTTGGGGTATATATGGACTCGCCAATGACCTTTGGACTTTAAAGATATTCCCAAGTTAATAAACCTAAACAGTTGCTTTGTTTTGGGTACACATTTGTCCTGCAACTCCTTTTCTACCTTTATGTTGCTCCCGATTAATCTTTGAGTTGTGTTCCTAAGGTTGTGTGTGATTCAGCCTGCTTGCTGCTCCATTTGCTGTTGTTTGCAGTATCTGACTTTGTGGGCAGTGCTGGTGTCCATCAAGATAAGGGTATATGTTAACGGCATGGATATGTGGGTGTTAATGCAATGGTGGTGTCATGGCATTGTGTTCTGTTTGGTACGTTGAGTTTTCATCTTGTGCTGTCCAGTGTGAGCATGTATGGTGTTAGACTTTTCACCCTGATAAGGATTATGGAGTTATCGAATGTGTGTCACCCTGAGATTTATTTGTGCAGACATGGAGTGTGTTCAGTTGTGATGCCTTTGTTTGCATTTGCCTGTACAAATGTCCATTTAGCTGTTTGCCCCTTGCAGCTACTTCCTGTAGATGTATGTTCATTGTAGTTGGAGTTGTATATGCTTTTCTGACTTGCACTTCCACATTGTGCAGATGGGCCTGTCATTTGGGTCTAGTACTGTTTGTCCCTGTGACACGTGTAGGGTAGGACCATTGCCTGTGCAAATGTTGTTTGAGGGACGTGTGCAAAGTGATACGTGTACCAGTGCAGCCTCCTTCCCTGAGCACTCCTGATGCCCCTATCCCTAATGTGCAGGTATTGTTGGCATAGTGCTCTGTGTCTATTTGTCTCCCTGACTTTTGTGCATGCTGTTGTCCTTCCATGTAAAGTGGGTGAAGTATGTGTCCATTGAAGGGCTGTTTAGTGGTAGTGGTGTTTATGTTCTGTGCCACATTAATACATATGTGTATTATATGTGATGAGAGTTCATGGCCTGTGTGGAATGTGAGTGTGAGTTATATTAGTATATGTAATGTTTGTGTGTTGTTGGTGATGTGTGAGACAATGTTGTGTAGCCTTCACCATACCTGTGCCTGAGATGTGTGGCTGTGTGTTTTTGTGTAGTATTGCAGTGCATTTTGAGTGACTGGCCTAGATGGGGTGTATTGTTTCTGTGAATGGTTCCATCTTTATGTATGATTTAGACTGGATACCAGATGAGATGTGTGCTTAGTGCCCATAGTGGGACCCCCCATGTGATGTGGATGACGGCACTACAATCTGCTGTTATGGGAAATTACACATGTAGGTGTGTGTACTTACAGTCTGTTGCGCCCAGGGCAGGTTTGATTTTGTGTTCCATCGTGGATCAGCAGCAGTGGCAGGACATGCATGATGGAATCCATGGTGGCTCAGGACATGAATACTGTCCATTTCTGCCTGCTGGGATGTGGTAGTTGGAGCACTACAATCACATTGGAGGTGTGAAACCTTGTAATGTGTCTGGCAGAAACTGTCTTAGCTGGCCTGCTTGTGCTGCCTGGTGACCATGGTGGTCTGCGCTGCCTGGCGGTGCCATTGGAACCGCCAGCTTGACTCATAATACGGTGGTCCGACTTTCATCCCAATGGTGTTGCACCACCACCAACGCAATGGCAGTTGAATCACTGCCAAACTCGTCATGAGGCTCTTAGGTACTCACTTAAAACTTAAAACTTGGCTGAGGGGAATACTCCATCACAAATGTGACGGATGTCCCGTCCACTGTATTACGATCCCATGATAGCCACTGGAGATCATACTACGGCGGATGGAATATCCGTCATGTTTGTGATGGAGTAATCTACCTGCCAAGTTCTAAATCAAGCCCAAAATGTAGACTATAACTGGATTATGCAAAATGATGGTGGTGCATCTTCTCCTACAAGAAATGTGTACATGTAGGCATGTTTTCTCTTCAATGTAATATTATGTATCATTGAAACAAACTTTTTTTATCTGAGCAGTAGAAAAGATAGTGCTAAACAAGAGTGCTCCTGTGCTTCCAAGCAAGGCAAATTGAATACTTGTGGTGAATGGCTTTTTAATAAAATATGAAATGTCTGTAGTTTTCTTTATCATGGAACCTATGTATTTTCTTGGCCATTGGAATTCCTTTGTGCTAAGTAAAATAAACAATGTGCTCATAATTTGTCTTTTATTGCATATTATGCAAGTTATCTTTTCTTGCCACACAGATTACCTTTCCTTTACCACACGATTTGATAACTCTGACCTATTATTTGGCTCTGCCCTGCCCTGGTTTGCAGCTTTGGGAATGAAACTGCTGGAATTTCTGGGGTTAGTGGAAAGAGTGGAGATTCAGTTCCTCGGCTGAAATGCCAATGTTAAAATTACACCAAGCTGTATATGCTCTGCAGCATATTTCCATAGTGCTTGTTGGAAATGGCCCTCTCTGCAGTATCAGATCCCAAATTGTTGCCTTTGTTTATCCACTTTCTGATGAATTTGTTGTTGTTGGCCACAGGACTCTGTGCACTTTACGACTGTTAACCAGTGCTAAAGAGCTTGTGCTCTCTCTCTAAAACATGGTTTGATTGTTATATACTTCATTGGCTTTATTAATTTACTTATAAATCTATAGTAAAGTGCACTACATGTGCCCAGGGCCTGTAAATTAAATGCTTCTAGTGGGCCTGCTGCACTAATTGTGCCACCCACTTATGTAGCCCTTTCAACATGTCTGTCATTGCAGGGCCTGCTCGTGCAGTTTAAACTGCCATGTCCACTTGGCATTTAAAACCCCTTCTCAAGGCTAAAGTGCCCTTTTCTTACATATGCCAACTCTAAGGTAGGACCTAGTAGCATATAGGGCCGGGTGCTATGTAATTGAAAGGGCAGATACACACTTAGGTTTTACTTGTCCTGGTAGCGAAAAACTTTCAAACTAGTTTTTCACTACTGTGAGGCCTACTCCTTTCATAGAATAACATTGGGGATAGCTTTTTACATTTACTAAGCTGTAATTCCTGTCTTGTCAGAGAGGAGGTACATCTGCCATGTTTAGTACCTATGGAATTGAAATGATAAATTATCTTTCATGGTAAAGTCAGATTTATTGTTACAATTTTACAACGCTGCAATTTTTGTGCTCTTAGCCTGAGTGCCTGCAGCATGTCTCCAATACACATCTGAGGTAGGTGACAGCTAGGCATCCCCTCTAAATAGCCACACACAAAGAGAGCTTAGGTGTGACTACAAGGCCATCCACAGCCTGATGGGCCGTCCTGGGTAGAATGGGAGGGAGGAGCTGGACAAAGCCTGACATTTACACTTGAACAGGCTGTGTCCTGTCTCCACACAAAGGACTGCTTGACCTCCTGTAGTGAGTCTGGAGCCAGGGCGGAAAGGGAGGACCTCTGTGCACTTCAAAGCTCTTCTTTGAAGTCTTTCTCACTTCAAGGGCACCACTGGGTATAAGAATTAGACTTTTGACCCTACTAACTCAGTACACTTCTAGACCTGTGGATACTCTGCCAGTAAGAAGGACTGCTGTGCTGCTGAAGGATTGCCATTTTGCAGGACTGCTGCTCTGAAAGAACCACTTTCTTGATGTGCTGACCTGCTGCCCTCCTTGCATGGATGAGAAGGACTGGGCCCACATGAATCCCACACCCATAGTGACTCCAAGGGCCATCTGACTGGTCTCTTGTTTTGTGAAGTTTCAGGGACACAAAAGACTTCCAATTCACCTGCTACAGCACCTGGCCCTGCCATCTATGGGTCTTGCCCTGACAAGTGGTGCCAATCCAGTCCGTGGAAGTGGGTATAAAGTGCTTCTTTAACCATAATCCCCAAATCAGTGGCATTGCACCACTTGGAACCATTGCATCTCCATCAACGCCAACGCCTTGCTGCTGCTGAAAGGATTGAGGAAATTGCATTACTGATAGCGCAGCACATCAGTCTTATTTCTGGAGCATCTCTGACTTTGTGCAGCTCAGTGCCAATGCATTGCCTCCATCTTAAGAATCAACAATGATGTATCACCTCCTCTGCTCCTCACGTCTTCCTTGACGTCGATGCAAACAAGGTACTTTTCAGTGGACCAAGGCAGGCCCCTGTATCTGACCCATGTTCCATTGTAGTCAGTCCTAACTTTCATATTTGATCAAGTGTAGCATGACCAGATAACCCTGATTGGTGCTTTAAGCTTTTAAACAATATAATTCAATGTATTCTTTAATAATTCATATCTCAAGTCCTACTTATTAAATATGTGGTATCATGTGTGGTGTTTTCACGGTTTTACTGTTTAACATGTTGCACCAATACTTTACACTTGCCCCTTAATTTAAGTTTGACTGCTCAGTGCCAAGCTACTAGGGGATGTGCACAGGTTAATTTAGGGTTTGGTTATGACTTACCCTGACTAGAACTGTGGTTCCTGCTTGGACTTTGTGCATACCTTGACCAAAGAGAACCCCAATTTCAAACAGTTTTCATGACCCACTTGTCTAAAAAAGTTCCTCCTGATGTAGTATGGATGGGCCTCCACTTTAAGTTTCTTGTGGGCTGTTGCTCTGTGATACAGACACATAGCAGCTTCTGAAAAGCTTCTTCACTATCAGAAACATTTTAGTTTGGACCACAATATTTGTATTTGCTATGAATCTGAATAGGACTCAGCAAACAAAGAAAAGAACATCACTTAAAAGACAAAAAACTAAATAAGCAGGGATGTGCAAAGTTGGGAAATTGAGAGATTCTAGACCTTACCTAGATCTAGATAATGCGCTGTTGAGCCAAATAGGAATGGTAAGCCATGCCACATGTTTCTCATTTCCTCATCACTAGAAATGCCAGGGTAGAACTTTCAGCAGCAGGGAGATAGCATAGCTGCTGACATTGGTTATTGAGTTTCCCCACTGCCATGTAGGCTATGGCAGTCTTGAGTGACAGTAGATCAAAATTCCCTGCACCTGATGTCCCATCCATGTTGAGTGAGACAGGGAGCTGCAGAGAATGTAGTGAGAAAAGTAAAACTTTGGCTTGGCTAAAATCAGGGAACTTCACCCTTTTTTAAATACAGCTTGACAGTATAGCTATTGCCTGACCTGGTATTTCCCACCCCTTCCCAGTCTCCTCTCCCCTATCTTTCTAAGCTTCACATCAAAACAAGTATTAGAACTAAGTATGTCTTCTACACATTCCCCCTCCAACCCATGTTCTCAGAGAGTTACTTTGTTGGGATCCAATACTCCTTAGTCTAACTGTCCATCATATAGAGGTGTAGTGTACAATGCTGTAGTAATGAATACTTTTAGTTGGATCCTAAGTTGGGTGGAGTTTATGCCTTCAGTTAAGGTGCTATATAACCTTGGGACTACTCCCTTAAAGTTCAGTGTGTTTGTAAGTTAGACCTGTTAGACCTGTCAGCCTTATAATGCTCTTCCTACAACTGTTTTGACTTTGCCCTCCACTTGTTGAAATTTGTTAATGTTGGCCTTAGGGCACAGTGCACTTTACCACTGATAACCAGTGCTGAAGAGCTTGTGCTCACTCCTTAAAACATTAAAAAATTAATCTACACCTGTTTGGCCTATTTAAGTTACTTATAAGTCCCTTGTAAAGTTGTATACCGCATACCCAGGCCCTGTAAATTAAATGCTACTAGTGGGCCAGCAGCACTTATTGTGCCACCCACTTAAGTAGCCCATTAAAACCAGTCATACGCCTGCCATAACAGCCTGCACACAGTTTTAAGCTGGCAATTTGACTTGGCAATATAACCTCCTTGCCAAGCCTTACACTCTCTTTCTTTACATATAAGATACCCCAGATCCTAGGTAGCCCATAGGGGAGGGTGCATTGTAATTAAAAGTTTGGACATGTACCTTTAAGCTCTACATGCCCTATTAGTGGAAAAACATTGTTTTCATTATTATGAGGCATACTTCACCACAAAGTAACTAAACAAACTAAAATTTAGATACCCTATTACATCTAATTAGTATTAACTTTTGATTGGGAAAAGATAAGCATTTCATGTTTGGCACCTGAGAGATTTTAATTAAAAATCTTCTTCAATGATAACATCAGATTTTAAGTTACAGTTTTGAAAATGGCATCATTAGAAAGTTGACATTTTCCTGCTCCAAAGTATTTGGTACCCACAACCTATTCTATGCCACATGACAGATAGGCCTGGGTGTAGAACTGAGCTCCACCGGTGGAGTTTGCCAAATTCGGGCACTTGATGCTACGCAGAGTAGAGTGGAGTTCCAGAATTCCATATTCTGGTGCGGAGCAGGGTTCATGCAAAATTTGTTTTTTGGTTCTCTCACCTGACCAACATAAAATTCTTGGGCTGCTAGCGTGGGCGTGTGCTAGACTTTGCATTCAGTCATGCTGCTTCTGGCCCACGTGCAAGACTTTGCATTTACCCACACTGCTTCTGGCTGAGACTGAGGCCAAAATAGTCCTATTTGCGAGCGTGAATGCACCTGGACAAGCTTTTCTACTTGAGATGCATCTAAATCTAGTAAAAAATAGGTTTTGAGAGGATTTTCTTCTCCAATGCACCCTTCAAGTTGTTTTTTTTTAGTATGAGAAGCCTTTTTGTTTCAAACAGGAAAGAAGTACCCCCGAGACACTAGTACTTCCTGTTCAGCAGGATCCTCCCAGTGCTTTGTCATCTCCTGGTCACTTTTCACTTGGATTTCGAGGTGGAAGGATCACTCTGTTTGTCTCCTGAAAATACATTTGGATTTAAGGAATTTGTTTTTTTGAAATCACACAAGTAAGTTCCAAAACTATTGACTAAGGGTGTTGTTTGTTTGCTTGGGCATGCACCATTATTTCTTTGAACTTGAATTTGATTTTAAACATTTACAGTGGAGAGTAGGCTGGAGTTTAAGCATGGGCCTAGTTAATATTTCTTTTGCATTTCATTGATTTCTTTTCATTCATTTTTCATCTTTTGGAAGAAAATTGTCGCACAGCTGAGTACATTTTCTAAATGTTTGTAACATTTGAAATATTATTTTACTATGTAACGTAGATTTCCAAAGGGCCATCTAGCCAGTAGACTCAGTGCATGAACTAAATGTTTCAGTGGTAATATGTTTTTAAAACTTAATTTAACACAGGGATAGCATTAGAATAAAATATAACTGTTGGTTATTGTTTGCATTTCAGTTTTTTGCATGTTCCAGGGTAATATTTGTTGGCATAGAAGGATGTGTATTTATAGCTGAGTTAATTTTCACGTTTTGCATTGCTCAATCAATGCTAGTGTTTTCTTCAGTGTTAATACCATGCCTCCTAATAGCCAGTATTGTGTGTGTGTGTGTGTGTGTGTACCATTTTTCTCTGTTCCCCATACCATGTGGCGAGGGGCTATTTTGTGTAGTCTATGTCCATAGGCATGCATGTGTTCTTTGTTGTCCATGCCTCCCTGTTCACAGTTGCTATTTGACCATGTGGCTGGCGGTCATTTTCTGTGGACCATTTCAGGGCTCCCAATGTCTCTTTTAAAAAATAATAAAATACTTACCTGTACTTACCTATACTTATCTGGGATGGGGTCCCCCATCCTCCGCTGTCCCTCCGGTGTGGGTGTCCCTGGGGCATGGGGAGGGCACCTGTGGGCTTCTGCCATGGTTTTCCACCATGGAAAAACGCCCACAGGTCCCATAACTCCTGCCCCGACCCAGGCATTAAATAAGCTTTGCACCATTATTTGACCCCTCCTACCTGCCGTGCGCGATTTTAGCACAGGGGGATGAGTATGGCGCTAAGGCCATAGAGGCATTTTTTGCACTGGAACGCCTACCTTGCATCTCATTGACGGATGGTAGGTTTCCACATCCCAAAAATGACTTTAACTCTGTAATTTTGGTGCTAGACGGGTCTAGCGCCAAAGTATAAATATGGAGTTAGTTTTGCACTGAATTTGCATTAAAAGATTACACAAATTTGGCGCAAAACAAGTATAAATATGCCCCATAGTTTCTGAAAATGTATAGGTTTGCTAGGCTTCCCTAGGAGCGGGCTGAACTAGAGGCCAAAATCCACAGCTAGGCACTTTGCAAAAAAGACGTCCATTTTCATTGGAAAATGTGATGTGTTCACATTGTGTTTTAGGGTGCTTCCTGTCTGTGGCACTATGCTTACCCACACAAGTGAGGTACCATTTTTATCTGGAGACTTGGGGGAACACAGAATAGAAGGACAAGTGTTATTGCCCTTTGTCTTTCTCTACATTTTTTCCTTCCAAATGTAAGACAGTGTTTAAAAAATAAGTCTATTTCAGAAATGCCGTGTAATTCACATGCTAGTATGGGGATCCCGGAATTCAGAGATGTGCAAATAACTGGGTATAAGGGAATTTGTGGGACACCTCAGATTCCAGAACTTTGTAGCACTGACATGTGAGGAAAAAGTGTTCTTTTAGCCAAATGTTGAGGTTTGCAAATGATTTTGAGTGATAGAACCCAGTGAGAACCCCATCCTGGAATCCCCTATAAATCTCGTTTTCAAAAATATTCAGGTTTGGTAGGTTTCCCTGAGTACCGGCTGAGCTACAGCCCAAAATCCACAGCTAGGCAGTTTGCAAAAGACTCATCATTTTTAAGGGGAAAAATATGATGTGTCAGTGATGCGTTTTGGGGCATTTCCTGTCGCAGGCACTAGGCCTATCCATAGAAGTGAGGTACCATTTTTATCAGGAGATGTGGGATAACACAGAATAGAAGAACAAGTGTTATTGCCACTTGTCTTTCTCTACATTTCTGCCTTCCAAATATAAGACAGTGTGTAAGAAAGAAGAAATTTTGAGAAATGCCATATAATTCACATGCTAGTATGGGGACCCCTGAAGTCAGAGATGTGCAAATAACCACTGCTTCTAAACATGTGCCTATTTCGGAAATACTTAGGTTTCCTTGATACCTATTTTACACGCTTTATATTTTACCAAATGAATTGCTGTATACTCGGTATACAATAACAATGCATTGCAAGGTGCAGCTCATTTATTGGCTCTGGGTACCTTGGGTGCTTGATGAACCTACAACCCCTATATATCCACACAATCAGAAGGGTCCAGCAGACGTAACGGTATATTGTTTTTAAAAATATGTCATAGCTGGAAAAAGTTACAAAAGAAAATGTTTACCGAAATGGCTGTTTTTTCAACTCCATTTCAGTATTATTTATTTCAACTATTACTTTCTATAGGAAATCTTGAAGGATCTACACAATGACCCCTTGGTGAATTCAGAATTTTGTCTCTTTTTCAGAAATGTTTAGCTGCCCGGGATGCACCATTGGTTTCACACCCATTTCTGTCAATAACTGGAAGGAGGATGAAAGCACAAACAAATGTAAAAATGGGGTATGTCCTAGTAAAGTGTCAAAACTGTGTTGAAAAATTTGATTTTCTGATTCAAGTCTGCCTGTTCCTGAAAGCTGAGAAGATAGTGGTTTTAGCACTGCAAACCCTTTGTTGATGCCATTTGTGGGGCAAAAATCAGATGGTTTGTTCTGCAGCACTTTTCCCCCATTTTTCCCCCCAAAAAACATTTTAGATGTATTTTGGATAATGCCTTGGTCTCCTCAAGGGGGACCCACAAACTCTGGGTACCTCTAGATCACTTAAGATGCTGGAAAAAAATGAACTCCAATTTGGCATGGATAGCTTATGTGGATGAAAAGTTATGGGGGCCTTATCACAAACTACCCAAAATAACCAAAAAAGACTTGGCACAGGGGAAAAGGCCTGGCAGCGAAGGAGTTAAAGGCCCCAGATATGTATTATCGTACTTGCCAATGGTTTGGTGTTGGTTAACCCCTCTGACAAACCATGGGTAAAAAAGATCTACAAGGTGAGAATCCTAGTAAGATTGTCTTAGGAAAGATAGCATTTTGCTTTGCCAACTACTATTTTGCATGCCTTTGTACCTTTATGATTGTAGGCCTGTGGTTGCCTTGTGGGAAAACTAAAGCTTAACACATTAGATATATGATGGTTATGGTGGCAAGCCAATGTTAACCGATGTAGACCTGATTAGTTCACTAAGGAAAGGAATTTCGGACGCCTTATGTATAATTTGTTTATTATGAAATGTCAAAACAAGGGCAGGAGGTCAGATTTGTTTACTATTATTTACTGTTATTTATTATGTAACATATATGTTAAAGCCAATAGGCCTTGAAGGGTGGATTTCTTTTGCACAATGTTATAGCCACATCAACCTCCTGCTCTCCTGGACCCACATCAGCGACGATGATCCCACCAAAGCCATGAACACCATCCACTCTGGCTCACGATCCGACCCCTGCCCGCACCACATCTTCAACAAAGCAAGCTCCATCATTGCCCCCCAACTCCGGATGATCATCAACAGCTCCTTCGAGACCGCTGCCTTCACGGAAAGATGGAAGCACGCCGAGATCAACACCGTAGTCAAGAAACCTATGGTGGACCCAAAGGACCTCAAAAACTACCGGCCCATCTCCTTGCTCCCATTCCCACCGAAGGGCATCGAGAAGATCGTCAACAGGCAACTGACCCACATCCTTGAGGAAAACAACACTCTGGACCCGTCCCAATAAGGTTTTCGCAGCAACCACAGCACCAAGACCGCCCTCATCGCCGCCACCGATGACATCAGGACCCTGCTGGACAAAAGCGGGACCATGGCCCTCATACTCCTGGATCTCTCGGCCGCCTTTGACACCGTCTGCCTCTACACCCTACGCACACGCCTCCATGATGCAGGGATCTGCGACAAAGCCATGGACTGGATCACCTCCTTCCTCACTGGCAGAACCCAGAGAGTCCGACTCCCTCCCTTCCGATCTGAAGCCACCAAGACCATCTGTGGCGTACCCCAAGGACCTTCCCTCAGCCCAACCCTCTTCAACGTCTACATGGCACCGCTCGCCAACATCGGCCGATCTCAAAACCTCAACATCGTCTCATACACCAACGACACCCAGCTGATCCTCTTCCTCACCAAGGACCCCGCCACCCCCAAAACCAACCTCCACAAAGGAATGAAAGCCGTCGCCACCTGGATGGAGAAAAGTCACCTAAAACTGAACTCGGACACAGCACAGGTCCTCATCCTCGATCCCACCCCCTCCGCCTGGAATGACTCCTGGTGGTCGACCAAACTGGGAGCCGCACCGACGCCCACCAACCACGCACGCAACCTGGGTTTATTCCAAGACTTATCGCTCTCCATGACCCAGCAAGTCAACGCCGTCTCATTCTTCTGCTTTAACACCCTCCGCATGCTCCGCAAGATCTACAGGTGGATCCCCACCGAAACCAGAAGGACGGTCGCCCAGGCCCTCATCAGCAGCAGACTGGACTATGGCAACGCTCTCTATGCGGGAACCACGGCCAATCTCCAGAAAAAAATGCAACACATACAGAACGCCTCCGCACGCCTCATCCTCAACATCCCCCGCTGCAGCCACATCACAGCCCACCTGAGAGACCTACACTGGCTCCCCGTCAACAACAAGAGGATCACCTTCAAGCTCCTAACCCACACCCACAAAGCACTCCACAACACTGGATCAGCATACCTCAATGAATGACTAACCTTCTACACCTAGAACCGACAGCTCCGCTCCGCCAACCTCGTCCTCGCCACTGCTCTGCGCATCCACAGGACAACAACTGCCAGCAGATCATTCTCCTACCTCGCGGCCAAGACCTAGAACACCCTCCCCATCCACTTACGGCAGACCAAGCTCCTGCTGACCTTCAGGAGATACCTCAAGACCTGGCTGTTCGAGCAGTAGCAGCTCCCCCAACCCTCTACCCCTCCCTTAAATGCCTTGAGACCCTCGCGGTGAGTAGCATGCTCTCCAAATCTACTGATTGATTGATTGATAGCTTGCATTATGGCATTTTGTTACATGAAATATCACAGTTTACCTTTGTAGGGAAATATTTTGGTGTTGGTTACTCCGGTTAGCGTGCCTGGTCCTTCGTAAGTAAACTTACAAGGGGATGCGTATAGGTCGATTAACTTTTGATTTGCATGGAGTATCTTAGCTATGTAGTAATCAATGACCATCAATAATCAATACATGAATCAACAATCATAAGCAAAACATTAATCATTAGTGAATAGTGTCAACATCTCATGAATAACCACAACTCAATTAAATGTTTTATCAATTTTATTTCCCTATTTGTTACAATACTAAGTCATAAGGTTAATTCAAACTTTATTCAATTCACTCAAGATTAATTCATTAGTGACCACCAAAAACATAACCTAATCAAAACTTTAGAAAACATGCGTTGTAATGCCTCAACATAAGCAAATAAAGAAGAATGTGTTAACATGAATAGCAGAGTTCAGCAAATCAGTCCATCAATCACTTGTCACTGTATATGTCAACGTCTCAAAATCAGAAAACTACCTAACACAGATAAGAATAAGCATGTGGGACTTCATGCGAAAACAATTTAGAACATGAATTTAGAACAACATCTAGCTAGGAGAAAAAGTATGAAACAGCGCAGTTGGTACCTAGAAAGTAAAGTCCCAAAAATCAATCAGTCACATAGTCATAGCTACCTATCCACGGTATGGATCAGCAACAAGTCAGCCTTCGTCTTCAGGTCATCAGGCTCTCAAGAGCATGAGCCCAATGACAGAATCTCGCATCAATTTCTGCAAGGTCTCTCCCCGATCATCTGCCTCTAACGTCTCCCCAACAGTTCTAAGTTTATCCCCTTTGTCACAACATTATATTAAAGTTACCCAGTCCATCCCCTAATTCCTAATTGGTAATTTAATCACCCTATAAGACGCTAGCCAATGACTTTTACTTTAGAACCCTATGAGTTCTAATATTTCGTTGCTCTCAGGTTGTTGATTGGTTCACTGTACGATGTCCTCATCAACCAGGCTTATCAGGTATCAAAAATGTTGCATCTTCTTCTCCAGTCAGTGTCTCTATTGTTCGAGTCCTGGGAAAGTACATCTCGTCTGATTTATACAAATTTGATCCCCTCATCTCCTGTCCATCGGTTAATTGCAGAATATTCTAGCTAAGCAAATTTTATTAACATAGGTGGTCAGGGTCAGTTTAACGCATCAGCTTTTGTACATTGCACGATTATTCTGCTTCTGCATGAGGCCTGGCAAAACTAGGCCACATCTTCGGCTAAGTTAACTCTACAATATAATGCAAAACATACGTTAGACATTTCAATATGACATATTATTACATTTTTATTACGCATTTTCAATATTTCATGCGGTTTTTAATCATTTTAGTATAACTCGTGCAAGCTGATGGCCAATCTCCGTGGGCACATTTTCAAACATGCACATTACTTTTCAAAATAAATTTTCCTCCACATTTTATTATTATTATTCAAAATGCAGAAATACTCATTAATAATTTTCAGCACTCCCTATGACAAACAGTAGGGGTAGAAGATTTGCACTGTAATAGTTTGTGATACAATCTCTCTAGAAGGCTTGACACTCTTAGCTGTCTACCAAGATTTTGGAATAAAGTTACAATTAAATAATATAAACATCCGTATGAATAAACTTTTATCTGGGTACGGTAGACACTCTAGATACATAGAGGACCTTTGGGTCGGCCCTCTTCTGCCACTGATCTGTCGGAGTATCATTTACCCTCTACTATGACAGTGTACTGCATAGGGTAATAGTACACCCACATTAGTCATTGGCTCTCTTTCCCTGTGAATGGTGCTATACTATTTACTGATCACATATTCACATCAACATGAAAATGAGTTCCATTCAGTATCAGGACTGGCTTGTGAGCAATATAGTTTTCAATGTTCTCTTTTTATATTCCCCGTTTCATTTCTTTGCTTCTTCTCTTTTTATTTTCATTTTTCCTGAGAGGATACTATAACTCACCAGGCAGCAGTGCTAGGCTGCTTGCTTGGCCCTCATTTAATATGCTGTGCTCTGCATCCTGCTTAGCCAACCCTGTAAACCAGGTGACCAATATGGAATGCTGTTGCCGATAGTGTATCATTGTTTTACCATTTCAAGATGGCCAACATATTGGTTCTAAACATGGTGATCATGCAGGAACTTTAAAACAATGATGGACTATGTACAATACCACTGCAAGACAGACAACCTATGCTATGTATAATTTTGTTATTTCAAGTATATGCCTGCCCTGTTCAGATGGCAGCATGTTTTCTTTGTTCTACTTGTATTCTTTTAATTTATTTTCCATGTTTTGTGGAATTATAGGAAGAATGCGAGAATGAGTAAGTGGATTTAATGGATTTACGAATGTAAAGATGACAAGGCTTTTTCAGTTGCGGCAGCCAAGTTGTGGAATTCTCTACCGTTACATATTAGGAAGTTGGAAGCTTTCTTGCCATTATGGAAACAGCTTAAAACCTGGCTTTTTGCCCAATAACCTGCCCCTGTTCTCATTACCTTAGTGCAATCACTTTCTCTTCTCACTGGCAGCGTTTGGCCGGAATGCGCTTTATAAATATAAATATAAATATAAATACAAATAAAGATGAGCGAAAGAGTGCATGTATGATAATTAAAGTGCCTCAATGGCATAAAAGCCATTTTCCTTCAAAAAGTCAGACTTACTGGAATTGGCGCTGCTTGTTTCACAAAAGATGGTGGTACAAGTCACCCAGTAACAGTATCCGGTGCGAGAGCTCACAGTTCAGCGCCCTTTGTGGTATTAAGGTGATACCTTTGTAGCTCCTAAACCAAGAAGGAATTCATATTTAGATTCTGGGTGTACACCAAAAGTTAGTCGTCAAAGTACTTCAAAGAAACACATTTCAATATTGAGCATCTGAACCATATCACATATGGTGTAAATATGTTCAGTGAGAAATAAATACATAGCTTGAAAGGCACAGGTGCGCCAAATAATTGAATTGGTTAGTATCCATCCCGAGACAGACCAGCAACATACAAAAAAAACAAAACCTTGCCTTCACTGAGAAGCGTGCGGTTATAACACTTGCAAAGTAAATAAAGAATGCTTCAGTTTCTGTTTCCGGAGGTGGTTAACCCATGGGACATCTTAGCAACTAGTCTCCGGAGTCAGTGCTCCACTAAGTAATAACTGTCTGAGTTTCGTGCCGTGTCAATGCTCTTTCTCTGGCGAGTGCACCAGGCCCTCACTTACAAAACAGAGGTTAAAAAGGTTCGACGTCTACTCCCAAATATTTATCTCAAGATTTGAAGTACATTTCTGACTTGCTGGCGATTCATAAAGAATTTTCGGATTACACTCCCGGGATGTCAGTCCGAGATCGAGGAGTACCCCTTCTGGGCCATTGATGTCATAAGGATTTGAAAATATGCATGTTCTTACGATTCAGCAAAGCCCCAGTGCACATTTTAGTTATTTCCTTTCATTTTAGGTATTTTTTATGAATCAATATTTATTTGTACTTGTAATATTTTAGTTATATTCTTTCCATTTAGTTACTTGCTTTTTCACAGTAGAATTATTTCTCACTGTTGGCACACCCTTTATCCCATTAGCCTATGAAATTGGGGACATCCTCTAATGTGCACCCAAAAAGCGCTCCTACTTTTCACAAGTGTAGCTTTACATGTATTTCCATTGTCAAAAGGTTCCAGCAACACGATTGTGAAGATCCCAGTGCTAGAAAGTAGGAGTATCACACGGGATCCCACTTCCGGCGACTATTTGTGGGCTCGCTCACTGAGGGAAACGCACTGAAATTATCCTGTGTCATTTTCCTACACCAGGTCATAATTTAACAGCAGCCACATGTTGTCTACTTTTAGGGCCAGATGTATCAAAATGTTTTGCATTTGCAAATGGTGCGAATCGCAAAACTCGTCCGTTTGCGAATGCAAAAGGCCCCCTGCGATGTATGAAAGGCATTCGCAGTGTGAAAATATGGATTTGCTAAATTAGCAACATTTTTGCGAACATTACCTGGTTTTGCATGTCGTAAACAGCATATCACAAAAGGCGACATGATTTACCGAATTGCTATTTGCGAGATGCAAACTGCGACAAAGTTTTGTGACTCCCAGATAGTGATCCGCAAAATCCTGGCGCAATTTGCCATACGCTGATTGAAACACGCAAAACCATGTCGCAATGCGATGATCAAAAAAATCACAAAGTGTGAATATTTGCAGAATTGCCTTTTGCATATGCAATTTACCACAAACTGAAATCAGGTGGTAACCAGGTGCAACCTATATAAAGAGGCCCAGAATGACTCAGCCATTTTTCCACAATGGCTGCACTCTACGTGAAGACGAGGAGAATAAGGATCTTGGCAGGATTGAGGAGAGGGAGGAGGAGACAGGAGAGCAATTTCAGAGTGTGCATAACCCTATTTGACCAGACAGAGGAGAAAACCTATGAGAAGTACAGGTTAAACTCAGTCAGGATATTTGACCTGATAGCTGATATACAACCCCTCCTCAGCACACCATACACAGGACCAATAGCATACCCACCCATGTGCAGGTATTATGCTCCCTGCACCTATTAGCCTCAGGGATCTATCAAGAGGTCATAGCAGCAGCAGTTGGAGGGGGTCTCACAGAGTGCCCTCTCACGCTTCTTCAATGCATTTCTGAATGCCATGCTGAGCAAAATACATGAGCACGTAAGATTCCCCAACACCCCACATAAATTACAACAAACAAAAATCAATGGGACACTTGTTGCAATCTGCCCACCATCGGCCACCGAGTATGTGTATCGCAACCGTAAGAACCATCAATTCATGAACATACAGGTGACTAGCAATGCCTCTAACATCATTACCGATCTCGTGACCAGATACCTAGGTAGCACACATGACTCATACATCTTTCGCCACAGCAGGATTCACACATGACTGCTAGCTGGGGAGTTTGGTGAAGGATACCTACTGGGTAAAGTAATAGTTGACAATGTTGCATTGAAGTTATTGTGACTGCAGATTTCAACAGTACTCATTTGACCCTCTGTTCATTCCAGGAGACAGTGCCTACGCAGTGCGTACCTATATACTGGTGCCCTACCTGAACCCTGCAACGCCTGCAGAGAGGAGATGCAATGCTGCACACAGGGCAACCTGCAGTTTGGTGGAGCCGACTTTCAGTCTGCTGAAGGGCTGCTGAAGGCGCATCCATAAGAGTGGAGGGGCACTACAGTACAGCCCAGAGACAACTTGAAAAATTGTGGCCACATGTGCAAAGTTGCACAACATTGCAACGAGAAGGGGCATACCAGTTGAACCAATGGAGCCTGACTCAGATGAAGATGGTGATTCCGTACCACCCCATTACCCAGTAGACAGGACCAGTGCAGCAGAGGGCAGGCAAAGACGTGATGAAATCATGCACAACCATTTCTGATGTAAGTAATGACAACATCAATATTATGTATTTCTGTAGTTAGCAAATTTATTACCTTGGCTTCAGGTAACGTATGTGTCAATAGGACATAGCCATGAACCATAGGCTAACATGTGCGAATAACAGTGTCACACTATTAGCATCATAGTATAACTGTACAGCTACATGTTACAGTAGTCCCCTGTAGGCCTTAACATTACTTCCTATGTCCGCACACTCCATTTGAGTGCTCCATGGCCTCACTGGCACCTCTTGTAGCGGGTTCACATGCAGTATTGTGTCTGGTACTGCGACGCCTAGTATCCATCACAGGGGCTGTAAGACTGCTGAGGCTAGAGAACTCCTCACTATCCCCACCACCAAGTTCACTGTTTGCAGCACTGTGTGCCTTCTGCATTGCATCCAGGACATTGGTTATTTGCACCAATCCCTGTGCAATGTCCCGACTGCAGTGTGCCATGTCCACCTGTATGCCCATAGGACGTCTTGAAATCAAGGCAGTTGACCTAGCAAGCCGATTGACCGATCTGCAGAAACCATCAAACCTTCCCATAAATTGGTGATGGCGCCTACAGTGGCTGACAAGCTCCTGCGGAATCTCAGTGCAGAGGTCCCTAATGGCATTTGTCAACTCCTTTGTGTTTGCGGCTGCTGTGTGCTGTCCTTCATTCAGAGACTCCAACTGCTTGTTCATTGTGCCCATGTTCTGATTGATTGAGAACAACTGCCTGTGCATTGACCTCATGTGTTTGCATTGCAGGTGCTGCACTTTCAGCATGGAAGCTTCCAGACTGGCAAAGATTGGTGGGCCCTCTCCTTCCTCTGTGCACTGTCTGCCTGCATCGTGACACCTCCTGAGGGGAATTGACTGACGCAGGGACTGCTGGGAGGTGGTGTGGGGACTTCATACTGCATCTCATCTGAATCCAGGTTGTACTCTGGGAGAGGTAACACCCTTGTCCTGCGTAAAGTTGGTGCAATACTGAAAGACTCACTTGTGTTGGAGTCAGACTGTGGCTGTGTTTCAACATCCCCCACATTTCCACCTTCTGCTGCAGCAGGGCCAAGGACACCTGCGATGACAATGTGCAGCAGGTCATTAATGTATATATCACAAGAAGTTGCACAATAGTAAATATTGTACTCTGACATCGTATCACTGTGACTTGTGTGTGTTGTTTCTCTATGTGGCTGAACACCAACTTGCTTATAATGTGGTATTTTGACCTTAGGGTTGTGGACTAACACTCCCACAAGGCATAGTTGCATTGTATGTAAGATGTGGCATGGACTATTAATCACAATGAATCTAAGTGACACCTCTTTCCTAGGGGGCATTTGTACATGCACATATGGGGATACACATCATTGCTGGCCTTACCTTTGCTGGTGCTGGGTGTCCCTTAGGTGTCAATGTCAGTAACACCACTGACATCATCCCGGAAGCAGTGTGGACTCTACCATGTCTTCCATTGGTGTGGACGGTGTCTGAATGGGTGGTCCTCCTCCGGTGCTCCTTGGCTCCTTCAGCCTGCTGGCTACCCTTTCTTTGGCACAGGAACACAGGTGATACCATCTCTTGCATATCCCCTCCACAGAGTGCTGTGCAACACCCACTGTGCATATTTTGGTCTGGATTTCCAATCACAGTTTACTTTTCTCACTTTCAGGTACCTGCAGTGAGTGCTTCCCAAACAGTTTGTCATGGTTCCTGACAACCTCCTCAGTGAGCACCTCCAATTCCTGCTCACTGAATTTGAGCTTGCGCTTCCTGTCTCCCTTGTCCTTTATTTTCCCATCATTGGCCATTTTGCAGTTTGGTACTGGCAGGCTCACTAAGCTGGCTCCCTAGTGCTGAGCTGTGTCTCCCTGCCTGCTCCTCTGGGTGTGGCTCCTGGAAACAGCATGGACTTCCTGGTTGTGATGTCATCATCCTGTTCCCGTTTGCCATTTTCATAATTTGCGATTTTCAATTACTGAATCGTTATTGATTTGCGATTCGGTATTTGCTAATTGCAAATTGCATTTGTAAATTTTAAGAAATTGCAATTACCGACTTGCAATTTTGATACATCCCATTTTGCATTTCTAAAATAGCGATTTCTTAAAATTTGCTTCTTAAGAAATGCAAACTGAGAGCTTGATACATCTGGCCCTTAGTTCGGAGCAGCAACGTGCAGGCAGCAAGGGGGTGTTCTTATTTATGCTTTCAGCTAGTCCCAAAACAGAGGCCTAATTTAACCCCTTCGCTTCCAGGCCTTTCTCCCCTCAGTTGCCAGGCCTTTTTTTGGCTATTTGGGACAGTTCCCGCTTAGGCCCTCATAACTTTTTGTCCACGTAAGATACACATGCCAAATTTGTATCCTTTTTTACCAACATCCTAGGGATTCTAGAGGTATCCAGAGTTTGTGTGTTCCCCTGAAGGAGACCAAGAAATTAGCCAAAATATAGTGAATTAGTTTTTTTTTCTAAATAGGACAAAAGGCTGCAGAAGAAGGCTTGTGGTATCTTCCCTGAAAATGGCATCAACAAAGCATTTGCAGTGCTAAAATCACCATCTTCCCAGCTTTCAGGAACAGGCAGACGTGCATTAGAGAACCACATTGTTCAACACAATTTTGGCATTTTACTGGGACATACCCCATTTTTACTATTTCTTGTGCTTTTAGCCTCCTTCCAGTTAGTGACAGAAATGGGTGTGAAACCAATGCTGTATCCTGGGCAGCTAAACATTTCTGAAAAGTAGATAACATTCTGAATTCAGCAAGGGGTCATTTGTGTATATTCTTTAAGGTTTTCCTACAGAAAATAACAACTGAAATAAAAAATATTGAAATTGAGGTGAACAAAACAGCCATTTTTCTCCACGTTTTACTCTAACTTTTTCCTGCGATGTCAGATTTTTGAAAGCAATATACTGTTACGTCTGCTAGACTCTTCTGGTTGTGGGGATATATAGGGCTTGTAGGTTCATCAAGAACCCTAGGTACGCAGAGCAAATAAATGAACTGCACCTTGCAATGGGTTTTCATTGTATACCGCGTATACAGCAATTCCTTTGTTGAGATATAAAGAGTAAAAAATAGGTATCAAGGAAACCTTTGTAATTCCAAAATGGCCACATGATACGGTGTTGAGAAGCAGTGGTTATTTGCACATCTCTGAATTTCGGGGTGCCCATACTAGCATGTGAGTTACAGGGCATTTCTCAAATAGATGTCTTTTTTACACACTGTCTTACATTTTGAAGGAAAAAATGTAGAGAAAGACAAGGGGCAATAACACTTGTTTTGCTATTCTGTGTTCCCCCAAGTCTCTTGAAAAAAATGGTACCTCACTTGCATGGGTAGGCCTAATGCCCGTGACAGGAAAGGCAACATGGACACATCACTTTTTACATAGAAAACTGACTTGTAGTTTGGGAAGTGCCTAGCTGTGGATTTTGATCTCTAGCTCAGCCAGTGCGACTAGTGCCCATGACAGGAAATGCTCCAAAACACAATGTGAACACATCACATTTAACCAAAGAAAACGGAGCTGACTTTTACAAAGTGCCTAGCTGTGGATTTTGGCCTCTAGCTCAGGCAGCACCTAGGGAAACCTACCAAAACTGTGCCTTTCTGAAAATGAGACACCTAGGGGAATCCAGTATGGGGTGACTTGTGGGGCTCTCACAAGGTTATGTTACCAAGAATCCTTTGCAAACCTCAAAATGTGCTCAAAAAATGCTTTTTCCTCACATTCTGGTGACAGAAAGTTCTGGAATCTGAGAGGAGCCACAGATTTCCATCCACCCAGAGTTCCCCCAAGTCTCCCAATGCAAATGGTACCTCACTTGTGTGGGTAGGCCTAGTCTCCGTGAAAGGAAATGCCCCAAAACATCTGGACACATCCAAATTATCAAATATTAAACTTGTTTTTTGTCGGGGGAGGGGACACCTGCGTTTTTGGTCCTGGGCTCAGAAGCTATATAGGAAAACCTACCAAACCCAAACATTTCTGAAAACTAGACACCCAAGGAAGTCCAGAGAGGTGTGACTTGCATGGATCCCCCAGTGTTTCCTTACCCAGAATCCTCAGCAAAGCTCAAGTTTAGCATTTCTATTTTTAAAAAACCTGCTGAAACACACAATGGTGAAAAGGTTTTGCACCAAGACCTACCTTAACTTACCACGAATAACATGAAATACTAACCAAATATAATTGTTTTCCAGGCCTTTAACCGTACCTAGTTGACAATTTTACTCAAGCTCTAGCCTTGCAGTTTTAGAATAAAAGAGGAGGAATCCTTTTTGCTTTGTTCCAATTAGAACAACTTTATTTGCATATTTTTAGTGCTGCTAGCAAAAGAGCAAATTGATCTTGTATTTAGTGTCATACTTTGTAAGGGTTTGCAACACAGCAAACAAACAATATTCTGATTTTGTGACAGAAAACTAATTGTATTCCATTTTTAGTTAAATATTAGACTATGTTTAAATCAACAATTATTTACTCTGTTCTCTTTTTTGTAAAAATCACACAGAGCAAAGTAACGTAACCGCATCTGTAAAATAAAGTCTTCTCTAATGTTCAGCCTAGTGCAACAACCCAACATTTAAACAAAAAAAATCACACATTCTTTCACATACCAATATTTCTTAAAGCTAGTAAGCTGGACATCTTTAAGCCCTTTTATTCTAGCAGCCAACTTACAACATGCCTAGTGATATATGTTCAATGGAATGATGTACAACATCATCAAAGGAGATTATATATATATATATATGAAGCAATCAGTCAAATCATCTGACACGGTGCACTCCTCTACCGGTGCTATCTAGTAGTGGGTAGACCAGTCTCCCTCAAAGTATAATTCCAAAGATAAAAAAACACTGCACACCGGTCTCCTGTACATAGTTGCTTCCAATTTCTTTCGCATGTGATCTATAGTATATGGACTATATATTTAGACATTTATACAGTTTATTAATAATTATATGAATTGCTCACATTAATTTTGATCACTGTAGCACAGTATTAGTTGTAAAATATATCTCAATTTTTCACTTTTTTGATGCTGTACTACGTGTCCCGGAATACCTCATTATGGGCAGAACGTGATGTAGGATTTAATGAACATTAACAAGGGACTCATCAACCATGACCAAGGCTCTTCGGAGTTGAAATGCAGTTGTGTTTGTTGGGTTTGTTGGTGTGAATAAAGTCTGTGAATTTTGCAGGAGATCGGTGTGTAGCAGTTTTGTACCTTTGGAGTTATATATATAGTAGGTAATATATTTATATATCTATATCTATATATATATATATAAAACCATATTACCTACTGGCAAGCACCAAAAGGTAGTTATAGTAAGGACTATGTTTCCATAGGAAAAGCATTTTTTGTCTTGCCTATGTCTTTGGTGCCATTTGACAAATCTTCACGTAATGTTTAAAAAAAAGTGTGCCTGTCATTCTTGTTGTGCATAGAAAGTTTCGAAGGTGATCCATCAATCGGGGACCTGAGTAAAAGAGGGGGTTAAAAAGAGTGCATTTCCCATATTAATTCCCATGGTAGTTTTGAACTTGATTATGGCCCGAACTGTTGGACGGAATTATACCAAATTTGGCAGAAAGCTAAATTTTGTTCTGCAGATGCCGCTTTTTGTTATTTGGTGTAAATCAGTTCAGTAGTTTGAGATATCAAAGGGAAAATAAATTTGAATATCTAGGGCTGCGGATCCGTTGCAACATTTTCATGATGATCACGGGCGTATTCGCGAATGCTCGCTCCACTACTAATGCTGTGATTGGCTGCCTGCAACCTGGGCAGAAACTTGCTGCTGCAATTTTAGCTCATGGAACATGATCCCCAGGGCTGGAAAATAAAATAAAAAGAGGCATAAGGGATCAGGGTGGAGATACCCTGACCCCAGGGATGTGATATAGGAGCCTTTGAGGGTCAAATTATGAGGTGAAAATGTATTTTTCATCATGCGCAATATTCGCCAATACATAGTGACACTCAGTGAAGTCCTCCCATAATTTCGCAACAAATTTGCAAATATCGGCAACATTTGACAAAAAAACATTCACAAACTCATTCATACACTAAATCATTCATAGAAGCACTCAGACAATTATGCACAGACCCACTCAGAGACTCACACACCCACTCACAGACCCACTCAGATACTTACAGACCCACTCAGAAACTGATGCACCCAGTCACAGACCCAGACACTAATGCACCCAGTCACAGACCCACTCAGACAGACACTCATACACCCACTCACAGACCCACTCAGACATTGATGCACCCAGTCTGAGACCCGCTCAGACACTCATACACCCACTCACAGACCCACTCAGACACTCATGCACCCACTCACAGACCCACAAGGACACACACTCACAGAGACATTCTCACACCCACTCTCACACCCAGAGACACCCTCTCACACCTTCTCTCACACCCAGACACTCTCACACCCATAGACACCCTCTCACACCTATTCTCACATTCAGAGAGACAGACCCCACGGACAACTCCCACCTTCAACCGTGAACGAGATTGGGTAGTTGTGGATGTTGGCCACAGGCTAGCCCCTGCGGCCAACCTCCACCACGCAAGACCAAAGTCTGTGTGAGGCAGTAGTTGGATTAATGTATAGTAGTTCAAATTACTTTAAGTTAAAAAAAACACATCGAAATGTACTGAAAAAAAACAAAGGTTACATGCATGTTATAGTTCGGTTCTGATTTTACTCCTACAAAACCATAGAAATTCAGCAGTTATAGTTAGAGTTATTTTAAGTAACTATAAGGCGTGCCCTAAGGTAACTGTAACTTGTGCCCTTGCCGTGCACTGCTAGTTACCCCAGATATTACAGCACTCATGGCAACTTTTATAATGTCAATAAAAATATCAATGAAACATTAGCAGGCAAATAATTGAAGAAAAAACTGTGCATGGTGGGGGTGGGAGTAATAGTTTTTTCAGAAATAACTCTAACTATAACTGCTGACTTTTTATGGTTTTATACAAGTAAATTCAGAACCTAACTATTAATCCTCTGTAACCTATGTTTTTTTAAGTGAATCCATAAATATATATATATACATACATATATATCTATATCAAAATATAGATAGATAGATAGATATATAGACAGATAAAACAGCAACAAATCCCCAATGGAAGGATCACTCAGACTGTCCTACGTCACAAATGCACAGTGTTTATTAGGACAAGTCGGTCCTCGACAATGCATTTTTTCTGCCTTAACCTTGAACACGGTCAAGGAATGGAAACTGACAGGACCATTACATACACATGGTCACTGCCAGTGACAAAGGACCACAATTGAAATGTATTGCAGTACACATACGAGAGTGACAGCCATTTTAACAAGTGCAGTGATGTCCGTGAGTTATTCATGGAAATAGCAATACAAAAATAATGAATACATTAATATATAACAATTTGGTGTCAGAGGTCCAGTACCAAAATTGACAAAAATTAACAACTGACAAAAGTAACTATGTGCAGTAATGAAAATGAAGGGTTTACATATTTGGCAATATTCAAATTCCTCAATAAATGCACATGTTCACTTTTGTAATATGTGTAGTATTGTAATATGTGTATATCATAACAAGTCAAGGCACATTATAGCAGGATAATGTAATCACTGGGAATCCTGACTGCGATAATGTAGTGAAAACAAATTATGCTTGTGTTTGATATCTTCTGTGTTCCGCATTCCAAGATAGGAGTATAATTGTGAGTGTGCCACATTTTCTGCCACACCAACGAGGGATTCTAGGACATGTAGTGTATTGCACACCTACTAACCGTATACTCCTGCTTGGATTACCAGCTGGCATGCGTGTTGTAACCAGAGTATGCCAACCAGAGACTGTGGCAATTGTAGCAGTGCATATCATACCATTCAAACATTGAGCATGCTGGGGCAAATGTTTGAATTGTAGTCAATACTGCCAACCTGGTAATTATGTCATTGCATAGGGATGTTGAGTTTTTTCGAATGAAGGGTTTCTTCCCCAGTGGCAACCACCACTTCATATGTGTACATAATCCTCCTTTGTGCATTAGATCTGAAAAAAATATTTTTCAACAAATCAATGTTTCAAAGCATATGTAAAACAAATATAAATGTAATAAAGTCTATGTTGTTAGGTGCCTGGGCTGCCTAAGTAGGAAAGAGTGTATTTGTGTATAATTGTGTAGAGAAGTCAACCAAACGTTACTGCTTTTGGTGAACGACGTGTCATACATACACTTATATGGTACAGCTTCTGTGGATGACAAGCAAAGTGACGTGCTCAACTGGCTACCCAAACTTATTCACTGTGAAAAAACCTGTGTGAGAAAAAATAACATGAGAGCAATTGAAAACAGATTCAAGTACCATACCAAATATACCAATAGGAAGGAAGATATTACATACCCTATTGAATAATTGACTAAGTCGCACAGACAGTTCTTCACTTGAGTTCAAACCCTCCAGGATTAAAGTTTCAAAATACACAATGTATTTGGACTCCATACCTCTCAGTTTGCGTTCTCTATTCCCACCCAGGATGTCCCACCCAGCCGAATAGCCTCAATTATCACAAATTTGAGAAGTTTTTCATTTTGGACCTGTAGTCCTGAAAAATTTCTCTCTACCGGTTATTGTTGGTCATTGTGTCTAGTGGCCCTTTTGTGTTCAAGTACATGCTTCTTTGCCTTATGAATCGTGCTGCCTATGTACAGTTTACCACATGGACTGATAAGGAAATGAATCAGTGTTGCAGCTAAAATTTCCTCTGATGGTATGCTTTCTCCAACTATTAGGGATTTTGGTTTTGGTACACCTGGAGCTGTTGCTGCAGGCTTTGCATTTCATGCAACAAAAGAAACCTTTGGGTCTTTCAGGATGTCTGTTATTAATGGTGTCATTGGTTGTCAAATTGTGGCTCATACTGCCCCTGAGAGATTTGCTCTTTCTAAAAGTGATCTGAGGTGTGTTGTGTAGGTATTTGTTCTTATCAGATCAGTTTTAAGAATATGCCAGTTTTTATCAAAAGCTTTTCTGACAAAATTGGCATGGCTAGCATAGATAGTGATAAACCTGTCTTGGTCTGGATCAGTGTCAGTAGGATCTCTAACTGCATGTAAGAGTTGCGTTTCAGGGACAAGATCCACCTTGTCGGAAGCCTGCATGATCACTTTCTTGCTGTACCCTAGGGAACCTGGCCTTCATAACTGCTTTTTCTTTCTCAAGTGCCTCAAAAGTGGTGCAATTATGCTTTGCTTGGAGATATTCTCCATGGGGAATGCTATAAATCAGACTAGGTGTCTGAGCACTGGAAACATTGAGCAGACTCTTGCCTGACATGGGTTTATGGGTAGTTTGACGTTGAGCATGTCATGCTTGACTTCTATCTCAATGGCTAAAGACACAATTCTTTTTTTTGCTAGTTTAGCCTGTAAGATGAATATTCTATTCATTAGTATTTAGGTTGGAAATAAATTCACTGGCACAGGGTTCTTCCCCACAGGACCACCTTGTCATCAAACTCCTCCAATTGGGTGGACACCTGCTCCTCCCACCAGCTCATGAACATGTTAGTGTAGCTGGTGGCAAAGCAGGTGCCCATCACAGTCCCTTGGAGTTGTCTGTAAATTTGTTTGTCAAAGATAAAAAAAATGTTGGTCTGACAAAACAGAAGCATGTCTATAAGCATCTCACCTTTGGGTTGCTTTAAACCCCAAGTCATGTCTGATGCTGGATTAGAGGCTACTCACATAAAGAGTAAGTACTGTGTTGTCTTTTTCCAAGTGTACATTCTCAATCAGTGTGAGAAAATGTGTGGTGTCTTTGACATAGGTTGGGAGTGCACCAACAAAGGACCTGAGTTAGTGGCCTATATATTTAGAAGTGTTTTCTAACAGTGACCCTATAGAAGCTATAATTGGCCTACCTGGGGATTGGAGGGCACTTTTGTGATGTTTAGGTAACAAGTACAAAACTGGGATGGGGTGGTCACATTTGAGAAAAATATATTCTTCCCACTCAATCAGCCCTCTGTTTCTCCAGTCTACAAGCATTTCCCAGTATCTCTGGTTGGAGGATTCAACCTCAGTGACGTTAAAGAGGGCACATCATATGGCATCACTGAGTTGTTTTTTCCCTTAAGCCAGATAATCTGCTTTGGACAATAGCACAATAGCACAACATTCCCTCCTTTATCAGAGCGTGAATGACAACAGAGAAGTCACTTTTCAGTTTATCCACTTCATTCATTTGGGACATTGAAAGGTTGTTTTTCTTTTATACTATATTCTTTTCAATTCACTAATCAAATTATTCTCAAAAACTTCTATTACATCATAGTAAATAGATGGTATGAAAGTGGATTTAGGCTTAAATGTACTAGGACATGATAAGTCAACTCCCACATCTAGTCTTTATAAGTTGATGTAAGGATCTTCATAAATTTCTACACCTGCGGTTAGTGTGACTAGAGAGTGGAGAGTTGTGATATCCTCAATATGGAGATTACTCAGTGTTGGTGGTGTGTTGTGTCTGGGAACTCTCTCAGGTTGTGAGTGAAACCATTTGTTTTACTTGAGTTTTCTCAGAAAACAGAAAAGTAAGTTTGGACATAGTTTAGATTACTTGCTGGACAGAAGAAAAGTCCAAGAGATAACAGTTCAATCAATTTCCTCATTGGATAGCTCAACGTTTTATATATATATATAAACACACACACACAAACACTTATACATAAAACTTTCCCAGCTAGAATATATTAAAAAAACATATATATACAGGCGGACTCCAGAAGGTTGTTATAGTTAGGGCCTAGTTGGGATAGAAAAAGGTTTTTTGACTTTGCTATATCTTTGGTGCTATTTGATAAATATTTATTACATTTTGCCCAAAAAGTATGCCCACAGGGTGTTCCGTCAAGCAAGGGCTGAGAAAAAGGGGCGGTCAAAAAAGTGTGTTTCCCATTTTAATTCCCATTGGAATTCTGAACATGACTACATTCTGAACTGCTGGATGGAATTACACCAAATTTGGCAGAAATGTAGTTTTTGGGCCAGAAAGCATGCTTTTCGGTATTTGGTGTTAATCCCTATAGTAGATTTTCAGACATTTAAAAGTGTGTATCTCTGGGCTGTGCCTAAGCACAGATCTCATGGTGAGATCTGATTGGCTGCCAGCACTTCAAACAGAAAGTCCTGGCAGCCATTTTAGGGCCAACATACATGATCGCACCCCATTGAAATGCATTGTATTGAACGGCAGGTTTTGAGGTTCACCAGAATGAGAGATTGTAAAGGGTGATATCAAATTTCTGTACCATACTCATTTTAGGAATTGTGGTGTGTTCTAAGGTGTTTTTTCCCTGTGAAAAAAGCCTTCTGCTGGAAATTTCATTAATCAAGTTTTCTTATTATTTTCCCATGAAGGTGATGAAGCGTGGTCCAGAAGCTAAAATAACAGCATATTCCTGTAAATTCGCACCATCTTTCTCAGCCATATTAGAATGAAGTCTGACATTCTCAGTAAAACATATACTTCCAGCAGGTTCAGCCTGTCAGTTGATTCTCTTGTGTTCTAGTGCAGCCTCCCAGAGTGTTCTAAAAAACAACTAGAGTGCTAACAGTCTTACTTATGACAAAGGTGTGGCACACCTGTAGCCATCTTGGTTGAATCAAACTGGTAAAACTTAAAACATTTAGGTGCATATTTATACCTGGCTCGTGACATTTTAGAATAAAATATGTTGACTCTAAAATGATTTATAGCTACCTCCATATTTATATTTTGATGCTAAAGCTGTCTAGCGTCAAAATATAGGGGTTAGCGTCATATTGTGCATGCGGCAAACTACCTTGTGCTAATTAGATGCAAGGTAGGTGACCCTGTCCACAATATCACGCTAACCCCCTACCGCCTTATTTATTCTGGCCATTTGGGTGGTGGGCATGACTCCTGTCTTTACTAAGGTGTCATGTTTGGGTGGCAGTGCATCAGAAAATGATGCTAGGCTGGTTAGCGGCACATTTACTGCTGCTAACCAGCCTAGCATCATTTCTGGTCCAGAAGTGCCTTTTCCCCTCCCACTATTTCCCCCGAGCTAGCATCTTTTCTTTGGACGCTAGCCTGTCCTTTGAGCCTCCATGCGCTAATCCATAAATATGTTGCCCGGCTGGTGCTATGGAATGGCGCTAGCAGGTGCTGTGGATTTTGATGCCGGTGCTATGGACTGTGCCGCAAAACTGCGTTAGTGCAGTTTCGCAGCAAACTCAATAAATATGGGCCTTAATATAGAAATGGAAAAAATGAGGGGGTGATTTTGTTATAACAATTATGGTTAGTGCTGTAAAAAGTAAACTTAGGGCATGTTTTAAGTGAGTTCGCAAATATCTTTCTCTTCTATTTCATTAAAACATTCCAACATGTGGACTGAAACATGTACTTTCAACACCAGCAGCAGACTGCCAGTTAACTCCCTGGTGATCAGCAGCTCGCAGTCTTCTAATGAGCAACTAGAGTGCTACCCTTCTGAATTCATGCCAAAAATGTGGCACATCTGAACGCCATCTTGATGGATTCAAAGTGGAAAACTGAAAGCATTTTCTACTGAGGATACGGCAGTAAATAAGGAAATTAGGAAGCGCAATAAATAAGTCTCCTAAGATGACGACCAAAGAAAAAAGAGCCCAAATGTAGCACTCATATCACCCAAAGTTAGACCAAGTATAGTCCAATGACAGAAGTGCGCAAAACACTTAATTGTGTAGTGTGTTTACACTTTTGTATAACACAGACTTGACCCAAAGCTATTAGAGTGATTTTCATGAGCATCAGTTACATTACAGAAGGACACATTAATTTTGAGTCATAAAGACAGCAAATAATTAAAAAGTGCTTTGTCCCCGTTTGAGAGTTAGGAAAGTGTATCTTTATTTTAGTTTGTTAGACTACTAGCCATAATTTCTATGGGAATAAGACCTTCTCATTTTTGTAATTTCTAAAGAAAATGCATCAGGTATTACAGTTTTGATTACATCAAGATGATCTCAGGTGTGCTACATTTTTGTAATAATATAAAATGTTAGTGATCTAGTTGTTCATTAGAATACTGCGGAAAAGACAAACATGAAAAAAACGATTGGGGGCTTTTTAAAACTCATAAGGGGTCTCTCAGAGACACGTACAATGCACCCATTGGGGGTCCTGGTTTAAAAAATGGCAGCCGGAACTTTCTTCACAGCACTTCTCCTGGTGTGAGCGTTCATGAAGTTCTGCATAGGTGTTTTGAAAGATCTGCATCCCTATATGTACAAATTTGGTTTTCGTTTAATAACTAGAAAACCACTGAAAGTATTTACACCAAATCACAAAAAGGTCACTTTCTGGACCAAGAGCTAGCTTTCTGCCAAATTTGGTGTGAATCCTTCCAGTGGTTAGGACTGTAGTCATGTTCAAAATCGCTATGGAAATTAACATGGAAAAAATGTGTTTAGGGACCCACCTTTTTCTCAGCCCCCACTTGACGGATCACCCTAAAACGTTCCAGACAGCAGCTGAAGTGAGTATCAATTTAAAAAACAACAATTTGTGAAGATTCATCAACCGGCACATCAAATATATAGGCAAGTCACAAAATACTTCTCCTATGGAAACTAGGTCCTAACTATAACTAATAAGTGGCAACCACCACTATTTTTTAGTGAAGGTATATGTGTATATATATATTTACAACAATGCCACAACTTGCTGCTGAACAAATTGACATACGTTGGACATACATTTGACATGAATAATATATATGTATGTTATTCATGTCAATTGTATGTCCAAGGTGTATATCTACAGTATATATATATATTTTTTTTCCTCCAAATGGCCCTCATCAAAGCGCGCTCTATTAAGTCGGTGCTTAATGTCAGGGATGGGCCAGCCCTGTGAAATATTTTTCCACCAAGCGACACGAGGTCAAACACGGCACACACAGGAAACCTTGTGTTTGTTGATATATTCTTTCTAAAGAGATGAATATCCCAAACTACACCAACGCGTTTCAACCACCAAAGGTCTTGATCACGGTGAGTGAGTGGTCCATTTACCACTCCATTTATAGTTTCTCCTAGTTTCTGCCTTTATGGGGCATTCTGGGAGATGTAGTTATAACACATTTTCTCATTATTTACAAATCAGCCTGTGATAATACCCAAAAATCTTTTTTACATCCCACTTCCCCAATAATCCAACAAAACGTGAACTGAACAAATGTAACACATATTCAAAAACATTTTTTACTGTTAAAACCAAATAGCTATTATTGTTGACTTTTGACCTTTCCTTTTTTACATACAAGCTCTCACATTTTTTTAGTTACAAAATCTAACATTTTTCTGGTGAATTGTAAATATATACTCTGAGATTTTATATTATCTCAGTACTTGGAAAGGAAAGTAAGGAAGAAAAGAAACAACATCGCGTCAGAGGCAAAGGATATGCATATATGTGTGTGTATGCGTACCTTATTCTCAATATGAGTTTTTAACCACTTTTGAAATCTACTTTCGTATTATGTGGACTTCTTCAAGACTATTGCAGGGCAACAAATCTCTTATTTTCTCACTCAACTCATATTAAGAGGATTTCCCTCTTTACACTATCATTATCCAATTATTTTTATTATTATTATATCTACTTTCTTTTCTCTGACCAACATTTTACCTTCCCTATGATGTAAAAGATATTTGTCTCAAAACATATCAATATTTGTGTGTACACATTGAGTCAAATACAAAGACCATTGTGCCTCTTCCTGAGTAAGAACTTTTGACACACCTTACAGATAACAGTAAAGCTCCTCATCCCCATTAATCCCATAGCGTAAGTAATCTGATTATAAGCCTTGATTCTAAAACGTCTCAACTTTAGAACTCTATCACCTCCTCTTTCATGTTTTTTTTACGACCGCTATCCCAGAGAAGCTCATGTGGAGCCATTCCGCTCCCACATGATTTTTCAAGTGTTTAGTCATCGCATAATTACTATCATCATTTTGGACTGCTCTTATGTGTTCTAAAATTAGCTTTTTTAGAGGACAGATAGTACTACCCACAGACCTCATACCACAGCGACATTCTATCACATATACTACAAATGTGGTGTCACATTTGATTCTTTCATCAATTGTGAAGATTCTACCATAGGAATCTTCAATTTGTTTTCTGTTTGTGCCAATTTTGCATGCTTTGCATTTATTGCAACAAAAGAAACCCTTTTGTAAGGTTGTTAGCCAATTGGATGATAGTGGAGATTCAAAATTACTTTTCACTAGCTTGTCTTGCAACAATGGTGCCTTTCTGTATGTTATGTTAGGACATTCACCTATTCTCTTACCAATATCTATGTCTTTTTTGATCAGATGCCAGTGTCTGTTCAGAACATTCAAAATGTGTGTATTTTCCTTACTGTAATCAAGAATCAAGCGTATCTCATTATCTTGTTCTTTTCTCCTCTGATTACCCGCTTGTACCAAGATTTCCTTTCTAGATTTCTGTCTTGCTTTTTGTTGTCCTTGCTTTACATCTCTGAACTTATATCCTCTAGATTAAAACCTAGCTTCCATTTCCTGATATTTCAACTCCATATCTTCTACATCGGAACAATTCCTTTTCATCCCAATTAACACCCCATATGGGATACTCTTAAGGAGTAACCTAGGATGAAAACTTGAACCATGTAGAATACTGTTAGTGGATGTAGGTTTTCGATATAAAGTAGTTTGAAGTGAGTTTTCTTTGATATATACCTCAACATCCAGAAATTCTATAGAGACCTTACTCATTTTATATGTAAGTCCTATGTTGTTAATATTTAATTTGTCAAGGAACTCCACAAACAAATTTTCCGTACCACTCCAGATTAGGAATCGGTCATCTATATACCTCAACCAAACTGGGACATGTTCCATGTAGCATTCGTTTTCTTCTCCCCAAGCTATGGTCTTTTCCCACCATCCCATGGTTAAGTTCGCATAGCTTGGAGAAAATGATACCCCATAGCTGTCCCACAAATTTGTTGATAAATATCATGGTTGAAAATGAAAACATTATTGTGTAGGCATATTTCTATCATTTCTGCACATTTCTGAATGTTTCAAGAAGTGAATATTTCTCTGTTGTAAAAAATATTTCACTGCCTTCATACCTATATCATGTGATATTGAGGTGTAAAGAGACACAACATCAATGGTGATTAATATGTAATTCTCCTTCCATGTTATACCATCTAAACATCTTATAAAATCACCTGAATCTTTGATAAATGAATTGAGGTCCGTTACCATCTGGGCCAAGAAATAATCTACATATTCAGATATTTTTTCGTATAATGAACCAAAGCTAGAGATAATCGGTCTCCCTGGGGGTATCTTCAAAGTCTTATGAATTTTTGGTAAAAAATACAGAGTAGGCCTCATTGAATCGTCATTTCTCATAAAGTTCAGTTCTTCTCTACTAATCAAACCTTCTACACACCACTTTTCCAACCTTTTATTAAATTCCAAAACTAAAGTATTCATGGGATTCTTTGTCAATTTTCAATAGTTTCTTCCCCCAGTTGTTTGTATGCCTCCTCTAAATAGTCCTTTTTATCCCAAATCACTATATTTCCTCCTTTATCCGCCGGTTGTATCACTATGTCCTGATTTGCCATCAAGTTTTTCAAAGCCTCTCATTGTTCTTTTGTTAGATATTCTTGTGCTTTTTTGTTTCCATCATATTGTATTTTCTCCAAGTCCATCACAACTAAATCATGAAAGATGTCAATCTTGTTTCCCGGTGCTAAAACTGGACAGAAATTGGATCGAGGTTTAAAGTTTGTATTGTCCGGTTGTTCATAATCAATTCCCAATGTCGCAAGTACCTGTGTTTCCGATATCATATCATCCTCCAAATTATTCAATAGGTCATAAGCCGTTTTCAAATCAGATTTTTGCTCAATTATCATGTTTGATTTCCAACTCTCTTCTATTGATTCCATTGTCACATTTCGTTCATCGTTCCCTTCCATTTGTCCTATTGACTTGATATTATTCATTTTAGTAAAATATTTAGCCAAGTTCAATTTGGGCACAAATTTATATAGATCAATCCTTGTTTGTACACAATCATAATGTTTTTCTGGACAGATGCTTAAAACCTCTTTGTAACACACTCTTCTCAATGTTCGTTAGTTGGTAACTTGACAGATTTACAATAAAATTTTCATCCTTTTCTTCCTTCATTTTCTCATGCTGCGCAGTGTGTAATCTTTTCCTCTTTCTTGTACTCCTTCTCGTTTTCCGATATCTTTTGTTACTTTTGTTTTTGCTCCTCCTTGGCCTCTGCCTCTTCCTCCGGTCCTTGGTGTTTTCTGGTCTAGATACACCAGTTTCATTTCGTCTAAGAAAGTGGTCTTTTTTACACTTGTGCTTGGTCCTTCTCCTTCACTCTGGTCAGTCTCTGATCCACTGCTTTCCGTACCTTCCACTTCCTCTAGATTAATTGCACCAATCTGTACCTGTTGCTTCAAAATATCAAACCTTTTGGCGAAAGTCAAGATGCGACCAGTTGCATAATCTCTTTCATCTCTCAAGAATTTGCCCTCTTTTGCTCTTCTATTTGATTTTCATATTTGTCCAGAGTCATATTGAGCGTTTTTAAAGCTTTTCTTGTTCCTCATCCTGATCTAATGCCTGTAATCTCAACTCCAGTTCTTTAACGTTCTCTCTTAAATTCAAAATATCCTTTTTTGCATATTTGATAATAATCTCCATCATGTGTTTCGAACATTGCATGCTGTTTGCACCCCATTCTTCTTACATCTCTGGACTAGTATCAGGATGATTTGGAAGAGTAAAAATTTGTAATCCCCTTGGTACTCTTTCCATTTGTATATATTTTTCTAAAGTAATAATTTCCCAATTTTTTTAGATCTCTTTTTTAATCAGTCGTTCCAACTGTATATATAGTTGTTTGATATCTTGTTTAGACGATGGCACTCCTTCTCATTTGTTCAGTTCATGTTTTGTTGGATTATTGGGGAAGTGGGATGTAAAAAAGATTTTTTGGTATTATCACACGGTGATTTGTAAATAATGAGAAAATGTGTTATAACTACATCTCCCAGAATACCCCATAATGGCAGAAACTAGGAGAAACTATAAATGGAGTGGTAAATGGACCACTCACTCACCGTGATCAAGACCTTTGGTGGTTGAAACGCGTTGGTGTAATTTGGGATATTCATCTCTTTTGTAAGAATAAATCAACAAACACAAGGTTTCCTGTGTGTGCCGTGTTTGACCTTGTGTCGCTTGGTGGAAAAAAAAATATATATTTAGATATATATTTCCAACAATGCCACTACATGCTGCAGAACAAATTGACATACGCTGGACATACAATTGACATAATAATAATTATATATATATATATATATATATATATATATATATATATATATATATATTATTCATGTCAAATGTATGTCAATTTGTTCGGCAGCATATATATATATATATATATATATATATATATATATATATAATTCATGCCAATTGTCAGAACACATTGACATACGTTGGACATACAATTGACATAATAATATATATATATATTATTCATGTCAAATGTATGTCCAACGTGTGTCAATTTGGGCAGCAGCAAGTTGTGGCGTTGTTGGAAATATATATACATACATATACCTTTGAGAGAGCGTAGTTTAAATAATATTTTATAGACGTGAAATGCTTACATTCGACAATGCAAATTAATAAATGATATGTATTAATAAATGTGAAGATTTATCTCACTTGTGAACACTGATGCTGAATAAAAGAAATAATCTTTAATTATATGTATTACCATGATTAAAACCGTATTCATTAGAACTCGTATGCCTTAAGTTAGCATGAGTCGCGAACTAGCTGTGTAACTCTCATTTTAAAAGCGTATTTTTCTGCTTCTCCAATATGCGGACTTGCAAACGACCATGACCCAGCTATTGTTCTTTTCTGTACTTGTTAGTTACATCGCGGAATTCTCCCATCCGCATGTTAGTAGCCTCTAGTCTAAAATCGTGTGATTTGAAACAAACATAGATATTTTCAAGGACAATAAAGCGAGGAGAAGAGAACTCTTGACCCGAGACGTGTGCCAAGATGATGAAGTAACCCCGGAGATGCCACCTACGGAAATGTCAAATATGAAGACCAATTAGAAGACGAATCAATATCATGAAATGACAAATGCATTACTTAATGTATAATTTGATTGGTTACCAATAGTGAGGTGTAATTACTAACCAATAGAATTTTGGGGGAATGTATCACGGAAAAGGGGATAAAAACCCATGACACAAGAGACGAGACACATTAGGCAGGGGATGATGTTGATTGCATCCAGAAACTCTGTCACTCTTTTTGGTGATTTGAGACTTAGAAATAACCTTGTCCATAGACTGCCCCGTTAACTTTTCTCCTTAAGAGGAGAGTTTCCTTTGCTTCTAATTAGATAGACTGACGGTGACTCAACTGATGTCCTGAAGACGAAGACTGATCCTGAATGCTGACCTATCTTGAAGAGGGTAATTATAATGCTAACGGAATCTATTTGCCTTTCTTTCTAGGTACCAACTGCTGTCTGTTTAATTAGATATCTTAGTTAGATGTTTTCCAAATTGATATTCTAAATTGTTTTGCATGAAGCCCAACATGCCAATTCTAATTTGAGGTTAGACGAGGTGTTCATTTGACTGACGGTACTGACGTGACTGACATATTGCCATGCTGAACTGATATCTTATGGATTATTATGCACCGTGATCTATTCATTGCTGACACATCTATCTTATGTTCCTGATCATCGCATTGTTGAAAGCTTACCGTAGTTGTCATTTTGTGATTATGCTTTTATGCTTCTTGGTTTTGAAATTAATGCGTTTATTAGATTGTAATCAATAGGGAATAAACTCATAAATTTTCCTTCAAGGTGTGGTTATTTGAGTCTGTAACTAATGAATGCGCCGAAGGTTTATTAATGGTTATTGTGGAATATATTTTGATGCTAACTTCTAATAACGCTATTAATTTAATAATTGGTAATCTCGTCTTACGGAGTCTCACCACTGGGCCCAAAGATTCATCGACCTAAAACGAGTCCTGATGTGTATAAATTGACATAGACGGACGCGTTAGCACCTTCACTAAAAAATGAAGGTTACAGGGATGTTATAGTTAGGTTCTGAATTTACTTGCACAAAGCCATAGAGATTCTGCAATTATAGGTAGAATTGTTTCAAGTAGCTATACCTCACTCCCTAAGGTAATTATAACTTGCTCCCTCACCATGCACTGCAAATTTGTCCAGATATTACAGCACCATGACAACATTTATAGAAAAAACTGCTTGGCGGGGGTGCAAGTTATAGTTACCTTACAGCAAGAGTTATAGTGACTGGAATAACTCTAACTGCTTAAGTTCTTTCTTTTTTTTCTGGAAAAGAATAACAAAAATGCAAATACAGGGGGCAGGGTGAGCTCATCCGGATCGCCGGACCCATATGAACCCCCTCTACATTTTGTCATAGAATCAGCAGTTCCATTCATTTTGGGTGCAGGGCAAAGCATGTGAACAGGAGCTTGGCTGTCTGTGGAGGATTGTGTGTGTGGTTGAAGGTGAAGCACAATGAGGCTTGGCGGATACCCTGGGAGTTAACCACACGGGCTGGCTGCAGGGTCTGGTCACAGGCCAACTCTAATAGCCAGCTCTGTAATCACCCTTCGCTAGGCATGTTTGAAGGTCATGGACAACGGCATCCGCCATGGTGTGATGGGTGCAGGACCTGGCCACATGCCAACCCTCACTGCACAGTTGTAGATGCTTCAACCTTTACTGCAACACCTTTTTGCAAAGTTAATATTAATACTTATGGACCCAGGTCCTTAGTAACAGACTTTGACAGTTAGGGACAGACATGACAAACAACATTAGGATGTTTTATATTTTGACGAATAAAGGTTGTGTTGTATTTTTGACCAATTTTAAATTTTAAAATTTTCTTGGAACTTTTGCTTTTTGAAGGGCTAAACTAAAAATAACTGAAGAAAGCGGTATAAACTTGAGAAGATTAAACAAGACACTTTTTGTAAGTGTCCTGATGAGCTGTCACCTGGTTTTTCTGAGGAGTAGCATCCTGCAGACCCTTAGATATGACACTGCTGCAGTCGAGACAGTGCAGCCCAATTATTCATAAGTCCTGCTGGTAGGCTGCAAGGAGATTTGGGGGAAGTGTACCTACTGGTGGCACCAGATGCTAAAGGCCTCTGGTAAGTGTAATTGCCACCCACTTTTCTTGTCTACAAATCTTGCTACATTGTACTGATGGCAATGTTAAGTGTTAAAATGCTTATGCATCCCAGATGAGTACTTTCTAGCAGTTCTTCTGCTAAATTCTTTGTAACGTATTTTACATATTGCTTTTCGGGAGACACATTTTTCTTCTGCGGATATATTGTAAAAAAAAAAAAAAAACTCCCAAGCTATTAGTCTGGCAGGGCCTCTGCTTTTCTCCTCCATATCTTCATGCTTTTCATGTTGAGGATGGTTTCCTCCTGATGCCATCATGGCAGTTATCTTTGGTCTAATCCCTAAAAAAAAGACTAAAGTATAAGGTGTGAACCACGTCATAGCCAAATCACTATGAATACGGTGTAAGCAATCAATGAGATGTGGTTTTACTGTGTGTAATTGGTATCTCCTTACTTATTTCGGTACCACGGCAGTTAAAAAGCTAAAAACATCGAACGTGTAATAAAAAGTAAAAAGTACAAAGTCTCCTATTTATTTAGGCCTTTCAAAAATCTCTGGGCTCAAACTGGTAAAAATGGACTCCTTCATATTAAACACAACTTTAGATAAACATTTGTAGTGTACTGGCACAGTGGGACCAGGAAAGGAAGGAAAGACCTCCCGAGAGTTTAGCGGCACTCTAGCAATAATGCAGTGGCTGCTGCAGGAGTATCACGGTATCAATAAGACCTCCCCAGAAAATGAAAGCAGTCATCTGATTGCACACAAGGTACACTACTCAGAAAATAAGCTCACAGGCTTCACAAAAAAGCACAAAGCAATTTCCTGAACACCATTCTATTTACATATTGCTTTCCAAAGACTCAATTTACATCAGGGCTTCAGACCAAGCTCCAGAGCAGCAGCCACCTACCAGTAAATCAACAAGCCCTATTCCTGCTGGAATATCATAGGATGTTGATGTTATAGGGCTGCCATCAACATCTACAGCACCACATTCCATTGGACAATCTTGACCCTTGTGCATTCAGACACTCCACAGTTACCGACCTGGGCAGTGTTCTATGGGCACAAGTGATATGTGGAAACATCTCCAGGCTATGCTCAGGCAGAGATGCTAAGAGAACATCAGAGAGCAGAAGAGGATGGTAAAAACTGCACCAGCTGAAATACCGACGCAGTAACAAAAAGGAAAGGAAGAAAACAATCAATGTTTTTCAACACACAGCAAAACATGTATGCAGGAAATGGCGTCTGGCGAAACAAGCAAAACAATTTATAATAAAATATATGGGAAACCATTTAAAACCCTGCACACAGACCTATTAAAAAAAAAAAACATAAGAAATAAAAAAAATCTAATTACATAAAAATCAGTAATATCATTAATCTGTGATGTAAGGTTATAAGATTGGTCTGCTCACGAAACCATGGTGCATTTCATTATTTTTTGTTAATTAAACTTAGGTTCTGGCATCATTTCAACACCTCACTATAAGTCACTTCAATATATATATATTTTTTTCAAATCTGGGAATTTCTTCTTAAAATACATCAAGACATTTCTATCATACCTAACTACAGGCATAATCACTTTACACTTGTGTTTTTCAGTGCGTGTTATAAAACACAATGAAATGGACATAACACATGTTTTCAATGTTTTGTCCGATACTTCATGTGTTTACGTTAAATAAGCGTATATCGAAGCGTATTTAAAAACTTTAATATTTCCAGAATTTCGTTTTGAGAATCGCCAATGGTTTAAATTCAATCGACAAGTGTTAAGTAAACCTTACTTGTGAAGACGTATTTTAAGCATTTTCCATCACTTTAGCAGCCCAGCTGTGAAAAACGAATGCAACTAAAATATTCTCGTCACAGGAAGTTGTTTATCTTCTGCTGTATTTCCCACAGTACACTTACACGTGTGCATTCATTTTAGCTGAGCCAAATAGAACGCTTTTTTAGGATGCCTCTGCAAAATAGCAGTCAGGAACATGCTTTTTGTGATAAGACTGAAAGAGTTACTGCTTCCAAAGCCCAACAATGAGCCTCGTGTTTATGTGTGTGTGTCTTGTCAGTTCACATTTGTATCACTCAGTAATGCAAAGCCATTGTTTCAAGTAACTTCACTTCAATTAAAACCTTAACATTCATCTGTGCTGTATATTTAACTTTAGAAAGTCAACTAATCAATGTAGTGTCATGGTAGATCAGCTGGGTGAAGAAAGTCTTTCACTTTCAGGAAGCCAATAACATGAATAATGATGATTAACAAGGACACATTTTTTCAGTTCAGAGATATTTCAAATCACCTTGTAGAGAACCTTTGAAATACTGTGCTACACACTGCAAAAACGTAGTGTGCAGTCACCTTTGGTTATTTTGGGGTTAACCATTTTTTTTTGCCTTGACTGTGAAGTCTCTCACTAAATTTCAGTGGTTTCTCCCCTTCTCTGAGAGTAAAGGCTGTCAATTTATGCACTTCTCCTTTTAAGAACTTGAACTGCGAATCTTCACCTCATATGTTTTAAGTAGTACTATTCAGTTGTTTGTAGACAATTCATTACCTTCTATTAAACGTTTTTCTAGTTCATTAGTGGGTGACACGTACATATTATTCAGAACAGACTTTGACTGTGTTATGTAGACCATGAATTAGTGCTAAATGCTCAGAGATGGAATGTTAATTCAGGTTCTCGACATTTGCCCAGTGGACAACGACGTAGAGGGGTACTTCCAGGGCTGGCTGGTCTGCATGATCCAACTGTATTTTCATTTTTTGCAGTTTTATCTAGTGAGAACTTGAGCAAAGGGTTTTGCAGGGCCTTACATGAGAACCAGTTACATTACACAAAGTCACATTTAATTTTATGACAAGACCGGAGGCTCCTGTTGTGCTTTCTTTTCCTGCTGGAATTTTATTAGCAGCAGTAAAGACAATACAGAAAAAACTACAAATCCCATGTGGCAAAGATTACATGGCTAATGGGAAGAAAAAGGTAGTTTAAAGTAATCCACCAATCACAAACAATGCAAACTGTATTTAACTTGACTGTGAACAGCCCTCTTTTCTTGCTGCTCACAATCAAGATAAGTGTCTTATTTCACAAACTTTAAAAACATTACTTTATGGCTTTAACATTGTTCCATGGTATGCATTTAATGTTAATTTTGACAGCTTTTATACTTTATGAAGCCTTTTTTTCTTCTAGTAGCACGTTGCTGCACCACCCGCCAGTGCCTTGTCTCTCACGCTCTATTTTCCGACGTTCATCCTCAGACCGCTGTAGCAATTTTTTCTTAATGGTCGGGAGAAGCTTCATATAACATTACCGGCTGTGTGCGTATCTTTTGCCTTGAAGAGCCACATCTTCACTATGCTCTTTATTTTAGGCTTTGTCAAGCCTTTTGGTTACAATTTCAGCATTGCTTGCTCATTATTTGCTTAACAGTCCTTTTCCAATACTCTGGCAGCTTCATAAGACTCTGCCACCGTTCACGAGGTACCGGTCCCCACACTTCTCAGTCTCTGCCTTCCCCTATGTCCGGATTCTCCACTATCTCTGCACATAGGTGGAGTATTGTCCTTTACCTTACCCTTTGGCTGATTTAACCCCTTTTTTGCCAGTTTAACATTTTACTAAGTGTAGCTTCCTTCCTATAATATGGTTCCCATGGAGATTGATAGTTCTCCCTTAGTTAATAATTTTAATGAAGATGATGAGTCTGTGAAAGATAATTTGAATGACTTCTTTCAAGCCTCAGTTGAACAGGCAGTTTTTGCCTCCATGGATAGGTTAACAAAGAATTTTGAAAATTCTGTAATTAATATTGTATCCAAGATGATTTTGGCCCATTCTGAAGGAGATACCAGAAAGCGCTCATTGTCTACAAAATCCCACAAAGTGGCGCTATTGGTTGGTGAGAATTCCTCACAAAAGACAGAGACACAGCTCCTCCCAGGCCGCATTTAAAGGAGGGGAACATTCAATCTAAATTGTCTCTCACAAGTA
The DNA here is from genome assembly GCF_031143425.1 of Pleurodeles waltl. Classification (NCBI taxonomy): domain Eukaryota; kingdom Metazoa; phylum Chordata; class Amphibia; order Caudata; family Salamandridae; genus Pleurodeles; species Pleurodeles waltl. Next base: position 697,062,160 of record NC_090442.1, on the reverse strand, counting down.
AGACAAAAACAAAACATATTTGCTCACCCATTATTATATCCAAGATTCCTGACACTGATGGTGACATGGGTTATATAGATTCCGATAATGACAAACCTGATAACGGTAATGGTGACCTCTTTGCACCTCCTCCCACAAAGAAACCGAAAATCACAATGCAAGAAGTCTCAAAGCCTACTTTGATCACAGACTCTGGTGGGGGGGGGGTCCCCAATGTTTAACCCTAATGATATTCATCATCCTAATTCCACTGTATGGCTACCTGTGGACCATGTGGGAGAATATGTCTCTTCCAGGTTATGCACTCCATTAAACAAACAAACTAGAGCTAAAATTAAGTTGGAGTGTCCACGCCCATCCTTTCCCTCAAAAATTATAATTACCCCATCCATTGATCCTTCCCTAACCTTTTCTCCAAATTTAGCAAGGATCCCCATAAAGGAATCGACAATGCATGGTCCTCATGCCAGGATAAATTGTTGGACATAGTTTGGACGTTAACCCACATTTTTGACCTACCCAAAGCATCCAGACTTGATGGAACAATGCATGGCTTTTTCTGTGCCTTAACCACGCATGTGCTAAACTACGCATATGCATGGTTAAGGCACAGAAAATGTCATGCGTTGTTTGGGAGAGGACATGGAGGACGCAGCGAGGTAAGTGGGGCTGGGGCAGGGGTCATGGGTGGATTCTGGGATTTCAGGGCCAGGCAATTTATTTTTAAGGGGTGGGGAGTTTGATTTTTGTTTTTTAGGGCTTAGGGTGGGGGGTGGTATAGTTTATTTTTAAAGGGGCAAGGGAAGTTTAAGGAAGGGCAGAAGGAGGGAGGAGAGCAGAGGAGGAAGGATCAGAAGAGGATGTGGGGTAGCTTAGGTATTAGGGCTGGGGCTGGTTTTCGGCCTCCGGGCGGGTGGGGGTGGTTGCATGACAGTACCACGCATGCCATTTTGCATGCAGGTTCCACAAATGCTTTAACTAGGCATGCTTTTGCAATGAAATTCATTGTAAAGTAATTCGTGGTAAAAGCATGCATGGAAACAACACAGATGTGGGTCTGACCACATTGTTAAAGCATGCGTTGTTCCGGCATGTGTGGTTCCATCATACAACCAAAGACACTCCAATCAATCCGGAGGAACTATCTTTGTGGGTCCAATGTGCCTTTTGTTTACTTGACAATGCCAATTCAGCCCTTGCCCATGAACGCAGAAAGGGTAGTCTTTTAGAATTAGACCCAAAGCTAACTTTAGCTGTGTTTGATCCTGGGGCAAAGCTGGAGGCCTTCTCTTGGTGACACCTTCATCAAGGAGCTCAGCAAATACATAGCCATCTTTGCTTTGCTGGACAAGGGCCAGCAATCTTGAAAGAAGATGTTTTCCAATCGGGTTTTCTACACGGCCAGCAGAGGCAGGAACCGCTTTGCTGGCTGAGGCTACATTAACCAAGGTTCCTAATGCTCCTTTAGTTCCTTGTTCCAGGAATACAGGTTGTAGTTGTATCTCCAGAGAGGGAGAGGTCACAGAGGTTCCAGAGATGGTGCACAAACAGGCGAGTCTCCCTTCTGGCCTTCTTTCTGTAAGAGGCCCTCTTCTGTTTTTTCTCCCAAAATGGCATTGTATAACCTCAGACCCATGGGTGTTAAACACTTTGCAAGGTTAGGTTATTGTGCTTTACTCAGACCTTTTTCAATCGTTTTTTCCTCATCCTCCCTCAGTTCTCCACAGAAATGACCAATCTCATTTCAGTAGAAATTCAGGCTCTTCATCAAAAACAAGCAATTGTCCCTTGTCATCTCAATTGCTTAGGTTTCCTCAGCTCTGTTTTTCTTGTTCAAAAGAAAAACAAAAAGATGCGGCCAGTCATCAACTTAAAACACTTCAATCACTTTGTTGTTTACCAACATTTCAAGCTGAAGACCATTATTCATCTCAGAGATTCTCTACTCCAAAATGACTGGATGGTTGGTTTGGATCTGCAATACACGTATCTCACTGTCCCTATACATCCAGACTCCAGGAAGTACTTACAATTCCAATGGCTAAAATAAAACTTTTCACTTTTTCTCTCTCCTTTTAGGTCTTTCCTCAGCTCCATGGTGCTTCACCAGACTTATGCAGCTGGTGGTAGCCTTCCTCAGAGCTCAAGGAGTCAGATTCATCATCTATTTAGATTGCATTATACTCATGAATCAAAATATTCCATCTACACAGTTTCAGTTTCATATAACTTGTTCTCTGTTGTCAAATCTCATTTTATAATCAACCAAGAAAAATCCCTTCTGGTTCCTTCTCAACAGATAGAGTTCTGGCAAGGAAAGTAGGCCTTCTTTCTTCTTCAATTCAAGCCATATTACCATGTCCTTTACATTATCAAGCCCTTTAAAGATTTAAAATCCATCCTTCACAGAAAGGCCTCGCTTACTCAGACAACACCTTTTAGACCAAGAATCTCAAATAGAATTGCAGCAGTGGGTAGACCATTTAGACGTCTGGAACAAGACAATCTTTGTATAATCCTCTGATCTTGTGTTAGAATCAAATGCAAGCCGCATGGGTTGGGCGCCCGTTGTGGTCCAATCTCGACTGGAAGTACTTGGTCAAAAGAGGCGTCCAAATTGCATATTAATTGCTTAGAGATTCTTGTGGGTTCCTTTGCAATCAGAAGCCGAGCAAAGAACAGAGTCCGCTGTTCTATTCATCTCAGAATGGACAACGTCTTAGAGGGTCAGTTATATCAAACATTTAGGAGGCACAAAATCCAAACCCTTACTGGAACTAGCAAAAGTGATTTGGGATTTTTGCCTCCAAAACATAATTTCTGTACATGTAGAATATTTACCAGGCAATCTAAACTCTGCAGCACACTGGCATTCTCGTCATCTTCAGGATTCCAGCAATTGGGAACTACATCCCTCGGTATTCGAGTCCCTCCATTAAAAATGGGTCCGTTTCAAATAGATCTTTTTGCCTCTTGCCTCAGCTCTCAACTTCCCATATTTTACAGCTGGCACCTAGATCCCTTAGCATTAGACTCGGATGATTTTTTACAGGATTGGTCAATTTCTCTCAATGAAACATTTCCACCCTTCATTATGATCAACAGAGTGATAGCACAGGTAAGACAAACACAAGCAGTCTTGGTGCTCATATTTCCCTTTAGGCAACCCCAAGTATAGTTTCCACCTCTTCTAGAACTCTCCATTGTCTTCCCAGTTCTTCTTCCTTCATTCACAAATCTCCTATCGGACTCTCTCTGTCTTCATCACAGCTTAATTATAGATAATCTTCTTACCCTCTCAGCTTGGAAAATTTCAGGAATCCCCATCCAGTCCCACTTATTTTGTCAGAAACTTCAAACCATATCGAACAGTCCTCGGCTCCAGGAACCACAAAAGCTTACAGATCCGCTTGGTCTCTATGGGTCGGCGGGTGTGTGGGAAAAGACATTGATCCCTTTTCAGCAGATGTGACTTTTATTATCAATTTCTTGGTGGCGGAGGCTAGTAAAGGTAAAACTTACAGCACGATCAACTTGTATAGATCTGCCATATCAACCAACCATCCCTACATTAATGGAAAACCGGTGAGTGAACACCTGCTTGTCTGCCGTCTGTTGAAGGAAGTCACATTTTTCAATACTCCTCTTCATAAGTACAGTTCTCTGTGGGATGTAAATATGGCACCAAATCTATTTATTTTTTGGTCTGACAATGAACTTCTCTCTGTAGACATTTTGGCCCGTATTTATACTCCGTTTGCGCCGAATTTGCGTCGTTTTTTTCGCCGCAAATTCGGCGCAAAACTAACGCCATATTTATACTTTGGCGTTAGACGCGTCTAGCGCCAAAGTATTGGCAAATAGCGTAATTTTTTTGCTTGAACGCCTTCCTTGCGTTAATGAGATGCAAGGAAGGCGTTCCCGTCTAAAAAAATGACGGCGACGCAAATGCGTCGTATTTATACTCCCGGGCAAAAATCACGCCCGGGAGTTGGCGGGTCAAAAAACCCCGCATTTGCGCCACTATTTAACGCCTGGGTCAGGGTAGGCGTTAAGGGGCCTGTGGGCTCAAAATGAGCCCACAGGTGCCCTCCCCTGCCCCCAGGGACCCCCCCTGCCACCCCTGCCCACCCCAGGAGGACACCCAAGGATGGAGGGACCCACCCCAGGGACATTCAGGTAAGTTCAGGTAAGTATAATTTTTTATATTTTGTAATTTTTTTTGGGTGGCATAGGGGGGCCTTATTTGTGCCCCCCTACATGCCACTATGCCCAATGACCATCCCCAGGGGACACAAGTCCCCTGGGCATGGCCATTGGGCAAGGGGGCATGACTCCTGTCTTTACTAAGACAGGAGTCATGAAATGGCGTCTGGGCGTCGTAAAAAAATGGCGCAAATCGGGTTGAGGCGATTTTTTTGCCTCAACCTGACTTGCCCCATTTTAAGACGCCCTAACGTCATTTTTGCCCAACGCCGGCGCTGCCTGGTCTACGTGTTTTTTTTCCACGCACACCAGGCAGCGCCGGTCTGCTTGCGCCGGCTAACGCCATTCCATAAATACGGCGCCCGCATGGCGCTTCAGAATGGCGTTAGACGGCGCAAAATTTTTTGACGCTAAACTGCGTTAGCGCAGTTTAGCGTCAAAAAGTATAAATATGGGCCATGGGCCTTTGGCCCGTATTTATACTCCGTTTGCGCCGAATTTGCGTCGTTTTTTTCAACGCAAATTCGGCGCAAAACTAACGCCATATTTATACTTTGGCGTTAGACGCGTCTAGCGCCAAAGTATTGGCAAATAGCGTCATTTTTTTGCGTGAACGCCTTCCTTGCGTTAATGAGATGCAAGGAAGGCGTTCCCGTCTAAAAAAATGACGGCGACGCAAATGCGTCGTATTTATACTCCCGGGCAAAAATCACACCCGGGAGTTGGCGGGTCAAAAAACCCCGCATTTGCGCCACTATTTAACGCCTGGGTCAGGGTAGGCGTTAAGGGGCCTGTGGGCTCAAAATGAGCCCACAGGTGCCCTCCCCTGCCCCCAGGGACCCCCCCTGCCACCCCTGCCCACCCCAGGAGGACACCCAAGGATGGAGGGACCCACCCCAGGGACATTCAGGTAAGTTCAGGTAAGTATAATTTTTTATATTTTTTAATTTTTTTTGGGTGGCATAGGGGGGCCTTATTTGTGCCCCCCTACATGCCACTATGCCCAATGACCATGCCCAGGGGACACAAGTCCCCTGGGCATGGCCATTGGGCAAGGGGGCATGACTCCTGTCTTTACTAAGACAGGAGTCATGAAATGGTGTCTGGGCGTCGTAAAAAAATGGCGCAAATCGGGTTGAGGCGATTTTTTTGCCTCAACCTGACTTGCCCCATTTTAAGACGCCCTAACGTCATTTTTGCCCAACGCCGGCGCTGCCTGGTCTACGTGTTTTTTTTCCACGCACACCAGGCAGCGCTGGTCTGCTTGCGCCGGCTAACGCCATTCCATAAATACGGCGCCCGCATGGCGCTTCAGAATGGCGTTAGACGGCGCAAAATTTTTTTACGCTAAACTGCGTTAGCGCAGTTTAGCGTCAAAAAGTATAAATATGGGCCTTTATCTGCTAAGCTTCCTATGCTGTTTTGCCTAATATCTAAGAGACTTTCATATGTTAGAGCTTTAGATATTTCATCTCGTCTGTTCACCCCAACAGGTGTTTTGTTTAGAGTTCATAGACGTACCAAAACTAATTTATCTACAGTGTTTTGTCCTGACCATCCCAAACTATGGGGCATATTTAAGAGCCCCTAGCGCCTCCTGGCGCCACATCAGCATCATTTTATAAAGTGGTGTAATGCATGCATTGAGCCACTTTGTAACCCATAGCGCTACATTATGACTGCATCAGGTATAATGTATGCAAAGGGGGCGTTCCCCTATTAGGGGGGCCATACAAATGGTGCAAAGAAATATAAGAGATTTCCTTGCTTTATTTTTTCTGCACTTTTAACACCTGCTCAGAGCAGGCATTAAAAGGAGGCACACCATTGAATACAGTGGGCCTCAATGAGCTTTGCAGGATTAGCGTAAACATATTTGATGCTAATCCTGTAAAGCTCTGGACAAGCTTCAAAAAGTCTGACAATAGTTCCCTAACTACCGCCATGGTGTGCCGTATTTTAAATATGGCGCAGACATGGCGGCATCCGGGGGGCGCTAAGGGGTGTTAGCGCATCTGACCTTAACAAGTAAACTTAAAAGGGGACGCAAATTGGTCGTTGAAACATTTGACTCACAATTGAAATGTTCTTACCATAGCTCCAGTACATAATCAAAAATCAATACACAATAGTCAATAATCATCAGCAATCAATAACAGTAATAACCAATAGAGTCAGGAATTGTCACGCACCATGACCTTTCAGTCATGAATAACCACTCCTTTTAGTACAAGTTACAACATTTATTTCCCTATATTAACAATAGTAAGGTCATGTAGATTAATCTCAAAATCAAAAGAAACACATACAGAAACAATACTGGTTGTCTAAAGCGGCGGAAGTAACGTAATCTAATCAAAGCTTCAACTACAACACATTCTAAGGTTATGGTGCAAATCAGTAGCAAAGTTAACTGCATCAAAGTAATCACATACATTAAGTTTAGCAGAGAAATTCATCAAACATTTATCTCTATCACCATAATTTCATTAGTGAGGATCCTTAACTAGCACCATATTGGCATCAGCACGTTGGGCTTCATGCAAAACAATTTAGTAACACAAATTTGGCAAAACATCTAACTATAGCTCTATGAAAACAGTCTATATCATTTTACCTACCCTCAGTGTCGATCAGCAAGCAGAGTCAGTCTTCGTCCTCAGGACATCACTCAATCAGCAAGGCATCAAGATTCAGCATCAAAGTTCAGAAAACGCAAAGTATCTAATGCAAAATGTAAAATCACAGTTTAAATCTCTAGGACAGCCATTTTATGCAATGTTAACAAAAACAGCTTAGACATTCGGTAAGTTAAGGCCTACAATTAATAAAGCTAGAGCATAATACATAACCCTTAATACGACATACTAATACATTAGTCATACATACTGCAACACCTCATCAATCGGCTTTGCTTGCCAGCAAATCAAATGACTCTTAATTATCTGGCTAATATTAGGTCTCAATCCTTTCACAAATCTGAACATGAAATGGAACGTCTTTCATCTCGATTGTCTCGTGGGTCCCGGGCTCACTGTGCCACTGGATTCAAGCTAGCCTGGCTGATGAGTGGTGAAACCCTGAAACCGGTCCCAGGATGCTTGTTTCCGGTCGAGGGAGAACCTGGCCTGGCAGTTCGGGCTGGACTGTTCCCATGAGGAACAGGGTCAAGACTGATTTGCATATGGCTGGGTTCAAACTGGGGTGGCATGGTGAGCAAAATAATGGATGGATTAAACCCAGATCTGTGACTGGGGGTGAATGTTTGATTGGTTCTGCATTCCGTTCATCCAGTTACGCTATCCCACAGCGTTTGTGTTTTGTATTTGCTGATACCACTCTACTGGCCTCTCTCTCAATTTTGGATCATCTTTTGTAAATGACAGAATGTCCCTTAAGCTCCACGGGACATTAACAAAATTCCCCCCTGGAATCTCTCTCATTGGTAATATTTTCACTAGATCTTGATCCTGCTGCACATTTGCAGTCAGTTCCAAAGAATCCCTTTTTCTCTTGCCTCTTTTCTTTGCCCATCTGCCTTCCCATTTGTCTAATGCTCTCCAGGTCTGAGCACTTTGAAGCAATTCCTTAAGGTGTGCCTTCATTACGTCAGATCTCATGTGTTCAAAATCTTTAGCCTCAAAATCTAATCTGTAACTCCTTTTCAAATGCTTTGTTTTCTCTATTTCTATGTCGTACTTCTCTGCCAAGCCTGCTAGTTTCTGATGCACATTGCTCATTTCTCTCGTAATCTTTGGACACAAATATCTCAATTCTGCCTCTGTGTAGTATTCTAATCTATTCACTCCCATAGTCCCCTCAATGAGTTCACCCACTTCCATGCTTAGCCTAGTATAATTCAAATATTCTTCTCCATGCTGTGCAACTACATTCGGGGTCTGCGGTGTCAACAATTCCAATCTCTGACTAACGGTTGAACCTGCCATAGTATCTGGAAGCGTTTCAAATGGACTTAGGTCCAGCAATGATCTTGATCTGTCAAAAGTCTTTCCCATAGGACAGACTACCTGATCATTTTCATTATGTCCTCCACTCATTATATTCTGGGTCATTGTTCACCTACAGTCGTTTTCTTCTGTGCAATTAAGAGTACTGCTGGACCAACAGTAATAGGCAGTGACATAGCATCTGGGGCTGTTCTGGCACTTACGGTCTGTGGGAAAGTAACTCCCATATTTTGATTAATCATCTGAGTCATATCTGACTGTGTCCCTGTTACTGGAGTGAATCCCTGCATTACCTGCGGCTGTTCTTGGGGCAGTAAAAGTGGAGTTGGTTCTGTCTGAACCAACATAGGACTCAGGGAAAACCTGTTCTGTAGACACCATTAACTTTGAAGTCGTTTCCATGATGGGCACATCAGGATACATTCTGTGAACCTCTGGCGGATGCACATGATTTTGTACTACAGGAGTATTAGGCACATTAAGACTATTCTGCATCTCATTGTGTGTCAGGCTAGCATTGACCTGCATCGGACTCATTGTCCCAATAACCTGTGTCGGGCTGTCGGATCTGCACTTGTACTTGGACCACTCTCATATACTGTATATAGTGGTGGGCGATCTCTCAATAACTGCGTAATAAAGTCCTCATCGTCCGATTCCTCCTCCACTGTTGAAGACTTTCTAACCTCCCTACTCTCGGATGGACTTCTGTTGGTCTTTCTAGTAGCTTTCCTTCCTTCCTTCTCATTGTCCTGCATAATTGCCAGAAACAAATTAATTCCATGCAAAGTCTCTATCCTCCAAACGCTCTCAACACTGTCCCATCTAGCCTCTGCTAGAGTCTTTTCTGCCTTTCTCATCCTCCTCTCAAATTTCTGTTGCTGTTGCTGTCTGGCTACTAGCTCCCAAATCGCTAATGCCTCAAACTGTGCTGGTCTTGGAAGGGGCTTTGATTCATATAGTACCATCCTTAAATGCTCCAAAATCCTAAAATTGAACATCCCATTTGTAGGAAACGCTAGGACCTTTCAGTCATGAATAACCACACCTTTTAGTAAAAGTTAGAATATCTATTTCCCTTTAATAACAATACTAAGGTCATGTAGATTAATCTCAAAATCAAATGAAACACGTACAGAAACAATACTGGCTGTCCAGAGCGGCGGAAGAAACGTAATCTAATCTAAGCTTGAACTACAACACATTCTAAGGCTATGGTGCAAATCAGTAGCAAAGTCATCTACGTCAAAGTAATCACATACCTTAAGTTTAGCAGAAAAAATCATCAAGCATTTATCTCTATCAGCATAACTTGATTGGTGAGGATCCTTAACTAACACCAGATTGGCATCAGCATGTTGGGCTTCATGGAAAACAATTTAGTAACACAAATTTGGAAAATATCTAACTATAGCTCTATCAAAACAATGCAGTTGGTACCTAGAAAGGAAAAGCAAATAAGCATAATAATCAACAGTCTACAACATTATACCTATCCTCCGTGTGGATCAGCAAGCAGAGTCAGTCTTCGTCCTCAGGACATCAGTCGATCAGCAAGCCATCAGGATTCAGCATCAATTTTCAGAAAACGCAGAGTCTATAAGCAATAAAGCTCTAAGCGGTAAAGTTAAGCACATCTCTTGTCAAGACGCCTAGGGAATATTGACCTTTCAGCCAGCAAGAAAATGGGCAATGACAGTATGGCAAGTGCAGAATGCTTAAGGCAAAATGCAATGGCAGAATGCTGGGGTCTTCTCAGTGCAGCGTCGTTAAATTAAAACTACTAAAACTACTTCCCAAATTGCTATTGGTCGGTTAATTGCATGTTCACACTTTGTCCAATAAAACTAAAATCCCAAATCTATGAATTCTACTATTACTCCGTTCACATGTCTTTGATTGGTTTCTCCTGCAATGTCCTCATCATCCGGCTTGGCAGGTAACAATATTGTTACAGCTTCCACTCCAGTCCAGTCAGTATCTCCATTGTTCGCCTCCTTAGAAAGTCAGTCTCACACGCATTACACATAAAGGTGGTCATTACAACCATGGCGGACGGTGTTAAAGCGGTGGTAAGACCGCCAACAGGCCGGCGGTAAAAAAATTGGAATTACGACCATGGCGGAAACCGCCAACAAAGACAGCCACTTTAACACTCCGACCGCCACGGCGGTACAGACAAACAGTGCGGCGGTCACCGCCAACAGACAGGCGGAGGACAATGTACCGCCCACAGTATCACAACCTACCAATCCGCTACTTTTTAAGGGGCGGGTTGACCGCGGATAAAAACACGGCGGAAACAGGAATTTCGAAGGGAAAACGCTCACCTCTACACACTCCACGAGGAAGGAGGGCACCATGGAGCCGGAACTCCATATTCTCCCTGCGATAGTCTTCCTGCTCCTATACGAGGATCATCAACGCCGGCGGCGAAGACCACGGTGAGTACTGCACCTACGACATAGGGTAGAGGGGAGGCAAAAACACAGGGACACACACAACCAACATCCCAACCCCCCTCCCGACCCTCACCCACCATAACACACACACCAATGCATATCTATACAGTACAGTAACACCCCCAACCCCCCCGGAAGAATGCAAAGACAAAAGGAAATGAGTTGAACGATTGTAATATATCAAAATACAGTAAGCAAATATCTACCTATATATACACAATAAACAAAATATACACCACGATTAGTAGTGCAGGTATTGCACCATTCATAGTCCGTGGACCACTGGGCCCAAAATGCATTGGGCGAGGCCCACACAAGATACCCGATCAAAACGGAGAGAACACTGCAGGGGCATCATATCGAAATACAACAGGCACCTCAGGGGGAAGGGAAGGGGGCGCACCTCAGCTGGATGAGTGCACCACGCCAGATCCACGAGGGGGCTCCATGCCCATTGATGTATCCTGGGGAGTGCAAAGCCACAGTCTCTCAAGTCTCTACAGTGGGTGGGTTGCCCACTGTACCATCCTGGGGAGTGCAAAGCCACAGTCTCTCAAGTGGATAACAGTCTCCACTGGTTCTGGAGGGGGCTTTGTGCCCAGAGTGCTTCATCCTGCCAAGGACTGAGGTAGTGGATGCCTTTCTCCACTGGTTCTGGAGGGGGCTTTGTGGCCAGAGTGCTTCATCCTGCCAAGGACAGACGGAGTGGATGCTGTTCTCCACTGGTTCTGGAGGGGCAGCAGAGTGCAGCACACACCCGTGACGGTCCCAGTTGCGTCACTGCCCCTGCCGCAAATGGGCTAGCGGTGCATTCCATGGCGGTCTTTGCCCTGTTCAGTGGTCCTTGGACTGTTCAGCGGTCCTTGCCAAGGCGGTCCTTCATTGCCCAGCAGGGCTGTGGCTGGCGTTCCTTCATGGGTCAGCTGGGCTGTGGCTTGCGGGGCCCTCCTGGGCAGCTGGGCTGTGGCTGGCGGTGGCCTCCTGGCCAGTGACGATGGGGCTGGCCTCCTGGGCAGTGACTCTGGCGGTGGCCTCCTGGCCAGTGACGATGGGGCTGGCCTCCTGGGCAGTGACTCTGGCGGTGGCCTCCTGGCCAGTGACGATGGGGCTGGCCTCCTGGTCAGTGACTCTGGTGGTGGCGTCCTGGCCAGTGATGATGGGGCTGGCCTCCTGGCCAGTGACTCCGGCGGTGGCCTCCTGGCCAGTGACGATAGGGCTGGACTCTTGGGCAGTGACTCCGGTGGTGACCTCCTGGCCAGTGACGATGGGGCTGGCCTCCTGGGCAGTGACTCCGGCGGTGGCCTCCTGACCAGTGACGATGGGGCTGGCGGTGGCCTCCTGGGCAGCGGGGATGATGGCGGTCTTCTCCGCCGTGCTGCTCCTCCCAGACTTTGGAGATTTCTTCTGCCCTTCCCCACCTTGGGAGGAGCCACAGCTGAGTCCACACTCACCCCAGGACCCTTGTGAGCGGCTTTGCTGGCTGGAGTCTTCCCCCTCTCCCGCCAGGCACTGTCCAACTTCTGGTGCTTCACAGGGGGGGGACTCGCTGTGCTGTGGCTCCGTGCCACACTGGCTGGCCTGGTGGCCGGTGCATTCCACATACCTGTATCAACAGGCACCACTGGTACCGGAGATTTTTTGGCTGAGGTGCTAGTACGGGACCTATGAGTTGGAGGGGAGGTGGGGGGAAATAGGTTAAGGGTGGACAGGAAAAGTTTTTTGGAGACACTGGGACAGGTAGCTGGAGGGGGTTTGGGAGTGGAGGAAGAGGTGGTGGTTGTAGGAGGTGTAACTTTTGTGGATTTGGGTGCAGGTGCATGGGCTGGAGGCTGTTGTTAGGTGGATGGCTGTTGGGTGTGTGTGTGCCTGCGTTTGTGTATCTTCGGGGGGGCATCGCAGACACACTGGGAGAGGACACAGGGGACGTGGAAATGGTAGTGGGGGTGGTGACTGCACGTGAGCGGGGTGTGGTGGTGGGTGTGCTGGTGCGGGACGTAGTGGCTGTAGTGGTAGTGCATGCAGGTGTGAGTGTAGACGAGACTGGGAGGGAGGAGGGAGACGAGGAGGAGGGGGACACAGTGGAGGCAGTGGATGTTGGTGTGTCTGTATGTGTGTGATGCTTGCGTGAGTGCCTTTAGGGTGTGTGGTGCTTATGTTTGCCTGAGCTTCCCTTGTGTGGTGAGGTGTGTGCAGGCTGGTCTGATGGTGTGCTTGGGATAGGCTGAGGTACAGGGGATTGGGTCTGGGTGGAGGAAGTTGGAGGGGGGAGGCTAGACACAGGGACAATGGCTGCCATCAGTGCTGAGGCCAGAGTTTGCAGAGTTCGATGAAGGGCAGCCTGACCAGAATGAATGCCCTCCAGGAATGCATTTGTTTGTTGCAATTCCCATTCTACACCCTGGATGGTAGACTGCCCAACAGTGAGGAACCTGAGGAGGTCAATGGCCTCCTCACTGAGGGCAGCAGAGGTGACAGGGGCTGAGGTGCCTGGGGCGAAGGTGATGCCCACCCTCCTGGGTGAGCGGGCACGGGCGAAGGCTGAGGGGCTGCTGGGAGGGCGGTGCTGGTAGGGGGGGTGGCGGCTGTACCTGTAGAAGTGGGGGGCCCAGATGTTGCCGCCACCACAAGGGAGCTCCCATCGGAGGACGAGTCTGTGTCGCTGGTTGCAGATCCTGCGACCGCCGTGGTGCTCTCCTCACCCTCCGTCCCACTGGTGTATTCTGAGTCCGTGGTGTGGCCCTCCATGGCCATTTGGGATGCAGCTCCCTTGTGCTCCGGTGCCACTGTACCTCCGCCTGATGATGCCGATGCACATAAGAACAGGGAGACCACAAAAAGGGGAGGGACGACAGAAGAAAGACAGGTTGAGTGCACAGCTGACTGCTACCGTTGGCGGACAATACAGACACAGCAGCCCCCTGCACTACGTCGCGCTGTTGGGCTCTACAGATGCAATTACTGGGATATGGCCTACATGGCTATGGACGACATCTGCCCTCAAGCGCCCATCCAACTCAGGGTAGGCCACCGCCGGGATCCGGAACATCAGGGGGGTCATGGTTCGACGGGCACCCCTCCCATGTTGGGAGGCCATCCCCAGCTGAGCCTCCGCCATCTTCTAGCTCCAGCGGCGAATGTCCTCCCATCTTTTCCGGCAGTGGGTGCTCCGTCTGTGGTGGACCCCCAGGGTCCAGATGTCCTTGGCGATGGCACGCCAAATATACTTCTTCTGGTGGGCACTGACCTACATGACATGTACAGGGGAAGAAGAGAAGTCATTAGCAACTGCACCGTCTAAGTGAGTGGCCCACATCCTTACCCTTGCCATGTGGCACATGCATTCACAGTCCTTCATGCACGCAGAACTGTGCCACCTTCATTCTTACAACCAGCCCTCTCCACACAGGCATAGCCCATACAACGTGCTCCCTGTGTACTTACCTGTTGGTCCTCTGCAGTGAAAGCAGGGGCCCTTTCCCCAGACGCATGAGCCATTGTCTCTTCCAGACCGAGATCACAGCAGCACTTGCAGTGTAGGTCCTCTCCTGTCGAAGATCAGGTATCGAGTGATTCAACAGATAGAAAATGGCGTTCACGTCCGCGGCGGTCACGTCCGTGGCGCGGTGCGTACTATCACCGCTGGCGTACATCGTCATTGGCTCCTGGGACCCATAGGGTCCAATGTTAACCACTGCAACTACTACCGCGACGGTGTACAACGCCAGCGCAGTTACCTCACATCCCATTGTCCCCGTTTAGAGTTCAGGCAGCCGCCATTTCAGGGGCCCACATGGCCTAATTACCAACTGCGTCACACATACCTAGGCCTTGTCTCACAACACAAATACAGGCCACATTTTGTGTATGAATGGTGTTCTGTGTAGACTGTGGGTGCAGACCTATGAGTTGTTTGACTTGTGGTCGCTGTTGTCCTTCCTAGGCACCGTCCGCTGGGACATGTGAGGAAATGGTGGAATCCTCTGGTGTACCGACAGCTGGTGGACCTGTCGACAATGGAGGAAAGAAGTTTGATCATCACCTACAGGTTTGACCGTGCCACAATCCAGGAACTGTGTGCCCAGTTGGAGCCTGACCTGATGTCAGCAATCCGCCATCCCACAGGAATCCCCCCTCAAGTGCAGGTGCTATCATTGCTCCATTTCCTGGCAAGTGGGTCATTTCAAACAACAGTGGCCATGGCATCAGGGATGTCCCAGACTATGTTTTCCAACGTGTTGTCCAGAGTGTTGTCTGCCCTTCTGAAACACATGCGGAGCTACATCGTTTTCCCTCAGGTGGAGTACTTGCCTACAGTGAAAGGTGACTTCTATGCCCTTGGACATATCCCCAACATCATAGGTGCCATTGATGGGACCCATGTAGCTCTGGTCCCCCCCCACAGGAGAGAACAGGTGTAGAGGAACCGGAAGAGTTATCATTCCATGAATGTACAGATGGTATGTTTGGCAGACCAGTACATCTCCCAGGTAAATGCTATATTCCCTGGCTCTGTGCATGACACCTACATCCTGAGGAACAGTAGCATCCCTTATGTGATGGGTCAACTCCAGAGGCACCGGGTGTGGCTATTAGGGGACTCTGGTTACCCCAACCTGTCATGGCTACTGACCCCAGTGAAGAATCACAGGACCATGGCAGAGGAACGCTACAATGAGGCCCATGGGCGGACTAGGAGGGTGATCGAACGCACCTTCGGCCTCCTGAAGGCCAGGTTCAGGTGCCTCCATATGACAGGTGGTTCCCTATTCTACTCACCAAAGAAGGTGTGCCAGATCATCGTGGCCTGCTGTATGCTTCACAACTTGGCTTTGCGACGACAGGTGCCTTTTCTGCAGGAGGATGGTCCAGATGACGGTGTTGTGGCAGCTGTGGAGCCTGTGGACAGTGATGAGGAGGAAGCAGAGGAAGAAGACATTGACAACAGGGCTTATCCAGCAATATTTCCAATGACACACAGGTGAGAAAACATTCCTGCCTACTACAAGTACTTTAACACTTCTACCTCTATCCTGTCTGTCAATTTCAACCAGCATATGGTCACTGAGTTTTACATTTCCCTTACGGTTTCACAGGTGTGGTTTCCAACGTGTGTCATCTGTTTAGATTCCTCATGGACTTGCGATGTGTGACATAGGTATGTTGACATTACATTTGAAAAAGCATTTTGTCACTGTCATTGCTAATACACATTTTCGAAATCACAGACTGACTCCAGATTGTTTTGTGCTTCAAGGGTGTTTATTGAAGTGCTCAATATTGGAGGGGGGCTGTAAAATGGTGAGGGTTTATGGTGGAGGAATGTCCATGGCAGAGTCCAGTCTATTAGTCTCACAGGTGCATTGCCCATATGGGCATAGGAAGGGGAGCTGAGGCAGTTCCAATATGGACTGGGTTACAAAGTGGGACAGTGGTTTGACAATCAGGGTGGTCTAATTTCTTGGCGGGGGTCTTGGCATCGTGCTCTGTCTTGTTCCTGGATCTCAGGGACCGCTTGCAGGGTGGTTCTCCATCTGCAGGGGGTGGGGTGCTGGTGTGGTGGTCCTGTGGTGGTGCATCCTGTCCACTAGCGCCGGCGGAGGTGGTGGGCAGTTCATCGTCCATGCTAGTGTCAGGGGGCCCTTGGAGTGCCACAGTGTCCCTCCTGGTGTTAAGTATTTCCTTCAGCACCCCTACGATGGTGCCCAGGGCAGAGCTGATGGTTCTGAGTTCCTCCCTGAAGACCAAATACTGTTCCTCCTGCAGGCGCTGGGTCTCCTGAAACTTGGCCAGGACCGTTGCCATCGTCTCCTGGGAGTGGTGGTATGTTCCCATGATGGAGGAGAGGGCCTCGTGGAGAGTGGGTTCCCTTGGCCTGTGCGCCCCCTGTCGCACAGCAGCCCTCCCAGTTCCCCTGTGTTCCTGTGCCTCCGCCCCCTGGACTGTGTGCCCACTGCCACTGCCCCCAGGTCCCTGTTGTTGTTGGGGTGGTGGGTTATCCTGGGTTCCCTGTAGTGGTGGACACACAGCTGATTGGTGTGTCCTAGGGACGGAGGTATGGGCCCGCTGGGTGTGCTGATGTTACCAGAGGGTGGAAGGTCTGTGGTGGGCTGTGCCTGTTTGAGGGGAACCGACTGTCCCGAAGCCCACGATGGTCCAGGCTGGTCATCTAGATCCAGTTGGACAGAGCTGCTGTCATAACTGTGGGCCGCTTCTGTGGGTGGGGTGGAGATGTCTGGACCCTCCTGTCTGGTGACGTTGGGTACTGGTCCTGCAGAGGTGTAAAAGCATGATTATTGCATCTGTGTGTGTCATGGTGTGCAATGGGTGTGTGACCTTGTACCCCAGTGCTGGCATTCCTGTGTGGGGGCTTGTGTGAAGATGGTTGAGAGGGGTGTTATGGGTATGTGCAGTGGGCATGCTTTAGTGATGGGTGTCCATGCTTTGTTGTGTCATGCAGGGCTTGGTGTTGGGATGTGTGGTTTGTGTTATTAGTACATTTGTGAGGAGTTGGAGTGATAGGGGAGGAGGCCAGGGTGGGGGTCTGTGATAGCATGCAGGTAGGGTGGGGGATATGATAGTTAAAGGTTTGACTTACCAGAGTCCATTCCTCCACCGACTCCTGCGAGGCCCTCAGGATGCAGAGTCGCCAAGACCTGCTCCTCCCATGTTGTTAGTTGTGGGTGAGGAGGTGGGGGTCCGCCGCCAGTCCGCTGTACAGCAATGTGGTGTCTCAAGACAACGGAACGCACCTTCCCCCATAGGTCGTTCCACCTCTTCCTGATGTTGTCCCAATTTCTTGGATGCTGTCCCACTGCGTTGACCCTGTCGACTACTCTTTGCCATAGCTCCATCTTCCTAGCTATGGAGGTGTGCTGCACCTGATATCCAAACAGCTGTGGCTCTACCCGACGATTTCCTCCACCATGACCCTGAGCTCCTCCTCCGAGAATCTGGGGTGTCTTTGCCATGCCATGGGGTGGTGTAGGTGATGTGTGGGGTGGTGTGTGTGGTGATAAGTGGGCAGATATGTAGTGGTGTGTGGTGTTTTGTGCGTGGAAGTTGTGTGGGTGATGGTGTTGAGTGCCTGTGGATGCTAGTTTATGGATGGTGGTGTCTCTCTCTGGCCTTCTTTTGGAAAATATTTGGTCGTAGGGGTTTGTGGGTGATGTGGGTGTGTGTTTTATATTGTATTGGGTGTGTGGGAGTGGTGTGTGTATGTGTATCAGGTGTGTGTATTTCGAATTGTCCAATGTGGCTGTGTTTTGTATATGTGTGTGTTTTTTGAGATTGAAAGACCACCGTGTGGATTCGTGGGTCTTGATAGCATGCGCGTATTTCTGTTGGCATGACGGTGGAGGTTTTGTTTTCGCCAGTTTATCACTGACCTTTGGTGTGGCGGACTTGTGTGGGTGTCTGGATTTTGTCGGATTTAGAGATGTGGGTCGTAATAGCTGTGTTGGATTTCCACAGCTGCGGCGGTGTGTTGGCGGTCTTCTGCACGGCGGTAAGCGGCTTTTACCGCCAATGTTGTAATGACCCCCAAAATGTTACATTAGTAGGAACAGCATCTCCTAGCAGTCGGTTCTCGTGAAAAGCACTTCTCAGCTAGGAGCACATAATGCAAAATGTAAAATCACAGTTTAAAGCGTTACGAAAAACAGCTTTGACATCAGGCCTGGCAAACTAGGCCAAGACATTCGGTAAGTTAAGGCCTACAATTAATAAAGCTAGAGCATAATACATAACCCTTAATACAACATACTAATATATTAGTCAAACATATATTCAGCATTTCACAATATGAATTCACTAGTAAGTACACTTTGTGAACATTGGCGGCCACTCATCGTAATCACTTCAAATGTGTGCATTATTTTTCTACGTTATTATTATATTTTCTACACAAATCACTTATTCAGAATACATAAATACTCATTGATAATTGTTATTAAAACACCTGTGCTAGCAATCCCTCCTCTGATGACTAAATGTGTCATCACGCTAACACCTACAAATGTTTGCATCAGCTAAAATTATGTCAATTCAATCCCTTCATCCTTTTTTTTTCTCTTTGAATTTTCTCAGTACTATTTTTCCCTTTTCTTTTCTTCCCTCCTCTGATTATTCTTTGACCTTTTCAATTTAATTATTTTGCAAAATTTACACAATCTCCATATTCCAATTAGACAAACCACAATAATTAATATCCCTTGCAAGGTTTTCAATAGAATCCCATTCCAATTGTTGCTGAGCCAATTTCCCACTGAAGCAAAACCTTTGCCAATCTTTTCCCAAACACCTGTTTCTGTCAATTCTTTCAAATCAGCTACGAGCACATAATGCAAAATGGAAAATCCCAGCTTAACTACGTAATTATATTTTCTACACAAATCACTTATTCAGAATACATGAATACTCATTAATAATTTTTACTAAAGCACCTGCACTAGCAGGGGCACAAGAAAAGTGGCACTGCACTGTATACAGCACCACTTTTCCTAAATATGCCCCTCTGTGTTGGACAATGTCTAAATGTTTATGAACAGACAAAGGCGATCTAAGAACGTCCTCAGCATCACAAATGTTAATTTCCTTCAGGAAACCCTACAAAGTAGTTTCTTCTCCTACCCTCACCTGTTGAGTCAAATGGATTATATCTTTGGCGGGTATTGACACTTCTTCCTTCGGAACACATTCCTCCAAGGGAGCAATGGCTTCAAAAGCCTTTTGAGCAGGTTGCCGGCTTGAGGACATTCTAAGATCAGCTGATTGGTCAAATTACAATGGCCCTCATTACAACCCTGGCGGTCAGTGATAAAGTGGCAGTAATACGCCAACAGGCCAGCAGTAATAACTTTGAAATTATGACCACAGCGGAAACCGCTCAAACAGACAGCCACTTTAACACACCGACCGCCAGGGCGAAATCAACAGGCACCACAGTGGTAACCGTCTACAGCCAGGAGGAAGACAATGTTCTGTCCACTGTATTATGAGACACCAATCCGCCACCTTTTCTGGGGCAGTACCAACAACATCAAAAGCCTGGTGGAAACACTGCACAGAAGGGAAACAATTCACCTCTGGAGAATCCAGGAAGAACCACGCCACCATGGAGCCCGAGTTGCATGTTTTCCCCTTGCTCTTCTGAGTGCTGCTCCACTACGGACACCAATGCGGGCGAAGACGACCACGGTGAGTACTGCCACCTAGCACACAGGGGAGGGGGGGAGGAAAAAGAGAGTGGCACACACACGCAACACGCAACACCTCCACCCCCAACACCATACACATAAGCAGATGCAGTAACATAACATATTCACCCCGTACCACTCAGGAATAATGCAACACAATAGAGTAAAAAGAGTGTAATAAGATAAATATAGTAGTTATACGTGCATCCAAATAAAAAAGTATATACATATTCACAAATCAAGGAACACTTCCCAGTCCTCAATGTTTGTGGGCCACAGGGCCACATCACAAAGTCCAAGGCCCCACCTCACTCCTGCAACAACACAGTGAGAACACTGCAGGGGCATCGGGTCAAAAATAGCCAGGCACCTCAGGGGGATTGGAATGGTGGGGGCACCTCAGCCAGAAGATGTTACAATGCCACTGGTCCTGGAGGGCGCAACATGCCCTGTGCTTGGTCCTGGGGAGTGCAAGGCCACAGTCTCTCAAGTGGGTGACTTGCCCACTGACTTGTCCTGAGGAGTGTAAGACCACAGTCTCTCAAGTGGGTGACTTGCACACTGACTTGTCCTGAGGAGTGGAAGGCCACAGTCTTTCAAGTGGGTGACTTTCACACTGACTTGTCCGGGGGAGTGCAAGGCCACAGTCTCTCTAGTGGGTGACTTGCCCACATGCTCTGGAGGGGGCATCATCCTGGGGAGAATGGGGTGAGTGGATGTCTTCTCCACTGGTTCTGGAGGTGGCATTGTGCCCAGTGAGCTTCATCCTGGGGAGGATGGGGTGAGTGGATGTCTTCTCCACTGGTTTGTGAGGGGGCATCATGCCCTGTGATGCAGATCTTGGGGAGTGCAGGGCCACAGTCTCTCAGTTGGGTGTCAGACCCACAAGATTTGCAGGGGCCAGGCTGCACAACAGCCCATGGATGCAGGACTACACACTGTCCGCCGGCGGTGATGGCTGCTCAGTGGTGGCAGTGGTCATGCTGCTGGTGGAGTTGGTAGTGGTGGGGGGAGGCTCCAGCCCATCCCTTGCAAACTCAGACGGCTGCCCACTGGGGCTGCTGCTGCTCGTGGCAATGCTGGTAGTGGTGGGAGGAGGCTCCAGCCCATCCCCTGCAGCCATGAATGGCTGCCCACTGGGGCTGCTGGTGGCAGTGCGGGTGGTGCTGGTAGTGGTGGGGGAGGCTCCAGCCCATCCCCTGCAGCCTCGTGCGGCTGCCTACTGGGGCTGCTGCTGCTGGTGGCGGTGCTGGTAGTGGTGGGTGGTGGCTCCAGCCTATCCCCTGCAGCCTTGGATGGCTGCCCACTGGGGCTGCTGGTGCTGGTGGCGGTGCTGGTAGTGGTGGGGGAGGCTCCAGCCCATCCCCTGCAGTCTCAGATGGCTGCCCACTGTGGCTGCTGCTGCTGGTGGCGGTGCCGGTAATGGTGGG
The DNA here is from genome assembly GCF_031143425.1 of Pleurodeles waltl. Classification (NCBI taxonomy): domain Eukaryota; kingdom Metazoa; phylum Chordata; class Amphibia; order Caudata; family Salamandridae; genus Pleurodeles; species Pleurodeles waltl. The sequence goes on along the minus strand of NC_090442.1, from coordinate 697,040,900 downwards.
GGGAGGTTCCAGCCCATCCCCTGCAGCCTCGGACGGCTGCATACTGGGGCTGCTGCTGCTGGTGGCGGTGCTGGCAGTGGTTGGGGGAGTCTCCAGCCCCAGCACCAATGCTGCCTCCTTGCCCTTCCTTCCTGCAGCTGGGGCCTCATCCTTCCCCTTCCTTGAGGCACTTAGGGCAGGCACTCTTTCCATCTGGCTAGCTGGTGGCCGGGTTCCTTTCCTACCTGGAGTTGCTGGGGGCACTACTGTGCCCGTGGACTGGGTGGCTTAGGTGCTAGCCTGGGTTTTGAGCACCCTGGCCTGATGTGAGGGTCAGGGGGGAGGGCTAGGGAAGAAGTCAATGGTGGTGAGGGAAAGCTTCTTAGGGACATTGGGGTGGGAAAAGGGAGATGGTTTGGGAGTGGAGAAAGAGGGAGTGGTGGTAGGAGGTGTCAGTCTGCTGTGTTTGGGCGCAGGTGCATGGACTGGTGTCAGGAATAAGGCCATGCGCGGTCCAGGTCCTGCCCGAAACTCCACTGCACGGCTCTTCAGTGCTTTATGCGCACCACTTGTCATCCCCTCTTGTTCCAAAGGTGGCCATCAGCATTGTCTGCCCTGTGGCAAAGCTCTTGGGCTGCAGGTTCAGGACATTGGTGGATAAGATGCACTTATCAGTGCTATTCCATGAAGGGACTACAATTCCCATGTATTTAGAGGCACCAGCCATCTTGGGGTGTGGCAGGCCTGTAAAGCCCAGCCACACCCAAGCACGTTGCTCACTATTTTGAAGACTTCAATGCAGTTAGACCTCGTTGGGGGTTCTCTGAAGAAGAGCAGAGTTCTTGCTTGGCAGAGTGACATCCAATCGAAGTATCCTTGTTTCCATGGTGAATTAAAGAACGAGTAGGTCGTACTCGTAGCGGTAAGGCCTTGATGAATCCAATTTTGGAGGAAGTTATTACTTCCAGAAGTAAAGAGACCCTTAGCACAACGAGCAAAACATTTTCAGTTTCCAGAATACAGCGGCCTTGACACAACGATCAAAGGCGTTTCAGATCACAGGTGTAAAGCGCTCTTTGCATGACAATTCAAGTGCTTCAGTTCACAGATGTAAAGCGCTCTAGGCACGGCAATTCAAGCACTTCAGTTCACAGGTTTAAAGCACTCTTCGCACCGCAATTCAAGCGCTTCAGGTCACAGGTGTAAAGTGCTCTTGGCACGGCAATTCAAGCGATTCAGTCCACAGGTGTAAAGCGCTCTTGGCACGGCAATTCAAGCACTTCAGTCCACAGATGTAAAGCGCTCTTGGCACGGCAAATCAAGCGCTTCAGTCCACAGATGTAAAGTGCTCTTGGCACAGCAAATCAAGCGCTTCAGTCCACATGTGTAAAGCGCTCTTGGCACGGCAATTCAAGCAGCGCTATTGGCACGGCAATTCAAGTGCTTCAGTCCACAGGTGTAAAGCGCTCTTGGCACGGCAATTCAAGTGCTTCAGTCCACAGATGAAAAGTGCTCTTGGCACGGCAATTAAAGCGCTTCAATCCACAGGAATAAAAGGCTCTTGGCAAAACAATCAAAGTGATTCAGGCCACATGAATAAAGTGTCCCCTTAGCATAACGAGCGTAGCACTTCAGGCAAGACAAGTAAAAGCGCTTCCTGGTATTATAAGTAACGTGCTTCAAATTCAATGAGTAAAAGCTTTTCGGCCGTTATAGTTGTTAATGTGAAAGTATTTTTGGAGATAAGCAAATCATAGTTTTCAGTGTTTTTTGTGGAAAGCATAATATGTGAAAAGCATTTTAATTCTTTGAGATTTTCTAGGACATGATCAAAGGTTTATGTTATGAATGCATAGATGTTCTGAGTATGATCATAATCCAAAGCTCTTGCCATCTCTTGGTTCTGAGGTCGTAGTTTATTTGTGTTCCATGATGATCATAGTCCAAAGCTCTTGCCATCTCTTGGTTCTGAGGTCGTAGTTTATTCTTGTTCCATGATTCAAAGAAGGGGCTTTGCCCTCATTTCAAAAAGGCCTCTCCATCTGATATCGGAGACACATTTAGTCAAGAGTCTATTGATGAGTTATATTTCTATGAATGAGTAAGTGCATATTTGTTCTAACCTTTTCTTTTCAGATCTCTCTCCCTGCTATTCCTTACCCTAATTCCCTTCCCCCCGACTGGATTCATCAGAACTCTGTGCTACAATAGCTTTCTGAGTTGGTGACGCCGGAAGGTGGGCCTTTTGTTCAACAATGTGCAGATCCCGAGGAAAGGACATTGTGACAGGTGGATGCTGTTGTGAGGTGGATGGCTATTGGGTGTCTGAGTGCTTCGTTTGTGTACTTTGGGAGACGGGGACACAGACACAGTGGGAGAGGACACAGGGGGCGTGTGCATGGATGTGGGGGTGGTGACTGCCAGGGAGGGGTGTGTACTGATAGGTGTGCTGATGATGGTGGTATAGGTTGGGGTTGAGGGGAATGGGATTGGGAGGAGGAAGTTGGAGGGGGGAAGGTGGAAACAGGGACAATAGCTGCCATCAGAGAGGAGGCCAGAGCCTGGATTGATCTCTGTTGGGCCAACAAGTCAGTTTGAATGCCCTCCAGAAATGTATTGGTCTGTTGCATTTGGAGTTTCAGCCCCTGGATGGCATTCACAATGGTTGACTGCCCAACAGAGATGGATCACAAGAGGTCAATAGCCTCCTCACTCAGGGCAGCAGGGTTAATTGGGGCAGGGCCTGAGGTGCCTGGGGCGAAGGAGATGCCCACACTTGTGGGTGAGCAGGAATGGGAAACTCGCTGAGGGGCTGCTGGGAGGGCGGTGCTAGTACGGGGTGGCCGATGTACCTGTAGCTGGGCACAGAGGTTTACGCCACCACCAGGGAGCTTCCATCGTAGGAGGTATCCGTGTCTGAACTGTACCCTCCAGTCTCCGTCATGGTGCTCCCCTCATCCTCTGTCCCACTGGTGCCCTCACTGTAGTTGGACTCGGCCTCCTGGGTCTTGTGGAATGCAGCTCCCTCCGTCGCTGGTGCTTCTGCTTCTCCCCGCCGGATGATGCTAATGCACATAAGGACAGGGTGACAAAACAAAAAAGAGGGGGGAGACAAAGGATACACTTGGTCAATGGCGGCAACAACACCACCGTTGGCGTACACAACACAGTCACACACAGGGAACAGCCCTACACATTAGGCAATGCACTACCAGTCACAATGCTAGTCACCAGCCCATAGATAGGGACACCTAATGCAAATTGCAGCATACCTGAAACCCACAGACCCCTGCCCAGTAGTGGATGCCTACTAGCTTGGTTGGAGGACTTTCACATCAGACTCCTCCCCAACATGTGACCCACTCTGCAATGCCAGGCCTGGCCTTGGGGCAGCCACAGGGCCCACAACCCCCACCTGGATACCACCCCACCAGGCGTAAGCTGTAAATAGGGGCACTGTACTCACCCCCTTGTGGCTGCTGTGATGCCCACAAGCACCCATCTAGCTCCGGATAGGCCACCGCCAGTATGCAGGCAATCAGGTGGGTCAGGGTTCGACGGGCACCCCTTCCTCGTTGGGAGGCCATCCCCAGCTGGGCCTGTGCCGTCTTCTGTGCCCAGCGTCTCAGGTCCTCCCACCGTTTCCGACAGTGGGTGCTCTGCGTGCCGTAGACCTCCAGGGTCTGCACATCCTTGTCGATGGCTTGCCATATACCCATCTTTTCATGGGCACTGACCTGCAGGGAAATAGACAGAGGGACCGGTATTGGTCCGACCGTACTGCCTGTTACACTTATGGCCCATCATGCCCCTCCCCATTCCTGTTAGCACCGACATGTCCCAGCATACATGCTGCACGCTGCCCAGGGCCCATCCACCAACCCCCCCCTACATGAGGCCTTCACAGACAGCACTCCATGCATTCACGCCCCATGTATCGTACTCACAGTGTACTCACCTATTGGACTGTAGGACCATACAGCAGTCAGTACTGGGGTAGGACCCCATCCACCAGTTGCTCCAACTCCGCCGAGGTGAAGCCAGGGGCCCTTTCCCCAGTAACACGAGCCGTGGTCGGTTCCAGACACAGGTCACAGCAGCACTTGCAGTGTAGGTCCTCTCCTGTTGAAGGTCAGGTAGCAAGTGAGTGAACAGATAGAAAATGGTGGTCACGTCCGCGGCGGTGCATACTTCACCGCCGGCGTACATCACCATTGGCCACTGTAATCCATAGGGCTCAATGATAACCAATGAGGTGTTGCATGGCGGTTCTCGCCTCCCTCCCGCAACGGCGCACAACGTCAGCGGAACTAGCTCATATCCACCTGTCCCTTCATACAGGACAGGTGGACGCCATTTCAGGGGGAGGTGCGGGCCATGGATCCTAACTGAGTCACAGTACACAAATGCACTATTTGGACATCTCCAGCAAAATAATGTTACAATCACAATATGCTTTGAACTGTAGTGGTTGGAATGTACAGATAATGACCAGCTGCTCACAGTTCTGCCCCATAGATTGCAACCGGTGGGGATGAATAGAAGAAGGAGACATCCCCCATTTACAGACCCCTGGTGGACTTGGCAACAATGGAGGACAGGCACATTATCCTCACCTATAGACTTGACAGGGCCACAATCACAGAACTGTGTGCCCTATTGGAGCCTGACCTAATATCTGCTATCCGTCACCCCACCGGGATACCCCCTCTTGTTCAAGTGCTATCTGTGCTCCATTTCTTGGCAAGTGGCTCTTTCCAAGTGACAGTGGGCTTGGCAGCAAGAATGTCACAGCCAATGTTCTCAATAGTGCTGACAAGAGTGTTGTCTGCCCTGATTAAACACATGTGCAGCTACATCGTTTTCCCCAAGGTGGAGGATTTGGCCACAGTGAAAGTTGACTTCTATGCAATGGGCATATCCCCAACATCATTGGGGCAATCAACGGAACACATATTACATTTGTCCCCCACCAGCGAAATGAACACGTGAATGTCCGGATGGTGTGCCTGACGGACCAGTACATCTCCCATGTCAATGCAAAGTATCCTGGATCGGTGCATGATGCATTTATCCTGAGGAATAGCAGCATCCCAAATGTGATGTCCCAACTGCAGGGGCACAGGGTGTGGCTAATAGGTGAGCCCTGGTTTCCACCCAGTGGATGTTGGTGTATAGGTATGGTGTGGGCCTTAAGGGTGAGTGTGTGGCTAGCAGTTGTCCATCAATATTTGCAGGTGACTCTGGTTACCCCAACCTCTCATGGCTACTGACCCCTGTGAGGAATGCCAGGACAAGGGCAGAGGAACGTTACAATGAGGCACATGGGCAAACAAGAAGGGTTATAGAAAGGACCTTCGGCCTCCTGAAGGCCAGGTTTTGTTGCCTCCATCTAACAGGTGGATCCCTGTGCTAGTCACCCAAGAAGGGCTGCCAGATCATTGTGGCATGCTGTATGTTGTACAACCTTGCCTTGCGACGTCATGTGCCTTTCCTGCAGGAGGAGGAGACTGGAGATGGCCATGTGGTAGCAGTGGATCCTGTGGACAGTGAAGATGAGGAGGCAGAGGATGAGGATGTGGACAACAGAAGTGCAATTATTTATCAATACTTCCAATGAGACACAGGTAAGACAGTGTTAATACACATATAATTTACAGTTTGATGTGTGACATTGTCACTGGCAGGCTGTGCATTGCTACTCCTATGCCTACTCGCTGTACACTTTGGTATCTCTTTTTGCAGATGTTGGTGTCCCACTATTGCTCCTGCTGTGTTCAGTGCAGCCAAATACAGGTCTTTCCTATGTAAACATTACTGAACAGTTGAATTGCAATGTTTGTACCTTGTTAAACGAATACATTTTAAAACATTAGACATACACCATACTTGTATTTTATTGAAGTGTGTTTATTGCAGTGCTCTGAAGAAGAGGGGGTAGTGCAATGGGCTGGGGTGATGATGGAGGAAAGACCAAGTTTGAGTCCAGTCTATTTGAATCACAGGTGCATTGTCCAAGGGGGCATAGGAAGGGGAGCAATGGCAGTTCAAGATGGACAGGGTGACAGAGTGAGACACAAGGCTGACAATCAGGAGAGTCATATTTCCTGGCGGGGATCTTGGCAATAGTCTCTGGCTTCTGCCTGGATCGCAGGGAACATTTGCGGGGTGGTTCTCCTTCTGCAGGGGGAGGAGTGCTAGTGGCCTGTTGGTCCTGTGGCAAGGCCTTCTGTCTACTAGCAGCAGTGGAGGTGGAGGGCTGTTCAGCAGTCTGGCTAGTGTCAGTGGCCCAGTGGTGTACCACTGCCTCCCTCATACTGTTGGCCATGTCTGCCAGCACCCCTGCAATGGAAACCAGGGTGGTGTTGATGGCTTTCAAGTCCTCCCTGATCCCCAGGTACTGTCCCTACTGCAACCGCATGTTCTCCTGCAACTTGTCAAGGATCTGGCCCAGTGTATCCTGGGAATGTTGGCATGCTCCCTGGATCGTGGTGAGTGCCTCCTGGAGGGTCGGTTCCCTGGGCCTGTCCTCTCTCTGTCGCACAGCAGTCCTCCCAGCTTTCCTGTTGTCCTGTGCCTCTGTCCCCTGAACAGTGTGCCTACTGCCACTGACTCCAGGTCCATGATTGTCCTGTTTTTGTGGAGTGGCCTGGGTTCTGTGTAGTGGTGGACACACTGCTGATTGATGTGTCCTGGGGACAGAGGTATGGGCTGGCTGGGTGGGTGCTGTGGTGGTGTTTCCTGAGGGGAAGGCTCTGTGGTGGTGTGTGAGAATGTGCCTGGGTAACCGACTGTCCGGAGGTCCCTCATGGGCCAGGTTGGTCAGCCAGATCCAGGCGATCAGAGCTGCTGTCATCACTGTGGGCCTCTTCTGGGGGGGGCCTGGATGTTGCTGGCACCTCTTCGCTGGTGACCTTGGCTGAGTTACATGTGGGGATGTAAATGCAGTGTTATTGTTTCTGCGTGTGACATATTGTGCATGGGTGTGTTGACCTCTATGGTTGTTATAGCCCTGGCAGCTTTGCCTTGTGTGAGCTGTTATTTGGTGGGTTGGGTGTTTCTCTCTAGTGTGCATGCTGTGGTGATAGGTGTCCATGCAGGTCTGTGAGGGGTGTCCATGCATTGGTGTTGCATGCAGGGCTTGGCATTGGGATGAGTTGGTTGTGATGGTGGGGTATGTGGGAGGTGGTGGACTGATGGGAGTGACGGTGAGAGTAGGGTATGCAATGGCATGCAGGTAGGGGGGTGATAGTAATAGGGAACTGACTTCAGTCCAGTCCTCCTGCTACTCCTGCCAGGCCCTCAGGATGCAGTATTGCCAAGACTTGCTCCTCCCATGTTGTTAGTTGTGAGGTAGGAGGTGGGGGTCCACCGCCAGTCCTCTGTACAGCGAGGTGGTGTCTTGCTGCTATGGAATGCACCTTCCCCCGTAGGTTGTTCCACCTCTTCCTGATGTCATCCCTTGTTCTGGGGTGCTGTCCCATGGCATTGACCCTGTTCATGATTCTCCGCCATAGCTCCATCTTCCTAGCAATGGATATCTGCTGCACATGTTATCCAAATAGATGTGGCTCTACCCGGATGATTTCCTCCACTGTGACCTTTAGATCCTCCTCAGAGAACCTAGGGTGTCATTGTGGTGCCATGAGTGTGGTGTGAGTGGTGTGGGTGAGGGTGTGTAGGGTGATGTGTTGGATGTGTGCTGCGAGGTGCATGGTGATGGTGGTATGTGACTCTGGTTGTGTGAGTGCTCTTGCTATCTCTCTCTTCTGACAATTGTTTGTATTTGTAAAGGGTTGGGGGTAATGTGGGTGTGTTTTATAGTGGTGTGGGTGTGTGGGTGTGGTATGTGTATGTGTGTCAGGTGTGTGTAGTTAGAATTGACCAATGTAGTGTTGTTTTGTTAGGTTGTGTGTATTTTGAGTGTGGCGGTATGTACTGCCAATGGTTTACCTCCGTTGAATGTCCGCTGCAGTGATTCGTGGGTCATAATGTTGTGGGCGTTGTTCTGTTGGCGTAACGGTGTGGGTTTTGATACCGCCAGTTTATCACTGACCTTTGATGTGGCGGACTTGTGCGTGTGGATGTATAGTCACAGATTGGCATGTGTGTGTCATAATATGGTTGACTGATATCCACGGCGGCGGTGGTATGTTGGCGGCACTCGGCATGGCGGTAAGTGAGATTTACCACCAATGTCATACTGAGGGCCAATGTGTTTAAAGTGTTTTATTGCAAACCTGTTCATCATGCTTTTTTAACGGTTATTAATTCACTTTAAACATGCATAATAGGAGCCTAATGTCTTGTCATAAAATGTAGATGTTCCTGGTAATTTATTAAGGAAAGTATTCATTTTATTAAAGACACGGAGGCTATTACTATCCCACTGCAACATTATTATTCTAACATTATTTTTTCTCGGTCCCTATCAGCAACTACAACTTCTATGCAACCTTCATCCTAATGAAGCTTCTTCATCTCCAAGACATGGACTGGGTTTGTCACCTCATTTGGGTCTCCTAAAGACGTCGGCTGCTGACGTTTTTGTTTTCAATTCGGGTTTCCTAGAAGTTGTAAAATTTTGCCAATACCTTTTTCCTCTTCTTATGTCTTTATGCATTATGTTTTCTATTTTGCCAATGTTCAATACTTATTAATTTCTCATGCAAGAAAAAAGGGCTGCTCACAGCCAAGTTAAGTACTATACAGTTTGTGTTGTTTGTGATTGGTGGATTACTTTGAGCTACCTTTTTCTTCCCACTGGCTGTGCAACCTTTGGCAAATGGGATTTGTAGATTTTTCTGTGTTGTTTTGACTGCTGCTATTAAAATTCTGGCAGGAAAAGAAAACATCCATGTCTTTAATAAAATTAAGACTTTCCTTCATAAATTACTAGGAAAATCTGCATTTGTAGGCACAGCAAGATTAATTGGTTTGCCCACAATCTCACGATGTTGAACCAATGGTAAGACTCAAAACTTCTTCCCCAGTTACAAAGTCGGCAGCTCTGGATGTAACGCCACATCCTCTTCTAGTTCTTTACATGAAACTCAAAGGCAAATTTGGTTCCTATGCTCATATGAGTACTGTGGTGCTACTTTGAAACTTTTTGCCATTCTTGTAATTTAACACTAAGTTATGATAGGAGATGAGTGGGAATTGCATTCCCCCTGCATATATAGAGGGTTTTACTGCCATGTTTCAAGTTGTGGAAAGTGTCTATGCAAGGTGCACAAAACAAATACACATACCATTTGCATGTAGTGTTCATCATTATTTTCCTGGGTTCTCTGGGGCCATTAATGGCTCAGGGAGGAGGGGTATTAAAGGAAATTACCCCAGCTATGGGTTCCCCAATGCCTTATGAGGATTGGGAAAGGGGCTGCGTGGCCCACCTCCCCTTTTAGTTACATTTCTGACTGAGGGTAGTCTCCCAAGGGTCCTTTTGGGGCCCGGGGTGGTGGCGCATGGCCCCCTCTCCATTTTATAAAATTTAGACTCCGGGGGTGGGCTCCTCAGGGCCTTTTGTGCCTGGGGGAGGGAGGCTTTGCAGCCCCCTCCCCAGTTAATACATTTTCAGCCCTGGATGTGGGCTTCCTGGGGCATTATTATGCTTGAGAAGGGGGGTCACAGAACCCACACTCCCTATTTTATAAAATTCTGGCCCTTAAGTTGGGCTTCCTGGGGCCTTAGGAGGTTTGGGGGGGAGTCATCATACCCTCAGGGCATAATGTGATTAAAAGTAGCCCCGCTGCCATTTCTTTTTTTTTCAATCCTAAAAGAGGATTGCTGCATGTTTTGCTGATTTTTTTTTTCTTTTTTTGCCCCGGGGGGATGGGGTCCCTCTTGATCCCCCATGGGGCCTAGGGGGTCAGTGTATCCCTACACTGCCCCCTTATTTCTTAATAGTTTACTAGTTCAGGACAGGGTACTAAATCTCCAAGTTCTGTAATGGTTGCTAGCAAAATTTTTCTAATGTTGCTGGCAGCCAATCAGAGCGCTAGCTCTCGGGGGAGTCTGACTCCTGTGGGAGTAATCAGAAAGCTCAATTTTTTAATTGGTGCTCCCAAAAGAGTCTCTTGAACCTCTCACAGACCCAAGTGTCCAGATATACAAATCTTTTTGACTCTTCATTTCTAAAAAAAAGTTTAAAAACTACTGAACGGATTTACACCAAATCACAAACAGCTGTGGACAAAGTTCTAGTTTTCTGTCAAATTTGTTGTAGTTCTGTTAAGCAGTATTTGCTGTAGCCCTTCTTGAGGAAGTTTATGGAAAATGCACAGGGATTTTGATTTTTGAGACTACCTCCCCCTTTTTCTCAGCCCCATCTTGACAGATGCAAACTAGTAAAAAAGTAGTAACTTTTTGGAACGTTTTGTTTAGATCTGTCAACCAGGGGCCAAAGTTGTTAGCAATAAATGCTTCAAGTTACTGTTACTGGCACTTGGCCTAGCCACATAAGTGGTGCAGCATTTGTATTGCACAAGTGGGACAATGGTGGGTGGTAGGAATCTTGTGGATTCCAGTGGATTCCGGAAGTTTCCATCATAGAAATGCAAGGAAAATGTGTGATTTCAGGCAAAGTTTTAGGTTTGCAAGGCATTGTGGGATAAAAAAAACCTCATGGGATCCATGCCAGTCACCCTATCCTAGATTACCCTCGGTGACTACTTTTCAAAATGTATAGGTTTGCTAGGTATCCCCAGGTGCCATCTGAGCTAGGGCCCAAAAGCAACAGCTATCCACTTTGCAAAAAGTGGGTCAGTTTTGCGTGGAAAAATGTAATGTATCTGTGGTGCGTTTTGGCCCATTTCATGTCACAGGCAATACGCCTACCCACACAAGTGAGGTACCATTTTTATCAGAAGAATGATAGGTAAAAAGAAGGGTGTGGCTTTGTGCAGATTCCAAAATCTTCCATCACAGAAATGTGAGGAAAATGTGTTTTTTAGTTGAGGTTTGCAGGGGATTTTGGGTAAAAGAACCTGGTGAGAGCCAGTGAAGTTACCCCATCTTAGATTCTCCTATGTGTTTAGTTTTCAAAAACATACAGGTGTGCTAGGTTTTCCTATATGCCAGCTGAGTTAGGGCCCAAAAACCATAGCTACCCACTTTGCAAAACAAGGTCAGTTTTGCGTGGAAATATTGTATTAATCCATGTTGTGTTGTGGGCCGTTTCCTGTAGCGGGCATTAGGCCTACTCACACCAATGAGGTATCATTTGTATTGGGACACTTAGGGGAACACAGAATAGTAGAATAAATGTTTATGCCAATTGTATTTCTCTGTATTTGCACCCTCCAAATGTAAGTCAATGTGTTAGAAAAAAGTCATTTTGAGAAATACCCTATAATTCATATGATAGTATGGGTACACACAAATTCAGAGACGTGCAAATAACCCTTGTTTCAAAACTACCCACACAAGGGAGGTACCAATTTAACTGGTAGACTTAGGATAATGTTGGGTGGAAGGACGTGTGGCGTGACTCTGTTTGACTCTGTGCAAATTACAGAACTTTTCTTCACAGAAATGTGAGGAAAATTTGTTTTTTTGTTAAAGTTTGAGGTTTGCAAGGGATTCTGGGTGAAACAACCTGGTGAGAGCCACACAAGTCACCTCATCCAGGATTACCCAAGGTGTCTAGTTTTCAAAAATGTACAGGTTTACTATGTTTTTTCAGATCAGTTTTGTGTAGAAAAATGTGATGTATCCATGTTGCGTTTTGGGCAGATTCCTGTTGCGAGCACTAGGCCTACCCACACAAATGTGGTATCATTTGAATTGGGACACTTAGGGGAACACGGAACAGTAGAACAAATGTTTTTGCCAATTGTATTTCTCGTCATTTGCACCTTCCAAATGTAAGTCAATGTGTAAGAAAGAAGTAATTTTGAGAAATACCCCATAATTCATATGCTAGTATGGGTACACACAAAATCAGAGATGTGCAAATAACTCTTGCTTCTAAACTCCATATCCTGTGCCCAATTCAGAAATACATAGGTTTACTTGATACCTATTTTTCACTATTTATGTTTTACCATATGAATTTCTCTATACCCAGTAGATAATGAAAAACCATTGCATGGTGCAGCTCATTTATTGGCTCTGGGTACCTTGAACTCTTGGAAAACCCACAAATCCTAAATATCCACACAACCAGAAGTGTCTAGCAATTGCAATGATGTGTAGCTTTGGTGAATTGGCCATCATGATGAGAACTTACAAATGAAAAGGTTGTCACAAATGCATGTTTTTTCCTACTAAATTTCAATTTTTTTCATTTCAATTCTTGGAGCATAGTTACGAGTATGGATGTCTATAGACTGCCACACTTGTGGTGGCGGTCTGGACCACCGTCAATGCAGTGGTCCGACCGCCACATTACAACCCTAGCAGTCGGACCACCAGCTCTGCTGGGATCCAAGGTCTGGGGGTGACGAAAGTCCTAATCTGCCCTGGGGATTATGACCTCGTTTTCCGCCAGTGGTTTCATGCTGGTAACACCGCCATGAAGAGGCTGGCTGAGAACAGGTGCAGGGGCATGCACTTGGCATGTGCCCCCCTGGCCTGCACCATAGAAATGTTCACTGTCTGCTGGTGCACCCTGGGTTGACCTTGCAGAAAACCCATATTAGCTGCTTAGGCGGTGGCCTCCCTGTCGGGAGTTTGACGGACAAAGTTTTCTGTCTGCCAAACTGATAATGAGGAACTTGTTATCTTTGGAAAAGTTTAGAAGGATCTACATGAATAACCCCTTGCTGGATTCAGAGAATGGGAAGATGGTGATTTTTGTTGATGCCATTTGCAGGAAAAAAACATACACTTTCTTCTGCAGCACTTTTGGGAGTGAAATCCACCTTGGAAATTATTCTTCACACTTTTTGGTCGCCATCAGTCAGAAAAGATTTTGGGCCATATTTATACTTTTTGATGCAAAACTGCGCCAGCGCAGTTTTGCGGCAAAAGTATTACCGCCGGCTAACGCCACTTTGGTGCGCCGTGCAGGCGTAAAATTTATACTTTGACGCACGGTGGCGCAAACCACAAGTGGGAGTAATTTTTTTTACACACACCGCAGCATCAAGTCGTAAAGCAAAACGACGTTAACGCGGCGGAAATGACTGTGGGTCGATTTACGACCCCACAAACCGGAAATGCACGTTTTTTTGATGTAATAGCATCAAAAAAAAAACACAAACACTGCCATTTCACAAGAGGAGAGGAAAAATGGATCCCAGATGCCACTACAGACCCCAGGAAGATGACAACAGTCCAGGAACCAGCCAGGAAGGACCCACACAAGAACCAAAACACTTATAAGAAGAAAAGAAAGTGTTGCTTCAGTGCAGAGGAGCAGGAAATTCTGGTTAAAGAGGTGACGGAACGCCAGCACCAACTGTTTGTCACCTCAAAGTTGCCAATCAGTAGGAGAGAGGCTATATGGCAACAAATTGTTGACAAGATTAACAGTGTGGCAGAAGTACGCAGAACAGTCATCGAGTGCAAGAAACGCTGGCATGACTGCAAGCGCAGGACCAAGGAAAAGATGGCCAGGAACAGGAAGGCAGCACTGCAGACTAGAGGTGGGAGTCCAGCACACCAGGAGGCCCTGGACCACATAGAGGAGATGGTCGCAGCCGTCATCCCTGAGGAGATCATCACAGGGATTCAAGGACAGGACAGAGCAGACTACCAGGAGACAACGCACATGCAGGGTAAGTCGCATGAGGAATTGAAATGCACAAATGTCAACTGCAACCGAGGGGGAATACCTACTACACATTGCATGTAAGTCATCATATACATGGAGTGGCATGGGTAAAGGGGCACGGCATGGGGGCATGGCCTGCACAGACAGAAGCTGGAGCACACCATTACACTACACCAACAACAGTCCCATGGGGGCATGCTGTCATGCCAACGATGGAGCAAAGGGAAATCCACGCCAGGAAGGAAGGCCACAACGTCAAACTGACATCCCGGCACACGTCAGCCACCATACCCCCTACATTAACTAGGGCCCTCTTAACAACATTTAGCCATACCGACAACTGGAATGTAACTGCGACAACAGTTGCCACTGCCACTTCCGCTCTGTGTGCAGCTCAAGTAGCCAATGGCAGTAACCTCCCCATGGATCATACACATCTAAATTAGTGGGTTGAGGATGACAACTTCAACAATCCCCTGAAAAAAGACAAAGGTCCCAGTACTGTCAAATGTCAATACCCATAGTTGTTGCAAACATCAGCCAATTTCAACAACAATAGGAGCTACACAGCACTAAGGACATACCCATGCTGCATATGTCAAGGTCCATCCTGTGCTTGGGTCACAATGTAACATCCCAAATGCCATACTGCTCAGAAAACAACATTGAGGGGGGCACATGTAACTGGTCACTGACATACACCTGCACAGTCAGAGGAGGAAATAGGACACTGCTACGACAATCAAGGCAATCCAATGTACCACACATTCCCCAACATCAGCAGTACACATTCCCAATGCCAACATCCATATTGTGTCATAACATTGCTATGCATAGGATATGCTACATGTCAAATACATTTAAGTGGATGTGAAAGATCAGAGATTGGGGCAGGTCCAGATTGTTAAGTGTGCTGCCAGTGCCATCAGAACACCCACAGCCAGTGAAAGGTCTCACCATGAGAATGGATGTAGACGGAGGGTTGAGTAGGACAAGAAGGCGGCAATTTACTATTTGGCCCAAACCATCACCTAGAAGAGATGATGCCGACAAGTCTAATAACTTAATAACATACATGTGACATGCAGGTGGGGCATAGGCCTGGGAGAATGCCCATCTGAAAGACTGGAGCAATGAACACAAAACAAGATCACAATGTGAATTCATCACAAGGCAGGCATGTCACATCTCTCATGCCACAACACAGACACACTAATTGTACCCTGTTTCATTGCAGAGGAAGATGGATCTCCTGTGGATATGCCTGTCCCAGATTACCCTTATGACATGGATGAGGAGCTGATAAACATTCCCCAGGAGACTATCCAAAAGATCCTTGAAACCCTCCAGACCCCACCTTCAGTCACAAGGAGGAGCACAGAACAAGCAGCCATTGCAGAGGATCCACCCACCACCCCAATTGTAAGACCTGCCAGCTCCAATACAGCTGAGGACTCAGACGACACAGGCACCAGCTTTGAGAGAACTGTAGTTGGGGTACAGCGGGAGCTGGCCAAGGAGGTGCGGGTGGGGATGCAAACTATGGCAGCCAGCCTAGAGGGGGTGCGTTCGTGCATGATGTCATCTGCAGATCAGGCAGCAGCTATGCAAGCCCTAACATCTATCTTGCAGGAACAGCAAAAAACCCAGAAGGAAATCAGTACAGCTGTACTACAGTTGACCCAACACCTACAACAGCAATCCTGTCAACGCGTGCACAAATGCAACATTGAACCCCTCAGGGTCGACCTGGCTGCCTACTATCGAGATGTGGCTGCTATTCTCAAGAACCAGCAGATCCTCCTTGCTGCAGTACTGCCCTTAAGAACTTCACAGGGGGCAGCGACCGGGATGTCTTACTCCACGTCTTCTAACACTGAGGTGTGTGTTGCCCCTTCACAACCACCACCACCAAGAACAGGGGAGGCAACACACACATCAGAAGAAGAAGACATGGAACAGATCACCTTCACACTGAAAAGTACCCGGAAGCACTAGTCCCTGCCACATGGCCAACTATTACCAAGGTCCTGCCCTTTGTAACATGCCAGTCTTGCAACAACTCTACTTAATGACTGTTCTGCTTACCACTGTATATCTTGTCAGCCTGCCCAGTGATTGTCTCTCTCCTACTCATTGGCAAATCCTGTCCCTCTGCACTGTCTGAAACATCACCCCAGCATGTCAAAAGCATTTCCGTAACCCCTTGTGTAGGATCACAATGTAAGATGTCACTCTAATGGACTCACAATCATGGACAATGTACAGATAGCGCTACAGCACTTTTCATTAAATAGCACTTACACAAAAATCTGTCTCTGGGTAATGTGGCATATCAACTGTGCAGTAGATAACTGAAATGTGCCTACTGTCTGCTATTGGCCTTCAAAGGAGAAATGTACATGATATATGTCATTTACAGTGTGTGTGTATGTGACCATTGTATGTTACGCATCACATTAGCTCTGGGATTTTCAGTGTCCTAATCAGTATATCAGCAATGCTCCATGAGGCAACAGTCTTATTCTGACAGTTAGAGAGGAAGGTGTGCAAAAATGATTAGCCAGACCATAATATGGTGATTATTATAGATGTTTATTTAAATTAGTTCATTAAAGTGGTGATGGTGATTATATTTTTAAAAAATTGTTCACGATATGTTACCGCCTGCGTATACCAGCGGCCGTGTTCTGTAGTCCCCCTCATGTTGCGGCCCAGCATCCTCCTCTTTCTCCTCTTCAGGCATGTGTGGCTCTGGTTCCAGGAGGGGAATGTTCCTTTTGATACAAACGTTGTGCAATATTGCACGTTAGGATGATCTTACAGACCATCTCCGGGGAATATAGGAGGCTCCCACCAGTGATGTCGAGGCACCGGAACCTTGACTTGAGGATGCGAAAGGTCCTCTCGACTATGGTGCATGTCCTCCTATGTGCTTCATTGTAGGCACGCTCTGCTGCAGTACTCGGGTTGCCAATAGATGTCATTATCCATGGCTGGATGCCATACCCCTGATCAGCTGCTAGAGAAAATTAATGGGATCATGTTGCTGTAGCTAGCCCCATTGAAATGACCTTTCATGGCAGTAGTTGTCTTGTGTTGTCTGTGACTCTTTTGTGTTATTATGTCGCATCCTAGGCTTGTAGGATGTACCATCTTCATCGTGTTGTTTCCTTGGCTGAACGAGTGTTTGGCTGCTGACCGTTTGTCAACAGTATGTTTTGGGATTTGCAGTACAGTATGCCCTCCCTAGCATTGTGACTTGTGATACAGGTATCCGTGTGTCTTCACTGGGGGTGAGATGATAGTTCCATACACAGAATCATTTTGACAGTGTTGTTAACACGTTCATATCAATGTACCCTCGACATCCCATACCTTTAGACTTATGCAATGGATTAATGTAAACGTCATTGGGACACTTACAATTTTCAAGGTGACATTTAGGCAACCCACTCCACACGTTGTGATCGTTGACGTCTTAACATTAGGCTGTACAGTAATTTCAGATGTGTGACAGGTTCAATGGTGACCTATCAAACATGGCTAGCGATGTCACGACTTCAGTGTGTTCCTGTTCACATGTTGCTGTTGTGGTGTAAGTGTTGTGTGTCCTAGAGGGTTGCTGTGCAGTGTGTATATGAGTAGGTTTTTGTACTTACCAACAAGTAGTCCATTGCCATACCGTCTATCCTGGAAGTGTTCATTGATGGTGCAGTGACGGAAGATGAAGGAGTCATGGACACTCCCAGGATATTTAGCTACGATGTTTGTGATCAATCCTTGGTGATCGACTATGGCCTGCACATTAATGGAATGTGTGTGCTTCCTGTTGCGGTAGAGGTGTTCAGTTGCAGCAGGTGTCACAAGGCGTACATGTGTGCATTCGATTGCACCAAGGACGTGTGGAAAGCCACTAATGAGGTAGAAACCCTGTTTTGTTTCCTGCTGCTTCTGCAGTGTAATAGAAAAGCAGATGTGGTGGGGTGTAAGTCCAATGATGGCATCCAGTACTTTGGGCAAAAAGGCAGAGAATGATGGTTGTGATATTCCGGCAACCAGGGCACCAGTTGTTTGAAAAGAGCCACTTGCCAGCATGTGAAGTACGGCAAGCAACTTGGTTTCTGTTGGGATGGTGCGGGGTGTCAGCAAAGTGGGTGCCAACTGCGGTTCAATGTTTCACAGCAGCTGCTGAATGGCCTGCCAGTTCAACCTGTACCTCTGGATGATGTTGTGTTCCCTGAGGCCATGAAGGGTTGTTCTGGGGCGGAATATCCTCTCCTGCCTTCTGCGCTGCCTTTGGGGTCCCTGCTGGTCTTGTTGTAGCTGCTGTTGTAGCTGCTGGGCTCTGCGTCTGCATGCACGCTGGATAAGAATCACCTCCATGTCTCTCTTTTGCTGCTCTGCTTCTCTGCTGTTGCTTCTGCGTGTTCTGATTAAATACAGGTGTGTTTGCCCCATTTTAACGCCTGCCCTGACCCAGGCATTAAATTTTGACGCAAATCGGGCTGTGCGTCATTTTCCGGGTCCGCCTCCTGGCTGTGCGTCAGTTTTGCCCGAAAGCATAAATATGACGAACGGCCGTTTAAGTCATTTTTTAGACGGGAACGCCTACCTTGCATATCATTAACGCAAGGCGGGTTGCCTCATCCAAAAAATGACTCACACGGTGGAATTTTGGCGTCCGCGGGCGTCAAAGTATAAATACTGGGCAATGTTTGCGCTGAATATTCATCAAAATTTTTGACGCACATTGGGTGCAGATGGAGTATAAATATGCCCCTTTGTTTCCTGCCCAGTCTGCACTCAGGGGAAAACTTCTCACTCTCGTCCATCCGGAATACTTCACCCACTACCTATGCATACTATCTTTACAGACTTTATTGTAGCTCTGCCTCCATCCAAATGGCAACAGTGTCAACATGGTTACCATTGACTCTTTTTACAAAATGGCTCATTTCACTGCCTCCTGCTACCATCCTGAGTCAAAAAAAATTTACAGGAGATTTTTTGTTTGCATTGATTGCAACAGGTCATTATTCCTTATTATGGGACCCAGTAAATTTGATCGCTTTTGGATATCCTTTTTTAAGACTCTTCAAACTAATGTGCCTTTATCTTCTGGCTTTCATCTCCAAACCAATGGTCAGACTGAAACAACTTAATCAAGGTTCTTGAGCAATATCTTTGTTGCAATTTTACTCAAAGGGATTGCCCATCATTCCTCACGCTGGCCGACATCTCCTATAAAAACCTGTGTAGTGCTACACAGGTGTCAACATTTTTTTGTATTCATGGTCTTCATCACATAACTTTTTCTACTGCTTCAATCCTTCTTACCAGAATTCCCATAAACAATCAAAAATCTAAAAAAGCCACCACCAATTATGTTTCCCTTTGGCTCCCTTGCCATTATGGCTTTCTCACATGACTTCCTATATTTTGTGTTCCTTCAGCTCTGTAAGGGGAGGAGTTTTGAGTATTCTTCCATTGCAACTTTTCGAGAAGTTGTTGCAGTGTTTTCTCACTCCTGGATTCCTGGTATCCCTGTGTTGCCAGTTCTGAAGTCCGTACCATGGTTCCTGTATTTTCCTGTGCGTCAAGGTGAGTGTTCCAGCCTCTTTCTTTTGTCGGAAACTATCCACTTTGGCTGTTCTAGTCTTTGCACCCTTCTTCTGGCTACTCCATCTGGCAAGCCTACCATAAAAACTTCGGGATTTGTTTTGCCTTGCTGGCTTTTTTCCTTCTTGGGGCCCCCTCCTAAAAGGCATCCACTGCTAGGTGCATCCCTATGTCAGCGGAGCCCCAACTTCTGGAATGGCTTGCTCTTATCCCTGGCTAAGAAAATGCATGAAAACGTGTCCCTCCAGAACTAGAAGTGAACTCCAAGAATAATCCAGACCTCGCTAGAGTGACAGTCATATGAAATAGTCTAGGAGCCTTTTCACCTATAGTATTAGGAATCTTGTAGCAACTCAATCTATTGTATTAAAGAGCACCTCAAACTCGAATTAATTGTGAAGTCACAAAAAATAGTGTTTTATTAAACCAGCAGAGGTGTAATCTTCGTGGTATAGGCCGCCTAAAGTCATCTTCTTTGCTGAGCGTCACTATACTGTCTTCTTTTGCAATAGAATTAATGGAGTATCAACAAGATTCCCCATACTATATTTATCCTGCACAACTGGGTTGAAGGGTCCTTCACCACATCCACTAACCAACCGCATTCATCATAATAGGGCAGCCTTAACATTCAGTTTAGACCCAGCTACTTGTGGATCTATCTTTAGCCGCTTCCAATGTTCGTTTTCCAAAGGGTATAGTACTTAGATTTAGATTTTCGCCATCTCATAGAAAAGGGATTTGATGATGGAGTCAATGTATTTTTCGAAGATGAGGTGTATCTTGAAGATGCCCTCTTGGTTCCTTGTTGAATACCTCTTGGCAGCGGTGTGGCAAAGGATTGGTGGGAGAGAACATGGCACAGATATAAACCTGGAGATTATGGGCATCGATAGCATACAGAAAAAAATGAAAAGCATTTAAATATTTAAAAGAAAGAGAAGTAATAGAGCCGCTGAAGCAAGTAATAGACAAGCATTACTGATTGAAGAATTTGCCTTCAAAAATAGGACGTCGTTTAATCCGGGTAGCCTGACAAATGCAAACGCTAACACATTCATTAACCAATGTTATTGAGTATTGTTATATGGAGGCAAATTAATTTCTGAAATAAAGAAAAATATAGAGAAGATTTTTAGTTTGTCTCAATAAATTATCTTATTGTGTCCCATGAGGATATTACGACTTTTTAATTTTGGAAAAAGAATAATCCCATGAAATAGTTATTTCTGACCATGAATATGAATCTGGTGCCACCTCTATAGGAAGGTATTTTTTATTCATATGCGATAATTTATGACCTCTAATCTGAAAATGCGTCTGATTGCAAACTTCATCTTTAATAAACTGGCTAATGTGTTCTACTTTTTAATAGAGCATTGCAGTTCAGCTGATCCCAGGCCGTTCCCCAGCTGTAATATATTAAATGCTGCAATTCATGCAAACCGTTGTCTTAAAACCACAGCTAATGGTGTTCCATATCCTTATCAGCAGCTTTAATTAAAAAAATTAAATTAAAACCAGGGCCATTTATCTAATTGATGCCAGCGCAGGAAAATTGCATTGCAGCAACTAAAAGTCTGAAGTGGGGCACAAAACATCGGTGTGATTACAAAATAAGATAGTGTCGAAAATCAATAGCATTGTGGTCATTATTCATCCCCTGTCAATATAGCGTGCTGCTTTACACTTTTAATGGCAGTTGGCCTGGACAATCTCCTCCAAGTGGTTCTCAAGTGCTTAAAGGGCTGCTGATAGGATCTCCTGTGAAGCAGTGATGTAGAAGACCGTCCAGGGTGCCCCTCTCCTGCGAGAGACAAATGTAGTCTCTGACACACCTCTCTCTGACTCCTCAAAGGCTCCTTGGGCTTCATTTGATCTCTCTATATTTCTTGGTCATTTACTCTGAAAGTTCTGCCCAGGAATATGTATTGATCTTTTTGTTCGGGGAACACGGTCTTGCATAGCGGTCACAGTATTACGTCAAAATAAATGGCTCTATATGACCTTCTTATTTATTCTACATACTTAGGCCCATATTTCTACTTTTTTAGCGCCGTTTTTGCCCCGCTTTTTGGCGCAAAACCGGCGCAAACTTACAAAATACCATGGTATTTTGTAAGTTTGCGCCGCTTTTGCGTCAAAAAGTGGCGCAAATGCGGCGCTAAAAAAGTATAAATATGGGCCAGTTACTGTATTTTAATTCCTACTGCACGAAGTGCTGAGCAGACACTTCCCTTCAACCAACGTGTGTTCAAGGGAAGATCATGGAACCATTTACAACAGCAGGGCCAGCGCTAGTGAGAGTGGATGACATTGCTCTGGAACAGTCCTTCCTAGGTACTAAGGCCCATATTTATACTTTTTTAGTGCCGCATTTGCTAAAGTAGCGCACACTTACAAAATACATTTGTATTTTGTAAGTTTGCGCTGCTTTTGCGTCAAAAAGCAGCGCAAATACGGCGCTAAAAAGTATAAATATGGGCCTAGGTGGCTAGAACTCCAGTTCATTACCAAACAGGAAGCCACTGTTCTATGCCACCTACAGGTATGTTCCAATTAGCAGCATATAGTGCTATTACATGCCTCTCTTTGCTCAATGCCAACCTACATGGTACTGTCGCAATCACTTTTGCCAGGCAACCATATTTTATGTACTGTTATTCTGTAAACAATCTATCCTAATGCTCCAACCCTTTCTTTCCCTTTAATTGCTACATGAGACCGAATTGGAGTTTCACTGCAAGCGCTAAAGGTTTCCAGATCTACTTAAATATTGAGACCACATGTCAGATAGAATCACTGAAAAATATGACATAGTTATAAAATGAGACACTCCAAAAACGAAAAGATTAAAGGCAAACACTAGGAAATCAGATACGCAGTAGAAGTAATAATCAACAAAACAGATCATGGTTAAATTCACTAACATATTTGAAAAAATTATTAAGAGGCTTATTTACAAGAATCTGACGCATCGTCATTGATGCACCACATTTCTTGTGCTGGCCAGCGCCCCCTAACTATTCAAAGGAAGCCCTGCATTTATGATATAGAGCTCCATGGCGCACAGTGTCCACAGATGCGTCAGAAATTCTGATGCATCTCTGGTGCTAAAATGATGCCTTGCTTGACTAGCACCAAAAAAATGATGCTACTCTAGCAATGCATGGAAAGCCCCCTTTCTAAAAAGCCTAGCGTCACTTTAACACCCTGCTCCGAGCAGGCGTTGAATTTTTGATGCTGTGATGGAGCTGAACGACACAGTGAAATCTTATAGATTTAACTGAACCAGTTCTGCGTGGCTTCTAATGGGGGAACATCTACCTTGCATGCATTATAGCTGGTGCAGGTATAATATGGTGCAAGGCTTTCAAAACTGGTGCAATGGTGCCGTTACACCAGTTTGTAAATGTGGCACACTGTAGGGCACTGCATTGCACCATTGTTGCATCAAAAAATGATGCAACTGTGGTGCAAGGGGCTTGTGAATTAGCCCCTAAGTATTTAAAAGAGGGGGACAGAAGATTATGAAAATGGAGCCCAAGTCTCAAACTTTACTATGCAGTATCCGCAGACTGACTGGACACGAGGTTAGGGGTTCACCATATGGTTTTAAGCTGCTGCTGAAAATAAAACTACCTGGTGGCTCTCTCATTGAAGGGCTTGGCACATTCCACAGCATGGATTTAGGAAATAAATGAAAACAAGTGATAGATAAGTAAAGCAGATTATGAATTCAAAATGTCCAATATCCAACATACAAAACTGAGGTCCCTTTTTTCAATATATATACACCCATATGCATATCCTCTTTGGACACACTGAGGCCTGTTCACAAATGAATTTTGGGATACATAAGTTAGGTAATCTAAAATAAAATTAGACCGTTCAGGGAATATTTATATACCATTATTACAGGAATAAATACTGTGCTCAGAATTTTTGCATTTCTACTACTCAGGAGGAGTTGGACATTTTGTGGTCAATTCGGAAGGACAACTAAGTGGACGCAACAAAGTACTCTTGTAGTACTACTAGCTGTACCGTAGGGTACTGTTGGGATGATTAATCACTATATTAGTGGTTCTTAACCTGTGGTCCGAGGACCCCTGGTGATCCGTGAAGCCTACTCAGAAGACTGCTTAGAAAATTAAATAATATTAACAGGTTAATGAAGTGTATATAAAAGAAGCAACAAAATATAAAGTAGAACATTTTAGAACATTCCCTGAATGTGAAGGAGTTTGAAATTGGAGACTCAACGTTAAGTTAGTATCCTCAGATTGATTTGTGGGATTGGTTTAAGTGCACCAAACTAAATATAGTATGGACAGTAAGTGGCCTAAGTTAAATTTAGAAAAGCTCGAACTTTCCCATGAGAACTAAAATATTCAGATTTTTTAAAACTTTCTTTGTGAATTAAATAAAATATTTCTTAATTTGTGTATTTGTTTGATGAATGCTTTTTTATATGTTTTATGTATTGTTTGTGCTTTATACCATCACAGTGTTAATGCTGGGTCTCCGGCTTCCTGTAACAACTCAGTCGTGGTCGTTGAAGTCCAATATTGATTCGGTGGGGGTGTCTTGGTCCAGCACTGATTAAGCGGGGTCCAGAAATATCAAAAAGTTATGAACCACTGTTCTACATGATCAATGAGGATTTCTGCTTTGGGGCAGTAAATATCTTTATTGACAAGGTAGATTATGTTAATATCCTACATTCTAATGTTGAAGTAAGACTCCCTAACGTTGCTGGAATGGAAATGTCCCTCAGCATGGTTTGTTAGATTGTGCACTAGTGCCCTGAGTCTCCCTCCGCAGGGTGTCTCTCTAAGATTTCTATTTTTCACCTAGGGGCACAAGACAATCTTGTGAGCACTGAGGGCTTCTGTGAAATGGTAATGATTCAGAGCAAGGCCCTGCACTTAGGAAAGATACACCAAATGCAGTCATCTTTTCTTAAAGACTTAGGGCCAGATGTAGCAAAGGTTTTTCCCCATTCTGTGTCTACGGGAAAAAGAGTTCGTACATATGGCCCTTAGTACTGTGACTTCACTGGAATAGAAGGACCTGACATTGTTGATAGTAACTGTTGATAGCCAAAGGCGTTGACGTTTTTACCAGTTGCAAGACTTCCCTATTTGCCTCTTATTTTCTAAATGTTCTACCACTTCCTATCACCCCTGTTCTGCGCTCCATCATTATGGGATATAGATGGCATATCTATGTTTGTTCTGTGTGGGTGAATCATTGTGGGCATGAAGTGAGCATCTGGGGTCGATTAATGAAGAGTTGCGCTGGCTCAGTACCGAGCAGAGTGCCTGTTTTTTTTGCATCAAATGTGTTTAAATTTAATGAACGTAACTACCTCCTTCCACCTTACCCACCAATCAACTATCCTCATACTACTAGGCCTCTCATCTGTAATGGATACTGTTGCTCCCTCTACCCTGCTACCTAGGCTTTGCACTCTTGGTATCACGGACTAAAAAGACACTAAACTGCCTTTCCATTTATCTTTTCAATCAAACTTTCTTTTTCTCACTGTACTCGACTAACCAGCACCCTAAACCATTTTATCTAACAGGGTTCAGAGTTAGGCCCTTTGCTTTTCTATCCCTCTACACAAGGTGCAGATTTATTTGCTATTTTTTCATGTAACTCAGTGCAGCAACATTTGCCAGTGGAGAGTCATAGCTACTAAGACTGGCTTGCTGCTGCTGTCATCCCTGCCCTGGCAATCTAATCAGGCTGCCTTCCATGATGCACAGTCTCACACCATGGTGCAGAGTGAATGTACACTGCCTAGCACAGGACGTGTATTGGAAGCATACCATTCGCGCACACATTCATACGCCTAGACACATTTGAGAAGTCTCCCACACATTGGTTGTGTATTGTGCACTTCAGCACACCTGCAACGCCTAGGTACCACTTTTTAAAAATGTAAAACTAGGTCTGGTTTTGTTAATAGTTCGGACTTTGCAGAATAAACTAGGGCTGTTTGCACTGATCAACCATTGCAGTTCTCCTGTAATACCCCCGTACTCCTAAGCACTAGAAAGCAATGTACAGCAGTGCAAAGTGCTTTTTGCACTGAGAAAAGAGGCCTTTCCAGCAGAAACTACCTTTCTGCACTGGAAAGTGAATACCAATGCGTTGCTTTGCATCACTTTGCAATGATGAAAAGGTTTAGTAAATCTGGGCCAATATGTTTAGATAGAAGAAGACATCTAAATCTTTTCTTCTCTAATCCTCAGCCCTCAGATCTTCAGTTGTCTCACAGCCATTCGATTCCCCATTCTGAATTCATCTAAGATGGTAATGATCTATTTCACTGCTGAACTCCCCCCACATCTCTCACACTCCCCATAACCGTTTGACCTGTCACCCTCATCCTGGCAGCATCGCCTAGTAACGTGTATACTTCAAAGCTATTTTGGGTTTGACGCTCTTCTACCAAGTATAATCACCACTTGTAGGTACAGATTACTAAACGTACTTAAAATGCAACATAACGTTCTCTGGCATGCTACTAAAACACTTATTTCAGTCCTCAACAAGATGGATTATTGTAAAAATGATTAGTAAGTCTATGAATGAGCCTATTTTCGTCATTGGACTAGTTGCTAAACTTCACCACTATAAAAGGTCCAGAGATATAACCCTAGCACTACAGTTACAAGAGCACTATACGAGTTGCTAATGTAGATTTTCCTAGTTTATGACGGAAAGTCTTAATTTTATTAAAGACACGGAGGCGAGTATTATGCGTTTCTCTTCTCGCTTTATTAACACAGCAGTCAAGAAGAAACTACAAATCCCATGGTACCAACACAGGGAACCAATGGGATTAAAAACGTAGTACATAACATATTGACCAGTAGAAACACCCCCGTGCCATTATGACGTCACTTGACTGCAAGCAGCCCTCTTTTCTTGCGAATGAAGTCAATTGTAGAATAGTAACGGAAAAATAGAACAAAGAATAAACAAAGCCATCAGGAAAGCAAAAACATCGGAAGAAAAATCCAAAATCCTACAAAGGAAGGAGTGGTCCATTAAAACAGGAGAATACGATCCTGTGCATGTCCTGAACGAAGCCTTCTCAAAGTATGGAGAAAACGTACTAGGACCCTGGTTGAGCGGCTGGAACTGTCACTGGAAGAAAGGGAGGGAGAAAACAATGTTTAAACTAGAGGTGGGATAATACTCGCCTCCGTGTCTTTAATAAAATTAAGACTTTCCGTCATAAACTAGGAAATTCTACATTTTATGTCAAGAACGGAGGCTCCTATTATGCGAGTTCAAAGCATATTAATTACATTTAACGAAAGAACATCAACAGGTTTACAATAAAAAACTCTAAAGGTATTGTCATTAGACCAGTCTGCAGACTTCAGAATATCCTTTAAACGGGAACCTGCCCAGAAGGCTTTGGAGGCCATAGCCCCTCTTGTAGAATGAGCTCCAAATCTGGAGGTATCGATA
The DNA here is from genome assembly GCF_031143425.1 of Pleurodeles waltl. Classification (NCBI taxonomy): domain Eukaryota; kingdom Metazoa; phylum Chordata; class Amphibia; order Caudata; family Salamandridae; genus Pleurodeles; species Pleurodeles waltl. The sequence continues at coordinate 697,014,079 of NC_090442.1, read as the reverse complement.
CCCACTAGGGACATAATCCACCTAACCCATCGAGCTAAAGTAGCAGACGAAACCGGGAGATAGGGTTTCCTAAAAGAAATAAGAAGTTGGGAGGAGGATGTTCTGAAATCTGCAGTTTTTTGTTCATACACTTTAAGACATTGGCCCACACATAATTTGGGATGCTGTGGGAAATAAGGATAAAAAACTGACGATGAACTGGTCTTGGTGCGTCGTACAACCGAAAATAGCACCCCCGAAGGGGTGAACTGTCGGTTGGAGACGTCCAGAGCCTTTACATCTGATAAGCGTTTGATGGAAACTAGACACAATAACATTGTTAATTTAGCAGATAACATTTTTAGAGACAAAAGAGGATTATCCGGTAATGAAATCAGAAATTTTAGAACAGTATTAACGTCCCATAATTGATTATATTTGGGTAAAGGAGGTTTGGAAAATTTTACTCCCTTTATTAATCTGCATACCAGTGGATGTTCGCCTATCGGTTTGCCATTAACATGTATATGGTTAGAAGAAATAGCCGACCTATAAAGGTTAATGGTACGGAAAGCTTTACCTTTGCTAGCTTCTGCAGCCAAAAAATTAACTACAAAAATTACATCCGCTGAAAAGGGATCAAGGTGCCTTCCCAAACACCAGCCGTCCCATAAAGACCAGGCTGATTTATAGGCTTTCTTTGTACCTGGGGCCCAGGAATTTGAGATGTATTGGGAAGCTTCTGACGAAATGACAGGGAGAGATTGGAAATTCCTGAGATCTTCCAGGCTGAAAGGGTGAGGATGTTGTCTACAATGAGGGGATGAGGACGCTGGAGAGGGTCCAGCAGTAAGTCTGGGAAGGACGGAATTAACAATGGAAAATCTATTGAGAGTTCCAGGAGGGTAGGGAACCATACTTGGGCCTGCCAGAACAGTACAAAGAGGATAAGAGAGGCCTGTTGGCATCTGGCGTGAGCAAGAACTCTGTTGATCATGATAAAGGGGGGAAAGGCGTAATTGAGGGAATGAGACCAATCTTGTGAGAAGGCATCTGATGCCAAAGCTAAGGGATCTGGGCGTCAGCTGTAAAATTGGGGAAGGTGAGTGTTCAGACGAGATGCGAACAGATCTATGGAAAAAGGACCCCATAAGGACTGAATCTTGTGAAAAATTGAAGGGTGTAATCTCCAGTCGCTGGAGTCTCGGAGATGGCGAGAATGCCAATCTGTGACCGAATTGAGAGCTCCTGGAAGGTACTCTGCATGAACCGAAAGATGGTTTGAAAGGCAGAATTCCCAAAAACTCTTGGCCAAATCCGCTAGAGGTTTGGATTTTGTGCCTCCGAGATGGTTTATGTATCTTACCGCCGAAATATTGTCCATCCTGAGGAGTATTGCGCAATGCACTTTGTGTTTTGCTAGGCTTCTGATTGCAAAGGAGCCGGCAAGCATCTCTAAACAATTGATATGCAATTTGGACTCCTCGGAAGACCATGTACCTCCAGTCGAGATGGGACCACACCGGGCCCCCCAGCCTAGGCGACTTGCATCGGACTCTAATACAAGATCTGGGGCTGACGGAAAAATACTTTTCCCGTTCCAAGCATCTAAATGGTCTATCCACCATTGAAGTTCTGTGCGGGACTCCACGTCTAAGGGAATGAGGTCGGAATACGAAAGACCCTTCCTCAAGTGTTGGATCTTTAGTCTTTGAAGAGAGCGGTAATGGAGGGGACCTGGAAAGATTGCTTGTATGGAAGAGGACAGTAGGCCTACTATTCGAGCCAATGTCCTGAGAGATATGAGAGAACTGCGAAGGACTTGTAGAATCTCTGACTTTATGGATCTTATTTTTGTGGAAGGTAGGAGCAGGGTTGCCGAGATAGAATTGATTTGAAATCCCAGAAATTCTATGACCTGGGAAGGCACTAGGAGAGATTTTTCTCTGTTTATGATGAAACCTAGGTCCTCTAGAAGGGAGCAGGCTGTTTGTAAATGGAGAAGGAGAGTTTGGGGAGACTGACTCAAAATTAGGATATCGTCTAAGTAAATTAGGAGCCTTATGCCCTGGGACCTTAGAAAAGCCACCACGGGTTTCAAGAGCTTGGTGAAGCACCAAGGGGCAGATGATAGCCCGAAGGGTAGAGAGGTAAAGTGATAAGTTTGGTCGAGCCAATGGAACTGAAGGAATTTCCTTGACTCTGGATGTACAGGAACTACTAAATATGCATCCTGTAGATCCAGTCTGACCATCCAGTCGTTCTGAAGAAGTATATCTCTGAGGTGGAGAATTGTTTCCATTTTGAAATGTCTGCATACTACAAACCGGTTGAAGTGTTTTAGATTGATGACTGGACGCATCTTTTTGTTCTTCTTTATAACTAGGAAAATTGGGCTGGTAAATCCGAAAGGATGAGGCTGGGTGATTGAAATTGCTTGTTTTTGCAAAAGAGAATTTACTTCGAGAGATATTAGATGAGTCATGTCTGTGGAAAAATGGGGTAGAGGAATGTAGGACGTTTGTACTGGGGTAGAATAAAGGTCTATGATGTAACCTTGTACAGTATTTAGCACCCACACATCCGCAGTAATTGTTAACCAATTTGAAAGAAAATGGAAGATGCGACCCCCTGTTGGAAAGAAACCAACCTGGGAGCTTACCTGTGGGATTGGTGGTTTTGTTGTGTCTGAAGGATCTGGCACAATAACCTCTGCCGCGTTGGGGGTAGAATTGAGGTCTAAAGTCTTGTTGGTAAGAACCGTAGTACCCTCTGGAGCCTTGGGTGGCGGTACCTCGGCCGGTAAAGCGGCCCCTGCCTCTACCGGCCCTGGCAAAAACACGTTGACTGAACATCTTTCTCATGGACTGTTGTGCCTTGTCCAAGGAGGTGAATGTAGCCACATATTTTCCGAGGTCTTTGATGAAAGAGTCTCCGAAAAGTTGTCCTTCGGTGTGAGTTTGAGGTTGAACCGTTGCCAAATTAATCAATTTTGGGTCTAATTTTATAAGGAGGCCCTTGCGTCTCTCATGTATAAGGGAGGCATTAGCATTGCCCAGAAGGCAAAAACAACGCTGTACCCACAAAGATAGTTCTTCAGGGTCTAAAAAGCTACCATCTAGTCTAGCCGTTTCAACCATGTCGAAAATTCTGGTAAGTGGACCAATGACGTCCAACAATTTGTCCTGACAGGACGACCATGCCTTATCTACACCTTTGCGAGGGTCTTTACCTTGCTTATTGAAAAAGGTTAGCATCTGCTGGTCAATGTAAGGGGTAGAAGTAGCCTTGTGAGGGAGCACTGGCCGAGGGCACTCTGATTTGAGTTTGGCTCTAGTTTGTTTATCAAGTGGAGAAAATAATTTTTGAGCCACGTAGCGACCAACATGGTCTGCAGGGAACCATTCTGTGGAATTGGGACGAAGAATGTGGGAAGGGTCAAACATGGGGAAACCCTCTGCATCAAAAAGGGGGGGGGGAACAGAGGGAACTTTAGGTTTCTTGGGAGGAGGAGGTGAAAAAGAATCAGTATCGTCTTTGTCAGAGGCCACGTAGTCAGAATCCGCATCAGGGATATCTTAATCGGAATCTGGAGTGGAAACAATGGGCGTGGGGAGGGAAATATTATGTTGTTTAGCTGTCCGTTTCAATGAGGGTTTGGGGACCATATTATTATTCTCCTTGGCAGGAGCCTTGTGAGGAACCGCGTCCTCTGTCATGTGTGAGGTGAACTCACTGTCCGTTTGTGTCAAACCCATAGGGTTGACAGGCTGGCGTTGACTGCATTCCCCCGCAGACTGGGCCGAAGATTTAGATAAAAAATTTGAAAAATTTGACTCTAGGTTTTTTGATAGATGATGCCATTGCCTGTTGGACAGAGTTTTTAATAAAGTTCCGAAGTTCATTTCTGATATCTTCTATATCACTGGGTATACCTTGTTCCCCAGAAGATGTATTAGATTCCATGTCAGGGTTTCCTCTTTCAAATTTTCTAATAAGAAGGAAAAACTCCTGAAAATAAAGAGCTTGAAATAATAGAAATTGCCCTCTGGCAAAATTCAGACAACCGGGGGTTAATGTTAGAAGAACTGTGGCTGAACTAATGAGGGAAAACAACCCCTCCCACCCGAGGGCGGGCTAAAGAAAGGTGTTGCCGGTAACAAACGAGGGAGATAAGGGAATCCCTTGTATGCGGCGTGAAGAAGGCTTCTTCGGTCATTAATTGGCGGTGAGGAACGCGCGAGTTGAAGTCAGGCTCCTCGCGTCAGGAAAAACCGAATGACGGTTATTTCCTAGACGCGAGGGAAAACCCGAGCACGTCGCGCGCGCAGCGCGCACAAAGCCGTTTGTTTTCCTGACCTGGGAGCAACGAAGTTGCTACCCAAGGGCAGAAAAATGAACGTGAGCGCGGGGAAAGCGCTTAAAGAAGGCAATGCGGCAACTTGCCGACCACATAGCATTTACATTAGGAAAGGATAACTCGAATATGACACACAATTATATTATAAAAAACGTCAATAGCATTGGAGGAAAGAAAAGTGAACTTATCTTGACTGCAGCAGCAAGAAAAGAGGGCTGCTTGCAGTCAAGTGACGTCATAATGGCACGGGGGTGTTTCTATTGGTCAATATGTTATGTACTACGTTTTTAATCCCATTGGTTCCCTGTGTTGGTACCATGGGATTTGTAGTTTCTTCTTGACTGCTGTGTTAATAAAGCGAGAAGAAAAACGCATAATAGGAGCCTCCGTTCTTGACATAAAATCATCGGTTTTCAAAAGGTTAAACAGACTATTCTCCAACAACTTAACCAAAGACCTTGTTAAGTCCACCCCCACAATGCGCTGAGCATGTGCTCAGAAGGCAACCCCCACAACGTGCTTAGTAAACTAAAATGTCCCAACCCTGCATAAATCTAGCAGAGCCTCACAATCCATTCAGTTACTGTAGCTTGTTTCCTAGTGAGTTGCATTCCAGCTCCTCTTTCCATGCTTTCAATGCTTCTCTACGGAGACCCAGTTGCTTATAAGAAAGTAAAACTGTCTAATTCTCCACCACCACCCTTCATCCAGTCCCCGATCTTTGCTATTTTGCCCCTGTGGAAATATGAATATGTAAGATAAATGAATGAATGCCTGATATTGTCACTCATTTACTAGTCATCAATCTCCCCAATCCTGTTTTTATTTTCCACCCAAACTGTTCATTCTGCTACATGTAGCAAATCTTGTTTCTGTACCAAGTATTATCTGCTGCTGTTCTATGAATAAATACATAGATAAATAAATACTTGTAGCTTATTGTACAAAGCAGGGAGCATTGCAACATCCCTCCACTGATAATGCATTAATATGTGTATGAAATAAATGAAGAGTATATCAAGCTGTGCAAAAAATAGGAATTCTGACGACAAACAGGCAAAAATGCTGACACCATCACTGGCGTGCAAATTTTTCAAAGGACATACAAAAAGAATTTAATCTACCATGGCAGGAAATCAACTGCTTGGGGTAATTTCTAGTGACGCCTTGTAAAAGTCGCGAACCTCTGTTGCAAAGCATGTTTTTTAATCAAATCTGGGACACACAACAGTTTGATAAAAATGTTTAACCCAAAACCAAACTGACCAATTATTGACAAATTTTAGTCTTGACAATATGCACTTCGAAAATTCTGTTCTGTCAAAGTCCTTCCTTCTATTCTGGAAAATGGAAAGTATGTTAATTTCCAGTTTCAACTCTGCTTTGTTTATGTTTTCAGCCATTAGTCCACACCTCTGGCCTGGCTGTTGGGGGTATTTTGTTCTTACTTCTAAAAAAGATCAGGCAATTCTCCTGTTTGCCTTCCTCGTGGCCAGTGGTCATTATAAAGTAGTTGTCACAAGCAATGAATGGCTAATCATCCAATATAGCTGTGCCTGCAGGGATGTATGATATTCAGACAATTCGAGAGTTAGTCTTGTCAGGAATTGAAGCTTCAATTACTTACACATTTTCAGTGAATATATTCATCCAGGCTCAGGCTTGGACTCAAATAGCCTGTGGCACCAAAAACAAAAATATCCCCAATTAGTGAATTAGACAGCTAACAATTGCCCCATGTATGCAAATTAGGGCACTTTTGAACTTGTACAAACATGCTGTAAATGTTATTTGCAAGGTATGAAAGACTACATGGATTTGATCAGCAGTAAAAACCATCCCAGCTGACCAGATAGTTGGCCAACAAACAGCCAAGAAAATGACCAACACACTGGCATAACTGGCCACCAATCCAGTGGGCACTGGCTGATTGTTCTATAGGCCAGTCCATCCCTGGAACAATAAATACATCAAAACAGACAGATGGATACAGGTGACACAATTGATAAATATGCACTATTACTGAATACTCGAAAGTCACACATGTAATGCTTAAATTGTATTTAATATGATGAGAGTGTTATATTGTCAATCTAGACTGACTCATGTTTTCAAAAAAAGCACTTTTCAAATGAAAGTTAAGCACAGCCTCCACAGTCAATTTTATTTTCTCTACTTCTACTTCTGTACTTCGGATGTAACCTTTAATCTTTCCATTAAGTGTATGGAATGCATTTACTTATATAGGGGGTGATTCTAACTCTGGCGGCGGCGGAGGCCGCCCGCCAGAGTTCCCCCCTCCAGAATACCGCACCGCGGTCAGAAGACCGCTGCGGTTATTCTGGGTTTCCCACTGGGCTGGCGGGCGACCGCCAAAAGGCCGCCCGCCAGCCCAGTGGGAAACACCCTTCCCACGACGAAGCCGGCTCCGAATGGAGCCGGCGGAGTGGGAAGGTGCGACGGGTGCAGTTGCACCCGTCGCGAATTTCAGTGTCTGCAAAGCAGACACTGAAATTCTTTGTGGGGCCCTCTTACGGGGGCCCCTGCAGTGCCCATGCCATTGGCATGGGCACTGCAGGGGCCCCCAGGGGCCCCACGACACCCCATACCGCCATCCTGTTCCTGGCGGGCGAACCGCCAGGAACAGGATGGCGGTATGGGGTGTCTGAATCCCCATGGCGGCGCAGCAAGCTGCGCCGCCATGGAGGATTCATCTGGGCAGCGGAAAACCGGCGGGAGACCGCCGGTTTTCCTCTTCTGACCGCGGCCAAACCGCTGCGGTCAGAATGCTCTGCGGGGCACCGCCAGCCTGTTGGCGGTGCTCCCGCCGACCCTGGCCCCGGCGGTCAAGGACCGCCGGGGTCAGAATCACCCCCATAGTCTTGTTTGTAGTATAAGACTTTTAAAATGTATTAATTTCTGTTCATGTTGTTACTGATGTTACCAGAAAGAACAGAATTATTCAAGTCTTCACATTGAAAGCCACTTCCTTTGACCGAATGGAGATGCTGTTTATATTTTCAATGTGCCTTTGTTTCTATTTTAGGGCACAATACAGGATTATTCAACTGATGTACAGTTAAGATAATTTTTTACCATTGGGTAGCTCAATGCAGCTTTCTATATCAGACCGCCATAACAGAGCGCTTTTTTTGACAAAAAGTGTTTAAAAAGTCTCGCTTTGGAAGATTTGCCCTGCTTTACTCAGAGGCACACTTCACTAACCTTTCCCTTGATCAGAATTTAGAATATTGTTCATGTTTCCTTCTCTCCTGCTACCTGAGCAGTCCTTATTACAATTGCTCTTTATTTCCCATTTGCATTGTTCTGACCCATAATTGGTGCTGGCTTTTGATTTAGCTTAGGGTACGGTTTCTGCTGCTAAATGATATTTTGATTTTATCTGCACTGTGAGCACTATAAATTCATTAACTATACATTGCCTTTTGACTTCTGCATGGATTCTTAATTTTAAATAATCCTTCATGGTTTGTATTTTGACCCTTGTCTGGTGTGGATTTTCCTGTGTGGATTTTTTAGTGTGATTACTGTGGATTTAAATGAATTTTGTGTTTAAGATTCTTGTCTTTAAAGACTTATGATCCATCAGTCAGCCCCTTTGATGTAAAAAGCACCAATAACCTCAATCATGTATTCATCACACTCATAAAACAATTCGATTTGTTCAAATGATAGAACATTCGTTCTATGTTTTCCAACAGCGAATCGTAAGGACAAGAGAAAACACTGTGACATGTACACAACTTTCTTTTCTTGTAACTCTTTCTAGCTCACTGAACCTACAGGACACTGCCTATTTGTTTTTTGGGATCCATTTTCTAGACTCCGTTGCCCATATCCAGACCCTCCTTGCTTCAAAAAGGCAGTGGATTAAATTCTTTACCAAGTGCAATCCATGAACTTCCCTTCGGTTTAAATGCCTTCCAGGTGGATTTATTTTCACTGGGAGCTTTACAAATGAACCAATTTCCTCAACGATTAACAGGAAGTACCGCTCAGTTAAATAAATTTACATTCATGCCTAGAGATAGTGATAAGAAGATCAATAATTCTTTGATCAATACTGCTTTGCCTGTAGCACTGTAATGTACCATCTCAGACCCCATCTTAAGGAATGTGTCTATATATGCAAACACATATGCATCTAGCTTTCCTATATCAGAATACGTAGCTCCTGTGCTTCTTCTCAAATGCTACATCAATGTTCATATGCTTTTTTATATAAGGCAGAGTGTCATTCTTGCGGTTTTGCAGAATTATAAACATCAGGCATTACTATTTCCCAACTCAGTGCAGACCTCAATAAATATAATTAAGTATAGTTTACGTGAATGAATAACTTATTTTCATGGTCAAATAAAACCATTTCTCTTTCTCTTATTGCTATTTTAATTCAATTAAAATTACAGTAAGAAAAAGTATTTTACAGTCATAAATCACGTTGAAGCCCACGATGTATTACATTCTGTAGGCTTTTGTAATTAGAAATATTTTGAAGGGACTCTAAGAAACGGTGTATTAAACAGGACAACCTTTTATTGAGCAGCATGCTACATCTGTCCTCATTCTACAGATAAGCGCAGTTCTTTTCCCCAGTGATCCAACAGAAACAGAAAGGGCAGGAATTTCAGCACTAAGTTTTCTTTATTTTTAATCCTTTTCCTTACTAGCAGTCTTTAAACCTGCTCTGAGCAATATATATATGCCAGCTAGTGCTCATCAAACGCAGGCAATCACATCCAAATCAGCATGCAAAATGCCACTCAACCTTGGGCCTTTATTAAAATTTGCTGGGACTCAATTTGAGATAGAGATCATTCTTATTAAAAAGCAAAATGTAAGATAGTTTTTTTATATAAATCTCTGGATGGAATGGAATTGTTAATCAGCATAGGCTGATGTGATTTCTCTGTTGCAAATCCTGCCGACGGCTCAGAAGTCGCACATTACCATAACTCCCAGGCTAGCGTTGGCAGCTTTGAAAACGCGGCAAAAATCTTCTCTTTTTTTGAATGCTCAAGCAAAGCTCAAAGTCACGGCAAAACAACCCCATGAGGGCTGCTACCAGGAGTTGCTTGTGTTACCATAACTATTGTTTTTTTTTGTATGTCAGTTTAAATCCTCCCATGACACTTAACCTAGCTTGGTTACAAGTGTTGTTACCTTAAAGTGTTTTGTTAACCAGCATCTTTCAACATATAATTACCCCTCGGTGAGGATTGATCTATTTCAGCACACAGGAACTTGCTGAGAATGAGATTGTGTGTACAGTAAGGAAAATTAATCAGAATCGGATACAATTACTTACCTTGGTAGTTTGTTGTTTGTAAATTGCATAAACCTAGTAAAATGGCACTGCATGGGGGCACAGTCCTTGACTGGCAAAGAAAAGGAAAAGGCCGCAGGAGACAAAATGAAAGCTGGAGTTAAGGGGGAGGTCGTGACACAAACACCTGGTGTAACTCGTTCTTCCTCTGGACTTCCAGTGATAGGGTGCACATGTGGGGCAGGTGTGAACCACGCCAGATGGTCATGATTGATCCATTCATTGTGGCCAATCACAGTGGACTATTCTGATGGCATGTACTCGGCCAGGAGCTGGCATCTTGCACACATTTAATAGGAGTGCTAGCAATTTCCTGGTCACCTTCATAACACCATACATTGCAACCCCTGTGGCTTTAGAAAACCTTCACATATCAAGAGCCCTGCGTCACTCCAACAAGGATGGGCTAAATCACTTCACACATTCTAGGCTTTTAATAAGTCTGTGTTTTAAGTAGTACTATTCTACCTTCCCATGGTCCAAACAAGATTCAAATTCAACACTCATCTAGTTATTCTTCCTCAAACAGTTCTTGTTATCTGTATCTGAGCGCCAGGTGCTACCAAGTAAGTATCAAGCCAATGTATGATCAGGTAGGACACTAGCTACATCTTGCGGAAGTGCAGTCCTCTGGTGTCTGTCACATGAACTGAGCAAATAGCTGAGCAGTGTTTGATGTACCCTCTCTCCTTCATATCAAGTGATCAATAACAGAAGCAAATACTGTGAGCCCGAGATATTTGTTTTTAGTTTCAGGAATATTCACTTAGCATGAGCACTGTTTGATCATTTTTTCTGAGATCAATCATTTGTTACCTGTAGCTTACTTCTGTGTCAAACCTACACTTTCTATTTGATCAACTATTTTAAAGCAGTTAATTTAAACCATGTAGTTTTTACCACTTACGATGAAGAAGAATGGTATTTTGTCTGTAAACATTAATTTCAATACACATTTTAAAATGTTTTTATAAATAATCAAATAGTGTTGGGTGCTGAAATGAGCAGTGACACTAAGTTAAGGGCTTTCTCTAAAAGTGAATCAAGCAATTTCATTACAATGATTGGGAGTTTGAAGTCTTTCCTTAAATGGTCGTAGTTTATTTTCATATTGCTGACGTGATCTGATTGCCCCTGTGATATGGAAATTACCAAACTAGTAATAGGTTGTGACAAGTGAGTAATAAACCCACATTGTCATTTGTTCAACATCTCTCCTGCTGCCACAGTGAAGGCTCCCCTCCTTCCACCTCAACAACTGTGACAAGGAAGCTTTGTCACAGAAGCCAGCGGCAATGACACAACTGTGAAATCATATACGAAAGCTTTCAGGGGCAGTGATGACTGGTTACTTGGCAATCAGCCCCATGTTTACCTGCCTTTTCTTGAGACAATAGACCTCATGCTACCCATTTCATCAAGGACATCTTGTGACCAGGTGGCTTATGCTCCTTCCAAGGGGACTTTTGCCTTGTAGTGTACTTTGCCCAGTACAGCATGGAAACATCTCTGCTGACACCGATTAGCTCCACTCCAACCAAGAAGGATATGGGTAAGGCTTTATTGAAGAGGTGTGCAGATATACTATACTGATGCAAATTTTGCTGCACTCCATGCACCTATGAAAGCAGAACTATAATTTAAAAACTGTATCTTTTTACCCACAAATCTCTACAATTGTCCCACATCATGCGTGGACAGCAAATCTGGCCCTCTTTTTTATGTGCGTTCTAGGACTCACATTTCTGCACTTGTAATTGGGAAACAAATGCTAACATGAAAACTTTCATACTAAGTGGGTTATTTACCATTGGAGGGCAGTGCTATATGTCAAATGCAGTGGAGTCTTTTCCTCCATCACCACAGTCAGCCCACTGAATCAGGAGTTGTCCTGAAAATGTCTTCCAGTTCCATTTCAGTAGATATTTCTAAGGAAATAAACATGATGGCAAGTCCACCTTGGCATGATGAACTTGCAGTGATTTACATAATTTCTGAAGACATCCCCTAAATAAGGGATCTTCTTCAGAAATAAATTAACTAACTATACACAGAAGGTAGGGATTTTCTGAATGATTGAATGATTTGAATACTTACACAGTTCACCAAAACATATGTGTCCCACGCTAAGCTAGCAGAATAATAGTAGGCGCCTAGGTTTAGATAGAACATTAGCCTGCAAATTATTGGGTTTTGAGAAGTGTCATAAATATGCTATAAAAGAGGTGAAATTTAGAGATGAAGGCAACTATTTCAAGCTTTGGCTGTCAAATAGCAGTCTATTCTACTCAATATGGCAGCTTGTACTACTGTTTTCCAGTATTAAGAGCAAGAAAAAAATCAAGTTAAAGAAATAGATACATTTAGTTTGGAGATGTGTGTTGGAAATGTCAAATTGGATTCAAAGACGAATCCCAGATTCTTCACTAAAAGATGAATCCCAGGTTCTTCTCTGACAAGACTGGAAAAGGGGCTGTACCTAATTTGGCTGGTAACTAATTAGAGATTTATGTCGATGAAGTACCAAAAACCAGAATTTGGGGTTTGATACAGTTAAGAACTTACATAGAGAGTTGTAGTTCATTCATGTAGCAATAGCTCACATACATCCCCTGAACTGGAAGCAAAGGGGCTAAGTGTCCCATTCCAATCATAGTATGAACTTGGTGTTGTTGGCATAAGAAAAGGGGAGATAAAAATTGTGAACAGGCGGTGCTACTATGGCAATCTAGAGGCTGAAGAGAGAGTGGCCAAGCAAGGATCCCTGAGGGACACCTCAGTGTACAGGCTTTTGATAGAGGTATGGAGACTGCTTGAGATGATCTGACAAGAAAAATAACAGCCAATCCTAGGGATGGCCTCCCACCCATACTTCTGCCAAACAGGCTATAAGGGTGTAGTTGGATACTGTAGTGAAGACAACTGAGAGGTCAATCAGATGCAAGCAGACATGAATACCTATGCATGTGAATTTCATTGAGGACTCAGATAAGTAATATAGTAGGGGTGGAATCCTGATTGTTGGGTATCAATACAATGTGCAGATTAAAAGGAAGCTGATGGTTGTGAAATGACAAATAATTCAATAATTGTGGATGTAACAGGAAGAAGAGAAAATGGACAACAGTTGGAAAGAATGTTAGAATCAGCTGTAGTATTTTTTTTAAATGGGGTACTATCAACTTGCTTCTAGGATTTAGAAACATGACCATGGGAAAAACGGGTGTACAGAATGGTCAATTGAGGGGCAATATGCAGGGCCCAGAGTTTTTTTTAAAAAAATGACTGAGCAAGGATATAGTAGAGAGGCAGCAGATAAAGCAGTAATATGTTTCAGCACACCTTTGTATAATCCCATAAAGATTCTTGGTAAAATCTTTTGCCATCCGGAGAGGGTTCAAGTGGCTTGACATGGTTTTTAGCTTCCATTAGGGAAACGGAGAACCAGAGTGCTGAGATGCACATGCACCATATTGACAGGTGTACCTGATGGGTATAGAATAATTTAAGGACATACAAATCTGATTGTTCATGGCAGGAGGGATAATAACTAGTGGCTCTGCGAAAAATACAGCTGAATGGTCAGACCAGACAATAGGCAAAACTTAATAGTCAGAAACACAGTTATGTGAGGGAAAAAATAACTTTACAATATGACCATTACAATGAGTGGAGACATTTATATGTTGAATGAGACTGAAATTGACACACATTTTTAAAAGCACATTGATATTATTATGCTCATGTAAGTTAAAATCACAGAGCTTGAGAAATGCATTGGTTTGATTACAAAAAGGAAAAAAAACTTAGATAATTTCTGAACAAAGCTATAAAAATCTGTTGGCTAACACACAAAGAGCCTGATTTAGATGTTGAAGGACGGGTTACTCCGTCACAAAAGTGACGTATATCCTGTCCGCCAAAATCTAAATCCCAGTATGCCCTATGGGATTCAGATTTCGGCAGAGGAGATATCCGCCAACGTTGTAATGGAGTGACCCATCCACCAACTTAATTCAGACCCAGAGTTTTGAACATCATCATGGTAGAGATCTTAATAGTGAAGTAGAGAAGCTCAATTTCGAGAAAAAGACGGAAAATCAAGTTCAGTAATATTGCTAGTGGCTTAGTAAATAGAATCAAGCCCACCACCAATCTGTGTTGGATAGTTACAGCAGATGATTTTATAGTCACAAGCATGGCTAAATTGAAGTCTGAATTAGTATGTTTTCAAAGGTATATCCTTGTAATAAAAGCAATGTCAATATTCTCATCCCCTAAAATATCACACAATTCAGAGCTGCGTTTAATTCAGGATCTGGCATTATTGAAAATGCACTTAAAGATGCAGTTGTTAGCACTGTGCAGGTGTTTAATTCAAGGAGACAGGGTGAGAAGAATTGGTGAAGATGGAATAGGTTTATCTGAGAGAGGAGGCTGAGTGTCTCTTGAAGGCAGTGTGAAAGTTGATATGAGGGCAGGGTAAGTATGGTGGAGGGATGGTAACAGAACTCTGTTGTAAACACTTCTGTGAAGGGAACTTTTCTTGAACTAAGCAGAGCTTTGTGCCCTGTGTTTGGCCGTTGTGAAGACAGGTGCTGATGGACTTGCTTTTGTTGCACCTTTAGTGCACCTCTAGTGCATCCGTGCTAGCGGCTGATCTAAATGGAGCCTGAATGATGAGAGAGAAGGGTGTGGGCCCTGTGATCAGCATGAAAATAAAAGTAAAAATTTGTGAATAAAAGGATAACAAGCTGGCACACAGGTGTGCCTTCCTGCAAGTGAGAACTCATTTTAATTTGTGGCTACCTGGAAAGAACATTGAGAGCATACATTACCTAAACCTAAAACAAAAATGCATCGGAAAGTTAAAACAGGAGGCCAAATCAAATATTAGGCATGGTCCTGGCAACCCCAAAATAGAAGGAAATTAAAAATTGGTATCAAAGAAAAGTAAAAACCATCCAGGAGTACTTTCTACAATTGTTGGCTCTCAGCATCAGGGTGACATTTCTGAGCCTTTTCTGTCCAGAAGCACAAAGCTGAAATGGCTGGCCTGGATCAAAGAGATGTAATTTCTGCCAGCTTTGTGTCAACCACAATGATTTTCCTGGACAGCAGACCCAACTGTGTCTCTGATATTGTGAAAACTCAATTCCCCCTAAGTGAGACAGAGAAACAAAGACGAGGGTAAGAAGGACATCTTTCAACAACTTACAGACATCCATTTCCACCCTCCTCTCATTGAGATCCTAAGGGAACCAAGAGCCTAAAGACTTGAAATGCCACTGCAGTAGATGAAAAGAACATTGTGAGTCACCTTAGCGTTTCATAGTTTCATGAAAGCCTTTGACCTGTATCGTTTTGCTTCAGCATGATGAAAAACTCCTGGGTATGTTGCAATCTCCATATAGTGCACTTTTGTGGGTATTCTTTCAACTATTTACCACAGTTAGTAAAAACTAATTTAACTGTAGTCCAAATTTAAGTCTATTTTTGTTTGTTAGGTTATGTTATGGTAATTTAATTCATTATGTGTTCATACACACAGGTGTCTTGGCATCCTCAGAATAGCACAACCTAGATAAGTTCACTGGTGATTATTACAGGAAAAGACTGCTGATTAAAAAGCCATGATTTCATACAGTTTCTAAAAAACCTGAGATGTTTTGACCTGTAAATGAATCATGCAGCAAACAAAATTTCTCTTTTATGAGAAGGGAGCTCAGGCAACAGTGGGGGAATAGATCTTGAATTTGAGGAAGACTGGCTTAGTGAAGCTTATCTTTATAGCTAAATTAAATTAGCAAAAGGACAACAGTGCATGGTTGTATCAAAAAGGTATCTATATGTTCTTTGCTGGGAACGAATACTTTATGGAGCTCCGTTTTTCACACATATTAAAGCTAAATCTAGTCATAACAGAAGGAACACATGTATTTTCAGCAGGAAATACATGTGTTGGGCTGCTCAGTGCTCCATATGCAATCAATTGACTCCTGGAGTACACTTGCTTTCTACCATATTTGTACCAATCTTCCAAGTACATCATGAGTATGCTAATGCAGTGCTTTTTCAAAATCATTCTATTACTCAAAACTATATTCCAAAATGCTCAGAATCACAGATGTTAATTCTATATGATAATAATATGCCATACATATGACCGGTGTGCTTATGTGAGAGTAGCTCTTCTTTCATAACAGAATTCATCTTACTCCAGATTCTCAAGTAACACAAACATAACATGACAGTTGGTGATTGGCCTTGCCTCTGTCATGGATGTATCTATGTGCAGCAGCTTGACTGCATTGTACACATAAAGTGATGTACTCTGCTACTGCCTCTGGGCCACAACAAGGGGATGATTAAAAACTTAACGTTGTGTCAAGATTGATCCTGCTGAAGGCTATCTAGATTCAAGAAATGATGGTTCAGTCTTTGGCTGTACACCTGCTTGTTCCTGGTGTGTTCATTGTGTGCTCTTATCACCCAAACAGCTCTTCCAAGTTCCAGGAGCTGCTGCAGTGCCAGGTAAGAAAGGCAGTAGAAGGTTCCTGAAATCTAGTGTGGAACAGAGGATGACAAACTTTGGCTTCTTCTTTGATCTCCAAACAAATGCCATGGGTTTCTGAAAAAGGGTGTGAAGTTGCAGACAAGCCTTAACATCAACCATTCTCAAGATGGTGGACTGAGCATAGGACAGTATTTCACCTAAATATCAGCTCAAAAATAATATGGAACCATAATAAATACAAAACTATTGTGACCAGAAAGGTCAGGGTATGATTGCTTTTTATAGCTTTTTATTATGTTGGTTTATTGTATTTTATTATCTTTGTAGTCATCATTTATGTGACTGTGAATATTATTTTGAATTATTTTTAAATAATGCTGTAGCATAGTTTTATCAGGTTGTTGTGGTTACCGAAGATTGGACGTTTAGGGGGGGTCATTACGACTCTGGTGGCCCCATGACTGCCATGTTGGCGGTGGGGTTCATACCGACAACAGGCTGGAGGAGAAGACTGCCAAAATATGACATTGGCAGTATTCCCTATGGAATACAGCCATAGCACTGCCGGCACCACCACTGCAGTCAGACCGCCTGAAGGCACCAGCAGGCTAGCAGAGACCATGTTAAGAGGCTGAACACCGCCAAGATTTGGAGCTGCCACAGAACCACAACAAGACGCAATCCCGCTGCCCCTGCTTGCCGAAAGACTATGGAATCTTTGCAACCGCCACCGATAGCAACCGTAAGTTAGTAGACACACTCACCTGTTACAGATGTACATTGTAAAATGTAGCACACTTACATAACATACCATAGGGATGAATGTGCGAGGGCTACTCTCACACGTAACTGTACACTGACATGCACACTCACATACAACCACACAGACTCCTGCACATACACAGCACACACATTACAGCAACCACACACACACACACTACACATCAAAAACGCACACATCCGCACAGAAACACAGCACAGGCCGAGTCTTACACAAAACCATACAACACAACATGTCACAACAACACCACAACCCTACAATCATAAATACATTGGCAATCACTCACAATAGACACTACCAAAGGACACATCACACATACCACACAACGTACAACCAACAGGGAACAAACACACACTTAAGCAATCATACAACTTACCAATTGACACACACATCACAAATCACACAGCACATCATACTGATCATAACATGCGCAATACGTGCACACTCACACAGTCAAAGCACACAAAGCCAAACACCACAACAACTAACACATGTCAAGACAAACACCACACAACACCATGACAACATGTCTGGTACATACACATGCCCATCACACAACACACACCCTATACCTGGAGGACAAAGGCACTGCACACACACTCAGATACTGGCCTCACAATACAGGAAGCACCACATACACACAAATACTCGCACACAACCAATGTCAGCCAGGGACAACTCTAACCTATAAAAGATAACGCAGGACAAAGATGTAACCAGGAAACCAACAACTGGTTGGTCTTAATATATTTCTCACAAAATGAGATTAAACTCAAAAGCAATAGTACAGTCCAGAGGCCATGGATTATGCATCAAAGGCACATATTGGTGCCCCTCACTTGACTCCTGACTGCCATGATACCTCCACAGGTAGGGGCATCAAGGGGGCGAGCAACTCAGGGATGATCTGGGGGTGGTGGTGGAGAAGGGGGGTTTGAGCTTAGATTTGTAGGTGGCAGTTTTGGATCCGGATTGGGAGGGGGAAGTTTAGGTTTAGGTTTAGGCTTGGGTCTTCTTGGGCTGGTAGACTTCTTGGCAGGGGTGGGGCACGGGTACTTGCACGAGTGTTGGGAGAGGCCTTTGAGGTGCAAGGGATGGACTTGGGAGGGAAAACAGTACATTTAGGGGTTTCATGGGAGGGAGAGGAGTAGGGAAAAGGGCAAACTCAGAAAGTAAAGCTTTTTTACACACACATGGATGGTCTTAGCAAAAGGATTTGGGTGTGGAGGGAGAAGGAGTGGTTGTATGAGATATTGATGTGGATGTCTTGGGTACATGTTTCTGGGTGATATGCTTGTGTGCAGTGTGTGCCTGTTGGGTGGGTGAGTGAGGGTGTTTATGTGTTTTGGCTGAGGGGGATGGAAGTACTGGGGGATGCCGTGGTGGGTGCGTGACTGCCTGTTGGGGTGGTAAGTGCAGGTATGTTGGATGTGCTGCATGTAGGAGTGTCTGTGGTACTGGTGTCTGAGGGTGTGGGGACTGGGGTGGATATCTGAGGGTCTGCTGGGGTGCTGTCGGTGGGCAGGATAGGAGTAGTGGCTGAATCTCTGAATGTTGGTATGGTGTCTGCAGGTATGTCTGGTGTGCTATCTGTGATGCTGGGGATGGTGGGAGTGTCAGGGCAGGTTGTGACTGTTGATGTGTGTGCATCTGAATGTAGCTTATGTGTTTGCTGGTGGTGTGTCCTGTGGTGCTTTGGTTTGTCCGCTATACCCTTGGATGTTGAGGGGATGAATGCATCTCTATTTGTGTGCTTGGCTGGGCCAGAGAAGGGGGGATTGGGAAGAGGAAGCGGAAGGTGGAGGGTGGACGGGAGACAAAGGGTGACTGGCTGCTATCAGTGTGGAGCTTAGAGCCTCAAAGGCTCTCTAAAGGCCAGCCAGAGCACTGTGAATGACCTCTAGGAAGACATTACTCTGTGTATCTGAGTTGCGAGTCCCTGGATGGCATTCACGATGGTCAACTGACCCACAGAGATCTGCCTCAGGAGGTCAATAGCCTCCTCACTGAGGGCAGCAGGGTTAACAGGGGCTGGGGCAGAGGTGCCTGCTGAAAAGGAGATGCCGACCCTTTTAGGTGAGCAGGCATGGCCAACTGGGTGGGGAGCTACAGGGTGGGGAGTGATAGAAAGAGGGGAGGCGGACAGAGATGGTGCAGGGGTGGTCCCGGATTGGTCCGCCATAGAGTGTCACTGGAGGAGGATTCTGAGGATGGTGAGTTGGATCCTTTCCCCCCGTGGCACTCCCCTTGGCTTCCGGGCCACTAGGACCCTTGATGTCGGTGGTATGATGCCTTGAGGTCCCCTGGTCAGCAGCTTCCCCACTTGGCTCTGCACCGTCTCCTTCGCCTGCTGTTGCTGATGCTGGAAAACAGAAATAGAGTTAGGGTCATCACACTCTTCTTAATACACTAACACCACACTGTACACATTTTAACATTACATCTAGTAGTACTACACCCCCCAGGTAGAACCAGGTTAGTGCCAACATCATGTCACTACAAGATACAATCCACACCCATGTATAACAATAACGTCACACACTGACTAAGCCACCTATCTCACATCTACAATACCATCATATAAGTAAAGCAATGACACTAACCATTCCATGTCAAGATGACTTGGCAACATGATTCTGGGTCCCTATCCACAGCAACATAGTCAACCAACTACCAAGCTATGGGAAATAATGGTAACATTGCTTTCCACATTTTACATACACAAAATCTACACAGACTTACAATTTGACCTGATGTCATGTATCAGTAAAGGAAACTTATCATATGATAAACACAAGACAGCATGTTGCATACAAGCCAAAACCATTTCATATCACAGAGTTCACAACCTTCACAATTGAAGTTAGCAAATATGTAACTGCTCTATTTTGCATATCCAAATTTGGAGCATGATAGAGTCTAAACACATGTCACCAAGACATGTACCAATAGTGATATAGGAAAGGATGATACATACTATGTGGACCTACTCATCTTAGTAATTGTCCACCTGTAAGCCATGCCTTGCACACCTATAAGGGCCTTGTTAGACCAGAGGATTTACCCACAGACAACCACCAACCACAGGAAGCATAAATACTCTATAAATACAGTGGACACCTGCAATGTGCATGAAGGCCACATACAGTTCAACGTATCATGGTGAGTGGCAACATCACTATCCACAAATCAAACACGAGTAGTCATACATCTGTTTAAAAAAATACCAGTGATACAAAGCACACCTGAGGCTACCATGATAGAGACATACACCTTGATGCAAGCCAATTGACTGACTACACATACCATCCCACCCACATGTACATGTGAACTACCACATCGGCACCACAATGTAGTCAGTGCAAACAATAGGGTTTCCATACAAAAAAACATTCAAAACATATCCAAAATAGCAATAGAAAGTATGTTTAAGACACATCTGAACGTTGATTTATGACAGAACCTTACAATGTACACATGATGATGGATAAAACCAGTTAAGATTGTAACTGTCAAGAAGATGTCTGAGCCTATTTATGATGCATACCACACAATGGCTAAGGAATTAACTGTGTAGTCACTTACCACCTACAGAACATGAACATGGTACTAACACTCATAGCTCTGACATCAATGTATGTGATCTATTCGGAGTCAGGCAATACCTCCATGTTTACCTGCATGTAACATGTCCACTCAGATGACACATTTCAGGGGCCAATGTACAACCCTCACTTACCAAAGGGGTTCACCTCCTAACAGCTCTGAGTAGGTTTAGCAAGTATGCCATGTGAAATGTCAGATGGACATCATAGCCTCACATAAAGCTGTCACTCATAAGATACCTTTTGAAAATCAGGAATGGCTTTAAATTGTTAGACTCTATGTTGTACATAGACATGGACCAAGGGACATTGGAATGGACAGAGGGCAAGGACCTGGACAACTTACCATCATAATATTGGAAATATGGATCTGTAGGTCGGAAGGAACAACCAGCAGGGTATTAAAAGCAGTTTAGTGATACACATATGACACAGTCACAAGTGCATCATCATATTCTACTGTACAGAGGGGTAACATAGGAGATTAATATGTCCCTATACGCAATGAAATATACACAACTGTGTACCAATGTTGAGGACTATACATCTCTATGTTCCTTGGAGACCTTTGACCCTTTGTACTTACCAGATTGTCACAGGTTAGATTCTATCACTTCACACACTGACCTGGCAGAGCGATGCAAATGCGTAGAGTCAATACTTACCCCCCAGTGGCTGCTGTGCTGCCCTCAAACACCCATCCAACTCAGGATAGGCCACTGCCAATATGCGGGCCATTGGAGGTCAAGGTCCGATGGGCACCCCTTCCTCCTTGGGAGGACATCCCCAGCTGGGCCTCTGCGGTCTTCTGGACCCAGCGTCTCAGGTCCTCCCACCGCTACCTACAGTGGGTGTTCTGCCGACTGGGACCCTGAGGGTCTGCACTTTCTTGCCGATGGCATGCCAAATTCCCTTTTTCTGATGGGTGTTGACTTGCATGGATGACACAGAAAAGAGGAGAAAGTCATGTCTACATGCACCATACCAAAACAAGAAAGGTGAAACAACGTTAGTGCAAGTAGCCATACACACACTTCCTCCAACATCCCCTTCTATATGGAATGGCAATCTGCAGTCAGGCCATGTGTGAAGTTGAGTCAGGCATAGAACAAACATATCCAGAACCAGGTGTTGGCTAGAAACATATGACAAGACCACAAGCATGTCTTATAACATGGTATAAGTGTTCAAGTATTTATAATACCACCTTCAATTTTCTAATTATACAGTTTGTAGGTCGGTCAGGGTACATACATCACACACTCCCTACTATGTAGCAGGGCTCAAAATCTATCTAAGCAAATGTGCACATGTCCATCTACCCACACATATTATCCCAAACCTTCATTCAAACACATTTCCCGAACATCATCATAAACTCAACATTTCAAACAATTGTATTTCATTGCACTTACCTGCTCCTCTGGCGCACCATAGAGCTGTTCAAACAGGGATAAGACCTCCTCCACAAGCTTGTTCAGCTTGTCAGCTGAGAAGGCAAGGGCCCTATTACCTGTAGGATGTGGCATGATTGCTCCCAGAGGCAGTACAAAGCAGCTCAGGTCAGGGAGGTCTTGCTGGCAGCAATGTAAGGACTCAAGTGTTGGAAGAAGTATTAGATGGCGGCCACCTCAGCCACCTACAGGATCGTCACTGCCAGCAGGCATTGTCATTGGCCCAAGTCCGCCAAAGGCAGCAATGTGTTCCAATGGCAATGTCCACCACAGCTGTTTTCGCCTACCGCCTTGACAACATCCGCTGGTGGAGATAGGTCACTTTCTGATGTCAAAAACAGCAAGTCAGGCACTGTCATTTTGAGGCTCAAATATGTATGTTAAGATCATGAAAGGTGTGTCATTGACTATGAAATGCATGTATGACATTGTGTTAACTGCTGCTGTTGTGCAAACATGTATAAATGTGCATGTATTACATAAAGGATGTTAAACTGCTGTATCCTGAGTTATGTACATAAAATAGTATTGTCAGCAGAGTAATGATAATCAGAAAATAGTATAGCATTACCAAATATGTTCTACATGTTGAGTTTGTTGATGTCACATTTACTGTTAGTGACATGTTTCTCCAATTAAGGAATATAATAGGGGTTAGGGGATCTGAATGCAGTTTTTAGCTAAGTACAACGTTTTCAGCGTTTCATGTTGACATAATGTAGCTTTATATGTGAAGTTTGTGTGATCATACTTGTGCAGATTGAGTCATACACATACATTCCGTTGTTGTCCCACATAGTTACCCTGACATGAGAATAGCAAGACAACCTCCAGTGTAACGTCCACTAGCAGACCTGCAGACCATGGAAGAGTGACATGTGATACAAATATACTGCCTGGATAGGCATACAATCATGGATCTCTATCGTCAGTTGGAGCCAGAGCTGATGCCTGCCATTCGCAGTCCTAATAGCATAGCTCCCGTAGTCCAAGTCATGTCAGTGCTACACTTTCTGGCCACTGGGTTCTTTCAAACTACAGTGGCCCTACCTGCAGGGATATCTCAGCCCCAGTACTTCACCTGACCTAAGGTATGTGATGTGATGTAATTAATGTGATTTATGGGGTATTGATGAGGTTAGGAATGTCAGATAAGGTTCTTATGATGACCATCAGATAGGTCATAAGTGGCTCCAAAGACAAGGACTCAGATATACATGCAGATTGTTACTTGGAGTTGTGCACAGACATGTTATGTACATAGTCTAATGTTTTCACAATGCACAATTAAAGTCACATTTGTACATATGAGTTGGATGTGTAATGTTTATGTATCAATGTGGCCTATACCTTATTTTTGTAAAACACTGATTGCACATTGACTGTTTGGCTCATGCTCATTTGACAATATCAGACAGTATCAGAGGCAGATGAGATTTGCAGACCGATATGTGAAGTGAACATGGATTAAACCAGGTAGTGTCTGGCATGAAATTTGTGGTGTGTGAGTTCTATGCCCAGACTGTCAGGACAGTGGGATGGTAATCTCCTTTTCTATACTAAAGATCTGCTTGGTATTAGAGGTGGGGCCAATAGTGGTATCCAGACCCTCAAATTTCCTAATGGTTTGTGTTGAATGAGAACTAACTTGTACACAGCTATCAGTGTATTTCCACTTTTCAGACCAATCTGCATGTGTCTGAAGACTGACATAGGTGAATGGCAAGCCTACCGATACCTGACCATGGTAAGTGGAAGATTCCATGACTGGAGACATTAGTACTGACCTCTGTATGTTACAGGGGTATGATTATTTGGGAGCTATGGTATGGGTATATGATAAGGCTTTAGCTGCTGATGTATTGAACCAATATTTTTGCCTCTCAGCATAGTAGAACACTGTCATGTCCCTAACCTCAGAAGTGTATGACACCTATGCTGAAACTCAGAAGTTAGCAGCAGGACTTCACTATGTGGTCATTGGCATTCTCCACATCAATATGTCAGAAAGTACAATGCAAGTGATTTGTGTAATGTATGATATACTTTGCAATGCAATAGTCTAATTATACAGTATATGTGTAATGACATTTTCAAAGGTTTTACATTAGAGGAAAAGATTTTAGTACAAGAATTGTTAGATATGACAGTTATATATGGTTGATAAATCACACTAACACATGATCTGTGGTTATGTGGTATTTATTGGGGGAGTACACAGCAAAAAGAGTGACTAGAAACCAAAGTAACACAAAGTAAGCAGTGAAGGGATCAGTCATGGTGGATGAAATCATCAGGGTAGTTAGTACACCATTTGGAAACACAAGGCCAGTGTCCTTGTACCATAGAGAAATGGAAATAGTTTTCAAAACAGTCAACAGGGTGTATCTGTGGCACACAAGGGGAACCAATCAGTAGAGTTTCACTTCTTGGCAGTGGTATTGGTCTTGGCATCTGCTCCTCCAGGATGTCTGGGTGGACGTCCATGTTTGTGGAGAGGAGGGCTCTTCAGCTACACAGGGTAGAGTGTCTGAGGCATTCCCTTCCCCTGGCAAAGCCTCCGATCCACTAGCTGCCACAGATGTAGAAGGGCCTGAGGTTTCATTGCTAGTGAAAGAGGCCTGATGTTGAGTACTAAACCTACTCAGGGTGCTATTCTCAGCACCCCAACAATGGAAGCCAGGGTGGCATTTTGGGCCTCCCACTGCTGCATAGCTTACTGGTGGGCGTCCCAGTGCAGCTGTCTGATCTCCCCCATCATGGTCAGTACCTGGCCTATCACGCCCGGGAAATGTTGTTAGGCTCCCAAGACTTGGAAGATAGTGTCTTGGCCAGTTGTGGTCCTTGGAGCCCTCATCCCCTGGCCCACACCATCCCTCCCAGGGTCCCTATCCCCACGTGCTAGTGCCTCTGGCACAGTGTGCCCACTCCCACTAGTGGCAGGTCCATCTCATTGTTAGAGGTGACAAGAGGAGCCTCAACTGCCTGTACTGGGGGGCACACAATGGAAGGCACTGTCCTTGGGACAAAGGTTTGAGGTTGAATAGTTGCCTGTGATGTGGATGCAACATGGCTTGGGGGAATGGATGTAGGCAGGATGAGGATCACAGTTGTTGACTGACCAGGTGTCCCTGGTGGGACAGCTTCATCCTCAGTGTCCAAACATTCAGGGGTGTTTTCCTCACTGGGGACTTCATCCAACGGGATAGTGGCCATCTCTGGTGCCCTCTCCATGGTGAGAATGGCAAGGTTACCTGTAGAAGTGGAACACATAGTTGCTGTAAGTGATGCAACAAGTGTTGTTCAACTTTTACCACTAGACATTTTAGGTGACATGCACACAATGCTTTTACATGATCCCCTGATATAACAATGTAAGCTGCTTACAAATCTGAGTTACAGCAATGTGGGACATATAGATTTGCAATTGCATGCACCATGCTCTAAGCTCTTGGAGTATGTTGGTGGTTAGATGACTGCTGCTGCCCTCATATCTTGTGTGAGTAAAGACATGACAATGTCCATTTATCTCCTAGTAAAGTGTATGGCATCATTGACAATGCCCTATGGTGATAGAGCTGGCCAAAAGTATGGGAGTTACCATTTGACCTGGGCCTCTGTATGGGTATGCTGCAAGTGCATCCAGTTTCCCATATAGTTCCCCCCCAGGTGGGTATATGACATTGTTTGGAAGGTTGCCTTGAAGGCCAGTTTAGTAGGGAACACAGCTGTAGCTGTGTTTTGCTTGTAATTGTGCTGGTAGAGGGCCTTAGCATTACTTTCATTGCCATAAACTGTTCCATAGTGGAGCATTCAGGATGGGTTACATTGATTGATAGTTTCACATGCAAGGCTATTTAAAATGTAGTACATTTTTCCGGTTTTCTTAAAGGTGAAACAGTGCCTGCTGGGAGTTGTAGTGCTATTAGCCCCTGTACTTCACATGCCATACACAAACACTGTGGCCCCAGGTGAGTTTAGTTGACATGTGGCATGTCAGAGAATGGTATTTGGAAATTTGGACAGAGGTGGTTTGTTCATTGTGGAGAGGAAAGGTGATCAGTGAGCATGCAAGACAAAACGTTTGGGACATTAGTAGTGTAGTTACTTACCCGACTCCAGTCCCCCCGGTATTCCTGTCAGACCATCAGGATGCAGGATGTCCAAGACCTTTTCCTGCCATGATGTGAAAGTAGGGGGAGGTGGCGGGGGTCCACTGTCCATCTTGAGGACCGCCAGCTGGTGCCTGGCAGCCATGGAACAGACCTTTCCCCTGAGGTTGTTTCACCTCTTCCTGATGTTGTCTCTTGTGCGTGGATAACTGCCTACAGAATTCACCCTGGTGATTATCATTTGCCACAACTCCATTATCCTGGCTATTGATGTTTGCTGGACCTGTGCTCCAAAAACATATGGCTCTATTCTGATAATTTTGTCCACCATGACCCTCAACTCATGATCAATGAAATGTGGATGTTTTGTGGGGACATGGTAGTGGTGGATGAGATGGTGAGGTAGTGAAAAATGGGGAAAAATAAACAATTGGTGATGAGGTGTGGGTGCTGTGATGTACGGGGGTGACAGTTGTCATCAAAATGGCGGTCATTTGGCGGCCACCACCATGGCGGTCTTGCTAATGGACCGCCAAACTTGTAATGAGGCCTGTAGTGTTTTTTTTAATTATGTATTAGGGGCTATTGATTAATAGGTTACTTATCAAATGTGTTCTTTAGTTGTATACATTAAAAAAAAGAAATTTAATCATTTTAGTTTTGACTGTGGAGTTAATTGGGGGATTGAGTGGGTAGCGTTTAAATAAAATACATATACATTGATATCAGTTGATGACTCAAACCACAGCAAAGACGGTGTGAAAGATGCAGCAGAGCACTCCTTGTGTTATAAAAAGTAGAATTTATTTTAGGAAGTAGAAATGCATAACACCTTGCGTCAACCGAACTCTTTGCTCACAGGTCACAGGAGTATTGTATAAATTTCATTTTTTTAACTAATTTTATTTATAAAAAGATGTGTCTACATATTTTTTAACCAGCTATTTTGTTTATTTTTAAAGATTGTAGTGTGCATTGTGGTTGGGCTGGCATTGTTAGGTTTGAAGTCTTTATTACATATTGTTACTTGTTTATTATATGTCAGAGTCACCAGATCCTCGGGGTCTGTGCACGTTCCCAACACTTCCACCACAAGACAGCTCCAATACTCTGATTAGATTCTCACCCTCTCAGCTAGACTATTTGTCAAATCCTTTGATGATACCACTTCTGACTGGAGCTGGGTGATAGCCTTGACTAGCTCGTCCAGTGTTTTTTTTTTTTTTAAGTTGACTTATAATTGAATCGAAAGTAATTTATTTTATCATAATTGATTGTATTACTTTTTGTTATGGTTTGAAATACTGCTCAGTTTACATGTGTTTTATTTACTACATTAAAAAAATTGATATTCTGATATACTTGTCCATTTTCTTAAAAAATATTTAAATATTTTTAGCATTTTGTGCAATTAGTATGTTTAACATTTCTATTTAAATTGGTGACATAATGTTAATGTGCTTTTATAATTTTTTGGTGTACTGAATCTGAATCTGACACCCCACCCTCCCGCAAATGTATTTACCCCAATCTTTGTTAGAGTAGAATTAGAATATTAAGTCTGACCCCGCTATTCCCAATGTTTCCACTTTCTGCAATTGTTTAACAGGAAATCTAACTTCCGCCTACACCCCTACAAAGTATGTTCATTCTGCAGTGTTTATTACAGTGCAGTTAGGATAGTAAATCTGACCCCACCCCAAGGATGAACTTCCCCCAACGTTTGTTAGACTAGAGTTAGAATAGTAGAATAGTAAATGTGCCCCTTCCTCCCAAATATGCATTTCCCCAATGATTGTTAGACTGAAGCTACAATAGTAATTCTGACCACCAGTGTAGGCACTTTTCAATGTTTTTTAGCCTGGAGTTAGAATAGTACATCTGAACATCCTAAGAATGATTTTTACTCAATGTTTGTTAGTCAGGAGTTAAAATAGTGAATTTAACCTTCCCAAATGTTTGTATTTTTTACATTATTTTTTAGAATAGGCTTAGAACTGTAAAGCTGCACCCCCTATTGTTTGCAGTTCCCTTAATGTTTGTTAGATTGTGGTCATATAAGTAAACTTGCACCTTGACACACAATGTTGTAGGACTGTATTTAGAATACTACATTTCAATTGTTTTAGCTTCATTTTTAATGCTTTTTAATTTGTCTTACCTTACATTATCATGCAAGTTTTCAAATATCTTTTGAACATATTTAATGTGTTAAGGATATATTTTCAAAAATATTTTACTTATTTACATTATTTTTCTATTTAGTTTTTTAACTATTTACTATTTGATTATTTTTGATATTCAAAATATTTTATAAATGTTTAATATGTTAAAATCCTATATATAATTGTTGAATACAATTAAAACATATTTTATATTTTTAAATTAATAATAATGATGTGTTTGTGCTGAATTTTATTATTTATTATAAACAGTTATTATATATTTTATTTAATAATTATGTTTGTGTGATACATATTGCAATGCATACATTTTGAATTTTATGCATATTTCCTAATTCATTGGTTTGTTTAAGTTATATAGATTTTTTAAATATTTTCAAGTTAAAGAATTAATGTTTATCATTTGTTTATATGTATATATACCTTATTCCACATGCTCGTAAAGATCCTGCTCCCACGAGGGGTGGAGTGTAAACCAGACAAGCAAACTGGTGAATATAATTATAGTTGGATGCTTCAACCACAATATTTTTGTTTTAGATACTTTGTCATGCATTCTATAGAACATTATTCAAGATTCCCAATCCAAAGATAGAGTTTGAGAATTTTCCTGTGATGTCAGTTCCTGTTTAATCCCATATAAGCGAAGCATTCACAAGAGGAAGAAGCATTGCAAAATAATTGTTCCATTGTTTTTTTTGGCATGTTCCTTACTTGCTTCGGTTGCCCAGGTTTCTGCTTTCAGCAGATTGATCTTCTCTTGGATTCCTTTACCTACATCCTTGCTTGGCTTTTTCTGTTTTCAGGAAGGGTTAGGTATCTTGCTGACTTCTTCATTTCTAATCTTTATCTTCAGTGAATAGCTGTAGATTTTGAAGGCTGCAGCCACTTTACAAGCCTAGTGAGCCTAATCATTTGTACTTTCTTGAATGTACATACTATCTTTCACTCTCTGGATTGTTGGATTGTAATTCACTGAGCTCAGCCAATATTCTAACATATGAACCTTCAAAAATACTATGTTACTGTTAATTCTGAAGAAATAATGGTATCAGCCTTGCCTCCTCAAATAGTCACAAAGCTGCACTTCCTTGATCATATGTGACCCAGAATCACAGCACTTTACATTAACCTGCGAAAACCACCATAAAAATTGTGAAAATGTTTCTGTCATTGCATTCTTGTCATGCAAGAGACACTGGTTAACAGCAATTTAAGCCATTGAAAATTCTGCTCTAATCATGAATTTAGGGTGATTCCTCTTAGAGGAGCCACTTTGCCAGACAGTGTGAGTAAACAAAGCTAGAGAGTGACAAACTAAAGGCATCACCAAATTGGAGAATAAACCAGGTGCATTAAAAACCTCCATGTAGAGTTGTAAAAGGTCAAGCCAATCAATACAATGGCTTGATCATTATTGCCTAGGTTAGGAACAATCTGAATGAATGAATGACAGGACTTCAGAATAGATGAACGCCTGGAAGAAAAATGCCTAACAAAAAATAATACAATGGGAAACAGAGCAAAGGAAGAATAAACACACCAATTCAAAAACTACCTGGAAGTGATTAGAGGCAACTGGAATTCAACACAGTGTTTCAAGTACTGTGGAGGAAGTGGGACAAATTATGCCTTGGAAAGGATAAAGGACTATGATGGATTAGGATACTTTTATCATCAGGAAGCAGCCACAAGAGATTACGAGTGAAGATTCGGTAACCCTGCCTCTTGATGGCGCTGTTCAGATCCTAACATCCACATGTAGAAGCATATTCATATCCAGCCACTGCTTGTCTGCATTGAAGGACACTCCCTTGCTATTCATGCAGTAGTGGGCAGAATAATAACAATACCAGTTTCTTGGTGTGAATCAGCATTCTCTCCACAATTTGAACAGAATTCTTGGACATTCTTCACCAATTCAACAGACCAAAAACAGCACGCCCTGACCTCTGTAGTCATCCTGATTACAGAGACCTGTCTCTGCCAATATAATGGGTAACAGTAACAATATTTTTAAAAAGAGTGTAGGTAACTGGTTAATGATGTAATGTCTTCTTTCCTCTCCTACATAAAAAAATGTAAACAACACTTTTTAGTGGATTCTATTGGGCTTGAGCTGAGCCTATAGTGATAGATATTCGAGGTTGTTTAATGTCATCAGCATTTGAAACATCAAAAAAACATGAACAGCCTCCTCAATTGAGGTTCTATTAGTTTTGTACACAAAAATGTGCCTCTGCAAACAAACAGTGGCAAAGCCAGTCGGTATCCCCTTTTGGCTGCCTAAGCAGAATTATTAGCTTTGCCTATGCTTTTTGCTGATTCTCCCAGTACTGGTATGAAAACATTTTTACAGAGCAACAGCCAAAAAAAACCACAATGATCTGTAAGTATACATTCATCATTATGCCAGCTCAAAATGATGACGCATAGGTGACCATGCGTCTCTAGGCATGAATAAACATATGGCATGATGTGGCTGCTATTTTGTTTCTTCTGTGTTTAGCCCTACAAGATGACAGATGGCAATCATGGCTAAATAAAAACAAAACTGAGCATGAGTGAATTCATGTTTTGAAGAAAGAGCAGTGTCCATCACCAAACTGGTGCTTCTGGACACTCCAAAAACTTAAAGAAACATTTCATTTAATGTAAAGAGTGGAAAGATATAAACCATCACATCAAAAGTATGGTAAATAAGTGTGCCCCAAGGAGGCACAAACACAAGAAGAAGGAGAAAATCCACCAAATAAGAAGCAAACAAATGAGAGTTGATAGAAGGCCAACCAACTGTAAAAAAAAAACACATTTGTGCAAAGCCCATAGTAAGTTTTCTTTATTTTCCTGATTAGATTATATTTCAGGACCAGAGGCTCCTATTATACTTCTCTTTTCTTCACTAATAAAATCAGCAGCCAATCACAATAAAGTAAACAAAAAACAACATTACCCATATATCAGTCAACGCTTATATCACGTGCCCCAATCACAGGAGGGCAACCCCAATAAGGAGGGCATGCCACCATATTGTATTTTTTTTTCTTTGCTGCTTTGCAGCCAGATAAGTATCTTTATATACTATTTTCATTCTGATTGCAGCACTATATATATTTTATGTGCCAAATGATAGTCTTTCGATT
Organism: Pleurodeles waltl; assembly: GCF_031143425.1. Classification (NCBI taxonomy): domain Eukaryota; kingdom Metazoa; phylum Chordata; class Amphibia; order Caudata; family Salamandridae; genus Pleurodeles; species Pleurodeles waltl. The sequence goes on along the minus strand of NC_090442.1, from coordinate 696,982,598 downwards.
GCCAAGCATTCCTTGTCACATTGCAATTTGCATATTTTTCATTCAGTTTTCATTGTATGTGGATATTTACATTGTCACGCAATTCAGCACACTTCACACGAATGCCCCCTGCATCTCCCGAATCTCATGTTCACAAGAGCTCGGCAATCCTTGCCACCGCATCCAGCCTCCATTAAGCAGGAGCGGAGAGCGGACGCATCTCGTCTTCGATGAGCGCAGTCCCATTTCTATCTCTTTGTCAGTGCAACTGCGTTCATGTGCAGATTGCACACGTGGTGCTCTTGAAACTGATTCAGAGGATTTGCGAGCATCTTACACACCACATGCCCTATCTCATCTCTGTCTAGTGAAACTGATTCAGAGCATTTGCGAGCACCTTACGCACCACATGCCCTCTCTCATCTCTGTCTAGTGGCCTGACTTTGTTCCCCTGTTGCCCTGATTGCCTACAGCACAGGGTTGCATGAAATGTGACACAGGCTTGGCCTAGAGTGGTGTTTTATCCAGGCAGCTCCCTTCACACTTAACCTTGAGGCAGACCATTTTGCCTGGCAGGGGTTATACACACCCTTTTCTCTCTTTTGAAATTCTTTCTTCCTGCATATACTTATCAAGAGAATGGCATAGTGGGATCCCCATGAGGCTGATGGGGAATATGTCCCTGATGACACTCGCAACCAACTGGAGATGGATTTGGTTGCGGCATTGGACTGCAGGGTGCATCAATCAGTTAATGATGCTCTTGTCTTTGCTCTGGGCCATTTAATAGGACAGTTAGTTGATTATGCCCACCAGCAAGGCTGCCTTTCCAGATGATCTTCGACTGGAGATGAGCCTACCTCGTTGGGTAAGGGCAAAGCCACTGCTAAATCCCAGTCTGATGTTCATGCAGAGGCCTTTGACAAACTGCGTCACAAGAGAGACAATGAGAATGACTACTGCACTCCCCAACAAACTAGGTCTGCCCCCGTCACAGTCCCTCATCATCCAATTCTCAGAGGTCTGACTCTGTCACTCTGACAAAGCAGACAGGCCTGCTCCCAGGAAAAGGAAACATGTGACTTCTGCCAAGCCTCCTCGAGTTCTTACTTTCAAACCCACGGAAATAATGCATTCCAGGGCTTCTTTCTTGACCCCTCCTCCTGAGGTGGTGGAACTTGTACAGTCACACCTTCATCAGTGCTTCAACAAAGAAATCCACACCCACCTGTGAGCAGAATGTCCTTGACTAGACTTGGAAGTCAGCGAAGGTTGCTGACACTCCAAAAGATGACCCAACTATGGTCACGTTCATGAACAAATACACAAAAGATCCTAAGAAGGGCCCGGATAGAACATGGGGTAATTGCCAGGTTAGGCTCCTGGACATGGTAGACCCTTAACAAATATTCTTGAATTAGCTTATCACGTCAAAGCTTCCCTTTCCCCAGTGTATACTGATATTTTGGTTGGTTGGGCACAGAGAGCTATATGTCAACTGGGAAACACCGACTGTGCAATACCTACAAAGTGTCAGAGATCTATCCTTATGCGGATCGACCTGAAGCTTAATGATTTGGCCACCTCAGAAGCTGGTTCAGTGGCCCCAGGCCTGTTATTCAGAGGACCTTTTGTCAAAGAACTTGACAAATATTGTTCCACTAATTTCATGATCAACAAAGCTCAAATGCCCCTTTAAAAAGTGCCTAAGAGAGGCCTTTATGTTAGGGCCGGGTGCTATGGAAGGCGTGCACCAGGCCGAGGTTCCTTCTAAGGCACTCAGCAAGGTTACTACCCTCGAGGTAGAGGTGGCTGGTATGGGAAGATATCAGACTCCACCCTGCTTGTTCTAGAGGAGGCCATCCTCGCTTCAGACAAGGCTCCTGTCATGGACAACAAGGAGTGATTCAGGACACAGGATATTCTGGTGAGAATTATTCCTTTTTCAGAGGTAACTTCGGGGGAGTGGGACTGTTCCCAGACAACTGGAGACAAATTACTCAAGATCCTTGGAGACCGTTCTAGGTTTCAAACTAGAATTTTATGATACTCTAATTCAATTGAATCCACCAAAGCAAATGTGTTTTTCCCAAACAGAACAGTCTTTTATAAACTCAGAAATCCAATCTTTGCTAGATAAAGGAGCAATATGTTTTCCTTGCCCCACCCCAAGGGTTTCATCAGCCCCATTTTTCTTGTGGAAAAGAAAGAAGCCAGATATTGTATACTACTAAATCCCAAGAAATTCAGTGTCTAGATTTTATACAGGCATTTAAAAATGGAGGCTGTTCATATGCTAAGAAATATTCTACAAGAAGGCGAGTGGATGGTCTGACTGGACTTGAAGGAAGGTTATTTTTGTGTCTGCACTTTTCCTCTGCACAGGAGTTTCCTTCAAATCCTGTGGTAAGACCACTGTCTGGAACTCATGTCTCTCTCCTTTGGCCTGCTCTTAGCCCTTTGGTGCTTCACCAAACTGATGAGACCAGTGGTGGAGCTCCTCAGAGCCCTAGGAATCCAACTGATTGCAGATGATCTAGATGATCTTCTGCTGATGGCACAAGATCCTCATACTCTCTTGATTCATCTCTTCTGGACTGTCCAGCTTCTTAAGAGCTTGGGCTTCATAGTCAACGCTCAGAAATCCTTGTTGTCCTCTACCCAGCAGATAGAATGGCTGGGTTTCCAGAGAGATTCAGTTTGCACTCACTTGATTCCTCCCTACCAAAAGATTTGCAACATCAAGAGGGATTTGAGGTCTGCATTATCCAGACAGACTGTATAATTAAGGTAAATCGCCAAGATTGTGGGGCTTCTGGTCTCATCGATTTAGGCCATTTTTCCAGGCCCCCTCCATTACAGAGCTCTTCACAGCCTAAAAATTCAACATCTGAGCCTATCTTACTCGGAGCAAGTTCCCCTTTCAGAAGAAGCCAGGACAGAGATAATGAAGTCCTGGAATGGCAAAGCCATTTTTGGCACATCTTCAGAGGTGGTGACAGAATCGGATGCCAGCCAGTGGAGCTGGGGAGTGAGATGCAGATCTCCCTCGACAGGTGGGGTGCTAGCCAGAAGCAAAGTTGGGTCTCCATATCAATTTCCTGGAGCTATGGTGGACTCTTTTGCCATCAGGAGCCTCTCTCCCTAAAACACGATTGTTGCATATTGCTGAGGATAGACAACATTTCAGTAGTTCGATATGTCAACAATTTGGCAGGGATGTAATCCTGTCTTCTAGCAGAGATTGCCAAAGATTTTTGGCACTTCTGTCTTAACCATGCATATCCTTCAGAGCGGAATATCTCCCAGCAAAAATAACACAATAGCTGATTGGAAATCCCAATATGGTGGTCAATTTCCTTTCAGAACTAGCTTCATTGGGTCTGGCATATAGAATGGTAAATAATATAAAACCTGCGATTTCTGCTGGTCATCTTTCGGGTTGATGGTAAACTGAAGGGGGAACATCCTTTCGTTTCCAAAGTAATGAGGGGTATTCATACGTCTATTCCTCCTATGCCCAGGTACCCGTCTCTTTGGGATGTTAATATTAAACTCAGTTTCCTGTTATAGTGACCAACAAATAGATATTTGTCACATAAACAAATTTCAGCAAAATTGGTGGTGTTGCTGTGCCTAGTTTCAAGTAAGAGAGTATTTGATGTTTGTGCTCTAGATCTGTCAGGAAGAGATTTTTCCCCCATAAGGTGTGACGTTCCCTATTACTCACCATACCAAAACAAATTCCAGGTCAGTAACTTATCCAATCTTTCCAGATAATCCTCAGTTATGTGTTGATCAATGTTTGAAAGGCTATTAAGCAGCTACTTGTTAACTGAGACAGAATTCTGTTTAGCCACTGCTTATTGCTCTGCAGAAACCTTTTAAACCTGTATCAACGGTTACTTTAGCCAGGTGAATGAGTTGGTTATTAGATGAAGCTGGTATGACACGCCAGTTCTTGGGGCTATTTCCGCTAAGGGTTCCATGGCATCCAAAACATATGCCTGAGGTTCTCATATAGAGGACATAATGAGAACAGCAGATTGGTCGACCAAGTCTGCATTTTGTAAGTTTTAACATAAACTTATTGTTAATGTGGCATTTGTGGTGTTGATGCAGCCTTGAACAAGCCTCATCAGAGCTTCCGGTCCTGACATAAAATAAAAAATGCTATAGCTTGCGCGTCAAGAATTTTCAATTCTATCAAGGACATGAAAGCGAAGATTATCCCACCCTATTTTAGTTGCATTTATTGTAATAATATGGTTAGTAAAATATTAATGCACAATTTTGGTGATTCAATTGCCCACCCAGTAAAGATTTTATTCTCCATTATATTGTTCTGCCTTCCTGTTTTTCTGCAGGTTTTTCGTTTAGTGATTCTTGCTTCAGCAAATGACCAGAAAAATGGTTGAAATATTCACATCAAGCTGAATCTGCTGAGCTTCACACAAGAAAAAAATCCTTTTGACTACTGCCTTCTTAGCCCGTGGAGATTCCCATTGGCATCCTTTTTTTGCTCCTGTTGATCTGGTGGTCTTCATTGACGGACAGTATTTTGAAAGTTTCAGATCCACGTTTGGATTGATTTGGACTGTTGGTGACTCTGAGATTATCTGATTGGAATGTTCTGTACTTATGAGACTCTTCCATAAAGAAAGAGGAAGGCGGCATGCTGTACTTATAGGAGTTGCTCTCCTGTGATTGGGGCATGTGATATAAGTGTTCAGTGATACATGGGTAATGTAGTCTTTTGTTTACTTTATTGTGATTGGCTGCTGAATTTTAGTAGTAAAGAAAAGAGAAGCATAACCCTCGCCTCTGAGCCCTCAATAGAATTGAAAATTCTGGATGCGTAAGCTAGAAAATATTTCATCCTCAACTACAGACCACCAAATATTTCTGTAGATGAGACCTAAAAAGTAGTACAAAGTATCATAATAAGCTTAGTAAATATTATGCTATTACATATAAATAGTTTTTTTATCAGTAGTTGCATCATCCTGCCGTCATTGTCTTGAGTTTTTAGACCAGCAACATTTGATTTACATATTATTTATTGGGTATATGACTTAAAATCAGTATTTCATCTATTTGAAATAATACTTTGATGGGGACACTGCTAATTTTAGCCAGATTCTATACATCCTAAACTTAGATTGTTCATGAAAAGATTGAATAAAAGTGAGCCAAGTAAATACAATTACTTTAGGCCTCCAGTTTTGTGGACTTTATCAGTGTAACCTTCATTTTTGTTCATTCATAACATTCAGACAATTGCTGACGTGTTCTCTTTTAGTAATTGTACACCCTTCGAGATTTTAGAAAATTTAGCCAATTTTTGAATTACAGCAAAACAGTAGAGGTCTCTAAAGATCTATGAAAGCACAATAAAAGAGGTGGAATGCCTTTTCTTAGAAGCTGAACTTCAAGCAAGACAGCACAAGGGAGCTAGACAAAGTAGATGGCATCTTATAATAACCCACGTTGGAAAAGCGGATGAGCACATTTTACTCAATCCACCCTTGCATTATTGATGAAAGAACTCTTGCACGGCATGTGCAAGAGACAATAAATCATTATTAATAAATAGTCTTCCATTTCAACATTGGAGGAGTAACAAGGATATTTAAAACTTAACAGAAATGGGATTGTTTTCTCTAGTAAAAGATTTCTTTAATTTACTATTCCTACCTGTACTTTGAGCCCATGCAAGAGCTTTGAAATAAAAATCCAGAAGTCTCCAATTAAAAGGGTTGTTAAGGCCCATAAAGAAATTCATTCTGCCAGTATTTCTGAAAATTCATTCTCACAAATAACACTGGAGATTAATCATGGGACCATGCAAAGTGAGCCATGTAGTTTCATGTGATCTGTATAATTCCATGTTGCCTAACTTCCAGATTCTTACTGAGCTGCAAACTAAATTCTATATGGACAAAATGTAATCTTGCACTCCATATGATCTATGGTCAGTGACCACACTGTTGTGCTTTGAATGTGTTGGAATTCCTGAACTTCTCAATATGGTAGGTATACAGGTGCAACCTCAGGCAACCGATAGTCATGCCCATGACACTCTATATATTCCAAAAGGGCCTGGGATCCAACAGCACATGAAAGCAGACACAGACTCCTTAGCATCCCCTGCAGCTCCTTATCAATGTTGTCCAGTCCTCCCAAAGTCTGTAGGTGAAGTATGTTCCTTCCTAGTGGAGTTTTGGGCAGGAAAGGCCTTGAAGGGTATGTTGCTATGCAACACTTTAAGCAAACCCTTGGCTTATGGGACAAACTAAAACAGTTGCAACTCAACCTTTACTTGTTTCCCACTGCAGCAGCCTGGACATCCCAAAGCTGCTTTTATTTTCAGATGAAAATGTCCTGCTTCCTCTGTTCCTCATGCTGCCCTTCGAAGCCTGATCTCAGGGGTCACAGGGACAGTGTCAGGGGTTGCAAGAGGCAAACCAGGGTCTCAACATGACCCCTGGAAGCTCCTAAATGATGTCTATGGCGACTGGTGATTCATTTTGAAGCAGTATGTCTTTGGGACACAAATCAGCTGCACAGTGTCTGGTTGGTGTAAAGTGATTTTCAGAATTATTATTTTATGTTCTGTAAAAAGTTTTGTAACACATTATTCCACCACTGAGCGCTAAAAGACTGACTAGAAAAGACACATAAGGTTAAAAAGATGTATTTCCAGCCACTGCCCATCATAGGAGCTGAGGGGTCACGCTCCCCCACCTTTTGCCTCTCAAGGAGTGTCTGTCAGGCTGAGCAAAGGTAAGCCTAACAGACACCCTTCATTTTCAGGTCAGGCAATCAGGCCAGAGCTAGACATGCACTAAGTGCTCAGGCTCCTGGGTGCCTGACCTGAACTTTGCTGGGCTGAGGATGTCACAGCTCCTGTGGGTGTGACATCCTCAGCTCAGCAAAGGTCCTCGAGACCATTCCCCTCATGCCAAGCAACAGCACCACTCATTGCCTCGGACATGGGTGCTTCAATTCTGAAGTGCCCAGGGCTGAGTGCCAATCACCTCGTCAAAGAGTGGGTTGGAGTCAGCAGTCTCACTGACCCCATCCGATGACTCAGGACAGACAAAGGGACAGCAGGGATGCTTTTTGCCAAACATCTTTCAAGCAGAAAGCATCCAGGTGGAAGAAGAGGACGAATTGAAATGTGAGGACGTAAAGGACCGTGGCTCAGATTTAAGAGGGCCCAGCACCTCTTTGCGCCACATCAGAGTAATTTTTGATGACACTACGAGGCCAAATTTGCTGTGCCATATTTACAAAGTGGCACAATTCATGCATTATGCCACTTTGTAATCCCTTCCGCCACATTATTCCTGCACCAGGCATAAGGTATGCAAGTGGGGTGTTCCCCGATTAGGGGGGGTGCAAAAATGCCACAGTAGAATCTCAGAGATTCCACTGTGCCATCTGTAGTGGCTATTTTTAACACCTGCATAGAGCAGGTGTTAAAAGAGTGCATACCATTGTTTCAAGTGGGCCCCTATGGACTTTGCAGTATTAGCACCGAAATGTTGGCGCTAATCCTGACTAGTACATCAATAGCATAAAAAATGTTAACGCTATTGTCCCTACCCTGCACCATGGTGCGCCCTATATTAAATATGGTGCACAAATGGTGGCAGTAGGGGGGCATTAAGGGGCGCAAGAAAAGTGGCACTCCATTGGATGCTGCGCCACTTTTCTTAAATTCGGGCCTGTGTTCTTTCAGAATAGGGGTAGAAATAGCCAAAAGTGAAAATGGCTGTAATCCCTGGCAGATACGGCATACTAAATGTAGGATTAGAAAATGTAGCTTTATCCGAATTTATTGAAGACATAAATAGTCAGGGGTGGCTGATGAGATTAGTTACAATGGTCTTCCTCTCTCTTATAAACAGTTGTGAACTATTTATAATCTGTAATAAAATATAGCTCTTGACAGCTTGGCTACCAGAGCACTGTATAGCAATTTGAAAAAATAGCAAGGTTTAACTCCACTCAAAATACACTAGTTTATATTAGCACAGAACAGAATACAACAGCATAGGGTGCAAATTGTCAAAAACATTTCCCAGTCTGAAAAATAGGCAGGACAATTTGAATGGATCAAACGTGAAAATACAAACCTCAAGAAATGTAATATAAAAAGCCTGGGTGTGGTGCCTGAAGGGCAAAGCTGAAAGGATGCTAGTGCCCTCTCTGAAGGCATATACATAGATCTATCTCTCTAGTGGACATATGTCCCATGCTTATTTTAAATCGGTCTACAGACGTTGGTACCCAGTATTTCTCAAGTACTTTCAAATGCAACGCAAACATTTTGGTTCGCAGAACTAATTGTCAGTGCCTAGATCTGTGAGTATTTCTTGTTTAGAAATACTTCGTTTCAAGACTGACCAGGTGTGATGGTCTATAAGAACATATCTCTTAGGCAAGGACATACATAGATGAAAAAGCAGAAAACACATGAACAAGGTCAGAGTTAATGCGGCATTAAAGACGGAATGTTCTAAGGGAGTACGGATTGAACTGTGAGTGGACCAACAGATATGATACAGCACTTTGGCTGACACCAATGAAAGGTATTTGACAGTGCACATACTGGCAGGGACAGAATGCAGAAGTATTTCTCTGGCCTAGACATGTAGGAGATAGCGCTCGAGGATGGTTCTGGGAAATGTGATCCTGTCACTTCCAGGACGACAGGAAAAGGGTAATACAATACCCCTTTTGTTGGGTGGAAGAGAGAGGGGAAAGGGCTTAGCATTTGGGAAGTTAAGCCATAGGTTGACCGGTTCTTGCCCCACCTTCGAGTGTTGACAAGATGGGTATAAGCACTCGTAGAATGCTCTATTCCCACATAGTTACGTTAAACAGAAGAAGAAATCTGATAGAATGTTGTAAACAAGGTGTGTCAGTTGCACTCACCCTGCCTAATTGTTGCCTGATCTTGAGATTAAAACAAGGGGAAAACATATATTTGTAAATACTGTTCTGTACGACAGTTCTAAGTAATAGGCATGCAAGTTTACCTCTGTTGTAAAAATGAATGCCACATGTGTTACATTCTCAGCCATGCCCTCCATCAGGTCATTTTAACCAATCAGGCACCTGCAAGAAAATGTATTACTGCATGACGGGAAGAGATTTGGCAGTATCTGTTATTGCCAGTAGGATTAAAACATAATTTCCGTTCCTTACAAAGACCATCTACTTTAACATGTCACAAGTAGGACACTGGTTTGGTCCAAATAAAGGTAACCAGTGACCAGATTTTTTTTGGTAATCAATGTACAATATTAAGAGCTATATAAGTACAATTACGATATGTTGATGTCCTTTTTTCAGTTCTTTGGTCATTGGGTTACCAAAGTGCTGAAAACACAACCACACTGAACAGACCTATATTTGCAGGCTCAGCAGAGGGGTATTGAGTGCAATCAGCGCAACAGTGTGGATGATAGTTTACAAGGCATGCCCAGTCTGCAGACCTCAAGCTTGTCTTAATGCACATAGGAGTATCACATGGGAGAAGGTGGTTGTGAGAGAAGCAACAAAGGTTGCTGAGCCTCACAGAGGGGGACCAGGTGTGGACAGAGTAGGATGAGTGGTTTGACAGATGAGGGATGGAGGACAGGAAGCACCATAGCCGGGAATCCAGATGAGATGGGAAGAGCAGTATGAACAAACATTAGCAAAGCCAATAGGCCTCACCTATACAAGAACTATTGGCTTTGGCAATGCGTTTTGTCATGTTATACACCAGTGTAAATCCTGTTCAGCATGGCTAAAAGTTAGAGATGTGGAGTGGGGAAGTAGAGTGTCATAGAGTGAATTTGTTTGAATGTCGTAGAGTGGAGTAGGAGGAATAGAGTGCTGTATAATTTAATAGAGTGAAGTAGAGTTCAGTGGTTCAGTGACAGATAGTGTTATAAAGTGGAGTGGGGTGGAATAGGGTGGAGTAGGCTGGAGTGTGCTGGAGTGGATTGAGGTAGGTGGTGTGGATTGGATTGAAGTAGGATGGAGTAGATTGGATTGGAGTAGAATGGGGTGGATTGGATTGTGGTACAGTGGGGTGGACTGAGTGGAGTGGGTGGATTGGTTTGAGGTGGATTGGATTGGAGTGGTGTGGGTGGATTAGATTGAATAGGAGTGGGGTGGATTGCAATGGAGTGGGGTGGATTAGATTGGAGTGGGTTGGGCGGGATGGATTGGAGTGGGGCAGACTGAACTGGGATGGAATGGGGTGGATTTGAAAAGAGTGGGTGCACTGGAGTAGAGTGTGGTGGATTGAAGTGAGAGTGGTAGATTGGAGTGAGTTGGATTGAAATGTGGTGGGGTAGGCTGTAGTGGGATGGATTGGAGTAGGGTTGATTGTGGTTGGGTGTCTTGGATTGGGGTGGATTGGAGTGGGGTGGATTTCATGGAGGTGGGGTGGATTGGAGTGTGGTTGTGTGGATGGATTGGAGTGGGGTGGGGCAGATTGGACTGGAGTGGGCTGGAGTGGAGGAATGGAAATTATGCCAGGTGTGCCATGACGAACTGCGAGGCTGTAAAGAAGAGTGCCATGCAAACCAACAAATGGTGAGTGACAGAAGGGCTCCAAGCCCTTTATTGTACACAACAGTCTTGCAAGCAAGACGCATGTGCTAGCACATGCACTTGCAGGCTCGACCTTAAAAAAGGGGCACTCGGTATGCTCTTTACCAAAGCCAATTGTAAGCAAATAGTTCAGGACTAAGAACACCAGTTTGACTGTTCCCAGAGGATTATAAGAACGGTATTTGCACACAGGACTCACATCCCTTTAGCCGGCATTTAGGTCCTGTTTTTAGTTTGACCTGCATTGGTCATGAGGACGCCAAGCACCATAGGTGGTGATTAAAGTTTGTTTACATCCAAGGTACCCATTGAGCACCTAGATCATTCATGCAAGAGTAGAAGTAAAGCTTGTTTGCAAATTGTTGGTAATTTTAGAGACACTGTCACCACTTCTGGCCAAACGTTTCCATTTGATGTATAAAGGGGCGCCCTCCGTTGCCAAGGAGACTCACTCAATTGACTTTCTCGAGCATTACATTTAAAAGCCAAATATCAATCAAATATTTAGTAAGCAGACACCCATGGCACATGATCAAGAGTAGTTCTACTCTATGGTGAATTATTAGAAACGGACACACTCATCCGTATGAGCTATCCCCGATAGCATATCATCGAGAACACAGGATCCGATTTAAGTAGATACGCAAATGAACACAAGAGAAACTGCCCAATATTCGTTTTTCGAAGTAAAACATTTATTAAATTACCATAGGCGATTACTATGGCGATCAGATAGAAGGTTGGCATCTTCCTGATCTCAAAACAATGCTCGAAACACGTGCAAGTCGAATAAATGTATACAAATCTGATAAAGACCAACCCCTTGTTTTCAGCATTTGTTTTCGTTCCTAATGCTCTATGCAACTGTAATTCAGTAAAGAAGGCAGATGTGCTCTCAGACATTTCCTTTACGCTGGCACATAGCAGGGAAATCCATATATCTTTGATTTCTCGGTTAGATCTCTTATCGGACCTGCCTCATCGCTCCTATAAGGCGAAGACAAAGCATGCGTGTTACATTAGTTAGAGAAAGAATAGCTGCTCACTAAACACAAAAACATGAGCCGTTAACTCGCCCCAACAGCGGGTCTTTAAATTAGATTTGATCCAGACCTATTGTTCTAAGCGTCCATTTCGTTTACAGCAGTAACAATCTGATAGGTCTGGGAAGCAGACCGACGTATTTCGATTTCAATATCAATCTGGTTAAATAGATAAACTACATTCACATAAAAACGTCTAAGTGGTTTTCTCTTCATCTGTACACTGGGCCCGTGCAGCGCTAAACCAGACCGGTCCGCGCCGGCTGCGCGCGCGGCATCACTTGACCAACGAGATATGTAAAATTTCAACCTGCACCGCCGGACCCGCGAATACATTTGCTGCGGCTGCTTGACTGCGAAAGACGGTAGTATTTGTCAGCCTGGAAGTGTCTCGAGGCTGCTTCTGAGAGATACAAGGAGGCAACTGATAAGGCGAGCATCAGAAGGGCAGTTAATTGCCTCCAGTCTCTTGGTGCCGGGAATATTTAAAATCTATGGGATTAAAGGCAGATTAAAAACTGGGGAAGCAGGGCCCAATAGCGCTGAAAGATCGCAATCAGCAAGGGTAATGGCAGAGAAAAAATGAGCGCGCCAAATAAAATGACAGATAGGAAATTCAGATCCGCTTCCGAGGCTCCAAGTTCCATCTTGTAAGCACAATTCATCTACGTGTAAATCATTTTTTTGGCTTCCAGTTTATCAGTCGATCGGCGAATTAAAATGCTCTTCCCTTGGAGGATTAAAGAGGTTGATTGAAGTCAGTGTGAAAACTGGCTAATAAGCCTGGAAATGTCAGGAGGGGGCTTACAGTGGAGCTCGGTGGACTTTTCATATCAGCTCCGAGAAACAGGAAGTTTGAAAGCTGTTCTTCTGACACTTTGCAGAAAAGCCTGTTTATATTTCTGTGTGTGTGTGCCAGGCCAAGGGATTTTAATGAATGCAGGGACTTCAATGCCGTGACTGCCTATAAAGAGGATAAAAACATCAGATTTATGTGCATTATAATTTCAAAAGGATAAACATCACACTAATGTATCTCCTACTGGGATGTGCGAGATAATATCCAGCCATTCCAGGCCTGGCACCTTTCTGCATACAAATGGAGTTTTACATATTAGGCATGCGATATTAAGCGTGGGCAATGCCGAGAGAGTTAAAGGGAGTTGCATTCTCTTTAAAAAATCATTATGTATGGTCGAGGAAGTGATATCTTCAGGATTCTAACTATCATATTCATGACAAAGCGGGATGGAAGAGCCAAGCCTTGAAAGATTCCATAATGATGATGGCCATTGGAGAACAGTCAATAAATGAATTACTACACACGTAGTTTCATGATATTCATGCAGAAAGTGGCAGGGACAATGGGCATCGAAATCTTCATCAGATTCACATATTCTTTCTTGAATCTGAAATTGTTTAGACTCTTCCTTCATATATTGTAAATTATGAAATCAATAAAAAAGTGTTAATGTTAGTGGAATGACCTTGTAGCTGGAAAATAGGCGGTGTTCTCTACATCATGCAGCTGAATTCTGGAATGCGTAGGTCTTTACCCACCCCATAGCTGATCAATTGTACAGTGCGATAACACACTGCCTGCAAGATCCAATTGTCAAGCCAGCAATGCCACCCAGATTGCAAGCTTCCCCCAGCCTTGCAGAGGCCGCCAGTGTTCACAAAGTGTACGTATTAACAGCGTATTAATGTAAAAAGTTGAGCTCATGTTTGGATTAATGATGTAGTATGTCATATTCACAGTTATGTATTATGTACTTGCTTTATTAATCAGAGGCCTTAGTTAGCGAGGTCTTGGGCCTAGTTGCATGCCTCATGTCAAGCAGCATTTCTTAGGCAAAATATAAAATGACTGCTTAGAGAATTAAATTGTGATTTTCCACTGCATTGACCAAATGTTAGCAGTTGAAATTCTTTCCCATGAGAATTGCTTGCTAGAATATGCTGTACTAGCTAGGAATACATTGTATAACTCAGTGTGTGTAAAGGCGACCTTCCCAGGAGAAGACAATGGATGCACTGACTGGAGTATAAGCTGATACAGTATTGCTACCTGACAAGCCCAACAACGGGAACAGGAGAAAAGGAGCCAATCATCGACATGAGAACCGTGTACTAGTAAATTCTTAGATTTGGAGTTCTACTTTCATTGGAATAAACGTAAACATACAATTCTTTGACCAATAGTAACGTGGGAAGTAGTTTTAGGAAATCTAAATTAGCCAGACTACACCAAAAGGAGACAGGCCATTCCGCTATATTCTTCTTAACCATCTTGAGTGCTTAGTTGTCCCTTTTCCGAACTTCATGAAGAGACTTTGCTTTCCTGAACTTTAATGCTGAATTCCGATGCCTTGCTGACTGAACCGATGTCCAGTTGACGAAGACTGTCACAGCTTGCTGAACTATACTGAGGCAAGGTATAAGACGGTGTTAATGATTGTTATGTCTATTTGCTATTGTCCCTAGGTACAACCGCTAATTTTGATAGAGCCATAGTTTGATGTTTTTCCAGATTTGTGTTGACTAAAATTGCTTTTGCATGAAGTCCAAACATGCAATTTGTATCTGAAGGTTAGTTAGGGTTCTCACTGATGATGCTCACTACATGTAATAACAGTTGATGTCTTTCTTTGTTGACTCTAAAGGTATGCCATTTCTTTTGCGCAGTTATTGTTTTTGCTGATTTGTACTGTAACATTAGAATGTGTAGTGATCCAAGCGTTGATTAAATTGTGATTCTTTAGACGATTCGGGCAGCAAGTATTGTTTCTGTATGTTCACCATTTGATTCTGAGGCTAAGTTATGTGACATCAGCATTGTTAATATAGGGAAATAAGCATTCTAACTTTTACATAAAGGTGTGGTTATTCATGACTGAAAGGTCATGGTGTGTGGAAATTACTGACTCCTATGATTGTTAATGCTATTGATTTTTATTGTTATTGATTTGTATTGGTACGGGGTCTCATGGTTGGAACTACCCTAATCACAGTCAAAAGGTTCATCAACCTTTAAACGTGTCCCCTCTTAAATTAATTCCAATTAACCAAATAAGGTCTGATGTGCTAACACGCCATATTTTATTGAGTGGTCTGACCACGCTATTATTAATTTTACTTGGAATGTTTCTTCTGTTCCTTCAGGCAGAAGGCTTGCACATTCTTTGCATTAAAGGCATTGGCCCTAAGTCTCTAGTTGTGACATATTGTCATTCCTAGAGGAATCCACCCCCTGTAGCCTGTCTCTGGGTCACATGACTGGGTGTACCAGACAATTGAGCTTTGTGTACTCCTCCTAGGCAGCCACACACAACAGAGAGCTTAGGTGTGCTTAGATGGGCCATCACTAGCAGGATGGGAGGACAAGCTGGGCACAACCCTACTTACTCTTGAATAGGCTGTGTTCTGCCTCCACACAAAGGGCTGCATATCCACTATAGTTAGTCTGAAGCCAGGGGAGGGTCATCAGGATGTGTTGGGACTGCCAAGGAAAATCTCTAGAAGCTTCTCCCACTTCAAAGGAAGGACCAGGTACAAACATTGGACCCCAGCATCAACATTTCAGCACACCTCTGTGCAATACTCTGTCAGAAAGAATGACTACAGCATTGATGAAAGGACTGCAACTCTGCTGCACTGCTTCTCTGAAGTACTACTGCACTTCTGTGCTGACCTACTGCATGCTGCCCTCTTGTCTGGATGAGAAGGACAGGACCTGCATCTGTGGAACCCAAGATTCTAAAGTGACTCCAAGGGCTATTTGGCTGGCCTACTGACTAGAGCCTCAGGGACAGAAGGCTCTAACACCCTTGAATCCAGCACCTGGATTCTGCCATCTGTGAGTCCTACCCTACCAAGTGGTGCCACGCTAGTCCTAGACCCTTGAAAGTGGGCCTGAAAGTGCTCTGCCAGCCCATCTGTGGATCCAGCAGAACTGACACATCTCCTCTGCTCTGCACACAACCCGAGCAGGAACAACACATCACCTCTGTTGCAAGAGTTCTCCTGATGCAAGAGGTCTGTATTGATCTTGCAGCCCTCATCTGAACTGTTGCCTGTGCAAAGCTTTCCCGCTACAGGTCCTCGCATCGCAAATCTCTTGTTGATGGCAGTCTTGATGTTGTGGGTACACTAACACGTCCAAGAGCTTGATTACAGTAAGCTGCTGTTGCTTGCAACATTCAGACTTACTTGGATATATTCATTACATCCTTGAATATCCATTTTGCAATAACCAATGCTTGGTAAATGTCTCATTTATTATAACCAATGCTTGTCGACTATGCACATTGTATCCCACCTGCTAAACTTGTGCCAACTGTAACTGCCTAAACATGTGCTCTTCACAGTGTGATCTGTATTGAACATGCGCCACAATCAAGAGGATAATCGTTCATTTCCTTAACAAGCAATCAACTGATAAAAGGCACATGTGCACATTTGAATGTTCAAGGATGCTTGAAAGTCTCAGGGCTTGCTTGGCTTCATACCTATTGCTCTGCTCACCTGTCTCCAGTCAAGTCATGTTTCTTGTCCTCCAGCCTGCCTCCAGTCAAGGTCCAATGTTCATCGTTCTCCAACCAGCTTCCTGTTGAGTTCTAGCATTTCTCGTCCTACAGACAGCCTCCAGTGATACTCGGCTTCCTGAGGAGTCCAGCTCTCCGCTTCCGTCTTCTGTTGATGATCTCATATTTCCTCCAAAAGACAGAAAATAAAAAAGGAGAAAAAAACAAGTTTGGGCTCCTCTGAAGTTTTCAAGCAAGTAACTTCTCTTCAAGGTAAAGAAAGATTAATTGCTTAATGCGCGATGCACTAGAATCAATGAAACAAAACAGAGATCTGTCTTTTTAAATAATTTATGACAACAAGAATTAGTGTGATTTCTCATTTAGGTGGGAATCATAGAAACATCTACACAGACATTAAGGAAAGATGTATTTCCTGTAACAAGTGTTCCCCTGAGAATTTGGCAATGGTTAATAGAGCAAGTTTGTAAAACTATTATTGCCAAGAGATTACGCTAGAACACAAAGAAGCCCTTTAGTCAAGTTGATTGTTTTTGAGTTTGGACATTGCTTCAGAAACTCTGTGCAAGTATTGCAAAAAGAGGAAGAGCCATATATAAATGTATACAATTAACGTACTGTGTCAACAATAACTGACATTATACAATTTATAATTCTGCAATAGCTTATGCAAGTTTAATGCATTAATGAATTAATTCTTTTGCAGCCCAGAATCCTAAAAATCAAGAACCTAGTATTTTGAGAAATCGGAAGTCCTGCCGCCCAACATGACACGCAGTCCAGGGTCCAGCAGACCGATTCTGTACTGTAGTCCATGAAGCAGAAGCTGGTATTTTCTCTTTTTCTCTTCCCTAGCGAGAGGGCAGTGTACTCCTCATCGCAGTCATGCTAGTCTTCACCAGGATTGTGGAATTGCCATCGCCCCATCGGAATGCCTGGAATTCAGGTGAGTGGCTCACACAGAACACTTGATGGCAATGCTGGTTCTCACATTGCAGCCTCGTAGCGCCTAAGAACCGACGCATAGCCTCCACTGCACAATGCATCCTTAATGGCGGTCTTCGAATTGCAAGACATCATTGAAAGGTTCCTCAACAACAAAAGTACCTCTCATTGGAGCTTCTCAGCACCTCAGAACTGACGCATTACCTTGGCTGCGCAACACATCCTGAGCACAGAACCTTGCAATGCTATGCAACCAGGACTTAAGGTTCTTGCATTTAGAGTGTCTAAGGGGCCAGATGTATCAAGTTTTTTTGCATTCGCAAACGGTGCGAATGCCTGTTTGCGAATGCAAAAAGCCAGTTCAGAATGTATGAAAGACATTCTGAACGCAATTTTAAGGAATCGCTAAAATAGCGATTCCTTAAAATTGCGACCCTGTTTAGAGAGTCGCCAATTGCGACTCTCTAAATAAGAAATCGCAAATAAGGATTCCTTATTTGCGATTTCTTAGCAGATGTATGAAGCCATTACTAAATGCGCTTTGGGCATTTAGGAATCACTATTTACCACCAGGTTGAACCTTGTGGTAACCATGTGCAAAATTAAAAAATGCATTTTAAATGCATTTTTCAAATGTACATGTAAAGCACACATGCCCTTTTGGCATGTGTGCACCTTACATGTCCCAAAAATAATTTTGGCTTGCAGCAGAGGGGGCCTTAGGCCCCCAGCACCCTTGGGTTTTGCGTTTCCAAAATTGCCATTTCTGGTTAAGAAATCGCAATTTTGGAAATGCTAAAGATTTGCAGATATGGGCCAACGGGCCCATAGGTGCGAATGGGGCCGGTATCACAATTTGCGATTCGGTAATAGCATTTGCGATTTTTAAGAAATCACTATTACCGATTCACAAATGTGATACATGGCATTTTGCGAGTCGGAAATAGCGATTTCTTAAAAATCGCTATTTCTGAATCGCAAAAGGCCCTCATGATACATCTGGCCCTAAGTGTGTCCCTGTAGCTGACCTGCACTCCATCATGGTTGACCTGAACTTGTGACTTTGTCTCAGTCCAGCGCAACCAAATATCTACAGTTGGCACTTTCTGCTTTTTAATGTGGGATTTGTCTTGTGTTGTGTTCACTTTATTACTGTTTGAAGTGCTGCATAAATACTTTACACATTGCATCCTTTATAGCTCAACAATTTAATTAGGTTCCTCTTTGTGGAAGGGCATTTTCAATTCTGGTTCCCCCATTCTGGAACCAACTGCATAATTCATAATATGTGTTATATTATGAATCATGAATCCTTTCTAAAGGCCTTTACAAACCCTTTATTTGGTAAAGAAGTCTACTTCTAATGGTCTCTACTTGCAGCTGTACTTGTGTTTTGTTTCCAAGGCTCCAGAAGTGTTGTGTTATGTTATGCATATTTACAGAGTGCATAGTACTTGGGAGTGTATCCTGGCTCTGAGAAGGTGTGAGTCTAGACACACTTAGGTCCTAATGTGACCACTTGAAAAGCCAAAGCCAAGCCTGACTGTTCTGTGCCAAGCTACCAGAGGGTTGAACACAGGTTAATTTGGGGTTTGCTTGCTGACAAGGATCAAGGTTCCTGCTTGTGTGGGGGTTTCATCTCCAGCAACCAGTAACCCAATCTCTTAGACCTGGTCAGTCTCCAATGACATGAAACAGTGAGCCTTTCCTGTTCTCTTATTCTGTGACTCGTTAGAGAAGTCACAGGTTCCCTAAGGTGTTTAGTCAAACATAATTAATGCCACGATTTCTGATAATTGGATGGAATGATTGACAAATGCATCCTTGGCCATCCATTCTAAGATGTAGCGAAGCCATTCCACCGCACAAATAAATGGTTTCAGTGGCTTAGGTGAAATGAAAAAAATTAAGATAAATAAAAATGCTTCTTAATAAACACAAGCTGTGATGCAGAAGATGCACTGCAAAATAGCAAACTTTTTTAAACAGGATATACATTTTCCTTCCAGTGCTGTTTATGTCAAGGAAGAAATCAATAAGTAAATGACAGAGGAGTGTTCTGGTAGTATTGACTAAAGTTCAAAATAATAAATTGTAATTTTCTCAATCTGCAATTTGCTGATTCATAGTTTACAGTAAGCACATTTTAACTGCCTTTGGTTATCATTTTTCCCCAAAACTTGGGAGTCTAAGCTTGAGAGTTGAGAGAATATTGAAACAAGATCAAGTATTATGACACCACATGATGCGAAGTTGCAGCATTCTGGGCACACTTAGCATGGATGAAAGAAAGGAGTTCCAGGTGGTGGTGGGTTCCTGAGGCTGTGAAGGTTCAGCTGAATGTGGGAGGTGCTTCGGCAGTTCATCTCTGGGCCTGCCTCAGTGATGTCTGACTTGCACATAGTAAAGCCTTTCAACATTTGCTTGTTCCTCTATGCTCGCCACTTACTCTATTTCTTACAAATACTATCTAGTTTTGCAGTAAACATTTTTCACGATTTAGGGTAAAAAGGTGATTTTCGGAAGAAATTTCTAGAAAATGATTCAAATCCATTCCAGGTTTTTGCTATTGGACTGTAACTCAAAACAATACTATCCCAGGGCAATATGGCCACCTAGTGCTTTCTGTATTTTCCTTTCATATAGGAGTTGGTCAGAATTTGATGCCGGGATACTGGGGGGTGGGGTTGAAGCCTGGAATCTTTGATTCCGGTTGGTATTATCCCACTGAATTCCTATTAGTTTGAGTTTTTCTCCCAGAATGGGAATTAACTGCTTAAACCCAGAGATAATAGGTCAGTGGTACAATACTGGGAGGTTTTCTATGATTCTGGTGAAAAGAAACACTGACATTTGTACCCTGCTCTGAGCAGGGAGAAAGTGTCAGTGGGAAGGCCAGTGAGGGAGCAGGGTTGTAGGGTCTGCTTGTGCCTGTCACGGGGAAGCATTGCCTGCTCCCCCATGCTTTTGTAGGGGTTTTGCAGGAGCCGGGCTGTGCAGCTGCCTCCACATTCTGCCCCTGAGGCAGCAACGACAGGTACGGCATCTAAGGAGATACTAGACCTGTTTTTGCCTCAGCAGGGGCTTTAACTGCTACAGAGTTTGCAGGTCCAATAACTGTTGGTCCAGAGAGACTTGTAATTGAAGGATTTAACCTGGATTTATCACTCTAGATTGAATACCCCAACTGGTAATAAGGGTCTATGGGCTATGTAAGCGGCTTTAACTATTTTGTGGTGTTTCACAACTTTGCTTGCTATTGTGTTCCTAGCTCCTGAAGTTCCAGCCTTTTTTCATCCATCAGTCTGCTCAGATGTAGAAGCTGTTAATGAATCTATCGATATTTTTTCTGGATTTCTGTCCAGAACACACCTCTATAATTGGTTTCTAGAGTCCCTGGCACCAAGGACTTTGTCAATGTGCTAACCTGAGAAAAAAAGCCAGATGTACTTCAACTACCCTGCAACCTACTGAGCATTACTCAAATGAGATGCATTTTAAGTAACAATGATTCCGGCAAGATATCACAGGGATAGTTAATGGATCTCAATCCCTCTTTCATGAAGAAAATGCACACTCAAGAACACTAGGAAACCAGGAGTATATGTTCAATGCTTATTGAAAATCAAACACCTATCCTAGTGCATACAGTATGAATAGTAACTATTATAAAAAAAGCAAAATAGTGGCAATTATACTTTCCAATAGGATGAACAATACAACATATTACAACACTGTGGTTCTATCATGAGGCATATTAATATTAGTGTACCCACCCATCTTACTTTCATTTAATTGAGCTAAAGTTAGAACCAAAAGTAGCATGTCTTGAGTTTCAGAGATGGTTCACATCTGCATACCTCTTCTGAACAGTAGAACCACTTTTCAGCAAAGTAGCAATGTCTGTTATTCTTGGCTGGGTAGACAGGCAGGTACGCACACAGAGTGAAAGCTAGATTTGCCTCCTTGTTAAATTCAGTGAAGGAATGTGATTATGGTTCTGTAAAGCCCTCTGTCTTGAGCCTCTGATACAAAGTATCGCTCTTCCCTTTTATACTCTGCTCTTAGTTTATATATTATATCTCAATAATATTGAACATTTTCAGAAAAACTAATAGCAAAATGGCCTTGGCGCTGTTTGACTTACATTTTATGAAACCATGTGTGTTATTTGAAAAAAATCAATGATAAGTGACGTTATCATATTTCATGAAACATCGTTAAGATTTAATTGTTCAATATTTTGCAGTTTATCTGGCTCGCTTGCCTTTGCACACACACAGAGAATCCAGCAAAGCTGCAGCAGTAGTCGCTCTTTTCTTTACATTGTAGCCAAGGCCTGGAACAACCTACCCCTTCTCCTCTGAACTGCTCCCTCACTAGCAGACTTCAGGAAGAGACTCAAGACCTGGCTCTTCGACAGACACAACACCACAACACCCAGATACCCCCAGGGTTGACAGTGACGCGCTCTACAAATGACTGATTGATTGATTCATTTAAAAACGATCACTCAAAAAGAGAAATCGATCCATAGAGGGAAAAAAAATATGCAAGTAGACTTAATTATCATGTTGAAATTGATAACAACACAAATAAATGTTCATTTATATTTAACACATCCTTAAAAATAACATATTATTGAAGAGTGGGCATACTTAGAAAGAAAACATGATAATTATGACGCTACAGTAATTCTAGAGTGGATATATTGCTCCTTAACATCAGCCTATTAACTTCATTTAAAAACGTTTTCTAGGCTCCAGATTTGTGGCTTCTAAAAGATGTGTCTAAAAGATGTGTTTCCTCCGTTTTCTTCTCTTGACTCTTTAACTATATGGAGACTGGAAAAGGAGAAGGAGGAGGCAGGCACTATCTCACCAGAAGAAACTACATCCATAGATGTTCTAAAGCTCTGCCCTTAACACTAATAATTGCTAAATATGCGTTCCTAGTTGCTCTGTGTAGGCACAAAAGAAGGCCAATAAAATACAGGTTGCTAGATAATGAAGACTATTGAGAAGTCTGTAGTTTTCTGTTTTTAGGACACCTATTTCAATCATTTTGTACTAAAACCTTTCCTCATCCCAATCCTTACATAAAGAGGTATGTTCTCCTCACTTTTAGGAGCATGAGAACGTATGTGACTCACAGCTTGCACAATTATTTTCAGATTCGCTAAGGGTAGAGCTATAAGTGGCTTTGAAAAAATAAGGAGACTAATATAACCTGTGTGATAGCCATGCACTTGTGTTTGCTAGAAGTGATTGCCCGCAAGAAGCTGAAGACTTGGCTTTTCAAGTGGTCACATTAGGACCTAAGTGTGTCTAGACTCACACCTTCTTAAAGCCAGGATACACTCCCAAGTACCGTGGACTCTGTAAAGATGCATAACATAACACAACACTTCTGGGGCCTTGGAAAAAAACACAAGTACAGCTGCAAGTAGAGACCATTAGAAGTAGACTACATAACCAAATAAAGGTTTTGTAAAGGCCTTTAGAAAGGATTCAAGATTCATAATATAACAAATAGTATGAATTATGCAGTTGGTTCCAGAATGGGGGAACCAGAATTGAAAATGACCTTCCACAAAGAGGAACCTAATTAAATTGTTGAGCTATAAAGGATGAAATTGAAGAGTTGAGTAGCCAATAATCAATACTTTTTTCTTGTTGAGCTACTGGAGACTAATGGCAGCTAGACAGAATTGGGGATTTTCTAGAAACACAAGCAGAGATCTGTCAAAGCATAGAATCAGCATAAGGTACTGCCTCTACCCTGATGAACTGGCTAAAGGATGCATTTATACACTAAATTACTTGGGAGATACGGCGAAGCCCTGCGGCACACCACAGGTAAACCCAGTGGGCGGAAGGGCAAAGGTTTGACTGCTACCAGACAGGTAAAACAAAACCCATACAAGCGCGCCTCCATACATGTTAATTGCCTCCAAAAGGTAGATTAGAATATAGTGACCCACCATACAGAAGGCAGTGGAAAGTTATCTTATCAGAATGACTCACTGCCCTTAACCAAGACCCATTCTGAGGTCAACAAGCACTCTCACCAGCATGTCTGCATAATTTCCTTCCATGTCCCAGGCATAAAACTCATTGCATGGCATCCAACAAATCTTTTTCTTCCAGTAAGCTGGACAACCAGTGTGCAACATGTAGTTCACTGATCTGAGCCACATCTGGTAACATGGTGATAGGCCTGACGTTACATTCCACATAGAAACGTCTAAAGAGGCGTTTGATAAACACTTGATTCCAATAATGGAGAACAATCCTTTAAGTATAGGAGGAGTTCTGCTAAAGCGCTAAAAGTCATACCACAGCAGGAGCTAGACTGTAACACTAAAACTTGACAGATGCCACTTGGAGTCCAAGACTTCAAGCCTGTCAGCAGCGTTACAAAATCCATTTCACAAATGGCTGGGAGACTATATTTGTTTTAGGTCGACTAAGCTCTCTGCAAGGACATTGTCAAATGTTACAACATCATTAGATTTGTCTTGAAACCTATCTTGCAACTTGTCAGGGATCCATTGGATATCCGCTAGGAAAAACAGAGCAAGTCCACTACAACACCCCATGCAGGTTGGATGGTGGCACAATGCTCCTAGAATTAGTAAGCCAGTTTTGCCCTTTTTCAACAATGAAAGCAAGGCAGCCATGAAATTATTTGAAAGTGAGGCTCCAGCACAGCAAGTGCATGCACATAAGACAATAGATGTCCAAGAAATGTAGAAGCTTCCTTGAAGGTCAATCCACTCCAAGGGCAGAACAGAGCAACCCTTTTTTAGGGCCAACTTAGGGCAGCTTGCAGGGCCTTGAACAGTAATTTGTATAGCATAGTGATCCTTCCACACCATGGACTTTAAATTGTTGACTGTTTTTAACCCAGCATTCACATTTATTGTGTGTCCAGATGAATGTCCCGGGTCACTGACTTCATGAATAAAGCCAAATGTTTAAAATATTCTGACAGGACTGAAATTTGTCCGACCATCGGGGTCTCTGACCACAAGTAACTTACGTGTCAGGATCTAACTATCTGGGATAACTATCATACATCCCAAAATGTCCATCAAGTTGTGCAACTATTCAGAGAGAGGCTGATGTAGAACAATATACTAAAACATTAGTAGAACAACAAGGGTGAGTGAAATGGCAGAGAACAACCAGACCGCCTTTCAACTTGATCCTCACTCAGTATTTTAGGGAGATATCCAGGTGTGATTTACAAATACGAGCCACCACTACCCCTACCACAATTTACGATCCCTCAGCGATCACCAAAGCTATAGCAAAAAAATCTAAAAGAAGCTCAATGATGTGTAAACAAGCATGTGCGTGCACTCATTGTGATTTTGTGGTAAACCAGCATGATGACATGGATGCATATGCTTCACCAAGTATGCATGCATGTACGCCATGGTGCATCTTCCATTTTTCCCCCTTTATCTTATAAGAATTATTTTCTTGTTGTCAACTGTAACTTCTATCCTTCTTTTTGTAATGTCGTTTCAGGGTAGCCCATCCTTATGAATTTCTTCTTTATCGTTTTGCATCTCAATTTCTGCTTCTTCAGAAGTTATCTGTTTTAATCTGACAAATAGTCTGTATGGCAAATAGTTCATTAAAAGCTCAGGATAAGATGTGTCTGTCCTCCAACTGTGTTTTGTCTTTGTGATTTGCACTGCCACAAAGGTAATTTATGAGTTCTGTACATTGCATGTGAATCTTATTCTCATCGGAATCTCCTTTAGATCCTTGATGTTATCTTATGAATTCTTGCCCTTAACAAAATCAGAAAAACGTTATGGTGAAAGCATGCTCACTGAGCAAGGCAGGCTTGCATTTCAATGGATGCTTTGGGCTAATTAAAATTCCATGTTCAGTTCACCACGGAATTCATAAAAAAACACCAACTCTACAACTGATCCACCTGTACAAAATTGTTAGAATTATTTGATTTTACAAACCAGCTCCTCCTGTGGAAGTGAAGAACCTCATGAATTACAACTTTAGCCATGCATGCTGTATGAAGCTACAAGCGTGAAGGGGTGGGGAGGGCTGGTCCCTCAGGGTGCAGTGGGGAAACAAGTGAGTGCATTCCAGGTAAATGAGTAAATGCTGGATAGATTATGGACATCTTCCCTGTTTGTGTCAGTTTTAGTTCGTAAAAGGGCTCGGACAGAACCCCTGCCTTTTTGACTTTTTTTCATGGTCCTTTTTAGCATCTTCCCTCTATTTCTTGGCAAATGATTTATGCCCGTTGATTGCATTTGGCTCTCTGTCCCTCTTTAGTCACCCAATTTAGTGTTCACTTGGTTCAAGGACTGGATGACCGACCGTATTATAGATACAAAGGCTGCTTGGCAGTGTACCCGGAGAGTGGACTCCTGTTACTCTTTGGTGATTTTATAATGTTATATTGGCAGATGGTCAATGCTTCCACAGATCGATCCTCAGCCACTCAACTCCATACATTTTTCACTGTTTGCTTGGCATTGCCTCCTGGGCTGGTCTTTGGTAGCTCCTGGTTGATTTCATTTACTATGCATTGGTTGATTTGCAGTGGCCCCAGAAAATGACCTTTTATTGATTTTGGCTGACTCCATATTGTATTTACTTGTTACATAACTGTGCTTTTAATGATCGGTATTCTGTCATTACCAATAAATTACTTATTTTATTAACTGGTTGCATGATTTCGGTCTTCTGTCTTTTCTGTATGCCTCCATGTTATATTTACTTGTCACTTACCGGTGCTTCCAGTGATCGAAGTTAAGTTACTCCTGACTAGCTCTATACTGTATTGACTGGTTTCTTGACAGTGTTACTGGGCCTCAGTCTTCTGTCACTTCTGGTGTTTACATCTGGTATTTCAGTGTATTGCTTAACAGTACCTTCAGTGACTGAACTCCTTATAGTATTCACTTGTTTCTTACCAGGGCTTTCAGAGATTGAGGCCCATATTTATACTTTTTGACGCTAAACTGCGCTAACGCAGTTTAGCGTCAAAAAATTTAGCGCCGTCTAATGCCATTCTGAAGCGCCATGCGGGCGCCGTATTTATGGAATGGCGTTAGCCGGCGCAAGCAGACCGGCGCTGCCTGGTTTGCGTGGAAAAAAACCACGTAGACCAGGCAGC
The DNA here is from genome assembly GCF_031143425.1 of Pleurodeles waltl. Lineage (NCBI taxonomy): Eukaryota > Metazoa > Chordata > Amphibia > Caudata > Salamandridae > Pleurodeles > Pleurodeles waltl. The sequence continues at coordinate 696,956,299 of NC_090442.1, read as the reverse complement.
GCCGGCGTTGGGAAAAAATGACGTTAGGGCGTCTTAAAATGGGGCAAGTCAGGTTGAGGCAAAAAAATCGCCTCAACCCGATTTGCGCCATTTTTTTACGACGCCCAGACGCCATTTCATGACTCCTGTCTTAGTAAAGACAGGAGTCATGCCCCCTTGCCCAATGGCCATGCCCAGGGGACTTGTGTCCCCTGGGCATGGTCATTGGGCATAGTGGCATGTAGGGGGGCACAAATAAGGCCCCCCTATGCCACCCAAAAAAAAAAAAATATATATAAAAAATAATACTTACCTGAACTTACCGGAATGTCCCTGGGGTGGGTCCCTCCATCCTTGGGTGTCCTCCTGGGGTGGGCAGGGGTGGCAGGGGGGGTCCCTGGGGGCAGGGGAGGGCACCTGTGGGCTCTTTTTGAGCCCACAGGCCCCTTAACGCCTACCCTGACCCAGGCGTTAAATAGTGGCGCAAATGCGGGGTTTTTTGACCCGCCAACTCCCGGGCGTGATTTTTGCCCGGGAGTATAAATACGACGCATTTGCGTCGCCGTCATTTTTTTAGACGGGAACGCCTTCCTTGCATCTCATTAACGCAAGGAAGGCGTTCACGCAAAAAAATGACGCTATTTGCCAATACTTTGGCGCTAGACGCGTCTAACGCCAAAGTATAAATATGGCGTTAGTTTTGCGCCGAATTTGTGTCGAAAAAAACGACGCAAATTCGGCGCAAACGGAGTATAAATACGGGCCTGAATGCCATGCAGTTTTCAAAAGATGCTAAACGGTTTGTCCAGTGAATTGTCATCTGCTGCATCTGGATCATGCAATATATTATGTCGCTGGCTGCTTACCAGTGCTCTTTGATTGCTCTAAAGTGATTCAGGGAACAGGGTACTTGTCTGCTGTGGGTAACTCCATGTATTTGGGCTGTTACTCAACAATGCTTGCAGTGATTGGGCTTCCACCGTGTAGGAATCACTCCACACACTATACTGACTTTCTGATTAACACTTCTAGAGATGGTGAGTAGCAGCACACGCCTATGTAGGCATTCTCGCTCTGTCTGCAACACTTCACGCTTTTGCACAGCTCTACACTATGTTTACAGCATGTCATCACACCTCGAGCACCCTCACAAAACACTTCATATGTAGGACAATCTACAACCAAGACTCTTTTCAGTCACAAATTCCAACAAGCATTTGCAATGTAATGGTCTCAAATTTGTGAGAGTTAGAGCTATTGGCATAGTAAATGGTAATGTCTTTTACCTATGTGTCTTAGTTTGGAATGTAGTGGATGTATGCAATGTGTCACAGAAACCCTCCCAGCCCTGTCACTACAGGAAAGAGGACACAACAAGGCCACCATCTTGGGAGTGTTTATGCCTCATTCCTACAGACTGGCTGTGATACCCCGGAGATGCAACTGTCATGGGTCCATTTTGGTTTCCTGCTGGGCACAGGAAATAGATTAGCTATTAGCTTGCGGACCTGTTGCCCTTTTAAGCTACTCCCCGTTGACCCATTTACCATGGTATGTTTTATTCTATTTAATTATTCATTTCCTGTTTGCACTGCTTGCAGATGCGGGCATCTTAGAGAAATCTTTTCATGTTCCTAATCAGTGTCATTCTGAGAAAGCATCATTATCAGTTAAGTATGTGGGTAGTGTCATCATTCTCCTTTGATGTCACCTTGACAAAAAAAGAAAGCAAACATGTCAGGTATTTGTTCTGTAATTTCAGACACAAGTTTGCACACACAATCTGATGTTTAGGTACATTGTTGCATCAAGATTCCTGCACAAACAATAACGTGTGCCTTATAAAAACACCTCACAAGACCAAGGTCGGCAGAGGAGGTTCCACCAAGATACTCCATCTAGACTCCATGCCGCTTTGCAGTGTATCTCAGCCTTAAGGCTCTACAACTCCTGATCAGGTTCTAAGGGGCCAATTTCATCCCATGGTAACAGGGTTGGGGTGTCTCTCATGGACACTGTATTGGCAGATTAGGCTTACCATGCCCAGCTCTCACTTTAGGGTAGGATTTAGACCTTATTATTAGGAATTCCATATTTCATGTCAGGCGTTTTCATATTTACCACTTTTATCCTCACCATTCTGCTTTTGTTATTTCTCATTGTCATAATCATTGCAGCACATGGATTTTATTGTAGATTGCCATCTTATCAATAAATATATTGAGAACTGTCCTGTATCTTCTTCATTGCCTTTGTGTGTGTAAAAAACCTATTCCTAACAAGAGAAAAGGGGTAAGATTTTTTACACTACTGCTTCCCCGAGAGATCTCCAGAGTTGATGCGCTAGCTGCCAGAAATCACCTTTACTAATAAGAGTTTTGGGTGAGGTACTGCTAGAGAGCTGGTAGGTCTGGGCTGACAGCTTCTAACTAGAGTAGGAGTGACTCAGTCACCTATGAACAAAATGGTTGCTACCCCCAATCCAGCAGTCTTGTTGAGAGTTGAGAGTCATTCATGACACAACCCTTTCAAGAGTGTTTCCCTAAACTTTTATGGCACCAAACAAGCCACAAAGAAGCACATTTTTGGCATTTAACCCAGAGAATGAGGGGGTCAAAAGAGTTAGGAGCAAAGAAAAGGTGCCACCATATATTTCTGTGTGTTAAACTTTTAAAGGAATTATTCATTGGCAATACCAGCCCAACTTTTAAAAACATTGACTGTATTCAAAGAGAATAACAAAAGATGCAGCTTAACTGAACCAGAGGCTTCAAATGTGTGTGGATTGGTGAAACAGAGCTTCAGTGGTAGATGGGCAGACAGAATAGGTTCCAGAGATGTGACATCTGTGACCTTGGGTCAGTGTTTTAAATGGAAATACAAAAGGGCTGGTACTCTCTATTCATTTAAAACACTGCCTTGGGTTAATAGTCTCAGGGCAACCCTTGGCTCAGGACTGGACTCTCTAAAACAGATATGTGTACCTGAATCTCCTGGACCTTGACAGTGCCTTTTCGGTGCATATATTTGTGCACTGGCTGATGATTTTGAAGTCAGAATTATCTCTGTAGGGATGGCTATTCAAAATTTGGAGTCCTGGCCTTGCCATCTGGACCACTTAAAGTAGAGCGGGAAGCCTGGGTTGTTTTTTCGCCTAAACCTGTGGTGGCCAGTGGGCTGTTTTTTTGGCATTTTTTCAGGCTATGAAAAGGATTCAAATGTATGTTTTTTTTAAATCTAAGATATGTTGTGAACCATGTCAGAGTTTCTTGATATCCACATAAGATAAATTACATAAAAATAATGTATGTGGAACTTATTTACACAGTGGTTACCTTGCACACCTGGAATGAATCCTGCCTGTTTGTTGTCTTATACAAAAAAGACTTCAGTCACAACAACACATTTGGGTTACATAAGCACAAGCAGTGGCTGGTTCTGGTGTGAAACAACAGTTCTCCTGTTTAAAATATCTCCTGCCCATTAAGTCTTTACTGTTACTGTCCAGGATTGACTGTGAGATGTGGTCCTTGGGAGGGGGTGTACCCATATAAACAAACACATGTATATTCCTATAGACATGGGGAGGCACTAGTAGGAGCAGGAGGGAGAAAAGGGCAATTTGAGAGGGTCAGAAAGATATTTTCTTTACAGTGATTTTGCTGTACTTGGTAACCATGACAATCAGAAATAATGCATAGAGTTTACATCAAATAATGCATGGGAACTTAGTGAAGTGGTTACATGAAGCCTGGGTTGGAACAGAGGAGAGCAGATTAAACATTATTGACTGTGACAGATGATGCAGGGATCCAGATTTCAGAGGATGATGGGGAAGCGCTCTGCACCTGTGATAGGGAATGTGCGGGGTATTCAAGGTGGGTCCTCTTCAAACAGGAAACAGTGCTATTCGCGCGCTGTTTTAGCCTGTGCTCCTGAAGTGGCATCTGCAAGGTTGCAGTAGCTGTGAGGGGACGGTCATCAAAGCCATGACACCAGTGAATTCTGGGAGGAGGAAGTGATGGAGTTTGCTCCACTTTTGTGCCCTATAACATGCTGCTCGTCTCACTGTGGCAGGCTTCTGTTAGCTTCTTTGCGCTACGGGGTTAGGAAAATGGCCTCAACTAACTCTATTAAAAAAAAATTATATTCCCAGACTTCCCCAACACGCACCAGACAGAGAACCCTAGGGGAGAGGATGTGGCGTAAGGGACAGATCTGCCGACTGGGCAAATCACTTAGGTCCTCATTATAACATTGGCGGTCCAGCTGTGCCACGCTGGCGGTGGCGGTAACCTTCCGCCAGATTATGACCACGGCAGTAAACAGGCTGCAAAGCAGCCAGTTCACCACCTGTACCGCCAGGAAAGGATACTGGCAACAGGAATTTACATTCCTGTCATCAGTGTGCGACTTCCCCAGCCCACCCCACACAGCCAAGGTCTCGCCTAAGCCCCTAGAGACCCCCACCCCATTCAAGCATGCACACACCACACACACACATGCAATCACGCATTCACACACTCATACAGACACACACATACACTCGCACACAACACCACCACCCCCGCATCCATTCACGCACTCACACAGACACTCACAATCACACACATACTCACAAACACCACCCCCCTCCAATCACACAAACGCACACCCCCATGCATGCACACACCACTCATCACCCCTCCTCCCTTATCGGATGGGCATTTACCTTTTCACAGTGGTCGTCCAGGAGGGGACAGGATCCTTGGGCCTGCTCCACTGCCAGCGCCCCGTCACCACCTCGTAATAGGCGTGGCGGCTTTGTGATGACATGGTGGTGCAAGTGGAGCAGCCTCCACTGCACCGCCGACTGCTAGTATGGCTGCTGGCGGCTCGCTGCCCAAATTCTGGCAGAGAGCCGCCAGCCGTGTTAATATGGCGGTTGGATGACTGCCATCCCTGGTGGTCCTGTGGCTGGCAGGACTTCATCGGTTTACATTATAGGCTGCCGAAGTCATAATGAGGGCCTTAATTTCCCCATGGTACCAAAAATGAATGTGTTCTTGTGTAATGTAATTGGTGCTCACGTAAGGCACTGCAATACCTTTGTATTGAGTTTGTGCTATATAAAACTGCAAAAAAAAATAATAATAAAGTGATCCAATACCTTCATGTCAAGTTCACACTACATAAAACTGCTTAAAAAAAATAAATAAAAAAGACACCGCAGACATTGCAAAGAAACAGCAAGATGCCCGAAACAAACGAAGATAAAGAAACAACATACTGCGAGGAGCACAAAGCGGCCATTCAAAAAAAGAAAAGAAGAGGGTATGATGCAAGTGGCCACGGTGGCACAGAAGTTAGCAAGCAACAGCAAGAGGAGGGTGATTGGATGGCGAGACAAGCAAGAATACAGGGTGGGAAAGTGCTTTTTAAGTGCTATGGACGAAGCAATAGGGTGTGGGTACAGTGGTCCGGAGCTCAGTGTTGTAAGCACATTGACTCACAGGAGCAGGAAACCCAGAAAAAAAAGTCCCCCAAGAACAGATAAACACAACAAAGCATAATTATGGAATTAGTTAGTCTCTCCTCCAAAAGAGGAAAAGGAGGCACAAAGAGGCATGACTAACCAATAGCAAGCAATGATTTTTTAATGACACTGAAGCGAGCAAATGAAATGGCTTTAAGCACATAGAAGTAAGTATACTAAAAGTAAACAAGAGGCCGTATGCTTACGCTCGACGTAAAAATGGTAGCCAGGAACCTGATGCAGTCAGTTGTGCTGTGCATCCTCATCATGGTTAAAAGTAGTATCTTAATGCTACAATACAATCAAGGGTGTTGTCAACCCCTGGTTTAGGAGCAACAGCAGGGGTGGAGTTTTTGATGGGCCTCTTCTGTCTGCAACTGCAGTCAAAGGGTCATAATTAACGCGGAATTGCGGGAAGGTGGGAGTGAAAGGATGGATGAATGTGTGAGTGAAATGGTGGATGGGTCGGTGAGAGAAGGGATGGATGGGTAGATGCATGGATGGGTAGATGCATTGATAAATGAGTGAAAGGATGAATGAGTGAAAAAGAGGAAGGATGGATGAATAGGTGAGTGAATAGATGACAGATTTATGAAAGGGTGGATATGTGGATGAGAGAAAGGATGGATGGATCAGTCAGTGAAAGGATGGATGATGAGTGAAAGATGGGATGGATGGAAAGACTGGCTGGATGGACGGGTTGTATAGAAGGGTGAAAGGATAGAGGTATGGATAAGTGAAAGGATGATTGTAAGGATGGATGAGTGAAAGAGTGGACGAATGAGTGAAAGGGAGGATAGATGGATGGCTGGATGAAAGGGTGGACGGATGGATGAGTCAATGGGTGAATGGATGAATAGGAGGGTGACTTGAAGGATGGATGGATGAAGGAATGGGTAAATGAATGGATGGATGTGTGAGTAAAAAGGTAGAAGGATAGATGTATGATTGAATGAGTGAAAGCATTGGTGTAAGGGTAGATGAGTGAAGGAAAGCACTGAAGGCTGAATGAATGACTAGATGTATGGCTGCATATATGCATGAGTGAAAGGGTGAATAGATGGATCAATGAGTGAAAGGCTGGATGGCTGGATGAATGATGAGAGAAAGGATGGACGGATGAATGAGCAAAAGGATGGATCAATGAGTGAAGGTGTAAATGGATGGATAGATGGACAGAATGAAAGGGTGGATGGATTAATGCTTGAAAGGATAGATGTAAGGATGGATGAGTGAAAGCATTGATGGATGAATGAGAGGTTACAAAGATGACTGGATGAAAGGGTGGACGATCAAATGAGCGAAAGAGTGAAGGGCTGGACAAATGAGTGAAAGGGTGGATGGATGAGTGAAATGATGGGTGAGTGAAAGGGTAAATGGATGTATGGGTTAGTGGATGGATGGATCAAAGGGTGGATGGATGAGTGAAAGGATGGATGGCTAAGTGAAAGGGTGGACTGATGAGTGAAAGAATGGCTGGATGGATGTATGAGTGAATGGGTAAATGGATGAGCAAAAGGATGGATGCATGACTAAACCGATGAATAGATGAATGGATTAAAGGGGTGGATAAGTGAAAGGATGGATGACTGAAAGAATGGATGGATTAATGCTTGGAAGGATAGATGTAAGAATGGATGAGAAAAAGATTGGAAGGATGAATGAAAGACGTTAGATGGATGACTGGATGAAAGGGTGGATAGATGGATGAGTGAGAGTGTGAAGGGATGGATGAATGAGTGAAAGGGTGGATCGATGAGTAGAAGGGTAAATGGATGGGTGAGTGCATGGATGGGCCAAAGGGTGGATGGATGAGTGAAAAGATGGATGGCTGAGTGGAAGAGTGGATTGATGGATGAGTGAAAGGATGGCTTGATGTATTTATTAGTAAATGGGCAGATGGATGAGCAAAAGAATGGACGTGTGACAGGTTTGAAGATAGATGGATAGGTTTGGATATGGATGGGCGGAATGTTGACTGACTAAATGTTGGACGAAAGACTGACTGAATGACAGAATGTAAAGGTGAATTGGTGACTATCAGCGGGTGGATGGCAGGATAAAAAGATAAATGGATTGATACTTGGATGGGAGAGACACAAGCAAGCTCTTCTGGGGTGGGTTGCGATGACTTGCTTTGTGTTATCAGAGCTTTGGCTCAAAGTGGATGTTATTTTAATTTTGTGACTGCTTCCTTGAATACAAACTATGGATGCAGAACAAGATGTTTGATGTTTTGAGTATTTGTGAATTCTGAAGAATTCTGTCCCTGAAAGTATGGAAAAAGTATGGATCTATGCTTGCAGCAGAATCTTACAAAATTCCGAGAACTATTCTACCTAAGTGAGCGATTTGGCCCATCCTTACTGCTAATCATGGACCTTATGTCCACTTAGAGAACTGTACATGGGAATTGCCACCTCACGCCCCGCAAAAGAAACAGGTGGTGGAACCCTTGGAGTCCTTCCAGTTCCGAAACCTACGCGTGGAAATCTGACGTTGCAAACTGGTATTATACTTCAAAAGGCTGCAACAGACACCACCTTCACTGAGGTACAACGCATTTATTTCATTTCAGAGGTTTGAAATGTTTTCATCCTATGTTAATTCTTTAACTTTGTATATCATAATCCTGGGGTCGGGGGAGGGTGTCTTTCAGGTTTCATCTCTTGAAGATATTTGGAGCTAAAACTCATAACGTATGCAGAGTGAGATTCAGCCTGGGCCAAAAGGTGAGAGGCCTCAAGAAGGCAATATTATTTTCATTGAGGAAACAGATGTTGTTTGACATTTTAAACGTGCAGCATGGCCTTGTTCAAGATGAGCTTTTCATGTGCTCTGAATTTCAAATGACGGCTAAGTCCAACGTCATATCAGATGCAATGTGTTTGGGAGTTTCCTATTTTCAGCCATCAACTGAAGGAAAGGTACAGAAAGGAATTTTGCAGTAAAAAGCAGCAGGGCTCACAGCTAAGAGAAGCTACAGTTGTACTAGTTACAGCAAAAACTTCTTGTTATAGACTTTTAAAAACAATTTATGACATCTTGTTTTGCGGATTAGATTAAAGTGTGTGTTTTATTATTCTTTCTATTCCTTCTTGATGAGTAATGTAAATTGACAAACCTAAAGACAGCGTTCTACTCTTATGGATGCCACAACTGTGCCAATGGAAGACAAAAGCCTTCTCACTGCAAATGCACTGACAGGGACATTTTATGGTTTAGTGTAAGGACAAGGAAAATAGCCATGTTCTATTCATCATGCCATAAAGTTTTCAAAAGAAACGTGTTTGATACATGTTCTAAAAACCACCAAAGTTCTTGATGGGCAAATCCCAAGTAGAACGTTCACAAATCAACAAGTCCAGTGTAAGAAGGTCCAGACGGAATGAAAAAGCCAATTCTGCTCCTTTAGTCATAGTTCCATAACATGACTGGTTGGAGGGGTTCAAAATTGCCCTTGCACTCTTGCATTGTGATGTTACATGCATTTGTATTGAGAGAGCGTAGCTTATATAATCTATATTAACATGAAATGCCTATGAATTAATGTGTGATAACGACGCATGAAAACTGTAATAGTAATTTTGCTTAAACGTGCACCTGAAATGTGACCACGGGGAGTGGCCGCCAATGTATACGTGGACTAATAATGATGACTAAAATGTTTATGTATTATTATATTGAATAAGTTTATACTAATTATTAATGATTGTATTATTGAATTTTTGCTGAAATCCTTATAGGCCTTAAGTTAGCATGAGCTGAAGCTTAGCTGCTTGGCTCTCATATTAAATGTATTTTTCCTGTCTTGCAGTATGCTGACTCACAAAAGGACACAACCTCCTATTTTTCTTCAAACTAGAAGACGAATGTAACCATGCTAGATCCGTTCCCATGCAATTTTCCATTGCTTGTAGGGTGATATTAAAACAAAATGAAACAGTGTAGATTAATGTAACGTACAAGGTCATTCAAACTGGTGAAGACAATGGAGCTACTGACCAAAAGATGTGCAAAGAATTACAGAAAGATGAAATCATACCGGACGTGCCACCTCTGAAGACATCGAATGGGAGAACCAATCAAAGACTTGTAAAATAATATGGGGTGAAAGTTAGGTGACCTAATGTGTTTTCTGATAGGTTAAATATAGTGGGGTATAGCAAATGTCCAATAGGATTTTGGGGGAATGTACAACAAAAAAGGGATAAAAACCCATGACACAGGGAACCAGTGGTGGTGGGTTAGGGAATGCTATTGATTTTATCCAGAAACTTTGTCACTCTGTTTGGTGACTTATTGGTTCGCTTGGAACCATCCTCGTCCTTTGATTTGCCCAATTTACACTTTGCCTCCTTATGAGGGAAGTGCCCCCTTTTGCCACGGAGCTGAGTTCTGACAGATGGCGATTTGACTGAGGTCCTGAAGACGAAGACTGAGCCTGTGCGCTGAACTAAACTTTGGAGGGTAACTATGACAATACAATTGTGATTTGTCTGTTTGCTTTTCCTTTCTAGGTACCAACTGCTTACTTTTGACAGAGTCCATAGTTAGATGTTTTCCAAATTGGTGTTCTAAATCGTTTTGCATGAAGCCCAACATGCTAATGCTAATCAGTGGTTAGGACAGGTGTTCACTAAACTGACGCGAATAGACAAACGACCGAATCTATGCTTTGTTGAACTGACGCGTTAATGACACTCTGCTAAATTGATCTATGTTCACACCGTGCTATGTTCTGATGTTTGTGATTCTCACCTTAATGAAATCTTACCAAAGTTGCCATATCGTGACTATGCTATTATGTTTCTTGGTTTTGAGATTGACGCACCTGCTTTTAGAGTTGTAAGCAATAGGGAATAAAACTCATAAAATTCTACTAAACTGGTGTGGTTATTCATGACTGCAAGGTCATGGGAGTGTTTTGAATTGATTAATGACTTTAACTAAAGTGAAATGTATTGTTGTACTAAATATTGATGACATTATTGATGTATTGATTGACATATTGATTAGCTATCTAGTCCTAAGGTGTCTTTCAACTGGGTCAAAAGATTCATTGGCCTAAAACGAGTCCTGATGTAGAATAAATTATCATAAAGGGACGCTTTAACAGTTCTGGTAGCAGGGCGACAATTTGGACCTTTGGGGCCCTAGGACGGAGAATTATTGTTTAAATTGTTTTTCTGAGATAATGCAAACTGGAGGTATGATGCGTTTCTAAATTCACCATGACTTTCCTGGGATCTCGGAGCCTGCCTAAGTGAGTTGGGGATGTTCTCGGCGCCATAGCATGTGTGGTGTAGGATTTGCGCTTGCTCAGCTTATGCATTTCGCAGGTGATTTGTGAGGTTTGTGTGTATTTAGGCCAGGTAAATGTTGTTTTAATAGGAGTGTGCGTACTCCGCAGTAAGGGAGTAGGGAAGTCGGCGTACTTCATATGAGTGTGTCGCTTTGTGCTCAAAATTATCCACATGGTTGGTTGTTCATGTACGGACCCGTCGTGGTCTAAGACTCCGGAGTATATTGACAAGTGTGGGAGACACTTTGGTTTATGTTGTAATTTGTGCTGTTTAATTAGGTCAATCGGCGTGGTTGACAAGTCGAGTTTGAGTCAAATGTGTGAAACCTTCGATGGAGATTTGGCAAGTTCTAAGGTGCACTAGAACAAACCATTGACAAGTCGAGAGTAGGATTTGCGGGTCGAATTCTGCTTGCGGGTGCGGGAACCGAGAAGGAGAGAGTAGCGGCCGAGGCTTCAAGTGAAATCTCTGTAAAGTTCTGAAGCAAATGTGTTACCCTTCCTGTAGTAAACCAGCAAATTTGTGTTGTTGTTGTTAAAGGTGCTCGCAGTAATTTTGCATTAGTTTGGTTTGAATCCAGTAAGGGGCGGACGAGGCGCAAGACTTTGTCAGCTGCAGTGTGTGAGTGTGACGTCAGTGGTGCCGCGCTGAGATAGGTCAGTTGTCGAGAAGGGTCGCGCACGGATTGGCTGCCGTCCGGGAGAGGCAATAGGTTGAGAAAGGTGGGTGAAGAGTGTCCTGGGAATTAAAGTCACTTCTTGATTAAATACAAACAAAAGAAAAGACGCAAAGATGAACTTTATCAAAGCTTTTAAGAGCGCTCTGAAAGGAGACGCATACATTATGGTGAGTGAAGGGGAGCCCACACCACCTCAGGGTACTCCAGCTTAAATAGTCATGGAGGAAAAAGGTGTTGCGCCTTGTTTATGGATGAAACAGTAGCACAAATTGACAGAAAAGGAGGGATGTTAGCATTTCTGGAACACGGAACGTTCAATACGAGAGTTCTAGAGAATTTAAGGTGGATGTTAAGTGTGCAGAAGCCACCTCCAAGGCCAGCTCAGTATGAGGCTTTAGCAATTTGGGAGTAAATGGCTATTAAACAGAGACAAGAAAAATTCCAAAGAAGAATAAAAAGGGCAGAAAAGACTTTAGCGGAAGCTAGATGGGATAATGAGAGCAAAATGTGGAGACGGGGAATAGTTGACGGACTCAAATTGTTCCCAGCAATAACACAGGGAGATGAGACGCAGGGGAAGAAAGCCACATGTAAAACAGACAAAGACTCTAGTAAGCCTAAGGAAACTAAGAGATCTTGGGAAGAAGAAGATGATTCAGAAAATGAAGAATTCATAAATCAGTTATTGCATGATCGCCCGCCACCTTATGCGGTAAGCGACAATGTCCCGAGCACTAGTGTGGGTCCTGGGAACCAGACGCAGGAGAAGGGAGTTACTGATACAGCACAGACTAGTGATACGGGTTTGATACAGAATGGTGTCAGTGTACCCACTGCGCCAGACATGCAGATACAGTTGCAACCTCCACTGCAGATACAGAGAATCTATCCAGAAGTCCCAGTACTAGAGACTACTACAAATCTGATAGTGCCACCAGACCAGATATATACAAAATCGAGGTTAGTGCAGATTGAGCCAACTCCACAATTACTGCCCCAGCCGCAGCCACAACTGATACCAGGGTATAATCCAGCAGCAGGACCTCCATTAGTACCTGCCCCGGCTTCAGAGAACCAAACTTTTGGAGTCGCTGCTCCACGGAGTTTTGGATCAGGTCAGACACCTGCGGCCATATAATTGCCAATTACTGTTGGTCCACCGGTGCTATTGAATGCACAAGGTAAGCCTGGCATGTGTGATCAGGGAGTAATGACATAAGATATAATAAGAGGAGGGTCCATAGGAACTCCCCAGTTAATGGCCACAGGAGAGCAATCGGTTGAAAAACCGAGGTCTTTGCTAGTCCTTAGCCCGGTTGAAGCACCGTTGGAGGCAATGAGACAGGCAGGTCTAGGTGTGCTAACCCCACAGACAATAAGTACGAATGCTTCACAGTCACCAATGATGCATGCAGGGAATATTTCACTGCAAGGTTTTACGGTGCAACAAGTGAATGAGTGGTTAGAAAAAACTTACGCTCCAAAAGCCGCAACAACTGTAGAAAAGTTAGAAAGGTCTGAGAAAGATGAGTACCTGAATTTTGTGAGACTGGGCGTGGAAGCTGCTGAATTAGTGGAAGGAACAATGGGGGTAAACAGATTAGAGTCATGTACAGAAGCAGAATTGAGATATCTGTGCCCTAAAATCACTAAAGAAGTAGGAAAGGTACATCAGAGATTAGCGAACCTGGCAGACAAATACAATATTGATATTGAGAATACTAAACATTTGAAAAGAAGCTACAGGTTAGACATTTATTCAAAAGATTTCGAGCATATGAGGTCTGCCGGAATGAAAGCGCATCTACAGGAAATACTGCAAAGTGCTCAGATCTGGGGAGCTTTAGAAAAGTGGGAAGGCAGATGGGCCAAGAAAAGAGATAAGGAGAAAAGTGACAGTCCGGGATCAAGTAAAGCTAAAGCTTCACCAGATACGGAGTCAGTAAAGATGTTACCCATGAGAGAAACAGCTGGTGGGGTTCTAATACATGTACCGTGGTCCAGGGGAGACATCCTATCTTTCACAAATGACTATCCCAGGTTGAGGGAGAAGCCAATCGAGTGGTATCAGCAAACAGATAGGTTTGTGAAGCTTGCAAAGTGTCTCTGGGAAGATTTGAATACCTTGTTTGAGATCATTGTTCCGCCCGACTAATGGCTTGAGTGCAAGAGAGGGGTAGACTAGCCGACACAGGAGCTGGCAAGGGATAAGGTGACTGGAGCACCATCTGAGGAGGTAATGAAGTATTATCACAAAGTGATTGAGTTTTTAAAGCAGAAAGTGTCGCCGAAAGTGACTGCTTGGCAGAAAATCGATCGAACCTCACAGGAGGTTAAAGAATCTATACATGCTTACTATGAGAGGTTGTTGAAGGCATTCAAACATTACAGTGGCACTGAAACTATTGAGCCGAAAGACATGAACCATCTCGTGTTCAGATTTGTTGAGGGGCTGAGACCAGAGGTTAGCCAGATGATTAAGAATCATTTGATCTGTTGGCAAGCAAAGCCGATTGATAAGGTGTTGCAGTATGCAAAATACTGTAGTGACGAGATTGAGCTAAAGCAGAGAAAACTGAAGGAGAAAGTGATGGTAATGCAGATAAGGGCAGCGCAGGCAGGTATGCAGGGAAATGGAATTCAGCAGATGATACAGCAGCAACCGCAAGGGAATGGTGTGTTTCAGGCACAACCGAGAGGTCGAGGTCGAGGTTTTGTGAATCGCGGTCCAGATTTGAATTCTGTGGTGATCCAAAATGATGTGCAAGGGGTTAAAAAGATGTCTCCATGTCACGCGTGCGGGGGCGTGGGGCATTGGAAGTGGGAATGCCCAAATGTGGTGCAGGATGGTGTCGTTTAACAAAGCACTAATGTCAGCACATTACAAAATGTGAGAGGTCCAAAATTGAGAAGTCAAAATCCGAATTTCCAAAATAACATGGTTCCGATGCAAGAGTTACAGCCCATGCAGCAAATGCAAATGCCGCGTGTTCAACCAGCACAAATACAGCAAGTACAACAGCAGGTTCCCATGGTACCTAGACAGCAAATGCAACTACCATTAGCTCCAATGGGACATCAACAGGCGATGCTTCCTCAGCAGGTCACAGGTCAGGTGATGAGCCAAAATAATACAGTACAGCAATTCCCAGTGCGTGGTGAAGATGGAATGAATGAGGAATGGTCGGATGACAGTTCAGACAGTGAAGAGTGCAGGCTTGCAGCGTCCCTAGAAGTAGATCAGAGGGGACCCTATGTAGAGGGAAAGGTAATGGGTCACAAGGTTTCATTCTTGGTTGATACCGGAGCTACACGTTCTACAGTCAGAAGTGCAGAAGTTCCAAAATTACCACTTTCAGGGTGTACCATAAGAGTGGTCGGGGTAGCAAACCAGTACTTGACAAATCCGATTACAGATCCAGTGCAAGTTGAGATTGGCAACTTCCAGGGACTGCATAAATTTGTAGTCTGCGATTCAAGTCCTGTGTCTCTACTGGGAAGAGACTTACTGTGCAAAACGAAATGCTCGATTACCAGTTCCAATGATGGAATTGACCAGTCATATGGATTTGTTAGTGCTGTATTTGGTTGTGATTCATATTGTTTGGGGTTGAGTCATGTTGGATGGCAGTTGGTGAGTTTACAAGAGACGTTTATGATAGAGCGGGGTTTCTTGAATCTCAGTCTCTTAGTAAAGCTATTCACAGGGACCTTTGATTGTTGATTTAAGTGTAAAGGAGCTAACATCAGCAATTCATGTCAAGTATAGTGAAACAAATTTGGCTTCAGAAAAACTACAGAGAGGTTGGTGTCCATACCTTAAGGGTTTTATGATCAATTTAAATCAAATTTAATTTCATATAAAAACAACACAATTGACGGAAATATATAGTAAGATCATACGTATTTAAATGACCATGCGGTCTGAATTTGTGTATGATCAGGAAAAAAGATACAAAATGGTGTCACATACAGCAAACAAAATATCAATGAAGCAGGCTCCATAAGGGAACCCCCCTATTCTAAATAGCAGCGTCAAGGAGAAATTCTATGAGGAAGGTGTCAAAAACAACAAATGAACCAAATTAAAGGTTCAAGAGGAAAGCATGAGTGCTCAAGCATGAAGAGCATCACTCCAGGCAGAGGGAAATAAGCAGAATTGAGCAGAAATCTGAGTGAAATCACAACAGGATCTGCTCAACTTTTTCTAAAGATTACATTGCAAATTGGATTTTAGCATGTTTTTTCCTATCACTTTCCAGCAGGGAAACCAATCGGAAGACAGTGGTCTCTGGAAGCAGGTAGACTCCCTAGCTTCCCAGCTCCCATTCAAAGGAGTAACCATCCTGGTGACCGTGGATGTAATATCAGTCCGGTCTGCATGCCACAGGAGGGTCTCTCCCACCATCTCAGTCTCCCTATTCAAGGCCAACTTAATGAGAATGTTGATAATACACCTGCAGAGGAGAGAAAAAAAAAACAAGGCACTTGTAGGAAGACATTTTATGAAAATGCAATGTGTGCCACTCAGGCCTGGTTACAAGTTAGGCCTATATTAGATTCTGAATGCATACAGTTAGTGTACAAAATTGGGCTATTGGTTTAGGGGGGTGCAACCCTACTGAAGCAGGAACCATAATCATAGTCAAGGTTATGTCACAAGCAAACCCCAAATTAGCCTGTGCTCAACCCTCTGCTACCTTGGCATAAAGCAGTCAGGCTTAACTTAGAGGCAATGTTTAAAGTATGCAGCACTTAAAGCAGTAAATAAGTGAAAACGCGACACAATAAAAATCCCACAACAGGTTAGAACAATAGAGTACATTTTAATGAATAAACCAAAAGTGAAATAACAAATATCCAATCAGTAGAACCGGAGATATGCAGGTTTAAAGATTGAAGTGAAAACTGCACCAAAAAGCATAAAGTTCCAACTACGGTTATCTGATCATGGGGACATCATAAAATAAAATTATCAACAGAGTGTTAAAACTTTTCAAACACCCACCCCCAGTCACAGATCTGGGTTTAATCCATTGTTATTTTGCTCATCAAGCCACCCCAGTTTGGACCCAGCCATATGCAAATCAGTCTTGATCCTGCTTCCCTTGGGAACAGTCCAGCCCTAACTGCCAAGCCAGGTTCTCTCTGGACCGGAAACAAGTGTCCCAGGACCTGTTTTGTGGTATCACCCCTCCTCAGCCAGGCTAGCTTTGATCCAGTGGCACAGCGAGTAAGGGACCTAGGTCTAGGCATACCCCTAGCCATGTAGGGTGCACATAGCAACATCAGAAAATAAAATGATGAACGGAGTGTTGAAACTTTTCAAACACTCATCCCCAGTCACAGATCTTGGTTTAATCCATTGTTATTTTGCTCGCTATGTCACCCCAGTTCAGATCCAAACATATTCAAATCAGTCTTGACCCTGCTCCCCATAGGAACAGTCCAGCCTGAGCTGCCAAGCCAGGTCTTCCTTGGACCGGAAACAAGCATCCTGTGACCGGTTTCAGGGTATCACCCCTCATCAGCCACGGTGGGGTGAATGTTGACAATGTTTAGCATTCCCTCCATCATATATTATCATGCCGGACTGGGACAAAGTCACAAGTTTAGGCTGACTGCGATAGAGCACGGGCTGGCTACAGGGACCCAGTTAGTTTTGCTAAACACGAGTATCTTAAATCCTGGTTGCAGAGCATTGTGAGTTCCCACATTGAGGATGCGCAGTGCAGCTGAGGCAATGCCAAATGTGGGTCGGAGATATGCCATACAGCCTCGGTTATGAGGGATGTGGGGCTGCAATGCAAGGTCCTGTGTCGTCTTCGAGGCAGCCATCAGTGAGGGGGTTTGCGATGAGATGTCCTGCACCGGGGATGCAGCATGCACCAGTTGGTTCCAAAGAAGATGCAGGGCTTGCAATGTGAAGTCCTGCTTCCTCGTTAAGGATGCTGCCAACAAAAGGGTTGTGATGTGAGGGACTGCATTGTGGATATGTCGCACATCTTTGGCATGATTAGACTGCAGGCTGCGAGGGTGATGCAGAGTTCTTGCACTCAGAGAATCCTCACAGCAGAGGTGGGGGTCTGTTCGGGATTGTGCTGCGCAACAGAAGGCATATGTCAGTTCTGCTGGATCCACCGATGGACTGGCAGAACAACTTCGGTCCCACTTCCAAGGGTCCACGATTGGGGTGGAAAAACGTAGGATGGTAGGACTCACAATTGCAGAGCCCAGGTGCTGGTTTACAAGAGGCTAGTCCTTGGAGTCACTCAGCTGGTCCTGGGTACAGGTTCTGTCCTTCTCACCCAGGCAAGAGTTAGCAGAAAGTAGCCCACCACGACAGGCAGCAGTCCTGCAGGCCAGCAGTCCAGCAAAGTGTCAGGGGGTTATTACAACTTTGGAGGAGGTGTTAATCTGTCCCAAAAGTGATGGTAAAGTGACGGATATACCACCAGCCGTATTACGAGTCCATTATATCCTATGAAACTCGTAATACGGCTGGTGGTATATCCGTCACATTTGGGATGGATTAACACCTCCTCCAAAGTTGTAATAACCCCCTCAGTCTTTTCGGCGCCACAGCAGTCCTTCTTCCTGGCAGAGAGTTCCACATTTCCAGAAGTGTGCTGAAGAGTTTGTGTCTGAGGTCCAATATTTCAGGTGTTAGTAGGACTGTCCCTAACTCAGCCCTCCCATCCTGCCAGTGGTGGCCCATCTAGGCACACCTAAGCTCTATTGCGTGTGGCTGTCTAGGAGCAATAAACAGAGGCCAACAACACCGAGGGAGTCATTCTGACCCTGGCGGTCACCGACCGCCAGGGCCAATGACCGCGGAAGCACCGCCAACAGGCTGGCGGTGCTTCCTGGCCAATTCTGACCGCAGCAATAAAGCCGCGGTAAGAAAAGGGGAACCGGCGGTTTCCCGCCGGTTTTCCCCTGGCCAAAGGAATCCTCCATGGCGGCGCTGCAAGCAGTTTACACCGCCAGGAAGAGGCTGGCGGGAACGGGTGTCGTGGGGCCCCTGGGGGCCCCTGCACTGCCCATGCTACTGGCATGGGCAGTGCAGGGGCCCCCTAACAGGGCCCCATAAAGATTTTCAGTGTCTGCACCCGTCGCACCTCAGCAAATCCGCCGGCTCCATTCGGAGCCGGCTTCATCTTTGCTGGGTCTTTCCCGCTGGGTGGGCGGGCGGCCTTTTGGCGGTCACCCGCCCGCCCAGCGGGAAAGTCAGAATGACCGCCACAGTCATTTGACCGCGGTGCGGTCTTTTGGCGGTCTCCGCCCGGCGGGCGGTGCCCGCCGCCTGCCGGGGTCGGAATGACCCCCCGAGTTATGTGACCCAGGGACAGGCTGCAAGCACTAAAGGCCAGATTTACAAGAAGGTGGTGCACCCGCTGTGGTGTGCCACTTTTCTTGCAGCCCCTTGGGCCCCCTAAAGACACCATGGGTCTGATTACAACTTTGGAGGAGGTGTTATTCCGTCCCAAAAGTGACGGATATACCACCAGCCGTTTTACGAGTTCCATAAGATATAATGGACTCGTAATACGTCTGGTGGTATATCCGTCACTTTACCGTCACTTTTGGGACGGATTAACACCTCCTCCAAAGTTGTAATCAGGCCCCATGTGTGCACCATCATGTGTGCGCTGTATTTACAATATGGCATTTCATGGCACATGTAGGATAATAGCGTCAAAATGTATGACACTATTGTGGTACTTTGCAGAATTATCACCATAAATTGTGGCGCATATCCTGCAAAGTAAAGGGAGACCCATTGAAAATAATGAGCACGTAATTTTAATGCCTGCTGTAAGCAGGTGTTGAAAATGACACTAAAAATGGTGCAGTGAAATGTTGTACATTTCAATGTGCCATTTTTATGGGCCTTCCTACAGGGGGGACACCCCACTTGCATACATTGTGCCTGGCACAGGCATAATGTGTTGCAAGGGGGAACAAAGTGGCAATGCAAGCATTGTGCCACTTTGTAAATATGGCGAAGGAGAATGGCCCCCTAAATGCCACATTAGCATAACAAAAATGATGCTAGTGTGGCACCTAGAGGCGCAAGGGCCTTGTAAATCTAGCCCTAAGTGGCTAAGGAAAATGCCAGCTTTTTAAAAGTAGCTTTTACAAAACAGTAATTGAAAATCCGACTTTGCCATAAAGAGGATTTCTTATTAAAATTCCAAAGAAACCAGATGTCAACTGGCCCATTTGGAAGTCATCCTTATTAAATGTAATAAGGTAACCCCAATGTCATCCTATCAGAGAAGTAGACCTTGCAATAGTGAAAAATGAATTTAATAAATGTTTACTATCAGGATATTACTTAAAGGTACGTGTCCTGCTTTTTAAATGTATTGCATCCTGCACTGTGGGCTGTTTGAGGACTCCTGTAGAGGTGACTTATATGTATTATAAAGGAAGGTTTGGGTCTGGCAAAAGATTTATTTTGCTATGCTGAAATGCCAGTTTAAAACTGCACACACAAGCTGCAATGGCACGCCTGAGACATGTTTCAATAGCACCTTAGGTGGGTTGGCACAATAACTGCTGAAGGTCCACTAGTAGCATTTCATTTACAGCCCCTAGGTACATGTAGGACCACTTTAATAGGGACTTATAATTACACTGAATCTGCCATTTGGGAACAAACCAATGCTACCATGTTTTAAGGATTGAGCATAAGTACGTTAGCACTGGTACGCAGTGGTAAAGTGCACAAAGTCCTATGGTCAACAAAAACAAGATCAGAAAAATATGGAGGAGTAAACCAACATTTGGAGTGTCGCAATGAGAAGTCCACATTGTCTTGTATAAAATAGTCCTTTATACAACCCAAGCAGATGCCAATAGACAGGGCGGACCACATATATCCCTGCTCCATTCTCCTTGCTTTATTGTTTCTCCAACAGACCTCCTTCTTCTCCCAACATTCTTCTCCCCCTCCCTCACATGTTCCAGCATAGATGAACATTGTAAATATAATAAATTCTATATTCCATTACCACATCAGGGAAGATCACCCTAAAATTGACAGGTTAGCATAAGTGAATATATCAAGTACATTTAAGAAGGATATGCATTTCCCTTTTATGACAAATACATTTATTATAATTTAGCTAAATATAAGGGTAGCTCCCATCTGTATGAACACATAGCCACTCGCTACTATTGATTAATAGAATGCACACAGGTAAATACAGTTAAACACACGTTAAGCATATAACTTTCATATAAAGGAGTGGGGCACTATTATTAAGTGAGGGATTATAATTTATTGTGCTGGCTATACATTACAAAGCTGAAGAGATTCACAGTATTATATTTTCTGGTAAAACTTCCTTTCCTTCAGGATTAGGGATTGCCAGGAAATGTTAATAGAACACAGCAAAATAGGGAACTGCACATCCAATGCTCCAACCTGCCAAAAGGTACATTAATTCACTGAACTCTCATTTAGCCTCCTCCACCATTTGAAAACTCACAAAAGTACAAATGTAAATATGAGACTCACCCTATTTGAAAGAAGCCATGTACGTGATTGCGTACTATAGCAAGCATAATGTAGGTCTGGTATTGATAACAAATCTAACACTAGTGCAACAATATTTATGAACAATTACTCTCGCTTGACTGTGTCTTTAAACATTGTCTAGTACACATTTGATGAAGCCACAGACAAGGAGGATGTGGATGTTGCTGGAAAGAAAATGGGAATTATAGATGCCAAAGCACTCAAAGATGATTAACGACACAAATTTCACTTCATTTTAAGTACTAATAACTGTAAAAAACCCTCTAAATTAACTTCGAGCTCCAAACTTAAGCATGAAGAACAGATGCTACAAGGTCAGAAGCAAATTCGAATGAGATCCAGACTGACTGCTGGAATAGAGCCTACCTGCCTTATACAAAATAAGTTATACAAAGTGTATATAAAAGATGTTCTGCTAATATGTGGGGTAGGACCACAGGACCAATCCTGTTCTATCCGAAATCATTATACATTGTTACCTCTTGATACAAAAGCCTGACAAATTAGTTATACAGTAAAGGTATTGATCTTTTAACAGTGATCTGGACATGGTATTACTTTTACATTTCTCCAGAACTCATAATTCTAATAAAACCTAACATTTTAAAATCTATTAAAAGTTAAATGTAGTTATTAATATTCTAATTAAACCTTCTACCATCATAAAATCCTTCTTCTTACTTTGCAGGAGGGAGGGATGCATGTGTGTTCTTTTTCACTGTTAACTGAGAACAAGACAGAGAGACCACCCATAGCAACCCTCATAACAAAAGTTTACTAAATCAGTACAACATGACTTTGCCATACTGTTTCGCAGGGGAAACTACCCCCAATTCAAGATGGCTGCAAAATTCACTATTTTAATGGTTATGCCTCAATCTTTTAGTCTTGAACAGAATCCTTCTTCTCTTTAAGCATGCCTCGGCCATCTGCTGCAACCAATAAGCCCACACTGATTTTGCCAATAAACTCCTCTTTTCCATTTGGTTTCAGCAATGTTTTCAAACTCCAAAGCACTAGGCTGCCTAACAATCTTCAGTAAATCCGGAAAGGGGACACCATTAATGAATATTTCGTTATATTCAACTAAGATCAATTCAAAATAAATAATTCGTATTTTTAACAGTATTCCTTAAGATGTGTTTCTTCTACAATGTATACTTTGGTAATCGTTTTTATTTTCAACGAAGTAGTCCAGGACTGATTATTTTACGAAAAGTCTGATAGCAATAGCTGAAAGAGCACAGATGCATTCATTAAACTGTTGCCAAATAAAACGGATTTAAACGTTATTGATATGAATTGCTTGTTAAATCGAAACATACATGTTTCACACTAAAATGTCAATCAGCCCACCATATGCTTAAAAGTCACTGTGTCAATGTATTCTCTTCTCTTTAGATAAAATAGTGCGCTTCTCATCTTCAACCCATTTGTTTAGTGGTCTGTTCTGTTTAATAATTCGATCCTAACACACTATCGCTCTATAAGATACGTTCTTGAAGGAAAGTACACATTTCTATTATTAAAATACGCCTTTTCCTTTCCTTGAGACCTTCTTTTGTAGAGTACTTGTTGAGCCTATCATGCTGTTAACTTACATTGTAAAAACAAACGTACAATTCTAACTGCAAGTTTATATCATTAGTAGAGACAACACTTCTCAGTTTATGGTTATTTCTCTTCGTGAAAGGAAACAGAAGTCTTTGTTCTTCTGATAAGTTTGATCAGTATCATAAAATATAATCTTGATTATCTTGACTCTAGGTATTCGTTGTTTGCTGAATGTCTAACAGGACTGGCTATTACAGTAGCTCTTTCTCTAGATTGCTTCTGGCTCATCCCTTGGTTATTACACTCCCTCTGGGGTATCCCATTCAAGAGGTGGACCTAGTAGCTGTAACACTAATATAGGCAAAAAATTATGTTCTGTTAAACATATCAAAATTGACTACATCTGCAAAGTACATATAATACTTGTGCACCCGATTTTTGCTTTTTGTGGCAACATAGTATTACGGAAGTGGCCACATAAGCTTGAGTGGCCCTTTCTGTGGTACAGATCACAATGACACAATCTCAAGGGGCATTACTCATGCATGGGGGTTGACTCATTCAACTGAAGAAATGCTTTGGCTTTGTACCTGTACCATATTACAGAGGCAAAGAGACCATCAAGAGGTGCACTGACTATCACCACATAGTGGTGTATAGTAATTACACTTCTTGTGTGCAAACGTGGCAAAGGTGGACCCAGGGACCCATAGTCATCCCGCTAAGGTTGTGTGCAGCTACTCACTACACTCATCTGTTGCTGATTCCTGTCCCCCTTTAAATGCCTGGATGGTGAACTGTCATCTGCTTCCAACTGCTGGTCCATCTTTCTCTAATGCACTGTTTCTAGTGCAGATATCGGTTTGTGCTTGCACTAGGAGCAGTGTATTTTCAGTGGCAGCTACTCTGCTAAGGCAGAGGAGTATTGCCCCACTGCTCTGAGCAGTGCAAAAAAGGAAAAATAAAACGATAACAACACAATGTTATTATAATTTATTTTCATTGCGGAGCCAGGGTGGGGTGGGGCTGGTCTGTGTCACAGGATGGAGGAGCGGTATGTGCACCATAAGTGCGCATGACGGTTTGGCTGGCCGTCTTGGGCTGGCCAAATACACATGCACACAGCATTTCTCCACCCGACTGTATTACACAGTATTGTGCTGTATTGGAGAGCATGCACAGGCTCCCACTCCCTATCTGAGCACCGAACCAGGCAGCTCAGATCAATCACAACGCTGCTCTCATGTTGGTGACAGTAGCATTGTGATTGGCTTGGGGACGTCGGGGAGCCTGTGAGCTCCCCGATGTCCCTAAGCCATGCTTCTGGGAGTCAGGAAGAGAAGAGGACGGTTGAGAGAAGGCAGCCATACATCCCCACCCCTAACCCCCTTCTGTACTAACTGCCACTGTGTATTTTCCATGATATGCTGCACTGTCATGGTCTGCATTCAGGGCTCACACTTGAGCATGCATCACAGCGTAGACTGGGACGGTGCACTTTATCTATAGTATGGTCCCTGGAGGTTGTTTGATAGAACTGTGAGCATGAACATTCCCTTATATATACATATACGCTTCGGATAATTCTTATATTCTTAAACGTCATGAATACCATCTCCGAGCGCTCTGTAGTGGTAACAAGAGTGGGGACCTAAAGCTTGTTTCCTGAGGCCAAGTCGACTTGAATCCCTTCCTTTAGAGATCATGATTGTGCTGCAGGTCTTAACGACACACCAATAAAGAAAAAAAAGTACTTCTAAGGCTACAAGTACAAGTGACATGTTTGATGGGCCCCATTACAAGTGCCTGTTTTTCCCATGCACGTGAAGGCCAATGGAAAACATGGAAATTGGCATGGAAACAACAATTTCTGCATGTTATTTCCAAAAACATGTCTTTCCTTTTATTTATCTACCCCATAATTTTTGGGAACCTTCAGTAATGGTAATTCCAAAGAGGACTTTTTTCAGTGCCATTTGTAATCTTTCACTAAGTAGGTTATTTTAGCACCAAACCTAGGGCCCGATTTAGAGCTGGGAGATGGAATAAAGGCAGTCTTGGTGGCAGTGTACATTTATGTCTGCCATCCTACTTTTACTCCACCCACCAAATGTTGTGTTTACTTCCAGCCCAGGGGAATCTTTTAGGTTTGTAGGATCTGCCCCCATGGCAGTCCATACAAGTAATATAAAGGTTTTGTGCATGTCCATCATTGGTGACGGACGCTTTCACCAAACTTTTAAAAGGATAAAATAAATTCTAGCTTACGTGTCAAGAATTTTCAATTCTATTAAGGACGCGGAGACGAGGATTATGCTATCTCTTTCTTTACTGACCCAAATAGCAGCCAATCAAATAACATTAAACCAAAAACTGCACATCCCATGATGCTCTAAACCCAGCTTCACATGCTCCAATCACCGAGCGTGACCTTAGCCCATAATAGCCATAACCTTCAACGTCATATCCTCTTTATTTGTCCAAACAGATAACCTTCAACTTCTTCTACGAACTTCTTCTGCAGATGTTGGTTCATAACTCTTCTCATCCGAACCAGTCGTCTTAGATAACTCAACAGGAGCTGGAAATCGAATCAAACTTCCTACGAGCTGAGGCAAAAGACCATTTTCCACCAAAGCCACCAGGACATACAATCAGGAATTCTTCTGATCAGAACCTAGGATAGACAACAATAAATAGTAATATCTCATATTGCTAGGCTATCCGACAAAACATATTTTAAACACTCTCCAATAGATAACAAAGGGGGGGCATAAATGTATCAAATTTATAAACTTATGCACATTTGAATATAACATCATTATTCATTTAAGGGGGGGATAATCCTCGCCTCCGTGTCCTTAATAGAATTGAAAATTCTTGATGCGTAAGCTAGAATTGTTTTTATTCTATGTCAGGACCGGAGGCTCAGATTATGCTAGTTCAAAGCTGATCAATACCAACAGAGGCATAATCCACCACAGGCTTATAATAAAACGTACGAAAAGTACATTCAGAAGACCAGTCTGCTGCTTTCATAATATCCTCTAATTTAGACCCTAATGCATAGGATTTAGAAGCCATAGCCCCTCTAACAGAATTGGCTCCAAATTGGCTGATATCTCTACCTGCTTCACTCATTAACCATTTTATCCATCTTGAGAGCGTGGCTGAGGAAACTGGTTTAAAGGGTTTCTGCAAAGAAATTAATAATTGTCCTTCCGCGGCCTGTCTAAACTGCTCAGTGACCAGTTCATAATCTTTCAAACATTGCACAACACATAATTCTGAGTTATCTGAGTACAGAGGATAAGTTACTGACCTGCAATTAGTTTTAGCTCTTCTAGAAATATTGAAACTAACTCCATTAGGAGAGTAAACTCTACCAGACAGATCCAAAGCCTTGACGTCCGAAACCCTCTTACAAGAAATCAGGCATAACAACATTGTTAACTTTGCTGAAAGCTGTTTACGGGATAAATAATTGTTACTAGGCCAAGAGTCTATACATTTTAAAACAATGTTCACATCCCATAACACAGAATATTTGGCCTGAGGGGGATTAGAGAGCCGAATACCTCTCAGTAACTTACAAACTAGGGGATGTTCACCCACTGGTTTACCATCAATATGCTTATGACCTGCAGAGATGGCTGATCTAAAATTATTAATAGTCCTATAAACCAGACCTGAGGATGCTAATTTAGCCCAAAAATTGAGAATCAGTTCAATACTTGACTCCAGGGGATTGCTACCCCTACCATTGCACCAACTATCCCATCTGCGCCATGCAGATGCATATCTCTTGTGAGTGCCAGAGGCCCAAGCTTGTTTGATAAAGTTCTCAGCTTGTCGCGAAAGGCCTGGGGTTTTCCATCTAGCCCTGAAACCATCCATGCCATCAACATCAGATTCCCTGATAAAATCAGTGGATGTTGAAGGCCCTCCAGACTCAATAAAAGATTCTGAAGAGAAGGAATGAGCAACGGGAGAGCACAAGCTAATTGAAGTGCAATAGGGAACCAAGGCTGAGACCTCAACAATGGTGTCACCAAAACCAGATCTGTTTCCTGTCTCCGAACTTGAGACAGGATCCTGGGAATCAGCAGAAAAGGAGGGAAAGCATAACCCTGAAAGGGGAACCAATTCTGCAGAAAGGCATCTGCCGCTAGGGCCAGAGGATCCGGGCACCAGCTGAAGAATTTCAGAATCTGAGCATTGAGGCGTGACGCAAAAAGATCTACCAACGCAAGGGCCCCATTCCTGGACTATCTGTTGGAAAATAATCAGATCCAGTTTCCAATCGCTGGGGTCCGTCAGGTATCTGGAGTTCCAGTCTGCAATAGTGTTCTGGACTCCCAGTAAGTATTCCGCTAGTACCACCAACGATGACTCAAACAATAATGCCAAAACTCCTTGGCTATCTCCGCTAGAACCCTGGATTTTGTTCCCCCAAGCTTGTTGACATAATGCACTGCCGAGATGTTGTCCATCCTCAGAAGAATACAGCAGTCTGTATTGAGGGGGGACAGGCTCTTTATAGCAAAAGAACCCGCCAGGAGTTCCAAGCAATTGATGTGGAGATTTTTCTCCGTCATTGAACAGCGACCCCCGGTCACTAAATACCCACAGCGGACTCCCCATCCCCACTGACTGGCGTCTGATTCTATCACCACTTCTGGGTGAGACCCGAATATGGCTCTGCCATTCTATGTCTCCATGTGGTGAAGCCACCACTGAATCTCTTCCTTGACCTCTGTGGTTAAAGGAATCAAAGCCAAGTAGCTCAGACCCTGTCTTAAGTGTTTGATCTTCAATCTGTTTAGAGCTCGATAGTGCAGAGGAGATGGAAAGATTGCCTGAATGGAAGAGGCCAATAGACCTGCCATTCGACCAATGTTCCTTAGAGAAATAGTCAGACTGGCTAAAGCTGATCTTAATTCCCTCTTGATATTGCGAATCTTTAAGGAGGGAAGAATCAGCTGTGATTGTATTGAATCGATCTTGAAGCCCAAAAACTCGATCACTTGAGTTGAATTCAACAATGACTTCTGCGCATTGATAAGGAAACCCAAATCCTCTAATAAACTGATTGTCCAGTTCAAATGCATCCGCAGAGACAGGGAATCCTGAGCCATCACTAAGATGTCGTCCAAATAAATGATTAGTTGTACCCCCTTGGTTCTCAACCATTCCACAACTGGTCTCAACAATTTTGTGAAGCACCAAGGGGCCGAGGATAGGCCGAACGGCAAGGCTGTGAATTCCAAACAATGGCCGTTCCAATGAAATTTGAGAAATCTCCTGTGAGGGGGAAAGACTGGAAATCATAGGTACGCATCTTTTAGATCCAGACGGACCATCCAGTCCCCTTCTAACAGGATATCCCTCAACATGTGGATCCCCTCCATCTTGAAGTGTCTGTACACAATCCAAGAATTGAAATCTTTTAGATTTAGGACTAGACAATGACCCCCTCCTTTCTTGTCTACCACAAAAATGGGATTGCAAAATCCAGAGGGGTGAGGAGCTGAGAAAACTACTGCTCCTTTGTCTAATAATGCTTGTACCTCTGCATCTATAAACATCTGATTTGTGCGGGAAAAACTCATTTGAACAGGGGGATACAGTTGAATCGGAGTGCTGATAAACTCCAGATGGAAACCTGACACCGTCTGAAGAATCCAAGGATCCCCAGAGATTTTTCTCCAGTTGTCTAAAAACAAACCCACTCTTCCCCCGAGAATAACCTGAGAATGATGAATAATTCTTACCAGTGGAGGCTGATTCTTGTAGTGCTCCTTGCTGACCTCTGCGATGTCCCCTGCGGAATCTGGGTCTACCTCCTCTGGAGTGAGTGGGATAGAAAGTGGCTTCGGATTGGTATCCGTACCAGTTACCTCTTCCTCTAGGGTAATAGTTTTGGGGACTACCAAAAGAGCCCCGGCCGGGCATTCGTCCGCCATAACGCCCGGCCCTGACAAAAAGGCCTCGCTTAAAAACTTTTTAAAGGACATTTGCGCCTTGTCCAAGGTGGATAAAGTGGAACAGAATTGCGCCAACTCCTTAATGAAAGAAGAGCAAAAAAGAAGACCTTCTGCTGCTGGTCCTGTTTCTGAGGAAGCTAAATCAACTGGTTAGGATCCATACGCATTAGTATGGACTTCCTGTGCTCAGCTGAAAGTGCACAGTTGGCATTACCTAACTGGCACACGGCTCTCTGAGCCCAGCCCATCAAGACATCCATGTCAACAGGGATGCCCGATTCCTTAGAAACAACGGCCAAATCTAAAATTTTTGTTAATGGGCCTGACAAATCGAGAAGTTTGTCATGACAAAGGTGCCATGATCTATCCAGACCTTTTTTAGGATCCTTCGCAAATTTCTTCAGGACGGTAACCATTGTAGGGTCAATTTACGGAGTGACTGCAACTTTATTATCCAAATCTGGTCTAGGGCATTTCGCCCTGAGGCGAGAGCGAACCTCTTTATCAAAACGTCTTCTTAAGTTAGCGTGGACATATTGCGCAACTTCCGAAGACGGAAGCCAATTTGACGACCTAGGGTGCATGATCTCTGAAGGGTCGAAGTCTGACAACTGAAGGGGGGTGGATTGTTTTTTTGCTCTCTTGCTGGGAGCTGGAGTATTTAAGTCATCTGAATCCTGATCTGTAGAGTCCCTATCTGAAGAGGAGGAATTATCCATAGTGCTATAGTTATGTTCAGCTATTCGTTTCTTGCGCAGTTTTTCAAACACATCCACATGCAACTCCCCAGAGGGATCATCACTTTCAGGATTCTTTGTTTTAGCCTTAGATTTAGAGGATACCTTAGGATTATTCCCATATGGGACAGATGATGTTTTATCAGACATCCAGCCTTGAGAGTGAGCGTATTCTAACAATAGTCCAGAAAAAGGTCCTAGTGCTCTCACCAAGGCATCATTTACCGACTGCTGAACTCTAGTGTCTGGCGCTTCCACTAGATTAACTTCTAACTGGTTATCTGTATCTTCAGGATAATATCCTGTATATTGGTCACTCAATTGAGCCATAATATTCAATTATATCATCTAAATATGTTATCATACCAAGAAAAGGGGGAGTGAAAGAACCCCTTACAGGCACAAAATGAATTAAAGAAGAAAGCCCTTAGTAGTATGTGGAGGGAGCCACCTGTTACACACTCTAGGCAGTGCCTGATTTAGATTTTACAACCCAGATATCGAATAATCTGGGCATCAGGGAGTCACTTTTATAGTCTGCCACTCAGGCACCAGTAACTGTCAGAGTGCGCTTGAATTTACAAGCTAATCTCCACAAAGAACTTGGGAAAAGAGATCGGCTCGTAAAATCGCGCGTATCTGACGAAACGTGCTGCCACAGAAGACAGACTACATGCAAGGCACGTACAGTGCCCCCGCTCCCGCTCCACGGCAAAGATTGATGAAGGGCACAAGAGGTCGGCAAGGCGCCGAAAATGATAAAAGAAGCAAACGAAGTGAGCGGAATCTCGTCGCTATAATACAAACATTAAAACTATACAAAAATCACAATCGTATAAGAGTAAACATAAATGGCACTTATCGGCTGTGAAGCAGCAAAGAAAGAGGATATGACGTTGAAGGTTATGGCTATTATGGACTAAGGTCACGGTCGGTGATTGGAGCATGTGATTTTGGGTTTAGAGCATCATGGGATATGTAGTTTTTTGTTTAATGTTATTTGATTGGCTGCTGTTTGGGTCAGTAAAGAAAGAGATAGCATAATCTGAGCCTCCGGTCCTGACATAGAATTTTCTTTTCCAATAACAAACTCCCAAAGCACGAGTTTGTTTTTGGAAAAGTAATAACTAATGTCCCCTATACCACTGGAGTTGTTCCCATGGTGTGAGGGTCATATTATTATTTTTATTGTCCTTCACTGCTTGGATATTCCTGGTGGTGACAGACAGCAAAAAAAAAAATCCGACTGCCCACTCTAAATAGGGCGGGTGGTCAGATGGCTTACCCCCAACGACCTGTACTCCATTAGGCCATTGGAGGAAGGTTTAAGCCGCTGGAGGAAGGTTTACACCGCCAGAGTAAATTTTACTCTATCTGCATAAACCTGGCAGTCCATCCAATTCAAAATAGGGCTTGTTGACTTAGAGTGTGGTGGGCAGGGCACTCCTTTACCGTTGCAACAGGGTACCTGTCTGTCAAATTCTAAATTGGGTTCACTGCTTTTGCTCTGCCTTCTAACTGCTGAAATAAGTTGTATACTTGATATGCTAGTTGGGGAGAGTCATTAAACATTTCTCCACGAACCGTGCAAATAGTTTGAAGCAGCATAGTCCACAACAACAAAAATTGTTGTAAAGCTCTCTGAATTTATTGAAGTGAAAAAAAAACATGTACACATAAACAAAGTTGTCACGTATAAAAAAAACAAGATATGGAGTTTGTAATAAGAAATCCTTCATTGAATGTCTTCTCTATGATGATGAATCTTGAAATAAACATGTAGTTCCCTGTACTGAAAAGTGTCTTACCAAACTCATATGGTCTTATGTTCCTGTTTGCAATGAAGTGCTAACCTTTTCAAATAATGCTATCAATTCTCATAATTATGGCCTGACTCCAGTGGAACAGTAAATGCAAATGAGATGTGTCTTGAAAGCAGCAGCAGTATTGGCTATGACTTCAGAAAAACCCACTCAAAATGAGTGAATAGCGGCATGAATTATTTGATTTATGTGGTATGAACCGTGCCATTATACAAAACAACAAGGACTGACATCATCTCAAGGTCATTTGGCAATCATTTATTGTTTTTATAAATGCATTGGGAAGATGACTACCCTTTGACCAAAAAACTTGATTCACAATAGTTATTTTTTCAGCATCCACTAATTTTGTCAACTCTGAAACTTTGGTTGCTGGCCCTATAGCTAATCCCTCAGAGATTAATCTAATACAACATTGTCCCCAAAGCAATCCTGCACCTGGAATTCAAAGCAAACACTCTGTCCTGTATCTTCTATAGATTAATCTATTTTGATAGAGGCTACATTTAAAATTCAAATATCTATTGTCAGCCAGTCTGGGTTGTGCTGCATACCTTTTTCGTTCCCATTGCTATTCTCAAATATAATTCTAGGGTTTGCCTCTCCTGTGTGGAACAAAATCCAAAGTATGTGATAGATGTGCTCTTTTTGTCAATGTCTAAACTTTGTGCTATATTTATATTGCTAATTCACCTAAACGTTCCCTTTTGATTAGAGCTGCATTTACAGAGTGTCCAAATGCTCTAGCTAGATAATTGATGAGATATTAAGCAGAATAGATTTACATCCTGGGAACACATTCACCCTCAGTCACGCTCTCAAATCTGTTAATCCAACCTACTGTCATGGGGATCTTGGTGGCTCACCCACTATTTTATGATTATGACATCCAACTATCACTCTAAAGTGAGGGTTTGGTATTGATAAATCTGGCCAATAGTTTAAAACATCTGAGACTCTCTTAAATTAAGTATGAGAGACATCTGGTTACTTTTATTTTAGTATGATCTACCCCAGAATGTGTATAAATTAGGGTAGTTCAGGACCTGAAGGAAAACCAGTCCCTCCTTGTTGTAACTCTCTCTGACTCTCAATCTGTCTAGATTATGACTTTCAAACACAGTTTTAAATTAGCACCTGCTTCACCATTCTCTAATGTCATCACAGCCACTCTGCAGCACTGGCACTCCCTAGAATAAAACTGATGTGGCACAACAAACAGAGCTGCCAAGTTTGGAAATGGGAAACCAAGTTTGAGTCCTGACATCAACTCAACAACCTATGATTTTGGCCGAATTACTTAAACTGCCTGTGCCTTAAACAAATTAATCATGTAATGTAATATGGTGTTCATTTTTTTTACAAGTGTTTTTTAATTGACATTTTTCATTTTACACATACATACAATCCCAGCAATCTCAAGTGAGGAACACCCAGCCTCCAAGCTGCTCAAAGGGAACAATCCATGTACAACTTGGGGGCTCCATTGGTGGTTTCAACAACAATATCACAATACTATTTTTCTGACATTGGTTACATCCTCTGCCCTGTGTAGTAGATGCCCCCATTGCAGTCGGTCTAATGTCCTTATGCAGTAATTATCTAGAACCTTGTGTAGTGACAGTGTAAAAGAACACCCTACTAGGGCATAAACTAGTAAACCGTATTTCTGTAGAGGCAACAGAGCATCATCTGAAGTTTCATTGACCATGTCTTGGTATACTACATAGCTGTTTGTGGGGACAAGGTGTGGGATTGGATGGCCTGCGGTAGGATGTTTTATTTGCCTCCACAGACTTAGGTCAGGGGAGAGCGGGAATGGGGAGTCAAGGACAGTAGGCGACAGGGGCCAGAGGATATATGCTGCAGGAACGTAGCAAGTGGATGGGGGCTACTAGACCATGTTATGCTTTTCCTATGTACCAAAGTGGCTTTGGAATCCCTCATGGGTGCCTATAGTCTGTCTTAGCAGTCAGTGTTTCTAGGTATGTGTCCCTGGGGTCCCTCTGTGGTGGGTCCCACTGCTAGCTCAGAAGTGAGCTCCACATCACTAGTGGGTGCCAAAACACTACCTCTGCCTTCTCCCACTTAAGCAGTTCCTGCAACCATGACTGTATAAATGGGGCATCCAAGGATTGCTTGATAGATCTATAAATGTTATGGTATATTTGTTCTTAGGAGTACACGTGTTAATCCCCTGTATGCACCACCACCATTTCCCAGAAGTGATGGCAATCTGGTGAAAATGCAATAATACCCTGAGTGAAAGCACACATACAATTCACACAGACAGAACCAGATGAAATACACATACAACATATAACAATCAGGCATACCTTTCTGGTAAAGGACCCTAAGGATCAGGTCTGCAAAACAGATTCCAGAAACAAATCATCTGATCGGGGCTGAAAAATGAAAGTAGGTGAACAATTTACTCAAGCATTCACAGTAGTAGGGAGCAGGTTCTAGAGACATGAATGATTTGGTTGACAGATTAAAGATGCTGGTCAAAGATAAAACCCAAATTCCTGGAAAAGAAAACTGGGAATGGGAAGATTTCCCAGTTCTACCAGCTCCCAGGAAGGAAACTACAGAGGTGTTTCTCTGCTTTATTTCCATTATGTTTACACCAGTGAGTGTTCATCTAATCAGCAAAAGAGTTCATGACACAAGAGAAATTGGTTGGGACCTGTATGCGATAATTATGTGAGTGTCATCCACGTAGGAAATCATGTCAAGTTCAAATGAACAAAAAAACATAGCCAGCAGGGTAATGTAAATATGTCAGGACTGAGGGAAGATCCCTGTGCAGTGTGACAAGTGAGAGAAACTGCATCTGATTTGAAGATGGTAGAAAGGCAGCCTGTATTCTCCTGCAGAGTAGGGAGTAAATTGATGTAAATGCCACATTACAAATTCCAAGGAGAAATAGGACTTTGATCAAGGTGGGAAGAGATATGGTATCACATGCTTCTGCCAGAACAAGTATTACCAGAGCAGCAGACTATCCTTGAATAGAATAGAGCTCATAACAGTGTTGTAAAACTGCTAAAAACCAGATTGGACGTAGTCCAAGAAACCACTGTCTTCAAGACATAGCAAAAGTTGTTTATTTATTGCCTTTTCAATTATTTTAATGGGAAATGGCAAGGGTGAGAAAAGACAATAAGTGGATATGATTTTGGGGTAAGAGGAAATTGTTTGGAGATACAGACCCACATGTGTCTTCCTCTAATCTTCTGGCACTGTTATCAAGGAGATGAGATATTGCTTAGGTTACCATAGGGACAGGTCCTTTTTCCTCTGACATAAGGGACACTATACTGGGTCTATAAGGGTCGGGGGAGAGCCTTACTTGCTGTCATTATTGAGGAGTAATTGAACTTTTGACAGACAGCTGTAGATACAGCCTCCTTTCATAGATTCCATAATGGAGGCCAGAGATAGTTCAGGAGGGACATTTTTCTGCATTATGGCTGTTGGACTTGGCCCTTTCTCCAGAGTCATCCCCAAATTTGTTGCCTTCATCCTGCTGTTTTCTGAATCCATTTGTACTAGTTTTAAAATTCTGCGGACTATACTAATGCTAACCTATTCTAAAGTGCTTGTGCTCACTCCGAAAACCATGGTAGGACTAGTTTACCCCATAATGGCCTATTTAATTAAATTGTAAGTCCATGGTAAAGTGGCACTACATGTGCCCAGGGCCTGTAAATTAAAAGCTATGAATGGTCCTGCAGCACTGATTGTGCCGCCTACCTAAGTCGCCCTTTAAGCATGTCTCAGGCAAGCCATTGCAGCCTGTGTGTGCAGTTTTAAAGCTGCCATTTTGATTTGTCAAAATAAACCTTTTGCCAGGCCTAAACCTTCCTTTCAATACCTATAAGCCACCACTAGTGTAGGCCCTGAACAGCCCAGAGGGCAGGGTGCACTTTACGTCAAAAGTAGTACATGTACTTTTAAATGTTACATGTCCTGGTAGTGAAAAACTAATAAGGATGTTTTTCATTACCGCAAGGCCTACCCCTCCCAAAGGATAACATTGGAGTTACCTTATTACATTTGATACGCTGTAACTTCCAATTGGGAACCGGTATAAACAATGAGTTTGGTGTCTAAAAAATTGTAATTAAAAGCCCTCCTTAAAGGTAAATTTGGATTTTTAATCACAATTCTGACAGTGTCACTTTTAGAAAGTTGCATTTTCTTGTCTTAACTATTTGGTGTCTGCTGCCTAATCCTGGGTCACATGACTAATGGTAGCCGGCACTTGGGGCCATATTTATACTTTTTGACGCAAAATTGCGCTAACGCAATTTTGCGTAAAAAAAATTTGTGCCGTCTAACGCCATTTGGATGCGCCATGCGGGCGTCAAATTTATACTTTGACATACGGCGGCGCAACCAACAGGTGGGAGTCATTATTTCGTGACGCACACAGCGTCGGTCTGTCGTAAAGGAAACCAACGTAAATGCGACGCACATCACTGTGGGTCGATTTACGACAGCGCAATCGTGAAAACGCCGTTTTTTTTCACACAATTGCGTCACATTTTTGCGCGAAAACTGCCCTTTCAGGAGAGGAGACCCAAAATGGATCCTAGATGCCCCAACAGACCCCAGGAGGATGAGAGCAGACCAGGAACCAGCCAGGAGGAAGCATACAGGACCCAGGACATTTAAAAAAAAAAAAAGAAAGTGTCGCTTCAGTGCAGAGGAGCAGGAAATCCTGGTGAAAGAGGTGACGGAACACCAGCACCAACTTTTCATCAACTCCAAATTGCCACTCAGTAGGAGAGAGGCCATCTGGAAACAAATTGTGGACAAGATTAACAGTGTGGCTGAAGAACGCCGGACAGTCACCAAGTGTAAGAAACGCTGGCATGACTGCAAACGTAGGACCAAAGAGAAAATGGCCAGGAACAGGAAGGCAGCAATGCAGACTGGAGGGGTGAGTCCAGCACAACAGGAGGCCCTGGACCACATGGAGGAGATGGTCGCAGCCGTCATCCCGGAGGAGATCGTCACAGGGATTCAAGGACTGGACAGCGCAGACTACCACGACACTACGCACATGCAGGGTAAGTCGCATGGGGAATCATAATACAATAATGGGGACTGTAAGCAGGGGGGGATACCTACTACACAATGCATGTAAGTCAGCACATATATGAAGTGGCATGGGGAAAGGGGCACGGCAGGGGGGCATGCCCAGTACTGACCGAAGCTGGGGCACGACAAAATACAGCAACCACAACAGTCCCACGGGGACATCCTGTAATTACAACAAGAGAGCCAAGGGAAAGCAGTGACAGGTGGGAAGGACACTACCTCAAATCCACATCCAGGCACTTGTATTGCAAAATCTATTCTACATCAACTAGGTCCCTATCTGTAATGCAGTAGCAAATACAACAACTGTAACTTAACTGCAAACACAGTTGACAATAACACCTCTCATCTCTGTGCAGCTATACTACCAAATGGCAGAAACCCCACCCTGGAACATACATACCTAAATTAGGGGGTGAGGGTGACATCTGCAATTACTCCTAGATATAAGACAAAGGTACCAGTACACTCAAATGCCGAATGTCCATAACTGACACATACATAAGCCTAAGTAAACAGCAATAGGAGCCACACAGCACTAACGATACACACATACTGCATACGTCAGGGTCCCTCACGTGCCTGGCTAACAAGGCTACATCACTAATGTCATACTGCTCAGACAACAACATTGAGGAGGGGACACAGGCAACTGGTCACTGAAACACACCTGCAAAGTCGGACAAACAAATAGGACCTTCATACGATAAACAGGCCAATCCAATTCAAAACACATCACCCAACATCATCTCAAAACATCAAGAATGTTTACATCCATACCACATCCTAACATTGACATGCATAGGTAATGCCACGTTACATGTACAGATCATGCAATGTGAATAAAAAGTGTACGGGGCAGAGCCTGAGAGGCAAGTGTGCTGGCAGGGCAGTCACAACACCCACAGTCAGTCAAAGTGTAGTGTGGCAAGTGAAACGTATACTTTGCGCATTAGCCTCAGGCTGGAGGCCTTTGTGCATCTTACCCTGAATGTACTTATACTCATTTGCTCACATCTAAGTGCCTCAGAGCAATTTGCACTAAATGATTCTCATTGCCCTTCCTATCAGTTAATGTAGCAAATAGTCAGTCCTAAGGTGTTGTCAATTAGTCAAATCACACTGTTTTGCCTACTTCTGCACTGGAGTTTGCCAGAACATATTCACTCTGTGCCCCAGTCAAGGATACCGTCTGGTACGTTGCTGATAGATGTGGTAGGGGTCAAGGTTTGGCATTCCTGCTTAGGGAAACTTTGTCATCACCATGACATATGTATTTTACATTCACTCCCTTGTCCCAAGACACGCATGGGGGAGTTTCCAAACAGAAAATAACAACTAGATGCTGCCTGCCTTGCTGCTGATGCACAACCAGATCCTAGCCCATTCCTCTGATATGAGGGATGATGTCTCCCCTGTGATTCTGACAGGCAACCTCCAAACTTAACAAGCTGTGCTATACATAGAACATGCAGGGGGAGAGTAGAAACAGTTAGGCACCATGAAAGCTGTGTACTAATGTATTACTCTCCTGCGGACTATTTCAATTCTAACAGTGTGTATTGTTTGTGTAAATGGGGCTCACACCTAAATTCCTACAAGTCAGTTGTACAATGAAACTTCATATCAAACTAATACTGTCTATGTCATTTGTGTATGGGAACCTACCGGAAAAGATACAAATGTGTAGGACCTGATTGACCACCACTTCCCTGAGAAGTTCCAAAGATGTCATGCGCTCGGATGTCTAAACATTCCTTTGATGTGGGAGACCAGAGGCACTGCTAGTTAGTCTTAGCTAAATTGAATATCTGGGTGACAGAGTTACTTTCAAGTGGGTGGTCAAACTTAGTCCCCCACACCATTAGCTATCCTGCTGCCTAGAAAGCCAAGAATCACATGTTGGATAATGAGAGCCCACCCTACAAAATGTCCCTCCATAACAATAGTGAAACACCGAGTGAGGAGTAGGAGAAAAAAACACCTATTCCTAAATAATTACAAAGCAACACCTAGAGGCGACCTGGCAGACATGTCTGAAAGATCCATATCAAACATGTGACACACAGGTGGGCCATAGGCCTACAACAATGCCCTATGACGGACAGCAGATACCTAGACAAACACAGAGTACAATGTTAAGGCATCCAAAGGCTTGTATCTTACTGCAAAATTGTCACAACACAGACACACTAATTGTACCCTGTTTCATTGCAGAGGAACACGGATCTCCTGCTGATCTGCCTGTCCATGAGTTCCCTGATGACATGGATGACGACACCATCAACCTCCCACAAGAGACCATTGACATGGTCCTTGAAAGCCTCCAAACCCCACCTTCAGTCACAAGGAGGAGCACAGAAGAAGCAGCCACCACAGGAGAACCACCCGCCACCCCAATTGTAAGACCTGCCAGCTCCAACACAGCTGAGGACTCTGACGACACTGGCACCAGCTTCGAAAGAACTGTCGTTGGGGTCCAGCGGGAGCTGGCCAAGGAGGTGCGGGTGGGGATGCAAAATATGGCAGCCAGCCTTGAGGGGGTGCGTTCGTGCATGTTGTCAACTGCTGATCAGGCAGCTGCAATGCAAGCCAGAAATTTTCTCTTGGAGGACATTTCAAAAACACTGAAGTAAATTGGCACAGCTGTCATCCAGTTGACACAACAACTCAAACTGCAAGCCACTCAACGTGTGCACGAATGCAACATAGAACCCCTCAGGGCCGACCTGGCTGCCTACCATCGGGATGTGGCTGCCATTCTGAAAAACCAGCAGGCCCTCCTTGCTGCAGTACTGCCCTTCCTTACTCAACAGGGATCAGCACCCGGGATGTCTGCCTCCATGTCTTCTAACACTGAGGTGTGTGTTGCCCCTTCACAACCAACAACAACAAGGACACACCAGGCAACACACACATCAGAAGAAGAAGACATGGAACAGATAACATTCACACGCAAGAGTACCCGGAAGCCCTAGTCCCTGCACCATGCCCTACTCTGACCAAGGTCCTACGTTTTGACACATGCCAGTCTCACTACAACTAACCTCAATGACTGTTCGGCAATCCACTGTATGACTTGTCCACCTTGCCAGTGAATGTTTCTCTCCTACCATTTGGCATTTCATGTTCCTCTGCACTGTCTGTGACATCACCCCAGCATGTCAGGAGCATCATCCACACCCCTTCTGTAGGATCACCATGTAATAATGCACCAGAAAGGAGTCAGCAAACATGGTGAATGGACATTTTGCACAACACCACTTATAAATAAATATCACTTGCACACCTATTGTGTCTCTGTGTCATTTCAAAATTCAACTGTGCAGTAAATAACTCCAAAGTGGCTGTGTGGAAACCATGTCCATTCTCTATACTACTGTCCTGATTTCATGTATACTGAATCATCTGTGCAGTGGCCAGGATTGCATCATAGCTTTACTATACTGAGGAAAATAACTGATGAAGGGACTAAGCACACACAATCATGCTGTGTTGGACAGAATGATGCACCATCTATAGCTATTCTACACAACTAATGGTGGCTGAGAAATGTAGGCACCATGCAATACTAAAATTTGAAATTATGCTGTAGAATGAAAGGAATGATAAACAAATTACACTGCATCAATCACCCTTACGGCGTATACTTCCATGAAGGAAAGTCATGCTGAATCAGTACACACATGATGTAGGTCAGCAATGATAGCAACAAGACAAGAGTGTGAACAAATCATCATCTATAAAGCTCTCCCTGAACTTCACAATGCTGTCCGACCTATCTATTTACCTACAATAACAAGTCTGGAAGCACTCTTTGTGAAGTAGGATACATACCAACCCCAAACCTTGATGATCAATGCACACTACCAATGGTGGCTCTCCAACATGGTGGATACTTACCAAGTTAGCACACGGGTAACTGGCATGTTAAACCTCATAAGCCTGGGGAAAGGGAGCATGGAACACAAATGTCATACTTAACATTTCTGCTACACTGATGTCAAGGCCATAAAAAGGTAGCACCTAACGCATCAGGTAAAGGGTTAACAAATTTTTTATTTAAAAGTTGTAATAAAAGAGGCAACTAAGGGAAAGGTAAACCTACACTAATCTAACCTGACTACTACTAACCCACAACTGTCCCTAACTAACCTAAGCTAAACTTACTCTACACATGTAACGAAACGATCTAAACATCAACCCCCCACCCACCATTAAGAGACAAGACACATGCAGGACAACACTTACTAACCTACACACATACTATACTATCCTAAACAAACATATATTTTTTTGTATTTTCTTTTTTTTATATTTATATATATATATATATATATATATTTTTATTAAACAGGAATCCCAACATTGCCCCCCACCCACCCACCCACACAAAAATATTAGATAGAAAGTATAAGGACCCCCCACCCTCTTACCTAACACTAACTAAGCTAATTACCTATACTTATCCTATAATTAACCCCCCAAACCCAACTAACAGTATGAAAAGAGGAAAGAGGGGAGAGGGGAGGGGTAAAAGTTCAGGAGGGCAAAATAACTAAAGATTTGCCCTCTGAAGTGTGCGCCGGATGGAGCGCACCTTCTTTTTAACCTCCGCCATGTCCTCCGTCAGGTTGTCCACCTTTTGAATTAACCTGTCCAGTTTCCTAGACAATGCCTGGAAGGCTGCAGGGTCAATTGGAGGGTCACTGCTGGTCTGCGTGCCGGTGGAGGTGGAGATTGTCGCTGGAGTGGAGTGGCCACGGGACAGCCCTGCTCCCAACACACGGCTGGGTCCAGGTCTTGAGGAAGATGGCTGGTCCGTCGCTGGGTCCCCTTGGGCAGACCTGGTGGTTGTAGGTGGCACCGTTGGTGGAGCCTGTGGTGTGGCATACCACGCCCCGGAGGCCCGATCGGAATTGTATCTGCGGGCCATCCTCCGATACCCACACAGCACCTGCAGGATGTGCCTGTACCTCATTGCCCTGTGCTCAAAATGGTTGCGCTCTGCGGCACTCAGGTTTGCAGCTGTGAAGAGAAAAGGGAAATATTGAGCATTGAATTTACAGTGGGTTGAATCCCACAATGGCTCATTTGTCCATTACTAGAAATATATTGTATGCAGCAATTGTTACAACATAGTTCACGGAAATGCTCAGAGGAAGTACATGTAAATCATGCATCCCTAAGGTCATATCACACCTAGCATATCCATGTCTCTACATGATGGATGACATCACCCTAAACTACTCATCCAAATCATACCTAAGGCATTTGACATTATGGCACCAGCTCTTCCGCATACTGACTTCAGTACATATGTCATTCTATGTGATTACACTCACACTCCTCACTCAATAGCATTTTTAATTAGTTGTGTGCTAAGATTGAACCCCTGGCCCAGAATCATGTGTCCACACTAGGTGTCAGATGTAGGAATTTAGAAAAATCAACTAGCAAATTGCAAAGCAGAACGGTGTCTCTGACACCGTCTGCGAGTCGCTATGGGGTCCCTAAAACCCACCTCATGAACATCAATGATGTGGGTTCCAAGTTGCCCCACCTTAGCAACATGGGCACTCATGGGGATGGTGGCCTGCTGGGACCAGCAGAACTCCATAGACGTGACTGTTTTTAAATTAAGCAAGTTATTTCTCCCCAAGTGTAGGCCGTTTACCGGAAAGAAAAATGAGCTGCAATTATTTTTAAATCACAACAATTGTACTTGGAAATTTTCACAGTAATTATTGGTCCCTTAGACCACTGGCTTTATTGCGCAGGATTCTTTTAGTCCACTCACAAAGGCTGAAGCTTTACAATGAGGACCCCTTCCAGTCAGCAAGGTGGTTACCATCCACTTCAAGTGGATGATAACAGCTACTCACTTTGCAACCACGTACTCGGTTGCAAATGGGATTGCCTACCACTGTGATTTGCAAGTAGGTCTGGTAAAACCCTTCATTATATCAATTTTGAAAAGCATTTTACTCATATGTACATGACCACCAAAGACATTTTGCATTAGGAAACAGACGTTTGCAAATCCCACACAGATATTTATGCCATTTGCAACGTGTAGACATTTTTCTCACTCTGGCCCAAGGTACTAACTCAAGTCACAAAAGGTGTTAAGTACGTGTAACATACTGGTTGCTACAGTCCTAGGTACCCTGTTTCACAGTAACATCCCAGTCTTTGTGGGTGGTGTGGGAAGAACAACCAACAATCCCATGTTCAATGCACACCCAGGAGTGTACAGAAAGTGCAACAATTATGTGCCTTCACACACAACACCTATGAAGGGCTAGCAACACGTTGTAGTCAGCCCAACCTTGTCACATCCCAGGTCCACACATGTCAAAATGTTATGACTTAGCCCAACATAACATACTATTAGTGAGGCATGTTTAACAACACACACAGGGGAGGTAGTACACCCATTCACATGATTCAACTGAACACCTAGGGCATTGCACTCAAGTCACACACACTTCGAGTTCACCTTGTGGAAGTACATGCCCATGGAAGATCCAACCTACAGTGTACACAGTCCATCCTCAACTAGGAAGAAGCACTTGTCATCAATGCCATGTGCCTAAGCTATCTGGGAGACTGTCAGTCTGATATGCAGACTCAGTTCATGGCAAGTCCCTGACCAAATCTAACATTGACCAGTCTATTCGAAATGAGTCATACCATTCCCAATTGCCGCCATAATTGAATGGGCTACAGCCCCTCAATCTGAGAGATGACTACGTATTGCTTTGCAGAAACATAATTCTAATTTGATATCACACTAAAAGAACAAAGCCAATGAACGGCCAGCACATCAAATCATGAATTCTCTTGAACACACAGTAATCCATCATGCGTCATTACCAAACAATGTAAATAGCACTCAGGCGACACTCACTGTAGGTATCGGGGTCGTCAAAATGGGCCACCTCTCCCACGGTGTATGGGGCTGGTCCATCTGTAAAGCATGAAACAAAGATTATACTCAGACTGGGTGAACGGACAAAAGATTTCTGTTACAATGACACTGTGTGAAAATGACATGGTAATGATAGACTTTCACACATGCTCATCCTGCATGGATCACTTTGTATTCAACATTAACATTGGATGAGTCTCCTGCTCCAGTGTCACACCCTACTACACTCATGCAGTGGTCAGGACAGTCAGGTGTCGTCCAAGTTAATCCTCCATTAGTATGCCCCAACAATAATGTTATCCATACATCTCAGCATGTGCATCCCCGAGAGACATTCCAAAACTGGTTCCATGAGGACTGCATGACCACTCACAATTAAACAGGCTATTTGGACAGGGTCAACAGACAGCAACCAGACACACATGTGACATATGTGTGAACAACATGACTAACTTCATGTGACGTGACGGCAACACACATGTATAGCATCATCATGTGTTTCCAATTTTCTGTCTAGCTATGGCGTCTGCATCTGTAGGTATGTTGTTTCTACATGACGTACTCACTGGCCATTATGACCAGTGGAGTACAAATGGAGCCGTTCACGTGTTGCTTTTCTGACACAAAGGCAACACTACATTACATGCAGCTACAGGCATCTGGTATGTGTTGCAAAAATGATCCATCGGACTGGTAGCATAGGTCTTCATACACATTCTGCAACAAATACACATTAGGACACATATGTATACCTTTGTAGCGCAGCATGTGAAACATTTTGGGACGCAGAGAGGGGGCGACTTAGCATAATACAAATAGATGTTGAATTTATAAAGCTGTCATTGCGTGTACATGTGTTGCAAGAATGGGGATTAATGTGTATAACCATGGGCCTAGGTTTCCCTGGCATTACACACACTCAGCTACTTATTTTGCAGATTCGCTAACAATCATCACATGTTCACACACCGATTTCTGTCATTCCCATGTAATTGTTTTTTACTCACCAACATGGCCACCAATCTGGAGTCCCAGGTGGTCCAGCAGGTCCTGTTCCCTGGTGATCAGATCTGCCCAGCGGTGCTTGAGTTGGTGTACATTCCTGAGACTCCCATAGACCCGGACCAGGTGATGGCGCACCTTCTCCCACCGGATTTTCCTGGCCTCCGTGTGATACCTCTGTATCACACGGCCCCCAGCTTCCAGCATTAGTGGGAGGAAATGGCTTACGAGCCATATGAACCCCCCCAATTCGTCTTCCCCCATCCTGGACAGGCGAGGCCTACCTGACATATTGAGAGGGATAAGAATGTACCAACAAAATATAAAATATAAAGGGGGAAATGGGGAAATGGGGAAAGGTAGAGGTGTGAAAGAAAAAGGAGAAGTAGAAAAATAGCCCAACTAACCCCCCAAACTATGCTACCCACAACAGACTCCCACAGACAATACAAACTATCAC
Source organism: Pleurodeles waltl (assembly GCF_031143425.1). Classification (NCBI taxonomy): domain Eukaryota; kingdom Metazoa; phylum Chordata; class Amphibia; order Caudata; family Salamandridae; genus Pleurodeles; species Pleurodeles waltl. The sequence continues at coordinate 696,911,661 of NC_090442.1, read as the reverse complement.
AGGTATAGACAAAATAACACTAAACAGACTGAGACAATGTGATACAACAATAATAGATTGACACTAAGACAAAATACAAGGCACACAGGACACTAGAGCAGTAAAACACATGACAACACCTTTCACACAACCACACAGTCTAGAGAAATCTGAGACTGCAAAGTGAAAGTGAAAGTTACCTCCCAGTACAGATTTTGTAAACAGGATATCCTAATACATCACTTCCTGCATAAAATGGCCGCCGTTTTTATTTTCCCGTTATGCGTCATATTTTCACGCATACACAGTTGTGCGTCAATTTTTTATGACGCATTACAGTGCACATGATGCGGAGTGAAAAAATATGAATATTAATAATTAATACTGTACATGAAATGACCAATATATTGTGCATGTAGCGTCAATTTCACCACGCATACATCATGGGCGTCGTTTTTTTTACACGTACAGTGGTGCACATGATGCGGAGTGAAAAAATATGATATGAATATTAATAATTAATACTGTACATGAAATGACCAACATATTGTGCATGTAGCGTCAATTTCACCACGCATACATCATGGGCGTCGTTTTTTTTACACGTACAGTGGTGCACATGATGCGGAGTGAAAAAATATGATATGAATATTAATAATTAATACTGTACATGAAATGACCAACATATTGTCCATGTAGCGTCAATTTCACCACGCATACATCATGGGCGTGTTTTTTTTTACACGTACAGTGGTGCACATGATGCGGAGTGAAAAAATATGATATGAATATTAATAATTAATACTGTACATGAAATTACCAACATATTGTGCGTGTAGCATCAATTTCACCACGCATACATCATGGGCGTGTTTTTTTTTACACGTACAGTGGTGCACATGATGCGGAGTGAAAAAATATGATATGAATATTAATAATTAATACTGTACATGAAATGACCAACATATTGTCCATGTAGCGTCAATTTCACCACGCATACATCATGGGCGTGTTTTTTTTTACACGTACAGTGGTGCACATGATGCGGAGTGAAAAAATATGATATGAATATTAATAATTAATACTGTACATGAAATGACCAACATATTGTCCATGTAGCGTCAATTTCACCACGCATACATCATGGGCGTGTTTTTTTTTACACGTACAGTAGTGCACATGATGCAGAGTCAAAAATATTGTGGATGTAAATAATAATTTGAAGGTGAAATATCAAGACACTTTTGGATACATTTGTATCTGACTCTGCATTGTGTGCACTCATGTACGTGAACAAATTATGACGGCCATGCTGTATGCGTAGAATATGGAGCAAATTTATCCAAATGTCTTCATGTGTTTAGCTTTGGAAAGGTGATTTGTCATGGTCAAACGGTGCGATGTGAGACACATTTGTGTTTGTATATGACAAATGTCCGTACTTTTATGTATAGACGGCCTTCACACTGTGATGTTTGGGATACGTTAACTAATGTATTGCCCATATTTGACAACATATTTGGTGTAATTGCTGATGGCTATTTTGAAATGATGTTTTTGATACCATTATGTATTCCGTCTCCAAAATGTCCCCACCTTTATGATGGGGATGCTTTTATCTGTAGTCCTAACAGGGAGTGGGAGGGTCACTTTCAGTTTTTATGGGGCTGACCATGTCCCATTATTATTTTGTGTTTCATATTTGTGTAGGACTTGTGACATGGAGGCCACACATGTGCCTTATGCATGTGTTTAGTTCACAAGTACATGATTCTTGTATGTTTTGGGGGTGGTAGAGGTGGAGTTAGGCCCCCAGCACCCTAGGATTTGACCATCCAGAATAGCTACTGTATCCATGGAGTATTTTTATCATATCCTGGCAAACCTGCAGCAGCGGGCGAATGTAAGGCCATATGGTATGAATGACTGTTGACCATTCATTCATCTCATTAGCCCATTTGACGTTTGCAGTAATGATGATTTGGAGCTAAGTTGCAACTTAAGTAAAAAAATTGTTCACAAGCTGTTGGCGCCTACGCACTCCTGCTGCGGTGTTAGGTTGTTCCCCCTCCTGTTGCAGGCCAGCATCCTCCTCATCATCATCCTCAGGCATGTCTGGGTCCGGTTCAAGGATGGGAATGTTCCTTTGTACACAAATATTGTGTAATATGGCACAAGTGAGTATGATTTTGCAGACCATCTCTGGGGAGTATAGTAGGCTTCCGCCAGTGATGTCAAGGCAGCGGAACCTTGACTTTAGGATCCCAAAGGTCCTCTCCACAATGCTGCGTGTCCTCTTGTGGGCGTCATTGTATGCCCGCTCAGCAGCAGTATTTGGGTTCCCATATGGTGTCATTAGCCAAGGCTGGATGCCATACCCCTGATCACCTGAAAGAGAAACACAGAATGGTATCAATTAGATATAGGAGGCACTGTTGTACGTATCTTTGATGGCAGTAGTTGTGTTGTGTTGTCTGTGACTATTTTGTGTACTAATGTGACAACCTATGGTTGTTGGTGGAAACTTTGGCATTGTTTTTTTGCCTTGGCTGAGCAAGTGTTTGTTGTCTAACTGTTTGTCAGCAGGATGTATTGGTTTCTCAAGTACAGTGTGCCCTCCCTTGCATTGTGACTTGTGACACAGGTGTCCGTGTGTCCTCACTGGGGGTGTGATGATAGTTCCATGCAGAGTTGAAACATGAAAGGGTATTAGAAACGTTCATATGAACATAGCCAGGCCATCCCATCCCTTAAAAGTTATGCATTGTATTAGTGTACAGGTTATTGTGAGACTTCCAATTTGCAAGGTGACATTTAGGCAACCACAGTCATGAATGTCTTCACACTAAGCTGTGGAGTAAATTCAAATGTGTGAGAGGTTCAATGGTGACTTGTGACACATGGCTAGTGATGTGTGTACCTCAGTGTGTTCCTGTCTAGGTGTTGCTATTGTGGTGTATGTGTTGTTTATCCTAGAGGGTTTCTGTGCAGTGAGTATATAAGTAGATTTTTGTCCTTACCAACAAGTAGTCCATTGCCATACCGTCCATCCTGGAAGTGTTGGTTGATGGTGGAGTGACGGAAGATGAACGCGTCATGTACACTCCCAGGATATTTAGCCACAATTTTGCTGATCAGTCCTTGGTGATCGACTATGGCCTGCACGTTGATGGAATGTGTGTGCTTCCTGTTGCGGTAGAGGTGTTCACTCGCAGCAGGTGGCACAAGGCGTACGTGTGTGCAGTCGATTGCACCAAGGACGTGCGGAAAGCCACTGATGGCGTAGAACCCCTGTTTGGTTTCCTGCTGCTTCTGCACTGTGTTAGGGAAGCAGATGTGGCGGGGTGTCAGTCCAATGATGGCATCCAGTACTTTAGGCAGGAATGCGGAGAAAGATGGTTGTGAGATTCCACCAACCAGGGCACCAGTTGTCTGAAACGAGCCACTTGCCAGCAGGTGAAGTACGGCAAGCAGCTTTGTTTCGGTTGGGATAGTGCGTGGAGTCACTAAAGTGGGGGCCAATTGCTGTTCAATATTTGTCAGCAGCTGCTGAATGGCCTGCCAGTTCAACCGGTACCTCTGGATGATGTCTCGTTCCCTGAGGCCATGCAGGGTTGTTCGTGGGGGGAATATCCTCTCCTGCCTTCTGCGCTGTCTTTGGGGTCCCTGCTGTTGTTGTTGTGGCTGCTGTTGTTGCTGCAGGGCTCTGCGTCTACGTGCACGTTGAAGAAAAAGCACCTCCATGTCTCCCTGTTGCTGCTCTGCTGCTCTGTTGTTTGTTCTGTGTGTTCTGATTAAGTACAGGTGTGTTTGCCCCATTTTAACGCCTGCCCTGACCCAGGCGTTAAAATTTCACGCTATTCGTGCTTTGCGCCATTTTTTTGCGCCGCCTGCCGCGCAGGAGTGATTTTTGCCCTGGAGCATAAATACCACGCACCGCTATGTGCGTCTGTTTTTGGACGGGAACGCCTACCCTGCATGTCATTAACGCAGGGCGGGGTGCCGCTTCCAAAAACTGGCGCACATAGCGCCATTTTCCTGGTGCGCCGGATCGGGCGTCAGGGTTTAAATATGGGGCAACGTTTGCGCTGAAAGTGCGTCAAAATTTTTGACGCACATTCGGCGCAAATGGAGTATAAATATGCCCCTTGGTCTTTGTATGTTGCCTACAGACAGTGAGACAAAGGGAAACTAGGTGCTGGCCGGATGGAACACTTTGAGTCACCTACCACACTTGCACAACACAAAGACTCTGCCTACGCACACTCAGAAATGATTTGTCACTAGTCTTTTGTTACTCCAGATAAGCAGGGGCCAGGACATGGAGGAAAGGAATGCCTGACACATCATGGGGGCTGGAAGCCTCTAGAAGCTTGCTCAACTTCAAAGTGTGCACCAGGTATAAATGTTGGACCTCACTCCCAACTCTTCAGTACACTTCTGGACCTGTGGGAGACTCTGCCAGAAAGAAGGCGTGCTGAGCTGCTGAAAGGACTGCCACTCTGTTTGACTTCTGGCCTGAAGGACTGCTGCCCTGCTGTGCAGAACTGCTGCCTGCTGCCGTTTTGCGCGGGTGAAAAGGAATGGACCTGCATCTGCTGAACCCATACTACCAGAGTGACTCCCAGGGCTAGTTATTTATCCTCCTGAATAGATTCTCTGGGCCAGAAAGCTCCAACAACTTTGAACCCAGCACCTGGATTCTGCCATCTGTGAGTCCGACCCTGCCAAATGGTGCCTTCCCAGTCCTAGAACCTTGGAAGTTGGCCTAAAGCTGTTCAGTCAGCTCGTCTGCTGCCACCCAGCAGAACGGATGCATCTCCTCTGCTGCATAGCACCACCCCAAGCAGAACTGACACTTACCCTCTGTTGTGTGGACTTTCCTGGTGCAAAGACTTTGCATTGCTTTCACAGCCTGCAACCTCATGAGAACCACCACTGCACAATGCATTCCTGATACAGACCCTCACATTGTAAGCCTCTTGCTGATAGAAGCCTCAATGATGACAGAGGATTCCGCATCGCAATCCCTGCATCTTCTTCGGAACCAGCCAGTGTGCAATGCATCCTCAACGCAGGAATTCACATCACAAGTCGTTTCGTTGACACCTTCCTTAACAGGGCCTTGCATGACAGCCACACAGCTACTCATAACCAATGCTGTGTGACACCTCTCCGACCAGGGCCTCACATTGCTTTGGTTACATGGTGCATTTTTGACACAGGACACTGCAAGTTTTCGCAACCAAGATTTAACGTGCTCTTGTTCAGTGGGCCTTACTGGGTTCCTGTAGCTGGCCCACTCTCCATCGCAGGTGGCCTAAACTTGTGTCTTTGCCCTGATCTAGTGCAACCAGATATCCACAGTTGGCCTTTTATGCCTTTAGGCACTATTTTTACTTAAATCTGTAAACTTGCATATCTCCCGTTCTACTGATTAGATTTTTGTTGTTTTGATCTTGTGTTATTTATTCAAATTTACTCTATTTTTCTAATTTGATGTGGGATCCTTCTTGTGTGGTGTTTTCAATCACGTTATGACTGTTGGAAGTGTTTGCACAAATACTTTACACATTGCCTCTAAGTTAATTCTGACTGCTTTATGCCAAGCGAGCAGAGGGTTGTGCACAGGTTAATTTGGGGTTTGCTTGTGACTTTTCCCTGACAAGAATTGTGGTTGCTGCTTTTTTTTAAATTGAGTTTTCAAATGCAAAAAAACACTTCTGCACAAATAAGCACAATTCTTACATTGAACGGCTTAACTGTGCACCTTCCCAATGTTCCTGCCCCCTCCCAGTCATAATCCATTCTGCAGGTATTCTATACAATGTACACACATAGGCCCTCATTACAACCCTGGTGGTCGGTGATAAAGTGCCAGTAATACCGCCAACAGGTTGGCGGTAACTACCACCAAATTATGACCATGGCGGAAACAGCTCAGACATACAGACACTTTAACACACCGACCACCAGTGCAGAATCAACAGGCACCACGGCGGTAGCCGTCTACAGCCAGGCGGAAGACAATGTTCTGCCCACCGTATTATGAGAGGCCAATCCGCCACCTTTTCCGGGGCAGTACCAACGACATCAACAGCCTGGTGGAAACAGAACACAGAAGTCAAAGGACTCCCCTTTGGAGACTCAGGGAACAGCCACGCCGCCATGGAGCCCAAGATGCATGTCTTCCCCATGCTCTTCTACATGCTGCTCCACCACGAACACCAATGACGGAGAAGATGACCACGATGAGTACAGCCGCTTAGCACACAGGGGAGAGTGGGAGGAAAAAGAGAGTGACACACACACGCAACACCCCCACCCCAAACAACCCACACACAATCAGATGCAGCAACATAACATATTGACACCGTACTCCTCAGGAATAAGGCCAGGACAACTACCATAGAGTACAATAAGATAAATTAGTAGCAATACGTAAATCCAAATCAAAAAGTATATACATATTTACAAATCAAGGGACACTGCCCAGTCCTCAATGTTCGTGGGCCACAGGGCTATATTACAAAGATGAAGGCCCCACTTGACTCCTGCAACAACACGGAGAGAACACTGCAGGGGCATCAGGTAAAAAATAGGCAGGCACCTCAGGGGGACAGGGAACAGGCGGGCACCTTAGCCGGAAGATGGTACAATGCCACTGGTCCTGGAGAGGGCAACATGCCCAGTGCTTGGTCCTGGGGAGTGCAAGGCCACAGTCTCTCAAGTGGGTGACTTGCCCACTGGCTTTGAAGGGGGCAACATGCCCATTCCTTTGTCCTGGGGAGTGCAAGGCCACTGTCTCTCAAGTGAGTGACTTGCCCACAGGTTCTGGAGGGGGCATCGTGCCCTGTGCTTCTGATCCTGGGGAGGATGGGGTGAGTGGATGGCATCTCCATTGGTTCTGGAGGGGGCATTGTCCCAGTGATCTTCATTCTGGGGAGGATGGGGTGAGTGGATGGCTCCTCCACTGGTTCTGGAGGCAGCATTGTGCCCTGTGCTTCTAATGCTGGGGAGAATAGGGTGAGTGGACGGCATCTTCAATGGTTCTGGAGGGGGCATCGTGCCCTGTGATGCAGATCTTGGGGAGTGCAATGTCAGAGTCTCTCAGCTGGGTGTCATACCCACAGGATTTGCCAGGGCCAGGCCGCACAATAGCCCATTGATGCAGTACTATACACTGTCCACCGGCGGTAACGGCTGCTCAGTGGTGGCAGTGGTGGTGCTGCTGCTGGAAGTGGTGGAGGGAGGCACCAGCCCATCCCCTGCAGCCTCGGATGGCTGCCTACTGCTGCTGCTGCTGGTGGTGCTGGTGGCGGTGCTGCTGGTGGAACTGGTGGTGTTGGTGGGGGGAGGCTCCAGCCCATTCCCTACAGCCTCAGAAGGCTGCCCCCTGCTGCTGCTGCTGGTGGTGCTGGTGGTGGTGCTGCTGGCGGAGCTGGTGGTGGTGGTGGGAAGCTTCAGCCCATCCTCTACAGCCTCGGACGGCTGCCCACTGGTGCTGCTGCTGCTGCTGGTGGTGCTGGTGGTGCTGCTGCTGGCGGCGCTGGTGGTGGTGGTGGAAGGCTTCAGCCCATCCCCTGCAGCCTCGGACGGCTGCACCACCATGGTTGGTGGTGGGGTCTCTGACTGATTCCCAGCACCAGGCCCCTTGTCCTCACTGCCTGCTGGTGCAGACTCCTTGCCCTTCCTGCCAGCAGCTGGGGCTGGCTCCTTGCCCTTCTTTCCTGCAGCACTTGGGGCTGCCTCCTTGCCCTTCTTCCCTGCAGCACTTGAGGCTGGCTCCTTGCCCTTTTTCCCTGCAGCACTTGGGGCTGGCTCCTTGCTCTTCTTCCCTGCAGCACTTGGGGCTGGCTCCTTGCCCTTCTTCCCTGCAAGCACTTGGGGCTGGCTCCTTGCCCTTCTTCCCTACAGCACTTGGGGCTGGCTCCTTTCCCTTCCTTCCTGCAGCACTTGAACAAAGCACCCTTTCAGGCTGGCTGACTGGTGGCTGGGATCCTTTCCCACCTGGAGTTGCTGGGGACACTACTGTGCCCATGGACTGGGTGGCTGAGGTGCTTGCCTGGGTTTTGACCACCTGGGCCTGATGTGAAGAACAGGGGAGGAGGGGTAGGGAAGAGGTCAACGGTGGATATGAAATGCTTCTTATGGACATTGGGGTGGGGCGAGGGAGATGGTTTGGGGGTGGAGGAAGAGGGAGTGGTTGTTGGAGGTGTCAGTCTGCTGTGTTTGGGTGCAGGTGCATTGGCTGGATGCTGTTGTGAGGTGGATGGCTGTTGGGTGTCTGAGTGCTTGCATTTGTCTACTTTGGGAGGAGGGGGCACAGACACAGTGGGAGAGGACACAGGGGACGTGTGCATGGATGGCATTCACAATGGTTGACTGCCCAACAGAGATGTATTGCAGGAGGTCAATAGCCTCCTCACTCAGGGCAGCAGGACTACCTGGGACAGGGCCTGAGGTGCCTGGGGTGAAGGAGATGCCCACCCTCCTGGGTGAGGAGGCACAGGAAACTCGCTGAGGGGCTGCTGGGAGGGCGGCGCTGTTAAGAGGGGTGGCGGCTGTACCTGTAGCTGGGGTGGGCGCAGAGGTGTCCATCACCACCAGAGAGCTTCCAGCGGAGGAGGTATCCGTGTCCAAACTGTCCCCTCCTGTCTCCGCTGTGGTGCTCTCCTCGCCCTCCGTCCTCGCCCTCACCGTCAGTGGATTTGTGTTCCTGGGTCCCTCAGTCACCGGTGCCTCTGCTCCTCCACCAGATGATGCTAATGCACATAAGGACAGGGTGACAAAACAAAAAGGGGGGGAAGAGACAAAGAATACACTTGGTCAATAGCGGCACCAACACCAACACCAACATTGTTGTACGCAACACACTCACACACAGGGAACAGCCCTACGCACAAGGCAATGCACTACCAGTTACAATGCTAGTCACCAGGGCATGGGTAGTGACACATAACGCCAACTGCAGCATACATGGGACCCACACACCCCTGCCCAGTAGTGGATGCCTGCTAGCTTGGTTGGAGGACTTTCACATCAGAACCCTGCCCAACATGGGACCTACTCTGCAATGTCAAGCCTGGCCTGGTGGCAGCCACAGGCCCACATCCCCCACCCAGATACCACCCCACCAGGCATAAGTAGTAATGAAGGCCACTGTACTTACCCCCTTGTTGCTGCTGTGATGCCCCCAAGCGCCTATATAGCTCCGGATAGGCCACCACCAGTATGCAGGCCATCAGGGGGGTCAGGGTTCGACGGGCACCCCTTCCTCTTTGGGAGGCCATCCCCAGCTGGGCCTCCGCCGCCTTCCATGCCCATTGTCTCAGGTCCTCCCACCGTTTCCGACAGTGGGTGCTCCGCCTGCCGTAGACCCCCAGGTTTATATACCCTTCTTTTGATGGGTGCTGACCTGCAGAGAAAAGTATTAGTCCGAACGTCCTGCCTGTTACACTTATGGCCCACCATGCCCCTTCCCATCCCCTTACGCACAGACATGGCCCAGCATACATGCTGCAAGATGCCCAGGGCCCATCCACCAAACCCCCCCTACATGAGGCCTTCACACACAGCACTCTATGCATTCATGCCCCATGCATCGTACTCACATTGTACTCACCTGTAGGTCTGGAGGCCCATACAGCAGTCGGTACTGGGGTAGGAGCCCATCCACCAGTCGCTTCGACTCCGCCGAGGTGAAGGCAGGGGCACTTTCCCCGATCACACGCGCCATGGTAGGTTTTAGACAATGGTCCTAGCAGCACATGCAGTGCAGGTCCTCTCCTGTTGAACGTCAGGTAGTAAGTGAGTGAACAGATAGAAAATGGCGGTCACGCCCGCCCGCGGTGGTGCGTACCGTCACCACTGCCGTACATTACCATTGGCCACTGTACCCCATAGGGCCCAATGATAACCAATGAGGAGTTGCACGGCGGTTCTCGAACACCTCCCGCACCGGCGCACAACGTCAGGGGAATTACATTATTTCCACCTGTCCCTCCATAGTGGACAGCGGACGCCATTTCAGAGGGGGGCATAGCATGGATCCTAACTGTGTCACAGAACACAATTTCACATTCTGGACATATGGCACCAAAATATTGTAACAATCACAATATGCATTGAACTATAGTGGTTACAATGTACAGATAATGACCAGCTGCTCATTCTTTTGCCACATAGATTGCAACCACAGCGGATGAATAGGAGAAGGAGACATCACCCGTGTACAGACCCATGGTGGACTTGGCAACAATGGAGGACAGGCACATTATCCTCACCTATAGACTGGACAGGGACACAATCACAGAGCTGTGTTCCCAATTGGAGCCTGAGCTAATAGCTGCTATCCGTCACCCGGCTGGAATCTCCCCTCTTGTGCAAGTCCTATCTGTGCTCCATTTCTTGCAAATGGTTCTTTCCAAGTGACAGTGGGCTTGGCAGCAGGAATGTATCAGCCAATGTTCTCAATAGTGCTGACAAGAGTGTTGTTGCACACATGTGCAGCTACATTGTTTTCCCACATGTGGAGGATTTTGCCACTGTGAAGACTGACTTCTATGCAATGGGACATATCCCCAACATCATAGGTGCAATTGATGGGACACATATTGCATTTGTCCCCCCACTGGTAAAAATGAACAAGTCTTCAGAAACCGTAAACGTTATCACTCGATGAATGTGCAGATGGTGTGTTTGGCGGACCAGTACATCTTCCATGTCAAAGCTAAGTATCCATGATCGGTGCATGATGCTTTTACCCTGAGGAATAGCAGCTTCCCAAATGGGATGGCCCAACTCCAGAGGCACCGGGTGTGGCTAATAGGTGAGCCCTGGGTCCCACCCAGTGGATGTTGGTGTATGGGTATTTTGTGGGCCATGAGGGTTAGTGTGTGGCTAACAGTTGTCCCTCGATATTTGAAGGTGACTCTGGTTACCCCAACCTCTCATGGCTACTGACCCCTGTGAGGAATCCCAGGACAAGGGCAGATGAACGTTACAATGAGGCACATGGGAGAACTAGAAGGATAATAGAAAGGACATTTTGTTGCCTCCATCTAACTGGTGGATCCCTGTGCTACTCACCCATAAAGGTCTGCCAGATCATCGTGGCATGCTGTATGCTGCACAACCTTGCCTTGCCATGTGCCTTTTCTGCAGGAGGAGGAGGCTGGAGATGGCTGTGTGGCATCAGTGGACACTGTGGACAGTGAAATGAGGAGGCAGAGGATGAGGACAACAGAAGTGCAGTCATTCGTCAATACTTCCTATGACACACAGGTAAAACAGTGTTATTTCACAGTTCATTGACAGCTTGATGTGTGACATTGTCACTGGCAGGCTGTGCATTCCTACTTCTATGCCCACTCACTGTACCTATTGGCATATTTTTTTGAAGATATTGGTGCCCCACTATTACTCCTGGCGTGTTCAGTTCAGTCAACTACAGGTCTTTCCTATGTAAACATTACTGTACAGTTGAATTGCAATGTTTGAACCTTGTTAAACGAACACATTTTGAAATCATTTGACATATGCCATACTTGTATTTTTTCCAAGTGTGTTTTTTGCAGTGCTCTGAAAAAGAGGGGGTAGTGAAATGGGCTGGGGTGATGATGAAGAAAGTCCAGGTTAGAGTCCAGTCTATTTGTAGCACAGGTGCAGTGTCCAAGGGGGCATAGGAAGGGGAGCAATGGCAGTTCAAGGTGGACAGCGTGACAGAGTGGGACACAAGGGTGACAATAAGGAGAGTCTTATTACCTGGTGGGGGTCTTGGCAATAGTCTCTGGCTTCTGCCTGGATCGCAGGGAATGTTTGCGGGGTGGTTCTCCTTCTGCAGGGGGAGGGGTGCTGGTGGTCTGTTGGTCCTGTGGCAGGGCCTCCTGTCCACTAGCAGCAGCAGAGGTGGAGGACTGTTCAGTAGTCTGGCTAGTGTCAGGGGCCCACTGTGGTGCCCCTTTTCCCTCATACTGTTGGCCATGTCTGCCAGCACCCCTGCAATGGAGACCAGGGTGCTGTTAATGGCCTTCAAGTCCTCCCTGATCCCCAGGTGCTGTCCCTCCTGCAGCCGCATGTTCTCCTGCATCTTGTCCAGGATCTGGCCCAGTGTATCCTGGGAATGTTAGTATGCTACCGGGAACGCGCTGAGTGCATCCTGGAGGGTCGGTTCCTTGGGCCTGTCCTCCCCCTTTCGCACAGCTGTCCTCCCAGCTTCCCTGTTGTCCTGTGCCTCTGTCCCCTGAACCATGTGCCCACTGCCACTGACCCCAGGTATTGGATTGTCATGGGTTTGTGGGGTGGCCTGGGGTCCCTGTAGTGGTGGACACACTGCTGATTGATGTGTCTTGCAGACAGAGGGATGGGCCCGCTGGGTGGGTGCTGTTCTGGTGTTTCCTGAGGGGGAGGCTCTGTGGTTGGTTGGGAATGTAGCAGGGGAACCAACTGTCCAGAGATCCCTGATGGGCTAGGTTGGTTATCCTGATCCAGGCGTGCAGAGCTGCTGTAATCACTGTGGGTCTCTTCAGGAGGGGGACTGGATGTAGCTGGCACCTCCTCTCCGGTTACATTGAGTAGGGGTCCTGTGGGGATGCAAATGCAGTGTTAATGCATCTGCGTGTGCCATCTTGTGCATGGGTGTGTTTCCTTGTATAGTTGTGATTTCCCTGTCAGCTTGACCTTGTGTGAGTGGCAATTTTGTAGGCTGGGTGAGTCTCTCTAATGGGCATACTGTGGTGATGGGTGTCCATGCAGGTCTCTGTTGGGGGTCCATGCTTTGGTGTTGAATGCAGGGCTTGGTATTGGGATGGGTGGGTTGTGATGGTGGGGTATATTTGAGGTGTTGGCGTGATTTGTGTGAGGATAGGGGTAGGAGTTTGTGATGGCATGCAGGTTGGGGGGTGAAGTAGTTAAGATATGACTTCCCAGAGTCCAGTACTCCTGCTACTCCTGTGAGGCCCTCAGGGTGCATGATCGCAAGACTTGCTCCTCCCATGTTGTTAGTTGTGGGGGAGGAGGTGGGGGTCCACCGCCAGTCCTCTGTACGGCTACCTGGTGTTTTGCAACCACGGAACGCACCTTTCCCCGCAGGTCGCTCCACATCTTCCTGATGTCATCCCTGGTTCTTGGGTGCTGTCCCACGGCATTGACCTTGTCCACGATACTCCACCAGAGCTCCATCTTCCTAGCAATGGAGGTCTGCTGCACCTGTGATCCGAATAGCTGTGGCTCTACCCGGATGATTTCCTCCACCATGACCCTTTGTTCCTCCTCTGAAAACCTGGGGTGTCTTTGGGGTGCCATGGTTGTGGTGTGAGTGTATGTGTGAGGATCTGTGGGGTGATGGGTGGAGTGATGTGTTGTGGTGTATCCTGTGATGTGTGTGGATGGTGTATGGGTGATGGTGTGCTGTGCCTCTGATTGAGTGGGTGCTCCTGGCTTATGTCTCTCTGTGTTGGCAATCTTTTTTTTTCATTGAAAGGGTTGTGGGTAATGTGGGTGGGTGTTTTATAGTGGTGTGGGTGTGTGGGTGTGGTGTGTGTATGTGTTTCAGGTGTGTGTGGTTTGAATTGTCCAATGTGGTGTAGTTTTGTTAGTGTGTGTGTATTTTGAGCGTGGCGGTGTGTACCACCAATGGTTAACCGCGATTGAAAGACCACCGCAGTGATTCGTGGGTCGTGATACCGTGGGCGTATTCCTGTTGGCGTAACGGTGTGGGTTTGGATATCGCAAGTTTATCACTGACCTTTGGGCTGGCGGACTTGTGTGGGTGTCTGTATAGTGGCGGATTTCTCAGTGTGGGTCATAATATCCATAGCAGAATACCGCCGCGGGCACGATATGTTCATGGCCAACAGCACGGAGGTAGGCGGCATTTACCACCAGCGTTGTAATGAGGGCCTCTGTCTTGATAATTCAACAGCCTTGTGATGATCGCCTAGGTGGGGCGTCCAGAGGGGAGTGAGCCATAAGTGAACGGTGCACACACTCCATGATTAGCAGCGGCGGTAGAGCTTCCACACCAAATAAAGAAAGCAGCATCTGTTGTACATAGGATTCCATCTTTCCCACATTGATTGATTTTGATACCCCTACAATGTGGACATATTTACGCCTGAAACTGGCTTCCAGGTCTTCATTCTTGGCTTGCATGACATTAAGCACCTTCTACATATTGAGACACTGCCTGTGAATATTCTGTACATCATAGTCTTTTGTAGATAACCTTTGTTCTACCTCTGTAGGCCGCAATGATTGCTGATCCAATTGGGAGGGCAGATGATCTACTCTTAGGTTAAGGGTATCAATCTTACAGTCGATTGAATGAAGATTCATCTGCACAGCCTGCAAGGACGTCTCTAGTGTAGAATTTGTAGGTTCTGGTATGTGCGATTCCTTGGGCACCGGACCCTGTGATGCCCTGCTAACAGCACAGGCCTCTGAATTCAGCGGAGATTGATTCTTGTTGGTCTTTCCCATCACTGCTTTTAAATTATACAGCATAGCCATGATCTATTCCCTTTGGAGGTACAGGCAAGGCAGATGTCCAGCCAACAAGTACCAGATAAAAAGCTGCACCCCGAGCACCAACCGCCCCATACCACTTTGGTGCGCTGCTTCAAATTTATCAAGAATAATTGGCTGAGGCTTACATTTTTTGGTAAGGAACTGGAGGAACAAGCCATCCTAATCAGATGCTGGTATTTCTTTACTTCTTTTTTATAAGCAGCTTTTTTTTGTTGGGATCATAAGAAAGGCGCCATGGATGTTTCAGAGCCTTTGCAATGACGTTTGACCCTTTTTAATTCTTCCGATATGGAGGACTATGGGCAATGGTAAAGAAGCCTTTTAATTGAGGTGTTCTCAGCGAGGGCATCTGAGATCCAATTATTTAAGGCCACAGTTGAGGAGGAGATGCAGTGTGCGATACGTCAGGGGTTGAGCTTCAGGGCAGAAGAAAATCTGTTGGTTGTAACTATTCAGAATAGACCTTTACAGAAGGTGGATTAGAGTTTGTAGAGAAGGGGAAGGAGACAGCAAAATCATCTGACCATGCTACGGAAATGAGAAAAATCATATTATAAATGTTGGGAAAAAAGTGTGTCAAACAGATGGCTGTGTCTAAGTGTGGTTTGTCTGGAAGGAACATCCAAAACAGATAGCAAGATAAGCAGGGTTGGGGAATAAGGATAGTTAGGGTCTTTAAAATCAAAATTGTGATTGCCTCATAAAATATACTCAGGGAAGTTCAAAATGAGAGGTGCTAAAAATTCAGATTTCTTACTTATAAATAAGGCTTTAGGTCCAGAAGGGAAGTGGGATGGGAGAGAACCTTATAGTGAAATCTGGTGTCATATAATGGCCCAGAGCCAGAGCTGAAAACAAAAATTGATAAAAGAGACAAAACCACATATAAGGGAGATGAATGTTGAGCAATTAGAGCAGGTAATACCCGAGTCCCTTAGCAGGTAATAATCCTTCAATCAGTAGGTCCTCCAAGGAGAGTTGTGAAATCCTGGCTGGTCAGTGACCCAGGCACCAGCATGGCAGAGGTGAAAATGGGTGCAGAGAAGCTTGCTCCTGGTGCTTCTTCAGTGCACTGCCAGTGCATCCACTGTGCGTGTTTGCTGTGCAAACTAACTGCCTTGATGGCTAAATAGGAAGCCAAAGTTAAAGGGGTAAATTTTGGAACTGCCGCTCCAGAACAAATATTGCAAGAAAATTTATATTAATGCTTAAAGTGTAAAGAAGATTGTCACAAACCATAGCTTTCTATAAGTAAGTAACCACTACAGTATAACAGAAATGTGCATTAAGACCGAGGGGCATATTTATGAGCCCTTTGCGTCCCTGTTGTGTCATTTTTTATGATGCAAGGGCAGTGCAAACCTTGAAATCATATCTATGAGGCTATGCAAACCCACTTTGCATGGCTTTGATCGGCCTCATAGATATGAAGTAAGGCAAGGCAGTGCAAATCACTGCGTTGCCCTACTCTGCGCAAGGGAGGTGTTCCAAGGGCGTTGCAGTGGGTGTCCACACGCAACACACATGAATTTTGATGCATACCCAGTTTTACGAGGACTTGTAAACCTGGGAATGCACCAAAACCTTACCAAGGAGAAATATCTTTATTCCTTCTTGTTTTTTCCTCTCTCTATGTGTGCTGCAACACACATGGAAAGATGGAAAAGGCTCCCAGGAATGTTTTGTGCAGGAAGGTGTCCCTTCCTGCACAAAAACAAGACTGCACGCAACCCAGATACCCTTGAACCATGATGCAAGGGTGCTTGCATTGGCACTTGGCTGTCATTGAGCACAAACACGGGGAAAGGACAGGAATGCTCTGTATGCTCTAGATATAGTGCATTCCTGCCCTTTCCTTTTGACACAGGGCAGCGTGAATATAGTATTTGTATTTTGAAATGTCATGTGGATAAACATTTTTGATACTATTTGCATAGATATCTTTGGACTATGTACAGTAAGAGGAATGTAAAATATTCACTACCCTACAGAGGTACAGTACAAAATAATAAGGGAAGAGGCCCAAAGTTTTCTACTGCTGACGCATACCAGTGTTTCCCTGTATCTAGACTGCACAGACACAATTCACTCTCATTCTTTATTCTTCCACCACCCTTCAGTTCTTGTCTCCTTTTCACACTCTTGCAGGGACTTTTTTATCTCTGTTTTATATCTTTCTTTTCTATATTTTGTCTCCCTTTTCTGTCTTTCTCTCTCTTGGTTTATGTTAAGACACTGATGATGAAAAATAAATCTCCAAAATGAGTGCCAATGCCTACCACCTGCACCCACCGACACAAAATAAGCACCGTACATATCTTATTACCATAATTATCTAAAATTGAAATCAAGCGCCCGATGATCGGGAAGCTAAATTATGGTAGTATTGGAGATCTATTGGTTAAACATATCTGTATTCCTGGGTGGCTACCCACACATATTCCTCCTCTGTACGTCTCGTATTGTTTTTCGTAACTCTGTCCTTCTTTTTTCGCCTTCTGTCTGAAGTTGCAGAGGCTTATCACAGGCACAGATGTCATTAAAAAAATGAAAAGTACACAAAACTCCTTAAAGTTTGTAAAAGAACCAGTAGAGTTTTTTGCTAACAATATTTCTCCCATGTTAGATAAAAAGAGTAATAGCTTATTCAGCGTCAATTTGTGCAAATGGTTTCTCGTTTTTGAAAATCTTGACAAAATACGGGCCACGTTACAAAGATCAGCTAAGATTACTGAGGCCTAGATAGTGCCTTTTTCCCACAACAAAATAAAAACTGCACATGCAACAAAATGCTTTCCATCCTGTTTTCATCATATATCATCTACCAGCATATGGTGCATGCTTCACTAGCTTGAAAATATAAACGATTGTACTGAAGAATGAGAAATTAGTGCATGTGATGCATTTATGACGAATAAATCATGTAAAGCATCTTGAATGGAAAGGCTAGATTGTCAGAGCATTATAAGCGAGAAAATAGATTAGTTCATCTTCAGTTTTGCAGTATTTTATATTTGTCTGTTCTTTAACTGCCACAGAGAACAAGTATACCCTGAATGAATTAAATCCATGAACTGGTAGACTTGCAGCGGGTTACAGTTTTTTACAATTTTTTGTTCTTTAACTGTCACACAAAACAAGAACAAGCTGCAAACTTGTAACATTGACAGCGCTTCTATGATTTTGCGTCGCATACTAGCTGACATGACTACCTGCATAACAGGTAGTGCAGATTTGACAGATCTTTTTTTTCTTTCATCTTTGAAAGGACAGTCAGGACCTTCCAGAGCACTGAGCCACTAAATGAATATGCCCCTGTATTCCCTACATTTACGATCTTTCGGAGCAGATATTTTAGTATCCGGGGGATGTGTTATTATAATGTGAGGAAAAAATACTCAGTCATTTATCAAGTAATGGTGTTGCTCAATCCAGCTTTTTCAATGGATTTCAGTATTTTATTTTGTACATTTGTGATATTTTTGTGTAAGAGGAATGTGCTCCACGTTTTGTTCCTTCAGAGATGCGTGAGGGAATCTACATCTTCTCAGATGTCGAGCAGCTCATTGGTAATGCATACATGGAACACTTAAAGCAATCTATGCACACAACCACCAGCTCGACATCTTCTGCAAGAAAGTACAATCTACTCCCCTCAGTCTCTCCACTTTTCAATTTCTCTTCTCTGATCCATTTCATTGGTCTCTCTGTTTTTAATTCTGTCTATACCTCTTGCGCACACACACACACACACTTGCATCTCCTCCTCCAAGTGCTTAGTTCCCTTCCATCTCTCCCTCAGAAACCGTTACCAAGTTGACCTTTTCCACTTGCCCGGAGTTATATCACGAGGGGAAAGGATGAGGATCTGCTTATGAAAGGTCTCGCTCCTCATCATTGTTGCTGGAGGCACCTGTACACCTGCTCACTACCCACTCTAAAGACTTATGGACAGCGATAGGAAGTTTTGTGGCCATTGTTGGAGGTGCATTCTGTAGCATATTAACTGCCATAACTGCTTTCTGTGGCAAATTAGCTGATGAACTTGTGTGAGCTTTAGGAAAACTAGGGCCCGAAACACATTAAGACCACATTCTTAACAGAAACAGTAATGTTAGCAATGTTGAAACTGAGACAAATCTGTCTGTGGTTTATCTTGCCAATATGTTTTTGAACTATTGAAATGGATTATAAATTTTAGGATCCTCATTCTCAGGACACCCATAAATTAAGATGTGAAGACCAATCTTTTCAAGTTCACCTTCCAACTGTTCTTTCTACAGTATTTTGCAACTAATCCTACTACAGATGATACATCCTCATCCTAATCTCTCAGTAATTATTTTGGCAGTTCGTTATCACTTACCCTTGTGGAGAACATTACTATTACTTGAACAACCAGAGGAAACTAATAATAATGACTTTTAAGAAGATTTCCAAAGGGTATATGTGATGGGTTATCAGTCCAGATTTGGATATTGATAGAGGGCTGAAATAGAGAATGACCCATTATTGTGTATCTATGCCTAAGGATTTGATTGGTTCAATTATGAAATCTGTATCAGATGACAATTTTATATCAGTGACGTATAAACTTTAGCTGCATTTGCCTACAGCACAACAAGAGTTCAAATCAATGTCTGGAGTGTTTATGAGGTGGTAAAAGTTAGTTGATGTAGCCCTCAAGCAAAAGAAGCAACATTGCATTACTCAATCTGATTATCTGATTATAATAAGAATAATATGATCTATTAGATGATTTGATGCATTATAAAGAATAACCTGGTGATCGAACTACATTTTCAATCATAAATGAGCAATATGTTGGACACTTAGAATCAAAAAGGTCTTATAAATGCTAACAAATTTGCATTGTGTAATCATATGTCCCATATCATTCTTTAACCAAATACACAAAATCTGGCAGACCAGTTATATATAATATGGAGTGGCAAACTATTTATTTTCCAATACTTGTTGATAGGTCCCCTTACACTTATGTTAAATCTATCATTTATTCTATAGAAAAAAGATACCCTTAGAACAGGTGACATGACCTGTAGGTCACTTTTTTTATGGCTACCCCACATGTTCAACTCTTACACACACATTTATTCAAAATCAGTGTTAAATCCATTCTGAGTAAGATGTCTATGTTCTCTTCATTCTTACACACACATGATTCTCCATATGGCTGAGCTTATTTGACAAAGTATTATTTTGGGTTTAATGCGAAGTACTATCGACAAATGTGGTAAAACTAAATGATTATGCTTCACCCCATCATATGCTAATATCTTTAAGGCATTCTGGGGGAATTCCACGTCCTTGAACTATGAATGTGGAGAGCTCTAACATGCTATTCTGGCTCGGCTACATAGGCAATCTAGTTATTATTTGGGATTCTGAAAACGGATCACTGAATAAATATGTGGCAAAGATTAATAATGACAAGCAAAAACGTACACATTCATGCCTGAATAAATGCACTTCAATTACATTTCGAATTTGTGAATATTTGTAATGAATGGCAAGTTGAAAACTACTCTCTTTCAATTGTGTTCTTTAAACAGCCCAACCTCTCAAATTATTGAAATGTGAGTCTTAAAAGAAATTACTGAGAGACAGACAAATTAGCTCTACTGTTGACTATTTAGACTCTGAGAGTTTGATACCCTACATAATTCAGAAGTGAAGCTACAGTGTAGAGATTATATCTGAATCTCGAAATAAATTCAGTTTAATGATAATTCCTTGTTGTGGAATCTAGTGGTATTATTTGTGTTTTCTCCAAACTTATAAAAATCAGGGTTTTAAATTGTTTCCTAAGCAACCGGTTTATTCCTATTTTCAGGTCTTCTTTTCTTCTTTCCTGCACTCCACTTTCCTCCATCCATGTTTTCTTGAAATTGCTTTTCATGTAACTGTGTATTGCTTCACTACTTTTCTACCCTATTTCCCAGCACTGAAACTCCACTTCCGTGCAAGCTAGCTTCACACCATATTAAGGACGTGCATTGGATATCTTTTTTAGGCTTGGGTGAGATTTTAATTACAATAGGGTAATCAGTGTAATTTCGGTAAATTTGCATAATTCTTGTGAAGCAAAATTACAGAAAATTACACAATTACACCTGTTTGTACAACAGAGTTCTAGTGGCTGCCTATTGCTGCTGTTCCTGCCCTGTTGCATTTAGCACTATTATCTAAATAAAAAATGCATCCTCAGATTCATTTTGGATGCAATCGTGTATTTTGTACCGAGAAAATAGTGTTAAAAGCAAGGTTATGCTCCTCGCATAATTTCACAGAAACGCAATAGATTTTTCTGTAATTTTCTGTAATTACACTACAGCAAATTATGCGAGTTAACTCCACCCCTAATATTTTACCACCTTGGTAAGGTTTTAGTGCAGTAGATTAAAGGTTTAAAAAGGACATTTTGAACAACTTAGTACAGCTCTTTTCATCTGTCACACATCACTGATTGGCTAATTGAAGATTGTCTCCTTAGGACCTGAGGTACATATTATGGAATTGTCTCAATCCTGATGCCTCAGCTCACAGAACGAGAAGCTCCAATCTGCATTTTATGAAGCCAGATCATAGTACTGCTTTCCGTGGACAGAGAATAAGTTTTGGATTCATCCATAAATCTGCTGGAAATGTCACACCAGCATGAAGAGAACAGAGTGCAGAAGAGGGATGGGGAGAGCTGTGTTCTCAAAACAAAAGGGAGAGGGAGTGGGGGTAGGTTATGGAGCCCAGAGACGCAGACAGGGGACAACCCACACAGCTACTGACCTAGCAGTCATGTCTCAAAGACTCAAAAATCAGCCTAATCCATATGTTTATCCATATTTAAAAATGAATACAAGGAGGAAAGGCGGTGTTTCTTGTACGTATTTAGCTGTAAAATCAGTATACATGGAAAACAGGGCGTCCTAGTTATAACTGGTTGGAACTGAAAACCAAAAACCATAGTATCACATAAGTGTAGATTCGAGAAGAGAACAGTTTTAAATAAAAATTAGAAGTTAGGATTTCTATGTCTTTAAAAATTAAAGTGCTTGTTGGTCTCAATAATAAGGATGGAATGTATTTAATGTCATAATTATTCTAGCCTCTTCATTCTTTTTCTTCCACAGTATTTATTTTTTCTGTACATTTCTTATATGTTAGTGTCATCACTAGCTTGGGACGAAATATGATAGTACAGCTATGTATAATTCTTCGGATTATATTTAAACGATGAGTGGAATAGTTATGAATTTCATAATCATACATTTTTGCACAGTGATTTAACATGGTGCAAAAATATAACTGGTGCTATTTGAAAGTCTCATTCTGGGCTGTAATTTAATTATTTTGTCCACTCTTCCTCGTATGCCGTGGCTTTGAATATTTATGAAGTACGGCGTTGATGTGAAAAAAAAGCAAGATCTCACATTAACCAAGATGACTCTAATAGGTTTTGGTGAAACAACGGTTTATTAAATCTAATTTTGAGATAAGAAACATACACATTTCATTTGAGTGACAGATTGTTCATTGTTTTGGCTGACACCTGAGGAATGACAGGCCGTCTTTTGTTACATGGAAGGATATTGCCACAAATATGGGGGCTGTGGTTTGCGGTGGGAGATACTTTGTGGGCCAGTCAAGTATGGATAATTATTTAATGGCACAATATGTAACTTACAGGAATTCAGTGAAAAAGTGATTAACGTGCATTCGTCCTATAGCAATATTAATGTTACACAGACATTCATTGACACAGTAATATACGAAGTTGCACGTTGTGCAGTATAATTTAAGGACAGCCACGTATGGTTAATCGTTGTATGTCACATTAACTGGTAGGTAGTCTGTAAATGAAGGACGAGCAGGCAGTGCTACATCAACTGACAGATGTAGTCTGTGCCACAGTAGCTGGTTGGCATGCTTTATGTGGCTATTTGTGTGTTCTTTGATAAAGTTGGTTAAAAAGGGCAACTTTACTAATTGATTTTGACAACCACCTTTATATTAGATATTGTCACATCAAGATAGTACCTTAAAGTAGCTTAATTTGACTATTCCCTTGGCACAGAAAATACATTATTTGACTGTGATTTCTGCTGTGGCACCGAAAATGTTTTGCCAAGCCTCTGAGTGGCACGCAGCTCTCTGAAATGTAATACCCTAACATATTATGGGTGCTTTATAAAGTTTTCCAGGTGCACTTCTGACTTTATGCCGGAAAAAGCCTAATTTGCACATGTTTAGTTTTTTACAGAGACATTTAAGGCATGAGCAAAGTTGGCTCTGGCACAGGGCTCCAGCCTTTCAGGAGGCCCACAGATAGAGCCAGTCTCGTTTTGCAGAGACCCCTGCCCTGATGACCTTGAATAATTCTTAAACATATTGTTTTAAATACTGTTTTCCTTTAATTCATTTTTAATGCGAGTGATGTATGAGAGTCTATTACAGACATTTTGCAGAGGAATGTGTTTATGTTTCATGCAACTTCCATAAAAACTTATTTTAGAACAACACAGGACATCACATGTGAGAAATATAAGTGTATCACTGACATTATTTGAAGTATTATCAGGGAGCTGCTGCTGTACTGAAAACATGCCACTATCCCTGGATATTAGATGTAACAACTTTAAAATTTGGAGGATGGTACCTGTTCACTGTCAGTAACCTGGCCAAAAATGGCATTAAATGAGGTGAAATCGTAACTTCAAAACTGTTCTTAACAAGGGCCCCCAAAATACATTTGGACCTGGGTCCCGAAAATTGTTAAGATGTCCCTTTGAGAGATTCACAAAGTAGAACACTGGCTGAAATGAAGGTAATCTAAAAATGTTCAGAGTACACACTGATGTGTAATCCATGTTAGAACTACATTTTAATTGTATTGTTTAGTTTAGGTATTTATATAGTTCTTTCTTACATCTTATGAATCACAAACACTTTCTGCATGGTCTCTTGTATCATTTCACACCTCTGGCAAGGTTATTAACAGCAGTAGGTTCCTAAATTCCTATGGTTCCTGGATTACGATTACATGGTTGAAAAGGTGTTGTCTGTGTTTGATATATATAGGTAATGCTGGGTCAGGTGCATGAGGTGAGACGATATGGGAAACACAGAGTTCATTGAATTTTGCTTTGCGTTACCAGGGGTTGTTGCAGTGAGTAAATGTAGTAATGCATGCAGGTACTTACCATCATTAGAAGCAGACAGGATTATACTCAGCAACGGTGGGTGATGTGTATTAGTGAGGTCTAATAAAGTATAAGGAGTACATTAAGTAGATTCCAACATGTAACACAGGGAATGCATTGTTAAATCACCAATTGAATTTTGTATGGAGTTTACCCATGAGTGAAAGAGGACTTTCTCATTAGTGGCACAGTTTTGTAAGGCATCTTCGCAGGAATAAGAAAGGAACATTGATTTTAAGTCAGTGTTAAACCACCACGAGGGAACCACCATTGGAGGCATTGTTAAACCACCAAGGGAGAACTGTATTGAGTTTACTGAGTAGCAATGTTGTGGGTTCATTTTAGAACCTTGTTCGGACACATTTATTTTAGCTTAATGTAGGATAGCAGCATATGCCCTATTACCTAGATATTATGCTCTATTCTCATTTATTTATTTTATTAATTTTAGAATAGCTTGCTTTTCAGTGCTTTTCCTAATTAGCTGCCATTTGTTGGAGAGTGCTGTTATTATTATTACGCACAACATTTCTCATCATGTTCCTGATCCAAGGTTGCCAAGGAACAGTAGAAGACCATCACAAGATAATGTTTGATATTGCCACCACATGAGCATGCACACGGTCTAATACTTAGGCATATGCCCACGCCAGGCTTACTTCACAGAACATAAACATGCTTTTCTATAAAACACCGTGTAGGCCAAGTGGGGGGTTGAGAGGAGTCCTTCCGACCAGGATTTCCATCTATGCTGCATGCAATTTTCAGCAAGACCTCATCCTTGTCTCTGCAAGTCAGCTAAGGAGACAAAGGGCAGACCTTCATTCTTAAGTAATGGGGATTGGTGCTCCTGTCACAGGCTGAATATGGACAGATTGGACTATCACCACTGTGCTCTCGCTAGAAGCTAGACGTTAGGTGTGAGGTAGGAATTCTAAATACATGTTCATTGCGATATGTTGGGATTGCTCATCTTTTCTCACTAACCATCACAATCCTAATTGTGTGTCTCATTTTTTTAGTAATTTCAGCTCATATATTTTTTGTAGATTGCAGTCTTTTCAATAAATATATTGAAAACCACCTTGCATCTCTTCATTGCCTGTGTGTGTGTGTGTGTACAAGACCCTTTGCTAATGAGAGGAATGAGCTAAATATTTCATCATCGCTTCCCAGGGAGGTCAATAGAGTGTCATGCAATAGGCTGCCACAAGTGACCTTTCCTTCTTAGGTTGGGTGAGGTGCTGCTAGCAAGCCGGTACTGGTGTGGGAATGACTCACCCACAAGTAGTGGTGCTGACACCCTGAATCCAGCAGTCTTGCTTGAACAACGAGAGTCTTACAACACAACACCACCGACAATGGCTAGGCACTAATTAAACAGGTCTCTTGAGTATCTATGTCTCACACACACACTAAAGATACCCTAAGTATCATTATACAGAGACGTCCATGGTCTGAATGGGAAGTACCTATCAAGACTGTTGGTTCTTCAAGCTTGAACCTTAAAATGATTTCCCCATTGGTGTTCCCATCTCTGATACCTACTGTTTAACATGGCACAAGTAGTAAATATCCAAGAAAACTGTAGACAACTGGTCACACAGTTCCTTTTAGCTAATGGCTTAACAAATAGGAGCGGGTAGGTAACAATCATCGTAGAAGATCACAATGCATATGGAACATAAATATTTTATTTTTGGGTCACCTTTCCTGAAGTAAATGCAGACTCCAACACATTCCACACATACAGAATTGCAAACATACCACAAGAGCACCCAGCATATAAATTTTTAGAAATACCTCTAAATTATGAGGGACACCTTTATTGGTTCAATGGTGCCCTTCCACATGTAGTACAACCTGTTAGATTAGGTCCCTTAAGCAATGATGGAACTAGGTGGCCTACATTTGTCACTTATACACCACATCCTAATGTGCAGGCTATGCAAATAGCTGATGTAAGCACATTATTCAATGAGCTAGTACCAATATATAGACGTTTAATACAATTTTCAATGCAGACCTTAAATACTGCCCCAGAAAGGGCTCCTCCAGCTAATAACTGATTGGCTGTTACAGGAATAAATCCACATACAGTTCACTCCATTATGAGCAAAGCACCCACTGAGCGGGAGAAGATTTCGTCCTGGGTTGTGCAAAAAATGAACCAGCTGGCAGCAGTGTTTCCCTATATGGGACCCCAAAATAAACTTAATTCTCACAATGTGCTTGCCATTCGGAGTGATTCTCTCAGCAGAGGATTGTACCACTTGGGGCACAGTCTTTGCCGCAAAACATACCACCACATATGGTACCCTGACACTTGCAAGATTACTGGAAGTGTTAAAAAAATTCAAAATGAACACAGGGCAGCCCGACCCTGGATTTGGGGATGAAACTGATGGGCAACTTTGACACAGTGTTCTCAATAATATTAAGTAACATTAAAGGGGAAGCAGCAGCACTGGCGATGCACCAGCAGCTCAGGGAGGTTGAGCTGCCAAATACAGAGTGCTTCCACTAAGGAAAGTAGTAAGCAAGCACAGGGCCACTCTAAATAAACACTGGGATAAACAAAAATAAAACAAAGTTAGAAGAAGAAGTCAAAGAGGAGAATCTCTGCAACCGGACATCTCAGAAAAAAAGATATAGGGCCATATGTACGAACACATTTTCCCATAGACACAGAATGGGTAAAACCCTTTGATACATCTGACCCATAATCTCAGAAATAGTGACATTATAAAAACTCCTTATACATACCAATATACCGACAATCACCCATCTCCTTCCTTCCGGGACATACCGGATAAATGGAGTGACACAGTGGGATGTTCAGAACACCGAAGAGACTATGTGAAGCAGTAAAAAGACTCAACATTCTTCAGAAACTTACATTAAAAAAGAGGAAAAAGCCCCAATTTAAAAGAAGAAGGTGGCAGCAATATCAATTAAGGATGCCACACACATTGATAACGTTGTTGAAGAACAGGACATGGGGAGTCACTCTGCTACACAACGCAGCAGAGATCACAATATCTTACAGATCTTCTGGAAGTGACAGAAACAAACAATTTTCTTAAAGAAGAAACAGCAGACAGGTGCATCTCCCCACCCAACAGGGTCTATAAATTAAACATTCAAATTGAGGGAGACATAGAGCGCATGAAGCTAAAGCACCTGTGAGAGAAATTCTCACAAAACTGGAGTATCAGGGTGTAATCAAACCCTGTGTCTCTGCATTGAATAACCCATTATTCTCCACAGCAAAACCAGACCATTCATATAGAATAGCCTTAGATTACAGACATTTAAACAGTCACACATGCACATTTTCAATACAACATTGAAACAGCAAAGCACTAATAACAAATATAGTGCAAAAAAAATACAAAACAAACTTGGATATTTCCAATCTTTTTTTCCGCCAAAATTTAGTGCCTGAAAGTCGGGATCTTAGTGCCTTCTGCGCACGTGGCTCTTTGCAGCACTTTTGCAGTTTGCCTCAAGGGTATAGGAAGAGCACTGAGTTGTTTTCTGCCTGAGTAACATCAATATTACGTGATATTGACCTATGTGGATGATATCTATCTCACCGATGACGACCTCACTATACATTTAGCCATGGTAGATCGCATTGTCTTAGGATTCCCGCCCTAGGTTACAAATTTTAATTTCAAGAAAGCAAAAATTGCTTTTTTCAGTGCCCTATTTCTAGGATACAAATTATCAGATGAAGGCAAGAGCGTGGCCCCACACTTTCTAGAAAAATGAGCTCAATTATAACCTCCAAACACCATTAAAGAATTGCAGTCATTTCTGGGTTTCTTCAACTTTTGCAGAACATACATTCCAGATTATGCACAATGCACACAA
The DNA here is from genome assembly GCF_031143425.1 of Pleurodeles waltl. Lineage (NCBI taxonomy): Eukaryota > Metazoa > Chordata > Amphibia > Caudata > Salamandridae > Pleurodeles > Pleurodeles waltl. The sequence goes on along the minus strand of NC_090442.1, from coordinate 696,884,056 downwards.
CCTTTTAATGATCTGATTCGTCCTGACTTTTCAAGTAAACACTAGACACCAGAACACACACACATTTTTAGAGGACTGCAACAAGACATGCAGGAAGCAAAACACTTACACATATGTGATAGTAAATCAAACTTGGTCATCAGAATAATTGCTGGTGCCATTGGGTTTACCTATGTCACATTCAATGAGGGTGATGCAGTACCCATAGCACACTGTGATGGGTCGCTACGATCCGACCCACACACTTCCATTGCTTGTGCTGTCTCTGCCACGGATGACCTGGTGACTACTACAGACTCCGACGCTGTGGTTGGTTGGTTACAGCAACCGCGGGACCGACTGCGGGTTAAAAGGGGAGTTTCCGTTATGCCAAGAGAGGTGGCGAGCTGGAGTGCGAACATCCCAGAACTGGTGACAACGGAGGAGCAAGAGGAACCCGGTATCGAGGAGACGGCCGGTAGGACGACGGAGCAGGCGGGAGCAGAGGAGTCACGGAGGAGACCTGAAGACCGCTGGCCCCGGGGAGCCTACTCCTGAGCCGCCACGCTTCCGGAGAAGCGTGGCCTCTCCAGGTACGGAGACGCGAGCGGGGAAGGAGCAGGGAAGGGAGGGGGGAGGTGGAGGAAAGTGGGGGAAGGAGGGGAGAAGGGAAACGGGCACTTTTGGGACGGGGGAGCACTGAAGGGTATGAAAAGGGGATGGAGTAAGAAAGGGAGATTATACCTACGTAAATATAAAAGAAAGGTACCAAGAAGTGAGAGCATTCGTAGAAAAGAGACAAAGGGATGAAGAGAGCGGAAAAGTGTATTTAAGTTCTCAAGACAGGAAAAAGGGGAGAGAAAGAGAGAGAGAGAGAGACGGAAAAAACCCACAGTCAATAATAAAGAAGACATACTCAGGATGCAGACGAGGGAAAAGGCAGGAAGGAAGTCTGGCAGGAGAATCAGAAGAGAGAAAACCAAGGGAAAGGAATAAAGGAGTCAAGAAGACAGCTGAGACAGGGATAGAGAAAGAGAGAGAGAGAGAGAAAGGGAACAGATAAGAAAGAATAAGCCTAAACCTCTTCCCCACTTACCGTATCTATTCTCTTTTGTGTTTCCACGCTCCCCGCGAGGTATTGGCAGAAAGAAGGGAAGACGAGCCAAGAAGTCAACAAGAGGACAACCCCACAACCTACCTATACATCACAAACTTTGTATATAATACTTACCGTTTAAACTGTTTCAAGAACAATAAAAAGACAGTTCTTTGAAACCACAAGATTGCTATTCAGCGTCATAAATCTGCCATCCTCGTACACACACAAATCACATTTGTGCTCCAATGCAGAACAATGTTTTGCACCAACACAAAAAATACTGACTCCTGTTCAGATGGCTGTCATTAAGGAGAGGCTACTTGCTCAAGGGAAACACATTATTGGCGCTACTCTGGTGACTGCCCTTGAGGCAGTCACCAAAGCTAGTGTTCCAAATGCTAAAGCAATACATTCACATTGAATTCAATGGGTAACCTCCTGACTGCCACTGATGTCAATTATGTTTTCGACCCAAAATTATAGACTCAAGAATTCCTCCAATATGAGCTTGAATACCCCACATCCACTAACATCTTACCTCTTGACCAATACGATTCATCATTTATAGTAATGATTCAGCACAGCCAACTGCAGGCGCCAAACACCAATACTTCACTGCTTGCACAGCTGTTAGCAGGGTAGTAAGGGATGGTGCATTCCACGTTTAAAATACCTACACGCAGACCTTAGAGGACTGCAGGGCTCAGCTTGCCAAGCTTAAAGCTCTGGTGCTGGCACTGGAACATAGGGATATGTAACATCCAACACTGATTGTGTGTGATTTGTATTACTGTGTTAAGTCCTTTAATGATTACTTATATCATTGGGGCCTAATCAGGTTCTGGGATTCCAAAGGGAACAGCATCAAACATAAAAACCTGTGGGGGAGGGTAGCTGATCTTAAACAGAAAACTCATGTAGTACATACATTGGGCCATCAACATGTAGGAGTACATGTTGTAGGAACCACGTTGGCTGAAGAAGCTGAGAAATCTGCAGTAGCTATGGCTTGTGTTGCTGCAATTACTCATTCTCATATGAGATTGGATGATGAGACACTGGCTGCTGTGAAAGCTTTGGCTGATGGCAAGCCTTTACCAATAGCATATCCAGCAAAATATACCTACCATCTCAGTGCCCAAAACATTGCTTTTGCAACAATTCCAGGGGTGGGAGATCGAGTGATTCTCAACCAAACTCAGAGATTGAATCTCATTAGAGCAGCACATAAGGGTGTTGCATTTGCCCATGCAGGTGTGGCAGCTACTATTTTCCTGCAACATGCTATTAGTGGCCATGTCCATATAAGCAGACCACACAGTATGTCCTTTGTTGTGACATTTGCCAAGAAATTTAAAGGTCCCCCATCAAACGCCCAGTGCAGACACCCTCCTTGTGTCGAACAAACCACTACAACATGTGCACCTGGATCATTGTGGCCCCTTACAACCTGATGGTGCACACAAATATATTTTAGTCATGTTAACACATATTCTAGATTCCTGTGGGTATGGCCACAATGATTGGCTGATGCCCAAACTGTTATTTAAGATTTCCAAGCCTTTAGAGGGACAAATGCAGTTGCAGCATTCCACGCGAGCCACAGCCCTGCTTTTGCCTCCAGGGCATTAAGGGACACCAAGGGAACAATGGATATTCAACTCTATTACTCCTCACCCTACCATCCCAAAGTTAATTTGGTCATGGAGAGGAAGAATTGAGACTTAAAGCAATCATTAACAGCAAGGTTATTAGGTTCTGGCCGTAATGGACTTCATCACCTTTATGGGGTCCAGAGAGCTTTAAATAATCTGCCCAGAAGATCCTTGGGAGGATGCTACCCTTATGAAGTCCTATTTGGAATACCAATGTATGTCCTAGATCTTGATTGTCCTGGTGTGATGGTGGCAAAAACACCGTTTGACATAAATAAACATGTCATTGTGTCACAGGAAACACAGAAATTTCATGGTGAAAACTCATGGGGCTATGCCGCCACCTTGTGAAATACCTCTTTAAGCACTCAACAATGCTTCTACAAGTTCCAATGCTACAATTGTCTCCATGAGCTTGGGGAGGGAGGAGAATGAGCTTCTGTCAATTCCTGTCACCACTTTATCAACAAGAAATGTCCAAACTGTGAATCAATACTATTCTATGACATAGTTTACTATGAACTACCATCATTGGGTCCAACTAACAGTTCTGCACTGGCTCCTGTTTTTGCACAGACTGCTTCTGGTTAATTTGTTGACAATGATGACTGGTCATCAAATTCTTTGCCTTCTGCAACTTTTCCAGTATCAAAGACACATAAGCTGTATAACTGGCTTAAAAATAACTATCTGGTTTGTCCATAGTACTATCTATGGATACTAATGGCATTGCTTGCCTTTCTACTCTGGATTGGTTTCGCCATTGTTTTCTTTCTATTGATGAATTGTCATTATTTTCCTGAACTCTCTGATTTTGAACTGGCGGACAAGGGTTCAGACACTTTACCTTTTTTTCCCACAAGGTCAGAAGAGACTTGTCCCTACTGGGCATTTAAGCTGTACCGATTCCAGATGAGATAGTTTGGGATAAAGTTCCATTCCATACATTTGACCCAACTGAGGTCATTCACATTTCATATGGGTTTAAAGTTTCTATGAGTGATCTATTACACCTGTTTTTTTTCTTATGATCGGGATGTTAAAACAGTTGATTCTATGCTTTCTTAGCTTGAATATTACACTTTATTTGAAAGTGAAGATGTTTACATGAACACAGCGAATTATGGAGAAATGTTGGGTTATCATCATTACGGGCATTACTTTCTGCACCGAGCTATCACCCCTAGATCAGTTTTTTAAATATACACAATGGGAGCATTGTTCAACTCCACCAGTGGGGAGTTCCAAAACATAAGTAGAAAAGCTTGCATCTTTTACTGGGCACAATGCTAAAAAGGCAGGATCCTACTATTTTAAATTGCCTCCCTCAAAAGTGAGAAAGATATTGCTAACCTATACAAAATGTATTTATTCTGATTCCTTTGTTTCCCATCTTGCTGTTGAAGGCTAAGAGATTTGGAAAACAAGATTGATTTTAAAATGTGTATGGGGAACAAAAGATTGGCAAATACAGGCTAGAGAAGTTGTATGTAGGACCTGCCTTATTCCTGCACAAATGATATTTTTGAATGAAACTGTTGCGCAAACAAATTGCCTTGGGTTGGCAAAGATAAAAGAACTAAATGCACCCAGGATCCCCACACCAGCTAAATTTAACAATTGACAAACATTTTTGAGTATCACTGAAGAACATCTCACTACTTGGGTTCAGAATGGCACCTTTATTTTTCAGATGTTCACATCCTGGCGGGTAGTTATTGTGGCCAGTAGACACAAATAGTTGTCAGGCACGTTTTGTTAATTACTCAGGGGGATTCAGAGCAAGCCAGCCAGACCCTTGCTATGTCATCAGCTCAGCACTTGGGTATCATAACAACATATACTGTGGGTAAGCTTTGCCAACAATGGTTACGTTGCTCCACATCACGAGCTGCCAAATAACATCTTAGTTTCCTTTCAGACGGAGTTGACTTACAAGATTTCCTAAAAGGTCCTAGAAAGCCAGGGTCAGAAAATGTTCTGTATGCCATATATAATGAGATCTGGAAGCATTCGCAGATAGAAGCCGCTACATGTTTAAGGCAGATTTACAAAGAAAATATGGAAAAGGCTTTAGCCATTGTTGATAATGGTATGTTTACCTTGTCCAACCGCATCTTCATCCTAAATAACATTGTGTCTCCTGCAATAAACATTATTCATAATGACGTCCTTTTTACATCATAGATAAAGTCAACTGAGGTCCATCATTCAGTTAGATTGGACTTTACAGGTTATTAAATGTAGCCATGTGCCCTGGCAGCACTTTAACTCAAGTGAGTTATTTGCCACATTTAACTTGACCAGACAACAACAGCTAATGGCTAAAGTAAATTGAGTTACATCATGGTTAATACTGAAAAATTGGAAAAGTCCCCTTTCACTGTAGCAGAAATTCCCTCTGCATTATGGCTCATACATGGAGGGATATATCTGCCCATTTCAATTTGCGGACTGCTTAAAACACTTTTGCAGTTGGCAGATTTGAGCAGTAAGGGACAGTTACACCCACGAGGTGAGGGAGTTGCCTTTTGATTACAAATGTCTGAACAGTGAAACAGAGTTCTTTCTTAGCAGAAGCACATGTGGGACTACTGTTAGTCATTCTATGGTTTGTAAGCAGGTGTCCTTGTATGGCAATTCCAATGCGGCTGTATCACATTTGGCCTGCCATCTGAAGGGTACTTCCGTCTTTGGTTCAACCAGTGTTTCAGATACATTCCAATGGAAGTTATGATATGCAGAGTGATCAAAGCTGTTGCGGAATGAAACCTGGAATTGTCCATGTTATTTCAGTTTCCCAGATTGTAACCTATTGCGGCCATGTGTTATTTTCCTCCACATGAGACATAAAGGTAGCAGAATTGAGCCTGCACATTGCTACTTCAATGTATATTTTGACAAGCTGAGCAGACTGAAGGCACTAATGTCTCAAAAACATGTGGCTCTAAAATCAGCCAGAGAGAACTATGACTTGCATATAGCTAGGTGATCAGCAGAGATACAGTCTCTATTCAATACCAACTTCCCCAAGCACTTTGGGGAATTGGTCAACAGTATTTTTAAAGCATCTAATATTGTAGGGATTGTACACTCGTTTTAAGGCTGTTGGGTCTGGATTTGTCAGCACATTCCAGAAAGTATTTGGAGTCATTCCTTTGGCCATTCATGCACTCTTTCGAGTGTCTGGTGGATTCCCAATAACTTTGGCACTGACTGATGGTATTCTGCTGCTGTTATTTTTGATACATGGCGGCTGTTCCATCTCAGCTAAACAGAGTGATGGAGCTACCACCAGCCAGGCTGTGTCGTGATCACATGATGCAGTACTTCAGAGGTTTCTTGCTGGAGATAGTGGAGAGGAATTTGTCACTGACATTCCGACAGGTTCTGACTTATGTGCAACCTATTTTTCATTGCATATGGTTCTTCTTCGAGTGTGCACCGAAAGTGTGTCTTACAACCTGTGCTTTCTATGAACACAGATCTGTTAATGTTCTCGATGAGAGTTCACTCACGGACATGCCCATTGAGACTGCGGTTGCTACATGAGGCATCTTATGAGCCGCCACTTGTGGATTTGCTAGCTCCATCAGCATCAGGTGCAATGAGGGATGCTGCCTCCTCATCCACTTCTGAAGCTAAGGATTCTGCACACTATTGTTCAGTGGATCCTTCAACCAATGTGCTGGTCAACTTATCGCCTGCTGAAGTGGAGTCTTTCCTGGCTTCGATCTCCATTGCTGACATCTAAAGTTTTCTGCAGGATCACAATTATTGTTAACACTCGACCACTGGCATTTTTTCAAAATCCCAAATGTATTTCCAAATTGTCTTTTTTGAACTTCAGTTTGTCTGTTGGCCTGGCTGGCTTGTTAACTTCAACATTTTATCTCGTTTGTGTATCTTTTAAAGTGCTTTTAGTATTTTTTAGTTTAGGGCATTTTTTTATTAGTTGAGGCTTTGGACTGGTACCCTTGTTCTGGCAATAGGGAGGCATTGGGTTCATTTTAGTACCTTGCTTGGGCACATATATTTTAGCTTAGCTTAGGCCTACTGCTTATGCTCAATTCTCATATATTCATTTTAGAATACCTTGCTTTTTAGTGGGAATGTTTTATTTTTCTTAATCAGCTACTATTCTGCGAGGGCATTGTTATTTTTATCCACTACATTTTTTTATCATGCTCTTGACCCAAGGTTGACAAGTAACAGTACGAGACCATCACAAGATAATAGTTGGTATTGCCGCCACAAGAGCAGGCACACTGTCTAACACTTAGGCACATGCCCACATCAGGCCTATTTGCAGTGAAAAACATGCTTTTCTATAAAACATCATGAAGGCCAAGTGGGGTTTGAGAGGGTTCCTTCCAACAAGGATTCCCCTCTATGCTGCATGCCATTTTCAGCAAGACCTCAGCCTTGTCTCTGCAAGCCAGCTAAGGAGACGAAGGGCAGACCTTCATTCTAAAGTAATGACAGATTGGGTTAATACTGCTGTGCTCTAGTTTGACACTGGCGTTAGGTAGGAATTCTAAATGCATGTTCATTGCAATGTTGGGATTGTTCATCTTTTTGTCACCAACTGTCACAATCCTAATTTAGTTATGCCTCATTTTCCAAATAGTTGTAGCTCATATATTTTGTTGTAGATTGGAGTCTTTTCAATAAATACATTGAAAACCACCCTGCATCTTTTCATTACCTGCGTGTGTGTATGAGACCTTTTGCTAGCGAGAGAAAGGGGTGAGATCTGTTCATTGCGATTTCCCTGAGAGATCACTAGGGTGTCATGTGATAGGCTGCCACATGTCACCTTTCCTTCTTGGGTTGGGTGAGGTGCTGCTGGCAAGCTGGTAGGGTTGGGACAGCAGCCGCCACCTGGTGTGGCAATGACTCAGTTACCCATAAGCGGTGAAGCTGCTGCCCCAAATGTAGCAGTCTTGTTTGAACAACGAGGGTCCTACGACAGCAACAGAGGGCCACCTTTTTGAAGGCACAGTAAAACCATCATTGAACTATTAAATTCAGTCTACTTATGAAAAACAGATGACCATCAGATTGAAGTCACTGTTAAACCACTAAGGGTGCATTGTATGAAGCCTACATAGAAGCAAAAAGTGAACACAACAATGGAGGTACAGTTAAACGACTAAGGGAGTTTGCATGGTTCAGACACAAAAACACATAGGAAAATGGGGAAAGGCAAGTGGTTCTGGACCTAAACTATTTCCAGGGCCAAACATTCCCAAACATAAAGACACCCTCATCCTTTCTGAATTTACCTGGAAGCCCAAATAGAGACATTAGGAGCACAGGGTAAATGAGTGACAACAAATCACCTGACCAGAAACACTCAATGTCCAACACAGCAACTAGAGGCTGGGACACATAAGAGACACTGCACACACCCATTCGGGAAGCCACAGGGCTAGTGCAAATGTGACTGGAGACAGCGTATAGGGTTAGCCGCTCAACTACAAAGCCTTTATCACTCTAATAACACTTAAAAATAAAATAAGATTGCCTAACCTGAATGAATATATGCAAAACAATACAAAACAGCCAAACAATCACTCAGATAGTGACAATTGATGCATTTAAAGCTATCATGCATCAACAGCAGTCTTCCCTGATTTAGTCCAGGTTAAAGTGAGACTTTCAACTTATGACATAAACCTTACCTTCAGGTAACTTCTTGTCAGATGGGTAGCCTTCCTATTGTCACTGAAGGGTTACCAGCAGCTCACAGATATTGTCTCTGCAATTAAGTCCCCTTCTAGCAAAAGAGATCAACAGACCGTAAGGAAGATTGCCTGGGAATGTTGCAAGAACACAGCTGATGCACTAGATACATCACCTGTTATATCTGGATTATTATTAACCATACTATTACCAGGGAAATGTCGTGCTACCCAACAGAGACTATTGAATAAATACACGGATTTGCTATATATTGCCACTAACATTGAGCAATTAAATTTAATGCAATGACCTGCCCTGTAGGTGGAATTATGGGCCTGATTTACAGTTTGGCAGAGGGTCATTCTGTCACAAATGTTATGCCTATCCCATCAACCTTATTACAAGTGCCATAGGATCTAATGCACTTATAATAAGGTGGACAGGATATCTGTAAAGCTTGTGACAGAGCAACCCATCCACCAAATTCTGAACCAGAACCTATAATTCTTTGTTCAGGAAAATTGTGATATTGGTTCATTATCAAGATAAAGGAGTGACTTTATTACCTACCTTAATTCTTGTCAAAAAGCCCTAGCCTTGACCTCTAGATCCAATGGGACTAATGCAATCTTCCTTATCTCATTGACCCCACAAGTGACCACATATAACAATAAGAGGGACAATAGCAGAAATGGAATAAGAGAAAAAAACAGACACCTGATAGCACCACTGGTATTTGTCACTTCTTTTGGACACTGATATCTGGTGTGATGTGGGAATCTAAAAAAAGACAGGAAATCTGTTGTTAACCAACAATGGAAGTCCTACATCTAACCCTATTAATGGAAGGATATACCTTAACGGTATACTGTAAAACTATTAAACAAATAATTCTCTAATGTTTTTATATAAAGCTTGTTGTATAACATAAATTGCTGTGTCATTTGCCAACAGCGTGGCAGACCGAGACAGTGTTGCAACCCCCTTTGTATAGAAAAACACATAACTCCGGCCAGGCACATTGTCACATCTCACCACGGACATCAATAATGAGTCTCAGTCATACAAACATTGCTGAAGTGAAGATTTTTAATGGGCATCCAGTAAACCCAAACAAAGTTTCCTTGTTCACAAGTAATTGACCCTTCAACTCTCTCCTTTCTAAATGCTAAGAGCAAACAAAAACAAAGTGACAATGAAAACGGACTATGGCCCTCATTGTGACATTGGCGGTATATGCCGCTTACTGCCACACAGATGGCCGCCAACTTACCGCCACACTGGCGAATATCCGTTCACCATATTATGACTCACAGACACCAGTCTGACAGAGTACAGCCACATACACAAATCCACCAGACCAAAGGACTGTGATAAACTGGCTGTCCCAAAACCCACACCGTTACACCAATGGAACAACGTTCATCACATTATGACCCATGAATCACCACTGCGGACATTCAACGGCGGTAAACCATTGGCGGTACATACCGCCGCGCTCACAATGGACACCTACATATAAAACAACACGATATTGGCCAATACCAGAAACACACAACTGACACTGACACACCACACCCACCCACGGCACTATAAAACACACACCCACATTACCCACAACCCTTTATGAACACAACTTATTGCCACCAGACTGAAACCAAGACCACTGAGACAACTACACACACACACCACTTACACCCATACACCCCTCACGCACTCCACATCTCACACTCTACCACATTACCCAACATACCCTCACCAACACACATCACACAACAACCATGGCACACAAAGTCATCCCTGTTTCACTGAGGAGGAGTTAAGGGTCATGGTGAAGGAAATTGTCAGGGTAGAGCCACAACACTTTGGAGCACAGGTGCAGCAGATATCAAGTCCAAGGAAGATGGAGCTATGGCTGAGAATCGTGGACAGGGTCAACGCCATGGGACAGCACCCAAGAACAAGGGACAACATTGCGAAGAGGTGGAATGACCTCTGGGGGAAGGTACTTTCCATAGCAGCAAGACACCAGCTTGCGATCCAGAGGACTGGTGGTGGAACCCCACCTCCTCCCCCACAGCTCACAGCATGGGAGGAGCAGGTATTGGCAATAATGCATCCTGAGGGACTCTCCGGAGTTGGCGGAGGACTGGACACTGGTATGTCAACTTTTAACAGTTATCACCCCTCATACCTGCATGCCATCACACACCCTCACCCTCACTCCCATCACTCCACCACATCCCACACACTCCACGAACATATCTCACTAATCCCAATGCTAGGCCCTGCATGCTGTACCAATGCATAGACACCCCACCCAGCCCTGCATGGACACCCATCACTAAAGCATGCACAGCATAGGGAAACTAACAATCCCACAATACACCAACATACACAAGAAAAAGCTGGCTGGGGAACAACAACCATAGAGGGGAAGCTAGAGAAATACAAATGTCAGTCACTTGAAGCATAATACATCATTTACATTCCCACAGGTACCACAGCCAATGTCAGTGGAGAGAAGGTGCCACCTCTATCCAGTCCCCCAACAGAAGAGGCCTCCAGTGATGACAGTAACTCTGGACTTTTGGATCTGGATGATCTACCTGGCCCATCAGGGAGCACTGGACAGCCGGTCACCCGAGCCCACTCTCAAACCACCACGGAGACTCCCCCATCAGGAACCAACACCACAGCACCCACCCAGCGTACCCACACCTCTGTCCCCAGGACACGTCAATCAACAGTGTGCCCACCTGTACAGGGACCCCAGGCCACACCTCGCCCCCAAGATAATCAGGGACCTAGGGTCAGTGGCAGTGGGCACACCGTTCAGGGGACAGAGGCACAGGCCATCAGGGACACTGGGAGGACTGCTGTGCGCCAGGGGGAGGACAGGAGCAGGGAACCAACTCTCCAGGAGGCACTCTCCGAGATCCTGGGAGCCTACCAACTTTCCCAGGACACAATGGGCCAGATCCTAGACAACGTGCAAGAGAACAGGTGGCTGCAGGAGGAACAGTATCAGGGGATCAGGGAGGACTTGCACGCCATTAACAACACCCTGATCTCCATAGCAGGGGTGCTGGCAGACACACCCAACATCATGAGGGAGGCAACAGCACACCAGTGGGCTTCTGCCACTAGCCAGTCATCTGAACAGCACTCCACTTCCACTGCTGCTAGTGGCCAGGAGGCCCCGCCACAGGCCCAACAGGCCACCAGCACCCCTCCCCCCTGCAGAAGGTGAACCACCCCGCAAACATTCCCTGCGAACCAGGCAGAAGCAAGAGACACTTGCCAAGACCACCACCAGGAAATGAGACTCTCCTGATTGTCACCCTTGTGTCCCACACTGTCACCTTGTGCACTTTGAACTACCATAGCTCCCCTTCCTATGTCCCCATGGACAATGCACCTGTGCTACAAACAGACTGGAGCAATACCCTGGACTTTCCTCCATCATCACCCCATTCCATTGCACTTTCCCCTCTATATTTTAGCACAACAATAAACACTCTTGTATAAAACTTAATTACTAGTATTTCATGTATTGCAAATTTGTATTGATTGAAACAGCTACAACCATTGCAAATGAACTGTAAATAGCATGAGCATAGACTTAATGACCTGTAGCTGGATGTTCTGATCACACCAGGAGAATGTTGTCATATCACCAAGATCTGTAAAATGAATACCCCTAGGTAACAGTAAGTAGGGCAAATAAGTGGGTAAGGCCAGCATGCCAATGCCACACAGAATACACCAATACTGATAGAAATGTGAAGTTGCACTGTCTCACCTCTGTGTCATTGGAAGTACTGATGTATCACCAATGTTCTGTTGTCCACATCCTCATCCTCTGCCTCCTCATCCTCACTGTCCTCAGGGTCCACTGCTGCCACAGGGGCATCTCCAGTCTCCTCCTCCTGCAGGAAAGGTACATGTCATCTGAGGGGCAGGTTGCGCAACATGCAGCATGCCACGACTATCTGGCAGACCTTCTTCAGTGAGTAGCACAGGGATCCACTTGTCAGATGCAGGTACCTGAACCTGGCCTTCAGGAGGCCAAAGGTCCTTTCAGTGATCCTTCTGGTTCTCCCATGTGCCTCAATATAACGTTCTTCAGCCCGTCTCCTGGCATTCCTCACAGGGGTCAGCAGCCATGATAGGTTTGGGTAACCAGAGTCACCTGCAAATATTGAGGGACAACTTTCAGCCACACACTATCCTATATGGCCCACACCATAGACATACACCAACATATACTGGGTAGAACCTGGGCTCACCTATTAGCCACACCCTGTGCCTCTGTAGTTGGGACATCACATTTGGGATGCTGTTATTCCTTAAGACATAGGCATCAAGCACCGATCCAGGATACTTAGAATTGACATGGGAGATGTACTGGTCCGCCAGGTACACCATCTGTACATGCATGGAGTGGAAACTCTTACGATTTCTGAACACCTGTTCATTCTGGCGGGGGGGTACAAATGCAATATGTGTTCCGTCAATCGCCCCAATCATATTGGGGATAAGTCACATTGCATAAAACCCAGCCTTCACAGTGTCCAAATCCTCAACCTAGGGGAAAGCAATGTAGCTGCATGTGTATTTTATCAGGGGAGATAAGACTCTTGCTAGCATGATTGAGAATATTGGCTGCAACATTCCTGCTGCCAAGCCCACTGTCTCTAGGAAAGAACCAGTTGCCAAGAAATGGAGCACTGATAGAACCTGCACAAGAGGGGGGATCCCAGTGGGCTGACGGATAGCTGATATCAGGTCAATCAATCAATCAGGAATTTGTAAAGCACACTACTCACCCATGAGGGTCTCAAGGCACTGAGGGGGGGAATGAGGGGAGGCATTGCTACTGCTCGAACAGCCAGGTCTTGAGAAGTTTCCTGAAGGTGAGGAGGTCTTTGATCTGGCGCAGGTGGATGGGAAGAGTGTTCCACGTTTTGGGGGCGAGGTGCGAGAATGATCTACTGCCGGTTGTAGTTCTGCAGATGCGTGGGACGGTTGCGAGGGGAGGTCGGCGGAGCAGAGATGCCGGGTCAGGGTGTTGAAGGAGAGCTGTCTGTTGAGGTATTCTGGTCCGGTGTTGTGCAGTCCTTTGTGAGTGTGGGTGAAGAGTTTGAAGGTGATTCTCTTGTTGACTAGGAGCCAGTGCAGGTTTCTCAGGTGGTTTGTGATGTGGTAGTGGAGCGGGATGTCCAGGATGAGGGATGCGGAGGCGTTCCGGATCCGTTGCATCCTCTTCTGGGGTTTGGCCATGGTTCTTGCAGAGACGGCATTGTCCTAGTCCAGTTTGCTGCTTACGAGGGCTTGGGTGACTGCCCTTCTGGTTTCAGTGGGTATCCATTTGTAGATCTTTCAGAGCATGCAGAGGGTGTTGAAGCAGGAGGAAGAGATGGCTTTGGATGCTGGGTCATGGATAATGAGGAGTCCATGATGAATCCTAGTTGCGTGCATGGTCGGTGGGAGTCGGAGCGGCTCAGAGATGAGGACTTCCGTCTTGTCGGTCAGCTTCCAATTGGGCACACAGCTCTGTGATTGTGGCCCTGTCCAGTCTATAGGTGAGTATTATGTGCCTGTCCTCCAGGAAAGCCAAGCCCACCAGGGTCTGTACATGGGGTATGTCTCCATCTCCTATTCATCCGCAGTGGTAGGTATCTAAAGGACACAAGAGTGAGGAGGCTGTCACAAACTGAACAGTGGAGCCACAACAACTGTCCACATCGTGGAAACATGTTATGGGACAGTGTCATTTATAAAGTATGTGCCTATTTATCCTGTGACGCAGCAAATATCGCTAGGCCTGTTCACCCGCCCTGAAATGGCAACCGCCTATCCTGTGTGGATGGACAGGTGGAAGTGAGGTAATGCCGTCGACGTTGTGCACCATTGCGGTTGGCGGCCGTGAACCGCCGTGCAATTCCTCATTGGATAATATTGGGGACTATGGGATTCAGTGAACAATGGGGATCTACGCCGGCGGTGACGGTATGCACCGCCGTGGACGTGACCGCCATTTTCTATATGATTCCTCACTTGTTTCCTGACCTTCCATAGGAGATGACCTACACTGCATGTGCTGCTGAGACCTGTGTCTGGAACCTACTGTGGTCTGTGTGACCGGGGAAAGGGCCCCAGATTTCAATTCTGAAGAGTTGGAGCGACTGGTGGATGGGGTCCTACCCCAGTACGGACTGCTGTATGGGCCTCCAGACCAACAGATGAGTTTACTGTGGGCATGATGCATGTGGCATGAATGCATGGAGTTGTGTGTGAAGGCATTGTGTAAGGGGGTGGGTGGATGTTCTCTTGGCAGTGTACATGTTGTGCGCTGGGCTATGTGTGTGTCAATGGTACCAGCGACATCAAAAGCCTGGCGGAAACTGAGCTCAGAAGTCTAAGGACTCACCATTGGAGACAGAGGATAGAACCACGCCGCCATGGAACCAGAACTGCATGTTTTTCCTATGACATTCTACGTTCTTCTCTACCACGAACACCAGGGCCGGGGAAGATGATAACGGTGAGTACAGCCACCTAGCACACAAGGGAGGGGGGGAGGAAAAAGAGAGTGACACACACACGCACAACACACACCCTACATACACACACCGTACACACAACCAGCTGCATTACAAAAACAAGTTGAAGGTGGAATTATGGGCCTGATTTACAGTTTGGCAGAGGGTCATTCTGTCACAAATGTTATGCCTATCCCATCAACCTTATTACAAGTGCCATAGGATCTAATGCACTTATAATAAGGTGGACAGGATATCTGTAAAGCTTGTGACAGAGCAACCGATCCACCAAATTCTGAACCAGAACCTATAATTCTTTGTTCAGGAAAATTTTGATATTGGTTCATTATCAAGATAAAGGAGTGACTTTATTACCTACCTTAATTCTTGTCAAAAAGCCCTAGCCTTGACCTCTAGATCCAATGGGACTAATGCAATCTTCCTTATCTCATTGACCCCACAAGTGACCACATATAACAATAAGAGGGACAATAGCAGAAATGGAATAAGAGAAAAAAACAGACACCTGATAGCACCACTGGTATTTGTCACTTCTGTTGGACACTGATATCTGGTGTGATGTGGGAATCTAAAAAAAGACAGGAAATCTGTTGTTAACCAACAATGGAAGTCCTACATCTAACCCTATTAATGGAAGGATATACCTTAACGGTATACTGTAAAACTATGAAACAAATAATCCTCTAATGTTTTTATATAAAGCTTGTTGTATAACATAAATTGCTGTGTCATTTGCCAACAGCGTGGCAGACCGAGACAGTGTCGCAACCCCCTTTGTATAGAAAAACACATAACTCCGGCCAGGCACATTGTCACATCTCACCACGGACATCAATAATGAGTCTCAGTCATACAAACATTGCTGAAGTAAAGATTTTTAATGGGCATCCAGTAAACCCAAACAAAGTTTCCTTGTTCACAAGTAATTGACCCTTCAATTCTCTCCTTTCTAAATGCTAAGAGCAAACAAAAACAAAGTGACAATGAAAACGGACTATGGCCCTCATTGTGACATTGGCGGTATATGCCGCTTACTGCCACACAGATGGCCGCCAACTTACCGCCACACTGGCGAATATCCGTTCACCATATTATGACACACAGACACCATTCTGACAGAGTACTGCCACATACACAAATCCACCAGACCAAAGGACTGTGATAAACTGGTTGTCCCAAAACCCACACCGTTACACCAATGGAACAACGTTCATCACATTATGACCCATGAATCACCACTGCGGACATTCAACGGCGGTAAACCATTGGCGGTACATACCGCCGCGCTCACAATGGACACCTACATATAAAACAACACGATATTGGCCAATACCAGAAACACACAACTGACACTGACACACACACACCACACCCACCCACGGCACTATAAAACACACACCCACATTACCCACAACCCTTTATGAACACAACTTATTGCCACCAGACTGAAACCAAGACCACTGAGACAACTACACACACACACACCACTTACACCCATACACCCCTCACGCACTCCACATCTCACACTCTACCACATTACCCAACATACCCTCACCAACACACATCACACAACAACCATGGCACACAAAGTCATCCCTGTTTCACTGAGGAGGAGTTAAGGGTCATGGTGAAGGAAATTGTCAGGGTAGAGCCACAACACTTTGGAGCACAGGTGCAGCAGATATCAATTCCAAGGAAGATGGAGCTATGGCGGAGAATCGTGGACAGGGTCAACGCCATGGGACAGCACCCAAGAACAAGGGACAACATTGCGAAGAGGTGGAATGACCTCTGGGGGAAGGTACTTTCCATAGCAGCAAGACACCAGCTTGCGATCCAGAGGACTGGTGGTGGAACCCCACCTCCTCCCCCACAGCTCACAGCATGGGAGGAGCAGGTATTGGCAATAATGCATCCTGAGGGACTCTCCGGAGTTGGTGGAGGACTGGACACTGGTATGTCAACTTTTAACAGTTATCACCCCTCATACCTGCATGCCATCACACACCCTCACTCCCATCACTCCACCACATCCCACACACTCCACGAACATATCTCACTAATCCCAATGCTAGGCCCTGCATGCTGTACCAATGCATAGACACCCCTCCCAGCCCTGCATGGACACCCATCACTAAAGCATGCACAGCATAGGGAAACTAACAATCCCACAATACACCAACATACACAAAAAAAAGCTGGCTGGGGAACAACAACCATAGAGGGGAAGCTACAGAAATACAAATGTCAGTCACTTGAAGCATAATACATCATTTACATTCCCACAGGTACCACAGCCAATGTCAGTGGAGAGAAGGTGCCACCTCTATCCAGTCCCCCAACAGAAGAGGCCTCCAGTGATGACAGTAACTCTGGACTTTCGGATCTGGATGATCTACCTGGCCCATCAGGGAGCACTGGACAGCCGGTCACCCGAGCCCACTCTCAAACCACCACAGAGACTCCCCCATCAGGAACCAACACCACAGCACCCACCCAGCGTACCCACACCTCTGTCCCCAGGACACGTCAATCAACAGTGTGCCCACCTATACAGGGACCCCAGGCCACACCTCGCCCCCAAGATAATCAGGGACCTAGGGTCAGTGGCAGTGGGCACACCGTTCAGGGGACAGAGGCACAGGCCATCAGGGACACTGGGAGGACTGCTGTGCGCCAGGGGGAGGACAGGAGCAGGGAACCAACTCTCCAGGAGGCACTCTCCGAGATCCTGGGAGCCTACCAACTTTCCCAGGACACAATGGTCCAGATCCTAGACAACGTGCAAGAGAACAGGTGGCTGCAGGAGGAACAGTATCAGGGGATCAGGGAGGACTTGCAGGCCATTAACAACACCCTGATCTCCATAGCAGGGGTGCTGGCAGACACAGCCAACATCATGAGGGAGGCAACAGCACACCAGTGGGCTTCTGCCACTAGCCAGTCATCTGAACAGCACTCCATTTCCACTGCTGCTAGTGGCCAGGAGGCCCCGCCACAGGCCCAACAGGCCACCAGCACCCCTCCCCCCTGCAGAAGGTGAACCACCCCGCAAACATTCCCTGCGAACCAGGCAGAAGTAAGAGACACTTGCCAAGACCACCACCAGGAAATGAGACTCTCCTGATTGTCACCCTTGTGTCCCACACTGTCACCTTGTGCACTTTGAACTACCATAGCTCCCCTTCCTATGTCCCCATGGACAATGCACCTGTGCTACAAACAGACTGGAGCAATACCCTGGACTTTCCTCCATCATCACCCCATTCCATTGCACTTTCCCCTCTATATTTTAGCACAACAATAAACACTCTTGGATAAAACTTAATTACTAGTATTTCATGTATTGCAAATTTGTATTGACTGAAACAGCTACAACCATTGCAAATGAACTGTAAATAGCATGAGCATAGACTTAATGACCTGTAGCTGGATGTTCTGATCACACCAGGAGAATGTTGTCATATCACCAAGATCTGTAAAATGAATACCCCTAGGTAATAGTAAGTAGGGCAAATAACTGGGTAAGGCCAGCATGCCAATGCCACACAGAATACACCAATACTCATAGAAATGTGAAGTTGCACTGTCTCACCTCTGTGTCATTGGAAGTACTGATGTATCACCAATGTTCTGTTGTCCACATCCTCATCCTCTGCCTCCTCATTCTCACTGTCCTCAGGGTCCACTGCTGCCACAGGGGCATCTCCAGTCTCCTCCTCCTGCAGGAAAGGTACATGTCATCTGAGGGGCAGGTTGCGCAACATGCAGCATGCCACGACTATCTGGCAGACCTTCTTCAGTGAGTAGCACAGGGATCCACTTGTCAGATGCAGGTACCTGAACCTGGCCTTCAGGAGGCCAAAGGTCCTTTCAGTGATCCTTCTGGTTCTCCCATGTGCCTCAATATAACGTTCTTCAGCCCGTCTCCTGGCATTCCTCACAGGGGTCAGCAGCCATGATAGGTTTGGGTAACCAGAGTCACCTGCAAATATTGAGGGACAACTTTCAGCCACACACTATCCTATATGGCCCACACCATAGACATACACCAACATATACTGGGTAGGAACCTGGGCTCACCTATTAGCCACACCCTGTGCCTCTGTAGTTGGGACATCACATTTGGGATGCTGTTATTCCTTAAGACATAGGCATCAAGCACCGATCCAAGATACTTAGAATTGACATGGGAGATGTACTGGTCCGCCAGGTACACCATCTGTACATGCATGGAGTGGAAACTCTTACGATTTCTGAACACCTGTTCATTCTGGCGGGGGGGGGGTACAAATGCAATATGTGTTCCGTCAATCGCCCCAATCATATTGGGGATAAGTCACATTGCATAAAACCCAGCCTTCACAGTGTCCAAATCCTCAACCTAGGGGAAAGCAATGTAGCTGCATATGTATTTTATCAGGGGAGATAAGACTCTTGCTAGCATGATTGAGAATATTGGCTGCAACATTCCTGCTGCCAAGCCCACTGTCTCTAGGAAAGAACCAGTTGCCAAGAAATGGAGCACTGATAGAACCTGCACAAGAGGGGGGATCCCAGTGGGCTGACGGATAGTTGATATCAGGTCAATCAATCAATCAGGAATTTGTAAAGCACACTACTCACCCATGAGGGTCTCAAGGCACTGAGGGGGGGAATGAGGGGAGGCATTGCTACTGCTCGAACAGCCAGGTCTTGAGAAGTTTCCTGAAGGTGAGGAGGTCTTTGATCTGGCGCAGGTGGATGGGAAGAGTGTTCCATGTTTTGGGGGTGAGGTGCGAGAATGATCTACTGCCGGTTGTAGTTCTGCAGATGCGTGGGACGGTTGCGAGGGGAGGTCGGCGGAGCAGAGATGCCGGGTCAGGGTGTTGAAGGAGAGCTGTCTGTTGAGGTATTCTGGTCCGGTGTTATGCAGTCCTTTGTGAGTGTGGGTGAAGAGTTTGAAGGTGATTCTCTTGTTGACTGGGAGCCAGTGCAGGTTTCTCAGGTGGTTTGTGATGTGGTAGTGGAGCGGGATGTCCAGGATGAGGCATGCGGAGGCGTTCCGGATCCGTTGCATCCTCTTCTGGGGTTTGGCCATGGTTCTTGCAGAGAGGGCATTGTCCTAGTCCAGTTTGCTGCTTACGAGGGCTTGGGTGACTGTCCTTCTGGTTTCAGTGGGTATCCATTTGTAGATCTTTCAGAGCATGCGGAGGGTGTTGAAGCAGGAGGAAGAGATGGCTTTGGCTTGCTGGGTCATGGATAATGAGGAGTCCATGATGAATCCTAGTTGCGTGCGTGGTCGGTGGGAGTCGGAGCGGCTCAGAGATGAGGACTTCCGTCTTGTCGGTCAGCTTCCAATTGGGCACACAGCTCTGTGATTGTGGCCCTGTCCAGTCTATAGGTGAGTATTATGTGCCTGTCCTCCAGGAAAGCCAAGCCCACCAGGGTCTGTACACGGGGGTATGTCTCCATCTCCTATTCATCTGCAGTGGTAGGTATCTAAAGGACACAAGAGTGAGGAGGCTGTCACAAACTGAACAGTGGAGCCACAACAACTGTCCACATCGTGGAAACATGTTATGGGACAGTGTCATTTATAAAGTATGTGCCTATTTATCCTGTGACGCAGCAATTATCGCTAGGCCTGTTCACCCGCCCTGAAATGGCAACCGCCTATCCTGTGTGGAGGGACAGGTGGAAGTGAGGTAATGCCGTCGACGTTGTGCACCATTGCGGTTGGCGGCCGTGAACCGCCGTGCAATTCCTCATTGGATAATATTGGGGACTATGGGATTCAGTGAACAATGGGGATCTACGCCGGCGGTGACGGTATGCACCGCCGTGGACGTGACCGCCATTTTCTATCTGATTCCTCACTTGTTTCCTGACCTTCCATAGGAGATGACCTACACTGCATGTGCTGCTGAGACCTGTGTCTAGAACCTACTGTGGCCTGAGTGACCGGGGAAAGGGCCCCAGATTTCAATTCTGAAGAGTTGGAGCGACTGGTGGATGGGGTCCTACCCCAGTACGGACTGCTGTATGGGCCTCCAGACCAACAGATGAGTGTACTGTGGGCATGATGCATGTGGCATGAATGCATGGAGTTGTGTGGGAAGGCATTGTGTAAGGGGGTAGGTGGATGTTCTCTTGGCAGTGTACATGTTGTGCGCTGGGCTATGTGTGTGTCAATGGTACCAGCGACATCAAAAGCCTGGCGGAAACTGAGCTCAGAAGTCTAAGGACTCACCATTGGAGACAGAGGATAGAACCACGCCACCATGGAACCAGAACTGCATGTTTTTCCTATGACATTCTACGTTCTTCTCTACCACGAACACCAGCGCCGGGGAAGATGATAACGGTGAGTACAGCCGCCTAGCACACAAGGGAGGGGGGGAGGAAAAAGAGAGTGACACACACACGCACAACACACACCCTACATACACACACCATACACACAACCAGATGCATTACAAAAACAAGTTGACCCCGTAACTCGGCTGAATAATGCAAGGACAAAACAATTTCACAGACGTGTTTGTAATAAGATCAACACAGTAGAAATAATAAGTTAGGCAAGATAATAGATATATGCATATTTATAGAAAAAGGGACACAGCCCAGTCCTCAATTTGCGTGGGCCACATGGCCACAGGCCAAAGTCCAAGGCCACACATGTCACCTGCTTCAAAACGGAGAGAACACTGCAGGGGCATCAGTTGGTAAATAGGCAGGCACCTCAGGGGGGCAGGAGGCGGGGGGCAACTCTGCTGGGAGATATAACAAGACCACTGGTTCTGGAGGGGGCAACGTGCCCTGTGCTTGATCCTGGGGATTGATGGGTCACAGTCTCACAGGTGGGTGTCATACTCACTGGTTCTTGATGGGGCAACGTGCCCTGTGCTTAATCCTGAGGAGAGCAAGGTCACAGTCTCTCAGGTGGGTGTCATACCCACTGGTTCTGGGGTGGACAGGCCACACAGCAGCCCATGGAGGCAGGATTACATTCCGTCCGCCGGCGGTGACGGCTGCAAAGTGGTGGTGCCGCTGGTGGGGGGAGACTCCTGCCCATCCCCTGCAACCTCGGACGGCTGCACAGTGGTGGTGCTGCTGGTGGAGGAGGCTCCTGCCCATCCCCTGCAACCTCGGATGGCTGCACAGTGGTGGTGCTGCTGGTGAGGGAAGGCTCCTGCCCATCCCCTGCATCCTCGGACGGCTGCACAGAGGTTGTGCTGCTGGTGGGGGGTGGCTCCTGCCCATCCCCTTCAACCTCGGACGGCTGCACAGTGGTGGTGCTGCTGGTGGGGGAGGTTCCTGCTCATCCCTTGCAACCTCAGACAGATGCACCGTGGTGGTGCTGCTGGTGGGGGAGGCTCCTGCCCATCCCCTCCAACCTCGGACGGCTGTGCAATCATGGTTGGTGGTGGGGGCTCCATCACAGTTCCTGGTCCAGGCTACTTGCCCTTCCTGCCTGCTGGTGCAGGCTCCTTGCCCTTCCTGCCTGTTCGTTCAGGCTCCTTGCCCTTCCTGCCTGCTGGTGCAGGCTCCTTGCTCTTCCTGCCAGCTAGAGCAGGCTCCATGCTCTTCCTGTCTGCAGGGGCAGACTCCTTGGCCTTTTTGTGTGGCAGGTGCAGGATCCTTGGCCTTCTTGCCGGCTAGGGCAGTCTCCCTCCCCTTTAGCCTGGCTGGTGCAGGCTCCTTCCCCTTCAGTACATGTGGCCTTGATCCCTTTCCACCACAAGGGGTTGCGGTTAGGACTGGGCCCGCCGACTGTGTGGTTGGGGTACTTGGCTGAGTTCATGATAACCTGCCCATACGTGCAGGATGGGGGGGTAGGGAAGAGGTCAGTGGTGGAAAGGAACAGTTTTTTAGGGAAATTGGGACGGGAAAAGGGAGAAGGTATGGGAGTGGAGGATGAGGGAGCGGTTATTGGAGGTGTCTGTCTGCTGCTTTTGGGTGCAGGTGCATGGCCTGTATGCTGTTGTGAGGTGGATGGCTGTTGGATGTCTGAGTGCTTTGCATTTGTGTACTTTAGAAGGGGGAGACAGACACAGCGGGAGAGGACACAGGGGACGTGTGCCTGGCTGTTGTGGAGGTGTCTGCCAGTGAGGTGTGTGTTCTGCTTGGTGTGGTGATGATGCTGGTAGTGGATGATGATGTAGTGCATGCAGGTGTGAGTGTAGACATGGCTGTGAGGGAGGTGGAGGAGGAGGAGGAGGAGGGGGAAACTGTGGAAGTAGTGGATGCTGTTGTGTCTGCAACTGGATGGTGTTTGTGTGAGTGCCTGTGGGATGAAGTGTGGTGCTTGGGTGTTGTCTTGTGTGCATGCTTGTCTGTATGTGTGTTTGGGATACGTTGGGGTTGAGGGGAATGGAACTGGGCAGTGGAAGCTGGAGGGGGGATGGTAGAAACAGGGACAATCGCTGCCATCAGATAGGAGGCCAGAGCCTGAATCGATCTCTGTTGGGCCGCCAATCCAGTGTGAATGCCCTCCAGGAATGCATTAGATTGTTGCATCTGGGCTGCCAGCCCCTGGATGGCATTCACAATGGTTGACTGCCCTACAGATAAGGATCTCAGGTGGTCAATAGCTTCCTCACTCAGGGCAGCAGGGCTAACTGGGGCATGGCCTGAGGTGCCTAGGGCGAAGGAGATGCCCACCCTCCTGGGTGAGCAGGCACAAGCAACTTGCTGAGGGGCTGCTGGGTGAGCAGTGCTGGTACGGGGGGTGGCGGCTGTACCTGTAGCTGGGGTGGTCAGAGAGGTGTCTGCCATCACCAGGGAGCTTCCATCAGAGGAAGTATCTGTGTCAGAACTGTCCCCTCCAATCCCTGCCATGGTGCTCCACTTGCTTTCCGTCCCACTGGTGCCCTCAGCTTCGGTGGACTCTGCCTCCTGGGTCCTGTGGGATGCAGCTCCCTCCGTGGCCGGTGCCTCTGCTCCTCTGTGAGATTATGCCAATGCACATGAGGATAGGATGAAAAAACAAGAAAGGGGGGGTGAGACAAAGGATACACAGGGTCAATGATTGCACCAACACCACCATTGGTGTACACAGCACATTCACACACAGGTAACAGCCCTGCGCAAAATGCATTGCACTACCAGAGAAATAGTTAGCCACCAAGGCATGGGGAGGTGCACACATCGCCAAATGCAACACACCTGGGACCCATGCAGCCCTGACCAGTGTGGATGCCTACGAGCTAGGTAGCAAAGTTTACCCTTCTGAACCCTAGTCACCAGGGGACCTACAGTGCAATGTCAGGCCTGGCCTAGGGGCACCCACTGACACACATCCCCCATCGGATACCCCCCTACCATGCATAAGTTTTAATGATGGGCACTGTACTCGCCCTCTTGTGGCTGCTGTGATGCCCTCAAGTGCCCCTCCAACTCTGGATAGGCCACAACCAGTATACAGGCCATCAGGGGGGTCCGGGTTCCACGGGCACCCCTTCCTCGTTGGGAGGGCATCCCCAGCTGGGCCTCCGCCGTCTGCCGTGCCCACATCTCAGGTCCTCCCACCTTTTCCGACAGTTGGTGCTCTGCCTGTTATAAACTCCCCAGAGTCTGCACATCCTTGCTGATGGCACACCATACACCCTTCTTTTGATGGGCGCTGACCTGCAGGGGCAATACACACAGGAAAATACCATTAGACAAACAGTCCTGTCTGTTACACATATGGCCCACCATACCCGTTCCCATCACCATTTACACACACATGGCCCAGCACACAACCTGTACGCTGCCAAGAGGACATCCACACACCCCCCTTACACAAGGCTTTCACACACACAACTCCATACATTCATGCCACATGCATCGTGCTCACAGTGTACTCACCTGTTGGTCTGGAGGCCCATACAGCAGTCCGTACTGGGGTAGGATCCCATCCACCAGTCTCTCCAACTCCTCCAAAGTGAAGACTGGGGCCCTTTCCCAGGTCACACTGGCCATGGTAGGTTCAGACACAGGTCACAGCAGCACATGCAGTGAAGGTCCTCTCCTATGGAAGGTCAGGTAGCAAGTAAGGAATCAGATGGCAGTCATGTCCGTGGCGGTGCATACTGTCACCACCGGCATAGATTACCATTGGCCACTGTAACCCACAGGGCCCAATGTTAACCAATGAGGAGTGGCACAGTGGTTCCCGACCGCCTCTCGCAACGGCACTCAACGTCAGTGGAATTACCTCACTTCCACCCGTCCCTCCACACAGGACAGATGGACACCATTTCAGGGGGTGTGGGAGCAGGCCCTGGAACAATGTGGTGTCACAGGAAATATTAGCACATACAAATCACAATGACCCATTTCATGTTTACAGGATGCACATTTCTGTTCTAGTTCCATTCTTCAGTTTGTGACCGGCTCCTCACTCTTTTGTCCCTTAGATTCCTACCTCTGTGGATGAATAGGAGATGGAGACATACCCCCGTGTACAGACCCCTGGTGGACTTGGCTACACTGGAGGACAGGCACATTATCCTCACCTGTAGACTTAATAGGGCCACAATCATAGAGCTGTGTGCCCAATTGGAGCCTGACCTGATATCTGCTATCCGTCACCCCAACAGAATCCCCCCCTCTTGTGCAAGTGCTATCAGTGCTCCATTTCCAGGCAACTGGTTCTTTCTAAGTGACAGTGGGCTTGGTAGCAGGAATGTCATAGCCAATGTTCTCAATAGTGCTGACAAGAGTTTTGTGTGCCCTGATAAAACACATGTGCAGCTACATTGATTTCCCCCAGGTTGAGAATTTGGCCACAGTGAAGGCCAAGTTTTATGCAATGGGACATATCCCCAACAGAATTGGGGAGATTTATGGAACACATATTGCATTTGCCCCCCGCCAGAATGAACAGGTGTTCAGGAATTGTAAGAGTTTCCTCTCTATGAATGTTCAGATGGTGTGCTTGGCGGACCAGTACATCTCCCACGGCAATGCTAAGTATCCTGGGTCAGTGCATGATGCCTTTGTCCTGAGGAATATCAGTATCCCAAATGTGATGGTCCAAATACAGAGGCACAGGCTGTGGCTAGTAGGTGATCCCTGGTTCCCACCCAGTATATGTTGGTGTATGGGTATGGTGTGGGAAATATAGGATAGTGTGTGGCTAAATATTGTCCCTCAATCTTTGCAGGTAACTCAGGTTACCCAAACCTATCATGGCTGCTGACCCCTGAGAGGAATGCCAGGACAAGGGCAGAAGAACGTTATAATGAGGCACATGGGCAAATCAGAAGGATCATAGAAAGGACCTTTGGCCTCCTGATGGCCAGGCTCTGGTGCCTCCATCTAACAGGTGGATCCCTGTGCTACTCACCAAAGAAGGTCTGCCAGATAGTGGTGGCATGCTGCATGTTTCATACCCTGGCCCTCAGATGCCATGTCCCATTCCTGCAGGAGGAGGAGGCTGTAGATACCCGTGTGGCAGCAGTAGACCCTGTGGACAGTGAGGATGAGGAGGCAGAGGATGAAGATGAGGACAACCTAACAAATGTGATCGAACAATATTTCCAATGACACACAGATAGGACAGTGTTACTTCACATTTCAATGACATTTGTTTTAAATTGTGTGGCAATGGCATGCTGATATTTTCAACTTCTAGGCCCACTTACTGTTACCTATGGATATTCATTTTGCAGATTTTGGTGACCTGACATATACTCCTGGTGTGATCACTATAGCCAGCTACAGGTCATTAATATATGTTCATTCTCTGTACAGATGATTTGCAATGTTTGTACCTGTTACAATGAATATATATTTGATGTACATGACATACTCCATACTCCAAAATGTTTTTTTTTTAAAGGGTGTTTATTGAAGTGCTAATATATGGAGGGACAAGTGCAGTGGAATGGGGTGATGATGGAGGAAATTCCAGGGTATTGTTCCAGTCTGTTTGTAGCATAGGTGTATTGTCCAAGGGGACATAGGAAGGGGAGCAATGGCAGTTCAAGGTGGACGGGGTGACAGAGTGGGAAACAAGGGTGACGATCAGGAGAGTCTAATTTCCTGGCAGGGTCTTGGCAAGTGTCTCTGACTTCTGTCTGGAATGCAGGGAATTTTTGCGGGGTGGTTCACCTTCTGCAGGGGTAGGGGTACTGGTCACCTGCGAGTCCTGAGGCGGGGCCTCTTTGCCACTAGCAGCACCGGAAGTGGAAGGCTGTTCAGATGTCTGGCTAGTGGCAGGAGCCGGCTGGTGTGAGACTGCCTCCCTCATAACGTTGGCCATGTCAGCCAGCACCCCTGCAATGGAGATCAGGGTATTGTTAATGGCTTGCAAGTCTTTCCTGATCCCCTGGTACTGTCCCTCCTGCAGCCGCCTGTTCTCCTGCACATTGTCCAGGATCTGGCCTGTCGTGTCCTGGGAATGTTGATAAGCTCCCAGGATCTGTGTGAGAGCCTCCTGGAACGGTTGTTCCATGCTCCTGTCCTCCCCCTGGTGCACAGCAGTCCTTCCAGTGTCCCTGTTGGCCTGTGCCTCTGTTCCCTGAACGGTGTGCCCACTGCCACTGACTCAAGGTCCCTGATTGTCTTGTGGGTGAGGTATGGCCTGGGGTCCCTGTAGAGGTGGACACACTGCTGATTGAGTGTCCTGGGGACAGAGGTATGGGTACGCTGGGTGGGTGCTGTGGTGGTGTTTCCTGATGGGTAAGGCTCTGTGGTGGTGTGTGACTGGGCCTGGGTAACCCGCTGTCCAGTGGTCCCTGATGGGCCAGGTAGGTCATCCAGATCCTGAAGACCAAAGTTGCTGTCATCACTGTGGGCCTCTTCAGTTGGGGGACTGCATATTGCTGGGGCACCTCATCTCTGCTGACATTGGCTGGGGTACCTGTGAGGATGTAGATTATGTGTTATGGTTTCTCTGTCTGACTATTGTACATCCGTGGATTTTCCCTGCCAGCTTTGACTTGTGTATGTTAGTGTATGGTGGGATTGTTAGTTCTCTATGGTGTGCATGTTTTAGTGATGAGTGCCCATGCAGGGCTGTGAGTGGTGTCCATGCTTTGGTACAGCATGCAAGGCTTGGCATTGTGATGAGTGAGATGTGATGGTCGGGTATGTGGGAAGTGGGGGGAGTGATGGGAGTGACGGTGAGGGTGAGGGTATGCAATGGCATGCAGGTGGGGGGGGTAGAAGTAGTAGAGAGTTGACTTACCAGAGTCCAGTCCTCCTCCAACTCCAGCCAGGCCCTCAGGATGCAGTATTGCCAAGACTTGCTCCTCCCATGCTGTGAGTTGTGGGGGAGGAGGTGGCGGTCCACTGCCAGTCCTCTGGATCGTGAGCTGTTGTCTTGCTGCAATTGAACATACCTTCCCCTGTAGATCGTTCCACCTCTTCCTGATGTCATCCTTAGTTCTTGGGTGCTGTCCCATGGCGTTGACCCTGTACACGATTCTCCGCCATAGCTCCATCTTCCTAGCTAAAGATATCTGCTGCACCTGTGCTCCAAATAGCTGTGGCTCTACCCTGTCAATTTTCTCCACCATGACCCTTAACCCCTCCTCTGTGAAACGGGGGTGTCTTTGTGGTGCCATGGATGTTCTGTGAGGTGTGTAGGTGAGGGTGCGTTGGGTAATGTGTTGGGGTGTGTGATGTGTAGTATGTGAGTGGTGTATAAGTGTGAATAGTGTGTGGCTCGAGTTGTGTCAGTGGTCTTGGTGTCAATCTCCTAGCAGTAATTGTTGTTTGTAAAGGGTTGTGGGTAATGTGGGTGGGTGTTTTATAGTGGTGTGGGTGTATGTGTGTGTGGTGTGTGTATGGGTGTCAGGTGTGTGTTGTTTGAATTGTCCAATATGGTGTTGTTTTGTATGTAGGTGTCCATTGTGAGCGCAGTGGTTTGTACTGCCAATGGTTTACCGCCGCTGAATGTCCGCCGTGGTGATTTGTGGGTCATAATGCGGTGAGCGTAGTTATGTTGGCGTAACAGTGTGGGTTTTGATACTGCTAGTGTATCACTGACCTTTGGTGTGGTGGTTTTGTGTATATGGCTGAATACTGACGGATTGGTGTGTGTGTGTCATAATATGGTGAACGGATATCCACCACGGCGGCAATAAGTTGGCGCCCGTCAGCGTGGCGGTAAGTGGGATTTACCACCAATGTCATAATGAGGACCTATATGTCTGTCAATGATTACATAAAATTTCGTCAAATTGATAAAATACAGATTAAACCTCAGTAACAGTTCCAATAAAAGCAATCACAGAACACAGATTAGTGCACACATATGTTTTTCATGCATATTGTGGATGCAACAAATAAAGCCCAAGTGGGCAAATTACTAAAGACTAATAAATTGATTCAATTTTCAAAAAATTCCAAAATCATAAAAGTAACAATAATGATAATTCTCATTGTTCCTCATTACACATTAAACAAGTGGCCTATCAAAAAAGGATGCAATAGCTCTTTTGCTTTCATGTTTATAATCCAAAAAACTGAATCTTGTTCTTCATATAAGTCCATTAATGTCTCACCCAAAGTATAACCACCTGTGAAATGAATCAAACATATACAAAACATTAAAAACATGATTAAAACCTGCACTTAAAAATCTTTTTAGAGACAGATTGCTATTCAATAAAAGGAGGCATCATAACTAACACTCTAAGAAACTTGGGATGCCTAATCACCTATATGTATTGCTATTTCCTCATCTATATTGAGACCAATTGGATGCATTGTATTAAGACCAATGATAAGTTTTGATTCCAGTCTCCTCAATTCCAATACTCTGTTTCCTCTTCTTTCTCTGACCGGGATTCTGTCCAGAACCACAAATTTTAGCAGATTGCTCCTTTGGTCATGAAATTCCTTAAAGTCTCTAGCAACTGGTTAGGTTTTATCATTATATGCAATTGCCCTCGTGTGCTCCAATATTCGTTTCTTGGCTGTGTGGATGATACTGCCCATGTAAAATTTATTACAAGGGCAGATTAGTGTATAGACACAATAATCTGAAGTACGTGATAAATGTTTCCTGATAAAAGGTTTTGAACTAGTGGGAAAATTCACTCTTTTAGTATTGTCACTTTGTCTACAAGCTTTACATTTGCCACAAATGTAGAACCCTTGACCTGGGTTACTCACTTGCATTTGTGGTATGAGGCACTTATTAAGAGAATCCTTCAGACAAATACTTCTTCTGAAGGTGAAATGTGGGCATCCATCTAGTTTATTAGCAAATGTCTCATCAGTTTTTAAAACAGGCCAATTTTTTTTTTAATCGTTCTTAGTTCATTGATGCTGCTATGGTACCTTGTAATGAACCCAATAGGTTGCTTGTCCTGCTGAATTCTATTCTTCTTAATACATAAGTCTTTTCTGTTGACCTGAGATACCTTTATTATGGCCTTATCAATCACAGATTTACCATATCCTCTTTGGAGGAATATTTTAGTCATTGTCTCGTCTTCTTGAAAGAAAGCCACATTGGAACTTCAATTTCATCAAGCACACAGTAGTTCAGCATATGGGATACTTTGTATCAGATTTTTAGGGTGACTACTGCTATCATGTAGTAGACTGTTGCCAGCCGTTTCTTTTCTATGTAAAGTACTGGTCAACTTGCCATTCTCATTGCCAATTCATACATCTAAGAAATAAATGGAGTTGGAGTCAATACGGCTCAAAAGCTTCAGATTCAGAGAATTCTCATGTAAGATGTCAACAAAATTGTAGGCCAAATCAATATCACCTCGCCAGATACAAAAGATGTTGTCAATGTATCTGACCCAGAGGACTACATGTGCCTAAAAAAAGATTGATGTTCTCAACTACCTGTTCCTCCCACCAGCCAAGGTAAAGAAAAGCATAACTTGGGGCAAAACAGGTACCCATTGCAGTCCCTTATGTCTGTCTGTAAATCACTTTATTTAAAATAAATAAATTATTTGTGAGACAAATGAAATCATGTCTAAAATTAGTTTGGTGTGTAAAAGATGGGACAAAGACCTAGCTCTTAGGAAATGTCGAGTGGCCTGGATACCCAAATCATAGGGAATACATGTGTACAGGCTGTCAACATCTAGACACATGAAGAGAAAATCATCTTCCCAGGGAATATCATTGATCTTCAACAAAAGGTTGTAGAAATAAATCTACATACTTAGAAGTATTCTCTAATAGACTACCATTTGAAGAAACAATTGGTCAACCAGGGGGATTAGTGGGATGTTTATGTAGTTTAGGGAGGAAGTACGGAGCTGGTACTTTAGGGAACTCTGGGGGTCATTACGTCCTTGGCTGCCCGGCAAGATCTGACCGCCATGCGGCCGCCAATGCGGCCGCACCCCCGCTGCGGCCATTTGGAGATCCCCGCTAGGCCGGCGGGCAGAAACCTGGCTTCCGCCCGCCGGCCCAGCTGGGTTCACGGCCGCAACATAGGAGCCGGGTCCAAATGGAGCCGGCGGTGTTGCGGCCGTGCGACGGGTGCTTCTAACTGTCTGCATAGCAGACAGTGAAAAGCTGCATGGGGCCCTGTCAGGGGGCCCCTGCACTGCCCATGCCAGTGGCATGGGCAGTGCAGGGGCCCCCAGGGGCCCAACGACTCCCCGTTCCGCCAGCCTTTTCCTGGCGGTGCAAACCGACAGAAAAAGGCTGGCGGTCGGGGACTCGCAATCCCCTGGGCAGTGCTGCAAGCAGCGCTGCCCAGGCGGATTATCACCGCCGGGGCAAAAGTGGCGGAATACCGCCGGCCCCGGCGGTGCGACCGCGGCGCTTCCACCGCGGTCGTAATACGCCTGGAAGCACCGCCAGCCTGTTGGCGGTGCTTCCGTCGTTTTAGCCCTGGCGGTCCCGTACCGCCAGGGTCAAAATGACCCCCTCTGTCTCCAAAGGTTCTCTATCTTTCTATTCTTCCAATTTCACCAAGTACATTTTTTTGGCTTCTTTTACAGTACCTGAGTTTGATATCTCTGCAACTGACGGCATCATTCAATTGTCTAAAGCCTTCATCTGAATACACTTCAATAAGTGAAATCACTACATTTCCAAACTTATCTGACTTTTTAACCACAATATTCCTATTGTTCTATAAAGATCGCATAGCATCCCTATGTCTGTATTCCAGGTTATTCAATCTCGCTGTTCTTTTATACCTTAGTCTATTCATTTCCTTGAAATGTCACTTGTTTTTTGTTTGCATTTAGCATTTAAAAAAAGGGAGAGTTGAAGGGTCAATTATCCGTGAACAAGGAAACTTTGTTTCCGAAATGCATTGGGTTTACTGGACAGCCATTAAAATGTTTCTCTTCAGCAATGTTTGTGTCACAGAGACTCATTATTGACGTCCGTGGTGAGATGTGACGATTCGCCTGGCTGGATTAAGGTGTTATATATATATATATATATATATATATATATATATATATATATATATATATATATATGTGTATATATACATTACTAGTAAATCACTACCCCAAGATTAGTAGGACCTCTGCAATCTCTAATGAAAAAGCAATTAAAAGTCATTCATATTCAGTGGTTTCCATCTTGATAATTCAAACCATTTCAAGTGTGATTGCTCAGTACAGCTTTTAGAATATGTCACTGTATTACCAATATTTTACAACAACCTCTGAGGAAAGTAGTTGCTCTTTAAACCGAGATCTTGAATTCACATAGCAAGGTTCTGGATGCAGGAACATTTTATCAAGATTGCCTAGCAACGTTGCTGTGACACACAAAGTAAGATATATCTGACAAGACAAGATGACCACCACTGCCTGCAAACAATGTGAGAATTCGGGGACTTATTGAAAATGAAGTTCATCATCTAGATGCTGTCTTATAGCATTATTATAGCACGACCACCACTGCCTGAAAACAATGTTAGAGTTTAGGGACTGATTGGAAATGTATTTAATCATCTAGATGCTGTTTTATAGCGTAATTGCAGCATAATATAGCATATGAACTTACTGAATACGATGGAGGAAGTCCAGAATTGGAAGCAGTCTTAAAGGAATTATTTTCAGAGAAAGGTTTCTCCTAAACCAGGACAGAAAACTGAAGAACACAATAAGAACAGCGTGCCCAGGAATTGGCAGATGTACAAGAAAAGATAACTGTAGAAGAGTAACTATCAAAAACAGACAAGCTATTTCCCACAAATGAGAACATGGTCACACAGGAGAATTAAGATTTAGACAGAATAAATACAACAAAAAAGCATTGTCATCAATCTTTCTAGCTGTGAACTCATGAAATAGAATTATGAAGATTTAGGGCTTTGACTTTCTTATTTTAAGTTGTTCGAAGCACAAATTAAAACCACCACAACTGAAATTAAAATGATTTGCAGGTCTAGAACATTGAGGCACTGTTTCCTTTATGATGTAAAACAAAATGGAGACACGCTGAGAGGACATACTGAAGATGATGTGGTCAGTACCATTGGGATCATGATGGACCACTAGAGCAAACAATGGATTTAACACCACTGATTCATTACATGATATAGTGGCCATGAGTCTTAAAATACGATATACTTGTACTCAGTGATATAAGGAACGTTAACTTCAAAACAAAAACAGGCAAGTTAATCCCTAAGAAGTTATTACAAAATATTTTGGTCTGAGAAGACATAGCTGAGTGAATTGTTATGATCTGAGATAATCACACAAGGTCAAAGTAAGACACTGTGGCACCATAAGTCGCTCAACAAATTGAAGAACAGCCAAATGTTAGAGCAAGAACATTAAATCTACAAGAGAATCATCCAAAATAACAAATAATATGCCTACTGCCAGGAAGGTCTATACTGTTGCTCATGGGTGATCTACTAGAGACATCTTTATTCTACATAGACTGCTTACTTTCATAGTTTGCTTCATTGTTATTTGCATTTTTGTAGGGCAGTATATATTTTGTAGGGATACCTATAGGATATCCTAGAGCAATCATTTACTTGAAGGTAACACTTGACATCAGGTGTCTGTTTGCAACCATTAATTGACCAATGGTGTAAGAGCATGCTAACATTACCTCAAAGCAAGGTGCATGCATTTTAAAGACCATGCTGCAGTCATGCGTGTTTATAAACAATTGTATATTTTTTGTTTCCGGATGCCCTGTACTGTGAATTGAAATCTCAGCATGTAAATGGCACATGTTTTTCCTCCAGCTGCAAAGAATACTGAGGAAGAAGCAGATAGTATAGGTGGAACCAAGTGAAATTTATACAAACCATATGTTACCTGGGTCTGATATGTTGTGTTTATAATTTATATAACATAACCAAAGTTACAATGGCGACAGGCCTCACACTGCTCGGACAATTTGAGGTCAATAACCTTTCTGACTGGCTTAATAAGCCTACCTTTAAAAGAAATGAAACAATGACAATTTAAATAATTCTTGCACTTAGACTGAGCTCACATACTCGAAACAAAATTCACCTTTTGAACAACAGGCTTGAAGAGTGTATTTTCAATTTCCCTTTAATGATCACATTAATATAAAAACAGATCAACCTCAATGTAAATGGTTTCTTTCCCCAAATGTTTACAATTCACATACCACGTTTGAATCAACCAAGAAATGTACTCCTACTACATTCATGAGTATATCATTACATCTTTAGGTTCCAGTCCACATTCTGGAGTTTATATTGAATCGAAAGAAACTTTCACATTGTTTTCAAGATTAAATCATTGAATGATCACACCTGACCCTGAACAAACACATGTTTTGCAGTTTCCTACCTCTTCTTCCGGGCACTTGTAGGTGATCATTTCATTATCCTTTGTTATGAATTAATTGAGAATACCTTGACCTCTGTGTGTTATATTGTAGGAAGTTGGCTCTGTATGTACTATTTCAAAGTAAGAAATAGCATGGACAGAGTCCAAGGGTTCCCCTTAGAGGTAAGATAGTGGCAAAAAGAGCTAATTCTAATGCTCTATTTTGTAGTAGTGTGGTCGAGCAGTAGGCTTATCAGAGGGTAGTGTTAAGCATTTGTTGTACACACACAGGCAATAAATGGGGAACACACACTCAAAGACAATTCCAGGCCAATAGGTTTTTTATATAGAAAAATATATTTTCTTACTTTATTTGAAGAACCACAGGTTCACGATGTACAATCAATACTTTAAATGAAAGGTACTTCACTCAGGTATCATAGGAACTTTGAATCAGCAAAATAGCACGTACAGTTTTGGCAAAAATGGCAATAAGCTATTTTAAAACTAGACACAGTGCAAATTTCAACAGTTCCTGGGGGAGGTAAGTATTGGTTAGTTTTGCAGGTAAGTAAACCACCTACAGGGTTCAAAGTTGGGTCCAAGGTAGCAGCCGTTGGGGGTTCAGGTCAACCCCAAAGTTACCACAACAACAGCTCAGGGCCGGTCAGGTGCAGAGGTCAAAGTGGTGCCCAAAACGCATAGGCTTCAATGGAGAAGGGGGTGCCCCGGTTCCAGTCTGCCAGCAGGTAAGTACCTGCGACTTCAGACGGCAGACCAGGGGGGTTTTGTAGGGCACCGGGGGGGACACAAGTCAGCACAAAAAGTACACCCTCAGCGGCACGGGGTGGCCGGGTGCAGAGTGCAAACAGATGCCGGGTTTGCAATTGGTTTCAATGGGAGACCCGGGGTCTCTTCAGCGAAGCAGGCAGGCAAGTGGGGGGCTCCTTGGAGTAGCCACCACCTGGGTAAGGGAGAGGGCCACCTGGGGGTCGCTTCTGCACTGGAGGTTGGATCCTTCAGGTCCTGGGGGCTGCGGGTGCCGTGTCTTTACCAGGCGTCGGGTTCTTTGAAGCAGGCAGTCACGGTCAGGGGGAGCCTCTGGATTCCCTCTGCAGGCGTCGCCGGGGGGATTCAGGGGGTCAACTCTGGCTACTCACAGGGTCGCAGTCGCCGGGGAGTCCTCCCTGTGGTGTTGGTTCTCCGCAGGTTGAGCCGGGGGCGTCGGGTGCAGAGTGGAAAGTCTCACGCTTCCGGCGGGAAACGTGTGGTCTTTAAAATTTGCTTCTTTGTTGCAAAGTTGCAGTCTTTGTGGAACAGGGCCGCTGTCCTCGGGAGTTCTTGGTCTTTTTAGATGCAGGGTAGTCCTCTGAGGCTTCAGAAGTCGCTGGACCCTGGGGGACGCGTCGCTGTTGCAGTTTTTCTTGAAGTGGGGAGACAGGCCGGTGGGGCTGGGGCCAAAGCAGTTGGTGTCTCTGTCTTCTCTGCAGGGCTTCAGGTCAGCAGTCCTTCTTCGTCTTCAGGTTGCAGGAATCTAGTTTCCTAGGTTCTGGGGGCCCCTAAATACTCAATTTAGGGGTGTGTTTAGGTCTGGGGTGTTAGTAGCCAATGGCTACTAGCCCTGAGGGTGGCTGCACCCTCTTTGTGCCTCCTCCCTGAGGAGAGGGGGGCACATCCCTACTCCTATTGGGGGAATCGGATTTCTAAAAGTCAGAGTCACCTCAGCTCAGGACACCTTAGGGGTTGTCCTGACTGCCCAGTGACTCCTCCTTGTTTTTCTCATTATCTCCTTGCCGCCAAAATTGGGGCCGTGGCCGGAGGGCGCGGGCATATCCACTAGCTGGAATGCCCTGTGGCGCTGTAACAAAGGGGGTGAGCCTTTGAGGCTCACCGCCAGGTGTTACAGTTTCTGCAGGGGGAGGTGAGAAGCACCTCCACCCAGTACAGGCTTTGTTACTAGCCACAGAGTGACAAAGGCACTCCCCCCATGTGGCCAGCAACATGTCTGGTGTGTGGCAGGCTGGCAAAACTAGTCAGCCCACACTGGAAGTCGGGTATGTTTTCAGGGGGCATCTCTAAGATGCCCTCAGGGGTGTATTTCACAATAAAATGTACACTGGCATCAGTGTGCATTTATTGTGCTGAGAAGTTTGATACCAAATTTCCCAGTTTTCATTGTAGCCATCATGGTGCTGTGGAGTTCGTGTATGACAGACTCCCAGACCATATACTGTCATGGCTCCCTGCACTTTCAATGTCTAAGGTTTTGCTTAGACACTGTAGGGGCATAGTGCTCATGCACCTATGCCCTCACCTATGGTATAGTGCACCCTGCCTTAAGGCTGTAAGGCCGGCTAGAGGGGTGACTTATCTATGCCATGGGCAGTGTGAGGTTGGCATGGCACCCTGAGGGGAGTGCCATGTCGACTTAGACATTTTCTCCCCACCAGCACACACAAGCTGGCAAGCAGTGTGTCTGTGCTGAGTGAGGGGTCCCCAGGGTGAAATAAGACATGCTGCAGCCCTTAGAGACCTTCCCTGGCATCAGGGCCCTTGGTACCAGTTACAAGGGACTTACCTGGATGCCAGGGTGTGCCAATTGTGAAAACAAAGGTACAGTTTTAGGGAAAGAACACTGGATCTGGGGCCTGGTTAGCAGGCCTCAGTACACTTTCAAATCATAACTTGGCATCAGCAAAGGCAAAAAGTCAGGGGGTAACCATGCCAAGGAGGCATTTTCTTACATATATGTATGTACAAGCAGAGATTTCATCACTCTCTCCATAGCCATCACCAAAATCAAATCCAAATCAACCCAAATAAGCGTCTCAGTCGATTAACGTAGCCAGGTTTAGGTACTCTGAATTACTTCATAATGAAGGATTATGGATTTGAAAGAATTGGATTTAACTTCAAGAATGGGTTGGTGTCATACATTGCTGTGAATGGGAGGAGTCTATATATAGAATAAAAAAGTGAACAAAAGCAACCTTAGACCATTTTTGACTTTGTGAGGCCTGGTTAGTGAGTTATAGCTTGGACCCTGTGGCACCCTGAGCAAAAGCCCCATGCCACTTATGGCATAACATCAATCACACAAACTGTGATGAGAGGAATGATTGCAAAATATGTAACCACTGGCATTCACTGGGGTAGCATTCCAAACCACCATTTTTCATATTGCCATTCTTGACAAAGGCCTGTCTTATGTAAATCAGTAGTGACCACCAATTCTGTTTCCAATAGCAAGGTGGTCTCCATAACACCAGAGGTAAAAGGCTTAGATAGACACAATTGGAGCCCGGTAAACCCTGACAGTTCTGAAACAAAGAAGGCCCATATTTTTTGTTATGCTGGCATAATCTCAGAAATTTGTTTTAGCAAAATTTCACTTAACATCGGAGATTATGCCATTATGTCACCTTCTGTAAACGGGATATCCATTCTGTGAAAAGGTTTTCACCGGAGTACGGGTACAATGCAATAGATGTACAGGAACAAAGTGATTGCCTGAATGTGACAGGCATTTCTTTAATGTAGGCATTGATAACATTAAATTAAAAAGTAATTTGGAGTTAAGTTTTTACCCTACTCAACCATTCAGGTCCTCAAGTGTTTTCGTGAGCAAAAAATGCAGTGTTTTTTTATTTCATTATATATTTTTGGGTTTACAGAGAAAGTGGCAGAGAGTGGTGCTACTGTATAAACAGTATCAACATCCTGTTCCCATGCTGACATCTTTACCATGTGCTTTTTCCAGCCTTTTATCATTTTGTATTTAGATTTTGGAGAAAAAGTGTCACTCTTCATTTATCTGCAATCTTTGCTGAATCATTTACCCTTAGAATCTTAACTTTTTTAGCAAAATTGATTAAATTCAATACAGTTCTTTGTAAAATGCTTGTGTTGGCAGACAACAAAGGTTTTGCTAATTTCTTGTTTTTTTCTTTGTGACTGATGGCCTAGGTTTGGAGACAGGCCCATGGGTTATTAAGCGATACGTTTTCTCATGTTTTTTGTTACTTTTTGTCGTCCAGATTTGTTTTATTTGTTGTGTGTTTTACTTTTAGAGGCCCAATCTGCTGTAGGCCTTGGATATATTTTAATGTATTTTCCAAATACTCGCTTTACCAACCCCAGATATACTGTTTATTATTTTTGAGGGATGTGGATAGTCTTCTATTCACACTATATTTAGCTTTTTTGTCTGCATTTGCCTATTGGTAGCTGGGGTCGGTGAAGCTCTAGAGGTCCAGGCCAACGTAACCATATATTTACCTTTGTTCTTCTCCATGTACATCTACTTGCCTACCATTTTGTGTGTGTGCTTGCGTTAGATTGTTGAATCTTTTTCTTCAACATTTAAAATTATGTAACATGAGTTATTGGTACCTATTGCTGTTTATTTTTAGGGCATTTTAAAGTTTTTTTTCCAATATTTGTATGTACGTAAGTATGTATGTTTGCATGTATGGATGTTGTGGTCATTCCAATATTTCTATGTACGTAAGTATGTATGTTTGCATGTATGGATGTTGTAGTCATATAGTTCAAAGCTAGCCAAAAGGCAAACAAATCTGTATAGTCTCCAAGACAAGTATAACGTTAACAAGTAATAGAAGAGGTAGCTGGCTTATGGACTGTTAATACATTGTGATCCATTGTTCTTTAAAGAGGTGCATCATGAACTTTTGCCTAAATTTGAGGCGAGTTGGGGTGATCCTGATGGATACAGGATTGTAGTTCAAGATCCTGGGTCAAAAGGTGAAAAAGGCCTGTTGCATTTTTACGTTTTTTGGCCCTCCTTGTCTACAAGCTGATGGTATCCTGGCCGCAGGTGTACCAAAAACCAATGAGAAAGTGGACTTGTCTGCAAGATAAGCGTTAGCACTGGTTGTGATGGTTCTGTAAGTGATGTAGCTGGTTTTGAAGATTTCAGGATTAGGGTCATGTGATCATACTTACTGAGGCCCTGGCTGAGATGTGCTGCAATGTGCCATTAAGGAGTGTCAGTATGGAATCTGGGAGGCCAAGGAGCCATGGACAATCCAGATGCAACAGTACTGGGCTTGAACAGCAGTTCTGAAGTTGCTTTCTGGTAGAAAGAGATTCACTTTCCTTTGAAGGGAAAGCTGATTCCAAGTTATCTTTTAATTTTCAGCAATGTGTTTCTTGATGGTGACGTAGGTGTTCAAGGTGAATCTAAGTGACTTGGCATCTTGGTTTTCAATAAAAGTTGGGTTTTAAGCCTTCAAGGTCCATGTCATTAAGCTAGCATTGTACTGTCTTTGTTTGTTGTTCTTGGCACAGAAGATGAATTCTGGACATCTGGGTCTGGATGATGTGCAGGCAGTTCCTAAGCAGAAGAGACTTTCAGGTAGAGATGAGCATCATTGGCATATTGGTGAATCTTGATTTTATTATCTGTTAGCAGAGCACCAAGAAACTCCATGTAGAGATGAAGCTGACAGGATTCATTATGGAACCCTGGGGTACTGAGCTGGTGCTAAGAATCTTTTGGGACCTAGGGGTGTCCATGTGTACAAACTGGGATTGGCTCAACATTTAGGAGGAGGGCCAGTGACGGACATTGTCAATTGAAACCCCTTTGAGGCTCCAGGCTCCGTACGACAGTCACATGCTTGACTGTGTCAAAGGCAGGTGAGAGGTTCAGCAATATCAGGGGATGGGGTCATCTGCGTCTGTG
This sequence comes from Pleurodeles waltl, assembly GCF_031143425.1. Lineage (NCBI taxonomy): Eukaryota > Metazoa > Chordata > Amphibia > Caudata > Salamandridae > Pleurodeles > Pleurodeles waltl. The sequence continues at coordinate 696,843,665 of NC_090442.1, read as the reverse complement.
GTCAAGAGGGCCCTGTCTACAAAGTATAAGGTAGAGATCATTATGATCTGAAGCCACGCTGGTAATGCAAAAAATGGTTAGAATGAATGTGATCTTAGAGTTAAACACAGGTTGCTTTTTCCCCAATCTTGCCAAAAAATGGTAATGCATTGCCAGTTTTGCAACACTGATAGGTAGAAGGACTGAAGGTCTCCATTGAAATCAGTCTCATAAGGGAGATGAGGTCAAGTAGAGAGCAGTCTACAGTGATGATGATGATGTGGTGGACAATTAAACAATTTCTTTGTCCTGTGCCAGGTTTGGGGCTCGGTCTGCTCCTTTTGTTTTTCTTTAATTTTGTTTGTAACTGATGGCCCAGAGTTTGGAGCAGGCCCATGAGTGATTAAGTGATAATGGACATTTTTGGGTGGTGGTGCCAGGGCTTGATATTATTTCCTCCTTTTCTATTGCTTTTATATAATTTTTCCAGTTTTGTTTTTCTTGTGGTGTGTTTTACTTTTTGAGGCCCAGTGTGCTGTAGGCCTTGTATCTATTTTAATGTATTTTTCAAATTCTCGCTTTGCCACCCTAGACATACTTCTTTTTATTTTAGGAGCTTGAGGATCACCTTCTATTCATGCCAAATTTAGCTTTTTTGTCTGTGTGTGCCTGTTGATAGGTTGGGTTGGTATGGCTCTAGAGGTCCATGTGAATATAGCCTGATATTTTCCATTGTTCATTCCATGTACTTCTACCTGCCCTCCATTTTGTGTATGTGTGTTTGTGTTATATTGTTGTTCTTCAACATTTAAATTATTTTACAGGAGTTATTGGTACCTATTGCTGTTTGCTTTTGGTGCATTTTTAAGGTTTGTTTTCTATGTTTGTATGTATGTACTTAAGTATGTATGTTTACATGTATATATGTGGTGGTCTTCTAGCGCAAACAAAGCTAAAAGGAAGAATAATCTGTATAGTCTCAAAGACAAGTATAACGTCAACGAATGATAGAAGAGGTAGCTGGTTTATGGACTGTTAATACATTGTGATGGAGTGTTCTTTAAAGAGGTGCATATTGAACTCTTACCTAAATTGGGACAGCGTTATGGTGGTCCTGTTAGATACAGGGTTTGTTGTAGCTGGAGAATCGTGTTCATGGATGTTACAGTAAAAATTACAACAAGCCAAATAACCAATCATAATAATAATAATAATACCGATATTAATAACAATAACAAGAAAACCCCATATGTAGGAAAAATAACATATTTATTTCAACAAACAATAAATCTATTCACTCCATCTGCAACAGGCCCACATAATCCTTAAATCCTCAAAACAAAACAAACTATCCTACAGTAACCTACCCCTTCCTAAACTGTTCCTCACCACACCACTCGCAACAGGCTCAGCCTCCCACCCCCTAAATATCTCAAAGCACACTAAACTAACCTACCCTTTCCCCAAATGTTTCTAACCAAGTTTTTTTCATTTTGGAGATTCAGGGACATTATCTGGCAGCGCATATTCTCATTGGCAATACGTAGCTTAGAGAAGGTGATTTGAGAAATATTTTGACTTCGCTGTCAGAGAAACAAGTAGATATAGTCACTCTGGATGAGGAGCCAGGATGCATTCTCCTGTTATATAGTGTGCTACTCCAGATTTCGGGACATTTGGTGCATGACACTGGGGTGCCCCTTTTTGTTTGGGTTCAACCCTGATGAAGACCCATCATTAAGATTTTAAGTGGCTCCCTTTTTCTTTGGGTCGAAATGTCAGCTATAATCTTTCTATCTCGCCTGTACTGGATTTCTTTTTTTCCCTAATAGGGTAATAAGAGAATTAAGTTGTTATCCTGCTTCATGATGAACAACCTATTGAACATTGCAAATGAATACAGACAATGAACCCACTTTTGAAAGATATATTGTATGTCTTACAGTATCTTTTCACAAGCGCTCCTTTCTAGGCACCTTGTATAAGCAGAGGGGCAAACACTGCATTTTCAGATGATGTGTATTTAATATTGTTTTCAAATACAGTTCATACATTTTGAATAAATTGGTCTTTTGTTACTTTTTATGCTCTTTTCTTCTTTTTTCAAATAATTATATGTTCACTGTATAGGATTGTGGAATATCAATTGAATTATATACTTTGGATGTTTTCATAGGACCACTTTGTTATACGTACTGTATAGTGAGTCAGGCACACTGCATGCTAGTTCTCTATGTCAACGAAATGTTTTTTTTTTTATTCTGTGCTCCTGTGACTTATATATTATTCACACAATCACCATTTCCAGGACTCTGCACGAATTACTCCACCATAAGCTTCTGTATAATTAATAATTGCTTAAATGGAAGATAAAGAAAAATAGAAAAATTAAAATAAATTGGACATTTTCTTTCACCAGAATTACATAAGAAAGCAAAGTTATGTATAAAGCCATTGAAAAATAGTAGTGCTTTAAATTTATGTTGTGTAATTTATTGTACTATACAATACAACATTAATAGAGCAAACCTGGTGGGGCAGCATCATTTTGAACACCTATTGGCAGATAATAACAATAATGAAGATGGCCCTGCTCTTCTCAATTGCTGTGGTCTGTGATGAGTGCCACTCTCCACACCACACTCTCACTCTACTTCATTGCCAGTACAACAAATATTATTCCTGGTTTAGGGAGCAAGTGAGTGTTAGATAAGGGTAACACTTTAGGCTAGGGCTTGAGCAGAGCTCACGTTAACTTGGAAACCACAGTACTAATTAATAATTTGAACAATATTGTTCTTTAAATCTAATGAGTGATGTAATTTAGCTTGTAATGAGTGATGTAATATGTGAGGTCATAAGCGGTGAATGATGGGGAAGCATAGTTCTAGTCAGTGCACTAAAATGTAACTGGTGTATTTCAGCGTTTTTTGGGTTCTTTCAATGTTAGCTCATATCTCATAATACCTAACTGTGACATCAAATTAACTGTTGTTCTTTACAGTGAAGTTCTGCTATTTTTTTATAATATTTTAAAATGGCCCAACCCAATCCTCGGTGAGCACCAAACTCTTGCTGTGCAAGGAGTTAGGCCATGCAAAGCAGGGTTGTTCCAGGGTCAGGCCTCACTGAGCGCCCACTCCTCAGTTGGCACCCAACCCAGCCTGGGAAGTGAAGGTTGTCTCCAGGTTCAGGCCTTAAGGCCTGGCCCTGCTCCTAAACTCTTAGCAGGTAGCAAGTACTGTTTGCAGTTGAGGTTGGTCACTAGGTCTACGCACAATCCTTTGCGGGTATTCCTCTGCAAACACCCTACCACAGCTCTGCACAGTGTGTCTGTCAGATGTTTTACCATTTTAAAATTAGGGAGCTATTAAGTAACTGAGGAGATCGGTAGGATGAGTAAACTGATAGTGGATGCTGTATTTACGCATATGCCTCCCTCTTTAACTATCTATTTTTAGCCCTCTTTAAAATACATTATGTCTCAAATTACTAAAAATCCATCACTCACTTCACATTTTTAACTGGCTGGTTGCATACTTGCATTAACATCTCAGTGCTCATTTACGTCAGTCTGCTCTTCAGGTAAGGGTTTAACCACCTCCTATTCCAACACAATTTTATTCAGAAGTGTCTCACTTTTGTGTGAACACAAATGTTAGCTGAATGACCTGCAGGGTCACCCCAAAGTTTTCTCTTCATTTGCTGAATCCATTTTTAGTTTACTTTTAGGACTCTGTTCACTTTAATCCTGATAATCAATGGTGATGTTCTTGTGCTCTGCCTTGAAAATATGTAAAATTGGGCAACACCTGATCGGTAAATTTAATTTACTTACAAGTCCCTAGTATATGGTACTACATGTACCCAGGACCTAGAAATTAAATCCTACTAGTGCTTTGCAGTGCTCATTGTGCCACCAACTAAAACAGCACTTTAAAACATGTCTCACACCTGTCACTGCAGCCTGTTTTGCAGTTGTAAACTGTAATTTTGACCTGTCAAAATAAATCTTTTGCATTAAAGCTAGTACACCAGACTGGTGTACTATTCCCAGGACCCACTAGAAGCTGGCCGGAGCATTACAATGTAGAAAACACAGGTTTGCCTGTTTGTAAATATTCACAATGTTTCATGTGCTTTAACACCATTTTATTTCAAAAATGTGACAATTATACACTTAGAGTAGCAGTCCAAATGTTACATCACACTTGAGCTTGTATTTCCACAAAAGTAACTCCTTGTTGAAAGGGAAGTAGAAAAGTTTCAAACTATGACCTGATTCATTTCGGGTGTGAACCTATGTCAGGGGTAACTATGAATAAAATAAAAATGCAATAACACTAAGGGGGTGATTCTGACCTCGGCGGTAAAATGCCCTTACCGCCGGTCAGAAGACCGCCATAACACCGCCGCGGCCGCGGTCAACCGCCACGGTAATTCTGACCCATAACGGCCAAACCTCAAAAAATCCGTCCTCCACTGCAGCCCGCCACATCGGCGGGCAGCGATAAACTGGAGATGACCAAACCTCCACCGTCACGCCAACAGAAATACGCCCATGCCATTACGACCCACGAATCCACACGGCGGTCATTCAAACGCGGTATTCCATTGGCGCTACACACCGCCGCGGTCAGAATACACACACAGCACCAAAACACAGCCACATTAGACAATTTGAAAAACACACACCTGATACACATACACACACCACTCCCACACAATCAACCAACTATAAAACACACACCCACATCACCCACAAACCCCTGCGACCCCAAATACTGAGAGAAGGAGAGAGAGACACAGCAGATAATCCAAAGCAAGACACACTGAGGCACACTACACCATCACACACACCACATAGTAGCACAAAGCACCACTCACCAACACACTCCTCATCACATACACCACCCCACACCTCACCCACACCACCCCATGGCACCCCAAAGGCATCCACGCTTTTCGGACCAAGAACTCCGGGTCATGGTGGAGGAAATCCTAAGAGTGGAACCCCAGCTCTTCGGCTCGCAGGTGCAGCACACCAGTATAGCCAGGAAGGCGGAGCTATGGCAGCGGATCGTGGACAGGGTCAACGCGGTGGGACAGCATCCCAGGAATAGGGACGACATCCGCAAAAGATGGAACGACCTACGGGGGAAGGTCCGGTCGATGGTCTCGAGGCACAACATCGCGGTCCAGAAGACTGGCGGCGGACCCCCACCCACCCCTCCCGAATTTACATCGTGGGAACAAGACGTCTTGACCATCCTGCATCCTCAGGGCCTCGCAGGAGTAGCCGGAGGAATGGACTCTGGTAAGTCCCATCTCAACTACTATATCCCCCACACCCCACCAGCATGCCAACCCACACCCCCACCCTCACCCCCAACCCCCCAGCACACATCCTTCCTGACAATGTCTCACCAGCACAACCCACCCATCCCAACACCAACTCCTGCATGCCAACACAAACCATGGGCACCCATCACCTAAGCATGACCACTGCACTAACCCCTCCCCCCCACTAAATACCCTCACAACACCTCCCTCCAGGGAATGCCTGCACTGGGGGACAAGGGCACCCACAACACGCATGCTATTGCACACACAGAAACAATAACCAAACTCTCTTACCCCATGCAGGACCCGAACGACAACACACCAGCCAGGAGGGTCCAGAAGTGTCCATCCCACCACCGGAACAGGCCCACACTGAGGATAGCAGCTCTGTCGACAGTGAACCTGATGACCAGCCCGGACCATCGGGGACCTCTGGGCAGTCGGTTCCCCTCACCCAGACACAGGCCACACCAGACCCGACCCCCTCTGCCGACACCAGCACAGCTCCCACCCAGCGGGCCCATGCCTCTGTCTCTAGGACAGCTCAATCAGCGGTGTGTCTGCCACTACAGGGCACCCAGGCTAACCCGACACCCCAACAACAACAGGGACCTGGGGGCAGTGGGAGCGGGCACACCGGCCAGGGGACAGAGGCCGGGGGAAACCGGGCAGCTCGGAGGGCTGCTGTGCGACAGGGGGGGGAGGAGAGGCCCAGGGAACCCACTCTCCAAGAGGCCCTCACCACCCTCATGGGGGCCTACCACCACTCCCAAGAAACGATGGCGACGGTACTGGCCAGGTTCACTGAGATCCAGGCACAGCAGGAGGAACGCTACATGGGTTTCAGGGAGGAGCTGAGAATCATCGGGACCGCAATGGGGACCATCGTCCTGGCCCTCCACAGGATAGAGGACGCGTTGCGGGACCGTGGTGCACCACACAGGGCCCCTGTCACTAGGCCGGACCAGGAACAGCCTACCACCTCCGCCGGCGCTAGTGGACAGGAGGTCCCAACACCTCGACAGCCCCCCAGAACCCCACCTCCTGCTGAAGAACAACCACCCCGTAAGAGGAGCCTGAGACCAAAGAAAAAGACAGAGTAGGATGTCAAGACCCCCGCCAGCAGGACATACCCCCTCAAGTCTTCCCACTGTCCCACATTGCCACCCTGTCCAACCATGAACTGCCTATGCTCCATCCTTCCACAGGCAAAAGAACAATGCACCTGTGAGACTGAGAACTGGACTCTGCCATGGATATTCCTCCACCGCCACCCATCACCCTTAGAATCACATGTACCGGTATCTAGCACTGTAAATAAATCACATTTTGCACACAAACCTGTTTTGAGTCATGCTGTATTATTAACAAAGGGATAACATATTACTGTTCAATTTCTGTTCTGTCAATTAGTCATGACAACATACCAATGTCAATACGCTGTATTTCATGGGCGAACCAAGCAGAAGTCAGGTACTGAGTCAGACAGCACTGAGAAGGGAAGGGAAAGGCATAAATTAATAAAAAACATCTGTGGGGAACTACAGAAAGTATAGATGCAGGAGGCTAGAAGCAATTGTGAAATGGCGTGGGTGATTCTTACCTGGGTGTTACTGGAAATACTGTTGTATCACTCTGTCCCTATTGTCTGTGTCGTCCTCAGAGTCTTCCTCCTCTTCACTCTCCACAGGCTCCACGGCTTCTACAACACCACCATCTGCACCATCCTCCTGCAGGAAAGGCACCTGGCGTCGCAAAGCCAGGTTGTGAAGCATACAGCACGCCACGATGATATGCACACCTTCTTTGGTGAGTACATTAGGGATCCACCAGTCATATGCAGGCACCTAAACCTGGCCTTCAGGAGTCCAAAGGTTCGCTCAATCACCCTCCTAGTACGCCCATGGGCCTCATTGTAGCGTTCCTCTGCCCTTGTCCGGGGATTCCTTACTGGGGTCAGTAGCCACGGCAGGTTGGGGTAACCAGAGTCACCTATTAGCCACACACGTTGTCTCTGTAGCTGCTCCATCACATAGGGGATGCTGCTATTTCGCATCACATACGCGTCATGCACTGACCCTGGGAACTTGGCATTTACATGGGAGATGTACTGGTCAGCCAAACAGACCACCTGGACATTCATCGAATGATAATTCTTTCTGTTTCGGTACACCTGCTCATCGTCTTTTGGGGGTACCAAAACCACATGGGTCCCATCAATGGCACCAATGATGTTGGGGATATGTCCAAGGGCATAGAAATCACCCTTCACTGTGGGCAAGTCACCCTCCTCGGGGAAAATGATGTAGCACCGAATGAGTTTCATCAGGGCAGACAACACTCTGCTCAAAATCTTTGAAAACATAGGCTGAGACATTCCAGATGACATGGCCACTGTGGTCTGGAATGACCCACTGGCCAAAAAATGGAGGACTGACAAAACCTGCACCAGAGGGGGAATCCCTGTGGGTTGGCGGATGGGGGACATCAGGGCTGGCTCCAGCTGGGCACACAGTTCATAGATAGTGGCACGGTCAAGTCGGTATCGAAGGATTATATGGTGTTCTTCCATTGTCGACAGGTCCACCAGAGGTCGGTACACGCGAGGATTCCTCCTTCTCATCCCAAGTCCCAGCGGACGTTGCCTAGGAAGGACAACATGGAGCACAGAGTCAGCCAAACCACAGGTACGTACAGACATCTTGCACAGTTAAAGAATGGCAATGGGTTGAAAGGTGTGTATGTGTGGCAATGCAAGGCCTAGGCCTGTGTGTCGCAGTCAAAATTAAGCCATGTGGGCCCTTGAAATGGCGGCTGCCTGACCTGTGAAGTGGGACAATGGGATGTGAGGTCACTGCGCTGGCGGGGCACACCGTGGCGGTAGGCGGTCGAAGCCCGCGGCGCAAAGCCGCATTGGTTAACATTGAAGCCTATGGATTTCAGGAGCCAATAACGAAGTGCGCCGGCGGTCGCGGTACGCACCGCCGCAGTACGCACCGCCGCGGACGTGCCCGCCATTTTCTATCTGCTTAATCACTCGAGACCTGATCATCCACAGTAGAGGACCTATACTGCAAGTGCTGCTGTGACCTCGGTCTGGAAGATACAATGGCTGCTGTGACTGGGGAAAGGGCCCCTGCCTTCACGTCTGAAGAATTGGACAAGCTCGTGGATGGGGTCCTCCCCCAGTATGCGCTACTCTACGGTCCTCCAGACCAACAAGTGAGTACCCCGGGTGCTAATGGAATGGGCTATGCCTGTGTGGATTGGGGTGGATGTAAGTTGGTGGGGTGGGGTGGGGGGCGAATGAGGAGTGCAACGCCCGACAGATGAGAGCATGTGCCATATGGCAAAGTGGGTGGGGGGGGGCCAATTACATCTAACATGCAGGCCATTGATGATTTCCTCCTTTCCACCCTGTACATGTCTAATAGGTCAGCGCCCATCAGAAGATCGATATTTGGCGTGCCATCGCCAAGGAAGTCCGGACCTTGGGGGTCCACAACAGACGGGGCACCCACTGCCGCAAGAGGTGGGAGGACATCCGCCGCGGGACAAGGAAGACCGCAGAAAGACTGCTGGGGATGGCCTCCCAACCTAGGAGGGGTGCCAGTCGCACCATGACCCCCCTGATGTCCCGGATCCTGGCGGTGGCCTACCCTGAATTGGATGGGCGCTTTAAGACATCACAGCAGACACAAGGGGGTGAGTATCAGCACATTCTCCTATCTTTCTGCGCAGTGGAGGCGTCTGGGTGGGGGAGGAGGGTTGTGGGTGACATTAGGCCAGGGCGCTTTCTGTAGTGTAGTCCTCTCCCTTAGGCATGGCCCTGTGCCCCCGGCCCCCACCTCTGTAGGGTGACAAGTACAGCCATTGAAGGTCCAGCATCTCCCATGTGCGCGTTTGACGTCTCTTGGCCTGTTGTCTTAGTCAGTAGTACTGAGTAGTGTACCCCGAATGCGCGGCTTAGTGCATTAGGCACCTGTGTCTGTCCTCTCCGCCAACGGTGTTGACATTGCATGCACTCAACCTGGTCTTCTTTTTTCTCCCCCCACCCTTTCTCTTCATCTTCTTGTGCATGTGTGCATTAGCATCATCAGGCGGAGGAGATATGGCATCGGAGCACGAGGGAGCTGCAGGACACAAGGCCCCGGTGGGCCCAGGAACAGACACCGAGGGCACCAGTGATCCGGAGGGCGAGGGGAGCACCACGACGGGGACCGCTGGTGAGAGCAGCGAAAGCGACACGTCCTCGGATGGGAGCTCCCTAGGGGTGGCGGCAACATCCGTGCCCCCCGCCTCTACAGGTACAGCCGCCACCCAGCGCACCAGCCCCGCCCTCCCAGCAGCCCCTCAGTCTTCGCTCCGTGCCGCTTCGCCCAGGAAGGCGCGCGTCTCCTTCGCCCCAGGCACCTCAGCCCCTGCCCCTGTTGCCCCTGCTGCCCTCAGTGCGGAGCTCATTGACCTGGTAAGGACGCTCATTGTTGGGCAGACGACCCTTCTGAATGCCATCCAGGGTGTGCAAAGGGAGGTGCAACAGAGCAATGCGTACCTGGAGGGCATTCATTCGGGTCAGGCTGCCCATCAACGAGCGTTCACTGCTCTGGCCTCAGCACTGACGGCAGCCATTGTCCCTGTTTCCAGCCTCCCTCTTCTGACTGCCTCCAGCCTGTCTCTGTCTCCTGTTCCTCAGCCTATCCCATCCACACCATCAGACCAGCCTGCACACACCTCAACACCCAAGAGCAGCTCATCCAAACACAAGCACCACAGATCCCGCAAACACTCACCCGAGCAACACCCAGATACAGACATGCCAACAGCCACTGCCACCCCTGTGTCCCCCTCCTCCTCGTCTCCCTCCTCCCTCCCTGTGACATCTACACTCACACCTGCATGCACCCCAACATCAGCCAGTGCTTCCATCACCACCTCACCCTCCAGTACAGTCCACACTCGTGCAGTCACCACCCCCACTGCCATGTACACGTCCCCTGTGTCCTCTCCCACTGTGTCTGTCACCCCCTCTTCCAAGACACACAAACGCAGGCAGCCACCCACCCAACAGCCATCCATCTCACGACAGCCTACAGCACCAGCACCTTCACCCAATGACAGCACACCTGACTCTCCTACAACCACCTCCTCTACCTCCACTTCCATCTCCACTACTCCTACCCTTTACCTTGGCCCTAAAAAACTTTTCCTGGCTAACCTTAACCTCTTTCCCCCCGATGACCCACCCCATCCATCTTCAAAGAGTCCCAAGAGCACCGCAGCCACCACCAGCCCAGCTTCGGGTGTCACTGTTGTGCCTGGGTTCTGGAGCCCACCCTTTGCCAGCAGTGACACATCGAGCTGCAGCAAGGACACGTCCAGCCCCCCCCCCCGGCAAGAGGACCCGCAAAACCAAGGACCGCCGTGCGAGGACTGACAGGGCTGCCCCCAAGGAGCAATGTGCGGCCACTTCACCACCCACACCATCTGGGGGAGGCAAGGGCCCGAGAGCCCCATCAAAGGAGCGGAAGGGCAGCAGGAGCGCGGAGAAGGTGGACCCCACATGCCACATCCCAGCTGGGAAGGAGGACACTAAGGAGGCCAGGAGTCCGTCCCCGAAGGGTCCAGATACGTCACGGTCCGAGGGCGACTGAACAGGGAGTCCAGGCCAGGTCTGGCTCCCTTGACCTGCTGGATGGGCACCGCTGAACAGGGCCCGCGGTGCAGAAGAGCACCGCTGAACAGGGCCCGCGGTGCAGAAGAGCACCGCTGAACAGGGCCCCGCCGTGGAGATAGGCACCGCTGAACAGGGCCCGCGGTGCAGAAGAGCACCGCTGAACAGGGCCCCGCCGTGGAGATAGGCACCGCTGAACAGGGCCCGCGGTGCAGAAGAGCACCGCTGAACAGGGCCCCGCCGTCTCAAGCACTGCTGAACAGGGCCCGCCGTCTCAAGCACCGCTCCGCTGGGCCCTTCCTCTCAAGCACCGCTCCGCTGGGCCCTTCCTCTCAAGCACCGCTCCGCTGGGCCCCGCCGTCTCAAGCACCGCTCCGCTGGGCCCTTCCTGTCAAGCACCGCTCCGCTGGGCCCTTCCTGTCAAGCACCGCTCCGCTGGGCCCCGCCGTCTCAAGCACCGCTCCGCTGGGCCCTTCCTGTCAAGCACCGCTCCGCTGGGCCCTTCCTCTCAAGCACCGCTCCGCTGGGCCCCGCCGTCTCAAGCACCGCTCCGCTGGGCCCTTCCTGTCAAGCACCGCTCCGCTGGGCCCCGCCGTCTCAAGCACCGCTCCGCTGGGCCCCGCCGTCTCAAGCACCGCTCCGCTGGGCCCTTCCTCTCAAGCACCGCTCCGCTGGGCCCTTCCTCTCAAGCACCGCTCCGCTGGGCCCCGCCGTCTCAAGCACCGCTCCGCTGGGCCCCGCCGTCTCAAGCACCGCTCCGCTGGGCCCCGCCGTCTCAAGCACCGTTGATGGTTCATTGTGCCCACCATGCCTCCTCCTTGACCAGTGGAGACTGTCATCCACATGATGGACTGTGGCTTTGCACTCCCCAGGATTGAACAGTGGGCAGCCCACCCACTGTAGAGACATTGAGAGACTGTGGCTTTGCACTCCCCAGGATTGAACAGTGGGCAGCCCACCCACTGTAGAGACATTGAGAGACTGTGGCTTTGCACTCCCCAGGATTGAACGGTGGGCATGGTGGCTCGTCGTGGATCTGGCGTCGTGGACTCATGTGGCTGTGGTGCCCCCCCCTTCCCTTCCCCCTGAGGTGCCTGTAGTTTTTACATCTGATGCCCCTGCAGTGTTCTCTCCAAAGGACTCAGGTCTCCTGTGTGGGCTTTGCCCTTATTTCTCAAGACTTTGGCCCACGGACATGCTGAATTGGTAGGATGTGCAGGACTTGGTACTTCAGTCATACACTGATGTGTATGTCATTTGTTTTGTTGTGGATATCTTTCATGGTTGTACGCTAATTTTCTGGAGCTTTTTGGTACATAAATATTTATTCCAAATATGATTATGTCCTAGCATTTTTCAGGGGTGTTTGGGTGGTGTCACTGTGACTTGGTGCTCTGCATTGGTGAGTACATGATTGGGGGGGGGGGTCGCATATGTGTGTGCCCGTAACCTTTCGTCCTCCCCCTCCCGTGTGTCGTAGGTGCAGTACTCACCGTTGTCGTCTGCGCCGGACTTCGTACTCGTGGTAGATGAGAAGGTAGACGAGAGCAGGTATGATGTTCAATTCGGGTTCCATGCTGTCCTCCGTCCTCGTGGAGTGCGTAGAGGTGAGCGTTTTCCCGTTCGTAGTCTGTTTCCGCCGTGTTTTTGTCGGCGGTGCTCCCGCCCCGGAAAAGGTGGCGGATTGGTGAGTTATGATAGTGTGGGCGGTACATTGTCTGCCGCCTGCCTGTTGGCGGTGACCGCCGCGCTGTTTGTCTGTACCGCTGCGGCGGTCGGAGTGTTAAGTTGGCGGGCTGTGTTGGCGGTTCCCGCCAGGGTCAGAATTCCATTTTTTGGACCGCCAGCCTGTTGGCGGGTTGGCCGCCGCTTTAACACCGACCGCCAGGGTTAGAATCACCCCCTAAGTCTGGTGCAAAACAGTACTCAATCGAAATTACCATCAAACAAAAGGACACAGCAATAGTTTGCCGGTACCTACACATAGTGGAAGCATCTGCCAAAGACCTGAGTATACCAAAAAGCAGAATGTGAACATGCTAAAAGTACACTTGAGAGTAATATCAGAAAATGGTGTGTCACATGCAATGTCCTAAGGAGAACACCATCATCTGAATCCATATGCTCCAGTGAGAAAGCATCCTCTCCCATGATAACTCCTGTGCTGCTGTATTGCCCATGAATAGAAAGCATGAGAAGATGTGACAGAAAGAACGCGTCAAACCGAGTGCGAAAACTACAGTTCTCATGGTGCACCATGGAGCAAGCTGGCTTACCAGTGATTGAATGACTAAATCAAATGACTATCAACCTTGCCTTCTCCTTGCAATGAAGCAAGAATGCAACACGTGAAGATAAGCTACGAAGGAAAAGCGACACACACCTGAAGTATTTGTGATTCAATCATGATGTACTCACAAATGAAATCAGGGCAATACCTTCAATGAGACCAGTGGGTCACAACTAGATGACCTCCATGTTTTTCATAACGTGCCATGTGAATGGTTCTCCTATTGAGGGTTGTGTATTACTTTCAGACATTAAGACAAAGGAGAAGTATCTGTGGAGTGAGAAAGTCTTTCTGATAGTACGGCAGGGGAGGAGTTGTATCCCCCCTAATTACATTTCAAAGGGACCAGCCTGAAGCACAAATAAAGGAACGTGCCCTCAGGCCTACCCTTGCCTTTGTTACCCTAGATAGTTTGAAGCCAGTAACAGGGGAAACAAGAAGATCTGACCAGAACCAGTTTTGGAGGTAGGTCAGTGAATTCCCCAACACAAAGAATGGTACTATGTATAAAATTGGCAAAACCTCTCATCAGAACACTCCTGGACCTGTGGAATCTTCAGAAGAAGGACTATTGGACCTGCTTGCAGTGGACCCAGGCTCTCCTGAAGTGATTCCAAAGGTCAGTTGGCTGACCTGTTTGAGTTACATGGACTTCCAGAGGCCTCCCCCAACTGCCCAGCTGACCAGCACCACCTGGATATACCTGGACTTTCCAGAGCCCTGCAGCTGGCCAATGTTGGAATGAGTCCTGATCCAGAAGAATATGCCCCTCAGCCCTAGATGCTTGACTGGGATCAAAGTGTACTCCTCATGAAAAAATGAAAAACATAGAAGTTCTGGGCTCCAACAGGACCTGCTCATCACTCCAACAGCAACTGTCTGCAACACCATCAACACAAACCTCTAGTGAGAACTGCTCTTCTCACCAACAGCAGGCAACAACCGCCACTGTGAACCTCCAGTGATGACTGGCTTTTCGTGCTACAGCAGCCACTTTCCTATGCACCCAACATGTTCCTGGCACTAACAATGCCCTCCTCACAGCCCCCATGAACTGCACTTTTCGCTCAGACCTGAAAAGGTAGCTCTTTAGAGGGACAAATCTGGCCCCTGTATCAGACCTGCGCGCCATTGTGGTTGACCTGAACTTTTAACTTTCCCCCTGTCCAGTGAGCCCAGATAACTGTGAATGCCACTTTGTGCTTTTTGGTGCTATTTTAAAATGTCATATCGCCAGTTCTGCTTACTGGACTTTTGTCATTTTGTTGTCATTTTATGTGTTAGATTTATATGTTAAAATTCTTTTGCGATTTTTCTTGTGTTGCATTTGCACTTTATTACTGTTTGAGTACTGAATAAATACATTACATATGCCCTCTAAGTTAATTCTAATTGCTTTTGCACCAGGCTACAAGAGGGTTAAGCACAGGTTTATTTAGGGACTTTTATGGTTCACCCTGATAAGGACTGTGTTTAGTATATAAGTGGTGCTTTCACCCCGCTCAACTAATAACCCAATTTCTCATACCAGCGATCTAGTTGTTCTTTGGAACTCTGTGGTGAAGCCGCAGGTGATCATTAAGAATTAATTGATAAACAAATAGTGGTGTTGGAAGTACATGTTTCGCTCTGCAAGTCAAAATATTTTCCTGATACTGATGAGGAAACTATTTGAGAACTCATAGCTAGTGTGCCATGATTTTAGCTTTTTAGATTGCTAACCTTAATTTCTATGACAAAAAGAAACCTCTAATTTCTTCCTTCACTGCAGTATCCGGTGTAGGAAATGATTTCAGTTTCACAGCTTTTATTCCATCAAGACGGCATTCTCGAATTCCACACTTTTGTCTAAAATGCAGAATGATAGTGCTCTAGTTTTTCAAAACACTGTGGCGGAGTGGTCAGAAATATGACACATATATGTCTTGAAAAATCTATTGCCTCAAAGAACAAAATGCATTTCTCTGAGAAAACACAAAACCTCTTTGAAACCTATGTGAATAGCTGGCCGGGTGGGTGAAGGGTGGTGTAGCATGTGCCCAAATTGATATGGAAGGAGGTCCTACATAGGATCTTAAGCACAAACTTGGTTCTCACATGGCTGAGGATTATAGTGTGAACGTATTGAAAATGTAATCTCATTTTAGCTTCTGGAGCATCTTCCATAGCCTCTCTGAAAAGAAGTCATGAGAGACAACTGTTTCATCCTAACCAGGGTTCATCAAATCCCAGAAGAGATTTTGCATTTTTCACAATGTAAAATCACCTTAGGTCACAATCCCTAAAATTCGTATTGTACCATTAACAAACAATTTACATTTTGACTAAATTCTCTTATCATCCCTCTCATCTGTGTTCCTTTTTGTGGCCCTCAAAAACAGGCTTTCATTATACTGCATTTCAATTGGGACCATGTCTCTGATTCCTGCAATGACTCTACCGAAATGTTGTTTATGTTGTAGCCAGCCAATCAAGGGGGGGCATTCCCCTGCACATACCCCTGGGGGTTGAGGTAGGCTCACCATGCCCCATTACATGTTTATTTTAGTTAATTTTGAGGATGCAGGTACTAAGTCCTTGATTTCTGTAATGCTGCATTAACATAGTGTTCATGTACTGGCTAGCAAATAAGGATTGACCACTTCTCTATCAATGTGAGCAACCTGGACACCAATCATCCTGATGTCAACAACTTTTTCTAGTGGTTAACCCTTTCATGCCAACCCAAGAATCTTTTTCCATCTAGTAATGAAAACCTCCTACTTGATAAAGTTATTTACTGTCAAATTTGGTGCAATTCTGTGCAGCCATATTAGAGAACAAACTTTCTTATAGGAAATAAAAAGTGGAAATCAACATTTAGGAATACCTGTTTTCTTGGCCATTTTTTGACAGCTCAGTGGGAATCTTCTCACAAAGGATCCAAAATGGATCAACCTTGTTTTTGAAAAGTTTCATGCAGATTCATCAAACAATGCCAAAGCTATTAGGAGAACCAAAATACCTTTCCTATATTTAGCACCCAGTAGTGGTCACCACTGGGTATTTACAGTTAGGTCTGCATTTCGTTAGAAAGAGCATTATTTCATTTGCTAATAACTTTGGTGGCGTCAGACTAATCTTCACAAAACTTTCCCAAAAAATATGTTAATCAACCTCACCTCTTTCCTGGAAAGTTTCGGGGTGGTTCGTGAAGCTGAGGCCGAGAAAATAGGGGAGGTCCTAAAAACAAATTTCTGCATGCATTTTCCATACACTTTTTTTAACAGGGTTTCAGCCCAAACGGCTAAAAGACATTACACCAAATTTGACTGGAAGCTAGATCTTGGTCCAGAAAGTGTTTTTTCTGTAATTTGGTGTGAATCCATTCAGTGGTTTTAGAAAAATTAAGGTTCAATAATATTAGCATATCTTGATGGTTGGGTTCAAAGGGCTCTTGTGAGAGTCCCACTAGCACAACTTATTAAAATAGATGGTTCTATTGGGTAATGGGGCTTTTTTCCCCTTGGGTTGCCTCACTCCCTCAGGACTGAAGGTCCGGTGGGAGTGAGTGATCTGACTGGCTGGCTACAACATGGGAAAATGTTGTGGCAGCCATTACAAGGATCTGAGGATTTTGTTCCCTTCCTGAATATGTTTACAAAAATAATATAAGGGGCAAGGTAGAGATAGCTTGTTCCCTAGTTCTTTGGGGGGTTTCTAGTGTGATCCCACCTGGGGTCACATTTTTTTTTTAAAGTTGGTTTTTGCTATGATACCTCAGTACTTTTGGCAGCTGCCATTTAAAAAAAATGTAATATGGCCCCGGGGGTGGGCCGGGGCCCAGGCCAATATGTTTAATAAGTTGGGGAGGGTGCGTGTATGGGCCCCCCCTCCATGAACTGATTTTGACCTCGGGGACTCTATCCCGTAAAGCCTGCAATTCAGTAGAAATGGGAGGGGTATAGAGCCCCCCTTCCTCAGGTTTCTACAGACCCTGGGGACTCCATCTCCTGGGGCTACTATAAAATTAAGGGGAATGGGTGCATGCAGCCCTCAGCCACAATCCTCTAAAGACCCCCGGGACCCCATTCCCTGGGCTGAATTATAACTAAAGAGGGGTGCTTGGCTTCCATCCCAGAGACCTGCTCGGGCCCTGTGGACACCATCACCGAAGTGAAATATGTTTTAAAAGGGGAGAGAGTGTTGTGACCCCTCCCCATTCTGGCATTTGCCCCAGGGACCCCATCCCCCAGGATCCAAACTTCACAGTATCCTGGGAAGACCACCTCCAGTACACTGTAGTTTCCTGCCCAGTAGAGTGTGGGCATACCCTGCAGGGAACTCAGCTTTGCTTCTGCCTTGCAGGTAGTTAAAAATAGCTGCTTCCATCAAGACGGGAAAGGAGCTGGCTGGAGCAGCAGATTATTGGGGCTCTCCCTGTGGCCCTCAATGACTGCTGCAGTGTGAGTGCCCTGGGTGTGCATTGGGGCTCCCACTTATACTTAAAAAGGAGCTGGCTCCCATAAGGGGCTCTACCGTTGCCCCTAACTAAAAATGGAGCTGTTATGCCCCAGGTGGGGAACCCACGTATTAGAAAAAAGTACCAGCTTGCACCAAAAAACATTATGGGCACCAGCTGGGGAGCCGGTAGGAGCTGCGGGGGCTGGGGACACCACCTACAAACCCTAAAAAATGTTTACAATCTTGGCATCCTGAGTGTTTTCATTTCAGTGACAATGTAGCATTTTACACTGAAATTCATCTGTTATATTTAACTCAAGTAACTACAACTCAAGTTCTAAAGTAACTATAACTTACATCATAAACTGCAGGATATATGACATTACTGAGAACATCTCTATGATGACATAATTGTGAGCTCATACATCTCATCTAAAGTAAATGGCTGAGAACTGTGAAAAGTACAGTGTGGGGAGGGGCTGGCTTCTTTACTGAGACTGCTGTTTTGGACAACTGGTATGTATCTTAGGGTGTGAGGTGAGACTGGCCTCTCCAACGAGATCCCTCCCCAGGGTGCATAGTAAGAAGTGGGGAGTGACTGGCCTCTCTGCCATTACCTCTGTCATCGACTGCAGGTATGCAGAGTAGGGTGTGGAGAGAGACTGGCATCTCCACTGAGATTCCTCCGCAGGGTGATGATGGCTGAACATAGTAGGGTGTCTACAGAGGCTGACCTCTCCGCTGAGTCCTTTCTCTTGGATGGTGGATGTACGTAAAAAGGTGTGAGGAGGGACTGGCTTCTCTGCTGAGACCTCTCTCTGGGATGATGCATGTGCATTCTAGGTTATGAACATTGTCTGGCTCTGTGCAGAGATCTCTCTCCTGTAGGACAAGTGTGTGTAGAAGAGTGTGAAGAGGAACTGGCCTTTCCACTGAGACCTTTTTCCTTGGCAACAGGTATGCCTAGTAGGGTTTGGAGAGAGACAGGCCTTTCCACTGATTTGTAGAGTGTGGAATGGGACTGACCTCTCCAATGATACCTCTCCCCTAGGCAACAAGTGTGCATAGCAGGGAGTGAAAATAAACTGACCTTTCTGCTCAGATCCCTCCCCCGGGTGAAATTAATATGCAGTAGGGTGTGGTGAGAAACTGGCCTCTGCTTAAACCTTTTCCCCAGGAAAAGGGTGTGTAGTAGGGTCTGGGGAGGGGACTGGCCTAGCAGCTGAGACATCTCTAGGCAATGGATGTACACAGTAGGGTGTGGGGAGGTACTAGCAACTCTCCCCAGAGTGGCCGGTGCCCATACTACAGTATGAGGAAGGACTGGCCTCTCCACTGAGACCTCTCTCTTGAACACCATGTGTTCATAGTAGGTTGTGGGGGGGGGACTGGCCTCTCCACTGAGATTCATCCTCAAGGTGATGAGTTGTCACAGTAAGGTGTAGGGAAGGAATGGCCTCTCTGCTGAGACTCTTCTCCTGGATGAAGGGTGTGCATATTAGTGTGTACGGA
This sequence comes from Pleurodeles waltl, assembly GCF_031143425.1. Classification (NCBI taxonomy): domain Eukaryota; kingdom Metazoa; phylum Chordata; class Amphibia; order Caudata; family Salamandridae; genus Pleurodeles; species Pleurodeles waltl. The sequence goes on along the minus strand of NC_090442.1, from coordinate 696,824,427 downwards.
AGCACTTGCCTCTCTGCTGAAACCTCTCCCTTGGATGACAGGCATGCGTATTGGGTGTGGGGAAGGACTGGCCTCTCTACTGACAACTCTCTTGGATGACAGACTTGTATAGGAGGCTGCAGGGAGGATTTGGCCTCTCCACTCACATCCCTCTTGTTGGTGATGTCTGTGAATTGTAGTGTGTGGGGAGAGACTGCTCTCTCCCTTTGTTTCACTATCCTGCAAACTCTGGCATGATTGCAAACATTTTTTTAAAATAATTTATAGTTTGCTTCATCACACTACTAATGCCTCATAGATCTTCTCTCAATTACTAGGGGGGTCATGGTGCTTTTGCCCTGCCCCTTTATACATTTTTATGATAGTTTTCCCAACACCTGGAATTTTTCCTTATTCTAATAATGGCAGCCATTTTAGTTCCTTTAACAGTCAACTAATGAGGGCTGGCGCTCAAGGGACTCGCGGAAGCCTCTTGCTTTAATGGGGAAAAAAGCTCTCTTGGCCAATCAGATGGCTTCAATTTTGAATTTGCGTGGCCGAAGGCCTCTCACAAGACTCTTACGATCCCCACCATCCAGATATACAAATATTTTTCAACCTTAATTTCTCAAAAACTACCAAGTAGATTTACACCAAATCACAAAAGTGTGCTGACTGGACCAAGATCTGCCTCCTGCAAATTTGGTATCATTCAATTCAGCTGTTTTTGCGCTATTGCATTCCAAAAAAGTCTATTGAAAATGCATTGGATTTTGTGTTTTGTGACCCCCCTTTTTATCTGCCACTGATTGACTGATCACCCTTAAACTTTCCATGGAAAAACAAAGTGAAAAAGAGCACTTCCTTATACATTTTCAAATGGTGCCAAACTTATTAGCAAACCAATAAATGCTTTTCCAATAGAAAAGCAGACCTAACTAGAACTATCCTACTCGTGCCCTAAGGTAACTGTAACTCCCACCATGGACAGTTTTCTCTTAAATAATTTGATTGCAAATGTTGCACTGATATTATCAATGATGTCATAGATGATGTTTTGAGTTATGTAATATGTGGTGTAATTAGCAGTGCATGGCGAGGGAGCGAGTTGTAGTTCCTTTAGCGCATAAATAACAGTTACTTGAGATAACTATAACTGGTGAATTTCTGTGGTTTTTAGAGTTGTTACTGAAGATGTCACATAACCACAATGCTACTTCAACCTTTGTTTTTTCAGTGAATTTCTAGTTTTTTTTTTAACATAAAGTAATATTTTGTTGCCATACGTAAAGCCAACCTGCTGCTGTGCACATCAAGCCAACCCCCTGCCATGCCTTCAACCAGGCCCTGCTTCCAACCCCCTTGAGGCAGCCAACCACATGCTGTGAGGTTGGTTTCAGGACCTGGCCTTTGGCAAGGCCTTGTGGCCAGACCCCCCCACCACCCAGCAGGCAGCCAACACCCAGTTGCAATTCCTACCACCTACCATAGCCCCACTATTGCCAATAACAATGCTGCACCACTTCTGTGGTTGGGCCTAATGCCAGCAATGAGAACGGATCCAACTGAGGTCAATAGGAGTCCCCACACAAAGGCCTTACATTGTTCTTGCTTTGATCCGTTCCTGTCATGGGTACTAGGCCACAAGTGGGACAGCTTCCTTATTGACACAGATGGGGCAATGCTGGGTGGTAGGAATTTTGAGGATTTCAGTGGATTCTGGAAGATTCCATCATAGAAATATAAGGGAAATCTGTGACTGCAGGCAAAGGATTACAGGGCGTTGTAAGCAAAAACAAAAACCTCATGGGATCCACGCAACTCACCCCAAACTGGATCCCATAGGTGTCTAGTTTTAAAAAATGTACAGGTTTGCCAGGTTTCCTTAGGTGCCAGATGAGCTGCCACCCAAAATTTACAGCTATTGGCTTTTCAAAAAATGGGTAATTTTTGACTAGAAAAATGTGACGTCTACAAAATGTATTTTGGGCTATCTCCTGCCACAGACACTTGGACTACCTGCACAAGTGAGGTACTTTTTTTATCCAAGGACATGTGGGAACAGAAAAGTATTGTATGGTATTTGTTGTTAACATTTGTATTTCACTGAATGTGTGCCTTCCAAATTAAGCCAGTGTGTAAGAAATAAGACATTTTAAAAATACTCTTTAATCATATGCTAGTATGTCAGGAACTGCTTTTAAACTCCATATTGTGTACCCATTTCAGAAATACATAGGTTTCTTTGATTCCTAATTTGCACTCTACATATTTCACCATATGAATTGGTCTACACTCAACATACAATGAAAAATCATTGTGTGGTGCAGCTAAGTTGTTGGCTCTGGGTACCTTGGGTTCTTGCAAGATCTACAAACCCTGTATATCATCACAACCAAAAGGGCCTAGTGGATGTAACAGTATATTGTTTTTGTAAATCTGCCTTTGTGACAAAAAAGTTAGAGATGAAAATGTCACAAAGGGTTGTTTTCCCTACTCATTTTCAGTATTTCTTTATTTCAGCAGTTAGTTTCTTTGGGGAAACCTTGAGGGTTCTACACATATGACCTTTTGCTTGATTTGGAATGTTGTCTACTTTTTAGAAATCTAAAGCTTTTCTGGATCACCCAGGGGTTTCACACTGATTACCACCCCAAACTGAAAATGGCTGTGGAGCACAAAAAGTAGAAAAAATTAGCTACTTCTTTGAAAAATGCCAAAATGGTGGTACATAATTAGAATGTTTGATTCTGCTCTACACGTTTCTGAAACTTTGAAAGATGGTGACTTCGGCACAGCAAACCGTTCATTGGTGCCATTTATAGGGAAAAAAACAGACACTTTTATCCATAGCCCTTTTTCCCTAACTTTCTCAAAAACTCAAAATTATGCTACAGTTTGCCTATTTTCTCAGTGCCTTCCAGGAGAATCCACAAACCCTAAATACCTTTAGAATCCCCAGGATATAAGAAAAAAGGCCACAAATTTGGCATGGATAACTTATGTGGGAAAAAGTTATGGTGCCCTAAGCATGAACTACCTCAAATAACCAACAAAAAAGGGCTCAGCATGGGGGTTAGCAGGGAATGGGTGAAATATTAAAGTACATTTGCTTGATATATGCACTATTTTTAGACCTTTTTAACTTTAATTCATTTTTCTTTATATTTTTTACTATTTCAAATAATTGAATTTAATTTAACATTTTGTAATATGGGGTTTAATTTTAAGTCCTTGCCTTCATTATTTTCTATGGAAGTATGTTGTAGTGCTAGTAGTTGGTCTTTGGTAATGCTGGACCTTTTTTATAGTAACTCACACTTTGTGTTTGTGAATACCGAAAAGTAGTAAATTTACTCAAAAGTGTAAGTTAACTTTGTGAATTAGGGCCAATGTATATGACGGTGCAGTGTAACATCTCGAAGTTCAAATAGAAAAAGCGATAGAGACTTGTTAGCACTATGAATTACTTTTCAATATGCTTACAAGAGATTGTAAGGTGGTGGGGGTTTTACAGCGTCCCCTCTTCATCCCTGAGGCACATGCTGGTGATTGAATCCTATGGTACGTGCCTTCTTTCCATAACATTTGCTCCTGATATGTTTGTGATCTATTTGTATTTAAAGGTGGTCTATTAATTCCGAAAAGGATTTTTCTTCGCAAACATTTAAATAAACATTGCAGTTGAGGTATAAAAACAGCCCTCTATGGCGCACTCCTACAGTGAGACTCTGCCGGAAATCCACCTCAAGCCCCCACCCCTCATTATCAGGATTCGTTGGCCAGTGACTAATTATTTTTACAGACTTGTATCCTGTCAGGGTGTAATCCTTTCTAAGTTGTTGACAGTTTTAGCATAGGCTTCAGAAACAAGTTGAAATTTCCAATTTGTGCGAGCCAATATATAAGTCACTTAACTTCTGCTGGGGTATCTTGCTTCGGTCCTGATCAGAGCCAGCGGTGGGAGATAAATCCTCGCCAACAGTTTGGACTGTTTTATGAACCACCTGCGAGGGTTCTGCACACAGTATGCTTTATGGGACCTGAAGGCTGCGCAGGGCCGTCGGTGCTGACAGCTCGAGGAGGATGGATGAGGTCTTATCTCTCAGCCCCACATGTAACCTTCGGTGTCCCCTGTCCTGACCCTACGCTGCACTCATTTAAGAGCATGATTCATGTCCCAGGAGCTTCCTCGCTCTGCCTCCGGCTGCAGATCACTCTGACCCGAGTATGTGGCCTGAGGTTGTAAACCTCAGAGAATAGATGGCGGTCGAAGACTAGGCCGCAGTCACAAAGCATTTTGCAATCGTAAAACGGATTTACGCCCGGTAAGAGGTTGCACCTGGGCACAATTTTTAGGATTGACAAAACCATGTGGAGTTAGAATCACCATGCCTATGTACGTTTCGCGTGCATAATGTGTGAAATGTTCTCAGTGTGAGAGTAAATATGAATGTACTGAGAGGAGTCTTCAAGGAATTGCCAAGGACGCACAATTAACATTGTTCAACCATGATCTTTATATTCAAATAGACAAGGCATGAACTGTGCAAAAGTACTAGACACGAACTGTGGAGGAGCTACATTCAAGTGCACAAATGCATGCATTAAAAAAAAAAATGTATGAGGGTTGACATGCATTGGACAATAGATATTATTGGGGAAGGAAATCCTTGCTAAAATTATTAGTTGAGGTTACCTTAGCAAGTCTATGTGTAATATCATATTCATATCCACATACCATACGCAATTCATATATGCATGAGCTCTTGTGACAAGCATGTGAATTAGAAACAAGTCCTAATAAAAATGTGTGTGTAAATATAATTTCTGACATGCTTACATCTTTTTATACCTGCCTTTGTGAATCTATTCCTTTGTGATTCTATGCACGCATTAAGAAACTATGAGGACGCCAAATAACATCAATAAAGAAGTTCCCGAAGTGATTTTGCAGTTTTCCATCTTACAAACTAAATGGGGGCTACCTGTCTTTCCTGTCCTCTGAATTATTTCTGGTACTCTACTCGCGATTCTACATTACCGAAGAAAGATCCCAGAGTGCCACACATACCAAATAATTCAAACGATTCAATTTCAACGTTGAAACTAGTTTCAAATTCATTGTAGCTTTAGGGTTTTCTAACGTCCTCCATTGTTTTCAGTGTGCAATGTTAAACAAAACGAATGATTAAACGCTGTGATGTCCAGTCTAAACTTCTAAACCTTTCGGATTTTGATACAATTTTCTAACGTTATAAACTTCTATAAGTGTCATTACTTTAATGGGTTATATTATTGTATTTTAGTATAATACAAGTATCAAAATGTTGAGTGTTTGCATATATTTACCAGTAGAATCTTCTTTTCTTATTCCACTAATAAAATGCGAAAATATACCTACCACCTGGAACCAATAAAACGAATTTCCTGGGACTGTTATGATTATTGTGCCTCCAAAGACACCTACAATTGAGACATACTGTTAGAGACCGTGCAGAAGGAATCCATGCAATATTAAGAGCACATATTATACATTTTCGCTAATTAGTCCTCAGAAAATAATGATGTACAAAGCTTTCATAGTCATAAGACCCGCCATAATTTCTGGCCACTTAGACCTGTCAATAATGATAAACAATGCTATTCACCAATGGATATGGCTAACTAGACAAACGGTATCTTTTTCCCAGTAGACTCACAAGGTAGCCAAAGTGATTACTCAAAGGCTTTTCAGGGAGGAAGTGTGGAGGGTAGAGATTAGGCCTGGGCAGTGTCCACAGGGTTCCGCTAAGCAGAATTCTGGGGAGTGGCCAAAAAACTTTGCAAACTCCTGCCTAACTCCACAAAGATGCCGAGTTGTACTTGGCCGTCCATTGACACTGATGGATGTGATTAACATGCTCCGCATTGCTAAGCAAGCCTGAACGCACCATGCAGACACATACGCGCGTTACCATCTTGTTTTTCCTATTCTGAGCATGGTGCTGGGCCTACTTTTTAATATATTCTACATCTTTGCAATCATTACTTTATCCTACTTATCCTCCCCTTTTTTTTACATTTATTTCATGAGTGCGAGTATTTGTGTTGGTGTATTTTATGTTTTTATCTCTAGTTTTATTTTATGCAACTTTTTGCCCCTTTTTTGTTTTCCTCCAACATCCTAATTTCTTCCTCTCAATTCTCTTTTCTTCTTTTTATTCCCAAGCGGGGTGCAGAGAACTGCACATCTTGCGGGTGCCGGCACTGCAAGGGGGTGCGGCCTCACGCCATTTTCAGCGGGTAGAAGATGGCTGCAGTTGTTTTTTTCATGCAGCATCACTTCCCCTACATTCTGGCAGCAGGCCTGGGTGTTGGTACAGTATCCTGGAGCATCAGCTGCTGTGGGGGAGGATGTGCTGTTGCATTCGCAAGCAAACTGAATGCACCGTTGGAGGGTATCCTCGGCCTGGAGCAGGACCTGCTGAACTTGCTTACCTTACAAATATTATGTGATCCAATTTGAGCGAACCAGGTGCTCAGTGCTATCAAGATCTGCTTGTTGCTGTAGGCTCTCGCTTGGCTGATTATTTAAGAAGTTATGCTGACTTCTGACTCCTCTGTCCTCCTGTCTCTAAGATAGTGGCACTGTGGTAGTAGTAGTAATATAGTATGAGTGAGTTACCGTTCTCTGCACTTTTCTTTTTATGTAGCTTGTACAGTCTCAAGCTGTTGGGACGGTAAGTCTTCTGCATGTCTCTGGCGAGAGTGCTTCTCCTGCCTTATGGTGATCTACTGGCAAGTCACTTAAAAGTTGCTGTATGGTTTCTGGATCACCACTCCAGTGAACATGACAAACATGTATGTCCACTGAGGATCTCCCTGTTTACATGGACTGAGATCATACAGCTTAGTTCTGAGGTCGAGGGGGACATGCATAGGGCACCCCTATTTTACAGAGAGTGGCTACTGCCCTCTCTACCAAGGGGGTGGTAGACTTATAGTGGTGGCAGCAATAAATCTATATTCAGGGATACCTGCATCCTTTTAGCGTTGGTGGGGGGGTACTAGCTACCCTCTGATCAAGTCTGTGAAGTCTTCTTTGCCTGTGGTCCTGTTGCCTTTGTCTACCTGGGATGTGTGTTTGAGAGCCACTAGGTGTCCTAGGGGAGAATGGTAAGGTGAGCCATTGTATTTAATGTGAGCTGAGCTGTTCTGCTTGACATTCCAGCTCCCCTGTCCCCCACCCTATTCCTTGGACAAGCTTGGTGGGCTGGGGTAGACACTTGTTCTCATCTGTGTTTAGCTGCCCTAACTCTGGTAGGAGAGGTGATGGTCAGTGCCCTCTGGTCTGGAGTTAATTAAAATTCCTCTCTGGAGAATAGCCTGGGCTGATACCAAGAGCCTGTCCTGAAGTCCAGTAACTCATCCTATGCATGTCTTATACACTCAGTGAGCATGACACAGATAGGCCTCATGATTGGAGGGGCACACAGGATTAAAAAATAGCAGACCCTCTGATTGGATCAGCCTACCAATCAGAGGTGATAAAAGTCTAGCCTGAGTGGTTGTTCAAGACTGGTCTTCGGTTCTAACAAGCATCTACAGAAGCCAGCTCTGGGCCCGCAGTGTAAAGGCAAGGAAGCTTGCTCACCGCGTCTGAACTTGAGAGTTTTCTGTGTCATGGATGGATTCTGCTGTGTAGGAATTTGCCAGCTGTGAAAGAGCAAAATGATTAATCAGCAGCCTGAATGCAGAAGCAGAGGACCAGCTGTTTGTGAGGCATTGGCTTGGAAGACAACGAAATTGCAAACAGCTGCTCAAGATAAGGAAGCTTGCAGCACATCAACAGGGACAGAGGGAGATGGGGAAGCTTGATTCCACCAATCCTTTGAAGGTGAGAAAACCTTGTCCATACCCCTCCCCTGTGCTGTTGAAGCCTGTGATATTTAGAGTACATCTACAGCTGGGGAACAGTGTCCTGTGGTACAGGCCCCCTACCTTTTTGTTTATGATAGATGGTGGTATTGGGGTGTACTGGCACTCTGGCCAGCTAATACCTCCTACAGCTAGCCAGTGGTAAATGGTCTAGTGGGACTCCAGTAAACTGTGCAAAGACATCAGGCACCTGTGAACAGATACCTGGCGCCACCAGAGGGGTATCCTTGCTAAAGACAAGAAGGCACTTCTGTTCTTTCGGTGGTGGGTTCTGGGGCTCATCTGAAATGTTTGATCATATGCTGAAACTACACCATTGTCATACAAGGATTGGTATCATGGATCTAGCAAATGAGAGCAACCCTGTGCAACATGGTCTGTAATATGGAATGCTAATTGTGTGTCTACATGCTAACTGTGTTTGTATAGTACTTAGTGTCTAGGTGCTACAGTTCTGTTTGGGGTTAGGACGCTGGCCCAGAGGGTTGTAGAGACGTCTGGTTTTCACTCTTTATCCTAGTTGTATGTGTAGTATATTTCTCTTATGTGTACTAAATTACTGTTCTTTTTAAAAAGTAAAGAACTGAATGGACATTGATCTTAATATCTGGTAGTACAGTGTAACCTGTATTCTGAATGTCTACACCCACCTCACCTCCTTGAGTAAGCCTTGGACTGCACTGTATCGCTACCCTGAGAGAGCAAGTGCTGGAGAGGGGTACTTGGTTAACCAGTTTTGGGTCCACTACCCCTAGGACGCCAGTGGGGGGACACTCCAGTTAATGAGATTGTAGCCCCTGAGTGCCCTGGGGTCCTGGAAAATGGGTCTAACACAAGCAATCTCCGAATGATATGTAGTATGCATCAATGTATTAAAAAGGGAAACTGACTGAGTTGGCCCATCAAAGTGGGTTGTGATTTGTGAAGCAAAGATCATTCGTTGCAATGCATTAGTATTTCCAAACGTAGTTTAAGAAATTTGGACTAGGGCTTAGGTAAGGTTTTGGAAATTAGGAATAGATCAACTCAATAATATAGGCCATCTGATCTACAAAAGTACAATGTCAATATGTTACGGTGTTTGCCTTTGCCGGTCAAAATACTTTCTTGGAGATTAACTGTTCAACTAGTCTATTTTTGTTATTCTCTTTATTTCTTACATCAGCACCCAAGGGCAAGAAGAGGTAATCAGAGGATCAAGCCAAAGAGGGTGCCACCGCCAGTGCTGCAGTGGGTGGAAGTATCTCTGCCACCACCAGCGCCGCGGCTGACTGCTCTGCTAGCCCCAGTAAGTTCTTGTTAATAATATTTATTTCCCTAACTTTTACCTCTCCCCTTTAGAATAATTTTCTCTCCTTTCTCTCATACTGTGACTTATTATCAAATCCTCTTCATTATATTTAATATTTATTCTTTTTTATCCTTCCCTGCATTATCCTTTTTTCTATATTTCTTGTTTCTGTAACTGATTTCCTCCTGTCTGTACTAATCTGTAGCTTATGCTTTCTTCTGCTTGGTTATTAAGCTTCCCCTCCCCCTAATTCATATACCCTGTGGACGGGTGTTGTAAGACTAAGACAATAGATTAGGTCGCCTACTGTGAAGATTGTAGAGTTTAAAGACCCAAGCAATCTATTCTACGCGTGTTTGTTGAGGAGGGTTTTGATTTCTTGCTCACGCTCAAATGATGAGTGTTAGAAATGGGGTTTCTGGTTGGCTAGGGTATGCACCTCAGCCAGTCAGAAACCACCACTCTAGTCATAGTGAGTAAGTTACACACCAAAGATAACCTGTGCTCACCCTGGGTAGCTTGGCACAGAGCAGTCGGGCTTATCCCCAGAGGTCATGTGTAAACATTTGGGCAACACACTCACACCAGTGACACAATAAAATACACCACAGAAGAGACTCCACATAGGATTATATAAAAACATAAAATATATTGTGCACAAATCATAGAACAAACAACATTTGTAAATACTGTACATACTGTGCAGATTCTGACTCAGTGTTCTTTACCAGGAATCCAAATGTCATACATTACTCTATCATTGCACAAAGGACAGCAGATAGGTTATAGTAGAACACATGTGACTCATCATGCACACCATGCACCATTAGGTTAGAAGTATCATAATTACTGTACAGGTATGCACATGGCATAAATCATAAATGTTGCACATAGAATGCCATGGCTGTATGATGACTCAGTATCCTGGGAATGCAAAAATGATAGACAGCATATTATTAGGGTAGGAAATATTATAGTGCAACCCATACATCCCTGAGGGTTACCATAACAGAAGGAAGCATGAGAAATGGGCCCATTATGCATATATTGCAACCTTACTCGTTATCTTGGTTATACATCGGAAAACATTTGTGCAGGGAACACATCCGGTAAAGAGCCCAGTCCATCAGATGCATAAATCATGGTAAAATTTGTAGTGCCCAGCACTCCTGCGGTCTTATTAGTAGGATTATGGTAATGTTTAGACCATGTGGTAAAGCAAATGCATTTGAAATGGGCCTGGTCAGGCCCAGGATCACCTGTACACCTATTACCTGGAGTATAGTAATCTGTCCCATGAACCATGGTGTGGTGGTGAATGGGGTCACCTTTGCAAACCTGACCCACAACTACGAGCCATTAAGCAAGGCTCTGAGGTATGGCCCATGCACTGTGGGGAGCCACACTCTGCGACTTCCAAAGCACAGGAAAGAAAAAGCCTCATGCTGCTCCCAGGGTCTGTAGGTCAGTGCAGCTACCCAAGGATGTGCGGTGCAGCTGCTATCAGTCCGAACCAGCCTCCAAAGTGTGTGAAGTGGTGGGGGAGCCCAGGTGGTATGAGGATTCAGCAGTAATCATAGGTTGTGGGAGTTTTCCTGCACACCTACCAGCAGACTTACGGTAATGCCCCACCGCACCTTCCGGAATTCGATGAGGGCTTGGGGAGGTGATCGGGGAGATCTCCTTTGACCCCCCCTGCAAGTGAGAACTGGGAGAGGGCAGCCTTCTGTGGACACATGGTACAAATGTACCGGTGCCAGATGCGGCAGGGAAAACTTCCTCAGGCTTCTCCCTGCAGCTTTCTCATAACTACAGGCTCCATGGCAAAGGTTGCACCGGCTACAGCCTCCTGGTAATCTGATACAGCACAACACCTTCCAGTCGCCACAGTGATCTCTCTTGCCCTAGGCAAAGGCGTCCCTGTAGAGAATTCCTCTAGCCTCTAGGGGTGGACGGCAGGCTTTAGAAGCGGGCCGCATTGTCAATGTAGTCCACACTGTGTTAGAGAGCCCAGACAAAGCACCCTCCACACACAGGACTTGCAGAGAAGAGCACTTCTGAGTCCCCACATGCTTTCTCAAGGGGACTACAGGGCTGGACCCAGGGGTCTAAAGCCCATTCTGGGGAAGTCTGTCCCAGGGGACTACTTTAGGACACAAGGTGAGTAGACAGGCCAGCACATCAACACCAGCACCCCAGTGGTCATCCCCCCTGCAGCCCAGGAGTAAACGGGCAGCAGGCCAACACAGCTTTAGTGGTCAGCAATAATGGTGAATTCTCCTGGTAGTCCAACAGTGCCTAGGGACCACCTAGTCAAGAAGCGGCTGGCAGCAGGGCAACAAGCAGAAACGGAATCCTGATGAGTCCTTTGGGCCACCCAACAGACACTAGGGCAACAACAGAAGAGCAGTACAGATGAGTCCTTTTGCAGCTCAGCAGTCCTGCCAGAGGTCCAGTCCCAAAGGTGCAGTTGAAAATCATGGGGTGAGAGTCCCTGTACTTATACTCCAGGTTTCAAGTTTCTAGAAGGTTCCAGCCAGACCTGACCAGTTCCAAGAGTTTCCCTTCTTCCCTACTCTGGCTCCAGGCGTCAGTAGGGGATAAATGAGCCCTTTGTGGGAGGGCAAGACTCAGCCTATTCAAGTGTAAATTGTGAATGACCCTCCCACTCTCCCAGCCCAGGAAGACCATCAGCATGTAGATAAATGCAGATATAACCCTGTCATACCCAACCCTCTAATGGATGGCTGTCTGGAGTGTATGCACTACGTTTAGCTGTCACTCTGCTCTAGATATTGATTGGAGTCAGGCCTCAAAGCACTAGAGTTATAAGTACAGAGAAATGGCCACTTTCTAAAAGTGGCATTTCTGAAATATTAATGTAAAATCGACCTACACCAGTGAACAGGATTTTTCACAATGCAAACCAGTGAGAGGAGCAGCACTTACAAAAGTGAAAAATTAAATAGGCTGTCTGTCACTACTAGGACATGTAATACATATATGTCCCACCTTTTACATATGCAGCACCCTGCCCATAGGGCTATCTAGGGTCTAGCTTAAGGTGACTTAGGTGTAGTAAAAAAGGAGTTTAGGCCTTGGCAAGTACTTTGACTTGTCAAGTCAATGTGGCAGTAAACTGTGCACACAGGCACTGCAGTAGCAGGCCTGAGACAAGTTTGAAAGTCTACTTCTGTGGATGGTGCATTTTTGTACTGCAGGCCCACTAGTAACATTTAGTTTACAGGCCTGGGTATATGGTATATCATTTTAAAAGGGACTTACAGGTAAATTAAATAAGCCAAACAGGTGTAAACCAATTATACCAGGTTTGAGGGGACAGAGCACATGCACTTTAGCACTGATTAGCAGAGGTAGAGTGCCCAGAGTCCTATAGCCAACAAAAAGAGGGTCAGAAAAATAGAAGAAAGGCAAAAAGTTTGGGATAGCCCTGCAGAAAGGGCCATTTCCAACAGCAAGAGAGTGGCCATGGTTATGGTGACCCCCAATGTTGTGTTGTATTTTATGTATTATTCAGTAACCCAGACGTTTCAATGACAGTGCAGCATGGTAGGAAACTAGTGTGAGAATGGTTCCATTGGATTTACCAACAAAAACCATATGTCCTTCATTCCTCAATTTGCTCTAGCCCTTCATTGCATTTCAAATGACTCACAGTCATCATCCTATCTCTGCCCTTCCATTATGGTCGGCTTGATTACTGTGTTTTCTAACATTGCCAACCAACAAAATGCACAAAGTGATATTTTAGATGGGAGAGAAGATCTTGCAAACAGAACTGTACTCATGTATGCAGTTGTATTTTGTTAAAAAAAATAAAAGGGTGGGAGGTGTATCTGGCATCTAAAATGTGCAATGTTTATTCTAGCCACACAGACCACCAGTGCCGGGGCCAACATGAGTGCGCCAGATGACACAACAGCAGCTGAAGGTGGAGTCTCTGCGGTGGCAGGGATGGGCGATGATAAGTCACATTGCTTGGTAATTGACAATTACTAGTATACCAACAGTATTTGTTAAATGAGGCAAAACCCACCCATCATCATCCATGACCTCCCTGCCCATGGCACTTCCTGATCCATGACCCCACCTAACTGAAGCATGGTTCAATCTGGCCCTGCAGTGTTGGCTGTGCAATGTATGCCTGCTTCTATTAATGTGGCCTTTACAAAGCTTTCAATGGATTTTAAACTGAAATTAAAACAAGGTGTCTGTCTCTTGTCTCCCAGTGCCCACTCAGTCACCTCCTAGTACTGCACACCGTTATTCATTCCTAATTTCTGTCCCAGCCTACCAAAAACATTGACAAAAATTTTTTGGTAAGTGCTACATGTTACAGGACAAGTGGTTCATAATATGGTTTCCATAATGGATTTACGCCTGATCAAATGTTTTTCCCTTTTGACATTCCCCAACTTTCAGTTTCAATTACAGTGACTGACTAAGCCTCAGCAAAGCTACATCATCGGTGACCACCCCACTATTCCATAGCAAAACCTCTACCATACCTTCCCGGCCTTTTCTCTGTACCATACCCTGTTGCAGCAGACTATGGGCCTGATTTAGAGTTTGGTGAAGGGGGTTATTCCATCACAAATGTGACAGAAATCCCATCCACTGTATTAGAATCCCATTATATCATATGGAGATCATATTTGTGACAGAGTAACTCATACTCAAAACTTTAAATCAGGCCCTAAGTCACGTTCCCTTTACTTACTGCCAAGCAAATGTGTTTGAAATAATTTGTGTTTGAGGGTGAGGCCAGGAAGTAAAGTGGAATTAAGTGTCTGTGATCTCATGCTTTGTGGATGGAGTACTCTGTGACAAATGTGTCCAATAAAATGTATATATCCTGTTCCTTTCCCTTTACTGCAATGCATCTTTTTATTTTACCTCTGTCTACTTACAGTAGATAGGATATCTATTATTGGCATATTACACATGACATGTGTGACGTATTATTAACCATTTGCCTCTGCGGAGTCACTGTAGAATTGAAAGGCATTTAGGGAAGAGCAGGGCCATTGGAATCAAAGATCATTTTTTGTCCATTGCAGCTGCCCCAGCTGTAGATTGTAGAGAGTAACCAATTTGCACCTGATGCACTAGCTAGCTCCTAGCTAGCACACCTCCAGTCACGTAGCACAAGAAGAATAGAATACCTGTACTCCATAGTGGATGATGCTTTGCTTTCTAATCAGAGTTATTTTTCTTTTTTCCACATAAAGTGTCTGTGTGGTTTACTTTTTTTAGGAAATCATTGATATGAAAAAAACACTCTTTTTTTAATGTTATGCTGCCTCCTTTTAGCCAGTCAGTGTTTTTAGGTAAAATCATGTCCAGGTGACTTTCCTAATCACATCAAAAATTATGATGGATCTAGGGGTCCAGCAATGTTCTTATAATGTGCCACTTTATGATAAAAAAAAAGAAAAGAAGTGTGTGCACAGAGCATTCTTTGCAATTTGTCCTTTTTTTCTTTTCTTGATATAGCTACTCCTGCTTGTTTACCACAACCATCTACCCAGCAGGAAATAGCAGCCCAGCTCTGGCGGCAGAGGTCACCAGGGCCCAGTACGATTGGGTGGTGGATGAGGAGCGCCAAGCTCTTGCCCCTGCTCTGGGGCCCAGTTCCACCAGCCAACCTCCTGCCCCTCCAGCCTCTAGGCCACACCAGCATCAGGGCCACCAGAAGCTTGGAACTTGTCTGTCCTGGACCCGCACCACAATTGCCACTCCTCTTTCAGACTGGCTACACCATTGCTGAGTGATTCACAAGCTGGCGCCCTTGGGCCACATGATGGCACGCTCGAGGGCCAGCTCCAACTCCTCTGGACCCTAATTGAGAATGCCCTCTTCTAACTCTTTTTTTTAATTGTTTATTTTGGTGGGAGGGAGTATTGTTGTGGGTGGAGAGGGTGGGAATATGGGCAAGGCATTTTTTTCTTTTTGAATATTTGGACATTTATTTATTTTGGGCATTGGTTGGGGATGGAGAAAAATGTGAGAGAGGGTCGGGTGTGTTGTGTGTGAAGAGGGTGGGTTTATCTGTTAGAAAAATGGAAAATCTTTCTAATCTACTTTATGTTTAAAGAGTTCCTTCTGTGTTTTACCTTCACTTTGCACTGTTGTTTTTTCTTGCAGCCTGCCTTTTTGTCAAAGGATGTTCATTGATGGGATCCTCAGAGACAGTACCCCCCCAGAATGCCACCTCTCAGCAATCCTGTCTCTGCAATTGAATATACTACAGAGAACAGAGCAGCTAAATGGGGGCAAGGGAAATTAGGGAGGGTACAGCAGGGGAGGAGATCTGAAAAAACAAAAGATTATAAATTGGTGGACACATGCAATGGTTTCCTCTAAGATGTATAATGTGAACACATTGGTAAGGGGTATCACAGTAGAGCAGGTCAGGAAATAATACATGCCAGGCATAAGTTATTTATCTCCCTCCATCATGAACCCAAAACTACCCCAACTAAGATATATATGGTAATGACTTCATATATTAAATCATTAATTCTTATGCGAATCCATGAGAGGGCAAACAGAATCAAAATTACACAAAAAGACCATTATTACCCTAACTCCTCCTTGAGATTAAAATAGGATGTCCACCTGTCTTACGATACAAGAGAAGTGTCTTATTATAATGACTTAACAATGGGTACTGGTAAGATCATTAGCTTAAGTACTCAGTACATGTGACAAATCCGTCTATTTGTTACGATTCTGTCATCCCATTACTCAGGGCGCTTTAAACTGAATATCTGCAGCCTAGGGTTCACCATTAATACTCATCCAGAGTCCCTTTCTGACACCTGTTTGCTTCCCATGTCAATATGGTATGCTATTGTAGAACTGCATTTGCTTCCATGGACTTCAGGTTCCATAATGCACTGCCTGGGAGCCAGTAAGACCTGAATTCTGCTATCCATTGTTTCCTATGGGAATAGTCCTGTTGTTCCTTTGTACTGGATTCTATCCTCCAGGACTTGTGTGAGACTGAAACTGCACATACCTCTGATCACTCTTGTGCAGGCCAGCCATGTGACTCCGCCCTGGGCTTGCTGCTGCCTGGAACTGCTTATAAGCTGCCATTTCCTGAAGCTCCTTGTCATGCATTGGAGTTTGTTTCCTTTGTGTACCAGACCTCTTGTTGGATAGTATTCCAGTCCTTTTCCTGCTTTCCTTTCAGCCTGAACCTGCTCTCTGCTTCCCAGTCCTGTTCCTGCTTGTTCCAGCCAGACCCTGCTCATTGTGTTCCGGTCATGTTCTTGGTTGCTTCAGTCAGAGCCTGCTCTCTGTTTCCCAGTCCTGTTCTTTCTTGCTTCAGTAAGAGCCTGCTCTCTGTTTCCCAGTTATGTTCCTGCTTGCTTCAGTCAGAGTCTGCTCTCTGTTTCCCAGTCCTGATCCTGCTTGCTTCAGTCAGGGCCTGCTCTCTGTTTCCCAGTCCTGTTCCTGCTTGCTTCAGCTAGAGCCTGCTCCCCTGATCTCCAGGCCTGTTCCTGCTTTGCACACTAGTTTGTTCATTCTGTTTCTATTTCCTCTTGGGTTATTGTGTCTGGTAAGTGTATCAGTCCTCACCTGTGTATGAGTGTTTTCCTTGGTACTGGGGTTGGCTCCTGGTTCCCAGGAGGCAATTCCTGCCCCATCCTTTGTCTAGTGTTGTATGTAGTCTTAAGTGCATCACAGTGACAGTGTGCTATTGCTGTTTTCCAGGAATTGCCACTGTGTTTCCAGCTGGACCCACAAGGGCTTGTCATGTGTATGTAAGTACAATCCTTGTTTGTGCCCTATGGGTCCAGAGACAGAATCACTTCTGCTGCCTCCTTTCTATGGGGCTTGCGGGGCGACTATATATAAGAGTAATCTGCACTGAGGCATTGATGTTCTCTGTTGCTGTGGGAAGTTCTAAGTCTTACCTGTGTACAACCTTAGTGGTAACCCCAGTGTGGTTGACCATTACTGTTTGCTCACACTAAGGTTGCTCTGCCTTCACTGTCCTGTTTCTGTGCCTTACCACAGCTGTTCATTCCCAGTATATGCCTTTAGCTGCTTTTCTGCTTCAGTACACTACCTCCATTGGGAGATATGCTGTGACCTCAAGGGGTGCCCCAACCAGAGTTCAGACAGAACCGCCCGGAACCGTGACACTATTGGGTTATTGCATCTTTTAAGTTCCTTCATTGACACTTGGTTCACCTCTGCAAGGAGGGGGGCATGCAACCCAGGCCACCAGGCCGCACAGTAAGTGCAAAGGCTTAAATGATCAACAAAAAAACATATTTCAGCACGCTCTTATTTACTGAAGCAAGAATTGGGATCCTGAAATAAGCCATAATGGAAAAGGTTTACCACCTTTCTTGAATGTCTGAAGGCTCTGCCTTCGCCGTTCACCACAGGAATTCCAGAGAATTAAAGACACATGAACTCCTTTCAGTGGATACCAGAAAATGCCTTCCAACGCTGAAAACATCCCCTTCCTCAAATGTTAAAGTCTAGAACAGCAGACGCAACATGGTCATATTGATGCTAGTTTCAGATACATTGTCCAATCCTCTTCCTCAATGCCTCCTGAACACGCATTGCTACTTCCACTGCACACATGGCGACCATCAGAGTTTTCCAACATTGCCACCACTGTTGTTCCGCGGCGCGAGCCGAACATTCGGCTCGGGCCGCAGCGTGCGGCACAAAGACACGCCGCGCCCCCAGCCTATCGTGCTGCATACAAGGCCCCAAATTGGGCATGGGGCCTCGTTTCTTTATCGCGCGGCACACATTCGGGCATGTTTAACCCTCCCCCAATCACCTGCTCTTGTGTCCTTTTCTTTCTGTCGCCGTAATTTGTGCCTCCCTTTATGTTTTTCCTTCTTTCCCATTATTCCCCTCTCTTCCCAGCATGCTTTGGTTCCCTACTTTCTATGGCCCCTTGTCCGTTACTTTCTATGTGATTTTCCCTATCTAATATGGTATCCTTGCACTTCCTGTTGGTCGCTTCCTGTTTTGGGGTATTTAAGGGCTGTGATTCTTTCCCTCCTTGCGCTGCAACACTTTCTGTTTGGATGGTGTCTTCGCTCCTTCTTCCTTGTGTCAGATACTGGTTCCCGTCTGTTCCAGTGTTTTTCCTGTTCTTTTTTGATTTAGTATTTACTTTTTGACTTTTGCTCCTGTTCCAGGAAATTTCCTTTTTGGAGTTTTTTTCCCCTTTTCAGGTTTTTTTTCCCTCTGGCACTAATTCCGTAGGACACGATCTGCCCTTGTCGTTCCTATTGCCTGCAGCACCGTGGCTACCAGAAAGAGTCGCCCCTACCTGGGCCAAGGCCAAACCTTCAGGAACAAAAACCTCACCACTCGTTCAGCGGACTCCAGGTTAAAGCAGCGCGTAAGTCGTGACAACCATCTCCAGTCACTGATAAAATGTGTCTTGCCACATAACTTACTGTTCTATTGTCTCACGTTTAATGACTTCAGTTCCAAAAATGGTATGGGCACGCCGTGAGCCACCCGTGACACTTTAATTTTCTTTGCAAAGTGTATGTCAGTTAGAAGGGTATGCCGCTCCCATACTGCCTACGGAAAAACTAGATTAACAATTACTTAAACCATCTGCAGCAGAAGTTAGTTACATACTTTTTAAAGTAGTTCACTTCACACCATAGTTATCTTACCTGAATAAAAGAAGTGATGGCTGGTGGGTGCGCCCTCTTCCAATCTTCCAACACCTAGGTGTTGCATTTAACCACGCCTGCCTGCCAAGTGTGTGATCTATTTGCTGTAAAATGATACATGTTTAAAAGAAATCACAGAGCCCGGGGGAAGGAGGTTAGGGGGTTGATGAATGGATGGGAAAGGGGATTTGGGGAAAGATGTGACAAAGACAAATACTCCACAAGAATAATGTTCATCAGGGTGATGAGAAGCACATCACCATTAATCTGTTGTGAACAAAGTGAGGGAATGAGAATGACACAGTTCAGTTAAATGTACTGCAAACAGTCCTTCTGCCCAAGAGACCCGAGTTTTTAGTTATCTAAAAGTTCTGTCATCTTGGTTTGAAAACATGAAATAATGGAGGAGTTAATTGAACCCACCCAGTTCTAAAAAATATGATTGTTAAAAGTCATGACAGAATTGTGGAGACTTCTTCATGGCACACTGGTCCAACTCCAATCCTGCCATACAAGTAACTAAAAAATGCTGGGGCCGCATAAATCAGACACAAAAATAATATTCTTCTAGCTACTTTTTGGTGCAAAGAAAGAAGTTCAACAATCAATATTTAAAAGGTTCTATGGTGGCACTGGCATGCTCATTCTGGAATGTAGAGTTTATCTTCAAACTCAAGGGGTTCACCCAGAAGTTGGTCAGCTAACACACTGGATTTTGACCAGTCATCCTCCTCCTCTTCCTGTGCTGTTTCAGGAACAGTATAATCATGTGGTATGTAATGTTGGCTCATTTTGATCATGGACAATCTCTCCATATTTTGAGGTGAGAGATTAGTCCTTCTCACTGTAACAACTGCACCAGCTGCACTGAACACACACTCAGCAGACACACTAGCTCCAGGACAAGCCGGATACTTTATTGCCAGCCTGCTGAGCTCTGGTCATTGGCCCCTCTCTGCATACCAATACACCAATGTGTTTTGATCCATA
Organism: Pleurodeles waltl; assembly: GCF_031143425.1. Lineage (NCBI taxonomy): Eukaryota > Metazoa > Chordata > Amphibia > Caudata > Salamandridae > Pleurodeles > Pleurodeles waltl. Next base: position 696,804,549 of record NC_090442.1, on the reverse strand, counting down.
CATACCTATTTTGGGTCATCCAGATACTCCTGGAACATTCTCTGAATGGTCATTAGTGCTGACACTTGCTCAACCTCTTCTACCTTTGCCTCTGCACTGTACCTAAGACTTGCCTCTTGAGACCAAGCCAATGCAGAGGTTTGGCCCCATTCCTCTGTTGCTGTTGTTGCCAGTGTTCTTGTTGCTGATGTTGTCTGCTGCAAGCCAAGACTGCCTTCTCTACAAGTTGAAGCCGACATCCCAGAACTGCAGAGTAGGACTCTAAGTTTCAGCTCTTTTTCTTCCAGGTCTCCGGCTTGCTCAACAATCTACGTTTTTTAAACATCCCCCGCAGAAAAAGGAATGAAAGTGGGCAGCATTTAATGTACCATGGATCAAGTGATGTGGTACAGATGTACTCTTTGGATGAGATAATTTCATTTTGGAGCCTTGCGTTACAAGCCAAGACAACAATTAAGCTCTCAACCAAGGCATGCACTTCTGGGTTTTCATTCACACCTGCAACTGCGAACCTTTCACACACCTTCTTAAGCTGGCCCTGTAGCAGATGCAATAACAGGATAGCTTGGCTGATCTCACTGTCCTCCTTGCTAATTTCCCATGTGAAAACCTAAAAAAGAAGTAGCATCTGTGTTATACCATTGGACTAGGCCCCATTTGTCTGCATCCCTGGTCACAGCTTTCCCAATTGCATCCCCTCCTCTTCAACATAGTAATTGATCTGTCTGTACTGCTCAAACAGGCGTTGCAGCGTGTAATAGGTCGAGTTCCAATGTGTTGGCACCTCCTGTATCAGGGCTTTAACTGGTACTCGGTTAACACGCTGAATAATCCACAACTGCTTCCAGACTTTACAACAGTGGCTGAAATGAGTGCAGAGTCTTCTGCAGGTGATCAGTATATTGCTGACAATGTCTTCTTTTTGGAGAAACTCTTGCACAAACAGGTTGATGCAATTCGCCAAACACAGGACTCTGAAATAGCTACCATCTGCCATGGCCTTTACTATGTTTCTGCTTCTGTCCATGGCAAAAAATCCTATTCTGAGACCTCTTGGTAGCAGCCTTTCACACACCTTGCTGTTAGATTTGTCTAAGATTTTTGCACCTGTATGCAATTTCTCCATTGCGAACTTGGCTACAGTTGCATACTGCCAAACACTCTTAAAACTTTCTTCAGGGCCAAGACCTGTTGATAGCTGTTGCCCTACCCCAGCAAAAGAGATCCAGTGTGCAATGATGCATCAGTAACCTGACAACTGGTCCACATGTCTTCTGTCAGGTGGATAGTGTGAATAGCACTTTGCTGCAAAGCTTCTTCAACATTCACTAGGGTTGGGATTCCTATTGGTTCATGGTTTTAGGGTTAGTGTTGTGATTGGTTGTCAGGACTAGGGATGTGATTGGTTAATAGGGCTAGGTCTCCCATTGGTTGTGGGATTTAGGGTTACAAATCTGATTGGTTAGGTTAGGTTTAGGATTAGGTTTTTATTGGCCAATAGGGCTATTTTAGCTTAGGCTTCAGGGCGTCTCAGTTCGGGCGTCGAGGCTAAGGGTGGAGAGGACAAGGGCAGTTGCCTTTTTGGGCCTGTTTGGGTCTGATCGGTCCTAGGGCCAGAAAATCTGCATAATTTACCATTTACCAAAAAGGACGTAACTTCCTACACATTCTCCAACATACAAACACATTATCAGCAAAGACATCCAACTCTTGCACCACAAACTCATACACCATACCTACAACTGTAAGACACCTTCATTCGCACAATAAACACTACTCTGTCCATTCCCACTAACACAACCTGCCATCGCCCACACAACACAAAACCACATTATACATTACTGTCAGTCATCCAGATACACACTTCTTGTTCATAGAAACCAACAGCACTATCCTCTATTTGCTCCTGCCAGAACCCCTGTAACATGACAATACCTAAACCCAGCCTTCCAAAACATCATCTACAAACACCCTCCCCCTCTCTTCACCAGTTCCACACAACCATTCAATCGTTACACTCCATTCCACCACACATATGACCTCTTCCAGTGAACAAAACTAACACAAACACCCCTAACCCACATCCATCCCCTCTGACACACCTCATACATCTTTCTCCAAAACATATCAGCACCCCCTGTAATATTTTAATACCACTCACCAGCAATAACTCACATACAAATCCTTCACCAAAAACCACTGAATCAATATCTCCTCTCACTATTCCACAAAAACAAAACAGACCACACACATCAGCACATCAAAGTAACACAAACTTTCCTAATATTTTCTGTCACATCCACTCCCACTCTCATGACTACACAAATAATATGAATCCTACCCTATCTTTACACCGAAATTCTCACTCATCACAAACATTTACCACAAGCACCCCAACACCGCAACAGTCATTCACCCGCCTCTTATCTATTGCACAATTTAGAGCCTTACATTAAGATCCACATGCTCCTCCACCACCCCTAACCCATAATCCCTCCACAACAAACAGACCCAAACAAAATAAACAACATGCCACTCTTAACATCATCATGTCACTCAAGGCCACCAAGTACACCACCAACACACACAGACCCCACAAAATGCCTCTTAAGCCTGCTGAAACAGGAACACTCTATTAAAAAGCAGGACTATTGTCACCCTCACACAGTTATCACAACTAACGACACACCTGCTACCAGCACAAAATATACTCCTCACCCTTCTCCAAAACAAAACACCACAAACACACATTTTCTAAGCTGCCTGCTCATAAATGCTTGATCACTCTCAAAAAGTAAGCACCACATCTAGGACCTGCTCACGGACACATAACCTGACTTACTCTTCGTAACGGAATCATGGTTGGGGGATGACATGGCCCCTGTATCGCTTGAAGCCGTTCCTCCAGGATATCAAACCATCACACAAAACCATATAGGCAAGAGAGGAGGTAGACTACCTATTATATTCAAACAAGAAATAAATCTCAGTAAAACAGACAACATTTTCATACAAGGTTGTGAGGCCCTCCTCACCAGATGCAACCCTACACCAACATCCTCCTGTAACTTTCTCCTCCTTTACAGACCTCTACCTAACAACTCAACATTCTCAGACACTGTTCTAGATGCAGTCTCAAACCTTATAACATTATACTCAAACCTATGCATTCTTGGGGACCTAAACATTTGGTTTGACAAGCCCAATATGCCCCATCCAAAAGATATCACCACTGGCCTAATCACATTGAACCTGCATCAGGTTGTACAAAATCCCACATACATCACTGGACACGTCCTAGATCTCATTTTTGCAAAGCCTGAACCAGTAACTCTTCAAAGCATCATGCCAATCACATGGTCAGACCACCATTAAATAACTTTCCGACATAAAACACCACAATTCAACACACCCCATAGCAACTTACATACATGCATCTATCGACCATAGAGCAAACTCAATTTTGAAGACTTAGAAACACAACTAACAGCCAACACAGATGGATCTAGACAAAATTAATTCTGTTCCAAAACTTTATGAGTGGCTACAGGAAGCTTTCAATGTCCTAATACCACTCAGAAAAACTAAACAGGACAAAAGAAAACCAACACCTTGGAGAAACACAGAACTTAAAAAGATAAAGCAACAAATCAGAAGGTTGCAACGGACCTGGCTCATAACAAACAACATTGAAGACAAACTTCAGCTACACACACATAACAGAATATACAAACCATCATTCAAAAAGGTTTAAAAAGGTATTACTCAGACAGAATTCTAAATGCTAAATTTGCAACTGAAGAATTTTATAATATTCTCAATGAATTTCGAAAACCTAAATGCATCCACTATTCAAGATTTCACACATCAACTGGCAACTCATTACATAACCAAGGCAGAGACATTGGACTCATTTAAAACAGAAGAAAACTGTCAGCACCAACCCATTTCCTAAAATCCCCTTCCTCTAAAAAACAACCTAGCCTCTGCACTCCTTCAAACAAATATCACAAGGTGAATTTATGGATTTGGTCAAAACAAGCACATCTTCCGGTTGCTCTTCTGACCCTTGTCCCCCACATGTCTTCAACAACATTCCTTTATCTACATCTGATGCCACACCTGTAAGAAGAATCACCAATAACACTTCAACTATAGGAACTTTTCCTAAAGACCTGAAAAAGTCATACATATATTCGTTATTAAAGAAAACACACCTAGTCCCACAGGACCCCAACAACTACAGACCAATTACAAATGGACCGTTCCTGGGCAAACTGATAGAAAGAGGAGCATTCGCCCAGATGTCACAATTCATTGAAGACAATTCCGTACTTTCAGACTACCAAACTGGATTCCATGTAGGAAGACACACTGAATCGTCACTCATAGCAATCTGGGATGATCTTAAAAACACAGTCAAATGGAGTTGCTGCACTACTTCTCTTGGACCTCTCAGCTGCCTTTGATACTGTTGACCATGACACCCTAATTCAAAGACTCCACAAAGCCAGTATAGAAGGGGCTGTTCTCAACTGGATTACATCCTACCTTCAAAACAGAACTAATATTATCTATTCTCCCCCCTTCTCATCCAAACCCTACCTCACAAAAGCAGGGGTCCCCCAAGCATCAATCATCTCACCTATGCTTTTCAACATCTACATGATGTCATTACCAGAATTGATCAATGATTTTCAACTCACATGCTACAACTATGTAGATGACACACAAATACTACTTAAACTGGAATGCCCCAAGGATATTGAAAACTTAAAAATCTTCAGTTGCCTCAGAGCCGTTGATCAGTGGATGACTTGGAACCATCTCAAACTGAATGCTTCCAAAACATCGCAGGACTCACACTGGACCCTATCTTCACCTCAAGCTACCGGATCTCCATCGAGACCATCTCCACCCCAGACTGGGCCGACCACTGCTGCATACACTTCACAATCATCGCACCCAGCAGCTGCATCTGCACCTCCAGGACCCCTCAAAGGAAATGGAACGAAATCACCAACGAGCAGCTCACCTCATTGCTTGCCAAATCCCTCCCTCCCCCATCTGACGATGCCAACACAGCAGCGCACAATCTCAACGCATGGATCACCGAATGCACCTACACTCTAGTCCCTCTCCAGGTGACATCAGCCAAATGCTTACCTAAGAAGGCCAGCTGGATCACCACCGAACTCCAAGAATCAAAGCGTACCCACAAACGTTTAGAGATAAAATAGAGGAACAGCCAATCCAGCGAAGACCTCGCCTAATTCAGAGCCGCAACTGCCTCCCACTGGTGAAAAATCAAGAACACAAGAAGGACGCACTGCGAGAGCACATCAACTCCTCCGCAGACAACTCGAAGGAACTCTTCTCATTCATCAACGAGTTCACAGATCCCCCCTCCGAAGCCACCAGCATACTCCTGTCACAGGAGCTCTGCAACAAACTTGCTTCCTTTTTCTACCACAAGATTCAGGACATCTAAGACAGCTTCCTGTCACCTGGCACCAGAACCTGTGACTGACCCCCCCCCCCCCCGAATCCTCCCAGTCTATCCACGACTGGTCCACACTCACCACAGAGGAAACGTTACCTCAGCTTGGGGTGACTCATGGTGGCAGACATCCCTCAGTGCCCCTCCCAGTGCCAACGGAGCACGCCCAAAACTTAGGAATCATCCTCGACTCCTCCCTATCCATCCAGGTAAACTCTGTCACCTCCTCCTGCTGGTGCACACTCTGCAAACTCTGGAAATCTTCAGATGGATCCCAGCAGACTGTCACAGGACAGTCACCTACGCGTTAGTCACGAGCAAGCTTGACTACGGCAACACTCACTACGCCGACACCTCAACTAGGAACATCAAAAAACTTCAACTCACCCAGAATGCCGCCGCTAGACTCATTCTGGACCTCCCTCGCCAAGAACACATCTCCCAACGCCTGAGGACCCTCCACTAGCTACCGGTCGAGAAGCGAATCACCTTAAAGCTTCCCACCCACATGTACACGGCCATACACAACACAGGACCAGCCTACCTAAACCACTGCATCTCCTTCCACACCCCACCAGATCCCTCCACTCCGCCCAGATGGCCCTGGCCACCATCCTTCGCATCTGCAAAACCACTGCCGGAGGACGATCTTTTACCTACACTGCAGCGAAGAGCTGGAACAACCTCCACCTGCACCTCAGACAAAACCCGTTGTCACCATCTTCAGGAAGAACCTCAAGACGTGGCTCTTCGGAATGAGGCCTACCCTACACCCCAGCACCTTGAGACTCTCATGCGTGAGTAGCTGCGATTTACAAATACTGAGTTATTGATTGATTGAAAACAGAAATACTCACATGTGGCTACTAGAAAAATGATGACCCACTGTGCACCTGGCCTGATGATCTCGGACCACCTCATCAAGTATCCAAGGAAGTTAAAAGCCTTGGAATTACCATGGACTCCAAGTTAACAATGAATGCCCAAGTGGACAAATTAGCATGATCTAGCTTCATCACCTTGAAGACTCTGTGACATATCTTCCCCCGCCTCTGATTTCCACACAAGGTGTAGGCTACTATCTGTCTTGTACTATCCAAACTGGATAATGCCAATGGCCTCTACCATGGATCATCTCTACCTATTATGTAAAGACTACAACGTATTCAGAATTTTGCTGCCAGGCTACTCTTACATGTAAAGCCACAAGCCCACATCTCCCCTGCCTTGAGAGCACTACACTGGCCACTCATTGCCAGAAGATCCACCTCCAAGCTGATTTGTATCACCCACAAAGCTATACATGGAACAGGACCGCTTTTCATCAGAAACAAAATGACCAAATACATTCAACAAAGAAACCTCCGCTCAAGATTGGCACCCCGCCTTAAAATACCAACATACAAGAAAAAGACAATAGGTTGTACACCCTTCTCCTTGCAAGCAGCCAAACTATGGAATTCATTACCCCCAAATATAAGATCCACAGATAGCTCTCTTGCCTTCAGAAGTCTACTCAAGAGTTGGCTCTTTCCTTCATAACCACCATATTCAAACAGCAATGGACTGCATATGCTTGTGTTGATAAATATTTATAAGCTGATTATGTGTATATTCTAGATATGTATAGTTCTTTAAGAAATATGTATTGTTGCTATTTCATAATAATAAATTATACACATACTCTTTAAGCCTGTCTAACAAATGTATATTTACTCACGGTTAAATCTATATATGCATGTATGTGTGCATGTATATATATATTTGTGTGTGTGTGTTTATATACATATATATGTGCATATTATTCTATGCTTAACATGTTCATAGGTCATTGCATAGCTCCTAGATAAGTTGTTATATTACATACTTATGAATCCCTGCAAGCATTTCGCTATTGAAAAATTGAGGAAAGATAAATGAATGTTATAAAAGTACACTTATTAATTAACTTCAAATATTACAAATCTTGAAAGGTTGTGTTTATAAAATGCTACTTTTTTCTCATATTATTATACCCATTATTATATTCCTTGCACATATATTCCCTTACCATGTATTTACATATTTATTTATTTATTACTCTGGTCCTACTGTACTAAAGAAAAAATAAATACAAATAAATCTATGAATACAATTAAAAATATAACTAATTACATTAAATTAAGAAATTAAATTAAACAAATATATATGTATGTAAACAAAATAAATAAATGAAAAATAATATACATTTTAATCTCTTTTAAGCTTTGCTTTGTCTCCCTATCACCCTATGATTCTGTCAAGCTATCCTCCATCCACTCTGACTCATCCCAAACACACTCTACTACTTTTGTTTCCAAAATACCCGTGCCAAAGCTCATCCCTCCTCTACCACATCCAGCTCACCCCAAACCTCAGTTTACCGCCATGATCCCTAAAAAAACCCTATTAAATTCTTCCTCATTTATCTCACCTTTGACTCATCCAAAACCCCTCCTGCTGCTACTATGATCTCCCTAAACCCTTTCCACATCTCTCCTTTACTCATCTTAGCCTCATCCTATAACTATTAACTACCAATTACCAATTCTGGATTCTTCCCTCCTCTATTTCTCCGTTACTCTAGTCAATCCAACTAACAAACCCACATATCCTCTGCTCAAAATAACTCATAATAATACTAATACAGTACGCATATTTCCCTATACTAATCCACCACTAATTCCTCTTGGGTTCCGGAGTAGCTTGCTACTCGCCGAAAAACATTTCAACACCTTATCAGGGGTAGTCAGCGCTATATAAATATAATTACAAATACAATTACAATTACTCAGCAATCTCAGCAATCTTGGCATTCCTTTTATTTCGTCTCCTCTCAGTCTGAAGTGGAACAGAACAGTCGTCTTGTGCCATTGTCGCTGAGGCAGGTGATTTTGGCACACTGCTGGGGACAGGGCTGCTTTGCATGAGGATGTCACTCTCTTCTTCCTCATGATCTCCCACTGTGATTAGACTTGCAGCTGATGTCTCCTGGCTCTCCTCACCTTCACCACCACAACCAAGTCCAGCAATTTTTTTAAGGTGCTCCTCCCACCAGATTGTGTGATGTTTTTTCATATGGGTCGTTTGGCCTCCAGTACTATAATGTGAACCAGGCTTACCTCGACAAACACTTGTGTTCCAAAGGGAGCATATTGCAATGTTCTCTTCATGTTTGGTAAGTATAAAAAAGTCCCAAACTGGGAAGAAGTACTTTCTTACTGGGCCACTGCCAATGCTTGAAGAAGAACTGGAGGTAAGTGTGATATCGATTGCTTCACTGCAGTGCATAATTCTACTGTGGTAGGGGTTGGTGAAGGTCTCAGCTGGAGCTTTACAAATATGAAGCCTAAGGTGCTACGTGTGCTACATACCTTGGAGCAGGTTAAATAGCCAACTTCCACAATGACTGGCTCATTGTCATCCTCCTCATCATCCCCTTCCATAGTTCTAAGGCTTTCAGGAGCTTTTTTTTCCCCTTGCCTCTCCGGGAGTCTTCCGGACTCTGCTGGGTCCACTCCATGTCCCCTTCATCATCATCAGACGTGGTGCTTGAAGACGATGGTGGAGTGCCCTTCCTTTTCCTTGACTGAGAACTGATATTCAATGATTCTAAAAGAGGAGGTTCTTGCTAGCCGAAAGCTCAACCTCCTGTTCTTCTCCAACTTCAGGGAGATGTACTATTGCTGGCTGCGGCTGCTGTCCACTTTGCTCTGTTTCCTGAAACGATTGGATACTACTTTGCGAAAGGCACAAATTCAATTCACCGTCATAGCTCTTCAGTGTCACCATGATTGCAGTGGCTGCCTCACTGATAAATGTGGTCTTGGGCTTAGGTTGGGCTTAGGATGCAGAGTGCTGCTCACAGGTTCCTTTCAGAAGGCTGGTGAAGTAGGCATACATCTCCCGAAAAAAGTTGTTGTCAACACGCCACGGGAAAGCTGCTTCTTCTCAATGACCACTTTCTTAGGAGCAACTTTCTTTGGGGCATCTCTCAAAGTTCTCAGTTGGCAGTGGCACTAAGCTTCACAAGCAGAACAGACTGGAGGACCGACATCACTGTACAGGCCTTCTGTTTGGCAGTACTGTAGGTGATGCCTCATATTCTCTCGGGCATCTAAAAGCAAACAAGCATGAAAAACATTTAGAGAAACGTGGCATTGTTACAGTTTGAATCAGTACAGACATAAGCAATATTAGTGTGGTTGGATACTTAGGTAACAAAGAACAATTTGCCCAACCATTTTAAAGTCAAACCACACCACCATACCATAAAATTTCAATTCCAATCAGGATAAAAAACATACAGATTTAGCTCTTTGCTTTATGTTCATCTGTTCTAAAGGAGGGGCGTGTGGCAGTCAGGGTGGTGCATGGGCAAATGGATTAATTCTTAAAAAAATGAAGGTTAGTGTGCACCTGTGGTAGGAAAGGTGATCCAGGGAGAATTGGAATAATAAGGAGGTCTAAATGAAAAAGACAAAAAAATGCATGTGATATAAGCACTGTTCATCGTAATCATATTCATAATATACATATACCGCGATGATCCTCAAGCAAGTTATTAAAATGATATCACATTCATCCATGCAAACCAGTGGCAAAAGGACACTGGCTGGATGCACAAAATGGTTGCCAGCAACATGGTCCTACAAACAACAATAGCTAGCAAGGAGGTATGGGGAATAAAGAATGCATGCAAGCCTATGATAAAAGCACACTGGCTGGATGCACAAAATGTTCAACAGACACATGGTCAAACAACAACAATGAGCAAGGACGCATTGGAAGACTAGACCACATAGTAAATCAAATTAATATTGCAAATATAACAAACATGGAGAAAAGGTACTGAATTATGCAACCTTTTCCCTTCACAAAAGGTGAAAAATGAAATTGAAAAACAAAATACCTTAGCCTCTACCTAAACTCCAGGCCATCCACTGCAATTAAATTTAAGTATCAAATAAAAGTAGAAAGACATACTGGTGCATGCCTTATCAAACAAACCACACCCTTATATAATAGTTTTTTTAATTTACTTGTGCAATATCACAAAAACACAGTCCTTACATGCAAGAGTATATATTCAGCAGAGACATAGAGTGATCCCTCCACCTCAAAATTCCAACAGAAGGTGACCAGGAGATGGACAAAGCACTGGGAGTAGCCTGCCGGACAGAAACAGGAAGTTGGAATCTCTGGGACACTTCCTTACTTTTGGGAAAAAAAGTAAAGACTCACAAGCGGCAAAAACAAATCTTGCGCACACAAACAGAAACTAAGAAATCCGCTTTGCGCCGGATGGAGGAATTCAGGAACTTATGCTACTCTGTGTAGCGTGGAGTGCCCCAATTTTGAAAAATGGTTGGTTAGAAGCTTGTTGATCAGTTTCTCAAAGACTTTTTCCATGTATGGTAGTAGGAAGCTGGGTCGGTAATTTGCATGAGTTGTTGAGTCTGCGGATGGCTTCTTGAGCAGTGGGAATACTGTGGCATGTTTCCTGTCATCTGGATAGTTGGCTGTTTTGACAGAGGAGTTCAGGATCAGGGTGTGTGCTCAGGTAATAGGCTATAGTTCTTTGGTGGTGATGTGGTAGATGAATGGTCCTGTTGGGCCCCAGGCCGAATTGACTGCATGGTGAAAGTGTTTTCATCCTTAGAGATAGCACACCAAATTGTCAGTGTTGGAAGAGATGGGCAGCCACGCTTTAAGGTCTGTTGGGTCTGGGTGGGGAGGTGAAATCTTTCACAACAGTAACAACATCTTTGCTGCTGTTGGGACTAGCATCAATGTGTGGAGAGTTTGGTTGTGCAGATGTGATGCTGGTAAAACCTGAGGGTGGATCTGAAGGTAATCTTGTCCAAGTTGTTCTAGCTAATTCTCCAACTGTTCTCCAGTTGTTTTCAGTGGTGCTTCATTGTCCCAAACAATTCTATGTACAAACTGGCTTGTGGTATGGATCTAGTGGCTTTGTTGGGTGTTATGGGGAGCCAGGCTGTCAGGGAAGGTGGTGATCTAGTGGTTTTTGATGGAGTCAGGAATGCTGTTGCTGTTTTTGTGCCAGTGTTACATGAATATGGTCAACCAGTCTTCCTATGGGATTTTGTTCCAGTCCCTATAAGCTGGTTTGGTGGTGGTAATTCTGTGTTGATGTGGAATGGGATGGCAAATTTGATTAGGGCCTGCTTGGTGCAGGTAGTTGGCATGAGCTGGATGACAGTGATGTTGTTGAAGGTGGCCACAATTAGGTCCAGAAGGTGCCCAGTGGATTGTGTGAGTTCTTTTAGCTGTTTGGTGAGGCCAAGTTGTTACAGGTCTTCGAGTACTACTGTTGTGTTATTGTTGGTGTGGTTTTCCAGGCACTAGGGTGCCATGAAATTCACAATGGTGTCAGTGAAGTTTGTGAGTGGCCCTGTGGTTTGTAAATGAGGGAGCTGCTCAAGGTAAAGTTGGTTGTGATGTGGAACTTGAAGAACAGATATTCCATGTTTATGGGGGATATGTCCAAGAAGGTGGTGCAGCTGATGGAGGCCTTGAAAATGACTGATTCTACCACCTGACTTTTGTAGTCTGCCTGCCAGGAGAATTTGTAGCCAGGAGGGGTGGCTGTGGTGATTTTGAGGACAAATGCAGGGTTCAGACAAGTCTTTGGTGGGAACTGCGGTTCTGGTGCATGGCCATGCAGCAGGTCCCAAATCTCTCTGGCATGTTTGGTGACAGAACAGGTGTTAAGGAGTATGCACCGGAGTGAGGAGTATAATGTGTCAGTGTCTGGCAAGTGTGAGTTAGTCGGCAATTGATTGTTGACGGCATGGGAGTTGTGAAGCTTGGATGTGGGAGAGTGCATGGGAGTTGTGAAGTTTGGGTGTGGGAGAGTACAGGAAAACTTGCAGGTGGCACAGGAGAATGCTCCTTCAGTGTTGTGTGTTGTGACAACAGTGTGGTGAGCAGTGACCAGGGTTGAGAATATGGAGGGTCATGGAAGAGTAGCGATGTGGAGGAGGAACTGGGGTTTTTTGCACTGGGTGTGAGAGGAGCACAGCCAAGCAATAATGAGCCTACCTCTGATGTGCCAGCAGAGCACCTGCTGTGTGTGGCTGCAATTAAGTAGGTTTGAGATGGGAAGGAGAGCAGGGGAAGGTAGGCAGTGCTTGGAAGGTATGTGAGAGCTGGGAAGCAGGAGAGCACTGCAAAGCAGGAGGGTGGAAAGAGGTAAGGAACACGTGGGGAGGCAGAGGGTGGGAAAAGAGCAGGAAAGAACAAAGATGTGGGGGGGAGCAAAGAAATGAGTAAAATATTACAAAAGTGTCACTATTAAACAAAGCAGACATGAGCACAATGTGACAAAGTACTGAAAAATAAAAGAATAGAGCAGGAAAGATCAGCTAAGAGCTGAGTGAATGCTGGGAGAAGGGAGGCAAGATAATGACTGGCACAACCAATGTTAAAAAAGCAGCAAAATGGCAAGAAACAGATATGCAGAAAAACAGCACAATCACAGGCAACCAACTGGTAAAACAGAGAGGCAAGCAAATAAACAGTGGCAATACCAAACAGAATAGAGAGGAAAGAATGAGCAAGAGAGAGAGGCATAGAGAGAGAGAGAGAGACAGCTTGACAGCAAAGAAGTAGAAGACTCACACACACACAAGAGTGAGGTTTAAACAGGTCCTTCCCTGGTTGGAGGAACAGACACAGGTAAATCTTAGGGGGAGTTTAGGGCATCTGCAATCTTAGATAGTCTCACACAAGATTTCTGATCTCAAGGCCTGGCTGGAACATGTGAAATGTTACATTTATAAGGTCAGTATAAGAAATTGGGTTATTGGTTGAGGGGGTTGGAGGCCCAACTCAGGCAACAACAACAATCCATTTCAGGGTGAACCACAAATGTACCTACATTAACCTATGCTTAACCCTCTGGTAGTTTGGCAAAAAAAAACAGTGAGTCTTAACTTAGAGCCAAAGTGTAAAGTATTCATGTAGCACACAAACAGTAATAAAGTGAAAGCACAAAACAAGAAAGCCCCAATCCAATTTAGAAACATAGAATCCATTTTCATAAATAAAATAATAGCAGAACAACAAAGATCCCATCAGTAGAACCAGAGATATTAAATTTTAAAGTTGTACAAATAGAGCTCAAAAACACAAACAGATGGGGAGAAAGTTATAACTTTTGGCTAAGCGAGATGGCGCGTGGGCCGGATACAGGGAACAGGCCCCCACTGAAATGTTTCCTTCTAAGCTAGTGCAAAGAGTTCCATTCCCAATCAAGGAGGCCACAAAGAGCAGGCTGAGTGTCACGCACGGTGATTTCTATAACCCAGAAACAGGTTGGGGGTCGCGTATCCTCATCAATGTAGCATGAAGAGCCTTTTGAGCCTCACAGATGGTTGGTGGTTTATCTTCCCTCTGGCAGATGTCATGGGCTGTTGTTGCTGAAGCACTAAGTGCAGGTCTCGAGTTGCTGCACTCTGTGGACTGTCGTCATTGGCACAAAGAGGTGGTCTCATCAGTACTTTGCTTTCGAAGTCATCGCAGGTGGGAGAGCTTTGATGTAAAAGGGTCCATTCACAGTCTTGATGTACCCAAACATTAGGATTTTTACCTTTTCTTGGGGAGCCAAGATGCCAGCCAATGGTCCAGGGCTCAGGGAGGCATCTCTTGGGATCAAGGTCTCAGCCCAGCAGAAGCTCACTCAGGAGGTCAGCCAGCTGACCCTTAGAGTTAATCTGATTAGCCTGGGCAGTCCTTCAAGCAGCAGGGCAGTCCTGTGGCAGCAGGGCAGTCCTTTTTCTGTCCTTATTCTGTAACTTACACAGTTCCAGGAGTGCTCTGAAAGGGGCTTTGGAGGTCCAATATTTGCACCTTGTGCCAGCCTTTGTGTGGACGGACTGCCTGTCTTATCCCCACATCTGGTTATGAAAAGTTCTTCCCTTTTCCAAGTCGAGGCTCCAAACTGTTGGAGGGTGAAAAAAGGCAGGGCAGGCCTGGTGTCACATTCCTTTGAAGTAGAAATGGGGCTATGTGCAGCCCCTCCCTAGTCATCCTGCCAGAATGGCCCAGCTAGCCACACCTAAGCTCCCTTTGTCACTGTCTGCAAAGATCACACAAAACCCAATATCAGGGCCATTCACAGTCATGTGACTCAGTACTCTGGCATGACGCACAAAGGGTTGGGGCAAGAAAATGCCAACTTGCTAAGAGTGGCATTTTCTGAATTGTGACTTTATCTGACTTCACCATTAAAGATGATTTTCAATTACAATTCATTTGAATGTAAACAGTATGGGCCAGATGTATCAAAGCTTTTTGCATTCGCAAATGGTGCGAATGCCCGTTTGCGAATCCAAAAAGACATTTCAGAATGCATCAAAGGCATTCTGAATGCAATTTTAAGGAATCGCTAAAATAGTGATTCCTTAAAATTGCGACCCTGTTTAGAGAGTCGCAAATTGTGACTCTCTAAATAAGAAATCGCAAATAAGGAATCCTTATTTGCGATTTCTAAAGCACATGGAACAAGCAATTCCTTAATGCGAATTGGGCATTAAGGAATCGCTATTTACCACCAAGTTGAACTTGGTGGTAACCATGTGCAAATTTTAAAAATGCATTTAAAAAGCATTTTTTAAATGTACAACATGCCCTTTTGACATGTGCGCACCTTACATGTAAAAAAATATTTTGGGGTGCAGCAGAGGGGGCCTAAGGCCCCCAGCAACCTGGACTTTGCATTTCCAAAAATTGCAAATTCCAGTTAGGAATTCGCAGTTTTGGAAATGCAACAAATTCGCAAATATGGGCCTGCAGGCCCATAGATGCGAATGGGGGCCGATATCGCAATTTGCGATTTGGTAATAGCATTTGCAATTTTTAAGAAATCGCTATTACCGAATTGCAAATGTGATACACTGCATTTTGCAAATCAGAAATAGTGATTTCTTCAAAATTGCTATTTCCGATTCGCATAAGGCCTTTTTCATACTTCTGGCCCCTAATCTCTATTTCCTCCCAAACTAATATTAGCACATATTAAAAGTAATAAGGTAATCCAGTGTTAGGCAATGTGAAAGACAGGCCTGACAAAAGTGAAATGGCTTTAAAACCATTGCATGCTGCCCTATGAGCTTTGAGGGCTTAATTTAAGGGTGAGTTATAAGTAGTCCCAAGAGGAATTATAATTCGACTTGTGGAATTGGTTGAATTTGATAACTTTGCATTGCATTTGTAATGCGTAGTTCCTGCAAATTCTCCCACCTGGTGGAATTATTCTCCCGTTCGTGCTACAGGATGTTCACAGGACCAACACAAGGCTCCATAACACATGCTTGTGAGCGTGAGCAAGATTTGCTGGCCCCTGGCATGATTTCTGGCCCATGGAGTCTTCCAGCTCCATTTTGTAATGTTGACAGTCACGAGCTGTCAAGGCTGCTTCTCAAGTAGGTTTTCTACTCAAGGAGCAGCTGAATCAACTTAAAAATACATTTCTGGAAGAATATTCTTCTCAGACGAACAGTGCAGGTAATTTTTTAGAGTGAAAAGCATTTTTTTATTTTACTTTTTTCAACAGAAAAGAGGTGCCACAGAGACTCCAACTTCCTCTTCCTGTCCAGAAGGCTCCTCCCAGTACGTTTTCCATCTATGGGTCACTGTTCATTTGAAATTTAAGGTGAAAGGATCATTCTCTTTTCTGCAATTTCTGATGCATATATACCACTGGATTTTAAGGACTTTGGGCCAGATGCAGGAAACACTTTGCGAGTCGCATACAGCAAAATCTGCCGTTTGCGACTCGCAAATGCGTGTTTCCAATGCAGAAATGCATTTTGAGAGTCGGACCGACTCGCAAAATGCATTTCAGAATCGCAAATAGGAAGGGGTGTTCCCTTCCTATTTGCGATTCGTAGGGGTATGCAATACCATTTGCGACCGCATATGCAGTCGCAAATGGTGTTGCAGTTACCATCCACTTGAAGTGGATGGTAACCCACTCGCAAATTGGAAGGTGTCCCCATGGGACCCCTTCCCCTTTGTGAATGGACCCAAAACTATTTTTTCAGGGCCCTGAAAAAACCCGAAACTAAAGGTTTCGTTTTTTTTTTAAAGTGCAGCTCATTTTCCTTTAAGGAAAACGGGCTACACTTAAAAAATAAAAAAATGCTTTATTTAAAAGCAGTCACGAACATGGAGGTCTGCTGACTACAGCAGGTCTCCATGTTTGCGAGTGCCTATAGTCGGTATGGGGCCGCAATTTGCGACCCACCTCATTAATATTAATGAGGTGGGTCTCTGCGACCCCATACCGACTCGCAGACGGTGTCTGAGACACCGTTCTGCATTGCAAATTGTGACTTGCAATTTGCGAGTCGGAAGGACTCGCAAATTGCAAGTCGCAATTTGCAATTTTCCTACATCTGGCCCTTTGTTTTTGTAACGTAACAACAAATAAGTTAAAACATTTGGATAAGGGTGTCATTTGATAGAGGGCATGTACCAGTGAATAATTTGTATCCTTTATTACATTTTTAAATTTGATTTTGGTTATGGTGGTTGGCCTGGAGTTGCAGTAGGGGCCTATTTTTTGCATTCAGTTTTTTAGATTTTGTAAGGAAAAAAGGTTGTACAGTTAAGTACATTTTATTTTCTCCATGTTTGTGAAATTTGGAAAATTCATTTATTTTACCATGTAGCCTAGTCTGCTCATGGGTAATCTCTTCAGTAATAGGCATTGGGTACATAAAGCAACTGTTCCTGTGGTATATGTTGTTTTGAAACATTTATGATTTAGGCCAGGGTAGACATTTGAATAAATGCAAAATGTGTAATGTGTTTCTTTTGTATTTCCTTTTTTTCTAGCGAAAGTGTATTTTGGTGGGATAATAATATTTTGATGTCGTGGGAGGACATGTGTTGTTGAATTTTTTTTATACCTGACTTAATTCTCATTTTTAGCATTGCCAAATTAATGGTATTGTTCTCTTCATTGTTTACCACGTATCCTTTGTCTGGCCAGTGTGTGTGTGTGTTTGCATAGGCTACCACTTTGTGCTTGTTCTCCGTGCCATGTGCCATGTGGCCATTTGATTTAGTTGGTGCCCATAGGCCTGCATGTGTTCTTAATTGTCCATGCTCCTTGTCATTTGCACATGTGGCTGATGGCCATTTTGGATAGTAGGCTGTGTGCTTTTGACTTAGGCCTGTATGTGTTCTTTGTTGTCCGTGCCTCTTTGCTTCTTCTTGTTCGATCGTGCGTTGGACTGCCATTTTGTGTAGCCAGTCAGTATGCTTTTTCAATAGGCTGCATGTGTTCTTTGTTGTCCTTACCTCCTTCCTTGCTATTGTTTGAACATGTGGCCAGTGGACATTTTAGGTAATAGTCAGGGTGTTAAATATCTTTTTTTGAGGTTTCAAAGCCTTTTTCTATGGACATTGATAGAAGAGGGCTATGCCTTTTTGTTTTTTGTTCATTTTTTAGAACTTTTTTTCGTGATATCAGTTTAATGTGCTTGAGGATCATTGTGACCGCCAACACACCGCTGCGGCAGTGGAAATCCGCTACAGCTATTACGACCCACAGGCCCGAATCCGCCAAAATCCAGACACCCACACAAGTCCGCCACACCAAAGGTCAGTGATAAACTGCCAAAAACAAAACCTCCACCGTCACGCCAACAGGAATACACCCACACAATCCCAACCCACGAATCCACGCGGCGGTCTTTCAACCGCGGTATTCCATTGGCGGTACACACCGCGGGGATCAAAATACACACACATTTACAAAACACAACCACATTGGACAATTCGAAATACAACACACCTGATACACATACACACACCACTCCCACACACCCAATACAATATAAAACACACACCCACATCACCCACAAACCCTTACTACCAAAAATTCAGAAAGAAGAACAGAGCGAGACACCACCATCAACAAACTAGCATCCACAGGCACACAACACCATCACTCACACAACATCCACGCACATCACACAACACACACAAACACATCCCCTCACACATCACAACACACACCACCTCACACATCACCCACACCACACCATGGCACTGCAAAGACACACCAGGTTCTCTGAGGAGGAGCTCAGGGTCATGGTGGAGGAAATCGTCCGGGTAGAGCCACAGCTATTTGGATCACAGGTGCAGCACACCTCCATTGCTAGGAAGATGGAGCTATGGCGCAGAATCGTAGACAGGGTCAATGAAGTGGGACAGCATTCAAGAACACAGGATGACATCAGGAAGAGGTGGAACGACTTACGGGGGAAGGTGCGTTCCGTGGTCTCAAGACACCAGATTGCAGTTCAGAGGACTGGCGGCGGACCCTCACCTTCTCCCCCAAAACTAACAACATGGGAGGAGCAGGTCTTGGCTGTACTGCATCCTGAGGGCCTCGCAGGAGTAGCAGGAGGAATGGACTCTGGTAACTCAGATCTTAACTACTTCATCCCCCACCCTACCTGCATGCTATCACATACCCCCACCCTCACCCTCACCCCCATCACTCCAACACCTCACATATGTACCACTATCACAAACCACCCATCCCAACACCAAGCCCTGCATGCAACACCAAAGCATGGACACCCATCACCAAAGCATGTCCACTACAGATACCCACACAGATGCCCAAACCAAATATCACACAAGGTCCTAGACAAGAATGTAAGCACTGGGATACAGGGTCACCCACCCATTGCACACAATGGCACACACAGATGCAATAATCATGCCTTTACACCCCTGCAGGACCCATACCGGCGCGCCAGAGGCAAGCCCGTCTGCGCCCGTCCGCACCTGGCCCGCGCCCAGCGCCACGACCCCTGGTCCCCAGCTCTCCCAAGCACCGCTGATCCGCTACGACCCCACCACCCTCCACGCCCTCAACCCAGAGCGCACCAACACCTGCTTCCAAGCTCACCCCAAACGCACCCATGGACCCTTCGCCTGCAACTCCTGCAAACGCATCTTCCACCACGCAACTACCACGACCACAAGCCCACGCGCCATCAACCACCTCAAGTGCATCCTGGTCAACGCTCGTCCCGTCCACAAGCACGCCGTTGAACTCTGGGACCTCCTGGACTCCACAGCACCGGACGTCGCCTTCATCACGGAGACCTGGATGAATGCCTCCTCTGCTCCAGACATCGCCACCGCCATCCCCGAAGGCTACAAGATCTCCAGAAAAGACCGCACCAACCAAGTAGGAGGAGGTATCGCCATCGTCTTCAAAGACTCCATCAGCGTCACCACCTCCACCGAAGTCACCCCTCTTGCCGCCGAACACCTGCATTTTCAGATTCGCACCGACCCCAGGACCACCCTCAGAGGATCCCTCGTCTACCGTCCTCCCGGACCGCGCGCCCCTTTTAGCGACGCCATCGCCGACTTCATCTCCCCGCACGCCCTCGCCTCGCCAGACTACATCCTCCTAGGAGACCTCAACTTCCATCTGGAACAAAACAACGACCCCAACACCACCACCCTGCTCGACAACCTCGCCAACCTCGGCCTCAAGCAACTGGTGAACACCGCCACCCACATCGCCGGACACACGCTTGACCCTATCTTCTCCGCCAGCAAACACGTCTTCTTCAGCCACACCTCTGCTCTACACTGGACCGACCACAGCTGTGTACATTTCACATTCCGATGCGAGACCCGCCACCTCCTCACTCAACCCATCCCTCGTCGACAGTGGAACAAAATCCCCGAAGAGCAACTCTTCTCCGCACTCGCCGCCAACCAACCCACCCTCACCACCGACCCCAACGACGCAGCCCTCAGCCTCACGAACTGGATCTCCAACTGCGCAGACAACCTTGCTCCCCTCAAACGCACGCATCGACAGGCCAACACCAAAAAACCTCTCTGGTTCTCTGACACCCTCAAAGAATCGAAGAAAACTTGTCGCGCCCTCGAGAAGGCCTGGCGCAAGGACCACACCGCTGACAACATGACCGCCCTCAAGAACGCTACCCGCGAACACCACCACCTGATCCGCGCTGCCAAAAGGAACTTTTTTACCGACAGACTGGACAAAAACAGCCACAACAGCAGAGAACTTTTTAGCATCGTCAAGGAGTTCTCCAACCCCAACGCCAACGCCGTCACGCCCTCACAAGATCTGTGCAACTCCCTCGCCACCTTCTCCATCGCAAGATCAGTGACCTCCACGACAGCTTCGGACACCAGATCCAACCAAGCATCACCGAACCCACACCTCCGACCATCACCCTCAACGACTGGACCCACATCAACACCGAAGAAACCAAAACCACCATGAACTCGATCCACTCCGGCGCTCCATCGGACCCCTGCCCTCACTTCATCTTCAATAAAGCCGACGACATCATCGCCCCGCACCTCCAGGCCATCATCAACTCCTCTTTTTCTTCTGCTACCTTCCCCGAATGCTGGAAACACGCCGAAGTCAACGCACTACTAAAGAAACCTACGGCTGACCCAAGCGACCTGAAAAACTTCCGCCCCATCTCGCTCCTCCCCTTCCCCGCCAAGGTAATAGAGAAGACCGTCAACAAACAGCTGACCACCTTCCTAGAAGACAACAACCTGCTCGACCCTTCACAAACCGGATTCCGAACCAACCACAGCACTGAAACCGCCCTCATCTCAGTCACAGACGACATCAGAACCCTGATGGACAACGGTGAAACAGTCGCCCTCATCCTCCTCGACCTCTCGGCTGCCTTCAACACCGTCTGTCACCGCACCCTAATCACCCGCCTCCGCTCCACCAGGATCCAAGTCCAGGCCCTGGACTGGATCGCCTCCTTCCTCTCAAACCGATCCCAAAGAGTCTACCTCCCTCCGTTTCGATCAGACCCCACCGAGATCATCTGCGGCATACCTCAAGGGTCATCGCTCAGCCCGACACTCTTCAATGTCTACATGAGCCCCCTCGCCGACATCGTACGCAAGCACGACATCATAATCACCTCCTATGCCGACGACACCCAACTTATACTCTCCCTCACCAAGGACCCCGCCAGCGCCAAGACCAACCTACAAGAGGGCATGAAGGACGTCGCAGATTGGATGAGGCTCAGCCGCCTAAAGCTGAACTCTGACAAAACGGAAGTCCTCATCCTCGGCAATACCCCGTCCGCTTGGGACGACTCCTGGTGGCCCACGGCCCTCGGCACCGCACCGACCCCCGCAGACCACGCCCGCAACCTCGGCTTCATCTTGGACCCTCTTCTCACCATGACCAAGCAAGTCAACGCCGTGTCCTCCGCCTGCTTCCTCACCCTCCGCGTGCTCCACAAGATCTTCCGCTGGATCCCCGCCGACACTAGAAAAACCGTGACCCACGCCCTCGTCACGAGCCGCCTGGACTACGGCAACACCCTCTATGCTGGGACCACCGCCGAGCTCCAAAAACGCCTGCAACGTATTCAAAACGCCTCGGCCCGCCTCATCCTCGACGTACCCCGCAACAGCCACATCTCCGCACACCTGTGACACCTGCATTGGCTCCCAGTCAGCAAAAGGATCACCTTCCGACTTCTCACCCACGCACACAAAGCCCTCCACAACAAGGGACCGGATTACCTCAACCGGCGCCTCAGCTTCTACGCCCCCACCCGTCTCATCCGTTCCTCAGGCCTCGCGCTCGCTGCCGTCCCTCACATCCGCCGCTCCACTGCGGGTGGGAGGTCCTTCTCCTTCCTGGCAGCCAAGACCTGGAACTCCCTCCCCATCAGCCTCAGGACCACCCAGGACCACTCCGCATTCCGGAGACTCCTAAAAACCTGGCTTTTCGAGCAGCAGTAACCCCCCCGCCCTTTTCCCCTAGCGCCTTGAGACCCGCACGGGTGAGTAGCGCGCTTTATAAATGTTAATGTTAATGATTTGATTTGATTTGATTTGATACCCAACGTCACCAGACAGGAGGTTCCAGACATGTCAACCCCCCCACAGAAGAGGCCCACAGTGATGCCAGCAGCACTGTCCAACTGGATCTAGATGACCAGCCCGGCCCTTCTGGGACCTCGGGACAGTCGGTTCCCCACACACTGGCACATGCACCACAGAGCCTCCCCCCTCAGGAAACAGCAGCACAGCACCCACCCAGCGGGCCCATCCCTCTGTCCCCAGGACACGTCAAGCAGCAGTGTGTCCACCACTACAGGGAATCCAGGCAAACCCACCAACCCAAGAACATCAGTGACCTGGGGGTAGTGGGCACGTGGTTCAGGGGACAGAGGAACAGGAAAATCGGGGAACAGGGAGGACTGCTGTGCGACAGGGGGAGGACAGGCCCAGGGAACCCACTCTCCACGAGGCCCTCTCCAACATCATGGGAGTGTACCATCATTCCCAGGAGACGATGGCAACGGTACTGGCCAAGTTTCAGGAGACCCAGCGGCTGCAGGAGGAACAGTATTTGGGGATCAGGGAGGACTTGAAGTCCATTAACACCACCCTGGTCACCATTGTAGGGATGCTGAAGGACCTTGTGAACACCAGGAGGGACATTGTGGCACAACAAGGGGCCCCTGACACTAGCCTCGATGATGAACTGCCCACCACCTCCGCCGGCGCTAGTGGATAGGAGGCACCGCCACAGGACCACGACACCAGCACCACACCCCCTGCAGATGGAGAACCACCCTGCAAATGGTCCCTGAGATGCAGGACAAAGACAGAGAACAATACCAAGACCCAGCCAAGAAATGAGACCACCCTGAATGTCATCCTTCTGTCCCACTTCGTCACCCTGTCCATCCATCAACTGCCCTAGCTCCACTTCCTATGCCCCTTTGGACAATGCACCTGTGAGACTAATAACTGGACTCTGCCATAGACATTCCTCCACCATCTGTGTCTCACTGGAAGTATTGCTGGTTCACGTTGTTTCTGTTGTCGATATCCTCTTCTTCTGCCTCCTCTTCTTCACTGTCCACAGGCGACACAGCTGCCACAAGACCTCCTTCTGAACCATCCTCCTGCAGAAAAGGCACCTGTCGTCGCAAAGCCAGGTTGTGCAGCATACAGCAGGCCACGATGATCTGGCACACCTTCTTTGGTGAGTAGTAGAGGGAACCACCTGTCATATGGAGGCACCGGAACCTGGCCTTCAGGAGGCCGAAGGTCCGTTCGATCACTCTCCTAGTTCACCCATGTGCCTCATTGTAGCGTTCCTCTGCCCTTGTCCTGGGATTTCTCACTTGGGTCAGTAGCCCTGACAGGTTGGGGTACCCAGAGTCACCTGCAAATGTCGAGGGACAACTGTTAGACACACAGTAACCCTTAGGGACAACCCCAGACCCAGACTATTATTCACAGGGTATAGAGTCCTTGTCCTCACCTATTAGCCACACACGGTGCCTCTGGAGTTGCCCCATCACATAAGGGATGCTGCTATTCCTCAAAATGTAAGCGTCATGCACTGAGCCTGGAAACTTGGCGTTCACTTGGGAGATGAACTGGTCGGCCAAACACACCATCTGCACATTCATTGAATGATAGCTCTTCCTGCGGGCGGGGGGGTACCAATGCCACATGTGTCACATCAATGGCACCTATGATGCTGGGGCTATGTCCCAGGGCATAGAACTCACCTTTCACTGTGGGCAAATCCTTCACCTGAGGGAAAACAATGTAGCTGCGCTTGTGTTTCAGCAGGGCAGACAACACTCTGGACAGCACGTTTGAGAACATAGGCTGGGACATCCCTGATGCAATGGCCACTGTTGTTTGAAAAGACCCACTTGCCAGGAAATGGAGTACTGACAGGATCGCACTAGAGTGGGGATTCCTTTGGGATGGCGGATAGCTGACATCAAGTCTGGCTCCAACTGGGCACAAAGTTCCTGGATTGTGGCACGATCAAGTCTGTAAGTGATAATGATGTGTCTGTCTTCCATTGTCGACAGGTCCACCAGCGGTCTGTACACCGGAGGATGCCGCCATCTCCTCACCTGCCCCAGCGGACGTGCCCTATGGACGAGAACAGCGAGCACAGAGTCAGCCAACACTGAGGTAGTAAAAAAAGAATTTATTGCACAATCAGCTATGTGCCTGTCACTGTGTGTATGCAAGGCCTAGATATGTGTAACACATTTAAAAATAATGCCATGTGGCCCCCTGAAATGGCAGCTGCCTGACCTGTAATGTGGGACAAAGGGATATGAGGTAACTGCGCTGGCGTTGTACACCGTCGCGGTAGCCGGTCCAAGACCGCGGCGCAATCCTGCATTGGTAACATTGGGCCCTATGGGTCCGAGGAGCCAATGACGATGTATGCCGGCGGTGACGGAACGCACAACCACGGACGTGACCACCATTTTCCCTCTGTTCCCTCACTTGATACCTGACCTTCGACAGGAGAGGACCTACACTGCAAGTGCTGCTGTGACCTGTGTCTGGAAGCGACAATGGCTCATGTATCTGGGGAAAGGGCCCCTGCCTTCACTTCGGAGGAGTTGGAGAAGTTAGTGGATGGGGTCCTCCCCCAGTACACATTACTCTACGGTCCTCCAGACAAACAGGTGAGTACACTGTGAGCATGCTGTATGGGCAATGCCTGTTTGGAGTGGTGTGGATGGAAGATACAGGGGGGACTGAGGCCTGCATGAGCGGACGGTGAGTGTGTGTGCATCATGGCAAGGGTGGGAACGTGGGCCACCAGAAGAAGGATATTTGGCTTGCCATCGCCAAGGACATCCGGACCCTGGGGGTCCACCACAGATGGAGCACCCACTGCCGGAAAAGATGGGAGGACATTCGCCGCTGGAGCAAGAAGACGGTGGAGGCCCAGCTGGGGATGGCCTCCCAACGTGGGAGGGGTGCCCGTCGCACCATGGCCCCCCTGATGTTCTGGATTCTGGTGGTGGGGTATCCGGAGTTGCATGGGCACTTGAGGGCGTCACAGCAGCCACAAGGGGGTGAGTACTGTCACATCCATCTGACTCTGCGCGCATTAGGAGGTGTCTGGGTGGGGGAGGTGGTCAGTGGGTTACCCTAGGCCAGGGCGAGCTTTGTAGGCAAGGACCCTTTGTGAGGCAGGCTATGTGGCACCCCAACCCCACCAGTGGTAAGAGCCATCTACACCTAGTCAGGTTCCTGTGACTTCCATGTGTGCAGCAATCGGGCATAGGCCTTGTACCCCATGTCCCTGTGATTAATTAGGGAACTCTAAGTGCATTGCGTAGTGCAGAGGGCTGCTGTGTCTGTAGTGTCCGCCAACGGTAGCAGTCTTGCATGCACTGAACATGTCTTTCTTCTTTCTCCCCCCCGTTCTTGTGTGCATTAGCATCATCAGGCGGAGGAGCAGTGCCACCGGAGCAGGAGGGAGCTGCATACCACATGGCCCTGGAGGGCGAGACAACGGAGTCTGAAGTCACCAGTAGGACGGAGGACGAGGGGAGCTCCACAGCGGGGACAGGAGTAGAGACCAGCGACACCGACCTCTGATGGGAGCTCCCTTGCGGTGGCGGGCCCCTCTGTGCCCACCGCATCTACAGGTACAGCCACCACCCCCCCTACCAGCACCGCCCTCCCAGCAGCTTCTCAGCGTGTGTCCCGTGGCCGCTCACCCAGGAGGGTGGGCATCTCCTTTGCCCCAGGCACCTCAGGCCCTGCCCCAGTCAGCCCTGCTGCCCTCAGTAAGGAGGCTATTGACCTCCTGAGATCCCTCACTGTTGGGCAGTCTACCATTGTGAATGACATCCAGGGTGTAGAGAGGCATTTGCAACAAACAAATGCATACCTGGAGGACATTCATTCTGGCCAGGCATCCCAACAGCAAGCATTTCAGGCTCTGGCCTAAGCACTGATGGCAGCCATTGTGCCTGTGTCCAGCCTCCCCCCTCCAACCTCCTCCACCCAGACCCAATCCCCTGTACCTCAGCCTATCCCAAACACACCATCAGACCAGCATGCACACACCTCAACACACAAGGGTGGCTCAGGCAAACATAAGCACCACACATCCCACCGGCACTCACACAAGCACCATACCCATGCAGACATACCAACATCCACTGTCTCCACTGTGTCCCTCTCCTCCAGGTTTCCCTCCTCCCTCCCAGTCTCATCTCCACTCACACCTGCATGCACTACATCTTCAGCCACTACCTCCATCACCAGCACGCCCATCACCACACACCGCTCACGTGCACTCACCACCCCCACCACCATTCACACATCCCCTGTGTCCTCTCCCAGTGTGTCTGTGAGTCCTCCTCCCAAAGTACACAAACGCAGTCACACATCCACCCAACAGCCATCCACCTCAACAACAGCCTGTGGCCCATGCACCTTCACCCAAAGTCAGCAAACATACACCTCCTACATCCACTACCTCTTCCTCCACTCCCAAACCCCCTCCTTCTACCCGTCCCAGTGTGTCTAAAAAGCTTTTCCTATCAAATGTTGACCTCTTCCCTACACCCCCCCCGTCCGTCCCCTAGGGCCCGCCTTTCCAGGTCCAACTTAGCACCTCAGCCACCACATCACCGGACACAGTGGTGCCAGCAATAGCGGGATTTTGGAGTGCGCCAAGCAACAGGGCTGCCAGTGTCCCAAGGTGCGAGGGCAAGGACATTCCCCCACCTCCAAAACAGAAAAAGTTGCCCACATCCTGGAGGGAGAAGGCGAAAACACCTGCCACCAATGGCTCAGGCAAAACAAAAGTGGAAATTGGGAAGACAGCTGCGCCACCATCCAAGGTGGGAAAGGGCCAAAAAATCAAAGGCAGGTCCACATCGATGCCAACCTGCACAGCGGACAAGACCGCCACCCGCACCGCCGCCACAGACACCGCCGCCAGCACCGCAGACACTGAGCCCTTCACCAGCATCGCAGACACTGAGCCCTTCACCAGGACCGCAGTCAGTGAGCCCACCACCAGCACCGCCGCTACTAACACCGCCGCCAGCACCGCAGTCAGTGAGGCCACCACCAGCACCGCAGTCACTGAGCCCGCCACCTGCACCGCCGCAACAAAGACCGCCGCCAGTACTGTTTCCACAGAGCCCGCCGCCAGCACCGATACCACAGAGCCCGCCGCCTGCACTGATGCCACAGAGCCCACCGCCAGCACTGATGCTACAGAGTCCGCTGCAAGAACCGCCGCTACTGACACTGCGCCAAGCACCGCCGCTACTGACATCGCCGCCAGCACCGCCAGCGGCCCTGCGACATCCTGAGCCAGTGGCACCACCGCAGACATGGCTACCATCCCCAGTGGTCAGTCGTACGAGGCTGGTGGCCAGTTCCAGGAGCCTGGCCAGCTTGCATGTTGCACCACCATCAGTGGAGTGTCACATCCACTACCTCAGTCCTTGGCAGGTTGAAGCACTCTGGGCACCAAGCCCCCTCCAGAGCCAGTGGAGTATCACATCCACTACCTCAGTCCTTGGCAGGATGAAGCACTCTGGGCACAAAGCCCCCTCCAGAACCAGTGGAGAAAGGCATCCACTACCTCAGTCCTTGGCAGGATGAAGCACTCTGGGCACAAAGCCCCCTCCAGAACCAGTGGAGAAAGGCATCCACTACCTCATTCCTTGGCAGGATGAAGCATTCTGGGCACAAAGCCCCCTCCAGAAACAGTGGAGAAAGGCATCCACTACCTCAGTCCTTGGCAGGATGAAGCACTCTGGGCACAAAGCCCCCTCCAGAACCAGTGGAATATCACATCCACTACCTCAGTCCTTGGCAGGATGAAGCACTCTGGGCATAAAGCCCCCTCCAGAACCAGTGGAGAAAGGCATCCACTACCTCAGTCCTTGGCACGATGAAGCACTCTGGGCACCAAGCCCTCCAGAACCAGTGGAGAAAGGCATCCACTTGAGACACTGTGGCTTTGCACTCCCCAGGATAAAGCAGTGGGCAACCCACCCACTGAAAAGACTTGATAGACTGTGGCTTTGCACTCCCCAGGATAAAGCAGTGGGCAAACCACCCACTGGAGAGACTTGAGAGACTGTGGCTTTGCACTCCCCAGGATACATCAATGGGCATGGAGCCCCCTTGTGGAGCTGGCGTTGTGCACTCATCCGGCTGAGGTGCCCCCCTTCCCTTCCCTTTCCTTCCCCCTGAGGTGCCTGTTTCATTTCGATCTGATGCCCCAGCAGTGTTCTCTCCGTTTGCAGTCTGGTATCGAGTGTAGGCCTCGTCCATGCATTTTGGGCCCAGTGGTCCACAGACTTTGAATGGTGCACTATCCGGACTTGTATAGTTGGTGTACATAATTGTTTATACTGTATTTAAAGTTTTGACTAATGGATTTTTATTGATTAGTCATTACAATCATTTCCTTTTGTCATTGCGTTCTTCCAGGGGGGGTTGGCGGGTGTAAATCTATTGTTGCAGCATGTATTGGTGTGTGTGTTGTTGTGGGTGAGGGTGGGGGTGGGGGTGTTGCGTGTTGCGTGTGTGTCACTCTCTTTTCCCTACCCCCTCCCCTGTGTTGTAGGTGCAGTACTCACCGTGGTCGTCGCCACCATCTTTCGTGCTCCTGGTAGAGGAGCAGGAATACTATCGCTGGGAGGATTTGGAGTGCTGGCTCCATGGCGTCCTGGTTCCTCGTGGGTTGTGTAGAGGTGAGTGTTTCCCCTTCCAAGTCCTGTTTCTGCCGTGTTTTTGTTTGCATTGAATCCACCCCGGAAAAGGTGGCGGATTGGCCTCTCATAATAGTGTGGGTGGTACATTGTCTTCCACCTGTCTGTTGGCGGTGACCGCCATGCTGTTTGTTTGTACCTCCATGGCGGTCGGAGTGTTAAAGTGGCTGTCTATGTTGCCGGTTTCCGCCATGGTCGTGATTCCATTTTTTTTACTGCCGGCCTGTTGGTGGTCTTACCGCTGCTTTAACACCGACCGCCAGGGTTGTAATGAGGGCTTATGTCATTTATCCCTGCACCCGCCTGCCTAGTATAGGTGCACATGTGAATGCTATTTTTAAGGATTATTCCATTTCCTCCTGCAACCCCTTCCTGTATCTCTTAGGCCGTAGGCGCACAGCAGCATTCACATTTTTCAGGATTATTCCATTTCTCCCTGCACCCCACCTGTCATAGGTCTCTTAGGCCAAAGACGCACAGCAGCATTCACTTTTTTAAGGATTATTCAATTTTTCCTTTCACCTGCTTGCCTGTCTGTCATGGGATTTTTAGGGCGTAGGCACACACCAGCATTCACTTTTTAAGGACCATTCAATTTTTCCCTGCACCCACATGCCTGCCATAAGTCTCATAGGCCATAGGGGTACACCAGCATTTACATTTTCAAGGATTATTCCATGTTTCCCCTGCTCTCACTTCGTTGCATAGGTCTGTTAGGCCTTAGGTGCACACCAACATTCATTTTTTAAGGATTATTAAATTTTCAATCCCTGCCATAAGCACACACCAGCATTACTTTTTAAAGTGTTATTGCATTTTCCCTTGCACCCCTTGCCTACCATAGATCCCTCAGACCATAGGCGCACACCAGCATTACTTTTTTAAAGATTCTTCATTTTTTCCCAGCACCCAGCTGTCTGCCACAGATGGCTCACTCAGCAAGGAGGACAGTACAATGAGCCAAGCAAACCCACTGTTGCATCTGCTATAGGACCAGTTAAAAAAGGTGTTGCAAAGGTTTGCGGGTGTGAATGAAGAAATTTATTAGTAGGTTCAGAGCTTAATCCTTCGCTTGGCTGTTAATACAATACTTCAAATAGAGTTTTCTTTCTCCAAATGGTATATCTGTGCCACAGTACTTGATCCACGGTACAAAAATAAACTGGCAACTTTCATTCCTTATTCAGAAGGGGATGTTTCACAATACAAGACTTGGATTGGTGAGAAAGTGAGAGATTTGGAAGAAGAATGACTGGAAGTTAGAGGCCTGAACAGAACTTCTGGCATGCAGCCTTTAACCTCCAGAGAGCAGTGCTGTTGTCTCACAGCAGCTAAATCCACCAGCAACAGAAGAATCAGACCCAACCTCTGCAAAGGCTTGGTTTCAGGTGGCAGGGCTTAAGTCAAGTGCACAGGTGAAAGCAACAGAGGTCAAGCA
The DNA here is from genome assembly GCF_031143425.1 of Pleurodeles waltl. Lineage (NCBI taxonomy): Eukaryota > Metazoa > Chordata > Amphibia > Caudata > Salamandridae > Pleurodeles > Pleurodeles waltl. The sequence continues at coordinate 696,773,963 of NC_090442.1, read as the reverse complement.
AGTGGCTGCACCAATGATGATTCAGAGGATGGTCCAAGACTATCGGGATGACCCAAAAGTGGTCTACTTGGATCAAAACTCATTGATCTATTGGTATGGGAAGATGCACCAATGGTCAGAGCTCAGCAGGCTGACAATAAAGTATATTGCTTGTCCGGTAGTCTTTGTGTCTTCTGAGCATGTGTTCAGTGCAGTTTGAGGATGAACTCTACTTCCATGACTGAGTAGGCCACAATAGAACTTTCACATTATTGTCAAACTGCTTTCCCCTAAAAAAAAAAAATGGGGTTTTACCTAGAAGAAAATTTTTGTATTTGGTATGTGACATATGCAGCCCCACCATTTTATTGCATGTATGGACTGGAATGCAATTGGACCAGTGTGCATTGAAGAAGCCTCCCCATCCTCTTATAGAACATGAAACAATGCCTCCTGTACCTATCCCTTTTTTCAATCCATAGCTGGGCTGCCAAAGTAAAGATCATTAATTTACAAGACTGGCATTGTTTGTTACTTCCATGGGAAAAGAGGACATATAATAGACGAATGTGTACCATCTGTAGGAAAGTATCCTCTTTTTGGCATGGTTACCCCTACTTTTTGCCTGCTGTCAGTATGTTTTGACTGTTTTTACTGGGATCCTGCTAACCAGGACCCCAGTGATTGTTCTCTTTCCCTCTAAATTTGGTTGCTTAGGACTTTGCACACCTTACAATTGGCATACTGGTGCACCCATATAAGCCCCTAGTATATGGTACCTAGGTACCCTGGGCATTGGGGCACCAGGGGTTCCCTATGGGCTGCAGCATGTATTGTGCCACCTATGGGAGCCCAATCACAATGTGTCTGCAGGCCTGCCATTGCAGCCTGTGTGAAGAGGTGCATGTACCCTTTCACTACAGGTCACTGCACCAGGTCACTGTAAGTCACCCCATGACAGGCCCTCCTAGCCCAGAGGGCAGGGTACAGGCACCTGTGTGAAGGCTCCCCTGCACAAGCAGAGGTGCCCCTATGAACTCCAGCTCCATTACACTGGACTTCGTAAGTGCAGGGAAGCCATTTTACCCATGCACTGGACACAGATCACTACCTGTGTCCAGCTACATAATGGTAACTCTGAACCAGGGCATGTTTGGTATCAAACATGTTGAAATCATACCACAATACTGTTGGCAGTATTGGTTGTATGATTCCATGCATTCTGGGTGCTCCTTAGAGGACCCCCAGCATTGCTCCTACCAGTCTTCAGGGGTTTTCCGGGCAGCCCGTTTTGCTGCCACACCTCAGTCAGGTTTCTGCCTTCCTGCTGCTTGACCAGCTCAGGCAGAGGAAGGCAGAACAATGGATGTTCTGTGGAAGAGGGAGGTAACACCCTCTCCCTTGGAAATAGGTGTTCATGACTTGGGAGGGATAGCCTCCCTAAGCCACCGGTGTGCTTTGAAGGGCACTTTTTGTGCCCTCCTTGTATAACCCAGTTTGTGCCACTCCAGGGACCCCCGGTCCCGGCTCTGGCACGAAACTGGACAGAGGAAAGGGGAGTGACCACTCCCCTGTCAAGCTCTAACCTAGGGGTGGTACCTAGAGCTCCTCCAGGTGGCCACTCGATTCTGCCATCTTTAATACAAGATGGGCAGAGGCCCCTGGGAGCATCTGAGGGGCCAGGTCAGGTAGGAGAGGTCACAGCCCCTTCCTGATAGGTGGTTATCCTGCCAGGCAACCATTCCCCCTTCCTAGGCTATTTCGGGTCTCCCTCTTGAGTGGTCCCTCAGATTCCTTGTGCAAGATTCCATCAGGACTCCTCTGCATCTTTTACTTCATCTTCTGGCCACTGGGACTGTAACTGGACCGTCCAGGAACTGCCAATCTGCAACTACAGTGATCACTCCGCTCTGCAATATTGTTTCTCCAGCTCCTTCCAGCAACTGAATGCCCGACTATGCATCCTCTAAGGGTGGTGAGTCTTCAGCCTGCACAAGAAGCAAGAAGGAATTTCCCTTGGAGTGAAGTCACTTCCCTGCATCCACAGAAACCAACTGCAATGACAACCGGCTGCGTGGATCTTCTCTCCCACGGAGCTGGGTGGATCTTGCATTGCAGGTGGTGTTCTGGAGTGGTCCCCTTGGTCCTTTCTATCAGCTATCCAACTTGGGAGATGGTAAGCCCTTGCCATACCTTGCAGGATAGTGCCCCTGTGCACCATGACTCTTTCAGCTACCAAGGCTTTTTTATTCCTCCTCCAAGAGATCCTCAGGCTCCCTGTAGCCCTGGCCCCCAACACTCCTTCCTGCCCCCAACACTCCTTCCTGCCCCCAGCCCCCAGCACTCCTTCCTGCAAAGCACAGTTTCCTGTCTGCTGCTCCAGTGACTTGGGACTCCTTTACAAGTGTGCTGAGTGGGCATCACTGAAGCTCCTGTGTCTGCTGCCAGTGGATTGCCTGTGGGGGCTGCCTCCTCTTCTTGTGACATTCCCAGCTCCTGAGGGTCACCCTGGACTCCCCTCCTTGGCTCAAGTCCTCTGCACCTTGTTGGTCCTCCTCAGCCTTGCAAATCGTCTTCTCTGTCTCCTGTATTTGCCAAGGATTGTTGAAGATTTTCCAGCACCACTGACCAACTGCATCCCGACTGCCGATGTGGGACATCACTTACATCACTGCTGTACTGCACTGCTGACCTTCTACGTCCACCGCTGACCTGGTCCTGCATCCACAGAAGGGTGGGTAGTGGCTCTTGCCACAGCTGGACACTACATCACGAACTGGACTTTGTCCCCTTCCTGTGCAGGTCCTCTTCTGTCACAATCCACCTTTGGGTTCTTCCAGTCTTGTCTGGGTCTTTCACAATCCATTTCCAAATTCCTCATTTTGGGTTTGGGGATAACCAGGTACTTATCTCTGCTCTCTTGGTCACTGAGGGTCACTCCGGTACTCACCTCCTGGGGTCCTAGTTCCTCCAGCTCCCCTTTACTGACTTCACTTCCTTGGGTGGGGGACTGCCTTTCACATTCCACGTTCGTTAGTATATGGTTTGGTCCTCCCCTAGGGCCCTCACTGTTTACTATTGCTTTTATCAATGCTTATTGCTTTCTGTTATTTAGTGATACCTTAAGTTGGGGTATTGCCTATACAGTATTTTAGTATTTGTATTACTATAATGAAGTCCCTTTATTTTTGTAACACTGTGTGGTTCTTTCATGTGTATAAGTGCTGTGTGACTATAGTGGTATTGCATAAGCTTTGCTCCTAGATAAGTCTTGGCTGTTCAGCCACACCTACCCCTAGAGAGCCCTGGCTTCCTAGACACTGCCTACACTTCACTTCAATAGAGGATACCTGGATCTGGTATAAGGTGATAACACCTTAGGTGCTCACCACACACCAGGCCAGCTTCCTACACCATCATGCTTGGATCAGGTAACTATTGCATAAATGAGTAATATGTATTGAGTGAGTCAGAGTCATGAGGATTCAAGTGGTGGCAGAGAGTGAAGGTTTTGTTCAACTACTTTGTAAACTTCATCTCAATGATTTGCAATGCTTGGTGCTTGATGAATGATTCTGCCTGAATGTGATTGCCCCTTTCACACTTTGCTAAATTTACTTGCATGGTCTACTCCTTGCAGTACTTTTTAATAGGTTTCGTCAGAGACCAGGCCAGTCAGTTTCGTTAACAAATCTATGCACAATGCTCAAATGCTTTTGCATTTTTTATTCATCAACAGCAGTATTCAACAGGTTTATCTCTCTCAATCTCATTTCAGTTGGGACGGAGTTGGGATATTGAGTCAGGACTTTAGGCATGACTACCTCACCAGCCAGAAGAAGGAAGTTATGAGCAATGTCTATCTACTTCAAAGGGAAATCAACATGACTCAAATAGACCTACTGATCCCTACAGACTGGAGAGAGGTGTGTTGATTCTTGAAATGATGAGTAGTGTGCTGGCTCAAATGTCAAACTCCTCCAATTAAGTGGTTGTGGTTAGGGGCTTTAACTGGAGAAATGTGGCATTATGGGCGCACTTGGCTAAATGTTATGACAGATGTGAGACTGAACAGCCAAGTACATTAAGCTACTTGTCTGGGATTGGTTGTAAAACTGTTCTCAGTTGATCGCACAAGGGTCATGATTGCAGCAGCCTATGCTCTTTCTGTGAATCTTGGTCCTCCTGAAGCTTACTCTTCACTCTTGACACTTGACTCTACAATATTGACATTTATTCTTTTTCAATCTATAGTCCTTCTTTATTTCTGCACAAACGCTCGAAAGCATTCCTTACCAGATTGGTTTAGCCATGCACCCAAGACGGACATTCTGAGAAGAAGAATGCAGATGCATTGGTCTATTTGGCATTTATAAACAATATCATTTTTTCTTTTAACAATCATCATTTTTAGTACTGTCTTGGTTCTCTCCCCCCTAATTTGTATTTTTCAAGCTTAGGTGACAAAACATTTAGATTAGATAATAATGTGGGTCTTCTGGGCTGAAGTACTGTTTGCAAAGAATGTATTAACTGAACTAGGTCATGCCTTCATTTCCTTCCACAATAGATTTCATGATGATAATGTGCTGCTCATCGACCTGATGAATATTGTTGTTGTGTAGTGCTTGTCTTTTTTATACCTTTCCCCAAGGCTATGTGATATACTGAGGTGTGACTTACACATTTATGCCATAAATAGATCATATACTTGGTGGGGTGGATGTGGTGAAAGGCATGATCAACTCACTGTAGGGTCTTCTTACCTAAACAATAGCCCACACGAGTCCCACTTACCACCCAGGCATTAAAGGTATTACATCATTATAGTGCAGAGTCAGAATTTTTTTTGTTCCATGATAGGTAGTATTAATGTGCACTATCTGTCCTGATTCACAACGGTAAGGGTGCGCATTTGGTGTAAGTTTACTCTTGCAGTTTAACAGAACTCCCAGAACTTTACCATTGCAAGCAGTGACCTTGTTAGTAGTAACTAGCTAACAGTAGTAACTCCTTTTAAAATTATAAGGATTACTTTCTCTTCACAAAGTTACTACTCAAAGTTACTGATGGAAAAGTTACTATTCTTGAACTTACACTGCAAGAGTCAGTAAACTAACACCAAAGGTAATGTTACCTTTGTGAATCAGCACCCCCATACTACTTAAATCTATGCAATGTGGAGTAACCAAAACCTCTCCTCCTAAGACCTGACTCCTGAACCGAGGATTTTGTAAGTTTAACTTCATTGTTTTTCATAAATTAGAACCTTGATTGCTTCAAAGTTACCACTGCTAGTATTTGTATTATTAGTTGTTTTGTCATGATGGTCTGGTTTCAGTCTTTGATAATCTTTTCTTTCAGGCTAGTTACCTGTGATGGACAATCTTTCTGGATAATCCTCCAGTATGAGTTCACCTCATTTAGAAGAGGTGGGGGTGGGGCCTCTCTTTGTGATGTCTTCCAAGTTAGCACAAGAATACTAACACTACCACCATTAAGAAAGCCCTTTTGGAAAACCTTGCAATAAGGTTAGGAAGATTGTGAGGGGTACCATCGCTTAATCCATTCAGGTAAGAACTTTAAGAACTAGTTAATAACTTCTCATGATGCATGTCGCACTACCAATACACACTGTAGGAAAAGGCACTTCTCACATTCCGCGTGCTACTGGCCGAAATTTTCCATTGTTAATTTCTGATATTATTGGTGGCTCAATGCACTTTGTTTTTCCTAGGGATTTCTTCATTTCCTAGCTGCCCTGGAAGGTGACCATCTCTGAACTTCCGCTCAAGCAGAGCAGTCCCAGAGTGGACCTTTTTGTGAGATGACCATTGCACTGATTGCCTGACTGCATACAAGACATTCCTTATCCCCAACAAGCTCCTGCTGCACTTTTCATTTCAGGCCAGTCCCCACAGTGGTCAGAAATTGGCAGATGATTCTGCAGAGTATTACGCTTAGTAAAGCTAATAGCAGGCAGTGCTCTGAGTGGTAAGCCCTGTAGCAGAGAGGTGCTCTTTATTTAGTATTGGCAGCATTTCTGGAGAGACACGCTGTTTATTTACTACTGGCAACACTTCAACAGAGTTGTGCCCTTTCATTACTAGAGGGTAGTGCGATAGTATGCATATCATTCATTTTTAGCTGCCAGTAGTTCATAGATGCCTCAGGCTCAGGGCGTGTGCTAATTATTCTCTTTATGGCAAGATTCTAGAAGAAATCATTTATCAGGAGCTAAAACCATTCAAGGTTAGCACATAACAGCTTCTAAACAGTGTCTATAACAGTATGATTGATCGCAGTGCTGCAAACCATGCTTGGTGATGCCTTTGACATTTTCTGGAATATGAGTATTCATCATATCAGATTCAACAGTGTGTATTACTATTAAAACACTGAGTCGGTCATTCCGAGTTTGGCAGTCATTACCGATGACAGCCGTGCAAGCGGCTGCCGAAAAACCGCCAGTGATGGCGGTGTGAAGACCGCCGCATTACGAGTCACCCACACAACACCGCCCAAAATACACACAAAAAACAACATTGTTGGTTGAAACAACGGTGTGAAGGAGGCGGGTGCACCACCAGCACTGCCACACTGAGAACATCCCACCCACCAAATAACTATTCACAAATCAGCACCACATTCCCAACTCTGCAGCAATCCATTGGAGGTCCGAACTGCCATGGGAAAAAAGGGCACCACCACCAGAACACTGCACCTCATTTGACAATACCGTTACCCAATACCTGAGACACATGCGCACACCTGTCCACAGTACTACAAAACACCCTCCCCACACATACCCAGAACCCTTTATAACTAGAAGCTCTGACAGAGTCAGGCAAGAGCACACTGAAAGGAGGCACTGCACCTAGATACCAAAGCCATCATCACACTGAACACGCATCACACACCACTGCACACAAACCCCACAGAGCACACGTACAGACCACTACCCAAACTCACACCAACAAACAGCACGTCCAGAATACCTTCACAATACACCCCCACCCACAACACAACCACCATGGCACCACAAAAAACCCACGATTCACAGAAGAGGAACTGAGGGTAATGGTTTACAAAAGCTGTTTGGAGCACAGGTCCAGCAGACATCCATAGCCCAGAAGAGCAACTTATGGCAGACGATAGTCATCCGGCTGAATGCAGTGGGAAACCATCCATACACAAGAGAGGACATTAGGAAGAGGGTAAACGACCTATGAGGGAAGGTACATGCCATGGCTTCCAGGCACCAAATCGCTGTCATGATGACTGATGGTGGGCCCCCACCGGCTCACCCTGAAATGTCACTGCGGGGGGAGGGGAGATCCTGGCCATTCTACATCCAGAAGGGCTTATGGGAATACCTTGTGGACTGGGCACTGGTAAGCCAGCTGTACTTCCCGGCCAACATGTCCCCATGCACAACATATACCCCCACCATCCTCTCACCCCCTCACACCACCCTAACGTGCACAAGACCCCCATGGACCCAATACCCACCTTTGCGTGCCACAGCACCCTACTGATACCATTCCCTCACAAGCCCACGAAGTGCATGGATACCTCACACTGCAGCAAGTACCACAACTACCACAACTACCACAATGCAACACTTCCTACCATTGCATGACTGCTACATCCACATCACACCTCTGCAATTGCATATTAAACCATGTCACTCCCCATCACCAATAAGTATAAGGAATGCACATCAGTACATGGCAATGACAGTAGCAAGACAAACATTAACTATTCTCCAAAATAGGCCCATTGCAAAATTTCATTGATGGTAACACAAGCAGTGGACTGATCACTGTCAATGCCATTACCGCCCTGCAAATCCGGTCAATGATGGCATACAACCATGTGTGTCAATGCTACAATAACATCATCTGACACACACCTCTCATTACACAGGTCTCCCAAGTACTGCCACACAGCAGAAGAGCCCAGTGACAGAAAGCGCAGGCCTGGAAGAAGGTCCAATAGGGGAGGACTCCCTGGGAAGTCTGGATATGGATGACAAACCTGGTCCCTCAGGCATGAGTGGTCAGTCCACCACCACCAGCCTCACCCTGCCTACAACTGCACAGCAGAGCCCACCTTCCCATACCAGTGTCCCAAGGTCACATTAAACATCAGTGTGCCCCACAAGACAGGGACAGGAGTCAACGGTGCAAACAGAAGACAATGACAGTCCTGGTGTCAGTGGGAGGGGGCACACTGCACCAGGGGAACAGGCACAGGGGGCAAGGGCCAGTGGGAGGGCAGTCGTGGGCCAAGGGAAGAGGCAGGTACAGGACACGACTGGCCAGGAGGCCGTCTCCAGAGTCTTGGGAGCCTACCAGCAAACACAGGACAAGATGAGCCAGATAATCACCACCTTGCAGGACAACCAAAGGCTGCAGGGGGAATACCACCAGGAGGCCATGCAGCAGTGACAGGCACTCAATGCCACAATGATCTCTATTTTAGGAGAGTTCAAGAAATTGAACAATATTCTGAGGACATCCTCAACCCAACAGTAGGCCCGACCCCGTATTCAGGCAACACTACTGCCAACAACATCAGCACCTGCTACTGGAATTGAGGCCCAGCAGGAGGACCAACAGGTCACCAGCACCCCTACCCCTGCAGCTGAGGGACCCCCTGTAAAAGAGGTTACCCATCAAGACATCCTGCAGGACTTGAGGGCAAGACCAATCCCCCCACCAGGAAGTGATCCCTCTTCTGAACTTTCACCCTTGTGTGCCACTGTTACACCCTGTTGACTGTCCAAAACCAAGTTCACAACATACCTGGCAAATGAATACAGGACCTGTGAGACAAACAGCTGTACCACCTACTCTGATCAGCACCCAGACCATCATCCCACTCCTCTGGACTGTGATGTCATAGACTTAATCAACACAAATTTACAAGTCATGGTGCACATCTCTTCATTGTATGTAGTGGCAATGCTGTTTCCAAGAAGCAAATATATACACATGTCGGCACAACAACAATGTTGAAGTGACAGATGTAATGGGACACCCCAGCAGGTGTGTAAGCACATCCAAATTGTAATGATATCCAGTGTCAATGATGGCAACAGACAATACAGTAATCAGCTTGCAAACAGAGATGTGACCTGAAGAGGGAAAATGAAATGGAAACAGGCACAATGTTGTAAGGCATGTGAACCAAGTCATACATTCACAGCATTTGAACACATACACAGAATGACTGGTCCAGCAGCTATGATACCACATATGTAAGGGCCTGCATAGGCACTCACACACGTGTTGGACAGTAAAGATGTTACATAGGTATCATCCTCTATTGTTCACCTCCCTGAGTAGTCAGGAACGGGTAGTTGCCACACAGCAGCTGACACTGCAGCATGACATGCCTACACAGCAGGACAAGACTGATAGGTCCCCCTAACTTTTCCCCAAACAGGCAGACTGAGGACCCTAAACTTTTTGTACAACTATAAGGCTGTACTACAATGGTACCAGCATTCCACACATGTCCTTAGCAGCAGTGCATTTCCACAACCCCTCATGGTAAGTCACCTACCTTTCAGGGTCAGAAAGCAACCATTGTGAATGCCATCCAGGGACTGGCATCCCAGATGCAGCAGTGCAATGCCTTCCTGGAAGCCATTCGCAGTGCCTTGTCTGGACTACAGAGATCGTTTCAGGCTCTGGCCTCCTCATTGATGGCAGCCAGTGTCCCTTCATCTTCCGTCCCCCCTCCAGCTACCTGTTCCAAATCCACAACCCCTCTCCCTACGCCCGTCTGAAGCACACCTACAGACCAACATACATCCACTGCAACAGACAAGGTGAGCAAAGACAGACATAAGCATCACACACGTTCCCACAGGCGTGCACACACACAACACACATTTGCATAAAGAACAACAGACACTTCCCCCTCCACCTCCTCCCTTACAGTCACATCTCCACTCACAGCTGCCAGCACTGCATCATCACACACTGGTCCTGCTATCATTTCTGTCATACCCTCAATCACCACAACAGCAAACTCACAGACACACACCCCACACTCACCACCTCAGACTACTGTCTCTGCCACCTGCACCACATCTACCTCACTTTCACACACCACCACAACATTCATTCACACATCTCCCGTTCCCTCTCCCTGCATCTCTAGCCCCCTCCTCCCAATGAATGCACATGCACCCACTCACCCACCCAACATTCACTCACCACACACCTGCAGACATTGCACACACCAGTATCCACGTACAGCACACCAACACGTCAGACGAGCACTCGCTCTACCTTCACTCCCAACCCTCAATCATGGGACCGCCCTGTGTACCTAAGAAAGTTTTCCCTGCTGCCCTTGACCTCTTCCCTACTCCTCTCCCTCCCCGTGTTCCCTGTAAATGCTGTGTCCCCTGCCCCTCTCAGGCCCTTCCACCTTCCATTCCTCGGGTGGCCCCTCTGGCGTTTCCCCTGCTCCTCCACCCAGCAAGAAACCAACCCCTCCCAGTGCCAAAGTTGCCCTTCCTCAGTCCAAACCAAACTGTGCCCCTTTCACATTTAAGCCTTCCCCACCACCCCCACCCCCTGAGGTACCTGCCTGTCCCATTGATGCCCCTATGACGTGGAGGCCTATTTGGTGTCAGTAGTCAAGTTTGGGCCTTGATATATATGGACTTTATGCATGTTTTGTATAGATTTATGATATATATTTTGTATGGTTCTAATCACATCTGCCCACATTGCTGTAGTTGGCAAGATGAGATGCTTATCCTGGTTTTCTTCTACTTGATGGTGTGACATCTATATGCAACCGTGTGTGAGATCTGAGTATGGGCTGTGTCTGTGCATGCGCTGGGTAGATGGGTTGTGCTATGGGCATGTTCCGTGTCTATGGTGCTGCATGTGTGGATTTCCTTAATTGTTGGTTGTACGTGATGTGTCACCTGTGTCATTGTTTGGATGTGTGTTCACTGTTATTGATGTTGTGTCATTGCTACATACAGTTCATGGTGAGTGTGTATGTGTGGTGTCTCACAACGTGTCTGCCTATGCCTGCGTTGAGGTGTTTGTAGACTAGTTGTCATTGTGTGGTTATGGTGTGTGTTGGTGGTGTTGGTGTGTGTTGTGCTGTATGTTTGGCATGTATCTGCTTGGCTTTGTGTGTGTATTGGGTACTTGGCATTGACTTACATTGTGTGTGCCTGTGTGTGGCCTTCACTGTCTGTGCGAGGAATCTGTGTTATGTGTGGTAGTGTATCACTGCCATTTCCTCCCGTCTGTTCTAGGCGTACTTACAGCTGTCATCTTCATCATTGCTGGTGGCCCTGAAGGTGTATGGCGAGATACAACGCCGGGAAGACTAGCAGTTAGTTTGCCATGGTGGCCGCAGATGCGCCTCTGTGCCTGGAGGTGGGTGTCTCCTTTTGTACTGTCTGTTTCTGCCAGGTTTTTCATAGCGGCCAGCCCGCACTGAATATCCTGGGGCTGGGGGCATGGTGACCCAGAATAAGGTGAGCAGGACATTGGCTTCCGCCGGTATGAAGTTGGCTTCCGCTTCTGGATGCTGCTCGTCGGCAGTGGCGGTGCTGGCAGTGAGGTGTCTCTGTTGAATTGAGTTCACTGCCTTACTCGTATGGCGGTCTACACCGCCACCCTGGTGGCAGTCATAACACCGCCGCCGGCGTGGTGGTCAGGTTACCGCCAAACTCAGAATGACCACCTTAGATACAAAGAGAAAACCAATTAATATAATAGCACAGCCTGATTTATGTTGATGGTATCATTTTGTCTGCTACCCATTTTTCTTTCAGATCTCCTTCCAAGCTGTTCCTTTCCCACACCCTTCCCCATGTCTGGCCACTCTAATCCTCATTGCTATCATAGCATATTTAGTTGGACCTGCTTGGAGGTGGGCCTTAAAATCATCATGCAGATCTTGAGGAAGATAACCACTGTGAGACCTGCCATGACTAAGCAAGGCATATATAAATATGTATATGCAGATTCAATGAAAAAAAACAAGGTTAATGCTTAGCTATAGTTAAGAAAACATATTTTCCCTATACAAACCAAGCTCACACTACACAAACTTAAAACAATTCTAAAGTTATAGTGATAACTTTAATTTACAATTTTTTCACCACCTTAAAATGATTGTGGGTAGAGGACCTTGTTACACACTCTTTTCAGCTTGCTAGGCCACACAAACTATAACTCAACACTAGACTGTGTACTGTGTTGTAACAAATCATGTAATTTGAGAAGATATGTGTTGTTAAGAATGCTATGATTTCACACACTGTCAGTGATGTAGTGTGCAAGGGTACAGAGAGTGCATGGAAAAGGCATAAGTTATAGTTTATCTGGTATGGCAAGTGAGATGAGAAGACTGGGTTTGGAGGTGCATAACTTACAGTAATTTGAAGGCGGTGCATAAATGATCAATTGAATTTATAATTATAACTTTACAATTTACAATGTTTGTGTATTTTAAGTTGGGTTTGTATAGAAAGAATACATACGGTATTTTGAAGTAAAAATTATCCTTTACATTTGTTTTTTTCATTGTATGTGAATGTTTTTATTTTGTAATAAAATGTGTTTCAAGTTACAGTGTGGAGTGCCATTGATTGGAGTGTCATACAACGGAGTGTAGTACAGTGAAGAAGAATGTTGTAGAATCTATAGTCATAGACAGGAGTATTGTAGAGTAGAATAGAGTGGAGTCAAGTAGAGTGGAGTGACAGCATACAGTGGAGTAAAGTGTTATACAGTGGAGTGGATTAGTGTGTTGTATCATAGAGTGGAGCGGACATGTTGTCCAGTGTAGTTGTGTGGTGAACAGTAGAGCTAAGTGTTGTACAGTGGCGTGTCATCGACTGGTGTGTCATGAAATGAAGTGTGGTGTAATGCAGTGTCATTGAGTAGAGTGTTATAGTGTGGAATAGAGTGTAGTAGAGTGGAATAGAACATAGCAGAGTGTTGTAAAGTGTAGTAGCAAAGATTGTAGTTCAGTAGAGTAGTGTGCCATATAGTTCAGTGTTGCCGAGTGTAGTGTCATGAAGTAGAGTGGTGGAGAGTCTTATACCGTCTAGTCTCGTACAGTGGAGTATCATTACTTGTGAGAACACAGCCCATGGTAGAGTGGCAAGTTATAGTCAGTGATGTCTGGTTAGCAAGCTAGAAAGAGTGTGTAACGAGGTCCAATACTTATAATAATTTGAAAGTGGTGAATAAATTGTAAATGAAAGTTACAACTATAACTTTGACATTTTTAAAGTTTCTGTACTTTAAACTTGGTTTGCAAAGGGAAAATACGTTTTCTAAACTATAACTGCGCTTTAACCTTTGTTATTTTCATTGAATTTCAATGTTGTTAATAAAAATATGTTTCAAATCCTAGAGTCCACTGTCACAATTGGAGAGTTGTTTTGTGGAGTGTCGTACAGAACAGTGGAGGAGAATGTTGTAAATTCTGTTGTCATAACTGGAGTATTTTAGATTGAAATCAAGAGTAGTAAAGTGTTATATGACATGGTATCCCATATAGTGGAGTTAAGCATTGTAGATTGAAGCAGCGAGTTGTACAGTGGAATGGCGTGTCGAACAGTAGAGTAGGGTGTCATAGACTGTCATAGAGTGGGGTAGAGTGTTTTAGAGTGGAGTAGATTGAAGCAGTACATTGAGTGGGGTATTGTCAAGTGATGTGTTCTAAGTACAGCGGAGAAGAATGTCGTAGAGTGGATTGCTGTGTCATATAGTGGAGTGGTGTATTGTAAAGAGAAGTTGAGTGGTGTGGCTTAGAGTGTCATACAGTGATGTAGAGCAGATGGGCATAGAGTAGAGTGTCACATAGTGGAATACAGTGTAGTGCAGTGTTGTATAGTAGAGTTGCATACTGTAGAGTAGTGTGTCAGAAAGTGGAGCAGCATGGAGTGGAGTATAGAACAGTGTTGTAGAGTGGAATAAACTATAGTAGAGTGGAGCATAGTGGAGTGAAGTACACTGGAGTGGTTTACTGTTGTGTGGAGTAAAGTGTCAGAATAGAGTGGTATCTCACAGACTATGGTCATGTGGAGTGCAGTGGAGTGGCGTAGTTGAGTGAAGTGTCATTAATTGGAGCACTATGTTGTACAGTAGAATGTAGTTGGGTGTCATACAGAATTATAAATTGACGTAGAGTACAGTAGAGTAGAGTGGCATTCAGTCTGGTTTATTTTTACAGAGTGGAAAGGTGTACAGTACAGTGTTGCAGAGTGTGATACATTGGACTGGCATACATGTTACAGAGTACACCGGCATTGAATGGCATAGAGTGGAGTGGTGTATAGTGGAGTGGAGTGGAATATTGTGTCAGAGTAGAGTGAAATAAAGTTGGATGCAGTGGCATACAAAGAGTTGCGCACAGCATAGTGGACTAGAGTATCATAGAGTGGAGTGAAGTAGAGTGTTGTACAGTGACATACAGTATAGTGCAGTGTTGTACAGTGAAGTGAAGGGGTATAGACAGGAGTAAAGAATAAGAGTGTGGCACACAGTGTAGTGGAGTGTACTAGAGTATTATAGAATGAAGTTGCAGTAGTGTATGAAACAGTGGAGCTGCGTAGAGTGGATTGTTGTATAGAAGTACAGAGTGAGGAAGTCTCATACAGTAGAGGAGAGTGGAGTGGGGAGGTGTAACGTGTTGTGGAAAAAAATACAATAGAGTGTATTGGGGTGTCATATAGTAGAGTGGCATGGGGTGGAGTGTACTAGTGTAACATAGAGAGTAAGCTGTGCTGTGTCACTATCAAAAGTGTTATATTGTGGAATAGACAGATGTACATTGGAGTGTACAGGCATAGAGTGGAGTATAGAGTTGGACAGTGGAGTGTATGGGGATAGAGTGGAGTAAAATGTAGTGGAGTGCCATAACATGTGGTAGACATTTTTAGAGTGGAGTTATATAGAGTGGAGAAGAGTGTCATACAATAGAGTGCCATAGAGTGGAGTGGCGTGCACTGTAGTGACGTAGAGAGGATTACCATAAAGTGGAGTAGCATACAGTGGAACAGCATAGAGTGGAATACTGTACAGTGGAGTGTAGAAGAGTGGCATGTCATTGAGTCAAATAGGATAGCGTGGAGTGGTGTACAGTGGAGTGGCGCAGAGTGAAGTATTGTACAGTGGATTAGCTTAGAGTGGGGTGGAATACATTGAAGTGGCATAGCGTAGAGTCGAGGAAGCTGTTATAAATGGAGTGGCATCTCATAGATGAGAGTGCTATATCTTACAGTGTTGGAAACTGTTGAAGGGTAAAGTAGAGTGTTGTAATAAAGAGTGTATGGGCTTAGAGTTGAGTGCAAATTTGGACAGGTGAGATTACTTGGATAGAGTGGAGTAGGGTCTAGTAGAGTAGCATAAACTCTAGTTGAGTTTTGTGGAGTGGAGTTATACAGAGTGAAGGAGAGTACACTGGAGTGGCATAGAGTGGAATTGCATGCTGTGGAGTGATAAAAAGTGGAATAGCATAGAGTGGAGTAGCATAGACTCGAGTGGCATAGAGTGGAATGGCATAAAGTGTAATAGCATCTAGGCCCTCATTATGACCCTGGCGGTGAGTGATAAAGTGGTGGTAATACCACCATGAGGCTGGAGGTAACTTCTGCCAAATTTGACCATGGCGGTGATACCTCCCATGGACAGCCAATGTACCACACCAACCGCCATGGCAGAAACAACATTCACCACGGCAGCAGCCAACAACAGCCAGGTGGGAGACAAAGTACCACCCACCATATTAAGACACACAAAACCACCGCCTTTTCGGGGCAGTACCAATGCAAACAAAAGCCTGGTGGAAACAGAGCTGAGAAGTGAAAGGACTCACCATTGGAGACACAGGGAAGAACCATGCCGCCATGGAACCCGAACTGCAAGTTTTCCCGATGATCTTCTACGTCATGCTCCACCTGGAACACCAACTCTGACGAAGACAACAACGGTGAATACAGCAGCCTAGCACACAAGGGAGGGTGGGAGGAAAACAAGAGTGACATACACATGCACAACACACACCCGACACACACACACACACCACACACACAACCAGCTGCACACGTAAAACAATGGCATACGACACACGGCATAATAAAATACAGAGCACTATGCTGGAGTACCGACAATCTATTTGCATAGCAAAACCCACCACACTAACCAAATATATCCAAATGTCCATAAAGGGCCAATGCTCAGTCCAAAGTCATGAGGGCACACAAGGTCACAGGGCACAGTCCAAGGTCCAACCTGTATCCTGACACATCCGGAGCGAACACTGCAGGGGCATAATTTTGCAAGTGGGAAGGCACCTCAGGGCAATGGGGGGGTACTTCAGCTGAATACAGGAAGGTCCCCACTGGTTCTGAATGGGGCTCAATGCCCATTGCTTTGCCCTTTGGAGTGCAAGGCCACTGTCTCTAAAGTGGGTGACTTGCCCACTGGTTCTGGAGGGGGCAACATGCCGATGTCTTTGTCCTGTGGAGTGCAAGGCACAGTCTCTGAAGTGGGTGACTTGCCCACTGATTCTGGAGGGGGCAACATGCCCACTGCTTTGTCCTGGGGAGTGCAAGGCCACAGTCTCTGAAGTGGGCGACTTGCCCACTGCCTCTGGATGGGGTAACATGCCAATTGCTTTGTCCTGAGGAGTGCAAGGCCACAGTCTCTGAAGTGGGTGACTTGCCCACTGGTTCTGGAGGGGGCAGCCTGCACAGTAGCCCCTGGAGGGTGGCCTAGATGGCGTCCGCTAGAGGTGATGGCTGTACTGTGGTGGTGGTTGGAGGAGCCTCCTGGGCAGCCTATGCACTGTCCGATGGCTGCACTGTGGTGGTGGTTGGAGGGGGCTCCGGGGCAGCCTCTGAACTGTCTGATGGCTGCACTGTGGTGGTGGTTGGAGGTGCCTCCTGGGCAGCCTCTGCAATCACTGATGGCTGCACTTCCACAGCTGGTGGTGGGGGCCCCGTGACAGTTGGTGGTGGTGGCGGTGTCAGCCTGACAGCTTCCACTGGCATAGAGTGCCTTGTCTCCTCCTGTACATGGGTCGTGGATCCCTTACCCTTCCTGGCAGGGGTGGATGGGCTCTTCCCTTCTCTGCCTGGTGGTGCAGGCTCCTCCCCCTTCTTCACAGGTGGTGCAGGCCCCTTCCCCTTCTTCACAGGTGGTGCAGGCCCCTTCACACTCTTCCCTGGTGGTGCTGGCTCCTTCCCCTTCTATGATGGAGGTTTGGTATCCTAGCCACCACGAGTAGGTGGTGCTACCACTGTCCCCGTGAACTGTTTGGCTGAGGTGCTGGGCTGTGTCCTTGGTACCCTGCCCATACATGCAGGTGGGGGGGGAGAGTTAGGGAGGAGGTCAAATTGGGAAAGGAAAAGCTTTTTAGGGACGTGGGGGAGGAGGGAGGATTTATGGGAGTGGAGGATAAGGGAGTGGTTGTTAGAGGTGTATGTCTGCTTTACTTGGGTGCAGATGCATGGGCTGTATGCTGATGTCAGGTGGGTGGCTGTTGGGTATGTGAATGCTTACGTTTGTGTCCCTTAGGAAGCGGGGGACGGACATGGTGGGAGAGGACACAGGGGGCACGTGCATGGCTGTTATGGAGGTGTCTGCCAGTGAGGTGTGTGTTCTGCTTAGTATGTTGATACTGATAGTGAATTTAGATGTAGTGTATACAGGTATGAGTGTGGACGTGACTAGGAGGGATGTGGTGGAGGGGGAGGATGGGGAGACAGTGGAGGCAGTGGATGTTGTTGTGTCTGCAACTATATGGTGTCTGTGTGAGTGCCTGTGGGATGAAATGTGGTGCTTGTGTTTACCTGTGCCACTCTTGTGTGTTGCCTTGTGTGCATGCTCGTCTGTTTGTGTGCCTGGGATGGGTTGGGGTTGAGGGAAGTGGGACTGGGAAGTTGTAGTTGGAGGGGGGACTGTAGAAATAGGGACAATGGCTGCCATCAGAGAGGAGGTCAGAGCCTGAATCGATCTATGTTGGGCCGCCAATCCACTGTGAATGCCCTCCAGGAATGCATTGCATTGCTGCATCTGGGATGCCAGCCCCTGGATGGCATTCACAATGATTGATTGCTCTACAGAGATGGATCGCAGGAGGTCAATAGCCTCCTCACTCAGAGCATCAGGGTTCACTGGGATAGAGCCTGAGGTACCTAGGGAGATGCCCACCCTCCTGGATGAGCGGGCATGGGCACCTCGCTGAGGGGCTACTGGGAGGGCAGTGCAGGTACAGGGGTGGCGGCTGTACCTGCAGCTTCGGTGATCACAGAGGTGTCTGCCACCACAAGGGAGCTCCCATCGGAGGAGGCATCTGAGTCTGTGTTGTATCCTTCTGTCTCCGCCGTGGGGCTCCCTCGCCCTCCGTCCCACTGGTTACCTCCGCATCAGTGCAGCTCCCTCTGTCACTGGTGCCCCTGCTCCTCTGCCAGATGATGCTAATGCACACAAGGACAGGATGACAGAACAAAAAAGGGCGTAGAGAGACAAAGGAAACACTGGGTAAATTACTGCACCAATACCACTGTTGGTGTAGACAGCACCCCCACACACAGGGAACAGGCCTAAGCAATATGCATTGCACTACCAGTGATATGGCTAGTCACCAAGGCAGGATGAGGAGCACACACCGCCAGCTGCAGCATACCTGAGACCCAGATGCCCTGCCTGAAAGTGACTACTAACAAGCTAGGTTACCTATATTTGATACGCAACCATTACCCTAGAGATGACCCACGCTGCAATGTCTGGCCTGGCCTAGGGGCATCCACTAACACACAACCACCACCCGGATACCACCGACCAGCCAAAATATGTAATGATACCCACTGTACTCCCACCCTTGTGGCTGCTGTCATTCCCTCAAGCGCCCATCCAACTCAGGGTACGCCACCGCCAGTATGTGGGCCACCAGGGGGGTCAGGGTCTGACGGGCACCCCTTCCTCATTGGGAGGCCATCACCAACTGGGCCTCCGCAGTCTTCCATGCCCAGGGTCTCAGGTCCTCCCACTGTTTCCGACAGACCCCCAGGGTCCACACGTCCTTGGCGATGGCATGCCATAATCACTTCTTTTGATGGGTGCTGACCTGCAGAGGCAATGAAGACAGGAGAACACCATTACACTAACAGTCCAGCCTGTCACACACATGGCCCACCATACCCGTTTCCATCACCATTGGCACACACATAGCAAAGCTCACAACATGTACACCGCCAACAGATAATCCCCCCTTACACAATGCCTTCACACACATCTCCATGCATCCATGCCACGTGCATCGTGCCCACAATTTATTCACCTGTTGGTCTGGAGGCCCATACAGCAGTCTGTCTGGGGAAGTACCCCATCCATAAGTCGATCCAACTCCTCTGAAGTGAAAGCTGGGGCTCTTTCCCTGGTCACACGAACCATGGTAGGTTCCAGACACAGGTCACAGCAGCATATGCAGTGTAGGTCTTCTCCTGTTGAAGGTCAGGAAACAAGTGAGGAATCAGATAGAAAATGGAGGTCACGTCCGCTGCAGTGTACACCATCACCGCCAGCATACATCCCCATTGGTCGCTGTACTCCAAAGGGCCCATTATTATCCGATGAGGAATTGCACAGCGGTGCACGACCTCCGCAACGCTCAACGTCGGTGGAATTACCTCGCTTCCACCTGTCCCTTCACACAGGACAGACGGTCGCCATTTCAGGGGGGGTGAACAGGCCTATCGAGAATAGCTGCCTCACAGGATAAATAGGCATATACTTTGAAATTTACACTGTCCCAATACATAAGTGCACGATGTGCACTGCTGTTGTGGTTTAGTTGTTCAAATTGTGACAGCCTACTCACTCTTGTGTCCCTTAGATACTTACCGCTGCAGATGAATAGGAGATGGAGACATTTCCCCGTGTACAGACCGCTGGTGGACTTAGATACACTGGAGGACAGGCACATTATACTAACCTATAGACTGGACAGGGCCACAATCACAGAGCTGGGTGCCCAGTTGGAGCCAGACCTGATCTCATCTATCCATCATCCCACTCTTGGGCAAGTGCTATCAGTTCTCCATTTCCTGGTAACTGGTTCTTTCCAAGTGACAGTGGGCTTGGCAGAAGGAATGTCACAGCCAATGTTCTCAATCGTGCTGGCAAGAGTGTTGTCTGTCCTGGTAAAACACACATGCAGCACCATAGTTTTCCCCAAGATCTGGCCACTGTAAAGGCTGTATTATATGCAAAGGAACATATCCCCAATATTATTGGGACGATTGACGGGACCCATATTGCGTTTGTCCCCCTCCCCCCACCAGAATGGACAGGTGTACAGGAATCATAAGAGTTTCAAGTCCATGAATGTGCAGATGGTGTGCATGGCAGACCAGTACATCTCCCACGTCAATGCTAAATATCCTGGGTCGGTGCATGATGCCTTTGTCCTGAGTAATAGCAGCATCCCAAATGTGATGGCCAACCACAGAGTCACAGGGTGTGGCTTTTAGGTGAACCTTGGTCCCCACCCGGTGTATGTTAGTGTATGCCTCTGATTTTAATGTCATAGGATAGAGTTTGGCTAAATGTTGTCCCTCACCATTTGCAGGTGACTCTGGCTACCCAAACCTATTGTGGCTGCTGACCCCTGTGAGGAGTGCCAGGACAAGGGCTTAGGAACGTTATAATGAGGCACATGGGTGAACCAGAAGGATCATTGAGAGGACCTTAGGCCTCCTGATGGCCAGGTTCAGGCGCCTCCATCTGACAGGTGGATCCCTGTGCTACTCACCCGGGAAGGTCTGCCAGATAGTAGTGGCATGCTGCATGTTGCACAACCTGGCCCTCAGAAGCCATGTCCCTTTTCTGCAGGAGGAGGAGACTGGAAATGCCCCTATGGCTGCAGTGGACCCTGAGGACAGTGAGGATGAGGAGGCAGAGGATGAGGATGTGGACAACAGAACATCAGTTATCCGTCAGTACTTCCAATGACACACAGGTGAGACAGTGCAGCTTCACATTGCTATGACTATTGGTGTATTCTGTGTGGCTGTTGCATGATGGCATTACCCACTTTTTACCTCTACTTACTGTCACCTATGGATTATCATTTTACAGATGTTGGTGATATGACAACAATGTCCTGATGTGATCACTACAGCCAGCTGCAGGTCATTATCTCTATGGTCTCACAATGTACAGTTTATTTGCTATGAATGTAGCTGTTTCCATCAATACAAATCTTAAAATACATGAAATACTAGTAGTCGGGTTTTGTAGAAGGATTTTTATTGCAGTACTAAGAAATTGAAGGGAATGTGCAATGGAATAGGGTGATGATGGAGGAAAGTGCAGGGTATTGTTCCAGTCTGTTTGTAGCACAGGTGCAGTGTCCAAGGGGACATAGGAAGGGGAGCAATGCAGTTCAAGGTGGACAAGGTGACTGAGTGGGACACAAGGGGGACAATCAGGAGAGTCTCATTTCCTCGTAGTGGTCTTAGCAAGTGTCTCTGGCTTCTGTCTGGGTTGCAAGGAACATTTGCAGGGTGGTTCACCTTCTGCTGGGGGAGGGGTGCTGGTGGCTTGTGGGTCCTGTGGCGGGGCCTCCTGCCCACTAGCAGAAGCGGAGGGCTGTTCAGTTGACTGGCTAGTGGTAGGGACCCACTGGTGTCCTGTTGCCTCCCTCATGATGTTGGCCATGTCTGCCAGCACCCCTGCTATGGAGATCAGGGTATTGTTAATGGCCTGCAAGTCCTCCCTGATCCCCTGATACTGTCCCTCCTGCAGCCACCTGTTCTCCTGCACGTTGTCAAGGATCTAGCCCATCGTGTCCTGGGAATGTTGGTAGGCTCCCAGGTTCTCGAAGAGTTCCTCCTGGAGAGTCGGTTCCCTGGACCTTGTCTTCCCCCTGGCACACAGCAGTCCTCCCAGTTTCCCTGTTGTCCTGTGCCCCTATCCCCTGAACGGTGTGCCCACTGCCACTGGCTCCAGGTCCCTGATTGTCTTGGGGGCGAGGTTTGGCCTGGGGTCCCTGTACAGGTGGGAGCAGTGTTGATTGACATGTCCTGGGGACAGAGGTTTGGGTACGCTGAGTGGGTGCTGTGGTGCTGGATCCTGATGGGGGAGGCTCTGTGGTGGTTTGTGATTGTGCTTGGGTGGCCGGCTGTCCAGTGGTCCCTGATGGGCCTCCAGATCCTGAAGTCCATAGTTACTGTCATCACTGGGGGCCTCTTCTGTTGGGGGACTGGAGAGTGGTGGCACCTCCTCTACATTGACATTGGCTGGTGTACCTGTGGGGATGTAAGTGATGTATTATGCTTCAAGTGTATGACATTTGTACATCCCTGGCTTCCCCTCTATTGTTGGTGTTGCCCTGCCAGCTTTTGCTTGTGTATAGTGATGTATTGTGGATATGTTAGTTTCCCTATGCTGGGAATGCTTTAGTGATGGGTGTCCATGCAGCTGTGAGGGATGTCCATGCATTGGTATGGCATGCAGGGCTTAGCATTGGGGTTAGTGAGATGTGTACGGGCAGTGTGTGGGTTGGAGTGGAGTAATGGGAGTGAGGGTGTGGGTGTGAGATGGCATGCAGGTGTTGGGGGGGTAATAAGTGCTAAATGTTAACTTATCAGTGTCCAGTCTTCCATCTACTCCAGAGTCTCTCAGGATGCAGTATTGCCAGTACTTACTCCTTCCATGCTGTGAGTTGTGGGAGTCCACCTCCAGTCCCCTGCATGGCAAGCTGGTGTCTTGCTGCTATGGAACGTACCTTCCCCCGTAGGTCATTCCACCTCTTCCTGATGTTGTTCCTTGTTCTTGGGTGCTGTGCCACAGCGTTGACCCTGTCCACGATTCTCTGCCATAGCTCCATATTCCTTGCAAATGGAAATCTGCTGTACCTGTGCTCCAATGAGCTGTGGCTCTACCCTAACAATTTCCTCCACCATGACCCTTATCTCCTCCTCAGTGAAAGGGGGTGCCTATGTGGTTCCATAGGTGTTGTGTGATGTGTGTTCGTGAGGGTGTGTTGGGTAATGTGGTGGGGTGCGTGATGTGGAGTGCTTGAGGGGTTTATGAGTGTGAGTGGTGTGTGTGTTTAGTTGTCTCTGTGCTTTTCTTCTCAGTCTCCTGGTAGCAACTGGTGTTCGTAAGGGGTTATGGGTAATGTGGGGGGGTGTTTTGTAGTGGTGTGGGTGTAGTGTGTGTATGGGTGTCAGGTGTGTGTATTTGATATTGGCCAATATGGTGTTGTTTTTTATGTGGGTGTCCATTCTGAGCGCAGCAGTATGTACTGCCAATGGTTTACCACCATTGAATGTCTGCCGTGGTGATTCATGGGTCATAATGTGATAGACATTATTTTGTTGGCGTAACGGTATGGGTTTTGGGACTTCCACTTTATCACTGACCTTTGGGCTGGCGGATTTGTTTATGTGACTGTGTTCTGTTGGAATGGTGTGTGTGTGTCATAATATGGTGAACGGATATCGGTCACCGCGGCGGTATGTTGGCGGCCGTCAGCGTGGCGGTAAGCAGGATTTACCACCAATTTCATAATGAGAGCCATAGTGTAGTATTGTACAGTGGAGGGTGTGAAGTGTAATAGTGTACAGTGGAGTAGCGTACAGTGGAGAGGCGATCAGTGAAGTGGTTTGAACTGGAGTGTTGTATTGTGGGGTAGGGTAAAGTGCAATATCATCCAGTGGAGGGGGTAAAGTGGAATACCATATAATAGAGGGGAAAAGATTAACAATGCATTCAGTGTAAGTGAAGTGGCTTACAGGGGAATAGCATAGAGTGGAGTGCTGTAGAATAGAGTAGTGAGTGGAATAGCTTAAACTAGATTAGCACAGAGTAGAATAGCATATAGTGAAATAGTGTAGAGTAGAATAGCATAGAGTGGGATGGCAGAAAGTGGAGTGGCATATAGGAAAACAGCATCGAGTGAAGTTGTGTACAGTACAATGGCTTGGACTGGAATAGTGTATAGTGGAGCAACGTATAGCGCAGTGGCACACAGTGAAGTGGTGGAGACTGGAGTAGGGTACAGTGGAATGGGGTAGAGTGTAATAGCATACAGTGGAGTGCTGTCCAATGGAATAGCACAGAATAGAGTGGGATAGAGTGAAGTGACATAAACTGGAGTGGCGTAGAGTGGAATAGCATATACTGGAGCAGCATTGAGCGGAGTGGCACACAGTGAAGTGGTGTACACTGAAGAGGCATGCAGTGGAGTTGCATACAGCGTTATCGTGTAGAGCAGACTGGTGTAGAGTGAAGTTGTGTACAGTGTAATAGCATAGCTTGGAGTGGTGTAGAACAGAGTGTTACACAGTAGAGTGGTGTAGAGTATAAAAGTATATAGCGGAGTAGCATATAGTAGAGTGGCACACAGTGGAAAGGTATATAGTGGACTGGCATACATTGGAATGGCACTAAGTGGGACAACATATACCAGATTGGTGTGTTTCAGAGTATCATTCAGTGGAGTGGTGTACACTGAAGAGGTGTAGAGTGGAGTTGCATGCAGTGTAATAGCATAGAGTGGAGTTGTGAACAGTATAATATTGCAGAGTGGCATGATGTAGAGTGGAGTGTTGTGCAAGGGAGTGGTGTAGAATGTAGCAGTGTGTAGTTAAGTAGCATACAGTGCAGTGGCATATAATGGAGTTGTGTTGTGGAATGGAGTTCAGTGGTGTGGGATAGAGTGTAATAGCATATAGTAGAGTGGTGTACATTGGAGTGGGGTCCAATCGAATAGCGTAGAATGAATTGGTGTAAAGTGGAGTGCCATATGTTGGAGTGGCATAGAGTGGAGAAGTGAAAAGTGGAGTGGGATACAATGGAATAGATTACCCTGGAGTGTTGTTGAGTAGAGGGGCAGAGAGTGGAATCGAGCAGAGTGGAGTGGTATACAGTAGAATGGTGCAGAGTGGAATAGCAGATAGTGGAGTAGCATCCAATGAAGGGGTGTACAGTGGATTGATATAAACCGGAATGATGTACAATGCTGTTGCATACAGTGTAAAAGCACAGATTGGTGTAGCATAAAGCAGAGTGGCTACAGTGACTTTGCATTCTGATGTATGTAAAACTTAGCGGCAATGAAAATGATGGTGTGCAAAGTAGCATAAAACACCGAATTATGCTAACTTGAGTTTCTCCAGATTTACCAATCAATGCAGTACCACACATGGTGGCCGTGCATTCCTTTGTAAATCTGACTTAATTATTGCATTTTCTATGCAACACCAGGAGTGATGCAAGGGTACCACAAGCCAATAATACAGCTATGCCTTAGTTATATTTTGGCCCATGGTATACTACAGTAACTTTGCAGTATAGCATGGTACATGGGGATGACAAGCCAGTATATAATTGGGTAATGGCTATTTTTTGAGAATATAAAGACAGACATTTTGTTTACTACACTTTGGCTGTGTTCAGTGTTAGGGCCTTAGATATGGGTAAGTAGAAGGTCCCTACTTGTCAACACTTGAGCAAAATGGTAATAGGAGGGAAATTTATTTATATTATTATATATTTTAGATAAGTTTACGGCCATGTACCGAGGTAGTTTCACAAAGTTAAGTGAAAATTAGATGTCACTAAGTTTAAATGCCTTACAACTTAAAAATACATACCATACCTAACTGTAGTATCCAAAAAGCATAATCTCAGCACCATAATGTGTAATCCGGCCAAATTTCATGTAAATCCATACAGCCATTTTTCACGCTACATCAAATACCAAATACAATAGCCTATGGAAAATGCATTGGTGGAAAAACGCATTTTGGGACCCCCTTTTATATTGCCACCCCTCAACGATGCACCTTAAAAATATACATCATCTCAAAATGTAGAAAAAGCTATAGGTCTTGAAAGTTTTGCAGTGATTCATCAAATGTGTGGATGTTATCAGTGACATACAATCCGAGGAATTCCTATCTTTGGGAACAGTAACTATAACTACAGTGAGACAATCAGATTTAATGTGATTTCTTTCTTTTTATCTATTGCATTTGTTGTGCATTTGTTTGTTCGTGTACATAATCATGTGACCATAAATGTGTATTTTAGTTGTTTATGTAGTAATTCTGAAACTTTACATATGCAGTCTAGTTTACCTTTTTGGCTTCCTTGCTACTTTTAGCTACATATGGAATGAGGTGAATGAGAGCCAATCATCGTTGTTATGAAAATGAAGATCACTGCTTTTTTTCCTAATGGCCAATTATCATGTCCTCCATATAGTAATTTGTGTAGTTCATTGCTACATCACTTTTCCATGTTGTTGCACAGGCATACGTTAGAATTTTTATTTTATTTTTTGGCTTGTTGGGCACAGTTTGTTTTTAGAGCCAAAGAGCATGTAAGGCAAACTTATGTAGATTAAGATGTAGTCTATCCATTATGTATTTGTACGTAGGTTTTCATTAACATGTGATCATAAATTGGAGTTTGGATTTGTTCATGTAGTAATTCTGAAACTTTACATATGCAGCCTAGTTTATTCTTTGGGCTTCCTTGCTACTTTTAGTAGGATTGTGCTACATATAAAGGCCAAAGTGAATGAAAGGCCATCATTGCTATTGTTATAAAAATTGAGACTATTATGTTTCTCCTAGTTGCCAATTATCATGCCCTTCAAATAGTAGTTTGTGTGGCTCACTGCTGGCACAATTTTTCATTTTGCTGTACAGTGGTGCTTAAGGAAGTTTTTCTTTGTTTAGCTTGTTGGGCCAGTTTTATTTTGTGAGCAAGAGAGCATGCAAAGAAAACATACATATATTAGGATGTATTATTTTCATTCTGTATTTGTTTATAGGTTTCTAGTAGCATGTGACCATGAACAGGTCTTTTAGTTGTTAATGTAGTAAATCCAAAACTTTAAATAAGCAGCCTAGTTTATTCTTTGGGCTTCCTTGCTACCTTTAGTACGATTGTACTACATATGAAGGCCAAAGTGAATGAAATGCAATCATTGTTATTGTTATAAAAATTTAGATTATTATTTTTTCCTAGTGGCCAGTTATCATGCCCTCCAAATAGTTGTTTTGGTGGCTCATTGCTAGATCAGTTTTTCATTTTGTTTCACAGGGGTGCATTAGAAAGATATTTCTTGTTTGGCTTATTGGGCCAGTTGTATTTTGTGAGCCCGAGAGCATGCAAAGGAAACATATGTAGATTAAGATGTAGTCTATTTATTATGTATTTGTGTATAGGTTTGCATTAGCATGTGACCATATTTGGATCTTTCAGTTGGTCATCTGGTATATCAGAAACATTGCATATGCAGTCTAGATTATTTTGTGGGTTTCCTTGCTACTTTTAGTTGTATTGTGCTAAAAGATATCACTAAATTGAAAACCCTTATAAGTTAACATTTACTTACTGTACTTACCTGCATTACCCCACAGACTCATTTGGGCCCTTTAATATGTAAATACTTCCAAGTTTAAAAAAATCCAGTTGATGTTTTTTGCTCTTTGCCAAATGCAAAAGTCTACGGAATGTTTTTATCTCTTTCCCCACCCGCACGTTTGCGAGCAGGGAAAGAGATGAAATCTCCACTTCCAGCAAGCAGGAGCGATTTTAAAGCTCCAGTTTACTGAAAGCAGAGTGTATGCTTTTGCGAGCTGTCATAGCTCCTGCCACTCAAAAGCAAACAGCTACCTCCAGAGGGTGGGCACCTCAGGAGGTAGCAGGAGCCAGCCCTGGAGGGTGGTGGTCCATAGGGCCATGTATGGCTCCATGAAGGGGACAGCGCAGCCCCACTCCATCTTTTAAATTTTCCTCTGGGAGGTGGTGGTCCCCGGGGGCCGGGAGTCAGTGAAAGACCCTCTCCTAAAATCATTTTGTAGTCACGGGAGGTGGTGGTCCCTGCGGCTTGGCGGGGGTCCACAGGATCACCCCCAATTATTTTCTAATTATGTTGCACCAGGAGGTGGTGGTCCCCAGGGCACCAGGGGCTGCACAGCCTCCCGCATATTGTTTGCATATAGCCCTGAGGAGGTGGCGGTCCACAGAACCCCCCTATTAATTTATTATTGTTGTTGTTTCAGGGAGGTGGTAGTCCCCGGGGCCTGAGGGGATGTGTGGCCTCCCTGAATATAACCCCAGGGAGGTGGTAGTCACCGGGGTCCAGAGGGTCCACAGGACCCCCATTACAGGCTGTAGGTGTGCCTCAAGATGCTATGGGAAAATGCATTTTGGGTCCCCCTCTTTTTACTCTGCCCCACTTGATGGATCACCCCAAAACTTTCAAGGCCGCATGTGAACTGACTGTCATATTAGTTTTGAAAGTTTTGTGAATGTTCATCAAGCGGTGCCAAAGTTATTGGCAGAACAAAAAATGCATTTCCTATGGAAACTAGGGGCCAGATGTAGCAAACGTTTGCGAGTCGCAAATGGCCCGAATCGCTATTTGCGACTCCGCAAAATCGGAAATGGGATGCAAAAATCCCATTTCCGACTCGCAAAAAGCGATGCGAGCCGTTACCGACTCGCAAAATTTGCGACCCCATTTTGCGACCAGCAAATAGAAAGTCGCAATTTGCGAGTCGCAAACCACATGCAATAGCAACTCACAAATTGCGACTAGTCGCAAAAAGCCCAGTTTGCATGTCCAATTTACCACTAACTCAGAGCAGGTGGTAAACATTACCAAAGTATAAAAGGAGACCCAGAAGGCATCTGAGTTACTCAAGATGGCGGAGATATACCTGATAGCAGTGAGGAGGAGAGCCCACGCCGCCCAGTAGAGGAGGAGGAGGAGCCAGAGACAGGAGAAGATTTACAGAACAAGGCAGACACTCTTCCAGCAAACTGAGGAGGAAATATACGATAAATATAGACTTAGCAGAGCAGCTATACTAGATTTAGTTGAATTACTCAAACCACAGCTAGAACGCCAGACTCTGCGCGGCTGCGCCATCCCTACGCATGTGCAAGTGCTATGCTCACTGCACCTCTTGGCCTCGGGGAGCTATCAGGGGGTCATTGCTGTGGCAGGTGGGGTATCCCAAAGTGCACTATCAAGGTTCCTCAGGGCTTTCCTAGATGCCTTACTCACACACATGTCCCAATACATATACCTACCCAGAAATGAGGCAGAAATCAACAGCACCAAGATGGACTTTTACCGGATTGCCAACTTTCCCCATTTCATAGGGTGTGTAGATGGGACACATGTTCAAATATGCCCTCCTGCAAACCTGGAATATCTGTTCCGCAATAGAAAGTGTACCCACTCACTCAATATTCAGGTTGTTTGTGACGCCCATTATGTCATTACTGACATTGTAGCTAAATTTCCAGGCAGTACCCATGACGTCTACATTTTTAGGCATAGTGGGATACACCAACGCCTGGAACATGGGGAGTTTGGAGACGG
The DNA here is from genome assembly GCF_031143425.1 of Pleurodeles waltl. NCBI lineage: Eukaryota > Metazoa > Chordata > Amphibia > Caudata > Salamandridae > Pleurodeles > Pleurodeles waltl. The sequence continues at coordinate 696,744,554 of NC_090442.1, read as the reverse complement.
ATATCTCCTAGGTAGAGCTGCATACACCTTGTAGACATGCACACAGATCAATGTGCACACCAACTAGGACTTTCTAACAGTGTACTTTTTGCGCCCAACAGGTGACAGTGCATATGCCTTACGGCCATGGATACTGACTCCGTACGTAACACCCAGCAATGAATGCGAGAGGCAATACAACAGTGCACATAAGAGGACCAGGAACCTGATAGAACGAACCTTTGGATTGCTGAAAGCACGGTTCAGATACCTTCACCGAAGTGGAGGTGCCCTCCAGTATACCCCCATAACGGCATTCAAAATAGTTGTCGCATGCGCCATCCTGCACAACATTGCCACCGGACGTGGGCTACCTCTCACCCCTGCAGACCCAGATTCTGAGGATGAAGAGCAAGAGCAACCACATCGCCATCATGGGGATAGGAGCATCGCAAATCAAGGCAGACTGAGACGGGAACACATTGCAACACAATACTTTGGAAGGTACGTGCCAACTTCTACCATACTCACCAATTGAACAAACACTCCATTTGTTAAGTAGAACAAAAAATTATTTTATATGTGCAAAAACCGAACTATATACAATGATAAACTGTTCAGGGACTTCAAAAAGCCAACCTGGAATGGGGCACATTGCCATCATGTGCCCCAACATCAGGGACAGTGTTTAGTTTACAGCCTACGGCGGCCTCTGCCAGCCAGGCTGGTACCAGGTTGCTCAGCAGTGCTCTGCCTCGTACTCCCACTCCGGAGCACCCTGGTGTCACCAGCAGAGACACTGCTGACAGTGGAGCCCTCCTCGCTGTCTTGTGGGGTGTCCCCTGTACCCCTGGACACCTGCCGTGCCTCCATGAGGTCTATCACATGGGTGATCCAGCACCCGCAAAGTGGCCCATTTCAACCTGGAGGCCGACTGTTCTCCTTGACAGCCCAGTAGTGTTTACTGCCAGTCTGCAAATAGAGGAGGCCATCCTCTACAGCCTTTGGAGCAGCTGGCGGTCCCTGCGCCGCGCACCCTCGCTCTGTGTAAGCAGTCCAGCCACCAGGTCACGCATTGACAGGGCTAGGTCACCAGTGTTGTTGCCAATTACTTCCAGTTTTGCATGAACCTGCTGCATGCTGTTTTCATTGTTCCTTACGAAGCGCTGCGGAACCCCACTAATCCACCCTAACATTTGATTCTGCAGGTGCTGACCACGTAGCAGTTGTGCCTCTGTCAGTGTGGTGGATGGAAGCCCTGACTCTGCCTGCAGCCCTGCTCTCCTCATCCTGCGTCGCCTGCGCAGCGGTGGATGCCCTGTGATGTGTGCTGTGGCACTCCTGGTTGTTGCTGGTGAAGGCTCCGAAACCACTGTTGCAGCGGGTGTTGCCATAGAGGGGATGGTGTTGGTGGTGCAGGTGGGAGTGGTGGCTGCTCCTGTTGTCTCCTCATGGGGCTGGCTGACCAGTGGCACCTGGCTGCTGTGGCTGGTGGTGGGGTCTTGTGGGAGACCTGTGGGACATGGGGAACACACTGTCAGTGTCTACTATCTGTTGCACACTTCCTAATAAAAATGTGCCTATTAACTGCCTACTTGACTACATTGCCCATAATGCATCATGCTGGTATCTGCAACTCTTAAATGGAGCTATCTTGGTTGTGCATGCCCCTCTGTACATGGTGGGTGGGGGTATGGCATTGATGGGGGTACAGGCATATCACATAGTACTCACAGGTTGATGTTCTGGGCTCAGAGGTGTCCAGTTCTCCAAATCCTGTTACAGACTCCGGCTCCAGGGTCTCCTCCACCCTTTCCTCCAGGGGTGTGGGTGGTGGTATGGAAGATGGTCCCCCTCCTGTGCCTCTCATCTCCCGGAGCCTTTCTGACACCCTCTCCTTGGTCCGGGAGCAGAGGTCATACCACCTCTTCTTTATTTCATCGACACTCCTGTGGCTGACCCCCAGGGAGTTCACCTTCTCCTGAATTTCCTGCCAAATTCTTTTTTTGGCAGAGTCTGGCACATTGAGGGCTGCCTTCCCAAATAGCTCATCATGGTGCTGACAGCATTCCTCTGTGAGTACCTCCAGCTCCTTCTCTGCAAATTTCAGCTTTCTCTTTCTAGGAGTGTCAGCCATGGCGGGGGCACGAGTTATGGTTACCTTAGGGCACAATTAGGGTTACTTGAGATAACCCTAACTATAACAGGTGAATTTCTATGGTTTCGTATGTTTAAAATGTGAGCCTAACTATAATGTCCCTGTAATCTTTGGTTTTTAATGTGAAGTTCCATGTTTTTTTTTATTCTATTGCCTAACTATAATGTCACTGTAACCTTTGTTTTAGTCAGTGAACATATATATATATATATATATATATATATATATATATATATATATATATATATGTGTATGTCACATGCTGCACAATTAATACTTGATTATTCAACATTAAAGGAGCCATGCTGGCATGCCTGTTTACTCTCCAGCATGTTTTTGAGGCAGCACATCTGTAGCATGTTGTTATTAACATATAATTCCAATGGCCCTGCTCTTCTACAACCCTCTCTTCAATTCTGCTACCCTAAATCCAAACATAAGTATAGGGCTTGTCTGATAGAATCTGGCAGATTGGACAGCGGATAACGGACATCCAGTCCACTGTATTACAGTAGACAGAGCACAGAAGAATATAAATGATGAACAGTAGTACAGCAAACAGGATATTTTATTTGTCACAGAGTAAATCACATCCACCAAACTCTAAATCAGGCCCTTAGTCCCACATTGCACCCAGGTCTCCAACACAGATTATTCTCAAGAAATACCTTCACTTGGCATTGGGGGTAAATTAGTCCACAGGTAAGATAAGTTATAGCAATTGGGATAGGTAGAGGGCTAGCTATGGAGTGGTTGGGTTTCTTTGATCATGTACTACTCTTTTGCTTAGTCACGTTGATTGATGGAAGGAAAAAATATTTGAACCATCAATCTGTAATGGAGGCCATGAAATATGACATTACTTGGGCTGGGAAATATTGCACAGACATCACATGCTGATAAAGATTTTACTTTTTAAGTTAAGCTGGGATTGACAGAAAGACAGAATGATGGAGTGGAGCAACAGAAGGCGACTGAGTGGGCATTGAGAAAAACATTTTGCCTTTGTTTGTGCATTGCCTACTCAGGGTCCGACTATGAGTATGGCAGTCTGAGGAAACGCTGTGGCGCTCTGACCGCTGAATCCTTGGTGGTTTGACCACCAGATTATGGTGCTGGTGGCTGGACATCCACAAAACTTCCACCACCACCAGGATCTTGGATCCTGACTCGACAGTGGGGAAAGCGGTGGTCAGGCATGGCAGTGATGATGTCCACACGGCCATGCTGATCACAACTTGCCTCTCTGCTGGCGTTTCCATACAGCCATTAAAAGGCCGGCGCAAAGGCAGAGTCGGGCCACATGGGGTCCCTACACTGCCCATACCCATATGATAGGCAGTGCAGAGGCCCCCTATCAGCACAGTTGGAATTGCAGGCACCGACAGTGCAGCAGCATTGTCCTTGGCTCTCCCTTAGAGTAGAAACCAATGACGCCACACTGTTTCTGCCATCCTGCCCCATGGGAACATCATAATATGATGCTTGGGAGGCTGCTCGCTTGACGGAGTCCTCCCACCACTGTATTTGTGGTCCGGCGGTTGGACCACTATGTGATTAATCAGGCCCTTAGTTCCTTCGCTCTGCTGTGCTGAAGCAGATGCACATGATTTCACCACCTGCACTACAGCTCCAAATATTACACCGCACTGCAGGTTTAGGTGGCAAAATGCCAAGGGAAGGGACTGGACTCTGGAGGTGATTGGCAGTATATCTGCCTTGCTTAACAAGTACAGTATTATTATCAATGAAAAAGCAAGGTGACTTACTACTTTTCCCTGCCACCACTAGGGCTTTTCCCTCTCTCTCTCTCTCTGCCAGCTGGTCCTCGTCCAGCATCACTGAGATGAGAACACAGTTGGTTGTCTGTGCACCTGGAGAAAAACATATGCACCCATTTTAGATACCAAATAACCACCTGAGTATTTTATACAGGGTACAAAAGCAATATCTCGCTACAGTTAGGTTAGCTTTGTATTATTATCTTCTTCTGTGAAAAGTAATCACTTTTAGAGGTTTGTGATACTTTGTTTCTTGACAACATTTTAAAAACCAAGTAGCCATTGAGGCAACCAAAAACTTTTTTCTCCCAATGGAGGGATAATAAGGGAAGTGCATAAGGTAAGACAACGGACAGGTAACATGGAGAAGGGAAAGCAAAGGATACATGGTATTGGTTCTGACACCTTATTTCTGCCATGCTTCACTTTCATGGAAACTGCTAGTATAAGACAACATTGTGGGTCCATGACCATGATGACCACTCTATGTCAGCACTTTTTGACTGTTTGATCAAGAAAACCACCATGTTTAGTGACCACAATACTTCTGGCTGTGAGATCTTCTTTATGTTTCCAAAAATCCTTTCCCCTCTCAGTACTACACAACAAAACACATAAAACTGGGGCAAAGTGGAGCTTATGAAAAAAGGGAGCTGATGAAAGGTACAGACAGGGGGAAGTCCACTGCAGAAACAGGCAATATAGAAGAAATACAGGGAAATGCATGTATAACAAACAACATCCAACATGAAAAACCAATAAGTATGCACACGTGCATGATTTTAGTAGTGGAGACATAAAATGACTTACAGGGGGCAGCAAAACCATCTGCAGCAGTGCTAGTGGTGGTACCCGTCACACCCTCCACGGTGCTAGTGGTAGCTAGCCCAGATGCACTTTTCCCTTGTGTGCTTAAGAAAGAAGATAAAAACAATGGGCCAGATTCACAAAGGAAAACGTAGACTAAGGGGCTGGTTTAAGGACAGTGGCGCTGCACCCAGTGCAGCACCACTTTCCTTGCGCCCCTTAGCTCCCCCCTACTGCCACCATGTGCGTGCTGTATTCCTGGGATGGAGCCACAGGGATGATGTAACGGAGTTTGGGTTGAACGCGAGGGATGTGGGTATCAGGGACAGGTATGCTACTTTGGGCCCTGGGGCTGGCACTTGGAGGGGGACTACTGGAAGGGGGTGAAGGCCTAGGGACCTCAAGATGTAGGGAGGGGTCAGGGGCAGTCCCTGGTGTAGATACAGCCCGCACTGCGAAGACCTCCAGCAGGTCAAGTACTTCTGTTTCGGGGTAGGGAACAAATCCTTCCCCTGGGCCAGAGGTATCCAGTGCATTGCACCCCCTACAGTGTCTGCAGCCTCCACCCATCAGTCTGTAGCTGATGTTGTGTCCATCCGGGTGGGCGCAATGCCCCTGCCTGAAGATGTTACTGATCCCTCCTCTTCCTCTTCTGTCGATGACAGAGGCCGTGCCCAACGTCCCATGGATGCCCTTCCCTGTCCGTGGTCTTCTACGTGGTCTTCCTGGCCAGCCGTGCCCACTGAAATAGAAGTAAGTACATTATGTAGCTGGTGTAGAAATCAGGGCACCGCACATAAGCACATGAAGCATGTGCTGACTTTGTTCTCCTTTGATCCATTTTAGGTGACTTGGATCCCAAATGTATGTGTACTATCACTGTATTGTCCTGACATTACTCACACATTGACATCTGACACAAGTTCGGGGTGAAAACACTCCTGTGGTGATGAATCCTCACCTTCAGCATTATTGCAATACTGAGGCCCAGTTCACAAAGGTTAACAAAGGCGTTTGTTGTAAACTTAGACCAACTGTGAGTTTACCTTTGTAAACTGGGCCCAGTGCCTCCTGTCCTTGCACCTATTCATCTTCTAAACTCAGTCTACAAGGGGACATAGAACACAGTCTGGATGGATCTGTCCACACCTAAACATGTATCTATGATCATCCTGTAATGGGCGGACTGGATAGTCTTACTCTGATTACTGCTTGTCAAATGATGACAAGTGTGACATGGTCTGACTCAACACAAATGTTTGAATGGGGGTACATATACAAACCTGTCCTTGGTTATGACCTTTGCAAAACTGTGGGTCTATGTATTGGAGGATCCCTGACAACTTCAGCCAATCTACATGGCAGGTGCCACATTTGGCATGCCAAGCCTTTCTGTTGGTGCTGTAAACCAGTTGGCATGTGTACATAGTTGGTGCAGCTAGCTAGACTTTGCATGTGACAGACAAGCCACTGTTGTGAAGACGTGTGCATTTGGTTTCCCTTGGAAATGTCGGTACCATTTTGTGTGAGACAAGTATCCGAACGTCAGTATTAACTCCAAGATACATGAAATGATACTTTACACTGACAAAAAACATACAACAAGAATGCATGATACCACATCTAACACCCAAAAAACGTCTTGATCCCACACTGGACATTGTCAGGCCCATCCCTTTGCCCTTGCACCCAGCAGTGATAAGGCCCTTGGAACACCAATCATGGTGGTGTCATTGCATTTCTTACTCTAAATGCACAAGTGAGCCCCATATCCCCAGAACACTACAAGTCCAAGGATGCACCCTGGCATGTGCATCCAATTGGCTCCAATGAGACATTGTCCTTATGACTACTGCAGCAATTGCTCAGATTGTGCACACAGTGACATGAGACATATGATGGCACAGCTCAGTCACCACTCACATCATACTGACAGACAAATGATGCAGCCCATGCACTTACCAGGTCTCTGCTGCTCCAACTCCTCCAGCTGGGCATGGAAGGTTGGCCAGGCTTTCATCAGGACCCTCCTGTACAGTGGTGTAAGGCGCGGCCGGTGAACATGGGGCTGGGAGGACTGCCCCAATAGTTCCCAGGCCCTCAGTCGGGCCCAGAATTTCAGGTCCTCCCAACTCTTGTGGCATGTCCTGGCCCACCTGTGGGGCACAGCCACTGCACTGCATCACTGTGCAATGTCAGCTCAGAATCAGGCATGTGCTGCATTGCTCAGCTGATCCTCGGAGCCCCCATAAAACTGAGGGTAATTGTCCAGCACCCCCCAGCTAAAATGTCTAATTCTCGTTCACCGAATGGGGGTGCCCTCTCATCAACTCCCACAGCCATGCTGGGGACTGTCAGGATATACAGAGTAACAGGGTGGCAGAAGATGCTTTCTGTAGGTGAGGATGACACAGAGTGACAATAAAATGGCTGCCTGCAACTTCCTGTCATGAATTTCCTGCCTTGCATTTGGTCTATCTCATTTTCTCTACAAATTCATTGGGTTCTTGCTTGTCTTTGGATTCTATGGCCTGAGTCTGGATTGTCCACATCCAGACAATTGGAGTGTACTCCATGTCATCAGATTATAGGCTTCGCATGCGGGGTGTAGATTCTGTAACCAGGGCGGTAGACAAGGTCAAACAAGTGTAACATATGTAAACTGGTGTAAAAAGGGCAGGAAGTTAAATGGAGGAACGGAAGAGTATATAGATACATGCTTCACTACATTAATGGGCAGCACATTTTGGACCTTTGCATTATGTTACTTGTGGTTAACATATGACTCTTGCATCAGAGTGGACTACAGTGTATCACCAAAGTAGGAGTAGGTAGTGGTGCTCATCCCTGGACACATAAGGCCAGCTTCACACAAGGCCAGAGGGACAGAGCAGGACTGGGAACCCATAGCAGCATGATCAAGTATGTCAGATCAGTCCCCCCACAGAGACAGGAAACGCAAGTGTGTGGATCATGCAGTAGTGCTGCCTTTTTACTGGGAGCACATATTGCAGCACCAGTTCAGACCAAACACACACTAACAACAGTCTGGCCGTACATAGAGCCAATGCACTAGTAGCAGAGGCCTTCCAGTAATTGCACTTGGGGCAGAATGTCCACAATGAGACTTCCAAGTGCGGGGTGTCATTGTGAGCCCAGCCCATACATGTGGTCTGGAATTTCTTAGAACAACAGCAGTGAGCAACATTCCTAACCCCTTTCAACATTTGGAGGGGCTGACATCCATTTAATGGTCATTCAGAGTCAGCCCCACCTCCAAGCAGGATCAGCTGCCATCCTGCTGTACAGTTGAACCCACCTCATCCAACGTGGCAGAATGATCTGTGAACGGGGCTCCCACACATTCAGTGATACTGATATGGACATACTCACTAAGAGGGTGATTGATAGGCAGACCCAGCATTATGTGGGCCCAGAGAAACAGATGCATGCTGCTGGCCACATTGGTAACTGGGGCCTCTTTACACATGAGACACACTTTCTCTGTCTTCGCTGCGACAGAACTTAAAAAAGGTGCAGAATGGGAAAGCGTGCCCCAATAGATTGATTGCAGTGCCCCCAGGGCAAACACACACTCACATTGCCATGGGGGCGGCACAATTAAGTGGATAAAGGAGCTGTATTAAAGCAGCTGTTCCAAGTAGCACTCTTCAGATGTAAACCTACATACACATTTGAGGCAGATTAGTGATGCCTTCACAGGCAAGTGCAGTGAGTGACTACACCCACTTGCAAAGGTATGTCTGTGGGGTCCCTCGGACCACCTGTCTGCCCTACAGGGGGCCCCCATCAGGGTATACACTGACAGCGCCCCACCTTTATTGTGGCACACTGTAAGTGCACCTCCTGGCAGCGTCTTTGCCTCTCATCCATTCCTAATCTGTGGTGTGTCTGCAGTGGCAAAGGGATTCCATCATTTACACAGGGCTATGCCGCCATGAGTGTCTGCTGCCTCTCTGTACTACAGAAGTACCTTGGTCGTGCACAGAGCGGGTGTACATTGACAGTGCGTACCTGAAGCTCTTTGTAGAATACGACCAATGGACTTAATTCACTACATGCTGCAGGGCAGTGTGTCTTTGTACCTGAGATAGGCCTAGATGTACCTTTGGAACAGGGAGTGTGTGTTAGGAAAACATTACCTGCCCAGATAGTGGCAGCCACTCCATGTCATATGTCTTGCAAGGTACCTGTATGGTTGACAGGAGACCGTGACATGTCATCATAGGGGTACATAAGACCTGCATGTGTGATTCAGTCTCCATTACACACAATACTAAATGGATACACATTATGAATGTGACCAGTAGGTGTCAGTAGGATTCGTGAGGAAGCCTATTTGTGATCATGGAGCCCATCCAGATTTTCCAGGTCCATTCTTGCTATGCTGATCCAGGCCATAGGACCATGATGTATTTTGGGTCTTGTAGTCTCTGTCATTGCATAGTAAAACAGAAACAATTGTCCCAGTCTCCACTATGATCAACCATAGGCCTGCAGTGGCCAAACATGTCAGCTATGAGCCTAGACTATCTATGTTTCTGCACTGGTCACCCTGCTCCATGGCGCACAATTGTCAGACATATGGCCGTGCTGCCACATGATTTGCCATACACACATGCAAATGGTCAGAGTGACAAAGGTCCTCTGCCCTGGTGCCAGAGGGCACACAGTTGGGTGAGTCACCGCACTTGGGGCAGGATCACTACACCGGGAACACCCATAGCAGCAATTCCCCCTTGTGTACAATAGCACACCCTCTAATGTGGCGCCTTCACCCTGAGAGGGGAGGCCCTTTGTGAACCATACCCCTATTGTTATATTGTCCAGGGAGGTCTGACACATGCAAACATTTACTCCCCAGAGCCAATGAAGCTCCAAGAGACGTTGTCCACGCTAATCCCTGACGTGTGCATAACGTATTGCATGGCCAGTCTTTTGACTCTTGGCAACAGCTGTTGTTTACAGACATCATGTATGGCTTACAAAGTAGTCTCAGGATGAAATATATAGACACAGTGTCAAAAGTCCAACTATCATCATTGACAACAGACTGTAAACCACATAAGGCCATGACACAATATGCTGCTCAGGTGAAGAAAGTGGCCGCTAGCTGGTCACGCACTTGCATAGCCTACCCTCTGTTTTGTACAATGGCCCGGTTGCCCAGATTCAGACCTAGATGAGGGTCCAGAGGTATGTGTAAGCCATGATTAAATGTTATGTTGTGCAACACACACCAGGCTACTATACGCTTGCACCCAACTTGAGCTGCTTACAGTAGCACATCCACTGTATGGCTGAGACATTTTAATCTTGACTTCAGGAGGCCAAAAGTGCGCTCAATAACGCCTTGTGTATATGTGTGTTCTATTGTACCTCTGCTGTGGTACAGTGGTTGCACATATGTATGGTGTGAGGAGATGAAGGGAGAGTGCATATGCAGCATCACCTGAGGAGGGAAATGGAGTGATATTTGTAAATGTCCCTCTTGCATCAGTACAGTATATGATTAATGAAATGGTACCTACTGTGTCTGTTTGGGGGATGTATGTGGCTTGAGATGGCATGAGAATTAGTATTATCTAATGGTTGTGCATCATAAAAAAAAAACAAAGTCATACCTGTGTGGTGCTTGGTACTTACCCAGAAGGCAAATGTTTCCCAATTTTTCTACTGCCATCCGCCGGGCAAGAGGTGATCTGGGGAATACATAGCTATCATGGGTACTGCCTGGGAACACTGCATGCACATCAATGAAGCTACCACTAGCATCATAGACACCCTGCACGTTGATGGAGTGCCAGCGGTGTCTGTTGCAGATGATGTGTATATTGTGATGAAGTGGCTGAGAGCCACATGAGATCAATCAATAGCAGCCAGCACATGTGGGAAGCAGGACCTGACGCAGAAATCCCTAGCTACCCTTTGCAATGTCAGCCCAGAGTCGGGCAAACACTGCGATGGGCTCTTCCATTGATCTAGGTAAGTACCTGATGCAGGCATTAGGACTGGGTTGTCTGGGAGATGCCCACAAGGTCACCAGAGGCCCTCTGAAATGACCCAGTAGCAAAACAAATGGAGAGCTGCTAGAATCTTGACAAAGGCTGGGATGGTGTGGGAGCAGCAGGTCATAGAGTCAAGATCCCGCTCCTGCTCCCAATCACCAATATGATATCGGGGAACAAATGGTGTCTTGCAATGACATCTTGGCTGGACACCCCAAAGAGGTTGATCCTTTGTTTGAAGATCCTCTGTACTCTCCTCCTCCTTCTCCTCAAATCCTGCGGTTGCATGACAAGGGCCAAACCAACAAACACATTCAGCGACATGTTGAAAGGTCTGAAAAGATTTGTTTGTTGCAACTCTGCTTTTGTGTGTGCAGCAAGGCTGGGCTTGGGTGTAGGCTGAGTAGTTTCAACTTGAGCGGGATAGGAGAATGGTAGGCATTGACACAGGTGTCTAAGTATGAAGGGTTACCTCCTCTGGACTGAGTGCGAATGATCCACCCCAAGTGGGAATAATCCGCCCCAATTGCGGATGATCTACCCGGAGTGCAGATGATCCGTCCCAAGTGCAGACATAAAGATACCTTTGTGAATACCAAAAAGCCATAAACTTAGACTTTTGGTCTCAGTTTAGTTTGTGAATTGGGCCTAATGATTGGTTGTACCCTGTACAAAAAACGTTTTGACAGGCACAGCATTGTACTTTTTAAATCAGATAGTCATTCCTTGTTTCCTAATCATAAACCTCAAACAATAATATTATGAACTACTCATGCATTCCAAAGAATGGCCCTTGCTTCTCCTCTCCCTTTTGATGAGCCAAGGTGGTTCCAGGCAGTATCATTCACTTGACATCCACTTCCCTCCACCATCAGGCTGGCACCATGTACCACTACCCTGTCAAGGGTTTGTATTGTCCTTGCCTCTAAGGATTGTTTTTGTGCAGGGAGTTGTCCCTTCCTGAACAAAACAAATTAGGGTGCTGTACCATGTGACGTGGCACCTTCATGTATCAAGGCTGCCTGCAGTGGCGTCCCAGGCAGTACTCTGTGGCAGCGCAGGGAGAGAACAGAAAGGCGACATCTTAATAAAGAAATGTTACATTCCTGACCTCGGCCTTTGATACAGCACAGCAAGTTGTCTTGCTGCCCTGCATGAAAATTTGATAACTCTTGGCCCTAGTCACTGGTGCACTCAGCACTGTACTGATAAACCACAGTGCATTATTATCACATCATGCCCAAACTCCTTTGGAACAAAGACAGTGGACACAAGTGCAAGCACCGTCTGATAATAAAAGTGCATTTATTTAAGTGAGTGACACACAGACTAACATTTAAAAACCTCTTGCATAAACATGGTACCACGCTCATAAATAAAATGTCCTTTTTGGCTGTGCCCCAGAGGGAACATGTGGCCACTGGCCACAATCACCACTGCAAATCATCACTGCAAAGATATATACCTATATATTAAATATATATATTAACATACACACATATATATATATATATATATATATATATATATATATATATATATATATATGTATATATATATAAACTACTTACACACATATTATACATATATGTTAATATCTATAGTATGTAATTTATATTTCAAGTAACTATAACTCATGTCCTAAGTTAACTATAACTTACGCCCTCATCATGCACAGTTTTCTCATTAATAATTTTAGTGCAAATGTTTCAGTGATATTATCACTGATGTCATAGAAGATGACATGAGCAATGTAATATCTGGGTAATCAGCAGTGAATGGCGAGAGCCCGAGTTATTGTCAACTTTGGACATGAGTTATAGTTACTTGAAATAACTATAAAGATAGAAGCTGAATTTATTTGTTTTTGTACACGTAAAATCTGAACCTAACTATAACGTCTCTGTAAACTTTATTTTTTAGTGAATTTCTAAGTTTATTTTAAATTATTTTTCCTAACTATAATGTCCCTGTAACCTTTGTTTTTTTCAGTTAATTTCTACTTTTTTTTTTACTGTTAAATAAAATGTCCATTGCAATGCACAGTGGGGGGGAGGGGGGAGTTGGGCCCAGGGCCTGGCCTGGCATTGTGCTGCCCCCATCCACGCTTGGTGCTCCTGCCCCCCTCCTCCTTGCCTCCTTGCCATCCATTGTCAATTCCATATCCCTGCTCCCTCATTACAGCCCTGTGTGGCCATTGTTCTATCACTGCCTACTTCCCACCTGCCCTGAACAGTTAGCTTGCTACTACATCCACCTCCTTCCTACCCTGTGATGTCCGGGCCCATGCACCAGCCCCCTCCCTCCTGCCCTGCATGGTCTGATGTAATTCCACTGCCCTCCATTTAGCTTGATATCCCTGTCCACTTCTCCTGCCCTTTGTTGCTCAATTCTATGCCCCATCACTGCTCTCCTGCTTAGCCTGTGCTTAGCTTGCTGTCCCTCCCCTCCTCCCCCCTGCCCTTCGATGTCTGTGTGCTTGCCCCTTCTCGCTCCTTTTTGCCCACCATGTTGCATGGACCTTCCACTGCCCCTCCTATCTCCACGTCGCTGCGTTGCCTTATTCTGCACTAAAAATGTGTTCCAGGGGCATTGCTGTGGGTTTTTCCCAAGCAACACCCATGGATTTTGATGCATTCCCAGATTTACCAGTCATTGTAAACCTAGAAATGAGTCAAAAGGCTACGCCAAGGAGAAATAACTTTATTTCTCCTAGTTTTTTCCTCTTCCTATGTGTGCTGCATCCTGCAGCACACCTTGAAGGGGAAAAACACCTCCATTGATTGTGTGCAGGAAGGTCTCCCTTTCAGATGACGCAGACACCTTTGCACCGTGGTGCAAGCATGTCTGCATTGGCGCATGGCAGCCAATTGGGCGCCAGCACAGTGGGAAAGGACAGGGATGTGCTGTATCTTATAGATACTGCGCATTCCTGCCCTCTCCTTTTGACGCAGGGCAGTATTGAAAGAATCCTTGCAGCACTGCCCTGCTCCAAAATATTGTAAATAAGTCCCAGAGACTTTTGAGAGAAAGAACACATGGCTATCAGAAGAGAAGTGGAAATATATATTTGCTGACCAAGGAAACAAGGTTGAAATGTCCTTAATTTAAACTAATGAAAAACGAACACAGCGCCAAGTTCTTCAAGGAGGGCCTGCAATTGTTGGAGATGCAACCCATGAGGCTGCAATAATGATCACAAGCTGTGGGCTTGTAAGATTGAGCTTGCTCAAATAATCTACTAGTGAATTCAATAAGATCGAGTTGGTCATCAGGGTTCAGCCACTCAAGAAGGGTATGAAACTATGGATCTTGCATCACATTAAAACAATGCATCATGGTAAAGTACCGAACACAGGCCTAAGATATTCAAAGATCAAACACAATTTACCTTCACATGAATGTAAAAAATCACTTATAAAATAACCATCAACATACTCTCTGCTAACCTCTCACAATCAAACAAAAGGTGGGACTTTAGTGGTAAAAGTGGTTGGGAAGCTGAGGAGGGGAAATGTTTAATAAACTTGTTGTTTCTACCAGCATCATACAGGCTGTGAGATTGGAGACGAGAATGACATCAAGGGGTATTTTGGCACAAGCATCTCTAAATAGATTCTGTCAACGGGTGAGGGTAAGTGTTGGCGAAGGGCAAAAGGTTGAATTATGGTGTAAGAACAGTGGCAGCTGGTGACATTATAAAGTAGTGGGGCATAAACATTTAGTGTGAGGGCCCTATGAGGAGCGAGCGTAGTAAACAAGCCCGACTGCTAGAAAGAGATCTTGGGGGGTGAATTTTGAAAAAAAGAGTTGGCAAATGATGCATTTTCAAGCAAATTTGGGAAAGCAAAAAGGTGAATGAGGCAATTGTGAAAGTGTAGTTATGACATCAATAACGAGATTTCATGATAATGACATAGGTAAAGCCTGAGGCCCGAGTTAATTACTGTCATGCTAGTCTCATTCTGAAATTGACATCACAATGCAATCATATACTACCAGTACAGTGGCAATGATTTGCATTTCAATAGAAAGTCCACGTTGAGCCTTAATTTTAATGTCAGAGGAGCCGTGCCAAAAACAGACTGAAGTTATCTGTATTGTTTTTAAACAGCATTCTAATATACTTTACGTGTATGCGCTGCAGTTTAGTGGCCCTTTAAATATAACCCATGAATATTACCAAAACTAACCTTCAGAATGCACAACTTTTCGACCTCTGAAGGTTGTGTGGGCTTGGTGCAGGCAGGAAGAGCCCGTTTTCTACATCAGCTTTAGTGATGAACTCACTGTAATATCTTATTATAAAATATGGTGACTGAAAACAGCGCCATCTGCTGGGTCAATTTTGAGTGAAACCGAAAGTAGGAAATTGTGAAAGGTGAAACCCTTCTTCCTCAGGCAGCCAAATCTTACAATCTCAGCATATGTGTGAAACATTAATGTATATCAAAGAAAAGGGTGTGTTCTGTATATCGACTTCCAATGATCCTTTAACCACCTTTAAACGTATGCACTAATGAGGGCTTGTAACTATATTGAAGAAAACTGCCTCACCGTCTCATTAACTGAGGACAGCAAACACATTCCTGGAAATGTAAAGACTAGAGTGTGAACGTTTTCTTTATTTTATTTTTTAAGTTGTTTACATAGTTTACAATGTTATCGCCAAATCCTGATTTTAATCCCAATGTGTCTGAAAAGGCAAAACGATTTCAATTCGTACTATCTATGCACATGCATGCACTCTTACAATTTTTAGGGCTGACTACAGAAATACCAGTGCTTAATTTCAAACCGGAGTTCAAATCAAATTTGAGCCGGTGGTTTCCAGTGCGGGGCACCAGGACTTACTTTTGAGGGTCGGCACTTATTTTTCCCAATTCAAGCATTTACTGCGAGCAAGCGACACATATTAAAAAGACTGAGGAAGAGAAAAAAAGCATCACAAAGAGAGAAAGCAGAAAGCTGCAAGAGTGAGCGGAAGGGGCAGGGTGTGGCTGTAAATGGATTAAAGAGGCCCTTGATGGCTTTAGGATTACCCTGCTTTAGTATTCTGTGCTCGCACATTTAATTGCAGAGAGCTTTGGGCACTGGGACATTTTGATTTACAAATTAAGTACTGAGAAATACTTAACACACCACATCTGATCTAACCTAGCATATCGCCTATCTTGCCTCATTGCTCCCCAACCACACCAACCAGCCAATCCATACATTATGCGTAGCTGTCACCCATTAGCAAAAATAGATGGCCATCAACCGAATGGGCTGCAGCCTTTTATGTATCTGGAGGTGTGACCTGGCTGTTAGGGAAAAGAGGTGCTGGCCAATGCAATGTGCACTAGTGTAACCCCTCCAGATGTTAAAGGTGGTAATTTGGCCATGGTATTTCAGACTCTTACCATCTGTTTCAGTGAAGTCCGCTTCCCCGTCCTTGCGGTTGTTCTGATGCGAGCTGAGCTGGTGATGGTCGTGACAAGTACTGTGGGGACACACTTTGGGGGTCATTACCATATTGGCGGTAATAGTCGCTTACCGCTGTGCAGAAGACCGCCCAACACACCCCCGCGGCCGTGGAATTCCGCCACAGCCATTATGACCCACAGCTCGGAATCCGCCAAAATCTAGACACCCACACAAGTCCGCCACACCAAAGGTCAGTGATAAAATGGCGATAACAAAGCCTCCACCGTCACGCAAACAGGAATACGCCCACACTATCACGACCCACGAATCCACGCGGCGGTCTTTCAGCAGCGGTATTCCATTGGCGGTACACACCGCTGCGCTCAAAATACACACACATATACAAAACACTACCACATTGGACAAATCGAAATACACACACCTGATACACATACACACACCACTCCCACACACCCAATACACTATAAAACACACACCCACATCACCCACAAACCCCTACGACAACAATTGCGACAGAAGGCCAGAGAGAGACACAACCAGAAAGAACAATAGCATCCACAGGCACTCAACACCATCACTCACACAACATCCACGCACCTCACACAACACACCTCTAAATATCACCCCACACATCACAACACACACCACCCCACACATCACCCACACCACCCCATGGCACCGCAAAGACACCCCAGGTTTTCTGAGGAGGCGCTCAGGGTCATGGTGGAGGAAATCATCCGGGTAGAGCCACAGCTATTCGGATCACAGGTGCAGCACACCACCATAGCTAGGAAGATGGAGCTATGGCGCAGAATCGTGGACAGGGTTAACGCAGTGGGACAGCACCCAGGAACACGGGATAACATCAGGAAGAGGTGGAACGACCTACAGGGGAAGGTCCGTTCCGTGGTCTCAAGACACCAGATTGCGGTTCAGAGGACTGGCGGTGGACCCCCACCTCCTCCCCCAGAACTGACAACATGGGAGGAGCAGGTCTTGGCTATACTGCATCCTGAGGGCCTCGCAGGAGTAGCTGGAGGAATGGACTCTGGTAAGTCAAACCTTTAACTACTTCATCCCCCACCCTACCTGCATGCTATCACATACCCCCACCCTCGCCCTCACGCTCATCACTCCAACTCCTCACACATGTCCCACTATCACAAACCATACATCCCAAACCAAAGCCCTGCATGTAACACCAAAGCATGGACACCCATCACCAAAGCATGGCCACTGCACATACCCATACACCCCCCTAAACCATTATCACAGAAGGTCCCACACAAGAATGGAAGCACTGGGGTACAGGGTGACCCACCCATTGCACACCATGGCACACACAGATGCAATAATCATGCCTTACACCCCTGCAGGACCCATACCCAACGTCACCGGACAGGAGGATCCAGACATGTCCACTCCACCCACAGAAGAGGCCCACAGTGATGACAGCAGCTCTGTCCAACTGGATCTAGATGATCAGCCCGGCCCATCTGGGACCTCGGGACAGTCGGTTCCCCTCACACTGGCACAGGCCACTACAGAGCTTCCCCCTCTGGAAACACCAGCACAGCACCCCCCCAGCGTGCCCATACCTTTGTCCCCAGGGCACGTCAAGCAGCAGTGTGTCCACCACTACAGGGAACCCAGGCTAACCCACCTCCACTATTTGGCACTTAAATAAACACCCTTAAATCACAAAACAATCTGGAGTCAGTCTGTGCTTTTGAAAATGTGTATTAGCAATATGCTATATCCAATGTAATGTCAACATACCTGTGTCACACAGCTCTAGTCCATGCGGAAACAAAGCAGAGGTCACACAGTGGGACCCACATCTGTGAATTCGAAAGGGAAAGTGACAACTGAGTGTCCATCTTCTGCTTCCTCGCCTTCACTGTCCACAGGCTCCACAGCTGCCACAACACCTCCATCTGGACCATCCTCCTGCAGAAAAGGCACCTGTCGTCGCAAAGCCAAGTTTGTAAAGCATACAGCAGGCCACGATGATCTGGCACACCTTAGTTGGTGAGTAGAATAGGGAACCACCTGTCATATGGAGGCACCGGAACCTGGCCTTCAGGAGGCCGAAGGTTCTCTCTATAATCCTCCTAGTCCGCCCATGGGCCTCATTGTAGCGTTCCTCTGCCCTTGTCCTGGGATTCCTCACTGGGGTCAGTAGCCATGAAAGGTTGGGGTAACCAGAGTCACCTGCAAATGGCAAGGGACAATTGTTAGACACACACTAACTCTTAGGGACATCCGCATACCCAGACACCTAGTCACACTGTATTGGGTCCATGTCCTCACCTAATAGCCACACACTGTGCCTCTGGAGTTGCCCCATCACATAAGGGATGCTGCTATTTCGCAGAATGTAAGCGTCATGCACTGAGCCAGAAAATTTGGCATTTACATGGAGATGTACTGGACGGCCAAACACACCATCTGCACATTCATAGAATGGTAACTCTTCCGGTTTCTGTACACCTGTTCACTCCTGCGTGGAGGTACCAAGGCCACATGTGTCCCATCGATGGCACCTATGATGTTGGGGATATGTCCCAGGGCATAGAAGTCATCTTTCACTGTAGGCAAATCCTCCACCTGAGGGAAAACGATGTAGCTGCGCATGTGTTTCAGCAGGGCAGACAACACTCTGGACAACACGTTGGAGAACATAGGCTGGGACATCCCTGATGCTATGGCCACTGTTGTTTGAAAATACCCACTTGCTAGGAAATGGAGTACTGACAGCACCTGCACTAGAGGGGGGATTCCTGTGGGATGGCGGATAGCTGACATTAGGTCTGGCTCCAAGTGGGCACACAGTTCCAGAATTGTGGTACGATCAAGTCTGTAGGTGATAATTACATGTCGCTCCTCCATTGTCGACAGGTCCACCAGCGGTCTGTACACCGGAGGATGCCACCATCTCCTCACCTGCCCCAGCGGACGTGCTTTATGGAGGAGACCAGTGAGCAGAGAGTCAACCAACACTGAGGTGGGTAAACACAACTTTATGGGAAAATGTTTGAAAATCGACTTATGGCTGTATTAGTGTTTAAGCAAGGCGTAGATATGTGTGACACAGTCAAAATTAATGCCATGTGGCCCCCTGAAATGGTGGCTGCCTGACCTGTAATGTGGGACAAGGGGATATGAGGTAACTGCGCTGGCGTTGTACAACATCGCGGTAGGCGGTCAAAGACCGCTGCACAATCCTGCATTGGTTAACATTGGACCCTATGACGATGTATGCCAGTGGTGACGGTACGCACTTGATAGCTGATCTTCGACAGGAGAGGACCTACACTGCAAGTGCTGCTGTGACCTCAGTCTGGAAGAGACAATGGCTCGTGTGTCTGGGGAAAGGGCCCCTGCCTTCAGCAAGGAGGAGTTGGAGAAACTACTGGATGGGGTCCTCCCCCAGTACACGCTACTCTACGGTCCTCCAGACAAACAGGTGAGTACACTGTGAGCATGCTGTATGGGCAATGCCTGTTTGGAGTGGTGTTGATGAAAGATGGGGGGGGAGAATGAGGCGTGCATGATACGACAGTGAGTGCATGTGCGTCATGGCAAGGGTAGGGATGTGGCCCAATGACTGTGACGGTGCGGACGGTTCTATCTTCTCCTTTTCCCCTGTACTATTCATGTAGGTCAGCGCCCACCAGAAGAAGGATATTTGGTATGCCATCGCCAAGGAAGTCCGGACCCAGGGGGTCCACCACAGACGGAGCACCCACTGTCGGAAAAGATGGGAGGACATTCGCCGCTGGAGCAAGAAGACGGTGGAGGCCCAGCTGGGGATGGCCTCCCAACGTGGGAGGGGTGCCTGTCGCACCATGACCCCCCTGATGTTCCGGATCCTGGCGGTGGCGTATCTGGAGTTGGATGGGTGCTTGAGGGCATCACAGCAGCCACAAGGGGGTGAGTACACTCTCATTCTGCTGATTCAGCACGCATTGTAGGTGTCTGGGTGGGGGAGGTGAGCTGTGGGTTCCCCTAGGCCAGGGCGAGTTTAGTAGGCAAGGTCCCTTCTTAAGACAGGCCCTGTGGCACCCCGCCCCACCTGTGTTCAGAACCAACTACACCTAGTCAGGCTCCTGTGACTTCCATGTGTGCAGCAATCGGGCATAGGCCTTGTACCCATGTCCCTGTGATGAATTAGGGAACTCTAAGTGCATGGCGTAGTGCAGGGGGCTTCTGTGTCTGTAGTGTCCGCCAACGGTAGCGGTATTGGATGCACTCAACATGTCTTTCTTCTGTCTTTCCCCCCCTTTTTGTGGTCTCCCTGTTCTTGTGTGCATTAGCATCATCAGGCGGATTAGCAGTGCCACCGGAGAAGGAGGGAGCTGCATCCCACATGGCCCTGGAGGGCGACACAACGGAGTCAGAAGCCACCAGTGGGAAGGAGGGCGAGGGGAGCTCCACTGCGGGGACAGGAGCTGAGACTAGCGACACCGACTCATCCTCTGATGAGAGCTCCCTTGCGGTGGCGGGCCCCTCTGTGCCCCTGCATCTACAGGTACAGCCGCCACCCCCCCTACCAGCACCGCCCTCCCAGCAGCCTCTCAGCGTGTGCCCCGTGGCCGCTCACCCAGGAGGGTGGGCATCTCCTTCGCCCCAGGCATCTCAGCCCCTGCCCCAGTCAGCCCTGCTGCCCTCAGTGAGGAGGCCATTGACCTCCTCAGGTCCCTCACTGTTGGGCAGTCTACCATTTTGAATGCCATCCAGGGTGTAGAGAGGCAGTTGCAACAGACCATTGCATACCTGGAGGGCATTCATTCTGGTCAGGCAGCCCAACAGCGACCTTTTCAGACTCTGGCCTCAGCACTGATGGCAGCCATTGTCCCTGTCTCTAGCCTCCCCCCTCCAACTTCCTCCACCCAGATCCAAACCCCTGTACCTCAGCCTATCCCAAGCACACCATCAGACCAGGATGCACACACCTCAACACACAAGGGAAGCTCAGGCAAACATAAGCACCACACATCCCACAGGCACTCACGCAACCATCATACACATGCAGACATACCAGCAGCCACTGCCTCCACTGTGTCCCCCTCCTCCTCGTCTCCCTCCTCCCTCCCAGTCTCGTCTCCACTCACACCTGCATGCACTACATCGTCAGCCACTACCTCCATCACCAGCTCACCCACCACCACACCCCGCTCACGTGCACTCACCACCCCCACTACCATTCACACATCCCCTGTGTCCTCTCCCAGTGTTTCTGTGAGCCCACCTCCCAAGGTACACAAACGCAGCCACACACCCACCCAACAGCCATCCACCTCACGACAGCCTCCAGCCCATGCACCTTCACCCAAAGTCACCAAATGTACACCTCCTACAACCACTACCTCTTCCTCCACTTCCAAACCCCCTCCATCTACCCGTCCCAGTGTGTCCAAACAACTTATCCTGTCCAACCTTGACCTCTTCCCCTCACCTCCCCCACCCCTTCAATCTCCTAGGGCCCCCTTTCTAGGTCCCAACCCAGCGGGTGCGCCAGGCAGCAGGGCAGCCAGTGTGCCAAGGAGCCAGACCACGGACAGTCCCCCACCTCAAAAGCACAAAAAGTTGGCCAGTGCCTGGCGGGAGAGAGGGAAAACATCTTCCACCAAAGTCTCTCCCAGGGGTACATTTGGGAGTGTGAAGACAGCTGCGCCACCATCCAAGGTGGGGAAGGGGCACAGTAAAACAAGCAAGTCTGCGAAAACCTGCACGGCGGACAAGACTGCCACCAGCACCGCTGAACAGGACACCGCCGCAACAAGCACCGCTGAACAGGACACCGCCGCCACCAGCACCGCTGAACAGGACATGCCGCAACAAGCACCGCTGCCAAGGACACCGCCGCCACCAGCACCGCTGAACAGGACACCGCCGCCACCAGCACCGCTGAACAGGACACTGCCGTAACAAGCACCACAGGCCAGTGAGTGCCACAGCTTCCGACGCTACTGAGGCTGCCACGAGCAGGATGAAGCACTCTGGGCACAAAGCCCCATACAGAAACAGTGGAGATTTACATCCACTACCTCTGTCCTTGGCAGGATGAAGCACTCTTGGCACAAAGCCCCCTCCAGAACCAGTGGAGTATCACATCCACTACCTCTGTCCTTGGCAGGATGAAGTACTCTGGGCACAAAGCCCCCTCCAGAACCAGTGGAGATTTACATCCACTACCTCTGTCCTTGGCAGGATGAAGCACTCTGGGCACAAGGCCCCCTCCAGAACCAGTGGAGATTGACATCCACTTGAGAGTCTGTGGCTTTGCACTCCCCAGGATAATGCAGTGGGCAAACCACCCACTGGAGAGACTTCAGAAACTGTGGCTTTGCACTCCTCAGGATAAAGCAGTGGGCAAACCACCCACTGGAGAGACTTGAGAAACTGTGGCTTTGCACTCTCCAGGATAAAGCAGTGGGCAAACCACCCACTGGAGAGACTTGAGAGACTGTGGCTTTGCACTCCCCAGGATAAAGCAGTGGGCAAACCACCCACTGGAGAGACTTGAGAGACTGTGGCTTTGCACTCCCCAGGATACAGCAGTGGGCAAACCACCCCTGGAGAGAGACTGTGGCTTTGCACTCCCCAGGATAAAGCAGTGGGCAACCCACCCACTTGAGAGACTTGAGAGACTGTGACTTTGCACTCCCCAGGATACAGCAGTGGGCATGGAGCCCCCTCGTGGATCTGGCGTTGTGCACTCATCCGGCTGAGGTGCCCCCCCTTCCCTTCCCCCTGAGGTGCCTGTTGTATTTCTATCTGATGCCCCAGCAGTGTTCTCTCCGTTTTGATCGGGTATTGAGTGTGGGCCTCGCCCATGCATTTTGGGCCCAGTGGTCCACGGACTATGATGGTGGAATACCTTGGACTTGTATTCTTGGTGTATATATTTGTTTCTAGTGTAAATATATACATATATATATATATTTGATTACTGTATTTGAATTGATTACAAACATTCCACTCATTTCCTTTTGTCCTTGCATTCTTCCAGGGGGGATTGGGGGTTGTTAATGTAATGTATCAACATGTACTTGTGTGTGTGTTGTAGTGGGTGAGGGTGGGGGTGGGAGTGTTGCGTGTTGCGTGTGTGTGTCACTCTTTTTTCCCCCCACCCTCCCCTGTGTCGTAGGTGCAGTACTCACCATGGTCTTCGCCGCCGTCTTTGTTGTTCCTGGTAGAGAAGCAGGAAGATAAAGGCTGGGAGTATCTGGAGGTTGGGTTCCATGGCATCCTGATTCCTCGTGGGGTGTGTAGAGGTGAGCGTTTTCCCTTCCAAGTCCTGTTACCGCCGTGTTTTTGTTCGCGGTGAATACGCCCCGGAAAAGTTGGCGGATTGGACTGTTGTAATACAGTGGGCGGAACAAGGTTCCGCCTGTCTGTTGGCGGTTACCGCCGCGGTGTTTGTTTGTACCGCCTTGGCGGTCGGAGTCTTAAAGTGGCTGTCTATGTTGGCGGTTTCCGCCACGGTCGTGATTCCAATTTTTTTACCGCCGGCCTGTTGGTGGTTTTATCGCCGCTTTAACACCGACTGCCAAGGTTGAAATGACCACCTTTGCGTCTGTGCGAATGCTGTGCCCTGGTTCTGTGTTTCCTCGGATGCTTCAAAAAGATTTGTAGGTGTGTAAGAAAGAGATCAGAAAAAGTGAAATTAAATGGGCTAAGGGTGTTAGGACAAGGTTCGAGGATATTTTTGGTATAATGAAGATTAAGCTGGTCCCAGAGAATTTATATTTGGAGGTCTTAAACAAGGATCTCAAGGTACTTGGTAAGGAATTGTCTGGAGAATACAACTGGCAATTCTTAGGAGACAGAACCTCTGTCCAATTTATGCTCAATTCTTGGCAAAATGAAAAATGGTTCCCCTACTTGGACTTGTTACCAAACCGAAGGCTTAGATAGGAATGACTAAGGATGAGGGTCTGCATCAACCCTTGTTACTGTACTACCAAGATAAAATTGGCAATGATGGATCCTGTCGGCAAATGCACTTGTGGTCTGAAAACAAAATGTGATAATTTGCATAATGTAATGGATTGCTTAAAAGTCCTGCACCTCCGGCAAACTATTTTATGTCACATTTTTATAAAGTACAGCATTAGGCATTGTGCGCAAGCTGCAGTATTTTTAAGAGATATGCGATTTTTGGATGCAGCATGTGCCATAGGTCGTTTTATGATTGCTGTTAAAAAGATTTTTAGGTGTACATAAAGGCAGTTCTTCTTTTTTATGTTATTTTTAAGAAGATGTAGTCATTTTTAGTAAGGTGAGGGGAATAAAAACATAAACAGTGTATAGTTAGCTTGATGATTTTAAATGGGATTTTAAAATTTACACCGTGTATTTTATTACTGCATGTTATTTATGTGAATGTTGTAAATTGTAATTCGTTTTTATGTTGTTTAACCCCTTAGCTGCTGGGCCACCCCCCCTCAGGGCTGAGCCGTTTTTTGGCCATTTGGGGTAGTTCGCGCTTAGACTTTCATAACTTTTTGTCCACATAAGCTATCCACACCAAATTCGTGTCCTTCATTTCCAACATGCTAGGGATTCTAAAGGTACCCAGAGTTTGTGGGTTCCCCTGGAGGAGACCAAGAAATTAGCCAAAATACAGCAAAAACTTTGTTTCATTCAGAAAAAAATTAAAAAAGGGCTGCAGAAGAAAGCATGTGGTTTGTTTCCTGAAAATGGCAGCAACAAAGGGTTTGTAGTGTTAAAATCACCATCTTACCAGCTTCCAGGAACAGGCAGACTTGAATCAGAAAACCACATTTTTCAACACAATTTTGGCATTTTACTTGGATATATCCCATTTTTACTCTTTATTGTGCTTTTAGCCTCCTTCGAGTTAGTGACAGAAATGGGTATGAAAACCAATGCTGGATCCAGGATAGCTAAACACTTCTGAAAAGTAGACAAAATTCTGAATTCAGCACAGGTCATTTGTGTAGATCCTACAAGGCTTTCATACAGAAAATAACAGCTGAAATTAAACAATATTGAAATTGAGGTGAAAAAAACTGTAATTTGTCTCCACATTTTACTCAGTAACTTTTTCCTGTGATGTCATATTTTCAAAAGTAATATACCGTTACGTCTGCTGGACTCTTCTGGTTGCAGGGAAATATAGGGCTTGTAGGTTCATCAAGAAGCCTAGGTACCCAGAGCCATAAAGGAGCTGCACCTTGCAATGGGCTTTCATTGTATACCGGGTGTACAGAAATGTATTTGGTGAAATATAAAGAGTGAAAAATAGCTATCAAGGAAACCTTTGTATTTCCAAAATGGACACAAGATAAGGTGTTGAGAAGCAGTGGTTATTTGCACAACTCTGAATTCTGGGGTTCCCATACTAGCATGTCAGGGCATTTCTCAACTAGACGTCTTTTTTACACACTGTCTTACATATGGAAGGAAAAAAATGTAGAGAAAGACAAGAGGTAATAATACTTGTTCTACTATTCTGAGTTCCTCCAAGTCTTCAGAAAAAAATGGTACCTCACTTGAGTGGGTAGGCCTAATGCCCGTGACAGGAAACTCAATATGGACACATCACATTTTTACATTGAAAACTGAGGGGCATATTTATACTCCGTCTGCGCCGAATGTGCGTCAAAACTTTTGATGCACATTCAGCGCAAACCTTGCCCCGTATTTAAACTTTGACGCCCGCGGACGTCAAAATTCCGCTGTGTGCGTAATTTTTTTGATGCGGCAACCTGCCTTGCGTTAATGATATGCAAGGTGGGCGTTCCCGTCCAAAAAATGACATAAACGGCCGTGTGTCGTATTTATGCTTTTGGGCAAAAATTACGCACGGCCGGGAGGCGGAGCCTGAAAATGACGCACAGCCAGATTTGCATCAAAATACAACGCCTGGGTCAGGGCAGGTGTTAAAATGGGGCACACACACCTGTATTTAATCAGAACACACAGAAGCAACAGCAGAGCCACAGAGCAGCAAAAGGGAGACATGGAGGTGATTCTTATCCAGCGTGCACGCAGACGTAGAGCCCAGCAGCTACAACAGCAGCTACCACAACACCAGCAGGGACCCCAAAGGCAGCGCAGAAGGCAGGAGAGGACATTCTGCCCCAGAACAACCCTTCATGGCCTCAGGGAACACAACATCATCCAGAGGTACAAGTTGAACTGGTAGGCCATTCAGCAGCTGCTGCGCAACATTGAGCCGCAGTTGGCACCCACTTTGCTGACACCCCGCACCATCCCAACAGAAACCAAGCTGCTTGCCGTACTTCACATGCTGGCAAGTGGCTCTTTTCAAACAACTGGTGCCCTGGTTGCCGGAATATCACAGCCATCATTCTCTGCCTTTTTGCCCAAAGTACTGGATGCCATCATTGGACTCACACCCTGCCACATCTGCTTCCGTAACACACTGCAGAAGCAGCAGGAAACAAAACAGGGATTCTACCTCATTAGTGGCTTCCCACTCGTCCTTGGTACAATCGACTGCACACATGTACACCTTGTGCCACCTGCTGCAACTGAACCCCTCTACCGCAACAGGAAGCACACACATTCCATC
This sequence comes from Pleurodeles waltl, assembly GCF_031143425.1. Taxonomy (NCBI): domain Eukaryota; kingdom Metazoa; phylum Chordata; class Amphibia; order Caudata; family Salamandridae; genus Pleurodeles; species Pleurodeles waltl. Next base: position 696,717,797 of record NC_090442.1, on the reverse strand, counting down.
AATGTGCAGGCCATTGTCGATCACCAAGGATTGATCACCAACATCGTGGCTAAATTTCCTGGGAGTGTCCATGACTCATTCATCTTCCGTCACAGCACCATCAACCAACACTTCCAGGATGGACGGTATGGCAATGGACTACTTGTTGGTAAGTACAGAAACCTACTTATATACACACTGCACACACAGCAACCCTATAGGACACACAACACATTCTCCACAACAGTAACATGTCGACAGGAACACACTGAGGTTGTGACAACGCTAGGCATGTTTCTTAGGTCACCATTGAACCTATCACACATCTTAAATTAGTGTACAGTCTAATGTTAAGACGTCAAAGATCACAACGTTTGGAGTAGGTTGCCTAAATGTCACCATGCAAATTGTAAGTGTCTCAATGACGTTTACATTAATCCATTGCATAATTCTAAAGGTATGTGATGTCCAGGGTACATTGTTATGAACGTGTTAACAACACTGTGAAAATGAATCTGTGTATGGAACTATCATCTCACCCCCCGTGAAGACACAGGGACACCTGTATCACAAGTCACAATGCTAGGGAGGGCACACTGTACTGCAAATCCCAAAACATACTGCTGACAACTGGTTAGCAGCCAAACACTCATTCAGCCAAGGAAACAACACAATGCAGATGGTACATCCTGCAAACCTAGGAAGGAACACAATAATACAAAAGAGTCACAGACAACACAAGACACCTACTGCCATGAAAGGTGATTTCAATAGGGCTAGCTACATCAACATGATCCCATTCATTTTCTCTTGCAGCTGATCAGGGGTATGGCATCCAGCCATGGATAATGACACCTATTGGCAACCCGAGTACTGCAGCATAGCGTGCCTGCAATGACGCATATAGGAGGACACGCACCATAGTCGAGAGGACCTTCGGCATCCTCAAGTCAAGGTTCCGGTGCCTCTACATCAATGGTGGTAGCCTCCTATATTCCCGGGAGATGATCTGTAAGATCATCCTAACATGTGCTATTCTGCACAACATTTGCATAAAAAGGAACATTCCCCTCCTGGAACCCGAGCCACACATGCCTGAAGAGGAGGAAGAGGAGGATGGTGGCCTGCAACAAGAGGGGGAACAACAGAACACGGTCGCTGGTTTACGCAGGCGGCAACATATCGTGAACAATTTCTTTTAAATATAATCACCATCACCACTTCATGAACTAATTTAAATAAACACCTATAATAATCACCATATCATCGTTTGGCTATTCATTTTTGCACACCTTCATCTCTAACTATCAGAATAAGAGTGTTGCCTCATGGAACATTGCTGATATACCGATTAGGACACTGAAAATCCCAGAGCAAATGTGATGCGTATCATACAATGGTCACATACACACACACTGTAAATGACATATATCCTATACATTTCATCTTTGAAGGGCAATAGCAGAGGACCACGCCTATTTCACACATACATGTTGAAATCATGGTTCATCGCAGCATATGGCTCCCAACTAAAACACCATCACTCAATAAGGGGAAAACAAGCCTCATACATGAGGCAGTGGATGTACTTTTGCATCAGTAACAGGAATGTCTGACCAGACCCTTGACAGCAGTAAATCCAACTGCATCCAATATATGCAAGGACTATCTGTGACCAGAGTTCCATAGAAGCAGTACATAGACAGCACAAGTGCCACACATATGACAAGCATTGCGCACATGACATTCCATGTACATGTCAGCCCATTTCCTAATTCCTGACACACCCATGCACCTGGTCACAACCCACCTCTCTGAAGAGGTCCCTGGAATAGTAAGATGTGTACCCTGATATTCCCTCCTCTACACACACAGCTTGTCAATAGCAATCCAGTGTGCTACACCCTTTCCTATGGTATACCATTGTCATAGAACATCTGACTGCATGGACATCAGGTCAATGAATACACTGGCTTCTAGTTTCCAAGCCCTGTTAGCACCTGTAGATTGCTTCCCGTCTGAAAATGTCTGTTGGCCATTAGACTTCAAATCCCACCTACAGGACTTGTGAGAAACAGATGCAGCCCACACCTGTGATCACCTCCATGCACACCACCCATTCCAACAAGCACTGCCCCTGCTGATGCCTGGAACAGCATAGGAGTTGCCATTTTGTCAAGTACACCGTTAAGCATTGATACTAATTAAGCCGTGTAACACAGCCCTTGGGTTCATTTGTCCCATTCAAAAACACAGGACATACACAGTTTGACATGTCAACTGTCTAGCTCATCCTCCAAACAGTCTTAGTAAGACCACTGATTATGTAACTTGTCAAATTGCTGGATCCTGATTCACCCTGCATTCTGTCAGCCTGACTGGCATCTGTCTGTGCGTCACACTAAAGTATCCCTATGTCTACATATGTACCACACTTGTGTTAGCAAACCTCTCCTTCATCAGAGGGTATTTGGGCATGTGCTTCTTCAATGCATACCCAAATACATTCTATAGCATCATCTGCCTTTTAACTGTACCATATGAGATAAATCCTCTGTGAAAACCAAAATTCATGGCCCATCCCTTGTCTGGGTCTCATTTATGCATGAACGACAAAGTGTGACAGTGTCCCAGGGCCGCATGCAGGGATTGGGTACGGGGCCTTCAGCAGAACCAGCAACCTCTGGTAATGTCCATGAAAAATTCACACATGTCAGGACCCTGACAGGTCACACTCAGAAGTACATTGCTCACAACATATTGATGGGCCGTGTGTGGTGAATAGCTGCGAGAATAATCAGCATAGAGGCTATGATGTTCCCAGATGCAGTGGGAATTGCAGAGGCTAACCTGTGTACAAATGTTGTAATGACACCTGCCGGAACATGACACCTGAGACATTATCTCACTCAGCACACCAAGGTTGCCCTGTTGACTGTCTCATTACACGTCTTTAGTGACAGGGTGGGACCATCCCCATGTAGGTTCTTATGTCCACATCCACTTTACTCACATTGATCAACAAAGGATACTCAGTAGATACAGGAATAGCTGCCACTGACTCATGATGAGTCCTGGACCTAACTGTGACAAATTACAACCCAAAAAATATACAGGCTCAAGATTGGACCACACACATGAACAAGACACCTAAGTGCAATTGATCACTGGAAAAATGTGGACACGTGCTGCCTCGTCTGCTGGTCCACCACAGCCACTTGAGAGTTGTGGCTCAGTTATATGACATCAACTGTGGTGTCATCATACATTTGTGGTTCACCTTTGTCTGTCTGGACAAACAACATGGTACCCACTTCCTCAATGCATGTGTATGACTCATTGTGGGATTCACCAACCAGTGCCTAGGAAGCTGTTACCAAAAATCTAGGACATAGGATGTTGAAAATGTGGACCATTGACATGAACAAGCGTCTGCAATCTATCTGGTGCATGCTTTGTCATATGTGGTGTCTACGTTACCCTAAATCTTGGAAGTGCACATAACGGATGTTGCTACATGTATGACTAACACATGTCCTCTCTCATTTCCACAATGACTTGCATCTAAGGTTTGGACACATGGACTTCACATTCATACAAGCATATGTGCAATAATGAATCATGTGATGCACACACACTTGGTCAACAAATACATTAGTTGCCACAGCACACACATTGAGCCAAAGGCATTTAGGTATTGTACATATGTGTGTCACATTGCTATCCTCTCCTGATGCCAAACATGCCCAATTTGTGCAATACATATATGTAGGCCACACATATGGCCATCTAGTGCGTCAGCCAACCGTCAAAATACTGTGAAGGAAGTAGCGGGTCATGGTTCGCTGCAATATGATGTCACACATGTGAACATACACCATCAACACCATAGTGGGTGCCATCAGCCTATCTCTGATGTGTCCCAAATGTAACATAACATAAAAACAGAAAAAATGCCCAAAACCAGTTCATGCACTGAAATTTTGACGTTGCTAGTGTTATGCGTCATTTTTTGTACACCAATACAGAATTTGCATCATTTTTTTTGACGCACAGGAGTGAAAATTAGGCCGCATCCAGATAATTGTATAGGCTATTTACTATTATTTGGATGCAGGCTAATTTTCACTCCTATGCGTCGAAAATTATGACGCACAAACTGTATGCGTGAAAAAAATATGACGCATAACGCGAAAAAGGGCGGACATTTGATTCAGGGAGTGATGTAATAGGATATCCTGTTTACAGATCATGTACAGTGGGTGTACTTTCACTTTCACTTTGAGGTCTGTGATTCTTCTAGACTGTGTGGCTGTGTTGAGAGTGGTGTCCATTGATTTTGTGCTTTTGTGTCCTGTGTGCTGTCTCTATTGTCAATTTGTGAAATAAATATTGTTGGTATATACTGTCCTACTGTGTTTTGTGTACATTTGTCCAGTTTTCTAGTGTTTTTGTTGTTTGTAGTAGTCTGTTGTGGGTAGTAGTAGTTTGGGGATAGTTGGGCTCTTTTAGTGGTTAAGTTTACTTTTCTTCTGTATTTGTACCCCTACTTTCCCCTTTTTCCCCTTTCTATTTCTTTAACCCCTATTCCCTTTCTCATTTGTACAATGTCTGGTAGGCCACATCTTGGCAGGATGGGTGAAGAGGAGTTGGGGGGCTTCATATGGCTTGTGTGCCATTTCTTGCCACTTATGATCGAGGCAGGGGGCAGGGTGAAATGTGCTGCATCACCTGCAGCGTGTGTATGCCAGCCAGAGGAGTGACCACCAGCTGAAGCACCGGTGGGCTGACCTCATCACCAGGGAGCAGGATCTCTTAGACCACCTGGGAATCGTGATTGGTGGCACTGTTGGTGAGTACTAATCATGTAAATGTGCACGATTGAATGCTCTTTAGTGACATCAGATGATTTGTACAATATCTGCCAGCTAAGTTGCTGACTGTGTGTAATGTTGGGGAAACATACAGGGTAATTGATGCACTATGGGAAGGATCACAATTGCTAGCTGTCAGGTAGCACGTGCTCTGCAAACTTACAGGATACTTTTCCGTTAAGTAAATTGGTGCTGCCTTTGTGTCAGACAACCAAACAAAATAGGAGCCAATGATGTCTATATAGGCCACATTTGCCAGAGAAGTAAAGATGTACCAACATATTGGCTAACTTTGTTGACGCAATAGCTAGACTGACTTTAGAATCACTACATGATGCAGAAAATGAGTGCTGGCTTCACGTCAATTGATGATAGCAAAGTGGCCCAGACATATGTCTCATGTGAGTCTGGTGAGTGTGGAAGGAAAGCATTCACGGAAGTTCTATGAATGTTAGGGATTATTGTGGTCCTTCATCTTTTTGGATACATGTCAGATCTGGATTTGAAAACATCGTGAAAAGGTGTAAGGTGCCCTCAGCTAACATCTTAGAATGTTTTTTGGAGTTAGTTGTGCCACATTCCAATTAGGGATGGCAGTCCAAAGGTATGCACATGGGTTCACATTTCCATGGTTGGTGCAAATCACCATAGCTGGGCCACATCAAATGAAGAAACTGTAACAACATGAGGGCTTACAAAAGTCCCTGTCCCTCTGTACATTGTACCTTTGTGTAATAAATGTGTCATGGCCACATAGGCTGTTTGACTGGTAATGCAGTCCTCAAGTAACCAGGCTTTGGATGTCTTTCTTTGATGCACATGATGAGACGATTACACTCCATATTTTTTTCTGGTCACTAATGACGGGGCTTGTTTGCCACCACATGATAGTTAGGGCGACTGCATGTGTGCAGATATGAGTGTAACTGTCACAGGAGACCCATGCTATGTACAAGTTGGCTGTGATATATCAGATGCAGTATCATCATGTCTGAATGGCTGCCATTTCCTTATTCAGCCTACATATTGTATATGTCTTTGAAATTGTTGGTCAGTGCACAGATTTTGAGCAAATTTTTTCCTTCCATGCCTTACAGGTGGACTAGCACCCTACACTGTGGGAGAGGTGGCTACATTTGAGGACCCCGACCACTCCAGTAAGTGTTGATATGTCTGTTATGTGTTGTGCTTGCTGGTTATGTGTGATGGACTCCTGTGTGTTGAACGCATAGCAAGGTGTGATGCGTTGGGCAATCATTTGTTGGGCAATCATTTGTCTTGTTCCATGAGTGGGATTTAAGTTTCTCACCATTTTTTAGTTGGCCAATGCGTATCCTATTGTATTATCTAGGGATTGTAGGCCATTCCTGTAGGCACCACAGTGAGTACTGGGGTGAGTCATGTGGATGACACTTGAATCAACAAGAGTCGCACTGGAAGTCAGCTCAGATTTAGTCGGCCTGTCAGACCCACATTCTCCATTCTCCAAGATTGGTACAGCAAATTTATTTCCAACAGACTTCTGCTTCCTTAGTCACCAAAGTACTTATTAAACTGTAGGTAGAAGTTCCTAGCAGCATGTACTTCCACATGTAGTGCTACAAGTATGTGGAACCTGAGTGCAATGCCCTAGGTGTGCATGCTAATCATGATCATGGGTGTTCTTGCAACTCTGTGTCTGATGTAAGTCATGCCTTACTGGAAGTATATGTTGTGTACCAAGCTCTGCATTTCCTGACATGTGTGCTATGATTGGTCTAGGGTTTGCAGACTCCTAATTGTTGATAGACCTTACCTGCGGTGTGTGTGTAGAGCCAAACACGTGTAGAGTTTTCTATGCACTCCTCGGTGTCCATGTTGTTTGGAATTGTTAGTTGTTTATCCACCCCCCCACCCCCAAACACAGGCATGGGTTTGTGAATAGGGTACCTAGGACTGATGCTACCAGTATGTTACACATACATGTGAATAAGTGACTGTTTGGTCGGAACCTAGTATACACACTCAGGTATGGCACATGGGTACTATACTGGCAAGTCCTGTTACAACTTGCAGACAAGGTGGCGTTAGTTTTGCATTCCGTACACTGACATTTGTAGCCCAGATATAGGCGGATGATATGCAGCATGATTGTTAGCTGATAACTGGCAGAACTCAGATGGCAAGTCAATGCCAGTTGTTAACCATCTTGTAGGTTTTGGATGTGCTATGTGTGATGTGACCTTTGTAGGCTGGCCTGCCATGTACTTACTCAGGGACATTCAATGATCTGTATTGTGATATGAGCTGTTACAAGTACTGTATTGTCTGATTGACTTCTTGTGCCATTTCACACAACGCAGTTCCTAATGTAGATTATTTGCATTTGTCTTCACAGCTGCAAACATGACTGCAGACAAGGTCCGTGAGTTCCAGCGGCGGGCCATGAGATACCAGCACATCCTGCTGGTGGAGTCGGGGTTCAGGAGGATGGCCCGTTGATACCGCCATGAACGGGCCTCCGGGGCATGGAGGGCCTTCCCACAGGGTGGCCCTACTTTGCCCACCACAGCTACCACCAGCACAACCACCACTTCAAGCCAGGTGGCCCCACCCACAGCTGGGACTGTTGTCCCTACATCTGCCGGACTTCCAGGCCCCAGTATTGCTACAGGTGCAGGACAGCCCACTGGCCTTGGCTCCACACACGCACAGACCTCCTCCACCCGTACCCAGACTGCCCCAGCTCCATCTGTTGACCCTGCAGCATTCCACAACATGGAACGGAAGATGGACCGTGTGTTGCGAAAGTTAAGCCACCTGAGCCGGGATGTTCGCCACATTAACAGCCGTGTGAAGTCCATAAAGAGGACACTCCGGAGGGCCAACCTCTAGACTGATGTAGCAATGGACATGATTCCCTCCCCTCCCTCCTCTTTCCTTGTTCTCATACTTAGTGGGCTTAGGGGGCTTAGTGTTAGGTTAGTATAGGCTGTAAGTTTAGTTAGTGTTAGTGGGTGGGTGGTGGGGTTCCTGATTCTTTATATTTTTACTTATTACGTGTGTGGGTGGGAGGGTGACGGGCTATGTTGGGGTTCTTGTGTGTTTAATAAAATAAAAATAAAAAAAATATATATTTGTTTGGGATAGTATTGTATGTGTTTAGGTTAGTATGTGTGTCCTCCATGTGTCCCGTCTCATAAGGGGGTTGGGGGGTGGATGTTTAGAACGTTTCGTTACACGTGATAAGTAAGTTTAGCTTAGGTTAGTTAGGGACAGTTGTGAGTTATGAGTAGTCAGGGTAGATTAGGGTAGGTAAGACTTTTCCCTCAGTTTCCTCTTCTGTGATTAGCATTTAATAAATATATAGTTAACCCTTAACAGTATGTGTTAAATGCTACTTGATCATGGGCTTGGAATTAGTGTACATGAATGTTGTTCTATTACATTTGTGTCCTATGCTACAAACAAATTCCAACTGAGCTGTAAGATTGGCAGCTACCGCAGAGCTACCTTGCAATGTTTCCGCCATTCGTTGCAACCACCAATCACAGTTAATATGGATCCCAATGTGTTTCTGTCGATAAGTATGTTTTCTAAGTCACAAATAGTGCTTCCAGACTTGGTATTGGGGGAACAGTTTTAGGTCTGACTGTAGTGTGATGATCAAGGACACCCTTATAAGATGAGTTCTCATAAGCACTCTTGTATTCTTGTCTTCATGACTCACATACGTCATTTGTGACACAGTTCAGCATGATTACCTATTTGTATGTAAACTCAGACAGCTTCATTCATGCAGTTTTTGTAGTGTTTGCTTAGATTTGTGTGCACTGTTATATGTGTTAATATTGCATGGTGCCAACATTTTGAGGCCACTATTTGATGACTTAGATATCCCTTGAGGAAGCATTATTCTGTCCATCACAGCATGATGTTGTATGGTTTCTCACTTCATCAGATATGTCCCTCAGGAAGTGCAGAGTATGATGCAATCATGGGCACTGTGCAGAATTATCCGACTACATAATATCAGGACAGTTGTATTGACAAGCTACGTCAATAAAAAGGCACATTTCAGTTATCTACTGCACTGTTGATATGCCACATTACCCAGAGACAGATTTGTTGTGTAAGTGCTATTTATTGAAAAGTACTGTAGTGCTATATGTACATTGTCCATGATTGTGAGTCCATTGGAGTGACATCTTACATTGTGATCCTACACAAGGGGTTACGGAAATGCTTTTGACATGCTGGGGTGATGTTTCAGACAGTGCAGAGGGACAGGATTTGCCAATGAGTAAGAGAGAGACAATCACTGGGCAGGCTGACAAGATATACAGTGGTAAGCAGAACAGTCATTAAGTAGAGTTGTTGTAAGACTGGCATGTTACAAAGTGCAGGACCTTGGTAATAGTTGGCCATGTGGTAGGGACTAGTGCTTCCGGGTACTTTTCCGTGTGAAAGTGATCTGTTCCATGTCTTCTTCTTCTGATGTGTGTGTTGCCTCCTCTGTCCTTGTTGGTGGTGGTTGTGAAGGGGCAACACACACCTCAGTGTTAGAAGACGTGGAGTCAGACATCCCGGTAGCTGCTACCTGTGAAGGTCTTAAGGGCAGTACTGCAGCAAGGAGGATCTGCTGGTTCTTGAGAATAGCAGCCACATAACAATGGTAGGCAGCCAGGTCAGCCCTGAGGGGTTCAATGTTGCATTCGTGCATGCGTTGACAGGATTGCTGTTGTAGGTGTTGGGTCAACTGTCTTACAGCTGTGCTGATTTCCTTCAGCCTTTTTTCTACTTCCTGCAAGATAGTTGTTCACCCTTGCATAGCTGCTGCCTGTTCTTCAGTTGACATCATGCACGAACGCACCCCCTCAAGGCTGGCTGCCATAGTTTGCATCCCCACCCGCACCTCCTTGGCCAGCTTACGCTGTACTCTGACTACAGTTCGCTCAAAGCTGGTGCCTGTGTCACCTGAGTCCTCAGCTGTATTGGAGCTGGCAGGTCTTACAATTGGGGTGGTGGGTGGGTCCTCTGTGATGGCTGCTTGTTCTGTGCTCCTCCTTGTGACTGAAGGTGGGGTCTGGAGGGTTTCAAGGACCTCTTGGATGGTCTCCTGGGGAATGTTTATCAGCTCGTCATCCATGTCATCAGGGTAGTCTGGGACAGGCATATCCGCAAGAGATCCATCTTCCTCTGCAATGAAACAGGGTACAATTAGTGTGTCTGTGTTGTGGCATTAGTGATGTGACAAGCCGGCCTTGTGATTAATTCACATTGTGATCTTGTTTCGTGTTTATTGCTCCAGTCTCCCAGATGGGCATTCTCCAAGGACTATGGCCCACCTGCATGTCACATGTATAGTATTAAGTTATTGGACTTCTCTGCATCATCTCCTCTAGTCTTGTTTTAGGCCAAATAGTGAATTGCCACCTTCTTGTCCTACTCAACCCTCCGTCTACATCCATTCTCATGGTGAGACCTTTCACTGGCTGTGGGTGTTCTGATGGCACTGGCAGCACACTTGACAATCTGGACCTGCCCCAGTCTCTGATCTTTCACATCCACTTAAATGTAGTTGACATGTAGCATATCCTATGCATAGCAATGTTATGGCACGATATGGATTTTGGCATTGGTAATGTGTACAGCTGATGTTGGGAATGTGTGGTACATTGGATTGCCCTGATAATCGTAGCAGTGTCCTATTTCATCCTCTGACTGTGCAGGTGTATTTCAGTGACCAGTTACATGTGTCCTTCCCCTCAATGTTGTTGTCTGAGCAGTATGACAGTTGGGATGTTACATTGTGACCCAGGCACAGGATGGACCCTGACATATGCAGCATGGGTATGTCCTTAGTGCTGTGTAGCTCCTATTGTTGTTGACATTGGCTGATGTTTGCGACAACGATGGGCATTGACATTTGACAGTACTGGGGCCTTTGTCTTTTTTCAGGGGATTGTTGAAGTTGTCTTCCTCAACGCTCTAATTTAGATGTGTATGATCCATGGGTAGGTTACTGCCATTGGCTACTTGAGCTGCACACAGAGCGGAGGTGGTAGTGGCAACTGTTGTCGCAGTTACATTCCAGTTGTCGGTATAGCTAGAGGTTGTTAATAGGGCCCTAGTTAATGTAGGGGTATGGTGGCTGACGTGTGCCGGGATGTCAGTTTGACATTGTGCCCTTCCCTCCTGGCGTGGCTTTCCCTTTGCTCCATTGTTGGCATGGCAGCATGCCCCCATGGGACTGTTGTTGGTGTAGTGTAATGGTGTGCCCCAGCTTCTGTCTGTGCAGGCCATGCCCCCATGCCGTCCCCCTTTACCCATGCCACTCCATGTCTATGATGACTTACATACATTGTGTAGTAGGTATTCCCCCCGCTGGCAGTTAACATTAGTGCATTTTAATTCCCCATGCGACTTACCCTGCATGTGCGTTGTCTCCTGATAGTCTGCGCTGTCCTGTCCTTGAATCCTTGTGACAATCTCCTCAGGGATGACAGCTGCGACCATCTCCTCCATGTGGTCCAGAGCCTCCTGGTGTGCTGGACTCCCACCTCCAGTCTGCAGTGCTGCCTTCCTGTTCCTGGCCATCTTTTCCTTGGTCCTGCACTTGCAGTCATGCCAGAGTTTCTTGCACTCAATGACTGTTCTGCGTACTTCTGCCACACTGTTGATCTTGTCGACAATTTGTTGCCATATAGCCTCTCTCCTACTAATTGGCAATTTAGAGGTGACAAACAGTTGGTGCTGGTGTTCCGTCACCTCTTTAACCAGAATTTCCTGCTCCTCTGCACTGAAGCGACTCTTTCTTTTCTTCTTAAAAGTGTCCTGGTTCTTGTGTGGGTCCTCCTGGCTGGTTCCTGGTCTGTTGTCATCTTCCGGGGGTCTGTAGTGGCATCTGGGTTCCATTTTGGCTCTCCTCTGCTGAAATGGCAGTGTTCGCGAGGTTTTTTGACGCTATTGCGTCAAAAAACGCTGCATATCCGGTTTGCGGGGTCGTAAATCGCCCCACAGTCATTTCCGCCACGTTAACGTCGTTTTGCTTTACGACTTGACGCTGCGGTGTGCGTAAAAAAAAAAGGACTCCCACCTGTGGTTTGCGCCGCCGTGCGTCAAAGTATAAATTTGACGCCCGCACGGCGCACCAAAATGGTGTTAGCTGGCGGTATTATTTTTGACGCAAAACTGCGCCGGCGCAGTTTTGCGTCAAAAAGTATAAATATGGCCCTGACTTTTTTTTGGAATGTGCCTAGCTTAGATTTTGTCTTCTAGCTCAGCCAGCACCAAGGGAAACCTACCAAACCTGTGCATGTTTGAAAACCAGACACCTGGGGTAATCCAGGATGGGGTGACTTTTGGGGCTCAAACCAGGTTCTGTTACCCAGAATCCTTTGCAAACCTCAACATTTGGCAAAAAAAGAACTTTTCCCTCGGATTTCAGTACTGCAAAGTTCTGGAATCTGAGAGGAGCCACAAATTTCCTTCCACTCAGCATTCCCCTAAGTCTCCCGATAAAAATGGTACCTCACTAGTGTGGGTAAGCCTAGTGCCCACAATAGGAAATGCCCCAAAACACAACGTGGACACATCACATTTTCCCAAAGAAAACAGATGTGTTTTTTGCAAAGTGCCTAGTTCTGGATTTTGGCCTCTAGCTCAGCAGGCACCCAGGGAAACCTATATACTTTGGAAACTAGACACCTAGGCAAATTAAGAATGGGATGACTTGTGGGGCTCTCACCAGGTTCTGTTACCCAGAATCCTTTGCAAACCTCTAAATTTGGCAAAAAGACACATTTCCCTCAGATTTCGGTGCTGCAAAGTTCTGGAATCTGAGAGGAGCCACAAACTTACTTCCACCCAGCATTCCCCCAAGTGTCTGAATAAAAATGGTACCTCACTTGTGTCGGTAGGCCTAGTGCCTGCGACAGGAAATTCCCCAAAACACAACATGGACACTTCACATTTTCCCACAGAAAACTAATCTGTTTTTTGTGATGTGCCTAGCTGTGATCTTTGGCTTCTAGCTCAGTAGGCCCCTAGGGAACCTAGCAAACCTATACATTTTTTAATACAAGGCATCTAGGGGAATTCAGAATGGGGTGACTTGTGGGGCTCTCACCAGGTTCGGTTACCCAAAATCCTTTGCAAACCTCTAAATTTGGCAAAAAAACACGTTTTCCTCACATTTCGGTGATGGAAAGTTCTGGAATCTGATAGGAGTCACAAACATCCTTCCTTCCTTCCTTCCTTCAAGTCTCCTGATAAAAATGGTACCTCACTTGTGTGGGTAGGTCTAGTGCCCACAACAGGAAACGCCCCAAAATGCAACATGAACACATCAAATTATTACATTAAAAACTGACAGGAAAGTGCATAGCTGTGGATTTTGGTCTCTAGCTCAGCCGGTACCTAGGAAAACCTACCAAACCTGTGCATTTTTCAAAACAAGACACCTAGAGGAAACTAGGATGGGGTAACTTGTGACGCTCTCACCAGGTTCTGTTACACAGAATCCTTTGCAAACCTCAATATTTGGCAAACAAAACACTTTTTATCACATTTCAGTGATTGAAAGTTCTGGAATCTGATAGGATTCACATATTTCCTTCCACCCAGCATTCCCCCAAGTCTCTCGATAAAAATGGCACCTCACTTGTGTGGGTAGGCCTAGTGCCAGCGAAAGGAATAGATCACACAACGGTCAATGTTGGTCCTTACATGAGTGCAACTGTTGACCCTGGGTGATCCATTCCTGACGCAGGCACTATGTACAAGCACTCAAGTGGGGTAGCGTTTTTATAAGGACAGGTGAGGAAACACTGGGTGCTAGGAATTTTGTTGATCCCAGCATATTCCTGTAGTTTGTGTGAGAGAAATGCAAGAAAAAATTGAGTTTTTATTCAACATTTCAGATTTGCATGGTATTCTGGGCAAGAAAACGTTGGGAATCCACACAAGTCACACCTCTGTGGATTCCCCCGGATGGCTAGTTTCCAGAAATGTCTGGGTTTGGTAGGTTTCCCTATAAGGCCGCCGAACCCAGGACCAAAAACGCATGTGCCTGCCTTACAAAACCGGGTTGTTTTGTGATAGATAATTTTGATGTCTCCACAATACGATTTGGGCGGTGGAATTTGGGGCTGAACTAAATTGGGGAGCTCCCAAGAGAGCACTCTCTCTCTGTGCTTGCCGCTGCATCCACCTGCTCTCTGGGTTGGGCTAACGCGCTATTGTCCCGCTGCACAGACTGTGCTTGCGAAGGGACAGCACAACTGACCTCATCACCTCCCTCATAATCACTGGAAGAGGAGTTATTGAATGGGACTCCTCTGACTGAAGAATCACTCCCAGAGTCTGCGCTATTGTCCTAGCCCTCAGATGCTGTCTCAGTATCTGCTGTCCTCTGTAAGCCAAGTGAGGGTTTGAGCAGCAGTCTTCCAACGAGATGCCATCTCTGCTACTGGCTAAACTGTTGCTCTAAGACATTAGCCTGCATTGACACTCACAAAATTGCTGGTGGGTGTGTGTGATACATGCAACAGTAGAGGTCACCTTACCTTCGCTTCTTCCCTCAATCAGCACATTCTTTCAAGACATTCAAAAAAAGACACACTATTACTTCACCTTGTCACATACCAATCGTCACAGTCTTCACCTCCTCTAGCGCCTAGTCCAATAATCATTATTGGTGCTCCCCCTCCCATGACCTCCTCCTCTGATTCTCTCACTACCACCCAGCAAAAGTGCCCTTCATCTCTCCATAGCCCCCCGCACATACATTTCATTTGTATTATAGCACAGGTAATAGCTGACTTTACTAATGTACTCAGCTATTTACATAAAATACAGATTTGATCTTTGCAGTAGGCATATAAACCTTCTGCGCTACTTTATGGCATCAAAACTGCCACTAGACAAAAGTCCGATCCTTTTGTAGCAGAAACATAATAACAAGACTTACTTCCCTTTTTTATTGCTGCCTAAAAGCTGCAGTTGAAACTTGTCAGTTGAAGTATGTGCATGCTTTGAAGACGCAAGTTGCAACTGCAAGAGAACTGGTGGCGAATATATATATATATGTATATATACATATATATACATATATATATATATCACTTTTATATGTGGGTGTGGTTTTCCTGGGGGCGACCGCAGCCCCCAGGGAAACCACACACGAGTTGACAAAAGTGATCAATATATATATATATATAGATATATATATATATATATATATATATATATATATATATATATACATATGTCAATAAATTTGTTTTTATATTCCTTCGCTTGTGGAGTGCCGTACTTCTGGATGAAAGGAGAAAGTGTGGATATATAGACGCAGTGGCATGCGACATATTCGGCACCACCGGCGGTCAGGTGCAGGAAGGTCACATCGCAGTGAAGTGCATATATATATATATATATATATATATATATATATATATATATTTTCCCAAAATTGCTTCTTAACAAAGAAGGCGGCATCGCAGTCATATCTGAACATCTCCGTGAACAAGGGAGCAGAGTCTCCTGAAACGCGTTGGAGTGAATTATTGCCATTTTTGTTTTTCTGCCTGATTGAATAAACCTTGGACTGAAGCAAGTAAGTGACTGTGATGCCTTCTTCTTTGTTAAGAAGCAATTTGGGGAATTTGTAAGGGTTTGCAACCCTTTCGTAGTCTGCCGTGTTGGGCGCAGACTGAAACGCAACTGTGAAGCTTTGTTTATTTATATATATATATATATATATATATATATATATATATATATATATATATATATATATATATATATATATATGTATATATATATATATAGAGAGAGAGAGAGAGTGAGAGAGAGACATATATATATAGACAACCATATATAGATATATCTATCTATAGATATATAGATATGTATATATATGTATCTATATATATATAGATATATATATTTTTTTAATAGCCGTATGGTTTCCTTGGGGGCCATAGTGGCTCCCAGGGAAACCATACAGCTATTAAAAAAAATTATTGCCCCCACAGGGGGACGCCCTGCTGACAGGCAACCCCCTGTCAACTTCTTTTTTTTAAAAATTTAAACCCCTGGGGGGGCGCGATTGGGCACGATCGCGCCCCCAAGGGTAAACCTACCTTTTTTTTTTAAAAAGGGAGCGTTTGCCGTTTGTGGAGGGGACCAACCCCTCCAAGTGAAATCCCTGTTGTCTAGTGGGGGTTTCCTGGTCCTTGATCGCAGTCCTGCTGCTATTGAGGGCCAGGAAACTCATTGGGGAAGGCCTTGTGGGGCTGTTTTCCCCACTGGAGCAGGAAGGGACCGTGTGGCCGCTTCCTGCTCGGGTGGAGAAAACAGACAGTGATGTCGGCGAGCTGACATCACAAAGGGGCAGGTGGGGGGGGGACACGGAATATCTTCCATGTCTCCCGGGGTATTTTTTAACCCCCTCCCAGGTGTCAGCCACTGGTCATGACCCGCCCACACCCGCACTGTAGGGGTTAAAGACTTGTGGTCTGAGTAAACATTTATAAACATTTATTTGAATTTGATTTGATATAACACTCAATTTACGCATTTCACTGTTTCTTATGAATTTGTGCCCAGTATGAGAATGTTCTACTATGCCACTGAAATGGTTATTTCGAACAACGTGACGTAACATAGATAAAATGACTGGCTTGAAGAACTAATTACATGAAAATCATTTGAGAAATATATTTATAGCCTAAACGGGCAAGTGCAAACCTACCACCTGATTTGTGGACCGCTGTTTTACTTTTCAGAGAAGATGGAAGGAGATAAAACTGAGAAGAATATTATTGACTGAAAAAGTTCTAACTTCTGGCCTGGTATCGTAGAGACTCCAAAACAATGAAACTATGGATGCTATGCCACTACTAAAGATTACTCCTCTACTCATTGATATGCCTAATATGTCACACTGTCTATCATTTACTGACTATGATCCCCCTCAGTACTAGAAAATGAGCAGAATTCTAAACCTCATACAGCTAAAAGTGTTTGCTTCATTTTGTCTTGTCTAACACTGAAGAAAGCCACCTCCCACCATGATATTTCTGCTCACACTGATCGCAGTCTTGAGAAATACTTAGGTTAGGGGCTATAAATACATTTGAGAGTACTCATTGTGCTAAAAACTCAAAATACAACAAAAAAGTACAACACTTCTGTTGTACTAAATATTTTACTTACACCTGCATATTTGTGGAATGCTTTCCCTGGTAGCAGCTAATCAAATGAAATAATCCATTTTACAGGTTTCTATTATGAAACACACACTGGGCTAACCTGTTCTCAAATGAGGCTTTTGTCAAGACCAACATCTTGTTTTAGGTCTCATCTACCAAACGGCATGAGCACTATTGTAACTTATGGAGCCTGCCCATTACAAATGCAATATTGGCTAATAACCCAGGACTTCAAAGCTAATCTTCTCCAGACTGAGGTTAGCTTGATACGTCAAGATTACAATAACTCTTATTGGCAAGTACCAATAAAATTAACACAATTCCAAAGAAAGGATGCCATCGGAGAAGCCATGGGGTAGGCTTTTTCAAGACATGGGACTACAACTACTGAATGGAAGAATGGCGAATGACCAACCAGCCGCATGCACTCATTCATCACCCCTCAGTGAGAATATACTGGGTTATATGTGGATTACCTCTGCACATTTCTCACAAATAGGAGATTTCAAAGTGCTGCCTGGTAGGCCAAGTCACCATGCATTGCTGGAGTGCACCCTGAATACTCCAACTAACCATGCGATAATGCCAAATTTTATCTGCTCACAAAAAGAGATATAACTGATCAGAAGGATTAGATGGCAGACTGAAAACAGTGAATCTAACCTCTCCCATTTGGGACAACACCTGCAGGAGTTTGCAACTAGGAATGATTTTTGGTCAGGCACGATGCAACAGTTGCCTTTGTTTGCGTCCTCTCTGCATAGGCTTTCTGGGGAAGAAAAGAGGTTAAGAACCAATCAAGGAATGGCTGATCGCCCACCTTGCCTGGAAAGTAAATAAACTAAAGGCATAGCTTAATAAGGCAATAAGAACCATCCAACTCAACAATAAGAAAATATCAAATCAATAACACTGTGCTACAGAATAAGGCTATGGGAAAAAAGAGAGAAGCCAAAAGGAACTGGGCCAAGCTGCACACATTAGCAAAACTCAAGGGTCCCAGCAAAGTTTAGTAAACAATCAATCAAAAATGACTAAGAAACCTCAAATAGCCGCAATCAACATAGGCCCAGCACACATGGAAAAACTAGTAGAAAAGCTTCAAGTGGATACTAGTCTAACCACCAATATGACTGACTCCCAAGGAAGTGAAAAATCCATTACATGAACACAGACAACCAGGGCTCCTGGCCTAAATGGCCTTCCGGCATCCCTTTTAAAACAAGCCCCCTTGAGAAAAGGCCCAGATCTCGACTCACTCATTTAACTCATTCCTTACATTGAATGTCATCTCAGAGTGTTGGAGGTAGTTGTAACTAGTACCCATCTGCAGAAAATGAGATTTCAACACACCAGAGAACCTTAGATTAATTGCACTACTAGATGTGGAAGACAAGTGTTTCACCCACATTTGAAAACAGGAATAGGAACATTGGGCCTCACAAAATCAGGATATCAATCCCATATTTTCAGACGGGGATCTAAAAGGTTGTAACATCAAAGAAAACCTCCTGAGTTTACCCACATTGATTGGTGACACTATGGCAACAAAGGGAAAATCATTGTATGCTGCATTTATTGACTTCACCACTGCCTTTGGCAATGGAGATGAGGTCAAGATGAATGGTATAAAAAAAATGGACCAAGTCGGATAAAATCCTCACCAACAAGGGTCCCAACTAAGCTATATGTTAGCCCCTTTGCTGTTTAATCTATATCTAGCTGACATGAAACCATCTCTGGCTATAACACCATTGTTAGCAGGCCAAAAAATCCAAATACTGCAATTTATGGATGACACAGTTCTGATCGATCAGATACCCATTGGCTTGCAGAGATCGAGTGAGGGACTAGCATGTTACTGTGAGACAAATAAAATCTTACTCAACCTATCCATAACCATGGTGGTTATTTTTGATGCAAAAGTGGCACTTTGGATTTCTGAATAATGAAAAATTGGAGAGGATAACCGTTTAAAAATATCTAGGTGTATGGTTAGATGAAAGAGTTTGATCCACAAAAAATATAAAAGTTCCTAAGAGTTGGGCCCAATTCTTGACACAGGCTTTCCAAAGATTATAGAAACCCGGCCTATCTGGATGACACTCCTTTAAGGTTGTCATGAGTTCAATAATGCCAAAATGTGTTTATGCAGTGATTGCCTTTAAAAATAAACTGGAAACCTGGATGGACAAAGCCCAGTCAACTGCTATTGATAAACTTTCCACCTCCCACACTGCACCAGTACATAACAAATGTGTAGAATTCAGTCTCACAAGGCAACATCTGTCACTAAAGTCTAGGTTCCTTGACTGCTGTGCCAAATTAAAGAGGTCACAAGATGGATCATTGAAACATCACTTATGGCAGGTGATAAATCAGGGGAACTCCCCATGGCATCAATATTTTAACTCCTTTTATTCACTCTAGAGGCTCAGGAAATATGAGAGGCCAATCTCCTGTTCAAACAAATACCAAGAATCTGGTCGAAACTAGCTCGGCAGATTTGGACGTCAGAGATTTAGCCAAAAAATGCATGGAAAATTAGTAGTCCAGCTATATGTCCCGATGATGCTGTCTCTTTATTTAAACAATCATTGGCCAGGGACCAGAAGCTGTAATGGACGGTGCTAAGATTTGGGAAGATTCCCTTAATAGCCCAATGGTAGAAGAGGTTAAGTGGCAGAAAGAACAGCAGCTGCATAATGTGTGGCCTGTCACTGGCATCATTAGGCCACATAGTCTGTGTATGTAAGAAGTTGCTATCCTTCAGGAACACTCAAACTTGTAGTGATGCCATTGAAAATTGTTTGAAGGGGGAGTCAACTCAGTTGTTGGCATATATTTAAAGACAGCCACAAAGGAAAGGAATGATGTATCAAAAAGATGACTTTAGATTCATTTCTTTTTTATGCCCCTAATAACAATCTCGCCTGTTTTCAGCACTGGTAGCACTTTTTATCCTCCATTGCGGTCTTGGTATTGCTCAGAACTCTGGACACATATGTGGAAACAGTGCGGTGCCCAAAGGAGGAGTTAATCCAGTTGCCTACATGGCTTTTGAAGTATCTAAAGGTGGTTTTGATTTAATTTTAAATAATCCAATCAACCTAGTGGTAGGCGCGACTCTAGAGTGCATAAATGTGTTTCCAAAAACATTGAATGTGGGATTTAAATCACTTTTTAGATGAATTATTAGTAGAGTCTCAGTAACACTCTTTGCACATTGTAGCACTGGAAGCACTGAGTAATTATCAATGCGGCCCCTCCCTGAATTTTAGACCATTCTGAACTAGCAATAATTTTACTATATGCTGCCTATTTGAGGGTGACATTTTAGCTGTCGGCATGGCTCCCGAAGCATTTACGGAAGAACTAGACTGAACTACACGTACGGCCTGTGGATGTATTCTTTGAACACTGTATAGCCAAAGCAATGATAGCTGATCAAACTAGTACCATAAGCGTCTAATTTAAGTACAATGTTAATGCATTTGCCTGTTATATAATAACATTTTAGAGATTAACTGTACTACTGATCTATATTTTTTATCTTCTTTATTTCTTACATCACCACACAAGACCAAGAAGAGGGGAAGCACAGAGTCAGGTCGGTCAGGAGTTGGGGGTGGCGCGACCACCAGCGCCAATGCTGAGGCCTCTGATCATCCCAGTAAGTTGTATCATTTCAATTATTATTATTTCCCTAACTTTTACCTCTGCCCACTAGTGCACTAGTTTTATTTTGTTTAGTTCTTTTTTATACTGTCTCCTTTTTCCAACTCCCCTATCCAGTCTTTCTTTAATTCCTGTTATACCTGCATTATCTTTTTTTTTTCTGTGTTTCATTGACTATTTTCATTCCACCCCTTCATTGTGCGTCAATAATTCAGAGTCATCATCATCCTAGGCTATAACTCTGCCCTTTCATTACGTAAAGTTTTTGGTTGGCCTGACTGCCTGGCGTTTTTAACATTGTAAACAAATAAAATGCTCAGAGTGATATTTTTGATAGAAGATGCCGCAGTGCTACCCGAACTGTAACAACGTAATGCAGTTGCATTTTTTGATTAATAAAATTAAGGGGAGGTGTACCTGGCATTTAAAAAATGTATAATGTTTTTTCTAGCCACGCCGACCACCAGTGGAGCCGGCTCAAGTTCCGCTGCAGGAGCAGATAGAGCAGGGGGAGAAGCGGTGGCAGGGATGGGCGATAGTAAGACCCATTGGTTGCTTATTGACAATTACTATTACTCACTAGCTATAAAAGCGTCATCGTGAACATGATTAAAATCCACAAGTTACAGCTACAGTGGTAGATGGTTTACTTATGGCGTCTTCTATTTGCAATTCAGCAAAAGCACACATAATGTAGGCTAAAAAATAAATGATGGCTTTATGTTATGGAAACAGGAAAGAACGGAAGGTTAAAAGAAAGGTGGGGTGAAAGGAGCAAAAGGAAAGGATTCATGGGTGGGTGAAAGGATGCGTGGGTAAGTATTGGGTAAATGGATGGGTTAAAGGATGATTGAAAGAAAGGGTGGATAGTGGATACTGAATGGATGGATAATGGACTGTGAATTTTTGTGAAAGACTGGATGAGAGAAAGTAAAGCTTAAATCATGGTGGCTATGGGTGAATATAATAGGAAGAATGAAAAGATGACTGAATAATTGCTTGGATGAATAAACAAGAGAGCTCTATAGAGGGGCATGCTTCTCACCTACTTCACTTACTTTGTATTTTATGGCTATCAAAGCTATGGTTCAAACTGGGGGTATTTTAATTTGTGTTCTAATCCCTTGACTCAATGTATTCATTAAACAAGGCAGATATGTATCCCAACCGTCAACATCATTCATTAACCTCCCCCCCTGCACATCGCATTTTGCCACCCATGACGAAAGAAGTGCAGTATGGTTCAATTTTTGCCTGCAGTTTTGGCTGTGCAGCATGTACCTACTTCAGTTAATGTGGCATCTACAAAGTTTCCAATGCTTTGCAAACTGAACACAGGTTTATTGTTTTTCCTTTGCCCACTCAGTCACCTCCCAGTCCTTCACTCCTTTACTTTTCCTAAGTTGTTCTGTCCCAGACTACCAAACAAATTGAAAAATCTATTCTTGGCATGTGCAACATATGGTATATGAAGTGTTTCCAAAATATATTTACTGGTTTCTCATAACAGATTTATTTTACACCTGCTCATATTTTTCCCTTTAGACTTTTGTCTATACAGTGACTGAACAAGCCAAAGCTTAGGCACACGATGAATCAATAATCAGTGACACTACTCTATTCTATAGCGAAAGCTCTACTTACCCACCTAATCCCTCTGCCTTACTCTGAAGTAGAGTAGGTCAGGTTTCCTTTCCTTACTGCCCAGCAAATGAATTTGCTGGAAAGAATTGGAGGTGTTGGGAGAGGCCAGTGAGTAAACTGGGACTAGTAAGTGCCCAATTTGGTGTCAAGCTTCGCGTAATGAATACTCTGTGATGAACATGCCAAATACAACTATACAGCCCATTCCATTGCCGGTAGTGCAGTGCATCGTTTTTCCCAACATCTACTTATGTCAGACAGGATAAATATATCCACTTTTTATACATGACATGTGTGATGTATCTTATTTATTCTTCTGCCTCTTTGGAGTCAGGATAGAAATTAAGTGAAAGGCATTTGGAGAAGCACAGGGCCAATGGAATTAAAGATAGATTATTGTGAACTACAGCTGTCACGGCTGCAGACAGTAGGAAAACACTCGAGGCACTGGCTAGCATGTTTACATTAATTTGGCACAACAACTTGTACTCTATAGTGCGTAATGCCTAACACAAAACTGAGAGGTATTCAATTGTATTTTTCAGTTGAAAGTGTCTGTTACTAGAAAATCTCTCAAAAGAAAAAAAGATGAAATCACATTTTTTTTTATCTAGTGTTATTCTGCCTTAATTCTTTTCAACCAGACAGTCAGTGCTTTTTATGTGAAACATTAGTGGGTAAACAAATAACTTCCAATGTCCCTAGGGGATCAGCAGTATAGTGCTACTGTGCCACCCCCTACCTACTTTTGAAGAAGTGTTTGTTCAGAACATTGTTCACAATTTGTCTTTTTTATTTTTGTTTTTCTTGCTATAGCTACTTGTAGAGGACGTGGGATATCGAACCGGAATGGAGACATTAATAACTTTATCGGAGTAACGGTATGGTTCAGAAATTGCTTTTTACTAGTATTTTGAGCTATTTCAGTATTAATTGTTCACAGAAGTCACTGTCATCTTCTAATGGAGTTTCTCCCCTCCTGCTTCTTTTAGTGCCTCTATGTCTCTCTATTCTCTTGTCTTCTCTTTTCTTTCTCCTCATCTTGCTTTTTGTTTAATTCTTTCTTCTCTCATCTAACACACCTCTTTTCTCTTTTCTCTCTTAGGGTTGTTTCTCCAAATGATAGGTCCCCGTTCTTGAATCAGGACGGAGGAATGTGACCAGTCAACCAAAAGAAAATAAAGAAACCAAAGGAAACTGTAAGTATTTTTGTTCTTCTTTTTTTATAATGGGGTTAGGGAGTGCAGGTGCCGGCGTGGTGGGGGGAAAACAAAAACTCAGCGAGTGCTCCCAGTCTTTAACCTCTGTGACGGCATGCTAGATTTATATACAACAAAAGTATTGGCTCTCTATATTTTACGGCCCTGTTGTCTTCACAGGAACCGTCTTAATCAGTGAAAATTTATTGTACGTTAGTAACAAGCAAGAAAAAAAAACGATAATAAAGGAGATGTCGATACGGACTGTCTACTTGTCCTTTCTCCCGCTGTTTGTCCAGCACTACCCGCGATCCCTCCCTTCTACCAGAAATACGCTGCAGGGTTTGTCAGGCAGACACGTACCTGCGAAAGCCACGTCCCTCCAGGGACGTGGCGGGAGTTGTAGCCCAAAGTCCTCTCCGTCGGTGGAGCGTCCTCCCTTTGAGGTGTCTCCAGCTCCCCGTCTTCTCCGTTGCTCATCTCTGTCGTCGTGGTCGGCTGCCTGCCCTGCGGTTCTTCTCTCGTGCCTCTTTCCGTGGTCTGTTCTTCTTTCTCTTGTCGCCGGTCGTGCTCTTTGAACAGCAGTGTTCTCCTTTGTCTGTCTTTTTTTTCTGATTTAACCCGGACGTCCGGGTTAGAGGTCGGCGTTCCTGGTCTCCGGCTGTCGGCGGTGCCCCCGGGGTTTCTGACCGTAGGTCTTAGGGCACCATCATGGAACAGGGTCCCCACGACCCTGTTACATACACCCCCCTCTAGGAAAGGGCTGTTCGAGATCCTGATCGATGGAATGTCTTGACAGATAGTCCCTGGTGCATTATTGGCTGCCTGGTAGATGTTGTACCTGAAAGGTAAAAGGTTGAAGTTCCATAAACCACAGTAATATTCTTGGATCAATATCCTTGTTTCATGATAACCAGGTGAGAGGTGCATGGTCGGTATGCAACACAAAGGGGAAACCCAAGAGATAATATTGTAGGTTTTCAATGGCCCATTTAATTGCCAGGCATTCTCTTTCAATTACTGGATATCGTTGTTCCCTGGGTGGGAGCTTCCTGCTTATGAATACGATGGGATGGTTATTTTCGGACCCATCTTTCTGAAATAATACGGCAAATATCCCCACATCGGAGGCGTCTGTCTGTAAATAAAATTCTTTGGTGAAGTCGGGACAACGTAACACCGGTTCTGTGGTTAGACTTCTCTGCAGGATTTCATAGCTACCTTGTTGGAAGGGAGTCAAGGTTTTTATCTTCGAGGGTTGTCCCTTTCTTAAGAGGTCAGTTAAGGGAGCAGCCAAGGTGGAATAGTTTGGAATAAACTTTCTTTAGTAACCTACCAAGCCCAGGAAGGAACGTAGTTCTTTCTTTGTGGACGGGAGTGGCACTTTGAGAATGGATTCTACCTTATTTAATTGAGGTCTGATCTGGCCCTTACCTATGTGATAGCCAAGGTAAGCAATCTCATTACAGGCCAATTTACATTTGTCTGGATTAGCGGTGAGGCCTGCACTCTGTAACATTTGGAATATTTCATCTAAATGGATCACATGTTCATTCCACGACTCACTATAAATCACTATATCATCAAGATATGCAGCAGCGTATGAGGAGTGATAGCGTAATAAACTATCCATCAGTCTTTGAAAGGTTGCCAGGGCCCCATGTAGTCCAAAAGGAAGGACTGTAAAGTGATACAGTCCAGATGGAGTAGAAAAAGCTGTTTTTTTCCTTATCTGAGAAACATAGGGGGATCTGCTGGTAACCCTTAGTGAAATCTGACGTAGACATGTACTGGGCTTTGCCTAATCTTTCAAGTAATTCATTAACTCTTGGAATACGGTAAGTATCAAACTGTGATATGTTATTTAGTTGTCTAAAGTCGATACAAAACCGAATAGATCCATCCGTTTTGGGTACCAGGACGACTGGGGAGCACCATGGACTTACTGATGGTTCTATAATGCCCATCTGTAAAAAAAATGTAACCTCTTGTTCCACCAATATTTTCCATGTTTCTGGGATTCTATATGGTCGGAGAGGAACGACTTTACCCGGTTGTGTCTTAATGTGGTGTTGAATCAAAGGCGTTTTCCCCGAATTGTGGAAAACAAGAGCCTATATTTCCCTATTATTTCACCCAACTGTTTCTGTTGTTTAGGCGAAAGGGAGGGGTTGATGGAGGGTATATCTGTTAGGGTGTTGGTGACTGTTGGGTACAAGCCGATTTCTAGTTCTTTTACAGTATTGATAAGACACCCAGTTCTTAGAGGGTTCAGGGCTTCCTCGGGTTCTTCCCATTTCTTTAAGAGATTTATATGATAAATTTGTGTTTTCTTTGGGTTTTCAGATAACACAATTGTATAGGTGACTGGAGTTATGGCGTTCAGGACTTTATAAGGACCCTGCCATTTTGCCAACAATTTATTGTTGGACCTGGGCAGTAGAACGAGGACTTTGTCTCCGGGTTGGAACTGTCTAAGATTTGTATTTTTGTCATAATAGCACTTTTGTTGTTCTTGTGCCCTCTCAAGATGAATTCATACACCCTCCCATACAGTATAGAATTGGTCTTTTAATTGTTCCGTGCATTGAAGGAGGTCTCTGTCCCCATCCTCTTCCTCTTCCCACATTTCTGCAGCCATGTCTAAGAGGGTTCTGGGCTGGCGCACAAACACCAGTTCGAAGGGACTATCACCAGTAGAGGACTGTACATGCGTTCTTATGGCATAGTTGACTAAGGGCAACTTCTTGTCCCAGTCTCTCCCAGAATCAGAGATGGTTTTCTTCAACAGGGTCTTTAATGTTTGATTGTACCTTTCTACGAGGTTATCTGTCTGGGGTGATAGACGGAGGTGCATATTTGGGTTACTCCTAGTATCTGACATATTTGTGTCATCAGTTGTGAAATAGACGGGGTGCCCTGGTCTGTTAGGATCTCCCTGGGAAACCACACCCTGGAGAAGAACCCTATCATAGCATGGGCCACACTTTTTGTGGTCATGCTAGTTAGTGGGATAGCTTCTGGGTATCTCGTTTGCATAATCGACTAAAATGAGGATATCCTCTTGAGGATGGAATAAGAGGACCTACCAAATCCATCTCTACTCTAGAAAATGAGATATCAATAATGGGTAATGAAAACAATAGGGCTTTCTTTTGGGGGCCTGGATTTACCAATTGACACTTTGGGCAGTGTTGACAGAACTGACATATCTGAGAAAAGACCCCAGGCCAGTAAAAGCGACGTCAAAGATATTCTTCCATCTTCTCTATCCCAAAATGTCCACCCCCCCCCCCATATGACTATGGGCTCGATGTAAGGTTTGGGTGCGGTAGGGTTGGGGAACTACCAACTGCCTTCTTTCGTAGTTATTATGTTTCGTTATTCTATACAGTAGTCCTTTCTGAACAAGGAAATAGGGACCCACCTGTCCTGTTATCTCTGTTACAGCAGACTTCCATGCATGCTGTAGGGTAGTATTTTCTCTTTGACTACTGCGAAAAGGAGGGAGAGAAGGCAATGCTACCTCTCTAGGTTCTTCTGTCATGGTGTTTTCTTCCTTTGTCTGGTATAGTCTTTTCCCTTCCCGTTTCTCCTTTTTACTAGGTTTATACCGTTCTTCGCCTGGACTGATATGCATTTGAGGAAAAGGAGCGTCTCCAACCATAAATCTGTCTGATCTTTTGTTTTTATACTGTCCAGTAGGTCAGAAAAATGGGCATAATCGGTACCTACAATTACTTCCTCAACCAAGTGTTCAATAACCCCCATCTTCATCATGTCTTTCCGTCCCATCCATTCAACGAAGACAGAGACTAAGGGATATCGCTTCATGTCTCTGTGGATACAACAAATAGATGCTGTATCAATGGATGTTTGGTTTCTGGATTCAACCAAACTTGCTCTGATTACGGATTGACTACACCCAGAGTCAATTAAGACGTTAGTGGTTTGGTCATTAACTTTCACCTCTTTCACATATTTGGGGATATCTTTCCCAGTATAGAATACCCTCCCACGGGTGACACCAATCTCCATCGGTTCTGGCTTCTCTTATTTGTGGGGACAATTGCGGGCAATATGGCCCCACTCACCACAATTATAGCACTGCGGTTGCTGGTTAGGGTTTTTCTAAATAACCCTAGGGATGAATATTTCTTCAGGTCCTTTAAGAAGTTTGGGACGATAGGAGGGCCCAGAGGGTTGGTTTCCCGTAGCGGGTCCCTTTGACGTGCCTACTTTCAAATCAGGGGATCGGTGATGTGCGCAAGCCAAGTCTATTGCAGTGGTGGTACCCACGTTGGGATTTTGTTTTATCCAATTTCGTGTTATTGCAGGTAAGGCCTCTAGGAATTGTTCAAGTAGGATGACCCGAATAATTTCCTCCCTGTCTGTGCCAATGAGTCCTAGCCATTTCAGTACAAGATCTTTTATTCAAAAATAAAGGGCTCAGGGGTTTTCCGTCGGACACCACCTGGTTTTTCGGAATTTGAGTCTATAATACTCTGTGTCAAACCCAACCCGTTCTAGTATACTTTTTTTATGTCTGGATAAGGAGTGGTACCTCTGGGGTTTACCGCCTAGAAGGCGGCTTGTGATGTTCCTGTCCGGAGGGGGGGCCACGTATTGTCCCCACCTGTCTTCGGGCCACGTGGCAGAAGTGGCTACCCTCTCAAAGTTGGTGAAGAATGCATCTGGGTCCTCTCCTTCTTGGTATTTCTGCAGGAAAGGGTGGACACGTGTTGCAGCGAACGTATCCGTTAGTTTCTGAAGGGCAGTCTCGAGGACTAGCTGGTTGTTGGCTATTATTGTCACCTGACTTTTCAAAGCATTTTGAAGGGTCTCTCTATCGTGCGTACTTCTCTTTGTTGTTCTTCCATTACGACCTGTAGGTGTCGCTGTCCTTCAGCCAATCTTTGTGTCATATCTTCAATTGTAGGCTTGGTTTCCATTCTTGCCTGGCATATGTGGACCTTCTCTATGGATGACGTCTCCCAAAAATCCCACTTCTGACACCACTGTAGAGGACGTGGGATATCAAACCGGGTTGGAGACATTAATAACATTATTGGAGTCACTGTATAGTTCAGTAATTGCCTTTTATTAGTATTTTGAGCTATTTCAGTATTAATTGTTCACAGAAGTTACTGTTGTCTTCTAATGGAGTTTCTCCCCTCCTGCTTCTTTTAGTGTCTCTATGTCTCGCTCTTCTCTTGTCTTCTCTTTTCTTTCTCCTCCTCTTGTCTTTTCTTCAATTCTTTCTTCTCTCGTCTAACACACCTCTTTTCTCTTTTCCCTCTTAGGGTTGTTTCTCCAAAGGATTGGTCCCCGTTGTTGAATCAGGACGGAGGAATGTGACCAGTCAACCAAAAGAAAATAAAGAAACCAAAGGAAACTGTAAGTATTTTTGTTCTTCTTTTCTTATAATAGGGTTAGGGAGTGCAGGGGCGGGCGTGGTGGGGGGAAAACAAAAACTTGGCGAGTTCTCCCAGTCTTTAACCTCTGTGACGGCGTGCTCATTTTATATACAGCAAAAGTAGTGGCTCTCTATATTTTACGGCCCTGTTGTCTTCACAGGACCCATCTTAATCAGTGAAAATTTAGTGTATGTTAGTAACAAGCAAGAAAAAAAACGATAATAAAGGAGATGTCGATACGGACTGTCTACTTGTCTTTTCTCCTGCTGTTTGTCCAACACCACCCGCGTTCCCTCCCTTCTACCAGTAATACGCCGCAGGGTTTGTCAGGCAGGCACGTACCTGTGAAAGCCACGTCCCTCCAGGGATGTGGCAGGAGTTGTAGCCCGAAGTCCTCTCCGTCGGTGGAGCGTCCTCCCTTTGAGGTGTCTCCGGCTCCCCATCTTCTCTGTTGCTCGTCTCTGTCGTCGTGGTCGGCTGCCTGCCCTGTGGTTCTTCTCTCGTGCCTCTTTCTGTGATCTGTTCTTCTTCGTCTTGTTTCCGGTCCTGCTCTTCAAACCACGGCGTTCTCCTTTGTCCGTCTTTTTTTTCAGACTTAACCCGGACGTCCGGGTTAGAGGTGGGTATTCCTGGTCTCCGGCTGTCGGCGGTGCCCCTGGGGTATCGGACCGTAGGTCTGGGGCACCATCATGGAACAGGGTACTCGCGACCTTGTTACACTACTCTTGCTGGATGACCACCAACCAGGCAGGGAATAGCGGCCTGTCTAAGGTGGCTGAGGCTGGAGAACATCCAGGCCGAATACTGGTGTCTGGTGGTATTGGAGGAAGAAGAGGCTGAAATATCTGCCTCTGACCTGGGACCCAGCTCAGCAGCATGCCAGCCCCGGGCTCTAACCTTCCAGTAACTACATCACCAGCACCACCAGCTGTCAGGGTCGGGCTGGACTGTTCCCATCGGGAACAGGGTCAAGACTGATTTGCATATGGCTGGGTCCAAACTGGAATGGCATGGGCAGCAAAAAAACGATGGATTAAACCCAGATCTGTGACTGGGGGTGAATGTTCGACAATGTTCAGCATTCCGTCCATCACTTGTTGTTTTTGCAGGGTCCCTGACTGCACCTGCTGCCGCCCCTTTCACTCTGACAGGGCATTGCTCCACCATATCCAGCAGCAGATGGACCGGATACATATAAAGTGCTCTCTTCTGAGCCCTTTTCTAAATTTTTTGTTTTGGTGTAAGGGACTTGTGGGTGGAGAGGTTGGGGACTGAGTTGGGATGGGGTTTTCAAAACCTTTTCATATTAGACTTTTTGTTGGACTTTTTGGGGACAGGGCTATTTGTTTGGGAAGAGGGGTTGGCCTGTTGTAGGTAGAAAGGGTGGGTTTTTGTATTTGTTAAAAATAAAAAGGGGATAGTTTATTGATTTATGACTCAAATATTTATTTTGGTGTTTTAATTTGCACTGCTGTCTTTTAGTTAAGTCTGTTTTTTAAATCTGCTAAAACAAATGCATGTCATTCACTTACACCCCTGCCCTATTGCCCTCTGCAACTATATTGACCACTAGGGGATGGTGGCCAATGCCTATTTTGCCTACAAAAACCTAGATAAAGACATACAATATCATCTTCAGTAAGAGTAAATTACTAACTAAACAAGTTAACTTCAATCCATAGTACTGTTCGATGAAGCAAGGGAGTCTTCCAACTGCAGGGTTTTTTCCCCAGGTGGCATATTAAGGGAATAGTAAATAGTAGTAGTAGTAGCAGGCTAACAAGCTAACAAATAAAGACAGAAGTTGCCACTCCCACCTATGCAAACTACAACTGCAGGATCAATCAAAGGGTTATCCCTACTGGGTCAAAGGGATATGACCCACTAACTCTCTGTTTTCAGACTGAAATCAGACTACCACAATGACAGTAATTGGCACACAACAAAAAAGACCTGATATGATAATAAAAACTAGCAATATCAACTTCTTCTGAGCAATGGTGGGGAGCTAGTATTTAAAAACTAAACTTAGGAATGAAATCATGGAGTCAGGAGAAGTTGGCTCAGAGTCAAGAGTGGTTGGACAAGGTTAAGCGTTTAGGTGTATATAACACAACAGGCCTTAATGATGATGTTGATGGGGCCAGTGTGGAATTTTGCTCAGGTAATAGAAGGTCATGTAGTGAGTTGGTATCACTTTTACCACATTCGCCACAGCAAGTGTGTGATCCATTTATGGTTTCAAATTAATTCATACCTCAATAAATGACACAGCCAGGGGGTGAGGGTTAGGGGGCTTGGTGAATGGATGGGAAATGGGATTTGGGGAAGGTGTAACGAAGACAAACACTACACAAAAGAAACCATGACAATATTCATCTGGGCGCAGGGCAGCACATCATCATCAATCTGTTGTGGAAGGAAATGATGAAGGGATATGTATGACACAGTTCAATTAAATGCATTGCAAACAGTCCTTCTGCTCCAGGGAGACCCAAGACAGTATACCTCTAAATGTTATGTCTTCTAGGTTTGAAAAATAGAAATTATGGAGGGTTCAGATAACCCACCCAGCTAAAAAATTATGATTTTTAAAAAGAAAATGATACTGTATTGCCACATCGGGCGGTTCATCTCCATTCTTCTTGGAAAATCCATCACTCTTTGGTGCCTGGCTGAACCTGTCCGGTAAGAAAGCTGGAGTCTTGAGCTTTCACCAAATTTTGTTACTGCAAGAGAGGGCTAGGAGAAGGCCTGAGAACAGTAACTGTATTATAGAACAAAGGAAAAGGACAAAAGGAAGCAATGTAAGCTTCATGAGGAGTTAGAGTATAGAGCAGTTTCACGTTTGAGCCAGCAATGCAGCAAACACACACTCAGCAGCATTTCCCAAATCAACGCACCTCGCCAGTTCACAGAGCTGAGTGATTACTAGGCCTCAGAGTCTTTGCCTTCATCATTGTTTCTCTTTGACGTCAGCAACTTTCTCCTTCTAGTTGTTGAGGTAGTCCTACCCTGAGTCCTTCCATTTTCCTCATCCTGATTCTGAGGAACTCCATCCCAGTCCCAAAACAAGTGAGGTAAACCTGTGTAAAACACTTGCAAGCCTATGGCAAAGGAAGACTTTCTGTATGCTTAAGTGACTGCCAGCCACACGGTCAAACAACAACAAGGAGCAAGGAGGCTTGGGGAACAAAGAAAGAACACCTGCAAGCCTCTGGCAGAGGAACACTTTCTGTATGCTCAAATGGCTGCCAGCCACATGGTCAAACAACAACAACAAGCAAGGAGACATAAGAAACAAAGAAAGAACAAATACAAGCCTATGGCAAAGGAACACTGGTTGTATGCACAAAATGGCTGCCAGCTGCCAGTCAAACAACACCAAGGAGCAAAGAGGCATGGCAAACATTGAACACATGCAAGCCTATGGTGAAGGGACACTGGCTGGCTGGACAAAATGGCCACCAGCGACATGGTCAAACAAAAACAACAAGGAGCAAGGAGGCATGGGGAACAAAAAAAGAACAAATGCAATCCTATGGCAAAGGTACACTGGCTGCATGCACAAAATGGCTGCCATACACATGGTCAAACAGCAACAAGGAAAAAGAAGGCATGTCAAGCAAAGAACACATGCAAGCCAATGGCAAAGAGACACTGGCTGGATGGACAAAATGGCCACCAGTCACATGGTCTGTCAAGAAAAAGAAAGAGCAAGGAGGCATGAGGGCCAAGCAATGAACATATGCAAGCCTATTGCAAAAGGACACTGGCTGCATGCACAACATGGCTGCCAGCCACACGCTCAAACAACAACAACAAAGAGCAAGAAGGTATGGGGAACAAAGAATGAACACATGCACGCCCATGGCAAAGAGACACTCTTTGCATGCACAAAATGGCTGTCAGCCACATGGTCAAACAACAACAACAAGGAGAACAAAGAAGAACACATGCAAGCCTATGGAAACGACACATTGGCTGGATGGAGAAAATGGCTGCCAGCCACATGGTCAAACAACAACTGTGAACAAGGAGGCATGGAAAAACAAAGAACACAGGCAAGCTAAGCTACACAAAATGACTCCTGGCCACACTGCACATAGAACAAGGACAAATTATGGACCACACACACACACATACACAAACCCACACACATGCACACACACACACACATTGGCCATAAGGAGGAATGGTGGTAACACTGAGGAAAACACTAATTCAGCAATGCAAAACACAAAAATTAACTGAGCTATTCAAATTTCACAACAATACACATATCCTCCTATGCCATAAAATATTACCACGCAACATACACACTTTTTGCAAAAAAATAAGATGCAATAAATTGCCAACATTGTTACTTTAATCCAATGCCATCCCTGCTCTAAATGAACTCTTAAAAACATATGCCACTGAAATATTTATTTCATGCACTGGTGACTACTTGTACAGGGCATGATGGCTAGGTGGCCCTTTGAAGATCTAGGCCACACAGTAAAATAATATTGCAAATATTACAAACTTGTAGAAAAGGACAGGTACTGAGCTGTTCAACAATTTTCCTTTACAAAAGATTGAAAATCAATGAAACACAAAACAGATAATAACTAGGCCCATTCTTAAAATCCATGCCACACACCGCTATAAATTTTTTAAAATCAAACTAAAGTACAAAGATATACTTGTGCATGCCCAAGCAAGGAAATAACACCCTTATTTAGTAGTTTATGAACTTACCTGTGTGATTTCACAAAAACAAAGGGCCTGATTATGAGTGTGGTGGTCCTCGGACCGCAACTTTCGTGGTGGTTGTTGGTCCACTGCAGTTGTGGTGGTCCAACTGCCACATTACAAGGTTGGTGGGCAGCCCCTCAAACCTACAGCCATGTCCACTGGGATCAGAAATCCGAACGGGCTGATGGCAGTGCAGGCTGGAATGAGGCAGGGTGGCGCTGAAGTCAGTGCTACCCTGCTGATTAGAACCAGGTTTCACCACCATGAAAAGGCTGGTGGAGAACAGGTGCAGGCAGCCACAGGGGGGCCTGTTGCATGGACAGTGCAGGGGTCTCCCTGCCCAGCACCATCGTAATGCGTACTTATGATGGAGCTGGTGCCCCCTGCGGGCAGCAGCATTGCCGCCATCTCGATTATGAGCCAGCAACAATTCTGCCACCATTTTCCAGCTGGGCTGACTGGCAGAAAATGTGGTTTCCACTGGTCAGCCCAGTGGGAAAGACTTAATGGCACCAACCCACCGGGAGTATGGCAGATGGGTGTCCCCGTCTGCCAAACTCATAATCGGGCCCAAAGTCCTTAAATCCAAGGGGCATATTTATACTCCATTTGCGCCGAATGTGCGTCAAAAATCTTTACGCACATTCAGCGCAAACCTTGCCCCATATTTAAACTTTGATGCCTGAGCCCCCGGACGTCAAAATCCAACCGTGTACATCATTTTTTGGATGCAGGAACCCGCCTTTCGTTAATCATATGCAATGTAGGCGTTCCCGTCCAAAAAATTACTTAAACAGCCGTGCGTCGTATTTATGCTTTCGGGCAAAAATGACGCACGGCCGGGAGGCGATTTGCATAAAAAATGTATGCCTGGGTCAGGGCAGGTGTTAACATGGGGCAAACACACCTGTATTTAATCAGAACACACAGAAGCAACAGCAGAGCAGCAGAGCAGCAAGAGGGAGACATGGAGGTGCTTCTCATCCAGCGTGCACGCAGACACAGAGCCCAGCAACAACAACAGCAGCTACCACAACACCAGCAGGGACCCCAAAGGCAGCGCAGAAGGCAGGAGAGAATATTCTGCCCCCGAACAACCTTTCATGGCCTCAGGGAACATGCCATCATCCAGAGGTACAGGTTGAACTGGCAGGCCATTCAGCAGCTGCTGTGCAACATAGAGCCACAGTTGACACCCACCTTGCTGACACCCCGCACCATCCCAACAGAAACCAAGCTGCTT
Organism: Pleurodeles waltl; assembly: GCF_031143425.1. Classification (NCBI taxonomy): domain Eukaryota; kingdom Metazoa; phylum Chordata; class Amphibia; order Caudata; family Salamandridae; genus Pleurodeles; species Pleurodeles waltl. The sequence goes on along the minus strand of NC_090442.1, from coordinate 696,682,826 downwards.
GCCGAACTTCACATGCTGGCAAGTGGCTCTTTTCAAACAACTGGTGCCCTGGTTGCTGGAATATAACAGCCATCATTCTCTGCCTTCTCGCCCAAAGTACTGGATGCCATCATTGGACTCACACCCCACCACATCTGCTTCCCTAACACACTGCAGAAGCAGCAGGAAACAAAACAGGGGTTCTAACTCATTAGTGGCTTCCCACACGTCCTTGGTGCAATCGACTGCACACATGTACGCCTTGTGCCACCTTCTGCAACTGAACACCTCTACCGCAACAGGAAACACACACATTCTATCAATGTGCAGGCCATTGTCGATCACCAAGGATTGATCACCAACATCGTGGCAAAATATCCTGGGAGTGTCCATGACTAATTCATCTTCCGTCACAGCACCATCAATCAACACTTCCAGGATGGGCGGTATGGCAATGGACTACTTGTTGGTAAGTACAAAAACCTACTTATATACACACTGCACAGCAACCCTCTAGGACACACAACACATACACCACAACAGCAACATGTCGACAGGAACACACTGAGCTCGTCACATCGCTAGCCATGTTTCATAGGTCACCATTGAACCTGTCACACATCTGAAATTAGTGTACAGCCTAGTGTTAAGACGTCAATGATCACAACGTTTGGAGTGGGTTGCCTAAATGTCACCTTGCAAAATATAAGCGTCTCAATTATGTTTACATTAATCCATTGCATAAGTCTAAAGGTATGTGATGTCCAGGGTACATTGATATGAACGTGTTAACAACACTGTCAAATTGAACCTGTGTATGGAACTATCATCTCACCCCCAGTGAAGACACAGGGACACCTGTATCCCAAGTCACAATGCTAGGGAATGCACACTGTACTGCAAATCCCAAAACATACTGCTGACAACCGGTCAGCAGCCAAACACTCGTTCAGCCAAGGAAACAACACAATGCAGATGGTACATCCTACAAGCCTAGGATGCAACACAATAACACAAACGAGTCACAGACAACACAAGACACCTACTGCCATGCAAGGTGATTTCAATGGGGCAAGCTACATCAACATGATCCCATTCATTTTCTCTTTCAGCTGATCAGGGGTATGGGATCCAGCCATGGATTATGACATCATTTGGCAACCCAAGCACTGCAGCAGAGCGTGCCTACAATGACGCACATAGGAGGACACGCAGCATAGTCGAGAGGACATTTGGCATCCTCAAGTCGAGATTCAGGTGCCTCGACATCACTGGTGGTAGCCTCCTATATTCCCCTGAAATGGTCTGTAAGATCATTCTAACATGTGCCATCCTGCACAACATTTGCATAAGAAGGAACATTCCCCTCTTGGAAACAGAGCCACACATGTCTGAAGAGGAGGAAGAGGAGGATAGTGGCCTGCAACAAAACACGGCTGCTGGAGTGTGTAGGCGCCAACATATCGTGAACAATTTCTTTAAAAAATAATCACCATCACCACTTTATTAACTAATGTAAATAAACACCGATAATAATCACCATATCATGGTCTGGCTAATCATTTGTGCTCACCTTTATCTCTAACTATCAGAATAAGAGTGTTGCCTCATGGAGCATTGCTGATATACCAATCAGGACACAGAAAATCCCAGAGCAACTGTGATGCGTATCATACAACGGTCACATACAAACACACTGTAAATTACATATATCCTGTACATTTCACCTTTGAAGAGCAATAGCAGAGGACCACACCTATTTCACAAATACATGTTGGCAACATGGTTCATCACAGCATATGGCACACAACTAAGACACCATCACTCAATAAGGGGAAAACAAGGCTCATACATGAGGCATTTGATGGGATATTGCATCGGTAACAGGAATGTATGACCAGACCCTTGACAGCAGTAAGTCCAACCGCATCCAATCTTTGCAACGACTATCTTGACTAGAGTTCCATATAAGCAGAACATAGACAGCACAAGTGCCACACATATGACAAGCATTGCGCACATGACATTCCATGTACATGTCAGCCCATTTCCTAACTCCTGATACACCCATGCACCTGGTCACAACCCACCTGTCTGAAGATGTCCCTGGAATAGTAATATGTGTACCCCGATATTCCCTCCACTACACACACAGACTAATAATAGTAATCCAGTGTGCTACACCCTTTCCTATGGTATACCATTGTCATAGTACATCTGACTGCATGGACATCAGGTCAATTAATACACTGGCTTGTAGTTTCTAAGCCCTGTTATCACCTGTAGATTGCTTCCCGTGTGAAAGGTACTGTTGGCCATTTGAATGCAAATCTCACCTACAGGACTTGTGATAAACTGATGCAGCACACACCTGTGATCACCTCCATGCACACCACCCATTTCAACATGCACTGCCCCTGCTGATGCCTGGAACAGCATAGAAGTTGCCATTTTGTCAAATACACAGTTATGCATTGCTAGTAATGAAGCCGTGTAACACAGCCCTTGGGTTCATGTGTCACCTTCAAAAACTTAGGACATACACAGTTTTACATGTTAACTGTCTTGTTCCTCCTCCAACCAGTCTTAGTCAGACCACTGATTATGTAACTTGTGAAATTGCTGGATCCTGATTGACCCTGCATCCTGTCAGCCTGACTGGCATCTGTCTGTGCGTTACCCTAAAGATTCCCTGTGGCTACATATGTACCACACTTGCTTTACCAAACCTCTCTTTCCTCAGAGGGTATTTTGTTATGTGCTTCATCAATGCATACCCAAATACATTGTATAGCATCATCTGCCTTTTAATTGTACCATATTTGTTAAATTGCCTTTGAATACCAAAATCATGGCCCATCCCTTGTCTGGGTCTCATGTATGCATGAACGACAAAGTGTGACAGTGTCCCAGGGCAGTATGCAGGGATTGGGTACGGGGCCTCCAGCAGAACCAGCAACCTCTGATAATGTCCATGAAAAGTCCACACATGTTAGGACCCTGACAGTTCACATGCTGAATCACACTGCTCACAACATATTGATGGGCCGTGCGTGGTGAATAGCTGCGAGAATAATCAGCACAGAGGCTATGATGTTGCCAGATGCAGTGGGAATTTCAAAGGCCAACCTGTGTACAAATGTTGTAATGACACCTGCCGGAACATGACACCTGAGACATTATCTCACTCAGCACACCAAGGTTGCCCTGTGGCCAGTCTCATTACACGTCTTCAGTGACAGGGTGAGACCATCCCCATGTAGGTTCTCATGTCCTCATTGACTTTACTCACATTGATCTCCGAAGGATACTCAGTAGATACAGGAATAGCTGCCACTGACTCATGATGAGACCTGGACGTAACTGTGACAACATACACCCCTAAAAATATACAGGATCAACATTGGAGCATACACATGAACAAGACACCTCTGTGCAATTGATCACTGGAAATATGTTGACACGTGCTGCCTCGTCTGCTGGTCCACCACAGCCACTGGAGAGTTGTGACTCAGTTATATGACCTCAACTGTGGCGTCATGATACATTTGTGGTTCACCTTTGGCTGTACATGGTACCCACTTTGTCTATGCATGTGCGTGACTCACTGTGGGATTCACCAACAAGTGCCTAGGAAGCATTTACCAAAAATCTAGGACATGGGATGGCGAAATTGTGGACCATTGACATGAACAAGCGTCTGCCATCTATCTGGTGCATGCTTTTTCATTTGTGGTGTCTACGTTACCCAAATTCTTGGAAGTGCACACAACGGATGTTGCTACATGTATGACTAACACATGTCCTCTCTCATTTCCACAATGACTTGCATCTAAGGTTTGGACACATTGACTTCACATTCATACAAGCATATTTGCAATAATACATCTTGTGATGCACACACACTGGGTCAACAACTACAATAGTAGCCACTGCACACACATTGACCCATAGGCCTTGAGGTATTGTACTTATGTGTGTCACCTTGCTATCCTCTCCTGATGCCAAACATGCCAAAATTGTGCAATACACATAAGTAGGACACACATATGGCCATCTAGTGCGTCAGCCAAGCGTCAAAATCCTGTTAAGGAAGTAGCGGGTCATGGTCTGCTGCAGTATGATGTCTCACATGTGAACATACACCATCAACACCAAAGTGGGTGCAATCAGCCTATCTCAGTTGTGTCCCAAATGTAACATAACATTAAAATAGAAAAAATCCCCAAAACCAGTTCATGCACTGAAATTTTGACGTTTTTAGCGCTACGCATCATATTTTTTTCACCAATACAGATTGTGCATCATATTTTTCGACGCACAGGAGTGAAAATTAGGCCGCATCCAATTAATTGTAAAGACTATTTACTATAATTTGGATGCGGTCTAATTTTCACTCCTGTGCGGGTCGAAAATTATGACGCACAATCTGTATGCGTGAAAAAATACGATGCATAACAATAAAAACAGCAGACATTTTATGCAGGAAGTGATGTAATAGGATATCCTGTTTACAGATTATGTACAGTGGGTGTACTTTCACTTTCACTTTGCAGTCTGTGAATCTTCTAGACTGTGTGGCTGTGTTCAGAGTGTTGTCCAGTTATTTTGGACTTTGGTGTCCTCTGTGCTATCTTACTTGTTACTTTGTGAAATAAATATTGTTGTTGCATACTGTCTGAGTGTGTTTTGTTTACAATTGTCCGGTATTGTAGTGTATTTGTTGTTTGTGTGAGTCTGTTGTGGGTAGTGCTAGTTTGGGGATAGTTGCGCTCTTTTAGTTGTAAGTCTACTTCTTTTTTTGTACTTCTACTTTCCCCCTTTCCACCTTTCTTCTTCTTTATCCCCTATTCCTCTTTTCAGTGCTGGGAAGTTGGGTAGGCCACGTCTTGGCAGGATGGGTGAGGAGGAGCTTGGGGGGTTTATATGGCTGGTGTGCCATTTCCTCCCACTCATGATCGAGGCAGGGGGCAGGGTGATACAGGGGTATCACACTGAGGCGTGAAGAATCCGGTGGGGAAAGGTGCTGCATCACTTGCAGCGCGTGTATGGGAGCCAGAGGAATGACCACCAGCTGAAGCACCGCTGGGCTGACCTCATCACTAGGGAGCAAGATCTGCTAGACCACATGGGAATAGTGATTGGTGGCACTGTTGGTGAGTACAAGTCATGTAAATGTGCACAATTAAAAGCTCTTTAGTGACATCAGATGATTTGTACAATATCTGCCGGCTAAGTTGCTGACTGTGTGGAATGCTGCGGAAACATACAGGGTCATTGATGCACTATGTGAAGGACCACAATTGCTAGCTGTCAGGAAGCACGTGCTCTGCAAACTTACAGAATACTTTTGCTTAATGTAATTTGGTGCCGCCTTTGTGTCAGACAGCAACACAAAATAGGAGCCAATCATGTCTATATAGGTTACATTTGCCAGTGAAGTATAGATTTACTAAATTATTGGAAACCTTTGTTGACGCAATAGCTAGACTGACTTTAGAAACACTACACGATGCAGAAAATGAGTGATGGCTTCACGTCAATTGATGATAGCAATGTGGCCCAGACATATGTCTCATGTATTGTATTGTATTGTAATAGTATTTATATATCGCTTACTACCCCTGACGAGGCGTCGAAGCGCTTTTCGGCGAGTAGCACGCTACTCCAGAACCCAAAAGGAATTAGTGGTGGATTAGTATAAGGAAATATGAGTAGTTTTAGTATTATTATGAGTTAATTTGAGCCGCGGGTATGAGAGTTTGTTACTTAGATTGACTGGAGTAATGGAGGGGTGGAGGAGAGAAAATCCAGAAGTGTTAATTGAGAGTATACGGTAATAGGATTTAGGCTCGGGATGAGTAAAGGGGGGATGGAGGTGGGAAGAGTCTGTGGAAAGGGTTAGGGAGATCATAGTAGCAGGGTGAGATAAATGAGGGAGAATATAGCTTATAACATTTTATCTCATTAGACAAACGTTTCTTTTTTATTGTACTCGCAACAGGTGGAACTGAAAGTTTTACATGCAAGGCTTTGAATTGCCACACATAAGTAAGCTGAGAACCTGGAGGTCAGGTGACCTTGCTAACAAACAGGAGCTCGAAGCATGTGCCCTCAGAGTTCCACACTTGCCGCAGCGCTGCCTGCTCATTTCAACTCACTTTAGACAGGAGTCATCAGGCAATCTCAGAAAGTAACTTTCCCATTCAAAATGGGCTGGCTGCCCCCTTCTATCTCTCGACGCTCTTTATCACTGCCATGCCCCACCTTAACAGCCCGCCTACTGATAACATTTCCTCTCACCATCTTTCCCGACCCTGCACCCCCAACGCTCTGCGTCCTTTGAGAATATACCACTTCCCTCACTCCCCTCCCCTCTCCTCCACCCCTGCATTCACCCACAGCCAAAGCAGGAGCTCGGTCTTCCCCAGCAACTGCCTAATTCACTAGTTACCTCCCATTTACTTATACAACAAACACGTGCTCAAATGTCTTTTCACCAAATTCCAAACAGTAGTGGGTCGGAACCCTCATCAATATTCATGAGGTAGTTCATACATCGAGACTAACTACACTTGATAGCCATGGCAGGGATGGTTACCTGCTGGGGTAGGCAGAATAGATCTCTTTTTATGTATGTATTTATTTGTTAAATGCATCTCGTTTTCCTTAAAGGACACCGGGCTGCTTAAAAAAAATGCAAACTTAAAAAAAAAAAAAAAAGTACGTTTGTGATCACTGCCTTCTCCCAAACAAACTTTATTTTACATTCACAAAAAGAAAGGGGCGTCAAGTACCCCATACCCTTATGCTAATGGCATACCACTAGTCGCAAAATACTGATATATATATTCTAAAACCAGTTTATGATTCTGTAACCGGTTAAAGAATTTCAAAATAGGTTTAGTACATTTCAAAAAGCCATTTGGCATTCACAACCCTTGTGATTGGGCAAATAGCAGGATTTGTGATCACTAACGAGCTTCTAAGTCTGACCCAATGTTCCTTATTCCATTCAACTGTTGCAATGGGTCAGAAAAAAAACTTACTACAGGACTGCATGAATGTGCCTCGAGCACTGATGACTCTTCCCCACCACAACCCCACATCACGCCCGTCCTCAGTGTTGTCAGTAGAAAGACACCACTTCCACCATATCCTTACAACATACAGGGGGTCATTCCGACCCCGGCGGGCGGCGGAAGCGGCCCGCCTGGCGGGAACCGCCAAAAGACCGTACCGCGGTCAAATGACCGCGGCGGTCATTCTGACTTTCCCGCTGGGCCGGCGGGCGACCGCCAGAAGGCCGCCCGCCGGCCCAGCGGGAAAGCCCCTTCAACAATGAAGCCGGCTCCGAATGGAGCCGGCGGAGTTGAAGGGGTGCGACGGGTGCAGTGGCACCCGTCGCGTTTTTCAGTGTCTCCACAGCAGACACTGAAAATCTTTATGGGGCCCTGTTAGGGGGCCCCTGCACTGCCCATGCCAATGGCATGGGCAGTGCAGGGGCCCCCAGGGGCCCCACGACACCCGTTCCCGCCATCCTGTTCCTGGCGGTATTTACCGCCAGGACCAGGATGGCGGGAAGGGGGTCGGAATCCCCATGGCGGTGCTGCAAGCAGCGCACCGCCATGGCGGATTCCTTGGGCCAGGGGTAAACCGGCGGGAAACCGCTGGTTGCCCTTTTCTGTCAGAATGGCCCAGGAAGCACCGCCAGCCTGTTGGCGGTGCTTCCGCGGTCCCCGGCCCTGGCGGTCATGGACCGCCAGGGTCGGAATGACCCCCACAGTAATTGGGAACTTTACCATAAATTGCCATTTCCTAATTAAATTATAATGGTTTATGTATGGAGCATCAATTTAGTGACGACAAACTTTGAAAGGTATGAGCGAGCTTTACCAGGATGAAACCGTCAGCCTGTAAAATGAATGTAGCCAGTGTTCAACCAATTACACTACCTGAGCACACAGGCAAAGAATATGACAATGTCGGCATATGGCATATAGCTGGAAAAGTTTAATTTGAAATGCACTCAGATTGAAACTTTTAATTAAAAAATAAGGTGGAAACGTGTTTTTCGGAAACTCAAACTTTAACCATTGGCACAATTTATCAAGCTCTAGCGCACAAACTGTGTATGCCTGGAGTTAGAATAGTTGCAATTATGACACAAAAAAGAAAACGACAAGAAAAAAGTCATGGCCAGCTTGGAGTTGAAAGAAAACCAAAATCAATTTCACAAATGAACATAGAAAACATCCTTCGGCGGCTTTTTGGTCCAGGACATCTCGCTGTTCTTCCCACCCAACTGTCCTAGTCTGTGCCACAACTCAGTGGAGGGTATCAAATAGGGAGTCACCATCATCTCCCAGGAGAAAGTAAAAATTGAATAGATTAACGCTGCCCTTTTCTATATGGTGGATGCAGCACTCTGAAAACAGACAATAGCCAACACTTTCTCTTAAGTAAATCGGTAATCTACAAACCTCTTATAACAAACAGGGGATGATAGGTTAAAAAAAAAACACACAACTGCTAAATATCCAAAGTCATCTGAATTGATGGAGTTTAAACATGAGTGACCTGATTTAATGGCAGAAAAAGGGCAGGCGGAAGGGTCCTAAATGGTGGCACTATCCACTAAATGAATCAGGATACAGTTGATGACCCTCCTGCACAGTAGGGTGTGTTTTAGATTTCTTTACTAGTAATGACAGGGCTATTGAAGATCTCAAAGTTAACAGATTGCACTTGATGTCTCCATCAATGACCTCTTGGAAAAAGCCAACACCAATTGATATATAAGGTCATCCTCATAATTAGTTTAAACCTGAAGAAGCAGGAACCTGAATAACCTTACTTTGGAAACATTAATCCTTTGCTGAATGCGGACTTGGCTTTCACCTACAAAAACCAAAGAAAATTGGCAATTTCAATAAAGAAATGAACAATATTACCAACCTTCTAGAGATGAGTGTTTCTGTTTTTATCTCTCGCTCTTTCTTTAAATAGAGCACACCAGATGGCATCCATTTAGGGTTTGATGTACAAAATGAAAGCCTGAAATATTTTAAGTTCTCCTTAGTGGTCTGTTTCGTAATCCTCATATCCTCTGCAGTTTCATATTGCATTAAAAGTCAAATATAAATATATTTTTGTTTTCAGACACAAATGAGGCTGCAGTCCCAATAACCCCCAATTACAAAATCCTTCCCAGATTCACAGGATTATATATTTTCTTTTATCTATGAGAACCCTAGCTCTGCTCCTGGCACTCCCTCTTCAAACTGCTGGGATGGGTTGAAACCAGTGCATCTGCTCTGGAATGAGGTGAAGAACTAAGCCTATGGGGTAAGATGTATGTAGCTGGAAACCAAGTTTGCAAAAACGTGTGACTAAAGTGGCTCCAGTTTAACTTCTTGCATGGAACACATTCAACGCCAGTAGAGCTGCATAGGGCACGCGTTGATCTCACACCTTTCCGGTGGTAGCAACAAAGCAGAATATATAAACCCATATGGGGAAATGAGTTATAGTACAAAGATGTTACCACTCGATAAAAGGGAAAAGAAAGGCAGAAAGTAAGTAAAATGGCTTGGGGAAAAAACATGCACGCCTTGAGGATTCCAAGAGAAAGCTTTGGAAGAAGATTATATTATTAATAGATTTGGAGAGGGTGCTGGCTGAGAGACATACCAATGGCCAAGTGTTCCTGATGGATTCTTGATATCCAAGATGCACAAATGACCTAAGCAACTGAATGGCTGCTGAACTGTTAGCTTTGAAAAAGAATAGAGATAATGGTACCATTCAAGTGGCAGCAGCTGACTAGAGGAGAGGATTCCGACAACAATTTTATTTCATAGATTAATTTTGTTCATTAACCCCATCTCCCACACACTACAGGGGAGAAGTGGATAATGGGAGATGGAAAGCGAATGGGTCCTCCTTCTATTCCTGGCACACTTTGTTCTCGAACTGTAGGTGTGAGGAATGATGACCAATCCGTAGCACGTAGCAACTCTGTGACTGCTCTTCAACATTAGGTTGCCAATCAGGCCTGTGGTATGTTATACAACGGTATACAATAAAGATATCCGAAACATAAGAAGTGGAAACAGAGTTTGGAAAGTTGGTGCAAATACTCAGAGCATCTAGCTCACACTGGAAAATAGTCTGATTCCACGCAGGATTCTCAAAGCCAAGGGCTCTTGTGTTGCCCCCTGTTGGAATGGGAATGCCCTTGGCATGGTGCAGGGGTATAGTCCCCTGTTCCAAGTGCCTAGCTGAGTGTTTCTCTGCTAGCCTGACCTTTATCTTGGCCCTGAAGTTGTGCATGCTCTAATCTAGCATATGCACAAAGGATCAGGTCTGCCACTGACAATGCCAGGTCCAGGACCTGTCCTGTGACCGGGGTTGCAGTGCTGGGGATTCACCAGGTATTCCGTCATAGTGGGCAGAGGAGCGTGGTAGGGGCTGAAAGTAATACTTCAGTTCTCCTTTCAAGATGTTCTTTTGTAGCACCAGATTACTGCTTTTAAAAGGCTGTAGACAGCCAAGTGCAAAGAACTCACACTTTCCCTGTGTCCATGTGGTAGGTGCTGTGCTCTGTGCGAGGCATCGCTTAGAATACAGGTTGTGTCTGGGAACAGCTTGAGTCCTGTCTCAAGTTCTTCTTGATCAAATAAGGCAGTGCTCCACAACCTATCTGAAAAGCTGCTGTATAACCAGAGCTGTTGTCTGTCTTGGCAGTCAGTTTCCCTGAGGAGAGGAACAGCTCTAAAAGCCTTCATTTTTTGCTGGAGAGGCCAGGGTCTGCCTGGTGTCTAGAAGCCTGCCTCCTGGCTAAGACAGGGAAAGAGCATGCCTGATCATGCAGTAGAGACTGTCTAGAAGGAGACGTCCAGCGTGTTCCTAGAGAAAGCAGACACTATCAGAGCAAAGCCAAGAATAAGCCATATTGAGAGTGGGTCCCACAGTACCACTGTCTGGTACATAACTGAGAACTGCTCCAAAGAATACACCACATCAAACGTGTCTGTCAGCCTGAGATTAGTGTCTGAGCCGCCGATGCTAGAAGATCAAGTAGGCATCTTGCCGCTGAGAGGCTGATTGGCCTGGGAGGCCACAACTGCACCTTTCCAATGTGCATCTGATAGGCCCCAGGAAGCAGCAACTGCATCTCATTGCTGTGAATGTAATTGACTGGGACGCTGAAATGCCACATCAGTGCTGTAAGCCTGGTCAGTGTGAGAGGGCACAACTGCTGGAGGATCCATACAGGGGTTTTGGAGCAGCTGTGCTGCCTTCACCCAATGATGCTGCCACCAAAGAAAGGCTACTACAAAGACAGAAGGCAAATGCAGTGCCAGCTCACCATTCGATCTGTGAGAATAGATGCTCAGGCATCGTGAGGCGTCACTGTAGCAAAAGGACTGATGTGCTCCATCAAAGTCAGCCATGGAGACATGAGATTTTCTGCCTAAAATAAACAAAGGACAAGAACAAGTGACCGAGTCGCTGTCTAAGCCCCATGCGGGTAACAGTGAAAATATGTGCCTGTGCCTAATACACGTCTCTGCCACCAGATATGGGAGACTTCAGATACTAACCCGGGTGGGGAGAGGATACTGGAAAGGGATGGTGTAGAATCTTCTGTAGAATCCATTCAGCAATAGGCCTCTTAATTTACTTAGCATAAATGGAAAAGTATATTATTTAGTTTTGATTAAAGTTCTTGCTTAAAAAAAAAAAAGGACAAGCACAGGGCTGGACAGTCAGATGGTGTCTACTGGTTGACTGTTGAGTTCTGAGCTCTTGTCTTACACACTACCTCCCTTGGAAGTATGTGACTGAACGTCCTCAGAGAGTCAAGTTCAGAAAGGGCTAAACTTGGCACAATTTGCAGAGCCATAGCATGATAGACACCAGTGGCAAAGAACTTCAACCACCACTGTTAGGGCCCAATAGCCCCTATCTGCCCTATGGCTCCCCTGAACGGAGTCTGGCAACCCCCTTAAACTCCACAATTAGAGTGTGTAAAGTCTAACAAACACTGCCCTGTCTTTGTGAAATTTCATCAAATACCCAGAAGCAGTAGTAGGCAGATCTACTTTAAACTTCTGATTATACATGCCTTCTGAAATAACATCTCTCTTATTTCCACATAAAGATGAATCCTTGGGCGACTTCCCCCACCCTTCTGTAATTTACAATATTTTGCTGGTTAGCAATCAATTTTTGAGTGACCTTAAATAATCTTCAGCCCATCTATAAATATAGAGGGAGGTACTGAGAACTGTTCAACCAGAAGGTTGTTCAACACCCTCATCAAATTATACACAGTGGGCAAAAACCCCCATGTCTCTTGAGGGAAAATCTATTTGTCTCACAGAGAATATTTTGAGAGAAAAAAGGAGTAAAAGATACATTTCACAACACATTATAGTAATATAGTAATAGCCTCTAAGAAAGTGCCTAGAAATCTAGGCATTGGCATGGAGAACAAGCCCAGGATGTAATAAGATCTCCCACAACAATACAGAATTGCATGGTGCATTTTACTGCACAATATCACAATTAAACTGGCTGCAAATTTGCCATTTTTACACAAACCCCCTACAATTTCTTAAAGCATGTAAAGCACATTTTATCTAATTATTTACTTCGACCACCCATTTAACACTTTCACACATTTTCCCTTCCAAGTAAACTACCCGTCATATAGTATGGACATGAATATCATCAGAAGAGAAAGGATGAGGGAAATTAATAGTTTCATAGATGCCATAATAAAATGCTTTGCACAGCAGACATGGTATATGTTTATGCAGGAGAGCTAAAGAGCATTAATCCCCATCTTAGAGTCTCAGACTTCAGCTAGAGAGTAATAGGGTACTCTGAAAACTACCTATCTAGATCGCGGAAAGCTATCAGGAAAGTTCAGAAATAATAGATGTGGCAGGAAAAAGTGCCCTAAGTGATCAAAGAAATAACGCCACCCCAATCACTACGTATTACCAGTCTACCACCAACGTGTGTCTGGTGAGTGTGTAAGGAAAGTGTTTTTGGAAGTTCTATGAATGTTAGGGATTATTGTGGTCCTTCATCTTTTTGGATACATGTCAGATCTGGATTTTAAAACATCGGGAAAAGGTGTAAGGTGCCCTCAGCTAACATCTTAGACTGGTATTTGGAGTTTTTTGTGCCACATTCCAATTAGGGATGGCAGTCCAAAGGTATGCGCATGGGTTCATATCTCTATGTTTGGTGCAAATCACCATTGCTAGGCCACCTAAAATGAAGAAACTGTAACAACATGAGGGCTTACAAAAGTCCATGTCCCTCTTTACATTGTACCTATGTGTCATAAATGTGTCATGGCCACATAGGCTGTTTGACTGGTAATGCAGTCCTCAAGTAACTAGGCTTTGCATGTCTCTCTTGGATGCACATGATGAGAAGATTACACACCATTATTATTTCTGCTCACTAATGAAGGAGCATGTTTGCCACCACATGATAGTTAGGGCCCCTGCATGCGTGCAGATATGTGTGTAATTGTCACAGGAGACCCATGCTATGTACATGTTGGCCGTGATATATCAGATGCTGTATCATCATGTCTGAATGTCTTTCATTACTTATGTAAGCTTACACATTGTTTTTGTCTTTGAAATTGTTGGTCAGTGCACAGTTTCTGAGCACATTTCTTTCTTCCATGCCTTACAGGTGGACCTGTACCCTACACTGTGGGAGAGGTGGCTACATTTGAGGACCCCCACCACTCCAGTAAGTGTTGATATGTCTTTTATGTGTTGTGTTTGCTGGTGATGTGTGATGGACTCCTGTGTGTTGGACACATAGCAAGGTGTGATGCGCTGGCCAATCATTTGTCTTGTTCCATGAGTGGGATTTCAGTTTCTCACCATTTTTGAGTTGGCCAAGGCTTATCCTATTGTATTATCTAGGGATTGTAGGTCCTTCCTGTAGGCCCCGCAATGAGAACTGGGGTGAGTCATGTGGATACCACTTGTATCAACAAGAGTCGCACTGGAGCTCATCTCAGATTTTGTCTGCCTGTCAGACCCACATTCTCCCAGATTGGTACTGCAAATCGCTTTCCAACAGACTTCTGCTTCCCTATTCACCAAAGTACTTATTAAAATGTAGGATGAACTTCCTAGCAGCATGTAGTTCCACATGTAGTGCTACAAGTATGTGGCACTTGAGTGCAATGGCCTAGGTGTGCATGCAAATCATGATCATGGGTGTTCTTGAAACTCTGTGTCTGTTGTAAGTCATGCCTTACTGGAAGTATATGATGTGGACCAAGGTTTGCATTTACTGACATGTGTGGCGCTAGGATTGGTCAAGGGTTTGCTGTCTCCTAATTGTTGATAGACCTTACCTGTGGTGTGTGTGTACAGCCAAATAGTATTGAGCTTTCTAGACACTCCTGGGTGTCCATGTTGTTTGGAATTGTTTGTTGTTTCTCCACCCCCCATCAAACACAGGGATGGGTTTGTGAATAGGGTACCTAGGACTGATGCTATTAGTATGTTACACATACATGTGAATAAATGAATGTTTGGTCAGAACCTAGTATACACACACTCAGGTATGGCACATGAGTACTATACTAGCAAGTGCAATTACAACTTGCAGACCATGTGGCTTTAGATTTCCATCCCGTACACTGACATCTGTAGCCCAGGCATTGGCGGAGGATGTGCAGCATGATTGTTAGCTGACAACTGGCAGAACTCAGATGCCAAGTTAATGCCAGTTGTTACCCATCTTGTAGGGTTTGGATGTGAAATGTGTGATATGCCCTTTGTAGGCTGGCCTGCCATGTACTTCCTCAGGGACATTCAATGATCTGTATGGTGATATGAGCTGTTACAAGTACAGTAGACGCACTGTGTGATTTACTTCTTGTGCCATTTCACACAATGCAGTTCCTAATGTAAATTGTTTGCCTTTGTCTTCACAGCTGCGAACATGACACCCATCCAGGTCCATGAGTTCCCGAGGCGGGCCATGAGGTACCAACATGAATCCCTGTGACGATCTCCTCAGGGATAACGGCTGCGACCATCTCCTCCATGTGGTCCAGGGCCTCCTGGTGTGCTGGACTCCCATCTCCAGTCTGCAGTGCTGCCTTCCTGTTCCTGGCCATCTTTTCCTTTGTCCTGCGCTTGCAGTCATGCCAGCGTTTCTTGCACTCCATGACTGTTCTGCGTACTTCAGCCACAATGTTGATCTTGTCAACAATTTGTTGCCATATAGCCTCTCTCCTACTGATTGGCAACTTTGAGGTGACAAACCGTTGGTGCTGGTGTTCCGTCACCTCTTTAACCAGAATTTCCTGCTCCTCTGCACTGAAGTGACACTTTCTTTTCTCCTTAAAAGTGTCCTGGTTCTTGTGTGGGTCCTCCAGGCTGGTTCCTGGTCTGTTGTCATCTTCCTGGGGTCTGTACAGGCATCTGGGATCCATTTTGGCTCTCCTCTGCTGAAATGGCTGTGTTTGCGGGGAATTTTGATGCTATTGCGTCAAAAAACGCTGCATCTCTGGTGTGCGGTGTCGTAAATCGACCCACAGTCATTTCCTCCGCGTTAACGTTGTTTTGCTTTACGACTTGACGCTGCGGTGTGCGTAAAAAAAAAAGACTTACACCTGTGGTTTGCACCGCACGGCGCACCAAAATGGCGTTAGCCGGCAGTAATATTTTTCACGCAAAACTGCGCCGGCGCAGCTTTGCGTCAAAAAGGATAAATATGGGCCCAAATGTATATCCAGGAGAAAAAGAGAGTGATCCTTCCACCTTGAAATCCAAGTGAAAAATGACAAGGAGATGGACAAAGCACTAGGGGGAGCCTGCTGGACAGGAACAGGCAGCTGGAGTCTCTGGGGAACTTTGAAATATAAAAATGCTCTTCAATCTAAAAGAAAAACTTGGAGGGGTCCATTGGAAACAAAATCCACTCAAAAACCACGTTTTGACTAGATTTAGATATATCTGGAGTAGAAAATCTACTACAGGTGCATTCACTCTGGCGAGTGGGACTGTTTTGGCTGCCGTCACAGCCAGAAGCAGCGCAAGTAAATGCAAAGTCTTGCACGCTCAGGCGGAAGCAGTGGGATTGAACCCCAAGTCTCTTGCGCACTCGCTAGTGTCCTGGGGAGTATTCCGGCAGTCACAAGAGAGTGCCAAAACCCAACCTTGAATGGGGGAACGAACTCTGCTCCGCACCAGATTGCAGAATTTGGGAACTCTGTGCTACTCCATGTGCCCAAATTCCGCAAACTCCCCCTGCGGAGTGAATGACTATACCCGGGACTACTCCTTAGCGCCTTCAGTTAGGGCAATCTGCCAATTTTCTGAAGTTAAATCAAAAGTGCTTAGGAACTTGGCAGCCCTTAACTTATCAATGAGCTCATCATCTCTGGGAGTGGGGTGAGCATCATTCTTAGTGTCTGATTTGAGCACTCTCTAGTGCACACAGAACTGGAATTTAGGGCTGAAACGTGGGGGCAGATTTTGGTATCGGCACCACACGGCTGGACCAGTGGCTGCTGGTGGGCTCAATCACCTACAACTACAACATCTTAGATAATTTCTCCTTGATGCTGGATCTCAATTGTCAGACTGCCTGTAAATGTTGTTTTTAACAGGGTAGCTGTCCACAGTATCAATGTCATGAGTACACAGATGTGTAAGCCCAGGAGTGAGGGAGCACAGTAAGGTAAACTGCCCAGCAAGGAGCTCCACCACCTACATTTTCTGCCCAGGCTGGAATTCCACAGGGATAGCCATCTGGTCACACCACTGCTTCATCACCAACCTGGCCAGAAGCCTTCTTCCATAACTTGGCCAACTGGATCTGAAGGGCTAGCATGCAGATAACCACATCCTGGGGAGGCTTCCTGGGAGCTTGCCATCACCCCTCCCTAACCAGGCCGAGAGTTCCCCTTCCAGAGTGACCATAGAGAAGCTCAAAGGGGCTAAATCCAACCCTCTTTTGGGGTACCTCTCTTTAAGCAAAGAACAATGTAGGTAAGAGACATCTCACTTCTGCCTCATGGGCTCAGGTAGGCCCATAATCATACCCTTTAGGGCCTTGTTAAATCTCTCAACAAGCCAACTTGTTTGTGGAGGGTAGGGTGTGGAAAACTTGCAAGTAAATCCACACTCGGTCCACTTTGACTGCATATAGGCTGACATAAAGTGGATGACCCTGTTATATACCACTTCCTTGAGGAAAACACACTTTAGTGAAAAGCCCTAGCCACTTCAGGTGCATTTGCAGTCCTCAGAGTTATTGCCTCTCGGTAGTGCAAGGTCCACCAAGACCAGGATAAACCTGTTGTCAGAGGTTGTCCTGGAGTCTAGGGGCCTTATAATCTTTGTATCACCTGCCACTTAGAAATTCAATTAATTTCACACATATAAAGCTGAATAACTGCCTGCTTTTTTGATTATGCTACCAGAACAACTTTTTTGTGTGCAGAGACTGGCAATTTCCTGATAATTTTAGACAAAATACAGCTTTGGAACCATTTTTATTCCAGATTATAAATTAAAATGTAGCAATTGTAGATCAAGTTGAACAGGATTCTGCTGATTTTATGCTCTGAGCATAACGTTTGGTGCAGTTCCTAAGCAGCAATTTAGATTTGTACGCTTGAATCTCATATAACGAATGAAACCTACAAAATTACTGTAAACCTTTTAGAACCAAGGTTGTAAGAGTTGGGATTAGGTATACAGATTAAAAAAAACATGATTAGCCTGTGGCTCAGAATATCATGTGCTGATGAAAATATCTGTGATAATTATACTGGGACATGTATCTAAAATCATTAGGTTATTTAAATATATGTATTCACAATTTCCAGAGGCTAGTGTTCTTCCAATTTTATATCATAGTCATAAATTAGTACAAATTCCACTGTTAAAGGTTTGTGTAATTAACTGATGTTAAATTTAAATAGCAGACTAGCATAAAGTGAAATGATAATTCATGACCAGGAATTTTATACATCTGAGTGATTTATCAGACTTGATTCCAAACACCCCCTATTTTTTTAGGCCTCACCTATGACAGCATATGCATTTCTCTTGAAGACCATTTCTTACCTTACAGTGCTTTTGGAGGCTGCACATTGCTTATCATTTTATAGCTTCATTATCAATCTTGTATGTTTGCTTTTTTCATCATCGTCTATAGGCTTTAATTCCTCTTATTGTATTTGCCCTTCTCCTGGAGCATGGACGCATTACTGTGTTCGTCTACTGCTCACTTTTTTAGGTGCTACTTTTTTATCTTTGTTTAAGCCCTCTATGAGACTGTGGGCCTCATTACGAGCCTTGAGACTGCCAGCTTTGCTGTGACGGTCAGTACCACCACATTTAGAACCTGGTGGTCAGACCACCAGGGTTCTGCCGTCCAGCACTGTCCTGTGGATTACTGCCATGAAAATGCTGGGAGAGAACAGGTGAGGGGGTGCTATGCAGACAGTGAACATTGCAAGGGTGCTGGTGTGCCTTGCAGGCGACAGCATTGCCCCTGATTACGAGCCAGAGGCAATGCTGCTCCCTTTTTCCCGCTAGGCTTACTGGCGGAAACCTCGGTTTCCACAAGTCAGTCTAGCGGGAAAGTCTTAACGGATCTTCCTGTCTGCCGAACTCCTAATTAGGCCCTTAGTGTGTTTTCTAGCTGTCTCCCTTGTGTACCTCTCCCCCCTCTAGGTCCCACCACCATTTTCCTCCCACCCATCCTTCGTTCTCTGTATGTTTTCCCATCCCTGCTCACACACTTTCCATTGTGCTTGTGCTTCCCCCAGCATCATCCACCCTCCATTGTCTATCTGCTTGTCCATACGCATTCCCCACCCCTCCTGCCCACCTTCCATTGTCTATTTGCTTGCCACAGACCCTCCCACACACCTTCATTTCTGTGTGCTTGCTTATCCTCTCCTTCCAAACACATCTTGAGAGAGAAGGACTCAAGCGTGGGAAAAGGAGAGAAGTGAGGAGATGGACAGCACACAGCTAAAAATATGATTAAAAAAAAAAAAAGCTATAACATGGTTGAAAAAGAGTGATAGCCATGTCACAGTGCTTTTTTAAAAGTTATTTTTGGCCATGCCATACAGCAGCAATGCTGCTTTATAGCAGGGCTGTAAATAATTGCTAAAGCCAATGCATCTCATAGACGAGGCCTATTGGCTTTGCCAATGCTTGTTTTTTTTTGTTTCTTGAAATCCCGCCATAATAAAACTAGACACAGAGCACAATCTTATAGACAGGTCATCTTTCTGACACTGGAATTAAATTATGTTTAAGTCACAATTTTAAGACGTAAAATATGAGCCTGAGGCGATAAAATGACTGAAATGTTCTCCGAAGGGAAGTATGCATGATTCACTCTCTGTGGGCTGCATATGATAAATGTTGGAGGGGGTTTAAAAAGCAGCAATGGCATTGCAGTGAGTGGTTTAAGTGGGGAACTTCTCAAAAATGTCTAACTGACAATTTATCATTTTCATCTCTAATACATAAGTAAGTCATCAGAACAAAACTGCAAGATGTGATAAGCACAATGCCGTACTCAGCTGATAAAGCACAAGATTACCCATGAACAATGTTTTAGAGGAACCCACAGCCTTCTCAAGAAAAATTAATGATGATGCAGAGAAGATGGACAACCTGATAAATCATGATGAATTCAGAATAACAAGTGCTTGAATTTAAGCCCTGTTCATTAAATTACTGTTATTTTGTTAACAAACACAATATAATGTCATGGATATGTCAGCATACATACAAAAACAAGACATGCTAACAGTTTGTCTTCTGTTCTCTAAAAGACATGCTTTCACTAATGAGAGAAACCAACATATCACCACTGTTCACTCATTTACTCACTATCACAAGACCAATGTAGTTAATTATTCAAACTTATTCCCTGCTACGAAGGATCAAACTAACTTTCTGAAGCAAAGCAATACTTCACTTTCCTAAACAGCTTCTGTCTTGCTATTTTCAATAATTCTTTATCCCACTCACCTTTCCCAGATGTAGGTCACAATATATTCCTCTTTGAACTCTAAAACACCCAGTGGACTGTTCACAAACTCCATTTTGTAGTACATTACTGCAGATCAGAGCAATCTCCAGCATCACACATGACCAACCATGTATACTGAAACAACTCGCGGTGTGAGGCAGGGGTGCGTTCTGGCGCCTACCTTATTCTTACTGTTCATTAATGCATGTATTCCATATCTTTTAGATCCTTATGGTGACGCTCCAAGTCTGGGTGGGCAAAAGTTTCCTTGCCTTTTGTTTGCGGATGACACCCTGTTACTTTCACGAACTACAATGGGCCTCTCAAGATTGCTTTCCCGTTTTATGGACTTCTGCAAGGACCACGGGTTGGAAATTAATTCAGCAAAAACTAAATATGTGGTCTTTGGGGACAATAGGTGCAGAATGAAGAGGCCGGTGTACTTAGAAGGTGTCCCCCTGGAAAGAGTGGGCACCTTCGATTACCTGGGCATTAAATTGGAAGACTCACATCATTGGCATGCTCAGCGCCAGAAATCCTTACTGTGCTTGAAGCAAAGGGCGGGCGGCATTGTTAGATTTGCTTCTAGATCTCCCAGATTTGCAATGTCTCCTGCCCTTGAAATATACAAATCTCAAGCCGGGGGGGGGGGGGGGGGAGCTTTATGGTGCCAAACTCTGGGGCCTCTGTAGTCTGGTGAACTTGGCAAGGGCAGAAAACTAATTTTTTTAAATGTTGCTTAAAGTTCCCTCCAGTACTCCATCTCTGCCCATTCGAATGGATCTAAACCTTTTTTCTATTTCGCAGATTGCTGCTTTAAGGCCCTTGCTATTTTGGATTTGGCTTTGGTCAACAGATGCCCTATCTCCATTTCGCTGCGGGCTTCTATCCTTGGTGGGTCACAACACCATCATCAAAAGGAGCGACCCTTGACCCAAGGGTAGGTCGCTCCCCCTGCCGCTGCAGCTCCTCCAAGTTCCCGAGTTCCTGTGTTCCTGAGACCCACCTAACTGTAAGTACCCCCCTCCTCCCAGCCCCTCGCCCTGCCCCGCGCCACTCACCTTCTCTCCTGCTCCTGCTTCTTTTCCTCCTCTCTGTCTCTTCCTCCTCGCTCCCCCTCTGCAATCTTCTTCTGTGTTCTTCTGTTCTTCCCTTCTGTTCTTCTGTTCTTCCCTTCTGTTCTTCTGTGTTCTTCCGGTCTTCTGTGTTCTTCTTCTCTGTTCTTCTCTGTGCTTCTGTGTTCTTCTTCTCTGTGCTTCTGTGTTCTTCTTCTCTGTGCTTCTGTGTTCTTCTTCTCTGTGCTTCTGTGTTCTTCTTCTCGGTGCTTCTGTGTTCTTCTTCTCGGTGCTTCTGTGTTCTTCTGTGTTCTTCTCTGTTCTTCTCTGTTCTTCTCTGTTCTTCTCTGTTCTTCTGCTCTTCCGATCTTCTGTGCTTCTGTCTTCTGTTCTTCTGTTCTTCTGTCTTCTGCTCTTCCGGTCTTCTGTTCTTCTGTCTTCTGTTCTTCTGTCTTCTGTTCTTCTGTCTTCTGTTCTCCTGTCTTCGGCTCTTCTACCTCCTCCGTCTTCTTCCCCCGAGCCTGCCCTCCTGCTCCTTCCTCATCCCCCTCCCTCACTCGCCTCCCCCTCTCTCACCCCTAGCTAACCCGTTCGCTATCTACCTCCCTCACTCCTCCTATCTTCCTATCTCTCTAGCTCCCTATCTCACTATCTAACTCCCCCACTCTCCACCTCCTCCTACCTACCTATCTGCCTATCTATCTATTTCCCTATCTATCGACTTCTCTATCTATTTTCTCTATCTATTTCTCTATCTCTCCCCCCCTCCCGCCACCCCCTCTACTACCTATCTCCCTATCCTCTCACTCTACCTCTCTCCCTCACCCACCTCTACAACCCCCCCTCCCCTATCTTCACAACCCTACTCCTATCTCTCTCCCTAATCTCCAAACCTCCTAACACTCACCCTCCTCCACCCTAAACCCCCTCCCCCAGCTCCTCTCACTCTACCTGTCCCCCCCTCCCTCGCGCTTTCCCGCCGCGACCTCCTGCACGCCCCCGCCCCCCAGCTCCCATTCGCCCCCAGCTGACCCCTCCCCCCCCCTCCTACCTCTTATGGCGGCCGCTGCGCGACAGTGGTAGCGACCCTTGACCCAAGGGTAGGTCGCTCCCCCTGCCGCTGCAGCTCCTCCAAG
Source organism: Pleurodeles waltl (assembly GCF_031143425.1). Classification (NCBI taxonomy): domain Eukaryota; kingdom Metazoa; phylum Chordata; class Amphibia; order Caudata; family Salamandridae; genus Pleurodeles; species Pleurodeles waltl. The sequence continues at coordinate 696,660,583 of NC_090442.1, read as the reverse complement.
TTCCCGAGTTCCTGTGTTCCTGAGACCCACCTAACTGTAAGTACCCCCCTCCTCCCAGCCCCTCGCCCTGCCCCGCGCCACTCACCTTCTCTCCTGCTCCTGCTTCTTTTCCTCCTCTCTGTCTCTTCCTCCTCGCTCCCCCTCTGCAATCTTCTTCTGTGTTCTTCTGTTCTTCCCTTCTGTTCTTCTGTTCTTCCCTTCTGTTCTTCTGTGTTCTTCCGGTCTTCTGTGTTCTTCTTCTCTGTTCTTCTCTGTGCTTCTGTGTTCTTCTTCTCGGTTCTTCTCTGTGCTTCTGTGTTCTTCTTCTCGGTTCTTCTGTGTTCTTCTGTGTTCTTCTCTGTTCTTCTCTGTTCTTCTCTGTTCTTCTCTGTTCTTCTGCTCTTCCGATCTTCTGTGCTTCTGTCTTCTGTTCTTCTGTTCTTCTGTCTTCTGCTCTTCCGGTCTTCTGTTCTTCTGTCTTCTGTTCTTCTGTCTTCTGTTCTCCTGTCTTCGGCTCTTCTACCTCCTCCGTCTTCTTCCCCCGAGCCTGCCCTCCTGCTCCTTCCTCATCCCCCTCCCTCACTCGCCTCCCCCTCTCTCACCCCTAGCTAACCCGTTCGCTATCTACCTCCCTCACTCCTCCTATCTTCCTATCTCTCTAGCTCCCTATCTCACTATCTAACTCCCCCACTCTCCACCTCCTCCTACCTACCTATCTGCCTATCTATCTATTTCCCTATCTATCGACTTCTCTATCTATTTTCTCTATCTATTTCTCTATCTCTCCCCCCCTCCCGCCACCCCCTCTACTACCTATCTCCCTATCCTCTCACTCTACCTCTCTCCCTCACCCACCTCTACAACCCCCCCTCCCCTATCTTCACAACCCTACTCCTATCTCTCTCCCTAATCTCCAAACCTCCTAACACTCACCGTCCTCCACCCTAAACCCCCTCCCCCAGCTCCTCTCACTCTACCTGTCCCCCCCCTCCCTCGCGCTTTCCCGCCGCGACCTCCTGCACGCCCCCGCCCCCCAGCTCCCATTCGCCACCAGCTGACCCCTCCCCCCCCTCCTACCTCTTATGGCGCCCGTCCGCGCCTGGCCCGCGCCCAGCGCCACGACCCCTGGTCCCCAGCTCCCCCAAGCCCCGCTGATCCGCTACGACCCCACCACCCTCCACGCCCTCAACCCAGGGCGCTCCAAAACCTGCTTCCTAGCTCACCCCAAACGCACCCATGGACCCTTCGCCTGCAACTCCTGCAAACGCATCTTCCACCACGCAACTACCACGACCACAAGCCCACGCGCCATCAACCACCTCAAGTGCATCCTGGTCAACGCTCGTTCCGTCCACAAGCACGCCGTTGAACTTTGGGACCTCCTGGACTCCACAGCCCCGGACGTCGCCTTCATCACGGAGACATGGATGAACGCCTCCTCTGCTCCAGACATCGCTACCCGCCATCCCCGAAGGCTACAAGATCTCCAGAAAAGACCGCACCAACCAAGTAGGAGGAGGTGTCGCCATCATCTTCAAAGACTCCCTCAGCGTCACCACCTCCACCGAAGACCCCCCCCCTCGCCGCTGAACACCTGCATTTTCAGATTCGCACCGACCCAAGGACCACCCTCAGAGGATCCCTCGTCTACCGTCCTCCCGGACCTCGCGCCTCTTTCAGCGACGCCATCGCCGACTTCATCTCCCCGCACGCCCTCGCCTCACCGGACTACATCCTCCTAGGCGACCTCAACTTCCATCTGGAACAAAACAACGACCCCAACACCACCACCCTGCTCGACAACCTCGCCAACCTCGGCCTCAAACAACTGGTGAACACCGCCACCCACATCGCCGGACACACGCTCCACCCTATCTTCTCCGCCAGCAAACACGTCTTCTTCAGCCACACCTCTGCCCTACACTGGACCGACCACAGCTGCGTCCACTTCACATTCCGACGCACTCAACCCATCCCTCGTCGACAGTGGAACAAGATCCCTGAAGAGCAACTCTTCTCCGCTCTCGCCGCCAACCAACCCACCCTCACCACCGACCCCAACGACGCAGCTCTCAACCTCACAAACTGGATCTCCAACTGCGCTGACAACCTTGCTCCCCTCAAACGCACGCATCGACAGACCAACACCAAAAAACCTCTCTGGTTCTCTGACACCCTCAAAGAATCAAAGAAAACTTGTCGTGCCCTTGAGAAGGCCTGGCGCAAGGACCACACCGCTGACAACATGACCGCCCTCAAGAACGCTACACGCGAACACCACCACCTGATCCGCACTGCCAAAAGGAACTTTTTCACCGACAGACTAGACAAAAACAGCCACAACAGCAGAGAACTCTTCAGCATCGTCAAAGAGTTCTCCAACCCCAGCGCCAGCGCCAACGCCGTCACGCCCTCACAGGATTTGTGCGAATCCCTCGCCACTTTCTTCCATCGCAAGATCAGCGACCTCCACGACAGCTTCGGACACCAGACCCAACCATACACCACTGAACCCGCTTCCCCGGACATCACCCTCAACAACTGGACCCACATCAACACGGAAGAAACCAAATCCATCATGAACTCTATCCACTCCGGCGCCCCTTCGGACCCCTGCCCGCACTTCATCTTTAACAAAGCCGACGACATCATCGCCCCGCACCTCAAGACCGTCATCAACTCTTCTTTTTCTTCTGCTACCTTCCCCGAATGCTGGAAGCACGCTGAAGTCAACGCCCTACTAAAGAAACCTACGGCTGACCCAAGCGACCTGAAAAACTTCCGCCCCATCTCTCTTCTACCTTTCCCAGCCAAGGTAATAGAAAAGACCGTCAACAAACAGCTGACCACCTTCCTGGAAGACAACAACCTGCTCGACCCTTCACAAACCGGATTCCGAACCAACCACAGCACGGAAACCGCCCTCATCTCAGTCACAGACGACATCAGAACCCTGATGGACAACGGTGAAACAGTCGCCCTCATTCTCCTCGACCTCTCGGCTGCCTTTGACACCGTCTGTCACCGCACCCTAATCACCCGCCTACGCTCCACCGGGATCCAAGGCCAGGCCCTGGACTGGATCGCCTCCTTCCTCGCTAACCGCTCCCAAAGAGTTTACCTCCCTCCGTTTCGCTCAGAACCCACCAAGATCATCTGCGGCGTACCTCAAGGCTCATCGCTCAGCCCGACACTCTTCAATGTCTACATGAGCCCCCTCGCCGACATCGTACGCAAGCACGACATCATCATCACCTCCTACGCCGACGACACCCAACTTGTACTCTCCCTCACCAAGGACCCCGCCAGCGCCAAGACCAACCTACAAGAGGGTATGAAGGACGTCGCAGATTGGATGAGGCTCAGCCGCCTAAAGCTGAACTCTGAAAAAACGGAAGTCCTCATCCTCGGCAACACCCCGTCCGCCTGGGACGACTCCTGGTGGCCCACGGCCCTCGGCACCGCACCGACCCCCGCAGACCACGCCCGCAACCTCGGCTTCATCTTGGACCCTCTTCTCACCATGACCAAGCAAGTCAACGCCGTGTCCTCCGCCTGCTTCCTCACTCTGCGCATGCTCCGCAAGATCTTCCGCTGGATCCCCGCCGACACCAGAAAAACCGTGACCCACGCCCTTGTCACGAGTCGCCTGGACTACGGCAACACCCTCTACGCCGGGACCACCGCCAAACTCCAAAACCGCCTGCAACGCATCCAAAACGCCTCGGCCCGCCTCATCCTCGACGTACCCCGCAACAGCCACATCTCCGCACACCTGAGACACCTGCATTGGCTCCCAGTCAGCAAAAGGATCACCTTCCGTCTTCTCACCCACGCACACAAAGCCCTCCACAACAAGGGACCGGAATACCTCAACAGACGCCTCAGCTTCTACGTCCCCACCCGCCCCCTCCGCTCCGCTGGCCTCGCACTTGCTGCCGTCCCTCGCACCCGCCGCTCCACGGCGGGTGGGAGATCTTTCTCCTTCCTGGCGGCCAAGACCTGGAACTCCCTCCCCACCAGCCTCAGGACCACCCAGGACCACTCCGCTTTCCGGAGACTCCTAAAGACTTGGCTGTTCGAGCAGCGATAACCCCCCCTTTCCCCCCTAGCGCCTTGAGACCCGCACGGGTGAGTAGCGCGCTTTATAAATGTTAATGATTTGATTTGATTTGAAAATCAAATGGTGTGCTTATGTCAAACAGTCTTTAACTCTCCTAGGTCTAGGGTCCTACTGGATGGACCCACCCTCCATTCCCAAAAATGCTGCACAGGTACTGAAGGATGCTTTTTGGCACAACGTTCAGACTATGCAATTTGCTAAGACTGTCCCGCTCTCTATGTCGGACAAGTTCTTATCATTCAAATGCCATTATGAACTCGAGCCTTTAATGGATATTGCACTATCTCCATTCGCACAAGCTCTTTTTGTCAGATTTAGAGTAGGGTCTCTCCCTTTATGTTCTTTGATGCACAATTGGCCTAGTTCCACTAACAGATCCAAGTTTTGCCCGATGGGTTGTAAAAGTGAAGAGTCTGTTTCACATGTTTTTTTTTTCTGTCATGCATGCCTCAAACAAAGAGCCCTTTGGATTATCCCGCTTTGTAAATCTATTGGTGTCAGGTCTCATCTTCATGCTGAGAGAATTCTAAAATCTGATCCATCCGTCCAAGTAGTTTTTCCAGTGGCAAAATTTCTCGAAGCAATCTGCCGCCTTAGATTAGTTATTTTAAAGAAAAATACAGGGTAGTTAATTTTTATACTTTTTAATGCATATTTATCCACTCGTGATGACCGATTTTACATTTTCCCTTTTAGCACAAAGTTTGGGTTTTTTACTATATTATTGAGTATTTATGGATCCTGGGAAGTGGCCCCTTGTTGAGGGGACCCCCTTATTGTTAAGAGACTCATTTTTGATACTTTGGTTGGATTTTAACCCTCTTGTATTTTTTAATTCTTTACTGTGCATGTACTTTAGTGTCTTTTACTATTCAACTGTTATTGTTTGCACTGTACTTTTATGGTATGTTCTTTTTACTTACCGAAATAAAGTTAAAGTGAAACAACTCCCAAAGAAAATATTGTACAGTACTTTTAATTAATTTTGTTTATCACTTTTAATAAGTATTAATACATAACATATATTTTTTAATTTAGATGGCAATGTCTTTATTACATTTATTATATTTAAAATGTTCAAAGAAATAATTCAAATTTAAGTTTAGTGCTGTAGCATTTCTTATTTTGTTCGACATTTAAAATAAATACATAAAATCAATATACATTTATTACCATAAAAATGTTTTTACTATTTTTTATAATTCAGAAAACATTTTTATTTTTCCAAATACTTTACCACTGGGAGACTCCACATTAAGGAGTGGAAATCTCCCCATAGTAAAATGTAGGAAAAATCAAAAAGTTTATTAAACTTTTTTACAAAATAGTACAAATATCTTTGTTAAAAGTAATGTAACTTAGTATAATATATTTATTTTAAATATAGAACAAAATAAAACAATTCTACAGATGATTATCTTCATTTTAAATTAAATATTTAAATAATGTAATTTAATTTATTGAATGCAAAATATTTTTCTGAAGCTTAAATTAAAAAATAAATTCTCACCTAAAGTATTTTTTATTTTGTATTAATAAATATTGGAAGTGATGTATAATAATTTATTCATATTTTAATAGCAATTATTATATTAGGTTTCACATTTGAAAAAAGGCTAGTAAGATGTTTTATATTTATTAAAAATGTGTAATCTTTATATTTTTCCTAACATTAAATCATATCTGTTTATATTTTTAACTATTTAAACTTTTTAATTTAATACAACAATATTTCCTATGTGGCTTTATTTTAAGTCCCTACCTGTATTATTTTCTATGGGAGGGTATTGTTGTATCAGTGGCTAGTCATGTGTAGTACTGGACTTACTACTGTTTTTTGGCAGTTGTAAACTTGGCTCCACACCCTTTTTCAGGTGGTGAAGTGTAAGTCTTCACTTTTGAGTAACTTTGCACTCATGTTTTGTGAACTGTCAAAAGTAGTAAAGTTACTCATAAGTTAGTCAAAAGTGTTAGAGTAAGGTGCATCGTTAAATTGCTCACAGGTGTAATTTATAATTATGCATAGCCCTGCCAGTCTCATGATCACCCTCTGTGAGTAAAATTAATGTCATGAGTCATCAAAGGGCCTGATCAATGTGTGATTTGTGTTTGCATGTCTCCACTTACACTTGTCCTACAGGTACAGCTCTAATCTTTCTGTTCTGGATTTCACATTGCTCATGTCAATGTTTTTTTTCAGGGATCGGGTCCTAAGATGTCTCCTGGCTGTGTATTCCTGGTGATATGTGATTCGACTCCACAGACAGAGTAGTGTTCAGGGTGAACCTGGTTGTTGGACCTCTGTGGGATGGGAGATTCATCCGATGTTGCACGTGTGCTCCGCAGCATTTATTCAGTGAAGACTACAGCTCTTTGGTTGCCTGGAGGCTGCCGGGTTGAAAGTATTCTGTGCTTTTTAGTGGGAGGGCGGAGTTGAAGTAATGGACAAATAAGTATCCATGCCTCTGTGAGGGGATACCCGAGAGATAACACATGGAAAGGACCGAAAGAAACAGGATCCAGATGTATGCCAAAACCAAACAGCATGGTCGTCCTTTAAAACAAGAGTGCAACTCTGCTTTCATAGTGCATGCCACCTGTTTTTTCTAGTATTCCTATGTTTGCATGACACTTTTGCACTTCCTGCATGCACAGCAGTAGTGCAATAAATAGAACACAATCCAAATGTTAGCATGCTGACTGGCACACACCGTGGAAGGCGGCAGACTAGTATTAACATTTAAATATTTAAATTGCAGGTTGTGCCCTCTACTTCATTAAAGTTATAATTTTTATTGATTATTTACAAGATACTACTAGCGTGTATGGAGAACACCCCCAAGATGATCTGTGTTTTTTCAGACCATTTGCCATGGTTACTTTTAGAACTTGCCTGCGACATTGAGTAGTTAAGTCGCGCGTCTTCTAAACATGAGCGAAAACCTAGCCCTGCTTCTGTGGTCACTTGAATGTAAAAACATTTTCTGAGAAGTAGGCTCGGTCTAGATCCTATACTACTACATGAATTACAAATACATGTGTTTAGCAACACGGGGAAGTATAAGCGTACTATATCGGGCATATCCCACACTCTGATAACATCTCTTCCACTCCAACTCACTCTGCTGCTAAGATCTACTGACTGACTTGTTTAGGTATATAATATAGATATGATGACTAAAACGCTATGAAGCAAGTTTATAACTATGACGCAACAGACATTAGACTTATGTGCACATAGTTTAAGCTGCCAAATAATTGGAATTTGTACCGGTGCAAATTGAAGAAGACATAACTGGCAATGAATGATAACTGTTTCAGTTGAAGGACTCCAGAATTTGACCATATACACATTATGTGGTTATGTTTACAGATAAACTTATTTTGGCGAGCAGTACTGCAAACACTGCGAGACACTAGTAGCTGTTTATTTCTGGAGAGTGACAAAAAGGGCAGTCTACATGCCATCTCAGATACAGATGATGCCACTTTGGACTGACTGAGATGGATGTCAACACACTTGCCGGTCACCACAATCTGTATCTTATAACATTGCAGAGTGTCAAACATGTCGCTACATATGAGAGGAACATATACAGGCTTAAGGGCGAAACGCCGATTGGTGATTGTATCTGGGGTCAGTCTTAAATACATATGACTCACTTGAAAGTGCTTGTTAAATACTAAGACAAAATGCAAAGAGAAGGCACCTAAATATCCATGATAGTATTTCTGGGGGTATAGAAAGGCAGACCCCCTACTACACGTAGGGGTTCTAACTGTTCATGGACATGTTGCCAAGATGTGGAGAAGAGTCTGCTGGCTACGAACACATAGTTATCTGTGGGGTTCCGAACGGTATAATAAGTGAGGACTTTCTTTCTGGCATGTCTGTCTCCCTCCTCACTCTCCAACCTCTTCCTACTACGTTTATTACCCACCCGAGTATTAAATGTTGTCCCAAATGATTTTGCCTGGCCTGAGACATTTTGGCTACTTAAATAGGGGCCCCATGCTTCTAGATACTTCTGAAGGAGGATGCATTCTGTTTGATTACTTTTGAACTTGACATGTATGTTTCATCGAATGGAATGTTGTTACCGATAAGGAATGACTGTAGTTCCGTACATGTCTACATGCTGATCTGTATATAACAACTTCAGAAGTTTTGATTGTAGGAAGGTCTTTACATATATGGGGTGTTCATTAGACATACCTTATAATACAGCGCATGACATCATGATGGGATGATTCTTTAAACTTTAAACTCTTTCCATTTCCTTTTACCCATTCTCTTCTGTCCTTTTTCATCTTACGCACGTATTACTATATGTTTACTTAATCCCTGATGTGTAAATGTAATTCTGATTTATGTCCCATGTGACTTTTCAGGATAGAATGTTTATACTGCGATCATGACTGGACTAACTCACATTGTTTTGTGTTTTGAATGCTATTCCCAGGATGTATAGTATTTGTGTGAGATGTCTTGGGAACCTCTGTTTTGTTATTTATAGATTTTTTTAAATGTGATCTGGTTTGAAAGTGATCTGGGTTGAAAGTGTTGCTGGTTTCCTATATCGTAAGAAATACTAATAAAGAATTTGTTTAAAAAAGCTACACCTAATGAAGGAGAGCTCTATAGGATGATCCATCACTTAGGCCCCAGGTGTGAAGATGGTTCAGAAAATGTGAACTCTTGCACAACAGCTGTACCACATTCTTTTCTAGTGTGAGGCAGACTTCAGAGTGACTTTTAAAGGTCACTAGGCACCTCGTAAATCTGAGGCAGCATCAAAAGCAATGAGTGTTGCAGTGGAACGCCTAACTCAAGACCCACTGCACCCCCCTCTGACACAGAAAACTGCATCACAGGGGCCCATATTTACAAGGAGGCATAGCACCACAAAAAAAGTGGCGTTACACCTCCTTGTAAATATGGAGCAGGGCTTAGAGCCACCGGAGAGTCACAAAAGGTGACGCTCTGGTGACGCTAGGGTCTCTTAAATATGCCCCAAAGTGTTTAACTTAAAGGGCACACTATTCACAGTGTGCACTTTAAACAAGTCTATTTAATGAAGTGCAAGTGCATGGTATTTTTTTTTTAAATAACATGCACAGCTTAGCAACCAATTAAGGGCTCTGTTTTCTGTCCTGTTTCCAGCCAGAGATAGATCACCTACTATTAAAATGTATTCAATATATAAAAAATATCAAACCACACAATGTCAACTACAATCATATCATTAAAAATAAGGAAAAAATATTCTTTTACATCGTAATGTCATTTTTATAAAATTGAATAAATGTACAAAATAATAATAAATAAACGCCACAAAAGATTAGTAGTGCATTAAAACAACAAGCATAACATTTTTCACACATAATAATATCTATTCATCATATGTTCATCATTAAACACATTTTAAAAAATACAACACTATTACAAGAAAATAAGCATTAGAACAGACATTAAAAATAAATAAAACACTTTTAACATTTAACCATATTAATATTACAACAAACCAACAAATGCACATATTTAAAAGTAAAATAGAAACACTAATATGAGTCTACCAAAAAGGTGATAACTGTAAATAAAATCTTAAATTACACACAAAGTAGCCAAGAAAATGTAGGTAAACAAACAATTAAAATATAAACATAACTAAGTGAACACTATAAAAATTACACAAACCCTCGCTGTCTTTCGGAGGTAAAAACTTAACAATTGCAAGAAAGCTACACTTCGCTGGGCTGCAAGAAGAAAAGCCAAAAGAAAGGCTGCAGGAAGATAACAAGGCAAATTCACAAGTAATTCAAAAAATTAAATGAACTACAATGCAAGCTGATATACGTTTACAATGAAAATCTAGAAACAAATTAATAAACTCTCTCTCTTTTATTAGGTGTATTAATCCTTAGATACTAAAGAAGCACTTTAGCGAAAATTAAGCACTTTACACAGAACATTATACTTGGACAAAGGCACTTTCAAAGTAAGCAACATAAATACAGTTATAAAAATAAAATACCCCTTAAAGATTAAGCTTAAAACTAAAACATAACAAACCCCCAAACATAATCAAACCTGAATTTTTAACAATTGCTTTCCCACATGGGATAAACTCACAGCCAGGAAAGCAGAAGCACCAAGAACATGAATTGGAAATATACTGAATATTATGCAAATGTTTATTATGGGAGAGGTTCAATAAAAAATATTTTTGCAATGAATGTCAGAAAAAAGAAATACCCCCAAATGTAACAGAGATAAACATAAGGCCCAGATTTAAAAGAGGTAAGCACCCGTTACCAGCAGCCTACTTCAAAAATTTTAACAGACGTAATCCCTAAGCTACCTGCACACATTGCAGGTCACCTACCAACAATTCCTGCTTTAAAATGATTAATTTTAACGATTAAAAACGTTTCAAGTAAAACCCCTGCTTCCCCTAGAGGATACTAAGGGCCTCATAATGAGGCTGGCAGTCTTGAGACCTCCAGCCTCGCAGTGGCGCTCGGACCGCCACACTGCACGTGGTCCAACTGCCATATTATGACCCTGGCAGTCGCACTTGTGCTCAGCCATGGCGGCACTGAGTTCAGCACCCCCATGATGAGCACAAGTCCCCATTCTGCCAGCCTTTCCATGGCAGTTCAACCGTGCACGGTGCAATATGTCTATGGCATGGGCAGTGCAGGGACACCCCTGCCAGCACCCTCAGAATACGCACTGTCTGCTCTGCATTTCGAGTGTGCTGTACTGATACGGTATTGGCCTCAGCTTCCTTAAGGGAACTGAGACCAACACTGTAGCACTGTTGCCGTAGGGCTGATCAGCGGGAACCTTGTAATATGATGTTACCACCAGTCAGCCCGAATGGGAACATAGTAATACTGCGGAGGTGAGGCAGGTGGGTTGATGGTCGCTTAACCCCCGCAAGTTTGGCTGTCAGCTCATTGCCTCGTAAGACTAAGAGAATGTGAAACATGGATGATGGACGGACATTTTAAAAAGTGCCCTCTACTGTTCACACATATATAAAGCATACTCTTACAAAACCCTCATTTGTGACACTGCTGCCTAACAAAGTGCAACTTACTGTGAGCTTTAAAAAGCACATCAAAGCAAAAACTGACAACTATTGTCCTCAAATAAATATAATGGAATTTGAATGGGCAATTATATGAACAATACTTAAACTATACCCACGCAGCCATACATGGCTACTACTATCACTTCAACCAAGGCATTTGGAAACAGCTGCAAAAATATGCAATAAGTGTACAAAATGCAACAAACAACCAGTTTGCATTTGAAATTCAAAAGTGAAAAGCTTCAGCTAACTACGACAACATGCTAAAAGAATCCCCATTTTTCCTAAGAACTGAAAAACTGTCCACTATTGTATTACTTCAAAGATACTTGGAGCTTAATTGAGAGTTGCGCAGTTGAACCTCAACAACTCCAATATGGTAGTGGTGAGGTTGGCGTCAATCCGGCAGCCTCACGATCACCTTATTATGATGTTTTCCACCACGCTGACTGGCACAAACGTTGTATTATAACATTTCTGCCTTTCAAACCGGTTGAAACAGTGCAGCAGCATTGGCCTCATATTCCTTAGGGAGCCCAGGCCAATGCCCTTGCACATTGCACCTTAGGAATCTGCACTAGCAGACAGTGCACAATCCGAGGGTGCTAGCAGAGGGGACCCTGCACTACCCACATGGTCATGGGCAGTGCAAGGACCTTTCTATGGCCCCCAGCACTGCCTTTCTGCCAGCCTTTTCTTGGAAGGGACCCTGCTATAAAAAGGCTGGTGGAAAGCAGAGTTGTGATCAGCAAGGCACAACTATGACCACTGCCAACGCGTTGGGATCCCAGATCCCGGCGGAGGTGGCAGGCTCCTGGAGATCATAATCCGGCAGTCGGCCCTCAAGGATTGCTGTGGTCTGACCGCCACAGTTAGTTTGGCTGTCCATGGACTACCAAACTCGTAATTAGGCCCTTGGTTTGACAGACTGCCCCACTACAACAGCACCATGGCTCAACAAGCCACGACTAACAATGCAGTGGAAGGGTTTTACAATGCCTTCCAAACCACACTAGGAACAAACCAACCTCCACTCGACAAATTCATAAAATATTTCCAGAAAGAAATTAAGCCTAAAATAACTTATTAAATCAGGGAAATGTACAAAATGACACACTTAAATGTCAGAGTCTTTGTAAATAACAAAGGAGTAGACTATACAGAAATAATAACTAAGGGCCAGATGCAGGAAACACTTTGCGACTCGCAAACGGCAAAATTTGCCGTTTGCGACTCGCAAATGCGTGTTTCCAATGCAGAAATGCATTTTGCGAGTCGGGACCGACTCGCAAAATGCATTTCCGAATCGCAAATAGGAAGGGATGTTCCCTTCCTATTTGCAATTCGCAGTGGTATGCAATACCATTTGCGACCGCATATGCGGTCGCAAATGGTGTCGCAGTTACAATCCACTTGAAGTGGATGGTAACCCACTCGCAAATTGGAAGGGGTCCCCATGGGACCCCTTCCCCTTTGTGAATGGACCACAAATTATTTTTTCAGGGCAGGTAGTGGTCCAAGGGACCACTACCTGCCCTGAAAAAATACCGAAACTAAAGGTTTCGGATTTTTTTTTAAGTGCAGCTCGTTTTCCTTTAAGGAAAACGGGCTACATTAAAAAAAAAAAAAATGCTTTATTTAAAAGCAGTCACGAACATGGAGGTCTGCTGACTACAGCAGGCCTCCATGTTTGCGAGTGCCCATAGTCGCTATGGGGCCGCAATTTGCGACCCACCTCATTAATATTAATGAGGTGGGTCTTTGCGACCCCATAGCGACTCGCAGACGGTGTCTGAGACACCGTTCTGAATGCCAATTTGCGAGTTGCAAATTGCGAGTCGGAAGGACTCGCAATTTGCAACTCGCAAATTGGATTTTTGCTACATCTGGCCCTAAATCACAATTACATCCACCTACCTACCAATGTGCTCAAACCTAAAATAGAACACAACCTAACACCACTATAACATAAACACGTTTAAATATATTTTAATAAACAAATCTATTACAAAATGTTAACAACATACAAAGTAAGACTGATAGATAAACATCAATAATTTTAATATTTAATTCAAAATATTAATGAGAAGACCAAAAAGATGCAATTTAAAAAATATGTAAAGCAGCTCGTTAATTAAAAAAACACACAAACAAAATAAAAGTTTAAATTGCAGTAAAAAATAAAATGCAAATATGTAATTAAATATAACATTCCCCACCCAAAAATAAGCAGACAAATGTACATAAAGTTGCATTTCTGAAGTTCTCGATCCTCTTCCTCCTCCCAATAATCCAGTACACAAAAAAGTCAAACATGAAATGTTCAAAGTAATCCATAGTCACTGGAAACATCAAAACCCCAAAAAATGAAAGTAAAAACTGCTCCAGAAAATCCAAAAGATCAAAGGAAATTAAAAATATATTGTTGGTTTAAAGTAAAGCATATTCATATCCTTTTTAAAAAAACACATTAAAAATAGCTGGAAATATTGCACTCTGGCTTCCTAACCTGTAAACACCAAAATAAGATACCCACCCCCACAACGCACACATCTTAAATACAATACAAACATAGCATTGCAACTCCACAAACATAAGGCCTCACTTACAAGCCCCTTGTGTCGCTACTGCATATTTTTTTTATGCAGGATTGACTGGAGTTGTATCAGTTTAACAATGCAATTCCAGCAATAGATCATTTAGCAACAACAGATGCATCAGAATTTCTGCTGCATCAATGAAAACGTGCGCAATGGTCTTACCCTATCTATCAAACAGTAAGAAGGAACTGTAACACGATCAAAATCTTCCTCAAAATGGCACTAATAGATTACAAAGTACAGGTAGCAGTAAAACATGGCAGATAAATGAAGGAAAGACTATGAGCCTCATTACAACTTTGGCAGTCCCACCAGGGGACTGGCAAAGCTGTGGGGGGTTGCCACCGTCATCCCAGCAGAGTGCCCCCCCCCCCATCGTATTACAATGTTCCCACTGGGTTGATCGGTGGAAACATTGTATTACGACGTTCCCACCACTCAGGCCGGTGGGAACAGTGCTATTGTAATGGTCTCGGCTCCCTTAAGATAGCCAAGGATAATACAGTTGCACACAAGCACCCTCCAATGAGTACTGGGGCTCATTACGAGTGTGGCGGTCTCCACATTTGCAGTGGCGGTCTGGACCACCGCCAATGCGTCGGTCCAACCACCACATTAAAACCCTGGTGATCGGACTGCCAGGGAACTGCCAGCACCACCAGGATTTTGGATCCCGGTGGTCTCGAGGAGGCAAAAAACCTAATCTGCCAGGGCAGCACTGTAAGCAGCATTGCCCTGGGGAAAAATACCTTGTTTTCTGCCAGCCTTTTTACGATGGTAACACAGGAACAGGTGTAGGGGGCTGCGGGTGGGGCCCTAGACTGCCCATGCACTTGGCATGGGCAGGTCAGGGGTCTCCCTGTCCAGCACCATCGTAATGTTCACTGTCTGCTTTGCAGACAGTGAAAACTGCGAGGGTGCTGGTGCACACTGCTTGCTACAGCATTACCGTCAGCTCAATTACAGGCCGGTGACAATGCTGTAGCCTGTTTCCCGCTGGCTGGTGGGCAGTTTCCTCCCACCAGCCTAACGGAAAACTCTTAATGGGGCCAGCGGGGAGGTAGCCTGTGTGGTGGCAACCTCCTCGTCGGACGTTTGGCAGATGGTAAAAACCAAACTCGTAATGACCCCCACTCAAGGTTCTGGGCAGGGGGTCCATGCACTGCCCATGTTCTATGACCCCCTGTGACCCACTGCTCTGTCTCCACCAGCCTGAGTTCAGCACTGTTGTGGCTGACCACGAGTCAGGAACCTTATTCCCTGTGGTGATGGCGGTTCCCTGGCAATTCAACCACCAGGGTCCTAATGTGGCTGTCAGGTCACCTGGGGTGCGGCAGTCTGACCGTCACTGCGAGTCTGGCAGTCCTTTGCATGAAATTTTGTTTAAATGTTTAAAACATACATATGAATGTTATACTCCTGTGACATGCGAAAAAGGTTTCTTTGCTAAAAAAAATGTATGAAAAGCAAAATGTAAAATTGGATATTGAATAAATAAATTGAAATGCATAAATAGAAATACTGAAAACCCTTGACATGTATTGGTTATTATTGTAAAAAAAACTACACAAAGTAGAAATTACTAACTATTCTACTATTTCCACCCCAATCTAAACAATTTTAAGAAGGTGTTAAGTGTTAAAGGGGTTAAGTGTTAAAGGGGTATAGTATACCCACTCAAGTTCAAATCTCTTTTAGTTTGATATTATGCCGACGTGGCAAAACAAACATTAAAAATATTTTATTTACAAAGTTCATTTTGCATAACTGATATAAAAAGACACACATTGTTTAAAAACAATATATCAACAAACTTACCCCCTAATAAAAATATAAACTTCTTCAAACAAAAATGTCTTAGCAATTAGGCTACAGGATATGTTAAAATGCCAATCTACCACCTTCCAGCCCAGCCTAAGGCTTTTACTTTGGATAACATCTTATCAGTGAGGCAATCTAAGGTGCATGAAATTCTAAGCAGCACATAGAATTATATTAAGTACATCACATTATTTTTGTAGATAAAACTGAGCCCATAATTATATCAGAAAGGTTTGGTCTAAATAATAAATAATACAAGGTTCATTAAACTTATGGGAGTAAAGAATTATATGAAGTGATTTGCATTCTCTTGCATAAAAAGTGAAAAACAGAGTCCATGATATTTCAGAGTCTTACCAAGAGACAAAGGCAGATGTTTTAAAAACTACTTTTTTTCCAGATCTAATATATTGGTCTACCAAATGGTTCCATTATCTACTACTGCTCCTACAGCAGCACAAACTTCTTATATTGTCATATTAACCTTTTATAAAATATATACATATGATTACATAATTGCATTTTCAGAACATTAGTAAGCAAAACCCCAATTCTTCTGATCTTCAGTGTTCTGAAGACAGGAAGTAAGATATCCCTTCTTTCTTGCAGAAACACAGGATAGAGTGCAGTTAGATGGATCAGTGTAGAAGGACCATTAAAAAAAAAAGTAATGTTTCTAGTTCCTTAATTGGATGACCAGTTTTGATTTTAAACTAAGTAAAAAAAGGCTGACAAGGGGATCACTCAGTACCTAAATATTGAAATATAAATAGATTTGATAAAGAATATATATATATAGATATATCTTTTAGTACTGAGCATCAAAGTGATAACGAAAATAATTCAACACATACAAGAAAACAAGCATTTTTTAGTTAAAGGATCAAACAAAAGACATAAACAGAAATGAGGAGTTGCACAGATCCCAGCATCAAACAGACTAATGATCCAACATTGTTCCATCAAGTCCACAAATAGGGTAAAAAGAACTATTGGTCCACTTTTACAAGAAGTCAGTTTGACTGGGACTGAATCCATTGATAAAATTATTTGTGTGTTGACAAAAACCAAGCTGGTTTCAAAGAAGCAAGTATTGGAAAGACATTGAAATTTTGGTCTCTTGAACAATTAATATGTAAGACCATCCTCAGGACTGTCAGACCCCTGTCCCACCGGTTTGCAGGGGTGAAATGGATACAATGATGGAACCCTGTCTACCAAATAACCAAACCTACTCCATAAAGATATTAGAGTCAACTTGATTCCCCAGGATAAAAGGATGTATTTTGTAGATCACCAGGCTACCTTTAGTCACCTCAGTCATAGTAGATTTTATCTGCATCTATAAAATAAGAAATAACCATTAATACCTTCCTACTCAATAATATAGTTATCTCAAGCTAGTCTCGTAGGTAACATAGATATACTTTAACATTACTTCTCCCTATCTTTGTGTTAATGCCACCTTGCAGGATCTGTTTCCTGAATGTACAAATAAAGCTAAAAAAGGTAAGTATCATTGCTAATACGATTCACTGGATACATATATATGATGATGAAATTTAGAATACCTAGCGTATTTCACAGAGAACATGGAACGAATAGATAACTCCCACAAACAAACGCTTTTTTCAGTTAAGTCAGAGTGAGCGAGCAGACAGTTCGGGCTAGCATATTAAACTGCGACAGAATATCGCTAATTAATCTAATATATTACCCTTCATCAGGATATTACTTTATATCCTTGTAGAATACAAAAGGAAAATCTCTAAATTTCTAAACATGGATGGCAGGTAAATACAGCAATGTTATGACCACATCTTATGCTCACATAGAGTTCATATACCTAGAAAGTGAAACACAGGTTCAAGTAATATGACTATGCTTTTTAATAGAGCAATGAGCAATGTCCATGAAACAAACACATCCGATAACAAAACACTTTGTGATGGCAAACGACTACTGCAGAAACCAAAGGAGTTCTAGAGTTAATAATGTCTTTATGCTTGTAGTTTAGGATTAAAAGTTCAAACAAATTAGAGCTTCAAGCACGTTACCCAAAGAAGATTTTTTTTTAAAATAAGAATCTCAGCAGGACCCAGCGAAGCTGACCGTGGAATCCAGCAAGGAAACAGGTGAGCAGGAAGTCGGATGTTGTCTAAAGACGCCAGGAGAAGAGACACAAGCTGCATGTCTCACTTGAAACACCAGGAGCAAGTATAGACAACGAGCAGTCATCCAAAGTGCAGCACACAGTCTTATAGGCTATGTGCTCCACTTTCTGAAAGGGTCCGTGCCTCAGAGGCACTGAGGACGCTGAGCGCCTGACAAGGACAATGTTTAATAAAAAAAAAATGCACCATAAATTTGACAACTTACTTTCTGTAAACAGGCCTTTAAATCTTGCTCTTCTCTTGTCACATTTGCTGTGCATTCAAAGACAGAGGTCAAATGTCAGCAGGCTCTGTTTCGGAGGGAGCTTGGTGTTTACTTTTCTTTCTCTGACTTCAAAGTGAGAAAATGCGTGTAACAATACTGCTGAGTATCCATGTAAGTGGAAAGGATGTTTTTTTTAACCTAGCACACAACAAACAAGTACTGTGGTGATGTTTTAGAATATATCAGAATTAGTACAAATGCAGCAATTTTATTGTAATTTTGGAGTGTGGTGGAAACAAATATTTGAATATGACCAAAACACATCAGTAAGCTAGGTGATGGCATTTGCACACATTATCATTTGTGCTCAGTAAAACCTTATTTCATTGCAAATTCAATGGTCGTTTCAATTGGGAATGTGTTGTTTGTAATGGCAGTGCGCTACCACACCATGCATAATCCACACTAGACCACTGCAGTCCATGCCCTTCCATTTTATGAAATGCTACTCCATTCTATGACACTCCACTCCACTCTTTGACATGCCACTCCACTCTATGCCCCTCCACTCTAAGACACTCTGATGGTCAGTACAATCTTGGCAGACCGAAAAGCCCATCCATCGAAATCCCGAGGGGGAGGTTGCTGCCATTGTGGCTGCCTCCCTGCCTGGCCCATTACAAGTTTCCCACTGACCCAGAGGGAAACGACCTACAACATTGCCTCCAGCTCGTAATCATGCCAGTGGCAATGCTGTAGTGCATGGGATGCACCAGAACCCTTTCAACGTGACAGTGCTGGCACAGAAGTTTGCGGCCAAGTCTAGCTTTTTGTTGCCACACTGATATTCATTTTCATTTTTAAAGCTGGCCAGCATCTTCTACTTTTTGATAGTGTTTTGAAATCTTTTGACAATATAAAAGCCAAACTACTGTCCAGATTTTGCCATTACTATATATACATGCAATAGTGTAAGATCGTTTTGTCGAATATGGATACATTTGGGGATGACAGGGATAAACTTTTTTCAGAAATGTTCACACAAAAGTCGGACGGAAGTTTTAGAGCAGGACAAGGATCAAGTCAAACAGAAGGGATGAAGAGGAAATATATCAGGTTAGAAAAACTACGAAAACAAGAACTGTCTAGTTGGTGGGATGCGACAGTTTAAAAAAAGTATATTGCAGACAAAAAAGTACCAAGAGGACTTAGAATAGTAATTTTCCCCTCATTTGACGACTTATCAGCTGGGCATATGTCAGAGTGGGAACAACTACTTTTTGAGGCATCTAAAGGAATGATGTTGATATTAATACAACATACAGAACAAAAGAGGGACGCATTACTTAAAGAAATACAGGATCTGGAATTAGAAATAGAAAATCTTAATTTACCTGATGTGAAAGAGAAAAATTATAAGATATTAAAGGATGTCTTGGACAAACATCAACAATACATCAAAAATAAGAAAATGACCAAAATACAAAGAGATGACAGGGACTATAAAAATGGACGTGCCTATACATTTGCCAAAAGATTTGATGGCATTTCAACGAAACATGTAGATACTGATACCATTGTTGACAGACAAACATCAGAAAGTGAATAAGAAATCTCTATCACTTCTAGTGAACAGGAGAGGGAAGGATTTAGTGATAGTTCAAGTGTGTCCTCCAATATTGAACAAGGTGCCTCTTCAAGTTTTTTACGGGAAGTGAAAAGATATCGTTTAGGCAACAGGAGAAATTTTCCTCAACGCATGCAGTCAAACCTAAGAGAACCCGTAGAGGAAAGAGAAAAAGGGGCAGTAGCGGGAAACAGAATTTCGGGTGAGTAATAATCATTGTACTGACTCACATACCTTTATACCATGGGCTCTGCATGTTGGGTGCAGGGGGTTTATATCGTGTCTGTGTGGTTTGTTGTGAGTAAACAATTTTGCTTTCCTCATGTGGAAACTTAATAAAAGGGATCCTGTTCTACTCTTCGATACTGAGCAGTATACAATGTATTTTGACATGGTCGTAGAGAACCAAAGTTAATATTGACACCCAGTCTAAGATGGCGTCTTTATGACTTTTTCCATGGACACTTAATGAGACGAACATTATATCTGAGGTATTTATTTTATTAGATTTCACATTTATAGCAATAAGGTATTTGTGAAAAAATATTCATACTTTTGCGTCATAGTGCGTTACATTACGTTTCACATCTCAGCCTTGATAAAGTCCTGAATAGGACGAAACACGTGTCGGCTGAAGTTTCGGATTGTATTTCGGAATGAACTATATTATTTTGGATGGATTTATTCGTGACTGAACTTTAATTTTGGGACTGGAATCAATCATTAGAAACAAGATGAATTATGTATTGATTCATTATTGACAGTTTTGTAATGTTTATTTTTTTATTTCTGTACGTCTAATGTGTATTGTTAAGTTTAAATGTTGTATGTTGTTGAAGGTTTTTTGAACTTTTTGTTTTTTTGATGTATAATTAAATAATTGTTCTTAATAGACTGCATCCTACAATGTGTCTGTTTAACATTTTCTAAAAAGACATTATTCATTTGATTATATTCTACACATGTGTACAATTGTATCTGTACTTTCATTGTTTAGATTGCATTTATATGATTTTACTTTATTTTGGTAATGATTATACATAGTTTTAGAGTGCTCCACATATTATTCTATTTTTGTAAACCCCTGCACTGCCCATGCCAATTGAATGGGCAGGAAAGGGGCCCCCCGGGACCTCCTGCACCCATTCTCTGCCAGTCTTTTCATGGCAGTGCTACCACCATGAAATCGCTGGTAGAGAGCGAAGTAGAAATCCCCAGGGCAGGGCTGCTTGCAGTGCTGCCCTGGCAGATTAGGGCCACTGGGACTGCCAGACAGCGAGGATGACTAATCCTGGCAATGCCAGTGAACTGACAGCGGCGCAACCACTATGGTCATAATGTGACCGTCAGGTTCGTCATCAGACCTTCTGTGTAATGCCACACCACTCAACTCCACACCACTTCCAACTACACCACTCACTCCATGGCACAACACGCTACAAATCAAATCATTAACATTTATAAAGCGCGCTACTCACCCGTGCGGGTCTCAAGGCGCTAGGGGAAAGGGGGGTGTTACTGCTGCTCGATAGCCAGGTTTTTAGGAGTCTCCGGAAAGCGGAGTGGTCCTGGGTGGTCCTGAGGCTGGTGGGGAGGGAGTTCCAGGTCTTGGCCGCCAGGAAGGAGAAAGATCTCCCACCCGCCGTGGAGCGGCGGATGCGAGGGACGGCAGGGAGTGCGAGACCAGAGGAACGGAGGAGGCGGGTGGGGACGTAGAAGCTGAGGCGTCAGTTGAGGTATTCCGGTCCCTTGTTGTGGAGGGCTTTGTGTGCGTGGGTGAGAAGTCGAAAGGTGATCCTTTTGCTGACGGGGAGCCAATGCAGGTGTCTCAGGTGTGTGGAGATGTGGCTGTTGCGGGGTACGTCGAGGATGAGGCGTGCCGATGCGTTTTGAATGCGTTGCAGGCGATTTTGGAGTTTGGCTGTGGTCCCGGCGTAGAGGGTGTTGCCGTAGTGTAGGCGGCTCGTGACGAGGGCGTGGGTCACGGTTTTTCTAGTGTCGGCGGGAATCCAGCGGAAGATCTTGCGGAGCATGCGGAGGGCGAGGAAGCAGGCGGAGGACACGGCGTTGACTTGCTTGGTCATGGTGAGAAGAGGGTCCAAGATGAAGCCGAGGTTGCGGGCGTGGTTTGTGGGGGTCGGTGCGGTGCCGAGGGCCGTGGGCCACCAGGAGTCGTCCCAGGCGGACGGGGTGTTGCCGAGGATGAGGACTTCCGTTTTTTCAGAGTTCAGCTTTAGGCGGCTGAGCCTCATCCAATCTGCGACGTCCTTCATACCCTCTTGTAGGTTGGTCTTGGCGCTGGCGGGGTCCTTGGTGAGGGAGAGTATAAGTTGGGTGTCGTCGGCGTAGGAGGTGATGATGATGTCGTGCTTGCGAACGATGTTGGCGAGGGGGCTCATGTAGACATTGAAGAGTGTCGGGCTGAGCGATGAGCCTTGAGGTACGCCGCAGATGATCTCGGTGGGTTCTGAGCGAAACGGAGGAAGGTAAACTCTTTGGGAACGGTTTGAGAGGAAGGAGGCGATCCAGTCCAGGGCCTGGCCTTGGATCCCGGTGGAGCGGAGGCGGGTGATTAGGGTGCGGTGACAGACGGTGTCGAAGGCAGCCAAGAGGTCAAGGAGAATGAGGGCGACTGTTTCACCATTGTCCATCAGGGTTCTGATGTCGTCAGTGACTGAGATGAGGGCGGTTTCCGTGCTGTGGTTGGTTCAGAACCCGGTTTGTGAAGGGTCGAGCAGGTTGTTGTTTTCCAGGAAGGTGGTCAGCTGTTTGTTGACGGTCTTCTCTATTACCTTGGCTGGGAAAGGCAGAAGAGAGATGGGGCGGAAGTTTTTCAGGTCGCTCGGGTCAGCCGTAGGTTTCTTTAGTAGGGCGTTGACTTCGGCGTGTTTCCAGCATTCGGGGAAGGTAGCAGAAGAAAAAGAAGAGTTGATGACGGTCTGGAGGTGCGGGGCGATGATGTCGTCGGCTTTGTTAAAGATGAAGTGAGGGCAGGGGTCTGAAGGGGCGCCAGAGTGGATAGAGTTCATGATGGATTTGGTTTCTTCAGTGTTGATGTGGGTCCAGTTGTTGAGGGTGATGGCCGGGGGTGCGGGTTCGGTGGTGTTATGTTGGGTCTGGTGTCCGAAGCTGTTGTGGAGGTCGCTGATCTTGCGATGGAAGAAAGTGGCGAGGGATTCGCACAAATCCTGTGAAGGCGTGACGGCGTTGGCGCTGGGGTTGGAGAACTCCTTGACGATGCTGAAGAGTTCTTTGCTGTTGTGGCTGTTTTTGTCCAGTCTGTCGGTGAAAAAGGTCTTTTTAGCAGCGTGGATCAGGCGGTGGTGTTCGCGGGTAGCGTTCTTGAGGGCGGTCATGTTGTCAGCGGTGTGGTCCTTGCGCCAGGCCTTCTCGAGGGCGCGACAAGTTTTCTTTGATTCTTTGAGGGTGTCAGAGAACCAGAGAGGTTTTTTGGTGTTGGTCTGTCGATGCGTGCGTTTGAGGGGAGCAAGGTTGTCTGCGCAGTTGGAGATCCAGTTTGTGAGGCTGAGGGCTGCGTCGTTGGGGTCGGTGGTGAGGGTGGGTTGGTTGGCGGCGAGTGCTGAGAAGAGTTGCTCTTCGGGGATCTTGTTCCACTGTCGACGAGGGATGGGTTGAGTGCGGAGGTGGCGGGTCTCGCGTCGGAATGTGAAGTGGACACAGCTGTGGTCGGTCCAGTGTAGAGCGGAGGTGTGGCTGAAGAAGACGTGTTTGCTGGCGGAGAAGATAGGGTCAAGCGTGTGTCCGGCGATGTGGGTGGCGGTGTTCACCAGTTGTTTGAGGCCGAGGTTGGCGAGGTTGTTGAGCAGGGTGGCGGTGTTGGGGTCGTTGTTTTGTTCCAGATGGAAGTTGAGGTCGCCTAGGAGGATGTAGTCCGGTGAGGCGAGGGCGTGCGGGGAGATGAAGTCGGCGATGGCGTCGCTGAAGGGGGCACGCAGTCCGGGAGGACGGGAGACGAGGGATTCTCTGAGGGTGGTCCTCAGGTCGCTGCGAATCTGAAAATGCAGGTGTTCAGCGGCGAGGGGGGTGTCTTCGGTGGAGGTGGTGACGCTGATGGAGTCTTTGAAGACGATGGCGATACCTCCTCCTACTTGGTTGGTGCGGTCTTTTCTGGAGATCTTGTAGCCTTCGGGGATGGCGGTGGCGATGTCTGGAGCAGAGGAGGCGTTCATCCAGGTCTCCGTGATGAAGGCGACGTCCGGTGCTGTGGAGTCCAGGAGGTCCCAGAGTTCAACGGCGTGCTTGTGGACGGATCGAGCGTTGACCAGGATGCACTTGAGGTGGTTGATGGCGCGTGGGCTTGTGGTCGGGGTGGTTGCGTGGTGGAAGATGCGTTTGCAGGAGTTGCAGGCGAAGGGTCCATGGGTGCGTTTGGGGTGAGCTTGGAAGCAGGTGTTGGAGCGTCCTGGGTTGAGGGCGAGGAGGGTCGTGGGGTCGTAGCGGATCAGCGGGGTTTGGGTGAGCTGGGGACCAGGGGACGTGGCGCTGGGCGCGGGCCAGGTGCGGACGGGTGCAGACGGGCTTGCCTCTGGCGCGGCGCGCCCGCTGCGCGCACCCAGCGCCACATCCCCTGCTCCCCAGTTCTATACCCCTTCGCTCCACACCCCTTACCCCACTCCACTCTACCCCACTCTAATTCATCCCACTGCACTCCAATCTACCCCACTCCACACCAATGTACCTGACTCTACCCCACTCGACTCACTCTGCTACAATCTACTCCAATCTACTCCACTCCAATAAACCCCATTCCACCCAACCTACCCCAAACATTCCACTATGATCCAGTCTATGCCACTCCAATACAATCTACCCCACACCAATCTACCCCACTCACACTACCCTATCCCATTCCACAGCAAACTATCCTACTCCAAGCTACACCATACAATCTACCACACTCCAATCTACTCTACTTCAATCAACTCCACTCAATCCAATCTACTCCACTCTAACCCTATCTACCTCATCCAATCTACCTCACTCCATCTCAATGTAGCACACTGCACTGTACTCAACACCACTTCAACCTACTCCACTCCAATCTACCCCACTCCATTCCATTCTACCCCAATCTACTCCACTCCAGACTATACCACTCCAGTCTCCTCCACTAAACTCTACCCCACTCCACTCTACCACACTCCACCCAAATCTACTCCACTCAATCTACCCAACTTCAATCTGCCCCAATCTAATCCACCCCAATCCACTGCACTCCACTCTGCCCTAATCTATCCCATTCCACTCCAGTCTACTCCAATATATCCCACTCAACCCTCCTCCGAACTACACCACTCCTATCAACCCCACTTTACTCTAGTCAGCCCCACTCCACTACAAACTACCCCAATTCACCCAATCTACTCCACCCTACCCAATCTACCCCAAATCAATCTACACTACTCCTCCACTTAATCTACCTCAATCTACTTCACTCCACTCCAATCTAGCCCTCTCTACCCTAGGGCACCCACTCTACCCCACTCCAATCTACCCCACACCACTCCACTCTACCCTACTCTCCCAATCTACCACTGCACTCTATCACACTCCAGTCCACTCAACCCAAATCTACCCACTCCACTACACTACAATCCACCCTGCTACATTCTACCCCAATCTACCTTCTCTAACCTACCCCACCCTAATCTATCCCACCGTAATCTACCCCACCATAATCTATCCCACTTCAATCTACACCATTTACTCCACTCTAATCTACTACACTGCACTCCAATCTACCCCTCTCTACTGCAATGTACCCCACTTTATCCCTCTCCACCCCACTGCAATCTATCCCACCATACTCTACCCCACCCAACTCTACCCCACTACAATCCACCCACCCCACTCCAATCTACACCACTCCAAACTCACCCACTTCAAACATCCCTCTTCAATCTACTCCAGTCCAATCTACCCAACTCCATTCCATTCTAACCTACTCTATTGCACCCAGTGTACCCCACTACACTCTTTCCTTTTCTATCTCACTCTACTACAATCTCGATTCCACTTTACTCTACTATAATCTATTGAATCTAATCCACCCAATCTATCCCACTCCACTCTACCCCAAACTACCACACTATATTCTACTCTACCCAATCTACCCCATCTTCTTCACATCATACTACCACATACGACTCAAATCTACCCCACTCTAGTCCAATCTAACCACTCCACCCCAATCCACCCTACTCAACCCCAGTCCAATGTATCCTATTCCAATCCACACCAAACTACTCTACTTTAATCTACCCCATTCAATCCACCCCACTCCAATCTGCCCCACTCCAATCTACCCCAGTCTACTCTACTCCAATCTATTCCACTCCAATCTACCTAACCCAATCTACCCCACTTCAACTACCCCTCCAAACTACTCGACCTCATCCTAATCTACATCACAAAACTCTATCCAACTCCACTCCAACCTAATTTACTCCAGTCTACTTCACTCCACTCCAATCTACACCACTCCAATCTACCCCACTCACCCAAACTACCCCATTCTACTCCACTCCAATTCAACCCTCTCAAAACTACCCAAATCTACCCTACTTCATTTCATTCTCCCCTACTATAAATCACCTAATATACCCCACTGCAGTCTACCCCACTCCACTCCAATCTATCTCAATCCATCCCACTCCACTCTTCCCCCAATCTATCCTACTCCACTCCAATCTACCCCAGTACATCCTACTCCAATCTACTCCAAACTACCCTGATCTACCCTACTCCTAACTACCCCATTCTAATCTACCTCAATCTAATCTACCCCAATCTACTGCACTTCAGTCTACCCCAGTCCACCCCATTCTACACCAATTCAATTTACCCCACTCCAGTCTAGCACACACCACCTCACACCAATCTACCCTAATCCACCCCTTTCCATTCTACCCCACTCTAACCCCACTCCACTCTATGCCAATCTAACCCACTCCACTCTACCCCATTCCACTCTACCCCAATCTATCCCACTCCAATCTACCCCACCCACCCTTCACCACAACAAAAACTTTTAGCCATGCCAAACTGATGTACAACTTGGCTTTAATACATTGCCAAAGCCAATAACTCTAGCATCGGCGAGACCTAAGGGCTTTGCCAATGTTTGTTATGAATCAGGAGTCATGTACTGCCCCTCCAAGTCCTTTGGATTCCGATTTCATTTACTACTGCTTCACACAGAGCTGTAAGTGGTTGAGCACACAGTGTATGAGTTATCCGCAAACACTGTGCCACAAGCCTATTAGTACCTCAGCTCTAGATAGCTTTATGTTCTTTATAAATTTTTGTATTTCGCTTATGAATATAATCAGATGATGTTGACAATCAGTACCCTAATGAGTTATTTTATCATGTGATCTTTTTATCATGCCCCCATCATTATCTTTCTTTTTTATGCTATACATTATCATTATATAACCTACCCAGGTCCCTTCTCCAACAGGAGTTACCATGAGCTTTTCTGTTATATCTAATATTTTACTAACCAGATTCCAAAAGTCTTGAGGGCTGTTATCTCTTCAGGCTATGATTTCCTATGTCCCATCTCCTTCCAATACAAATTATTGGCTTGCTTCAGTGCCTCCACTCTATTTGTTAAATCAAATTCACAAGCTTCTCCAATATTCTTGTTTAATTTACCTTTTGCCTTGTTGCTTTCAGATTTAACTATTAGTGATGTATGAGAGACTTTGTTCATGGCTGAGGATTTTCATATTTTTTATACAATTTGCATAATGCTGAAGATTTTCTTTGGGTAGGTGAGGAGCATATATAGCCATTAAGTCGCAAATCATCCTCTTAGTTTGTTATCTTAGTTTGGTTGTCCATACTATCCTTCTTTGATTCTTACAGTGGACTATGTTGATATTAGCCAATCTATCTTGGTTACTGAGGTTATAGAAAATTGTCAGTTCAAAGGGTTTCTGATCATTACCTTCTTGTTCTCCAATGGCCCAAGTCTATCACCAAAGAGAAATAGTTATAGGATATCACAGCATAACTGATCAACAATGAAGCTCTCCCAAAAATATGTTTCACAGGTCAGTCTCTGGGCATCTACCCTATTATTATGGTCATAGTAAGCCTTTTCAAGGTCCAGACTAATTTCTATCCAAACAACTGCTTTCCCCTTGGCACAGGACTTGGCCCAAAGTCCATGTGCCCCTTTCTTATGTAAGATGCCCTCGTCTATATGTGCAGCTGGTGGAATCTTTAAATAAAAATCTCTTTAAATTAATACTGGGGCAGAAGGATATCTAAAGCCAATTTCCTGAATGGATGGATTAAGGGCTTCATTACGAAGATGGCGGGCCACCAGGGAAAGAGAATGCCATGGAACTGGCGGTGGCCCCAGACCTATTTCGATGTTTCAACTGGGCTGACCGGTGGAAACCTTCATATTAGGAGATTTCCACCAGTCAGCCCAGTGGAACGAGTGTGGAAAGCATTGGCATCGGCTCCCCAGAGAACCGATGCCAATGCTATCACACAGAGGGGACACCAGCACCTGCAGTGCACACAACATGGTTTTGGCCCCTCCTGTTGCCACAGCGCTGCCTACCACAAGTTATGTTATGTTATAGAGATTTATATAGCGCCAAACTGCCAACGGCCTCGTAGCGCTTATACAGCCATAGTGATGACATACTGCTCAAAGAATTATTCAAAAGATTTAAGTTTTAAATAGCCAGGTCTTCAGTTCTTTTCTGAACAACAACTCTTGAGAATTAACTCTCAACTTGAGAGGAAGATTATTCCAAAGTAGAGCACCTTGGTAAGCTACCGATCTTCCTCCCCATCTGGCTTTCCTCGTAGTTGGAACTTTAGCCAGATTAGCTGATGAGGATCTAAGAGATCTTGCTGGAATATAAGCCTGAAAAAGAGTTTTCAACATTTCAGGTCCTTTTCATGACCGGGACCCTGGCCCTAAGTTTTCTTATTCAATCAATCAATCATTCGCATTTATAAAGCGCGCTACTCACCCTTAAAGGGTCTCAAGGCGCTGGGGGGGGGGTCAGTGCTCATATAGCCAGGTCTTGAGCTGCCTTCAGAAGGAGAGGTGATCGGGTATGCTGCGAAGGTGGCTGGGTAGAGAGTTCCAGGTCTTCGCTGCCAGGAAAAAGAAGGATCTTCCTCCGGCGGTGGCTTTGCGGATGCGGGGTACGGCTGCCAGAGCTTGTCCGGTTGAGCATAGAGTGCGCGGAGGAGTGTAGGAGGAGACACGGTTGTTGATGAGTTTAGGTCCGAGGTTGTGCAGGGCTTTGTGTGCGTGGGAGAGGAGTCTAAAGGCGATTATTCTGTTGACTGGGAGCCAATGAAGTTTCCTCAGGTGTTCGGAGATGTGGTGGTGGCGGGGTATGTCCAGGATGAGTCGTGCGGCAGCGTTCTGGATCCGTTGCAGTTTCCTCTGCAGCTTGGTGGTTATGCCGGCGTACAGACTGTTCCCGTAGTCCAAGCGACTGGTGACGAGGGCATGAGTGACGGTCTTCCTGGTGTCGGTGGGGATCCAGCGGAAGATCTTGCGGAGCATGCGGAGGGTGTTGAAGCATGCTGAGGTCACCGAGTTAACCTGTCTGGCCATGGAGAGGGATGAGTCCAGGATGAAGCCGAGGTTGCGTGCGTGGTCGGTGGGTTGGGGAGTGCTGCCTAGGGCGGGAGGCCACCAGGAGTCGTCCCATGCTTTGGGAGTAGGGCCGAGGATGAGGACCTCCGTTTTATCTGTGTTCAGTTTCAGCCGGCTGTCTGTCATCCAGTTCGCTACTTCCTTCATGCCTTCGTGTAGTCTGGTCCTTGCTGAGGTGGGGTTGTTGGTGAGGGATAAGATGAGCTGGGTGTCGTCGGCGTAGGATATGAGGTCGAGTCCGTGTTTCCGTGCGATGTTCGCCAGGGGGGTCATGTAGACGTTGAAGAGAGTGGGGCTGAGGGAGGATCCTTGGGGTACGCCGCAGATGATCTCCGTGGCTGTAGATCTGAAGGGGGGCAGGCGGACTCTCTGAGTTCTTCCGGAGAGGAACGAGACGATCCATTCCAGGGCCTTGCCTCTGATGCCGGTGTTGCTGAGGCGGTGTATCAGGGTACGGTGGCAGACCGCGTCGAAGGCTGCAGAGAGGTCCAGGAGTATGAGGGCCACGGTTTCTCCCTTGTCGGTCAGGGATCTGATGTCGTCCGTGGCTGCGATGAGGGCGGTTTCGGTGCTGTGGTTAGCCCTGAAGCCGAACTGTGTGGGGTCGAGGGAGTCGTTGGATTCCAGGGCGGTGGTGAGTTGAGCGTTGATGATTTTCTCAATCACTTTGGCGGGGAACGGTAGGAGAGAGATTGGTCGGTAGTTTTTGAGTTCGTTGGGGTCTGCTGTGGGTTTCTTTAAGAGGGCGTTGAGCTCTGCGTGTTTCCAGCTCTCTGGGAAGGTGGCGGAGGTGATGGATGCGTTGATGACATCTCGGAGGTGGGGTGCGATGATGTTGTTGGCCTTGTTGTAGATGTGGTGCGGGCAGGGGTCGGAAGGGGATCCAGAGTGGATCGAGTTCATGACTCGGGTGGTTTCCTCGGTGGTGGTTGGGCTCCAGGTGAGGATGGTGGTGATGTCGGTGGCGGGTTCCGAGGGGGGGTTCGTGTTGGTGGTGGTGAAGCTGTTGTATATGTCGGTGATCTTGTGGTGGAAGAAGGCAGCGAGGGAGTCGCAGAGGTCCTGTGAGGGAGGGATGGAGTTGTTTTCTGCGTCCGGGTTGGAGAGCTCTTTGACGATGCCAAATAGTTCCTTGCTGTTGTGGGCGTTGTTGTCGAGTCTGTTCTGGTAGGCTGTTTTTCGTGCGGCGCAGAGGTGTTGGTGGTGTTGGCGGGTGGCGTCCTTGAGAGCTGACATGTTCTCCTCGGTCTGGTTGAGGCGCCACGTCTTCTCGCGGGTGCGGCATTCTTTCTTGGAGTCCTTGAGGTCGGGGGTGAACCAGGAGTTTTTCTTGTGGTTGTTGGTGTTAGCTTGAGTCTTAAGGGGGGCCAGGAGGTTGGCGCAGTCGGCGATCCAGCTCGTGAGGTTGTAGGCGGCTTTGTTGGGGTCGGTGGTGCTGGTGGGTTGGTTCTGGGAGAGGGTTGATGCGAGCTGTTCTGTGGTGATTCGGTTCCAGTGTCTTCTTGGTGGTTGCTGGGTGTGGTGATGCACGGTGGTCTTCTTGAAGCTGAAGTGGACACAGCTGTGGTCCGACCAGGTGAGTTCGGTGGTGTGGCTGAAGGTGGTGTGTTTGCTGGAGGAGAAGATGGGGTCGAGCGTATGTCCGGCGTAGTGGGTGGGGGTGTTGACTAGCTGTTTCAGTCCCAGGTTGGTGAGGTTGTCCAGTAAGGCGGTGGTGTTGTTGTCGGTGTGGTTCTCCAGGTGAAAGTTGAGGTCTCCTAGGAGGATGTAGTCGGTGGATGAGATTGCGTGAGGGTTGACAAAGTCTGCGATGTCTTCGCTGAACTTGGTGCATGGTCCTGGTGGTCTGTACATGAGGGTGCCTCTTGGGGTCGCTGTGGATCGCGAAGTGGAGGTGTTCGGCGTCGGGGAATGAATTGTCGGTGTGTGTCGAGATACGGATGGAGCTTTTGTGTGCGATGGCGATGCCTCCTCCGATGCGGTTGGTGCGGTCTTTCCGGATGATTTTGTAGCCGTCGGGGATGGCTATGGCAATGTCGGGTGCCGAGGAGGGGTTCATCCAGGTCTCGGTGAGGAAGGCGATGTCCGGGTTCGTTGAGTTGATGAGGTTCCACAGTTCGATGGCGTGCATGTGGACGGATCAGGTGTTGACCAGGATGCAGTGGAGATTGCTTCCGGGGGAGTCCATTTTGACGGGAGCGGTGTGAGTCCGTTGACTGGTGAAGCGGCAGTTGCTGCAGGTGAATGGTCCGTGGGTTCGTTTCGGGGTGGCGCGGTAGCAGTCCGGCGTGCAGCCGGGGTTGAGGATGGCGAGGGTGGCGGAGTCGTAGGTCAGGCAGGGGTTGCGGGGGCCAGGGGTTCGGGCGCTGGGCGCGGTCCAGGCGCGGACGGGCGCAGACGGGCTTGCCTTCGGTGCGCCTTCGGCGTGCCAGCGGCGCACTCGCTGCGCGCAGCCGCCATTTAAGGGTAGCCGGGGAGGCGGGGTCGGCTGGGAGGCGGGAGGGGGGCGGGTAGGTGGGAAAAAAGCGGGAAAAGCGGCGGTAGGCCTCGAGAAAGGCGAGGAGGCCTGGGAAAACAAAAAGTACCAAAAAGGGTACAAAAACGAGAGAAAAACTAGGGAAAAGCGGCGGAGGACGAGGGGGACGGTGGGGGCAGTTATAACAACAGGCACTCGGGATACACGGGAGAGAAAGGGGAGCGCGATCACAAACGGGCAAACAGACACTCAGGGGTACAGAAAGTGAAGGGGAGCGCGATCACAAACGGCCAAACAGACACTCAGGGGTACAGAAAGTGAAGGGGAGCGCGATCACAAACGGGCGACAGCACAGACACTCGGGGTACAGGCAACACCACAGACACAGTGAGAAGGCAGGCACAGAGGGTCTGGTGGCGCTGTGAGGGCAGGGGAGCGACCTACCCTGAGGTTTTCCTTGCTGCTTGTTCCAGGAGAAGTATAAATTCAGCCAAGGACCCCACCATGAAAAGACTGGTAGAAAGGGGACTCATGACCAGTATGGTGGTGCTGAACTCAGTGCATCCATGTCTGGCCACAACTTCAACTGTCGCCGCACGGTCGGGAACCATGTTCCTGGTGGCAGTCCTCTGGGGGTCCGACCACCAGGGTCATAATCTTGAGGTCTGACTACCAGCAGTGCAACGCTCCCACCGCCACATCGAGTCTGGTGATCTTGAGACTACCATAATCATAATGAGGCCCAAAGTTTTCTAATTGTTTTCCTTGCTGCTTATTCTGGGAGAAGTATACATTCACTATAATTATTTTTTTGTACAAAATTTTCCATTGTGCCTTGTAGAAGAATCTTTTCTTCCAGTGACTACTATTTTTATAAGGTGGTAATATTCCATAACTACGCTTCTGCTCTTCATGCATTCCGCACTGCTACTAACATTAACTTGCAACCCATCGGCTGACCAAAGATAGCCTTCTCAGCCTTCTCATTAAAGACTCTATAACCCTTCAGCTTAAATCCTGCAGTTACCCATGTTTCTTGCAGAGCTGTTATCATTGTTTTGTTTTCTTTTAAGTTGTTTTTAACATATTTCCAGTTTCTTGTAAGCCCTGCTACTTTCCAAGTCAGGACGCATAACTAATTTTTATCAAGATTTACTAGGTTTGAGGCTATTAGCCTAGCATTTATTGCTGCTGCGATCCAATTCCAATCTTGTTTCTTTATATCCCGTGTTTCTTTTACATGGATATTGATCATACTGATTCCATTTTCGCTATTATTATTCTTTCAATACCTAACTCTTAACGGATACTGGTAGGGTAACTTTTGAGTGAAGATATGAGCTTCATAAACTCCCTTCCATATTGGGCTTTCCGATCTCATCAGACTCACTTAGATTTAATTCATAGCTGTCAAAGCCCAAACATCTAAGTTCATCAGTAGCTTTTAAAACGAAATCTATCACTACTCTTGATTAAAAATGCACTGTCATTTGGCCTGCCAGAATTACGTTGTTATCATGGGGTTTTGATAAAATACTGTAGAAATATTATTTGATATCATTTTAGATATCAATTTGGGGCCCAGACCACAAAAATCTCTACTATTCTTATGCACAATCACTCATGCTCCATAATGTGGGGTTCAAGTTTACCTTTCCCAGGTAACACTGAATTGGGTGGAAAATCCTTGGTTGGACCCCCTGTCTTCCAGGAACACATTGAAGGGCTGTTGATTCCAGATGGACTTGAGATTCACCTACCTCTTATATAGCTGTTTACTAGAGTCTTTGAGCCAAAGGCACGCCAAAGGCAAGCCCGTCTGCGCCCGTCTGCGCCCGTCCGCGCCAAGACCGCGCCCAGCGCCAGTTCCCCTGGCCCTCTCAGACAAACCTACTCCCCCCTCACCCTCTACTCACTCAACCCAGGCCCCTGCCCCACGTGCACCCCTTCCAGCCCCACACACACTCATAGCACCTTCACCTGCCACACCTGTCATTTCTCCTGCTCCACATCCCTCACACCACACACCAATACTCACCAGCTCTGCCCCCACCCCCACCAACCAACCCCGCTGCACACCAGCCCACAACCAGAACACACCCCGCAACAACACACTCATGCACCACACCAATACCGCCCACCACAACCACCTCAACTGCCTGCTCCTCAACACCCGCTCCCTTCACAAACATGCCATAGAACTCTGGGACCTCATCACATCACACTCACCTGACATCACATTCCTCACGGAAACCTGGACCAACCCCTCCTCCGAACCCGACATAGCCATCGCCACACCCAAGGGATACAAACTCCAACGCAAAGACCGCATCAACAGGCCAGGGGGTGGCATTGTCGTCCTCCACAGGGACACCATAAAAGTCACCACCAGCTCCCAATACACTATCGACAACACAGAACACAGGCACTTCCTGATCCACATCAACAACAACTCCACCCTCAGAGGTACTTTAATCTACAGACCACCAGGACCACGCCCGCCTTCTGCGACTCCATCGCCGACACCATCAGCTCGCACGCCCTCACCTCCACAGACTACATCCTCCTCAGTGATTTCAACTTCCACTTGGAAAACCTACAGGACCACAACTCTACCTCCCTCATAGACAACCTCACCAA
Organism: Pleurodeles waltl; assembly: GCF_031143425.1. Lineage (NCBI taxonomy): Eukaryota > Metazoa > Chordata > Amphibia > Caudata > Salamandridae > Pleurodeles > Pleurodeles waltl. The sequence continues at coordinate 696,626,174 of NC_090442.1, read as the reverse complement.
CCTCGGACTCAAACAACTGGTCACCGCACCCACCCACTCAGCAGGACACACGCTCAACGCAATTTTCACATCAAGCAACACATAGACTACACCCACACCACCGAACTCCTCTGGACTGACCACCACTGCGTCCACTTCTCCTTCACCAAACCCCCCACACACCACCATCAATACACAACACCCTACCAAATGTGGGACAAGATCCCCACAGAACGACTAAACTCCCAACTGGCTCACAACTCCCCCCCATACCAACGACCCCAACACAGGAGCACACAACCTCTCCAAATGGATCAACACCTGCGCAGACACACTAGCCCCCCTCAGAAAACACATCGCCACCCGCAACATCAAGAACGCCCCATGGTTCACCCCGAACTCCAAGACTCCAAGCGCAAATGCTGCCAAGCTGAGAAAATATGGCGACTAGAACCCTCCACAACCAAATTCTCCACCCTCAAAACCACCATTCACACCCATCACCAACTCATACGCACCGCCAAAAGAGATCACTACAAGACACGCCTTGACAACAACTCTCAAAACAGCAAAGAACTCTTTGCCATCATTAATGACCTTGCCAAACCCAAAGCCAGCAACATAGACCCCTCACACACACAGCCCCTATGTGACACCCTCTCCAACCACTTCCACCACAAAATCCTGGACATCCACAACAGCTTCATACCACACACCCCCACTGCACACACCCCTCACTCACCCAACCTGACCCCCACTTATGACCCCCCCACCACACTCACCACCTGGACCCCCACCACACACGAAGAAACCGAAAAAATCATTAACTCCATCCACTCCGGATCCCCCTCCGACTCCTGTCCACATCGCATTTACAACAAAGCCAGCCCACCGTCGCCCCCATACTCTGCGACATAATCAATTCCTCCTTCGATTCCGCCACCTACCCAGACCCCTGGAAGCACGCGGAAATTACTGCTCTCCTAAAAAAAAAAAAAAACAACCGGAGATCCTCTCCAACTATCGCCCCATCTCCCTCCTCCCTTTCCCCACCAAGGTGGCCGAGAAACTAGTCAACGCCCGCCTATCCCACTTCCTCAAAGCAAACAACACTCTTGACCCCTCACAATCCGGGTTCCGCAAGAACCACAGCACGAAAACCGCCCTCATCGCATTCACTGACGACATCAGGACCAAAGTCGACAAAGGCGAGACCGTCGCACTAATCCTCCTAGACCTCTCCGCAGCCTTTGACACCGTCTCCCACCACACACTCCGCACACGCCTCCACAACATAGGAATTCACCACAAAGCCTTAGACTGGCTCACCTCCTTCCTCACCGACCGGACCCAGAGAGTCTGCTTCCCACCTTACCACTCCACCACTTCCAAGATCATCTGTGGAGTTCCCCAAGGGTCCTCCCTCAGCCCCACACTCTTCAAGATCTACATGATCCCCCTAGCCAACATCCTCCGAGCACACGGAATCACTATCCTCTCCTACGCAGATGACTCCCAACTCATCCACTCCCTTACCCGTAACCCCACCACCGCCAAAACCAACCTACACACTGCTCTCTTCGACACTGCCAACTGGATGACTACTAACCACCTCAAGCTTAGCTCCAACAAAACCGAGATCATCATCTTCAGCCCCAACAAAACCACATGGGACGACTCCTGGTGGCCCACCGCCCTAGGCCCGCACCCACCCTCGCAAACCACACACGCAACCTCGGCATCATCCTAGACCCCTCCCTCTCCATGACACAGCAAATCAATGCCCTAACCTCCTCCTGCTTCCACACACTCCGCACTCTAAAAGAATCCTTCAAATGGATTCCCCCAGAAACCAGGAAGACAGTCACCCATGCACTCATCAGCAGCAGACTAGACTACGGCAACGCCCTCTACGCCGGCACCACACTCAAACTCAAACGCAAACTCCAAAGAATCCAGAACACAGCTGCACGCCTCGTCCTTGGCCTCCCCCGTCACGAACGAATCTCACCACACCTCAAATCCTTTCACTGGCTACCCATAGACAAGAGAATCACATTCAAGATCCTCATCCACGCTCACAAATCCCTCCACAACACCGGCCCAACCTACCTCAACGAAAGAGTGAACTTCCACACTCCCACACGCAACCTCCGATCAGCTGACCTTGCCCTAGCCACAGTCCCCCGCATCCAACGCACCACCACAGGAGGCAGGTCCTTCTCCTACCTTGCCCCCAAAACCTGGAACTCCCTCCCCACCAACCGTCGCAAAACTAAAGACCTCCTGCTCTTCAGAAAGAGCCTCAAGACATGGCTGTTCGAACAGTGACCCTCCCTGCCCCTCCCCTTTTTTTTGTCCCCCCTCCCAGCGCCTTGAGACACTCTCAGGTGAGTAGCACGCTCTATAAATGTTTTTGATTGATTGATTGATTATACTTGTCCCTGTTTTTAGGTCGGGCACACAAGCGCTCTAGCATGCTGTAATTTATCTGTGGACTTTTAACCACACCCACTGCACGCCTGTCTCTATCACTTGTTCATGGGCTTGCCTTTCAAAAATCCTTTGTTATGATTGGTAAATGCTTAACATTTGCCCCTCCTTGGTGCAGTTTTGTTACCGAGTTGGCCATCAACCCTGTTACATGGATCATTGCACGTTTGCCAATACGTTTCACTGCAAACAAACTTCTTTTTCCTTTTGTGTCTCTCCTTCATGCTCATGACAGCAGTGGCCCTTTAAATCGACTGACTTAAGTCAATGGTTTCACTTTTCATTTTCAATTTATGTCACAAGAAAAGTCCAGTTAGGAATTTACCATTCTAAGAGCTCTAACTCAAGCAAATTCGAGACCCATTGCATTACAAATGCTTGTTACTGATTGTCTGTCTGATCCAGTTTATTTCACTCCAATGTGAATCATTTTGCAAAAGGCGTTGAAAACTAAAGGGGTCAAATGTACCATTCGCACTCTAATCTAAACCATTTTGGGTGAGATGCTAGACACTAGAGGGGCTAAAATTACTATTCTCCCTCAAACCTAAATGATTTTAGGGAAGGCGTTAAACACTAAAAGGGCAAAATGTACTATTCACACTCCGCTCTATACCATTTTGGGGAAGATGTTGGATATTAAAGAGGTTAGATTTCCTATTCCTGTTCCTTTGTAACCCATTTTTGGGAAGGTATATGACACTAAATGGGTCACAGTTAATATTTCCACTCCAATCTGAACCCTTTTGGGGAAAGGTGTAGGACACAAAAATGGCAATATTTACTATCCACTATTTTCCACTCTGATCAAAACAATTTTGAGGAAAGTGCTGAACAATAAAGGGATTAAAGTGACTTGTCCCACTTCAATCTAAACCATTTTGGTGAGGGACTGGACGTTAACCAGGTTAAGGGCCTCATTACGAGCCTGGCAGTCAAAAGAGCGTCAGACTTGTGGTGGCAGTCATGAACACCAAATTTAGAGTTTGGTGTTCTGGCTCCCAAATGACCGCCGTCTCCACTGGGAACAATGTTCCCAGCGGGCTGATGGCAGTGCAGAACTCAGCGCCACTCTGCTGATTAAACCTAGTTCTATTCCAGCCTTTTCATGGTGGTTTCACTTCCATGAAAAGGCTGGCAGAAAATGGTGCACGGACCCACAGGAGGCATGACATGGGCAGTGCAGGGGTCACCCTGCCCAGCACCCTCGTAATGCCCACTGTCTGCTGTGCGGACAGTGTGCATTACAAGGTTGCTGGTGCCCCCCCTCAGGCGACACAATTGCCACCAGCTCGATTGCGGCCCAGTGACAATGTTGCAGTGACTTTCCCGCTGAGCTTACAGGGGGAAACCTTAGTTTCCACCCATCAGGGTAGCAGGAAAGTTGTGATGGGGTCGACCGGGAGGTTACCAGTAAGGTGGCAAACTCCCTGTCGGAAGTTCAGCAGACGCCGAATTCGTAATCGGCCGCTAAATGTACTATTCCCACTCCAGTGTAAATCATTTTGGGGGAGATGGTGGACACTAAAGGGGTATTTTTTACTATTCCCACTACAACTTAAACCATTTTGGGAAACGTGTTGAACTGTAAAAGAACATGATTTAGATTTCCCACTCCATTCTAAACTATTTTGGGGAAGGTGTTGGGCACTAAAGGGGGTAACATTTACTATTCCCACTCCAGTCTAAACTATTTTGCGGATGATGTTGGACACTAATGAGGTTTTAAATTACTATTCCCATTCCAATGTAAGCCATTTTTGGGAAGGTGCTGGACACTAATTAGGTTAGATTTACTATTCATAATCCAAACTAAACTATTTTGTGTAAAGTATTGGTCATTAAAGGGGTAGCATTGAGTGCACCTACATTACAATACATAATTTTTGAAAATCATAAATAGCAAAAAACAAATACATAAAACATAATACTTATGATACACTTTTTCAATTTACATAAATTCTAAAAATAATAAATATGAAACAATATAAACCAAATTATCACAAAAATATAAAGAGCATTTAAATGCAAATAAAAACATTTAAAGATGATATAACAAAATGTAAAATAAATAAATTTAAATAATAATACAAGCAAAATATTTATTTATTATCTATAGTAGATTTACTGACAATATAAACCGAATATAAATATATAAACTAATAATTTATAAATGTAATTTACCTCATTTTTATAAATGTGAAAATATTCATAAATATTTATTATGATAATAAAATAGCATAATTTAATTAAGAATTAACACACAATATACATACAATAGGGACACATATACAGAAAAGTAAAAAAGTAACCTAAGAATTAAAAATGGTTTAATAATTTATGTACAATTGTAACTAACAACAAAAATAAAACAATTACAATATTAAACCTTATTTTTCAAAATCTGACATTTAAAAAGATATAAATACAATGCTTGAAATGTAAAACATGAAATAAAATATGTCTAATAACAAATACTTCATAGATCTTCACACCCTATTCCCTTTAAACGTAAACTCCTACTAATAAAAATTATTAAACATTTTCTTTAAACTAGGAAAAAAGTAAAACACATAACATAAAATTGTATTGAACATATATAATAAATACACATCATTTGTAACAAAATTAATTTGAATACGATTCATTTTTTCTTAAAAAAATAAATGAATTTATCATTTTAAATAAAACTTCACTAAATATGACAATAACACATTATTACTTTTTAATTAATGTGATCTATCATACACAAAAAATAGCAATATGTAAATATAAAATGTAATAAATAATAATTACTATTAACTATTTTAGAAATAAGAACATAGAGAATATCAATTTCTAATTTAAATTCAATCTTTTTTAACTAAAATATTATCAAAAAGAACATGTGTATTTACAATTTTGGATTTCAAAAGATTTAAATTACTAAATACAGAAATTAAAATTAAATTGAAAAAATAGCTATTTACACAAACACTTTAAAATCTCCCTAATGTTTTCCCATATAAACCCAAAATCCTAGTACTAAAACCTTTATTAAACATATCTTTTTATTTACCAATTTGGAGTAAATATAATTAAAAATTAAAAATACAATATTTATTACAGTTACTGTGTAAATACAAATAACATCAAACTTTTCCAAAGTTAAATAAATTTCACAACTAACACAACAAAAAATATTGTAAAAAACAACATTATAGGCAATGATATTTTAGTAAACAACAACAATCTAAACAAGAATAAAAATGATTTACTTACCTGGGATATTTAAGTCCGCTATATTTTAGCATCATGAAATTCCTGCAACAATATGTCTATATCACAATAATTATTTTTTAAAATTCTCCAAACACCAAATACAAATGGGGGATATGACACCACCACCCACAGGACTCTTTAGCTCTCCACAGTAAAACACAGGAAGGGAGAATATGTAACATTGTATACCTGAATAGCCTCGCACAAATCCCTCTTCCATCTTCTGTTGCTATACACACAATGGAAGCCATATGCCAGCACAAGTGAATAAAATAAAGAAATATAACTTCTTAATAAAGACTGCTCCGCATTACTCCCCAAAAAATGAGGCTATTTTTGAGGAGTTACTTTTGTGGAGCTAAGATGAAGTTTATCTCACAATTTGGCCTTGATTACGAGTTTGGCGGACGGGAACACCCGTCCGCCAAACTCCAGACAGGGTGGCTGCTGCCCAATTATGACTTTCCCACTGGGCTGACCAGTAGAAATTCAGCCCAGTTGGAAAGTGGTGGCAGCATTATCCTGGCTCAAAATAGAGCTGGTGGCAATGCTGCCATCCACAGGGGGCATCAGCACTTTTGCAATACACGCTGTCTGCACAGCAGATGGTGCACATTGCAAGGGTGCTGGGCTGGGGGATCCCTGCACTGCCAATGCCATGGTGTGGGCACTGCAAGGGTCCCCTGTAGCCCACTGCACCTGTTCTCCACCAGCCTTTTCATGGTGGTCAAACTGCAATGAAAAGTCTGGCAGAGAACCAGGTTGTAATCAGCAGGGTGGCTTTGAGGTCAGCGCCTTCCTGGCTGATTGCAACCTGCACCCGCATTCAGCCATTTGGGAACTCTGATGCTGGTGGAGATGGTGGTAAGTTGGTGGGGTTGCCTGTCAACCTTGTAATGTGGAGGTCAGACCGCCACAACCACGGCAGTCCGACAGCCACCATGACACTTGTAATCAGGCCCTATGTCTTACTACAGTGGTCAATAGTGACTTAATCCACAGGTGTGTCAACGCGCCTCAAAGTTGTGAGCCACATGCAGTTTCCTTTAGCATTATAGCTTTCTTACTTTATTGTTTACATATTTCCTTTACGGTTTTCTGTAGAGTTTCATCAAAATCATTTGCTCTAATACTTATTGATATGTGAAAGAAGTTTTAAAAGTTTTATAAATTGCAGTCAGTGCCCTTTTTCCATTGATGTTTAAAACTGAAAAATAAACTTGCTAAACATAGAAATCCTATTCTCCTCCTTGTGTGTCTCACCAGCACTGCATTGTCTAAATAGGCATGCCTTGGTAGGAAGTATCACTTTAAAAACACAGTGGCAATATCTGTTCCTGCCTTTGCCAATCCTTGCTTCTCTATCCTCTTGAACCCCGTTCATTTGATCAGCACATATTCCCTGCAAGGATGAGGAATTAAGGGCCTCTTAATTTGCATTGAAGCAGTCAGATCAATAAGGTACATTTAGCACTGTATTTAAAGAGCTACTGTCACCTCTAGACAGTACCCTAAAGCTGAAGACTACAAACACCTTTATTCCATCGGTATTTGTCTAGCTGACACTGTAGATAAACCAAAACTTCTTAACTCTCTCACTACCATAGGAATCATGGTTCTGTTTATTTATTGATTCTCATATTTGTCAGGCCTTTCTTTCTACGTCACTTGGGACTCCCAGAGGTCACCTTCAACTCCTCTACCCTTACAGGTCGACCACGTCTCTTGGGAACACATCTCATCCGTCTCCTACCTATTCTATGTTGACAGCACACAAATCATCTTCATTGCAACCTTCTTCAGGAACCTTCGATCAAGCCTCTAACATGGGAAGACTAACAGGTCCCCCCAAACAAACAACTATTGAACATGCTACACATTGTAAGTAGGTCTTCCATATTACTTCATCATGAACCATTGTTTATGTTTTGATTTCTAGCTGTTGATGTGTTGTCTTCATGAAACAGCTTTGTTGTTCAAAAACTCTGTTTATATATTTCATTATTCCTATCTGACTGTTACTACTACTTGATCTTAAATAAGAAATATCTAGTAGGAATATCAATGCAATTACTGCAATTTAACTCCTAAATTAAAGTATATTACAAGGTATTCAAGATATTTCACATCATCATTCTCTGGTGTGAACTTTGGACTTCCCATTCTCAGGAAGGAGTAAAAGATAGCACACCAGCGGTTGTAAGTCAAGATATAAAAGTCAGTAATAACAAGCTACACATATAGGGACTTGAAAATATCTACTACCAACATATTGTCAAAGGTAAGCATACATAGCAAAGTAAAGATTTACAGTTTCTAACTCAAGCACTAACATTGACAATGTGTTGGTATTGTGGCATCAACATAAGTGCAACTCAATATTAAAAATTCATTATTTTGGCAGTACACTTAATCAGGCACTCCTGCTCACCCCTACAGCATCACACTCCTCACTCAAAGCAACGTCTAACACATCTCTGCTTCATTGTGCCCCTGCTACCATTTTATTACTCCTTTTTTCCTAGCCAAAGGACCAACAGAGTTTGCGATGTACGTAGACACAGGCCGCAGTGGTACACTGGCCTGTGTCTACATATTGGATCTGTGCTGTCTTTCACAACTAGGGAGGATGTTCTTTACCAGGTTCCTGGAAGCCCAAATGAGAATTAGATGGCTCCGCTGAAAGAGTTACATCACACATAGGGTATGGAAAGCCCCAAGTTGAGGTATTCTGCTATTAGGTGAACCTGTCAATCTCAAACCACTCCCCTCCCTTCAAGTGCATCTTCTGAGCCAAAGGAAACAAACCCCACTCATAACTGTTGCAAGGCACATGATTACCTCCATGTTCTAATGCTCCACATTATTGCTAGCTGTAGGACTCTTCTCTAACTTGCCCACTGGAGTTATCTTGCTGCCAGTAATAAGATCAGCAACAGGGAGACAGGCTGCGGTCATTTGAAAAACAGTGAAGCAAACTACTCTGAGCATAGGAACACATAAACTGGTATATTCAAACATTCAAAGACAAACCTAGCAACCAGGATAAAAGGTAATTTTAGACTCTGTTCATACATTTATTCATACTCATGAAAATTAGGAGTCGCTACTCTCAAAGTAAATCATTTCATTTAGAGGATTAAATTAAGATCTTTGCAGAAAAAAAGCAACATTCTACTCATAGCTCTTTTGTTCCTAGATGAAAAAATGCTGAACAATTTTAAACAATATGATAAAGTGCAGTGCCAAAGAGAAGCAGTGCAAAATTTGTGATGCACTGTATATAAAGTAAGCATGGTGACACTTTATGCAAAAAAATAATTGTGCAGTTATATATGTCTAAGTAAACTGGAAACCAAAAGCAGCACTGTCAAATTTTGTCAAACAAGGCCACAATCTGCACGTGTCGAACAAGTGCATTGCTGTAGCCTAACAATATTAAGGGGCTTTTGGAGGAGTCCCCCCCCATAGAAAATTTGAAAACAAATGGAAGTATATTGCATTTTACAGCAGATTTTCATCTTAGAACCTTGTCCTATCTTTGACTATGTGGATAGATGGAGATTGGAGATATGGCTGTACGGCTTGAATGAAATAACAATTGGATGGGTGAGGAGGGGGAATGAATGAAAATAAATAAAGATTTTTAGCTTTTGTGGAGCAAATGATCTCAATGTATTGAACTAGGGTGGGTGCTGTGGTTTTGATTTTAGGTTCTGAATTAAAACATCAACCTTCAATGTCCCCAAAAACTACCACCAACAATCCATGGTAAATATGCATAGCATGGATGTATTTACCACTGTGCACTGATTTAACATCAAAGAATTAAGCACAAATCATGTAGCTTTGATCTACAATGGGAAATAGAATTGCAACAACACGAAGGAAACCTTGCATCAATTCCAGCTTCCACTTGACCACATTATGTAATCCTTGGCAATTACTATTTTTACAGTTCTTTCTTCTCTCTGAGAACCATGCAAAAGCAGGCCCATTCCCCTCCTCCCCTAAAGCCCTGAAGGTCAGTGCTGCTCATGACAACCTTGCAGGAAACAACAAATAGTTTTGAAGTGAGCTAACTGGCATGCTTTAAAACCATGTTTTGCATTGCTTGTAAAGTGCCAACGTGCTACATGAAGGAAATGTACTGCAACCCCTTGCAACAAAACCATCCCACATCAGCAGTAAAACCGGTGTCCACCCTGCCAGCCATCAGAAAAAATGGCCGGTGCCCAGTAGTGCCAGTCTGGGCCTGTACATATGGAGTCCAATAATAACACTTCAACACCAAGGGCCTGTTTTTGACATTGGCCCCACCGTCATACAGGTGGAATACCCTCTGTCCTATTACAATGTTCCCACCAGGCTGACTGGCGGGAATATTGTAATAAAGCGTTCCCGCTGGTCAGTCCGGCGGGAACTGTGCTACGGTATAGAACCCTGCTCCCTTAAACACTACCCCCGTCCAGCACCCTTGGAATGCGCTCTTTCTGCAAAGCATACAATGCACATTCTGACGGTGCTGGAAAGGCTTTCTGCTTGCCATGAAAAAGCTGGCGGAAAGTGTGATTGTAATCAGCCAGGCAGCGCTGAATGTGGCGCTGCCTTGGCTGGTTACAAGCCCGACCACTGTCACTGCATCCGGATCTATGATCTATGATCCTTGGCCCCAAATCATGTCTAGTACAACATAACATATAGCATAAAATAGATTTCAAGCTGATGCACCAAATGACCCTTCCAAGTAGAATATTCCACAACCATCAATTTGTAGGAGCAGAACACCTAATATGAATTGAAGGATCCCCTCCATTTGGACGAAGGCCCTCAGGGGAGGAGTGCAGTCTGTGTCCCAGGGACCTATTACACCAAAATGCATGGGACTAGCTTCCAATGGTGCAGTGGCATTGGGGCTCAGAGGTCTGTGAGACCACTGAACCCTGATTAATATTGCATTTTTTAGTACAAACAGCACAAGGCAGTGCAACAGTTTTATACTCGGCACAAAGGCCCATGACACTTCTGGCTGAGAAGCAGTGGATTTCCCAAGCACTGACTCACTATTGGCTTTTGAAGACCACATATATTTCCGTGCACAGAATGTTATTTAGTTCTGAATATATTTTGCATTGCGGCCTGGTAGTAAGATCATAAATACACGGACTAAGTCCGCGCTAAACACTTAGGGCCTTATTTATACTTTTTGGTGCAAAACTGCACTAAGGCAGTTTTGCCCCAAAAAGTTTTGCACCGGCTTGCACCATTTTTTAGCACCAGCTGGGCACCATATTTATGGAATGGTGCAAGCCGGTGCAAAGGGTATGCTAGCTTAAAAAAAAATGACGCTAGGCAGTTTTGAGTCAAAATAAATGATTCTGACCAGATTAGCATCATTTTTTGACGCTAAGGGGCATATTTATACTCTGTTTGCACTGAATTAGAGTCATTTTTTTTAAACTCTAATTCAGTGCAAAACTAACTCCATATTTATACTTTGGTGCTAGACCCGTCTAGCACCAAAGTCATGGAGTTAAAGTCATTTTTTGGAAGTGGAAACCTACCTTGCCTTAATGAGATGCAAGGTAGGCGTTCCCGTGCAAAAAAATGACTCTATGGCCTTAACACCATATTTATACTCCCATGTAAAAATGGTGCAAGGGAGGGAGGAGGGGTCAAAAAATGGGGCAAAGCTTCCTTTGCCCCATTTTTTAAGACCTGGGTCAGGGCAGGTGTTAGGGGACCTGTGGCCCTATTTCCATGGTGGAACACCATGGAATAAGCCCAGAGGTGCCCTCCCTAGGCCCTAGGGGCACCCCCACCCACACTAGAGGGACTGCGAGGATGGGGGACCCCATCCCAGGTAAGTACAGGTAAGTGCATTTTATTTTTGAAAGTGCCATAGAGGGCCCTGAAATGGGCCCCCATACATGGCACTGGGGTGGTGGGCATTACATCTGCCTTTTCTAAGGCAGGAGTCTTGTGGCATGGTAGGTTTAGCACCATAAAATGACGCTAATCTAGTTAGAGTCATTTTTTTTACTCTAACCTGCCTAAAGCCATTTTTTGGTGCTAAGCCCTCTTCTTCTATACTGCCAGCCCCACCCGACTAAAGTCATTTTCTTAAACTCTAGCCTACCCTTTGCACCGGCTTGCACCATTCAATAAATATGGTGCCCAGCTGGTGCACAGAAATGGTGCAAGCCGGTGCTAAACTTTTTGGTGCAAAACTGAGTTAGAGCAGTTTTGCAGCAAAAGGTATAAATAAGGGCCAATATTTTGTAAGTTTGCTCCACTTTTGTGCCATAAAATGACGTTAATGCGGTGCAAAAAAAGTTTAAATCAGGGCATTGATGCTAGATGGGTCTAGCACCAAAGTATAAATATGGAGTTAGTTTTGCACCAAATTAGAGTAAAAAAAATGACACTGATTCGGTGCAAACAGAGTATAAATATGCTGCAGAGTATAAATATGCCCCTAAAAATGGCGTTAAGGCCATAGAGTCATTTTTTGCACGGGAACGCCTACCTTGCATCTCATTAAGGCAAAGTAGGTCTCCACTTTCAAAAAATGACTTTAACTCCATAAATTTGGTGCTAGAGGGGTCTAGCACCAAAATATAAATATGGAGTTAGTTTTGCACTGAATTAGAGTAAAAAGAAATGACACTAATTCGGTGCAAACAGAGTATAAATATGCCCCTTAATGCGATGTACATAATATGCACCACATGCAGATTCACGGCATATCCTCATGCTGGAAGCCTGGAATATTTTGTTGCCCTGGCAGTACCCCTTTCATAACGGCGCCTGCGCCTCTGAAAATACAATGGCTCAAAAGTTGGACTACTTAAGGGGCCTCTCTTCACCCTCTCAATCTCATTATACCATCCACGCATAAATCCATTCCATTCCAAGTACGTGTTCATACACCTAAAGATGAACAACAGTTGATATGGGAGTCGAGGTCAGGGGATATCCCAAAGTTCTTGTCATACGAGTTTTTCTTTTCCTTATTTAATCCCCTCAAAAGGCATTTTACGCAACTGAGTCGAGTTGATTTTCAATCTCTTTGCTGTGTACCTAGTTTACAAATTGTCTATCAAGTGAGGCATTTTTTGGCAGTAGCACTGACATGATATAATTATATCCAGGCTGAGATGATCTTACATTTGTGCTTTTTGTAGGAGGGCGTCTGGACACGAAACAGTCTCTCTGATCATTTTAAGAGATAGCAAAAAAAGTGTCTGCTGGCTGTATCATTTACAAACTCAGTTCAGCAAAGATAACTCCTCTATCTTTGGCAAAAAATCATGATAGTGGTTTTGATAAGACAGTATAAATAACGTGTTCCCCTCTTTGTATGTCTCGCAGCCCTGCGTTTTCTAAGTAGACGTTAATTGGAAGTATACAAAAACAAAACAGTGGCACTATCTGTTCCTGCCTGTGCCAATCCTTGCCGCTATATCCTCTTGAATCTAGTTCATTTGATCAGCACATATTTCAGTACATGGCAGAGTGACATTGTAATACATTAGAATACGGGTTGAGAGGGAACAGACCCCTCTCAAGCAGAACCCATCAGAGTGAAGCACAAGCAAACCCCAAATTAACCTATGCTCAGTTTTCTGGTAACTTGGCACAGATCAGTCAGGCTTAACTGAGATGCAATGTGTAAGGTATTTATGCAACAGTTCAAACAGCAATAAAGTGAAAACACAAGAAAAATCCCACACCAATTTAGAAACATAGGGTACATTTTAATAAACAAGGCCAAAATTACAAAAATCCAAACACTAGAACCAGAGAGCAGTTTTAAAGATTTCAGTGAAAAAAGCACTAAAAAGCACAAAGCACCAAGGGCCTGATTTATACTTTTTTAGCACTGCATTTGTGTCATTTTTTTATGCAAAAGCGGCGCAAACTCACAAAATTCAATTATATTTTACAAACTTGTGCCACTTTTGAGTCAAAAAATGATGCAAATGAGGCGCAAAAAAAGTATAAATCAGGCCCCAACTGTGGATGTCTGGTTGCATTAGACTGGACAAAGTCACAAGTTCAGGCAAATGGCGATGGAGTGCAGGCCAGCTACAGGGAACCAGCTAGGCCTGCTGAACAAGGGTAAATTAAATCCTGGTTGCAAAGAGTTGCAGAGCCCCGCGTCGAGGATGCACCACCACCTGAGGCAATGCGAGGTCCTGGTTGGAGATGTGTTGCGCAACATCATTTCTGAGAGGATGCAGGGGCTGTGATGCGAGGGTCTGCACCATCATCAAGGAAGCCATTGACAATGGAAGCTTGCAATATGAACTTTTGCATTGAGAATGCATTGCCCAGCCAGCAGTGGTTTGGATGGTGATTTGGGCTGTGATGGGAAGTCCTCACATTGGGAAAGTCCAAGCAGCGGAGGTAATGCATTGGTTCTGCCAGACCCTCTGATGGACTGGCAGAGCAACTTCAGGCCACCTTCCAAAGGTCCAGGACTGAGGTGGTACCACTTGGCAGAGTAGGACTAACAGATGGCAGCATTCATATGCCAGGTTCAAGGTTGTTGGAGAGTTCTTTCCCTGAAGCTCTAGTCATGAAGCCAGCCAACTAACCCTTGGGGTCACTCTGGGGTCCTGGGATGCAGGTCCTTCTCACCCAGGCAAGAGGACAGCAGGCAGCAGATCATCGCAACAGGACAGCAGTTCTTGAGAACAGCAGTCCAGCAGAATGGCAGTCTTTCAAGCAGCACAGCAGTCCTTCCTCCTAGCAGAGTCCACAGGTCCAGAAGTGTACTGTAGAGTTGAGGTCTGAGGTCCAACATTTATTTATGATGACCACTTTGAAATGGAGGAATGTTCTAAAGGTTTTCACACCCGATCCCAAAGTTGTCATGCCTCTCTTTCCTCTATGTTCTGGCCCAGCTTGTTTAGGGTCGAAATAGACTGGTGACAAACCCTTTCTGAGGGTGCTCAGACAGAGCTTTAGTCATGTACAAGCATACTAGGTGACAGCTCCTTCCCCTCATTAAGTCAGGGTCCATCCTCCCAACATCTATCTTCCTTCTGTCTCACTGTCTGGGATCAATACCCAAAGACCAACTGCTAGCTGCAACTAGTCATGTGACCCAGGAACAGGTTGCAGGCACCAAATGGTTAGGACAAGAAAATACCAACTTTCAAAAAGTATTTTTTTCAGAATTGTGATTATAAATCTAACTTTACTATTAAATAGGAAGTTTAATTACAGTTCTCTAGACACCAAACATGACTTGTCTACCAGCTACCATTTGGAAGTTACACTTTATTAAATGTAATGAGGCAACTACAATGCTGTCCTCTGGGGGAGGAAGGCCTTGCAGTAGTGAAAAATGAATTTAGGAGTTTTTCACAACTAGGACATGTAAAGCTCAAAAGTACATACTCCTTTTTAATACACTGCACCCTGCCCTCGAGTAGTGACTTATATGCATTAAAAAGAAAATTTTGGGCTTGGCAAAAGGTTTATTTTGCCTGATCGAAGTGGCAATTTAAAACAGAAATGGCAGGCCTGAGACATGTATAAAAGGGCTACTTGAGTGGGTGGCATAATCAGTGCTGCACGCCCACTAGTAGCATTTAATTTGCAGGCCCTGGGCACGTGTAGTGCCACCATACTAGGGACTTACACTTACATTATGGGGCTGATTACAAGTTTGGTGGTCTGTGGACCACCATGTTGGCGGTCGGACCGCCAACAGTCTGGCCGAGCACACCATCGTATTACAAGTTTGTTGGTCATAGAAACAGAAGACCGCCAGCGGTCCGCCTTCACCACCAGGCAGTATAAACTGCTGAGGTCACCTGGAAGAACAAACAGGCCTGCTGAACCAATGTTTCTGCCCGGCCCATAACGAGGTTGCACACCGCCAATGTGACTGTGGCGGTCCAACCACCATGTGCAAGTTGGCATAAACGGACAGTATCAAGAGAGAAACTCACCTGCAGGAACCCTCACACATCTGGAGCTGCATTGGAGCCCTTCGAAAACGCCATGACACTGCTCCTGCTCATCCAAAGACAAAGCTGCTGTGGTCGACAGGAACCGTAAGTACACACACACCTACCTGTATCATTAACATTTAAAAACAGCACAAAGCACCGGGAAACACATCATAATGGGGGGGCCACGGGCAGCAGCTCCACGTGGCATCCAACACACACCGACAAACATACATCAACACCGACACCCACACACTCACAATATGCACGCTTTTGGTCAGCACACACACTGCACTGCAAAACTATGCAAATACACACTGCCACACAGCTCAGGCGCAGGGACACTGAAAGCCACACAACATTCTCACACACAGCAACAGCAACACAACTACTGCACATACAAATGCAACTCACGCACTCACACCCATACTGGTCAGGAATTGTCCACACATACAAAACACATATCAATCGATGTGGCATGGAAGACATACAACACCACTTGAAACAACCCTGCAATGGGCAAACACATCACACATACACAGCACAATGGAAGCACAATGGTATGTACAAAACACAGAGAAGGAAATAGACAAAAGAGACAAAGAGCACCCAAACAACAATACCTGCACAGCTGGGATGAAAGCATCAGGAGCATACATGGGAGGAGGCTGCACTGGGACACATATCACTTTGAACAGGGACTCAAACAACATGCGCACAGGGAATGGCCCTACATGGATCCCAGGTACAAACAATACCAAAAACAATTGTCATGCACAGTTACACAATGGACATACAACTCCCTCACCATGGGACACACCTCTACACAAACTAGCTGCAAGGGACACAACCTAGCACAACTGAACACACTCCATGTCTGCACTAACAAAACCCAAGAAGACACACATCACATGTATACGATAACCATATCAGGGGACAAGTCCAACACCAAGCATGCCCATATTGCACAACATAAAAAGAAATACTTACCATAAGAAACACTACACAATGCCATGACACCACCATCCCATCTACACACACATACTCATCACACAACAGATATCCTTCTCATGCGAGACTCCACACAAACTCACATACTGCAAACAACACCACATGGAGCAGCAAGCAGACACAAACACCCACAACTACAGTCACACAACCAAACTCACCCAGGAACAACAGAAAGCTAGGAAAGTAATTGCAGGACAAAAGTGTACTCAACAAACCAACAATTCGTTGGGTTTATTAAACAAAGTGCTGTCCATATGTAGTCCAAATAATGGCACTTTGTTGTGCCCAAACTAGACTCCTAACTGTCATGTAACCTCCACAGTAAGGCGCATCAAGGGGGCAGGCATGCACCTCAGGGATAATCTGGGGGTGGGAGGGGATTGGGTTTTGGAAGGGGGGGGTTTGGGCTTGGGAGGGGGCTCATTTTGGGGAGGGGTGGGCTTCTTCTTGGTGGGGGAGAGGTATTGATCTTTGCAGTGGGGGCAGGGGAGGCCTTGGAGGTGGAAGGGATGGCCTTGGGGAGGGATGCAGACATTTTGGGTGTGGTACAGAAGAAGGACAGGGGCATAGTTTAGCTCACAAAGGAAATGTTTTTTTAGACACACAGGGATAGTCATCAGAAGGGGGTCAGAATTTGGAGGTTCCGGGAGTGGTTGTCTGACATGTGGTAATGGATGTCTTGGATGTTTGTGGGAGGTATGCTTCTGTGGGGTGGGTGTCTGTTGAGTGGGTGAGTAAGGGTGTTTATGTGTCTTTGGCTGAGGAGGGTAGAGGTGCTGGGGGATGCCATGATGGGTGGGTAGGTGTCTGTTGGGGTTGTGACTGCAGGTATGGTGGATGTGGTGCATGTAGGTGTGTCTGTAGTTGTGGTGTCTGTGAGTGAGGTGATAGGGGTGGTTGTCTGAGGATCTGCTGGGGTGGTGTCGCATGGGTGTGGTGGCTTTGTCAGTGACTGTTGTGGTGGTATCTGTAGGTATGCCAGATGTTGTGTGTGTGATTTTAGGAGGGTGGGGGTGTCAGGAAAAGTAGTGACTGTTGCTGTGTCTGCGGGTGGATGTTTTTTGTGTGTGTGCTGGTGTCTTGTGGCCTTGTGGTCTTGTGGGCCCTCTGCCATCTTTCGGGCCCAGTGTCTCAGGCCCACCCACCTCTTTCGACAGTGGGTGTTCCACTGGCTGTGGACCCCCAAGGTGCACCGCTTCTTGGTGATGGCTCTCCAAATTCCCTTCTTGTGATGGGCATTGACTTGCATGGATTCAACAGACAAGACAAGACATTGTTTTAAAAATTCCCATGCAAGATGGCTGAGTCACATACATGTCATTGTGACAAACTAGGAACATCCTGTCCTGATCATACTACCCATACTCCCCAATATGCTGCCCTATACACCACCCAGTTCAGGCCCTGCACTGTCTAGGTAGGTTTACTGTGACTTCTGTGGGATATGAGCAAGCAACCTGATAGAGATCAGAAACACTATTAGACAGATCACACCAAGTGGCTACTGACAGGTGAACCCCTCAGCCAAGAATGCACATAAACATCCACTATCCCAGGTTATCAACCGCATAATACAGTCCCTAAAGGCCACAGACAGCCTAAAAACTCCACTATCGCCCTTAGCTCATAATGAAGGAAGTGGCATGGTGGGCACACAGAAAGTGAAACCAGTTCATGTGTGGGCTTGTGCAGATACGTATGCAGGCACCTCTGTTGAGAAGGCTGGGGCCCTATCACCTGCTGGCCGCAGCATGATTGCTCCCAGAAGTGGTATACAGTAGCTCAGGTAGTGGAGGTCTTGCTGGGAGCAGTGTCAGGAGTCAAATGAGGGATTTTTCAGAACATAGTGATCAAGTCTGCAACGTACGTGACCACCACCGTTGGTGGATACAGCCATTGGCCCAATACTGTCACTGGCAACAATGTTAACCTAGGGCTGTGGCCGCGGCAGCAGCATCCGCATACCGCCATGATGACTTCCAACGGTGGTCACAAGCGGTTCTTAATGTCCAGTGGACTAGGTCAGGCAGCCGCCATTTTAGAGGCATACTATGCCATTTTTAGCTGTTTTAGATGCATCACAAATCTGAAAATGTTGCTCTGGCGAATTATGCGTACTGGCACTGTCCTGTCATGTAGACCAATTGTATTTACATCATCTAGGTATGACACCAAGCATATGTGACAACATGATTAGGGGCACAGGTCCCCATCCCTTCCACTGAGGGCAATGTAGGTTTTGTGGCATTAACTCAGAGTCTAAACGGCAAGTCACATGCACATATTGTTACTATCTCGATAGATGATGTGTACTCATTTATGGAAATGCAAGGGGGAAACGAGTCACTTCTGTGTAATGGAAAGTGGGGATGTGTATTGTGTATCTTGTCCTCTGCTACTCACATGCCACGTCACTGTTTATCTATGACATGCATTATGTATCTTAAAGAGACACACTGAATGATGGCTATGCTCTTCTTTTGTCCTACATAGTTATCCTGGGAGAGGAAGGATCAGACAACCTTCTCTGTACCGTCCATTGGCAGACCTTCAGGCAATGGAGAACAGACACATCATCCAGATATACCACCTGGGTAGGCAGACGATCGTGGATCTTTGTCATCCGTTGGAGCCAGATAGGATGTCTGCCATTTGGCATCCAAATAGCATGCCACCCATCACTCAAGTCTTGGCAGTGTTGCATTTCCTGGTCACAGGGTCCTTCCATAATACAGTGGCCCTATCTACTAGGATTTCCCAGCCTATGTTCAGTCTGGTCTTGAAGGATATACTCTCAGCAATGTTGAAACACCTGGACAGCTACCTCTGGTTTCCTCAATAGGAGGATTTTGCCTATGTGAAGGCTGACTTGTATGGTTTGGCACACATGTTGTGGGAGCCATTGAAGCTGTACATGTAGCCTTAGTTCCACCACATGGAAATAAACAAGTCTACTGGAACAAGAAGAACTTCCATTCCATCAATGTCCAAGTTGCTTGTTTGGCAGACCTCTACATTTCCCAGGTCTATGCCCATTTTCCAGGTTCAGTCCATGATGCCTTCATCTTGTGGAACAGCGCTATTCCACAGCAGATGACAAGAGGGTACCCACAGAGGGCATGGCTGGTTGGTAAGTCACATGTGTCCGATTTGTTTTTATGCAATGTCTGCTGCTAGAGAGGTGATGTTTGGGACTCATGGTTACACATATGTCACTTTCCCTTATGGGTGGCTCTGCATACCCAAACCATTCATGGTTGTTGCCA
Source organism: Pleurodeles waltl (assembly GCF_031143425.1). Lineage (NCBI taxonomy): Eukaryota > Metazoa > Chordata > Amphibia > Caudata > Salamandridae > Pleurodeles > Pleurodeles waltl. The sequence goes on along the minus strand of NC_090442.1, from coordinate 696,606,196 downwards.
GGGGAAGTCCGCTTCAACAAGGCTCGTGGAAGGACACGGCGTGTCCTGGAGTAGGCTTTTGGACTCCTGAAAGCAAGATTTGTTGTATGGACAAGACTGGTGGAACCCTCCTCTACTCACCCAGAAGAGTGTCTCAGTTAATTGTGGCCTGCTCCACAACATTGCCCTGAGGATAAATATCCCATATATTCCAGGTAAGGGGGAGCTAGCAGTGCCACTGGGTGAATCTCCTGAAATGCCAAGTGAGGATGACAGTGATGAGGATGAAGGTGGAGATATGCGGGCAGATCTATCAATCACAACTTCACTTGAGTGTAAGTATGTAATGTTGTGTGATTACTGTGACTGTATGGGGAACCGTGGGGGTCAGGATGTGCTGAGTAGGGTATCTCTTTTTCCAAGAGACAGGGCATATCATGCTATGCATCATACAGGCAAGGTTTGCTAGCTAAGTCAGACTTTAACATGCAACTACCTTGATGATCTGCTTTGTTTGGCTGTGTCTAATTGCATTGGTAGTGGATCAACTGAAGTTTGAAATGATATTTTTGTCATATGTATACCTTTTCCTGCCTTAACTCCTTGTATCTTATTCCTTCTTGAAGGTGTCTTCACCATGCCATCATCATGTGGACATTTCAGAGTTGTGTCATTGGCTGATAACTGTTTCCGGTCTGACATGTGAAGTGGACATGGATTGATCCAGGTAATGTTGGTCACAGATTTGGGGTGTATTAGTCCTGTGCCAAAGAAGCCTAGACAGTGGGTGGGAATGAATCTGAAATACACAATACACTTACTCTCTGTGGTGTGTTGCTCCAATTGTCTTATGTGTGTGATCATGTGGCCTTACAACATGCCATCCTGTGCAATCCATGCATTCTACCTTCACACTGTGTTGACATTGATCCTGTAAGATATTTGTGTGGTTCTCATTGTGTTTCCTTATTGCAGGCCAGTGTGCCTGTGCCACAACACTGACACAAGTTTGTGACATTCCACCAGATGCTTGCTCATTGTAATAGGAAGGACATAGGGTCAAGGAATGTTGTACTGTCCTCTGTCTGCACCATGGCATATGTTCAGTTGGCAGACCTGGTTTTGGTATATGATAAGGCTCAAGCTGGTGAGAAAATCTACTACTCTGTTAGCCTAATCTATGGGGCAGAGTCTGACAAAGCCCTTGCCTGTGTGGTCTGGGGGACGGTACATTTGGGATATCAAGCCTTACTTAATAATGCTCAGACATACTTGGCTATGACTGGCCAGACATTTTAACAGCCTATGTGCAGTACAGTGCAATAAAATATTTGGTGAGACCAGACACTTGGGACATTGTGTTGATAGTCATCCTCAGCATGACATTACCTGAGACATCTCCCTCCTTCCATTACCTTCTTCTGTCTTACTCATGTGCTTCACATTCAACATTTCCGAAAAGTAAAATCAGAGGTAGTAGGCAGTGTTTTAGTAATAGGTGTGTTTATTTACATATAAACATAAAATAACAGTGGTACTGTAAAACAAGAAGTACTGTGAAGGGTGCAGTCATGGTGTATGTAATCAAAGGAGTAGAGGCCACAACATTTGAAGTCCAAAGTCAAGTGTCCACCTACCATGGAAAATGGTTAGGGAACAATCAACAGAGTAGGAAGTGGTCACTTGCTGGCATTAGTTGGTGTCTTGCAGCTCCTGGAGTCTAAAGTGGATAGCCCCGCTTGGGTGGGGTTCGTTCAGTAACTACACAGCAAGGGTGTCTCAAACAGGTGCTTCCCCTGGCAGGGCCTCCCTTCCAGTGGCTGGCACTGATGAAGGGCCTGGTGCAGATGCACCCATGGAAAGGGTGGAGTGTTGTTGTCAAGCCAGCTCAATGTATTGTTGATGTCCCTCAGCACCCCTGGTAGGGAAGCCATGTTGGTATTGTGCGCTTTCCACTGTTCACACATTTCCTGATGGAAGTCAATCTGCAGCTCCTTGATTTTCCCTGAGTTCGGTTAGTACCTGGCCCATCATGCCATGGGAATGTTTGTGGGCTGCCAAGAACTGGCTGATAGTGTCCTGGTTGGGGGCATCACCAGCAGCCTCTGGCGTTGGACCACACCATCCCTCCCATGCCCCCCACCTCGACGTGCCTGTGCCTTTCATGCAGCCTGCCCTTCTCCACTGTTTCCAGGTCCTTCATTGTCGGAGTTGGCTGTGTGTGACTCTGGAACCTGGACTGGGGGGCGCAAGATGTTTGGGACTTTCCTCAGGACACAGGTTTTGGGCCGATTGGCTGCCTGAGATGTAGAGGCCACGCGGCTGGGTGGAGTCACTGTGGTCAGGGTGAGGCTCACTGGAGTCATCCACCGGTCCAGGAGTGGTGTCCTCGCTGAGGGCTTCATCCATGAGGATAGTGGCAGTCTCTTCAGTGGATTCAGTATTTGCAGTGGCAGCTTGATCTGTTGATGTGAGAGATGAAATGTTACAGGTTGTATTGTGACATCTACTTCCAATAGTTGACTTTGACATTGGGCTAGGGCCATACTGACATTGGATTTGCAGATTTTTCTTATGTGACAGGTACACATATTATGATTTGTTTCGCCATGACATTGAAATTACATACCAATTCCACTATGTAAACTTGTGTCAGATTGTCTGGATTTTTGGGCTGTTGGAGGGATGGTCCTGGACTCATACCTTGCCAGCAGTGCATGCAAAACATTGGCTGGTCAGGATGTTATTTGGGTCATCTTGAGACCTAGTTGTCTGTTATGCAGGCAGTGACAAAACCTTGGATGATATGTGATAGATGTCATCCAGTTGTCAGTGCATTGCAGAGTTGACTGCTGCCAGTGCCATACAGATGACACATCTTGGGGTCTTAGGGCCAGATGTAGCAAAGGGTTTGCGCCTCGCAAACGGCGAAAAACGCCGTTTGCGAGGCGCAAAAGCCTCTCTGCTATGCAGAAATGCATTTTGCGAGTCGGATCCGACTCGCAAAATGCATTTCCGACTCGCAAATAGGAAGGGGTGTTCCCTTCCTATTTGCGACTCGCAATGCTATGCAATTTCATTTGCGCCCGCGAAAGCGGTCGCAAATGAAATCGCTGTTACCATCCACTTGAAGTGGATGGTAACCCATTCGCAAACGGGAAGGGGTCCCCATGGGACCCCTTCCCCTTTGTGAATGATCACAAAAACAATTTTTCAGAGCAGGTAGTGGTCCTATGGACCACTGCCTGCTCTGAAAAATACCGAAACAAAAGGTTTCGGTTTTTTTTCTAAGTGCAGCTCGTTTTCCTTTAAGGAAAACGGGCTGCAGATAGAAAAAAAAAAAACTGCTTTATTAAAAAGCAGTCACGGACATGGTGGTCTGCTGTCTCCAGCAGGCCACCATCCCCGTGAGTGCCCATACTCGCAATGGGGTCGCAAACTGCGACCCACCTCATAAATATTTATGAGGTGGGTCTTTGCGACCCCATTGCGAGTTGCAGAAGGTGTCTGAGACACCTTTCTGCATAGCAAATTGCGATTTGCAATTTGCGAGTCGCACGGACTCGCAAATTGCAAGTCGCAATTTGCTTTATTCCTACATCTGGCCCTTAGATCGGTCTTAGATGTTCTTTCCAAACATTTTGAGCTGTCCTTCCTGTCCAGACAATTTTCATCTTGGCATAACTGCTCAAGATGGAGCTGGGCGTGTTGCCACATCACTGGGTGTACCATGACCTGTATCCTTGTCCTTCCCAGGTATGTTAATTACATAAGTGAGTTCATGGACAGCGGCACAATGTTATATGGACATTGGCCGGGTGTTTGAGGTTGCATGGCCTGGCCCGCCTGAGATTTACAGTGATGTTTCTCAAAACAAAACTCACAGTTTATATAGTTAGTCCACTGAGGTGAGTAGACTTCCATTGCAAGTATACCACCAAGGAAATCTGAACATGTGCAGAGTGGGCTGGGTCATTGGATTAGGTAGACAGAGACTCCGGGCATTAGCAGTCATGCGACTCCCTGCACTACATGCAGTTGTTTGATGTAATTCCCTCAAGTGTGGGCACTTCATATGTGAATTTTTGCAGGTATGCAGTGGACTGTTGCTTGCATGAGAGTAATGGATCCTCCTATGAGTTCTAGCCATCTCTCTCCCTGTATCACACACACTGTACAGTTGTCCTCCTCTCATGTGAGTACAGTTCCATGGGAGAGTAGAGGGAGAAGCGTGTTTTGTATTTTGGGTACACTGTGTTGGCTGGGTGGATAACACTACTATTGCCCCCCGGCCTTGGCATTCTTGTCAGTGCCTGTCCTACCCCCAGCTACTGTACAGTTGTCCTCTCCTCAGGTGAGTACAGTTCCATGGGAGAGTAGAGGGAGAAGGGAGATTTTCCTGTCAAGCACTCAGAATGTAGATGGCAAAGACCTTCTGCTCCCATGATCTGAGCTGTAGGGGAGGAGGTGGGGGACAAACGCCAGTCTTTAGGACCACATCCTGGTGCCTGTATGCCATGGAGCTAACTTTCCCCCTGAGGTCTTTCCACTTCTTACTGATATTGTCCCTTGTGTGTGGGAAGGTGCCTACAGATTTCACTGTTTACTATTCTTTGCCACATTTCCATTTTCCTGGCGATAGTAGTTTGCTGGACTTGGGTCTGAAAAATTGTGACTCTACTCCTAAGATTTTATCCACCATGATTCTTAACTTGTCATCTGTGAAATGGAGATTTTCGTGCGGTGACATGATGGTGTTCAAAGAATACCTACATAGGTGAGTGCTGGGTGCTGAACAGGCGAGGGGGAGTGTAGAGTGGGGAAGTGCAACTGGATGTGATGGGTGTATGTTGAGGATGTGGGATTTGTGGTTGTGAAAGTTGGGGGGTGTCTAATCTATTGTTTGGAATTTCTTTTTCCAAGCTTTATCTTGCTGTGTGAGGCATTGTAGATGCAAAGGATTGTGGTGTGTGAAAGTGTGTGTTTTATAGTGTGCTTTGCAGGTGTGTCAAGTGTGTGAATGTGTGTCAGCTATGTTGTTTTAAAAGGCATCCAATGTGTATTACTGGTAGACCACCATGGCAGGACCACCATTGCGAATTTTGACTTTTAATGTGGTCAGTGGTTGGTTGACGGGCAGACCACCTATTTCCCGCCCACCAGAATCCTGGTGTGTTTTTTTATTTTTTATGCCTATGCTACACCTGATACGGCGGTCTGTGTGATAGCCAACATGGCGGCCTTCTGGCAGCTGCCACTATGGCGGTCTAGTGGTCCTATCACCAAACTCGTAATGAGGCTCTAAATATGCCAATTTGATATAATCAAATACAACGTTGTTTTAAGGAGAGAGCAGAAGCACATTACAATGGGTAATAGTGGTAAAGTGGGCAGAGTCCAGAAAACAGGAGGGTGAGGGCAAAATGTTTGGGGACCAGGGGCCAGATGTAGCAAAAAGCAAAATTGCGACTTGCAATTTGCGAGTCCATCCGACTCGCAAATTGCAATTCGCAATTTGCTATGCAGTACGGTGTCTCAGACACCGACTGCGACTCGCAATGGGGTCGCAATGACCCACCTCATGAATATTCATGAGGTGGATCGCAAATTGCGGCCCCATTGCGAGTATAGGCACTCGCTAACATGGAGGCCTGCAGGAAAACGAGATGCACTGCAAAAAAAAACCGAAACCTTTTGTTTCGGTATTTTTTCAGGGCAGGGAGTGGTCCCTTGGACCACTCCCTGCCCTGAAAAAATATTTTTGGGTCCATTCACAAAGTGGAAGGGGTCCCATGGGGACCCCTTCCAATTTGCGAGTTGGTTACCATCCACTTGAAGTGGATGGTAACTGCGAGTCCATTTGCGACCGCGTACGCGGTCGCAAATGGAATTGCATCCCACTGCGAGTCGCAAATAGGAAGGGAACACCCCTTCCTATTTGCGAGTCGGAAATGCATTTTGCGAGTCGGAGTCGACTCGCAAAATGCATTTCAGAATAGCAAAGTGGCTTTTGCGCCTCGCAAACGGCGATTTTCGCCGTTTGCGAGGCGCAAACACTTTGCTACATCTGGCCCCAAGTCCTTTATCTTGTTTACAACATAAATATGGGGTAGCTCTGTACAGCTCTTAACACCGCTGCATACTTTCTCCAACTTCAAACTGTCACCTGATGTGCAGGGCATTCCAGAATCCATATCACTATACCAGGGTTCAGGAATGTTAAGCACCTGCAGGCACATGCTATACATAACAATTATGTCTAAAAACTGCATCAAAAATAAGAGATACATGGCTTCTTATCACACTCTAATTCCACATTTAATTAAATTAGTCTAAAACATTATCCGTCTTAATTGTCATAGAATCATACAATCAAGCAAAATATGGGCTCTGTTACATTTAGCACTCAGAATACATATGCCCATTCCCCTGTTTTCCTGAATTAGGCTAAGCAGAGCGGGTCAGGAATAAAAAGGGTCTGCAAGAGCAGACTGCATAACATAGATATAGATTCTTGTTATTTCCTGTGCCCACCCTAATTCACTCAATACAGTTTCCTTTCAAAAGAGTGCAGTGATTTTTCACGTTAGCAAGTCTAACCCAAAAGTGAAGAGTTAAATATCATCCTAACGAAGTCCAGACTATCAGGTTTGTCTTGATCCTTATATAATAGACCATAGAAGCCTTCGACAGCGCCAGAAAATATTTCAAGGATTGCGAAAATGTAATCTTGTATTCCTATTGCTTTAATGTTATTGTTAATGTTCACAACTCGCACTTATATATTTTACAATTAAATGATGTAATTTCCTTATTAATGTGAAGTGACCATTAGTCTCAATATGCCTGATAAGTTTAATCCTACAGTAAAGCATAGCTTTGCTTGCGATGCTGGCAACCAGAAATGTGATTTTAGAAAATTAATCAATTCAGCAGTGCATTCAAGTGTTTGTATCTTAGTTTCAAGAATGACTCACTTTTTCCCTGTGCGAGGATCCTGCCACCTACTTGTTAGATACATTTTGAAAGCAAAATGTATTGGTTGTATGTTTAGTCTCCATAGTCTTGCACGGAGGTAAAGTATATAAAAACTGTTCAAACACGTGCAGCATGACATGCACCAAATGACATTTTTGGTCAAGAGCTTTGATCTGTTGAAATGACAATTGTCTTCTGATTATTCGCTGTGCTGCACGCTATTTTTCTACTAAAATCATGTTAAACTTTTGCTTTCCGTTTGTATTGTATTTTATTCTAATAACATTTACCCTCTATCCCTCTGGTAGGTAACATTCAGGCAGAGAATCCCCACCCCATACAAAATCTGAGCTTGAATTATAGCAGATTAGGCAGATAAAATGGACCTTATTAAAGGATCATCAAAATATCTGCTAAATCTCTTAAGCCCCGCTCCTGAAAACAGGGCTCTTGTTTTAAATTATCAATAGGATTAGTATATTTAATTTTCTTATGGAGCAACATTCCAAAATAGTAGTATGATACTATGGGGCCACAAATGACGAAAGCACCGCCAACAGGCTGGCGGTGCTTCCTAGCCCATTCTGACCGCGGCGGTAAAGCCGCGGTCAGAAAACTGGGGCAAAAGCGGTTTCCCACCGATTTTGCCCCATCTGGGCTAATCCGCAAGGGCAGCGCTGCAAGCAGCGCTGCCATGGGGATTCTGACCCCCTTCCCACCAGCCTGTTTCTGGCAGTTGTCACCGCCAGGAAGAGGCTGGCGGGAACGGGTATCTTGGGGCCCCTGGGGGCCCCTGCACTGCCCATGCCACTGGCATGGGCAGTGCAGGGGCCCCCTAACAGGGCCCCGGCCGGCTTTTCACTGTCTGCCTAGCAGACAGTGAAAAGCGCGACGGGTGCAACTGCACCCGTCGCACGGCCGCAACACCGCCGGCTCCATTCGGAGCCAGCTTCTGTGTTGCAGCCCTCCTTCCCGCAGGCCCAGCGAGAAGGTCAGAATGCCGGCAGTGGTCTTCTGACCGCGGAGCGGCCAAATGGCGGTTCCCTCCTGGCGGGCGGCAACCGCCGCCCGCCAGAGTCGGAATGACCACCTATGTCTTCTGATTTTTAGTAATTTTATTATGCCATGAAAAAAATGACGGTTTCAACCCAAAGATTAAAACGTTGGTATTCTCCATATTAATTATCAGTTTCATTTGGTCACACTAGTTATGGAATTCTGACAGCTTTCACAGCAATCCTATCTGAACCAGGTCCATTGTCATTAATTTATCTGCATAGCGGAGACAAGAGACATTGGTACCACCCATTCTGGGGAAGAAGAAATCTCTTTTTAATAAAATAGCTAAGAGCTCCATGAGAAAACGAGCAAACAAAATAGGTGCTAGGACACGGCCCTCCCTCAAACCATTTTTTCATAGGAATTTTCTTTGAGAGGAAACCCACAGTAGCACTTTCATCTCTAGTCCAGTTTTCCCTATGGAGTCCCTCAAAATAGCAAGTAAACTCCTTGATACTCCCAATTTTGTTAATGCATACCTTAATATTTTATGGTTAACTAAATTGAAGGTGGCTCGCAAGTCACTGCTCAGAGATTCTGCAGGTTTGGTGTTCCAAAATTGTTGATATCGCTCACCAAACTTAGGACCTGATTACGAGTTTGGCAATCCGTGCACTGCCATGCGGTGGCGGCAGTCCGACCACCATCGGCTTGGTGGTCAGACCACTCTATTCCAATGCTGGTGAGTGTATAGAGCAAAGACTGCCACTGTCTCACCGGCACCGCCAGGCAGCACAGACCACCGCGGTGACAAGGCAGAACAAATAGGCTGGTGGAGCCTGTGTTTCCGCAGACTCATTATGATGTTGCACTCTGCCAATGTGACCTTGGCAATCCAAATGCCACTTCCCAGCAGACAGAAATGGAGAGCATAAAGGAAGGAACTCACCTGCAGGCAGAGTTACACATCTTGTGCCGACATTGAACGCATCACACATGTCTTGCCACAGCTCATAGGTGCACAAATTCCATGCTGTCATCGATGCAACCAACTGTATTTGGGATAGGTGGGTTTGGGTTTAGGAGGGGGGTCTTCTTCTTTGAAGGGGTGGGCTATGTCTTTGTGAGGTAGAGGTATGGGTGCTGGCAGGAGGGACAGGTGTGGCAGGGAGGGCTTTGATGTGAAAGGGAGGTGTTGGAATGTGGGTGGGGCCTCTTGGATTTGGGAGGGAGGGTGGAGGGAACAGGGTAAAGGGCAAGCTCAAAAAGGAAACTCTCCTTGCGAACACGGGGACAGTTTGCAGAAGGGGTTTGCGATTTGGAGGCTGAGGGAATGGTTGTCTGGTGTGTGTGTGTTTATATGTCTTGGGTGTGTGCATGTGTGAGGTATGTTTTTGTTTGGGTGGTGTCTGTTACATGTATGAGTGTGGGGTTTCATGTGTCTTAGGGGCTGGGAGGTGCTGGGTGATGGAGTGGTGGATGTGTGTGTGTCTGTTGAGGTGGTGTCTGTTGGTATGCTGGATGTTTTGGATGTTTGTGTGTCTGTTGGGGTGGTGTCTGCAGGTACGCTGGATGTGGTGGATGTATCTGTGAGTGTTGTGGTGTGTCTGCGGGTATGATGGATGTGGTGGCTGTGTTTCTGTGTGTTGTACTGGTGTCTGTGGGTATGATGGACTTGGTGAATGTGTCACTGGCTGTTGTGATGGTGTCTTTGGGTACTTCTGCTGAGGTGTGTGGGTCTGGGGGTGGTGGGGGTGTTTGGTGAAGTGGTGTCTGATGTTGCGTTTGTGAGTGTATGTTGAGTGCCTGTATGCTGGTGTGTCTTGTGTTGTTTGTGTCGATGTATGATGCTTGTGTGTCGAGGTGGGTGCATGTGGATGTGTCTGTGTGCTTGGGATAGGTAGGGGAACAGGGGATTTGGATTAGGAAGAGGGAGGTAGAGGGGAGCAGAATGTGGGAGGTGACTAGCTGCCTTCAGGAAGATATGTCTCTGAAATCCACAACACATTGAATCAGCAAGCCCCAGGGAAATCACCACTAATGTCTAGCACCCACTAACAATGACATACTCTGATTGCATCAGTAGACATCATTAGTCCTTTGTATGTTGGAGCGGTCCAGAGAATTACAAGTACTTGTAGAAGGCCCTCAACATGGTTTGCTAATGGGAAGCTACATAACTATCTCCATTTTGGTCCTGCAAACCCAGATGTCTGTGGATGAATGGTTGTACCCAACAACATATGATTCCAACATAGCTGCAAGTCACTCCATGATGCATGCCAACAGTCAGGTAACAAACCTTTCCCATTACATATGTGCAGTGCACTTTTCCACATTATGCCACATCAATGGCATAGAAATGGACATTGTGGGTACAAACTCTAGTCCTACCGGTCATGTCACTCATTGCTACTGCAGTTGTACGTGCCAATTTACATGCTATGATAGGTGAGGGTATGAGTGAGACAACAATCAATGGTGACACACTCCTGTCTGTGGCACCAAATGGAATGTAGCCCTATTGCAAATGTCCTATTCCAAACACATGTTGGCATGCATATATATGTGAGGGAATAGAGAAATTATCCTATTAACACAGATAGACCATTCATGAATCAGCAGTATACACATTTCGTCAAAAGAGTAAGGTACACATGTTAACATGTAGGCATTAGGAATATTGGCAACAGAGATTTGCACATAAATCATGTCAATGGACATTCCCACTTACCAAGAGAAAGGTCTGATCTGTAGCTAAACCAAAGACCAATGTATGCTCTGTCACATGTATGATAGCCATTTTCACATGACAGACAGTAGTGAGGCACCAGCACTGAAGACAAGTAGCCTCTGGGGGGCAGATGCCAATTTGCTCACTGAACCAGACACATGGCTGAGGAAAGTGATTCATCACTTCTTTCACTCTGGGCTTTAACACTGATGAGTAGTAGCCTGCAGTGTAGAATTTACATCCACAACAACAACAAACATTACTTGATTGATCAATGTACAGTCATGCATTGTCCCTGGAGAATAAATTATTAGTGGATTGTACACAGTTGTGTCCTTGGTTCCTGGGCCAATAGGCAAGACATATTAGTATGCACCACATTACATGCCTAAATAAACAGTTACTCATCTACTGTGTCATACATTGCTCTTCCCTAATTTCAGAACCTAACAAATAACTTGGCTTTGTGACTGTCATGAATATGCCCTGTACTCACCCCTTTGTAGCTGCTATGTTCCTGTCAAACGCCAATCAAGATCCGGGTATGCCACTGCCAGAATGTGGGCCATTAGTGGGGTCATGGTCCGACATGTGCCCGCCTATGTTGGGAGGATAGCCCCAGCTGGACCTCTGCGATCTTCTCGGTCCAGCGTCTCAGGTCCTCTCACCTCTTGTGAGTGCCCGATCCCCAGGGTCCACACCTTCTATGAGATTCCACATCTCCTTCTTCTGATGTGAGTTTACCTGTATGGATGCAAGAGAGAAATCAAGCAATTACAATCACAGGTTTTTGCCAAAATGGTTGTGTCACACACGTGAGAAACACCAAGCAAAAAATAGGTAATTTGTCAACACAGCACAAGTGTAATGCACACATTCCCATAAGCACAGGAACATAACTACACACTTTTATATTAATCTGCAGACTAACCCACTATGCTGTTCATTGCCTACAATGACTAAGCAAGCCTACTCACATCAGATAGCCCAGGCTCCAGCAACATGTACTGTGATGAGCCACAAAGAAACACTACACACATAGGTAGCTTCTGAAGGGTAAACTCCTTAGGCCTGACTGGACCAACACATTTATACACGGCAAGATTGACTCACTGCATACAGTCCCTACAGGCAACTTCCATAGTAAAGACTTCACCCTACACTGAGTGACAATAAAGGGCCTGGCATGTTGGGTACAGAAAGTGTCTTTCCTATGCATGTGTGGACATGTGGACTACCAAATGCAGACTTATGCCACTTCAGGGGGGATGTGTGGTATGTAGCTGTACTACTGAACACTCCTTGGGAGATATGTTTCTAAACTACGGCTATGGCATCCAACATACAAAGGTATGCATTGTACAGTTTAAGCTATTTGACCAAGCTACTGAGTCACTTGTTATGGTCTCCCACAAATCTACACACTGACTGCGCTATAGTTCTGTCATTTGTGCAATAAGCCTGTACAGGACAATCATGAGATGTGAAAGTAACAACTGAACTGTGGGAGTTAGGGACCTGTCATGAGTCAAAGACACACATTGACAACAATGGAAAATGCACATATGAACTAGTTTTGGGATGTACCTCTGTAACCATTCTTAATCTAGTAAATGGACGGAGGCATTCAGAGCAAGTTTTGCCACTTAAGCAACATATAGCCTCATGCCAGGGTCTACTGGTGTACAGAGAGTGGGCACAATACCACAGTTGCATAGCCACAGTGAGTCTCCACAGCATGGACTATTCTCCATACTGGTAGATATATTTGACAGGCCCTGATCTCTGCAGGCTGAGCATAGAGAACCTACATGACACTCACATTTCTCTCATTCCCAATGCACAGCAGTATATCATCTGGCAATCATTAATGTGGCTTGTGCTTTGTGTGGCAACCTGAAGGGCAGGGTGAGTCATGATATGCCTTCCAGACAACAGTACTGCAAGGCCAGGTATGGGTTGAAAGTTCTGTTGCACTATATGCATTTCTTACAACACCCTCAAATGACTCCGACAAGATGCATGCACAGCTCATGCTGTCATGCACATACATGCTGTTCAACATTTACAACCATTATAAAGAAAGAAATGTCACTGGATGGTAGTAAAGTCTCCTTGCCTAGTTATGTGCATCCAACACCCAAAAACACATCACACAACACAATGTTAATGGACACAACATATAGTACTGTTCACCAATACATGTACCATGTGCATCTCATTGATGCCACACAGACTGCAAAAACTGGCACACAGTGACACATTGTAGTCTGTGAGGAGGGAGAGGATTGTGCTGAACAGATTCAATTGTGCATAGGAGGTACTGACCTGCTTACCTGGTGAGCCATAGAGCTGTCCATACAGGGGAAGGATCTCATTTAGAAGCCTCTCCAGCTTCTCTGGAGAAAATCCAGGGGTCCAATCACCTGCTGGACATGACATGATTGCTTCCAGAGGTGGCTCACAGCAGCTCAAGTAGTGGAGGTGTTGCTGGCAACAATGCCAGGAGTCAAGTAAGTGAATTTGTACAACATGGTGGTCCCGTCTGCCACAAAGCCAGTCATCACCACCAACGGACACAGCCATTGGGCCACGACCGCCATAGACAACAATGTTAGCCTATAGAGGTATACACCTACCTCATGGATGACTTCTGCTGGCGGTCACGGGCGGTTCCTCATATCCAGTGCAGTAGGTCAGGCAACTGCCATTTTGGCTGGTGAAAATACTGCATAAGACTGTATAAATTGCATCAAACATAAACTATAAGTGTAGGATCATCACAAACATCCTCATGCTGTCTTGTTATGTAGGTCCTACTACACAACCACCAGTGTAGTGCGTTGCAGGGCATAGATGGCATATAACGGCGGTGCACGTGCTACCACGGTAGGTTTTGGTGGTTGGAAAATGCAGTCACTTTTCAAGGGGCAATTGGGTAGCAGATAGTTGGGTATTGCTCAAATCCATGTTGTGGGCACATGTGTGGACAACCATGGGGGTCACATGTGACCCTTTTGTAGTTGCCAGCTGGGATGTGTACTGTGTGCCATTTCTATTCAGTCAGAAATGCTTTGTCACATGATATTGTTGGCATGCAACAAGTATGTTGCTGTGGACACACAGACTAATGTCACAAACCATCATTTGTCACATAAGCAACCTGGAGAAGGGAGGATGCGACAACCTCCTGTCTACCGTCCACAGCCAGACCTTCAGACAATTGAAGAACGCCACATCATACAGTTGTACATCTGAAAAGGCAAACAATAGTGAAACTATGCTGTCAGCTGGAGCCAGATCTGATGCCAGCTAACAGTAATCCAGCCTGCATACCACCCATGGTACAAGTCATGTCAGCATGGTACTTCCTGGCCGCAGGGTCCTCCCAAAATACAGTGGCCCTATCTGGTGGTATGTCCCAACCTATGTTCAGTCTGGGTTTGAAGGATTTCCTCTCAGCAATGTTTAAACACATTGACAGCTATATCATGTTCCTCCGATGTGAGGATTTAGCCAATGTGAAGGCTGGCTTCTATGGTTTTGCCTGCCTCACACATGTGGGGTGGGCTGTTGATGGCACACAAGTTGGCTTGGTTCCACTGCAGGCCACTGAACAAGTCTATTGCAACAGAAAGAACTTCCATTCCATCAACATGTACGTTGTCTGTTTGGCAGATTGCTACATCTCAAATGTGTGTGCGTGTTATCCAGGATCAGCCCATGATTCCTTCATAATGCAGAACAGCACTATACCCCAGCTAATGTCACAACTGCACCCAGAGAGGGCCTGGCTGGTTGGTAAGTCACGTCTGTCCCTATTGTGTGTGAGCAAAGTCAGGTGCTTCAATCATGAAGTCAGTGACTCATTGTTGCACTTATGTCCCATTTCATTCCTTAACAGGAGACTCAGCATATCCAAACCATCCTTGGTTATTGACGCTGCTGAGGAATCCAACTACCACAGGGGAAGTCTGCTTCAATGATGCTGATGGAAGAACATGGCAGCTAAAGGAGTGGGCTTTTGGGCTCCTGAAGATCAGATTCAGCTGTCTGGACAGGACTGGTGGAGCCCTCCTCTACTCACATGGGAAAGTGTGTCAGATCACTGGGGCATGCTACATGCTCCACAACATCGCTCTGTGGAGAAATATTCCGTACATCCCAGAGGAGGGGGGGAGCCTGCATTACCACCAGATAAGAATCCTTAAATGCCAAATCTGGATGACAGTGTGAAGAGGAAGGAGCTGACTTGCGAGAAGATCTCATCCATAGCTACTTCTCATGAGTGTAAGCATGTCATGTGATGTCATGACTGTAACTGTGCAATGAACTGTAGCTGTGAGAATGTGTGGAGCTGAATGTTTTGGAAACAGCTAGGGAGCTCATGCTCTGCGATATTCAGCCAAAGTTTGCTTAATCAGATAGATTTTGACATATCCCCACTTTGATGATTTTGCTTTGTTTGTGTCACTTTCCTTGCAAGGTACTATGTTTTCCAGATGCTTGTTATGTGACTTGTATGATAGGTATGGTTTCAAGCCAATACTCCTTGTATTGTTATGTATACAGGTACCTTCACCATGATATCTTCATGTAGGCATTTCTGAGTTGTGACATTGGCAGGTATATGATGCTGTCCTGACAAACAAAGTGGACACGTATTGGTCCAGGTAATGTAGGTTGCAGAGTTTGGATGTAAGAGACTTGTACCAAAACAGTTTGCACAGTGTTTACGTTGAGGTTCAGAAGTGACCATTGCACTTGTTTTGTGTCATGTGGTGGGCCTGATGCATCATGTGGTCGTCAAATATGTAGTCCTAGCTTACGACTAAGTCATTTTCCTTTACATTGGCTAAACATTTTTTGTATGACCTGTATGTAGTTGTTGATGTGTTTTATCGTTGTAGGCCACAGTGCCTGTGCCACAACACTGACATATGTTTGTGTCATACCACCAAATGCATGGGAATTGGATTATGATGTCTCTGTGATCCGGGACTGTTGCACCAATCTGTCTGTATCTTGGATTATGTGATGATGAATTACTTTGGTATGGTATGTGATAAGGTTCAAGCTGCTGTCATCAACGCCCTCAATGTTTCCCTATTCTACAGGACAATGTCTGACAAATCCCTTTCTTCCATGGTCCTGGGGGTCAAAACCTGTCAATATGTTCATTTACTCAGTATGAGTCAGTCATTCTTGATTTCCATTAGTTCAGACCTATTGACAGCCTATGTGCTGAACACTGTAATTACATTTTTAGTTTGGCCAGGCACTTCTGTGTATGTGTTTGTGTGTGAAGGTTGTGATTCTGATCTGGGCAATATGTACATGTAACATATCCCATCTTGAGCACATACCTTGGATCATCATTTTCTGGTTCACATGGTCTGACATACAGTATATACAAGGTTAAGTATGGAATGAAAATCAGCAGATAAGGAGTCAGTGAAGGGTGATTTTATTGAGCAGCTATTAAATATATGTGACATGACTCACCATAAATTTAAATGTGAAGGGGTCAGTTATGGTGAATGAAATCAGTAGATGCCACACCATTGAGAGTCCAAAGTCCAGAGTACTACTCCCACTGGAAATTGTAGGTGGTTCAGGATCAGTCCAGAGTGAATGTGTAACACACAAAGAGGGTCCTGAAGGAAGAGGGTTATTACTGGCAGTGGTGGGTGTCTTGCCATCCGCACCTCCTCGTTTCTTTGCTGGATGTCCCCATTTGCATGGGGGAGGGATTTGCTTCTACAGAGGCAGGGGTGTCTGGGACTTGTTGTTCCTCTGACAGGGCCCCAATTTCAGTGACTGACACCAATGTTGATAGGCAAGCTGAGGATGAGCCAAAGGAAGGGGTAGATTGTTGTTGAAAAGCCCTGCTCAGGTTGGTGTGTATGTCCCTGAGCACCCCTGTTAGGGAGGCCATGTTGTTATTGTGGGCCTCCATCTGCTCCTGAATGCCCCTATGCATGTCCCTCTGTACCTGCTTGATTTCCCAGAGTTCGGTCAACACCTGGCCCGTCACGCCTTAGGACTCCTGATAGACCCCCAAGATGTGGCTGATGGTGTCCTGGCCCACAGCATCCCTCTCACGCATCCTCCCCCCACAGGCCTGTGCCCTTCCCACAGGGTGCCACCTCCACCTTGTTTCTGGACCCTCATTGTCCAAAGTGTTTTGTGCTGCAACTCAGAGTTCAGGACTAGGAGCACGAGATGGTAGACACTGTGCTAGCTACACAGGTTGGGGGAATGGTTCCCTGGGATGTTGATGCAACAGGGCTGGGAGGTGATGTTGCGGGCACAGTGAGACACACTGTTGCCGTCTGACCAGGTTGCCCAGATGGGCCAGAACCATCCTCCACGTCCAGGAGTGCCATCATCACTGAGGGCTTCATACGGGGGTAGTGGCAGTCTGTTCCATGGCCACTGTGTGCCCAACAGCAGCTCAACCTGTTGATGTAAAACATACAGGGGGTGATTCTAACCCTGGCGGTCGGTGTTAAAGCGGCGGCCAACCCGCCAACAGGCTGGCGGTAAAAAATATGGAATTCTGACCCTGGCGGGAACCGCCAACACAGACAGCCACTTTAACACTCCGCCCGCCACAGCGGTACAAACAAACAGCGCGGCGGTCACCGCCAACAGCCAGGCGGCAGACAATGTACCGCCCACCCTATCACAACTCACCAATCCGCCACCTTTTCCGGGGCGGGAGCACCGCCGATAAAAACACGGCGGAAACAGACTACGAACGGGAAAACGCTCACCACTACGCACTCCAGGAGGAAGGAGGACAGCATGGAACCCGAATTAAACATCCTACCTGCTCTCGTCTACCTTCTCATCTACCACGAGTACGAAGTCCGGCGCAGACGACAACGGTGAGTACTGCACCTACGACACACGGGAGGGGGGAGGACGAAAGGTTACGGGCACACACATATGCGACCCCCACCCCCCCAACTATGTACACACCAATGCAGAGCAACAAGTCACAGTGACACCACCCAAACACCCCTGAAAAATGCTAGGACATAATCAAATTTGGAATAAATATTTATGTACCAAAAAGCTCCTGAAAAATATCGTACAACCATGAAAGATATTCACAAGAAAACAAATGACATACACATAAGTGTATAACTGAAGTAACAAGTCCTGCACATCCTACGAATTCATCATGTCCGTGGGCCAAAGTTTTGAGAAACAAGGGCAAAGCCCACACAGGAGACCTGAGTCCTTTGGAGAGAACACTGCAGGGGCATCAGATGTAAAAACTACAGGCACCTCAGGGGGAAGGGAAGGGGGGGGCACCACAGCCACATGAGTCCACGACGCCAGATCCACGAGGAGCCACCATGCCCACTGTACCATCCTGGGGAGTGCAAAGCCACAGTCTCTCAATGTCTCTACAGTGGGTGGGCTGCCCACTGTACCATCCTGGGGAGTGCAAAGCCACAGTCTCTCAATGTCTCTACAGTGGGTGGGCTGCCCACTGTACCATCCTGGGGAGTGCAAAGCCACAGTCCATCAGGTGGATGACAGTCTCCACTGGTCAAGGAGGAGGCATGGTGGGCACAGTGAACCATAAACAGTGATTGAGACGGCGATGCCCAGCGGAGCGGTGCTTGAGAAGAAGGGCCCAGCGGAGCGGTGCTTGAGACGGCGGGGCCCAGCGGAGCGGTGCTTGAGATGAAGGGCCCAGCGGAGCGGTGCTTGAGACGGCGGGGCCCAGCGGAGCGGGGCTTGAGAAGAAGGGCCCAGCGGAGTGGTGCTTGAGAAGAAGGGCCCAGCGGAGCGGTGCTTGAGAAGAAGGGCCCAGCGGAGCGGTGCTTGAGACGGCGGGGCCCAGCGGAGCGGTGCTTGAGAAGAAGGGCCCAGCGCAGCGGTGCTTGAGAAGAAGGGCCCAGCGGAGCGGTGCTTGAGAAGAAGGGCCCAGCGGAGCGGTGCTTGAGACGGCGGGGCCCAGCGGAGCGGTGCTTGAGAAGAAGGGCCCAGCGGAGCGGTGCTTGAGAAGAAGGGCCCAGCGGAGCGGTGCTTGAGAAGAAGGGCCCAGCGGAGCGGTGCTTGAGACGGCGGGGCCCAGCGGAGCGGTGCTTGAGAAGAAGGGCCCAGCGGAGCGGTGCTTGAGAAGAAGGGCCCAGCGGAGCGGTGCTTGAGACGGCGGGGCCCAGCGGAGCGGTGCTTGAGATGAAGGGCCCAGCGGAGCGGTGCTTGAGAAGAAGGGCCCAGCGGAGCGGTGCTTGAGACGGCGGGGCCCAGCGGAGCGGTGCTTGAGAAGAAGGGCCCAGCGGAGGGGTGCTTGAGAAGAAGGGCCCAGCGGAGCGGTGCTTGAGACGGCGGGGCCCAGCGGAGCGGTGCTTGAGAAGAAGGGCCCAGCGGAGCGGTGCTTGAGAAGAAGGGCCCAGCGGAGCGGTGCTTGAGACGGCGGGGCCCAGCGGAGCGGTGCTTGAGATGAAGGGCCCAGCGGAGCGGTGCTTGAGAAGAAGGGCCCAGCGGAGCGGTGCTTGAGACGGCGGGGCCCAGCGGAGCGGTGCTTGAGAAGAAGGGCCCAGCGGAGCGGTGCTTGAGAAGAAGGGCCCAGCGGAGCGGTGCTTGAGACGGCGGGGCCCAGCGGAGCGGTGCTTGAGAAGAAGGGCCCAGCGGAGCGATGCTTGAGAAGAAGGGCCCAGCGGAGCGGTGCTTGAGACGGCGGGGCCCAGAGGAGCGGTGCTTGAGAAGAAGGGCCCAGCGGAGCGGTGCTTGAGAAGAAGGGCCCAGCGGAGCGGTGCTTGAGACGGCGTGGCCCAGCGGAGCGGTGCTTGAGATGAAGGGCCCAGCGGAGCGGTGCTTGAGAAGAAGGGCCCAGCGGAGCGGTGCTTGAGACGGCGGGGCCCAGCGGAGCGGTGCTTGAGAAGAAGGGCCCAGCGGAGCGGTGCTTGAGAAGAAGGGCCCAGCGGAGAGGTGCTTGAGACGGCGGGGCCCAGCGGAGCAGTGCTTGAGAAGAAGGGCCCAGCGGAGCGGTGCTTGAGAAGAAGGGCCCAGCGGAGCGGTGATTGAGACGGCCGGGCCCAGCGGAGCGGTGCTTGAGATGGCGGGGCCCAGCGGAGCGGGGCTTGAGAAGAAGGGCCAAGCGGAGCGGTGCTTGAGACGGCGGGCCCTCTTCAGCGGTGCCTATCTTCACGGCGGGGCCCTCTTCAGCGGTGCCTATCCTCACGGCGGGGCCCTGTTCAGCGGTGTTCTTCTCCACGGCGGGCCCTCTTCAGCGGTGCTCTTCTGCACGGCGGGGCCCTGTTCAGCGGTGCTCTTCTCCACGGCGGGCCCTGTTCAGCGGTGCTCTTCTCCACGGCGGGCCCTGTTCAGCGGTGCTCTTCTCCACGGCGGGCCCTGTTCAGCGGTGCTCTTCTCCACGGCGGGCCCTCTTCAGCGGTGCTCTTCTGCACGGCGGGGCCCTGTTCAGCGGTGCTCTTCTCCACGGCGGGCCCTGTTCAGCGGTGCTCTTCTCCACGGCGGGCCCTGTTCAGCGGTGCTCTTCTCCACGGCGGGCCCTGTTCAGCGGTGCTCTTCTCCACGGCGGGCCCTGTTCAGCTGTGCTCTTCTCCACGGCGGGCCCTCTTCAGCTGTGCTCTTCTGCACGGCGGGGCCCTGTTCAGCGGTGCTCTTCTCCACGGCGGGCCCTGTTCTGCGGTGCTCTTCTCCATGGCGGGCCCTGTTCAGCGGTGCTCTTCTCCATGGCGGGCCCTGTTCAGCGGTGCTCTTCTCCACGGCGGGCCCTGTTCAGCGGTGCTCTTCTCCACGGCGGGCCCTGTTCAGCGGTGCTCTTCTCCACGGCGGGCCCTCTTCAGCGGTGCTCTTCTGCACGGCGGGGCCCTGTTCAGCGGTGCTCTTCTCCACGGCGGGCCCTGTTCAGCGGTGCTCTTCTCCACGGCGGACCCTGTTCAGCGGTGCTCTTCTCCACGGCGGGCCCTGTTCAGCGGTGCTCTTCTCCACGGCGGGCCCTGTTCAGCGGTGCTCTTCTCCACGGCGGGCCCTGTTCAGCGGTGCTCATCCAGCAGGTCAAGGGAGCCAGACCTGGCCTGGACTCCCTGCTCAGTCGCCCTCGGACCGTGACGTTTCTGGACCCTTCGGGGACGGACTCCTGGCATCCTTAGTGTCCTCCTTCCCAGCTGGGATGTTACATGTGGGGTCCACCTTCTCCGCGCTCCTGCTGCCCTTCCGCTCCTTTGATGGGGCTCTCGGGCCCTTGCCTCCCCTAGATGGTGTGGGTGGTGAAGTGGCCGCACATTGCTCCTTGGGGGCAACCCTGTCGGTCCTCGCACAGCGGACCTTGTTTTTGCGGGTCCTCTTGCCGGGGGGGGGGGGCTGGACGTGCCCTTGCTGCTGATCGATGTGTCACTGCTGGCAAAGGGTGGGCTCCAGAACCCATGCACAACAGTGACACCCGAAGCTGGGCTGGTGGTGGCTGCGGTGCTCTTGGGACTCTTTGAAGATGGAGGGGGGAGCTCATCGGAGGGAAAGAGGTCAAGGTTAGCCAGGAAAAGTTTTTTAGGGCCAAGGTAAAGGGTAGGAGAAGTGGAGATGGAAGTGGAGGAAGAGGAGGTGGTTGTAGGAGAGTCAGGTGTGCTGTCATTGGGTGAAGGTGCTGGTGCTGTAGGCTGTCGTGAGGTGGATGGCTGTTGGGTGGGTGGCTGCCTGCGTTTGTGTGTCTTGGAAGAGGGGGTGACAGACACAGTGGGAGAGGACACAGGGGACGTGTAAATGGCAGTGGGGGTGGTGACTGCACGAGTGTGGACTGTACTGGAGGGTGAGGTGGTGATGGAAGCACTGGCTGATGTTGGGGTGCATGCAGGTGTGAGTGTAGACGTCACAGGGAGGGAGGAGGGAAACGAGGAGGAGGGGGACACAGGGGTGGCAGTGGCTGTTGGCATGTCTGCATCTCTGTGTTGCTTGGGTGAGTGTTTGTGGGATCTGTGGTGCTTGTGTCTGGATGAGCTGCTCTTGGGTGTTGAGGTGTGTGCAGGCTGGTCTGATGGTTTGGATGGGATAGGCTGAGGAACAGGAGACAGAGAAAGGCTGGAGGCAGTAAGAAGAGGGAGGCTGGAAACAGGGACAATGGCTGCCGTCAGTGCTGAGGCCAGAGCAGTGAACGCTCGTTGATGGGCAGCCTGACCCGAATGAATGCCCTCCAGGTACGCATTGCTCTGTTGCACCTCCCTTTGCACACCCTGGATGGCATTCAAAAGGGTCGTCTGCCCAACAATGAGCGTCCTTACCAGGTCAATGAGCTCCGCACTGAGGGCAGCAGGGGCAACAGGGGCAGGGGCTGAGGTGCCTGGGGCGAAGGAGACGCGCGCCTTCCTGGGCGAACGGGCACGGAGCGAAGACTGAGGGGCTGCTGGGAGGGCGGGGCTGGTGCGCTGGGTGGCGGCTGTACCTGTAGAGGCGGGGGGCACGGATGTTGCCGCCACCGCTAGGGAGCTCCCATTCGAGGACGTGTCGCTGTCGCTGCTCTCACCAGCGGTCCCCGTCGTGGTGCTCCCCTCGCCCTCCGGATCACTGGTGCCCTCGGTGTCTGTTCCTGGGCCCACCGGGGCCTTGTGTCCTGCAGCTCCCTCGTGCTCCGATGCCAAATCTCCTCCGCCTGATGATGCTAATGCACACATGCACAAGAAGATGAAGAGAAAGGGTGGGGGGAGAAAAAAGAAGACCAGGTTGAGTGCATGCAATGTCAACACCGTTGGCGGAGAGGACAGACACAGGAGCCTAATGCACTAAGCCGCGCATTCGGGGTACACTACTCAGTACTACTGACTAGGACAACAGGCCAAGAGACGTCAAACGCGCACATGGGAGATGCTGGACCTTCAATGGCTGTACTTGTCACCCTACAGAGGTGGGGGCCGGGGGCACAGGGCCATGCCTAAGGGAGAGGACTACACTACAGAAAGCGCCCTGGCCTAATGTCACCCACAGCCCTCCTCCCCCACCCAGATGCCTCCACTGCGCAGAAAGATAGGAGAATGTGCTGATACTCACCCCCTTGTGTCTGCTGTGATGTCTTAAAGCGCCCATCCAATTCAGGGTAGGCCACCGCCAGGATCCGGGACATCAGGGGGGTCATGGTGCGACTGGCACCCCTCCTAGGTTGGGAGGCCATCCCCAGCAGTGTTTCTGCGGTCTTCCTTGTTCCGCGGCGGATGTCCTCCCACCTCTTGCGGCAGTGGGTGCCCCGTCTGTTGTGGACCCCCAAGTTCCGGACTTCCTTGGCGATGGCACGCCAAATCTCGATCTTCTGATGGGCGCTGACCTATTTGACATGTACAGGGTGGAAAGGAGGAAATCATCAATGACCTGCATGTTAGATGTGATTGGCCCCCCCCACCAACTTTGCCATATGGCACATGCTCTCATCTGTCGGGCGTTGCACTCCTCATTCGCCCCCCACCCCACCAACTTACATCCACCCCAATCCACACAGGCATAGCCCATTCCATGTGCCCCCGGTGTACTCACTTGTTGGTCTGGAGGACCGTAGAGTAGCCCATACTGGGGGAGGACCCCATCCACGAGCTTCTCCAACTCTTCAGACGTGAAGGCAGGGGCCCTTTCCCCAGTCGCAGCAGCCATTGTATCTTCCAGACCGAGGTCACAGCAGCACTTGCAGTATAGGTCCTCTCCTGTGGATGATCAGGTCTCGAGTGATTAATCAGATAGAAAATGGCGGTCACGCCCGCGGCGGTGCGTACCGCGACCGCCGGCGCACATCGTCATTGGCTCCTGAAACCCATAGGCTTCAATGTTAACCAATGCGGCTTTGCGCCGCGGTCTTCGACCGCCTACCGCCACGGTGTGCCCCGCCAGCGCATTGACCTCACATCCCATTGTCCCACTTCACAGGTCAGGCAGCCGCCATTTCAAGGGCCTACATGGCTTAATTTTGACTGCGACACACAGGCCTAGGCCTTGCATTGCCACACATACACGCCTTTCAACCCATTGCCATTCTTTAACTGTGCAAGCTGTCTGTACGTACCTGTGGTTTGCCTGACTCTGTGCTCCATGTTGTCCTTCCTAGGCACCGTCCGCTGGGACTTGCGATGAGAAGGAGGAATCCTCGCGTGTACCGACCGCTGGTGGACCTGTCGACAATGGAAGAACGCCATATAATACTTCGATACAGACTTGACTGAGCCACTATCCAGGAACTGTGTGCCCAGCTGGAGCCAGCTCTGATGTCCCCCATCCGCCAACCCACAGGGATTCCCCCTCTGGTGCAGGTTTTGTCAGTCCTCCATTTTTTGGCAACTGGGTCATTCCAGACCACAGTGGCCATGTCATCTGGAATGTCTCAGCCTATGTTTTCAAAGATTTTGAGCAGAGTGTTGTCTGCCCTGATGAAACTCATGCGGAGCTACATCATTTTCCCAGAGGAGGGTGACTTGCCTACAGTGAAGGGTGATTTCTATGCCCTTGGACATATCCCCAACATCATTGGTGCCATTGATGGGACCCATGTGGCTTTGGTACCCCCAAAAGACGATGAGCAGGTGTACAGAAACAGAAAGAGTTATCATTTGATGAATGTCCAGGTGGTCTGTTTGGCTGACCAGTACATCTCCCATGTAAATGCCAAGTTCCCAGGGTCAGTGCATGACGCGTATGTGATGCGAAATAGCAGCATCCCCTATGTGATGGAGCAGCTACAGAGACAACGTGTGTGGCTAATAGGTGACTCTGGTTACCCCAACCTGCCTTGGCTACTGACCCCAGTAAGGAATCCCCGGACCAGGGCAGAGGAACGGTACAATGAGGCCCATGGGCGAACTAGGAGGATCATCGAAAGGACCTTTGGCCTCCTGAAGGCCAGGTTTAGGTGCCTGCATATGACTGGGGGATCCCTGATGTACTCACCAAAGAAGGTGTGCCACATCATCGTGGCCTGCTGTATGCTTAACAATCTGGCATTGCGACGTCAGGTTCCTTTCCTGCAGGAGGATGGTGCAGATGGTGGTGTTGAAGCAGCTGTGGAGCCTGCGGAGAGTGAAGAGGAGGAAGACTCAGAGGACGACACAGACAACAGGGACAGAGTAATAGAACAGTATTTCCAGTAGCACACAGGTAATAATCACCCATGCCATTTTACATTTCCTGAAAGCCTCCTGCATCTCAACTTTGTCGATTTCCCCCCAGACCTATAAACATGATGTTTGATTTTCCCTTCCCTTTTCTGTGCTGTATGAGCCACTGCGTGACCTCGGCTTGGTTGGCCCATGGACTAATGCTAAGTTACCTCGGTATGTGTAATTCACAATGTTAATAATACGTAATTGATATGTAATGTGTCATACATTTGTAAATAAGACAGGCTGAGTCCTGATTGATTTCAGTGCAATGTGTGATTTATTATTAGTGCATAGATATTGGTACATGATAGTGAAACAGTGATGGGTGGGGGTGGAGTAATGTCCATGGCGGAGTCCAGTTCTCAGTCTCACGGGTGCATTGTCCATATGCCTGTGGCAGGATGGAGCAGGGGCAGTTCAAGGTTGGACAGGGTGGCAATGTGGAACAGTGGGAGGACTTCAGGGGGTATGTGATGCTGGCGGGGGACTTGACATCCTACTCTGTCGTTTTTTTTTATCTCAGGCTCCTTTTGCGGGGCGGTTGTTGTTCAGCAGGAGGTGGGGTTCTGGTGGGCTGTCGTTGTGGTGGGGCCTCCTGTCCACTAGCGCCGGCGGAGGTGGTAGGCTGTTCCTGTTCCTGGCTAGTGACAGGGGCCCTGTGTGATGCCACATGGTCCCGAAACGTGTCCTCTATACGGTTCAGGGCCTGGACTATGCTCCCCATAGCGGTTGAGATGTTGCTGAGTTGGTCGCTGAACCCCATGTAGCGTTGCTCCTGCTGTGCCTGGATCTCCTGGAACCTGGCCAGTACCGTCGCCATCGTCTCTTGTGAGTGGTGGTAGGCTGCCATGATGGTGGTGAGGGCCTCTTGGAGATTGGGTTCCCTGGGCCTCTCCTCCCCCCCCCTGTCGCACAGCAGCCCTGTTGCCCTGTTTCCCTGGGCCTCTGTCCCCTGGACGGTGTGCCCACTCCCACTGCCCCCAGGTCCCTGTTGTTGTTGGGTTCCCCTGGGGGCCCTGTAGTGGTAGACACACCGCTGCTTGACCTGTCCTAGAGACAGAGGCATGGGCCCGCTGGGTGGGAGCTGTGCTGTTGTTCCCAGAGGGGGTTGGGTCTGCAGTGGCCTGTGTCTGGGTGAGGGGAACCGACTGACCAGAGGTCCCCGATGGTCCGGGCTGGTCGTCAGGTTCCAGGTCGACAGAGCTGCTGTCATCACTAGGGGCCTGTTCCGGGGGTGGGATGGACATTTCTGGTCCCTCCTGACCGGTGTGTTGTCGTTCGGGTCCTGCATGGGGTAAGAGGGTATGGTTATTGTTTCTGTGTGTGCATTAGCTTGTGTTTTATGGGTGCCCTTGTCCCACAGTGCTGGCATTCCCTTGGGGGAGGTGTTGTGAGGGTGTTTTGTGGGGGGGGTGATAGGTATGTGCAGTGGTCATGCTTAGGTGATGGGTGTCCATAGTTTGGGGGTGGCATGCAGGGGTTGGTGTTGGGTGGGTTGTGCTGGGGAGACATTCTCAGGGAGGATGTGTGCTGGGGGGTTGGGGGTGAGGGTGGGGGTTAGCATGCTGGGGGGGGGGTGAAGTGGTTGGCCTTGTACTTACCAGAGTCCATTCCTCCGTGTACTCCAGCGAGGCCATCGGGATGCTGGATGTTGAGTACCTCTTGCTCCCATGTTGTGAATTCGGGTGGAGTGGGTGGGGGTCCCCCGCCAGTCTTCTGCACTGCGATGTTGTGTCGCGAGACCATCGAGCGCACCTTCCCCCGTAGGTCGTTCCATCATTTGCGGATGTCCTCTCGATTTCTGGGATGCTGTCCCACCGCGTTGACCCTGTCCACGATCCGCTGCCAGAGCTCCGCCTTCCTTGCTATGGTGGTGTGCTGGACCTGTGAGCCCAAGAGCTGGGGTTCCACTCTTATGATCTCCACCATGACCCGGAGTTCTTGGTCCGAAAAGCGTGGGTGCCTTTGTGGTGCCATGGGGTGGTGTGTATGAGGTGTGGGGTGGTGTATGTGATGATGTGTGTGTTGGTGTGTGGTGCTTTGTGCTTCTATGTGGTGTGTGTGATGTTGCGTTGTGCCTCTGTGTGTCTGGCTCTCTATTCTATGATGTGTCTCTCTCTCTCCTTCGTCTCTGGTTTTTGTTGGTAGGGGTTTGTGGGTGATGTGGGTGTGTGTTTTATATGGTATTGGATGTGTGGGAGTGGTGTGTGTATGTGTTTCAGGTGTGTGCCTTTCAAATTGTCCAATGTGTAGGGGTTTGTAAAGGTGTGTGTATTTTGACCGCGGCGGTGTGTACCGCCAATGGAATACCGCGGTTGAATGACCGCCGCGTCGATTTGCGGGTCATAATGGATGGGCGTATTTCTGTTGGCGTGGCGGTGGAGGTTTGGTCTTCTCCAGTTTACCGCTGGCCACTGATGTGGCGGACTGCAGTAGAGGGCGGATTTTCGGAGGTTTTGCAGTTGTGGGTCAGAATGTCCGTGGCGGCTGACCGCGGCCGCGGCGGTATTGTGGCGGCCTTCTGACCGGCGGTAAGCGGCTTTTACCGCTGAGGTCAGAATGACCCCCACAATCTTACTGATTATATTGTAACATCTATCCCCAACGGTTTAGAGTTACAGTAAGCAGAGACCTTGTACAAACTTAAGTTGTAGTTAATCCATTTGTGGCAAATAACCATGGTATTGGATGTATTGACATGACATGTGTGAAGCATGCCAAATCATTTTGACTCAAGCAGCTGCTGAGATGTACAGATCAGTAGCACTTAGAAGGATGGCATGAAAATGACATCTTGTCACTCGTTCAGCCAAAACAGTGGCTAGGCAACATATGGCTTTGAACATTTGGAGGTCTAATTGGTTGTGATGCAGTCAGACCAAGGACTTTGTTGTATATGTGACTGGAGTATTCATGTGCTCAGTGTTGTGCCAATGTGTCTGCTGTCAATGCCAATCTGGTGATGCATCTTGAGACCTTATTAATACTTGTTGTACATACTAGGTAAGATTTCATTCCTGTCCTTAATAATTTCATCTTGGGTTGGCAAGTGTAGATGGAGCTATTTCAACAGAAATGTCTCTTATTTGTGCATGATTTTTGCTTGATCACTCCCAAGTGAGGACACTTCATTTGAGAGTTGACAAACAGGGGTATTTGGAATAGTGAACACTGTGCCGGTGGATGGAGTTACAGAAACAGGGCCTTCTCAGAGCTGCAATCAGGTCACTCTCTCTACTTACCAATACTTGACAAATGTTATCCGCCCAGGTGAATATACTTCATTTGAAATTTAAAAACAAGGGAATTTGGACAAGTGACAACTGTGCTGGTGGTTTGAGTTACAGAAACAGGGCCTGCTGGAGTTGCAGTCAGGTCAATCCCTGTACTACACACACTAGACAAATGGTATTGCCCCAGGTGAGTTCACTTCATTTGAGAGTTCATAAACAAAGATCTTTGGACAACATAACACTGGGCTGGAGTTTGGAGTTACAGAAACAATGCCTCCTGGGAGTTGCAGTCAGGTAACTCTCTCTACTATTCTACTACGCACACTAGACACATCTTGAGTGGTACAAATCTGTATGCAGACTGCATTTAGGTTTGGGCATGCGTTTACATGTTGAGACATACCATGAGTCCTGAGATTACGTTTGTATATTGAAAGACTTACAGGCACCATTTTGACATATGGCATAGGATGGTCCTTGGTAGCTGTGAGACTGACAGTGTTAGCAGTCAGATACTTTGGGTATTGAATGTTGGTGGGATACATGTACAAGACAGTGGCAAAAGGTGAGCTATGAGCATGCATGACATTGCATTTTTGTTGCACTTTTAGGTCGAGCCTAGACAGCGCATGCGCTGTCTCTCCGAGACATTTAGTAATTGGTATGAGGGTCGACAGTCCACCCATTGGCTTTTCATTGGTTTATTTGACTGTGTTGTAAAAACTTTTCATTCGTAGTGCTTAATTTGGCTTTAGTTCCTCCTTTTATAGTTGTTTGGTAACACCTACACCTGTTGAAGTATTTGGTTTGGAACTATATTTTCTTTTTCTTTGCTTTTGTTGAACGTGCAAGCAGCTTTTGTTTTGGTTGGGTTTGTAATTGAAAATGTGTTTGTGAGTTTCCAATTTTTTTTGGGTTGGAAGCAACATGTTTATATTTTGTTGCACTGGTGCGTAATGAATGGCATTTTTTTTGTAAATACTACGGAGTGTAGTGGGAAAGTAGTACATTAAAGGGAACTTTAAAAGAAAGTGCTCTTATATTGTAGCGTTTTTTTTTTTTAATGTGTAAGTATTTTATTTGCAGTTTATACGGTTTAATCTTAATATATATCAGAGGGCTTTTTTGTTCTTAAGGAGCTGTCATATGAGCAGTAAGATTTTTACTCTGTCTTTCTTTATCCTAATGCACCAAAAGCGTTCATGTCAGTAGAAATTCTGGAGCAAACTAGTTTGAAGACGCCTTCAAGGAAATAACAAAAGGCTTAGCAGGTATGCTGCACACTCTCATCTTTGTAATTTGCCGCTGTTGGGCACTTTTTGCAAACTTCTCGTTAAAGTTACTATCTAGTTGCACTCTGGCCTTTGCAGTTTATCTTCTAACAGTGGCTTCATAATGCCAGTATGACGTACATTACTAAGTTTCATAAAGGTGACTTGCTCCCGATATCTATATATATCACCACGCTTTCACACACACAGCCGCCCCCACTCCCAAGCACTAGAGGCACCTCACCCTCACATTACTGGTAGTTTCAACTGTGACTTGCGGTCGGTAGATCACCCCCCCTCTCTCTTACTCACATACTGTGCAGCAGGCACATTACCCCCGTGAGTTATCTTGCTGGTCATTTGTGATTCGCAGGTTGTACAACTACAGAACTAACCTAGCAGCTTGCAAAAACACACATAAGTCCTTACTGGAGTTTGTTTCGCGGTTATGTAATTGAGCATTAGTTCATGTAGTGCAGGAATGAATTTAGAATACACGCTGGCTCCCTCTCAAAAATGTTAGTGTACGCCCCTCTTTCTCTTTGATCCTATTAAGGACCGAGATTACAATAGGTCTGTTTCATGTGGTTCAACTGGATTTATTTTTTTAGATAAACACGGAAGATCTAATGCTTTAAAATAGTACATGCTGAAAGATTCACATAATACGAGCAAATGAAGGAGCTGTTAACAAAACATCGATCACATACGGGACAGTATGCCAGTGGCATACATTTAATCCTCTCCCAACAACTGCGTTTAGAGGGTACAGTGTTTGTTTCTGCAACTGATCGCCACTAACGTTTCTGATAGCAAGTTAGTTAAAATGAACGTGTACACATTGGCAATACTAACATAAAAACGCTTTTCACTACTTTTGTGTTATTTTCTTTAGGTTTTGGATTTTTGTAATTTTTTCATTTTAGCTATATTACTATTTTTCACTTAATTACCTGCACTGTTCATTTCAAATGCTCTCCCATCTTAATCATCAATGCCACTAATGCACTGCATAGCAAATCATTTCACTAAACAGAAAATACAGTAATAGCCATTTAACCCACTTCTGTGCAATTTCCAACAAGTTGTACTTTTGAAAATCCTTGCGTTTAGATTCCCTTATTATTTCTTACTTCACTATATTAAATGTGCTCTTCTCTCTACATGGTTGGCTTCAGCAGGGACGTGCAGTGTGTGTGTGTGGCGTGTGAAGTTTGACATCCTGCTGTTACATATGCCGCAGACACAAAGATACCGATCTTTACAACAAGCATCATATGCGCTTGAATATCCCATCCCTGTTTCCTTTCACAACATCTCTCGAAAAAAATCGAATGTTTCACACTACTCCAGACTTTACGGAGCACTCTTCCCTCTTTTTTTTTTACCTAGTGTGAATCCCTTACCAAGTAGTTTATATTGTAAAAGCAGCCTAAAGGACACATATATTTTTTCTCATTAAGCGCTTCTTATGACAAACTGGCATTGCTTTCGTTTTGGTGGGGGAAGTTGTGTTCATGTATAGAATTTCTTCAACATACAAAAAAGTCCTTCTTTTAACATCTATAACATTCTCTCACATTCTTTCTCTCTTGCTGTCACACTATTACTGCTCATCTTTCTCAATATAAATAACAACTATATCTTAAAGCTGCCAATCCCTTTCATACGTCCTTTCAATCTATTCTCTACTACTATCACCACTATCTATTCACCAAAACACATAATTATATTACACACATGTACTAAACAACACACAATTCTACAAAACACAAATGAACAACTAACTATTACAATAGTACACACATAACTATATTTACACATCATATATATAAAATACACAACAAAACACATAACTAAAAAACATTATCATTTACAATGCCAATAGCTCTAACTCTAACAAATGCGAGACCTATTGGATTGCAAATGCTTGTTTGTGTTGTGACTTATCAGACTCTACTCTCCCATGTATTCTTGTCAATCCATCAGGATGCAGGATGGCCAGGACCTTGTCCTCCTAGAGAAAGAGTATTAATGTGGCACTGGGAGGGCCACCCCCAGTCCTCTTGGCCTGCAGCTGATGCCTGGAGACCAGGGAACGGACCTTGTCCCTGAGGTCGTTCCACCTCTTACTGATGTTCTCCTTTGTGCGCCGGGTGGTGCCTACAGCATTCACTCTGTTAACGATCCTGTTTCACATTTCTATTTTCCTACTGAGAGAGAGGTATGCTGGACTTGTGCTCCAAACTGCTGTAGCTCTACTCCTATGATTTCATCCACCATGACTCTTAACTCATCTTCTAGTGACAGGGACTTTCTTAACAGGGGAAGTGCAATAGGGTGTGACTGTACAAAAGTATAAGCAGAGTGTTCTATGGAATGATGAAAAAAGGGGTGCCTAATCTATGGCGTCTACGGAAAATAAGGTGCTCTGGCTTCTGTGTCTTGCAGTGAAATGTAAAGGATTGTGATCTGTGAAGGGGTGTGTTTTATGGTGTCCTTTGCAGGTGTTTCCACTATGCCAATGCCAATGTGTGTCAGCTTTGTTGTTTTCATAACCAGCCAATGTGCACTTGTCTGTTACTTTTTGACCACAAACCACTATGGTCCAGACTGACAGTGGCTGACCGCCACGAGGGGACCACCACAGCGCATGTGTGTTTGCAATAACCTCGGTGGCTGGCCGCGGTGCTGACAGTCCTGCGCTGTGTGGTCGGACCACCTATTTCCAGGCCGCCTTGCCATTGGCTATCTGCCATTATTGCTTGGCGTGGCGGTCATGCCTGTATGACTTGTAATAGGGCAGTCTGGAAGACCGCCGGCATGGTAGACTTTTTAGAATCGCCAACATGGCAATCTGGCGGTTCGACTGCCAAACTAGCAATGAGGCCCTTAGAAAGTAAATGTGTTCACTTCACAACAGTTAACATATCTTTTATGGTCAGAAAGCAGCCAAGGGTACATCAAGTATATTACTTTTCACAACGAATGACAATAATATTTCTAAAATGGAGCACTGGGAGTTTAGCGTCATAGGGAAGTTGGGAAATGAATCAGTGTTTCCTAGATCAAACAAATCTAAATATATTGGACAATTTTAAGAGTTTGGTGAGCAGTGTAGCAGTCCACCATATCAAGAAATGCCTTCCTGAGGGGTGAGGGCCATTGTGGTGAAAGTGCTTTTGCTAGTATAGTGGGAGCACCTTTACAATTGCAATGCAGTTAGGCAGCAAAATTGTAACAGCAAGTCAGAACTTTTTTAGTATTTTAGAGACACACACTTCAAAAACTCAATCACCCTGATTTACCGGGAATTTTCCCCTTTGCTTCCAGCCTCCATGCTTGTCACATTGATCGTGGACAGGGACAAAGGTGTCTGAAGTCGCCTTAGGTATGGAGATCATTTTGATCCCCAGCAGCTGGCAGCATTGTGGAGGACGGGCTTCCAGGAAGTTGTTTTCAACCTCAAAACGGTGGAGTTGGCTTAGACTCCACCGTTGGAAACATGAAGGTTTCCCTGACTCTATGTTAAGTGGGTGTACTGCTTGTTTGGTGAGATAAGTGCAGTTCGGGCTGGACTATTCCCATGGGGAACAGGGTCAAGACTGATTTGCATGTGGCTGGGTGCAAGCTGTGGTGACGTGGCGAGCAAAATAACAATGTATTAAACCCAGATCTGTGACTGGGGGTGAGTGTTTGAAAGGTTTCAACACTCCGTCGATCATTTTATTTTGTTTTGTCATATTGCTTTGTGCTCCCTAAGTGGCAGGGATATACCCAAACGTGGGTCCCTTGCTCACTGCGCCACTGGATTCAAGCTAGCCTGGCTGATGAAGGGTAATACCCTGAATCCGGTCCCAGGGTGCTTGTTTCCTGTCCAGGGAGGACCTGGCCTAGCAGTTCGGGCTGGACTGTTCCCATGGGGAATAGGGTCAGGACTGATTTGCATATGGCTGGGTCCAAGCTGGGGTGACGTGGTGAGCAAAATAACGATGTATTAAACCCAGATCTGTGACTGGGGATGAGTGTTTGAAAAGTTTCATCACTCCATCCATCATTTTATTTTGTTTTGTGATGTTGCTTTGTGTGCCCTAAGTGGCAGGGGTATGCCCAGACGTGGGTCCCTTGCTCGCAGCACCACTGGATTGAAGCTAGCCTGGCTGATGAAGGGTGATACCCTGAAACTGGTCCCAGGATGCTTGTTTCCTGTCTAGGGAGGACCTGGACTAGCAGTTCGGGCTGGACTGTTCCCATGGAGAACAGGGTCAAGACTGATTTGCATATGGCTGGGTCCAAGCTGGGGTGACGTGGCGAGCAAAATAACGATGGATTAAACCCAGATCAGTGACTGGGGGTGAATGTTTGAAAGGTTTCAACACGCCGTCCATCATATTATTTTGTTTTGTGATGTTGCTTTGTGTGCCCTAAGTGGCAGGGATATACCCAAACGTGGGTCCCTTGCTCACTGCACCACTGGATTCAAGCTAGCCTGGCTGATGAAGGGTAATACCCTGAATCCGGTCCCAGGGTGCTTGTTTCCTGTCCAGGGAGGACCTGGCCTAGCAGTTCGGGCTGGACTGTTCCCATGGGGAATAGGGTCAGGACTGATTTGCATATGGCTGGGTCCAAGCTGGGGTGACGTGGTGAGCAAAATAACGATGTATTAAACCCAGATCTGTGACTGGGGATGAGTGTTTGAAAAGTTTCAACACTCCATCCATCATTTTATTTTGTTTTGTGATGTTGCTTTGTGTGCCCTAAGTGGCAGGGGTATGCCCAGACGTGGGTCCCTTGCTCGCAGCACCACTGGATTGAAGCTAGCCTGGCTGATGAAGGGTGTTACCCTGAAACTGGTCCCAGGATGCTTGTTTCCTGTCCAGGGAGGACCTGGACTAGCAGTTCGGGCTGGACTGTTCCCATAGAGAACAGGGTCAAGACTGATTTGCATATGGCTGGGTCCAAGCTGGGGTGACGTGGCGAGCAAAATAACGATGGATTAAACCCAGATCAGTGACTGGGGGTGAGTGTTTGAAAGGTTTCAACACGCCGTCCATCATATTATTTTGTTTTGTGATGTTGCTTTGTGTGCCCTAAGTGGCAGGGATATGCCCAGACGTGGGTCCCTTGCTCGCTGCATCACTGGATTCAAGCTAGCCTGGCTGATGAAGAGTGATACCCTGGAACCGGTCCCAGGATACTTGTTTCCTGCCCAGGGAGGACCTGGCCTAGCAGTTCGGGCTGGACTGTTCCCATGGGGAACAGGGTCAAGACTGATTTGCATATGGCTGGGTCCAAGCTGTGGTAACGTGGCGAGCAAAATAACGATAGATTAAACCCAGATCAGTGAATGGGGGTGAATGTTTGAAAGGTTTCAACACGCCGTCCATCATATTATTTTGTTTTGTGATGTTGCTTTGTGTGCCCTAAGTGGCAGGGATATGCCCAGACGTGGGTCCCTTGCTCGCTGCACCACTGGATTCAAGCTAGCCTGGCTGATGAAGAGTAATATGCTGAAACCGGTCCCAGGATACTTGTTTCCTGCCCAGGGAGGACCTGGCCTAGTAGTTCGGGCTGGACTGTTCCCATGGGGAACAGGGTCAAGACTGATTTGCATGTGGCTGGGTCCAAGCTGGGGTGACGTGGCGAGCAAAATAACGATGGATTAAACCCAGATCTGTGACTGGGGGTGAGTGTTTGAAAAGTTTCAACATGCCGTCCATCATATTATTTTGTTTTGTGATGTTGCTTTGTGTGCCCTAAGTGGCAGTGATATGCCCAGACGTGGGTCCCTTGCTCCGGCGTCACTGGATTCAAGCTAGCCTGGCTGATGAAGAGTGATACCCTGAAACCTGTCCCAGGATACTTGTTTCCTGCCCAGGGAGGACCTGGCCTAGTAGTTCGGGCTGGACTGTTCCCATGGGGAACAGGGTCAAGACTGATTTGCATATGGCTAGGTCCAAGCTGGGGTGACGTGGCAAGCAAAGTAATGATGGATTAAACCCAGATCTGTGACTGGGGGTGAGTGTTTGAACAGTTTAAATACTCAGTCCATCATTTTATTTTGTTTTATAATGTTGCTTTGAGATAAGTGAAGTGACAATTCCCACAGTTTTCTTTTGTCTGCAAAACCCAAATGTCCCCCATAGCCTCAATAATAGCAACATCACAGCTTACTTGAAAGAGATTATATCAGTGCCTAAGGTTAAAATTCACAAAAAAGGCCTCACAAATGCCAACTTTCTTTAATGAAGATGTAGATTTAAACTTTCTTTCAGCAGGAAGAAAACTAGGGAAATTTTGGAAGAATTTTTCTATAATTGTTCTGAGTTACATAGGTCAACGGTTAGTGCGGCTGGGAACTGGCAGGCTGACAGCAGGTTAGAGCAAATCTTAAAGTATTGTTAAGGTCTCCTCAGATTTTTCAGTAACTAGCATTACAGGATATCTTTAGATTAATAGAGAGGACAGGGTGGTGAAAAGGTAAATTTCAACTTATGTAGTAGAAAATTGAACCAATCCTGCTAACACATATAGGGGGTTATTCGAACTTTGGAGGAGTGTTAATCCGTCCCAAAAGTGACGGTAAAGTGACGGATATACCACCAGCCGTATTACGAGTTCCATAGGATATAATGGACTCGTAATACGGCTGGTGGTAAATCCGTCACTTTTCCGTCACTTTTGGGACGGATTAACACCTCCTCCAAAGTTAGAATAACCCCCATAGTGGGTTGCATGGGTGACTACATGCTCTAGCCCGATAGTTCTTAAGGCCATATGTACGAACCTAAAAATTGCAAGTCAGAAATAGCGACTCAATGCAACGGGATGTAAGAAAAAATCGCAAATCAATTTTGCGATTCGGTGCCGAGTTGCATCGCAAATTGTGAAAACGCAAATTGCGATTTCCTAAATTGCACATGGGTGTGTTACAGAATCGCAAATTGCGACTGAGTCGCAATTAACGAATGGGTGCAAAAGAAAAGAGAAATCACACTTCCTATTGCTGGATGATGATCTCAGAACCAAGAAGTACCACCATGGAAGTGGGAGGAGTCTAGCCAGCACATACAGCAGAGGCACACCCAGCTGAGAGGAGCAACTGCAGCCCTGGCAAGCCAAACTAAGGAGGCAACCACTGCAGGGAGGAAGAGAAAGCTGAAATTCTCTGACAAAGAGTTGGAGATCCTCACTGAGGAGTGCTGCCTACACCATGAGGTCCTTTTTGGAAAGGCTGCTATGAGTGTCCCTGACACATAAAAAAAGAAGATTTGACTGGACATACAAAGCAAGATAAATGCCATAGGAGTCAGTCATCGCTCCATCGAGGAGGTGCGCAAAAGATGGTATGACCTCACATTTAGAACCAAGGAAAGGATTGCAGAGCGGTTGAAGGACGCACATGGAACAGGTGGGGGACCATCTGCAGTACCAACACCCACAGCAGTAGACAGCATGGTGGAGACCACTCTGGAGCCTGAGGCTGTTGTAGGAATTGGGGACCTGAACAGTTCAGCACCTGGAACCTCCAACAGTAAGTAACAAATCTCACTTATTTACACTATTCAAGGCACCATGCACAAAACAACAGTCCACAAAAGCATGCATCATCCTAATTGTTCCATGCCTATATGCCCACCTCAAGTTCAGTGCATTTTTGGTAATGTAGTACAGTAGTTCAAATTTTGAGGATTATTTATTTTGATAAGCCACACATGTGAGAGGCACTGACAGTGTATCCCCTGTGATCCACAGGTCTCCCTCAAATATCCACTGATGACCTTAGTGTGGAGGGAGATGACAATGCCACCATGACAGCAGACGAGGCAGTCAGCATTTCAGCAGGGGAGTGCATTACCACACCGATCGTTAACCGTGCACGTGAGACCACAGAGGAGACAGATGTGGACAATGAGGCAGTAAACCTGACACCGGGGCCACAGATGGGTGAGAGTCGGTCACTGTGAACAGCTGGATCTGGACGTGGAAGGGGTCGTCTGACACATGATGCAGGTGAGGAGGATGTCACAACAGAACAATTCCTTGGACTGGAGGCATCCCTACTGAGCAGTCACCGTCTGCAAAACACATGCGGATGATGAACCAGAACCTGCACCGAATGCAACAGACCCTCACACAGGGATTTGGAAATGTTGAGAACCAATTATCCACCTTGAACACCAACATGGTGATTTTACCACCGCCATCAATGACCTGTGTAGGGAAATGGTGGCGGATCGGGCCCATGCAAGGCACAGAGAGCACAACACAGCTGCACGTTTGGACCGGCTGAGTCAGTCCATTGGCCGCCCAGCCACCACAACTACCTACCTGTCAGGGCGCACTGTCACATTCTAAGTAGAACTAGGCCATTTTGCTGGAGATGTGGCAAGGGGACTAGGGCGCATTACTGCTGCAGTTGACTTCATTCATACCTCCCAGGTAGCAAGAGGTATTGGTGCCACCCCTCAGGCAGTGAGGACATATCAAACGTAAGCAGCGTTTCTGCCTCAGATGCCCAAATCCTGCGTAGTAGCAGTGCCTGCCAGACATCAGTGGACCAACTAGGCACAGGCCATGGTGGTCACAGCCATAGGAGGGTGTGACGTTGTCTCCCTAGGTTTAACCTAAGGCACATGAGTTTAATGTGTCAGGCTTTGTTACATTATACTTCTTTATTGCTAGCTATACGCCACCATTTCCATAATGCACTCCTGACATTAAAGGATATTTTTGTTTTGCACAATCTGTGTGTCTTACATTTGTGAGTGCTATTACAGTTGGCACTTACCTGCCAAAGTAATGAGTTGCTATGTGATCCCGTCTCCGTCTGCCCTCCATTGCAATGCTATCATCCCTAGACTGTCGTTGTGGTGACTCCTGTTCCTCATCCTCAGAATCTGTGTCATCTAGGGTGAGATGTAGCCCACATCTGGTTGCTATGTTGTGTGGGATGACACATGTCACCACAATCTTGCATGCAGTCTCTGGGGCATACTGGAGTGCACCTCCACTTTTGTGCAGGCATCTAAAATGTGCAGGCATCTAAAACGTTACTTCAACATGCCAAAGGTCCTCTCAATTACGGTTCTGGCTCGCCGATGTCCAATGTTGTAGCGCCTCTCATTCTGATTGGCAGATGTTAGGTATGGGGTGAGAATCCATGGCCTCAGAGCATATGCACTGTCACCTGTGTAGCAAAACAGCAGATCTGAGCATGGCTTCACATGGTTATACATTGAAAACAAATTCTGACATTGGTGTGTACTACACAGTACCTCATAAATATCTTTCTGCAAACTCCTCACGTTCTAGGCGTTGGTGTATCCCACTGTGCCTGAATATGTATGCATTATGTGTGCTCCCTGGATATTTTGCTACTACATCAGTTATGACAATATGGGCATCACATAACACCTGGATGTTGAGTAAGTGAGTACATTTTCTATTGCGGAACACATATTCCAGATTTGCAGGAGGACATATGGGTCTATGTGTCCTGTCCACACACCCTATTACATGGGGAAAGTTTGCAATTATGTAGAAGTCCAATTTGGTGTTGTGTATTTCCTCCGCATTCCTGGGAAGGTATATGTATCTGGACATGTGTGCGAGTATGGCATCTAAGAACCATCTAAAGAATCATGACAGGGCACTTTGGGACACCCCTCCAGCAACTGCAATCACCCCCTGGTAACTACCGGAGGCCAAGAGGTGCAGTGAGCACAGCACTTGCACATGTGTGGGGATGGAGCAGCTGCACAGGGTTTGGCATTCTAGCTGAGGTTTCAGCAGTTCAATAATCTCTAAAATGACTGCGCTGCTCAGTCTATATTTTTCATATATTTCCTCCTCAGTCTTTTGAAATATGGTCTGCCTGGTTCTGTATATCCTCTCCTGTCTCCGCCTCGTCATCCTCTGCTGGGCTGCCTGGACTCGCCTCCTACATGCAATCACGTAGAGTGCAGCCATTTTGAAAAACCCAGATGCCTTCTGGGTCTGTTTCCATACTTTGGTTCTGGTTACCACCTGTTTGGAATCAATGCTAATCTGGGTGTGCAAAATGGCCTATTTGCGACTGTTCGCAATTTGATACTGCCTTGTACATTCGGTGTGCGACTCGCAAATTGCTATTTCTTAATTGCGAGTCACAAACTTGAGTCGCAAATGTTTGCAATTCGGTAATTGGTCGCATCGCTATTTGAGACTCCGAAATGGTATTTGTACATACCATTTCACGTTTTGCACGGTCGCAAATAGCGCTGCGACCGATTTGCGAGTCGCAAACGTATGTACATATGGCCCTTAATCTTTTGGCTTCTGTGGATGCCCGCTGAATCACATCTGGAAGCAGAAGAAGCACTTTCTATGATTTCAAACTTAAAAAAATGAACAAAAATACAGAAAGTATACATTTTTAAGTTTTTGAATTAATCAAACAATTATAGAAAATTTAAGTTTTAATTTTAATAGAAAGATTGGAACTTTTCAAAATGTAGTTTATTTGTAAAAGACTGAAAGATATGCTAGACTTCAGCATATCACTTTGGCAATTTGTCTGTTTTGTTCCTAATACATGGTCTCTTTTTTGTCACCACATACTAGTGGCCTCTAGTCATCTCAACTAGAGTCTGTTCATTGTACTTTCACTGCTTCCATGAGTTAAACTTGGGATAACAAATTAGCTTTTAGCTGCTAATTTTAATTCCCTCATGTTACACAGCATCTTACAATTTTCAGATTTACAGTTTGCTTTTTATGTATATACTTTATTAATCTGCTAATGTTATTTAATTTTCTAAACAGATGCTGACCACGGAAAAGGTTTTGCAGATCTCCGGGGACCTGCAGATTCCTGGTTAAGAACACCTCCTCTGTCCCCCTCGTTGTGCCTTTGGCTACTACTTGGAGCACACCTCTCACTGATCTATCTGCTCTCCAGACCTCCAACCCTTTATGGTCACCTGATCAAGCCTCTTTTTTCCAGGGCTAGGAGATTCCACTATCACTTCTGCTGATTACCCACTTCCTCTTAGCTGCCCAGTCTCCTTCCTCATCATAACCGCTGCAAGAAGAAAGTAAGAGAAATGATTAACCTAAGACAGTGCTTTGGGTGTAGGGTAAACATCTGACAAAATGCTGCTACACTCATTCATTTTCACATCAGTCATTAACCCCATCCCCACACACATCTGAGAAAATTTGGAGATGATTTTTTTAAACTCCTTTCTTCTATATGTGAACAATATGTGCAGTGCTGGGTTACCTTATGAGAGTATACTCTGTTAGTTACTTAATGTATGCATTTTCGAGACCTTGTAGTGTTGGCTGAGTTCACTTGAACCCATTGGACTGTCATGCCGACATGAGTTAAGTAAACATAGGTCTGTGAGTGGGAAACGTCTGTCCTTGAGACATGGTAGCTATGATAACCCTACCTAGTTCTCCTTTTTCCAGATGAACGTGACATAACGAAGCTTCATAATTTTGTAAACAAAGTCTCAAGTCAGTAACAAGTAGAAGGGAACAGAACAGCTCTGTATCAATTAATGAGCCGGTTTTTAAAGATGGAGGCACTGGCACCTACTTTTGGGGATTGGGATTTATTTGTCATCATCAGACCTTGCCTCAGAGCAAGACAGAGAAAGGCAGAAACAGGAGAAAGAAGGAAGAAGAAAAATAAAAAGAGTAACATAGGAAGAAAGCAAGTGTGAAAAATAACCTTCACGAGTGAGATAAAGAAACAAATAGTCTATATTCAGCAACCCTGGCATGTGTTGCATTGGCATTTGGGGGCACATGTACGTACCATTTTTCCTGTTGCAAACAGGAAAAAAACTTTTTGGTAGGAACAGACCCTCTTTTGGGATTCGATAATCTATTTACCGAATCGCAAAATAGGTTTGCGAGTCGGAATTAGGAAGAGGCGTTCCTTTCCTAATTGCGAGTCGCAGCGCGATGTAGCATTGTTTTGTGACCGTGAATGCGGTCACAAAACAATCGCATTTATCACCAGTTTCAACCTGGTGCTACCCCATTCGCAAACAGAAAGGGGTCCCTCTGGGACTCCTTACCCTTTG
Organism: Pleurodeles waltl; assembly: GCF_031143425.1. Classification (NCBI taxonomy): domain Eukaryota; kingdom Metazoa; phylum Chordata; class Amphibia; order Caudata; family Salamandridae; genus Pleurodeles; species Pleurodeles waltl. Next base: position 696,564,808 of record NC_090442.1, on the reverse strand, counting down.
TGAATGGCAGTGAAAATATTTTTTCAGAGCAGGCAGTGGTCTGAGAAAATGAAAAGAAAACTTTTCATTTTTTCAAATGCATCTCGTTTTCCTTTAAGGAAAACGGGCTGCATTTAAAAAAACAAAAAAAAAGGAAAAAAAAAATGCTTTATTTAAAAGCAGTCACAGACTTGGTGGTCTGCTGTCTCCAGCAGGCCACCATCTCTGTGAGGGCGGCCATTCCTAGGGCCAGATGTAGCAAAGGCTTTTACCCATTCTGTGTCTATGGGAAAAAGTGTTCGTACATATGGCCCCTAATGGGTTCTCAAATTGCAACCTACCTCATGAATATTCATGAGGTAGGTTTTGCAACCCCCTGTGTGAATTGCAAACAGTGTAAAGTACACTGTTGTAGATAAAGTTTTGCGGCTCGCAATTTGGGACTCGCAAACGAGTTGCAAAGTGTGAGTCGCAAAACTCGGGGTCGTACATCTGGCCCTAGTTTCTTCCCAACCTTAGCTCCCTGCACTTGGTTATTTTATTTTATTGTATTCTGTTTAAAATTTGTATTTTGCACATGAAACGCTGACTACTTTGCTTTTGAAAACCCAGATGAAGGGAAAATATTAGTAGGACAACTCTGGTTGTACAAACTGAGCAAACAAAAAACAAAAACCCAAGAAACATTTCTAAGTGAAAACATGCCAAGTAAAACATCTTTGAGTGATGCAGAAAAGCAGGTTATTTCAACTGGAACTCAGCTGGCCCTTCATGGTTCCTCTGTACCTGTAGAAACACGTTGCCCAGACTCTGACGAGAGGCGAGGGCCCTGCCAAGGGTTTGCTGGAGAACGGCCATGTGTAGCAACCGAAGCCTTGCAGGTATTCTGCGAAAACATCAATCTGTCAGGGGTGTCACTTCAGCTGCATGTATCGGCTTATCTGTTACCACTTGCTAATTAAGGATTCGACTACTAATTGTCATAAATGGAATTCTGAGAAAGTTTCGAGATACAGTTGTATAGAGGGTGGAACGCCCGGTTAGGTTAGCGATGTACAAAATGTGTGCGACTGTCCAAGAGTGATGCAAATGTCCGTGTTTCGGAGCGTTGGCTAGCCCTGGGCTACAATGCAGGAATTCCCTAACAAGATAAGGAATTCTTGTAGAAAAGTGCATCCTGCGTTGAACGTCTTCGTTTTTTGGTTCGTCAGCATCCTTCATTAGTGATATATTTGAGCGTTCAATAAAGGAGAACTACACTTGCAGCTCTCAGTTGATGCCTATTTAGCTAACCAGCTATAAAATGACGCGTCTACTGTGAATTCAACTGCAATGAGGTAGAAACGATCTGCTTTCATAATTATGTAGCTCAACCTGCTAAATAGTTGCGGGATTTTTAATAAAAAATATTGTTGCAAAAGGATTAATATATGAGAAGTCTGTTTTATGGAGTTTTTCTTCAGAAGATTACCCAGAAAAGTGAACTCTCCTATTCGTGTTGGATTTTATGAACCCACCTCTAGCACTCTGGGAAATACTGAAAGCGGACACTTCGCCCTGTTTATAATCCCATATACACCACTCTGTAGGTGCGTTTATGAAGCAACATAACCTAATCTGCAAGGTGCGATTTCTGTACGCGAATGAGTTAAGGCTCGCTGCCACTGGGGTAGGTGGGCATGGTGTTGCCACTGTGTGTCCCTTAACCTTTAGCTGCTGAGGCTTTTCCTGCCCGGTTCTGGGACATTTAGATGTTTGGGGTACTTAGGCCCTCATTATGCCATTGGCGGTAAATGCCGCTTACTGCCGTGCTGACGGCCACCAACTTACCGCCGCGCTGGCGAATATCCGTTCACCATATTATGACACACACACACCCCAATCTGACAAAATACAGCCATATACACAAATCCGCCAGACCAAAGGTCAGTGATAAACTGGCGGTCCCAAAACCCACACCGTTACACCAACAGAACAATGCCCATCACAATAAGACCCACGAATCACCACGGCAGACATTCAACGGTGGTAAATCTTTGGCGGTACATACCGTCGCGCTCACAATGGACACCCACATACAAAACAACACTACATTGGCCAATTCAAACAACACACATCTGACACCCATACATACACCAAACCCACACCACTATAAAACACACACACACATTACCCACAACCCTTTACCAACAACTATTGCACCACGAGACTGAGAAGAAGAGCACAGAGACAACTAGACACATACACCACTCACACCCATAACCTCTCACGCACTCCACATCACACACCCCACCACATGACCCAACACACCCTCACCAAAACACATCACACAACACCCATGGCACCACAAAAGCACCCCGGTTTCACTGAGGAGGAGTTAAGGGTCATGGTGGACGAAATCGTCAGGGTAGAGCCACAGCTCTTTGGAGCACAAGTGCAGCAGATATCAATAGCAAGGAAGATGGGGCTATGACGGAGAATCGCAGACAGGGTCAAAGCCATGGGCAGCATCCAAGAATAAGGGACGACATCATGAAGAGGTGGAATGACCTATGGGGGAAGGTACGTTCCACTGCAGCAAGACATCAGCTCGCCGTACAGAGGACTGGCAGTGGACCCCTCTTTTCTCCCCCACAACTCACAGCATGGGAGGAGCAAGCCTTGGAATTACTGCATCCTGAGGGACTCGCCGGAGTTGGAGGAGGACTGGACACTGGGAAGTCTACTTTTAACAACTATCACCTCCTATACCTGCATGCCACACACACCCTCATCACTCCACCACATCCCACACACTCCACCATCACATCTCACTAATCCCAATGCCAAGCCCTGCATGCTGTCCCAATGCATGGACACCCCTCCCAACCCTTCATGGAAAATCATCACCAAAGCATGCACAGCATAGGGAAACTAACATAACCACAATACACCAACATACACAAGCAAAAGCTGGCAGGGGAACAACAACCATAGACGGGAAGCTACAGAAGTACAAATATCAGACACCTGAAGCATAATACATAATTTACATCCCCACAGGTACCCCAACCAATGTCACTGGAGAGGAGGTGCTACCACTATGCAGTCCCCCAACAGAAGAGGCCCACAGTGCTTACAGTAACTCTGGACTTCAGGATCTGGATGATCTACCTAGCCCATCAGGGACCACTGGACAGCTTGTTTCCGAAGCCCATTCACAGACCACCACAGAGCCTCCCCCATCAGGGATCCAATACCACAGCACCCACCCAGCGTACCCACACCTCTGTCCCCAGGACACGTCAATCAGCAGTCTGCCCACCTGTACAGGGACCCAAGGCCATGCCTCGTACACAAGACAATCAGGGACCTAGGGTCATTGGCAGTGGGCACACCATTCAGGGGACAGAGGCACAGGCCAACAGGGACACTGGGAGGACTGCTTGGCACCAGGGGAGGACAGGAGCAGGGAACTGACTCTCCAGGAGGCACTCTCCGAGATCCTGGGAGTCTACCAACATTCCCAGGACACGATGGGCCAGATCCTAGACAACATGCAGAAGAACAGGCAGCTGCAGGAGGGACAGTATCAGGGGATCAGCGAGGACTTGCAGGCCATTAACAACGCCCCGATCTCCATAGCTGGAGTGCTGGCAGACATGGCCAACATCATGAGGGAGGCAACAGCACACCAACGGGCCCTGCCACTAGCCAGTCATCAGAACAGCCCTCCACTTCCTCTGCCGCTAGTGGTCAGGAGGCCCCGCCACAGGACCAACAGGCCACCAGCACTCCTCCCCTGCAGAAGGTGAACCATCCCGCAAAAATTTCCTGCGAACCAGATAGAAGCCAGAGACACTTGCCAAGACCACTGCCATGAAATGAGACTCTCCTGATTGTCCCCCTTGTGTCCCACTCAGTCACCTTGTCTACCTTGAACTGCCATTGCTCCCCTTCCTATTTCCCCATGGACAATGCACCTGTGCTACAAACAGACTGGAACAATACCCTGGACTTTCCTCCATCATCACCCCTTTCCATTGCACTTTCCCCTCTATATTTTAGCACAAAAATAAACACCCTTGGATAAAACTCGACTACTAGTATTTCATGTATTGCAGATTTGTATTGATTGAAACAGCTACAGCCATTGCAAATGAACTGTAAATAGCATAGAATGAATTACCCGTAGCTGGCTGCTGTGATCACATCAGGAAAACGTTGTCATATCACCAACATCTGCAAAATGAATATCCATAGGTAACAGTAAGTAGGGCAAAGAAGCGGGTCTTGCCAGCATGCCAATGCCACACAGAATACACCAATAGTCATAGAAATGTGAAGTAGCACTGTCTCACCTGTGTGTCATTGAAAGTACTGACATATCACCAATGTTCTGTTATCCACATCCTCATCCTCTGCCTCCTCATCCTCACTGTCCCCAGGGTCCACTGCTGCCACAAGGGCATCTCCAGTCTCCACGTACTGCAGAAAAGGTACATGGCCTCTGAGGGCCAGGTTGTGTAACATGCAGCATGCCACTACTATCTGGCAGACCTTCTTGGGTGAGTAGCACAGGGATCCACCTGTCAGATGGTGGCACCTGAACCTGGCCTTCAGGAGGCCAAAGGTCCTTTCAATGATCCTTCTGGTTCGCCCACGTGCATCAATATAACGTTATTCTGCCCTTGTCCTGGTATTCCTCACAGGGGTCAGCAGCTATGATAGGTTTGGGTAACCAGAGTCACCTGCTAATATTGAGGGACAACATTTAGCCACACACTATCCTATATGGCCAACACCATAGGCATACATCAACATATACTGGGTGGGAACCAGGACTCACCTATTAGCCACACCCTGTGCCTCTGGAGTTGGGACATTACATTTGGGATGCTGCTATTTCTTAGGACAAAGGCATCATGCACCGACCCTGGATACTTAGCATTGATGTGGGATATGTACTGGTCCGCCAGGCAACTATCTGCACATTCATGGAGTAGAAACTCTTACGATTCCTGTGCATCTGTTCATTTTGCCGGGTGGGGTGTACAAATGCAATATGTGTTCCGTCAATCACCCCAATTACATTGGTGATATGTCCCATTGCATAAAACCCAGCCTTCACCGTGGCCAAATCCTCCACCTGGGGGAAAGCAATGTAGCTGCACATGTGTTTTATCAGGGCAGACAAGACCCATGCTAGCACGTCTGAGAACATTGGCTGTGACATTCCTGCTGCCAAGCCCACTGTCACTTAGAAAGAACCAGTTGCCGGGAAATGAAGCACTGATAGAACCTGCACAAGGGGGGGATCCCAGTGGGCTGACGGATAGCTGATATCAGGTCAGGTTCCCACTGGGCATACAGCTCTGTGATTGTGTCCCTGTTCAGTCTATACATGAGTATAATGTGCCTCTCCTCCAGTGTAGCCAAGTCCACCAGGGGTCTGTACACGGGGGTATATCTCCATCTCCTATTCATCCACAGCAGTAGATATCTAAGGGACACAAGAGTGAGTAGGCTGTCACAATTTGAACAACTATACCACAACAGCAGTCCACATCGTGCAAATATGTTTTGGGACAGTGTAATTTTAAAGTATGTGCCTATTTATCCTGTGACGCAGCAACTATCGATAAGCCTTTTCACCCCCCTTGAAATGGTGACCACCTATCCTGTGTGGAGGGACAGGTGGAAGTGAGGTAATGCATCCGACGTTGTGCACCATGGCGTTAGGCGGCCGTTAACCTCTGTGCAATTCCTCATTGGTTCATATTGGGCCCTATGGGGTACTGTGGCCAATGGGGAGTTACCACCATTTTAATTTCCATTCCTCACTTGTTTCCTGACCTTCCATAGGAGAGGACCCACACTGCATGTGCTGCTGTGGGGAAACATCCTTTATGCCGACTTTTTTATAACAAAGTCCTGGTTAACGAAAGCGAACAACGCTTTCCTTAACCACGACTTCGTTATTTTGTGCCTTAACCACGCATGTCCTGAACAACGAACATGCATGGTTAAGGTACAAACAAGGGAGTCGGCTGAGGAGGACGACGCAGATGACGAGGCGACGACTCAGGTAAGTGGGGTTTTTAGGTTTTGGGGAGGGGGTGGGGGGTCGGGGTTTTAGGTTTTGGGGTGGAGTTGGGGGGTGGGGCGTTTTTGGTTATGGGGAGGGGGTGGGGGGTCGGGGTTTTAGGTTTTGGGGTGGGGTTGGGGGGTGGGGTGTTTTTGGTTGTGGGGAGGGGGTGGGTATCGGGGGTTTTAGGTTTTGGGGTGGGGTTGGGGGGGTGGGGCGTTTTTGGTTTTGGGGAGGGGGTGGGGGGTCGGGGTTTTAGGTTTTGGGGTGGGGTTGGGGGGGTGGGGTGAGGCATGCAGGATCAATGGGTGCCTGTTACTAATGACTTTACCAGGAATGCCTTTACAACAAAATATCGTTGTTAAGGCATTCGTGGTAAAGGCATTAGTAGTAACAACGAGGTCGGTGTTCCGACTTCGTTGTTTAGGCACCCATTGTTTTGTCAGTCGGCATTCCGTCGTACAACCGATGCTGTGACCTGTGTCTGGACCTACCATGGCCCGTGTGACCGGGGAATAGGCCCCAGCCTTCACTTCTGAGAAGTTGGAGCGACTGGTGGATGGGGTCCTACCCCAGTACAGACTGCTGTATGGGCCTCCAGATGTGTACACTGTGGGCACAATGCATGTGGCATGAATTCATGGAGTTGTGTGTGAAGGCATTGTGTGAGGGGGTGGGTGGATGTCCTCTTGGCGGTATACATGTTGTGCGCTGGGCTATGTGTGTGCCAATGGTGATGCAAACAGGTACGGTGGGCCATTTGTGTGACAGGCTGGACTGTTTGTCTAATGGTGTTCTCCTATCTGTATTGCCCCTGTAGGTCAGCGTCCATCAAAAGAAGGGAATATGGCGTGCCATCGCCAAGGAGGTGCAGCTCCTGGGGGGTCTATGGCAGGCGGAGGTGTTGCAAACAGTGGGAGGATCTGGGACGCTGTGCACTGAAGACCGCGGAGGACCAGGTGGGAGATGGCTTTCCAACGAGAAAGGGGTGCCCGTCACACCCTGACTGCCCTGATGGCCCGCTTACTGGTGGGGACCTACCCTGAGCTGGATAGGCGCTTGAGGGCATCACAGCAGCCACAAGGGGGTGAGTACAGTGGCTATCGTTACAACCTACGGCTGGTGGGGTGGTATCCAGATGGTGGTTGTGTGTCCTTGGACGCCCCTAGGCCAGGCCAGACATAGCAGCGTAGGTCCTCTGGTGGCTAAGGGTTTGAATGTCAAATACTGCTTACCTAGCTTGTTAGTATTCACTCCTGGGCAGGGCTGCGTGGGTCCCATGTGTGCTGCAGTTGGCTGTGTGTGCACCTCCTCATTCCTTGGTGACAAGCCATTTCACTGGTAGTGCAATGCATAGTGCGTAGGCTTGTTCCCTGTGTGTGAGGGTGCTGTGTAGGCCAATTGAGGTGTTGGTGCAGTCATTTACCCGGTGTATCCTTTGTCTCTCCCCCCCTCTCTTGTCATCCTGTCCTTATGTGCATTAGCATCATCTGGCAGAGGAGAAGAGGCACCGGCAACAGAGGGAGCTTCATCCCACAGGACCCTGAAGGCAGAGTCCACCGACGCTGAGGGGACCAGTGGGACGGAGGGCGAGGGGAGCCCATGACGGAGACTGGAGGAGGGGACAACACAGACTCTGATACCTCCTCCGATCGGAGCTCCTTGGTGGTGGCGGACACCTCTGTGAGCACCCCAGCTGCAGGTACAGCTGCCACCCCCTGTACCAACACCACCCTCCCAGTAGCCCCTCAGCGAGTTGCCCATACCTGCTTACCCAGGAGGGTGGGCATCTCCTTCGCCCCAGGCACCTCGGGCCCTGCCCCAGTGAGCCCTGCTGCCCTGAGTGAGGAGGCTATTGACCTCCTGAGATCCATCTCTGTAGAGCAATCAACCATTGTGAATGCCATCCAGGGGCTGGCATCCCAGATGCAGCAATGTAATGCATTCTGGAAGGGCATTCACTGTGGATTGGCGGCCCAACAGAGATCAATTCAGTCTCTGGCCTCCTTTCTGATGGCAGCCATTGTCCCTGTTTCAGCTGTCCCCCTCCAACTTCTACTTCCCAGTCCATTCTCCTCAACCCTAACCCATCCCAAACACACAGACAGACAAGCATGCACACAAGGCAACACCCAAGAGTGGCACAGGCAAACACAAGCACCACACTTCATCCCACAGGCACTCACACAAACACCATTCCGTTGCAGACACAACAACATCCACTGTCTCCAAGGTCTCCACCTCCTCCACCTCCCACCCAGTTACATCTACACTCACACCTGCATGTACTACATCAATATCCACTACCAGCATCATCACCACACCAAGCAGAACACACACCTCACTGGCAGACACCTCCACAACATCCATGCATGCATCCCCTGTATCCTCTCCCACTGTATCTGTCCCTCCCTCCTAAAGGACACAAATGCAAGCACTCAGACACCCAACAGCCATCAAACTCACAACAGCATTCAGCCCATACACCTGCTCCCGAATTCAGCATACATACACCTCCGACAACTCCCTCAGCCTCCACTACCATTACTCCTCAATCTTCCCACCTGTCAACATCAGGGCAGTCTAGAATGCAAAAACCCAGCACTTTCAAGATAACGTAATTTATGCATTGTGCTGATATGCTGTTGTTTAAGCTTTTGCATTGCAGAGTTTAATCCTGAAGACTTATTTTCAAGGTGCTTATAAATACTGTTCATTTGCAATGTATTGCTGCAGGCTTTCATAGTGTGTCAGGGTGTGGTCCCTTTCCAGGGCCTTCTAGAAGCTTTCCCTGCAGCATGCCTGGGTGTGGTTTGTGGGTGGGCCAAGACTCTATATAAGGGAGCCAGCCCAGCTCCATGTGCTCACTATTCAGAGGTCCCGGTGCAGAGCAGCAGCAACTTCCTGAGCTCCTGTTCCGGAGGCCTACTTTGATCTTCCAGGCCTTGCCCTTTCACTTTGTTGGTGATTCTTGATCAGGGCAGTAAGACGGAGATCGGGCTGGGTCCCTGATCCCGTTCACGAAAGCTTTAGAGTTCTTGAGCCTAATTTGCATGATAAAACAGTTTTGCTCTTGTGCGTGTGAATGCGCGTTTGGTGTTTCATGGCATTTACATGCTGACACTCGAATCGGCAAGACGCGCGATTCTTTGCTCGTGTACAACTCTTGTTTTTCTTTGTGCGCTACCATTCTATGACATTTACAAGGTAGCATTCGAATCGGCAAGTCGCGCGATTCATTTCTTGTGCTTAATCCGTGTTACTCAATGTTCGCTACCATTTCATGCCATTTACAAGGTAGCATTCGAATCGGCAAGACGCGCAATTCATTTCTTGTGCTTAATTCATGTTGTTCATGGTGCGCTACCATTTCATGGCATTCACATGGTGGCATTCGAATCGGCAAGACGCACAATTAATTTCTTGTGCTTAATTCATGTTGTTCATGGTGCGCTACCATTTCATGGCATTCACATGGTGACATTCGAATCGGCAAGAAGCGCGATTCATTTCTTGTGCTTAATTCATGCTATTCATTGTGCGCTACCATTTCATGACATTCACATGGTGGCCTTCGAATCGGCAAGACGCGCGATTCATTCCTTGTGCTTAATTCATGTATATTCAGTGTGCGCTACCATTCCATGGCATTCGCAAGGTAGCATTCAAATTGGCAAAACGCGCGATTCATTTCTTGTGCTTAATTCATTATATTCATTGTGTGTTACCATTTCCTGGCATTTACGTGGTGACATTCGAATCGACAAGACGCACGATTCATTTCTTGTGCTGAACTCATGTTATTAATTGTGCGCTATAATTTTGTGACATTCACATGGTGGTATTCGAATTGGCAAGACGTGCTATTCATTTCTTATGCTTAACTCATGATGTTCATTGTACGCTACCATTGCATGGCATTTACTTGGTGGCCTTCGAATCGGCAAGACGCTCGATTCAGTTCTTGTGCCTAACTCATGTTATTCATTGTGCACAACCATTTCATGACATTTACAAATTCTTGTGGAAATCCGCAATGTGCGCAATTCATGTTCCTGCATTCTAAGAAACTAAAGTGTTAGTATTCTAGATGTTGTATTGTATGTGCATAATATGTTCCTTAAGATCAATTCCTATGGTGTTATAGAATTCATTCAAATTATTTTCTTGTCCTTATGCAAAAGACTATGCTTGAATTTGAAAATGCAATTCTAGAAGGTTCAGATGTTTCTAATCCATGTGTAACATTTCATTGAGAAGTTCATTGAAAAGCTATATTAATCCTTCTTGATTCCTTCACAGGTAACCAGACATCTTGAGGCCTAGTTATTTAGTCCATGCTTAAGTTATCCATGTTTCCAGTTGACAATGCTTAGAATCATAGTCTAGTTTTGCTTCCTACAGGTCTCCTTCCCAGGTGTTCCCTACCTAATCCCCTTTTCCCTGCTTGGACTCTCTTAGACTCTGTGACATTCTAATCAGAGTATTGGCGCTGTCTTGTGTTGGACGTGTTGGGAACGTGCGCAGACCCCGAGGATCTGTTGACTCCAACAGAATAGTGAGCCCACAAATTAATAATTCTCCTGGTTTGCGTATGTTCTCAGCATGGCCACATTGGACGAGCTAGTCAAGGCTATCACGCAGCTCCAAGCAGAGGTGGTGTCATCAAAAGATTTGGCAGCTAGCCTAGCTGAGAGAGTGAGTCAGTTACAGGATAAGGTAGAGAAGAAGGAACAAAATCCCACAGGTGTGCCTTGGTCAGGTCCTTCTTCTCAGACTTCTGGAGGTAGTCCTACAAACATTTCCCTCAATGTTCCTTCAGCCATTCCTTTAGCTCCTCCAGAACGTTTCTCAGACGATCCCTTGAAAGCACAATCATTCCTGGTTCAAGTGGAATTACACTTCACCTGCTGACCACATACTTTCCCTGATGCACAGTCCAAAGTGGCTTTCTTGTTATCATACCTGACTGGGGATGCGGCTACCTGGACTATCTCTCTTGTGCGTAAAGACAGTCCCCTGCTTTACAACTGGAGAAATGTTGTTTGTGAGTTTGAGCGAGTATTTGATCGTAGAACTGTAACATTGTCGGCAGATCGTGAATTATTAGACTTACAACAAGGTAACCAGGATTTAGTGTCATATTTATCCAACTTTAATCGGCTGGTAGCCGAGACATCCTGGCCTGAAGAAAAGCAAGCAGCCTTGTTCTACAAGGGACTCAAAGAGGAGTTAAAAGATATTCTAGCTCAAATAGACCCACAGCCTACAGACTGTCAAGACCTGATAAACCTCGTTTTGAGATTGTATCATCATTTAGTAGAATGAAGGGAAACATGCAAAAAGACTGAAAAATATTCCCGGAGTGTTCACGATAATAGAGAATCAAGGACTCAGAAAGAAAGAACGCCAGAACCTATGGAAACTGGAACAATAATGAGACCTTTGACCAAAGACGAAAAGGACCTACGTAGAAAGAATGGACAATGTCTTTATTGTGGGCGCAAGGGTAATTTTGCCAAAGAATGTCCAATCAAACCAAAGAGCAAACGAGGTTCTGTCCAGAAAGTTGCAGCCAATGCACAAGTCGAGTCGGAAAAGTAAAACACCCAAGATGTAAAGAAGGGTTGCTCTTGGGTGTAACTGTGGACCCTTCACAATCTAGACATCTCAAGCTGGGCATAAAAGTTCAAGTAAAGAAAAAGACCTATTTCAAGAAGGCCCTAGTAGATTCTGGGGCTACCAGGAACTTTGTTGACGCCCATTTGGTTTGTGCATGGAGGGTTCCCATGTATTGAGAAGAAGACTCCAGAAATAATACAGGCAGTAGATGGAAAACTCTTGACTGGAGGACCGGTAACTCTTCAGACTGTCCCCTTGTCGGTGATCTGTGAGGGTAAGAACCAAAGAAATAAACATAAAGAGAAACTCGTCCTTGACGTAATCCATGCTCCCCAGTATGGAATTATCCCTGGCTTACCCTGGTTAACTCATCACAATCCTGAGATTAATTGGGCAGAATGAAAGGTCGTGTTCTCATCAGCACTATGTAAAGAACAATGCCTCCAAAAGTCTCAAGTACCAAAAGTTTGCAACTCTTACATAGCCACTGCTGCGGAGAAAGAAGTTAAATTGCCCTAACAGTATTCATCCTATGAAGATCTTTTCGATGAAAAAGAAGCAGAAAACTTGCCTCCTCATAAACCTTATGACTGTCAAATTGATCTTATCCCAGGTGCGATACTCCCCAACTGTCGTGTATACACTCTGTCAGAACATGAAAATCAACATTTACGAAAGTATCTAGATCAATTCTTGGAGAATGGTTTCATCGGCCCTTCTAAGTCTCCTGCAGCCTCTCCTTTGTTTTTTGTTCCGAAGGCGGATGGAGATCTTCGAACTTGTATTGACTATAGGAGTTTGAACAAGGTCACCATCAAGAATAAATATCCCTTGCTCCTGATTCCGGTCCTACTGGAACAAGTAAAGAAAGCTAAAATCTACACTAAGCTCGATCTGCGAGGTGCTTATCATTTGGTCAGAATGAGAGAGGGCAACGAATGGAAAACAGCGTTCAAGACAAGATATGGCCTCTTTGAATACACCGTCATGCCTTTTGGTCTGTGTAATGCTCCAGCAGCATTTCACTTTTTCTTGAATGACGTTCTTAGAGAGTATCTCGACATATTTGCCATAGTCTATATCGATGACATTTTGATCTACTCTGACAATGAAAATGAACATGTACAACATGTCAAGAAGATTCTTGCAGCCCTTCGAGAGCACCATTTATATTGCAAACAAACCAAGTGTGAGTTTCATGTTACCATAGTTGAGTTTTTAGGGGTTATCCTTACCCCTCAAGGTATGGTGATGGCAGAAAAGAAAGTAAAAGCCGTATCTGATTGGCCCACCCCAAAACCTGTTTGTGATGTACAATGTTTCCTGGGGTTTGCAAATTTTTACCGGAGGTTCATAAATCATTTTTCCCAGACAGTGGCCCCAATCACTAAGCTACTAAGAAAGAAAGAAAAATGTGTATGGTCCCCAGAAGCTGACCAAGCCTTTTCAACTTTGAAGGAAGCTTTTTTCACTGCCCTAGTCTTGACTCACCCTGATGCGGACCGTCCCGTCATAGTGGAAGCTGATGCTTCAGATGTGGCAATAGGTGCAGTCTTGTCACAATGAAGTAAAGACACTGGCCAACTTCATCCTGTAGCTTACATGTCTCGGAAACTGAACAAAGCCGAACAAAACTATGTCTTTGCTGAAAAAGAGCTTCTGACGATTCGTGACGCCTTTAAAGAATGGAGACATCATTTGTTGGGTGCCAAATATAATGTCACAGTATATACTGATCATCGCAATCTCCAGTTCATGAGTTTTCCTCAGCAATTATGCTGGATGCTGTTTTTTACCAAATTTGATTTTGTGGTAACTTTCCGTCCTGGTAAAGACAATCGCAAAGCTGACGCCTTGTCCTGCCAAGAGTCTACCACGTTGCCTGCAGTCCAAACCTCCAGAGCTATCATTGCTCCAGACAAAGTCCTATGCATCACAAAACTGAAGATTTCTTTGAAGACATCTGTAATTCTTTCACCATTGAGAAATGGCAGACAATGGCCCAAGCAGATCCCAAAAGGTCAATCAAGCAAGGATTACCTTTCCATGACGCTCGTTTGTTCGTGCCCACTACCAAACTTCACAAGATAGTATTTCATTGGTTACATGTTATACCTACGGCAGGTCATCCAGGTACTCCTAAAACTCTTGAATTAATCCAACGCTACTTTTGGTGGCCTACCCTGACAAAAGACGTAAAAGCAATGGTAAACAACTGCAAAGTCTTAGCTCGCATTAAAACAAGTCATTCGAAACCAAAAGGGTTGTTGCATCCACTCCCAACTCCAAGTCGTCCTTGAAAGCACATTTCTTTAGACTTTATTACAGGACTACCAGTGGTTCAACAACATTCAGTAATCCTTGTGATAGTAGATAGTCTCACGAAATATGGACATTTCATTGCCTGTAAGAAATTGCCCACCTCCAGTGAACTGGCAACTATTTACTGAATAGAGTGGTCCGTTTTCATGGGCTGCCGAAAATGATCCTCTCTGATTGAGGGTCGCAATTTGCCTCCAATTTCTGGAAGACATGGTGCAAAACAATTCAAGTCACATCCACACTATCTACTAGCCATCATCCTCAAACAGATGGTCAAACGGAGAGATTAAATCAAACTTTGAAGCAATACCTGCGTGCTTATGCTGAAAAAGCACTTAATTCTTGGACATCAATGCTCTAGTTAGCAGAGTTAGCCTACAATAACTCATTCCACACTTCCACTGGCGTTCCACACTTTTTTGGCTTGTTTGGCTATCATCCTGACACCTTGCCCATCACGATCCCTCAAGAAAGTTCTCTTACACCAGCTGTGTCAGAAACCATTCAACATCTTCATCAAACCCAGAAATTGATTCAACAACATTTAGAAAAGGCCAAACAAAAAGACAAAAAAGCATTATGACAAGAAACATTGTGAGGGACCACAGTATCAACCAGGTGATAAAGTGTGGCTTTCTACAAGACATATAGACTTCAAGAAGAAGCACATGTTTAACCCCAAACTCACAGGCCCCTACACTGTCCTTCAGCAAATCAATCCTGTGACCTATAAACTGCAGTTGCCAAGATCATTACGGATTCAACCAGTGTTCCACACTTCCCTCTTGAAAAAGGCAGTCCAGAAGGTCCGCCCTCATCCAGCTCCAGTTCTAGTACAGGGGGAAGTAGAATATGATGTCAAGAAGTTGTTGGATTCCAAACTGAGAGGGCGTAACCTATGGTACTTAATCTCATGGAAAGGTTAGGGCCCTGAAAGTAACTCATGGGTTTCCGCATCTGATATTCATGCTCCAGTACTTGTGAGGCGCTTTCATCGTCTCAATCCAGACAAACCAGGCCCTAGAGCGCGTCTGGAAGAGGGGAGTACTGTCAACATCAGGGCAGTGTGCGCTCTACGGGCGACTAGAATGAAAAAACCCAGCACTTTCAAGATAACGTCATTTATGCTTTGTGCTGATATCCTGTTTAACCTTTTGCATTGCAGAGTTTAATCCTGAAGACTTATTTTCAAGGTGCTTATAAATACTGTTCATTTGCAATGTATTGCTGCAGGCTTTCAGAGTGTGTCAGGGTGTGGTGCCTTTACAGGGCCTTCTAGAAGCTTTCCCTGCAGCATGCCTGGGTGTGGTTTGTGGGCTGGGCCAAGACTCTATTTAAGGTGGCCAGCCCAGCTCCACGTGCTCACTATTCAGAGGTCCCTGTGCAGAGCAGCAGCAACTTCCTGAGCTCCTGTTCCGGAGGCGTACTTTCATCTTCCAGGCCTTGCCCTTTCACTTTGTTGGTGATTCTTGATCAGGGCGGTAAGACGGAGGTCGGGCTGGGCCCCCGATCCCGTTCACGAAAGCTTTCAAATTCCTGAGCCTAATTTGCATGATAAAACAGTTTTGCTTTTGTGCGTGTCAATGTGCGTTTGGTGTTTCATGGCATTTACATGCTGACACTCGAATCGGCATGACGCACGATTCTTTGCTCGTGTACAAATCTTGATATTCATTGTGTGCTACCATTTTATGGCATTTACAAGGTAGCATTCGAATTGGCAAGTCGCGCGATTCATTTCTTGTGCTTAATCCGTGTTACTCATTGTTCGCTACCATTTCATGGCATTTACAAGGTAGCATTCGAATCGGCAAGACGCGCAATTAATTTCTTGTGCTTAATTCATGTTGTTCATGGTGCGCTACAATTTCATGGCATTCACATGGTGTCATTCGAATCGGCAAGACGCGCGATTCATTTCTTGTGCTTAATTCATGTTATTCATTGTGCGCTACCATTTCATGACATTCACATGGTGGCCTTCTAATCGGCAAGACGCGCGATTCATTCCTTGTGCTTAATTCATGAATGTTCAGTGTGCGCTACCATTTCATGGCATTCGCAAGGTAGCATTCGAATCGGCAAAACACGCAATTCATTTCTTGTACTTAATTCATGATATTCATTGTGTGTTAATATTTCCTGGCATTTACGTGGTGACATTCGAATTGGCAAGACGCACGATTCATTTCTTGTGCTGAACTCATGCTATTAATTGTGCGCTATCATTTCGTGGCATTCACATGGTGGTATTCGAATCGGCAAGCCGCGCAATTCATTTTTTGTGCTTAACTCATGATGTTCATTGTGCGCTACCATTGCATGGCATTTACTTGGTGGCCTTCGAATCAGCAAGACGCGCAATTCAGTTCTTGTGCCTAACTCATGTTATTCATTGTGCACAACCATTTCATGGCATTTACAAATTCTTGTGGAAATCCACAGTGTGCGCAATTCATGTTCCTGCATTCTAAGAAACTAAAGTGCTAGTATTCTAGATGTTGCATTGTCTGTGCATAATAAGTTCCTAAAGAACAATTCCTGTGGTGTTATAGAATTCATTCAAATTATTTTCTTGTCCTTATGCAAAAGACTATGCTTGAATTTGAAAATGTAATTCTAGAAGGTTCAGATGTTTCTAATCCATGTGTAATATTTCATTGAGAAGTTAATTGAAAAGCTGTATTAATCCTTCTTGATTCCTTCACAGGTAACCAGACACCTTGAGGCCTAGTTATTTAGTCCATGCTTAAGTTATCCATGTTTCCAGTATGACAATGCTTAGAATCATAGTCTAGTAATGATCAATATGATATAATCTTGATATTGTGTGTTTTAACCTTTTGTTTCCTACAGGTCTCCTTCCCAGCTGTTCCCTACCTTATCCCCTTTTCCCCACTTGGACTCTCTTAGACTCTGTGAAATTCTAATCAGAGTATTGGAGCTGTCTTGTGGTGGATGTGTTGGTAACGTGCGCAGACCCCGATGATCTGGTGACTCTGACACCACCCCAAAGTACCTAAAAAGCTTTTCCTTTCCACGATTGACCTCTTCCCTACCCCCGCCCTGCATGTATGGGCGGGGTAGCAAGGACCCAGCTCAGCACCTCAGCCAAACAGTCCACGGGGACAGTGGTAGCACCACCTACTCGTGGTGGTAGGGATACCAGACCAACAATAGCAAATGCGAAGGAGGCAGCACAACCTGGGATGAAAGGGAAGAGTCCGGCACCAGCTGCGAAGAAGGGGAATTAGCCTGCATCTGCTGTGAGGAAGGGGAAGGAGTCTGTACCAGCTGTAAAGAAGGGGAAGGAGTCTGCACCAGCTGTAAAGAAGGGGAAGCAGCCTGCACCAGCTGGAAAGAAGAGGAAGAGCCTGCACCACCAGGCAGAGGAGGGAAGAGCCCATCCACCACTGCCAGGAAGGGTAAGGGATCCCCAACCATGACCAGGATGAGAGGAGGCAATCTACGCCAGCAAAGCTGACAGCCAAACACTGCCACCACCACCAGCTGTCACAGGGCCCCCACCGCCAGCCGTGGTTGTGCAGCCATCAGAGAGTGCAGGGGCTGACCAGGAGCCTCCCCCAACCACCATCACAGTGCAGCCATCAGAGAGTGCAGGGGCTGACCATGAGCCTCCCTCAACCACCACCACAGTGCAGCCATCAGAGAGTGCAGGGGCTGACCAGGAGCCTCCCCATCCACCACCACAGTGCGCCATCAGAGAGTGCAGGGGCTGACCAGGAGACTCCCCCAACCACCACCACAGTGCAGCAATCCCCGACGGCAGACGCAATGTAATCCACCCTCCAGGGCGTACTGTGTGGGCTGCCCCCACAGAACCAGTGGGCAACACACCCACTTTAGACTGTGACCTTACATTCCCCAGGACAAAGCAGAGGGCATGTTGTCCTCTCCAGAACCAGTGGGCTTGTTCCCGCATCCGGCAGAGGTGACTCCCCTCCCCCTGAAGTGCCTGCCTATTTGACAACTGATGCCCCTGCAGTGTTCTATCCGGATTGGTGCAGGATTTTAGTTGGGCCTTGGACTGTGCCCTGTGGCCATGTGGGCCCTTTGAACTATGGACTGGGCAGTGTCTCTTTTTTATACAACTGTACATATCTGTTTCATGGCCAAATCGGATTATTGATTTTATTGTTGTACTGATTACAATCACTTTCGTCAATTCCTGTTGTCCTTCCATTATTCGGCAGATTTTTCTAATTGTTTTTGTAATGCAGCTGGTTGTATGTACGGCATGTGTGTGTGTTGGGTGTATGTTGTGCATGTGTGTGTCACTCTCGTTTTCCTCCCACCCTCCCTTGTGTGCTAGGCGGTTTACTCACCGTCATCGTCTTCGCCGGCGTTGGTGTTCCAGGTGGAGCATAACGTAGAAGATTATCAGGAAGACTTGGAGTTCTGGTTCCATGGTGGCGTGGTTCTTCCTTGTGTCTCCAATGGTGAGTGCTTTGACTTTTGTGCCACGTTTCCACCAGGCTTTTGATGGTGTTGGTACCGCCCCGGAAAAGGTGTTGGTTTCCTGTGTCAAAATATGGTGGATGGTACTTTGTCTTCCGTCTGGCTGTATACGGATACTGCCATGGTGACAGTTGTTTCCACCCTTGCGGTCGGTGTGGTACATTGGGTGTCTATGGGAGATATCACTGCTGTGGTCATAATTTGGTGGTAATTACCGTCAGCCTGTTGACGGTATTACCACCACTTTATCAATCACTGCCAGGGTTGTAATGAGGGCCTTAGTGTCTAGCCTTAATAACTTTTTTTCACAAAGTATAGGTAGGCCACATTTGTGTCCTTTTTCCCTACATGTTGTGCATCCAAAAGATAGCCACGTTGTGTGGATTACATTACCAGGAAGTGATAAAAAGCCGAACATTTTATTACAAATGGGAGCCTATGCAGTTCAAGAGAGTGTATGTTTTTTTCTGAAAGTAGAAAAAATAAAACATTTGTTGTGCTAAGATTACCATCCTCCCAGCTCTCAGGAACACACAGAGTTGTAAAAGTATAATAATGTTTTTACCACTTTTTTCATTTTTGCAGCTGCTAGTCAATTTTTCCAATTTTTTATGGTTTTTAACCTAATTGCACTTTACACTGGAAACAGGTATGTAACACATTGAAGGAACCCAGAAGGTTATATATTTCTGAAAAATTGACAAAATCCTAAATCCAGTGAGGTGTCATTAGTCTAGATAGTTCATGTTTTTTTTAAAATAAACTAATCATTGAAAGCCAAAAATAATGACAATACATGGGAAAATAGCAGTTGAGGACAACGTTTTAATCTGTAATTTTTGACTGAGTGCAAATTTACTAAAGTAACATGCTGGTACGTCAGGCAGACCTTTTTAATAGCAGGGATATGTAGCGTTTGTTGGTTCTCCAAACACTCGTGATACCTGAGCCAACAACAACTGAGTAGCTGCTTATGATTTTTTTTATTCTCAATCAACCATGCAGCACTTCATATGATGAAATCTAATTAATGAACAATGGGTATGAAGGAAACCTAAGTATTTTTGAGATACTGAGTTTAGGAATAGTGACTATTATGTACACCTCTGAACTTGGGGTTACCCTTGCTGTCATGTGATTCAGAAGGAATTTTGTAAAATGTCTTCTTTCCTCCATATTGGCTTACATTTGTAAGCCAAAAATGGAGAGAAACCTGATAGGTGATAACAAACTTTCTATTTTTCGGTGTTTCCACAATTCTCTCGATAATAATGGTGCCCCACTTGTGTGCGTAAGCCTATCAACCACAACAAGAAAGGGCCCTGAAACGCACCATGGATGCATCAAATATTCGGAGTGAAAAATTACCTTTCTTGGCACTGTGGATAGATGTAGACTTTGGGCCTAGCTAACACCAAGGAAATCTACCAAACCCAGACATTCCTGTAAACCATTTATCCAGAGGATCTAAGGAGGTGTGACAGAGGATACTTTTGATAGAGGTGTATCTGGAAATGGGAGACTCTGTTCCTGCCAGCATGCATCTTCCCTTTCCTCTTGTGGAGGTCTTGGCCCCCACAAAGGGAGAGAAATGACTCCATACATGCAGAGCAAAACTCATGCACTGCTGTTGCTGTCTGATAAGCTAATGACGTCAATGCACTGCATGCTGATGTCGTTGATTGAGGTAGGAGGGGTGGGGGCTAACACAGAAGTGATCTCACATCAGACCCTGTCATTTTTTCAATTGTTAGATAGAGGGAGGTCTGCTGTGTAAACACCATAGCTTTCCCAGCACCACAGCCTCTCAATGCCATTTCCCATCAACTACACTACAGAGCTAGGCCCATATTTACAAGCAGCCTGTGCAACCAGTGAGTCACTTTTTGTGATGCAACTGCGGCACATGCTGCTCACCCATATCTACAATGCCACGCAAAGTCACTTTGCGTAGCTTTTCATGGCCTTGTAGATATGGAGTAAGGCAACACGGTGCAAGTTCCTGCATTTCCTTACTTTGCGTCAGGGAGGCATTCACATGGGTGTTGCAAGAGTGTTCCCACGCAACATCCATGAATTTTGAAGCATTCCTGGATTTACAAGGTTTTGAAAACCTGGGAATGCTTTAAAAGCTTACACCACCCCAGGGATGGCATAAGAGTGACACAACGTTGAGAAATATCTTTATTTCTCCCTGTTTTTTACTCTTTCTATGTGTGCATTCTGCAGCAGACATAGGAGGTGCCCCTTCCTGCACAAAAACAATCATCCCCACAATGCAGGCACCCTTGCACCATGGTCAAAGGGTGCCTGCTTTGGCGCATGGCAGGTATTTTTGCACCAGCACAGGGAGAAAGGATAGAAATGCACAGTATCTTGTATATACAGCACATTTCTGCCCTTTTCCAGTTGTGTAGGGCAATGCAGCAAGGCACTTGCTGCTCCGATTCGCACCACCAGCCTTGTAAATATGGCCCTTAGTGTCATTGACAGGATATGATAAACTGAATATAAATGTAGACAATGTATTACTTATATGATGTGTGAGAAGAATTAATATGCAGGGAACCACTTTACTGATAATATAATGCTTATTTCTTGGAAACCCTGTCTTTTGGATTCTAACCTCCTGTTTTTGCCCCTGTGTGGAATTTCCTGGCTTTGGGACTCTGGCCACCTTACCACTGCTGACCAGCACCAAAGTGCAAATGCTCCCTGTCAAAATGATATTGGTGGTTGGTTTATCCATGAATGGCATATTTGATTTACTAGTAAGTCCCTAGTATAGTGCTCCCGGTGTGCCCAGGGCCTGTGAATCAAATGCTACGAGTGGGCCTGAAGCACTGATTGTGCCACCCACATCGGTGACCCTGAAAACATATCTCAGACCTACCACTGAAGTGTCTGTGTGGGCAGTTTTAAACTGCCATTTCGACCTGGCAAGTGCACCCACTTGTCAGGCCCAAACCTTCCCTTTTGCTACATGTAAGTCCCCCCTAAGTTAGGCCCACACGGCCCCATGTTTTACATATCCTGATAGTGAAATACTGCTAACTTCGGTTTTCACTATTGCAGTGCCTATCTCTCCTATGGGATATCATGGGGATTGCCTTGAAATATCTTTTAAGGGTAATTTTCCATTGGTAGCAGATTGAGATATGGGGTGTGGGGTTCTCTGAACTCACACATTTTAAAAATACATTTTTTGGTGAAGTCGGTTTTTGAATTGTAGGTTCGAAAATGCAAAATTTTGAAAGTGATCAACATTTATTTATTACTTGGGACAGCCATGTTATGGGTTAGAAAAGCACATCTGTCAAGAAAATCTAATTATAAAGGCGTGCCCACTTCAGAAATAGGATATACTATCATATTTAATTATATTCATTGTTTTGTTGCCAATTGTTGAAATGGGGTGTCATGTTGTATGTTTGTTGGGCCATTTAAAAAACGAAATGTTAATGTAATGATATGTCTTCTTTATTGCTCTTCTATACGACTATTTTTTGTAAATGTGAATGAACAGAGTATGTACTAAGTTACAAATAAATGTTGATCACATCCATTCAATGAGGTGGTCCACATTTAAGGGAATTACTTTTTTAGTAAGGTCAGTGCCGGCATTTCTTTTAGGTTTGATATTGTACAGTGGCCTAGCCCTGCTGACATTAAAGGGGCCTAACCACTCTGTCTTTGGCTTTTAGAAAGTGGGCATTTTCTTGCTTAATCATTCTGTGCCTCTGCCTGTCTGTGAAATACACGTCTGGGTCAGGATGACAGTTGGGCTGTTTGTGAATTCACCCTAGACAGCCACACAAAGGGAGCTGAGATGTGTCCTGCATACCTTGATGGATTTTTCTGAGCTAGAGTGGTGGGAGGAGCTAATACTTGCACCTGCATAGGGCTGTGCCTATCCTTACCCAAAGCAATCTCCAACCCCCTGGAATGTGTCTGGGCCAAGGAACGAAAGGCAGGGTCTTGTGCACTACAAAGACTTTACTAGGAAGTTTGCATACTTTAAAGCAAGAAATGGTATAACTATTGAACCTCTGACCCCACAAAGTTTGAGTTCTTCTGGACTGAGGACGAAGAACTGAATGAGATAGGAGGGACTGCCACTCTGCCTGTTGCTTTCCGGTGCTGGCTTGCTGCTTGCTGCTTCTGTCCTGGGAATGAAAGGACTGGACTTTGCTTTCTACATCCTGCGTTCAAAGGTTCTCCAAGGGGTTGGACGGTGTTGCCTCTTGTTAAGACGTCTCAGGGACATCAAAGACTTCATCTGCCAGCACCTGGGCTCACTTGCTGACACTCTTGCCTTGCCAAGTGATGCCAAATCTAATTACTGGCCCCTTGGGAGTGAGTTCTGGTGTAACCATGAAGAAACAAGCACATCGACTCCAGAGCAACTTTGGAACCGGTGCCACTGTCTGACCTGGTGGATTCATTGACCCCACCCTGTTGTAAGGAACAGATGACTCACCACAGACGCTGCATCACCTCCCCTGCAACAGTAAGGAACCAACACCTAACATCCCCTTCCTAGCAGTAAGGAACCGACGCCTCACCTTCCCGGTAGCAGTAAGGAACCAACGGGGCACCGGCTCCAGCGATGTTGCACCTCCCCGACTCCATGCAATGGCTTTGTTTCCTAGTTTTCCAAAGTACTGTGCCTGGGTGTAGGAGGCTGGCCTGGCTTGTAGTGGGTACTAGAGGCACTTACACCTTGTGCCAGGTCCAGTTATCCCTTATTAGTGTAGAAGAGGTGTTTCTAGCAGCTTAGGCTGATAGAAGGTAGCTCTGACAAAGCAGCTTAGGCTGAACTAGGAGACATGCAAAGCTCCTACTATACCAATTATATCATATACTCAATATCATAAGAAAGCACAATACACAGTTACTAAAAATAAAGGTACTTTATTTTTATGACAATATGCCAAAAGTATCTCAGTGAGTACCCTCAGTAAGAAGGTAAGTACTATACACAAGTTATATGTACACAAACCAAAATTATGTAAGTAAGAGCAAGAAAAGTAATGCAAACAGTGTAGAAGTACAATAGGTTGCTATAGGCAAGCATAGGTATGGGGCAACACAAACCATATGCTCCAAAAGTGGAATGCGAATCACGATTGGACCCCAGACCTATGTGAGCTTGTAGAGGGTCACTGGGACTGTAAGAAAACAGTGAGGGTTAGAAAAATACCCCACCCCAAGACCCTGAAAAGTAGGAGTAAAATAGACCTACTACCCCAAAAAGCACAGAAGCCGTGATAGGGGGATTCTGCAGGAAGAACAAACACCAGCAGTGCACTGACAACGGATTTCCGGACCTGAGTACCTGTAAGACAAGGGGACCAAGTTCAATAGTCGCGACAGTGTCCAGGGGAGGCAGGAGCCCAGGAAACCCCGGATGAAGGTGCAAGGAAGCTGCCTCTGGTTGGAAGAAGCTTGGAGTTCTGCAAGAATGAAGAGGACTAGGAACTTCTCCTTTGGAAGACGGATGTCCCACGTCATGATGAAGCTTGCAGAGGTGTTACCACACAGAAATACCGCAAACAAGCCTTGTTAGCTGCAAGGGTTGCGATAGAGGTTTTTGGGTGCTGCTGAGGACCAGAAAGGACCAGGATGTCGCCTTTTGAAGGAGGAGACAGATGGGGCACTCAGCAACTCAGAGAGCTCTCACAGAAGCAAGCAGCACCCGCAGAAGTACCCCAACAGGCACTTAGAAAAAAGGTGAACCAGAGTCCACACAAAGTCACAAAAGGGGGTCCCACGATGTCGGAGGACAACTCAGAAGGTTGTGCACTGCAGGATGGAGTGCTGGGGACCACCCAGGCTAGGCTGTGCATGAAGGAAATCCTGGAAGAGTGCACAGGATCTGGAGCAGCTGCAAATCACGCGGTACACAGCTTTGCAGTCTAGCGTGGGAAGGCAAGGACTTACCTCCACCAAACTTGGACTGAAGAGTCACTGGACTGTGGGAGTCACTTGGACAGAGTTGTTGCGTTCCAGGGACCACGCTCGTCAGGATGAGAGGGGACCCAGAGGACCAGTGTTGCAGTCTTTTGGTGCCTGCATTAGCAGGGGGAAGTTTCCATCGACCCACAGGAGATTTCTTCAGAGCGTCTGGTGCAGGGTGAAGGCAGGCTACCCCCAGAGCATGCACCACCAGGAAACAGTCGAGAAAGTCGGCAGGATTAGGCGCTACAATGTTGCTGGTAGTTGTCTTGCTACTTTGGTGAGGTTTTGTAGGTGTCCTGGAGCAGTCAGCGGTCGATCCTTTGGTAGAAGGTGAAGAGGGAGATGCAGAGGAACTCTGATGAGCTCTTGAATTCTTTATCTGAAGAATTCCCCAAAGCAGAGACCCTAGATAGCCAGAAAAGGAGGTTTGCTTACCAAGTTAGGAGGATTGGCTACCAAGAGAGGTAATAGCCTATCAGAAGGAGCCTCTGATGTCACCTGCTGGCACTGGCCACTAAGAGCAGTCCAGTGTGCCCCCAACACCTCTGTTTCCAAGATGGCAGAGGTATGGGACACACTGGAGGAGCTCTGGGCACCTCACCTGGGAGGTACTGGTCAGGGGAGTGGTCACTCCCCTTTCCTTTGTCCAGTTTCGCGCCAGAGCAGGGCTGGGGGATCCCTGAACCGGTGTAGACTGGCTTATGCAGAGATGGGCACCATCTGTGCCCATCAAAGCATTTCCAGAGGCTGGAGGAGGCTACTCCTCCCCAGCCCTTCACCCCTATTTCCAAAGGGAGAGGGTGTAACACCCTCTCTCAGAGGAAATCCTTTGTTCTGCCTTCCTGGGCCAGGGCTACCTGGACCCCAGGAGGGCAGAAACCTGTCTGAGGGGTTGGCAGCAGCAGCAGCTGCAGTGGAGACCCAGGAAAGGCAGTTTGGCAGTACCCGGGTTCTGTGCTAGAGACCCGGGGGATCATGGAATTGTCACCCCAATACCAGAATGGTATTGGGGTGACAATTCCATGATCTTAGACATGTTACATGGCCATGTTCGGAGTTACCATTGTGACACTATACATAGGTAGTGGCCTATGTATAGTGCACTCGTTTAATGGTGTCCCCGCACTCACAAAGTCCGGGGAATTTGCCCTGAACGATGTGGGGGCACCTTAGCTAGTGCCAGAGTGCCCACACACTAAGTAACTTTGCACCCAACCTTCACCAGGTGAAGGTTAGACATATAGGTGACTCATAAGTTACTTATGTGCAGTGGTAAATGGCTGTGAAATAATGTGGATGTTATTTCACGCAGGCTGCAGTGGCAGACCTGTGTAAGAATTGTCAGAGCTCCCTATGGGTGGCAAAAGAAATGCTGCAGCCCATAGGGATCTCCTGGAACCCCAATATCCTGGGTACCTCAGTACCATGTACAAGGGAATTATAAGGGTGTACCAGTATGCCAATGTGAATTGGTAAATGTAGTCACTAGCCTGTTAGTGACAAATTTGGAAAGCAGAGAGAGCATAACCACTGAGGTTCTGGTTAGCAGAGCCTCAGTGAGACAGTTAGGCATCACACAGGACACACACATAGGCCACAAACCTATGAGCACTGGGGTCCTGGCTAGCAGGATCCCAGTGACACATAACAAACACACTGATAACATAGGGTTTTCACTATGAGCACTGGGCCCTGGCTAGCAGGATCCCAGTGAGACAGTGAAAACACCCTGACATATACTCACAAACAGGCCAAAAGTGGGGGTAACAAGGCTAGAAAGAGGCTACCTTCCTACACTGGGGTCAGTACGACTCTGTGACCGGCCCACAATCCCTTGCAAGTAGCGTTGGACTGTTGGGAATGACTCTGTCAAGACGCCATGTTAGCCACTGTTGTAGCTATTGTGTTTCTAAGCGCTATACTAAGATTTAATCTATGAAAATGAATATCTCTGTGTACGTTGGATTTGTGGTGTTTTAGTCTTGTTTTATTCTGATAAAAATTGGCTATTTGTCTAAATTGGCGTGGAACAGTTTTGTGGTGTTTTCACTGGGTTACTGTGTGTGTGTGTGGGTGTGTGTGTGTGCATGTTTAAATACTTTACACATTGCCTCTGAGATAAGCCTGACTGTTTGTTTCAAGCTACCCAGGGGGCGAGCAGGGGTTATCTTAGCTGTGTGGTTCCCTTACCATGACTATAGTGAGGGTCCCTACTTGGACAGGGTGCAAACCACTGCCAACTGGAGACCCCATTTCTAATAGTTTACAAATATAAATTAATAAAGTGACATAGTCTGGTAAACTCCAATAGTTATAATAATACTAAATCCCTCTTCCTTTCTACTGAGATCATAATACGGTTGGCAACTCTCATCTCAATATCAATTCATTGTTTTCTTATATTCATTAAAATGAATAATCAATCTTCCGATCCTGCCCTCATTTTTTCTAGTCCCTTGCATAATAGTAATATTATAGATAATGTAGTCGATATATACAGCACTATCTCATGTTTAACAATAATGATCTGTTCATGTACTATGTAATATCATTACATCAAGATATGCCCCTACAATCCCTATTAATACTCTATATAGTAACTCAAACTTCTAGCTACTATTCAATGGGTTGAATTAAATGCTTTTGCAAAGTCCAGGCAGATAGGAGAATTCTATATAGGTCAAACACAAATAGATCTGCTGTACTTTCCCATAATGCATCCCAAGAATGTCTTACTACAATGGGCCGATAAATTGGGATTATCCACTTCCTTCTCAAATTATTGTACACTGGGATAAAAATAACAAATGTTCGTCTGTTTCTTTAGTGAGTTTACAAGCCAGACATTGATCACTACCCACATCATATTTCTCCCAAATTGAACTGAATACATTCACAGGTAAATTCCAATTTTGAATCGTGTATACAGATTTGTTGTGCTATATATGGATAGATTTTGTCCAAGTACTGTTCAAAGTGAGGAACACCTTTATGATCTAAAAAAGTCATTATGAGTCCCCCCTTTTAGCTTTCATTATCAACCTAGCCGAAACATATTGCCAATAAATTTTTAGTGTGAATTTCTGTCGTTTTTTAAAACCATTGGGTTCTTCCAAAGATGTTCGAGGTCTAACTCGAGTGAGCCAAGGGCTAGTGCATGTTTTATTGTCTTCCAACAAATCAATCTATGCAGCCCAACAATCTTCCAACTCTCCAACCAACCATGTCCTTATCCAGTATAATAGATGCCTTAGTTTGGTTACATAGGCCAAGCTATTTAGTGTTAAGTCAATGTATAACAGGAGAATTGGGGCAATATTTGGTAACCCAAAGAATGACTGGAGAAAGCCCTTTTTGAATTTAGTTAATGATTGTACATTCCCCCCTCCCCAAATCCTAGCTCCTTATAACGTCGAGCCCACCCCCTTAGCCCGTTAAACCTCAATGTCGTTGAAACCTCCCTTGATGTTGAAGATAGGGACGTTTTTGATATAATAGCTGTATTATACTTTACTGTCATTTGGCGTTTGTTCATTTGTAAGCACCACGATAATGTGTTTGGGAGCTTTGCCATTAAATAGTTAACATTTCTAGGATTTTCCAATCGTGTCCCTTCAGCAATGACAGATCCCCCTAAATGATTGGTGAGGATGTATGGTAATATATTTTGTTTTATGAGCATTTATGTCTAACTTATCCCATAAGTCTGGTATGCTGTGGATGTCAAGCAAGTGTTTTCACTTCTGCAAGCTTTGGTGCATTATTCTGGCACTCCAGCAAATACTCAACTGCTCCATTAATTTCAATACCAAACTGAGTAGGAGCAAGAACACAACCTTGGTGCACTCCTCTCCAGATGGGAATACTATTTGTTCATTCTCTATAAGCACCCCATCTCACTTGTGCATAAGTGTTTAAATGTAAAAGCATTAGTAGATTTAGCAAATGTTGTAGTATACCAACATTATTGTTAGACATTAGGGGGGTTATTATAACTTTGGAGGAGGTGTTAATCCGTCCCAAAAGTGACGGTAAAGTGACGGATATACCACCAGCCGTATTACGAGTCCATTATATCCTATGGAACTCGTAATACGGCTGGTGGTATATCCGTCACTTTACCATCACTTTTGGGACAGATTAACACCTCCTCCAAAGTTGTAATAACCCCCTAGGTCTCTGTTTGACAGAGCTATGGACACTGTCCAAGTATTGTCCACAATCCTAGTCAGGATAAGTCAGTTAAACACCATAAATGAGCTCACCCTCTGGTCACTTGGCACAGAGCAGGCCGACTGATCTTGGAAGGCAATGTGTAAAGTATTTGTGTAACACTTAAAACAGTAACACAGTGAAACCGCAACACAAGAAGATACAACACCTGGTTAGAAATTTAGAACGTAATGAACGTAACAAGATGAAATCTGAAAAGTCAGGCCAACCACAATTGAGCATGGCTCAGATACAGATTCCAACCTTGTCCCGCTGAAATCAGTACCTCGGTTCAGGGTTGTGTCTCTGTTGAGGAGCAATGCAAAGACCAGCGGTGTCAATGCGTTGTCATCAATCCTGGCGGTGCAGGTAATGCATCAATTTTGAGCTGTGCAATTGGAGATAAGACAATGTCGAACCCCTTTACATGTGGGTGATGCGTCGTCATCGACACGCACAACCGGCAATGTGATTTTTCTTGCATCGTTGATGTGGCGTGGACAAAGGGGATGCATCGGTTCCAACCAGCACAAGGACAGCGATGCATGGATTATGGTACGAAACAGCTAGCACTTCCACAGGCATAGGACTGGACTGGCACCACTTGACTGGGCAGGACTCACAGATTCCAGAAGATGCAGCAGGATTGTTTGAAGTTTTTGATGTCCCTGACACTTCAGAACAGGAGGCAAGCCAGGAAGCTCTTAAAGTCACTTGGTTTCTGGGGATGAAGAGATAGAGGTCCAGTCCTTCTCAACCCCAGGCAAGGAGAGGAGCAGGCAGCAGAGCACAAACAGCAAAGCAGGAGTCCAGCAAAGTCAAGTCGAGTCCAGGAGAGTGACAGTCATTTTAGCAGCACAGCAGTCCTTTTCTCTGGCAGAATGTCCACAAGCATACTGATTTGGTGGTGTCCAGTTCTTCTATCCAGTGGTGCCTTTTAAGTGAGGGAGACTTCAAAGAGAGACCTTTGAAGTGTAAAGCGTCCCTGTCCTTCCTTCCCTGGCTTCAGACACACTACAAGGGGTTATGCAGCCATTTGTGTGGGCTTAGGACACAGCCCATTCAGATGTGGGTCTCAACTCCTCCCTCCCATCCTGCCTGGGACAGCCGTTCAACATGCAGATGGCCACTCAATCACACCTAATCACCCTTTGTGTGTGGCTGTCTGGAGGGAATGAACAACCAACTGGCACCCCCCCAGACA
This sequence comes from Pleurodeles waltl, assembly GCF_031143425.1. NCBI lineage: Eukaryota > Metazoa > Chordata > Amphibia > Caudata > Salamandridae > Pleurodeles > Pleurodeles waltl. Next base: position 696,534,962 of record NC_090442.1, on the reverse strand, counting down.
TGTATTCAGAGAAAGGCAGAAGGCACTAGATGATTTAAAGTAAGAAAATGCCAACTTTCTAAAAGTGGCATTTTCAGAATTTCAATCTAAAATCCGGCTACACCATAAGTTGTGATTTTCAAATGCGTTTCCAGATACCAAAATCGGGGGTCCCATCTCTTCCCAATTGGAAATTAAACTTATAAAGTGTAATTAGGCAATCCCAATGTTAACCTATGGGAGAGATAGGCCTTGCAGCGGTGAGAAACAAATTTAAGAGTTTTCACTACCTGGACATGTAAAACTTAAAAGTGCATGTCCAACTTTTTAAATACATTGCAGCCTGCCCTTGGAGCTGTCAAGGGCCTACCTTTGGGTGACTGATATGTATTAAAGAGGAAGGTTAACTTGCCAGGTCGAAATGGCAGTTTCAAATTGCACACACAAGCTCTGTAATGGCAGGCCTGAGCCATGTTTGAAGGGTTGCTGCTGTGGGTGGCACAATCAGTGCTGCTACCCCACTAATAGAATTTAATTCAGAGGCCAAGGACACAGGTAGTGCACTTTACTAGTGGCTTATAAGTAAACTAAATATGCCTTTGTGGATAAGCCAATGTCATCATGTTTTAGGGAAAGAGCACATGCAGTTTAGCACTGGCCAGCAGTGGTAAAGTGTCCAGAATTCTAAAGCCAGCAAAAATGAGGTCAGCAAAACAGGAGGTCAGATGGCAAACAGTTAGGGGAAGCTACTCCAAGGACACCAGCTCTACATCCTACAATATGTCCTTAGGCACAAAATCAAAGGTCAATTTCATATCTACAAATGGTATTTATGAGTGATCTGTGTTTTTAACGACAAACTTACAGAAGGGAATGTTAAACCTGAAGACCTAGTCAACAGTACTTATTTTCGTTCTAAAGCCAGCTTGTGACTCAGTTAGGATGTGGTTTTCCTCCATCCGTTGCTGCAACTTAGATAAGACCTACTTGCAAAAAAATATATTGCCAAATTCTTTATTAGCCTATATGTCGCGCGGCGTGCCGCTCCTCGAGCCAAATGTTCGGCTCGGGACACGGCGCACGGCAGCAGGACGCACCACGCCCGAGCCTTTCTTACATTTGTCAAGGCCCCAAATTGGGCATGGGGCCTAGTTTTTTTCTTTAGTGCGGCGCTTCTCCAGTAGATCCTGCTCCCCCCACTCACCTCTTTTTATTCTTCTCTTCTTTCCCGTCGCTCTTGTTTCTGCTCATTTTGGTGGTCATTATGAACATGGCGGTAAAGACCGCCGACCGCAGTAGCGGCGGTGAACATAATCCCACCGCCGCCGGCGAATGGAAACCCGCCATATAATGAACAAAAAACCCAACCCTGCCAAACATTCCCACACCACCACTCCCCGCCAGGATCCTGTCGGCAGGAATCCCGGCCCACCCAACCCAACCCCGCCACCGCCAACCACACCCACATCCCACCCTCCAAATAAAGATGCACAAATCACCTCAGCGGACAGTGGAGGCCGGACGACCATTGGCGTCTGCGACCGCCACAGGCAGCAAGTGGGCCCAACAGCAACCACTACACACATTGGCTAGACTTAGCACCCACACACCTGACACACATCCAGAACACCATAAAACACCCCCAGACACACCACACAATCCCTTGCAAGGAAACCACGACCAGAAGACGGAGAGCACCACAGCCACACAGAGAACGCCAACACACAGGACACGCATAGCGACCCACACAGGAGCACCCAAACACCGTCCCCAGTCCCGACGCCATCCACCACCCTCACCATGTCCCCCCCAAAAAATCCATGCTTCACCGAAAGGGAGCTAAGGACCATGGTGGACGAGATCCTAAAAGTGGAGCCATAAATATTCGGCTCCGAGGTGCAGCACACACCCATCGCCCGGGAAATGGAGCTGTGGCAGACCATCGCCAACAGGGTGAATGCAGTGGGACACCATCCATGCACCAGGGACAACATCCGCAAGTTCTGGAACGACCTGCGGGGGAAGGTCCAGGCCATGGCATCCAGGCACCACATCGCCGTGCAGAAGACTTGGGGAGGGCCGTCACCAAGGCCACCCGACTACACCGACTGGGAAGAGAAGGTACTCGCCATCCTGCACCCAGAGGGACTCACTGGACTCACTGGAGGAATGGACTTGGGTAAGTCATCTATATTTACCACATATACACCATACCTGTAATACATGCACCACCCCACCCCACCCACACCTACCTAGACCCACGGCCCTTCCAGCCATTACCCACCAAATCCACCACCCTGCATCACCCACAACTCACTACCAGGCCCACATCACTCCCGCTGTGCACAGTCACCCAGCCCTGCACGTACCCACAATGGAAGAATAACCCCCACCACAGTGTAATGCCACCACTGCCACTAGATGCTATGTCCACCTCACAAAGGCACCCCTGAAGGCCACTGAAAGGCACACCAGCACTAAATTGTACAGTACTGCCCACCTCAGACCCTCCTGCATATGTAACAAACACTTCTATGTCCCCCAACAGGCACCACCACCCATGCAACACTAATGGAGGGGACAAGGAGTGGCACAGCATTCCAGGGAGACAGAGGCACATCACAGGACACTGGTGAAGGATCCCTGGACACTGATGAGCAGGCAGGCCCCTCACACAGCCCTGGATGCTCACCATGCAGCAGCCCCAACCAGGGAAACACAGTCACCTCTAACACCCAGTCAAGACCAGAAGGCCAGGGGAGGCGTGCCCACACCAGTGGACCCAGGACACAAACAGGTGGAACACAGCAACAGAGGCCACAGTCTCCCACCCCCAACATGCAGGAAGATGAGGGCCCCAGTACTAGTGGCACGTCCAGACCTCCGCAGGGGACACAGGCACAAGGGGCCAGGGCAAGGTCAAGTGCCCCAGTGGGTCAGGGCGTAGGGCACCGGATAGATGCAGCAGCCCAGGACATCATTGCAGAGGTATTGGGGGCATACCAACATACCCAAGACAGGTTGGCACAGATTGTAACCACCCTGGAGCAAAGTCAGAGGATGCAGCTGGAACACCACCAACAGGCCATGGAGCAGTGGAAAGAACACAATGCCACAATGACCACCATTGCTGGAGCACTGCTGTAGTTGGTCAACAAACCCTTGGACAACCACACGGGACAAGAGGCCCCCACAACAGCCCTGGACAAACAGCAACAGTTGTCCCAAGCAGCTGAAACTGCACAGGAAAAACCCTAGCAGGAATCACAAGGGCTGACCATGTCACCCCAAGTAGCTTCACAGCAGGCACCCAAACGTAGCCTCAGGCCAAGATATGGCACTGGAAACCCAGCAAATAACAAGCCCCCTACCAACAATTGACACTGCTGCTACTGCCAAGCAACCAACCAACCCATTCACAAACTGCACTTAGCTGAGGGCTAAATGATGAACAGAACTACAAATAGGACCCACCTATGAAATCAAACAGGCCTGCCACCAAGTCGGTTTTGAGGACAGCCAACCATAAAGACTTCCATCACTGTACATAGCACATTTCACTGTATTCCACCAATAAACAACATATCTCACCTGTAACATTGTCCCCTGTCTTCAATGTTGAACAAAGTGGAGTAATTATGCAGAAGGCAGGGATAAACTTTATTGTCAAATAATTTTGCATGCTGGTGGTACAGTGTGTTTCAAAATAGTCAAGAAGGGAATGCTTATATTGTCTGTCTGTACCATGCTAAAGGGGTCCATGACTCGCATATCATGACCAATTCCCCTAGTTGACATGGCACACTTACAGTATCAGTCACTAACCACATATACAGGCTGAAGTCCCAGACATTTATTGGAAGTAGAGTTGTATCAGTTGGTCTCTGGAATTTGCATCTTCCCCTTCCTCATCCTCATCATCACTCTCCTCACCTCTCTGAGGTAACAGATCAGGACCTATAGCACCCTCCACCTCCAAAAGGGGTATTGAATGTCTCACTGCCACGTTGTGCAGCATGCAGCAGGCCACCACTATCCTACACACCTTTTCAGGCCCATAGGCCAGGGAACCCCCCAGAGATATGTAGGCATCGAAATCTAGCCTTCAGGAGACCTATAGTACGCTCTATCACCCTCCTAGTACGTCCATGGGCCTCATTGTATTTCCTCTCTGCATCCGTCCTGGGATTCCTCACTGGGGTCAGGAGCCAACGCAAGTTTGGATAGCCAGAATCACCTAGAGAAATTGTCAGTACAGAGTCGTCATTGGAATGTCCTTAGTCTGACAGGCTGTTTTTCAGCAATGTGTCAGTTAGTGACAGGGACACTTACCTATGATCCACCCTCTGTCCTCTTGGAGTTGTTCCATCTTTTGTGGCACACTACTGTTCCTCATAACAAATGAATCATGGACTGAACCAGGAAACATGGCATTCACATGGGATATGTACTGGTCTGCTGTACATACGAATTGGATATTCATGGAGTGAAAGTTCTTCCTGTTTCTGTACACCTGTTCACTCACTCTTGGGGTGATGATGTGTATGTGGGTTCCATCGATGGCACCAATAACATGGGGAATGTTTGCAAAGGCATAGAAGTCTGACTTGATAGCAGGGAGATCAGCACTTTGGGGGGACCGCACATAGGATTGCAGATGTTGTACAAATGCATTTAGAAATCTTGTAAGTACCTGGCTGAACATTGGCTGTGAGAAACCAGCACCCATGCCCACTGTCACTTGAAAAGAGCCTGTGGCCAGGAAATGGAGTGCGGAGAGCACCTGCACCTCAGTTGGAATCGCATGCTGATTACGATTACCGGGAGTCAGTGCAGGATCCAGTAATGCACATAGGTCCTGAATAGTTGCACGTGTGAGTCTGTCAGTGATAATGATCTGACGCTCCATCATGGTCCCCATATCCTCAAGTGGTCTGTACACAGAAGGTGCCCTTCCTCGCCACAAGGGTCTGTACCTGTGAGGGGTAAGAACAAGGAGTCATGTGCACACATACAGAGGCATATTTGCTAAACACATTCACTGCATTCTTCATAGTAGTGTCTGTACAATAACTGATACCTGACAGATGTACATTGTCATCACTAAGAGGGAACGGAGTAAATCATGTGTGATTATCTACTCTATGGATAGAGACATATGTGATTCATATGGCTAGTAGGCCCAGCATTGTGACTAAAATGAATTTCAAGATGCATAGTTGATGGCAAAATGTCTGCCCACTGTAGTTCTGCCCCTTTGTTGTGGAAGTGACCTAAGACCGCTAGCGGCTGACGACACAGCGTTCGGCGGTGTTTACCGCTGTTCGCACCCTCATTGGATAACATGGATGCCAATGGGGAATCTTGGCGTATCATGATCGCCGCCGGCGGTGACGGTGCATTCCGCCACGGTACGTACACGCGTTCGTCATCGTGAGCTCACTTGACTCCCTGATCTTGTGCGGACAAGTACTCCACTCTGTGTACTGCTGTGGCCTGCCTCTGGCTGTGGATGTTCCACGTGGTGCAGGGGAAAGGGCCCAGGCCATTACCCAGGAAGAACTGGAGAAACTGGTGGAAGGGGTCCTGCCCCTGTACAGCAGACTCTACAGCCAGCCAGAGGTACAGGTGAGTCCGGGTTTGGAGGGCACTGTATGTGTAATAGATGGAGTGGATTGCTCAGTTGTGCACTCCTGTGAGCCAGGATGGGGCTTGGTGCATGGAATGCTGTGTGCCTCTGTCCTGCATGTCTGGGAGTACTGTCTGTCCTATGTCTAACAATCAGCCAGCTATTGCCATCGTGCAGGTGCCTGACCTCTGTGTTTCTTCTCTGTGTCTCCCTAGTAGGTCAGCACCCACCAGAAGAGGGCACATTGGCATGCCATCGCCAAGGAGGTACGGACACTGGGGGTCTACAACTGGCGGAGCACCCACTGTCGGAAGAGGTGGGAGGATCTGGGGTGCTGGGCGTGGAAGATCAGTGAGGCCCAGCTGGGGAAGTCCTCCCAACATGGTAGGGGTGCCCGTCGGTCACTGACCCCCCTCATGGGAAGGATCCTGGTGGTGGCGTACCCAGACCTGGATGGGCGCTTGAAGGCTGCACAGCAGTCACAAGGGGGTGAGTACTTACAGCCCATACCTCAGCCTGGAAGGATGAGTGTGTGTGCAATAGGGCTCATGGGGCTTAGAGCAGGGTTTTTACTGGTGTCCAGCTACTTTGTGCTCTCCAAAGAGTGTAGTGGTGGCCCTGTCAGGTTTCACCTACCTCACCTTCAATGCAATTACAGGATATGGGTGTAGGTCAGTATACTGCTCTGTAGTCAGGGCCATGGTCATGGGCCTAGTGCACGGTGCTGTCTGTTGGGTGTATCTGCTGGGTAGGTGTATGTCTGGCCATTGTGTATCAGCATTCAGCTACTTACAAGTGTCTCTCCTGTTTTGTCTCCCCATCCATGTTCTCTTTTGTGTGTCTGGTACAGCATCAACATCAGGTGAGGGAGCTAAGGCATCGGCTAGTGGGGAGACAGCGGCCCACGGATCCTCGGAGGCAGAGACAATGGACGCCCAGGGGACCAGTGGGTGGGAGGACGAGGGGACTTCCACGGGGGTCACGGGGGAGGCTACTACCACCGGTGGTAGTGACCCTGAAACCTCCTCCGATAGGGGTTCTCCGGCGGTGCGGACACTAGTGGACAAATCACGACTGTGACATCTTCCTCCACCACCCATACCATCAGTGCCCTCCTTTTTGCTCCTCACTGAGTTGGCCGTGCTCACCCACCCAGAAAGGTGGGCGTCTCCTTCGCCCCAGGCACCTCCTCCCCTGCCCCAGTCAGCCCTGCTGCCCTCACAGAGGAGGCAATTGACCTCCTGAGAACCATCTCTGTAGGGCAGACAACCATTGTCAATGCCAGACTAATGCCTATCTGGATGGCATTCACGGTGCTGTGTCTGCCCTACAGAGATATTTTCAGGCTCTGGCCTCCTCTTGGACGGCAGCCAGTTTCCCTGGCCATTCCGTCCCCCCTCCAGCCACCTCTACCACTTCCAGCACCCCACTCCCTTCACCCGTCCAAGGCACACATTCAGACACGCAGTCAAGCACTTCTACATACAAAAAACACACTTCCAAACACAAGCACCACACCTCCCACCACAAGCATTCACACAGCCAACAGACACCTGCACACACAACAACGTCCACTTCCCCCAGTGTGCCGCCTCTTCCGCCTCCCTATCTGTCCCCTCCACATGCACACCCTCATGCACTGCACCGTCACTCACTGTTACAGCTCCTCTTCCTGCACTCACCACAATAGCAGACAGCCATACGTGCACACCATACACCACATCTGCACTCACCACCTCCACTGTAGTTGACACATGCAGCACACTCACCGACTTGCAGACACCCACCCAACATACATCCACACTAGCTGTCTGTCTCCCACTGTGTCCACCCCCCACCTCCCAAAACACTCAAACGCAGCAAGACACCCACCCATCAGACATCCACCACACCACAGCATACTGAGCAGTCACTGGCACCCACTACAGGCACACCTACACCCCATACATCAACTCCCTCTGCCTCCACTCTAACGCCCTCATCCACGCCCACCCCAATTGCTCCCAAGAAACTTTTCCTCTCCCGTGTAGACCTGTTCGAACCCACTGGCCCACCCCGTCTTGTCCTGAAACTTGCCCACCTCCTTGCCCTTTCCGCTCCTTCCACATCACAGCCCACCCCGGTCCAGCCTTCCCATTCCCGTGCCCCTTCTCCACTTAAGAAGAAGGCCCGCTCTGAGCCTAAGGCATCCAGCTGAGCCCGTGCCAAACAGCCCTCACCCCCTTCTAAGGAGAAGCCCACCCCCCTCCAACCTCCTCCCGCACGTCAAAGTCCTACCACTGTCGTAAATCCTCCCCCATCCCCCATTCCATGAGGCGCAGAATCCCCCTATGGTGCCCTGTTGAGTGGAGTACCCAGCCCTTGTGGGAGTCAGGTGTGGCCAGTTGTGGCCAAGGAAAATGGACTTTGTATGGACTGGCCATTGGCCCTGTTTTCATAATTTCACTCAGTGAGCTTACTAATAAAGTTTCGGTGTGGCCTGTGTTTGGGCTGCACACAGTTCCACCCTGGTGTTTGTTTAAATAATTTATGGCTGTGGTGCTCTTGTATGTCCTATGGGCAAGTTGCAGTGGCCTTCGGTCGGGTACGTCCCTCTTGGTGTGGGGTGTCTGACTATTGTTGCTTGGTAGGGATGGGGGGGGCTTTGTGGGGTGGGTGGTTTGGGTGGGTATGTAACTTTGCCCTTTCCTCCCTTGTTTTGTAGGTTGCGGTACTTCCCGCGTCGTATTCATCGGCGGTCTCAGTTGTGTAGATATATGGCAAGGAGTAAGGCTGGCATGATCTGCAGCTCTCTGTCCATGGCTGCCGCTGCACGTTTTGTTGAGGTCCGGTGAGTGTTTCCTTCTATTGTTTCATTTCCGCCTGGCTTTGTGTGGCGGTGGTTCCCGCCCCGGAACTGGCGGCGGAATGGTGGTTGATAATTTGATGGGCGGGTTGGGCCTTCCCGACGGCCTGTGGGCGGCCTCTGCCGTCGTCAGAGGGAATCCTTTCCTGGCGGTGGGTGGTGAACGGGATACGCGAGTTTCGTTTGGTTCATTATTTGGCGGTCCGGACCGCTCCTCTGTCGACGGATTCTGCCGCCACCGACGGTGGTGCGGAACGGACCGCCATGTTCATAATGAAGGCCTATATACTTACTGTTTTACCCTTGTTTCTTTTTCTTTTCCCAGCATGCTTTCCTTTTTTCCCTGCATGCACTGGTTCCCTATTCACTATGGCGTTTTTTCTATAGCATTCTAACACTGGATCCCAATTCAAGATGGCACCTTTTACTTCATGTTGGTTACTTCCTGTTCCTGGGGTATATAAGGTGTATGATTCTTTTTCTCTTTGCGCTGCAACACTTCCTGTTTGGTGGTGGTCTTCGCTCCTGTTCCTCTACATCAGATGTTGAAACTCTGATTTTGTTCCAGCTTTTTCCTGGTCATCTTTTCCTTTTGTTTTGATTTTCTTTTACTTTTGTTTTTGTTTCAGGAGTTCCCTCTTGTTGAGGTTTTTTCCCCTTTGTTTTTTTTTTCCCTCGGGGACTCCTTCTGGAGGGCATGGACTGCCTTTGGCGTTCCCTCCGTCAGCAGCACCATGGCTACCAGAAAGGGTCACCCCTGTTTGGGCCAAGGCAGAACTTACAAGAACAAGAATTCCGCCACACTTCCTGTGGGTCACAGACACAGACTGCGAGTAGGTCGTGACAGATTGCAGCGCCTAACAAACCAGACCTCGTCAATCGGAATGGAAGATACTATAACGGCGGCTGCAGATCCTGATCAGTCCCTACTCGTAACTATTAAGCAACAGGCCCAAGAACTGCAACAATTGAGAAATTAAAATGTGGCTTTACGACAAGCCTTGGCCTCCCGAAGTACTGATGTTCCTACTGTCTCTACCACTACTCCTCGGTTTTCAGGTGACCCACATAAGCTGCGGGAATTTCTGGATGCTCTGACTGTCTACTTTGCCTTTAGACCCACACAATTTTCACAAGATAAGACGAGAGTGGGTTATCTCATCAGTGCATTATTAGGCCCTGCCTTGGCCTGGGCGACCTCAATAGTAGCCTCCAACGACCCGGTGTTGTCTGATTATTCCGCCTTCGTAAACAGATTTAAGCAAATGTTTGAATGCCCGGGATTAGAAGCATATTCATGTGATATTCAACAAGGTACTCAAGATGTTCTACAATACATCACACGCTTCAGACAGTCAGCGGCTGAGACCACTTGGGTTGAGCTTACTCTGGTAACTCTGTTTCGTAGAGGGTTGCGAGAAGAAATCAAGGACGAATTAGTACACTCTGGCAGAGTATAAGATCTTCGAGGCCTGATGGATTTAGCCCTCTCTATTGAATATCGTCTCCAAGAACGTCGTTTGGAGAAAAGAAAGAGTCGAGGACCTTCCCAGCAAAGTACCTCACATGCTTTTGTACATCGTCCTGAAGAACCTCGACCCATATCCAGAGAGCCTGAAGCAGAACCTATGCAGGTAGACACTGCTCGAGGCCCACTTTCTAACAGCGAACATGAAGAAAGATGACGAAGAGGACTGTGCCTTTATTGTGGAGCTGCTCGTCATTTACTTCGTACCTGTCCAATTCGTCCTATGAAATCTTCGGGAAACGCTGCTTCCCGTCCTCTGTGAGAAGGGAGGGGACAGGATCATCTGCTATACCTTCCATCAGTTCTTCCAAAGAAAATGCCACTATCTTATTTATGTTACCTGTTACCCTGCAATTACCTGATGGTCGAGAAGAAAGAACCCTGGCATTATTAGATTGTGGAGCTAGTGGCATATATATGGACATGACTTGGGCTAAAACACTACAAATTCCAACGCTGCCTAAAGAAGTTCCTGAACAAGTACATACTGTTGATGGCTCTTTATTATCCTCCGGTCCTGTAATATCAACCACCACGAGTTTAGGTTTACAGTTTAGGAAACATCAAGAAAGTATCGCCTTTGATTTAATCTCCTCTCCCAATCATTCCATAATCTTAGGAATTCCATGGTTCATAAGACACAATCCGTATGTTAACTGGGAAACCAGAACCATCTCTTTGTCTTCTCAGTTCTGTCACAATCATTGTTATGCTTCAGATACGTATTGGTCTCCCAAAAAGATTGTAACCTCGGAACCTAGTTTAGGGCTTTCCATAAATGCAGTCCAAGAGATACCAAGCCAATATTTGGAATTCCAAGACGTATTTCAAAAACCATCTCAACCCATATTTCCTCCACATAGAGACTATGATTGTGCCATCTCTCTGTAACCCAGAGCAATTGTTCCTTTTGGGAGAATGTATTCCCTCACAGAACCAGAAAGAAAGGTTCTCAACGATTATCTACAAAAAAATCTTCACAGTGGTCTTATCACTCCATCTTCTTCTTCTGCAGGAGCTCCCCTTTTCTTTGTACCTAAGAAGACAAAAGATCTTCGCCCCTGCATAGACTTCCGTGGATTGAATAAAGTCACCGTAAAGGATTGTTACCCCCTACCTCTAATCAAAGACATCCTGGAAGCTGTGGGAGGGGCACAAAAGTTTACAAAGTTAGACCTTCGCGGAGCGTATCATCTCTTGCGTATTAAGGAGGGTGATGAGTGGAAGACTGCCTTTCGGACTCCTTTTGGACATTATGAATATAAGGTCATGCCTTTCGGCTTAACAAACGCCCCCCTCAGTGTTTCAAAGATTCATGGATTTCATCTTCTCCGATTTGTTGAACCACACGGTAGTGATCTATCTGGACGATATTCTCATATATTCCAGACACCGTGAACTTCATTCTACACAAAGAAACAAGTCCTAAAGATACTCCGGCAGCATCAACTTTATTGTAAACCAGAGAAGTGTGAGTTTGATAAAACTGAAGTCAAGTATTTGGGTTACCATATCAGTCCTATAGGTATCTCTATGGATCCGGAAAAGGTGCAAGCCATTCTAGATTGGCCACCCCCTTCATCAATCAAGGAAACTCAATGTTTCTTAGGGCTGGCCAATTTCTACCATCAGTTTATCCTGGATTTTGCGAAACAAACCAGTCAAATTTCACAAACTCTTAAAAAAGAGAATCCCCAAAATGGGTTCATCTGGACAGACACAGCAGAGGAAGCCTTTCAAAACCTAAAACTGGCCTTCACCCAAGCACCCATACTGAGACATCCAGACACCAATAAACAATTTATTGTTGTAACGGACGCTTCTGAAAGAGCTATTGTGGCAGTGTTATTACAACAACAAGACGATGATGGTTTAGAACATTCCATCTTTTACCTATCCCATGTACTCTCTGATTCCAAACAACACTATTCAGTACTGGAAAGGGAATTATTGGCTCTAAAGACTGCATGCCAAGAGTGGAGGCAATTTCTCATGGGTTCTAAGGAACCTTTTGAACTAAGAACAGATGATCGAAATCTGCAATGCCTATGCAATTTTCAGTGCCGAAACAGTCATCAGGCTCGTTGGGCCTTTTTCTTTAGTCAGTACGATTTTTATATTACTTATATCCCAGGATCTCAAAACATTCTGGCCGACGCCCTATCTCGCCGTTATCCAGATAGTTTTCATACCCAGTCACCACATCTACTTGAACCAGTCAAGATCATAGATGTAGTTCAGTCATTCCTAGAGGAAGTATAATCTGAATATTCAACCCTTCCAGAACAAGAGCTGAAGGATCTGCGTTCCAAGATACGTAAACATAGAGGATACTACTGTCACAAAGACACCTTATTTCTCCCTTCTAAGAAAGTGCAGGAAAAGGCCTTTCAAATGTGCCATGATTCCCCAGTAGCTGGCCATCGAGGTATTAAAGCCACACTAGAATTATTTATTTGTTCCTTCGGGTGGCCTACGTTGAAACAAGACTCTGAAAGATATGTGAAATCTTGCCCCATTTGTGCTCAAAGTAAGGTACCCTGTACAAGGCTGGCAGGACTACTTCAACCATTACCAGTTCCACCAACTCCTTGGCACACAATATCAACTGACTTTATCTGTTCATTACCTCCATCAGCTGGAATCCGGGTTATAATGGTAACAGTAGATTCCTTTACTAAGATGGCCCATTTCACCACCTTAAAGAAATTACCCACCTCACAAAAATTAAGTCAAATATTCATTCAACACAAAGTATTGTGTCAGACAGGGGACTTCAGTACATTTCACGGTTCAGGAGACACTTCTGTAAGATCTTGAATATCAATGTGGCGTTATCATCGGGATTTCATCCTCAAACCAATGAGCAAACCGAACGTCTCAACCAGGGACTTGAGCAATATCTGCGTTGTTTCTGTAACTCCACTCAGAGTAACTGGAGCACTTATCTTCCACTTGCAGAGTTTTCATACAATAATACCGTCCATAGTGCCTCCAAGGTCACTCCTTTTTTCTGTTCATACGGATTCCATCCAACCTCTTTTCCTACTACTCCTAAGACGTCCTCTACTCTTCCCGCTATCACCTCTCTTTCCAAACGATTAGAAGGGATTCAAAGACTGATTTGAGCTAATTTATTAGGCACTAAAAGGTATATGAAAAGACTGGCTGATACGAAACGCAGTGAGGCTCCAGTATATCATATCCAAGATAAAGTCTGGTTATCTTCAGAATTTTTGCCCCTATGTCTCTCCCAAAACAAGTTCAAACCTCGGTACTATGGACCATTTTGTATTCTACAGAAAATCAATCCTGTCACTTTCCGTCTCTGTTTACCTCGAACTTGGAAAATCCATCCAGTCTTTCATGTCTTCCAATTGAAACCCTATGTACCTTATCCTTTTTCTCGACATTATACTTCTCCTCCCCCTTTGTTAGTGGATGGTGAACCTGAATATGAAGTACAGGACATATGTGACTCTCGTATATTCCGGAACCGTCTTCAGTATCTGATTCACTGGAAGGGCTATCCTCTTAGTGAATGTTCTTGGGAATATACCTCTTCTGTTTATGCCCCTCTTCTGATTTGTCATTTTTTCCAGTTGTTTCTGCACTAACCAGGGGCTCCGGGGGGAACCTAGTGTCGCGCGGTGTGCCGCTCCGGCCTCGGGACACGGCGTGCAGCAGCAGGACGCGCCACACCCGAGCCTTTCTTACATTTGCAGAGGCCCCAAATTGGGCATGAGGTCTTGTTTTTTCTTTAGTGCGGCGCTTCCCCAGTAGATCCTGCTCTCCCCATTCACCTCTTTTTATTCTTCTCTTCTTTTCTGTCACTCTTGTTTCTGCTCATTATATACTTACTGTTTTACCTATGTTTCTTTTTTTTTTCCCAGCATGCTTTCCTTTTTTCCCTGCATGCACTGGTTCCCTATTCACTATGGTGCTTTTTCTATAGCATTCTAACACTGGATCCCAATTCAAGATGGCACCTTTTACTTCCTGTCGGTTACTTCCTGTTCCTTGGGTATATAAGGTGTGTGATTCTTTTTCTCTTTGCACTGCAACACTTCCTGTTTGGTGGTGGTCTTCGCTCCTGTTCCTCTGCATCAGATATTGAAACTCTGATTTTGTTCCAGCTTTTTACTGGTCATCTTTTCCTTTAGTTTTGACTTTCTTTTACTTTTGTTTTTGTTTCAGGAGTTCCCTCTTGTTGAGGTTTTTTCCCCTTTGGGTTTTTTTTCCCTCGGGGACTCCTTCTGGAGGGCACGGACTGCCTTTGGCGTTCCCTCCATCAGCAGCACTGTGGCTACCAGAAAGGGTTGCCCCTATTTGGGCCAAGGCAGAACTTATAAGAACAAGAAGTCCGTCACACTTCCTGTGGGTCAACACAGACTGCAAGTGGGTCATAACAGTATTTTACCTATAGTTGGCTAGGTAGGCTATTTTCCCTTTTTTATATATAGGAACATTTTCTGCCCCTTTCCATATACAACAGATGTCTGCTCTATTGCCAACAGCATTTGTCAAAATGTTAATATATGGAACCCCAATACGGGGTTTGGACAAATATAGATCATCAGAGATTATGTCTAGACCAGGATTGTCTAAGTAGTTCTTACACTTCCCTTTTTTCATTTATGGTGAACCCCAAAGGCTCAATCTTGGAATGCAATGTTATAAAATGAAGGCAATGTCCTACCTCAGTACTTATGTCATTCTGTCCCTTATTCACAGAATACAACTCCATAAAATGACTCTCCCATGCTCAGTGACTAACAAAAATTTCCATAAGTGTATTTGATTTTAAAGTCCCATGGTCATCTATATGCCAGAAGACTTGCATATCATGCCTCGTAAGAGCTTTTTGCATGTCCAACCAATTTTCATTTCATTTTCACAAGCTTTCTTACAAATACATGCTAACATAAAGTATGTTTTTCTAGCCTCAGATATTAGAATCTTATTTTGAGATTTTATTTCTTGGGCCAATTGCATCATTGCCTTTCTACTTGCTTGGGTATACCATAAAGTTGGGTTATCTTTTGTGTGCAGATTTATATAACGCTTTCTAAAGTGCTTCTTGAGGGCTCCAAACAATTCTCTGTGGGCCAATAATATGGGGATATTTTCTATACGTGCATTCTTGAAATGCTCTGACACTGTTTGAACTTTGGTATACATTCTTTGTAATATTTAAGAGTTGTTCTCAATTTTTGACCATCCAATAATTTTGAACATCTCCTGTTACCGTCATATCTATCGTCAGAGCCCATAAACAGAGATCAAGCATTATGTAATCAACTTTGTGCTCTATCCTTGTTTAAATGTATAGTTGCTTTGTCTGTCAGAGGGTGCATGCTCTTTGCATGCTCTTAATCCTCCACTTACTATCAGAGAGAGTAGTTGTTCTGCTACCACGAGCAAAGATTTTTTTGGCTTTAACTCCAATTGCAGCATTCTCTATTCATCAGCTTCCTCCTCTGTGACATCCATCAAGTTTTCGAGGGGTTCATAGGTTGTGTTAGAGTCACCCATTACAATTCCGGGACAGCTAATGTTAATTTCATTTAATACTGCATTGAGTGATTGAAGTATGATTGATTCAGATTTGTTATCTGCCCCACAATTGTATACATTAATAATACACACCTGCTCAATTCTTGCACCTGGAGCCATTTTAGGATCAAGCACATAATGTCTGCGTTATCTGTTTTAAGTTTTTTTATTTCACATTTTAGACATGTTTTGACGCTGTTGGGATGGAAAAGTCCTCTGCAAAGGAACGTGCACCCATGACCCTAGTGCCTCAACTGTACTGATGTCTGAATCTCTAATGCTGATTTTGGTTGTCATAGGTAAATGCAGATCATGCATGTGTGCCATGACATAGGCCTGCCTCATGGATTGTGGCTTTGTTGGACCAGAGGGCCTCCCAAAGCGCTACCCTCATAGTGTTGAATGGCTACTGCCTTTCCTGGGAGCTAAGCAGTACAAGCACTGTGGTGGCAGCCTACCATATAGTATCAGTAGGCATGAACAGCTTTTTCTTTACCAGTGTCACTGAAGGGACACCTACAGGCTCACTCATTTAAAGTTCCACTGCAGTGGGTTTAACTCATCCTTGGCCTACATCAGTTTGGCCTGCCGTTCTGTGCAGTGCATGTTTGATGTAAATTTGTGGCATGTCCTCCTGCCAGCACCCCCGGCAACAGGTCTCCTGACCAGTTGGCCCAGAGTGCGCCCTCCATGCACCGCTCTCTTGCTGCCTTTGCCACTTGTTGTCCTCTGTTTTGCCTTCTGTCTCTTCTGCTCCTTTCGTCTCTTATTGCTCTCTGTTTTGCCTTTTTCTGCTCATTTTGTCTTTTCTATCTCCTGCTCGTTTTGTCTCTTACTGCCCTCTGTTTTGTCCTTTGTCTCCTATGCTTAATTTTGTTCTATTGCTGCTTTGCATCCCCTTCACTTCCCACCATTTCCTTCCTCCTGCCACCCATCACTTCCCCTTCCCTCCAGGACCAACTTACTGGAGGCCGCAGTGCGGCCCCATTGAGCAGGGCCTCTTGCCAGCTCTCACTGTGACAGGTCACCTGACCAGTTTGCCTGCAGTCCGCTCTTGTTGCTCTCTGTTTTGCCTTCTGTCTCTTCTGCTTGTTTTGTCTCTTATTATGGTCTATTTGCCTTTTTTTCCTCGTTTGCCTCTCCTTCTAGTTTTGTCTCTTACTGTCCTTCTTTTTGCCTCTTCCTCCTAGTTTTGTCTCTTAGTGCCCTCGATCTTACCGTTTTCTGCTCGTTTTTTTCTGTTAGTGTCCTCTGTTTTGCCTTCTGTCTCCCCTGCTCAATTTTGCTCTTTTGCTGCTTCAGCTTCCTGTTCCTGTTATTTATGTTAGTCTGTCTGCTTTTAAGAATGGATTTTACATGTTTTATCAGTTTGTTTTGATTCCAGGAAAGTAAGGAACATGTTACTCGTTTAGCTTAGCCTTTGCACAACATATATAATCAGTACTTTCTGTCCAAGGTTATGGAAAGCGGTAGACTATGTGCTAGCTGGTGTTGTTCATACAGAAGATAGATTTTATTCCCAGACACAGCATTACATCAGAACTGTATCCCCAACATGATATGGTATACTATATAAATCATGCACTGACAATCCGGCCACGATAATCCTGGGACACTTGCAGTGTGACACACAGTTCAGCTGGCACTGATTTGCCAGTTTTCTGAGAGGATTGCCATCTACACAACAGGATAATTCTGGATTACTTCACCCAAATATGGGGTTGGGGCTAATCCCTTAGATTGGGCCAGCCAGAGTGTTACAACCACTATGCTCTCAGATATAGACATAGGGTTAGGAAGAAACCGCTAGAACAGCTACAATCACATACATTAAGGTTGGATTGTTTATCTTCATTACCCTGATTGTAATGCTGATTACCTTGCTTTGTTTCATCTGCCTATTTTAGCAACTCGCTCTTTTTATGCTAGATTGCAATTGTTTCAATAAATGTACTGAAAACGTATCTACCATCTTTGTGTCTCCCTTGGATGTGTGAATAACTGAGCAAAAGGGGGATGATCTGTTACCATGACTTTCCTGGGGAGAAAATGTCATGTTCAGGTTGCCATAGTCAGCTTTTACCCTGGTTCGATTAGAGGTTGATTGAGGCACTGTTAGCTAGCCAAGAGTTAGGCTGAAAGCTACTGAGTGTGTGAGATGCACTCAGTCTCCCACACTCTTCAGTGCTGCTATTCAATTGTACAGACCTATTATCAAAGTAGGAACCGCATAACAGGTCGGGCCCAAGTACATCAGGAGTAAAAGACCCAGATCCCCAAGGTTGGGCCTAGTAAGCCATGCTTGCCCTATGACTCTCCAAATGGTGTTCTGATTCACCCAAATACGTAACCATCCTGATGCTCTCCCACATGTTGATGGTTTCACAAGTATATAGAAAAGTTAGGTATCCTGATATAATATAGCTCTCTAGCTCATGTAACCTTTAATTCACAAATATGGTATCTGTCTAGAAAAAAAACAACTTGGGTCAATTAATTTCACCTTTAACCCTGCTATGTTTCCTGATACCAACCTTAGTTGGGATTTAGTGATAACAGGGCATTCCCCCACCATGAAATTGGCACAAAACTCATTGACAAATATCACCTCTGGATCTTTTTCTGTTTAGCAGCTGCCAGTCTTTGCTCCTTCCCTACAATAACTTCCACTCTGCTAAAGTGTTTGGTTACATTACCTAGTATATGCTGTTTCCCAGTCAGTCTAATTCATAGAGGTCTGACATGAATTTGTGTTTGTCATACAATCTATGTAGACTTTCACATTTTGGCTTCCCTGGGACACCACTGGATGGTGTAACTAACAGTTTAAAGAACAAGTTACTTACCTTCAGTAACTCTTTTTCTGGTGGATACCGTATCTCCCTGTGGATTCCTCACCTTTTGAATATCCCAATGCACAGCATTCAATAACAGAAACATTTCCATAGCTCTCCACATCAACGAGGACGTCACAATGGATCAGCTCAGCATGGAACTCCATCTGATGACACCAGAGCCATAAGAAGTCCTTGCTGGCATGCTGATGTCAGTTTCACCCACTTTGTGTACCTGCTTTCAAGGCGAATGGGTGAACACCGGCACAACAAGTACAAAAACATGTTTCCAACTTAATTAGAACATTACATACATATATACATCACAATGTATTTGTCTTATCAAACCCATACATTATATACAGACTTCTTGGTATATTCAGACAGGCAACAGGGAGGTGGGTGGGTCAGTGAGGAATCCACAGGTAGAGACTGCCTCCACCAGAAAAAGCATTACCAAAGCTATGTAACTTGTTCTCCTGATGGCTACATTTACCTGTGGATTCCTCACATTTTAAATAGAATCCCAACGCGTCCCGCACTCTGAGTTGGGTGCCTGTCTGGCTATACCAAGAAATCCTGTAACAGAACAGGCAAAGTAACCGTCCTGACTCAATTCTGCCTCCAAACAGTGATGCTTTGCAAAAGTGTGGAAGTAAGCCCCAATCGCCGCCTTGCAAATATCATCAACAAGGACACCCCTAGCTAAGGCGGATGTAGCAGACTTATCTCAGGTATAATGAGATCTTATACCCTCAGGAGGTTCTTTCTTCACCAAAGAATAACAAATTTTGGTGCAAAGGATGACCCACCTTGACAATGTTCTTTTGTGGACAGCATTGCTCTTCATTTTGCTGACGTAACCAACGAACAGCTGATCGTCCACCCTAAAGTCGCTCGTATTGTCCATGTAGAAGCTCAATGCTCTCTTTGGATCTAGACGATGCAGCATTTCCTCCTAACTAGAGGGACAGGGAGGAGGTTAAAAAGTTGGGAGGGTGATGCACTGCCCTAATGCAAAGAAGTTTCCTGCACTACCTTTGGCAGGAAAGCTGCCCTGGTTCTCAAAACCAACTTGTTGTCACGAAAAATCATAAACGGGGGTTTCACACTCAGAACTTGCAGCTCGTTAACACATCTAACCAACGTGATGGGGACTAGAAATACAGTTTTTAATGTAAGGAACCTCAATGGGCAATTATGTAAAGGCTCAAATGAGGTACCCATTAGGTACGTTAAATCCCACTGAGGCATGATGAATGGAATGAGAGAATACATATTAGTCAAAACTTTTCAGGAACTGTAAAACAATAGGGGACATAAATAGGGAAGGTTGGGGATTGGATTTCCTGCTGAAGTAAAAGTAGATGTTCTTGTGAACAACAACTGTGTTGTGGCAGAAAGGGAGGGGGGAACTCTTGGAAGGGTAGGGGATATCTATTTTTGACAATGCTGAACACCCAGTTGTTCAACGTTATGGACTTCCACTGACGTCGAAAATGAATTAGCCGTCTTCCCACAGGCAAAACATGTTCCACAATGGCAGAACTATCTCTGCTTTATTGGCCAGGGAGGTAGAGGAGGAGGAAGAGGAAGGCTGATGGGGTGCACCTTGCTCTGCCATGTCCTATATAGAGGATTGGCTGTCTGCTGCTGCTGCCTCCCTCAAAAGGAGTAAGATCGTCCAACCCCCCAGAATCTACGCAGCAGTCTGCAGGCTGAAGAGAAAGCCCAAAGGCTCATTGACTGAGCAGTACCTTTGCTCTCCTGAAACGATTCTAGGGCCGAATCCACCTTTGCCCCAAACAGTTTGGAACCACCAAAAGGTAAACCTATCAGGGTATTCTGCACATCGGTGGAAAAACCAGAACCTCTCAACCAGGCATGTCTTCTTGTGACGACTGATGTACCCATCACCCTGGCTGGAGAGTCCGCCATATCCAGGCCCAACTGTATGACCTGCTTTGCAGCAGCCTGGCTCTTATTTAATAGTTCCGAAAAATCCCCTTGCAAATCCTCCGACAGCTTAGGAAGAACCGATCTGGCTGAGTCCATAAAGGCATGTCTGTAACGCCACAGCAAATATGTGACATTCACTGATTTTCATGCCATACTTTCAGATGAAAACACCTTTTTGGCAGACTGTTCCATTTTTTTCAACTCTCTTTCAGCCGGGACCGATGGAAAGGATCAAGGTGCAGACTTCGAAGAGCAGGAAGCCTGCACCACTAAACTCTCCAGTTCGGATGACAACTCAAGAACTCAGGATCACCTGGTGCAGTCTTATATCTCCTAGTGATTGCTCTTGACACCGCTGGAGTTGACATAGGCTTCTGCCAAACTTCCAGTGCTGGTTCTGTCAAAGCCTTGTTAAATGTAGTAAGGACTCTGAGGATGAAACTGAAGAGTAAAGGACCTCCGTCAATAAATTGTATCTCATCTCAGTTGCTGGAAGAGACAAGTCCAACATGTCAGCCGCTTTCCAAATGACTGTGTGGAACAAAGTCACTTCAGGTGGCGGCAACCCCTGTGGGGACAGTAACTCCCACTCTGGGAAAGTGCCTAAACCACTAGCCACCTCTCTTCCCTCAAAGTCTTGACTTGGGGAAATAATCTCCCCTTCTTTGAGGTCTGGATCCCAGAGGCCATATATTGTTCTTCCTCCAGCCACCTCAGAGCTTCTCTTCTGGACCCAAGTCTTGACTCCAGCAACGGCACCGGCAACATTGGGCCTGGCGCCGGTGACGTGGGCACTGGATATGCAGAACGAACTCTGGCTGAAGTTGAGTGATGTGACATTGGCTGAGACCTCTCCAACGTGGGTGCGAGCGCCACTGGCAGTGATGATTCCTGCCGAGTGTCAGTCGGCGAAGGAGTCATCCTCTGCAGTGCCGGTGAAGGCCAGGGCAACTGGGCCATCGGTAAGAAGGGTAGGACTGGAGCCTGCTGGTACAGCACTGGGAATCCACTGAAAGAAAAGGACATTGAAAACCTGTAGCCAGCCGATCCTGCTGAATATGCCAAACATGGCATTCAAAAACTGTGATGGTTCTGCTCCAGGAGCTGGAAAGGCCAGAAATTCTCACTCATGCTGTTGAGTCTGAGAAGGGCCTGACGTCGGAGTACCACTTCTGGCTCCGGATCCTGGGGAGTCACCGGGGAAAACTACTGCACTGGCGTCACTGGCGATGCCGGAATCTTCACCGACTATGGTGTTGGAGAACCTTCGGCTGACTTTGGAGAATGCGTAAGTGGAGGAGGAGTCGCATCTTTTGAGGACTGGCATCAAGGGTTATGGCATCGTCTTTTTATGTTCCTTCCGGGGTGACCGCGATGAGCGACGAGATGGTAAATCTGAATGAGGCCGGGTCAATCTGCGACCCCGTTTTTCCATCTTCTTTGCCTTCACCAAGAAAAGCTTTGCTTCTCTCTCTCTTTTAAGGCCTTGAGATTCATGCTCTGACACGACAGACACCCCCCGACGTCATGGTCAGAGGTCAGGCACCAAAGACAGTCCACATGCGGGTCAGTCACAGACATCTAAACCCTGCATTCTCTGAATGTCTTAAAGCCTGATTTCTTTGGAGGAGACACTGTCATTAACAGGACAAAAATTGGTCATTCCCTTCGATACAGAGTATCACCAACGGAGAGTTAAGAAAACTGTTATGTGTCAAAGGTGTGGAAAAAAGGGGGCTGAAGTCAACACGCTGGCAAGGAATTTTTATGGCTTCAGTGACATCAGACGGAGTCATGTGCAGAGCGAATCCAATGTAGCGTCGATGTGGAGAGCTACGGAAAGGTTTCCGTCATCGAAAGCTGCGCATTGTTGTCAAATGCTGTGCATTCAGATATTTAGCAGGTGAGGAATCCATAGGTAGATGTATCGATTAGAATGGCAATTTATATTTAAAAAGGATGCATGATCTATTAAATAGTTGAGTTCAATGATCTAATGCAAATAATTCATCTACCATGATTGTACAATTTAACACAATTTGAATATGATCCTTTAGTTCTAATTGAGAGGTACACCTCATAACTGAAATTATATCATCATAATTAATTGACCTGCATTGTTGAACCGTTGCTAGTAGAAAGGGGATGTTTTTTTTTTAAGGAACTACTTATTTTCCTGCATGTCAGGATCCAACTTGAGAATGTTCATCATGTATGTAGACCTGTTGTTTTCCTCAATATGACTTTTCACTAAATGGTTAGGTTGCTGGTGTGTAATGCATGCTTGTACTACCCCACCTCTGTTTTTTGCCTAAATGGGTGTGGGGTGGTTCTGGGTTTACTAGTCCATGCCACTTACATGTTCGCCCCTTTGCACTATGGCGCATCTTTGTACATCTTTGAGTTTTTTCTATATGACTGAGTTGTTCTGTCCTCCTCTGGTTGCTGTGTGTGCAGCAACTGTAGGTGTTGAATTTGTTTGTCCGCTGCCTGTATTTGACCTTTACTTTGCGGAACACAGTGTTTTAACATCTTGGCACCCAGTAACTCAATGCTAAGTGCTATAACTAAGCCCCTTGGCTCTGCAATCTCATCCTCTACTGCACCAAATTTCTAGTCCAACTCTATCCCTCCTATCTGTGTCTATATAGGTTTCTCATTGGTTTCAGTGGAGTCAGTCTCTCATTCCTAAACGTCCTCATTGGCTAGTAGCTGACACCGATTTCTACAAATTATATCTGGGACCTGATGAGCTTATTGGACATCATCCTTTAAATGTTCTCATCTGCATTAGGGTCAGTATTTTTTGTAGAGTCATTTTAGTCTTATGGCCCTTCATTTCAGGCCGAAATTAGCTTTTTGTAAGTAGTTGCTTTATGGTCTCGGTGTTCTTTACCAAGACAGATTGCCTGCCCTGAGTGTGGATCAGCCCATCTATTGTGAAGTACAAATTTCTACTGCATGGCATGCCCTCTTTTTCGTGTTATCTGCCCCTGCTTACTGTCTACCACCTTGCATTTCACCATTTAGCTTTCCTTATGCCAATCCCTAATTGAGCGATCATTTTACTTAACAAGTAACTTAAAACTTGTCTATGATGATTTACACATATATAATTAATAAATAGTACACTGGGACTGATATGTAATGTGATTTTGCAGCCCAGAGTGTCCTTTTCTAATATACCATCCCTGTTTTGCGAGCTGGCATGCAAATACCGACTTGCAAGATAGGGATTGCAACTCGCAATTAGGAAGGGGCGCTTCAAGGGTGTCACTTCCTAATTGCGAGTCGCAGATGCATGTACGATTGTTTTGTGACCCAAATTGCAGTCGCAAAACAATCACAATTACCACCATCTTCAAATTGGTGGTAACCCATTTGTGGATGGGATGGGATCCCAACAGGACACCTTCCCCTTTGTGAATGGAAAAGAAAATATTTTTTCAGAGCAGGTAGTGGTCCCAAGGACCACTGCTTACTCTGAAAAAATGAAAAGAAAACTTTTCTGTTTTCTGTTTGAAATGCATCCCATTTCCCTTTAAAAAAAATAAAACTGCTTTATTTAAAAAGCAGTCACAGACATGGTGGTCTGCTATCCCCAGCAGGCCACCATTCCCAGGAGTGTGGCATTTCCCAATGGCGTCACACATTGTGACCTACCTGATGTATATTGGTGAGGCAGGTCATTTGTGACCCTATTGGGAATTTAAAACAGTGTTGTTGAATCGCAAATTGTGAGTCACAAAACATACAGTCGTACATCTGGCCCACTGTCCTTGTCACTTTTCAAAAGTTAATCTGTAATACTTAGCCATTTTTGTGAATTAGTCAAATTATACCTTCTAGCAACAATAAAATCTTTCAGTGTAGGGCCAAGAGAGAGGCTGCCTTGTCTCTTCCCGGTGATGTGGGGTGATAACAGATGAAGAAGAGTCCGCCTTTGTGCTGGGCGTGGTCCGCCCATGTCCTGTGTCAGGGCATTGCTCAACAATGTTACTCCTCCTTCGTCTTCTGATAAGGCTGCACTGTCTTCTGGGACCTGGAGTTCCTCGAGTGCTGGTTATCGCCCAGTGCAGCTGGAGGGCTGAACGCACTTTATAGCACAGGTCTGGTCAACAATGACCGTCCTTCTCTGCCCTCTCCCAAGGCTGTGCTGTCTTCTGGGAGCTAGAGTCCCTAAAGTGTTGGATAGCATCCCCTGACAGCGTGAAAGCAGGTTCTCTGCGGATGTACCAAAGCAACATGCCATCCATCCTCCTGTGCTAACACAGTCAGATACACTCGTCTGCTTTGAAACACAGTAACAGGGCGAGGCAGAAGCACTTTACTTAACTGCACCACCTGTGTTCTGCACAGAAATCTTTAGCTTTGCAATGCAGTGCTCTTCATGCAACATTCTTTCAATTCCATAATTTTTAATCAAACACAGTACGTCTTTAAAAAGGGAAACAAAGTCATCCACAAGGACATTCAAACTCTTAACCAATTGGCATAAACATTACAATTGTTGCACGAACTAGCTGAAATTTACCACCACTAAATTTGGTGTATGAAAGTAATAATAAAAACGTTTTTAAAAAGTTACATGTAGAAATGCTTTTAGACAGTTATGACCAGGGAACACTCATTTGCTACCTCAACGATCTAAAGCAAATTGGATCTACTATCCCCCACCGCTCGAATACTGTGAACTAAGGTCACCTATTCTCTAATATTGCATTTGGCAATTGTTTGAAGGCTCCCTATCGCACAGTTAGCTAATGGGACTTACAAAGATGAGGAAGCCAACCATGGGAAGTAGCTGCCCTCCCCTCAGCCAGCAATTACACATTACCATATTAGAGGGAGTACTACTTGGGCTAAAACGAACGCTATGTAGACAATGTGTGTCCCCACACATTATCACATACACAGCATACAATACAGGAGATCATCACCACTGATCACACTACATATCTCAAAAAAGGAACAAAGAAAAAGTTTATAACATTCACTGTGTGAAGTGCAATACTATGTTATTATTCCCCACCACACCATTCATCTTTAGCAAACAAAACACCTAAATGTATATATGTATTGCTTGTTTCCATATAAGCTACACGAAACAACATAGCACAGACATGACAGAGGTATTAAAAATCCACATTTTCCCATAGCATGGAAAACATGTCAGGCGAAGTCTTAATCACCTCTCACTCGCAGGCTTCTATCCTGTCAGGATGTGCTTCAAAGCTAGCGCTCTGGGCACCCCCGCTGGGATAAGCCCAAGACCCTGTGTCAGCACATACAAAAGCTCCGCCCCCACATTGTCCCTAGTCTACTTGTCACTTTGGCAGTGGTCTGGCCAACAATCATGTATTCGAATGCCGCCCCCTCTGGCAGCCAGGAAAGCTGCGGTGTTTACAGCAATAGAGACATTGTGCCAGGGCTGTTGGGGGCGTCTCCAGGGAGAGAAGCCTTCTTGGACTGGGGAAGTTCCCATTCATTTGATAGCAGTATCAATTATTCAACGAGCACACTAACATGGTCCCCCAGACTTATTTTTTAAAATAGGGAAACGATCAGTACTTACTCTTCCAGATCATGAAAGGTTGAAACAGTATAAGAGGCAGATTAACATGAGGAGAAGGAGGTAATACTGACAATAAGTGGTAAGATTTGAGATACATCCTTAACCCCTCTCCCACATGTGCTTTCATGTATATTCTTCATAGTTAATATACAAGAAGATGGACATCATATATACAATGACATGCAGCCATTCCAGTTGAGGATGGGGAGCATGCTTAGTGGCAAGGTGGTTTTGGAACGTCTAAAAAAGATTCCAAGTTGTTCAGCCAAATCTCTTCCATAATCTGCAAGTCTTTTACATCAGTTCGAGTCTCAGCATAAATATCTCCAGAGGGTGAAAGAATGATTTTAGCTCTAAAGATCTCATAGAAACCACTGAAACTAATGACTCCTAGAGGGTGAAAGAATAATTTTAGCTTTAATGATCTCGTAGAAACCACTGGAATTAATGGCTCCATGTCACCAAGAACAATATACTTCTGGTCTTAGGAAGAACCCGAAGGTGAGGGTATGAGGAGAGGTAAGGGACAGCAGTAAAGAGCATAATTTCAGCTATGGAGCAGTTGAGATAAAGACCGTGTGAAGATATCTGACGTTAGATAGGCAAAGAAAGTCCGAAAGTGAATAGGCTAACAGTGCTTAAATGAGAGGAGGAAAAGAGCACCTTGACCGTAGCAACGCAAATTGGAAGTGGAAGTACAATATGGAGATTATTTTATCATTTAGTTAGACAAGTGCTTGTGGTTGAGTGATTCAGGTGTAAACTATGCTAGTACAGTCCTGATCATTTGACCCAGCCGCATTGAAAAACACCTTTGTGGTCACAAGAGAATATTTAGACAGGACAAACCTAGTTCTCTCTTGCCTCCTCTCTCTCTCTGTATAGAGAAAATGGGCCCTGTGGTGATGAACGCAGGAGGGTGAAAAGCATGAGAGAGGAGAAAATGTTTCAGAAACACAGCCAGGGTAGTTCCATCTTTAAGGTGTTATTCAGCAACCCTCTACCGACTAGTATAAAGGGATCTCAAGCATCTGATTGAGGTCCAAACTCGTAGCACCTGCTTTTAGGGTAGTGAATCGCTCTGGTGATAGTAGACCCCTGAGGCATAGGCTTCCATCTGGTCTATTAGGAGCCTAATTGGTCCAACTGTGTCATTGTGGTTACTGTGGTTAACCTGTGACTTGCAACAGGATGGTTGAGAGAGTGACTGAATGCTGAGTGCAAAGTAAGAAGATGGGTCAGCAGTGAGGCAACACACATAAGCCTAAAAAGACTCAGCAGAAGTCTGCCATGTGGAAAGTTTCTTGCTCACAAATGGGAAGTGCATCCAGTAGTGCAATGAAGGAAAGCATGTCCATCTCAGATGCACAAAGACCTATTTACACCATCAGAAAACTGGGCAAATGATGGTGACTAAGGCCCCAGTCTCTGAGAACTTCCATGAGAAAACTGGCAGCTGGGAGTATTTTTAATGGGCAGAATTTCCTCATGGAGTCCATGCTATTACGTGTTAATGCCCATGCCATACTGTGCAGACCTGGTTTTAATGAGCATTATTCTGCATGGTATTCCCACTTCCATGTGGAATAACACATACATTTACCACATGCTATTGTGGTAAATGTGTGTGTGAGTGGGCCTGAATTGTAGCAGGGAAGACAGGTGGGTTGAGAAAGTAGGGAAGGGAAACTGATGTCAAATCTTTGCATGGTGGAGCATTGCAAGCTCTCACCTTTCCAGAGGAGCCATAGTCTCATGCAATTTTGCCTGCCAGATTTTCAGTAATCATTTACAGCACTCCCATACCCAGAAACCTGGGTATAGGAACATCAGGTGGACAATATCCCTTTCAGAGATACGGCTCTGTCAGATATGTAATCAGATCTTTGATAAGGGCACACCGTTCCAGAGTTTGAGAAATTATTGGTGACTTTAAATTAGAGGCATCCCACAACTAGTGCTGTATATGGTGTTAGAGAACGTGAAATCGACCTGGTATAAAATATTGGGATAACAGTGATTACATTGTTACAGAGAAAAGGTGAAGGCATGGTTTGAGAATGTGATATACAGGGAAAACCCTCACAAAAACCTAAAACTGACAAATGTAAATGTGTTTGATGGTAAGAAAAATGTTGAGTTTTAGCCACTACTGGAAGTGGGATGTCTATTCCCGAATTGAACCCAAAAAGCACACCAGATGTTCTCAAGAACCAAAGGCGAAATAGGGTCAATAGCCAGTTACCTGCTGTTTGAAAAACAAGCAAGTGGTCACGTCTGCATAATGGGAAATAAAACTTAAATAAAAATATATTTCATGAAGACAAAAGAAGGCTAGGGCTCGGTTTGTTTCATGATGAACCTTTGCCTTATGAGAGTTTTTGTCTTCATACTTGCTGGGTTTAGGTCAGCTAAAGGTTGTAAGAGACCTGAAGGGATAAAAACGAAGGTTTCAGAAATCCTGGGACCGTGCCGAATTGAACTTCAGATGCACTGTAGTTTGCGTTTAAATAAAAATTGAAGTAGCTGGCAGCCAGAGTAAACCTGTGAACATTGTTCTGTGTGGAAGACTGTAAAGAGTGAAAGATAGAATGACAAGAGGGGGATAACTTTGCCCTTTTCTCAAAGTCATCTTAGGTAAAACGAGGCACTTAAGAAAACAAATACAATGTGAGGAAACATGGATCACGAGGGCGATCTAAATATAGCGCACAACTCCGTATTTATTACCTTGATATATTATTACACTAGTGATGCACATTTTCAGAAGAATTTAGTTCAAAGTTCTAAAGTACATGTGCGACAGAAGTACAAGTGAAAACAGGGTTACCGTCTTTGGTTTCTATAAAACATAGAAGTATTGAGCAAGCAATCACATATATGTGGACTTATTTAATGTCTACCATGAATGGTACTGCCAGAAGCATGCTGTGTTGCTGCACATAGACTAGAGTTCGTAGGCATTAGCGCTACTAGTTTTCATTTCAATTTCTGAAGGTGTGCTTTTAACCCCAGTTGGCTGAATTAGCAAGTTGTTTGTTCCCAAGAGAAATTGGGTGTCGAATGGTTTACGTGTTACGAGAGTGGGTGATGCGATCGAGCGATGGTGTTGTGAAAGTTTTGAGTGCAGTTGTGAGGATGTTGAGTGCGAGAAAGTTCAGGTGTTGGGGTGGGGACCAATGGTGTAGCAAGAGTGTTGGGGTGTAGAGTGCTCTAATGTTGTGAGTGTGTTGTATGACAGAAAATGTTTTTGCTTTAAGAGCGCTCAAAGTAAGAGACCATTGGGTGTGATAGCATTGAATGTGAGAGTGCTCAGTAACAATGCAAAGTTTACTGCTGGTCACACCCAGATTCGCTCGTCACTACTGGATGTGAGAGAGCAGGTTTGTGTGTGTACTAGTGAGTGTACCTGGAAACAGAACCCTTGCCCCCCCTCCCCTCCTCCCCCCCATCCCCTCACTAAGACTATTACACCCCGCTTGCTCAGGTAAATGGCTGCAATTCTACATTTACTGAAAAAAGTGCCTACTTTTACAAGATGCATGTGGGTGTGTTCTAATTTAGATGTGCGCAGAAGACAAGGAGAGGTGCCCGCTACTCCTACCATCTAGGAGCAGGGGATGGAGAGCATCCTAGTACACAGAGAAACTGAACAAAAGTGCGGGAAGGTCACAGAAGGAGCGTGTGAAACAAAGTGAGAAAGGGAGAGAGGTAGAAGAAGGCGGGGGAGTGTAAAACAGAGAGAGATATGATAGTGAGGAAAAAAGATATAAGAAGAGGGAGAGACTGAAGGTTGGAGTGGAGAGAGTGGACAGTGGACCAGGAAAGTGAGCGAGAGTTAATCAGATGAGAGAGAGAGAGAGAGAGAGAGAGAGAGAGAATAAGAATGGCGAAAGAGAAAAGAGGATCACAGTGGAATATGGAGCAGAGAAAGGAGGAAATTTGGGTTCACATGGAAAATTAGGACTACAACCCCCATAAGGCTAAGCGTGCACCCACTAAGCCGACAGCATGGTGACGACGGGACAGTACTTCCTATAAAGCCCGCCTAAGGCACTTCGCAATGCTGATTATTCTATTATTCAGCATTCACAGAGAGGGCTGACATGCCCCCATCAACAGGAGCGTTCAAGGTGCACATCCACCAAATATTTTCCCCCGATTGCCACCTGTTGATGCTTCATTGAGGTTGCGGGAATTCGGCGTGCACAACGCATCTCTGCACCGCTGTTTCCCTTGGTGACCTTTCTGTGGGAAGGCCTCCTCCCTTCAGCACTGTTATTGTCAGGCGAACTAACCCTGGTCACAGCAACCTCAGCGAAGTCTTCTGCAGTTGGGAGTTTGCACACAGTGGCAGTTATAATTTGGCCCTCGTTTGACTGTGAATTCAGGGTCTGTGAAGAAACGGACCCTCCATGATGTATTGGTTATTTGCATTTTGGAATTTTTGTTCATTTTATGCGTGCGTGCTATGGAAGTAACTAAGAACTGTGATGAAGGGATTTCGTGAAACCATTGTACTGTTCATTTGCCATTTTAACAGGGGTTATAAACAGTTTGAAGACTTGCTCTTCCCCTGTCATGTAAGGCTTCATGGCTCCTATGGTGGGTGGGTTTTTGAGTAGTCAGTTACACTATGTTTCCTGTTCAGAAAGCCTACATCTAGACAAGATGATATATATATAAATATATATATATATATATATATATGTGAAAAACAAAACGGCTCTCAAAGGCACCGCGCTCCAAATTACCGGTGCTACTGCTAAAAAATACTCAATGCTAATGTGGACGTACAGACTTTACCACACTAACATTTGCTCTTATCACCCGTATAATATAAGGCGAGAGATATATAGATTATCTTGAAATTACTAAGTACTGACTCCTTTGTATCTCTCTTTTTTCTACAACTCAATGGCTGTATTAATTTACTGGAAAACAGATATAGTTATATATAATTATTTAGATTAATCAATTAATTTCGGAGAAAGTTTTGTGCTATTTTTGGTAGCACGACAATAATGGTTATTTTATTTTTTTTTAAATGAAAGAATTTATTTGGAAATTCAAATTATATATTACTAATTATTTACTTTTTACTACACATATTGATTTATTTATATATGCATGTACGATAATTTGTCAACCCATGGTGGTACTACAGTCATTGAAGTCAGAACATTGTTGTTTTAAATAAATTGACTTTTGTCCTCTATCTGAAATGTAATAATATTCACATACATTACTTTTGTTTGCCTGTTGTATTTGTCGAAGGGTTAAGTGGTTTGGAACCACGAGTCCCAACATGCACTGTTAAGCACTGTTGTTTCTATAAGTAGAAGCTGCAAGAGTAACAAGACTTTTCGAACTCGAGAAAGACCAGACGGTCGAAACGCGTCGTTCGTTTTATTTTTCCAGTTGAATATGAAATAAACGCCACAATTTTCACCCTTAATGGAGTGCACTGCTAATTTTTGATAAAAAAAAAAAAATATATATATATATATATATGTATATATATATATATACATATATATATATATATATATGTATATATATATATATATACACATATATATATATATATATATACATATATATATATATATATATACACAAAAAAAGGTTATGGGGACGTTATAGTTAGGCTCAGATTTGACTCTTACAAAACCACTGAAATTCAGCAGTTATAGTTACCTGAGTTAACTATAACGTACGCCCCACAATGCACGGCTTATGACCACACTTATTACATCACTCATGACATGGTTAGTGTATTTATTTACATTTATTCATTTCTTACCATGTGCAGTTAATTAAAACCATTACATGTACCATATCTCAAGTACCATACATCAAATTCCGTGCCATGTCCGAAATAAAAAAAATGCCTTTTAAAATGCTGCTAGATAGTCAGGCAACTAAAACCGTAAGTACATGTTACAGGCTTGGCATTTCTTGTAAATCTCAACCATACAATCACCTGAATCTTTCCTGTCTCCTCAACTATCTTCACAATGTCATTATAGCTGATTATTAAATTCCCATAAAGTGCTCAAAATATTCTAGCAGCTATATAGTAGCATGAACATGAACATTCAATAGCCATGAGTTGGGAGGGTGAAGACGGCAGACCTGTATGGCTCCAGTGAATTAATATGTACTTAATGCAAATTGAACTATTTGGCAACAGAGATCACTAAATGCTCATCATATTCTAGGTGCAAAATAGTTTGAATGCATACATTCAATGACCAAGTGTTAGAATGTCAAGCTGACAAACCTGTATGCCTCCAGTAGATTATAAAGTGTTTAGTGCCTATTGACCAGTTTGATAGAAAAAATAATTAAAGATAAAACTTACCATTCTATACATTTTTTGGAACTCCAAATTTAGCACGAAATAAAACCGTTAAATAAATTAATAATTGACCCTTGTAGGTATTGACTAAAACATTAGCAGCAAGCATACAATTATAAACTCTTAAAATGTTCTGTATTATGACTGCAACTGCATTAGTCTTATTTCAGGAGCAGGTGCTCTTCCCTCAAAGCCATACCTGAACAAAAAAAAAAAAAAATAGCATGTTGAAAGAGTCATGAGTGGCCTATGAGGGCCTTGGTGTGCATTGTTAAAAATCTCACCAGTTTATAATTTATCTGAGGATCAGCCGGATCCAAATCCTTCATTACCGCCAGCCAACAGGATCGAACACCTCACGTAGCAAAAGCAAGTTTCAGCAGTTGGAGATGAGCTTCTCTTAAGGCCAGTCAGATATAGGTCAAGTGAACGATTTCCTCTTTCTCAGCACCACACAGTCTACATGATGTCACACCACCGTTCTTCCATGCTGGCTGATCCCCCAGTGACGGCAGAGCCTCTAATCGTAAGGCAAGCAGTTGGCGTTTCAAATTAGCGGGATACGTCAAGTTCAAATACAGTGCTGGCTCCAATCTACTATAATTATGCATGACCATCCAGGCATGCGACTGGGCTGCAAATATATGCTCGTCAGCAAGTAAAGATTGCAACTAGGCTACTCTATTCAGTGCACAACAAAAAAGAGGGTATGATAAATTGGAGTTCCAAAGATGTAACGTGTGTATCACTTGAAAGGAATGTTATAGATAATCACTGTATATTGAGTTTGGATCATTGGCCACAGAGTTCCATAGTGCAATAACTAATGGGCTTGTGTGATTTTTTCTAATTTTGAACCAGGTTTAGATTGTATGAAACTTTCTTACTAGCTGTCGCTGCTTTAGGCCAAATTCGAATCTAACTTGAGATGGTGATGCACGTCGGGGCAGACAAAAGACATGCCTATAGATATTACATGATCAGTGACATCACTGATGACATCTCACCCGTGAGCGGTGGGGTTGGCCACAGGGCGTGGCCTGTGGCCAGTCCCTGCAGCCAACCGCCCTAACCACCCAACCCTGAGAGCGAGTGTCAGAGAGAGAGAGGGTGAGAGATTGAGAGCGAAAGAAAGATTTAAGCTTTAATGAATGATATACTTAGAATGTGATAAATCCAGACAAATTGAAAAGAAAATGTTTTTGTCAAATAAACAGAGTGAGATCACCTTTCGGTATGTAACTTAAATATTTATAATTTAAAAGACACTAAAGCAGGAAGTGACTACAGACTCATCTAAACAAGAACCCTTAACCTTTAGCGTGCATGTCTGAGACCTTACCAGCTAAGACCGAGGTGGCTCTTTTGCAGTGCAGTGTCCAGGCTTAGCTATGACATTCAACCCACAGATTTTGAGGGGAGAAAGACTTTATTGTTCCATCACTAGAATGTTTAACAGTGAAAACACTAGAAAATAAACAGACAAACTGCCAAACAATACTAGGATTTAAACCTTCAGCCTACTGAGTGACAGCACAAGACCTTGACCATTAGGCCAGAAGTGACTCTGTTCTCCTCTGCATCCAAATGTAGCTATAAAATTCTTATCAAACATCTTGCTAGTCTGACCCTTTGAAGTCATTTTATTGAGAGACCATTACAATAACAATCTCTCTCTCCACCCCTTTATGGGATTGAAGAGAGAGAGAGAGTGAGAGGACCGCGAGGGGAGCCTGAAGTTCCCTGTGGCCATAGCTGGCTTTTGACATCCTGTGGGATTTGGCATTGATCCCACAAGCAGGGAGCTGCTTTAAATGGCAGCTCCCTGCCTGTGGCAACTATGTTTTCAACAGTTTGCCTGCACACATATTTGCGTGCAGGGAAACAGATGACAACTTCACTTTCTGCAAGTGAGAGCTGTTTGGCAGCTCTCACTTGCAGAAAATGAAGTGTTTGCTCTGACTTGGTGGGAGCTGTCAAAGCTCCTGCCAAGTGAAAGCAAACAGCTACATCCAGGGGTAGGCACACCAGGACAAAGCAGGAGCCAAACCTGGGTCTAAGGGGGAGGACGCATGCCCCCTGCATTCATCATAAATAAGCCACAGGGAGGTAGCGGTTCCCAGGGCATCAAAATGCCCTAGGAGGGGGGTCCAGTGCACCCTCCTCCTTTATACAAAACGCCCCTGGGATGTGGCCTGGCCGGGAGTTTCTTAAAAACAAGTACAGGAGCCCCTGATTGTTTTTTTTTTTAATAAAGGTTTGTTGGAAATTCACAGATCCACCAGGAGTTTGCTGAAAGTATTCTTTAAAATTGCTTTTTGTCCTGAGGGAGGGCCTCTGGGACACCGGCAGCAGAGCTAATAGGACAGGGTGCCCCTACCCTGCTCGCTTTCCTTTAAAAACAAAAACAAATTGTGAGACTCGGTTGAAGCTCAGCCCAAGATGGCTGACAACACCTCCTGGTTGAAGCATTGTCAGCCAATCAGGGCTCTGCATTTCCCTGCACAAGGTTGTTATTATTCTTGAACCCGTCGCACCTCTAGATATCTATATTAGTACTATTAAAAAAAGTACTGAATGGATTTACACCAAAGAACAAAGAGCTCTCTTTCTGACCAAGAGCTACCTTTCTGCCAAATGTGGTGTAATTCTATCCAGCGGTTCAGGCTGTATTTGTGTCTAAAATCCCTATGGGAATTATAATGGGAAATGCACGTTTTTAGACCCCCCTACTTTTTCACAGCCGCCACTTCACAGATCACCCTGAAACTTCCCATGTACAACAAGATTCATTGGAACACTTCTTTTGGGAAGATTTGTAAAAAGGCGCCAAAGATATAGGCAAGTCAAAAAACACTTTTTTAATGGACACATGGTCTTAACGATATCTGCCTACTGGCGACTGCCAGTAGGTTATTTGCATATATATATATTACAAATAAGTTAATTAGCTTTACCACTTTGTGTTCTTGCAGAGAATCATCAGTAGGAGTTTATTTGGGACAGGTATTCCATTATACCCTTCCATATAGGAATAAACTCTGGTCTTTTATTTTGCAAGCAATTATAGAAAACTAATAACACAGTTACACAGTAGGAATGAAGTAGGAGAACATCTCATGATAACGTGTTGTTTATTCTGCAGGTCTTTTTCCCAGCTGTTTCCTTTCCACTTCCTTCCCGTCACTTGATGATCTCAATATTCTGCACTGTTATAGCAGTAGGTGCTATAGAGAGGTGAACATTATTGAGCTTTGTATCGATTCCGAGGAATTGTCAGATTGACATTTACATTGAGTTTGCTTTTCATGGAAGATGTATGCATTATATTTAATTAAATGTGCCTCTGTTCTTTTTCTTCCCTAAGCAGTAGGCTCTGTGTGACTCAGTGTCATAACACACAATGATGGTGGCCCCCGCAGGACATGATGAGGGCCCCCTGGTCTTCTATATCTCACAGATATATGTTGGCCTTAGTCTGAGTAGGAGCTCCACGAAGAGTTGAGGGCCTCCTGCACTACAGGGGCAGCAGCGGGCTGCATTACACCCTGGGCATGACTGCTGAAATGTCTGACTGGTCCCAGGGGCCTGCTACTGCTCACTGCAATTTCCATAATTACAAACAAAAGACATCCATAAAGAGATGATGATGGACAACTGACTTGAGATAGAGATAACGGACAAAAGGTGAAATTTACAGACGGGTGGTCACTCACCTGCGATCCTGTTTAATAGGTTCTGATAGTTGATCTTTGTCCCTGCCTATGGGTGTGGTCTTTACCATTTGATATAGTTCAAAACTTTGAAGTAAAAAATGCAAAAGTAAAGGAGTCAAGCTTACTGCATACAAGACAATGGGGGTCATTACAACCCTGGCAGTAAAAGCTGCTTACTGCCGTGCAGAAGACCGCCAACACACCGTTGCGGAATTCCGCCACGGTCATTATGACCCAAAGCCCGGAATCCGCCAAAATCTAGACACCCACACAAGTCCGCCACACCAAAGGTCAGTGATAAACTGGCGATAACAAAACTGACACCGTCACGCCAACAGGAATACGCCCACACTATCAAGACCCACGAATCCATGCGGCGGTCTTTCAACCGCGGTAAACCATTGGCAGTACACACTGCCGCGCTCAAAATACACACACACTTACAAAACACTACCACATTGGACATTTCAAAATACACACACCTGATACACATACACACACCACTCCCACACACCCAATACAATATAAAACACACACCCACATCACCCACAGTCCCCTACGATCACAATTGCGACTGAAGGCCAGAGAGAGACACCACCATCTACAAACTAGCATCCACAGGCACTCAACACCATCACCCACATAACATCCACGCACCTCACACAACACACCACTAAATATCACCCCACACATCACAACACACACCACCCCACACATCACCCACACCACCCCATGGCACCGCAAAGACACCCCAGGTTTTCTGAGGAGGAGCTCAGGGGCGTGGTGGAGGAAATCAGCCGGGTAGAGCCACAGCTATTCGGATCACAGGTGCAGCACACCTCCATAGCTAGGAAGATGGAGCTATGGCGAAGAATCGTGGACAGGGTCAACGCAGTGGGACAGCACCCAAGAACTAGGGATGACATCAGGAAGAGGTGGAACGACATACGGGGGAAGGTGCGTTCTGTGGTCTCAAGACACCACATCGCGGTACAGAGGACTGGCGGGGGACCCCCACCTCCACCCCCAAAACTAACAACATGGGAGGAGCAAGTCTTGGCTATACTGCATCCTGAGGGCCTCGCAGGAGTAGCTGGAGGAATGGACTCTGGAAAGACAAATCTTTACTACTTCATCCCCCACCCTACCTGCATGCCATCACACACCCCCACCCTCGCTCTCACCCCCATCACTCCAACTCCTCACACATGTACCAATATCACAAACCACACATCCCAAACCCAAGCACTGCATGCAACACCAAAGCATGGACACCCATCACCAAAGCATGGCCACTGCACATAACCATACACCCCCCTAAACCATCATATCACAAGGTCCTACACAGGAATGCAAGCACTGGGGTACACGGTCACCCACCCATTGCACACCATGGCACACACAGATTCAATAATCATGCTTTTACAACCCTGCAGGACCCCTACCCAATGTCACCGGACAGGAGGGTCCATACATGTCCACTCTACCCACAGAAGAGGCCCACAGTGATGACAGCAGTTCTGTCCAACTGGATCTAGATGACCAGCACAGGCCCATCTGGGACCTCGGGACAGTTGGTTCCCCTCACACTGGCAGAAGCCACTACAGAGCTTCCCCCCTCTGGAAACACCAGCACATCACCCACCCAGCGGGCCCATACCTCTGTCCCCAGGACACGTCAAGCAGCAGTGTGTCCACCACTACAGGGAACCCAGGCTAACTCACCACCCCAACAACAACAGGGACCTGGGGGCAGTGGCAGTGGGCACACCGTTCAGGGGACAGAGGCCCAGGAACACAGGGGACCTGGGAGTGCTGCTGTGCGACAGGGGGAGGACAGGCCCAGGGAACCCACTCTCCACAAGGCCTTCTCCAACATCATTGGAGCCTACCACCATTCCCAGGAGACGATGGCAACGGTACTGGGCAAGTTTCTGGAGACCCAGCGGCTGCAGGAGGAACAGTATTTGGGCTTCAGGGAGGAACTCAAATCCATCAATTCCACCCTGTGCACCATTGTAGGGGTGCTGAAGGAACTCATCAACACCAGGAGGGACACTGTGGCACAATAAGGGGCTCCTGACACTAGCCTGGACGATAAACTGCCCACCACCTCCGCCGGCGCTAGTGAACAGGAGGCACTGCCACAGGACCACCACACCAGCACCCCACCCCCTGCAGAGTGAGAACCACCCCGCAAACGGTCCCTGAGATCCAGGACAAAGACAGAGAACGATGCCAAGACCCCCGCCAAGAAATGAGACCACCCTGATTGTCATCCTTTTGTCCCACCTTGTCACCCTGTCCATCCTTAAACTGCCCCAGCTCCACTTCCTATGCCCCTTTGGACAATGCACCTGTGAGACTAATAGACTGGACTCTGCCATGGACATTCCTCCCCCATCACCCCTCACCATTTTACAACCCCCTCCAATATTGAGCACCTAAATAAACACCCTTAAAGCACAAAATAATCAGGAGTCTGTCTGTGATTTCGAAATAGTGTATTACCAATTACAGTGGCAAAATGCTCTTACAAATGTAATGTCAACATACCTATATTACACAGCTCTAGTCCATGAGGAAACAAAGCAGATGTCATACAGTGGGACCCACATCTGTGAAATCGTAAGGAAAAGTGACAACTCAGTGACCATACACTGGGTGAAAAGGACAGACAGTAGAGAGGTAGTACATTTAAATCAGATGTAGCAGGCAGTGTTATCTTCTTACCTGTGTCTCACTGGAAGTATTGCATGATCACTGTGTTCCTGTTGTCAATGTCCTCTTCTTCTGCTTCCTCGTCTTCACTGTCCACAGGCTCCACAGCTGCCACAAGACCTCCATCTGGACAATCCTCCTGCAGAAAAGGCACCTGTCGTCGCAAAGCCAAGTTGTGAAACATACAGCAGGCCACAATGATCTGGCATACCTTCTTTGGTGAGTAGAATAGGGAACCACCTGTCATATGGAGGCACCAGAACCTGGCCTTCAGGAGGCCGAAGGTCCACTTTATAATCCTCCTAGTCCGCCCATGTGCCTCATTGTAGCGTTCCTCTGCCCTTGTCCTGGGATTCCTCACTGGGGTCAGTAGCCATTACAGGTTGGGGTAACCAGAGTCACCTGCAAATGGCGAGGGACAACTGTTAGACACACACAAACTCATCAGGACATCCACAGACCCAGACAACTATTCCCACTGTATTGGGTCCATGTGCTCACCTAATAGCCACACCTGGTGCCTCTGGAGTTGCCCCATCACATAAGGGATGCTGCTATTCCGCAGGATGTAAGCGTCATGCACTGAACCAGGGAATTTTACATTAACATGGGAGATGAACTGGCCTGCCAAACACATTATCTGCACATTCATGGAATGGCAACTCTTCTGGTTTCTGTACACCTGTTCACTCCTGCGAGGGGGAACCAAGGCCACATGTGTCCCATCAATAGCACCTATGATGTTGGGGATATGTCCCAGGGCATAGAAATCACCTTTCACTGTAGGCAAATCCTCCACCTGAGGGAAAACGATGTAGCTCCGCATGTGTTTCAGCAGGGCAGACAACACTCTGGACAACACATTGGAAATCATAGGCTGGGACATCCCTGATGCTATGGCCACTGTAGTTTGAAAAGACCCACTTACTAGGAAATGGAGTACTGACAGCACCTGCACTTGAGGGGGGATTCCTGTGGGATGGCGGATAGCTGACATCAGGTCTGGCTCTAACTGGGCACAGAGTTCCTGGATTGTGGCACGATCAAGCCTGTAGGTGATGATCACATGTCTTTCCTCCATTGTCGACAGGTCCACCAGCGGTCTGTACACCGGAGGATGCCACCATCTCCTCACATGCCCCAGCGGACGGTGCCTATGGAGGAGAACTGCGAGCAGAGAGTCAACCAACTCTGAGGTACGCAAACACAGCTTGCTCTGAAAATATTAGCCATTCGAAATTTGCCTGTATGAGTGTTTAGGCAAGGCATAGATATGTGTGACACAGTCCAAAATAATGCCATGTGGGCCCATGAAATGGCAGCTGCCTGACCTGTAAAGTGGGACAAGGGGATATGAGGTAACTGCGCTGGCGTTGTACACCGTCGCGGTAGGCTGTTGAAGACCGCGGCGCAATCCTGCATTGGTTAACATTGGACCCTATGGGTCCCAGGAGCCAATGACAATGTACGCCGGCGGTGACGGTACGCACCGCCGCGGATGTGACTGCCATTTTCTCTCTGTTCAATTACTTGATACCTGATCTTCGACGGGAGAGGACCTACACTGCAAGTGCTGCTGTGACCTCAGTCTGGAAGAGACAATGGCTTGTGTGTCTGGGGAAAGGGCCCCTGCCTTCAGCACGGAGGAGATGGAGAAACTTGTGGATGGGTCCTCCCCCAGTACACACCACTCTACGGTCCTCCAGACAAACAGGTAAGTACACTGTGAGCATGCTGTATGGGCAATGCATGTGTGGAGTGGGGTGGATGAAAGATGGGGGGTGAGAAAGAGGCGTGTATGAAAAGACGGTGAGTGCATGTGCGTCATGGCAAGGGTAGGGATGCGGGCCAATGACTGTGACGGGGCGGACAGTAATATCTTCTCCTTTTCCCCTGTACTATTCCTGTAGGTCAGCGCCCACCAGGAGAAGGACATTTGGCATGCCATCACCAAGGAAGTCCGGACCCTGGGGGTCTACCACAGACGGAGCACCTACTGCCGGAAAAGATGGGAGGACATTCGCCGCTGTAGCAAAAAGACTGCGGAGGCCCAGCTGGGGATGGCCTGCCAACATGGGAGGGGTGCCTGTCGCACCATGACCCCCTTGATGTTCTGGATCCTGGCGGTGGCGTACCCGGAGTTGGATGAGCGCTTGAGGGCATCACAGCAGCAACAAGGGGGTGAGTACACTCTCATTCTGCTGATTCAGTGCGCGTTGTAGGTGTCTGGGTGGGGGAGGTGGGCTGTGGGTTCCCCTAGGCCAGGGCAAGTTTAGTGGGCAAGGACCCTACTTAAGGCAGGCCCTGTGGCACCCACCCCATCTGTGTACAGTACCAACTACACCTACTCAGGCTCCTGTGACATCCATGTGTGCAGTAATCGGCCATAGCCTTGTAATCCATGTCCCTGGGATTGAATAGTGGACTCCAAGTGCGCGACGTGGGTCTTCTGTGTCTGTCGTGTCCACCAACGGTAGCGGTATTGCATGCACTCAACATGTCTTTCTTCTGTCTTCCCCTCCCCTTTTTGTGGTCTCCCTGTTCTTGTGTGCATTACCATTATCAGGAGGAGGAGCAGTGGCACCGGAGCAGGAGGGAGCTGCATCCCACTTGGCCCTGGAGGGCGACACTACGGAGTCTGAATTCTCCAGTGGGACAGAGGGCAAGGGGAGCTCCACAGCGGGGACAGGAACTGAGACCAGCAACACGGACTCGTCCTCTGATGGGAGCTCCCATGCGGTGGAGGGCCCATCTGTTCCCCCCGCATCTACAGGTACAGCCGCCACCCCCCCCTACCAGCACTGCCCTCCGAGCAGCCCCTCAGCTTTTGCCCCGTGCCTGCTCACCCAGGAGGGTGGGCATCACCTTCGCCCCAGGCACCTCAGGCCCTGACCCAGTCACCCCTGCTGCCCTCAGTGAGGAGGCCATTGACCTCCTTCGGTCCCTCACTGTTGGGCAGTCTACCATTTTGAATGCCATCCAGGGTGTAGAGAGGCATTTGCAACAAACCAATGCATACCTGGAGGGCATTCACTCTGGTCAGGCAGACCTTCAGCAAGCTTTTCAGAGTCTGGCCTCAGCACTGATGGCAGCCATTGTCCCTGTCTCTAGCCTCCCCCCTCCTACTTCCTCCACCCAGACCCACACCCCTGTACCTCAGCCTATCCCAAGCACACCATCAGACCAGCATGCACACAGGTCAACACACAAGGGAAGCTCTGGCAAACATAAGCACCACACATCCCACAGGCACTCATGCAAGGATCAGACAAGTCATGCAAGTCTGGGAAGATCAGCACGGCAGACAAGACCGCCAGCAGCCCCGCTGCCCAGGAAAAGACCGCCACCAGCCCCGCTGCCCAGGAGAAGACCGCCACCAGCAGCCCCGCTGCCCAGGAAAAGACCTCCAGCAGGCCCGCTGCCCAGGACAAGACCGCCAGCAGCCCCGCTGCCCAGGACAAGACCGCCACCAGCAGCCCCGCTGCCCAGGACAAGACCGCCAACAGCAGCCCCGCTGCCCAGGAAAAGACCTCCAGCAGGCCCGCTGCCCAGGACAAGACCGCCAGCAGCCCCGCTGCCCAGGACAAGACCGCCACCAGCAGCCCCGCTGCCCAGGACAAGACCGCCAACAGCCCCGATGCCCAGGACTCGACCGCCACCAGCAGCCCCGCTGCCCAGGAGAAGACCGCCAGCTGCAGCCTCGCTGCCCAGGAGTAGACCGCCAGTAGCCCCGCTGCCCAGGCCAAGACCGCCACCAGCAGAACCGCTGCCCAGGACACCACCGCCAGCAGCACCGCAGGCCAGTGAGCGCAAATGATTCCGACGCTACTGAGGCCGCCACGGGCAGGATGAAGCACTCTGGGCACAGAGCCCCCTCCAGAACCAGTGGAGTATCACATCCACTACCCCAGTCCTTGGCAGGATGAAGCACTCTGGGCACAAAGCCCCCTCCAGAACCAGTGGAGAAAGGCATCCACTACCTCAGTCCTTGGCAGGATGAAGCACTCTGGGCACAAAGCCCCCTCCAGAACCAGTGGAGACTGTTATCCACTTGAGAGACTGTGGCTTTGCACTCCCCAGGATTGAACGGTGGGCAACCCACCCACTGTAGAGACTTGAGAGACTGTGGCTTTGCACTCCCCAGGATTGAACGGTGGGCAACCCACCCACTGTAGAGACTTGAGAGACTGTGGCTTTGCACTCCCCAGGAATAAACAGTGGGCATGGTGCCCCCTCGTGGATCTGGCATCGTGCACTCATCCAGCTGAGGTGCCCCCCCTTCCCTTCCTCCTGAGGTGCCTGTTTTATTTCTATCTGATGCCCCTGCAGTGTTCTCTCTGTCTTCTTCGGGTATTGAGTGTGGGCCTCGCCCATGCCTTTTTTGGCCCAGTGATCCACGGACTATGATGGTGGAATCCCTTGGACTTATGTTCTTGGTGTATATAATTGTATATAGTATAAATGTATATATATGTAAATATTTTTGATTAATGTAATTGAATATATCACAATTATTCGACTCATTTCCTTTTTTCCTTGCATTCTTCCAGGGGGGTTTGGGGGCTGCAACTGTAATGTATCAATCTGTATTAGTGTCTGTGTTGTAGTGGGTGAGGGTGGGGGTGTTGCGTATTGCGTGTATGTGTCACTGTTTTTTCCCTCCCCCCCTCCCCTGTGTCGTAGGTGCAGTACTCACCGTGGTCTTCGCCGCCGGCGTTCGTGCTCCTGGTAGAGGAGCAGGAAGATAAAGGCTGGGAGTATCTGAAGTTCCGGTTCCATGGCATCCTGGTTCCTCGTGGGGTGTGTAGAGGTGAGCGTTTTCCCTTCGAAGTCCTGTTTCCGCCGTGTTTTTGTTTGCTGTGAATCCGCCCCGGAAAAGGTGGCGGGTTGGACTGTTGTAATTCTGTGGGTGGTACATTGTCCTCTGCCTGTCTGTTGGCGGTTACCGCCGCAGTGTTTGTTTGTACCGCCGTGGCGGTCGGAGTGTTAAAGTGGCTGTCTATGTTGGCGGTTTCCGCCACGGTCGTAATTCAATTTTTTTTACCTCCGGGCTGTTGGCGGTTTTACCGCCGCTTTAACACCGACCGTCAGGGTTGTAATGACCACCAATGTTTGGCACTCATATTTAGTTTATTACACTGCTATTAGCATTAGCTATTAAATGAATATAAATACATGTGATCAAAGAGTGCAAACCAATGAGGAACACTTTCTTTCCTAAGGGTTTCCAAATATTTAGCACAAAAGGATTTAGAATAAACATGGAATTAAGTATTGGTTGCACATGGAATTAGGTAATTTTTGCACATTCTTTTGTGAGTAGCCTCGAGGTCAACTTTAAAAGTAGTCAAAATTACTACTTGCCACAAAATCACTAGTGACACAATTAAAATCTACATATTATGCATTGGTCTCCTTACATTAGTAGTTTAAATCAATATCAACAGCATTGCCCAATGGCAGCCAACATCTATTTCATCCATGGGACATTTTATTCAAAGTTTTTCCATGGAGTAGACAAACATGTGAAATGAATCAACGTATAGCTTATAGAGAAGGTACTTGAAAATAGCTTTAAAGCAGTTATGGCGAGGCTGGGAAATGTATTTGGCATAGGCATTCTACAATAAGTAGACAAAGCAATCCAAAGTGTTATTTCATTATAATATCAATTAAAATCTAAATTAGATATAAAAAGTGTCCCTCTGAGATGGTTTTGTGGAGTCATAATTTAGGTAATTTATCATAATTTGGGCAACTATCTAATTTTGACCAATGCTTGTTGTAAATGTACATTATTTATGTTTCTCTAATTCCTTCCAAATAAGTATCCTCAATATTAAACGTCCATGCTTCCGGTCAGAGCTTTTTCTGTAGCTACTAAAAAGCAATGGAATAATCTCATGCAGCATCTCCTCTCTTTTGATGTTTAGGAAAGCATTAAAAAGCTGCTATTTTCCTCACAGTTTACAACTGGTGGATTATAAGCTCCTTTTTGTCTCTATTTCAGCCTATGAGACAGATCTACAAAGTTGTCACACTTCCAGTACAAAATACAATCCTTAGACTAGCTTTAAAACTTTTCTCACTTTGGATACGTGGTGTACAGTTCAGCACACATGCAAAGTCAGAAATGTTTGGAGAAATAAACACAGCTCTTCTTTTTAACATCAGCCTCAAAGAGGTGGTATGTTTTTGGTGGACAACCCTGACTACAAATGTTAGTAGACAGTGGTGTGTGTCAAACACCATTGGTGCAAAGCAACAGAACACAGTGCTGGATT
The DNA here is from genome assembly GCF_031143425.1 of Pleurodeles waltl. Lineage (NCBI taxonomy): Eukaryota > Metazoa > Chordata > Amphibia > Caudata > Salamandridae > Pleurodeles > Pleurodeles waltl. Next base: position 696,489,972 of record NC_090442.1, on the reverse strand, counting down.
AAATTTTCTTTTCTTTAGTGTTGCAAAGTAAATTTCAAGTAAACATTTTGCACCCATTAGAAAAACCTTAGTGATGGAAATTGGCACAAAATATTAGTAAAACATTTTGCACCCATTAGAAAAACCTTTGTGATGGAAATTGGCACAAAATATTAGTAACACATTTTGCAAGTGCTTTCACTGGCTTATTAATGAAAGAGACTATTTAGTCATTGATTGGTTTAGGGACCCAGCAAGTCATCACACATGCCCTTTGTCACTCCTTCGTGCACTCATGCATCCATGTATCCACAGACTCATTTTTTTAAATCACCCAGTTACACAAATAAAACATAAACCCTACAACATATACAAGATACATTAAAAGATTATCAGCAGAAAAAAGAAAACATGTTGATGGGTAAACATGGTGGTTACATGCTTGCGCTGACAAATACAAATAAAGATAGCAGTGTTTGGCCATTATGACATTGTACTGTACATATTGTATCATTCTTTCAAAGTTCCTGCATGGTCACATATTTAGAACCAACGTATTGCTAAGAGACTACTACATCACCAAAACTGTATATTTTATTAGCACTCCTGTTCTATCAACGTGGTCTCCACCAAGTAAACCATTGTCATTGTTTTGATGTATGCTTTATAAAACCCAATTAAGAAAACTCGAGAAAAAAAATGCCACAGCATGGATAATACAATTTCCTGATTAGTTGCACTGTTTTTAGAAGCAGTGACTGAGTGGAATGGGACTCAATGTAGATCATATGAGCATCCAAAATGGAGCCCAATAGCTCTGTCTGGGGAGCTGTTATATGTTATAAAAGTAAAAATAAAATTAAGAGGAGGAAAGAAATTAAAGGGTACCCATAAAATAAGAAATGGAAAGCTAAAGGACTGCCCTGGCACTGAAGCACACTCAGTTTCAGATCAGACCTATTGCATCTGAAATAAAGTTTTCCAGTGAACCCAATGAGGCATATAGCTTCCATTATTTACTTCCCACCACTTTCACAGAAGGCAGTCATGAGGTATAACACAATAAAAATGCTAATATACTGAAAAATACAGTTGTCAAAACAATATAAATTCCCTCATAAGAGGGCTTGATAAGGATTATCATACTGCAAATCTCCTGTATCCACTGCTGTGAGATTCAATTCAACAAAATACCCGCCTACAGGCTTTAGCACAATGTAATGAAAACCCACCTTAAAATCCTTGTTTCTTTAAAACATGCTTTCACAATAGATGAGTCAGGCCTACAGGCTTTGTCATAACCTTTCATGTAAGGTAATCTGACATAACATTTTCCAATGAATTAGTAATGAAGCGTGTATACATTTGGAACCACAGTGCATAGAGTTAAAAAATAGGCATACTTCCAAATTTAGAATTGGCTAAACAATATATAATGCCTCCCAAAAACTCTAACAAGGATTGTCAGAGCAAAATATCTGTCTACAGCCTGAGTGCAATAATAATCCACCCTTAAAGGTCTATTGGTTTTCACAAACACTTTTCACAGTAAATAAGCCAAGCCTACCGCCTTTTCATAAGAAACAGATCAGACCTTCTGCTGCAGATATAACCTGCCAAGTGAATCAATCAAGCCTATAGCGTTTATCATTATTACACACTATATCCAACTCAGGCCTACAGTATTGAGCATACATTTTTCATATTGCAGCCATCAGGCATACAGTCATAAAATTACAAATTTAGTACAAAATTACAATTGGCAAAGCAGTGTGCTGTCTCTCCTAAGAAGATTTACACAGGATTATCATGCTCAAATATTCTATCTCCATGGTTTGCCATTGTATTTAACCAACACCAAAAGCCTTGCCTACTACGATAACCTGTGTGATTTCATCTCAACTAATACCGCTCTCTTGGCTCTAATACAGAGCAATAACAATCCACCTTTGAATGTCTACTTGCTTTAACACATATTTTTCACAAGGAAACTGCAGTCCTACTGCCTTTATCATAAACGTTCATAATAAACAGATTTGACCTATAACCTCAATCATTGACTTGTCCCTATAACTAACTTACTCATGCCATATTTAGCATAAGTTTTCAGGCAATTCAAAAATTCCAGTATAAGCACTCTTTTTCAATGGGAGCACACAACGCCCATCCAATCAAATGCTGTACTCCAGGAAATCAACATGTAGTTGGAGCCAAAGCTCCTCTCTCAGTATTACTTCTGAAAGCTATTTTTCTGTTGCTTACATAAGGCCCAATGGCAGCTGCACTTGCAAGCGACACCCAAAAACAATGAGGTTTGCATACTTTCCTCATCTTACATTAAGATGTCATATATTTACCTACGCTGGACAAATTCATCTCTCTGAATCTGTATCAGCTATATTTTTTTACTTAAACTAAAAAAAAAAGATGCATGACGAGGTTTAATTTTAGATCTTTATTCACAGATGCAAGCTTGGAAAAAATAAAAAGTGATGATGGATCTTAAATGATTAGCTGAGCTATTTTTAAAAGGTTGAAGGGTTAAAACAAATGGATTTTTTTTCAATTCTTATAAGGTGCACATCTTTCACAAATAAGGATGCTCCCTGCCCAAATCCTTTCACATTCAATTTTTTGCTCCTATCAGCGACATACAGTAGACAAAATGCTTCACCCTAGCCTGTGATTAAATGAAATCTGCTAATATTTTGTTCTGCATCTACCAAGCCATGATACTGGACATGCATGAACATTTCGTCCACTCTAGTTCAAGTGATGGCCAATCGAAGATACCAAAACCAAGTGAATCCCGGCCAATATGAGAAGCTTTAGTTTGATGACTATTTATGACATTTTGTGGGTGGTGTAGTCTGCCTTATGTGAGGAATTCCACATAGAAGCTGAACAGATAAATAAAAGGCCCCATTCTGCTGTTCCAATTTGGTAAATGAATGGAGCCACAAAGTTTAGTTCCAATACTTCTAATACTGTAGTTTCTTGTTATTAGTATTTATAAATTGTCTTCTCCATTTGGAAGCCAGTAAACTCATGTGAGGGAACTAAAATTGAGGAACTGTGCGTGAAGTACCATGTTTTGCAACTCCCATGCACAGATTGAATATCTTTTAGCATGTGTTCATGTTCTGAAGACTAACCATTTCCACATAAAATCAACAAAACTGTACATGAAAATGTGACGAATCCATTACTTTTACATATAAGGTCCATCTACTAGTGCTAAATATGTAATATGCAAGTAGAAGTGAAGAACCAAGTTATACATATTTTGCTGTCTAAGGTTTCTCATATGTTTGAAATTACAAACAGACACAGCACCCCGAGGCTTCAAATATGTATTGTGTTTGTACCTTTCCCATTACTCGATTACCATTTCCTGGTCATACAGGTCAACTCATTTTTATGAGCTACTGTTGAACGTCCAATCCCTCCATTTACGAATACAAATCAAATACAATTTTCTTTCTTTGAACTTGAGACTTGACAATAGCTGTCCAGGTTTTGTTTTTCAAAATTCTTTTCAAATGTTTTCAGCAGATTATAATATAAACTTCATCAAAGGGTAGAGGTGGACTATGGGACAGCAGCACGCGTTGGGGGTTCTCTATGTCAAGAGGAACAGAGGAAGGTATTGTTTTACCTTTACAAAAGAGCGTTAGCATCTGCAATTCTCGAGCAGACGTTTCTCAGGGCACTGGACAATGCTTACAGATCAAAGGTTAATTCTTGGGGAAAAGGACGCCATTTATGCCAGAGGGGCTGACTTTATATTATGTTTCTAGTATACAACGTATTTCGAAGCTATATACATTTCCCATTTCATTAAAGTCACAGGACTTTCATATTATCGATACTTCCATAGTGGGTCGATCCGAAATGAAGAAATAGCAATGTCTCTTTTGCAACCATGGAAGTATTGACTTCAAATAAACAAAAATACGAGTAAAGGTGGCTGTAAAAATCTGTGGTCCTCTCGGAAAGTTTAACAGTTAACTGTAAAATGTATTTCCTCAATACCTAAACGACTTATTTTCTATTTTATTGGTGAAAACCTGAGATGTAGATCATTTATGAAATCAATAATGCCAAGGCTTAGAACTTTACATCATCAATACATTTTACCCAATAGAGAAATTCAATATCAATTGTCCTTTAAGGACATACACTGTTTCTGGGTCCATGTTGTCCTTGTGGATGTATAGTTTAAAAAGAAATTACGATTTCTGAAAGCAGATTATTTTACCACCATCTTCTATTGGCTTGATCCAAAAAGCTGTGGCTGTGTCAGAAATTATTTATTTGTAAACTACCAGAGACTAATTGACATATGTTTTGGTGCAATTAATTGTCATTAATTTGCAGAACAAGTTCTACTTGTACCTGCAAATATTAGATTCTGGGTCACAGAATTAAGATTTATAAATATGCTTGGGCGCACAATTTGCAGCACTTTGTTCCTTCAAATATAATTAAATATGCATTTCCTAGTTTCTCCAGACTCCTCGGGTGAACAAAAAGCAAAACAGAACGTGCCAAGACTCAAGAACAAGGCTTAATTTTGAAACAAGATGAATATTGCCAAATTGCAAAACTACAACCAACACAATGCAATGGGAGAAATAAAATGTCTCACTCTATATGATTTGTTTAACAGGGACAACAATCGTAGATGTACGTAACATCTGGGCATTAAAGTATTCCTTCCATAACAGGTAAGTTGGCATTTAATATTTACATGGATCAATTACATTCAAGCAAGCAATTTCTACAATTTGTCTACTGCTCTGATTAGCTTAAATGAAAATGAAACAGGTCCAGAGTAGCACAAGCGACGTGTGAATTATGACATTAAATTAATATTATTAAGGTGAAAAAGATGGACACCAAAACATTAAGAATTCAGTGGTTGAAAAGACAATGATTATGTTTTGCCTACTAAGAGCACACAACTAGAAAATATTCAGAAAATGCTGATTTGTTTAACTGTGGACAGAGCTCTCTGTGTGTACTTAACTTACATACTTTCAGAAGTTGCTGTTTGCTCCGTTGGGACGATCTCCCCTTCAGAATAGGTCTGTTGGCACCGGTGAACTATGTTGCTTGTTTGCGTTCAAATTTTCTTTTCCTACATTTATTTTACATCTGAACACGCTGAGAAAAATACCCAGCCATGGTACAAATTACTTGAAGCAAACGAGGCCCTGCCTCAGTTTTAGAAAGACAGCCGAAAAAAACTTTGAATAAGCATATTTATTGGAGTGCAGCCACCACTCTTATATGCATAAACAATGAGAGTTGTAGCAACAGATGTCAAGTAGTTTAAATAACAAGTGTTACATTTAGCCAAGTTAATTGTACTCGCTTTATTACTTAGAATGAAGGAGAAGTAGTGTTTGCCTTCTGTGACTACGGACATACACGTGCCGCTAAAGCGCCCACATAAAATGGCTGAGCTGTCAAGGAAAATCGCTCTTCAGGCGTGGTCTCGAAGATTTCGTTTGTAAAAAACATTGACGGCAACGTGAACCCCTTATAGAAATGCATCCATCTATCTTTTTGGTAATGATAATGGGTCAGAAACTTCTTCTCTTTACATCTAAATCCTGTTGCCACTGCGTCTAAAATTCGTGTGACAAAGTGTTGAGTCGAAGATCCCAGCTTTGTATCTCCCCCATATTGGCTGTGGCCACAGCTGACAGGTGTACCTGTGATGATAGTGGCAGCCCTTTTTTCTAGGTTTCTTCAAAGACATACTACTCTCCTATAAAACCTTGGCAGCTTCAAAGGGACAGAAATCCTGCTCCTTTTTTTGCAATAGGAGTTCAGTCTGAGGGCACTTTCAGTGTCTGTGGGATCATTTTAAAAAGGTGAGGGCTGTCAAGTCTTACCGATTTGTGTAGACAAAGCAATTGTAAATTTGGTCACTGTGTGTGGCAGCAACCTCTTTTTTTGTAGGAGACGCGGACTAAGTATAAGCAGGTTCATATTTTGGTGATCTCTGCAACTCTTCACTGGACGTTATGTAGAATGTGTCATGAAGTTCTGCCCTGTGTTTCAATCCTTTCACTGCGTGGACTGCGACAAGCATGTTGTGAGCCTAATGGCAGACTTTCAAGACCGTGACAGTATTAAACAAAAAACAAAACCAAAAAATACAAAGATGAACGCCAAGGAAAACGTTTGTAATATATACCACACGTTTGCGGTAACATCGTTTTCAGATTTGTCACCTGTTTTGCCGTTTTTATTCATGTGGAGGATATTTATTGTGACACAGATCGTGATGTGATAAGAATGATTACCAAGTCTAGAGACTTCCAATTCTGTTTTTTCCATAACATTATATATGAATATTTTCCTTGCAATATGTTGATTACAAATGTGCAACACAAAACATGCTTCAATGAAAAACTTATTTCAGTCAAGATTCTTTCATCTTTTCTTACATCACCCATCTGGCTGTTATTGTTACGGGCAATCATGCTTAGTCGTGGGTGCCTTTTAGCTGTTATTTATTTCAAGTTAAAAAAAACATTTACTGTGCTTGTCATTAACAATGGTATAAATTACTTTTGGTGATTTTGAAGAAAAGGTGATTTTTCAGATACTACAAAATGGTGATTCAATTTCACCTAAAGATGCTAAAGATTTTGCATACAATGCCGGATAGGCCTGTGTATTTACACAAAGGTGGCCTCCGTACATGCCAATCATAAAGGATTGGGAAAAGCAAAAGAGCAGCATACAAATGGAATAGAAGGGTTCAATTTCTTAAGTAAGTAGTGTTAAATAACTCCACGTTAATATGTTCAGTATGGCCACCCTGCACCACTCATGTTTGCACTTAGATCTCTTGGGCATACTTTCTCTATGTATCCGGAGAGTGTAAAAGTTTGCAAATTGTACATACAAATACAAAGCAATTCCAGACAATTACAATTAGAGTAAGAGGATATAAACTTAGAGCACTGTGGAGTAAAATACTGAATATTGGTTTGATTCACTTAAAAGAAAGGCTGCAAAACAGGGAGGCCAATAAGATCATATTGAACAACTGTCACTTGCACTAGGCCCAGCCACACAAGTGGCACATTTCAGTAGAAGTAGGGCAATGCTGAGTGTTAGGAATTTTGTAGATTCCTTCGTATCCAGAAGTTTCCATCACAGAAATGTAGGAACAATGTGTGACTTCAGGCAAAGCTGGAGGTATGCAGGGCATTGTGCGTAAAAAAAATAGTGTGGGGTGCATGTGAAGCACACCACCCTAGACTTCCTCAGATGTCTAGTTTTCAGAAGTGTCCTGGTCTGGTAGGCTTTTCCAGGCAGAAGCCTACCCAAGCCCAAAAAGTGCAGCCATTCACCATTGCAAGTGGGATGATTTATGGAGTTAGCCAAGCTCTCCTGGCCTATATATAAAATCAACACCCAAAAGAGTCAAATGTCCTCTTGCTTGTCATTGGGACGAGATGCTTTAGTATGCAGGGGGAGCAGAAAGACTGATGCCCCCTTCATTTGGGGTAGATGCAAAAACCATCCTCATGGTGGTGGACAGTCCCAACCCCTCTTTCTTTTCAGAAAAATATTTGCTGGGGTCTAGTGGGCTTTCTCCTACCCAGGGGAAGATCAAGGGTAATTAACTTATCTGCCCCATGGGTGGGCAGAAAGACTGTGCCAATTTGTGAGAGGTGGGGCTATGTCAGGCCCAAAAAGGGGCAGCCCCCACCCCTAGACTAAACAAACCCTGCTGCCTAGTAGGCTTTCTGCCACCTTGAGGGGCTATTGCCACCATATGCCCCCTGGGGGATGGGGTAAGACTCAGGACACACTTATTTTGGGTGGGGACATGGCAATGCCCATTTTGGGCAGCCCTCACCTTTCTTTTATATATAAAAAAAATCCCTGGTTTCTAGAGGACTTTTTGTCTTCCCCAGAAAGACTGTGCCCAGCTGCCTCCACCCCTATATATCATACATAAAACTAGCCTCTGGTGCCTAGAGCACTTTCTGCTCCCTTGAGGGCAGATCAGGGGCTTATGCCCCTATCTGCCCCTCAGGGTGGGCAGAACCACTGAATTGTACCATAAAATTAATGGGTGAGTAAAAGCCCTTGCCCAAAGGGTCATTGCCTCTCCCTGGTGACTAATGTGTGGATCCCTGCTTGGGGATCGCCCTTCTGTGGTGATCCCCAAGCAAGGATCCACGGGGGAGGGAACCATTGAGAAGGGGAGATTCTCCCCTGTCCCATGATACCTCTTCTGTCTGCCATGGTGTTTAGGGGTTGCTCAGATAGTTTCCTGAGCACTGAGGCAGGGAAAGTGAAATGAGGCGATCAGCTCATTTCATTTTAGTTTTCATTGAAATGACACCAAGTTCAATGAAAACAATGAAACAGCCTCAGGAGATGGGGAAGCTCCCCCCCATCTCCCAGGGCTGTTTCTTGTAAAAGAAATCCCTCTGGTGCCTGCACCAGAGGGATTTCAAGTGCCATGTGCACGGAATGCCAGAAGTCGACCGTTGCACATGAGTATTGTTGGGTCTGATGGCTCCCAGCCGTCCGATGCACCCAAATGGTTAAATCATTGTGTATGACAGTTTGGTTCTTGAAATCTGTATTAATAAACTCTGTTTGCACCGGATTTGCGTCATTTCTTTTCACGCAAATCCAGTGCAAACTTATCTCCGTATTTATATATTGACGCTAGACTCGTCTAGCATCAAAATATTGGAGTTTGGGTTATTTTAAGGATGTGTGAAACCGGCTTGCATCAATGAGATGCAAGGTAGGTGTTCCCATCCCAAAAATAACTTAAACACCCTAGCGCCATATTTATCCACCCGGGCAAAAATGACGCACGTGTGGGATGCGGACTCGAAAAATGATGCAAACCCCGATTTGCGTCAAATTGTAATGCCTGGGTCAGGGCAGGAGTTAAAATGGGGCAAACACACCACTACTTAAGGAAATCACACACAAGCAACATAATTGCTCAAGAAGGACAACATGGAGGTGCTACTCATCCAGCATGCCAGACGATGCAGAGCACAGGACCAACAACACCAGCCACCACCACCCCAATGTGGACCCCAAAGGCAATGCCGAAAGCAGGAGAGGGTCTTCAGGACCAGGACAACCCTCCACGGCCTCAGGGAATAGGGTATCATCTGGAGGTACAGACTCAACTGGCAAGTCATACAGCAGCTGCTGTACCAAATTGAGCCACAGATAACAGCCAGCCTGCAGACACCACACAATATTCCAACGGTGACCAAGCTGCTAGCTGTCCTGCACATGTTGGCAAGTGGCTCATTCCAAACAACGGGTGCCCTGGTCGCTGGGGCATCACAGCCCTCATTCTCCGCTTTCCTTCCCAGGTTCCTTGATGCCATCATCTCCCTCACACCCCGCCACATCAGCATCCCCAACACACAGCAGAAGCAGCAGAAGACCAAACAGAGGTTTTACCAAATACATGGCTTCCCGCATGTGCTTGGTGCTATTGATTTCACCCATGTCTGGATTGTACCACCTGCTGCAACAGAGCATCTATACTGGAACAGAAAGCACACCCACTCCATAAATGTGCAGGCCACAGTTGACCACCAGGGATTGGTTACCAAGATCTTGGCCAAGTATCCTGGGAGTGTACATGATCCCTTCATCTTCCGCCACAAGCACCATCAATCTGCACTTCCAGGACAGACGATATGGCATGGCCTTCTTGTTGGTAAATCCATAAACCTAGCAATATACACACATCACAGCAACCCTGTCGGACTCACAATACATACACCACTACATTGCACGTCGGCAGGAAGACACTGAGGTGGGACACAGGAAGTTATGTTGTACAACCTGATACAATGGGATACACACGTATGGACAAATGATGGCTGCCAATCCTACACACCTATGGACAAATGATGGCTGCCAATAACAATAGATGCCACTCTGGAGCTATAAGGGACCAATGTCAAAGTAAACAGTGACAATGACCTGGAAGTATAATTTGGAAGATGAACCATATACTATTATATTAGGCCACATAGTCAATCCCACACACTCCCAAGCAAAAAGTACTGTGGAAGGGGTGTGCAATGTGTGTTGCTGCAGGTCAAACACCATGAGACACATAGCAGGATGATGCTGACTCACATGTAGGTGACATGGAAATACTGAGCAGTCCCAACATCACACATCACTCCTGGGGGTGATGTTCCCAGGTAGCAATAAGGAAGTGGACTGTGCTATGAACACATATTGATGTGCCACTAATGCAAACTGCACACTGCTGCCCACACTGAAAATGTCCATCAAAATAACAGATGTACATGGAGATGGCCCTTCCTGCATAGATACATCCACCTCCACAAGGCAGTTAGCCAGGTTACCTGTAGCAAGTTCGGTAGTGTAGGTGCACGGTTGCACATGAGCCACTGGCAGAGGGAACCACAAAGGTCTACATAGAACCAAGTCACTCATGGGACAATTGTGCATTGTCAAAACTAAACACCTCCATGCTGCCAACTTAGGGAGATGTGTAGGGATTGTCACCAAGCCTAATCAAAGGGCCTCACTTCTGTATTTCATAAGCAAAGACATATGTCTAAGTGGATGAGATGTCCAGGCCATGTAGTACAACCATGTTACCACCACATCGGAATCTATTGTGTGTGTGGAAGTATCATGTCCCCTCCAGTGAAAGCACACTAAAACGTGTTTCTTACTACACAACGCATGGTACATACATACGGAACTGCAGTTTTGAAACTAAACCATACATATTAGGTCAATGAGCCAAACACAAGTTGTCAAGTCAAACAACCCAATGCAGAAAGAACCTCTCAGAAGCCCAGGATCTCACACAATGCTACAAACACATATGAGTCACAGACAACACAAGATATCAACTGCCATGCTACATGACATTCCTGGTGCAAGCAACAACAAAATACTTACTCCTATTTTCGTTTTCAGCTGATCAGGGTTACGGGATCCAGCCATGAATCATGAACCCATTCCCCAACCCAAACACAGCAGCAGAGCGTGCCTATAATGAGGCACATCGGAGGACACGCACCATTGTGGAACTGACTTTTGGCATCCTGAAGTCCAGAATTAGGTGCCTGGACATCACTGAAGGCAGCCTCTTATATTCCCCAGAAATCATCAGCAAGGTCATATGGACTTGTGCCATCCTGCACAACATTTGTGTTTGGAGGAACACCCCCCTATATGTACCTGAACAAGAACTTCCAGAGGAGGAGGAGGAGGCGGATGCAGCCAGAGAAAATGAGGGGGAACATCCAAACACTGCTGCAGGAATGCATTGCACACAGCAGATAGTTCAAAACTTTTTTCAACAATAATCACTCTAAACTCATTGTTATGATATGCAATTAAACACTTCACTTTATCACTCAGTCCTGCTCTGGTTACTTATTTCTGCATCACATGTTCTTTAGGAATGTGAGTATTATCTCAGGGAGCATGTCACAAAGACAAATCTGAATACTTCTGATGCAATATCACATGTGATGCATATGATTGTACAGCAAACATCACACACAATTTAAAAAAAAATCTTTTCAATTTCACATATGAAGGACAAAATCATAGGACCATGGCATATGAGACATCCACATTGCCAACATGGTCTACTGTAGCACATGACACACAACTATGACATCTTCAATCATGAGGTAAATAAGCGCCTCATACATGAGGCAGTGGATGTGAAATATCAGTGGTAACAGGAATGTATGAACAGACCCCTGACATTAGTAAGTGTGACATTTGTTATCTCTGCAAGGAAAGTGTGTGACAAGAGTTGCATCAACCCTGAAAATGGATAGCATGAGTGTCCCAGGTATTACAAGCAATGGTCACAACACATGCCCTGCGCAGTCCATCCCTGGTAATAAGTCCTGCCACTGCCATGTGTTAAGTCTCTGCCCTCCCTTCTCTAGGGGGCGCTGTAAATGGACTATATGTACCCTGGGAATCATCATTAACACTCACCCACTCTCCCATTCTGACTCCTGTTTGCATCCCATATGGCACGCTATAGAGCAACTACATTAGCCTGCATGGACTTCAGGTCCCATATTGCACTGACTGGTAGTCAGTAAGACCTGTAATCTTCGGTCCATAGCTTCCTATGGGAAAAGTCTGGTTGTCCCCTTATACTGGATTCTCTCCTCCAGGACCTGTGAGAGACTGAAGATGCACACACCTGTGAGCTCTCTCATGCAGCTCAGCCATGTGACTCTGCCCTGGCCTTGCTGCTTCCTGGAACTGCTTAGAAGCTGCCATTCCCTGAAGCTCCCCATCGTGCACTGGAGTACAATTCATTTGTTAACCAGAGCCCTTGTTGGATTGTGTTACAGTCCTGATTATGCCTGAAACTGCTCTCTGTTTTCACAATGCTATTCCTGCTTGTTCCAGTCAGTCTCTGCTCCCTGTTTGTTAGCCTTGTTCATGCTTGCTTCTGACAGCGCCTGCTTTCTGTTACCCAGACCTGTTCCAGTCTATGCGTCAACCAGAGCATGTTCCCTGTGCCTGCATTTGCCTCCTAGTTGGTTCCCTTGCCCTCTGTTTCCTCTTAGGGTATCGTGTCTGGTAATTGTACTATCAGTCCTCAACTGTATAAAATTGTTTAACTTTGTATTTGTTCTGGCACCTGTTTTCCAGGAGGCTAATCCAGACCCCATCCTTAGTCTAGTTTTGCATGTAGTCATTAGTGCATTACAGTGACAGTGCTATGGCTGTATTCTAGGACTTGTTACTGTGTCTCCAGTCCGACAAACAAGGGCTAGTCTTGTGTATGTAAGGACAATCCATGTTTGTGCCCTGAAGGTCCAGACACAGATTCACTTCTGCCGCCACCTTTCTATGGGGCTTGGGTGGTGACTAGCTGTGAGATTAATCTGCACAGAGGCACTGGCGTTCCCTGTTGCTGTGGGAATTTCTGAGCCCTACCCTTTGTACAGACATAGTGATGAGCCCTGCATGTTTGTCTATTACTGACCCGTTACATATTTGTCCACACTAAGGTTGCTCTGTATTCACTCTTCTGTATTATCTGCCGTACCCTAGTTGCCCTATCCCCTTGTATGCCTTTAGCTGATATTCTGCTTTAGGACAAATCTGCCTTGCAAGATACTCTGTGAACTGAAAGGTTGCCCCAACAGACTCCTGACTAGACCTGCACGAAACCGTAATACCTTGAAGCCCTATACTGACACAGGGTACACATGCCCACACACTTGAATGGGACACTTATGTGCAAAGCACCTCTGAAAATATGTGAACACATGCAGGCAGGGCTGCAGGTCCACCAAAGCCACAGGAGGAACACAGGTAATTTACATTAGTCAAACTGATGTGTACATAACAATTTTATGTTGGAATTGAGGCTCGATCTCGCAAACACTGTATCTACCAAACATGTACAAATGCCAGACATATGAGTAGTTTACACACAAGTCACCATGAAGGTGTAGCCAACAATTAGTGACATTTGAGGGGTAACATATCCAACATAGCCCTCATCAGCCATCCTTGATCTTCCCTGTGTATTGTTTGTCATGGGAAATGTAATGTCTTCAAAGTCAAACAACTACACACATCAAATGAGTCGACACATATTACAAACACATATCATGACTGTTGTACATCATTGAGTGCCATCTGATATTGATACCCATTTGTAACACATTCATACATGACCATTACGTCAAATGTATTGCATGGCGTTAAAACAGAAGCATACATATAGTTGTTACAGTCAATTGACACACAAAACACACATACCATGTTTTATACTTTTGCAGCGCAGCCTTGCCGTATTTTATTGAGGCAAAATCAGCGTAAACTTACAAATTCCGTTAGAATTTCCTAACTTTGCGCTGCTTTTGCATCAGAAAAAAAGAAAATGCTTCCCAAAGATAGTATGAATGTGGGCCGCAGTTGCATAGTCTACCACATGTGGCCAAACGCTATAACACACAATGCAAGCCATACCATCCTATCTTTGTCTACGTACAGGCTGCATGCATCTTAAATATTAAAAAATTAATGCAAACACAGTTTGAGCCAGAAATATTGACGCAAATGTGTCGAAAAACCACGCAAATGCATACTAAACGTCAATAGGTCCCTAGTGTTAATTCCACCAGCGCACCTCACACATGCAGATATCCATAAAAATAGTAGTTTCCCAGTAATGCGTGGTATTTTGCTGCACATGTGGGTTATGCATTGAATACATTCACGCAGACTACATATGTGTTGAAAAAATACACGCAAGATGGAAAACGGGGAGTAAAGGGGACAGGAAGTGATGCAATAGGAAATCCTATTTACAGACATGGTACAGTGAGTGTACTTTCAGTTTCACTTTACAGTCTGTGATTTTTCTTGACTGTGTGGCTGTGTCTTGGTGTTGCTCTTGTTTGGATTGTGTATATTGTATCTTGTGGTGTCTATCTTTCATCTTTTGGTGTATTCTATTTGTATATTGTACCTGTGTAACTGTTTTTGTGTATTTTAGTGTTGTCTGAATTGTATTTGTACTGTCAGGTGTCTGTTTGGGGTTAGAATAGTTGGGTTAGTTGGGGTCTGTAATTTGGGTTGCAAGTTTGCTTTTTGCCCTTTATTTTCCCCTTTTCTTGTTGAAATTCTGTACTATAACATGTCGGGAAGGGCGAGGCTGACCCGCATGGGTGAGGAGGAGCTTGGGGCATTTTTGTGTGGCTGGTGTGCCACTTTCTTCCAATGATGCTGGAGGCGGGGCCGTGTGATACAGGGGTATGTGTGTTCTGCACCTCCTGGAACGAGCACCAGCTGAAGCATCACTGAGCTGACCTGGTGGCACGAGAACAGGTCCTGCTGGACCACCTGGATGTGGTGATTGGTGGCCCTGTTGGTGAGTATCACATTGACAAATGTGTTCAGTAGAATGCTCCTGAGTGACGGTAGCAGATGTCTTGACATGCTGCATGCAATGTTTGTGGCCATCTGGAATGCAAGTACAACAAACTGTTAGTGTACCAGTACTGACATGTATTATACATGTTTATACATGTTAACAATGCAGTCCAGAGTTTCGCTGAGCCGTGTCCGACTATTATTTAGGGCCATATGTACCAAGCTATTTATAACTTTCACAAATGACTATTCTGAGCAGGAAGTTGTGCCACGGACTACTGACTGTTTCCAAAAATATCTTTCAGGCATAAAATAGATTTTTGAAATACTTTCTGTTTACCCCTGCTGAAATAAGGCTGCAATTAAATGAATATTTACATCCCAGTATGAAAGCAGTCACAGACATGGTGGTCTGCTGAGCCCAGCAGGCCAGCATCCCTGTGAGTGCCGCCATTCCCAAGGGGTTTGCAAAATGAGACCTACCTCATCATTATTCAAGAGTTAGGTCATTTGCTACCCCATGTTTGAATTACAAACAATGTAATTTCGAGTTTTCTACCTCAGATAATCCAATTTGCCAATTGCTAGTTGCTAAGTCTCGCAATGTGTGACTCACAAAACCTCATCTTGGTACATATGGCCCTGAGTAACACATTTCAGGTGCAATGACTACACCTGTGCCCATGCATTCTGTCAATGATGATCAGCTAAGACACTGTCAGCATACCATATTTCACAGTTTTGGGACAGCAAAGTGGGCTATCCATGTTTAGCGCTACATTGTCATTATTACACACACATGATCCCTGCCATTATGTTTGCATAGGGGGTATGTACGGCTTAGGGGACACTGCCAATAGGGCATTTGTTACCTCCATACAACTGTGCCACATCTGGATGACTGAATGCACAATAAGTGCTGACTGAAAATTGACCCACATGTCCATCCCACAGTTATTCATTGTCCCTTGATGCACAAGCCACAATACCTGAGTCACTTGTATTTCAGTGCACCAGGGAAGTGCCATTGCAATTGTCAACCAATTACAAATCATGACATGGGGTCCCATATGAAATGGATTAGCCACAAAACTTTGTAGTCAAGTTTAGCACCACATGATGGTTAGGCCCAGTGCATGTGTGCTTATGTGTGTCTATCACTCACTGGAGTGTCAGTGTCAATGCAAGTTTGCAGTGGTATGTCTGTTGGGGTGTCTACATGCAGGATCGGAAACTCAATCATATTAAATGACACCCACTGTGATATGTTGTCCACACGTTTGTACAGTGATCAGACATTTAGCATATAACTTCTTTCCCTGTCTTACAGGTGGACCGGCCCCCTATACCATCAGGGAAGTGGCTCGATTTGAGGACCTAGACGTATCCAGTAAGTGTGAAAATGTCTGTTCTATGTAGTGATTGCACCTGTTGTGTGAGTGACTCTTATGAGTTGCACTCATTGCAAGATATGATGGGCTGGCATGTGATCTGATATATCACTTGACTGGAGGTTGACATAGTGTTCCATACAAGGGTTAGACATCCATAGGTAGAGAGTCATATCTTGGGAGTATTATGCTGCACAATAGGAAGCAGCATGTGAACAAGGTGATTAGTACCCACATATAGGCCCACATTTGATTTGGAAGTGCTCCAGTGTCAGAATATTGTCAGCAAGACATACCCTCATTTACATAAGACAGTGATGCATCCGTTTTCCACACACATTTGTGCATCCCTGTATTGTCATGTAAATGTAGGACTGTATGGGTAACTGTCCCCAAGCATCTATCCCCAAATGTTGTACTCCATTTAAGTGCCACTTATATGGTATTTTATAGGCGGGCAGGCAGGTCAAGGCCAGACGTGTGCTTGCATCAATGTGGGTGATTTTGGAAATGTGTTGGCAGATCAGATGTTGGTGGTTGTCCACAAATGGAAACATGAGTGTAGATGTGATTTATCAATGGATACCTCACTCCTAGTTGGCAGACCTCCTCACATGCGTTCCACTCACTAAATCCATATACAGGTGGACATGGCTTTGTGGTTGTCCTTGCCAGTTGTAATGATGTATTTGCATGCCTATCCCCCCTGAGGCACAGGTGTAGGGGGAGAACATATATGTAGGTAGGTGTGACGGTCACAGTGTAGATGACAGACATCTAATTCAAACATGCATGTGTCCCAAACAACACTGACCCCTTATAATTAGCAGCTGCATACAATCCTGCCAATTACATATACAAATCACAGGTCTTGGGTGCCTTTAAGTTGATCCAGACGATAGGGATTAGTCAGCCTGGCCCATGTTAAGTACTTGTTGCATTTGCATTGTGACACATTGCACTACATAAATGCACAGATCAGTTTAATTGGTACACACCTTGTTGTGCTTTGCTGTGCTGTTAAATACTTGATGGCTAGGCCGCTTTGCCATGTCATTCCTCAGGGACAATGTATCATCTGTACTGTGATTTGTACTGCATGTGCAATTTGAGAGAGAGAGATTATCATCTGTACATGCATCACACAATGATGACACTAATACTTGCCTGTCTCATTTTTACAGCTGCCAACATGAATGCAGTTGAGATAAGGGAGTTCCAGAGGCGGGCAGTGAGGTACAGACACATCTTGGATGTGGAGTCTAGGTTTAGAATGATGGCAAGACACTATCGTAGGGAGAGAGCCACAGGAGCATGGCGGGCTTACAGCCAAATGTGGGCCCGGCATTGGCCACAACAGGTGTCGCCACCACCACGACTGAAGCCAGTGGCACAGTGGCCACCAGTTTTTTTGCTTGCCATGCCGTTCCAGTTCAAACCCAGCCATATGCACATTAGTCTTGACCCTGTTCCCCCTGGGAACAATCCAGCCTGAACTGCCAGACCAGGTCCTCCCTGGACCAGAAACAAGCATTCTGGGACCAGTTTCAGGGTATCACCCTTCATCAGCTAGGCTAGCTAGGATCAAGTGGCACAGTGAGCACGGGACCCATATCTGGGCATACCCTTTCCACTTAGGGCAACTTTAGCAACACAAAAGGATGACGAACAGAGTGCTGAACAATGCAATAACTCACCTCCAGTCACAAATCTGGGCTTAATCCATCTTTCCATTGCTCACCATGCCGCCCCAGTTTGGACCCAGCAATATGCAAATCAGTCTTGACCCCATTCCTCATTGGAACAGTCCAGCCCGAACTGCCAGAGCATGGGACCCACGTCTGATGGATCAAACCCAGATCTGTGACTGGGGGTGAATGTTTGATTTAGTCTGCATTCCGTCCATCATCTGTTGTTTTTGCTTTTGTTGCCCCAAGTAGGAAGGGTATGCCCAGACATGGGTCCCGTGCTTGCTATGCCCCCAGATTTAAGCTAGCCTTGCCAATGAAGGGTGATACCCTGAAACCGGAACCAGGATGCATTTTTCTGGTTCAGGGAGGACCTGGCCTGGCAGTTCAGGCTGGACTGTTCCCATGGGGAACAGGGTCAAGACTGATGTGCATATGGCTGGGTTCGAACTGGAATGGCATGGCAAGCAAAAAAACTGATGGATTAAACCCAGATCTGTGACTGGGGGTGAATGTTTGATTTGCTCTGCAGTTCATCATCTGTTGTTTTTGCTTTTGTTGCACCTTCAAGTACAGCACCCCTGACCACAGCACCTGCAGGAGAGACTACATCAGGGACACAGATCACCACAGCAGCTGCTTTGGACATG
This sequence comes from Pleurodeles waltl, assembly GCF_031143425.1. Classification (NCBI taxonomy): domain Eukaryota; kingdom Metazoa; phylum Chordata; class Amphibia; order Caudata; family Salamandridae; genus Pleurodeles; species Pleurodeles waltl. The sequence continues at coordinate 696,471,318 of NC_090442.1, read as the reverse complement.
GCCACAATCACACAGCTACAGAGGGACATGCAAAAAGTCCTAAGGAAGATTGACACTCTCCAGTGGGACGTGGACAGGAATAGCCATAGGCTAAAATCAATTAAAAAAACTCTGAAGAGGGCAAACCTCTGAACTCCTGTATTACCTCACCCCTAATTTTGTCCCCTCTCTCCTCTTTCCTTATCCACTTTTTTAGTGGGTTTAGTGAAAGGTTAGAGTAGGCTAGTAGTTTAGATAAGATAAGTAGGATGGGGGTGGAGGGGTTCATATTATTACATGTTAGTTTGTGGGTGGGGGTTAATGTTGGGGCTTTTGTGTATTCTAATACAAAAAAAAATAACATTAAAAAAATACAAAAAATATATATATATTTGTTTAGTATTAGTTAGTATCTATTTAGGTTAGTATATGTTGTCCTACATGTGTCCTGTCATATAAAGAGGGTGGGGGGTAAATGTTCAGAGTGTTTAGTTAAATGTGATAAGTAAGTTTAGCATAGGGTAGTTAGGGCCAGTTGTGGGTAATGGATAGTTAGGATAGGTTAGGTTAGGATAGGTGTGTGACATAGTTTTAAGTTCTCCTTCATACATAGTGCTCCTTTACAGCATGTGTCATATGCTTGGGGATCTGAGTCTTTGCATGAGTGTACAGTGCCAATTTTCTGTTGGCCTGTGTATTCCATCCTTTATCCACATCCCACCCTTGACATGTTAATTCCCACGTCCAACTGAGCTGTCACATTGGCAGCTACATCAAAGCTAAATCTCTATGCATCTGCCATCCATTGTACCCACCACTCAAGGTGACTATAGTTCCCACGTATTGGACAGGTAGGTGTGAATTTAAAGCTCTCATCGTTTAGGTCCTGTTTTGGAATGCTGGGCACTGTGGGATGTCTCCCTGCTGCCTCATGTTCATGTGAACACTGCTTAACTGAGTGGTGTCAATTTCTGATGAGCTCAAGTATACAAAATTCATACCTAGGTGTTTTGATTGTAGTCCCAGCTGACGTTATTGGCAAAACACTCTTGCACAACCATTCCTGCTGTATGTTGTGGGTGTGGCATGTATGTTTTGAGGCAAATGTCACATACATAATGACTGTCTTGTAGGGGATGTGGCCCGCACTGAGTTTTATCTTGTAGATACCTTAGGCCTGACATATACTATCTTTACACTGCATTTGCCTAATTTATTAACGCAACTGCAGTGCGAACTTACAAATTATAATGATATTTTGTAAGTTTGTGCTGCTTTTACTTCAGAAATGAGGCACAGACAGCACAAAAGATGTAAAAGTCCTGGCCCCTGTGCGGAAATATCTGCCCACATTATTTCTGCACTCTGGCATTGACACTCTGTGACCATTGACATGTTACATGCATCACAAATGTCCAGCAAAGTAGATGTATCACATTACACAGAGACAAAGTGGTTGTGTGGGTGCTGTTTATTTTAAAGTGCTGTAGGGCAATATTTACATAGTCCAGGTTTGTGACCCCATTAGTGTAAAGCATTCTATTGTGACGCAACACAAATGCAAGGTTGATGGACATGTCATTGGACATGCTGAGATGAAGTGTCATTCAGTGCAGAGGAACCTGAATTGCCAATTGGGTACTGAGAGACAATTGCAGTCCATGGTGTAAGGTTAACAGTGTGTGGGTGAAGAGTGCATGTCACCAACTGTAGCAACACTGGCATGTTATCAAGCACAGGACCAAGGAAAAACAGTGCCCATGTGACATGGGCTGGTACTACCGGGTACTCCTACGGGTGAAGTTGATCTGTTTCACATCTTCATCCTCTGATGTGTGTGTCGTCTCCTCTGCCCTTGGTGGTGGTGGTGGGTTTGAGGGGGATACACACACTTCAGTGGTTGGAGAGGTGGACTCCAAAATCCCGGCAGCTGCCATCTGTGGAACTAGACATGGCATAACTGCAACAAGGAGGAGCTGCTGATTATTTAATATGGCAGCAACATCCCTGTGGTAGGCAGCCACGTCAGCCACCCTGGGGGAGTCCAGCTTGTTGTCATGCATGCAGCTGCAAGATTGGGAGGGCAGGTATTGTTGCAACTCCCTCACATCAGTGGTGAGGTCCCGCACACACTGCTGGACTCCATGCAGTTGTGATCGGTGAGTTGTATGGCTGCTGACTGTTCTGCAGATGTAATCATGCACTTGCGCATCCCCTCAAGGCTGGCTACCATAGTTTGCATCCCCACCTGCACCTCCTTGGCCAGCTTCCACTGTACTCCCACAACTGTCCTCTCAAAGGTGGTTCCAGTGTCATCAGAGTCCTCAGCTGTATTTGAGCTGGCAGGTCGTACCTTTGGGGTGGTGGTTGGGTCCTCTGGGATGGCTGCTACATGTGTGCCCCTCCTTGCGACTCAAGGTGGTGTCTGGAGGGTTCCCAGGTCATCTTAGAGGGTTTGCTGGCTGATGGTTGTCAGCTGGTCATCCATGTCATCAGGGATGTCCAGGACAGACAGATCCACAGGAGAGCCATTGTCCTATGCAATGAGATATTGTACAATTGGTGTGTCTGTATTGTGGCAGTTATAATGTGATGTCACTGACTTCCTATTGGTGGTACGTTGTAAGCTGGGTTCCCATTTATTGTTCCTGTCATTAATGATTTCAGTCTCTCAGGCATATGCCCCACCTGCATGTCACATGTAGTGTGGGCAGTTGTGGGATTTGTCTGTGTCACATCTTCTAGGTGTGGTTTCTGTCCAAATGTGGCTTGCCACCTTCTTGTCCTAATCAACGCTCCCTCTGCTACCATTAGCATGGTGAGGCCTTGCAATGCTTGTTGGTATGCTGATGCCACATGCACCACACATAACAATTTTGCCCTGTCCCAGTCTATCATGTTTCACATACACCTATACTGTGCTGAGACCTAGCACCATACCATGTATTGCATTTCCATGAAACGATACAGGTGTCACCATTGGTAGTTTCTCATGTTGATGTTTGTGCATGTATGCTACGTTGCATTGCACTGATGGGCCATGGCAGAGTAAAATTTTCTCATATGACTGTGCGGGTGTGTTTTCCTAGCTACACCACACATATGCCCTCCCCCTCAATGCAATTGTCTAAACACTATGACACCTGAGATGTTGCATGGTGGCATTGCAGCTATTGTGACACAGGCACAGGGGTAGACCCTGGAATGGGCAGCATGGGTATGAGATTACTGCTGTGTACTTCATAATGTATGTAACAATGCCTGATGTTTATTGAGTCTATGGACATGAGCAGTTGACAGGAGTTGCACTTGGATAGGGATTGATGGGGATTGATCACACAGTCATACTAAACCCTCATTTTGGGTGTGTTTGTGCCATGGGCACCTAACTCCCATTTACTATTTGACCAGCACACTCAGTACAGCTGGTAGTGGCAAGTGTTGTCAATGGTAAATGTGGCTTAAGCCAATGGCCTGAGTCTCGGCATTGTCCCCTAGCTTACATTCTGACAATACCAGTTGTCCTGTGACAGCAGCCCAGTTTTATGTTCTTCCCTACCCTCCTGGCCTATTTCCGCATTTCCATCAGCTTTGGCATGGCGGTGTACCCCCATGCAAAGGTTGTTAGTGTGGTGTTGTGCTGTGCCCCTGGATGCCCCTGCACAGCCCATGCACCTTGCATGGGCAATGCAGGGGGTCCTGTGTCGTGCCCCCTTGCCCTTTTACACTGCCTGATTTTCAGGGCTGACATGCATTGTGTAGTAGGTATGTGACTCCCCCTTCTTGCATTTGACACTTAGGCATTTTTGTCACCCATGCAACTTACCCTGCATATGTGTTGTTTCCTGGTAGTCTGTGTGGTCCTGTCCTGCGATTCCTGTGACGATCTCCTCCATCTCATCCAGGTCCTCTTGCAATGCTCGACTCCCACCTCCGGTCTGCAGTGCTGCCTTACTGTTCCTTGCCATTTTCTCCTTTGTCCTGCGCTTGCAGTCATGCCAGCGTTTTTTACACTCGGTGACAGTTCTGACCTCTGCCACACTGTTAATCTTGTCCACACTTTGTTGCCAAATTGCCTCTCTCCTCCCAATTGGCAATTTAGAGGTGATGAATAATTGATGCTGGTGCTCCGTCACCTCTCTGACCAGAATTTCATGCTCCTCTGCACTGAAGCGAGACATCCTCTTCTTTTTGTCTCTCCCCTGGGTCTTGTCTGTGTCCTCCTGGCTGGTTCCCTATTGATTTAGGTCTCCCTGGAGTCTCTCCTGGCTTCTGGGATCCATTATGGGGCTCCTTGGTGCATATCTATTTTGCAACATTTTTCCATGTCGCAAACCAGATTAGAGTCATTTTTCCTGTGTTAACGTCATTTTGCTTTACGACAAGGTGCAATGGTTAGAGTCAGAAAAAAATGACTCTAATCTGTTCTTAGCGCCTACGTGCATCATAGTATAAATTTGACGCACAGTGATGTTAACAAATTAACATTTTTGATGCGTTACCGCAGTTTTGCGTCACAAAGTGTAAATCTGGCACAAAGTCTACTCATCACTTTGCGCTAGTTCTAGATATGCATCAGATAGTGTTGTAAGGCCTGGTCCAAGCAGGACTGGGAGGTCTGGCTGTGCAGTGTATAGAAAGAATGGCAATGGTTAAGATGTAGATCCTGCCCACTACTTATGTGTAAGTAGTCTGGTGCTAAATGGCACAGAGCTTAGCATAGGCCGCAAAAGACATCATCACTTTCGGCAGCATTATGTGTCAGCACCATCCACCAGACTGCTAGCCATTCTGGACAAAAATAAATAATTTGCAATTGTTTAGTATGTCATTCTGGTGGTTAATCTTCTCTGCATCTTTACCAAGAGCATCAGTTATCAGAGATCCTAAGACGTAGGTGAATATCTGACCTATTACAGTTTGCATCCCGATTACAGTCAATTTGTTCTCTTTCTGACCGCTTTTTTTTATTGCAGTTTCTAGGTCAAGCACGCAAGTGCTTTTTGAACTGTTGTAAGTATTCTGTGGGTTTTTAACCATGCCCATTTCATGCCCGTCACTTTCACTCATTCGTCAGCTTGCCTTTTAAAACTACCTTGATGTCATTGGTAAATGCTTTGCGTTTGTCCCGCCTTGGGGCTGTTTTGTTACCGCCTTGCAGACTGACCTTGTTACATGAATTATTGCACGATTGTCAATATACTTCAGCGTGGGCAAACTATTTTTTTCTTCTGTTTCTCCCCTTCGTGCTCCATTCCGCTCACAGTGCTGACAGCGCAGAACAGCAGCACAAACTTCATCTGCAGTATTGAAGCACTGGTCACATTGTTACCTAATCAGAGTCATTTCTTTTGGATCTCCCCTTCACCCTTCATAGCTTTCACAAAAACACTTGTAATTGATAAATGCTTTATGTAAGAAGCACAGAAATCCTCAAAGTGGCTCTTCTGACACAGCGGGAGAGCCAATTCTACAATATTCACTGCACTCAGGAAACTCGCCCCATAATACTTTGTATGCATTCTTTTACAAAACATTGTTGCCCATAACCCTGCCTCCGGTGGTCCTAGGACAATGGGACCACCACCAAAACCTTCAGCACAATGCCCTCTTTCTGTCCAGGTCATCTCCGGGTCCCCACACTAGGTTGGTGGGGACCCCAAAATAATAATCACTCCCAACAGTCAGTGTTTATTTAAGTTTGCTCATTGCTGGAGATTTTGTTTTGCATCTGAGAGTAGTTAGTATTTTAAGGCCTTGTTTGTAATAATATTACAGTATTATTGCAGTGGGTCTGCCAGCCTTGAAAATGTGTAATGCACTACATCCTCTATGGGCAAAATATACACTTGCATTGCACTATTTTCTGCCATTCTGTTTTAATGCTCTTTAGGGACTAACTATATGGTTACAAGATCATGTTTCTTATAAATGTTATTTTTATTGTGATGTTGTCTAGGGGCTATTCTGAGCATTACAATCAACATACTGCAATATTTGCAGCACTCTGAAACTTGCCCCATAATGCTTTGTAGGGCATTCCTTTTACAAAACATTTTTGCTCATAACTCAGCATATGGTGGTCCTACGACAATGGGTCCACCTTCAAAATGTGTTCACCACAACATGCTCTTTCTGTATAGAACATCTCTGGACCCCCACACTAGGTTAGTGGGGACCCCAAAATAATAACCCATCTCATCATTCAGTGTATTTGTAAGCTCTTTTATGGCTGGAACCTTTATTTTGCAACTAGGAGTAGTTTGTGTTTTAAGGGTCCTGTTTGAAAAAATATCCTAGTAGGCTTACTTGATCTTTGATTATATGCAGGCCACTGGAATTATGTGGCAGAAAGGATCCAAAACCTGCAACTGACTTGAACAATTAGGGGCATATTTATACTCTGTTTGTTGAATGTGCGTCAACATTTTTTGCCACACATTCGGTGCAAACCTAACACCATATTTATACAATGACTCCGGACCCCGTAAACATCAAAATTCCTCCGTGTGCGTCATTTCCTGGGTGCGGGAAACCGCCTTGCATCAATGACATGCAAGGTAGACGTTCCCATCCAAAATATTTACTACGGCGGCGCTGGTTTGCCTCAAAAAGTATAAATAGGGGCCTTAATATGGAGAAAGAAGTTTAGTTATAAATAGCTCCAACGCAAGTAAATACGAGACCTATTGCATTGCAAAAGCTTGTTGTTATGTGTTACCTAACAGAGCCCTGCATGAGGAAACGTTTTGTTAGTGTGAAATTACCACAAAACACAGGAACCCTACCAGTATCACGGACAAACAATGAGGGCATCACATTTTTCTATTTTGGTCGGCACATCAGATGTGGATACAAAATCAGTCTTTCAAAACTCGAGGAATTCTTTGCAGATTTCTGATACGCCCTGTCCACAGCACTCTAGGGCCTGCAACATAGTGAAAATAATACATGTGCCAGTGCACTTTAGGTGCAAAGAGGAACACATCAGACTTCTTCAATACAGATGACTACCTGGGGGCAGCCAGCAGTAAAGTTGGCAGGATATGTGGATTCAGTATCCTCCAGCCCACATGCATTCATGTTTTTAAAGATGGCAACCTGTGAACTGTCTGACCAAACACTATCTAAGAGTATACAAACTAAATATGGAAGATGGACACTTTCTGAGTACGAAGGAAATATGAGCTAGATTTAGTATATGTAAATGAAATTAAAAAAAATCTCAAAAGACTGGGAAAATCACCAATTATTCTTGAAGACTTAATAAAAAAGTTTCTCTCTTGTATAGTCTTTCATGATGCTGTCTGATCAGGGTTACATGCAAATTGCTTGGAATGCTCTATTGCTTTGAATAAGGGCTTAGCAGACTGTGTCTGGTGGTTTAGTGGACTTGTGCATTCTCTATAAGGGCCTGTGTTTGGCTTCATGGTCACCGGTTTAAATCCTGGTGGATCCACTCATCCTTTCATCCTTCTGAGGTCGATAAAATTAGTACCATTGAGTTGGGTACCAATAAACATCTGTTATTCAGCATCAAGATGTCTACAGTGTGAACGTGTACTTTACAAATACACAGGTTATGTTATAAGCAAAAGGGACAGTTTGAGAATGCACAGTAATGTAATTCATTATAGACATGAACTAAGAGGAAGAGGTATCAACAGGTATGAGCTTAAATTGAAATGATACCAACGGAAATACATTTGTTTTAGTGGGATACCTTTATAGTTTCTTATAACAGACATAAGACAGAAGAATAGCTTTATATTTATGTATTACCATGTCCAAGCCCAAATATAAATTTCCTTTCATAACAATCAGTTATTTCATCAAAGGCACCTGAAATAAAACCACCCCTTGCTTTGCAGTAAAGAGAAGTGCAGGACTGCAAATAGGCTAATGTCAGAGAAAGGAGCAAATAATGGAAAGTGTTTAAAGGATTTAATCCATTTCAGTATAAGACTTTTACTCATCCTTATTAATATGCTAATTGATGCAGATGTTTATGAGTATCTTTTGTGGTTAATAATAGTGAACTAGTACAAAATGAGTATATTTTTCATTATAAAAAGTGAATAGATTATTCTCTGAAATATACCCAAGCAGAGTAAGAATTGTAGGTCTACCATTAGGCAAGGACTTTTGATTTTTATTAAAATTAAATAAATGTATGTAATGTGTATGAATGCTAAAATCCATTCGACCCAAGGATTATTTGAGATAATTCATTCTCAATTACTGGATGTTCATGATCATGCTGCAAGAACAAGAATGCAAAGAATAGCGAGGTGGAGCATTGATTTTTGGAACGCTCTATGTTAATAAATCAGGTGTTATTGGGACTTAGTGCCTGATTTAGAGTTTGGCAGACAGATTGCTCAGTCACAAATGTGACGGATATTCTGTCTGCTATGTTATGAGCTCCAAAGACTATGATCTGATGATAATACTGCGGACGGGATATCTGCCACATTTGTGATAGTGTAACCCCCTTCTCCAAACTCTAACTAAGGCCCTTAGATTTTATTGTTGGGGCATTGGTGTTGCTCTGCTTTTGGTGTTCCATAGACTATTTCATTGAGTACATGCTGCTTAACAGAATTAACAAATTATCTTTATTTCATATATGCTTTAGAAAACGTATTTCTTTATTTGCCTGATACATTCATTTATTAATACAAACAAGGCCATCCCAGTGTTCCCTTGTGGGCTTGGGTATCTGTAATAGGATCAACAGAAAGTGCCAACAAGGGATTCATTTAAGTACATAATAAACATTACTGTCAAATCGATTTTTGATGCCTTCAAGTGACGTCTCAACCTCATTTATTGTAGTCAATAGGAAATTATTACAAAAGAAAATGATCAATAAATCTAACAGACAGGTGTAAATGCTTAAACAAAATTGTATTAAATATCAAACAGCTCAAAATTAAAGGAGTTCAACAAATGATCACAAAAGGTACATTGACAATGTAATATCCACAGAGTAGCTTAAACCAAAACACTTGACAATATGACAATGTACTCAAACCTACTCTCTTACAACAGTAGAAGAATGTCCATCCTAATGATTAAGATACGACTCATTGTGGTTACATAAATGGTCCATGAGAGATATAGGTTGTAAGTCGATGTCTAGGTCTCAGGCAGTATGTATCCATGAGACCATCTTCAGGAAAGTTCATGTGAAGATAAATTAGTGACCCCACTCTGAACAATAAGAAAAGATCAGACTTATTCAAGGTCTAAAAATTGTTACCTCTTGACTGCATAAAACACCTGTGATGTTTATAACAGCAAGTAGAGTGCTACTCTGAGAATGAAGTATGTCAGAAAAGAAACCACTACCAAAATCAAAACATATTCCGAATTCAATACAAGATGAATAGATATAAAAAAAGAAAGATGCTGCAATTATGTGAGTAAAAGGAGAACATAATGAAACCCTTCCCTGGCTCATTGTTAAAAAAAAAAAACATACACAAAGCTAAAAGCATAAAACCCCTAGTTCCTGCTTTTATTGAAGAGAAAATCGCTACTGATTGGACTTGTACTTACTCAAAGGACTATAAAGTCAATTCATTTTCAATTCAATTCAATTCAAATTCTTTATTCAGCACAAGAGTAGTGCCTCAAATATATAGTGCAGTACTAAGACATGCAAGAGGATACTCAAGTGCAAAAATATGGCATGCAGCACTTTTAAAATCCCTGAGATTTTGCACAATGAAAATTGCCTTTAAATAATGACTCCTCAAACCTGCATAAATCACAAAATAAAATAAAGTGCTGCATGATTTGCATTGCTACACCATCACAGGGACAGGAAAAGCAACCAAGGTTCAGATGTAAGAAACATTTTTCTGGTCACACTATGTACCAAATCAAAATGTGACTCTGTAACTTGTTTACAGAATCACATTTTGCTTTTGCGGTTCAGTATTAGGAAGGAACATGTTTAGGGAGTCACATCCCAATACCGAATCGCACTGGCATGTAGGAATGTTTTGCGACTGTGAATGCTGTCGCAAAACATTTGCAGTGACCACCAACTTCAGGTTGGTGGTAACCTTTGCACAAATTGGAAGGGTTTCCTTTGTGAGTGGAAGCATAACAATTTGTTCAAAGCAGGTAGTGGTCCAACAGACCACTGCCTACTCTGAAAAAATGAAATGAAAACGTTTAATTTTTTTTAAAAATGCATCTGTTTTCCTTTAAGGAAAACAGGCTGCATCTAAAAAAAAAACTGCTTTGTTTAATAGTGGTCACAGACATGGTGGTCTGCTGGCCCCAGCAGGCCACCATCCCTGTGAGTGTGGCCATTCCCAAAGGGGTCACACATTGTGACCTAACTCATGAATATTGATGAGGTAGGGCTCTGTGATCCCATTGGGAATCGCTAAATGTGTCTGAGACACATTTGAACATTTAATTGAGCAAACAGTCACAATTAGAGACTTGCAAAATGAAATGGACACACATTTGACCCCAAGGGATGAAGAATGCCCAACTGTAGTCTGGTTAAGGAAAAATGGTGCTGGCAATTGGTTACCCTGGTGAGATATGATAGGCAACCGTCAAGCAAATCATTTAGTAAACATGTCTTAACTGTTTGTTTCCTAGATTCTTTGCATTTTCTTTGCTCCAATCTATAATTCATAAAAGTGGCCTTAATTACTTTTCTGAATGGAGAGACAGCTTTTGGGGTCACTCAGAATAGATAAATCAAACAGTGCACTAAAAGAATCATTTATATAAGTCAACAAGGGGATCTTAAGAGCATGCTCTAAAGCAAAGTTGTCTGAAATAATAGACTTTATAAAACTGGCTTTGGTTTTTGCCCAAACAGACTGCCGCAATAATAAAGGTTTTAAAGCTCAAATGTTCTCCAAAAAGTGCAGACCAGTTTCCTTATGAGTTATAATGGATGATGCAGATGTAGGTACACACAACACATGCTTGAGGAAACAAGCCTAATCAGTCTGAAGGGATTTACTAGGTGTATAGCCCCATAGACCTCCCCCTTCGGTAGCAGTTGATACACCTCTCGCTTTGTATATTCCAATTATCTCCTTAACTGGCCGACTAGTGATTTTATGGGAAAGCCTGAACACTGTGTCACCATTTTGTCTTAATTTCAGCTAAGAATTTCAGACTTGTGCCCATGATCCAGTGCTGGAAAAAAAGATCTCTAGAAAGCAAGAGGAATTTTCACTAGCTATCGGAGAACCCTCAATAAAGAAGGTCTTGCATTAGTGCACCTTTTTCCCACACACCATCATTAATGTTTTTCCTGATGTATTTTCATTCTCCCAGATGCCATGAAATAACCAAAGATATCCATTAATCTTTGTAGGCCGATCAGTGTCTTGGATAACAATTTAATCATCAGCATAGAATAATATTTGGAGTAAATCAACAATGGGTTCATCAGCCTGCTAAGTCTGTACGGTGTCATCTACCCCATTAACGAAGAGTGAAAACATAAATTATGCCAGTATGCACCCCTGTCTAATACCCCTTTTGATCCTAAAAAAGGGGAGAATATTCCCCATCGGGGCCATACCATAGCATTTAGGTTTTCATACAAACTTGCAAGGAAGCTAATGATGTTCCTCATGGCACCCAAAGAAACCAAAGTCATCCAGAATACTGAATGTTCCACTAGATCAAAGGCACTGCTCAAATAAAAAAAACATATAGTGAGAGACACAACTTTAGCTTTAGTGTACTTCCCTATAAGTAGTTGAAGCTTCACCCATTGCTTTACAGTCCCCAACCCTCAACTAATCCTGTATTGTACTTCAGATATGATGGAATGATTTTCAGCCCAATTCTCCAATCTTTGTAGGGGGGGATTTAAATTTAGCTGAAGAATCTAGGAGGGAAATAGGCAGGTCAGAATTGTTCTCCTTTTCAAAATTGCAGATTGTAGTTGAAATAGTTAAAGCGGGGGAATAGAGCCCAGAGCAGCTACATTGCATACACTAGTCAAAATGGGACCCCATAATTCCCCCTCCACTTTAAAAGCATCAACTGGGACCCCATCTGACCCAGGCACTTTCCCTCCGGCACTTGCTATTATGGCAAGAGGACCTCCTATAAAGTAACATGTAATGGGACCTTAGACTTGATTGATGCTCCCATATCCTCTACTGGAGATCAATCTACCATATGGAAATCAAAGATACCCTGTCAGAAAGTGGATTACTGGAAAAGGCAGGTAAGTACCTACACTTAGCGATAGGCCACTAACTTCCACCCAGTCCAGTCAGGTCTCAATAAATTAATCCCAGCTCAACCCTATGTAGTTTGCTCTGAGCAGTTAGGCTTAACTTAGGAGATAGGTGTGTAAAGCATTTAAAAATCACAAAACAGTAAATGAGTAAAACACAAAACATAATAAAAATCTAACTCCAATTTATAAAAATTTGTTGCATTTTTATCGTTGAAATGCAACTAAAACAAAAAATAAATAAAAATAAAGGGAGCCAGAGACATGGATTTTTAGCACATAGAAACCAAGGGGCATATTTATGCACTGTTTGCGCCAAATGTGCATCATTTATTTTGATGCAAAAAATGGTGTAAATTTAACTCCATTTATATTTTGACACTAGGCCCGTTCTGCGTCAAAATAAATGAGTTAACCTCATTTTGTGGGTGGGTGAACCAACCTTGCATCAATGAGATGCAAGATAGACGTTCCCGTCCCAAAAATAACTCTGAGCCTGTAGCGCCATATTTATACCCTGTGCAAAAATGGTGCATGGGTGGGAGGCAAGCCTAAATAATGGCGCTAAGCTTGCTTAGCACCATTATTTAATGCCTGGATCAAACCAGGCGTTAAGGTATCTGTGGACCCATTTTCATGGCCAAACACCATGGAATGGGCCAACAGGTGCCCACCCAAGCCCTAGGAACACCCCACTCACACTAGAGGGACACCAGAGGATGTGGACCCCATCCCAGATAAGTAGGGTAAGTTTAGGTAAGTATTTTTTAAAAAGTTTCTAAGTGCTCTTGGGAGCTCTGACATGGAGCCCCCTGCATGGCACTGGGTGCAATGGCCATGCCCAAGGGACACTGGTCCCCTATGCTGGCCATTAGGGTGGTGGAAATGACTCCTGTTTTTGCAAAGACAGAAGTCATGTGGTATGGATGGTTGTGTGTTGCTAGGCTGGTTAACAGCATTTTTTTGCTTCTAACCAGCCTAGTGTAATTTTTTGGGTCAAAACCCCCTTTACCCCTACCGCCACCCCCACCCAGGTAACGTAATTTTTTCTGACAGCAGCCCAAGCTTAGCTCCGGTTTACGGCATTCCATAAATTTGCCGCCTGGCAGGTGCTTTGGAATGACACAAGCTGGCGGTAACCCTTTTGACGCAAAACTGCATTAGCGCATTAGTGCAGTTTTGCACCAAAAAGTATAAATATGGGCCCAAAAGCGTCAATCTGATGATCTGGTCTCACTCGACCAGGGCAAAGACAAAACTTGAGGCTGATCTCACTGGAGCCCTGCTCGGATACAGTGAGTGGGAGGCCTCAGTCAAAGTTTTATCTTCGGACTTTGTCTTTTTCTTGAAGATTTTCTTCACTGGGATGAAGTCACAAGTCGGATCGGACCTCACTGGAACCCTCTTCAGACATTCTTCTCAGGAGTACTTGATGAAGAATTCTACGTTTGGACTTTGATGATTTTTCATGATGGAAATCTTCGTCCGGGGCGAACTTGAAACCGACCACCCTGGAGCCCTCTGTTTGACATTTGGACTTAAAGCAGCATCAGAATTGGCTGGGAGCGCCCAACCATGGTACTCCCAGGCAGACTGGGACATGTGCAGGCTCTCTCCAGCCCGGCAACTGTGTTGCTGGGCTGGCTAGAGCCTACTGCGCATGTGTGTTTGGCCGGCCCGAGATGGCTGACTAAACACACTTGCACTCTGAGGTGGAGTGCTGTGTACTCCCCCTCACTGCTCGTCACCCCTGTGGCCCCACCCCTTTTACCAAAAAACGATAATAAACATGGTTTATTGTTTTTTGGTAAAAGGTTTGCAGCTGCCGCTGCTGGCGGGGGAAAATGCTCCTCCATCTTAATGGAGGAGCCGCCCCTAATAAAACATAACGTAGATCAAAGGCTCTTTCACGATAAATCACTGATTACTTCAGAGAAGCTTAGAGTGAAAGTTTAATAGAGAAGTAATGATATTAATCCAGATGCTGGATAGCTGATTATCTGCTTAATTCAGATGGTTTTACATGCCAAGACTGTAAAGTCCTAGTGCTGGGCTTGTCAAGAATCAGAATAGTTAAATAGTGTTATTTACATGTGCATTGTTATTGCACACTGCCCTGGATGATAGCCAGAAAACCTAGGTGGATTTGACAGTCTGGTGCTTGTCAAAGTCCACCATATAGAATATACCTAAAAGTCTGATGGAGTACCAATGCAACTTCTTTGTGCAAGAGCACAACACAAAATTGGATTATTTTTTCCAAAAACTATATTGTTGATGCATAGCCGTTTCAATTAGCTTACTACTGAAACAAAAGTTAGGATACATCTTTCACTCCTGTGTATTTGGGAGGGAATTAATGTTAAAGCAACTGTCTATTGGTTTTGTTTAGAGAAAACCTGCATTTGATATCCAATAATATTCCAAATATCTCACTAGATACTGACATATTAAATACATTGTTATCCCATTGCCCACAGATGTAAGTTGAAATGTTATTATGACTACGTGACTCTGGGAAGATTTAAATGATAGATTTAAACAATTTTGCCATTTAAGGAGGCACAGCAATTTGATTGGTCAATATGTCACCTGACCTTTTCTTCCATCCTGTAGACGTCAAACATTAAACTTTATAATATTCTGAAAGCAACAGCTGAAGTGAATTAGCTTATGACAGTCTTCAACTTAAAATGGTCTCATTCTTCTTAGTATATCTTCTGTAAAACAATTAATCATAATGCTTCAGGATAAGAGCTTATGCAAAAGTAATAATACAGTGGCAGTATTCCGCAGTGTCCCAAACTTTCTTTGCACATTACGTTCCAAACAACTGCCAGCAGTGATCGGCATAATGTACTCACACACCTGTTGCTGCTTTCCATGTTATGGAGTAAAGGTAGAACTTCACTAAAGAGCACACTCACATAACTTTTTGTAAAGTACTCAAAATGATAAAATCAGACGTTATTTCCATCCTGCAAGTATTCATTCAGTGTGTTTCTGAAGTGGTATTTCTGAAGCAGTTTTATGGCTTATACAATTATAAGTGTTTCATTGGTTTTATATCCATTCATCAATTAGACTTACCAGTTACTTTTTAGCTTTTTGGAAAAACGAGCTGTTGGATTTAACTGTAATTCTGTATTCTAACAAAAATGTTATTACATTCTCAAAACTTAGGGCCTAATTACAAGTTTGGCAGTCACTGCCAAATTCACTGTGCGGTCGGACCACCATACTCTTGGCAGTCTCACTGTCAGATTATGACAGCGGGGATTGGACTTCCAGGGGACCTTTGCCACCACCAGGATCATGGATCCCGATGGGTTGGCGGTGGTCGAAGTCGTAGTCAGGCACGGCAATGCTGAATTCAGCACCATTGTGCTGATGACGACTTCCCTTTCCACCAGATTTTTCATGGCAGGGTCCCAGCCACGAAAGGCTGACAGTGCACATTCCGAGGGTGCTGGGGGCAGCACCCTCTGTGAGACGGCATTGGCCTTGGCTCCCTGAACAGCCAATGCCACTTCACTGTTTCCACTGGGCTGACCGGTGGAAACCTCCTAATATGGAGGTGTCCCCTGGTGAGCCCGGTAGAAACATTGTAATTGGGCCTGGGGGGAGACCACAGCTCCACGGCGGTCTCCTTCCCACGGGTCTGGCGGGCCGATAATTTTCCCACCAAACTCGTAACTAGGCCATTAGTTTGGCAGTTTCTCTAATTGAGCTTTTAGATGCCTACCTGTAGTTTGCATATGGTCACAAAACTACTTTTTATTTTAAAGAAATATGCTGTCTATTAAACATGTCCAGAAGTGAATGTTTTTTTCCTTACCAGCAATAACCCAAGCTAATGGGTGCATTATGAAACTAGAGGCCATATTTACAAGAAAGTACTTTCTTGCGGCCCCTTTGCGTCCCCCAATGCCACCATGGTAGCACTGTATTGTAAATACTGCGCACCATGGTCCATGTTAGGGGCAATAGCATCAGTTTTTATGACGCTACTGTAACACTATACTGGATTAGCATAAAAAAATATGCTAATACAGTATATTGTTAAGCGGCCCACTGAAATCAATGGGAGCCTCATTTTAACAGGCGAGAAATAATATCTACCGGTTCTGCAAATCAGGGAAACCAAAAGGTTGTAAGCACGAGCCCTCACTCACCTTTCGGTGACATGCTTCATCATAGGGCAGTGCTCCTCGTCAGGCCGGCGCTGCAATGCCTGACGGGCCCCACACGGGGGCTCTTTGCCGGAGGTCTTTTTAGAGTGAAAATGCGTGCCGGTCAAGAATAGAACACGAGGATTGGAATAGGAAAGGTTAACAATGTCTAGAGGTAAAAACTGTTGAATTCTTTAATTGAATATTAGTACCTCTGGCATGATTAAAAACAAAAGACTAGGGATATAGTAAAATAATGTCTACACTCCCCATACAACATAAAAAATGCTAATTATAGCTACCGCCTCTCATACTAGGGGGTGGTATAAGTGAAATGAGGTAAACCTTTTTTGGTTTATACAATATTGGGAGCTCCACACACTGGACCAGGAGTCTATCCTCCAAATATCCCTCTCACTGCCCCTCCTGTTGTTGTTTTTGAAGCCTCATTTTAACACCTGCTTCAAACAGGCATTAAACATGATGCTATAAATGGCGCAATTGAATCTTCTTGATTCTATTCAGCCATTTGTAGAGATGCTCTAATGAGGGAACGCCCCCTTTGCATACATCATGCATATATTATGCATGATATGGCACAAAGGGTGTACAATACCTTGTAAATACGGCACCATGGTAGTGCCCATTAGCATCACATTTGCGTCCAGATATTTGCTGCAAATGTGACGCTAAGGGGTGCGCAGACCTTGTCAATCTGGCCCTAGGTGTTACAAGCTTTTTAAGCCTGTTGGTCCTCACAATTGGCTACAAGGCACATTACCTTGAGGGATGGAGGAAAATAGAGGTTGGTATGCTTTGGCCTAAAGCACAAGTGTCAAGTAACTGTTATGGTGTTTCGGTTGAATAATACTCCAGGAACATTTATTCGCACATAAAAAGATATGCCAGTCCTATTTTTTTATGTGCAGAGTTCTCTAATAGTAACATTACATTCATAGTTTGAGAATACCAAAAAAGTAATCTTGCACAACTGTGTAAGTTTACCTTTGTGAATCAGACCCTTCATGTTTGGCAATAAAGTTGAAATTTAACTGTTCATTGAACCTCTGGCTAAAACAAATCTTGTTGCTAACAAAATCAAGGTTTCCTTTCAGTGGTTTCAGGGGAAGTTAAGGTTGTTTCAAATTGAAGCAAACAATCTTCAATTACTTTGGGGTTTCGGTTTATTCATTTTCATGTCATAAATTAATTAAAAAACCATACATGAATTTCAAAACTTTGAAAAAAAAAAACACAGAAAACTGAATAAGTATCTCCAATACATTGAATAAAAATGCTTCAGACTAAGCAGAATAAAAGCTGCCCAAACTGGCTTATTGATAAAAGTGCATAGTGTGTTTTGGTCAGATAGTCTTTATACTACAAGGTGTGCAATAGGTCTTTAGGCAGGCAAAAGGATAGCGGCCTTGCCGATCCTGATACACGACTCTGCCGACCCTAGGACGCAGACAGCATTTCTGGAGACGAAGTCAATCCTTTGCAAATGTCTGACATATTAGTTATTGGCGCTGGTAGGCCTAATTGGTTAAACTTGCAATAAAACAAACCAGTTGAATTAAAATCTGTGTATTAAACTGAAGTGGCTGCCTAAATGATCAGCTCTAGAACAAAAAGTGCAGTGCATAAAATATGAATCTCATGTAGTTCTAACCAACGCTAAGTGCGGAGGCCACTTTGCGCAATCTAGGCCAGAGGTGCTTTTTACCAAAATCCTTCTCTTAACTGGCTCCTGAGCCTTTACTGCCATATATGCCGTTGATGTGACCAATTAGCCTATGAGTGGGCCAGCGGGGCATTTTAAGCATAAGCATGCCAGAGCAGAGCTTGTGCCTACTTGTCGACCCAAGGGAAATATTCAAAAGGTCTCTATCACCCGCTGGAGTGACCAGAAGTGCGTTGTTTCATTCTGAGCCCTTATTGATCGTTGTCTTGCATCTCCTGCAGTTTCTTTTCGACCTTCTCAAGTGTTTGCTTTGTGAATTTATAATGACTGAAACAATTTTCAAAGTTGATGGAAGCTCATTATTGAGTTGAGGACCTTTTGCGACAATCAGTCCTTCCTAATATGGTGTTGAAATCCTAATCTTTACCAAACTGTTCCCTCTGGGACAAGAAGACTTTTTAGCATGTTAAAGTAATCTGTCATTTTGATGGTGAATTTTATCTCTAAAGTTAGTTGACTGAATTCAATGTAGAGTTTACAGGAAACTGGCATGTGTTGTATATAGCTCGATCTGCAAAGATCCCTTTGATTTCCCTCAACTATAAGCATAGCTTGGTTGTCATTTCCTGTTAACTTCCGTGTGACCAGAATTTAAAAAAAAATGTTGGTGGTCGTATTAAAGTAGTAAAAACCCTTCTAATTCCTGTTATTGAATCTGAATAGTACTCATATTGCATGCAGATTATGTAAAACAATTTAGATTGCTTTAGGTTTGTAAAGTGATAAAATTAAAAAAAGATGAGTTTTTTAATTCCAATCAGAGCTCTGTTCTATTGACCTTGATTAGCAGGAGATTCCTAGTTTTTCTTTACCAGTTACTCAACTGTGCCTGTCTTTCAATATTACTAGCAATTCTATGCAGAGGAAGCCAAAGGAATGGTGAAAAAATCCACTCCCACGTAACACCTTACAAGCTAGAAACAGGCAAGCAAATATTGGACCACTTTTCCCACCTGTATTTTCACTTAGGCAGAGGATGACAAAGTTGTGCCCTTGTCACAGACTGTGAACAGCCTGCTGGTGAAAATCAAGACATTCACAATATTAGACAAGGTTCAGGGGTTAATGAAGTCTGAAGTAACCATGATGCTGTCCTCAAACAAAGATTGATGGATGTACGTTTCTCTGTGGGCTGTTGGGGCCTCAACAGTCAGACAGCTCTAGGATCACCCCTTTCATTGACACTGATGGACAAGATGTGGGCAGGCGGTACGTTAGTTATTTTGATCTGCCCAGAGGATTTCTGGCAAATGTCAATAGCATCTGAAGCCAAGGAGAATACAGTATTCTTCACTACCAATTAAAAATAATGACTTTTAGACTCTAAACTGTCAGAGCCACTATTGAAAGGCTAGTAAAAAATGCATTGCCAGGCATGGATGAATACTCTTTCATTCAGGGGATGAAAATGTTATATTTACCAATACCAGTGAAGACAGGATGGTGTTCTTGGAGAACACGCTGGCTACGATATAGTGGGCCACACTATCAGGGCAGCCAAGTGCCGGATAGCTAAATTCTGTCTTTTTAGGGCATCATGTCAGTAGTGGGATGATGGAACCCTTAACATTGATAGTCCTAGCAGACCGTGGTGAGAGCTTTCCCAGACCTCAATATCAGAAAACTTGTTGCCTATATGGTACTGTAGCTTATTTCCTTGATGTCTACGAAGCAGAATAGAAAATGATCTGGACTGCACAGCATGAGGCCTTTGTTGTGAAGGAGGTACTCTGCAGTGCACCTGTTCCAAAGTCCCCTGACTCCCCAGTGCTTCCAGAGTTCAACTAGAAAGGTAAGGATCTTTGACGACCTCTGACCTGTTTCAGGTCCTGAGCTCGCCCCCCACGACCGCAGCACCAACCTGCTGCCTCCTGCCTCGGTCCCCTGACCACGCTGCTGTTTGCGTGTTCGAGGCCCTCCTCCACCCGCAGGCATCCTCCTGCGCCTCATCCCTGGGGTCTAGTGGGCTCTGACTAGCTTCACTTGACCCGTGTGCCGCTTTCCGCCGTCCCGTAAGTGTTTTTCGTTTTTCTCGCTTTTTTCAGCGCCTCGCCGCCGGCGCTTCTGCCCCCTTTGTGCCCCCCTGATTGCTGTCTCCCCGATCGTATATTGTGCCATTTTGTTTTTTCTGATTGTGTGCTTTTCTTATTGTAACTGCTGTTTTTTGCTCGTTTTCAGTGTTTTTGCCCCTTGTGCGCTCCCCGTACCCTGCCGCTGCCTCCCTGCGGCCCCGCCCCCCTCGCGCCCCCATTTGCTGCTCCCTCCCGCCTCCCAGCTGCTCCTCCCTCCCCCCTCCCTTCTTAATGGCTGGCGCTGCGCGTCGCGAGTGAGCGACCTCTGACCTGTTTCAGGTCCTGAGCTCGCCCCCCACGACCGCAGCACCAACCTGCTGCCTCCTGCCTCGGTCCCCTGACCACGCTGCTGTTTGCGTGTTCGAGGCCCTCCTCCACCCGCAGGCATCCTCCTGCGCCTCATCCCTGGGGTCTAGTGGGCTCTGACTAGCTTCACTTGACCCGTGTGCCGCTTTCCGCCGTCCGTAAGTGTTTTTCGTTTTTCTCGCTTTTTTCAGCGCCTCGCCGCCGGTGCTTCTGCCCCGTTTGTGCCCCCCTGATTGCTGTCTCCCCGATCGTATATTGTGCCATTTTGTTTTTTCTGATTGTGTGCTTTTCTTATTGTAACTGCTGTTTTTTGCTCGTTTTCAGTGTTTTTGCCCCTTGTGCGCTCCCCGTTCCCTGCCGCTGCCTCCCTGCGGCCCCGCCCCCCCTCGCGCCCCCATTTGCCGCTCCCTCCCGCCTCCCAGCTGCTCCTCCCTCCCCCCTCCCTTCTTAATGGCTGGCGCTGCGCATCGCGAGTGAGCGACCTCTGACCTGTTTCAGGTCCTGAGCTCGCCCCCCACGACCGCAGCACCAACCTGCTGCCTCCTGCCTCGGTCCCCTGACCACGCTGCTGTTTGCGTGTTCGAGGCCCTCCTCCACCCGCAGGCATCCTCCTGCGCCTCATCCCTGGGGTCTAGTGGGCTCTGACTAGCTTCACTTGACCCGTGTGCCGCTTTCCGCCGTCCAGTAAGTGTTTTTCGTTTTTCTCGCTTTTTTCAGCGCCTCGCCGCCGGCGCTTCTGCCCCCTTTGTGCCCCCCTGATTGCTGTCTCCCCGATCGTATATTGTGCCATTTTGTTTTTTCTGATTGTGTGCTTTTCTTATTGTAACTGCTGTTTTTTGCTCGTTTTCAGTGTTTTTGCCCCTTGTGCGCTCCCCGTTCCCTGCCGCTGCCTCCCTGCGGCCTCGCCCCCCTCGCGCCCCCATTTGCCGCTCCCTCCCGCCTCCCAGCTGCTCCTCCCTCCCCCCTCCCCCCTCCCTTCTTAATGGCTGGCGCTGCGCGTCCGCGCAGCGGGCGCGCCGCTGGCGCGCCAGAGGCGCGCCAGAGGCAAGCCCGTCTGCGCCCGTCCGCGCCTGGACCGCGCCCAGCGCCACACCCCCTGGCCCTTGCGCCCCCCGCATCCGCTACTCGATCAACGAACTCCGCGCCTTCAACCCCGGACCCTCCACTGAATGCTACCGGGCATCCCCGAAGCACACTAAAGGACCTTTTTCCTGCCATACCTGCAACTTCTCCTGCATCAGAACGACCATTCCAAATACGAAAACATCCAACCCCAACCACCTGAACTGCATCCTCATCAACACCCGCTCCGCACGGAAACACGCCATCGAGCTCTGGGATTTGCTCGACACCACTGCTCCTGACGTGGCTTTCCTGACCGAAACCTGGTGGAACGACTCCTCGTCTCCGGACATCGCCATCGCCATACCGGACGGATACAAAATCACCAGACGAGATCGAACCAACGGAATCGGCGGCGGAATAGCCATCGCTCACAAAGCTACCCTCAAAATCCACACCCACTCAGACGACACCCTCAAGACAGCCGAACACCTCCACTTCCAGATCCACACGGACCCCAACACGACCCTCAGAGGAACCCTCATTTACCGCCCTCCAGGACCAAGACCCCCCTTCAACGACACCATCGCCGACCTTGCAAGCACCCACGCCCTCGCTTCCCCGGATTACATCCTCCTGGGAGATCTGAACTACCATCTGGAAAATGCCAACGACGTCAACACCGCGTCACTGACCTCCAACCTCCTCAACCTCGGTCTCCGCCAGCTAGTCAACACACCTACCCACATCGCCGGACACACCCTTGACCCCCTCTTCACCTCTAGCAACCACATTTCCTTCAGCCACACCTCCGAACTCCACTGGACTGACCATCACTGTGTCCATTTCACCTATAAGAAAACCACAGAGCAACACCGCATCCAGCTTCCTCCCCACCGCCGCTGGGGCAAAATCACCCAAGAACAACTGACCAACACCCTCCTCAACAACCTTCCACCCGACGCAATCGACCCGAGCACAGCCGCCATCAACCTCCATCAATGGATCCTCGATTGCGCCAACACCCTTGCCCCTCTCAAGAAACCCACCACCACCCAAGGAAAGAGAAAACCAGCCTGGTTCACAGACGATCTCACCACCTCCAAAAGCAACTGCCAGAAACTCAAAAAGAAATGGATCCAAGAACGCACACCCGACAACCTCGCCGCCCTCAAAAACGCCAACCGCGAACACCACCAACGGATCCGCACCGCCAAGCGCGCCCACTTCACCGAACGCATCAACAACAACGCCCACGACTGCAAAGAACTCTTCGGCATCGTGAAGGAACTCTCCAACCCGAAAGCCAACTCCAACGACATCCCGCCCTCCCAGAAACTCTGCGACGACCTCTCCACCTTCTTCCACCAGAAAATCACCACCATCCACGACAGCTTCATCACCGGTCCACCGCCAGACCCCACCCCGACGTCTCCTCCCGCGACTGCCGCCTCACCGCCTGGACCCACGTGGACGAGGCAGAAACCATAGCAACCATGAACACCATCCACTCAGGCTCCCCCACGGACCCCTGCCCCCATCATGTTTTCAACTCAGCAAACGCCACCATCGCCCCCGAACTCCGCAAGATCATCAACCTCTCCTTCACTTCTGCCACCTTCCCGGACAGCTGGAAACACGCAGAAATCCAACCCCTCCTCAAAAAACCCAAGGCTGACCCCAACGACCTCAAAAACTTCCGTCCGATCTCTCTCCTCCCTTTTCCAGCGAAAGTCATCGAGAAGATCGTCAACACTCAGCTCACCCACTTCCTCGAAGACAATTCCATCCTGGACCCCTCACAATCCGGATTCAGACGAAACCACAGCACTGAGACCGCCCTCCTCGCCGCCACAGATGACATCAGACATCAAATGGACAACGGCGAAACCTCAGCCCTCATCCTCCTCGACCTATCAGCCGCTTTTGACACCGTCTGCCACCGCACCCTACTGACCCGCCTCCAGGAAGCCGGCATCCAAGATAAAGCCCTCCACTGGATCTCATCCTTCCTCTCCGACAGAACGCAGAGAGTTCGTCTCTCCCCTTTCCGCTCCAAAGCCACCAACCTCATCTGCGGCGTCCCCCAAGGATCCTCCCTCAGCCCCACGTTGTTCAACATCTACATGGCCCCCCTCGCTCAACTGGCCCGCCAACATCATCTCAGCATCATCTCCTACGCCGACGATACCCAGCTCGTCCTCTCCCTGACCAAAGACCCGCTCACCGCCAAAACAAACCTCCACGAGGGACTAAAATCCATCGCCGATTGGATGAACGACAGTCGCCTGAAACTCAACTCCGACAAGACGGAAGTCCTCATCCTCGGACGCACTCCCTCGGCCTGGAACGACTCATGGTGGCCCTCCGTCCTCGGACCCCCACCCACCCCTGCCAGCCACGCAAGAAACCTCGGCTTCATCCTGGACTCCGCCCTCACCATGTCCAAACAGGTCAGCGCCGTCTCCTCCTCCTGTTTCAACACCCTCCGAATGCTCCGCAGAATTTTCAAGTGGATTCCAACAGAAACCAGAAAGACGGTGACCCAGGCCCTCGTCAGCAGCAGACTTGACTACGGCAACGCACTCTACACAGGCATCCCAACCAAAGACATCAAACGCCTCCAACGTATCCAAAATGCCTCCGCCCGACTGATCCTCAACATACCCCGCCGAAGTCACATCTCCCCTCACCTAAAGGAACTCCACTGGCTCCCGGTAGACAAGAGGATCACCTTCAAACTCATGACCCACGCTCACAAGGCACTTCACAACACCGGACCCTCCTACCTCAACACCAGACTTCACTTCTACACCCCAACACGTCAACTCCGATCCGCCAACCTCGCCCTCGCCATCGTTCCCCGAATCCAGCGCAAGACATCCGGCGGCAGATCCTTCTCCTTCCTCGCCGCCAAGACCTGGAACTCTCTCCCCACATCCCTTCGCCAGACCCAGGACCTCCTCGCATTCAGAAGGCTCCTCATGACCTGGCTCTTCGACCGATAAACCAGCAGCGCTCCCCTCCCCCCCCCCCCCTCAGCGCCTCGAAACCCTGACGGGTACATAGCGCGCTTTATAAATACTATGATTGATTGATTGATTGATTAAGGATGATATTGTGGCTTTTATCAGTTGTTGAATAATCAGCACTGAGCTGGGCTGTTATAGTGTATTTTGCTGTTTAATGGGACATAGAGATTCACATTTTACATTCATGGGATCAAGTTTGAGGTCCAGACATATCATAAACCTTTCTATTGGTTGATGGCAATTGCAACGTGAAAACACAGTGCTGATTAGGTGGTCCATTTCTTTTAGGAATTGGGCCTTATTGATGCGCACAATGTATAATTGATGAATAGCTAACTATCCCACCCACCCTAAAAACAACCAACCCGCCACTAAAAACAAAACTACCCCGATCCCCCTACTCCACCACTAAAAACAAAAGTACCCCGATCCCCCACCCCTATAAGCCTAACTACCCCAATCATCTCACCCCCAAAAACCAAACTACCCCAACTCCCCACCCCACCCCCAAAAACCTAACTAACCTGACAACCCTGCCCCTAAAAACCTAACTACCCTGATTCCCCACCCCCAAAAACCAAAGGGCACCAATCCCCCACCCAAAAACAAAATTACACTACTCCACCCCAAAAACCAAACTACCCGACCCTCACACCTAAAAACCTAACTACCCCGATCCCCCACCCCCAAAAACCAAACTACCTGATCCCCAACCCCAAAAACAAAAGTACCCTGACCCCACACCAAAACAAAACTACCTCAACCACCACCCCCAAAAACCAAACTACCCCAATCTCCCCCCCTAAGCACCACTAACCAAACTACCCGAGCCCCCTAACCCCCAAAAAACAAACTCCCCTGATTCCCCACCCTGAAAAAACAAACTACCCCGATTTCCCCACCCCCAAAAAACAAACTACCCCCCTCCCACCCCTAAAAGCTAACTACCCTGATCCCACATTCCCTACCCCGAGAAACCAAACTACCCCAATCCCTCACCCCAAAAAGCAAAATACCCTGATCCCCCACCCCCAAAAAACAAACTATTCCGCCCAATCCTCAAAAACAAAAGTACCCCAACCCCAAAGCAAAACTACCCTGACCCCCACCTCACCCCTAAAAACAGAACTGCCCCAATTCCCCACCAAAAAAAAACAGAACTACTCTGATCCCCCACCATTAAAAAAACAAACTACCCCACCCCCACCTCAAGCCCATAATCCACTGTCACCCCTAAAAACTACCCCCAACGCTGCCCCAGCCCCACGTACCTGACCGCATCCTCTCCTGATGCACTCTCTCTTTTTCTCTGCCTTAACCATGCATGAGCGTTGTTCAGCACATGCGTGGTTAAGGCAGAGAAAAAGGGAGTCGTTATTAACGCAAGCATGGTTCTGCTTGCGTTAACAATGTAATCGTTGTTCTGGAGTCGTTGTTCCAGACGTTTTCAATCCAACACATGTTATGATGTTTTAAATGCTCAGCATTACACAAGATGGTGGTTGTCGCTAAACTTCTGAAAATGTAATCCATCCAAAACTGAAGTTTTATTAGTTCTCAGCAGTAGCACTCACCCATTGAAAATAATGGATGCAAGGACTTAAAATAGAACCCCGTGGGAAGTTTTGTAAAATAATTTTTTTTAAATTTGTTTTGATGTTTTAAATATATGCATCTAAATTTAATTTAGTGTAACGGCATTTGGCCATGATTAAGAAATACATATTATTTTGTGATAAAATATTTTAAGGCCTTTTTATTTAAAAATAAAGGCAACTTTGTTTCAAAATAGTTGACATATTACATTGTTCTATACATTGCTGTTTGCAATTCATAATTGTCAGTAGATAAATAGGAACAATTTACTTTAGATGGATTTTTGAATATATTGTTTAAAAATAATTTTAATTTAATATAATGCTCAGCATTACCCAAGATGGTGGTTGTCGCTAAACTTCTGAAAATGTAATACATCCAAACACTGAAGTTTTATTAGTTCTCAGCAGAACCACCCACCCATTGAAAATAATGGATGCAAGGACTTAAAATAGAACCCTATTGTAAAATAAAATTATTTTTATTTGTTTTTATGTTTTAAATATGTGCATATACATTTAATTTAGTGTTAAGACATTTGACCATGATTAAGAAATACATATTATTTTGTGATAAAATATTTTAAGGCCTTTTTTATTTAAAAATAAATGCAACTTTGTTTCAAAATAGTTGACATATTAAATTGTTCTATACATTGCTGTTTGCAATTCATCATTTTCAATAGATAAATATGAACAGTTTACTTTTGATGGATTTTTAAATATATTGTTTAAAAATAATGTTAATTTAATATATTTTAATTAATTACATTTTTATTCAAAATTAATTTAATAGTGCTATAGCATTTTCCCCTTTGTATTACAGAAATATTTTATTTTAAATAATAATGTAGTTTTAATTTATTTGAACAGTAGAACAAAAGAAACATAATGCTATGGAACTAAAAACGTAACTTTATTTTAAAAAGTGTTTGTTTTTCTAGTTTAAATTCAAAAATTCCCTCCTGAAGTAAATACTATTTCTACTATGTATTAGGAATTACAAGTGATGTATTTGATTAATTGAAAGTAAAGTAAGTGTATTTTAATAAAAGATCATGTTATATTATTATTTGAATGGAATATGGGTTATTAAAATACTTTAAAACATAAAATAAATTAAATGTATTCATATTTGTAATGATACTAAATAATATAATTTAATGTAGAATTAGCTCCTGTTTGGTTTTATTTTAAATCCCTACCTCCATTATTTTCAATGGGAAGGTGCTGCAGTGCAAGTGGTTGGGCATGGGTGGAACAGGGCTACTTCTCTGAACTGGAAACCATTTACTGCTTTTTTGCATCTATTTTGGCTGGAGTAACTTTCAAAATGCAATTTGTGTATTGCAATGCACTTACTCGTTTATTGGTGGATGCATGTCCCTTCCTAAACTCCTCCCTAATCCCCCCTAAACCCCTCCTTACTCCTGCCTAAGCCATTCATGTTGAGTTGTAAGAATGTCCCTTTTTCTGGCCACCCCCTATGATCCCTCTCACATTTATTAAGTAGAGGATCTCCCCATAAAAAGATAGGAGAGGTGGGGATGTACATTCATAGATTTGTTAACTGTATTTTATAGTGAGTAAATAATACTAATGTAGAAGCATCAATGTATTGTAAAATGCGGCTGATAAATTAGGCCCAATTATCTTAAATATAGATCCTTAATTCTTCTGTGCCAAAATGGCCTTGATATCAGCATCAAATATTCTGATGCGGCCTTTTATGAGTAAGGCAAGCTTCCTAGCCTCTGTCATCAAATTTATCTCCCCTAAACCTGGCAAACTCATAGTCACCATTAGCAAGCCCTCACTTACAATGAGCACCACCCTTCTTTTGTCAAAGGAGCCTAGACCATGCTTTTCATTCACAACCTTACCTCAACCGATTCTAACTATCACAGTGATTAGCTGCAACCACTCTAAACTTTTCAACTATGACTTCATCTCTGCTGCAGTACTGTGTCATTCACAACTCAAGATACCCACATCCCAGAAAAGGGAACCCTTTCTGAAAACATTAGTCGATAGAATGCAATGCCCCACTTCATGATCACAAAGAACATACTAAAGAAACTCCATAAGCACCACACAACAAATCAGGTTGAAAGTGTCGTATTATTTATGACCCCAGATAATTCACATGCCAATCATCTCTGATGGCAGGTTCTGAAACTGGGAGAGGCCTGTGGCTATATGCACCAATTAACACTACCTCAACAAACTTTCACCCATGAATACTCATTTAAATAGTATATTAACAACAGTACTGAACTACTAGAACTTGTATATGCCAGACTTATGGCAATCGTGATAACATAACATAAATCAATGTCCTACCAGGACAAACCACAATAAAGGCAAGGTATAGGTGTAAAATATGACAAAAGCAAAACTTACTTTTAATAGGCCATGGAATATGCTTTCTGTGACAGTTTAAAGCAATATATGTGCTCCATGCATAAATTATGCATGTCAAAAAATGTGAATCACACAAAAATTTGTAGCTTGACCACATGCACAGTCAATCTGTTTAAGCTCAGAGCTTGCTCAAGTTGAATTTAATATGAACATATTGGAATTATGCCTGCAATTTCAAATCTAGTAAACTTTACTGGAGGGAGTATTTTTGTCATGATTTTGCATAAAAACAAAGGGTCCGATAAACAAAAGGGTTTTGCACTTACAAAGTCTGCGAGGTACAAAACTGCAGGTTTTGCCAGTGCATAACCTACAATTGCAAAATGCTAAATGTGTGCTGCAAGAAATGTCCTAACTGGTATATGGTAGGTTCCCACTTGTAGCAATAAAGTTAAAGCAACCAATTGCCAATTATTCTTGAGGGTTCCACCATTTGATTATCCTCTTTCCTTACCACTCTTTTAACTTTCAATCTGGGACTGCACTATACCTTGGCACCCCTATCGCATGGATTTCTATTGTCAACCATCATTCTACTCTTCTTCATGGATAGATATGGACAGCATGCAGGCTTATTTATTCTTGACGAACCTTGGGTTCTCACTTCTTGGTGTTCTTTGATTATTAATTTCTAATGTCCCAGTCTCCTTTGATTCTCTTAAATTTGTAACACCTTTTATCCTCTACAGCCTTAAGAAAGCCCAGGTGAATACACCCCGTTGGGCGAAACACGTGTCGGCTGGCTGAATGTTCACTCTGTCCTATGATTCAATCAATTAAGCACAATATGGAATTGATCTATTTCTTCTGAATAAACTTCAATTTAGATAACTTTTTGAGAAGTATCTTTGAATATTTCAAGGAACCCTCAAGAATAATTGGCAATTGGTTGCTTTAACTTTATTGCTACAAGTGGGAACCTACCATATACCAGTTAGTTTATGCCAAGTATGGAGGATTAGGGTCCATTTCCTCCGGTTCGAGTTCCCATGTCTATCGCATGAACAGACAATGGGTACGGGAAGTACTTCAATTGGACCCTTTGTATACCCTTACCACCTCACAATGCCCACATTACATCACATTCCAATTGTACCCGTAGGTAGTGGCCGGTTTGTGCTATAACGAATTAATGTGTCACTCAAAGCACAAAAACATTATCCGGACACTGTAGAGTACTGTGCAAAAAAAGGGCTGCTTTGCAACCAGATTCTTACATGGAGCACTTTGTCTTATACATAATTCTGTGTTAATTCAATACATAACTATCACCAGTTTGGAGCTATGTTTATTGAATCGTGAAATTCTACTTCAGATGCTGCTGCTTGTGGCTGTAAACTGCATTTGCACAGTCTCTACTTTGCCACTCGTTAATTGCACATATGTTGCTCATGCACATTAACTGACAAAATTGGTTGCTTAACTCTTTTTCCATCCACTTCTTGCGGCACACAGACAGTTTGCTCATGCGTTAAAAAGAGTTTAGCCACATGCAGAGAAAGTTGAATCAAACATACGTTCCACACATTTGTGAATGATGCCCATTTGCACATTTCCTTGTTAGCAATTTTTACGCGATAAGGGTAAGAGCACAAAGAAAAATAGTACGCTGTATTTTTGGAGTGAAGGTAAAGTCCTTCAATCAGGAAATAGTGTAATTAGAAAAAGTAACTACATTATAATATAATATAGCGAACTACAGCTTTCACTTCTATGAGTGTTTGAATGCCACTGAGATGGAAGGAGGTGATGCATAGACTATGCTACTCCACATACTCTTGAGTTTGCAATAGGGAGGTTTGGACAAATATGTGATCCAGACACAATAACAAGAGTCTGTCAAGCATAATTAATGAGGTGTATATCCCTCCTTTACTTATTTTGAACCAACGAAAATTAATGTCTTTTGTTGTTAATTGCATGTCACTTTCTGAAGATTTTTGCTTCTGGGACATGTATTTATTTATTTATTTTAATTTTTAGAACGGCTGTTTTGTGTTTCGATTCCACACCTTCCGCATGCCATCCGAAGCAGGAATAGATTGTTAAACCGCGAACAGCAGGTCTAACATACTCGTATTCCCACAGGCCAAATAGTTAAGTGGTGTGAAGATACGAGCCCAACTTGACTCAGTGCCATTAGTTCATAGTAGGAGGGCGGCTCCTGGGCAAATTGCAGACAAAGACGGATTGTTAGGTTTTTGTCAACACAGGTGTTTTTAAGCGTGTTCGAATAAGCCTTCATGTGTCAGCCATCAGGACAGTGGCATAACGCAAAATGACGGGGCCCTGCTATAGACTATGGCGGAGAGCTCCTAACACTCCCATATTTCACAGATATGTCTAGGCCTTGGGCTGGAAGGGCGCCGCCTTAAGGATGGGTGGGGGCGACGGGGCCCTGCGCCACAGGGGCTGCTGGCGCCTGCTTTTCGAGACTGAACCCGGGCTTATACAATGACTTACGAAAACGAAGAGGCAAAAAATGCAAACGTTTGCCCTGTAAGGCTCATGATTCCTAAAAAAGTTATCTAGGCAAATACACTGATTTGCATTTTTTTTTTTTACCAAAGTCAGAAAAGAACGTTTCAGCAGTAAGATGGTCAGGGAAGAAAATAAATTCCAATTTATGGAACATCACCAGCCAGGCCACAACTTTTCCAGTCCTGGATATTCATTTTACAAATCATTGTTTTCAGGTGCGATAAACCAATTTGGTTAAATTGAACTAACCAACGATTTTAAAATCCCAGCATGTAGTGAGATGTTAACAAGAAACCCCATGGCGAAATGACTAGGAGTCACATGATAAAGCGAACAAGAATACTACAACTTAAATGCTCTGGCTCTAAACATTCAAGGTATTTTATATTTGAGTTTGCTGCATGAACAAGTGGAATAATAACATTCTTTCCAAAGCTATCATTTGTCACACTAATTTACTTTTAAATACGTTTGCCAACCACTGTTTTGGGAGATAGAGGCGCGTGTAAAAAACACTGACTAACTTAAATGTGTGGAAAAGGCTGCTTTGTTTACACAGGTGCCCAAAAGACAACTTAATCCTACCCACAATTGCCTTACAAAACTGCCACCTAAGTAGCAATTAGTAAAATACCCAAAACCTTACCCCACCATTACTGTCTCATCCCCCATAACCCACTCCACCCGTATTTAATGGATATGCAGTTCAGCAGCAGCTCCTCAGTTAGGGTGGAGGAGCATCGCCCCCCCCCCCCACCCCACCAGAAAGCAGCAAAAGCTGCAAAACCTTTAAAAAATGAAACAATAATAAACCATGTTTTTTATTGTTACATTTTTTAAAGGGGAGGGGCAAGGTGGTGATGAGCATTCGCATGTATGTTTGGCCGGCCGTCTCTGGCCTGCCAAACTTACATGCGCAGTAGGCTCTCTCCAGTCCAGCAACACAGTTGCCAGGATAGAGAGAACATGCACAGGCTCCCAGTCTGCCTGGGACCCCCTGGCTGGGAGCTCCCAGCCAATCCTGATGCTGCTCAGAGCAGTGTCAGGATTGGCTGCAGGGCTGGCTGGGAGCCTCTGCCTGCCTGCAGCAACGGGCGTGGCAGGACAGCTAAGCTTTTACTTAAAAAAAAATATTTGTAAATAAATTTTACGCCCACGACCCCTGCGCACTGCACCCACCCTGCCCCACCCCTTGTGAGTGAAGCGAGCTGCTACTGATGCAACTCCTTTTGATCATAACAACTTTAGTCTACCCCTTTGTCCTAAAACTGCAAGTATTAACTCTAACAACCAACTTCTTAACCTCAAACATCTTGCCTACCTTCCCCTTTTCTAGTATTTCCCAATAGCAATGTCACTCCAAGTTCTGTGAACACCCTGGAAATTTTTCTAGGCCACCATCCACCAGGAAAAGGCAGGCCGCTAACTTTTACTGCCCCCGAATCTCCCTCAATACCCCTACCTCATCTTCCGATGTTCAAGACTCACGCCACCACTTCTTTCAACTCTAACAAGTACTGCTCCATACCTTCCACCAACAGATGCACCCCATTCACTTATGAAAAATTTCACTCTATCATACTCTCTATCTGAGTGGCAAATGCTCCTGAAACCCAGTTCCCTGCAAAAACGGCTCATCTCCCTGTTGACCTTCCTACAATCTCTGTCCACTGCAGCCAATTTCACTGCTCCCCTCTGCTACCTATGAGGTGTAAACGCAGTCCAAAGGATGAAACAACCAGACCAGCAGGCCTTTAACTGCCTTAAATCATGCTTCATGGCTGTCATCAAAACCACTACTTTCTCTACAACCAGGTCAATGTGCCCCAAATGTATAAACAGGGCAACCGTGCACCTGCCCCCAACCATCATGCTATTGAGACACGGTATAAGCTCTCTCTACCTCATGCCACCCTTCCCCTTCCAGGATACAGAAAACTGTTGTTTATCAAAATCCAAATTGGTCCCAGCTTCCTTCTAAGCCACATGCCATTCAGTCCATTTGACGAAGGAATGTCCTACAGCCCAGATGGACACTTCTGCCACCGACGGTCCCACAACTGAACCTGAAATGGAAAAGATTGTAATTATACACATAGCCAAAGTCCCCTACACACCGGTGTCCTCCTGCAGCATGTGCACATATCTCCGAAAACAGTCCAAAGACCATCTTCCCAGTTGCATGACGTCCTCCTTAGCCCAACCTTGCGAGCCCGCTTCCGTAGTAGCTCCTGCACTGAACAAATGTGTTAAAAATTTAAGATGCTGGGCCCCCTATCCATGAGCACTTTGTGTAAGACATAAAGCATTTGGAAAGCAGACACTTTAGCCCCTGAATGTCACTGGAAGCCCCCCGAAGTGATGGGCCGCCCACCTGGTACCCCAAGACACTTGGCACAAACCTAACCCTGGGATTGCCTGCAAATTGATACTCCTCCCATCAGACCTCTGGTCAGTCATTGAAATGTGCAGCCTCATTACCAAGTTATACTCCCTCCTAGAGACCTCCTACCACAGTACTCCTTCCTTACCACTACGCCCCAGCAATTCAGATACCCAGAAAGATCCAAAAAACATCCAGGACAACAATGTGGAGAAAATGTATCTCTTCCTTCCCACAGAATACCCGTGTAGGTGGTGGATAGATCAGCCAAAGAGATCCCAGTTGGGAGGCCATCAGGGCCACTCTAAGCATCCTTGCTCCCGAACTCATCCCTTAAGCTCACCAGCTGACTGGGCATATCCCCACTACAGTTTACACATAAGACCAACGCCTGCCAGATTCCCTACTATAGTCACCAGTGAGATCCCTTTTTCCATCATGCCAAAGATGACCTGCACAATGTCCTCTGTCCTGCACCACCTGGTGGCCCATGCTATGCCCCAAAGTCAAGTATTCTAGCGAAGCCTGACAGTATTATTTTCTAGTAGATTCTGATAGGGAATCTAAAACCAAATGCACCAGCCTTTGGTGCCTACTGACCATAGTTCCAATGGGATGGGGTTCCTGCATTTGTCCGCATTCTTGGTCAGCCAATGGAATCTGTCCCACTCAAAACAAGTCAAATCATCTGTGATGTCTGTCTTCACCAACAGAAAATACCGCTCCTTGAAAGAGATATCATGCCGCTGGCAACCCTGAACAAAAACTTGCAACCCTGGTGGACTGACTGTACACTATCTGCACTACAGCTATGTTGTCGACCAGGAACAGCATGTTCCAGTATGCCAACTATTCACCCCATAGTGAAATAGCCACTACTGATGGGAAAAATTCCAGAAATGCAGTGCTTCTGCCACCAGTCTTCCAATGTTCCTGACACTCTTCTGCGCACCAGCGGCCTTGCCAATACAGGTCGAAACCCAAACTACCAGTCTCATCAGAAAAACATTCCACAACCCAGGCTATGCAATCTTGTCTGGGCAGTGGGATGCCACTGAAAGAGTCCAAGAAGAAAGACCACATCCTGAGGTCCTCTTTTACTCCAACCGATAGGCTCACATGATGGTGTAGTAGCTTGCCTCCTGCAAGGGCCAGACCCAACCTCCTACAGAAAGTCCTTCAGTTCAGACCACCCTACAAACAAAATTGAGGTGACCCAGTAGTACTTTTATGTCCTTCACCTTCACCAACATCACCTGCGGCCTCCTTTTTGTCTCGGGCAGTCTCACCTCCAACCTTTCCGCACCCAAATCTAGCCTCAAATAAGACAGCACTGTACTTGAACCCACTGTTTTTTTCTGTTGCCAAAGGAACCCCAAGGTCACCCAGGAGCTCCAGGAATCTTGCCATACCCGATAGCAGTCTACCAAGCTGAGTGCACCCACAAACAGAAAATCATCAATGTAATGGGTCACCATGCTGTGGACCATTTGCCATGTGAAAAGTCACTGCAGGAATGAATGGAAGCAGTCAAAGAGCACAGAAGATATTGAGCATCCTAGGGGCAGGGCCATGTCAATGTGCCATTTTTCTTCAAATTGCATGCCCAGTAGCTGGAAATCATCTGGATGTACAAGGAGCATCCAAAAGGATGGCTTTATGTCACATTTTGCCAACTATGACCCTTGCCCTGCTGCCACCACTAAAGACATGGCCACATCAACTGGTGAGTACGACAATTTCTCGGGTATAAAGTCATTCACCGAGGCCAGGACAAGTGCTGAATGAACTGAAACTGGCCCTGTTCTTTTTTGTATACCGCACCAATAGGATATACAGTCAAAATGTCCATGGGCCAATCCTCAAAAGAGCCTGCCATCCTCGTTTCTGCAGAGCACAGATTATCTACCCATCTCCTCATCCAGGGGCCCTCGTGACCCAAATGAAAACCTTGTCTGAACCCTTCCCTCAAAATTCATGCCTCTTCTGTTTGACCATACAAATCCAAACAGTACTCCAGGTTTTCCTAATTAATTGGCGGTACGTCCCTCACCCCCTGCCTCCCCTGCCACTGCACTCATGTTGTTGCTGCTGAGAATTCTGTCTGTTCCCGTACTACTGCCGTTGTCCTGCGCTTGCACCTTGATATTCGGATGTGTCACCAAAGCAGTGTATGAGTAAATGTTTACCTGCGTACTGAGAGCGCTCATGCATAAATTTGCAGTATTCCCTAGCGCACAGTGCTTTATTAAAATTCCACCACAC
This sequence comes from Pleurodeles waltl, assembly GCF_031143425.1. NCBI lineage: Eukaryota > Metazoa > Chordata > Amphibia > Caudata > Salamandridae > Pleurodeles > Pleurodeles waltl. Next base: position 696,435,562 of record NC_090442.1, on the reverse strand, counting down.
CTCTTTTGTTCCCTTCAGTTGTCCCTCAGGTGGGGCTCCCCTGAAAGTGCTTTTAGACTATGGGGAAGCCACTAGTCATGAAAATTGCAGGGCCCACAATATGGTGGCAAAGGTCAGTGTCCAATTCTCCCATGTTGCCTCTGGGCCTTGCGCCATTTATGCACTGAATTCCTCACGTATTGGTTTTAGGCATATCCCCCAAACATCAGCTAGGCTTTACAAATTGCATCCATGCATTTAAACGTATCTGCGCCACGCTTGGGCAACTTCCTGTAATATACACTGGTATAAATTAAAAACATCACCGTCCAGTTTTCTATCATTGGGGGGACCTTTGGCCTTTTTGCCAATTTATCTTTGAACCCTTCTTTTAAACACACTTCCATACTTAGCAACGTAAGCATCTCCACATACTCCCCCTTCCAAATGCTTTCCTTTGTTTCCAGCATTAAGGCCTTCATTACAACATTGGCGGTATTGACCGCCTACCGCCACGGCGACGGCAGCCAACAAACCGTCGCCGTGGATACCAGCTGCCCAACCGCTTTATGACCATAGACGGAATTCCACCAGAAGGCCAGCGGAATACCGTTGACGGTCAATGTGGCTGACGGCGGTAAGGTGGCGCTGCTGTCAGCAATAGCACCACGCCAGCAAAATACCACCGACCATATCATAAGCAAAGAAATGGCCTGGCAGTGTTTTGCTGGCAGACGCTGCTACGTAAACCATGGCGGTAGGCATGGTCATAATCCTGAGGGTGGGATTGTGATGGCTGCCGAGCTGGAGGCGGCTCTTACCAACCTGGTGGATGGAGTGGTACAGTGGCAGTTTGGCTTGAGCCAAACCCCCAATGTCATAATTTGGGAAAAGGTACCACCAGCCTGTTGGCAGTACCTTTCTCCAAATTACTGCCGACCGCCAGGGTTGTAATGAGGGCCTAAGTGTGTCCCCAAAGGCTCAGTCGTGCCCATGTATGGTAAATGCTTTACTTTCAGCCCCTTGCTCTCTGGCCTTTCTTTCTTATTACCCACCTCATCTGTGCCTTGCGTGCAAGTCTCTCCTTCTTCTGACTTGCTCTGCTCTCCTTTGCCATTCTGACTTACTCCCTCTGACCTAGCTGCTGCCTCAGGGCTGTTCTCCGCTTCTGTGTCCATCCTTACATCTGTTACATACTTACCTTTACTCAACTGTCCCCCATCCCCAATGCTAAAACCTGCATACACATGTGGATACCAATTCAGGGACCAAGCCCCTCAAGGCCATCTCAAGGCCCTTATATGGCTCAAAGGATGGTGCCTGTGTAGTTGCTTGCCGCCTCACCAGTGGCCTCCTCAACTACAATGCCGCCACATGCCTTGTCTGCAATATACTAGATAGCAAATTAGCTGAGGCCCCTGCCTGGACCCCAGTGTCTCCCCCTCCCACACTTCACCTTCTTCAAGTCTGTCCTTACCATATTCTACCATGGGCATACCCTATGTGTCCTCATTTCTGGCCCAGCCTGGGCCTCCTCCTCAAAACCATACTGAGGCATTAACCAAAGTCAGGCATTATCCCTAACTGTGGGCTGGCACCCAGTGCCTAGGAAGGCTACTTAGACCCCACCATACTGGTCTGTGGACACCACCTGTCCATCCTTTGCACCTACTTGATTGCGTTCATTCTGAACCTACTCGCTGTTGGGGGCAACCAGGTTTTCCTGGACCTAGTTGTGTTGACTGCACCAGCATTCACTGCAAGTGACCATGGGCCATTCCGTGCCCAGCCATCTCTACATCTCTGCACTTCTGATCTGCTCCCAGCTCAGCCGAGTAAAGAAAATCCCATCTTTCATCAACCTGATAAACAGAAGACTGGTCTGGTGTATTGGTGCCCCACAACCAGCCATCTGGTCCGACACCCAAATCCTGGGTCCACACCCCACTTCTCTGGTCACCTCACCTGTACTCACTAATGGGGCCTGCTCTCCCATAGGGGGCCACCGGTGTGGCCTGGCTCCTCCAAGAAATGGGTAATACTCCCCCTCTGATCGGACCCCTCATCCACCTTCCCCCACTCCATTCCAACTCAGCTGCCTCAGCCACTGAAACTTGCGCCTGTACTCCTGAACTCACACCCTGCCCCATACTGCCAAGCACTGTGTACCCTGATTTAGCTGATCCCCCAGGGACCACCATTTGCCCACTGTTGTCGTAGTGCCTGCGGCTCCCTTTGTAGCCAATTCCGTCATCCTAACCAAGGAACTTCATCCCATTCTGTATCCCCTAATTGGGGCCTCTATACTGCTCCATCTTTTGGCCCCACATAACTACAGGGGCTCACCAAACACCTTTGTGAGTATTGCCTTTCCATTCACCCTCTCCTCCTTCTGCTGCATCACATCCTGTGAGAGCACTATTGATGCCCCACAATCATTCCCTTGGCCCAGTCTCTGAATGTGCAGGCATATTGATGCCCCCACGCTCTCCATATTTGTATAAAGTGTGTAATGCACCTAGGACATGCACAGGCTGAAGTGTAATTAGGTAAGGGTGGCACTGCTGTTTTGTGTGCAGCCATCTCTCTCATTGCTGCTGCTTTTGTTTTGCTGCCACTCCTCCCTCGTGGCATGTAAGCAGGCTGTGGGGTGTGAGGGCGGCTGCCGCTGCCTGACTCATAGTGACCCCGCTGTTACCAGGCCTACCTGCTTCCTCCTGTGAGGTCGGGCATTGCGGAGCAGCGCAGCCCTACCTTCTCACCTGGAGCGACGACGCTCATAGGCAATAACTGCTGCCACGCCCCAGTCTGTCGACCTCCGCTTCAGCCGCATCACTGTTTCCATGACTCTGACTACGAGGTCCATGTGGCCTGCTTCACGGAGAAGACACACAACCTCAGCCACTTTCGCAACTGCTGACACAATAACAATTTGGAGAGGGCTTCTGAAAAACCCAACCACAAAGTCAGCAGAAAACATAACAGCCCCGGCTTCTGAAAAACCCAACCACCAAGTCACCAAAAAACCTAAATGCCCCATAAATAGAAATATTGGGCTACATTGGCCAAAATGATGTGGAGTGCAGTCCCCAGGGGGCAGACATTCCCCTTGGTCGGCTGCCCCACAAAACCCCATTGCCATTTCACGGTGCTGAGATTAAATGATCTTACTGACTAAAACGTAACATTTCTTAACGTATCCATCTTGAAAGAATACAAGGTTTAGATGCCACTGATGAGATTAAAATCTGTAATTTACAGACTCACCTTAAATAACAGACACACCTGAAATTAGTACTGTAATTATGGTTTAAATAATCTGGATGAAGCATTATTGAAGGACATTCTCATACCAACAATCTTTCCTATATGTTCTTGAAAGATTCAGAATTACCAGATTCAAAGCAAGAGCATGCCATACATTGCGCACACAATTCTGCCATGAGCTCACTCAGACTGATGAAGACATACATTATTTGATTTCCCCATTTGCGGAGATGGGGTCAAGACTCGAAACCCCGCGGTAATTGCTCACTAGCCAATTATCGTATGCCCGTGGAATCAGTAAATAATTTGTGTGCAAAATGCATACTAATTCTAAAAGAAACAAATGAATACCAAACGAGAGATGTAGCACTGATGGCTCAATCTAGCAACTATTCAGAGGTGGCTCCTCCATAAGGGCGAAGGAGCGTCCCCCCCCCCCCCCCCCCCCCGCCAGCAGTGTTAGCTGCAATCCTTTTCCACAAAAACGATAATTAACTTTGTTTATTGTAAATTTTTTGGAAAAGGACCGGGGCCTTGGGGGTGACAAGTGTGAGGGGAAGTGGCGGCCAAACACATATGCGCACAGGGCTCTCTCCAGCTCTGCAACGCACTTGCTGAGCTGGAGAGAGACTGCACAGGCTCCCAGTCTGCCTGGGAGCACCCTGGCTGGGCACTCGCAGCCAATTCTGACGCTGCTCAGGGAGCCGGTGCCTGCAGAGAGAGAAAAGGAGATGAAGGCAGCTGCAGCGGCACAGGTAAGTGTTTTTTTTAATTTAATTTTTAATTTAATCCCCCCGTTAATCTCCCCTCCCCACACATGCCGCCCACACCTTCATTTTCGCTCAAACAGCAACTGCAACTATTAGAAAAATACCTTTAGTTATTTCGCGGATTTGTGATACTCTCCCAACTGCTCCTTTTGTCAAAGCCACTCCCCCACTTAGGGTTGGTTGGACATGATCCTTAATAGAAAGGAAAGTAAAATAGAATTAAAAGGACTGGTGTACGGACTAAACATTGATCGATCATTGTGCACATTTTTAAACTGTTTTTATAGTGTATTGAATCATTAACTGGTGCTTTTGAAGGCTGCTGTCTTCAAGGAATAGTTAGGATGGGCTAGGGCATTGGGTTTTACTCTTCTTCTTACAGCAAAAAGTTAAAGACAAAACGAATATCAGTTAGACATATTCATTGTAGCAGGTCTCCATTATCCTTGTACTGAATTAGGAATTGCTAATGTTACTAGGCAACGGCATGCCATCATGAGCGATATGTTTTAATCCTGAGCTATTTGTTTACAAATCGCTGTTTTGATCCAATTTGTTCAGTTGAACTGGAACACGACTCCAACTCCAAGAATACATTAGTTGGTTATAAGAAAGCTTCAGCAGAAAAATTGTGCTCTGATGAAATGGGGTCATCTGATGACCTTAGGAAGTGCCAAAGAGCAAGGGTGCCGCCAAACTGTCTATTGAGGAGGCACATCGGTCTTATATTGGGACTCACAGTAGTCAAGCACTGTAGGTCAGTAGTATTTTCAGAACTATCGCAAGAAGCCTTCCTGTTTTTAAATTGGGGAGGTGAGAGGTAATTTGAACTTGTTTGAAGCTAGAATGTGCTTTTTATTAGTTCGCAGAATCCGCAGCCTAATACAGACCAATTTGCTGGGGTTTGGAACTGCTGTATTTTCATACTTGGGCGATAAACCTGCACCAGGTTTCACTACCCGATATAAATGTCTCTGTGGGGGAATGAAAGACTGGTTCCACCAGTGACACTACTTTCTGGGAGCTGAGCAAGCTGAATTGTGAATCTAGAAGTAAAACCCAGAGCTTGAGCTAGGACACAGTTTTGGAGCTTGCAGGCCCATACCTTAACAAATAATCACAATGTTGAGAGATTTCTCATGTTATCAAAATGAAGGAGATTATATTTGTCCAGACCCCCAAAAGGGACTAGTAGAGAGTAGTTTTTTGAAGACCTCGGAGTGAGCATCCCTGAACATGAGCTGATATCTTGCCCTTTGTTAAGTGATGAAAAGGCTAATTTTAGAAGTGAGGCGACTAGCCTCTCTCCTGTAATGGAGAACAACAAAGTAAGAGGTTTTTTGAAAAATCACTTCTGGAATACCCCATCAAAACAAGAAATTGGTTTTGAAGTAGATCTTGTGAGAAATAATAGTTTAAATCACTGCTTTCTTCCCTATTCAAAAGGTACAAATTAAAAATTAAGATATTGCTTTATTAGCTGACCTATTGTGGGTAAAATTGCTGTGAATATTTAATGTGGCACTAAAATAAGTCAATCCTGCACTTTGAATCACTCCAGGAATTATATGTGCACTGAGCAGGAACACACTGAAAGCACATGAAGACAACTATTGACAAAATAAATAGGCTGTGATGATGACTACCCTGCGTGTTGAGCAGAGAGAGATAGCACTTTCCTCCCTTCCATCGTGGCCTGCTTCTACAAAAAGACAAGTAAACAAAGGCCCTCATTTCGACCTCAGCGGTCTTTACCGCCGTGCTTAAGACCACCAGTGCAGGCAGTTTTCCGCGCAGCGTATTATGACTGCTGACAGCCCTCCATCCTTTTTCGGACGGAGAGCCACCAGCAGCCATACTAGCGGTCGGCGGGGAAGTGGAGGCTGCTCCACCTCCACCGCCTGTCATCAGAACACCGTCCACCGAATCACGTCCCAGGATTTGCCGTGGCGGTGTTCTGGTGACGGGGTGCTGGCGGCGGAGCAGCCCCCATGGATCCCGTTCCCTCCAGGAGGATCACTGGAACAGGTAAGGTGATCGTCCGTTAGGGGAAGGGGGTGGGAAGGTGTTGTGTGTTGTGTGCGTGCATGGGGGTTTTGAGTGTGAGTGTGTAGAGGGGGTGTGTGAGTGCGTGTATGCATGCGGGGGGTGTTGTGTGTTTGGAAATGTGTGCGTGTCTGTCTGTATGTATGTCTGTGAGTATGTGTGCGTGTATGACTGTGTGTGTCTGTTGGAATGTTTGTTAGCATGTGTGCAGGTATGTGTGGTGGTAGTGTATGTGTGCGTCATGGGGGAAGTGTGTCGATGTTGGGGGGTGGGGAGGGGGGTCCTGCCACCTTTGGGGAGTGGTAGGGGGGTCGTGGGTGTGGGGGGAGGACTCTGGGCAGGGGGTGGGGGAGACCCCTATCAGTGCCAGGGAACAAATTCCCTGGCACTGATAGTGCCTACGGCCATGGATTTTGTGGCGGTTCAAAACCCCATGAAATCCATGGCGGTATGCAGGGTCCTGATACCGCCGGTCGTCTGGTGAACCGCCACAAAATCCATGGCCGTAGGCACTATCAGTGCCAGGGAATTTGTTCCCTGGCACTGATAGATGGTCTCCCCCACCCCCTGCCCAGAGTCCTCCCCCCACACCCACGACCCCCCTACCACTGCCCAAAGGCGGTCGTCACCACCCTGGCGGTCGGAGTGGAGAAGTGGCGGTTGGACATAATTCAATTTTTTTTCAGCTGGCCTGTTGGCGGTATTACCGCCACTCCTCCACCGACCGCCAGGGTGGTAAAGAGGGCCAAAGTGTTGGAGAAAAAAATAAGAAGAAGTGACAGAGAAATGAAGAAAGGACTAGGAAAAGAAACACAAACACAAAAAAAGATCATAAAAGGATGTCTTCACGGGTACAGGTTGAGAAAGAGGAAGAAGCTGGATATGATGTCTGGGCTGATGTTCTGCAGACATATAAGGGAAACATTTGATCAAACCACAAGGAGCAGACACAACTCAGCAGGAAGCAACAAAGATCTCAGTGTGAAATTCTGAGACAAGGAGGGGGATGCAACTCCTGTCCCATCTCAAAAATTCCCAATCCCACTGTGCCTCCACATGTGCATCTTAGGGTAGCCCTGTGGATAACCCAAGGGAGAGGGGCAGGACTGAGGAACAAAATACAATATGGATGGGCAGTCAAAAAGAAAGCACACAGCAGTACTGGAAAATGAGAGAGGCAGGAATGAGAAAGTTAGGGCACAGTTTCCAAAGAGGGAATGGGTGTAGGAAAAAAACTGTGTGGAGGAAGCATTGTATCTGAAAGAGAAAAAGATGCAAGAGAAAACAGGAAACACCAGCAAGAAAAGAAAACAAGAGGTTACTTACAGAGGCGAATGTTGTGGGAAAGGGAGGGGAAAATGCTCTGATTAGCCTAAAAGGGGATGAAAGGGAAAAGAAATATAGGTGACAAGGACTAGAAAAGTTGAAGAAACAAAACAAGGATTCCCTAGTTGACATAGAAGGAAACAGAGAGAAGTAGAGAAAGGAAAAACCCTACTTGTGTTTTTACTTTACTACTATTTACACTTACCTTATCCTTTGCACTGAAGGACCTGGGGGGATGGGGAGGAGCTGCAGGGAAGGACACAACATGGACGTCAAAGGCCCTGGACAACAGAAACAGAAGGAGAAAATATTGTTTTTGATTTGGACGCTGACAAGACTCTCTCTGTCACTAAAAAACACTGTGGAGTTTTGATTTTGTGTTTAAATTGCAAAGACCACCAGATCTCCAATAAAACTACTTTTCTTAAAAAAAAAACAAATCCTGACATTTTAGCCCTAATTTTTCTGGACCCATTTCTCACACATCACATGTGCCTAGTATGAATGTGCTAGTTAGACAAATATAGGGCTTTAAACATGCTAATTTCCTACATTAGTGTGATAAATTGGGATATTGGTAGAGTGGAGTGTTCTTCTTGCTGAAGCAACAGCCACAATCCCTGTCAAGGTCCCTTTCCCTGTCAAGCCAACGGATACCAGATGCAAAGTTCCCCAGGGCTCCTCACTGTGCCCCACCCTCTTCAACATCTACATGACCCCGGCTGCCGAGATCATCAGACACCACAGGCTCAACATCCTCTCACATGCTGATGACACACAGCTCATTCTCTCCCTCACTGACGAACCATCAATTGCCAAAAATAACTTTCACAACGGAATTAAGGCAGCCTCCGACTGGATGAGGGGCAGCTGCCTCAAGCTCAATGCGGACAAGATGGAGATCCTCATCCTGGGCCTTGCCACTTCTGCCTGGGATGACTCCTGGTGGCCCAGCAGCCCTGGGACTGCCCCACCTCTGACTGACCACACCTGCAACCTCAGCATCATTCTCAACTCATCACTGCCCATGTCCGGCCAAGTCAATGCCCTCTACTCATCATGCTTCCACACCCTTCACTTGCTCTGGAAGATCTTCAAGTGGATCCCCATTGACCCAAGGAGAACAGTCACCCCGGCACTCTTCAGCAGTAAACTCGACTACGGCAACACACTTGTTGCCGGAATCAACAAAAAACTCCAATCAAGAATCCTGAGAATACAGACTGCCATGGCCAACTGATCCTGGACACCCCCGTCACAGCCACATCTCTGCAAACCTGAGAGACCTACACTGGCTACCTGTCAACAAACGCATAACCTTTCAAACACCTGATCCACAGATACAATGTCAGACCTGCCTACCACAACCACTGCCTCGCCTTCTATACCCCCTGCAGGCAACTCTGCCCAGCACAACAGGCCCTTGATAGCATCCCAAGGTTCCAGAAGAGCACAGTTGGAGAAAGATCCTTCTGCTTCCTTGCTGCTCAGTCCTGGAACACGATGCCGCTCCACCTCAGGCAGTCCCCATCACTGGCTCAGCTAAGGGAGGACCTCAAGACCTGGCTCTTCGACTGACCCACTTTCCCCAGCTAGCGCCTTGAGACGCCCTGGGAGATAGACTGTGCTTTATAAATGTTGATTGATTGATTGCTTGATTGGTCAAGGTTAACCACAAAAGTTACAAAATTAACCTGTGCCTAACCCTCTGGTAGCTTGGTACAAAAACCGCCAGGCTTAACTTAGAGGCAATGTGTAAAGCATTTATGCAGTGCACAAGCAGTAATAAAGTGAAAACACAACACAAGAAGAATCCCACACCAATTTAGAAAGAATTCAAATACATTATTTGACACCAAGGTAAAAAAACTAGCGCCTAAGAGATCAAAGCGCCAACCACAGACATCTTGTCGTACCAAATCGGGTCAAAGTAAAACAATTTGGTTGTCAGGGAGGGTCAAATACAAGAAGCAGATTAAGGGGGTCATTATGAACACGGCGGAAACAACCGCCGTGTTCATGCTGGCGGTCAAAACACTGAACGCCAGTGACCCCGGAACCCTGCCGGACACATTATGAACTTTTCTGTGAGCCGGTCGGACGGAAACCTTGTTTCCACCCGCCGGCTCACAGAAAGGCTCGGCCGGGACATTGACGGCGGCCCCAAATGGAGCCGGCATCAATGCCTCTGTGCAGCAGGTGCAGTTGCACCCGTTACGTAGATCACTGCCCGAAAATCGGGCAGTGAGCTGTGCGACGGGGCTCTGCACCAGGGCCACTGCACTGCCCATGCAAAGTGCATGGGCAGTGCAAGGACACCCCTTTTGCCAGCCTTTTCCTGGCGGGATATCCCACCAGGAAAAATCTGGCGGAAAATGAAACATTATCCGCAGGGTAGCGCCGCTACCCTGGCGGATGGTGTTTCATCCCACTGCCAGGCTGCCTGACGGCAGGAGCCTGGCAGCGGGTGACAGCTGCCGCTGGCAGCCGTTACCCTCTCCATTATATGGTGGTCCAGCCCGCCATGCCGACTGGCGGCTTCAGCCGCCACTACCGGCATGGCGGGTCGAACCGTCATGTTTCAAATGAGGGCCTAAGTCTGGGCAGCACTCACCTTCAAATTTAAAAGAAATTTCATAAAAAAATGTCTGAAAAGGTAAATTTCAGTGAGACAAGGGTGCAAGCGGTATCCACAAAGAAGGTGTCATCATCGGGGAGTCGTTGGATGAATGTGGTGAAGATTCTTATGCTCAGACTTAGGGATATCCTATCTGCTGTATTACGATTCCATTATTTGCAGTGGAAATCGTAATACGGTGGACGGAATTCGTGACAGAGTAACCCCTCTACCAAACTCTAAATCAGGCACTTAGGCACTCATTACAACCCTGGCGGTTGGTGTTAAAGTGGCAGTAATCCTGCCAACAGGCTGGCGCTAACACCGCCAAAATATGACCATGGCGGAAAGATCTCCGATAGACGGCCAATGTACCACACCGACCGCCAGGGCAGAAACAACAGCCATCACGTCGGTAGCCGCCTACAGCCAGGTAGAAGTCAATGTTCCGCCAACCATATCAAGACACTGCAATCCGCCACCTTTTCTGGGGCGGTACCAACGACATCAAAAGCCCAGCAGAAACACTGCACAGGAGTGAAAGTACTCACCATTGGAGAGCAAGGCCACAATCTCTCAGGTGGGTGACTTGCCCACTTGTTCTGGAGGGGGCAACATGCCATGTGCTTGGTCCTGGGGAGAGTGCAAGGCCACAGTTTCCGAGTGGGTGACTTGCCCACTTGCTCTGGAGGGGGCAACATGTCCTGTGCTTGGTCCTGGGGAGTGAAAGGCCAAAGTATCTCGTGGGTGACTTGGCAACTTGCTCTGGAGGAGGCAACATGCCCTGTGCTTGGTCCTGGGAAGTGCAAGGCCACAGTCTCTCAAGTGGGTGACTTGCCCACTGGTTCTGGAGGGGGCATCGTGCCCTGTGCTCTTGATCTTGGGGAGTCTTGGGTATGTGGGTGTCTTACCCACTGGTTCTGGAGGGGGCATTGTGCCCTGTCCTCTTGATCCTGGGGAGTGCAAGGTCACAGTCTCTCAGGTGGGTGTCATACCCACTGGATTTGCAGGAGGCAGGCCGCACAGCAGCCCACGGAGGCAGGATTACATACCGTCCACCGGTGGTAACGGCTGCTCAGTGGAGGTGGTGGTGCTGCTGTGTGGGGTGGCCCCTGCCCATCCTCTTCAACCTTGGACGGCTACTCACTGGAGGTGGTGGTGATGCTGGGGGGGGGGAGGCTCCTGACCATCCCCTGCAACCTCAGATGGCTGCTCACTGGAGGTGGTGGTGCTGCTGGGGGGGAAGCTCCTGCCCATCCCGTCCAACCTCGGATGGCTGCACAACCGTGGTTGGTGGTGGGGGCTCAGTCACAATTCCTGCCCCAGGCCCCTTGCTCTTCTTATCTGCTGGTGCAGACTCCTTTCTCTTCCTGGCAGCAGGGACAGACTCCTTTCTCTTCTTAGCAGCTGCTGCAGGCTCTTTTGTCTTCCTGGCAGCTGGACAGGCTCCTTTCCCTTCTTAGCAGCTGCTGCAGGCTCCTTTGTCTTCCTGGCAGCTGGGGCAGACTCCGTTCCCTTCTTGCCTGCTGGTGCAGGCTCCTTGCTCATCCTGGCAGCTGGGGCAGGCTCCTTTCCCTTGAGGCTGCCTGATGCAGGCTCCTTCACCTTCAGGACATGTGGCCTGGATCCTTTTCTACCACGAGGGGGTGTGGTGACGACTGGGCCAGTGGAGTGGGCAGCTGAGGTGCTTGGCTGGGGGAGTGGTAGGGAAAATGTCAATGGTGGATAGGAAAAGGTTTTTAGGGACATTAGGGGGGAGAGGGAGAAAGAGTGGGAGTGGATGAAGAGTGACTGGTTGTTGGAGGTGTCTGCTGATTTTGGGTGCAGGTGCATGGGCTGGATGCTGTTGTGGGGCGGATGGCTGTTGGGTGTCTGAGAGATTGCGTTTGTGTACCTTAGGAGGGGGATAGACACATTGGGAGAGGACAGAGGGGACGTGTGCATGGCTGTTGTGGAGGTGTCTGCCAGTGAGGTGTGTCTTCTGCTTGGTGTGGTGATGATGGTGGTAGTGGATAATGATGTAGTGCATGCAGGTGTGAGTGGATATGGAACTGGGAGGAGGAGGGGGATACAGTGAAAATAGTGGATGTTGGTGTGTCTGTGTCTGGATGGTGTTTGTGTGAGTACCTGTGGGATGAAGTGTGGTGCTTGTGTTTGCCTTTGCCACTCTTGGGTGTTGTCTTGTGTGCATTCTCGTCTGCCATTGTGCTTCGGATGGGTTGGGGTTGAGAAGAATGGGACTGGGGAGAGGAAGTTGAGGGGGAGGCTGGAAACAGGGACTACTGCTGCCATCAGAGAGGAGGTCAGAGCCTGGATCGGGCCGCCAAGCCAGTGTGAATGCCCTCCAGGAATGAATTAGTCTGTTGCATCTGGGCTGCCAGACCCTGGATGGCATTCGCAATGGTTGACTGCCCTACAGAGATGGATCTCAGGAGGTCAATAGCCTCCTCACTCAGGCAGCAGGGCACCACTGGGGCAGGGCCTGAGGTGCCTGGGATGAAGGAGATGCCCACCCTCCTGGGTGAGCAGGCAAGGGCAACACAATGAAGGGCTGCTGGGAGGGCAGTGCTGGTACGGGGGTGGCGGCTGTACCTGTAGCTGGGGTGGTCACATAGGTGTCCGCCACCACCAGGGAATTTTCATCGGAGGAGGTATCTGTGACAGAACTGTCCTCTCCAGTCTCCGCCGTGGTGCTCCCCTCACCCTCCGTCCAACTGGTGCCCTCACCTTCAATAGACTCTGCCTCCTGGGTCCTGTGGGATGCAGCTCCCTCTGCGCTGGTGCCTCTGCTCCTCCGCCAGATGATGCTAATGCACATAAGGACAGGGTGACAAAACAAAAAGGGGGGTAAAAGAGGCAAAGGATACTCTTGGTCAATGGCTGCACCAACACCACCGTTTGCGTATACAGCACCCTCACACATAGGAAACAGCCCTACACAATATGCCATAGCACTAGCAGAGAAATAGTTACTAGCCAAGGCATGGGGAGGGGCACACACCGCCGCCAAATGCAGCGCACCGGGGACCCACGCAGCCCTGACCAGTAGTGGGTGCCTACAACCTAGGTTGCAGGATTTTCCCTTCTAAACCATAGCCACCATGGGACCTACGCTGCAATATCAGGCCTGGCCTAGGGGCACCATCTGACACACATATACCCCACCCGGATACCTCCCTACCATGCGTAAATTGTAATGATGGGCACAGTACTCACCCCCTTGTGGCTGCTGTGCTTGGAATTTTGAGCCTCCCCTTCTCTGGCTTCAGCCTGACTACATGAACAATGAGGTAGTGTGAAGTCCTTTGTGTGAAGGCAGGGCACAGCCTATTGCTTCATAAATAGGGCTGTGCCCAGTTCGGTACCCCCAACATGCAGGGATGGCCCATCTAGGCACATCTAAACTATTAGGTTGCCGTCAGGGAGGAATATGCAAAGTCCAGCTGCCAACTACACCCAGTCATGTGACCCAGAAACAGGCTGCAGTGACACAATAGCTAGGGCAGGAAAATACCAACTTTTAAAAGTGGCATTTTCAAAATTATGATTTCCAATCTGACTTTACCATTAAAGAGGATTTTAAATTACATCTTCTTAGACACCAACACAAATGTTGTACCTGTCCTAATGAAAAGGTGGCACTTTTTACATTTAATAAGGCAATCCAATGTTACTTTATGGGAGAAGTGGGCTTCACAGTAGTGGAAAACAAATGTAGGGCTTTTCCACTACCAGGCCATGTACACTTTAAAGGTACATGTCCTTTTTATCACAGTGCACACTGCTCTCGACTCGAGGGCCTGCCTTAGAGGTGATGCAATAAAAAGGGAGTTTAAGGCTTTGCAAGGGGTTATTTTGTCAAGTCGAATTTAAAGCCTAAAACTGCACTTGGGCTGCAGTGGCGGACCTGGGATATGTTTTAAGGAGCTTCATAAGTGGGGAGAACAGGAAGTGCTGCAGACCACTACTATGCCTCTACTAGGAACATATAACACAATGAAGAATGCCAAGTAGGTGTAAGAGAATTTTGCAATATTTTAGAGACTGAGGGCAAGCACCTTTGCACTGGTTAGCAGTGGTAAAGTGCGTAGAGTCCTAAAGCCAAATTCAGAAAAATAGGAGGGTCAAGGCAAAATGTTTGGGGGAAAACTACCCTAAGGCTGACAAGCCTAACAATCAGCATTTTAAAGCCAGACATACTGGCCAGGCTAGTGCTAGATGTGCTGAGATTGTCAAGGATTTTCTGTGTTTCAAACTAAATTATATTTTGGCATTTGAGCCCCCTTTCACACTAGAAACAAGGCCATTTGGTGCAATTGGCATCATCTTTAGGCCATTTGTGGTGGCATCAGTGTGCACTTGCCAACAGTAGCTTGAATAGAGCACCAACCATGGCTGGCTAAGCAAAACGCTATGCAGGCACTTTAAAGGATAAACTCCACATACATCATAATTATGTATGGCCACCCGAAGGCCTCACAGATTAAAGTGTTCTGTTTTAGACTCCACGGTGTGGCTAATCAATTAATCAATCATTAAGCTTGTAAAGCAAGATTAGTCACCCGCTAGGGTCTCAACATGCTGGGGGGGCAGTAAGTGAGTAGTCGTCGATGAACAGAGGGGTTCGAACAAAGAGCCAAACTTTGAGGTCTTTTCTGAATTGCAATAGAGTGGGAGATCTTCTGAGGTGGATGGGAATGGAGTTCCAGGTCTTGGCGGCATAGTGGGAGAAGGATCTTCCTCTGGCTGTGGCCTTCTGGACACATGGGATGGCGGCGAGGCTGTGGTCAGCGGAGCAGAGCTGTCTGGTGGGCGTGAAGAAGTGGAGTCTGTGGTTGAGGTATTCCTGTCCGGCGTTGTGAAGGGCTTTGTAGGTGTGCGTGAGAAGTTTGAATGTAATTCTCTTGTCTATTGGGAGCCAGTGCAGGTCCCTCAGTAGGGTGGAGGTCTGGCTATGTTTTGGGGCGTTCTTGATGAGACGGGCATTCTGGATGCTTTGCAGTAGTCCAGGCGGCTGCTGACGAGGGCCTGGGTGACTGTTCTTCTGGATTTGGTTGGGATCCATCTGAAGATCTTCTGGAGCATGCACATGGTGTTGAAAAAGAGATACACATTCCTGATTGCTGAATGTTTTATTTCCCTTATCCTTTAAAATGTTGTACTTATGCGAATGAAGCTTATGTTTACAGTGGGTGTGTAGGTGTGGGTGTATGTGTGTGTGAGAGAGAGAGAGAAAGAGAGAGAGAGAGAGAGAGAGAGAGAGAAAACAAAGAATACACTGCTGCTGCATGTGCTGTACATGTACTGGATACTACAGTGGAAAAAAAGCAAAAGAAAACCACCTTTCTTTATACAATTCATATATGAGATAAAAAGGATATTGAATCACAAATGTGGTGGATGTCTCTGTCATATTATAAGTGCAATAAAGTCAATGGCAGTTGTAATACACAGGTTGGACCGTCCCTCTCTGGGCCCTTATGTGTGGATGCAGTGTACTTTTGACATGCAAAATAGACACTTAACAATTGTGTCTTTGAAACCTGGAGTGGTCCAGTAAACGGCCTATAGCCTGATGTGAGAGAAAAACACTCTCCGGTGTGAAGTCAAAAGTCAACTCTACATATATTTTAAAGACTGTAACAATAGGTATAACAGATAGTTGCTCTGTCAATCCAGACCTTTAAAGTAAATAAATGGTTGTGATGCAAAGTTGTCAGTTTGCAGCTTAGCAGTAGATGTGTCTAATACTTTATTGAGCAAACAAAAAACTGATTTCAGGGAAAAGAGTCAATGAAGTCATATAGGAAATCTATAGGTTTAATAAGGGGAGTTCTGGATCAGCAAGAAAAATGGACCTAACATGTTCCTGGATACAAATATTTTTTTCCTCTTTGGCTGTTTAAATACAAATCACATGCGCTAATTTTGGGGTAAGATAAGGGAAAGGAATCAAGGAATTCAAACTTTTTTGGAAAAATCAATCTTCATTCTGAACAAATCTACACCCTCTTCATACATTATTTTATAAAGGCTCTTCATCCACAAATTATAAAACAACAAAAAGAGAGACAAAAGTAAATTTAAGTGAATTTATAATTTAGCAAATTATCTCAAAATAATATGGATCTAAAACACAGGAAGAATGATGCTCTGAAACATCCATTAAGCGAAGGGCAAATCAAAATAGTCTGCCCCCACGCCATGGCTAGTGTAAAAGGACAAATCGAAAGATAAGATGAACATAAAGCCTATGAGATCTTTTTCAAATTGTATTAATAAATTATTCACGTATCTTCTTAATCCAACAATGTGGATAATCATACTAATGTCAACATGTTTCACAAAAATCACTTCAACAGAGCAACTAAGATTAAATCAATTACTCTTCTTCACTACCAGAATATATGTGCAATATTCCGAAATAAAAGAATAAAAGCCAGGCAATTGGTAGAAATATTATAAAGTAATTTCATGTTTCATCTACTTTTAAAATTCTGTCTTATTCCTAACTTCCTCTGTACATTAGTGATTGGGACAACATATTCAAAGATTATTCATCAGTCAATTGTCCTTGACCACGTACAGTGCTCTGTTGTCTTGTGACTAATTTTGCACTATAGAAATTGCATATGCATGCATAGAAACATGCATATATTAATTTAATGAAAATAATCAATTACCTCCCAGAAAGGAGTGAAGATACATTGAGACATTCTAATACTTAATTCAACTTTATCAATACCATTGCTTCACTGTATCCAAAATTGAAATGAACTCTAAAAAGGAAACAACAGGATCAAGTCTTATACATAAAACTAATTGACTATTCAAAACGTTTTGGATTTACACCCTTTACTGACAAAGATGGCATCTGTCAAGAAGATAATAGCAGTCTAAAGCTTAATTCAAAATGTATACCCAGTCTTACTAATAAGGATAGCATTGATATAGTTTAAGACATTTTTCAGGGTTTGCAAAGCATGCCTGCTAGTGGAGAACTTGTTGAAAGTAGAAAGAATGCCTTGAAGTGTCTTCATGACGATAAGGAAATTATTATACGTAAAGCAGACAAAAGAAGTAACATAGTAGTGATGAAGTTTGAAGATTATGATGAGAAGCTTTAACAAGCAAATGTTAAGTGAGGATTAATGCAGATATTTGAGCTCTACGATTCCTATCATGTATTGTCTTTTCAAAGTTCACAAAGAAAGTAGGTTCGCACCTGGGTGAATGATTATATCTGGCATTGGTCCCCTTACTGAAAATAATTTTGAAGTACATATATTTTTTTCTTTCAGCATTATTCTTTATCCTACCCTCATATTAAATATGCAAATGACTTCATTTGAAAAATCTGTGACATCCTTTGGGAATCTGATTTTTAGCTTGTGTAATCATTGTATATATACATCAAGCATGATGATGGATTGTTAGCAATGAGGACATTTCTTAGTTCTAAATCAGCTAATGTTCTATTACAAAATTACACAGATATGGAGATGTCTGTCTTTCAAAATGTGCCCCTCTATATGTACATCTCTTTAAGGGGAAGTTTGAGAGGAAGAAAATATCTGAAACATATAAGTTAATATAGAGAATATTGTTTCTAAGTATCCATGCCATGTGATTTTGATGATATGTGTATGATCTGGAAAGGCACTGAAGAGGTTCTAAAATTATTCCACACATGCTTAAACATGACAGATAGAAATATTGAGTTGACATTAGAGTACAGTAGCCTAATATAACTTTTTGGGATTGTGAAAGATATCTACAAAAGAGACAGGATAGAATGTAGACTGTATAGGAAAGCCACTTCTGTTAATAGCCTTCTATTTGAGAAGCATGCACATCAAAACCATCAGAAAATCACATTTGATTCAATTAGTTGTTCAGAGCTCGCAAACTTTGCAATGAAGAGGATATCTATGAAGATGCTATTAAACATATGAGAAAAAGTATAAAGAAAGTGAATGAAAAAACTGTATTGTACCTAAAGTAAACACGTGGGCTAACAAGTTAAAATGGAGTGAATTTGTTGAATAGTAACAGGAATAAAACAAATACAAAATATAATAAGTTTAAGATAATAATGAACTGCACAGCTGAGGCCACGCAGATATACTAAATACTTACTAAACATTGGCACCTTCCCCCATAGACACACATTTAAAAGGACTTATTACACTGAAACTTGAGATTATATTAAAATAAAGGGCAGATACAAAGTCATCACCTTAGTCTTAGTGACACCATATCATATAAAAAATAACAGATTGGGACATGGAAAGTACCAATGTGGAATGTACAACTCTTGTGACCTTACAGAGAGCAAACAGACACACTTTGTAAGCTACACAGATGTGCAAACAAATGAAGTAGGGCTACTTGTTAATTGCAAGTCAGGTGCTGTGTTTATGTGACTATCTACACTTGCCATAAAATACTTATAGGGTCTACTTTTAGACCTTTGAAAATACAATGATAGAAAGATCTGTGAACACTACACCAAAGGGATGACAAATATCCCATGTCTATCCATTGCTAACATGAAAACAAGGACTACGATATTAACAAAGTTAATTTTTCAGGATTGTATATATCCCAGAACACAGGAGAGGAGGCATTAGAGATCAGAAACACAAGAAGTATGAAACCTTCTGGATTCACAAATTGGGGGCCATAGACAGAGGGCTCAATAAGGAGAAACAATTCCAGGCCTTTCTCAGTGATAGTGCTGTGCGAATGACAAACTTCTTTTTAGTGTCTTTTCTAAAGTTGAGTACAATTAAGGTGTATAAAATCAAGTTGACTATTAGTAAGTGCTGTAGAGGGTTGAAGTGACCATAGAAACACTTAACTTGTTTTGAGTGTATTTTATTGCATAAGACGTTTTAAGAAAGATTGCAAATATGTTACCTTTGTGATGTCACGACCTAAGGAAGATGAATATGGTCTGTTATGGATGAATATCGACACTGATTGTAGAGTGATGGGGGTGTTCCCTACTAGAGTCAAAATTGCTAACAATGTATACCAACAACATAATGAGAGAAGAATTTAACCACAAAAACCTTTAATCACCATTTGGAAAAGGTGTGATAATATGGATTTGTGTCAATTTAATAAAAAGTCTGATGTCAAAAGTGGTGTGTTATAAACAGTCAACCACACCAGAGATAAAGGGGCACTGGCATAGGTCTGAAGGCTGCTAACTGTAGTTACTAAACATTATAAGATAATTGTTTTAAGTTCTCTCAAATTAGTGCATGATGGAATTCTTTCAAAATTTGCCAAAATATAAAATCCATCAAAAGAAAATGTGTGAGTTGTGTCATAACCTGAGCATAGGTTTAGCAATTTAGAATTGTGCTAAACAAAACTTCACAATTTATTTCCTTGTCTCTTGTCCCCAGGTAGGGGACGTTAACAAGTTGCATAACCCCCAGAGGGGGGATTTTATCAAGCTGACCATATGGTGAGTGAACTGATACAATGTTTTTCTTAGATTAGGTCTTCCAAATGTTTACTGGATTGTGAATTGCTAAGGTATCAGTGTTTGTTGAGATATGTTTGTTCATGATTTATGCATATATTGCATATATAAATTTAGTTTTGGCAACCCCTCTTCACTTATCTCTATACAGTTTCCTACTCATTGGGGTACTTTCAACCCCTGACTAGTTGAAGGATGGGTAAGCTGCTTGGCACCATGTTGAGACCTCTGGATATGGTTGTATTAATTTAGTATTTTGTGGATTTTTGTTTAGAATCAGCAGTATTTGGTTCGGGTCGCTTCGGTGCTGGTTAGTTCACTGAGCACTTATAGTAAGTTGACATGTGTTTTCATGTCTGGATTGTGGGCAGGTGATGCACTCATGGTGAATGCTCTTTCAACTTTAGTGTGTCTTACTGTAATGGTTTGGCTTAACATTTTAGGTTTGTTTTCCAACTTGACACATAGTCCTGATGATGGTCTCATGGACTGCTTGGTTTCTAGAGACCGAAACCTCGATAATGGGTCCTCCCTAACTGCGATTTTGGCTACATATGGTGGAGTAGTCAGTGCTGCAAAGTCTGAAGATACAGGACGTTGTCCTATATAGACTAACATGGTTATGAGGACCGTGTACTTCTTGCAGAATTATATATATCCTAGGAGGAAGTGCTAGTGCTTTATTGGGAGTGTTGATGTTGGCCACGTTTTGGAACACATTTATGGAAAAAGACTATGCATTTTCCTGATGCTCAAATTAATATGATTAAAATGATTCTTTACTTTATACATTGCACAATGCATGTTTGTATGTTGTAATTCTTCTGATTCAGTTCTGGTTGTACCTCTATAGTGACTAACCTTGCATGTTGCTATAAAATGTATAATAATAATTCCTCCTGGAACACTGTCTTTGTATGCTTTAGTTTCTTGTCACTGTAGACACTAACCTGCACAGCGCACCAGACAAACATCACAATTTTACACCATTCTTAAGCAGAATTCTAAATGCAAGATTGGCCACAAGTTGCTCTAACTCATATGAAGAGGAGGCAACAAACAGATCTGACTTCGATCTTGGACAACAAAGGACTAGCTTTAAGGATCTTTCCAAACTTGGATGGGCAAAGAAGAAAGTCACAGGAGGACCACAAAGTGATAACATAGAGTAATGTCTAAACCTTTCCAGAAAGGGAAAGTCAATAAAAAAACCAAATACAATGGGGTATACAGAGAAAGACTTATTAGTAACATAAATGGACTAAGGAAGGAAGAGTAATGCATGGAATACAATGGATATATGACCTTTGAGGACCATTTCAAAAACAGATTAGGCCAGGGACTGAGCTTTCAAGAGACTGGAGGCACAGGATTAAATAGAGATCATAGCCAAACCAGAGATGCTAGAATAGATGATTCTACAGATAACAAATGCCAAGATCATTCAGACCGTGTTCTGTAAGCTTGGTAAAGGAAGTATGCTAGTCAACATGTTGTGAGGAGAAAGGTAATGTTGAAAATGTTGAAATCTGTGAGGAAAACCTGAGCAATGCATCAACAATTAAAACAATATTTTTTAGTTGCACACTGTAATTTGGTACACCTGGTGTGTGCCAGACCCTGCTGGGGCTCTGTTCACAGGGATCTCAATTTTGTGGGCATTCATTTCTAATTTCAATCAATCAGGATTCTTATAGAGCGTGGCTAATCACCCATTTTGGTCGCATGGGCACTGGACTGGAAGGGGCGAGTACTACAGCTCAGTCGAGGCGCTGGATGGCTGGTTCAGTCGAAGAGCCGGGTCTGGATGTCGTTCCTCAATTAAGGCATAGAGGGAGATTGCCTGAGATGAAGAGGAAGACAGGTTCATGTTCTTAGCGGCAAAGTAGGAGAAGGGTCGTCCTCTGGCTGTGGTCTTGAGGATCTATGGGATGGTGGTCAGGGCAAGGGAGCAGAACAGAGTTGTCTGGTGGGCATGCAGCAGGTGAGGTGGTGGATGAGGTATGCAGGTACAATGCTGTGGCGGGCCTTGTAGGTATGTATGAGGAGCTTAAATATGATTATTTTGTAGCCAGTGGAGGTCACTCAGGTGCTTGGAGATGTGGCTGTGACAAGGGATGTGCAGGATAAGTCTACTGGCCGCATTCTAGATTCTTTACAGCTTCTTTTGGAACTTCTATAAGGTGCTGGCATAGAGTACGTTATCGTAGTCAAGCTTGCTGCTGACCAGCGTCTGGGTGAAACTTCTGGATTCCATGGGGATCCACTTGAAGATCTTTTAAAGCAGGCGGAGCGTGTGGAAGCAGGAGGATGAGACAGCTTTGACTTGGTGATTCATAGAGAGCGAGGAGTCGAGGATGATGTTGAGGTTATGTATGTGGTTGGTAGGTGTGGGGGTGGCTCCGAGAGCTGCAGGCCACCAGGAGTCATCCTAGGCGGAGGGCATCCGCATTTATTTTTTTATATCGATGAGATGAATAGCAAGAAAAATCTTTTGCTATGCACTTCTAAATACACCACAAATTATGGCACTCATGACATATTTGAGAACATCATTGATATTACCAATGTAATATTTGAAGTACAATTTTGGGTGAAAAAACTGTGCACGGCATGGGTGCAAGTTATAGTTACCTTAGGGCATAAGTTAAATTTACTTGAGATAACTCTAACTATACTTGGTGAATTTTTATGGTTTTGTACATTTCAAATTGGGAGCATAAATATAATAAATAATGTCTCTGTACTCTTTGTTTTTTTTTAAGTGAATATGTGTGTGTGTTTATAAATATATATATATATATATATATATCTTCAAACACTCCCTTGAAATAACAGGAGAACCAGGACACCTCCAAAATACAGTATTCCTTGAATTAATTTATTCCAGCATGAAACATCCAACGCGTTTCGGCATCCGCCTTACTCATGGATAAATTTTTTCTAAAGTGCTCACCTTAAAAACCAAATTGATCACAAACATAGATGACGGACAATTCTTAAATACATCAACCATAAAACACATAGTGTGGCGGCCATCTTAAAGTGTCCAAAGAATTGATTCACACATTAATTTGTACCCCATTTTTTTACAAAATTGCTCCAGTTTGTTCTAATATCCATTGCCATCCTTTCGTAAAATGTATCATGATGTTATTGCTCAACATATAGAATCTAAAAGGAAGAATACAATATTAAATGATGTTAATAGATTCTAAAATTCGTTAATCCAACATTAAAGTATACAAGATATAAATATTCCATAAAGTTAATCATCCTCTTAAAAAACTATAAATATTCTCAGATATTGTAACTATATCCTCTATTGGCACCCAAATCGGAATTAATACCATTATTACCATTTAATCCTACAGCGCCCAAGTGGGTATAAATACATTTAAGTATTGCTATATTCCTTATAGGTCTTCGGTAATTTAAATATATTAAATATTTGTACCAAATTTAGAATGAATACCATTGATTGACATACCATCTTGATGGACATATATACTTTAAAAAGATTTCTTTGGACGATATCTTGCTGCCCTAGATGTTATATCAGCAGATCTAACTCATATAGTGGACCTTTTCAAATTACATAGTCAGATATACATGTTCTTTTACTGTGGCAAATGATAAGAGAAACCACTGAATATTTTTCAAAAAAATATATTGTTTTTATCTTCCCATACATGTCACCATTCATCAAAGTGTTATTCTAAAAAATGCCGCCTCACTTCCTCACCTTGTATCAAAAATTCTATGCCAAATAACTACCCTAAATGGATACTCAACTCCTCACTTGAATTCAGCCCGATAGGTTCCAACGTCTCAAAGTCTATTATATATCTAGACTCTAAAATACGTAGCAGTTTTTCTCTGTTGCCACCCCTTTTGCTGATCTTCACTTGATCAATGACTACAAACTTAAGTAAATTCTCGTTGCCAAAGTGTTGGTTAAAGAAATGCCTAGCTACTGGATAATTCTTATCATAGTTTTTAATAGCTCGTCTATGTTCCAGAACTCTCTTCTTCGCATTGTGAATTGTACTGCCCACATATAGCTTATTGCACGGGCATATCAGGCAATACACACAGTAAGATGTATTACAATTGTAACTTCCCCTGATTGCAAAGGTGTCTGATCTACCTGGAACAGTCAATGTCTTGCAGCTATTGCTGGTTTTACACGCTTTGCATTTCATACAACAAACAAAACCATCCACTATGGTGTTCTGTAGGCAACCTCCCAATGTCACATCATTGCGACATAGATTGTCTTTGAGAGATCTACTTTTCCTAAAAGTTATTTGAGGATTATCTTCAATCCAACTTATCAGATGGGGGTCTGTCTGTAAAATATGCCAACTCTTATTTAGAATGGTGCGTATTTTATATGACTGATTGTTATAAGTTGTAATGAATCTAATGGAGTCATTCTCCTTTACACGACCCCTTTTAGTCCCATACAGGACATCAGCTCTATTCAAAGATTCAACTTTCCGTCTAGCTTGATCAATAACCTTCGCCCCATAACCTCTCTTCCTAAACCTCTCACACATGACTTCACATTCTAGTTGGAAATCAGCTGTCTCACTACAGTTTCTCCGAGCTCTCAGTAGCTCCCCGAACGGTATACTGCGTATCAAAGTCCCCGGATGAGCACTATGAGCACATAGCAAGTTATTACCAGCTGTTGTTTTCCTATACAATTTAGATACCAATTTGTTGTCTCTTACAGCGATTTCAACATCGAGGAATTCAATACACCTCGGGTTTAGATGCTCAGTAAATCTCAAATTGTACTCATTAGTGTTTAGATCCCGCACAAATTGTAGAGCTGCTTCCTCATCACCTCTCCAAATTACAAAAATATCGTCAATGAAACGACACCATAGGACCACATTGGACTCAAATTGGGTTAATTTATCTGACACCTGCTCCTCCCACCAGCCCATAAACAAATTTGCATAGCTGGGGGCAAAGCAGGTGCCCATAGCTGTCCCTTGTAGCTGCCTATAAAGATGGTTATCAAAGATAAACAGATTATTTTTAAGGCAGAATTCTATCATAGTACACAACATCTCTGAATGGAAAAAGAAGGACAATGATCTAGCTCGAAGAAAATGTCTAATAGCTTTTAGCCCCAGAGAATGATCTATGCTGGTATAAAGGCTGGTCACATCCAATGTTAACAATAGGAAATCATCTTCCCAATGAATGTCATCAATAATCTTAAGGAAGTGTGTAGTATCCCTTATATACGAAGGTATTGATTCCACAAAGGGACGTAAAAAATAATCAATATATTTTGATGTGTTCTCTAGGAGAGACTCCATAGCTGAAACTATAGGTCTCCCTGGGGGATTGACTAACTCCTTATGAATCTTAGGGAGAAGATAGAGTATTGGAATCTTAGGATGGTCACACTTGAGAAACAGGAATTCATCCCATTCTATCAATCCTTGATCTCTCCAATCAATAAGCATGTCATAGTATTTTACATTCATTAGTTTGACATCTCCCCAGCTTATTTCTTCATAACACTGAGTGTCACTGAGCTGTCTCATTCCCTCTGCCACATACTTTATGGTGTCTTGAATTACTACATTGCCCCCCTTGTCAGATTGTCTAATGACAATAGCATGATCTTCCCTCAATCCCCTGAGAGCTTGCCACTGTTCACCTGATAAGTTGCTCTTCTTTGCATTACTTGCACCATATCTCAATTTCTTCAATTGTTTAGTCACTGTTCGTTCAAAAACATCAAGTGCATCACAATGAATAACAGGTAAAAAAGTGGATTTCGGCTTGAAATTACTCGGGCAAGTATTATCAAGGGCAATGCCTGATCCCATCAAGTTCAAGATGGGATCCTCATGGGCAACCACCCCCTCACAAAGGTCGGTTGCTGTATGTAGCAAATCAATATCAGAAATACATAAATTACTGACATTTCTCTCATTATCCTTCACATCTAACCTCACATCACTTTTAACCTTGGTATGATACCACTTCTTCAATTTCAATTTCCTAATGAATTTAAATGTGTCAATCCTAGTTTGAGTATAGTTGAAGCAGCCAGTTGGGCAGAATGACAGGCCAAGAGACAAGAGGTCCTCTTCCACAGCTGACAGCACTCTCCTAGAGAGATTTACAACATTCATAGTTTTTACTTGCGTGCCCGAGTCACCACTCCCAAGGGCCTTGTATCGTCTCCTACATCCCCTCTTTTTGGCCTGTTTGTTCCTCTTCCTCTTCCCCTGGCTCCTCGTCCTCTGCCCCTCTGGGGGTAAGCTTCTTTGTGTTGTCCCATCCTTCCCTGGTTCAACAGTCTGAATTGTTTTAAAAAATTCATTCTATCCACTTCTTTATCTGATATTGCAGCCCCCGATAGGGTCGTGTCTGATATATCCGAGATGTCACTTTCTACCTGTTCTTCAACTGGTTGGTTAACCCGTTCAGATTCCCTTATGTGTATTTCAGTGGTGTCCCCACTATACATATGGTCGTATTTTCGGTGGAAAGTAAGAATCCGACCGTCTTGATAATCCTTGTAGTCCCGTATGAATTTTCTCTGTTTTTTACCGGTGATCTCTTCCTCCAATTTGTCGAGTTTCATTTCTAAATTCTTCATATATTCATCAAATACTTCTTGTTTGACTAATGACAATAGTTCAAGTTGGAGAGGTGATGAGGAAGCAGCTCTACAATTTGTGCGGGATCTAAACACTAATGAGTACAATTTGAGATTTACTGAGCATCTAAACCCGAGGTGTATTGAATTCCTCGATGTTGAAATCGCTGTAAGAGACAACAAATTGGTATCTAAATTGTATAGGAAAACAACAGCTGGTAATAACTTGCTATGTGCTCATAGTGCTCATCCGGGGACTTTGATACGCAGTATACCGTTCGGGGAGCTACTGAGAGCTCGGAGAAACTGTAGTGAGACAGCTGATTTCCAACTAGAATGTGAAGTCATGTGTGAGAGGTTTAGGAAGAGAGGTTATGGGGCGAAGGTTATTGATCAAGCTAGACGGAAAGTTGAATCTTTGAATAGAGCTGATGTCCTGTATGGGACTAAAAGGGGTCGTGTAAAGGAGAATGACTCCATTAGATTCATTACAACTTATAACAATCAGTCATATAAAATACGCACCATTCTAAATAAGAGTTGGCATATTTTACAGACAGACCCCCATCTGATAAGTTGGATTGAAGATAATCTTCAAATAACTTTTAGGAAAAGTAGATCTCTCAAAGACAATCTATGTCGCAACGATGTGACATTGGGAGGTTGCCTACAGAACACCATAGTGGATGGTTTTGTTTGTTGTATGAAATGCAAAGCGTGTAAAACCAGCAATAGCTGCAAGACATTGACTGTTCCAGGTAGATCAGACACCTTTGCAATCAGGGGAAGTTACAATTGTAATACATCTTACTGTGTGTATTGCCTGATATGCCCGTGCAATAAGCTATATGTGGGCAGTACAATTCACAATGCGAAGAAGAGAGTTCTGGAACATAGACGAGCTATTAAAAACTATGATAAGAATTATCCAGTAGCTAGGCATTTCTTTAACCAACACTTTGGCAACGAGAATTTACTTAAGTTTGTAGTCATTGATCAAGTGAAGATCAGCAAAAGGGGTGGCAACAGAGAAAAACTGCTACGTATTTTAGAGTCTAGATATATAATAGACTTTGAGACGTTGGAACCTATCGGGCTGAATTCAAGTGAGGAGTTGAGTATCCATTTAGGGTAGTTATTTGGCATAGAATTTTTGATACAAGGTGAGGAAATGAGGCGGCATTTTTTAGAATAACACTTTGATGAATGGTGACATGTATGGGAAGATAAAAACAATATATTTTTTTGAAAAATATTCAGTGGTTTCTCTTATCATTTGCCACAGTAAAAGAACATGTATATCTGACTATGTAATTTGAAAAGGTCCACTATATGAGTTAGATCTGCTGATATAACATCTAGGGCAGCAAGATATCGTCCAAAGAAATCTTTTTAAAGTATATATGTCCATCAAGATGGTATGTCAATCAATGGTATTCATTCTAAATTTGGTACAAATATTTAATATATTTAAATTACCGAAGACCTATAAGGAATATAGCAATACTTAAATGTATTTATACCCACTTGGGCGCTGTAGGATTAAATGGTAATAATGGTATTAATTCCGATTTGGGTGCCAATAGAGGATATAGTTACAATATCTGAGAATATTTATAGTTTTTTAAGAGGATGATTAACTTTATGGAATATTTATATCTTGTATACTTTAATGTTGGATTAACGAATTTTAGAATCTATTAACATCATTTAATATTGTATTCTTCCTTTTAGATTCTATATGTTGAGCAATAACATCATGATACATTTTACGAAAGGATGGCAATGGATATTAGAACAAACTGGAGCAATTTTGTAAAAAAATGGGGTACAAATTAATGTGTGAATCAATTCTTTGCACACTTTAAGATGGCCGCCACACTATGTGTTTTATGGTTGATGTATTTAAGAATTGTCCGTCATCTATGTTTGTGATCAATTTGGTTTTTAAGGTGAGCACTTTAGAAAAAATTTATCCATGAGTAAGGCGGATGCCGAAACGCGTTGGATGTTTCATGCTGGAATAAATTAATTCAAGGAATACTGTATTTTGGAGGTGTCCTGGTTCTCCTGTTATTTCAAGGGAGTGTTTGAACATATATTAGGGCTTCTCGGAGCCCATCCAGGACCGCTGTATGAGCTCCTGTATTCCGGGACTTGTGTTTGGAATATATATATATATATATATATATATATATATATATATATATATATATATATATACATACATATATATATATATATATATATGTATCATTGTCACCTCCTGCTCCGTAAGGGGCCACAGACCCTGCAGGGCAGCCTGGGTTACTGGGGCGAAGCATCCCACAGAATATATATATATATGTATATTCACTTGATAAACCAAAGGTCACAGGGACTTTATAGTTAGGCAGTTAGGCTCAAATTTTAAATGTACCAAACTATAGAAATTCATCAGTTATAGTTAGTTATCTTAAGTAACCATAACTCGTGCCCTAAGGTAAATATAACTTGCGTCCCCGACAAACAAAGTTTTCTGCTAAATAATTTTACTGTAAATATTAAGTTGATATTATCAATGATATTATCAAAGATGGCATGAGTGATGTATTATGGCAGTATTTAGCGGTTCATGGTGAGGGCACAAGTTATAGTTACCTAGGGCACAAGCTATAGCTAGTTGAGATAACTCTAACTACAAATTATGAATTTCTGTGTTTTGGTACTTTTAAAATGTGAGCATATGACCTCTATCACCACCCACCACTACGCTGCACATAGCCTTTGGCTATGTGCAGCAGGAGTTGGCCGCAGGGCCCAGCCTAAATATTTATTTAATTTTTTTGGGGAGGGGGGCCACGCATCTCCCCCAGGTCTGTTTTGGCCCCACAGACCCCATCCCTCAGACCCCAGCCTAAACATTAAATTATTTTTGGGGAGGGCCCCCCTCCCCAGGCCAATCTTGGTTCTGGGGACCCCATCCCCAGAGGCCCAGGCATGTGACTTGAGTGCTCCCCAAGCTACCTAGTGATAATATTGGGGACCATGGGGGAGCCTAAAGGCCCTGCAGTCCCAGCCAGATCCCCACCTCCTGTGGGAACTGTCACTGCTGTCACAGAGAGAGAGAGCTGCTAGAGCAGCTCCCTCTCTGAGAAAGCAATGTTTCCTCTGTTTCCCTTGAGGTGGCAGGGGGCCAGGCAGTCCCCCACATTATTTTTCATTAGTGCCCCAGGGATGCGGTGGTCGTCAGGGCTGGAGGGGGTCAGGGTAGCAACCCCGTATTAGTTTCACTTTGGTGCCCCATGGAGGTGACAGTCCCTGTGGTTGTAGTGGGGTGGGGTGACCCCCCTGCATTAGTTTGATGCCCCACAGAGGTGGTGGTCCCTGAGGCAGTAGGGGGGCCGGGTGACACCCCACCATTGAAATGGCAATGCCCCCGGGACCTGACCCACCCAAAGGCCAGGCTAGATTTTTTTTTTTTTTTTTTGGGGGGATCCATGGATCTGCAGCAACTTTCCCCTGGAGGGGTCCTTCTAGGACCCTAGCACCAGAGCTAAGGGGTCAGGTTGACCCTACCCTGGTCTCTTTTCTCTTTTTTTACTTTTTTTCTGGGATTCAGGTGAAGTCTCAACATGGCTGCCAACACTTCCTTGTTGAAGTGTTGGCAGTCAATCAGATCTCAGCACAAGATTGAGAGAGTTTGCAGAGCCTTTGCGTCCCTATATATAAAAGTTAGAATTTTCTTTAATTCCTCAAAAGCTACTGAATGGATTTACACCAAATTACAAAAAGGTCGCTTTCTGGCCCAAGAACTACCTTTATGCCAAATTTGGTGTAATTCCGTCCTGTGGTTCGGGCACTATTGCTGTTCAGAATCTGTATGGAAAAATGCATGGGGGAAAAGCATTTTGGGCCCCCCTTTTTCTCAGCCCCTGCTTGAGGATTTACCCCAAATCTTTCCAGACAGCAGCTGACATGACTGTCAATTTTTTGGGGAAAATTACATGAAGATTCGTCATTCGGGGCCAAAGATATTGGCAAGTACTGCTTTTTCTATAGAAACTAGGTCCTAACTGTAACTACCTAGTGGCAACGGCCGCTAGGTTTTATATATATATATATATATGTGTGTGTGTATATATATATATATATATATATATATATATATATATATGTATATATGTATATATATATATATATGTCAAAATATATCAATAGCATGTGAGAAAGTGAAACAATAGTGCAGACAGTGCAGTGATCAAAAATACAAATACACACAACACTTTACAATAGTACACTGTACATTCCCCAACGTGACAATTATTACTATTGATTGTAGTCACCCCGTCTCGTGGGAGTATTGGGTGGTGTGAGAAAACAGGGCTGATTGCAGAGGCCCCCTAACTTTTTGCCCCCATTTTCCACTTTTTGCTGGTGTTTTCCTGACTCTGATGGTGCCCTGTGTACTGCTAACCAGTCCCAGGGCCTGTGC
The DNA here is from genome assembly GCF_031143425.1 of Pleurodeles waltl. Lineage (NCBI taxonomy): Eukaryota > Metazoa > Chordata > Amphibia > Caudata > Salamandridae > Pleurodeles > Pleurodeles waltl. The sequence continues at coordinate 696,404,947 of NC_090442.1, read as the reverse complement.
TCTGTGTAAAATGGATATGCAAATTAGGCTAATTATAATTGGCTAAGTTAACCTACCTATAAGTCCCTAGTATATGGTAGGGCATGTAGGTTTAGGGACCACAGCATAGGTAGTGCACCCATAGGTGCACTGCTGAGGTGCCCAGTGTCATTTTAAAGGCAAGCCTGCCTTGCTGGCTGCTTTTAAATTGAAGTTATATGCAAATTCGACTTTGGAATTAAAAGTAGTTCCAAAGTCTTAAACTACCTTATTTTTACATATAAGTCACCCCTAAGGTGTGCCCTATGTGCCCCTAGGGCTGGGTGCCATGTAACTATAAGCAGGGACTTTATAAAAAGAGTTTTATAAGCCCTGGTGAGGTAAAAACAGCCAAATTCGTTTTTACCTCATTGTAGTAAATGGCCTTCATAGGATAGAAAGGGGAGACTTTATTTTAATTTTTAAAGTCTCCTTAAATGATGCATACCAAGAGTTTGGTATCAAATTAATTGTTGTAATAAATCCCACAACTTCCAGTTGTTGGATTTAATATAACTTGTTCAGGTAAAGAGTTTTAAACTTTACCTGAAAAGTTGCCAATTTCAGCCCTGCATTGTTTTTGCTGCTGTGCTTTGATTGGCCAGCCTGAGCAGCTTGGGCAAGCTGCCTTGATGAGGTGTGAAGTGGCCTGGCTTCACACAAAGGAATGTGCCTGTGGGAAGGAATCTCCCCTCAGCAGATGGTGAGGCAGGAAGGGGGAGGGCTGCCAAACTGGTCTTCAAAGGCAGAGAAGGACATTTGGAGCAACCAGCAACACCCCCACATCCTGCAACCCCAGACAACTAGGTGCCCCCTTGATTAGATTAGGAGAGGGCAGGAGAGGGGTGTGTTTATGATTTTTAGCCACACCAGTGGGTGGGCTCAGCCAGATGTAACCTCCAAAAATCAGATTCAGCCATGATGGATTTTTAGAGAATGTTGCGTCCTGGGATTGATTTTTGCCACACTTCCCAGGAAGTGGTCATCATAGGGGGAAGGACCCTGCACCTGATTGGAGAACCAGGACCCCCCTGCTTTTCACCCAGGAGCAAGGATAAAACTGGCAGACCTGCACCCACACCGCAGTTCCCTACCACATCCAACAAGGAAGAACAACAGAAGAAGAAGGACTGCCCTGCTGGACCCCTGGCCTGCACCTGGAACCTGCACTCAGAAGGACTGCACCAGCTGCACACTTGGGCTTCACCACAAGAAGGACTTTGCCTGGCTTCAACTGGTTCAAGGAGGGACTCCCTGTTTGCTACAGGTGAAAAATTGCTATCCAGAGTCCCCTGCACCAACTCCTGAAGAAAGCGACCAGCTGACCACTGTCCAGTGGCCAAAGAGGAGTTTGCGCCAGGTGCATTCTGGGAGTTGCAGTCCGCACCCCCCAAGGACCATCTCAGAACTTCTGGACCCTTGGGGTGAGCTGTGGACCCCAAAAGAACCTTAAAAGGACATCTGGGAGAAGCCCCAGAAGTTTGGAGAAGTTTGGACAACTTTTGAAAAAAAGCTCCATAGAGGGACCGACCCGCCGCGGCAACTCTAGCCGGCTTGCCTCAACCGCGACCCGGCCTGATTTGCTGGTTCGTCCCGGTAAAGAAAAATCTCCGAAAAAGAGACTAAGTCCGAAGGTAAAAAGTTGACCGGGACTTCCCAGCCAGCGTATCCGAGGAGGGCTCCATGGATGTCGGATCAAGATCCAGGTTTACCCCGGTCGAAGGAGTTTCACCTCGAAAAAACAACTAAGTCCGAAGGTAAAAATCTCCACCGAGGATTCCAGCATCGCGTATCCGGACAAGGGCTCCAGGAGGTCGGATTGGACTGGCAGGTTCGTCCCGCTGAAGAAAATCTTCGAAAAAAAGACTAAGTGTGAAGGTAAACTTTTAACCGAGGCCTCCTGCGGCCTGTAGCCGAGCAGGGCTCCATCGCGGTCGGCCTTAAACTTTGAGTTTGCCCCGGTCGAGGTGCAACCAGATGACCCGATTGGCGCTTTTTGTTTCTAGGCGCTAAAAAATAATAATTCTTTAAAAATTCATATCTCCGGTTCCCCTTATCTGATTTTATTCATTTTGGTGTCATTTTAAAGATAAAAATATAATCCATTTTTATGAACTGGTTTTGGATTTTTAAACTGTTTCCTGTGTTTTATTTAATTACTGTTTTGTGATATTTGAATGCTTTACACTCTGTCTCCTAAGTTAAGCCTTGACGCTCGTTGCCAAGCTACCAAGGGTTGAGCTGGGTTTAATTTACTGAGACCTAACTGGACCTTAGTGGAGGATAGTGGCCTATTGCTAAGTGTAGGTACCTACCTGCCCTTACCAATAACCCATTTTCCAACAGGTGGTCCTTCTATATGGGATTCTAAAAGGTGCATCATATGTGGATACCTTTTACAAACATCATCAGTAATTAGTTCTGTTACAAGAAGGACCTACATAATAAAACAGCATTGTACATGTCACTCAGCATGCATTATTTACGTGATTCAGTCCCACCATCCACGCTGTAAAAAGCAATATGCAGGCTAAACAGTGAAGGACCTCCATACACGATCCAGGAAGCACAAGTCAGCAATAATTAATAAGAAGCTCGACCAGCCTGTAGCCAATCATTTCAACTTTATTGACCAAATATTATCAAATGGGAAATTTTTCCTGTGGAACAGGTCTTACAGAAAGAACTACTGAACTCCAGAGAAAACATTGATTCAAGCAGCATCTCTTTGGCCAGCAAGTCAAATTGGTCAGCTGAGGCAAATGCGGCAGGTCTTTCTGCCATGGTTAATTGCTCTAATTTATTTCACGTTTATTTGGCCAGCACTCATCACATGAAGGGTTTAATGAGGTTGCTCAGTAGAGATTCCTAAGAACTCCACAGGAGGAATAGTATTGTCAGAGTTGTTCAGTCCATGTGGCTGCAACTTGACCAGCCTGTAGCCAGTCTTTTGAACTGTGAGAACCACCAGCTGTCAGATTTGAAAATATTCCCTGTGGGGTATGTCTTAAAGGAAAAACTATTGACTCCAAAGAAGACTTCTGGATGTACCATTTCAAATCATTGCATCCAGATCAACTAAACATCACTAACAATACTATGATTACTGCTGATCACAGGATTGCATTGATTCCACATTCCAAATGGAATCTTCACTCTTGATGCTTTTTGAAAATCCAGCAGTATCATCTGTGCCACAACTGAGAAAACAATCTTGTAATACCTGAGGAAGGTGAAAGCTGAAAAATTGTAGTGAAATTTACATATTTTTTTGGGTGAGTCCATCTGTTTGAGTCACTACTTTCTTGGATATTTCATTTCTGTGTGACTCATTTTATCCTTTGGGATTCACCCTGTCTGGCTGTTGTTTTCTTGTGATCATTCATATTCGGAATATATATGTATATAAGTAAGTGTGTGTGTGTATACATTCACTGAAAAAGTCAAAACTTTACAGGAACGTTAAAGTTAGGAAATATAATTAAAAAAATCCTTAGAACTTTACTGAAAAATCAAAGGTTACAGGGACATTATAGACCAGGTTCAGATTTTACACACAACAAACCATAGAAATTCAGCTGTTATATTTAGAGTTATTTCAAGTAACTATTACTGATACCCTAAGATAACTATAACTTTTGCCCTCGCTATGCACAGTTTTCTCATCAATAATTTTACTGCAAATGTTACTGCAATGTTATCAGTGATGCCATAAAAGATAACATGAGTGATATAATACCTGGGGTAATCAGCAGTGCCACTGTCTGTGGCGAAGGGAGAATGATAAGGACATGTGAAAGGAAGAAATAGAAACAGCCTGTTCTCCTATTGACAATAGATGCAAGTGAATATCTGACATTTGTCATGGATGGAGAACACCACAAACATCAAGCTATTCACGGAATTAGCCTCTTTACATTGAGGCAAAAATCTCATTTAAGTCTGAAAATTGAAAGTGTTGGTGCACAATTCTTTACATAATTTGGGCCTTATACCTACTGGTGGAAAGGAGCTGCGATTATGACAATTCAGCTGACAACATGGTAACAAGGAAGTTGCTAGTGCTCTTTTTAAAGACAGAGGAGCTACATCTTGAGAGAAAAGAAATGATCACTTCCCTCACCCCGTTCTGCATTAGTTGAAAGTAATGCTAAAAGGTGGTGGACATAAGTCTAGAGGGAACAACAACGCTTACTGTTTCTGACAGCAATTACGACATATGGAGATTCTCTGTTCACTGAATGAGGTGAACTGTCTATAAATATCTCTGTTTATTGTGCAAGATTTAGAAATTATATCCCAGAGCACATAAGAAGGAACTATTTTAGATTAAACTACTAAACATGTTTATACTTTAAAAGCATTCTGTATTTGCTTTGTATGTGCATCTAACAATGCTTTTGTTGTTCAATTCAGAGCGCAATGCATATTTTTCTCCCTGGCTTTAACATCATACTTTTGTAACTTTTTCCTCATAATGTTACTTTATAATTTCTACAGTGTTCCATCTTTAAGATTTTACAATTTGATATTTTATGTTTGTGGGGAGCACTGCCTTTCATGCCCTTAATAAATCAGTGATTTAAAAGTTGTAATGTTGCCCTTGTAATGTAGTAAAGAAACAAGTAAGACAGAGGCCATGGAAAACATCATCCAGTCTAGTTCAATTACATGATTTTAATTGCCTGATAAGCCACTAGGTTATTATATATTATTTCGGAGTCCCTCCTTGATGGCAATTAATGTAACATCTAAAGTATGACCTCTGTTATGGGTAGGGCCTTGAGCGCTTTTGATGAAAATATTTTTTCTAGACTTTGAAGCATAGTGACGATTCTTTGAATATTTAGGTCCTCAGCACAATTACTATAATACCAAGCTTGTAAAAGAAGCACTTTCTAATGTATTCTTAAAACTGATGCATGTGTTTGGAAAGCTATACATATGAAGGATATTCTCAGTAGTAGGAGACAAAAATGGAACACTAAAGAAATAGTAATTCAGTATTTACACATTTTAAACATTTGACAATCTCTAAACAAGATTGGAATCATAATACTCCACCAACATACCGATTAGGCAAAATTTATTTATAGCCCACAGTAACTCACTCCTCGAGTATGCAGCTACATCAGCCTGTGCCTGTAGTAGAAAGAGGATGGCTAACAGGGGGCTTTTATGAAATCATGAATGTCCAATTTGGATATTGGGAAGGAGTTCTCTGGTGCACAGAACTCAGGCCCTCATTACGAGGCTGGCGGCCCTGAGAACGCCAGCCTCGCTGTGGCGGTCTTACCCCCGCGGACCCAGGAGTTAAGACCGTCGAATTACAAGTTGTGGTGTTTGGCAGAAACCACCATAACACCGCCTGGCTGGTGGGTGCGGTCGCTCCGACGCAGCGAGCTCCTCAAGCCTGGTGTGCTGGCCAGATTACAAAGCTGCAGACCCCCAGGCTTTCCGTGGCAGTCACCCCGCCATGAAAAATCTGGCGGTAATGCACCCGGCACACACATGCACACTTGTCCAAACACCCCCATGCACCCTCACCCGTCCACACACTTAAAAACACCCCTGACCCATCCACACACTTCTAAACACCCCCCAACTGTACACATCCATTCAAACATCCCACCTGCTCTCACACTGACATACACATACCCCCACTCACACATACTCATGCCCTCCGCAAACATTCACACCTCCCTCTCCCCTCTTTCCCCAGCGTATACATAGATTCACTCCCCCTCCCCTGCACCGCATACATGCACTCACAACCCCTCCCCTTGCACCACATACATGCACTCACAAACACCCCCCACCTCCCCTATCCACAAACACTCAATCACCCCCACCCCATCGACAAACAATTGCACACACACACACACACCCATCCCCCACAAACACCCCAACAACCGTACACATCCATGCACACACCCGCATTCACCCTCACACATATGCACACCTCCTTATCCGCTCACAGGCACTCAGACACCCCCATTTGCACATATACACACATTCATACACCTCCATTCACACACATAAATACATTCACACACCCCCAATTGCACACATGCACACACCACACACATGCACCCAACGCTCCCCAATACCCTACCCCCTTTTGGACGATCACCTTACCTATTCCGGCGAGCTGGTCATCCGGGAGGGGATGGGTCCTAGTGGTTTTGCACTACCACGCTAGCAAGAATCCGCCAATCCGTATTACAGCTCATAATACAGCGGGCAAAGTCTAGCTGGCGTGTCGGTGCTGGAGATGTACCTGCCTCTTCAACTCCGTTGGCCAGGCCGACGGAGTTGGACTTCCGCCCATAAATGGGCAGAAGTCCTCGCATGACTTCTAATATGGCCGTCAGCAAACCACCAGCACTGGCGGTCTGCGGGCTGCAGCAGCTTCGTCGGTCGTTGAAAAAAAAAAACACTGAAGTCGTAATGAGGGTCTGAATCTTTTGTACAATGGTATGATGTGAGTATGGTGGGCAAAAACACGATTACTCCTGAACCCATGACATTTAATAAAGGTGACAACAAGATTTTATTTGATTTATTTATTTTTGTGGGTTTCGGAAATAACAGTATCGTATGTGTTTGGGAACACATGACAAAATTCAATGTGTGTTGGTAAATCTCATGTTAGCCATGGGAATCTTGCACTGAAAAACAAATGTGTATTATTATCGAGATCCCTGGGACTCATTATTTTGATCTTGCGAAGATGGAAGTCTGAGTGCATCTGCAGGAATTCAAACCTGTGAACATGGGGTTGGGTTTTGTCAAACGCAGGCATCTGTAGTGAATACATTAGCCCTGTGAGACATAAGACTACAATATGTTTGTGGAAGCCACATCATCAGCAATTTAATCGAAATGCTTTAATATCACCCAAGAAATGATGACAAAGCGAAGATGGAGTTTTGAGATCCGGCTCTTCTTCACCCACATCAATTGAAGGTCAGAGGTGAGCATAAGAATAACCCCTGGGTGTCTAATTAAATGGAACATTTACATACCTCTCTGGTGTTTGGATTCCAAAGACGTTGCATCTAACAGCTTTCCCAGGACCGGTTGAAATTAATTAATCATTTAGCACTTTCCCTGATATGACTTGTCAAACTGGCACAGGTAATTCGTTAAGCATTTTTAATTGCTGATAAATAAGGCCACACAACAAAACCGATTAGGTAAATGTAATTAAGTAAATACTCATTAAAGGAGGCAAAGTATTTAATTGACACAGGTAAAAACGCAGTGTAACACTGACAGGAATCATTAGGGACACATCATCTCCTTTGCCCTAGGGAAATTCCAATATGGTTCAACTATGAAGCTTCAGCCAGAGAGCGCAGTACTGTTCTGTATTTAGTATATTGCCTTTCCTCAAAGATAGATGTTTACTTAGCAGTATGTATAAAAGACACTTTTATCAAAACTTTGTTGCCCTAAACGCGTTTAAAGATCGAAATTGGAACACATTTCATAGTTAATTTCAGAAAATAGCAAGAACACCTTTTTCCTCCTATGGCAGGAAAATCAAACACCATTTAAAGTTGAAATGGAACATACAGGAGTCTTGTTATTAGCGAAGCATTTTAAAGTAGTATAACAGCCTCAGAGATCAAAGTTGGTCTTTTGTCTTAGTTTGAGAAATAAAAAAACAATACCATATTTAGGCCTTAAAGAGGCTAATTTTCAAATAGCTCCAAATTGTGCGCTGGTTAATGCTGCTTCCTGTTGCTGAATTCAGCAATTTAAGAAGCAAAAAAACATATTTTCATTAGACAATGCCCTCTTTTCACAGGCCAGCCATTTCTGGTAACAAAAAGTCATTATTTGTGATGTGTGTGCCTTATGTGCACCATTCAACCATTATGCTTACAGTACATTGCTATGAATCTTAAAATAAATGATAACTGTACATTTGGGGCCTCATTATGACCCTGGCGGTCAGCAGACCGTCAGGTTCCCGGTTGCGTTTGGACTGACGCCAAAGTAGCTGTCTGACAGCTACATTACGACTTTGGCAAAAGTACCACAGTCAGACTGCTGGCACCACCACTGTTTGACCGCCAGATGGCCTGGCAGGGCTGGCGGTCCCAATCCGCCAGGGCAGCGCTGCAAGCAGCACTGCTCTGGGGAGTACCACCCCTCTGTCTGCCAGCATTTACATGGCGGTTTCACCGCCATGTAAATTCGAGTAGAGACAGGGTGCCGGGGGCCCCAGGGGAGCCCATGCACTTGGCATGGTGAGTGCGGGGCCCCCCTGGCCAGAACAGTTGCTTTGCAGACATTGATTTGCACGACGGGTGCAGGTGCACCCAATGCACAACAGCATTGCTGCTGACCATATTACAAGCCAGCGTTAATGTTGTTGTGCGTTTCATGCAGGCCCAGCAGCAAGCTCATAATAGGGCCAGTGGGAAGCAGATTGCACTGGCGGTCTCCTGACCGCTGGAGTATGGCGGGTGGCCTTTGCCGCCCACCAAACTCCTAATGAGGGCCTTGATTTGTTTAATGTATCTTTCTTGATACATGCGTTTAATAAAAAAACCTCGCAATTATGGGTAAACTATTAGTAATAGTTAGTCACTCTTTTTTTTAAATATGAGTGGAATGTATGCATCTTTGTGTCTCTCTAAGAGAAAATGTATTTCAAATATAATTTTTAGAAAGATCAGATCTTCCAAACTTGTATCAGCTCAGAGTTGGCATACAAGAGACACCATTGCAGGTATGCCATTTCATGATTTCTTTCAGAAGAATAATTTTCTCTAATAATGATGAGATGTAACAGTAGAAAAAAGATACCTAATTGATGTTCCCTATGTGCATCAGAGTATGAGGATGGTGTACAGAGTATACAATGTGTTTTATATGAACATTCTGTCTCTTATTTGAGACACATCAGAATCCCCATTGAGATGGCAAAATTTTTATCAAATAACAATTGTTTTGTTTTTGAGGGCAATTATTACTTGCAAGAATAAGTTAACGCTATGGGTATGACATTTGCTCCGTCATATTCAAATGTAACGATGGAATATTTTTGAGAACCATTTCTGGCCCCACGTGAGTGTTGTACAATCTAGAAATCCACATTAGAATCAGCTATATCGGCAATTTACTCCTACTATGGAGCTCATGAAAAGAAAGGTTATTAGAGTATGTGTCAGAAAATAGATGAGAATCCTTGAGAACTGTATTTCACTTGTATGAGTGTGCACTTGTTGTATCTATGTGCCTCTGAATGGGAAAGCAATTTTCATATGTATTTTTTGTTCAGAATATTGACAGTACCTGTATTGTCATCACAGAGTTGCCATCCAAGAAGCACTGTTATAGCTATGCCATATTGTGAATTAATTTGGGAAATATATTAGAAATGTTGGTGATATGATGTTAATATTTAACAAAATAGGATATGTAACAGATGGTTTATGATCTGCAAGTGAAAGGTCTGATGCTAGAGGTAGAACTAATCTTTTAAAAAACAATAAAAAAACTAAAAAGCTAGGTCTTTGGGAATGATTCTGATATTTATTTACTTCAAATCTCCATTCAGAGTCGGATATTGAGAACTAATATTTTTAAACATTGGCATTTTTTCCTTTCAGACCTAAGCTTGAAACAATATTGCTTGTCTTCACCAAGGGTGACATTCCTCAAAGGGGAAAATCTAAGTGAAAAAGTTTGTGTAAATCTCGTACTGTGACCCAAACAAAGCTAAAACGTAACGATCAGAAATAGAATCACTCTGGTGTGAAAATTGCAAAGTGTGCTACCTAGCTTTTAACATGTGTACTTAAATCATTGGCAGCAATGGGACTTCTTGATATTAGATTATTTTACAGCTTTAGATATACATGTAAGGTCTCTATAATCACAGAGGTCATATGCCATGCTTTGTGTTGGGAGTACAGTACTCTAATTTTGAATTAGGATTTCAAAAAAATTTTCCTCTATAAGGAAAGAGGAGGAAAAATACCAATAGATTTCTGCTGTAAGAAATACCACAATAGTGACTACTCTCAATTAAAGTTTGTTTTCATCCGTCATCAAAAGAGAAATCCTAGAGTTGGAAATCATGAAATAAAATTATATCTGCTTGAATCCAAGGTCAGTACCACATTGGTGATGTCAATGACCAATAGTTTTGATCTGGATGAAGAACTGTCTTAATACTTGGTAAGCACATGTAGTGCATATGACAGAATGAATGTCTAATGATCTACAAGGAATGCCAGTAGTCCAAACTACACATCAAGATTTTGATAGCGCAAATTAGATGTTATTGTGTAACAAGTAATGGTGTGATTTATTAATCTAAATTGAGATGGGAAGAGTTATTGCATTGTTTTGGAAGTGTGAGTAATCCCTCAGCAATCTCTGTAAATATGTGTATTGTTGTGTATTATCAACTGATTAATTTTATGCATTTGAAATGATTAATTAATAAAACTTTCAGTTGTACTCTTCAGAGGGGCACTATCAGGCTCTGCTGTTTGTTGAGGTACATATTTATACAGTTTTGGATTACTTAATAATGTTGATCTGTACTTTTTGTCAATAGTGGAGAACACAAATATTGTTCTGCAAACATAGCTAATTTTTTAAGAGAGATTATTTTATGGGATTGTGGGAATTTAGGCCTCTCTAAGGTTTGGAAATAGAGGCCTCTCTAAGGTGTAGTCCATCAAATTATGAGTCGCCCCAGAATATTGCTACCTATAGCATTATATGTACGTGACGTGATGGAGAATTTATTGTACCCTCTGATTTATGTGATTGTGTTCAGCATGGCGCAGGGTAGGGGGCAATAGCATCATTTTTCATGATGCCACTGATATACTCTGCAGGAGTAGCGCCAAAATGTTGGCGTTACTCCTGCAGAGTACATAGGAGCCCATTATAAATAACGGAAGCCCCCTTTTAACGCCTTTTCTGAGCAGTGCAGTACAAAATTATGCAAGGAAATCTGTAAGATTTCCTAACATCATTTTTTGTTCTCCTAATGGGGGAATGCCACTTTGAATACATTATGCCTGGCACAGGCATAATGTAGCACAAAGGGTTACAAAGTGGCGCAATGCAAGCATTGCACCACTTTATAAATATGGCACTAGGATTTTAGCCTCGTTGGGCTTCATTAGCATAAAAAAAAATATGCTAAAGCGGCGCAAGGTGGCTGTAGGGGCTTATAAATATCCCCTTTAATATCTATGGTTCTAGTGATTGGATTTTAGTCATCTTGGTCTTGTTTTATTTATTAAAAGTTACTTTACTTTTCTAACTCTGTTGTGGTGTCCTTTTGTAGTGTATTTTCACTGTGCTAGTGTTTTAATTGTTGCACAATACTTTACACATTGCCTCTGTGCTAAGCCTGACTGCTCTGTTCCAAGCTACCCAAGGGTTGAGCACAGGTTAATTTAGGGATCCATGTGACTTCAACCTGAGAAGAATTGTGGTAGCTGCTTCAGAAGAGTTTCATCCACATCAACTAATAGCCCATTTTCTTACAGTACTGGTGGGAGTCCTTCTTAAGATTCTGATAACATTGTGATAAAGGCTAACAATGTCCAAATCCTACAGTTGGTGGGCCTTTTTATTTTATCCCCGACACCCTAAAACTGTTATGATGCTATCTTGATCTTGAAGAGTCAAAACCTTTCGAAAAAAAGCCATACTCTTACCACATTGAACAATCCTGTGTCTGGATTATATTGTGGGTGCAAGCAGAGCTTATGTGTGTTCAAAACTGTCAAACATAATGCCAAACCCCAAAATAGCAAACACATGTAGGTCAAAGAACATGCTTACATACACTTCGTATTAGTAGTTTCAATTGCATGAAGCCCGTCAAACATATCTTCTCAGATCAGGACCAAAGGAATTTTCAAGAAAACATTTGTTTGAGGTCATTGACAAGTTGCTTTAAGCAAAGGACAACGTAAGTTCTACCTTTGAAGGTCAGTACCATACATTTAGGGATGCCCGGAAATTCTTTAGTGCTTGATTTAATTTACCAATCCAAAACCAATCGAATGTTATCGTCAGGAGTAAAATTAATATCACAGAACGTGCTGAAACTAACATTTCAAGGAAGAAACACATTTGTGAAAGTAGGGACAACCTGAACATAAATTGTGATGCTTCTGCAAGGTACAGCACGAGGATCTAAGCTATATTAATAATGTATGTGTAAAAATGAAACAGTAAAGAAAACCTCAACATTTTATTGCAGCTGTGCGGACTCCAAAACAGATACAAGTCAAAATAACATACTTATAAATGCACATACTCAAATTGAGACACAATAAAAGGGAGTGGGCAAATATTATTGCTGAACCAATTCTTTAATAGTCACACACCTTTGGAGCGTTGAATTGTAATTTGGAAATCAGTTCTAGGAACGTTTCTAGTTTGGCACAGACATTTATTGATGGTCATTACCACATATTAAGTTATCAGGTTTCACAACACACTGCACATGGCGAAACCTTCGCATCTTATTTTCTGTATATTATTAAGAGCAAAATAAAACAGGTCAGTGTCAGTGGATATCTATTCATATTTGAACCCACAAATAGGAAACTTTGAGATAGCAGAGTTTGGAAATTATGACCTTAGTTTGATACCACCTTTCTGCCAAACCATATTATATTATCTGATGGATTTTCCATCACATTGATACATCGAAAGTACCTTAATCAATCTTAGTAAGCTTAGCCGTGATGGGGAAGATCTCAGGGTTTTTGGGGCGATTTAAATGGAAAATTGTGCAAGCCGATTTTGAGCGTGAAATGCATCAACGTGATTCAAAGGATAACAGGGCGTCGTCATATGCAGAGTCTTGTCTATTGAAAACATAGAAAATGGCCTGTATCAAGTTTCTGCATGAACTCTACACAGAAACTCGGTCTGTAGAAAAATCATCTGTGGCCTTTTCACAAGGAATGGTTGTAGATCATTCCCTCTACATAGTACACATGACATGGCCTGCAGCAATGATCTGTTTGAAGTGCGTAAAACCAGTGCAAACCCATAGTGCAGGTACAGCTCAGGTAGTCTTCCTATGTGCAGGCAAGCCTCTTAATAGACTGGTTTAGCCTAATATGTACTGTATACCATCTTATGCAGTATGCCGGCTCATAAGTCTGTATTAAGTCTCTGATGCTCAGATTAAGCCTCATGTGCCTAAGGCAACCACATAACGCCATGTTAACTTTTGCTGCCAACCGCACTGAGGGTCGGGGTAGAGAAAGTTTAGTTAGAGACTATTTCTTCAATCTTCAACACTCAGCTACATTATTCCAACACTCAGGTATATATTTCTGGAATATTACATCATTGCATCATTCCCCGTGTTACAGAGTTCATGTCACAGTCTCTACGTAATGGTTGGATCAAGGTTCTGACTGCAGTGTCCTGCCTTCTTTCAGTTGCCCAATTCCTAAGATTTCCTGTGCACAAATTCTCAAAGGCCAGTATGTATCATGGTTAGGCTCCCATTCTTTCTGCAAAAAAATGTAAGGAGATGTCAGCCACTTTTCTGCTAGTCAATCTTTAGCTCTATGACCAGCAGGGTTGCCCCTTTTCTGATAGGAGGAATGGGTTCTAGGGAGAAATACCCCACTCTTTGTTTGAAAGGAGGCTCCGATTAATTCCATCTGTTGTTGGAGGAAGGAAACATGGCAGGCTGAATTCTGGCTCCCTACCCTTCCTCTATCAGACACCATCCCTGCCAAAGGAGTGCGCTTTAGATAAGGTGCCGGCTTTAAGGGAGCTCTATCAAACCAGTATTCTAAAAAGAAACAATAGTTCTCATTTGAGATAAATGTATACCCAATGAAACAAAAGTGCAATCACATAAGAAATACAGTAATGGGATGTCCAAAGTATACCAAAATGGGTAAGGCCAAGCTCAATTGTTAGGATCTCAATCAATATATATTGTTGCAAATAAATGTACAAAAGGACAGTGTCCCAAGTCAGAAGGAACCCACAACAAACACAAATAGTGTTCAAACGGTATACATTTTTAGCAGGGATCCCAGTGATCACATATATAATTTGAAGAAGGTGAGGAATAGAAGGGAACCTTGGAGTACTTCCCGATGAACAGGATAAGAGTTGAAAGGTGAATTTGCATTGGCCTGTAGACATGTTTTCTGCATTGTACACATAGATGACCTGCACTCATGCCCTGAATGCGGTTTGAACAGTGTGCCATAATCCCCATCAAAAATGCTACACCATTTGTTTTTCTTGATACAGAGAGCATAACCGCAGGCTAACCACTTCTGCCATATGCCTATGCCAGATGCGTAAAGGAGCAAATGTTGCATATGGCTTAGCCGGCAATAATGCTGTGTATGGGCTGCTGGGAGCATGTGGCCACCACTTGCACACTATTTACAGAGCGCTAGTTTAAAATTGTGGAAGATAATCATTTTATAACAGTACTCCATATCAGTATTCCACAGGGTCTGTCTTTTTGATGCTCTCAGTTATTGTTGTAGTCTCCCAACATGGAAGATGTACCTTATTTTGTGTTAGTTACCACTGGGCAGAAATTTCTCCTCTGTAATCCCCAAAAAAGAAGGCTACACTTGAATTCAGAATAATTTAAAGGCAATGTCATCTCTTTAATTATTTCTACAAATTGTAATGGAAATGGAGAATAATTACATCTGTGATCAAGAAATTCTCTGTAATCACGAAATTGAAGAGGGAGGACACAGAATATTACAAATTGGAAGGGTAGGATCATGAGACTGGAGGAGTTAAGATGTCACAAGCACTACCAGAAACAATTCAGTTTGGATACATCTGACGTCCCCATAGAACACATGCTGTAGATCTCTCAGAAAGTCATGAATACTTTCAGATCGTTTTATCTCTTGACAACTTGTACAGTGTCACAATGAGTGTATCATTGTTTCCCCTGATAACTTGTCTAGGGTCAAGGTGTGATCTTCAAGTGTGCTCTGTTTCACCTCAAACAGCTGCCCGTAGCCAGGAGACAATTCAGATAAAAGAAATGACTGATTGTCCCCGAAGTATACCTTTTTCTTGCAGCAGGGCCTTGCTGAAAGGAAGAAGATTGACACTGTCATTAAGACCATAACTGTGTCACACCCACTAAAAGTCTATGTGCACCAGTACCTCTGTTCAGCACCGGCAAACAACTAAGACGAGTTGATAGGGCTGGCCTTCAACCCGGTTCTGGCTGAAGGCTCAAAGGCTTTGGAACTGGAGTTTGAATGGTTGCCACTCTATTGGAATACTGGCCTTGGACAACAATATTAAAAGTTTTATGTGCATAGCAACATGTACTATATAGACGCAATCTGTTAGAACACTATAATGTAGCATTTGCGAGCAGGTTTTAAGACCATGGAATGCTGATAGCTTGTGCTGCAAGAGACTTTAGAATAAATATGACCTATCAGGATCATGGCTCCGAATGTTGTTTTCACAAATAAAATACAAACTCTCCTTTATAAAGGAATTGTAGACCGCAATATAAAATGTATTAGTTGAGGAATAACACCTGATTTACTTACTAATGCACCACTGTTCTGTGTTTTGTATCTTGCATTCAATCTGTGAGTAGTCCGCTGTGGGTTTGTTGTGTATCTATCATTCACTTTTCTCCAAATATCCAAAGGCTATTAAATTACCCTGACATCGCTTTCCCAGCTAACGCTAACATCTGATATTTAGTTTAGCGACACATTTTAGCCTTCCGCTTAACCCCATGCCAAAGAGCGCTTTTATTACATTACGTCTTCTCCTGGCCGTTTTGAATAATGCTGCTGCTTTAGCTCCACTGTCCAGCTTCATTGATTTACTGCTTTTAGATCAAAAACCTAATTTATTTCTGCAGTATCATGCGATGTGGGTTTGGAAATATCACATGCAGAATAGAAAATTGGTAGAAGCAGTCCCATTTACAGCACACGGAGAAGTGCAGTTTCTCCGGCTGGACCCCCTTACTGATCACGTGTCACTGTTTCATTTTAGGTCGGATATGATGTTAGACACAACTAACGTTTTTATATTACTAGCCTTTTAAGAATGAAATAGCTAAGACTACTATTCTAATTTGAATCATTGTCATTGACTCCATTTCTAAAAACAGGCTTATTATTTTATAATGACAAGCATAATTAGGATGTGTCTGTCTCCGAGCATCAGATGAACAGACTAGAGGTAGCTGCTTGTCGAGACGCCCACCATGTCCGCACTGCCCAAGTAACTTAAACCTCCATGGTACAGGGCACGGACAGGAGTAATTGGCCTCCGTCTCCCGTTCTTTCAGCCTTGCAATTACATTAATAATGTGGTGCCTAGCTGGGTCAGCAGCTAGTGGCCAGCGTGGCGGGAGCCTTCAGTGACTGTCAACGGCACGAGAACAAGAGAGCCTTTGGGTCACATGCAAAGACGAAATATGCAGCAGTAATTGACATAGTGACAGGCGTGTCTGCCAGGTAACAACAAAAGTGGGCAGCTGTAATGAAAGATAAGGGGACTGCCAAAAACAGGAAGATATGATTTTTAGGAAAAGAAAACAACCTGTACACTTTAAAGTGACAAAGGGAAAAGCCAATCAGCCTTTGAATGCCAGTTAAATTGGGTTTACCGCTTGTAAACTCAGTAAATTCGTTGTCTTAAAAAATATGCACATTTTTGTTTTTTAAATCAAAGAGTGCGCCTAATCATCCAAACGACCACCTACAACTTAATCTTTCTTGACTTTAACCATTTGACGTGTAACTTTTGCAGACAGGCCATGAGACCAACCACTGGCAACCAATGCTCGACCTGAAAGCACTGGGTCAGTGCAAACAGAATCAATGCACCAGTTGTTGGCTGTACATTGAATAATAAATCGTATCTGAAGACAGGGATACTGCTGATTGCATTCATGTATTTTCCTCCCATTTTCCCACCTGAATAAAAATGTTTCCCACAACTGGCAGAAATGGGCCTTAAATGCGCCCTGTTTGAGTAACATGTCAGGTGTTCAGTAAGCTTCTCTGATGCCTATTTATCTGTTTATTTAAAGCAATTACTTCAAATGTAAGACACCACTTCTGAGTCCATCGGGAGTTATTCATTCGCAGTAAGTATATCGGGAGTATGCTGACAACGAGAATGTCAACATCCGGAGTGCTTTTACTGTGTATATAATTTAAAATCAGTGCTTGTTCATGTAATTCTAAAATAAAGGATATACATATCATTGAAAAAACAAATGTTTCAGGTACGTTATAGTTATGTTCTCAATTTACTCGTTTACTTGCACAAAACCATAGAAATTCAGCAGTTATAGTTAGAGTTCTTTCAAGGTGCTATAACTTGCGCCATACGGTAACAAAAATTCGTGCCTTGCCATGTACAGTTTTCTTATCAATATTTTTATTGCAAATGCTGCAGTGATAATATCAAAGATGTCATAAAAGATCTTATCAATGATATACTATGTGGAGTGATCAGCTGTGCATGGTGAAGCACCGAGTTATAGTTACCTTAGGGCGTGAGTAGGCAGTTATAGTGAAGATCATGTTTCCATAGGAAAATCATTTTTTGACTTGCTTATACCTTTGGCGCCATTTGACGGATCTTCACAATTTTTTTTTTTTAAACGTGTGCTGTGATTCTTATTGCACATGGAAAGTTTTGGGTTAATCTGGAGGCCGAGAAAAAGCAGGGGTCAAAAAAAGTGTGTTTCCCATGTTAATTCCCATAGGAGTTTTGAACATGACTAAAGCCCAAACCGCCGTATGGAATTACACCAGGTTTGGCAGAAACTAGATTTTGTTCCACAGATTGTGGGGGTCATTCCAACCCCGGCGGGTGGCGGGCACTGCCCGCCGGGCGGAAACCGCCAAAAGACCGCACCGCGGTCAAATGACCGCAGCGGTCATTCTAACTTTCCCGCTGGGCCGGCGGGCGATCTCCAAAAGATCTCCCGCCGGCCCAGCGGGAAAGCCCCTGCAAAGAGGAAGCCGGCTCCGAATGGAGCCGGCGGATTTGCAGGGGTGCGACGGGTCCAGTGGCACCCGTCGCAATTCTCAGTGTCTGCAAAGCAGACACTGAAAATCTTTGTGGGGCCCTGTTAGGGGGCCCCTGCACTGCCCATGCCAGTGGCATGGGCAGTGCAGGGGCCCCCAGGGGCCCCATGACACCCGTTCCCGCCAGCCTGGTTCTGGCGGTGTAAACCGCCAGAAACAGGCTGGCGGGAAGGGGGTCGGAATCCCCATGGCGGCGCTGCAAGCAGCGTCGCCATGGAGGATTCCCTGGGCCAGGGGTAAACCGGCGGGAAACCGCTGGTTCCCCTTTTCTGACCGCGGCTTTACTGCCGCGGTCAGAATGGCCCAGGAAGCACCGCCAGCCTGTTGGCGGTGCTTCCTCTGCCCTCCACCCTGGCGGTTTCAAACCGCCAAGGTCGGAATGAGGGCCAGTGTTTTTTGTTATTTGGCGCAAATCATATCAGTAGTTTTCAAGATATTAAAGGGGAAATACACTTGTATATCTAGGCCATGGATTCTTTGCAATGTTTTTGCAGCAATCGTGGAATATCTGCAAATGTGTGCACCAACACGAATGCTGTGTTTGGCTGGCCGCAACTGGACCAGAAAGTTACGGCCCTCTACTTTAGGTCTCGGGACATGGTCCCCGGGACTGATAAATAAAATAGTGAGTGGTAAAAGGGGTCAGGGTGGAGGTACCCATGATCACAAGGGTGCGATATAGGGGTCTTTGAGGGTCAAATTATGATTTATTTATTTTTTCACTATACACAATATTCAGGAATATATCACAATGCTCAGCACACCCCCTGTGTAATGTTGTGACAAATTTGAGCATATTGGTGAAAAAATGAAAAAAAAATTCACAGACTCATTCATACACTAAATCATTCACTCATAAAAGCCCTCAGACACTCATACACCCACTCACAGACCCACTCAGAGTCATACACCCACTTTCAGACCCACTCAGACCCTCACACACACACTCACAGACACACTCAGACACTCATGCACCCACTCACAGACCCACTCAGACCCCCAAGCATCTACTCACAGACCCACTCAGACACTCACGCACCCACTCACAGACCCACTCGGACACTCACGCATCCACACACACACTCAGATCCTCATGCAAACACTCACGGACCCACTCAGACAATGATACACCCACTCACAATCCCATGCACTCACGCCCCAACTCACAGACCCACTCAGACACTCATGCTTCTACTCAAGACCCTCTCAGAGCCTTGAACACCCACTCACAGACCGACTCAGACCCTCATGCACCAACTCACAGACCCACTCTGACACTGACACACCCACTCAGACATCTCACATGCACTCACAGACCCACTCAGACCCTCACACACCCACTCTCACACCCAGAGACATCCTCTCACACCTATTCTTACACCCAGACAGACAGATCCTGCAGACAACTCTGCCACGCTTGCAAGTAACATAACTCTTGCCCTAAGGTAACTATAACTCGCATCCTCGCCAGGCACTGCTAATTACCCCAGATGTTACGGCACTCATGGCAACTTTTGTAACGCCATTAAAATTATCAGTTAAAAAATGTGTTTTTTTAACCGAATATATAAATCATAAAAGTACACATAGCCATAAAAACAAAAACACTCAATGTGTGAACCATACAACAAAAATCATTTAAAAATAAATATCATCACACGTCAAAACAAAATTATCACAAGCGTGGGATCCCACTTTCCATGCACAATTGAATCATTGTAAATTTAGCAAAAAACATATTACCAACATGTATTAAACACTGACTAGATCTCCAAATACTTGAGATTAACCACTCTAAAGAAGATACAGATAAAATACATGGAATCAGCCGCAAAATAAAATACGATTTGATGATCTAAAACCTAAACTCCATGGGTTTACATGAAAGATTTCTTAGGGCTATTTTTAGCATATATCTGTGGCAATAAATTAATTAAAAACATAATAAAATGACATTCGAATAGATCCAGAGATCCTATCTGTGTAGCTGTTATGTTAGATGTTTCCCAACCTGGAAAACATTAATTCACCAGACCTCCCAATGAGAGTGCCATTTGGTTTAAGAGACAACATATCCTAAAAGGTTTGAAAACACATTAATTAAAATATTAACATGCTGGGACAAGGTTATAATTCATTAGCGATAAAGGGCATACATTTGTTTTTACTGTGACTTGGGGCAACCAAATCGGATGAGCTTAAAATGGCTTATCATCCTAACACTGTCACATACTTATATAAATTTAATGATTCATGGTCTCTAGCTTGGGTACATTTAGAACACCAAATCCAGGAAGAGATAAGGTATCTTGCGAAAGAGAATACCGCTAGCTTGAAGCTATCAGTCCTTAAGATCCAAAGAACTTCCAGGTGCCTCCTGGTACCCATATGCTGGAGAGAAAAATAAAATATGGGATGAAGACTCCAAGGCCCCACTGTAAGCTGGGCACTTGTCTCCCACAAGCTGCACATCAGACCACTTATTGCTGAAAGGTCTAACAAGGGAGAGACAAGTACCAAAATTGTATATATAGTTTCCGAGAGAGCGTGGGGTCTACTTTCGTCAATTGTGCTCTCATAAGGAGGGAGCAGTTTAACACTGATTAACTCTGTTGTTAGGGTGTCCTTGTTTTCACTGATAGTTTCAACAGAGATCTACTCCCAATATAGTGATTTAATGTCAGTTTTTGAGAAGGAATTATAATGCTTTGGACATAACCAAAGCCTCCAAGCAAAAAGAGAGGGACACGTGTACCTACGATGGCAATAAAGGCATGAGGCATAAAATCCTTGAATTTCAGTTATGTGCAAAATGAGTCCAGTCAATACTGGACCCGTTGCTTGTCTCACAACATATAATGCCTAACTCCCATTTTCTGGGGGGCATAGAGGAAAGTGAGGAGAGAGGGAAAGAGGAAGGACATCATAGTCATACAGCAGGGGATCATTCCTACATCATAGTGAAAGTCCTAAGTGTGCCTATGATGGGAATCAAGGCAGAAAATAGCTATAAAAGTGAAAAAGGAATGCCATTTAACCTAGTCTAGTAGCTGATAATAGCAAAGGTCAAAACAATTGGCTAAGTAGGGTAGCATCCATCTTAACCTAGCCCAACTGTTATTGATCAAAGGTGGTGGTGACACTGGTATGTCTATAATCCATCACAACACGTAGAGAACATTTCCCAGTCAGGAATGGGGAACAGAGAGGAGCAGTAGACTTGGCTACAGAAAATTGTTCACAAAGGATTAGGGTAAGCTGAACTTGGCGCCTCACACATGCAGGCTAGGAAGACAGTACAATAGGTGTTTAATTCGCTCCAAGGGATGTCATAATTCAAGCCATTGCTAAGCGTGGCAAGGTGAAATACACAATGTTGTTCCTTCCTGAACAGGGTGTGTTTTTCCCAGGAATTGCGTGCTGCTAGTATGGGCCATTGTATATCATCAGGAGTTTGATTGCTGATCTGTTCAGAAAATGTATTCTCATTTTAGTGATAATTTTTCTGCACCTAATGTTACTGTGGTGTTCCATGATCCAAATCTTAGCTGGGCTGGTCGTCATTCCGACATATTGTAAGGTGCAAAGGCAGGTAATCAAACAGATACAATTCTTGGTGTTGTATTTAGTATGCCCTTGCTGTATTTATGCATGGGTGGTATCTAACTGAATTTCCTTTGTAATATTTGTGAGGTGGCGTATGCCACATGAGCCACATGGATGATGTCCTATGACCGGAGAGAGATTCCAAAGGGAGAGCTGCCCTGTCTCCTGGGGCGCCCAGGGTCTTGTATACACCAACATGTCTCTTACATTCTGAGTGGAGGTGGTACCTCCAGAGGGCCTGTTTGCAGAATGTGGCAATGTTTCTGAACAAACTTTTGCATTCAATTAGAGTTGGGGGTGAATATATTTATACATGTGAGGATGTCGTCATTAGGTTTGACTCTGGGGTCCAGGAGAGCATCCTGATGGTTGCTATTTGTTCACTTGCATGCCTGTCTCACAATGATCGGGGGCTAAGTCAGGGCCAGACGGTTGCTGGTAAATTCAGTATTCTGTAAAACATAATCCTTAATTTGATTGTAATTCCTATTTTGCAAAAACTGGCCATAGGGCATGTTGCCCCATAGGGCTTTTGGTTGAAAACTGTTATATAGCCGAAGGTTCTTGCAGTCAGTCATCTTCCTAAAGGTAGTGGTCGTCAGTTTGCCGGTGTTGAGAGATCCTGAAGTCAAGAAAGGGGAGTTCCATGTCAGAGACTGTCTTAGTGAAACAAAGGAAATGGTTGATCACATTGATTAAATTACAGAACTGGTGACATGTTTTCAGGTCC
This sequence comes from Pleurodeles waltl, assembly GCF_031143425.1. Classification (NCBI taxonomy): domain Eukaryota; kingdom Metazoa; phylum Chordata; class Amphibia; order Caudata; family Salamandridae; genus Pleurodeles; species Pleurodeles waltl. The sequence goes on along the minus strand of NC_090442.1, from coordinate 696,382,498 downwards.
CCTTGACACAAAATGATGATGTTGTCTATATAATGATGTCACAGTAAGATCTTTGTGGTGTAAGGATTGGTGTTGTTGAAGAGTGTGTGTCCTCTCGGAGTGAGCCATAAATAAACACACCAGACTAAGCGCAAACGCACTTCCCATGGTACTGCCTTGTACTTGGTGGTAAAGTTGATCACTGAACTTAAAGAAATTCTCCTTGAGTGCAATGGTTACATATTCCATATTCTGCCCCCGCCTCCCAGCTGTCCTCTCCTCCCCCCCTCCCTACTTAATGGTGGCCGCTGAACGGTAGGACGAGCAATACCACTCACCTGGTGATTGAATTGTTGTGCCTCCCGTAGCTCCACCGATAAGTACAGCCCTCGTTCCTCTGAACTCCTAACCTCTGTCAGGAGTTCGAGGCCCTCCTCCACCCGCAGGCTCCTGCTTGCACATCATCCGTGGTGTCTAGTGGGAGAGCTCTGCTCTTCTATTGGGCTGCCCTCTGCCTCTCTCCTCCTTCCTCCTGCTTTGCTCTTTGTGTTCTTTTTCTTCTGTGTCTGTCCCTTTTGTGCTCCTTTTGCCTTTCACTTCTGCGTTACACTCTTCCTCGCTTCTCTCTCCTCTCACTATGCTCTCTCTCACTCTCGCTCACTCACCTCTCTCTCTCTCCCCTGCCGCTGCTGTCCCCACAACGTTCCCCCTTTTTTGTGCCATTTTCCGCCCCTGCCTCCCAGCTGTCCTCTCCCCCACCACCTACTTAATGGCAGCCATCCAGCAGACACGCGCAGCGAAGGCACACCTAAGGCAAGCCCTTCTGCGCCCGTCTGCTCCCGTCTGCGCCTGGACCGCGCCCAGCGCCAGAACCCCTGGGTCTCGCCCCCCTCCACGCGCTCATCGCTGGCTGCTCATCCACCTGTCATCAGGCCACCCCACAGCTCACCCGCGGACCCTTCTCCTGCCGGAATGCACCTTCACCAGCCCCCACACCAGCGACCCACCCGCCAAGGCAGGATGCAACCATCTCAGATGCATCGTACTCAACAGCCGCTCCAACCACAAACACGCCATTGAACTCTGGAACCTACTCGACTCAGCCTCCCCAAACATCGCCTTCCTGAGCGAGACCTACATGAACCCGTCCTCAGCTCCTGACATCACCATAGCCATCCCGGACGGCTACAAGATCACCCGTAGGGACTGCACCAACAGACCAGGAGGAGGTATCGCCATTGTCCACAGGACTACCCTCAGAAACATGACCAGCACTGAGGACACCCTCAGCGCTGCCGAACACCTGCACTTCTAGATCCACACCAATCCAAACACCATCCTTAGAGGGACCCTCATTTACAGAACCCCCGGACCCTGACAGCAGTTCAGCGACTCCATCTCCGATGTCATCAGCACGCACGCCCTTGCATCCACAGACTACATACTCCTTGGGGACCTGAACTTCCACCTCGAGAACACCAACAACTCCACCACCCTGCTCGACAACCTCGCCAATCTCGACCTCAAGTAGCTCGTCACAACACCCACCCACTCTGCGGGACACACGCTCGACCCCATTTTTTCTGCAGCGAAAAACACGTCTCCTTCAGCCACACCACCGAACTCCACTGGACTGACCACTGCAGCATCCACTTCTCTTTCGAGAAACCCACAACACACAATCACCCGCAGCGGATTCCCCACTGCAGATGGAACAAGGTCACCGAAGACCAGCTGATCACCAGCCTTTCCTGGAACCTACCAATCGACACCACTGACACAACAGCCTGCCATCTCAGGCAATGGATCGACAACTGCGGCAACACTCTTGCCCCGATCAAGAAACCGTCAAACAGACACACCAACAGAAAGGCCTTCTGGTTCACTGCCGACCTCCAAGAATCCAAGCAAACATGCTGAAGACTCGAGAAAAAGTGGCACCAAGAACAGACACCGGACAACCACACAGCCTTCAAGAACGCCATACGCAGACACCACCAACTTATCCGAACCGTTAAAAGAACCGCCTTCAAAGAACGCAGCGATAACAAAGCACACGGTTATAAGGAGCTCTTCAGCATTGTGAAGGAACTCTCCAACCCCGGCTCCAACGTCAATGACATCCCGCCATCAAAAGACCTCTGCGAATCCCTAGCCACCTTCTTCTACTGCAAGATGGCAGACATCCATGACAGCTTCAATACCCAGACCCCGCTGTCAATAACCTACACCACAGACTCACCGCACCCCAGCCACACCAGCCTCCTGCTCTCCTGGACCCACTTCAACGACGACAACACCATCAAAATCATGAACACCATCCACTCCGGCTCACCATCCAACCCCTGCCCTCATCACATCTTCAACAAAGCGAGCTCCCAAATCGCACACCAAATCCGGAAGATCATCAACAGTTCCTTTGAGACCGCCACCTTTCCGGAGAGCTGGAAACACGCAGAGATCAACACCTTCCTCAAGAAACCCATGGCGCACCTAAAGGACCTCAAGAACTTCGGGCCCATCTCCCTGCTCCCCTTCTCGGTAAAAGTCATTGAGAAAATTGTCAACAAACAACTAACCCGCTTCCTCGAGGAGAACAACAGTCTGGACCCGTACCAGTTCAGATTCTGAAGCAACCACAGCACTGAAATCGCCCTCATTGCCGCACCGACGATATCAGGACCATACTTGACAAGGGCGAAACCGCGGCCCTCATCCTCCTGGACCTCTAGGTCACCTTCGACACCTTCTGCCACCACACCCTACGCACACGCCTCAAAGCCTAAGGGATCCACAACAGAGCCCTGCACTGGATCACCTCCTTCCTCACTGGCAGAACCCAGAGAGTCCATCTCCCTCCATTCCGCTCTGAAGCCACCAAGTTCATCCGCGGTGTCCTTCAGCCCAACCCTCTTTAATGTTGACATGGCTCCGCTTGCAAACATCATCTGATCTCACAACCGCAACATCGTCTCATACGCCGATGACACCGAGCTGATCCTCTCCCTCACCAAGGACCCTGCCACAGCCAAAACCAACCTCCACAAAGGAATAAAGGACATCACCGAATGGATAAAGAACAGCTGCCTGAAGCTGAATTCTGACAAAACTGAGGTCCTCATCCTTGGCTCCACCCCCTCCTCCTGGGATGACTCCTGGTGGCCTACCACATTCTGAACAGCACCGACACCCACCGACCACTCACACAACCTGGGATTCATCCTGAATTCATCGCTATCAATGACCCAGCAAGTCAATGCCGTCTCTTCCTCCTGCTTCAACACCCTCCCCATACTTCGGAAGATCTAAAAATGGATCTCAACTGGAACCAGAGGGACGGTCACCCAAGCCCTCGTATGCAGCAGACTGGACTACGGCAACACCCTGTATGCAGGAACCACGGCTAAGCTCCAGAAAAGACTGCAACCCATACAGAACACCTCTGCACGCCCGATCCTGGACATCCCCCGCCACAGCCAAACCACAGGCCACTTGAGAGACCTGCACTAACTCCCCACCAACAAGAGACTCATGTTCAAACTCCTCACCCATGCTCACAAAGCACTGCACAACACTGGACCAGAATACCTCAACAGACGGCTCTCCTTCTACACGCCAACCCGACAGCTTTGCTCTGCTGACCTTGCCCTCACCACAGTCCCACACATCCACAGAATGACCACCGGTGGCAGATCGTTCTCCCACCTCACTGTCAAGACGTGGAACACTCCTCCTATCCAGCTGCGACAGACACAGGACCTACTAACCTTCAGGAGACACCTCAAGACATGGCTGTTTGAGCAGTAGCCGCACCCCCACCCTCAGCACCTTGAGACCCTCACGGGTGAGTAATGTGCTTTACAAATGCTCTGATTGATTCTGATTGATTGATTGATGAAACTCACTTGAGTAAGGGAGAGCCACTCTTCAGACAGCAAATTATTCTCCATAGCTTCAATGGTGGTATCTTGAAGTATGTTAGTGTATAAAGACTCAACATCAAGAGTTACAAGGAAATTGATATTCCTCATCTGATAAGCTTCTTCAATAAGGTTCAGGACATCCGAGTGTCCTTGACAAAGGAAGGGATCTTTATTACTAGTGGTTGGAGGAAGTGGCTGCAGATCCTAGACAGAGGTTCTAGTAAAGACCCTATCCCTGACACTATGGGTCTGCCAGCTGACAGAATTACCCCTTTATGAATTTTTGGCAGGATGTAGCAATATGACATCTTTGGGGATGGGTTCACCAGAAACTCTGCTTCATTCTTTGTGATCCACCCTTATGCCTCTCCTGATGCAACCAGTGCTTGGATCCTTGCCAGTAGTCTCTCTGTAGGGTCAATGTTGATAGTGCAGTAGTATCCCTTGTCCTCAAGTTATCATAGGCACTCTTTATTGTAGTCAGTGTTATTGTATTGTATTGTATTGTAATGTTTTTGTAGAGCGCATTCCGGCAGAAGCATCGAAGCGCTAGCCCAAATGAGATAGAAGTAGGCCAAGCCCCTCCCTACCAGTCAGAGAAAGGAAAACCTCCCTAGTTGGCAAAAAGCCAAGTTTTTAATTTATTCCTAAAGACCAAGTAAGTCTCTATCTGTCTGATAAGTAAGGGGTAAAGAGTTCCATAATCTGGCTGCCTCCACAGAACAGGCTCTGTCCCCCCACCTGGCCCTGTGACAGTGGGGTAACCAAATAAGTTGGCTAGACGAGGATCTCAGCGTCCTAGATGGAAAATACGGTTGTAGGGCAGAATGCAAATATTCACAGCCCTCTTGATGGTAGGCCTTGAAAGAAAGGCATAAGGATTTAAACTTAATCCTTTTATCGACTGGTAGCCAATGAAGTTGTTTAAGACAACTACTGGCAGAAAAAGAGAGGGGTACACTCAAAATAAGACGAGCCGCCGCATTTTGAATAAGTTGTATTTTATAGAGGACTTATTTGCTGACATTTAACAATAAGGCATTGCAATAGTCCAGTCGAGATATTACAAGGGCCAACACCACCGGAACCTTAAAATTGTCATGTAAAAATGGGAGGATTTTCTTCAGGGTTTTAAACGCCCAAAAGCAGCTTTTAAGTGTCTGATTTACATGTTTCTTACCGGAAAGAGAACTGTCAAATATAGTTCCCAAATTTCTGGCTGAAGTACGTGGCACTGGGCACACACTGCAGGCTGCTGGCCACCAGCTTGAGCTCCACATTTCACTGTCTAAGCCGAAACATAGGATTTCTGTCTTGTCTCCATTTAACTTGAGCCAATTATTGCTCATCCAGCTATTAATCGTCTTCATACAATCCAGAAATCTGTGCCTAGTTTCCTCCCAGTTACGCAGAACTGGGACAATCAACTGCGTGTCATCTGCATAGGACACTATATGGAAGCCAAAGGAGCGCACCAAACTGGCCAGTGGGGCCACATAAAGATTAAATAGAGTGGGACTGAGCGAAGATCCCTCAGGGACACCACAAGGTATTTGAAAAGGAGTGTCCCTGTGGTTTCCGCAAGACACTGTGATAGATCTATTGGACAAGAAGGACTTAAGTATGTCCAGTGCTTTGTCTCTTACTCCTGCCTGATATAGTCGCTGAACTAAGAGTCGCAGAGATATAGTATCAAACAAATGAAGCAGAACAAGGATCGTGCCCTCCCTCTGATCGACTCTTCAGCTAATAATATCCGCCGAAGATATCAGTGCCGTTCCGTGCTATGAGTACGACGGAATCCATGTTGGGATGCATCCAGGCTCCCGTTTGCCTGTAAAAAGTCTGCAAGTTCCTTGTTCAGATGCCTTTCCAGGATCTTAGCTGAGGTGGGTAATAGAGAGATTGGTCGGAGATTTGTCAGGTCCATGATGTCCCTGCCTGGATTCTTAATTAGTGGAATTACAATGGATTCTGTCTAAGGAATACAGGAAATTATCTTTCTGCAGGATGTCTGCATAAACAGGTTCCAAGGCGTAGGAGATCAGGTCAGGCACTAACTTGAGAATCCGCGGAGGGCAGGGATCATTTGGAGAGCCAGATTTTACAGCGGCTAGACATTCTGAAATTTGTATGACCAATAAAGGCTGAAAGCTATTCAGCCTATTAACGGCATTGGGGGGTACAAAGTCCTCCTGTAAGTCCCTCTCACACTCATGGATGGTTTGTGGAAAATGTACCTGGATTTGTAAGATTTTATCTTTGAAGAAGTCGGACACTTTTTGGCAGAAAGTCTCAGAGTTCTCTAAGCTGGAAGGTGGAGGCGGAATAGTGAGTGAGCAAATTATTTTGAACAGTTCTTTCTGTTCGCTCTGTGCTTCTTTAATCGTGCGAGAAATTTATTCTGTTTTGGCTGATCTGATAGCCTGTTTGTAATTTGCCAAAGTACTCCTCAATTTATCCCTCTCTGTACTGGTCTTATTGAGCTGCCATTTACGTTCCTGTCTGCGATAGATTCTTTGCAAACTCTTAAGTTCCTTTTGAAAACCAGGGAGCGGAGAGGCAGCATCCTGGTTTAGGCTTAGATGGAACCATGGGTGCTATAGTGTCTATAGCTAGTCTTATTCCTAAGTCAAAGATCTCCAAAGTAGAATGGACCAGCGCTTTTGCCTGATCCCAGCCTGACTGGGGAGCCCTGGTAGTCATTATGACTGTTACCCCACCCTTGTCAGCCATCTTAATGATGATTGTGGGGTCATTAGTAAAGGATTTAACAGTATTCAGTTCTTTGTTTGACATGTTATGAAAGGGTGTAGTGGGGTTGATCATATTAACCTCTTTAAGGAACGCTTGTTCAAAGATCAACATTTTCTGTGGGTCATTCCTGCCTAATTTTGTGGAAGAAGTTATAAAGTTCACTGGCTAGGTGAAACTTGTCTTCTCTGGTAGTAGGAAGGAAGCCTAGGCCCTTTTGTAGAACATTGTTCTCTTCTGTGGTTGGTTTACGGGAGAGGGTGACCACTAGTTTTTCTTGGTCTTGCTCCTGGTTACCATCTGTTGTTCTGGCTGCTGCCACTGAACCCGTTTGTGTCCTCCTCTTCTTTTTCCTCTACCTCTGCCCCAACCTCTGTCTAAAAAGGGGAAATGATTGAATTGTTGAGGGAAATTCTGAGGAAGGTTTGGAGCTGGTTGAAGCATGTTAATACTGGAGGGCCACATGTGTTGGTCTCCTGGATAGGAATGAATTGGGTAGCTATACATCAGTGGTGCAAGGGCATTATAGTGACTCCCACTGCTGCCCCGACTCTCCGTACTGGATGAGCTGATGAAGGAATTATGTTCAGAAGAAGAATCCCCACTTACTCCTCGGAAATCTTCTCTAATGTAACGGTATAACTTTTCCTTTTCAAATTTCTTATTGTCTTTCTGTAATTTGGAAATTTTCTGTTGCATTAAAAAGTCTCTGTGCTCACTCATTTCAGAATTAACCCCGGCCAAGCGGGACTTGAATGCCATGATCTGGATCCCTACATTTATGGCATTGTCAGCAATGGTGATTTTGACAATCAGTACTCCAGATAAGTGTTTGCCAGTGTTTATTATCAGGATTAGCCAGTTGTGGGTGCGCCTCCATGCTACCTGAGATCACTCCCCTCTGAAAATGATATCCTCTAGGAAGGAGCGGGGTCCGTTAGTCACTAGTAGGTCATTGGGTGCAATGTTGGGTCTCAGGTAGTCTGTCATGATAGCCCCATGAAGGGCTATTTTGACCTGTTGTTTTTTGAGTGCTGCAATGGAATTCCATTCATCATTATGACTACCAGAGGGGGTTCTGCCATCTGTTTTTAAAAGAGAAGGGGTTTTCAAAATCTCTGCTACAACATAATTACTAAAACTAAGGCCTTGATTATCATCCATGGTGGAGAAGATAGGGACAAAGGAGGTTGTGTATGTGCACAAGGTCAAGAACGTGTGAGCTTGCCTAGATAAAATACAATCAGACAGTGTGAGGAAACCTTCAAAGAAAGACAGCTAAAGAGATAGACTCCTGAAAAAAACATAGATCCCTCAGCAGGGCCTCTACATAAAACCAAGCAAAAAAGTGACAGACTAGGAGCTAATTATAAGGTCGACGACAAATGCTCCATATTCAGGACCAATTAAAAAATAAGTGTGCTTTTCCTGAAAGGAGGAAGGAGGGAGAAATTAGAAGATACTGTCAGTTGGGTTGGAAAGGTGACCAATCAATAGCATCAGAGAATCCGATAGTTCAGAAGCAAGAGTCATCACACACCCAAATTTGTGTCATGCCTCATTATCAGGCTTTTCCTCAATGGTCAGGCACTGCAATGCCCGACAGGCCCTCTGGGGGACCCCTTGTCAGAGCTGTATAGGGTGGTAAGCATGTGTGCTAAACATATCTAATGGTAATGCTTTTCAATTTAATATGGCAGTCCCCTTGACTTGATGAAAAAACAAGCATTTGAAATGCATTGTCTTGCATTTGTGAGAGCTAAAGCTATCGGCATTGTAAATGACGATGTTTTTTACCAATGTGTGTTTGTTTGGAGTGTAGTGGATGTATTTGGTGTGGAGTGGAATTACAGTATGTAGATTGTATTGGAATTGTTAGTTGTGAAATTGTGTGGTGTGGAGTGTATTTGTGTAGTGGAATTATGTGGCTTGGTGACTAGATGGGTTGAGAGCTGCACAAAATACACAGGAAGATAGAGAGGGATAGGTAGTTGGTGCAGGAAGTGGAGAATGAACTCAAGATAGAGGAACAGAAAGAGTGTGTGAGAAAGTGAAAGAAAGGAAGAGCAGGCCACAGAGGGAGGACCTGTGTATGCAGAAGACACCCATGGAAGAGGAGAAGAGCATGGGTTTGAGGAACAGAAACCTTGCAAAGGCCCGGGAAAGAAACTGTGCGTAGTATGTGTGAACAGGCAGTATAGAGAGGAGACAGGGAGCATGAGGGAGGGATGAGAGGGGCAGTAGAATTGAAAAATGGGAGGGGTAGTGGCAGTATGAGGGAGAGATGAGAAGGGCAATGGTGTGTGGGGGAGAGATGACAGGGTTGTTGAAAGTGTGATGTGTTGGATTATAATTGTTTGTTGTGGATTTGTGTGGCATGGAATTGGGTGGTGTGGTGTGAAGTTGTGTAGTGGAATATTATGGTATGTCAGTGACATACCTTTGAATGTTGTTACCTAGAATGACTACTCATTCTTGCATAAATTTCATTCTGAGATACGAATGTGGGTTGTGAGAGGAACCCAAGAACATATTTCCATGTGACTTTAATAGAGAGCACTTGTGCTTTCCTTAGTCAATAGTACTGATGTTCAAGAAAGGTTGTGTGTGCAGAATGTACCACATCAGAAGGCCAAAATTAAAGTGTGCTTTCAAGTCCAGTCAAAATGGGGGCAACAAAAGATGTAAAAAATGTGTGAATATGCAATAGGTACATTTCAGAAAGTAAACGAAATACAGAAACCGCTTTCTAAAATAAATAAATGTATAGATACACAAAAAAGACCCAAGTTAAAAAAGTCATTTTTTGATCTTCTATATTAGGAAAGTAAACAAACAAAAGAAAACAAAGGGTCAGCACATGTAGGTTAGGGTGATTAATGCTAAAAGGCAAATACAGCAGTGACCAGTATGTCCATAAGTGATACTTATCCAACACCCACTGGAGTGGCAGGGTTCTTTTCTGGAGTGAGCTCCCTGCCCTCTCTTTTCCCAATGCCACAATTGGAGGCAAGTTACAAGTTGTAAAAGTCTGCATCTTTGAACCACAACAGAAAAGATAGACTTCATTCAATGACATGTCTACATCCACTCATGGCAAGTTACCAGAAAGAGCAACCATTCGCTCCTGTTTCCCAAGCACTTTGGAGCAGAGTGGTCTGCTTTGCATGATGCGAAAACAGCTCACTTAGAAAATATTTGTTCACCAGGCACCTCCATCAACCAAACAAGTCCAATCAAATAAATACAAACACGGACATCTTTAAAAGATTACAACTCCTTATAAAATTTCACCTCAGACTCTATCACAAAATAATCAAAAGAAGACTACACTCATACAATACTCAGACATAAATTCCCTCTTGATGCAGTAAAGTAACTTCTCTGTCCAGCACGCATAGTAAACAATAGGTTCGAAACAAGCTGATAATGTGTTTAAATGTGTTTAAATGTATCAGGTAGTGTCAATGCATTATTAAAAGTGGGGAAAATAATCTTAAAAACCTGTTCTTCAACTACTATATTGCTGTAATTTAATTTGAATCTCCAGGGGAGGTTCGGCAGAAAGAAGGACATGATGTGACTACCAAGCCTGAGCACAGCGGTCATGTTACAGTCGCAGCCGGCGCTGGGTAGACTGGTCTGGCAGGGGGAAGGTACAACATGTACCAGAATGAAGGGGAGTTGCTCACGCGGGCACAGGACAGCTCGAGCAGGAGTAGAGCATGGAGAGTGCAAGAAAATTAAGTGCCTCAGTGCAAGTGAACATCATTTTGACATTCTGTGTGTGAGTGGCAAGTATTATCAAGTAACATATTATAACATTATGTACCTTCCCTCTTCAGTGTCACTTTGGATAGTTGAAGCAACAGAAAGGCAGAGAAAGTGCTGCCCAAGCTCCAACATGACACACACATAGGAGGGCAAAACAAGCAGATGCTGTGATAGACTGCGGTGCATTCACTTCAGTGAGACTCCCGCCAACCCCTGGATACCTGGACTGCTGGGTCTTTGTCCGCTCTTCTGTGAACTGTAAATTGAGCCCTAAGGTTTGCAGTTCTATTACCACTGCTATTTTACAGCACTACAAAGCCACATTTGAGCCACCAAGCGCAATGTAATTTAGTTAAGCAATGTGTTGTACTTGTGAGTTTGCCATATTTTAATCTGTGCCCCTCAGCAAAATCCGTTAAGACATTACTACCTTCTTGAAATCCCTAATGTCCGTTGTGGAGTGCCTAGAGATTACTTTAAAGTCAGTGCGATATAAAGAGCCCAAAAATAGGCTGAGTTTTCTAGATATTCATGCTCAGTTCAAGGTGAAACTCGTGCGACTGAATAAATGGAGTTGTGAACTGCTTCAATGCAAACCAATAAAATGACTTCGTGGGCATTGAGAAGTGTAGGCAAAGGTAACACAAATACAGTAACACAAAAATAAAACATAACAGTAGGTGGACTATGGAGTCAGAAAAGGCAGAGTTCCAGTTAGTCGCCATACCTTCACTTAATAATAAGTGTTCCAAACTCCAGGGGAGGGACAAACACAAGATGAGGAAGTAAAGCCCTCACAAGCTGATAAATGAGATGCAACCTAATGAGAGGGACAATAAAGGCAGCCAATGAGGGTGGCAAAATGTTATTGGCAATGCCAAACGGTCTTGCTACATTGGAAAGGAAAGGAATGGCTTCAGAACAAACTGTTGCGTAGGCTCTCATTATCCTAATGAGACTACTGGATTTTTGGGTGGCAAGATCGTTCACAGTGTGGGGGACTAAGTCTAACCCACGGCAAAGGACCCTTGTCACCCCAAATCCGGGTTGAGCTCCGGCTAACTAGCAGTGTCTTATCTCTCCCAAAGGGAAGAGACAATTGGGCAGCCGAGCGCATGACATCTTAGTGCTTCCCAGGGAAGTCGTGGTCACTCAGGTCCCAACCAGTTCTCTCATACACAGTATGGTCTCATAATAAGAGCCACAGATAGTTCCAAGGAAAAACAAAATACATATCTTTAAGCCAACACATCAGCTTACATGGACCTCGGTCAGTAGTTGAAGAGGCAAACGAGTCTGATAGACCATCTTTGTCATTGGCAAAGTACCCAGAGGCAGTTCATGCAAAAGGTGTTGTCTTATTCAATGGGGGTGTTGGTGTTTCTCACGGTGGTACACTGTAGATAGCACCATCCGCAACGTCAGTAGTCATGGTGACTCGATCAAACGTTTCTAAATTATTTGTTGTCAGTGGAACTAAAGCGAGATCATCTTCCACCATCCCCAAGCTCGGAGAGGTAACGGTGTTGGTATAGATAACTTGGAGCGGAACATCTTCCCCAGTAGTGAGAGGGATTTGGGAACTACTGGACGTTCCTCTTGGTCGGCTGTGCAGAATCGGCCACATGTTGTAACTTGACATTGTCAATAGAAACATAGCGATTTTCTTTGGCACCCGGCAACAGTGGTAAAATAACAGTCCTCGTTCCATGTATCCCCAACACAGGAACTGGTGCTCGATAAGAAGGGCCAAATTCTTTTTTCACTGCAATCTTTTCACACACAAGATCCCCAACTCTGGGAATCCAACCAGTAGGTGTTACTGGCACATCCTTCATTCCTGTGGAGGCAGCACTTCTAGAAGAGTTATCTTCACGGAACTGTTGTAATTCCTGCAAAACAGTGACACAATCATTTATGTCAAAAGGCGCTTCCGCTGCCTCCACACCTGGACCATCAAGATCCTGAACAAACATTTGTGTTCTGAACAGGCACTCATATGAAGTACGACCCCCCAGGGACCTTCTAGGCAGGTTATTTAGTGCTCTCTGAACTCCATACAGGTGGGTTAGCCAACTACGACCCGTACCTAAGACTCTCGCTGTTAAGGATTGCTTTAAATCATGGTTTAATCGCTCCACAACAGAATTTCCCTCGGGATGAAATGGAGACGAGAACTGGAGCTGGACCCACAACGAAGCCATGGTGTCCCTGAATGCCCTTGAGGCAAAAGCATGGCCCTGGTCTGAATGGAATGCCGCAACTGCATATGTACCGACAAAGACTCGCAAATCTTTAATAACAGTTCGAGCGTCAGCCGAGCGCTGTGGCCACACCCACACAAATCTGGAGCAAGAATCTACAGCCATATTTGTATGTACTATCTGGTGTGAGTGGACCGCAATGATCCAAGTACACACATTGTAATGGTCTGTTCGATATTAAGAGGGGTGTCTGCGGCGGGCGCTTAGCTGTTGAAACTTTAATTTGTTGACAGATGTAACAACAAAGGACATACTGCTTAGTCTCTTTATAGAGACCAGGCCACCAGTAAGGGGACTGTAATAGCGAAATTGTGGCGGCCACGCCAGCATGTGCAGATGCCACCTCCTCATGCGCTGCATTAATCAATTGTTGTCTTACAATTTTATTGGGAATCTCGCATATGCCTACACTAGGTATTCTAACCTCAGCGTTGAGCATATGTCCCATGAAGTATTGATATTTATTAGGAAATCCTTTAGGATAAGGCGTGCCATCAACCGTAGCTTTTATGGCAGCCAGAATCTCTGTGTCTGGTTTGGAACTCGAACGAGTCACTGCGGCCACAGTGGCAACTGCCACTGTCGACTTTGCGGCTTCATCAGCCAAAGTATTCCCAGAAACGTGTATTCCAACGCGCTGGTGTCCAAGAGTATGTACAACAAGGACTTTGGGTAGCGTCTCCTTCAGGTCTGCTACCTTCCCCCACAGTAGTCTGGGGGTTATTACAACTTTGGAGAAGGTCTTAATCCGTCCCAAAAGTGACGGTAAAGTGACGGATATACCACCAGCCGTATTACGAGTCCATTATATACTATGGAACTCGTAATACGGCTGGTGGTATATCCGTCACATTTGGGACGGATTACCACCTCCTCCAAAGTTGTAATAACCCCCTCTGTGTTTTATGGTGTTGCCTTTTGAATCTCTGAACCCATTCAAGCGCCAGTAATGTAGGTATTCATTAAAAGACTGGACGCAATAATATGAATCACAAACAATCAGTGTAAACTGTGTCGGATCCGAATGTTCTAATGCCATCAGCAGAGCCTTCAGCTCATTCAACTGTGCCGTACAATCCCCTAAAGTCTGTGTATAAGTATGTTGGGGGCAGAATTTCTCCCCCTTCATATGGCCGCTCACCACTGCACATGCAGCAGAATATTGGTGTTTTGTCCCCACCACCGGTTGCGCAGAACCATCGGTGTACATTACTACTTGATATTGATCAATAGGCAACGTGTCAGAGGGAACAGGATATTCAACTTCATATTGCAGAAATTCTTGAGTTTGTAATTTTGGGTCAAAAATTTAATCTACATCAGTGGCTGTTAAAGACGTAGCCCATTGTATCCATTGCGGGTGCAGTGCTTTTGCTTTAGGAACGCTCACTTTTGTAACAGCCTCTAGGGCCGGAATAGGGGAAACGACTATAATGCGTTTACCCTGGGCAAGAGGTCTTTCTTTAATAACAGCCATCTGTACAGCAGTGAGAATTTTCTCTGTAGGTGCGAAACGTTGTTCAGCAGCCGAATACAAGTGAGACTTGTATCCAATCGGGACTGCCTCACCCTCATTAAATGTGACATACGTAAACCCAATGGCTCCAGCTATCACCCTGATGACCAAATGCGTCTTATTGTCCCGTGTATGTAAATGTTTTGCAGCTAGAAGATCTGCTTGTAACTCCCGAAGAGTATGTGTATGTTCAATTGTCCAGAATTTACTCGAAAAAATCAGGACAAATTAATTCGTATAAAGGTTTTATGCGTGTAGCATAATCAGGAATGTATGTTCTGCCAAAATTTAGAAAGCCCAACAATGATTGGAGTTTCTTAATCATATTAGGTGGTTGCAATTGTGCACATTTTTCTAAAAATTGTGGCGCTAGGCTCTTACCTTCATTTGACAGCTCATATCCCAGGAATATGACGCTGAGGAAGGCAATTTTTGATTTTTTGAAGTTAAATTTGTAGCCAACTTTGGCAAACCCAACAACAATGCGGGCTACCCGTCTTAAATGTTGTAGTAACTCGTCATCCGTAAGATATATATCATCTACATATGACAATGCTTCAGGGTCCAACCCGTGTAAAATTTCAGTCACACGAGCCGCAAACAGTCCCGGGCTATTCTTATACCCCTGAGGCAAACGACAGAATTTTTCTGGGAGCCTAACGCACTAAAGCTTGTGAGGTCCCTACTTTCTGGTGCTATATTCTGGCAGAAGAAACCATTCGAGATGTCTAATGTCGTTTTATATTTTTTCCGCTCAATGTTGTTCATCAGAGCGGCACTATGTGAATTTTGAATAGCATATGTACGTGTATGCCGGTTCAAATGTCTGTAGTCTAAGACTATTCTATATGAATGGTCCGGTTTAGCTACAGGGAATATGGGATTCTTCATCGGCGAGACACAGGGTTCAATTATTCCCTGGTATTCTAATTGCGTAAGTATTTCTCTCACAGGTGCCTTTGCTTCATGTTTTATTGGATATTGCGGTTGTGGCTGAGGTTCACCTTTAATCGGAATTACATGATATGGAGAATCCCTATCCCACCCTACGTGATTTCTATATAAGGCAGGTGCTAGAGCCCATTTGATGCTATAGGACTCTGCGAGTTCCCCTAGAACAAGTGGTGAGAACGAAGGTTTAATAACCTCCTCCCCAACTGGGCAGGTGTGAACAAAGTCAGGCGGCCAATCCTGTTCAGCCAGCAAAATGTCATATATCTTGACTACACGATCCCAAAAGATTGCATTTATAGTGCGTTCAATGTCTCCTTCCAATTGTAAAGTCAATGTATACACCATATCGGGTTCAGAGACACGCATATCTGCTGTTTCAACTTGTATGAAGTCATCAGTTGTTTTCACCTCCAGATGCTCTAGAAGATTCCGGCGAACTATTGTGACCTCTGACGCGCAGTCTAGCAGTGCTAGGGCCCTTGTCTTGTTCTTCAAGAGAACTCTCTTCCTGTGTGGCATGTCTAACCGAGACTGCCGCCACTTTTTTCTTTTTAAACTGTTGTTTTTGTTGTATCAGTTTCTCTTCCTTCCTGATAGAAACCTCTGAAGAGCGTTGTGATTCCTGTCTTGGTTTCACGTACTCTGCTCTCCGCTCTGACCTCCCACCTCTCTCATTTCTCTTTTCCGATGAGTCCTGAAAGGAACGAGGTTGGCGTTTATCAGTGTATTGATATCTATCAGGTGTTTTCAACGTATCCCTATTTCTGAGATTATACCTAGTCTGAGGGGTCTCCCCGCGCGGAGATTCTCCCCTTTCTATTTTAGGTGTCTGTTGTTTTTGTCCCAGCGCTTTTTATTACCCTCAGGTTACTGTTTAGTATTTTCTTTACTAATTTTCCCTTGAAACTGTGGTTTCTGTGGTGTAGCCCCTAGGCTATCTCGACCGATAGTGGAATATGTTTCCGCTATTATTTTAGGCAGTTCCCGCTCCTGATCTAGTTGCGGGACGTCACGAAGACGCATACGCACTGCTAGTGCAACTGCCTCCCCTTTAAGATTACTTAGTATTATTGAAGAAACCGTGGCAAAATTGCGCATCAGTTGCATTCCCAAATCTAAGGCTGGGGCAGCCCCGTATTCATCCTGAATCTGTTTAAGCACTTCCAGTAAGTTCGCTAATGTCGGTGTACCGTGTGCCGTTGTATAGAGCGCGGCAAACACCGTGCCCCATGTATTACAATGTTCCACTGTGGGAACGATGCCAAATGGTAAACACATAGTTAATATTCTATGTTTGTCCTGAGGTCCCGTATGGGGAAATACCGCTTCCAGCGTATTAGTTTTCTGTGCAGCCAAAATGGAGTCTCCTCCCGTTTGGCTGGAACCTTACCCATGATAGAGTGTACAGTCGCCGGGTTTATACCTGGAGCTACTGCTTGTTGTTGTGCTGGAGCAACACGCGCTGGGTTCGTATTCAGTGTCTGCATGACAAATTGTACAAGGCGTCTATATGTAGCCATTAAGGGGGTCATTCCTACATTGGCGGGCGGCGGGCGCCGCCCGCCAAGCGGGAACCGCCACTTGGCCGCTCCGCGGTCAAAAGACCGCAGAGGCCATTCAGACTTTCCCGCTGGGCCGGCGGGCGCCCGCCAAGGGAGCGCCCGCCGGCCCAGCGGGAAAGGCCCTGCAACATTGAAGCCGGCTCCGAATGGAGCCGGCGGTGTTGCAGGGGTGCGACGGGTGCAGTTGCACCCGTCGCGATTTTCACTGTCTGCTATGCAGACAGTGAAAATCATGCTGGGGCCCTGTTAGGGGGCCCTACGACACCCGTTCCCGCCATCCAACAGGCTGGCGGGAAGGGGGTCGGAATCCCCATGGCGGCGCTGCTTGCAGCGCCGCCATGGAGGATTCTCCCAGCCGGGGGTAATCCGGTGGGAAACCGCCGGACCCGGCTGGGCGACCGCGGCTGTAAGGAATGCCATATGAAGCACCGCCAGCCTTTTGGTGGTGCTTCCGGCGACCTCCACCCTGGCGGTCATAGACCGCCAGGGTTGGAATGAGGGCCTAAGTCTGTATATAAACGCCGAACTTCAGCCACCGGCATATTTGCAACCGCAGGATGTGGTATATATGTGGCCAATAAAGGCCAGGTCGGACCATCATTACTCAGTGGACCTAACCTTACTGGCAATATTGTATGGGGTAGGGTGCCATCAAGCCAATTGTTATGTTCTTGATAAGATAGAGGTATCTCTAGGTATGCGTACGCCCTGTACTGGCCAGGCGCGTTCGCAACCGTATATGTGTGAAATGCATTTGTATTCCCATTAACTGCTGGAAATGTCACCCAAGAGTAAAAACGTTCTGTTCTATAGGCTGCATTGGCGGCCACCACAAACGTGACTGGACCACCCTGGATCGTAAGACCATGTGCAAGCAAATGTGCCGTGAACGGCTGTCTCATATTAAGAGCTATTTGTATTACCTGGGGATTCGCCATTAGAAAAACAGTAATGGGTCAGAGAAGGCACACCAAAACGGGGTCTTTCCTTTTAAGGTTCAAGCTTGAACAACCATCCGCTATTTGTAGGATCACCTATATCGCGGTGGTGGAAGTCCTCAGTGCCACGGATGTCTCCGTTAAAGGAACTGAGGGATCATTATAATATATGAGACCGAGAGAGACTGGTGGACCCGAAAATTAGAGCCAGACCAATCGTTGGCAGCGCCATGTCGCGTAGGCTCTCATTATCCTAATGAGACTACTGGATTTTTGGGTGGCAAGAACGTTCACAGTGTGGGGGACTAAGTCTAACCCACGGCAAAGGACCCCTGTCACCCCAAATCGGGGTTGAGCTCTGGCTAGCTAGCAGTGCCTTATCTCTCCCAAAGGGAAGAGACAATTGGGCAGCCGAGCGCATGACATCTTAGTGCTTCCCAGGGAAGTCGTGGTCATTCAGGTCCCAACCAGTTCTCTCATACACAGTATGGTCTCATATATAAATGACAAAGGCAGTTTTAAAGATTGGTTTAATAAAACAACTGCATTTTAGATAACAAGGCGTGAGCCCCAATAACCAGAACCATACAACACAGTAGGATTGAAATAGTAACGAGGAGAGTGAAACATAAGAATAACGCTATCATGGTGCAACTAGATTATGTTCCCTCCTCTAAGTTTCTATCTTGAGCACAGCATGTTAAGCTCTAAGCCTGCCTTTCAGGTTCCCCCGGGAGGACATCGATCCTCATACCTGAGCAAAGGCCTGTGATCGGGATCAGCATCTGCAACAGGGCAATCAGCGTCTAGTTGTGGGGTCCTGGTCGGAATCTCCCTCTTACGTGTACCAGGACTAGGAAGTGTTTTATAACTAACACCCCGGTGTTCTAAGAAACGTCCCTACGTAAGAATGTGTACTTTCTACGAACCCTAAAGACTAAACTTCTACCACGTCTATCGGCAAAGTACCAGACTGTGGTGGTCATTCTGACCTCGGCGGTAAAAGGCGCCTACCGCCGGTCAGAAATCCTCCATAATCCCGCCGCGGTTGCGGAAACCCGCCACGGTCATTCTGACCCGCAGAAGGCAAACCTCCGAAAATCCGACCGCCACAACAGACCGCCAGACCAGCGGTCGGCGGAAAGGTGGAGGTGACCAAACCTCCACCGCCACGCCAACAGAAATACGCCCATCCCATTACGACCCACGAATCCACGCGGCGGTCATTCAAACGCGGTATTCCATTGGCGGGACACACCGGCGCGGTCAGAATACACACCAACGAACAAAACTCACCCACATTGGACGATTTGAATCCCACACACCTGATACACATACACACACCACTCCCACACACACAATACAATATAAAACACCCACCCACATCACCCACAAACCCCTACGCTTACAAAATCGTAAAGAAGGCAAGAGCGAGACACCAGCATCCAAAACATAACAGCCACAGCCACTCAACACCATCACCCACACACTATCCACACACAAAACAACACACACCACCACACTCAACTCACTTAAATACACATACTCCACCCCACACATCATACACACCACCCCATGGCACCCCAAAGACTACCCCGCTTCACAGACGAAGAACTCAGGGTTATGGTGGAGGAAATCGTTCGTGTAGAGCCCCAGCTGTTCGGCACACAGATACAATACACCAGCATTGCCCGGAGGACGGAGCTATGGCAGAGGATTGTCGACAGGGTGAACGCAGTGGGACAGCACCCCAGAAATCGGGAAGACATCAGGAAGCGATGGAACGACCTACGGGGGAAGGTGCGTTCCATGGTATACAGGCACAACATCGCCGTGCAGAAGACTGGCGGAGGACCCCCACCTCAACCCCCACAATTCACATCATGGGAGGAGGAAGCCCCAACACCATCCTCACCCCCACCCCCACCACACCTATTCCCCGCCAATGTCTCACCATCACAACCCACTCATCCCAAAACCTAGGCCTGCATGCGTCCACTAAGCATGGACACCCATCACCAAAGCATGCCCAATGCATATACACATCCCCCCCACAAGCCACCCTCACCAAAGCCCCCACACACGAATGCCAGCACTTGGGGACACGAGAACCCACAGATACACCCATATGCGACACATTTAAACTATAACCATACCTCTATACCCCTGCAGGACCCGACCGTCAACACACCGCGGCGGAGGGGCCAGAATTATCCACACCCCCCACCCAAGAGGCCGTCAGCGATGACAGCAGCTCTGTCGATCTGGACACCGATGACCAGCCCGGACCATCGGGGACCTCTGGACAGTCGGTTCCCCTCACACAGGCACAGGCCACTATAGACCCTAACCCCTCTGGGAACACCAGCACAGCTCCCACCCAGCGGGCCCATGCCTCTGTCTCCAGGGCGCGTCAATCTGCGGTGTGTCTACCACTACAGGGCACCCAGGATAACCCACCACCCCAACAACAACAGGGACCTGGGGGCAGTGGTAGTGGGCACACCGGCCAGGGGGCAGAGGCCCAGGGAAACAGGGCAACTCGGCGGGCAGCTGTGCGACAGGGGGGGGAGGAGAGGCCCAGGGAACCCACTCTCCACGAGGTCCTCACCACCATCATGGGAGCATACAACCGCTCCCAGGAGACGATGGCGACGGTACTGGCCCGGTTCCAGGAGATCCAGGTGCTGCAGGAGGAACACTATCGGGGGTACAGGGAGGACATCCGAGCCATCAACACCACCCTGGTTACCATGGTAGGGCTGCTGCAGGACCTCGTAAACAGCAGGGCGGACACTGAACAACACCCAAGGGCCCCTGCCACTAGCCGGGACCAAGAACAGCCATCCACCTCCGCCGGCGCTAGTGGACAGGAGGCCCCCGCACAGCAGCAGCCCACCAGACCCCCACCTCCTGCAGGAGAAGAACCACCCCGCAAGAGGGCCCTGAGATCTCGCAAGACAGAGTAGGATGTCAAGACCCCCGCCAGCAATGGATACCACCTGATGTCATCCCACTGTCCCACATTGTCACCCTGTCCATCCTCGAACTGCCCATGCTCCATCTCTCCACAGGCCTCTGGACAATGCACCTGTGTGACTGTTACTCTGGACTCTGCCATGGACATTCCTTCACCATAGCCCCCACCCACTTGAAACCACCCATCCCATTTTGAGCACTTCAATAAACACCTATTTTGCACCAAAATATCAGGAGTCTGGCTGTGATTTCAATAGATTGTAATTGACATGACAGTGCAAATATGTCCTTGTACATGGTGAAGTCAACAAACAGCTGCCACAAAGCTGTAGTCCATGGGGAAACGAAGCACAGGACTCGTAGTGGGGACCCCAGATCTGAAATAGGGAGGGAAAAGCCAAAACTCAGTCATCATACACTGGGGAAAATAGACAGGCAGCAGAGATGCTGCAGAGTAGTTAACATTTACTAAATTATCTTTGAAATGTTACCTGTGTCCTATTGGAAGTACTGTTCAATGATTCTGTCCCTGTTGTCTGTTTCAGCCCCGTCGTCTTCCTCCTCGTCACTCTCCTCAGGTTCCACCGCTGCCACAACACCACCGTCTCGACCATCCTCCTGCAGGAAAGGCACCTGGCGGCGCAAAGCCAGGTTGTGAAGCATGCAGCAGGCCACGATGATGTGACACACCTTCTTAGGTGAGTACATTAGGGATCCACCGGTCATATGCAGGCAGCGAAACCTGGCCTTTAGGAGGCCAAAGGTGCGTTCGATCACCCTCCTAGTACGCCCATGGGCCTCATTGTAACGTTCCTCTGCCCTGGTCCGGGGATTCCTTACTGGGGTCAGTAGCCACGACAGGTTGGGGTACCCAGAGTCCCCCACTAGCCATACACGGTGTCTCTGTAGCTGTTCCATCACGTAAGGGATGCTGCTATTCCTGAGGATGTAGGCGTCATGCACTGACCCTGGGAATTTGGCATTTACATGCGAGATGTACTGGTCAGCCAAACACACCACCTGGATGTTCATTGAATGGTAACTTTTTCTGTTCCTGTACACCTGCTCCCTGTCTCTTGGGGGAACCAAAGCCACATGGGTCCCATCAATGGCACCAATTACGTTGGGAATATGTCCAAGGGCGTAGAAATCACCCTTCACTGTAGCCAGTTCGCCCACCTCAGGGAAAATGATGTAGTTCCTCACGGATTTCATCAGGGCAGACAACACTCTGGATAACACCTTTGAAAACATGGGCTGAGACATCCCAGAAGCAATTCCCACGGTTGTCTGAAATGACCCACTTGCCAAGAAATGGAGTACTGACATGACCTGCACCAGAGGGGGAATCCCTGTGGGTTGGCGGATGGGGGACATCAGGTCGGGCTCCAGCCGGGCACACAGTTCATGTATAGTGGCACGGTTAAGACGGTAGGTCAGGATAATGTGGCGTTCTTCCATTGTCGCCAGGTCCACCAGCGGTCGGTACACGGGAGGATTCATCCGTCTCCTCGCCCAACCCAGCGGACGGTGCCTAGGAAGGACAACATGGAGCACACAGTCAGGCAACCCACAGGTACGTACTCACAGCTAGCACAGTATACGATTCTCTATGCAGTGAATGGCGTGTCTGAGTGGCTATGCAAGGCCTAGGCCTGTGTGACGCAGTTGAAATTGAGCCATGTGGGCCCTGGAAATGGCGGCTGCCTGACCTGTGAAGTGTGACAATGGGATGTGAGGTCAATGCGCTGGCGTGGCACACCGCGGCGGACGGCGGGCGAAGACCGCGGCGCGAAGCCGCATTGGTTAACATTGAAGCCTATGGGTTTCAGGAGCCAATGGCGAAGGGCGCCGGCGGTGGCGGGACGCACCGCCGCGGTACGCACCGCCGCGGACGTGACCGCCATTTTCTATCTACTTATCCACTTGCGACTTGAACTTTCACAGGAGAGGACCTATACTGCAAGTGTTGCTGTGACCTCGGTCTGGAAGGGACAATGGCTGCTGCGACTGGGGAAAGGGCCCCTGCCTTCACTGGAGAGGAGTTGGAGAAACTTGTGGATGGGGTCCTCCCCCAGTATGCGCTACTCTACGGTCCTTCAGACCAACAAGTGAGTTTAATTCTATCTGGATTTGGGGCCACTGGCTGGCTTGGGGGCCTGGCGGGGATGGGGGGCATGTTGGGCCTGGCGGGGGGCCTGGCGGGGATGGGGGCCATGTTGGGCCTGGCGGGGGGCCTGGCGGGGATGGGGGGCATGTTGGGCATGGCGGGGGGCCTGGCGGGGGGCCTGGCGGGGATGGGGGGCATGTTGGGGCTGGCGGGGGGCCTGGCGGGGGGCCTGGCGGGGGGCCTGGCGGGGGGCCTGGCGGGGGGCCTGGCGGGGATGGGGGCCATGTTGGGCCTGGCGGGGGGCCTGGCGGGGATGGGGGGCATGTTGGGCATGGCGGGGGGCCTGGCGGGGGGCCTGGCGGGGATGGGGGGCATGTTGGGCATGGCGGGGGGCCTGGCGGGGGGCCTGGCGGGGATGGGGGGCATGTTGGGGCTGGCGGGGGGCCTGGTGGGGGGCCTGGCGGGGATGGGGGCCATGTTGGGCCTGGCGGGGGGCCTGGCGGGGATGGGGGGCATGTTGGGCATGGCGGGGGGCCTGGCGGGGGGCCTGGCGGGGATGGGGGGCATGTTGGGCATGGCGGGGGGCCTGGCGGGGGGCCTGGCGGGGATGGGGGGCATGTTGGGCCTGGCGGGGGGCCTGGCGGGGATGGGGGGCATGTTGGGCATGGCGGGGGGCCTGGCGGGGGGCCTGGTGGGGATGGGGGGCATGTTGGGGCTGGCGGGGGGCCTGGCGGGGGGCCTGGCGGGGATGGGGGCCATGTTGGGCCTGGCGGGGGGCCTGGCGGGGATGGGGGGCGTTGGGCCACTGGAAAGGAAAATGCTGAGTAACTTGAACGTGGTATTTCTCCCTCCCTGTACGTGTCACATAGGTCCGCGCCCATGAGAAGATCGGGATTTGGCGTGCCATCGCCAAGGAAGTCCGGGCCCTGGGGGTCCACCATCGACGGGGCACCCACTGCCGCAAGAGGTGGGAGGACATCCGCCGCGGGACCAAGAAGACCGCCGAGTCTCTGCTGGGGATGGCCTCCCAACGTAGGCGGGGTGCCTGCCGTCAACTGAGCCCCCTGATGTTCCAGATCCTGGCGGTGGCCTACCCTGATTTGGATGGGCGCGTGAGGGCAGCACAGCAGACACAAGGGGGTGAGTCCAAGCATTATCTACTCTGTTGTTGCGCAGTGGAGGTGTCTGGGTGGGGGAGGAGGGCTGTGGGTCCCCCTAGGCCAGGGCGATATCTGTAGGCTGGGCACCCCCGTAAGCCCCTGTGTCCCTAGCCACCACCCTCAGTAGTGTGTCAGTACAGCCATCCCTGGGCCGTGTCATCCATGGGTGCAGTTGACAACTCTAGGCGTGTAGGGCATGTTCCACGGAATGCGTAGCGGACCCCAAGTGCGCAACTTAGTGCAGGGGGCATCTGTGTCTGTCATGTCCGCTAACTGTACCGGAGATCCATGTAATCAATATCCCTTTATTTCTCTCTCCCCCCCCCTTTTTGTTTGTCTTTCTGTGCTTGTGTGCATCAGCATCATCAGGCGGAGGAGAAGTGGCATCGGGGCAGGAGGGAGCTGCATCTCACATGGCCCAGGAGGGCCATGCCACAGAGTCAGACTGGACCAGTGAGACGGAGGGCGAGGGGAGCTCCACGACGGGGACGACTGGAGCCTGCAGCGACACGGACACGTCCTCGGAAGGGGGCTCCCTTGCGGGGGTGGCACCATCCGTGCCCCCCGCCATTACAGGTACAGCCGCCACCCAGCGCACCATCTCCGCCCTCCCAGCAGCCCCTCCGCGTTCGCCCCGTGCCCGCTCTGCCAGGAAGCCGGGCATCTCCTTCGCCCCAGGCACCTCAGGCCCTGCCCCTGTTACCCCCGCTGCCCTCAGTGAGGAGGTCATTGACCTCCTCCGAACGCTCATTGTTGGGCAGACTACCCTTTTGAATGCCATCCAGGGGGTGGAGAGGGAGGTTCATCGCAGCAATGCGTACCTGGAGGGCATTCATTCGGGTCAGGCTGCCCATCAGCGATCGTTCCAGGCTCTGGCCTCAGCACTGACGGCAGCCATTGTCCCTGTCTCCTGCCTGCCTCTACTAACTCCCTCCTCCCAGTCTCCTGTTCCTCTGCCTGTCCCACCCACACCATCAGACCAGCCTGCACACACCTCAACACCCAAGAGAAGCTCATCCAAACATAAGCACCACAGATCACGCAGACATTCACACACGCAACATTCCGATGCAGACATGCCAACAGTCACTACCACCTCTGTGACCCCCACCTCCTCGTCTCCCTCCTCCCTCCCTGTGACGTCTACACTCACACCTCCATTCACCTCACCATCAGCCAGTGTTTCCATCACCAGCACACCCTCCACTCCAGTCCGCACACGTGCAGTCACCACCCCCACTGCCATTTACACGTCCCCTGTGTCCTCTCCCACTGTGTCTGTCACCCCCTCTTCCACACCACACAAACGCAGCCACCCACCCACCCAACAGCCATCCACCTCACGACAGCCTATCCCTCCTGCACCTGCACCCAAAGACAGCAAACGTGACTCACCTACAACCACATCCTCTCCCTCCACTCCCATTCCCACTGTACCTACCACTCTCCATTGTCCCAAGAAGCTCTTCCTCGCCACTACTAACTTCTTTCCTGACCCTGAGCCCCCCCCTCCTTCTCGTCGGGGTAAGAAGAGCACCTCAGCCACCACCAGCCCTGCAGCCCCCTTGACAAGGGTGCAGGGGTATTGGAGCCCGCCAGCCCGCATGTCTGGATCTTCGCCCAGCAGCAAGGGGACAGCCAGCCCACCCCCTGGGAAGAGGAGCAGAAGGCGGAAGGGGCGCCGCAGGAGCCCGCCTTCTACATCCCCCCCGGACACCACCCAGAGACAGTCACCAGCCACAGCTCCAAAGGGAGGAAAGGGCCACAGGCCGACGACTAAGGAGGGCAAGGGCAGCAAGTTGGAGAGGTCAGGCAGCAGACCTGCTGCCCAGGAGGAGCCCACAACCCCCATAGCCGCTGCCCCGGGAGGAACCGGCACAGCTGCCCCGGGAGAGCCCACCAGCCCCATAGCCGCTGCCCAGGGAGGACCCAGCCCAGCTGGCCAGGAGGGCCCCACCACCCACAGCCCAGGTGGGCAGTGAAGGAGCACCATCCCTGCTGCCCAGGAGGGCACCACCAGGCATTTAGCAGTTGGCCATAGACCGTCCGCCGTCTCAAGAACCGCTGAACTGGGCCCTTCAAGGCAAGAACCGCTG
This sequence comes from Pleurodeles waltl, assembly GCF_031143425.1. Classification (NCBI taxonomy): domain Eukaryota; kingdom Metazoa; phylum Chordata; class Amphibia; order Caudata; family Salamandridae; genus Pleurodeles; species Pleurodeles waltl. Next base: position 696,356,489 of record NC_090442.1, on the reverse strand, counting down.
AACTGGGCCCTTCAAGGCAAGAACCGCTGAACTGGGCCCCGCCGTCTCAAGAACCGCTGAACTGGGCCCTTCAAGGCAAGAACCGCTGAACTGGGCCCCGCCGTCTCAAGAACCGCTGAACTGGGCCCCGCCGTCTCAAGAACCGCTGAACTGGGCCCTGCCGTCTCAAGAACCGCTCCGCTGGGCCCTTCAAGGCAAGAACCGCTGAACTGGGCCCTTCAAGGCAAGAACCGCTGAACTGGGCCCCGCCGTCTCAAGAACCGCTGAACTGGGCCCTTCAAGGCAAGAACCGCTGAACTGGGCCCTTCAAGGCAAGAACCGCTGAACTGGGCCCCGCCGTCTCAAGAACCGCTGAACTGGGCCCTTCAAGGCAAGAACCGCTGAACTGGGCCCTTCAAGGCAAGAACCGCTGAACTGGGCCCCGCCGTCTCAAGAACCGCTGAACTGGGCCCTTCAAGGCAAGAACCGCTGAACTGGGCCCCGCCGTCTCAGGAACCGCTGAACTGGGCCCTTCAAGGCAAGAACCGCTGGCCCTTTGGCAGACGTGGCAGGGCAGGATCTATCTCGGGCAGGGCTGCAGGATGTCCTCTGGCCAACTTGCCTCCTCCAGTGGCAGTGGGGTCTGTTATGGACTGTATGGACTGTGGCTTTGCTCTCCCCAGGATGGCCCAGTGGGCAGGCCACCCACTGTATGGACTGTATGGACTGTGGCTTTGCTCTCCCCAGGATGGCCCAGTGGGCAGGCCACCCACTGTATGGACTGTTTGGACTGTGGCTTTGCTCTCCCCAGGATGGCCCAGTGGGCAGGCCACCCACTGTATGGACTGTATGGACTGTGGCTTTGCTCTCCCCAGGATGGCCCAGTGGGCAGGCCACCCACTGTATGGACTGTATGGACTGTGGCTTTGCTCTCCCCAGGATGGCCCAGTGGGCAGGCCACCCACTGTATGGACTGTATGGACTGTGGCTTTGCTCTCCCCAGGATGGCCCAGTGGGCAGGCCACCCACTGTATGGACTGTATGGACTGTGGCTTTGCTCTCCCCAGGATGGCCCAGTGGGCAGGCCACCCACTGTATGGACTGTTTGGACTGTGGCTTTGCTCTCCCCAGGATGGCCCAGTGGGCAGGCCACCCACTGTATGGACTGTATGGACTGTGGCTTTGCTCTCCCCAGGATGGCCCAGTGGGCAGGCCACCCACTGTATGGACTGTATGGACTGTGGCTTTGCTCTCCCCAGGATGGCCCAGTGGGCAGGCCACCCACTGTATGGACTGTTTGGACTGTGGCTTTGCTCTCCCCAGGATGGCCCAGTGGGCAGGCCACCCACTGTATGGACTGTTTGGACTGTGGCTTTGCTCTCCCCAGGATGGGCCAGTGGTCATGGAGTCCCCTCGTGGATCTGGCGTCGTGTACTCAAGTGGCTGAGGTGCCCCCCCTTCCCTTCCCCCTGAGGTGCCTGTCCTATTTTCTTTCTGATGCCCCTGCAGTGTTCTCTCCGTGGAGTTCTTGTCGTGGGACTGGGCCTTGCCCCTTTGCACAGGACCCCTGTGATCCACGGACAGTGGTTGGACTACATTTAGTAGCTGTATATATTTTGTACATAGTTTATTTATTTTTGGGGATTAATGGCGTACATATTTCAATATATCTGCCCGTTTATGATCTCTTCTTTTGGTCTTTGCATTATTTCGGAGGGGGGTGGTTTGTGGGTTGTGACAGTGATCTGTGGGAATGCATTGATGTGTGTGTTGTAGTGGGTGTGGGTGGGTGGGTGTGTGCCGGTAATCTTTTCCCTCCCCTGTGTCGTAGGTGCAGTACTCACCGATGTCTTCCGCGCCGCCGGGCGTGCTCCTGGTATATGAGGAGGAATAGGAGTGCGGGGATGACCTGTAACTCTGGCTCCATACTGCCGGAATCTCGCGTGGAGTGCGTAGAGGTGAGCGTTTTCCCGTTCGTAGTCTGTTTCCGCCGTGTTCTTATCGGCGGTGCTCCCGCCCCGGAAAAGGTGGCAGATTGGTGGGTCGTAATAGGGTGGGCGGTACTTTGTCTGCCGCCGGGCTGTTGGCGGGAACCGCCGCGCTGTTTGTTTGTACCGCTGTGGCGGTCGGAGTGTTAAGTTGGTGGGCTGTGTTGGCGGTTCCCGCCAGGGTCAGAATGCCATTTTTAATACCGCCGGTCTGTTCGCGGTCCGACCGCCGCCTCTCCGCCGACCGCCAAGGTCAGAATGAGGGCCTGTATCCTTGACTGAAGCATAGAGCGAGCAAGAATGTATTGTTTGAGAACTTCAGTGCTGAAGTAAGCTAAACAGTGTGATAGAAGAAAATAAAACAAGACCCTGAAACTGGCTATTGTAAAATAACAATAAAATGCATCTAGGGCAAAGTGCACAGAGGCCTAATACTTTAAGCAAACGCGCAGAAAGCTACATTAAAAATGGCTACACTACAAAACTACATATGTGTTTAATAATTGTGTATGTTATATTATGGTATATACACCAAACTACTTCTTCCTTTTACAAACGTATGACACAGATTGGCATGGCCAAATCATGTCAGAAAGGTAGGCGGCAAAACAGAATGGGAGCTTGCAGAGGTATTCAGAAAAAGCAAATCTGCAATAAAAGGCAAACATACTTTCTGGTCCTGAAAAGTTCAATGTCCATACTAAAATGTAAAAACTCTTATGTATGCCAGTAAAATAGTGCTGCTTTGTAGCATGCCACCCTTAAATGATCTATTGAATATATAAAATATAAACTATCAGCTTTAAACGCTGTGCTTTTTTGTGGAAAGAAATGTGTAGCCGTCCCAAACATATTCAATGACAAACATTTACAGGCCTCTGAAGTCAGGGCAACCATTACCTTCTAAACCAAAGAAACGAACAATATGCAAGAAACATTATGAGGGTTTTACAGACATAGAAGAAGAATTAAAATTATAATCAGACCAGCTAACTTAAATCACAAATTATAAATTAAATCTGGAAGCACATAGAGAGCATGGTGAATCAACAAGTCAAATCAAATCAAATCAGGTTTATAAAGCCCAACTACTCACCCTAAGGGTCTCAAGGCCCTAAGGGGTTTGTCCTCTGAGCTTCAGTTGAAGAGCCAGCTTTTATGGTCCTTCCTGATTGAGGTAGCGATGGTGACTGCCTGAGGTGTAGGGACAGGGTGTTCTAGCTCTTTGCCACGAGGCAGGAGAAGGATCTTCCTGCAGCCGAGGCCTTCCATATGCAGGGTATGGTGGCTAGTGCTTGTTGAGTGGAGCGAAGGTCTGGTGGAGGAGTAGAAGGTGATGCTGTAGTTGAGGTGAGTGGGTCCTAGGTCATGGAGGACCTTGTAAACTTGGACAAGGAGCTTGATTGGATAGGTGATTGGAGATATGTTTGCAGGGGGGAATGTCCAGGATGAGTCTGGTGGAGGTGTTTTGGATGTGCTGTAGTTTCTTCAAGTTCTTCTGGGTGGTACCAGTGTAGAAGGCATTGCCATAGTCAAATCTGCTGGTAACCAGTGCATGGGTTACGGTTTTGTGGAAGTCCTTTGGGATCCATTTGTAGATCTTCTGGAGAAGTCAGAGGGGCTCATTCCGAGTCTGGCGGGCGGCGGGCGCCGCCCGCCGGGCGGAAACCGCCCAAAGACCGCACCGCGGTCAAATGACCGCGGGGGTCATTTTGACTTTTTCCAGTGGGCCGGCGGGCGATCTCCAGAAGATCGCCCGCCGGCCCAGCGGGAAAGCCCCTGCAACGAGGAAGCCGGCTCCGAATGGAGCCGGCGGAGTTGCAGGGGTGCGACGGGTGCAGTAGCACCCGTCGCGACTTTCACTGTCTGCATAGCGGGTTTTACCGCCAGGAACAGGCTGATGGGAAGGGGGTCGGAATCCCCATGGCGGCGCTGCAAGCAGAGGATTCCCTGGCCCAGGGGAAAACCGGCGGGAAACCGCCGGTTCCCCTTTTCTGACCACGGCTTTACCGCAGCAGTCAGAATAGCCCTGGAAGCACCGCCAGCCTGTTGGCGGTGCTTCCGTTGCCCTCCACCCTGGCGGTTTCAAACCGCCAGGGTCGGAATGAGAGCCAGAGTGTGTGAAAGTAGGAGAATGCCACTGAGTTCACTTGGCGGGTCATAGTGAGTGATAAGTTCAGGATGAAACTGAGGTTGCATGAGTGGTTTGTTGCAGTGGGGGCGGGGTGCCGAGGGTCGATGGCCACCAGGAGTCATCCCAGACTGATGTGGATGTTCACAGGATAAGGATCTCGGTCTTGTCAGAGTTGAGCTTGAGGCAGCTGTCCTCCATCCAGATGGCAACAGCTTCCATCCTGTTGTGAAAAATCTTCTTGGCAGTAGTGGGGTTTTCAGTCAGTGAGATGATCAGCTGGGTATCGCTGGCATAGGAGACGATGTTCAGCCCATGGTCCCTGATGGATGTGAGGAGGGCCATGTAGATGTTGAAGAGTGTGGGGCTCAGAGATATGCCCTGTGGAACTCTGCAGTTGATTTCCATAGGTTCTGACAGGTAAGGAGGGAGTCTGACTATCTGTGTTCTGCCAGACAAGAAAGAGCATATCCCCTGTAGGGCCTTTCTGCTGATGCCGGCTCCGTGGAGCCTGGAGCAGAAGGTGAGCTGTGAGACCGTGTCGAAGGCAGCTGATATGTGCAGTAGGATGACGGCTGCTGTATGGCCACGGTCAAGGAGCGAGCGGATGTCATCTGTAGCGGGGAGAAGGGCGGTCTACATGCTGTGATTGCTCCTGAAGCCTGATTGGGAGGTGCCCAGGGTGTTGTTGTCCTCAATGTGCTTACAGAGCTAGCTGAGTGTTGATTGCCTTTTCAATGACCTTGGCTGGGAAAGGCAGCAGAGAAATGGGGCTGTAATTCTTGAGGTCCTGGGGGTTGGCTGTGGGTTTCATCAAGCGCGGGTGGATCTCAGCATGCTTCCAGTCCTTTGGGAACGTGGCTGTCTCTATGAAGCAGTTGAGGGTGTGTCAGAGCTTGGATGTGATGGATGTGTTGGCCTTCTTGAAAATGTGGTGAGGACAGGGGTCCGTAGGGGCTCCAGAGTGGATGCTGCTCATGATGGTGCGGGTCTCATCTGTGGTGAGGGTGGTCGATGAGTCGGATCTGGGGGGTTGTTGGAGGGCTTGGAGGGTCTTGAGATCCGAAGCTGTCATATATGTCTTTGATTTTCCGGTGGAAGAAGCTGGCTAGCCAGTCGCAGAGGTCTTGAGATGGAGGGATGCTTTCCATTTCTGATTGGGGTTTGGCCAACTTTTTGACCACAGCGAAGAGCTCTTTGGTGTTGTGAGCAGTGAGGCTGATAGGCTCCTGCAGGACTGCTTTCCTTGTGACTCTGATGAGGTGGTGGTGGAATTTGGTGGCAGCTTTGAAGGCCTCAAAGTCTTCCAGGGATTTGCTTTTCCTCCATCTTTTCTATAGCCGTCAAAAGGTGTGCCTGGAGTCCTGTAGTGCAGGGGAGAACCAGCTGGCCTTTCTGAGGTGTTGTTTCACTGAGGTCCTACAGAGAGGTGCTAGGGTGTTGGCGCGTTTGGAGATCCATTGGTGAATGTTCTGTGCTGAGATGTTAGCGTCTGCAGTGGGGGGACTTGCTGAGGGTGTTGGAGGTCTTTTCCTTGGTGATCTGGTTCCATTTTCTCATTGGTACTCAAAGTGTGTGGAGGTCGATTGTTGGTGAGGTGATGGTGAAATGGATGCATTGGTGGTCAGTCCAGTGAAGTGTGAAGGTGTTGTTGACGGTGATGTTGTTGCTGGTGGAGAAGATGGCGTTGAGTGTGTGTCTAGCAATGTGTGTTTGCGAGTTCACCAGTTGCTTTAGTTCAAATGTGGCGAGGTTGTCGAGCTGGAAAGTGTTGTTGGTGTCTTTGGCGTTGTCAATGTGGTAGATGAGATCGCTGAGGAGGAAGTAGTTCAAGGAGGTGAGAGCGTGAGGAGAAATTATGTCAATGATGAGGTCACTGAAGGCTGGACGAGGGCCGGGTGGCCTGTAGATGAGGGTGCCATGGAGGGTTGACTTGCGTGTGGAGAGTATCTGGAAGTGGAGGTGCTCCATGAGTGGGTAGTGTTCTTCTGCGTTGGTTGTCACGCAGAGGGAGGATTTGTGCATGATGGGCAGGCTGCTGCCTGGGCGAGAAGGCCAGTTTTTGTTTTGTAGTCGCTGGGAATGGAGTTGGCGATGTCTGGTGCAGATGCTGGGTTTGTCCAAGTTTCAGTGAGGAAGGCGATGTCCGGGCAGGTGGAGTCCAGTAGGAGTAGGTCCCAGAGTTCTGTGGCGTTTTTGTGGAGGGAGCAAATGATGAAAATGCAGCTGAGATGCTCCGGGTTGGTATTCGATGGCTCAGTGGTGGGAGGATACGGTGCTTGCTATAGGGTGGGGGTGTGGTGGCAGTGGAAGCAGGAGAATGGTCCATGGGTGTCTCTGGGTGATGTGTGATGGCAGGCGACATATCATCCTGTGCTCAGCGTGTGGAGGGTCTCTGTGTTGTATCAATGGAAGGTTGGAGGAACAGGAATCGTAGTGCTGGGTGCGTTGTAGGCACAGACGGGCTTGCCTTGGTCATGCCTTAGGAGCCCTAGAGGCCTCCGTTAAGTGGGGCAGGGAGGCAGAGGGTCCGTCAGCTGGGAGGCCAGAGTGTGGGTAAGTGCTTCACAGGGAGGGAGGGGGCAGGGTCGTAGGGACAGCAGCGGTGCGGGAAACACAGGGAGAGTGAAAAGCTGAAGGAGAGAGAAAGAGACAAGAAAGAATGAAAAGAATGAAAATAAAAATAAAAAATAAAAATGACAGAAAAAATGAGCAGAAGTAAAAAGAGACAGCAAGCTATTTACATACAGATGGCCACTGCGCCACCAGGGATGAGGCACATGCGGGAGCCTGCTGGCGGAGGTGGGCCTCAAACTGAGAGTCAGTTCGAACGCAGTAGAAGCAGCATCAGCAACAGGTGGAGCTGAGCAGAGGAGAGTGAGCAGACGCTGACCAGGAGGTCAGAGTAGTAAAAGTTGATGCTCTAGCAGCCTGGGTGATAAATGAGGCTTATGGTTTGCCAAGGCAGTCTTGGCCATAGCAACCAAATCTTGTTAAGTAGAGAGAACTACAGCATACAGCCAGCAATAGAATGCCCCAGTTAATAAATGACACACATTTATCAAAACAATTCCCTTAGAAGGGCATCAATACAAGTGTGCCTTGCTTGTGAGACACATGCACAGCAAACTGGTCTTCATTAAAAGTGTCCCTCAAAATCACAACTGAGCTCAAGTGACTCTTTCAATGACAGCACTTTAAGTTAGAGTTGCCACTGTGGAAATCAAATGACACAATGAATAATGCTTCATAGCAGTTTAAGTGCTGCTGTAAAAGTAGCACAGAGGTTAGGTGTGCCTGCTGCAAAAAATGCAAATCACAGATATGTATTTATATAGCTAGGTCAGTTTGTTACTTCTTTTATTACACAAATCATTTTGTCAGTGAATCATTTGAGGAGGAGGCCATGCGGGGGCTTGGGTGTGCATACTAAGACTGTTGCACCCGGTGCCACCCATATTAAACTGGGCCCTGCATAGAATACAAAAGTGAAAAGGGCCAGAGTCACCAGTCTTTCTCTTCACCTTTTAAACCCTTATTCTCTCAGATCAGTGACAGATTAAACACGATTACGCCAGTGGACTATCACTAAAACAGTTGTCATTGTCAAACAGCAAAGCATAGCTGGGCATGCATCAGAGGCAATGCATCTACTACGAGCGCCAAAATTCCACTAGTCAGCTCGCCCTAGGCTGGAAGAATCCATCATTAAGAGAAACTCAACAAATTTACCAGCACTCTCCTCAGGCACCATTTTAAAATAGTTTGTAGCTATTGGGGTAATAATATCTATTATGCCCGTCTCAAAAGAAGGCGTCATGCAAAATTAATGTAATATATTTGATGGCATTTAGTAAAATTACTAATTTTGACAATACTGGACTTTAGAAGGGCACATAATATTCAACCACATTTGTGTCTTGGTTGAAGGATCGTGTGGGTCAAGGAAATAATGTCAAGGCGGAATGGGGTATTAAGTACAACACAGAGTGTGCGGGATCTGGAGAAAGCACACAAGGGAGAGAACAGTAAAAACATATCCAATTATGCAGTGTTACAGAAAAACAAAGTAAGAAACAACAAGGGAATATGGAAGGGACGTGGCGGGTGCAACTAACAATGGGTTAGGCTGTTTAACAGAAATGGCACCCTTTTATAAGGGAGTGGGAGAGAGAGGCGGTTTGAAGGTTTCATCTTAATGAAGAAAAAAAAAATTCACCCCTCTTTTCTCAGTCACCACACGTGAAATCCCTCCCAGTAGCTGGCTTATAAAATAGTGCAAGAGGATACCCTTAATAAGTTGAATGTACCCCCAGCTGGAGACAAATGTATGCAAATGAGATGCACACACAAAGAGGCCAGTATAGACACATGGCAACAAAAGGTACTTTTTTACCCACCAGTTTGTTTTGCATTGACTCACTTAAGAGCACACCTAATTGTAGTTAATTGACAGCAAAGAATCTGAAGTAAATGCATGGACTTCTTTCCTTTAGAGTACACAATTAATCCCAAAAACAAGTTAATCAATCCAATAACCTAGGGGTCCAAGCTGGAGTAGCATGCTAATCACTGTAAGGAGCATCAATGCCTTGTCTGAGGGTAGCAAGCGCATTATAAATACAGTTACAACACAGAGACGTATAATTACAAGTCTGTCATAGACTAAGAACTGTTGTTCAAAAGCAAGACCTGTCTGAAAATGTTGAAATCGTACAGGACCAAGCATCCTCAATGTAACATACCCAGAGACAACATCACACTTATCACCTTTAATCCTTGTGCTCTGCCTTGGAGTCTCTCTGCTAGCAACTGCTGCAATAGTATCACCTTATGGCCGACAATAGATGGGCAAGAACGAACAGTAAGTGGCACCCAGCCTAGTCTGCCAGCACCACCAAACATGGAAATGAAGGAAGGACAAGACTAGCAATGCAGACAAACTTGTTTTCCACCTTTGAACAGCAACGAAGCAAATGCAGACGGACAGGCGGTTTTCTGAAACCATTTTAGAAACTAGGGAAAAGAGGTAGGCCATCTTTAATCAACAAAATATTATGCTTCGGAAACAGTCTGTCCACCTACATTTGCTTCAAATCACAATACTACTGGAGGCCCGTGCACGTCATTGCTATGTAGTAATTCATATGGCACAGTAGTACCATAGCATAGTAACAAATTGAAAGTAGCTCGATGCTTTAATTAAAAACTGCATCATTCACTTTACTCAAAATTTCTGGAAGTCATATTTTTGCACTCATTCCTGTCGAGGCTGTTTTACTGACTTCAAGTACATTTACAGCTCATGTATTATTTTTCCAATTATGCTGGCCGGTCGATTTCCCTATTTTCTCAAATCATTTTGGATAGACGGGCAAGAACGAACAGGAAGCGACAACCAGCCTCTGAGGTGCTATTGTTTATTTTAGATAATTATTTTTGCTTTAGTTTTTAGTCATTGGTAATTCACTTTTAGTTTTAAGATAGTGGCTTGTTTTCAGTTCACCATCCTACTCCTTCCCACTCTTGCCTTTTCACCCTCCCCGTCCACCCCCAGAACCACTTATGGAGGCCACAGCATGAATCCAGCAGCAATTCATTGACCTCTGGTCTCTATGCCAGTACCGGGACTCAGCTCCCAAATTATGCTGTTTGCCTACTAGTCTCCCACTGCAGCAGCACTCAAGGCCTCCCCGGCCCTGAGTGCACTCCCAGTTGCGTAGGTGCTATTTTTATTTTGGGTAATTATTTTGGCATTAGTTTATAGTCATTGGTAGTTTACTTTCAGTTTTAAGTTAGTGGCTTGTTTTCAGCTCAGCGTCCCACTCCTTCCTGCTCCCGCCTTTTCACCTGCCCTGCCCCGGCTCCCACACAGCCCTGCCCACCCCAGGACTACTTATGGAGGCTGCTGTGCAGCCATGCAGCAGACATGAGCAGCGAGCACGCCAAAGGGAAGCCAATCTGTGCCCAACCGCACCTGGACCACACCGAGTGCCAAGACCCCTGGCTCGCCCACCACCCACTGCTATACCACCAAGGACCTCCTGGCCCTAGACCCTGGATGCCAGAACAATAACTGCTTCCCAGCCTCACTGCACTCAACCAAAGGAACTTTCACCTGTCACCACTGCTGCTTCACCTGCCTCATGAGAATTCCTCCCTGCACAATCCCTGCATGAATGAGCCCATGCTCATCCTGTCACCCAGCCAGTGCATCCTGGTCAATGCCTGCTCCCTCTGCAGGCACTCCATAGAGGTCTGGGACACCATCTCCACCCTTGATCCTGACATGGCCTTCATCTCAGAAACATGGCTCAGCCCAACCGTGAACCATGACGTTGCCATCGCAACCCCCACCGGCTACAAGATGATACACAAAGACTGCACAAAGAAATTCAATATATCAATTGCCATTATCTTCAAGGAAATCATCTGAGACAATATCACAAACAATGACCTCACATCCCTCATGGAGCACCTCTATTTCCAACTCCATACAGATGCCAAGACCACGGTAAGAGGCACCCTCACCTATCGACCACTGGGACCCCATCCAGCCTTCTGTGATGCCATCCCCAACCTCATTGCCCTCCTTGCCATATATTCCCAGCACTACATTGTGCTTCCACATCAACTACCCCAAAGACACCAAAACCACATCCCTCCTTGAGAACCTCAACAACATTGGCCTGACACAACTTGTCACCGCACCCACAAACAAAGCCCAGTCACGCACTCGGCCCTATCTTCAGCCCCAGCAACTGAATCTGGTCCACCCACTCCATGGGGCTCACCAGGACCAACCACGTCATCACCCACTTTACCTTCTCAGGCAAGATCAACACACATTCACCATGTCCAACAAGGACACCCACTGCAGCTGGGGAAAAATTAGCAAAACACAATGGACCCAATCTCTCAGCACTTCACAACCCGAAACCTCAGCAGATCTCAACCAGATCATCTGGAACTTTGCCACCTGGATCACCAACTGAGCTGAAGAAATCGCCTCACTGAACCCAGCCAAACCCATCAAAATCTCCAAACGAGCCAGCTGGTGCATGCAAGAGCTCAGAACCAGCAAGTGTAGTTGATACCAAATCGAGAAGCAATGGTGAGCCTCCAAATTCCTCTCTGACAGAGCCACCAACAAGTTAGCCCTCAGGGAATACCACTGACACATCAAAGAGGCCAAGAGAGCATCCATCACCAATCGCATCAACTGTAATGCCAACCACACTAAGGAACTTTTCAAGATCGTCAAGAACTTCACCATCCCACCAACCACAGGGAACACCATCCACCCCTTCCAGGAGCTCTGTAGCTACTTCCACAGCAAGATAACCGCAATCTAAAACAACTTCGAACCCCCAGCCCGGTCTCCTCAATCATGAGCACCAAGAAACACCGACCTAACGCTCACCACCTGGTCTCCTCTCACTGCTCAGAGCACCCTGACCATCATGTCGTTCATCCACTCCCGGGCCCCCACTCAATTTCTTCAACCTTGGCGCCAACTCTATTAGCACTGAACTCACCAACATCCTCAACATCTCCTTCTCCACAGCAACTTTCCCAGACAAATGGAAACATGCGGAGGACATACCCCTCCTGAAAAAGACCACAGCCAACCCCAGTGAACCCCAAAAATACTGTCTGATCTCCCTCCTACCTGTTCCCAAGAAAGTACTCGTGAAAGTCATCAACAGAAAGCTCTCTGAATACCTGGAACTCAACCAACTTCTCCCACTCATCTCAATCTGGATTACGTGCAAACCATAGCACAGAGACCGTGCTCATCGCTGCGACAAATTACATAACAGCTCTCCTTGGCCATGGAGAAGCCACAGACCTGTTCCCCCTCAACCTTTCAGTGGTGTTTGATACCATCTCCTACTACACCTTCATCAACAGACTCCACATCATCGGCATACAGCAAATTGCCATCAAGTGGATCGCCTCCATTGTATCTGGATGAACATAGAGCATCTGACTGCCTCCCTATTTCTCCACATCTAAGGACATCACCTGTGGCATACCCCTGGGATCCTCCATCAGCCCCACATTGTTCAACATCTACATGACCCACCTCGCAAACATTGTCAAATCCCATGGCCTCAACATAATCTCCTAGGCTGACAACAGCCAACTCATCCTCTCTCTCACAAACACTCAACCAATGCCAAAATCAACTTCTGTAGGGCCATGACAGATGTAACCAAATGGACGAGAGACAGCTGCCTCAAGCTTAACTCTGACAAAACAAAAGTTTTGAACTTAGGTAAGACCTGGGACCACAGCTGGTGGCCAGCAGAACTTGGACCCATTCCCACACAAACAACCCACCTGTGCAACCTCTGCATAATCCTCGACAGCCAATTGACAATGGAACACCAAATCAACACAGTCTCCTCCACATGCTTCTGCTCCCTCTGCATGCTCCACAAGATCTTCAGATGGATTCCCATCAACACCAGAAAAATGGTCACACAGGTCCTCATCTCCAGCTGCCTTGACTACTGCAACACTTTCTACACCAAACTGCCCACTTACCTCCTCAGAAGACACCAGACCATTTAGGAACACCAAACCCAGGCTCAGCCTGGACCTACCAAAATGGATCCACATCACCCCCCACCTCAGACACCTGCACTGGCACCCCATCCAGAAGAGATGCCAGTTCAAGACCTCACGTATGCCTACAAGACACTGTACAATTAAAGTCCATCTTATATCAACCACTATCTAAACTTCCACCAGCCCAGTAGACATCTGGGTTCGGCCACACTGGCCTCGCACATACCTCCTGCATCTGCCCAGAGGCTGGTTGTTCTCCTACCTCACTGCCAAAGCATGGACATTTCCTACAGCTACATTTCCGAAAAGCACCCTCCATGACAGAGTTCTGGAAAAAGCTCAAGACCTGGCTTTTTGAAAGAGATAAGGCACCAACAACCCAGATACCCTCAGGGGTGACACGGCATGCTCTGCATATGGACTGATTGATTGACTGAGTTGGGCAGCACCACCAGCCATCAAAATGAACTAAGGACAAGAATATCAATGCAGACAGGCAAACTTGTCAGTCGCCTTTGAACAGCAAGGAAGCACATCACATCTACATTCAATTCATCACTCTTCAATGCGAATACTCTGCTATGTGAATAACTACATAGCGATGACCTGCACGGGTCTCCGGTCCCGACATGGAGTCTGCTTCATGGCAGCTGCACTTCATGAAACATGAAGTGTGGCTTCCATGAAACGGGATCTGTGCTGATAAAATAAAGGCGCGTGCCCGCCATACTTAAACATGAAGCGTTCAACCATGAAGCGGGTGCCACCTGACTAGGGCAAACGCTGTGTTAGAGTGACATGGGAGTAGGTGAGGGCAGGAATGCAGCTACATGGGATGAGGTGGAGGTAGGAATGCTACATTAAGATGCAATCAGCTGTGCATTGAAGCTGAACACAGGCAAACTGCAACATGAGCAGGCAACAAAAAAAAGATAGTCCCCAAACGAACAAAAAACAACCAAAGCGTAAGGATATAGCATTTGGTCCCTGCTCTGTGGGAGTAAATAAATGACCAAAAGGAGGGACAAAGACGAAGGATTGACCACTAGTAAGCCAGGATTTGTAAAGGACACTGAAACAAACAAATGAAATCAGGGGGATGTCTAGAGACCCACAAGAGAAGTATAGACAAAAGTATATACAAGAGGTCTCGAATGCTCGACCTAAACAGGGAGCGGCCGGTGAATCAGGATGAACATGTTGCTTGCCTTGTGTGGTCCAACCAGAGCTTAGGCAATTCGTCAGGACCAAGTGTGATTTCTAACCTACACCTGATTAGAAAGGAAGTGGTATGTGACTGTTAATACCTAATCTAATCGTGCTATGGCAATCATACATGTTGCGGTACAGAGTGCTGAGGAAATCTGACCTGTAAAGATAGATAACAACTCAACATGAATATTACCAATTCAAATACCTCCATTGATAAGAAAGTGTACTCACTTCATATGTTTAGTGAAAAGATAGTGGGAGAAAACCGTGCTCTGCTGTGAGGTATACAGAACTTTGAAACAGGCAAGCAGGTGAACATATCTGACAGTACTGCATGATTCCACAACCACATAGGGAGTATTGTTGCACCCTATACTGCATTCCCAAATGCAGATGGAGGGAATAGCTTACCTACTGGCTAGTGAGCTGAAAAGAGTGTGTAACAAGGTCTGCTACCTATATTAATTTGAAGGTGGTGGATAAATTGTAAATGAAAGTTATAACTGTAACTTTACAATTCTAAAGTTTGTAAAGTTTACATTTGGTTTGCACATGGAAAATACGTTTTCCTAATTATAACTAAGCTTTAACCTTTGTCTTTTTCATTTAATTTCAATGTTTTTTAAAAATGTTTTAATAACAATGTATTTCAAAGCTTGGAGTACAGTGTTGCAAGTGGAGAGTTGTTATGTGGAGTGTCACACCGTACAGTGGAGGGGATTGTTGTAAAGTCTGTTGTCATAGACTGGGATATTGTAGGTTGAAACTGAGTGGAATAGAATGAAGTAGTGTATGGTACAGAGTAATACAGTGTTTTATAGTATAGTGGCATGGTGTCTCACATAGTCGAGTCAAGTGTCTCAGACTGGAGCAGTGAGTTGTGCAGTGGAGTGGATGTCAAACTTAACAGTAGAGTGTTGTAGACTGTCATAGAGTCATACACTCAAGTGGCGTACACTAAAGAGGCTTAGAGTGGATTTGCATACAGTATAATAGGGTAGAGTAGACTAACGTAGAGTGAAGCTGTGTACAGTGTAATAGAGTAGAGTGGAGTGGCATAGAGTGGAATGTAGTACAATGGAGTGTCATTGAGTGTAATAGTGAAGTGGCCTACAGTGGAGTGGCATATTATGGAGTGGTGTGGACTGGAGCAGCATACAGTGGCGTGGGGTGGAGTGTAATAGCATACAGAGGAGTGCTGAACATTGGAGTGTGATAAAATCAAACAGCATAGAATGAAGTGGTGTAGAGTGAAGTGCCACACACTGGAGTGGCATGGAGTGGAGTAGCATACAGTGGAGTGGCATACAGTGGAATAACATACAGTGGAGTGTTGTAGAGTGGAGTGGCATGCAGTGGAATAGAGTGGAGAGGTGTACAGTAGAATGGTGTAGAGTGGAATAGTGTAAAGTGAAGCAGCATCCAGTGGAGTTGCACACAGTGAAGTGAAGTGTACTGGAGTGGCATGCAGTGGCTTTGAGTAAATTGTAATAACTTGGAGTAAAGTGGAGTATAATGGAGTTTTGTACAGCGTAGGGACATAGAGTGGAGCATTGTAAAGCAAAATAACATATAGTGGAGTCGCTCCAGTGGAGTGGCATACAGATGTATGTGAAATTTAGTAGCAATGTAGATTATGGTGTGGAGAGTAACACAAAACAGCGAATTGCGCTGCCTTGTGTTTCTGTAAATTTATCAATCAACAAAGGGTCATGCATGGCGGCCTTGCATTTCTTTGTAAATCTGACTAAATATTGTATTGCCCATGCAACACATTGAGTGATGCAAGATTACCTCAATCCTATAATACAGCTAGGCCTTAGTTATATTTTGGATCATGGTGAACCGTGAGAACTTTGCAGTAATCATGGTACACAGTGATGACAAGTCATTGTATAATTCGGTAATGTCTGTTTTTTTAGAACAAAAAAGAAAGCCATATTGTTTTTACAACACTTTCGCTGTATTCAGTGTTAGGGCCGTAGATATAGGTAAGTAGTAGGTCTCTACCTATTACCGCTTTATTAAAGTGGTAAGGGTTAGGGAAATGTATTTATATAGTTTTATATATTTTTTTAACTAAGTTTACGGCCATGAACCACAGAAGTTCCACAAAATTTAGTGAAATTCTACAAATGTACAGTGGTTACAAATGTCACTAAGTTGAAACGCCTTATAACTTAAAAAATACTTACCCTGCTTAACTGTAGTGCCCACAAAACATCATCTCAGCATCATAATGTATAGTCCTGCCAAAGTTCATGTAAATCCATTCAGTGGTTTTCACACTGAGTCAAATACAATAGTAAATAGAAAATGGTGGAAAAACACCTTTTGGACCCCTTTTTTATCTTTGCACCCCCTTAACAATTCACCACAAAAATGTACATCATCTCAAAATGTAGAAAATTCTATAGGTTTGGATATTTTGTGGTGATTCATCAAATGGTTGGAAAGTTATTAGGGAGGTAATATTAGAGGAATTCCTATCTTTGAGAATTCTAACTTTATCTACAGAGTGGCAATCAGATTTAGTGTGATTTCTTTCTTTTTATATATTCTATTTGTCACGTATTTGTTTATTGGCTTACATAATCATGTGACCATAAATGTGTCTTTTAGTTGTTCATGTAGTAATTCTGAAACTTTACATATGAAGTCTAGTTTATATTGGCTTACATAATCATGTGACCATAAATGTGTCTTTTAGTTGTTCATGTAGTAGTTCTGAAACTTTACATATGAAGTCTAGTTTATTATTTGGGCTTCCTTGCTACTTTTAGTAGGATTGAGCTACATAGGAAGCCCAAAGTGAATGAAAGCCAATCGCTGTTGTAAAAATTAAGATTCTTTTTTCTTCCTAAAGGTAAATTATCATGTCCTCCATATAGTAATTTATCTAGTTCAGTCCTAGGTCACTTTTCCATTTTGTTGCACAGGAGAACATAAGGAAGATGTTTTTTGTTTGGCTTATCCAGCATATTTTTATTTTGTGACCCAGAGAGCATGCCAAGAAAACCTATGTAGATTAAGATGTATTCTTTTCGTTATGTATTTGTTTATAGATTTCCATTAATATGTAAGCAGAAATTGGTCTATCAGTTGTTCATGTATAAAAAATAAATATGAAACTTTACATATGCAGTTAGGTTATTTGTACTACTGTGCAACAAGATATCAACTAAATTGAAAAACCTTATAAGTTAACATTTACTTACCCACAGTAGCCCCAAAGATTCATCTGCACCCCCTAAAATGTAATTCTGACAAATGTAATAAAAATCCAGTTGATAGTTTTTGCTCTATTGCAAAATACAAAAGTCAATGGAAAATGCATTGAATTTGAAGCCCATTTGGGACACCCCTTTTTTTCTTTGCACCCCATTGACCAAACTTTCAGTCCTACCAAAATGAAATGGGGGCAGCAGGCCTGCAAAGTTTCACACACATGTCAAATGAGTGCAAAGTTATAAAAGGACACAAATCCCTACTGTGGTCATCCTAACTATAACTACAGAGTGGCTAAGATAACATTATAAAAGAAACTAGCTACAACATGGAATGCACATATGGGAGCATCATAGATGAATACATGTTTTTTTTGGGTGGAGGAGGAAGTCAATACCAAAAAACACATTTGTTCTAGTATTGACCTTCAAGAAGAAACATAACAATCTGTCAAAGTGGACAGAGTGAATCAGAAACAACTGAGACAGGAACTGATAATGTTGGATGTAATCTCTGATAAGTGTATCTTATGATGCATAATACCAAGAGTAAATTCGTTAGGCACATTTTACCACTAGAGACTACGTCACAACCTCAAGAGAGAAAGAGGGGGGACCAAGAAGTGGAAAAAAACACATTGTACGGAGAAGAAAACCAGGAGTGGTGGCAAGTAAAAAATTGGATCAGATGACCAACAAAATCTAATACAGTTTACTAAATCAACAGTTGAAGACAATAGGATGTCAGTAAATATATTGGACTAGGTTTTGGTTTGTCCTTTTTTCCACATGATCAACTTTTATCCCACTCAAGCATGTATCAATATATTTCATTTTATTCATAAAGTGAAACTATTGAAGGTTCACAAAAATAAAAGCAAAGAGACAACGAATATTGGCAGTCTACTGGAGTACGGTTCTGAATCCAATTTACTAACTGTTGAAGTGGATATGATGTAATTTTGATTGAGTTCATGATCATTTCCAAGGTTCAATCTGAAATTCAGTACGGTGATAGTCCTGAGAATTTGAGGATAACATTTGATAGCAGCTGCCTGAGTGGTTTCAAACCTAAATCTAAGTATGTACCCTTCCTCTTTTGTGATGTAAGTGGATGTAACTAGTCAATGAGTTGAACAAAATGAGGGGCAGCAAACACTCTTAATATGCATAGTAACTTGACTTGGTACAAATGGAAAGCATCAAAATATTTGATGTGACAACAACCTGGTGAGTAAACCATGCAATAAAGGTAGAAATGTGGTAGTAATTCCCAAGGAAATATACCTTAGGGAGGCCATGAAACAGTTGATGTTTAGAAGACGTTACAAGGAAATCAACAGTCAGGAACTTATCATAAACACTTACTGGGGCATCCTAATTGATTGGAAATACCATGGCTTAATAGAGGTAGAAAGAAACAAACATTTTAAATGTCATGCTCCCTAATTTTCAGTGGTATATCTCTTACCTAAGCTACACAAGAATTCCTGAAACCCACTTGAACTACTTATTGTAATGTCATGACACAGTTGACTAGAAAGCACATTTCAATACATTAACCACTCCTTATGATCCATTATATGTGCCCTCCCATCATACATCAAAGATAGCATGATTGTTCTGGCTAAGACTAAGGGTATCATATGGGAGGATGATTACTAATGACACCCAATATCTTAGCATTATGCAGAAAGATGATATTGCTGAATGCTAGCACTTCTTAAGAGCTAAACCGATCGGCTATTTCATGTGTACATGACTGCTGTTAAAAATGGTGGAGGGTTGCTTAACAAGCAATATCTTTTGTTTTAATGATAAAAGATATAAATGTACAAGGTGTACAGTGATGGGCACTGCTTCACCCCAGCTATGCCCGTTTTCTGCTGTGCTGGTAGAAGAAGAAGGTTATCTGTTTGCAAACCTTGATTAAATGCACAGAACATGTCATTCTATGGCTACAATATATTGATTACATTTTGTCATCTGGAAAGATACTAGCATCTTGGCTACTGAATTAGCTGGAAATGAAAATAAATATGGAAATGAAAAGATTAATAGCTTGTTAAAAACAATTCAGTTGCATTTTCTAACATAATGGGGAACGCCTTCCATCAACACAAAATTGCAGAACTGAGACTAAGGTGGTCATTACAACCCTGGCGGTCGGTGTTAAAGCGGCGGTAAGACCGCCAACAGGCCGGCGGTAAAACATTTGGAATTACGACCGTGGCGGAAACTGCCAACAAAGACAGCCACTGTTCCACAGACTAACACTCCGACCTCCACGGCGGTACAAACAAACAGTTTGGCGGTCACCGCCAACAGACAGGCGGGAGACAATGTACCGCCCACACTATTATGACAGGCCAATCCGCCACATTTTCCGGGGTGGATTCACTGCGGATAAAAACACGGCGGAAACAGGAATCCCAAAGGGAAAACGCTCACCTCTACACACTCCACGCGGAACGAGGACGCCATGGACCCGGAACTCCAAATTCTCCCTGCAATAGTCTTCCTGCTCCTCTACCAGGATCACGAACGCCGGCGGCAAAGACCACAGTGAGTACTGCACCTACGACACAGGGGAGGGGGGAGGCAAAAAACAGGTACACACACACGCAACACCCCCACCCCCACCCTCACCCACTACAACATACACACTAATGCATATCAATACATCACAGTTACACCCCCCCAAACCCTCCGGAAGAATGCAAAGACAATAGAAAATGAGTGTAACCATTGTAATATATTAAAAGCAAGTAGGCAGAAATATATATATACACCATGTACATAATATATACCAAGCATAGTAGTCCAGGTAGTGCTCTAAGAAAGTCCGTGGAACACTGGGACCACACAGTATGGGCGAGGCCCACACAAGATCCCCGACCATGACGGAGAGAACACTGCAGGGACATCAGACAGCAACTAAACAGGCACCTCAGGGGGAGGGAAAGGGGGGGCACCTCAGCCGCTTGAGTGCACAATGCCAAATCCACGAGGGGGCCACATGCCCACTGTTCAATCCTGGGGATTGCAAAGCCACAGTCTCACAAGTCTCTACAGTGGGTGGCTTGCCCACTGTTAAATCCTGGGGAGTGCAAAGCCACAGTCTCACAAGTCTCTACAGTGGGAGTGCAAAGCCACAGTCTCTCAAGTCTCTACAGTGGGTGGTTTGCCCACTGCACAATCCTGGGGAGTGCAAAGCCACAGTCTCTCTAATCTCTACAGTGGGTGGCTTGCCCACTGTTCCATCCTGGGGAGTGCAAAGCCACAGTCTCACAAGTCTCTACAGTGGGTGGGTTGCCCACTGTTCAATCCTGGGGAGTGCAAAGCCACAGTCTCTCAAGTCTCTACAGTGGGTGGTTTGCCCACTGTACAATCCTGGGGAGTGCAAATCCACAGTCTCTCAAGTCTCACAAGTGTGTGGTTTGCCCACTGTTCAATCCTGGGGAGTGCAAAGCCACAGTCTCACAAGTGGATAACAGTCTCCACTGGTTCTGGAGGGGGCATGGTGCCCAGAGTGCTTCATCCTGCCAAGGACTGAGGTAGTGGATGTATCTCTCAACTGGTTCTGGAGGGGGCTTTGTGTCCAGAGTGTTTCATCCTGCCAAGGACTGAGGTAGTGGATGTATCTCTCCACTGGGTCTGGAGGGGGCTTTGTGCCCAGAGTGCTTCTTCCTGCCAAGGACTGAGGTAGTGGATGTATCTCTCCACTGGTTCAGGAGGGGGCTTTGTGCCCAGAGTGCTTCATCCTGCTAAAGACAGAGGGAGTGGATGCCTTTCGCCACTGCTTCTGGAGGGGGCATGGTGCCCAGAGTGCATCATTCACCCCGTGACGGACTCAGTTGCGTCAGTGCCCTTGCCGCTCATGGGCCAGCGGTGCTTGAGATGGCGGTGCCCTGTTCAGCGGTGCTTGAGGTGGCGGTGCCCTGTTCAGCGGTGCTTGAGATGGCGGTGCCCTGTGCAGCGGTGCTTGAGATGGCGGTGCCCTGTGCAGTGGTGCTTGAGGCGACGGTGCCCTGTTCAGCGGTGCCCTGTTCAGCGGTGCTTGAGATGGCGGTGCTCTGTTCAGCTGTGCTTGAGATGGTGGTGCCCTGTGCAGCGGTGCTTGAGATGGCGGTGCCCTGTTCAGCGGTGCTTGAGGCGGCGGTGCCCTGTTCAGCGGTGCTTGAGATGGCGGTCTCCATTGCAGGGTCTCAGCTGCTGGCGGTCCTTCATGGCCCAACGGGGCTTTTGCTGGCGGTACTTCATGGCCCAGCGGGGCTTTTGCTGGCGGTCCTTCATGGCCCAGCGGGGCTTTTGCTGGCGGTCCTTCATAGCCCAGCGGGGCTAGTGCTGGCGGTCCTTCATGGCCCAGTGGGGCTAGTGCTGGCGGTGGCCTCCTGGGCAGCTGGGCTGGTGCTGGCCTCCTGGGCAGCTGGGCTGGTGCTGGCGGTGACCTCCTGGGCAGCTGGGATGGTGCTGGCCTCCTGGGCATCGGGGATGATGGCGGACTTCTCCGCCGTGCTGCTCTTCCCAGACTTGCTGGGTTTCTTGTGGCCCTTCCACACCTTCGAAGGTGTCACAGCTGACTCCACACTCCCACCTGTACCCCTGGGAGCGGCTTTGGTGGCTGGAGTCTTCCCCCTCTCCCGCCGGGCACTGGCCAACTTCTGATGCTTCACAGGTGGGGGACTGTCTGTGCTGTGGCTCCGTGCCACAGTGGCTGCCCTGGTGGCCGGTGCACTCCAGATTCCGGTGACTACAGGCACCACATGTCCTGGAGATGTTGTGGCTGAGGTGCTAGTTTGGGACCTATGAGATGGACGGGGTGGTGGAAGTGTGGGAAAGAGGTCAAGGGTGGACAGGAAAAGTTTTTTGGACACACTGGGACGGGTAGCTGGAGTGGGTTTGGGAGTGGAGGAAGAGGTGGTGGTTGTAGGAGGTGTACGTTTGGTGACTTTGGGTGAAGGTGCATGCGCTGGAGGCTGTTGTGAGGTGGATGGCTGTTGGGTGGGTGTGTGCCTGCATTTGTGTATCTTGGGAGGGGGCGTCACAGACACACTGGGAGAGGACACAGGGGACGTGTGAATGGTAGTGGGGGTGGTGACTGCACGTGAGCGGGGTGTGGTGGTGGGTGTGCTGGAGAGGGACGTTGTGGCTGTAGATGTAGTGCATGCAGGTGTGAGTGTAGACAAGACTGGGAGGGAGGATGGAGACAAGGAGGAGGGGGACACATTGGAGGCAGTGGATGTTGCTGTGTCTGCATGTGTGTGATGCTTGCGTGAATGCCTGTGGGATGTGTGGTGCTTATGTTTGCCTGAGCTACCCTTGGGTGTTGACGTGTGTGCATCTTGGTCTGTAGGTGTGCTTGGGATAGGCTGAGGTACAGGGGATTGGTTCGGGGTGGAGGAAGTTGGAGGGGGGAGGCTAGAGACGGGGACAATGGCTGCCATCAGTGCTGAGGCCAGAGTCTGAAAATCTCGCTGAAGGGCCGCCTGACCAGAATGAATGCCCTCCAGGAATGCATTTGTTTGTTGCAACTGCCTCTCTACACCCTGGATGGCATTCAAAATGGTAGACTGCCCAACATTGAGGGACCTGAGGAGGTCAATGGCCTCCTCACTGAGGGCAGCAGGGGTGACTGGGGCAGGGCCTGAGGTGCCTAGGGCGAAGGTGATGCCCACCCTCCTGGGTGAGCGGGCACGGGGCAAAGGCTGAGGGGCTGCTGGGAAGGTGGTGCTGGTAGGGGGGTGGCGGCTGTACCTGTAGATGCAGGGGGCACAAGGGAGCTCCCATCAGAGGACGAGTCCGTGTCGCTGGTCTTAGCTCCTGTCCCCGCCTTGGAGCTCCCCTCATCCTCCGTCCCACTGGTGAATTCAGACTCCATAGTGTTGCCCTCCAGGGCCATGTGGGATGCAGCTCCCTCATGCTCTGGTGCCACTGCTCCTCCGCCTGATGATGCTAATGCACACAAGAACAGGGAGACCACAAAAAGGGGGGGGAAGACAGAAGAGAGACATGTTGAGTGCATGCATTACCGCTACCGTTGGCGGACACGACAGACACAGACACAGAAGCCCCCTGCACTACGCCGCGCTCTTGGGCTCCACTGTTCAATTCCTGGGAAATGGCCTACAAGGCTATGGACAACATCTGCACACATAGATGACACAGGGGCATGACTAGGTGTAATTGGCACTCTACAGAGGTGGGCTGGAGTGCCACATGGCCTGCCTTACGAAGGGGCCTTGCCTACGGAACTCGCCCTGGCCTAGGGAAACCCACAGCCCACCTCCCCCTCCCAGGCACCTCCACTGCGCGCAAAGTCAGTAGAATGAGAGTGTACTCACCCCCTTGTGGCTGCTGTGATGCCCTCAAGCGCCCATCCAACTCCGGGTAGACCACCGCCAGGATCCGGAACATCAGGGGGGTCATGGTGCGACGGGCACCCCTCCCACGTTGGTAGGCCATCCCCAGCTGAGCCTCCGCCGTCTTCTTGCTCCAGCGGCGAATGTCCTCCCATCTTTTACGGCAGTGGGTTCTCCGTCTGTGGTAGACCCCCAGGGTCCAGACGTCCTTGGCGATGGTACGCCAAATATCTTTTTTCTGGTGGGCGCTGACCTACATGAAATGTACAGGGTAAAAAGAGAAGTTATTACCAACTGCACCATCAAAGTGATTGGCCCCCATCCCTACCCTTGCCATGTGGCACATGCATTCACCGTCTTTCGTGCACGCAGCACTCTCCCTGCTTCCTTCTTACATCCAGCCCTCTCCACACAGGCATAGCCCATACAACATGCTCCCTGTGTACTTACCTGTTTGTCTGGAGGACCGTAGAGTAGCGTGTACTGCGGGAGGACCCCATCCACGAGCTTCTCCAACTCCTCCGATGTGAAGGCAGGGGCCCTTTCCCCAGACACTCGAGCCATTGTGTCTTCCAGACCGAGGTCACAGCAGCACTTGCAGTGTAGGTCCTCTCCTGTTGAAGATCAGATATTGAGTTATTGAACAGATAGAAAATGGCGGTCATGTCCGCGGCGGTGCGTACCGTCACCGCCGACGTACATCGTCATTGGCTCCTGGGACCCATAGGGTCCAATGTTAACCAATGCAGCATTGCGCCGCGGTCTTCGACCGCCTACCACGATGGTGTACAACGCCAGCGCAGTTACCTCACATCCCATCCCATCGTCCCACTTTAGAGGTCAGGCAGCCGCCATTTCAGGGGCCCACATGGCTTCATTTCCAACTGCGTCACACATACCTAGGCCTAGACTCAACACACATACAGGCCACCTTTTGTGTATGATTGGTGTTCTGGGTAAACTGTGGGTACGTACCTCTGAGTTGTTTGACTCTGTGCTCGCTGTTGTCCTTCATAGGCACCGTCCGCTGGGACATGTGAAGAGATGGCGGCATCCTCCGGTGTACCGACCGTTGGTGGACCTGTCGACAATGGAGGAGCGACATGTCATAATCACATACAGGTTTGACCATGCCACAATCCAGGAACTGTGTACCCAGTTGGAGCCAGACCTGATGTCAGCAATCCGCCATCCCACAGGAATCCCCCTTCAAGTGCAGGTGCTGTCAGTGCTCCATTTCCTTGCAAGTGTGTCATTTCAAACAACAGTGGCCACAGCATCAGGGATGTCCCAGCCTTTGTTTTCCAGCGTATTATCCAGAGTGTTGTCTGCCCTTCTGAAACACATGCGGAGCTACATCGTTTTCTCTCAGGTGGAGAATTTGCCTACAGTGAAAGGTGATTTCTATGCCCTGGGACATATCCCCAACATCATAGGTGCCATTGATGAAACCCATGTGGCTTTGGTCCCCCCCACAGGAGTGAACAGGTGTACAGAAACCGGAAGAGTTATCATTCTATGAATGTACAGATGGTATGTTTGGCAGACCAGTACATCTCCCATGTGAATGCCAAGTTCCCTGGCTCAGTGCATGACGCCTACATCCTGCGGAATAGCAGCATCCCTTATGTGATGGGTCAACTCCAGAGGCACCGTGTGTGGCTATTAGGTGAGCACCTGGAGGCAAGTCAGTGGGAATGGTTGTCTGGGTTTACCCTACAGGTTAGTGTGTGTTTAACACCTGTCCATTGCCATTTGCAGGTGACTCTGGTTACCCAAACCTGTCTTGGCTACTAACCCCAGTGAGGAATCCCAGGACAAGGGCAGAGGAACGCTACAATGAGGCCCATGGGCGAACTAGTAGGGTGATCGAGCGGACCTTCGGCCTCCTGAAGGCGAGGTTCAGGTGCCTCCATATGACAGGTGGATCCCTATTCTACTCACCAAAGAAGGTGCGCCAGATCATCGTGGCCTGCTGTATGTTTCATAACTTGGCATTGCGACGACAGGTGCCTTTTCTGCAGGAGAATGGTCCAGATGGCGGTGTTGTTGCAGCTGTGGAGCCTGTGGATAGTGAAGACGAGGAAGCAGAGGAAGAAGACATGAACAACAGGGACTCAGTGATCCAGCAATATTTCAGTGAGACACAGGTAAAAGTACAGACCTGCCTACTACATGTACTTAAACACTACTACCTCTCTACTGTCTGTCGTTTTCACCCAGTGTATGGTCACTGAGTTGACACTTTCCCTTACGATTTCACAGATGTGGGTCCCACTGTGTGACATCTGCTTTGATTCCTCATGGACTAGACCTGTGTGACATAGGTATGTTGACATTACAATTGAAAGAGCATTTTGTCAATGTAATTGCTAGTACACTATTTCGAAATCACAGACAGACTCCAGATTGTTTTGTGCTTTAAGTGTGTTTATTTAAGTGCTCAATATTGGAGGGGGTAGTGAAATGGCAGAGTCCAGTCTATTAGTCTCACAGGTGAATTGCCCAAATGGGCATAGGAAGTGGAGCTGGGGCAGTTTAAGGATGGACAGGGTGACAAAGTGGGACAGTAGGATGACAATCAGGGTGGTCTCATTTCTTGGCGGGGGTCTTGGCATCGTGCTCTGTCTTTGTCCTGGATCTCAGGGACCGTTTGCGGGGTGGTTCTCCCTCTGCAGGGGGTGGGGTGCTGGTGTGGTGATCCTGTGGCAGGGCGTCCTGTCCACTAGCGCCGGCGGAGGTGGTGGGCAGTTCATCGTCCATGCTAGTGTCAGGGGCCCCTTGTAGTGCCACAGTGTCCCTCCTGGTGTTGAGTAGTTCCTACAGCACCCCTACGATGGTGCCCAGGGTGGAGCTGATGGTTCTGAGTTCCTTACCTGAAGCCCATATAGTGTTCCTCCTGCAGCGCTGGGTCTCCTGAAACTTGGCCAGTACCGTTGCCATCGTCTCCTGGGAGTGGTGGTAGGCTCCCATGATGGAGGAGAGGGCCTCGTGGAGAGTGGGTTCCCTTGGCCTGTCCGCCCCCTGTCGCACAGCAGCCCTCCCAGTTCCCCTGTGTTCCTGGGCCTCCGTCCCCTGGACCGTGTGCCCACTACCACTGCCCCCAGGTCCCTGTTGTTGTTGGGGTGGTGGGTTATCCTGGGTTCCCTGTAGTGGTGGACACACAGCTGATTGACGTGTCCTGGGGGCTGAGGTATGGGCCCGCTGGGTGGGTGCTGTGCTGGTGTTTCCAGAGGGGGGAAGGTCTGTGATGGCGTGCGCCACTGTGAGGGTAACCGACTGTCCCGAGGTCCCCGATGGGCCGGGCTGGTCATCTAGATCCAGTTGGACAGAGGTGCTGTCATCACTGTGGGCCTCTTCTGTTGGTGGTGTGGACATGTGTGGACCCTCCTGTCTGGTGACGTTGGGTAGGGGTCCTGCAGGGGTATAAAAGGATGGTTATTACATCTGTATGTGTCATGGTGTGCAATGGGTGGGTGACCGTGTACCCCAGTGCTTGCATTCCTGTGTGGGACCTTGTGTGATGATGGTTTAGGGGGTTGTATGGGTATGTGCAGTGGGCATGCTTTAGTGATGGGTGTCCATGCTTTGTTGTTGCTTGCAGGGCTTGGTGTTGGGATGGGTGGTTTGTGATGTTGGGACATATGTGAGGAGTTGGGGTGCTGGGGGTGAGGGTGGGGGTATGTGATAGCATGCAGGTAGGGTGGGGGATGTAATGATTAAGATTTGTCTTACCAGAGTCCATTCCTCCAGCTACTCCTGCGAGGCCCTCAGGATGCAGAATTGCCAAGACCTGCTCCTCCCATGTTGTTAGTTGTGGGTGAGGAGGTGGGGGTCCACCGTCAGTCCGCTTAACCGCCTGGTGGTGTCTTGAGACCACGGAACGCACCTTCCCCCGTAGGTCCTTCCACCTCTTCCTGACGTCCTCCCGATTTCTTGGGTGCTGTCCCACTGCGTTGACCCTGTCCACTATTCTTCGCCATAGCTCCATCTTCCTTGCAATTGAGGTGTGCTGCACCTGTGCTTCGAATAGCTGTGGCTCTACCCGGACGATTTCCTCCACCATGACCCTGAGCTCCTCCTCCGAGAACCTGGGGTGTCTTTGCCGTGCCATGGGGTGGTGTAGGTGATGTGTGGGGTGGATTGTGTGGTGATAAGTGTGCTGATATGTAGTGGTGTGTTGTGTGAGGTGCGTGGAAGTTCAGTGGGTGATGGTGTTGTGTGCCTGTGGATGCTGTTGTTCTTGCTGCTGCTGTCTCTCTCTGGCCTTCTTTCGGAATTGTTTGTCGTGGGGGTTTGTGGGTGATGTGGGTGTGTGTTTTATATTGTAATGGGTGTGTGAGAGTTGTGTGTGTATGTGTATCAGGTGTGTGTATTTCTAATTGTCCAATGTGGTAGTGTTTTGTATGTGTGTGTATTTTGTGCGCTGCGGTGTGTACCGCCAATGGAATACTGCGGTTGAAAGACCGCTGCGTGGATTCATGTGTTGTGATAGTGTGCGCGTATTTCTGTTGGCGTGACGGTGGAGGTTTTGTTTTCGCCAGTTTATTACTGACCTTTGGTGTGGCGGACTTGTGTGGGTGTCTGAATTTTGGCGGATTCCGAAATGTGGGTCTTCACAGCGGTAAGCGGCTTTTACCGCCAATGTTGTAATGACCGCCTAAGTATGAAAAGGAGGAAAGAATCATGCTTAGGAGGTTTAAGCATAGGCATAGAGGTCTGCCTTACTGGGTTTTAGACACAGATGAAGAAGAAAGGAGTATAAAACAATATTTGCTCTCTTATATGATAAGGAGAAAAAGGAAGAGCCATCTGGAATTATATGAGACAACACTATCCAAGCTAATAAGCTAAAGGCATTATTACGTAAACACTGGAATGTTTTGAAAGCAGGAAACATTATTGGCAGAAACATATGTGGCACCCCCATGAGTGCCTACAGGCAGACAAACTCACTAAAAAACAAGTTAGTCAGAATTGGCACAAGAAACAATGAGGATAAGAATGTTAACAACACTGAAGTCCTTTTAAACAATTGGAAAGCATTCAAGCAAATTCAAAAGTAAAAATGTATGAATTTCGATAAAGTCAAAAAGCAAACATATTCATAAATGCTTAACACGTAACTCTTATTTTGCTGTGTATATTAGTATCTGCTCCTGAATCAAGAGGTACATTGGTAGCACCATTCATCCAGAGGAAAAAAAGAGTTCTGAAAGGAATTAGAGAATTAAAGGCATCTAACATAATAATTGGTGATAGCCAGTAGACAGAAACTTTCAGGATACACAAATGGGCAGTAGTGATGTTTTGAATTTTATTGCAATGGATAGGGAAGTACAATACAGAAGAGGAGTAGATAGAGTAGTTAGAGAATTACTGCTAAGGCATCAGGAGTTCTGATACATAGTACATCTGGGAACAAAAGTTCAGTTTGGTTTAAAAACAGAGAAGAAACTGAATATACACTTTCTGCAAGCACATTTAATCACCTGTTGCCTCATTAGTAGTTCTTGCTTTAAGGTTTGTAAGGTGTTTTAATGGGTGTTGTTTTGTATTTTTCATAAGCATGGACAATTGTATCAGGAATGAATAGCAGGAGCTTGGTGTTTTGTAAGATTTGTTTCTATTTATTATTTTACTGATAGGAAGAAATACATTTTGATGATTTATATGTGAGATTATTTATTGATGTTCTCTGTAATGCAGAGTTCATATTCTTCTTTGCCCACTGGGACTTAGGGCCTCATTATGAGTCTGGCGGTCCATGGACCGTCAGACTCACGGTGGCGGGCAGACCACCGCAGTAGTGGTGGTCCGGCAGCCATATTATGACCGTGGTGGAGACGCCATGGTGGAAATGCCACCACTGCCAGGCTGCCACCACCAGGCAGCCTGGCAGTCTCAGCATTTCAAATCTGACAGGACAGTACTGCAAACGGCGCTGCCCTGCAGATTATGAGTTCCATTCTGCCAGCCTTTTCTGGGAGGTTTACACCACCAGGGAAAGGCTGATGGAATTGGTTACTCGTGGCCCCCGTGGGGGCCCCTGCACTGCCCTTGGCATGGGCAGTGCAGGGACCCCCATGCACAGCCCCGTTGTGCATTTCACTGCCCAAACTATAGGCAGTGAAATGCGCGACGGGTGCAGCAGCACCCGGGCACCGCCACGTTGGCACTGGCTCCATTAGGAGCCGGCATCAATGTAAAGGCCCTGTTTCCCTCTGGGCCATCGGGTGGAAACACTGTTTCCGCACACCGGCTCCAGCAGGAAAATCATAAGAGTGCCGGCGGGGGCTTAAGCGCACTGGCGGTGAAGTGGCGGATATGAGTTCAGCAGACTCATAATGACCCCCTTAGTCTTAATAATGATCTATTAGCGATGCCAGATTGTAGAGGACTTGCTCCAATAGTCTTTATGAAATATGATTCAGTGTACACTTTGCAAAAGGTATGCAAATCCAAATGATTTGGGGTACTGACAATTTGCAAGTAAAAACGTATAGAAATTATACACCTAGCACATCTGGGTCCCAAAATTAAATCCAATATGGAAATAATATAAACTATAACTTACCTACTGTTGAAGGACTGGTACTGTAAGTCCTGTGATTTAATGACTCTTTATGTAGTGCTACTGATGGAATGCTAGTATACTTCTAGGCTACATAATTATGTATTTTGACTGTTGACATATTGCATGGTGTTCACAGTGTAGTTTAAGCTTTTCATATGATGCTCAACATATTAAAGCTATCATTATATATTTTAAGGTTTTTGGTGGTCAACTGTTAATTTTAAGAATGGTTAACTCTCTGGGACATTCTAAGGGCCAGAAGTATGAAACTGCGATTCAGTACTACATTATTGATTTGAGTTTGCGGCCTAACACTAACTGGATATTTGGAAAGCATGTTTATAGCCTGTTAGAAATGGGGTCTCTAGTTAGCAGTGGTTTGCACCCTGTCCAAGTAGGGACACACACTCTAGCCAAGGTAAAGGAGTCACACAGCTAAGATAACTCCTGCTCACCCCCTCAGTAGCTTGGCACGAGCAGTCAGACTTATCTCAGAGGCAATGTGTAAAGTATTTATACACACACACATAGTAACACAGTGAAAACAGCATAAATGTACTCCACACCAGTTTAGACAAATGGCCAATATTTATCTGACTGAAACAAGACTAAAACAACAAAAATCCAATGACACAAGCAAAGATACAAATCTTTAAAGATTAAATTTCAGTAAAGCACTTAGAAACACAATAGCTCCAACTAGGGCTAGGTCCCTAACAATCCGACTCCACTTGCAAGGGAGAGTGAGCTGGTCATGGAGTCACACGAACCCCAGTCACAGTACCTTTGAAAACAATGAGGAAGCAAAGACATTGCACAAGGTTGTGGAGGTGAGGCGTCGCTGGAGCCAGTGCAGCATCTGTTCCGTACTGCTACTGGGGAGGTAAGGTGTACAGTTGCAGGGGAGGTGATGTGGAGTTGGTGGTGAGGCATTGGTTCCTTACGATCTGGCAGGATCGATGAATCCAGCAGGTCAAGATGAGAGGTGTCTGAATCACAGCACTGGGCCACTGATGCTGTGGTGGAGTCAGGTGTCCCGGATGTCGGGGACACAGCATTCAGGACTCCAGTGGACCAATGGAAACCTAGTTGCATTTAAAGAAAACAATGCTTTGTTGAAGTGATTTCTTCGAAGTTATAACAGACATGATGGTCTGCTGACCTGAGATGAGATAAGGTATAGTCTAAGTGTTCTGATTCTAACTTCATGTCAGAGTAGGGCTATAGATAGAGTATATAGAACATCTGCTAGGTGTTACAAAGCACCAGCAACAGGTTTTTCATTTACTATTTTTATAGCACTTCTGAAAGAAAAACAGCAGATTTTGACTGGTGTTATTATGTTTCCTAAGTAGTTAAGGCACTGGTTGGTGCAAACACCTTTTACTAAGGTATTGTGACCGCAGATTTGTAAATGTGGTAATGTGTCATAAGAAATGTGTGCATACAGAAGCAAATAATTTGCAACAGTGGTACAGCAACATCACTACAACACAACACAATGTAACAATAACAAGCAACAAAAGAGCATACACCAGAACAGTGTAACAATAGCACAACAGCAAGTACAAAACGTTGAACAACCTATCAAATAATGCAACAAAACCACAATGCAATTGCAACGGAAAACACCACTCAACAGTAGAACAACACACCAGTACAACACGGCATAACATGACAACACACCTCAATAATACCTCAATACAAAACAAGACAACAACACAAATGTGCAGTTGTTTTGTGTTAGGTTGTCTGGGTTTTTTGTGTTGCTAATGTAATGCACAGTGTTTTGCTTTTGTTTTTGCTATGGTATTTTATTTCGGTTGTTGCTCACTGTTGAGTGGTTGTAATTGTGTACCTTTGCATTACTTTGATATGTTTTGTTAATATATTTGTTGAATTGCTGTGTCCTGATGCATCGTGGGTCTATAGTTTATATGTGTTCATATGTTAGGTTGGTGTTGTGCCATTGTGTTGTTTTTCTACTGGATTGTTGTGCTGTGTTCTTGTGTTGTCTTTGGCTCTATTGCTACTTTTGAAACGTTAAATATCTCTACTACATTTCCAGAAAAAGGGCAGCAAACTCCGTCAAATTCCCAACAACCATATAGCACTCAGGTGATGTGGGTGTTCTATAAATGTCAGTGTAAAAAAGTGAGAAAACAATTTACTTCTGTCTAAGTGGCAAATACAACTACTCCAGTCCTTCAACCTCTTTCGACACCACTCAGACCACACTTGTTCCAGACAGCATGCTTTAAAGCAGCAATTCCGGTGTTAAATTTAATATCTTCGGTCCACTATGAGTTTGCTAATAGTTATGCTTTTTTGCAGATTTTAAGAAGTTAGAAAAGCTATAATAGAATTTAAAGACAAATATGTCAAAGAACAGTCCTGTCAATGTAGTCTGCGGTGCCGCTTAAGTACAGGATTTTGGAAAAAAAAACCTTAAGGCTGAAAGTTGGCAGAAGTTGTTGTTTTAGACTTAGGAATAAAAATATGTAATTCAGTTTGGCAGTTTGCTTCAAGGTATTTCTGGGCCATGCAACCCTTGTCTGATCCCCTTAGAGTACCGACTTCAAGGCCAAACCCACGTCAAGCTCAGGTGAGAAAGACAGAAAAGCTAAATATATGTGGCTAGACGTAGTTAAAGAAGTTATATGATGCTCCACTTGTGTTTTTCTAGCACTGGTTATGACAAGCGATGTAGAGCAACCTATGCCTCAGCAATATTTTATGGAACTAGTTTCAGTGATTCATTGTCAGTTTCTACTTTTGTTTTGTACTGATGGAAATACAATACACGTTTTAGTTTCCCATAGGCGTTTCTTAACTTTTTGTTACTCCCACTGATCAGCACTCTTAATTCTCTCATATGGCATCACCTCAGTGTTATGACCGGCAAGAATGACATCTCATGTGCACACTTATAGCAGATATCATTGAGAGGAAAGAGTAAGAAATACGCAAAAGTGGTTAGTTTGATAAATATACAACTTCAGAAAAGTAAAAAAATGCTCTGTCAAAAATAACTAGTCAATGTAGTTATATTTCAGACAAAATGAGTGTATACCTTAAATATCTTAAATATCTTAAAGTAAATTAAGAAACTAATATGTAGCATATGAGATGTGTTACTTAGGGCAACATTACACAATACAGGTCACATATTCACCAAAGTAGATTTACTATAAATTGTATCGAACGGATGAGGATTTTGGAGATGCAGGATGTGCGGCACTCAGGTCAATGTTTCACACCAAGGATCAGATATTAACATCTTGACTATATATTGAATAGGTATGTCCATGCTCCTTTCGAACATGTGAGTTTGGAGATACATTTTGTTCTCTAGTGATGCTTACAGGAGAATTATTTAAATGAACCCTGACAGGCTCGGGGTTCATTTTGTGAAAGCGAGGTGAATATCCAAGAGACGTCTAAAAACAAAAAAGGCTCACGCATGCAAAGTTGGTTAATCGCGCGGGACTCCGAAGTGCTCATCCATCAAACCCATTCATCCAGCCCATCAAATCTAATTTAGGCTTCTTCGCACCTGTTTTTTGCAATAGACAGAAAGCTGATTTGTTATCTAAATGCCATAAAACTCAAAAGATAAAAAGTTATCTAATCATCAATACATCACAGCCAAAACATTCACACGAACCTCCTCGTAAAAGTTTTTTTTTTTACATTTCTTTATTAACGTTTTCAGAAATAGTGCCGGCATTATTATAAACATCAGGCATGGCTAGAGGTCCCATATATCGTAAGAGTATTTACCAAATACGTCTATATTTTACCAATCTATATACCGAATTTATTTAGAAGAATGCATGCCATGTAGTCTGGAATTTCTAGCTTTATTAATATTTGCACATTATTAATCACATGTTATCAGTAAAATGTTTTTCCATGCATTCCATATCTTGCGCTGTTTATAAGGACACTTATACTGGAATCTCAATAATGTCACATTTATCCATACCCTGTCACCGCCTCGCAAGACCTGGGAGGATTGATTTTCGTCAATTCTCAATATCCCTTTTCGCCAGCATGAGCCCTGATCTCAAGATAGTCCTCTCCACTCTCGTAAAGACTTCATCATCCAATATATTTAAGAGCGCAATCTATGGGTTGGGAAGGAATGGCAATTTAAATAAACCATAACGTTGATGTAATTCTTCCAAAAGGGCTTTAGCGAAGGGCAGCCTCATACTGTACGGATATGGATAAAGTCACCCATCAGGGCTCTACATCTAAGGCAATCTGGCCATGGGCACCTCTGGAATTTCCACCGTCTTTAATGCGTTAGCTAAATCTTATACAAATATTTGAATGGTATCAAATGTAGCCTGTTCATAATCTGCGCTTCCGTGTGCCATAAGAGGAAAAACATCCATTCCTCATCTTCGATATGACCCACGTCTGTTTCACATTTTTCTCTTTGTCTAGCAAGAGTATCAGACAACTTAACAATCAGTGACTTCTATATACTAGACATTTCCCCTGATGTGGGAGAGACGAGACATAGTCAATATGGGCTCAAGGGGCTTAACTTGGGGATGGAATGGGTGCATGCAGGTATTCTCTAATTGCATGTCTAAGTTGAAGGTATCTGTAAAACGTGGTATGGAGTAACCCAAATTCCTCTTTTATGTCTGAAAATGGTTTCAACCTGCCTTTATTTGCCACATCAGCCAGTGTGGAGATTTCTGATTCCCCAAAACCTCGAAGGGTATTCACTTCTAGAAAGGCAGTGCCCAGCCCAATGGAGTCATATCTGTCAGGATATTGGATCAGCACGTTTTTGTTTGAGTCTTTCCATGTTGACCATTCTAGTGCAAGAAGGAGTCTCAGACAGGACACTCCCACTCTACAGAACATTTAGTCGGAATCTTTCTTCCATTGCCCAGAGTTCAGATGCATTGGCAGGCTCCTATACCATTCCAATTCTGGGACCTAGTTATTCACCACAAGCAGATGTACGAATCCCTGTAGTAAGAAACCGGATCATTCATTGCTAAACCTACGCCATACATTAATTTACAACAATTGACATGAGAGATTATAGGATGTCCATTTTTTCACAAAACGGACCACAACAGCAACATGAGGGTATGCATGCAATGGTGATATTTAGAGGGGGTGTAAATGATTACATTTGAAGTTTATATATGAGTTTGGGGAATAGGCATCTGCTTTTGAGTGCCTTTACATATGTATTCTATCATGGGGATGATTATTGGTTCAACAGTCATAGACGATTTATCATAACTGGCTTTAATTCACCGAGTAAACACTAAGGGCTTGATTCACAAAGTGAAGTATGCAGATCTAGTCACATGTAGATCTACTCCTACATAAGTGTGAAAATCCTCACTATTTTGCTATTCACCATTTTTGTGTGGAGATTTAGGGATCTATCCTAGATGTACACATATGTGAGAGGATGGAGACTACCACAACGGAATTATGAATGTGAAGGTAGTATAAGTAACTTTTTACCTGTTTGTGGACCTCTCTAACATGGGGCAGAGATCACCTTTTTGGAAAATATAGTGACATTTAGGTAATATAAACATATATACAATTAATCTAAACTAAAGTTTAAATTAACACAATTAAATGTATACATTTTGTAAACATTATTTTTTTACAGTACTCTAAAAATTAAAATTACCCATGACACTTACATTTGTATTTGGCCATAAGGCATGTTTTTAATGTACTTCATTATTTTTAGACTTTTAAATATTCATATATATTTTAACGTTATGGGAGTGTATTTCAGTTCCAAAAGTTGGCCATGTATAGTGCTTGAGGCACTCCAAAAATTGGACTGCAGCATATTTAAGTCTTTTTGTTATTGCTAGGGCTCTAGTAGAATTAGAAGAGTATTTTGTGAAAAGCAATTGTCTTAGCCTTTTGTTGATGTGTGATTTGTATTAGCATGTCACTCCCTGAACCATGACTTAGATTTTTCTAAACACCACTCATTTTGCCAGAAGTATTCTCCATTTTCCCAACACTCCCCCTTATCCCTAACAGATGTGTTTCTAAATCCTTTACTTATGTGAGCAGCGATCTCTGCCATCAGGGGTGAAGATTTCAGTACAAAAAAAGAAAGAAGTGGAGGTGGAAATCTCCAGCCATAGGTTGGTGAACTGTATTTTGTGGTATGTAAGGTAGTGCTACAGTAGCACTACTTTATGGACTCCAAATTGTCTTATGTGACTGGAACTCTAAGTAGCCCTGGGAAATTCAGAATGATACATTTCAACACAACAGGCGTTCATGTTTTTTTATTAAAAAGAAACACTCAAGGGGGACTGAAGTGACCTAGGCACTTTCCTCTCCACCATAATAGCTTTTCATAAGGAGACTGTTCTTCTTGTTATCTGCATACAGGCCTGCCTAAGTTGGGTCACTATATCGAGAGCCAGAATGAACCACGCCAGTGGCTAAAAAACATCTGTGGTTCAAAAGTGTCCTTGATCTTATGCCTAGATATGAATTTGTGCATGTCATTATGGTCACAACATGTTGTACATTGGAATAGATGCAAACCTCATGAATATGTAAAGAAATCCCTCATGGCATCAACACTTTGCAGTTTAGTATTACTGTGCCATCACAGTGAGCACAAATGCAGCCCTAATTTACACCAGCTTTTGCTTATCAACTCTGGCTGTCCCTTATTCCACTGAAGCTGTGAAAGGTCCTAAGAGCACATCTTCACCTCCAGTCTGGAGGAGACAAAGGCCCACTCTACAGTGGGCAACATGAACTATCCTTGTATGAGTATATCAAAATTTGTCTAGAATTCCACGAAATCAGAAATAATTCTTCCGACACAAGGGTCAGCCTTTAGGGATGACTCTTTCTGTGAAAGAAAAAGAAGTGCTTTCAAATTACATCAGTCTTCCTCCATGTCCAACACCCATAGTACCTTCCCATTCAGTCTCTTCTAGGAACCTACTTTGCTTGCTTGTTGTAGAGAAAGTGAGGCTATCAACATAAGTATGTCTCCATCCATGAACAGCCATGGACTGACTAGGAAGCTTTCATTTAAATCTAATATCCTCCTCAATCAATCAATCAGTCAATATTTGTAAAGTGCGGCTACTCACCCTTGAGGGTCTCAAGGCTTTGGGGGGAGGGGTCTCATCCAAAGAGCCACGCCTTTAGGTTCTTTCTGTTGATGGTGAGCGATGGGCTTTGTCTGAGATGCAAGGGGAGGTTGCTCCAGCTCTTTGCTGCAACGTAGGTGAAAGATCGTCCTCCAGCGGTGGTTTTGCAGATGCGAGGGACGGTGGCCAGGGCCATCTAGGAGGACCAGAGGGATCTGGCAGAGGTGTGAAAGGAGACGCGGTGGTTCAGGTAGGCTGGTCCCGCATTGTGTATGGCCTTGTACGTATGGGTGAGAAGCTTGAAGGTGACTCGCTTCTCGACTAGTAGCCAGTGGAGGGTCCTCCGGTATTGGGAGATGTGTTCTTGGCAAGGGAGGTCCAGAATGAGTCTGACGGCAGCATTCTGGATGATTTAAAGTTTTTTGATGTACCATGTTGAGGTAAAAGAGTTTATCTGGCGGTCATGGATAGGGAGTAGTCGAGGATGATTCCTAAGTTGTGGGCGTTCTCGGTCGGTGCGGGGGGGGCGGTGAGGGATGTGGGCCACCAGGAGTCATCCCAAGCTGAGGTGGTGTTTCCGAAAATGATGAGCTCCGTCTTGTCAGAGATGATGAGCTTCATCTTGTCTGAGTTGAGCTTCAGGCAGCTTTCTCTCATCCAGGTGGCAATGGCTTCCATTCCTGAGTGAAAGTTCCTTTTGGCTGTGTCCGGGTCTTTGATGAGGAAAAGGATGTGTCATCAGCATATGACACGATGTTCATACTGTGGCTTCTGATGATGACAGCAAGAGGGCCCATGTATATGTTAAACAGTGTGGGACTCAGTGAGGATCCTTGGGGGACTCTGCAGGTGACTCATGGGGGTCTGGAAGTGTAAGGTGGGGAGTCTGACCCTCTGCGTCCTCCTGGAGATGAAGGAGTGGATCCATTCCAGGGCTCTTCCGCGGATTCCCAAGTCGTGGAGTCTGGTGCGCAGTGTGCTGTGGGAGACCGTGTCGACTGCTGCTGAGAGGCCGAGGAGCATGAGTGCTGTGGTGTGGCCCCAGTCTAGGAGTAATCGGATGTCGTCAGTGGCTGCCAGGAGTGCTCTCTCAGTGCTGTGATTGCTGCGAAAGCCAGACTGGGAGCTGTCTAGGGAGTTGTTAGCCTTGATGAAATTCTGTAGTTGTGCATTGATTGCTTTCTCCAGTACTTTGGGAGGGTAGGGTAGCAGTGAGATGGGCCCGAAATTCTTTAGTTCTGATGGGTTGGCTGAAGGTTTCTTCAGGAGAGGGCGTATTTCGGCATGTTTCCAGTCCTCGGGGAAGGTGCCCATGCTGATGGAGCAGTTGATTGCGTTATGGAGCTCCAGGTGATGGATGCGCTGGCTCTGATGTATATGTGGTGCGGGCAGGGGTCCGAGCGGGCTCCGGAGTGGGTGCTGGTCATGATGTTGACTGTTCACTCTGTGGTGTGCGTGGACCAGCTGTGGATGGTGTGGGTAGGTTCTGGGGTGGTGGGTCGGTCACAGGTTCGGTGCCAGGATTTTCTGGGAAGAAGCTGTCATAGATGTCCTCAATCTTGTGGTGGAAAAAGGAGGCAAGTTTGTTGCAGAGGTCCTGTGATGGGGGAATGCTGGTGGCTTCATAGGGGGGATCTGTGAACTCACTGATGACTGAGAAGAGTTCCTTAGAGATGTGTGCGGAGGAGTTGATGCACTCCCAGAGTGCGTCCTTCCTTGCGTTCTTGATTTTTCATTGGTGGGTGGAGGTTGCGGCTCTCAATGAGGTGAGGTCTTCACTAGTTTGGCTGTGCCTCCATTTTTTCTCTAAATGTCTGCAGGTACGCTTTGATTCTTGGAGTTCGGTGGTTAACCAGCTGGCTTTCTTAGGCATGCATTTGGCCGATGCCAGCCAGAGAGGGGCTAGAGCGTCGGTGCATGCGGTGAGCCATGCGTTGAGATTGCGCGCTGATGTGTTGGAGGGGGATGGGGGTATTTGGTGAGCGATGAGGTGAGTTGCTCATTGGTGATTTCATTCCATTTCCTATGGAGGGTCCTGGAGGTGCAGGTGCGGGTGCGGCTGCTGGGTGCGGTGATTGGGAAGTGTATGCAACGGTGGTCGGTCCAGTCTGGGGTGGAGATGGTCTCGATGGTGATCTGTTTGCTTGAAGTGAAGCTTGGGTCCAGTGTGTGTCCAGTGATGTGTGTAGATGTGGAGAAAAGCTGTCTGAGGCCAAGGGTGGAGAGGTAGGCGAGTAGAGCGGTGGTGTTGAAGTCGGTGCACTCCTAGAGATGTAGATTCAGGTCGCCGAGGAGGAGGTAGTCGACCAACGTCAGGGCCTGTGGGTTTAGCGATGTCTACGACGTTGCCTATGAAAGCAGGCTGGGGGCCGGGTGACCTGTACATCAGGGTGCCACGGATGGAGGAGTTGTGGTTGGAGTGGACCAGGAAGTGAAGGTGCTCCATGCTGGTGCAGTGTTCTTCTGGGATGGCCATGACACGTAGTGAGGACTTATGAACAAGTACTCTGCCCGGGTGGGAGGGCCAGACCCTCCTTAGGATGTTGTAACAGTCGGGAATGTTGATGGCGATGTCTGGACCCGAGGTGGGGTTTGTCCAGGTCTCAGTAAGTAAGGCGATGTCCGGTCTGGTAGTGTTGATCAGGTTCCAGAGTTCGGTGGCATGTTTGTGGAGGGAGCGGATGTTCAGGAGTAGGCAGTTGATGGGGTTGTGGAGGTTGTTGGTTTTTTTGTGTGTGGAGAGTATCTTCGGTTTGTTGAGACTGGCGCTGAAGTTGCAGTTCCTGCATGTGAAAGGTCAGTGGGTGTCCTTGGGGGAGATGGTGCAGCAGTTGTTGAGAAGGCCAGGGTTGAGGCGGAGGAGGGTCTCCGAGTTGTAACGGAGGCAGTCCAGGGGTTGGTTTAACAGAGATGCAGGGATCCTGGTTCTGGGTGCGGTCTAGGTGCGGACAGACGCAGACGGGCTTGCCTTTGGGGTGCCTTCAGCGCATCCACTGTATGCAGCCACCATTAAGAAGGGGCTGGTGGGACCAGTCAGCTGGGATGGGGGAGGGTGGGAAAGGTGATTTGTGGGGGCGGAGGAGAGGAAAGAGGAGAGAAAGAAAAAAGGATAGAGCAAAACGAGGGATGATAGAAAAAAAGGCAGAAAGCAACAGTTCTGTTTTACATGTTGTGGGCCAATCGTATGTAGAGGACCTGTGAGAACGAGACGCCACCAAATTGTAGATAAAAGCCTGGAATATTTGTTGAGAAGAGACAGTGTCAGCACCACAGGCACAAAGGGCCAAGGAGCGGATACCGATTGCGAAAAAATAGAATAAACTAAATAATTCAGAAATAGTACTTCACACTTGCACAGGTCAATGCCGGAAAATTTAATTCTTCAAACAGAGGAAACAGGGTGATCCCTGGGCCCCTAAACACATAGAAAATGCAATACCTGTACTAACATATACATTCACCAATGTAGCAAAGAACATCTGTAGCCATCAGCTCATTGCCAAAACGTGAGAATGAGACATCACCAAACTGTAGATAAAGGCTTGGGATAGTTATTGATGTAGCAATACAGGTTCAAAGGGCCCTGGACATTGCCACCACTGTGTCCTAGTTAAATCATCACACCATAACATTCCAAAGCAGAACATTAAATAACCCAAAGGTATAACATATGAAGGTTACATCATATAACAATAGAAAGTAAAGAAAACTAATACATAACAGCAGATGCCCAGACCCTATGACAGACAAATGAGGACCCCTCATCTTAAACAATCTAGGGTGAATACCACTACTTTCCTTTTACCCAGTGATTCCTCAATTTCTTCTCCTGGAACCTTGACAAGATGTAAATTAAATTTAGGTAATAAAACAGTGACTTTCAGCTGTGTGGCTACGTCCATAAAAATACGCAAAGTGATAATCCTGTCAATTCTATTAAAATTAGCAAATCCACACAGATGAGGTACAAGTAAATATTTTTATTCAAGAAAGAAAGAAGGCTTAACCCCTTCGCTACAAAGCCCCACCTACTCTAAGCCTTTTTTTTGCTATTTGTGGTAATTTGCACTTCGGCCCCCATACCTTTTTGTCCATATAAGCTATCCACGCCAAATTTGCGTCCTTGTTTTCCAATATCCAGAGGATTCTAAATGTACCCAAGGTTTGTAGATTTCCCTGGAGGGGACCGAGAAATTAGCCAAAATACAGCTCAAATTTAGGGTTTTTGGGGGGAAAAATGGGGAAAAAGTGCTGCAGAAGAAAGAGTGTTTTTTTCTCTGCAAACGGCAGCAATGAAGGGTTTATTATGCTAAAATAACCAACCTTTGAGCTTTCAGGAACAGGCTGACTTGAATCAGAAAACCAATTTTTTCAGCACAGTTTTGGCATTTTATTGGGATATAGCCCATTTTTCCCATTTTTTGTGCTTTCAACCTCTTTCAAGTTTGTGGTAGAAACAGGAAGCTATACATTTCAGAAACGTAGACAACATTCTCAATTCAGTAAGGGGTTATTTGTGTATGTCCTTCACCGTTCTCGTATTGAAAGTAACACTTGAATTAAAAAAAGATTGAAATTGAGTTGAAAATAACTGTCATTTGCATCTACGTTTTCATCTGCAACCTTTTCGAAGTATGGCCGATTTCCCAAAGCAATATACCGTTATGTCCATGGGGCCCTTTTGATTGCGTTGATATATAGGGCTTGTAGGTTCAACAAGAACCCAAGCTACCCACAGCCAGTAACTAATCTGCACCTTTCAATGGTTTTTATTGTGTACTGAGTATACAGCAATTCACTTGGTGAAATATTAAGAATGAAAAATAGGTATCAAGGAAATCTAAGTGCTTCCGAAATGGTCATAAGATATATAGTTTAGGAGCAGTGGTTATGTGAACATCTCTGAATTTGTGGGTATCCATACTAGCATGTGAGTTAGGGGGCATTTCTCAAAATGACCTTTTTTCTTACAGACTGTCTCACATTTGGAAATTGCAAATGCAGACAAAGACAATTGGTAATGACCCTTGTGTTGCTATTTTTGTTCCCCCAGGTCTCCTGATAAAAATGGCACCTCACTTGTGTCAGTAGGCCTAGTGGCCACGACAGGAAAT
This sequence comes from Pleurodeles waltl, assembly GCF_031143425.1. NCBI lineage: Eukaryota > Metazoa > Chordata > Amphibia > Caudata > Salamandridae > Pleurodeles > Pleurodeles waltl. Next base: position 696,314,189 of record NC_090442.1, on the reverse strand, counting down.
GACTCAAAACGCAACGTGGAGACATTACATTTTTCCACCGAAAACGGATTTGTTTTTCTCAATGTGCTTAGCTGTGGATTTTGGGCCCTAGCTCTCTCAGCATCTAAGGATATCTAGCAAACCTGTACACATTTGAAAACTAGACACCTGGGGGAATCCAGTATGGAGTGACTTGTGTGCCTCTTACCACATTTATGATACCCAGAATCACATGCAAACCTCAAAATATGTCTAAAAAACACATTTTCCTCATATTTCTGTGACAGAAAGTTCTGGAATCTGAGGGGAGCCACATATCTTCCTTCAACTCAGCATTCTTCCAAGCCTCCCAATAAAAATAGTACCTAACTTGTGTGGGTGCGCCTAGTACCTGCAACAAGAAACGGCCCAAAAACCAAAATGGAAACATCACATATTTCACAGAAAACGGACCCTTTTTTGCAACGTTACTAGCTGTGGATTTTGGGCCCTAGCTCATCCGGCACCTAGGGAAACATAAAAACTTGTACATTTTTTAAATCTAGACACCTATGAAAATGTTGGATGGGGTAACATGTGGCTCTCACCACACTGTTTTACCCAGAATCCCATGCAAACCTCAAAATGTGTTTAAAAAACAATTTAATTTTTTCTCACATTTGTGTGAAGGAAAGTTCTGGAATCTGAGGGGAGCCGCAAACTTCCTTCCATCTACCATTTCTCAAAGTCTCCCAAAAAAAATGGCACCTCACTTGTGTGGGTAAGCTTAGTGCCTGTGACAGGAAATGACCTAAAACGCAACCTAGACACATCACATTTTTCCACCAAAAACTAACCCTTTACTTACAATATGCCTAGCTGTGGATTTTGAGCTCTAGCTCAGCCGGGACCTAGAAAAACCTAGCAAACCTGTACATTTGATAAAACTAGATACTTAGTGGAAACCAGGATGGAGTGACTTGTGTGGCTCTCACTACCTTTTGTTTACCCAGAATCCCACGCAAACCTCAAATTTGTCTAAAAAAACACATTTTCCTCAAATTTATCTCTGCGATGGAGAATTCTGGAATCTGAGGGGAGCTACAAACTTCCTTCCATCCAGCATTCCTCTAAGTCTCCTGATAAAAATGGTACCTCACTTATTGGGGTAGGCCTAGCGCCTGCAACAGGAAACGGCCCAAAGTGGACACATCACATTTTTCCACCAAAAACTGATATTTTTTTTCCAATGTGCCTAGCTCAGCCGGCACCTAGGGAAACCTAGCAAACATGTACATTTTTTTTAAATTAGACACCGAGGGGAATTCAGGATGGGGTGACGTATGTGGCTCGTCCCACATTTCGTTACCCAGAATCCCTTGCAACCCTCAAAATTTGTTTAAAAAACACATTTTCCTCACATTTTTGTGATGGAAAGCTCTGGAATCTGAGGGAAGCCACAAATGTCCTACCACCCACTATTCCCCTCGGCCTCCCAATAAAATTGACACTTCACTTGTGTGGATGGGCCAAGTGCCTGTGACAGGGAAGGGCCAAAAACGTGTCGAGATTGAGGGGAAACCAAAGCGGATCTGAAAGGGCCGATTTTTAAAATATTTAATACATTTTTAGGCTGACTCTGCTTTGGGCACGCACACAAGTGAGGTATAATGTTTATCAGGAGACCGAGGGGAATGCTGGGTGGTGGGAAATTTGTGGTTTATTTCTGTTTCTGGAAGAAAATTGCACAGAAATGCAAGGAAAATGTGTGATTTTAGTCACATTTTGAGGTTTGAAAGACATTGTGGGTAAGAAAACTTGTTGGGATACAGGAGAGGCACACCACCCTGTACTCCCCTGGGGGTCTAGTTTACAAACATGTCTAGAGCTGGTAAATTTTCCCTTGAGGCAATATGCAGCTTGGTAGAGAAAGCCAGAAAAGACAAATATGACTGCACAACCATCTATTCATCAAGTCCACCCACATACGGGTTGGATTTGGCATGAGGATGAGTGATGGTTCAATATGTAAAATGTTATTAACAAGGGATTATACAAAAATAAAATACACTGTTAATAATTGAATGGTTAAAAAAATTAACCCATGACTCACAGCTCGTGAGCTGTAAAGCCACAACAAGGCACCAACCTCTTTACAGGCCATTTATACACTTATAATACGTGACAAACACAAGAACATTCACACTGCCACCTGTGGGTCCGGTACATTACAACATTCAAATCAACATCCAGTTAAGGGCCCATCACTTTTATACACCCACATGCCTGACACAGCAACCACACCGGCTGATGGAGTGTGTGGACTGGCGTTTGGCTAGTAGTGTGTATAGTGACCAGCAGCAAGTCACTACTCACACACTGTCAGCCAAATGCAAGCTCACAAACACCACCAGCCGAGCACCAGATCACACACACCACCAGTCAAGTGACAGTCCATGCACACAGCCAGCCAAGCACCAGTCCATGCACGATGCCAGCTAAGTGACAGTCCACACACACTACCAGCCAAGCACCAGCTCATGCATGCCACTAGCCAAGTGCCAATCCACACACCAACAACAGCCAAGTACCAGTCCACACACACTGCCAGCCAAGCACCAGTCCATGGATTCTAGCATCAATTTTTTTTTTTAACAAAAATAAAACACAAACCAATTGTAAGTAAATAAAAAACTACAAACACAATAGCTCTACCTAAATACATTACATTAATGCCAACAGAGTAACTGAACAAAAAATATAAAATGATACAGACCAGGCAGTTCACTTTTATGCTCACTGTTGCTCCCAAAAGCTCTTTTGCATGTGGTACCATCTAAAACATGAGGGCACACACAGCCAAAGTTTAGAAGGACAGTCAGGTCAAAACATAAAACTCTTCTTCCGCACACCTCTTCGCATACAGACTCTACATCTCCTACTGGGAAAATCTTTTTTTAAGTTTTGGAGGAATATGACCTGAAAAGAGGGGATTTTTAATCGAGCCACATTCTCCACCATTCCAACTCTAGGAACACTTGTCTGTTTTACTACAACAAGGCTGCCTATCACAGACTGCTGAAATTTAACAAATGGCGTCTTTGACTCTAAAGAACAATCTTTAAGTACAACAAAAGCATTGAAGGTTGCTAGATTAAACAAACGGATAGCCAAACTCATATGCCAAATGTAAGCCTTACCAACAGCAGTGTAAGATTCCAGCCTCTGATTTACTCTATCCACATCACCAATTTGCTTAGTATAGTCTAAAATGCACACAAGTTTGCACACTTCAGCATCTTGACCCCATACAGTCACAGGTGAAGTTCTTTTGTCATGGATGGTAGTCAGCATGAAGACATCTCTCTTGTCTACCATTTTCACAGCTAGAAGTTCATCACTATGCATGGCGCTGCAAAGTCCCCTCTCAAGTTCTTTTACAAATAAGTTATTTTGGGTAACCTTTACGGTTAGAGCAGATTGTGCCAGAAACAACTGTTTCCATTTTGACCAATTCCCTGAGCAATTGCACACCACCGTAGAAGTTATCTACGTATAAATGGTGAGCTTTGTTAAAAAGTCCTCTACCAAGTGCCCACACAATATTCACACTAACTCCAAAAGTAGACAAACAACTAGGGGGTTCAATACTGGAATCCCTACCAGTGTACACCCAGACATTATAGACATGTCCAGCCCTACTCTCAGACAGCATATACATCCTAATTCTACAATGTGCCCTCTTGCTTGGAATGTACTGCCTAAAATTGAAACGGTCCTTGAACAGGACCAAATACTCGTTCACAGCTAATTCTTTCCCTAGAACTTAGATCTCTAAAAAACAATTTACAAAGTGATCAAGGACAGTTCGAAACTTAAACATAAGGTCACAATCTGGGTGATCTTGTGGCAACGCTAAAACATTATCAACAAAATGCAGCATCCGAAGAAGAAACAAATACTGTCCATGACTCATGGTTGTAGGAAGTATAGCCATTGCCCTCAAGAGAGTAGTAGACCAATATGTAGACAGTGACTGCTTACTTATCAAGCCCATCAAAAAAGTTAAACTCAAGAACTTCTTCAACTCATCCAGATATGTGGGAGTCCACTGGCTAGCTCTAGAGTGAGGCTTAAGTCTGGCGTTGTTGTCCCTCAAATACTGTTCAGCATACAAACTAGTCTTCTCAACAATCTCATCCCAAACTACATCATCCATAAATAACTGAAAGAAATGTACAGGCAAAAATGTTTCAATATTCACTCTACACCCTGAAACACCAGTAAAGGCAGGCAAACACCAGCTGCACCATGTTTGGGGCAACCCACAGTTCAGCTCGCCTAATGGGAAGCTTTGCAGCCCCGGCTGCAATCCAGATGCCTGTTGCTGCACTATTGGCACATTAGTGTCCTCCCCTAAAAGAGGCACTTCCTCCACACTGAGAGTGGCTTCCTCAGCAGATGATTCCTCTCTGATAGAAAGTTCACTGCCAGAATCTTACACTCCCTCCTCTGCGTCAGATGCAAAGTAAGTCTCATAATCATGTCCAGAGGAAGATTTGAAAAACATACTAACAACTCACTGAGAGGTAATCCTGCAGCTAGCCATAATCCTTACTAATAAAAGTAACTAGACAAACAAATCAACAACCACCGCAGTGTAAAAAGGTAATACAGAAAGTGTGGCTCTATCAAACAAAAAGTAAAACTACTGGCATATATCAGTTGCAAGGTGAAGCACACAGATACTGTAAAACAATACCACTCACTTGCCAGAGAAACCTAGACTCACCAGCACCTACTCTGCGCAGACCCAGCAAGCACCAACAATATCCCACTAGAAAGGAAAAACAAAAGAAAATTACACAAAGGACAACGCAATACATACTGTATACAAATCCAAAGATAATCCACACACAAGCGTACAGAAGCTAAATATTCTGCTATTATTACAGCATTTACAAAAAAACGCATTCCTGCAGGGCAATGATACTCGTTTGGAGTAGACAGTACAACAAACGTTTTGTTACCAAATATATGCATCTGGAGATCAACCAGTGCTGAAACCTCAAGCAGGAATCACAGTAAAGGAAAACAAAAGCTTTGCACTAGAAAAAAGAAGAAATAAAACATTACGATCATAAATGATGACAATAAATATAACAGCTAATAACATAAAACACTATGAAGTCTGCCCATCTCCATTCAAATGCATACCACACACATCATCAGCCAAATGCCAGTCCAAGCTCACCACCAGCCAATTGCCATTTTACGCTCACAGCCAGCCATTCGCCAGGCCATGCACATGGCCAGCCAAGTGCCTGTTCACGTACATTGCCAGCTAAGCACCATTCCATGCACACTGCCAGCCAAGTGCCAGTCCATGCACACCACCAGCCAAGCGCCAGTCCATGGACACCACCAGCCAAGCACTAGCCCACATACGCAGACTATCAGTTGAACTCCAGCTCACACACAAATTGTCCCAGGTGTCTAGTGATTTTCTGCCCCCCAGGGGGCGGATGGGCCTAAACAAATGGGCAAGGTGCCCCAAGAGGTCAAAATATATGCCCCAAAAAAGGGGAGCAACTCCTGTCAAAGGGGATGCTCCCCGACATTTGAATAAATAAAATCCCTGGTGACTAGTGGCTTTTTGCTCCCTATGGGTGCAGATGGGCATAAAATATGGTTGATCTGCCCTCGGGGTAAGGGCAGAAAATGGCCAAAACATTGCCCCAATAAAGAGGAACAACCTTTGTCCAAGGGGCCACTGCCCAGCATACAAAAATAGAATCCCTGGTGTCAAGTGGGCTTCCGCGCCCCTACTCCAGATGGCAGATCAGCATAGAACCGGCTGATCTGCCCTCTTGGGGGGGGGTGGAATTCAATTAAAAAATGGCCCACAAGGGGAGCGCCCAATCATGCAGATTTTAAATCGCTGGTTTCTAGTGGGTTTCAACCCCCCTTCCTGGCAGCTAATCGGCCTAAAAAATGGCTGAATTAGCCCCTCTTTCTGGATGAGCTGGAAGCAAATGGCTTCCAGCATGTTACCGGCTGAATGTGATGATGTAGGTGCACTGATGTCATCAAAGCGTCAAAAGGGGGGAGTTGGGGTGGCAGCGGAAGTGCTTCTCCTGCCATCCCCTGTTGGGGGATGAACATGGGCTGCCCACGGGGGGAATGCTGTCCTCAGCACATGCCCACCGGTGCTCATGATGGAACTGTTCCATCATGGGCACTGAAAGGGTTAATTAAAATAATTATGTTACTACAAATAACCCCTCAAGGAGCAGAGGTGACTGAACTTTAGCCCATCTCCTACTGATGCTCTAACTGTCACTACAGAAATTTTTCTTAGGCCTTATTTTACAATGGAAAATGTTGGCAAGGCATATTCTGTGGACACTGTACCATTACGATATCATATCAGTTTACTGCATCTCATATTCTTGAAGGAGTTCAGCCACAAAGAGGAAGAAAATTTTCTATTTTTTAATATAACTTTTTCAAGGTCTATTTTCATTATCATTTTTGTTAGACAGACAGCTTAAGAAGGGTTTACAATCACACTCTATCTACATGTAAGGTGGAATGAGGGAAGAGGAAAATAAAAGGTTTTAACCTGGAGGTTGGGTTTTTGCTTTCTTTTTTAGGGTTAACCAGCATTGTGATGTTCCCACAATACCTACTTTACATTTTCATTTTTCTAAATCAATTGCAACTGTATTTGCATCTTGCTGGAGTGGAGAACTGTTAACCTATCATTAAATAGTTTGGCATGACAACTATTCACAGGCTGCAAGATAGAGAGAAAGATGAAGGGTGAATGTAGAGGGGAAAGTGATCAGAGAAAGAAATGAGGGAGAGGAGATTGAGAGAATGCATGTATGGAAAGCGAGCGATGGAGCATTGAGGGGACAAAGGGAGCAGAGCTGGTTTGAGAATTAGTACCAGGGCTTCCTTTCATTCCCCAGTTCAGCCCTGGTAGTGTGTCAGCCCATAACAAACACTCAAAACCAACAGTGATGCACACCAGAGTCTTACCAAAATGTGAGAGGGAGCAAATATCAATAAACAGTCTTCCACAGAGGGCAGCATTAGTGGCTGTGGCTCCACATGCACTGACCAATACTACAGAGTGCCCACAAATGGCAATCCAGAGGCACATTAGAGTGGGCAAGAAGATTTCAGGACAAATTGATCATTGTTGCAAGTGAAGGCACACAACAGCTAAAGCTGTTATACTATTAGGATGAAGTCTAGAAAAATAGGGCACAAAGAGGAGAATCTGCATGTGATTTCTGTTTCCACCACTGCAAGATAATTTTGGTGTACAAAACATAATTAGATGCCAATAAAGCACCTAGCAGGCAAATGATGGCTATGTACAGAAATGGTTAAATATGGAGTGATAGAATAGAATGTGAAAAGCAGGTATATTGCCTTCCAGGCACACAAATTGAAGGAGTTTATATGTTTGGCATGGAAAAGCAATGTGAATGTTGGGGTGAGAATGGCCAAGGGAAGAAAAGCAGAAGAGTTTATGAGTGAAGGGTTGGTGTGAGAAATGTCCAGCAGAGCTGGTTTAGACAGTATGGCAAACAACTGCACCTAGCTTGGCAAAGTATTAAAAGAGTCATTTAGAAGAGTTACTACCATTTCATGTAGAAGTGTGCAACATAGTGCATTTCTTTCAGGGAGCGAAGGCTTATTGGCCAGCACTGAGGTGTAGGTGCATATGTGTGGACTAAGGTATAAGACTTCAAGAACGATGCAACTAAAATGAAGTCCATGCACGAGTGTCACTACAAAACTACATACATTTTAACACACCTCAGTTGTGTGCATTGATGGGCAATTTCATAACACATTCTCTACACGTATGTAGTTCCTATATCGTTACAGATGTTTAGGTTGTACAGACAACAGGACCCATTGGTTTGCAGACACACATTCCGCCAATGTGGATAATGCAGCACGGAAAGGTACATCCTACCTGCAGGAATAAAAATTGGGAATGCTAGTCCAAAAGCCCAAAACTATATAACACATCATGCCACTGTGTAGGTCATGCTCACAGTTTGGGACCAAAGAGTATGTCACAAAAAAGTGAGAGACAAAGTGCCACCTCTGTCATGTTCCACTCCATGGAGGATGTACAGTGACATTGTACCCTGTGTCACTGATCCAGAGATATCCTCAGACAGTAACACTTTCAACAGAATATGTGAGCTCCAGAGTGTGCATAAAGCAATAGCATCACAATAATCACATTTCTGCCAATCTCTGTAACCAATCTCAATAGTGTCTTAATGTGTGCATCAGAGTAGATGTGAGACATGGTCCAGGTGGCAATTGTGAGTAATGTGGTGGTCGCCATCGTGTCAACTCATGTAAAACATATACCATGCAGGCTTTTCTCATACTGAGACAGTTTCTGCAGGAGAAGGGAGGATGAAAGCTGTCCATGCTTGGGAGCAACAAGTCTCTCACAAAGGCATACATCCGCAGCATTCATCAAATGCCAATCCACAAAGTAACTTTTGGAAATCTATAGTCAGTAGTATTAGTAATCTTTATAACATGTTTTGAAAATTCTGTCAAGGGGTGTTGCTAGAAGAAGTAGTTCCAGATGCCAATTTACAATAGTTGGGGGGGAGTGATGGTTTGGGTATCCCCTATTAATGGGGAGGGGAGCGAAGTCTATCACTGTTTATAATTTTATTTTTTTACTTATTTGGCACACTTTGTCCTTTCATTTGAGGTCTAGTGGCACCGTTATAGGAATCATAATCTCCTATCTTTGGCTCTAAAATGGGAGGTGGGTGAACCCGATGGCTCTCCCTTGGGTCTTGCAAACTCTGACATTACTCCCCATGACCAAGTCAGTCGACTGAAATGGAGCAGGATTAGTCCAGATCAAGTCACTAATGCTGTGTTCAAGGTTTGTAGAGACAAGACCATTCTGTGTGTGGAAAATGTCACTTCTAGTGAAACCTTATTAAATGCCTTTCAGGGGTTTTGTCAACGAGTAGCTTGTACCTTAATGAAGCCGGCAGGCCAAGTTAAGGTGGGTGGGGAAAGGTGGTTTGATAGTAAGTGCTCGGAAGCGCACCAAAGGTTGATGTCTGGACTCAAACAAAGCCCCCAGGACAAGTATGAAATAGCTAGGAGAAGGAAAACCTATAAATCAACCCTAGCAGCTCGTACAAAAGAAATTCAGGAAGAAGACTGGACTGATTTTTTGTGTCCTGATGTTCTAAAAAGTAGTGCTATATTCTGGGAGATCATCAATAATCCTTTTTTGCATTAAATCCCCTATAGACTGTACCATATCTGAGAATACATAAGTTTCTCATTTCCAGGGCATTTATGGGAACCCTTTAGAGCACTCCCAAGTGTCAACTCAAGTGCTCCCAAATGGTAATCATGATGTGTTTTTTTTTAGAAGTAAGTGACCAATGCTATTACGGTAATGTCAAAGGATAAAGCGCCTGTCCCGGATGAAGTGCCAGCAGACATCTATAAGTCAAATCCATCCCTGTAGGCAAAGATTCATACCCATGTGTTTAACGCTGTCTGCAATGTGGGAGTGCCATCCTCCTGGTCCCAATCTGTTAAAATACCAGTTTTTAAGAAAGGGGCACACACAGATCGAAGATGCTACAGACACATATCCCATATCAACTTGGTGGTTGAATCCTGGCCAGATTGACTAGTTGGAGCAGCACAACATTATCTCCAACCTATAATTTGGGTTTATGTCTGGGAAAAGTACCATAGATCAATGCCTTAACCTCAGATGATGATAAAAAAATAAATAGTGGCCAAGAGACGCGCATTACACCTGAGCTTCATGGACTTATCGTTCACATTTGACAGAGTGAATAGATCCAAACTGTGGCCTCTGTTGATCAGTATGGGCTTGGACCGCAATATTGTATACTTTCTTTATCAGCTCCACCTAGACCTTTCTGCTAACGTTAGGTATAATTACACAGAGAGTCTCCCTTCTTCATTTAACATTTACAGTGGTGTGAGACAGGGATTCACATCAGCCCGCTTGTTTTTTATATTATATATCAATGACCTGGGCCCATTTTATGTTCTGTTTGCAAAGAAATTCCTGGGCCAGGGACCCAGCTTATACCGGCAGTTCTTTATGCAGAAAAAGCTGCCCTGTTGCCAGGACAGCAGTTGGCCTTCAACGTCCATTGAACTCGTTTGCAGAGTTCACAAACTCTCTGGACCCGAGTACCAATTTTGCAAAGTCTCATTCAATGGTTTTGGGCCAGAGAAATAGAACTCAGTGATAGCAAAAGGATGATGGCATTGAAATTACTAGGGTTCCAATATTTTCCTATATGGGAGTCCTGTTTGATGCCAGGAGGTCATTGGTTCCCTTAAGAAAGCAAAAAAGAAACTCTATGTCAAGAGCCACTGCGGCTGTTCTTGACTTTACCAAAAGATTGGGGGCTAAACCAGTGTATGCCCTGCTGACGCTATATATGACTAAATGTGTTTCTATTGCCTGTTATGAGTGTGAGCTATGGGGATATAAGGATCCCAGGGACTTACAAATAGAGAATAAACTCTTTTGGAATTTGCTCTGGGTCCCGCATTAAATAGCTTCTTACATTGTACACCAAAAATTAGAGGTGGTGTACATCTCTGACTAGGAGTTCGTTTCTACCCTTTTGCTTTGGATTAGGACCTGGATTAACCCCGTTTTGGCTTTTAATAAGACTGTCTTTCTTTATATCATGTTAAAAGCATTCCTTGGTTGTGCCACATTGAGATGTTGGCTCAGAAATTGGGTCCCCCGGATTTGTTTACCTTCCCTGACAAGCTCATCAAGAGTGACCTTTGCTGGGTGAAGAAACCATTTTTATCCAATATATCTGCAGAGTGGGAGGCACAGGAGCTTTCTAAACCCACTGTAAGGGCATACATCTTGTAAAAAACCTGTTCTTAGTCAGAAGCGTATTTACTTGAGACCTCATTACCTTACCACCACTTCATGTTAAATGGGTTCAGACTAGATTTGGTACCTTGGTTACTTGATGTCCCCCAGGGGAGACACCTGGGGAGAAGTTGTTTCCCTGCACCTGCCATAACTTTTCTATCCAGGACACTCTGCATTTTATGTTTTCTGTGATTACTACTGTTTATCATGACGGCGTTTCATTCATCCACTTTTAAAAGGGAAGGATTTTGTACAGGCTTAACCGGCCCTGATATATATTCAGAAGCTAATTAGTCCCTCGGGGTGCTTTTCTGTTGCAAGTTTTTTTGCCACTAAATATAGGAAAAGGTGTGGATGGTAGGATTATCTATGTTGTTTAGGCTTCAGGTGGAATACATTTTATATTGTATTTTTTGTGATTTTGCATCTTTTATTTGCCTGTCCATTTAAATTATTTTCAGTTGTTTGTTTCATGTTTTTAATGCTTTAACGTTCTTAATGCACATTTGTTCGACTTTTGTATGTGTACTTGTATTGTTTTAATTAACCGAATAAAGCAAACTGTTCGGACGCTCTTCGCAAGTGTCCTATGTAATTCAGATGTACGTATTAAATACCAAATATGAACAAATCTGCATATCCCAGACACATTTTGCCTGATATTTATTACGGAGGAAATACTCAGGAAATACAAGGACATGCAGATTTTGGTGCAGCAAGCACCAAAATCCATGCTATGTGCATTTTGAATGCAAACTTTTCAAAAGATGATAATTATCCTTGATGCTGGATTTTGTTGTGTGTGATTATTATCACTCAAGAAACTGGACCACTCCTAATGGGGGTCATGTATGTAAATATTAGTGTGGACAACAAGGAAGGACTGCAAAAATGGAGGTAACTCCCTCAAAATTGACATGGAAAGGGTAACAACAAGGAGCGACAAAGGGGTGGCCTCGGAAACTTACTGACACACCACAAAAATGTAAGTTATGCACAAAATTTACACTCATGTACGCGTCGACTGGACACGGTGAACATCAATTTAGTTTCCATCTTGCTTGCCTGAGGATAGAGTGACTCCTCCCAATAGCCTTGGTGCTGCCCTTGACCTAAAATACAAATGAAAAGTGTTAAGTATCTCCTTAAGAGCGCCCCAGTTAACAGGAAAAGGTCAGAAGAAGTCCGAAAAAAATCTCCTTAGCAATTTTGGTAGTTCTTTATTGTAAATGAAGAATTAATGCAGGTGTTAAGAAGAAAGGCACCAAAACAACCCTAAACGAGAGTTAAGAAAGAACCCTCCTGCAGAAAGCATCCAGACAGGAATCCAGCTACAAAATTAAAGTGAAAAATCTGAAACGAAAATAGCAATTAGGTGGATGGAAAAGGAGATGAAAAATTAGCTAAAGAAGTGTGTGGCAGCTCATCCATCTACTTTCGGTGTCCCCTTATATATGGTCTAAAAAGGAAATTACATAGTATGGAACAGCTTAGCTCCATTTTGGATTGGGAACCTCAGACAACAATTACTGCAGAAGCCACTTCCTTGGAAAGGGTTTTATATGTAAGTCTAACCATTTCTATATCTTCATATAAATGGCGTCTTGTGAGTACAAGAACACCCCAACATGTGCATCCTTCTTTCTCTGTGAATTTCTGTGACCTGAACACCACACCTTCAAGGCTGGCATTCCACTCAAGCTCTGAAACAACCCTGTATGTGGCTTGGACAGCACACACACCAAAATGATCTTAGTGGCAAAAGGACAGATGCCCTCCCACATGCTGAGTATAGAGGCCAAGAAATGTGCTGCCTCATATTGAGTGTGGATACTAGGAATACGTTGTTTTCTCATAACTACATGTACTCGCCTCTGATAAGGTCCTGGCAGAGATTCAACAAGAATGAAATCACACACAAACCAGTGCAGAGAGGGAAAAACAATACCAGGAAAACGAAAATAAATTGAAATGATAGGTAACCACTGCAAGATTCATAACACCCACATACACAAACGGTTAAAGAAACACAATTGGATGGAGTGTCACAGGAAACACATCACTTGTATCATAATCCACAAATGTTCAAAACACAACTGGTTCAATATGTACACAAAACAAATAATCCATATAAATTATAGCTACACACATACTGACAGTGTAAAATGTATACACATATAGCAAAATTGATGCTGAAAACGCACGTTAAACTTCATACCATTCCTGCTTCTCTAAGGTGGTGGATGTCATTGACAACCTTTGCATTACACCTCCACAGGTGCTCCTCTGGAAATCTACTTTTTTTCTTTTCCAGGTTGACAGCAATGTGCTGAATGTTCATGATTTCCTCCTTGATCCAATACTCAGTTAAACATACTGAGTGCAAACATAAATCTGACAGTTGAAACATTCCAAGCTATGTCATTCACTGGATGTGATACATATAGAGAGTTAACAAGTGTGTATATTCTTCCTATTGACTCCTCTATGCATCAAATTCTGCTATGCCACTCTCCCTCCTTTCTGGCACCTGTATGTGCTTTTTTACAGGTTCTCTGCAGCATAAGCAGAAGATTTCACCATCCCTGCAGATCCAAAATTGAAGATCAGTGAGGGCAAATTAGACCATTCCTGAGTGATCTAGAGGAAAGGCAAACATCCATCACCAACCTGACCTGCTGTTGCTTAATACAAGAAAGATTACATCCAAAAAGGCTGAGGAGGAGACCAAGGGACCACCCTCAACTTCATACAGAAGGAAGTTGATGTTGCTGGGCAAGAGACCTTTGACAGGTGTGCTCATCTGTATTAACAGGGGATATACTGCTCCACAGTAATGAATCACATGCATGATCTGGAACATACAGCTGCCAGTTCTATCCTGGAAAACATCCTTTACAGGCCTCCTCTCATTTGATCACTTTTCTTGCTTTCTCCCACTATGGCCCTCATTACAACTTCGGTGGACGGAAAAGCCCGTCCGCTGAAGTTTCGACAGTGAGGTTGCCGTCACAGTGTCTGCCTTCCTGCCAAGGCCATTATGAGTTTCCCGCTGTGTCAGCGGGAGGAAACAGTTTCTGCCCACTGGCCAAGTGGGAAATAGCCTACAGCATTGTCTACGGCTCCTAATAGAGCTGGCAGCAATGCTGTAGTGCGTAGGGCGCACCAGTACCCGTTGCAATGTTCACTGTCTGCAAAGCAGGCAGTGAACATCGCAATGGGGCTGGCCAAGCTGGCCCCTGCACTGCCCATACCAAGTGAATGTCAGGGCAGGTTGCGTCCTGGGGCCCCTTGCACCCTGTCTCCACCAGCCGTTTCATGCAGCGCTGTCCTGGTGGATTAGGACTGCCAGCACCACCTGGCCGACATTAACTTGTAATCTGGTGGTACTGCCGGTCCATCTGCGGTGCTACCACTGTGGTCGTAATATGGCAGTCCAACAGCAATGCCCGCTAGGGTCGTAATGAGGCCCTATATGTTCCTTTTCCATAATACATTCATCCTGTTTGTGATATACAACTGCTTGGTATGTTTCTCCACTCTTATAAGGCTGTGATGAGATTATGTAGTTCCACCATAGGGGTCAACTACAAAGGTGACAAGAAGGAGAACAGGGTAGTCCTTTAAGTTTGATTTGTATTGTTGCAAAGGGGCATGTCAACAAATGTCTGCACCTGGAGCTCCATAAACATAAAGTTTTTATAATGTTTGTTCAGAAACATTATGACAGTATCATGCTTCTGCAAGTGCCTGCTTTTCTGAACAAACTCTTACTTTTGTAAATGGGGCCCTAAAACTTTAGATGATTTATAGTAGCACCCACCACAGTACACTGTAGTGCCTCTAGAATAGCTCGGATTTGAATGACAGTTGGATGCGGGCTGTGCCCTTCTAGTACATGATAGTCTGACACTTTGTAGGCAAGCAGGATACACGTGGACTAAAATGCCGATAGCAGTCTATTACTGAGGGAGGGTAGAGATAACAGTGTATCTGTTCATGACTCTGCCCTGTCCTGTCCTAATGGACTTCCATCATGACTAATGGGCCAAGCACCTCCATCAATATGCTTCTTGATGCTATGCAGTTACTAAAGATGTCACTTTCTCCTTCTATCTATAAAACATACCAGAAGACATCAGCTCCCATGTCTTCTGCCAGCTTTTACAGCAGCACCTGTTGTCTGCTTACCACTCTGTCCTGTGCCTTCTGAGTAGTTTAGCATGGAGGATGAGTCACCTAGTTTTGCTGATGTGCTACTTGTCACTGTTCAGCCTGTGACACAAAACATCTCCTTCACATCCAATGCCAACTCTCACAATGGCTATTCTTGGTGGTATGAACAGATCCTTGTCATTTCACTAGACCCTGGCATTCATTCTACCTTCATGTAAGTTCTTCATGTAAGTTGCTGTGGGTGTGACTGGATCTACATACCAGTGAAATCCATAATCCTGAACAGAAGGCACAGTACATGACTATTAATGTGGTAGCAATAGCCAAAATAATTATGAGGATAGCCACTACACGCATGTAGGCAATTTTATATGCCTGTGTACATTTTACCAAACTGTTTACATGTGAAACTTCTCCTCTGCTTACCAGCATGTGCGAGAAAGTGTTGTTGTGTGATGTATAGACCAGTCCACGTCTGGGGCAAAATAATGAAAACTTACGGCCTGATTTAGATTAGAATTCAATGGATGGATTACTCCGTCAAAAACACAACGAATATCCAGTTCATTGTATTACAAGTGCCATATGATATGATGAACTGGCTCTCAGGCATGTTTGTAAGGGCGTAAACTCTAAATCAGGCCCTTAGTCATTTAGTCATATAAGTCTCCATGGGAGTAGCTGATCTGTAGGATTCTTGGAAAGATGATGTAACATGGCACATGGAATTTGAGTGCGGCTGTGGTGTGCCATAATGCCTTGTATTTAGATGGTTGTCAAATGCCAAATGTTCTTCCTATGTCTCTTTGAAGAAACCTTGTGGCATAAGATTGTCGTGCTTTACACAGCATTACCTTCATGGTCAAAAAGCACCATGTATTATTTTTGAGGCAGACATCGTTTATTGACTTTTGGACTACACGGATAGTGATATCCCTTGTTTGGTAATTATTTATGCTAAGCTCATAAAATCACTAAACAGTCATTTTTATGGAATATGTTTGCGCTACAAGAGGTACTAGATTGTGTTCCAATTATCACGTGACAAAAGCCGACTACCACTCACTCATCAAGGTAAGTGGAGGCAGATATCAAAGTAGCAAATATGTATTACGTAGTTATACTTACTTTGATGATATACTTTTAGCCATTATCCTAGAGCAATATTTTTGTAAGTAGGTGTAGATGTAGTGACATACACACCAGTGTGCTCCACTGTTTCTTTTGATTTAAGTTCAGTGCAAACCAGGTAGATTTTCGTATCCTTGAGGCAGTACTTGTGCATCATTTTAGTCCAATGTCAGTACTTAAAATGGGTATGGAATGTTATTATAGATACTTTCTTTATATAGTTTTGGCACCTATACACAGTCAGTAGATTTAGTGCAGTATACTGTTTCTTCACTGTGCTGGCTTGTTTGCATTTCCAGTTTTATTTTCATTAAATGCGTGGGCGTACTCATTTCTCAGTTGTTAATTGCTTTTTATGATATTTGTTTGGTTGGAAAAGTCATTAAACATGACTCAGATCTGGCAGTTCTTGCAGTCTCTGTGTGGCAATGCAATCGGTGTGTTTTGGCAGAAAAGTTATTTTGATGTCTTTCTTGACGGGCTTGCCCCCCTTGATAAGTAGGTATGTATGGTGGTCACGAAATGTTGTATTTGTGAGCCTTTCTGTGTAACTGCCGGACTTTCCAACTAGAGAACCTGTATTGCAATTACCACTGCAGTATTTGCTCCATGTATTGTTTACTTACAAACATCAGTTTCACTATTTTTTTTAGGTTTGGCCTTTGAGTTAGTTTTAGATGTCTCATCAGACTGTTCTTTTTCCAACAATCGAACAAATATCATACAAACATAGATAGACTGCTGGTCAGCAGACTGCATCCATTTATCGGCTAAACTGTCGTTCATGTTTAACATCCATCCAACATAGCATACAGCATGGGATAAACGGGTCAATCCACTTTAACCATGAGCTCCCTTCACTTTACGTGACTGGTGACTGCACAAAGAGTGTGCATGCTTTTTTTTTAAACATATTCTTGTAACTTAACTTTGAGAACTTGAACATGAATTCATATACATGTGTGTCTTTATGATTGCTTATATACTACGAGAATAATATTCCAAATGTGTGCCTGTCCAAACCAATAAAACACTGATATCTTTAGTTAGTGTAAAGTTAAGGTTGATAGTTTGATTTTTCAATTTATATCATGGCGGATGGCCAGCCATTCTGCCATGGGGACAGAGTAAATAACCCCATCCCCATGACGAAAGGGCTTTCAGACTAATTTATAAATGGCTGCCAAGAAGGCAGTCATTTATAAAAACATTTCTAGGATCCACTGTCATGATGGTTCCTTTCAATGCATTTCACTCTGCTACAGGATTGAATCAGCAGGATACAGCACAGTAGCACACAGTATACATTTGTTTTAACAAAAATAAAATCCTGAAATGGGATTTTCTTTTTGGAAAATAAAAGTGTAATATTCCCTTCAGCATGAGAGCGGGGGAGGGGGAAAGCATTTCAATGTTTGTACTGTTCCTTGCTGCCAGGTTTTTCAACAGTAATATTAAAAAATTACTACATGTCTAAAAATTGGGTAGATTGACATTTAGCCATTTCTCTGATGGCCCTTACTCCTCAGGGCCTTACGGGAAGTATGGCCACTGCAGAGATGGAGTAGTCCATCTGAGCATGAACTCGAGTACTTCAGAAGGTCTCACTTGTAAAGATGGAAAAACAGTTTTTTAGGAAAGGCTTATTTTCCCCTTTCAGGAAAAACTCAGTGTTACCACTTCCACACAAACATGCTCTAGTAATTGATTTTTATTTTTGTGCTGGTCTTTACCACTTCCACAAATACATGCTTCTCCTTGTCACTTGTAACTGCCTTGGGACATGGTCCATTTGGTGAACCATGGCAGCAGAGTTTCTGTCTCTGTTCAACTTAGGACAATGGAAGCACATGTGTACAATATTGCAGATGCCATTGCTTGCGTTCGCTTCCTGGTTTCCATCAAACGATCCTGGGGGTCTGCAGCAGACACTGGGAGTCATTACAACCCTGGCGGACGGTGTTAAAGGTGCGGTAATACCGCAAACAGGCCGGTGGACAAAAAAAGGGAATCATGACCCTGGCGGAAACCACAAACAAAGACAGCCACTTTAACACTCCGCCCGCCACAGCGGTACAGACAGGCAGCACGGCGGTCACCGCCAACAGACAGGCGGAAGACAATGTACCGCCCATAGTATCACAACCCGCCAATCCGCCACCTTTTCCGGGGCGGATTCACTGTGGATAAAAACACGGCGGAAACAGTTCCTGCAATGGGAAAATGCTCACCTTAACACATCCCACGAGGAAGGAGGACACCATGGAGCCGGAATTACAAATCCTACCTGCCCTTCTCTTCCTACTCATCTACGAAGACCAGCACCGGCGGCGGCGAAGACAACGGTGAGTACTGCACCTACGACATAGGGGAGGGGGGAGGCAAAAGTCAGGGGGACACACACGAAACACCCCCACCCCCACCCTCGCATATTACAACACACACACCAATGCATGTACAAACATCACAGTAACAACCCACAACCCCCCCGGAAGAATGCAAAGACAAAACGAAATCAGTTCAAACATTGTAATGTATCAAAATACATGTATCAAATATATACAGATATATATAAACTCATACAAAGGTATATACATTACGAGAAGCAGTGCAGATATGCACATCTCAATGTCCGTGCACCACTAGGCCAAAAATGCATGGGCGAGGCCCACACAAGATACCTGTCCACAAACGGAGAGAACACTGCCGGGGCATCAGAGAGAAAAACAACAGGCACCTCAGGGGTAAGGTAAGGGGGGCACCTCAGCCGGATTACAGCACCACGCCACATCCACAACGGGGCTCCATGCCAATTGATGTATCCTGGGGAATGCAAAGCCACAGTCTCACAAGTCTTTACAGTGGGTGGGTTGCCCACTGTTCAATCCTGGGGAGTGCAAAGCCACAGTCTCACAAGTCTTTACAGTGGGTGGGTTGCCCACTGTTCAATCCTGGGGAGTGCAAAGCCACAGTCTCACAAGTCTTTACAGTGGGTGGGTTGCCCACTGTTTGTTCCTGGGGAGTGCAAAGCCACAGTCTCACAAGTCTTTACAGTGGGTGGGCTGCCCACTGACCAATCCTGGGGAGTGCAAAGCCACAGTCTCACAAGTAGATAACAGCCTCCACTGGTTCTGGAGGGGGACTGGTGCCCAGAGTGCTTCATCCTGTGAAGGACAGAGGTATTGGATGGATCTCTCCACTGGTTCTGGAGGGGGAATGGTGCCCAGAGTGCTTCATCCTGTGAAGGACAGAGGTAGTGGATGGATCTCTCCACTGATTCTGGAGGGGGACTGGTGCCCAGAGTGCTTCATCCTGTGAAGGACAGAGGTAGTAGATGGATCTCTCCACTGGTTCTGGAGGGGGAATGGTGCCCAGACTGGATTAGTCTCCCCGTGACAGTTCCTGTTCCGTCACTGTCCCAGCTGCACATGGGATAACGATGCTTGATGTTGCAGTCTTTTCCTTCTTTAGCGGTGCTTGTCCTGTTCAGCGGTGCATGCCCTGTTCAGCGGTGCTTCGCCATGGCGGTCTCTGGACTGTTCAGCAGTGCTTTGCCATGGCGGTCTCTGGACTGTTCAGCGGTGCTTTGCCATGGCGGTCTCTGGACTGTTCAGCGGTGCTTTGCCATGGCGGTCTCTGGACTGTTCAGCGGTGCTTTGCCATGGCGGTCTATGGACTGTTCAGCGGTGCTTTGCCATGGCGGTGTCTGGACTGTTCAGCGGTGCTTTGCCATGGCGGTCTCTGGACTGTTCAGCGGTGCATGCCCTGTTCAGCGGTGTTTTGCCATGGCGGTCTCTGGACTGTTCAGCGGTGCTTTGCCATGGCGGTCTCTGGACTGTTCAGCGGTGCATGCCCTGTTCAGCGGTGCTTTGCCATGGCGGTCTCTGTACTGTTCAGTGGTGCTTTGCCATGGCGGTCTCTGGACTGTTCAGCGGTGCTTTGCCATGGCGGTCTCTGGACTGTTCAGCGGTGCTTTGCCATGGCGGTCTCTAGACTGGGCATTGGTGTGTGGCATGATGGTCCCTCATTGCCCAGAGGGGCTGTGGCTGCCGGGGTCCTCCTGGGCAATGCCAATGGCGGTGGTCTCCTGACCAGTGACGAGACTTGGCCCCTCTTGGGCAATGCCAATGGTGGTTGTCTCATGACCAGTGACGATACTTGTGCCCTCCTGGGCAATGACTCCGGCGGTGGTCTCCTGACCAGTGCCGATACTTGGGCCCTCCTGGGCAATGCCAATGGCGGTGGTCTCCTGACCAGTGACGATACTTGTGCCCTCCTGGGCAATGACTCTGGCGGTGGTCTCCTGACCAGTGACGATACTTGGGCCCTCCTGGGCAATGACTCCGGCAGTGGTCTCCTGACCAGTGACGATACTTGGGCCCTCCTGGGCAATGACTCTGGCGGTGGTCTCCTGACCAGTGACGACGGTGTTGGCGGTGGCATCCCGGCCGCCGGGAAGGATGCCACCCTTCTCCGCCGTGATGCTCACACCAGGCTGTTCAGACTTCTTCTGGCCCTTCCCCACCTTTGGAGGAGTCACAGCTGACCCTGCATTCCCCTGGGACCCCTGTGAGTTGTTTTGCCTCCAGGAGTCTTCACCCGGTCCCGTCGGCCACTTTCCAACTTCAGAGCCTTTACAGGGGGTGGACTGGCAGTGCCTTGGCTCCGTGTCACACTGCCTGCCCTGGTGGCCGGTGCACTCCACACACCTTGAACAGGCACCACTGGTACTGGAGGCTTTTTGGCTGAGGCGCTACGACGGGACTGATGAATTGGAGGGGTGGGGGCAAAAAGGTAAACTTTGCAGAGGGACAGTTTCCGACGAACACTGGGATGGGTAGCTGGAGGGGGTCTGGGAGTGGAGGAAGAGGAGGTGGTTGTAGGAGGTGTCACTTTAGGTGTTTTGGGTGCAGGTGCAGGTACTGGAGGCTGTCGTGAGGTGGATGGATGTTGGGTGTGTGGGTGCCCGCGTTTGCGTACTTTGGGAGGGGGCGTCACAGACACACTGGGAGAGGACACAGGGGACGTGTAAATGGGAGTGGAGGTGGTGGGTGCAGGTGAGCGGGGTGTGGTGCTGGCTGTTCTGGTGCGAGTCCTGGTGCCTGTAGATGTAGTGCATGCAGGTGAGAGTGTAGACAAGACTGGGAGGGAGGAGAGGGACACAGTGGAGGCAGTGGATGTTGCTGTGTCTGCATGTGGGTGATGCTTGTGTGTGTGTCTGTGGGTTGTGTGGTGCCTATGTTTGCCTGAGCTACTTTTGGGTGTTGAGGTGTATGCATGCTTGTCTGATGGTGTGCTTGGGACAGGCTGGGGTACAGGGGATTGGGTCTGGGTGGAGGAAGTTGGAAGGAGGGGGCTGGAGACAGGGACAATGGCTACCATCAGTGCTGAGGCCAGAGATTGCAGGGTTCGATGATGGGCAGCCTATACAGAATGAATGCCCCCCAGGAATGCATTAGTGTGTTGTAACTGCCTTTCTACACCCTGGATGGAATTCACAATGGTAGACTGCCCAACAGTGAGTGACCTGAGGAGGTCAATGGCCTCCTCACTGAGGGCAGCAGGTTTTACTGGGGCAGGGCCTGAGGTGCCTGGGGCGAAGCTGATGCCCACCCTCCTGGGTGAGCTGGCACGGGGCGAACGCTGAGGGGCTGCTGGGAGGGCGGTGCTGGTAGGGGAGGTGGCGGCTGTACCTGTAGAAGTGGGGGGCACAGATGGTGCCGCCACCACAAGGGAGCTCCCATCGGCAGACGAGTCCGTGTCGCTGGTTGGTGATCCGGTGACCGACGTGTAGCTCCCCTCGCCCTCCGTCCCACTGGTGCATTCTGAGTCCGTGGTGTGGCCCTCCATGGCCATGTGGGATGCAGCTCCCTCGTGCCCCGGTGCCACTGTACCTCCGCCTTATGATGCTGATGCTCATAAGAACAGGGAGAGCAGAAAAAGGGGGAGGGGACGACAGAAGAAAGACAGGTTGATTGCATGGCTTACCGCTACCGTTGGCGGACAATACAGACACAGCAGCCCCCTGCACTACGCCGTGCTCTTGGCCTCTACAGAAGCAAATCCTGCGATCTGGCCTACATGCCTATGGTGGACATCTGCACACATGGATGCCACAGGGGCATCTATACCTGTACTTGGCCACTACTGAGGTGGGGTGGAGTGCCACATGCCCTGCATTACGGAGGGGCCTAGCCTATGTATTTCAGCCTGGCCTAGGTACACCCACAGCCCTCCTCCCTCAGCCAGCCCCTCAACTGCGTGCCAAGTACCCAGAAAGAGGTTGTACTCACCCCCTTGTGTCTGCTGTGATGCATCCAACACAGGGTAGGCCACCGCCAGGATCCAGAACATCACGGGGGTCATGGTGCGACGGGCACCCCTCCCACGTTGGGAGGCCATCCCCAGCTGAGCCTCCGCTGTCTTCTTGCTACAGCGGCGAATGTCCTCCCATCTCTTCCGCAGTGGGTGCCCCGTCTCTGGTGGGCCCCCAGGGTCCAGACTTCCTTGGCGATGGCATGCCAAATGTCCTTCTTCTGGTGGGCGCTGACCTACATGACATGCACAAGGGAAAAAGAGAAGTCATTACCAACTGCACCGTCGATGTAAGTGTCCCCCCTCTCTACCCTTGCCATGTGGCACATGCATTCACATGCATTCATGTTCCCTGAACTCAGCCCCCTTCCCTCTTACAACCAGCCCTCTCCACCCAGGCCTAGCCCATACAAAGTTCTCCCTGTGTACTTACCTGTTGGTCTGGAGGACCGTAGAGTAGCGTGTACTGGGGGAGGACCCCGTCTACTAGTTTCTCCAACTCCTGAGCAGTGAAGGCAGGGGCCCTTTCCCCAGACGCAGCAGCGATCGTCGCTTCCAGACCGAGGTCACAGCAGCACTTGCAGTGTAGGTCCTCTCCTGTCGAAGGTCAGGTATCGAGTGATTGAACAGATAGAAAATGGCAGTCACGTCCGCGGCGGTGACGTCCGCGGTGGTGTGTATCATCACCGCCGGCACACCTGTTCATTGGCTCCTGGGACCCATAGGGTCCAATGTTAACCAATGCAGCATTGCGCCGTGGTCTACGACCGCCTACCGCGACGGTGTGCAACGCCAGTGCAGTTACCTCCCAATCCCATTGTCCCACTTTAGAGGTCAGGCAGCCGCCATTTCAGGGGCCCACATGGCTTCTTTTACTACTGCGTCACACATAGCTAGGCCTACAATCAACACACATACAGGAAGGGTTTTGTGTTTGGTGTCTTGTTCTGTGTATCTATGGGTACATACCTGGAACTTTGTTGACTCTGTGGTCGCTGTTGTCCTTCCTAGGCACCGTCAGCTGGGACAATTGAGAAGATGGCGGAATCCTCCGGTGTACCGACCGCTGGTGGACCTGTTTACAATGGAGGAGTGACATTTACTCGTTACCTACAGGTTTGACTGTGCCACTATCCAGGAACTATGTACCCAGTTGGAGCCAGACCTGATGTCACCAATCCGCCATCCCACAGGAATCCCCCCTGACGTGCAGGTGCTCTCAGTGCTCCATTTCCTTGCAAGTGGGTCTTTTCAGACGACAGTGGCCATGGCATCTGGGATGTCCCAGCCTATGTTTTCCAACGTGTTGTCCAGAGTGTTGGCTGCCCTGCTGAAACACGTAAGGAGATACATCATTTTCCCTGAGGTGGATGATTTGGCTACAGTGAAAGGTGACTTCTATGCCCTTGGACATATCCCCAACATCAAAGGTGCTATTGATGGGACCCGTGTAGCTCTGGTCCCCCCCCCACAGGAGTGAACAGGTGTACAGGAACCGGAAGAGTTTTCATTCCATGAATGTACAGATGGTATGTTTGGCAGACCAGTACATCTCCAAGGTAAATGCTATGTTCCCTGGCTCAGTGCATGACACCTACATCCTGTGGAATAGAAACGTCCCTTATATGATGGGTCAACTCCAGAGGCACCATGTGTGGCTATTAGGGGACTCTGGTTACCCCAACCTTTCCTGGCTATTGACTCCAGTGAGGAATCCCAGGACCAGGGCAGAGGACCGCTACAATGAGGCCTATGGGCGGACTAGGAGGGTGATCGAACACACCTTCGGCCTCCTGAAGGCCAGGTTCAGGTGCCTCCATATGACAGGTGGATCCTTATTCTACTCACCAAGGAAGGTGTGCCAGATCATCATCCCCTGCTCGATGCTTCACAATCTTGCTTTGCGATGCCAGGTGCCTTTTCTGCAGGAGGATGGTCCAGATGGCGGTGTTGTGGCAGCTTTGGAGCCTGTGGACAGTGATGAGGAGGAAGCTGAGGAAGAAGACAACGACAACAGGGAGTCAGTCATACAGCAATATTTCCAGTGACACACAGGTGAGAACATTTTCATTTTTACCATTACATTCACTGTCACACCTCTTCCTCTATCCTGTGTGTAATTTCATAGCATTATTTGGTAACTGAGTTGTACCTTTCCATTACGGTTTCACAGGTGTGGTTACCAACATGTGTTATCTGCTTGCATCCTTCAAGGACTTTTGATGTGTGACATAGGTATGTTGGCTTTACAACTATAAACGCATTTTGACACTGTCATTGATAATACATTTTACAAAACCACAGACTGACTCCAGATTGTTTTGTGGTTCAAGGGTGTTTATTTAAGTGCTCAAAAATGGAGGGGGGTTGTAATATGGTGATGGGGGATGGTGGGGGAATGTCCATGGTAGAGTCCAGTCCATTGGTCACACAGGTGCACTGGCCCTATGGGCTTTGAAAGTGGAGCTGGGGCAGTCAAAGTATGGACAGGGTAACAAAGTGGGACAGTGGGAGGACAATCAGGGTGGTCTCATTTCCTGGCAGGGGTCATGCCATCTTGCTCTGTCCTGTTCCTGGATCTCAGGGACCGCTTGCGTGGTGGTTGTCCATCTGCAGGGGGTGGGGTGCTGGTGTGGTGGTCCTGTGGCGGGGCGTCCTGTCCACTAGCGCCAACGGAGGTGGTGGGCAGTTCATCGTCCATGCTAGTGTCAGGGGCCCCTTGTAGTGCCACAGTGTCCCTCCTGGTGTTCACGAGTTCCTTCAGCACCCCTACGATGGTGCCCAGGGTGGAGCTGATGGTTCTGAGTTCCTCCCTGAAGCCCATATACTGTTCCTCCTGCAGGCGCTGGATCTCCTGAACTTGGCCAGTACCGTTGCCATTGTCTCCTGGGAGTGGTGGTAGGCTCCCATGATGGAGGAGAGGGCCTCGTGGAGAGTGAGTTCCCTTGGCCTGTCCGCCCCCTGTCGCACAGCAGCCCTCCCAGTTCCCCTGTGTTCCTGTGCCTCCGTCCCCTGGACAGTGTGCCCACTACCACTGCCCCCAGGTCCCTGTTCTTGTTGGGGTGGTGGGTTATCCTGGGTTCCCTGTAGTGGTGGACACACTGCTGATTGACATGTCCTGGGTACGGAGGTGTGGGCCCACTGGGTGGGTGCTGTGCTGGTGTTACCAGAGGGTGGAAGGTCAGTGTTGGGCTGTGCCTGTGCAAGGGGAACCGACTGTCCCGAGACCCACGATGGTCCGGGCTAGTCATCAGGATCCAGTAGGGCAGAGCTGCTATCGTCACTGTGGGCCTCTTCTGTGGGTGAAGTGGAGTTGTCTGGACCCTCCGGTGTGGTGACGGTCCTTCGTGATCCTGCAGGGGCATAAATGCATGATTATTGCATGTGTGTGTGTCATGGTGTGCAATGGGTGGCTCACCGTGTACCCCAGTGCAAGCATTCCTGTGTGGGGGTTTGTGTGATGATGGTTAGGGGGTTGTTATGGGTATGTGCAGTCAGCATGCTTTGGTGAGGGGTGACCATGCTTAGTTGTGTCATGCAGGGCTTGGTGTTGGGATGAGTGGTTTGTGTTATGAGTACATTAGTGAGGAGTTGTAGTGATAGGGGAGGGGGTGTGTGATAGCATGCAGGTAGGGTGGGGGATATGATAGTTAAGATTTGACTTACCAGTGTCCATTCCTCCGCCGACTCCTCCGAGGCCCTCTGGATGCATGATGGTCAAGACTTGCTCCTCCCATGTTGTTAGTTGTGGGGGAGGAGGTGGGGGTCCGCCGCCAGTCCGCTGAACCGCGATGTTGTGCCTGGAGACCGCTGAACGCACCTTCCCCCGTAGGTCGTTCCAACCCTTCCTGATGTCCTCCCGATTTCTTGGATGCTGTCCCACAGCGTTGACCCTGTCGACTAATCTGCGCCATAGCTCCATCTTCCTGGCTATGGATGTGTGCTGCACCTGTGAGCCAAATAGCTGAGTCTCTACCCGTAGGATTTCCTCCACCATGACCCTGAGCTCCTCCTCGGAAAACCGGGGGTGTCTTTGGCATGACATGGGGTGGTGTAGGTGATGTGTGGGGTAGTGTATGTGGTGATGAGTGTGGTGATGTGTAGTGGTGTGTGGTGTTTGGTGTGTGGATGTTGTGTGGATGATGGTGTTGTGTGCCTCTGTGTGGTGGGGTTATCTATTCTGTGCTCTCTCTCTGGCCTTCGTTCGTGATTTTTTGGTCGTAGGGGTTTGCGGGTGATGTGGGTGTGTGTTTTATATAGTATTGAGTGTGTGGGAGTGGTGTGTGTACGTGTATCAGGTGTGTTTATTTCGAAATGTCAAATGTGGTGGTGTTTTGGAGATGTGTGTGTATTTTGAGCGCGGCGGTGTGTACCGCCAATGGTATACCGCGGTTGAAAGATCGCTGCGTGGATTCGTGGGTCGTAATAGCATGGGCGTGTTTCTGTTGGCGTGGAGGTGGAGGTTTTAGTTTCGCCAGTTTAACACTGACCTTTGGTGTGGCGGAGTTGTGTGGGTGTCTGAATTTCGGCGGATTCCAAGATGTGTGTCATAATAGCTGTGGCGGTGTATTGGCGGTCTTCTGCACAGCGGTAAGCGGCTTTTACCGCCAATGTTGTGATGACCCCCACTGTCTTCTCCTGCCTCGTTTTTGGTGTCCCAATGTTCCAATGTCTGCCTCCTTGCTTTGCTCGTGCTTCACAGCATTCCTCTCTTCATAGTTCCAGAAGACATCCACCCTTTCTCCACTGCAGCTCCTTAAATCTTCTACTAGGTTGACTTCGGTCCTGCCACACCCCTCTTTCTGTGGGCCAGCTACATCGAACCAGTTGCTCCCTTTCTACCTTGTTCATCCCACCTTCTATAGTGCCTTAATGTGTGCTAGTACATTTTATTAATCAAATGCGATTTTGTTTTCTTACCTGCTTCAAGCCCAGGAAAGTCTAGGCACTATTACACACTTACCCACATTTTAAATCAGTTTTCACTTTGTTAATACTATGAGTTGCACACTGCACACTTTAGCTTAGCTGTTCTAGTAACTTCATCCTTGTTCTGAATGTGGCACATCAATGCAAGGATTTCAGAAGTTAGGAGAGTCAGCTTTTTGCTGGTAAAACAATTGTCTCCTCCCCAATGCCTTCTCACATTCTTTCAACAAGGAGGGCCATGCACCTGCTCAGTAGTGCCTGTTTGTAGGTTTTTATTTCTCATGTGTTCCAGCTTCCATTCACTTGCATCGAGAAAACATGTATAAATTGTATTCTAAAATGAATAGATTTGAGTATTACATGCTCCATCTGATTGGGGGTGAAGCGCTGGTCTATACATTAGGTCATTTCTTTGCCTATTTATAAGTGTGATTGTTGTTTTTGCATTAAATACACGTTGGACTTGTATGCTGTATCCTGAGTGTGTGCTCTCTTTTACAGAACCTGATGCAGTGTGTGCTGGAAACGTCTTAGCTAGGAGAAGAGGGGCGAGGTCTTTACTTGACTCCATAAGGCAACCCCAGGCACCAGGGGTAAGAGAGAAATTACTCCAGGAGAACTGGGAGACAGCACTCTCGGTCATTTGGCCGGACAATGTAAGCTTGCAGAACCAAATATTGGCATAATCTAAACTGTGCATTATTTATTCTGCATGTAGGGTGCAAAGTTAGAAGATGATTTATTTCCTGTCTCCTTTATAAAGTTGCTGCTATAAAGAGTTCGCAGAACATTGTGGCATTGTCCACAAAACACTATAACATAAATGGCACGACTGAAAGGATTCTAACTTAAAAAAAACTTTAGTTGTGAAGCAGCCACATTATTGAATGTTTTTTTAAATTTCCATTTTTGAATTGCAATCATATTATGAGAAATTGGGTTGTTGGATGCCTGCGCGGTGAGCCGTGGTCAAGTAACAACCACAGTGAGGCACAAGCCAATCCTAAATTAACCTGTGCTCAACCCTCTACTAGCTTGGCACACAGCAATCACGCTTAACTGAGAAGCAATGTGTAAATTATTTGCGCAACACTTGAAACAGTAATAAAGTGAAAAATCACACAAAAAAGGGCACCACGCCAAGTTAGAAAAAAGAGAATTCTTTAATAAATAAAAGAAAATGGCGCCAAAAAGCACAAAGCACCAATTCTGGGAAGCTGGACGTGCTGGACTGGGGAAAAGTCACAAGTTCGGACCAACTGAGCTGGACCACGGGCCGGCTTCAAAGACCCAATGACGCCTGCTGAACAAAGTACCTTAAATCCTGGTTTGCGGAGCATTGTGAGGTTCCACGTTGAAGATGCATTGCGCAGCTGAAGCAATGCATTGGTTCTGAGATGCAGCAAAGCTGTGGTGTGAGGTCATATGTCATAGTCGAGGATCCTGTCGATTAGGGCTTGCAATGGAAAGTCCGATGTCGAGGATGCGTCGCGCAGTCGAGGCAATGCGCTGGTTCAGAGGAACTGAGAGGCTGCAATGCGAAATATGGCATTGTTGCTGAGGCTTCCATCGATGAGAGATGTGAGGGCCTGCACCAAGGATGCAGTGCACAGCGGTGGTTCGGATTGGCTGTGACGCAGGTCTTGGTGAGTAGTCCAATCCACCCACCAGTGGTTGTGCATTGGTTCTGCTCGGGTTTTCACCATGAAGCAGAGGAGATGCATCAGTTCCTCTAGATCACAGAGGCTGGCAGAGCACCTTAAGCCCACTTGCAAGTGTCCAGGACTGGGGTGGCACCACTTGGCCGGGTAGACTCACAGATGGCAGAATACAGGTGCAGGTGCAAGGTTGATGGAAGCCTGTTATGTCTCTGAGGCTTCAGATCAGGAGGCCAGCCAACTAGCACTTGGAGTCACTCTGAGTTCTGCCTTTAGGAATTGCAGGTTCAGTCCTTCTCACCCAGGCAAGAGGGCAGCAGGTAAGCAAAGCTGGGCAGCAGTGCTTCAGATCAGGCACCCAGCAGAGAGACAACCCTTTCAGCAGCACAGCAGTCATTCTTTCTGTCAGAGTATCCACAGGTCCACCCAGAGATAGGCTCCAGGCACCAAAGGGCCAAGACAGGAAAATGTCAACTTTCAAAAAGTGGTGCTTTCAATTTTTTTATTTAAAATCCAACTTCATCATAAGTTAGGCATTTTCATTACAATTTTAAAGACACCAAACATGAACTTGTTCACATTTGATAATTACACTTAGAATATGTACCAAGGTAACTCCAATGTAATGCATATGGGAAAAGTAGGCCTTGCAGTCATGAAAAACACATTTAAGAGTTTTCCACTACCAGGATATGTAAATCTCAAAAGTACACGTCCCACCTTTGAAATATACTGCCCCTTGCCCTTTGGGCTGTTCGGGGCCTACCTTAAGGGTGACGTGTATTAAAAAGGATGGTTTAGGCCTGTTAAATTGTTTGTTTTGCCAGGTTGAAATGGTAGTTTTACAACTGCACACACAGGCTGCATTGGCAGGCCTGAGATTTGTTTAAAGTGCTACTTAAGTGGGTGGCACAATCAGTGCTGCTGACCCACTAATAGCCTTTCATTTGCAGGCTATGGGCACTGGTAGTGCCACTTTACCAGGAAAATATAGGTAAGTTAAATGTGCCAATTGGGTATAAGCCAATCGTTCCATGTTTTAAGCAGACAGTACAAGCACTTTAGCCATGGTTAGCAGTGGTAAAGTGTGCAGTGTTGTAAACCCAGCAAAACAAAATCAGCAGACCAGAGGGTTGAAGGCCAACGATTAGGGGGAACACCATACAAAGGATGTGAGGTATACCACATATGATGTTCACATTTAGTTGTTTCCTTTTTCTTTTTGTGGCATATGTATGTAATACAACATGTAATAAAATAAATAACTGTTACACTAGCATTCCAACACCAGACCAATTGGATTTTCCGATGCTTGTTTACTATTTGTTGCCCTTGGACACTTCACTATCATATTTTCCCAGATCATTCCTTGAATACATATATTGAGCATTTGTTGGATTAAAAAGCACCGCTGCCACTACACAGATTTACCACTTTACCTATGCCTGAAACCTCAACTCTAAAATGTGCATGCGTTTGCATATTTATGCTTTGTTTTCTCTGTGATCATTTTACACGAAGATAGGTAAAGAGAGAATACTTTGCAGTGTACATAGTGCACGTGTGTGTTATTACATTTCACACTATAATCCTTGCTACTGGATTGATAATAAGTTCTTAAAGCTACAAAGAAAATCAAGCCATCCACATTCTCAGTGTTTGTGAGCGTAGCAGCCTTCATTACAGACTGGACAGCCCCCAACATTACCAATCTTTACTATGACATAGGAAAGTCCCAGAACTGTAAATGAGTTACTATTAGTGCACCTTTCAAAGAAAATAGACAGCTGAATCAAAAGATCCTTCTATGACCCATCTCAAACCGCCCACTATCTAGATACTTATAGATATCAAAACAGGATTAGGAGCTTCTGAATTCCTTCATGTAAGTTATTTAGGAATGAAAACTATTAACGGGAAGGAAACCATCTTGGTAGATACCAGTGAAGACTTTCTGTCTTCTCTGGATGCATGCCAGCCTGAAGTACTCATCCTCCAGGATCGGTCAACTGTCTACAATGCAGGTAACGAAAACAAATTGCTCCAAAGCCTTGAAAAATGGTCTGGGATGACTGGTTCTGCTATTCTGTGGCTATGCTTTTTTTCACAGGCCATAGCCAAAAACTGTGCATTAGCCACTACGCATCAAGAGCTAGACCTGTTCCATATTTTGTATCTCAAAGGTTTGGCCCCTTTTCACTACTTTTCAATACATACATACAGCCTGGAGCAATATTGATTTTGCAGCACGAACTACAATTTCAAATATGCGCTCTTTACATGCAAATCAAAATCTAACTTGGAAATAAACAGAAACATGATTCCAAGTTCTAAGCCATATATTTTTGAAAGACGACTTAAAAACTGAGCTGAGTTTAAAACTGAAATCATCCTCACAAGTAACCTAGACAGTTCTCTCCTTCTATTTGATTTTCCATCTAAGCTGGAACGCCCCCACGCGCCTGCCCAGACCGTAAAAACCCAGGGACTTTTTTTTTTAAATCAAAACTCTCCTCCCAGCCGCACATTGTGTTAGTTGCAAAACGTTGTCTTTTACCGAATTGAACACATAAAATCAAACTCACAAGCGCTCCAGTGCTATCTGGATTAATTTAATATATCCTATATCGACCCTCCTGTCGAGAAAGAAATTCTCAGGCTTCAGAGAATATAGAGAAAAGCAGCCATTAATCAATTAAAACTTGAGCGCTTACTGCAGCCCTGACAATAACTTAAGTGACTACAAAGAATCAGAGTGTCGTCTAACCCCAAGAAAGCTTTTTTGAAAAAAAATAGGCTGTCTACCTCGTAAATTTTCCAACATTACACATCCGGTTACTACCTTAAATCTAATATCACTAGTTGTGCAGCATGCATGGCTGGACAATGTTGGGGCAGGAAAGTCCAATACATGGCAAACTGACGTGTACCCTGCCCTGAGTTCATGGCTGCTTGTGAAACTAGTATCTTGACATTGTTTCACCCTGGCAATGAAAGGGGCATAGTTCTTCCCAGGGAGAACAACTTTTACCCTTTAAAAAAAAAAGAAAGAACCTCAACACATTACATACATTAGTATGTTCTCCCCTAGTGGTCTATATTAATTCTGTGGACGTTTGACTGACCTACCTTAATTTTCATTCTGCAGAGGTAGAAATTACCTGCAAGCTGGGCAGAAAGAAAATTGTATGAGGTGGATAGCTGATACAAATCCTTAATAAAAGCAAACGTAAGTGTTTTTTGTTTTTTTTGCAATATGATACTGCATGGCGTAAACACCATAGGAGAACAGAATAACATATGTATGACATCATTGTTTGTCAGTCTCTTCCCGAGGTTTAGTCTAGATTTTGCACCTTTGTGGCTGGCTTGGTAATTAGTTGTTTGCGTTATTCTTCTCAGTACATATTATTTGTTTCATTAACATTATCCAGGGATTGTTGTTTGTGTCATATAATTAATCAATGCTAGTTACATATTGTTCTATAAAAAAGTATGTATGTTAATGGTGATCATGTTTGGAATTTGAAGTACCTTTGATAAATACACCATGACTCTTAGGCTGCATACTTGTTTACATAATATTCAGTTTCAAATATCCATTAATTGTCTTTTTTCATTTCTATTCATTACTTTTTCTTCTAAATCTTGTATTCCTCTCTTCCCTTTCTAATACCCTTTTTCCCAATGCTGCAATTTTTCTGAACCTTTATTTAATTATACATTAGCTTTTTGCGTTCTTTTATTCATATTCTAGCTTTTTGGCCACTTAATTTCCCCGTCTAGTAGACCATTTTATTTACTAGTGATCAGTGCCTTGTTACTTTCTAGCGGCCCATTAGGAGGACACAGAGCTTGGTGTTTCCTGTGAAGCACAACTTTGCATTAGTTCAGTTTTGTTTGGCTTATGGCAATGCTACTTAATTAGTTGTGCGAAAAACATTATGAACCACCTTCAGATTATCCTGGATACAGTAATCAAGCTTATTTGTAATGTGGGATGCAAGTCTAGTCTGTTGTAAGTTTACTCCAATATTTCCCTCCTTAGTAGGATAATCTTCAAATCATTTTTTATTCTCCATAAGTCACAAACCCATATGTAATTTGCATCTGCCACACAATTTCTTCTTGAGGGCCCACAAGTCAGAACTGTCTCCTTTGCTTACCTTGCCTTCTCAGTTGTGAATGTAGCCTGCATACTGTATTCTGTGTCTCATGCCTTTATGATTTCAACAATCGCTCCTTCATTTTAGGAAGCTGCTCAAAACCTAGGGGTTCAGAAACAGATTCACTTTGTACTACATGGTCCCAGTCATCAGGCGTCATGAAATTTTGGTGTAGATGCGCTACAAATTACAGTAATACAACATAACGTTATTCCCATTGGGGATTGCCCTCTGTACATAGCTCTCAATTGCTAGCCAACTAGGTTCATGCTTTTAAAAATGCTTGAAAAAAATCCCTCCTTACCCGACCATGGTCCAGCACTGTGAGACCCCGAGGAGGGGGACTTCCCTCCTTTGGGCCACACAGCCCTGGACCAAGGCTGCGAGGCCCAGGGAAAGAGGCCCCTCTCAGTGTCATAGTTATCAATAGTAAAGCATGGGCAGTGGCACTATGGCCCAAGGGTGTTAGAGGCTCAATGTACACATATTTTGACTGTATTGTGCTTTTCAGCCGGTGGAGGGTGCTGGGGTCAATTAACCTTGCTTGTACCACAGCATCTGGCATCATTGCTACCCTGCTGGCCCCTCTCCTCTGGGGCTCTCAGCCATGATCCCACAATGTGTGGCCCCTCCTCTAGGGCTCACAGACATGGTTCAGTATTGTGAGGCCCAGGAAAGCCCCCCCCCCCCCATCTATGTAATGTATTTCCCAGAAATGGGCTATAGCTGTGAGACCCAGAGAAAGGTGTTTCTGCTCAGAGGCATGCTGTCAATAGTGCAACAGTGTACTGGCACCATGGCCCAGTGGCTGTTAGGAGTCGAACAGATCCAAATTATAGCTGTGCCATCCAGTGGTTGGAGGCAATATAAATTGCTTGGCCAGAGCCCATATAATCTTTATTGCACCACTGATCCGTCTCCCATGGGCCGCACAGCTATAAGCCAGCACTGCAAGGCCTAGGAGAGGGTGCCCTACCCTGCAACTTTTGGCTGCAGTTTACTGTCCTGCAGGTGGAAGCAGCAAGTTATCTTGCTTGCACCAGGACAGATGGCATGACCACTGCACCACTGGCCCCTCTCCCATAAGATGCACAGCCATGATCCAGTGCTGTAAGACACAGAGGAGAAAGATATTCTCCTGGACCTCACTGCTATGATCAGACACTGCAGGACCCAGGTGATGATGGATGCTCTCCCATGGGCCTCTCAGTCATGGTCCAGTGCTGTGAAGCCCAGGGAAGTTGGTAGGATGGTGGAGGACTGCCCCACATCTTACAGTGAGCTACAGCAGGGCACCACATGTCCTATGTTTGCTTTTCAAGTGATGGGTACAGGCTAAAACGTTAATCAAATAGGAATGTAAAGAGGCAAGCCAGCAGGAAAGCCTCAAGCTGCCCAGCTCAGTGGGCTGTCCTAGCAATGGTACTGGGAGCACCCACTGTGCAGAGATGTGAGGGGGCCAGCCTCTGTTAACATGGTTATTTGGGAAGGAGGACTTGCAGGAGAGGTAGTGACATACACAGGCAACATAAGCAGAATGTTTACCTTTAAAGGTGCTAAAAAGAATGAGTGTACAGAAAGTGAATGAAGGAGGAAGTGATCACCCTAAAATGTTTAGATTGATAATGACCAGTCAGTCCCTGTGCTAATGGCAGTTACAGGGATAAAGGCTCAAAGAAACACATGATTTTCTCAAGGACAAACTATTTAGTGGGGCAGGTACCTGCTTCTAATGCAACATCTATATCCTTTTAAAAGTCTATGGACCAGATTTAGGGTAGGGAATTGGTAAATGAAACTCTAAAAAATAACTCAAACTTTTATTTGCTAATGGGCCAGGGGCTTGCAGGTACTCAGAGACTTTTACAAATTCTAATATAAGCACTGTCTTGGGGAAATCGCACGCCTACAGTGTACTACAAAGTGATATCCTACTTGGCAAGGTGCCTTAGATATGGGATGGATGTGGCGTACTTCACTTTTAGAACTTAGTGCCAGATGGGCAGATGATTGATTCTTGTCACTAAGAGCTCTGAGCCATGCCCCCAATCATGTAGGCCTCACACCCATGGTCAAGGCTACAAGGTTCAGGGGAATGGGCCCAGGTGTTGTCTTTGATTATTTCTAAAGTCAAAAATGAATTGCTTTTATTTATTTTACTGTCTGCATACTCGTGTTGATGTCCCCAGATTCGAATCTACCTGTGTGCACACTCCCTCCAAAAGCTTGGTGCACAGTGACTTCTCAGATTGCGCATGACCATATTCAGTTATCAAATCTGTGGTTTGCTTCCATGGATCTAAGTATATGTGTTATGCACAGTTAGGCACAGATTGAGTCTTACGGCCCAGTGACCTGCAGGGTCGATATCTGAGCACACACATCGAAGGGAGATTCACTAGAAAGAAAAAAGTTAAGGATGCAATATTTTGTTTAATTTTAGCCACATTACTGTAATACACATTCCAGTCGATTTTTGTTTTGTTCAATATGATTTGGACGAGGATCAGCCATATACAAATCAACATTGTTTTCGTCCTGGTTTATACATGCAAATACAGGCCCTGCTGGTAAAATACTGGCCCATTGCAACTCCAGGGGCTGACCTCACTTCTCTCGGCCTTGAAGCTACGATCCAGCTCTATGATGCTCAGCACGTGGTTGGTCACGTCACATGAATGTGGACTTTCCAGGTGTGCTGCATAATTTGGTAAAAAATCATTGTATGCAGGGAAAAGGTGATATATATATTTTTAAATTGCATGTGTCATGCTAATTCACTAAAGGAAATGCACACTCAAGCCCTCATGAGGTATACTAATAAGTTAGTATTGGAGTATTGGATCATTTGAATGCTGCTGAGGGGTTGATTTGGGCCTTGCTTCCATGACCCAGGCCCCCGCCACTAAGCCCTTAGAAGACATAGGCGGTCATTCTGACCGCGGCGGTCGGCGGTCGCCGCCCGCCAAGCGGTTCCCGCCGAAAGACCGCTCCGCAGTCAAAAGACCGCGGCGGCCATTCCGGCTTTCCCGCTGGGCCGGCGGGAAAGCCCCTTCAACAATGAAGCCGGCTCCGAATGGAGCCGGCGGAGTTGAAGGGGTGCAATGGGTGCAGTGGCACCCGTCGTGATTTTCAGTGTCTGCAAAGCAGACACTGAAAATCTTTAGGGGGCCCTGTTAGGGGGCCCCTGCACTGCCCATGCCAGTGGCATGGGCAGTGCAGGGGCCCCCAGGGGACCCACGACACTCGTTCCCGCCATCCTGTTCCTGGCGGTAATTACCGCCAGGAACAGGATGGGGGGAAGGGGGTCGGAATCCTCATGGCGGAGCTGCAAGCAGCGCCGCCATGGCGGATTCCCTGGGCCAGCGGAAAACCGGCGGGAAACCGCCGTTTCCCCTTTTCCGACCGCGGCTTTACCGCCACGGTCAGAATCGCCCAGAAAGCACCGCCAGCCTGTTGGCGGTGCTTCCGCTGACCTCCGCCCTGGCGGTCATGGACCACCAGGGTCGGAAAGACCCCCATAATACTACATTCTGGGATCTGCAGTTTCGCATTTAACAACCGAAGTACAGGCTGAAAATCTTGGAATGTTATTGTTAGTGAAAACCCTAATAATGTTTTGATAGTACAGCGCATAGGTGCCCTTTACTACACCCAGCCCATGCTTTTCAAATGAAAAGGTGAATGTATAAAAACTCCGATTTAGCTCACTTGTTCCTGTTACTTGATTTTACAGCGATTTAAGTGGTGCCTTCAATAGAGTGTCAGCTATTTTCATCTATTTTGTTTGCTTTTGCATCTTTCTGACTGAAATATCTACTGTGTTGTATATCTGATCTTAAACTGTGCATCTGTGAAACATACATGCCAATATGTGGAATCAGGAAAAAGGGAGATTTTTTTTTAAAATGTGGGAATGTAATGTTCCCATTGGCTGCATTGAAAATGAGGCAATTGTACGTGATAAACATCTCTAATGCAGCATTTTTTTTATTTAATAATCCATGAGTGTTATGCCTGAGATTTAGATGTTGTCATGTATTGGTAAGCAATTTAACTCCAATTTTGTCTAGGACAATCTATCTTGGAATTTCACTTATGGACTAATCTGGAAACATTTTTTTTAATGTATGAGCAATTTTGCAGGTTTGACCCAGCTTTTCCAACTATGTGACTAATGTAATGCATTTCACGTACTCGAGCTTTAAATATATATGTAATTATGTTTTAGGGTTATTTCATATGTTCTTATTTCGCACTGATATTTGTATCAGGAAGTTGAGTATTGTAAAGCCAATCCAGCCATACTTGAGGATTATTGGTTAATTGATGTCACTTTCTGTGATGTAATTTCCTTTGATGTCAAGACGTATACCACTAAAAAGGGTCTCATAGTTCCTAGTCCACAAGCACCCCTGTATAAGCAGGCGCAGAGCACAAGAGTTTTCATTAAAAATGGCTTACATGTGTATAGAATACAGTTAGAACACAAAAATGTATGTGTTTCAAATATAAATGCCATGAACGTATAAGGCTCATTTTCTGTCCCACAGCATGTTATGCTTGATCAAGATATAAGGTGTGCAGTTCTGTGCCTTTCCGTTTTTCATAATACACGTTTTAAGAGTAAACTTTGGTTATGTGCATTTTGTTTATGTTTCATATTTAGATATTATGGGGCATATTTAAGAGCCCCTAGCACCACCGGAGCATCACTTTTTGTGACTTAACTGCACCTTGTAAATACGGCCCCTTCACATGCAACCCTTTGCTTGGAAGAGGCATGCAATGGTGTAGAAAAGTAGCCTCTTTCTAGCTTGGTTATCCTCACTTTTGGCCTGTTTGTCAGTGTGTTTGACAGTGTTTACTGGGATCCTGCTAATTAGGACCCGAGTAGTTATGCTCTCTCCCATAAATTTGGTTGTTGCATACTGGTAACCCAGTATTTCACCCACAATTGGCATTGGGGTTCCAGGGGATCCCTATGGGCTGCAACATATCTTTTGCCTCCCATAGGGACCCCATGCAAAGGCTTCTGCAGGACTACCATTGCAGTCTGTGTGAAAAGGTGCATGCACCTTTTCACTGCCATATACATTGCTCCAGGTCACTGATAAGTCATCCCTATGGAAGGCCCTCCAGCCCTGAGGGCAGAGTGCAGAGTACCTGTGTGTGAGGGCACCCCTGCACTAGCAGAGGTGTCCCCAGGACGTCCAGGATAATTTTCCTGGACTTCGTGAGTGGGGGGACACCATTTTACACGTGTACTGGACATAGGCCATTACCTATGTCCTGC
Organism: Pleurodeles waltl; assembly: GCF_031143425.1. NCBI lineage: Eukaryota > Metazoa > Chordata > Amphibia > Caudata > Salamandridae > Pleurodeles > Pleurodeles waltl. The sequence goes on along the minus strand of NC_090442.1, from coordinate 696,275,591 downwards.
TAAATAATGGTAACTCTGAACGTAGGCATGTTTGGTATCCAACATGTAGGAACCATACCCCCATGCTTTTGCAAGCATTGGTTGTATGATCCCATGCACTCTGGGGGCTCCTTAGAGGAACCCAGTACTGCCATTAAAACCTTCTCAGGTTTTCCAGGCAGCCAAAGCTGCTGCCACCTCTCAGGCAGGGTTCTGCCCTCCTGTTGCTTGAGAAGTTCAAGCCCAGGAAGGCAGATAAAAGGATTTCCTTTCGAAGAGGGGTGTTACACCCTCTCCCTTTGGAAATAGGTGTCAAAGGCTTGGGAGCGGTAGCCTCCCCAAGCCACTGGAAATGCTTTGAAGTGCACATTTGGTGCCCTCCTTGCATAATCCAGTCTACACCGGTTCAGGGACCCCAAGTCCCTGCTCAGGTGCAAAACTGGACAAAGGAAAGGGGAGTGACCACTCCCCTGTCCATCCCCAGCCCAGGGGTAATGCTCAGAGCTCCTCCAGAGGGTCCCTGGGTTTTGCCATCTTGGATTATAAGTTGGCAGGGAACTCTAGGAGCATCTGAGTGGCAAGTGCTAGCAGGTGACATCAGAGCCTTCCCCTGATAGGTGCTTACCTGATTAGCTGACCAATTCCACTTTCAGGGCTATTTAGGGTCCCTCTTTTGGGTGGTTCTTCAGATTCCGATTGCAAGACTCCAGCAGCAATCCTCTGCATCTTCCACTTCAACTTCTCACTGAAGAAACTGCATCTGGACCCTCTAGGAACTCTACAAACTGAAGAACAGATGCAAAGACGACTTCTGCAACACTGAATCTTCATCTCTTGCCAGCAACTGCAACTGTTTCCCAGTCATGCATCCTCAGAGGAAAGCCTGTCTTCATCCTGCGCCAGAAGAGTGAAGGAATCTCACCTTGGGGTGAAGGAGTCACTCTCCTGCTTCAGCAGGCACCTACTGTATCGCTGATCAGCTGCGTGGATCCCCTTTACTACTGAGCTGCGTGGATCTTGCATCACGGGTGGCTGACTGAAGTGGTCCCAATGGTCCTGACGTCCTACTGTCCAACTTTGGTGGAGGTAAGCGCTTGCCTCCCCATGCAAAACAGTGCCTCTTTGCACCGTTTTTTTTGCATTTGCCAAGGCTTGTTGGCATCCTTTCACAAAGTTCTTCATGCACCGTGCAGCTCCAGCACTCTATCCTGTAACGCACATCTTCCTGAGTGGTTCTCCGGCCGCATGGGAGCCTTTGTTGTATTGCTGAGTGGGCCTCCTTTTGCACCTCCTTTGTCCCAGTATTGTGGGACTCCTGTGCATGCTGCCTGGTCTTCTGTGGGCTCTCTGAGTTGGTGAGAGCCCCCTCAGACTCTGTCTCCTAGGTAGAGTCCACCTGGTCATTCCTGGTCCCGGGCAACACCATTTTCCACTAACCGCGAGCTTTGCATGTGCCAGGGCTTGTTGGCGGACTCCAGTGACGCAAACCAGACTGAAATCCTCCATCTGGCTTGCACCAACCAGGAACCCGACTCCGTCTTCTTGGGTGTAATACTGACTGGTCTTCTTCACCGGTGGTTCTTCTTTTGCACCTTCATCCGGGTTAGCAGGGGGTCATGTTCTTCCTGGACTCTTCTGTGCTTCATGGACTTTGTCCCCTTCTTCCACAGGTCTTCAGGTCCAGGAATCCACTGTTGGTGTCTTGCAGTCCCTTCTGGTTCTTCCATAATCTTCCTTTTTGTGTTTCTTTGTGTTCTGGGAAAGTTACTGTGCGTTACTTCTGCTTTCCTGGGCTCTGGGGTAGGTTTTAGTACTTACCTTTCGTGTTCTCTACACTCCCAGCACCCCTCTACACACTACACTTGCCTTGAGAGACCAAAATTCACATTTCACTTTCTTAGTATATGGTTTGTTTTCCCCCAGGATAATTTCTAACTATTGTGATTTTCACTAATTGCACTGTTTTCTAACTGTTTTTAAACCTGTTTTTGCATACTAGTGTATGTAATTTGTGTATTACTTACCTCCTTAAGGGAGTTTAGTCTCTATGGTATTTTTGGCATTTGTGTCACCAAAATAAAGTACCTTTATTTTTATAACACTGAGTATTTTCTTTCATGTGTGTGTGACTACTGTGGCATTGCATGAGCTTTGCATGTCTCCTAGATAAGCCTTGGCTACTGAGCTACAGCTACCTCTAGAGAGCCTGGCTTCTAGACACTGCCTACATTTCACTAATAAGGGATAACTGGACCTGCTATAAGGTGTACACTACAAATCAGGACAGCCTCCTACAAATGGGTGTTGCTGTGGGCGTGCCACAGTATCACCCATTGCATTTTGACGATGCCTCAGATTTATGAGTTTTCGGAAACCTGAGGCAGCGCCAAAATACAACGCCACCCCAGTGTTGGTGTTAGCAAAGTGCAACGAGGAGGAATACTTTTATTCCTCCTCCTTTTTTGCTTTTTCCATGTGTGCTGCATTCTCAATGTAGCACCAGGGCAGTGGACAACACAGGGGTGTGCCGTATTCAATTAAATATGGCTCATCCCTGCATTGTGAAAATGAAGGAGCACGGTGCGGCCAATTGTGGCACAACATAGCGCTCCATTTTCAGTTAAATATGCCTTTGGTACTCCATGTCCTTTCTTATGATCTGTGACCCACCCTTGAGCAAGACTAGCACAGTCCCAAAATTCAGAGAATAATTTCTGTCCGGTCAGACATCACTGCCTGTTCGAACAAAGCAATGAACACGCTGAGCAACACTTTTGCCCGAAGCAAACTCTCTCTTCTTAGTCCAATTTCCCACTGTCTTGTGCGCTTTCAGCACAACAAGGAGGGGTACAGATCATCTTACCTGCAACGTAATATTAGTCTCTTCAATTATCTAGACATTTGGTAGTAGTAATTATGTTTGCGTTTTAAATATGGATGCCAATGGTTAATTTGGATGTTTCCACACCTGTTGTCTAAGGTGTGAAGAAAATGTAATTACACGGTATGCTTTAATGTGATTCTTAAGAGCATGGTTGTGAGTGTGCGTCATCCTTCCTGCCTCTAAGGAACAGAAAGTCTGCATGCGCATCAATTGTTCATATTATACATTTATTTTAAATGTTCATCTACTGAAACAGATCTTATTATATATTTGGGTATACCGTAACATATATGTGTGATATGTAAGAGTGTGTTACATGGTTTAGGTTGAACAAGTACATGTTGAAGAGTATCAGTCTTTTCTTTACCACTTTGGTCATCTGAGTATTCACCTTCCCTCGGACCATATTTCCTTAAGGGGCCAGTAAAATGTGTTAGCAGGCCTATAAGGGATAACAGGGCTGCAATAGAAACCGCACCCAAGATTCCTGGATTCTGTAATACTTCATGCAAGTCTTCGAGGTCATACCTGGAGGACTTTGTTCTCGGTAAATGCAACAGGTTTTCATGTGTAATTGAGAAAATCTGTTCAGTAACACCGATTTGTCTGCATATTATTCTCCATTCGATAGAGGTCTGTAGGAAATCAATAATGAATATGGGATCTGCTGGTGATACCATGATTCAGTGTCACTGACACCTCTGGCATCATTAGTACTGGGCCCCAGGATTACTGACCCCTTTTACCAGGCCACTACAAATAACTGTCAAAGACAGAAGAAGGCAAGTACTTACAGGGCACATTTCTGACTGTATCTTGGTTAGCTGTAACTAGAAGTGAGCATGGTATGATAACTGAGGAGTGCTGCTGGACAGTTCTACATATGTTAGAATACGTCTGTGAGGGATGTTTTTGTTTCCACTTTTAACTAAAACTCCTCACTCCAGTGTTAAACTCAGAAGCTTTTATTTTATACTGACGCTATAGCCACATATCATAGGCATACGTGTCTAAAGACTTTAAAGTCGGATTGATTTGAACCCATATTTGAAATGTTAAACTCTGTATTCAATAGAGCTGTGTGGCGCTAAATATTTTGGGAAATGGAAACAAAAAGTAGGGAAGACAATTCAATGAGTTGTGTGGTCATGAAGAGACCACCATGTCTGAGGCACAATTTCTGACAGAGCTCACTGATGCTTTAATGCACCAAAGGCTGCTGCAATGGATAAAATTAGTTAGGCAATTGGATGACTTACTGTGCAACCACCAAGAGGCAATTCAGGTTGGGGTGCTTGATAAATATTCATTAGTTCTGTTGGTAGATTATCTGAGAGGCAAGAAGAAACCTGGATTGGCATGAGAGACGTGAAGTGTTCCTTTAAGACTTGAAAGAAGGATATGTGAATAAGGACGAGGAACTGACATTGAGAGGGAGAGCATATTTCCAGTAGGTTTGGTGTGTAATACAAGACTTTGGGGAAGGTGAATCAGAGTTGTTGAACATCAGGGCCACACTGAGGTTATTGGAGCTACAATCATGCAAGTGTATTGTGAAGCTGTGAGGAACTTATCGAAAGGACTCTCCTTCCTTTGTCGATGTGATGCTGCTCCAGACCCTGAAAATGAAAAGAAGAACATTAAAACAAAAGGAAAGAAAGAAATAGAAAGTAAGAAAAACGTTCCTTTACTTTTCTCCAGGGTCCCAACGTGGAGAAGGATATGGTGCAGAAGCAACCACAGTGGCAGATCGAAGACACCATGGCATGCAACCACTGGTAGGGCTGAGAATAATAGGAAGTGTAGAGGAGCAGACAGCAGACAAAGGAGAAAAGGTAGAGCCTAGTTAGATCCAGTAGAGCTCCGGACTGGATAACTAGAGGTTCAGGACTGTAGAAGACATCATGATTGGCCAGATTGCCCCCGGCTTCAATTTGGGGCAGGCAGGTGCCAGGCGTCTGCTGCATTTCAAGAGGAACGTGGCTGTCCCAGGTGGGTAGTTGCATCTGTAACTGGTCCCGCAGCTTAATTCGATGGCTCGAGGGATATATTGTTTGGGGGTGAGGGACAGAAGAGGGACCTTGTGCAATTACTCTGAGAGAAAGAGACTATAAGGTAAGGTGAGGTGGGTGTATGGAGGAAACCCACACCTGCATGGCGCAAGGTTTGTTTTTGTTTTTGTTTACAGGGACATCAGGTATAATATGGAGAAAAGGGACTTAAGAAAGAGTACCCATATGGTTCCTCCACAGCAGACTTTCCCATCAAAAAACAAAACCCTGGAAGACTGCCCCTGGACTTACACCCCTAAAGAAAGTTTTGAAGTGGTTAAAACTACTTGTATGTGTTTTTCCTATGTCCTTATTTAAAACTATGGTTTGAGGGTACAAGAGCTAAACGGGAAGGTAAATATGCCACATATTAATGGGGTCTAAAAAGCAGACCATAGAGAATAAGAAAGTAGAAAGAAGGAAGGGCATCATTATAAAGGTTAATTACTTAATAGGAGTGTACTCTTTTCCTCCGAGGGAGAGCTGCCACGACCCAGTCCAGTTCCAGAGACGTAAAAAAAAGAAGAAAAAAGAGAAGTGTCATTAATTGGAATCCTGTCCAGCTCTCTCTTCTAAGGATAGTAGAAAATTTGCTGCATTTCATTTAAAACTCCGTTTTCTTGGTTTAAAGAAACTTTGAAACATCATAAGACTACAAATAAATGCTTACAAGCCGAAGACACACTTTTTCCCTCATGTTGTTTACAATAGACCTCCACGTACATTTGGGAGATAAAGGGTTGTTAGAAATGGGGTCTTCAGTTGGCAGTCAGATTATCCCCTGTCCAAGCAAGGACCCTCTCTCTAGTCAGAGTAAAGGAGAATCACACTCAGTTAACACCCGCTCACCCCCTTGGTAGCTTGGCACGAGCACGGAGGCTTGACTTGGAGACAATGTGCTAAGTATTTGTACCAATGCACACAGTAATACAGTGAACCACTACAAAATGACACAACACAGGTTTAGAAAAATATTCAATATCTTATCCAAATAAACAAGACCAAATATGATAAAAATCCACAATATACAGTTAAAAATACGAATTTAGCACTTAAAAGCAAGAAAACAGTGATCTGAGGTGAAAACACTGCAAGTTGGTAAAACACGGCATCGTAACGGCATCATTTCCTACAATGTGACGCCAATGGTGCCGTTCACGTAGTCGGTCGACCCCCAGGTACAGTACCTTCAGAACAAGTAGAAAACCGGCCGGTGCACAGAGCCAGGGAGAGTTGCTTCACTGGATCCGATGCAGCGTCGGTTCTGGTACCATGGGGCAAGAAGATTGTGGCATCACGCAGCGGCATCAGGACCTCTCTACAGGCAGTGGAGGTGAGGCGGCGTTGGATGTGAAGTCAGTCCCTTGGTTCCAGCAGATGCGAAGTCCGGCAGAGCTACCATGCTTTAGGATGACCTCATGGGGTAGTGATGATGTCACAGAGCCGCAGGTGCTGCAATGGCATCAGATCATCATGGATCTTGGACTTACGACACTCAGGTGTCAGCAAAGTCGGGCAGGATCGGCGGGTGCAGCGACGTGAGCCCTACATGGTCGTCGGACTTCTACAAGGTCCAGGGCCTTGGGGCAGGTGGTGTCGTGGGTCCGGGGTAGTGGCGTCAGCTCACAGGGTCATCGAGTTTGCACTCATCGAGGTCCGCGGGGCAAGCGGCATCGCGGTTCCAGTCAGCGGTGTCCTTTACGTAGTCGCACAGCATCATCATGGTTTGTCTCCAGGAATTCCCTTCCAGGGGTCCAGGAACTGAAATGGCACCCTCTGGCAAGCTAGCGTCTACGGCAAGTAGACTCAGGTCTGGTTGGTGAAGCCTTTGCTGTCCCTGAGGCTTCAAAACAGGAGGCAAGCTCAAGCAGGAATCCAACAAAGTCCAGTCTCTGTCCCCTTGCACAGGCAGAAGCAGCAAGTGAAAGATAGCTTCACAAAGCACAGTCAAAGTTAGGGCAGCACTTCTCCTCAGCTCCTCAGCTCTTCTCCAGGCAGAGGTTCCTTTGAATCCTTGAAGTAATCTAAAGTCTGGGGTTGGAGTGCTCTTCTTATGCCCCTTTCTGCCTTTGTAGTAGGCCTACTTCAAAGTAAAGTCTCAAGTGTCTGTGAGATCCTTTCTTGTCCATTGTGAGCTGGCAGGCACAGCCCAGCTACGTCTGAGTGACCACTGATCCCTTCCCCTCCAGCCCAGATGGCTCATCAGGTTATGCGGGCTACACCCCAGCTACTTTTGTGTCATTGTCTAGAGAGAGGTGCATGCAGACCAACTATCAAACTGACCCAGACAGGGAATCCACAAATCACACAGAGTCACAGAATGGTTTAATCAAGAAAATGTCTACTTTTTAACAGTGGTATTTTCAAACACACAACCTAAAAAACAACTTCACTAAAAGATGTGTTTTTAAATTGTGAGTTCAGAGACCCTAAACTCCAAATGCCTATCTGTTCCCAGAGGGAATCTACACTTTAATCATATTTAAAGGCTGCCCCTATGTTAACCTGTGTGAGAGATAGTCCTTGCAACAGTGAAAACTGAATTGGACAGTATTTCACTGTCAGGACATGTAAAACACGTAAGAACATGTCCCACCTTTTACATACACTGCACCCTGCCCAGGGGGCTACCGAGGGCCTACCTTAGGATTGCCTTATATGTATAAAAAGGGAAGGTTTAGGCCTGGCAAGTGGGTACACTTGCCAAGTCAAATTGGCAGTTTAAATCTGCACTCACAGGCACTGCAGTGGCAGGTCTGAGCCATGTTTACAGGGCTGCTCATGTGGGTGACACAACCAGTTCTGAAGGCCCACTAGTAGCATTTGATTTACAGCCCTAGGCACTTCTAGTGCACTATACTAGTGACTTACTAGTAAATCGTATATGCCAATCATAGGAAGCCAATTACATACACATTTTATATAGGAGCACTTGCACTTTAGCATTGGATAGCAGGGGTAAAGTGTCAGAGTAACAAAAACATCAAAAACAGAGTCCAGCACACAACAACAACCTGGGGAACAGAGGCAAAACATTAGGGGAGACCACGCCAAGGATGCAAAGTCTAACACGTGTCCCCCCAGCTGAAAGTGGGGAGCAACTACCCAACCTGATGGGAGCCTTCATTACTAAGGTGGAAGAATCTGGACAGACCATCAGCATTGGCGTGTTCTGTACCAGGGGGGTGTTCCACTGTAAAGTCCACCCCCTGTAGGGACCTCAACAGTTTTGGATTCTGCATTAACCATCTGAGGGGCCTGTGGTCGGTTTGAACCAGGAAGTGAGTCCCAAACAAGAAGGGTCTTAGCTTCTTCAGACCCCAGACCACAGAAAAAGCTTCATGCTCTATTGCACTCCACCTACGTTCGCTGAGAAGTAACCTCCTGCTAAGGAAGGCTACAGGTTGATTTAGGCCCTCTTCATTAAACTATGACAGTACAGCTCATATACTAAGCTCTGAGGCGTCAGTATGCATAACAAACTCCTTGGAATAATCAGGTGCCTTCAGCTCTGGTGCTGTGCACATGGCAACCTTCATGGCATCAAAAGCGGTCTGGTAAGCCTCTGTCCAGATCATCTTTTTGGGTTGCTTCTTTGAAGTCAACTCATTCAAGGGGGCAACAATGGTGCCATATCCCTTGACGAACCTCTGATAATAGCCAGTGAGGCCTAAAAAGGCCCTCACCTCAGTCTGGGTCTTGGGAATCTTCAGAGACAGAATGGTGTCTATCTTTGGCTGTGCCACTTGGCCACTCTGCACCTGGTGTCCCAAATACTCCACTGAACCCTGCCCTATTTGACACTCGCTTGCCTTAATAGTGAGGCCTGCCTTTTGCAGGGCCTCCAACACTCTGCAGAGGTGCTGCAAGTGTTCCTCCCAAGTGGTACTGAACACTGGAATGTCATCCAGGTAAGCTGCGCTGAAGTCATCCAGCCCACTCAACACCTGGATGACGAATGTCTGGAATGTGGCAGGGGCATTTTTCATCCCAAATTGCATCACATTAAACTGGAAGTGTCCCTATGGGGTAGAAAATACTGACCTCTCCATGGTCCTCTCAGTTAAGGCAATCTCCCAATACTCAGCCGTCAAATCAAACGTGCTGAGGTATTTGGCAGCTCATAACTGATCAATCAGCTCATCAGCTCAGGGAATGGGATGCCCATCAGTTTTAGTGACCCCATTAAGACCCCGGTAGTCCACACAGAACAGGAGTTCTGGGTTGGCAACTGGAGCAGCAGCCTTTGGGACCAAGACCACCGGGCTGGCCCAAGGACTGCTAGAGAACTCAATCACCCCTAGGGCTAATATGTTAGATACCTCATCTTTGATGTTGGCCCTGACTCTGTCAGTCACCCTGTAAACCTTCTGATTAATGGGTGGACTGTCCCCAGTGTCCACATAATTTGTATACAAGTTTGTGACCCCTGGGATCAGGGAGAACAGGGAGGCGAACTGTCCCAACACCAGGCAACAGTCCCTCTGCTGCTCTGCGGTCAGGGAGGAGGAGAGGTTAATTCCCCCCACAGACCCATCTTTCACTCCTGCAGACAAGAGGTCAGGAAGAGGTTCAATCTCTTCCTCCACCGCATCATATGTTGCTAGGAGCATGGACAGTTCAGTCAGCAGAAAGTTGGGTTTGAGACGGTTCACATGCCGGACCCTTAAGGGGGTTCCCTGGAGTCCGCAAGTCCACCAGTTAGGTGACTTCACTCTTGCACTCCACCAGCTCAAATGGCCCAGTCCACTTCTCCGGGAGTGCCCTAGGCTCCACTGGTGCCATAACCCACACTTTTTGCCCAGACTGAAACTCGACCCGAGTGGCATTCTGGTCATACCACCGTTTCACATCTGCCTGGCTTGCTCCCAGGTTCTCTTGAGCGAGAGCTCTGAAGCGGGCGGTCTGGTTTTGGAAAGCCAGCGTGTAGTTAAATACATCCTGGGGAGTTTACTGGGGGCTTTCTCTAAGCCCTCCTTCACCAGACTCAAGGGTCCCCTAACAGGGTGACCATACAGTAACTCAAAAGGACTAAAGCCAAGCCCTTTTTGAGGCACCTCCCTGTAGGTGAACAGAAGGCATCGCAAGCGGACATCCCACTTCTGCCTCAAGGGCTCTGACAGGCCCATGATCATGCCTTTGAAGGTGCGGTTAAAATTCTCAACCAGACCATTGCTTTGGGGGTGGTAAGGTGTGGTGAAATTAAAAGTTACCCCACATTCCTGCCACGGAGCTGTCATATACGTGGATATTAAATTGGTGCCCCTATCAGATACTACTTCCCTGGGGAACCCCATGCGGGTAAAAACCCTAATCAATGCATGACCCACCACAGGGGAAGTGATTGATCTCAGCAGAATGGTTTCTGGGTAGCGGGTGGCATGATCCACCAAGACCAGGATGAACCTGTTGTTCATGGCTGTCTTGGGATCCAGAGGCCCCACAATGTCAATACCAACCCTTTCAAAGGGGGTACTAACTACAAGAAAAGGTTAGAAGGGAGCCTTACATTTCCCCCGCTCTTGCCACTTGCCTGACAAGTTTGGTAAGAACTACAATGAGCATCTGTGTGCCTGCACATTAGGGGCCAGTAAAAATGGATGACAAGCCGTTCAAAGGTCTTGTCTTGCCCCAAATGTCCAGCTAAAGGCACATCATGAGCCAGACCCAGTAGAAAGGCTCTGAAGCACTGGAGTACCATCAGCACACAGGCTGACCCCGGCTCAGCAAACTTAGGCTCACTATACAGGAGGCCATCCTCCCAATAAATCAGGTGAGATCCTGGATCCTTGCCAACCACCTGGTCTGCAGCCTGCTGCTGCAAAGCCACTAGAGCAGGGCATGTCCTCTGTGCCACACAGAATGCCTCCCTGGTAGGTCCCCCTTCCTCCTGCCACTGTGACAGCTAAGGGACCTCCCCCAGTTCAGCCACCTGTTCCCCTGTAGGCTCCGGGGCATCACCCTCAGGCTCTGCCTCCTCGGAGACCGTGAGAACTTCTGGGGCCGGTTTCACGCACCCCCTGCTCTTCCTCTTTTTGGCGGTCTCTTGGGCCACTGTTTCAGGCTGCAGAGGCTCTTGACCACCCTGACAGGCCACCATTCACCTAATGGATACTCATACCCACCCAGGCATACCCAACATTTCCAAGTGGGACCTGTGTTCCACCTCCTTCCAAAAGGAATCCTTCAGGTCATTGCCAAGCAAACAATCCACAGGCCTGGTTGGAATCACAGCTATCTTCAAGGAACCCGAGACCCCCCTATTCAAAGAGAACCTGCATCACTCTGCACAGGCGCTCCGAGTTGTCCACTGAAACTACTTGGTGAAGTACATGGGGATCTATCTGCTCTTCAGACACCAGGTGACTCCTCACTGTCTTCACACTGGTTCCTGTGTCTCTCAGAGCCTCCAACCTCTGTCCATTAATGGTCACCTACTGCCTGTACTTCTTAGTGTTCTCAGGCACAAGGGTTCTCTGGACCATCTCACTGTCCCCTAGTAAGACAAGGGTCATCTCAGCTGGCTCCCACCCACCTGGAACCAACCCCTCCCCAAGCAATACACTATCCAAACCCTGGATGACCAGTGGGTGCCGGTATACTCTTGGGGGATTAGGGGTCGTCCCTCACATGACCCGGCTGATCATATGCATAACACTTCCATAGGGGACCCCCTTCAACAGGTCTCCCTTTGGACAACCATTGCTTCTTTTCACCGGGGGCTGGGAATCCTGACCCTGGGAACCAGGTTTTGGCCCTTTAGAGAACTCCCCATGTTTACCCTTACCCCCCTCTTTCTTCTGAGAGGCATCCTGCCCACCCTTGTTGTTGTCTTCCCCATATCTCTTGAGGACCCTGGTGCTCTCCCAGTGGTCCACTTCCTGTGCAAGCTTCCTGGGGTCAGTCAGCTTGCTGTCAGTCAGGTGCTGGCGCAGCTCTGGAAAACATAAACTATACAAGTGCTGAATGCTCAGCTAGTGCTGCGGCGGGCTGCAGTGTGACAGAAATGGGGTCTTTGGTTCACAGTCAGGTTACCCCCTGTCCAAGCAAGGACCCTCACTCTAGTCAGAATAAAGAGGAATCACACTCAGTTGATCTCCGCTCACACCCTTGGTAGCTTGACATGAGCAGGCAGGCTTAACTTGGAGACAATGTGGTAAGTATTTGTTCCAACGAACACAGTAATACAGTGAACCACTACAAAATGACACAACTACAAGTTTTGAAAAATATTCAATATTTTATGTAAATAAACAAGACAAAATATGATACAAGTCCACAATATGCAGTTAAAAATCTGAATTTAGCACTTAAAAGCAAGAAAATAGTGATCTGAGGTGAAAACAGTGCAAGTTGGTAAAACACGGCGTTGTAATGGCATAGTTTCCTACAATGCAATGCCAATAGCGCTGTTCACAGAGTCAGTTGACCCCCAGGTACAGTACCTTCAGAACAAGTAGAAAACAGGCTGGTGCACGGATCGGCGGTTGCAGCGATGCAAGGCCTACAGAGTCGTCGAACTTCTACGAGGTCCATGGCCTCGGGGCAGCTTATGTCACGTTTCTGGGGTAGTGGTGTCAGCTCACAGGGTTCGCACTCAGCGAGGTCCACGACCTCAGGGCAAGTGGCGTTGCGGTTCCAGGCAGCAACATCCTTTACAAAGTCACACAGTGTCATCTGACATCAGTAGACTGGTTTGTCTCCAGGAATTCACTTCCAGGGGTCCAGGAACTGGAATGGCACCCTCTGGCAAGCTAGAGTCCACAGCAAATAGACTCAGGTCCGGTTGGTGAAGCCTTCATTGCCCCTGAGGCTTCAAAACAGGACGCAAGCTCTACTCCAAGCCCTTGGGTCACTTCTCAAGCAGGAATGCAACAAAGTCCAGTCTCTGTCCCTTTGCACAGGCAGAAGCAGCATCTGCAGGATAGCTCCATAAAGCACAGTCACAGGCAGGGCAGTGATTCTCACGTCTTCAGCTCTTCTCCAGACAGAGGTTGCTCTTGAATCCTTGACGTAATCTAAAGTCTAGGGCTTGGGGTGCTCTTCTTATACCCCTTTCTGCTTTTGCAGTAGGCCTACTTCAAAGTAAAGTCTTAAGTGTCTGTGAGATCCTTTCTTGTCCAGGCCAGGCCCCAGCCACACACCAGAGGTCGGAGACTGCATTGTGAGAGGGCAGGTACAGCCCAGCTAGGTGTGAGTGAACACTGATCCCTTCCCCTCCAGCACAGATGGCTTATCAGGATATGCGGGCTACACCCCAGGCCTCTGTGTGTCACTGTTTATGTTTCGAGAGAGATGCAAACAGACCAACTGTCAAACTGACCCAGACAGGGAATCCACAAACAGCAGAGTCACAGAATGGTTTAAGCAAGAAAATGCCTACTTTCTAACAGTGACATTTTCAAACACACAACCTAAAAAACAACCTCACTAAAAAATGTGTTTTTAAATTGTGAGCCCAGAGACCCTAAAGTCCACATGTCTATCTGCTCCCAAAGGGAATATATGCTTTAATCATATTTAAAGGCAGCCCTCATGTTAACCTATGAGAGAGACACGCCTATCAACATTGAAAACCGAATTGGGCAGTATTTCACTGTCAGGACATGTAAAACACATAAGTAAATGTCCCACCTTTTACATACACTGCACCCTGCCCATGGGGCTAACTAGGGTCTACGTTAGGGGTTCCTTACATGCATAAAAAGGGAAGGTTTAGGCCTAGAAAGTGGGTACACTTTCCAAGTCGACTTGGCATTTTAAATCTGCACTCACAGACACTGCAGTTACAGGTCTGGGCCATGTTTACAAGGCTACTAATGTGGGTGGCACAACCAGTGCTGCAGGCCCACTAGTATAATGTAATTTACAGGCCCTGGGCACCTCTTGTGCACTATACTAGGGACTTACCCGTAAATCAATTATGCCAATCATGGAAAGCCAAGTACATACACATTTCATATAGGAGCACTTGCACTTTAGCACTGGATAGCAGTGGTAAAGTGCCTACAGTAACATAAACAGCAAAAACAGAATCCAGCACACATCAACAACCAGGGAAACAGAGGCAAAAAGTTAGGGGAGGCCACGCCAAGGATGCCAAGTCTAACAAGGGTGCATCGAGAAAAGAGAGTATCTGACGTAAAAGACGAAGATGCTGACCTTGGATTGGGAGCCAGGTTTGATTCTTGGCCTCTTGTGATTCTGGGCAAATAACTCACTCTACCTGTGTTGGAGGTGGCACATTCTGGTTGGCTGGGGCCTTACCTCTCCCATCAGGGGGTGGGTGATTACACTCCCTGTATAATCTGCACTCACCCTTGAGTAGCGTGCCACTGAGCCATCCCAGAAAAGGGGCAGAACGTCTGGAGCGATGAGACTTGAGTCGCAGCAGACAATTCCAAACACATGAAGAGTTCCCAATTCCGATTCTCCCTTGGAATGAGGCACTATGACCGGTGTTAGATGACTTGAGGTGCACCAGACAATCCCAGTCACACACAAAGAGTTAACAATTCAGTACTTCCCTGAAATGAGCCACAACATTTTGTGTGCGATGACTTGAGTTGCACCAGACAATCTTGGTCACAAGAAGAGTTACCAAGTCCATACTTCCTTTGAATGAGGCAAACATCTGGTGCGTGAAGACTTGAGTTGCACCAGACAATTCCAATCACACACGAGGAGTTACCAGTTTCATACCTCCCTGGAATAAGGCATTACATTTGGTGCGCGATGACTTGAGTTGCACCATACAATTCCTGTCACAAACAAAGAGTTAACAATTCTGTACCTCCATGGAATGAACCACTATCTCTGGTGCATGATGACTTTGAGTTGCTCCAGAAAATTCTGGTCACACACAGAGGTGCAAGTTCAGCTGTGCCACACGAGGTAGAATGTGGCACTGCTACGGGGATGCCTCCACCTCCGAGGGTCATAGAGTGAACATACAGTCAGTGCGTCACACGAGAGAAATGCGCCAAGATCGACAGAGCTGGCCACACGGATCACGCATTTGGTGAATCCACTCACCACCAACAAGATGCTAATGTGTGTCGAGCCCCCACGATGAAGGGCTACTACTGTGTCTTTGAGAGGTGCAGTACACTTGAAACTTGATAAGGGAGTATGCCCTTTGCAAGTAACATGATGTGTACTTGGGCGACTTGAATAAACATAGTGTGAATCGACATGAACTAATCAAAGCAAATAAGCCCTGAAGAAGTCCTGTGTTGAGGATGAAACGCGTTGGCTGATGTTTCTTTACCTGTTCACAAGAAAAACAGAATAAAGTCAAGATAACAATGCGACGACATTGAGTCTGGACTTTATTTGATATATATAAAAGTGGTGCACCACCAAAATGTCTATGATCTATAGTCTCCAGGCACAATACTTAGTGCCATGCTCATACCTTTGCAACCAGTTCGAATCCAGCAGACAATGTGGGCACTTAGGAAGATACCTCTCCCCAAACGTCACAGATAGAAGATGTAGGTCCCTCACGGGAGGTCTTTCATATCCCTGAGATCTCCACCAGAGAACAAGGAACAAATCAACAAGCCCTTGGAGAGCACACTTTGGGGTGTCACACAACAGCAGGCAATCAGCCCAGGCCAGCTATGATTCAGGAATGGTGCACCGTCCCTCCTAAAGGCAGTTATTACTCCTTGTGCACAACAGATTCCTCTGGCAGTGCGCACCCCGCAGTCCAGCATCTCTGGCCCTGCATCCCCACAAACCTGTCTCAAATTTTCTGTAGTGTAGCATCAGTAGTTATACTGAAGTTGAGGGTGTTTCAGAGATAGATGTATCTCCTACATTTCAGTCCTGTCTGCCATGAGGCAGTGGAATGCAGATTGTAATCTTTAATGGGGCCATGAAATGGATTTGAGAGGCCAAGTGCCAAAACCTCTCACTCCAATCTATCCAGCCAGGTTCTCAAATGGCAGAGGTCTGTTGTTCCAGTTGAGTGCTCAAGGTTTATAGCTGTGGCTGGGGAATGTACAGATGTGCTCCCCCCCAGCCTCCAGTGTCGACTGGAGTCAAATTAAAAAAAACGAAAACACAAAAGTGTTTTAGAACATAGACAGGCCCACTTTCTAGAAGTGGCATTTCTAAGTTGCTATTGACAAAACCATATTTACCGTAGGAAGGGTTTATCAGGACAAATTCAAATGACAGGAAACATTAGGAGGCTGCTCTGCTGCAATGCATTATTGCAGCTAGGAGTAACTGTAACCTTCCCCTATGCTAACCTATGGGCAGAGCAGCTCTCATAGGTAGGGAAAACACATATGAGTATTCTTCACTCCCTGGGCATATGATCTGTTGTACACACACAAAAGTTCATTAGCAGGCTGGACATGGTGAAGAGCACCATAGGTGCAAGTGCACACACACAGGTAAGCGCCACTTCCTTACATATGTAGGAAAGGAGCACAAACATTCACACTGTTCTTACAGTGGGAAAGTGGCCAAAGCCCTAAGGCTGCTAAGAGACCAGAAAAATCAAGAAAGTTTGGGGAAATACTACCTCAGTATGTCAAGTCTAACACCCTGCCTAATAAACGACAATGAATGTGTCCTTGTGTACTGTAACTGTAAAGGGATACTATACCTTCGGGTCGAGATTGCGCTATATACACCTGCAAAAAAAACATGAGTGGCTGCTGCATTCATATCAAGAATGATGTGCCTCAGCTTGGGCATTTGTATACTTTGTCTCAGGATTGCATGATCTCAGAACTCAGGTTTGTGCTGCAGGACATGTACTATATCTCTAATATCCCACAGCTTATATTTTCAAGATGGGAGTTGCTTTCTTTTGTGAAACATTACGATCGTGGTTATTGTTGTCAACAACGTAGGAATTATTGCACCTCGGTTAAAATCAATTGCAATAATGTTATAATGGATAATACAGTTAGCCAACATTTTCCAAAGTTTTCCAAAGTCGTACAAGGTTCTCATTTACTATTTTCCACAAAGTAATATGAGTTATTTCCACATAATCAAAAATAAGAAGATTAGCCGTATTAGTATGACTACAGTGAAGTGTTAAAATATTTTGCCAGGCTTAAAATAATCCTTTCCATAACATCAGGGAAAGAAGCATGTCAACAAATTCTCCATTTTTAAGACACCCATAAGAGACAAGATGAAACATATAATCCCTTTCAAGATGCTTTTAGTACAATAACAGTTTACACCCAAAATCTGAAAAAATTGAACTTGTGCCAATTTAATAAATCCAACATGTCAGAGGCTCATCAGGTTCGTAAAACATGATTCAGTGGAACCTGTCATGCTTCACAGACACCTCTGAGGCACGGTTTCTATTTCGGAAACCTGGTGAGTTGTTTGCAAATCTATTTTATTCAGCAAGTCAGGCCAGCAACGTGTTTTACTGCAAAATTAACGAGCATGCAGCTTTCCATATTTCCGCTGCATTTTACGTTATAAAGAAATATTTTAAGTAGACAGAACGTATTTTTACCCCGACCGTTAAAAATCTGATATTCTTAAGTGTCTTGTGGCCATTTCCTATTAGATGCGCTTGCAATTGCGCTATGAAGCTACCGTCAGTGCAGAACCAGTTGCTAATTCACTGTGTCAATTGGAGCCTCCTTTCAGACTGTGGCTTTGAAAACGCTGTACTTACCAGAACTACAGGAGATCTCATTTACCCCACCATTACGTAAACACTATTTTACTAACTGTACCTGCTTAACCAATGGACAGTCTCCATTCCTGTCCTCGCCCTGATACTATAGCCTTTCTTTAAGCCCTTTCCATGTCCACAGCCTATGTTTAGTATGTCTCCCTCGCGTTATGTAGCCTTGAGTACTTGCCAGTTTTCACCACTTCCTGTGCTGATTTTACCTTGCTGAAATCACCTCCCTGAAATCCATTAAAAGGGCAGATATAACAGGTTATATTAAAACAATATTGAATTTCTGACTAATGAATTTAAAATATATGCAAAAATTTGAGAAATACAGTGCTCTGTTATACTTAGTCAAATGTATTAACAACGTTTTATCATTTAAAATGAAAGGTATTACTCACATTTAATTTTTTTTTATTAATGATGAATTCACACGTTTGCTTATTATGTGTGTTTTATTAAAGTGTATTAATTGAATGCAATTTTGTGATATAATGCTTTAGCATAAATAAGGCCTGCAGAGTTTGTCTTTTTATGATTGGGCTGGAATGCTGATTCATTTTCTAATGTGAATTTTCTTGCAGGTTGCGTTCCCATGAGAAGACTAGGGGCCTGATTATGACCGGGGCGGATGGGATACTCAGTCAAAACATGACAGATATTCCATGTGCTGTATTACAAGTTCCGTTATACCCATCCGCCAATGTTTTTGGTAATAGGCTCCATTGTTTAAGCAATGAGAGAATGTATCATATTGCCCTTGACAGGAGAACAGTGTGTAACATGGACTGACATTGTATACAATTGTTTCAAACTTGCGTGGAGCCTCATGGATGGAAGATGTTCCCATGACAGACCATGGAAAGGAATTGAACTGTTTCAATTTAAAGTTGTATGATCAATTTCTATTGGGTTATGCCCCTTCAACGTGACATGGACTGATATAGTTGATGAATCAGAATGCTTTGGGAATTCTAAAAACGTGAACTTTGAGCAGTCCCTGACAGATTCTTCCAGTCCCCAGATGCCATCCTGATGCTTGCAGACATCCTGCTGACTTATAGATGCTTTTCTGATGATGAATTCCTGAATGCTGCATCCTTAGGAGAGGTATATCCCTCTCTACTTGATACTCTGGATTGCTTTTTTATACTTAGTAATCCTATTTTCCTTTCAGACCACTCTTGACGGAGCTTCTAACATGCTGACACTATCCCCTTTTTATCCATATTTTGCCTAATTTAGTTAGTGACCTACAGTCCAAGATTAGCTTTTTCCAAATTATTTGTGTGCTTTTTGTATTTTGCCTGGATGTGTTCTGCCTCACATATGTATTTACCTGATTTGGTTAGTTGTGGGGTTTTCTGTTGCCCAGTCTAAATTTGTAACTTTGCTAAACTGAATTTACTAATGATTGCTAATCCTAAGCAACATTGGATTTCTGTATTTCAGATATTCCTTATAATATTATGGATTGTTCTTCTTAAATGTTTAGTTTTGTTAATGTTAGTTTGACTACATTTTTTCGTCACCTTGGGCAACTCATGGTGATAATATATGTTTATAATCTGTGCTGAGAATAACTTACATGATTTTGATCTTGTAATAAATATTTTAACCTTACTCCTGAGTGGTGCTTTTCTTGTTTGGCCAAATATTTGTGAGTATTGATTCCTGCGAGGGATGAAAATGCTGCAGCACAGTCATCCAGATGATTGAAATCGTACATCAATTGTGTATCATCAGCACACAACACCACATTAAATCCCCATGCTTGTACAATGGAGGCAAGGGGGCCATATAGTTGTTAAATAAGGTAGGGCTAAGAGCTGGTCCTTGAGGGACACCACATCCTTAA
Organism: Pleurodeles waltl; assembly: GCF_031143425.1. Lineage (NCBI taxonomy): Eukaryota > Metazoa > Chordata > Amphibia > Caudata > Salamandridae > Pleurodeles > Pleurodeles waltl. Next base: position 696,256,146 of record NC_090442.1, on the reverse strand, counting down.
ATTCTGAGGTGAAGGGAGGTAGAAATGCAGCTTGTTTTCTGCAAGAGAGAAAATGATTTACTGAGCTCCAGATGGTGCTGACTATGCCAGCTTCTTCTAGCTACTGCAGACAGGTATCACGAAACACTGTATCGAAGAGGGCAGAGAGATGTAGTAGCGCTATTATGGATTTGGTTCATGTGTTAAGACAGGTTTTAATGAAGTCAATACGGCTGATTCTGTGCTAAAACCGGCCCAAAAGCTGGATTGTAAAAAGTACATAAGGTTATTCTCCCCTATAAATGTAGTGATTTGGCAATTGGCCCAAGATTCCCAGCATCTTTTCTAAAGCAGGGAGTAAGTAAATCAGTCTATAACTGCTGGGACTTTGAGGGTCTAAGTTGTTTTCTTTAGCAGTGGAAGCACCAGTGCCTTTTTCCAATTTGTGAGCACAACTCCAGATTCTAGAGCAAGATTACAGAATTGATCTGTGGATTTAAAGAGTTAGGCACATGCTTCAAAATGTGCAGAGGACATATATCTAAAGGAGAACCCTATCAGGCTTTTTGGATGATTATTTCAGAGTCCTTCGGTGAAACTGGTGAGTTGGCAGGCATTACCCAGAGACTTTGGTGATGACCTGGGGGATATATCATTCTTATTGTTTATAAATCTAGATTAGATATTGCAAACCTTATTGTGGAAAAAATGTGAAAGATTGTTGCAAACTCCAGGAGTGAAGGAGCCGATTGTTTTCTGACTTTGGGATTCAGAAAGGGGTGAAGAATTTTAAACAGGGTCCTGTGTTCAATATCAGCTTCCTTGATTTGTTTGAGAGCTGCTCTATAGTTGGATTTGTCCTCAGCTGCAAAATTGCATTGTCTTTTCCTCTCTAGTTGTTTACATTTATATTTATTTGGCTTTTACCTTTGCAGAGAACCATGGGGCAGATGGAGCGGTCCTTTTACTGCAGTACTTTTTCAGGGGCACTGTTACATCAAGATTATCCTTCAGATTAGAGTCAAAGGGTGAGACTTCTGAATCAATGTCTTCCAAATGATCTACCTTGACTTGAGAACAAGCAAAGTTTAAGGTTACATCGCAAATACATTTCTAGGGGTGGTGGCAATTTGTCCTTTTTATGCTTTGGAAGCCTGATGCAGTAGACATCTTAAATGAAAAAGGAACTAAGTGATGGTCTCACCAAGTTAGAGGTACTAAAGTCTCCACTTCAAGTGTAGACATATTGGAAAATGTAACATCTAAAGTGTGGACCCCACTGTGTGGGACCACCCATCTTTTGAACAAGTTTAAAATCGGACATAGCTTCCATCAACCTTTCAGCGAATTTGCAAGTTAGGTCATCAATGTGAAGAATACAGTCAAGTGCCATAAAATGTTCATATTTTAGGAAAAGGGCATAATTGCAAGGGATAGTGTCTCACTGAAAAGAGAGTCGGCCTTAGGGGTGCAGTAAACAAGGACTCCGGAGACAGAGAAGTTCTCCCAGATCTTAACGGCAAAGGCAAGGGCCTCCACCTTATCCAGTAAGTCTGAAGGGTGGCTGGAGCAAGACTAATTAGTCAGGGTTGCATCCCAGTCTCCCATTTTGTTTGCACACCTTGTTACCTCAGTTTGGACCAACCAATGTGAAAATCAGTCTTGATCCTGTTCCAATAGGAACAATCCAGCCAAACTGCTAGGCCAGGTCTTCCCTGAACCAGAACACCAGCAACCCAAGGCTGGTTCTGCATCCCAGTATATCATTGTCATGTATACTATGACTCATCAGTTTGAACCCACCCATTTTCATATAAATCTTGACCCTGCCCCAATCAGAATAGTCCACCTGAACTGCCAGATCAGGTTCCACCCTGAACTAGAAGGCAGTCAACCCAAAACTGGTTTCCCTCTGATTGGGGCTCGTAAGTTGGGTGCACTTTGGTTCTCCCAACTTTTTTAATTTTACCTCCATTCTCTTATCAATTTCCTAAAATTATCAGTATTCCTTTCCATGGGTTTGCTGCTTCAATGACTGAGTTTGGTTTCATTGGCAACACCCCCTCCTGAAACATGGGCCATCTCCTCCCATAGGTAGAACTCATAGTCCTTTTATTTGGTCACCTTCATTTCTGGATGAACACTTGTGATTCATGTCTCTCCTTGGTGGTGGGAAGCAAGGTCAAACCCAGGAGAACCGGCTGTTCGATAGTGACAGCATAACAAAGCTGCATACCGCCCAATCTTTAATAACCCTACAGGACAGCCAGGGTGGTGGTGGTCTCAGTCTTGGCTGCAACACAGCCACATGTGGGTTGATCACAAGCTTTCAGTTTTCTACATAGCAGACATCACACCAAACAACTGCCAAATAGGAAACTCTACAAACAAAATCCTTTTAATTATACACTCTAAAAAGGTGCCAGGGACACAAGGCAAATTGACGCACTTGGAGCACTTTGTGGCTTTGTCAGAGGTAGGATATACTACATAAATGTGCAACAGTGCAGTAAAACTATCAGAACAAGTAAATCATCTGGAAATGACTGCAGGTGATCAGATGCAGATTTATAGTTAACTATTATGTATTTACTAATGAAATGTAGATTCACATTACAAAGTACAGCACCTTTCATGATCTTGAATTTTGCAAAAATGTAGCATTATCAAAGTGGTCTTCAAATTACATAATGCCAAGCACCCTGATCAAACTCTTTTTGCATTGAGTCCCCCGAAGTTGATGTGCATGGAGTGATTACACTTTTGGGAGCAAAGACGGTTTACAAGGGGGGGGTCTTACTCAACTGCACAGTGGGGATTGTACTGGGGCAAGAGGTTTCCTGCACGCCTCATTGCTTCCTTTCGCATTGTTTCAGCCAGGTCTGCACAGTATCCTGCCTACATCGCCCCCCAACTAACTACTGCAGATTTCCTTCCCTCTCTCTTGTCACCATGCTAAGATGCCAAGCACCTGCAGCACACCTTCCCTCCATGCTATACCACTCAACTCACCCTCATCTTGAGAGTGTCACCTTGCAAAGGCTCATTGTCTCCCTTCAAACAAGCAAAGTCTTTCCCACTAACCTAAATGGGATCACATGCCCTGAAAACCGTTCCCGACTGAAGAAATGTTCTTGCCATTGATCTAAATAATACCACCTTTCAAAACCTCCCAATCTTGTCAGACTTGGAGACTCAAAAGATGGAGTTTCATGCAGCACTTATTCCCTCTGCTTTCCAGCTGTTTTGGTTGCCCCACACTCGCCACAGTCCCCCAGTGCTCCCTCTGTTCATTTCTGTGCAGAACCCCCTTCCTCTAAAGATTTAGGAACTCCCATGCACCTGAGAGACACCCTTTTTATTCCCTCCATGCACTGTTCCTCCATAATTTATCACACCATCTACACTCATCCATGCAGAGATTCCCCCCTTATTAAGTCTCTTGCAGTGCACTGTCCCTTGAGGCTCCTGTAGTTCTCCCTTCCTGTCCTTTCAGCTCCTCCTCGGATCCATTCCTCTTCTTCCCTGCAGCACCTGCAATGCAAGCTCCTTTGCCCCAGACACTGCTCAACCTTTGCCATGTGTGTTTTTCCCACTACAACTACAAATGCCTGTCAAAAGAAGTCCAGAACACCACTAACCCACACAATGGCAGTAATACTCCTACCAACATTATTGTGTGGGTTGAGCTGCAGTTGTGCTTATTTTAAGGCCCAAGCTCGTTTTGTGACAAGGAGAGTTGTTATTCAATATTTCTGATATAGAAGAGTGCCCTGTTTAAGATGAGGGAATGACCCCCCAAGGGGTGTAACACTAGTTTGAAGACCTTTGCATTATTTACATGAGTTATTTCTGACTTGCAATACATACTCATTCTGTGGCCTGAATTGTCTTTGCCTTTTGAGCTATTAGCTTATGTGGCCACACCATCCTTTTACTACTATGTTTTAGATGTATATTCAACTATATATCGTAATGTTCTGCTTTTTGGATATTCCTTCTTTACTTCAACAACACAAGCAATATACATCCCGTTTACATCTATTCTTTATGAATAACTTCTTGAGTTTAGACCAACAGCCACGCAAAGGATTATAAAACATGGACTGACACATCCATATCCAACCTCATACATAACCTCAAAGTCATGTCCTTCGCTTAATTCAACTGGCAACCCAAGATTAAAAAAACACAAACCCATTGATTATGTTCTGGTTGCATGTTTGGTAGGCCTGACGAACATTGTATTAAGATCCAAAGCATTGTTCATCTAAAATACACTATACTGAAAAACTATTCACATATTTGCAGTTTTACACCAGTGTGTCACTACAACTTCATAGCCTCTTTAGGTCACTCTCATTAAGATCTTGTTGACCTTGATAGAGTAGGTTTAACCAAGACCTTACAGATCTGACCTTACAGATCTAGAGAAATGTATATGGAAACCAAAAGAAAGGCTAAAACAGTGTAACACACTACACAAAGAGGAACAATATAAACCCAGTGTGTTGGAAAATGGCCTCTCTGAAGGCTCACCCGAAACCTTTTGCCTTCCTCTTCTTCTTTTTCTGACCTAATTTTTGCTGACTTTATGACTCTGGACACTTTACTACTGCTAACTAGTGCATGTGCTTGCTCCCTAAAAACATAGTGACATTGGCTCATACCCACTTGGCATATTTAATTTACTTGTAAGTCTAGTAAAGTGCACTTCATGTGACCAGGGCCTGTAAATTAAATGTTACTAGTGAGCCTGCAGCACTGATTGTGCCACCCACATAAGTAGCCCCTTAACCATGTACCAGGCCTGCCATTGCAAGGCCGGTGTGTGCAGTTTCACTGCCACTTTGACATCGCATTTAAAACTACTTGCCTAGCCTTAAACTCTCCTTTTTCTACATACAAGTCACCCCTAAGGTAGGCCCTAGGAAACCCATAGGCCAGGGTGCTATGTAGGTAAAAGGCAGGACATGTACCTATGTGTTCTACATGTCCTGGTAGTGAAAAACCCATAAATTCGTTTTCCACTCCTCTTATAGACTACCCTTAGAACTGCCCTCATATATTTTTCAGTGGTAGATTCTGATCTGGAAGGAATGGCCCTGTCATGCATAGTATTGCCAGAATGGTAATAGACAATCCTGCTTGCTGGTGAAGTTAGATCTAACTTCACCAGCAATATTACTATTTGGGAAATGGCACTTTCAGAAAGTGGGCATTTCTCTGTATTTACTGACATCTGTGCCTTACAGGCTGTCTCTAATCCATATCTGATCTGTGCTGGTTGACAGCTCCCCTTGTGCATTCCACCCAGACAACCATAAACACAAGACACTCAGTCACATCTGCATTAGTCTGCATACTGAATGGGCAGGAAGGGAAGAGGGTCTCACACTTACATTTCAAAGGCCAGAAGTCTGCCTTCACACAGAGGACTGATACCCCCCATCCCCAGGGTTCCTGGCAGACAGGACTGGGCTGGCAGGGGAACTTGTGCACTTCAAAACCACTCTTTGAAGTTTACCCCACTTGAAAGGCAAATTTGGGTATATAAACTGACTCCACCAAATCAGACACTTCTGGACCTGCACCCTGTTAGAGCAGCTGCCCGGCTGCCCAAAGGACTCATTTGGACTGCTTTGCTGAAATGAACTGCTTCCCTGCTTGTTGCCCTGCTGCCCTGACAGCCTCTGACTCTGTTGGAAGGACTCTGCCTTCCTCCTGAAGTGCTCTCCAAGGGCTTGGGTTGAGCTTGTCTCCTGTTCCAGCAGTCTCAAGACCTACAAAGATTTCCTCTCTTCAAAAAATTCCTTGTGTGTAGAAAATCTGCGCAACGCATGCAGAAACTGATGCAAAGCCTGCATCACAGCTGAGAAATCGCTGCCCTGCGACTGGAATACCGCAGCACCGACTTCCCGACTGGAAATTTGACACAGCGCCTGCCTTGCGACGGAACATTTGCTGCATCGTCTACCTGATCGATGCAGCACCTGCTCCTTCTACCAGCATGTCAAGGATTTTCAGCTCACCTAAAAGATGACACAAACCCTTGCAGAGTGGAAAGAAACAACGCATCATGTGTGCCACGCCAAAAAATCCCACACAACACCTTATTTTTCCATGCGTGTCCTCCTCTGCGGGCCCCTTGTGTCATTATTTTTTATGCATCCCAGGCACTGTGTGTTACAAAGAAACAACTCTTGATTTCTAAGGATTGAGATTCTTTTTAACCTTTTAAAAGTGATATTTCAAGTTGTGCATTTTGGATGTTTGTTGTTTTGACCTTTATTTATTCAGATAAATATTATCTATTTTTCTAAACCTGTGTGGTGTATTTTTGTGGTAAATTAGATAAAGGGGGAAAATTGGCTATAGGGTTGGCGCTCACGGAAATCCACCGCAAAGTATTGTGAATCACTTTCTCAGATCACGGTGCTCCTGAAAGGAAGGGTCCTGCCAACTCCTCCAGAAAAACAAACACAGTACAAAAGAGAGATCCGAGGCATTCGTGTAAATAACAAATCATTAGTGTCCATGTCTTGTATCTGAAATCATCTTCTTCCTGTCATTGGATTGTAACATCATATGTGTAATCAACAGTCAGCAACTTGAATCCAAACTTCTGTTTATTGTGGAATTGTTCCCAATTTCAATAATTGACAAACAACAGCCAACACATGTTTCATCATGCAAGAGGATAATCACACGGACTTCCTCAGGGCTGTAAAGGATATAATTATCCATATTTACAAACATGAATTTAAAAACAATCTTTCAATTGACAGGATAGATGATAGAGGGTTTTAATCCTTCACCATCACCAAAAAGTGTTGGAATAATTACGGGTGAACTCAAATCTAAAATATTCAAAAAAACATTCTTATATTGGAGCATATCGCCCTTAAGTAGAAACACACGTCCTCTTTAATATATGCTGTGACTAACCATTAGCTTAATATAACAAAGAAGATGGATATTCTCAGTGCGACAGCCTGCCAAAATACACACTTGCGAAAGAAATAACAAGAAAAATGAAGAAACCAACCCACCTACAACACCAGAAAACCTAGATGTCTAAAACTCCAAAGTTATCACCAAAAAGGAATTATGAAAAGTGACCCCATCAGTTAGAGTGTCCGTGCTCTGATGCATACCTTAATGAGTTATTGAATGGGATTGTTCCCAATTAAGTAGTCAAAAAGTAACAGCCTTCCGGAACGATATTGGTTCGAGCCAAATAGTAAACGTTCTCCGTCCGGTCTTCACAAGAGATCCCTTTACGATTGTCTAGAATGATAGCACAATCACTGTCATCCAGACATAACCTATTGTTAACCGTCATAGCATGTAATTCTAAAATAACACCTACCGTGAAGAAACTGAGACTATCAGATGGGAGTTTTAACTTCACTCCATTGCCAGCGTGTACGCGAAAGCAAATGAACACAAACTCATGTTGATACACGCATTTAAGACGTCATGTGTAAAAAGTGAAAAAGGACTAACATCCCTGTTAACCCCTTCCCCGCCAGGGACGTAATGGTTACGTCCATGGCAGCGCCCGTGTGGCGCCATGGACGTAACCATTACGTCCTGGGACTGGCAGTCGGGGGAAGTGCTAGCGCTTCCCCCGAGGGCCGCCCCCCAACACCCCCAGGCCAGGGCTGAAAGGGGAATCCCTTCCCCTTTCACGCCCACCCTCACCCCACCCCCCCCCATGACGTCGCGCGTCTTCCCATGACGTTGCTTCCAGCGCGTCTAAGGGAGAAGGTGAGTTTTTCACCTTCGTGCGGGGTGGGGGTGCTCTCAGAGAGGCATTGAGGGAAAGGAAAGGGTTTTCCTTTCCCTCGATGTCTCTTTGAGCATTCCTGCTGCCCGATCGCGATGCGATCGGGCAGCAGGAATGCCCACTAGACACCAGGGATTTCAGTATGTGTGTGTGTGTGTGTGCTTATTAGTGTAGGGGAGCGACCCCTTGGGCAAGGGTCGCTCCCCTTTGGGGGCACATGTATTTTATGTCGTTTCTGCCCCCCCTGGGGGAAGATTGGCCCTATTTTTAGGCCGATCTGCCCCCAAGGGGGGCAGAAAGCCACTAGACACCAGGGATTTTATTGTTGCTTTGTATTTTTTGTGTTGGGGGGCGGCCCCTTGGGCAAGGGTCGCTCCCCTTTGGGGGCACATGTATTTTACGTCGTTTCTGCCCCCCCTGGGGGCAGATTGGCCCTATTTTTAGGCCGATCTGCCCCCAAGGGGGGTAGAAAGCCACTAGACACCAGGGATTTTATTGTTGATTTGTATTTTTTGTGTTGGGGGGCGGCCCCTTGGGCAAGGGTCGCTCCCCTTTGGGGGCAAATGTATTTTACGTCGTTTCTGCCCCCCCTGGGGGCAGATTGGCCCTATTTTTAGGCCGATCTGCCCCCAAGGGGGGCAGAAAGCCACTAGACACCAGGGATTTTATTGTTGATTTGTATTTTTTGTGTTGGGGGGTGGCCCCTTGGGCAAGGGTCGCCCCCAGGGGCCCTCATGTATTTTTGGGCAGTTCTGCCCCCCTTGGGGGCAGAGAGGCCTATTTTTTTTAGGCCTTTCTGCCCCCAAGGGGGGCAGAATCCCAATAGCGCCAGAAATAGTATGTATGTATGTGTGCTTTGTGTTGGGGGGTGGCCCCTTGGGCAAGGGTCGCTCCCCCCAGGGGCGCAATGTATTTATTGTCGTTTCTGCCCCCCTTGGGGGCAGATTGGCCCTATTTTTAGGCCGATCTGCCCCCAAGGGGGGCAGAAAGCCACTAGACACCAGGGATTTTATTGTTGATTTTTATTTTTTGAGTTGGGGGGTGGCCCCTTGGGCAAGGGTCGCCCCCATGGGCCCACATGTATTTTTGGGCAGTTCTGCCCCCCTTGGGGGCAGAGAGGCCTATTTTTTTTAGGCCTTTCTGCCCCCAAGGGGGCAGAATCCCAATAGCGCCAGAAAGATATGTTTGTATGTGTGCTTTGTGTTGGGGGGTGGCCCCTTGGGCAAGGGTCGCTCCCCCCGGGGGCGCAATGTATTTATCGTCATTTCTGCCCCCCTTGGGGGCAGATTGGCCCTATTTTTACGCCGATCTGCCCCCAAGGGGGGCAGAAAGCCACTAGACACCAGGGATTTTATTGTTGGTTTTTATTTTTTGTGTTGGGGGGCGGCCCCTTGGGCAAGGGTCGCCCCCAGGGGCCCACATGTATTTTTGGGCAGTTCTGCCCCCCTTGGGGGCAGATATGCCTATTTTTTAGGCCTTTCTGTCCCCAAGGGGGGCAGAATCCCCATAGCGCCAGGGATACTATGTGTGTGTGTGTGCTTTGTGTGGGGGTGTGGCCCCTTGGGCAAGGGTCGCCCCCCCCCCCCAAAGGGTGCAATGTAATCTGGGCGATTTCTGCCCCCTCCCCTTGGGGGTAGATTGGCCTATTTTTTTTTAGGCCCATCTTCCCCCAAGCAGAGAAGACTAGACACAGGGGAAAATGAAAAAATGGTTAGTGGCGGAGTGTTTGTCAACTGGCGAAGTATTTGCTTTTATGATAATAACAGTTTTTCTCCTTTTTGTTTTAGTTCAAAGCTTTTGCTGACTTTGCTGTGGCTTGTTGCAGTTTTGGCAGTAGTTGTCCTGCGGTTTGCGTAGTTGCATGTTTTAGGTAAGTAAATAAATTTACTCCAAGTGAGTATTGTTGCAATGCATGAATGACATGTTTGTAGGTGGTGTACTGAATGCAGGATTGTTTGTGAAATTGTCCTTAGAGTTATGCACAATGATTATTGTGTTGTCTTATGTCTAATTTGTTTTTTTTTTTCTCTTTTTAGTGGGATATCGTTGGTGATTGCTGTGGCTGTGCAGAGTAGTTGCTGGTGAGTCAAGCTTTTTCAGGCAAGTGAGCAGTATAGTTTTTGAGTTTATAATTCTTAGTGATAAACCTATACTTTGTTACCTATCTTACACAGTGCTGGTTGTTGGTGGTGTATTTGTCCAGTTAATTTTAGTAGGAAGGATCATGGCCAGCCGTAGGATGACCGCTCAGCAGGTTGTTAGTGTGCTTTTTGAGTCATCTTCTGACCATGAATATGAGACTGACTCTGCATCTGAGGCAGAGGAGGAAGTGCAGGATTCTGGAAGTGAATTTTCTGTCAGAGATGAATCATCTGATGATGAAGCCACTCTCAGTGCTGATGAAGGGCCTGTTTTAGAGGAGGACAGTGATGTGCCAATGGTGCAGGAGCCAGCGGCTGAAAGGCTTCCCATTGGAAGACCTGACGCATGGGTTGCACCAAACATGGAGCAGCCACAGTTGCCTGCGTTTACTGGTTTTCCAGGGTGTCGAGTTAATACGGAAAACTTTTTGCCCGTCAACTTTTTTGAGTTGTTTATGGACGATATATTTTTGGAAGAGATTGTTGAGCAGACTAATTTGTATGCAGAGCAATTTTTGAGGGACAACGCTGCCAGACTTAGGCCACACTCTAGAGCTAGCCGGTGGATTCCCACAAATCTGGAAGAGTTGAAAAAGTTCTTGGGTTTAACTTTTTTGATGGGGCTGATAAGGAAGCCGTCGCTGTCTTCATATTGGTCTACTAGTCCCTTGATGGCAACTGCTATATTTCCTGCCATCATGAGTCGTAACCGGTATGAGCTTCTTCTTCGGATGTTGCATTTTGTAGATAATGCTTTAGCCTTGCCACGAGATCATCCTGATTCTGACCGTCTTTTTAAGATTAGACCTGTCCTTGATCATTTGGTAGATCGGTTTTCAGAGATCTATGTTCCAGGGAAAGAAATATCTGTAGATGAGTCTTTGGTCCTGTTCAAGGGTCGTTTGGTTTTTAGGCAGTACATTCCTAGCAAGAGGGCACGGTATGGAATTAAATTGTATATGCTGTCAGAAAGTAGTACAGGATATGTTTATAATTTCAGGGTCTACACTGGTAGGGATTCCAATATTGACCCCCCTGGTTGTCCTCCCACTTTTGAAGTTAGTGAGAAAATTGTGTGGGAACTTGGTAGACGACTGTTTAACAAAGGTCACCATTTATATGTAGATAACTTCTACACTGGAGTTCGGTTGTTCAAGGAGTTGTTCAGAGTGGACACTGTTGCTTGTGGCACAATCCGCTGTCTGTAAAAAACTTAAGAAGGGACAGTGCAGTGCCTTGCGGAATGATGAGCTGCTAGCTCTGAAATTTGTAGACAAGAGGGATGTATACATGCTAAGCACCATCCATGATGAGAGTACTTCACCTGTGGCTGTTTGGGGTCAGGTTGCCGAAGTGCGCAAACCTGTGTGCATCTTAGACTATAATAAGCACATGGGTGGTGTTGATAGAGTAGATCAGAGGTTAGAACCTTACACTGCTGCTCGTAAGTCTTATGTGTGGTATAAGAAATTAGCGCTTCACTTGTTCCACTTGGCAACTTTTAATGCTTTTGTTGTGTTTAAGGATAGTTCTCCAGAGTCAAGGATGACATTTGAGAAATTTCAGGAGTCTATCATAGCTAGCCTTGTTGTGCTGGAACAGGCAAGAGTTCCTAGAGAAGCAGTGGTGGAGGATGTGGCTAGATTGAAAGATCGTCACTTTGCTGAGCACATTCCTCCCACGGCCAAAAAAAACTTTCCTGCTAAGAGATGTAGAGTCTGTGCTCGAAGAGGTATCAGGAAGGAGACTAGGATGTACTGCCCTGATTGTCCTTCAAAGCCTGGGCTGTGTGTGGGTGGCTGTTTCAGGAGCTACCACACACAGAAGAATTATTGGGAAATTCCGTGAGCGTAAACTGGTGTTTTATATTTTTATATGTTCGGTTTCACGGTTGGCATTAGTCATGTATTCAGTTAGAGCTTTTGTGTTTGTAGTTTTGTACTAATTTATGATTAGTGGTTTCTTTGTTGTTTAAAAACAAAAAAAAGGGGATGGCATGTGTAGAGTGGCGCTTGGCTGGCGGCGTGGGTGTGGTGGCGCTTGGCTGGCGGTGTGTGTGGGGTGGCGCTTGGCTGGCGGTGTGTGTGGGGTGGCGCTTGGCTGGCGGTGTGTGTGGGGTGGCGCTGGGCTGGCGGTGTGTGTGGGGTGGCGCTTGGCTGGTGGTGTGGGTGGGGTGGCGCTTGGCTGGTGGTGTGGCGCTTGGCTGGCAGTGCCGGCCAAACGCCAGTCCACACACTCATCAGCTGGTGTGATTGCTGTATCAGGCATGTGGGCGTATGAAAGTGATGGGCCCTTGACTGGCGCTGTCTGTGGATGCAAGTCTTGTAATGTGCTGGGCCCGTGGCTGGCGGCGTGAATGGTCTAGTGCATGTCATGTATGAAAGGTGTGTGAATGGACTGTAAAGCGGTTGGTGCCTTGTCGTGGCTTTACAGCTCACGAGCTGTGAGTCATTGGTTCAGTTTTTTGGCCTTTCAGTTATTACCAGTGCATTTCACTTTTGTGAAATCTCTTGTTAATAAAATTTGATCTACTGAACCATCACTCACCCTCGTGCCAAATCCAACCAGTATGTGTGGTACAAATGACAAAACCTGCTCCGCTGTAATCAGGCGTCGCAGCACACTTGAGACACGCTAGGTGCCTCAGGTGGGACCCCGATGATGAAGCATGCCACCAACTTGGTTGGTGGGTGAGTGGTCTTCTTCACATAACCTAAGTGTGTTTCTTTTCACAATTTTAGTGTTTGGCACATCACGGACGTATGTGCACACATCAAAGTGATATATTCCAAAAATACCTGTGTTTGGGGGGGAGGGCCCACCTATGTTTTTGGTCCTGGGTGCGGCCGTCATGTAGGGAAACCTACAAAACCCAGAAACTTTTTAAAACTAGGCACCCCAAGGAGTCTAGGGAGGTGTGGCTTGTGTGGCTCCCCCAACATTTTCTTACCCAGACTCCTCTGTAAACCTCACAATTTGCATAAAAAAGCATATTTTCCTGATTTTTCTTAGTAGGATCACCGCTCCAGCACAAAATTCCTACTCCCCAGTTTTCCCCTCAGTCTCCCAAGTAAAATGACACCTCACTTATGTGGGTCCCCAAAGCAGAGTCCGTCTAAAGATGTATAAAAGAATATGCCCTTATAAACTTGCTGTGCTATCCCTTCTATCCCTTCAGGTTTTGGGCCTTATTATGTTGCAGGCACCTGGGCCACCCACACAAGTGAGGTATCATTTTTATCGGGAGACTTGGGGGAACGCTGGGTGGAAGGAAATTTGTGGCTCCTATCAGATTCCAGAACTTTCTGCCACAGAAATGTGAGGAACATGTGTTTTTTTAGCCAAATTTTGAGGTTTGCAAAGGATTCTGGGTAACAGAACCTGGTCCGAGCCCCGCAAGTCACCCCTCCTTGGATTCCCCTAGGTCTCTAGTTTTCAGAAATGCACAGGTTTGGTAGGTTTCCCTAGGCGCCGGGTGAGCTACAGGCCAAAATCCACAGGTAGGCACTGTTTTCTCCCAAAATTTTGGATGTGTCCACGTTGCGCTTTGGGGTGTTTCCTGTCGCAGGCGCTAGGCCTACCCTCGCAAGTGAGGTATCATTTTTATCGGGATACTTGGGGGTACGCTGGGTGGAAGGAAATTTGTAGCTCCTCTCAGATTCCAGAACTTTCTGCCACAGAAATGTGAGGAACATGTGTTTTTTTAGCCAAATTTTGAGGTTTGCAAAGGATTCTGGGTAACAGAACCTGGTCCGAGCCCCGCAAGTCACCCCTCCTTGGATTCCCCTAGGTCTCTAGTTTTCAGAAATGCACAGGTTTGGTAGGTTTCCCTAGGTGGCGGCTGAGCTAGAGGCCAAAATCTACAGGTAGGCACTTCGCAAAAAACACCTCTGTTTTTTTCCAAAATGTAGGATGTGTCCACGTTGCGCTTTGGGGTGTTTCCTGTCGCCGGCGCTAGGCCTACCCATGCAAGTGAGGTATCATTTTTATCGGGAGACTTGGGGGAACGCTGGGTGGAAGGAAATTTGTAGCTCCTCTCAGATTCCAGAACTTTCTGCCACAGAAATGTGAGGAACATGTGTTTTTTTAGCCAAATTTTGAGGTTTGCAAAGGATTCTGGGTAACAGAACCTGGTCCGAGCCCCGCAAGTCACCCCTCCTTGGATTCCCCTAGGTCTCTAGTTTTCAGAAATGCACAGGTTTGGTAGGTTTCCCTAGGTGCCGGCTGAGCTAGAGGCCAAAATCTACAGGTAGGCACTTCGCAAAAAACACCTCTGTTTTTTTCCAAAATGTAGGATGTGTCCACGTTGCGCTTTGGGGTGTTTCCTGTCGCCGGCGCTAGGCCTACCCACGCAAGTGAGGTATCATTTTTATCGGGAGACTTGGGGGAACGCTGGGTGGAAGGAATTTTGTAGCTCCTCTCAGATTCCAGAACTTTCTGCCACAGAAATGTAAGGAACATGTGTTTTTTTAGCCAAATTTTGAGGTTTGCAAAGGATTCTGGGTAACAGAACCTGGTCCGAGCCCCGCAAGTCACCCCTCCTTGGATTCCCCTAGGTCTCTAGTTTTCAGAAATGCACAGGTTTGGTAGGTTTCCCTAGGTGCCGGCTGAGCTAGAGGCCAAAATCTACAGGTAGGCACTTCGCAAAAAACACCTCTGTTTTTTCCCAAAATTTAGGATGTGTCCACGTTGCGCTTTGGGGTGTTTCCTGTCGCCGGCGCTAGGCCTACCCACGCAAGTGAGGTATCATTTTTATCGGGAGACTTGGGGGAACGCTGGGTGGAAGGAAATTTGTAGCTCCTCTCAGATTCCAGAACTTTCTGCCACAGAAATGTGAGGAACATGTGTTTTTTTAGCCAAATTTTGAGGTTTGCAAAGGATTCTGGGTAACAGAACCTGGTCCGAGCCCCGCAAGTCACCCCTCCTTGGATTCCCCTAGGTCTCTAGTTTTCAGAAATGCACAGGTTTGGTAGGTTTCCCTAGGTGCCGGCTGAGCTAGAGGCCAAAATCTACAGGTAGGCACTTCGCAAAAAACACCTCTGTTTTTTTCCAAAATGTAGGATGTGTCCACGTTGCGCTTTGGGGTGTTTCCTGTCGCCGGCGCTAGGCCTACCCACGCAAGTGAGGTATCATTTTTATCGGGAGACTTGGGGGAACGCTGGGTGGAAGGAATTTTGTAGCTCCTCTCAGATTCCAGAACTTTCTGCCACAGAAATGTGAGGAACATGTGTTTTTTTAGCCAAATTTTGAGGTTTGCAAAGGATTCTGGGTAACAGAACCTGGTCCGAGCCCCGCAAGTCACCCCTCCTTGGATTCCCCTAGGTCTCTAGTTTTCAGAAATGCACAGGTTTGGTAGGTTTCCCTAGGTGCCGGCTGAGCTAGAGGCCAAAATCTACAGGTAGGCACTTCGCAAAAAACACCTCTGTTTTTTCCCAAAATTTAGGATGTGTCCACGTTGAGCTTTGGGGTGTTTCCTGTCGCCGGCGCTAGGCCTACCCACGCAAGTGAGGTATCATTTTTATCGGGAGACTTTGGGGAACGCTGGGTGGAAGGAAATTTGTAGCTCCTCTCAGATTCCAGAACTTTCTGCCACAGAAATGTGAGGAACATGTGTTTTTTTAGCCAAATTTTGAGGTTTGCAAAGGATTCTGGGTAACAGAACCTGGTCCGAGCCCCGCAAGTCACCCCTCCTTGGATTCTCCTAGGTCTCTAGTTTTCAGAAATGCACAGGTTTAGTAGGTTTCCCTAGGTGCCGGCTGAGCTAGAGGCCAAAATCTACAGGTAGGCACTTTGCAAAAAACACCTCTGTTTTTTTCCAAAATTTAGGATGTGTCCACGTTGCGCTTTGGGGTGTTTCCTGTCGCCGGCGCTAGGCCTACCCACGCAAGTGAGGTATCATTTTTATCGGGAGACTTGGGGGAACGCTGGGTGGAAGGAAATTTGTAGCTCCTCTCAGATTCCAGAACTTTCTGCCACAGAAATGTGAGGAACATGTGTTTTTTTAGCCATATTTTGAAGTTTGCAAAGGATTCTGGGTAACAGAACCTGGTCCGAGCCCCGCAAGTCACCCCTCCTTGGATTCCCCTAGGTCTCTAGTTTTCAGAAATGCACAGGTTTGGTAGGTTTCCCTAGGTGCCGGCGGAGCTAGAGGCCAAAATTTACAGGTAGGCATTTCGCAAAAAACACCTCTGTTTTTTTCCAAAATGTAGGATGTGTCCACGTTGCGCTTTGGGGTGTTTCCTGTCGCCGGCGCTAGGCCTACCCACGCAAGTGAGGTATCATTTTTATCGGGAGACTTGGGGGAACGCTGGGTGGAAGGAAATTTGTAGCTCCTCTCAGATTCCAGAACTTTCTGCCACAGAAATGTGAGGAACATGTGTTTTTTTAGCCAAATTTTGAGGTTTGCAAAGGATTCTGGGTAACAGAACCTGGTCCGAGCCCAGCAAGTCACCCCTCCTTGGATTCCCCTAGGTCTCTAGTTTTCAGAAATGCACAGGTTTGGTAGGTTTCCCTAGATGCCGGCTGAGCTAGAGGCCAAAATCTACAGGTAGGCACTTCGCAAAAAACACCTCTGTTTTTTTCCAAAATTTAGGATGTGTCCACGTTGCGCTTTGGGGTGTTTCCTGTCGCCGGCGCTAGGCCTACCCACGCAAGTGAGGTATCATTTTTATCGGGAGACTTGGGGGAACGCTGGGTGGAAGGAAATTTGTAGCTCCTCTCAGATTCCAGAACTTTCTGCCACAGAAATGTGAGGAACATGTGTTTTTTTAGCCAAATTTTGAGGATGCAAAGGATTCTGGGTAACAGAACCTGGTCCGAGCCCCGCAAGTCATCCCTCCTTAGATTCCCCTAGGTCTCTAGTTTTCAGAAATGCACAGGTTTGGTAGGTTTCCCTAGGTGCCGGCTGAGCTAGAGGCCAAAATCTACAGGTAGGCACTTCGCAAAAAACACCTCCGTTTTTTTCCAAAATTTAGGATGTGTCCACGTTGCGCTTTGGGGTGTTTCCTGTCGCCGGCGCTAGGCCTACCCACACAAGTGAGGTATCATTTTTATCGGTAGACTTGGGGGAACATAGATTAGCAAAACAAGTGCTATTGCCCCTTGTCTTTCTCTACATTTTTTCCTTCCAAATATAGGAGAGTGTGTAAAAAAGACATCTATTTGAGAAATTCCCTATAATTCACATGCTTGTATGGTCACCCCGGAATTCAGAGATGTGCAAATAACCACTGCTCCTCAGCACCTTATCTTGTGCCCTTTTTGGAAATGCAAAGGTTTTCTTGATAGCAATTTTTTACTCTTTATATTTCAGCAAATGAATTGCTGTATACCCGGTATAGAATGAAAACGCACTGCAGGGTGCAGCTCATTTATTGGCTCTGGGTTCCTTGGGTTCTTGATGAACCTACAAGCCCTATATATCCACGCAACCAGAGGAGTCCACCAGACGTAACGGTATATTGCTTTCCATAATCTGACATTGCAGGAAAAAGTTTCAGAGTAAAACGTAGAGAAAAATTGATGTTTTTTTTTACCTCAATTTCAATATTTTTCTCTTTCATCTGTTATTTTCTGTAGGAAACCCTTGTAGGATCTACACAAATGACCCCTTGCTGAATTCAGAATTTTCTCTACTTTTCAGAAATGGTTAGGTTTCTGGGATCCAGCATTGGTTTCATGCCCATTCCTGTCACTGACTGGAAGGAGGCTGAAAGCACAAAAAATTGCAAAAATGGGGTATGCCCCAGTAAAATGCCAAAATTGTGTTGAAAAATTGGGTTTTCTGATTCAAGTCTGCCTGTTCCTGAAAGCTAGGAAGCTGCTGAGTTTAGCACTACAAACCCTTTGTTGATGCCATTTTCAGGGGGAAATCCACAAGCCTTCTTCTGCAGCCACTTTTTCCATTTTTTTTAAAAAAAACGAATTTTCACTGTATTTTGGCCAATTTCTTGGCCTCCTTCAAGGGAACCCACAAAGTCTGGGTACCTCTAGAATCCCTAGGATGTTGGAAAAAAAGGACGCAAATTTGGCTTGGTTAGCTTATGTGGACAAAAAGTTATGAGGGCCTAAGCGCGAACTGCCCCAAATAGGCAAAAAAAGGCCTGGCACAGGAGGGGGAAAAGGCCTGGCAGCGAAGGGGTTAATGGGCACCATCTTGGTAGAGATGGTAAAAACTGTATCCTCATAAGTAAAAAGTGAGAGAGGACTACCTAAACCTCATTATGGGCACCATCTCGCTAGAGATAATGGAATCACTGTGTCATACTAGTGTCTAAATTGCCCATATTTTATATTTCTCCATAGTTTCTTATGCTAAATCCATATTTTCCTACAGCTAAGTGCTAACGTGAAATTATTTATGATTGATATTGATTAATCCACAACATATCATACCAGTGACTGGTGACTCTCATACTGTAATTAGGGCGCCGTCTGTATAAACTATACCCTACCTCCAGAAACATCTCATTAGGGAAATAATCATGGTGCAAGTCTCGCCTACTTCCATGTGAAACATGTCATGGCCGGATCAAGCCGTAGCGCAAGCAATCAAGTGTGTCTACAAATGACTCAACAAAAATGAGAATAGAAACGTAGATAGTCAGACTTAAATAACCATATCTTTGAGAACTATGACTAGAAAACTCATTATCAGTATTTCACAAATGTGTGAGGCCCGTCGCCCAAGAGTACCATCCCTTCTTGTACAAAACAACAGGTGGTTAAATTGTTACACAAGTAAGTTGACAGCTATTAAAGGCAATATTGACACCGGTGTGTCATGTATACCCATCCCCCGGTGTCTGAAATCACTAAACCCGAAATAATGTTATCACAAAATCATGTCAGTAAGATAGTCACTCAAAACAATCATGGTTTTCCTATATAGATAGACTGAACAATCTAACATTATAAATCACGCCAATCGGGTAGTTATAACTTCCAGACAATATCATGATGCAAAAACTAAGATGGTCTCACAAATAAAAAACAGTATTACCACATACAACAGTTGGTACAAACATGATCATTATTCTGTATCGTAATAAGGAATCATGATTATTCTCCCAGAAAATATTCCATTTCGTGGTTTGTGTTCAAATCATCCTCCACTGCCCTTAATTTAAAAATCCAGATACATTCACGCCTCCTGAGGAACAGTTCCCGGTTCCCCCCACGTGGATCCTTATGTATATCTTCAGTTCCGAGAAATTCGAAACTTTTCGTTAGACCTTGTTCGGGGCATTGTCTCATATGTACTACTATGGGATAACGAATATCATCCTGTCTCAGGGCCCTGTAATGCTCACTTATTCTTGTCTTTAATGATCTAATAGTGCTCCCCACATAAAACAATCCACATTTGCAAACAATCATATATATCACAGAGTTACTATTGCAAGTAATGTTGGAAAGAATGTGAAATTCCTCACCAATCTGGTTGCAAAAAGTAGACATTCCAGATCTTGTCCATTTGCACATTCCACAGTGACCACTTTTGTAGAAACCTTTATTACGAGTGGTATGCCAATTTTCCTTAGATTTTTTATTATTAGGATAGCTGGGGCATAAGGTGCTCTTTAAGCTTTTACCCTTCCGATATGTGAATAGTGGGGTATGAGAAATGCAGCCCTTCAAATTGACATCTGCTGATAATACATGCCAATGTTTGATCATACATCTGCGCAACAGGGCAGAGGTCTGCATGTAATCCACTATGCAACGAATATTCTCACTGCCATGTCTAGGTTTATAACTCAAACTTTTTGTTTCGGTATGTCACCCGTCCAAATCATTATGCAGTCATCAATATACCTGCCCCAATAAAGTATATTGGTATTCCATGTTTTCCCTTCCACACCCAAAATTATTTTTTGTTCAAAATATCCCATGAATAGGTTAGCGTATGTTGGAGAAAACCTGGATCCCATGGCGACCCCCTGTTTCTGTCTGTACCAACTGGATTTAAACAGAAAGAAATTATTCTGTATGATGATATCAGTGAAATCCAACAACATATTGGTGTATTCATATAAGCTAGCCGATCTATTGTTTAGAAAATGTTTCATTGCCAATATTCCCAAATTATGTTCGATGCTAGTGTATAAAGATGTCACATCTAGGGTGACCAAAGTCATTTCCTGGTTCCCAATTGATGTCAGCCATGATACTCAAAATGTGCTTGGTATCCTTAATGAAAGAGTGAAGGTTAAGAATATGCGGCTGTAAAAAAAATATCCACATATTCTGACAGTCTCTCTGTGGGTCCTCCCATGCCTGAAACTATGGGCCTTGTGTAGTCCTTGTTGCTGAATATTGACTGTTTATTCAGCCTCTCCTGATTTCTTGATCCAGCATTGTCTTGCAATACATTTTAGTTTCCCGCACCTGAATTATTTTGTAGTATATCCTTGTTCACTGAGGTAGCACCGTTCTGCAGTGTTTCCTTGTTTCTTTAACGAGTGCTAATTCCGCTACCTGATTCATTGAACTTTCAGTTTTTTTCTCATACAAGCTATTTGTTCAAGACAGTAAAGTGACAATAGTAAGGAAAGGAGAGCCCAGAAAATAACTTTACACAAACTACTGGATATTTCCTTGTTATGTATTTTTAAGAATAAATCAAGTGGTTTTGAAGAGATTGCATTCATTAACAAAAGTTTGCCACTTGTGACTGGATTCTTTGGAGGATAAAAGGTGGAGGCACACAAAGTGCACAAGTGTAAACAAGCATTGGCAAAGCTAATAGACCTAGCCTATAGGTGAACTATTGGCTTTGTAAGTCAGTTGGGGAGGTGAATGGAAGGGCAGTTGGGGTAGTGAACAAGAGAGCAGGTGGGGTGGAGAGCATGCCTGTAAAAAAAAAACACTGTGAATTGGCCAGTTTTGCTAATTTCCTAAAGCTTTTTTTAGCAAAACATGCTGGAGGGAAGGGAGGGAGCACCAGATAGGGACAGTGGCTGAAGAATAAGTAGTGCAGAGAGTGTATATCCCGTGAAGCTGTTTCTGGATCGGCTGAGCTCCTGGCAGGCCTTGAACAGCATAATATAGCAGAAATTGGCAACCTAATGGTTGAGCTAGTGGTGGGGACTAATAAACGTAAGCAAAGCAAGCATTGGCAAAGCCAATAGGTTTCACCTATACGAAATCGCTAGGTCCGGTGCAGCACGTCTTAAAGTTTAAAAAAAACTAATGCTGCTGTGTGACATGTCTAAAAAAACATTGACAAAACCAATAGATTTTGTAAAGGCGAAACCTATTGGCTTTGCCAAAGCTTGCCTCTGATTATAACCTCTGTCCCTTTAAAGGAAAGGGATTCAAATGACAGTACATTTCAAAAGCGACTGCTGTGACAAAGGTCTAGTGCCCCCTTGCTGACTTCCAATGCTCCATTTGCATGCAAAGCAGTGCAAAGTCTATTCTTGCTCTATTTATTTGAATATGGCAAGCGTTTTTTACCTCACCACACATGCCCATTCGCACAATGAAGGATACATGAATCCTTTGCTGCGCGAGTGTCATGGCTCCTTCCAGAAACAGATCACTTTTTAAATGAAGTCCTGCATATGTTCTCACAACCCACCCAAGCATCTTGTGACCGTATATATGATGTCTGGGAAAAGTTGTAGGAAAGCTTGGTAGAGGTGTCAGGACTTGGCTGGTCCTAGGGTCAATCCTAAAGAATAAAACGTTCCCTGCCATTAATAAAATGAATGGGCGAAGGGAGCTTTAAAGTCTGTAATTTTCAAAGAAGGCAATGACACATTAGCAGCCGGCGCTGAATAAAAATAGGGCAGGAATAAAAATGAATAAACATAGAGAGAACTATTGAGGATCACATTTATTTGTGCAATGACCACACACTCCATTTACCTAATGTTAGCAAAACAAGCGGATGGCTCCGCAGCAAAAGGGAGCACTAGAGTTGGTGCCTGCTTCGGCCTAGTGGGTGAGACTGCTGGGTGCACATTGCCCTAGGGGGACAGTTAAGTGCTGTTGTGATCACGGTTCGAGTCTCGATGTGAAGCACAACATCCAGTGCTTCTGTGCAAATAATTTAGGACCTCATTATGACATTGGCGGTCCCACAGTGGGAGCGCAAATGCCACGGGAAGGAAGCCACCTCCATGCTGGTGGTTTCCCCCAAGTCATGATCTGATGCTTATTATGGCGTTCCCGCCAGGCTGACTGGCGGGAACAGTGCTACTGTATTGGCCTAGGCCCTCTTAAGGGAGCCGAGGCAGCAGATAGTGCGCAATCTGAGGGTACTGAGCAGGGAAGCTTCTGCACTGCCCGTGCCATGGGCAGAGCAGGGCCCACTTGTGGCCCCCGGTACTGGCTTTCTGACAGCCTTTCCATAGGAGAGTGACCACCATGGAAAGGCTGGCAGAGAGCTGAGTTGTCATCAGCACAGCGGTGCTGACCACAACTCGGACCGTCATCTGACCATTGTGAACCATGTTCCTGGCAGTGATGGCAGTCTTTAGGCGGTCCCACCTGCCAGGGTTGAAACGTGGTGGTGGACCCCAGGAGTGAAAACTGGCACACTTGTAACTGAGGCCCTTAATTTCTCCATGTCTGTGAAGCACTCCAATAACTTATTTGGGGTTTGCGCTATGTGTAAAGTAGCAAATTAAATATGAAAATAAATTTCGAAACTAAATCAGATGAACTCAGTCCTTGGGCTTCGGGACACTGATAAAAGCAAACACACTTGGAACAAGCATTGGTAAGTGCAAGAAAACAGTGCTACTACCAATAGAAATGGAGGAAAAGTAAGTGGCAAACACAGGAACAAATGAAAGCAAGGAAAGCAAAGGGGGGTGGGATATAAGCCCCTTTTAAGATTTATATGAAATACAATAGATTTCACAACCACAGCACAACCGCTGTGCAGACAATACCTAAGAAAATGCTGCCCTGGATAGAAAAACCACACTAAACTGAAAAAAATAACAAATTTTTAATCAGGGAGAGCTGATTACAAAAATGCCACAATAAAAACACAAGAAGATATTGGGGTAAAAATGAAATGCACATTTAACTTAAAATAAATTCATGCTCCATCAAAGGAAAAAAGTGTGTTATTAAATACTTAGCAGTGTTTCAAGATTTACCCATAACTAAGCAAAAACATGGGTATGTAAAAAACATGACCACAGAGGATTGAACATGGCAAAATGATTTATATTAAAAAAAGGAGAAATAGTACCTCAATCATAGTGCGAGCAGTCGATGGCCAGGAGGGAAACTCATCAAAGTTAATTAATCTGTACTTAGTCAGTTACCCCTGAAAGAAAAATAAATGAGTGATGCATGTTTAATGAGAAGACAGCAAAGAACAGCAACCATGATGGTAACAAATGATAAACTACAGGAGGGTTATAAGCCCATTGTTAGACACAAGAGAGTTGCGAGCAAGAGCACATGCGCTAGCGCATGCTCTCACAGGCTCAGCCTAAAAAAAGCTTACTTTTTAAATTAAAAAAATGTAAAATAGAAAACTGAGGTTCATTTGGGCCTTTTAATTGTGGAATGGGGTGGAAAACAAACCAAAGCACATTTTTTTTTCTCTTGTGTCCACACATGAGTAACCCACTCTGATCATTAATGATTTCTATTGAAAAGTTCATCTGTTGAATACAAATTTAAACAAAGTTTCCATATAATTAAGAATATTGAACTGACTTTTGCACAAAAATGTCTCTGTTTAACATTTTTGTCACCTACTTTCCTCCCACAAAAATATGGTTTGCTAGTCTGCCTCACTCTCTCATTCATGAACACTAGGTTTTATCGAAGCCTCTATAATTGTAGTGAAGTAATACTCCTCAGACAGCACCCCTTGTCAAGACATTGTTCCAGCACCACTGCCTGTGTGATCACCATGATTTGTGGGCAAAGCTGACAATCCAGGTAGTGTTTTTCATCTAAACTGAGTATTTTCTTTATTTGACCTTTTATAGCATCCCCAAAGTTATCAGCCCCACCCCTCCTTTGCATGTTATCCTACCTGTAGAAGTTGTGCAGTCAGTATCTGTAACAGCAATTATGGGTAAAGAACCTGCTGAGCTTCTGTTTTACCTTGTGGAACTCTCAAGTGCTCACACCCAAATGCTGTTTAATGGTGTTCTCTGTATGCTGTGCACAGCCTAGTTGTTAGTTATTCCAAATGCTGACCTGACCACTTGTGTGCCTACTTTTTAGGATCTTAGTTAGGTTTTGCCACCCTGTGCTCAGTTTCTCAAATGAATGCTTGAAATACTTTGTCTCCCGGTGAGATCTTGGGCAACTCTTTTACCAATATTGTCTGCATTTGTCTACTTTGGCACCAGTTGATGTAGGACCCTTGACAACCATCTGATTTACAGACATGGGAGGAATGGGTATTCAATCACAGAAGGAGTGGAGTATTTTGCTTTCTCCAGGGCAAATGGGAACCTGACAAGTCACAAGTAGGAAGTAGTTATCACTGCCCAATTCTTGCTTAACAACAACATCATCATTATCATTATTAATCATCATCATGTTATTATTAACCAGTTGTTTTTCTTATAGCAATTACTAGCACAGGGTTAACAGTTCTAAGTATTGTAAAAAATACATTAATATTATTACACAGTTTAATGATATTCAATCAATTTACTGATCACAGGAGAATGAAAGGCTAAATTAGCCTTGCCAGAGTTCATACACATGCTTGAACTGTGTTACCATTGTTCAATTACATGAAATATTTTATTTGGTATAGCAGATGTAGAGAGAATTGTGCTACTTCCAAAATATTTCAGTGTGACGCTCAAAGTGTTTAATTATTCTGTTGGTTATTTAATATATTTATCTTAGTCCTCCTCTCCAGGGTAAGGTGAGTGCTTTACATTGCAACAAGAGAATACATTGTAACTAATGAGAGAAAACTAACTGGGGTCCACTGAAAGGAGTGTCAACAAAAAAGTGTGAAGAAGCTTTTTTGGCAGATGTGTGTGCCTTTGCTGAAAGTGATCCGAATCAGGGAAAGCCTTACTCATTGGCAAAGTACTCCATTATAATATGTATCCGCTGGGAGGAAAATAATTGTGGCGCCTGCTTAGTAGTGGCCGTGTCAGTACAGATAGTGCTAATCTACGGCATAGTGTGCCTATAGTAGGATTCGCATTTCTCAAGGATTTTCTCTGTATGACAAAATTGTATGTGTAGTGTTGGGCTAAATATTTCTGTACCTTGCGATCGAGAGCACAGGTGATGTCATTCTTGAGTCTTTGGACCTGGTGCTGCAGAACGTCATGAGCTATCTAGAGAAGGATGATTTGAGTGGTTTACAATAACCCTGACATAAGCCTTCATACAGGGGACAGCCTAGTGTAGAACATCATTTATAGTTACCCCGTGTCTCTGTCAGGCTAAGTCCCAGGACCAGAGACCAAAATGTTTTACAGTGAAACAACCTTACTTCCTCAGTATGATGGATGCTGGATGAGAAATGTAATCTAGGGCAAACATGTCTCAAGTGAACTGCCAAACATCCCATGCTTTAAGAACCTCAACACATGTAAATGCTTATCAGCTAGGACTTATAGGAAGTGGTGTATGAGTGTGGTTAGCGACACTGTACAAGAGTTGGCCATTGATAGGCGGTATTGCAGACAGAACTTAACAAAGGGAGCGAAGGGGAAATACAGCAGAGTATGCTGTTACACAAGTATGAATCATGGCATTCATGGAATAAGGTACAGCTAAAATCAAGTAGAACTGGCATACTATAACATGGTGTGTCTCCAAGTCTTTCAAAAGGTTATACGTTTGAGAATAAACTCAATGTGACTTTTGTGCAGATTATCAAAAGTTAAACAAAAATGAAGTGTCAGCTAAAGCTTTGTTACATGTGCATTATGTCAAGACAACAGGTAAATATTATTGAGGACATCGGAAAGTGTGAACTGGCACAGTGGTGTAACGCAGGCCCCTTCAACACAGCGGGGGCCTAAGTCCTTCTAGGGCCCACCGGACCTAAAGGGGGCCTCCTTCAGCCCAAGACCACTGAATATTTGTAAGCTATCAGAAACATAAGGGCCCTCATCACATTTTGCAAGGGTACTCCATCATTTTCTGTTATGCCTCTGGTAGCCCAAGTGTTAATTGCTATGATGATGTCTACAGGGCTTTATTACTCATGTGGCACTCGTTACTTGTTCAGACATGATGGGGCTATTCAAACACCGCCTGCTATAGTATGTTAGTGTTAGATCTGGCACGCTAATGTAGTGGTTCTCCAAAGTTTTTTGCATTTTCGAGGAGGCTTTGCCGACTCTCTTTGAGTGGCCTTCGGTCCTGGGCACTTTACCACTATGAGTACGGTGTGAAAGTGCGCGTGCCCTTCCTACATCTGCTAGGAAGTGGCACCTGCCAGTATGTGCACACTTGCATGTTGGTGTTTTCATATGTACACTGAGCCAGCCACAACTTGCCAATATGTGCACACTTGCACATTAGGGTTTTTACATATGCCCTGAGCCTGACACAGCAGGCATGTATGGATGCACTTGCACCCTAGTGGTTTTCTCAAAACTTGTGTCCAGCCTGCTCCTTCAGGATTGTTAATGCACCAGGGCACATGTGCCCATGGAGTGAAGAATGCCCATGTATGTTTTCAATGCCTTTGAGAGCTGTTCTGCCCATAGGTTAATAGTGGGGAACGTTTGCAATGGTTGATTGAAGTGGAACAGCCTCATCATGTTTACTATCATTAGATTCCCAATGACAAACCCTTTCCAATGGTAAGGGTGGTTTTGGCAGTAATTCCTTGGAAATGTCACTTTTAGAAAGCAGGCATTTTCATGTTCTAAAATTCCTTTTGGATGCCTTTTCAATTCAAGCTTCATTTCACTGTGGGCTGTGAGAAAACACTTCTGTGCATTCCCCACAACAGCTATAAAACATGTACAACCAAAACAACAGACCTCTGCCATCTGAGGGCCTGGCTCAATAGACTGGAGGGAAAGGTTTTGACACTTGGCCTCTGGAAGTCAAATCATGGCACCACTATTGATAAGGATCTACATTCCAGGGCCCCATGGCAGACAGGAATTAAATTTAGGGAAGACATCAATGGTTCAAAGGGGAATCCTTTGACCCACCCCCAACTTCAAAGGCCCATTTCAGAATAACTAGGGCACTTCAGCAATTTAGAGATACAGTTGCAGGAATGCAGGACGGAGTCCCTGTACTGCATGGTGCACACTGCCAGAGGAATCTGGTGTGTATAGGAGTATTTACTGTCCTGGGAGGGGATCGTGCACCCTTCCTGCATCGTGGCTGGCCTGGGCACACTGCTTGGTGCAACGTGACACTCTGAGGTGTGCTCCTCAAAGGCTTGTTGGCTTGCCCCCTGTTCTGCATGGAAGACTCAGGGACATCAAAGACTTCCTGCAAGGGACCAACACCATCTACTGTGTCATCTGAAGAGTGGTGTCCTCCTATGCGTCTACATCATCTGCTGGATCCCACCTGGTAGCAGCAGTGTGCGGGCTGAACTAAGTATTGGACCTTGAGACTGAATTTGCCTGATGCGGAGCCTCCAAAGTACAGTCCACATTCAAGAAGTGTGGCCCTTCATCGTGAGGCCATGTTACACATGAGGGTTTTGTTGGTAGTGAATAGATTACTGTTTGCGGGACCCCGTGTAGCCTGCTGTTGTTGAGTGTGCCGCATTTCTCTCGTGCCACAACTGACTGCAGGCACATTGCATACGGTGTCTGTATCACTTGTTGCAACCCTCAGAGGTGGGAGCGTATCTGGAGCAGTTCCAATTTCTACCTTGTGCAGTGCCGCTGAACTGGCATATCAGTGCGTTTGACCAGATTTGTCTGATGTGGCTCAAGTCATTGCTCATAAAACATTGTGTCTCATTCCAGGGTGGTACAGAATGGGAACTGGTTGTGTGTTCAAAAGTGCCTGGTGCCACTCAAATCATTGTGCACCAGGCGTGGTGTCTCATTCTAGGGAGGTGCTGTATTGGTAACTTTTTGTGTGCAGCGGGATTGTCTGGTGTCACTGTTATTGTGCTCCAGATATTGTACCTCATTCCAGAGAGGCACAGCAGTGGTCACTTTTTGTGTGCAGCGGGATTGTTCGGTGGGACTCAAGTCATTGCGAACCAAAAGTTGTGCCTCATTTCAGGGAAGCACTACATTGGTAACTTTTCATGTGGAAGCTGGATTGTCTGCTGCGACTTAAGTCATCAAGCTTCAGACATTGGGCCTCATCTGAGGGAGGGCCTTCGTTGAGGACTTTGTGTCTGCATTTGAAAGTGTCTGGTGTGACTCAGGTCATTGTGCACCAGATCTTGTGGCAATACCAAGAGGGCATGGAATTTGGTAAACTCCTTGTGTGCAACTGGATCACCTGGAGTGGTCCAAGTCATCGCGCCTCAGACGTGGAGCCTGCTTTCCTGGCAGTTTCTGAATTGATCACTATCTGTGAATTGGAGTGTCTGGCTTAGCTAGGCAACACTGTGAACAAGGCTGCCCTCCCCCTGTGCTTTGCAGACCAGGGCCCTTGCCAGGAGGCCGGTGTGGAGACCCCTGAGTGAACTACCGAGTGGGGACCAAACCTCCATTTGCTGACAATTGCCTGATCAGCCATTCTCTCCTTCTTCCCCTGTACGTTTGCCCCAGGATCTTGACTAAGTGTAACCACCAGCCACGAACGGCCTAGTATCCGGAGAAAGGTTGCTTGATTTATAACTCTGAGGGGGCAGGAATTGGTTGGAGGAAGGTTTGGGTCCAAGAGGCGTCTGCAAACTTATTTACACCGCACCTGCCGGTTGTCAGAGTACCGCATTAAGGTGCTGGAAACGAGTGTCTGCAAGTGTGTGTAGGTGAGCGTGGCTGACCTCGGTGGCATCACGTAACTGCGCAGAGTGAGTTTGTGGGAGTGAGATTCTGGGCTTTATATCACCACACGGCAGGATTGCTGTGCACATTGTGCACTATTATGGTTGACACTGACGTTTACTGGTGAGGCCTAGGCCGCTGTGCTACTTCAAAAGTGCTATAGTTCTCTGTAAGTATAAACTGCTGCTATCATAGGGAACAGGGATGCATCTCACAACTGTTTTATATTGAATTGAGGTGTTTGTTGGGGTGGGTCTCATGTTGCCAATGCAGTAGTACCACATGAGGGTGCGGGGAGGGAAAGTATTATTTTTCTCAAATGTACATACTGTTGATTTTGAATTAACACTGTTGCGCCTCATACTATTAGTGATATTTCTGAATGTGATTTATGCCCAGATTTAAATGATGTTCATGTGGTTTTAATTCATGTGTGTGTTAAATACAAACTTACACCTCATGTGAAGTCTTGTTTGTGATGCTCAGTGTAATTTATGTGTGGACATGGCGTCCCAATGCTTTACAAATTGCCTCTGTCATAGGCCTGTCCCACCTCGACAGTTAGCACTTATAAAGTAGTACTACTAACATACTACAAAATGTAACCCACAAACCTATCTGCAGAGGTCTCTACTCTGCTTTGCATAACTTTTGTATGTGGAGATCTCTATCCTGACTTTGGAATAGTATATGGAAATTAATAGAAGTTTCTTAAAGTTTAAAAAACGAATTACAATTTTTTGCATGCTGTTATTGTAAAATAATGTTATATTTATATTTTAAATGCAGAACATTCTAAAATATTACCGTATTGTTAACTACATTTTAAAGTACAGTTTTATTTTATTTAAGAATATTAATTTCATTAAAATTACATTTATAAAATTGAAAAAAGGAAGGCCACGTAAAGTAAAATGTTTATATTTATTGATTATTCATTAAATATTACCAAACATTATGTATAAAATAAGTGTAATTAAAAACAAAAATGCAGTGACATTTCCCAAAACCACTTTTTCTAGCCACTCGCCCTGTCCACCCACATTTAATACAAAAAACATATACCTATGTGTACATAGAACTTCCATGGTTGGGACAGAGATCTTCGCACATAAGAAAAATAGGAGGGAGAGATCTCCAAATACAGGTTTGTTACAGGTAAATTATAGTATGTTAGTAGTACTATTATAGCACTACTAATGTACTACAAAGTGCAGTTTGTGCTTAGGCCCCATAAATCCTTACAGAAACTTTTTAAGCAAGATAAAGTAGAGGCACTGTAAAAGAAATAATATTTGAGGAGCACTGTCTAATTAGCATGACTGGATCATTACATTTTAAAAACTGCATATGGGTTCATAGAGTTGGCTTTTCCAAAGAATTTAGGTTGTCTCAATCATCAGACAGATTACTGAAAGAGTGAGACCTATTACCTATTGTACATCACAGAGCACCAAGTATGGAAGGGCTAATGACACAGTAAAGATGGAAGCCTTGTGAGCGGTGGGCCGCTTCCAATGACTGACCACCATCTTAGGTTCCAACAATATTCAACCAGCGGATCCCCCAACTCAGAATGTGGCAGTTGGATGTTGTTTTGGCTGAACAAGATTCCCACTGTATTGTGGCAGGCTCATGCTTCTTCAAACCCTAAATGACATACTATCTGCCCTCATTATGACTTTGGCGGTCAAAACAGTTAACCGCCAAATTCACGCCAGCCAGGAGACCCCAGTGACGAAGTTTTTTTCCATATTATGACTATGACTCCTGCAGCTCTCTGCCATAATTTGGGCAGGGATTCGCCAGCAGCCATACTGGAGGTCAGCGGTCTAGTGGAGGTTGCTCTGCTGGCACCGCCAAGCCATCAAAACACCGCCTGGCATATTACAACTTTGTAATCGGCGGGCAGTGTTGTGGTGATGGGGCGGTGCTGGCGGAGCAGGCCCCATGAACCCCGTTCCCTCCCGGACGACCACTGTGAGCAGGTAAGGTGATCATCTGACAAGGGAGGTGGGTGGTGGGGTGGGGGGTGTTAAGTGTTTTGTACATGAATGGGGGTGTGAATGTGCGTGACTGGAGGGGATGCTGCATGGGTGCATGTGTGTGCATGTATCTGTGTGACTGTGTTAATGCGTGTGTTGGAAAATGGGTTATTGGTAAGGGCAGGTAGGTACCTACACTTAGCAACAGGCCACTAACCTCCACTTAGGTCCAGTTAGGGCTCAGTAAATTAAACCCAGCTCAACCCTTGGTAGCTTGGCAACGAGCGACAAGGCTTAACTTAGGAGACAGAGTGTAAAGCATTCAAATATCACAAAACAGTAATTAAATAAAACACAGGAAACAGTTTAAAAATCCAAAACCAATTTACAAAAATAGATTTTATTTTTATCTTTAAAATGACACAAAAACAAATAAAATCAGAAAAGGGGAACCGGAGATATGAATTTTTAAAGAATTATTGTTTTTTTAGCGCCTAGAAACAAAAAGCGCCAATTGGGTCAACTGGTTGCACCTCGACCTGGGCAAAGTCAAAGTTTAAGGCCGACTGCGATGGAGCCCTGCTCAGCTACAGGCCACGAGAGGCCTCGGTTAAAAGTTTACCTTCACACTTAGTGGGTCATTCCGACCCTGGCGGTTCATGACCGCCAGGGCGGAGGGCAGCGGAAGCACCGCCAACAGGCTGGCGGTGCTTCCTGGGCGATTCTGACCGCGACGGTAAAGCCGCGGTCAGAAAAGGGGAGCCGGCGGTTTCCCACCGGTTTCCCGCTGGCCTAGGGAATCCGCCATGGCGGCGCTGCTTGCAGCACCGCCATGGGGATTCCGACCCCCTTCCCGCCAGCCTGTTTCTGGCGGTGTCCACCGCCAGAACCAGGATGGCGGAACGGGTGCTGTGGGGCCCCTGGGGGCCCCTGCACTGCCCATGCCACTGGCATGGGCAGTGCAGGGGCCCCCTAACAGGGCCCCACAAAGATTTTCACTGTCTGCTTTGCAGACAGTGAAAATCGCGACGGGTGCCACTGCACCCGTCGCACCCCTGCAACTCCGCCGGCTCCATTCGGAGCCGGCTTCATTGTTGAAGGGGCTTTCCCGCTGGGCCGGCCGGCGGTCTTCTGGCGGTCCCCCGCCGGCCCAGCGGGAAAGCCGGAATGGCCGCCGCGGTCTTTCGGCGGGAACCACTTAGCGGGCGGCGACCGCCGACCGCCGCAGTCAGAATGACTGCCTTAGTCTCTTTTCTGAAGATTTTCTTCAGCGGGACGAACCTGCAAGTCCAATCCGACCTTCTGGAGCCCTTCTATGGATACGCATCGCGGGAATCTTTGGTGGAGATTTTTACCTTCGGACTTAGTCGTTTTTTCGAGGTGAAAATCCTTCAACCGGGGTAAACCTGGATCTTGATCCGACGTCCCTGGAGCCCTCCTCAGATACGCTGGCTGGGAGGTCCGGGTCAACTTTTTACCTTCGGACTTAGTCTCTTTTTCGGAGATTTTCTTAACCGGGACGAACCAGCAAATCAGGCCGGGTCGCGGTTGAGGCAAGCCGGCTAGAGTTGCAGCGGCGGGTCGGTCCCTCTATGGAGCTTTTTTTCAAAAGTTCTTCAAACTTCTCCAAACTTCTGGGGCTTCTCCCAGATGTCCTTTTAAGGTTCTTTTGAGGTCCACAGCTCACCTCAAGGGTCCAGAAGTTCTGAGATGGTCCTTGGGGGGTGCGGACTACAAGTCCCAGAATGCACCTGGCACAAACTCCTTTTTGGCCACTGGGCAGTGGTCAGCTGGTTGATTTCTTCAGGAGTTGGTGCCGGGGACTCTGGTTAGCAATTGTTCACCTATAGCAAACAGGGAGTCCCTCCTTGAACCAGTTGAAGCCAGGCAAAGTCCTTCTTGTGGTGAAGCCCAAGTGTGCAGCTGGTGCAGTCCTTCTGAGTGCAGGTTCCAGGTGCAGGCCAGGGGTCCAGCAGGGCAGTCTTTCTTCTCCTTTGGTTCTTCCTTGTTGGAATCTGATGGGGATCTGAGGTGTGGGTGCAGATCTGCCAGTTTTATCCTTGCTCCTGGGTGAAAAGCAGGGGGGTCCTGGTTCTCCAATCAGGTGCAGGGTCCTTCCCCCTGTGATGACAACTTCCTAGGAAGTGTGGCAAAAATCAATCCCAGGAGGCAACATTCTTCAAAAATCCATCATGGCTGAATCTGATTTTTGGATGCTACATCTGGCTGAGCCCACCCACTGGTGTGGCTAAATATCATAAACACACCCCTCTCCTGCCCTCTCCTAATCTAATCAAGGGGGCACCTAGTTGTCTGGGGTTGCAGGATGTGGGGGTGTTGCTGGTTGCTCCAAATGTCCTTCTCTGCCTTTGGGACCAGTGTGGCAGTCCTCCCCCTTCTTGCCTCACCATCTGCTGAGGGGAGATTCCCTCCCACAGGCACATTCCTTTGTGTGAGCCCGGGCCAGTCCACACCTCATCAAGGCAGCCTGGCCAGGCTGCCAGAGGCTGGCCAATCAGGGCACAGCAGCAAAAACAATGCAGGGCTGAAATTGGCAACTTTTCAGGTAAAGTTTAAAACTCTTTACCTGAACAAGTTATATTAAATCCAGCAACTGGAAGTTGTGGGGTTTATTATAACAATTAATTTGATACCAAACTCTTGGTATCCATCATTTAAGGGGTCGTTAAAAATTAAAATAAAGTCTCCCCATTCTAGCCTATGAAGGCCATTTACTACAATGAGGGAAACAAATTTGGCTGTTTTTACCTCACCAGGGCTTATAAAACTATTTTTATAAGGACCCTGCTTATAGTTACATGGCACCCAGCCCTAGGGGCACATAGGGCACACCTTAGGGGTGACGTATATGTAAAAATAAGGTAGTTTAAGACTTTGGAACTACTTTTAATTCCAAAGTCGAATTTGCATATAACTTTAATTTAAAAGCAGCCAGCAAGGCAGACTGCCTTTAAAATGACACTGGGCACCTCAGCAGTGCACCTATGGGTGCACTGCCTATGCTGTGGTCCCTAAACCTACATACCCTACCATACACTAGGGACTTTTAGGTAGGTTAACTTAGCCAGTTATAATTAGCCTAATTTGCATATCCACTTTACACAGAGCACTGGCCCTGGGACTGGTAAGCAGTACCCAGGGCACAGCCAAGAGTCAGTAACCATCAGTACCTGTCCAAAAAGTGTGGGGGTGACCAGGGCAAAAAGGAGGACTTTCCTACAGCGTGTCAGCGGTGGGGTGTGGGGGTGTCGCGGATGTTTGTATGTGTGTGAATGTGTGTGCGTGGATGTGTGAGTGTGGTGTGTGTATGCATGGTTGGGGTGGGGGTTTGTATGGGGTTTGGGGGGAAGGGTGGTTTCTACAGGGTTCAGGGGTGGGAAGGGGACTGTAGCTGTTTTAGAGAGGTGGGGGAGTCGCATACTGGCGACAGGAAAGTTAATTCCTGTCACCAGTATGCTTTCCACTAGGGATTTCCTGGGGGGGTTGCCGCCAGGAAATCCCCGGTGGAAAGGAGACTCATAATATCATCGGCGGTATAAGGTGGACCGCTAGGCGGAAGATGGTACACCTTCCGCCCGGTGTCCCCCCGCCCTGGTGATACAGGTGATGAACTGGCTGCTTTGCGGTCCATTCATCGCAGTGGTCATAATCAGGCAGTCCTGCTCTGCCATGCTGTCTGCAGAACTGCCAAACTCATAATGACCACCTATGTTTCCAGTGACATTTTAAGGATTTCTGAGGCCCTGGGCCAAATGTAATTGGGTTTCCTTGTTGAAACAGCTTTGAATTTATGTTCTAATTTCATCTCTTTCATGCCTCCTATGACCGGGTCACTGACACTGCATGGACACACTGGTCCAAATTCTTAAATGTATTTACATATAACATTTATGAATAGTGATGTGTTTTCACTAGTATAATACAGCAGCAGTTTACTAATATTATTGCAAATAATCTTCATGACCCTTTTCCATTTCTCATATGTGAAGTTCTGTTTTGAGCTAAAAGAAACTTTGTTTATGGATATAGCATGGTGGGGAAAAAGAAACATTTGTCTGCAAGATGTTTGTAATAGACCCCCATACATTACCCACATTAAAATACAACATTAAAGGAAAACAGTATTTAAAACAACCTGTTTAGGAATTATTCAAGGCTATCAGGTAAAGACTCTCTGCAGAAAAGAACTACCTCTATCACGGGCCCCCAGAGAGGCTTGGGCCCTGGACCATGGCCCACTTTGCCCATGCTTTAAAATGTCGCTGTATGTTTCAATTCCTTCGTACAATAAGGAGAACACTCTTTAAGTTAGCCGCCAGAACGTGTTGGCAAATGATGTGCCTCAGTTGAAGGCCAGTGATAATGCATTACAGAGAGGACTTTGGACTTTTTGGGATTTGCAGATACAATCCCAGAGTCCTCTTCGTAGATATTTAGACATTTTGGGCCACTTATTTTTAAATCAGTGAGGCGCACGTGATCAGTTACTGACTGGATATACAAATGTTGATTTGTGTGCATGTCCTTTGCATACACGTGGATTGCCTCGAATGATTCATGCATAGCTCTATAAATCTATGTAGAGCAGGTCTATACAGTGTCTACATCAAGTTTATTTACCCTGCTCACACAAGACCTATCTAATATGAGGGCCAAGCTGTCCAATACAGTGGAGCACAGAGCAGTACTGTAATACATCGGTGGAGCTTGTCACCTTACTGGCTCGACCATATTTTGTAGCGTAGAGACTTTCTGGTTGTACCAAGGAGAGGCCTCTCTCCTTGGTGGTAGAAAGCAAAGTACCAGAAATCATTGCATGTCCTCACTCGTACAATACATATATACTGTGTTGCAGTATATTAGAAAGCTACATGAGTTGGAGTGGACAGACCTCTTCGTTATATGGCCTTTCACTTGCCCAATGCAATGCAACAATGTGACACAAATGAATAACATCCCTGGGGTGCATGGGATCAGCATTATACCTGGGCGAAATTTGTGGAAATTAGGGCCAGATGTATCAAACGATTTTGCATTCGCAAACGGTGCGAATCACAGAATTCGTCCGTTTGCGAATGCAAAAACGTGGTCTGCGATGCACGAAAGGCATTCGCAGTCCAAAAACAAAGAATTGCAGGAATTGAGATTTTTTGCGAAGTGACATGGTTTTGCGTGTTGCATTGAGCGTCTCGCAATTTGCGACATGAAATACCGAATCGCTATTAGCATTTTGCAAATTGCGAGTCGGAATAGCGACTCGCAAATACAGAATCGGTACTTCACGTCGGAAATTGCGAGATGCTAAATGCGACACGCAAAACCATGTCGCAATTCGATGCATCAAAAATTTGCATATTGCGAATTTTCGCAGAATGGCCTTTTGCACATGCAATTTACCACGGATTGAAACCAGGTGGTAACCAGGTGCAACCTATATAAAGAGGCCCAGAATGCCTCAGACTCTCTTCCACAATGGCTGCACTGTACGTCATGGCGAGGAGAATAAGGATCTTGGCAGGTTTGAAGAGAGGGAGGAGGAGACAGGAGCGCATTTTCAGAGTGCGCTTTACCCTTTTTGACCAGACTGAGGAGGAAATGTATGAGAAGTACAGGTTGAACTCAGCCATGATACTTGATCTGGTAGATGAGCTACAACCCATAGTGCAGCGCACAACACACAGGACCAATAGCATACCCACCCATGTACAGGTATTATGCTCCCTGCACCTACTTGCCTCAAGGAGCTATCAAGGGGTCATAGCACCAGCTGGAGGGGTTTCACAGAGTGCCCTCTCTAGATTTTTCAATGCATTTCTAAACGCCATGCTGAGCAGGATACACCAGTACATCAGATTCCCCCACACCGTACAAGAAATACAGCAGACAAAAATTGATTTCAACCAGATAGCACAGTTCCCCCACGTCCTAGGTGCCATAGATGGGACACATGTTGCAATCTGTCCAACATCGGCCACAGAGTATGTGTACTGCAACCGTAAATACCAACATTCCATGAATATACAGGTGATATGCAATGCCTCCTATATCATAACTGATCTCGTGGCCATGTACCCAGGGAGCACACATGATTCGTACATCTTTCGCCACAGCGGGATTCACACAAGACTGCTAGCTGGGGAATTTGGTGAAGGATATCTACTAGGTATTTCCCCTCTTTACAATGGTGGATTGATGGCAGAGTGACGTCAGATGCCTCAGCTACTCATTATGCCCTATGTTCCTTCCAGGAGACAGTGCCTAAGCAGTGCGCACCTACATGATGATGCCCTACCTAAATCCTACAACACCAGCAGAGCGGAGATACAATTCAGCACACAGGGCAACCCGCAATGTGGTGGAGCGCACCTTTGGCCTGCTGAAGAGTCGCTTCCGGTGCATCCACAAAAGTGGAGGGGCACTACAGTACAGCCCGGACATGACCTGTAGAATAGTGGCCACATGTGCGATTTTACACTATATAGCTACCACCAGGGGCATACCTGTGGAAATATCAGAGCCAGACTCAGACGATGATGATGATCCCATACCACCCCTACAGCCAGCAGACAGGACCAGTGCAGCAGAAGGCAGGCAAAGGCGTGCTGACATCACGCACAACCATTTCAGATGTAAGTCATGACAACACAACCTCACTGACATATGTTCTAGTAGTTAGCGCCTTCATTACCTTGACTTCAGGTAACATATGTGTCACTAGGACATAGCAATACACATGTGTCATAAATGAGCCATTTACAGTGTTGCACTATTGTCTTCATAGTTTACTGTACTTCACATGGGCAGTTAGTCCCCTGTGGCCATCAAAGTCACTTTTTGCGGCCATACATTCCACTCGAGTGTGCAGTGGCCTCGCCGGCACCTCTTGTATCAGCCTCAGTGGCAGTGCTGTGCCTGGCACTGCGACTCCTAGGATCCATCGTGGGCACTGCAAGGCTGCTGGGGCTAGATGACTCCTCAGTATCCCCAACTTCAAGTTCACTGGGTGTAGCACTGCGATTTTCCAGCATAGTATCCAGAACGTTTGTAATCTGGACCAGTCCCTGGCCTACATCTCAACTGCTGTGTGCTGCCTCCACCTGTGCGGCCACAGCACGCCGTGATATGAGGGCAGTAGATGTCGTAAGGCGATTGACTGATATACAAAAGCCACTGAACATCCCCATGAATCGCCTTTCATGCCTGCAGTGGCTGACTCTCTCATGCCTTATCTCTGTACAGAGTTCCTTTACTGCATTGGTCACTTCCCTGCTGTTCTCCGCAGCTGTAAGCTGTCCCTCATGCAGCTTGCAAATGTTTGTATTAAGACACTCCAACTGCTTCTGCAGCCACCCCATGTTGGCATTGTGTGCCTGCATCTGCCTGTGCATTGCCCTCATGTTCTTGTTTTGCAGGCGCTGCACTTTGAGCATTGATGATTCCAGGCCACCGAAGAATGATGGGCCCTCACCTACTTTCACGTGCTGTGTGCCTGCATCGTGAGGCTTCCTGCGGGGTGTTGAGTGACGCTGGGGCAGGGTCTGCTGCCTTACGGTGGATCTGGCTTCTGGGGATGGAGTGTGGCCTTCATCCCGCATGTCATCCGAGTCCAGGCTCAAATCGGGGAGAGGTACAACCCTTGCCCTGCGTCTGATTGGCGCAATACTCACTGACTCGCTGGTGTTGGAGTCAGATGGAGGCTAGGTTTCAGCATCCCCCACAATGGCACAATCTGCTGCTTCTGGGCCTGGGCAATCTGCAACGACAATGTGCAGCATGTCATTTATGTATG
The DNA here is from genome assembly GCF_031143425.1 of Pleurodeles waltl. Classification (NCBI taxonomy): domain Eukaryota; kingdom Metazoa; phylum Chordata; class Amphibia; order Caudata; family Salamandridae; genus Pleurodeles; species Pleurodeles waltl. Next base: position 696,217,546 of record NC_090442.1, on the reverse strand, counting down.
TATCACCAAATGTTGCACAATGGTAATAAATTTACACTTACATCGTATCACTATGTAGTGGGTGTTGTTTTCTTCTGGGTGTCGCTCTACTTAATTACAATATATGTACTTCTTTCAGCTCTGGGTTGTGGACTACCACTCCCATAAGGCAATGTTGTGCTGCATTTAAGATGTGGAATGGACTACTTATCACAATGCTTTGCACTACTTGCTATTTCCTAAGGGGCATTTTCTACATACACATATGGGGTTACATTTCATTATTGGACTTACCTTTACTGGTGCTGGGTGTGCCGGACGTGTCTATGTCAGTGACACCACTGACAGCTTCTGGGAGCAGTGTCAACTCCACCACGTCTTCCCTGGGGGTGGAGGGTGTCTGGGTGGATGGTCCACCTCCTGTGCTCCTTGCCTCCTGTAGCCTGCTGGCCACCCTCTCCTTGGCATAGGAACGCAGGTCGTACCACCTCTTTCTTATCTCCTCCACTGAGCGCTGTGCAACCCCCACTGCGCAGATTTTTGTCTGTATGCCAGCCCAGAGTTTGCGCTTCTCAGTCTCTGGGACCTGGAGTGAGTTCGTCCCAAAAAGCCGGTCATGGCTCCTCACCACCTCCTCAGTGAGCACCTCCAGTTCTTGCTCACTGAACTTCAGTTTTCTCCTCCTCTCTCCCTTCTCCTTCCCATTAGCAGCATTGGCCATGGTGATGTAAAGTCCTGGCTTGCTCACAGACTTGCTCCCTGGGGCCGGGCTGTGTCTCTCTCATTGCTCCTTTGGGTGTGGCTCCAGGAAACAGCCTGGGCTGACTCACTTTCTGCTTGTGATGTCATCAGGCTGTACCAGGTGTCCGTTTTCGCAATTTGCGATTTTCAAATACCGAATCACAAATATTTTTGCGATTCGGTATTTGGGCCTCGCAAATTGCATTAGCGATTTTTAAGAAATCGCTATTTCCGAATCGCAATTTTGTTACATTGCATTTTGCGACTCAGAAATAGCGATTTGTTAAAAATCGCTATTTGCGATTCGCTAAGGTTTTTTTTTCATACATCTGTCCCTTAGTTATGCAAAATGACCATGAATTTAAGTGAAATTATGTGAAATGCCCGTTCATAATTTTTCAGTATTTTTTATTCTGAAATGGGTCGTAGCGCCCAAAATGGAGGCGAGGGTCATTTAAAAGGGTAGAAATCGTGGATTATGTGAACAGTTGCGTGTATTCTGCCGTTCCCAATCTTCTCATGCACCCACAACTTTTAGCTGAATATCATCTCAATTACATGATGTGGCATAATGGCGTAATCTTGGGCATTACGTGTAACAGGTGTAAGGCAAGTGCCTGAAATGACTCGTGATGACTTTGGTGTTAATGAAAGTTCGCCTGGGCCTAGTATACATAACCCTTTGTGAAATAAGGATAAATTGCTTTTTTAGGTAGAAAAGGCAACGGAAATACACCAATTTTTGTGAACATTTCTATTTAATCGCACTACAAGCGCACCTGCTTGTGTAGTTTTGCGAATGCTTCTGTGAAGTTATCAACAGTTCACATCTCCATGTTTACCAGTGAAGAGGTACCAGCGAGCACACGTCTCCTTTATGATTATAATCAACAAGGCGTTATATTGTAAGCACAGTGTATTTGAAAATACACACACATATATTTCTGTTGCATATCTCTGGTGTACCACCCCCGGCCTTTATCAGAACTGGTATCCAATGAACCACATATAACCTTTCTGAACACTTACTGACAGGAACTAAATTTCAAAGCGATATTCCAGGATGAAAGGCCTCAAAATTCTTGAGTGAGAAAAGAACCGGTGACGAAAAAACGTTTCCAAATGGTGCCTCATAAATTCTAATCTCGGTATGATTCTGGTCAGCGATTTTAAGCAACAATTCAAATACTACTTACTATTTTTCTTCAGCAGGATACATCAGCATTAAACCAAGACCTTGGTGTGTGTTTACTTGACTTTTTACCATTACTTGAACAAATAAGCATGTCCTCCCCACGCGATTTTCTAAATAGAAATGATGAAGGATGAAACTGCCGGGCTGCTTATGCATTCAGGCCCAGTTTGACTGACGATGGACTGATTATGGAGTTCCTAGTTACTTCAAAGACGGGCCTGGGAAAACCAGTGACTTTATTCTCAGGAGAATACGGTTCCAGAACGTTGGCACATTGCAAGTGTTAGACCAAATGCACTTTCAGCACTACAGACGATCTAATTCCCAGCATCCAGATTCACAAAATTATTTTCGTGAGCTGTAGGTGCTCAGAAAGGTAAAAGTTAATTTTGGTTTTTCTTGCATTCACGCAGGAAATCTGCCTATGCAAAAATGCACACACTATGGACCCAGGAGCATGCCTGAGGCTGTGTCAGTCTCGAATATCATTGTAATTTACTAGCAGGTAGATACACTGAAAAGTGTACCTGCCATATCTGTCATAACCTACCACACTAGTGCTTCAGGGGAAGGCACACAGCAGAGACTGGACGAGTATGTCTGCACTCCACAGAAATTGTCAGACTGCAGAATTGCATTTCAACCCAAACTTGATGGGAAAATTATTTTTTGCTTGGACTCACGTATGGAGAGCTTGTAAGGTGAACGTAGGTGAGGATTTGGGAGGCTGCTGACTCCAGCAGATTCCTTATTCATATACGTTTAAAAAGAAGAATGACTGACTAAAAAGCCGTGTATACAGATTTAAATACAAAGCACTTTAGAACCAATTTTTGCAAACGTTTTTGAAGACAATGTATGTTTTCGCCAATTCTTTAAAATTCCGCTCATGAAATATTTTTATTCCATCATCAGAAAGTACTTCCAGTCCCACATTTGACTAAAGGTATGTTTTCAGGATGCTCATCAGGACATTACAATATATGCTTTCTTGAGACTGTAAACATGTGCAGGTCCCAGAACATTAAGCCTAATGAGCTAACACATTTAATTTCAAGATGTGTCACTGGTAAGTCTTGGGTTTGAGTCCTAATTCATCTTCCATTTGTCCTGAGATTGACTAACCGACTGCCAATCATTTTGCAATATTAACGCCTGTTAATTACTCTGCCAGGAATCAGCACATTCAAAATCGTAATAAAATTGTTGAAGCATGCACAACACATTGAGAATTTCTCATATGAGATGGCGTTACATCAATGATGCTCTATCAAGCAAAGGATAGAGGTATTTTTTCAAGCTCCAGAACACGGGTCGCTGAAAGGCAATGTCTTACAAAGACGTCACTCCCATAGAATCAGAAACAGTGCCACTTAATAGCATGAGCTATAATAACAACCCTGCTTTCATTTTTCTTCTGAAACCCCTAGCACATAAATTGCAAAATGCAATAAAGTATCAATGTTCTTTTTAAATCCCGTAGGTGCAATTTGCATTATAAAATGCAACATTTGTTACAAATGTCTTTAAAATTCTAGAAGCCTTGGAGAACCTTTTAATTTTCCTGGAATTCATAGCAAGTCATTCTGTCATGTTATGAACACCTTGAAGTTTGTAAATAGTTGAAACAGGAGGGGCAACTTAACAAGTACTGGCATTGTGTAAACTAGAAATGATGGTAGCATTAACAACAGAAGCTTTCAAGTGGAATAAATAAAAATGTTTTTGTTCACAATTTTCATTAGGAAGTAACAGGATGACACCAATGCAACAGGGAGATGGAAATACCATCATTGTAATCTTGTCTGACCTCATTCAGTCAGCCACAAGGGCAGTCTCTGTGCCTAATCCAAATGTTAAACTAATCCTGCTAGCATCTAGTAGCTGGTGCTCTTCAAGATGTTTAGAACGATGTTGAGCCAGAGCTTTTCAGCAATTGTAGTATCTACTGGAAAAAAGAAGGATGAGCTTGTGGCCAACTTCTGCCGTGGGGTCTGGCTTCTTTAAAAGGGGTTGAACAACCTATTTCTTCACTCTACTAGGGAAAGTGTCAGATGAAAACAGTAGTTGAGAATGAAGGAAAAATCAGGTGCATTGGCCGGAGATAAAGATTTTAGAAACATGATTGGACATACATCACATGGAGAGCTCAACTTTAGAGAGGAAAGCCAGGGGAGAAACTCCTCCTGTTCCTTAAGCAATAGGAGAACTGTGAAAGTAGTGAAAAAAAGGGTGAAGGCTTGTAAGTGCTCTGCTTGAGAAAGGATGACACCAAAAGATGGGATATACAATCATGAATGGCCTTGATCTTCTCATAGAAAAAACAAGACCAAACTATGGCAATCCATTTGGGAGATGGAACAGTCATTTGGACACATAGAAGGTTGATGATTTTAGAGAATGCAGGAAAATAATCTTTTGGAGGAGTAGGAGGACTGAGAATATTGGAATTAAAATAAAAGAGCTATTAATAACAATGAAATATAGTTTGTGACATGCGTTGTTGACATTTATGTGGTGTTTTCTAAGTCTGTGTATATAGGGTGTATTTTGAAATTTGCAAAATTATATATTTTTTAAAGACAAAGATGGAGGGGGTTGCAATCCTGTTTCTCTTCCTCTGACCTAAACTGAATATGAATAAACTAGCTCCGGCCATTGCTACTGTCTAAAGATTGATTCTTTGCTGTTTATCAGATAATTTTTGGTGTTTTCTTTAGTACTATATAGTGCATGCTGGCAGCTAACAGGCACCAGGTGCAAAGATAGTGATGAAACTAAGGACCTCATTTAGAGTTTGGCAGAGCAGGAGTAGCACCATAGCTCTATGGTGCTTCTGTTCCACCAAAATTGCTGCTCCAATACTGTTTAGAGTTGGTGAAAAGGTCATGTTTACATTGGTGGAGCCTCCACTGGATATGCTGGTGTAAATGTTTGCCGGGGCCACCAAGTCATAATAATGCTTCTTCCACCCTATTGATGACAGAGCTATTATAACTCATTTTCCCTGGAAAAATGTAAAATTACCCCACCTCTAAGAGTTTTTCTCAAAACAAAGAGGTTTGCTGATTGGGTGCTTTACAAATGATGCCACACAGCAAGCCTGCTATGCTCTGAAGGTGTGCCACGACTTTCCTCACATCACAGAAATCCTGCCAGGCAGGTGGAGATCTCTAAATAGCATTACCCCCCAGAGTACTTCTGACGGTCCACAAACTTCTAAATGTCTCATTAAGCATGGTCTACAAGGTAACAGTAGGCAGGGCATTTGACATATCAGGCAAGTCTGGTGGCCTCTACTTATTATCAATATCTATGTATATCTTGATTATATTAAGCTATCATCTATGATGTTATTTTAATACAAAAGCGAGGACTGAGCTGGTGACTGTATACAGATACACACATCTACACGCCACACTCCATAGTTCACACCCCTTTCTCTGTTTATGGCATGTAATTGCATTGTCAGCGCAAAGACTCCAATAGATATTTATTAGACCCTTAGGTACAGAAATGGGAAAACTATGTGGGTTTGGTGACCCCTAAAATGAGACAAAAATATTGTAAGCTATGTACCTCTATGGATATCATGACAGAAGCACAAACACAGATTTGGTGACTAAGTCCATCTTTCCAAGTTAGGTAGTACTCAGGTGATAGTTCATGCACACAGTAACTGCATCTACCCAGGTTTGGTTATTTATTGGGAAATATAATTACATTCTTCCACACCTCAGAATGAAGCCTAACATGTGGAATCAACCATAAACTACATTGATTACTGTGTGTTTTGCATTTATGTATTAGCATTTTAGCCTGATAGATTTCCTTAGTTTTTTCTGGTGTAATATGACAGGAAAAAATTGCAGAAAGTATTAATTAATGTACAACTCAGAATGCTAATCTGTATGCAAACATCAATTTGAGCATGAACTAGAATTTAAAACTCAACTTGGTATTAGGGTGTATACTTTTTGTTAAAAAAACAATTGTTCCAGAATGGATGATGTTAACTTGCTCTGCCTCTGGCTGAACCAGATGTAATGGGGTATCCTGTTCTGTAAAGCCAATGAAGAGACATACAGCCAATAAAGAAACACACTTTCTGTTCACCAGCAGATCTAAGGGCTGTTTGTGAGCCACTATTTGGCTTTAATCACTGGAGTAATTTGAGGCTCCATGGTGACAAAGATTTATTCTTTTTAGAGTAATGTTAGGGTATTATCAGCTGAGCTCTAGAGTGTGTCTTTCAAATGGAAATGTATTTAAATTTTTTTTTACACTATTTACAGTCCGATTGTGAATTGCGTAACATATATATATATTATTGACACACATATTATTGGCAAACACTAAGGCCTGATTTAGTGTTTGGTGGACAGGGTACTCCATATCAAAAGGCAAAATAATTCCCTGTCCCCCTAACACTCGATCTTATTTACAGACTGACAGATCATTTTCCATTGACAGATCCCCTAGTGGCTCTGACGATGCCAAGCTTCCATGACTTGATGAATAGGGACTGTCAGAGAAAGGGCACAACAACACTAGCCCAATTTAGGGTGGATAGTGTGATGTCCTTTTTTTTACTGCCTGTCACCACCAGAAAAAAACCTGGTTGTGAGGGACAGAAAAGAAAAAACTATATTGACTCCCAAGGTATGGGGCCATTAGTTTTGAAATTTTTCAAAAACAAACTCTTTTAGGAGTTTGATTTTGAAAAACAAAACTATATTAAAAGTTTGGTAGACTGCAGTCAAAACTGATGGCAGACATCAAACATAACATTTGATACCTCGAGAGAAACCACCATGACAGCCGTTCCCTTTCAAGGTACAAAGATGACCACTGGACTTACGGTCATTCCTAAATTTGATGTAACGTCCTCTGCCACCTTAGTGGATGACCCTCCGTCAAACTTAAAACCAAGCCCTAAATCTCTTTGTACATTTGGCAGAAGCCTATGTTATACTGTGTGAAATACAATTTTTAGAATAATGACCTGCCTACTCACAGTGTCTAAAGCTATTGGCTGCGACCTTGTGGCAGTATAAATATGCATATCATTATTTCCCTGTGGATCTACAAGTATTCCATTTCTGTGAAATTCTAGTTACACCGACAGACATCTGCAGTGTTTGAATTAACAAACAGAGCTGTCAAAACACAAAAGAATGCATTTCCCATTGATTACTTTAACTTGCTTTTATTTTCAAATGAATCCATATGCACTATATGTTATATGTGCTTACCTGAAGGTGAAAGGCCAAAAAAACAGTTTTCGAATATTTTTTTAAGCCATGTCTCTAGACTCACCCACATTGCACTCAAGTTCACAGTTCCCTTACTTTTTATGCACTTCGGTCTCTGGATGACCTGCAAAGTACATGCACGAGGCTGTTATCGAGGCCCCATACAAAGTGCAGCCCAGGCCACATCCACATAAGAGTTGTGTGTTTTTCCTGGAAGCTGTAGCAGCCCAGGATGAGAAACATGTTGAGGCATTGAGGGGAGGGTTGAATCCCTTTTAACCCTGTGATCACTGTGTGCCTGCTACACACTGTAACTGTGGCTTCGTATAATTGGTTGGGTTGTATGGTCAATGGGGAATATTAGAACGGAGCTTGAGTTTGTATATGGGAACTGTAGAGGGAACCTCAAGGTGGATATTGTGTTTGTTGCTACTCCAAGGCCTTAAATAAAGCTATAAACTTTCCACAAGAATCAGTGACTTTACTTCAGAATAGAGAGAAGTTACATGCTTTGGAACCCATGATTGATCTAAGGATTTTTACAAATGGCTTCAAGCAGCATAGTCAACTGAAGTTACAGAGGAAAGTGACTGTGAGTAGGTGTCCCAGACACCTACTGAAAAAGGAGGACTCACACCGTACAAGTGCCATATCCTAGCTTGCGTGCGAAGTACTGACATTTTTGGGGGATGTAACTGCACATGTAGTCATATTCCTTGCTCATGATATCATCATGCAAGTCTCACATATATGTGACATTTGCCTGGAATCCATTTTTGAAGCACACTGCAAAGATTAAGGAATTTAGGAAGAAATTATTGCATACTGAATGTGTAATGTTCCCTCTCTGTACTCAGGATTTTAAAAAAACTACAGATATTCAGGTGTGCATGGGCAAAGTGAACAATTAATGGGAAATGAACATTTTCAACCATGAAAGGAAGTCAGTACTGTGGCTGAGAAAGAGGAATAGTCTGGAAGGTCAAGGCTGTTTTACGAGGTATAGAAGAGCAGCATAAAGGAGTAATAGTAAAAGTAAAACATGGAACAGTTAAGGATAGAGATGCTAAAATGAAAGACTTTGTTGTGGTATAATGGGACAGGAAAGAAATTATATCATGAATATTCAAGACAGACAGTATAGGTGTTACAGGGTTGGGAATGCAAAACATGTGTCCTTCTGTAAGATGTATCCTGCAATATCTCAGAATTGTTCAGGACATGGAAGTAGAACACTTTATGTGAGTACATAAAAGTAGGCAAAACTCTCAGAAAGATAAATGTTTAATGGAGAAAGAACAAACACGGGGCTGAAACATGATACTTCTAGTAATGAGGAATGGGAGCTAAATTTGAATGATGACATCTTGGGAGTGAGTGGAATTGTAAAGAAGAAACCAGTTTGAGACAAGAAAAATGTTTTTGTAAATATACGTGTGGGAGCTTATTCTATGTCACCATGTACTTTCATGAACAAGTATGTGCGGAAAAAGGTTTGTGAGTAAGTTAGACTGTGATTTGTCACCATCTGAAATAAGACGGCAAACTTCCACTGGAGTAGAAATACAAATCCATCAGTTAGTCCTTCAGTTCCAAAATAGACAAGAGGAATGTAAAGTGTATGCAGCACATTATGAGTCAACAGTTTTGGGATGGATAGATCAGGGTTCTTTGGATATTGGTTTGAACTGTAGCAGTCCAGAGCAAGTGTTATGTGGGGATCAATATGCAATTGTAGGATAAGTAATTTTGCAAGATGTTTTCAGGGAAAATTGGGAAGTTAGACAACTTTATAAACAAAATGTTCAACCAAACATTCACAGAGTAGGAATAGTTAAGTCTTTTTCACAAAGGTGGAATTATAGAACCCATAGAATCATCCCAATGGGTGCCTCCCTTGTTGTGGCCAAGCACGCATGTGGAAGGGTACGGATGTATATATATTTGCAATATTTGAATGACAATATCATAGTGGATACATTTCCATTAAGCTGTAGGCTCAAAAAAAAGGGATAGAATAGTTTTACATGGTTGACCTTTCTGTAGTTTACCACCAGGCATTTTTACAGCCACAGGTTGGCAAGCTTCATAACTTCCACTGGACTTTTTCAATGTATTAGGTTGCTATTTGTACTTGCTTTAGTGGTGTATGAGAGTTTTTCAGTGGGACAGAGGAGTTTTATTTTCTCAAGACAACATCTTGGTTAAGGGTAAGTCGAGAGAAGAACGTGATCAGAGGTTGAGGGAAGTGGTAAGTATTTTAGAGAAAAAAGAATTAACTTCTGAGTACAATAATTCTAAATTGGTGAGTTAAGGCTTTGTTTTGCATTAAGGAAATTGGGGCCAGATGTATGAAAAAAAATTCCACTCGCAAATGGTGCGAATCGCAAAAATCGGCCGTTTGCGAGTGCAAAAACGTGGTCTGCGATGCATGAAAGGCATTCACAGACCAAAAATAAGAAATCACAAAAATTTCGATTTTTTGCGGTGCGACCTGGTTTTGCGAGTCGCATTTTGCAATTCGGTATTTCCAGTAGGAAATTGCGAGGCGCAAAATGCAATTCGCAAAATCCAAATCGCAAATAGATGCATCAAAAAATCGCAATTAGCGATTTTTCGCAGAATGGCATTTTGCACATGCAAAATACCACTAAGTGAAACCAGGTGGTAACCAGGTGCAACCTATATAAAGAGGCCCAGAATGCCTCAGACTCTTTTTCACAATGGCTGCACTCTACGTCATGGCGAGGAGGATGAGGATCTTGGCAGGTCTGAGGAGAGGGAGGAGGAGACAGGAGCGCATTTTTAGAGTGCACATTACACTATTTGACCTGACAGAGGAGGAAATATTTGAAAGGTATAGGTTGAACTCAGCCATGATACTTGATCTGATAGCTGAGCTACAACCCATACTGCAGCGCAGAACACTAAGGACTCACAGCATACCCACCCATGTGCAGGTCTTATGCTCCCTACACCTACTCGCCTCAGGGAGCTATCAAGGGGTCATAGCAGCGGCTGGGGGGGTGTCACAGAGTACCCTCTCCAGATTTTTCAATGCATTTATCAACGCCATGCTAAGCAAACTCCAACAGTACATCAGATTCCCCCACAGGAAATACAGCAGACAAAAATAGAGTTTTACCAGATAGCACAGTTCCCCCACGTCCTAGGTGCCATAGATGGCACACATGTGGCAATATGTCCACCATCAGTCATAGAGTATGTGTACCGAAACCGTGAATACCAACATTGCATGAATATACAGGTGATATGCAATGCCTCCTATATCATAACTGATCTCGTCGCCAGATACCCAGGGAGCACACATGATTTGTACATCTTTCGCCACAGCGGCATTCACTCAAGACTGCTAGCTGGGGAGTTTGGTGAAGGATATCTACTAGGTAATGTCACTCTGTACACTGGTGCATAGATGACAAACCCATGTCAGATGGCTGAGTTACTCATCACACCTTCTGTCCCTTCCAGGAGACAGTGCCTATGCAGTGCGCACCTACATGATGACGCCCTACCTCAATCCCGCAACACCAGCAGAACGGAGATACAATGCAGCACACAGGGCAACCCGCAACGTTGTGGAGCACACATTTGGACTGCTGAAGAGTCGCTTCCGTTGCCTCCACAAAAGTGGAGGGGCACTAGAGTACAGTCCAGAAACCACATGTAGAATAGTGGCTACTTGTGCAATCTTGCACAATATAGCTACAACCAGGGGCATACCTACAGAAATCAGTGACACTGAATCAGATGAGGATGACGATCCCATACCACCTCTACAGCCAGCAGACAGGACCATTGCAGCAGAGGGAAGGCAAAGGCGTGCCAACATCACACACAACCATTTCAGACGTGAGTATGAATGACAAAAATCCACTGACAACTGTGCCTGTAGTTATAGAAATTTATTACCTTACGTCAGGTAATGAATGAGTGATAAATAAAGTAAACAGGTGATGTAAAAAACTCAAATTAACAAATGAACTGAGTCACGCACTATTACGTCATAGTGGCAACAGCAGTGTAATTGCGGCAAGAGTCGCTTTCTCCTCCCATGCACACCACTCAGGTGCCCAGTTACCTCACTGGCACCTTGAATGTCACCTTCAGTGGCAGTGCTGCGCCTGGCACTGCGCCGTCTGGTGTCTGCTGCAGGTACGGCAACACTACTGAGGCTAGAACTGTCCTCAGTGTCCCCCAAGGCTACCTCACTGGGAGTGGCAGATCTCTGTCCCATGACATTTTCAATAACATTAGTGATGTGCACAAGGCCCTGGACATACGTCCCTGCTGGTGTGCAGCCTCCACTTGTGCCGCCACAGCGCGACGGGCGATGAGTGCTGTGGAGTTCGCAATCCTGTTGGAGGAGCTGCAGTAGCTGCCAAACATTGTCCTGAATCAGTGTTCCTGTCTGCGCCGGCTAACCCTTTCATGGCGCAGCTCCTGGCAGAGGTCACGGACTGCACTAGTAAGGTCCCTAGTGTCCTCAGAAGCCTGCACCTGTCCCTCACGCAGCTATGTGATGTTGCTATTCAGTGCGTCCAGTTGCCGATGCAGGCCCATCATGTGTCTGTTGTGGACTCGCAGGTTCCGGTCCACACTAAGTATGCGCTTGTTTTCCAGGCACTGCTGCTGCAACATAGCAGCCTCAAGGCCCCCGAACAAGGACGGACCCTCACCTGCCTCATGAGGTTGCTGCTGGGACACTGTGGCACTCTTGCGTTGTGCTGGCTGACCACTGCCCTCCAGTATCTGGCTGCGCCTGTCTGGTGCAGACGGTGTGCTTGGCCCTTCCTGCAGCACATCCGAGTCGCCACTGAAGTTTGGCAGTGGTAGTGCCCTGGGCCTGTGGCGCACATTGGAGATGTGGAGGGACCCGCTGGTGTTGGTGTCAGAGGGCTGCTGGGTGTCCGTCTCCCCTACACATGGACTGTGTGTGGCTGCTGGGCCTGGCCCACCTGCAACAACAATATGCAGCATGTCAGTTCTGTATGTTACATTATCTGTCTGAAAATGGCAATAAAGGTACAGGTACTGCTCTACATGGTGTTGTGTGTGTTGTGTTACCTTGGGTTTCACTATGCTTCATTACATTGTTATGCTACTGTCTGTACTAGTTTGTGGACCGCAACTCCCATAATGCATTGTTGTGCTGCTTCTAAGATGTGGACTGGACTACTTCACACACTACTTCACATTACATGCTAATTCCTAAGGGGCTTTTGTGCATACACATATTGGGTTCACAAACAACATTGCACTTACCTTGGCTGGTACTCGGTTGACCGGAGGTGTCGATGTCTGTGACCCCTGTCACAGCTTCAGGGAGGAGTGTGGATTCCACTCGGTCCTCAGTGGTGTGGATGGTGCTTCGGTTGGTGGTCCGCCACCTGTACCCCTGGCCTCCGCAAGTCTCCTTGCCACCCTCTCCTTTGCCCGGGAGCACAGGCCGTACCACCTTTTCTTAATCTCCTCTATGGAGCGCTGTGCCACTCCAATGGCGCAGATTTTTCCTTGGATGTCCAGCCATAACCTTCTTTTTTCGCTCTCAGGAACCTGGAGTGAAGATTTCCCAAACAGGTGGTCATGGCTCCTCACAACCTCTTCAGTCAGTACCTCCAACTCCTGTTCACTAAACTTCAGCTTGCGCTTCCTCTTTTGCTTCTCCTGTGATGTTCCTGGGGTCTCCATCCTGGCTCAGGTGTTTCTGCTCCTGCTGAGTGCTGCTCTGTGTGGCTGGGCTGCTCTCTCTCAGGATGCTGGTTTGGGTGTGGCACCTGAAACTGCCTGGGATGACTCATTTCCTGCTGGTGATGTCATCAGGCTCCTCCAGGTGTGCAGTCTCGAACTTTCTCGCAATTTGCGATTTTTTACTGAATCGCAAAAAAATCGCAAATTGCGAGAATGCAAATTGCGATTCGGTAAATGGGCCTTGCAAACCACAAATAGCGATTTTTAAGAAATCGCTAATTCCGAATCGCAATTTTGTTACATGACCAATTGCGACCTGGAAATAGCGATTTCTTAAAAATCGCTATTTGCGATTCGCAAGCCCCAATTTTCATACATCTGGCCCTTTGTGTGAACTTACAGGATCACACTAAATGAGGTAACTCAACACAAAAAGAAGGCCTTTATCAAGGATAATTTTTTGTCCTGTGTCTAGAACTAGCAACAATGAAACGTAGAGAACCAAGTTTGAATCCTGGCTTTCGCTGTTAAAGCAGAAATCTCAGCTATATTTTAGTCACAGCAAACTAGATAGCAGATTTCATACTATAGGTCGATGAACCAAACTGAATCCGCTTTAAAGAAAACATCATAAGGAAACATCATAAACACCAAATCAAACACACCATGATCAATTCGACCATCAATTACCACACCAGTTCATTAAGACGTTACAATGTTTATTTCCTAATATTAACAAGGCTAAAGTCACAAATATTATTCTCAAATTTAATTGATACCTGTAAAGAAACAATAAAGGCTGATTGAATCGGAGAATTAATCTAAGTTTGATTAATGCTATAAGAATCAAAACTCAATAGAGAATACAAAAAACCATAATAATAGAATCTGAGCAAAAGAAATTGAATACATTGAATCTTCAAACATAAAAGTCAATAACCAGTCATGAGTATGAGAGTAACACAACAATAACCACTAATTGTCACTGACACGTTGGGCTTCATGTAAAAGATTTAGTAACACAAATTTAGAAAACATCTAGCTATGGCGCTATCAAAACAAAAGCAGTATTAAAACAGTAGCAGTTGGTACCTGGAAAACAAAAGACAAATAACAATTCACAGTTCATACATTTACCCAATCTCTAAGATAATCAGCAACAATGTGTACTTCATCAGGGGGACAGCAACATCAGCATTAGAAACATGGAACAAGATAAGGGGAGATGGTTTAGAGTTTGGGCTATAAGATTACTAAACCATCAAAGCATTAGTTCAGTACTGAATAGACATAGTAAACTCAGAAAATAATAAAACACCAGAATGTCAGTAGACTGTCTGCCAAAGCATGAAATGTCAAAGTGACAGATCACATGAAATAAAGTCTCTGGAACCCAGGATAGAAGAGAATCCCAAAAAGAATGAATACAAACCAATGATGACTGAACATTAAATTAAACTTGCTAAACTCTTGTGATTGGCTACAACACAAGGTGAGAAAAATATGTCCAAAGAGAAAGTCAACAGATATCAAAATTATATAAAATGTTAGCTCTGAGATTAATCATTGGTCGTTGCTCCATTGACGAAACTCAAACTAATACAAATTGTGTCTTGTACATTTACTTCTCCGGCTGTATCTGTAGACCCATTGTTTGGCACCTTCCAAGTACGCTGTTGCAGGACAGTGATTACAAAATATGGCAACGTTTCTCGTCGCACCCTTTCCTCGAGGGAAAACACATGGATTAGAAACATAACTACAGACAAGTATGCAAGTTCAATGAATAAAGTCTGTTAGGCAACGGAGATGAAGTCATAAGAGCATAGTACACTAGAAACATTTAATACAGATAAAGTGCACAGTGGCTTTGCTTCTGCTTCAGATCTAGCAGACACTATGAAATACTCATTTTATTTCAGCATTTATTTTAGCAGAGAACATGCTCTCAAATTCTTAAAGAGGCAGAATATAAATTTCATCCCAGTTTAATGCAACGTTAGAAAACATATGCAGGCCTTTTTCACTTCTATGACTGTCACTAAGTAGATCACCATTTTCGTAAATATAAATTTATAGTCAAATTATTTCACACATTAGTACATAAGTATGATTAGGTAAAGACAAAATTATTTATGACAAAATCTCAGCTCTCACACTTTCGCCCAACATCCTGTGGTTCTGGTCAAATTAAGTAACCTTTCCGTGCTCTCTAAGAAACCAATGTGTAACCTGAACTGGTTCTGTTGTAAAGCACTCTACTGCCCTTGGATCAGGTTCCTGCTATAAATGAACTGCAAATAAAAACAAGGCTAAAAAGTTTACGATTTAACTATGAATAAGGTGTCTGTGTAACCCGTTGGATCTCTCCCTTGTGTTAATTTTTGTAGAGTTATTGAGGTTATATGTGTTTTAGTTGTTGTGTTTAAGGATGAAGATTGTTGTAGGTACATTGTACTTAGTTTACATGGTGGCTTTATGAAGTGGTTGCATCTGTGTCATGGGGCTGAATTATAAGTGTGTTGGTGTTTGATTGTGATGGTTGCAGAGGGAGCCTAAAGACGGAGGTTATGTTTGCTACTTCTCCAGGATTGTAAATAAAAAAGTTAACTTTCTCCGTGTCTTTACTACAACAGCACAACACATTACAAAACACTGTACAACACTCTTTCTCTACACCGAAACTTCAAATGCACTTCATGCTTAGACCCAAGTATCTAGATGAGCATCCCTTCATTTACTTCACAAATTTGTTCTTATTTAAACACGTATTTAAAAGATGTCTCGGTTACAGACCATACCTATTGGGTGATCGGTGATGAGTGCTGAGTACTATACAGCCCTTGATTAATTGTTTTCATTAATGTAAGCTAATGCACACATTACAAAGTTACGAATTCAACACAATAGTCTTCCAGGGCTCCGCCTTCCCTCCTTTCAAACACCACTTGGAAATTATGTATTTTAATGTATATTTAGTTTTACTGCTAGGTCTAAACAAAAATAGATGTCCTTGACAACTATGAAGGTGGCGTGCAGTGAAAATATCGAGTGGAAAGCAAAGCCAACAATAACAGTGATCGATATTTCTGTGTGTTTTTTGTAGGTCAAAACAGGCAGATGTCGGCAGCAGAAACGTCAAAATGCCCCTTCGCTGCCAAAAATACATGGAGACTTCAGGGGATGTATAGAGTTCAGTGTTGTGAACGACTGATGGCCACGGAAACAGTATGCATGGGGGAGCAAGGGGTATTTTACATTTAGGGAAGCAGTGTCACGCAAGAGACAAGCTGGAAGGAAAGAGAAGTAAACCCAAATATTTGTAAAACGACTGAAAAAAACGTGATTATTTCATGACATTGAGGTATGGCGCCAGTCACTCCCGATGTCTATGTGTACTATAGCACTCTGGCGGAAGGAGGTCGTACAATTATGGGTTAGTTTGTCGCTTCCTAAAAAAAAGTTGCATTTTGAATACTTTTATAATTTGGCAAAACCTCATTTAGAATTTTAAAAAAAGCCTCTCTCAATAGGCATTTTCAATGAATTAAACTCTGGATTCGTATCACAGAGCAAGAGATGTTTAAAGGGTTAGAGTTAGAGGGGCAAAGAGAACAGGAAAAATTGCTCATTCAGACTAATACTTCACTACACGCCTTCACTGGCTGATGGTGCTTACTTTTCAAAACACTCTGAAGTGAGGATTCGTCACCCGTGAGGATAAGGAGAGAGAGCAGGCCCTCACACGTTTAAAGCAACGAGGCAGCCGCCAAGGGCCCATGCCAGAGGGGAAACGTGCAGGAGGGGTATCATTTTTCCATTATTATTACGGATTGTAGGTTGTCAGAGCTCCGTGTGACCCCAGCACCGTGCAGCCCCTTTAGATTGCTACTAAGAGCATCACAAGCTCGAGAAACAAATGTCTTTACAGCCAAAGATGTCATCCATGACAATTAGGATTCCTCTTTCCAGTGACTGCATCTTCACCTTCAGAGCCAGGAGGTCAGAGGGAGGTGATGTTTTCATTAAAACATACCTGTTAAGGTGACCTAATCCTCAGCACAAACAGAGCCCTTTGAATGCAAACGCTCGAAATGCCTGTGTTTTAATCCTGGCTCCAGATTTAGAAAGGGGAAAAAGTGAACAAGGCCCATCCGGTACCTTTGAAGCCTCCTACCAAACCCAAAGCTTTTGCTGTGGAGTTTCTACAAGTGCTCTCTCGAGAAGCGACAACAGAGCACAGCACACAGAGCACACGCAAAGAGGTATCTGTCTCGGAGTTTTGTCAGAACAAACAAGCATTTTAAATTCTGTTTTAAAGTATTTTAGTGCTATTGAAAGGAAAACTGGTTAAAAACGGCGATTACCGTGCACAATAGAATGGGATTATTTTTAACAGAATACCTTGCCCACACGATACTTTTAGTATACTGATGCATAATTTGGGCTTCAAGTTTTGTGTACTGGATTGTCCTGATGGACACAATACGTACATATAGCCACACCATCTGAAAGTGATTTCATTCAAAATCATTTACGGACACGGCTGCACGAGACAACTTTACTCTGTGATAAGGAAAGTAAAACAATTTCGAAAGTAAATATATTATTTTAAGATACTTAGGGCCAGATGTAGCAAAGGGTTTTTCCCATTCTGTCAATGGGAAAATGTGTTCCTACATATGGCCCTAAATTCCACCGTTTGCGACTGCAAAAAAACCTTTCATGATGTATGAAAGGCTTTTGCAGTGCAAATAGAAGGAATCGCTAAAATATGAATTTGCAGGTTGCAATCTGTGAATCGCAAATAGCGACATGAATTTGCGATTTGCAGAATGCGAATCGCAAATTCCATCTTGCAATGCAATGCATCAACAAATCGCAAATAGCGAATATTCGCAGAATGGCCTTTTGCATGTGCAATTTACCACAAAGTGAAATCAGGTGGTAAACAGGTTTGAGGAGAGGGAGGAGGAGACAGGAGCGCATTTTTAGAGTGCGCATTACCCTTTTTGACTAGACAGAGGAGGAGATATATGATAAGTACAGGTTAAGCTCAGCCATGATACTTGACCTGATAGCTGATCTACAACTCCTACTGCAGCGAAACACACACATGACCAATAGCATACCCACCCATGTGCAGGTAATATGCTCCCTGCACCTATTAGCCTCAGGGAGCTATCAAGGGGTCATAGCAGTAGCTGGAGGGGTCTCACAGAGTGCTCTCTCAAGCTTTTTCAATGCATTTCTCAATTGCATGCTGAGCAAAATTCAACAGCACATAAGATTCCCCAATACCCCACAGAAATTTCTGCAGACAAAATCCAATTTCTACCAGTTTGCCCAATTCCCACATGTAATAGGCGCCATCAATGGGACACATGTAGCTATCTGTCCACCATCAGCCACAGAGTATGTTTATCAGAACTGTAAAAGTACACAGTCCATGAACATACAAGTAGTTAGCAGTGCCTCCAACATTATAACGGATCTCGTGGCCAGATACCCAGGTACCACATGACTCCTATATCTTTCTGCACAGTGGAATATACACAAGACTACTTGCTGGGAAGTTTGGCAAAGGATACGTACTAGGTAATGTTATAGTTGACAATGTTGCCTTGATGTATTTGTGATGTCACGGATCACAATTACTCATTTTACTCTCCTGTCACTCTAGGAGACAGTGCCTATGCCGTGCGGTCATTCATACTGACACCCTATCTGAATTCTGCAACGCCAGCCAAAAGGAGGTATAATGCTGCTCACAGGACAACCTGCAGTGTTTTTGAGAGGACCTTTGGCCTGCTGAAGAGCCGCTTCGGATGCCTACACAAGAGTGGTGGTGCACTACAATACAGCCCTGAAACAACATGCAAAATCGTGGCTACTTGTGCCGTGTTGCACAACATTGCAACAACGAGGGGCATACCTGTGGAACCCACCGAGCCTGACTCAGATGGGGATTACGATCTCTTGCCACCCCTTCACCTAGTAGACAGAAGCAGTGCAGTAGAGGGCAGACAAAGAAGTGCTGAGATCATGCACAACTATTTCTGTTGTAAGTAATGGCAATTCCACGTCTATTTTATGTATTGCTGTAGGTAGCATCTTTATTGCCTTGACTTCAGGTAATATGTGTGTGATTAGGACATAGGTATGCACTATACACAAACAGGTGCGAGTAACAGTGTCACACTATGAGCATCATAGTATACCTGCTCTGCTAAATGTTATGCAAGTCACCTGTACCCCTCAACATTACTTCCTACGTCCATGCACTCCACTTGAGTAATCAGTGGCCTCGGTGGCACCTCTTGGAGCAGGTTCAAAGACAAATCCGTGTCTGGTACTGCGACGCCTAGGATCCATCACAGGGGCTGTGAGACTACTGAGGCTAGAGAGCTCCTCACTATCCCCACCACCAAGTTAGTTGTTTGTAGCACTCTGTGCTGTCTTCATTGTCTCCAAAACATTGGTTATTTGCACCAATCCTTGTGCAACGTCCCAACTGCAATGTGCTATCTCCACTTGTATGCCCACAGCACGTCGAGATACCAAGGCAGCTGTGTTAGTGAGACGATTGACAGATCTTCAGAACCCATCCAAATGGCCCATCAATTGGTTATGGCGCCTACGGTGGCTGACATGCTCCTGCTGCATCACAGTGCAGAGTTCCCTAATGGTGTTTGTCATCTCCTTTGCGTTTTCTGCTGCGTCAGGACCTGGAACATCTGCAACAACAATGTGCAGCATGTCATTTTTGATTAGTACTCAAATAATTGTGTAATAGTATTAAATGTACACTGGCATAATATCACTGAGAGTCTTTTGTGTTGTCTTTCTATTTGGTTTTACAATATCTTGATATTTATGTGATATTTGCACTTTAGGGGTGTGGCCTATTACTCCCATAAAGCATTGTTGTGTTGTATGTAAGATGTGGCATGGACTACCTATCACACTGCATAGTGCCATAGCTATTTTCTAAGGGCCATTTGTACATGCATATTTGGGGAAACACATCTTTACTGACCTTACCTTTGCTTGTGCTGGGTGTGCCTGAGGTGTCAATGTCAGTGACATCACTGACAGCTTCAGGAAGCAGTGTGGACTCCACCATGTCTTCCATTGGTGTAGACAGAGGTCCTCCTCCGGTGATTCCTGCCTCCTTTAGCCTGCTGGCTACCCTCTCTTTGGCACATGAACGCAAGTTGTACCAGCTCTTGCGTATCTCCTCGACAGAGCGCTGCGCAACACCCACTGCTCATATTTTGGTCTGGATGTCTGACCACAGTTTCCTCTTCTCACTTTCAGGTACCTCTAGTGAGTTATTACCAAAAAGTTTGTTGTGGTTCCTGACCACCTCCTCGGTGAGCACCTCCAATTCCTGGTCACTGAATTTGAGCTTGCGCTTCCTGTCTCCTTTCTCCTTCACATTCCCATCAGTAGCCATAATCCTGTTTGGTCCTGGCTGGCTCTCCAGGCTGCCTCCCTGGTGCTTGGCTGGGTCTCTCTGCCTGCTCCAGTGGGTGGGGCTTCTGAAAACAGCATGGGCTGACTCACTTCCTGGTTGTGATGTCATCAGGCTGTTCCGGGTTGCAGTTTTCGCAATTTGCGATTTGCAAATACAGATTCGCAATTTTTAGCGATTCGGTATTTGCAACTCACAAATTGTGTTTGTGAATTTTAAAAAATCGCTATTACCAACTCGCAATTTTCATACATCCCATTTTGCATTTCTAAGATAGCGATTTCTTAAAATATGCTATTTAAGAAATGCAAACCTGGAGCTTGATACATCTGGCCCTTCATTTTTTAATAATGCTCGTGTGATTTTTCAATACAGACAAAGCACACCATGCAATTTATCTGAGAACTCTCCTGGGTTAACTTTTTTCCATCTGTGTGGAGCTTGATAAAATGTATCCTTTCTATCTGTGTTTTAATTGACCATCACGCTTTCTATTACCAATCCATGTGTTTCTGCTGTTAACTGCACCGAATAACTCAGGGGTTGTATGTAAAAGTTGTTTCTCTGTGTTTGAGTGGTGGCTTAAGGCCACATGTGCCCTTTCCATGGGCAGTTACAGTATGAAATTCACATTGGTACAATTTTCAGGATTTTCGTAAAAAAATACATAGCCTCTGGGGGTCATTACGAGTTTGGTGGACTCAAGACCTCCATGTTGGAGGTGGCGGTTGTACCGTCAACAGTCTGGAGGAGATATCATGACCATGGCAGTATTCACAACAAAATACAGCCAAACCACTACCTGCACCGCCAGTGCAGTCAGGTCGCCACGGTTGACAGTAGCCACCTGCAGGCCAGCAAGACCATGTTCCTGTCGGATATATTACGAGGATGCACACCATCAAGCTTTCCACCGCAGTCGCACCACCATGGAAACCCTGGCGGAAACCAACAGAATAAAAGGAGACACTCACCTTTAGGAAGCCATACCCGTCTGAAGCCGCCATGGAACCAGAACTACACATTCTCCCGCTGTGCCTGCTCACCCAATGACTTCAGAATCAGGATGACAGCAACAATGAGTACACACACACTTTCCTGTCACTGTTGCAAAATGTCAAAGTACCTACGCACATACAACATACCAATCAGGAACAGGTGGCAAGGGCGACATACACATGTAACCTCACACCAACACCTTCACACAGCCACATACTCACACTACAGCCAACAGACACACACATGGCGGAAACACTCACCAATCCTCAGATACACATCACTGGCACAGTCACACAGAACAACACACAACACCAACAAAAGACACAACTACACCATAACCGCAACACCACCAAAGCATTATCAAGCACCCACAATACACACCACCACTTGACAAATCATACATACAATACAACGTACCAACACCAGAGAATGAACACACACAATCACACCTCCAAACAAAGCAGGCATACGACATACCCTGCAAACACAAACCACAACGGATCAAACATACCAATATCCACACACACCCACGCACACAGTACAACCACACAAGGTCACACAACACTGCAAATAACACATGTCTACACAAACATCACATAATACCAACACAGCAACATGTCCCCAACATACACATGCCAATCACACATTACAGACCCATCACTGGGGGACAAATGCTGTGCACACAACCACACATGCTGCCCAGACACAACACATAGCACAACCACCACTCACACAAAACTTACTCACACACATACAAAATCAGCCAAGACCAACACTGCCCTAAGAAAATAAAAGCAGGACAAATATATAACCTTTGAACCAACAGCAGGTTGGCCATGATATATATCAATTTTAGAATATATATATATATATATATATATATATATATATATATATATATAAAACTATATACAAAGATGAAGGCCATAGGCCAGTCCAAAGTAGACAAGTGCAACTTGCACATATGGCACTTGTATGTGCCCCTAACTTGACTCCCGACTGCCATGTAACCTCCACAGGTAGGGGCATCAAGGGGGCAGCAGGCACCTCAGTGATTGGGGGGGCTCAGGGGTTTGGGCTTAGTGTTGGGAGAGGGATCTTTCGGCTTCGGTTTGGATGGGGGTGCTTAGGTCAAGGCTTAGGGGAAGGTTTGGGACTCTGAGAGGGGCCGACTTCTTGGCAGGGAGAGGGGCATGGGTACTTGCAGGGGGAAGAGGAGGTGGTGTAGGTGGAAGGTCTGATATTGGGGACGGACACAGAGTGTTTTGGGGTCACACTGGGTAGGAGAGGAGAAGGTAAAAGGTTTAGCTCCAAGAGAAAAAAACTTTCTTTGACACATGAGGATGGTCATGGCAAAAGTGTTTGGGTGTGGAGGGAGAAAGAGTGGTTGTCTAAGGTGTTTTGGTGGATGTCTTGGGTGCATGTGTGCACAAGATATGCTTTTGGGTGCTGGGTGCCTTGGGTGGGTGAGTGTGGGCATTTATGTGTCTTGGGAGGAGGGAGGGTAGAGGTGCTGGGAGGTGCCGTGATGAATGGGGTGACTGTCTGTTAGGTTGGTGACTGCAGGCATGGTGGATGTGCTGCATGTAGGTTGTGTGTGGTTGTGGTGCCTGTGGATGTGGTGAATGAGGTTAGCTATTCTGCTAATTGTGGGTAGGGTAGGTGTTGTGGCTGTATCGCTATATGTTGGTGTTGGTGTGGTGACTGTAGGTGTGTCAGGTGTTGTGTATGTGATGCTGGGAGTGATGGGGGTCTCCGAGCCGGTAGTGTCTGCAGGTGGATGTTGTTTGTGTGCATGCCTATGGTGGGTCTTGTGGTGCTTGTGTTTGTCAGCACTACCCTTGGATGTTGAGGTGGATGCATGCCTGTCTGCTCGTGTGTTGTGGCTAGTTTGAGAAGAGGAAAGTGGAGGGGGGAGAGAAGATAAACAGTGACTGGTTGCCGTCATTGTGGAGGCCAGAGCCTGAATGGATATTTGTAGGCCAGCCAGGAACGCATTACTCTGTTGTGTCTGAGTTGCCAGTCCCTGGATGGCATTCGCAATGGTCAATTGACCCACAGAGATTGACGTTGGTAGAAAGGGGGGTGATGGACAAAGATGGTGCTGGGGTGGTCCCAGATGGATCTACCACCACCAGGGAGTGTCCACTAGAGGATGATCCTAAAGATGATGTGCTGGATCCAGGCTCCCACTGGCACTCCCCTCGCCCTTTGGGCCACCGGGTCCCTCACTGTTGGTGGTATCAGCACTCCAGGTACCGTGGCCGGCAGCATCCCCACTCGCTTGTGCCCTGTCTCCTTCACCTGCCAATGCTGATGCACACAAACAGAGAGAGAGGGAGGGAGAGATAGAGAGGGTCATCACATTCTTCACATACACACATTACAACATACACACCTATAGGTATACATTTCCTGGCAAGGTAATCCCATACTGAAACCCACAGATCCTACATCATGTCAAAACTTGTTACTTGTATCTACCCAATTTGTCAACTCTCTCACCAACATCATAATCCATGTAAGGGAGCCCAACTGGAGAAACCCAGCAAATCACCTGTACATCTAAGTCAGCATGCTCATCGTGCCCTGGCTAAAGCTCGTCCTAATCCAGGTCATCACTTACCATAATCTTATTACCTTTAGGAAATGCTGTTGACTGATAACTCCATATCATGCCTATTCCAAATGAACAAAAACCAACTAAAAGAGGGGTTTGGAAAAAGGGAGATTTGGATAGAAAAATCCTGGTCCTGTGTATAGAGCTCCCAATACATGTACAAAAACAAGGTATACACAGTTCCACAACGTAAGTATAATCAGGAAAACCACATTGGGTCCTGATCTAAGGAAAAGATCGTAAAAAAGAGAGAAGAAAGAAGAAAGAAAGCCAGGTCCCTGGAAAATTAATTATTTTGGAACAAGAGCCCTCACTCACCAAAGGTGACATGCTTCATCCTCGGGCTTTGCTCCACGTCAGGCCGGCGCTGCAATGCCTGACGGGCCCCTCAAGGGGGGCTCTTTGCTGGAGATCTTTTGAGATATATGCCCGGTTTAGAAAGAATAGGATATAGGATTGGAAAAATTCTATTTAAAAATAACTAGAGGTTAGGCAAATTTTATTAAATAATCCAACCACTGTCATGATTAAAACCAAAGAGCGGGGAGAGAAAAGAACAAGGTCTATGCTCCCCAAAATATTATTCACTTCCTCACTCAATTTGAGGTTAGGAATTGTACGCACAGGATCCCCTGTACGATTCACCAGAAGGTCAACATGTTTCTCGCTATTGATGTCCTATGGATCTAACGCGATTCTTCAGGACCTAAACTACCTAATCCTATGTGTAAATATAACCTATAATAAGGAATATTAGTACAATGCAGGGACCCTCCTCATACTAGTGGATGGGCCGCATCAGGTAAAGCACCAAGTAACGGAGGTCCTACTGAGTTGGGACCTGTCCGAAGTTTGCGGCATCACCTGCCCCGTCTCGGTGGTTGACCTTCTGGTGAATCGTACAGGGGATCCTGTGCGTACAATTCCTAACCTCAAATTGAGTGAGGAAGTGAATAATATTTTGGGGAGCATAGACCTTGTTCTTTTCTCTCCCCGCTCTTTGGTTTTAATCATGACAGTGGTTGGATTATTTAATAAAATTTGCCTAACCTCTAGTTATTTTTAAATAGAATTTTTCCAATCCTATACCCTATTCTTTCTAAACCGGGCATATATCTCAAAAGATCTCCGGCAAAGAGCCCCCCTTGAGGGGCCCGTCAGGCATTGCAGCGCCGGCCTGACGTGGAGCAAAGCCCGAGGATGAAGCATGTCACCTTTGGTGAGTGAGGGCTCTTGTTCCAAAATAATTAATTTTCCAGGGACCTGGCTTTCTTTCTTCTTTCTTCTCTCTTTTTTACGATCTTTTCCTTATTCCAAATGAACACCTGACCAGTCCATGACCATAAGTCATGTTCCATGCAAATAAAGACAACTCTCTTCACAAATGACACAGCACCTGCTATTCTAATCACATGCCTAGTTGATCCCTCTGTACATATATGACACAATGGCAACAATCTCTGATGAAGACACGTGTGGCAGACCCATACAGTTGCCATCACATTTTTACATTCCATGTCTGGAGAACAGCTATATCACTACATGTACCAAATCATAGAGGAACAGCTGCAGTCACTATATACAGATGTTTCATATCACACCAGAAATGGATGTACATCTAAAGTGGCCTACCTAGGACATATGAGACATCCACTGACAATCACAGAGAGCATAGTTACAACTACTAAGCAAAGGCCAGCCTACTAATTCCTAATAGGGCACATTACATTCTACCTGACACATCATTAGAACAAGAGTATACCAACATCACTCACACCATTCCTGACGTGATTTCCAGTAGCTAAGTCTAGACAACACACATATTCCATAGAAAATACATGTACACATGATGTACATATAGACCTACATGACTGCCATTACACTGACAACATATCCTACAACAACAACACTTGTATGAGAAATAGTAGTACAGCTCAACTATGCCATCTTGAAATATGAGTACTGTACTGTCCAAACCGCCCACATCAGCTAGACTAAGGGTAGCAATGATTTCCCCACTCTACAAGATCTGCCCCCATGTAACCATTGAGACATGATGCTGGCAGCTAATACCATATGTTGCACTCTTATTGGTAGGGCATTGGCACATATAGCATGGACATTGCACATTGTCAAAAGGTACGACAGCCTGGCCACTTACCTCCTCTACAACAAAGACATTGGGATAAAAGTGATTTGCCCACATGTCAATGGCATGGAAAAGCATGGTAATTGCAAATTGACAAAATCAGACCCCCATAGTTGAATGGCCTTCTGTTACAACCTTCATGTGCCCGATAGTATGCATACCAAGGGACAATGGGGACACCTCCACAAACCCATTTGAATAGTCCAATTCTGGCCATACCTGTTGACTGAATGAGATGCCAGCCTCACATGTACCAGGACACAGGGTAACTAAGCCCTGTACCAAATATGTCAGGCACTATGTAACACATACAGTTGAACTTTACAGATGGAAGTGGTCTGACGCCTTAAAGGTGCATAATCATATTCAGATTATTGGACCTGGAAATACTAGATGGGTAGAGCAGCTTACAGACATATATTTCGCTCGGTAGAGTCACACATGTGACACTGTTAAATGTGCATCTCCACATGCAATAAATAGATATTCCTTGATTCAGGTGTTCTAAATATCCACATGCGCAACCCTAAGGCCAAATTACCATCCTTTAGCCAGGCAACTTGAGTACTATGTATTCCCAGTAGTCAACTTATATGTAGCACCTACTACAGTGTCACAGCTGCTTAAGTGTGACAGCAAACACCTAACTACCAGAGGAAAGGATGTGGAGTCAGTCAGCACTTACCCAGTTGTGGCTGCTGTGCAGCCCTCAAACCCCCATCCACCTCAGGGTAGGAAACTGCCAAAATGCGGGCCATTAGGAGGGGTTAGGGTCAGGCGCGCACCCTTCCCTCGTTGGTAGGACATTCCCAGCTGCGCCCCTGCAGCCTTTCGGCCCCAGCGTATCAGGTCCTCCTACCGCTTTCTGCAATGGGTGCTCCGCCGGCTGTGGACCCCTAAGGTCCGCATATGCTTGGTGATGGATTGCCAAATCCCCTTCTTCTGATGGGCATTGACTTGCATGGATGACACAGACAAAAGGAGAAAGTCATGTACACATGCGCCATACTAATAGAAGTATTCAGTACACATCAGTCACAGCAAGTAGGCACACATACCCATTGTTTCTGCACACACGCCTTCACATCATGCCATCTACATACATCTACACCCTCACAAGTTCAAATGCACGATGTAACATCAGAAAGAACACCTATCATACATAGCTAGGGCACTGGACTCACCTGCTCCTCTGGCCTTATCACCTGCAGGACGTGGCATGATGGCTCCCAGAGACAGTACACAGCAGCTCATGTCGTGGAGGTCTTGCTGGCAAACGTGTCAGGAGTCAAGTGAGCAATAGTGCAGAAGATGGCGGTCACGGCCGCCACGTACATGACTGTCACAATCGGCAGACATTGCCATTGGCCCAAGTCCACCAAAGGCAGGTTACATGATGGTTGCGACCACCTACTGCCAAAACTACTTCCGCCAGTGGACTTAGGTGACTTCCACCTGTCCAGAACAGTATGTCAGGCACCTGCCATTTTGGGCACATTTCATAGATGGAAGTGTTTACTAACCTGCATCATTCACTTACTCCCCTAAAGTGCTGTATATCTGTATGAGGGGCCATCATGTTTGTGTAACATATTGTGCAAATGTGAAGTAAAAGCTGTGTTGAGTGCAGGGAAACGCGTTTGCCAGAGACCGGGGGAACCACTCTGCTGCTGCTGCTCGGAAAGGGCAGGAGCCCTTTAAATTTAACTCGCGCTCCCGCCGTCGCGGGAAGCGCGTTTGCCAGAGACCGGAGGAACCACTCTGCTGCTGCTGCTCGGAAAGGGCAGGAGCCCTTTAAATTTAACTCGCGCTCCCGCCGTCGCGGGAAGCGCGTTTGCCAGAGACCGGGGGAACCACTCTGCTGCTGCTGCTCGGAAAGGGCAGGAGCCCTTTAAATTTAACTCGCCCGTCCTTGCCCGTCATTGCCCGGAAGAGGCTGGGCTGGGCCCCCCCCCCTTTCACTTGCTCTGTGAGGACCCCAGCTCACAAAAGAAAAGCGAAATACTTACTGGAACGGAGAACCATCGTCCTTCCTGACCCGGCCAGCAGTGTCTTTTTGGGAACTTCGGGACTCGCCTCCAGCCTCTGTTGGGATATCAGGAGCAGGAACATCTCAGGAGCTACTATACACGGGACAACTAAAGCGCGCCAGGGGGGAGCGCTAGCACCCAGCCGGCCAACGAGCAGTACACGCCGCCGCGGAGAGCCGCAGCTTGTGCCTCTACTGCCAGGCTCCAGGTTCCGGCTCCGGCACAAGCGGCTCCTGAGATCCCGGGGGAAGCGGACACGAGGTGAGACCACAGAAAGAGGCGAGGTCAGAGCTGCAGACTGTGGAAGGGGAGACGGGATCCGGACTCGAGTCCCGTGCAGTGTCGGAACCCTGTGACCCTGACACACCACTGACACACCACTGACCCTATCCAGTGTTGTCTGAACACTGGCGGGCGTTTCACGGGAAGATTGTGTAAACAATATAGTATTGGAAGGAGCCTTACATTTGTAGGGTGAACTGGAAAGAGTACGTGCAAACTCAGATAATCAACGACTCCGCTGTTCCCATCATGTCCAAACTGAGGTCCTCTAAAATGGCTACAAATAATGACTCAAGGACTCTGGATAACTATCTTTTTAAAGTAGTTAGTAAAATTAACGAAGATAGGAGATCATCATTAAGTAGGGCTAGTCCAGAAACATCTCCCATAAGGCAGTGCTTACCCTCTATATCACCCTCTATATCACTGTCTCAGAGTGTCTCAACTATCTCCAACAATGAGAACGATTTAAATATTGATGTTTCTGTGGTAGAGCAGGTTTGTTGTTCCGAACCTATTCAAGTACAGGATTGGACATTACCAACAAGGTCTCCTCTTATTCAATCTCCCATTAGGAGAGCGGTACGTGCTTGTAGGAAGGGGCCTGTCAAGAAAGCAGGGGGTCGGCAGCCAAAAAAAGCTGGCCCAACAGCTACAAATAGGGGAAATGTCCCTGAGCCCACCAATATTATTGAGGGGGCCAGTCTGCACTCAAGTCAAATTGATCTTCTGGTCACAATTCTTGAATCTAAACTGGAAGTACTGATCAGTCCCCCGGTGGCCAAGGTAGAATGGTGGCTTCTTAAGGTTACTAGACTGGAAGGCCTTGTAGAATCTTGTTTGACTCGGTCCACTGTTCCACTGAGTACCCACTTAGACTCAATAGGCTCTATGGATAACCGCCCAGTGGGCTCAGTTACACACTCTATAGTCAGTAATAGGGTGGAAGGCTTGGGGGCTACTGTTCAGGCCCCACCAACTGTAAGTGTGCCGACCGCCTCATCCTTGTCTATGTTGCCAGTAGGGTCGGCTAGTGTACAAAACACATTTAGTCAACCACGATCAATACAAAGGAGTACTCAGGACACTATAAGAGGGACAGTCATTGACAGAAGAAGTATAACTAGGCGACATAATTCTATTAATCTCCCGCCAGAATGTGCACCATATACTGTGGTTCTAACAAATGTCCCAGAGGTTGACTTGTGCCTGAATGGTTCTGGGGTAGAAACGTATCCTGCTCTTAAAAACAAGACGCTTGCTTGGCTGAATAAGAACTGTGGATTTCCTTGTGCCCTTGCAAATGACATTTTATTTACCCGCAGAGTTAGCTGGATTGGCAATGGCCCTAAAAATAGTGGTGGAGACTGCATTATTATAAATTTTAAACACCCGCAACACGTGGCAACAGTGCTTCTGAGAGCTGCAATTTTGCCAACTCTAGAAAATGCGGTTCATGCTAGACCTCTTGGCTTCTTTTATAATCATGGGACCAATACTCAATGTCGCTCGTCGTATGTGCAAGGGCAATGTTCAAATGAGAACGGAAGAGGTATGGATGTCTGTACCCCGAATGTATTTGTGAATATGTCCCGGTCTCAAATTAGGGGGGAGCCAAGTCGTCATCAGTTGTCTTACAGGCAGACCGTTAACACTTTACCTCTTCACAATCGGTATGCTGCCTTATCTTCTATGGAGGAAAATGATTGACTGCCAAATGCCTTGGGAAATTCTTCCCAGTCTTCAGCATCGTCCATCAAGATTGCTACATGGAACATTGCTGGTTTAAAGAGCAAGTCTGGGATAGCCGAATGGGAAAGGACTCTAAAATCTTTTGACGTCATTGCTTTACAAGAGACTTGGGATCAAACGAATAGCTTTTCCTTAGATGGCTTTTGTCATTTTTGCATTCCAGCTACAAACAGTGTGGCAGGAAGACCTAAGGGGGGACTAATAAGCCTTTTCAAACTGGATATGAAAGGTACCTTAACTCAATGCCCCTCGGGCTCAGTAAATTGTCTAATTGTTGAGCTTTCCACCCAGGATAAGGGTAAGGTCCTTTTTATAAATTTTTATAATTTGCATGCTAATGATTGCACCAGTCAAAATCTGGATGACTTGGATACATTTTTGTCAGTCTATAGTATAAATGTTAATACTTTTGAATTAATATTACTAGGGGACTTTAACATACATCCATGTACCCTACCATGTATTAGGAGGGATGAGGAAGGCCCTCCCTTTTCCTCAACTGCTCATCCAGAACATACTAGGCAGGGGGATTATCTTGAGCTTTTCCTTGCTAAATGGAATTTATATGAGTCTGGCTGTGGAGACGGGAATAGCAGGTCCCCTACGTTTAAGGGCAACGAAAATGGTACTATTATAGATTATATTTATTTGTCTTCTTTTTTGTTAAATAGTGTTTTAAATTATTGTACTGAGGTGTCAGTTTTTAGTGATCATAATCCTGTTGTACTTGTTTTTAAGAACACTGAACTGATTTCTCTCAAACTAGTCGCAGAGAGTGGGGGCTTGAACCTTAAAGTCAAAGACCAGAATCGAAGGTTGAAGTGGACAAAAATAGTCCCTGAATCTTTTTTTCAGGAGGTCATATCCAAAGTGGAGGATGAAATCTCTATATGTCTAGCGGAAAATCCAGACCCTAAGGAGGTTACAGTAGCATTTGATCAGATTTGCTTAGAAATTAATCGTAGTCTCCAGGCTAAATCTAGCCAGAAGGCGCTAGAGGGCAATAGATGGTTTGATAAGGAATGCTCGAAAGCACATGGTGTACTACTTAAGGCACTAAAATCTATTCCTAAAGATCGATCAAAAATAGTAAATGCTAGGAAAGTGTATAAAAAAACTATTCTAGAGAGGAAAAGGACTCTGAAAGATAACGCCTTGGCTCAACTCTTGGATCCAGTAACCCTAAAAAACAGTGGTTTATTCTGGAAAATAATAAATCAGCCCTTTTTTTCTGATGAAACTAATACTCCTTTAGAGGCAAACATCCCAGATGAGGGCTGGATAAAACACTTTAGTCAGATATATTCTAATATTGGTCCTCCTGGTGGAATTTTAGCAGATGAAGTTGGGGAAATCTCCCCTGACAAGGATGCAGTTATTTTTGCAGTTGCAGATGTTGAAAGGGCTATAGGCCTAACCACAAAAAACAAAGCCCCGGGCCCAGATGGGGTACCTGGGGACGTTTTTAAAAGTTTTCTAAAATTTTGGTCTAAGGTATTATGCAAGGTTTTTAATAATCTTGCATTTGATAAAATTCCGTCTTCCTGGAAGAAATCTATAATTATACCAGTGTTTAAAAAGGGTAATAGGCAAGACCCATCTTGTTACAGGCCGATTTCATTGATTGATTCCTCAGTGAAAATTTTAGGTCGAGTTATCTTAAATAAATTGAACGATTGGTTAACAGAGAAAGGGGTCCTAGCAGATGTGCAGTATGGTTTTAGACCTAAAAGGAGTACTATAGATCAAGGCTTGAATTTGTATTTATTAATAGAGAAATACACGAAGGCAAAGGAGGGTTCCATGTATCTGGGGTTCATGGACCTCTCGTCAGCCTTTGATCTTGTAAATCGATCGAAATTATGGAAAATCTTACTTGACATGGGACTGGACAAGGCTCTTGTTAACCTCTTAGTAGATTTACATACTGACCTAACAGCTTCTGTTAGAGTTACTACTGCGGGGCGATGCACCAGCCACTTTAACTCAGAAAGGGGAGTCAGGCAGGGGTGCATTCTGGCTCCCCTTCTTTTTACTATTTATATAAATGCCTTGGAATCTACACTAGAAGATGCTACCCAGGACACCCCACGGATAGGAGAACTCGGTATTCCGGTTCTCCTATACGCGGACGATGCTGTCCTGCTTTCTCGTACTGGTGTTGGTCTTCAACGATTATTGGACGCCTTTGAGGTTTTTATGACTTCCTTGGATTTAAAGATCAACGTTAAAAAGTCCCAGATTATGATCATGGGTAAGGGTAATAAAAATAAACTCCACAAAACTTTTACTTGTGGGAGGCAAGAATTGTGTAGAGTAGCAATATTTCCATACTTAGGGATCACTTTCGATGAGAAAGGCTCCTGGGGCCCCCAGATAAAAAATAGAAATGTTGCCCTTGCAAAGTCGTCCTCTGCTCTTCGGGGTTTTATGAACAAACTCGGGGCGAGGCCAATTGTTAGTTTGCTAAAAATTTATGAAGCAAAATGCCTTGCAATAGCAACGTATGGAAGTGCGATATGGGGCTATTGCTCTATGGAAAGTATACAGATCACGGAAAATAAATTTCTAAGATCGGTTCTCTCTCTGCCACAGTCTACTTCCACACACATTGTCCATACTGAATTGGGTGTGGGCTACATTTCAGACTTGATCAAACTGGCCCCCGTTCTAGCCTGGCTAAAGATCTGGCTGAATCAAGAAATTCCGCTCAACCACTCCATATTAAAAAATTGCCTGCAGCTGGATAAAGTAAATAAAATAGCGTGGCTAGTTTATATCAAAAATTGTTTTGTTAGATTAGGGAGAGCGGATCTTTTTTATTCCCCGGAATCAATAACTGTTAAAGATATTGGACTAATTGAAAGCATGATGAAAGATCTGTTATGTCTAGAAAGAGAACAAGTTGAATATGAGAAACCATCGGTGCGGGCCAGTATCATTTTGAGTACTTATGTGGGCCCTGAATTATATTTGTCTATTGTAAATCAACCCTTTCACCGGTTTCTACTCACACGCTTTCGGTTTAACCTGATCCATCTAACTCTTGGCCATTTTCAAACCTGGTCTCCTCCGGAAAAAGGAACGCCGTGTAATTGTGATAATTTTTCGATCCAGAATACAATGCATTTTCTGTTATTCTGTGACCATTACGTGGCCTTAAGAAAGAAATATTTGTTCCCAATTTTAAAGGAGGAGGGGTTTATACAGGTCAAACCTGCCCTCTTGTTCTTACAGTTATTACAGACCCCTAGGATCATGTTCCATGTTGCTAGTTTTTTAGTGGGAGCTGTTAGGGTTAAGAAAAAGAAGTTTGCCATCAATCCGATTATTTTATTGTAATGAATTGAGTGATTAATTAACTTTTTATAGGAAATGTAATTTCTGCGAATCTGGGAGAATATTAATGTTTTACGTTAAATGATGTTTTAAGGACGTTTTATTTTACTGATCCCCCTTTTTGAACATTGTAGATAACATAAATTGTTGATTGTCTGTAATATTTGATTGAACTTTTTTTCTTTTTTTATGCCTTTTTATGATATTTATTTATCGAAATAAAGTACTTTGACTGACTGACTGACTGAGTGAGTCAATATGGTGGTAACAATGGACAGCTACTCAGATATTCTTAGTCCACGGAAAGATATTGATCAATTCCAAAACATATGTGTGATTAGTGCAGGACAGCTAAGTCTTACACACATGTATTCTAACAGTAGTATCATATGTCATAGCTGCCAATGTGCACCAAAGAGAGTGATATCCATGGGCTGTACTGAAAATGTCAGATGTGCTAGGCATCCTCTACAGATGTTAGGTAATAAACAAAGTGTGCATGATGTGTGCATACTGCATTACTCATAGTATTTTCTTGTCTTAACATAGTTATCATGCCATGAGAAGAGTGAGACAACCACCAGTGTACCGTCCACTAGTAGACCTGAACACCATGGAGGAAAGGGATGT
This sequence comes from Pleurodeles waltl, assembly GCF_031143425.1. Classification (NCBI taxonomy): domain Eukaryota; kingdom Metazoa; phylum Chordata; class Amphibia; order Caudata; family Salamandridae; genus Pleurodeles; species Pleurodeles waltl. The sequence goes on along the minus strand of NC_090442.1, from coordinate 696,183,386 downwards.
CATCCAGACATAGGCCCTCATTACAACCCTGACGGTCGGTGATAAAGCGGCGGTAATACCGCCAACCGAAAATTGAATTTTTACCACAGCGGAAACCGCCAACACAGACAGCCACTTTAATACTCTGACTGCCACGGCGGTAGCAACAAACACCGCAGCGGTAACTGCCAACAACCAGGCAGAAGACAATGTACCACCCACTGTACTATGAGAGGCCAATTCTCCACCTTTTCTGGGGCGGTACCAATGGCATAAAAATCAGAAACAGTACACAGATGGGAAAGGACTCACCTCTCGACACTCAAGGAAGAACCACAACGCCATGGAGCCCGAGTTACACATATTTCCTGGTCTACCTCCTCCTACACAAGGAACATGAATGGCACCGAAGACGAACACGGTGAATACCACATCTAGCACACAAGGGAAGGGAAGCTTCAAATACTCGAAGTGAGTGACGAGATCCAACATACCACGGTTGGACTTATCATGGTCCAGGTACGAGCCTTGACTTATTTTTAAGGTGTACCCTGACCACAAATCGGTATACCCCTATATGTGGAAAGGAATTTCTACTTCGAATGATACAAGATGGATGTATTTTGATCCAGTTCTAATAACATATACTATATCAATAAGCCTTGAAAAAGTCGTTGTTACAACAAAACACGTGTCGGCTGTATGTACATGGAACAGTATAGCGGTTGCTTTATTCAATGAATAACCCAAGAAGATTAAAGGACTAATATTTGGAATGTTTGGATGTGCAGTGGTTCTTTCAACTTTATTCATTCACTGTGGACCTCTTGGATCACAACCTACACACCCTGTGGCTGGGTGTGGAACCACCCTGGCACTCTTCACAATGTTTATGCTTAGTTGTTAATAACATTGACTGTTTCGGATTTGTATACTAGCAAAAACAAATTTGGGAAGTGCGCACCATTATAATACACAGCCACTATTTGTCTTCAGTACCGTCCACTAGTAGATCTGAACACCATGGAGGAAAGGGATGTCATCCAGACATAGGCCCTCATTACAACCCTGACGGTCGGTGATAAAGCGGCGGTAATACCGCCAACCGAAAATTGAATTTTTACCACAGCGGAAACCACCAACACAGACAGCCACTTTAACACTCTGACTGCCACGGCGGTAGCAACAAGCACCGCAGCGGTAACTGCCAACAACCAGGCAGAAGACAATCTACCACCCACTGTACTATAAGAGGCCAATTCTCCACCTTTTCTGGGGCGGTACCAATGGCATAAAAATCAGAAAGAGTACACAGATGGGAAAGGACTCACCTCTCGACACTCAAGGAAGAACCACGACACCATGGAGCCCGAGTTGCACATGTTTCCTGGTCTACCTCCTCCTACACCAGGAACATGAATGGCTCCGAAGACGACCGCGGTGAATACCACATCTAGCACACAAGGGAGGGGGGAGAAAAAAAAGAGTGACAAACACACGCAACATCCCCACCCCCACCCCCAACACCATACACACAAACAGATGCAACAACATTACATATCCACCCCGTAACCCTCAGGAATAACGCAAGGACAAAAGGGATTGATTAAAGTGAGTGTAACATTAAAAATATAGATAAATATGTCCTTAAAGTAAAAAACAGTATGTACAATACATACAAATGGAGGGACAATGCCCTCTCCAAAATGTCCGTGGCCCACAGGTCCATAACACATAGGCCAAGGCCACACTTGACTCCTGCCTCAATACGGAGAGAACACTGCTGGGGCATCAGGTCGAAGATACACAGCCACCTCAGGGGGAAGGGTAACGGGGGCACCTCAGCCAGAAGATGGTACAAAGCCACTACTCCTGGAGGGGGCTACGTGCCCTCTGCGATGCCCTGGGGAGTGCAAAGCAACAGTCTCTCAAGTGGGTGGTTTTGCCACTGCTGGCTCCTGGGGAGTGCAAGGCCACAGTCTCTCTAGTGGGTGGTTTGCCCACTGTTTGGTCCTGGGGAGAGCAAAGCCACAGTCTCTCAAGTGGGTGGTTTGCCCACTGCTTTGTCCTGGGGAGTGCAAAGCCATAGTCTCTCTAGTGGGTGATTTGCCCACTGCTTGCTACTGGGGAGTGCAAAGCCACAGTCTCTCAAGTGGATGCCTTCTTCCGCTGCTTCTGGAGGGGGCCTTGTGCCCAGTGTGCTTCATCCTGGCAAGGAGGGGGTGAGTGGATGCCTTCTTCCACTGGTTCTGGAGGGGGCCTTGTGTCCTGTGATACAGATCCTTGATGGTGCAAGGTCACGGTCTCTCACCTGGGTGTCACACCTACAGTGGTTGCGGGAGCCAGGACGCACTACAAACCATGTAGACACGACTACACACTGCATGCCTGCAGTGACGGCTGCTCAGTGGTGGCAGTTGCGGGGCTGGTGGCAGTGCTGTCAGTGGTGGGGAGAGGCTGCAGCCCTTCGCCTGCAGCCTCGAACGGCTGCCCGCTGGGGCTGCTGCTGCTGGAAGTGGTGCTGCTGTTAGTGGTGCAGGTGGCGGTGCTGGCAGCGGTGCAGGTGGTGGTGCTGTCAGTGGTGGGGGGAGGCTCCAGCCCTTCCCCTGCAGCCTCAAACGGATGCCCACTGGGGCTGCTGCTGCTGGCAGTGGTGCAGGTGGCGGTGCAGGTGACAATGCGGTTGGCGGTGCAAGTGGCGGAGCTGTCAGTGGTGGGGGGAGGCTCCAGCCCTTCCCTTGCAACTTCAGATGGCTGAAGTGCCATGGCTGGTGTTGTTTGCCCAGATGCTGCTTCAGCCCCAGACACCAGATCCATCCTGCCTGCAGCGTCTGTTCCCTTTACATTGGCCTTGGCAGCTGTTGTTCCCTTCCTGCCCTTGGCAGCTGGTGGTGCCTCCTTGCTTCTGCCAGCTGGTGTTCCCTTCCTACCTTTGCTAGCTGTGGTGCCTTCTTGCTGCTGCCAGCTGGTGGTGCCTCCTTGCCCTTGCTAGCTGGTGGTGCCTCCTTTGCTCTTGCTGGCTGGTGGTGGATCCTTCCCCTTGCTGGCTGGTATTCCCTTCCTGCCCTTGCTAGCTGGTGGCCCCTTCTTGCCCTTGGCAGATGGTGCAGGCACACTGGCAGTGCTGACAGGTGCCTACTTGGAGCCTCTCATACATGCAGTAGCTGCAGAAACTACAGTGGCTTTGGACTGGGTGGCTGGGTTCTGCCCACCCTGGCCCGAAGAGAAGGACGGGGGGGAGGGACAGGGAATAGGTTAAGGGTGAAGAGGAAAAGCCTTTTAGGGATACTGGGGCTGGAAGAGGGTGAAGGTTTGGGAGTGGAGGAAGAGGGAGTGGTTGTAGGAGGTGTCTGTCTGCTGTGTTTGGGTGCAGGTGCATGGGCTGGATGATGTCTTGAGGTGGATGGCTGTTGGGTGTCTGAGTGCTTGCATTTGTGTACTTTGGGAGGAGGAGGAACAGACACAGTGGGAGAGGATACAGGGGAGGTGTGCATGGATGTGGGTGTGGTGCCTGCCAGTGAAGGGTGTGTAGTGATAGGCGTGCTGGTGAATGAGGTAGTGGATGAGGACGTATTGCATACAGGTGTGAGTGGAGATGCTACTGGGAGGGAGGTGGACGGCGAGGAGGAGGGGGACACAGTGGAGGCAGTGGATGTTGGTGTGTCTGCATCTGGATGGTGCTTGTGTGAGTGCCTGTGGGATGACGTGTGGAGCTTGTGTTTGCCTGAGCCACTTCTGTGTGTTGATTTGGGTGCATGCAGGTCCCAAGGTGTGCTTGGGATAGGCTGGGGACAATGGCTGCCATCAGTGAGTTGGCCAGAGCCTGGAATGATCTCTGTTGTGCCGCAACGGCAGAGTGAATGCCCTCCAGGAATGCATTTGTTTGTTGCAAATCCCTTCTAGAACCTGGATGGCATTCAGTATGGTTGACTGCCCAACAGAGAGGGATCTCAGGAGGTCAATATCCTCCTCACTCAGGGCAGCAGGGCTAACTAGGGCAGGGCCTGAGGTGCCTGGGGCCTGGGGCAAAGGAGATGCCCACTCTCCTGGGTGAGCGGGCACGGGAAACTTGCTGAGGGGGTGCTGGGAGGGCGGTGCTGGTATGGGGGGGCGGCTGTACCTGTAGTTGGGGTGAGCACAGAGGTGTCCGCTACCGCCAGGGAGCTTCCATCGGAGGAGGTGTTGTTGTCTGAACTGTCCCCTCCTGTCTCCACCGTGGTGCTCCCCTCGCCCTCCGCCCCACTGGTGCCCTCACCGTTGGTGGATTCGGCCTCCATGCCCATTTGGGATGCAGCTCCCACCGTTGCTTATGCCTCTGCTCCTCCGCCAGATGATGCTAATGCACATAACGACAGGGTGACAAAACATAAAGGGGGGGAAGAGACAGAGGATACACTTGGGGCCTGATTACAACTTTGGAGGACGGTGTTAAACCGTCCCAAAAGTGGTGGATATACCACCTACCGTATTACGAGTTCCATAGGATATAATGGACTCGTAATACGGTAGGTTGTATATCCTCCACTTTTGGGACGGTTTAACACCGTCCTCCAAAGTTGTAATCAGGCCCTTGGTCATGCCAGCAACAACACTACCGTTGGCAACTCACAGGGAACAGCCCTATGCACTAGGCCATGCAATACAGTTACAATGCTAGTCACAAGGCGATGGGTTAGAATGCCTAACGTCATTAGCTGCACAGCTAAAACCCACAGGACCCTGCCCAGTAGTAGATGCCCACTAGCATTATTAGGGTTGGAGTGTGTCTGAGCTTGCCCATCATGGAACCTACCCTGCCATGTTCGTCCTGGCCTAGGGGCACCCACAGTCCCACACCCCCACCCAGGTAACACCTCAATGCGCGCAACTTCATGATTCTATACTCACCCCCTTGTGGCTGCTGTGATGACTTCAAGTGCCCATCCAACTCTGGATAGGCCACCTCCAGGATGCGGAACATCGGGGGCTCAGGGTACGACGGGCACCCCTTCCTCATTGGGAGAGCATCCCCAGCTAGGTCTCAGCCATCTTCCTTGCCCAGTGGCGCATGTCCTCCCACTGTATTCAACAGTGGGTCCTCGGTCTGTCAAAGACCCCCATGGTCCGCACCTCCTTGGCGATGGCACGCCAAATACCCTTTTTCTGATGGACACTGACTTGCAGAAAATGATACATAAGAAAAGGTATTAGTCATACCGCCCGGACTGTTACACTCATGGCCCCCCATATCCCTCCCATCCTCTTACGCACATACATTGCCCACCAAACATGCAGAACTCTGCCCAGGACCCCTCAGCCCCCCCTACATGAGGCTAACACACACAGCACTCCATACATTCATGCCCCATGCATCGTGCTCACAGTGTACTCACCTGTTTGTCTGCAGGACCATAAAGTAAAGGGTACTGGGGTAGGACCCCATCCACACGTCTCTCCAACTCCTCAGAAGTGAAGGCAGGTCACAGCAGCACCTGCAGTGTAGGTCCTCCCCTGTTGAAGGTTAGGTAGAAAGTGAGTGAACAGATAGAAAATGGTGGTCACGTCCACAGCGGTGCGTACCGTCACCGCCGGCATACATCACCACTTGCTCCTGGAACCATTAGGCCCCCATGAAAACCAATGATGTGTTGCACGGCGGTCGTCAACCGCCTCCTGCAACGGCGCACAACATCAGCAGATTTATCTCATTTCCATTTGTCCCTCCTCACAGGTCAGACGGCTGCCATTTCAGGGGGGAACAGGCCATGGCCCCTAACTGCGTCACAGCAGACATAGGCACATTAACGGACCTACACGTTCACATACTGTTTCTGTAAAAAAATGCAAGGCATATTAATCTGAGTATATGTTTGAATGTGACCATCTGCTCACCGTTTTTCACCCTAGAGTTCAACCAGTGAGGATGAATAGAAGATGGAGACATACCCCTGAGTACAGACCCCTGGTGGACCTGGTGACAATGGAGAATGGGCACATTATCCTAACCTACAGACTTGATAGGGCCACAATCCATGAGCTGTGTGCACAATTGGAGCCAGACCTGATCTCAGCTATCTGCCACCCCACTGGTATCCCCCTTCTTGTGCAGGTCCTGTCAGTGCTCCATTTCTTGGCAAGTGGGTCCTCCCAAGCGACAGTGGCCATGGCAGTAGGGATGTCACAACCTATGTTCTCAAACGTGCTGACCAGAGTGTTGTCTGCCCTGATGAAACACATGCACAGCTACATAGTATTCCCCCAGGTGGAGGATTTGGCCACAGTGAAGGATGACTTCTATGCAATGGGACATATCCCCAACATCATTGGTGCTATTGATGGTACACATATTGCCTTTGCCCCCCCCCCCCCCGGAGAAATGAAAAGGTGTTCAGAAATAGAAATAGCTTTCACTCTCTAAATGTGCAGATAGTGTGCCTGGCGGACCAGTACATCTGTCCAGGCCAATGCAAAGTATCCTGGCTCTTTGCATGATGTCTTTATTTTAGGAATAGCAGCATTCCATATGTGATGTCTCAAATCCAGAGGCTCAGGGTGTGGCTAATAGGTGAGCCCATGGTCCCCACCCAGTGTCTGTTGGTATATGGGTGTGGGTTTGACCATAAGGGTGAGTGTCTGGCTAACAGGTATCCCTCAATATTTACAGGTGACTCTGGTTATCCCAACCTCTCATGGCTACTGTCCCTAGTGAGGAATGCCAGGACAAGGGCAGAGGAACGTTACAATGAGGCACATGGGCGAACACGGAGGATCATTGAGCGCACCTTTGGCCTCCTGAAGGCCAGATTCCGATGCCTCCATCTGACAGGTGGATCCCTGTGCTACTCACCAAAGAAGGTGTGCCAGATCATCGTTGCATGTTGCATGTTCCACAACCTGGCCTTGAGACGCCAGGTGCCTTTTCTGCAGGAGGATGAGGCTGGAGATGGTTGGGTTGCAGCGGTGGAGCCTGTGGACAGTGACGAAGAAGAGGCAGAGGAAGAGGATGTGGACAACAGAACAACTATAATTCAACAGTACTTCCAGTGACACACAGGTAAGACACTGTAACTTCACCTTCCATTGCAGTTTTGTGTTGGACATTGTACATGGCAGCTTGATTTTCCAAATTCTATGGCCAGTTACTGTACCCTTTGGCATCTCTATTTTCAGATATCTGAGCCCCACTCTGGCTCCTGGTGTTTTTACTGCTGCACACTACAGGTCATACCTATGTATATATAACTGTACATTTGAATTGCAATGTTTACAGCTTGTTAAACTAATACATATTTAAATCAGTTGACAGACTCCATACTTGTATTAGTTCCAAGGGTGTTTATTTCTGTGATAATAAGTGTAGGGGGTATTGCAATGGGCTGGGTTGATGATGGAGGAATGCCCAGGATAAAGTCCAGTCTATTGGTATCACAGATGCATTGTCCAAGGGGGCATAAGGAGTGGGGCAAGGGCATTTCAAGGTGGACAAGGTGACAGAGTGGAACACAAGGGTGACATTCAGGGGAGTCTTATTTCCTGGTGGGGAACTTGGCAATGTTCTCTGGCTTCTGCCTGGATCGCAGGGACCTTTTACGTGGTGGTTCTCCTTCTGCAGGGGGAGGGGTGCTGGTGGCCTGTTGTTCCTGTGGCTGGGCCTCCTGGCACGAGCATCAGCGGAGGTGGAGGGCTGTTAATCGGTGTGGCTAGTGTCAGGGGCATGTTGGTGTGCCACTGCCTCCCTCTTGGTGTTGGCCATGTCTGCCAGCACCCCTGCAATGGTGACCAGGGTGGTGTGGATGTCCCTCAGGTCCTCCCTGATCCCCAGGTACTGTCCCTCTTGCAGCCGCTGGGTCTCCTGCAACTTGGCCATTATCTGGCCCATCATCTCCTGGGAATGGTGGTATGCTCCTAGGATGTTGGTGAGTGCCTCGTGGAGAGTTGGTTCCCTGGGCCTGTCCTCCCCCGTCGCACAGCAGTCCTCCCAGCTTTCCTGTTGTCCTGTGCCTCTGTCCCCTGAACCATGTGCCCACTGCCACTGACCCCAGGTCCCTGATCATCCTGTGTTTGTGCGGTTGCCTGTGGTCCCTGTAGTGGTGGACACACTGATGACTGACGTGTCCTGGGGACAGAGGGATGGGCCCGCTGGGTGGGTGCTGTGCTGGTGTTTCCTGAGGGGGGAGGCACTGTGGTGGTATGGGACTGTGCCTGGGTCACCGACTGTCCAGAGGACCCTAATGGGCCAGGTTGGTGATCCTGATCCACTGCTGTCATCAGTGTGGGCCTCTTGAGAGGGGGACTGGATGTTGCTGGCACCTCTCCTCTGGTGACGTTGTGTGGGGGCTATTGGTTCCTTGTGTATCTTTATTTGAGAGTATTGCAACAACAGTTTTGGACTTTTACAAACAAAATTCACATTGACATTTATTGGGATCTGTATTTATTTTTCTTTTTAGGAATTGTTATTGCTATTAAGCATATTAGTCTTTTTGTATTGTTTTACATGGATGTTTTAACAGAGTGTGAATGAGGGGTGATTGAGTCAGTTTGTAGTTTTTGTATTAGTCTATGTTTTACTTATTTGGTATTTTGTGAATAAATTAAATACATTCATGTATTATGGATATTACCAAAACTTCAAGATGTCATGTATTAATGGAGATTTAAATTAAGATATTTATTTATCTTCTAGACCGAACATGAAAGTTTGATATAGTGATGTTGTAACAACATATATATATATATTAGTAAAGACATGCATTATCATGTGTATTGATATAAATTGTATTGTTGTTCTTAGAAGAATATCTTTTTCGTAGTATCAAAAGTAGCTCATAATCTTGGTTTACTTCACTACGTTGTGCGGGTCCTGTGGGGATGTAAATGTAGTGTTATTGTTACTGCGTGTGACATCTTGTGCATGGGTATGTTCCCCTCTATGGTTGTTATTACAAAGGCGGCTTTGGCTTGTGTGAGTTGTGATTTGGTTGGCTAAGTGATTGTCACTAGTGTGCATGTTGTGGTGATGGGGGTCCATGCAGGTCTGTGATGGGGGTCCATGCATTGCTGTTGCATGCAGGGCTTGGTATTGGGATGGGTGGGTTGTGATGGTGAGGTATATGTGAGGTGGTGGAGTGATGATGGTGAGGGTAGGGGTGGGAGTTTGTGAAGGCATGCAGGTGGGGGGGGGGAGTAGTAAAGATTTGACTTACCAGAGTCCAGTCCTCCAGCTACTCCTGCCAGGCCCTCAGGATGCATGATCCCCAAGACTTGCTCCTCCCATGTTGTTAGTTGTTGGGGAGGAGGTGGGGGTCTACCGCCAGTCCTCTGTACAGCTATCTGGTGTCTTGCTACCACAGAATGAACCTTCCCCCGTAGGTCGCTCCACCGCTTCTGGATGTCATCCCTTGTTCTGGGGTGCTGTCCTACAGCATTGACCCTGTCCACGACTCTCCGCCATAGCTCCATCTTCCTAGCAATGGACGTCTGCTGCACCTGTGATCGAATAGCTGTGGCCCTACCCGGATGATTTCCTCCACCATGACCCTTAGCTCCTTCTCTGAGAACCTGGGGTGTCTTTGTGGTGCCATGGGTGTAGTGTGAGTGGTGTGTGTGAGTGTGTGTGGGGTGATGTGTTGGGGTGTGTGCTGTGAGGTGCGTGAATGGTGTATGGGTGATGGTGTTCTGTGGCTCTGATTCTGTGGGTGCTCCTGGCATGTCTCTCTTTCTGTTGTAACTTGTTTGTAGTGGTAAAGGGTTGTGGGTAATGTGGGTGTGTGTTTTATAGTGTTGTAGATGTGTGGGTGTGGTGTGTGTATGTGTGTCAGGTGTATGTAGTTTGAATTGTCCAATGTGGTGTTGTTTTGTATGTGTGTGTGTATTTTGAGCACAGCCATATGTACCGCCAATGGTTTACCGCAGTTGAATGTCTGCCGCGGTGATTTGTGGGTCATATGCTGTGGACGTATTTCTGTTGGCATAAAAGGTGTGGGTTTTGGTACCGCCTGTTTATCACTGACCTTTGGTGTGGCGGACATGTGTGTGTGTCTGTATAGTGGTGGATTTCTATGTGTGGGTCATAATACGCGTAGCAGTATACCACCACGGTCGCAGTATGTTGGCGGCAGTCAGCATGGTGGAAAGTGGCACTTACCACCAATGTCATAATGAGGGCCATATTGTCTTAATTGTCATACCATCATGGGTCTTTGTACTCAGTTGGAGCCAGATCTAATGCCTGCCATTCGCAATCCCTATGGCATACCTACCAAGTCTTGTCAGTGCTACACTTCCTCGCCACAGGGTCCTTTCAGAATTCTGTAGTTTTTACGGCAGGGATGTCCCAGCCCATGTTCAGTCTGGTTTTGAGGAATGTACTGTGTGCATTGTTGAGACACCTGGACAGCTACATCAGGTTTCCCCACGGAGCGGATTTGGCCTATGTAAAGGCAGACTTTATGAGATGGGACACATTCCTCATGTGGTTGGAGCCACTGATGGTAACCATGCAGCCTTGGTCCCTCCCAGTGCCAATGAACAGGTATATAGAGACAGGAAGAACTACCACTCAATCAACGGTCAGGTGGCGTGCGTGGCAGAACAGTACATCTCACAAGTCACAACCAAATATCCATGATCTGTGCATGATTCCTACATCATGAAGAACAGCAATGTCCCTCAGCTAATGGCACGATTCCACACAGAGAGGGCCTGGCTGGTTGGTAAGTTTCCATTGTAGTGTGTGTTTGTGAGTTATGTCTCATGTCATCACAATATTAATGACAGCAGAATGACCCCGGCACACAGAACAGTACAGTCACAGTTCAAGTATAGGACAAGTTTCCCTGGTGTTCAGTTTGTAGACGTGGATAATAAATCTGAAGAGTCCTCAGTTGGTAATGTAAGTGTCTTTATTTGTAGGCCTAATTCGCCACAATTTGACGAAGTCATCCAAGAACAGCCAACACGTGTTTCGTCACACAAGTGACTTTTTCAAGGCTGTAAAACAATAAGCGGTGTATACAGTATGTGGGAGTAAACATGGGTAAGTAGGCTTGGTCTAAGTCCAAAGGCAAAGGTGCCAGTGTAATAATTTACCCATGTGAGTGTGTACACGTATTCATATTTGTGACGTCAGATTGGGTAGGCATGGCAAACCACAGTGAAAATTATGAGCAAAAAGTCCCACGTGTGGATGAAAGGACACCCAGGGACAGAAAAAAGTGAAGAAGAAGAAGAGAGCAACTTACTATTCAAAGCCGTGTGTAGGATTGTGATAATGAACACCCAATACTATCCCCAAGAGAAGTGATATCTAGGTGAAACCAAGACGGTGCAGTAATAAGAGAAAGAAGGTAAGTGCATACAAGAGTTGGGTATGGAGGTAACAAATCATACCTGGGCCAGTTTGGCCAGGAAGGTAAGTAGTGGGTGGGACCGATGTAAGGAGTTGGATGGTTGGTAATAGGTGAAAGCCGATCCAGTAAATGACGGGAAGCAAGAGAGGCCTTGATAAGCCTCAATTGGAGACCCTGCGTAGGTAACAAGGTAAATATAATGAAAAAAGATAAAATGTAGTGACTCGCTGTATCAATTAGGTAAAACTATGGGGAACCGAGAAAGGATAAGGCAGGAAATGCTAGTGAGATAATGATGTGCCACGCAAGTAGAACAGTTAAACAGGTTCATTGGTGTCAAAGGGAATCCAATTTGTAAGTGAGGTAAGTGAGCCAAATACGAGCATATGTAAGCATAACAAAATGGGTGAGTAGATATTGGTAAAAGGGAGTAACATGCAGGGCATAGATGTAGGCTGAATAACAGAGAAACGTGAAATACGAAAGGTAAAAAACCGTGATGGTAGATATTAATAAAAGCTAATGTACAATAAGGCTGGGGAATTGGATGGTCACCCCGTAAGTAACGAGCACATGGGAATGTCAAAAGTGAAAAGCAATATTTACAAGTTAAATGAAAAAGGGGAAATAACCTGAAAAAGTAAGATGAGATGAGTTATGAGAGGGCCCAGTGACAGTCTGCCCCTAAACTGTGCCTGGAGAGAGAGGTGGTAAGTGTAGGCTAATGGGAACGAGAATTGTAAGAAAGTCTGGTAGCGTACGGCTGGGGGAATGAGAGCAAGTAATAAGTGCCTGTAAGGGAGTCACGTGGTACGAAATGGTAAAAAAGTACTAAACTAGGTACAAACAAAACAAAATGTGTAGATCAAGCGCGACATCCGCGTGAGAGCGGGTCGAAGCTTACCTAGTAGAATAGTGGGCCGGTCGTGGTCTGGTGATGAAGCGCGTCTTGGTGTAACCGATGTAGCCGCGCTCGTTCAGTTTAAGAATGTTTGATGGGCAGTAAAAGGGGAAAGGGACTAAACGAAAAGGAAGAGAGTATAAAGGCAGAATATGGGCGGAGTATGGCGGCCATCTTGAGATGGCTAAGAACATTAACGAAGTATGGTAAATGTACGTGGAATATGAATAATTGAAAGTGATAGAATTGTGTGGAGAGAAGGAAAAGAAAAAAGAACATATAGGCCCTCATTCTGACCCTGGCGGTCGGTGATAAAGTGGCGGCCAAGCCGCCAACAGGCCGGCGGTCTAAAATATGCAATTCTGACCCTGGCGGGAACCGCCAACACAGCCCGCCAACTTAACACTCCGCCCGCCACAGCGGTACAAACAAACAGCGCGGCGGTTCCCGCCAACAGCCAGGCGGCAGACAATGTACCGCCCACCCTATTACGACCCACCAATCTGCCACCTTTTCCGGGGCGGGAGCACCGCCGATAAGAACACGGCGGAAACAGACTACGAACGGGAAAACGCTCACCTCTACGCACTCCACGCGAGATTTCGGCAGCATGGAACCAGAGTTGCAGGTCATCCCCGCACTCCTATTCCTGCTCATATACCAGGAGCACGCCCGGCGGCGCGGAAGACATCGGTGAGTACTGCACCTACGACACAGGGGAGGGAAAAGATTACCGGCACACACCCACCCACCCACACCCACTACAACACACACATCAATGCATTCCCACAGATCACTGTCACAACCCACAAACCACCCCCCTCCGAAATAATGCAAAGACCAAAAGAAGAGATCATAAACGGGCAGATATATTGAAATATGGACACCAGTAATCACAATAAATAAATAAACTATATACAAAATATATACAGCTACTAAATGTAGTCCAACCACTGTCCGTGGATCACAGGGTTCCTGTGCAAAGGGGCAAGGCCCAGTCCCACGACAAGAACTCCACGGAGAGAACACTGCAGGGGCATCAGAAAGAAAATCGGACAGGCACCTCAGGGGGAAGGGAAGGGGGGGCACCTCAGCCACTTGAGTACACGACGCCAGATCCACGAGGGGACTCCATGACCACTGGGCCATCCTGGGGAGAGCAAAGCCACAGTCCATACAGTCCATACAGTGGGTGGCCTGCCCACTGGGCCATCCTGGGGAGAGCAAAGCCACAGTCCATACAGTCCATACAGTGGGTGGCCTGCCCACTGGGCCATCCTGGGGAGAGCAAAGCCACAGTCCATACAGTCCATACAGTGGGTGGCCTGCCCACTGGGCCATCCTGGGGAGAGCAAAGCCACAGTCCAAACAGTCCATACAGTGGGTGGCCTGCCCACTGGGCCATCCTGGGGAGAGCAAACCAACAGTCCAAACAGTCCATACAGTGGGTGGCCTGCCCACTGGGCCATCCTGGGGAGAGCAAAGCCACAGTCCATACAGTCCATACAGTGGGTGGCCTGCCCACTGGGCCATCCTGGGGAGAGCAAAGCCACAGTCCATACAGTCCATACAGTGGGTGGCCTGCCCACTGGGCCATCCTGGGGAGAGCAAAGCCACAGTCCAAACAGTCCATACAGTGGGTGGCCTGCCCACTGGGCCATCCTGGGGAGAGCAAACCAACAGTCCAAACAGTCCATACAGTGGGTGGCCAGCCCACTGGGCCATCCTGGGGAGAGCAAAGCCACAGTCCATACAGTCCATAACAGACCCCACTGCCACTGGAGGAGGCAAGTTGGCCAGAGGACATCCTGCAGCCCTGCCCGAGATAGATCCTGCCCTGCCACGTCTGCCAAAGGGCCAGCGGTTCTTGCCTTGAAGGGCCCAGCTCAGCGGTTCTTGAGACGGCGGGGCCCAGTTCAGCGGTTCTTGAGACGGCGGGGCCCAGGTCAGCGCTACTTGCCTTGAAGGGCCCAGTTCAGCGGTTCTTGAGACGGCGGGGCCCAGTTCAGCGGTTCTTGAGACGGTGGGGCCCAGGTCAGCGCTACTTGCCTTGAAGGGCCCAGTTCAGCGGTTCTTGAGACGGCGGGGCCCAGTTCAGCGGTTCTTGAGACGGCGGGGCCCAGTTCAGCGGTTCTTGAGACGGTGGGGCCCAGGTCAGCGCTACTTGCCTTGAAGGGCCCAGTTCAGCGGTTCTTGAGACGGCGGGGCCCAGTTCAGCGGTCCTTGCCCTGAAGGGCCCAGTTCAGCGGTTCTTGAGACGGCGGGGCCCAGCGGAGCGGTGCGTGAGACGGCGGGGCCCAGCGGAGCGGTTCTTGAGACGGCGGGGCCCAGCGGAGCGGTGCTTGAGACGGCGGGGCCCAGTTCAGCGGTTCTTGAGACGGCGGGGCCCAGGTCAGCGCTACTTGCCTTGAAGGGCCCAGTTCAGCGGTTCTTGAGACGGCGGGGCCCAGTTCAGCGGTCCTTGCCCTGAAGGGCCCAGTTCAGCGGTTCTTGAGACGGCGGGGCCCAGTTCAGCGCTCCTTGCCTTGAAGGGCCCAGTTCAGCGGTTCTTGAGACGGCGGGCCCAGTTCAGCGGTCCTTGCCTTGAAGGGCCCAGTTCAGCAGTTCTTGAGACGGCGGCCGGTCTATGGCCAACTGCTAATTGCCTGGTCGTGCCCTCCTGGGCAGCGGGGATGGTGCTCCTTCACTGCCCACCTGGGCTGTGGGTGGTGGGGCCCTCCTGGCCAGCTGGGCTGGGTCCTCCCTGGGCAGCGGCTATGGGGGTGGTGGGCTCTCCCGGGGCAGCTGTGCCGGTTCCTCCCGGGGCAGCGGCTATGGGGGTTGTGGGCTCCTCCTGGGCAGCAGGCCTGCTGCCTGACCTCTCCGACTTGCTGCCCTTGCCCTCCTTAGTCGTGGGCCTGTGTCCCTTTCCTCCCTTTGGAGCTGTGGCTGGTGACTGTCTCTGGGTGGTGTCCGGGGGGGATGTAGAAGGCGGGCTCCTGCGGCGCCCCTTCCGCCTTCTGCTCCTCTTCCCAGGGGGTGGGCTCGCTGTCCCCTTGCTGCTGGGCGAAGATCCAGACATGCGGGCTGGCGGGCTCCAATACCCCTGCACCCTTGTCAAGGGGGCTGCAGGGCTGGTGGTGGCTGAGGTGCTCTTCTTACCCCGACGAGAAGGAGGGGGGGGCTCAGGGTCAGGAAAGAAGTTAGTAGTGGCGAGGAAGAGCTTCTTGGGACAATGGAGAGTGGTAGGTACAGTGGGAATGGGAGTGGAGGGAGAGGATGTGGTTGTAGGTGAGTCACGTTTGCTGTCTTTGGGTGCAGGTGCAGGAGGGATAGGCTGTCGTGAGGTGGATGGCTGTTGGGTGGGTGGGTGGCTGCGTTTGTGTGGTGTGGAAGAGGGGGTGACAGACACAGTGGGAGAGGACACAGGGGACGTGTAAATGGCAGTGGGGGTGGTGACTGCACGTGTGCGGACTGGAGTGGAGGGTGTGCTGGTGATGGAAACACTGGCTGATGGTGAGGTGAATGGAGGTGTGAGTGTAGACGTCACAGGGAGGGAGGAGGGAGACGAGGAGGTGGGGGTCACAGAGGTGGTAGTGACTGTTGGCATGTCTGCATCGGAATGTTGCGTGTGTGAATGTCTGCGTGATCTGTGGTGCTTATGTTTGGATGAGCTTCTCTTGGGTGTTGAGGTGTGTGCAGGCTGGTCTGATGGTGTGGGTGGGACAGGCAGAGGAACAGGAGACTGGGAGGAGGGAGTTAGTAGAGGCAGGCAGGAGACAGGGACAATGGCTGCCGTCAGTGCTGAGGCCAGAGCCTGGAACGATCGCTGATGGGCAGCCTGACCCAAATGAATGCCCTCCAGGTACGCATTGCTGCGATGAACCTCCCTCTCCACCCCCTGGATGGCATTCAAAAGGGTAGTCTGCCCAACAATGAGCGTTCGGAGGAGGTCAATGACCTCCTCACTGAGGGCAGCGGGGGTAACAGGGGCAGGGCCTGAGGTGCCTGGGGCGAAGGAGATGCCCGGCTTCCTGGCAGAGCGGGCACGGGGCGAACGCTGAGGGGCTGCTGGGAGGGCGGAGATGGTGCGCTGGGTGGCGGCTGTACCTGTAATGGCGGGGGGCACGGATGGTGCCACCCCCGCAAGGGAGCCCCCTTCCGAGGACGTGTCCGTGTCGCTGCAGGGTCCAGTCGTCCCCGTCGTGGAGCTCCCCTCGCCCTCCGTCTCACTGGTCCAGTCTGACTCTGTGGCATGGCCCTCCTGGGCCATGTGAGATGCAGCTCCCTCCTGCCCCGATGCCACTTCTCCTCTGCCTGATGATGCTGATGCACACAAGCACAGAAAGACAAACAAAAAGGGGCGGGGGGAGAGAAATAAAGGGATATTGAGTACATGGATCTCCGGTACAGTTAGCGGACATGACAGACACAGATGCCCCCTGCACTAAGTTGCGCACTTGGGGTCCGCTACGCATTCCGTGGAACATGCCCTACACGCCTAGAGTTGACAACTGCACCCATGGATGACACGGCCCAGGGATGGCTGTACTGACACACTACTGAGGGTGGTGGCTGGGGACACAGGGGCTTACAGGGGTGCCCAGCCTACAGATATGGCCCTGGCCTAGGGGGACCCCCAGCCATCCTCCCCCAACCAGACACCTCCACTGCGCGACAACAGAGTAGATAATGCTTGTACTCACCCCCTTGTGTCTGCTGTGCTGCCCTCACGCGCCCATCCAATTCAGGGTAGGCCACCGCCAGGATCCGGAACATCAGGGGGCTCAGTTGACGGCAGGCACCCCGCCTACGTTGGGAGGCCATCCCCAGCAGAGACTCAGCGGTCTTCTTGGTCCCGCGGCGGATGTCCTCCCACCTCTTGCGGCAGTGGGTGCCCCGTCGATGGTGGACCCCCAGGGTCCGGACTTCCTTGGCGATGGCATGCCAAATCCCGATCTTCTCATGGGCGCGGACCTATGTGACACGTACAGGGAGGGAGAAATACCACGTTCAAGTTTGTCAGCATTTTCCTTTCCAGTGGCCCAACGCCCCCCATCCCCGCCAGGCCCCCCGCCAGGCCCAACATGCCCCCCATCCCCGCCAGGCCCCCCGCCAGGCCCCCCGCCAGGCCCAACATGCCCCCCATCCCCGCCATGCCCCCCGCCAGGCCCCCCGCCAGGCCCAACATGCCCCCCATCCCCGCCATGCCCCCGCCAGGCCCAACATGCCCCCCATCCCCGCCATGCCCCCCGCCAGGCCCAACATGCCCCCCATCCCCGCCATGCCCCCCGCCAGGCCCAACATGCCCCCCATCCCCGCCATGCCCCCCGCCAGGCCCAACATGCCCCCCATCCCCGCCATGCCCCCCGCCAGGCCCCCCGCCAGGCCCAACATGCCCCCCATCCCCGCCATGCCCCCCGCCAGGCCCCCCGCCAGGCCCAACATGCCCCCCATCCCCGCCATGCCCCCCGCCAGGCCCCCCGCCAGGCCCAACATGCCCCCCATCCCCGCCATGCCCCTCGCCAGGCCCAACATGCCCCCCATCCCCGCCAGGCCCCCCGCCATGCCCCCCGCCAGGCCCAACATGCCCCCATCCCCGCCATGCCCCCCGCCAGGCCCAACATGCCCCCCATCCCCGCCAGGCCCCCCGCCAGGCCCCCAAGCCAGCCAGTATCCCCAAATCCAGATTGAATTAAACTCACTTGTTGGTCTGGAGGACCGTAGAGTAGCGCATACTGGGGGAGGACCCCATCCACGAGTTTCTCCAACTCCTCTCCAGTGAAGGCAGGGGCCCTTTCCCCAGGTGCAGCAGCCATTGTCCCTTCCAGACCGAGGTCACAGCAACACTTGCAGTATAGGTCCTCTCCTGTGAAAGTTCAAGTCGCAAGTGGATAAGTAGATAGAAAATGGCGGTCACGTCCGCGGCGGTGCGTACCGCGGCGGTGCGTCCCGCCACCGCCGGCACCCTTCGCCATTGGCTCCTGAAACCCATAGGCTTCAATGTTAACCAATGCGGCTTTGCGCCGCGGTCTTCGCCCGCCGCCCGCCGCGGTGTGCCACGCCAGCGCATTGACCTCACATCCCATTGTCACACTTCACAGGTCAGGCAGCCGCCATTTCCAGGGCCCACATGGCTCAATTTCAACTGCGTCACACAGGCCTAGGCCTTGCATAGCCACTCAGACACGCCATTCACTGCATAGAGAATCGTATACTGTGCTAGCTGTGAGTACGTACCTGTGGGTTGCTTGACTGTGTGCTCCATGTTGTCCTTCCTAGGCACCGTCCGCTGGGTTGGGCGAGGAGACGGATGAATCCTCCCGTGTACCGACCGCTGGTGGACCTGTCGACAATGGAAGAACGCCACATTATCCTGACCTACCTTCTTAACCGTGCCACTATCCATGAACTGTGTGCCCAGCTGGAGCCCGACCTGATGTCCCCCATCCGCCAACCCACAGGGATTCCCCCTCTGGTGCAGGTCATGTCAGTACTCTATTTCTTGGCAAGTGGGTCATTTCAGACAACCGTGGGAATTGCTTCTGGGATGTCTCAGCCCATGTTTTCGAAGGTGTTATCCAGAGTGTTGTCTGCCCTGATGAAATCCGTGAGGAGCTACATCATTTTCCCTGAGGTGGGCGAATTGGCTACAGTGAAGGGTGATTTCTACACCCTTGGACATATTCCCAACGTAATTGGTGCCATTGATGGGACCCATGTGGCTTTGGTTCCCCCAAGAGACAGGGAGCAGGTGTACAGGAACAGAAAAAGTTACCATTCAATGAACATCCAGGTGGTGTGTTTGGCTGACCAGTACATCTCGCATGTAAATGCCAAATTCCCAGGGTCAGTGCATGACGCCTACATCCTAAGGAATAGCAGCATCCCTTACGTGATGGAACAGCTACAGAGACACCGTGTATGGCTAGTGGGGGACTCTGGGTACCCCAACATGTCGTGGCTACTGACCCCAGTAAGGAATCCCCGGACCAGGGCAGAGGAACGGTACAATGAGGCCCATGGGCGTACTAGGAGGGTGATCGAACGCACCTTTGGCCTCCTAAAGGCCAGGTTTAGGTGCCTGCATATGACAGGTGGATCCCTAATGTACTCACCTAAGAAGGTGTGTCACATCATCGTGGCCTGCTGCATGCTTCACAACCTGGCTTTGCGCCGCCAGGTGCCTTTCCTGCAGGAGGATGGTCGAGACGGTGGTGTTGTGGCAGCGGTGGAACCTGAGGAGAGTGACGAGGAGGAAGACGACGGGGCTGAAACAGACAACAGGGACAGAATCATTGAACAGTACTTCCAATAGGACACAGGTAACATTTCAAAGATAATTTAGTAAATGTTAACTACTCTCCAGCATCTCTGCTGCCTGTCTATTTGCCCCAGTGTATGATGACTGAGTTTTGGCTTTTCCCTCCCTATTTCAGATCTGGGGTCCCCACTACGAGTCCTGTGCTTCGTTTCCCCATGGACTACAGCTTTGTGGCAGCTGTTTGTTGACTTCACCATGTACAAGGACATATTTGCACTGTCATGTCAATTACAATCTATTGAAATCACAGCCAGACTCCAGATATTTTGGTGCAAAATAGGTGTTTATTGAAGTGCTCAAAATGGGATGGGTGGTTTCAAGTGGGTGGGGGCTATGGTGAAGGAATGTCCATGGCAGAGTCCAGAGTAACAGTCACACAGGTGCATTGTCCAGAGGCCTGTGGAGAGATGGAGCATGGGCAGTTCAAGGACGGACAGGGTGACAATGTGGGACAGTGGGATGACATCAGGTGGTATCCATTGCTGGCGGGGGTCTTGACATCCTACTCTGTCTTCTTGCGAGATCTCAGGGCCTTCTTGCGGGGTGGTTCTTCTCCTGCAGGAGGTGGGGGTCTGGTGGGCTGCTGCTGTGCGGGGGCCTCCTGTCCACTAGCGCCGGCGGAGGTGGTTGGCTGTTCTTGGTCCAGGCTAGTGGCAGGGGCCCTTGGGTGTTGTTCAGTGTCCGCCCTGGTGTTTACGAGGTCCTGCAGCAGCCCTACCATGGTAACCAGGGTGGTGTTGATGGCTCTGATGTCCTCCCTGTACCCCCGATAGTGTTCCTCCTGCAGTGCCTGGATCTCCTGGAACCGGGCCAGTACCGTCGCCATCGTCTCCTGGGAGCGGTTGTATGCTCCCATGATGGTGGTGAGGACCTCGTGGAGAGTGGGTTCCCTGGGCCTCTCCTCCCCCCCCTGTCGCACAGCTGCCCTCCGAGTTCCCCTGTTTCCCTGGGCCTCTGCCCCCTGGCCGGTGTGCCCACTACCACTGCCCCCAGGTCCCTGTTGTTGTTGGGGTGGTGGGTTATCCTGGGTGCCCTGTAGTGGTAGACACACCGCAGATTGACGCGCCCTGGAGACAGAGGCATGGGCCCGCTGGGTGGGAGCTGTGCTGGTGTTCCCATAGGGGTTAGGGTCTGTAGTGGCCTGTGCCTGTGTGAGGGGAACCGACTGTCCAGAGGTCCCCGATGGTCCGGGCTGGTCATCGGTGTCCAGATCGACAGAGCTGCTGTCATCGCTGACGGCCTCTTGGGTGGGGGGTGTGGATAATTCTGGCCCCTCCGCCGCGGTGTGTTGACGGTCGGGTCCTGCAGGGGTATAGAGGTATGGTTATAGTTTCAATGTGTGGCATATGGGTGTATCTGTGGGTTCTCGTGTCCCCAAGTGCTGGCATTCGTGTGTGGGGGCTTTGGTGAGGGTGGCTTGTGGGGGGGATGTGTATATGCATTGGGCATGCTTTGGTGATGGGTGTCCATGCTTAGTGGACGCATGCAGGCCTAGGTTTTGGGATGTGTGGGTTGTGATGGTGAGACATTGGCGGGGAATAGGTGTGCTGGGGGTGGGGGTGAGGATGGTGGTGGGGGTGAGGATGGTGGTGGGGGTGAGGATGGTGGTGGGGGTGAGGGTGGGGGTGAGGATGGGGGTGGGGGTGAGGGTGGGGTTCGAGGATGGGGGTGAGGGTTGGGGTCTGATTTGGCATGCAGGTGGGGGGGAAGCAGTATTGAAGCTTCAACTTACCAGTATCCATTCCTCCGCCGACTCCTGCGAGGCCGTCAGGATGCAGGATGTTCAAGACTTCCTCCTCCCATGATGTGAATTGTGGGGGTTGAGGTGGGGGTCCTCCGCCAGTCTTCTGCACGGCGATGTTGTGCCTGGATACCATGGAACGCACCTTCCCCCGTAGGTCGTTCCATCGCTTCCTGATGTCTTCCCGATTTCTGGGGTGCTGTCCCACTGCGTTCACCCTGTCGACAATCCTCTGCCATAGCTCTGTCCTCCGGGCAATGCTAGTGTATTGTATCTGTGTGCCGAACAGCTGGGGCTCTACCCGAACGATTTCCTCCACCATGACCCTGAGTTCTTCGTCTGTGAAGCGGGGTTGTCTTTGGGGTGCCATGGGGTGGTGTGTATGATGTGTGGGGTGGAGTATGTGTATTTAAGTGAGTTGAGTGTGGTGGTGTGTGTTGTTTTGTGTGTGGATAGTGTGTGGGTGATGGTGTTGAGTGGCTGTGGATGTTATTTTTTGGATGCTGGTGTCTCGCTCTTGCCTTCTTTACGAATTTTTTAGCGTAGGGGTTTGTGGGTGATGTGGGTGTGTGTTTTATATTGTATTGTGTGTGTGGGAGTGGTGTGTGTATGTGTATCAGGTGTGTGGGATTCAAATCGTCCAATGTGGCTGGGTTTTGTTCGTTTGTGTGTATTCTGACCGCGGCGGTGTGTCCCGCCAATGGAATACCGTGTTTGAATGACCGCCGCGTGGATTCGTGGGTCGTAATGGCATGGGCGTATTTCTGTTGGCGTGACGGTGGAGGTTTTGTCACCTCCACCTTTCCGCCGACCGCTGGTCTGGCGGTCTGTTGTGGCGGTCGGATTTTCGGAGGTTTGCCTTCTGCAGGTCAGAATGACCGTGGCGGGTTTCCGCGACCGCGGCGGGATTATGGAGGATTTCTGACCGGCGGTAGGCGCCTTTTACCGCCGAGGTCAGAATGACCACCATAGTAGTGAGCATGCTGGTGCCATAATTAGTTACGGCAGATATTGAAGCAAGGCAATATGAATATGTACAAACTACTAATGGCATAATCAATCTTAATGCTACTCATTAGGGGAATACAGTGTAAACTAATTTTGTGCAGTCCTAGAAAAGTAAGTATTGGTAGCTGGGGGTCGCGTAACTACAGAATTAATATAGTGGATAAACATATAGGCATGAGTTTATATAAACAGAAAAGATACAATGGTGAAATCACAAGGTAAGTGGTGCGGAGGCCAAATAGCCCCTAATTGTGTGACCAAAATTCAGGTAAGACATAATAATATTCATCCTCATGTCATCACAATATAGCAAGTCAGAGATACATTTTTGAGTTGTCCAACCATTATGTTCACAGGTGACTCAGGTTATCCAAACCGTCCTTGGTTGTTGACACCAGTGAGGTACCCAATCACGCCAGGGGAACTCTGTTTCAATGAGGCCCATAGGAGGACAAGGCATCTAATAGAGTGAACATTTGGGCTCCTGAACACAGGATTTAGGTGCCTGAATCTATCTGGAGGAGCCCTCCTCTACTCTCCCTACAAGGTATGCCAGATAATAGTTGCCTGCTGCATGCTCCACAATCTAGCCCTGAAACATCACATACCATTGATAGCAGATGAGGGGAGGAAGTTGGACCAATGGCTGGAAGTACAAATCTGGCAAGTGATGAAGAGCCAGAGAATGAAGGAGCACGGTGACTCTAGGGCAGATCTCCTCAATCACTACTTCAACTGACATACAGGTATGTGAAGTGGACCTTTTGGTGTGATGAATGTGTACAATTTAAAGTGGATGGCTGCCATTACACCTCCTTTCTTGCTTCATCAATGGGAATGTAATGAGCTCCAATGCCTCTGTGTGAGTTGTAGGTGCAGATTCATAGATTGTAATCTGTACAGGACAGAATGTTTTGCTTTTTCATGTATTATTACAGCAGATGCTAACATACATTTCTTGTAAAGACTTATCTGATTTGAGGTATGTTTCATGCAATCTCCTACCCTCTTTTCCTTCCACTGAATGATTTAGCTATATCCCGTTTGGCTCTGCAAACTAGGCTTTAGTTATTCTGTATCAGTTGACAATGGTAATTGCTGATAGACATGAGAGGTGTACGCGACAGATGACATTAGTTTCAGTGGGATGGTACCTTGATAATTTACCCTTCATAAAAGTGGGGTGGTAAATGCTTAGTCCTTTTCTTTTACCTGAGGGGTTGAGGAGGATGTAAACTGGTGTATGATGTGTCAGGTGAAGTTTGTGGCACGTGTGAAGATTGGATCATGGCCTCTCGCTTCACAATGGGCGGAGTACTTTGTGATGGCCATGGGACCTGGCTGTGTTTAAATACTAACTTTGCTGTCCAAGATGCATGTAACTGCATACTGACATAGGTGAGTGACAATCCTACAGGTGTGGAGCCAATGTTAGTGTATGTTTTCAGTACTGGGTTCCTCTGTCATTTTCTGTGTGTGTTCCATGGGAAATGTGACTTTGTAGCTATGGGATGGGTGTGTGATGAGACTATACCTGGTGATATAGAAGGCCCACCTGTGTGTCCCTGCTTTGTAGGTAGATTACCATGAGCCTGACATCTATGACCTGTGTATGTGCATTGTTTGACACCATGGCTTACATCCTGATGGTACTCTCTGTCATTCTCTATTTGCAGATTGGAATACTGACTAAACAATTCTGTTGGCCTGGATTTCAACCTCTCTTATATCTGTCTTGTGACATCTCTGTTGTAATGTGTCTTCTGCTGAGGGAGACTCCACCTGATGACCATTACACTGGCCGTTCGATACAGGGAGGCATGACGAAACCACAGTTGGCAAGCATGACTATTGTAAACGTATTATAAAGGACACATACACAGTAGATGTGTGATTTATTGTGCATATCAATATACTAGCAGTTACAATTAAAGTGCATAAGTGAAAATAAAAGTGATGAGTGGAGTCATGGTTGATGTTCATCAAGGCAGCTGCTACACCAGTTGGTTACACAAGTCCAGTGTCCTTGGGAAAATTGAGTTAGGTTTCAGAACAGTCAACAGGGTGTATCTGTGGCACACAAGGGTGACAAACTAGGAGAAGTTCACTTCCTGGCAGTGAGTTTGGTCTTGGCATCTGCTCCAGCTGGATGTCTGGGTGGATGACCACTTGTGCGGGGAGGGGGTGTCTGCTTCAGCTACAGAGGGAGGGGTGTCTGAGGCATGTCCTTCCCCTGGCAGGGCCTCCATTCCACTAGTGTCACAGTGTCCTTTCCTCAGGATCTGCACGTCGCTGAACAAAAGGCCCACCTTCTAGTGTCACCAACTCAGAAAGCTATTATAGCACAGAGTTATGATGAAGCCAGTCAGGGGAAGGGTATTAGGGTAGGGAACAGCAAGGAGAGAGATCTGAAAAGAAAAAGGTTAGAACAAATATGCATTTACTCATTCATAGAAATGTAACTCATCAATAGACTCTTGACTAAATGCGTCTCCGAGATATCAGATGGAGACCCCTTTTGAAATGAGGACAAAGCCCCTTCTTTGAAACATGGAACAAGAGTAAACTCCGACCTCAGAATCAAGAGATGACAAGAGTTTTGGACTATGATTATAGTCAGAATATCAATCCTGTAACATCTGTGCATTCAAAACATAAACCTTTGGTCATGACCTAGAAAATCTCAAAGAATTAAATATGCTTTTCACATCTTAAGCTTTTCAAAGAACAATAAAAACTATGATTTGCTTCTCTCCAAAAATGCTTTCACAGTCACAACTATAAAAGCCAAAAAGTTTTTACTCATTGAACTTGAAGCGCTTTACTTATAATACCAGGAAGTGCTTTTACCTGTCTTGCCTTAAAGCGCTACGCTCATTATGATAAGGGGGCACTTTTACTCAAGTGGCCTGAATCACTTTGATTGTTGTGCCAAGAACCAAACGTGGTGCATGAACATGTCTTGCAGGTTCCTAAGAGTCATTTTCCGGTCCGCATCCTTTCCAGGACACCAAGTACCAAAGGGAAGACCCCCTATATTTAGAGTCTAGAATAGATCGCGCCTCATACTCCCAATGACCTTGGACTAATAGAGGAGCAGGTTGTGTGACGCTTGAGGGCGAAGCAGGTTTAAGAAGCGAAGTGTGAAACACCAGATGAATTTTCAAGGCAATGGTAATTTTAGCTTATATGTTACTGGGTTCACTTGTCATAGTACTTCATAGGGCCATATGAATTTTGGATTAAACATATTTTTATTTTTGAATACAAAGTTTTTTGTGGATAACTAAACTCTGACTTTGTTTGTATACTGAGGACCAGGCTGGTGTTTTTTGTCATATTGCATTTTATATTTTTTCTTTGCTTGATGAAGATTTGTTTTGTATTTGTGAATGTACCTTTTTCATGTGTGTTAGCATGTCCATGACTGCTGGAGTGGTTTGGGTAGAGGCAGGTAATGTAACTGGTAAAATGTGAGGATGGCGCCCATATAAACCATAGAAAGGAGTTGGGTTTATTGAAGAATGGTGAGAGTTATTATAAGCCAGTTCTGCAAGCCACAAAAGATCCAGCTAGGTTTTAGGAGACTTTGTTGTATAACATCGTAAATATTGTTTCAGAGTTTGGTTTAGTCTCTCTGTTTGACCATCCATTTGTGGATGATAACTAATAGATAAAGTCAAATCAATTTGTAGAGACTTGCACCATTGTTGCCAAAAATGCGCAGAAAATTGTGTTCCTCTATCAGAGAGGATAACCCTTGGAAGTCCGTGAAGACTAACTATATTTTCTAAGATGATAGTCGCTAAGGTGTCGGAAGTTGGGAGTCCTTTACAGGCAATGAAATGAGCATACTTGGTAAGACTGTTTACTACCACTGGAATCTCTCTATAGAGATATGTTCCCATGGATGATTGGGAACGGGTAGAGGTATCATAAGACCTTTGGGCTTGCTATGTTCGCTTTTGCATCTTGCACATACTTCACATGATTGTAGCATTTGCTTAAGGTTGTGAACAAATGTAGGCCACCAAAAATATATTTTCATGAGTTCTATTGTTTTTTGAGGACCTGGGTGACCTGCCAGAGGATGAATTTGTAACCAATGAAAAGCTGTCTCTCTTAACTCCTCAGTAGGCAGGAATAGTCGAGATTCATGTAGAGGTAAACCTTGTTGAATAGACCTCTTGGTGTCTTGTTGTAACCACTCTTGCCACTTAGTAATGTGAAAAAGATTACGAATGAGATCAAAAAATTGCTCGGCAGCTACTAAACACAACACTTTTGAAGGCGTTATAATAGGCATGGGTTTTTGTTCAGTAGGTGTGATTGAAGAATCTTGTCTAGATAATGCATCAGCCTTACGATTATCTATTCCTGGTCTAAAAGTCACTATGAAATCAAATTCTGAAAAGAATAGCATCCATCTTAGTTGTCTAGGAGTTAGTAGTCTGGCAGAACTCATAAATTGTAAATTTCTATGATCAGAATATACAGTTATGGTGTGTTTCGCTCCCAACAGATAATGGCCTTCATTACAAAATTGGGGGTAAATCCCGCGCACCGCCGTTCTGAAGACCACCAACACACGCTGCGGTGGTGGAATTCCGCTACAGCTATTACGACCAACAGCTCGGAATCCGCCAAAATCCAGACACCCACACAAGTCCGCCACACGAAAGGTCAGTGATAAACTGGCGATAACAAAACCTCCACCGTCACGCCAACAGGTATCCACCCACACTATCACGACCCACAAATCCACAGAGCGGTCTTTCAACCGCGGGATTCCATTGGCGGTACACACCGCCGCGCTCAAAATACACACACATTTACAAAATACAACCACATTGGACAAATCAAAATACACACACCTGATACACATACACACACCACTCCCACACACCCAATCTAATATAAAACACACACCCACATCACCCACAAACCCTTACTACGAAAATTGAGAAAGAAGGCCAGAGAGACACACCACAGAAACAACACTCGCATCCACAGGCACACAACACCATCACTCACACACCATCCATGCACCTCAGACAACACACACAAACACATCCCCTCACACATCACAACCGACACCAACTCACACATCACTCACACCACATCATGACACCTCAATGACACCCCAGGTTCTCTTAGGAGGAGCTCAGGGTCATGGTGGAGGAAATCATCCGGGTAGAGCCACAGCTATTTGGATCACAGGTGCAGCACACCTCCATTGCTAGAAAAATTTAGCTATGGCGCAGAATCGTCGACAGGGTCAACGCAGTGGGACAGCATCCAAGAACATGGGATGACATCAGAAAGAGGTGGAAGGACCTATGGGGGAAGGTGCGTTCTGTGGTCTCAAGACACCAGATTGCTGTACAGAGTACTGGCGGCAGACCCCACCTCCTCCCCCACAACTAACAACATGAGAGGAGCAAGTCTTGGCTATACTGCATCCTGAGGGCCTCGCAGGAGTAGCAGGAGGAATGGACTCTGGAAAGTCAACTCTTAACTATTACATCCCCCACCCTACCTGCATGCTAACACATACCCCCACCCTCACCCTCATCACTCCAACATCTCAAAAATGTCCCACTTTCACGACCCACCCATCCCAACACCAAGCCCTGCATGCAACACCAAAGCATGGACACCCATCACCAAAGCATGTCCACAACAGATACCCACAGAGACACCAAACCAATTATCACACAAGGTCCTAGACAAGAATTCAAGCACTGGAGTACAGGGTCACTCACCCATTGCACACAATAACACACACAGATGCAATAATCATGCCTTTACACCCCTGCAGGACCCCTACCCAACGTCACCAGACAGGAGGTTCCAGACATATCCAGTCCCCCCACAGAAGAGACCCACAGTGATGACAGCAGCTTTGTCCAACTGGATCAAGATGACCAGCCCAGCCCATCTGGGACCTCGGGACAGTCAGTTCCCCTGACACTGGCACATGCCACCACAGAGCCTCCCCCCTCATGAAACACCAGCACAGCACCCACCCAGCGGGCCCATACTCAAGCAGCAGTGTGTCCACCACTACAGTGAACCCAGGCAAACCCACCACCCCAAGAACATCAGGAACCTGGGGGCAGTGGCAGTGGGCACATGGTTCAGGGTACAGAGGCACAGGAAAACAGGGGAACTGGGAGGACAGATGTGCGACAGGGGGAGGACAGGCCCAGGCAACCCACTCTCCAAGATGCCCTCTCCAACATCATGGGAGCGTACCATCATTCCCAGAAGACGATGGCAACAGTACTGGCCAACTTTCAGGAGACCCAGCGGCTGCAGGAGGAAGACTATCTGGGGAACAGGGAGGAACTCAAGTCCATCAACCCCACCCTGGTCACCATTGTAGGGTTGCTGAAGGTCCTTGTCAACACCAGGAGGGACACTGTGGCACAACAAGGGGCCCCTGACACTAGCCTGGAAGATGAACAACCCACCACCTCCGCCAGCGCTAGTGGACAGGAGGCACGGCCACAGGACCACAACTCCAGCACCCCACCCCCTGCAGATGGAAACCACCCCGCAAACGGTCCCTGAGATCCAGAAACAAGACAGAGAACAATGCCAAGACCCCTGCCAGGAAATTAGACCCCCTTGAATGTCATACTTCTGACCCACTTTGTCACCCTGTCCATCCTTAAACTACCCTAGCTCCACTTCCTATGCCCTTTTGGACAATGCACCTGTGAAACAAATAGACTGGACTCTGCCATGGACATTCCTCCATCATCACCCCTGCTCATTTTACAACCCCTCCACTTATTTGCACAGAAATAAACACCCTTGAATCACAAATCAATCTGGAGTCAGTCTGTGGTTTCACAAAAGTGTATTTGCAATAACTATGGAACATTGCAATGTCAATTTTATTGTCAACATACCGATGTAACACAGCTCTAGTCTATGAGGTAATAAAGCAGAGGTCACACAGTGGGACCCACATCTGTTAAATGGAAAGGCAAAGTGACAAGTCAGGGTCCATACACTGGGTGAAAGTGACTGACTTATGATAGGTCAAACAATTGTATTAGATGTGTGAGGCAGTGATATCTTCTTACCTGTGTCTCACTGGAAGTCTTGCTGCATAACGTTGTTTCTGTTGTCGATATCCTCTTCTTCTGCCTCCTCTTCTTCACTGTCCACAGGCTCCACAGCTGCCACAAGACCTCTATCTGGAACATCCTCCTGCAGAAAAGGCACCTGTTGTCGCAAAGCCATGTTGTCTAGCAAGCCACGATGATCTGGCACACCTTCTTTGGTGAGTAGTAGAGAGAACCACCTGTCATATGGAGGCACTGGAACCTGGCCTTCAAGGAGGCCGAAGGTCCGTTTGATCACCCTCCTAGTTCGCCCATGTGCCTCATTGTAGCGTTCCTCTGCCCTTCTCCTGGGATTTCTCACTGGGGTCAGTAGCCATGACAGGTTGGGGGTACCCAGAGTCACCTGCAAATGTCGAGGGACAACTGTTAGACATACACTTACCCGTAGGGACAACCCCAGACTCAGACAACTATTCACAGGGTATAGGGTCCTTGTCCTCACCTATTAGCCACACACAGTGCCTCTGGAGTTGACCCATCACATAACGGATGCTGCTATTCCTCAGAATGTAAGCGTGTTGCACTGAGCCAGGAAACTTGGCATTCAGATGGGAGATGTGCTCGTAGGCCAAACACACTATCAGCACATTCATTGAATGGTAGCTCTTCCGGTTTCTGTACACCAAGGCCACATGTGTCCCATCAATGGCACCTATGATGTTGGAGATTTGTCCCAGGTCATAGAAGTCACCTTTCACTGTGGGCAAATCCTCCACCTGAGGGAAAACGATGTAGCTGCGCATGTGTTTCAGCAGGGCAGACAACACTCTGGATAACACGTTTGAGAACATTGGCTGGGACATCCCTGATGCAATGGACACTGTAGTTTGAAAAGACCCACTTGCCAGTAAATGGAGTACTGACAGGACCTGCACACAGAGAGGGTATCCCTGTGGGATGGCGGATTGCTGACATCAGGTCTGGCTCCAACTGGGCACACAGTTCATGGATTGTTGCACGATCAAGTCTGTAGGTGACTATTACGTGTCTCTCTTCCATTGTCGACAGGTCCACCAGCGGTCTGTTCAACGGAGGATGCAGCCATCTCATCACCTGCCCCAGCGGACGTGCCCTATGGAGGAGAACAGTGAGCAGAGAGTCAGCCAACACTGAGGTATTACAAAATGTCATTTGCACACATTTGTTAATCCGCAATGTGCCTGTTACTGTGTGTATGCAAGGCCTAGATAGGTCTGACGCAGTTATTATTAATGCCATGTGGCCCCCTGAAATGGCGGCTGCCTGACCGGTAAGGTGGGACAAGGGGATATGAGGTAACTGCGCTGGTGTTCTACACCGTCGCAGTAGGCGGTCAAAGGCCGTGGCGCAATCCTGCATTGATTAACATTGGACCCTATGGGTCCCAGGAGCCAATGACGATGTACACCGGTGGTGACGGTACGCACCGCTGCAGACGTGACCGCCATTTTCTATCTGTACAATCACTTGATACCTGACCTTCAACAGGAGAGGACCTACACTGCAAGTGCTGCTGTGACCTCAGTCTGGAACGACAATAGCTCATGTGTCTGGGGAAAGGGCCCCTGCCTTCACTTCGGAGGAGATGGAGAAGTTAGTGGATGGGGTCCTCCCCCAGTACACGCTACTCTACGGTCCTCCAGACAAACAGGTGAGTACACTGTGAGCATGCTGCATGGGCAATGCCTGTTTGGAGTGGTGTGGATGGAAGAT
Organism: Pleurodeles waltl; assembly: GCF_031143425.1. Classification (NCBI taxonomy): domain Eukaryota; kingdom Metazoa; phylum Chordata; class Amphibia; order Caudata; family Salamandridae; genus Pleurodeles; species Pleurodeles waltl. Next base: position 696,152,293 of record NC_090442.1, on the reverse strand, counting down.
ACATGGGGGGGCTGAGCCCTGCATGAGCGGACAGTGAGTGTATGTGCGTCAGGGCAAGGTTGGGAACATGGGCGAATGACTGTGACGGTCCGGACGGTTAAAGTTTTTCCTTTTCCCCTGTACTATTCCTGTAGGTCAGCGCCCAGCCGAAGAAGGATATTTGGTGTGCCATCGCCAAGGACGTCCAGACCCTGGGGGTCCACCATAGACGGAGCACCCACTGCAGGAAAAGATGGGAGGACATTCGCCGCTGGAGCAAGAAGACGCGGAGGCCCAGCTGGAGATGGCCTCCCAACGTGGGAGGGGTGCCCGTAGCACCATGACCCTCCTAATGTTCCGGATCCTGGCAGTGGCGTATCCAGAGTTGGATGGGCACTTGAGGGCATCACAGCAGCCACAAGGGGGTGAGTACCGTCACATCCACCTGACTCTGCGCGCATTACGAGGTGTCTGGGTGGGGGAGGTGGGCAGTGGGTTACCCTAGGCCAGGGCGAGCTTTGTAGGCAAGGTCCCTTTGTGAGGCAGGCCAACCCCACCATCTACACCTATTCAGGCTCCTGTGACTTCCATGATTGCAGCAATCGGGCATAGGCCTTGTATCCCAAGGCCATGTGAATTATCTAGGAACTATAAGTGCATGGCGTAGTGCAGAGGGCTGCTGTGTCTGTAGTGTCAGCCAACGGTAGTGGTACAGCATGCACTAAACATGTCTTTCTTCTGTCTCCCACCCTTTTTGTGGTCTCCCTGTTCTTGTGTGCAATAGCATCATCAGGAGGAGGAGCAGTGGCACCGTAGCAGGAGGGAGCTGCATCCCACTTGGCCCTGGAGGGCGAGACAACGGAGTCTGAAGCCACCAGTGGGACGGAGGGCGAGGGGAGCTCCACAGTGGGGACAGGAGGTGACAGCAGCGACAGCGACTCCTCCTCTGGTGGGAGCTCCCTTGTGGTTGCTGGCCCCTCTGTGCCCCCGCATCAACAGGTAAAGCCGCCACCCCCCCTACCAGCACCGCCCTCCCAGCAGCCCCACAGCGTGTGTCCCGTGGCCGCTCACCCAGGAGGGTGGGCATCTCTTTCGCCCCAGGCACCTCAGGCCCTGCCCCAGTCAGCCCTGCAGCCCTCAGTGAGGAGGCTATTGCCCTCCTGAGATCCATCACTGTTGGGCAATCTACCATTGTGAATGCCATCCAGGGTGTCGAGAGGCATTTGCAACAAACAAATGCATACCTAGAGGGCATTCGTTCTGGCCAGGCAGCCCAACAGAGAGCATTTCAGGCTCTGGCCTCAGCACTGATGGCAGCCATTGTCCCTGTGTCCAGCCTCCCCCCTCCAACTTCCTCCAACCAGACCCAATCCCCTGTACCTCAGCCTATCCCAAGCACACCATCAGACCAGCATGCACACACCTCAACACACAAGGGTGGCTCAGACAAAAATAAGCACCACACATCCCACAGGCCCTCACACAAGCATCATACCCATGCAGACATACCAACATACCAACATACCAAGGCAGTGGATCTGCCTCCACTGTGTCTCCCTCCTCCACGTCTTCCTCCTCCCTCCCTGTCTCGCCTCCACTCACACCTGCATGCACTTTTCAGCCACTACCTCCATCACCAGCACGCCCATCACCACATACCGCTCATGTGCACTCACCACCCCCACTACCATTCACACATCCCTTGTGTCCTCTCACAGTGTGTCTGTGAGCCCTCCTCCCAAAGTGCACAAACACAGGCACACACCCACCCAACAACCATCCACCTCACAACAGCCTCCATCCCATGTACCTTCACCCAAATACAGCAAACGTATACCTCCTACAACCACTACCTCTTCCTCTACTCCCAAACCCCCTCCATCTACCCGTCCCAGTGTGTCTAAAAAACTTTTCCTGGCTAATATTGACCTCTTCCCTACACCTCCCACGTCCGTACCCTAGGGCCAGGATTTCCAGGTCCCAACCCAGCACCTCAGCCACCACATCACCAGGCACAGTGGTGCCAGTACCTGCAGGCTATTGGAGTGCACCAACCAACAGGGCTGCCAGTGTGCCACGGAGCGAGGGCAAGGACATTCCGCTACCTGCAAAAGTTAAAAAGTTGCCCACATCCCAGAGGGAGAAGCAGAAAACACCTGCCACCAAGGGCTCAGGGAAAACAAAAGGGGATAGTGGCAAGAAAGCTGCGCCACAATCCAAGGTGGGGAAGGGCCTGAAAATAAAGGGCAGGTCAGGAGAGGGCATGGTGGAACCGACAATGGGACCAGTGTCACACCTTCTGTCCACGTCGATGCCAACCTGTAGGGCGGAGAAGACCGCCACCTGCACCGCCACCTACACCGCCACCAGCACCGCTGTCATTGAGGCCGCCACCAGCACTGCAGTCACTAAGCACGTCACCAGCACTGCCGCCACAGAGCCCACCACCAGCACTGCAGTCACTGAGCCCGCCACCAGCATCGCCGCCACAGAGCCGGCCACCAGCACCGCCGCCACCGAGCCCGCCGCAAGCACCAATGCCACAGAGCCCGCCGCAAGCACCGATGTCACAGAGCCCGCCGCAAGCACCACTGCCACAGAGCACAGAGGTCGCCGCAAGCACCGCTGCCACAGAGGTAGCCACCAGCACCATTGCCACAGAGGCTGCCGGCAGCACCGCCGCGACTGACCCCGCCGCAAGCACCGCCAGCGGCCCGCGACATCCTGAGCCAGTGGCACCAACGCAGACATGGCTGCCAACCCCAGTGGTCGGTCGTGCAAGGCTGGTGGTCAGTTCCAGGAGTCTGGGCAGCTTCCATGATGCACCATTTTCATTGGAGAAAGGCATCCACTACCTCAGTCCTTGGCATGATGAAGCACTCTGGGCACAAAATCCCCTCCAGAACCAGTGGAGAAAGACATCCACTACCTCAGTCCTTGACAGTCTGAATCACTCAGGGCACAAAGCCCCCTCCAGAGCCAGTGGAGACTGTTATCCACTTGAGAGACTGTGGCTTTGCACTCCCCAGGATACAGCAGTGGCAACCCACCCACTGGAGAGACTTGAGAGACTGTGGCTTTGCACTCCCCAGGATAAAGCAGTGGGCAACCCACCCACTGGAGAGACTTGAGAGACTGTTGCTTTACACTCCCCAGGATGCAGCATTGGGAAAACCACCCACTGGAGAGATTTGAGAGACTGTGGCTTTGCACTCCCCTGTATGCAGCAGTGGGCAAACCACCCACTGGAGAGACTTGAGAGACTGTGGCTTTGCACTCCCCAGGATGCAGCAGTGGGCAAGCCACCCACTGGAGAGACTTGAGAGACTGTGGCTTTGCACTCCCCAGGATACAGCAGTGGGCAACCCACCCACTGGAGAGACTTGAAAGACTGTGGCTTTGCACTCCCCAGGATACAGCAGTGGGCAACCCACCCACTGGAGAGACTCGAGAGACTGTGGCTTTGCACTCCCCAGGATACAGCAGTGGGCATGGAGCCCCCTCGTGGAGCAGTGGTGTCGTGCATTCATCAGGCTGAGGTGCCCCCCCCTCCACCTGAGGTGCCTGTTTAATTTTGATCTGATGCCCCTGCAGTGTTCTCTCCATTTGAAGTCTGGTATCATGTGTGGGCCTCGCCCATGCATTTTGGGCCCAGTGGTCCTCGGACAATAATTGGTGCCCTATCCGGACTTGTGTAGTTGGTGTACATAAATGTATATACTGTATTTTGAGTTTTGACTACTGGATTTTTCAAGATTACAATTGTTCAACTCATTTTTTTTTGTCCTTGAGTTCTTCCAGGGGGCGTAGGGGGGGTGTATATGTAATGTTGTCCCATGTATTTGTGTGTATGTTGTTGTGGGTGAGGGTGTTGCTTGTTGCGTGTGTGTGTCTCTCTCTTTTCCCTCCCCCCTCCCATGTGTTGTAGGTGCAGTACTCACTGTGGTCATCGTCGCCGTCTTTGGTGCTCCTGATAGAGGAGCAGGAAGACCATCGCAGGGAGTATCTGGAGTTCTGGCTCCATGGCGTCCTGGTTCTGCGTGAGGTGTGGACAAGTGAGTGTTTTCCCTTCCAAGTCCTGTTTCCGCCTTGTTTTTGTTCGCGTTGGTTCCGCCCCGGAAAAGGTGGTGGATTGGCATCTTGTGATAGGGTGGGCGGTATATTGTCTTCTGCCTGTCTGTTGGCAGTTACCTCTGCGCTGTTTGTTTGTACCGCCATGGCGGTCGGAGTGTTAAAGTGGCTGTCTATCTTGGCAGTTTCTGCCATGGTCGTGATTCCATTTTTTTTAACGCTGGCCTGTTGGCAGTCTTACTGCCACTTTAACTCCGACCGCCAGGGTTGTAATGAGGGCCATAGTGATTGCGCATCTGTCAAAAACCTTTATGAATTCTTCTACAAAACGACGCCAGTTATGTAAAAGAGGACTGTCTAATCGGACTAATGGCACTGCCCAAGTAGCTGCATCACCATTCAGATATGATATAAGGAATGCAATTCTAGATTGTGCATTCGGAAAGGCACTAGGCCGACACGTAAAATGTAGTTCCACCTGTGTCCGAAAAATTTGGACCTTATTGGGGTCCCCAGAAAACCTCTCTGGTGCAGCTCAAGGAATCTGTGTCGGCACATTCACAGCTATGTTAGTAGGTGCGGAAGGCGTAGGACGAGACTCAGATTCAGACACATCCACCTTACTCTGTAACTGAGTTACTTTATTCACTAAATCAGCTGTAATATTTTTTGAGTCTGTCAAATCCCTTTGCATCTGGGTGACTACTTGCATAAGGGTATCTAGGGTGGCCATTTTGCGCAGCTCACGTACAGACCAAGAGGAAAGAATAAACTTGTGGGCTCATCATTCTGTCACAGTGTCCTTTCCTCGGGATCTGCAAGTCGCTGAACAAAAGGCCCACCTTCCGGAGTCACCAACTCAGAAAGATATTATAGCACAGAGTTATGATGAAACCAGTCTGGGGGAAGGGTATTAGGGTAGGGAACAGCAGGGAGAGAGATCTGAAAAGAAAAGGTTAGAACAAATATGCATTTACTCATTCATAGAAATGTAACTCATCAATAGACTCTTGACTAAATGCGTCACTGAGATATCAGATGGAGACCACTTTTGAAATGAGGGCAAAGCCCCTTCTTTGAAACATGGAAAAGAGTAAACTACGACCTCAGAATCAAGAGATGGCAAGAGTTTTGGATTATGATTATCTCAGAATATCAATCCTGTAACATCTATGCATTCAAAACATACACCTTTGATCATGACCTAGAAAATCTTAAAGAATTAAATATGCTTTTCACATCATAAGCTTTCAAAGAACAATGAAAACTATGATTTGCTTATCTCCAAAAATGCTTTCAGATTCACAACTATAAAGGCCGAAACGTTTTTGCTCATTGAACTTGAAGCGCTTTACTTATAATATCAGGAAGCGCTTTTAATTGTCTTGCCTTAAAGCGCTATTCTCATTATGCTAAGGGGACGCTTTTACTCACGTGGCCTGAATCACTTTGATTGTTGTACCAAGAACCTTTTACTCCTGTGAATTGAATCGCTTTGATTGTCGTGCCAAGAGTGCTTTACATCTGTGATTTGAAGCGCTTGAATTGTTGTGCCAAGAGCGCTTTACATCTGTGAACTGAAGCGCTTGAATTGCCGTGCCAAGAGCGCTTTACATCTGTGAACTGAATTGCTTGAATTGTGATTGCCAAGAGCGCTTTACATCTATGAACTGAAGCGGCTGAATTGTCGTGCCAAGAGTGATTTACATCTGTGAACTGAACGCTTGAATTGCCGTGCCAAGAGCGCTTTACATCTGTGAACTGAAACGCTTGAATTGCTGGGCAAAGAGCGCTTTAGACCTGTGAACTGAAACGCCTTTGATCTTTGCGCCAAGGCCGCTGTACTCTGGAAAAGCAAAACGCTTTGCTTGTTTGGAAGTAACAACTTCCTCCAAAATTGGATTCATCAAGGCCTTACCGCTACGAGTACGACCTACTTGTTTTTGAATCCTCCATGGAAACAAGGATACTTCGTTGGATGTCACTCTGCCATTCAGGAACTCTGCTCTTCTTCAGAGAAACCCCCACGAGGTCTGACTGCATCGAAGTCTTCAAAATAGTGAGCAACATGCTTGGTTGTGGCTGGGCTTTACAAGCCTGCCACACCCCAAGATGGATGCTGCCTCTAAAAAACATGGGAATTATAGTCCCTTCATGGAATAGCACTGATAAGTGCATCTTGTCCACCAATGTCCTGAACCTGCAGCTCTATGAGCTTTGCCACAGGGCAGATGATGCTGATGGCCACCTTTGTAACAAGAGGGGATGACAAGTGGTGCGCATAGAGCGCCGCAGTGCCGCGCAGCAGAGTTTCGGGTGAGACCTGGACCGCACATGGCCTTTTTCCTGACAACTAGCTGCTGCAGATGAAGAAGGGGCAGATGTAACATTGCTAGTGGAAGGAGCATGATGTTGCATGGAGAAACTAAGCAGAATGGTATTGATGTCCCTCAGCACCCCTACAATGATATCAATGTGGGCATTTTGTGCCTGCCACTGCTGCATGGCTTCCTGGTGGTTGACTTCCTGGTGGTGGTCCCTCTGCAGCCTTTGATTTTTCCCCAACATGGTGACTATTTGACCCATCCCATCTTGGGAACTTTGGTAAGTTCCTAAGACTAGGGAGATGGTTTCCTGGTCAGTTGTGTCCCGTTCAGGTCCCAGCCTCTGGTCCACAGCATCCCTCCTATGCACCCTACGTACCTGCGCCCTGGCACGTTGTGTCCAATCACAATGGTTGGAGATCCATCATGGTCAGACATGTCAAGGTTAGACTCAGTTCCCTTTACAGTGGGGCACACAATAGATTGAACAGTCCTTGGGACAGGTTTGGGGTTGAATGGTAGATACAACAGTGTTGGGAGGTGTTGATGTGGGCAGGCTGAGGCTGAGAGTTGTTGATTGAACAGGCGTCCCAGATGGGCCAGGTTGTTCATCAGTGTCCAGACATCCAAGCGTGTTGTCCTCACTGGGGCCTTCATCCAGTGGGGGACTAACAGTCTCAGGTATCCTCTCCATGGTGGCAAAGGCAAGGTTAACTGTGGATGGAGTGAGACTCAGAGTTCAGGTTAGAATGTGTGTTTGGTTGCTTTTTTGTGAGATGCAGACAGTGGCTTCACATGATTCCCTGCAATGACATTGATAGATGCTGCACAGCATATCTTAGTTGTACATACTACTCTGTGACATGTTTTCCTTACTCCATGTTGAGAGCTGTCATACTAATTGGGTACAGACTTTTATGCAGATGCAATCTGATTATCTCTAATATATAAAGTGACTGTGTGCAGGAGAGAGCGCACTTTCCAAATATAAGCTATTGTTCATTAGCAAGGTCCATGATGACGTAAAACGATGGGGGGAGTGCTCAAAGAGGTATGCACCCAGCCACAGAGTGCGTAAACTGTCACCCCGATCGGGTTACAGTTGTAATGTGCATAGAAAAAACACCAAGGCACATCCCAAGAAGCTGTAATGTTCAGTTTTATTCCTCGTATTGTCTTTGAATAAGAACAATGGCCTGTGGCCTAAGCTGACATCTTGGAACCAGAATCGAAGATAAAAACATAAATCCTTGTTCAAGTGTACAAGTCCAAATAATATATAACAGCCGTGGACAGCAGTCCAAATACTATACAAACAGCCGACACGTGTTTCGTCTGGATAGACTTTATCAAGGCTGTGGATATACGCAAAGAAATAACATATCAAAATTTAGAAAATAATTTTTTCTAAAAGAAGTTTACTACTAGAGAAGAGACATAAATAAAAAGTGAGAGAAAAAAAGGAAGCCCGATTATTAGTCATGAATGTGTGAACCAGAATTGGAGATGCCGTGGTGACTCTCAGTATTAATTTGTGATATGAATCACCCAAAACAGTGTTGAAGTGAAAGAAAAAAAGTGATAGGAAGTAGATGTGTCCCATTAGAAGCTTTAGTGTGGAAGACAAGGAAAAGAAATGGAAAATATAATTGATTGAACAATCCAATAATAGAGCGACATACCTATAGTAAGGATAATATCTCGAAATTCCAAATTGTTAGAAACAAATTAATGTCGTATGAGATGAAAAAACGGTCGAAGAAGGTAAAATACGAGGACCATGATAAGCCTGGAAAATGAAAAAGCATAAAACTAGTAAGGGCGGTCGATGACAGCCATATAGAGCCTTTCATATGGTGATTATACAACTTATAAAAGTTGGGGCATCATAGATTATAATGTAATGGATTTAGATGTAATTAGTGTGGTGATCACAGCCCGAGGGGTTAAAGTGCAAATCACCGAAATGAAAATATAATTCATACAATGGTTAATGATGTGAAGCCGAATTACGGCAAAACTAGAAAAGAAAAAAGCCCGTAAATAAAAAACGCTGCGTTTAAATGCGTTCTACAAGACTGTATTGAGTAGCAGACACAATTAAGGCAACGTATAAAATCAGCACAAAGACTCAAAATGAGAGTCCGGCTATGTCGCATATTTCGAGTATGGGCTAAACGAGATTGTCAAACGAAGTGTAACAGCCGCAGAGCTACCATCGGGTGCCGGCATATCCCGCCGCACTACCATCACAAAAGTGCCCATGCCTAAAGTATCTTAAAGCGCTAATCTCTACATCGTGTTAACGGTGCTGCAAATAATAATTGCGCGCCGAGGGTGAAATCCCTCTATTTAGAGCCGAAATAGGAGTGGAAATTAAAAAGCCCATACCTCGAATATCTTCAAGCGTTTCCCTCTACATCATGTTGGCGGCGCTACAAATAATAATTGCTCGCCGAAGATGAACCCCCCCTATTTAGAGCCGAAATGGGAGTAGAAATAAAAATAGGACTACCACACTAGAGCGGTGATAAATTAAGATGGAAAACGGGCGCCATATTGGAATGTCAAAAAGAAAAATAAAGTAAAAGAAGACAGAAATAGATAGAGGATACAAAGGCCATAACCAACAAGAATATTAACTGAAACAGTCTGTAAGTAGACCCATTTGTACAGTAAAGAACGCTGGTGCATAATGACAGTTACGAGCAACATGGAATATTTGAAAATGCAACTAAGTAACTTACAGTACACCAAGAAAACAATGAAACTTATACACATTACAAGAAATCGAGAGGGAATCTTAGGACAATCCGATATAATGGCACATGACATATCATAAAATATCAAGTGTACTAGACATGGAAAAGTGATACAGAATATGAAGGCAAGTTCATAGGTACAACACATACTATAGAAAGACATGTAAGTTCTTATCTGAATTTAAACCCATCTCCACTGCTCGTAATTTTATAATCCACCTGCTTTCCAATTGCCTTAGCTGAAGAGTTTTGTTGCCACCCCTAGGGCAGCCGCCTAGAGTGGCAATTCCAAAAGTATGTACATTGAGCCTCTCCTGTAGTGGATGTTGCTTGTTGAAATGAGCTGCAAGAGGGTAAGCAGTGTTGTTATTTCTGATTGCCCTGACGTGCTCCTGTAATCTTTCCTTAAATGGTCTAATGGTACTTCCAACGTATATTTTCTTACAAGTGCAGACAATACAGTATACAATGTACTTAGTGTTACAGTTCATGAACTGTTTAATAGTGTGTGTAACATTGGTGTTATGCATGAACTTTTTGGTTTTGTCTTGTACATATTCACAGTTGCTACAGTGTCCACATTTGTAGAAACCCATTGGTGGAGGCGGAAGCCAATTGCCTTTGGTGATAGTAGGCAGGAAGCTATGGCAAAGTTGGTCCCTCAAGGTGCGACCTCTACGGTAAGTCATGTCAGGTTGTGTCCGGAGACTCTTCTCCAATATTGAGTCGGATGTAAGAATCATCCAATGTTTTCTTAGAATTTTGAAAACATCAGCACTTGCACAGCTGTAAGTAGTTATAAAGGATGGTGGCTTTCTTGTGCCATCCTGTCTATGTGGTTTTTTGGAAAGTAACGTAGTTCTGTTAACTTTCATGATTCGATCACGCGTATCACTAAGCAGTTTATTAGGGTATCCGCGTTTGGCAAAGCGGTGTTCCAAGATTTTAAGTTGTGTCACGAATTCTTGGTCATCTTGACAGTTCCGTCTCACTCTGGTGGCCTCCCCATATGGGATGGCTCTGATCTGTGAGTATGGATGTGAACTGCTGGCATGAAGGAGCGAGTTAGTTGCCGTTGGTTTCCTATATAGTTAAGAGAGAATACAGGTGTCTTTGATGTACAGGGTTATATCAAGGAAATCCACAGAACTCATGCTGAAATGACTAGTGAACTGTATGTTATAACAGTTGTTGTTTAAGTACTGTATGAATATGTCTAGAGTGTTGGAGTCACCAGACCAAAAAAGAAGAACATCATCAATATAGCGACCCCAGTAAATAATGTGTTGTGTAAATTCTGGTGGGCCGCTCCTCCATAAATGATGGTGTTCATAATAACCCATGTAGAGGTTTGCAAAAGATGGTGAAAATTTGGCTCCCATGACTACACCCTGTTTCTGTCTATACCAGGTGCCTTCATGTAGGAAGATATTATTGTCCATGGTAAGCTCGATTAAATCCATTAACATGTGGGAGTGTTGTAAAAAACTTGCATCCCTCTTATCCAAGAAGTATTGTATGGCCAACATACCCTTGTCTTTGGGTATACAGGTGTATAGAGAAGTAACATCTAGTGTTGCAAGGATATGGCCACTTGTCCACTCAAAGTCAGGAATGATGCTGAGAAGATGGGAAGTGTCCCTGATGTACGAGGGCAAATTACATACGAAGGGTTGTAAATAGGAGTCAATGTATTCAGACAGGTTTTCTGTGGGGGAATTGATACCAGAGATAATAGGTCTTCCAGGAGGAAAAGCTGCCTGTTTGTGTATCTTTGGGAGAGTATATATACATGGAAAACTGGGTGTGGGATTGTATAGATATTTGTACTCTAGGTCCGTGAGAAGACCCCTGTCTCTCCTAAAAGAAAGGGGTCTTTTGCCCTGTAATTTGCCCTCGTACATCAGGGACACTTCCCATCTTCTCAGCATCATTGCTGACTTTGAGTGGACAAGTGGCCATATCCTTGCAACACTAGATGTTACTTCTCTATACACCTGTATACCCAAAGACAAGGGTATGTTGGCCATACAATACTTCTTGGATAAGAGGGATGCAAGTTTTTTACAACACTCCCACATGTTAATGGATTTAATCGAGCTTACCATGGACAATAATATCTTCCTACATGAAGGCACCTGGTATAGACAGAAACAGGGTGTAGCCATGGGAGCCAAATTTTCACCATCTTTTGCAAACCTCTACATGGGTTATTATGAACACCATCATTTATGGAGGAGCGGCCCACCAGAATTTACACAACACATTATTTACTGGGGTCGCTATATTGATGATGTTCTTCTTTTTTGGTCTGGTGACTCCAACACTCTAGACATATTCATACAGTACTTAAACAACAACTGTTATAACATACAGTTCACTAGTCATTTCCGCATGAGTTCTGTGGATTTCCTTGATATAACCCTGTACATCAAAGACACCTGTATTCTCTCTAAACTATATAGGAAACCAACGGCAACTAACTCGCTCCTTCATGCCAGCAGTTCACATCCACACTCACAGATCAGAGCCATCCCATATGGGGAGGCCACCAGAGTGAGACGGAACTGTCAAGATGACCAAGAATTTGTGACACAACTTAAAATCTTGGAACACCGCTTTGCCAAACGCGGATACCCTAATAAACTGCTTTGTGATACGCGTGATCGAATCATGAAAGTTAACAGAACTACGTTACTTTCCAAAAAACCACATATACAGGATGGCACAAGAAAGCCACCATCCTTTATAACTACTTACAGCTGTGCAAGTGCTGATGTTTTCAAAATTCTAAGAAAACATTGGATGATTCTTACATCCGACTCAATATTGGAGAAGAGTCTCCGGACACAACCTGACATGACTTACCGTAGAGGTCGCACCTTGAGGGACCAACTTTGCCATAGCTTCCTGCCTACTATCACCAAAGGCAATTGGCTTCCGCCTCCACCAATGGGTTTCTACAAATGTGGACACTGTAGCATCTGTGAATATGTACAAGACAAAACCAAAAAGTTCATGCATAACACCAATGTTACACACACTATTAAACAGTTCATGAACTGTAACACTAAGTACATTGTATACTGTATTGTCTGCACTTGTAAGAAAATATACATTGGAAGTACCATTAGACCATTTAAGGAAAGATTACAGGAGCACGTCAGGGCAATCAGAAATAACAACACTGCTTACCCTCTTGCAGCTCATTTCAACAAGCAACATCCACTACAGGAGAGGCTCAATGTACATACTTTTGGAATTGCCACTCTGGGCGGCTGCCCTAGGGGTGGCAACAAAACTCTTCAGCTAAGGCAATTGGAAAGCAGGTGGATTATAAAATTACGAGCAGTGGAGATGGGTTTAAATTCAGATAAGGACTTACATGTCTTTCTATAGTATGTGTTGTACCTATGAACTTGCCTTCATATTCTGTATCACTTTTCCATGTCTAGTACACTTGATATTTTATGATATGTCATGTGCCATTATATCGGATTGTCCTACGATTCCCTCTCGATTTCTTGTAATGTGTATAAGTTTCATTGTTCTCTTGGTGTACTGTAAGTTACATAGTTGCATTTTCAAATATTCCATGTTGCTCGTAACTGTCATTATGCACCAGCGTTCTTTACTGTACAAATGGGTCTACTTACAGACTGTTTCAGTTAATATTCTTGTTGGTTATGGCCTTTGTATCCTCTATCTATTTCTGTCTTCTTTTACTTTATTTTTCTTTTTGACATTCCAATATGGCGCCCGTTTTCCATCTTAATTTATCACCGCTCTAGTGTGGTAGTCCTATTTTTATTTCTACTCCCATTTCGGCTCTAAATAGGGGGGTTTCATCTTCGGCGCGCAATTATTATTTGTAGCGCCGCCAACATGATGTAGAGGGAAACGCTTGAAGATATTCGAGGTATGGGCTTTTTAATTTCCACTCCTATTTCGGCTCTAACTAGAGGGATTTCACCCTCGGCGCGCAATTATTATTTGCAGCACCATTAACACGATGTAGAGATTAGCGCTTTAAGATACTTTAGGCATGGGCACTTTTGTGATGGTAGTGCGGCGGGATATGCCGGCACCCGATGGTAGCTCTGCGGCTGTTACACTTCGTTTGACAATCTCGTTTAGCCCATACTCGAAATATGCGAGATAGCCGGACTCTCATTTTGAGTCTTTTTGCTGATTTTATACGTTGCCTTAATTGTGTCTGCTACTCAATACAGTCTTGTAGAACGCATTTAAACGCAGCGTTTTTTATTTACGGGCTTTTTTCTTTTCTAGTTTTGCCGTAATTCGGCTTCACATCATTAACCATTGTATGAATTATATTTTCATTTCGGTGATTTGCACTTTAACCCCTCGGGCTGTGATCACCACACTAATTACATCTAAATCCATTACATTATAATCTATGATGCCCCAACTTTTATAAGTTGTATAATCACCATATGAAAGGCTCTATATGGCTGTCATAGACCGCCCTTACTAGTTTTATGCTTTTTTATTTTCCAGGCTTATCATGGTCCTCGTATTTTACCTTCTTCGACCGTTTTTTCATCTCATACGACATTAATTTGTTTCTAACAATTTGGAATTTCGAGATATTATCCTTACTATAGGTATGTCGCTCTATTATTGGATTGTTCAATCAATTATATTTTCCATTTCTTTTCCTTGTCTTCCACACTAAAGCTTCTAATGGGACACATCTACTTCCTATCACTTTTTTTCTTTCACTTCAACACTGTTTTGGGTGATTCATATCACAAATTAATACTCAGAGTCACCACGGCATCTCCAATTCTGGTTCACACATTCATGACTAATAATCGGGCTTCCTTTTTTTCTCTCACTTTTTATTTATGTCTCTTCTCTAGTAGTAAACTTCTTTTAGAAAAAATTATTTTCTAAATTTTGATATGTTATTTCTTTGCGTATATCCACAGCCTTGATAAAGTCTATCCAGACGAAACACGTGTCGGCTGTTTGTATACTATTTGGACTGCTGTCCACGGCTGTTATATATTATTTGGACTTGTACACTTGAACAAGGATTTATGTTTCCATCTTCGATTCTGGTTCCAAGATGTCAGCTTAGGCCACAGGCCATTGTTCTTATTCAAAGACAATACGAGGAATAAAACTGAACATTACAGCTTCTTGGGATGTGCCTTGGTGTTTTTTCTATGTCTAATATATAACATGACTGTTCTGCTCTGTTACCTAGTGAATAGTCTGGCTTGCTAGATGCCACGCATTAAGGCTGCACAATTCACCATGGTCCTAGTGGGAACACAGTATGTGAGCATGCAGGAGACATTGTCCTGTAACTATATGTTGTGCATGTGCATTGACTCTGCCATCTTACTTTCCAACCCAGGTCTGTCTATTTCATGTTTGTGATCTGTGGCCGTTGGCAATGGTCTGTCAGCTGTAGCTGCTTTGGTTGCTATATTGACTGTGCAATTGCATTGCTGTCATTGTCATGTACTGGTCCTCACTACAACAATCTAGATGGTGTAGCTAATTCTTTAGTTATACATACATAACGTGATGTGATATGCACAATCTAGGTTTTCAGTGCATTCTGGGAGTTGTAGTGATCTGATCAGCCTGTGGTTAACATGCCATTTCCAAGGGCTGTGTGGGCAGTTGGGCTGAGTGGAGAAGTGACATGCCAGAGGGGGGCTTTAGGTGATGACACATAGACACCTTCATTGGGCAGTTGTAGTACAACAGCTGCATAGGCCTTTTGTTTGAGAAGCTATAGTATAAACACCACAAAGATCCCTTCTTCGTGCAGTTACGCCACAACCACAAATGCCAGAGGACGGCAGCCATGGCCTTGAAAGCTAGCAAATTCCACTGTTGCCACCGAACAACACTCCTTGAAAGTTCTGCATTTTTTCTATAAATAAGTCTTTCCTTTTTACGTCTGCAACTTTACTCAAGGAACTTTACTGCATTTGTGCCGAAACAAAAATGCCACCAAGTGTCTTTAAAGCACATCAGAAAGGGGTTTAGGAGCTCACATAAATCAAAGAAAATGTACAAGACATTTTATGGCCCTGTAAAACACCACCATCAGACACCTGAGTGAAAATACCAATTTCTCCCTGACCTAATTTAGCCGTGTATAGATTGGAAGCATTTGTATTAAGGATTAATAAATTGCATGAGAAGCCTTTAAAGCTTAACTCAAAATCCCGGTCCGTTAAAATGCACACAGAACTATTGTGGTATTGAAGTCTTAGCAAGGATTTCTAATTTCAGTGACATTGATTTACTTTTAATTTATTTAATTAATGGTGGAGGGTGAGGAGATGATGTATAGAACAGATTATTTAGAAGTACTTTTTCCAGCTCGTGCACACACTCAGCAGTCTTTACTTTTCAATTTGAATTCTCATCTACTTGACCTCAAACCGTTGTACTGTGTTTTAAGTCACTCTTCTCCCTAGTATTTCCCTTGATTCTTTCCACTTGCCGCCTCTTTCTCTATTCAAGCTCTCCTCCATTGTTACTACCTTTATGTCTTCCACTTTATCCTTCTCTGGTTTTATTTATTTTGTGTCCTTTTATCTTATCCTTCTTTCTCTCCAAAGTTTTTCCTCCAATAGTCTATCTCTCTCTATTTCTCTATCTCACTTTAGGCCAGATGTATAAAAGTACTGTTTTGCATTTCGTAAATAGCAAATTTTAAGAAATCGCTGTTTAAGAAATGCAAAATGGTATGTAAGAAATTAGCGGTCCCCTAATAGCAATTCCCACAGAGTTGCAATCGCAATTAAGAAATGCAACTCCATTATTTCCTATGGCCTTAAGGTGTGAATGTTTTTGCATTTCCTAATTTGCGATTCCTTATTAGGGAACCACAAATAAGGAAATGCAAAACCAATGGCCTAAGACCACCTTTGAAGCAACCCAAAATGTAATTGTGCACATGTGAAGTGCACACTTGCCCTAGAGGCATGTGTGAGCTACATGGCACTTTTAAAAATGCATTTTTAATGCATTTTTAAAAATTGCATATGGTTACCACCAACATGAAGCTGGTGGTAATTGCATTTCCTAAATGCCCAGCTCACATTTAGGAAATGCTTGATACATGTGCATAGGGAATCGCAAATTGGAATTCCCTATTTGCGATTTCCGATTTAGGGATTCGCAAATTGAGATTCCCTAATCGGAGTAGCAATTTTAGGAAATCGCTATTTTAACAAATCCTTAAAATTGCACTGCAAATGCCTTTCAGACATTCTGTATGACTATTTTGCATTCGCAAACGGTGGAATTTTGCAATTTGCACTGTTTGTGAATGCAAAATAGTTTGATACATCTGGTCCCTTGTCTTCTATGCTTTCTTTGTCTGATATGACCGCATTTTTCAACATAATCTCTCTATTTTCTTTTCCATTCCCCTTCCTTTTCCACACTTCTCACAGTGTCTCTCACTTTTCACTCTGCTTTCACTTCCTCTTTCATGTCTCTTCTCGACTGCTTACCTCTCCTTTCACCATCCATCTCTCCTGCTCCAGCTTCCACTTGTGTCTCTCGTACATCTTTCACTCCTTTTTGACAGAGCTTCAAACACTCACCAGCTATATTTTTCCATTTCTCTCTGTCCTTCTTACTATAGTACTCTCATTAGGTTGAATAGTATCTGACAGGATGTCAATGCAACTATGTGGAAAAAAATCAAAATAGGATTGATTCGTTTTCTCAGAAAATCGATTGTCCTTTTCCCCTCTTCCCTTTCCCACACAACACGGCAACTCTAAGAAAGAAAACCTGCACCAATATTTGTATGATATGCTTTAAGTCCGATGAAAAAGGAGGAGGGCCTCTAATGGGGCCGTGGCCTAGGAGCTAAGACCGGTGTTTAAGAGGTGAGTCATGGAAGCCTAAAGTTATGACTTAGGAGGTGTTGCTGCGAATCCTATACCGCACACATTCATAAATGCAGTCTTCTTATAGAAGGATAACTGGTCCAGTAAGAACTACAATGTTTAACAGTTTATATGGCACCCGCATACAGGTCATTAGCAATAAAACATTTGACACAGTACATATAATACCTATGTAGCCCCATGTTTTTAAATTATGGACATTTACTGTTGGGTTACCATCCGAGAACTTGGGACTTAAGCACATTCTACATGAAAACATGGCATGTTCATTTCAACTCAATATGTATAGGTGCAAACATGTTGTCCTTTGAACAAGATACTTGGTACAACAGACACAATTATGGGCATTGGTATTTCCCACTTCTGGGGTATTCGTTTTATCGACCTAAAATGGATGAAAAGCTGTGTTGGCATCAACATGATTTGGCTCATTCAACTGCCTGCAGATTTCCACATCAAGCATTAATCCACTAAATGATCCTAGTGGTTATGTATGCAGACCAAGCAGCTGGTAATAGGTAATATAGCTTAGAGGGGCAAAACATCCACTAAAGAAACGCGTATACAACGTTTGAACAGTAAAATAGGTCATGTGGTTAGTGTATCTGCTGCAGTGCACGTGTAATTATTATTTTTTTTTTTAATATTATGAGGTCCTTCAGTGGATTGCTGCGGATGCAGGTCGCAAGTTCCAGTGCCTGGAAGGCAGCTTAACTAATTACATACATTATGCAAAGTCCTGCAAGGAATGGGGACAGAGCAACTTTGTTAATCTTCAGAATTAGCCCATGCTTTCAGTCTTCAAACGGTGATGCAACGAGTACTGCTGAGTTAAGTGTTAATTAGCTACTATTAAATTCCAAGAATCAATTACATTTCTGATATGGAACATGTGACTGGTCATTATTAGAATTATTCGCCTAACACTAAACTTCTTAAATAGTAAAAATACGTAAAGTTCAGCACACGGCGTGCTGCTCCACTAAGTTTAATAATAAAGATTGAGGGGCTGGTGATGCCTAATCTACATGTGTGGGTATAGGTTGATAAAACAAGTAAACAAGTAAAATCGAGTCTCTTAATCCGTGCCTACATTTCAGTAGACTAAAAGAAAAAAACAAAAAGCAACTCAAGTTAATTCATGAAACCTCAAAAGAAAAGGACAAATCAAAATAGTATTAATTTGAGGAAAAATCAAATGCATTTTACTACATAGTGTGGATAGTGAGAAGTTTGACAGCTGTATTCTAAAATAATTAAGAAATTGTTCTTAACCCCGTCGCTGCCAGGCCTTTTCCTCCTCAGAGCCCAGGCCTTTTATTGGCTATTTGGGGCAGTTCGCTCATAACGTTTTGTCCACATAAGCTACCCACACCAAATTTGTGTCCTTTTTTTCAATGTCCTATTGATTCTAGAGGTAGCCAGAGTTTGTGGGTTCTCCTGGAGGAGACCAAGAAATTAGCCAAAATACAGCAACATTTTTTTTTCTTTTTTTTTAAATGGGAAAAAAGGTTGCAGAAGAAAGCTTGTGTTTTTTCTCCCTGAAAATGGCATCAACAAGGTGTTTGTGTTGCTAAAATCACCAGCTTCCCAGCTTTTAGGAATAGGCAGACTAGAATAAGAAAACCAAATTTTTCAACCCAACTGGGACAAAAAACATTTTTACAATTTTTTGTGCTTTTAGCCTCTTTCCAGTTAGTGACGGAAATGGGGGTGAAACCAATGTTGGATCCTGGTAAGCTAAACATTTCTGAAAAGTAGACACAATTCTGAATTCACCAAGGGGTCATTTGTGTAGATATTACAAGGTTTTCCTAGAGAAAATAAAAGCTGAAATAAAACAAATGAAATTGAGGTGAAAAAATCATTTATCTCCGTGTTAACCCTGTAACTTTTTCCTGTGATGTCAGATTTTCAAAAGTAGTATACTGTTATGTCTGCTGGACTCTTCTGGTTGCAGGGATATATTGGGCTTGTAGGTTCATCAAGAACCCTAGATACCCAGAACCAATAAAGAAGTTGCACCTTGCAATGGGTTTTCATTGTATACCTTGTATACAGCAATTCATTTGGTGAAATATAAAGAGTGAAAAATAGGTATCAGGGAAGGCTTTGTATTTCCAAAATGAGCAGAAGATAAGGTGTTGAGAAGCAGTGGTTATTTGCACATCTCTGAATTTCGGGGTGCACATATTAGCATGTGAATTACAGGGCATTTCTCAAATAGATTTATTTTTTTACACACTGTCTTACATTTGGAAGGACAAAATGTAGAGAAACACAAGGGGCAATAACACTTGTTCTGCTATTTTGTGTTCCCCCAAGTCTCCCACTACAATTAATACCTCACTTGCGTGGGTAGGCCTAAGCCCCATGAAAGGAAACGCAAAATGGACACATCACATTTTTACATTGAAAACAGAAGTGTTTTTTGGAGAGTACCTAGCTGTGGATTTTGATCTCAACCTCAGCCGACACCTAGGAAAACCTACCAAACTTATGCATTTTCGAAAACTAGACACCTAGGGGAATCCAATATGGGGTAACTTGTGGGGCTCTCACCAGGTTCTCTTACCCAGAATTCTGTGCAAACCTCAAAATTTGGCAAAATAACACTTTTTCCTCATATTTCGGTGATGGAAAGTTCTGGAATCTAGGAGGAGCCACAAATTTCCTCCCACCCAGAGTTCCCACAAGTCTCCCGATAAAAATGGTACATCACTTGTGTGGGTAGGCCTAGTGCCCGCGACAGAAAATACCCCAAAACACAACATGGACACATCACATTTTCCTAAAGAAAAGTAACCTATTTTTTGCAAAGTGCCAAGCTGTGGATTTTGGCCTCTAGCTCAGCCGGCACCTAGGAAAACCTACCAAACTTGTGCATTTGTGATAACTGGACACCTAGGGGAATCCGATATGGGCTAACTTGTGGGGCTCTCACCAGGTTCTCTTACCCAGAATTCTGTGCAAACCTCAAAATTTGGCAAAATAACACTTTTTCCTCACATTTCGGTGATGGAAAGTTCTGGAATCTAGGAGGAGCCACAAATTTCCTCCCTCCCAGCGTTCCCACAAGTCTCCCGATAGAAATGGTACCTCACTTGTGTGGGTAGGCCTAGTGCCCGTGACAGAAAATACCCCAAAACACAACATGGACACATCACATTTTCCTAAAGAAAAGTAACCTATTTTTTGCAAAGTACCAAGCTGTGGATTTTGGCCTCTAGCTCAGCCGGCACCTAGGAAAATCTACCAAACCTGTGCATTTTTGAAAATTAGACAACTAGGGGAATCTAAGATGGGGGTGACATGTGGGGCTATCACCAGGTTCTGTTACCCAGAATTCTTTGCAAACCTCAAAATTTGGCACAAAAAACACTTTTTCATCACATTTCGGTGATATAAAGTTTTGGAATCTGAGAGGAGCCACAAATTTCCTACCACCCTGCGTTCCGCCAAGTCTCCCGATAAAAATGGGTACGCCTAGTGCCTGTGAAAGGAAATGCCCCAAAACACAACATGGACACATCACATTTTCCGAAAGAAAACTAACCTATTTATTGCAAAGTGCCAAGCTGTGGGTTTTGGCCTCTAGCTCAGCCAGCACAGAGGAAAACCTACCAAACCTGTGCATCTTTTAAAACTAGACATCTAGGGAAATTCAGAATGGCATGACTTGTGGGGCTCTCACCAGGTTCTGTTACCCAGAATCCTTTGCAAAACCTCAAAATGCCGCAAAAAAACACCTTTTCCTCTCATTTTGGTGACAGAAAGATCTGTAATCTAAGAGGAGCCACAAATGTCCTCCTACTAGCATTTCCCAAAGTCCCCTAACAAAAATGGTACTTCACTTGTGTGGGCAGGCCTAGTGCCCGCTAAAGGAAATGCCCCAAAACACTACATGGACACATCAAAATTATCAAATACAAAACTACCTGTTTTTGGGTGGGCGGGCACCTGCGGTTTTGGTTCTGAGTGCAGCAGCCATATAGGGAAACCTGCCAAGCCCAAACATTTCTGAAAACTAGACACCTGAGTGAGTCAAGGGAGGTGTGACTTGCGGGCATCCCCCCGTGTTTTCTTACCCAGAATCCTCAGCAAACCTCAAATGTAGCTAAAAAATAACATTTCTCCAACATTTCTGTGTGTGATCACCACCCACACCGGCGCAAATTTCCTACCACCCAATGTTCCCTCAGTCTCCTGGTAAAAATGATACCTCACTTGTGTAAGTGGGCCAAGTGCCTGTGGCAGATAAGAGCCAAAAACCTGTCAAAAATGTGGGGGAACCAAAGTGGGTCCAAAAGGGCAGTTTGAAAAAATAAGTTTTTAGGCTGACAAGTGGGGAAGAATTGTTTTCGGTATAGATGCCACAATGCTGGGTGGTAGGAATTTTGTGGATTCCTGCAGATTCCGGAAGGTTCCATCACAAAAATGTGGGAAAAATGTGTGATTTCTAGCAAAGTTGGAGGTTTGCAGGGCATTTTGTGTAAGAAAATGGTGAGGGGTGCATGTGAAGCACACCACCCTGGACTCACCCAGATGCTTAGTTTTCAGATGTGTCTAGGTCTTATAGATTTTTATACATGGCAACGTCCTAAAGTCCAAAAAGTGCAGCCCTCACCATTCCAAGTGGGACAATTTTGAGAGTTAAACAAACTCTCATTGCCCAAATGTGAAACCAAAACCCCAAAAAATGAAATGTCATCCTGCTTGCCGTGGGATAAGATGTTTTAGTGTGCGGGGTGGGTTGAAAGACTGTTACCCCCTTCAGTTGGGGGTGGGGGCATAACCATGACCATACTGGTAGCCACCAACCCACTATTTAAAAAAAATCATTTTTATTCCCTGGCATCTAGTAGGTGTACTGTCCCCAGGGAAGTGAATTGGGAGTAATTGCCCCATCTGCCCACCTTTGGGCAGAAAAACTTTGTCCCCATTATTTGGGGTGGGGGTATGACCATACACCCACCCACCCTCTTTTAAAAAATAATAATTCTTCTCTGGTCTCTGCTGGGCTTTTTGCCCTCTTTGGGGGCAGATGGGCCTTCCAAAAATAGGCGACCTGCCCCCAGGGGCCAACAGTAATGTGCCCTTTGCCCAAGGGGTGGCCCCCCAAAACAACACACACACCAATTCCTGGTGCCTATGTGGTTTCTGCCCCACCAGGGGGCAGATCGCCCTAATAGAAGTGGGCCGATCTGTCCCCAAGGGGGGCAGAAATGACCTAAAATAAATGCGCCCCCCCCAAGGGAGCGACCATCACCTTAGGGGACGCACCCCATCTGTAAAAATAAAATAAAAATTGTAAAACAAAAAAAAATCTCTGGTGCCTAGTGGTTTCTGCCCCCGGGGGTGGGAGGGCGACCTTTGCCCCAGGGGCTTCCCCCCAAAACAACACACACGCAAACACACCATTTCCTGGTGCCTAAGTGATTTCTGCCCCGCAAATAAAAATAAGCCGATCTGCTCCCAAGGGGGGCACAAATTGCCTAAAATAAAATTGCCACTCAGGGGAGTGACCCTTGCCTAAGGGGTCACTCCCCATCGGTAAACAAATAGAAAAATAAAAAAAACCCTGGTGCCCAGTGGTTTCTGCCCCCCCCCCCAGGGGCAGATTGGCCTAATTAAAATAGACCGATCTGCCCCACAAGGGGGCAGAAATGGCCTAAAATAAATTCCCCCCCCAGGAAGCTACCCTTGCCTAAGGGGTCGCTCCCCTTGCATGAAATTGACGTACAAATAAGAAATCCCTGGTGTCTAGTGGTTTCTGACCCCCTGGGGGCAGATTTGCTTAAGAAAAATAGGCATATCTGCCCCCAAGTTGGGCAGAAATGGCCTAAATACAATTTGCCCCCAGGGGAGCGACCCTTCCCTAAGGGGTCGCTCCCTACCTTTAAAAAATTTTTTTTTAAAAAATCTCTGGTGCCTAGTGGTTTCTGCCCCCGGGGGGGGGGCCTTTGCCCAAGGGGCTGCCTGCGAAAACAACACACACGCACATACACACCATTTCCTGGTGCCTAAGTGGTTTCTGCCCCGTCTGGGGGCAGATAGGCCAAATAAAAATAGGCCGATCTGCTCCCAAGGGGGGCACAAATGGCCTAAAATAAAATTGCCACCCCGGGGAGCGACCCTTGCCTAAGGGGGTCACTCCCCATTAGTAAAAAAATATAAAAATAAAAAATCCCTGGTGCCTAGTGGTTTCTCCCCCCCCCCCGGGGGCAGATTGGCCTAATTAAAATAGGCAGATCTGCCCCACAAGGGGGCAGAAATGGCCTAAAATAAATTTGCCCCCCACTGGAGCTACCCTTGCCTAAGGGGTCGCTCCCCTTGCATGAAATTGACGTCCAAATAAGAAATCCCTGGTGTCTAGTGGTTTCTGCCCCCCCTGGGGCAGATTTGCTTAAGAAAAATAGGCAGATCTGCCCCCAAGTTGGGCAGAAATGGCCTATATACAATTTGCCCCCAGGGGAGCGATCCTTGCCTAAGGGGTCGCTCCCCACCTCTAAAATTAAAAATTAAAAAAAAAAGATCCCTGGTGTCAAGTGGCTTCTGACCCCCCCCCCCCCCCTTTGGCAGATCTAATTTAAATAGGCCGATCTGCCCCCAGGGGGCATAAAAGGCCTAATATTTAAATGTCGCCCAGGGGAGTGAACCTTGCCCAATGGGTCATTCCCCTTCATTATAAATATAAAAACAAATCCCTGGTGTCTAGTGGTTTCTGCCCCCCTTGGGGCAGATTGGCCTAAGAAAAATAGGCCGATCTGCCCCTAGGGTGGCAGAAAAGGCCTAATAATGAATTTCCCCCCTGGGGAGCATCCCTTGCCCAAGTAGCCGCTCCCCTTATGTAGAAACACACACACACAAAAAAAACCTCCTTGGTGTCTAGTGGGCATTTCTGCAGCCCGATTGCATTGCGATCGAGCTGCAGAAAAGCTTGCAGAGACATGAAACGAAAGGCCTTTCCTTTCCATTCCTGCCCCCACCTCCCGGTCAGAAGAGAAATGCTTAGCATTTTTCTTCCACATTGCGCTGGAAGCATGCTTCCAGCGCAATGGGAGGTGACCTCTCAAGAAGACAGTGCGTGATTTTCATGCAGACATCATCAGACATCACTGGGTGGGTGGAGGGCCGGGGTGGAGGGGGAAGTGATTCCCCTTCAATCCCTGCCCTGGGGGGGTGGGTGGAAGGCTCATGGGGGGAGCGCTAGCGTTCAATCCATGAGCCAGGTGCAGGACGAGCTGGTCTTTTCCTCGGCACACTGCGACCGTGGCCGAGGGCGAGACCAGCTCGTCCAAGGCACTCAGGGGGTTAAAGATGCAACGTTCACCGTGTGTGATGGGACACTCCAAGTCCCTTCTGCATCCAGTCAACTGAACTACATGTAGCCCCCTCCTTCCGCTTCCCCTTTACACCCGCTTGGTACTTGTTGCCAAATGAGACAGCTGGAGACCCAACTTTAGTATTTTTGGTTAGAGATTGCAACAATCTCGGGCTGTATTTTATTTACAGTTAGCACATCCATAATTAAACTTTTTCAATCACAACACAATTAGTATTTTTACATGATTTAAAAGTGTTCCCAGTGTTTTAGAGTCAGATAGACATCGAGACACCTAAACCCTTTACCACCTCCGCAAATACCTTCTGTGGGCACATGATCGGCCTGTACCTGGATCACCCATGCCCATCTCTAGGTTATCACTTTTTCGTAAAAAACTCCCTGCCCTTCCCTTACAGACACTGTCTACATGAAATCTTATCTCAATGTGGAAGGACTGGTCGCCCCAGAGCATTCGTGCCTCGGGCACTCGCCACACCCATCGGAGAACCAGCCTGTGCAGCTGGGACATGCCTTGGTCCACAGGCACAGGTTGCTTCCTCCAACCCACAAAGGGCTAGTATCCCAAAATGCCAATGTGTGCATGTGTTAAGCTAGACTAGGTGGCACAGAAGTGGCCATCCCAACTCCTTTAATTGCAGCTTCTTTAATGAATTTTGCAAGCACACCCCTCTGTAGTCAACCAACACTGATCTCATGAATGTATTACTTGAAAGGTCTCCCACAGCCATGAACGCACCCTAACTGAATATGACAAAATATATTTGGAATACTTGACAAATCGTGAAAGGCAAAGGAAAGTTAGGAAAATAACACAAGCAAAACATGAAAACGATTTTAGCACAAAAAGAGACTCCTCCTAAGTCTGAAAAACAAGTCCCAACCTAGCAAGACAAAGAAGACAGCAGGGTGGGTGGGTAGGAAATCAAACTGCAGTATGATGATGGGTGGCCCTATCGGTGAAAAGTGGTGGCAAAGGAAAAGGCCGAGCCCCGATCTCAACTCTTTTTAAAGATATACCCTACCCATCACGGCACTGCAATTGTGAGACCTACAATATCCCAAGGACCTGGATATTTGGTGGGATGCACATCCCTGACGGAGGTGAGGTCTCCACATGACCTGCCTTATTGGATGCCTGGTCCCGCCATGGCTCCACATATCTATTGGCCCTTCTCATTCGTGTCGTGCTTTGTATCATATGTGATGGGACACTCCGAGTCACTTCCGCACTCATTCAACCAAACTAGATGTACCCCTTCACCTCCACCCACTGATTGGTACTTGTTGGCCAATGAGACATATATTAGGCTGGGATAGGGGTCGCAGA
This sequence comes from Pleurodeles waltl, assembly GCF_031143425.1. Lineage (NCBI taxonomy): Eukaryota > Metazoa > Chordata > Amphibia > Caudata > Salamandridae > Pleurodeles > Pleurodeles waltl. The sequence continues at coordinate 696,126,563 of NC_090442.1, read as the reverse complement.
AGCTACCATCCCAGTTCCTCCAATCGCATCTTCTCTACCAAATGCTGCAAGCACATGCTGTTAAGCTCCCACTGACACTGATCTCTTGAGTGTATTATTTAGTGACTGTGCAAGGATGACCTGAGAAGTCCCCACCAACCATTAACTCACCCCACAACAGACCAGCATGGTTCACCCAACATCTAGACCCGCCACCACCCGTAAAAAAAGTAAGGAGGTGAAAGCAAAAAGATTGTTCACAAACATGTTCTTACCTTCCGGAGACAACACACCCATTCACAGAGAAAAATCTCCACCTTTATACAGATGTAGGGAATGCAATTCAACCAAGAGAATCTCTTCAACCTCAAGAGACATCTGTTCAGGTGCTTGGCGATTTCGTTCAGCAAATACCCCCTGCGCCAGCACTACCTAGGCACAATATGTGACCAAGCTATGCGGGCTTCAGGGAAATTCTTTGCTAGCCTCAAGACCTCAAACATAATGGCCTCAAATAGGCCAATATAAGCTAATATGTTACCCCCAAGGTGCAAGATGACCGGAACCAGAACCAGAGGCAGAAGCCCCCTTGGAGTAAGCTTGTCAACTGTCAGCCTGAGGTCACCCACTCTTTCCTTGCTGTACCACGTTATGTCAAAACAGTAAGCCTTTGCACACATTGCCAAATCACCAGGACCCAGATTTATCATACTTTCCTGCAGCACAATGCAGCAAGCCACCCTGCTGTACTGTGCTGCATGAAAGGGCAGAAATGCTCTGCATTTAACATTATGTGGTACATTACTGTCCTTTCCTTGCACTGGCACACTTTTGGCTGCCTAGCGCCAATGCAGACACCAACACCATTGCATCATGGTGCAAGGGTGCCTGCGTTGCAGGCAGGATTGTTTTCATGCAGAAAGGGGCAACTTTTTAAATGTATTAAATGGAGAAAGAGGAAATAAACTAGGAGAAATAAAAATATTTCTCCTCATTACGCTTCCCACGGGGATGTGTAGATTTTTGACAAATTCTCAAGTTTACCACTAATGGTATTTCTGGGAATGAGGCAAATTCCTTATGGATGTGTGGGAACAACCACACTCAACCCATGGAACACCTCCCAGCTGCCTTGAATTACTCCAGATTTATCAAGCCATGCTGGACGAAGCAAGGTGGCCTTTCAAGGCATGATAAAAACAATTGTTTCAGGGTTGTGTCTCCCTTGCACCCTTCTTGCATAGACGAGGGGCTTAACACCCACATCTTCTGAGCGGCAATAGCACCTGTATGCACAGAGGACAGGAAGGGAGAGAAACAACATTAGATTTTAGATCATATGTATATGGAAATAACTCCTGTAGCAAACAGACCCCTATCTCCCAGTCCTTTGCATCTCCTGTCAGGCCAAAACCACCCGAATCGGCTATGTCGTAGCACCTATGTGGAACGAGTGGGAGCCAAAAACAAATGGGTCGATCCCAGTCACTGATAGTGTGATCCTCAGGACCCTAGAGAACTGGTGTATGTAGAGAAATGGGAGCCATGAGCATGCAGGGAGAGTGCAGTCACTGGATTCTGTGGCCACAACACAAGATAATTTATGAGAGTCTGAAGCAGGAAGCAGCAGGAGCCACAAGACAATGGCCCTCATTACGAGTCTGGCGGTCTTCTGACCACCAGAATTGCGGTGGCGGTCCCACAGCTGACGGCCATATTACGAGTGTGGCAGTTTGGCCTGTGCCAAACAGCCAACTTCCCATTCCTACCATCAGGGTGGTCCACCAAAGACCGCTGGCGTTATTATGAGTCCCCTTTCTGTCAGGGATTTCGTGGCAAAAAGGCTACCGGCGACAGGAATTTGCATTCCTGTCACCGGTAGATGACTGCCCTTGCACCGCCGCCAGCGCCCCACCAACAAAATACGGCCACGCCGTTTTTCAAATTGAAATACGACAGGTGGTGTTTAGTTGGTGTGGTGGCAGTGCAACCGTCACTAGACCACCGACAGCCAGTACAACTGTTGGCAGTTTTCTGCCTGGAAATTGGCGGAAAGCAACCAGCAGTCTGAGGACCACCCTGCTGGAGGTCTTTTGGCGGCCGCCAGCATGGCGGTCGGCGGTCTTATGCCCCTGTCTAGCAGGTCTGTCTTTGGGGAGAGCAAGGTAACAGTTAACAACTCTATGGGCCAGCTTATCTGCTCAAACTGTATGCCAGCATGGATGTCTTTCTTAGACTGTGAGACTAATTCCCCCACCTGGAATGCCCAATAAAAGGCTATGCAAAAAGCTCATTTAAACAGCTGGGCTTTAAAATGTGAATGACAGCCATCAGACAGCTTGGAAACCACGGTAGAACACCCTCCACTCATCAATTTGCCTTCTTACGTCCCTGCACCTCCCCTCTAGCCTCTGCCAACCCCTTAGGGCTTTCTTGATAAGAAATGGCAAGGCACAGTTTTACAAAGAAAAGGAGGGCAGAGAAATGTTTCCTCACGTAAGCCGCTGACTGGCCTTCCTCCTAAGCTTAATTAAGAACACCACCCAGGAAGACTGTGAGAAGACCTCTGGAAAAAAAGACAGATATTGTTGCTATGTCCCCTCATAGGCTGTCCTTGACTTAGGTGCTAACCTGGCAGGCACAAGGTCTGGTAGGATGGGGCATTAAGCCTCCAGAGATGGTCTGTGAGCGGTGTAGTGCGCACTGGTTCTAGAGGCAGTAGTCGAGGGGAAAGACAGGCCACAGAGCATAATTAAAGGTAGAGTTTGTAAACCTACAAAATCCAGCCGAAACTCCCACACCCCCAGGACTCTGAAGGGTGAGAAAGAGGCGGTTCCACCACCAGCACCGCCAGCCCATCAGAAATCCATAAAACCTATTACGACCCATAAATCAAAATAGCGCTTCTTCCATGGCAGAAAACCAATGGCGGTGAGGAACACGGTGGTCGGTGGTCACCACAGTAATACACAACACCACATTGGATAGTTTGAATTCCACACAGCTTACACACATCGATACACCTGACACACCTATTAACTGCAGTATAAAACACACACCTTAACACACCACAATCCTTTGCAACCAGAACGCCACACACAGCAGCAGCAGGATAGATGTCCCAAATATAAATAAAGAACCATAGATTAGGCACCCCTCCACACTTCAATTACCACTCAACCAACACCTGCACAACATACACAACATATAAATTAGTACCCTACACATCAGACACCAACTGTCACCCACTCACAACACAGCCACTGCCTCATCACCCATTTTCTTTACTTTAACATCCACCATGTCTCCACAAAAACATCCCTTTTTCACTGACGAGCTGAGGGTCATGGTGGATGAAATCATCAGACTAGAGTCTCAACTATTTAGAGCCCGAGTCCAGCAAACGTCTATCACAAGGAAAATGGAGATGTAGCAAAGAATAGTTGACAGGGTGAATTCTGTAGGCAGCCATCCAGGCACAAAGGGGAAGGTCTATTCCATGGTCACCAGACACCAGCTGAAGGTAGTCCAGACTGGTGGTGGGCTCCCACCTCCACCCCCAACATACTCATCATGAGAGGAAAAGGTCTTGGCCATACTGTATCCTGAGGGCATGACAGGAATGCCTGGGGGAGTGGAGTCGGGTAAGTCACAACTACAAAAATGGCACACAAAACGTTTGTCTTGCATGCTCACTGATCACCTTTTGACATCTTAACAGCCAACCCACTCACCAACCCTCTGTCCAACTGTCCAAATACTCCTGTCTGTCATCCCACATATCAACTCAACTCACCTGGGGCCACAGTGTCTGTGTATGGCATGGGTAGTACAGGGACTGACAGCACTACAACTCAAAGCAGGCACTGTACAACAATCATGAAAACCAGAACGGTGTACCACAATGACAATTGCCTTCCATGTCGACTAAACAATTGACTAAACCCACTTGAATGTTCCACAACTGTACAGTCTATGGCAGTGACTACAATGCTATGGCCATCTGGCAGTACAATACCAACAACACACAGCTCACAGCTACAGTTGTGCCCTCAGCTAAACTGGCCCTACTATCTCCCATCACCTATTGAAATATACTTACCTGGGGGCAACACACATATATTGAGTGTGCTGTACTTGGTGTAACCTCACACATATGGGCATATGGAATGGATACATCCTAAATTGATGGATAGGGCAGTAACCACCTTAAAATGTGCAGCTGTCTGGTGACTGAATACTAAGCTACTGCTAACTGGGAGGTTAAATGAAAAATAGACATCAACACTGCCGACAAGATAGGAGTCTATGAAAGAAAACATCCAACAGCCAAGATACTCTAACATCCTGTAGCAAGGTGTATGAGATAGGAATTCCCTGTATCCCATGTAGCTGTTCCCTAAAGTTAAAAGCGTGTTGCTGTCATATCAGGGGATCAGACTAAGCCTTTCTGTACATGGCTCAATGCATATCTATCTGTCAAATTTAGTAAGCACATGTTGCATTAGAATCTGTAACTGTGTGTTCCACTTCTTCAACAGTTCTACATGCCATTGGAACCATGGAGTGGACCCCTTGGACAGACAATTTCCCACTGGAAGAATCCCTTAGTGAGGCGAGTACTCCTGGATGTGTAGATGATGAGGATGACTCTGGCCCATCTGGGATACCTGGTCAGTCTACAAGTGTCAGCCACACCCTGCCTAAATCGACTTCACATAGCCCTGATGCACCTACTTCCCATTCAACCATTTGCCCCCAAACCTGTGTCCCAAGGACAGTTACAACCATCATGTGCCTCCCAGTACAGGTACCAGAGTCACAATTAGAAAACACTGACAATGAAGGACCTAGCACCAGTGGCAGTGGGCAAACTGTGCCAAGGGTGCAGGCACGTGGGGGTAAGGTGCGTGGGAGGGATGCTGTGGGCCAGCGGCTTGAGGCTGCTAAGGATACAACTGGCCAGGCCACCATCTCCAAAGTCTTGGGAGCTTACCAACAGTCCCAAGGCATGGTGGGCCAGGTACTTGCCATGATGGGGACATCAAGCAGCTGCAGAGAGACAACCACCAGAAGGTCATGCAACAGTGGGAGCTCCTCAATGCCAACATGGCCTCCCTAACAGGGGTGCCGAGAGACATTAACACCACCCTTCTACAACTGTGGCAGCCAGTGGAATGGAGGCTCTGCCAGGGGAAGGACATGCCTCAGACACCCCTTCCTCAGTAGCTCAAGAACTACCCTGCAAACGTGAACGTCGACCCAAACAACCAGGAGGAGCAGATGCCAAGACCACAATCACTGCCAGAAAGTGATCCCCTACTGATTGGTTTCTCTTGTGTGCCACTGATATACCCTGTTCACTCTTTTAAGACCACTGTCCATTTTTCAAGGATAGTAGGACACTGGACTTGAAACTCCATATTTAAGAACCTCTAGCGCCATCAGAGCATAATGTTTTGTGACGCTCCAGTGGTGCTAAGCACTGCTCTATATTTACAAGGAGCTTAACACCAGTTTTTTATGGCTTTTTTCTGTGTCAGAGGGTCGTGCAATGGGTGTTGTGGTAGGGGTTCCACCACAACACCCTTTGCTTTTGACACTGCCTCAGATTTACGAGTTGTTGTAAACCTGAGGCAGCACCAAAAACTAACACCACCCCAGGGGTGGTGTTAGCATGGCAAAACAATTGCTTTTATTGCACTACAAGTCCCAGTCTGCCCTTGGCCCCAGGAGGCAGCCATTACCTGGCACAGCTGACTCTACTCCAGCAGTGCTATAAACCCTTCCTGTACGTAAACAATCTAGCTCCTCAACGCAGGCACCCTTGCACTATAGTGCAAGGATGCCAGTGTTGGTGCTAGGCAGCTTAATTCAGCACCAGCGCAGGGGGAAACACAGGGGTGCACCGTATTGCTCTCAATACGGCACACCTCTGTATTTCTAAAGTGGTGCATTATGACGCTGCTGCTTTTGGCTAAATCTGGGCCAAATGTTGTAGCAGCACCCTGATGGTTACATCCACCATGACTGAACCCTTCACTGTTTGCATTTTATTGCTTTGATCCAATGCACTTGTAAATAAACACAAATAAACCACAACATGTGTGTGAGTCATTTTTCATCTATTTTGATAAGTTAAACTGTGAAAATTCTCGCTTACACATGATATTCACAAATGAAGCAAATGTGGGAAGAGACAGGTCACATGTACTGTTGATTCTGGGTTCAATGCATATACAATGGTACAAGTGGACAATCATCAATCTCCATTTATACCACAGTGCTACACATAGGCTGACCACATGCCAATGATCACACAGTGAAGTACATCTCCACAATTTTGTGCTTCAGCATAGGTGTTGTTAACTAACATCCCACAGACCACTGAAGTAAGGGACATGTCAAACATTGTCTATCCGAACAGGCAAACAGATTGATGCAATGTGTCATCAGCTAAACACTTTTCACATACCCATACCATATCTATCAAATGAACATAGCCCATAATCCAGACAGAGGTCAGTACAACTGGCCCCAGTCCGGGAGCATTCAACTGACCATGGTCAGTGTTAGACCTGACAGCCTTAGGGTGGTCATCCCCCAACTTTTTGCCTGCCTCCCTCCACTTTTCTGACACTGCATTTGCTGGTTTTAGGATTCTGCACACTTTACCACTGCTAACCAGTGCTAGAGTGCATATGCTCTCTCCCTTAAACATGGTAACATTCTTTCACTCCCAATTGGCATATTTGATGTACTTATAAGTCCCTAGTAAAGTGCACTACATGTGCCCAGGGCCTGTAAATTAAAATCTACTAGTGGGTCTGCAGCACTGATTGTGCCACCCATATAAGTAGCCCCTTAAACATGTCTCAGGCTTGCCACTGCAAGGCCTGTTTGTGCAGTGTCACTGCCACTTCGTCTTGGCATTTAAAAGTACTGCCAACCCTTAAACTCTTCTTTTTCTACATATAATTCACCCCTAAGGTAGGCCCTAGGTAACCCACTAGGGTAGGGCGCTATGTAGGTAAAAGGCAGGATATGTGATTATGGGGGTGATTCTCACCCTGGCGGGCGGCGGAGGCCACCCGCCAGAGTTCCCCCCTCCAAAATACCGCTCCGCGGTCTAAAGACCGCTGAGGGTATTTTGGCTTTTGCACTGGGCTGGCGGGCGACCGCCAAAAGGCCGCCCGCCAGCCCAGTGCAAAAGACCCTTCCCACGAGGACGCCGGCTCAGAATTGAGCCGGCGGAGTGGGAAGGTGTGACGGGTGCAGTGGCACCCGTCGCGTATTTCAGTGTCTGCAAAGCAGACACTGAAATACAAAGTGGGGCCCTCTTACGGGGGCCCCAGCAGTGCCCATGCCATTGGCATGGGCACTGCAGGGGCCCCCAGGGGCCCCACGACAACCCATAACGCCATCCTGTTCCTGGCGGGAGAACCGCCAGGAACAGGATGGCGGTATGGGCTGTCAGAATCCCCATGGCGGCGCAGCGAGCTGCGCCGCCATGGAGGATTCTAATGGGCAGCAGAAAACCGGCGGGAGACCGCCGGTTTTCCGCATCTGACCGCGGCCAAACCGCCGCGGTCAGAATGCCCTGCAGGGCACCGCCAGCCTGTTGGCGGTGCTCCCGCCAACCCTGGCCCCGGCGGTCCATGACCGCCGGGGTCAGAATGACCCCCTATGTGTTTTATATGTCCTGGTAGTGAAAAACTCCTAAATTCATTTTTCACTACTGTGAGGGCTGCTCCTTTCATAGGCTAGCATTAGGACTGCCCTAATATAATTTTTGAGTGGTAGAGTTTGATCTGAAAGGGGTAACCAGGTCATATTTAGTATGGACAGAATGGTAATAGAAAATCCTGCTTATCGGTGAGGTTGGATTTTATATTACTATTTTAGAAATGCCACTTTTAGAAAGTGAGCATTTCTGTGCACTTAAAAGCCATCTGTGCCTTACAGCCTGCCTCCAATCAACATCTGGGCCAGGCTGGTTTACAGCTCCCTTGTGCATTTCACCCAGACAACCAAAAAACAGAGGACACTCAGTCACACCTCCACTCATCTGCATATTTAACGGATATTCCTGGGCTGGAAGGGTGGAGGGCCTGACACTTACATTTCAAAGGCTAGTGGCCTGCCCTCACACAAGGGACTACCAAACCCCCTACTGGGACCCTGGCAGACAGGACTGCACTGAAAGGGGAATTTGTGCACTTCTAAACCACTCTTTGAAATGTTACCCTTCAAAAGGCATTTTTGGGTCTAAAAACTGGGCCTCTGACCCCACCAACTTAGACACTTCTGGACCTATACCTGCATCCTGTCAAGAGGAACTACCTGGCTGCCCAAAAGACTCATCTAGACTGCTTTTCTGAGAAGGACTGCTGCCCTTCTGTTGTCCTGCTGACTTTGCTAGAAGGACTCTGCCTTCCCCCAAAAATGGTCTCTAAGGGCTTGGATTGAGCTTGCTTCCTGTTTTCTGAAGTCTAAGGGCCAAAAAGACTTCATCTCTTCATGAATCTCCTTGTGCATCTAAAAACGGTGCACCGCTTGCCAAAATCGATGCAAAGTCTGTATTGTGATCGAGAAATCGCACACAGAAGACCGGAACAATGCAAGCCGACATCCTGAGTGGAAATTTGATGCAGCGTCTGCCTTGCAACAGAAAATTTGATGCATCGCCTACCGGATTGACACAGTGCCTGTTTCTTCTTCCATTGCATCAAGGATTTTCCACGAATCATCCCTGGGCATCAAAATATCCCTGCGTCGTAGTGAGGAACCAAGACTGTGTACTGAAAAATGACGCAAGACCCTTGCAGCTTGGAAAGAAACGACGCATCGTCTGTGCCGCTCCTGAAAATCTGACACACACCTTATTTTTCCATGCGTCTCCTCCTCTGTGGTCTCCGTGCATCCTTATTTTTGACACATACCAGGTACTGTGTGCAACAAAGAGATAACTTGTTATTTTTAAGGATTAAGACTTTTTTTAACCTCTCAAATGTGATATTTCAACTTGTGCTTATGGGATTTTTGCAATTTTTACCTTATTTTGTTCAGACACATTTGATCAATTCTGTAAACTTATGTGGTGCATTTTTATTGGGTTTTCACAGTGTTACAGTATAATTTATTACACAAATACTTTACACATTGCCTTCTAAGTTAAGCCTGACTCCTCAATTCCAAGCTACCAGAGGGTGGGCACAGGATATTTTGGTTTGTGTGTGAGTTAATCTGACTACGATTGTGGTCCCTACTTGGACAAAGGTATATGCCTCTGCCAACTAGAGACCTCATTTCTAATAGTCAGGTATCTGTAGGCATGCTGCTACCTCGTCAGTCTTGACACACATGCACAGTGTGCTGAAATGCAGAAACACAGTGACTGCTACATGCAAGTAATTTCTTCATAATCAAACCAATGAGAAGGTTGAGGGAATGGATTGCACAGGAAGACATCTGTCATAGACACAAGACCACATACATCACACCATTGGAACCACATACCTTGGCAAACAGGTCTATTGTGTGGGACGGAACACTGCCATCCCACTGTCCTGACAGCCTGGGCATGGCTATCAGACACCAACAATATAGTGTCATATAGTGCCTTGATCAATCCATGTCCACTTCACATGTCAGATCTGCTAAACCTATCTGACAGTGACACAATTTAGAAATGTCCACGTGAGGATGACATTGTAAAGAAATCTGGAAATTAAAAATGTAGGACAATAAGTTTAGGCAAGTAATGGTAAACATGACCGGGAAATACATATCCTAAATACAATGGTAACTGTGATTATACATTGTGACAAACATTAACAAAGGAGATCACCACGTGTCACAACTCCATGTACTAGTTAACATGAAAGCCTGAGCTATGTAATGCAACTAATGACCTGTCTGATGGTCGTACAAAGACACTTCTCAAACATCCTTAACCCCCTCAATACCTGCATCAGATCTGCTCCAACTGACTACAGAGATCCATGATTGTCTGCCTATCCAGGCGGTAGATCTGAATGACATGTCAATCCTCCATGGTCTGCAGGTCTGCTAGTGGACAGTACACTGGAGGTTGCCTGCCCATTTTCATTCCAGGGTAACTATGTGAGTGGAAATAAGAAGGTATGTCTCTCAGGCATTGTGTCCCTTGTAAGTGTCAAAATACATATGGGTCAAATAATGATCAGACATGCCATATGATACAGTAGGAACATGGTACACAACACATAGCTATGGAAATAATGGCATATTAGTGAAATCTCAACCCCTTCCATCAATTTGAATATGGAAGTGTAAACGCATACCTCAGTTTCTGTGATATTGATATCTTACTGTGCTTGACATTTAAAAGCCACAAAAAGTATCTAACCAATTGCCAATAGGGTGCTGACTGTGCCACTAAAGATACCTTACATTTATTTTATCAACATGAGAACATGTCACTTCATTCTGACAATTTGTACATCATTCATCAATGCCAGCACTAAACTAGATGTGTTTTCCACCTTGTGACATATCATTAAATTAACTTTTCAGTTAGTCTATGAGCTTTAAAATGGCAAATGCCTGACCTGCAGTACTGGACAATAGGAAATGACCTGCAACCACCAGCAGAAGTCATGACGGAGGTAGGCATTGCCGGTCTAGGGCCAATGGGATGTCTGCCAGCGGTGACGGTCTCTTATGTTGTGGACGTGAAAGCCATCTCATATTTCATCTCTCACTTGACTTCTGATGTTGCTGCCAGCAAGACCACCATGACCTGAGCCGCTGTGTACTGCCTCTGGGAGCAATCATGCCACATCCTACAGGTGATAGGGCCCCTGCCTTCTCACCAGGGAAGCTGGAGAAGCTGGTGGAGGAGGTCCTACTACTGTATGGACAGCTCTATGGAGCACCACAGGCAGGCCATGTGCACATGTTACATTACCTCAACTATTCTTTGATGTGTTAAGCAAAGGCAGATGGGCAATGCTCCTGATTGTGTCCTTAAAGTCTTTGGATGCAATAGTTGTGCTAGAATGGGTGACTTCCTGGACATGTAGTTGTGTTTGGTGAGAGAGTTAGAGTCATGAGCCATTGTGGATAGTGTGTCATGTATGTTCCCTGACCCACCTTATGACTGTTGCACATGGTTACTGGATGTTTTATGCCATACTCTGCCTGAAAAATGCCATCTTCATGTGTGATTGGTGTCTGGTCATATGTGATAACATGACTGTTGGTGTTGTAGAAGCATGCTGTCTGCCTGTTTCTAGCTCACATATGTCCTCACTGTGTATGCTCTTCTACCAGTGGTGAAGATGTACAAGACAGTCTGTGTTTGGCTTGCTGTACTGAGGTTTAGATAACTCTGACTAATTTAATGTGGTACATGACATTCTTTATTGTCTGTCACATCCATGCAGGTCAACACCCATCAGAAGAAGGGGACCTTGGGTCCACAGTCGACGGAGCACCCACTGTCAGAAGAAGTGGGAGGACCTGAGAAGCTGGTCCTGGAAGACAGCAGCGGCCCAGCTGGGGATGTCCTCCCAATGAGTTTGTGGTGCCCATGAGAACCTGACCTTCCTAATGGCCTGCATTTTGGTGTTGGCTTACCCTGAGTTGGATGGGTGTTTGAAGGCAGCACAACAGCCAAAAGGGGGTAAGTGTAGAGATAACACATCTTTGTTCCTTTAGCAGGTGAGTGAGTGATGTAAGAGAATGTTAGCTCTGTCAACATTGTAAGTGCAAAGTGTCACAGATCTCCTGTGAACACATTGATGTACAGTAGCCAGGTATACAAATTCAAATGTATTTTGAGACATTTTACTCTACTATGTTGTCCCCTCAGTACAATGGCACATAATGGTGGACATATGACTGTGTCATATGTGTACCATTATACAGTTTCTTCTATCCCAGTGATTATTACTTCCCACCAACAGGTCAATCCTCCCAGTGTCATAATGGTAACGTTTGTCATAATGGTAAAGTGTCTAGGTCCTTGCTCTCTGTCCTCTGAAATATCTCAAGATTCATGTCTATGTGCAACATATAATCAGATATATTGAAGTCATCTCTAGTTTTGAAAGGGTTTCTGAGAAGTGAGAGCATCATGTGAGGGTGTGATGTAAATCTGACATGTCACATAAGAGACAAGGTTGACATCTTCACACCTGTTGCAAGGTAATCCCCCTTGGTAAGTGAAGGATGTATATAGACATTTGTGATGTCTCATCAGAGTAGACAATATGCATGTTGGATACCTTCGAAGTGTTGCAACATTTCTATAGGCACACATATATTAGCATCATAGGCAGGAATGTTACTACCATGCTAATTTTCTGATAGTAGAAAGTGGCCTCGAAGCTTTGACCATAGGCATACTGTTGTAGGTATGATACATAGGCAATGGTAGCTTATTCACAGTTATGGCCAAGACAGTTATTTGTCAACAACGTGTCAACGGAAAGGTTCACTCATGAATCAACATTGCTATTTATAATGTGTGCCTAATGTTGCTATGAAGGATATGTCAAATGAGGGCAGACTGTTTTTGAACCTCATGATTGCTATGGCACCTATTTGGTGCAGTTGCAGTAGTTCATATACACCTGTGAGTAGGTTAGTAAGTGTGGCATGGCTTACATCATGGTTGGTGTAGCAGTAATGTTTGCTTCACTTATGCTTTGGCTCTAGGAGTCCTCCACAGAGATATATCAGGCTTGCCATGTGTGATGTATGGGTAGTGATGTTGTAACTCAGTCAGTGGCCCATTGATGGACTAATTTCTTAGTTACCTAGGTCTGGTTTTCACCTTCCTGCACAGTAAAGTACTCCATTTGTTACATACAGTTTATTGCTAACTTGTGATTGTGTGTGGGACATTGGTCCAAGCTTACATGGTCCTAAGATAACTGATAATGTTTGCTTTCTGGAGACCAATGTCCTAGATGCCTTGGTCTACATTGTATTTTCACTCCTTGGTACATCACAATTGGGGCATGTGTGTGACATGTGTTCTTACTCCTTTATCTAAATCTGACATGGTCAACCATTTGAGGTTTTACATGTTGGCATGTGTCCATAGTGTATGGTAGTAACTATGTTTCATGAAGAAAATATGGTTTGTTTGCACAAGGCTTGCTTGCCTTTACTTTACAACCTCTGCCTCAGCTCCTGTTAGCCCTGCTGCCCTTAATGAGGAGGCTATTGACCTCCAAAGGTCTATCTTTGTGGGTCAGACAGCCATTGTGAATGCCAACTAGGGAATGGCAAGCCAGATCCAACAGAGCAATGCATTCCTGGGTGGCCTTCACTGTGCAATCTCTGTCCTAAAGGGACCATTTCAGGCTCTGGCCTCCACAATGACGGCAGCCAGTCACCCCTTGCCTACTTTCCCCCCTTCTTCTTCCCAGTCCAAACCCCTTCTTCCCCGAATCAGCCAAAGCATACAAACAGACAGGCATGCATCCACCTCAACATCCAAGGGTAGCACAGACAAACGTAAGCACCACAAGACACACAACCAGCACGCACAGAGAGAACATCCACCTGCAGGCACAGCAATAGTCACAACCTGCCCTGACACCCCCACCACCACCCAGCATCACAGACACAACACCTGACACACCTGCAGACACCACACCAACATTCATTGTTCCAGCCACCACACCTATCCTACCTGCAGACAGCACCCCAGCAGACCCATAGACATCCACCCCAGTCAGCAGACTCACAGACACCACAACCATTGATATGCCTACATGCAGCACATCCACTATACCTGCAGTCACCACCCCAACAGACAACCCACCACGGCATCCCCTCGCACCTCCCCACCCTAGCCCAAGACACATAAACACCTTCACTCACCCACCCAATATACACCTACCACTGGCACCCACCATCCACAAGCACACCTCCGCAAACACGCACCTAAGACATCCACACATACACGTCAAACAACCACTCCTTCACCCTTGACACCCAAACCTCCTTCTGATGAATGTCCCCTGGTGTTGAAGAAAGGTTTCCTATGTGAACTTGGCCTTTTTCCTACTTTTCCCCTCTGATACCACTAAACGATCTTTGACCCTCCCCAAGGCTATCCCTCCCACCTCCAAGGCCTCCCCTAGCCCCCCTGCCAGCTCCCATTCTCCTCCCCCTGACAAAAAGAAGTCCACCCTTCCTAAAAAGGTTCCCCCCTCCCAAACCAAGCTTTAATCCCCACCTCTCAAGCCCAAGACCAACCCCCCACCCTTGCAAGAATCCCTGAGGCACCTGCCTGTCCCCTTGATGCCCCTACCTGTGGAGGTTACATGGCAGTCAGGAGTCAAGTAGGGGCACCATTATGTGCCTTTGGTGCTACTCATAATGACTATGGACTGGCCTATGGCCTTGGACACTTCTAGTTATTTGATGTTTGACATATTAAAGTCAACCAGTTGTTGGCTTTTAGTTAGAACATTGTCCTGCATTTCCTTTCCTAGGTTTGAGTTGTTCCTGGCTGTCATTGGAAGTGTGCCTGTGCCTGTATTTGTGTGCATGTGTGTGTGCTGCGTGTGCTTCATGTATTGATAGAGCATTATGTGAGGTTGTGTGCAGTGCTTTTGTCCTGCAAAGATAGGGCATGTTGTGTGAAGGGTTATGCATATGTTGTTGTCATGCTATTGTGTTGTGTTGATATTTGTTTGGTGTTGTGCTGTGTGGCTTTGTGTGTTTTGACTGTTTGTGTCTGTGTGCATTGTGCATGGCATAATGGGTTTGATTTTCTATGTGTGTGCAGTGTGTGTGGATTGCTAGGTTGTATGATGGTGTAATTGTGTGTGTCCCTCCCCACATGGCTGTACATTGTGTGGTATGTGTGTTGAGTCCCTGGCCAGTGTTGGGTGTGAGTATGTGACATGTGTTTCTATTTGTGCGGTTGTAGTGTTTTTGTGACATGTTGGTATGTTATATGGGAATGTGTGAGCCTGGGCCTGTGCTGTCTTGCCATGCGTAACTATGTGGTATGTGTGTGTGCTAGCTGTGGTGTTGCTGTGTATGTGTGTCTTTGATGCAGTATGTGAGTGTGTGTGTCACTGTACTGTTACCTGGCTCTGCAGCCCTCGCACCCCTCTCCCTATGGTATGGTATGTAACTGTCCCAAATTTGACACTTTACAAATCTAACAGGTGAGTGTGTGTACCTACGGTTGTTGTCATCCTTGTCCGCGATGATTCTTTTGTCTTTCGGTGAGCAGGAGCAACGGGGTGTTGTCTAGTTGTGTCTTCTCTGGACATGTATGGCTTTCTGCAGGTGAGAATCTCCTTTTACACAATTTGTTTTCACCTGGTGTTTCTTGGTGGTTCTACCACAGTGGTTATCTTGCCGGTGTGCAACTTCGTAATGAGTCCAGCGAAAACATGGTACTAAACCAGACTGTTTGTGCTTCCATTCGACTGCGGCGGGCTGTCGTGCCTTGTGGTGCCTTGTGGTGCCAGCGGTGCTTTGGTGGTCTTCTGTATGCACCATCGCCATTTCATAATTTGCAGTCTTCTCTGCCATCCCCAAGGCTATCCCTCCCACCTCCAAGGCCTCCCCTAGCCCCCCTGCCAGCTCCCATTCTCCTCCCCCTGCCAAAAAGAAGTCCACCCTTCCTAAAAAGGTCCCCCCCTCCCAAACCAAGCTTTAATCCCCACCTCTCAAGCCCAAGACCAACCCCCCACCCTTCCAAGAATCCCTGAGGCACCTGCCTGTCCCCTTGATGCCCCTACCTGTGGAGGTTACATGGCAGTCGGGAGTCAAGTAGGGGCACCATTATGTGCCTTTGGTGCTACTCATAATGACTATGGACTGGCCTATGGCCTTGGACACTTCTAGTTATTTGATGTTTGACATATTAAAGTCAACCAGTTGTTGGCTTTTAGTTAGAACATTGTCCTGCATTTCCTTTCCTAGGTTTGAGTTGTTCCTGGCTGTCATTGGAAGTGTGCCTGTGCCTGTATTTGTGTGCATGTGTGTGTGCTGCGTGTGCTTCATGTATTGATAGAGCATTATGTGAGGTTGTGTGCAGTGCTTTTGTCCTGCAAAGATAGGGCATGTTGTGTGAAGGGTTATGTATATGTTGTTGTCATGCTATTGTGTTGTGTTGATATTTGGTTGGTGTTGTGCTGTGTGGCTTTGTGTGTTTTGACTGTTTGTGTCTGTGTGCATTGTGCATGGCATAATGGGTTTGATTTTCTATGTGTGTGCAGTGTGTGTGGATTGCTAGGTTGTATGATGGTGTAATTGTGTGTGTCCCTCCCCACATGGCTGTACATTGTGTGGTATGTGTGTTGAGTCCCTGGCCAGTGTTGGGTGTGAGTATGTGACATGTGTTTCTATTTGTGCGGTTGTAGTGTTTTTGTGACATGTTGGTATGTTATATGGGAATGTGTGAGCCTGGGCCTGTGCTGTCTTGCCATGCGTAACTATGTGGTATGTGTGTGTGCTAGCTGTGGTGTTGCTGTGTATGTGTGTCTTTGATGCAGTATGTGAGTGTGTGTGTCACTGTACTGTTACCTGGCTCTGCAGCCCTCGCACCCCTCTCCCTATGGTATGGTATGTAACTGTCCCAAATTTGACACTTTACAAATCTAACAGGTGAGTGTGTGTACCTACGGTTGTTGTCATCCTTGTCCGCGATGATTCTTTTGTCTTTCGGTGAGCAGGAGCAACGGGGTGTTGTCTAGTTGTGTCTTCTCTGGACATGTATGGCTTTCTGCAGGTGAGAATCTCCTTTTACACAATTTGTTTTCACCTGGTGTTTCTTGGTGGTTCGACCACGGTGGTTATCTTGCCGGTGTGCAACTTCGTAATGAGTCCAGCGAAAACATGGTACTAAACCAGACTGTTTGTGCTTCCATTCGACTGCGGCGGGCTGTCGTGCCTTGTGGTGCCTTGTGGTGCCAGCGGTGCTTTGGTGGTCTTCTGTATGCACCATCGCCATGTCATAATTTGCAGTCTTCTCTGCCATCCTGTTGTGGTTGGACTGCCACCGTCAACCTGGCGGTCACAGGACTGCCAAACTCATAATGATGCCCAAAGTTACGCCGCACTCTGTGAACTCCAAATTTCCCAATTTATTTTTCACACTAACAATTCCTCCACCAAGAGGAATTGTTTGAGCGAAAAATGTATTGGGAAATTTGGAGTTCACGGAGTATGGCAAAATTTTGTGTTGAAAAAATATTAATTATATGTATTCACTTTAAAAAAAAACAATGGTTACAGGTTTTAGTTAGGCTCACATTCTAAACATAGAAATTCACCAGTGATAACGCATCCAGCCCTTAAAATTTACCTGTACCTGGACACGTTGGAGGTCGGTGAATCTTTTAGCCGAGTCGGGCTCTTCTCATCCTAGAATAGTCGGGTCATTCAGATCAATAATCAATAACTATTGTAATCAGTAATCAATACTCAATTAATAGATCAATATAACACATCAGAAATCAATAACAGTTGGTATTTCGGCGCACCATGACCTTTCAGTCATGAATAACCACACCAGTTTATTAAAAGTTAGTGAATTTATTTCCCTATATTAACAAAGCTAACATGATGTATATAAGTCTCAAAACCAAATGATATATGTATACGAACATTACTAGCTGTCCATAACGGCGGAAGAAACGCAATCTACGCAAAATCTGAATTATGATACATTCAGTTATGGCAATGCAAATCACTAATATGAGTAACTGTATTTGGCTGATTTCATACATTGATCAGCATAACAAGATTTCAATTTAGCATGGTGCATCGAATGAATACCTCGACTAACCTCTAATTAGCATTGGCATGTGGGGCTTCATACAAAACAAATTTAGTCAACACAAATTTGGAAAACTTCCAGCTTGGGCCCTATCAAAATAGCAGTTGGTACCTAAAAGTAAAAACACAATGCATAATACAATTATCCTTTCATATTTACCAAATACAATCAGCATTCAAGAAAAGCCTTCGTCCCTCAGGTACCGGTTCGATCAGCATGGGGCAGGTTTCAAAGGGGCAAAGTTAAGGGCAAGCTTCCTTGCAGCGGCAAGGAGAATGGGGCAAAGTTACTGCATGGGCAAGACGGGGCGAATCAAAGTTAAAGTCTCTAGGGTGAGAATTCTTAAAGTCTCTTTCTTTAGAATAGAGAAAAGGGCATCAAGTGTCGTCCAAAAGGGAGTCTGGCATCTGGCTTCAAATTGGCATCAAGGAAAAATGGCTGACTTCTCTTTGTCCAGTGGGTTTAAATAAGAAACATTTCAAATTCTGCAGGGTCTTCCATTGGAGGGTTCATAGGTTGGCTTCAAATTGTCCAATGAAAATTGTCTTTCTACTAGCACTCATTTATGCATACATTGTCCTTGGAGCCTTGGAACACAGGTTGCAACAAAATTCTATTTCATTAACTATAATATCCCTGTAACCTTTGTTTTTTTCAGTAAACTTCTATGTTATTTTAACATATATTAATTTTCATTATTCTACGTGAATCCAACCACCGTCACGCGGACAGAGGTTGGACACGAGGCCTGCCCTCCGGCCCGCACCTGAGCCTAACGGTCTATAAACACCTGACCTTGTACTGTGCATTGCCTTCACCCATGTGCAGGGCAGGTTGCCAGCAGGACCTGACCTGCAGCCAGACCCTGCGGCCAACCCCTTCTAACCACCCAACTACATGATGTGCACGGCCCTTTGGCTGTGTGCGGTGGGAGTTGGCTGTGGCCTCTCTAGGTGTAAAAATATGTGTAAGAGGGTGTATCTGGGGGGTTAGAGTGGCTGTCAGATTGGCTGTCTGGGTGTGAGAGTGCGTACACCCCTGTTTTAGTGGGTGCGTCAGTGTGTGTGCATTTGTCATTTAAAAAGAGTGAGATTATGTTTCAGTATGAGCCTCAAAGATTTATAGTTTAAAAACGAAAGAAAGAAACAAGTCAACTGGACTTGAACCCTCAACGCTCAGTCTGAAGGTCTGTGACCCTGTGGTATAATAATATATTTTACGGGCAATCTTGGACCACGGGGAGAGCCTCAAGGCGTCCCCCACAGTCCCTGGGCATTTATTAGATTTTTGGTTATTATCTGCCCTTACGAGCTATCTGGGACTGTGGGAGGAGCCCAAAAGGCCTTCCCTACAGTCCAACCTTATTTTATTATTATTTTTTTGGGAAGCCCTTTAGGGGCTATCTGGGACTGCGATGGTAGCCTTAAGGCCTCTCTCGCAGCCGCCAAAGCTTTAACAAGCAAGAAGCTGCTTTAAGCAGCAGCTCCTTGGTTGCTGAAGCAAACCTTTCATCTCTGTCCCCTGCACGCATGCCTGTGTGCAGGGCACAGAGATGAAAGCTTTGGTTTTTGACAGCGGGCCACTTTGACAGGTCCCACTTTCAAAAACGGAAGTGTTTGCTGTGGCTTGGTTGCGGCTGCAAATCTGCAGCCAAGCCATAGCAAATAGCTATGTCCCGGGGGTGGGCACCCTAGGACATAGCAAGAGCCAGCCCTCAGGGCTGTTGGGCCCCAGGGCCATCAGTGGCTCCTTGACTGGGGCTCTGTGGCCCCCCACTAACAATCATAGCCCCGGGGAGGTGGTGATCCTGGGACTACAGGGGTCTGAAACAAACCCCCTACAATAATTGTTATCGTGGCCCCAGAAAGATGGTGATCCCCACGGCTGCATGGGGGCCAGAGTGCCCCCCTGCCCAATTTTTTAAAAGCCCCCAGGGGTGAGGTCCCTAGGGCTGCAGGGGGCCCCTGAGCAGCCCCACCCACACCCAGTTTCTCCAATGTCCCAGAGGGTAGTGGTCCCTAAGGTGTGTGGGCAAGTGCCCCTGCTCATATTGCAGTATAACCCTGGGGAGGAGGTGGTGGTCACCAGGTCTGTGGAGGGCCGGGAAAGAA
Organism: Pleurodeles waltl; assembly: GCF_031143425.1. Classification (NCBI taxonomy): domain Eukaryota; kingdom Metazoa; phylum Chordata; class Amphibia; order Caudata; family Salamandridae; genus Pleurodeles; species Pleurodeles waltl. Next base: position 696,106,667 of record NC_090442.1, on the reverse strand, counting down.
AAGAGTGTCCTAGGGACCTGGCCCACCCAGGGGATCATTTAAAAACAAGTGAATGAGCCCACACATTGTTTTTTTTTATTATTTTTACCATGAATTCCCATCCTCATTGCAAATTTGAAGTAAAAATTTTAATGAATGGAGAACATTTTTTTGGAAAGTATTGTGAAGATTCGTCAAGCGGTGCCAAAGATATAGGCAAGTCAAAAAATGCTTTTTATATAGAAACTAGGTTATAACTATCTAGTGGCAACCACCACTAGGTAAAATATATGTATGTATAGCAATAGATATATAAGTTAGACCTGTAAGCTCTTGGTGTGGTTTACCCTGTCCTTTTGGCTTCTGACCTGTTTTTGATCCTGTGCTGAATTTTGTTTTTGCTGGCTTTAAGACTTTACCACTGCTGACCAGTGCTAAAGTGCTAGTCCTACCTGTCTAAATGGTATTGGTGATTGGTTTATCCAATATTGGCATATTTGATTTGATAGTAAGTCTCTAGTATAGTGCACCATGTGTGCCCAGGGCCTGTAAATCAAATGCTACTTGTAGGCCTGTAGCACTGATTGTGCCACCTACCAGTAGCCCTATAAAAATCTCAGACCTGCCACTATAGTGTCTTTGTGTGCAGTTTTAACAGGCAAGTGCACCAACTTGACAATCACAAACCTTCCCTTTTACTGCATGTTAGACACACGTAAGGTATGCCCAGTGCAGCCCCATGGAGGTAAAACATGTACTGGTGTATTTCACATGTCCTGATAGTGAAATAATGTAAAATGTGTTTTTCACTATTACAAGGCTAATCTTTCCCATAGGGTAACATGGGGATTGCCTGGTAATATCTTTTAAGTGTAATTTCCCATTGAAAGCAGATAGCGATTGGGAGTTTGGTGTCTCTGAACTCACAATTTAAAAATTCTGCTTTTGGTCAGTTTGCTTTTTCAATTGTAAGTTTGAAAATGCCACTTTTAGAAAGTGGGAATTTTCTTGCTTAACCCTACTGTGCCTCTGCATGGCTGTGGAATACATGTCTGGGGCAGAATGAGAGTTGGGCTGTTTGTGAATTCTCTCTAGACAGTCACACAAAGGGTGCTGAGGTGTGCCCCTCATATCTTGAAGGGTCTCTTTCTGGGCTAGAGTGGTGGGAGAAGCTGATACTTGCACCTGAATAGGGCTATACCTGTCCTTACACAAAGCAGTGTCCAACCCCATAGAATGTGTCTGGGCCAGGGTAGGAAAGGCAGATTCTTGCGTGCTTCTGTCGAGATCGGCCACTCACCTGAAAAGCAGGATATCTGCAGGAGAGATATTATGCCCCCGACCGCCTGGAACACCTCTTGGCACTTCCTGGTGGACACAGAAACCCCGGCAGGTGTCCCAAAAGGAAAGGGGGAGTGGAAGAGAAAGAGATAAAACACTGCCATGTCTTGCCGGTCCAGCCAGGCACCCTGTATGTTTGGGGGGCAGGTCATTGTTGACAGAGTGATAGTAGAGTTAGTGCACTCAACTTCCTTGAAACAGAATCTCTCTTTCTGATATGGGCACAGGAACGGTAGAAGAACATCGGGATGCTCCAGCACTTTTCTTGGATAATAATAACTGTTGGCACAATTACTAACAAAGCATTACCAAAAACCCAAACTAACTACCATAACAATAAGTACTGCTGCACTAGGGCTGGCTTCGTAGAGATCCACTGTTGCACACTACAATCCGATCAGAACTGTGGCTACATTTATCATGCACAAGTAAGACAAACAAGGGCATTAATTATATCACATATAACTTTCCTGCATGCACAGGGTTAAACTAAAAGGAACAAAAACAATCCAAGAAATACAAATGTCCACTGTGGGTTCAGACAGTTAGGGTGGCACAGTTTGGTTTGGTTTCACTGTGTGTGTAAAAAACCCTTCAAAAAGCAAATTCCTCAAACCTGAAACACAGGTATGAATGACACAATTTAAATCCAAGAGTTATGCTATTAGAGAAAGAAAAGTCAGGTAAATGATCTTTTAAAATTGCACTGTCACTTTTTGTAGTACTTGAGCTCAAACAGATTTCCTGAAGCACATTTAGGCAAGTAACTACAATAATAATGTAGAATGTTCAGAAATGTAGTTGTCTCTTCAAGATAAGCACTCTGCCAAAATCCGAGGTATGAAATACCTCGGATTTTGGCAGAGTGCTGGAAAGTGTTCTAGGAAAGTGCGGCGCTCAAAGAACAAACTCCCTGGAGAATACTAGTCACTCAGCTGCAGTCTTTTCCGGAGTGCTGGAGAAATGCCTGGTATCAGCTGGTACAGGAACGAAGACAATAATTGCCTCAAAAGTCCTGAATACAAGAATGACAGCAGGGGCTGGACTGCCAAGCCAGATGCTGAGATCAGGAAGCAAAACAAAGCCAAGCAGGGAGGCATGCTTCACTCTGCTATTTATAGCCAATCAGGAAAGCAGTTGAGTTTCCACATGTGGATGAGTCACCACACCCAATTAGAAGCACATGTCTATACCACACCCAATTAGAAGCACCAGTCTACACCTGCTCACATTAGCAAACAAGCATTGGTAAAACATGAATTGATAAAACCAATTGTGTAACACAGCACATTATGTTTACTTAGAAACATGAAGGTTTAACCAAGAACCGAAATATGATTCAACCCGAATCCCTGGGGATGCTGACAGATAATGCAGGAGGCACCTTGGGGATTCCTGACAACTACAAACACTTTCCTTTGAAGTTTGACTACTTCCAAGGCAAAAATGTGGACAAGTACTGGACCTGAGACCACAACTTTAGAACATTTCTGGACTGAGGACATTCTGCCAGGATGAAGATCTGGATGCTGTACGAGGGACTGCCACTCCTCCAGTTGCTTTGTTGTACTGGCCTGCTGCTTGCTGCTTCAGTCCAGGAAGTGAAAGGACTGGACTTTGCTGTCTACATCCTGGTTTAGAGGTTCTCCAAGGGCTTGAACTGAGTGTGCCTCCTGTTAGAAGTCTCAAGGACATTGAAGACTTCATCTGACAGTGCCTGGGCTCTTCTGCTGAGAGTCCTGACTTGCCAAGTGGTGCCAAATCCAGTAACTTGGCCTGAGGAAGTGGGAGTTGGTGACCTTAAGAAGTAAATCCATGTATTGGCACTCCGTGGCAGAAAAATGGACGCAGCACCTGCCCGGCAGCTTAAAAATCAATGCAGCACCGGTCTCGCAGCAGAAGAATTGACACAGCGCCTGTTTCAGCGCAGATCCATCAACACAGCGAGCCTGGATTTTCCATGCATTGTCCCTGGGAGTTATTTTCTCATCACCACACACCACAGTAAGGAACTGCTGCATTACCTCACCTGCAAGGAAAGAATCAACACAACGCCTCCTCTGCGAGGAAAGAATTGACACATCGCTTGCTTTTCTGATTCATCACCTCCTTTGTGGGCTGTATTGTCTTTGTTTTTTGATGCATCACAGTTACTGTGTATTAAAAAGGAGATAACCAATGATTCCTATGGATTAAGACTTTTTTAACCCTTTACAAAGTGGTATCTTTATTTGTGTATGTTGGATTTTTGTCATTTTGGTATTGTTTTATTTAGATCACTATTGGCTATTTTTCTAAACTGTGTGGAGTACTTTTGTGGTGTTTTCACTGTGTTAGTGTGTTTTTACAAATACTTTACACATTGCTTCTGAGATAAGCCTGACTGCTTGAGCCACACTACCAAGTGGTGAGCAAGGGTTATCTTAGTTACGTGACTCCCTTACCCTGACTAGAGTGAGGGTCCCTATTTGCACAGGGTGGAAACCACTGTCTACTGGAGACCACATCTCTAGCAATATAGATATATATTGAGATATATAGATATACTCCACCGTTTCTACCAGAGACTGCATATGTATTGGTACTAAATCCTGGCTGCCAAGAAACAGATATCCGTTGGCTACAGACAGTAGTTTCATTGTTTTTATTTAACTTCATGTAAAACCTTACCATGAACATATATATTTCCGGAAAAATTGTGATGGCCAATTCGTTTCGGCATAGTGCCCTTTACTCGACATATATATATGCTGGCACTGAAGGTCCGTCATATACTGTGTTACCATGACCACTTCACCCAGGATGGTTTGGACAATACAGAGGTGCCTGGATGGGGTGAAGCTTAAGCACTGTTAATGAAGAAGTACCCCACTACTTCAAAGGATAGCCAAGCTGGGTTCCACATGAATACCATGGTATCTGCATCAGGAAAAAATGTTTTTTTTTTCACTTTTGGCCTTTGGGGGTGTCCCTCTGGGTCCCCCTCATGAATGCCAAGGGTGTCAGGGTGTGCCTCCTCTGCCCCCTTATAAGTAAGTGGGGCAGGGTAGTGAGCAAGTCCCCAGGTCCTGTAACAGCAGTCACAACATTTTCCCCAGAGATGGGGCCAGCCAGTCAGATCTTTCAGTGGCGCTGGACTGGTACCAATCCTGCAGTACCAAAAAGGTCACCTGGAGAAAAAGCTATCACTGTGAATAAGAGGGCCCTCTCTTTTTAATTGTCAGTATAGTGGTATTCTCTCAGGACAAACCATTCAAGTACACTTAACTATTAACCTCTTCAAGCCCAACCCCAATTCCTCTCTAAAGGCAAATTCCTCAAAAACAGGCAAACAGATGTACACCGAATAACAACAAGAAAGCTTGCTTAGTACTGTTCTAACTTTCTGCCAAACTCACTGCAGTCATGTTCAGCTGTGGTTGTATGTATCTTTGTTAATTAACATTGCAAATCAATATTGTGGATCCCTCCATTTTATTTGCCCCCCCCTCAAATTAAACGATCACCTGAAGCGTTCCCAGAAGGAGCTGAGGTGGATTATTTTTTTGAAAGTTTCATTAGGATTTGTCAAATGTCATCAAAGTTATTAGATTATTAAAGACTGCCACTGTGTGATATATACAGTATATATATATGTGTGTGCATTTATATATGTATATGTGTTCTTTACAGTCGTCTTGCAGTAATCTGGTCATGTCCACCAGTTGGGCCCGGTGCTGGATAAAGGGTGCAAGTCCCATTGCACAATTTATGAAAATTTGGCCACATGACGAAGGCACAAAAATTTCACACTCCACTGGATAGGTGAGATAGACGTTTTATAGGTGATGTGTTTCAACTATGATGGTCTTCTTCACAGCCAGAAACAACTGTATCACAGCACCATTTTGCTGCCGGTCACGGGCGTAGGAAGTGTAGGGGACGCAGGGGATGTATCCCCCCAGATTTTGGAGTGTGAGGGACACAGGGGATGGGGGCGGGTGTCCAAGCGCCTTACATCATACACATTGTTATTATTCCCTGAGATATACTGAGTACACAAAGATCTCTTCAGCAGATGCCTTAACCTCGCAAGATATTTTAAAATACAGACTTTGGGCCTGATTACAACTTTGGAGGAGGTGTTAATCCGTCCCAAAAGTGACGGTAAAGTGACAGATATACCACCAGCCGTATTACAAGTCCATTATATCCTATGGAACTCGTAATACGGCTGGTGGTATATCCGTCACATTTGGGACGGATTAAAACCTCCTCCAAAGTTGTAATCAGGCCCTTTGTGTCAATTAAGCAGAACTGATTTACTGCCACATTTCTCCGTTATGGCAATTTCTTGGTGGCCGAGCTTCTAAAAAAAAGAATTTTCAATTGAGGCCCAGATTTCGTGTCAAGGTTGCCTAACTTTTTTGGACAACCCCAAAGCAAAATCTCATTTGTTAAATATAGTAAAGCGCTCAAATATACTCACGATAGACCTGCTAAACCTTTGACTTGAGATGTTAAGATCTGATGCCACCTTCTTTGAGGTAATCGGTTGTGATGCCAAGTGCAATGTCACATGCCATGATGTCATGCGTTGTGATGTCACTTGCATACTGCCAAACTTTGTTAGTCCCCCACCTTTTTTTTTAGGACTTGTGTCCTGAGTATTTGTAGTTGCCTAGATGATACCATTCACTGAAACAGGGAAGGTGAGATTTTATCTTTTCACACTATACAATTTAGTTACTAGAAGGGTATCTCTTTCCAACATTTACACATAACAGAGATCCACCCCAAGTGCAGACGTAAAGATACTACTTGTAAATGCCCTTTGTGAATCCCCAAAAATCGTAAAATTAGACGTTTGATCTAAATTTAGACCAAATGTCTAAGTTTACCTTTGTGAATCAGTCCTAATGTTTTTTTATCTATGTAATAAAGGGTTGGATTACAGCACGGCTAATGGGAGAAGCCACTTTTTATTTTAGGCAGTTTGTCTAGCGTTATTAGTTATGTTGTTGTTGATACTGTTGCATACTTAATAAGCACATTCAAGTATATTATCTTTTCTGTATTTAACATTCTCGTTTGACTTGTATTATAATTTTTTTTAATTCATTTTCAATTTTTATGAGTAGAGACAGAAAAAACGGCAAATAAAGAATAACAGTTGCATGAGGATACATTGGTGAAAGGGCCACTCGAAATATGCAGCAGGAGAGGGCCAAATTATGTGGCAGGGTTGACTAAATTATGCAAGCAGAAGAGGCAAATTATGCAACATAATATGACACATTTTGTGATAGTATTTCATTATTTTGTCATTGTTACACTTCTTAACACTCTCTGGGCTAAGGTTGTACCTCATTAGTACCAGCTTAACACCTAAATATCGCAACAAGCAAAAGAAAGGTTAGAAGTCAACTTTTGCAAAGGTGCCCTGCACTATGCACCAACAGGTGTTGCTGTGCTTTTAGTAACATTTTAACTGTTTTTGTTTGAATCTGCAGATTATGCAGCAGATGTTAGATTTTGTGGCAAATGCGGCAAATCCATAACTATGCGAAAAACACTGCAGTGCACAATCACATAATTCCAGTGGCCCTGGTGATAGCCAACCCAGGCATCAGAAATACAGTGTTCACATCAATGCATTTGCATAAATCTGCACACTTTTCATAATGTTACAGGACAATACAGCAGTGCTGGCCCATAACAGCGTGTGTAAAAGGCCCTAAATAGCAGCATACATTTTAACTGTCACATTACAGAGGGGTTCCATAAAAATATATAGGAATTAGGCTGAAGGCTGAGTTCATTAGATTGAAGCTGTCTAGTTTGCTAAAGTCGTTTGGAGGATATTTGGAAAGCTTCACTGGGAACGTATTCGTCAATTGCTTACCTGTGGCTTTGCAACTTACATTTGTTTGGTTTCTATTTGCTAGCTGTATTTGATTTAGGCTGTCTTGCTTGATTTTATCCCTCCAGTAGAGCATGTTTTGAATACTGTATCCTTCCACCAGTGTTCGATGTCTGTAAACAGACCTTTAAATATTGTTCTTATCTTGTCTCTCTTGCTATGCATTCAAAGACCAAGGTCAAATTACAGGCTCTGTCTTCCCATGGAGCTTGGAGTTTATCTTTCTTTCTCTGACTTCATAGTGAGAGAACTTATTTGACAATCATGCTAGCTACTGGGGGTGTGGTGGTGGAAAGATTTAGGATGCTATTTTTATCTACCACACAACAAACTTCAAATGTCTGTGAATGAAATTTGCAGATACTTAAGAATATAAGTGTAGTGGAAACAAATATTTTAAGATGATCAAAACAAATCAATACACTAGGTAATGACATTTCCACACATTAACATTTGTGTGCTGTATGTTTTTAGCAGTAAAATTGTATGTCTTTGCAAATGTAATGGTCATTTCAGTTGAAATGTGTTGCCTGTAATGCAGTGTGCTATCACACTATGCATACTCCAAATTTATGTCACTCCACTCTACTCTTGATCACTCCATGCCACGGCAATCTACTCTGCACCACTCCATTCTGTACCTCTCTACTGTACTCTGTACTATTCTACTCTATGCCAGTGCACTCTACCCCACTCTTGTCTAGGCCACTCCACTCTGCACCACTGTAGACTATGTCAATGCACTCTACACCACTTTACTATACACCGCTGTACTTCAGCACTCTACTCTATGCCACTCTGCACTGCTGAACTCAACACCACTGCTCTCTACACCACTCTACACCACTGCACTCTATGACCCCTTTGCACTGCAACACTGCACATTACCCCACTCTATTCTACTCTGTGCCACTATACTCTTTGCCACTCTATGCGACTGCACTCTATGCAACTCTAATCTACACCACTGCCCTTTATGACACTTTACTCTGCAACATTGCAAACTTTGCCACTGAACTCTACACCACTGTACTCTGCACCACTGCACTCTACTCGCCACCGCTCAACTCTGTGCCACTCGGCTGCACTCTTCACCAATGCGCTCTATGCCACTACACTCTACACCCCTCTAAGCTGAAGCACTGCAATCTATGCCACTCTATCTTGCAGCACTCCACTCTGCCGTGCACCACATCACCCTACGACACAGCACTCTGCACCACTGCGTGCCACTGTAATCTATGCTGTACCACTCCATTCTTCAGCTCTTCTCTTCACCACTAGAGTAGTGCACTCTACTAAAAACCATGCCAATCTACTCTGCACCACTTCACTCTAGACCACTCTCAGACACTTCACTCTATGACATTAAACTCCATAATACTCCGTACCGACACTCTACTCCATTAAACTTTACTCCACTCTGTGCCACTATACAACACTTTGCTCCACTCTGTGACTTTCTACACAGTTGCCTCTACACCACTCCATGCCACTTTACTCTACTCCACTCTATGACACTCCATGCTACTGCACTATGCAACAATGTACTATGCTCAACAACACCCTATTCAACTCTCTCTATGGCACTCCACATTACTTTACTCCAATCTATGCTACTGCACTCTTTATCCCTCTTCTCCACTCTGACACTACTCCACTCTACGACACTCTACTCACTCCTTGACACTCTATGCCACACCAATCTATAACACTTTAGGACATGTCATTCTCCTTTATGCCATTAACTTACACCCATGCTGAACAGCAGCCATGCTAGTTTACAACATGACTAAAACAAGCTAGCAAAGCCAATAGCTCTGCAAAAACCTATTGGCTTTGCCAAGGCTTGTTTATAAAGTATCGCATATGACTTGCAGTATCCTTGTCATCTACTCCAAGGGGTACAATAGCCCATATAATACCACACTATCAACTTACCCACAAGCCACTTAAAACCATAGTGCAGCCGTTCCCAACCTGTAGTCTGAGGACTCCCAAGGGTCCGTGACACATTCCCAGGAAATCCGCAGACCTGGACAGAAAGGCACTTCTCCAGCTGGGGCATCTAGAAACACATGTGTTTTTTATATTTATTACTTCCTTTGTGCGGCAGTTTTAAGAGCACTGCAAAGTTCCTTGTACATACAGCAGCAGCGGCTCCTCCGCCTAGCGTTCCCCTACTGCTCCGAGCAGTGCATACAAGGAAAAACAAAATGTTAGTATCTTTTTATTTTTCAGTGCAGAGCCAAGTTAGGGCGGGGTAGGCTGGGCTGTGTCACATGGAGGAGGAGTGGAATGTACAGCATAAGTGACCGTGACGGTTAAGCCGGCCGCCTTGGGCTGGCCAAACAGACATGCACACTTAGGGGGTCATTCTGACCCTGGCGGCCGGTGACCGCCAGGGTCACCGACCACGGGAGCACCGCCAACAGGCTGGCGGTGCTCCCTCGAGCATTCTGACCGCGGCGGTTCATCCGCGGTCAGAAACGGAAAGTCGGCGGTCTCCCGCCGACTTTCCGCTGCTCGGGTGAATCCTCCATGGCTGCGGAGCGCGCTCCGCAGCCATGGGGATTCTGACACCCCCTACCGCCATCCTGTTCCTGGCGGGTCTCCCGCCAGGAACAGGATGGCGATAGGGGGTGCCGCGGGGCCCCTGGGGGCCCCTGCAGTGCCCATGCCCATGGCATGGGCACTGCAGGGGCCCCTGTAAGAGGGCCCCACTGTGTATTTCAGTGTCTGCAAAGCAGACACTGAAATACGCGACGGGTGCAACTGCACCCGTCGCACCTTCCCACTACGCCGGCTCCATTCGGAGCCGGCGTCCTCGTGGGAAGGTAGATTTGCCCTGGGCTGGCGGGCGGCCTTTTGGCAGCCGCCCGCCAGCCCAGGGCAAATCTCAAAATACCCTCAGCGGTCTTGTGACCGCGGAGCGGTATTTTGACGGGGGAACATTGGCGGGCGGACTCCGCCGCCCGCCAATGTTAGAATCACCCCCTTAGTATTTCCGCACCCGGCTGTATTGCACAGCCAGGTGGAGGACATGAGCAGTCTCCCACTCCCTGTCTGAGTGCTGAACCAGGATACTCAGACCAATCACGACGCTGCTGTCATGCGCTGGTGACAGCAGCGTTTTGATTGGCTTAGGGGAGTCTGGGAGCCTATGTGCTTCCGTGCTGCCGGGACTCAGGAAGAGAAGAGGACGGAGGAGAGATGGCAGCCATACACAGATTGTGTTTTTTTTTCCATCCCCTTGCCTCTCCACCCCCATTTCTTATCAGTCACCAGAGGCTTTCGGGGAAAAAATAAAAGCATCAAGATAACTCTGGTGATTAATGTACCTGTGAGAGAGAGGTAGGGGTTTTGTCTAGTGGCAGTTTTAACTCATCTAAGGTAGAGCAGATGGTTAATATGCCTTCTGCAAAGAATGTGTATCATGCAAAGAACAGTATATTATGTGCTCCAACACCTTACACTGGCATGAGAGGCGCTATTAATCAAAATTATACGTGAGCGAGAGGCTATGGAGAGATGCAAGGCCCTTATGGTTTACTTCCTTTCCCCACCACATGTTTATGTGGAAAAGCCTTTTCAGCTCTTTCATACCTAAAAAATAAAAACAGAAATCGCTTGGGAAATATAGAATCTGATTCATCTTCACTAAATAAGACCAAACATGGAAAAGTTAGTCACCTGAGATGCAGCGCCAACTTTCCCATTACAATTTTTTGATTCTTGGATATTTTTTCAATATAAAATAATTAGATCTTTAGTAATTCAAGTATTTGTTTAGTGTGAACTTGCTTGTGTATTTTTTGAGAATTCGTGTTTTAATGTTTGAAATTTAAATTATACAATTTGCTTGGGGTAGGTCCCCCTGCCGCTGCAGCTCCACCAGCCCAGGCTCCTGAGACCTCCTAGCAAGCCCAGCGAATCCACAGTAAGTACCCCCCCACCGCCCAGCCCCTCGCCCTGCCCCGTGCTACTCACCTCCTCTCCTGCTTCTTTTCTTCATCTCTGTTCTTCCTCTGTGCTCTTCTTCTGTATTCTTCATCTGTACTCTTCTTGCTTTCCTGCTCCCCGTCTTCTGTCTTCATCTGTGTTCTTCTTCTGTGTGCTTCTTTCTCTCTCCTTTGCACCGCAACCTGCATGTGCTTTCTTCTTCTGTGTCCCTCTTCTTGGCTCTTCCCTCTGCTGCTCGTCGCTCCTCTTCTTCTTTACCTTCTTCTGTGTTCTTCTCTCTTCTGCTCTTCCGCTCCTCTTCTTCTTTACCTTCTTCTGTGTTCTTCTGTCTTCTGATCTTCCGCTCCTCTTCTTCTTTACCCTCTTCTGTGTTCTTCTGTCTTCTGATCTTCCGCTCCTCTTCTTCTTTACCTTCTTCTGTGATCTTCTGTCTTCTGCTCTTCCCTCTTCTGCTCCTCTTCTTCTTTTACCTTCTGCTTGGTTCTTCCCGCGTCGGCCCTCCTGCTCCTGTCTCGTCTCCCTGACCTTTCTCACTCGCCACCCCCTCTGTAACACCCCCATCTACCTATCGCTCTATCTACCTATCTCTCTATCTTTCCCCCTCACTCGCCACCTCCTCTGTAACCCCTCTATCTTCCTATCCTTTCACTCTATCTCTCACCCTCACCCTAATCTATCTTCTACCTCTCCCCCTCCCCCACCTCCCCCTCTATAACCCCCCTCCCCATCTTCCTAACTTTCCTCCTAACTTTCTTCCTTAACTCCCCGCCACCCTTAACCCCCCTCCCCCATCTTTTCTCCCCTCTACCTGTCCCCCCTCCCTCCGCTTTCCCGCCGCCACCTCCTGCACGCCCCGCCCCCCAGCTCCCATTCGTCGCCCCACTCCCGTCCCCCGCCCCCAGCTGACCCCTCCCCCCCCTCCTCCCTCTTATGGCGGCCGCTGCGCGACATAGTTAGCGACCCTTGACCCAAGGGTAGGTCACTCCCCCTGCTGCTGCAGCTCCACCAGCCCAGGCTCCTGAGACCTCCTAGCAAGCCCAGCGAATCCACAGTAAGTACCCCCCCACCGCCCAGCCCCTTAAATTATTACCTAAGATCTTATGAAGTTGTGGGTAAATTAAAAATAATAAATCTGCAGACAACCTTACCAAGGGACAGCGACTGGCTTTAGACACCTTGACAAGGAACCCTAACATCATTTTCAAAGCCTCTGGTAAAATGGGCAATGTGGTCCTATGGGACATTAATTAATATCAAAGGGAAGTGGAAAGGCAATTAAGCATGTTCTGCAGTTATGAGGTAACCACAATAAATAACTACAGACAGACTATTGCACAATACCATTCTCTTTTAAACAATTGGAGGGAATGAGATCTCCTTAGTACGGATGAATATCAATTTTTACTGGCAGACAAACCTGTGATCCCTTGTTTTTGTATGTTATCTAAGGTACAGAAGGATAAAGAGAATCCACCTGGGACACCTATAATTTCTGCTAACAATAGCCCATTGGAACAAACCTCGATTTAATTACATTTCTTCTTACTTCTTTATGTTCTAAATCTACCCTACTACTGCAGGGGTAGCCCAGATTGTTGAACAAGGTGAATGATATCCTCTGGCAACACAACTATGTGTTGGTAAGTCTTTGTATACGTGCATCAATCATGATTTGGGAATTGAGACATGTAGATATTTATTTAAGGACAAGGCAATGTGTGTGTATGGCTATTCACAAATGCTGGTAGAGGTGTTGAGATTTTGTTTAGAAAATAACTTTTTCTTATTCAATGATGTCATATTTAGACTGTTGGTCAGAACCGTGATGGGAAGATGCTTTGCTTCTAGTTACGCAGTTATTTTCATGGGCTGGTGGGAAGAAAAACATGTATGGATTGATGACAATGAACTGTAGATGAAACATATAATCATTTGGACTTGCTACATTGATGACCTTTTTTCTGATTTGGGATGGTTCTAGAACCCAGCTACTTTTCCTGGCACACATCCCAAATAATATTCTCAACCTGGCATTCACACACAAGATTCATGATGCAGTGATGGAATTTCTTGATATCCATGTCAAGATTGTTAATAAGATGTGCCATCCCTTCTTGTCATAAGAGCACAGCAGGAAAAAGCATACTTCATGCACATAGCCGTAAGCCTAATAAACTCAAATGGAGTATCCCGAACAGGGAGTTTTAAAGGGCAAAACGCGATTGTAGCACACCACAGACCTACATGGAAGAGGAGAGTAGAATGATACAACGATTCAGAGCACAGGGTTATCCATTAAAATTTTAATTTTGAAGACAGCAAGCGAAAAAGCAAAGAAATTAATCAGAGATGGTTCACTAAATAATCATTGCAGGGATAAGAAGAACACTGATGTAGTGTGACTTATAACTACCTTTAATACAGAGTCAAATGGGATCAGACACATCTTATCCAAACATTGGCACCTAATTGGATCAGATCCTGTAATTGAAAACAAAATAACATCTAATCCATTAGTGACGTACCGTAAAACCAAATTCATTAATGACATTTTGGTACACAGCCATATGACCACACAAAAAAGAAATGACAATTGGTTGAAGGAACAGAAGGTCTTTTTTAAGTGTGGAAGATGTAAAGCCTGCAGAGGCAGTAAAAATCAGAAGACATATAGGTTGCCCACTAGGAGATCAGTCAAAGTCAACAAGTTTATCAACTGTATCAGCGACTACTGTGTATATGTCATAACATGCCCTTGTGGTCAGCAATACATAGGGTGTACAGTTTTTCCAGTCAAAAAGAGTATACTTGAACATTTGAAGGTGATAAAACAACTGTGATCAAAGTTATCCTGTAGCTAGGCACTGGTTTGAGAAACATGCACAAAACCCTGACTTATTGTCATTTTTTGGCATTGACAGGATTAACAATCCTATCCATGGAGGCAATCGGGGAAAAAGGCTCAGAGTTCCTGAATCAGAGTACATCATTTCACTCAACAGTAAATCATGATCATCGCTAATGGCTGCCTGTTTAGCCCAGGATAAGGTGGACATAAAATTAGTTTCTTTACAGGACAGCATCTCAAGGCCTTTAGACATACTTCATTCAAATTTAAGAGCGATCAGACTTCTGAATTGAATGAGGCATTAAAATGATAATGTCCACTGAAGCTCTAATGTGTCTGCTGCCCTATTGTAGATAGTATCTTGAAAACTGTATTACATTCACACTCTCTGGAACAGCCTAGTGATGTCAAAAGTAAGCTAAAAGGTTGTGGTGATTGTATAAAGCTAGACATTTTGCCAAAACGTTCATGAAAGTCCAATAAAAGATCAGTTACATCTATAAGAAGCAACTCAATCTGCATTCTCTTAGGACATTGTTGAAGGCCTGGGACCTTCTCCAATACCTTTGGTTTCCCCCAAGATAAAACAAATTGCCAATTTAATTTAGAATTAGCTCAATTTCTAGTGATTCAACCTCTCTCTATCTCTCTGTGTCTCTCTGTCTCTCTCTCTCTCTCGTCAAAGTAGGGAGTGGATCCTTCAGGGTCAGAGCCATTCACTAATAATCCAGAAAGGTCATCCAGAAATGAATTATAAAAACCCATTATACCTGGTTTGAGCCAGGGTTTTCCAAGCTTCCTTTCTAAGGATTTTCTGTGATGCACCAAGGGAATGAAATACCCCCAATCTAATTTCAGTATCAGCAATTTCCAGGGTGTAGATGTTCAATGGTTCTTGAGCATTTATCTGTTATTTGGATCAAGTTTTTCCTGGAACATCTGTATAGGAAACCTCTGTTTGTCTCCAGTGCCTGCAGGTTTGATGCTGGGCATTAACCTCTCTCTCATTGGAATCTCTCACCTGTGTTGAGGCAAGGTGGTTGGTACTAGGATGGGATGAACTGAACCTGGCTCGCATTTTGGTTAACAGGCACTGGTCTGGGGAAGAAATACAAAGGTCATAAATGTTACTGTAGCAAGTGTTTTTGATTTTTATTTTGAAGAGATAGCAGTCAGCAAAAAGAGAGTTGGTTGCTTGACTGTTCTTCATTGAAAACAATGCCTAGTGCAAAGTGTAGCACTAAGGGCCAGATGTATTAAAGGTTTTTCACGTCGCAAACAGTGGATTTCTCTGTTTGCGACATGCAAAACCCACATCGCGATACCAAATTCCCATTTTGCGAGTCGGTAACCTGGTTACTGACTCGCAAAACGGGATTGGGAGTCGCGAATAGGAAGGGGTGCTCCCCTTCCTATTTGCGAGTCGCAGCGTGATGCTGCATTGCTTTGTGACCGCGAACGCGGTCACAAAGCAATAGCAGTTACCACCAGTGTGACACTAGTGGTAACCCATTCGCAAAAGGGAAGGGGTCCCCAGGGGACCCCTTCCCCTTTGTGAATGGCCTGGAAAACATTTTTTGCTCCTATGGACCACTGCCTGCTCTGAAAAAATGAAACTGAAACGTTTCATTATTTCATTTTGTAATGCATCTTGTTTTCCTTTAAGGAAAACTGGCTGCATTACAAAAAAAACTGCTTTATTTAAAAGCAGTCACAGACATGGTGGTCTGCTGTCTCCAGCAGGCCACCATCCCTGTGAGTTCTGTGAGTCGCAAGGGTGGTGCAAATTGCAACCTACCTCATTAATATTAATGAGGTGGGCCTTTGCGACCCCCTTGCGAGTCGCAGATGGTCTCAGGGACACCATCCTGCATCCTGAATTGCGACTTGCAAATTGCGAGTCTCTCTGACTCGCAATTTGCTAGTCGCAATTCAGGACACTGATACTTCTGGCCCTAAGTGTGTTTTAGCTACTATTTATATTTTATTTATGTTCACATTGGTCGTCGAGATGCTGTCCAATAGGATTTATCCAGTAAGCTCTTTTGTCATGCTGTTTGGGTGTGCATACATTTTAATTTGTACACATTGTATTTGGTGGTGTTACAATGCTTGCCTTGTTGTTGCAATACCAATCATCCTTCTGTTTTAATCTCAGAATAAGGGTCTCTTACGAGGCTGGCGGTCACAAGACCACCAGCCTCACTGTGGTGGTCTGACCACAAAATTACAAGTTTGGCAGGCAGATCCTCCAGGATCCATGATCTCGATGGGGTTATGGCAGTCCTGGTTGTAATCAGCTTGGGCGGTGCTGAAATCGGTGCTGCCCTGGTGATTACAACTTTGTTCTCTGCCACCCTTTTCATGTAGGCTTCCCCACCATGAATAGGCTGGCAGAGAATAGTGCAGGGGGTGGCAGGGGGCCCCCTGCACTGCCCATGGCCATGGAATGGACAGTGCAGGGCCCCCTCGGCCCAGCACCATTGGAATGCGCACTTTCTGCTTTGCACACAGTGTGCATTCTGAGGGTGCTGGACGGTCTCCTCTATGTTGCGAGATAGCACTCGGCTCCTGGTGCGAACACTCCATTTCAAGGTTTCTGCCGGTCAGCCAGGACAGACCAGCGGAAATCTTGTAATAGGGCGGGTGACCCCACTGCCATGGCAGTGGCATTCTCCCCACGAGTTTGGCGGGCCCACGTTGGGACCACCAAATTCATAATGAGAATTAGTGTTGTTAATTTGCTTACAGATATTTGTTGGTGGGAGAAATGCCTGCTAATCAGGGAGAGAAATTGAGTAAAGCTGCACCAAAATGGATGAAACACATACCAGTCAGTTTCATATTGGGGGCTGTGAATGAGCAGGTAACATGGGTGTTCCTTCAGTGGGTGAGTGGGTGAGTCCCATCCCCTGCAGATGATCAAGAATTGCGTACAGATTATCAAGGATTGTGTAAAGGCTCTGAAAACAGGTAGGTTGCCCTCACAAAGGTTAACATGCCCATACAAAGGTTACCAAAAAATGCTAATAAAATGCCTTGTCGCAAAAGGTCCGGGCGAGGCACCCCAGATGTCCCAATTGTAAGGGTTGGCATTTTAAGGCCCTCATTCTCCACCAAAGGTCTTTATTGTTCATCCAAGGAGAACTGATGGTTAGCATCAAGGACTATCTGTACATAGGGAGGGTGGATCTGAGTTACATGGCTTCAGGACCATGGTGATTAATCAGTGCATGCAGGGAGTTCTGCCAACTGAGATAGTCGAAAGAGGGAGAACTCTACATTGATTTTTGGTCTACATAGTCTCCACTACTTTTTGCACAGAAAAGTAAAGTGATAAATGTTAATGACTACAGGTGTAATATGGCTTCCTGCATTTCTGTGAAATAGGTAATAAATGCAGCATTATAGCGTCTATATATTACTTGCTGGTGATTGCCATTAGGTAATTATAGTCAGGACCTAGTTTCCATTGGAAAAGCATTTTTGCCAATAACTTTGGCGCCGTTTCACAAATCTACATGACATTTTCATAACTAGTTTGTGTCAACATCAGGGCAGTGCGGGCTCTACGGGCAACAGAAATGCAAAAACCCAGCACTTCCAAGATAACGTAATTCATGCATTATGCTGATGTGCTGTTGTTTAACCTTTTGCATTGCAGAGTTTAATCCTGAAGACTTATATTCAAGGTGCTTATAAATACTGTTCATTTGCAATGTATTGCTGCAGGCTTTCAGAGTGTGTCAGAGTGTGGTCCCTTTCCAGGGCCTTCTAGAAGCTTGCTCTGCAGCATGTCTGGGTGTGGTTGTGGGCTGGGCCAAGACTCTATATAAGGGAGCCAGCCCAGCTTCACGTGCTCACTATTCAGAGGTCCCGGTGCAGAGCAGCAGCAACTTCCTGAGCTCCTGTTCCGAAGGCCTACTTTGATCTTCCAGGCCTTGCCCTTCACTTTGTTGGTGATTCTTGATCAGGGCGGTAAGACGGAGGTCGGGCTGGGCACCCGATCCTGTTCTCGAAGGCTTTCGAGTTCTTGGGCCTAATTTTCATGATAAATGATTTTACCTTGTGCGTGTGAATGTGCTCTTGGCTTTTTCTGGCATGTGCATGCTAGCATTCGAATAGGCAAGATGCGTGATTCATTTCTTGTGCTTAATCCATGTTATTTATTGTGCGCTACCATTTCATGACATTTACAAGGTAGCGTTCGAATCAGCAAGACGCGCAATTCATTTCTTGTGCTTAACTCATGATATTCATTGTACGCTACCATTTCATGGCATTTACGAGGTAGCATTCGAATCGGAAAGACGCGCAATTCATTTCTTGTGCTTAATCAATGTTATTCATTGTGCTCTACCATTTCATGACATTTACAAGGTAGCATTTGAATCGGCAAGACGCGCAATTCATTTCTTGTGCTAAATCCATGTTATCCATTGTGCGCTGCCATTTCATGGCATTTAATAGGTAGCATTTGAATCAGCAAGACGCGCAATTCATTTCTCGTGCTTAACTCGTGATATTCACTGTGCGCTACCATTTCTTGGCATTCACATAGACGCGCAATTCATTTCTTGTGTTGAACTCATGATATTCAGTGTGTACTACCATTTCATGGCATTTACATGGTGGCTTTCGAATCGGCAAGACACGAGATTCATTCCTTGTGCTTAACTCATGATATTCATTGTACGCTACCATTTCATGGCATTTACTAGGTAGCATTCGAATCGGCAAGTCACGTGATTCATTTCTTGTGCTTAATCCATGTTATTCATTGTGCGCTACCATTTCATGGCATTTACAAGGTAGCATTCGAATCGGCAAGACGTGCGATTAATTTCTTGTGCTTAATTCATGTTCTTTATTGTGTGCTAACATTTCATAGCATTTACATGGTGGCATTCGATTCGGCAAGACGCGATTCATTTCTAATGCTTAACTCGTGATATTTATTGTGTGCAACCATTTCATGGCGTTTTCCATGTTCTTGTGGAAATCAGCAATGTGCGCCATTCATGTTTCTGCATTTAAAAACTAAGTGTTAGAATTCTAGATGTTACATTCTATGTGTATAATAAGCCCCTTAATACAACTCCTATGGTGTTCCAGAAAACGTTCAGATTATTTCCTTGTCCTCATGCAAAAAGACTGTGTTTGATTCTGAAGACATAATTCTAGAGGGTGCTTTTGTTTCTAGTCAATGTGTAACAATTCATTAAGAGGTTTTATTGAGAAGTTGTATTAATCATTCTTAATTTCTTCCCAGGTAACCAGACGTCTTGAAGCCTAGTTAATTAGTTCATGCTTAAGTTATCCATGGTTACAATATGACAATGCTTAGAATCATAGTCTAGTAATGATTAATAGGATATAATTTTGGTGTTGTGTATTTTAACCTTTTGCTTCCTACAGGTCTCCTTCCCAGCTGTTCCCTACCTATTCCCCTTTCCCGACTTGGACTCTCTTAGACTCTGTGACATTCTATTCAGAGTATTGGAGCTGTTTGTGGTGGACATGTTGGGAACCTGCGCAGACCCCGAGGATCTGGTGACTCTGACAGTTTGCCACTCACTTCAGCTGCTGTCTTGAAAGTTTTGCGGTGATTCGTCAAGCAGGGGTTTGAGAAAAATGGGGGGTCCCAAAAAAATTTCCCCATGCATTTTCCCATAGGCTGTTTAGACACAACTACAGCCCGAACTGCTGAATGGAATTACACCAAATTTGACAGGAAGCAAGATCCTGCCACGCAGATCTTGCTTTATTTTATTTGTTTTAAATCCGTTCAGTAGTTTCAGAGTTTCAAAGGCTAAAAAATGTAGATATCTATGGACGCAGAGGATCAGCAAATCCTGGAAATCTCATGCTGACATCTGATTGGCTGCCAACACTTCAACCAGGAAGCCCTCAGCCTAGTACCAACCCTGACTCCCTAGCCTTAGTGCTGGGGTTCATCTGACCTACTGGGACATTACCAAGGCAAAGGATTTTCACCGAAATTCACGGCAGACATGCAACCTGGTAAAAGTTTTTATTAAAAAAATGCAGTCTCCCACACTTTTTCAAAATTATCCCCTAGGCAGACCAGGTCATTGGGGCATGTACCATTATGAAGAAGGGGGTGCACCGGCCCCCCTTAGGGCTCTTTTGAGCTCTGGGGAACCCCACCTTCCCAGTAACTTATTAGAGTGGGTCCGCACAGACCTACCTCCATTGGGCACTTATGAGCCCCAGGGACCACCACCTCCCTGTGGGAAGACCGTGCAAATTAAAGGAAGTGGCCACATGGCTCCCTCTTGGAGCCATTAATGACCTTGGGGACTGCAAACCCCCAGGGGCAGCTTCTCCTATCTCCTAAGGTGCCAACTCTTGGGAGATGTCAGTTTGCTTTCACTTGGCAGGAGCTGTGACAGCTCCCACTAAACAAGAGCAAACAGTAACTCCACTCCCATCAAGCGGGAAAACTGCTCTCGCTCACTGGGAGCACAGTTTTCGTCTGTTTCCCTGCCTGCTGTCATTTGGGCAGGGAAATAGATGAATGAATTGCTCCTGCATGCAGGGAGCTCTCTGCATGCAGGGGCAATGCTGGCTCCCACAGGAGGCGGGGAGCCAGCTGAGACCAAGGGGGCATTCGGGTTTCCCCGCGGTCCCCATTGCGGTCCTCATCAATCATAGCTGCTAAGGTTTGAGTGTGCTTGTGTGTGATAATACAATATTTTAATATGCTTATGTCTGACATTTCAAAGTCTTGTGAGTGACATTGTGAGTGTAACTTTAAAAACATAAATAATACACATTTTTGGAAAATGAAATTGTTTAGTTTATAAACTGATGCAACTATTAAGGAATTCATTTAATTCAGTAAAATGTTGTCAGTTTTTTAATTAAAGAACTCGTCACACCCCATGAGTGCTGGTCATCTCGTTGGTAGTTCAGAGCAATAAATTTGTGTGGGGCACCTAACATGGACCGAGCACCCACTGGGATTTCAGAGGCAAATAATTGAACAATATATATAAATATATAGATATGCATATATGTATGAAATCACAGCACTCTCTACCATACCCACTTGCCACACGGAAGAAACCACATGCTCTCTAAGAATGTGCAAAGTAAAGTGTGCTTTTTATTGATCCTTCATTTTTGGTCAAAATACCAGCCTGCCAGGTGGCACACCCAATGTGTTTTGTCGTATAACACCTTGATCACAGGTGGGTTGCTCACCTGCGTGCCGGTCTGTAACACCAATACTGTTGACACAAACAAAGGATAAACCTCATCCCCTGCTTCCCAAAGATACGTGGCAGCCATTTCAAAATGATTCTAAATATCGTATGACTTGAGCTTGTATCATGGCCACATACCGGGTGATACACAAAGAATGATAAATTCACAGTCAGTCAAATTATAATCAATAGAAACAACGTTCTAACAGTTCAAAGAACGTGATGATTTCAGGAGACAACCTCTTCTCTTGATATACATCTCAATAACAAAATAAAGCTCAACTGGGTGAATGTCTAATTTGTGCAATAAATTAACAAAAAAGCCCCAGTGGGCTGACTCTAACCCATGGTATTCTCATAAAAGCCATTCAATGAAATCACCCTAGAAGATCCTGATGGTTGGAAAGGACAATCCTCATACCATTTTGACTCCTCCCACTTACCATTGCATCAATGAAGTAAAACACTGCAAGCTCCATATACATTATTCATTTCAAAAACAGAAAGAGAAAAGAAAAACATAACTGAATATTGTCCGTGGTAGAGTCAAGTAGTTCAAATGGCTGATCCCAGTCACTTTTAATATTTTCAACTCAGAACTATTCTTCTGATTCCAATCCTGTGCAAGCAGATTAGAGAGAAAAAGAGAGAAATGGAAAAAAAGAAAGACTCAAATTCAGACCCTTTTTCAGGTAGGGGGTGAACATAAAAACGCATAGACATCCACAAAACTAAGAAACTAAAAGACTGATTAAAAACAAAAACAAATAATCAAAGAAACCCCAAACTGGGTTGAAGCAACCAGAAGAAAGAGAGTGGCCCTGCTCAGCACCCTGTGATATGTGATGCCATTTTTTTGGCAAACAAAAACAGGCGAAAACAGGCAAGAAAACACCCCAACCCAGGTGGACTGCTATCTCCTCATCTGTGTTCACTTCATGCTGCATCATGGTGTTTAGAGAAATGATATACTGGGACTCCAGTCTCCTAAGCAAAAGTTCCCTGTTATGTCCTCGCTTGTTGGGGGGGGGGGGGTGGGCACTATCAATAATGAATATTTTTAGTTTAGAAGAATCCCTATTGTGTTTCAGATTGAAGTGTCTTGCCACTGGATAATAGGGATCAATATGGGTGATAGCCCTCATTTGCTCTTTTTTGTAGCTTGTTTGGTGCTGACTATATATCTCAGTTGACATGGGCATTCTAAGGATACATAAAGTAAAATCACTGAAGCAAGTTAGATTCACTTTGATGATAATCATGGTCTTGTTAAGAGGTAACGTAACCTTCACTCTATTCCTGCATGCTTTACATTTGGCACAATGATAAATATCTATTATGGAACCCTTGGTATGTTCCTTACAGAAATCACTTACATTCAATTTACCCTTCAGTGTGGTTACCTTCCTGAATGTAACTCTAGCAAACTCATATATATACCCTGAAAGGTATTTTTCACTCAATAGGACTGGCCATTCTTTTTGCAAGATTTTCTTACTTTATCTTTAAAGTGATGATGAATCTGCATTTAATCATCTCATATTTTTGGGAATTCTTAGGGATCAGCAGTCTTCCAACCTCTGTTGCACAGTTTTCTCTTGGGCTGACCACACAATAGCAGGTTTGCATCTTCCTTCTTTTTATGAACCTCTGAGACATAACCTAACAGTCATCTTGGAATATCTCCTCCGTACTACAATTCTGTTAGACCTGACAGCCTTAGGGTGGTCACTCCTAACTTTTTGCCTGCCTCCCTCCACTTTCTGGACACTGTTTTTGCTGGCTTTTAGACTCTGCGCACTTTACCACTGCTAACCAGTGCTAAAGTGCATATGCTCTCTCCCTTAAAACATGGTAACCTTGAATCATACCTGATTGGACTATTAATTTACTTATAAGTCCCTAGTAATGTGCTCTCTATGTGCATAGGGCCGGTAGATTAAATGCTACTAGTGGGCCTGCAGCACTGGTTGTGCCACCCACTTAAGTAGCCCCTTTTCCTTGTCTCAGGCCTGCCATTGCAAGGCCTGTGTGTGCAGTTTCACTGTCACCTAGACTTGGCATTTAAAAGTACTTGCCAAGCCTAAACCTACCCTTTCTCCACATATAAGTCACCTCTAATGTGTGCCCTAGGTAACCCCTAGAGCAGGGTAAGCTGTTTGGGTAAAAGGCAGGACATGTACCTGTGTAGTTTACATGTCCTGGTAGTGTAAAACTCCTAAATTCGTTTTTGCACTACTGTGAGGCCTGCTCCCTTCATAGGCTAACATTGGGGCTGCCCTCATACAGTATTGAAGTGGTAGCTGCTGATCTGAAAGGAGTAGGAAGGTCATATTTAGTATGGCCAGAATGGTAATATAAAATCCTGCTGACTGGTGAAGTTGGATTTAATATTACTATTCTAGAAATGCCACTTTTAGAAAGTGAGCATTTCTTTGCACTTAAATCTTTCTGTGCCTTACAATCCACGTCTGGCTGGGCTTAGTTGACAGCTCCTTGTGCATTCACTCAGACACACCCCAAACACAGGGTACTCAGCCTCACTTGCATACA
Organism: Pleurodeles waltl; assembly: GCF_031143425.1. Classification (NCBI taxonomy): domain Eukaryota; kingdom Metazoa; phylum Chordata; class Amphibia; order Caudata; family Salamandridae; genus Pleurodeles; species Pleurodeles waltl. The sequence continues at coordinate 696,082,849 of NC_090442.1, read as the reverse complement.
TCTGTATTTTGAATGGGTCTTCCTGGGCTGGGAGGGTGGAGGGCCTGCTCTCACACAAAGGACTGCCACACCCCCTACTGGGACCCTGGCAGACAGGATTGAACTGCAAGGGGACCTGGTGCACTTCTTAGCCACTCTTTGAAGTCTCCCCCACTTCAAAGGCACATTTGGGTATAAAACAGGGCCTCTGTCCTACCTCATCAGACACTTGCTGGAGAAGAAACCTGAACCAGAAACTACATCCTGCCAAGAAGAACTGCCTGGCTGCTCAAAGGACTCACCTGTCTGCCTTCTACAAAGGACTGCTGCCTTGCTGTTGGCCTGCTGCTTTGCTGAACTCTTGTCTGGCTGTGAAAGTGCTCTCCAAGGGCTTGGATAGAGCTTGCCTCCTGTTCCCTGAAGTCTCAGGACCAAAAAGACTTATCTTTTTCACTTGGACGCTCCGTGCGCAAAAATTTTCGACGCACAGCTTGTTCCGCGGCGAGAAAAAACGCCGCACTCTGACGCTGATCGACGCGACGCCTTCGGGACGACCGGAACTTCGACGCACAGCTTCGCAAGGACAAAGCCGCCCGACCTCTAGAGGAGAAATTGACGCGATGCCTGCCGTGAGATCATAATTTCGACGCGCAGCCCCGCAGAACGACGCGCAGCCGGAAAACAAGCAGGAAAATCCACGCACAGACCCGGGACATCTGGTAATCCCCGCGATCCACAGAAAGAGACTGTCCGCGCGCCGGAAAACGACGCACGACTTCCCCGCGTGAAAAATAACAACGCAAGTCCGTGTGTGCTGGGGAGAAATCGACGCACACACCCTTTTTCCACGTATCTCTTCTTCTGTGGCCCTCTGAGGAGATTTTCCACTCCAAACCAGATACTTTGTGCTTGAAAGAGACTTTGTTTGCTTTTTAAAGACTTAAGACACTTTGGGGGTCATTCTGACTCCCGCCGGGCGCGGTCACCGCGCGCCCGGCGGGAGCCGCCAAAATACCGTACCGCGGTCGGAAGACCGCGGTGGGTATTTTGAGGTTTCCCCTGGGCTGGCGGGCGGCCTCCAAAAGGCCGCCCGCCAGCCCAGGGGAAACCGTCCTTCCCACGATGAAGCCGGCTCGTAATCGAGCCGGCGGAGTGGGAAGGTGCGACGGGTGCTGTTGCACCCGTCGCGTATTTCACTGTCTGCTAAGCAGACAGTGAAATACTCGTAGGGGCCCTCTTACGGGGGCCCCTGCAGTGCCCATGCCAGTGGCATGGGCACTGCAGGGGCCCCCAGGGGCCCCGCGACCCCCCCTACCGCCATCCGGTTCCCGGCGGGCGGACCGCCAGGAACTGGATGGCGGTAGGGGGGGTCGGAATCCCCTCGGCGGCGCAGCGAGCTGCGCCACCTTGGAGGATTCAAAGGGGCGGCGGTACACTGGCGGGAGACCGCCAGTGTTGCCGGTCTGACCGCGGCTTTACCGCCGCAGTCAGAATGCCCTGCGGGGCACCGCCGGTCTGTCGGCGGTGCTCCCGCCGACCCTGGCCCCGGCGGTCTAAGACCGCCGGGGTCAGAATGACCCCCTTTATATCACTTTCCAGTGATATCTCTACAAATTCGCATTGCAACTTTATTCGTTTTGACCTACAATTATCCTGATAAATATTATATATTTTTCTAAAGACTGTGTGGTGTATTTTTGTGGTGCTATATGGTGATATTGTATGCTTTATTGCACAAATACTTTACACATTGCCTTCTAAGTTAAGCCTGACTGGTCGTGCCAAGCTACCAGAGGGTGGGCACATGATAATCTTGGATTGTGTGTGACTTACCCTGACTAGAGTGAGGGCTTTTGCTTGGACAGGGGGTAACCTGACTGCCAACCAAAAACCCCATTTCTAACATTGGTGATCAGCGGTGAGGATAGGACTTGTATTTGTGCAGTGACATACAGTAGCTAAGTATTTCACTACCTACCCACAGTTGAAGGTCAACTTGATTTTTATCTCTTTTTGCAAATTCGTTTTTTTCCTGACAATTTTCAAAAACTAAATCCTCACTCAACATGTCTCTGACTGGGTCTCAGATAGGAGACTTTGACCTAGTCCTGTTGGATACATATACGGTCAAACAACTAAAAGGATTCTGCAGGGCAATGAGGGTACCCACCCAAGGGGCCTCCAAAAAGGAGGACTTTCAAGTGGCGCTGAGGGCCTGGGCAGAAGCCCATTTAGAAGATGATGATGAGGAAGAGGAGCCAGAAAATGGCCCCTCAGAGGATTTGTCACTATCTGTGGATGGTGTTATCACTGCAATTGTGCCCCCTTCCAGACCAGGGAGCAGTGTCTCTGTGCAAAGCCTGACCGCAGAGGAAAGGAGAGAGGAAAGGGAGTTCCAATTGCAAATGGCAAAACTGAAAATTGAGGCTCAACAGGAGGAAAGAAGGGCAGATAGAGAAGCCAAGCAAGCTGAGGCTGAAAGAGCAGCCAAACAGATTGAAGCTGAAAGAGCTGAAGCTGCAGATGAGAGAGCCTTGGCTGAAAAGAAACTGTTATTGGCTCATTAACTGAGTCTCAAGGAGCTGGATCTCAAGGCGAAGCAGTCTGAATCCAGCAATAATGGTGGCAGCATACTGACAGGACCTGCTGGAGAAAAGAAGGTTCGTATACCCAAAAATGTGGTGCCCAGTTTTGTGGTGGGAGATGACATAGATAAATGGTTAGCTGCTTATGAAGTTGCACTAAGGGCTCATGAGGTTCCTGAAGGGCAATGGGGGGTAGCTATGTGGGGTTATGTACCGCCATTGGGGAGGGACACCCTTCTCACATTGGATCAACCTGATCAAAACACATACCCACTTCAGAAAGTCACTTTACTTGCCAAGTTTGGGCTGACCCCTGAGGGATACCGTCAGAGGTTCAGGGACAGCACCAAACAAACCACACAAACATGGGTAGATTTCTTTGACTTCTCCAGTAAGGCACTGAATGGATGGGTGCGGGGCAACAAAGTAGATGATTATAAAGGTTTATATGACTTGATTCTGAGAGAGCATATGCTTAATACTACTTATACAGAGTTGCGCCAGCACTTAGTGGATAGTAAGCTGACTGATCCCAGGAAGCTTGCTGAGGAGGCGGACCTCTGGGTTAGCACCAGAGTGTCCAAGAAGGTACCTGGGGGGGACACCCACAAAGGAGGTCAGGGTTCCCAACAGAAGAAAGAGGGGGGAGATAAACTTACAGATAAGGAACTCTCCAAAGGCCCCCAAAAGAATTCCCAGGGAGGGGGTGGCAACCCTTCCTTTTCCAGATTTGGGAAAAAGCCAGGGACATATGATAGGTCAGGAAAATCCAACCCCAAATGCATGGAGTGTTACCAGTATGGTCACTATAAAGGCGACCCCCAGTGCTCCAAGAGAGCACCGTCCACTACCGGACAGACACCTGAGTTGACTAGTCTAGCGCTCGGGGGGAGATGGACCCAGATAGCTTTGGGGAACAGGTAGAGATTTCCCTAGTGTCCCTGGGAGAAGGAGAAATGGTGCCCAAAGCCCACATGCCCCAAAATACTTCCAAGTACAGGCAGTGGGTCACCATTGATGAGCAGAAGGTGGAGGCTCTGCGTGACACAGGAGACAGTATGACTACTATCAAGAGTCAGCTGGTGTCAACAGAGCAGATAGTCCCTAATACATTCCACCAGGTCATAGTCGCTGACAATCGTGAGAGTCACCTACCGGTGGCTCTGGTTCCCTTTGAGTGGGGGGGGGGTCTCTGGTACTCTGAAAATAGCTGTGAGTCCTGCCATGCCTGTAGATTGTCTGTTAGGCAATGATCTTGAGCATAATGCTTGGAAAGAAGTAGAGCTCAGGTCTCACCTGGAGATGTTAGGGTTACCTGAGTGGGTCTGCATGACCACACAGTCCATGGCTGACCGAGAGGGAAGTCAAGGGCGTCTGGAGCCTGGAACAATGGCCCAGAGAGCTGCCAAGAGGAGGGGCAAGGGGTTCGGGAAACTGGCCCCAGAAGTTCCCGCAGTGGCTGACGGGGCTCCTGAGGAGGAGGCTCCCGAGCCAACTGGGGAAGACATTGCTACCCTAGGTGACTTACCTGAGCTTGCTGGCTGGCAAGTTGAGGGTGGACCCACCAGGGAGGAATTCTGCAAGGCGCAGAAAGAATGTCCCACTCTGGAAGGTCTGGGGAAACAAGCCTCAGACCAGGCGGCAGGTGAAGCCTCTGGCGAAAACCACATATATTGGGGGAATGATTTCCTCTACAGTGAGCCTAAGGTTCCGGCCTTTGGGGCAGCGCGTACGCTGGTGGTCCCCCAGTGTTACCGAACCTTCCTACTGGGTCTGGCTCACGACATTCCCCTGGCAGGACATTTGGGGCAAGACAAGACCTTTGACAGGCTTGTCACCCACTTTTATTGGCCCAGAATGAGGAAAAACTCAGATAAGTTCTGCAGATCTTGTCCTACCTGACAGGCCAGTGGTAAAGCAGGAAAAAGGGTTAAAACCCCCCTGATTCCACTTCCTGTCGTTGGCACCCCCTTTGAAAGGGTGGGCATCGACATTGTTGGTCCATTGGACCCCAAAACTGCCTTAGGCAACAGGTTCATCCTGGTTTTGGTGGACCATGCCACCCGTTACTCAGAGGCAATCCCTCTGAGGACCGTAACTGCACCGGTGGTGACCAGAACTCTGATGGGGATATTTACCCGTGTGGGATTCCCTAAGGAGATAGTGTCTGACAGAGGCACTAACTTCATGTCTGCATACATGAAGTCTCTGTGGGATGCGTGTGGTGTAACCTACAAGTTCACCACACCCTATCACCCCCAGTCTAATGGTCTTGTGGAGAGATTCAACAAGACCTTGAAAGGCATGATTGGTGGCCTCCCTGAGGCCATGAGGCGTAAGTGGGACGTCCTCTTACCATGCCTTCTCTTTGCTTACAGAGAGGTCCCCCAGAGGGGGGTAGGGTTCAGTCCCTTTGAGCTTCTCTATGGGTACCCTGTCAGGGGACCCTTAAGCATTGTCAAGGAGGGGTTGGAGAAAGCTCCAAAGGCACCCCCTTAGGATGTGGTCAGCTACATGTTGGCCCTCCGCAACCAGATGACCCGCTTCTGGAAAGAGGCCCAAAGTAACCTTGAGGACAGTCAAGAGGTAATGAAACGCTGGTATGACCAGAAGGCCACCCTGGTAGAGTTTCAACCTGGAGACAAAGTGTGGGTAATAGAGCCAGTAGAGCCTAGAGATCTCCAGGACCGCTGGTCTGGCCCATTTGAAGTAAAGGAGCGGAAAGGGGAGGCCACATACCTAGTGGACCTCCAAACCCCTAGGAACCCCCTAAGGGTGCTCCATGTTAACCGACTAAAGGCTCATTTTGAGAGGTCTGAGATCAACATGCTTCTGGTCACAGATGAAGGAATGGAAGAGGAGAGTGAACCTCTCCCCGACCTCCTCTCTGCCCAAGAAGGTGATGGGTCAGTGAACGGGGTCATTCTTTCGGACTCCCTGACTTTAAACCAGAAAGGAGACTGCTATGAGCTGTTGGAGCAGTTCTCCCCCCTGTTCTCCCTTACTCCTGGACTGACCCACCTCTGCGTTCATGACATTGACACCGGTGACAGTCTCCCTGTGAAGAACAAAATTTACAGGTTATCGGATAAGGTGAAGGCCAGCATCAAGGAGGAGGTCTCCAAGATGTTAGCTCTAAGGGTTATCGAGAAATCCAGTAGTCCCTGGGCCAGCCCAGTGGTGTTGGTCCCTAAGGCTACTGCCCCAGGTGCGAAGCCAGAACTCCGGTTCTGTGTGGACTACCGGGGTCTCAACTCAGTCACACGGACTGATGCTCACCCCATCCCCCGAGCTGATGAGCTCGTTGACAGGCTGGGCGCTGCCAAGTTCCTGAGTACGTTTGATCTTACTTCAGGGTACTGGCAGATCGCCCTGAGTGAGGGGGCTAAAGAAAGATCCGCATTTTCAACCCCTGATAGCCATTACCAGTTCCGGGTGATGCCGTTTGGATTGAAAAATGCCCCTGCTACCTTCCAACGGTTGGCTAACGGGGTCCTAGCTGGCAAGGATGCCTTCTGTGCAGCCTACCTGGATGACATAGCTGTCTACAGTTCCAGCTGGGAGGAACACCTGCTCCACCTCAAGGAGGTGCTTCAGGCCCTGCAACAGGCAGGCCTGACCATCAAGGCTAGTAAATGCCAGATTGGGCAGGGTTCCGTGGTGTACTTGGGACACCTAGTGGGTGGTGGCAAGGTGCAGCCACTCCAGGCCAAGATTGAAACTATCAAGGCCTGGCAACCACCTAGAACTCACACTGAGGTGAGAGCCTTTTTAGGCCTCAAAGGATACTACCGCAGATTTGTCAAGGGCTATGGTACCATTGTGTCACCCTTGACAGAACTCACTTCCAAGAAACAACCTAGGTTGGTGAATTGGACAGAGGCTTGTCAGAAAGCCTTTGACTCCCTGAAGGAAGCCATGTGCACGGCCCCCGTGCTCAAGGCCCCTGACTACTCCCAGGAATTTATCGTGCAGACAGACGCTTCAGAGCATGGCATAGGGGCAGTCCTAGCACAGCTAAATGAGGAAGGCCTAGACCAACCAGTAGTCTTTATTAGCAGAAGGCTATTACCACGGGAACAGAGGTGGAGTGCTATTGAGAGAGAAGCTTTTGCTGTGGTCTGGGCACTGAAGAAGCTAAGACCCTACCTGTTTGGGACTCACTTCCGGGTTCAGACAGACCACAGGCCCCTCAGATGGCTCATGCAGATGAGGGGTGAGAATCCAAAACTCTTGAGGTGGTCCATTTCCCTACAGGGGATGGACTTTACGGTGGAACATCGCCCAGGGGTTGACCACGCCAATGCTGATGGTCTCTCCAGATACTTCCGCCTTAGCGATGAGAGCTCCCAGGAGGTCGGGTAGCTCTCCCCACTTTCAGCTGGGGGGGACACATGTTAGACCTGAAAGCCTTAGGGTGGTCACCCCTAACTTTTTGCCTGCCTCCCTCCACTTTTTGGACACTGTTTTTGCTGGCTTTTAGACTCTGCGCACTTTACCACTGCTAACCAGTGCTAAAGTGCATATGCTCTCTCCCTTAAAACATGGTAACCTTGAATCATACCTGATTGGACTATTAATTTCCTTATAAGTCCCTAGTAATGTGCTCTCTATGTGCATAGGGCCGGTAGATTAAATGCTACTAGTGGGCTTGCAGCACTGGTTGTGCCACCCACTTAAGTAGCCTCTTTTCCTTGTCTCAGGCCTGCCATTGCAAGGCCTGTGTGTGCAGTTTCACTGTTACCTCGACTTGGCATTTAAAAGTACTTGCCAAGCCTAAACCTACCCTTTCTCCACATATAAGTCACCTCTAATGTGTGCTCTAGGTAACCCCTAGAGCAGGGTGCTGTGTGGGTAAAAGGCAGGACATTTACCTGTGTAGTTTACATGTCCTGGTAGTGTAAAACTCCTAAATTCGTTTTTGCACTACTGTGAGGCCTGCTCCCTTCATAGGCTAACATTGGGGCTGCCCTCATACAGTATTGAAGTGGTAGCTGCTGATCTGAAAGGAGTAGGAAGGTCATATTTAGTATGGCCAGAATGGTAATATAAAATCATGCTGACTGGTGAAGTTGGATTTAATATTACTATTCTAGAAATGCCACTTTTAGAAAGTGAGCATTTCTTTGCACTTAAATCTTTCTGTGCTTTACAATCCACGTCTGGCTGGGCTTAGTTGACAGCTCCTTGTGCATTCACTCAGACACACCCCAAACACAGGGTACTCAGCCTCACTTGCATACATCTGCATTTTGAATGGGTCTTCCTGGGCTGGGAGGGTGGAGGGCCTGCTCTCACACAAAGGACTGCCACACCCCCTACTGGGACCCTGGCAGACAGGATTGAACTGAAAGGGGACCTGGTGCACTTCTTAGCCACTCTTTGAAGTCTTCCCCACTTCAAAGGCACATTTGGGTATAAAATAGGGCCTCTGCCCTACCTCATCAGACACTTGCTGGAGAAGAAACCTGAACCAGAAACTACATCCTGCCAAGAAGAACTGCCTGGCTGCTCAAAGGACTCACCTGTCTGCCTTCTACAAAGGACTGCTGCCTTGCTGTTGGCCTGCTGCTTTGTTGAACTCTTGTCTGGCTGTGAAAGTGCTCTCCAAGGGCTTCGATAGAGCTTGCCTCCTGTTCCCTGAAGTCTCAGGACCAAAAAGACTTCTCTTTTTCACTCGGACGCTCCGTGCGCCCAAATTTTCGACGCACAGCTTGTTCCGCGGCGAGAAAAAACACAGCACACTGACGCTGATCGACGCGACGCCTTCGGGACGACCGGAACTTCGACGCACGGCTTCACAAGGACAACGCCGCCCGACCTCTAGAGGAGAAATCGACGCGATGCCTGCTGTGAGATCGTAATTTTGACACGCAGCCCCGCAGAACGACGTGCAGCCGGAAAACAAGCAGGAAAATCCACGCACAAACCCGGGACATCTGGTAATCCCCGCGATCCACAGAAAGAGACTGTCCGCGTGCCGGAAAACGACGCACGACTTCCCCGCGTGAAAAATAACGACGCAAGTCCGTGTGTGCTGGGGAGAAATCGATGCACACACCCTTTTTCCACGTATCTCTTCTTCTGTGGCCCTCTGAGGAGATTTTCCACTCCAAACCAGGTACTTTGTGCTTGAAAGAGACTTTGTTTGCTTTTTAAAGACTTAAGACACTTTATATCACTTTCCAGTTATATCTCTACAAATTCACATTGCAACTTTATTCGTTTTGACCTACAATTATCCTGATAAATATTATATATTTTTCTAAAGACTGTGTGGTGTATTTTTGTGGTGCTATATGGTGATATTGTATGCTTTATTGCACAAATACTTTACACATTGCCTTCTAAGTTAAGCCTGACTGGTCGTGCCAAGCTACCAGAGGGTGGGCACAGGATAATCTTGGATTGTGTGTGACTTACCCTGACTAGAGTGAGGGCTTTTGCTTGGACAGGGGGTAACCTGACTGCCAACCAAAAACCCCATTTCTAACAAATTCCTTCTAGCCCTCTGAAACTCTGCATAGGGAATACTCTCAATAAGATTCCTAGGATGACTACTGGAGGCATGAAGCAATGTGTTCCCTACAGTCAACTTCCTATTGAGCCTGGATATCAATTTCCTGTTCCTAATACTGACCATGATGTGAAAAAATCTACCATTTCAGTGTCTATATATACTGTGAGGACAATGTTATAGGGATTGTCATTCAACTGTTGGATGAATATTTAATCTTCCCTCTGTGTACCTTTTCAGATGACAAAACTGTTGTTGATGTATCTTAGCTACAAGGTTACTTTAAAACCAAATTCATGAAGAGCTTCTACTACTTGCTGTCCCCCCTACCCCATGAGGAGGCCGGCAAAACTGGGAGCATAGCAGATACCCATCACAGTCCCCTGTTCTTGGTGGAAAAAAATGATTCTCAAATAAGAAAAATATATTTTCAAGACAGTATTGTATCATTTGCAGGATCTTATCTGTATGAAAGAACAGAGAGAAAGAACGTGCTCTTAAAAAATGCTTACATCCATATTGCCATCTTTATATCTAATGCTTGTGTAGAGGCTAGCTGCATCTAATGCCATTAATACAAAATCTTTCTCCCATTCAATGCGTTCAATCCGGTTTAAAAAGTCCCTACTGTCTGAGAAAGTAGTCTACATAACATGATCTATTCTTACACTATGTAGACTACTTTCTCTTTTAAAATTTGAATGTTTTGTGACTGCATTTCAGTCACAAAACATTCTTACATACCACTGTGATTTGGTATTAGGAAGGGACACACAGAACACGCCCCTTCTTAATACCTAATCAGTATGTATTCGCACTTCCAAATTGCAATTCAGTAACATGTTACCGAATTGCAATTTGGAATTCATACATACCAAAATGCATTTTTCTGGTCGCTAATGGCCCAATTCTGTAAATCAGGCTGTTTACAGCCATAACAATGCTGCTACATCTGGTCTATAGTTACCTCAAAACATTTACCTACCCTACTAACTGTCAAATGGTTAAGCTTGACCTCCTACAAACTGCTTGCAATCCGCTTATTAAACAACAAGTAGGTTTGTGGGGGAGCCCTGAAGATACAATGCTTTAAACACTGGTATCTTGTTCCCCTTTATTTGAGACTGAGATGACTTCTTGTGGTTTTGAGTCTTCCTGAAACCCTCAAATTCTTTCCCACCTACTGAAATCGCAAATATGTTACTGTGCCAAAAGCCTTTTTGAACTGCCCTCACCAAGTCCATTCCATTTCTCCAAATAGAAGTTCTTTAAAGTGGCGAAGAATCAATGTAAACACTATTCAAATACCACAAATAAATGCATAAAATTAAATTTCTTTATGCTGTAAAAAGTGCAACACTTGGAGTATAGGACAGAATTACAAGATTGGACTTCACTGCAAGGGCTATCAAACCACATTTCCCATTGTATCTTCTCATTTGCATACATGCAGAACACCAAATCAAAAAAAAAAAAACCTGTGCCTTTCATTGCAGATTGTGCATTGTAAGCCAATTACAAAAGCAGACGATTATGATCCTCTGGATTGGAAACATGAGGGAGTTCCTCAGAAAAACCACACATTTAACCATAGGTTGAACAGGAAAGGTGATCCATCACACCAAGCACATATGTCAGCAAGATGGAAGGGGCACTCACCCATCGGGAGGGGCTCCAAATATGGTGGAACGCTGTAAAGGGAGTGGGCAGTGGGGGAGTGGGGCATGTTGTGCCCGACTCAATGTCTCCTGATTGGCAGAGAGGGTTGCGTGGCCCAAAAGCACTTAGGTGTTTCTGGGCCGCTCATCTTAATGACGCTTTCCTGAACTCCCCCTTTAAAAGGGGGGTAACAATGGGCTGTGGGTCTCCAACACCACTCGCTGATCAAGGCCTCCATTTCTCTCCTTGGACAGAGACACATCGTCATGAGGTCAGTTCTCTTCTTTTCTCTTTTTTGTTTTCTCCTGCAGGGTGATCGTTAAGGGAGCATCCAGCATGCCTGAGTGACTGGGAAGCATTGTTTACGCTCGGCTCCCACACTCTGCACACTTGCCCTGATAATCATGATCAGCACAGCACGTGCCTCACTGGGAGCCGTATGGGTTAGAGCCATGCTCACCAGTCCGGAGTAAATCTTGGTGATGGCTCAGGTGGGGGCCCTGGTGTTGCAGGTGAGGCAACGCGGGGAGGGAGGTTTTTTTTAAGGGTGTTGGCTAACTTATAGTGACAAGCATTATTTTTAGGTAAGTGCCCAAGGTAGTCTGGTAGTAAACTTGGTCTGAGGCCATTTGTTGTTTGTATTAAATTAATTGGGGGCCTCTTTATTTTCTGTCCCTTGCCTAACGTGGGGTTGTCCTCTAGGTCAGTTTTGTGCATTTTTTTGTTAGGGCTAATTGGGAGTAGGGATTTTGCGAGTAGTGATCCAATTTCTTGTGTCTTGTGACTAGGGAGGCATTTCCTCCTGCCCCAAAAAAGGTTTGGGGCCAAAAGAGAGGCAGAGGAGCAATGTCTGAGTTGACAGAGCCGGGGCAGGCTGTCCCATTACAAGATGGTGTACTCCCAGATAGTTTGGCAGAGCACTTGACCCCCAAGTTCAGCCAGCGGTGCCCATGGTAGCAGATCCTCTTGCCAGTGATGTGGCGCAGGATGTGGCTGGAGCCAGCGAGGCCCCTATTCAAACAGCACCCCAGAATGTGGTGGTGCCAGCCGTGAGTGGTTTGTCTTTAGTGTCCACAGTTGCAGCCAATAGCGGGGATAGGGCAGCAAGATGTGGTTGGGCATCTGCCATCCATACTACCGTGGTTGTCGGAGGCGGGCATGCTCCACTCATTTTTGGTTAATGGTCCTATGGCTAGTGTAGGGGGAAGATGTTATGGAGAAGGCATGGTGCTTGGTTTCCCATCTTAACACCTCAAAAGAAAAGACGGCCAAGAGTCTCAAGGGGGGCGTTAGGGGGAGTGAGCAGCAAGCGTGTAAGAGAGGTTAATTCAACAGCGTGGCCGTGAGTCAGGTGGCACCGGTGCCAGCTATAGCTGCGCAACAACCAGCCAAGGCGTCAGTGGAGGCAAGCACTTCTGTGGCATCCTCGTCTATTCAGACAACAGCAAATTCAGGTACATGTAACTTGTCCCTCCTCTTGGATCTTGGCGATATCCGCTCAGAACATGAGCACCTGGGGTTGCATGTGCTGATAGAGGTTAAGGAAAAGATTTGGAAAGGTACTTACATTGACATGTTTGATCTATTGGTTGACAGATCAGAAAAGGATGAGGTAAAACGTTGTATGGAGTGTGCTCACTCAAGGTGGAAGAATCACTGAGCAATTGGGTGAGGGCCTTCTCTACTTACCAGGCCATCATTGCAGAGCACTGCAATGATCAGGGAGCTCAGCTATCCTGTCATCAGAATAGGATTGTACGTGCTCACGATGAATATGGGGGTACTGCTTGGAAGGACTATGACAAGGAGCTTAGAAGGATCAAGGCTAATAAGCCTAGTTTGGTTTGGGACCAGACTGACATGATTGCATGGCTGCGGTACACAAACCCGCCACAAGTGAATGGGGTGCAGCCCTTTCAGCAAAGCTGAGGATCTGCCGCAAGTTCATCTGGTAGGAGTAGTGCGAAAAATGGGGCTTGCAGGGATTTCAACAGGCGCACGTCAACCCATCCTGCAGGAACGTGCCGTTTTGAACATTGCTGCTGCTTCTGTGGTCAGGTCTCCCATCCTGAATTAATTTAAGGGCTTTAAGAGATCTTGAGATAAGGGGAACAAGAAACAAGAATAAGTATTTGGGAGGAGCTGTCATTTGTGATCCAGTTTGCATCAAGGGCCACTCTCCTGACTCAGTAGGATATATGATTTGTGATTTGGTTTGCAGCAAGGCACAGTCGCCTTTTCAGTTATTGGCTAAGGCCCACTCTCCTGTTCAGTTATTGGCTGTGGTTCTGTGGCTTAATTTATACCCCTACCAGGCGGGCGCACAGGATTTGTATGAGGGATTTAGGTATGGTTTCAGGATACCGGTGTAAGGCTACTCAGGAACCCCACACTGTAAGAAACAGCTGTACGTAGGGGCTAACCCAAAAGGTAGCTAGAACAAAGATTCTCAAAGAATTAAGCTTGAGGCGTGTAGCAGGTCTATTTGATGGGGCTCCAATTTGGATTTTGTTTGTTCTCCTTTGGGGATGGTCCCTAAGAAGCAACCGGGAGAGTACAGATTGATCCGTAACCTGTCGGCACCCAAAGGCTAATCCTTGAATTATGCAATAGATGGGGCTCTCTGTTCAGTCAAGTATGGTTCTTTGGATCAGGCAAGTCAAATGCTGTGGGAGTAGGGGCCCGTGGCATTGATGGTTAAATCAGACATTGTGTCAGAGTCACCAGATCCTCAGGGTCTGCGCACGTTCCCAACACGTCCACCACTGAACAGCTCCAAGACTCTGATAGATAAACCACAGAGGCTAAGAGAGTTCAAGAGGGGAAGAGGGGATTAGGAAGGGAAACAGCTGGGAAGGAGACCTATAGTAAGAAAAAGGTAAGAACACACAATATGAAAATTATATCTCCTGAAATCAACACTAGACTATGATTCTAAGCATAGTCATTCTGAAAACATGAACAATCTAAGAATTAATTTTTAAAATGACTAAGTTTCAAGATGGCCGGATACCTGTAAGGGAATCAAGATGGATTAAATGAAAAGTTTCTTATTCAAGTACTTTCCTTTACATGAGAATCAGAAAAACATTCTGACTAAATTTTAAACCAGTCATATAAATCCTTTTTTGAGAATGCATACTAGGACCATACAATATTTCATCTAGAAACTCTGATCTTCTGTGTACTCTTAAAATGTTTCAACACAAATTGCGCATATAGAAGATTTGTATATATATAGTAAACACCATAAAAGGATTGTGCACCATGAATAACACAATATGGATTCAGGAAAACAAATCACATAACTTGTCAACTCGAATATTACATGATAAATATCTTAGAATAGTGGCATACAATAAACAACATGAATTAAACTCGAGGAGAGAATCGCGCGTCTTGCCGATTCGAGTGTCACCATGTAAAATGCCAAGAAATGGTAGTACGCAATGAATATCAAAGTCAAATCATCATTAAATGAATCGCGCGTCTTACCGATTCGTAAACCACAATGTAAATGCCAAGAAATAACAGCTCACAATGAATAACAAGATCAAAGTACAATGAAACGAATCGCGCGTCTTTTGCCGATTCTTAAGCTACCATGTAAATGTCAAGAAATGATAGCGCGCAATGAAAAACAAAGTTAAAACACCATAAAACTAATTGCGCGTCTTGCCGATTCTTAAGCCACCATGCAAATGTCAAGAAATGGTAGCGTGCAATGAATAACAAGATTAAATTATCATGAAATGAATTGCGCGTCTTGCCGATTCGCAAAGTCACCCTGCAAATGTCACAAACACTCAAGCACATATTTCACACACGCAAAGTACTCTGTCAAATCATAAAAGAATTAGGCCCAAGAACATGAGAGTTCTTGATAACGGCGTCGGGAGGCCAGCCCAACACCCGTCTTACTGCTCAGAACAAGGATCTCCAAATGAAGAATGAAAGTCAGATGTCTGGAAGATCAAATAGGCCACCGGGCAGGACCTCAGGAAGTAGCTGATGCTCTGCACCGGGACCTCTGAATAGTGAGCACTTGGAGCTGGGCTGGCTCCTTTTTATAGAGTCTTGGCCCAGCCCACAACCACACCCAGGCATGTTGCAGGGAAAGTCTCTGAAGGCTCTGGAAAGGGACCACACCCTAACACACTCTGAAAGCCTGCAGCAATACATTGCAAATGGACAGCATTTGTAAGCACATTAAAATTAAGTCTTCAGGATTGAACTCTGCAATGCAAAAAGTTAAACAACAACATATCAGCACAATGCATAAATTACGTTGTTTTGAGAGTGCTGGGTTTTTCCATTCTAGTCGCTAATAGAGCGCACACTGCCCTGGTGTTGACACATTGTACCCGTCTATAGGTTGCTACTTTGCCAGGTGCATGCCTATGGGTTGTGGGGTGTTGTGTTCCCATTTTGAAAAAATTAGCACCTTCTTGGAGTGGGCTTTCGGATGCAAGGCACAGCATCAGTCGGTACTGCATTACTTGGATGATTTCCTCATCCTGGGTCCCCTTGGGTCGGATCAGTGTGCGGATGCATTGGAAGTTTTTAAGAGCCTGATGGGTAAACTCCGATCCCACTGGCGCATGACAAAACTGTAGGTCCCCACACAACAATGCAATTTTTAGGAATTTAATTAGATTCTGTTCCATTCTGCTGAGAGAAAAAATGGCTGCCTTCTCCCAAGCACTCCAAGCCTGCATGAGGGTGAAGAAAGTCACTTTTCATCAGTTGCAGTGCCTAGTAGGGCAGCTCAATTTTGCCCTGTGTATCATTCCCATGGGTGCCCCCTCTCCCACTCCCATTCTCAAGCCATGTTGGGCTTGATGGTCAAACACCATCACACTAGACTCTCAGTGAGGTTAAGCAGGACGTGAGAATTTGGGAATCTTTCCTACGTGACTTCAATGGGACGGCTGTGTGGCCGAGTCCACCTAGGTCCAGTGAGGTGCTTGGCCTCTTTACAGACGAGGCAGCCAGTGAGGGTTTGGTGCCATATATGGCTTGGCGTTCTGTCCGCAGAGGTGGCCTACAGACTCAGTAGAATCTGAACTGGTGACTAACATTGGTTTCCTAGAGTTATTCCCTATTCTGGTGTCATTATCAATCTGGCCTGATAGATTCCGTAACCAGTCGGTTATTTTGTTGGTCTGACAATATGTCAGTGGTTGAGTGCATGAATCAACAGGCTGCCAGGTGTAACATGATTCTGAGAGCCTTGAAAATTATTTTTTTACTGTGTCTCAAATTGAACGTGAATGCATGTGCCCGGGGTTTTGAACAATGCTGCTGCTGCTGACACCCTCTCCCATTTTAAGATGCAGGTGCTCAGGTCCCACCATCCACAAGAAGAGGAACGCTCAACGCCCTTCCCAGAACATCTTTGGTGGATTGGTGCCCAAGATTATCAGGCCTCGTGGAAGCCAGCTCAACACCAAAGACAAAAAAGGCTTATGAGAGGGTCGTTGCAGCCTCTGTTAATTTTTTGCGTCATGAGGAGAGAGGGACCTCTTGGCTTTTCTGGAAGTCTTGAGGAAGAAAGGGAGGTTGGTTGCTTGTCCCAGATTCCACACAGCTGCCATTTCCTTTATTGCCCAGTTGCAGGGGTGCAGGATGGAACAAAATCTTTCCTAGTAAGGAGGGTCATTATGGGTTGACAGCGGCTACAAGGGGTCAAGTCTGATACTGGGTGACCCATAGACATAGAGAGGCTGGGTTCTCTCTTGGGGGTCCTTGATCAGATCTGTGGGAGATTGCCCTATTTATGGCAGCGTTTAAGTTATCCTTTTATAGGGTCTTCAGATTGGGTGAATTGGTGGCCAGCAACAAGGACATACTGGGGGAGTGCAGTTGTGGGACCTTCACTGGCTAGTGGGGTCTGGGTCCTTGGTGATTAATATCCCTTGTTCCAAAATGGACCAGGATGGTTGCCAGGGGCCCTTCATGTGTGCTGTCCGGTTTATAATTTGGAGGGCTTCGTAGCCTTCCACCCTACTGGGTCGCGAGGTACTGTCTTGGTGCATGTTGACGGCTCACCCCTAACTAGGTACCAGTTTACATAGGTACTCAAGTGAGGTCTGGACACAGCAAGCTTTGACGCTTTCGAATTTGGAACTCATTCCTTCAGGATCGGGACAGCAACGGCAGCGGAGGCAATGGGTGCGGCGGTTCGAAAAATTGGCAGATACTCTTCTGACTGCTACAAGTGTTATGTGAAATGGCCCAAAAATTTCCACAGATGGTGCCTGCATGGTCAAACATCATCCCCCTTCTGCAGTGGGGGAGTGGCCTGTCAGTACGAGTGTTCAATTACTCATTTAGGAGCAGCAATAACAAACTTGCCAGGTTGTTCAGATCACCGAAGTTGGCCGTCATCCCACACAGATGCATACAGAGGGAGTGTTTCTTTCTCCAGGATGGGATGCACCTTACTAGGATGGGAAAAGACAAGTTGCTTGAAGATTTTTTGGCATGGCTGGTCCGTCACCCACATTAGACGAGCGACTGCGAGGGGACAGATAGTTTGTCTAACATGCTGGCCTGTGGAGGGTTGCAATCACGACTGGGGGTACAGTTAGGTGCTTTTTCTTTACCTCAGCAGGACGGCAAGGTAATTCGACCCTCCAGGGGGTGCTTGCGGGAAGTGAGGATGACAACCAGGGGTGACGGGCAATTGCAAGCGGTCGCTGGCATCTAGTCCCTAGGGCCAACCACCTATGCATGTGCAGAGATTTGAAGCTGGCACTGGCCCCTGGGGGGGTACAGTCCGAGAGTCTGTGGGTTGAGGGGTGGATAAGTTAGATATCCCAGCAGGCAGGAGGACCCCTTCCACTTGGTCCACAAGCAACAGGAATTTTTAGAAGGGGGGATGGAGCAATCACATATGGAGATACTACCCCTGGGGCCTTATAGCCGGAGGGGTGGGAACCAGGTGACTAGGTAGTCAGTCATAATATCATCCGCAGTCACTGATATTTTTGGATACGCAAGAACTGATTTAGTCAGTGGTAGGAATTTGGATGTATTAGCAGACTCTTTTAAGACTACCCATCTTGAAAATGTAAATACTGTGTAATTAATATGGAGCGGTTACTGCGTAAAAGTTTGTTGACTGAATTTTGTTTTATTAAAATAAAATACGGCCTGGAGTTTACGACTCCTAATCCAAAGAGTTGTTATCATTAAAGGTGAAGTAATGTCATGTTGAGTGTGACCTGGAGTGTTGGGGGGGTGCAGGGGTCTTGGGGACTGAATGGGATGGGGACCTGGAACAGACCTGCAGGTGATGTGTTTAATTCTCAGCAAATACCGACCCAACATGTCCTCTTTCCCAAGTAGATATTTTGCGCAATTGTAAAATCTGTAGTTTATGTTAGAAGCAATACACTGTGGCGTTTAAACTATATAAAATACAAATAAATATACCTGAAGATCTAGTTAAGTCCTGATCACGCATTACATGAACTTTATAAGAAGTTAGGAAACTTTAAACTCGAGTACTAAAATGCTTACTGGGGGCGTAAATAGGTCTTACGCAGGTTTCCAGCTGTGCATGATAGAAAATCAAATACACATGGCAGATTTTCAAATGCCACTGAAGGCACACATTTTTTTCTTCTATGACATTTAATTGTACAAATCTCTTTTTCTACCCTTATCTCTATCTCAGAGAGGAACAGCATACATCAATTTCAAATAACTAATAGCAACAGTCTCTAAGGAATTGTGCTTTGATACACTATAAATGCACACTTCTTCCGCGCTTTCAGCATGTTTGCACTTGGGGCAGATAACAGGAAATAATTAATGGGAATCGTGGTTATTTTCCCTTTGAAATTAGATGTTTAAATGGAAATCAAACAATTGGACCTCTGGAGCACTTGCTGGATAACACGCCCGAGTGAATTTTCCCTGGTTATTTGAAAACAATGAAAGGTCAGGAGGGGGTAGGCCACCAGATCATATTGGTGGAAGCCACTGGTTTGTAGACTATTTAATTCCCTGGTGGAGTATAAACTCCGAAGGCTTCAAGGCCTATCCCTGCAGACAGAGGCGCACCTTTGCCGCTTCTAATCACAAATAAAATCCAATTAAATGCAATTATGTTAATGCAAAAAGAGGGGACAGATAAACACAAGACACTGAAATGATTCATTCAGGCCAGAATGAGTTTATTTCCCAAGGCGCACAGATCTCCGCAAACAACACCTCTGTTGCAGCAGAGACAGAAGAAACATGCACACCATCTCCCTGATTAGGATCTGTGAGTGGAAGATAAAGGCTTTATGCATGTGACAAGGGCTGCTTGATGGGCTGTGTGATGGCACATTTGTATGTTTGCTTAGAGCCTTTCCGTTTTTCCCTCTGCACTGCCGATGAAAAAGAGAGCTGGCACCCTCCCAAAATGATGTGACCTACACTGTGATAATCCACAGGAGGCAGAAGCAATAATTCAGGTCATTGATGTGGCAGAAAACACTTATAAAAGCTGGAGAAAGTGGTTTAAGCAATTTGGTTTTGAGGCCTTGCTTTAACGCAGTGTTTGTGAATTTGTATAATCCCTCAATAACGTCTTTGTATAATATTGGCCAGTGATGTAAAAAAAGGTAGTATTACTATTATAAGCCAATCGAATGACACTGCTCTTATTTACCTCAGACTGATGAAGCACACACACACTCATTCTATCACACACACACAAAGACGCAGGCACGCACAACCATTAACAACACTCATAACATTCAAACATGCACGCACGCACCAAACATTCATTTTAAAAGATCACACACACTCATTCTTTCACACACACACGGACACATGCACGCACATCCATTAACAACACGCATAACATTCAAACATGCATGCACGCACCAAACATTCATTTTAAAAGATCACACATACACACACACTTACCTTCAGCCTCGGAGGTCCCAGGATGGTTGGGACTGCTGCCTTCCCTCAGGTCAGCCGATGAGGGAAGGCAGCAGTCCCAGCCTCGTCACAGAGTGGGATGGGGTCAGTGAGACTGCTGACCCCACTCTGTGACTAAGTGTCGCTGATTGACACCCGCCCTGGGCACTTCAGAGCTTAAACCTGAAGTGCCCAGGTCGACATCAATGGGTGACGCTTTCCTAATCACCCAGGGGAGGGCCTCGAGGCACCTTTGCTGAGCTGAGGAGGTCACTCCCATAGGAGCTGTGACCTCCTCAGCCCAGCAAAGTTCATCTCAGACAGCCAGGAGTCTGCGCAAATCACACATGTGTGCTCCTGGCTGCCTGACCTGAACATGAAGAGTGTCCGTCAGGCTGACCTTTGTTCAGCCTGACAGATATTCTTCATGAGGGCAAAAGGTGGGGGGCGTGGCCCCTCTGCTCTAAAGGATGGGCTGCGCCTGGAAAGGATGAATCGGTCCCAGCAACCACTCAACTAATCAGGATTGAAGAATACGTTTTATTTTCTACTTAGTAAAATAATACACTTTCCATGTCATACATATTAATGACTTGCACGTTTGCTTAAATTGAAAGACTTAGAGATATTTCCTCTACATAGGCATCACCACTTTTATTTGTTTAATTTGTAGTTTATTCATTAGACGTTTTTATTTTTAGGTCTGGCCCACATACAGCTATATATCTTCTTAGCCTTGTAATCAAAAAACATAATTTAAAAATACATACTTATGTACATATAAAGGAGAGCTTTAGGTCCGCTCTCTTCATCCATTGGTCTGTTGAGTTGGCATTCACATTTTGCTTCCACCCACCACAACATACAACATGGGGCAATGGATCAGTTTACTTCAGCCATTGGGTGTTAAATACTGTGAGTTATGCCATTTGTCTAATCAAATGCACATCAATCTAAAAAGAAGTGCACTTCCTTGACAGGGCTGTTGAACCATTACATGTCAAAACTGTTCTTTTTCTTTCAATTCTTTATCCTTTTTAGTGAGTTCAAACTATTTCTTCAGGTTACAGTAATCCAAAGTCAATAATATCCTTTCCTCCCACCAGTAAGCATTATATCTACATATGATATTCATTAAAACTTAAAAGGATGTCTATGTCTCCTGCAAGTACACCTGCCTGCCAGGTAGCATTTGTATTTTCTCTCCAAAGTATGAGCAAAGGTTAGTGCATTTTTAACTGTAAAATTTAATTGCAAGTATATGGCTGCCATGTTCAGACCACCACTTACTTTCAGTTTGGTTTCTTTTGACATTTGGGGCATAAGTTTGCATTGAAAAATAAAAATAAATTTAACCTTTGCCCTAGCTTGCCAATGCTGGACCTACTGATTTTGTCAATACTTGTTCAATTTGCACTTCTTTTTAGATTGATGTGCATTTGTTTCTATTTCACTGCAAAAATGTCTGTCAAGTCTGTGCTGGACACGACAGCTAGCCACACATAATCAGATATGCAGTCTTCTCAAACACCTCAAAGGGTTCCTTCCTCTATAGGTAGTGAAGAATAAAATTCCTGAAAAGAAAACCTTGACACTGATTTAGGGCCTTATTACGAGGTTGGCAGTCCTATGACCACCAGCCTCGCGGTGGAGCTTGAACTGCTGCAACTGTGGCGGTCCGACTGCCACATTACAACCCTGGTGAGCAGACCCACCAGGAGACCACTGTTCGCACCAGAAACATTGCTCCTAACAGTTCGACTGCAGCCGGAGTTGTGACCACCCAGGGTGGAGCTGAACTCAGTACTGCCTGGCTAATTACAACCCCACTTTCCATCAGCCTTTTCTTGGTGGAGACCCTGTGCAGACAGTGCGCATTCCCAGGTTGCTGGAGTGTTAGAATATTGGCCTCTGCTCCCTTAAAGAAGCTGAGGCCAATATCCTAGCAGTGTTCCCACAGCATATTACAGTGTTGCCGCCAGTCTGCCTGGAGGGAACATTGTAATACACTCAGGAACAATGCCCCCGGTATGACGGTGGCGTCCTTCCCACAGCTTTGGTGGTCCACTTTTAGGACCACCAAAGTCATAATGAGGCCCTTAGTATCTACAATTCTGAGATAAGGGGTGTCTTCAGTTCCTAAAGGGTGTACCTTAAACAAGTTTGGGAATTCACATTCCTAGACTCTTATTATGAGGGCAGCTGTCTGGTTGGTTAAAGACATCTTGGGGACATTCAGAAAGTTGACCTAAGTTCCCGTTGTTCCCATTGCTTGACAATGGCTTTGTAACTCTAACTTTCTTGTTTTCCATTTTCTGGCTTTATTTGTTTTAAGCTGTACAGATTGAGTTCGTACCTTCCCTTGCTGAAACCTTATTTACAGTATCCTTCTGAGTGCTCCCTTTCTGTAAACAGGCCTGTAAATCTTGTTCTTATCTTGTCACAGTTGCTGTGCATTCAAAAACCGAGGTCAAATGTCAGGCACTATCTTCAGAGTGTGCTTGTTTACTTTTCTTTTTCTGACTTCAAAGTGAGTGTATGTGACAATCTTGCTGGATACCGGAGGTAGGAAATAATGTTTTTCTAGCACATGACAACATTTAAATACACTGTGTAAGCATTTCAGAATATATCAAAATTAGAAACACAGATGAAGCACATTTTTTGTTATTTCTACAGTGAGTTGGAAACAAACACTTTAATCTGATCAAGGCAAGTCATTACACTGTGTGATGCAATTTCCAGACATTTCTGTCTGTGTACTGTACACGTTTATTAGTAAAACTGTATGTCTGTGCAAATGTAATGGTCATTTCAATTGAAAATGTGCTGCCTGTAAAGGCAGTGTGCTACACCACCGTAAATACTCAACTCTATGCCACTCCACTCTACTCTGCACCACTCCACACTACTGCATGCTACTTTGCACCACTCTACTTTACACCACTCCTTGCCACTGCACTCAGCACTACTCCACTTTACGCCACTGCACTCTTTGTCATTGGACTCTACATTATTCCAGTCTAGGCCACACCAATCTACTCTGCACAAGTTCACTCAATGGCACTCCACTCTACGCCACTTTAGTCTACTCTGAAACAATGTACTCTACACCACTGCACTCTATGCCACCCTAACCACTTGGCACCACTCCACTCCACTCTATTCTACTGCACTCTACCCCACTCTACTCTTAACCACTGCACTCTACACCAGTTCTCTCAATACAACTGCCCTCAATGTCACTGCACTCTGTGCCACTGAAGTCTACTCTGCATCACTGTACTCTACTCCACTGCTCTCAAAGCCACTCTACTCCACTCTACACCACTGCATTCTGACACTCTACTCTGAAAAACTGAACTCTTTGCCACTGAACTCTCCACCACTAAACTCTGCACTACTCCACTCTACGACACTGCACTCAAAAGCACTATACTCTACCTGTATCACTCTATGCTCCTCTACTATGCACTACTCTATGCTACTGCATTCTATGCCACTCAATTCTACTCTGCACTCTATGCCACTGCATGCTTTGCCACTCAACTCTACTCTGTGCCTCTGCCCTCTTCATTATTCAACTCTATGCCACTCTACTCTGCACCCCTCTATGCCATTGCACTGTACACCACTGCACTCTATGCCACTCTGATCTACCCCGCACCACTCCACTCTTATCCACCCCACTCTGCTGCACTTCACTCTGTGCCACGCCTCTCATCACTACTGCACTCTGCACCACTGCACTCTACTATGCACATTCTAATCTATGCCACTGCATTCTATGATGCTGCTTTGTACACCACTGAATTCAATGCCACTGCATTTTACACCTCTCTACACTGCAACACTCTATGCCAATGTATTCTGCGCCAGTCCACTCTACTCTATGCCACTTTAGTGTATGCCACTCTATGCAACTCTACACTGTGCCACTACAACACGCAGCACTCTCTGCCACTCCACTCTACAACACTCTACTCCACTCTTTCATTTTCCACTCTACAACACACCACGCCACTCTCCTCTAGGCCACTAACTTTTAGCCATGCTGAACAGCAACCACACTGGTGTACAACATGGCTAAAACACATTGGCAAAGCCAATAGCTTTTGAACAGACAAGACCTATCTGCTTTACTAATGCTTGTTGATACAAAGAGGCCACAACAGGGGTGCTAAAAATGCACCATCCATGAGCAGCTGGACATTAGAGGTATTCTTGAAAAATTGTTTGTTTTTAAATTTGCAAGTTTTGTGAAGTGCAAAACCTAAGTAATGGAGGGTGTTCCAACAGTGGGTCTTTGGTTGTTAAATAGCAGGGTCATTTAGGAATAGAAAGAGACAGAGTTAACACAAAGCAGACATAGCACTCAAAGCTCAAGCCCAGCTGGTGGCCGACTACCAGGCACTAACAAAGGTTGTGGATTAAATATCACATCTGGCTCTCTGATTATCCCATACAGAAGTATTCAAACTGACTTCAATTTCACCTGCTCATTGATGAAGGATTATTGCCAAGTTTGCTACAAATTAAAATTCAACTTGCTTTGCTCTGCTTGTGAGCGAGACGTGCTTCTTTAAATGTAAATAAACTACTAACATTTACAGTCCAACACTTTTCTGCCTTCATGCTTTTCTCAAACAGTGCAGGTTTGGAGTTTGTGGCCAAATTACCCGAGTACCTGGGTTAAACCTCAACAGCTCTTTATATCAGTTAGAAATCATTATACTCAAGAACTCTCACCAAAATGATGGACTGGCTTCTGTCACTCTGTACCAGGTCCCATTAGAGCACCCACCTCCAGAGTATCCTCGGTTGCACAAGCAGCAGTCTCACAAAGCCACACAAAATGTTCCTCTGCCATTTTTCCCACAGACCATTTACAGAGCTCTGGTCCGCAGCCATAACCAAGACCCTGCTCTGTTGCATTCTATGCCATACCTTCCTCATTGCCATCTCTATCTGACAGGATTCCTAGCTCTTCATGAGCAGAGCAACCTGATGTTGGAAAACAGGCACATTTTGCAGGGCAGGCAGGTTAATATATGCCTCAGGCAAGTAAGACTTCGAGTTGCCTGGATGACAGTGATGTATTTAAATCACCCGATAGATACCAATTCCCTGGAATCACTATGTTCCAGCTGGAGTGAATCTAATGCCAGTTTTCCTTGTGAAAATTAGGAACTTTTCACATAAATTGGCGTGGGGCACACTCCTTCTGGTTTAATTCTTTCAGCCTTGATTGGCTTATCAATTATAGAAAATCTGTGGTTCACATGTGTTTTGCAATTTCTTTTTTTTTTAATTATTCAG
Organism: Pleurodeles waltl; assembly: GCF_031143425.1. NCBI lineage: Eukaryota > Metazoa > Chordata > Amphibia > Caudata > Salamandridae > Pleurodeles > Pleurodeles waltl. The sequence continues at coordinate 696,057,865 of NC_090442.1, read as the reverse complement.
GGCCGCTTACTGTCATTGCACTTTCAGTAAAGCACAAACATGGCAAACAGGTAAACTCCAATAGATACTTTTTTCTAGTACAATTTGTTTCATATTGTAGCAAGTGTCTCTCTAACATACTTCCACATATTCCTAGTTTGAATATTATTGTCATAAAAATCGAAATCTTCCAGGCTATTTCCTAACCACATCTGCAGACATTTTAAAGTCAAACATATTATGAAAATGATTTTCATGTAGGGATAGAATTAACTCTTGCCCAAAAGTTTAATCAGAGCAGTAAACCAAGTTCTTATTTAAGAATCTTTAGATATGAATTCTAATATGAACACTCAATCGCTCACTTACTAATTATCTCTATATCTTTCGTACATTTTACAATGAAATTGTGGGCCACAAAGAACTACAGGGTTGGACGTGCCCAGAACTCAAGGACTGCCATGGTTTACTGTAACCTGTTCTCCACACCAGTTCCTGGAGACGGGCAACACGAATGGACTGGTGGCTGCTGGTCGGCCCTACACTTTGACACTCATCTTGAGGTTGCTCCTTGGCCTCACACTAGCTGCCCCTTGGTGGGCAAGGGCCTCATCGCAAGCATACCTTTGGGACAGAATCACTGAACTGAGAGGGTCCCCCCCCCATCTGAGAGCTGTTCACTTTTGTGATGTGATGTTTGCCTGATCTGCTGTGAGTGGCCCTCATGCAGGTTCTACTTTCTATCCCTGTCGATGACAAGAGAAAACTCTTGCACACTCAGGCTGAAACTGATTTACAGGAGGGTCAAGTGACCTTGGTTGCCTGCCTGCCGGGCTGGACTGTGTGCGTAGGCCCCTGCTCCCCTACTGGGGCTCCCCTGGAGTGCAGAGAGTGTAGTACTCCCTCCCCTGTTCCTCACTGTATACATCTGAGGTCCTAGAGTGCCAGCAGGGTCCTGGCCCGCACACACCTTGCAGGACCTGCTTGTTGCTTCTCACCTCTTCTGTAACCTTATGGGAAAAAACAGAACTACCAGGACATTGATTTATTAACCTGGTCCCCTGGCACCTGGCACCCCCTAACCCTCCACAGATTAAACCATTTGTGCCCTGCACTATCTAGAATCAACCTTTGACAAGCACTTGGTGCAATTCAAGAAGGTTCTGGAAGATGTCACCCTGACTTTCACGGCTAGCTAGCAGCATCTCACCAATACCTAGAAAATAGAGGTGATTTGTGGAAGCCTAAAACATGCTACTCTGACTTCTCAGGGAAGACGTGGTGGAACAGATCTTACCCTTTTCTTTCATTTGTACAAAGTCTCACACATCCGATGGGAAACAAAGAAATGCAGGATGGGTTTCTATTCACTTGTTGAAGCAACTGTATTCTTTGATAAAAGGTATGAGCTACAATTATTAGAAAGATGAAACATAGCACAGTGATGATTGTGACCATAGTGTAAACCATATAAACGGTCTCAACATCCTGATATAATCATGAGTCTAAGAATTCCTACCTACATGTCTAGCTTCTAACATGAAAGCATATCAGTGTTAGCTCTTCTGCCCGGACTAGTCTATGGAAGGAGCCACCAACACCATACCTGGAAAAAGGCAAGGGTCTACCTGTTGTTCTGCTGGCAGCCCTACTGTTAGGCTGAAAAGAGAAGGCCAATATCAGTGAAGCTGTCAATGAAGTGGCACACAGTGTAGGACGGCTGGCTGGAATGTTCCTTGTACCCTTCTTTGACCTGTGTGGTGTTTATATAACAAAACTTGTTTTCTGAGAACACGCCTGATGTGATAATATGTCAATGGTTAGAAGGTTGACTCCGTAACTCTTGGATCGGCAAAACCAAGTAAACTATCTTGTGCAATGACAGCCTTGAGCATGGCACAGAATGAAATGGCGTGCAAAGGAATTGACAACAATGCTTTCAGAGAAAGGCAACTTATTAGAATAAAAAACTACCCTGATGAAAAGCAAGCTGTGCTAAAATATAATAAAATGAATAAACAAACAAAATGTGATTAGAGGTAAAAGGGGACAGGCTGCAGGCCTGGACCTAAAACAAAGGAACCTAATCTAAGCACTAAAAGGAACCCACAACATATTCAGATTTCACGACTGAGGTGCAGCGCCTCAGGGGCTCCTACATGAAGGTGAAACAATGACTACAGGAGCTGCACACTACTGTTCCCTGCAAAACCTAAGGTTATGGATGGTGAATCTTCCCCCATTTTCTCTACTCCTGAGGATGTCTAGACTTGGCTCCATGCGAATAGCCACAATGATCTTTTATGTGGAGGGCTGCCGTCAGCAGGGGACACACCAAGCCATTATTTCCTTCTCAGTGAATTCCACTACCTTCTCAGTGAATTCCACTGCCAGTTCACACAATGGGGTCGATAGGTAATAGTCACACCCAACAATATCACGTCCCCAACCCTGTTGAAAGACACAGCATTTATGTATTTTAAATGCCATCGCATGCACATTGCCATGCTCCAGAAAATTAATCTCACAGCGGCAGAACTGCAGAAAGTCTTCAGAAAATGGAGAGGCCAGGTGTACAGCACATCCATGCCAGCCTATCCCCGGGGAGCGCTCATCTGGATCACTCCACGGGTGCCATTTGTGCTTGACACTGACAGTGTGGACACTTAGGGGCACTCTGTGATATCAGAGGGTCACCTTGATGGAACTCCCCCTACACTTGTTTATGTCCCTAACACTAACCAACCTGGATTCATGGATTTGCTTACACAGACACGTTTTCAGAATCCACAGCATTCAGGGCCCTGGGGGGCAATTTTATCTATGTACTAGATGTTGGTCTTAACCGCTCCACCTCTCCCTTGTCTGCTGCCAGGTGTGTTAGCACTACACACTACTTTCACAACTGTATCGCACACACCCGCTGCCATGATGTATGGTAATTTCGACACCAGTAGAATGGGAATACTCCATTTTACTCCCTTGTCCCAGGCATGCACACTAGGATAGATCTTTTCCTCTGAATGAACAGCTGAGTATATGGACAAATCAGGCAGAGTACTTAGCACGTACCCTCTCAGACCACTGCCCCTTTTGGTCAGTCTGCACTGACAATGCCACACCATAGGCTAAAAATGGAGGCTCTCTCTAACCCCTATTTCAGGAGGAGCTACCTGAGTGTATCACACACTACTTTGAACAGAATATGAGATGAGATTGCACAAGGCCACTGTCTGGCAGATTTGTGTGAATGCGCTGATGTTTTCTAGGGGACTTAGTAACTATCAAGTAGAGCTGCTCCTCTTGGAGGTAAAGGTATCTAATAATATTGTGACAACCAAACAATTCCATCAGCTGCATAAGCAGCAGACCGAGGCACCTGCGGAAACATAATTACAGGTGGCGTACAGCCCTGCTGCCTGATGAGGGGGATTGCTTGGGTAAACTGCTGGCATGGCATGTGAAGGAGGACCAGTGGTGTGCCCAAATTGGGGTGCTCTGAGGAGATGATGGCATGATAGTCACAACACAGATGGCCATCAATGATGCCTTTCAGGAGTATATCAGGGTTTATACACATCAGTAGAGCGCCCTGCACAGGGTCGCACAAAGGTTTTTTTATCATGACCTGTCGCTGGTCAAGCTGAACCTGCTGCAGTGGGCGTGCTGGACTAACCCCTGCAGTTAGAGGAGATACCGGCGACTATTTCCCTAATCACCTGGAATAAGACCACGGGCATTGACGGCCTGCTCATTGAGTAGTATGGTGCTTTTTCCACCCAAACCATTCCACACCTGATGGAGATGTTTAATGAGGCTAAAATATTGGGACGCCTCCTGGACTTGCTTCCAGAAGCCTTGATTGTCATCCTTCCTAAACCTGGCAGAGATCCACTCGACATTCATTCTTATCATCCTTTCTTATTACTGAAACTCAATTGTAAGATTTTAGGTAGACTGCTGGTGAACCGCCTCTTCCCTATAATAAACAATCTTGTGCACATCGACCAATCTGGAATTATATTGGGGCACAGCACTTACATCAACATCTGCCGTTTTTTATGGCTCATACACAGCACTCCTGCTGATGCATTTGGCCAGGTTGCTATGGCATTAGACACTGAGAATGCATTTGATACCTTGAGTTGGGATTTTCTCCATCTAACCCTTGTGAGCTTGTGGTTCAGTCCTGATTTTCTGGGATGGATCTGTACTCTGTATAATGGCCCATCGGCACGGATTAAGACTGGACAGCTGATCTCCTGCAGCTTTGCTATTCAAAGAGGCACCAGGCAGGGGTGCCCGCTCTCCCCACTAAGTTTTGCCCTTGCCATACAGGCACTGGCTTGCCATCTCAGACAATAGGTTAAAGAGCTGGGTGCACATCATGTCATCTCGCTGTATGCAGATGATGCCCTTGTCTACCTTTGTGATGTACAGGCATCCCAGCCAAGTCTCATGAGTTTGCTGGATGATTTTGGGGATGTCTTGGCGCTCTGGGTGAAGTGGCCTAAATCCTGTGTGTTCCCTTTGGCACCAGGCTCTGCTTTGCATAGGGCTCATTCTTTGGGGAATTGTCTCTAGTGGTGTTATAATATTTTCAAGTACTTGGGTGTCCAAATCTACAACTCGGACAGGGACATAAAGGAGGACAATTAAGACAAGGCAGTGGGCGCCATCTGCCAGATTACACAGTGGATTAGGGCACCAGATGGGATGGAGCCATGGTCACATGGGGCCTTGGCTCTGGTGCTTTCATTGGTGAATGGTGTATTTTGCAACGCTCAATTTTATTTTACACAATTGAATTATGTGCATCATGCTTACCTTTCCCTTTAGCACATCAGGTGCATTTCTCAGCTTTGTCCCCTGAATGCCCCCGATTCAAAATACTAGATGCTAGGTTTTACCATATGGTATGGGAATTGCCTGATGCTGAAACCGGTTGGGAAGGCAGATGTTGTCACAGTGGGTGACCTTATCGAGCACACCCATGTGCCCACACCAGAATCCTGCTTGTAAGGGCTACACCCCAGAGCAAAGGGTGACAGACATTTCTATAGGAGTATTACTCTTTTATTTGTTTTGTTTACAAGACAGGTACTGATGGTGTGGAAGGCCCCTTCCCAGTCGTTCATCGGCCATGGTTGGCCACACTGCTGACAGACATGAGCGGGAGCTATTACCCTCATGTTGCTTTGTATGAGGGGGGAAGTGTTTGGAGACCTACTTACTTAATGTTGAAGCGAAAAATGACACACGTCCTGCCTGAGTCACACTGTCACACTAGGCAGGTGGGTCCCAGAACCTAATGAGTGTTGGCAGGCTCACTGCCCTGAAGGAAGGGGGCGGCATTGAAGAGACTAGAAGCATCAAACCAGAGGTCCTCATGCCCTGACAGGGTCACCACTGTGCTTGACCCCATCATTCTGCAGAACCACTACTCACTATCTCATATAGGTCTGCTCCCTCTCATCGAGAGGCTGCCTGTTCTTCTTATGGGGCGCCCAAGTCACGTAGCCACATTGGGGATTGTTCTCCCCCAGCCAGCCGAAACTATATGACATGGCTCATCCTAATTTTATGCAGACTCCAAGTTTATTACTGTTACAGATTATTGTTTATGTGTTTGCTCATAATGTTTTGTATTATGCTGAGTGACAATAGTTGCTCTACAGAGCCAAAGTGACATCCCATTTACGATATATTGAATTGCTTTGCTTTGCTTAGATTTGCACATGATGCTCTTCTCATATGATATCTAACAATGTAACAAAAAACATTAAAAAAATTAAGAACTATCAGGTCTGATTTAGATCTTGGTGGTGTCAAGTCGACATTGCTCTGTCCTCATATTTAGATCTTAAAGCTCTGCAAGCGGAGGACTGCCAATGGATTGCTGACGGAGGGAGATGGCGGCGGAACATACTTGACTTTGTGCAGTGGCAGGGGCTATGGAATAGAGGTAAGTCTCAAAACACACTGTCACTTAGCTATATGTGTCCCACACTAAACAACACACCACATACACACTATCATCCATTACAGTCTCAACACAACACAACCCATTCCTGCCCAAACACACGTTGACATACATTCATGACACAACATACCCACACCATTGACAATGCACCCACACATCACACCATTACGACAACCAACATAACTACACACTGAGCCACAAAGATACACTCACACACAAGCACAACTACACACATCATGACAACACAACAACAACACTTACCTGAATGTGTCACACGGCAACACAACATACACAACATCGATCTCACATGCAAGTGACACACATAAGGGCACAACTACATCACTCACTCCAGCTCCCCTTGCAATGCGTACACATGGTCACCCTTGTCCACTGTGAATGTACCATCATTGTGGTGCCAGCAGTTATTTTGCAAGCAATGATAATCCCACAATGACAGTTGTATATGTGTGCGATATGTGTGCTTTGCCATTGTGTCCCCACCCATGTGTGGCACCCCATATATGCATGTTACAGTGATTATAAAAAATACTTTTACATGTATATGTCTGCAGAGGTTACCACCTCTCGTGCAGCGCCCACCCAATGTACCCTGGCACTGCGGGTTCCCTACCTTCGTATCTGGTGATGAGGAGATCATGTCTTCTCTGTGGGTCGGTTGCAGCAGTGATGGCAGGTGTTGTTCAGTCATGTCCGGTTGAAGAGAGAGGTGGAATGGTGAAAATAATGGAGTTTTCACCCCTTTCCTCCCAATCCACCAACTCCGAAGTGGAGGTCAGGCTGCCACTTTTTTCTTGGCGGTGAGACACTTCCAAATCTGCACAGCGGGAAGGGTGGCTGGGATCCCGTCGGCATTCAATGTTCCCTCTTCTGCCATTCTGCCATCAACACAGGTGGTGTTTCTTGGTGGAGATGGTGGTTCAAATGCAGGCTTTCAGCTGTGGGACCGCCAACATCTAAATACAGTGGGTGGACCATCATGGTGGTGGACCGGTTTTCAGTTGAAAAGGTGACAGCGGGACAGCATCTAAATCAAGCCCTTAATTCTGTCCCTACATCAAAAGCATAAAAGTGTCTGTGAATATGGTTGAAAAGTACCCTTGAAGGTTAATAATCTATGCCAGTGGTATGTAAACCAGGAACATGTGGAACTAAGTTAGAGATATTTTTGCTACCACATGAAAAACGTTTTTCTAATGATAGAAAAATCTTATCTATCAGTGCTTATTTACTTGCTTGACTTATGTTTTAGTGTATGTGCAATTACATTAAGTGGTCTTGAGGAGGCGAGGCATTCACAAATTACTTGTTGGACAATTATTTTATATTACTGAGAAATTAATTTTAAAAAGCAATCATTAAACAAGAAGGAATGCGTCCCTCGGCTGGTTATGTGAAATATTTATATTATTAATATATATCAGTTTGGGCAGGATGATATGCATGGAAAGGAGCACTATGCCAATCCATGATCTCTGGTTATCCCGAGTATTGAAAATTAGGTACTACCTGTGGAATTTACCCCATATTTCAATGAGTTTGACCTGCAGAAATTCACCAGGAAAAATAATGGGGTGCAGTAAAAGCCACAAATCTCAAAATGTCATTACAAAAGGAGGCTGCCATTATGCATTATTCCTTCAATGCCACTCCACGCAGCACTTGAAAGAAGTTAACATCAGAAAAGAAACATTCCAGAACAGAACATTCAATAGATATAAGAAGTCCATGTAGCTAGTAATCTGCCTTTATTAAATGCTGCTCCTCGCAGATAAGCACTCTATTATGTCTTGTTAAGTTTAACTGTTTATGTTTGCTCATGATTGGTATCTTGTTTTCTTAACATTACTTAGTTATACAGCTTCCAATTTATGGAACACATTCATGTAGGACTCTTATCTCTTACTTTATTTATGTATCTAGTTGGTTGGTAATTGCCTTTGCGATTGCCTTCTTTTGTTTATTTTTAGCCCTGGTTGTGCCATAATTGGCCTCCGTTCACTAAGTCATGGGGCCTACATCATGTAGTGGAGTTTCTCCCCTCTGGTCTCCTGGAAACCCAACCCCAAGCCGCCTGTGCCTGTTGGTCCAGGGCTGTCTCTGCTTGCATGGCCCAGACCAACAGGAAATAGGCCATATTCGTCTGACACTTCTTTTCAGGCAGTGACACGTCAGTCAGCTTTAGAGAAATTCCTTGTGCATCAGCCCTTGGCGTAGTGCACCGCCATCTTTGTTTGGGCCTTGAGCAGTGTGCAATTAAGGACCCTGGGAGGCCACCAGGGGACACTGTAACACATCACGCTGACAGTTGATAGTTACAGTGTCCCCACAATCAGCTGTTCACCCGATGCATGCCTTTAGTGAGTCCTACACCAGTCCACAGATCCTGAATTTTTATTGAGGATCTTCTTCATTAAGTTCCTTAGAGCATTTGTGCCTCAGCTGTTACTGGTCTCTCCTTTTTCATTCATATATATATTTACTGTCCCTCATTAGAATACCATGTCTGATCAAGAAGGAGAGTACTCTGAGATTTCTAAGGGGAAAATCAATGAAGAGCTGATCAAAAAACGTATTCAGCATAAAATGCATTCTTGTCTATGAGAGTCCTTCAATCAGGTCATGGTTATGAGAGAATCTGAAAACGAAGGGGGCCATGAGTCTTTTCAGGGAAAGACTTGGCTCATGGCAGCAAAGGGGGTAAGAGAAACAGAAAGTCCAAGCACATTACAATATTGAGAGGGGCTATTTCCCCTAAAATGAAGCAAGCTCTAAGCACCTCAATCAAATGGGGAGGTCTAAGCACCTCTCAGATTATTGGTGCCCTACGTGGGCCAAAACTGAAAGGTGTCAGATGCTGCATGATGGATTCAGATATATCAACTAGCATTCAAGTTTCTGATGTAACAGAGGAGGAACCTCATTTGGAAAACCTCTTATATGAATTTGTTTTGGTTCTGGATCAAGGGTCTTTGACAGAGATGAACTCTTTATGGAGGACGATACCCCTTGTACCTCCAAGGATGAAATCAAAGATCACTTAGGAGAGGAAATGTTTTCCCCAGACAGCATCAAGCACCCTAGGAGTGTAGAGTGGTACCCCTGGAACATGTAGTCAGTATATCTGGAATCCACTTGAGAAGGATGCCAGAAAATAAATGTTTTAAAGACTGAATGCTCATTTGTTCTAATAACTCTGATTTAGGTCTCACAGGCATGGTTACCAATGACCTTGGAGCTAGATTGCAACATTCCCTTTTTTCTTCCTGTCATGCAAGGCCTATTGCAAAACATAGATGGAGAGGGACATTCTCTGGTTTTGACTGGGATTTTGAACATTCTTGCTTGGATAGTGCCAGGAGATCTAGAGAAATGTCAGGTCTTTCAGGAAGAGCTGAGGAACTCCTGGGGGAGCTGTGGGCTCCAGGTATCCACTGCAGATAAAGAGGCATTTCGAAGACATGGGTATGTTGGAGCTTGGAAAGTGGCTTAGATCCTAAGGAGGTACCTATAGTGGAGTTAGTTAACTTTCTTGTAGAGCACTTTGATAGGGGTCTTAGCTATAGAATGATAAACTGCTATAGGCCTGCAATCTCTGCAGGGAATAGTCTGGTGAATGGCAGGAATGTAGGAAAATTGTTTTTGGTTTCCAAAGGCCTAAAAAGCATCAGGTTGAGGAGACCACCTAGACCTAGGTATTGTACTCTATGGGATGTAAATTTAATCTTCTCTGTTTTCCTCTTGACCTGGTAATAGATTTTTGGATCTGAAAAGACTTACTATGGAGTAACGATAAAGCTATGGAGGTAAGTAAGAGTTTACAATGCCTTTGGGGTTACCTTTGAGGTTACCTTTGAGGTTACTAGAAGAACAAAAACTATGCCCAACACCATATTTTATCCATATTTTGATTCTTGCAGTAAGCTTTGTGTTGTGAATTGCATGAAGGAGTACTACTCCAGATTGAGTGAATTTTGTCCCGATGGTACTGACCAGCTTTTGATTTTCTTTGTAAAACCCTTCAAAGCGGTTACCACAGCTACGATTGCTGAATGGGTGAAATGTACTATGCAACATTCTATGAGGGGTGCAATGGCTAGCATGTCCTTTTTCAAAGGCAGCAGACTGGAGGATATTTCAAAAGTAGCATATTGGTCTTATTCCTCCACTTTAGCAAAGCATTACTGTAAGCCAATTGAACACATGTCTGATGTGGTTTTGAGGGGCTACCAATATGCATAATGGTAGCCTCAGGTCTTGCAATGAAATAGCGATTCTCCAAATTAATTGGCAAGAGAATCTGAATTTCATTAAAGACATGGAGGCTAACATTATCCTACCCCCACCCCTGTGTAATGGACATATATTAAAACATAAAAAAAGAAAAGGGAGTGAGAATGAAGGATATTATTATGATTATAAGATGAGATTTTCTGTTAGTTGTTGTATTTCCTTGTCATTTAGATTGCATTAAATAGAGGTTTAATGCTTCACCTTTTTTCATTCTAGAGAATAACCAAAGGTTTGCCTAATATAAGATGATTTATTTGTCTGATTTATTCCAGTTGCAGAGGATTCCTTATCTACATTAGTTTCTGAGGGGAGAGACCAATTCAGCATTTAAAAGAGGCCGATTACTAGCTGCATGGACTTCTTATATGTATTCAATGTTCTGCTCTGTAATGTTTCTTTTGTGAAGTTAACTTCTGTCAAGTCTGCATGCAGTGGCAATAAAGGAATAATGCATAATGATAGCCTCTCTTTCTTTAATTATGTTCAGATTATCTTGGCATTTAATTTGGAGGATCACTATTCTTTCTTTGGACAAACAGATGTTTGCACAAGGGTCAGAGGTCCATGGTCTACTCATAATTAGGACTGAAGATTTTGAAAATGTGCCACCCTTTCTGAGGTAAAGTGTGTAACTTCACAGGACTTCACTGAAAGTTTATTTGTCTATGGGACATTCTTGACACCAATGGAACACACTGAATTCCCACTAGTCACTACCACCTGTGAGCCTTCAGAGGTAGTAATGAGGATCATTGAGGTTCCTATCCTCCCAGTAGGTGCACTGATGTACTGTTCCCTCCTACTGGGGAGCCATTGTCCCTTCTAAAGGTCATCAGGGCAGCACATATACAGATGAAGGAGGATTCAGTTTGAAACAACAACTCACCCTTGTGGGAACCATGGTGCCTTTTCTCAAGCATAGGGGAGTCGAGAGAAATAAATCAACCAAATGGTCTTGTCATGCACAAGCTTGTTACAGAATAGAGGTCAGGCCCAATGCAAAGGCAACAATGGTGGTGTAAACATGTGCATGCATAAATCAATGCTATTTGTTGCCTTTGGCAATACAGCCTGTTACTGAAAACAACATCCTGGTTTAATACAATGCATTTGTTTAGTGACATCTCAAATACTTTTTTTGTTAAATTGCCATTTATTAAGTCAAAGTCATATTTGGCTCCTGACTCATTATATTAATCCCTCCCCTTCTTAGGTGCATCATTTTCTAAATGATCACAGTTGCATCTTGGAATTGCCTTTCAATGTTGTTTAATATTCATTTTTGATTGACGCCTATCAGTGTCCTTGGAATACAGTCTTATTAATAACAATCTATTCAAAGTATTTTGTTTTGTAAGCTTGAAATGTGTAGCTCCGCCCATAAAGCGATGAACAAACTACACACAGGACTTGACATATTAGATACTATTAAACGACTGTTCAACTAAAATTTTTGCAAAGTTTAAAGTCGTTTTTCATGACACTCGTTGGATCTTGGTCCATAATTGCTTTATCTTGCCTCAAGAATTTGGCTGTTACATAAACATGTCAAGTACAATACTGTTATCAAAAGAACATGTAAAACAACCACGAATGTATTTTGCCAGTACCAAAGTATCAAAGATGTGCAGTGGGCGGTCTTTTTTCGAGGCAGTCAGAGATTATTTGGGAAGAGCTGACAGGGCTCTTGTCATTTACCACTTGCGTCCCATGGCCAAAATACTATTGCATGGCAAACATAATTTTGAGTGTAACCCGGAACAGGTAAATGACCTGGACGGGGACTCCCACACTAGCAATTCGAAGAGCCAAGCAGGATTCCTAAAAGATGCAGAAGAGGATAAGAGAGAGTGGGAAGTCTCAGGAGCAAACAGAAAAAAACAGACCCAAGAAAGCAAGGGGGAAGGGAGACAGGGAGGAAGGACTAGGAATGAAAGCTGCATAAAGACTTGCCAGGAATGCTCAGGAGGGAGCTGATAAAAACAAAGGACAGACTTTGCAAGTTATTCTGAAGCATGTTGTAGGTAGAGAAGAAGACAGAGTATTTAATATCATATATAGGTACATGTAACATATTGATTTTTACCAGCAACATACTTACATTTTTCTGGAAAAGCCATCCATGGTGAAGGCATGTATTTAAATATATTTAAATATCAATTACCTATCAACAATATAATTACATGTTCATTTTTAGATTTATATATATATATATATTGTCACATCCTGCTCCGTAAGGGGCCACAGACCCTGCAGGGTGGCCTGGGTTACTGGGGCGAAGCATCCGGCAGGAAATATCTCCCAAACACGAAAGCCCAGGCAGCAGTCCATGTTAAAATCCAAGCATTTAATAGCATTTCTGAGCAGCAAGACAAAAAATCCTGACGCATTTCGGCAACAGCATGCCTTGTTCACAGGTAAGTAAAACCAGGTGTGAGTAAGCCAGTGCTTTTTAAATACACAGTCATGTGACTTCAATAACCAAACTCCAGCTCCCATAATGCACAGTTCCATATAAATAACTTTCTGAGCTGGAGCGCTTCATTTCCATATATCTGCAATAGCGTCACAGGCACTTCAGTTCACCAAACAAATGTTCTTATGTGCATTAGGTATCCATTACTTGATAGTCCACTTGCTTTTACAGTTGCTGCCCAGCATGATAACAGCAATACAAGGAATACATGAAAAGTAAGAGGAGAGACACACTGTCTCCCTTCTATCCCTTGCTCACCTCCATCACAATATATTTCTCGGATAAACGCCTTGTTTGCATGAAGGTGAGCGGGTCGGGCCCCTTCCACAAAACTATCATTGTCACCTCCTGCTCCGTAAGGGGCCACAAACCCTGCAGGGCGGCCCGGGTTACTGGGGCAAAGCATCCCACAGAAAATATCTCCCAAACATGAAAAGCCCAGGCACCAGTCCATGTTAACATCCAAGCATTTAACAGCATTTCTGAGCAGCAAGACAAAAAATCCTGACGCATTTCGGCAACAGCATGCCTTGTTCACAGGTAAGTAAAAGCAGGTGTGAGTAAGCCAGTGCTTTTTAAATACACAGTCATGTGACTTCAATAACCAAACTCCAGCTCCCATAATGCACAGTTCCATATAAATAACTTTCTGAGCTGGAGCGCTTCATTTCCATATATCTGCAATAGCGTCACAGGCACTTCAGTTCACCATACAAATGTTCTTATGTGCATTAGGTATCCATTACTTGATAGTCCACTTGCTTTTACAGTTGCTGCCCAGCATGATAACAGCAATACAAGGAATACATGAAAAGTAAGAGGAGAGACACACTGTCTCCCTTCTATCCCTTGCTCACCTCCATCACAATATATTTCTCGGATAAACGCCTTGTTTGCATGAAGGTGAGCGGGTCGGGCCCCTTCCACAAAACTATCATTGTCACCTCCTGCTCCGTAAGGGGCCACAAACCCTGCAGGGCGACCCGGGTTACTGGGGCGGAGCATCCCACAGAAAATATCTCCCAAACATGAAAAGCCCAGGCACCAGTCCATGTTAAAATCCAAGCATTTAATAGCATTTCTGAGCAGCAAGACAAAAAATCCTGACGCGTTTCGGCAAGAGCATGGCTTGTTCACAGGTAAGTAAGAGCATCCTCCACACAGCGCCTTGAGACCTGCCAAGTGAGAAGCTGTGCTTTATAAATACCTGATTGACTGACTGAAAAACTCATACCCACCATAAACCCTAAAAGTTCTCTTACCACCCAAAAACCCACACCCACCCTAAACCCTAAAATTTCCCTTACCACCCACAAATCACTACTCACCTTAACCCTAATAATATCCTTACCATCCAAAACCCATACCCACCCTAAACCCTGAAATTTCCCTTACCACCCGTAAACTCATACCCACTGCAACACCTAAAAATACGATATATACATATGTACATATATGTGTATCTCTTGTACATGGGAAGTTTCGGGGTGACACATCAAGCGGGGGCTGAGAAAAACAGGTGGTCAAAAAACATGCGTTTCCTATTATAATTCCCATAGGGATTTTTGACACGACTGTAGCCCAAATCGTTGGAAAGAATTACACCAAATTTGGCAAAAAAGGTAGCTCTTGGTCCTGAAAGAGTGCTTTTTGATATGTGGTGTAAATATGTTTAGTACTGTTTGAAACATTAAAAGACGACTAAATATAGATATCTAGAGGCGCAAACGGTTCACAAATAATAAGAACTCTTGCAGGGAATTCAAACAAGAAGTGTTGGCAGTCATCTTGGGACTCGGCTTCAGTCCCACAAAAAAATAAAAGAAAGAAGAAAAGTAGCAGGGTAAGGTCTGCCTGACCCATTAGCACTGGTGCTGGGATCACAGAGGGGCCACCCCTCTCACTGGGAAAAAAGCATTATTTTCAAAATGTTGCCAAAAATTTACAGTGGATCTGCAAATGTTCAGTAACTTTTTTTTTTAAAAACAAGTGTGGGCTCCTGGGCTTGGTCTTAAGAAGCCCCAGGTGGGCCAGGTCCCAGGGGCATTTTGAAATAAAGGAGGAGAGAGCATGGGGCCCTCCTCCTATGGCAGTTTGAAGCCCCGGTAACTGACACCTCCCATGTGTTTATTTATAATGAATGGGAGGGACCGCCACCTCCCGGGGGCTGTAATCCAATAAAGTGTGGGGGGAGTCCACGGCCCCCCCGGGGACTGCCACCTCCCCAGGTCATTGATGAAATTAAATATAATGCGGTGGCTGCGTGATCCCCCCTCCACCACAGCACGGGGTACTGCCACCTCCCCAGGGCTAATATACAACCCTATGTGGGGGCTGGGTGGCCCTCCCGCAGCTCCAGGGAGGGTCACCTCACTGGTACAAATATACAGTGCTCTGCTGGGGATTCACAGCCTCCCCACAGCCCAGGGACCACCACCTCCCCGGGGCTATTTTACATTTGAGGAGGGGGCGCACAGTCCCGCTTGTGGAGCCAAAGATGGCCCTGGGGACCACCATTCCCCAGGGCCAGCTCCTGCTATGTCCTGGGGTGCCCACCCCTGGGAAATAGCTGTTTGCTCTGACTTGGCAGGAGCTTTGATAGCTCTGGCTAAGTCAGAGCAAACAGTTCACATTCAGCAAGTGAAAGTTGTTAAATAGCTCACAAATATGCATGCAGGTAAGCAGATGAAGGCATTGCTCCCACTAGCAGAGAGCTGCTATTTAAAGAAACTCCCTGGTTGTGGGAGCAATGTTGGCTCCCGCAAGACATGGGGAGCCAGCTAGGACTGTGGGGGCCTTGAAGCTCCCCCCGCAGACCTGTCACTCTCTCTCTCTTCCATCCCTTCAAGGGATGGAAGAGAGAGATAGATAGTTATTGTAATGGTCTCTCTATACAATGACTTCAAAGAGTCAGACTAGCAAGATGTTTGGTACAAATGGTATAGTCACTTCTGGACTAATGGTCAAGGTCTTGCGCAGTCACTCAGTAGACTGAAGGTTCAAATCCTAGTATCTCTTGGCAGTGTATTTGTCTATTTACTAGTGTTCTGACTGTTAAACCTTCCTAGTGATGGAACATTCATGTTTATTTGCAATCACATGCGTGGGTTTGCTGTCATAGTTATGTCTGAAAGCATCACAGTAAGGATTCACCTGTGGCTTAAAGGTTAAGGTCACAGACCCTCACATTGAAAATTGAGGGTTCTACTCCAGTTGTGTCCGTGGTCATTTTCCTTCTTTAATTTCTTATAAACTTCAAAAGTTTAAGATTCATACTGAAAGGTGATCTCACTCTTTAATTAACAAAAACATTTTCCTTTTCAATTTGGCCAGAAATATCTCATTCTAAGTATATCATTCATAAAAACCTAAATCGCTCTCTCTCTCTCTCTCTCTCTCTCTCTCTCTCTCTCTCAATCTCTCACTTTCTCTCTCTCTCAGGGGTGAGTGGCACAAGGTGAGGTGGTTATAGGGGGTTGGTCACAAGGCCTGGCCACAGGTCAGGCCCGTCGGTCAACAGTTGCCGCAGATAGCCAAAGTCTGTGTGCAGTAGTGGTTGGATTCATGTATTGTAATGAAAATTACTTTACATTAAAAAACCATAACAATTTACTGAAAAAAACAAAGGTGTCAGGCACATTATAATTAGGAAATACAATTAAAAAAAACATAGAAATTCACTTAAATAACTTGCGCCCTCGCCATGCACTGCTAGTTACCCTAGATATTACAGTACTCATGACATCTTTTATAACATCATTGTTAAAATCACTGTAACATTTGTTGTAATATTATTCATTAAAAGAACTGTTCATGGCGGGGACATGAATTATAGTTACTTGAAATAACTTTAACTGGTGAATTTCTAAGGTTTTTTACAAGTAAATTCAGAGTCTGACTATAACGTCCTTGTGACCTTTTTTTTTAATGAATTTCTATGGTTTTTTAATTCTATTTTCTAGCTATAATGTCCCTGTAACCTTTGTTTTTTTCCAGTGTCTATAAATAAATATATATATTTATTTACTATATATATATTGTTTTTAAAAATATTTATTATATAGATATATGCATAGACATACAAAAATAAATATATATATATATTTATATATATATTATATAATGCCTTATACTTACTTTTGCTACAATTTTTGTTGTAAAGGCATATACGTTGTAAAAGTTTTTGTTGTAAAAGCCTTCCTTTGTAAAGCCATTTTCTTTATAAAGGTTTCTTTGTAAAGGCCTCTCGTTGTTTAGCCTTCATCATAAAGACTGTTTCCCTTAGAAAGGAGATCCAGTCGGGTCTAAAACTCAACACAGCATGCCATGACCGCAAGGCAGAGCTCACCTCAAATAAATTGTTGATTAGCAACTTAGTAATGAAATGTCTCTTCTTTAGGATGAACCAAACTCATGCGAGTTTCCAAGTGCTGTTCCATCTTGATCAGTCACGTAACAGTGAGGAACTCAATTTTAAGCACTTGACTCCCTCAGAATAATGGGGCCAAACAGGCAAGGCTTATTTCAGGCGGTGGAGGGACTTTGAAACTCAGAATACAGTGTAACCCAACAGATAGCACATACATTCCATGTCAAAACAGTACATCGACAAAATAAATTGGGTTTAATAAAAGGAGTGTAAAAGAGCAGACTTAAAACAATGAACTACCAAGAAAAACAGTAGGTCTTACCACCTTCTGACCCAAAATCATCATTACCGAGATTTTTATAGCTTCCTTGCCCTCTCTTTTATAATTCTGTTTAATAACGTGTACTATGGCTACGGTTAATCAATGGGGGGCAACTTGTGTGTGATTTGAGTACAGTTCAGCATTGTTCCATTTTCGATCCAGTCAATGAAGCAGAATGGCCAGACAGAAAGATGCAATCTAGCAATCCTTGCCATGATATGTCAGGCCTTCTGAGTCAATGTCAGCAATTGAAATTTGAGTAATATAGGCAAACCTCTCAAGCCCAAAACTTACAAAAATAACAAAGGAAGATCCCACCCTTAAAATAGCATGTTTCGTATTGTTGTTCAAAGACATCCTTAGGATATTTTGGAGGACTCCCACTGTCCTATCACTTTTGTCTGATAAGAGATACTATCCAGTCTGAGTGTGGTAGCACAGCGGACTCCCTATTGTGCACAGTGGCTGCCTAGTTAAACCATACACACAGAAGGAGTCCCTTAAGGTAATGATATTTGGTTGAGGGTTTATGTTTGTAACCACAGACTGCAGTTAAGATTTTATGGTGAAGGGAGCACTAACAACATGCATTGGAGGGACCACTGGCGGCTGTCTACAGGTCAGTTTAAGAAGGTCTTTACCATGGCTTAAACAAGCAATTTCATCAGACCCAAAGCAGCCATATATAGAATTTAAATGTTTCTAAAATCAGTGTTACCTTTCCAGGGAATGGTATAGAGCCCTGCACAAATGGTAGAAGATGAACTGAACAATGGAGGAAGGAGGTACAGGAGTACTTTGTCTCAGTTTGCAAGGATCAGGTCAGTGGAAGCTCACCCTTTTTGATTCCTGCAGATGGTGGAGCAGTTCCTTGACAAAGAAGTCAGCTGGGTGGGGAGATCCCATGGTTCATGGAGGTTCTTCCATCCTTGATGTCTTTGCAATGTATAGCCTTTCACTGAGAAATTTACTCACCTTGATTTTGTCCTCCACACTCTTTCGACACAACATAATTTTAGTAACTATAATAGCACAGGAGTCATTTACCTGATTAAATGTCCAGGCAATCTTATGTACATATGCATGATCAATTGAAAAATTAAGACTTACCTCTTGGAACATAGAAGCCATATGAGATGCAAACAGTCTACAACCAAACGTATCTACCACTTCTTTGCAGTGGGTCACCATGAACATTATATCAAGTGGACAGGAATCCCATGACTACACCACACATTTTATTAAAAAAAGTAACCATGATAGGTGTTTAAATTAAGAACCAACATTGTGAGTTTGAATGATGACATACCTTAGATGTCCTAAAACTGATAATTTAGTTTTAAGCTATGTTATTAGCTTTATAAACCAACATCTGCACATATCACAAAGGAGTTGACCTATATGGTTAGCAGCACTGCATCATGACCACACATTTCAACCCTAAATTAGCATCTGTAGTGCTGAGGGTATGGTGCAACTTCTACTTCTTTTAGCACCCTGGTACATAATAATATTGTCTGTGCCTTGTACTCTGGAATAGTTATCACTCTCTGAATTCAGAATACAGACATGAATTCACTGTTCAGACCGCACTTTAAGCAAGATTTTTCCTTGAGTTCAGGTTGGTTCCTAAATTAGCCAAAACGTTCTGACCAAATGCCCCAAAATCATTTATAAATCAGCAAAGAGTTGAGGCCCACATTTGGATCAACTACAATACTAATGCTACCAAGTGTAACATGCTCATTCATGCACTATTCTTTATTACTAATAATGATTGGAACACTTTCTAATGAGTGAACTCGACTATTTAATTGCACCATGTCCCAGTACATTAATAGAAATGTTGCCTACAACTCCCATGTTTCACATGATTCTGGCCTACTCTTCCCATGACTCCTTGAGACCACACAAAGCTTCCCTTTAAATACACCAGGTGTGATCTAAGTGACGTGGGAGGGCAGCCAGGGGTAGGTGATACACGCCACACCAGGTCATTTAAATACTTGACTATTAGTCTGCGTGATCCCAGGAAGCCCGTTCTCAAGTTGGGATGGGTGACTAATTGATCAATTAACCCAAGTCCGGGTTAAATTGAACTCGTGTAAGTGACTGCTGACGTTTTGACCGTGAATATCATAGTGCAGGAGTCTAATTATTGTTTTTCTATTGGAGAAGTGTAATGATAAACTAGGTCCTGAAGAAGCGTCATAGGATCCCTTTGGACCAAAAGAGACGCGAAACATGTCGACCTCATTTTGAGGAATGTCTGACAAACACTGACTTCCTCTTCACCTTAATGTATTTTTTAGTGAGTGCTGGAGCATTATCTACACTTCACTCCTACTTTTCTTTTAATTTTGGCCATTACCCAACATCAATGAATAAATGAATACTCAGTGTGGGTTCTAGGCCAATTTTATTTTCTATTCATCTCTCCCTCTCTCCTCCAGACCCAGATTTGGGTTCTGTGGCATCATCCAGAAAAGATCTCCTGCAAAGAGCCCCCCTCTGGGGGGAGCCCGTCAGACATTGCAGCGCCGGTCTGACAAGGAGCCGTCCGATGATGAAGCATGACACCCAATAGGGTGTGTGAGGACTCTTGCTCCTATTAATTAGGACTCCCTTGTTTTCTTTATCATTTTTTGGAACAGTGTATTATATTATATCACTATATTCATTGGAGGGTATACACTGGACCATTAAGCCTCCTTATCCCCCCTTTTTTTGCATGTGATCTAAGTGACAACATGCCTTGCCTTCTGTGATTGGAAAGGAGAAGCACAGAAGGTATGTTTTCTTTTCCACTTCATTTCCTAAAAGTCCAATACTTTTTGCTTATTCTGCCTGGCAGTCCCTGACATTCAAGACTCTACTGAACATCGCAGTACAGCTTGCACCACAGAGCTCTTTTACCTGATTGCTACATTGAGGTCTAATACTTGATGTCCTCATGGGGGTGCCTACACACATTTCCCTGAGATTTTTTTTCAAATCAATGTGCTAACATAGGAAACTTTACCATGCATCGTAGAGCAAACTGCACTGAGTTGTACCCAGCTGTCTCACTGGTTTCCACAGAATGTTCCTTAGGAGGGTAATTACATCTGTTTCCCTAATTTAATGACTTAGGGCCTCATTATGAGTCTGGCGGTCCATGGACCGTCAGACTCACAGTGGCGCTCAGACCGCAGATGAAAAGGGCAGTCCAAATGCCCTTTCATGACCGTAGCAAAGCTGCCACGATCCGACCGCTGGCACCACCAGGTTGCCGACAGTCTGGCTGTGCCAATGTTCTCAATCCATCAGGGCAGACTCCAGATTATGAGTCCACTTCCCACCAGCCTTTGCATGGCAGTGCATGGCAGGTGTACATGGCAGGGCCCCCATGAACAGCCCCATTGAGCTTTTCACTGCACGATTTATGGGCAGTGAAAAGCATGAGGGGTGCTTTCGCACCCGACGCACTGCAGCATTGATGCCATCTTGATATTATATATCTGTACATATGGCTTGAACACACACATTCTGTTATAAAATGTGGATTTGTCATGAGATTGTGTCACTCTCACCTATCCAAATTATTACACTACAACCTCATTATTGAACATCTATTATTCCTATTATTACCAGGTTCATGCATTATTGGAAATCAAAGCATGACGTATTGGAACCTAGGTTCTGGTTGCATGTCTCTTTTTGAAAATATTTGATAAATGCTAATTTGGATTATTAAATTGGAGAGGGCTGATCCTGAAGAAAGCTCATAGCACCTAGTTTAGGGCATACAGTAGGGGTGAAATCTATTAAGGGTTGATATATTTACCTACATTTTTAATTCTACCCACTGAAGAACTTTACAAAACATTTTATGATCCACCAGGAGGTAGTGTTTAGAGTTCCTCTCTTTATACTATTTACACACTAACCCCACACTAGATCATCCCCACATCTACAGGAGTAGACTTGTTTTTCACCATGAAAAAAGCTCTCCTGAGGGCTCAAGGAAGAAGCCCACGCTGGTGGTCAATTACACCAATTAAGTAGGGGCCGTGTGATGAAGCATGCCACCTCTGGTGGGTCAGGGCTTGCATCCTTAAAAATTGTTGTTCTCTGAGAAAGCCTATATGTAGTCTAATTATCTCTAATGATCTGGGCACTGTGAACCTTATTCACAAAGATCCCCCGCACCTAAGGCAGAGGCTCCACACTAGTACTTGAAATCTCCACAATGAGAAACTGCAGTTATTAGATAAGGGAGGACATGTAGCCATTATTCTCCTGGACCTTAGCGCAGCTTTTGACACGGTTGACCATTCTCTTCTTCGTGACAGACTCCGCAAGATAGGCGTGGGAGGCCCTGCACTTTCTTGGCTGTTCTCCTTTCTTACTGGAAGAACCTTTCAAGTTTTAGACCGCTCTTTCCTGTCTAATGTCGTTTCTTCAGTATGTGGAGTCCCTCAGGGATCCTCCTTAAGTCCTACCCTCTTTAATATCTATCTATCTTCCCTGGCCAAAGTGGTTGCCCCCTACAATCTTTCAGTGATCACTTATGCCGACGATACTCAATTAGTCGTCTCTCTCTCCAGCACTGCAAAGTCTCCTTCTGCAAATCTATCTGGCTGTATGAAGGACATAAGTGACTGGATGATTCAATCCAAGGTTAAATTCAACGACGGCAAATCTGAAGTACTCATTTTAGGCAATGGCTCTCCTGCCTCCCCTTTATCTTGTTACTCAGAGACCTTTGCCAGTCTTCCGTCCCCTAAAAGACAGATAAAAAGCCTAGGTTTTATACTGGATTCCCGTCTTACGATGGAATCACAAGCTAAGAAAATCTCCTCGGTTTGTTTTGGCCTTATCAGATCGCTTAGGAAGATTCTCAATCTTCTTCCTGCCTTGTCCAGAAGAATCCTGGTCCAGGCATTGATTCTTTCCCGCCTGGACTATGGGAATTCCCTCTACCTCAGCTCCCCGGAATACGTGATAAGGAAGCTGCAGATTGTTCAGAACGCTGCAGCTAGGCTCCTTACGGACTGTCCAAGACATTTATCTGCCAAGCCGGATCTTGTGGCTCTCCACTGTCTGCCGGTTAAACATCGCATACATTTTAAATCCATGTGCATCACTCACAGAGCCTTACATAACAAAGGACCCTCTTTTTTTAGAAAACACATCTATATTCACGCCCCTCAAAGACACCTTAGATCTTCTTTAGCCCGGCAGATTCATGTACCCCGTGTCCATAGAGCATGGGGTGGAAACTCCTTTACTATCAAGGCTGCCCATCTTTGGAATGCCTCACCTTCTGAGCTTCGCCATGAACCTTCTGAATCCTTTTTTAGGAAGAAACTGAAAACCATTCTTTTTAGTCATTAGTTGTGTCTTTTCATGTTTCCTGGATTTCTCTGTACCTTTAGCGCTGGGATGCCCTAGGGTAGCTATGCGCTCTATAAAAATGTATAAACTAAACTAAACTGCGGAGCCTCTGCCACAAATGTGGAGGCTTGTTGTGAATCAGGGCCCATATGTCAAGATAAAACCATATTTGCACCATATTTTGCAAGCAAGATTTAGTTTCATGCTGTGAGCCTCTTGTTGTGTTTTAGGGTGTTGTACCACAAACTAATGAGTGCCCTTGTGATGGGTAGTAGTGTGTAGGGACAGTTGCTTTACAAAGCATGAAACAGAAACAAGGATTCTTTATGAGTTTGAGTTCAGACCTTACCCCAAGGTCATCTCTTTTGGAGAACATTCAGTTGTTGATGGGGATTAACTTGAAAGCCCAGTAGTACAGAGAACTTGTCTGCTCTTCCCTGTTCTTCCTCATACTTTTGGTAAGAGACTCTGCAGGGGCTTCAAGCCCATGGGAATTTGCTAATTAAGTATTCTATGGTAATGAAGAACCAAAGAGTGTTTGGGTATTGGTAATTTTAGAAGGCGTATGGAAAGTGAGGTAATGAGATCACTTTGAAAAGCACTTGTTCCCTTCTATTATATAGATCAGGAGACAAGCCTACTTCCCTAGGGCTCATCTAGTTTGTAGGAGCAGCGGGGCAATGTTTAACCCCTTCGGCGCCAAGGATGTAATGGTTACGTTCGGTGGTGCAGCGCTGAGTGGCCACGGACGTAACCAGTACGTCCTTGTACTGGCCCTCAGGGAAAGAGCTAGCGCTTGTTCCGGGGGCCAGGCCGCCTCCCCCCAGGGCAGGGATCGAAGGGGTATTGCTTTCCCTTCCACCCCAGCCCCCACTAAGCACCAGTGACATCTGATGATGTCAGCACACCATTTCATGCTGATCTCATCAGAGGTCGCCTCCCATCATGCTGGAAGCTGAGCTTCCTGCACGATTGGTCATTTCTGCCCCTGTTGAGGGCCGATCGGCCTATTTTACTTAGGCTGATCTGCCCCCAACAGGGGCAGAAACCACTAGGCACCAGGGATTTTCGTAAAAAGTTTTTTGACAGCTGGGGAGCGACCCCTTATACAAGGGTTGCTCCCCTGGGGGCAATTTTATTTTCAGCCATTTCTGCCCCCCTTGGGGGCATATTTGCCTAATTTCTTAGGCCAATCTGCCCCCAAGGGGGGCAGAAACCACTGGAACCCAGGGAGTTTTTTTACGTCAGTTTCACACAAGAGTCGCTCCCCTGGGGAGGGGGGATTTATTTTAGGCCATTTCTGCTTGGCCGATCTGACCCCAGGGGGGCAGATACCCCTTTGTTTTGTTTGAGGGGGCAGCCTCTTGGGCAAAGGTCACTCCCCATGGGGGCACTTTACTGTTAGCCATTTCTGCCCCCCTTCAGGGCAGCTGAGCCTATTTTTGTAAGTCCCTTATGCCCCCTGGGGGGAGACCACCAGAGACCAGGGAAGGCTTTTTTTTCAAAAACAGAGGGTGGGGGTATGGCCATAATCCCACCCCAAATAAATAGGGACAAAGTTGTTCTGCCCACTGGTGGGCAGATGGTACAATTACGTCCGATCCACTCCCCCGGGGGGGCAGAAAGCCTACTAGATGCAGGGAATTTTTAAAAAAGAATAAAAAATGGGGTGGTGGCTATCAACCAATATGGGCATGGTAATGCCCCCACCCCAACTGAAGGGGGTAACAGTCTTTCAGCTCTCCCCCACACACTAAAACATCTTATCCCACCACAAGCAAGAGGACATTTGATTATTTTGGGTTTTGGTTTTACATTTGGGCCATGAGAGCTTGT
Source organism: Pleurodeles waltl (assembly GCF_031143425.1). NCBI lineage: Eukaryota > Metazoa > Chordata > Amphibia > Caudata > Salamandridae > Pleurodeles > Pleurodeles waltl. Next base: position 696,033,210 of record NC_090442.1, on the reverse strand, counting down.
CTAACTCTGAAATTCACCCCACTTGGAATGGTGAGGGCTGCACTTTTTGCACTTTGGGACACTGCCATGTAAAAAAGTCTTCAAGCCCTAAACACATCTGAAAACTAAACATCTGGGTGAGTACAGGGTGGTGTGCTTCACATGCACCCCACACACATTCTTACCCACAATACCCTGCAAACCTCCAACTCTGCTTGAAATCACACATTTTTCTCAAATCTTTGTGATGAAACCTTCCGGAATCTCAGGAATCAACAAAAATCCTACCACCCAGCATTGTCCCATCTACACTGATAAAAAATCTGCCCCACTTGTCAGCCTAAAGACATATTTTTTCAAATTGCCCTTTTGGACCCGCTTTGATTCCCCTTAATTTTTTACATGTTTTTGGCTCTTCCTTGTCACAGGCACTTGGCCCACCTACACAAGTGAGGTATCATTTTTACTGGGAGACTGAGGGGAACATTGGAAGGTAGGAAATTTGTGCCGGTGCACACAGAAATGTGGGAAAAATGTCAATTTTAGCTAAATTGGATGTTTTCTGAGGATTCTGGATAAAAAAACACTGGGAGATCCACGCAAGTCACACCTCCCTGGGCTCCCTCAGGTGTCTAGTTTTCAGAAATGTTTGGGTTTGGTAGGGTTCCCTGGATGGCTGCTGCGCCCAGGACCAAAAACGCAAGTGTCCCCCCCGCCGGCAAAAACAGCTAGTTTTGTATTGATAATTTTGATGTGTCCACATAGGCCCTCATTTCAACCTTGGAGGGTTGAAACCGCCGGGCGGCCGCCAATGCGGCCGCAGCCTATTTGTAGGTCCCCACTGGACCGGCGGGCGGGAACCTGGTTTCTTCCCACCGGCCCAGCGGGGATCTCGGCCGCAACACGGGAGCCAGCTCCAAATGGAGCCGGCGGTGTGGCGGCTGTGCGACGGGTGCAGTTGCAGACAGTTAAAAAGCTTCATGGGGCCGTGGCAGTTTTGGTGCATTTCCTGTTACGGGCACTAGGCCTACCCACACAAGTGAGGTAACATTTTTATTGGGAGACTTTGGGGAATGCTGACTGGAAGGAAGTTTGTGGCTCCTCTCAGATTCCAGACCTTTCTGTCACCAATTGTGAGGAAAAAGTGTTTTTTTGCCACATTTTTAACATTTGCAAAGGATTCTTGGTAACAGAACCTGGTGAGAGCCCCACAAGTCTCCCCATTCTAAATTCCTCTAGGTGTCTAGTTTTAAAAAATGTATACGTTTGCTAGGTTTCCCTAAGTGCCGGCTGAGCTAGAAGCCAAAATCCATAGCTAGGCACTTTGCAAAAAACAGGTCAGTTTGCTTTGGGAAAATAAGAAGTGTCCACGTTGGGGTTTAGGCCTACCCACACAAGTGACGTACCATTTTTATTGGGAGAAGTCAGGGAATGCTGGGTAGAAGGACATTTGTGGCTCCTCTCAGATTCTAGAACTTTCTGTCACTGAAATGTAAGGAAAAAGTGTTTTTTTTTTTGCCAAATTTTGAGGTTTTTGAAGGGTTCTGGGTAATAGAACCTGATGAAAGCCCCACAAGTCGCCCCATTCTAGATTCCCCTAGGTGTCTAGTTTAAAAAAATGCACAGGTTTTGTAGGTTTCCCTAGGTGCTGGCTGAGCTAGAGGCCAAAATCCACAGCTAGGCACTTTCAAAAAAACACGTCAGATTTCAATGTAAAAATGTGACGTGTTTATGTTGTGTTTCCGGTTGCAGGCATTAGGCCTACCCACTCAAGTGAGGTACCATTTTTATTGGGAGACTTGGGGGAACACAGAATAGAAGTGTTATTGCCCCTTATCTTTCTCGACATTTTTTTCTTCTAAATGTAAGACAGTGTGTATAAAAGAAGTCTATTTGAGAAATGCCCTGTAATTCACATGCTAATATGGGGTCCCCGGAATTCAGGGATGTGCAAATAACCACTGCTTCTCAACACCTTATCTTGTGCCCATTTTGGAAATACAAAGGTTTCCTTGATACCTATTTTTCCGTCTTTATATTTCACCAAATTAACTGCTATATACCCGGTACATAACGAACACCCATTGCAAGGTGAAGCTCCTTTATTGGCTCTAGGTACTTAGGGGTCTTGATGAACCTACAAGCCTTATATATCCTCGCAACCAGAAGGGTCCAGGAAACAAAACAGTATATTACTTTTGAAAATCTGACATGGCAGGAAAAAGTTACAGAGTAAAAAGTGGAAAGAAATGGCTGTTTTCTCAGCTCAATTTCAATTTTCTTTTAGCTGTTATTTTCTGTACGAAAACGTTGTAGGATCTACACAAATGACCCCCTGCTGAATTAAGAATTGTATCTACTTTTCAGAAATGTTTAACTGTCTGGGATCCAGCATTGTTTTCACACCCATTTCTGTCTCTAACTGGAAGGAGGCTAAAAGCACAAAAAATAGGAAAAATGTGGTATGTCCTAATAAAATGCCAAAAATGTGTTGAAATATGTGGTTTTCGGATTCAAGTCTGCCTGTTCCTGAAAGCTGGGAAGATGGTGATTTTAGCACCGCAACCCCTTTGTTGATGCCATTTTCAGAGGAAAAAAAGCACAAGCTTTCTTCTCCAGCCCTTTTTTCTCATTTTTTTAAAAAACAAACAAAAAATGTTGCTGTATTTTGGCTAATTTCTTGGTCTCCTCTAGGGGAACCCACATACTCTGAATACCTCTAGAATCCTTAAGATGTTGAAAAAAAGGACACAATTTTGGCGTGGGTAGCTTTTGTTGACAAAAATGTATGAGGGCCTCAGCGTGAACTGCCCCAAAGAGCCAAAAAAAAGGCCTGCCATCTGGGGGGGGGAGGCCTGGCAGCGAAGGGGTTAAGTTCCAGTATCAGCAAGTGTCTGTTCGTCACTTACATTCAAGAGTACTTAAATGGTCTCCTGCAGGGTGCAATTGGATATGTTTCAGGAGTGTAAATGGGTCACTCATTACCTAGCCACTTGCAATTTCCCCCAGTTCAGTATTAGACCAAAGGTATCACCCTAAACGTGTATGATTTAGAGAAGGCTTACATTCAGATATTGTGATTTTTCAACTCCACTTCCTGTGTTCCCCCCTTGATAGATATGTACGAAATTCAAAATAAAAATATTATGTTTACCATGGTGTCTGGCAAGTGTTGTGCAGTTCTGTAAAACTGTGCAAAAGTTATTAGCAAATCACTGAATTCAACCTCGAGCTTGCCACCCCTCTTTTTCAGATCTGCATGAAGCCTGAAAGGTCATAATTTGCTGACAGCCTAATGATTCATTAAACAGCACCAAGGTTATTAGCACAAAATATTTTTTACTATCACTTTGGACTTTGTCTCTTAAGCCCCCAATTGATCTAAATGAAACTTGCCAACTTCAGAGAAGAAGATTTGTGGTACATATCTGCCAGATTTCACATGGGTTTGTCAAATGATGCAAAAGTTATTGGCAAATGTACACTTTTCTGCTCTGTCTTTTTTTTTTTAATATGCATCTATCTATCACTCTCTCTATCTATCTATCTATCTATCTATCTATCTATCTATCTATCTATCCATAAAGATAGAAACATAGATCTCACACATGAACTAACCCACGGGCACCAATTATGGAATGTGGAATAGGTCAAAGAGGTGTTCAGCTCTCAAGTTCCTGTGAAGATTAAATGTGTTTCTCTTCTCTTGATGTAATTTGCCCTGCTCAGTCCTTTTCCCTTTTTTGGACTCTTCACACCAAGATCCCTTTTTCAGTACCTACACAGTTTACCTTAATATATATAATATAAGTAATTCAATATGGTGATTCCCCAATCTTTCTTGGACATATTTCTAATTCAGAGGGAGAACGACAACCATTCTATCCTCATCCCTCCAGATGTTTTTGCCGAGTCTCCTCAGTGTCTAGTTAGTTGGCTCAGGAGCAGTACTTATATTTTTATGGTGGACAAGGCTAAGTGCATACAGGCAAGAAAGTATTTTACCTCTTATAAGGTTGTCCATTCCAGGAGGACAATTTCCACAATGCTGTTGGACATTTTCTACAAGTTTCCTGCCTGGTGGCCATAGTGAAACCAGTAGTTGGGAAACAAACTTCGCTTAATGGGATTTACTTTTAAAATACAACAAGCATTGGCAAACCCAATATGTCTTACCTATGCAAGAGCTATTGGCTTTGCCAATGTGTTTTAGCTGTGTTGTACACAAATGTGGCTGCTGGTTAACATGGCTAAAAGTTAGCAGGTTAGAGGAGAGTGGTACAGAGTACCATATTGTGGAATGTAGAAGAGTGGAGTAGAGTGTCACAGAGTGGAGTGGCACAGAGTGGAGCAGCATAGAATTCAGCAGCATACGAAGCAGCAGTGTATAATGCAGTGCATTGAGTGCAATGGCATACAGTAGAGTGGCGAAGAGTGCAGTGGTGTAGAGTGTTGCAGAGTAGAGTGGTGTAGAGCAGTGCAGGGTATAGAGTTGTAGAGTGCAGTGGCATAGAGTAGAGTGTCATGGAGTGCAGTTGTGCAGAGTGGCATAGAGTGCAGGGACATAGACTGCAGTGGCACAGAGTAGAGTGGTGTAGAGCAGAGTTTCCTAGAGTGGCATAGAATAGACTGGACTGGTGTAGAGTGCGTTGGCATACAGTAGCATAGAGTGCGGTGGCACAGAATTCAGTGGCGTACAATGCAACATTGTAGAATGCAGTGGCATAGATTAGAGTGGTGCATACCAGAGTGCAGTGGCCTAGAGCCCAGTGGTGAAAAGTGCAGTGGTACAGAGTAGAGTTGAGCTCTGCAGAATAGAGTGGCAGAGAGTGCAGTGGCATAGAGTGGTGCAGAGTGCAGTCGCGTACAGTGGAGTGTTGCAGAGTGCATGGCATAGAGTACAGGGATGCACAGTGAAGTGGCATAGAGTGCATTGGCATAGAGTGCATTAGTGAAGAGAAGAGTGGCATAGAGTTCAGTACCTGATAGTGCAGTGTTGCAGACTAGAGGGCTGTGGTGTAGAGTGACATAGAGTGCATTACCGTTGAATGTAGTAGCATAGAGTAGAGTGGCATAGAGAGCAGTAGTACTGAGTACAGTGTTGTAGAGTAGATTGCAGTGACGTGCAGTGGTGTAGTGGTGCAGTGATTTAGAGTAGAGATGCATATAGTGAAGTGGCGTAGAATGGAGTGGTGCAGGGTAGAGTTCAGTGGCATAAAGTATAATGGCAAATAGTAAGGTGATTTAGAGTGCACTGGCATAGAGTGCAGTGGTGCAGAGTCAATTAGAGTGGCATACAGTGGATTGGCGTAGAGTGCAGGGGCTTAGAATGGAGTTGTACAGAGCAGAGTGCATTAGTGTAGAGTCTATTGCATAGAGTGCAGTGTTGCAGACTGGCATTGAGTGGAGTAGAGTAGAGCGGAGTTGTGCAGAGTAGTGTGGAGTGTCCTAGACTGCAGTGGTGTGGATTGCAGTGGTCAAGAGTGCATTGGCATAGAATAGAGGTCTGCAGAGCAGAGTAAAGAGGCGTAGAGTGCAGTGGAGTAGAGTGCAGTAGCATAGAGTGGTGTGGCCCTGAGTGCAGTAGAGTGCTGTGGCACAGAGTGCAATGGCATGGAGTGGTTCAAGGTGGACTGGTGCAGAGTAGAGTACAGTGGCGTGGAGTTGTGCAGGATAGAGTGGTGTATGCATGGTGGCGTGGAACACTACCATCACAGACAATACATTTTCAATTGAAATGACCATTACATGTGCAGACCTGAGGTTTTACTAATAAAACTACTAATAAAACTATACAGCACACAAACGATAATGTGTTGAAATGGCATCACCCAGTGTACTGATTTGTTTTGATCATATTAAAGTATTTGTTTCCAACACGCTTCAGAATTAACAAAAATGTGCTTCATTTTCTAATCCTGATATATTCTGAAATACTTGCACAGTTAATTTAAATGTTGTTGTGTGCTAGAAAAAAAACCTTTCCTGTTCACAGTATCAATCAATCAATTAACATTTGTTAAAGTGCACAGCTGCTTCAAACAGAAGTGTCCTGATATTCAAAGCAGACAACAGAAAGTTAATATCTTAAAAAACGAGGTAGAATCAAACAGTGAAGTGTTGATTTTCCTTTAGAAAGTGGCCAGTGACACAGACCAGTGCAAATTAGGTGACAAGCTGTTCTATTGCTGAGCTGTAAAAACTGTAAAAGAGCTTCCTCCACAGAGTGTCTTCAAATATTTTGGCATCCACAGCAAGCAGAGGTGGTTAGAGTGAACTACTACTCTTGGGTATTTGGGGTCAATCTATTCATCATGTAGTGTGGGGCATCTCGGCTGAGCACTCTAGAGGTCAGCCTCAGAGTTTAACATTTAATGCGCTGATCCACTGGAAGCCAATGCAGCTGCCTTAAATGGGGAGAGATATATTGGTGGCAAGGGACTCTTCTCATAAGCCTGGCCGCTGCGTTTTGGATTATCTGTAGACTACGTATCAAGCTCACAGGTAAGACAAGGTAGAGACTAGTCGAATAGTCCAATCGAGAAGTAACCAACACGTGGACTACTGTTTTGTGGGTTTCTTCTGGTTCCAGATGTAGGAACTTCCTTAAAGTTTTTATTTTTAGGAAACAAATTAACAAAATGTGTTTGATTTGAGTATAGAGTCAAATATAGTGCTGAGGTTTCTGGCAGAAGGAGTCAATGTTGGGCAAGGTGGATTAACTTCAGCATGCCACCAGAATGTGGGCGGCAGTGGCCCTTTTTGACTGAAAACCGAAACTTCGGATTAATTGGAATTTAGTTCCAGACAGTTTGCCTCCATCACAGCCACAACTCCTTTGAGGCACTCTTTGAAGTTGTAAAAAGCTGCCTCTGAGCTCACTCAAAAAGAAAAAAGTGTCATCTGCATAGAACGCTACCTTTACACCCCAGGTTCTGATCAGATCAACCAAGGGGCAAAGGTAGAGGCTGAAAAAAAACTGGCTCAGCGCTGATCTCTGCGGCACTCCACACAACAGCGGTTTGGATGATGAAGATGAAGGATGTAAGGACACACTTTGAGATCTGCCCTCCAGGAAGGATTTGACCAACAAAAGGGCCTTGCCCGGAATGCCTAGATGAATGAGGCTCCCATTACGAATCTGGTGGTCCAGGCTCGCTGTGGCAGTCAGACCCCCCCAATGTGGCGGCCAGACAGCCACATTATGACAGTGGCAAAAGCCCCACGGTCCGACCACCGGCACCTTCACTTTTTCAGTGGCCAATGGCACCCACCAAACTCATACTGAGGCCCTGAGTCTGTTCAAAAAGATGGAATGAGACACTATGTGGAATACCGCTAACATGTCAAGTAGCAGCACCATGACGAGTGTGCTATTATCAAGGTTCTCCCTAACAAAATCCAGCCACCTTCAGAAGGGCTGTCTTCATGCTATACAATGCATACCTAACCTACTTGTACCTACTTACAATGTTCAAACCAAAAAGGGTTACTTTTAGATCAGTATGTTATGAAAGTCACTGGTCAAAGGAGTGTAATGCTATCTGTATTTAACCACAGATTCCATCTTGATTTTGTGCTTAACTTAGCTTCAAATGATGTCACATCGGTGGCTCAGGTATTTTTCTACGCTTGTTTTCTACATTTAAAGTGTTTTTGCTCTTCTCACCAGAGAAGGGAACATATCATTGGGGATGCAATGATGATAAGAGTGTAAAAGGATCAGAATGTTTATAGCAGAGAATGGTACGGCTCTGTCTTGGAAAGGCACCTTGGGATCTCATAAATTGTTTTGTGTGTTTTCAACATTGACCAAGTACACCCAGCTCTTGAATTTCACAACTTACTCGAAGAGAGGGTGAAGATTACCAGAACCTTCCTCTTGGGTTTCTTTAAGGTATATACCGTGGGGAAACTTGGCACTGAGGCTGAGGCAGAAGGAACTCATGTTTGAGGGTGGACCCACTGCTCGAAAAAAATCAGAGATTCATTGGGGACTATTTCTCCAGTCTCAGCTGTCCAGGGTTCCACAGCTTAATGTTGGCAAGGACAAGTATGATGTTGGATTCCATCCCCCATAGTGGTGCATTTGTATTTCTTAATTATCTAGCTTTGCTCTGGGCATTAATAAATATATATATTCACTGCATACATATTCATTGTTGATATATTGCACTTTTTCTGCTCATTATTATTCAACTGCTGTGATTATTTTAGTATTTGCACTTGTTTTTCTGCACTCAAGTTAAATATTCACGTTAATATTTATGTATACTTTTGTTTGAGACCTGGGAAGTGCCTTAATAAATTAATTACTCAGACTAAGAATGCTGCATTCTAAAGCCTTGTTCAGTCTTAGTTTAAAGCTAAGCAGAACAGCGTGGAATATTCCAATGAACCTGGGTAAGATCATGCGTTACATGCAACGGATATGGGGCCTTGCAGATGTCAGGTGCAAAGAGTAACTGGCAACAACTAGCAAGTATAATGGAAGCCAAGTACCTGATGGTACAATTCAGTGGGTCACAGTGGATAACGTATCATGTCCTAAAAGACACGTAATTATCTGCAGGAGCAAAATAGACTAAACTTGAATGGCAACAGAACAAAAGAGTAAAGGGTCATGCTTCCTGGGAGTGGGGCCATGTAGTGCTTGAGACAGGAAAGCGCCACAAGGGAAGGATGACTTGGATTGCTCGGTATAAGGTGACGCCACAAGGGAAAAGTGACATGAGCCCAGTGAGTAAAACACACAGTATATAGGGCACAAGATGGAGTTGTGATATCCACAAAGCTAGACAGTTGTTGGTTAACCAATTTCTCCAGACTTTTAGCAGGTGCTGTGTCAAGTAATATGTGTTTATAATTACTCCACACACCAGGGTCTGCATTCGGATTTTTAAGGAGCAGAAGAAGAGACACCCGTTTCCAACACAGGAAAAACACTGGCTCCAGTGAAGCATTCCAGATTTTTATTAAGACAGAATTTGAATTACTGAGCCATTGGCCTAAAAATGTGTGGAAGGCAGACTTCATCAGGGGAGCCCGACCTACACTTTTATAGCTCAATTAAGGAGACTTCTTCAGATACAGGATCAAATTCTGAAAAAGGCGGCTTGAGACTGAGGGGTGCTCTTTAGGGGGCATTCCCCTTCACAAACTGGAATAGAAGCTTTGTCGCCTTTAGATGCTTCCAGTAAGGTGACATACAGATCCTGAATCTTCTCGTCAAAGAAGTCTGAGAGTTTTTCACAAAGTTCCGATGAGGGAATGATGGCAGATTTAGCTGCTTCTGGGGAGATAAAAGATTTCACAATTTTGGACACTTCCCTTGAAGAGTAATCACCCTCTCAATATGATGCTCAAAATACTCTTTCTTCGCGTTTTCTCACTGAAAATACATAGTGCTGCTTTCTAGAGGATCTTAGAATTGTGGTCTTAAGATTTCCTCCAGTTACGCTACAATTTCTCACAAAGGCTTTATTCAGCCCTTAGGGCAGAGGAAAACCAGGGGGCAGAAGGCTTTTTTAATGGAGCTAGAAGATCTTAGGAGTTCATAAACCATTTATTAAACAGAGTGATATCTAAGTCAACTGTCTCTTGAAGAATCAGTGAGGAAGAACTGAAGCACCAGGGCAAGGATTCTTCTGAGAGATTCAGCCATTTCCTTTTCATCTCTGGGGGGAGGGATTCTAAGCAGTGGCATGTTCTCTAAAATATTAATGGAATACTAAAGTGATCAGACCGGACCAATTGCTCTGGGGAGTTAACCTGCATACTGGGCAGATGAAAAGGGCACAGTTGGGGTTGTATGCATGAACATTAAAATCTCCCAAGAAGGTCAAATTAGAATATTGAAGAAAGTATTGTGCAATGCTGTCATATAATGCAACATGGAAGCAGCTGGGGCAGTCAGGAGATCTATATTCCAAACAGCCAGAGAAGGAGAACTATCCAGAAAGATTGTCACTTAAATCACCTCACTTTGAAGTCAGAGAAAAATAAGTAAACACCAAGCTCCCTTTAAAGACAGAGCATGATATTTGACCTCAGTTTTTGAAAGCACAGCAAATGGGACAAAATAAGAACATGATTTACAGGCCTGTTTACAGAACGGAGCACTTGTGGAAGAATAACAAGGAGAAATAATGTGCAAAGGCTTTACTCCTTGGGTGGGGCAAACTCAAGCCGGACAGCCTAAAACCAATAAAGCCATCAAATAGCCAGAAAATGTGAGTTACAAACACCAAAGTCAATGGTAAACAATGGGTGGAATGCATTCACAGGCAAGCTTTCCGAATGTCCACATGATGCCTTTAGCAAATCAGACACCTATGCCATCTGGTAGGCTTTGACCTAAAAATACATGCTGAGCACTCAGGATGAAGTTTATCGAAAGTGTTTATTTCATGTTTATAGGAGCACTTTTAGTGATCTGACCCAATCATAAATAATCATCAGCAAATGTATGGATATTAGGTGAATGAAAGTAGAGTGGGTGCACTTCCACTAAGATATTTTCTACAGAGTCATAGTTTAGATATATTTCTAGAGAGAATAGATGTATTATTATCACACTTGTAAATAAAAAAGAGCAACTCAAAACCTGAGGATTTAACACATATTTCAATTTATGTGGATCTAGATAGGAAGGCAGATAAAAAAAGTTCATATTGTGAATCACCCATAGCGCTATCCAGAGAAGTGACTGGAATTTACCAGTTCTTAATGAGATCTACTGCACAGACGTGTTTCCAAAGCAAAGCAGTCAGCCTGTATCCACCTATGCAAACAAGCCTTGGCAAAGCCAATAGGTCTGGCTTTGTGTCAATGCATGTAAAGTCAACATTAATATGAGGGGACCATATAGCAGTCACCAGCCTCAGAACTGAGGAAGGACAGCAAATTGTTTAACCACCAAATGTAAAGTTGTGCATGTCAGATAATTCAGACAGTGGCCAGAAACACATCTTCGGTTACAAATGAAGAGGTTAAATTATTATTTTCTTTGACCATCTATGCTGAATCATTTGGCATGAGATACAGTAGTAAAAGGTACTATTTGCGAACATTACCGGAGCCCTTAAAACACATTGTTAAAAATTGATAGATACTGTAAATCTGCGCCGAGACTGATGCTCATCATAATCACACAGTAATTCAGACATTTAGTTTTAGGGTGGAATGAGATACTTGCAAATTACCTCACAATAGGTAGATTGTGCTTCTAAGGATTTGTGTCACCGTTTTGACAGGTTTTTGTTAATCTGCATTCCTACCCTTCAATCAGAGCACTTTAATCCGCAACATCAGAAACACCTCGTACAGTGAGGTAATTGGTTACTTGACAGACACAGATCACAAATAGTCTAGGTGCATTAGTCACACCGTGTTGTGTGAACTGGTTAGCATCTCGTTGAACTTCTCGTTGCACCTCCTCATCCCGACCATGCAAGGTGTGCCTGTGCCAGTAGTTTTTAACCTTTATGAAGGCGATTTAGCGGACTCAATAAAAGGACATAAAGGACGTTTAAGTCCAATACAGTTAAGGGTGAATGTAATACAGTGGGCTCCAGAATGTCTAATCGTCAGCCCCCAGCTGTCCGTACATAAAGTTTAATAATGTACACGCTTACATTATTACCATGGAAAGTGGATGTATCGTACCTACAGTGTGACACATCCAAACATAATTTCAATGCATGTTTTTTTCATTTGTATTTCCATTAGTCTATTATCATGGTATTTACATATAGAAAATAATTCATAAAAAAACTAAATGGAACAAAATAAATGGACAATATTGACAAAGACAATAAGTCTGCTTTGGCCATCAAGCCTTTTGGCTATTCTTGTTTTGTTTTCTCATTGTTTTTGCAAAACGTAATTGTTAATATGCTGAGCCCTCATGAATCACAAAAAACATTTGGTACAAGCAAAAAAGCACTCACATTACCATAGTACTCCCTGACACTGAAAGGAACAACTTTGTGTGAGAGTAAGAGCAGCGCACCATAACTCGTAGTGAAGTCAGTCAATGCCTCATATAGGCTGATAGGTTGCCCCTTAAGGCTTGTTTGAGGAAAAATGTCAAAGACATAAACCATAGACTAATGGAAGAAGTCTGACCGAAAAATTCTAAAAATGAATCAGTGTAGCATTGGCTGCAAGGTTCTTGCCTTTGACAAAAAAGAAAGAAAGAAAGAAAGGGGATAAAGTAAAGACAAAGAGAAAGAAAGACAAAGAGGGAAATAAAGAAAGAAAAAAGGTAAGAGAGAAGAGAGAAGAGAAGGAAAAAGATGTAAAGAGAAAACTGAAGAAGGAAAGAGAATGAGAACAAGACAAAATAAAAAGAAAAAGAGAAAAAGAAGCAAAAAAGAGGATAACTTAACAGAAAACAATTCCAAATGGACATATTCTGAATGGTATCTTGTGAAATAGTAGCAGTCAAAAAATCAAAACACTCCAAAAAGGATTTGCAACAGCATTGGCAGGAGATGGATGATGATAAAGATGGGACGTGCATCAGAAGCATCCTGCAACCACAGCAGTCTCTAAACAAAAAGGCAACACTAAGGTAATTATAAAATGAAATTTAAAAAAAACACTGGCATTGAAGGGTGTGTGGATGTGCTTCTTGTGAGAGAGCAAACTGCAATCACTCAAAGTGAAGTTAACTAGTGGTTTCAGTAGGCTGCCCCACTGCCCATGCTGTATGCTGTAGTAGACATAAGCAAATGTAACTGACATAACAAAAGACCAATGGATGTAGAGATGTGGCGGAAAGCCTCGGTAGGCAAGTATATTATACATTTTCAGTAAAATCAAAAGGTCTTGGCTAATGCCAGACCTTAAAAGGATGGCTGTAGCTTTCTCAGGCAATGACGAGCAACATGTCATTTTGGGATTAGTAGGGTGCATACAGTCATAGCTGTCTTCAGGTTTTAAGGATGGTAACCAAATTGGCATCAGGGTATTTTTTTATACTGGCTGACCATATAATATTCATATCCGCATGTCAGACGGATATGTTTTAGTCACTTTCAAGACTGGCCTATTGTTAAAGGCAATCTGCTGCGGAAATCATGGAATTACACCACAAGATGACAATTTTTTTTAGAAGTGGGTGCAATAGACTAACATTAATTTAGACCTGTGAATAGAAGCTGCCTAACAAATTAAATTCCAAGAGTTTAAATACTAATAGTAGGAGTAGAAGAGTGTTTTTCTTTCACATCATGCGTGCATGGCATGTATTGGTCTTAGCAGGTAGTATGAGGGCGTTTCCCCGTTGTCAGCTGGCATTGAACAATTTCAAATGTCTCATATTGAATCTCTTCCACAATGAAGTTCTTGTCTTTGGCTCCAGCTCTATCAAACAATAAAGGGCACATTTAATAGGGTTTTGCTCAAGAACTCGCATGACACACATCATGGCAAAGAAGCAAAAAGTGAGCACTGCGATCTGCTTCATATACAGGCCTCAGGCGCAGATTATACTTGCACAACTTTGCACTAGCACAAACCTTTGTGATATAGGTTTAACTAGCCCCAGTTTTGCAAAAGTATGGTAAGACATTCTTACACGTTTTCTCGGATCTCCACGTTTGACCGTTGTGTTGCAGTTCGGGTTAAAACTACTTCCAGAACAAAAAGGTTTAAACAACCGTTCAAAATTATTCTTAATTACATACCAAAAGCATCCCGAGACTACTTTTCACAGGATTTATTTAACCACAGATTACTGGTGCATGGGCCACATTTCGAAATTATTGCATATTTTAAAATCCGATAACCCGTGGTTCCGAATCTAACCGGTTTGATAATTATCACCAATTTCCAGTTAAACCCGTCAAAATGGAGCAAAGCCTACAGATTTTGTGATTTCCAAATCCTAATGTCCTGGTATTTTCCAGACATTTTCCCGAGATAAATATTGTCAGGTGTGACCTACGGATATCTGCTTGGGAAAAATAGCAGGGGAGTGGATTTAATCGCACCAGGTAATTACTGGGTGTAATACACTATACAGATCTTGCAACCTTTTGAAACACTTGCAATCGAGACATTACTCTTTAATACCTTCAGCATTGTGAATGGCTGTGTATTACACTTCAAAAACACTCTGCATATTCTTCCTAAAGAAGGTGTTTTGCTGCAGATCTAGAAGGAAGCCAGCATCACTTAGACGATCTACTTTCTCTGGGTACTTTCTAGTCTAATTTTAAATTCCAGATAGGAAATAGTCAGTGCTCCGCATCAGGTGCAGGTCAAGTTATTTAACAAACTATAGAGGTTTGTGCCCCCATGCGTTACAAGGGGTTTACCGATGTCAATTTTTAGAAGAAATCTTTTGTGCATGGCAAACTAACTATTTTCCTTGGTCACTGACTGACTCTAAAATTTCTTGTCCCTGCTATTGCCAAGGATTACCTGCAAATTCTTCTTCATGAAGGCCACGAGGATTGGTTACCTGCCAGGAGATGGCTTATCAAAAGGGGTGCATGACCGAGTATGTTTATTGTGCATTTAAAACTGGTGTGCCACGTGCACACTGCACTATGAGCTGGATTACCCAAATAAATGTTTAGTTTCTGCACACACACTACATTTCTAAGTTTGCTGCAATCCCTTCTTTACAAGTATTGACGGAGTTGTGGATAAAACTATCCTTGGTATTTCATCTGGTGCCATCACTGAATCTATTGGTGGTACTGAAGGTCCATGTAAGGATAAGGACAGTGCAGGACTGAAGCAACACTCATGGGGGATGCAAAGGGTCCCACTGTGGTTCCATCAAGATTAGGGTGTGGGATCATATTTCTTCAGGCCTTCGATGAGAAGTTCTGCTGCATGTACGATGTCTTAAGGTGACAGTGTAGAATCGTTGATGCCATGGAGAAGGGCATTATCATCATCCAGATTCAAGAGAGCCAGGGCTTGAACAACTGTAGAGGTGAGGAAAAGAGAGCAGCGCAGAGCTGATAAAATCAGGGCAATAATCACGGTGTCAACTAAAGTTCGGTGCTGGATGTATCTCTAATCAGCGATCATCTGAAGGTGGCAGAAATGGGGTGTAGGTGAACAATCAGAGACTGTTTCAGATTATCTAGGCAACTGAAAGGGATCCCATTTCTGGGCACAGTAGGCAGGGGCCTTTGAGTGGGATACCTTTTGAGTGGGAAACCCCTCACTGTAAATTGGTGATAGGTACCTTTTGGTCAGATCTGCAGGAGGGGATGTGCTTGCCCTGGGGCTGGCTGCACCTCCCTAGACTATGACAGGTGAGGACATGTTCCAGGAGTAACCAAGCCACCAGGTACTGGGGCACAAATTCCTGAACCCACTGTCATAGAAGGGCTTAGAGCAATAACATGCTTTAGAATGGAATGGGAGTACAAACTGAGTCAGTGAAAAGGTGATAAGAAACTACAGAGTCGATGTATATTTATGCAAGGCTGAAAAGCTTCAAAAAGTGATTGAGTAAGTGCCCAACTTACAGATCACTTGCAAACCCTCTTGCAAAGCACAGGAGATGCTGAGGGGAACTCACTTGAACAAGATGTACTTTACGTTAATACCAGATTGAGAAGAGCAAACTAATGTGGATCTACTCATAGACAATTGAGTATAGTCAGTGTTATAGATAAGTGTAAAAACATAGCTCTGGTACCACCTCTGTCTTTGCAGACACCGGCAGCTCTAGGCAACAAAAGTGGGATTTCTGAACTATAAAGGCCATAACACAGGTGCCAAAGATGTTCCTACTGTGTATAGAAACACCAACGTTTCTTCTGCTACCTGACTTTGCACAGGTGGCCTAGAGGTAGAGAAGGAGCTTCAACGTGGCCAAGAGGAAATTCAGACACCAAGGTATTAGGCACATGATGCTGTTTCTGACTCAGCAACGAGTCACCACTTACATGACACAAATGGCAACTACTGACAATGGAGAAGGCAGTGGACTGGCTGCATGGCTGGAGAATGGCTGGACAGAACCAGAGCCATGAAGTAAAATCTCTTGCAATTGAAGTTTCGGAACCTATGACCCAGAAGAGACAAAATGCAAAGGAAGCAGTGGGCCACACCAATTCCATAAGTCCTGATTGACCAATGGCAGGCCCTTTAGAATCCAAGATGAACACAGCTGTGATAAACCACATAAGCTGGAGGACATTATGTGAGCCACACCTATATACTGAAACCTCAACGGCTAAGCATTGATTTGTCTCTCTCTGCTAGCATGAGGTCATACCCATCTACAGGTAAAGCAGGATACTGCAAAAGCGACAGCTTTATTGCACTTCACTGGGTACTTGGAGAGATAATGCTTCATTGTGCCACTTAGTCATGGTAGGTTATTTGCATCCTGTAGGTGATGTGCTTCTGGGACAGAAAAAGGAATGATGACTGGATGTGAGGAAAATCATAAACCTGTGATGTTATTTATAGACTCCAACTCACTGAGTGCCAAGCAGCTTCAGCAGGGGACCAGTACACTCATATCGTGATTTTGCAGAGGATATTTTGCATCCTGAGGTTGAAGTTCATTAAGTTGGGATGCCAGGTGTTTTTTGATTTGGGAAGTGGGCAGGTCTGAGCCTGCAGTGTAGCACTATATGGATGGGGTGCTTTATGGAGATGGGAAGTAGGACTGGTCTATGTTTTCTAAGCTTGCATAGAGTTAGTTTAAGGGTTTCTGCGTGCAGGAGGTTGTCACACACATTGAGCATAGTAAGTGATGCTAACATGTAGGTGAGATGGGGTCAATGTGTATCTAAATCTGAAATGTAAATGGCCTCAGCCATAGAGTAACACAAGTATGATTGTACAGATATTGCAAAGAAAAATGCTTGATTTTGAAAGTAGTCCATTTTAAAATAGCTTGCTCAACTGCAATTAGCTTTTTCCTCAGCTACGTCAGCCTACAAAGGGTTAGCAATCTTAAAATTCAACAATAAATCTGAAGCAAATCATCAGAGAGTTAGAACAGTCACATTCTATTACCTCTTGAAAGATGACCCAAAATCAATTTATGATTTAATCACAGCCTTAGTTGACTTTTCTAAACTGTTGCTTTTTTGGCGGAGTTTAATTTTCTACGGTCCATTAGCCTGGGTGATCCCAAATTAATTAATTCCTAGGGGAAACTGCGATATGTCAGATAGATCCTTGGCTGTCCATTTAAAACAGAATAAATTATTTGACCTGTTTTTCAGGGAGATTTCAAACTCCATCTCATATAGATTTTTCTTAATTTCAAAAATCTCATATTTCACTCTCTCAAAATTATACTGAATTGCTTTTCCGATCACTCGGCTATTCAAATAAATATTTTCTTGGAGGCAAGAAATTGAATATTGACTACAAATATAAAATTGTAAAACAAGTAAAGGCTGAATATAGCATTTTTTTGACAAAAACTATAAGAACTGCTTCTTGGGGTTGGATATGGGAGGCCTGTAAGGCAATGATGAGGGGAGACATTATCCCTTTCTCTTCACACTAAAAGAAATCTCAAGAACTTGGATTAAAGCTACTACAAGGCTCTCTAGCTAAAACAGAATATAGTCTAAGTTAAAAAAAATACAATCATGTAATTTTCTTAATTGAAAAGAAGCTACGGAAAAGATTAAATCATTTTTTTCTGGAGAAAGAATTGCTGAATTAAAGTACTATTGAACAGCAGGTATATGAAGAATGGGGATATTTGGGAAAACTTTGACATACTAAAATGTGATCAGTCAGCAATACAGTAACTCACATAGCAGATAGTAATAATTGGTTAACATCCGAGCCATCTGCCATAGAGAATGTATTTGGGGAATTCTTTGAGAATCCTTCGCAGGAAGAGGTAAACCCTCGGATATAGGAAGAGCAGATTGCCTATATCAGTTTTACATCCCTTAACTGAAAGCAACACACACCTCAGAATTATTACATCCATTCACTCTAGATGACATAGTCCTGTGTACCCAAAATCAAGGAAACGTCTGGTGAAGATGGATTTCCAGCCAAACTGTATCAAAGTTGTATAGAACTAAAAGAGGCCCTAATATACTTATTTAATGACATATTAATGGGTGGGGGGTGGTTCTAACACCATTTCTTATAGGAGTTTTAATAACTTTTCTGAAGACAAGGCATGGTCTTGTCTGACCGCAGGAAACATACTGGCTTCACAGGAATCAGAAAACATTGATCCCTGGTACTTAGAGGTTACGTCACATTATATGCTGAATGGTCTTCTTTGGCAATGCAGTGCCACTTCTATTTAATAAAGTGTGGTTAGATAACAATAGCTCTTACGCCTTGTTTAAAGATCCCTGGTATGGCCATGAGAGGTTGGTGCTATCAGTTTATGCCCCAGGCTACAGAAACTGGTCTTTGACAAACAGAGTATATTACTAGTAAAAATGTCATACTTTGCTCTGGTTTGGGAATGACTTCAAGGGTATAAAGGAAATAGCTTGATGAGGCAGGGAGACAGGTTAGAGCATGACCTTGATTATACCAACTTGTGGAGATTTAGTTAGCCGTTAGTTTGCAAGAGCATGCACAAGGTGGTGGTCAGTATTTATCTTTTGGAGTGTCATGAATCACCCAATTTAGGGGGAATGCACCTGGTTATAGCTCCTCAGTCTCAAGGAAATAATGTGCATCACACCCCTTTTGGAGAAAATTAGAAAAAACATGTCCCTTATACTCTTCTCTATAAAGTGTTATGATTATCCATATTCCGAGTGTTTTGGGTCAGACAACCCTGCTAAAGTGGCTGTGAGGGATTATATGGCTGAGAAACAGGAGTAGACACACACATCGTTTGGCATTTTATAATGAAAGTGAATTTTCTGCGCAGAATTATCAGCAGTCAAAATATAAAACAATATGACAATTAGGAAATCCCAAACCATTTTTCATCACACATCCCTACCTTTGCCCTAACAGATTAGTCTAATCCCTACCAATTGTCAATATATGTGTTACCAGTATCATGTAAAAGCTATATTATTATTAATAATCTGTCTAACCTGTTTTATGCCACGCTATGTAACTATTCTCCATATATCTCAGTAAGCTATTGGACCTGCATAATGTCACTCCACCATGTCTGATCTAGCAAATTTGTTCCTTATGAGGCCAAATAGATTTGCAATACTAATCACTGCATATAGGTCCCATACAACAGAATGGAAGATTCACCTTTGCTGCAGTTATGTATTTTTTCAGCGTGACAAATATAAAACTGCATGCACATACTTGTCATCTAACATCACCATTCAGAATACTAGCTTCATGAGCTCTCAGCCTCACATGTACACACTCTAAATACTTAATGAAGTTCATGTTGGCATACAATTAGACCTGATTTATAGGTATCATGCATGTACTACCAGGAAACTCTGCCACATTTGTCAGGGGATTAGTGACTCATTCTCGAGGCTTGATTATAACCTCATACTGGGTCCCTTCCATGGAGATTAGGGATATGTTGGACCATTCCCCATCATTGATGGAAATGTGATCTCAGGTTGGAAGGAATGTACAGGGATGGAGTTTGCATGCCTGAGAATTGCAAAGTCTGAAGAAACTGGAGTTTGTGGCTAAAGTGTCTAAACCTCATTTTGGGGAAAATATGGGGTGACTTGGGTTATTGGTGATCCATTAGGATGCATTCTTAATCGGTCACCAGCAGACAGACCATTTCCAGGATAATGGTTGAAGGTAAGATTATAGCTGAGAGAGTTAAAGGCATGGATAGGAATCTGGTGAGATTAGATGACAAGTTCCTGAGGGGGACAGATGAAGTCTATGAAATCTATGAAGAGAGTGACTAATGTAAAAAGATAAGAATAACACACTCTGGTCTCTAATGAGTCAGTGCACATTTTCTTGGGACACAGCATAAAAAATGTATAAGATTGATAATGAGGCACACAAACTCAAAACATGGCTGAGAAAATCAGAAAGAGAAAGAAGATGAGTGGGGATGATCTTGGACACATCAGCAAGTGTAACACTTGGCAAATTGGACATAATACTGACAAGTGCACCACCAGACCAGGGAGGAATAATGAATATTTAGATCAGTTTATGGAGGAAACAAAACTTCTGATGCTAGATAGTGAACTTAGGCTGCTTTGTGGGCAGATCATTTAGTAATAGAGGTCAATGAGCCCTTCCAGAAGTTACAAGCAGATTACACCCATGTTCCAAATAGATTCCCTTAGGATTTCTTTAAAAACTGCTATGCACAATGTGACTCCACATGGTGTGCAGCATCCCAAGATAAGTGGTTATTTTCAGAGGAGTAAAGGATAATCACAATATCTTTCATCTATAAGCAGAGCACACTACATGAGGAATGCCCACTTTATCGGCCCATGTCATAACAGCATGTGAAAGCTAAGGTGCTATGAGAGGTTCTGGCAAACAGACTGCTATGGCTTATTAGTATCCTGGTGCTCAAGAACAAAGCCAGTTTTAGTTCTAATCATTTCACCAGATGGAACTTTAGGAAGCTATTTAACATACTTGAAAGGGGTGAAAAGCACTTTAACCAATTATCTATCCAGGTTTGGAATGAAAAGGCTTTTAACACATTGAAATAACACATTGTTATGAAACTGCTGGAGGCAACAAACTTTGGTATAGACTGTTGTATTCCAATGTGACTGCTAAGAACAAGTTAAATCAAGTGTTGTCCCATACCTTCCCTTACATTGCAGTGGGGGGCTAGCATGTATTCCCCCTCTCCCTGTTATGTGTGCTATGTCTCGGGAGACCTTAGTTTGCCAGAAATAAAGAGACTCACTAGAGAAGGGATTTGGATGTAGTTTAGGAAGGCAGACTCACACTTTATGATAAGAATATGCTGCTCTTTGAAGCCAATCTATGACATACAATAACATGTAAATACTCATGGAATGTGGCAGGCATACTAGCTTCAGGGTATTATGAACATTTACAGGAGTACCAGTGCATTCTGGAGTTACTGGGTTCAAATTGTGACTATCAAAGCCTTTTATCTCAGGTGTTCAGGGATTCATCTTTTTTATCGAACCCCAAAATGAACTCCAGGTACACTCCCTTAACACCTAACCCTGAGAATAGCAAAGTTGAACAGTCTAAGCTTACTCAAGAGGAAGGGTAAGGTTAGATATTCAGAACTCAATCTAGCATCTCATGTAAATTAATAATTTGATGTCCAGCCAGTGATTAGTCTTTGAAAAGAGTAAGTACTTTGCTAATTCACACACAAGGCAACACTGTACGTAACATCAGAAGGCATCACTTATACTGGGTATTCATATAATCCTTCATGTTTCCTGGGGGTACAGCTTAGGCTGCTCCCTTCGGGCAGCTTCCAATAGTACCTTTAGTCTCAAAAAGCCTCTGCAGTTCTCCTTGGTTAGAGAGAACTGAATTATGGTGTGACTTTAGGGAGGCTAATCTGCTCTGGGCAAGTTCCTGTGATTCTTATCTCCCTGTCTGTTTGAGTTTCTACTCATGTCCTTGGTGTCCTCCTGGGTTGCACAGAATCATTAAGGTCCATTTTGATCTTCTGGTAATGTAGGCAGTCCTTGTAATGTCAGTTGATTAGTGGGGTAGTGCCACACCAGAGGGTGTGTGCACTGAAAGCCCGTCTAAGTGGAAAAGGCAGTGTCTTCGCCCTGGCCCAATTGACTTGTTTGTGGTTGATGCCTATGGTGTCTATGGTGCCAGTAGCCTAACCCATGTAAGCAAAGGAAGTGGCATCACCAGTTGAGTGCTCCTAGCTTGGCAAATCGTTCTGCTTCTGTTTCTTCTAGTACCCAGTCACAAAAAACACCATCCAAGCAAGCTAGGTTCCCACCCTTGGTTGTAGCAGTGAGTACTCAGAACTTGATAAAGACATTTCTGCTGATGTAGGATTTCCTTCGGCACGCTGGTTCTTCTTGCATATGGACCACGGGTTGTAGTCTGGATTTTCTAGCACTCTGATTCTTATTAATCAGTTTTTACACTAAGGTTTGGGTAAAGTTGAGCTTCAAGGTAACCTTCATCATGGGGACACCCAATTCAGTCCATGCTTCCAAGGCAAGTATAGGTTCTAGGCCTCATCGTCAATTAGTGGTCAGGTCATTTCCTTGTGTTCCAGAGAACATCATTGACCCATCCCAACAAGGCACCTCAGAGCCTCTCTACTTCAGGTGTCCCACTTGTACAAGGGCACTTCCAATACCTGGCCTGTGCAGTCAGTGAGCTCTTTCTCTCAAAGCAAGGGCCAGATGCTTAATTGAAGTTCCCAGGTGTCTGATAGCAAATCTGACCAAGAGAGTTTGCGATATTTACCCCAGCCCTTGAGCACAGAATTTGTAGCAGTCAACACTGGTGTGAATACCATGATTTTTTTTAATTTTTTTTTTATTTCAGGTATAAACATTATAATAAAGAAATATGAAAAGATAACATTAAATAGTGCAACATGATTCAAAATCGTTCATTTACTTTGGCTAATCATATCCTTGTAAATTGGTCTCATTACTTAAATCAGTCCAAGATAATGCCAAAATTTACTTAATCATATTACATATAATATATTAGTAACTTGCACATGTCTTGACCACAGGTTCAGATGATTGCACTATAGCTACTCTTTAGTTGTCTACCTTTGCAATGTTTTAGGATAGTCCAAAATGCTGCCATATGGCTGTAAACGTTTTTACTCTCCCAACTCTTTTTGCGTATGCTTCCTCATACTTCTTCGTTCTTAACATCTTATTCCACCAGTTTTGAAACATTGGAACCATTTGAGTCTGCCAGTTTTGCAATGTTAAAGATCGAGGTACTGTGAAAGCAATACCAATAAAATATTGCTCATGTTTACTTGGTTCAGGTGATTTTTTAGACACTCCAAACAAGACTAAACTTGTCTTGACCTCAATCTGAAGCTTTAATCTATGGTTTCTTGCCTTATTTAACTCGTGCCAGAACAATGTCGATTTTGGGCAATGTGAAAAAATACCATGAATTCTTGATAGAGTAATATTGGCACACTGGTGGAATCGTCTGTCCTATCTTTATAGCAAAGTTCAGCCAGTTCTTGTGTATTTCGACAGATACTTATTCTAAGCTGTCCTGACTCTTTTGCTTATTCCACCCAATATGGTTCAGACATGGACTGTGCTATGAGGTGCATACAGGAAGATGGGGTGGAGCTGGGAGTTTCTTGTCTGGGGAGTCCCAAACAAGGAATAAAGAAAAAAGGCTTAACTACATAAAAACAAAACCTGTGGAGGGGAGAATCAATTGAGGAAAGTATAAAGGTCTAGAAATACTGACCACTAAGGCTATTCAAGTGCTCTTAGAACGCAACCTGGACAGTTTGGTATTGAGGTTTAGATAGAACACATGGCACTGAAGGAGTCTCCTCTATCACGTCCGAGCAGGTCAATTTGAGTTAGTATATCTGGTTCTGTGATGCAGAACATCTCAATCTGAACACTAAAATACGTTTTCAATAAACCAAATGTGAAATTTGACACCCTGTTGTGTGAGGGGGACATACTGCAAATTTCCTTGGAGTTTTCTGAGCAAAAATAATAGTGGGATTGCAGTCCCTCATCTCAGGAACTATTTCTGAACATCACCTCTAGATACAGTAAAAGACCGTGCGTTCATCCACTTGGAGGAACCGTTTTTGATGCTTAATGGGTTGACGATATGGAGGATTTACTTGCACTAGCTCAAATGAATTACCTGTTGCACATATTTATTTATAGTGATGTTGGTGCAGCCATTACAATGAATGGATAGAAGGGGAGACATCCCCATTTTGGTCTGAGATAAACAACATAGCGTGTTCAACCCTGAGGAACTTTAGGGATGCGATTTTCATTGGCATGTCTAAGCTGGGAGGCATATGGGGAAACAAGAAAATGAAAACCTTTGAACAACTTAGATTAATATATGACTTCTGTAGGCTAGTATACTTTAAATATTTACAGTTCCAACATGCGCTACAGGTTAGAGGTGTCTGATTTATCACTTTTGGAGACAAAAAATTGAATGACCATGTTAATAGAGGAGTCATTCATGATTTACAGGAAGGTGAAGAATTATCTCCTATACAGTTTTGGTTGATTGGGCTTTAGACCTGAGTCCCCTGATGAATCTAAATGAGAGGAATCCTGCTCCAGCTCCATCCCAAAGACCTTGCAATAAAAATCAGCTTTAGGCAAAAAATGAAAATGCTCCATACAGAGAACATCATGTGTTTGAAGTTACACATATTGACACATGGCCCTTTATTTTAGAGGGTACAGAGAAGATGGCACCCTGTGGGACTGTCCTCTACTGAGGGTCTTTTGAAGTGATGTTAGAGACAGCAAGAAATTAGAGGTGCTGCTAACTGCTTCCACATTCCAGACACAAGAAGCATTATTGGGAATATGTGGGCAATGAGATCTTCCCTCGATTGGATGATCCTCATTAAACTGTGTGACAGGACAACAGATGCAACAAAGCCCTTTACAAGGTTGTGCTTCCAAGGTAAGGTTATTTGAATTAAGCAGGACGATACAAGTAACAGCCTTCCCACACCAGATTCTCGCCCAACTGTCCCTCCCCTTTCATCCACATTCTAAACCCTGACATTCTATTGAGTCTCATGCTCGTTCATATGTCAACAAGCACGAGACCCAATAGCACATAGGCCAAAGGCCTAAGAGCCAACACATCTTCCCCCTTAACATAACAACAAACACAATATGAGGATCATAAAGAATCAACAATGATATAACAATAAAATAAACATTAAAAATAATATACGAAAATTCATAAAAGTGGGAACACATTTATCTTGAAAAAGAAACATTGAATTGAGACTCCAATGCCACACTTTGGAACAAGTTAAGTAAATAACTCATTATCTCTATATTTCCTATCCCTTGAAGATTCTCTTAGTTTTAGACATTCCACCTTGTCCTCCACAGTCTCGACATTGCCGGTACTTACATTTGTTTTTATTCTTAAGTTCCACCTCATGATCTATTGACAACTTTTCCTTATTCCACCAATTTCTGTCACTCAATCTAACTGCATTTTTGCAAAGTCTCTCAACTATCCTGGGTGCAGAAAATCTTGACTCTCCTTTCTGAATGGTAAGTGCACTCTTAACTTGTACATAATCTCCTACCTTCACACCAATTGCCTTTCTCGGTTCCTCTTTATACTTATTCTGAGCTTGCTCTCTCCTTTCACTTACCCTCTTAATCATGCATCCATCAATGGCGAGCTCACCCATCCACTTTCTTATTAATTTGGTTGCTGGAACCCTACCTCTCAATAAAATAAATGGAGACACCCCTGTATGTGCATTGGGAGTATTACACACTGCCCATAGCAATTTCTTTAGTTCTACTTTGAAATTTAAACCACTGGCCTTAGCTAATTGCACATTCTCTTTAATGACTCTATTGAATCGTTCCACAAGACCATTTCTTCTAGGATGATACAACTATGTTTTGACATGCTTCATGCCCATGTGTACCAGAAAACTAGCATATTGAGTTGAAGTAAACTGACAGCTATTATCCGTCAATATTTCAATAGGGATTTCCTCCCTATCAAAAACTGATTCTAGGAATTTGATAATTTTTTTAGAATTTGGGCTCTGGCCAACGGCTGTAAAAATCAATTAATACCACACCATATTCAACCACACCACCGGACAGCACTATAGGACCGATAATATCAATAGCAATTTTGCACCATGGTTTGTTAGGCACTGTTATTGCCTCAACAGGACTAGGTAACGTGACTTGATAATCATCACTTATTGCACACAATAACCAATCTCTCATAAAGTGTTCTACACTTTTATCTCACCCTAGCCACCAGAAATTATCGCAGATTCTCCTCTTCATAGCCCGCATTCCTATATCTCCTTCATGGGAAAGGGTTAGAACCTTGGGCCAGGTGTATCAAAGGGTTTTACCCATTCTATGTCTATGGGAAAATGTGTTCTTATATGCTCTCTGGCACAAGTAGAACATTAGAATTTGATTGACAACTGAAAACTAAGCCTTACTTACTTTTCCATTAGGTTTCCACTCAGACCACCCTTGAAGAATACCTTGTTTAACTTCACTTATCTGTTCCTTAGTGTGATAATGTGATAATCATAAGTTTGTAATCTGTACTGCCATTTTGCTATTCTGGGAGTAGCATGTTGCGCACCTCTGGTAGAGAACAACTGCACCAGCTGTTTATGATCCACCCTGACTGTAAAATGCACACCCCACAAACAAGCTTGGAAGTGCACAATCCCCCACCAACACGCAAGGGCTTCTCTTTCTACGGTTGAATAAGTAGATTCAGCACCTCTCAAACTATGTGATGCAAAAGCAATCACCTCATCCTTACCTTATGTTGCAACAAAAAAGCACCCAACGCTTTCTATCTGGCATCAGTCATGATCACTATTTCATCCTTTGTGTCAAAACGTTTTAACGGAATGGCATGTGATACTTCTTTTTTTATGATCAGAAATTCTTGCTCACACTTTGAACACCACTCAAATGTGACATATTTTTTCAAAAGATTCCTTATAATATGAGTTTTTTCAGCACATTTAAGGACAAATCTGGCATCAAATTCAATTAATCCCATAAAAGACCTAACTTGATATTTATTGCCAGGGGATTAGAAATCCTCAATTGCTTTAACGAAGCTTGCCTTAGGTTCTAGTCCTTGTTCAAATATTTTGTAACCTAGATAGTCAATACATGTTGCATTAAATTTACACTTGTTCGCCTTGAGAGTGATCCCCTTGTATTTTATGACTGCCAAGACTTGTCTCAACCTCTCATCATTTTGATTTTGATCCTTCCCAAAAACCTAAGACATCATCCTGGAATGAAATGATTCCAGATCTTTAAACAAATTATCTACAACCTTCTGAAATAGAGCAGAAGCCAACACCAAACCAAGTGGCATGCGTTTAAATTGGAACAAACCTTCAGGTGTAATAAATGCTGTTAAATGTGTTGAGTTAGGGTGTAGATTGATCTGATAGTACACAGAAGCCATATCCAACAAACTAAATCTACTTGCATTCTAAAGGGTGGACAACATCTCAGTGATGTTAGGTAAGGGATGACGATCTACCCAAATTTGTGCATTAAGATCCCACAAGTCCACACACATATGCATAGACCTGTTAGCTTTGCGAGCAATTACAATTGGAGCAACCCGAATCAGAAGCTTGCATTTTTTCAATAACATCCAATTCACACAACTTGTGAAGCTCTTTTCTTAACTCCGCTCGTAAAGCTAAAGGTACACTCCGAACTATATGCACCCATAAGTGAACAAGCACGAGACCCAATAGCACATAGGCCGAAGGCCTAAGACCCAACACCCTTCTGCCCCTAGATAGATACTTTGTTTGAAGACATGGACTGCTGCATGGCAGCGAGGAAGGCGATTTATAAGGGTAGAGGGTGCCCTCAGGAGTTTTGGAAATTTTCAGGTCCTAGGCTCCAACATTTACATCTAGCGTTAGGGCAAGGTATAGGTTACAGCCGGTTAAAAAGGTTATAAAAGAACAGAAGGAGATTTATGTTGTGAACATGTGCCTCATAAAAAAAAAAAAAAAAAAAGCTTAAAGTGATGTTATAATTGGATGAAAATGTGAGTTAAAACTTAAGATTTTTAACAGAAAAAAATGAAATTCATTATAGTTTACTGGGTTAACTAGAACCTGTGGCCCACCATGCTCAATGATGTAATTTGAGATGCTATCAATGATGTCATCAATAATGTCACTGAACTTATCATAAGTGATGCAATCTTTCATATCATAAGCACACCATGGTGGAGCACAAGTTCTAGTTAGCTAAGTAAACTATAACTGGGAAAATTCTGAGTTTTTTTCAATTTAAAATGTTACGTTTTAACTGATATTTTCCCCAAAATATAACATCACTTTAGCATTTGTTTTTCCAGTGAATTTCTGATTTTATTTCTCCAAGCTAAGATATTATCAACATACCTAACTATCCTGTCACTTTAAACTTTGCATTACTCAGTGAAATGCTAGGGGTTCTTTAATGTAAAGCAAGATTAATTATCACACCCAGCCTCCAGGGGGTGGCCAAAGCCTTGCCACACATGGCCTTTGCCCATGCATAGTGTGGATTTCGGTGCAGGGTCTAGCCTAACGCCGGGCTCTGCACCCATCCCTCTGTGGGCGGCCAGCCCCCCATGGACACCCGCCCTATATTTGATTTTTTAAATTCATGTTCTCAGTTCTTAGGGGCTGCCTGAGATTGCCTCTGGAGTCTCATGGGATTGCAGCAACTCCCCAATTTTTTTTTAAGTTATACACCCGGGCGGGGGGTCTCCGCACAAGGGCTTGAAGTTCAGGGTTTTCCTATCCTGCTCCCTCATTTTCATTTTCAGAAACCAAGTCCCTGAATCCTATAATGGCTGCCACAACATTTCTTTTCATGTTACAGCAAGTCAATCAGTGCACTTGCTCTGAAAAGGCCTCCAAGCCAATCTTAAGGCTTGCCTTTTTTAATTTCAGCTCAATGATCCAGATATCTATCCATTTTTAACCTTAATTTCTAATAAAAAAAAAAGGTTACACCACACTTGAGTAGAGATCTAGTTTTCTGTCTAATTTAAAGTAATTCCATTCACCCATTTTGGCTGTAGCAATGTCGATAATGCCCCAGGAAATTGCATTTTGGGCCCCATCTTCTTCGAGGGCCCGCTTATTGATCAAACTAAAATCCATTTCCTATGGTAACTAGGTCCTAACTATAACTACACAGTGGTGACCGCCACTGTGTAATATATATAAAGATATCTCACCAAACACACTTCACCACTCTACCGACTAAAGTCATGTACACTCATGGTAACTGGTATTTCTTCCACTAAGCAGCAATACAACACAACTGTATTGTTTTTTGTTTTGAATTCAGAGAAGAGACAATGGATAATATAACACTTCTAAAGTGTTCACTGTGTACAATACCTATGACTATAGAGGTTGTTGTGAAAAAAAGGTGTGTGTATCTAATTAATAAAGTTAACTACAGTGAAGTATGACCTGGAAAGCAGCAGATGTACAGCTCCAAATATAAGTTTCGAATTTTGAGGCCTCACAGCCCATAACGTTGAGGGCATTGAAAGAAAATGTTGTTATTGGAGGTGCATTGGATTTCCTCAGTTTGTGCAATTTTATTAGCTTGTACAATTTTGTTTATCCTCTTAAATGTATATAAAATATGTGAAGCAAGCGTTGAAGGTTACACACTAAGATAAGCTCGCCATCATTCTGAAAGTTCAAAAATGTGACTGCAGCACTTATACTAGACAAACTGTGGACCCTTGTCACTTGGCTGAAAACCTGAAGTGGATTCAAGCCACCATACACCAAAATTCCAACACACAAATGTTGGGAGGTGCATGAAGAAAACAGTAAAAATAGCAGACAAATAAAGTAAGGTAGATAGACTTTATTATAAAAAATAACAGAAAGGTAAAACAATAAAACTATGAACAAAACCTAAATGGAAAGCATTTTATTTCAAATGTATGTGCCTACAATGTAGATGAACAACAGATTTATTTAGTTTTAGGTCATGATTACAAAATGCTCCTTAATATCACCCCAATCAAGGGAACATGTTTTTTTTACCCAAAAATACTTTTTCACACCTGCTTTAAAAAGCTAAAACAACCAAAATAGTAAGGAGTGTCAGCTTCCATTACTGCATGAGCAGCAATTTCTTATCAGAAAAAGTGATGAACATCGTGCTTAAATAGAGATGCTCACCAAGTTTCTAAACCCAAAAGATGAATTGATAACCAATAGAACTCATGAAAACATCGTATGTGTGGAAATCTGTACTGCTTTTATAACTGAAGAATGTACAGTATTAAGCTGTGCCACCCTGCTCTGGTTTAACCATCTTGCCTGACCTGTGTTGCTTGGCTAGGCTTGCCTATGAAAATCTCTAAATGACATTGTTACCAGTGCTTTAAAACATACATGAAGTGGGCTTTGGCTCTACCCAGAGGAGTATTACTCTCTCACGTTATGCTATTTGTTGTTGGCTATATGTTCCCACCTCCTGTGGAGTGCTTGTATTATAGTGCGAGAGGGACTATTTTACTTCACAAATATACACTAATTTGTCACACATTTATTTCTTTATCACATAGATGCACTGTATTTAGAAAACAAACAATTCATTGCTTATTTTTCTCATCTTGTTACACCATATATCTCTCCAAAAAGGAGTACCATTCATGTGAAAACTAGAAATCCAGAAAACTTCAGATATTTTGAAGGAGACATTTTGTACTACATCTGTGGTAATCCAACCTCTTCCTGAAAATGCGTATTAGAGACAGACATGTCTATACAGCACTCAGAGAAATTTTATCTCAACAAAGTGAGGAAGGGGTCCTACATTCCACTGCTTAATATTCTCATTCTATGTCACCTGATATACAACATAAGACAAAGAGTTCCTGCAAATAAAAGGAGTACTTCTCCACTGGCATACATACTTGCAAGGAGTATCTCTACCTATAAATGTCATTGTAGCATCCTACACAGCCTGGGTACCCGCCAATGACTATGCCACACATGAAGCTGTCTTTATTCTTCTATGTGTACCTGTGAACTACAACAATCTAAACCAAGCTTTAATTACATTCTACTCTAGCAATTATGTCGCACTGCTACGGAGTCTGTTTGGAGCCAAAAAGGTTCCATCATAAAACTTGTAAGACAATACATCGCCCCCTTGCTTAAATAAAATGTTTTAAATTTTACAAAATCAGTAGGCATGGACAAGCATACATAGGAACATGTAAAATTATATCATTTTGATCAATCTTCTTGGAGCTTTGATCATTCGATCTGATCTGGTTACTGAAAACTATATGCTGTCATCTTCAGTGTCAGAGATTGCTAACAATGGTGAAGAGGTAGCAGCAGTCACTGAGCTTTCAAAGTCAGTCTTTTTTTCACCATTTTGAGTTGAAGATTGATGAATCATAGGTCTAAAGTGAGAAGAGTCTCTGGTAACAGACTTCCCAGGGTGTTTTGCACTCACCATGTGTCCCTTGGTAGACATCACTTGGAAAGGTTCAGCATCATATGGAGCATCATATTTTCTTTTTCACATCTGTTGGGTGATCACCAAATCAACTCTTTTAAACTTGATGTCTTTTATATGTCACCTCTTGCCTGCTTATGCTCTCATTGTCTGCCTGTTAACCAAGTCCCTTGTATGAATCATGTTCTCCGTTTTGTCTCTCCTGGTGGTTCATTGTGGTACCTTGGTTGTCATTGCTCTCCCAAACATCAAAGTTGCAGGACTTTCACCTGTGGTTGAGTGGGGTGTTGAACGATAAGCTCTTAGAGTAGAATTTAATACTGTTTTCAAACTGAGCTTCTCAAGAGTTGCACGCTATACTGCTTTCTTTAGCATATTCATAAAACGCTCAACATGTCCATTGGCCTGCGGCCACAAAGGTGTACTCTTTTGATGCTTTATGTTCAGATGCTCCAGGAATTCTTTGAAATCTTTACTGTTAAAGAGTGGGCCATTATCAGACTTCAGACTGGCTGGAATTTTCTGAGGTCACAAAGATGCCATCAAGTTTTTTAATGACTAGTTTGTGAGC
This sequence comes from Pleurodeles waltl, assembly GCF_031143425.1. Taxonomy (NCBI): domain Eukaryota; kingdom Metazoa; phylum Chordata; class Amphibia; order Caudata; family Salamandridae; genus Pleurodeles; species Pleurodeles waltl. Next base: position 696,001,530 of record NC_090442.1, on the reverse strand, counting down.
TGTAGATGAGCAATCTTCAACCAAAGGGAAACTTGAGTACTCATCCACAATCACCATCAGGTGATGTCTATCATCAAGGGGTCTGAAGAAGACAATGGAAATTTTCTCCCATGCATGCTTAGGGAGTTCAGACATATACAGAGTATGTCGAGTAACTGGTAGAAAGGCAGTTCCATTTATGACAGGCTTTGAGTTCCTTTTCAAGTCTTTTATCTAAGTACAGAAACCAAACTTGGTCTCAGAGAGCTCTTTTTGTGGCAACGATACGACAATGCCTTTCGTGAGCTACTTTAATTACTTTCTGTCACAGACTTTCCGGAATAAGGATCCTCGATCCTCACAGTCTATCTCCTTTCTGAGTTATGGACAATTCATCTTTGGCAGTTCTGTATTTTTGATATTCACACTAATTGGTGAGAGATCGAATGTGTCAGTTCCATGACTGATGTGTAACTATGGCCCTCATTACAACCCTGGCGGTTGGTGTTAAAGCGGCGGTAATACCGCAAACAGGCTGGCGGAAAAAAAATGGGATTACCATTGTGGCGGAAACTGCCAACATAGACAGCCACTTTAAGACTCCGACCGCCACAGCGGTAGAAACAAACAGCGCGGCGGTCACCGCCAACAGACAGGTGGGAGACAAAGTACCACCCACTGTATTACAAGAGGCCTATCCGCGACCTTTTCCGGGACGGAACCAACGCTATCAAAAGCATGGCGGAAACAGTACACAGAAGAGAAAACACTCACCTCTCGACACCCAACGAGGAACCAGGACGCCATGGAGCCCGAACTCCACGTACTGCCCATGCTGGTATACCTCCTCTTCTATGAGGAGTACGAACGGCGGCGACGGCGACCATGGTGAGTACTGCGCCTACAACACAGGGGATGGGGGGAGGAAACAGAGTGACACACACATGCAACATCTCCACCCTCACCACCACACACAACAGACACACAAATACATGCAGCAACATTACATATACACCCCCCACCCCCTGGAAGAACGCAAGGACAAAAGGAAATTATTGTAACCATTGTAATCAAGAAAAATCCAGTATTCAAGAGTCAAAATTCAGTATATACAAATATGTACACCAACTACACAAGTACGGATAGTGTACTAATCATTGTCCGTGGACCACTGGGCCCAAAATGCATGGGCGAGGCCCACACATGATACCTGACTCGAAACGGAGAGAATAATGATGGGGCATCAGATCGAAAATATACAGGCCCCTCAGTGGGAGGGGGAGAGGGGGCACCTCAGCCTGATGAACGCACAATGCCACTGCTGCACGGGGGGACTCCATGCCCATTGATGTATCCTGGGGAGTGCAAAGCCACAGTCTCTCAAGTCTCTCCGGTGGGTGGGTTGCGTACTGCTTTATCCTGTGGAGTGCAAAGCCACAGTCTCTCAAGTCTCTCAAGTGGGTCGTTTGCCCACTGCTTTATCCTGGGTAGTGAAAAGCCACAGTCTCTCAAGTGGATGTCATTCTCCACTGGTTCTGGGGGGGGCCTGGTGCCCAGAGTGCTTCATCCTTCCAAGGACAGCGGTAGTGGATGTCAATCTCCACTGGTTCTGGAGGGGGCCTGGTGCCCAGAGTGCTTCATCCTGCCAAGAACAGAGGTAGTGGATGTCAATCTCCACTGGTTCTGGAGGGGGCCTGGTGCCCAGAGTGCTTCATCCTGCCAAGGACTGAGGTAGTGGATGTATCTCTCCACTGGTTCTGGAGGGGGCCTGGTGCCCAGAGTGCTCCACATCATGCAGTGTGGCTGGCACAATTCCCTCACCTGGGTGTGCGTGCCACAAGATTTGCGAGGTTCAGGTAGCATGATACGCCATGGAGGCAGCGACATACCCCACACTGATGTGGCTGCGCCTTCCACCTGCAGGTGTAAACAGTGATGGAAGAAATGCCTCATGGAAGCTGCCCAGGGTCTAGGAACTCTCCTACAGCCTCAGCCGACTGACCACTGGGGATGGTAGCCATGTCAGCGGTGGTGCCTGTGTCAGAGGGAGCCGAGGGGCCGGTGGCGGTGCTTGCGGCAGTGTCTGTCGTGGCGGTGCTTGCGGCTGTGCTTGCGGCGGTGCATGGGTCAGCACCTGCAGAGGGACACAGCAGGACGTTTCCTGCAGCCTCGGATGGCTGCCCTCTCGGGAAGATGCTGGGGACTGTCGCTGAGGCTGTAGATGTGCCAAGGGCGGTGCAGGTGGTGGTGCTTGCGGCGGTGTATGTTGCGGGGGTGCTTGCGGCGGTGTGTGTTGCGGTGATGCTTGCAGCGGTGCTTGCGGAGGTGCATGGGTCAGCACCTGCAGAGGGACACAGCAGGATGTTTCCTGCAGCTTCGGACAGCTGCCCACTGGGGAAGATGATGGGGACTGTCGCTGAGGCTATAGACGTGCCGGGGGCGGTGCAGGTGAACGTGCAGGTGGCGGTTGTGGTGGCGGGGCAGCTACCGGTGTTCACCGCCGTATAGGTTGCTGTGGTCGTGGACAGAAAGTGTGACACTGGTCCCTCAGTCGGTGCCACTATGCCATCCCCTGACCTGCTCTTCAGCTTTGGCCCTTCCCCAGCTTTGATGGTGCCGCAGTTGTCTTGCCACTATCCCCTTTGGTTTTTGCTGAGCCCTTGGTGGCTGGTACTTTCGGCTTCTCCCTCCGGGATGTGGCACCTTTTTCACCTTGGTAGGTGGCGGAATGTCCTTGCACTCGCTACGTGGCACACTGGCAGACCTGATGGGTGGCGCACTCCATGACCCCGCAGTTGCTGGCACTACTGTGCCTGGGGATTTGGTGGCTGAGGTGCTGGGCTGGGACCTGGAAAGCCTGGCCCTATGTCATGACCACACAAACTTGCCAAATCAAATCAAAGAAATACTTGAGAAAAGCAAAGAGATATCCTCAGTGGAGACAGCAAAGCCCAAACTGGAAGAAGGTTTGCAGAGTAATCTTGCGCTTATTTCAAAGGAAGAATCCAGAAGAGAAGATTCAAGATGGCCGTCGTGAGTCCTGAAGGTTAGTTACAGTTCTAGTCTTGCAATCGGTTGGTTGGTAGGTCACGAGCTCACCATCTGGAAGCTTGGCACTTCAACTGAGGTCTGACAGGAATCAGCTGTGTGGAGAGAGAGCGCGCTTCAGAGCAGAAACTCCTGTGAGGTAAAATTACACTTGAAGACTATTTTACAGAAAACATGATAAATATTGTCAAGGTTTATTTGAGGAGTTTGATAGTAGACCGTTCCAGTGGAGGTTTGGCAAGGCTACAGAGTTTAATGTATGAATAAACCTTATGTTTACAAGGTTCCTGTTTAAGATACCAAAGTCAAAAGAAAAACAAACTTTAACAAGCAAGTATTTACAAATACCAAGGTTATAAACGAAGGCCGAGTTTAACGGAGAAATGAATGTTAACAAGTAAGCATTTACAAATGCAATGGTAATAAACCAAAGTAGAGGTTAAAAGAGAAACAAACTTTAATAAACAAGCATTTACAAATACAAGTTATCGACAGATGTCGAAGTAAGAAAGGAGAAACTAACTTTAATAAACAAGCATTTACAAATACAAGTTATCAACACATGTCGAAGTAAGAAAGAAGAAGCAAACTTTAATAAACAAGCATTTACAAATACAAGTATTGACAGAAGTCAAAATAAGACAGGAAAAACAAACTTTCACAAGCAAGAATTACCAATGCAATACACGTAATTGAACCCTCTAATGTAAAGTAGAAACCAACTAACATCAGCTGATTTGGAGAACGCATTATCACCAAATATATATATATATATATATATAGCAACATAAAACCAATCTCTAACAAAGGTTGAGAAGTTCTTCCAGAATCAGTAATAAGCATTTTTAAGAAGAGCTTATCATTCATAGAGAGAAACAAGGCTACAGAGAACTCAGGGTGAGTGAAGAAATAATAGAATTAAAGAGAATTAAGTGTTAAGAGTAGAAAGTGTAAAACTGATGTTGTATGTCCCTAGTAATTGCGACTGTGACTCTTGCAGGTGCTGCATCCAATCTTAGATGTGAAGAGGCAGACTGAGTACTGACGTTCATCATCTCTGTGGAAGTCTTTCTACAATCCCATTCCCCTTTCCCCCTCCGGGGTACTCAGCACAAAGGATTAAAATTCGTTGTGAGTAGCTCGGGTCGGGACTGAGGAGTTATCTTCTGCTTCTGAGAAAATCGAATTGAAGTATCCTGACACCCTAGGGGAAGGACGGTGGGGAGGTGTAGGGAAGAGGTCAATGTTAGCCAGGAAGAGTTTCTTAGACACACTGGGAGGGAAAGATGGAGGGGGTTTGGGAGTGGAGGTAGAGGTAGTGGTTGTAGGAGGTGTACGTCTGCTGAATTTGGGTGAAAGTGCATGGGCCGGAGGCTGTTGTGAGGTGGATGGCTGTTTGGTGGGTGTGTGCCTGCGTTTGTATACTTTGGGAGGAGGGCTCACAGACACACTGGGAGAGGACACTGGGGATGTGTGCATGGTAGTGGGGGTGGTAAGTGCACGTGAGCGGTGTGTGGTGATGGGCGTGCTGGTGATGGAGGCAGTGGCTGAGGATATAGTGCATGCAGGTGTGAGTGGAGACAAGACTTGGAGGGAGGAGGAGGACTTGGAGGAGAGGAACACAGTGGAGGCTGTGGATGTTGCTGTGTCTGCATGGGGATGGTGCATGTGTGAGTGTCTGTGGGATGTGTGGTGCTTATGTTTGCCTGAGCCACTCTTGTGTGTTGATGAGTGTGCATGCTGGTCTGATGGTGTGCTTGGGATAGGCTGAGGTACAGAGGATTGGGTCTGGGTGAAGGAATTAAGAGGAGGGAGGCTGGACACAGGGACAATGGCTGCCATCAGTGCTGAGGCCAGAGCCTGAAATGCTCTCTGTTGGGATGCCTGCCCAGAATGAATGCCTTCCAGGTATGCATTTGTTTGTTGCAAATGCCTCTCAACACCATGGATGGCATTCACAATGGTAGATTGCCCAATAGTGAGGGATTTCAGGAGGTCAATAGCCTCCTCACTGAGGGCAGCAGGACTGACTGGGGCAGGGCCTGAGGTGCCTGGGGCGAAGGAGATGCCCACCCTCCTGGGTGAGCGGGCACAGGACACATGCTGAGGGGCTGCAGGGAGGGTGGTGCTGGTGGGGGGGTGGCGGCTGTACCTGTTGATGCGGTGGGCACAGAGGTGCCCACCACCACAAGGGAGCTCCCATCAGAGGAGGAGTCACTGTCACTGCTGTCTGCTCCTGTTCCCCCGTGGAGCTCCCCTCGCCCTCCTTCCCACTGGTGGCTTCAGACTCTGTTATTTGGCCCTCCATGGCCAAGTGGGTTGCAGCTCTCTCCTTCTCCGGTGCCAATGCTCCTCCGCCTGATGATGCTGTTACACACAAGAACAGGGAGACCGCAAAAAGGGCGGGAAGACAGAAGAAAGACATGTTCAGTGCATGCAACACCACTACCGTTGGTGGACACAACACACATGGAGCAGCCCTCTGCACTACACCATGCACTAACAGTTCCTAGAAATTTCACCTGACCATGGGGTACGAGGCCTAACACCAATTGCTGCACACCAGGAAGTCACTGGAGCCTGACTAGATGTAGATGGCTCTTACCACTGTTGCGGTTGGGGTGCCACATAGCCTGCCTCACAAGAGACCTTGCCTACAAACTTCGCCCTGGCCTAGGGGAACCCACTGCACACCTCCCCCACTCAGACACCTCGTAATGCGCACCGAGTCAGCTGAATGAGAGTGTACTCACCCCCTTGTGGCAGCTGTGATGCCCTCAAGCGCCCATCCAACTCCGGATACGCAACGCCGGATCCGGAACATCAGGGGAGTCATGGTGCGACGGGCACCACTCTCACATTGGGAGGCTGTCCCCAGCTGGGCCTCTGCTGTCCTACCCTCTTTTACGGCAGTGGGTGCTCCGTCTGTGGTAGACCCCCAGGGCCCTGACATCCTTGGCGATGGAATGCCAAATACCCTTCTTCTGGTGTGCGCTGACCTAGAGGAATGGTACAGGGGGAAATTACCCGTCCGGACCGTCATACTCATTGCCCCCCAGTTCCCACCCTTGCCCTGACGCATATACACTTCCCATCCGCATATGCAGGCCTCAGCCCACCCATGTATCTTCCATCCACACTACTCAAAACAGGCATTGCCCATGCAACATGCTCACAGTGTACTCACCTGTTTGTCTGGAGGACCGTACAGTTACGTGTACTGGGGGAGGACCCCATTCACTAGTTTTTCCAACTCCTCCGAAGTGAAGGCAGGGGCCCTTTCCCCAGACACATGAGCCATCATTGCTTCCAGACTGAGGTCACAGCAGCACTTGCAATGTAGGTCCTCTCCTGTTGAAGGTCAGGTATCAAGTGAGTGAACAGACAGAAAATGGCGGTCACGTCCGTGGCAGTGCGTACTGTCACCGCCGGCGTACATCGTTATTGGCTCCTGGGACCCATACGGCCCAATGTTAACCAATGCTGAATTGCGCTGCGGTCTTCGACTGCCCACCGCAACGGTGTAGAACGCCAGCGCAGTTACTGCATATCCCCTTGTCCCACCTTACAGGTCAGGCAGCTGCCATTTCAGGAGTCCACATGGGATGGATGTTAACTGCGTCACACCTATCTAGGCCGGGAATATAGACAGATACCGGCACATTGTGGATTAATTACGTTTCTGAAAATAAAACATTGTGATGTTGGATGACTCTCTGCTCGCCATTCTCCTCCATAGGGCAAGTCCGCTGGGGCAGGTGATGAGATGGCGGCATCGTCTGGTGTACAGACCCCTGGTGGACCTGTCGACAATGGGAGAGAGACACATCCTGGTCACATACAGACTTGATTGTGCAACAATCCAGGAACTGTGTGCCCAGTTGGAGCCGGACCTGATGTCAGCTAACTGTCATCCCACAGGAATCCCCCCTCTAGTGCAGGTCCTGTCTGTACTACATTTCCTGGCCAGTGGGTCTTTTCAAACAACAGTGGTCATGGCATCAGGGATGTCCCAGCCAATGTTCTCAAACGTGTTGTCCAGAGTGTTATCTACCCTGCTGAAACACATGCGCAGCTACATCGCTTTCCCTCAGGTGGAGGATTTACCCACAGTGAAGGTGACTTCCATGCCCTGGGACATGTCCCCAACATCATTGGTGCCATTGATGGGACACATGTGGCGTTTGTCCCCCACCTGCAGAAATGAACAGGTGTACAGAAACCGGAAGAGCTACCATTCGATGAATGTGCAGATTGTGTGTTTGGCAGACCAGTACATCTCCCATGTGAATGCCAAGTATCCTGGCTCTATGCATGACACTTACATTTTGAGGAATAGCAGCATCCCTTATGTGATGGGCCAACTCCACAGGCACCGTGTGTAGCTAATAGGTGAGGTCAAGGTCCCAATACAGTTGACATAGGTGTCTGGGTATGGGGTTGTCCCTAAGGGTTAGTGTGTGTCTGACAGTTGTCCCTCGACATTTGCAGGTGACTCTGGTTACCCCAACCTGTCATGGCTACTGACCCCAGTGAGGAATCCCAGGACAAGGGTAGAGGAACGCTACAATGAGGCACATGGGCTAACTAGGAGGGTGATCGAGCGCACCTTCGGCCTCCTGAAGGCCAGATTCCGGTGCCTCCATCTGACAGGTAGATCCCTCTACTACTCACCGAAGAAGGTGTGCCAGATAATCGTGGCCTGCTGTATACTGCACAACTTGGCTTTGCGACGTCAGGTGCTTTTTCTGCAGAAGGATGGGCCAGATGGTGGTCTTGTGGCAGCTGTGGAGCCTGTGGACAGTAAAGAAGAGGAGGGAGAAGAAGAGGATATCGACAACCGAAACAACATCATCAGGCAATACTTCCATTGAGACACAGGTAAGAAAATGCCACTGCTTCCCACATCTCATTCTATTGTTGGAACCAGCATAAGTGTGTCATTTTTATTTAGTGTATGGACCCTGACTTGTCACTTTGACTTTCCATTTCACAGATTTGGGTCCCACTTTGTGCCCTCTGCTGTGTTTACTGCTGGCCTACAGCTGTGTTAGATTGGTATGTGAACAAGTAAATTGACATTCCATAGTTGATGCAATTACACATTTGTGAAAGCACAGACTGACTCCAGATTGTTTTGTGATTGAAGTGTGTTTATTCCTGTGCAAATAAGTGGAGGGGGTTGTAAAATGGGTTGGGGGGTGGTGGAGGAATGTCCATGGCAGAGTCCAGTCTATTTGTTTCACAGGTGCATTGTCCAAAGGGACATAGGAAGTGGAGCAATGGCAGTTTAAGGATGGACAGGGTAACATAGTGGGACAGAAGGGTGACATTCAGGGGGGTCTCATTTCCTGGTGGGGGTCTTGGCATTGTTCTCTGTCTTGTTCCTGGATCTCAGGGACCATTTGCGCGGTGGTTCTCCATCTGTAGGGGGTGGGTGCTGGTGTCCTGCTGTTCCTGTGGCGGTGCCTCCTGTCCACTAGCGCCAACGGAGGTGGAGGGCTGTTCATCGTCCAGGCAAGTGTCAGGGGCCCCTTGTTGTGCCACTGTGTCCCTCCTGGTGTTGGTGAGGTCTGCCAGCACCCCTGCAATAGTGACCAGGGTGGTGTTAATGGACTTCAAGTCCTCCCTGATGCCAAGGTAGTGTTCCTCCTGCAGCCGCTGGGTCTCCTGAAACTTGGCCAGTAACGTTGCCATCGTCTCCTGGTAATGATGGTGAGCTCCCTTGATGTTGGAGAGTGCCTCATGGAGAGTGGGTTCCCGGGGCCTGTCCTCCCCCTGTCGCACAGCAGTCCTCCCAGTTTCCCTGTTATCCTGTGCCTCTGTCCCCTGAACCTTGTGCCCACTGCCACTGCCCCAGGTCCCTGATTTTCTTGGGTTGGTGGGTTTGCCTATGTCCCTGTAGTAGTGGACACACTGTTGCTTGACGTGTCCTGGGGACAGAGGGATGGGCCTGCTGGGTGGGTACTGTGCTGGTGTTTCCTGAGGGGGGAGGCTCTGTGGTGGCTTGTGCCAGTGTCAGGGGAACCAACTGTCCGAGGTCCCTGATGGGCCAGGCTGGTAATCTTGATCCAGTTGTGCAGAGCTGCTGTTATCACTGTGGGCCTCTTCTGTGTGGGGACTGGATATGTCTGGCACCTCCTGTCCGGTGACATTGGGTAGGGGTCCTGTTGGGGTGTAAATGCATAATTATTGTATGTGTCATTGTGTGCAATGGGTGGTTGACCCTGTACTCCAGTGCTTGTATTATTGGCTTGGTCCTTGTGTGATTGGTGATTTTGGGGCATGAGTGAGTCTCTGTAGTGGACATGCTTGGGTGATGGGTGTCCATGCATTGGTGTTACATGCAGGGCTTGGTTTTGCATGTGTGGGTTGTGTTGGTGGGGTATCTGTGGGTTGTTGGGGTGATGGGTGTGAGGGAAAGGGTGGGAGTATGATGGCATGTAGGTAGGGTGGGGGGATATAGTAGTAAAGATTTGCTTTACCAGAGTCCAGTCCTCTTGCTACTCCTGCAAGGCCCTCAGGCTGCAGTATAGCCAAGACTTGCTCCTCCCATGTTGTTAGTTGTGGGGGAGGAGGTGGGGGTCCACCGCCAGTCCTCTGTACAGCAATCTGGTGTCTGGAGACCACAGAACGCACCTTTCCCTGTAGGTCGTTCCACCTCTTTCTGATGTCATCCCTAGTTCTTGGATGCTGTCCCACTGCGTTGACCCTGTCAACGATTCTGCGCCATAGCTCCATCTTCCTTGCAATGGATGTCTGCTGCACCAGTGATCCGAATAGCTGTGGCTCTTCCCGGATGATTTCCTCCACCATGACCCTGAGCTCCTCCTCAGAGAACCTGGGGTGTCATTGAGGTGCCATGATGTGGTGCGGGTGATGTGTGAGGTGGTGTGTGTTGTGATGTGTGATGGGGGTGTTGGTGTGTGTTGTTTGAGGTGCGTGGATGAAGTGTAATTGATGGTGTTGTGTGTCTGTGGATGCTGGTGTTGTTTTTGGTAGTGTCTCTCTCTGTCGTGGTTTCAAAATTCTGGTAGTAAGGGTTTGTGGTTGATGTGGGTGTGTGCTTTATATTGGATTGGGTGTGTGGGTGTGGTGTGTGTATCAGGTGTGTGTATTTCGAATTGTCCAATGTGGTTGTGTTTTGTACATGTGTGTGTATTTTGAGCGCGGCGGTGTGTACCGCCAATGGTTTGCCGTGGTTGAAAGACCGCCGCGTTGATTAGTGGGTCGTGATAGTGTGGGCGTATTCCTGTTGGCGTGACGGTGTCGGTTTTGTTATCACCAGTTTATCACTGACCTTTGGTGTGGCGGACTTGTGTGGGTGTCTGTATTGTGGTGGATTTTGGGCAGTGGGTCGTAATACCTGTATCGGAATTCCGCAGCAACAGCGGTATGTTGGCGGTCTTCTCCACGGCGGTAAGCGGGATTTACAGCCAGGGTTGTAATGAGGGCCTATGTCTTTTAAAGTCAGCATGCAGCTATCATGGCTCATGGTAGTGATAATCTGGGCTAATGAGATAGCAACTGTGTATTTGATTTGACAATTAAATTAAGGTAGGCTTCAGCCATCCTGGATGGACTACTTTGGCCTTTTAAAGGCACTCTCAAAAAGTAGCCAACAGGATTCTGATTCTTTCCTGCACAATACACAACTGTATAATTGTGTCCTTGCAATCGGAGTCCCTGACGTTCAATGGGAGGAGGCATCTTGGCCTATGGATTGCCAAAGATGGTCAGTAAAGCTTGATGATCAGTTTCCAGAGTTAAAGCTTTTCCTTATAGGAAAACATAGAAATGTTCCAAATCCCATACCATGGCTTAACTTACTTTATCAGTTTGTGAGTAAGCATGTTCTGTTTGGGACAAACTTCTAGTAGCATAGGCCACAATATACCATTTGGGATTTGGGAGTCCACTGTGCTGTGCAAACATAGGGGGTCATTACAAGCCTGGCGGTCGGTGTTAAAGCGGCGGCCAAACCGCAAACAGGCTAGCGGGAAAAAAAATGGAATTCTGACCCTGGCGGAAACCGCCAACAGCGACCGCCACATCAACACACCGCCCGCCACGGCGGTACAAACAAACAGGCGGAAGACAATGTACCGCCCACTGTATCATAACCTACCAATCCGCCACCTTTTCCGTGGCGGTAGCCCCGCCGATAAAAACACGGCAGAAACAGCCATTTCGAAGGGAAAACGCTCACCTCCATACACCCCGCGAGGAATCAGGACAGCATGGAACCCGAACTCCACATACTCCCAGCGATAGTGTTCCTGCTCCTCTACCAGGAGCACGAACGGCAGCGCAGAAGACAACAGTGAGTACTGCACCTACGACACAAGGGAGAGGGGGAGGGGAAATCATTACGGGTACACACATACGCGACACACCCACCCTCACCCTCACCCACTACAACACACACATCAATGCATAGCAACACATCAGAGTGACACCCCCCAAACCCCCTGGAAGAATGCAAATACAAAAGGAAATTATTCTAAACATTGGAATATATTGTATTACTGCCAAAAAAATATATATACACATCAAAAACTCTTATATACATAAATATACAAGTCCAAGCATTGTAGCAGGCATTGTTCGTGGACCACTGGGCCCAAATTACATGGGCAAAGCCCACACAGGATACCTGACTCCAACGGAGGGAACACTGCAGGGGCATCAGATAGCAAAACTACAAGCACCTCAGGGGTAAGGGAAGGGGGGGCACCTCAGCCAGATGAGTGCACGACGCCAGATCCACGAGGGGCCTCCATGCCCACTGTTCAATCCTGGGGAGTGCAAAGCCACAGTCTCACAAGTCCAGACAGTGGGTGGGCTGCCCACTGTTACATCCTGGGGAGTGCAAAGCCACAGTCTCACAAGTCCAGACAGTGGGTGGCCTGCCCACTGTTACATCCTGGGGAGTGCAAAGCCACAGTCTCACAAGTCCTGTTACATCCTGGGGAGTGCAAAGCCACAGTCTCACAAGTGGATAACAGTCTCCACTGGTTCTGGAGGGGGCCTGGTGCCCAGAGTGCTTCGTGCAGCCCTGCCCGACACAGATGCGGGCCAGCCCCTGCCGCTCATGGGCCAGCGGTGCTTGAGATGAAGGGCCCAGTTCAGCAGTACTTGAGACGGCGGTGCCCAGTGCAGCGGTGCTTGAGATGAAGGGCCCAGTGCAGCGGTGCTTGAGATGAAGGGCCCAGTGCAGCGGTACTTGAGACGGCGGTGCCCAGTGCAGCGGTGCTTGAGATGAAGGGCCCAGTGCAGCGGTGCTTGAGATGAAGGGCCCAGTGCAGCGGTACTTGAGACGGCGGTGCCCAGTTCTGCGGTGCTTGAGATGAAGGGCCCAGTTCAGCGGTACTTGAGACGGCGGTGCCCAGTGCAGCGGTACTTGAGACGGCGGTGCCCAGTTCTGCGGTGCTTGAGATGAAGGGCCCAGTTCAGCGGTACTTGAGACGGCGGTGCCCAGTGCAGCGGTACTTGAGATGGCGCTGCCCAGTTCAGCGGTATTTGAGACGGCGGTGCCCAGTGCAGAGGTGCTTGAGATGAAGGGCCCAGTGCAGCGGTACTTGAGATGGCGGTGCCCAGTTCAGCGGTGCTTGAGATGAAGGGCCCAGTTCAGCGGTACTTGAGATGAAGGGCCAAGTTCAGCGGTACTTGAGACGGCGGTGCCCAGTGCAGCGGTGCTTGAGATGAAGGGCCCAGTGCAGCGGTACTTGAGATGAAGGGCCCAGTTCAGCGGTGCTTGAGACGGCGGTGCCCAGTGCAGCGGTGCTTGAGATGAAGGGCCCAGTCCAGCGGTACTTGAGATGAAGGGCCCAGTTCAGCGGTACTTGAGATAAAGGGCCCAGTTCAGCGGTACTTGAGACGGCGGTGCCCAGTGCAGCGGTGCTTGAGATGAAGGGCCCAGTGCAGCGGTACTTGAGATGAAGGGCCCAGTTCAGCGGTACTTGAGACGGCGGTGCCCAGTGCAGCGGTGCTTGAGATGAAGGGCCTAGTGCAGTGGTACTTGAGATGAAGGGCCCAGTTCAGCGGTACTTGAGACGGCGGTGCCCAGTGCAGCGCTACTTGAGACGGCGGTGCCCAGTGCAGCGGTGCTTCAGATGAAGGGCCCAGTGCAGCGGTACTTGAGATGAAGGGCCCAGTTCAGCGGTACTTGACACGGCGGTGCCCAGTGCAGCGGTGCTTGAGATGAAGAGCCCAGTGCAGCGGTACTTGGGATGAAGGGCCCAGTTCAGCGGTGCTTGAGACGGCGGTGCCCAGTGCAGCGGTGCTTGAGATGAAGGGCCCAGTTCAGCGGTACTTGAGATGAAGGGCCCAGTTCAGCGGTACTTGAGACGGCGGTGCCCAGTGCAGCGGTGCTTGAGATGAAGGGCCCAGTTCAGCGGTACTTGAGACGGCGGTGCCCAGTGCAGCGGTGCTTGAGATGAAGGGCCCAGTGCAGCGGTACTTGAGATGAAGGGCCCAGTTCAGCGGTACTTGAGACGGCGGTGCCCAGTGCAGCGGTACTTGAGACGGCGGTGCCCAGTGCAGCGGTGCTTGAGATGAAGGGCCCAGTGCAGCGGTACTTGAGATGAAGGGCCCAGTTCAGCGGTACTTGAGACGGCGGTGCCCAGTGCAGCGGTGCTTGAGATGAAGGGCCCAGTGCAGCGGTACTTGAGACGGCGGGCCCAGTGCAGCGATACTTGAGACGGCGGTGCCCAGTGCAGCGGTGCTTGAGATGAAGGGCCCAGTGCAGCGGATCCGGCCATGGTGGGGAGGTCATTTGCCACCTGTCCTGTGGCTGGCGGGGCTCTCCTGCCCATCTGTCCTACGGCTGGCGGGGCCCTCCTGGGCAGCTGTGCCGGGCCTGTTGGTGGCCTCCTGCACACCTGGGATGGGGCTGCCGGGGCCCTCCTGGCCAGCTGGGCTGATGGCGGTGTTGTCGGCCGTGCTGCCCTTCCCAGCCTTCCCTGATCGCCTGTGGCCCTTCCCCACCTTGGGCGGTGTGCCAGCTGTCTCCACACTTCCTTGCGGAGCCATGGTAGGGGTTTTAGTCCCTGGTGTTTTCACCCTCTCGCGCCGGCCACTGCCTTTCTTGGGATGTTTCTCTGGGGGTGGGCTGCCCATGCCTTGGCTTCGTACCGAACTGGCTGCCCTGGAGGGTGGGGCACTCCACAGTCCATGGCAGACTGTGATGACAGGGGCCGGTTTTGTCGTGGCTGAGGTGCTGACTGTAGTCCTTTGACATGGACGGGGTGGGGGAGTTGGGGGAAAGAGGTTGAGTTTGGACAGGAAAAGCTTTTTAGGAGCAGTGGGACGGGTAGGTGTAGTGGGTATGGGAGTGGAGGAAGAGGTTGTGGTTGTAGGAGTTGTAAGTTTGGTGTCTTTGGGTGCAGGTGCTTGGGCTGGAGGCTGTCGTGAGGTGGATGGCTGTTGGGTGGGTGGCTGCCTGCGTTTGTGTATCTTGGAAGAGGGGGTCACAGACACACTGGAGAGGACACAGGGGACGTGTAAATGGCAGTGGGGGTGGTGACTGCACGTGTGCGGGGGGTTTTGGTGTGTGTGCTGCTGAGGGACGTAGTGGCTGAAGATGTTGTGCATGTAGGTGTGAGTGGAGACGTGACAGGGAGGGAGGAGGGAGACGAGGAGGAGGAGGACACAGTGGAGGCAGTGGGTGTTGGTATGTCTGTATGTGGATGTTGCTTGGGTGAATGCCTGTGTGATGTGTGGTGCTTATGTTTGCCTGAGCTTCCCTTGGGTGTTGAGGTGTGTGCAGGCTGGTCTGATGGTGTGTCTGGGATAGGCAGAGGTACAGGTGATAGGGTATGGGTGGAGGAAGTTGGAGGGGGGAGGCTAGAGACAGGGACAATGGCTGCCATCAGTGCTGAGGCCAGAGTCTGGAACGATCGCTGAAGGGCAGCCTGACCAGAATGAATGCCCTCCAGGTATGCATTACTCTGGTGCACCTCCCTTTCTACACCCTGGATGGCATTCAAAATGGTAGAGTGCCCAACAGTGAGCGTCCTCAGGAGGTCAGTGACCTCCTCACTGAGGGCAGCAGGGGTGACTGGGGCAGGGCCTGAGGTGCCTGGGGCGAAGGAGATGCCCACCTTCCTGGGTGAGTGGGCACGGGGCAAACGCTGAGGGGCTGCTGGGAGGGCGGTGCTGGTGCGGTGGGTGGTGGCTGTACCTGTTGTTGCGGGGGGCACAGATGTTGCTGCCACCACAAGAGAGCTCCCTTCAGAGGACGAGTCGGTGTCACTGATGTCTGCTCGAGTCCCTGCTGTGAAGCTCCCCTCGCCCTCTGTCCCACTTGTGAATTCGGAGTCCTTTGCATGGCCCTCCATGGCCATGTGGGATGCAGCTCCCTCGTGCCCCGATGCCACTTCTCCTCCGTCTGATGATGCTAATGCACACATGAACAGGAAGACCACAAAAAAGGGGGGGGGGAGAAAATAAAGACATGTTGAGTGCATGCATTGGCGACACCGTTGGTGGATAGGACAGACACAGAAGCCCCCTGCACTACGCCGCGCACTTGGGGTCAACTATTCAATCCGTGGGACATGGCCTACAAGCCTATGGACGACATCTGCACACATAGATAACACAGGGCCATGAATAGCTGTACTAGGCACCCTACAGAGGTGGGGGGCGGGGGCACAGGGCCATGCCTTATGGAGGGGCCTAGCCTACAGAAATCGCCCTGGCCTAGGGATACCCACAGCCCTCCTCCCCCACCCAGACACCTCCATTGCGTGCAAACTCAACAGAATGAGAGGCCACTGCCAGGATCCGGGACATAAGGGGGGTCAAAGTCCGACTGGCACCCCTCCCACGTTGGGATGCCATCCCCAGCTGAGCCTCCGCCGTCTTCCTGCTCCAGCGGCGGATGTCCTCCCATCTCTTCCGGCAGTGGGTGCCCCGTCTGTGGTGGACCCCCAGGGTCCGGACGTCCTTGGCGATGGCACGCCAAATATCGATCTTCTGGTGGGCGCTGACCTATGTGAAATGTACAGGGGGAGAAAAATAGTCATCACCTTCTGCATATTCAATGTGAGTGGCCCCCCATCCCTACCCTTGCCATGTGGCACATGCTCTCACCGTCGTTTGATGCATGCCTCAATCGCTCCCCTCCCCACCATCTTTCATCCACTCCACTCAACACAGGCATTGCCCATAAAGCATCCTCCCTCAGTACTAACCTGTTGGTCTGGAGGACCGTAGAGTAGCGCGTACTGGGGGAGGACCCCACCCACAAGTTTCTCCAACTCCTGAGCTGTGAAGCAAGGGGCCCTTTCCCCAGTCGCATGAGCCATTGTCTCTTCCAGACCGAGGTCACAGCAGCACTTGCAGTGTAGGTCCTCTCCTGTCGAAGATCAGGTATCGAGTGATTAAGCAGATAGAAAATGGCGGTCATGCCCGCGGCGGTGCGTACCGCGGCGGTGCGTACCGCGACCGCCGGTGCACATCGTCATTGGCTCATGAGACCCATAGGGTTCAATGTTAACCAATGTTGCTTGGCGCCTCGGTCTTCGACCGCACGGTGGGCCACGCCAGCGCATTTACCTCACATCCCATTGTCGCACTTCACAGGTCAGGCAGCCGCCATTTCAGGGGCCCACATGGCTTACTTTTTACTGCGTCACACATACCTAGGCCTTGCATCAACACTCATACAAAGCATTCAATGGAGTGAGAAATCGTGTTATGTGCAAGCTGTGGTTACGTACCTGTGGGTTGATTAACTCTGTGCTCGCTGTTGTCCTTCATAGGCACCGTCCGCTGGGACCTTCCTGTGTACAGACCGCTGGTGGACCTGTTGACAATGGAGGAAAGACATGTCATACTGACATACAAGCTTGACCGAGCCACTATTCATGAACTGTGTGTCCAGCTGGAGCCAGACCTGATGTCACCAATCCGCCAACCCACAGGGATCCCCCCTCTAGTGCAGGTGCTGTCAGTGCTCCATTTCCTTGCAAGTGGGTCATTTCAAACAACAGTGGCCATATCATCAGGGATGTCCCAGCCTATGTTTTCCAAGGTGTTGTCCAGAGTGTTGTCTGCCCTGCTGAAACACATGCACAGCTACATCGTTTTCCCTGAGGTAGGGGATTTGCCTACAGTGAAGGGTGATTTCTATGCCCTTGGACATATCCCCAACATCATAGGTGCCATTGATGGGACCCATGTGGCTTTGGTTCCCCCCCACAGGAGTGAACAGGTGTACAGAAACCGGAAGAGTTATCATTCCATGAATGTACAGATGGTATGTTTGGCCGACCAGTACATCTCCCATGTTAATGCCAAGTTCCCTGGCTCAGTGCATGACGCCTACATCATGCGGAATAGCAGCATCCCTTACGTGATGGGTCAACTCCAGAGGCAACGTGTGTGGCTAATTGGTGATTCTGGTTACCCCAACCTGTCATGGCTACTGACCCCAGTGAGGAATCCCAGGACAAGGGCAGAGGAACGCTACAATGAGGCCCATGGGAGAACTAGGAGGGTGATCGAGCGGACCTTCGGCCTCCTGAAGGCCAGGTTCCGCTGCCTCCATATGACAGGTGGATCCCTATTCTACTCACCAAAGAAGGTGTGCCAGATCATCGTGGCCTGCTGTATGCTTCACAACCTGGCTTTGCGACGACAGGTGCTTTTTCTGCAGGAGGATGGTCCAGATGGTGGTGTTGTAGCAGCTGTGGAGCCTGTGGAGAGTGAAGACGAGGAAGCCGAAGAAGACGACATAGACAACAGGAACATAGTAATACAGCAGTATTTCCAATGACACACAGGTAAGAATACACACCAGCATATTACATATACTTAAACACTACTACCTCTCTACTGTCTGTCCTTTTCCCCCAGTGTATGGTAACTGAGTTGTGACTTTCCCTTCCGATTTCAGAGATGTGGGCCCCACTGCGTGACATCTGCTTTGTTTCCCCATGAACTACAGCTGTGTGACATTGGTATGTTGGCATCACAATGTAAATAAGCATTTTGGCACGTTAATGTCTAATACATTTGTTGAAAATCACAGCCAGACTCCTGATTGTTTTGTGCAATAACTGTGTTTATTACAGTGCTCTATATTGGTGGGTGTTTGCAAATCGGTGAGGGGTGATGGTGGAGGATTGTCCATGGCAGAGTCCAGGCTATTTGTATCACAGGTGCATTGTCCAAATGCCTGTGGAAAGTGGAGCAGGGGCAGGTTAAGGATGGACAGGGTGACAATGTGGGACAGTGGGATGACAATCAGGGAGGTATCCTTTCCGGCGGGGGTCTTGGCATCTTACTCTTTCTTCTTCCTGGATCTCAGGGCCCGCTTGCGGGGTGGTTCTCCTTCTGCAGGGGGTGGGGTGCTGGTGGCCTGTTGGCGGGGCCTCCTGTCCACTAGCACCGGCAGAGGTGGTAGGCAGTTCTTGGTCCATGCTAGTGTCAGGGGCCCTTTGTGGTGCCACAGTGTCCCGCAATGTGGTGACTACCAGATTCAGAGCCCCTACAATGGTGTCCAGGGCGGTACTGATGGTTCGTAGTTCCTCCCTGAACCCCAAATACTGTTCCTCCTGCAGGAGCTGGATCTCCTGAAACCTGGCCAGTACCGTCGCCATCGTCTCCTGGGAATGATGGTAGGCTCCCATGATGGAGGAGAGGGCCTCGTGGAGAGTGGGTTCCCTGGGCCTGTCCCCCCCCCCTGTCGCACAGCAGCCCTCCCAGTTCCCCTGTTTCCCTGGGCCTCTGTCCCCTGGACCGTGTGCCCACTACCACTGCCCCCAGGTCCCTGTTGTTGTTGGGGTGGTGGGTTAACCTGGGTGCCCTGTAGTGGTGGACACACCGCTGATTGACGTGTTCTGGCGACAGAGGTATGGGCCCGCTGGGTGGGTGCTGTGCTGGTGTTACCAGAGGGGGGAAGGTCTGCTGTGGCCTGTGGCTGTCTGAGGGGAACCGACTGTCCCGAGGTCCCCGATGGGCCGGGCTGGTCATCTAGATCCAGGTCGACAGAGGTGCTGTCATCACTGTGGGCCTCTTCTGGGGGTGGAGTTGACATTTGTGGACCCTCCTGCGCGGTGACGTGGCGTTCGGGTCCTGCAGGGGTATAAAGGGATGGTTATTGCATCTGTGTGTGCCTTAGCGTGCAATGGGTGGGTGCCCGTGTACCCCAGTGCTTTCATTCCTGTGTGGGGGCTTTTGTGACAGTGGTTTGGGGGGGGATGGGTATGTGCAGTGGGCATGCTTTGGTGATGGGTGTCCATGCTTTGTGGTCGCATGCAGGGCTTGGGGTTGGGATGGGTGGGTTGTGATGGTGAGACATTTGCAAGGAGTAGGTGTGATGGGGGTGAGGGTGTGGGTGGGGGTATGAGTTGGTATGCTGGTGGGGTGGGGGGATGAAGTAGTGAAGATGAGACTTACCAGAGTCCAATCCTCCAGATACTCCTGCAAGGCCCTCAGGATGCAGGATCGCCAAGACCTGCTCCTCCCATGTTGTAAATTCTGGGGGAGGAGGTGGTGGACCGCCGCCAGTCCGCTGAACCGCGATGTTGTGCCTGGATACCATTGAATGCACCTTCCCCCGTAGGTCGTTCCACCGCTTCCTGATGCCGTCCCTATTTCTTGGGTACTGTCCCACAGCGTTGACCCTGTCGACTATTCTGCTCCATAGCTCCATCTTCCTGGCAATGGAGGTGTGCTGCACCTGTGTTCCGAAGAGCTGTGGCTCTACCCGTACGATTTCCCCCACTATGACCTTGAGTTCATCCTCAGAAAACCTGGGGTGTCTTTGCGGTGCCATGGGGTGGTGTGGGTGATGTGTGGGGTGGATTGTGTGGTGCTAAGTGTGGTGATGTGTATTGGTGTGTTGTGTGAAGTGCGTGGTAATATTGCTGGGTGAATGTAATATGCGCGTCTGGGTACTCGGATATCTATTTCTCTGTGCGTGGTACCGATTCTCTAGGAGTGGAGGTTTGTGGGTGATGTGGGTGTGTGTTTTATATTTAATTGGGTGTGTGGGTGTGGTGTGTGTATGTGTCTCAGATGTGTGTATTTTGAATTGTCCAATGTGGCTGTGTTTAGTAAGAGTGTGTGTATTTTGAGCGCGGCGGTGTGTACCGCCAATGGAATACCGCGGTTGAAAGACCGCCGCGTGGATTCGTGGGTCGTGATAGTGTGGGCGTATTTCTGTTGGCGTGACGGTGGAGGTTTGGTCATCGCCAGTTTCTTGCTGACCTTTGCTGTGGCGGACTTTTGTGGATGTCTGTATTTTGGCGGTTTGCCTGTTGTGGGTCAGAATGACTGTGGCGGTTTACCGCGGCCGCGGCGGGATGTTGGCGGTCTTCTGACAGCGATAAGGGGCTTTTACCGCCGATGTTGGAATGACCCCCATAGTGCCTAATCTGACCGGACTAGCGTCAACAAAAACCTCTGTACGAAGGTTTGGATTGAATTATGCAACTTCAGTACCATTTTCAATGGTGTGTTCAAATCTCTTGAAACTTTTCTCACATTTCTGTGACGATTGAAAGGAAACATTTTTCTTTGTCAGCTCTTGTAATGGAGCACTAACAGTGGCAAAGTCTTGCATGTACCTTGAACAGTAGCTGGTC
Source organism: Pleurodeles waltl (assembly GCF_031143425.1). Classification (NCBI taxonomy): domain Eukaryota; kingdom Metazoa; phylum Chordata; class Amphibia; order Caudata; family Salamandridae; genus Pleurodeles; species Pleurodeles waltl. Next base: position 695,980,903 of record NC_090442.1, on the reverse strand, counting down.
ATGCCAAGAAAGGAATGTACTACTGAAACATCCTGTGGAGGGATCAGCATTTTACAGCTTGTACATACCCTCACCTGAAAAGATATGGCCAAATAATTTTATTTTTGTCTTATTAAACTCACACTTGTCGCCATTTAAAGTCAAACCTGCACCGCTGAGTAAATGTTATACTAGTGTGAGAGCGCTGTTGTGCTCCTTTTGTGGAGCTCCACAGCCTAATGTATAATCACTGTAGTTTAACACATTCATAACAGGCTGTATGATACGTTGAATGACATCTTGGAAAAGTTCTTCAGCCGATGACACACCAAAACTAAGGGCCTAATTTAGAGTTTGGTGGAGAGGTTACTCAATTACAATGGTGATCGATATCCTATCTGAAATATAAATTCCATTTTATCCTATGAGATTTATATTTCGGCGGATGGAATTTCCGTCACCGCTGTGATGTAGTGTAGCAATCCCTCCACTAAACTCTAAATCAGGTCCGAAGTCTTTTGTATAGAAAAGGTTGTACTGCACCTGCAACTTTCTTCGAGTTCCAAGTGATGTTAACCTTTATTTAAATCAAGGCGAGAAAATAAATCATCATTCAATTGCATTCTGATTGCTAGCCAGACAACCTCCTCAGGGTCAATGTGAAGCTCAAGAAGTCCACCTCTTGATAACTCCCACTGCTGATTGCTATTACAGCACAGACAATGGTAGTGATCAAGTAAGGGAAAGGGAAGGACAGAGAGAGAACAGCAGAGAGGGAGACCTGAAAGAAAGACACACTAGGTTACTATGATCTGCTACCTTGGGAATGTTTAATACACTTAATAGAGCATTTGTAAAACTCCTTTCCCTGTGCTCTTTATATACCTGTAAAGTAACAAAAGATTATTTACTCTTGAGACTCTTTGCTCTTGCATGAGTAGCAATATTATATAAAATAAGAAACACATGCTAAAAACAAATGAGTCTAAATAATCATAAGCCTGTCTGAATTGGTTATGACTGATAATTCTATGGGTACTTTTGCACACACCTAAATAACTGTCAACTTTCACTTCAAAGGGGTGTGTTTCTACCTGTAATCATGGCCCCTGTTATGCGACAGAATGTGTGAGTAAACCTAATTAAATAATACAAGAGTAACAAAAGTAATGTAAAAGAGCAACTGCTTCTCAATTCAGTTGCTTAAAAAGTCACAATTATTATGTAGGCCAATGTCATTAGTTAAACATCAGAGTGGAGCCCACCCGTGCTAATCAGCAATGTTTTGTACACAGTTCAGCATACTCTATAAAACCATCAAATGGAGCCCACCCACGTTGCATGCAATAATTGTTCAGAATTGTTCTCTTTCTTTTGAGCTCCAAAGTATAAAAGAACTGAAAGGTTTTTCATGTCAATGCGAGCCCACCCGCATAGAACATATCAACACTCAGAAACAGAGTGTTTTTCCCTATGCATACTTCAATATTAACACCATGCTGTCCAGCAGTTTCAATAAGTTGTGGTGCAAGTGCACCCTTCCCTCCCAACTAGATACCACACCAAAAGATCTGAAAATGTACACTGCTTCAATTAGGATGCACAAGAAAAAGAACGAGAACCTCAATATTAAGCTCTCCTGTTGCCATCAACAAATCAATTACAAGCATCATGTAGTTCAGTGGGCTGCTTTTATAGCAAGGTCTCTCCCCAACGTGACGCTCGCCTGTTGATGGCCTACATAAATTACAGGGATCATGGTAGATGAAGTTCCATCATTATTTGACATGTTTTCAGGCAACAAACAGCATGCATGAACATACACACTTAGAAACATCAGTTTAGCGTATTCATATGTACCCTTAAAACTTCAGTGCACATCTTAATATCTGTTCAGAGAGGTAAATGACAGGACAACCACGAGTATGCCACAAATACTTGGCAAAAGACTGTGTCCTTCAGGGTGCAGCTGAGTTAACCTGGCAGTGTTCGTTGATGCACCTGGAGGCATTGGTATAGACGGGATCCTGACATGATGTCAACAATGTTTGGACCTTAATGTCATTCTTGTTCAATTGCCTTATTTGCTTGATGCATGTCAACGCAGATGCATATTTCTCCTTCACTGTCTTTTTTGGGCACTACTATTACAGGAGAAACCCATGCTGTTGGACCAGTGGAACATTCAATGTGATGCTTAAGATTCAACTTCTTTTTCAACCACTTCCTGTAAATGAAAAGCAACTTTTCTATATCTCTGAGCAACAGGACGGACAGCCTCATTAATATGCCATTTTACTTTCAAAGTTTTAAGTTTTCCTAAACCATGAATCAATGAAGGGAATCAACGTACTATTTCGGAATGAGCATTCATGTTGTAAGTCACAGAAATCAGACCCATTTCAGGAGTGGTATTGAAACTGAGTAAACAGGTACTAGACGCTGTATGTTGAAGTACTTGGATTGTTGCCTGTACCTTTCTTTTCTTATGTTTTACTATTGTTACAAATGAACCTTGATTTTTTATGGGCATTGATGCAATACAATTATACACTTTGGTCTTCGATCGCATAAGCTGCAGAAATGGCGAGAGTTCATTGTATTTGTTGTAAAGTCCCCTTTTAGGGAGGTCAGCCCCCACTTTTGGCTGTTTGATGCTGTCGTTTTTGATCTGAAAGTGCACTGAGGCCTGCTATTCAGACCTTAGTGCCAGTGCTCTTTCCCTTAAATTGCACTGTGATTTTGTAAACCCAATTGGCAAGGGCTTTACCACCCTTGTAATGCCCCAGTAAATGGTACCAGTGTTACCCAGGGATTGTAAAGGGGACACCAGGGCTGCAGCACTGATTGTGACACCTTGCTTGACCCAAGTAAAAAGAAATGCCTGCAGAGCTGCCATGTCATGTCAACCTGAACGAGCTGCTTGTCTGCCAGAGTTTGACTCTGACCACACCAAGTGCAGGCAGAGTACCTTCATTGCCCATAGTACAGGTCAGTCGCCCCTAAGGTAGGCTTCCTATAGCCCAGTAGTCAAGTTGCACTGTGTTATGAGCGAGGACATATATGCACGCGCATATATGACCCTGCAATGGCATTTTAAATGCTACCACACGTGACCAGCGGTCCATAGGATAACATGGGCTGGCACCTAGGCAAACCCCAGATGTCCAGCTTCATAACGGCCCGGCTGATTTTCCCTGTCTTTGGGGTCAAACATAGTGCTTTTTGACCCTGAGCATGATTCTCATGCCCAGGGTTACCTAGCTTGTACCTTGGTGGCATCCTTAGAGGATACCAACCATGTTGCCAGCTCTCTCTTGCATTGGCAGGCTACTTTGAGCCATTTGACACCAACACAAGAGTCTGGCCCCCCTGCTGGTTGTGCTAGCACTTCCCAGAGGAAGGAAACAAAGGACCTGGGCTGGGAGGAGGTCACACCGCCACCCTCCCAGGATGGCTAATGTTTACAGTGATCAAGATGGTGAGCCACAAAGGCTTTCCACGCCCTTGATATAAAATCTCCTGTCCCTCATTCAAAGACAAATCCCTTTCACCCTGTCCAGGCTGACAGGTGGGAAAATTTGTTATTCAGGAGGCGTGCACTTCCAAGAGGCTAGCCACACCTTTAGGATGGGCTAAGAGGTCTGTACAACCGAGGAAAAGTTCAACCATGCTTGCAAACCTTGAACTTAGAGGGTTCTGGATAGAAAAGTGACATACTCCCACATGAAGTCATCACCTCAGGGGTGGACTAGCTGAAGGGTCGAGTAGCCCATTGCCTACAGTCCCCCGCTCCCTTAACACCCCTAAACTAGGATTTAAATGGCTCCCCTGGCACCAGATTCTCAGTTCCTACTTTGAATCCGAGAAGAAGCACAGAGAAGATGCCGTCACAGACAACAGGACTTTGGACTCTGCCACAGCATAAAGAGAGGACACTTAAGTACCCTGAGGAGACCATATAATGGAACTGTGTGTTCGATGTGTGCACGTGGCAAAAGCTCATTGCCCCCAGCAAGAGGGACTCCAGTAGATGCAAAAAACCGAAGCAGACTCCCTTGACTGGTGGAACCAGTCACCTGCAACCTGCAGACAAATCGTTGTGATATATCACAAGAAGCGCAGCCATTCGGGCACCTCCGAGTGAGCCCAAAGAAAATTGGTGACCTGCACTCCAGGAGTTGTAGTGAGGCTCACACCAAGTTCCGAGCCGCTACACCACTCCTGTCGACCGCCAGCCAACAAATACCCATGGATTACATTTGCCACTGCCAAAGCTTATTGGTCACCAGCCTTATAACCGACCCATCCCTGGATCTCACCAACTTCAGAGCAACTCCCTGCAATAGTGACCAACATCATCAATAACCACACTGCTGAGATTCTGCATCCTGAAGTAGGCAACTTTGACTAAGTAGCAAAGCGTCTTTGGTATGACCCTCCCAAGACTGACAGCTGCAAGACCACCTCTGCCATCAGAGACGTCGGACGTGGTGGAGGAGTGCCAACTGAGGAATCCAGATCCTGGGCCCCCAAAAGCCTCCACTCTCTGAGGGTAGAGTGTAACTCCATTGCCAAGGGTGGTTTCGCAAAGTGCTGCATCTTTGATTGACAGCACTCTCAGTTCCTGGTCCTTTCTAAGAACAGCAAGGCTACATCTGCATCCGGACTCCCTGGGCAAGGTAAAAAAGTACTGAGTATAGAAATGAGGTCTAGGGACCCCACAGACCTTAACTCCAGGAGTCTTCCATGGAACTCACCCACATGTGACCGATTGCATAATGTGGTGCCTCCCACTGACTTTAATGGTATTTGTTTGACAATTCAAAGTGCAACAATTTTAAGCTGCTTTACAAATCCACAATGCAAACTGTATGTAAGATACAAAATTAGTTTTGGTGTCTAAATTACGACAAAAATCTTCTTTATTTTTCTAAATTGGTGTTGCATTTCTTTCGAGTAGTGTCAATTACTTATCATCCATGTTGGTGATTGGAAATTTGGAAATGCTTTACACATGTTTCTCTAAGTACTCTGACTGCTCGTTGTCACTCTACTAGGACTGAGCTAAGGTTCACTGGTGTGAATCCAAGGTCCACTTTTGGGTAATGTGTTAGTATTACATGGTAATACACCAGTCATACCACATAATATTGCCAACTTGCTACATTGGTGTTTCAGTGGTGCAGCTCTTGAACTTGGGTTTCACTTCACTACTTAGACATCAGTATATTTTTGAGTATAGGAGAAATCCCCAATTGTCTTTAGACCCAAAAAGCATTTTTAGATTTTTTTTTAAATGAGGGTAATTGGAATTGCTAGGGAAAGTTCTAAAAGTATTCAAAACTATCTAGGTAGTTAGGTAAAGGTATTTTTGAAAAAAGGTTTTAAAAAAGTACCCAACTTCACAGCTAAACAGTGCACATTGGAGAATATACTGAGTCTCGATCAATCCATTCTCAAGATCAATGATCTTAGGGCCTTGTGCAAGATTAGAGGCATTTGCTTCAGAGCTACTGCTAAAAGAGGACCTTGTAGAGTCTCTCACCTCCTTTGAGGAAAACAAGCATAGGGAAGAGGCTTCCTCCTCAGAAGGAGAACCTGTAGAGTTGGAGGATAAAGCCCTGGCACTAGAAAGTGAAGGGAAAGGAGTTGAGGTCCATAATTCTCCACCCTTTCTCAGACCCCCTTCACCAGTGGGTAGTGACCGGAGTCAGTCTAGTAACCCCCCGACTGGTAGGATGAGTAGGACTTTTGAGAACTGGTTTCAGCAGCTCTCCGTTGTAGGAAAGGACCATCTTGCCTGGCATGTTACCCCCATTTTTACTTGTATGTATGTTTGTTTTTGCCTGTATCACTGGGATCCTGCTAGCCAGGACCCCTGTGCTCATAAAGTGTGCCCTGTATGTGTTCCCTGTGTGGTGTATCACTGAGGCTCTGCTAAACAGAACCTCAGTGTTTATGCTCTCTCTGCTTTTAAAATTGTCACTGCAGGCGAGTGACTAATTTGACCAATTCTGATTGGCACAATGGAATACCCTTATAATTCCCTAGTATATGGTACCTACATACCCAGGGTATTGGGGTTCCAGCAGATCCCTATGGGCTGCAGCATTTCTTTTGCCACCCATAGGGAGCTCAGACAATTCTTACACAGGACTGCCACTGCAGCCTGAGTGAAATAACATCCACATTATTTCACATCCATTTTACTCTGCACTTAAGTAACTTATAAGTCACCTATATGTCTAACCTTCACTTAGTGAAGGTTAGGTGCAACGTTACTTAGTGTGAAGGCACCCTGGCACTAGCCAAGGTGCCCTCACATTGTTCAGGGCAAATTCTCCAGAGTTTGTGAGTGCGGGGACACCATTACACGCGTGCACTACATATAGGTCAATACCTATATGTAGCGTCACAATGGTAACTCCGAACATGGTCATGTAACATGTCTAGGATAATGGTATTGCCACCCCAATACCATTCTGATATTGGGGGGACAATACCATGCATCCCTGGGGCTCCAGCATAGAGCCCGGGTACTGCCAAACTAACTCTCTGGGGTTTTCTCTGCAGCTACCGCTGCTGCCAACCATCAGACAGGTTTCTGCCCCCCTGGGCAGCCCAGTCCCAGGAAGGCAGAACAAAGGATTTCCTCTGAGAGGAGTAGCCTCTACCGGCCTCTGGAAATGCTTTGAAGGGCACAGATGGTGCCCTCCTTGCATAAGCCCGTCTACACCGGTTCAGGGATCCCCCCAGCCCTGCCCTGGCATGAAACTGGACAAAGGAAAAGGGAGTGACCACTTTGAACCTACTTAGCTTGCTCTTCCTTAGCCCATTTAATTTTTGTATTCTTCTAAAATATCTGCCTTGTTTATAGTTAGGCCACTTGTTATGCTTCTCATTATCAGTGCCACCACGCTAAGGCGTCAAGATCAAGCAACAAAGACAAACAAACAGTAGGTGTTCACATTTAGGGATTTTCCCTCTCTGTACTTTTGAGGGATTGTTCATATTAATTGCCATCCCAAGCATGTCTGTTATCTATTGTGTGGGAACACACCTACGTCAGGGGTCCTGGTAGATCTATATAAATACATCGCACTTTAAATAGCTAATCAGAGGGATTCCGACCAGAGGGCATCGCCACCATCGCAGATACCGATGCTGCACGTCGTCTTGACACTGACCCAGTCTTCGTGCCCCTGCAGAGTCTGAGATAGAGACCTCATTCCAAGGTAATGAGGTTTGGGGGCTCCTCTCATGGACATGGCATTGGCAGATTAGGTTTAGCACACCCAGCTCTCCTTTAGGTAGGAGGTTAGGCCTCTCACTTTAGGGTATTAGTGCATATTACATCTCGTATGTCTTTTCTACATATTTCAAGATGGAGGGGGTCTTTGTAATAATGACTCTCGTCTTCACGATTCTGTTCCTTGCATTATACATTATCCTAATCCTTGCAGCCCATGCAACTTATCGCAAATTGCAGTTATGTTAAATAAAAACTATTGAAACTTTACTGCATCTTTGTCATTGCCTGTGTTTGTATGAGACATGATATATCTGTGAGAAAGGGGTAATCTCCGTTTAACCACGACACTCCCTGAGATGTCTTGTTCTCGAGTCCATGCATAAAGGCTGCCACAAATCACCTTTTACTATTGTGTTTCTGGTGAGGTGCAGCTAGTGAGCCAGTGAGGTTGGGACAACAGTTACGATTTGTTGTAGGATAGCCATAGTCGCCTTCAAGAAAAATTACTGTAATCTTTAAACCAGCAGTCTTGCCTAGAGCAAGAGTCCAAAATACAACACCCTGACCAGCACCTCCCAAGGGGAGGTGCCCAGAGCTCCTCCAGTGTGTCCCAGACATCTGCCATCTTGGATGCAGAGGTGTGAGGGCACAATGGACACCTCAGAGTGGCCAGTGCCAGCAGGTAATGTCAGAGACTCCTCCTGATAGGTGCTTACCTTTCTCTGTAGCCAATCGTCCTCTGAGGGCTATTTAGGGTCTCTCCTGTGGATTTCTCATTAGATAACAAATGCAAGAATGTTGGAAAATGGGTTATTGGTAGGGCAGGTAGGTACCTACACCTAGCAACAAGCCACTAACCTCCACCTAGGTACAGTTAGGTCTCAGTAAATTAATCCCAGCTCAACCCTTGGTAGCTTGGCAATGAGCGTCAAGGCTTAACTTAGGAGACAAAGTGTAAAGCATTCAAATATCACAAAACAGTAATCAAATAAAACACAGGAAACAGTTTAAAAATCCAAAACCAATTTATAAAAATAGTTTATATTTTTATCTTTAAAATGACACAAAAACGATTAAAATCGGTTCAGGGGAACCGGAGATATGAATTTTTAAAGAATTACTATTTTTCTAGCGCTTAGAAACAAAAAGCGCCAATCGGGTCATCTGGTTGCACCAGGACCGGGGCAAAGTCAAAGTTTCAGGCCGACCGCGATGGAGCCCTGCTCGGCTACAGGTCGCGGGAGGCCTCGGTTAAAAAGTTACCTTCTGACTTAGTCTTTATTTTGAAGTTTTTCTTCACCGGGACGAACCTGCCAGTTGAATCCGACCTCCTGGAGCCCTTGTCCGGATACGCGATCTGGGTTTCCTCGGTGGAGACTTTTACCTTCGGACTTAGTCGTTTTTTCGAGATGAAAATCCTTCGACCGGGGTAAACCTGGGTCTTGATCCGACGTCCATGGAGCCCTTCTCGGATACGATGGCTGGGAGGTCCCGGTCAACTTTTTACCTTCGGACTTAGTCTCTTTTTTGGATGTTTTTCTTTACCGGGACGAACCATGAAGTCAGGCCGGGTCGCGGTTGAGGCAAGCCGGCTAGAATTTCCGCGGCGGGTCGGTCCCTCTCTGGAGCTTTTTTCTAAAAATTCTCAAATCTTTTCCAAACTTCTGGGGCTTCACCCAGATGTTCTTTTAAGGTTCTTTTGGGGTCCACAGCTCACCCCAAGGGTGCAGAAGTTCTGTGATGGTCCTTGGGGGGTGCGGACTTCAACTTCCAGAATGCACCTGGCGCAAACTCCTTTTTGGCCACTGGACAGTGGTCAGCTGGTCGCTTTCTTCAGGAGTTGGTGCAGGGGACTCTGGTGAGCAATTTTTCACCTGTAGCAAACAGGGAGTCCCTCCTTGAACCAGTTGAAGCCAGGCAAAGTCCTTCTTGTGGTGAAGCCCAAGTGTGCAGCTGGTGCAGTCCTTCTGAGTGCAGGTTCCAGGTGCAGGCCAGGGGTCCAGCAGGGCAGTCCTTCTTCTCCTTAAGTTCTTTCTTCTTGAAATTTGGTGGGGATCTGAGGTGTGGGTGCAGGTCTGCCAGTTTTATCCTTGCTCCTGGGTGAAAAGCAGGGGGGCCCTAGTTCTCCAATCAGGGACAGGGTCGTCCCCCTGTGATGACCACTTCCTGGGAAGTGTGGCAAAAATCCATCCCAGAAGGCAACAGTCTCTAAAAATCCAACATGGATGAATCTGATTTTTGGAGGTTACATCTGGCTGAGCCCACCCACTGGTGTGGCTAAAAATCATAAACACACCCCTCTCCTGCCCTCTCCTAATCTAATCAAGGGGGCACCTAATTGTCTGGGGTTGCAGGATGTGGGGGTGTTGCTGGGTGCTCCAAATGTCCTTCTCTGCCTTTGAAGACCAGTTTGGCAGCCCTCCCCCTTCCTGCCTCACCATCTGCTGAGGGGAGATTCTCTCCCCCAAGCACATTCCTTTGTGTGAAGCCCGGCCACTTCACACCTCATCAAGGCAGCCTGGCAGAAGCTGCTGCAGGCTGGCCAATCAGAGCACAGCAGCAAAAACAATGCAGAGCTGAAATTGGCAACTTTTTAGGTAAAGTCTAAACCTTTTACCTGGACAAGTTATATTAAATCCAACAACTGGAAGTTTCGGGATTTATTACAACAATCAATTTGATATCAAATTCTTGGTATGTAACTTTTAAGGAGACTTTAAAATTTAAAATAAAGTCTGCCCATTCTAGCCTATGAAGGCCATTTACTTCCATGAGGGAAAAACGAATTTGGCTGTTTTTACCTCACCAGGGCTTATAAATCTATTTTTATAAAGTCCCTGCTTATAGTTACATGGCACCCAGCCCTAGGGGCACATAGGGCACACCTTAGGGGTGACTTATATGTAAAAATAAGGTAGTTTAAGACTTTGGAAGTACCTTTAATTCCAAAGTCGAATTTGCATATAACTTTAATTTAAAAGCAGCCAGCAAAGCAGGCCTGCCTTTAAAATGACACTGGGTACCTCAGCAGTGCACCTAGGTGTGCACCACCTATGCTGTGGTCCCTAAACCTACATGCCCTACCATATACTAGGGACTTATAGGTAGGTTAACTTAGCCAATTATAATCAGCCTAATTTGCATATTGATTTTACACAGAGCACAGGCTCTGGGGCTGGTTAGCAGTACCCAGGGCACCATCAAAGTCAGGAAAACACCAGCAAAAAGAGGAAAATGGGGGCAAAAAGTTATGGGGCCTCTGCAATCAGCCCTGTTTTCTCACACAAGAGCTCACTAGAGTTCTTCTGCACTTCCCTCTTCGACTTCTGCCAAGGATCGACCGCTGACTGCTCAAGGACGCCTGCAAAACTGCAACAAAGTAGCAAGAAGACTACTAGCAACATTGTAGCACCTCATCCTGTCGGCTTTCTCAACTGTTTCCTGGTGGTTCATGTCCTGAGGGCTGTCTGCTTTCACCCTGCATTGGAAGCCAAGAAGAAATCTCCTGTGGGTCGACTGAATCTTCCCCCTGCCAACGCAGGCACCAAACTTCTGCATCACCGGTCCTCTGGGTCCCCTCTCATCTTGACGAGCGTGGTCCCTGGAACACAGGAGCTGGATCCAAGTGTCCCCGACAGTCCAGTGGCTCTTCTGTCCAAATTTGGTGGAGGTAAGTCCTTGCCTCCCCACGCCAAACAGTAATCCTGTGTACTGCGTGAACTGCAGCTGCTAGGGCTTCTGTGCACTTTAGCAAGACTTCCTTTGCACACAGCCTAGCCCAGGTCCCAGGCACTCCGTCCTGCATTGCCCAACTCACTGAGTTGGACTCCGACTTCATGGGACTTCCTTTTTTTTGTTGTGTTGAGATGACCAGCATGCTCAGATCTTCTGAACACCTGTTCAGGTGCTTCTGCGGGTGCTGCCTGCTTCTGCGTGGGCTCTCTGTGTTGCTGAGCAGCCCCTCTGTCTCCTCCTCCAAGGGACGACCCCCTGGTCCTTCCAGGGCCCTGGCAGCACCTAAAACCTTCAACCACGACTCTTGCAGCTAGTAAGGCTTGTTTGTGGTCTTTCTGTGTGGAAACAACTCTGCATCCTCCAGCAAGCTGTGGGACATCTTCTGACCAAAGGAGAAGTTCCTGGCACCTTCCGTTGTTGCAGATTATTCAGCTTATCCACCCGGAGGCAGCCCATTTGCACCTTCATCCGTGGTTTAGTGGGCTCCTGTCCCCCCGGACACTTGGGTGACTCTTGGACTTGGTCCCCTTCCTTACAGATCCTCAGGTCCAGGAATCCGTCTTTAGTGCTTTGCAGTCAGTTGTTGTCTTTGCAGAATCCCCTATCTCGACTTAACTGTCTTTCTCAGGTAGTAGGGTAACTTTACTCCTACTTTTCAGGGTCTTGGGGTATCTTGGACACCCTTAGTGTTTTCTTACACTCCCAGCAACCCTCTACACACTACACTAGGCATGGGGTCCAGTCGTGGTTCGCATTCCACTTTTGGAGTATATGGTTTGTGTTGCCGTTAGGCCTATTGTCTCCTATTGCATTCCATTGTATTCTACAGTATTTGCATTACTTTGCTAACTGTTTACTTACTTGATTTTGGTCAGCGTGTATATTTTGTGCATTTTACTTACCTCCTAAGGGAGTAGATCCTCTGAGATACTTTTGGCATATTGTCACTAAAATAAAGTACCTTTATTTTTGGTAACTCTGAGTATTGTGTTTTCTTATGACATAGTGCTATATGATATAAGTGGTATGGTAGGAGCTTTGCATGTTTCCTAGTTCAGCCTAAGTTGCTCTGCTATAGCTACCTCTATCAGCCTAAGCTGCTAGAACACTTCTACTCTACTAATAAGGGATAACTGGACCTGGCACAAGGGGTAAGCACCACAAGGTACATACTATAAGCCAGGCCAGCCTCCTACATCCGTGGAGAAGAGGAGGCTTGAACTCGAAGAGAGGAGACTAACCCTGGAGGAGAGAAAGATTAACCTGGGACTATACCCCAAGGACAGCGGCAGCAGAATAAATAGGATAAATAGGGAACGTGATTGTTCTTTTGACCTTAAGATACCCAAAGGGATTGTCCCCATGGACAGTGCAGGAGATGATATTGATAAATGGTTTGCAGCTTTTGAGAGGTAGTGCCGAATGAGGAGGTTAGGTCGCCACCACTGGAGCTCTCTACTTTGGGAGTTATTCCCAGCTAAGGGCAGAGATAGACCTCTAACCCTTCCTAAGGAAGTGGTTGAGTCCTACATCCACATGAAAGAGACCCTCATAGAAGGGTTTGAGCTCACCACAGAGAAGTAGAGTCAAGTTTATGGATACCTGAAAATGCCAAGACCAATCTTGGGCAGACTTGGTTGATTCCTCAGTCAAGGCACTAGAAGGCTGGATAAAGGGCAACAATCTTGATACATATGACAGGCTGTATAATATCTTGATGAAAGCGCACATTTTGACCAATTGCTATACAGAGAAATTGCGCCAGTATCTAGTGGATTCTGAGTTGTCTTCTCCCAGAGAGCTAGGAAAGATAGTTGACAAATGGGTCAGTTCCAGGGTTCCCCAGAACAAAACCCATAGTGGAGGTGACTGCAAGATGGGTGCTCAGACGTCCCCACAGGGGAAGGGGAGTAGTACCGACAAGGGTAAAAAGAAAGAGTCCTCTCCAGAACCCCAAAAGAACTCTAAGGAGGGTGGGCCCGAGACTCTTCCCAGTGCAAAGGAAAGGGGTATCAGGAAAAGAAGTGGGATCCCTGGAAGGCTGGGATGAGCTTTGACTTTCATCAAGCATCAAGAAGACCCCCACAGAGGGACAGTACAAGGATGCTATTAGTATTTGGATGGGAGTAGAAGTTTACTCTGGAGAGGCCAGAGGTCACACTGAGGCTACTTTGGTTTATCTGCAAGGGGTGGGTAATGAACCCCTGGCAGTCTTACCTCCAAGCCAGAGTTACCGTGGTGACAGCCAAACTGGTTTCCACAGACCAAATGATTTCTAGGGCTAAACACCTGATTATCAATGGTGACAAAGAGACTAAGCTTCATCCAATGGCTTTGGTGATCTTAGAGTGGGGAGGAGATACTGGCCCAAAGAAGGTGGTTGTGTCTCCCTCCATACCAGAAGAGTGTCTGGTAGGCAACGATCTGGAGACTTCTGCATGGGCAGAAGTAGAGAAAAGGGTTAAAGCAGAGATGCTGGGTCTCCTTGAGTGTGTGTGTGTGTGAGACTACTAGTGCACAGGCTACACGACAGGCTAAAGGTAAAGAGCTGGAGCCTGAAACTATGGCTAAGGACATTAAGAGCTTGAGGAAGGGCAAGAAGACTGCTGACCCAGCTTCTGATATCAAACGGGGTATCGGGGAGAACTTATCCCAGGGTGACACCTTGATGCCTGAGAAGGGAACTGCAACTGAAGATGCCTGGCCTGGCAGAGCTTCTTAGTGCAGAGGGACCCTCCAGAGAGGAGCTTTGCCAAGAGCAAAGAAAACACCCAACTCTTGAGGGCAATAGACAGCAAGCTGCTAGGCTAGAAGAGGCAGATGTCAGTGGCACTCACAGGGTTTATTGAGAGGAGGGCTTACTGTATACTGAGGCCAGGGACCCCACCCAGGGGCAGCCAGGAGAGTAGTGGCCCCCCAGGTGCACACAGAGTTCATCTTAAGTTTAGCCCATGACATTGCCCTTGCTGGGTATCTGGGTCAATCAAAGACGCTGGACTGGTTGGTGGCCCTTTTCTGTTGTCCCCAGACGTCTGAATAAGTCAAGGAGTTTAGTCATTCCTGTGTAACCTGCCAGGCCAGTGGCAAGACAGGTGCACAACCAAAGGCTCCCTTAGTTCCACTACCAGTGGTTGGGAATCCCTTTGAGAGTGTAGGGATTGACATGGTTGATTCCCTTGACCCATCTATTGTATCTGGGAACAGATTTATCCTAGTAGTAGTGGACCATGCTACTAGATACCCAGAGGCAATCCCTCTTAGGACTGCAACTGCTACAGCAGTAGCAAAGGGCCTCCTTGGTATCTTTACCAGAGTGGGGTTTCCTAAGGAGGTGATCTCTCATAGGGGGACACATTTCATGTCTATATCTGAAGGGTATGTGCAATGAATGTGGTGTAACTTACAAATTTACCACCCCATATCACTCTTAGACTTATGGCTTTGTGGAGAGTTTCAACAAGACCAGTAAAGGCATGATCATGGGACTCCCAGACAAACTCAGAAGGAGATGGGATATCTATTGCCATGCCTCCTGTTTACATACAGGGAGGTTCCTCAGAGGAGGGTTGGAATCAACCACTTTGAGCTTCTGTTTGGACACCCTATAAGGGATACTCATAGTTTAGTGATGCAAGGATGGGAGAAGCCTCTCAAACAACCCAAACAAGACATAGGCCCTCATTACAACCCTGGAAGTCGGTGTTAAAGTGGCGTTAATACCGCCAACAGGCTGGCGGTAATTACTGCCAAATTATGACCATGGCGCAAACAGTTCAGACAGACAGCCACTTTAACACACCGACCGCCAGGGCGGAATAAACAGGCACCACGTTGGTAGCCACCTACAGCCAGGCAAAAGACAATGCTCTGCCCACCGTATTATGAGATCCGATCCGCTACCTTTTCCAGGGCAGTACCAACAACATCAAAAGCCTGACCGAAACATTGCACAGAAGTCAAAGGACTCACCTGTGGAGACTCAGGGAACAACCATGCCACCATGGAGTCCGAGCTGCATGTCTTCCCATGCTCTCCTACCTGCTGCTCCACTATGAACACCAACGACGACGAAGACGACCACGGTGAGTACAGCCGCCTATCACACAGGGGAGGGAGGGAGGAAAAAGAGAATGACACACACACGCAACACGCAACACCCCTACCCCCAACACCATACACACAAGCAGATGCAGTAACATTACATATTTACCGTGTACCCCTGAGGAATAATAAATGGAGAAAAGGAATTGATGAAAGTGAGTGTAATAAGATAAATACAGTAGAAATACGTGCATCCAAATCAAAAAGTATATACATATTTACAAATGTAGGGACAATGCCCAGTCCTCAATCTTCGTGGGCCACAGGGCCACATTACAAAGTCCAAAGCCCCACTTCACTCCTGCAACAACACAGAGAGAACACTGCAGGGGCATCAGGTCCAAAATAGGCAGGCACCTCAGGGGGATGAGGAACAGGGGCACCTCAGACGGAAGATGGTACTGGCACTGGAGAAGGCAACATGCCCTGTGCTTGGTTCTGGGGAGTGCAAGGCCACAGTCTCTCAAGTGGGTGACTTGCCCACATGCTCTGGAGGGGCAACATGCCCTGTGCTTGGTCCTGGGGAGTGCAAGGTGTTGGAAAATGGGTTATTGGTAAGGGCAGGTAGGTACCTACACCTAGCAACAAGCCACTAACCTCCACCTAGGTACAGTTAGGTCTCAATAAATTAATCCCAGCTCAACCCTTGGTAGCTTGGCAATGAGCGTCAAGGCTTAACTTAGGAGACAGTGTGTAAAGCATTCAAATATCACAAAACAGTAATTAAATAAAACACGGGAAACACTTTAAAAATCCAAAACCAATTTATAAAAATAGTTTATATTTTTATCTTTAAAATGACACAAAAACGAATAAAATCGGATAAAGGGAACCGGAGATATGAATTTTTAAAGAATTATTATTTTTCTAGCGCTTAGAAACAAAAAGCGCCAATCGGGTCATCTGGTTGCACCAGGACCGGGGCAAAGTCAAAGTTTCAGGCCGACCGCGATGGAGCCCTGCTCGGTTACAAGTCGCGGGAGGCCTCGGTTAAAAAGTTACCTTCTGACTTAGTCTTTATTTTGAAGATTTTCTTCACCGGGACGAACCTTCCAGTTGAATCCGACCTCCTGGAGCCCTTGTCCGGATACGCGATGTGGGTTTCCTCGGTGGAGACTTTTACCTTCGGACTTAGTCGTTTTTTCGAGATGAAAATCCTTCGACCGGGGTAAACCTGGATCTTGATCCGACGTCCGTGGAGCCCTTCTCGGATACGATGGCTGGGAGGTCCCGGTCAACTTTTTACCTTCGGACTTAGGGGGTGATTCCGAGACCGGCGGGCGGCGGAGGCCGCCCGCCAGTCTACCCCCGACAAAATACTGCTCCGCGGTCGCAAGACCGCAGAGGGTATTTTGAGATTTGCCCTGGGCTGGCGGGCGGCCGCCAAAAGGCCGCCCGCCAGCCCAGGGCAAATCTACCTTCCCACGAGGACGCCGGCTCCATGGGAAGGTGCGACGGGTGCTGTTGCACCCGTCGCGTATTTCAGTGTCTGCTTTGCAGACACTGAAATACTTTGTGGGGCCCTCTTACGGGGGCCCCTGCAGTGCCCATGCCATTGGCACTGCCATTGGCATGGGCACTGCAGGGGCCCCCAGGGGCCCCGCGGCACCCCCTACCGCCATCCTGTTCCTGGCGGGAGACCCGCCAGGAACAGGATGGCGGTAGGGGGAGTCAGAATCCCTATGGCTGCGGAGCGCGCTCCGCAGCCATGGAGGATTCACCCGAGCAGCGGAAAGTCGGCGGGAGACCGCCGACTTTCCGTTTCTGACCGCGGCTGAACCGCTGCGGTCAGAATGCTCGAGGGAGCACCGCCAGCCTGTTGGCGGTGCTCCCGTGGTCGGTGACCCTGGCGGTCACCGGCCGCCAGGGTCAGAATGACCCCCTTAGTCTTTTTTTCGGAGATTTTTCTTTACAGGGACGAACCACCAAATCAGGCCGGGTCACGGTTGAGGCAAGCCGGCTAGAATTTCCGCGGCGGGTCGGTCCCTCTCTGGAGCTTTTTTACAAAAATTCTCAAATCTTCTCCAAACCTCTGGGGCTTCACCCAGATGTTCTTTTAAGGTTCTTTTGGGGTCCACAGCTCACCCCAAGGGTCCAGAAGTTCTGTGATGGTCCTTGGGGGGTGCGGACTTCAACTCCCAGAATGCACCTGGCACAAACTCCTTTTTGGCCACTGGACAGTGGTCAGCTGGTCACTTTCTCCAGGAGTTGGTGCAGGGGACTCTGATTAGCAATTTTTCACCTGTAGCAAACAGGGAGTCCCTCCTTGAACCAGTTGAAGCCAGGCAAAGTCCTCCTTGTGGTGAAGCCCAAGTGTGCAGCTGGTGCAGTCCTTCTGAGTGCAGGTTCCAGGTGCAGGCCAGGGGTCCAGCAGGGCAGTCCTTCTTCTCCTTTAGTTCTTTTCTTCTTGAAATCTGGCAGGGATCTGCGGTGTGGGGGCAGGTCTGCCAGTTTTATCCTTGCTCCTGGGTGAAAAGCAGGGGGGCCCTGGTTCTCCAATCAGGGACAGGGTCGTCCCCCTGTGATGACCACTTCCTGGGAAGTGTGGCAAAAATCCATCCCAGAAGGCAACAGTCTCTAAAAATCCAACATGGATGAATCTGATTTTTGGAGGTTACATCTGGCTGAGCCCACCCACTGGTGTGGCTAAAAATCATAAACACACCCCTCTCCTGCCCTCTCCTAATCTAATCAAGGGGGCACCTAATTGTCTGGGGTTGCAGGATGTGGGGGTGTTGCTGGTTGCTCCAAATGTCCTTCTCTGCCTTTGAAGACCAGTTTGGCAGCCCTCCCCCTTCCTGCCTCACCATCTGCTGAGGGGAGATTCTCTCCCCCAAGCACATTTCTTTGTGTGAAGCCAGGCCACTTCACACCTCATCAAGGCAGCCTGGCAGAAGCTGCTGCAGGCTGGCCAATCAGAGCACAGCAGCAAAAACAATGCAGAGCTGAAATTGGCAACTTTTTAGGTAAAGTCTAAACTTTTTACCTGAACAAGTTATATTAAATCCAACAACTGGAAGTTGTGGGATTTATTACAACAATTAATTTGATACCAAATTCTTGGTATGTAACATTTAAGGAGACTTTAAAATTTAAAATAAAGTCTGCCCATTCTAGCCTATGAAGGCCATTTACTTCCATGAGGGAAAAACGAATTTGGCTGTTTTTACCTCACCAGGGCTTATAAATCTATTTTTATAAAGTCCCTGCTTATAGTTACATGGCACCCAGCCCCAGGGGCACATAGGGCACACCTTAGGGGTGACTTATATGTAAAAATAAGGTAGTTTAAGACTTTGGAAGTACCTTTAATTCCAAAGTCGAATTTGCATATAACTTTAATTTAAAAGCAGCCAGCAAGGCAGGCTTGCTTTTAAAATGACACTGGGCACCTCAGCAGTGCACCTAGGTGTGCACCACCTATGCTGTGGTCCCTAAACCTACATGCCCTACCATATACTAGGGACTTATAGGTAGGTTAACTTAGCCAATTATAATTAGCCTAATTTGCATATCCATTTTACACAGAGCACAGGCCCTGGGACTGGTTAGCAGTACCCAGGGCATCATCAGAGTCAGGAAAACACCAGCATAAAGTGGAAAATGGGGGCAAAAAGTTAGGGGGCCTCTGCAATCAGCCCTGTTTTCTCACATAAGGCCACAGTCTCTCAAGTGGGTGTTTTCCCCACTGGTTCTGGAGGGGGCATCGTGCCCTGTGATCTTCATCCTGGGGAGGATGGGGTGAGTGGATCACATCTCCACTAGTTCTGGAGGGGGCATCGTGCCCTGTGATCTTCATCCTGGGAAGGATGGGGTGAGTGAGTGTTTTCCCCACTGGTTCTGGAGGGGGCATCGTGCCCTGTGATGCAGATCTTGGGGAGTGCCAGGGCACAGTCTCTCAGCTGGGTGTCATACCTCCAGGAATTGCAGGGGCCAGGCTGCACAATAGCCCATGGACGCAGAACTACACACTGTCCACCGGCAGTGACAGCTGTTCAGTGGTGGCAGTGGTGCTGCTGCTGAGGAGCTGGTAGTGGTGGGGGGAGGCTCCAGCCCATCCCCTGCAGCCTCGGACGGCTGCCCACTGGTGCTGCTGGTGGCGGTGCTGGTGGCAGAGCTGGTGGTGGTGGTGGGAGGCTCCAGCCTATCCCCTGCAGCCTCAGACGGCTGGCCACTGGTGCTGCTGCTGCTGGCGGTGCTGGTGGTGGAGCTGATGGTGGTGGGGGGAGGCTCCAGCCCATCCCCTGCAGCCTTGGACGGCTGCCCACTGATGCTGCTGCTGCTGCTGGTGGTGCTGGTGGCGGAGCTGGTGGTGGTGGTGGGGGGAGGCTCCAGCCCATGCCCTGCAGCCTCAGACGGCTGCCCACTGGTGGTGCTGCTGCTGGTGCTGGTGGCAGAGCTGGTGGTGGTGGTGGGGGAGGCTCCAGCCCATCCCCTGCAGTTTCAGACGGCTGCACCTCCATGGTTGGTGGTGTGGGCTCCCACTGAGTCCCAGCACCAAGCCCCTTGTCCTTGCTGCCTGCTGGTGCAGACCCCTTGCCCTTCCTGCCAGCGGATGGGGTGCGCTCCTTGCCCTTCCTTCCTGCAGCACTTGGCGATGGCTCCATGTCATCCTTTCCTGCAGCACTTGTGGATGGCTCCTTGCCCTTCTTTCCTGCAACACTTGGGGATGGCTTCTTGCCCTTCCTTCCTGCAGCACTTGGGGATGGCTCCTTGCCCTTCTTTCCTGCAACACTTGGGGATGGCTTCTTTCCCTTCCTTCCTGCAGCACTTGGGGATGGCTCCTTGCCCTTCTTTCCTGCATCACTTAGGGATGGCTCCTTGCCCTTCTTTCCAGCAGCACTTGGGGATGGCTCCTTGCCCTTCCTTCCTGCCGCATTCGGGCCAGGCACCCTTTCTGGCTGGATGGCTGGCTGGTGGCCAGGATTCTTTCCCACCTTGATTTGCTGGGGACACTACTGTGCCCATGGACTGGGTGGCTGAGGTGCTTGCCTGGGTTTTGACCACCCTGGCCTGACATGAAGTAGAGGGGGAGGGGTAGGGAAGAGGTCAATGGTGTAGAGGAAAAGCTTCTTAGGGACATTGGGGCGGGAAGAGGGAGATGGTTTGGCAGTTGAGGAAGAGGGAGTGGCTGTAGGAGGTGTCAGTCTGCTGTGTTTGGGTGCAGGTGCATGGGCTGGATGCTATCCTGAGGTGATGGCTGTTGGGTGTCTGAGTGCTTGCATTTGTGTAGTTTGGGAGGAGGGGGCACAGACACAGTGGGAGAGGACAAAGGGGATGTGTGCATGGATGTGGGGGTGGTGACTGCCAGTGAGTGGTGTGTACTGATAGGTGTGCTGGTGATGGTGCTAGTGGATGAGGATGTAGTGCCTGCAGGTGTGAGTGGAGACGCAACTGGGAGGGAGGTGGAGGATGAGGGGGAGGGGGACACAGTGGAGGCAGTGGATGTTGGTATGTCTGCATCTGGATGGTGTTTGTGTGAGTGCCTGTGGGATGAAGTGTGGTGCTTGTGTTTGCCATGTCCACTCTTGTGTGTTGTCATGGGTGCATGCTCGTCTGCTTGTGTGCTTGGAATAGGTTGGGGTTGAGGGAAATGGGATTGGGTGGAGGAAGTTGGAGGGTGGAAAGAGGGACAATGGCTGCCATCGGAGAGGAGGCCAGAGCCTGGATTGATCTCTGTTGGGCCACCAAGTCAGTGTGAATGCCCTCCAGAAAGGCATTGGTCTGTTGCATTTGGGCTGCCAGCCCCTGAATGGCATTCACAATGGTTGACTGCCCAACAGAGATGGATCGCAGTAGGTCAATAGCCTCCTCACTCAGGGCAGAAGGGCTAACTGGGGCCGGGCCTGAGGTGCCTTAGACAAAGGAGATGCCCACCCTCCTGGGTGAGCGGGCACTGGAAACTCACTGAGGGGCTGCTGTGAGGGTGGTGCTGGTACAAGGGGTGGCGGCTGTACCTGTAGCTGAGGTGGTCACAGAAGTGTCCGCCACCACCAGGGAGCTTCCATCTGAGAAGGTATCCGTGTCTGAACTGTCCTCTCCGCCATGGTGCTCCCCTCATCCTCCATCCCACTGATGTCCTTATCGGCAGTGGATTCGGCCTCCTGGGTCATGTGAGATGCAGCTCTCTCCGTAGCCGGTGCCTCTGCTCCTCTGCCAGATGATGCTAATGCACATAAGGACAGGGTGACCAAACAAAAAGTGGGGGGAAGAGACAAAGGATGGACTTGGTCGATGGCTGCACCAACACCACCGTTGGCGTACACACCACCGTCACACACAGGGAACAGCCCTACGCACTAGGCAATGCACTACCAGTCACAATGCTAGTCACCAGCCCATGGATAGGGACACATACCGCCAATTGCAGCATACCTGAGACCCACAGACCCCTGCCCAGTAGTGGATGCCTACGTGCTTGGTTGGAGGACTTTCACATCAGAACCCTGCCCAACATGGGACTAACTCTGCAATGTCAGGCCTGGCCTAGGGGCACCCACTAGGCCCACATCCCCCTCCCGGATACCACCCAACCAGGCGTACGTTGTAAAGAAGGGCACTGAACTCACCCCCTTGTTGCTGCTGTGATGCCCCCAAGCGCCAATCTAGCTCCGGATAGGCCACTGCCAGTATGCGGGCCATCAGGGGGAGTCAGGGTTAGACAGGCACCCCTTCCTCGTTGGGAGGCCATCCCCAGCTGGGCCTCCGCCATCTTCCATGCCCCATGTCTCAGGTCCTCCCACCGTTTCTGACAGTGGGTACTCCACCTGCCGTAGACCACAAGGATCCGAACGTCCTTGGCGATGGCATGCCATATACCCTTCTTTTGATGGACGCTGACCTGCAGAGAATTACACACAGGGAAAGGTATTTTTCCAACTGTCCTGCCTGTTACACTTATGGCCCACCTTGCCCCTTCCCATCACCAATAGCACAGACATGGCCCAGCATACATGCTGCACTCTGCCCAGGGCCCATCCACCAACCACTCCCTACATGAGGTGTCACACACACCACTCCATGCATTCATGCCCCAAGCATCGTACTCACTGTGTACTCACCTGTTGGTCTGGAGGCCAATACAGCAGTCGGCACTGGGGTAGGAATCCATCCACCAGTCGCTCCAACTCTGCTGAGGTGAAGGCAGGGGCCCTTTCCCCAGTCACACGAGCCATGGTCGGTTCCAGACACAGGTCACAGCAGCACATGCAGTGTAGGTCCTCTCCTGTTGAAGGTCAGGTAGTAAGTGAGTAAACAGATAGAAAATGGCAGTCACGTCCGCGACGGTGCGTACTGTCACCGCTGGCATACATCACCATTGGCCACTGAACCCCAAAGGGCTCAATGTTAACCAATGAGGAGTTGCACGGCGGGTCTCGACCGCCTCACGCAACGGCGCACAATGTCAGCGGAATTACCTCATTTCCACCTGTCCCTCCATACTGGACAGGCGGACGGCATTTCATTCAGGGGGGCACAGGCCATGGAGCCTAACTAAGTCACAGTACACAAATTAACATTTTGGATATATGCCACTGAAAAATTGTAACAATCACAATGGGGGTCATTAGAACCCTGGCGGTCTTTGAACGCCAGGGTTGTTTTGATGGATTTCACCTTCAACAGGCTGGCGGTGAAATCCTGGGGATTACGACCGCAGCGGAAGCGCCCCGGTCGCACCGCCGGGACCGGCGGTTTCCCGCCACTTTTGTCCCGGTGGGACTAATCCTCCAGGGCAGCACTGCTTGCAGCTCTGCCCAGGGAATTACGAGCCCCCCCTCCCGCCAGCCTTTTCATGGCGGTTTGCACCGCCATGAAAAGGCTGGCGGAAAGGGGAGTTGCGGGGCCCCTGGGGGCCCCTGCACTGCCCATGCCACTGGTATGGGCAGTGCAGGGGCCCCTGCCATGGCACCATGCAGCTTTTTACTGTCTGCTATGCAGACAGTGAAAAGCGCGACGGGTGCAACTGCACCCGTCGCACAGCCGCAACACCGCCGGCTCCATTTGGAGCCGGCTCCTGTGTTGCGGCCGAGATCCCTGCTGGGCCGGCGGGCGGAAACCAGGTTTCCACCCGCCGGCCCAGCGGGGATCTCATAATGGCCGTGGCGCGAGTGCGGCTGCATTGGCGGCCGCCCGGCGGTCAAACCTTGGCGGGCGGCTGACCCCCAATATGTATTGAAATGTAGTGGTTACAATGTACAGATAATGACCAACTGGTCACTCTTTTGCCCCATAGATTGCAACCGCTGTGGATGAATAGGATATGGAGACATCCCCCGTGTACAGACCCCTGGTGGATGTGGCGACAATGGAGAACAGGCACATTATCCTCGCCTATAGACTGGACAGGGCCACAATCACAGAGCTGTGTGTCCAATCGGAGCCTGACCTAATCTCTGCTATCCGTCACCCCACTGGGATCCCCCCTCTTGTACAAGTCCTATCTGTGCTACATTTCTTGGCAACTGGTTATTTCCAAGTGACAGTGGGCTTAGCAGCAGGAATGTCACAGCCAATGTTGTCAATAGTGCTGACCAGAGTGTAGGCTGCCCTGATTAAACACATGTGAGCTACATCGTTTTCCCCCAGGTGGAGGATTTGGCCACAGTGAAAGCTGAATTCTATGCAATGGGACATATCCCCAACATCATTGGTGTGATTGATGGGACACATATTGCATTTGTCCCCCCACCCGGCAAAATGAACAGGTCTTCAGAAACCGTAAAAGTTATCACTCTACGAACGTGCAGATGGTGTGTTTGGCGGACCAGTACATCTCCCATGTCAATGCTACGTATCCAGGGTCGGTGCATGATGCTTTTTTCCTGAGCAATAACAGCATCCCAAATGTGATGGCCCAACTCCAGAGGTACCGGGTGTGGCTAATAGGTGAGCCCTGGTTCCCATCCAGTGGATGTTGGTGTGTGGGTATGTTGTGGGCCATAAGGGTTGGTGTTGTGGCTAACAGTTGTCCCTCGATATTTGCAGGTGACTCTGGTTACCCCACCCTCTCATGGCTACTGACCTGTGTGAGGAATGCCAGGACAAGGGCAGAGGAACGTTACAATGAGGTACATGGGCGAACAAGAAGGATAATACAAAGGGCATTGGGCCTCCTGAAGGCCAGGTTTCATTGCTTCCATCTCACTGGTGGATCCCTGTGCTACTCACCCAAGAAGGTCTGTCAGATCATTGTGGCATGCTGTATGTTGCACAAACTTGCCTTGCGACACCATGTGCCTTTTCTGCAGGAGAAGGAGGCTGGAGATGGACGTGTGGCTGCATTGGACCCTGTGGACAGTGAAGATGAGGAGGCAGAGGATGAGGACAACCGGAGTGCAGTCATTTGTCAATACTTCCAATGACACACAGTTAAGAGTGTTATTTCACTTTTCATTGACAGTTTGGTGTGTGACATTGTCACTGACAGGCTGTGGATTCCTACTTCTATGCCCACTCACTGTACCCTTTAGCATCTCTTTTTGCAGATGTTGGTTCCCTACTGTTGCTCCTGGTGTGTTCACTGCAGCCAACTACAGGTCTTTCCTATGTAAACAATACTGTACAGTTGAATTGCAATGTTTGAACCTTGGTAAACAAATACATTTAGAAATCATTTGACATACGCCATACTTTTTTCAAAGTGTGTTTATTGCAGTGCTATGAATAAGAGGGGGTTGTGAAATGGGCAGGGTTGATGATGGAAGAAAGTCCAGGGTAGAGTCCAGTCTATTGGTAGCACAGGTGCAGTGTCCAAGGGGGCATAGGAAGGGGAGCAATGGCAGTTCAAGGTGGACAGGGTGACAGAGTGGGACACAAGGGTGACAATCAGGAGTCTCTCATTTCCTGGCGGGAGTTTATTGTCAACTTACCCGATAATAATCTTAAGTTTACTGCCCACATTGATAATCAAAACGTAGAATTTTTAGATATCCTAATTTTTGAGGCAGAAAGACATCTACAAGTGACGTTATAAACAAAACCTACTGCCAGAAATACACTACTACATTTTGACAGCTATCATCCTAGTTGTCAACAACAGAGTATTTCGTTCAGCCAGTTCCTCAGGATTCAAAGGAACTGTAGTGATGTAAGTGAGTATTATAGGAATGCTAAGACAATGAAGGAAAAGTTTCTTCAGAGAGGCTACCCATATCGAGTAACTCGGGATGTGTATAAAAGAGCTAAATACTATGATCGTAACACTCTTCTTGAACCATCTCAGAAAACAAGCTAGGATGGTATGTGTTATTAGACATTCCAACATCAATGATAAAATACACAGAGTTATTAATAGATATTGGAATATCTTGAAAACCAATGAAGAGTCTGCACCTCTCCCTAGGCCCATGTTTGCCTACAAAAGGATATCTAACTTGTGAGACAAACTGGTACAAGCGAGACCGATGAGTGACAACATATTTATGCAAAAAAAAGCATCACAGGCAGCAATTCTGTTGTGGGCAATCATTGATGTGGAGTGTGTCATGCATGTTCCCAAGCCATGGTCTCTGATACTTTTCAATATAAAAAGAGAACAGTACATTTGAGGACTATGACTAACTGTCAATGTTCCACTGTAATATATTGCAGTATGTGCCCCTGCCATTTAGGCCATGTAGGTGAGACAGGAAGACAATTTAGAACACATTTTAGTGAACACAAGTCAGTGATTAAGAACAGGCACCTTCAAGCTCCTCTAGTTGATCATTGTTTGGAAATGGGTCATCAATATGAACATCTTAGGTGGACAATATTAGAGAAAGTCAGAGTATCTCAAGGAGATACTGAGAAATATATAGAGAAAAGAGAAGTATTTTGGATATACTTTTTGGACACAGTACACCAAGGATTAAATGACAGAATACCTTGGGAAAATGCCTTGCTTTAAAAAATCCCCAGGTGATTTATTTAACAAACTATGATTGAACATCTTTGGATGTGCTGTAGTTAATCTCCATTTCTGAAGTTAGCAGCTGTATAGTCCCTTTTTTACAGTCCTTATTTAGAGGTGCTTAGTTCCTGTCCAAATAGTTTTTACATTTATTTTGCCTTTGTCGGTGGGGGATTGATCTTTACATTCGAAGTAAATATGCAATACTATAGGGAGCGTCGGTAGATACTTTAAAAAGGGGAAAAAAACTTTTTCTGTAAAAATGTTTTTACCATCTATAGAACCATCTAAGGCAGCATTTTGTAAGTAAGGTCCTGGTCTAAATTTCACTATAGGGTTGTTTTGGGGGTATTAATTATATCGGTTGATGTTTCATGGAACCACTTCAATATGGCAATTAGGTGTTGGTGCTGAGCTGCAGTATATCGGATTTTCTGCTAGATTGTACTCCGATCCTTAGGAACTATTGAAATATATAGCGATCTTGCATTTCTGCTGCTCTTGAGTGGTACAAGGTGCCCATCTTTCATTCATTTTTTTGGGCCGGCTTCTTTATCTTGAGCCCTTGTAGGCTCGGGCGTCTTCTGATATTACACTTAGCCAAAGTTTTGCATTATGTTTATGAGGAACTATTCAAATATGGCCACTTTGCTTTTTCGTCGCTTAGACCTGCTTGATGAGTCTGAGAGAGCGTAGTATAAATATCATATATTATAGACGTGAAACACTTACACTTGGCAAAGCAATATTAATAAATAATAATTAAAATGCATTAATAAACGTGAAGATTTACTCATTTATGAACACTAATGTTGAATAATAATAATAATAATAATAAGATATATGCATTATTACAATCAAAACTGTATTCATTAAAACGTGTATGTCTTAAGTTAGCATGAGTTGCGAACTCGCCGAGTAACTCTCATTTAAAGCTTATTTTTCTTGCTTTTTCAGTGTGCGGACTCGCAAATGACTATGACCCAGCTATTGTTCTTTTTGTATTAATTTGAAACATGAAGAAATCTTCCCATCCGCATGCTAGCAGTTTTTAGTATAAAAGATATGTGCTTCGAAACAGTAATGGACACTCTCAAGGACGATGAGACGAGGGGAAAAGAACTCCTGACCCGAGACGTGTGCCAAGATGGTGAAGTAACCCCGGACGTACCACCTACGAAAAATGCTGATTATGAAGACCAATTGAAAGACAATTCAATATCAAGAAATAACAAATGCATTACTTAATGAATAATTTGATTGGTTACCAATGATGGGGTGTAGTTAATAACCAATAGAATTTTAGGGGAATGTATTAGGGAAAAAGGGATAAAAACTCATGACACAAGAGACGAAGTTCAGTTAGGAAGGGATGACATCAATTGCCTCCAGAAACTCTGTCACTCTATTTGGTGATTTGAGACTTAGACAAAATTATCATAGCCCATAACCCGCCCTATTATACTTTCCTCCATATGAGGAGAGTGTCCCTTGATTCCATTTAGATAGATTGACAGTGAACCATCTGATGTCCTGAAGACGAAGACTGATCTTGTATGCTGACTTAACTCGAGGAGGGTAATTATTATGCTAACAGAATCTATATGCCTTTCTTTCTAGGTACCAACTGCTGTATGTTTAATTAGGTATCTTAGTTAGATGTTTTTCCAAATTGATGTTCTAAATTGTTTTTGCATGAAGCCCAACATGCTAATGCTAATCTGAGGTTAGATGAGGTGTTCATTTGACGGACGGAACTGACGTGACTGACATGTAGCTATGCTGAACTAATATTCTGTTGTTTATCATGCACTATGGTCTATTCTCTTCTAACATGTCTATTCTATGATTCTGATCATCGCATTGTTGAAAGTTCATCATGATTGCCACTTTGTGATTATGCTTTTATGCTTCTTGATTTTAAGAATAATACGTTTATTATTAGATTGTAAGCAATAGGGAATAAATTCACAAAATCTTCCTTTAAGGTGTGGTTATTCGAGTCAGAAAACAGATGAATGCGTCGAAGATTCTTTAATGGTTTTTGTGAAATATATGTTGATGGTTGGTAATTTCGTCTTACGGAGACTCACCACTGGGTCAAAAGGTTCATCGACCTAAAACGAGTCCTGATGTGTATAATTTAACATAGACGGACGCGTTAGCAGTTCTGGTAGCAGAGTACGGTTTGGCCCTTGGGGGCCCTAGGATGGAGTTTTCATTGTTAATTTTGTTTTCTGTGATAGTGAAATTTGGCAAAACGATGAGTGGCTAGGTTCACTATGGGCTTTCCTGGGATCTCGGAGCCTGCCTAAGATGAGTTGGGAATGTTCTCGGCGCCATAGTATGTGTGGTTAGTGTCTTTGCGCTTGCTCAAAGCTTATGCCTTTTGCAGGAGATTGTGAAGAGTGTGTGTATTTAGGCCAAAATAAGTGTCGTTTAGCAGGAGTGGGCGTACTCCACAGTATGAGAGT
Source organism: Pleurodeles waltl (assembly GCF_031143425.1). NCBI lineage: Eukaryota > Metazoa > Chordata > Amphibia > Caudata > Salamandridae > Pleurodeles > Pleurodeles waltl. The sequence continues at coordinate 695,952,465 of NC_090442.1, read as the reverse complement.
AGGGAAGTCGGCGCACTTCATGTGAATACAGCGCTTATTGTTCAAAATTATCCACGTGGTTGGTAAAGGTACAGGCCTGTTGAGGTCTAAGACTCCGGAGTAGGATGAAAAAAAATATGGTTTATGTTGTAATCTGTGCGATTTAATAGGTCAATCGGGCGTGGTTGACAAGTCAAGTTTGAGTCACAACGTATGTGTGAAACCTTCGATGGAGATTTGACAAGTTCTAAAGTGCACTAGAAGGAGTCATTGACAAGTCGAGAGTAGGATTTGCAGGTCGAATTCTGCTTGCGTATGAGGGAATTGAGAAGGAGAGAGTAGCGGCCGAGGCTTCAAGTGAAATCTCTGTAAAGTTCTGAAGCGAATGTGTTACCCTTCCTGTAGTAAATCGACAGATTTGTATTGTCATTTAAGGTGTTTGCAATAAATCGCATTAGTTTGTATGAGTTATAAGAAGTTAGTGAGGTGTGGACAAGCCGCAAAACTTTGTCACCTGCAGTGTGTATGAGTGTGACGTCAGTGGTGCCGCGCTGGGATAGGTCAGATGTTGAGAGGGGTCGCGCACGGATTGGCTGCCGCCCGTGAGAGGCAATAGGGTGAGCAAAGGGCAGGTGAAGAGTGTCCTGGGAACTAAGCCGTTTCCTGATTAAATCTAAAATAAAATGAATTTTGTTAAGGCATTCAAAAGCGCTTTGAGGGGAGATGTGTATATCGTTGCAAAAGATGGGGAATCTACACCACCCGAGGGTACTCCAGCTTATACAGTTATGGAGGAAAAAGGTGTTGCACCTTGTTTGTGGTTAAAACAATGGCGCAAGTTGACAGAAAAAGAAGGGTGTCTAGCGTTTCTGGAACATGGGACGTTCAATCAAAAGGTATTAGAAAACTTAAGGTGGATGTTAAGTACACAGAAACCACCTCGAGACCGGCACAATACGAGGCTCTAGCGATCTGGGATTTGATGGCTCTTAAACATAGGCAGGAAAGGTTTCACAGGAGATTGACAAGAGCAGAAAAATCGTATGCAGAAGAAAGATGGGATAACGAGAATAAGATGTGGAGACGTGGAATCGTAGATGGGTTAAAGCTGTTTCCAGCGATAACGCAGGGAGAAGAGACACAGGGAAAGAAAGCTTCTTGCAAAACTAACAAAGATTCAGACAAAGTTAAAGAACAAAAAAGGACCTGGGAAGATGAGGATGATTCAGAGGATGAGGAGTTTATGGATAGGTTACTGCATGACCGACCACCACCTTATGCGGTGAGTGACAATGTTCCGAGCACTAGCTTGAATCCTGGGAACCAGACACAGGAGAAGGGAGCTACTGATACGGTACAGACTAGCAATACAGCTTTGATACAGAATGGTGACAGTGTACCTACTGCACCAGACGTACCAATACAGTTACAACCTCCACCACAGATAAAAATAATTTATCCCGATGTTCCAGTACTCGAGACTACTACGAACTTGGTGGTGCCGCCAGACCCGATATATACAAAACCAAGATTGGTTCAGATCGAGTCAACCCCACAGTTAGTGTCACAACCACCACAACTGATACCGGGGTATAACCCAGTAGCGGGTCCTTTGAAAGAACCTGCACCGGGATTATTAGAGCAGACCTATGGTGTTGAAGCTCCAAGAAGCCTGGGATCAGGTCAGACACCTGCCGCAATATCACTACCTATCACTGTTGGTCCCCCAGTACCGTTATGTGCCCAAGAGAGAACAAGGACATGTGAACAGGGAGTCATGACCCATGAAGCCATAAGAGGAGGGTCTATTAGAACTCCACAAATAATGGCCCAGGGAGGTCAGGTTTCTGAGCGATCAAGACCCTTAATGGACCTCAGTCCAGTAGGGGCACCTCTTGAGGCAATGCGGCAAGCAGGTTTGGGAGTCTTGACTCCTCAAACCATGAGTACAAATACCTCATATACTCCAATGATACATACCGGGAACATTTCAATGCAGGGTTTTACAGTACAACAGTTAAATGAGTGGTTAGAGAAAACTTGTACATCACAAAAGGCTACAGCAACTACAGTAACCGATGTCAATCCTGAAAAAGAAAAACCAGATGAATACCTGAATCTGGTACGGCTAGGTGCAGAAGCTGCTGAGTTGGTGGAAGGAACAATGGGGGTGAATAGGTTAGAATCTTACACTGAGGCAGAACTGAGATACTTATGCCCTAAGATTACCAAAGAAGTGGGAAAAATACACCAGAGATTAACGAATCTGGCAGACAAATACAACATCGATATTGGGAACACGAAACATTTGAAACAAAGCTACAGATTAGACTTCGACACAAAAGATTTTGAACACATGAGATCCGCAGGTATGAAGACACACCTGAAAGAATTGCTGCAGAGTGCGCAAATCTGGGGAGCATTAGAGAAATGGGAAAACCGATGGGCAAAGAAAAAAGACAAAGGGAAGAGGGATAGCTCAGGGTCTATCGAAACAGCGACCACACCCAATCTGGATTCAGTAAAAATACTGCCCATGAGAGAAACAGCTGGTGGTGTTTTAGTCCATGTGCCATGGTCCAGGGGAGATATTTTGTCTTTTACAAACGATTACCCGAGGTTGAGAGAAAAACCGATCGAGTGGTATCAGCAGACAGATAGATTTGTGAAGCTCGCAAAATGTCTTTGGGAGGACTTGAATACTTTATTTGAGATTATTGTCCCACCAGATTTGTGGCTTGAGTGCAAACGAGGGGTGGATTGGCCCACAAAGGAACCGGCAAGGGATAAGGCGACAGGAGCACCTTCTGAAGAGGTGATGAAATATTATCATAAAGTGATTGAGTTTTTTAAACAAAAGGTGTCACCGAAGGTGACCGATTGGCAGAAAATCGACCGGACTTCGCAAGAGGTTAAGGAGTCAATACATGCCTATTATGAGAGATTGTTAAAAGCATTTAAACATTACAGTGGTACTGAAACGGTCGAGCCGAAAGACATGAATCATCTTGTGTTCAGATTTGTTGAAGGGCTGAGACCAGAGGTTGGTCAGATGATTAAGAACCATTTGATTTGTTGGCATGCTAAACCGATTGATGAGGTGTTGCAGTATGCAAAATACTGTAGTGATGAAATTGAGTTAAAACAGAAAAAGCTGAAAGAAAAGGTGATGGTGATGCAGATAAGAGCTGCACAGGCTGGAATTCAGGGAATTGGTGTTCAGCAAATGATGCATCAGCAACCGCAAATGAACGGTGGGTTTCAGGTACAGCCGAGAGGTAGAGGTCGAGGCTTTGTGAATCGTAATTTAGACATGAATAATGTTGCCATTCAAAATGATGGGCAAGTAGTGAAGAGGATGTCACCATGTCACGCGTGCGGGGGCATGGGACATTGGAAGCGGGATTGTCCAAATATGGTGCATGATGGTACAGTTCAGCAGAGCATGAATGTTGGGGCACAACAGAATCCACGAGGTCCAAGAATGAGACAACAAAATCAGAATTATCAAAATAATTTGACGCAGATGTCAGGGGTACAACCCATGCAGCAAATGCAGACGCCACGGTTCCAAACTGTGTCAGTACAACCAATGCAACAGCAGATTCCTATGGTGCCTAGACAGCAAATGTAGCTACCTCTAGCCCCGATGGGTCAGCAACAGGTGATGCTTCCTCAGCAGGTCACAGGTCAGGTGTCGAGTCAAAACAACACTGTGCAACAATTCCCATTGCGAGGTGAAAATGAGACGAATGACGAATGGTCAGATGACAGTTCAGACAGTGAAGAGTGTAGGCTCGCAGCCTCATTAGAAGTAGATCAGAGAGGCCCATATGTAGAAGGAAAAGTAATGGGCTACAAGGTTTCATTTTTGGTTGACACTGGAGCTACACGCTCTACAGTCCGCAGTGTGTAAGTACCAAGGTTACCTTTATCAGGACGCACAATACGAGTGGTTGGTGTGGCTAATCAGTATTTGACAAATCCAATTACCGATCCAGTACAGGTTGAAATTGGAAATTTCCAAGGCCTGCATAGGTTTGTCGTATGCAACTCAAGTCCAGTATCCCTGCTGGGAAGGGACTTACTATGTAAAACTAAATGTTCAATTACCTGTTCCAACGATGGAATAGAAGTTCAGACAAACAGAGATGATAAAGGTGATGAGGACCAGCTCATAGGAGGAGGGGAGACGAGCGAAGATTATCCTCTAATTACCTTATTCCCAGTGTTCACACTAATCGACTTACCTGCTGACCTACAAGGGTCCGTAACAGAGAGAGTGTGGGATTTGACAGGAAAGGAGGTTGGATTAATTAAAGGAGTTAAACCAGTCAAGGTGCAGATAAAACCAAATGCAGTATCCCCACAAGTACCACAATATCACATGACTCAAGACGTACTCATCGAAGTGACACAGATTATTGCAGATTTTCTTAGGCAAGGAGTTTTGAAAGAAGTTTTGAGCAGTCCATGTAACTCACCTATTATGGGTTTGAAAAAGCCCTGTGGGAAGATTCGGATTGTGAGGGGTTTGAGAAAAATAAATGAAATTGTGATAAAATGCTGCCCTGTGGTTCCTAACCCAGCGGTAATAATGTTCCAAGTTCCTTGCGATGCTGAATGGTTTTCCGTAGTAGACCTATCAGAAGCATTTTTCTCAATACCACTGCATGAGGAAAGCCAATTTGTGTTCAGTTTCAAATTCCTAGATAAGGTGTACAGTTGGTGCAGAATCCCTCAAGGGTTTTCTGAATCGCCATCTATCTTTAATCAGATCTTAAAGAAGAATTTGGAACCTCTTGTACTACCTTTTAATTCAACTCTTGTGCAGTACATTGATGATTTGTTGATTGCATCCAAAACCAGAGACAGTTGCAAATATGATACCATTGCATTATTGAACCATTTGGGAAAAAACGGGCATAAGGTGTCACCTAAGAAGCTGCAGTACTGTCAGAAAGAAGTAAAATATTTGGGGCATCTAATTGAGAAAGGATCCCGAAGAATATCAAAAGAGAGAATAACAGCTGTCATACAAATGAATCCCCCAACAACAAAAAGAGATGTCAGGATGTTTTTGGGAATGGTGGGTTATTGCCGCCAATGGATACCCAATTTCTCAATCATTGCAAAACCCTTAATAAAACTGACAGGAAAAGATGTCAAAGATGAGCCATATACAATCACTTTGACAAAAGAAGAACTTGAGTCATTCCTTGAGCTGAAAGAATGCATGTGCAGGGCCCCAGTATTAGGGATGCCTGATTATGAAAAACCTTTTCTGTTGTTTTGTCATGAACGTGATGCTTGTTCTTTGTCTGTTTTAACACAGGTCCACGGAGATGCAAACGCCCTGTAGCCTATTTTTCAGCTACTTTGGACCCTGTCGCAGCATCCCTACCGGGTTGTTTGCGAGCAGTTGCAGCAGTTGGTCAAAGCCTTTCCCAATGTGAGGGCATAGTTATGGGATACCCTATGACAGTTTTGGTTCCACATTCTGTTGAAATCTTGTTGACAAGAACGAAAACACAGCACATGACAAATGCACGACTTACCAAATATGAGACGATTATTTTGGGATCACCAAATGTTACATTGAAAAGATGCACAGTACTGAACCCGGCAACTCTGCTTCCCAATGAAAATACAGAAATCAAAGAGGGGGGAGAATTTGAGCATGATTGTCTCGAGGTGACTGACCTCTGTACCAAACCTCGCCCAGACATACAGGACACCCAATTAAAAGAAAATGATTGCATTATGTTTGTGGATGGGTCCTGTTTAAGAGATTCAACTGGAACATTAAGAGCTGGCTATGCAGTGTGTGCAATGTCTGGCATAGTCGAAGCCTCCTGGCTTGAAAAGGTATTTTCAGCACAAGTGGCAGAATTAATAGCTCTTACAAAGGCCTGCCATGCTGCTGTAAATTTGAAAGTTACAATTTATACTGATAGTAGGTATGGATTTGGAATTGTACATGATTTTGGTCAGATCTGGTCACAAAGGGGTTTCATGACCTCTTCCGGATCACCTGTGAAAAATGGAGAACAGATAAGAGATTTGTTACATGCAATTCAGTTACCTCTTGAAGTTGCCGTGGTAAAGTGCAGTGCTCACACCAGATCACAAGACTTTGTATCAATGGGGAATGATTATGCAGATCAGGTAGCAAGATTTTGTGCATTAAATTGTATATCATTCAAAGAACAGTGGGAATTGCTACCTCAGCCTGAAAATGACACAACTTTGAATCTAGCATTACAAGTGGTTGATACTTTAGATGAGTTAAAGACACTACAAAACCGTGCTAACAAAGAAGAAAAACGCTCCTGGCAGAAAATGCAATGTACACAAAGAGCAGATGAAATATGGGTCTCAGATGATGGAAAATTGGTCTTACCTAATAGTCTACTGTCACAATTCGCCCGAATATATCATGGGCAAGCACATTTAGGAAGAGACGCCATGATCAGATCTTTTAAAGTTGATTGGTTTAATCCAAAATTCAGACATGCCGCAGAAATTACTTGTCACAGGTGCATTATCTGTCAACAGATGAATGCTGGAAAAGGAACAGTGGTAAATTTGAGCCACATTGGAAGAGCTGGAGGTCCATTTACTAGAATACAAATGGATTTCATTGAAATGCCTGTTTGTGGAGGATTGAAGTACGTGTTGGTGATTGTGTGTGTTTTCAGTCATTGGATTGAGGCATACCCTACACGTAGAAATGACAGTCTCACAGTTGCAAAACTATTACTGAGGGAATTAATACCATGATTCGGGTTCCCGGTTTCTATAGAATCAGATAGGGGAAGACACTTCGACAATGAGGTGATCAAGCTTCTGGGTGCAGCACTCAACATCGAGCAGAAGTTACACTGTAGCTACCGCCCTGAAGCATCAGGACTAGTTGAACAGATGAATGGTACCTTAAAATCAAGAATAGCGAAAATGTGTGCAGCAACAAACATGAAGTGGCCAGATGCATTACCGCTAGTACTGATGTCCATGAGAAACACACCAGATAAGAAAACAGGATTGTCCCCCCATGAAATCCTCATGGGTAGAGCAATGAGGCTACCAGCGGTACCTGCCAATGCACTAGTAAATATTACAGATGATATGGTGTTGGATTACTGCAAAAATTTAGCTGACGTGATACGCTCTTTCTCTCACCAGGTAGAAGCTAACACGTTACCACCAATCGGCGAACCAGGACACTCTCTGCAAACTGGAGATTGGGTGGTTGTCAAGAAACACGTAAGAAAATCGTGTCTTGAGCCGCGTTGGAAAGGGCCATATCAAGTGATATTGACAACCACTACTGCTGTGAAGTGTGCCGGGGTTCCCAACTGGATACATGCCAGCCACACAAAGAAGGTAACGTGTCCTGTTGAAGAGGAACTTGAAAATTCCGGTACAGCAACTTCGAGAGAAGAAGTCTCAGAATCAGAGATCAGTCAAGAAGGATCTGAGACTACAGGAGAGCCTGCTGAGAACAGCCGCGTCCCTCACACTATCAGAGAGTTCGAGAGAGGTGACTGAGTGCCAATCTCAGTGGAGGCAGCAGGAGAACAAAGACAAGGAGAGGTTCTCCCAGAAGCAGACGAATACAATTCAGAACCAGTATTGAACAAGAAGGAGAGAGAGACGGAATAGTGACAAATCCAAATCAAAACGAATCAGACTCTTCTGATCAAATTCCAAGCCTATCGAGAGAAAACACCATATCACAAGAGGAGGGTGCTGTCCAACGTCCTGAAGGAAATCACCGAAACAAGACACATAGAGGTGATACATTGCCAGAAAAGTCGCCTTTTAGAATAAGAAAATTTACGAACGAGACAATAATAGAAGAAAGCGATACCTCACAGGTGGATGATCTGAGTGAAGGGGAACAGCAAGGCGAACGAAGATTAAAAAGAAAGAGAATAGCAAACCGAAGGTACACAGGTCCTGAATGGGCATATGCTACAACCTCTGAGTGGCAACAAGAATTCTTGGCATTCTGTTTTGATCGAGAAGTACCTGGCCAATACTACGGTACCTGAAGGAAAACAACAGGAAAACTGTGCAGAAAATATATCAAAAGAAAAGAGACTTTATAAACCTACCGGAAAGAGACAATTAAAACTGGATTTGACTTATAAGAAACCTGATTACGACAAGCTGCTATCCTGAATTGGAAAAAAAAAAAAAGGTCCTGGAGTGAGAGAAGACGCTGTAAATACGCAGAAAGAGTTTGCCATCTTAAGTTGATTGTTGATCTGCTATCCTGATTCTATACAAACATGACTTATAGTAACAAAGGAAGTAAAGTGTGTGGTTGGTTAGGACTTATGATAGGTGTTGTATGCGCAATAATAATTGTGGGAGTGATTGTGGGAATGCCGTGGAGAGAGAGTGAAACTATTAATGCAACTTCAAAACCTGAGACTACCACTACAACTAATAAATTATCACTGTGGGAGAAATTCGAACAAGATACTAAACATCTTCATGAGGGAACTAATACGAATAGGGAACTTTCTACTAATGTCTTCTATCGCTTATTAAATGAGTATGTGGAAACTATGGATACGAGAGATTGTTATGTGTGTACTAAAATTCCTTCATCTGTGCAGGAGGGGGTTACTTATCATAGTCTCCCTCTTACTTAAGGAATTAGCTGCAGCCTGATACTAACGAGATTCTATAATCAAGAGCATGTACAATACTTCTATTTGAATCTGGATGTTGTGTTTTCTTTTGTGCCTGTAATTGAATTCCTAAATAAGCTAGCTAAAGAGCATGATATAAAATTAGTCAGAGGATTCTTTGAGCCAACACTAACATTTGGAACTGCATATGCACACCGCAACAATTTAACATGCTTACTGTCTTCTGTAGAGAAAAGCTTTTTAGATCACACAGATGATAGACGCAAAGCACTAAAAGAGAAATAAGAAAAAGGTTTAGAAAAACGTACTTATGCAAATGATTATGCTTTCACTGCCATCAAAACACAAGGCAAGTTAGCTATAGATGCATTACACGTAGGTAGGCTATGTATATACAGACCAAAATCTGATCAAGACAATTTGTTTGTGGGTACGAGTGAATGTAGACATGTGTTTTTGTTTCAGAGTAAATGGACCTTCATGTTAAATGGACAAGACCCAGCGATTCCTGGAATCTATTACATCTGTGGGTTAAATGCATATTATCGTCTCCCAAAGGGATGGTATGGGACATGTTATTTGGGAATAGTTTTCCCAAAGATATACCAGATTGATGACTTAAAACAGATACCTAAATCTTCTGAAATACAACATTCTAGACAAAAACGAGAATCAGTGGCTGCTGTCATTGGTGACATATTTGGAGCAATAATCCCATCATTTGGGGTTATCTTGAATTCTATGAAAATTCAAAAGTTGTCTACTATTGTGGATAACATGCTGACAAACTTTACAGGAGCAATATTATTAATGGATACTGAACTAGCTGCAGAAAGAGCTATGACTCTTCAAAATCGGCTTGCAAAGAATGGAGGTGTGTGCAAGATGCTTAATGAAAAACACTGCTGCTCTTATATACCTGATAACAGTAAGAAAATTTGAAACATGCTTACTAACCCGACTAGAGATAGTGCAGATTTGAAGGAACTGAAAGAACCTGGAGTTTGGGAAAAGTTTGGAAAAGGAATTGCCCGGGTAGGAAACTGGTTTACCAATATTTGGAATGGTGTTCTTGCAAAAATTATGTTTGGCCTACTAATTGTTTTAATTTGTCTATTAGGATTATGGGGAGCATGCAAAATTAATGACAAAATTAGAAGAAACTTGTCAAAAAGAGTCAAACAGAATGAAGAAAGTGAAAGAGAGAAAATGTTCAATGAAATATGAGAAAGTTCACATAAAGGGCAAGATGTTGAAATGCGCATTATGCGCAAGGTGAAAAATTGAAAATGAAGAATTGTGTGATGACGTGCGTCATCAGAGGAGGGACTGAGAGAGCGTAGTATAAATATCATATATTATAGACGTGAAACACTTACACTTGGCAAAGCAATATTAATAAATAATAATTAAAATGCATTAATAAACGTGAAGATTTACTCATTTATGAACACTAATGTTGAATAATAATAATAAGATATATGCATTATTACAATCAAAACTGTATTCATTAAAACGTGTATGTCTTAAGTTAGCATGAGTTGCGAACTCGCCGTGTAACTCTCATTTAAAGCTTATTTTTCTTGCTTTTTCTGTGTGCGGACTAGCAAATGACTATGACCCAGCTATTGTTCTTTTTGTATTAATTTGAAACATGAAGAAATCTTCCCATCCGCATGCTAGCAGTTTTTAGTATAAAAGATATGTGCTTCGAAACAGTAATGGACACTCTCAAGGACGATGAGACGAGGGGAAAAGAACTCCTGACCCGAGACATGTGCCAAGATGGTGAAGTAACTCCAGACGTACCACCTACGAAAAATGCTGATTATGAAGACCAATTGAAAGACAATTCAATATCAAGAAATAACAAATGCATTACTTAATGAATAATTTGATTGGTTACCAATGATGGGGTGTAGTTAATAACCAATAGAATTTTAGGGGAATGTATTAGGGAAAAAGGGATAAAAACTCATGACACAAGAGACGAAGTTCAGTTAGGAAGGGATGACATCAATTGCATCCAGAAACTCTGTCACACTATTTGGTGATTTGCGACTTAGACAAAATTATCATAGCCCATAACCCGCCCTATTATACTTTCCTCCATATGAGGAGAGTGTCCCTTGATTCCATTTAGATAGATTGACGGTGAACCATCTGATGTCCTGAAGACGAAGACTGATCTTGTATGCTGACTTAACTCGAGGAGGGTAATTATTATGCTAACAGAATCTATATGCCTTTATTTCTAGGTACCAACTGCTGTATGTTTAATTAGGTATCTTAGTTAGATGTTTTTCCAAATTGATGTTCTAAATTGTTTTTGCATGAAGCCCAACATGCTAATGCTAATCTGAGGTTAGATGAGGTGTTCATTTGACGGACGGAACTGACGTGACTGACATGTAGCTATGCTGAACTGATATTCTGTTGTTTATCATGCACTATGGTCTATTCTCTTCTAACATGTCTATTCTATGATTCTGATCATCGCATTGTTGAAAGTTCATAATGATTGCCACTTTGTGATTATGCTTTTATGCTTCTTGATTTTAAGAATAATACGTTTATTATTAGAGTGTAAGCAATAGGGAATACATTCACAAAATCTTCCTTTAAGGTGTGGTTATTCGAGTCAGAAAACAGATGAATGCGTCGAAGATTCTTTAATGGTTTTTGTGAAATATATGTTGATGGTTGGTAATTTCGTCTTACGGAGACTCACCACTGGGTCAAAAGGTTCATCGACCTAAAACGAGTCCTGATGTGTATAATTTAACATAGACGGACGCGTTAGCAAGTCCGTTATTTATTTCATCTTTCGGTCGGCTTCTGATCGCGAGCCCTCGTGACCTAGGCATTTTCAGACGCTAGACTTCATTGGTGCCCCCTGCAAAATCTATTTCTAGGTTCATAACTTATTGCGAGTCCGTTTTTGCTTTTGGCATTTTTTCGTCTGCCAAAATGTAAGAGACCAGTTTTGCCTCTACCGTAGACCTTTGAGTTTGTCGGAGTGGACGATGATGAGGATTATGAGAAGGGACTACGTCCCTAATGCAAATGTCTTGGATCAGCACCTATGAGGTAGAGATCACATAGAATCAATTGTATCATAAGTACAAGATGCTCTAGTGAAAGGAAATCCTCAGGTATTTTTTGAATTTGACATATGTGTTTTGCTCTTTCAGTTTACTTTTTAACTAGCAGGCCCACTCTTGAGACATAAAAAAGGGGCTCCTTACTATATTTACAGGATTGGAGTTTCAAGAGCCCTCCGGGCATGAGTAAGTGCCTTACGGCAATGTATGTACTGGAGTGAGTCAGTTAATAACACCAAAGTGTGTGGGTTTATTTATAAATACCTCTTTATCAACCCTTCTTTGGGTATGGGATTAAGGAGATTACCACACAGCGATCCACAAAGGAAAATGGGAGTAAAACATCTCACTTTATAATATGTCTTTCTGGTGTCGGTTCCTTTTCTGTATGAACTTTTTCACTATTTTTGGTAATGGTTATCAATTGACTCATTTTTCCTTGTCTTTCTCTTTTTATCTTATTGTTTTTTTTTCTCTCTTTTCTTTCTTCATATCTTTTCTTTTCTCATCATGTCTTCTTCTTTGTATGTCTTTTAAGCCAACAGATACAAATTATTTTTTCCACTTTGTAGGTATGTGATGGATGATTTCTAATTACTCTCCTGTGAAATATTTGTGCCCTGAGGAAGGTGGGTGACCACTTGTTGGTCAAATTTCACTGAAACGTGCGTCGGCACGTTTGACCTGGACAAAGACATCATTGGTCTGGACAAGGATGGTACATTGGATGTTACTTCTCTCATGCAATTCTCCCATTGAGAGCTAGGATCAGACCACAATAATCCTTTCAACGAATAAGAAAATTCTCCTGCAATATAGATATTATTTTCAAAATAGAGGACTTTATAAAAAATATGTATGTAATTATCTTGCTTCTGCAGATTCTCACTGCCATTTTTTGTCTTATAGCAGTTTGTTGCTTTGGGGAGAAGTTTGTTTAAAAGGGGTAGCATCAATTGTGCTCCTTGTTCTTGATTTGGACCGTTGGTCCGGTCTGTCTTTTTTTATTTGTATGATTGATATTGTGTGAATCCATATAACTTTTTTAGTGGTTTGTGCGTAGGATATATAGAAGAATGTTGATATTATTTATGTAGGATAAATAGTGATATGCATAGTTAGCGCTTCGATGCCCTTGGGCCGGAATGCGCTTTATAAATACTCAATACAATACAATACAATGAATACATTCAGCAATACATATTTAAGAAATTATAGCTTTGGTTAGTAGCGGTTGTGTTTGTTGGCTTTTATTCTTCTTTCTTTCTGTACTTTGCTTCTTACATATTGTTTGTTATTGGGATTCTGTATTCTACGAACCCGTTTCTGAAGGTGGATTGTATTCAATTGTGGGGGTCTTGGAAATAGTCTCTGGCTTCTGCCTGGTTCGCAGAGAACATTTGCAGGGTTGTTCTCCTTCTGCAGGGGGAGGGGTGCTGGTGGCCTGTTGGTCCTGTGCGGGGCCTCCTGTCCACTAGCGGCAGCGGAGGTGGAGGACTGTTCAGTAGTCTGGCTAGTGTCAGGGGCCCGCTGGTGTGCCATTGCCTCTCTCATACTGTTGGACATGTCTGCCAGCACCCCTGCAATGGAGACCAGGGTGGTGTTGATGACCTTCAAGTCCTCCCTGATACCCAGCTACTGTCCCTCCTGCAGCCGCATGTTCTCCTGCATCTTGCCCAGGATCTGGCCCAGCGTGTCCTGGGAATGTTGGTATGCTCCCACGATCGCAGTGAGTGTTTCTGGATGGTTGGTTCCTTGGGCCTGTCCTCCCCCTGGCAAACAGCAGTCCTTCCAACTTCCCTGTTGTCCTGTTGTCCTGTGCCTCTGTCCCCTGAACCGTGTGTCCACTGCCACTGACTCCAGGTCCTTGATTGTCCTGGGTTTGTGGTGTGCCCTGGGGTCCCTGTAGTGGTGGACACACTGCTGACTGACGTGTCCTGGGGACAGAGGTATGGGCTCTCTAGGTGGGTGCTGTGGTGGTGTTTCCTGAGGGTGAGGCGCTGTGGTGGTGCGAGAGTGTGCCTGGTTAACCGACTGTCCGGAGGTCCCTGATGGGCCAGGTTGGTCATCCAGATCCAGGTGACCAGAACTGCTGTCACTGTGGGCCTCTTTGTGGGGCGGGGGGTGGACTGAATGTTGCTGGCACCTCTTCTCTGGTGACATTGGCTGGGATACCTGTGGGGAGGTAAATGAAGTGTTATTGTTTCTGTGTGTGACATATTATGCATGGATGGGTTGCCCTCTATGGTTGTTATTGCCCTGACATCTTGGCCTCGTGTGAGTTGCCTTGGTGGGCTAGGTGATTCTCTTTAGTCTGCATGCTGTGGTGATAGGTGTCCATGCAGGACTGTGAGGGGTGTCAATGCATTGGTGTTACATGCAGGGCTTGGCAATGGGATGAGGGGGTTGTGATGGTGGGGAATGTGGGAGGTGGTGGAGTGATGGGAGTGAGGGTGAGGGTGGGGTTATGTGATGGCATGTAGGTGGGGGTGGTACTAGTAAAGAGTTGACTTAGCAGACTCCGGTCCTCCTCCTACTCCTGCCAGGCCCTCAGGATGCATGATTGCCAAGACTTGCTCCTCCCATTTTGTTAGTTGTGGGGGAGGAGGTGGGGGTACACTGCCAGTCCTCTGTACTGTGAGCCGGATTCTTAATGCAATGGAACGCACCTTCCCCCGTAGGTCGTTCCACCTCTTCCTGATGTCATACCTTGTTTTGGGGTGCTGTCCCACGGCATTGACCCTGTCCACAATTCTCTGCCATAGCCCCATCTTCCTAGCAATAGATATCTGCTGCACCTGTGCTCCAAATAGCTGTGGCTTTACCCGGATGATTTCCTCCACCATGACCCTTAGCTCCTCCTCAGAGAATCTGGGGTGTCGTTGTGGTCCATGGGTGTAGTCTGAGTGGTGTGGGTGAGGGTATGTAGGGTGACGTGTTGGGGGTATGTGATGCAAGGTTCTTGGGTGGTGTATTGGTGATGTTGGTATGTGGCTCTGGTTGTGTGAGTTTTCTTGCTGTCCCTCTCTGCTGGAAATTGTTTGTATTCATAAAGGGTTGTGGGTAATGTGGGTGTGTGTTTTATAGTGCTGTGGGTGTGGTGTGTGTATGGGTATCAGGTGTGTTTAGTTTGAATTGTCCAATGCAGTGTTTTGTTTGTGTGTGTGTATTTTGAGCGTGGCAGTATATACCGCCAATGGTTTACCGCCATTGAGTGTCCGCTGTGGTGATTTGTGGGTCATAATGTAGTGGGTGTAGTTCTGTTGGCGTAATAGTGTGGGGTTTGATACCGCCAGTTTATCACTGACCTTTGGTGTGGGGGATGTGTGTGTGTGGCTGTATAGTGACGGATTGGTGTGTGTGTGTCATAATATGGTTAGGGGATTACCGCTGCGGCGACGGTATGTTGGCGGCAGTCGGCATGACGGTAAGTGGGATTTACCACCAATGTCATAATGAGGGCCATAGTGTAGTATGTGCTTGGCCCTCGCTCACACATGGTTGAGTAAATGAAGAAGGCAAACAAGAATTTGCTAGCTAGCCAGGAGCTTGCCAAGCACTGGTATGAACAAAAGGCAGCATTGGTTGAGTATCAATCTGGTCCGTATGTGTGGGTGTTGATCCCAGAGCCCTCCAGGACAAGTAGACTGGGATCTACCCAGTTGTGGAAAGGAAAGGGAAGGTCACATATGTGGTTGACCAGGCACCTCCAGGAATTTGCACATAGTGATTCATGTAAATCACTTAAAGCAACACCAAGACAGGGCTGACATGACCATGCTCATGGTCACAGATAGAGGTGAGGAAGAAGAAAGTGAACCTCTCCCTGATCTTCTGTCAACCAATCCCAAAGATGGTACAGTGGAGATTGTTGAACTTCATGACACGCTGACTGCACAGGAGCAAGCTGGCAACATACAGGTTCTCAGTCTGTTTGTAGAGCTCTTTTCTTTGATCCCCTGGTCAGACAACGTAATGTACCCATGATGTAGACACCAGTGACAGCCTCCCTCTCCAAAATAAACTCTACAGACTATCTTATAAAGTCAAGGAATGAATCAAGACTGAAGTCAAGTAGATGCTAGAGTTAGGGATGACTGAACGTTCTGGCAGTCCCTAGCTAGCCCAGTAGTTCTAGTCCCCAAACCTTGCTCAAAAGATGGAACAGTTGAGATGAGATTTTGGCCCATATTTATACTTTTTGACGCAAAACTGCTAACGCCATTCTGAAGCACCATGCGGGCGTCGTATTTATTGAATGGCGTTAGCCGGCGCTAGCCGACCGCGCTGGCAGGTGTGCGTGATAAAAAACGACGGACACCAGGCAGCGCTGGCGTAGGGGGAAAATGGCGTATGGGCGTCCACAAATGGGGCAAGTCAGGTTGAGGCAAAAAAATCGTCTTAACCCGATTTGCGCCATTTTTTTCAGGCGCCCATCCCCCATTGAAATGACTCCTGTCTTAGCAAAGACAGGAGTCATGCCCCCTTGCCCAATGGCCATGCCCAGGGGACTTCTGTCCCCTGGGCATGGTCATTGGGCATAGTGGCATGTAGGGGGGCACAAATCAGGCCCCCCTATGCCACAACAAAAAAAATATAAAAAAAAACTTACCCGAACTTACCTTTTCTTCCCTGGGATGGGTCCCTCCATCCTTGGGTGTCCTCCTGGGGTGGGCAAGGTGGGCAGGGGGTGTCCCTGGGGGCAGGGGAGGGCACCTCTGGGCTCATTCTGAGCCCACAGGTCCCTTAACGCCTGCCCTGACCCAGGCGTTAAAAAGAGGCGCAAATGCGTGTTTTTTTGCCCCGCCCACTCCCGGGCGGGATTTTTGCCCGGGAGTATAAATCCCACGCACATGCCTGGGAGTCATTTTTTAAGACGGGAACGCCTACCTTGCATATCATTAACGCAAGGAAGGTGTCCACGCTAAAAAATGACGCTAACTCCAGGAACTTTGGCGCTAGACGCGTCTAACGCCAAAGTATAAATATGGCATTAGTTTTGCGTCGAATTTGTGTCGAAAAAAACGACGCAATTTCGGCGCAAACGGAGTATAAATATGCCCCTTTATGTGGATTACAGATGGTTGAATACAGTCTCTAAGACAGATGCACACCCCATACCAAGAGCAGATGAGCTTACTGCTAAGCTTGGGCAGCCAAGTTTCTCAGTACCTTCGATCTGTCATCAGGGTGCTGGTAGATTGCTCTGACCCAGGAAGCCAAAGAGAGATCTGCATTCTCCACCCCAGAGGGGCACTTTCAGGTTAAGGTGATGCCCTTTGGATTAAAGAATGCACCTGACACTTTTCAAAGGGTGGTGAGTTTTGTAAGGTTTAGAAGACGTTAGTGCAGCATATCTGGATGATATAGCTGTCTTTGGCTCCACCTGGGAGGATCACCTGGTCCACCCGAGAGACGTTTTGCAGGCCCTGCAACAGGCAGGCCTCACTATTGAGGCCAGTAAGCACCAGATAGAGCAGAGTACTGTAATCTACTTGGGCCACCTGGTAGGTGGAGGCTAGGTTAGACCTCTCCAACCCAAAATCCAGACCATTCTGGATTGGGGGCCTCCCAAGACACAGACCAAAGTCAGGGCATTTTGTGGACTGACAGGGTACTAAAGGAGGTTTGTGAAAGGGTATGGTACCATTGTGGCCCCTCTCACTGAGTTAACCTCAGAGAAACAACCACAGCTTGTCAAAATGCCTTTGACACCTCAAAAGCAGCCATGTGCTCAGCACCTGTCCTCAAAGCACCAGACTATGGGAAACAGTTCATTGTCCAGACACACTCCTCTGAACATGGGGTTGTGACAGTGTGGTCATAAACCATCAAAGAGGGTCAGGATCAGCCAGTAGCTTATATTAGCAGGTGATGTCTCCCAGATAACACCATTGGAGTGTCATTGAGAAGGAAGCCTTTGCTGTGGTTTGGTCCCTGAAGAAGCCGAGACGCTATCTGTCTGGGGCCCACTGCAAAGTTCTCACTGACCACAGGCCTCTCAAGTGGTTAATGCAGATGACAGGAGAGAACCCCAAATTGTTGAGGTAGTCTATTTTCCTAAATGGGATGGACTTTGTAGTGGAACACAGACCAGGGACTGACTATGCCAATGCAGATGGCCTTTCCAGGTTCTTCCACTTAGAAGATGAGGAATACCAAAAGGGAGGTTACTGCTCAACACCCCTTTTGTCTGGGGGAGGTCATGTTGTAAAGTCTCCTTTTAGGGTGGTCACACCTCACTTTTTGTTGCTTGATGCTGTTGTTTTTGATCTCAAAGTGCACTGAGACCTGCTAATCAGGCCTCAGTGCTAGTGTTCTTTCCCAGAAATTGTGTTGTGATTTTGTAAACCCAATTGGCAAGGACTTTATCACCCCTGGAAGGTCCTAGTAAATGGTACCAGTGGTGCCCAGGGCAGGGATGGTAAATGGTCACCAGGTCTGCAGCACTGATTGTGCCAACTTGCTTGGCCCAAGTAAAAAGCAAAGTCTGCAGAGCTAGCATGTTATCCTGCACAATCAGCTTGTCTGTCTGAGTTTGGCTCTGTCCAACCAAGTTCAGGCAGCGTCCCTTCACTGCTCAAAGTACAGGTCAGCCAAGCCTAAGGCAGGCTTCCTACAGCCCAGGAGGCAAGGTGCACTGTGTTATGAGTGAGGACTTTTTTACACTAACATATATGAGCCTGTGATAGCATTTTAAACTAAATGCTTCCGCAAGTGACCGACGGACCATAGGATAACATGGGCTGGCACCCGGACAAACCCCAGATGTCCAGTTTCATGATGGCCTGACGATTTCCCTCGTGCACTATGCTTTTTAACCCTGAGCACTATTCTCATGCTCAGGGCTACCTAGCATGTACCCTGGTGGTGTCCTCAGTGGATGCCCATCAAGTTGTTAGCTTACTCTTGCCTAGTCAGGCTCCTCTGAGCCATTTGCTGCCAAGACCAGAGTCTGCCCTCCTGCTGGTTGTGCTAGCACTTCACGCAGGATTCAGACAAAGGACCTGGGCAGAGAGAAGGTCACACCTCTGCCCTCCCAGGAAAGCTAGTGCTTACAGTGATCAAGGCAGTGAGCCTCAAAGGCTTTCCCCACCCTTGATATGTAATGTCTTCTCCACTCGATGAAAAAACCCTTCCCACCCTGTCCAGGCTAACAGGTGGGAAAATTAGTTATTCAGGAGGCGTACACTTCCAAGAGGCTAGCCACACCTTCAGGGTGGGCTAAGAGGTCTGGACAGCTTAAGAAAGGTTCTGCCATGTTGGAAAACCTTGGAATTAGGGGTTCTGGGAAGAAAAGTGACATACTCCCACAGGAAGTCATTACTTCAGGGATGGAATAGCTGAAGGGACCAGTAGCCCATTCTCCACTGTCCCCCACACCCTTAAAGACACCTAAACTAGGATTTAAGGGGCTCCCCTCACACCAGAACCACCGTTCTGATTGTGAATCCGAGAAAAGGCACACAGAAGATGCCATAACCAACAACAGGACTTTGGACTCTCTAGCATGGTCTCCTCAGGACACTTAAGTGCCCTGAGGAGACCATATACTGGAACTCAGTATTCAAAGTGCGCCCATGGAAAAAGCTCCTTGCCCCCAGCAAGAGGGACTCCAGTGGATGCCAGAAACTGAAGCAGACTCCTCTGACTGGTGGAATCAGCCCCCTGCACCCTGCAGATGAATCATTGTGCTATGTCACAAAAAGTGCAACCCATTGGGCCCCTCTTGAGTGAGCCCAAAGAAAATCAGTGACCTCCACACCGGGAGTTGCAGTGAGGCTCACACCAAGTTTTGAGCCACTACACTACTCCTGGAGACTTTCAGCCAACAAAGTACCCATGGATTTCTTTTGCCACTGCCAAGGCTTGTTGGTCACCGGCCTGGTAACTGACCCCTCCCTAGATGTCACCAACTCCAGAGCAAGTCCCAGCAATAGTGACTGACATTTGCAATGACCCCACTGCTGAGATTATCCATCCTGAAGAAGGCGACTTTGACTAAGTGGCAAAGCATCTTTGGCGCAACCCTCCTGCGATTGACAGCTGCAAGGCCACCCCTACACCTGGAGCTGAAAGACATGCTGGCAGAGTGCAAGTTGTGGAATCCAGGTCCTGGCCCACAAATGGCACTACTATCTGAAGGTAGAGTGTAACTCCATCTCCAAGTGGGGTTTTGCTGAGTGCTGTATCTTTGATTGACAGCACTCGCGGTTCCCAGTCATTTCTAAGAACAGCAAGTTTACCTCTGCATCGGTCTCCCTGAACAAGGTAAAAAGTTTCTGTCTATAGAAACATGGTCTAGGGACACCTGAGACCTTAACCCAGATGGGTTCAACAGAACTCACCCCACAGTTGTCCAATTGGGCACTGTGCTTCCCTCTCTTTGACTTCAATGGAGTTTGTTTGACAACTAAAAGTGCATATATTTTTAAATGCTTTAAAAATCCACAACTCCAGTTGTATGTAAGATACTAAGTTCACTTTGGTGTCTAAATTAAGAAAAAAATCTGTTTTTATTTTTCTAAATTGGTGTTGGATTTCTTTTGAGTTGTGTCAATTACTTATCATCCATGTTTGATGTTGTGAAATGTTTTACACATGTTCCTCTAAGTAGTCTGACTGTTTTTTGCCACTCTACCAGGACTGAGCTAAGTTTTACTGGTGTGAACCTGAGGCCCACTTCTGGATAATGTGTTAGTATTACATGGGAGGACCCCCAATCTTATCACATAATACTGCCACCTTGCTATAGTATTTTTCTTCAGGCATTATGTTTATTGATGTACCATTGTCGATAATGAAAGGTGTCAAAAAACTATTTTCAAAGTAATCTTTGGAAGGTGTTTGTATGATTCTGCTGCTTTGGCATGTCGACTTTTCTTTGACTCACATCTTTCTTCATATGTGACCAGTCCAACATGCACATGTTTTTCTGAGGTAAACATCGATAGGGTATAATCACTTTCTACAGTTTCATTTGTCATTGAGATGGAAGAATTGGTTGACAACGGTTTAGATTGCAATCAACTTCGTTTAGTATCAGTTTGCCTCAACTGATGTCACCATTTGGCATTGCAGGCGTGTGACGGATGTTGATTCTGGAATGTTCTGGCAGCCATTTTATATGTATGCCTTGGTGCACTTACCTTTCCCTTCGCTTTACACACCATCACAAAATGGTTCACTTTCCCAGTCACTACATATCTGTCCAGTGGCGGGGCATTTACCTTTGTGTGAAAACAAAACTCCACATATAAAATGCAACTTCTTTTTATGTGTAGAAGTCACTTTGGGTCCTTTAGTCTTTTGCTTCAGTCTACTTTTCACATTCATGACTGCTTCACCTTGGACACTTCTGGCCTCCATGACAGCAGCTTGTGTTTCAGCACTCTCCTCAGCTCTGGCAGCCATGAACACTTGCTCCAGACGAAGAGTTTCTCTCAGCATTTTTCGTCTGAATGAATTTGACACCCATGCATCAATAACTCTAAGACATATAGCTTCATCATCATTAAATTAATTTAAAATACAATGTTTAATAAGTGCATTGAGTCTTTCCACAAAGCCATCAATATTTTCACCAACTCTTTGTTGTTTTTGATTGAAAATATATCTTTTGTGATCAACATGTGACACTGGATTAAACTTGAGATTTAAAACTTCTTTAATCTGACAGCATGTGATATCTTTGTCATTTTCTACTGACTTCTTCATATCATCACCAGTAAGATTTTTGAGGTACTTGATAATCTTTCTTTTATCAGTCTCTTCAAGTGTGTCAATGAAATCTTCAAATGTCTCTATCCAAGCAGTAAATATAATGCCAATATTTTCCTTTTGGCGGTATCGAAAGGTGGTGGTTATTTCAGGAAGGCAGCAGCATTGTAACTGTTCATAGGAGAACCTGGCATTGAGGGTGGAGCTCTTTAAGATGCTGTCTGTTGTCCATTAGAAACAGCATCATCATTGAGGTCTGGCGATGGATCACCTCTAGGTCATCCAGGACAGTCTTTGGGGTTTTTGACCTTCTTTTTGGTCTCCATCGGAACCCTGTCACTTGTGGAGACCTCTGGCATTGTTCTGAGCTGCCACCCAGCAGCTTTTGTGGTGTGTCACTTCAGGTAATGGGAAGCTAAGTGAGCATTACCCAAGTGCTTCTTCTTGGGTCTCCCTGCCCGGTGTTGAGGTCGTAATGCTCCACTTAACAAGACTGTGATAAGTGTAACAACAGTATGTTTCCTTTTGACTTCTTCTGTCAGTCAGCACTACTGGTTATGACTTTCTTTGGTGAACTATAATTATCTTTGACTGCACTTTGTAAGCCTGATTGTATCCACCTTCAGTGTTAATGATCCCGTACAATATATAACTTTTTTTTTGTTTTTGCGTTGCAGCACGGTACAATTTAGTATAGTCTTGGTCATAGTTTCTTGCCCAACAATGCGTAGACTTCTCATTGAAGCTTTCTTTATCTTCAAATGCTTTAGTCTGGCTCGAGCTGCGCTTTGACTCCACATACATCAACTATCAACTCAGCACTTCAACAAAGGCACATATGGCATGCACAAGCAGTTTGCTAGGACCACGGCAATCTCTCTGGGAGAGGAATGTCTTCTTTGGTTTACCTATCCCCTATTTCATCGCAAGTTGTAACATGCTCCCCAGCCTGGGTACCTGCCAATGACTACGTCACACCTGGAGCTGGAGATCACACATCTTTATTCTTCTGCATTTCTTCTGCATTTCTTCTGCATGTACCTGTGAACTCCAACATTCTAACCCAAGCTTTCATTACATTCTATTCTAGCAATTACATCACACTGCTACGTAATGTTGTTTTTTTGGCCTTCAATAAAGATCAAAATGGAGTATATTTGGGATTGTTCCACCTGTGCTCTACAGAAGATGGAACACAATATTTCTAGTGGGTTATTTAATTCTCTAGAAAAACATTCCAGGTTAAGTCTTACGATGAACCTTATCACCTACTTTGGAACTTCCAACAATTGCACTATGATCTGGGTTGTGGGATACACTTGCGAAAATTAGAAATTTTGCTTAACTAACCAAACTTCCCAATGCTATCATTTTAGCCAACTTGCCACTATATGACCTATATTGATTCCATGAATCATTTGAGCTGATTATTAGAGGACCCCAGTTTACTACAACGTTCTGGAAAGCCTTATCAAGACTTGTGGAGATTCAAGATCACTACTCAACTAACTTTGTCCCACAAAAAGATGAATACATGGAACAAATAAATGAGAAATTAGAGCAGTGCCTCCTAGTTTTGTATCTACTACTCAATATTACAGGGCTGATCTTACATCTCCAACAAAATTCTCTTAAAAGAGCTCTGTTCATTTATCCACTAAAGTTTCTCCATCTTATAGTAACCATGGAAGGCACGTATGAATGCACTGAAGCAATAACCTGTTGCTCACATCTGCATCTAAGTATTTGGCTAAAAAGCTATGTAATATCCAGCAAGCAGAGCAACAGCTAATGGAAGATGCAAAAACTAAATATAAAAAGTAGGCTAATGAAAAATGACAGCCACCTCCAAAATATTTTGCACTTGACAGAGTCTAACTTTGCTAAAAAAAAAAAAAAATAACACAACTCCTGGTATTATTGGGCAATGTTTTAGTCTTACAAGAACTGCATCTGAAGCATCTGACACTCTTCATATACATTCAGTGTTTCATGTATCCACATTCCATCCAACAAGAGTCTCTCACTTAACGTTTAATACTCCCCAGTAATTACCCCTTAAAAATTAAGTTTGTCAGATACTAGATTCCCATAGCTGAGATAATCGGGTAGGATATTTAATTGACTGGAAGAAGTTTGGTCCAGAGGATTGTTCATAGATGGGTGATTGCTTTCTCCAAGTTTCCAGAATTTCTTTCCATCATCACTCTCAACCCAATATGACCCCTGGAAGATTAGCAGGATATTCACCTAAAAGGGGTTTACTGTCAGGACTTACCACATCTCCTCAGCCTTCCTCACCTCTGGCCCATCCTCATCGCTGTTGCATGGATCGTGTTGTGGCTATTAGCTACACTGCTGTCTGACTAAGGGCAGAGTGACCTAGGTCAGGCAATCTGGATCTAACCACAGGTGCAATTGACAGATGCTGCACTAGGATCAAATCAGATATTTATGGGATGTTAACTCCCATTACCATTGCCTTAGCAGTGTAATACTGTGGGTACATTGCTGCATACTTGCTTCAGATGGTGGCCGTTTTCAAGGATAAACAACACAGTAAGGGGGAACCCTATTTTTGTACGCCACACTTCTGAAAATACCTTCCCTTGTTTGGGCTACTTTTCTTTTCCATTTGGATTGATACAATTTCAGTTGCAGTAATTGGAGTGGTACACCCTCCCCTTTCTCTGGCAGGACACCCTCCTTAGGGTCCTGGTTTTCACCCTGTCCAAGTAGGGACCCTCACTTTAGTCAGGGTAAAGGAGTCACACAGCTAGGATAACCCCTGCTCACCCCCTTGGTAGCTTGGCACAAGCAGTCAGGCTTATCTCAGTGGCAATGTGTAATGTTTTTGTACACATACACGGAAACACAGTGAAAACACCACAAAAGTACTCCACACCAGTTTAGAAAAAGAGTTAATATTTACCTGAGAAAAACAAGAGTAAAATGACATAAATCTAACATATACAAGCAAAGATACGAAATTTCAAAGATTCAATCTTAATATAGCACTTAGAAACGCAATAGCTCTCACAGACCCCAGGTACAGTACCTTGGAAAACAAGGAAACAAAGACGTTGCACAGAGTCTGGAAAGTGAGGCGTCGCTGGGGCCCGTGCGGCGTCAGTTCCATACTGCTACCGGGGTGAAGTGTCAGTTCCTTACTGCTAGGCAGGGGAGGTGAGGCATTGGTTCCTTATGGCTGCAGGGGAGGTGATGCAGCATTGGAGGTGAGGTGTCGGTTTCTTATGATCCCAGAGGGGTCGATGAATCCAGCAGGTCAGGATGCGAGGCGTCGACTTGGTGGTTTCGCAATCACACCGCAAGGCCACAGGTGCTGCAGCGGAGTCCGTTGTTACAGATGTCAGTGACACATCACTGGGGACTCAATCTGTGGCGGGACTTCTGAGGCGCTGCAGCAGCATCAGGCTAGTGGCGTCAGTGATGGTCGTTGCACTCAGTGAGGAACATGGCTCTGGTGCAGGCAGCGGCGTGGAATCAGACAGCGATACCGGTTCCGGATTCGCACTGAAGTTGATGTACTTGGTTTTTTCTTGATTGCAGCAGAACTCACTCCCAAAGGCCCAGGATCTGGATTTGGCACCACTTGGCAAGTCAGGACTCTCAGCAAGAGAGCCCAGGTGCTGACAGATGAAGCATTTGATTTCCTTGAGACTTCTTAACAAGAGGCAAGCTCAGTCCAAGCCCTTGCAAAACCTTTGGAAGCAGGATGTAGAAAGCAAAGTCCAGTACTTTCACTCCTAGGACAGAAGCAGCAAGTAGCAGGCCAGCACAGCATCCATCTGTTATTCCTGGCAGAATGTCCTCAGTCCAGTAGGATTCTAACCAATGTTCCCTGTAAGGTGACGCACAGGCGCACACGCAACCTTTATTCCCCCACCGTGCATGCCTCTCTGCCAAGTGCACATTTTTCATCACGTCGCTGCCTGCATCACGCGAGAGAGTGAAACCTTAAGTCAGCGCCATGTTTAAAAAAAGAAACAGCACGAAAACAGGGTCACTATCTTCGCAGCAGAGCAGGACAAGAAACGGCAGTGCAGCAACCCGAGGAGAACCCCCTGCACAACGAGAGCACCAAACTAAAGCAAGTGTGCTTAGAGGACATCGGGGGATCGGGGATGGAGGCTGAAATATTGAGTCCAGCAGCTAGCCAGATAGACCATGTGAGGCGCATCATAAAAGCAAGCGCTTTACTGAGTCCTCTTTAAAAAAATACAAACAAGATATTTCAGTACCAGAGTGCAGTGTGACACAGTAAACATTTCTTCAAGAAATTTGAAGTCGAGCAAAAGACACATTGCTTACTGCGCATTATCTCACCCAATGCATGTTCATCATTTTCCTTGCTTACTTTTGACACTCATTACAGCTCGAGACATTTTTTCTTTATTTTTTTTTTTCAACTCCCCATTCCTCGTTGTCCCCACTGCCCCCTCCTTGACATTTGTGGTGGCCGCCAATGCCTTTCTACATATTCTAGTAGGTGCTAATTTACTAAATGGCAAGTTTTCAGAAGTGCTGATAAAAGAAATAAGATACAAATTACTCACTCTTTTAGAGGCATGAAGCAATTAAGTGTTCAAGACAGAAAATGCAGAGTTGGAAGGAAATGAAAAAATGTATTAAGACACTGAACGACAAGAAGAATATAGAGTTTTGGGATTCCAGAGTGAAAGATGAAGGAGAAAGATGTGGAATGATAAAGTAGCAATTCAGATATGAAACCCGAAATAGGAAGGGTGTTCCTTTGAAAGCAGAAAAAAAAAATCAGGATACAATGTCATATTAAAAAATGATTGGCATCATTAAACCTGACATTCTCAGAATACAAAAAAAATGTGCCTCATAAACTACATTGCCTACTGCAGAAACCAGACTCGACACTCGTAGGCAGGTTGCAACTCGACATTTGAAGTTCTAATTTACTTAACCCAGGCCTTCAGATGCCGTCCCCAGTGTTTTGGTCCACTTGGAACTGATATCCACAGCATAGTGCTTCCAAGTAAGAAAACCGATCAACATTCTCTATGCAGTTCAAAAATAAACATTCTAGAAACTCCTACAGTGACACTGATTTCAATTTTTTTTAAATTATAGGCTGGCTTTAGGGGTTGTCTTTGAAAACTGAAAAATAGCTGTCTGGGCTGCCTGGCTTTAAGTGGTTTTGTTGACAGACCAAACACCAGGTTGGCAGAAATGTTTATGGTAGAAAATTGAAGCTGGCATGGCACTGAAATATGAATTTGGTAGACTGGCACTGCTGAAGTGGCAGAATCCGCCCTCCGCCCCCTTAGGTGCCTTGCAGATTGACCACTAACTCAGACCATTTGTAAAATGAAGACAATGCTTTTCATTTTCAGAAATTGTAATGATGCTGATGATCTGGACAGTTTGGTGTTCTGGTCAAAGCTCAGTGAACATTAGGAAAATATTTGTGGAATCCTTCACGATATTTTCCAAAATATTACAGGGTTGAGTTATTTTTCTAATAATGTAGAGATGGGAATATAAATAGAGAGAGAAAGAGAGAGAGTTGTAATGGAAATGAGTCTATTGTTCTACATGGTACTTACTCAATGGCGCCAAATTATGCAATGATGAAAGACAGGAAAACACCCTGAAAGTTTGAAGAGATACATGTTCATAGAAAGAATTAGACATTTAAAAATCCCATGAGAGGGGAAGTCTAGCATTTTTGTGATACTAATAGCATTAATTTCAACAATTGAGTATTATATCAAACCTAAAAACCACAGAAAGGATTATATTAAAACTTTACCAAGGCAGAGAGGTTTCAGAATTCACAAGTAAGGCCTAAGTTTATTATCTCTATCACTCAGCATGAAAGGAAGAGGGCATTTAAAAATGTGCCAAAGCAGAGCCACGGTGATTAAGTCAGAGAGAATTGGTGGTCACCAATGTTCCCTGTAAGGTGCACCAGAGAACCTTTAACAAAGTTCAAAGGAGCCATGCTTGGAACGGGTCCTCATAGTTAATGTCCTGGTCGAGACATGCTGGGGGTGTTCACTACAGAAGGGGATATGGACTAACCCATTGTTCCCATAAATGAAACAGAAAAATGATTGAACCAGACCCAGCACTGTAGACTCAAGGGTGGCAAGCAAATCTGTTCTTAACCCCTTCGCTGCCAGGCCTTTTACCCTCATGTGCCAGGCCTTTTTTTGGCTATTTGGAGCAGTTTGCGCAAAGGCCCTCCAAACATTTTGTCCACATAAGCTACCCAGGCAAAATTTGCGTTCTTTTTTTTCCAACATCCTAGGAATTCTGGAGGTACCCAGAGTTGTGGGTTCCCCTGGAAGAGACCAAGAAATGAGCCAAAATACAGCAAAGTTGTTGTTTGTTTTTTAAATAAAATTGGAAAAAAGGGCTGCAGAAGAAAGCTTGTTGTTTTTCCCTGAAAATGGCATCAACGAATGGTTTGCAGTGATGAAATCACCGTCTTCTCAGCTTTTAGGAACAGGCAGACTTGAATCAGAAAACCCAATTTTTCAACACAATGTTGGCATTTTACTGGGACATACTCCATTTTTACTATTTTCTGTGCTTTCAGCCTCCTTCCAGTTAGAGACAGAAATAGGTGTGAAACTAATGCTGGATCTGAGAAAGCTAAACATTTCTGAAAAGTTGCCAAAAATCTGAATGCAGCAAGGGGTCATTTGTGTAGATCCTTCAAGGTTTTCCTACAGAAACAGGTAAAATATAACAATATTGGAATTTTCTTCTATAACTTTTTTCAGCTATGGCAGATTTTTGAAAGAAATATACCGTTGTGTCTGCTGGACTCTTCTGGCTGCGGGGATATATAGGACTTGTAGGTTCATCAGGAACCCTAGGTACCCAGGGCAAATAAAGGAGCCGCACCTTGCAATAGGTTTTCATTGTATATTAGGTATACAGCAATTGGTGAAATATACAGAGTGGAAAATAGGTATCAAGGAAATCTTTGTTTTTCCAAAATGGGCACAAGATAAGGTGTTGAGAAGCAGTGGTTATTTGCACATCTCTGAATTCCAGGGTCCCCACACTAACATGTGAATTACAGGGCATTTCTCAAATAGATATCTTTTTCACACACTCTTTTACATTTGGAAGGGAAAAATGTAGAGGAAGACAAGGGACAATAACACTTGTTCTGCTATTCTGTGTTCCCTCAAGTCTCCCGATAAAAATGCTACCTCACTTGTGCTGATAGGCCTAATGAAATCAGAATTGTGTTTTTACCCTTCTACCACCCACGTACATTGAATCTGGAAGCAATGTATAGCAAAACAGCATTAATTACTACAGTGTTTTATATCACATTGTTGTGTGTCTCATCAGTGCAAAAAATAGAAGGTGACGTTTTATTGCAGGTATGTAACTGAAGGCAGTGTCACGCCCGTCAGAGCTTTACGAATGTTGAAGAGGAACTGAGCACACATCAGTTGGTGCAGAACTAACTCAGCGTCAATTGTTATTTGCATTTGCTGTCATAATTGGCAGAACCTAAATGCGTAAACGTTGACAAAAAACGATAGGTCTTACCTATGGATTTGTAATTTTTTTCAATCTAGATGGATGAGCATGTGCTTACGTGGCACGGAGGCCTTCTTGTTAGAATTTGTCTTAAAATGAAACACAAATCATTCAAAGATGCCCCACGCATCGTGCATGGCGGCCAGTTTAGAAGGTTTTTTCTATACCTTTAACACACTGCAAAGCCATAAGTGTGGTGAAGTTGACTACACAAGTGAATGCTCATGGTCTCACCAGAATCTTCCGCCTTAGTGATGAGAGCGCCAAGGGGGCGCAGTAGCCCACACTTATAAAATCCGATTAGTCATAGCAAGTGGGTGAGCAAATAACTTGAGGCATGTAAAGGCTGCATCATCGTAAGTATAATGCATGATGTAGGTTTCTAAACAGATGATAATATGGAACCAGAGTTCGTCTAAACTGAAACCCCAGGTAACTATTCAATTGCTCTGGAACTGCCATGCATTACGTTCTTGTAACTCCTATAACCTATGTTAAATATCTTCTTTCCAATTACAGACAGTCAACATTTGGATTTAAACAGGCAGGCATGAGTACCAAGGAAGACCAGGTAATTCTGCAGACATTCCAGGTGAGATTAAGGGTCTATACATAAATCACGTTCATGATCCACTCCTTTGCTTCTATTACAGGTTTGTCGGACTGAGCAAGTTATAGATTTGAATGGGCCGACATTCATAGAAGCATAAGGACCATGTAATTATTTGGTAGGTCCCCTATCTGGGTCACCTGGCACATTATAATAACACAACATTCTGTAACCAACTGTTAGCCATCTTTTCTTTTGTTAC
Source organism: Pleurodeles waltl (assembly GCF_031143425.1). NCBI lineage: Eukaryota > Metazoa > Chordata > Amphibia > Caudata > Salamandridae > Pleurodeles > Pleurodeles waltl. Next base: position 695,922,621 of record NC_090442.1, on the reverse strand, counting down.
AGTTATCTCAGACAGTACTGGTCATAGATGAGGACGGGCAGATCGGAAGTAGCAGCAGAAAGAGCAGGCTATTATTTGCTAGTCTTTCCTTCTGGTGAATCTGAGATGTTGAAACGATCAGATAATTTAACCAGATTTTCCTCTTTTACAGGCATCTTGGACCCTGCTACACATAACCTTGAACAGGCACACATGAGTAGAAGGAGAAAGACAAGGTAATAATTTTGCAGATTTTCATTGTGGTGCCCCTAGTACAGTGGAATATGATAACCTACTTTAATCACCTTTTCTTCTCTTGCAGTATCTCCGACAGCACTACTTATAGATTACAAAAGGCACCATTGAGTAGAAGCAGAAAGACAAGCTAATTATTTGGTAGATTTCACTTGTGATGCACACAGTACATTATAATATAACAACATTCTTCAACCCTTTTTGTGTTTTTTTGCAGGTTTATTAGACAGTGCTAATCATAGATGAGAAAAGGCAGAAGTGACTACAAGCAGAAAGACCAGGTAATTATTTAGTAGTTTTTCCTTGCATTGGAACATAAACATGTGCCGTAACCATTTTTTTTCTATTGCAGACATCTCAGACAGTGTTACATCTACAGGCAGTTGTAAGAACAAACAGAAAGGCCCAGGTAATTACTTGCTACATTTTCCAAGAGATAGCTCAGAATTGTCTGGTACACTGCATTCAATAGCATAAGAACCAACTGTAAATAATGTTACTCACCTTAAAAAATGTTCCTCTTTTTCTTTTGCAGGCTTTGTAGCATAGTGGCTCAGACTGATGGCTACCAAAATGTTCAAGCTCAAAGCTGTGACTTCTGCAGAGAGCAGTGCTTCACCACAAAGGAAGAAATGCTGTCTTGTGTTCAAAGAAGAATGGCTGAAAGAAATTGTGGAGACTGAGACACAGAAGTCACGAAGCAAGGTTTGAGTACAACTGGAAGAGCTATTTCTATACAATCCAGAAGTAGGCCTGATTTGCAAAGTATGTGCAGAAGTAAAGATCGCAGGGGACTTTTCTACTGGGAAGAATTGAGAGATGGCTGGAAGATGGACTACTTGAAACGCCATCTATGTAGCAAAGTTCATGAATCTGCTTTGGTGGCCCTAAGAAATAAAAGTGCAGCTGCCAGGCTGGGTTTTGGAGTTCACACCATGCTGAAGGAAACCACCAGTGACAGAGTAAACAGACTAGAAGTGGTTGAATGGCAAAGATCTCTGCCTGAGGAGATAAAGATTCTCATCAACAATGTGTTGCTAGCAGTCATAATGGACACTTCAATGTTATCGGTTCAAGACATCCATGACCACGCCACATTGTATGTGAAGATACCAGACAGCTGGAGTGCCAAGAACTATGCCTTTGAGTTTTTGGAGGCCATCAACAGCATGATACGCTCTGACTTCCTGGTAGAACTGCGCAGTGCTCAATATCACACATTGATAATTGATGATAGCACAGATATTTCAGTTTACAAAATTGCTCATCCTCTACTTCAAATTCCGATCTGTAACATCAACAGAACACAAAACAGAGTTTGGGGGAATTGTAACTCTGAGTACATGCAATGCGAAGGCTATCACTATAGCTGTAAAAGACTTCTACACTGCCAATAAGCTGGACCTTATTAAAACAGTCATATTTACATCAGATGGTGCATCAGTGATGCTGGGAAAGAACAATGGTGTTGCTACCCGCTTCAAACAATCCATTCACCATCTTGTTGTGCAGCACTGTGTTGAGCACAGAGACGATTTGAGAGTTGATGATGCCTGGAAAAAAAGTGCAGATGATCAGGGAAATGGAAACATTACTGAGGACTGTGTACATTGTGTTCTCCTGCTCACCTGTAAGGAAGTCCAAGCTGAAGGGAATTGCTTTGGTCACTGAATGTGAAGCAGTCTCCTTTCGGCCTCTCAATGAAGTGCAGTGGCTTTCAAGGCATTTTGCTGTTGGTGCACTATTGCGTAAATATGAGGTTGCTCTCAAATGCTTTGATCATAAAGGAGTTGAGGAGAATGACCCAGTTGCTAAATATTGCTACAAAAACTATCTGACGCAAACTACCATATTTCCTTTGCAGCACTAAATGAAATTCTGGGTGAACTTGCATCTTTGTGCAAGTTGTTTCAGAAAAGCCCTTTGGCCACTGTTGAAGCTGTACAATATGCAAGAGCAAAAATTGGCCAAATAAAGGAGCAGTACTTGGGCGACACTGTCTTTTGGAGCAACACAGTAAGAGATCTGATGGTGTTGTACAGAGAGGACTGAGAGTATGATAGTGAGCCGATGTTATCTTTCATTAAAATTCTTTGTGAGCACATGGAAAGAAGGTTCCCACTAGATGAATTGAAGGCACGGACAAGCTTTGATTTCCATGCAGTAGCAACACAATCACAGTTTGATTTTGGGAATGAGAATGTACAAAGACTTGTTGAAAAATATAAGATGGTCTTGGTCCTGGGTGATGGTGACACCCTTGATGATGTTGTTCAGCAATACAGAGATTATAAATATGTGGTGGCAGAACATATAAAAAAAAGCGGAATGCTTAGGACCTTTCAAGACATGGTGAGTTCACTCTGCGGAATGCTGCACAGTATAGTGTTGTATCTCAGCTTGTTGATGTCTGTGCAAGTTTCCAGGCTTCAAGTGCAGACTGTGAATAGGGATTCAGCCTCATGAATGCAATCAAGTACAAATTAAGAAACAGAATTGAGGAGAGTCACCTAGATATGATGATGAGGACAAAGGCCTACCTCTCAAATGGGAAGGTTGACTTAGACCGAGTTTATCAGCACTTTAAGAATGGCAAGGACCGGCAAGGGAAACACACATGTCACACGTCTAATGTTGGCACCTGAACTGTGTAAACTCTGTTGCGGCTCCTCCTACAGTCCATGTAGAGCTTGGGTAAGAAAGTTTTTCAGCCTACCTCTTGGCAGGGGCCTCATGGCATTTATCAGTAGTGTGTTCATCAAATTGTAGATGTTAACTAATTGTACAACTTGCTCTATTTGATGTGCATGGCCCTCTGTAGCACACTGAGAGTATTCATTAAAGTTTCATAATGGTTCAACCTCCTGATTTCTGTTTTCTCTAACTGGGGTGTAGGTGGCACTCAACAGCTCATGTCCTTGGGGTGTGCCACCAGGTCACAAAACTGCCTTAATGCCCTATTACATGGAGCAATGTTTATACAGATATCCCTTTTTTGCTTTAGTGGTAAAACAAAGCTATGGAGAGGCAAATGCCAAAGATCTTGGTAGTATTGCGCTCCACTCGCGTGAATGGTCAATTTCTTGGTGCACGTATCCTTGGCTGCAGCGCACAGAGACCTTACACTGCTGCACACAGTGGAAAAAAATTAGAGGGAACATTGATTCTAACATTGTGGGATCAGATGTCAAGTAATTATACATATTTCTGCCTTTGAAGTAGGCAAACTTCAAAGCAAAGTCTTTGAAGTACACAAGGCCCTGCCCTGGCTTCAGACACACTCCAGTAGGTTGGAGACTGCTTTGTGTAAGGACAGGCATAACCCTATTCAGGTGTAAGTGTCAGCTCCTCCCACCCCTCTAGCTCAGGAAGACCCACCAGAATATGCAGGGCACACCTCAGCCCAACTGTCATCCTGACCCAGATGGGTATTCTACAGGCAGACAGAGGCACAGAATGGTTAAGGAAAAAAATGCCCACTTTCTATAAGTAGCATTTTAAAACTTACAATTCACAAACCAACTTCACTAAAAGATGTATTTTTAAATTGTGAGTTCAGAGACCCAAACTTCACATCTCTATCTGCTCCCAATGGAAAACGACGCTGAAAAGATATTTCAAGACAATCCCCATGTTACCCTATTGGAGAGAAGGGCCTTGCAATAGTGAAAAACATATTTAGCAGTATTTCACTATCAGGATATTAGAACACACCAGTATATGCCCTACCTTTTAAATACACTGCACCCTGCCCATTGGGCTGTCTTGGGCCAACCTTAGGGGTGACATACATGTAGTAAAAGGGATGGTTTGGGCCTGGCAAGGGGGTGCACTTGCCAGGTCGAAGTGGTGTTTTACAACTGTCCACACAGACACTACAGTGGCTGGTCCGAGACATGTTTACAGGGATACTCATGTAGGTGGCACAATCAGTGCTGAAAGCCCACTATAAGCATTTGACTTATAGGCCCTTGGCACACATGGTGCAGTATACTAGAGATTTACTAGTAAATCAAATGTGGCAATCATGGATAAACTATTCACCAATACAAGACAGAGAGGACTTGAAATTTAGCACTGGTAAAGTTCCCAGAGTGCTAAAGCCAAAAGAACAGATGAGAAAAGTAGGAGGAAGAAGGCAAAAAGCTCAGTGATAACCCTGCAGAAAGGACCTTTTCTAACATATACTCTTATCAGTAAAACTGCATATCTTTGCAATGTAATTTCATTTGAAAACGTGTTGTCTGTAATAGCAGTTTGCTACCACACCATGCATACTCCAACTTGCTTCACTCCACTCTACTCTGTAACACTCCACTCCACACCACTCCATGTCACTGCACTCTACTCTGCACCACTCCACTGTATGCTACTGTACTCTAAGCCTCTCTACTCTGCACCACTGTATTCTATGCCAATGCACTGTACATCACTCTATTCTACTCTGCACCACTGATTTCTTCACCACTGCACTCTGCACCACTCCACTCTATATCACTGCACTCTATGGCACTGCACTCTATGCCACTGCACTCTACACCAATGCCCTCTATGCCAATCCACTGTATACCACTCTAATCTCCTCTGCACCATTGCACACTATTTCACTGCATGCTAAGCCACTCTGGTCTACGCCACTGCACTCTATGCTGCACCACTCCACTCTATCCTGCACCACTCTACTGTGAAATAATCTACTCTACGCCATTGCACGCTAAGCCACCCTACTCCACTCTGTTCCATTCCACTCTAGGCCACTCTACACCACTGTACTGTATGCCACTCTACTCTAATCAATGCACTCTATGCCATTGCACTGTACACCACTCTACTCTAACCACTGCACTCTACTCCACTACACTGTATGCCAATGCACTCTACACCACTTTACTCAAAACAAATACACTGTATGCCACTGTACTCTACGCCAATCTGCTCTGCATGACTGCCCTCTATGCTACTATATTCTACCCTGCACCACTCCACTCTATTCCACTTTATGTCACTGCACTCTACTCTGCACCACTCCACTGTACTCTTTATCACTGCACTCTATGCCTATATACTCTACTCTGTACTACTGTACTATGCTAGCTTAATCTACTCTGCACTACTGCACACTATGCCACTGCATGCTATGCCACTCTATTCCACTGCACTCTATGCCATCTGACGGCACTGCACTCTAGTTTGCACCACTCCACTCTACTCTGCAACAATCTACTCTAAAACAAGCTACTCTATGCCACTGCACTCTACTCCACCCTAAGCCACTGTACTCCACTCTGCATCACTCTACTCTATGCCACTGTACTGTACACCAATGCACGCTACATCACTTAACCCAAAACCAATAAATTCCATGCCACTGTACTTTAGACCAATCTATTCTACAGGACTGCACTCTATGCCACTATGCTCTGCTCTGCACCACTCCACTGCACTCTACTCTGCACCACTCTACTCTGTGCCAGTGCACTGTACACCATTCTCCTCTTCTCTGAACCACTGGTCTCTTCACCACTGCACTCTACACAACTCCAATCTAGGCCACTCCACTCCACTCGGCACGACTCCACTCAGCTCCACTCTACTCTGCATCATTGCACTTTACATCAATGCATTCTACTCTGCATGGCTCAACTCTACACCAATGCACTCTATGGCAATCCACTCTATGCCACTCTAATCTACTCTGCACCATTGCACATTATGCCACTGCATGCTATGCCACTCTACACAATGCCAATGACCTCTATGCCACTCTACGTCACTGCATTCTGCCTTGTGCTATTCCACTGTACCCTGCACCACTCCGCTCTGAAACAATCCACTCTATGCCACTGCACTCTGTGCCACACCACTCTACTCTAGTCTGCACCACTCTACAATGCTGCACTGTCTGCCATTCTACTCTAACCACTGCACTCTATGCCACTGCACTGTACGTCAATGCACTCTACAACACTTTAGTCAAAGACTGCATTCTACCCCAATCTACTGTGCTTCAGTGCACTTCATGCCACTATACTCTACACTGCAACACTCTACGCAACTGCACTCTACGCCAGTGCACTCTGTCACTCTACTCTACACAATTTCATTCTACTCCACTCTATTCTGCTCTGTACCACAGTTCTCTACAACTGCTCTTTATTCCATTTTATTTTATACCACTCTACTCTGCACTACTGTACGCCAATACACTCTACCCTACTGACCTCAATGCCCCTCTACTCTGCACCACTGCACTCTATGAGACTGCACTGTACGACACTGCACTCTGCTCTGCACCAGTGTATGCCACTCTTCTGCATTTTGAATTACAATCATTGCCTGCCGCAATCACAAATGCCTGCAGTTCCCAGTCCTTGCACAACACTCATGCGATGTGTTTTTACAAATTACAAACTGCCCTAATTTGCAAATGTGGGCAAACTCGTAGTTATCTGATTTGGTAATGGGGGCCTCTTTTATTTTGGCTCCCAGGCCTACTTCTGTCCCAGTCCGACCCTGCTCCTGGCAATTTTAGATGCTACTCCTATTGCCTGTTGTGGGCGTGAAATGTTGCGCTGAGATGCGCTAGCTTTTATATACGGCTCTTTTGAGCTTCACAATTACAAGCACTTGTCTTTATACTGATTTGCCATCAACTCTCCGATTTTATAGTCCTTGTTTACATCTGACTGCTTCTTTATATGGTGCGCTCAGTTGGCAGCCAATGTACCCCTATCTCATCAGCACCTACTATGTTTATGTAAGTATGTCCAACATGAACAGCGGATAATGGCGGCAATCTTACAGTTACTGTTACAACACCGTCAGCCCTTCACATCATCATATTAAGCACTTGCTATTTGAACAACAGACAATATTTATCTTTGATACCAATTTGAAGAGTTAGGTACACAGGCAAGGACATAGCGAGATTTATGTAGAGCCTCCGGGATACTTTTACTTACAATTGTCTTTAAATACACTATTACCGATATTTGCTACTAAGGAACAATATAATTATTATTAGTAAGGCGGGACATGCCTATACCCTATTAAAGGTTCCTTAGTGACACACTGAAAAACATATGCATGTGTATAACTAACCAGACTAGCACAGTTTGATATAAAATATATATAACACACACATACACACATATATATATATATATATATATATATATATAGAGAGAGAGAGAGAGAGCTAGATATATAGATATTATATATATGTTATATATAAATGTAACATATAACTGTGCTATAAAATATATATTTATATACAATGTATAAAAAAAAAAAATGTTACAGGGACATTATAGTTAGGTTGATGTTAACTATAACCTGTACTACACTAGGGAAAACCTCATGGACTTTTCCTTATGGTACCCTGACCTCTTATTAAGATTGGGCGTCATTTGTTTAGGCGTGGTAGTATGGGGCGAGGATCAGCCATATGAACATGTTTTGAATTGGGCATTAACATATAATTTATATAATTGTTTTTGATGCGCAGAGTGCATCAGCAGTTGCAAGGGAAATTCAATTAATTCTCCAGACACCCCTGACAAAGTAAGTGATGTCATACCACTCCATCTATAAAATATGTCAGAACCTTGTGAACCATCTTATGATGATGATGATGATGCAGTATCCAGTATACTATCCACCCTGCTAACCTTGGGGGAAATCCATATCACACAGTCATTAGCCCAACCTGATGACAGGGAATCTTTATCACAACTGAAATATAATCAGATTAAAACAGCATTACATGGAGCCATCATGACTGAATACATGCGGACCAAAGCATCACTGAGGGGGTTGTGTTAAACAAACCTCAAATTTTTCATGGGAATTTTACCTTCCACAAAGAAGGGTCTTTTATTGCTTGAAAATGTGTAAGAGACTGGGTGGTCTTAATCATCAACATGGTTAAGAGAATTTTTTATGCAATTTTAGTTCAGATCATTGTAGGAAAACTGTCTCTTTGTAGATGCCCCCAACTTTCCCCCCTCTTTTGGAACCCTAGATGCTTTTTATTTGACTTTGATAGTGCACTAAGACCTGCTAACCAGGCCCCCGTGTATGTGTTCTCTCTCTAAATTGTCATGTCGACACAATAAAGTCCTAATTGGCAAACCTTTACGCCTTTTTAAGCCCCTGGTAGATGGTAGCCAGGGCATAGGTGGCAAGGGGGTCCCCAGGGCTGCAGCACAAGTTTTGCCACCCAAGGTGATCCATGAAAATTCCTGATGGCAGGCCTGCCATTGCAGACTGGCAGAGTGATGCAAACTGCTCAAGTTCGACTTTGCACTTACCAAGAGGGGTACAGTCCCATTCACTGCCTTATATGTATGTCAGGCACCTCTAAGGTAGACCTCTGCAGCCCAGGAGGCAGGTTGTACTATATTTAAGGTGCAGACATACAAGCACTCTATAGCACCCTTTGCATTGAGATACACTATAAGTGTGGCCGGTCCATGAGATAACATGAGATTTAAGCCCAGGTTGACCAGGGCTGCTAACTTCATTAAGGTACTGCCTAGATATGTTGAGTTTGGTGTTGTCAAATAACATGCCTTCTCTCCCTCAACATGATGTCATGTCGAGCTGGCATGCACCCAGATGGCACACTAGAGAATGCCCACCTGTTTGCCACCATCCTTTGTGCTTTGGCTGAGCAGCACATGCTTTCTCCTGCACTTCCTGCCACCAAGGCAGGTTTCTGATGTCCTGCCAGGTAGCCTGGGGGCTCCCAGAAGTCAGGAAATAAAAGCTGAGGGAGTAAGGAGGTCACACCTCCTGCCCCCAGCCAGGCTAATGAATAGAGCCATCAGGTCAGTGAGCTTCAAAGGCTTCACCGTCCCTGATAGCCATCAGCCTTTTCTTTCAGTAAGAAAACAGCCCTTCCTCTGCCCCAGGCACATTTGCTTGTAGACTGACAGAAACGTAGGTATGCAGGACTGGACACACCCCAGCAGGCTGACCACACCTCTAGGGTGAGCAGCCCAGTCTATGTACTACATTTTGATTTCTGCCATCTTAGGAGTGTCAGAATAGAGGATTCTCAGTAGCTAAAGGTGACCTGTCCCACCGGATGTGGTCACCTCAGGGTTGGATTGACTGTAGGAGCTAGTTGCCCATTGACCACAAGTCTCCACATCCCTAGCTCCCCTAAATCTGGGATTTAAAGGACACCCCTGGCACCAGAATCTCAGACTTGAGGGACTAACTTCAAAGAAGGACACATAGAAGCTCTGCATCACTGACAACTGAACTCTGCCCACTGCTCCAAAGCAAAAGAGTGAAACTCTGTCCCTGAGGTAACAGACTGGGAACTGCATGATCGACCTTCATCCTTGGCTGAAACTCATCACTCCTGACCAGAGGGAACCCTGTAGAAGCCAGAAGCAACTTCAGTCTGCCCTGAACTAGTGGCACCAGTTCCTTGCAAACCGCAGATAAAAGCAACTGCAGGGCCCAAAGTTTTACCGGCCATTGGGGCTGCTTTGGGATCGTCAAAAAACAGCTGGTCCAGTGTCTAATGAGAGTTGTAGTCCAGCCTGCCGACAGATTTCAGGCTACTGCCTCACTCCCTAGGACCCCAGTAACTTGCCAAAGGATTCCTGCACCTTTACCACTCCCAAGGCTTGTTGGTTACCAGCCCCATAACTAAGCCTTTCACTTGACACTGTAGGTGCAGGGCTCAGCATGAGATTTTGCATCCCCATGTCAGCATCGTCATGCCAGTGGTAAAATCATCACCAGAGTGAGCTTTGTATTGCACCACAGACAGCCACGAAAACTCTGTTTGCAGACCCCACAAACCTGGTTGAAGTGGACAGGTCCCAGAGCCTGCACTACCTTAACCCTGCAAGGGCTCCCCACAGCTCAACCTGCAAGTGGTCGTTAGTCACCAGTGGCATACCTGCCATTGACTTCAACACAAGTCCTGTTCAGCACCACGGAGAGCCAGGACAACTCTGCACCCAGATGTCAAGGGCCAGGTAAAACGGCACTGATGGTTGTGATCTGGTTCCAGGGACTGCACTAGCTTAGCCTCCAAAGGTTCCATCCAATCGTCTTTTAGGTGACACATGATATTTTTGCCATTGACTTAAAAGCAACAGTATATGCCATTTCTGCAGTGATTTTCTATTGCTTATTCAATCAGTATCTCCAGTTCTACTGTACTTGTACTGTTCGTTTTGGTGTCTAATATTCTATTAAAAAGTTACATGTTTATAAATTGGTGTTGGATTTGTTTGGAGTCATGTCATTTACTTATTGTCAATGTTTGTGTTGTGAAATGCTTAACATATGTTCCTCTAAGTAAAGACCGACTGCTCTTTCCACACTACCAGGACCGAGCTAGGGATTTACTTGTGTGAATATAAGGACTATCTCTGAGGTACTGTGAGAGTATTACATGGTCAGGACTAACTCCCACACCACAAAATACTCCACTTTCCTGCAATCCACCAGTGAGAATGGTCTGAAAGCCACCATAAAGATCTCAGTACACAAAAGAGGGTAGACTAAATCAATAAAGAGATGACACAACATAGAGAATTCCTCTTTCAGATAAAAATAAACAAACTTCATAAATACAAACAGAATTTAGTCATGTTTTAACACACCCATATTCAACTGATGCATATCACAAAGCTGGGTCAAAAACCTCATTGTAACAAAAAGCAAACACTAAATGGAGACAAACACCACAGAACTGGACCTTCAGTTCGGATAATCCTAGTAGTCACAGTAATGAAAGTGACAATTACCAACTGTGGTTTCCTCCCATGGCACCACAACTGGGATACCTTCATGATTTCTGGCACAACCCTCACCAACCATTTTGTCTGAGGTTTCCCTTACCCCAGAAAAGACCTCCTTTTTTTTTTTAGAGAGCAGCATAGGGTGAGGAAGGGGAATACAAAAAGACAATACCAGGGTATAATGGACAAGCCACAGATAATAACATGAATCAAAATTAAGGCTATATTAGCCCCACACCAGTAGGCAGATAACTTAGTGGTAAACTTGAGTTCTGTAACCTTAACTGAAACAGAGCTACAAGTAATACACAAAGGGCTAGGATTTGTACCCACCCCTCAACGTGATTGGTTTGAACTCAGATGCGAATTGGCAAATTTTTTAGGAAAATTTGCTTGAATATATTTTTCCAAAAGAACTCTGAAACAATTACAGTGGACTCCGAAATGAACACTGCCTTGAAATCTAAGTCTACATTACGATCCCCCCTACCAACGGTACCAGCAGAAGTAATCACATTTGAGAAAATGGTCACTGAGGAAATAGAATCTATAGACAGCTGAGGTGAACACATCTTTGATAACCTCTCAAAAAAAGAAAGGAATGAACTTAGAGATTTGACAGACAATCAGGTAATTTTAATGAAACTAACTGAAAAGGGAAAAGCAATTGTTGTTATAGATAGAGAGATGTATGAATTTGAACACATTCACCTCCTATTCGATACCAGTAGCTATGAAATTTTAAACAATCACCCAACTGGAAAACTTCAGAATATGATTGTCAACATCTCTGGGGGCGTATTATCCTCTGGGTGGATTACAAAACAAGAGGGTGGGTTCCTTGCCTCTGAGACACCTTGTATCGCACAATTTCATATTCTCCCAAAGATACACAAAAATACATTTCTCCCGGCTGGGAGACCAATAGTATCTTTGATTAGTTCAATTTTAGAACCTATCTCACAATTTTGTGAATGGTTTTTCTATCCTTTGGTCAAAAAACTACAGTCATATCTAAAGAACACCATGGACGTCCTAGTTCTACCAAGGAATCTGCATATTGATATGACCATCATTCTCCTCTTTACTATGGACATAAAAGCCTTTCACACTAGTACCCCACAAAAGCACACACCAGAGGTGGTGGAGTCCATTCTTAGACAAACTGAGGTAGCTAGCATCACCCCCACTGAATCCGTAATGGAATGTACACATTGTGGTAATGTGTAGATATTTCTTGTAGTCTTTTTTATATATATCCACTTGGCATTTTCTTCCCTATATTCTTCCCCTGCATTCCCCTTAATGCTAGGTTCCATATAGAAAGTTTATTCTTGATTGTGGAAACCATGAAAGGCAGTTAACAGAAGGAACATGATGGAAGCTGTGGCTGGATTTTCTTCTATTCGGTAATACATCTTGTCTGAAGCATAAAACTTGCTACTTTGCATTTCTTTGGAACTTTTGTGGATATTGAACAGAACTTCACACATATATTGCATTTACTGAAAACTATTGTGAGTACAATGGGACAATCTATCACCAGTTACAAGGGACATCGATGGGCAGTACTTTTGTCCTGAGCCTAGCCTGCCTATACATTGAAATTTGCCACATCTACCCTTCAAACAATCATTTTTCAGATCACATTGTGACCTGGAGCCAATATATTGATGATGTCATCATTATCTGGAAGGAAGATGAGGATTTGGCTCTGCAGTTTACTGTATGGATCAATGGCATTGATCCCTATCTTCGATTTACCCATACGATTGGCCATAAAGACATCACCTTTCTTGATCTAAGCATATACGTGGGAGATGACCAGTTCATTGCCAAGGTCCTTGAGAAACCAACAGATAGGAATGGTTTATTACGTTTCGACAACTTCCGCCCAATGACTCTCAAAGAAAATCTCCATTTTAGACAGCTTCTCTGAATTCTGCACAATTACTCTGATATGGCAACTTGATTAACAGGCATAGACTCTTACCTATGTAAAGACCAGACTATACCCTACAAAATTTGTAAAATAGGCAGGAAAACTTTGCCACAGTCTATCCCTTGGTTCAGAACTCTCAATTACAACACAGAGAATGCAGTATATATGATTACATCCCAGGAGGGTTATGATATGTGGGTATGACATCACACAATGCTCGTATTAGGATCAACCAGAATAGAAGCAACATAAGATGCAGGAAAAACACTATGAAGATGACGACTCATTTTTGGAAAGCAAACAGTGGCCCTTATTATGAGTTTAGCGCGTAGCGGAGGTCGCCCTCCAAACTAGTCCCTCCATCTGACTGCCTGTGCGGCCAGAACACCGCCGGCCCTAATACAAGTTTCCTGCTGGGCGGGCGGGCAGAAAACAGCAGGAAACAGGGCTTATCATTTACGGCAGAGTGGTGGGTGCAGCAGCACCCATCGTGCTTTCCACTGCCCGTAATTCAGGCTTTGGAAAGCACGATGGGGCTGTCCATGGGGGCCCGATGCCCCCATTCTGTCAGCCTTTCCATGGCGGTCCAACCACCATGAAAAGGCTGGTGGATTACAAACCGCAGAGACTGCCAGGCTGGTGGTTGGCAGCAACCTGGTAGTGTCAGCAGTCTGACTTTGTTGGCTCCGCCATAGTCATAATGTGGAGGCCGGACCGCTGGTTTGTAAGCAGTCCGACCTCCACCGCGGCCCTGGTGGTCTCATGACCTCCAGGGTCATAATGAGGCCCATAGTGAGGATGATACTAATTAGGTTATGCTAAAGAAACTGCATCCACCACAGAAGGGAGGTGCAATACAATCACTTCTGAAAACACACATAAAGGAAATAAATTATGAGATTCCATGGTTACAAGACACGTAATAACTGTTCACGTTATGTATTGCATAGTTTTGCTTTTTGTTGCTTGCACTGAGACAGATTCTGTCGAATCATATCAAGAACTTGAATAGTAGGCTAGACCGATTAAATATAGGCTCAGAGGCACTAATTGCACTATGTAATAATGATACCTGAATAACTGTGCAGCTTTGCTGTGCTTTTATAATTTTCCTAAAGCCTTTTTGAAAATTAATATTGTGGCATGCTTCATTTTACCTTGTGGAGTTTAAATCCATCTTGTCTTGGGTCCTCAGACACACCTATGACTGCGTACATCTATTCCAACTTTTAAAAATAAAAGTAAATATAATTTTTATACAAGTAGGTTTTCTTCACAACTTGCATTGACCTCGGTACACTTGCTATAAAAACAACTTAAGACCCATTTAAGCACAGCACTGCATTCTATGGGTTTCCGTTGTATCATATTGGAACAGAGCAGGACTTCAATTCCCTAAAGCCCCGCACACCATGTGACTATGTGCAGGTCACCATCATTGTGCTTTATGTGATCATGTGGTACATGCAGCAATATGACTTCGACATAGAGCCTGCTTGTCCCTTATGGTTCATCGTTCCTCCATTGCCTATATAATTGAAAGGAAACTAGACATTGCAGTTAAGTGAATTTGCAAGGTGTAACTTTTGACAGGGGCACTTCCACCCCTTTTGATGGGTGTTATATTTTTCTCAAGGCCACCCTCATTTACCTCCTCTATGAGGTTTTTGCCTAGTTTAGTACAGGGTATGTACCCAGGATCTGCATGCATACGTCCATTGTTGACCTATTTCAAACACCGTTTTACAGTGCATATTGGAATGCTCACATATAGTGTTTCACAATTTACAGTGGAGTGCATTAGACCTCATCCAGGTGTGTGCCATGACCTTTTTATGAATGGCTTAATTCAGCACTTTGCAAAGGAGCAATCTTTCCTGGTTACATGTTCTTTGATTTTAGGTCAAGCGCACAAGCGCTGTTCGACCTGTTGTAAGTATATTTTGGGCTCTTAACCACATTCATCTTACTCCCATCGCTTTCACTTGTTTTTGTGGTTTGCCTTTCAAAAATCCCTTCATGTCATTGGTAAATGCTTTATGTTTGTCCCACCTTGGGGCAGTTTGTTACCGCCTTGCAGCCTGACCCTGTTATATGATTGTTGCATGATTGCCAATATGTTTACTGTGGGCAAACTACTTTTTTGGTTTGTCTCTCTGCTTCTCATTCATTCTCATGGTGACCATAGCACATTGACGTTTCATACCGTGTGAACTTGCTTAGCTTAGACTTGCCTTTTAAAAGGCGTGTTTGCATCTCACTGCTAACACACCCATTGGGAAGACCTCACTTTTATTTTTCCATCAGCCGTGGAAGAAAAAAAAAACTTAGGCAACCGTTTGCATATTTTGGGAGCTAGCCTGGTGTGTGGGATTGTGGAAAGTGTTGCAGCTGACTTGTGGGATCTGCAAACATGGTCATCAGGAAGCAAGGTTAACAGAGAGTGCAAGTTTGCTCTGTTATGCTGTGCATGTTTTGTGGATATCTCTGATTGCAGCAAGTGTGCACATTCTGATGTGGGCCCATGCATTCCTGTGGACTGTGGCACCCACTTCTGGATTTGGAGCCTGGTCACATCTAGTTGGGATTCCTGGGCATTGATCCACACAATGCCAGCTGCATGCTTAATTCCCCCTTTAATGCTCTGTATCAGACAAACTGTTCTGCTGCCTAAGAATGAAGCTATCGAGCTGCCTGGACGGAGTTTTATAGCACATGAATTCCCTGGACCAGTTGACATTCATCTACTTGACTTCCAAATGTATCGAGGGAGAAAGTCATGCTGTTGTTTTTCCTCAGTGACTTGTTTGACATAGCTCCTCGTTGGGTCCACACACTAGAAGCTGTTTAAGTAGCTGCACAGCGGTACAACATCAGGGGGCATGGTGGGTTCAAACGAGGGGCATGCTCAGTCTTTGCCTTTCAAAAAGCTCTGGGCATTGCAGGGTTGTTGGCAGGAAAGTGGATTTACGGTTAGATGCTTTGGCCACCAGGCAGGTCTTGCAAACTTAAATGGAGCACGTGATATGCTGGTGAAACACAACTCAAAATGTTTAATTTCAAGCCCATTCCTGTTATTTTTCTCTCATTTCCCATTCCTGTAGTTTTGCTCACCATTTTGGTACTTGTGCTTTCCTTTTTACACAATAAGAGCAAGGCTCCAAGTACCAGAATAAAAAGCTTAGCTACAAAATAAAAGCTCCCAAATGTACTTGTTTTATGCTTAAGTAGGTTTTCCAGCCCGTGTTTTACTTTTTGCCTTCTGGGTCTTGTAGCGCCTTATAAAACAGGACTACAAATCCCATTTTTGCGTTGAAATCTGTGTCTTCTTCCTCCCATCATAACATTGCACTACAAGTCCCACCATGCACAGAAATAGTTCTGTGAAATTTGAGTTCTGCAGGATAAAAAAGGTTCACGCACTCCACAACATGAAGGTTTTTATGTAGTGGGTTTTGGACTGCATGTATTATGTGTTTGTTAAGGCGGTCACCTCAAGTGGTATTCTATTGTAATTACCATGGCAGATTTAAATTAGGATGCTAAATGGCAATATTTTCATTTTTTGCTGCAGATGCAGGAAGAAGGTAAATGGAAGTGCTTTAGTTATATGCAAGGCCACTGGAATTATGTGGCAGGAAATACCAAAGTATGAGACTGGGTTGACTAATTTATGTGGCAAAAATAATCCAATTATGCATTTACAACGCCAATAGGTCAAACTCACGCAAATATTAGACCATTGCATTGCAAATGCTTGTTTATATATATATTTTGTGTCATTCAGTTTTATGTCTAAATTTCTGTCTTGTCTTTAAATTCAGTTTATTTAAGTTTAGATGTTTTTGCAGGACCTCCGAAAATACACACTAACTAAGCATTATCTCCATTTCGCCGGAGAAGAAGACTGATACCATTGGTATGTTGTGCCTGTTTCAATTGTAAGATGTATGATCTAGTGATCCCTGGTCCTGAAGAAAGCAGGGGCTGAAACTAGTTGGCTGAAACTAGTTTCCCTAATACATACAGGAGTGATGATGACTCATAGGCATTGCTTGATTATTTAATCATCCGGACTCCCTCACAATCAAATAAAGGTATCTCCTTAGTGAAGGGTCCTGGGTTTTTTAAACTTCCTTTTTTCTGTGTGGATCCCACCTTCAACCTGCATCCATATTCTCTCATTGATGAAGCTAACCTGCCACTAGAGAATGCAGTAGCAAGGTAGAATGCCCGATGATGAAGCATGATATCCAGGGGGATGTGTGAGGCTATACCTTTCACATTTTTTAATTGATTTTCAAGTGGATTTGATTAAGGTCCTACTCTGATTAATGAAAAATATTGGGAAGATGCATATTGGCTCCCGGAATTGGGAAATCTCCCAATTGGGACCTTTGTATGTCTCATTTGCTCTTTTTTATTTGGAATATGTGAAGGAGGCTGCAAAAGTAGACAGCCCACTTTTCCATCTCTGTCCCCTGACTGCTGATGAAGACTGGGAGTCATTTGTTTAGATGCAATAAGATACTGCTTCAGTTCACAAGACTGCAAATTCAATGACCAGTGCATTACATTTTTAGACTTTGCTAACTGTCACTTGAAAAGGGGTTTGTAGTCGAGTGTATAGCTAAAGTTCTTTTTTATTCAATATATTAGTGTTTTAACATATTCGAGTGTACAGCTAAAGTTCTGTTTTACTCAATATATTAATGTTTTAACATAAGGATGTTTTATTTCTATTTTATATGTATTTATCATTTTTATTGTGATCGTTAATTTTCCTATTTCTGCAAACTAAACTTTTATTATTTTATCATTATCAACTGATGGGACAGCCTATGCCATACTAGCGAGTCCCCCGCCCCCACTGAATGATTAGTCTCCAGATATATCTGAGTCCATTCTGACAGCCTTCTGAACTTTTATTTACAGCAAAGCGTTTTGAGTGTTGAATTAAAGTGTGCTATCTATTTCATAAAAAACACTGGCTTTATTAGTGCGTTCTACCCCACACAACTACTTTCAGGAAATATTGGATTGTTCATGTTCCTGCTCTAGAGATCATGTTTTATGGAAGCTATGTGGTGCTCAGTTTGGCGATCAGTTGTAAGGCAGAAGACTCGTGACACCATTAGCTCTAATACTTACAATGTGAGCACAGTAACTCCTGACTGCCCTAGGACTTCTGAAAATCTTACCACATACATCTATTGTGTTTTCAGATTGTTCATGCATATGTTGAGTCAGTAAACCTCTACTATGAGCATTCCTATGTTTTAAATCTTTGGTTTAGGAATCAATAGTCTACTCTCCTGGATCCATCTATACCATTCTTCGTAGATAAGTACGAGGCAATTACTGCATGAAATTTCAACCTGTCTAGAAGTCTCCTGAAATCTTTCTTTGTTTCCAGCCTCTAGGTGACATGTGTGTCACACTTTTACATATGTATTGGTGAAGTTGCATGCAATACAGACCTTACTGTAAGTTAACATGATCATGTTTCATGCATTAGAATGAATAAGGAGGCTTGTTTTCGAGTAATCTATGAATGTGAGCTTGCTAGAAATGAAGACTTAGAAATTAAATGTGACTGATTTTCAAATTGTTAGAAATGGGGTATTTGGTTGGCAGTCAGGTTACCCCTTGTCCAAGCAAGGACCATTACTCTAGTCAGGGTAAAGGAGAATCACACTCAGTTACCCCCTTGGTAGGTTGGCACGAGCAGGCAGGCTTAACTTCAGAAGCTTTGTAAAGGATTTGTACCAACACACACAGTAATTCAGTGAAAATACTCCAAAAGGACTTCACACAGGTTTAGAAAATAGGCCATATTTGTCTAAACAAGACCAAAACAACAAAAATCCAACATACACTAGTCAAGTTATGAATTTTCATAAGAATAAGAGTCATAGTCCTTAGAAAACAGTGAGAACGCTATTGTTACACAAAGTACCTGGTTAGTGTCATAAATAAACTGCACAGGCGAGCGTGTGTCAGAAAAGGGTTGCGATGCATTAATTCCTTACTCGCAAGTGAGGCTGTGTGTCATTTCCTTCTCCGGTAGGGTCAGCAATGCATCGTTTTTCTCCCGCGAGAGAGCGATGTGTCGATCTACGGACGGGGCACCTCAGATCCGCGCAGAGTCGGGTTGACTTTGACGCCCAGGGATGATGCGTGGAAAATCTAGTCGGATGGTATCAAGAAACCATGCTGCGTCGGGTTTGCGTCATTATCAGCCTCTGTTAGTGGGTGTTGAGCGTTGTTTCTCCAGCTGCATTGCGTCAATCTTCCAGCTGCGACGCAGGTGGAGCATTGCTTTCAGCCGCACCACAGGAGGTGAGTCGAAAATGTCCCCGCACGGCGTGCGTGGATTTTCAGTTCTTGTCTGCCAACTTCACCTTTCAAGAGCCCAGGAACTGGATAGGGCACCACTTGGCAGGGCAGGAGTCTCAGAAGAGAGTCCAGGTGCTGGCAAGGGAAGTCTTTGATGGGCCTGAGACTTCAACAACAGGAGACAAGCTCAGTTCAAGCCCTTGGAGATTCTTCTGAAGCAGGAATGCACAACCAATTCCGGTCTTTGCTCCCTTTCACAGGCAGAAGCAGCAACTGCAGGATAGCCCAACAAAGCACAGTCACAGGCAGGGGCAGCACCTCTCCTCAGCTCTTCAGCCCTTCTCCTTGGCAGAGAATCCTCTTGATTCCAGAAGTGATCTGATTTTCAGGGGTTTTGGGTCAGTTTCTTATACTCCTTACTACCTTTGAAGTAGGCCTACTTCAAAGAGAAGTCTCTGTTGTTTTCCAGATCCTGCCTTGCCCAGGCCAGGCCCCAGACACACACCAGGGGTTTGGAGACTGCATTGTGTGAGGGCAAGCACAGCCCTTTCAGGTGTAAGTGACCACTCCTCCCCTCCTTCCCAGCACAGATAGCTCATCGGGATATGCAGGCTACACCCCAGCTCCCTTTGTGTCACTGTCTAGAGAGAGGTGCAAACACCCCAACTGTCAAACTGACCCAGGCAGGAAATCCATAAACAGGCAGAGTCACAGAATGGTTTAAGCAAGAAAATGCCTACTTTCTAAAAGTGACATTTTCAAACACACAATCTAAAAAACAACTTAACACTAAAAGACGTATTTTTTAAATTGTGAGCTTAGAGACTCTAAACTCCATATTTCTATCTGCTCTTTAATAGTATTTAAAGGCTGGCCCCTTGTTAACCTATGAGATATATAGGCCTTGCAACAGTGAAAAACAAATTTGGCAGGATTTCACTGTCAGGACATGTAAACCACATGTAAACCACATGAGTACATGTCCCACCTTTAACATACACTGCACCCTGCCCATGGGGCTACCTAGAGCCTACCTTAGGAGGGCCTTACATGTACAAAAAGGGAAGGTTTAGGCCTGGCAAGTGGGTACACTTGCCAAGTCGAATTGGCAGTTTAAAACTGCACACACAGACACTGCAGTGGCAGGTCTGAGCCATGTTTACAAGGCTACTCATGTGGGTGGCACAACCAGTGCTACAGGCTCACTGGTAGCATTTGACGTACAGGCCCTGGACACCTCTAGTGCACTGTACTAGGGACTTACTAGTAAATCAAATATGGCAATCTTGGAAAACCAAATAGCAATATAATTTACACAGAGAGCATATGCACTTTAGCAATGGTTAGCAGTGGTAAGGTGCCCAGTGTCCTAATGCCAACAAAAACAGGTCAGAAAAAATAGGAGGAAGGAGGCAAAAAGATTGAGGATGACCCTTCAAAAAGGGACAAGTCCAACACAAATATATTTTTGTTGCCAATAATAAAAAGAACAGAAAAGGGATTTTTTCCACTCCCTACAGCGTTTACTGTGACACTGTCGCTTAAAACAAACTAAATGAAATTACCTTGGGTAGTTCCTCAGAAATTGGACCTAGGAAGATCAAACAGCCAGCAATTGTCCTGTGTTTCCTGAAAGGATAACAGCGGTATTGTCTAATAAAGTCAAAATAAGCTGCTCTACAGATCACCGTATATTAATTAGGCATAAAAGGTGTTGGTATTTGAAGGGATTCCGTTTGCCGCAGTTTGGAAAATAGGAAGAATGCAGAGGAAGTGCCCTACCAAACAGGAATTCCTCATTTCAGGCATTGAAGAAGGCTTGAAAAGGGGAATTCTCTGACACTTTGCACTGCCAGGGCCTGGTTATTGCAATTAGCTTAAGGATAAGTAAATTAAGTAATTACAATGGCTGGCCCTTGGCAGTGCCTTTCAAAGAAACTTTCTCAGAAGGGGGGCTTGAGTTTGGTGCCTTCAGGGGAAGTTTCTTTGAATTACATGTAGCATTAGCAGTACAAATGCAGCTTTGAAGGTAAATACATTGCATCTCACTGTGCTTAAAAAAATCAACTGTGCTTTTCAAAGTTTTATTTTACCCATAGCACAGCTCATCAACTCAAATTCTGCTACACGAGTGCAAAAACAGCCAAAATTCCCACATTTGCCTTTCCTTACCTTGTGAGAATTCCACCCACTTTTTGCTATTACTCATCTCTAGAAAGCATATTTGCACAAGAAAATACAAATTTGGAGATTAAGATTTAAAATTGTAAGGCCTTTCAAAGAAGGCATGTGAGAGGTGACCAGATATAGATGCTGGAAGTAGGTGTATGATGGTGTGCTGCAGCTCCCGCAGAAATAACCATGCTGAAGTTCAGAAGGTGAATGAGCAATAAAGATGCCTTAAAAGTTATCTTTATCTTGTCTCCTTTGCTGTGCTTTTATAGGGAGGTCAACTGTCAGACTATGGCCATCATTATGAGTCTGGTGGCCTTGAGATCCATGGTGGTGGTCGGACCGCTACAGTTGTGGTGGTCTGACCACCACATTAAGACTGTGGTCGAGTTGCCACGGTCGGACCGCTGACACGGCCAGGTTGCCGTCAGCTGGCTGTCCTGGGTGTCAGGGGCCCCCTGGAGACCTGTGCTCTGCCCATACGCTTTGCATGGGCAATGCAGGGGCCCCGGTGCACAGCCCCGTCACGCATTCCACTACAAGAATTACAGGCAGTGAAATGCACGACAGGTGCTGCTGCACCCACCTCACCGCCACACTGCCGCCAGCTCAATTAAGAGCCGGCTGCAATGCTAAGGCCTTATGCACCACAGGCCCGGTGGGCAGACACCCTGTTTCTGCCTGTTGGCCCTGGGTGAACTCCAAATAGGGACGGCAGTGATGGGCCGCCACCCGCCAAACTCATAATGAGGGCCCATGTCTTCTTCATGTCTTCTGACAAATTGATGGTTATTTGTTTAACATGGAGATTCAGGTTTACTTTTCCTTCTCTCACTGGAAAGTGAGGGGATTTTGTAAAGTGAGCAATTTTGCTGGTGTACAGGAAGTGTGAAAGTAAAATTTGCAGGATATTTTACAGAACAACATTTAAATACCTCTACATGGACTGTACAAATATTTCCAAACATCAGCAAATAGGACACCACAAATGAAGCACTTTTTTGTAATTCTGAAGCATGATGAAAACAATTATTTTTAATATGATCAAAACAAATAAAGACACTTTACTTAGTGATGTGCAAATGATCATTAATTACTGAAACCCGATTTCCACACACTGTTGTTTTCACACTATACAGTTTTATCTGTAAAACTTCAGCAATTTAGTGTCCATACCAATAAGAAATGTGCACTACCGGTTACAAGTCAGATTCTTACCACCCTTTTGCTGAACGGACGTGGTTCATTTTCTGCACTTGTTCTCTGTGAAATGTAAACATTTTTATAACCCCTACAACTTGGGTGAGGCAACATTGATGGCAGCACCCTCCACTCCGAAAATTGTTTCCACTCCACTACCACCAAAATCATCTGAGGAGTCCCCCAAGGGTCCTCCGTCATCCCCACCCTTTTCAACATTTTCAACATTTACATGACCCCGCTCGCCAACATCCTCCGACCACACAGAATCACCATCTTCTACTACGCAGACGACACCCAACTCATCATCTCCCTCACCCGCAACCCTACTACCGCCAAAACCAACCTCCACGCTGCACTCCTTGACATCGCCACTTGGATGACAGCTAACCACCTCAAGTTCAATTCCAACAAAATAGAAATAATCATTTTCGGCCCCAACAAAACCATATGGGATGACTCCTGGTGGCCCACGCCCTAGGCCCCGCACCTACCCCTGCAAACCACGCACGCAACCTTGGCATCATCCTGGACCCCTCCCTATCCATGACCCAGCAAATCAACGGCGTCACCTCCTCCTGTTTCAACACACTCCGCACGCTGAAAAAAACCTTCCAATGGATTCCCATAGAGACCAGAAAGACCGTCACCCACGCACTCATCAGCAGCAGGCTAGACTACGGAAACGCCCTCTATGCCGACACCACACTCAAACTCCAACGCAAATTCCAGAGAATCCAGAACACAGCCTCACGCCTCATCCTGGACCTCCCTTGCCATGAACACATCTCATCACACCTCAAATCCCTTCAGTGGCTCCCCATCGACAAGAGGATCACCTTCAAAATACTCATCCACGTGCACAAATCCCTCCAAAACACCGGCCCAACCTACCTCAACGAAAGACTGAACTTCCACACTCCCAACCACAACCTCCGATCTGCCGACCTCGCACTCGCCACAGTCCCTCGCATCCAACACACCACCACAGGAGGCAGATCCTTCTCCTACCTTGCCCCCAAGGCCTGGAACTCCCTCCCCACCAACCTCCACAAGACCAAAGACCTCCTGCTTTTCAGAAAGAACCTCAAGACATGGCTGTTTGAAGAGTGACCCTTCTTCCTCCCCCCAAGCGCCTTGAGACCCTCACGGGTGAGTAGTGCGCTCTATAAATGTTTTGATTTGATTTGATTTCAGCACCACTGTGACAGGGAGTCAGGTTTTAGCTAGTAAGAATTGGTGCTATGGCGAACCCAGTAAAATTAAGTCTTATTATGTGGAAATAAAGGCCTCTCAGGCTATTTTTCCTCCAAAATTGAGATCTCCGCCAACTCCCCTAAAGAGGTCTTTCAAATTCTGAAAGACATCCCAGAGCCAAAGCTTTCTAGCTCTGCTCCAGAAGCCTCAATAGAGCACAGCAAGAACCTGGCTGTCATCTTTCAGAAGAAGATACTGGACATCTACTCCTCCTTCCCCGACAGCTCCAACATTGAGGATTCCTCAGGTAGTACATTAGTACAGTCAGAAGAAACTCTTATGGTCTTTCCCTACCTCACTGTGAGTCTTCTCACAGATCTTTTAAGGGCAATAAAGTCAGGCTCACCTCTTGACTCTGCTACCCTTAACATTCTCAGGAAAGGGTCTGATAGTATTGCTCCCAGGTTGGTGGATCTGCTCAATCTCTCTCTTCAGTGGGCAGGTTCCCCGACAATGGAAACATGCGTTGATTAAACCACTTTAAAAACAAACCCAGTCTTGATCCCCTCTGTCTGAGTCACTTCATGACAATCTGCTACCAGGAGCATTGAAGCTCCTGGAGAAACATGTAAACAATGATCTTTCTGTCTTCCTTAAGTCCAATGAAATCCTACACCCTACTCAAATGGCATTTAGACCATAGCACAGCACAAAAACAGCTTTGCTGGCAGTGGTCAAGGAATTAAGACGCCTGTTGGACCAAGGAGGCTAGACAGCCATTATTCTTTTAGACCTCAGTGTGACCTTTGATATGGTAGATCATTCCACACTCATCCATCAGATATCAAAAGTGGGTATTCACGGCCATGCACTGAAATGGCTATCCTCCTTCCTGGAGAACAGAGCATTCCAGGTGCTAGATCACTCATGTTACTCCAACATCCTCACTTTGTGCTGTGAGGTGCCTCAGGGGTCCTGTCTGAGTCACACCCATTTTACTCTTTATATGCACCCCCTTTGTGTTCCCATGGGCTGGTATTGGTTTCATACACTGATGCTATTCAGCTGGTGACCTCAATTTCATTGGATTCTAGATCTAGTCAGCTCAGTCTGGCCCCATGCCTTCAGGAAGTAGGTAGATGGATAGCCAACTGTAAATTGAAGCTAAATGAAGACAAGACTGAGGTTATGCTACTGGGCAATAATCTCAACAAGAGCATCCCAACCACTGTCCTGGACTGTCTGGAAAGGCCTCCCAGCCATAAATGTGCGATAAAGACTCCTGACATGTGTCTGGACTCCAGCCTTACAATGTACTACCAGGCCAAGAAGCTTTCTGCTAAATGTTTTATTGCCATGAGTCTGTTAAGAAAGGTTCTAAATCTACTTCCTTCTTCAAGCAAGAAGATTAATCATCCAGGTTGTCATGATTTCACACACTGACTATGGCAATGCCCTATACCTTGACTCTCTTCAACATGTGATCAAGAGGCTGCAGGTCACTCAGAATGCCACTGCCGGGCTCCTTATGAACCTTCCAAGGCACCAATTGGCAAAAAAGGCCTTGAAAGATCTATACTGGCTTCCAGTGAAGCAGCAATTACTGTTTGCACTAGCCATCACATACACTGCTGGGAGGTGACTCAGATCCTCTTCAGCTCATTTGCTCCATGTTCCCAAGATCAAGAAATCTTATTGAGGAGGCCGTTCCCACTCTCATCTGTCCCCCACACTCTGGAACACATTCTCTTTTTGTAAGGTTATAAAAACCTGGCTTTTCAGCAACTAATCTTCTCAGCAGCTTATTGGCTACTGCGATGACTGTTCTAGCACTGGGAGGCCTACAGGTAGCTATGGGCTCTACAAAAATCAGAGAATGGAATAGAATATTTTTTAGAAGGCAAGCTAAACCAGGTGGCTGGTGCTTCATTTCATAGCTAATGGCATTTTTCTTAAGCCTAGCAATTTACCCTCTACATGCCATATAAGAACATGCAACATTGCATAACATATGCATGCCTGGTGAATCTATCATGCTTCAGCCCTACTCTATACCAAACCTAAACACACAAACCTCACTTTCCCGGTACAGCAGGTCTTAGTCAAATATCCATTGAGGCCTACTTTGCACTTTGGAAAGAAATCCCACATCTAAACTGCAATGAACAAGATGTAATGCTTTGGGAATGTTCCTCCACAACATGCTGTTAATTGTGACTATGAGTGATTTGAAATAATGATTTTCACCAATAGTTCTTGTAGTTGAGAATGTGCTCAAATGGTAGTTAAGCAGAACCTGGTTCAAATTCTAAAATGTTTTCAAGTAAGTAGGCTTTTGAAGAAATACTGTGGCTCCACATAAGTAAAGAGGCTTAATAGTATGATTAAGTCCCCATTGTTTCTAGTAGGTGTCAGCATCTAATCTATAAATATGAGTGTTCTCTGACCTTGACAGCTTTGCTGGGATGAAAAGCATGACAGTATTTCAAATGTAGTGAGCAGTTATGAATAATTGCCATTATGTCATTGGATTCTTATGTCTGGTTACTTGTTTAAAAGGGAAATGTTTGAAAATGTGGCTTGCTTCCCAAAACCCATGAAAGGTGGATGTTAGCAGTTTAATAAGGAACACTTTCATAGCAGAGTGTTTGGCTCACACTTTAATACACAGCAGACACATGTAAAATGACCACTGTATATGTTGTGAGCCCTCAGGTTTGGTATTGGGGTTGCACATGGATATTGCGTTCATTATTATGGCCTCTGTGGTTTATCCAAGATATTCTTGGAGCTCTGCAACCAGCTGAATCATACGTAGCTGAAGCTAACCCAAGGTAGACAAGGACTGCTGCATCTGTCAGTCTGCTGAGCTTACTCCTCGAAAATTGAATTAAGTCTTCTCACAGTGAAAGGCCAGGAGATTTAAAAGAGCCTTCAGCAAAGGCCCACTATTTGTGGTACTGCATAACTATATGGTCAGGAGAAGATTTAGGTTTGGTGCTGCCAAGTACTGATCCAATGTTAAATGTTCATGTGCGCCCAATGTCACTGCCAAATCATCCTGCATGTTTAATGCTTTTGTGTATGGTATCTGTCTCATAATGGCCATTATTTCTCTGATCTCCAGGTAATGCAAAAGGGGTAAAGGTTCCTTTAGGGCAAATCCATCCAGCCATAAGACTCAAACTTTCTTTCATGATCATAAGTCTCTGAATTTGAGACAAAATATTCCTCATTTGTCAAAGTAGCTAATAAAGTAAGGCAACCAGAGTTAGATTTGTTGGGTTGTGCACCCATGAATGAGGGGATCTGCTCTTTATTAACTGTTGTGAATTCCGTTACACTTCACCACCTACAGTGGTTGATTCACAACTACTGCTTAAGAATAGGGTATTTCAAGGGACTGAACAATTTCCACAGCCAATTATGCAAATGATTTTTTGAATGCAGACTCTGGAAGACCTCTCACAGTAATTATAATTACCAGAGAGAGGTTGAAAACCTTGGTAGCAGAATCTCTTAGAGAAACAGTACTGCTTTTTTTGTAGCCAACATTATTGGATAAAAGAGGATAGGGAGTGTTTTAGGCACTAACAAAGATAGTGAGATGAATGGTCATTGTCTTGCAAGTAGTAGGGGTGCTGTGAGGTGTAGGTAGTCTGCATTGTTATCCAAGCTTGGCTCTTTTTAGACCAAACATGTTGCAAAACCTAAGTTATTACTAATAAAAAAAGGTAGAGAAAAATTGCTCTAGAAGAACTTTACTAAACACCATTAATAGTATTGGAAACTATCAAAGTCACTGGCTGATATCATCAATGATGAAGGCAATATTGCTATTTCAGATGTTGTTTAAAAATGTCATTGAACAAGTCATGAGTGATGTAATCTCTGGGGTCATAAGCAGTACATGGCGGAGACAAAACTTAGTTAGCTTGCTGAGCAATAAATGGCACATTTCATTGGTTTATCGAGTTGAAAACTTCCCATAATGACTGACATAGCCACCTGACTGTATCGCTCTTTAGCCTTTAGTGTTTGCAGGGAATTTCCTTTTTTTTTTAATGTAAGCTATGGTTTTTTTTTTTGTCAAGCTAACCATAACGTTATTTCAACCGTTGTCTGTTTTTCAATGCATTTCTACATTTTTTTAATGTAAAGTAAAACGTTATTTTCAAACTTAACAATATTATACATTTTGTTTTTTATGTTTTACAGTTGATTTGCAATATTATTATTTAATAAAATAATGTAATGTTTGTTATCGGGTATGATATTTTACTGCAGGAACTCTGAGTGGGTTTTAGTTCTGTTGCATGTATAGAAGTGGTAGTAAAGCAAAAGAGCTGTAAAAGTTAAAAGCTATGTTGAGTTTGAAAGAGTCATTTTTATTTAACTTTGGTCCTGGAGGTTTTTTGAACTGGGTCAGTTTAATTAGGATACTTGAGTGTTTTGTGTTAAAATTGTCTCATTTTTACATTCTGTGATTCTGTAGGAGTATTTTGGCAGTTTTGCTGGAGTATTGCAAGACTGATGACCACACATGAAAGATATCTGACTAATTGAAATCACTGTTTTCCATCATTTAAAGGAAGTTCCCACCTTTTGAAATTCATTTGAGAGTTGCAGTTGGGTGTGATTATTTGTTATGAGAGACCAACCTTTTGTGTTGGATTGCTTTGAAATTTGGGGGGAATTTTAAACAGATAGAGCCCGTTTATGACATTGGTGGTCCGACCACCACATTACGAGGTTGGGGGGCAGGCCCACCAAACTACCGCCTTCCCCGCCAGGATCTTCGATCCCGATGGGCTGAAAGCAGGTGCAGGTTGTAATCAGCCAGGGTGGCATAGAACGCATTGCCGCCCTGCTGATTACAACCTTGTTCTCCGCCTGCCTTTTCATAGAGGTTACACTACCATGGAAGGGCTGACAGAGTAAATGTGCAGTGGGCCATTGGGGCCCCTTGGCATGGGCAGTGCAGGGGTCCCCCTGCCCAGCACCCTCGAAATGCACACCATCTGCCTTGCAGACAGTGCGCATTTCAAGGGTGCTGGTGCCCCCTTAATGTAGCAGTATTGCCGCCAGCTTAAGTATGAGCTGGTGACAATGCTTCTGCCACTTTCCTACTGGTCTGACAGGCGTAATCCTTGGGGAAAGTCTTGATGGGGCCGGTTGGGAGGTCGCCAGCATGGCGGCAACCACCCCGTTGGGTGTTTGGATGACGGGTGTCCCCATCCACCAAACTCGTAATAGGGCCCATAATGTCATCTGGTCAGGACCGACGTGAAGAGATGAGGAAGAAAAGGATACTAAAAGGACAACAATGGAGTCAGTGGTGCAGGAATTGTTCACCATACTACCTGGGGAGAAGAAGTATCAGCAAAGTACATTACCTGTAAACTTTGTCAGAAGTAGATTAGCAGGGCGAGAGCTAAACAATATTTAAATGGTACATCAGGGAGGCATAAATATATGGGGTGATGCATCTCGGGCACCTTGCTCGTGCAGAGTCCTGATGCCAAAAGGAGGAGGAGGAAGAGGCGTTCACATCTGGTAGCTGAACATTGAATGGCACTGGAGATTGTGTGCAATCTCAAATCCTTCAGCAACAAGGGGACACAGTGTTGGCATACTAGCACATGATTATGTACTGCAACCAGTGTTTTAAGGTTCTTGTGGTAGAAGAGCAGAGTGTTTCTGCACAGAATAAAATGGTGGTGCAACACAAGTGCCAGTAACATGAGTAGTTTTTGTTCATTTATTTTCAAACTTTAGATGCCCTTGTTTATTTCTGTTGAGCACTAAGTCATTTTGAAAATCAAAAATAATAATTTTAGAAAACACAATAAAAACAAACAGTTATTTTCAGAACCTCCTTTACTTATATTGTGTGTCATGTATATATATTGTATGTTTCTGTGAAATAGTCTGGTAGAGCTGTAAATTCTTAATAATGTATTTTCTTAATATTAGAATTAAATAAATAGCATAATAAAAACAGCTAGCTATGCACAGCTTGGGGTTGGCTTCATGCCCTGGCCTACAGCCAGGCCCTGTGTCTAATCCCCTGCATGTTGCCAACCCTCCAGAGGCTCCCGCAACACATTTTTTTTTTAATTGTCTCATGGTTCTGGCACTCTTGTGGGAGCACAGAGGGAGTCAGTGCTGGGCTCCGGATAGAATTTTACGGAAGCAAAGGTCCAGTGCTGGCTCCATTGAGAGCCCCATAAGACTGCAAAACCCCTCCCAATTTTTATTTTTGTATTTTTATTTTTACTTTTGAGTCCTGTAATAATGGCTGCAACATGTTGTAGGAAACTACCATCTTGCCTGGCATGTTACCCCCATATTTCACTGTATATATGTTGTTTTAGTAGTATGTGTCACTGGGACCCTGCCAGCCAGTGTGCCCTGTATGTGTTCCCTGTGTGATGACTAACTGAGGCTCTGCTAACCAGAACCTCAGTGGTTATGCTCTCTCTTTGCTTTCCAAATTGTCACTAACAGGCTAGTGACCAATTTCACCAATTCACATTGGCATACTGGAACACCCTTATAATTCCCTAGTATATGGTACTGAGGTACCCAGGGTATTGGGGTTCCAGGAGATCCCTATGGGCTGCAGCATTTCTTTTGTCACCCATAGGGAGCTCTGACAATTCTTACACAGGCCTGCCACTGCAGCCTGAGTGAAATAACATCCACGTTATTTCACAGCCATTTAACCACTGCACTTAAGTAACTTATAAGTCACCTATATGTCTAACCTTTACCTGGTAAAGGTTGGATGCTAAGTTACTTAGTGTGTGGGCACCCTGGCACTAGCCAAGGTGCCCCCACATCATTCAGGGCAAATTCCCCGGACTTTGTGAGTGCGGGGACACCATTACACACGTGCACTATACATAGGTCACTACCTATGTATAGCGTCACAATGGTAACTCCGAACATGGCCATGTAACATGTCTAAGATCATGGAATTGTCTCCCCAATGCCATTGTGGCATTGGGGAGACAATTCCATGATCCCCCGAGTCTCTAGCACAGACCCGGGTACTGCCAAACTGCCTTTCCCGGGGTTTCACTGCAGCTGCTGCTGCTGCCAACCCCTCAGACAGGTTTCTTCCCTCCTGGGGTACAGCCAGGCTTGGCCCAGGAAGGCAGAACAAAGGACTTCCTCAGAGAGAGGGTGTTACACCCTCTCCCTTTGGAAAAAGGTGTCAGGGCTGGGGAGGAGTAGCCTCCCCCAGCCTCTGGAAATGCTTTGATGGGCACATATGGTGCCCATCTCTGCATAAGCCAGTCTACACCGGTTCAGGGATCCCCCAGCCCTGCTCTGGCGCGAAACTGGACAAAGGAAAGGGGAGTGACCACTCCCCTGACCTGCACCTCCCAGGGGAGGATCCCAGAGCTCCTCCAGTGTGCTCCAGACCTCTGCCATCTTGGAAACAGAGGTGCTGCTGGCACACTGGACTGCTCTGAGTGGCCAGTGCCAGCAGGTGACGTCAGAGACTCCTTCTGATAGGCTCTTACCTGTGTTGCTAGCCTATCCTCCTTCCTAGGTAGCCAAACCTCCTTTTCTGGCTATTTAGGGTCTCTGCTTTGGGGAAATCTTTAGATAACGAATGCAAGAGCTCATCAGAGTTCCTCTGCATCTCTCTCTTCACCTTCTGCCAAGGAATCGACCGCTGACTGCTCTGGATGCCTGCAAAACTGCAACAAAGTAGCAAAGACGACTACTTCAACCTTGTATCACTGATCCGGCCGCCTTCTCGACTGTTTTCCTGGTGGTGCATGCTGTGGGGGTAGTCTGCCTCCTCTCTGCACTTGAAGCTCCAAAGAAATCTCCTGTGGTTCGACGGAAGCTTCCCCCTGCAACCGCAGGCAACAAAAGAATGCATCACCGGTCCCCTGGGTCCTCTCCCAGCATGACGAGCGTGGTCCCTGGAACTCAGCAACTCTGTCCAAGTGACTCCCACAGTCCAGTGACTCTTCAGTCCAAGTTTGGTGTAGGTAAGTCCTTGCCTCACCACGCTAGACTGCATTGCTTGGTACCGCGTGATTTGCAGCTGCTCCGGCTCCTGTGCACTCTTCCAGGATTTCCTTTGTGCACAGCCAAGCCTGGGTCCCCAACACTCTAACCTGCAGTGCACAACCTCCTGAGTTGTCCTCCGGCGTCGTGGGATCTTCTTTTGTGACTTCGGGTGAGCTCCAGTTCACTCCTCTTTGTAGTGCCTGTTCTGGCACTTCTGCGGGTGCTGCCTGCTTCTGTGAGGGCTCCCTATCTTGCTGGGTGCCCCCTCTGTCTCCTCACGCAATTGGCAACATCCTGGTCCCTCCTGGGCCACAGCAGCATCCAAAAACCCTAACCGTTTGCGGTCTTTCTGCGTGGGAACACCTCTGCAAGCTTCTTCACGACGTGGGACATCCATCCTCCAAAGGGGAAGTTCCTAGTCCTCTTCGTTCTTGCAGAATCCACAGCTTCTACCACCCAGTGACAGCTTCCTTGCATCCTCAGCTGGCATTTCCTGGGCATCTGCCCAATCTCGACTTTGTCATGACACTTGGACTTGGTCCTCTTGTTCCACAGGTACTCTTGTCCGGAAATCCACCTTTGTTGCATTGCTGGTGTTGGTCTTCCTTGCAGAATTCCCCTATCACGACTTCTGTGCTCTTTGGGGAACTTAGGTGCACTTTACATCTACTTTTCAGGGTCTTGGGGTGGGCTATTTTTCTAACCCTCACTGTTTTCTTACAGTCCCAGCGACCCTCTACAAGCTCACATAGGTTTGGGGTCCATTCGTGGTTAGCATTCCACTTTTGGAGTATATGGTTTGTGTTGCCCCTATACCTATGTGCTCTCATCACAATCTATTGTGACGGTACATTGCTTGCATTGCTTTCTATTGCTATTACTGCATATTTTTGGTATTGTGTACATATATCTTGTGTATATTTGCTATCCTCATACTGAGGGTACTCACTGAGATACTTTTGGCATATTGTCATAAAAATAAAGTACCTTATTTTTAGTATATCTGTGTATTGTGTTTTCTTATGATATTGTGCATATGACACCAGTGGTATAGTGGGAGCTTTACATGTCTCCTAGTTAAGCCTAAGCTGCTCTGCTAAGCTACCCTTTTCTATCAGCCTAAGCTGCTAGACACCTCTTCTACACTAATAAGGGATAACTGGACCTGGTACAGAGTGTAAGTACCCCTTGGTACCCACTACAAGCCAGGCCAGCCTCCTACACATGTCTCTTTATGTTACGGCCAGCTAATCCGAACATTAACTTCTGCCAGAACTTGCATTAGCCTCTCACTCACACAGAAGGGAGGCAGCCAATGAGAAAAAAGCCCTCTTGGTCAATTGGATTTTTTATTGTTTATGGTTGTGTGCCCATAGCACTACCGCAACCCCAATCTTCCAAATATCTATAAAACTAAAGCTTAATTTGTCAGATAATACTGAATAGAATTACACCAAATCATAAGAGCAAACGTTCTAGCTTTCTGCCAAATGTGATGTAATTCTGTTCAGTTCTTTGGGCTGTAGTGCTGTTAACAATTCCTTATGTAAATTGCATGGGGTAATTGCATTTTGGGACCCCTCCCTCTTTCTGAGTCCCTGACTGACAGATCACCCGGAAACGTTCCATGAAAGAGCTGGGCTGGATGAACGTTTGCCTTGGAAAGTGTTGTAAAGTTTCGGCACAAGGCACCAGAGTTATTAGCCAAACAGAACACTCTCTTCTTATGGAAATTCTGTCCTTACTATAACTACACAGTGGCAACTGCCACTGTGTAATAAATATGTGTGTGTGTTTGTGTGCACATGTAGTTATAATATATAGAAATATATATACTTATTTAATTTTGTTATCATTATTTCCTGTTATTCTGTTATTTTTATTCCCTCCCTCCACAGTTTTCTATGTGATTGTGTTGAAGTGCCAGTGGTTAACCGTGTGGTACTTCACTTACTCCAAGCCTGTTTTGACACCTCCATGTCTACAGTTAACTTTAGAAGTCTATTTTGTAAATTCCAATTGCCTACTATTTTGTAGGTGTGTACTTTGTATTAGTGTCACACCCAAACTCCTCTTTAAATTGTCCTACATCTCTCCCATTTTGTCGTAATCATTTCCCATTTTCCCACCACTCAGCTATGCTCCTCAGACAAACACTACTAAAACGTATGCCAACAGGAGTGGACATCTCCGTCACCCTGGTGGAAATCTCCACATACAAAATCTAGGAGAGGCAGGGGTTTCCAGCCATAGGTTTGAGAATAGCTTTCTGTAGTAAACAAACAGTACCACTTTAGTTCTACTTTCCACAGTGGAAAATCCAGGTTGTGTCTTCCTTCAATACCCTGCCATTGGACTGCCTGAATACTCAAATACTACGCTATGGAAGAAATTATGGCCACTTTCGTGCTCCATAAAATGTCAAAAAAATGAAGAAACATATTAGATATTTAGAAATATAAATTGAATTCCACTAAAAATAAACAACTGTGAATTAAAATATAACAGTTAACCAGGATTCCCAAAAAAAACGAAATATCATAAATGTAAGCATTTAATTCGGTGCCAAAAGAACATAGAACAACTCATACTTTAAACTCGTCCTTGAGTTGATTAAATAGCTTTTCATTCAGATACAAACACAAGTACAAAGAGGGTGCCAGTAAATCACGAACAATCCATGTAAGTTACTTCAGCCCAGCTTCAACTTATTCATTGACAGTCTTTTAAGTAAAGTGGTGGTCAAACTTAAGCAACACTAAATAAATAATGTTCTTACTGGAACCATATGATTAAACCTTCAACTCATTTGAGGCAATACATGAGAAAGTTAAATATTACTTGCGCTACTTCAATTGCTGAAGGGCCTTTTAAAAGGGAAACTATTTGCACAGGCACTTAGCTACAATTTGACCAGCAATTAGGAATTAGCTGACTCTTTGCAACTGTTCTGACTCAGATGAAAGACATGTAACTAACTAAGCAACCTGTTCTGCAGGGTAGAAATTAAATGGCGGTCCGCTACAAACCTACACCGGTTCACTCAATCGGTAGAAGTGGATCTGCTGGCCCACATGCACACTTTGTAAATGTTAGTGCTTCAGTATCCTTACATTCTACTTCGGCACACTCTGCCCTGTGTCCTATTACCATAAAACATCAAAGTCTTGCTTTAGAACCCTTTTCCATATTTTTTGCTTATTTCTATATGTTAAGTGACTCCAAATTGACAGCAATGTGCACAGTATGCAAATATTAGGTTACGGCAAACTGGTGTTCGCCAAATGTAATACAATAATCTTAGTTTACTCAGGTGTATGTCTGAGGGTTTTTTGGAAATCTTCCTAAGTCATAGGTGTATGGTAATGCCTGATGAAATTTCTGAGTTTTCTCACATTCAGTGCTAAATCTATGATAAGACAATAGGGGGAGTTGCTCCGAATCATGGCTGAATCTTATATTACTTATGGGATACTGGTCACCATTAGGTGCATTTAGGACCATGTGTCCATAAGACAAGCATTTTTTGACTTGCCTATATCTTTAGTGCCATTTGATGAATCTTCACAAAACTTTCCAAAAAAGTGTGCTGGTGATTCTTGTTGCGCATGGGGAGTTTCAGGGTGATCTGTGAAGTGGGGGCTCAGAAAATGTGGGGTAACAAAAGTGTGTTTCCTATGTTATTTCCCATAAAAGTTTTGAACATGACTACAGCCCGAACCCGTGGACTAAATTAAACCAGATTTGGCAGATAGCATGATTTTTCTCCGCAGATTGTGATTTGCGTTATTTGGTGTAAAAAAATGTCAGTAATTGATCAGAAATTGAAGGTAATCCAAATTTGTACATCTAGGGCCGAAGATCTTTTGCAACAAACTTGTGAATATTGCTGCGAACTTGTGAATACGTGCGCCAATACGAATGCCATGATTGGCTGCCCTCAACTTGAGCGTAGAGCTGTGGCCGCCGTTTTAGTTGTTTGGAACAGTCCCCGGGGCTCAAATCAAATGGTAGAAAGTTGCATAAGGAGTCAGATTGGATGAAAGTAGACTCCATGTCTGTAATATAGGGTTTTTTGAGAGACTACAGGTACGTTGAATATGTCAAGAAAAAGGTTTTTCCCCCCAAGTGCGATATTTGCAAAGTAGTCACGACCATCAGTGCGGACCGCAGTGCAACATTACCAGCAATTCGCAAACAACACCGAAAAAAAGATATTCACAGACTCATTCACACACAAATTCATTCACTCATCAATACACTCAGAGACTTCTGCACTCATTCACACACCCACTCAGACTCACTCATGCACCCACTCAGAGACTAACACACCCACTTTCAGACACTCATGCACTCACTCAAAGACTTACTTAGACACTCACACAACCACTCACAGACACATTCAGACCCTCATGCACCCACTCATAGACCCACTCAGAAAACTCATGCACCCACTCACAGACCCACTCAGACACTCTTGCTCCCACTCACAGACCTACTCAGAAACTCACTCACCTATTCACAGACTCACTCAGACACTCATGCACCACCTCACAGACCCACTCAGACACACACACACCCACTCACAGACCCACTAATACCCTCATGCACCCACTCACAGCCCCACTGAGACAATCATGCAACCCCTCTCAGACCCACACTCACCCATTCACAGACCCACTCACTCATACACCCACTCACTGACCCACTCAGACACTCACGCAGTTACCCATAGACCCCCTCAGTCATGCATCCACTCACAGACCCACTCATACCCTCATGCACCCACTCATAGCCCCACTCAGAGACTCCTGCACCCCCTCTCAGACCCTCACTCGCCCATTCACAGACCCACTCAGACACTCATACACCCACTCACTGACCCAGACACTCACACACGTAACCATAGACCCCCTCAGACAGTCATGCATCCACTCACAAACCCACTCAAAGAATCATGCATCCACTTATACATCCACTCAGAGACTCATGCACCTACTCACAGACCCATTTAGAAACCCATTTACCCACTGACAGACCCACAGTACTCATGCACATACTCACAGACCCACTCAGAGACTTATGCATGCAGGGTTGGGTGGTGTTAGGGGGTTGGCCGCACGTTAAACCTGCAGCCAACCCCTGCAGGACAAGGTTGAAGGTCGTGCAGAGTTTGATGGTTGTAGGGGGCAAGGCCAAAGGCCGTGCGTGGCATGAGGTTAGGTAGTTATAGCAGGTGGGCCGGAAGGCCAGGCCACTGACAAGGCCATGCTGCCAGTCAGCCATGTGCGAGGTGGTTGCATTAATGTATAGTAATTAAAATTACTTTACGTTGAGAAAACCATCGAAATTCACTGAAAAAAACTAAGGTTGCAGGGACGTTGTAGTTGGGAAATATAATTTTTTTTAAATGTAGAAATTCACTTAAAAAAAACCAAAGGTTACAGGAACGTTATAGTTAGGATCTAACCTTACTCACAGAAAACCATTGAAATTCAGCAGTTATAGTTACGGTCAGCTCAAGTAACTATGGGCCAGATGTATCAAGCTTTTTTGCATTCGCAAACGGTGCGAATGTCCATTTGCAAATGCAAAAATGCGTTTTACGATGTATGAAAGGCATTCGCAGTGGGAAAATAAGAAATCACAAAAATGAGACACAAATTAGCGTGTCGCAAACAGCGTATTGCAAATAACGATATGATTTACCGCATCACTTTTGGCGAAATGCTAATTGCGATACAGAATAGCGAATCGCAGATAGCGCTCTCCTAAATCATGCCGCTATTTGCAAGCTGCAGATTGTGACACGCAAAAATGGATTTGCAATGCGATGTAGCAAAAAATTGCAAATTGCGATTACTCGCAGAATGGCTGTTTGCACATGCAATTTACAACTGAAACCAGGTGGTAACCAGGTGCAACCTACATAGAGAGACCAAGAATGCCTCAGCCCCTCTTCCACAATGACTGCACTCTACGTCATGGCGAGGTGAATGTGGAACTTAGCAGGTTTGAAGAGAGGGAGGAGGAGACAGGAGCGCATTTTCAGAGTGAGCATAACCCTTTTTGACCAGACCAAGGAGGACATTTATGAGAAGTACAGGTTAAGCTCAGCCAAGATACTTGACCTGATAGCTGAGCTACTACCCATGCTGCAGCACACAACACACAGGACCAATAGCATAACCACACATGTGCAGGTATTATGCTCCCTGCACCTACTAGCCTCAGGGAGCTATCAAGGGGTCATAGCAGCAGCTGGAGGGGTATCACAGAGTGCCCTCTCTAGATTTTTCAACACATTTCTCAATGCCATGCTGAACAGAATACAACTGTGCATAGGATTCCCCAACACCCCACAGGCATTACAACAAACCAAAGTTAATTTTTAACAGATAGCACAGTTCCCAAATGTCCTAGGTGCCATTGATGGGACACATGTAGCAATCTGTCCACCATCGGCCAGTGAGTATGTGTATCGCAACCGTAAAAACCATTATTCTATGAACATACAGGTGATATGCAATGCCTCTTACATAATTACCGATCTCATGGCCTGATACCCAGGGAGCACACTTGACTCCTACGTCTTTCGTCACAGCAGGATACACACAAGACTGCTAGCTGGGGAGTTCGGGGAAGGATATCTACTAGGTAATTTGATAGTTCAGAATAATGCATTGATGTAAGCATGACATCAGACAGCAAATGTACTCATTTTACTCTCTGTGCATTCAGGAGACAGTGCCTACACAGTGCGCACCTATATGCTAACGTCCTACCTGAGCCCTGCCACTCCAGCAGAGAGGAGGTACAATGCTGCACATAGGGCTACCCGCAACGTGGTGGAGCACACTTTTGGGCTGCTGAAGAGCTGTTTCAGGTGCATCCATAGGAGTGGAGGTGCACTACAGTACAGCCATGAGACAACATGCAAAATTGTGGCCACATGTGCTATCCTGCACAACATAGCAAATACCAGGGGCATACCAGTGGAACTCGCGGAGCCAGACTCAGATGAGGATCCCTTACCACCCCTTCTACCAGCAGACAGGACCAGTGGAGCAGAAGGCACGCATATACGTGCTGACATCACGCGCAACCATTTTTTATGTAAGTAATGACAAATCCACTTCAATAATATGTATTTCAGTAGTTAGCATCTTTATTACCTTAACTTCAGGTAAACAATGTGTCATTAGGACATAGCTATTCACAATGGGCAGACATGAACTATTAACGGTGTCACACTATTAGCATCATAGTATGACTTTATTTGTACATGTTTAGGTGGTCCCCTGTAGCCCTCAACATCACTTCTTACGTCCACGCACTCCACCTGAGTGCTCAGTGCCCTCGCTGGCACCTCTAGTAGCAGGTTCACATGCAGTACTGTGTCTGGCACTGCAACGCCTCAGATCAATCACAGGGACTGTCAGACTGGTGAGGCTAGAGGACTCCTCACTGTCACCAACACCCAGTTCGCTGGTTGTGGCACTGCGTGCTGTTTGCATGGCATCCACTACATTGGTAATTTGCACCAGTCGCTGTGCAATGTCCCGACTGCAATGTGCCATCTCCACCTGTGTGGCAATGGCACGCCGTGATATCTGGGCTGTTGAACTTGCAAGCCAATTGACTGATCTACAGAAGCTATCAAACTTTTCCAAATATTGGTGATGGCGCCTGTTCTGGCTGACGCGCTCCTGCCGTATCTCAGTGCAGAGTTGCCCAATGGTCTGTGTCAACTCCTTGGTGTTTTCAGCAACTCTTTGCTGTCCCTCAATCAGGGTCTCCAAGTGCTTGTTTTGTAACCCCATATTGCTGTTGTGAGACACAAACTGTCTGTGCAGTGACTTCAAATGTTTGCATTGCAGGCGCTGCACCTTCAGCATGGAAGCTTCCAGGCCATAAAAGATTGATGGGCACACTCCTTCTTCTGTGCCCTGTCTGCCTGCATCGTGGCACCTCCTGAGGGGAGTTGACTGATGCTGGTGCTGGTGCAGGGACTGCTGTCTTCCTGTGGGACTCGCCTCTGGTGGTGGTGTGGGTTTGTGTTCTGGCATCTCATCTGAGACCAGGTTGTACTCTGGCAGTGGTAACACCCTTTCCCTGCGTGTAGTCGGAACAATACGGTAGGACTCACTAGTATTTGAGTCTGACTGTGGCTGTGTTTCTGCTTCCCCCACTTTTTCAGATCCTGCAGCAGCAGTGACCGAGTCATCTGCAAGGACAATGTGCAGTATGTCAGTTCTAGCATTTGTCACAGATTTCCACAGAGTTGCTTTAAATGTACAATTAAATTGTTTCACCCGAGTCATTTGTGGTGTTTCTCTATGTGGCTGACTACTATCTTGCTATTTATGTTGTGTAGTCACCTTAGGGTTGTGTACTACCACTCCCATAAGGCACTGTTGTGTTGTATGTAAGATGTGACATGGACTACTTTTCATTGTGCATCAAGCTATGTTCTATTTCCTAAGGGGCATGTGTACATGCACATGTGGGGATACACATAATCACTGGCCTTACATTTGCTGGTGCTGGGTGTTCCTGAGGTGTCAATGTCAGTTACACCACTGACAGCTTCTGGCAGCAATGTGGACTCCACTGGGTCTTCCATGGGGTGGACGGTGTGTGGGTGGATGGTCCGCCTCCGGTGCTCCTTGCCTCCCTAAGCCTGCTGGCCACCCTCTCCTTGGCACGGGATCGCAACTCGTACCATCGCTTGCGTATCTCCTCCACAGAGCACTGCGCAACACCCACTGCGCATATTTTTGCCTGGATGTCAGGCCAGTGTTTCAGCTTCTCACTCTCAGGTACTTGGAGTGAGGTCTTGCCAAAGAGTCTATCATGGTTCCCAACAACCTCCTCAATGAGCACCTCCAATTCTTTCACACTGAATGTTATCTTCCTCTTCCTGTCTCCGTTCTCCTTCCCATTGCCAGCATTGGCCATGTGGCAGTTTGATCCTGTCTTCCTCACAATGCGGACTCCCTGGTGCTGGGCTGTGTCTCTCTCACTGCTCCTATAGGTGTGGCTTCTGGAAACAGCATGGACTGACTCACTTCCTGCTTGTGAGGTCATCAGGCTGTTCCGGTTTGCCGTTTTTGCTATTTGCAATTTTCAGTAACTGAATCCAATTTTTTTTTGTGATTCGGTATTTGCATCTCGCAAATAGCATTAGCGAATTTTAAGAAATAGCTATTAGCGATTTTCAAATTTGATACATCACGTTTTGCATTTCTAAAATTGCAATTTCTTAAAATTCGCAATTTGGAAATCGCTAACTGGAATCTTGATACATCTGGCCCTATAACTCTTGCCCTAAGGTATCTATAATTCGCACTCTCACCATGCACTGCTAATTACCATACATATTGCATCACTCATGACATCTTTGATACCATGATTGATAATATCAATGTAACATTTGCAGTAAAATTATTTAAGAGGATACTGTGCATGGCAGTGACCATGTCACGAGTGATGTGATATGCGTGGTCATAAGCAGTGCATTATGAGGGTGCAGGTTATAGTTAGCTGTGGTAAATATAACTGCTGAATTTCTCTGCTTTTGTATGAGTGCATTGAGAACTTAACTATAATGTCCCTGTAACCTAACTATAGTGACCCAGTAGCCTTTGTTTTTTTCAGTGAATTTCCAAGGTTTTTAATACCTAAAGTAATTGTATACTTTGAACCCTTGTCGCAGACGGCTTATGGCTGCACATGCATTCAACTTTATGTGAACTATGAGTGAGTGATAGAGTATATGAATGTGTGTATAGGTGAAAAAGTGAGTGTGTAACTGTGTGGATGGCTGAATTTTGTGTGTATGACAGCATATATAGTAAGAGAGTAAGTGCAGAAGTACTGTATGACCAAAGGACTGACTGTATAAGTGTATATATGGGAAGTAATTAACTGCATTTGTGATGTATTTGGATTCAAGTTAGTGATTGAACATATGTTTATGCGATTAAAGCAGGGAAAAGGAGATTTTTAACGTTTTTTTTGTAGTGGGTGAGGTGAAAGTACTATTGGCAAAATGGTCCTTCGTTACAAAGTAGGGTCTCACAGTTTGTAAGCTATACTGACGTATTGTAGGATCACAGCAAAATTTATGAAAGTGGCTTAAAGTGTAGGGCCACTATTTCGAATTTTTATATTTCAATGTGTTATTACTGGATGAGTTAGTTAAAGTTTTTGTAGCCACAATTTTTAATATAGCATAACTGGTACCTTCTAATGTAGTACTTCAGTGTGTTTCTTGCATACATTTTAGTGTGTTGTGAAATGTTTAACTTTAAAAAAAAAAAAAAAAAATGTTTGCAAATTCGTAGTGAAATATAACAATGAACACAGATGCTTTTGCGCAATTTGCGAATACAGCATGGATATAATGTGGTAAAAAAGTGTAAACTGTTTATAAACAATTTATAACTTAAATAATCTCTTAAATACAAATGAAACTTTGCATTATATTCCAGTAGATAAAGTACCTTGCTTTTTGATACTAGTGTGGGTATCGAGAGCATGC
The DNA here is from genome assembly GCF_031143425.1 of Pleurodeles waltl. Taxonomy (NCBI): domain Eukaryota; kingdom Metazoa; phylum Chordata; class Amphibia; order Caudata; family Salamandridae; genus Pleurodeles; species Pleurodeles waltl. Next base: position 695,880,182 of record NC_090442.1, on the reverse strand, counting down.
ATGTATTTGCGATCTCATCAGCGCACTTACGGTCTTCCGTTTTCGCGGTTATCAAGATAATCATGATTACAGCGTGTCACTAACAAAGTATACTACAAAATACAAAAAAAAAATATAGAGAGATTTTATCTATGAAATGTTTGACTCTAGGAGTCTAGTAAGAAAGTAGTAAAAGTTTTGATTCTGTCCTTGTTTTCATTAAGAAACAGTGTTACATTCTATCTTCCGTTTTTGCGGCGACATCAGTAACCAGGACAACATTAACTGTGATTATCACATGACCCAGAAATAAAGAGATGTAATTGGAACTGAGTGTTTTCATTCTGTTAAATAGGATATTCACACATGTTCATTGTTTCTAGAAGAGTGTAGGGAGTGTTGTGTAGCCATTTTAGTTTAAGTTCCATGCACGTTATTGTAGCATACTAATCCTGCCGCTGTGCACTTTAACCTAGATATATTTTACTCAGCTTTGTTTATTATTTGAACAATAGCCAGTTTTGCGGTCTTGTTTTATTTCTCTCTAGCTAGCTGTTCATGCTTAGGCCAGCACTACGTTCTCAAACAAGACGTTCTTGTTCACTCTGTGCTTCTTTCAAGGTTGTAGTAAGATAGGTTGCCGGTGAACCTGGTAAAAGTTTTGTCTCCGGTATTCATAGAAAACACACATCCTTACGTAGGGACATTTTCTGCTGTTTCATTATAAAAACACTTTCCTGTCCCTTACACATTAAAGGGAGATTCCAGCCAGAGGACCATGACTGTATGCTGATTGCTGAATGCTTCCCGGCAGCTGCTTATGCAGACTTCAAGCCTTTGCTCAGGTATGGGGGATGATGTCTTCCCAGGGGAACCTGAAGGGCAGAAGTAGAGCTTAACATGCTGTGTTCTAATATTGCCTAGGTAAGAATTAGTTTACTTGACTCTAGTGACAACATGGTAGTGTTATTCTTATGCTTTACTCTCCTTGTCACAATTCTAATTCTGTCAAGCTTTATCTTCCTGGTTATTGCAATACATGCTTCATTATCTAAGATGCAGTCGCTTCATTAAAACCTTATTGAAACATATACTGCATCTGTTTGTCATTTGTAGATGTGAGACTAATGTAACTGGGAGAAATGGAAGGGACCTGAGTAAGCACGATTTCCTTGAGAAGTCAATTATGTCCTGCGCTCGGCTGCCCAATCATCCCTGCTGTTGGGTGGAGATGAGCCACTGCTAGTTAGCCGGAGCAACCCCCGGATTAGGGCGACAGGTGTCACCTGTAGTGGGATAAGACTCAGTCTCCCACACCACAGGCAATTCTGCCACTCAAATCCAGTAGTCTCATTAGAATAATGAGAGCCTACGTGACATGGCGTCGCCAACGTTTGGTCGGGCTCTAATTTTTGGATCCTCCTGAGTATCTCTGTCTCACTACATACAAAGACACCTGAGTACTATATACAGAGACGTCCATGGTATTGAGTATTTCCTCCTCAGCTAAGTAATGAACACCTAACTAAAGCTGTAGGTTGTTCAAGCTTGAACTCTAAAAGGGTAATCCCAATTTGGCGTGTTTTCTCTGAACAAATTGACCATTTATTATGGTGAATCCAGAACAGGTAACAATTCCAGTCAATATGAGACCACCCCTTACTGCACATTTATTGGCACATGGCCTAACGGCCCAGGAGGGGTCCATTCACATTCGTTGTTGACGCGCACGCAGCTTAAAGAGCAGAACTTTTCTATTCTTGGGTCACATTTCCAGCAGTTGATGGGAACACAAATACATTTCATCACTATACACCTGCAAATGTACCTGCACAATATAGAGCATATGCATAATTAAAAATACCTTTATCTTCTCAAAAACATAATAATATGGCTTGATGGTGACCTACCCCACACAATTTTACCTGTTAGGTTAGGTCCTCTAAGTAATGATGGTCCTACCTGGCCTTTATTGGCCACTTTTACACCACATCCTGCTGCAGCAAACCTAACGGTGGCTGAAGTCCATCGCTTATATGCTGATTTGACAGCAATATACAGACGATTAGTACAGTTTGTAATGCAAACATTAAATACAAACACAGCGCATGCTGCACTAGAGCAATCACATGCAGTAACACCAGGCATCAATCCTGCAACTGTACATTCGATTATGGGTAAAGTACCCGCCAAATGAGAAGAAATTCAGTTTTGGTTAGCTCAAAAAATAAATGCGCTGGAAGCAGTATTTCCCCATACGGGACCTCAGGATAAACACAAAATACTAACTATGTGCTTGCCATTTGGGATAGTTCCCACAGTAGACAACTGTAATGCATGTGGCACAGTATTTGCCACGCTCTATATTCCCGCACACGGTACACCGACAATTGCCAGTTTATCGGAAGTGTTGAAACAAATTCAAGATGAATACGGAGCTGCCCCGGCCCTGGATTTGGGTAGGCAATTAATGGGCAACTTTGCCACAGTATCCTCAATTATTTTAAGTAACCTTAAAGAGGAATTTAGTAGTAGCACTACCGGTGCGTATGCGGCTACGGGACATTCTTCCACAGGATCAAGAACACAAGCTGCCAAAGATTATCGCCAACACCTACTCTAGTATTGGTTGAGATAGTCTGGGGGCCAGACAAACAAAACCACAATTTCAAGGTAAATCTAATAAAGATTTTACCAAGCAAGCTCCTGAGGGTAATAAGAAACGCTGGGATAAAAAAAAAAAAAACTCCTAAAAAGAAAGGGGCGAATCTCCACACATGGAGACCCCACAGAATACATATAATCTCAGAAATAGAGACGTTATAAAAACACCTGACAGATATCAATATACTGACACACGCCAATCTCGTTCCTTTCAGGAAAAACGCAGTGAGAGAGGTAGGTGGGCAGAGCGAAGAACTGAGTACTTGAAACCGAGACAGGAATCACAACGCTCAACACAGGTTTCTGTTAAAAAGGAAGAGAAACCTCGCCAACAAAAACCCCAATTTAAAAAGAAAAAGGTGGCAGCAGTTGCAGTTCGACATGCCACTCAAGAAGAGGGAGCTCTTGAAGAACAAGGAGGGGGCATTAGTGCTACTAGACAGCGCGGCAGAGGTCACAATAGTATCCCAAAATTTTCTAGAGCATCTGGAGGTGAAAGCAACTGATGACTTTTTACAAGTAGAAACTGCGGACATGCGTGTCTCCACGCCTGACAGGGTGTACAAAGTAACGTTACAGTTAGAAGGAGACATTGAACGCACAATAGACGCAATCTTTTGGGACCGCATTGTAAACATATATGATATTTTGCTGGCCAAACAGGATTGGCCACTTGACTTTGTCTGTGCATGCCCATATGGGGAATATGTTATTAAAGCTTCTTTCTCGCCCCTTGTTCCAGAGGAGCTCATAGAATCCTACACCATTGATTGGGCATTGGCGCAGGCACCAGTGGTATATCGCAACCACGGAGGATAGGACAAAGATTCCCCCTACAATGTAATTCCGATTAAAAATCAACCCCAACCTCAACCCAAATATCCAATACACTCACATATGCTATACAAAACACTCATAGCACAGCAATTATGAACAACATAGTGCGCAAAAAATACAAAATGGTTTCTTCTGCCAAAATATAGCACCTGAGAGTTGAGACTTAGCCAGTTTCAGTGCACTAGGCTCCCAAATTCTGTTGTTTACCCCAGGCATACAAGAACAGTCCAGTACTCCTCGCGGCTCGTATGACTTCAATGTAGCACGACATTGACCATGAAGCATTGTCCTATGTAGATGATATCTATTTCACGGATGATGAACTACTGCAACATCTAAGACGGGTAAGCCCGCATTGATGTAGGATTTGCTGAGTTCGGCTACAAATTCAGTTAAAAAAAACAAAAATAGCTTTCCTCAACGTCCTGTTTCTGGGATATGAGCTATCAAGTGAAGGAAAGAGCCTAGCATCACAGTTCTTGGAAAAATGCGCACAGTTACAACCTCCAAATACGCTTAAAAAACTCCAATCTCTATTGGATTTCCTCAATTTTGGCAGAACTTAAATTCCTGATTATGCATCACGCATAAAACTTTTAAATGACTTAATACATCCTGACTTTTCAAGTAAATTTTGGAGAGTCGAACATACACGCATTCTCAAAGCTTTGGAAACAGACGTGCTTGCAGTGCACATTTACACACAAGGGACAACAAAAAACATTTGGTCATCTCAGTAATTGCTGGTGCCATTGGTTTCACCTATGTAACTTTCAATGAGGGTGAGACATTCCCGACTGCATACAAATCACATTTGTACTCAGCAGCAGAATAACGCTTTGCTCCCACTGAGAAAATTCTCACTGATGTTCAGATGGCGGTCATTAAAGAAAGGCCACAAGCCCAAGGCAAACGCATTATTGTCGTTTCCCCAATTCCAGCTCTTGAGGCTGTAACAAAAGCCAGTGTTCCGAACTCTAAAGCATTACATCCATGTTGGATTCAATGGATTAACAGCCACTGATGCAGATTACATTTTTTACCCAAAATTACAAACTCAAGAATTTTTGCAATATGAACTAGAATACCCAATTCCAGCAAACACACTGCCTATTGATCAGTATCAAAGAGTCATGTAAACCGATGGCTCAGCGCAACCTGCAATTGGCACAAAACATCAATACTCCGCTGCTTGCACAGTCGTAAACGGCTATATGGACGATAATAAATTTTGTCCCCAACATACATTTAGGCAAACCCTAGTGAATTGCACAGCACAACAAGCAGAGCTAAAGGCTCTGGTGATGGCACTGTCACATACGGATCCTGCACAGTTAACACGGATTGTTGGATTCATTCTACTGTGTCCAGTCCTTCAATGAATACCTGCATTATTGGGCCAGAATGGGTTCAGAGAGTCTAAAGGCAACACCATTAAACACAGACTTATGTGGGGGAAAGTAGCAGATCTGAGGGAAACGCTACTGAATGTCCATGTTGTACATACACTTGGACACCAGCGTGTTGGAATACACGTTGCTGGAAATACACTGGCTGATAAAGCCACAAAGTCTGTAGTAGCTACGCCCACTGTTGCTGCAGTAACCCGCTTAGGTGCCAAACAGGACGATGACATATGGGCTGCTGTGAAAGCTACGGCTGAAGGTACGCCCTACCCAAAGCATTTCCTGCTAAATATTCCTACCAAATGGGAGGATGCCTAAACGCTGAGGTAAAGATACCAGGCGTAGGGGTTCGATCTATTCCCAACAAAGATATGAGATCAGAGTTGATAAAAGCAGCGCATGAGGGGGCAGCATATGCCCATGTTGGTGTGGCGGCTACAATATCATTGTTGCGAGATTGTTATTGGTGGCCAGGCCTGTATAAAGAGACCAAGCAGTATGTCCTTTGCTGTGACATCTGCCAACAAATTAGGGTTTCCACCGCCAAATGCCCACCGCAGACACCCATCCTTCTTTCTAACAAACAATTACAATGTGTGTGCTTGGACCACTGTGGTCCTCTAACACAGGATAGTGCATACAATTACATTTTAGTTGCTGTGGACTCCTGATCCAGATTTCTATAGGTGTGGCCACAACACTAGGCTGACACTCGTACGGTTATTAAAGATTTGCAAGTCTTTATTGGTACATATATATTTGCGGCTTTCCACTCAGACCAGGGCCCTGCTTTCACCTCACGGGCATCCAGGGACGGCATGGCTTTGTTAGGGGTCCAACTCCATTACTTGTCTCCATTTCATCCTAAGGGAAATAGTGTTATGGAGCGACTAAACTGTTATTTAAAGCAATCATTAACAGCCAGAGTCTTAGGTACAGGTCGTAGTTGGCTTAATCACCTGTATAGAGTCCAGAGAGCACTTAATCTGCCTAGAAGGTCCCTGGGGGCTTGTACTTCATATGAGTGCCTGTTCGGAACTCAAATGTATGTTCCAGATATTGATGGTCCTGGCGTGGAGGCAGCAGAAACACCTTTTGACATAAATTAATGTGTCACTATCTTACAGGAATTACAACAGTTCAGTGACGAAAATGCTTCTGCCAGTGCTGCCTCCACAGGAATTAAGGATGTGCCAGTAACACCTACCGGCTGGATTCCTAAAGTTGGGGATCTAGTAGGTGAAAAGGTCACTGTGAAAAAGGAGTTTGGTCCTTCTTATCATGCACCGGTCCCAGTCTTGGGAATACATGGTACCAGATCTGTCATTCTACCACCGTTGGCTGGTGCTAAAGAAAAACTGCTTTGTATCTATTGACAATGTTGAGTTACAACATGTGGCCGATCCTGCACAACAGACCAAGAGGATCAGCCAGTAGTTCCTGAATCCCTCTCACTACTGGTCAAGAAGTCCCTCTACAAGTTGTAATCAGCAACAGTGATACCTCTCTGAGCTTGGGGAAGGTGGAAAATGATCTTGCATTAGTTCCACTAATATCTGTTTCAACAAACAATACAGAAATAATTTAAATCGATTTGACACAACTGCAACATAGACGGATGCCATCATTTATTCTGAACCACCACAGGAGACACCCACCTGTTCTCCACCTACAAACTCGGCTCCAGCTTTTGCACGAACTGCTTCTGGATATTTTGCAGACATCAAAGACACCGTTTCAGTCTAATTCGCCTATTCTACATCTGAACTGCCAAAAACACGTAAGCTGATAAACTGGCTTAAAGCAACGCATTTTATTCCCCCATGGAACTATCTGTGGCTTTCTTTGACTGTCCTGGCTTTTCTACTTTGGATTGGGTTTGTTATAACATTCTTTTTATTAATACATGGTTATTTTCTTCCTGAACCACCCTTGAATTGGTGGATTAGGTGCTAAAACCACATTTTCTTCTCACATGGTCTGCAGAGACTTGTCTTTTGTGAACATTTCACTATACCAATTCCTGAAGAGATTGTTTGTGATAAAGTAACATTTGATATATATGGCCCAACAGAGGTCATTCAAATATCAAAAGTGTTTAAACTTTCAATGAACAATGTAATAATACCCAGAGTTGTTTCTGATGACTGGGATGTGAAAACAGTTGATTCTATGATGACTGAATAGTAGTATTATACTGTATTTAAAAGTGAAGATGTTTATCAATCTAAAGAGAATTATGGTGATGTGTTTTTCTATAATTATTATGGGAACCATTTCACTCACAGAGCAAGTACCCCAAAGACTGTTTTTAATTACACACAATGGGAACATTGCCCAACTCCACCACAGGGGAGTTCTAAAACATATTCTTGAAAGTTTGCATATTTCTCCAGGCACAATTTTAAAAATGCTTAGTCTTATTACTTTAAAATGCCTTCAATGGAAAATGTACACATATTATTAACAGATACAAAATTTGTTTATTCAGATTCCTTTGTTTCCTGGTTGGCCATAGAAGGCCATGAATATTGGCTGAAGTCGATTGACTTAAAAAGCATATGGGGAAGACGTAATTGGCAAATGAGAGGGAAGGAAGCTTTATTTAGAGCATGCCTTATACCTGTTCAAATGATATTTTTAAATGAAACTGTACAACAAACAAGTTGTTTAGGCTTAGCAAAGATTTAGGAACTGAATGCAGCCAGTATTCCTGGCCCTGCAAAATGTCATAAATGGCAAAAAGATATAACTGCAACTGAAGATCAGCTCGATGAATGGGTCCAGAATGGCACGTTTAATGCTTCACTATCCCATACTAGTGGGTGGTTATTGTGGCCAATAGATACCAATGAGTGTCATAAATGCTTTATAAACTCCACTGGGTCATAGAACTAGTAGGCCGAACCCTCGCTATATATCATCCAAACATGTGGGTATAGTAACAACATACAGTGTAGGGAAACTATGCTAGCAGTTCCTCACTAGATGCTGTTAGAGAACACCTCAGTCTCCTGTCAGATTTACAGGAATTTTTGTTAGGCCTTAGAAAACAACGCAGAAAGAAATTTTTGTATGAAGTATATAATGACATTTGGAAGCTTTCCCAACAAGGAGGTGCTGTCCGGTTAAGGCAAATAGACAAGGAGTACTTACAGAAGGCATTAGCTGTTATAGATAATGGGATTAATACCCTGTCCGACAGGATATACACCCTAAATAAAATCATCTCATCTGCAATAGACATAATACAAAGTGACATGTCTTCCTTACACCATGGACAGAGTCAACTAAGGTCCATTATGCAGTTGGGTTGGACACTTCAAACACTGAAGGCGGGTTGCGTTCCCTGTCAACAAGTTAGCGCAGGGGGCATATTTTCTATATTTAATTTAACACGACAACAACAACTAATGGGTAAGGAAGAAGCAACTTATGTTGTGCTAAACATCAAAAAGTTAGAAAAGTTGCCTTTTACTGTGGCTGACATACCATCTGCTGAGTGGTCAATACAATGTATCATTAATCTGCCTATTTCAACACTTCAATTCATGTCCTGTTTAAAACACATTCCAGTAGGCAGATATGAAAGGCTGGGAGATAGTTACATACATGAGGTGTGGGAGCTGCCCTTCTTGTACAAATGTCTCAGTGGCATGAAAGAGGTATTTCTTAGCTGTAGTGAATGCCAGACTTCTGTGAGCCATTCAATGGTTTGTAAACAGCTGTCCTTGCACGAACTGGGCTTGTTATCTGAAGGGAGTTCCAGTCCCCTTGATTAGAACTACGTTCCAGGTGCTTTCAAATGGCAGCTATGTTCTCCTCAATAGTGAAGACCGTTGTGGGATGTGAGCCTGAATAATTTATGTTGTTTCGGTCTCTAAGATTGTTACATGCTGCGGGAACATACTTTTTTCTCCCACTAGGCAAAAAGAGGTAGCTGACATTTGGCCTCATATTTCTACTTCTAAGGCTGAAATTTGACAAGTTGAGCAGACTCAAGGCTTTTTTGTTCGAAAAACATGTGCGTTCACATCTGCACGCGAGACCTACGCACTTCAGGTGGCAAGGTCATCAGTTGAAATACAGTCCCTTTTAAGTACCAACTTTCCGAGACACTTTGGTGAACTCGTTGGACGAATATTTAATGCGTCAAATAGTATTGGAATCGCATTTTTTTTTAAGGCTGTTGGTTCTGGTCTCGTTCACACTTTCTCCTCCATATTCGGTTTAATACTATCAGGCATCCACTCAATATTCTCCAGTATTTTCGGGGGATTTCCAATAACTTTGGCTAGAATAGTTGGCATATTGCTACTGCTACTGTTTCTGCGCAATGGCTGTCCTGCCGCAACAAGGAGGAATGAAAGCACTCCCATCAGCGCAGCTGTCGTGAATGCATGATGCAGTACTTTGGAGCAACACTCCTGGAGCAATTGGAGTGTGACTGGTTTCTGTCATTCAGACCGGTTTTGCATTGTGTGCAGCCCGTGTTTTAGTGCCTTTGGTGCTCCTCCGAACATGCCCTGAATGTTTGTCTTTCTATGCAGCGCTTACTTTTATTGGATGCCGATTTGTTGATGTTCTCGTAGAGGGTTTATTACCGGACATGCGCGTTGAGGGTGCGTTTGCTGCGGGAAGCTGCTTATGAGTTGCCCTTCCTGGAGGATGCGGCTCTGGACCCATTTCTGGACACACCACGGAATGCTGCTGCCTTGGCTGAGGCTCAGGCTATGGAAAACGAATGCTCCTTGGTGCTTCTTGGTGATGCATTTCCAACTTTAACACCTGCCGAAGTGGAAGATTTCCTGTCCTCCATTGTCCTGGATTCAATTGGCAACTTCCAAAATGACTCTGACTCTTGAAATTTGGCTCTTTTTTGATACATGTTAACATTCTAAATTGTCCTTTTACATATACTCATGTGTCCTTTTAACTTGTCAATATTGACATTTTTACATATATATCTTAGATTGAGTTTTAGTAGCTTTTATACATAATTGGGCTTTGAAGCACCTTTAACAGGCAAGGGGAGGGTGTTGTGTAGCCATTTTAGTTTTAGCACCATTCACGTTATTTTAGCAAACTAGGCCTGCTGCTGTGCACTTTAAACTAGATATATTTTATTCAGCTTCGTTTATTATTTTAACAATAGCCACTTTCTTGATCCTGTTTCATTTCTCCCTATCTAGCTGTTCTTGCTTAGGCCAGCACTATGTTCTCAAACAAGACATTCTTGTTCACTCTGTGCTTCTTTCAAGGCTGTATTAAGATAGGTTGCCGGTGAACGAGGTAAAGGTTTTGTCTCTGATATTCATGGAAAACACACATCCTTACGTAGGGACATTTTCTCAGAACATCAGCTGTTTTATTATAAATACACTTCCCTGTCCCTTACACGTTAAAGCGAGATTCCATCCAGAGGACCACGACTGTATGCTAATTGCTGAATGCTTCTCTGCAGCTGCTTATGCAGACTTCAGGCCTTTGCTCAGGTATGAGGGGTGATGTCTTCCTAGGGGAACCTGAAGGGCAGAACTGGAGCTTAACATGCTGTGCTCTAATATAGCCTAGGTAGGAATTAGTTTACTTGACTCTAGTGACAACATGGTAGCGTTATTCTTATGCTTTACTCTCCTTGTCACAATCCTAATTCTGTCAAGCCTTATCGCGATGGTTATTGCAATACATGCTTTATTGTCTAAGATGCAGTCGCTTCATTAAACCCTTATTGAAACATATTCTGCTTCTGTTTGTCATTTGTATGTGTGGGACTAATGTAACTGAGAGAAACGGACGGGACCTGAGTATCCACGATTTCCTTGAGAAGTCAATTGTGTCATGCGCTCAGCTGCCCAATCATTCCTGCTCTTGGGTGGAGATGAGGCACTGCTAGTTAGCTGGACCAATCCCCGGATTAGGGCGACAGGTGTAATCTGTAGTGGGTTAAGACTCAGTCTCCCACAGCACAGGCGATTCTGCCGCTCAAATCCAGTAGTCTCATAAGAATAATGAGAGCCTACCAGACAGCAGTTATCCTTGCTTTTGTGGGATCTGCCATACTGTTTTGGAGAGAGGACCATTATTTTTTGTGCTTTTCACAAACAATATGGCAACAGTGGTAGATCGCGAGGAACAGATGCCAGTTCAAGGAGAAGACTAGGAGTCACAGGTACAGTCACAAGATGTAGAACAGGAGCATGGAGAAGAATTGATTGAAGACTCTGATGAAGATGCCCCTCCAGTGGAAAAACAAAGCATAGTCTGGGAATTTTTTGTGATACCTTCAAGAGAATCGAAGTTAGTAGCAAAACATGTGCAATGCACATTGATTGATGAAACATTATTGAGGGGCACTTCTAAGAAGTATCTCTGTGGTACAACTAGCACGTTAAATAATTTCGGAACATGCCATAAAAGCAGGGGCGGCTCCTCCTCTATGGTGGAGGAGCGTCAGTCCCCTCCCCCCAAGCAGCAGCAGCAGCAGCTGCAAAGCTTTTACTAGGTTTATTATGTTTTTGTTGTAAAAGGGGTGGGGTCATGGGGCGTGACAGGGATCTAGGGCAGTACACAGCACTCCCCTCAGTGAGCATGTATGTTTGGCTGTTCGTCTCGGGCCGGCCAAACACACATGCGCACTAAGCTCTCCCCAACCTGACACTGTGTTATCGGGTCAGAGACAGCAGGCAAAGGCTTCCACTCTGCCTCGGAGCACCCAGCCAGGGGGCTTCATCCAATTCTAAAGCTGCTTTCATGCATAAAAACAGCATTAGGATTGGCCACAGGGCAGGCTGGGAGCATGCGCCTGAAACTTCTGGCAGCCAGAGGAGCATCGGAACAGCACGGTGTGGCGAGAAAGGTAAATTTTATTTTCATTATTATATTTTTTTTTCATCCCCCCACCACGTGCCGCCCTGCCCCTTTTGCCCCCCCCGCGAGCCGCAACTGTATTAAAGACATCTTGAGCGGGCTAGGAGGAGCACAAGTGTTGAAAGCCCTTCAAATTCCAGACAGTCTACAGTTCCTCCTGTATAGAGTCTCAGCAGGAGTGGAAAGGAGATGTCCAGACACTTATCCTGAACTGCAGCGTATGGTGACATACTGCTTAGACTGCATAGCCTCTCTTACTGCTGGAGGAGTCGTTTGAGGCTATTTTGCACACTATGAAAAACCACAAGTGCCGATTCATTTATTTTTAAATCTCTGGTGTTTTTCTCACCTGTTTTAAGGTTGTTGTTTTACTTTTTTGTTCCTCCTGTTGACATTTTGTTTAAGAAAAAAACAAAAAAAATAAACAATTTGTTTGAAAAACAAACAAAAAATGTAGTCCTTATTACAAAAAAGAAGAAAAAATGGTTCTTTTAAGACCTGCTTTTCATGGTTAAAAACGATAAACTGTATGAGTATATATAAATATGACTGTATACCCATAAGTGCATAAATGCATGTATGTGTGAGTAAGTGCATGACTGTATATATGGGTGAGTGAGGGTATGAGTGATGTGTGGGTGACTGAGTGAGTGGTTGCGTAGGTAAGTGAGTGCATGAGATGTTTTTAGGAGACTGACTGAAAGGATGAGTATGCTACGTGTGAGTGAGTGTATGAGTGCTACATGGGTTGGAGAGTGAGTACATGAGTGATGTATGGGTGAGTGAGTTAGTATGTGAATGTATGAATGAATGTCTGGATGGTGTATGGGTGTGTGAGTGGTGCTATGAATGGTGTATGGGTGACTGTGTGTGAATGCATGTATGCATAAGTGAGAGAATACATGAGTGGTGCATGGGTGATTGAGTGTATGAGTACTTGCATAGGTTAGTAAGTGTGTGCATGAGTGTTTTTGGGAGATACAGAGTGGAAGAGTGCATATATGGGAGAGTGAGTAAGTGCACAAGTGGAGCACTGTTGAGTGCTGTATGGGTAAATCATGAATGTATGTCTAGTGTATGGGTGAGTGAGCGACAGTACAAATGTTGCATGTTTGACTCACTCTGTGTATGAGTGGGTGTATGGATGACTGATTGAGTCCATGAGTAGTGCATGGGTGACTGAGTGCATGTGAATGTCTGTAGGTCAATGAGTGCATAACTGCTTTGGTGATTTAGTGAGTGTATGAATGTTTGCATGGGTGAGTGAGTGAATGCATGAGTGGTATATAAGTGATTGAGTGCAGAAGTGGTTGCGTGGGTGGGTAAGCGAGTATGTCACATGTTTTCAGACACTGACTGAATGGATGAGTGCATGTATGGATGAGTGAGTCAGTGCTTGAGTGAGAGAGTGAGTGCATCAGTGCTGTATGGGTGAATGAGTCAGTGCAGGAGTGCTGTATGGATGAGTGCACAAATGTATGTATGCTGTATGGGTGAGTGAGTGGTGCTATGAATGGTGCATGAGTGACTCACTTTGTATGAATGCATGTGTGAGGGAGTGCATGAGTGGGGCATGGGTGATTGTATAAGAGCTTGTATGAGTCAGTACATGTGTGTGAGAGGTTTTATGGAGTTTGGCTGGATGAGTGTGTATATGGGCGAGTGAGTAACTAAGAGTATGAGTGCTGCATGAGTGAGTGCATGAGTGTATGCATTAGTGACTGAGTGTGTGAAGGTGTGCGGGTAATTGAATTTATGAGTGCATGCATGGCTGAATGATTGACTGCATGCAAGAGTGAATGATTGAGTGCATAAGTGTGTGTATGTGTAATTGGCTGAGTGCATGACTGCAAGTATGGTTGAGTGAGTGCATGAGAGCATGAATGATTGAATGAGTGAGCATCTGTGTGATTGTTTGACTGCATCAGTGCCTGTATGAGTGAGTGACAGTGTATGAGTGTGTGTGTGAGTGACTGTGTGTATGAATGTGTGTATGGGTAATTGACTGAGTGTATAAGTGTATCTATGAGTGACTGAGTGAGTACATGTAGGGTGGGTGACATAGTGCATGACTGTGTTCATAAGTGAGTGACTGAGTGTATGAGTGTGCATATGGTTGGTTGTATGACTGCATGAGTGCCTGTATAAGTTAGTGACCAAGTGCATGGATGGGTGAACGAGTGAGTGGTTGAGTGCATGCAGGAGTGAGTGATTGAGTGTATGAGGGTGTAAAGGTGATTGATTGAGTAGATGAGTGTCTGTTTGAGTGAGTAAGTGCATGAGAGCATATGGATGAGCTAGTTACTATGACTTTTTGTGGCTGATTGAGTGAACAAGTGCACAAATAGGTGACTAAGAAAATCTATAAGTTCATGTACGAATAAATGAGTGGGTGCACTAATGCGTGCATTCAGCGAGTGACTGGATACAAGTGACTGAGTGAGTGCATGAATGTATTTATGAGTGAGCGAATGAGTATACTATTGGTGTAAGGGTGAGTAAATGAGTGGTTTAGTGCAAGTATGGGTGAATGACTGAGTGCACAACTGCATGTACAGGTGAGTGTATGAGTGCAATAGTGTGTGTATCTGTCAGTGAATGCATCATTTAATATATGGGTGAGTGACTGAGTGGAAGAGTGCATGTGAGAGTACATGAGTGTACGAGTGGTGTATGGGTAAGAACATTTAAATAGGATATAAACAGAGGAATTTAATAGAAACATATGGCAAGAACACCATGGCCCTCATTATGAAATTGGTGGTAAATCTTGCTTACCGCCGTGCAGATGGCCGCCAACTTACCGCCGTGCTGGCAAATATCCGTTCACCATATTATGACACACACACCCCAATCCGAAAGAATACAGCCACATACACAATTCTGCCAGACCAAAGGTGTAAGGAATTCCCAAGGTGCCTCCTGCATTATCTGTCAGCGTCCCCAGCGATTAGGGTTAAATCATATCTCTGTTCTTGGTTAAACCTTCATGTTTCTAAGAAACATAATGTGCTGTGTTACACAAGTGGTTTTATCAATGCTTGTTTTACCAAATGCTTGTTTGCGAATGTGAGCAGGTGTAGACATGTGCTTCTAACTGGGCGTGGTGACTCATCCACAGGTGGAAACTCAACTGCTTTCCTGATTAGCTATAGATAGCAGAGTGACACATGCCTCCCTGCTTGGCTTTGTTTTGCTTCCTGATCTCAGCATCTGACTTGACAGTCCAGCCCTTGCTGTCATCCTCGTGTTCAGGACTTTTGAGGCAATTCTTTTCTTCGTTCCTATACCAGCTGACACCAGGCAATCCTCCAGCACTCTGGAAAAGACTGCAGCTAAGTGACTATTATTCTCCTGGGAGTTTGTTCTTTCAGCGCCGTGCTTTTCTAGAACAGCTGGTGTATTTCAGACCTTGTATTTTGGCAGAGTGCTTATCTTGAAGAGACAAATGCATTTCTCAACATTCTACATTATTATTGTAGTTTCTTGGCTAAATGTGCTTCAGGAAATCTGCTTGAGCTCAAGTAATACAAAATGTGACAGTGCAATTTTAAAAGAGCATTTACGTGACTTTTCCTTCTCTAATAGCATAACTCTTGGATTTAAATTGTGTCATTCATGCCTGTGTTTCAGGTTTGAGGAATTTGCTTTTTGAAGGGTTTTTTCACACACACAGTGAAACCAAACCAAACTGTGCCACCCTAACTGTTTGAACCCAAAGCGGACGTTTATATTTCTTGGATTGTTTTTGTTCCTTTAGGTTTAACCCTATGCATGCAGGAAAGTTTTATGTGATATAATTAATGCCCTTGTTTGTCTTTCTTGTGCATGATAGTGCACCCACAGTTCTAATTGTAGTGTGCAACATTGAATCTCTGTGGAGGCAGTGTTAGTAATTGTGCCAACGGTTATTATTATCCAAAAAAAGTGCTGGAGCATCCCAGTGTTCTTCTACTGCTCCTGTGCCCATATCAGAAAGAGAGATTCAGTTTCAAGGAAGTTGAGTGCACTAACTCTACTATCACTCTGTCAACAACGACCTGCTCCCCCGAAGATACAGAGTGCCTGGCTGGACCGGCAAGATGTGGCAGTGTTTTGTCTCTTTCTCTTCCACTCCCTGTTTCCTTTTGGGACACCTGCCGGGGTTTCTGTGTCCACCAGGAAGTGCCGAGAGGTGTTCCAGGAGGTCGGGGCATACCATTGCCCATACAGACATCCTGCTTTTCAGGTGAGTGGCCTTTTCTTGATAAAAGGTCAGTGATAAAGTGTTGGTCCCAAGACCCACACAGTTACGCCAACAGAACAACGCCCATCACATTATGACCCACGAATCACCACGGCAGACATTCAACTGTGGTAAACTATTGGCGGTACATACCACTGCGCTCAGAATGGACACCCACATACAAAACAGCGCTACATTGGCCATTTTAAACAACACACAACTGACACCCATACACGCATCACACCCACCCACACCACTATAAAACACCCACCCACATTACCCACAACCCTTTACCAACAACTATTGCCACCACAAGACTGAGAAAAAGAGCACAGAGACAACTAGACACACACACACCACTCACACCCATACATCCCTCATGCATTCCACATCACACACCCCACCACATTACCCAACACACCCTCACCAACACACATGACATAAAAACCATGGCACCATGAAGGCACCCCCATTTCACTGAGGAGGAGTTAAGGGTCATGGTGGAGGAAATCGTCAGGGTATAGCCACAGCTCTTTGGAGCACAGGTGCAGCAAATATCCACTGCAAGGAAGATGGAGCTATGGCGGAGAATCGTGGACATGGTCAATGCCGTGGGACAGCATCCAAGAACAAGGGACAACATCAGGAAGATGTGGAACGACCTACAGGGGAAAGTTCGTTCCATTGCAGAAACCAGCTCGCCATACAGAGGACTGGCAGTGGACCCGTACCTCCTCCCCCACAACTCACAGCATGGGAGGAGCAAGTCTTGGCATTATTGCATCCTGAGGACTCACCGGAGTTGGAGGAAGACTGGACACTGGCAAGTCTACTTTTAACAATTATCACCCCCATACCTGCATGCCATCACACACCCTCTCCCTCACTCCTATCACTCCACCACATCTCACTAATCCCAATGCCAGGCCCTGCATCCTGTACCAATGCATGGACACCCCTCCCAGCCCTGCATGGACACTCATCACCAAAGCATGCACAGCATAGGGAAACTAACATAACCACAATACACCAACATACACAAGTAGAAGCTGGCAGGGGAACAACAGCCATAGAGGGGAAGCTACAGAAGTACAAATGTCAGACACCTGAAGCATAATACATCATTTACATCCCCACAGGTACCCCAGCCAAAATCAGTGGATAGGAGGTGCCACCACTATCCAGTCCACCAACAGAAGAGGCCCACAGTGATGACAGTAACTCTGGACTTCAGGATCTGGACAATCTACATGGCCCATCAGGGACCACTGGACAGCCAGTCACCCAGGCCCACTCACAGACCACCAGAGAGCTTCTCCCATCAGGATCCAACACCACAACACCCACAGCTCTGTCCCCAGGACACGTCAATCAGCAGTGTGCCCACCTGTATTGGGACTCCAGGCCACACCTTGCACACAAGACTTTCAGGGACCTGGGGTCAGTGGCAGCGGGTACACCGTTCAGGGTACAGAGGCACAGGCCAAACAGGGACACTGGAAGGACTGCTGTGCGCCAGGAGGAGGACAGGAGCAGGAAACCAACTCCCCAGGAGGCACTCTCTGAGATCCTAGGAGCCTACCAACATTCCCAGGACACGATGGGCCAGATCCTAGACAACGTGCAGGAGAACAGGCAGCTGCAGGAGGGACAGTATCAGGGGACCAGGGAGGACCTGCAGGACATTAACAATACCCTGATCTCCATGGCAAGGGTGCTGGCAGACATGGCCAACAGCACACCAGAGGGCCCCTGCCACTAGTCAGTCATCTGAACAGCCCTCCACTTCTGCTGCCGCTAGTGGCTAGGAGGCCCTGCCACAGGACCAACAGGCCACCAATTCCCCTCCCCCTGCAGAAGGTGAACCACCCCACAAACGTTCCCTGTGAACCAGACAGAAGCCAGAGACACTTGCAAAGACCACCAACAGGAAATTCAACTCTCCTGATTGTCCCCCTTGTGTCCCACCTTGTCCACCTTGAAGTGCCATTGTACCACTTCCTATGTCTCCATGGAGAATGCACCTGTGCTACAAACAGACTGGAATAATACCCTGAATTTTCCTCCATCATCACCCCATTTCATTGCACTCTCCCCTCTATATTTTAGCACAACAATAAACACCCTTGGATAAAAATCAACTACTGGTATTTCATGTACTGCAAATTTGTATTGATTGAAACAGCTACAACCATTGCAAATGAACTGTAAGTAGTATGAGCATAGAATTAATTACCTGCATTTGCAAAATTAATATCCATAGGTAACATTAAGAGGGCAAAGAAGTGTGTAATGCCAGCATGCCAATGCCACACAGAAAACACCAATACTCATAGAAATGTGAAGTTGCACCATCTCACCTGTGTCTCATTGGAAGTACTGATGTATAACTAATGTTCTGTTGTCCTCATCCTGTACCTCCTCATCCTCACTGTCCTCAGGGTCCACTGCTGCCTCAGGGGCATCTCCAGTTTCTTCCTCCTACAGAAAAGGTACATAGCGTCTGAGGGCCAGGTTGTGCAACATGCAGCATGCCACTACTATCTGATGGACCTTCTTGGGTGAGTAGCACAGGGATCCACCTGTCAGATGGAGGTACCTGAACCTGGCCTTCAGGAGGCCAAAGGTCCTTTCAATGATCCTTCTGGTACGCCCATGTGCCTCACTATAACGTTCTTCTGCCCTTGTCCTGGCATTCCTCACAGGGGTCTGCAGCCATGATAGGTTTGGGTAACCAGAGTCACCTGCAAATATTGAGGGACAACATTTAGCCACACTCTATCCTATATGGCCAACACCATAGGCATACACCTACATATACTGGGTGGGAACCAGGGCTCACCTATTAGCCACAACCTGTGCCTCTGTAGTTGGGACATCATATTTGGGATGCTGCTGTTCCTCAGGACAAAGGCATCATACACTGAACCAGGATACTTAGCATTGACGTGGGAGATGTACTGGTCCGTCAAGCACACCATCTGCACATTCATGGAGTGGAAACTCTTACGATTCCTGAACACCTGTTCATTCTGGCGGGGGGGTGGGTACAACTGCAATATTTGGTCTGTCAATCACCCCAATTATATTGGGGATATGTCCCATTGCATAAAACCCGGCCTTCACAGTGGCCAAATCCTCAACCTGGGGGAAAGACCTGCACACGTGTTTTATCAGGGCAGACAAGACTCTTGTTAGCACGACTGAGAACATTGGCTGTGACATTCCTGATGCCAAGTCTACTGTCACTTGGAAAGAACCAGTTGCCAGGAAATAGAGCACGGATAGAACCTGCACAAGAGGGGGTATCCCAGTGGGATTACGGATAGCTGAAATTAGGTCAGGTTCATATTGGGCACACAGCTCTGTGATAGTGGCCCTGTCCAGTTTATAGGTGAGTATTATGTGCCTGTCCTCCAGTGTAGCCAAGTCCACCAGTGGTCTGCACACTGGGGTATGTCTCCATCTCCTATTCATCAGCAGCTGTAGGTATCTAAGGGACACAACAGTGAGTAGGCTGTCACAAACTGAACAATGGAGCCAAAACAGCAGTCCACAATGTGCAAACATATTATGGGATTGTGTAATTTATGAAGTTTGTGCCTATTGATCCTGTGACGCAGCAATTATCAATAGGCCTGTTCACCCCCCCTGAAATGGCGACTGCCTGTCGTATGTGGAGGGACAGGTGGAAGTGAGGTAATGCCACTGACAACGTGCGCCCAGGTGGTATGCGGTCGTGAACCGCCGTGCAATTCCTGATTGGTTAATATTAGGCCCTATGGGGTATAGTGGCCAATAGCGATCTACGCCAGCGGTGACGGTGTTCCCCGCCACAGACGTCTATGCCATTTTCTATCTGATTCCTCACTTGTTTCCTGACCTTCCAAAGTAGAGGACCTACACTACATGTGCTGCTGTGACCTGCGTCTGTAACCTACCATGGCCCGTGTGACAGGGGAAAGGGCCCCAGGCTTCACGTCTGATGAGTTGGAGCGACTCGTGGATGGGGTCCTACCTCAGCATGGACTGCTGTATGGGCCTTCAGACCAAAAGGTGAGCGCACAGTGGGCACGATGCATGTGGCATGAATGCATGGAGTTGTGTGTGAAGGCATCGTGCAAGAGGGGTGGGTGGATGTCTTCTTGCCGGTGTACATGTTGTGGGCTGGGCTATGTGTGTGCCAATGGTGTTGCAAACGGGTATGGTGGGCCATTCGTGTGACAGGCTGGACTGTTTGTCTAATGGTGTTCTCCTGTCTGTATTGCGTCTGCAAGTCAGTGCCCGTGAAAAGAATGGAATATGGCGTGCCATCTCCAAGGAGGTGTGGACCCTGTGGGTCTATGGCAGGCGGAGCACCCACTGTCGGAAACAGTGGGAGGACCTGAGTCGCTGAGCGCGGAAGACCACGGAGGCCCAGCTGGGGATGGCCTCCCAACGAGGAAGAGGTGCCTGTCAGACCCTGACCCCCCTGATGGCCTGCATACTGGCGGTGGCCTACCCTGAGCTGGGTGGGTGCTTGAGGGCATCACAGCAGCCACAAGGGGGTGAGTACAGTGGCTATTGTTACCACTTATGGCTGGTGGGGTGGTATCCGGGTGGTGGTTGTGTTTCCTTGGGTGCCTCTAGGTCAGGTCAGACATAGCAGTATAGGTCCTCTGGTGGCAAAGAGTTTGAATGTAAAATACTGCTTACCTAGCTTGTTAGTATTCACCTCTGGACAGGGCTGCGTAGGTCCCTGGTATGCTGTAGTTGGCGGTGTGTGCCCCTCCTCATTCCTTGGTGACTAGCCATTTCACTGGTAGGGCCATGCATAGTGTGTAGGCCTGTTCTCTGTGTGTGAGGATGCTGTGTACGCAAACGGTGGTGTTGGTGCAGTCATTGAACCGGTGTATCCTTTGTCTCTCTCCCCCCTTTCTTGTTTTGTCATCCTGTCCTTATGTGCATTAGCATCATCTGGCGGAGGAGCAGAGGCACCGGTGACAGAGGGAGCTGCATCCCACAGGACCCTGGAGGCAGAATCTAGCAATGCAGAGGTCACCAGTGGGACGGATGGCGAGGGGAGCACCACGGCGGAGACTGGAGGGGACAACACAGACTCCGATACCTCCTCCGATGGGAGCTCCCTGGTGGAGGTGGACACCTCTGTGACCAACCCAGCTGCAGGTACAACTGTCACCACCCTCCCAGGAGCCCCTCAGTGGGTTGCCTGTGCCCGCTCACCCAGGAGGGTGGGCATCTCCCTTGCCCCAAGCACCTCACGCTAAGCCCCAGTGAGCCCTGCTGCCCTGAGTGAGGTGGCTATTGACCTCCTGAGATCCATCTATGTAGGGCAATCAACCATTGTGAATCCCATCCAGGGACTGGCATCCCAGATGCAGCAAAGCAAAGCATTCCTGGAGGGCATTCACGGTGGATTGGCAGCCCAACATAGATCTATTCAGGCTCTGGCCTCCTCTCTGATGGCAACCATTGTCCCAGTTTCAGCTGTCCCCCCTCCAACTTCCACTTCCCAGTCCCATTCTCCTCAACCCCACCCCATTGCAAGCACACAGACAGACAAGCATGCACACAAGACAACACACAAGAGTGTCACAGGTAAACACAAGCACCACACTTCATCCCGCAGGCACTCACCTCCCACCCAGCTACATCTACACTCACACCTGCATGCACTACATCAATATCCACTACCAGCATCATCACCACACCAAGCAGACCACACACCTCACTGGCAGACACATCACCAACAACATTGCATGTGTCACCTGTGTCCTCTCCCACTGTGCCTGTCCCCCCTCCTAAAGGACACAAA
The DNA here is from genome assembly GCF_031143425.1 of Pleurodeles waltl. Classification (NCBI taxonomy): domain Eukaryota; kingdom Metazoa; phylum Chordata; class Amphibia; order Caudata; family Salamandridae; genus Pleurodeles; species Pleurodeles waltl. The sequence goes on along the minus strand of NC_090442.1, from coordinate 695,858,386 downwards.
TGCAAGCACTCAGACACCCAACAGCCATCCACCTCACAACAGCATACAACCCATGCATCTGCACCCAAATCCAGCAGACATACACCTCCAATGACCACTTCCTCATCCTCCACTCCCATTATTCCTCCCTCTTCCCGCCCCAAGGTACCTAAAAAGCTTTTCCCTTCCACGATTGACCTCTTCCCTACCCCTCCCCCGTCCTGCACGTATGGGCAGGGTAGCAAGGACCCAGCCCAGCACCTCAGCCAAACAGTCCACGGGGACAGTGGTAGCACCACCTACTCGTGGTAGTAGGGATACCAGACCAACAATACTGAAGGGGAAGGCGGCAGCACCACCTGGGATGAAAGGGAAGAGTCCGGCACCAGCTGTGAAGAATGGGAAGGAGCTTGTACCAGCTGCGAAGAAGGGGAAGGAACCTGTACTAGCTGGAAAGAAGGGGAAGGAGCCTGCACCAGCTGGAAAGAAGGGGAAGGAGCCTGCACCAGCTGGAAAGAAGGGGAAGGAGCCTGCACCAGCTGGAAAGAAGGGGAAGGAGCCTGCACCAGCTGGAAAGAAGGGGAAGGAGCCTGCACCACCAGGTAGAGAGGGGAAGAGCCCATCCACCCCTGGCAGGAAGGGTAAGGGATTCCCAACCCATGACCAGGAGGAGAGGAGGAAATCTACGCCAGCGGAAGCTGTCAGCCAAACAACGCCACCACCACCAGCTGTCACAGGGCCCCCACCACCAGCCATGGTTGGGCAGCCATCACAGAGTTCAGGAGCTCACTAGGAGCCTCCCCCAACCACCACCAAAGTACAGCCACCACAAAGTGCAGGGACTGGGCAGGAGCCTCCCCAACCACCTCCACAATGTAGCCACCACAGAGTGCAGGGGCTGACCAGGAACCTCCCTAAAAAACCACCACAGTGCAACATCACAGAGTGCCGGGGCTGACCAGGAGCCTCCCCAACCACCACCATAGTGCAGCCATCACCAAGTGCAATGGTTGACCAGGAGCCTCCCCCAAACACCCCAACCATGCAGCCATCACCGTCGGCAGACGCCAGGTAGTCCAGCCTCCAGGGGCTACTGTGCTGCCTGCCCCTCCAGAACCAGTGGGGAAGTCACCCACTTGAGAGACTGTGTCCTTGCACTCCCCAAGACAAAGCACTGGGCATGTTGCCCCCTCCAGAACCAGAGGGCAAGACACCCACTTGAGAGACTGTGGCCTTGCACTCCCCAAGACAAAGCACAGGGCATGTTGCCCCCTTCAAGACACCCACTTGAGAGACTGTGGCCTTGCACTTCCCAGTACAAAGCACAGGACATGTTGCCCCCTCCAGAACCAGTGGGGAAGACACCCACTTGAGAGACTGTGGCCTTGCACTCCCCAGGACAAAGCACAGGACATGTTGCCCCCTCCAGAACCAGTGGGCAAGACACCCACTTGAAAGACTGTGGCCTTGCACTTCCCAGTACAAAGCACAGGGCATGTTGCCCCCTCCAGAACCAGTGGGCAAGACACCCACTTGAGAGACTGTGGCCTTGCACTCCCCAGGACAAAGCAATGGGCATGTCGCCCGCTCCAGAACCAGTGGGCTTTTTCCCGCATCCGGCTGAGGTGCCCCACCTCCCCCCTGAGGCGCCTGCCTATTTGACAACTAATGCCCCTGCAGTGCTCTATCCAGATTGGTGCAGGATTCGAGAACGGCCTTGGACTGTGCCCTGTGGCCATGTGGGCCCTTTGAACTATGAAACGGGCAGTGTCCCTTTTTTATACAAGTGTACATACCTGTTTCATGGCCAAAATAGGATTGTTGATTTTATCGTTAGACTGATTACAATCACTTTCGTCAATTCCTGTTGTCCTTTCATTATTCTGCTGATTTTCGGGGTCGAATTGTTTTTGTAATGCAGCTGGTTGTGTGTATGGCGTGTGTGTGTGTGGGGTGTATGTTGTGTGTGTGTGTCCCTTGTGTGCTAGGCGGCTGTACTCACCGTCGTCATCTTCGCCAGCATTGGTGTTCCAGGTAGAGCATAACGTAGAAGATCATCTGGAAGACTTGCAGTTCGGGATCCATGGCAGCGTGGTTCTTCCCTGTGTATCCAATTGTGAGTCCTTTGACTTTTGTGCTCTGTTTCCACCAGGCTTTTGATGGCGTTGGTACCGCTCCAGAAAAGGTGGCGGATTCGTGTGTCTTAATATGGTGGGCGGTACTTTGTCTTCCGTCTGGCTGTAGGTGGCTACCGCCATGGTGACTGTTGTTTCCGACCAGGCGGTCAGTGTGGTACATTGGCTGTCTATCGGAGATATCACCGCCATGGTCATAATTTGGCGGTAATTACGCCACCCTGTTGGTGGTATTACCACCACTTTATCACCCACCGCCAGGGTCGTAATGAGGGCCTATATATTTAAACACACTGTCCATACATCTCTGTAACAATCATAAAACGTAGTTCACCTCAGGCGCTATTGGAAAAGAAAAAGAAGATAACAGTATATTAGTATTTAATTTTCAAACATAGACAAATATTACAATAATCATGGCTTTGATTGTAAGAATACATTACACTGTATTACATATATAATTTTGATTGTTTTACTGTTCTCAGCTTATATACTCCTTCATCTTAACCCCTTCTGTGCCGTGGACGTAATGGTTACGTCCTGTGGCACAGTGCTGCTGTAACCATTACGTCCTGGGCACACAGCCCAGAGGGAGCGCTAGCGCTCCCTCTATCGGGTTCCCTCCCACCCCCCCCAAGTCAGGGATGGAAGGGGAAGCCCTTCCCCTTCCACCCCTGACCCCCCACCCCTCCTGTGACGTCAGCGCGCAAGCTTGCGCGCGGATTGTCACAGAGCCTCCCCCATTCCAGCACGATCGGAAGAGAAATGCAAAGCATTTCTCTTCCGATCACGTGGGGGAGGCCGAGAGAGGCTTCAAAGGGAAGGAAAGTTATTTCCTTCCCTTTGAAGTCTCTCTCTGTGTTTTGGCAGCCGGATTGAAAGCAATCCGGCTGTCAAAACGCCCACTAGACACCAGGGATGTCTTTTTAAAAATGAAATGGACATAAGGGAGCGACCCCTTGGGGCATTTTTGTTTTAAGGCCTTTTCTGCCCCCCGGGGGTCAGAAACCTCTAGGCACCAGGGCTAATTTTTTTTTTGTTTTAGAGGTGGGGAGCGACCACTTAGGCAAGGGTCGCTCCCATAGGGGGCAAATTATATTTAGGCCATTTCTGCCCCCCTTGGGGGCAGATTGGCCTATTTTTATGAGGCCAATCTGCCCCCAAGGGGGGCAGAAACCACTAGTAAGGGGAGCGACCCCTTAGGCAAGGGTCGTTCCCCTGGGGGGCAAATTTATTTTAAGCCATTTCTGCCCCCCAGGGGGGCAGATCATTCTATTTTAATTATGCCGATCTGCCCCCAAGGGGGGCAGAAACCACTAGGCACCGGGGATTTTTGTTGTTGTTTTACAGATGGGGAGCGTCCCCTTAGGCAAGGGTCGCTCCCCGGTGGGGGGGGGAGCACATATATTTTAAGCCATTTCTGCCCCCCGGGGGCGGATCGGCCTATTGTTATTACGCCGATCTGCCCCCGGGGGCAGAAACATCTAGGCGCCAGGGCTAATTTTTTTGGTGTTTTTCTTTTTTGTTTGTTAGTTTTTTTAAAGATGGGGAGCGACCCCTTAGGCAAGGGTCACTCCCCGTGGGGGGGGGGGGGGAGTGAGCATATTTATTTTAGGCCATTTCGGCCTATTGAAACCTCTAGGCACCAGGGCTAATTTTTGTTTGTGTTTTTTTTTTTTTAAATTTATTTTTTTAGAGATGGGGAGCAACCCCTTAGGCAAGGGGTGGGGGGGGCAAATTTATTTTAGGCCATTTCTGCCCCCCCCTGGGGCCGGCTGAGCTAGAGGCCAAAATCTACAGGTAGGCACTGTGCAAAAAACACCTCTGTTTTTTGTAAAAAAAAATGGATGTGTCCATGTTGTGTTTTGGGCCATTTCCTTTCGTGGGCGCTAGACCTACCCACACAAGTGAGGTACCATTTTATCGGGAGACTTGGGGGAACGCTGGGTGGAAGGAAATTTGTGGCTCCTCCCAGATTCCAGAACTTTCTGTCACAGAAATGTTAGGAAAATGTGTTTTTTTAGCCAAATTTTAAGGTTTGCAAAGGATTCTGGGTAACAGAACCTGGTCAGAGCCCCACAAGTCACCCCATCTTGGATTCCCCTAGGTCTCTAGTTTTAAAAAATGCACCGGTTTGGTAGGTTTCCCTAGGTGCCGGCTGAGCTAGAGGCCAAAATCTACAGGTAGGCACTTTGCAAAAAACACCTCTGTTTTTTGTCAAAAAATGGGATGTGTCCACGTTGTGTTTTGGGGCATTTCCTTGTCGAGGGCGCTAGGCCTACCCACACAAGTGAGGTATCATTTTTATCGGGAGACTTGGGAGAACATAGAATAGCAAAACAAGTGTTATTGCCCCTTGTCTTCCTCTACATTTTCTCCTTCCAAATATAAGAGAGTGTGTAAAAAAGACGTCTATTTGAGAAATGCCCTGTAATTCACATGCTAGTATGGGCACCCCGGAATTCAGAGATGTGCAAATAACCACTACTCCTCAACACGTTATCTTGTGCCCATTTTGGAAATACAAAGGTTTTCTTGATAGCTATTTTTTACTCTTTATATTTCAGCAAATGAATTGCTGTATACCCGGTATAGAATGAAAACCCAAGGCAGGGTGCAGGTCATTTATTGGTTCTGGTTACCTAGATTTCTTGATGAACCTACAAGCCCTATATATCCCCACAACCAGAAGAGTCCAGCAGACGTAACGGTACATTGCTTTCAAACATCTGACATTGCAGGAAAAAGTTACAGAGTAAAACGTAGAGAAAAATTGCTGATTTTTTTCACCTCAATTTCAATATTTTGTTTTTCAGTTGTTATTTTCTGTAGGAAACCCTTGTAGGATCTACACAAATTACCCCTTGATGAATTCAGAATTTTGTCTAAGTTTCAGAAATGTTTCGGTTTCTGGGATCCAGCATTGGTTTCATGCCCATTTCTGTCACTGACTGGAAGGAGGATGAAAGCACAAAAAATCGTAAAAATGGGGTATGTCCCAGTAAAATGGCAAAATAGTGTTGAAAAATTGGGTTTTCTGATTCAAGTCTGCCTGTTCCTGAAAGCTGGGAAGCTGGTGACTTTAGCACCGCAAACCCTTTGTTGATGCCATTTTCAAGGAAAAAAACACAAGCCTTCTTCTGCAGCCCCTTTTTCCAATTTTTTTGAAAAAAACAAATTTTCACTGTATTTTGGCTAACTTCTTGGCCTCCTTCTGGGGAACCCACAAAGTCTGGGTACCTCTACAATCCCTAGGATGTTGGAAAAAAAGGACACAAATTTGGCGTGGGTAGCTTATGTGAACAAAAAGTTATGAGGGCTTAAACGCGAACTGCCCCAAATAGCCAAAAAAAGGCTCGGCACAGGAGGGGGAAAAGGCCTGGCAGCGAAGGGGTTAAACAGTGGGGGAAAAACAATCAATGGATTGTGAAAAAAAAAACAAAGCTCCACAGTTGGTCACTTCAAATAAGTGACACTATACCTCACACTCACTACATTTTATTAATTACTACCCTTGGGTCTAGTCACTAGCGTAATCTAAACAAGCTGTTTGTAACATTTTTCTTTAATTATTATATCTGGTTCAATATCTGAAAATATTATGTAGTACTGTTGGATTTTCCAAATCCAATTAAAAACATCATCTCTGCTAGGCCAAATGATGTCTATAGTGGTGATAATCTTGGCATGGCCAGTGCAGAGGCCCCCATGGACCGTGCCATCGCACTTTTTACTGTCCAAACTAAGTCAATTGTGAGCTGGTGTCAATGTTAAGGCCCTGTTCCCTGTTGGGCTGGCAGGCAAAATGGTTGTTTCTGCCCACCGGCCCAGCAGGAAACTCTTAATAGGGTCGGCGGGTGGAAGACTGATGTGGTGGGAGGAAGACCTGTGGCAGGCAGAAGACCGGCGTGGCGGTCTTCCGTGCGAATGAGTTTGGCGGCCGGCGGATAATGAGGGCCATTGTCTTACCTGAGTTGTGTTCAATTTGGTTTGCCACATGGGGTAAATGGGATAGTACGTTCAGAATGACATTGACAATTTCATTATCATTATCCATCTTCAGTGTGCGTGGACTGCTTTGTAATCTTCCACTTTGGGCACAGTAAACATTTCTCATAAACAGGGTACAGCCTTAAATGAGGTGCATAAAGCCTTCATAACCGATTATACTCTTGTACACAGTGTACATCATTTTTTACCTTGCTTTCATCAAGTCAAATAAAACCAAGCCAGAGAAAGTTCTAATAAAAGACAATGCTACATATGACATTCCGTCTTTGAATACAGAGCTTCCAATATTAACCAAAGCTGCATCTATACTTAGAACTTGTGATTTATGGATGGTTACTGCATATGCTAAAGACAGTAAAAATAGTTGCTGTCAGATATATGTCTTTCACAAGCAAAACGTACAACACATTGGCTACTCTTCTTCACCTCAGCTATCTGATCAAATTTAATAGCCAAGTATTCCACCTCATCTCTATTTGGAAGATTAATGAAATCAACAACTGCACCATTTACTAACCATTCCTCAAAATTTAAATTGTGGTGTAAGATAACTTGACAGTTTTTACAGACACAGAAATGCTTTTCTTATTCTGCTCTTTTTAAAACTGATTTTTCCAAAGAATCAACTTTTGCTTGTAGTTTATCTGACAGTAATATTACGACTGCATGATGGTCCATTTTTTCAATAGCTGTAATTTCCAAAGTTTCTTCCTTCTCTAGTTGAAGTAACTTTTCATTGACGTACGAGCACTCTTGAAGTGTTGGTAATAAACAAACTACAGTTTTCCCTTCTTTGATGAAATTGAACATTAGTTTTGCTACAGTTATGTTGGATGAGAATAGAGTCTTGATTAGGTGACTTTCCAAATCACATTTCCCCTGCTTTGTAAGAACTCCTTCTCTAATGCCTTTCAGTATCTCTCCAGATTCCATGTCAAATGCTTGACACATGTTTTTCACTAATTCTTTGTACTAAAAGTGTAGGCAAATGTTTAATTTGCCAATACTTCCTAGGGAACTTCTAGTTTCATTATGCAGGAGAGTTTTGAAAATTGGTTGTCCTTTTACGGGGTAAGTTGTAGTAGATCACCAAAGATAATAAGCTGTTTACCTCCAAATAGTACATCACAGTTTGATCTTAAAACTTGCTGCATTTTTAAGTGTATGAAAGCACGCATTATGCTTAATACCATGCTTACTTCATCAATGATGAGGAGAGTCATCTTTTTCAGTACTCTGGATACTTTATGGCAAGCATCACCAGATAACCTCTGATACTCAAATGTATTATCATGTTCAACCAGTAGCATTAAAGTTGATGTAGAGTAATTCCTTTAATATTATGAGCAGCTACTCCAGTAGGTGCTATTACAACACATGACAAATTTGTATAGTAGTCTTTTGTAGGTAACTGGTTTCCACCCGGAAGCCTAGTGGCAAACTCTTAATGGGGCCAGCAGGGAGGTAGCCTTTGCAACCTCCTCGTCTCAAATTCAAACTCATAATGTCTCCCCTAGTGTCCAAGTACTTCTGATTCATTTCACCATGGTTTAAAAAGTTGTGAAAGGGCCAAGTAGAAAAATTATTTTCTGTCTGGAGTTTGGCAACTAGGTTTCCGGTGATTAATTGGATTTCCTTTGTTATGTTTTACCAAACAACCATCACATCCACTAACTGGAAATCAACCTTTGTCACTGTTATCAGTGACATTAGTTCCATATGTGTAATGTTGAAGTACTTCATACAGGCATATGTTTTCAAGATTAACACTTCTTCTAGGGTAGTATGTATCCAACATGTTAGTCTTTAGAATGTCTGTACTCTCAGGATCAACTTCTGCAAGATTTGGTATTTCTGCAAAAGACTTTAAACCTCTATTAGGAGTATTTGCAAGATCTCAGCTTACCCACACAATACCTCTAGACTTGAAGATCAAACTTGCAGAGCTCAACCTATCTACGCACCCATAAAAAATAAGTTTCCTGTGTGAAAACATTTTTAAACTAAAACTGTACAATTTTTTGGTGAAGCTCTTTTTAGCTGAAATCTCTTCACACATCTCTTTCATTTCTGTCTTTTCTGTCATTGTTCGTAGCAAGCTACAGCAATAGAATGGTTTGCAACAAACTGGATGTCCATATTTGGGTTCCATATCTTTAGAATGAAAGGTTTGTAGTCGTTGATATATTTTGATCCTTCTGAGGTTGTACATATTTTTTGGTGATTTCTGTATCAAGTTGTGTCTCACTGCAGACAAAAAGCTATTCACTCTTCCTTCTGAAATCACAGGTAGTGGGAATCATAAATGACACTGTGTACAAAATGCTGATTTTGATCTATATTTCTGACATTTATGAGTTTGAAATATAAGAGATGGCCGTCTTAATGCCTTATCAGAAGTTTCCTTTGGTATGGCACATGTCACATACTGTTCTATAAAAGACAACATTGACTCATCACTGTCAGTTCCAAGCTCTCTGCATCTTTTACTAATAACATCATGTGAATATGTGGAGCACCACTAGCTTGGTATTCTTTCCACCAAAATAAATCAGTGACTTAGCCAAGAGGTAGATTTGTTTTGTTGCAGACAAAAGCCATCATTCCTTGAAATCGGTGGTTAAAATATCTGCAAACATTTGCAGGATCCAATGAACAGAGTTCTTCTGCTGTTTTCAGATTGATATCTTTTATGATAGAGTTTGCTTCTCTTTAGAATTGAAGGAGATCCTCCCATGCATACTTAGCACAACTTAGTGTTGCATACCGAGTAGGTGATCCTAGATTCCTCAAAATGCATTTGACCTCAGCATGGCAATGATACCAATGTTGATTTGTACTATGTTGACATGCCATCAAATTGATTAAGTTGTATTAAAGGTGTTCATCTTTTTCATGAACTTTATCAACAAATTCCCTTGCCGTCAGATTCTGGACATGTACTCCTGTTTTTAGAATGTGATTTACTCCATAGGACTGCCTAGACAACTCGCTCTCAAATAGTAGATTAAATATATAAGGAATGAACTGGTAAAATCCAGGGTCCTCAGAATATAGTCTAGGCAATCTGTCCTCAGGTGCTAGTATTTGTACAGGCCAATCACCACACCTATCACCTATTCCAGTAGGGAACAGGTGTGGGAAACAAAAAGCTTTTAAACTTTTCTCCCATACACTTAAAGGAGCTCCTCTTGCTTCTGTCATTTGAAATAGCCCAATAGCATCTCCAGCAATCTCTCTAGAATGCAGAATGTAGAGGATGAATATTGTAGTGTTCTTAAATTTCTTCTGCTTTCGTGTGATCCACCTTTTCAATTTGGCCAGTTGATGCTACTGTACCATTATCCATATGTGAAATATCTTGAAGAACATCTACATTTCTGTATTACATGTTATTATGAACCAGATATAATGTTGCTTTCTTAACTTTCATACCACCCACTAACTCTTGCCATAACTTGGTAGGCACACCATTCACTTCACTACAATAACAAGCCCATCTTCCAAATCTCTTTCCACACCTACAGCTTCAACATGCTTCCTAAAATCTAATGGCAAGTAAACAGCTCTACCTTGTAGACCCTTCTAGAGCTCAGTTTGAGGTAACTTTCTAGTCTTCAGCTCCATACGAAAAATTGCTTGGAATGGGTGTATACATTCTATAAGTATAAACTCATAAATATTCAAATCTTGAGTTCTGCAGGAATAGAAACTAGTTCTAACTTGTTATACAATGCTCTAGCTGGCTTTTTATTATCCTCAAATTTGCTAAAACAGTATTTACATACCATTTGTTGCTTGAATCAAACCATTCTTCTCCAACTAAATAACCTGCAAATTCTCGCCATTTATCACTGTTATCTTCTTTAATTTTGGAAAACATAGTAACATAACAAGTTTTTTGTGTAGTGATACAATCTGTTTTTTCTTAGCAGACTGTTTTAAACTTTCTAATCACTTCATGAAAATTATCAGCACTAATAGATATCTCCTGTTCCCCTCTATATCTGCAGATGGCAACTGTTCATTTTCTTTGCACTCGTCTTGAGGTCCAAAGAAACAGAACTGCCATCATCACAAACCTTTTATACCTCTGTTACTGTTCCATGCAAAAGAGCTCTATTTATTTCCCATAAACATAGTGCAGGACTCTTTACAAGGTAAAGTCTCCTAACTAAAGTTTGCATTCACGAGTGGTGGACGGCTAACATTCTAAAATGATTAAATGAGCTTTGGCACATTTTCTTAGATAACACACTAGTCAATGTCCCTGTATATTTGTATACTTTCTTACTTTGCATTGATCTAGTCGTTGCAAAAGTAAAATTTTCTGTTTAAGACTTTTCAATGAAACTGTATGTAAGAAATTTCGGACTGTGTCAATCGATTCCTGTCCTGGCAAACACTACAAATGCGGAAAAAATTTCACTTATGGGCAGAGTACACCATCTATTACCTCTTCTACATTTCTAGGCACCATTACCTCTTTCTCAATAGGACAACAATCTTTCATTTCATAGCACCTTCCACATTAATCAACTGCATGCACTAGTCTGTTTGTTTGGAAGTAGGTTTCTTCATTAAGGAAAGGCTCAGTACTGGAAGTATGTCTCCATTGCCCACTAAAAACTTTGCAAAAGTTACTTTTGCTTGCCATTTTCTCCCCATCCGTAACACTATTTTATCTAGTGTTTTCATCTGTTCAAAATCAGGCTAACTAATTTTCTCTTCAGAGTAAAAGCCTTTTCAACTATAGACTCAACACGTTCCTTTGGTCTCAGTTTCTCTTTTTTTAATATTTCTTCATATTTCGAGGGCTAGATGGAGTTCACGGAGTCTGACTCCATGGAATTCCATGAAGTTAAATAAAAACTCTGTGGAATTCAGTGGAGGTGGAGTTCCGTGACCCGGTCTCGGAAGCGCTAAACAGGATCCTAACCCGCGTTTCCGAGATCAGGCATGTTCAGGAGGGCCGTAGGCAGTAAAGGCTGCCGTTTCAGGCCTCTTGTGCACCATCCTGTCCTGTGTGCAGCACACACACGGCAGGATGGTGCACAAGAGGCCTGAAACTGCAGCTTTCTTTCGCTGCCTACGGCCCTGGCCTGAATTCAGGCCATGGCCGTAGACAGCAAAAGCTGCCAGGTCTGTTCTGCACTGGACTGCCTCGTGTGCAGTACACACAGAACAGGCTGGTGCACAAGAGGTCTGAAATGGCAACTTTCACTGCCTATGGCCCTGGCTGCCGTTTCAGTCCTTGTTTGTACACCAGTGCACAAACAATAACCAAACAAAGAAAGAGACGAAGACTTACCTGGGTTTTCCAGGGGGTCCTCCTATCCTCATCATCATCTCACCTTCCTCTGGCCTCTGCTCCCAGGCTCAAGTGCGCACTGAGGCCCAGTTATGAGCTGCACAGCGCATGCGCAGACTCCGTTAGCCCCACCAGCGGAGAGGAGATGCCTGCACACCCCTACATATTTCTCATTGGATTTTTGACTACTCTGCTATGGAACATTCTAGCTCTTATTTCCTTGAACTGGCCCTGTCTTCTAGATAAACTCTGTGCTTTTTGTGGGATTTTTTAGTTGTGATATTGTGCTTTTACTCTATTTTTAGTTGATGTTAAATATTCTCTCTTGTGCACTTCATATTGCTTCTTCTCAAGTCACCTACATAGTATTTTGAGAAACGTCTTCATTCTTTTACCAAGAGCTCCTTGTTTTTTCACTCCTTTTTAAGCATTCTGCCCCTTTTGTTTCTCGGTTTCATGGTACTTTTGTTTTTCTTTCCTTTTTCGCTCATTTTTTATTTTCATATGGGATTCTCACTCTGTGTCTTTAAGTAGAATCTTCTACCTGAAACCTAAAAAAAGAGAAGATACATTTAATTTCATGATATTCATTTGCATGTTAAATATTTTAGGTAGTTAAGTACTTATGGTTCATTATTATATATAAAATCACACTGCTGACTTGCCAAAGCACATTTACAGGACAACTTCAAAGATCAATCAGACAGAAAAAACACAGGGTCTGTTCTACTACCCTCACCCTTCATAAAAGTAATATTTCTCTGCATACATGAAAAGATGCTGACAATACTTGTCTATGTATCTTATTGAATGTATCTGTCTACCGCTAGTAAAGGAGTCACATATTTTAGTACACCTGCCAGTAAGTGACTGTCTGTTTTAGTTCTTTGGTGACTCTCTAAGTCTGTACATAAGTGGCTGACCATATAGGTCAGTGCCTCAGTCAGAGAATACATGGGTATGCGAGTGTGTCTGCAATTCCCTTTCTTATTTGTTCTTATATAACTGATTTCTGAGAATCTCAGTCACTCTAGAAATGCCTGTGTTTCTCTATCAGTGGCTTAAACACAGCATCCATGCTCTGTAAACATGAATGTCAGTTCTTAGATGACGGCTATATCTACGTAGTATTTAGCTAAGGCCTGTGAAAGCGGCCTAAGGTAAATATTACGTAGTCTTTAAAACTGAAAAGTAAATTTCCTAATCAGTTAATCACATTATACTTGTTGGAATATCTACAGCATGTCAGTGAGCTGAGACATTTGCAGTGAAACATGACTTTGAGATTTGGAAAAGCAGTTTTACAAGCAAATATCACTTGCCAGTGAGATAGCACACAGCAGGTCTGCTCTACTAGGCCTCACCCTTCAGAAGAACAGTATTTATATGGATACATGACAAGATTCTGTCAGTACCTGCTTATATATCTCAGTGAACTTAGCGGTCTACCTGGAGTAGAGTAATGAGATATTTAAGTACACCTGCCGGTATGTGAGTGCCTGTTTTCATTCATGTACGACTTTCTAAATCTGCACATAATTGCTGAACATATGTCAGTGCCTCTATTAAGGAATACAGGGTTATATGTGTGTGTATGTGAGAGCAATTGCCTTTCTTATTGCTGCCTATAAAGGTGCATCCTGAGTACGTGAATGTCTATAAAAACGTTTCTTTTTCTCTAACAGTGGCTGAAACACAGCATCAATGGTGTGGACACATTAATCTCAGTTTCTTGGTAACTAGTATACTATATTTAGTGTTTGGGTTACAGTTGTTAAAGGGCAAGAGTAAATCAGTAAAACTGAAAATTACATTTCCTAATCACTTAAGGACATTGCAGTATGCTTGATGGAATACCTATGGCATGTCACGGGCTACTAAGATACCAGACACATGGTAAGCACTACTAGGCCTCACTCTTCAGCAATGCAGTATTTACATGGATACATGAAAAGATTCTGTCAGTACCTGCCTAGATATCTCAGTGAATGCAGCGGTCTACCTCTAGTAACATAATGAGATAATAATAATTTTAGTACAACTGCTGTTATGTGACTGCCTGTTTTAGGTCCTGTATGACTCTCTAAATCTGCACATAACTGGCTGATCATATACCTCTGTGCCTCTGTTAAGGAACACAGGTGTATGTGAAGGTGTGTGCAATTGTTTTTCTCATTGTGCTTATATAATTGCTTTCTGAGTATGTGACTCCCTGTACAAGTGTTGTCTTTCTCTGTCAGGAGCTGGAACACAGCATCCATGGTGTAGAAAAATGAATCTCTATATAAGTGGTTTCTGAGTATGTCACTGACTGTAGAAGTGTCTGTGTTTCTCTGTCAGTGGCGGAAACACATCATCCAGGGTTTGGAAACATGAATCTCTGTTCTTTGGAGACCGCTGCACTCTATGTAGTGTGAGGCTAAGGGCTGTGAAAGCACAACAGTAAGGCTTTAAAACTCAAAAGTAACTCTCCTAATCACTTAACAACATTAGATTGCAGGATACTTGATGGAATACCCACAGTGTGTGAGACAGCAGAGACGTTTCCATTAAAACATGAGTTTGAGATTTGGAAAAGCAGATTTACAAGCCATCTTCACTAGCTAGGGAGATAGCAGAAAAGCACTATCTGTCTGCATACATGAATAGATTGTGTGAGGACTGAGAAAGCGCAGGTGTAAATCTCTAAAACAGAGAACTACATTTCCTTATCACTTAGCACATTGTGGCATGCTTGTTGCTTACCTACACTATGTCACATACTAAAGAACTTTGCACTAAAACCTGACTTTGATACTTGGCAAAACAGTTTTAGAGTCCAACGTCACTGACATGTATATCTCAATAAAGCTCATTAAATATCTCAATAAACATAGCTTGTTCATCTAAAAAAAAGATGTTATATGTTTAAACACAAACCAGCATAATTCATGAGATACCTACAGCATATATCTGAGATGTCGAATATCCACTAAAACATATAACTGCTACCTTACTAATAGTTTTTACATGCCATGGGAAGCTGCAAGTCTTATACCATAAACAGATTCTACTCTAAGAACATATTTTAGTACATCTAGCACTCATTTGCTACACATCTAACTGAGTTATATGTCAAATATATCTTTCATATATTCACATACAAACCTGCCATTAATAGATCATTTTAAGCAGTTTCATTATTTTTCTACCTACTTTATTTTCACAATTTCATTTTTTGTTTTTTTTTTACAATGAAATACCTTTCAAATACCTGCAATTAAGTATGCGGGTCAAATGTTTTTCTTGTCGCTTATATGATATTTTCAATACTCTCAACAATTGTCAAAACCAAGCATAAGAATGGGTCAGCACTCTTACACTTAGCAACCGTAAATGGCAATCTTTACTATTTTGCACTGTGTGATAATGCAGGTATAAGCAAATAAAAGCAACCGTTTTTCTTTTTGCAAACCCACTTCTGAATGGTTAGTATGTGTTAACCCTTTCATCTACTTTTATAGCGAACCCAGTATGGTAGGCTTGTTTTCCGTAATCACAGGATAATTGTGATTATCGCGAAGAATTCACGAAAAAAGCAGGTGTGTAAAAAGACTTTAAGCTTGGTAGTTTTATCACTTCAAGTGTATAAGTCACATTATCAGCAATCCCTCATCAGGCAAATAAATACTTTTCATAAAATAATCAGTATAAACACTTTTTGTTTTTACAAAGACACAACTGTATCTTTAAGACCCTTCTCCCAATACAGACTTAGCGCAGCCTACCTAGCAGCCCACTAGAACCAGTAGGTCACAAGTTTGCTTCACGTTCTGGAAGAGCATACTTTTTACAAAATGAGGTGCAGCAGGTGTGGCTTACTGTACATATTCAAAAGCATATCTAACTCTGCACTACAGATTTTGTTTTTACCAGAGCCAATGAAACATCTACTTACTTATTTTTTCAAGGTTCAAACTATTTTCTGTCACCTCCAGAGCACCCCTTCATTTTGACTGCATTCCATGTTCACAACTGTCTCTTTCTGCTTCCCCCTTCTCCTGACTGCTAATACTTCTTCACTCCAGAATGGATAAAGTGGGGATTGTTGGTCACAGATATGTGTTTTGCGCTATTGAGTATGCTAGAAAAAAGTGGCATTGACAGGGACCTGGGTTTGCCTAGTGTGGACATTAATTGGATGGGCAACAGGGGACTAAAGTGGAATCAATTGCTGCCTTTGATTGAATACATTAGAGATTCCCAAACCCCCCCTTCTCCTGATTGTGCATTGTGATGGTAATGACCTGGGCACACTGACTTGGGTCGGACAAAAATTCCTAATGAAGGATACCTTTGCACAATTGATGAGACTTTTCCCTCACACTCTCTTGGTATATACCAACATATCTGAAACACAAAAATGGAAGTGGTCAAATAAATTCTGTCCTCAGATTGGCAAAGCGAGGAAATATGTTAATAAAATAGTTTCTGTTTTCCTTAGGGGCCATGACATGGGCTATATTTACAACAACCACCAGCGCTTTGACATGAATAGTATTTATAGAAGTGACGGTGTCCATTTCACAAATGAAGGCAACAGAGTTTTTCTCTCCAACCTAAAACTCGACACACACACTTACATGTAGGTGTGCAATACTTATAATAAACACAGAGGCTCTTCTCAGGGCTGCCCTATTACCCAAAAATCTTCTAATTTTCTTTATAAATATATATTTTTTTATTGTTGGGATATTCATGATTATGCCACAATAAAGGAAAACAAAAGCAGGCATTCAATGTTCACCAGCCCATTCAAAAATCATAAGTATATATGTAAGCAATTTTCTAAATGAGACCTCAATTAATGTTTTCTAAACAACTCCACAACCACATAGTTGACTCTCTCTCTCACTACATGTAACCAAGATTCAACCAATCTTTCTGTGGGACAAACTTGCTCATGACCTCTTTAAGTTTGTGCCTTACAGTATGCCTAAATCACTCTTCGAGTGTATACATGAGAGTCTCACTACATCTCCCAGTGGGTGGATGAGACTCTGAGTCAGTCTGTGACAAAGTGCATCAGTGTACCAAAAGATATATGAGTACATGCACAACCGACTCTGTGAGCCTGTGTGTGAGTGGGTGCATGATGCTGTGAGTGGGTCTTTGATTCAGTGGATAAATGTTCTGATTCAGTCTGTAAGTGGATGCCTGAGGACCTAAATGGGTTTCTGAGTATCTGTGCCACTGTCTGAGTGACTACGTGGCTACACAACATTCTCTGAGTGTCTTTGACTGGCTGCATAATGGTCTGAGTCAGTCTGTAAGTGGGTGTATGAAGACCTTAACTGCTCTGTCAATGGGTCCATCAGGGTTGGAGTGCATCTCTCAGTGGGTGCATAAGAATATCATTGGGTCTGTGAGTGGGTGTATCAGGATCTGACTGGGTTTGTTAATGAGTGTCTTACTATCTCAATCCATCAATCAGTGGCTGCATTAGGGTCTTAGTGGATCTGTGACTGGGTGCATGAGAGTCTTCATAGGTACATGAGTGAGTGCATCAGCATTTACATTGGTCTCGGACTCGCTGCATAAGGGTCTGAGTGAGTCTGTAATTGGAAGTATAAGGATGTCACAAAGTCTGTTCATGAGTGGATCTTTGAGTGACTGTGTGGGTCTGTCACTAGACATTTGCATGTCTGAATGATTTGTGAGTGGGTGCATGAGTCTGAGTGATTCTGTAACTGTGCACGTGTCTGTGACTGGATAGATGTGTGTGAGTATAAGTGAGTAGAGGAGTGGATGCATGAGCAGCTCTGTGACTAGAAGCATGACTGTCTAAGTGGGTATAAGAGGGTGTCAGTGGGCCTGTGTTTGGATCCATAAGACTCGATGAGTGGGTGTGACTGTGTGAGTAGGTCTGTGAATGAGTACATCAGTGACTGCTTATGTGACCATTTGACTGGGTCTGTGAATGGGTATATCAGTGTCTGAGTGGGTCTGTGAGAGGGTGAATGAGGATCTGAGTGGGTCTCAGAGTGCAGGTGAAAGGGTCTGAGTGAGTCTGTGAGAGATTATGTGACGATCTGAGTCTATCTGTGAGTGGCTACATGTGTGTCTAAGTGAGTCTCTCACTAGATGCACGAGTGTCTCACTGCTACAAAATGTGGAAAAATAGTTTATGAGTAAATTTCTCAACAATTTTTTCGCTGTAGATAATTTGTCACAATGTTACACGAGGGGCTGCACTGAGCATTGTGACATATCTGCGAATATTGTGTGGCTTGAAAAAAACATTCTAAAGCTATAACTACACCTACAAACACTACTATATCACTATTCTGGGGGAGACACTAACTCCACCCTCACCCCTTCTGTCTGTTTTCAGGTCAGTTTTTAGCCCCACGGACCGTGTCCCAGTTTCTAAAATGTCAGCTGAAAGTGCATTGGAGGTCCCGGGAGGTGTGTCCAGGGCAGGAGCCCTTTAAATTCAAAACAGCGCTCCCGCCGCTGCGGGAAGCGCATCGGAGGTCCCGGGAGATGTGTCCAGGGCAGGATCCCTTTAAATTCAAAACTGCGCTCCCGCCGCTGCGGGAAGCGCATCGGAGGTCCCGGGAGGTGTGTCCAGGGCAGGAGACCTTTAAATTCAAAACAGCGCTCCCGCCGCGCGGGACGCGCCCGGGCCCGTCCTTGCCCGTCATTGCCAGGAAGAGGCAGGGCCACCCCCCCTGACATCCATTTAAAGACGTTCGGATTAGGCAACTCACACGTATATGGCTGCCTGAAGGTACTGTGTCGACAATTACTCCTAAAAAAGGTATTTTTATAGAGGGCCTTAGGACGGAAGTCTCCCTTTATTGGTGTAACGCTTTCATCATTACTTGTTAGATTTTGGAGTGGGGCTGGGCCGGGTCTCTGCCTCTTCATTTTCTGCAAGAGGTCTGCTTGTATCTATGAGTGCAAAATTTATATCTAACGTTTGCCATACGAGAAGTTAATACTTATTATCTAGGTTTACCCCCATTAGACCTTCTTTTAATCTCTCTTATAAATACATATTGTGGACTGGTTCCATTAGAGCCGAAGCATTATATAGGTGGCTCAAGATATGGGAAAACGTAAGGCATCAGAACCCCCAAGGGGGAAGGAGAAATCTATTAAAAAAAACTTAGGAATGCGGGTGAGAACTGCACTATATCTGAAATTGATGATCTTATCGAGGAGGTAGAGTCACTACTATGTAATAGGGCCACTATCCGGGAAGGTCCTGATAAAAAGATTACCTCCTATTACACGAAGAAAGTCGAATCAGAGGAAGATAAACTGATAGAGATTGTTAGCCAGCAAGAGGGGGAGGTACAGACCGATATTAGGACTGGCAGCCCTAAGGATGCTACAACTCGAACTATACACCCATGCACCATAGATAGTATTAGGAAGAAGGGTCATATGCAGGAGTGTGAAGTTGTGTGCTACAATAAATATGCAGTCTTGGCATAACTCGATAGTAATAAAGTACAGAATGTACAAGAGGGGGAATCTGTGGATGAGCTATACCCAACTATCCCAATTGTACAGTTAGCTAGAGAGAGGACATCTCCACCCAATCTAGAACCAGTGAATCATTTAAAACACAAAACAAGAACTATAGCAGATCTTTATGACCTACTCTCTGGATTAATCCAGGAAGTTAGGGAATTGAAACTTGAAGTAAGAACCTTATCAGATATTGTGGAAAATAAGGGGGGTTGGGGTACCCATAGAGCTCAGTGCGGAAAGGAGACCCCCCTTACATCATTTCATCCACAAGGTAGATCCACACGTTCTCAAAATTTGAATATTGACCCCAACCCTACCCCAGCTATAGCTAAGATTTTACATCAACCACAGGGATGTATGAGAGGGGTAAATGGGGAAAATATTGGATCCCGCAACTACCCTAGAAGTAATGCTAGTGTTCTATGCCAAGAAACAGGGAATCCACGAAGAGAACCCCGTTTGGTAAAAGGGCTACAAAAAGGAAATGTGGAACCTACTCTGAACCCCTATCCCCAAGCATTTAATGATCGTATCCGTTGTACCACATGGAATCGTCATTGTGAGGGGGATAGGTATCCTATTAGGACCAATGTTGTTTACCTGTTAAATGTTCCAAAACTGTCCCTAAATAGCAGAGAAGACGAGGATTCCTTAAAGAATAAAAGACACTGTCTATCCATAATTCGTTCAGATATTAGGGGGGGCAGAAAGAATGCCAGGAGAGATGGGGCAACAGGACGTTATTGCATTAACATTTAAGGATGGAAGATTAATCAGAGGCCTGATTGACATGGAACAGAGAACCCCGGCCCCCAAAATTAATGCTATGAGGTTTAGCCCAGATCCATTCATTATCAAACCCCTAGTCCAGAGGCCTAAGTATAATGACAATGAGGGATTGCAAAAGAGAAATGGAGATTCCAATCTTAAAAGAGTAGATTGACTAATCCAGCTAGATCAGGCACAAGTGGGACCAAATGGGGACCCAACAGTAGGTGAGCCCCATGAAGGGAATGATCTTCATGCTACAGGGGCAGGGAGTGTAGTGGAGTCATCGCCCCGTAGGAAAGATTCGACAGCATATCTGAACCCTACTTCTAATGTCACTTTCCTAAACGGAAGGAGACCTATCACTATGATCTCCTGGAACGTAGCAGGCTTAAAAAATAAGCTTATAGACCCTGAATGGCAGGACTATATTGATCAATATCATGTCTGTCTCTTTCAAGAGACTTGGCTTAAAGATCTGCCGTATAAATTAGGATATAAAACCTTTTTTATTAGTGCAACTTCAGCTGCCAGAGGGAGACCGTCTGGGGGGGTTGGTTGCATGGGTGAAAATTTCATTAAATGTCGAGATACGTATGCAAGTCACAGAGTCAGAGGATATTTTATGGTTGGTATTGGGGAAAAAAAATAAGATAACATCCCACTTGTTCAATGTATATATAAGGCCTAGAAGGACAAATGTGGAGTCTCCTGAAATAACTCTACTAGATGACCTGCTTAAAAAGATCCCAGTAGGAGAGACAATTATGATAGGGGGTGACCTTAATTGTAATTATGAACCTATAATTGGATTAGAACATTTAGCAGAAGAAGAAGATCGAATGAGAGCAATTCCTTATCTAACAATAGAAAAAACTGTTCCGGGCACAGTGGCCGCCCTGCAACTTATGGGCCTTACATTAAAGCACGGACTGAGGGCGTGTAATGGCAGAGTGGGTGAAGGAGGCCTTAATTTGGATACTTTCCAGAGAGGCAACTCAACCTCGAAAATAGACTACATTTTGCATAGTATAAGTACATGGGGAAGATTAGTGACTTTTAAAATAGATAAAAGAAGGGAAAGCGATCACTTCCCGCTAATAATTGAACTCAGGGCCCACCTCCTGGATTTGGATTTGGAATATATAGAACATGATAAGGTGGAGTTACAACCCACCCTCAGTAACAATAGAAGGGTTGTAAAATGGCCAGCAATACTAGGCAATTTGGACACTATGACAAATATTTACAATACATTTTCTGATCTCTTGGAGCCTTATGCAAAAAATAAACCTATTGATATCCCTATTACGGCCATCCATCAGTCAATGAGTACTGCACTAAGACCCTTCCTGACCAAACAGTTACAGCATAAGCATAAAAAGGAGAAGGTGCAAACCACCCCAAGTAGTCCACGGTACACTATCAAATGCAGGGAGAGGAAAAGAGTTCTGATAGAGGCTTTAAAGCAAAAAAATCAACTAGCTGTACAACAGGCAAGGGCCAGTTACAAGAAAACACTGGCAACTGCCCAAAGCAACAGGGAGGATCAAAAATGGCAAGACCTGCTGGAAGCAGCAAAAAGCAATGACGCTAGGATCTTCTGGAAAATAGTTACTCATGGCAGCAAAGTGGGGATATTTAACACAGATCATCATATAGATCCCAAAACATGGGTTAACTATTTTACACACCTTTACTCTGATCCCCCAGCCTTGATTTCTATCCCTCAAAACATAAAACCCTAGCTACTTGGGGCATCTTACCCGAGTTACAATTTAGTCTGGAGGAGACGGTGAACGCCATTAAAGCAATCAAGCCAGGAAAAGCCCCCGGTTTGGATAAGATCCCGGGGGATATGTTTAAACATAGTATAGAAATTTGGGCACCTTATATAAATCTTTTAAGTAATGCTATAGCAAGGGGAGGTCTAGTGCCTGAGACATGGAAAGGGGCAGAAATAATCCCAGTCTACAAAAAAGGATCCAGGGAAGACCAAGGGAACTATAGACCAATCAGCCTCATAGATGTCATGCAAAAAATGTATGCTAGACAGTTGCTGAATAGAATTAGTAGCTGGATAGAAGAAAACAGCATATTGACTATATATCAAGCAGGCTTTAGACAGCAGACGAGTACAGTCTATCAGGCCTTTAGGCTATTGACAATAATGTGGAAATATACTAGACTAAGGAAGGGTCACCTCTATATCGCGTTTGTGGATCTGCGTGCAGCCTTTGATTTGGTGCCAAGAGACTCCTTATGGGCAGCACTAGGGAAACAGGGCATGCCGGGGAACCTCCTGTACCAGCTAGAGAGGTTACATGAAAATACATTTGCAAAGGTTCGGTGGGGTCCAAAGGGAGAGTTGACAGACCCAATATCTATCTAGAGGGGGGTGAGACAGGGTTGTGTGCTTGCCCCAACCCTTTTCTCATTATATATTAATGACCTGGTTAAACATTTGAAACAAAGTAATCATGACTCGCCAAGATTGAACGGTGATCCAGTTCCTGCCCTCCTTTTTGCAGATGATACCATCCTATTATCTCAAACTCCCATGGGCTTGCAAACCCTATTAGATAAATTTAGTGAGTATTGCAGTTTGAAGGGATTAGAAATAAATACAATCAAGACCAAATACCTGACTGATAACCCCCATAAAGCACTCAAGAGAAACATTTGGATTAGAGGGCAGCCATTGGAACGAGTAAAAAACTTCAACTATCTAGGGATACTGCTTGATGCCAAATTGTCATGGGCACCGCACGTCAATAAAGCTGCTATCTCCTTAGTTCATAGTTCCATGGCGATTAGTAAAAACTACACATGTTCAAGATCTAGCATTGTTTCACCAATATTTGAGATCTATAGGTGCAAAGCACAGGCTGCTGCTTTATATGGTGCCGAACTCTGGGGATTTACAAATCTAACCCCACTGGTTACCCAGGAAAATAATTTTATGAGAGGGGTACTGGGTCTCCCTCCATCTACTCCACTGATTCCTCTAACCTATGATATTAACATGAAACAAATAGGTAAATTGGCAGCCCTGAGGCCCTTGCTTTACTGGTGTAGACTTTGGTCAACCCCTGAATTGATCCAATATAGGCAAGAACTAATCGAGATCATGGACTTGGACAAGCCCATCTCCCTTCCGTGGCTCCACTATATAAGGCAATGCTTTTACAATCTATAGCTGAAATTTTATTGGGAAGAACCGCATACACTCACAACACAATCTAAGATTCGACTAAAACAAGTATTTTGGGACTTCACCCTAAACAGCCCTCTCTACAGCAAGGATCTAGGTAGACTAACATTAAGTTTCCTGGATATCAAACCATTACCGAGAGCTGAGGAATGGATAGATACTATCCAACCTAGGCGAGCAAAAGTTTTATTTATGAAGTTCCGATATGGGACTCTCCAGGTTAGGGCTTTTACTTCTAAATGGGTCCCCTTGAGTGGGAGAAGACATGAGGCGACTTGTGGGCTGTGTAATATGGAGACTTCTGAAACGACGGATCATGTACTTTTAAACTGCAAAGCTTATGATAAACCAAGGAGGAAATGGATTCGACCTATTTGCAGGAATGTTGGAATCAGGAATTATAATGAAGCAGCTAGATTCTTGAGATCTAGTACTATACCATATGTTGTTTTTGGTTTAAGCCGGTTTTTACTAGCAATTTCATTTATCAGAGACAAGGCGGGCCTGAGGCTCTAGGCGCTTTAAATCAGACAAAACCCCCACAGTTAATTTACAGTCCCCAAAATGATAAATGGGAGCCGTCTTCTGTAATCCAATGGACTCTGGTTATACATTTAGCTAAGGATATATTTAGCCCAGGGGATATTGATAATGCTTGGGAAGAACATGAATTATAAAATTATTTTGCCCCTTAGCACAAGGACCGTAGTCATCAGGAGTTTTTTTTAAGTTATTTAGAATTGTCATTTGACACTTATGGAACTGCTTTTAGATCCAGTTATTTATTTATTTTTACTTAATTGATTAAATAGTCCTCCCCTAGTTAAGCAAATAAGTGCCTGATGGCACGGGATGCAAATTTTAAGGGTTTTATAAAAATGTAATATTGTAATTGATTGTTATTTATTGCTTTTAGGACTAACATTGGCCATTATCCAGATAGTCTGATTTTTGTATTTAAGTGAATATTAATTGTTGCTGGAATAATGTGCTTTTTGTATTGCTTGATTGTATTCCCTTTTATGGCTTTTAGCCGAATAAAGGCGTGTGTAAAGAAAAAAAAATGTCAGCTGCAAATTTCTACTCAGGTTCCCAAAAGCCAATCACTGCATTCCGCTTGTCACGTGCATTCGCAAATGCACCACGATCATCGCAATATTGTTGGGAGGATCCGCATCCCTAGATATACAAATTTATTTACTGTGAAATATCTTCTAAACCACTGAACAGATTTCCAACAAATAAGCGAAAGTGTGATCTGCATCCCGAAAGCTAGCTTTCTGCCAAATTTGGTGTAATTCCGTCCAGTGGTTCGGGCTGTAGTCGTGTTGAAAGGTCCTATGGGAATTAACATAGGAAACACAAAAACTTTTTACCTCCCTTTTTCTCATCTCTCACTTGACGGATCACCCTGAAACTTTCCATGCACAACGAGAATCACAGGGCCACTTTTTTGGGGGAAAATTTTGTGAGATTCGTCAAACGATGTCAAAGATATAGGAAAGTCTATGGAAACATGGTCCTAACTATAACTACCTAGTGGTGAACGGCACTAGGTAAGACATATATATATATATATATAAATAAAACGGCAGGAGGAATGTATTTTCAGATAGACAAGAATCGATTGTCAAGACAGGGAGACGGGAAGTAAAAGATGAGTAGTAGGCTACTATAGCTATATTTTTGCAGGATGTGGATTGTTTTCTGTGTAATTGGGTTTGACTACTATAGCATCACTGTAATTAGTGTCAACACGGTTATAGATGTGTACATTAGACAACTTTAATGAATTTATATTTGAATGCTTAATTGGAATGCTATGTTTATGATTCTTGTTGTGCACTGGAAGTTTCAGTGTGATCC
The DNA here is from genome assembly GCF_031143425.1 of Pleurodeles waltl. Lineage (NCBI taxonomy): Eukaryota > Metazoa > Chordata > Amphibia > Caudata > Salamandridae > Pleurodeles > Pleurodeles waltl. Next base: position 695,833,578 of record NC_090442.1, on the reverse strand, counting down.
GTAAAGCCATGCAATTACTCCACATATTACGTCATTGATGAGATCTTGTATGGCATCTTTGACATCACTGCAATGTTTGCAATAACATTATTCATAAGAAAACTGTGCATGGCAAGGGTGAGAGTTATAGTTACCATAGGGTGCGAGTTATAGTTACTTGAAAGAACTCTAACTATAACTGCTGAATTTATATGGTTTTGTACAAGTAAATTCAGAACCTAACTATAACGTCCCGTAACCTTTGGTCTGTTCAGTGTGTGTATATATATATATATATATATCTCTCAAAGCGCTTGCTCATGCAAATAACAAATGAGCACCGCCACTCTCGGTATCATACAAGCATGGTTTTTATTACCAGTTAATGGTGTAAAAATAATTTCTGGCTTAACGCATTTCGGCCAACTATGCAGCCTTTCTCAAAAAGCCACCATAACCATAAATTCAATTAATTTTATTAGGTGGCCGTGCCTCACCGTGATGACGACTTGCCTGACCAATAGACATAGAAAATATAAATATCCAGGTTAAACCCGGTAGTACTACTTCACACATATATTAATTCATAGAGACTCTAAATCAGTGGAATACTCATGACATTTAACATCACCTTTCAATACAAAATTACATGAAAATAATTAGAAACAAACATCATACTCAAATAGTGTGTTGCTATCATGCATCTCATCTCAGGCATCCCTCTTCCCTGAAACACATTTATATATATGTGTGTTTGTTTATGTATGGGTATTTATATGTGTGTGTGTGTGCACGTGTTTGCCAGGAATACCACATTCACATCTGTATATAAAATACATTGTACATATATATTGTGAATATGTACACTTTATTATAGTTACATTATAAAATAAACAATGTTGTCTATCTATCTATCTAGCTAGATATATACTGATGTTCGCCAGTATGTAGTTATTGTTAGGACCTGGTTTCCATAGGAAAAACGTTTTTTGTTTTACTGATAACTTTGGCTCCATTTGATGAATCTTCAAAACATTTTCAAAACTAGTACAACACTCACTTCAGCTGCTGTCTTGAATGTTACGGGGTGATTAGTCAAGCGTGGGCTCAGAAATAGATGGGTGTCAATGCAATTTCCCATAGGGATTTTAGACACAACTACAGACCGAATCACTGGATGGAATTTCACCAAACTTGGCAGAAAGCTATGTTTCGGTCCAGAAGGCATGTATTTTCTGATTTGGTGTAAATCCACTCAGTAGTTTTGGAATTATAAAAGGAAAAATAAATTGGTATATCAAGGGATATGGATCCTCGACGAACCTGACAGTTTCACTGCTGATATTGGATTGCCTGCCAAAAATTCAACTAGGAAGTATAGGTAGCCTTTTTGGGACTCAGATTCAGCTGAGTCCCCCCAAAAAAAGGTAAAAAAAGAAAATGGGATAGGGTAGAAATAACTTGACACCCTAGCTCTGATTCTGGGGTCACCCTGGGAGCCTGCCAGGGGCTAAAAACTTTTTTTTTCAAAATGTTGCTATAAAATCTCAGAGGATCTGCAAATCCATAGCAATTTAGGTAAACAAACAAGTGTAGACTCCCGCTCTTATTTACAGTTTAGCCCCCATGTCGGCCATGTCCTGGGGCATGTGTTAAGGTAAGAAATGAGATAGGGAGTGTATGCCCACCCCTCCTCAAGGGCAGTTTGAGCCCTGTGGACCCCCCTCCCTGGGGTTTATTTGTATAATAGGAGGGGGGCACGGAGCCCCCCCTTCTCAGGCCTTTAAAGGCCTGGGGACCACCACCTCCCCTGTGCTTGTCAATTAAAAGGGAGGGGCACACGGACCCCATCCAAGTTCCAAAGTTGCCCCGGGGACAGTCACCTCCCCAGGTCACAAAAGTATCCAAAATGGGGGAGGGGACCACTTCCCTCTCCACCCTGGGCCATATTTGGCACCAGGAGCCACCACTTCCCCAGGACTTGGCCAAATGAGAAGAGGGAGAAGGGGCTGTCCTTGTGCAAACTGAAGGAAGGGGGCCATGCAGCCCCCCTCTTGGAGTCATTAATGGCCCTCGGGACTGACACTCCCCTCCCCCCCAGGACCACCTCCTTATCCTCCAAGGTGTCCATCCTCAGGAGACAGCAGTTTGCCTTCACTTTGTGGGAGCTATGACAGTTCCTGCCAAGCGACAGCAAACTGTAAGTCCAATCCCAGCAGGCGGGAGCAGGTAAACTGCTCCTGCTCGCTGAGAGCAGACTTTTCGTCTATTTTCAGATGAAAGGATTGCTCGTGCATGCAGGGAGCAGCATTTTTAGCTGCTCCCTGTGTGCAGGACCAACACCAGCTCCCGCTGGAGGTGGGGAGTCGTCAGGGACCGCAGTGGGGTTGAGTCTCCTTTGCGGTCTCTAAGACTGCAAAATGGTAGGTAGGGACATCACAAGTGGGTTCTTTCTTGTCATCTCCTGTTGAGCACAGATATCGACGTTGTCACTTTTAGCCACTACGAGTATGCAAAATGACCTAGAAGTCCTGCCAGTTTGGCCCCACCACATGTATGTTAGCGGTTTGCAACTTCTTCCTGCCTTTTTCCAGGATGATGGACAGATAACCGAAAGATCCCTTCGGCGGCGCTTCCCACCAATTTTGGAGATGCGTTCTTGATTCATAGGATTATGAGCATGTCTCCATCAAACAAGGGAGCACTTACTACATATAATTAAGAGGAAGTACCCTTGCTTGGTGGAGATTCAGCTCATTTCAGTCTTGTTGTCTTCTCTATACGAGGATTCATGTTATTGCAGACTTCTGTATGAAGATGCTCCAGAAACAATCACATTTTCAAAATTACAAACACTCAAAGTCACTGGTGACATTACTTAGGTGTCCTTTACACAGCTGTAGTGTGGAATATGCACTATACATTTACCTAACGAGGTACCACCTAATTATTAGCCAGTAGAAAGTACTCATGTTGGGTAGTCATGTTGTGCAAAACTGTGGCCTCTTCTTGGATAAATAAGCAGATCGGGATGCATGCTGGCACTGATGCTTATTTTGAGTGAGTTGGGCACAGGGTCTGGCCACAGACCAGGCTCTGCTGCCAAACACCCACCACATATGGACAAAAGCTGTGCACTGCGTGGGGTGGGGTGCCTATGGGTATGTGCCTCAAGGTAACTATAGCTTGCGTCCTCCCCATGTACAGCTAATTACAGTACATATTACATCATTGATGACATCTTCAATGGCATCATTGATATTAGCACTGCAACATTTGCAATAAAATTATTGAATAGAAAACTGTTCATGGCAGGGGCGTGAGTTATAGTTTCCTTGCTGCATGAGTTATAATTACTTTAAATAACTAACAGCTGAATTTCTGTGGTTTTGTGCATTTAAATTCAGAACCTAACTATAACATCCCTGTAACTTGTTTTTTCAGTGAATGAACATATACATACACACACACACACACATCATGCAAACGTACATGTGATGCACTATCGCCTGAAAAGTAATAGGTATATATTAATAAAACACATTTTACACAAGCTCGCTTACCTGGCCCTGCCACTTCCAAGCTGAGCAGGTCTTGCTTCTGGTTGAGGATGGCACTCCAGCAGTGCTTCTCTTGCTGTTGGGTACTGAAGACCCCAGTGTGGTGGCTCAGGCTGAGCCGCCCTCTCCCACAATGAACTTTGTACTGTGCTAGACCACAGCCCTTGCCAGGCCTGCTGCTAGCTGGTGTTGTGCAGAAACTATAAATGCCATCACCTCTGCTTCACTGAAGTTGTGGCAGGTCATAACCTCCTCATGCCACCATCAACCACAGGGTGTGCGAGAGCCTGCAATGGCAGCACTATCTCCCTCTGATATAGCTGTGTGGGATGGGTACAAAAAGTTAGAAAACAGATGAAACAAGTGAAAACATTTAGAATAAACACACAGAGGTGGAACATTAATGAAAAGTTGAAAAGATTAAACAAATGTGAGTGAGCAGTGGGAGAATTTGTTTATTGAGTTAGATGGGGCCTAGAAAGCAGGGATCATGAGGGGATGGCTAGACAGGCATTGGCTTGAGTAAACAAAATGGCTGCATGTTTGCACAATGTGACATGCCATTTGCACTGTTGTTGAGTGTGAAATGAGTCTCTGGTGTCATTTTTCTAACATGATGCAAGCAAGATGCATATTGCGTAGTTACACATACTTTTGCATAATTTTGTGGTAAATGTGTGAATTTAAATGAGAGCAAATTACACACATGTATGTTGCCTTATTCTCTATTATTGTATTTCTGTAAATTGCTCCCAACTCATTTACAAGATCACAATCTCTCCTCTCTGAAAGCCATACCTATGAAACCTAACAGTACCTAATCTCCTCTAACTCATCTATTAATATCACCAGCCATGTGCAAGAGCTCACATATCCTCCGCTAAATATCACAACTAACCCCTAATAATTTAGTTCACCATAAAGATACTGGAATGACTGCATGGAATGGTTTACTTGAGTGCAGAAGACTAATCCCAGTAACTAACAGTACCCAATAACACTTGACTAACGACTAACCTTAGACTCCAGGAGCAGCATGCTACCCAGCATGAAGAGTTTTAACGCCTTGTCAGGGGGTAGAAAGCACTATATAAATGTAATTAGAATTACAATTACACCCCTACTTATCAAAGAGAGTAAACAGTTTAACCATCTCTCTTTAATATTGAAATAACTTTGTTGGCTCCGACTAGAAGAGTCAGGTTCAAAATATGTCGTCTAACCTACAAAGAGGTGCATCATGGCACACCTTGCCACCCAGACAACCCCCTTATCATCTCAGGAGATTGAAGACAATCAAGGACTAAGAGATCTCTCATTGTGGAAATATCAAAATTATAATCCTCCCTTGTCTTGAAACAAACCTTACTAGGTTACACCATAAGCTAGTGGAACTCTCTGTCTCTTCACCTGAGATCAGCATGGAGCAACTTGACTTTCAGAAATGGACTAAAGACTCACCTATTTAGATTCTACCTTGAAAGTCCAAGCCCCATGAACCCCACAAATATCCAGTATGTCTCACTCCACCCCCTATTATAGGAACTGTTCACAATCCTTAAGTTGACCCAGGAAATGTTCTGAAGGTGATTCCTTTGAAGTCCTAGTACTACATATAAGCTCCTCTTTTGTTTATGGTATTTACCAGCACATTTTACCTTCTTTTAATATCCACCTCCTCCTGTCCTACCTCATATTTCACCTCTCCACTCCCCTTTTCCTGTTCACATCCCTAGTTGCATCACTATGCTGTTCTGTGTATTTTTTTCACAGCTCCCGGTACAGTGACATCTAACCTGTTGCCTTGTTATGCTTATATGACATTATAGTGAGCTCTGTGTTTTAAACTTCATTGAAGCTGTCTTGTATTGGGGTCTTGATCCTGCTCTCCTTGGCTTGAATTTCAATATGGTGCTATACTGAAAGAAATGCTTTCATACATTTTTGAGGGCGTGTTTTAGATGCTATGATCCAGAGCAAAGTAGTATGTGTCTATTAAAAGAACCATTTGAAGGTGTAAGGTTCAGTGTTTTATCATTTCGCTTTTAACTCAAGTATTTCAGTTCATATTGAGATATTGTATTATGAAATAGGCAATCCTGTCTGTTTTGGTCTGAAATTCATAAGATTTGCTATTCTGGAATATATTTTTAAGTAAGTTAATTTTGGTTCTAAATAAAATGTTCTTACAAGATGGTTTTGATATAAATGTATTTCGATCCAGGATATCAGTTATCTCAGGTAGCTGCAACTGCCAACAATGCTGGAGATGGGAAAATCTAGGGTTATAGATGGTTCTTTAGTATTTCTGAGCACAAGATTATTCGTCAGTTACTTATTAAGGTTACCTACCATATTTATTCATGCTTCAATACTATTATTATTTAACAGTCTTTTCATGTTTTCAGATCAGTATGTTCATGTTTTTGAATTTTGTTTGGGCTCAAACAAATTGATTTAGTCAACAGAAATTTCAAAGCTCATGAGATGTTGGACACAAGGAGTGGAATTTAGGCAATGTGTAATTATTTAACGTAGATTATATCAGATTGTTATCTTTTTTAGTGTAAAATTATGTTGTTTGGTAAGAAATATTGGTATATTTTATTTCTAAGTTGTCAGGACCTGTTATATTTCTCTTGAATGTTACATATGTATTTTCACTTTGTTGTTATATTTCCTCTCGTTGTCATACACTAAAATGTATGTTAAGAGACTTCAAAGATATGATTATCTCTATTGCAATCATACATTTTTAATTTATGCTGACAGTCCTGAAGAAGTAATTCCCCAAACATGTGTTGGCAATGTCATAATAGTGTTGAAAACTTTGGGATTAACTGTCTCATCGAAGATGACTATGAATTGATTTGTCTAATAAACAATTTGCCATATTTCCATTGGAATGTGATTTTTTTTTGCACTGATTTTGTCATTTGGGAATCTAAGAACTGTTTGTATGTTTGTTTATATTAATGTATGCTTCTCTCATTGTTTCTGTAAAATGTCTTAATGCCAATCTGGTGGAAAGAGTGTTTTATAAAATCGTTAAATAAATAAATATGTTGTAGACAGTACAAGCCAACCAGCCAAGACCATCAGTTAAACCAACTGTAATTTGTTTTTGCAAAGGAACAGAAAAGTCTTCTTCGAACCTTACTGAGATCACAATACTATCACATGCAAAGTTTATAATACTGCAAATGGCATAGGCCATGAGACATCTACGCCTTAGCTTGGCCAGAACCAACAAACTAGGAATCTAGACTACTTACTTGTAAATTTATCTGGTGTGGGTATGCAGAAAATCTGGCATAGATAAACACCACAGCCATCAATATCCTCTATCATTAGAAATATTGGTGATTGCTTCTACCCGAAATAACATTTCTAATTCCTCTTCAATAATCCATTTAAAATAACATTTCTAATTCCTCTTCAATAATACATTTATTTTCTTAATCTTTAAATCCAATGTCTGTTTTGTAGAACAAAGTGGTGCGCAAGTTCTATTTATCACCGAGGGATGGTATTAAAGATTCACTCGTATATACGAGTTTTAATTGGGGGCAGTTTTCAAGTATGTTTTTGCATACTTCATGCCGACAATGAAATACGCATAAAACAATGGAATGATCCAGGAATTGTTCCTCAGGTCGAGACGGTTGACGCAGATATGCTAATTAGAAGTTATTAATAAATGCTTAGATGTTATAATTTACAAAAAGTTCATAGAGAAATTAATTGTAGAGAAAACTAATGTGCATATTTTTGAAAACGTGCCCACTGGGTATGTCAGCCACTTATACAAACTTGTACTAAAAGAACTAAAAATGTGTGAAATAATGAAAATGTATAATAATAATGTAGTAATATGTCATATTGAAATGTATAACCTATGTTTTGCATTATATTGTAGAATTAACTTAGCCGAAGTCGTGGCTTAGTTACCAGGCATCATGCAGAAGATGATTTATTAGAGCAGGCTGGAGAGAAGTTGAGAGAGTAGACTGACTTTGACCCACCCAGAGTTAAAGTTTGCTTAGCTAGAATTTTCTGCAATGTACCAACGGACAGGAGATGATGGAATCAAACTGAAACAATTATGTGAAGAGTAGACGAGATGTACTTTCCCAGGACTTGAACAATAGAAGCATTGACTCGAGGAGAAGATGCAACATTTTCGATACCTGCTGAGCCGGATGATGAGGACATTGTACAGTGAACCAATCAACTAATTGGGGATGGAGAAATATTAGAACTCATGGATTTGCAAAATTAATATTATAGGTTAGAGTCATGTCTGCTGATTGACTGACCAATTGGGAATTAGGGGGATGGACTAAAAAAACTCAAATAAAAAGTCATGACATGGGGCTAAAACTTCAGATGAGAGGGGTGAAATGCTGATGCCAGAAGACGTGATTCGAGTTTATTGGGCTCATGCTCTTGAGAGCCTGATGCGCTGCTGATCAATTGATGACCTGAAGACGAAGACTGACTTTGTTGCTGATCCATTTCGTGGATAGGTAGCTATGACAATGTGACTGATTAACTTTTATGCCTTTCTTTCTAGGTACCAACTGCACTGTTTTATAGTTTTTTTCATAGCTAGATCTTTTCCAAATGTATGTTTTCCAAATTGTTTTTGCATGAAGACCCACATGCTAAATGCTAATCTGGGTTAGGTAAGGGTCCTTTGGGTGACGTTGACAGTGACAAATGGTAGACAGACTGATTGCCGAACTCTGCTATTAATGCTGTTATATTCATCTTTGCTAGCTTTTGGTGAAGCATTCGAGCATTTGTTTTCACAAGTTATGATTAGATTACGTTATTGGTGGTCATTAATGAACTACTTCTGAGTTGATTGAATAAAGTTCGATATAATCTGATGATTTAGTATTGTAACTAATAGGGAAATAAAAATTGATAAAATGTATATTTGAGTTGTGGTTATTCATGAAATGTTGATTTATTGTCACATGCTTAAAGATTCTGTTAGTGGTTGTTGATTGATTACATTGATAATTTGATGTTCATCGATTACTACATAGCTAGGATACTCCATGCGATCCAAAAGGTTCATCGGCCTATACGCGTCCCCTTGTATGTTTAATTACTAAGGACCAGGCACGCTTGCAAGTCTCAATCAAAAGTGCCTATATGAATGTGAAGCCAGGCCTGTACTTTTACTCAGTAAATAAGATTATAATAGTAGATTCATTCAGTAAATGAGATAATGCTAGATTTTGTCAGAGATTCGCTGCATAAAAACACTATGAACTCACAAAAGAGAAAGAAACCATGATGAAAATGTGGGACTGAAAGATGCATTATTGAATCATGAACTTGGTTTAAAGTGTGGGCTCTGCTTTTCTCAATTTCTCCAGACATGCTGTGTTTCTGTAAGTAAGTACAGCGAACCCTTGGCGTAAATAAGAGTATCAATCATTTGTAGGGTTTATGCAACAACAAGGTGCATTTTTATATTTTTTGTTTCAATTGCGTGAATGGGATTATTGTTCCTAGCACAGAAGGCGTTGTTGGCTTAATGTTATACACATATCCTGGGGCCTCACATGAGCGCTCAAACAACTTGTTGGATAAACCTCTGAATCAAAGTGACAACGGAAATAATGAGAAGAGCTGTAATAAGGGCGCCCTCATGTAGCACGTGCGAAAGAAAACACTGAGAAGGTCACAGCTGCTTCCTGGAAACCTTACTCCTCTCACCTACAGGTGAATCGAGTTTGCTGAGGACGGCAGTTTTAAGTCACTTGGAACAAGATGCTGGTAGTGCACGGTCTGATCCCGCCAACATGACAGTCCATGAGCCAAGATAGGCTGGCCTCCTACTGATGAGCAAAGTTACATACAGAAAACCATGTTTTACGGTGGCTGCGGTTAGTGACATTTAAAAGTGGAGGGGCGAAGACGCAGGTCTCGGAGCCCGTGGCTAAGGGCAGTCTCACACGTCTGCCACGTCAAATTAGTTTAACTCCACGAGTCGGAAAAACGTACTTTGTTGAAATAAATTAAAACAAAAGTACTTACCGACGTCAGTGTGCAGGGAAGACCCGGAGACGCGGGAATCCACTGTTCCCAGAAACCACATATTCTCCGAGATTGACTCAGAAGCCAACAAACCTAACCAATCATGGAGCTGTTCTCATGCCGTTTTCAGCATAAGAGCAGCTCCAAGATTGGTCTGAGAGGTCTAATCCAGCACTCCTTTTCCGACTAGGAGCCCAAGCCTGAGGCTGCCCAGCTGTCACACAGCTAATATTGGTGCGACTGAGGTGCGCATGTTGGGCTGGCCGTCGCAAGATGTAGAGCTAATTCGACATGCACACTTTATGCTTAGGCAAATCATTCCTGCTGACAATCGGCAGCAGAAGTGGCCCCACCCCATGAGAGAGAGAGAGACAGTGCTTTTCAAATGGTCACATCCATTGACAATGTTGTGAAATGTACATTCATCTGCCTTAAAGGAGGAACTGCCACTGTGTTTATGAGAATAGTATTCACCAGTCATTTCACACAACTACTAGCCTCAGAGTTTGTTAGCCTCTTGCAATTTCCATGTGCTTCAGTCTAGTTGATAATCAAAGGATTCTTCATTGATCAGGCATTTTATAATGTCGTTTATGTTGCTTCTATCTCCGTCCTGGCATGGTATGACAAGTTACATTTTAGAATACTTTTTCCAAATGCATTTGTGAAGGATTTATTGATGAGAAGATAACGAACTGTACAATGCCTAATGCAACCAAGTTGTACAGTACTGTCAATAACTGGTCCTTGTATTATTATAGAAATCAGTGCGTTGGCCTTCAACTTCAATTAGGGGCAGCAGCTGCTACCCCTGGAATGCATTTCACCAAGGACCACAAAGGCACAAAGTTTCCATTTCTTCCCTCAATGACAAAAAGGAGGTGGTTGAGCAGGTGCGATAATGGTTTTATTACATACTGGTAATTGATTACTCTGGGTCCTGATCCCTCGTTTCAAGTCATTACAAAGTGAGGACATTCTGCCTCAGCAGACATCAATTACCACTTTACATTCTAAAGAATAAAGTCTCTCCCCCTCCCATCTCCTAATCCTGAGTAACAAGCTGTGGAATACTCAACTTTGGTTGGCCTGAAACAACAGGGAGGGTGGGAAGGGATGTAATGATTGGAAGCAAGGGTTCAGGACTCAGAGTGATACACTAACCATTAAGGAATAGGATTAATGCCTTATTGTCCTACACACTCGCTTCCCACTTATTACAAAATGTGATATACAAAATTGCTGCCAACAAACCCAACTTTATTAAATGCAACAGATTCGAGAGAAAGTACCACTATTACATTATAGTGGGTACAACTCTACAACCAAACCAAAAGAAGTCACTGAGATCTAACTCTTGGACAATCATATAATGAGAAGCAAATGTGAATGGAGAAACCCAGGTAGCTGCACAATATATTTCAGCTATGGATGCCCCCTGATGCTCAGGCTGAGAGGTAGACACTCTCCTAGTAGACTTGCCTTGTAACCTTGTAACCTGACCTACCAACTGATGATACAGTCTACTCTCCTCCTCTGAGGCAGGAAAACAATAAACAATGGCAAAATATAAACCTATAAAAACTTCTAAATTTATTTTGGGAGCACAAAAAAGAGGACATCAAATTACTCTATTCTCAAAATCTCTGCAAAACAAATGATTGAAAGATCAATCTTAACTCCCTCAAACCTCTAGCTTCAGTGATAGCTACCTAAAAGAAAGATTTAAGAGACAAAGCAAAGTTTAGATATCTACTCTCTCCAATGGGTCAAAGGGAAGATCCATGAGAGCTTCCAAAACTAAAGAAAGATAAGGAACTGCTTGACTAGGGAAAGAAAATGTTACTCAAACTCTTAAACAGACAAGAAATCAAGCCCTCCTCCTCTGAGAGGTTGTTCCAAGAAGGGCTGTCTTGAAGAAAAGTAACACAGAAAACAAGTCAGAAGTAGTGGGGTCTAACCATTTAGAATGGTAATTTTTGCTAAAACAATGACAAAAGTCTTATATAGGACATATTAGTTGAAGCATGCCTAGACACCTGAAGGGTACCTGCAATTTCTACTGGAACTCCCCTCTTTAGTAGACCTAACCTTTTAACCTCCAAGCAGCTAGATTTAGTTTGGACAGACCTTCCTGCTGCAAGATTAGAAAAACACACTGTGTGAGGAGTGATTCAGGGAAAGTCTCTATTTTCCTGACTGCCTCATCGCTACTAGAAGAGTAAACAAAGAAGAGCTGGGCCATACCGGAGCTATCTTTATCACCAAAGTTTTTTTTCTCCTCACGCTGACCAAGAACCTGGAAATCAGAAGAAAGGGAGAAAATGTACAAAGAAGGCCCCTGGTCTATCTGCATGAAAGAGCATCAACAGTCCAGGATTGTTTCTCCTAGACCCTGAACAAAATGTCTTCAACTTTGTGTTGAGAAAAGAATCCAAGAAGTCTATTACTGGATGATCCCATCTGAGAGTCAGCTCCACAAACAACCTCTGCTGGAGACAAAAAGTTACTGACAATGGAATGCTTCTGCTCAGATTATCCGCCAAGGTGTTGGATATTCCCCAATATAGATTACTGAAATAGATATTAGCCCGAGTTTCACCCAACAGACCTGAATCCCCCCTGCTGATTGACATAGGCTTTTGCTGTCATATTGTCGGTCCTGACTAGAACCACTGTTCCCTTTAATAGATGAGAAATGTACGTCAGGGTTAGATTAACCACTTCCAGCTCCTTCCAATTGGATGCTCTCTTGCTCTGGGAGAGACATAAGAAACCCTTGATCTAGCGAACTCCCAGACACACCTTGCGACTTTACAGGCTGCCATCTGTTGTCATAATCCTTGGAGCTAGAGGATCTAGAAGGATCACTTTTACAATGTGGTCCATTTGTAACCACCACCACCTCAAATCCTTTTCAAACCTGAGAAGGAAGAGGAATCCAAACAGACAGAGGCTGAGACCAGAGAGCCCAGTGAGCTAGCATATGGATGAAACTCTGTGTAGATGGAACTTCGCCCAAGGAACAGAAACAAGGTTGCAGCCAAATCTCCCTGTACTTGGAGCCAAGTCGAAACCATGGGAGCAGACTGCTTAAGAAGGGACATGATGTGCGCCTGGATTTTTGTTACTCTTTCCTCTGGCGAGGTGACAACCCCCATGCCAGAGCAAAGTCTTGCTCCAATGAAATGCTGATCTGGTGCTGGAATATAATTGGATTTCTCCAAATTGATTAGAAACTCATGGTCTTGAAGAATCCAGAGCGACTGCTGTATGCTGTACCACCAACTCTTGGGAAGGGCCATGGATCATCCAGTCGTCTTGATGCCAATAGAGGAATACCCCCTGGCGATGCATCAATGCCCCTAAAGGAGCCAGAATCTTTGTGACCACATGGGGATCGGACTTCAGGCCGAATGGCAATACTCTGAATTGAAAATGTTGGCTGACCACGGTACATGTAAGCCGGCATCCTGAATATCTATGGAAGTCATGTAGTCCTGGATGCCCACAATCACCATCTTGAAGTGATTCAAACATTCACTCTCTCAAGATCTAGAATGGGTCTTTAGGAACCTGAAGCTTTCTGCACCAGGAATACGATGGAATAAGTACCTCTTGCTTGCAATGCCAGGTGAACTGGCACAATTGCTTATTTCTCCAGAACAGCTTGAGCTCCTCCTCACAGAGCAGCAATGTTTATTGGATCTTTCGGGACAGGAGTATGGATGGGACCACATGCAGGAGGCAACATGACAAAGTCTATGAGATAGCCATTCCTGATGATATTCAGCACCCATTTATCCATCATATTTCTTTCCCATATTTCTCAGAAATGCAAAAATCTTTGTCTTACTGGATGGATGTTTTTTGACCAGTAATTGTCAGAAGGTCCATTTTGACATACCCTGCTGAGCATTAGGCTCTGATTTGGATGAAGAATTACCTGGCTGGAACTTATTTCGGTGATCTCAAAAAGGCTTCGATTCTTTCCTTGAAGAACCATAAGGTGAATGTCCCCAATGGCTTTGGAAAGCAGAAAGTCTACTTTTGTAAGGCGTTACCTGTTTACAATCCTTAAAAATCATAGTATCTAATGTATCGGCAAGCAACTTTTTCCTTTCAAATGGAATCTTTAAAAGTGTTGTTTTTTTCAGGTCACACCCTCTAGTCCCTCATCCACAGGCTCCTCCTTGCTGTAACCACCAAATCTGTGGCCATAGCTGAAGATTTCAAAACATCAGAGGAAATGTCAACCAATAAATTTGCTTTCTGTTCCATGTTCCCCAATAGCCCCGAACAGTCAGAGGCTCCTCCAGGGTAGCTGTCAGCTGTTTTTCAGAATCTGAAACCAGAGATTAGGCAGCATAGGCAGAATAAATTCCTGCTTTGAGGACTAGATTTTCTGCTGCAAAAGCTTTTGCCTCCACCTTTTAGTCCATAGCACCCACAGGGGCACAGTCTTCCAGTTTAATAGAAGTTCTGCCAGTCAAAAGTGCCTACTATGGCATCCGCTTTGATACTGTGGGGAAGAGAGCTTTCTTCATCCTCCAACATATACAACTTCTGCAAAAATCATGGAACTGCTGCATGGTCTGGCTCTCACCATTCCCCACTGAATAAATCCCTTATAATTTAATGGAATGGCATAGCAAACAGTGGAGGCTTAACATATGGCAGAAAAAGGCTTTCCAAAATCTCCTGAGAAGTAAATAGACCAACAAAAAAAAAAAATCTTCCTTATATGGTGCAGAATGTCAGGCACCTCCTTACATATTTGTCTGATAAGATGGAATGCATCTCAGAATCGGAGGCAGATGGATCCACAGGGGAGAAAGTTTCAGACATTTTACCAGTCTCCTTAGGTTTAACCTTAGATTTCTCCTCTAAGCCTCTAGATACTGCCTCATCAATCATTGTCTGTATTTCAGCTGATGAGAGAAGAGCTGAAGTATTCTCAGGTAATGCAGAAAATTCCACAGACCTGCCCCTCTTGGCTGGAATGGGACCTTCGTAATCAGAAGAGGACAATACATGCTTAATCTTGGATGATCGCTTCCCCGCTATTTTCAAAATATAATAACTAGGGTGGAGAAGAAACAGCCTTAAAATAGAAGACAGGTTACTAGACCCCAGAACTAATTCCATTGAAGCACATATTCGCTTTCAATATTTGGATTCTCAAACAATCACCAATGAGAATCGGAGCCACATACACAAATTACCAAAAAATATCCAGAAAGTGCCACTCAACCCCCACAAGAACACTTACTAGACTGTTGTGGCTGCCATTCTGGAAGACCACACCACTGCTCCTCTCTGATGCCGGTGTCTTCTGATGCTGTGTTCCTGATCCGGAAGTATAGCCTTAGCCACAGAGAGCCAGCCGGGCAAACTGTGGGTTATGTGCATATGCTCCAGGTGAGAAGGGAGAGTCAGGCCAGCTTCACACTGCCCGACCTCCAAAAACAACACAGGAAACAAAGACACAAACTTCAACAGCTGTTCTTAGCAGCAGCACTGCACAGGGCAGATGAGGTATTGGCACGCAAGACAAAAATGAGCAGGAGGAGGGTATGGGGGAGGGGCCTTTTATTCTTTAGAATGTGATGTGGTAATTGATGTCTGGTGAGGCAGAATGGTCTCCTTTTGCAATGATTGGAGGCAAGGGTGAAGGACGATGAGGTAATGTGGTTAACTTTGTTACATGAGGGCACATGATGTCACCTCCGTTGCTTATGGAATTTTGGTATTTTGACATTCATCGGATTGGATTGAGAAAGAGGAAAAACTGGAATAAAATTCTAGGTTTCAGTAGAAAGATTTTACATTAAGTATCCTGGTAATAGCAGAATAGGCTGAGGAGGACAGTGTCCTACTCTACAGTCTCTTCCACAGTGGGGAGAAGAATGGCTCTACACAATGGATATGTCTTGCCCCTGGTCTGACTCCTAAACAACAGGGACAGTGTACAGAGTTTCCAAGATTGCATCAAGGAAGAGGTTGTGAAGATGTGTGTGGGAGTCACTGGATGATCCTGTAGTCCACTGGGTCAAAGCAGAGTTATTGGCTACTAGAGAAAGGATCAAGAGGTCTAAATGTTTGCATGAAGTATTGAGATCTGGTGAGAAAATTGGATACTGCCCACTTCTTAAGTATCTTTCATTCTACACGTGGCTATCAGATCACATTAAGGCTTAATACCAAGGAAATTACTTAATTCTCACTACTGGAAGGTCTTTATCAGTGTAAGGTTCTACTGTTTGGGCTCAAGAATGCCCCTTCTACTTTTCAGTAACTAATGAACTGTGTTCTATCTATGCTTGAAGAGTTCTGTGTGAACTGCCTGGATAACATTTCTGCTTTGACAATTCATAGGTGGAGCACTTGAAGAACCTAAAAAAGTGCTGGACAGGATAAGGGGTGTAACTGACTATCAAGGTAACCAAGTGACAGATGGGGCAACGTGTTGTGGTCTACTTTTGACACCAGGTTGGCAACAGGAGGATTTGAATGCTGATGACAAGATAAATACTGTTTTGGATTTCTGCGATCACCACTACCAAGACACAAAGGCAAGCCTTTCTAGGGCTCACAGGATACAACAGGAACTATGTGGCCAACTTTAGGACCATACATTTTCCTCACCAGTTCTGACCTTGAGTAAGTAGCCTAGGAAAGTGATTTGGACTGCAAAGTGTCAAAATGTTTTCAAGGGCCTGAAGACTGCACTAAGCAACTTATCTATGCTGAAGGCAGCTGACTACGGTCAGACCTTCATTGTGCAGACTGATGCATCAGAGAAGAGTTGGCACAGTCTTAGCTAAACTCAACAAGGGCAGGGAGTCTCCAGTGGCTTTTACTACTCACAGATGTTTTCCTTAGGAATATTACTGGACTGCCTTTGAGAAGGTGTGCTTTATGATAATGTGGGAGAGAAGGGCATTACGGCTTTTCTTTGCTTGTAGTCATGAGAACGTGTAACCCACTTAAGTGGATGATGGCAAACGAAGGGTGAAAGTCACAAGTTGCAGTGACAGTCTATTTCTCTATAAGGACTAGATTTCACTGAGAAACACAAAGCTGGGCTGTGGCACTGAAATGCAGATGAACCTTCCCACAAGTTCTGCTGATCTTAAAACTGAGTTTCTCCAATGATGGTGTAAGATTCTGGGTGCTTAAATTCTGGGAGGGGGGTCTGTTGGGATGGGAATGTCCCATCATGGTAAGTGGGTGTGCACCAGTACCCTGAGTGACAAACTACTTGTGACATCTGGTAATCTTCAGGTATTCTATTTTCTTGTGACCCAGCTTACATTCTAACCCAGTGTGCCTGCAGAGGCTTAGGCCTGTCCTTTTAATCTGATGTCCAGAGCGTGCGTCTGATCTTAAGAGGGATGAACGAAGTGTGTCCTCTCTCTGACATGGGACTACTGTTCATGTCCTGGGTGGCCTGAATGACCCTCATTAAGTGATACTAACATTGTACTGTTTTTATAATTCTTGCAATGAACATACTTTTTCCCTGATTTAGATGGATTGTGGAGTGTAACAGCCATACTCGTGTGGAATTTGCACTTGTATGAGACACCCAGACCCTTGCGTTGATAACTTGTGTGCATGTTAAATGTGATTTAGGTATAGTCTAATAGAGAACTGGACTCCATGTTGATGTGAATGTAAGATTGCTGAGACAGAAGAATACATTTGGATTGCTCATGGTTTTAATTGACATAAGTTGGAGGTTGCTGCAGAGCTTCTCCAGAGAATGGAAGAGCACTGCCTACTTGCCAGAGCTGGAGTGTGTAACTCTATGCACTGAGATGTGAGTAGATAGGGACAGGGCTACCTCAAGAACTGCTGTGGTGAGCACTGCTGTTTGGATTAATTGTGGTGAGTAGGGGTGAATTAGCAAATTATTTTGCTAGAGAGAGGGACGTTTCTAGGCTGGGGTGCTCCATTTATCTCTCCCCTAGTGTTACTTCAGGAATGCCGATGACAGCCAGGTATAGAGGTTAAACATGTCATTGTGTTAAAGTTTTGGGTACTCCTGCTTGAAGCCAGCATCATTACTATCCCATGTGACAGCCATCAATGCTATGTCTGTGCTGCAGAAAGAACATCAAGTATGAAAAGGTACCAACTGTTAGACTTTTCATCTTTGGCATGGTCTCCCTTAACTTTTTGCCTCGGTTCCCCAGGTTGTTGATGTGTGCTGGACTCTGATTTTGCTGTTTTTGTTACTCTGTGCACTTTACCACTGCTAACCAGTGCTAAAGTGCAAATGCTCCTTTACAAAATGTGTATGTAATTGGCTTATCCATGATTGGAATAGTTGACTTACTAGTAAGTCCCTAGTAAAGTGCACTAGAGGTGCCAGGGCCTGTAAATCAAATGCTACTAGTGGGCCTGCAGCACTGGTTGTGCCACCCACATAAGTAGCTCGGTAATCATGTCTCAGACCTGCCATTGCAGTGTCTGCGTGTGTACTTTTAACTGTAAATTCGACTTGGCAAGTGTACCCACTTGCCAGGCCTAAACCTTCCCTTTTCTAACATGTAAGGCACCCCTAAGGTAGGCCTTAGGTAGCCCCAAGGGCAGTGTGCAGTGTATGGTTAAGGTAGGACATATAGTAATGTGTTTTATATGTCCTGACAGTGAAATATTGAAATATCGTTTTTCACCGTTGCAAGGCCTGTCCCTCTCATAGGATAACATGGGGGCTACCTTTAAATCGGAGTGTAGATTCCCTTTGGGAGCGGATGGACATGTGGAGTTTGGGGTCTCTGAGCTCACAATTTAAAAATACATCTTTTAGTAAAGTTGATTTTAAGATTGTGTGTTTGAAAATGCCACTTTTAGAAAGTGAGCATTTTCTTGCTTATACCATTTCTGTGACTCTGCCTGTTTGTGGATTCCCGGTCTGGGTCAGTTTGACAGTTGGGCTGGTTGCACCGCACACTAGACAGTGACACAAAAGGAGCTGGGGTGTAGTCTGCATTTCCTGATGAGCCATCTGTGCTAGGAGGGAGGGGAGGAGTGGTCACTTACACCTGAAAGGGCTGTGCCTGTCCTCACTCAATGCAGTCTCCGACCCCCTGGTGAGTGTCTGGGGCCTGGCCTGGCCAAGGCAGGATTTCACATTCAGAAGAGACTTTACTTTGAAGTAGGCCTACTTCAAAGGAGAAATTGGGTATAAGAAGGGCCCCCAAAACCACAGACTTTAGAACACTTCTGAAAACAAGAGGAACCTCTGCCTGGAGAAGAGCTGAAGAGCTGAGGAGAAGTGCTGCCCTGCCTGTGACTGTGCTTTGTGGAGCTATCCTGCAGTTGCTGCTTCTGCCAGAGTAAGAGGGCAAAGACTGGGCTTTGTGTGCCTTCCATCTTGTGAAGAAATCTCCAAGGGCTTGATTTAGAGCTTGCCTCCTGTTGTTTGAAGTCTCAGAGACAGCAAAGACTTCTTTCTGCCAGCACTTGGAGTCTCTGGAGAGACTCCTGCTCTGACAAATGGTGCCCTATCCAGTCTCTGGGCCCTTGAAAGGAAAGCTGGTGGTAATCCAAGGAAATCGACTTCGGAAGACTTCGGACCGACGCCGCTGCTGAATCCGGTGACGCCGCCTGGACCAGACGCCGTGATTTTTGCTGGAATGCGATGACCTTCGCAGGCCCGACACCGCTGTGGCCCGCTGAAGTCCGCGACTCCGTGAAAGTCGCCGCACCACGTCGTGATCGATGCCGCTCGAAGTCCGCAGATTCAACGTTTTGCACAGACGCCGCAATCCCCGACTTCGGTCATTGGCTTGTTTTCACTCTTTACCAAAGGTACTGTACTTGGGGGTCTACGCGACTCTGTGTCCGGCGCCGCTGGTGTCAGCTTGTTGGGAATTACTCCATCACAAGGCCGTATTAACACCTCATCAAAGCATTTTGTGTTTCTAAGCGATATTTTTTAGTTTAATCTTTCAAAATGCATAACTTGACTTGTGTATGTCGGATTTTTGTCGTTTTGGTCTTGTTTTGTTTAGATCAATATTTCCTATTTTTCTAAACTGGTGTTGTGTCATTTTGTAGTGTTTTCATTAAGTTACTGTGTGTGTTGGTACAAATACTTTACACCTAGCACTCTGAAGTTAAGCCTACTGCTCTGCCAAGCTGCCAAGGGGGTAAGCCGGGGTTAGCTGAGGGTGATTCTATTTTACCCTGACTAGAGTGAGGGTCCTTGCTTGAACAGGGGGTAACCTGACTGTCAACCAAATACCCCATTTCTAACACCAACCCTGACTGGTTCCTGAGCATTAGCATTGAGAACAACATCTTACAAGGCTGATGACACACCCTGGAAATTCCTCATAAAAGACTACAGCATCTGTATAGTCTAAGTTCTGGTCACAGGATGGAGGTTGAACGAGGTTTTCGAGGGCGTCTTAACATTCCAACTAATAAGGTTTAATTGGAACATATATTATGTTACCATAGGAAATCTCCGAGTAGTGTTTGATAGTAGTGTGTTATAGAGTGCAGTCCACCTAAAGGAACATTTGGAACGCCTATGCAGAGGGAACCCTTTCACCATCTCTTTCCCCAACACTCACTCATGCAGGACTACATCTTAGTTACCTCTGTGAATGGATGGTTCCAAGACTGAAGGGCTGTGCTGGGGAACACCTCCACATTGGTGAGATTTAAGGGTAAACCATCACAGAAGCTATCCACCTTTTGTTCACAAGTTAATCTTTTGCATCAGGACCTGGGGATTTTCCTTTTCTTCTTCAATTTCAGAGATCTTCCGAACAAAGGGGAAGTGGGAATAAGATTAGGCAGTCAGAAATCTACTTCAACACTTTTTTTAGCTTTTACCTGTCTGTTTGATGATTTCCTATCAAGAGTCCACAGACCTACTGAGTAAAATCGTATTTAAATGCAAATAAACTATCAGGGAAAGGTCTTAAAATACTCAGTTATGCATTTGTTTTAAAGTTGTATTAGGTGTGAACAAGACTTTGCAGGACAAGGGCATAAAATGTAATATACTTTTCAGAGTTTATTCAAGAATGGCATTGGTAGTTAGAATGGGGTATTCTAGATAGAAATCACCACACATAGGGCCTCATTTACAAGGCCCTAGAGCACAATGTGCAACCAGAGTCATTTTTTTTTTACACTCCGGTGACGCAGTGTGCCGGTCTATATTTACAAGGCCATGTAAAGCCACCTTGCGTGGCTTTTCATAGCCTTGTAAATATGGAGTCATTTCTTGCATAACACTGCATGAAGGTGGTGTTCCATGGGTGTTGCTTGGGGTGTTCCCACTTAACACCCATGGAACCCAAAGGACTCTGACGCATTCCCAGATTTACAAGTCTGGAAATGTGCACCACCTCAGGGGTGGCGTAAGAATGATGCAGCGTGGAGAAATATCTTTATTTCTCTCATAGGAAGAGGAAAACACCTCTTGTGAATGCTTTTGTGCAGGAAGGTGTGCCTTCCTACTCAAAAACAATCATCCCCTCAATGCAGGCTTCTTTGCACCATGGTGCAAGGGTACCTGAATTGGCGCAAGGCAGAAACTTGTGCAACAGAGCAGGGGTAGAGTACAGAAATGTGCTGTATCTTGTAGATATGGCTAATTTCTGCACTTTCCTGGTGGTGCAGGGCAGAGCAGCAAGGCACTTGCTGTGTTGTCTTGTGCCACGGGCCTCGTAAATGAGGCCCATAGAGTTTATAGTGCAGCAATTTGTGAGGAGGGAGTTTTAAGAGCCAGAGAAGGGATGAACAGCATGCACCAAACCAGGGCACAGAAGCAAGTAAACATCATGCACCGCACTGTGGTTGTGGCACCTCCATGTACACAAAGCGCCAGGTATCCAACCCTAGAATATTTTTTTAATACAAATTATTGTTTTAGGAGTGTTAGTTCAATGAGTTCATTCAGTTGCTTAGTCAGTGTGTCATTGACCCTAGCGCAAAGAAAGACATGTCCCTCATGGCTGTTATTTGAAATATAAAACAAAGCAATTAAATCGGTTCAGTGGGCCTCTCCGGCCTATGAGCCTAGTTGCCACTGCACCTGCTGCACCAACGGAAACTGGGTTCAGGCGAAGTGAAGAAATGTGAAGAGCTCGTACTTTCTCAGGGCTATGGGCACGTGTGAGTAGCTCATCCGCTCCACGTGTGCTTTTTTAACTTCGTGTTCTTGCACTGGCAGTCCTCTTTGTTCCATTATACGTTCATAACTACGAGTAACAGAATCCAAAGAAAAATATGAACTGCATAAGCGACTCTTGTATGTACCCGGGAATGTCGAGTTTCCTGCACCTGCCAAAAGCGTATGAACGGAGACAAGGCATTTTCACTTTCTTAGAATGATCTGGCAACCATAAAGACATCATATCCAACAAACGTAATATAATGTGACATAGTAGAGCTTAAAATAGCACACGATAGCATAATTTAAGTTACATAAATCAGGCTGCTCTCCATTTTTGCCAAAGGACCCAAGACCAGGTGTAGAACACTTTCAGACAATCGTGGATTTTAAATCGACTTGGGATTGCATTCCGGAACTTTCTCTTTTTACTTTGCAAGTATGCAGCGATCCCAGCATGCATAAAGTAGTTTACTAAAAAATCCATGGCAGAATGAAGGTGCCTGCTATAAGTCATTAGATATCTTACCGATAGAGACAGCAACACTCTGTAGTGTGGGTGTTTGAGTGTCAGCCACACGACGAGTCGAGTCGAGTCGTGTCATCATAAGTCTGCGCGCCCAGCCCTGGCATGCAAAGGACTACCCTTTTCCTTTCTGCGCTAGCAGGGACCATTTTCTAGTACTCTCCTTGTCTGCAGAACGCCAATCCTGGTCTTGCCTACAGATCCTTGCTAACAGGTGCGTGCATTTTTTGTTAATCGAAAACAGATACTACAATTCCCAGACAGCACTGATTTGTGGAACAAAACTACAAATCACAGAATGGCCTAATTTGTGGCACAAGTACTACAATTCCCAGAATGCACTAATTTGTGACACAACTACTACAGTTCGGACAGTGCACTGCTTTGTAGAGCACTAGGATACATCTATAATATGGTGTCCTTCCTCTTAGATTATGCAGAAATAAAGGAGCAGCCTCTTTGGAATTGCCGTCTTTCGCAAGTGATCCCTTAATCGCAACGACGGCCGAGTCACTGAAGGGCATACCTTTTTAGACTCTATACGCGATTGCGCTTGTTACTCAACTACTTCACCCATCCCAGAACAAAAAAAAACACGCCTCAAAATATTTACTTGTACGAAACTCGGCATTACCTAGAACAATGCAAACAAGTCATTTGCAGTGAAAGTGCCTGTTTGGGTGGACAAATCGCTGCGTGAAGCGATGCAAGCAAGTCCAGAAGGGGTGTGGTTTTAAGTCATATCCTTCCAATGATAGGCTTTATGTCTGGGTGAAATTTATGACAGTCCCTAGGGCCAGCGGGTCAGTAAAGGAAGTATCGCTGATGACTAAGAGGTTGCTTGGAGTTTATTGTTTTGCCCGTTATTGTACTATGTTACGGTGTAAACATTTCCAACAAAACACACTGTTAAGACAGTTGTGCTATTCTCTGGCAGCAAGATATTCTGAATTTAAGCAATGCTGTCGTTTTTGCGACAATGCTTCTTTCTTTTAAAATGACGTTTCTCCTAGCTCTGCCTTTAAGAGAGAGGTCGGGGTTTGGGTCAAGCCGGTAGTTGGTTTAGGAGTAATTACGCCTTTGTTTGGCGTAGGATGTGGTCCGGGACATAACTCAGAGCCTTGATAGTTTAGTTTGTTCAATTCCTGGTTATTAGATGTGTGTCAGTGAGCAAAGTTGTGATCAAAGCCACAGAGAGACAGCCTGGGGTCGTGAAGCATGGCTGGGGCCTAATTGCTGGGCTGAAGACTGAAGGAAGTTTGTAATAAAAGCCCATTACCTAGCAGGGCTTCCAACCACTGAAGCGTAGACGCCACCGAATTGTGTTTGTCAACAGCTGCCTGGCATGAAAACTAAATTTAATGTATGACATTACAGGATTCTAAAGTTTGGCTTTAGTTTTAAAGTACAGAGAAACTATTGCGTGCAATGGTTAGGAGTTTATGGAAAAAAGTTGCCTTTTTGCTCGGATAAAATGGGTGATTTACAAAGATATCTTCCAAAATGTGAACTACCTATTGTTTGCTGTTCTGCCGTTAAGGTGTTTGGTCCTAGGTAGACGGGAAGGGGGTTGCTGGTTATCTAGGGCACTGGATGGTGCCCCCAACCCCCTCATATTCACAAACTCTAGTGGTAATTTTTCGGAGGGCTGTGGAAAAAATACCCTGATTCTGACTACACTGCATTTGGTGGAGGTTTCCATTGGTGGCCAACTTCGGTTTGTGACACTACATGAGGCCAGCTTTATATTTACTTCAGGGTTATGCTTAAGTCTTTCACTGGGTGGGAAACACACTCATTTGTTTAGTGTGAATAATGGACCCCCCGCCCCCCCCCCCGTGAAAGGAATAGCCAAAACCACCATGTGTGAGACCCTCTGCTAGTCTAGAATTTTCAGACAACCTCACTGATCATGCTGGTACATAGAAGACAAAACATATAACAGTAATCCAGAAACTACAAGATCCCAGTGAAGAGCTCCCTACTCAAAAGCCAGAACTGTTTGAAGATGTCACCAATGAAATGGCCATGGCCGTTTCCCTGTTTTGCTGGGTCACTTCCATTTTGTATATAATTGACTAATGAATACTGGACGCAATAATATACGTCAGAAAATTCAGAGCCACTAGCACAAACCAGCAAGTATTGCTGAACCCCATTGTTTACCTAAGCCATGTTATTGCAATGGCATTATAGTGTGCCCTAAAATATCTTGAGATTTAAGCGCTTCGTCACTGTTGACATCTGTCTGCATTCACAGTTCACTGGTTTGAATCGTGAAATGGCAGGCAAAGCATTTCATCTTTCTGTGGTTGACTGATTGAGTGAATATGTGATATTTAAATGATGTCCAAAAACATTACTTAGAACAATTTATTTTCTTTAGTAAACTCCTCCTTCTTTTCAACTGCCACCCCTCACCTAGTCGAAGCCCCTCACTCCACAAACAATATGTTCAAAACCTGAAAAATTTAAATTGCTTCAGACAAACCATGATTGTGGTGAGAAAGTATGATGTTATTTATTGAAAAGGGAGCCCCAGATTTTTGTATGGAGCGGCTCCAGTGCCTAGTTTGACAAAAGAAATATGAGCAGGTGCTCGACTTTTTTCTAAGGATGAGGGTCTGGTGGTGTGTGGTGGGGTATTTGAGGCTTGGTGAATACTAAGGCTGTCTAATTTTGATTCCATTTCATGGTTTTTTGTCTTTAAACATCTTTATCTTTAGTTCACTATTGCAAATTCTATTTAATCCCTGCTTTCTCTCTTTTGTCCCGTTCTCTCACTTGTTGAAGGTCATAATCTAATGTAAAATAATTTCTAGTCCCCAGAATTCTGGTGTCCAACACCGGCTTCCACTAGTCAAATTAAGCAATGGACACAGCATAGCATCATACATGAAGATTAAGGCCAGGTCCAGTAAACTAATTTTTTTATGAAAAACTGACTGATGTTCGACCGCATAACAGTAGAAAATCATAAATAAACTGGTAATTTGGCAAAAGACAAGTATTAAAGTTTCCTCTTTTGACCAGCTTTAAATTTTACAAACTCCGACAATTTCTATAAATATGAACAAATTCATTTAATATTTTTCAACTTTTATGGTTGTTACAGTCCTTTCCGTTGCTGGGAGAGGCTTTTTGTCTTTGCTTTTGGATGATTTGTTGCACCTTCTAATTTGACGACTATACCTATTGGCACCCAGTTTTCTTTTTAGAGTAATCACAGCAAAGGTGCCCAACACTAACTAGTAAGAAGTATTGCACTCCGAAATGCTAATGTTTGGCCATAGATCACATTTACAGATATTTAATCAGTTATCCGGAAAGGATCCCTTTGAAGATTTGTTTTGGATGCTAAAGAAATAGATAAAATGTAGCTACAAAATTGATTCATGCAACGGATGTTGACATGGAGGCTATATTGGTCCAAACAACAAAACTAGAAACATTTTAATCCAGGAAATCTTCTTTGTTTCCAACTTTTCTTTTAAGAAGTCATTAACGTAAGCAGTAATTTTGAAATAAAATCTATTTTAGGTGTTCTGAAGGCAGAGTTCTCTTCTGAGGACCCTGCATCCTTCTAGCCTTTCAGCTACTGGACTCTAAGATTAAACCTGCGTTGGAGTCTGGCTGCTTGAAGTTTGCAGGAAGTCTGGTAATTTATCATCACAGGAGTCACTTGCTGATTAATATCACTCTGAGCGGATGATTAGCCGTGACTGAGGCATTGAACTTGTTCGGCGCACACTGCGGCGTGACCCGGCCCTGGGCCCTACCTGCCTGGAAGTAGATTGCAACACACACATTTAACACCAGCTCCTTGCAAAGAACAGCCTGTGCTACCCTTGCCCAAGTGGGGAAGCTGGCGTGTGACTGTCCCAAGAAAACATTCTCACACAGCTGTTATTATGATGCCATTTACCCTCAAATCAATGCAAATACTTATCAGTTGTGAGGGTAATAGAGGAAAGTGACAACAGGGGTAATGATTGGTTGTTTGCACCAAAATACACCCGCACAAAAGGAGCTCTTGGCACGGAGATCTATGCGGAGGAGAGAAAGAGGGAAAATCAGTGCCCAAAAACGATAGCATACTAGAAACGTTTTGAAGAATTTCCTGAATAAGAAGTGATCCTGGATACCACATGAAGATGGAGGCAAGTTGTTCCATAACCCTGGAGCCTTAAACATTAAAATATCTTCTGGTGCTGTGAGAGTTTTTAATTTCTGGCGATACCAAGCAGTAGACCAAATGGAGAGCACAGAGTGTGGGGTGCTTGTTATGTCTGTAGTAATCTGGCCAGCTTGGTTTGATCAAGGCCGTAAAAGGCTTTGTACAAACATACAAAGATACAGTAATGCACTAAGGCAATTGCTTCCATTGTACACCATCCCAGGTGACCTAAGACTTGTTGTAGAAGAGGCCACTGCTTCAGGGACAATAAACTAATTGAATGAAACATATATGTCAACATTCATGATCATAGGTAAACTATAGCAGCTGTGTCTCCACATTTTAGATTGTGGTAGTAGTATATGACAATAGTGTGCATTTTTTAAAATTATTAATGTAGTATTCATGCAAGCCAATACTGAGAAATGTGGGAACAAATTGTTTTGTCGTTCACAATTTAACAATTGAAAAAACAAGGAATAGTAAAACAAGTAGACCGCAATAGCAGTCAAATACTTGCCATGAAATACATTTCCTTCCTTTTAGAAATGGGGCCTCTAGCTGGTAGTGGCCTGTTCCCTGTTCAACTAGGGACCCTTCCTTCTAGTCAGGAGATGGGAGTTACACACCTAAAATAACCCCTGCTCACCCCCTTGGTAGCATTGCAGGAGGAGACAGGCTTATCTCAGAAGCAATGTGTAAAGAATTTACACAAGACACACAGTAATACAATGAAAACACTACACATTGACACCTCACCAGTTTTGGAAACAGCCAATATTTATCTGTGACCAAAACAATAAAAATCCAACATACAGTAATGAAGATACACATTTTGAATGAATCAGCTTAAACTACAGTTCCTTGAAGTCAATAGCTCTGTCTGAGGCTACCATAGCAATGTGAACAACAAATCCAACAGTTCAGGCCAACAACAAGGTCGTGGGCCATCTACGGTGTCGGGAAGGCCCACAAACAGTCCCTTGGAAATGCAGGGTTTTGTGGACCTTTCAATGAGATCTGAAGTTGCGGCATCAGCAGGCATCCATTCCGGAGGTCAGTGCAGGAGTCGTCAGGACCCTGAAGTCACAGGTGTTGTAGATTGATGGTGAAGTCAGGAGCGCTGCGTTGGGACTCTGATGTGAAGCGAGATGATGCAACTTGCGGTGCTTACAGGTCATGTGCAGGCAGTGGCTCGATGATAGCATCCGGCGTCATTGGTGATACCAGGGCGGTGGTGTAAAGCAGGGCACTGCAAT
The DNA here is from genome assembly GCF_031143425.1 of Pleurodeles waltl. Lineage (NCBI taxonomy): Eukaryota > Metazoa > Chordata > Amphibia > Caudata > Salamandridae > Pleurodeles > Pleurodeles waltl. The sequence goes on along the minus strand of NC_090442.1, from coordinate 695,805,875 downwards.
GTGTGGTGTCTATGGGTCGTGGTGCAGATGTCGGCGTTGCTGAATCACTGTCGTCAGTTGACCCAAGGTTGTGATGCAAATTGGGGCACTGCTTCGTGCAGTGCCCACAGGTCATAGTGTAAGCAGCGGTGTTGGTTGACGAGGCTGGAGTCGATGACGCTGACGTCGGTGGATCAGGGAAGTGGTGGAGGATAGAACGATGCTTCGTGTACCTCACGAGCGGTGTCCACAGGCCATGGTGCAGGCTGCGGTGTCATCGTTGATGTGGAGCAGCATTGTTGGTGATACCAGGGCTGCGGTGTGAAGTGAGGCAATGCAACGAACGGTGCCCACAGGTCATGGTGCAAGCAGCAGTCGGTGATGTCAGACGGCGCCGTTGGCGAGACCAAGGTTGCATTGTGAAGCGGGACGATGCTCCGTGCAGTGACGTCTGGTCACGGAGCAGGCAACGGCATCATTGGCAGCATCACAGTTGTTTTTCTTCTGTTGCAGTTCCCAGTGCTGTTGGCAGATGAACTTGAAGTCTTTGATGTTCCTGAGACTTCCAACAGGAGGCAAGCTCTACTTCAAGCCTGTGAAGAAACTTAGGAAATCAGTTGCAGAAAGTTCAGTCCAGTCCTTTCACTGCCCAAGAGAAAAGTCCCTCCTGACAGCTTCTCCAGCTCTTCTTCTTTGCAGGTTCCTTAGTCCAAAGAGTTCTAAAGTTCTGGAGTCAAGGCCCCACTACCTACTCTAGTTCTGGCCTTGGAAGTAGGCAAACTTCAAAGGCAGTACTTCCACCTCACAAGATCCAGTTCTTTCCTGCTCTGTCCCAGATGCTTAACAGGAGGGGGAGACGTCTTTGTGCAGGACAGGTCCAGCCGTATTCAGGTGCAAGTGTCAGCTCTTCCTACCACTCTAGCCCAGGAAGACCCATAAGGATAGGCAAGCCACATCTAAGCTCATTTTGTTGGACTGTCTAGAGTTTATGTGGATTCCACAGGCAGGCACAGAATGCTTAAGCAAGAAAATGCCCACTTTCTAAAAATGACATTTTCAAACCCGCAAACAAAAAACCTCTTCGCTAAAAGATGTATTTTTAAAGTGTAATTTCTGAGATCCCAAACTCTAACTTCCTATCATCTCCCTATTGGAATCTGCACTCTAAAGGTGTTTCAAGGCAGACCCAATGTTAACCTATGGAAGAGATAGCCTTTCAATAGTGAAAAACAAAATGCATAGTATTTTACTATCAGGACATGTGAAAACACAACACTACATGTCCTACCTTCTAAATACACTGCACTCTGCCCATGGGGCTGCTTGGGCCTAACTTAGGGGTGACATACATGTAATAAAAGGAAAGGGTTAGGCCTGGCAAGTGGGTGCACTAGCCAGGTCGACATGGCAGTTTAAAACTGCGTGCACAGACACTGCAGTGGCATGTCTGAGACACCTTTGGAAGGCTACTTGTGTGGGTTGGGTGGCACAACCAGTGCTGCAGGCCCACTAATAGCATTTGATTTACAGGCCCTGAGCACACATGGTGCACTGTACTGGGGATTTACTAGTAAATGAAATATGCCAATCATGGATAACCAATCAAAATCATAATTAACACAGGGGCCACTTGCACTTTAGCGCTGATCAGCAGTGGTAAAGTGTGCAGAGACGAGAAACCAGCAAAATCGAAATCCAGCATATCATAAAAACAGGAGGCCAGAAAGCAAAAAGACAGGGGGAACATGCCAAAAGATGACAGGTCTATCATTTCCCCTTTTCACAAGTGGTTCTTATAGATTTGACTGTGAAGTTTTCTCATATAAAAGGTCTTTTTTCATTGAGGTTGTTTGGATATTGTTGCTAGACCCAGTTGATGGGGAAGGGAGCACACCTGGATGTGTCAGAGGCAGTAAAGCTGATACCCGTCTGAACAACTTTCACCCTGGTTTCTAGATGTAACCATGCCACTGTATTGGTAGGAGATGAATGCTTTTATAGTGGCTGAACTCTCTGAGAATAAATAAATGATATTGACATCTCTAAGAGCAACAGATTTGAAATGTGAATTGATCGAGGATGAACATATACATCATATTTTTTGGACGTCTACTAAACACAATATGTTAGAATCCCTTTTTCTCCAGATGGTGCCATTCAGAGATGCCCATTGTACCCTAGCTACTTGGGCATAAGTGAGTATCCCATTATTTGGGTTAGTTCGTAAACAACATTACTAAATAGAGTCTTCTGACATTATGATTCCAAGAAACCTAGTAGAAAGCCATTCTGCACTATTCTGTTTCAGGTGTTTCTTAATATGCAGATGATTGTGTCCTGCCCTGAGGCCATTGGTAAGACAGTTAAAAGGTTGTTTCTTAGTACTCTCAGAGTTCCCCTTCTAGTTTATCTATTCAATCTAATATTAGTCAATCTAATATTTCTGGGTGTGACATATTTGAAATTGTCCGGGGCCTTTGCATCTATAGGCTTGGAATGCCAATTTCACATGGTCGATACAGTAATGTATTGTTTCTGGGTATGCATGGGCTGAGTGGGCATGCTGTAGGATGCTGGGTGTGGATGTTGTGACAATATGATGAAGCATGGAATATTCACATGAGTTTGCTAGGTGAAGCCAGGCAGTTAAGTACAGCTGGAGTGAGAATGGAGATCTAATATGACTTATCAGACTTTTGTTGTTACCTAAGGGCCTAACATGGAATAAAGAACTTGCCTCCTACCTGAGTGGCTCCAGACTCTTCAGTGAAAACCCTGATCTCTACCTTCAACAGTCTTGTTTCCTGAGAATGAGAAAGAGTTTAGCATCTTGATTTTGCAGTCTGAGAAGTCTGTCTGTGCAAGTCCATATGATACTACAATAATCATTGCATTTAAGGAACAGGACTGGTTAGCTCCACTCTACTGGGTTTGAATTAGAGGAAGGGTGTTTTTCTACATGGAAAGTTGAAAGTTGACTTTTTAACTACTGTGTTTATTCAAAGGCAAAATGTGAGATATGTGTGATGATCCCCATGTTTTTGTTTTCCTAGAAATACTAGTAGGTGTTGCAGAGTAGTAAAGCATTGAAATGGGTGGGTATTTGGAGTAAATTTACACCTTATTAGAATTTCACTTTTGGCCTAGGGAAAGCAGGAGCATAGCTTGTGGAGAGGGGGGTGGTTGATGTATGACACCCCCACCCCTGTCAAATGAATGCATTCTTGGCTTGAAAAGGGGGTCTGGGGGCCCTGAAACAGGTCTTGTATGCCTTTGTTGTTTTTTTTCTTTTTCTGGTCAGCCTCATTTATCCAAAAGATTTTAACTATCAGGAACCTAGACAGAGGCCCACCTTATGCAAATCAGTGTTGAACCTGTTCCTCATCGGAATAGAGTATCCCAAAACTTGGTCATCTCTCCACCCTTCGGCATACTTATTTTTAGTTGGGAAATTTACGATTCACCCCCCCTGAATCTCACTGTCTAAGCTATGCCCTGAGGTAAAGAGTTGTTGCCTGTTACTGTGAGTCTGCGATGACCCCGCGTCAAGGTGTTCCAGCGATATTTGTGTTTGAACTCCGGTCCCTAACCCTGAAGGTACATTATGTTCAGCTTTGTGTGGGCTCTCCAGTGGTTGTGAGGGCTGCTTTGGTGATCATTGCTGTGTCCCTGGATTTTGAGACACCACCATGACTGGAAATCTGTGATTGTGACCAAGGACACTCAAGATAGAGCACCCTGGACATTTGTTCTATCTGTAGTGGGTGGACAATTTCAATGACTAATAGGACTCCATTGGACTGAGCCCACTCTCATGGGCACTAGAATGATCTCTTAAAGCCCCTTCAAGAGTTGTTCTGTCTGCCAAGATAGAATGGGCATCTGGCACTTAGGGAGGGTGGTTTGTGATCTATGTGCATGGTCCGGAAAGCTTTTATAGTAGATGCACAGTAACTTCTCAATATTCTGCTGCAGCAACTGAAATCTAAATCTCTGCTGTGCAAACAGAAAGGTAGGTTTACAGGAATCCACCTATCACCTCTGGTATTTTACAGTACAGATGGGTTGGCTTGCTTAGATCCAGTGATCTCTGAAGGTCAGCATCCCCTGGCTCACTAAATGTGAGATGGACCCAGGGTGGTGTCACAGTTACTAGCAGGTATATTTTTATTCTTGATGGATGGGTTTACTTTCAGGCTTTTGACAGTATAGTTGACCTGTCACTCTCCTTTACCCATATCTAAAAACTACATCACTGTCTCCCTGTCAGAGAATCAGTTCTAGCCAGCCAGGACACCGAACCCTGTTTCACAAGCCTTCCCTCCAGTCAAGCTGGATCAATTCATGTAGTATCAATCTTAAAGGTGTATCACTAACTTTATACACTTAACCAAGGGTTTAGTAAGAGGGCACAAGCGAAGCAACTGTACTGCATTAATGTGCTGTTTCCTTGCTACTTTTAGAAGAACTTTGGAACTGTGTTAGGAGCATCTCTTAGACCTAATGGGTACCCGCTAAGAAGTGTGGCTTCTACATGGATACAAGTGGTTGTTTTGTTGGTATTTGCACTGTCACACTGTCCTGAATCTTAACTTGGCATATGGTGCTTCTCCTATTTTCTGGAGAACATTTGGTTCCAGACAAATGAACAGTGCCAAAATGAACACCTACGTCTTAAGCACACATCAGAAGAGTGCATGACCAAATACTCCCAGGCACCAAACATAACCTATACTTTCCATGGCTATCAGTTTCGTGTTTTGTGGTGACCCACCTCTTAGATCCTGAAGTGATGGGAACTTTCATCAGCACTGGAATCATCCTTATTATGTAGACATCAAGTCTTTTCTAATCACTTTGATTCCATCTGGACTGTATCCTGCCACAAAACATTTTAACCACTGTCTGCTTTACCTTGACTTTAATTTGGCGCTTAAGCTTCTTTGCTTCTGTAGTTTAGAATTTGCAACCAGAAGAGAGCACACTACATTGTACAGTAACTACTGCATAACACAATGCTTGTGTGGTGGGGATTAATCAGCATTACTTGTATCTGTACATGCAACACATAGATTCTGGCCTACACACCCACACAGTCTGCTGCCATTTGGTGGACAAATTCAGCTATTACACTTTGTCGTATTCACTAACCACAGAATCTTCAATTGTCTGTCATGCAAGTAGTGCATTCCCTGCTAATTCCATTTTGAACATTTCTAAAAGTAAACATTTTCTCAATGCACATTCCGCACATATTTCCCTCATTTACAAAAATGTTCTCCATTTTGCAGCTCTCTAGCAGAGTGAACATAAGTTAACACTCACTTATACACAGACTGCTGAAAGAAATTATTTCAAACACATTTCGAACAAGTGATGCCACAAACAAATTCGGCCCGCGTTCTGCAGCGCACAGTCTACCAAATGGTCATTGGTTCACACACTATTTTTTCTGTAACAAAACATTGTGCCCCAGTATCACAAACTAGAATCATTGTAAACACATTCCTGAATGAAGGGTATGTGATCGTAATCTATTAGGAAACAAGTTCAACTTCAAAGAAATAGTCAACCACCTCTTTCCGATGAAACACTGCACTGGTGCATAACTATGTAAATAAACAGAATGCAAAATAGCATTGATTCAGACAATGTGGTGCCTTGTCTCACCCTCTTACAACCTTGAGCAGAGATGCCTTACATACATACTCGGTGTGTCATGGGTGACACTTTGGGTTATAGAGATGAAAATTACTGCCCCTCTGCAGGGGTGGCCCCTCCATAATGGAGGAGGAGCACCCCCCCCCCCACCAGCAGCGGCAGCTGCAAACCTTTTACCCCAAAACGATAATAAACTTTGCTTATCATCATTTTTTAGGAAAAGAGGCGGGCCATAAGGGTGACGAGCAACGTGTAGTAACGGTTTCTTCATTCCTGAATGCCTCACGCTATGTCTTCTCGCGGATGTGAGAATGACGGAGTGGCATTCGAGAATGTGGAGATCGGCGAGGATTGAGGGATGGGCGGTTAGCTCGTTTGCTAGCACTGCGCGTCTCCTTTTTACTAATGGAATAAAATACAGATGAAGTACACTAAGTCTCTACGTCGCATCTTTACAAGTGCTCAGCACTCCCCTCAGAGCGCATGTGTGTTTGGCCGGCCATCTTGGGCCAGCCAAGCACACATGCGCACAGGGCTCTCTCCAGCCCAGCAACTGGGCTGGGGAGAGCCTGCACAGGCTCCCAGTCTGCCTGGGAGTGCCCTGGTTGGGCGCTCCCTGCCAATCCTGATGCTGCTCTGAGCAGTGTCAGGATTGGTGCAGGGCAGGCTGGGAAACCTGTACCTGCAGAGGAGCGGATGGAGCGGCACGCGGTGGAGGAGGTTAGTGCTTTTTTAAAAATAATTTTGTTATTTTTAACTTAATCCATGACCCTCCCCCCATAAACCCCCCTCCTCCTGCGCTCCGCCCCACCCATTCTGCGTCACTCAAGCCCTATGTTGCAGCATGCAGTCACCTGTATATTGATTTGAAACCCCAGCGATGGAACTGGACTGTGTTGACTACTGATTGACTTGTTTTTGCACGTTCTAAAGGCTGTTTTCGGTCACTGTTTACAACATTATCTAGATTCCAGTTTTCAACAAATGATGGAAAAAATCCACTGGCTCCTAATCGGGGATCAAAATGGGTGTGATGTTCCTTATTGTGAAATCAACAAAGGGAAGGGGGGTTTAAAGAACATGAGATACATTTCCCCCATTTTTTGTTTTAGATTCTAGAACTTGCAATGCTGGTTACTTTGTCAGGCAAACACATAATTTTGATGTTTAGCCCTTGAGACGGAAAAGATTTATTTCATTCACTTGAAAGAAAGGTCTATGCAGTCTCAAAATGTAGCAAACACTAATAAGTATATGCCTAATAAAGTTATCATCCCTGGAAGTACACATGTTTTTAATTAACGTTTTCTTTAGTCAGTAGGTCCTTCTTTGTGATTATATAGTAGTATTGATGCAGAACATTTCACATTAAAACTATATACACTTGAAATCATACTGTGATAGTGAATTTCTGAATGGCATAAAGTAGATGGCTTTTTATGCTCCCATCTGCAGTGTCCACACATAGTAATTTTACAGGACATTATAAATTTCAAATGAAATGGGCATATGTAAACCAGAGAACTCTTGGGACTACAGGACACAACGTTTCAGTCCGAGAGATTGCATCTTAGACATTAATTCGAAATGAGCATTTATAATTATAATTAGCAGTGTCAATAACAAATATTTTACAGATGTTATTACAGAGTATACCACATCACTATCATTAATGACATCAAAGTATTCTTAAAAAAAACAATTTGTCAGACTAGAGAAATGGTTGTGAATCAATCTTATGGGAAACCCATAAAGATATCAGGCCCTCAAGTGTGTCTGAAACAACATTCCCACAGATGTGTTATTCATTCTATTGAATAATGCTGTCGTACTCAGTACTGTGATGTGAAAGAAACTGGAAGTCCCTCTTTGACTTCATTATATATATATATATATATATATATATATATATATATATATATATATATATATATATATATATATATATATAGGGAAGAGGCAGGGGTGCAACTAGACACGAACTTCTGGGGGGGTGCTAGTACTTCAAGCGGAACTCAGACACTAAGTACTGCAGAAGCTTTGAAAGTATCCACCAGACCTGCTAGCATCAGACATCTGAAAGATGCTTCATAGCAAGTGAATGTGGAAAGTATCCACCAGACCTGCGAGCATCAGACATCTGCAAGATGCTTCATAGCAAGCAAATGTTGTGCCTATGTGCACATCTAATGTACAAATGCTTCAGGGGACAAGATGTGTATGGGGAATCTCCCAATAGACACAAGAAAGTTCTCCCCAGACATTGAGAAGTAGACTTATTGGAACACTATTGAAGGTGTGGCACATGTACTGGGATAAAGAAAATGATATGGGGCTTTTATGTGAATGTTGGGGGGTTCAGACTGAGTCCAAAAGGAAGGCGCATTCACAAATCAGAATGAACAGGATAACTTAACAATGTAAAACACATGGTATGTGTTTATATTGTTACAGCACTGACTTAGCTGGGGAGCAACGGAACGTTGTATATTATGGTGAGTGATGGAAACAAAGCAAAATTGCATACATCTAATGGGGGCCTATATCTTTGAAATACAGAGAGTTACACACGATTACACCATCATCACAAAATAAGTGCTTTGCTCAGGACTGCACTGTTTTCTGTCAAGTTCAAAGCTGGATTCAAAGTCTTGTCCCCAGGTTGATTTAGTCACTACACCATATCTTCTTCCTTAGTTGATGTAATAAAACATTTTAAAAAGTTTGAGTTGAAAATGCTCCAAATGTTCGCCTTCATCAATCCTTGTGAACACTTACATTCTTTTGATGTTTTTCCATAGGCATTATGCTGTGTTTCCCATTCTGTCTAGTGAGTAGAACTAATGCAAAGTAATGTGGTATGTAGGACAGACACAGGGGATGAAGGTACTATACAGGGGTTGCACCTTAATTACATTCTGTTGTTTAAGGATCAGGTTTTTCTATATGCAGGGTTAAAATGTAACATGATATATAACATAAATATGTCGGCATTCCTCAACAAGGTAATTATTTAGTAATAGTGATGTATGTTCAGTGTACCCATTAGGGTGGAACAGAGATCATGGTTCAGATGAGGAGTACATCTCTTTTTTACAGTGATATTTTCTGTCATTTAAAATAGCATACAAAGGGTTGATTAATCTTTGTTTCAGTCTGTCCCTTCAATCCTTTCTCAAAATGGCTAAACACTGCTGTGACAGGAAAGTGCCTATATTGCAAATTACAACTATAAAGACAGTTTCTGTTTGTGAGCTGCAGGTTAAATATAGGCCAGCGTGGACTGAACAGAATTCAGCTTCGCAGAATTCTGCGGAGTTGAAAAAAAACTCAGTGGAATTCCGTAAAGCTGGCGTTCCAACCCCGCGGAGTCCTCCTGGATGCGCCCAACTCGCAAGCGCTAAGCAGGCTTGGGCCTGGTCAGCCAAGCCAGACCCTGCTTAGCTCTTCCAAGATGGGCTCATTTAGGAGGGCCATAGGCAGAGAAAGCTGGTGCACAAGATGCCTGAAACAGCAGCTTTCTTTCGCTGCCTACAGCCCTGACCTGAATTCAGTTCAGGGCCGTAGGCAGCAAAAGCCGCCAGGCCTGTTGTGCACCAGCCTGCCCCATGTGCAGTGCACACAGGACAGGCTGGTGCACAAGAGGCCTGAAATGGCAGCTTTCACTGCCTATGGCACTTTCCTGATTTCCTGCACAGTGCAAGAACAGACTGTCCACGCTTACACTGGGCTGCAGCATGCACCAGATGAGCTCTGTTCCGCTGGCAGGGCTAGCGGAATTTTTTTCATAACTCTGTGCTCCAAACGGAGCGCGAAGTTACAAAAACTCTGTTAGCTCTGCCAGCGGAGCGCCCCGCACACCCCTAGTTAAATATATTGTAAAAACACAGAAACACTTGCCTGGACCAAACCTGCACTCAGTCATATATTCTTTTTCTCCAAATGATAGAGGGTTGGCTAAAGGTGCCAAAATGTTAATTTGTGAATGCTGAACCAGAAATTATTTGTGGTAATAACTAAGACTCACAGGTTTCCATTTTTACTGATTTTTATAGATAAATACAGACAGAAAACAATGTGTTTCCTACCTGTATTTATTTTTAAAAGTGGAAAAATACTGAAAATTGTGCTTCTTGGGAGAGATTCTAAGTGCTGCTTTTCATGAATTCCAGGCAAAAGCTGCACAGATAGACAACATGGGGAGTTAAAAACTAGTATGAGAATTCCTAAAATACAGGCATATGTTAACATACATTTGTGGTGTAATGCTAATATGCACCTGTGGGTATAGTGTTTTGTTATAAGTGACTGCTTAATTTGCGAAAATGCAACAGGAATTCACGTATGAGTCCAAGCCTCAGAATTAAATAAATGTGGAAATGTACCATTTTACGACTCTATTTATTCTCAAACACAAAATAAATATGGATAAATATTAACAAGATGGCCAATAAATAAATACAGATAAATACAGATGGAAATGTTAAAAAAAACTAAAAACATAAAACCGGGGGCCCAATAAATAATGTCAGACATGTTTATGAAGGGGCTGAAGCTGTGCAAAAAATAGATCACATCTTGCTACGGTGAGCATTCACAGCACAAGACACTGCTGTAGGGATAGACAGAGATATGAGGTTACCCAGATGGAGACATGAGCATAGACCATGTATGTGGGAAGGTGTGAATATGCCAAAGAACCTGCTGCACCCTCACACTAGGATCTTGTTGCTCCAGCTGGTGGACAGCACCTGCACCACCAGCCAGTGATGATCTCATGTTCCTCCACATAAACGGATGCCTGATGATCTCTTGCAGAAAGATTAAAGGAACAGCTAGCAGTCTAGGGGAGCCTTTAGACCTTTCGCCTATTGAGGAAACCATGCTTGGAGCCTGAGGCTGCTGAAGGCAAACCCTCCTTCTTTACCCTTGAAGTTGACCTCCTATGACAGGCTTTATGCTTCACACATTGTGGGTTTTGCCTGCAGCAACAAAGCCTGGTTGGGGGGGGGGAGGACTCATAGCAGAAGGAAAGACAGCAAGATCAGCAGTGGGTGACAGCATTGTGCATGATGACCTGAAGAAGCAGGGTACTGGTATGAGTTATATCCATTGACAGAAGTATTCAGAGTTGCAGCAGCATGAGCTGACAGTATATGATAGCGGCAGCACTCACTTGCAGTGACAAGTATGGGTTACAGTTCATGGCAGAGTTCAGACCTGCAGGCACTGAAAGCAATACCCAGTGACAGCAGCAAAGCTCCAGGATGTGAAAAAGTAGGAGTAAGACTCAATGTGAAAGTTCAGAAGATTCAAGATATGTCAGAAGCATCTCTTACAGCATCTTAAGTAAATGAGTGTGACTACACAACTACTATCCGAGTGCCACTGCAGTGAGAGGGGCATTGGCACTCACATGTTCACCAATATAGCCATTTCAATGGATTTACTTCCTGCTCCAAAGAACTGTGTGTAACCTACATCCTCTGCTGTATATGTTTTATCAGCAATAAAAGTTTGCACTACAGCTGTCATGTTGTGTCTGTTCTAAATGGATGTTGAGCTTACTGCAAGCAAGGAAAGCATGTCTGTTGCTGTCAAGGAGTTCTGTAAAGAAGTAAAGATTGTGCAGTAGGGCCCAATATATAGTGAAACTTACATTGTTGCTGCCCAGGACTTATATGTTCTGTAGGGAAACTTGCACTGCTGTCACCTAAGTTGCACCTCTTCTATAAGGAAACAAAGCTTACACTATTATCCCATCTGTACCTGTTCTGTGAGAGAGGGACATGCTTCTCCTGATGCTCGTCTTTTACCTGTTCTGCAGAGAAGCTTTCACAATAGCTGTCCTTTATGTACCTCCTCAGTTTGACAGCACCTGTGCTGCGCCTGCCTCTTCTGCCATGTGCCCAGTACCTATTCTTTGTGGTAGGGATTTTGCCAGTTTCCTGATGTGCCCTGTGATATGTTTCAATGATCCTTCCAATAAATAATTTACCTTTACAGAAGCCAAAAAAAATGATTTGTCATTGTTTATTTTTGTATGCGATTTTGAGAAAATAACAAACTCACCAAAATATGTGAAAGGTTAATGCTTGATCGCCCATGTAAAACAGTTTAAAAAATGGTTATACCACCTTCTACAATTCTAAAACATGGCTGCCAAGTGACCATGTCACGAGTGTAACAGCTTTACTCCAGCCCAGTGCTTAGTTTCTAAAAAAAATAAACATAAGTGCTGTTATCCAAAATGTTTCATAGTACCTGCAGTATTCACAACCATCAGTGACATCAACCACTCACAAGGTGGAAGTCAAATGTCTGGTGAAGAGAGCAAAAGTAATGGGTGAAATGGGCAGTAATGTTTGCACATCATTGCTAGCTGCTTGTCCCCATGCCAGTCACTCTGCAATCTCCTGTTTTACACACTTTTTCTCCTCTTTCCCATCTCTGTCACATTCTCCTCTCATTTTGTTTTCCTCCCTTTCTTCCCTCTATATTCTTTCACACTTTCGCTCTCTTTGCTGTCACTATTCTCTATCTTCTCTCTTTCTCCTCAATTTATTTCCTCAATTCCCTCTCTCTTATGCTTATCCTCCCTCCCGCCTTTTCCTACTGACACCCTATCAGAGACAGGCCGTCTCAGTGACTAACCTGCGTGAGACGCCTGTGGTACTCCCACAGATTAGTAGCTGGTCACCAGTATCCCAGCCCCCACAGAAATTCAGCTTTTACAAAATCTGAACTATGCCTGTGAACTGGCTCCTCTCAGTCTATGAATCAACGTGATTCATGTTGTGCAGGGGTTGAAGTCTATGTATACAGGGACTCTGCTCTGGTTGGTGCAAGAAATATAGGGCCAGATGTATCAAATGATTTTGCACTTGCAAACGGCGAAATCGGCCGTTTGCGAGTGCAAAATCGTGGTCTGCAATGCATCAAAGGCATTCGCAGACCACAAAATGAAAATTGCAAAAATTGCGATTTTCTGCGTTGCGACCTGGATTTTGTGAATCGCAAATTGCGATTTGCAAAATCCAGGTCGCAAGGCTATTCTGCAAAAAATCGCAAATTGCGATTTTTCACAGAATGGTATTTTGCACATGCAAAATACCATTGTCTGCAACCAGGTGGTAACCTGGTGCAAAATTTAAAAATGCAGTAAAACTGCATTTTTTAATTTAATATGTAAAGCACACATGCCCTTTTGGCATGTGTGTACTTTACATTGTAAAAAATAAATAAATTGGGGTGCAGGAGAGGGGGCCTTAGGCCCCCAGCACCCTGCCCTTTTGCATTTCCCAAATTGTGATTTCTGGTTCAGAAATCGCAATTTAGGAAATGCAAAAAATTTGCAGCTATGGGCCAACAGGCCCATAGCTGCGAATGGGGCCAGTATCGCAATTTGCGATTCGGTAATTGGATTTGCGATTTTTAAGAAATCGCAATTACCGAATCGCAAATGTGATACATGGCCCTTTGCGAGTCGGTAATTGCGATTTCTTAAAAATCGCAATTACCGAATCGCAATGGGCCAGAATCATACATCTGGCCCATAATGTCTGTGAACAAACTCAACAGAATATCTGTAGGAGCACAGCTCAATCTGTTCATACCCTCTGCTGTAGCTGTACAGGGATTCAGCATTATGTATGCAGGGACTCTGCTGTGGCGTTATGACCAGAAATGCTGATTTTGGATCTGGGGAACTAGGTTTAAGTTTTGGTGTCAACTCAAGATCCTGTAATTATAGCACAAATCACTTAGGGGCAAATTTATCAACTATTCCCACAATGCAAAGCAGTAAGCCACCCTGCTGTGTTGCACTGGAGGAATGGGAGATGGCATGAATGCACTGTATTTAACATTAAACAGTACATTCCTGCTCACTGCCTGCGCTGATGCACAAACTGCTACCTAGCACTAATTAGGCACCCTTGCACAATTGCACAAGGGTGCCTGCATTGTAGGCAAGATTCTTTTTGTGCACAAAGGGACACCTACCTGCACAAAAACAATCCCCTCAGACTTTTTCCTCTTTCTATGTGTGCTGCAGAATGCAGCACATGTAGACAGAGAAAAAAAACAAGGAGAAATTAGCATATTTCTCCTTGTTGCATTGTCTCTCATTCCCACATCTACCACTAACGGTAAATCTGGGAATGTGCCAAAATCCATTGGTGGATGTGTAAGCACGCCCCACCCATGGAACACCTCACTGGGGCAGAGTAACGGAAGGTAGTGACTTGCACTTCTTGCGTTAGTTCACAGTTACCAAGCCACTCAAGGTTGCCTTGAGTGGCTTGATAAATGTCGTTCTCGGTTTTGCATTGCCCTTGCACTTCTTTGTGTGGTGCAAGGAAGGCGCAAATCCATGATAAACATGACCCATAATCTTCTTGTGCCCAATAAACTAATGTATCCGTGTTTAATGTAACTGGTGCTCATGTAAGGCACCCCATTTGTGCTATGTAAAATGGTGAAATGCAAACTAGATCTGTGAATGAGTTCTACTCTTCAAGCAGATGGGGTCTGTTTATGACAGAGTCCCACTCTCCCTGAATGTGTGGGAACTAATTTTATCTGTGCAGCAACTCACTTAAATCTTCCAGCCATTGAGTCACATGTCTAAAAGTGCAACCAACTTCAGTTTTCATTTCCTCTACTTAATAAAACAAATACTGAAATGTCGTTCTCGAACCCAGGCAGTGTAGACCCTTTGATTGTTATGCTGCGCAGCAATACTCAAGGTATGTTATGCTTTGGCTGAGTTCACTTTGTCAAGTACTAAGTAGGGGCTATAGTGGAAATCTGTGGGGACCAAATCATATTTTAAAGGGATGGTCCTTGAAGGGCCAGCCAAGTGAGCAACCATGAATTTGAGAAATTTCAGAGAGAAAATGTCTGTGTGTTTTGGAAAATGAATATGACCCGAGAATGTTTAATTCTCAAAACCAAGTCTAGCAGTCTCAGGCTACTTCATTGCTTTAATGCTGGGGTGGGGAATGTGGTTGGTGTAATATATTCACCCAGATGTCATCCCCACTCAACCTCTGTGAGTCCCTTGCTTGTGTGAAATTTGAACTCTTGTCTCTGGCACCAAACATGAACTTTAAAATTCTCTTTTCAGGCAGACATTCAAAAGATGAGAGGCATTTGGACTGTGTCTTTGTGTTTTCATAAGAAGGTGCAGTAATTCACAAGAATGCAGTTGCCGGTTTGAAGTTGGCATAGGATAGTAGAAGGCAGGCTCAGCACCAGCTGACTACTAAAGTGAATCGGCATTAAAGACAGCGAGACCCAGTAGTTGTGCACCTAGGGTGTGTTTCAGTTGAGACTTTGAAATGTGTCTGTTTCTTGGAATCTGAGTTAGGCACCCTTTTCACCATTTGTTCCAACCACCAACTATCATGCACAGAGATGGTAAGGAGGTCCAATAAGTAAACCACACAAGGGCAGAGCAGGCTGTTGTGGAAGAAAGCTTTATTGGGCCCAGTGCCAGGTGATGCCCATGCACAGTGACATACTGCTCCTCTTGGTTAATCTATTATGTGTTCAGCTACCATATACCCAGGGAAAGAGGAACCCACATTATTTTGTGAGGTGGATTGTGAAAGGTCAGCACCCAGCAGCCCGTGACAAGGCACAATGGATTATTGCACCCTATGTGTGTCCGGACTGTGGGTCACATGGCCTGCCCTACCCAAACTGAGCTACATAGCAATCATGAGGTAGGGGAACACAATAACGAGTGTCTCTCCTCCACTGCATGATTATGGACTGTTAAAGTAAATGCATGACTGTTAAAGTAACTGTGTGGCATGATGTTATTGTGAAGCCATCACCCGGATGCAAATACTGCCTGACAGGCAATGGCTGGTCTTCCTTCTGGGATAGAACTGTCAGCCAGGAGCATTTTACTCAGAGACTGCCTGAGGGACCGTCTTTTGAAAGTACCTTCCCCCACTGATAAGTGCTGGTGCCACCTCCCTCAACTACCAAAATAAATCAACTGCTGGCCAGATCCCTATTTGCCAATATCACTTTGCACGTACTTAGGACCAGATTTACTAAGGACTTGCTCTGCACTTGCATGACACAAGTCATCACAAGGCATCACAATTCCTTTAATGGGAGAAACTGGACCACACAAAGCCACATTATGTGGCTCTGTGTGGTTTAGTAACTCCAAAGTAATGCAAGGCAGTGCATATCGCTGCCTTGCATTACCTTGAGGCAGAGATACGTTCCAGGGTTGGAATATGAAAGTTCCATGCATCCGTCAATGAACTTTGACATCCCAGATTTACAAAGGTCAGTAAACCGGGATTGCGTCACAATGGTATGCCTCCCTGGCCTAGGTGAAATATCTTCATTTCTCCTCGTTGCTTCCTCTTTGTATGTTCTTTGTATGTATGCTGCATTGTTCAGCACACATACAAGAGGAAAAAGCAGATAACAACTGGTTTTGTGCAGGAAGGTATACCTTCCTGTACAAAAACAATCCTGCGTGTAATGCAGGCACCCCTGCATCATGGTGCCAAACTGGCTTTATTGGCGCTAGGCAGGCACAAGTCTTCCAGCACTAGGAGATTGCAACATTGCACCATATCATATCTTTGTAACTATGGCACATTTATGCTCTCTCCCATACGTGCAACACCGCACGTTGTCTTGCTGTATTGCACTGCTTGAAAGAGTATTAAATGTGCCTCTTAGTTTTTAGTCAGTATTGGAATTTTTAGAAGCAACTCCCCCTCTCCACAATTGCAAAATGCTGTTGTGAAAACGTCTGGGCTGCCTGATGGACACTGAATTACTGCATCTCCATTTCCATTTAAAAAAAGAACAAAACGTTCTCCCCTTTTTTGCATTTATATAGCACTTGCTACCCCTTGTCATGGGTAGTAAGCACTATTTAAATGCAATTACATACAATGTAATTTGTGCTTTGTGCCCTTTTTTTGCTTTGATGGATTCAGACTAACAGTCCTGTTGGAAACAAGGCAGAGATCACTTTTCAGTTGCACATGCTGCCTCTGGCATTGGTCATCACACTGTTAAGGGGAAATCATGGTCTTGCTTATAAAACAATGAGGAATGCCAAAATACATGGCCAAGCAGAGCAAGAGCCCCCACATGGGGGCAGTAAATTAGCATATTTAGACTCACCAGTGACTTCCACCCCTTCTTTCAAGAAACTTTCTAGCAGCTTTAAAAGCTGCACCTGTCTCTCTAAAGAAAAGAAAGTTTTTCTCTGACATCCGCTTACCACACAGTTCTCTCCCCAGACACTGCCTGAGGCAAGCACCCACTAAGCTGCAGCCTGGGCTAAGGCATACGATGGCCGGGGGAGGGGTAAGGGGCTGAAACCTTGTTAGCCCAATAGGCATTGCATTCGTGGGAAAATGATGTGTAATGGCCAGAGCTGCCTACTTTATTTATTTATTTATTTATTTATTGGATTTATATAGCGCACAGCTACCCGGAGGTTTCCTGGCGCCGAGACAATGCAAGACAAAAGGCAGGGTCAGGAGATCACCTTGGGCGATTACTGGTTAAAAAGCCATGTCTTAAGCTCCTTACGGAATCTAATGAACACCCTTTCGTGCCGTAAGTGAAGAGGAACAGAGTTCCAAAGAGAGGGAGCTAGGAAGGCAAAAGAACGTCCCCCCATTTTAACACGTCTGAATCTGGGCACCTGGAATTTGTGTTGATTGGAGGATCGAAGAGCACGAGAGGGCCGATAGAGTTGGACCAAAGTTTTAAGGTAATTAGGAGCTAGGCCCATAGTAATTCTATGCATATAGCATAGAGCTTTGAATTTGATGCGATTCTCAATTTTCAGCCAATGTAGTTCACAAAGTGCACCAGAAGTGGGAGCAATTCTGGGAAGATGACAAAGAAGCCTGGCCGCAGAATTCTGAACAACTTGAAGTTTGTGTAGTACTTCTTTATTTGCACCCAGATAGAGCACGTTTCCGTAGTCCAGTCTAGAAGTAACCAGCGCTTGGACCACGGTTCTTTGAGCAGCCACAGGAAGCATCCAAAGAATTTTACGAAGCCACTTTAGGATAGCAAAGCAGGTAGAAGCTACTTTGGTCACCTGCTGTTTCATAGTCAATTGGTCATCAATAATGATGCCCAGGTTACATGCAGAAAGAGAGGGGATTGGGGGGGCACCCATCTCAGAGGGCCAGTGTTGGGGGCCCCAGAGTGATTTTTTGTTTCCAAAAATAAGGAGTTCTGTCTTTCCTCCATTAAGTTTGAGTTTATTAAAATGCATCCAGTTGGCTATCTTAGATAATCCTATTTGCAAAGAGGGAGAGTTAGAGGTTTCTTTGGAAGAAAGTGAAAAAATAAGTTGAGTATCATCAGCATAAGAGTAGATAGTTAGACCAGCTTGTTCTGCTATGCTTGCCAAAGGACTGACATATATATTAAAGAGTAGTGGACTAAGAATGGAGCCCTGAGGGACTCCATAAGGGGATGCGTGAATCAGAGAGGAAGCTGTGTGAGAGAAAACCTGAAAAGTCCTATTGGATAAAAAGCTGGACAGCCACAAGAGGGCTTTGCCGCCAATACCCTTGATGTTAAGAGTTTTTAAAAGAGAAGAGTGAGATACAGTATCAAAAGCTGCGCTTAAATCCAATAGGATAAGAGCTACTGTTTCTCCTTTATCAATTTGTTGACGGATATTTTCAGTCACACCCAGTAGAGTCGCCTCCGTTGAATAGCCGGCACGAAAACCAGATTGAGAAGGATGGAGGATATTACTGGTTTCTACAAACTGGGTCAATTGAGAATTAACATGCTTTTCCAGGATTTTGGAAAAAAGAGGAAGGAGAGAAATTTGGCGAAAATTAGAGAAAATTTCCGGATCAGAGTTAGTTTTCTTTAATAAAGGAAGGACCATTGCGTGCTTCCATAAAGCAGGAACATAAGTTTCCATAAGTGACATGTTAAGGAACTGCATAATGGAAATAAGTATGGGAGGGTCTAGCTTTTGAAGTATCGTAATGGGGATAGGATCTTGCGGGGAGCCAGACTTGATACTTGTAGGGATCTTAGAAAAAGAGGCAGTATCCATGGGGAGCCATTCATTAAGTAAATTAATATTATTAACTTGAGTCATTTCTTGAGTGATAGGAAAAGATAAAAGGTGGTTGGATTGAGGTTTAATACTAGTGCTGGGATTGTTAAAGTCGTTGTGGAATTCAGAATAAATTTTATCAATTTTATCCACAAAAAAATTTGCCAGATCGTTACATTTTTTAGAGTCAAGATCAGGGGGCTTAGATAAGCGGGAATCACCAGAAAGTTCCTTAACTACTTCAAACAGCACTTTGGGGCAGTTCTGAGATTGTAAAATAATCTCGGTGGCATGTTCGGCACGCGCGATGTTACATAGTCGGTGATAGTTAAGAAGGGCTAGTTTGTAAGTGGATTTCCGGTCAGGATCATAGTTTTTAGAACGTGGAAACTAGGCTCGAGTATTGGGGTCGGCTCAGAATCCTGTGATTATGGGCAAATCATGTAATCTCCCTGTGCCTACACAAATAAATATATCCTTGTGTGATGTATCCGGTGCTCCTGTAAAGTGCTCTAATACCTTTAGAGTTGAGTTTGAGCTTTATGCAAATGCAAATATAAATACATGTATACGTATATATACATTTATACACTTGGAGGCATCGACGTGGAACATAATAGTTGTTGTACCGGAATGCTCTGTGTCTAGTAGAAGTTGTGGAGTGTTCTTTTTTGTATTCCATTTTTAACGTTATAAGAAATGGACTCCTAAATAAGCAACAGTCATAAAGTCACCCTTTTTAAAGGCTACATGCAATTAAATGTTACACACAGCCATAGAAGCTTGCCCTGCCAGTATAATGGTTAACCCGAGTCACAAGACCTGTGGTGGAAAAGCCAGAAGTCTACTCAGGTGGAGTACTCCAGAGTTTGCAGTGCATTTCACACTTTTCTTCAAATCACAAATATCCTAGGAATTCCTTCGGAAAGTTTATGAACGTTCGTAGATTTCCTGACATCATTTTCTATCACTCAGAAAATCTGCATAACTATTTGTGGCGGATATGTGTATTTGATTTCTCTTTCTGTTGCATTTTGCCAATCGAGAAACCCCTTCTTGGGTTCTCTATTAACACTTTTTCTTGGGAGTTTTGGGATCAGATGTAAGAGTGCAAATGACGTGTAAAACTCAAATGAGACTGTTTACGAATGAGGATAAGCTGAGCTTGGGGATATTTGCAACGTTTTCAATAGTTAGCCCCTTTCCTTTCAATATAAAGACCCTTGGGCCAGATGTAGCCAGGCATTAGCGCCTCGCAAACGGCGAAAAACGCCGTTTGCGAGGCGCTAATACCCGCATGCGATGCAGAAACACATTTTGCGAGTTGGAACCGACTTGCAAAATGTGTTTCCGACTCGCAAATAGGAACGGGTTTTCCCTTCCTATTTGTGACTCGCACCGCGATGTAAGTTGATTTGCGACCGCGGAAGCGGTCGCACATCAACTTGCAGTTACCATGCACTTGAAGTGGATGGTAACTCATTCGCAAACGGGAAGGGGTCCCCATGGGACCCCTTCCCCTTTGTGAATGATCACAAAATTATTTTTTCAGAGCAAGCAGTGGTCCTATGGACCACTGCCTACTCTGAAAAAAACCGAAACAAAAGGTTTCGGTATTTTTTTCTATTTGCAGCTCGTTTTCCTTTAAGGAAAACGGGCTGCAGATAGAAAAAAAAACTGCTTTATTTAAAAGCAGTCACGGACATGGTGGTCTGCTGTCTCCAGCAGGCCACCATCCCCGTGAGTGCCTAGAATCGCTATGGGGTCGCAAACTGCGACCCACCTCATTAATATTAATGAGGTGGGTCTTTGCGACCCCATAGCGAGTCGCAGAAGGTTTCTGAGACACCTTTCTGCATAGCAAATTGCGAGTTGCAAATTGCGAGTCGGAAGAACTCGCAATTTGCAACTCGCAATTTGCTTTCTACCTACATCTGGCCCCTTGTTCCTTGAATAATCCTAAACTGACAGCAGTGGAAAATATGCTTTCCCGCAAATCTTGCACACTTGTAAATAACTCAGTTACTCTCCACAAACACTTCGTTAACAGATTAAAAAAAAAAAAATACGAGAATAATAAGAAAGAGGCTTTGCTAAGTGATCTATTACAATCTATTCCTTTCTACAATTTCTCATTTGTTAACAGAAATAATTGCACCTTCTATTAATGGAATGTAGATATAACCAGGATCTATAAATACTGTAAAACTGCCGTCTGGTGCTGTAGGACTTTGGTCACATGGTAGTAATAAAGTGATGACCTTTGACATTTATTTGACAACGAGTGGATATGTTATGACAAAATGTTTTACTCTTGCTGCTGGCTACAGCATGCCACAAGGACGCATATGCCATCAGGTTTGGTGTTGCAAAATGCTCCACAGAACTGCAACTACAATGTCTTTCAACGGCTCATTACATCTGAAGGGGTTCTTCCAGGAAGTCAGCTCATTTATAAGATGAACAAAATAGGATTCCACAGGCTGACCAATGGGGGACGATTGTAAACAATTTTTAAATGGAGTAAATAGCCTTGACTCTGGTATTTCACAGGTGTGTTTAGCAGAACCTACCTGCCACCAGTTCAGGATTAACTGGTCTGACTGCAAAACATATTCTGCTCTAACAAACAAAAAACCTCTAAAGTTAACAGTCCAAAAAAATAAGCCCAGAAGAGAAAACTGGGGAGTCTGAAATTCGTCTATGACTAATCGATTGAATATCAGAATATTGTAGAAAGAAATGTCATCTGACGAAATATACTGAGACCTAAGTAACGTTTCCAAAATATCATCCCAGCAGGTGCAGATATTCTATTATTGACGCCATTTGCGTGACATTATTGGTGACAGCATTTAGGGCAAAAAGTGTATACAGTGCCCTATTCTGATAATGATAATCTGGAACCATACTGATGAATCATTGGTAAGGAAGTATGACTACAGTTTATACTGTATATTTGAACAAGAGTAGTTGTGAGGTACACTTTGAGGGTAAGATTCCACACTCCTTCCAGATCACAAACAGTTAATATAACAGGTGTTATGTTATATTTCACTGGATCTTACGTGGTTTGATGTAAACAGATTTGACAGAAAACAATAGGCTTTTTAATTTAACAAATGCTGTCCTACATCTCCATGTACCGCATCCTAGATAAATAATGTGGCCAAATGGGCAGAGATGGTGAGGGTAGTGCACTTGGGCCCAGGATACTATGGTGGGTAGTAGTCATATGGCCTTGGACTTGAACGTACTATTGACTAAATTGTCCAATAATGATGACCACCCTACTTGATGTAGTGATGATTGGATGTTAAGCAAAGGTGAACTCTGCTTTCAAATGCATCATATATAGAGCTACCAGTTGCTGACAGCTTACAACTAGATCAGAAAACAATAACACAGTGTTTGCCAGCTGGGTCCCTTCTAGCTCGCTGTGCCACAGGATCCCAGCTATAACTCTCTGACGAGGCCTAACAAGATCGAAACCAGTCTCGTGTTTCTCATTTTCCATTTTGTAGGGGGTGCATCTCCTGGTACTTTGAGATGAACTGTTCTCATGAGGTGCAAGATTAGTACTGGTTTGCCTAGGGTGGGCTTTCACAGGGAATGAAAAACAATGGACTGGAATGCTACCTAGAGCAATTGAGGAAGTGCCACAGGATCCAAGATGTCGGGATGGGAATCTCCCTTTCATGGTAGCTAGACGTGCACCACTACCCTAAGCTACCCACCTATGAGTGAAAGTACTATCTTTACTTCCTGATGGTCCCAGCACCAACAAAATACTGCATGTGCACTGAGGTCCAGGCCCCCTAATTGACACTGAGATGTAGAGCCTTACTTTGAGGTTAAATGCAGAGCACCAAAAGCGTACCTTTGTAGTGACACAGAACTAATTTCTGGGTCCCTGGGACATGTATAGTGAGCAGTGGTGTCAGAATACATTTTTGGAATAATTATTGTGGGTACATCCTTTCTTTCCAGCTCTCAGAACTGAATGTGATGCCTGAGGCTCACTTGAGTAAACGTCTGCTTATGTGTCATGCCCAAGCCATACACTAACACACTTGTGTCAGTGTTGAGTGTGTGTGATTGTTATGGTGCCTGCGAAAAGGCACCTTGTTGGTTATAAGTGTATGCATGTTAAAGCCAGTGGATCCATTTTAGATTGCTTCTGGCTTTGACAAGACACAAGATGAAGGTGTTAATACACCATGCCCAGACAAAACAATAATATATTGCCTGCATTTCTGGAGTGTGTAGCCCCAGACACTGAAGGTGGAGGGATGGAAACAGGGCTGCCCTTAGAAATTCAATGTTACTTATTTGGGAAAGATTTGCTGGGGAAAGCGGGTGAGTCAGTAGATTCAATTGGCAGTAGGATTTAAGTTTCTAGGTAGAGCCTGACTCTCTTATCTTCCTCTCAGTGGCAATCTAGGAAGGCTGACAACCGCCAGGTGCAGAGCTTTACTATCAATGTACTTGTGTAATGTGTAATCCTGTTTAGAGCCAGCAGCAACACAAACTGCTGTGACAGCCATTACCTTATACAAATAATTATGTACACTTAAGAAAGAAGATAAAGTTCTGCAAAGAAACTGCCTCAAACATTTTCCTGAACTGTAGACAGTGGATCTACATCTCACTTCCTGAAAACAAGGTACAAGTGGAACCCAGACCTTTCCCCTTGATTCTAGTTACAAGCTGTTTCACTTTTCACTGACGAAGGATAGAGTGTTCCGCATAGTACCTGAAGATCTGTTGAGATCGAGGGTTGGTATCACTGATAGCCAGTCTCTAAAATGAGAGGAGACATGACCTGAAATTATGTGTCTTTCAGGAGACATTGTGGGTCTGTCTGAGACCTGGGAGGCTATCTGTCAACTCAGAAGAGAAAGGAGAGAACCTTTGTGCTGCAGGAGCCATTTAACAAGGAAGAGAAGCCCGGCTTACGGAAGAGACACGGCCCACAAGAGTTAATATATCCTGGGGAGTGTGTACAGCTAACCTGTGTGAACATGAGTGGCTTTATTAGCAAGGAAATCAACTTAAATGCCCACTGTTGCAACCACATCAAGGGAAACAAGAGGGCTGGTCCTTCATATATCTTCACCATGCCAGAAGTATGTATCTCAGGACCTGGACTGAAGGACACAGACTCCCCTCCACACTGGCTGGAGACTGTGTCCCTTTGCTGATTCACTATTGGTTAGCGTGGAGAGAAGGAGGTGGGGCAGTCATGGCAGACCCCATTGAGTGAAAGTGCATTTGTTTGCAGCATACACATTCTGGGACAACCCCCGAGTACGCCTCGATGACCAGGTAACAGCAAATGTCAGTACTAATCTATTTCGTTTTAAAAAATGACTTACTTCAGGTTCTGAGAAATGGAATTCTGGAACTGAAAGGCTTCATGTAAGGGGTGGAGGAGAGTTATGTGTACAAGCTGGACATGCCTTCAAATTCAAAAAGCTTTCTTCGTGGAAGATGTTTGTTTAAAATTACATATTTTAGTATGTTGTAGAAGTCTCAAAAAAAGCTGTTTAATGACCTAAGGGGTTGTATTGATTTTTCTTCTTCACCCTGGAACCCTTATCTGCTGTGAGAAAATAAGCACTTTATTCCAGTCTTGTGGTACTCTCTTGACCTCCCTTCCATGTAAGCACCAAAGATAGCCCAGTAGGCCTTAAAGAAGTAGTGTTGCAAAAGGAGTCCTTCTAAACAAAAGAAAAATTGCACCCTAGAGCGAAGACTGGCTTGAGAGTGGAATTCTTGAGCTACATACATAGAATAATACCTCACTCAACAAATGTGACAAATCACACATCCTCCTCTGTGCTATTATACCCACATTAATACCTCACCACAAAAGAGGAAAAAAATCATTTAGAGAAGTTAGTAACTCTAAGAGTTGGAACGCCACAAACTTCAGATGCAATTATGACACAGCTGGAGAATAACAAATCCAGTCTAGAGACTAATTAATAGAGGGTGAACCCAACGTCATCTAAGTCTAACCACATATTTTACCCGAAATCCAGGATATTTTCAGGAAATTTAACTCACGGACTAGCAGAACTAAAATCAAACCAACTAACAAAATGTGACAAACATAAAGTTGGTCACACACAACAGCTCGGCCGGAGACAGAAGGTAAGCAAGAGTGAAAACTCTGCTCGGAAACTCAAGTCGGGGAAACCTCAAAGCAGTGTATACTCTAAGAAAGTTTGCAATAAAACAAATTCTGCCACACTAAGACACATGATGCAAAATGGTAAGTTCTGCAAAGACAAGCAGTGCCATTCCTGTTATTCATGCCTCTAAAACATCAAGCAGACATCTGCTCCTAATGTCGGCATACACAGAGAAGGAACACAACTTCCTCTTTGGAAGAACAACCAGGCCACACCAGTGCTTGACTCCTGGCACAAGAGTCATTGAATTCTGACAACACTTTTAGAACATTGACTTTAAGCTTGCTTAATACATCTGCTCTGTGGACTTTTTAACATTGTTGCAACCCTCATAACTGAACTGCTTACCCAAGAATATGTACTGACCTACGAATCACAGACTATGGGAAAACTGACCCAGAAAAGGTCTGTGCTTATACTCAAGTCAATTCTTTGCTATTTTACTATGTACTAGACCCCATATATTCCATAGTAACAACTAGAGTACTGCTACTCCCTTCGTTATGCAGCATATTATATTTTGGTGTGATTAAAGCACTTATCTGTTAAAAAGGCACTGAACTGGACATTTACTTATTGGGACTATTTTGTGATTGTTGAGTTCTGAGATATTACACCCCACACTACTTCTCTCAGATGTCTTGGAAGCTGCTTGCTCTTGTTATTCTGAGAGTCAAGTGCTGTAGGGGTGTACTTGGCCAACTTTGCAGTATCATTGAAGGGCAGTTCCCAGTATCTGACACCAGCCATGTCTAACTGACAAGGCCGAACAATGCTAAAACTGTACTGGGGATGACGGTGGTCCTTTCTGGAGGGAACATCGCCTGGCAGTTGAGGAGCAGAAGTGTTACTGATTTGCATAAGGTAAAGCTTTGTCTAGAGTGGCACATTGGGTGTAGATTTATGGGTTGGGATGGTTACCCAGAGTTATTGCTAGTGGTTAAGACTATGTGCAAGCAGTCCCCAATCACCTTTTTTGTGTTTGATACATACATACATTCACACACACAATTAATAGCAAATTTCGTGTCTCTGTTCCAGAATGAGTGATGAAGCACACGTCACCAAATTTGGCAACTTGAATGCACTTCTGAACTCTTCCAACACTTACATGTTTTTGTAAAACAAAGCTATGAACATGTGTTTGTCATTTACCCAGTAGTAACAATAATATACCTTGTGCTGTTGCTTTACTACTATTCGTGCTTGTATTGACAAGTTACTTACCACGTGGTTCGAGGTCAGTGACTGCAATGAGGTTTTCCTCCTTCACCAACACATAATGTTGGTTCGGCAAGAAAACATGCCAGTAGCATAAGCAGAATGTTCATAAATACAGATGGGCTTAGTCTAAATGAATGAGATGAAACTTCATGTAAACCTAACCTTAAACAATCAAATAAATCAATATCAAGGGTACTCAATTAGATCTCAGAATTATTGTGAAAAAAATGACATTTCTAAAAACAAGTGAAGTCCTACTGTAGTATAATTAAGGAGGACAGTCTTATGTCACATTAGAAAAGCGTTTCTGTAGTGCTGACAGTCACGTAATGAGCGAGTGATTACAAGGCTTTACATGCGTGTGTTCTCTAAACCTCAGATCATATCTTCTTGTTCTGCATTTTGTTGATGAGTGATCACTGCCTGCAAAAGGAAGGACAGGGCCTCTAGCCATGAAATATTCAAATTACAAATCAGATAACTTCACCACTAACTTTAGTATGGAAACACTTTGTGAGAATTTAGTTTTCAACACTAAATGCAGCATTAACAAGATCCTGTCACATTTAACATCATCTAAAATTTAGGCTACGTGAGTCTAAAAGTTTCTGTTTGTAAAAATTTGATTCATAATTGACCACGATGTTAAACTTATCTAGTGCACCATAATCCCAGTTCAAGGGAAAATTATCTTATCTATTGGTGGTGCGAGTTTAAGTCCGTTCAAACTTTGTCCCACACAAGGCTCATTATCTCAACGTATAAATATACTGGGAAAATATAACTTCCAGTTTTAGTTTTATCAATTTGTTTGATGTTCCCTTACTTCTCTTCGTTGACCCTCTACACCAACCATTTCACCAACTAGTTAATTGTGTAATCAATGACCTCTTATTCAGGTTGCTAATATGAAATGCCTTTAAATTCTCTTTTATTGAAAGAGTGGAAACCAGCGCTTTCAAAATGGGTGATAATAGTGAAGAATCCTTATTTCTACCTTTGTTTTTGCAAACTTCACATATTATAACACAATTGTGCCTTAGACAGTCTATCA
The DNA here is from genome assembly GCF_031143425.1 of Pleurodeles waltl. Classification (NCBI taxonomy): domain Eukaryota; kingdom Metazoa; phylum Chordata; class Amphibia; order Caudata; family Salamandridae; genus Pleurodeles; species Pleurodeles waltl. The sequence continues at coordinate 695,778,664 of NC_090442.1, read as the reverse complement.
AACAACAAAATATAAACATAAGCAGGATGAACACCTTGGTGTATTATGTGTTATGAAATAACATGAAACAATATGATGTCAGATAATTTAAGAATTAATATCCATCCTAATCCCCTTCCCCATCCTATACGATCAGATCACATAAATTATACGTTTCCATGTGAAATTTCAACCTTGAGTGAAACATTTCCCCCCCACTTTTTACGTTAATTGATCTGTTTACTAAAATCACACTCTCCACATTATTGTGAACCTTGTATAAAAGGCTTCTAAGACTATTTTAGTGGGTGGCACACCCAGTGCAAAGTCCTACTAGTAGCCAGGGCTGTACCTGCCCCAGGTATGTTGTGTACATTTTTGAAGGGCACTCATGGGTACAGCCCCTGAACCAATCAGGTAAGCGCCTCCTCCTGGCATTTGTAGGAAGGCCTTGCTCACTTTCCCACTGCAGGGCAGTGGAAAAGTGCCGAGAGTCCTAAGGCCATGCAAAAAGAGTCAGCAAAAAAACGGGACGAAAAAGCAAAAAGTTTCAGGGAAATCTCCTAAAAAGGGCCATGTCCAACATGTACCACGGAGCCATGATGATACCGCAGCACAAGTGTATCTTACACTTTTTTATTTAACTATTTTCACATAAGACCCATGTTCCCCTGCACTTGTGCTCAATTGCATTGTCCTTTGCCTTGAGATATTTCATGCAATGCTCATTTATTTTTTAAGATCAATGGTCTGGTCCTGTGTGCACCTACTGCACAGCTTCTTTTTCTTTTCTACTTTTTATTATATATTTTTAGTATTATTTATTTCTGATTTAATGTGTTCTTTTGCCTTGTCACACATTTCCCGCAATAGTGACATCTGTGTTATTTATTGCATGCTCCAACGTGTGCTTTGCCTTTTTGCATTCATTATCGACACCCCCACAAAGTTCTGATTGAGTCACCTTCATTCTAATGCGTTCACGTGTGTCTTCTTGCTTTCCTCGACATCGCTGTATGTTTTCGTTTTACCTTTTTATTACAGTCCCAGCATTGGCCACCATTGGTGTTGGGATCTTCACACCTCTGTCCACTCATCATTCATGATTTAACTTCACGCCCCCCACAGCATACATAGATGCACTGGACTAAGTGGTTCCATGTCATTTACCAGGAACAAGGAGACCACCTCCTTTGGCTCCGGCCTCAGCCATGTTGACTGAGTGTGCTTTATGGAGGCACAGGAACCATAGGGATACTTTTTGCTCCCTGGGACTCACAGCTCCATGCCTTGTCATCACGCTGGGAGTTCAATCCTAAAGCCTGTTTTAGGAGTGATTACCGCTACTTCAGCCCTCCAACCACTGCACCTTGTTCTATCTGCAAACCACCAGCAGTTCTTGGCACGGACGCAACTGCATGTACATTATTACAGTAATCTACCCGGGGGACTATTTTGATTGCAGTTGTTTTTATATGCATAGCAGAGTAATTTGTACCCTTTTACTCTTCTAGCGTTGAACTTCACAAGCATGCTTCTTAGCATGTCCTTGAGACACATGAGCGCCTAACATTGCTAATGTTCTATTTCGCTAGCATATGAATATTAGGTGATTAAATAATTATAATTTGATTACACCCCCCACATCTATCATGCTCATTGTGAATGATTCACCGATGATTCACCCACTAGATTAAGCCTCACCCCTACATCCCTGGCATGTACTTGAGATACATGAGCGCACAGCATGCTAACATCATGCCCTAACACCAGGGCTCACTACCACAATAATAGTTACCCGCCCATTGATTTTCCGTTTCTGTTCCATATAGGATGTCACATTTTTTTCCATCTTGATGGGATGACCTACATCCATCTGTGGGTGAAACGTGGTCGAACATTCAAATTTGTTTACTTTCTGTTAATCATTAATCACTCTCAGGAGTTGCCTAAACAACAACTTTCTTTCCTTCTGTATTTATTTAGCTTTTTGTTCTTTTTTTGTGTTGTGCTTTTTAGTTCTTGCGCATATTCCATTGTATGTATGTTGTGGTAGGCACACTAGAACTACCAATGATGTATTTTAGGGTTCTAGGTTAGCTACAAAGCAATAGAAAAATCAATTTAATAATTTGTGTTTGTTATTATATATTATTTTTGGTTATTAAATGTATGTTACTTGTCTGTGGCAGTGCTGATTAAGGGCCTGATTTAGGTCTTGGTGGAGGGAATACTCAGTCCCAAACGTGCCAGATATCCCATCCGCCGTATTACGATGTCCATAGGATGTGATGGGATTGTAATACAGCGGACGGGATTTCTGTCACGTTTGTAATGGAGTATTCCCCTCTGCCAAGATCTAAATCAGGCTCTTAGTTTGGTGGGTGTCCTTTTCACACGCTCCTTGTTATCTTTCTTAATTTTCAGTTCTTATTGAACGTCAGTTTGATATTCTATGTAGTGGTTCAAGGAGCAGATATCTTGCTTCTGTGGCAGGCACCACAGCCCCACTCTCTACCTTAAACTTCTCAGTAGTTACCTCTCCAATTGCATCCTACAAGTGCTGTCACATTTGCTGGTAAAGCTATTCATAATATAACTGCTGCCTCACCTAAATGTACTAACATAGGCATTTCATTCCAATCTAATTGCTGAACCATAAATAAAATTACAACTTTTCTAGTTGGGTTAGAAAGGAAGTGCTTTCTCTAGTTGGGTTAGGAAAGAGGTGCTTTCCATTATGGCAGTTGGATTAATCTACCTACTGGCACTCATCAATATTGCTCTAGCATTTGTCATTAGTGATCCAAATATATCACACTTAAGAGAACCCATAGAAGTAAAATTGCTGGCCCTCTCAATTTTACATTCTTTTCTAAACCAAAAATCACAATCCATTGACATGGGCAATTTAAGATTGAAACCCAGGGGTAGACCTGAAGTGTACTTAAAAATTGCCACTTATCCTTTTCAAAAGGTGTGTCCCTCTGTTGGTTTTAACCATATGTGTGACACCTGTATTATCACTGGTGTGCAGATGAAGTAGTCCAAAAGCTTGTCTGGGTCAGGGGATGGTTTTCTTGAGCAGTGGCATGAAGGTGGCATGTTTCCAGGTGTCCAAAAATGTGACTGAGTCAGGAGAGGCATTGAGGATGGGTGTTTGTGCTATGTTAATTGGCAACAGTCCTTTGGTGAAGGCGTGGGAAGGGCTGGGTCAGATGCTGTCCTTGAATTAATGGTCTTCATGGTAGCAGCAATTTTGATTGTGAGGATAGCGGGCCACATCATTATGGTTCATTATTTGGCCTTGATAGGATGCTGAGTTTGAACGATGATGAGGTCCAGTTGATCGTTGAAGTTGCTGTATATGGAGGTGATATTGCTACAGAAGAATTCCAAGAGATTGTTGCAAAGGTCTTGTGAGGGGTGATATTGCTTGAGGTGGCAGAAGGCATGGTAAAATCTTTGATGCAAAGATTTCCTCGGTCCTTTTAGTGCCAGTAACAATGCAATCTGTGATCTCAGTCTTCTGTATTTGCTGTTGGTGGGGTATTAGGGCTGATTTGAAGATGTCTTTATACATGGCTACTTGACTAGTTTTCCAGTTGTACTCCAGTTCCTTGTAGTGGAGTTTCATCACCTAAGCTTCTCTGTGTACCATCTGGCCTGTGGTCAGGCTCTTGCCATTGGGTTGCACTTGAGGCGAGCCCTGGTTTCGGCCCACGAGGTAATCCAACCATTGAGCATCCTGATGCCTTTTCACAAGTTGCTGGTGTGATCTGGCTGGTGTGCAGAGAAGGCAGAAGCCTACTCCTTTTCTGTGATACTTTTCTATTTGCGGCGGGAGGTTCTGGTGGTGGTAGGTCTGTGGTGATGCAGGTTATGCATGCTGAAACTGATGAGGACATGGTCGTTCCAGATCATAGTTGCTGTCTTGTGGACTGTGATGTTGCTGACTGAGGAGGAATTCGGGTCAAATAGGTGTCCATCGATGTGGGTGGGCACTGTAATGTGGTGAATGTGACAATAGTGTACTGAATATAGGACAACCAGACTATCTGTTACTTGTTTTTTTAACTCCATAACATAAAGAAAATAACCCAGTGCCTTCCTCCATTGAACAGAACAGTGATCAGAGATACTCCCAGTGCTTGACATGATTAATGGCACATTCTGTGTGCTGTATGCTAGGACATTGATTAGGAAGCTGTGGATGGTCTAAACACAAAGGCAGTCGTATGCTTTGCAAAGAATTTCAAAAGTAACCACACCTCAATCATTTCAGAATCTAAAACTGTCTATCTGTCACAAATAGAATTCATTTTAAATAGGTGTGCTGACATTTAGCACAGCACCAACCTACTTGAAAAATGTTCTCAGGATATTAAAACTCTACATTATTGGTTTCCTAACTGTCCCCCACTTTAAAAAGGTCTACAATGTCAGACAGTACTCTGGAGCTCAAGCTTCTTTGCTCTGAGTTCCCGACTATACCATTTGAACATCAGAAAAGCCTTATTTATTTAAAGTTACATTATTGGTTGGATCTTATCCTACACACTATCTGCTTCCCTCACAGCATATGTTCCTCTTATCCATTGTACAGAAGATTGCTAGGTCTGTGCTTTGCCCACTATATATATCTGTTCATCATCTTTTAATTCTCTTTCTACTGATATGTCTGCTTCTCCTGATATGGAGTCCTAACACTGATGGGCAGGCCCAAAGACAGAAACCAAGCAGTGCTTGCAAATATTTGAAAATGTTTCATAAAAATGTGTTTTTATTGCATGTCTTTTTTTTACATAATAGGTTTCATTATAAATGTAAGGATCCAAATGGAGCAGAGATAAACATCTCCCAAAAGAGTTTTCAATAAAATCGTAATTTTTCATTCCAACAAGAACCATAAGCATGCAAAACATAGAGGTAGGAGAGAAGGGGAGCAAAAAAAAGAAGTAAGTAGTGGAGGGAGGTATGAATGGGAAGATGTCAGTTGCATGGCGGATGCAGAGGTATTATGACATCACAAATTGAGAAAGGCATGAATATATGAGCTGTAGTAATTAAAATCAGCATGAAAAAGGATACAAAGTGGTACAGAAATGGATGAAAAGCAGGCTAAATGCTTACTAGAATGTTTTTTTAGTCACTTGAGCAGTTTCACCTAACTTATGGCCTGATTTAGCTTCCACCCAGTTTTCCCCCAAGTCTCCCGATAAAAATGATACCTCACTTGTGTGGGTAGGTCTAGCGCCCGCGACAGGAAACGCCCCAAAGCGCAACGTGGACACATCCAAATTTTTGAAAGAAAACAGAGGTGTTTTTTGCGAAGTGCCTACCTGTAGATTTTGGCCTCTAGCTCAGCCCGCACCTAGGGAAACCTAACAAACCTGTGCATTTCTGAAAACTAGAGACCTAGGGGAATCCAAGGAGGGTTGACTTGAGGGGCTCGGACCAGGTTCTGTTACCCAGAATCCTTTGCGAACCTCAAAATTTGGCTAAAAAAACACATGTTCCTCACATTTCTGTGGCAGAAAGTTCTGGAATCAGAGAGGAGCCACAAATTTCCTCCCACCCAGCGTTCCCCCAAGTCTCCCGATAAAAATGATACCTCACTTGTGTGGGTAGGCCTAGCGCCCGCGACAGGAAACGCCCCAAAGCGCAATGTGGACACATCCCATTTTTTGATAGAAAACAGTGCCTACCTGTGGATTTTGGCCTGTAGCTCAGCCGGCACCTAGGGAAACCTACCAACCCTGTGCATTTTTGAAAACTAAAGACCTTGGGGAATCCAAGATGGGGTGACTTGTGGGCCTCGGACCAGGTTCTGTTACCCAGAATCCTTTGCAAACCTCAAAATGTAGCTAAAAAAATACCCGTTCCTCTCATTTCGGTGACAGAAAGTTCTGGAATCTGAGAGGAGCCACAAACTTCCTTCCACCCAGCATTCCCCCAAGTCTCCCGATAAAAATGATAGCTCACTTGTGTGGGTGGGCCAGGTGCCTGCAACAGAAAAAGGCCCAAAACCTAAAGAGATAGAAGGGATAGCACAGCGAGATTATAAGGGCATATTCTTTTATACATCTTTAGAAGGTCTCTGCTTTGGGGACCCACATAAGTGAGGTGTCATTTTACTTGGGAGACTGAGGGGAAAACTGGGGAGTAGGAATTTTGTGCTGGAGCGGTGATCCTACTAAGAAAAGTCAGGAAAATATGCTTTTTTATGCAAATTGTGAGGTTTACAGAGGAGTCTGGGTAAGAAAATGTTGGGGGAGCCACGCAAGCCACACCTCCCTGGACTCCGTGGGGTGTCTAGTTTTAAAAAGTTTCTGGGTTTTGTAGGTTTCCCTAGATGAAGGCCGCACCCAGGACCAAACACATAGGTGGGCCCTCCCCCCCAAACACAGGTATTTTTGTAATATATCATTTTGATGTGTGCACATACGTCCGTGATGTGCCAAACACTAAAATTGTGAAAAGAAACACACTTAGGTTATGTGAAGAAGACCCCTCACCCACCAACCAAGTTGGTGGCATGCTTCATCATCGGGGTCCCACCCGAGGCACCTAGCGTGTCACAGGTGTGCTGCGACGCCTGATTACAGCGGAGCAGGTTTTGTCATTTTTTAGCACACATACTGGTTGGATTTGGCACGAGGGTGAGTGATGGTTCAGTGGATCAAATTTTATTAACAAGAGATTTCACAAAAATGAAATGCACTGCTAATAACTGAAAGGCAAAAAAGTGAACCAATGACTCACAGCTCGTGAGCTGTAAAGCCGCGACAAGGCACCAACCGCTTTACAGTCCATTCACACACCTTTCCTACATGACACGCACAAGACCATTCACACCGCCAGCCACGGGCCCAGCACATTACAACACTCACATCGACAGACCGCGCCACTCAAGGGCCCATCACTTACATACGCCCACATGCCTGATACAAGAATCACACCAGCTGATGGGAGTGTGGACTGCCGTTTGGCTGGCACCGCCAGCCAAGCGCCACCCCACGCACACCACCAGCCAAGCGCCACCCCAAGCACACCACCAGCCAAGCGCCACCCCAAGCACACCGCCAGCCAAGCGCCACCCCACGCACACCGCCAGCCAAGCGCCACCACAAGCACACTGCCAGCCAAGCGCCACCCCACGCACACTACCAGCCAAGCGCCACCCCACGCACACTGCCAGCCAAGTGCCACCCCACGCACACCGCCAGCCAAGCGCCACCCCAAGCACACCGCCAGCCAAGCGCCACCCCACGCACACCGCCAGCCAAGCGCCACCCCAAGCACACCGCCAGCCAAGCACCACCCCAAGCACACAGCCAGCCAAGCGCCACCCCAAGCACACCGCCAGCCAAGCGCCACCCCACGCACACCGCCAGCCATACGCCACCCCACGCACACCGCCATCACTTTTTTTTATTTATAAACAACAAAGAAACCACTAATTATAAAATAAGCACAAAACTACAAACACAAAAGCTCTAACTAAATACATGACAGAGATGCCAACCGTGAAACATATGAAAATATAAAACAGACAGCTTACGCTCACGGTATTTCCCAAAAGTTTTTCCTTGTGTGGTAACTTCTAAAACAGCTGGGCACACACAGCCCAGGCTTTGAAGGGCATTCAGGGCAGTACATCCGGCTCTCCCTCCGGATTGATCTCCGGGCACATACTCTACATTTCTTTGTGGGCATGTCTTTTTTGGGAGTGGGAGGAATGTGATCTGGAAAGTGCTGATCTTTCAATCTAGCCACATCCTCCACCACTTCTACTCTAGGAACTCTTGCCGGTTCCACCACAATAAGGCTTTCTATCACCGACTCCTGAAATTTAACAAATGTCATCCTTGACTCAGGTGAACAATCCTTGTATACAATAAAGGCATTAAAAGTTGCCAAATGAAATAAATGTAGGGCCAACTTTTTATACCACACATAAGACTTACGAAGAGCAGTGCAAGGTTCCAACCTCTGATCTACTCTATCAACACCACCCATGTGCCTATTGTAGTCCAAAATGCACGCAGGTTTGCGCACTTCCACAACCTGACCCCAAACAGCCACAGGGGAAGTACTCTCATCATGGATGGTCGATAGCATGCACACATCCCTCCTGTCTGAACATTTCAGAGCTAGAAGCTCATTATTCCGCAAGGCACTGCACTGTCCCCTCTCAAATGTTTTACAGACAAGCTCCCTTGGATAGCCTTTCCGGTTAGAACGGATTGTGCCACAAGCAACAGTGTCCTCCCTAAACAACTCCTTGAACAACTGCACTCCAGTGTAGAAATTATCTACGTACAAATGGTGACCTTTGTTAAACAGCCGTCTAGCAAGTTCCCACACAATTTTTTCGCTAACTCCAAAAGTGGCCGGACAACCAGGAGGGTCAATACTGGAATCCCTACCAGTGTAGACCCGGAAATTATACACATATCCTGTACTGCTTTCTGACAGCAGATACAATTTAATCCCATACTGTGCCCTCTTACTAGGAATGTACTGCTTAAAAACTAAACGCCCCTTGAAAAGGACCAAAGACTCGTCCACACTTATCTCTTTGCCTGGAACATAGACCTCTGAAAACCGATCCACAAAATGATCAAGGACAGGCCTAATCTTAAAAAGGCGGTCACAATCAGGGTGATCTCGTGGCAAGGCTAAAGCATTGTCTACAAAATGCAGCATACGAAGAAGAAGCAAGTACCGATTACGTGTCATGGTTGCAGGAAATATAGCAGTTGCCATCAAGGGACTAGTAGACCAATAAGAAGCCAGTGACGGCTTCCTGATCAACCCCATCAAAAAAGATAAACCTAAAAACCTTTTCATCTCTTCCAGATATGTGGGAACCCAATGAGTAGCTCTAGACTGAGGCTTAAGTCTGGCAGCGTTGTCCCGCAAAATTGCTCTTCATACACATTTGTCTGCTCCACAATCTCTTCCAAAAATACATCGTCCATAAACAAGTGAAAGAAATGGACAGGCAAAAAGTTTTCTGTATTAACTCTACACCCTGGGAGACCAGTAAATGCAGGTAACTGTGGCTGCTCCATGTTTGGGGCAATCCAGGTGTCAGGTCTTCTAATGGGAAACCCTTCAGCCCCAGGCTGCTGCACTCTTGGCATATCAATGTCCTCCTCTGACACAGGCCCTTCATCTGCACTGAGAGTAGCTTCCTCATCAGAAGAATACTCTCGGACAGAAAACTCACTTCCAGAATCTCCTGCTTCCTCCTCTCCCTCAGATGCAGAGTCAGTGTCGTAATCATGGTCTGAAGACGACTCAAAGAGCATGCAAACAACCTGCTGAGCGGTCACTTTGCGGCTAGCCATGATCCTAACAACAAATGGATTGCCAACAACAACTAGCACTAAAATAAGTAATAAACAAAGTGTAGCTTTATCACAAAGAGTTATGTACTACAAAAAACTATGCCACTCACTTGCCTGAAATAGCTACTCACCAAGCAACTACTCTGCACAGACACAGCAATCACCAATGATATCCCACTAAAAAGAAAAAAGAAAAAAGAAAATTAGACATATGACAACACAAACATCACTGTGCTCAAATCTAAGGACAATGTCAAACACACAATACTGCATTTAGTACACCACCTACAAACATGTCATTCATGCATGTCAACAATACTCCTTTGGAGTAAATTGCTTTCACTTACCTAAAACATGCAACTATGCAAACCGCAGGACAACTACTGTCAAAACTGCAAAGATCCACAGCAAAGGAAGCAAAAGCGTTGAACTAGAAGAAAAAGAAGAAATAAATTGTTATAATCACAAATACAAATACTTTGCCATTCGACAAACACCCCACCACCAAGACACCACCAAGAACTTAGAAGTTGTCCCTGGTACCTAAGTGGATCTTGCCCCCCTCATGGGTAGATGGGCGTAAAAAAATTGGCCAATCTGCCCCCAAGAGGGGCAGAAATGGGCAACACCTCTGTGCCCCCTTTAGGGAGCGACCCTTCCCAAAGGGGGCACCCCCAGCACAACACAAAACAAAACAAAAAAATCCCTGCCGTATTGGTGGTTTCTGCCCTCCTTGGGGGCAGATGGGCCTACAAAAATAGGGGCAGAGATGGCCAATACGAACTTTCCCCACTTTAGGGGGGTGACCGTTGCCCAAGGGGTGCCCCCAAACACACACCACACACACACCACACAATCCCTGGTGCCTAGTGTGCTTCCACCCCCCCCAGGGGCCAGATCGTCAAAAAAATGGCTGGTCTGCCATCGGGGGGGCCGAAACAGAAAAAAAAAATAGCTCCCCAGGGGAGCGACCCTTGTCCAAGGGGTTGCTGCAAAAAAAAAAAAAAAAATCCCTGGTGTCTAGTGGATTTCGCCCCCCCCCCCTTTGGCGCCAGATCAGCCCAAAAATGGGCAATCTGTCCCCTGGGGGGGGGCGAAATACTAAAAAAATAGCCCCCCAGTGGGGCGCCCCTTGCCCAAGGGGTCACCCCCCCAAAAAACTTTACAATAAAAATAAATCCCTGGTGTCTAGTGGCTTTCGCCCCCCCCCCGGGGGCAGACCGGCTGAAAAAAAGGCGATCTGCCCCCAGGGGGGGGGGTGAAACACTAAAAAAATTGACCGGGGGGGACGACCCTTGCCCAAGGGGTCACCCCCAAAAAACACAATAAAAACAAATTCCCTGATGTCTAGTGGATTTCGCCCCCCCCGGGGGCAGATCCGCCAAAAAATCGGCGGATCTGCCCCCAGGGGGGGGCCAAATACAAAAAAAAATTGCCCTCGGGGGGGCGACCCTTGCCCAAGGGGTCGCCCCCAAAATACACACAAAAAATAACATCCCTGGTGTCTAGTGGTTTTCGCCCCCCCCCTGGGGGCAGATCCGCCGAAAAATCGGCGGATCTGCCCCCAGGGGGGGCGAAATACAAAAAGAAATTGCCCCCGGGGGGGGCGACCCTTGCCCAAGGAGTCGCCCCCAAAATACACACAAAAAATTAAATCCCTGGTGTCTAGTGGTTTTCGCCCCCCCCCCCTGGGGGCGAAATACTGAAAAAATTGTCCCCCAGGGGGGCAACCCTTGCCTAAGGGGTCGCCCCCAAAATAAACCTATTTAAAAAAATCCCTGGGGTCTAGTGGAGAATCCTGCTCCACGATCGCGGGCCCTGTCCGCGATCGTGGAGCAGGAATCTTGTGAAAACAGGCACAGGGGGAAAGGAAAAACCCTTTCCTTTCCCCCGTGTCTGTTTTCACCACCCCCTGCCCCCCAAAAACGGAAAGGACTTTCCTTTTCGGTCCTTTCCCGATGACGCGCTGGAAGCAAATGGCTTCCAGCACGCCCGGCAACACTAGATGACGTCAGCACGCTGTGCGCGCGCTAACGTCATCGGATTGCCGGGGGGGGCGGGGGTGGAAGGGGAAGGTCTTCCCCTTCCATCCCCGCCTTGGGGGGCGAGGAGGGTGCACGGGGGGCGCGCTAGCGCTCCCCCAAGTTCCCTTGTGCCTTGGACGAGATGATCTCATCCAAGGTACAGGGGAACTGTAGCCTTGGACGAGATCATCTCGTCCAAGGCATAGAAGCGGTTAAAAATATAGACAGAGTTGAATCTCCTCAACAAACCCAGCTTAGTGTAAATATGTTTACAAAATGACACCACAAAATTGCAGTCAATAAATACATTTATTGTGACTGTTAATTATGTTTAAACAGGTTTCAGTTATCATCTGTGAATTGCACATGAAAATGCATTTTGTTTTAGTCTGTATTTTGAAATGTGTTTTGCGACTTGTAGATTACTACAAGTCATTCATATTTTTATTCCAACATTGACACTTCACTATATGGTTTGACTATAAGAACGATTTAAAAAAGAAAATCCTTCTCATGTAGCCTTATTATTGTTGGAAAATGGGTTATTAGTAATGACAGGTAAGTACCTTCACTTCGCAATATGCCACTAACCTCCACTTAGGTCCAGTTAGGCCACAGTAAATTAAATCAAAACATAGTAAATAAGTAAAACATAAAACACAATAAAATCCAACACCAATTTATAAAAATAGACTATATTTTTATCTTGAAAATGACACCAAAACAAATAAAATCGGATAAGGGGAACTGGAGATATGCATTTTTAAACAATGAATGCTTTTTAGCACTTAGAAACGAATAGCGCCAATCTGGTCATCTGGTCATACCTTGACGGGGTCAAAGTCAAAGTTTGAGGCTGAATGCAATGGAGCCCTGCTTGGCTACAGCTCACAGGAGGCCTCAGTCAAAAGTTTACCTTCGGACTTTTCTTGAAGATTTTCTTCAGCAGGACCAAGTCGCCAGTCCAATCCGACCTCCTGGAACCCCTCTATGGATACGTGTCGCGGTAGCCCTTGGTGGAGATTTTTACTTTCGGACTTAGTCGTATTTTCGAGATGAAAATCCTTCGAACGGGACAAACCTTAATCTTGATCCGACGTCCCTGGAGCCCTTGATACACTACCTGGGAAGTCCCGGTCAACTTCCTATGTTCGGACTTATTCACTTTTTCTGAGATTTTCTTCACCGGGACAAACCTACAAGTCAGGCCGGGTTGCGATTGAGGCAAGCTGGCTAGAGTTTCAAAAGTTCTCCAAACTTCTGGATCTTCATCCAGATGTTCCTTTGAAGTTCTTTTGAGGTCCATAGCTCACCCCAAGGTTCCAGAAGGTCTGAGATGCTCCTTGAGGGTGCTGACTACAACTCCCAGAATGCACCTGGTGCAAACTCCTTTTTGGCCACTGGACAGTGGTCAGCTGGTCATTGTCTTCAGGTGTTGGTGCAGGGGACTCTGGTTAGCAATTTTTCACCTGTACCAAACAGGGAGTCCCTCCTGGAACCAGTTGAACCCATGCAAAGTCCTTCTTGTGGTGAATCACAAGTGTGCAGCTGGTGCAGTCCTCCAGAGTGCAGTGTCCAGGTGCAGGTCAGGTGTCCAGCAGGGCAGTCCTTCTTCTTCTGTAGTTCTTCCTGGCAAGGATCTGGTGGAGATCTGAGGTGTGGGTGTAGGTCTGCCAGTTTTGTCCTAGCTCCTGGCTGAAAACAGGGGTTCCTGGTTCTCCAATCAGGTGCAGGGTCCTTTCCCCTGTGATGACCACTTCCTGGAAAGTGTGGCAAAAATTAATCCCAGGAAGCAACATTCCTAAAAAATCTATCATTTTTGGAGGTTACATCTGGCTGAGCCCAACCACGGGTGTGGCTAAAAATCTTAAACATACCCTTCTCCTGCCCTCTCCTAATCCAATCAAGGGGCACCTAATTGTCTGGGTTTGCAGGATGTGAGCGAGGTGCTGGGTTGCTCCAAATGTCCTTCCCTGCCTTTGAAGTCTAATTTGGCAGCCCTCTCCCCTTCCTGCCTCTCATCTGCTGAGGGAAGATCTCCTCCCCTAGGCACATCTCTTTATGTTGTGCCAGGCCACTTCACACCTCATCAAGGCATCCTGGCCAGGCTGCCAGAGGCTGGCAAATCAGAGCAAAGCAGAAAAAACACTGCAGGGCTGAAGTTGGCAACCTTTCAGGTAAAGTTTAAAACTCTTTACCTGAACAAGTTATATTAAATCCAACAACTGGAAGTTGTGGGATTTATTATAACAATGAATTTGATACCGAGGTATCTTTTACTTAAGGGGACTTTTAAAATTAAAATTAAGTCTCCCCCTAGTAGCCTATGGAGGCCGTTCACTACAATGAGGGAAAAACAAATTTGGCTGTTTCACCTCATCAGGGCTTTTAAAACTATTTTTATAAGGTCCCTGCTTATAGTTGCATGGCACCCAACCCTAGGGGCACATAGGGCACACCTTAGCAGTGACTTATATGTAAAAATAAGGTAGTTTAAGACTTTGGAACTACTTTTGATTCCAAAGTCGAATTTGCATGTAACTTTAATTTAAAAGCAGCCAGCAAGGCCTGTCTTTAAAATGACACTGGGCACCTCGACAGTGCACATTTGGGGGCATCACCTATGCTGGGGTCCCTAAACCTGCATGCCCTACCATATACTAGAGACTTATAGGTAGGTTGAATAAGCAACAAAATACAATTACACATGTTGTGTACCTCTAAAGAGGAAAACATTACAGAGGACCATAATGATCAGAAAGTGGATGAGGCAGAGGATCAGGAAAATATGCCTAAACCAATGTAGATTATACCTACAATGTTTGAAACAACAGTGGCTCCAAGAAGAAAAACAGTTAGAACTTTTAGATTGTCTACCTTAACAATATCAAACAACCGTTTACATGCAAAGACCTCTATGCAAGGAGGTACCATACCATCTAGAACTGAATTTGTCCAACTAGAGAAAGGAATGTTAGGTTTCCAAAATATACAATTGGATGCTATAAAAATTAGTGTGCGAAACATGGATGAAGGCTTGTCTATAATGATTAAAAGCACTGATAATGTGAGTGAAACAATGAAAGTTTTATGTGATGCTATTAGGCAGGGGGCACAGCAACAGAACAAAAGACGTTGTCAGGAAATGTTTGAAATGCACAATTATGATAGAAGTGTAGAGAAAATGACAACTGCTGTGAGGGTACTTAGCAGGAGAACCATCATATTTAGCAGGAAATGGTGCACTGGAACAAGGATATTGTAAATTCCTTTGGGCAGGTTACATCATGTCTTGTATTGTTGCAAAATATGTAAACATGTTCTAGTGGTCAGGAACACTCTGTTCTGGAAAGTGAGGAGGCTTCTAGCCACGGCAGTATGTCTGTCTGATATCATAAGATATAGGCATACTTATGGTCAGGCTGCTTAAATAGAGGTGGACATTTTGCCAACTAATGTTGAAAGGCCCACTCCCACTAAACTAAAAAAAAGAGTCATTGAAAGTATTTTTGATAATAATAATGTAAAATGTATTTTTTGTACTCACTTTCGATCTGTAAATGTGGTACCTTCAAATTTCCTGTGAATAAATATGGATATAAAAATTACTTTGAGTTTGATTGTTTACATATAGATTACATTTACTACTTTCAATACACACACTATAAAATAGTTTTCCATAATGAAAGTGTGTCTCTCCCTTCCAGCTGCAGCTGAAGAGGCATTATGTGATTGGTTTGGGGGTGGTAGGTCCAGGTTCACTGAGGAAAAGCAGAAAAATAAAGGGATAATAAAATACTTTTGTTATCCCTTTATTTTTCTGCTTTCGTAGGGCAGGGCAGTTCGGGGCCAGCCTCCTCCAAGTCAAGTGGAGGAGGAGTGGCATATGTGGTTTTAAGTGCGCATGTCAGTTTGGCCAGCCATCCGAGGCCAGCCAAACTGTATTTTACAGCTGGGTGGAGACCAAACTCAGTGCCCCACTCTCCCCCTGCGTGGCATTTCTGCCCACTCAGGCCAATCACAGCACTTCTTTCATGTTGTGTAACAGCATGAATGATGTGTTGTTATTGGTTGGGGAGAGAAGACGAGGCAGCTGGAGCAGAGCTGCGCATCTCAGAGCGGCTAGTACATTTTATTTTTTACTTGATTGCTCCCCCATCACACCCGGTCCGTGTGCTGCCCCTCACCCCCCGACCCCTTCCTGGTATCAGCTGCAGCTAGGTAGGTCTCTCCTTCATCTGAGTTGTCTATGTCTGGCTGCATAAATAGTCCCTTCCTTTTTGCTATGTTCTGAAAATAGCGCACACTGCCACTGTCTTGCGGGCTACTGGTGGGGAATATTGAAGAGCTCCACCACTTTTGTGAAGGCATCAAATCTTTGCCTTAACAATGCCAAAGGTATGTTCAATGGCCACCCTGGTTCACACGTGCTCAATAATGTATCAACATTTTATACGTGCACTAGCATTAAAGTATGGGGTCATAATCCAAGTGTGCAGAATATAGGCACTCTTACCTAACACAAAACTAAATAAAATGTAAAAAAAGTACAAAATAATATATTATTAAACATAATCTAGATAATTAGAAAAACCCTTAGAGAGTCATCGCCAAATCCTTGTGTTGAAAGGCACTTGCATAGGCCACACTGCCTGATATATACCAATCAGTAGTTGAGCCAAGGAATTTAGCAACAAGATCAGTAATTAAACAACCAACAATGCATACAATTTGTGAGTTTACAGAGTGGTGACTCTTTGTATTCCAATATGAGAATTACGTAGTACTTGGTGGGCAAATTAAAACATGTGTAACATCTGTAATGTTGGGGGCCCTAGGGCCTCATGCTCTGGAATGAACGCACGCAGCCACAGTATGGTGGTACCACAAACTGGCCTCAGGCACGTGCACCCCGCCCCTTTTATTGGCAGGGTCACCTGACTGGTGACGCCTGTGTTGGGTGGGTGTGGGGTGCACATGTAAGACCAGCCCTCAGCAGAGTGGCTGGCAGAACACTCGAACAAGTCCAGCTGGACACTGCAACATCCACACCGCCTATAACCCTGGGAAAACGTGGCACATGAAAAAACTGTAATTTTACTTGCTCCAACTCTCGAAGAGTGTTTGGAAATTAAATCTATCAAAGTATATTAAGCAGTGTTACATCGGAAAACTGGGAAATTGAACTTGCTAGAGATGGAACATCCCCGTGATAATTTCCTAAAAGGTGAATACAGTAAAGTACTTGCATGTGTGTGGCCATGGAAACACTCCTATGTATGTCTCTGGACCACACAATATCTAATTCAGAAATTATCTGAAAATGCTATCTTGTCTTTGCTTTTTCCTGTGCTGGTGTTGAGCAAGAAGCCCCATCTTTCTCACCATAACATACAGAGCAACATTTGTGGAAAAAAGGTAGTTTCCGCCTCTTTTATCGTTTGCACCTGATTAACAGGTGCCTTTATTTGATGCTAATTTGCGAGTGCTGCTAAAACCTGATTTTGCACCTATTTGTAATTTGTGAAACATTAGCACGTTCAAAAATTAAAAAAAAACACAAATGTATAATAGTGAGTCACTAAGATCTGGTTTGCATCTATTTTTGCAAATGGAACTGATATGTTGATGCTGTCCAAACTTGGCAATTCTCTGCCATTAAACAGTTTGAGACAGATTACTAATGTGCAAACGCACTGTAAATCTAACCCTTAATTGTCGATAGACAAAAGAGCTGCACACTGACGAGACATTGGCATACAATAAGTCAACTTGAATGAGTGAATAAATGTATCAATAAATACCCAGGAATTAAGATTTTGCAGAGCATTGTGTCACTCTGACCAGTACCAAAGATAGAATTTCACCTGCGGTCTCCATAATTAAATACTCCATAACTCAAAAAGAATCAGACCACCTAAAGAGGCAAAATTGTTGAAAGAGAAAGGTAAACTTTCATGAAAAATAACACAAGGCATCCCAGCATGACAACGAATGTACAAATCGTATTTCAATAGCAGTCAGCAAGTCGGAGGAATAGGAAATTTAGGGCCACGTGTAATAAAATTTGAAATTTCGAGTTTCTAATTGGGATTTTATGCAAATCGCAATTAGGAAATGTTAATTTCAATTGTATGAAACTCTTTTGAGTTTCTTTTGCGATTCTCAGTGGGTCGCAAAAGGACCTACCTCATGAATATTCACGAGGTAGGTCGCAATTTGCGACCCATTTAGAATTGCAGCCATCACAGGGATGGTGGTCTGCTGGGTTCAGAAGACCAGCATGTCTGTGAGTGCTCTCAAATAAGTAATATATTTTGTTTTTTAAACGCATCCCGTTTTCTTTAAAGAGGATGTGTTTACAAAGAAAAAATGAAATGTTTAAGTTTCACTTTTTTTAAGAGTAGGCAATGGTACTTGGAACCACTGTCTGCTCTTAAAAATATTTCCCCACCATTCTTAAAGGGGAAGGGGTCATTAGGAGACCCCATCCCTTTTGTGAATGGGCTACTTCCAACTTTCTATTGGCAGGAAACTGCAAATGATTTGTGACCACATTCCAGTCACAAAACATTCATACATACATACCTTTGTAGTTCAAATGCCCTCAACATGCCCCTTCCTAATACCGAATGCCAAAACCCAAATGATTTAGTAACAAGTTATTGAATCCTGATTTTGTCTTTGAACATCCCAAAAAGCATTTTTCTAGTTGCAAATGGGCTCATTCTGCAAATCCACCTGTTTGCGACCAGAAACATGCTTTGTACGTTAGGCCCTTATACTCATATAAATGAAATATCTACTTCCCTAGAACTCTGGCACCTTTTAAACATAGGCCTTTGGAAATCCTGTAGCTGAGTAATATCATGACACCTAGTGGTTCCAGCACGCTATGGTGCAACAGTGTTAGTGAAGGATTGCTGCTTGGTTTACATGGATGACAGAAGGCACTTTTATTTTCCAGTCCTATGTTGAGTTAATGTCCATCAGAAATCAGAGTTTTATTTTGGCAGCACATGCATAGTTTACTTAATGATCCTCACTTGATTAAATCTCCAAAAATACATAAATAACCACTTTCAAGGATGCCAACCCGGCTCAACAGTGAACCTACCACCTGGAGAGTTCATAACAACCAGCCCTGGTGGCACAGGAAGTTGGAGCTGTTCGGGACCTTGTGTCTTGGCTCTGACACCGAATTTGCAAGCCCGAACCCCTGTATATTGGGTTTGGTGCTGCTCTTATGCCTGGACTCTTGCTTCTGGGGCCTGCACATTCCCCCTGGTTATCCAGGGAGAAGTGGGGTACCTGCTGAGCCTGCATCACTGCAGCCTGTGGGAAACATCTTATGGCCTCCTGCATTCGAACAAGCTCCTTTGAACTGTGCACTGGGGGAAGACACTCTTACTGCTGTGTTTACTTTGTGATGGGGGCTTGATGAGCCTCCTCATGATTGCTCTCCAAGCCCTGCAGGCCTGCTTCTGGAGAATTGATTGGACTGAATGCAGGGCCCCTAGAATGTATTCCCAGGCCTGGGCTCATTTATACCCCCAGTTGTCCCTGGGATGTGGTGGGGACCCTCAGGAACTGAACACAGCATTGTAGTTAGCGAATCCATAACACCGCGGCTTCCCCCTGTCTCACCTCCACCATGGGAAAGATTGATAAACAGTCTAAACTGTCTTTGATAAGAAGAGGCCCGCTGGGTCCCCTGGGGATGAGTAGAGGGAGAGCTGCTCATGGACAAGGTGCCTCCAGAGTTGATATTATTGTGCAGGAGCTTCTAGCCAACGTGTGCAGCAGCCTCAAGACTATTGACTATAAAACAGGTGCACTCACTACCCACTTGGACCACATGAGCAATCGCAGGGACAAGCATGACAACCACCTGGCCCACTTAGAGCACCGGGTCTTGGACTCAGATAATATAAAAATGACAAAGAGCATCTCCTTCAAATGGAAATGGTTGTTGTGATTATGAAGAGGTAAAATGAGGACCTGGACGCACATTCCAGGAGGATCAACATCAGAGTCCTTGACAGTCCTGAGACTACCGCCATGGCCATGGTTGAGAGGTATATGGAAGCATTTCTCTGCAACTTATTCTGTGACCAGCAGACTGCTCTCTTCTCTGTCACCCACGAGGCCAATCCAGTACCAAGGTCACAAATTACTTTTCTATTGTGAACTTAAGAAAGCTGTTCAGGCTTCCCACAGGGAGCTTCTCCCCATTAAGTGTCATTTGGCAAAAGCTAGCCTAACGTATGCCCTCCTTTACTCAGCCGAACTTCATATCCTACTACATAACAAGATGCACTATTTCACTGATCCGAAGCTCGCAATGAAATTCAGCTATGAATGTGCCTGCTGGATGGATGTCCCTGATTTTCTGTTAGACGCCTAGCCTGACAGTCATCTCCGTGACAATGACTGAACATGTTTTGCTCAACCATAACTAAGAAAAGGCTGGACCCTCCATTCCTTATGGGGCTTGAAGTGATGCCTGTCTTGCTATGCTGTCCCCAGGATTATTCCACCTGACTGTTCTTTTGTTGTTTTTCTGTGGAAGGGTAAGGTCTTCAACAAGTTGTGGAAGTTGAAGTGGTGGGGTGAAACGGGAAGGGAGGGTTTGTTTAACATGTTGTATGCTGTGCCTGCCTTACTACTGGACATGGAGCACCACTTACTCACAGACTCCGTGCATGGCTCTCTGCTCAGTGCCCCAGGCTCTCCACGGTGCCAGATGTCCATGCATGCAGACCTCTCATGATGCCTGACATCACACAACCACAGGTAGTGTTAAGCTTATGTCCTGGAACATCTGGGGTCCAAATTACCCTAGAGAAGGGCAGCAGGTGATGGCATATCTTTGTAGACACAATTTAGATATAGCTCTGTTACAGAAACTGCACTTAACTGACTGCACTAATTCAAGTCTGCCAGTGGGCTAGATAGGAGAAGTCAAGACGGGGCCACTCACCTGAAAAGCAGGATGTCTGCAGGGGCGATGGTGTGCCCCCGACCTCCTGGAACACCTCTCGGCACTTCCGGTAGACACAGAAACCCCGGCAGGTGTCTCAAAAGGAAAGGGGGAGTGTAAGAGAAAGAGACAAAACACTGCCATGTCTTGCCAGTCCAGCCAGTCAACCTGTATCTTCGGGGGGCTGGTCATTGTTGTCAAAGTGATAGTAGAGTTAGTGCACTCAACTTCCTTGAAACTGAATCTCTCTTTTTCATATGGGCACGGGAGCGGTAGAAGAACACCGGGATGCTCCAGCACTTTTCTTGGATAATAATAACTGTTGGCACAATTACTAACACTGCATAACCAAAAACCCAAACTGAGTACCATAACAATAAGTAGTGCGACACTAGGGCAGGCTTCACAGAGATTCCCTGTTGTACAATACAATTAGAACTGTGGTTGCACTTATCATGCACAAGAAAGACAAACAAGGGCATAATTTATATCACATATACTTTTTTCCTGCGTGCATAGGTTTAAACTAAAAGGAACAAAAACAATCCTAGAAATACAAATGTCCACTCTGGGTTCAAACAGTTAGGGTGGCACAGTTTGGTATGATTTCACTCTGTGTGTGAAAAACCCTTCAAAAAGCAAATTCCTCAAACCTGAAACACAGGCATGAATAACACAATTTAAATCCAAGAGTTATGCTATTAGAGAAAGAAAAGTCATGTAACTGCTCTTTTAAAATTGCACTGTCACTTTTTGTAGTGCTTGAGCTCACGCAGAATTCCTGAAGCACATTTAGGCAAGTAACTACAATAATAATGTAGAATGCTCAGAAATGCATTTGTCTCTTCAAGGTAAGCACTCTGCCAAAATACGAGGTCTGAAATACACCAGCTGTTCTAAGAAAGCGCAGCGCTCAAAGAACAAACTCCCTGGAGAATATTAGCCACTTAGCTGCAGTCTTTTCCGCAGTGCTGGAGGAATGCCTGGTGTCAGCTGTACAGGAACGAAGAAAATAATTGGCTCAAAAGTCCTGAATACAAGGATGACAGCAGGGGCAGGACTGCCAAGTCAGATACTGAGACCAAGAAGCTAAACAAAGACAAGCAGGGAGGCATGCTTCACTCTGCTATTTATAGCCAATCAGGAAACCAGTTGAGATGACAACTCTTGGGCAACGGAGGTTGGGTGGCCTCTACCTTGAGGGGAAATGTTTGCCTTCCTTTCCACAGGAGCCAGGCACATTACATCCCCTTGATAGTATCCTCACATCTCTCTTTCCAAGAAACTAATTACAATCAAAGATAATGCCTCCATGGTGAATCCCCGGGCACTGGAGAGGTGCCAGGCTGACCTGCCTGAGGAAATCACCAAAGAGAAATGGAAATATTGCTCCATGCTAACAGGTTTGCTTTTGCCCAACGTCAGGCTATGACTGCTGCATGTTAAGTTTCATCACAAAGTATATTATGTTTCTCTGGGACTCTTTAGAATGGGTATTCTCCCTGACTCTCCCTGTCTGTCATGCAGATCCATGTGCATGGATTTTTTTACACCTTGCCTGGAACTGTACAGCAATTGCATATTAGTGGCCTGAGGTGCTGGACTGCACTTCACAGATACTTGGTTGTCAAGTGCCAATGTACCCACTTGTTACATTCCTTGGGTATGTTAAAGACATCCCTGGTGGCGTTTGTTGCCTGCCAGTGATGATGCTGGTGTTGGCCAAAAGAAGAGTGTTCATGCACTGGAGCCGTCACACTTGCCCACTTGTGAGGGACTGTGTGGCAGATATCTTGCATTGTCAATAAAAACTTGAAGACTATTGGGACTTGATGCCAGCAAAGTCCTGCCCAGAGACATATGGAGCCCATTATCATGTACATGACAGCATACTTGGCTCGAAACGTATGGTGATGAGGGCCCTACCTGGGTTTGCCAAGTGCTGTGCAGGGAATCATGACACAATGATTCCAACTCTTGCCCTCTTTGACAGGTGACGGCTGGTTGATGAGGGAATGTACTTAAGGGTCTGTGAGAGTTTGAATACACTTTACCCTAACTGTTTGGTGCAGTACTAAAACACCAAACTGTATGTGCATGTTGGGTGTACGAAACGTTATACCTTGGTATTTCACACCTTTTCTATATTGTAATTGTTTCGAGAAAAAAAATACAAATATATATATATATATATATATATATATATATATATATATATATATATATATATATATATATATATATATATTGATGCTTCAACACTTACAACAGAAAATGGGAGGAGAGGATTCCCCACACAACGTATCTCTAGTTGCAATGTCAACAATATTCAGGTACAGCAGTATATATCGCATAACCAATGGTATCATCATTGTGGGGTCACCCCCAAACAAGAGCACAGAGAGAGGGGGAGGGGGAAGGAGAAAGGAAAAGGGAGGGAAGAGCACTCAGAATGCTCAGTGGGTATAGATCCTCTCTTCATGACTTTTGATCCATCCTGTAGGATACCGCAACGGTTCACCACATACAACAGCAAGGGCTACATCTGCACAAAGTCCACACCAGCTGAACACAGACAACCTCATACAAACACATGCACAGTGGATGCATCAGCCACTGCATCGTCTCCAGCCTCAGCACGTAGGTATGTCTGTAAGGGGAGCCAGATATCCCTGGAGCTTGATTTCACAGGGATCAACTCCCAGTAGGCAGTTAGGGTTTCTGTCCCTATTGACAGCGCACTGCCAGCCACGGTGCCCCACACCCCACAGTCCCCAGTCCCACCTACAGGGCAAAGCGGTGAGGTGTAACACGCCCCTAGGCCTAAGGGATCCCACAACAGTCTCCAGGAATTTACTCGACCCCCCCAGATGCTGTGCGTCTGTCACTGGAGCTGTCTGCATGGTCTAGCTTCACACACAAGCTGCTCCCTCTCCCTGTCACTCAGCAGCAGCCCAACTGGAATCCGGGCATCTTCTCCGGTCTCTCTGGGCCATGAGGGCAACCAGCCACAAAGCCTTCACAAGCCCCCAGCATCTCAGCCCAGAAAGCCCGCGGGTGGCCAGATGTCCCCAGCCACACTGACGGCCCTGCCTCGAGATCCAGCCACAGCTGCATTTGGAGCTCCTGGGGCATGTGCCCCAACCAGACCACAAAAGCCTATTCAGTGATCAGCAGTAGCCCAGCTCAGAACGACCCTGCAAATGGAGCCCAGGGGGTCAGAAAGCCAATGTGCCCATGGTCTTCCAGCAAAGGGTGCTGATGGCACCCCCCTGGGTAGGATAAATGGCAATTAAAGTCCTCCGGTCAGCAGAACCTCACAGAGTGTTGCCCATTTTGCAGCCAGGCACCCTAGCGACCCCCCCTATATTGTAATGGTTCTCTGTATTAACAAAGAAATAAAGAATTAAACGAAAAGGAGTGGAAGAGGTTATAGTCAGCAGGAATCTGTTACTAACGGGAGGCGATAATCAGTAATTTTATGGGGATGAGCAAGAGAAATCTAGGCATGACAGAGATTGAGGATTCCTAGGCATTGTTTTAGAGATGCAGGGCAAGGCAGAGATAGCCTTTGGAAGTGACGAGATGTCCTTCTCCCCTGCTGCCCACCTCCTGTAGTCAATTAGACCCCAGGCATCACCTGTAGCTTCTTACTAGTGCATATATTTATCTGTTTTCCAGAGTTCAAAAGCAACGTGGTTGGAGGGTGAGCTTGCAGGGTTCTCAGTTCCTTGGGTGTTTGACAAGCAGCATCAGGATGAAGCAAATATTCCACTGCAGTGTTCTGAAAGATTAGCCCTCACACTTGCCTTACCTATTGTAGTCTGAAATTGGCTTTCAGTGCACCAGAAGTCTACTAAAGTTATCTAATAGACAGTTCTGGTGAAAACACACTTTGCCCGATTCACAAAGGTATACTTAGATGTTTGGTCTAGACTTAGACCAAGCGTCTAAGTTTACGTGTTTGGGAATTTACAAAGGGCATTTATGAGTACTAGCTTTAGGTCCGCACTTGGGGAGGATCTCCACACCAGAGTGCGGACCTATAGACATGCGACCCCAGAAGCATGCATTTTTAGTAAAGCTTTTAGTGACCGAGACGTCAGCAGTAGGTGACATTTGCATTCATTTTTAAAAGCCTAACAAAGAAAGCTGCACTGACACGTATTTTAAAAGTGCTCATGTTTTCATTTGTGGTAGTCACCATTGTGCCTACCAAATTTAACAATGTGCTAACAAGATTGAAAAGATGTTGAAGCATATTTTAAACATCACAGTAAATGCTAGTACTCAAACGAAACATGTTCTTTAATGTTTAATGTGTGATTCATGAGTTTAAAAAGACGTGCATAAAAATAAATGCTTGCAGTGATGAAACTGAATTGATACAGAAAAAGCTGAAGGAGAAATTAATGGTGATGAAAATAAAATCTGCTCAGACTGGAAATCAGAACCCGCAGATGATGGTGAACATTAGTGGAATGCAAAGTGTGCAACAGCAGGTTAACTATGTGCCTCAGTTTAGAGGTAGAGGACGTGGTGTTCGGATAAACAAGAGTAGTATTGTGATTGATGTGCAGTCAATGAAGAAAATGCAGCCATGTCATGCGTGCAGCAACTTCAGACATTGGAGATGAGAGTGTCCTTGTAATAATGTGAATAACTAGGTTCGAAATGGTGGTGTTTTGCTCAGAGTGCTCGCAGTGATCAATTTGAAATTCAGATAATCCAAAGACCCAGAGTCCAAAATTTAGCTTTTCCTACGGGATTACAGCAAATGTAGGTCTCACAGCAGATGCAAGTTCCACAACAGATTCAAGTTGCACACTAAATGCATATTTCACAAGCCCCAGTGACGCAGCAGCAAGTGATGTTTCCTCAGCAAAACATGAGAACAAATGCAAATGTAAATCAGTTGGCAACACAATTCATAAGGAAACGTTTGATATATTCTGATGATATATTATTAATGCTGAATTTACAAGTTTGTGTATCATATGTGTTTTATTAACAAATATATTAATGCATTATATTTCTTGTGTTAGCATAACTAGGCCTGCAGATCTCATATTTGCAGTCATGTAAAAGGGATGAATCATTCTGTTTCTAACATGATGTTTTCCATTAGGTTGTTTTTATGAATACTAAAGGGTTCCTTTGTTTAATTTTACAAGACTTGTTTCTGAATAACCTTAGTTCTGTAACATTTAGACCTGTGGACTAAACATGAAATAAATTGTTTCTATCGACATGTGCTTTCACATGGGAAGAGGACGAGTCTGTTGTACACCAAGGTGAGGTATATAACCCTGTCAATGCTAATTCCCTCAATATGCTTTTCCCCTAATAGAGGTTATCATGCTGACACCTACCTATTTTACTTTTCTAGTTAGTTTCTCTTAGCCCATGATGGATCATTTCCAAAATATTTTTATTTATTTTGTCTTCTGTCTGAATGTGTTAGTCTCTTCCCACACATGCATCTCCTAATTTGTTTAGTTGTAAGGATAACTCATGTCCAACCCTGATTCTTGATCTCTGTTTAATTTTGATTTGTCAGATGTCAACACAGTCTGATTTGAAATATGTTTCTATTTCTCAGATTATCTCTCTTTGATGATATGTATTATTCTTCTTGAATGCTTAATGGTGTTGATGCTAAGTAGATTAAACCTGTTTTGCTGGCTTGGGCAACCAATGGTGTTGATTTATCTTTACAATTTGATCTTACACACAGTTTATGTGACATTAGATTTGTGAATGTAAAATAAAGCCTTGAAACTTTTAATGATTGGAGTTTTTGTTCTGTGGCCACATTGATCATGGTGTCTATATTTGTTGGGGTGGGTTTTAAATTATTGTGCATGGTTAACTACACTCCTTACTGAGTCAAAAGGCATGTTGACCTCAGTGAAGCGTTTGGAATCCTGTGAAGGATGAGAAAATGCGTTAAAAATGCTGGTAGCAGAGTGACGGTTACGTCCCATGAGAGGAGTAGCCATATTTAGGTTCAGGATTAAGCACATGTTCTTGTTCAGTCAAAAATTGCCTACCCTGTTAGTTGTTCTATGGTTAGTTTGAGAGGTTGATGAAATTCCAGTGTTGTGTGTGCAAGTGTAGCGCAGTATAAGTATAAGTAGGGATTTGCTTTTGCAATGCTTTTTGCTTGAAAATTGCGGTGAAGTGTGAGGTTGTGAAGTGTTTTGCAGAGTCGTCGTACTCAAAGTGATTATGGTTGTTAATGATGGGTCTGTCGAGGTCGAAGACCCCGGGTAACATACAAGTGTAGAAGACACTTGGTTAATTTATTGTCTGCAGTGAGGTACTGGTCATGACACATCATTGACAGTGGCAGTAGCTCTTTCCTTGAGCCAGTGTGATTTGTTGGTTGGTAATGGGCGAATCCCAAAAAGTTAGGGAGGATCCGTAACAAACAGGGTGAGAATTTGTGGCTAAGTTTCACTTGTTCTATGATTGCGAAAGCCACAGTCAGATGTGTAAGCGACACAACTTTCAAAAGCGTTTGTGCCCCACCCATAGTGTGCAGACAGGTTTTTGGCTTGTGAAGTGCTCGTAGTATTTTGCATTCAGTGTATGTGTTAGTAATTGTGTGGGAGACAATTGTGAAGCGACTGCAGTTGCTAAGTGAATTGAGTGTGATGTCATTTGTACTGCACTGGGATGGGTCAGTTGGTGAGAAAGCTGTGCTTGTATTGGTGGATAATATTGCTTTGTCATGGGAGAACAGCTTGCGAGAAGGATTGTGGGACTGAATTTACTTCCTGGTTTCATTGAAATTCGTATTAATAATTGAACCTGTGTGAAAATGAAGTATTTCGGAGATGTGTTTATTCCCCTTAGGGAGGGTGAACAGGTAGCACCTGAGGGAACACCAGCATATCAGGTGTCCGTGGCGAGAGGAGTTTCAGCATGCATTTGGGTTAAACAGTGGTGTAATTTCACTGAGAAAGAATGTTCATTAGCTTTTCCTTGTTTTACAGAACTTTTAATTTGAGTATTTTAGAAAGTGTGTGGAGAGTATTGTGTGAATTAAAGCCTTCTCTAAGACCAGCACAATTTGAAGCCCTCGCTATTTCGGAACTTGTTGCAAGATAAAAGGAAACAACACAATTTGAGAATAGAATGAAGAAAGCAATTGTCATCAGCAGAAGCCAGATGGGATGCTAAACAGAAAGTATGGAGAGGTGAGCTATTACAGTAGATGGAGTGGGAATGTTTCCAGTTATCACAGAGGAAGATGATGGGAGTACAAAACCCCAAATAAGAAAGAATCAGGCAGCTAAAGTGGAACAGACAGCAGATGAGGGTAAAAAGACAGCCATATATGAAAGTGAGTCAAAAATTTAGTTCATAAATCAGCTTTTGATGAATCACCCTCCACTGTATCATTCAGTTGAGGAAGCAGCGCAGAATGTAGCCCCGAATGTGCCAACTGCTCCAGTTACACAGAGCCCGAGTCAGATAGTTCCAAGTACACCTGAGAATTCAGTGACACAGGTGCCCGTGGTTTATCCACCATTTCTGACTGTCAATACAGCACAATACATTACAAGCCCTCTTATGAATCTGGTAGTGGCAAGCCCTCATGTGAATCAGATGGTGTCTACACCTAATGTGACTACACCTGTGCAGAATTTTAATCAGAATCAGACTATGCCTTTGTATGCACCAGTGTAGACAATGTCAAATGTTACCCTGAGTCAAACAGGACAGACTTTCAGTAATGTTTTAACAGGGTGAAAGTCTGGAATGACAATTTCGCAGAATAGGAAAAATGTGACAGAACCCGATGCATTAACGGTTCTCGTGACTATAAGTCCAGTTGTTCCATTGTATACTTCAGGCAACCCTGAAAGTAATGCTTAGTCAATGAATGTTTCAGCAGTTCATGAAACCCCAGTATCTGCAGGGATGTCACCAATTGATATGCAAAGATCAGTATATTCAAATAATTTGGAGATGGAGAGAATAGTTTCTTGTGTCCCAACTTTGAATCCTACACAAATTGCAGAACCTAACCAGACGTTGAATTAAGCAGGACCAGTTTTTGATGCAAGATGTCCTCAGGGAACTCCACTTCCTAACATGCCCAAACCAGATCAGATTACAAGTGTACATTGCTGTACCCCGCAAAATATGTCATAGAAAGATAATGTTAGTTTGCAAGGTTTTTCAGCCCAGCAATTGCCTGAGTGGTCATACCTGTTGCTCCCTTGTGGCTGAAACTATCTAACAAATGGTAACATTAGAACAGAAGAGACACCACAAAAGGACAGAACAGTGAATGGGTCCAGATTAAAATTAGAATTAAAT
The DNA here is from genome assembly GCF_031143425.1 of Pleurodeles waltl. NCBI lineage: Eukaryota > Metazoa > Chordata > Amphibia > Caudata > Salamandridae > Pleurodeles > Pleurodeles waltl. Next base: position 695,749,985 of record NC_090442.1, on the reverse strand, counting down.
GAATTATTTATTAGAACGCTTGAGATGGCGTGATTGGAAATATACACAGAAGATGAATTGCAATTCATGTGCAAAGATGTTATACAGCGTGCAGGACTGGCTTATGACAAGTTAGCAGAATTAGCTGAGAAACATGAACAAAAAAAAGTAGGGAAATCCAAACTCTTCAGGAGAAGTTACAAATTTGAGTTCAGTACGAAAGACATAGCAAACATGAGATCATCCAGAATGAGAATGCACATAAAGGAATTAATTACACATATTCAAAAATAGGGTGCATTAGATAAATGGGAAGGCAGACGGCTAAGAAAAGAGAACAAAAGAAAGCAAAGCAGAAATTGACTCTGACTGTAGCAAATCAAGCTGATGATAATGTAAGAATGTTACCAATGAGGGAAACACCAGGTGGAGGTTATGTCCATGTCCTGTGGAGCAGGAGTGACATATTGTCATTAGCAAATGATTACCCAAGATTGAGAGAGTAGAGTGGTACGAGCCGACAGAGAGATTTGTGAAGTCTGTGTGATGCTTTGAACACATTGTTTGACATTGTGGTTCCAGTTGATTTGTGGGTTTGAGTGCAAGCAGAGTTTTGATTGGCCAAATTGTGAACCGCAGAGAGATTCAGTAACAGGTGCGCCACCTGAAGCGGTGATGAAAGGGTATTATAAACTGATTGAATTTCTGAAGAACAAAGTTTCTCCAAAAGATGTTGTATGGCAAAAGATTGACAGGACAGTACAGGAAACACGAGTTGATTCATTTCTCCCATGAGAGATTGTTGCAAGTGTTCAAACAGCACAGTGGTTCTGAAACTATTGAGCCGAACGATATGAGTAATTTTGTGTTTAGATTTGTGCAAGGATTGAAACCCGAGATCAGCACAATGTTTCAGCAGCATTTGATTTGTTGGCAGAACAAACCAGTTGATGAATTACTACAGTACGCAAAGTACTGCAGTGATGAAATTGAACTGAAACAGAAAAAGCTGAAGGATAAATCAATGGTAATGAAAATAAAACCTTCACAGACAGGAAATCAGAGCGCGCAGATAATGGTGAACACTAGTGGAATGGAAGGCGCGCAACAGCAGGTTAACAACATCCCTCAGCTTAGAGGTAGAGGACGTGGTGTTCGGATAGATCAGAGTAGTAAGGTGATTGATGTACATGCAATGAAGAAAATGCAGGCATGTCATATGTGTGGCAACTTCAGACATTGGAGACAAGAGTGTCCTTATAATAATGTGAATAACTTGGTGAAGAATGGTGGTGTTGCTCAGAGTACTGGCAGTGATCAAGTTCAAATTTAGTGATTCCAAAGACCCAGAGTCTAAAATGTAGCTGTTCCTACAGGATAGCAGCAAATGCAGGTCCCACAGTAGAAGCAGATCATATAACAGATTCAAGTACTGCAGCAAATGCAGATTCCACAAGCCCCAGTCACACAGCAGCCAGTGATGGTTTCTCAGCAAAACATGAATCACAGAGCAAATGCAAATGTAAATCAGTTGATAATGCAATTTCCCTTAATTGATTTGATTGATGAGTTTTCAGAATCAATATAAGAGTGATAGATCTGATGATGAGGATTGCATGTTAGCAGCATCCTTAGAGGTAGATCAGCGTAGTCCCTATGTAAATGACTTAATTATGGGACACAATGTTTCATTTCTGGTTGACACAGGAGCTACTCGTTCCACTGTCAGAACAGCAAAAGTACCATACATGCCCTTGTCGGAGAGAAAGGTTCAGGTGGTAGGAGTAGCAAATAAGCAGTTTACTGACCTGATTACAGAACATACCTCAGTCAAAATAGGGTCATTTGAGGATCTGCACCAATTTGTGGTTTGTGATTCAAGTCCTGCGATTAGATTGTTAGCTTGTGATCTTTTGTGTAAGCTAAATTGTTATATTAACTGCACCCACAAGGGAATAGGCATTCAGACAAATAGTGATGATGAAATGTCCTGCAAAATTGAAGAAATGTACCCTCTCGTTTCATCGTTCCCAATTATGACAGTTAACGATTGCCCGAGGAGTTACAAAGGACAGTAATAGAAAGGTTTGGGATTTTTCAGGGGAAGATATTGTACTCAGAAGAGGGGTTGAGCCAGTTAAAATCACAGTGAAGTCAAATGCAGTGTATCTGAGGACACTGCCTTATAATATGACCCAAGAAGTAATTGCTGGAATAACTCCTGTTATTGAATATTTTATTGAACAAAGTATTCTAAAAGAGATCCTGGTAAGTCTATGCAATTCCCCTATTTTAGGGACTGCAGAAGCCTAATGGAAAATACCGATAGTTCAGGATTTGAGAAAGGTGAATGATTTAGGAAAGGAATTTGGAGTCACTTAAAATGCCTTTTCATTCGGTTGTGGTGCAATACATTGATATTTGATGGTTACATGTGAAGCCTGTAAAAGTGATACACTTTCCCCGTTAAATCACCTAGGTGAGACGTGTCATAAAGTTGCCCCCACAAAACTGCAATACTGTCAAAAAGAGGTGAACTACTTGGGTAACCACATAGAGAAAGGTGCAAGGAAGGTGTGCCAAGAGAGAATTTTGGTAATTATGCAATTAACCTACCAGTAATACAGAGAGATGTCAGAATGTTTCTGGCAATATTTGGCTACTGCTGCCAATGTATAAGAATGGTTTCCTTTTGTCCAAGCCTTTGTTGAAATTGACACACAAGAAGGTATCTGATCTGGTACCATGTGATGACACATACATGAAAGTCTTCTACAATCTGAGAGCCCCAGCTCTGGGAATGCCTGAATCAGACAGTTATGCACTTTCTTTTTTGTCACAATTAGACAGAGGTGTCAACAGACCAGTGGCATATTTTTCCACCACACTTGATCCTGTAGCTGCTGCATTGCTCAGTGGCTTAGAAGCAGTGTGGCTATAGTTGTCAGTATTGGGAAGTGCGAAAGCATTGTCATGGGCTACCACATGAATGTTATTGTGCCCTATTCTGATGAAGTCCTTTTGATCCAAACCAAGACCCAATATTTAACCAATGCCGCCTTGAACCCCTATGAACAAGCTATTTTGGGATCCCCAAATATAAATATTAAAAGATGTCATACATTGAATCCTGCAACACTTTTACCCATTACTGCTGAAAATGTACACAATTGCGAAGATAAGGTGGAGCATGACTGTCTCGATGTGACTGATCAGTGCACCAAACCAAGGCCTGATATTCAAGATACCCCACTAGATGAAAATGACTATGTCATGTTTGTTGATGACTCCTGTTTAAGAGATACTGTTAGAACTTTGAGAGCTGGTTATGCAGTTTGCACAGTCTCAGGATTTATAGAAGCTTCATGGCTTCAAGGATCGTTTTCTGCCCCAAATTAGTTGCACTGCAGTTACCTACCGGAAGATCCCAGGTTTGTTGAGCAAAGGAATGGAACTTTAAAGTCTTGTTTGGCAAAAGTGTGTGCATCTGCAATGTTGAAATAGCGGAATGCATTGCCTCTGATGAGCATGTGCAGCACAACAGACAGAAAGACAGTACTGTACCCTCATGAAATCTTTATGGGGCGAGCTCTGAGGTTGCCAGCTGTGCCTGCAAATGCACTTGTGAACATTACAGATGGTTTGGTGCTGGATTATTAAAAAGGAATAGCTGATATGATTCCCTCTTTGTATCACCAGGTTAAAAAAGCAACTGCTCAAGCACCACAAGAACAGCGTCACAACTTGAGTCCAGAAAACTGAGTTCAGGTGAAGAAGCTTGTTAGAAAGACATGCTTAGAGCCGCATTGGAAAGGGCTTTACCAGGTTATCTTGGTGACCACAACTGCTGTGAAGTCTGCTGGTTTGCCGAACTGGGTTCATGCAAGCCACATGCACAAAGTTGCAAGTCCTCTTGGAGATACAGTGCCTGTTCCTCTAGGGTCGAATACAGTGAGAGAAGGGTCCAGGTTAGCCAAACTGTGAGGACTGGAAAAGTGGCTATCGCAGAGCATGTACAGTCTGGTGAAAGTCTGAGTGCATCAAAGGCAATCAAAGGTGTAGGAGGGGTGAGTCAGGGACAGTCAACTCATGCTATCTCAGAAAATGCTTACGTTCCAGTTGTGTCTAAGAGCAGAATTGTGGTTGGAGACCAGTGGCATGCAAAATGTCTAGAACCAGAGAAAAACATGCCTCCGGCTATTGCTAAAGTGACTGAAGAATCAGAGCAAAGTGACAGTGATATTGAAAGTCATACAGCAAGGAGGTTAACAAAAAGAAAAGTGCCAAATCGAAGATACTCAGCACCTGAAATGCCTTATTGTGCAGATAATGAGTGGGAGAAGGAATGTTTGCCTTTTGTGCTGACAATTCGGATTCAACTGAATTTTTGGGATCTTGAAATTGCTTTAGGACTGAACTTTGAAATCTCATTGACACTTGTTGAATGGAGGTTTTGCTGAAAGTACTAATTAGTGATTCTCAGGTGGTTTATTATTAGAGACATTTGAACTTTTAGTAGTGATTTAAATCTGCAAGTGGCAAACTTGATGAACTTTCTAGATCAAGAACTTTGTGTAAAAAAACAAGTGTAAAAAGACTCTGAGAAGATATTTTTGATTTTATTTTACTTTGATCACCTAAAAAAAGAAAAGACACTTGATATTTTTGATTTTGATTTAGATTTTTGAATTTGATATTGTGGGCTAAAAATAGACAGGCCATGAGTTCAGATCAAGGTAAGCAGAGTAAATGTAAGAATGTGAGTGTAGGACTGGCAATAGTATGCATGATTGTGAGTATTTTGTTGATAGTTGGATTGAGTCTGCCTCTGAAAAACAAAGTTGAGAGCACAATTGTACCAGTGTTGGAAAATTCACATACAGAACATGATCCCCTGTATGAGGATGAGTGATTACTTCACCTTGATGACTCAAAGGTAGGTCTTCAAATGTATACTACATGTTACTGTATAAATATATTGAGACTATGGAGGTGAGTGATTTTTATGTTTGCTCACATGTCCCTTCATCAGAACAGGAAGGAATGACATATATCAGCTTGCCACCAACATATGGAATTTCTTGCAGTCTGTTACTAACTCGATTGTACAACCAGGTGTATATCCAATAATTTTATTTCAATTATGACTTAGGGCCTGATTTCGATCTTGGCGGATGGGATACTCCGTCACAAATGTGACAGATATCCCGTCCGCCTTATTACAAGTTATATTATAGCCAATGAAATGTATAAAACAGCGGGCAGGATGTCTGTCACATTTGTGACCGAATATCCCATCTGCCAAAGTCGTAATAAGGCCCTCAGTGATTTCTTTTGTGCCTCTAAATTAGCAACTGAGTAGTATTGCTAAAGCAAAAAACACTGACATTGTGGGAGGTTACTTTGAACCTGTCCTGACTGTTGGAACTGCATATGCTCACAAAAACTATTTAAGATGTATTCTCACACCAGTAGAGAAAGAGTTTATTGGTGAAGTTGATAACAGAAGAAACGCAATGAAAACCAAAATAGGACAAGCAGAGCTACTGGCGTTATAAAAGCATAACTGGACTTTTCTTGCCACATAAATTGATCAACCTTATTGCATAATTTTGTCCTTTCTGCCACATAATTCCAGTGGTCTGGCATATAACTAAAGCACTTCCATTTACCTTTTTCCTCTCCTACCTCGACTGCGCCAATGTCAGCGGCCCACACTAAGTCCTGCGCTGCACCTAGAAAACAAAATGCAGCAAACACTCACATTTTTCAAGAAGCGACCGCGAAAACAAAGGAAGGACCACAGGCATCACTGAGTCATATTAGAAAGAAAAGAAGGACTAAAGAGCGTGATTCGGAAGAAGGAGGGCAGAGGGTGTAGTTTAATGTCCTGAGCTGCAGACCTTGGAGCTGGGGAACCAGGTTTGAGTCTTGTCGTCGGCTCAACATCCCGTGATTGTGTAAATCACTTAAACGCCCTGTGCCTACCAGCATAAAAAATAACTTTATTACTGACTTTGTAACCTCCACAGGTCTCCTGCTGATATGTCTCAAGCTCTCAGTGCACAAGGTATAATTTTGTGTTCAAACAAGAGGCTGTATGCTTGGCAAATGACTTTAAACAAACCCTTGATTCTTAAACATTGTGGAAACTTTGATTGAATATAACTGGGAAAACATTAAAGGATATGAGTTGCATAATTCAATGACATGTTCCCCTTCCTGACTTATTCCTGAGCAACCCAGAATGTCTCCTTACCTTAACCCATGTTTTACAACGAATGTGTTCCCAGCTTGAAGCTGCATACGTTTTTCACTGTTGTAGTAGCACGCCAGCATACAAAATTAGTTTGTAAATAACAAGGGGCTGATATAAGGGCATACAAGAATGAAACAAGGCTTTTTAATGCAGGTTAGTAAGCGCAATATAACAATGCAATTTATTTTAAATGTAATTAGGAGGCACTCACTGTAACAAAAGCAAAGAAGGGGTTAAGAGTGGGTGCACGGTGGGAGGGTGAATCATTGAGAGAAACAGAGATAAAGCCCTCAAACAAATATCAATTGTCTTGAAGAGAGGATGCGGAATAACATTCAGAGCTGCCGACTTTGGACCTGGGAAGCTTGGTTTGAGTCTCTGTGTTGGCTCTAACATGATAAAAAAAAAGAAGAAAAAAAAGAAAAAACTATACTAACTCAGTTTCAATCCAAGGAGCAGATAATAGCTATCATGAATTAAAGTTTGTTTAGGCAACATCGTGTCCCCCGGACACGAGCTAAGTGAGCTGAAATAAACCATTGGACACGGAGTAGAACACCAGCAATCCCTATCATGAACACAAGCAGAATCCCCCCAACAAATAGTGCCACAACAAACATAAATACAATCAAGTGAAAGGACACAGGTAATGTGGCCGTGCTCTGTGGGTGGCAACAATACAACAAAAGGAGGGACATACAAGGAAAAAGAACCACACACAAGCAAGCCCACTGTAAGCAACAATAAAAGTTACCAATCACAAGAGATGGGTGGGATGTAGCTCTACAAACTGAACACACCATGTCTCTAAGAGACAGCGCATGCATGCTGCCTAGGCATGGCCTATGAAAGGTGAAGTTTTACAGGATTGGCAGAAAGACACCACACACATTTACAGGCAGTGATATACAAGGACACCTAGCATTAGACTGGCAACATGTAGGAAAGATATATATATATATATATATATATATATATATATATATATATATATATATATATACATATACAAATATATATGTAATATATGTAAACCTCAAGTATATATAGGCCTCAATTAAAGACAGACACTCATTTTGTGGGGATTAGTGAATGTAGGCATGTTTTTTTGTTTAAAATTGTTTGGAATTTAATGCTAAATGGACAGGACCATACCATACCAGGAGTTTATTTAATTTGTGGAAAGAATGCCTATTATAATCTGCTGAAAGCCTAGTATGGTACATGTTATCTAGGGGTAGTTTTTCTGAAAATCTATGTTGTGAGCAATTTTGACAATCCAGTCTGAAAAGAGACACCAAATTCCAGAGTGAGGAGAGGAGCTAGTGCAGTAGAGATTACTGGTCATATATTTCGTGCCATCCTTCCATCAGTTGGTGTACTCTTGAATGATATCAAGTTTAGGAAGTTGTCAAGTTTAGTGGGCAAAATGATTATGCTGGAGCAATGCTGCTAATGAATACGGAGATGGTTGCTGTGAGATCAATGGTTTTGCAAAATCATCTTGCATTAGACATATTATGGGTTTTGCATTGCTGCACTTATATACCGGATATAGTAAAGAGATAATGAAGTTTATCTCTAAGATCACAAATCTGAAAAATGACCCTAAAAAAACTAGAAGCAACAGGTGCATGTGAAGCCACAGGTAAATGATTTTTGACTATTGGATCATGGTTTGGAAACTTGGGAAAGCGAATAGTAAGGATGATCTTGAAACCTGTGTTGATTGTGGCTTTGTGTGCCCTGGTTGCACTTGGATCATCAACACTATACAAATTTTGGAAAGAGAAAAGAGCTAAGAGTAAAAAGAGGAGGAAAGAGATTTAAATGGAGAAGATGAGGAGTGTTTATTACAAAAACTTGTGGCGAATTGAGACTTACAGTAGACCAAAGAGTCATCAAACCACAAGGCTTTGAGTTGTCTCATTGAAATTAGAGTTTTCTTTTTGTGACAGTATAGATTGCCATCAGAGGAGGGACTATTGGAGCATAACATTTTAGGAATGCTTTTAGTGACCCAGACTTCAGCAGTAGGTGACATTTTCATTCATGTTTAAAAGCCTAATGTAGAAAGCTACACTGGTACTTATTTTAAAAGTGTTGATGTTTTCATTTGTGATGGTCATCATAGTGCCTTGTGGATTTAACAATGTACTAACAAGATTTAATAGAGGTCAAATAATATTTAATACATTAGAATAACTACTTGTGGTCAAACGAAATTTGTTCTTTAATGTTAGATGTGTGATTTATGAGTTTAAATAGACGTGCACCTAAAAATAAATGCACTTCTTTGTCATACCTAAGGTGATGCTTTAACTAGTTTGCAATTCATTATATATTAATTATATTAATTCATGTAATGTCTTGTGTTAGTATAACTAGGCCTGCGCATGTCACATGTGCAGTCATGTAAAAGTGGTGAATCATTCTTCTTTTTCTAACATGAATTTGTCCATTCTGTTGTTTTTATTAATAGTAAAGGGTACCTTCATTAAATTTTACAAAACTTGTTTCTAAATGACCTTGGTTTCTGGAACATTTAGGCCTGTTGACTAAACATAAAATAAATTGTTTCTTTCAATATGTACTTTCACAGGGGAGAGGACGAGTCTATTGTATAACCTGGGAAGAATTGGAATTGTTGCAACTGATAGAAAATTGTAATTGACTGTTGGATTCACACTGAAGGAGGAGATGACTTCAGACCAAACATGAGAAAACCTTGCAATGTTGCAACTTTCATTTTTGTTCAGGCTCTGATTGGATATTGCACCTTTTGCAGGATGTGGGACCAATGAACTGTCAAATCAGAGACGTTCATGTACTTTACAATAGGGATGGACTTTGTAAGTTTCAGTTAGTTGTCTTCTTGTTGTCCCTGAGAACTGTTCTCTGTGTAGCTCTTGTTTTACTCATACCCGGATGCTGCTTCTAAAGGATTTGGCTGGTGATCTACATGCTTTGCTGATGAAGAATCCTCAAATGCTGACCCTAGGAGAGGTCTATCTCCCTGCAAATGTGATTTCCCTTGATATGTTTTTTCCTAATAAAAGGTAGCATGATGACACCTACCTATTTTATTTTTCTAGTTAGTTTCTCTTAGCCTAAGATAGATCATTTCCAAATTGTTTTTTTCTCTTTTTCCACATGTGTTGGTGTGCTCCCACACATGCATGTTCTAATTTGATTAGTTGTTGGGATAACTCATGCACAACCCAATTCATGATTTGTTTAATTTTGATTTGTCAAATGTCAACGCAGTCTGATTTGAGATATATTTCTCCGATTTTCTCTTTAATGATTATTCGTCTGAAGTGCTTAATGGTGTTGATGCTAAGTAGATTAAACTTGTTTTGTCAGTTTGGGCAACCAGTGGTGTGAAGTTATCTTACAATTTGATTATGCGCACAGTTTATGTGACATTTACTTTGTGGATGTCAAAAAAAGACTTGAAACCATTATTCATTATAGTTTTTCTTCTGCAAACACATTGGTCATGGTTTCTAAATGTGTTGGGGTGGATTTGAATTGATTGTATATGGTTAGCCACACTCTTTACTGGGTCAAAAGATCAGTCAACTTCAGTGAAGCATTTGAGATCCTGTGAAGGATGAGAAAATGTGTTAAAATTCTACTCATAAATACCCTTTGTGAATTCCCAAAGGGGTAAACTCAGATGTTTGATCTAAGTTTAGACCAAACCCCTAAGTTTACCTTTGTGAACTGTGCCCTCTGCTTCTAAACTGGCAAGGCCTACAGCTTGCATTTGAGAACTTAAAAAGACACAGGGTGTACAATACTGTTTGTTCCTCTGCAATATTTCTGAAAACAGCAAGAAGAGGTGTTTTCAGGACTAGGGAGCAGCAGGCTGCCACCACAAGAGACCACAACAGCTTTGCAATTCAATGTAAATGTAATGAGTGGATAAGTCAGATGGTATACCTGAAATAATGCTTAAATAATGGTTTTGCATGTTGCCTGTGAAATAGCTGCTTTTTTATTTATTTATCATTTGTTGGTAATTAGTAAAATGCTAATGTTCTTAGAGACAAGGGACAATTAAAGCCACTTCGTATATGTTTGCCCATTATCAAATTAGAGATACTGTTTTAGAACACATTGATCTGCAAAGTAAAATTAGTGGAACTGAACCATCCCCCATTGTTAACCTTGAACCCGACTGATGTATACCAATTAGTTTGGAATCCTAAACTAGAACACATTCTGATGTCCTAGTGTACTTCTACTAAGAGGCATTTTAAAAAAAAAATAAGAACTAGCTTTGAGTTGAATGGGCACAACTATTGTCTTCTCCAAATAACAAAACAGGTTGACAAGTTTGTGCTCAGTCCGTGACAGCACCTCTTGTTTTCAGAAATGGTAACCCAGACAAGGCAGGCCTGGCCAAGCAGGAAAGTGATGTGAATCCTACTGGTTATTTACATTTACATTAAGCCCTTAGCTGCTGGGCCTTTTAGCCTCAGTGCTGAGCTCTTTTTAGGTTTTGCCTTTGCAGTGCCTGCACAACGCTTGAACTGTGGTTGCAAATTCTTTACTAATCTTTAAATTCTTAAAAGGACCTTAAAGACTGCTCCTTGTTGCCTATTAATTACTATTAATAGGTTTCTCCTGTCACTCTGCTTTTCTAACTTCTTACTGGTCAGCAGTAGCTTCTTACGTCATCACATTGCACTTCCTCTCTTCTTTCCTGGGCTTCAGCTGTTCCCTATATCTTGGACAAAGTACCCTATCCGATCTGTGGTCAGTGGCTGGCTGGTCGTGCACTTCTGAGGTACTTTATTTTTTTATTAACCCACACAGTTCATACGAGTGCACATGTTACCTCTTACAACCCTCCTCTCGCTGTTGTTTCTCACACTCCCTTGTGTTTCTTTCCATTTTATTTTATATGCAATTTAGGTATTAGAGTGCATTGCATGAGTACCAGACAGACACATTCACTGGCACTGAAAGTTTAAGTACTTTGTATTAAGTGAGTCATCCGGTCTCCTCAGCTTCAGGATCGGCCTCTCTAACCCTTATGCCAAATCCTAAACCCTGCATCTGCTCTTTATTAAGATTCAAGATCAGCATTTAAGATGGATGGCACTCCTTTGGAGTGCACAATTAAAAATTAAAATGCTTTCTCAATATGCATTTCAAAGCTGCGCTGGCCATCTTATACTTTTATTCAGAACGGCAATTCACCAATAGCACTTCTTGGCTCTAAAGGGAAGTACAACCAGAAAAACAGCATCACTACACAAATGAGCAAAAGATATAGACTTCTTCAAAATATGAGTTTTTTAATTGTATTCTTTCTTGCTTTCTCCTTTTTATGTATTTATGTTATACTTGCAGACTATTTGCTGAAGGAGAATTCAATGAAGTGTCTGTGAACATCTCCTGCCAGCCTTGGCTTTGCTTGTTTGGTGATTTTCTTCCTTGTGGGTGTTTGTACACGTGATATAATTTCAATGTAGCGTTTCACATGCACAACAACCCAGGGACACATCTTCATCTTCTTACGAATACTGTCCAAAGAGAGGGGGTGAGCTTCATATCCATAGCTAAATTTGAAGTGACGCTGTCCATGCATCTATTTTAAAGTTTGTATTGCGAGGGGATGAGAATTTTGCCCTTTAGGAGTTTCAGTGGTCACTGAGATTTAAAAAAAATAAAGTATGTATTTATATAAAAGAGACAGATATTCAAAAGTGTGATCAGAGATACAATTTGATTGATTGTGATTCATTCAATATGTAGTATTCCCGTACTCCAAAGCTGCTGCAATCTATGCATATAATTATTCGGCACAATAAGGTTATGTACTGCTCAGACATCTCTAACAAGGCACTGTGTGCATGTTATCATGGAACACATCTGCGTGTAGCTATAGCCCCACACGCGCTCATGTCACGCTGCTCCTAGCTATTGTACTTTGTTCATTTTAATTGTGTGATATAGAAAGAGAATAAGATCATGACCGTCGAGTTTTTACAACACAGTGGCCTATGAGTCAAGATCTTTTTTTCACCTCTTTCAATTTTCATCAGTCAAACTTCAGTTTTTTGTTTTCGTGATGTATTTCCAACTCTTGTGATCATCTGAGAGAGGGTTACAAACACACTAAAGCATTCAAGCATTGACAGGGAGAATAAAATCTCACAGGTATGATTCCATAAGTCTAACCAGGTAGCAATGCTTCATACGCTGACCAAGCAAATATTCATTCTTATCCACTCCACCCAAGTACGTGTTGTAATCAAGTATGCAGGTGGGCTTGTGAACATTGGTCATCTGAACCCAAACCATGATGGGGAAGTGATCTCATCATTAATTTTAGTGAACACGTACAAGTCACACCTATCTGAGAACTTGACTGGGAGCAGTTCATTGGAACGCAATGCAGGGCTCTGAGAGTTGTGAAGCTTCCTACAAACAAGCTCCTGCAGGAATTCTTTGTGGTGACAATGAACTGTACCACAGACCACAGTGCCATTTTTGTACTGCTCACTGAAACGCTCTTCTCCCATACAGAAATTGTCCATCTAAAGGTTATAAACTTTTGAAAGGAGTGGCTGGACAAGCTCTCATACAAAGTTCCCTGTGACTCCTAGACCGGGAGGGCAACCTACAGGGTTTTGAGTGGAGTCCTTCTCTGTATACACTCTCAAGCTGTACAGATTACCAGTAGAACTCTCACACAGCATGTACAGCTTGATGCCATAGCAAGCTCTTTTGCTCGCAATGTACTGCCTGAGCAGCAGCTGCCCTCTGTACAAGATCAGTGACTCATTGATGGCTACATTCTTTCCAGGAGTGTAAATCTCTGGAAACCTGGCAGACAAAGGTTCCATGACTTGAATTTTGAACAACCTGAATGATCTGGATGGTCCGGGGGTAAAGCAGCAGAATTGTCAATGAAATGCAGCAAGCGCTGCTATAGTAACAAATTATCTCTGCTCATGCACGGTGCAAAGATGGGGGTTACTCAAACTGTGCAAATAGACTAGTAGGACTGTAAGTTTTTTTTTTGCACTAACCCCATTTTGAGCATGAGGCCCAAAAATATCTCCAACTCCTCAAGCAAAGTGGGAGTCCACTGGCATGCCCTAAAACGAGGCCCTAGAGTGCCTCAATGCTCCCTCAGAAATTGTTTGGCACACAAATTTGTTTGCTACACAGTTTGATCAGGGAAGCCAACATTCAAAAAGAGATGTGTTTAGTCATTTGGCAAAAAGATTGCTGTATCGTATCGACTTTATATCCAGCATCACCAGTGAAAGGCAGATTTGGGGCTGAGCTAAACTGGGGGCTGCCAAGAGAGCACTCCATCTGTGCTTGCCACTGCATATGTCTGCTCTCTGGGTTGGTGTAACCTTTTACTTTCGTCCTGCTACACAGAATGTGCTTGCAAAGGGACAGCACAACTGTCATCATTGTGTCCCTCAGAATCGCTGGAAGATGAGTTGCCCGATGGGACTCCGCTGAATGAAAAATCACTTCTATATTCTGCTCTATTTTCCTCTCTCTCAGATGCTGTTTCAGTATCTGCTATCCCAATCTCAATCTCCAATCCTGCCTCAGAACTGTCCTCCATAACCCGAGTTAGTCATCCACCAAGATGCCATCTCTGCTACTGGCAAAATTGTCCTTCTAAAACACTAACCTATGTAGAAGGCAGATTTCTTGTTCTAAAACAGTCAGTGGGTTTGTGCATGAGTGTTGTGTGCAACAGTAAAAAAATTAAGTGACCTTACCTTACCTTCTTTCCTAAATCTGCAGGGTCTTTAAAGACACTAAAAAAGAAAAAAAAAGACATAGGTCCTCATTACGACCCTGGGCCACAGTGGCGGTCTCACCGCCAACGGGCCAGCAGTGAAGACTGCCAAATTACGAGTTTGGCAGTTTGGCAGTTTGACCAAAGCAACCGCCGATACTCCGCCCATACTGCTGCTTTTCTGTGATCCGCTGGGCTGGAGGTGAGCACCTCCAACACGGCAGACGCCATAACACCACTAGGTGTATTACGACACAGGTCGCACCGCCAGAAAAAGCTGGTGATCTTGCTTCCTGGCGACAGAAATAAACATTCCTCTCACCAGGATACACTCGCACACACGTACACATACCCACACACATGCACCCATATACTCCCACCCACTCTTTCCCAAACTTGAACATGTCCTCTGTAAGGCATATGCCAATCATTCTCAAAATCATATGTGTATGCTTCAATAAATAAATGCTTCTAGCTCTCAAAAAATATGTATATGCTTTCAGACCATCACTATGCCTAATGCTCGTATGTAAGCTTTCTACATCTAGACAGACTACCAGTGTTGAAACCCCCAGTGGAGGTTTCGTATCTTTCATAAATAATCTTTGGTATCCATCACAAAATAATGTTAAATCTTTGACAAAAGGGGAAAGAAAATGATCCACAAAGATTGATGTGTTCTCCAATAGACTGTTCTTAGATGAAACACCTGGATGTCCAGGGGGATTTAATAAATGCTTATGTACCTTTGGAAGCAGATAAAAGATGCCATTTTTCAAGAATAATCTCTCATCCCAACTTAATCGCTCCTCATGGTACCACCTCACTGTAAGATCAAAATACCTCTATTGTACCTCTGCTAGATACATTCTGTTCACTCTAGTATAAAAATCAGTATTATGCAATTTTCTCATTCCGTCTTTGACCTACATGTTTCTATCAAACTATACCACATTCCCCCCTTTGTCAGAGGTTTTTATCACCAAATTTTGATCTTGCTTCAAAGTTATCATAGCCTCCTACTGTTCCTTCGTCATATTGCTCCTTCTAGGAATTTCCTTCAATAATCCTAGAAGATTGTCAGCTACCACATCACCAAAAACATCAATATATTTCCTCGCTAATTGAGGTACAGACATGGACTTTACTCTAAAAGAAGTTTCACATGCCGCCCCAATATCTACTTAAAAAGATTCCACCAGTTCTATTGCAACCAGAGGGTCAAAGAGATCTACATTATCACTGGTATCACTGGGTGACCCTGGATTACTCAATTCATCCAAAACATATAAGGTCTCAATATCACCAATCAGCAAAGAGAAGGTTTTCTCTTGAGATTGATGATTACTCAGGGGTAGCCTTTTCTGATGTTTCAAAGCATGAACCTTATAAAGTTTCAACTTTCACAGGAATTTATAAAGATCAATGAGCCCCTGTGCATAATCCATCTGTAGATCAGGGTAAAAAGAGACCTAGCTTGAGGACCTGTTCTTCAGCATCATTAATCTTTCTATTGCACAGATTAATAATCATTAATTTTGGTGCAATGTTTATTATCATTGCTTCCTGAGCCCCTGGCTGCATGTTCTCATGCCAGCTCCATCCTTTCTATCTTCACTGCCTTCTCTTCCGGCTCTGTATTTTCCTTCTCTGCCCCTTCCTTTTTGTCTGCCTCTGTATGACTATTAGTTGTTTGACTGTATGAGGCTGCATTACCCGGAAACAGAAAGTGCAGCCATATCCAATGATGATGCACTCTCCACTGATTCTAGATCCGAGCTCAGATCTTTGCTTGATTCACCCCTAGGTTCCTCCATTGCCACCATTGTTCTCTCCTTGGTTTGTCACACTTCCGTGCTAAGGTCAGTATTCTTACTGTGTTGTAATCCCTCTCATCACTTTCAAATTTACACTGTTTTGTTTCAATCACTTCTTTTTCCAAAGTTTTAATTCTATCATCAACCAACTTCAGTAGTTTTATCTTGGTTTCCTCCTGATCCACTTCTTTTGACAATTTATCAATCAAATTCTGAATTTGTTCCATCAATTCTTTATGATCCTCCCAAGCAATTTTTATAAGCAACTGTAACATGACCCTAGAACATTTATTAGTATTCTTTGCTCACTCTTCCAGAAGATGAGGTTTCGGTTTAGACAAGTTAAGAATAATTAAGATTCTGAGCCCATGAGGAATACCTCCAACCACCAGATAATTTTGCAGAGGGTGGCCTCCCACCATCGACTCACTTCTTTACGTATTAATCTTTACAACTGTTTACCCCTCTGCACATCGTAGTACTCCCTTGACCTGACACTCTCATATTATTTTCAATTGCCATTCCACTCAATTTAAATATCACTGACGCTGTGGCATCCCGACCTCTCAGAAATTCCTCTGCCATAGTTATCATGAAATTTAACTACCTGACCGCACTGACTGGCATTATGCCACAGCATACTCTAGCTGCATATGAGACCAATTAAATGTTCTCAACCCCCGATTGGTGGATCACCACAAAACATTCTCTGCCCAACAAAAATCAATGGCACACTTTTTTGGGGAAATTTCATGAAGACTCCAACGGTGCCAAAGATATAGGCAAGTTTGAAAGCTATTTTTCTATGGAAACATGGTCCTAACTATAACTACCTAGTGACAATCACCACTAGTAAATATATATATATTACCTAGTGGCAGTCACCACTCAGTAGTTATAGTTAGGACCTAGTTTTTATAGTTTTTATAGAAAAAGTGTTGTCTATATCTTTTGTGCTCATTGATGAATCTTCATGAAATTTTCCCAAAAAATGTGATGCTCACTTCAGCTGCTATCTGGAATGTTTTTGGGTGAACCATCAGGAGGGGGTAGAGAAAGAGACAGGGGGTCCCAAAAGGTGTTTCTCCCATGTTAATTTCCATAGGGATTTTGAACATGACTACAGCCTGAACCGCTGAGCAGAATTACACCAATTTTGGCAGAAAGGTAGCGGTTGGTCCAGAAAGTGTCCTTTCTGTTATTTGGTGCAAATGCGTTTAGTAGCTTTGGAGATATTTAAAGAAAACCAAATTTGTATATCTGGGTGGAGCCTAAGCACAGATCTCATGGTGAGATCTGATTGGCTGCCAGCACTTCAACCAGGAAGTGCTGCCAGCCATCTTGGGACCAATGTACGTTTTAGCACCCCATTTGAATGCATTGTAGTGAATGGCAGGTTTGTGAGGGACACAAAAAGGAGAACATATAAAGGGTGATAAATGTTTGTTACAATATCAATCATTGGTTGATTGTACCATTCTAATTTTAGGAATTGTGGTGTGTTCTAAGGTGATTTTACCCTGCTAGGATTTTATGAATCATGTTTGAGAGAAAACTGTTTTCTCACTATTTTCCCACAGAGGATATGGAAGGTGCACCAGAAACTAAAATGAGAGCACATTTTCTGTAAATTCACTATGTTTCTCAGCCATATGAGAATGAAGTCAGACATTCACAGTAAAACATGTACTTCCAATTGGAGCAGCCTGTCAGTGGATTCCTCTGTGATCTACTGCAGCCTGCCAGAGTGTTCTAAAGAACTACAGTGCTAACATGCTTGCTTATAACAAGTGTGGCACACTTGAAGCCATCTTGATTGAATCAAACATAAAACTAAAAACATTTAATTTAGAAAGGAGTAGAATGAAAGAGTTCATTTTGTCATTGAAATTATCGTTTGTGCTGTAGAAAGAAAAATTTGCAAATGTGTTAAGTGAGTTCTTAAATATTGTTCTCTTCTATTCCATTAAAATATTCTGACTTGTGGCCTGAAACATGCACTTTCAACACCAGCAGCAGACTGCCAGTTAAATCCCTGATGAGCAGCAGCTTACACTGTTCTAATGAGCAACTACAGTGCTAAAGTTCTGAATTTCTGCCAAAAGTGCCAGGATTGGCCTGAGCAGCTTATTGCGTGGCTCAGACACTGCATGGGTGTCTGTGCAGTTTCTCCAACCCAGCTGCGCAACACACTGGGTTGGAGAAACCTAATTGCACATGTCTTTTTGGTGGGCCTAAGACGGCCGGCCACACAGACATGTGCATTTAGTGCACTCCACTCCTCCTTCTAACCTCTCCCCACTCCCACGCCCCAGCCCCGTCCCTCTCTTCACACGCTGGCTGAGCCAGCATCTGAAATATAAAACAATATTAGACTATTGTTTTATTTTTCAGCTTCTGGCTCTTAGCCAAGGGGGGTGAGGCTCCTTCACCATTGCGAAGGAGCTGCCCCTAATATTTTGACTCGATGATGGAACATATTTCTGAAAAAAGTAACAGAGCTATGTTTTTTATTCTGGAATGGAATTGTAGAACTTTAAAGTTGTTTTTTTCTTAATTATTTCAACAGTGATGTGTTCTCCTGCAGGTGTTTTGTGGGGCATATTTAACCACACATTTAAAATTGCACAGCTGTTTAAGCAAACAGGTTAATATTAATTTTATTTTTACAAAAACATTGCACTTTAAAAAAGTCAGCAAATACACTTTTTTGCCATTTCTTTCAAGCACACCTTGTTTATTTGGGGAAAACAGCAGATTCTGAGTATTCTTTCAAGTTTTTTTTATGTTGCTATAAACCTAAAAAAAGGATTCATTTTGAGAATTACTTCAAATATGAATAGAGTGATTGAAAAAAAAACTAATTTCTACTAAGAATTAAAAGAGAGAGATGATATTCTGTAGTTTCACAAACATCTAGGTAATATTTCTAAAAAAATGTTTTACTTTTTTAATAGATTTTTTATAGTCCTTGTACATGCAGTGCTTTAATGATGGTGTTATAAAAAGTAGGAGGCTGGTTAATCAGTTGTGACAAAGTAAAATAAAATATAATAAAAATGACAAGGTCTGAATATCAGTAAAAAGCCTGCCTAATGTCTGCATGAAGAAACAGTCTTCAGTGACTTGAACTTTAGGCTATCCTCTTTGGCTTGAAGGAAAGAAGGAAGGATGTTCCAAAGGAAAGATCCTTCAATGTGGGAAACTGTGTCACCAAATATTTATATCTTACCAGGTGAATAACTAGGTGTAGGAAACTGCGCTTCTTTGCAGATGCCCTCCCCACTTTTCCCCCTTTTGGAACTACTAGATGCTAGTTTTCGACAGTGCACTGAGGTCTGCTAATCAGACCTCAGTGCCAGTACTCTTTCCTTAAAACAAATATGTTTGATTGCTTTCCAATTGGCCCAGGGCTTCAGCACACCCGTAAGTACCTAGTAAATGGTACTCCTAGTACTCAGGGAATGGGTATTAAAGATGGTCCCTCAGGGCTGCAGCATATATTATTCCACCCTAAGGGAACCACAAACAAATTGCACACAGTCTGCCATTGCAAACTGCGTGACAGGATGCAAACCCTCAGTATACGACATGGCACACTCATTGTGGGCCACATCAAAGTAAGTGGCATAACAAAACTTGAGGGGGCCCCTGCACAAAACTTTGAGGGCCACCCTTCAGACTTAGCCAGAGGCTACCAGGCCTGGCTACTGTGCTGAGGGGACCCCTGGAGCTCAGGGCTCCCTGTCCCTGGGAGGGGGGCTGCGGTGGCCTTTGTTACGCCACTGGCCATAGTCACTGCATTCATTATATATAAGCCACCGCTACAGCAGGCCTTAAGAGTACTAAGGTCGGGTGCATTATAGCATATGTGAGGAAATATCTGCATGAGTAGATATGCCCCAGTGCCTGTGATGCCTAGTACTATTCCTAAACATTGCAAGTGACCAGGCAGCCATCTTAAAGAATGTACTGGACCAGGGGCATAACGCCCATTAGGCTAAAGGGGCTACAGCCCTCCCAGTTGTGTGTCTTAGCCCGGGATGCAACTGTGCTGGCCTGCGCTGCAGAATGGGTAGACAGCCTTCTACAAAGAATTTTGCATGTCACCCAGAAGATGAAGTACATTAATATGGGAGCTATGACCCTGAATATACGAATCGGGGGGTTATAAGTCAACAAAACACTCTACAACTATTTTGTGGTCCTTTCATCTTCATCCACAGTTGCCGTGTGCCGAGGACAAGACCAGCTCATCCTGCAACTGGCCCACTGGTGGAGCGCTAGCGCACCCTCCCTGGGATTCCCACCCCCGTCCCATGGGCAGGGTTGGAAGGGAAATCGCTTCCCCTTCCACCCCTGACCCCCCTCCTCAGTGATCTGATTACATCTTCACATTCACAGCACGCCAACATCATCAAATGCTGCCAGGGACTTGCTGGAAGCCATTTGCTTCCAGCACGTTTGGAGAGAGGACGCCTTTTAGATAAGTCCTTCTACTGGGGAGGAGTTTAGGGGAAAACAGACACAGAGGGAAAGGAAAGAGCTTTTCCTTTCCTCCATGCTTATTTTGAATGTATTCCTGCTCCACGATCGTGGGTGAGGCCCGCAAACGTGGAGCAGGAGTTCACCCACTAGACACCAAAGATTTATTTTTTTTCTTTAGGGGAGCGACCCCTTAGGCATGGGTAGCACCCTTGAGGGCAACAAAGGATCTGTGTTTCGGCCACCTCTGGGGGCTAGATTGGCCATTTTTTTTGGCTGATCTGCCCCCGCAGGGGGGTCAAAATCCACTACACACCAGGAATAAAATTCTAATTAAGTTTTAGGGCAGTGACATTTCCCCAAGGTGGCAAGAATTTTATTTGTATGTTTTGCCCCCCCCCCCCCCGGGCTAGATTGGCCATGTTTTCGGCTGATCTGACCCCTGGGGGGTTGGGAACTCGTTAGGCGCCAAGGATCTGTGTGTTTGTGTGTGTGTTTTGTTTATTGGGGGAGGTGGCACCTTGGGCAAGGGTCAACCCCCTAAGTGGTCAAAGAACTGTTGCCCATTTGCCTATTTTTTTAGGCCCATCTGCCCCCAAGAGACGAAGAATGCTGGACAAGAGGAGGCAACTGGCCAACAACATCCGGGAGGAAAGCTGAGGCCCACCACGTCCCTGGAGGGAAGTGGCTGTCACAGGTATGAGAACGCTTACACAATTGATTTCAGAATAGGGCACAAGGGAAAAAAGGGGTTTTAGCGGGGACAGAGAGACACACTGGGCACTATTTTGATTCCCCAAAACACTGATACGAATCAAAGGGGTTGTGCTTAAAAGAAAAGGTGGCACTAGGGTGATCCCAAAACCACAATCCTTCAGCGCACAGGGGTAATTTTCACCTGTTTTCAAGAAGCATATTGTTACCCTTGCATGCCACTAAGAAAAGAAGAAAACACAAATAACAACTCCAGACAACACTTACCTGAAACTGGCCTCTTGTTTTGTTTTTCCCCCCTTTCCCCTTATAATCCTGGATGACAAGGAACATGGAGGCCATTGGGAACCTACTGTGATGAAAGATGCCGCAAATAAGAACATTGGAAGAAAGAAGAAAGAGAACAGACAAAACCAATAACATTGACCTATGCCCAGAAGTAGTGTTAATTTTTCAATTGTTTTTTTTGTTAATCAAGGGTCCAGTAATACACGCCACGATTATACCCCAGATACCACCCTCCGTGTGTTCCTTCTACAATGGGGTTAATGGCAACAGCTATATTTCCTGCAACCATGACTCGTAATCGGTATTGCTTCTTCTGCGGATGCTGCATTTTGTTGACAATGCATTAGCCTTGTCACAAGCTCACCCTGATTCTGACAGTCTTTCTAAATCTAGGCCTGTCCTTGATCATTTTGTAGATCGGTTTTCAGAGGTCTATGGTTCAGGAAAATAAATATCTGTAGATGAGTCTTTGGTCCTGTTCAAGTGCCGTTTGGTTTTTGGGCAGTACATTCCTAGCAAGAGAGCACAGTATGAAATTAAGACGTATATGCTGTCTGAAAGTAGTACGGAATACGTTTATAATTTCTGATTCCACACTGGTAGGGAATCCCATATTGACCCCCCTGGTTGTCCACCCAGTTTTGGAGTTAGGGAGAACATTGTGTGGGAACTTGGTAGACAACTGTTTAACAAAGGTCACCATTTGTACGTGGATGATCTCTACACTGGAGTGCAGTGGTTCAGGGAATTGTTCAGAGTGGTCACTGTTTGTGGCACAATCTGCTCTAACCAGAAAGGCTATCCAAGGGAGCTTGTCTGTAATAAACTTAAGAGGGGACTGTGTAGTGCCTTGCGTAATGATGAGCTACTAGCTCTGAAATTTGCAGACAGGAGGGATGTGTAAATACTGACTACAATCCATGATGAGCATACTTCCCCTGTGACTGTTTTGGATGAGGTTGCCAAAGTGCACAAACCTGTGTGCATTTTGGACTACAATAAGCACAAGGGTGATGTTGATAGCGTAGATCAGAGGTTGGAACTTTACACTGCTGTTTGTAAGTCTTACGTTTGGTATAAAAAGTTGGCTATACATTTGTTTCATTTAGCAACTTTAAATGCTTTTATTGTGATCAAGGATTATTCCCCTGAGTCAGGGATACATTTGTTAAATTTCAGGAGGCAATGATAGAGAGCCTTGTTGTGGTGGAACAGACATTAGTTCCCTAGTAGCATTGGTGGAGGATGTGGCCAGATTGAAGGATCGCCACTTTCCTGATCATATTCCTTCAACTCCCAAAAAAGACTTTCCCACTAAGAAATGTAGAGTCTGTGCCTGAAGAGGTATCTGGAGGGAAACTCATATGTGCTGCCCGAATGCCCTTCTAAGCCTGGCCTGTGTGGGCCGGCTGTTTCAGGAGTTACCACACCTAAAAGAATTATTGGGAACTACTGTGAGGGTAAACTGCCTGTTCTATATTGTTGTATATTTTTTGTTCAGTTTCACATTAGGCATTACTGTCATTTATTTAGTTAGAGCTTTTGTGTTTGTTGTCTTGTACTTACTTATAATTAGTTAGTGTTTTCTTTTTTTGTTAAAAATAAATGATGGTGGTGTGAGTGGAGTGGTGCTTGCCTGATGGTATACATAGTGACACTGCTAGCCAAATACCATTCCACAAACTCTGTCAGCTGGTGTGATTGCTCTGTCAGGCATGTGGGCGTATGAAAGTGATGGGCCCTTCAATGGCGCTGTCTGTTGATATGAGTGTTGTAATTTGCTGGGCCCGCGGCTGGCGGTGTGAACGGTCTTCTGCATGTCATGTATGAAAGGTGTATGAATGGACTGGAAAGCGGTTGGTGCCTTGATGTGGTTTTACAGCTCACGAGCTATAAGTCATTGGTTCCGGTTTTTGGCCTGTTAGAAATGGGGTCTTTGGTTGACAGTCAGGTTACCCCCTCACTCTAGTCAGGGTAAAAGAGAATCACCCTCAGCGAACCCCCGCTTACCCCCTTGGTAGCTTGGCAGAGCAGTAGGCTTAACTTCAGAGTGCTAGGTGTAAATTATTTGTACCAACACACACAGTAACTTAATGAAAACTCTACAAAATGACACAACACCAGTTTAGAACAATAGGAAATATTTATCTAAACAAAACAAGACTAAAACAACAAAATTCTGACATACACAAGTCAAGTTATGAATTTTTAAAGATTAAACAAAAAAATAGCGCTTAGAAACACAAAATGCTTCGATGAGGTGTTAACACGGAGTCGTTCCCAACAAGCCGATACCAGCGGCGTCAGACACGGAGTCGCATAGACCCCCAGGTACAGTACCTTTGGTGAAAAGTGAAAACAAGTCGATGCGTGAAGTCAGGGATCGCGGCATCTGTGCGAAACGTTGAATCCGTGCACTTCGAGCGGTGTAGGTCACGACGTGGTGCGGCGACTTCCACGGAGTCGCGGACTTCAGTGAGGCTGCAGCAGCATCGGGCCTGCAAAAGTCGTCATGTTCTAGCGAAGATCACGGAGTAGGTTGCAGGCGGCATCACCGGATTCAGCAGCGCAGTCGGTTCGAAGTCGTCCGAAGTCGATTTCCTTGGATTTACACCAGCTTTCCTTTCCTTTCAAGGGCCCAGGGACTGGATAGGGCACCACTTGTCAGAGCAGGAGTCTCTCCAGAGACTCCAGGTGCTGGCAGAGAGAAGTCTTTGCTGTCCCTGAGACTTCAAACAACAGGAGGCAAGCTCTAAATCAAGCACTTGGAGATTTCCTCACAAGATGGAAGGCACACAAAGTCCAGTCTTTGCCCTCTAGCTCCTACTCTGGCAGAAGCAGCAACTGCAGGATAGCTCCACAAAGCACAGTCAAGGGCAGGGCAGCACTTCTCCTCAGCTCGTCAGCTCTTCTCCAGGCAGAGGTTCCTCTTGTTTCCAGAAGTGTTCTAAAGTCTGTGGTTTTGGGTGCCCTTCTTATACCCAATTTCTCCTTTGAAGTAGGCCTACTTCAAAGTAAAGTCTCTTTTGAATGCGAAATCCTGCCTTGCTCAGGCCAGGCCCCAGACACTCACCAAGGGGTCGGAGACTGCATTGTGTGAGGACAGGCACGGTCCTTTCAGGTGTAAGTGACCACTCCCCCCCAGCACAGATGGCTCATCAGGAAATGCAGACTACACCGCAGCCCCCTTTGTGTCACTGTCTAGTGTGAGGTGCAACCAGCCTAACTGTCAAACTGACCCAGACAGGGAATCCACAAACAGGCAGAGTCACAGAAATGGTATAAGCAAGAAAATCCTCACTTTCTAAAAGTGGCGTTTTCAAACACACAATGTTAAAATCAACTTTACTAAAAGATGTATTTTTAAATTGTGAGCACAGAGACCCCATACTCCACATGTCCATCCGCTCCCAAAGGGAATCTACATTTTAATCAGATTTAAAGGTACCCCCCATGTTAACCTATGAGAGGGACAGGCCTTGCAACAGTGAAAAATGAATTTAGCAATATTTCCCTGTCAGGACATATAAAACACATTACTATATGTCCCACCTTAACCATACACTGCACCCTGTCCTTGGGGCTGCCTTACATGTAAGAAAAGGGAAGGTTTAGGCCTGGCAAGTGGGTACACTTGCCAAGTCGAATTTACAGTTAAAACTGCACACACAGACACTGCAGTGGCAGGTCTGAGACATGATTACAGAGCTACTCATGTGGGTGACACAACCAGAGCTGCAGGTCCACTAGTAGCATTTGATTTACAGGCCCTGGCACCTCTAGTGCACATTACTAGGGACTTACTAGTAAATCAAATATGCCAATCATGGATAAACCAATTACATACAATTTTACACAGAGAGCATATGCACTTTGGCACTCGTAAGCAGTGGTAAAGTGCTCAGAGTTAAAAAGCCAACAACAACAGGTCAGAAAAAAAATAGGAGGCAGGAGGCAGGAGGCAAAAAGGATTGGGGATGACTCTGCATAAGGAAAAAAGTCCAACTTGGACTTTCAGTTATTAACAATGAATTTCATATTGAACCATCACTCACCCTCGTGCCAAATCCAACCAGTATGTGTGGTGAAAATAAAAAATGAAAAAAAAACCTCCGCTGTAATCAGACATCGAAGCACACCAGTGACATACTAGGTGTCTCGGGTGGGACCCTGATGATGAAGCATGCCACCAACTAGGTTGGTGGGTGAGGGGTCTTTTTATTATAACCTAACGTTGTTTCTTTTCCTAATTTGAATGTTTGGAACATCACAGAAGGATTTGGACACATCAAAATGATCTATTAACAAACTACCTGTTTTTGCAGGGAGGGGGCATCTGCCTTTTTGGTCCCGGGTGAGGCAGTCATCTAGGGAAAGTTACCAAACCCAGACATTTTTTAAAACTAGACACCTTGTGGAGTCTAGTTTTATGTTGGGGTATCCATGCAAGCCACACCTCCCTGGACTCTATCGGGTATCTAGTTTTAAATTTTTTTGGTGTGTGTTAGGTTTCTCTAGATGGCTACCAAGCCCAGTACCAAAAACGCAGGTGCCCCCCGCTTGCAAAAACAGGTACTTTTGTAATAGATCATTTTGTTGTGTGCATGTTGAGTTTTGGACCCATCCCTGTCGCGGGCACTGGGCCTACCCACACAAGTGAGGTACCATTTTTATTGGGTGACATGGGGGAACTCTGGGTAGAAGGAAGTTTGTGGCTTCCCTCAGATTCCAGAACTTTACATCACTGAATTGTGAGGAAAAATTAGTTTTTTACCAAATGTTGAGGTTTGCAAAGGATTCTGGGTAGCAGAACCTGGGGACAGCCCCACAACACACCCCATCCTGGGTTTCCCTAGGTGTCTAATTTTCAGAAATGTCCAGGTTTGCTAAGTTTTCCTAGGTGCCGGGTGAGCTAGAAGCCAAAATCCGCAGCTAGGCACTTTTAAAAAAACAGGTCAGTTTTCTTTGGAAAAATGTGATGTGTCTATGTTGTGTTTTGGGGCATTTTCTTTCACAGGTACTAGGTCACCCACACAAGTGAGGTACCATTTTTATCGGGAGACCTGGGGAACGCTGGGTAGAAGGAAGTTTGTGGCTCCCCTCAGATTCCAGAACTTTCCATCACCGAAATGTGAGGAAAAGGTGTTTTTTTGCCACATTTTGAGATTTGCAAAGCATTCTGGGAAACAGAACCTGGCAAGAGCCCCACAAGTCACACCATCCTGGGTTTCCCTAGGTGTCTACTTTTCATAAATGTCCAGGTTTGCTAGGTTTTTTTAGGTGCCGGATGAGCTAGAGGCCAAAATCCACAGCAAGGCACTTTGTAAAAAACAGGTCAGTTTTCTTTGAGAAAATGTGATGTGTCCATGTTATGTTTTGGGGCATTTCCTGTCTCAGGCACTAGACCTACCCACACAAGTGAGGAACCATTTTTATTTGGAGACCTGGGGGAACACTAGGTAGAAGGAAGTTTGTAGCTTCCCTCAGATTCCCTAACTTTCCATCACCGAAATGTGAGGAAAAGGTGTTTTTTTTGCCAAATTTTGAGGTTTGCAAAGGATTCTGAGTAACAGAACCTGGTGACAGCCCCACAGGTCACTCCATCCTGGTTTCCCCTAGGTGTTTACTTTTCAGAAATACCCAGGTTTGCTAGGTTTTCATGGGTGCCGGATGAGCTAGAGGCCAAAATCCACAGCTAGGCACTTTGCAAAAAACAGGTACATTTTCTTAGGAAAAATGTGATGTGTCTATGTTGTGTTTTGGGGCATTTCCTTTCACAGGAACTAAACCTACCCACACAAGTGAGGTACCATTTTTATCGGGAGACCTGGGAAACGCTGGATAGAAGGAAGTTTGTGGCTCCCCTCAGATTCCAGAACTTTCCATCACTGAAATGTGAGGACAAATGTGTTTTGTTTGCCAAATGTTGAGGTTTCAAAGGATTCTGAGTAACACAACCTGGCAAGAGCCCCACAAGTAACCCCATCCTGGATTTCCCTAGGTGTATACTTTTCAGACATGTTCAGGTTTGCTAGGTCTTCCTAGGTGCCGGATGAGCTACAGGCCAAAATCCACAGCTAGGCACTTAGCAAAAAACAGGTCAGTTTTGTTTGGGAAAATGTGATGGGTCCATGTTGTGTTTTGAGACATTTCCTGTATCGGGCACTAGGCCTACCCACACAAGTGAAATACCATTTTTATGGGGAGACCTGGGGGAACACTAGATAGAAGCACGTTTGTGGCTCCCCTCAGATTCCAGAACTTCCCATCACTGATATGTGAGGAAAAGGTGTTTTTTAGCCAAATTTTAAGGTTTGCAAAGGATTCTGAATAACAGACCTGGTGACAGGCCCACAAATCACTCCATCCCGGGTTCCCCTAGAAATGTCCAGGTTTGCTAGGTTTTCATAGGTGCTAGATGAGCTAGAGGCCAAAATCCACAGCTAGGCACTTTGCAAAAACAGGTCAATTTTCCTTGGGAAAATGTGATGTGTCCATGTTGTGTTTTGGGGCATTTCCTGTCAAGGGCATTAGGCCTACCCACACAAGTGGGGTACCATTTTTATCAGGAGACCTGGGGGAACCCTGGGTAGAAGGAAGTTTGTGACTCCCCTCAGATTCCAGAAATGTCTGTCACCGAAGTGTGAGGAAAAGGTGGGTTTTTTGCCACATTTTGAGGTTTGCAAAGGACTCTGAGTAACAGAACTTGGTGATAGCCCCACAAGTCACCCTATCCCGGATTTCCCTAGATGTCTACTTTTCAGAAATGTCCAGGTTTGGTAGGTTTCCCTGAGCTATAGGCCAAAATGCACAGTGAGGCACTTTAAAAAAAAAAAAAAAAACATCACTTGTCTATGTAAACATTTGATGTGTTCAATGTTGCGTTTTGGGGTGTTTCCTGGTCCGGGCACTAGGCCTATCAACACAAGAGAGGTACCATTTTTATCGAGAGACTTGGGGAATGCTGAGTGGAAGGAAGTTTATGGCTCCTCTCAGATTCCAGAACTTTCTATCACTGAACTGAGAGGAAAAAGTGTTTTTTTGCCAAATTTTGAGGTTTGCAAAGGATTTTGGGTAACAGAACCTGGTGAGAGTCCCACAAGTCACCCCATCCTGGATTTCCCTAGGAGTCTAGTTCTCAAAAATGCACAGGTTTTGTAGGTTTCCCCAGGTGCCGGCTGAGCTAGAGGCCAAAGTACACAGCTAGGAACTTTCCAAAAAACACATCAGATCTGAATGTAAAAACATGATGTGTCCATGTTGTGTTTCCTGTCATGGGCATTAGGGCTGCCCCCACAAGTGAGGTTACCATTTTCATCAGGAGACTTGGGGGAACACAGAATAGAAGAACAAGTGTTACTGCCCTTTGTCTTTCTCTACATCTACATTTTTTCCTTCCAAATGTAAGAAAGTGTGTAAAAAAGACACCTATTTGAGAAATGCCCCGTAATACACACGCTAGTATGGGGACCCTGGAATTCAGAGATGTGCAAATAACCACTGCTTCTCAAAACCTTATCTTGTGCCCGTTTTGGAAATACAAAGGTTTCCTTGATACCTATTTTTCACTCTTTATATTTCACAAAATGAATTGCTGTAAACCCAGTATACAATGAAAACCCAATGTGTAGTTCCTTTACTGACTCTGGGTACCTACTTAGGGTTCTTGATGAACCTACAAGCCCTGTGTATCCCCGCAATGAGAAGAGTCCAGCAGACATAACTATATATTGCTTTTGAAAAAATCTGCCATAGATGGAAAAAGCTTTAGAAGAAAACATGGACAGAAATGACTCTTTTGTCACCTCAATTTCAACATTTCTTTATTTTAGCTGTTACTTTCTGTAGGAAAACCTTGAAGGATCGTTGCAAATGACCCCTTGATGAATTCATAATTCTGTCTACTTTCCAGAAATGTTTAGCTGACTAGGATCAAGCATTGGTTTTACACCTGTTTATGTCACTAACTGGAAGGAGGCTAAAAGCACAAAAACTATTAAAAACGGGATGTGTCCCAGTAAAATGCCAAAAAGTGTGTGGTTCTGATTCAAGTCTGACTGTTTCTGAAAGCTGGGAAGATGGTGATTTTAGTACTGCAAACTCTTTGTTGATAACACTTTCAGGGAAAAACACTAGCTTTCTTCTGCAGCCCTTGTTTCCCATTTGTTTTTTTGTTTTTTTAAACAAAGTTTTACCTGTATTTTGGCTAAGTTGTTGGTCTCCTCCAGGGGGACCTAAAACTCTGGGTACTTCTAGAATCCCTAGGATGTTGGAAAACAAGGATGCAAATTTGGAGTGGGTAGATTATGTGGACAAAACGTTATGAGGACCTAAGTGTGAACTGTCCCAAATAGCCAAAAATAGGTTTGGTACCTGAGGGGGAAAAAGGCCTGGCAGCAAAGGGGTTAAAAACAAAGCATTATCCTTTGATGTAAAACAACAAAGAGAAAAAATATCCATCTAGTGGCTGAATTCCTCAATATGAAGCCAGAAAACTGGTCAGAGCTTCCCCACTTGACCAAACTTTGTGATCGTATGCATATATTTTATTTCACTGTCCCTCTTTTTTCTTTATATGTGTATATGAGAGCACTTTAAAATACATGACCTCATGATGTGTGCTGTACAGAAACCTCTTGACTTTGATTAATGCTCTATAACGTTGCTCCATATGTGATAAAAGTGGAGGTCACATTTAGGGTTCCCATCAACTGACTTGCTTCTTAGTTCACTAATGGCAAAGTCATTAGGATGAGGAAGTAGGCATACATTATTCGAGATATGCTCCTCAATGCAGTGAGGTAATCTTATGTACTACGGTGAAATGCTTCAGCATACTACCAAATATATATATATTTTTCTTTTCTAGAGACATTATCATAATTTATAGCTGCACGATATATGTGGCAAACATTTTCAGGGCTCATATCATAATTTATGATGTCACCTGCACAATGTATTTGCCAAACATTTTCAGGGCTCAGCTCATGCACTAGCTCTTAGAGCTAAGCCAGACACTCTGCTTGGCTTGATTAAGACACGGCTCGGATTTCCATGTTAATTTGTTGGCTAATCCTCAATATTACACACGGTATTAGATAGATTACTGCATCAAAAATTATTTACAGGCAGAGAAGTCTTTGGTTAGTTTTTCATCGGTTTTCATGCCTCATGGTGCTGTGCTCACTCTATCTAGTCAGCCCACTTACAAGGTGCCTGTAAAAGACATGTGCCCTTATTGGGAAATGTATGGCGCTGAATACCTGAGTGAATGAATTTCCATTCAGCACAATTATAAGAGGTCCCATGTACCTGCACATGGATTTACTGGGTGTGCAAACAGTGATTGTCCCTGTTGGAAACCCCAGCAGGTAAAGTCACTGTGGGAAAAGCCTACTTTACTTCTGTGACTCCGTCTTTAACCCCTGCCCAAAACTCAAACAATAATGACCATAGACAATGATGAGCGCAATAACACAAAATCTAACATAGTAGATTTGCTAAACAATGAAAAATTGTTTATGCAACACAATAATAAGTTGTGGCAAGCTAAGTTGCAATGATTTGAAGGAACCATATGTCTGTTCTCAACCTTTGGAGCAATTTATTTTTCTCTAAAATGTGAAAACGTGGTCTGGTTGGATCTAGTTGCGAACATGTTAATAAAAAACAAATTGCTCCCAAGGTTGAGCGCGAAGATATATGTTTCTTTTGAATCATTACAACGTAGTCTGCCACAATTTATTATTGTGTTGCATAAACAATAATTCTTTGTTTAGCATATCTACTTATGTTAGATTTTTTTTTTCTGCGCTCATCATTGTATATGGTCATTATTGTAGCCCCCGACTGGCAGTTATTAAAGGGCAACCCCAACTCCTGTTTTTTCTAACAAACCTCAAACAAGCAGAGAAGGAGCATTACATGCTTCTGCCTGCCAGAAAACATTCTCCACCACTTCCTTCACCCTTCTTATCCCTTTCCTCCAACTGCACCATACAGCACTGTAGTTAATCCTATCTTGTTTAATGGGAAGCAGGAGTTAGCCCTCTATACTCGTGCCCCCATCACCCAGTGACTTTTACCCTACTTAGTTTGCTCTGTTTTAACACATTTATTTAATTATATCTTTCAAGATGGCTGCACTGTTCTCATTAGGCCAATGTTTTAGTTTCATGTTATCAGTGCCACTGCACTAAGGCATCGGTATCAAGGAACAAAGATAAACAAACTGTAGGTATTCACATTAGGTACTTTCCCTCTTTGCGCTTTCAAGGGAATTGTTTATATAAATTGCCGCCACAAGCATGTCTTGTTATCTATTGTTTGGGAACAGACCTACGTCAGGGGTCCAATCAGATCTGTATAAATACATCTCACAAAGATAGATTGTCAGAGGGATTCCGACCAGATGCCATTGCTTCTATCGATGCTGCATGTCGCCTTGACGCTGACCCAGTCTTCGTGTCCACATGGAGTCTGAGCTAAAGACCTCATTACAAGGTAACAAGGGTTGGGGGGCCCTTCTCATGGACACCGCATTGGCAGATGAGGTTTATCACACCTAGCTCTCTTTAGGTTAGGTTCATCATGTTAGGGTATTAGGACATATATTATATCTCATGTCAGTTTATGTAATTGCAAGATGATGAGGGTCTATATACTAATGACTCTCGTTTTCACAATTCTGTTTCTTGCACTGTTCATTATCCTAATCGTTGCAGCCCATGCAATTTATAGTAGATTGCAGTATTGTTAATAAAAACCCTATTAAGCTTTTACTGAATCTCCTTCATTGCCTGTGTGTTTGATTGAGACGTGATGTTCATATGAGAAAGGGGTAATCTCCATTTAACCACAACACTCCCTGAGATGTTGGGACGACAGTTGTGACTTGTTGTAGGACAGGCATAGTCACCTAGTCAAACTACGACAGCACACATGTACCACATCCCCTTGCACAGTTTTACCACCTGCTCAGAGCAGTTAATAAATGTGCATGTTAAACCCTACAAAAAAGGAAATATGATGAGGTTGACCACATGGTAGATCCTGGTCTGCACAGTAATTCACAGGTCCTTGAGATTTAACTCAAAATGGTGGGCTGCTACCACACAGTACTGGCAAATACAGATGCGGAATCCCACCAGAATTGTGCAACTTGTAATTGGGTGCCATGGTGGCCCATTTAAAGTACCTGAGCATGGATCAACAGGGATGAAAAGCCCAGTTATCACTTCCCTCAAAATCTACAAAACCTTGTTTTTATCCTGTGCCACTTGAAAGCTTATGTTGTTAATGCTGCCATAATTTCCAGATTGAATTATTCTTGTGCTTGCTATATTGTTGTTCCTGAGTAAGCTATTTACAAGTTTCAAGGACTTTAGAATATGGCATCATGACTTGTCATGAATTTCACAAAATTCCATAGGGTTTCTGAGGCTCTTCCTAAGCTGCAGTGGCTGCAAGTTTCTAGAATGATCAGTTATAAGGCATTCCACTTTGCCCACAGAGCTCATTATGAAATAGGAGTCTTGCTCCTTACTGGTTTGCTTCCAATTGTAAGAAATCCCTCCATTTGGGTTCTTCTGTCCTGCTATTATTCCCCTGATTTAGAAGGACTTGGTGAGGGTGTAGAGAGGCATGTTCCTTCTCTTATTGATTCTTCTATTTCAAATGCACTCATCACGTACTGCCCAAATAAAGAACCATTCTATGTTTAGAAAGTCTCTTAAATGCATCTGTTTTATTGATAATCCCCATATCTTTCCTGAGGTTCAGTCTGTTCAGCCTTAGAGCACTTTACAAGTAACAGCTCATCCTATATCTTGCATGTACAGGTTTTCAATACATTTAGTGGGTCCCCTCAAGCAAGAAACACAGGATCAATGGCAATTTTATAAGTGCCCAGAGGGGACGATATTCTGCATATGGCACCCTGCATAAGACCACTGGCACCACCCTGCACCAAACTGCAACCCATGTGTTGCATAATTATGACAGGGAGCCAGGCTGTTTCCCCCATCATGAGAACCTCCGGAAGGTGTGTGGGTCACTCATTAGTGCCAGTAAGGTTTTTTTCTGAGTTTGGGTTGTCAGCTAGCCACTGCACCAAGTGCTGGAATTTTGGCGCTGTGTAGTACAAAAGTAGATCAGGAAGGATGAGGCTTTCATTCCATTAAGGGAGCTTAAATGTGTCAGGTTTTACCCAACTCCACCCACCAGCCCAGGCTACATCCCCTGCAGTTTATCCAGCTGTGTGAATGTGAAGGGGGTCACATCACATTCTGCAACATGTAGAGGCATTGTGGCAGGAAGACCATCTCGATAATGTTATCCACCCTATCACGAATAGCAGAAGCATCTTTCAGAAATCAACAGACTGTGTCAGACACCCCACCAGCCTTCCCACATTAAGGGGGTCATTCTGACCTCGGCGGTAAAAGGCTCTTACCGCCGGTCAGAAGACCGCCATTCTACCGCCACGGCCGCGGTAAACCGCCACGGTCATTCTGACCCACAACTGCCAAACCGCCAAAAACCCGACATCCACGGAAGGCCGCCTCATCAGCGGTCAGCGATAAACTGGAGATGACCAAACCTCCACCGTCACGCCAACACAAACACGCCCATGCCATTACGACCCACGAATCCACGCAGCGGTCATTTAACCGCGGTATTCCATTGGCGTTACACACCGCTGCGGTCAAAATACACACCCAGCTCCAAAACACAGCCACATTGGACAATTTGAAATACACACACCTGATACACATACAAACACCACTCCCACACATGCAATCAACTATAAAACACACACCCACATCACCCACAAACCCCCACTACTAGAAATTTGGAGAGAAGGCGAGAGAGAGAGAGAGAGCACAGCTATCAAAAACCCCAACACACAGAGGAACACAACATCATCACCCACACTACATCCACGCACAAAACACCACACACCACCACACACACCACACTCATCACCACAAACACCACCCCACACCACCCCAAAGACACCCAGGTTCTCGGACCAAGAACTCAGGGTCATGGTGGAGGAAATAATTAGGGTAGAGCCCCAGCTATTCGGCACACAGGTGCAGCACACCACAATAGCCAGGAAGGCGGAGCTATGGCAAAGGATCGTCGACAGGGTCAACGCTGTGGGACAGCATCCCAGAAACCGGGAAGACATCCGAAAGCGCTGGAACGACCTACGGGGGAAGGTGCGGTCGATGGTGTCAAGACACAACATCGCTGTGCAGAAGACTGGTGGCAGACCCCCACCCACTCCACCTGAATTCACAGCATGGGAGCAAGAGGTCTTGAACATCCTGCATCCTGAGGGCCTCGCTGGAGTAGGCGGAGGAATGGACTCTGGTAAGTCTAATCTCAACTACTTCACCCCCCCAACCACCAGCATGCCAACCCACACCCCCACCCTCACCCCCAACCCCTCAGCACACATCCTCCCTGCCAATGTCTCACCAGCACAACCCACAAAACACCAATCCCTGAATGCCAACACAAACCATGGACACCCATCACCTAAGCATGACCACTGCACATACCCATCCCCCCCCACAAACCACCCTCACAACTCCTCCTACAAGGGAATGCCAGCACTGGGGGACAAGGGCACCCACAAATCGCACGCCATGGCACACACAGAAGCAATAACCATACTCTTTTACCCCTGCAGGGCCCGAACGCCAACACACCGGCCAGGAGGGTCCAGATTTGTCCATTCCGCCCCCAGAACAGGCCCC
Source organism: Pleurodeles waltl (assembly GCF_031143425.1). NCBI lineage: Eukaryota > Metazoa > Chordata > Amphibia > Caudata > Salamandridae > Pleurodeles > Pleurodeles waltl. The sequence continues at coordinate 695,714,885 of NC_090442.1, read as the reverse complement.
CAGTGATGACAGCAGCTCTGTCGACCTAGAACCTGATGACCAGCCCGGACCATCGGGGACCTCTGGACAGTTGGTTCCCCACACACAGACACAGGCCACAGCAGACCCAACCCCCTCTGGGAATACCAGCACAGCTCCCACCCAGCGGGCCCATGCCTCTGTCTCCAGGACGCGTCAATCAGCGGTGTGTCCGCCACTACAGGGCACCCAGGCTGACCCACCACCCCAACAACAACAGGGACCTTGGGGCAGTGGTAGTGGGCACACCGTCCAGGGGACAGAGGCCCGGGGAAACAGGGGAACTGGGAGGGCTGCTGTGCGAGAGGGGGTTGACCGGCCCAGGGAACCCACTCTCCAAGAGGCCCTCACCACCATCATGGGAGCATACCACCACTCCCAGGAGACGATGGCGACGGTACTGGCCAGGTTCCAGGAGATCCAGGCACAGCAGGAGGAACGGTACATGGGGTTCAGAGACGAACTCAGGAACATCGGTACCGCAATGGGGACCATCGTCCTGGCCCTCAACCAGATAGTCACCACATTGCGGGACCATGTGGCACCCCAAAGGGCCCCTGTCACTAGCCCGGACGACGAACAGCCTACCACCTCCGCTGGCGCTAGTGGACAGGAGGCCCCCACACAACGACAGGCCACCAGAACCCCACCTCCTGCTGAAGATCAACCACCCCGCAAGCGGAACCAGACAGAGTAGGATGCCAAGACCCCCGCCAGCATAAGATACCCCCTGATGTCATCCCACTGTCCCACATTGTCACCCTGTCCAACCTTGAACTGCCCCTGCTCCATCCTTCCACAGGCATATGGACAATGCACCTGTGCTACTGAGAACTGGACTCTGCCATGGACATTACTCCACCCCCACCCATCACCGTTTTACTATCATGGACCTATATGCAACACTTAAAATAAATCACCAATTGCACTTCAAATTTCAGGAGTCTGCTTGTATTCTTTACAAATGTATTACACATAACGGTGGAATAATGTTCAGTTACATTGTGATGACAACATACCAATGTCAATAAGCATTAGTCCATGGGCAAACAAAGCAGAAGTCACGCTGTGGGTCATACAGCTCTGAAAAGGGAAGGGAAAGTCAAAAATCAGTTAAAAGGAACACAGAAACACAGAAAGTAGAGATGCAGGAGGCCAGAAGTAAATGTAAAATGGCGTGGGTGATTCTTACCTGTGTGCTACTGAAAATACTGTTGTATAACTGTGTCCCTGTTGTCCGTGTCGTCCCCGTCGTCTTCCTCCTCTTCACTCTCCACAGGCTCCACAGCTGCTACAACACCACCATCTGGACCATCCTCCTGCAGGAAAGGCACCTGGCGTCGCAATGCAAGATTGTGAAGCATACAGCAGGCCACGATGATATGACACACCTTCTTTGGTGAGTACATTAGGGATCCACCTGTCATATGCAGGCACCTAAACCTGGCCTTCAGGACCCCGAATGTCCGTTCTATAATCCTCCTAGTTCGCCCATGTGCCTCATTGTACCGCTCCTCTGCCCTGGTCCGGGGATTCCTCACTGGGGTCAATAGCCAAGGCAGGTTGGGGTAACCAGAGACACCTATTAGCCACACACAGTGTCTCTGTAGCTGTTCCATCACATAAGGGATGCTGCTATTTCGCATGACATACGCGTCATGCCCTGACCCAGGGAACTTGGCATTTAGATGGGAGATGTACTGGTCAGCCAAACAGACCACCTGGACATTCATCGAATGGTAATTTCTTCTATTTCTGTACACCTGCTCATTGTCTTTTGGGGGTACTAAAGCCACATGGGTCCCATCAATGGCACCAATGATGTTGGGGATATGTCCAAGGGCATAGAAATCACCCTTCACAGTAGCCAAATCACCCTCCTCAGGGAAAACAATGTATCTCCGCATGTATTTCATCAGGGCAGACAACACTCTGGACAAAACCTTAGAAAACATAGGCTGAGACATCCCTGATGACATGGCCACTGTTGTCTGAAAAGACCCACTTGCCAAAAAATGGAGTACTGACAGAACCTGCACCAGAGGGGGAATCCCTGTGGGTTGGCGGATGGGGGACATCAGGTCTGGCTCCAGCTGGGCACACAGTTCATGTATAGTGGCTCGGTCAAGTCGGTATCGAAGTATAATATGTCGTTCTTCCATTGTCGACAGGTCCACCAGCGGTCGGTACACGGGAGGATTCATCCTTCTCCTCGCAAGTCCCAGCGGACTGTGCCTAGGAAGGACAACATGGAGCAAAGAGTCAAGCAACCCACAGGTACGTTCACCCAGCTTGCACAGTACACGAATCGCTATGCATTGAAAGGCTTGTATGAGTGGCAATGCAAGGCCTAGGCCTGTGTGACGCAGTAGCAATTAAGCCATGTGGGCCCTTGTAATGGCGGCTGCCTGACCTGAGAAGTGTGACAGTGGGATGTGAGGTCAACGCACTGGCGAAGGCGAAGGCGCATTGGTTAACATTGCACCCTATGGGTCTCAGGAGCCAATGACGATGTGCGCCGGCGGTCGCGGTACGCACCGCGCCGGTACGCACCGCCGCGGGCGTGACCGCCATTTTCTATCTGCTTAATCACTCGAGACCTGATCATCCACAGGAGAGGACCTATACTGCAAGTGCTGCTGTGACCTCGGTCTGGAAGAGACAATGGCTGCTGCGACTGGGGAAAGGGCCCCTGCCTTCACTTCAGAAAAGTTGGAGAAACTTGTGGATGGGGTCCTGCCCCAGTATGCGCTACTCTACGGTCCTCCAGACCAACAGGTAAGTACACTGGGTGCACGTTGAATGGGCTATGCCTGGGTTGTGTATGGTGGATGTAAGATGGTGGGGTGGGGAACGAATGAGGAGTGCAAGGCACGAAAGATGAGAGCATGTGCCACATGGCAGGGTTGGGGAGGGGGGGGCAATCACATCTAACATGCAGAAAAATGTTGAAATTTCCTTTCCCACCCTGTACATGTCAAATAGGTCAGCGCCCATCAGAAAGTCGACATTTGGCGTGCCATCGCCAAGGAAGTCCGGGCCCTGAGGGTCCACAACAGACAGGGCACCCACTGCCGAAAGAGGTGGGAGGACATCCGCCGCGGGACCAGGAAGACCGCCGAGTCACTGCTGGGGATGGCCTCCCAACGTAGGAGGGGTGCTAGTCGTACCTTGACCCCCCTGATGTCACGGATCCTGGCGGTGGCCTACCCCGATTTGGATGGGCGCGTGAGGACATCACAGCAGACACAAGGGGGTGAGTACCAGCACATTCTGCTATCTTTACGTGCAGTGGAGGTGCCTGGGTGGGGGAGGAGGGCTGTGGGTGACATTAGGCCAGGGCGCTTTCTGTAGTGTAGTCCCCTCCTTTAGGCATGGCCCTGTGCCCCCACCCCCCACCTCTGTAGGGTGCCAAGTACAGCAATCCATGGTCCAGCATCACCCATGTGTGCATTTGTTGTCCATAGACCTGTAGGCCTAGTCACAAGTACTGAGTAGTGTACCCCGATTGCGCGGCGTAGTGCTGGAGGCTCCTGTGTCTGTCCTCTCCGACAACGGTGTTGACAATGCATGCACTCAACCTGTCTTTATTTCTCCCCCCACCCTTTTTCATTATCTTCTTGTGCATGTGTGCATTAGCATCATCAGGCGGAGGAGAATTGGCATCGGAGCACGAGGGAGCTGCAACTCACAAGGCCCCGGTGGGCCATGCTACAGACACCGAGGTCACCAGTGATACGGAGGGCGAGGGGAGCTCCACAACGGGGACCCGTGGTGACACCAGCGACACTGACACGTCCTCGGAAGGGAGCTCCCTAGCGGTGGCGGCAACATCCGTGCCCCCCGCCTCAACAGGTACAGCCGCCACCCAGCTCACCAGCTCCGCCCTCCCAGCAGCCCCTCAGCCTTCGCTCCGTGCCCGCTCGCCCAAGAAGGCGGGCATCTCCTTCGCCCCAGGCACCTCAGGCCCTGCCCCAGTTACCCCTGCTGCCCTCAGTGAGGAGGTCATTGACCTCCTACAGACCATCATTGTTGGGCAGTCTACCCTTTTGAATGCCATCCAGGGGGTAGAGAGGGAGGTGCATCGGAGCAATGCATACCTGGAGGGCATTCATTCGGGTCAGGCTGCCCATCAACGATCGTTCAATGCTCTGGCCTCAGCACTGACGGCAGCCATTGTCCTTGTTTCCAGCCTCCCTCTTCTAACTGCCTCCACCGTCTCCCAGTCTCCTGTTCCTCAGCCTATCCCATCCACAACATCAGACCAGCCTGCACACACCTCAACACCCAAGGGCAGCTCATCCAGACATAAGCACCACAGATCCCACAAGCATTTACCCAAGCAACATCCAGATGCAGCCATGGCAACAGTCACTACCACCTCTGTGTCCCCCTCCTCCTCGTCTCCCTCCCCCCTCCCTGTGACGTCTCCACTCACACCTGCATGCACACCACCATCAGCCAGTACTTCCATCACCACCACACCCTCCAGTACAGTCCGCACACGTGCAGTCACCACCCCCACTGCCATTTACACGTCCCCTGTGTCCTCTCCCACTGTGTCTGTCACCCCCTCTTCCAAAACACTCAAATGCAGGCAGCCACCCACACAACAGCCAACCACCACACGACAGCCTACGTCACAAGCACCTGCACCCATAGACAGCACACCTGACTCTCCTACAACCACATCCTCTCCCTCCACTCCCATACCCACTGCACCTACCCTTCCCATTGCTCCTAAAAAACTTTTCCTCTCCAAACTTGACCTCTTTGCACCACCTGACCCACCCCCTCCATCTGGTAAGAGTCCGAAGAGCACCTCAGCCACCACCAGCCCTGCATCAAGTCTGACCATTGTGCACGGGTTTTGGAGTCCACCCTTTCCCAGCACAGATACATCGGCCAGCAGCAAGGGAACAGCCAGCCCCCCCCCTGGAAAGAGAACCCGTAAAACCAAGGCCCGCCGTGAGAAGGCTGACACAGCTGCCCCCAAGGAGCAAAGTCGTGGCCCGTCACCTGCCACAACATCAAGGGCAGGCAAGGGCCAGAAAGCCTCATCGAAGGAGGGCAAGGGCAGCAGGGCGGAGAAGTCAGCCAGCAGGGGCGCGGACCAGGAGGGCCCCACAAGCCCCATCCAGGGTGTGACGGAGGACACCCACGGGCCCAGGACTCCGTCACAGGAGGGTCCAGCAACTGCACGGTCGGAGGGCGACTAAGCAGGGAGTCCTGGCCAGGTCTGGCTCCCTTGATAGACAAGAAAGGCACCGCTGAACAGGGCCCCGCCGTGAAGACAGGCACCACTGAACAGGGCCCGCCGTGAAGACAGGCACCACTGAACAGGGCCCCGCCGTGAAGACAGGCACCGCTGAACAGGGCCCCGCCGAGAAGAAAGACACCGCTGAACAGGGACCCGCCGTGAAGACAGGCACCGCTGAACAGGGCCCCGCCGTGAAGACAGGCACCACTGAACAGGGCCCCGCCGAGAAGAAAGGCACCGCTGAACAGGGCCCGCCGTGAAAGACAGGCACCGCTGAACAGGGCCCCGCCGTGAAGACAGGCACCGCTGAACAGGGCCCCGCCGGGAAGACAGGCACCGCTGAACAGGGCCCGCCGTGAAGACAGGCACCGCTGAACAGGGCCCGCCGAGCAGAAAGGCACCGCAGAACAGGGCCCCGCCGTGAAGACAGGCACCGCTGAACAGGGCCCCGCCGTGAAGACAGGCACCGCTGAACAGGGCCCCGCCGAGAAGAAAGGCACCGCTGAACAGGGCCCCGCCGTGAGGACAGGCACCGCTGAACAGGGCCCCGCCGTGAAGACAGGCACCGCTGAACAGGGCTCCGCCGTGAAGACAGGCACCGCTGAACAGGGCCCTGCCGTGAAGACAGGCACCGCTGAACAGGGCCCCGCCGAGCAGAAAGGCACCGCTGAACAGGGCCCCGCCGTGAAGACAGGCACCGCTGAACAGGGCCCGGCCGTGAAGACAGGCACCGCTGAACAGGGCCCCGCCGAGAAGAAAGGCACCGCTGAACAGGGCCCCGCCGTGAAGACAGGCACCACTGAACAGGGCCCAGCTGTGAAGACAGGCACCGCTGAACAGGGCCCCGCCGTGAAGACAGGCACCGCTGAACAGGGCCCCGCCGCGAAGACAGGCACCGCTGAACAGGGCCCCGCCGAGAAGAAAGGCACCGCTGAACAGGGCCCCGCAGTGAAGACAGGCACCGCTGAACAGGGCCCCGCCGTGAAGACAGGCACCGCTGAACAGGGCCCCGCCGTCTCAAGCACCGCTCCGCTGGGCCCTTCCGCTCAAGCACTGCTCCGCTGGGCCCTGCCGTCTCAAGCACCGCTCTGCTGGGCCCTTCCTGTCAAGCACAGCTCCGCTGGGCCCCGCCGTCTCAAGCACCGCTCCGCTGGGCCCTTCCTGTCAAGCACCGCTCCGCTGGGCCCTTCCTCTCAAGCACCGCTCCGCTGGGCCCTTCCTCTCAAGCACCGCTCCGCTGGGCCACGCCGTCTCAAGCACCGCTCCGCTGGGCCCTTCCTGTCAAGCACCGCTCCGCTGGGCCCTTCCTGTCAAGCACCGCTCCGCTGGGCCCTTCCTGTCAAGCACCGCTCCGCTGGGCCCTTCCTGTCAAGCACCGCTCCGCTGGGCCCTTCCTGTCAAGCACCGCTCCGCTGGGCCCCGCCGTCTCAAGCACCGCTCTGCTGGGCCCTTCCTGTCAAGCACCGCTCCGCTGGGCCACGCCGTCTCAAGCACCGCTCCGCTGGGCCCTTCCTGTCAAGCACCGCTCCGCTGGGCCCTTCCTGCCAAGCACCGCTCCGCTGGGCCCTTCCTGTCAAGCACCGCTCCGCTGGGCCCTTCCTGTCAAGCACCGCTCCGCTGGGCCCGCCGTCTCAAGCACCGCTCCGCTGGCCCATTGACAGTGCCGGTTCTGTGTCGAGCTAGTGTTCACGCTGCACTCTGGGCACCCTGCCTCCTCCATGACCAGTGGAGTCTGTAATCCACCTGATGGACTGTGGCTTTGCACTCCCCAGGATGGCACAGTGGACATGGTGGCCCTTTCGTGGTTCTGGCGTCGTGGACTCCTGTGGCTGAGGTACCCCCCCTTCCCTTCCCCCTGAGGTGCCTGTAGTTTTGTCATCTGATGCCCAGCAGTGTTCTCTCCAACGGACTCAGGTCTCCTGTGTGGGCTTTGCCCATGTGTTTGTTAGACATTGGCCCACGGACTGTGGATATTTGACACACTGAGCAGGACTTATTGACTATGTACATAGCTTTCGCACTGTTCATGATTTTTGCTTTGATATTTCATGACGATAATTTTCCATGACTTCAATGAACCTAATTTATACATAAATTTAAATTAAAATTTTATTGTGTCTTTGCATTTTTCAGGGGGGTTTGGGGGGTGTCACTCAGTTGTTGCTCTGCATTGGTATGTTGATAGTTGGGGGGGCGTATGTGTGTGCCCGTAACCTTTCGTCCTCCCCCCTCCCCTGTGTCGTAGGTGCAGTACTCACCGTTGTCTTCTGCACCGGAGTTCGTACTCGTGGTAGATGAGCAGGTAGACAAGAGCTGGTAGGATGTTTAATTCGGGTTCCATGCTGTCCTCCGTTCTCGTGGAGTGTATAGAGGTGAGCGTTTTCCCGTTCGTAGTCTGTTTCCGCCGTGTTTTTATCGGCGGGGCTCCCGCCCCGGAAAAGGTGGCGGATTGGTGAGTTGTGATACTGTGGGCGGTACATTGTCTGCCGCCTGCCTGTTGGCGGTGACCGCCGCGCTGTTTGTCTGTCCCGCTGTGGCAGTCGGAGTGTTAAAGTGGCGCCCTGTGTTGGCGGTTCCCGCCAGGGTCAGAGATCCATTTTTTGGACCGCCTGCCTGTTGGCGGGTTGGCCGCCGCTTTATCACCGACCGCCACGGTTGGAATGACCGCCTAAGTGTGTAGTAACAACATTGATTCTTAAGTGCATTTGACAATGTAAGTAGATGAACACTTCAGAACAGATTTGAAATCATGGTTGCTATTATATACTATTAAGAGGCATCATTTATATGTAAGTCACCTCTTTGGAGAACATTGCCCATCAGCTACACATACCATGTGTTCTGGAGCTTGAAAGATACTTGCATCATTTGCATGCTATAACACCATTGGTTGCAAAGTGTTTTCAAGGCAATTACCTTTTTTGCCTTTGCTTTTAGCCTGGTGGATATATCTCCATCATCTCATACGATACATGCTCAACACTATTTTATTTCAATTTAGAGCAGCACAGTTTAAGTAATTAACAGGTGTTCATATCACCATCTGATTGTCACTGACCTATTCAATCTATAGAGCAATGGAAGATTCACTAGGCCTCATACCTGAGACTTGCCAGTCACAAATCCCCAAATCTGGTACTTTACCCTACTAAGCCCGATATTCTGAGACATGTACGTGTGTGGCCTCAAATAAGTATATGTTTTAACGCCTCAATGAGCAGACTGAAAGAGTACTTTTTGTCAACACTCAGACAGGAGGGTTTTTCTGAAAATGAAATTAAAAATATTTCATGAACTCATTATCATTTCACAGGTGTAATTTTCAAAGAACTGGCAAAAACAGTGATTGTCTTATAATAACATGGAAAACACTGGTTCTTCAGTGCCTTGTACCAACATCTGTAAATGTTGCTTTTTAGTTGTCAAATGACTCATTACCCTCTGTAAAGATCTTTGCTAGTTACCTATAAGCATTGCCACATCCACTAAAACATGCTTATTTTTATCCTGTAAGGTTTGATCAGTATGTTTAAAACGCACAGTTTATCACTTTTTCTTGTATCGGGTCCAAGGATAGCTGTACCTCATTGTTTGAAGTGTTAGCCTACCTCCAAGGGTTTATCTGTTAGCCCTCCACCCCAAAGTTCAGGTCTAGTTGCACCGCTGTACTGGACACTTCTCAGCATAAGTGACCCAGATACATGATAGCGGCAATGAAACCAGTGGTGTTTGGGATCAACAACCTCATCTTAATAAATCCAAACTGATGCAAGTATTGGATTTATTATGACATACAGCCAGAGGGCACCTTTGAGGTAAACCTGAAACCTACTAGTCCTCTAGTGTGCTGGCTAACTGGTTTCAATCAGCCTGCCACCACAGATGTGTTTATGAACCCCGGAGGTGACATTCTCTGCTGTCCATAGTCAGAAACAATGCCTGCCCTGGCAGGAGGTGTTATCACCTCTGTCAGCAGGATCACTAGTAATCTACAAACCAAAGCCAGGGACTTCAAAGTCCCTGCCCCCTTTGGTATGTGACCCCCCCCCAGCTTCACGCAGACCTAGGAGAATAAACCCTCTGCCCTGAGGCCCATTTTACACTAGGACAGGTGGGAAAAGTAGCTATGCAGGAGGCTTGTTGCACTGCCAGGCTGGACACAACTCTAGGGTGGTCAGTATAAAGCAAACACAAAAATAGGAATTCCACCATCTTGGTTTTGGTGAAATTAGTAGTTCTGGGACAGGGTGATGTCTGCTCAATAAAGGAAGTGGTCATCTAGGGGGTGTAGTGACCCCATTAGTTACTACTCTTCCCTCCCCTCAATGCCTCTAAATTTAGTATTTAGGGTACCACCTGATATCAGGACTTCAGATTCACCGGACTAAAGAAGAAGAAGGACCGGAAAAGCTGTAAAAAACAAGAACTGAGGTGCAGCAACTGACTTGGCCCCAACCCTATCGGCCTGCTTGCTGTCCTCAACCATTGTATCAAAGATGACCCGTCCTGCAGCTTTTCTGCTTTCAAAGGTCTGGGAGGGCTCCCAGAACTTCAAAAAATAATCAGCATCTCCAATGGAGTAGCAGAGCTGCTTGCCTTAACCCTGCAGGCACCAAAGAAGACTCACGAGGATTCTGGACCACCAAAACCCAACACCAGACAGCACCACTGGACTTTTGAGTTGAAGTGGCCCAATGGTGCCAGCATGGTTCCCAGGCCCTCTAGAGCCAAAGATCACCTTGGATTTGCCAACAGTGGACTTCCTGAGGCTCTCTGCAGCCTCTTTCTGCAGGGCTTCTCTAGCCGTGAGTATCCCCTGCATCAGAACCCAGCATCAAAAGACACTACTGCACCTGTGCCCTACATCCCAAGGAGAAGTGAGCCAACAGTGTCCCTATGTGCCGGAGGATCAAAGGGTCAAACTCCCCTGTGGGTTCCCCCAGACTGGCCCCCAGGTCCTCCTTGCAGCCACTTTCTAACCGGACCAATCTCAATTGAAGTGAATGGGACACCCAATGCCGTAACATACCTCTGCTCCTGTATGCCCCAGAGCCCCCGAGGTGACCTGTTGATGTGGCCTTGGACCTTGCCCCATACTCAACTGCAGAAGAACAGTCCTGTAAGTCATTTCCAAGTATCCATTTGCAGTGTCTGTTCCTTTCCCATATAGTAACATTAGGGCACCCGAGGCTGAAAAGCACCTCAGCACCTAGACACCTCAATGCCTCCAGAAGAGACCTGTTGGCTGCATTGGACCTTGCCCTATACTACCTCAACTCCAGAAGAACAGGCCTGCTAGTCGTTGCCAAGTACCCGTATGCAGTGTCTGTTTCTTTCCCATAAGATAACATTAGAGACCTGAAGCTGAAAAGCACCTCTGAACCCAGATGCCTCAGTGCCTCCCAAAGTGACCTGTTGGTGCTGTGTAGGACCTTGCCCCATACTTACCTCAACTTCTGAAGAACAGGCCTGTAAATCATTGTTAAGTGCCTGAATTAAGTATATGTCTTTTCCCCAAAGTGTCAACTATTTAAATGTGTAAAAATTCATTTCTCAAAAAGTACCTACCTGATTCTGATGATTCTGGTATCTAAATTCACATACAAATCTGTGTTATTTTTATAAATTGGTGATGGATTTCTTTATTCAGTGTGTGTTTTGTTTACTGGCTCTGTGTGTGCAATACATGCGTAACTCTGTCCTCTAGTAAGCCTAACTGCTCATCCACACTACCATGAAAGAGAGCATTTAGGGTTATTATTTTAGCCCCTGTCAGCCAATAATGGTCAACCTGGACTATCAGCATAGTGTCCTCATACATTGGTACACTACAGCAGCAACTGTCACAAATCTCAAGGAGGGTTGCAGGTGGGTGGGGGGAAATAAAAAAAAAATATTTAAAAAAAAATACCTTCTCAGTTACCTTACCTGCCGGTCGCCTCACACTCGTCTTTTCTTCTGGTATCCTGGCATTCACAGGGACACCAGCACAGGCTTCCCAGCTAAACCTAGCATGAGAGGAGCACCAGGATTGGTCTGAGCAGCATGGCCTGCACTGGGACACTGCATAAGAATCCTAAGTGTGCATGTGTGTTTGGGCGGCATGAGATGGTCGGCCAAACATACATGTGCACTTAAAATGCTCAGACTCCACACCCACTCTCCTCCTCCCGTGGCCCAGCCTCACCCCTCCCTGAACTTGCTACAAGCCAGCAGCTGTAAAAAAACAATAATTAAATATTGTTTTATTGTACAGCTCCTGGCTCTTAACCAGGGGGGGGCGACCCTCCTTCGCCATTGTGAAGGAGCCATCCCTGGAACACTACATATATAGCCATCCTCCTACATTTGTCAGTTTTGGTCGAAATTAGGTGGCTGGTTGGTCGATAAAGCAATTTGGTTTGGAAGGGTAGCATGAAAGGCATGAAAGGCCTTGGGCCCAAGGCATTAGGTGCTGAACTGAATTTGTTTTACCGAGAGCCAGTGCAGCAACACTGAAGAGTGAGTGATGAATTGGGTATGTTATAGTCTTAGGATGAGATGAGCAGCTTAGGTCTGTGCTCGCTACAATTTAGTCCTTTAACAGTGATCCGTTAAGTTTGAAGAAATGGAGGCTGTTTAAGTTCTACAGCATTAAGCGATCATTAATGAAAGAGGCACTCAGATCATGAACATTTTGATAGGCAGTTGATAGAAAGCCTAAGGAAAGAAGTTAAAGCAAATGATTGTAGATCAACTGGGCCAAATAGTAGCATCTCTTTGTTTAGATTGTTGGAGACCTTTATGTGAATTTGGATGCCATCTGGTTACACATGATTGTCCAAATAGAAACTCTCAAAAATGTTTTCAAGTAGTGTCATGCAGATGATATCAATCGTGGGAGAGTCAGATGGTCCTTGCGGGACTCACAGGTGCAATTGAGCTGCCACCCCATTAAGACTGCTGGTGGCTCATGGGTATTTGTAGTGTATGCTATGTTCTACCTTGCTAAGTGATAGTAAAAGATCAAGGCTGGCCTTGACCAAAAATGCTGAGTAGGTTTTTGTGGATGTTAATGATGGTGAGCTCTGCTCTATGACATACATAGAACCCTAACTGAAAGTCCCTTAGCATGTTTTTCTGTTCTGAGTGAATTGACTGTTGTGGATCGCAGTATTTTGGCAAAACAGGGGAGACAGGAAAACCACTGCCTTGTCTAGGGAGCTGACAAAAATATTCCATGTTCTTAATACTAAGAATGATGACATATCCCATATCCTTGTTCACGGTTAGACTTCCATAATTGTATTATTTAATTCTGCCTTCTTTTTTCACTAACAAGCTTGAAATTGGACAGGACAGAATAAGGACTTTCACACTGTAACTTGCAAAGGACAGCGTGTCCTTTGCTTATTTCACTGCTATAGTGCCAGCCATTCCCTAACTGTGCACATCTATGTATGACAAGCCCAGAAAATTGATTAACAATACATACAAGATCATGCATTTTTTAGCCATATATAGTTGCAACTCCTCCACTATGGCAGAGGAGTGTGCCTCCCCCACCCCCCTACCAGCAGTAACCACTGCAAATCCTTTAACAATCAAAGGATAATAAACTAGGGTAATTATACTTTCATTGTTAAAGTGGTGGGCATTGGGGATGATGAGCACTGAGGGGAGTGCACTGTACACGCCCATCCATACACATGTACGTTTGGCCAACTGACTCGGGCTGGCCAAACACACATGCGCACAGGGCTCTCTCCAGCTCAGCACTGTGTTGCCAGGCTGAAGAGAGCAGGCACAAGCTCCCAGTCTGCCTGCTGGGCACTACTATCCAATTTTAATGCTGCTCTAAGCAGAGTCAGGATTGGCCACAGGACAGGCTGGGAGCCTGTGCCTGCCTAGTGCTGAGACGATGGAGGATCAGCGGCACGGAGGAAAGGTTTTTTTTTTATAAATGTTATTAATTCCCCCCATGCACCACCCCACCTTCTGTAAGTCCTGCGAGCCACGACTTGGTAGACGAGTTACTGTGTCATAATGGTGACAGATTTCCCTTCATCTGAAATATAAATCCTATTATATGCTGTATCCTATAGCCTAAAACTGATGACTGAGATTCAGCTCCCTTCGTTTCCTTTGCCTCGTGAACACGCCATCAAAAATGTGGAATTAATTTCAAAGAAATGTATATTTTAAAATATTTGACAAATATAACCCAAAGTGAACGGTCTTTCTTCAACTACTTGCAGTCACTACAGATTCTAAAGCTATAGATAACGTTATTTTGCTTTCAATGAAAGACTCTTTTCACGTTTTCTGTTGCTTTTGAGCAACGATGTTGCGAGTTGTTCATGTGTATACTTGGCATCTGCACGTGAGCATTGTCATCTTGCTTTACAAGTTAGAGTAAGGAACAAAATTGTTTGAAGATATAGTAGTGCAGATTTAAAGAACATTATTTTTGCTGTTGCTCTGTATTTTACAATCCAAACAATTTACTCATCTATTCTTAGGAGCTTATGTCAGATGGAGAGAAATCGTACATATTAATAGTACATATTTCTTTATTTTTAGACTTGTTTTAAGAAAACCATGAACTAAGATAACAACATGAATACATATTTCCACTGTCAGCTCAGAATATTCCTGCAAAAGCCCCTTACCTGTAGCCTATGAAGCATCTTAGACGCCTCACGACTGATGATTTTCTGGTTGACACGTGTCAGGAATCCTGTTTGAACTTGCTCTGAGGTTTGGCTGCCCTGATTGCAGACCCAGCGCCGTCCGATTTGTGTGAGGGCACAATCAATATCCTGTGGTCATCTGCGGCCTTTAACTGCAAATTCTTCAAATTGAAGAGATGACACCCATCAGATCTGACTCCTTCCTGGGGTACTTTGCAATCGCCTAGGAATTGATAAGCCCAATCATGGGCATGAGACCACATATTTCAATTGCAACCAGCAGTGTAGAAACTGCAAGACCCTACAAAATTGTACCTCCAAAGTCTTCACCGTAGTGCTACCTCATGTTTAGTATCTATTCACATTTTGTTTGTGACTTTAAATTTGGTAACCTGTATGAGAAGTCACTCATGTCTTACTGAAGTGTTTTAGTGTTCTAGTGTCACGACCATTGGGGATTTGTATCCTTATTAAATGCATACTAGCCATTGGACTACTACTTTGGTACACTTTTCCATAATTTTCTGTACATGGCAATTATATCTCTTATTAAAACATTATTTAAAGCCACATCATGACGTAAAATAAATATGAAATGCTTATTATTAGCCCTTTTTGTGAACACCCTATTTGGATGGGTATGAAGTTTCTTATATTTTCTCACCAAGGGTGGTGGGCGGATATTCCAGTCCCTTATAATATCGAAAAGGGAAAGTATTCCAAAATGAGGGGCAACTATCAGTTTCCCCAGTATTGTCTTTGTATTTGCAAGGATAACATTGATGACATTGATTTATTCGACCTTGCTCCAATACATTGTCTTCTTCAATTCAATACTGGGTGATTTTCCAACCTGTCTTTTGATTTTCTCTGGGTATAAACAGCATCAATAATTTAATTTATTTCAATTATTTTGTTTGTATTTACTCTAATAAGGTATGAGGGGTCACACTCTGTACTTACTATTCCGAAACATCAATGACAGGTCCATTTCTTCCCATGTGAATCTTCGGGATTCTCACAATTCTGTTGTTTGATCTTCATGGTGTAAAGCAATTGACAATCAATTGAGTGGACTTTATGGACATAAACCTTTTCTTTCCTTATCCAGATACTGAAATTGATTTACAAGTTTCTCTGTGCGCCTTTTCTTTAGGATCAATTGTGTTATAATATCCAACTCTTGATTCGATGTATTTCTCAATGTCACTGTTTGGACAGATATTAGAAAACTATTTTAAATGAGTCCATTATGAGCCCCTAACCTTTACTCATTGATGACATCGATGCAGACCGTTCTCCTTGGCCAGCCAATGTGGGCAGCTCTGGATACATGGGCCCTGGTAGTGTTTGCGAATAGGCTACAGAAGCAACTGTGAGCTGCTCACTCCTTTGTGGCATTCAAAGTAATGCTAGCTATAGAGGAGCTGTACAGTTGAAAGCTACCCCAATGGCCTTAGTGCAGATTTTTCAAAGCACAACGGGCAGAGGGGAGTTCACAGTTGTTGTCTTTTGCAATTCCAAACAGAGTTCTTAGGCAGCTGAGAACTAGGAGCTGTGTCTCCGTGACCTTTAGTATTAGTCAGCAACCAAGACTCCATTTCCTAATTTTCCCTTAATTTTCCTCCTACTGCGGTTCAGCAGCCAGAGGGAGGAAATACTTAAATATCCTCTTAGTCCTCAGACAAGATGGGGAAAGCTAATGAAATCCACACTGCACTGTAATGCACAGTGTGATCCAAAGCGGTCAGTTCCTATCCCCATACATGGACAATGTTATGGTCTGTAACCAAATTAGAACCCTGCAATTTGTCATTTTACAGGATTTATGTGACTTTGCAGCTGCAGCCCTTGGGCAAGGTGGGGGGGGGGGAGCAAAGAAAGACAAGTTAAGGGGCAAATATTCCCCCAGATTGCAGTACAATGAAATCCATCTGGCACATTGTCAGAGGTTTTTTTTTTTTATCTTACCACCCTGAAGGTCAAGGGGGTAATGGTTACACTCCTGATCCTTTTCATTTTGTTTTCTCCCACAGTTCACAGTCTTTTGGGTGTGGGGCGTGGGGGGGTGAGTAGCAAGAGTTCACTGCATGTATATCTATAAGATGCATGCACTAAATTTTTTGACTCGAGCGCGCTGGCACTCTAGCTTGCTGTAATCTCTCTGTCGTTTTTTAACCACACCCACTGCATGCCCATACATTTCATTGGTTTGTGGGTTTGCCTTTTAAAAATCGCTTACTTTCATTTGTGAGAGTCATGCATAAGTTATGCCTTTTCAGGTCTAAGTTGAGTAAATGCGAGACCCATTGCATTGCAAATACTTATTTCTATTAGTTCACCATCTATTATCTGTGTTTTTTTTCAGATGACTGCATGCAGTTATGTGTATGATAATAGATGATGCTTGTGGACAGGGCACTCACGTTTTGGCTTATGGCCGAAACAGCATCGAATGACAGAGATGACCCAGTTTCACTAAAATATTGGCATTTGTCATTCAGTGTTTTCAGAGCTATGTATGGAGACACTGTGCTATGTTGATAAAGGTGGCCTGTAAGTATAAATGAGAAGGGGGTGGGAGAGGGTAGGCGCACACACACACCTGCAAACTCACTTACACCCATACATTCACATGCAGACACACACCCACATACTCATTCACAACACTCACTCACAGATTCACATACATTCATATATACACGCACCCTTTGAACAGTCATTGAAAAAAAACCACTTACCTGCACTGCAGCTTGGGAAGAGAAGCTTCGATGGTGCCAGGAGGGTCGGGACTACTGCCTCCCCTAGATGGTGCCAGGATGATCGGGACTGCTGCCTCCCCTCATTGGCTGACCTTATGTTGGCCAATGAGGAGAGGCAAGAGTCCCTACCACGTTACAGAGTATAATTGAGTCAGAGCGACTGCTGACCCCACCCATTCTGTGACGAAGGGTCAGTGATAGACACTCAGCCCTGGGCCTTCAAGACTTAAACCTAATTTGCCCTGGTACGATGCTATCACTGACGCTTTCTCTTGTCAGGAGGGGAAGGGCCTTGAAGTCATTTGCTGAACTGAGGAGGTCACGCTCACAGGAGCTGTGACCTCCTTATCTCAGCAAAGTTCTGGTCAGACAGCCAGGATCCTGCTCGTTTAGCGCATGTCTCGTTCCTGGCTACCTGACCTGAAAAGAACAAGTGTCTGTCAGGCTGACCTTTCCTCAGCCTGACAGACACGCTTTCTGTCCAAACGGTGCAGGGGTGTTGCCCCTCTGCACTTAACGAAGGTCTGCTGCTGGGTTCTAGTTTAAAAAGTGGCAAGTTTTTTACCCACTTTTAAAACTTTGACTCATTTCAGAAACCTGCATCAACATGCACACACTCCAAGAGTGAGTACCGAAAACTGTTTTCAAGTTTGGTGTACACTGCTCAGGGGAGCATAGTATGCATGTAAGCATGCACACACATAAGAACTGTATATATTGCACTCTCGTCAGCAATCTTTAATGGTGTGTCTCTCAATGCATTATTGTTTTTACGCCCCTGTTCCGTGCTACTCTGTTGTCTACAGGTAAGGGTGTATAATATCAAGGCGCTGAATGTTCTCAAATCATTGAATATAGTCCTCTTTCTCCATTTTTGGGATAAGCTGCAACAACTTTTGCAACGATTCATCCAGCCCTCTGAAAAAACGGCCTTGTTCTTCAAAGGAACTGAAGTCAGGCTTTGGAATAGGGACAGGAAACGGGAGAAAAACATTCCAGCCTTAATTAATGTGCAGCGCCAAGACTCATTGTTAACTGAAAAGACAACACAATGTCTACCTGCATGTTGAAGAAAAGAGGCGGAGATGTGTCAAACAGACGCCCGTCTTGTCTCTTTTCAGTGGCAGTGATCCGATCACAAATGAGTTCAGCTGCAGGCTACAGAAAGGAAGTTCTTGTCGGAATATTGCAAAACTATGAAATGCAACTTTTAAGGCAGTGTGAACATTTCTTCCAAAACAAAATAGGCGCTAGGTGTTGAGACGTCGGTAATTTAGGCAGCGACGAAGCCCTCCTTCACATTCTTTGTCTGTTTTAGAAACTTCATAGCCAAATGTTCCCCTAATAACAATGTAGGCGATATCACACTGTGCTATAAGATTTCAGTTAAAAAACGCACAGAGACACATAAATACTTAAATAGCACCGATTTAATTGCATTGCTCTTAAGTATGTGTTTTGCCTGAACAGGTTAATAAATCCGAGAACTCCTCAGCATACTCCTGATTCACAGCGTGGTAGTGTGGGGGCAAGAGTTCACCACTGAACAGAAAACCAAAAGACAAAATAACATATCTAGCCCGGTGATTATCTTTTATGGACAAAGAAAGAAATGTAATCTAACAGTAGCACTAAATACTACACAGTGATATGGGTAATTTATAGGGATTGTCATAAAGTGCAAATGTACAGCATTAACGTAAACTCCCCTCCTTCCTTGTGACTACCCAAAACAGGGGCACAATGAAGCAGGAGTTTCTTGCACCTGTCTGTCTTCCGACTTCCTGAAGTGGTAATTAATGGAAGTGGGCGAGCCACTGAAAGGTCGCGCCACTCTGAAGCGAAATGCCTGGCTCTGGCACAGCTCTTACAGTCTGGGAACCGTGAGGCCAAAACAAGCCCAATGTTTACAGCAGGTGGTGCGGCATGGTGGCCACAGCTGCTGACCATGTATCATTGTAAGTCAGGTTCTGTTTCTGGCCTCGGCTCACCATCCTTGGCAAATCTCCATGTACAAAAAAACAAGATGTAAAATAGTCTGTTAGGTCCTTGGGCAAGGCTCTCACTATGTAGATCTGCCCAAAATAAAATGTGGAGTCAGCCTGTTATTACAGACGCAAACTCTAATCTTGTCCTCCAAGAGTTAAGCACAGTGTATTAATCTTTGAAGTCAGAAAAGGATACGGATTTAGTAGCTGAATTGCAGTGTGGAACTGGAAAATCTGGTATGGTTTCCAGTTTGTGTGCATGACCAAATACTGTGGTCCTTGGCAAATACTTTATTTTTCCCAGCATCCTTTTTGTTCATTATCAGATGTGAGCGCACCTTTAAATGTATGAGTTCAAGAGGGCGCTGTACAAAAAAACCTGCCTTGTGTTTAATTTAAATAACCTATGAACTTGTCCATCTATAACAAGGATTTAGGTCATGTATACTGTATACATGATAATTGACTCTTATTTAACTAATAGCATTGTTACCATAGTGGGGCAGACTGGTTTTTCAGTTCATGTTTAAAAACAGCCTCTTTTAATAAATACTTCTTAAATAATGTAAGGTACAAAGGTGAAATGCTTGTGTGTGCTAGGGAAAGAATTTATTTTGAAGACAACTCATCATCCTCTAACCTGAAGTTTGTTTCATGATATGCATGCCAAATATTTTAATAGATTTGGCTCAGGCACAGGCTTTTATAGCCTACCTTTGGCTCTGGTCTGACGCAAGTCTCTCTGTTAAAATGTTCGCTTGCTGACCTTAAGTAATCAAAGACAGAAAAAAGAGTAGGCCCTCCCTATAAGCTTTCGCATCTTGACAAGACACTTCCTATCCTCACCCTTAACATTTACCAAATGGCAGTGCCCTGTAAAATATAATCTAATCTAATAGGACAGCAAAGAATTTTTAAAGTATCTCTGTGCCCATCCTCTTCACTTCATTGTCTGAGTCTCCACCCTCCAGCCACTTCCAATGTCTGCAGAAAACTGTCATCATCCTCCATCTCATTCCATACTAAACTAGTGGCTTTTATATTGGTGTCCATGGCCCCAGTTCTTGGATTTACACCACACACCAAGTCTTGCAACCAATCATGTGACATAATTGCATATTGAAGCATTTGACATGCCCACGGGATGTCAGTGCAGGTTTCTGAGTTTCAAATCCCAGTTGAGCTTTACATCAGAGGGTTCAGTAGACCGTACTCTCACTCTTACTAACACAGGTTTAGAGATAAAAAGAAAATGGTAAGCTGATTATGTGCTTTACCCAGAACATGGACAGTAGTTCACTATCTATTAGAAGAGCATTCTTGGGGTGCCCGAGGTCACAGAAAAAGTCCTGGATTTCACATTGTTTGGGACAGGCCTAGACATGCTAGATTAACCTGACTCCAGGACCAACATAAAAGTTAGGATACCAATTTCGTTACAGTTGAGCACTTATGGTAAGGGTACACTCCTGTTTCCCAAGCAGAGGATGTTCCTATCTCAACATCTTACCTGGGAACAATTAAGAATATTGCTTTCTACATTCTAAATGTATCACTTGCCACAATGAATCACTGTCTTAACTTTTTTATATAAGTTGGAATTAGTTTGCCATCATGAATTGCTACACACTAGCTAACTCCTCAGCAACTGTTTTAAGGAGAGCAAAGGGAGTGTTTAATTCATATTTAACTAAAACATGCACAAGTGTTGAGTGGGATTAATTTACAAGTGCATAGACATTACTTATGTCTCCATCATAAAAGTCCCTATATATTTTTTTATCACTAAGCACTTTCAATGTGAGAAAAACAATAAAAGGAGCTGTTTTTGATGTATGCCTAGTCAATGCAAAGTATGGTAGCTAGTTTATATTCAAAGCATAACTCCTATATAAATTGCAGGTATTTCCTTAACTGAATCAAGCTCCTCATTTGTAGCTCTCTTCAAGATATTATTACTTTGTCAGCTAGGTAGAAATGTTTTTTAGTGTAGAGGGTCTTGTAAGTGATATAGCTGACCTTGAATGTGATCAGGTCTTGCAGTGGATACCTGTGTAGATCCTTTAGCGCAAGGGTGATGTAGTTGGACTTCTTCAGCCCATTTACAGATCTATGCTTCTGCATGAAGAATGCCTTTAAGGAGAGTCATTGTGTTGTTTTCATATAGGTTCAGATAGAGGACTAGGATTGAACTGAAGTTCTCGCCTGGAAAAAAAGGTTTCATTTTAGAGGATAGTAAGTTAGAACCAGGCGGTTTGGTCTTCTTAGCAATATGTTCTTTGGGTAAGAGTAATGGTTGAATCAAAGAGATTTGTCTTGTTCTGTCATTTGGAGTGTGAAACAGATCAGGTGTAATTTTAAGAGCTATGATTGAAATAGGAGATGTTTGGTCTTGTTGGCAAACAGGAGTATATATTTAGAATAAGTGATTTGTCTCCAATTTAAAATAAAAAAATAGATATATTTAAAAAAAATATAATATATTTTTTTCAATTTAAAAAATAGAAAGGGAAATGAGGCCGGCTGGACTCAAACCACCCATAACTCAGTGTGAAGGTTTGCGACCTTCACACTGAGGTATGGGGATTTATTTTTTAAAATATTATTTTCTAGCCCTTTATGTGCTTTCATATTATTTTTGTGAAATAAAATAATTTCCCAAAATTTCTCAAAATGGGTGTACTCCAAATAACCAATCGTGATCTACGTACCAATAGCTAGCTTTCAGCCAAATTTGGTATAATTCTGTCCAGTGGTTCAGCCTGTAGATGTGTCAAACAAATCCTATGGAAATAAATGTGGCAAACGCAAACTTTTTTCAGCCCCATCTTTCTCGGCCCGCTTGACAGATTGCATCAAAACTTTCCACGCACAACAAGAAACACGGTGACACCTATTTTGGAAACTTTAGTTAAGATTCGTCAAACGGTGCTAAAGATATAGGCAAGCCATACAATTATTTTCCTATGGAAACTAGGTCCTAACTATAACTACCAAGTGGTGACTGCCACTATGTAATATATATATATATATATATATATATATATATATATATATATACATGTATATGTGTATATATATGTATACATATATATATATATATATATATATATATATATATATATATATATATATATATATATATATATATATATATATATATCCATATATATAAATATATATATATATACAAACAACATTTCAATCACAGACAGATCATGTCTATATATGTATATATATATAGGCATGATCTGTCTATGATTAAAATCTTTTATTAAGTGGAAATTATTTGTTAGATATTTTGCCAGAAACATTGCTCATTCTATGTTGTTGTTTGTGTGTTTGGCATCGTTATTTGATTGCATTCCAATCACGCTGTTTAATTAATTGGGAGCGTAATTTAGTTGCACTTCCCTACTGAAAAAGAGCAAAAATGATGAGTCAGCATTGGCATTTTCTCTTGTTTTATTCACTTTCTAAAAATGGCATTTTCAAACTTACAATTGAAAAACCAAGATTACCATAAGATGTATTTTTAAATTGTGAGTTCAGAGACCCCAAACTTATCTGCTCCCAATGGGAAATTACACTTAAAATATATTTCAAGACAATCTCCATGTTACCCTATGGGAGATGTTGTGGCGCAGCCACTCACCTGAAAACCAGGCTGTCTCAGGGGCGATGACTGTTCTCCCGACCTCCTGAGGCATCTTTCAGTGCTGCTGATAGCACTAGGAGTCCCGGCAGGTGCCCCAAAAGGAAAGGGGATTTGTAAGAAGAAAGAACACTGCACTCCTTTTCACCAGGTCCAGCCGGATTCGATGCTTCAGGTTATGGGGGACTGTCAGTGGAGCCTCTGGAAGTTGTCCCTCTGTGATGAATTACGGTATTGGTTAAGCTATGTGCTATTAAGAGACTGTTTCACAACATTAAATAAAGCATGTACTGGTCTCATTAAACAGCATTCAAAAAGGCATGCACTGATCTCATTACATTCGTCTAATTTGGTTATCACAGCACATTCACCTGCTAATATCAGCAACTTGGGCCTCTCAATCTGATCATGGATTAATATATACAAAAGGTGATGACATCTGAATGTCTCTAAACGAATTAGGAAGTTCTGCAAGTCTGTTTCATGAATCTGCACTTTCACATTAGGTTTTCTACGGTAAAACTACACCATAAACCTAGTTGCAATATCAAAAGCAAGAAGACTCACATATAAAGTATACCTAGCACTGAATTGCATAATCACTATTAACATAAAAAGAATTGCAAGGCCAAAAGCAAGCAAACTCACACATAAGGTAATCCTAGCACTGAATTGCATACTCACTATTAGTATAAAAAATAAACAAGTGGAGGATAGTGAAGTTCTGTCACACTTCTCAGTTACAAAATGAAAGTTGTCAAGGCCCCCACGCTAAATCTGTTATTCAACCCTCATCAAGGCCACCACTCATAAATCATGTCTGTATCCTTAGAAGAGGCCTTTCAAAGTCTCAAGAAGGATAGCCTGCAATCAGTCTCAGTTTTCAGCTTTCTCAAAAAAAAAAAGAACCGTAATGAAATTCTACACAAACAGATTCCAGACTGCCTGCTCCACTTAGCTGACAGAGGTGTGTTCTTTCCAGAAGATCTCTGCTGAGGCTCTTTGCTGCCAGGAGGTCAGGAGGGCAGAAGATCGGGACTGGAGGGAATTCCTTTCCTTGCCAGACAGGAAGAAATCCAAGCAGAGTCATGTGCACAGCAAGAGTATTTATAGCTGGCATGACTCATGTTTTTGAAAACAGGAGGCAGCTGCTCCCTGGAGACCTTAGGGGCGTGGTGGTTGCCTGGTAACCAATAAACAAGTGAATCTGACATATTTAGAAGCATGAGGACTTGACACAGTCACATGTGTTCAACAAGTATTGGTGAAAACAACTCTATATAGTGCAACAAGCATTGGTAATATCAAGTACATATCAAGCATTGGCAATATCTATCCTGAAATGCAGACAGTACAATTATGTTACAAGCAACACAGTGGTGCTACACACACATGATTAAAACAACACCCCTGAGGATGTTGACAAATGAAGCAGAGTTGTTGGGTCCTAACAGGAGAGATAGTCCTTGAATTAGTGAAAAACGAATGTAGCAGTGTCAGGATGTGTAAAGCACACCAGTACATGTCAAATCCTTTTAAATACTCTACACACTGCTCATGGGGGTGCCTTGGGCGTACCTTAGGAGTGACTTACATTTGGTAAAAGGGAAGGTTTGGGCCTGGCAAGTGGGTGCACTTCTCAAGGCAAAATGGCAGTTTACAACTGCACACAGAGACACTGCAATTACAGGCCTGAGACATGTTTGCAGGGCTACTCAAGTGGGTGGCACAATCAGTGCTACAGGCCCACTAGCAGCATTTGATTTACAGGCACTGGACACTGTACTAGGGACTTACTGCTAAATCAAATGTGCAATCACGGATCAACCAATCACCAATAACATTTGTACAGAGAGCACTTGCACTTTAGCACTGGTCAGCAGAGGTAAAGGGCCCAAAGTCGTAAATCCAGCAAAAACAACATTCAGCACAGGTTCAAAATCAGGATGTCAGAATCAGAAAGTTTGGGGATAACCCTGCAAAAAGTGCCATTTCCAACAGCGGAGAAGACACAAGTGGGAGGAATTTGATGTTTGCACCCAAAAAAGGCTCATCACCAGAAAAATAGTTTTGGTACCTTGGCTCAGTAAAGATTTCTACATTTACATACAGCCTGTTATTTGAATACTGGATTGCTCCAGTGGGACAGGGCAGAAGGCTGTGGATGAAGAAGGCTCCACAAGGCCGGATCCTTCTCCTCAAGGTCCCTCTGTATTGTATTTGGTGCTATGAGAAAGGTCTGAGTCAGGAAATTCTGAATCCTCACCCCAGCGGCAACATACCTTTGTTGGATCAACTCAGCAGGTTTGTCACGATCCTCCTGAGATCTTTGAAGTCAAAAAGTGTCTAAGTCCCAGGTTTCTTAGAATGTTAGGAGGAGCACACGTTGACACAGCCCAGGGTTCCATGATCTCAGGAACATCACTTGCGGTCAAGACTCTCTCCACCAGGAGCCACAAGCATGGTCCAGGGCAGGTTTTGATGAAACTGGTCAGCTGGGAAGCTGCAGGAAAGACCTCTTGTTTCTTGTAGTTTGTTGTGTCCCTGTAGCTTGAACAGATCAGCTTTACTACCTTTGGAGTCCACTTATTTGTCCTGGGTGCGAAAGGCAGAGCATGTCCAGTCCTTCAGAGCTTTTCTTAGCCCTCAGACAGCAGGTTCAGTCCTCTTCTGATTCTCCACAGGCCCAGTAGTGTTTTGAGGAGAGTAGGTACCGTATTTGTGAGTGTCATATTTATGACTGGCACTAGCCTGTGGGTAGGGATGATTTCTTCCCCTTCGCTAAACAATAGGGTAAAGGGTCAGAGGGTAACCCTACCCACTTTTGTAGCATTTCCTCTCTGACCTACTACAAATAATCCTTCAGTGCTCCTCTCTGCCTAAATCCAAGATGGTGAAACTCTTCTTCCCGTGTGCAGAGCCTGTGTCCCCTCCCCAAAGATGTGGCCCTAGATACGATTAATTACTCCATTTTTGTCACTTCAAACCAATGAATTAAGTTTTTTATTAAATATGACAGCGAGTCCAAGATTGAAATTTCTATCTGTTTCCTAGCCAGAGATAACTTCATTCCATTTAAAATTGCATCCCCATATTTTACTATGCAATAGCCAGCCTTGCTACAGTGAAAATAGCTTTTGGAGCATTTTCACCATGAGGATATGTTTAGTATTACATTTCTACATGTCTTACTTTTAATTACCATGCACCTTGCCTTATGGGTAATAAGGATAATTTAGGAGTGATGATTAAAATGTGAAAGGAATGTGTAGAACTGCCCAAATGGTTATTTGAAAAGTTGAATTACAGCGTAAAAGTTGTCTTAGCCATGCAAAATAACTGGGCCCAAAGCCATGTTGTTAGAAATGGGGACTTTGGTTGGCAGTCAGGTTACCCCGTCCAAGCAAGGACCCTCACTCTAGTCAGGGTAAAGGAGAATCACCCTCAGTTAACCCCCACTCACCCCCTTGGTAGCTTGGCATGTGCAGGCAGGCTTAACTTCAGAAGCAATGTGTAAAGTATTTGTACCAACACACAGTAACTCAGTGAAGACACTACAAAATGACACAACACAGGTTTAGAACAATAGGTAATATTTATCTAAACAAAACAAGACCGAAACGACAAATATCCAACATGCACAAGCCAAGTTATGAAAGAGTCTTAAATCCTTTAGAAAACAGTGAGAACTTTGTTAGCGTACAAAAGTACCTGGCTAGAGTCAACATAGCACCGCACAGGCGAGTGTGCATCGGAAAAGGCCAGCAATGCATCGATTTCTCACTCGAGAGCGAGACCGTGCGTCGTTCCTCCTCTGGTCGGATCAACATGCATCGTTTCTCCTCTCCAGAAAGAGAGCGATGTGCCGATCCACACAGGCACCTCGGTTCTGGGCAGGCTTTGTGTTGTTTTTCTGCACCCAGCAATGTTGCTTTGAAAATCCGGTCGCACGGTAGCACAAAACTGCATTGCGTGGGGTTTGCGGAATTATCAGCATCCGTTAGAGGGTGTTGCACATCGTTTCTCCAGCCGTGTTGTATCGATCTTCCAGCCGTGATGCAGGTGGAGCGTTGATTTCAGCCGCAAAGCTGGCGGCGTGTCATTTATCAGCCGTGTCACAGAAGGTGCATAGAAAATGTCCCCGCACGGTGCTCTGTGCGTGTATTTTCAGTCTTTGTCTGCCAGCTTCACCTTTCAAGGGCCCAGGAACAGGATAGGGCACCAGTTACAGGGCAGCAATCTTAGCAGGGAGTCCAGGTGCTGGCAGGGGAAGTCTTTGATGGCCCTGAGACTTCAAAAACAGGAGTCAAGCTCAGTTCAAGCCCATGGAGATTCTTCACAAGCAGAAATGCACAACAAAGTCCAGTCTTTGTGCCCTTTCACAGACAGAAGCAGCAACTGCAGGATAGCTCCACAAAGCATAGTCACAGGCAGGGCAACACTTCTCCTCAGCTCTTCAGCTCTTCTCCTTGGCAGAGGTTCCTCTTGATTCTAGAAGTGGTCTGATTTTCAGGGTCTCTTCTTATACCCCTTTCAGCCTTTGAAATAGGCCTATTTCAAAGGAAAGTCTCTCTTGTTTGTGAGATTTTGCCTTGCTCAGGCCAGGCCCCAGACACACACCAGGGGTTTGGAGACTGCATTGTGTGAGGGCAGGCACAGCCTTTCATGTATGAGTGACCACTCCTCCCCACCCTCCTAGCACAGATGGCTCTACAGGATGTGCAGGCTACACCCCATGTTCCTTTGTGTCACTGTCTAGAGAGAGGTGCAAACAGCCCAGCTGTCAAACTGACCCAGACAGGGAATCCGCAAACAGGCAGAGAAGCACAATGGTTTAAGCAAGAAAATGCCTACTTTCAAAAAGTGCCATTTTCAAACACACAATTTCAAAACCAACTTCACTAAAATATGTATTTTTAAATTGTGATTTCAGACATCACAAAACCCAAATGTCTATCTGCTCCCAAAGGGAATCTACGCTTTAATCATATTTAATAGGTTAACCTATGAGAGAGAAAGGCCTTGCAACAGTGGAAACTGAATTTGGCAGTATTTCACTGTCAGAACATATAAAACACATTAGCTTAGGTGCCTTACATGATTTAAAAGGGATGGTTTAGGCCTGGCAAGTGGGTACACTTACCAAGTCGAATTGACAGTTTAAACTGCACTCACCGACACTGCAGTGGCAGGTCTGAGCCATGCTTACAGGGCTACTCATGTGGCTGGCACAACCAGTGCTGCAGGCCCACTAGTAGCATTTGATTTACAGGCCCTGGGCACCTCTAGTGCGCTGTAATAGGGACTTACTAGTAAATCAAATATGCCAATCATGGATAAGCCAATCAACAATACAATTTACAAAGATAGTGTATGCACTTTAGCACTGGTTAGCAGTGGTAAAGTGCTCAGAGTCCTAAAGCCAACAAAAACAGGTCAGAAAGATTAGGAGGAAGGAGGCAAAAAGATTGGCGATGACCCTGCAAAAGGGAACAAAATCCAACACATGTTTTATACTTTCACTGTCATAATGGTACAATAGGTGCTACAGTCCCGTACTGACACTTAACTTACTGGCCCTGGATACACTCTGTACCATATATCAGGGATATACACTCAAGTTAAAATGCCAGGTAGGAGTATACCAATTTCATAAATGCTGAAAAGAGACGAACAGCCACTTTACCACTGGTTAACAGGGATAAAGGGAACTGAGTTCTACAGTCGGCAAAAACAGAAAGAGCAACAATCTGTGGTACACCACGTAAAGAGATTGTCATTTCTTACAGATCTTTTTCTGTTACCTCGTGCTAGCAGAGTTAGACAGGGCCCTTGCAATTCCACTTGTTCTTTGCTTCCTTATCTTTAAGACTGCCCTTGATTATCCTTGCACCACCGGGTACCACGCCTGTATCGAGATTGGTGTGGAGCTCATAACAGCACATTCGCTGTGGAGATAAGTAAGAACAATTCAGTATTCACTACTTATTTGGGTTATCCATCAGCCATTGCTACACTTAATACTCATATATATTTCTTTGCAACTAACAATCACATCCACTACCTAGCTTGCTAACCTTCT
Source organism: Pleurodeles waltl (assembly GCF_031143425.1). Taxonomy (NCBI): domain Eukaryota; kingdom Metazoa; phylum Chordata; class Amphibia; order Caudata; family Salamandridae; genus Pleurodeles; species Pleurodeles waltl. The sequence continues at coordinate 695,686,448 of NC_090442.1, read as the reverse complement.
TGCTGAACCCAAGAAGCAGACAATTGATGCTGGTACCTCTCTTCCCCTTTCCCTTTTCCCCTCATGTTATCTGGTTGATGTGTGTATTTGTGCTCTACCTACAGACATAGAGGTATTGGGATTTTTGTCAGCCCCACAGTACTTTATTCAAAGCTTGAAAACAGCCGCCTCTCAAAAGTCCATAACACAGTGTACACCACTACCGAGAATACTCTACCTCCCTGTGTGGGGCTTTTGCAGACCATCTTGTCATGAAAACTGGTAGCCTAGAATAATAACTCAGAAGTAAGTCCCACAGCAACCTCCATCCTCCGACCACAAGTCCATCTCTTCTGGCAGACAACACTGTATGACAATCATTAAGTAAAAGGTGTCATCGATACTGCAAAGCAATACCTCATCCTAACAATCCCAAAGAGCTGTCAGTCCCCTACATGCACATGGTAGGTAATAGCATGTCCCTCTCACCTTGACTTCATCTGAAGCCTAAATGAATCTGCAATATTGCTACAAGATGATAGGGGTACCCCTCTGCTTTCCATGCCTCACAACAGACTCTACCACTTTCTGATTATGAATACTCTTGGTGAGAATGTCTCTTCCCACTTGATACAATCTGAGGCCTCAGGAATCTTACTTTATCACATGTTATAAATAGCACCATTAGTGCTCTCCACACCAAATCAGCATTTTTCCCCTAGTAATTTCTATAGGATTCCCAAACAAAGTTTACTTACTGAAAATTGTGAAATTTTGATCCTTGCCACAAAACGTATAATTCAGATATGTGGTATAACAGGAGTAAACGCACATATCGTAATTAACTGCTCCAGTTGTAACTTAGGTCTTAGTCACTGAAAGCTACTGATTGTAAAGCTTTAAGGGTACAATAGTATAGACTAGAGTACGTAACAAATATATTTTGAAAATGTTTTGAAGTGCATCAATTAAGGTACTTTTAAATAAAAACATAGAACCCTTCATGTAATTCCAAATGTCAACCATTACTCCAAAATCATTACATAATTCTATCCATAATTCTGGAAGAGTTAAGATAAATGGAAAGGAGTTTGATTTTTAAGAACAATGTAACTGATTCCTTTCAGTGCTTTTAAGACCTTTTATTTTTAGGTGTTGTAGTAAAAAGCCTTACATTTTCTTGAAACCTGTTTTTTAATTTTATGAATATATAATTTGTGCTCTGTGTAGCACTTGCTACAGGATATTTTACACTTTTAAAGGACTTTGAATGATGCGTAGACTTAACCATAGTATCAACCCTTAAAGGATTAAAAACAGAGATGCCACTGCTGGAATTAGAGCTAGAACTTTAGTTCTGTGTGGAAGCCAGATATGCTTAGCTATATACAGATCATATTTGTGCATTTTTTGATATTTTATTTATACAGTGCTTCAAACTCTGTATTTCAGGATACTGTCAGACTACTGCATTCTTCACATATACTACACTTAGAAGTAGTTAGGTAGCAACTAAAAAAAGAAATATAAGTGGTTTAATGCCATGCAGTTCTCTAATTTCAATCCTGTTTTTAAACCATTAGATTTTCTCTGTATTTTATTAGCCATGTGGTGGTGACTATTGCCTCCCTCTTGTTGCTCTGTGAGTGTTACAGAGGAACATTTCTGTTTGTTTGGGGTTGTGGTGAAATCTGATTAGCAGCTTTCATCTCCTGCTGCTGAGTTCACACCTGAGCCACAGAGACAAGAAAGGAAATTATTAGATAGGGCACAGCGGACAGCAGGGACACCTTAAGAGATGAAAACAAAAAATAAACTGTAAACATGTTTATGAAGTGATCAGATCCCTTTACCTTGACTGGCCAGACCAGACCAAGCTGGTAGCCCCAGCCCAGAGGTTCCAACCCACTCCACTGCAACTGACAGGAGGGTTAAAGCCCTTTCAGCCCAATGGCTCTGTTGGTATCATCTCTCTCATCTGAAACGTCAATCTCCTCATGTCTTAATTTGATGTGGTACTCCTTAACAACAAGAGCGCATGAACGCGTCTGCAAGGCCCATGCAAGCCGCATTTTTCCTAGTTGCCAGTACTTACAACGACCATCACACTGTCTCCTTATTGTGTTTTGTCTCCTCTTAATGTATTCATTTATCACCATTTGATGTTACAGAATATTCAATTTGTGCTTATGTCAGCCTTCTGACTCTAATCATCAGTTGGCAGTCTTATTTTCTTTTCTTTAATGTCATCTAGCCCTTTTCTCCCTTCGTGACACTCCCTCGCCTGATCGGGCCCAGCTGCCATGCTGAGTGGGTGTCTGGCTGCATATGTACTGCTAACTTCTTCTTCTGTATGAAAGTACTGCAGTGGAAACTGCATGTATAGGTAGCTTACAAAATCTTCTATTACACAATTAAATAGTGAGTCCTCATCTTCCTACCCCTTGAAAGGCGGTCCTCAAATAAGGTCTAATGTTTATCCCCAAATTGTTTTAGTGCCCCACAGCTAAGTTGAGCCATACCACTGCCATGTAACTCAATATTTTCAACATACCTGCTAAACCCTATGCTAAAAGCACTGTTATTTAGACTGCATATCTATATGGAACCTAACATCTCTGCCTAGATGGATGAGTGGCTGGTGCCCTGTAGTATGATCAAAAGCATTGTCTGCAGACTAGATTAGGCTCTTCAATTAATGTATTCAATGGCATCCACCATTTGGATTTCACTATTTCAACCATGTAAGCGGATATCCAATGTAAATAGCCAGAAACAAGATTGAGGACTGTGTGGAGTGCATCCTTTAATCCCTTTTACCGGGTCAGTTAAACCCTATGTTCTCTGTGTGGGTTTATTGGTCCTTCCCTCCACCTGACCACCCCGGCACATCTGAGCTTAGCCCACCTGCAACACTTCAGAGACCGCAACACTATCCCACACCTGGTGAAGGAGAGAGGTAAACTGCACTTCAAAGGTAATAAGATCTCACTGCGTGCCAGGAATTTCTTCCCATCAATTGATTGCTGCAAAAAGGGGGCCTGTTCTGTTCCCTTGACTCACATCACTACTGATGGTAAACCTCCTGTTTTCACTGGTCCTAAACTGGCTCTAATGTTGTGTTCCAGTCACATACCTAAGTCTTTGGAGAAATAAGAAGCTTCTAAGCATGGCCCTGATGACTGTCTCTGCGACACCTGTTAAAATGCTTAAACATTTGATCTTGCTGCCTATGAACCCTCATCCCTTGCCTTCTGGGAGCACCTGCACCACAAAACACTTGTTTTACTCACTGTAGCATCCTGCCCCAGGCTAGATAAAGCCCCATCCCTATGTGATTTATCTGCTGTTCCTATACCATCTCTACACCTGTCAACTCGTTCTGCCTTTGAAATTAGGTGTTTGCCTGGCTCACTGAACTAACCAGGAATGATTCCCATTTGGCCACTGGAAGTTTCTACTAGATAGATGATAGCTTTTACTGGTTGGGGATGGATGTTTCTTCAATGGGTTGGGGATGTTAAAGTGGGTAGGTAGGTGATGGGGATTTCTTTGTTGGTTGTTTGACTGTTGGCATTACCAGGCCTTGACAGTGCGGCCAATCCTCTACCAACATGCACGCTCGCCTCTTTGCTGATCATGACTAGTTAGCCACCGTGTTCCTTAGTGACTAATTTACTCCTCGGGTTCTCCCCCTCATGTTGCCTAGGATGTCAGCAAACACTTGGTTATCTTGAAAAGTGTGGGGTTTGAACAACCTAAGAAAACTAGGCAGGTCCTTGCATTACTTAGGTGACACAACATAAATGTAGCATTGCTGTGACAACTGCTAATGCACTTGACTAAATTGCAAGCTTCTTCCCCTCCTCCCTGACATAATCCACTCAGATCAGTTAGGAATCATTCCGGGTTGCTCCACCACACAGTTGTTGGTAGCAGCAATGTTAACTCCTTGTAATGGCCTTCATCTTTACAATGCTCCACTGTATTGGGATCTGTGATTGTTTCATTCGCTGGATTAAACTCCCATGTATGATGTCTGGCTATGAGTAAATGGAGAGTCTCCAACCCATTGCCATCAGCAGAGGCATCTGTCAGTGATGCTCACTATCTCCAATATGTTATGAGATTGACATGGAGGAACTGGGCAATTGTTTTCATCAACACCATGTCGACCACATCCTCAACTTGACCCACCAACTAGTGGTATCCATGTATGCTGATGTTGCTACTGTAGATGTAGGAGATCCTAATATTAACCACTCACCTGCACTGTGTGAATTCCTCACTTTCAGTGCACTCACTAGGATCCCAATAAATTTGTCTACATCTAAAATCTTCCCACTGACTGGTGAAAAACACCCTTTGCACCAGATTTCCAATTGTGGTGGGCAGGTTTCGGTGTCCACTACCTGGAGATCTGGTTTAGTAGACACCTCATGAACATATGGAGGGAGAACTAAGGCACTGCAGTCATGTGGCTCGAGGTGCAGGTTCCGGGCTCATCCAGACTCACTGTCTCTCTTGTGGAGATAATTGTCATAGCAAACATTTCCTCTACCTCTTTGTTAACATCATGCTTCCCCTCATTAAAGCAGTCTTTGCTTTCCTCTGCTCTTTCCTTGTTGCATTTAAGTGGGGCAGATGAGAGCTGTCTGTCTAGGGAGGTGCTGGCTGTACACTTCGAGCAGGGTGGTTTAAACACTACTACTGGTTGCACCCTACGCTGTATCAACTGCACATTTCTGTAGAGGTGGATAATGCAGACCTTGGCACTTTGATCACAGCAATCTCTTTGGCCTGTTACCTCCAAGCATACGATCAACACATATAACTAAACTGATAAGAATGTAACCAAAAAATATTGCGTTAACTACAAAAATGTATAATGCAGTTTCTGTCTCTCTCTCTCTCTCTCTCTCTCTCTATATATATATATATATATATATATATGTTAACACTCCCAAATGCCAGACAACCAAGGCTGCTTTGATGGTGGCGGTCCGAGTGTGGATCCAGATCTCCACAAATACTACAGCAATTCCTCCGATTATTATTTAGAACAATGCTCGGACAGCAAATTGAAGTCCAAAAATACTTTAATACCAAATGCCCCCTCACACACAACGCATTTCAGCCGTTGCCTTGTTCACGTATAGGCTGGTAGTTCGCTACACATATTAAATACAATACTAAACATAAAACACAAACAAAGGACTACACAAGACAAATGCTTGCAATCCACAGGAAACACGGGCACCTTTTTTAAATGTCCAGGTATGCATATTGTATTGTATGCACCTTGTATGGATACACATGTCATGATAATATTTATATTTATATTTGAAGATGCAATTAATACAATTCGTAATACTAATCAAATAGTATAAGTTAGATCATAACCTCAATACTATACTTGCTAACTGGATCACTCAATTACATCGCCTATACATGTAATAGTAAAATACCAATAAATCTATTACTCAACAACAACATACTTATGACATACCCCTTATTTCATGCTAACATGTGACCAAACCCAAATCCAACACATCTACATATAAAATTACATGACCCATAAAGTGCAAAAAAACAGACAGAACTGAGCAAAATGTGAGATTTATTACTACATATTCTAATCAATCTCAGATTATTAGACAGATTTTTAATAAGAGTTGGCACATTTTACACACAGATTCTATCTTAAGCAATGTTATATCCAATATGCCCCTGGTCACTTTTCGTAAGAGTAGATCACTAAGTGAAGATTTGAGTCATAATATGGTCACAAGTGGTCATGAGAGTGTACTAGCATCAGATAACCCGGCTGGGTTTTTCTGTTGTAAACACTGCAAGGCTTGTAGGTATAGTGATAATTGCTTTGAAGTAATTGGTGATAATGGACATTGGACCCATCAAATTCGGGGTCATTACAATTGCAACACAGATTTTTGTATAAATTGTTTGAGATGCCCATGTAAGAAATTACATGTGGGCAGTACAATACACAAAGCTAAGAAAAGGGTTTTCAAGCATATTAGAGCCATTCGCAATTGTGATCGGAATTATCCGGTAGCAAGACATTTCCATGAGAAACATAATGGGGATGAACGGCTGCTTAGTTTTGTGGTCATTGATCAGATTAAGTCTACCACTCGGGGTGGCAATAGAGAGAGAAAAATGAGGATCTTAGAATCCAAGGTGATAATTAGGCTCAACACCCTGAGCCCTGTGGGTCTCAACTCAAGTGAGGAAATGAATGTACATTTGGGTTGAAATGAGTTGCTGGCTATAATTTGTATGTAATAATTTTAAGTAATTTTTGCACTTTATGGGTCATGTAATTTTATAGTTAGATGTGTTGGATTTGGGTTTGCTCACATGTTAGCATGAAATAAAGGGTATGTCATAATAATGTTGTTGTTGAGTAATAGATTTATTGGTATTTTACTAGAACATGGATAGGCAATGTAATAGAGTGATCCAGGTAGCAAGTATAGTATTGAGGTTATGATCTAACTTATACTATTTGATTAGTATTATGAATTGTATTAATTGCATCTTCAAATATAAATATAAATATTATCATGACGTATGTATCCATACAAGGTGCATACAATACAATATGCATAGCTGGACATTTAAAAATGGCGCCTGTGTTTCCTGTGGATTACAAGCATATGTATGTGTATATATATATATATGTGTGTGTATATATATGTATATATATATATATATATATATTTGTATATATGTATATTCACTTAAAAAAAACAAAGGTTACAGGGACATGATAATTAGGAAGTGCAATAAAAAAAAACATAGAAATACACTTAAAAAACAAAGGGTAAATGGACGTTATAGTTAGGCTCTGAATTTACTTCCACAAAACCATAGAAATTCAGCAGTTATAATTAGAGTTATTTCAAGTAGGTATAACTTGTGCCCTAAGGTAACTGTTACTCACGCACCAGGCATGCACAGTTTTTTCTTCAATAACTTGACTGCTAATGGTTCATTAATATTTTTATTGATGTAAAAGTTGTCATGAGTTCTGTAATGTCTGGGGTAATTAGCAGTTCATGGCGAGGGCGCAAGTTATAGTTACTCTAGGGCACAAGTTATAGTTATGTGAAATAGCTCTAATTATAACTGCTAAATTTCAATGGTTTGTGCCAATAAATTCAGAACCTAAGTATAAAGTCTCTGTAAACTTTGGTTTTTCAGGTGAATTTCTATGTTTTTTTAAAATTCAGTTTCCTAACTATAACGTCCCTATAACCTTTGTTTTTTTCCATGAATTTCAACTTTTTTAATGTAAAGTAATTTAAATTACTATACGTTAATCCAACCACCACCACAGAATAATATTCAAAATTCGGGGCTCCCAGTCCCCCCATTCGCAGCGCCGCTGCAGAATGGTGAGCGCGACCCAGTGTCTATCCTGCCCCCAGATTAGTGTTAGCAACATACTGTTTGGTTCACGGAGGAAGATTTTAGGGACCGCTATGGGCAAGGCTGCAAAATAGTACAGGAGCCTTGGTAGGATACACATATTCGCTATGGCCACCATGTCCAGTGGAGACAGAGGCAGCGAGCACCAAAATGAGAGCGAACCCCTCATGGAACAAAACGTGCGGACCAAGTTACCATCCCGTAGGTCGTCCACTCTACGATATATCTGTATGCCCAGGTACCTGAAAGTATCAAAGCACCACTTCAGCCTACTCGGGGGAGCGCCTCTTTCACCTCTGTGGAGGGTTCTACCAGTGGGAACAAGCATGATTTGGGCCTATTGACCTGTAAGCCTGATATCTCTCCATATCTATCCAATAATGCTATCACCGCAGGCAAGGTGGACCCCATGTCGTCCAAATAAATCAGGGCATCATCTGCATATAGTGAAATGACGTGGTGTCTCCCCATCCTATATAACCCCCACTGCTCAACCCTCATCCGTGAACGGGCAGCCAGAGGTTCCATTTCAATGGTGAACAGCAGGGGAAATAGTGTGCATCCATGCCTAGTCCCTCTCCCGATGGGAAAACTGTCAGCTATCACTCCTCCCGTCTTCACCCTAGCAGTAGGATTAGCATACAGTGTCTGCACCCACTTCACAAAGCCCCGGCCGAAACCATACAGTGCAGTGTGGCAAATAAAAAGTTCCAGCCTAGGGTATCAAATGCCTTCTTTATGTCTAAAGAGACGGCCACATTGGCAAATGCCTCGGCCGTCATATCACTAATGATGCTGAGCAGCCTACGTATATTCAGGAACGTGTTACGTGTGGGTATAAAGCCGTTCTGATCCTCATGTATGAGGGTGTGTATAATAGGGGCAAGTCTGTTTGACAGTACTTTGCCCATAATCTTACACTCTAAATTGAGAAGGGACAGTGGTTGATAGGACCTCGTGCCTGTGGGATCCTGACTAGGTTTAGGGAGCACCACGATCAGCACCTCCCGTTGAGAAACCGGAAGCATGCCACAAGTCCATGCTTCTTCATACACAGACAGCAAGAGGTGGGACAAATGTTGCAAGTAGGTAGCATAATATTCGATTGGCAGGCCATCTGTGCCTGGGGTTTTGCCTCTGGCTATTTGCGCTATTTCCACATGAAGTTCCTCAAGACTTAAGGACTCATCAAGAGCTGCCTTGTTATTAGCCAATAATTGTGCAAGTGGCGTCAAAGACAAAAAAAATCCTACTTTCTGACTATCTAATATCTCCCGCTGCGATAGAGTTCTTTATAATAATCCCTAAAGGCATAATTAATGGCCTCCTGTGTGGAAACCACTGTCCCACTCTCCATGCGGATGGCCCCTATGGGGTTATGCTGCTGCTCTTCATGGAGCATCCATGTCAGACGTTGCCCTGAGCGGTCACCCTCCACGTGCAGTAGCGTTAGATCATAGTTGTAATCGTGTTGGCGGAGTCTTTGATCCGCTTCACCCTATACCTGTAGTTTATCATGGAGGAGTGTGAAGGGAGCCCTGCGCTGCGCAACTTCTATTTCTAGTGCATGTATCTCTTTTTCTAGAGTGACTACCTCTTGATGCAGGGAGCGGTGAGCTCCCCATGAGGCCGATAGGCAGTGACCTCTCACGACAACCTTATGTGCATCCCATTCTGTAGCCCTCAAAGTAGTGGATTCAGCGTTCAATTCCCAATACTGTTTAATACAGGCAGCCAATTCCTCTCTAAATGGGGCATGTAGCAGCGCCTCCCTCTGTAAGTGCCAGATGGGTATAGTTGTGCACGTCTGACCCCATCTGATAGTTAGCAGTAGTGGAGAGTGATCAGATATCACCTGTGCCAGGTAGTTTGAATAATTTATCATAGCACATACTGCTGGGGTTCCCCAGGCCAAATCTATACTGGTATGTATGTTGTGTACTGGGGAGTAGAAAGAATACTCTCTATGCTGCGGGTGACCCATATGCCATATGTCATGTATCTTATTGTCCCTGGCCCATTCCACCAGGAGATTGGAATTCTGCCTTCTATTTGCTCCCTCTGCGGGTATGGATGAACTATCTAGAAGCACATTAGAAACACAATTAAAATCCCCTCCCCAGATAGTAGGCACCATGGGGTCTGACAGCAGTGCAGGAGTGAGGGTCTTGAAGAAGTCTCCCTGTGCACAGTTATTAGAGTACACTCCCACTATAGTGATCAGTTTACCATCCAGCTGACCTTCCAACACCACATATCTGCCCCCGGTGTCCACTCGTTGCCTACTGTGTGTAAATGGTACTCCAGGCGCCACCCATATCATTACCCCTCGTGCATAAGTAGACAAAGACATGCGGTACACCTGACCCCTCCAGCGTTTTTCCAATGACTTCAAATCATTGTCCAAAAGGTGTGTTTCTTGTATTATTGCAAAGTGTACCTTCTGTCATTTAAGCAAAGTGTAAATACGATGTCTTCTGACAGGCATGGCCATCCCACGAACGTTCCACGTTAGAATAGTATAATCGTGAAAAGATTGCGATTTACGTGAACTCATGGTGCAATAGATAGTGCTGTGTCATGTGTCCTGTCATATGCCCAATCCCGGTGATGAATGCGTGCCTGCAAAACTAGCAGATATATCTGCCTGACCTTTACCTTGAAATGCTGTGCGACCCATTGAAGCATACTGAAAGCATCCCCCACACCCCCATAACACCCATAAACCTCTATATCTGGTGGCCAAAGGCACACCTGTAAACATTCCTAACAATAACAATATAACATGTCTACAACAATCACATATGAGGGCTGTCCGTGTGGGAACCAACCAGGGGGACGTGGTAACTGACATGGGGAAGCTATAAGGGGCCCTAAGACAAGAAGGATGACTGGTAGCCATCACAAAGCCATCCACAGCCACATCTGTGCTAGAAAACAATTATTCATATGATGTAGAAAACTCTCTATTCAAAGCTGGACTAAACATCAAGTCATTCCTTGCAGGTCTCGACCAACATGACCCACCTTCACCTGATGTTGTGTAATTCCCTTAGCCCATATTGTCCGTAGGTTACCCTCACCACATTGGAAGCAGTAGACGTGTTACCCCAGGTTCTCATGTACCTGTATGGGATATCCCTGTTCGTCAGAGGTCATATGCCATCTGGGGAGTGACATCCGGACCCCTGAGGATATCTGTGACCGTTGAGTCAGTGCTACCTGAGTCCGAGTCCATGTGCATCCTCATAATATTTTGGAGCGGCTGAAAGGAATTCTGGGTATGAATTGGCATATCTTTCAGTACTTTGGCTCGTTCAGCATCCACCTGTGTTCTTGTAGGTCATGCCTTCAGTCTCCTCCTGGGCTTCTGACGAGCCGCCGGTGAGAGCCATTCCTCCACCTCCCCATCCCCTTCCACTGCATGGGCGATGCCCTTTGCATGCATCCATGTCCAGGCATCCACAGGCGTGGAGAAGATGTGAGTGCAGTCATCTGCAATCACTCAAAGTTTGGCCGGAATATCAAAGCATATTTAATATTGTGCTCTCTGAGGTGCTGCTTAATTTTCACATAAGAGTATCTTTGGCGCTGCACCCCTGCCGTGAAGTCTGGGTAAGCTGTTACTGAAGCACCTTCGCAGTGCTCTGGGCCATTATTGCGGAAGTGTTGTAGAATCATATCGCAGTCCCTATAATTAAGAAATCGTGCTATGAGCAGATGAGATGACAGTCCAGGGGCCAGAATCTTGCCCAGTATCCGGTGCACCCGCTCCACCAAAAAGAACTTCGTTTTTGATCCTTTTAGCACCTCTGTTATAAGCCAATTCTTCAGAAATAATTCAGCGCTGTGGCCCTCTACTTTTTCCTGAAATCCTATGAACCTTACATTGTTGTGGCGGGATCTACCCTTGGCATCCTCCGCATGCCGCTGGAGATCCTTCACTTCCAGATCTAGTTTTTGCACATTATTTTGCAGATCTAACACAACAGGGTCTATGGCCCGCAAGCCGGTCTCTGTCTCTGTCACCCTGTCTGCCAGCCTACGATGATCAGCTCGGGGGCAAATTAAGATCCTATCAATTCTGGTTTCAAGTGACTGCTTAGTGTCCATAATAGCCTGTAGCACCCTTTCGAATTGTCCCGAATGAGCATGGAGGTTAGACCCCATAGTTTGCAGGTTGAACGCTCCCTGCGACGCTTCAGGAGGCGTCACTGCCTTGCACTGTGACAGCGACTTAGTGGATTTTGTTTTCCCCATCATTCTAGTCGTACAAGCCAAGTGCTAGTGGTAGGACGCCTCTTGTAAGTTATGTCATCTGCAGTGTCTTTACTCAGTGCGAAGATAGAAGTGACTTGTCATGCAGGGGGAAGAAGCCCCTCTCTCCACAGCAGCCCAAATTCACACTCCTAGTCCACAATGAGCCCACAGCCACCAACAGTACACCTTGTCTCACACGATAGGGGCCCAAGCCGTCAGCCCAATAGGAGGATACAGTGGGCAGCCACTGTCAAGCCCTCGTCAAACAGTAGAGTCCTGTGTCCACTCAGAGTCTCCGATATGGACTATGCACTTAACGGGGTCGCGGCCGCCAATCCACCAGGCCACAGCTTCCAGTCCTCCAATTAGTATGTTCTCCCGCACCTCCAAGCCGCGGCGGCTTTCCGGACAACCAGTGCAGGAGGCCAGAGCACAGTGCACGCATAAGCTCGTCCCTCATCAGAGCCCAATAACGCAGCTCCTCTCTCCACGCTCTGCCGCTCCAGCGACAGGCCCGTCGTAGGTTTTCGTGTGCCGGCCACGCTCTAAGTTGTATTTCCGCGTGGACCGGCGGCGATGCTACACTTAACTCAGGCCCCCCCCCCCCCTGTTCCGGGCTGCAAACTGTCCGCTGCTCCGGCATCACAACACACCATCCGGCAGCCGCCTGCCTATCCGCAGGCCAATTAACGAAGGCCCGACAGATCAGCGAGCCGCGTCTCCTCCCATCCGTCCAATCCACAAGTTTCCAGCACCGGGTTTCGGCCGAGGGCAGGGCCAGGACATTCCCTGAGTGCCCCATCAGCTATAACAGCCAGTGGCTGGGGCGATGTCGGTTCTGGCAGGATTTTTTCATGGGCCCGAAATGGAGCTGTGCTTTACACATCGGTCTCGGCCGCCATCTTGGCCACGACCCCCAACTAAATACTTCATAAACAGCAAATGCTGCAAGAGGAGGAAACTCTGGCGGATTCTCTGAACAGACCCTTAAAACAGAAATATGTACATTTTGACAACTACCTTGTCAAGTAAATGAAACTTATATTCAAACTAAAACTTACTTGTAATTAAAATAATAAATGTAACATAGCAAATAATTAACAAAACACTGTCCAACTTCTATCTCTTTACATGTACTTCCTAAATGAAAATACTGCAACTTGAAAAAGTGCTAACCTGCTGAATAACAACACCAATCACAAACCAGCAAAACAATATAACAAAGTAAGTCTATATAAATTGTTATAAAATATAACCTTACTGCAAAAGTGAGCATCATACACCTAATTACCTTACCCTCAACAAACTACCAACAAAAAAATATTTAAAATGAAACTGACACTCTTTTTTTTTACGACAAAAAAGAAAGCACCTGCTCCACATTACATTACCCTCAACAGCAAGGCTGCACAATAGTGTAAAACATCTACTAAAAACATACATCTAAGTATAAATAAAAAAGTAGTTGCATATTGATATATGTAAATAGCAAACATATAACAATGTAAAAATTATATTCATTTATACTCTTACACTGCTTTCGGATGCAAAGGTGAGATAGCAAAATATATAATATCCCACAATGGAAAACAATAACTAAGTCACATGGGTTACACCTACAACCAAGAAACTACATTGATGGAAAACATGAATTTACAATGTACCAAACATTATTCTAAAGCATGCTATGGGAGGGCCACTACAAAAGAGGATGTTGCAGTTAATGTAACGGAAACACCCACCCTCCCTCCCCAAATGTGAAAGAAATAGAAGCAAGGGAGGTATTACAGGATATTAGAGAGGCAAACATAAGCTCCCAGGAAACCGCAACCAAGATCCTAAAAGATATACTCCCTAAAGTCCCTAAATACATCATAGACCAACTGCCACATATACTCACTTAAAAAAATATTTAATTGCATAAACTAAAATGTCCACCAGTAATAATCCTTGTGCCCTTAAAAGATACCAAGATATAGAAATACCAGAGCATTTAAAAGTAACACATAATGAGGACCCCTTCCTTTGACAACTTGTACAGTGATAAACAAATGCTAATATTTTCAACAGCAGATAAAATACTAAAACTAAGCCATTATCAAATATGGATGATGGATGGAACCTTCAAAATGTGTCTCAAACTTCTCACTCAGATATACACTATTAATGGGAAACATCAAAATACAAATATTCCTTCTATATATAGTCTACTACCAAATAAACAAAGTAGCAATCACTATGAACTCTGAAGCCACATTAAACATAAAATAAATAGCTACTATCCATAAAAATTATCACAGACTTTGAACAAGCCATTACTCAAACCATTTTAAAAGTTTACCCCCACATAGCCATACTATTACTAACATTTCAATCATAGCATACGGCGACACCTCCAAAATCTGTACCGTGTATAATAAGCTACAAACAGTCAGTTTGCTTTTGAAATAAAAAATGATAGCACTTGCCTATGTCCCTGTCAATAAGGTAGCAAACCATAAAAATGTACTAATAGAAAGCCCTTTCTACCAACAAAATGAAGACAGATTATGTCCCCTAATGGATTATTTTGAAGATACTTGGGTTGGCAGACTACATTGTTACAGATACAGAGAGCCATCCCAAATTGCAAATACCATGGTTGATAGTTTCTGACAGTTCCTTTGCACAGGAAACCAAAACAAACAGCGCAATGGTATTATGGCACAATACCTTACAACCCACAGAAGCATTGCAAAAAGAGCAAAACTACCAACAACAATGACTGGAGCAATCTGTAACCCAAATTGCACGTAAAACTAGCACACAAACCAAACGAATGTATGATATGCTACAGTTTAAATTCAAAGTGTTCATAAACAACAAAGAAGTAGAAATAATTGCTAAAAGCATGTAATAAAATAAAAAGAACCTACAAAAGTCCCAAAAAACAAGACAATAAAATAATTGCCAATATAAAAATCATTTTTGAAATAAATACCAAGCATACTATTTTATTACATCAATTAAATTATTAACTGAAACCCCAATCCCGAAAACTCGAAGAACAAACTAAATAAATCAAGCAAAATAAAAACTACACATAAACTACACATTTTCAAAAAACAATTGAATAATAACTATACAAACAATAAAATATACCATTTCCCATCCAGAACAAGTAAAATAAATATGACTTACTATACTGTAGTTTTAGATCCACCTCTGTATCCCAGTAGTCAAAAATAATAATATAGCATAATCTGTGAAAATACAATGGAAAAAGCCCCCAAAAATAAAACCAACCCAGTAGAAATCATTGAAGCAAACCCAAAGTATCTAGGAACGATAAAAAAAAAAACGTGTTTAAAAAAATAAATGCTTCTGGAAACCCGAAAAAAGGAATCAAAATTAGAAAATATTGGTTAAAAGAGATTTCCTTAAAAAAATAGGTATATCCTAATGTCTGTAAGACACGTTCATAGACAGAAACTAGTAAAGTAAAATAGAAAACCCACCTACAAAAAAACTTTACATTCCCAAATAATACATATACAGTCCTCTTGATCATCATAAAATAAATAACACAACGTAACATAACAAAGCAATACATTACTAAAACAGTGTACGAAAACCCACAGTTACACATTAGTGAAGACCACTACTTCTAATACAAGTAAACGTACAAAAGCCCCACAAGCAACATTATAACTAGCCCTTAAATGTCTTCTGGTGAGCAGCAGCACCATACAGCAACCTTTATCCTGGAAAATGGATTACAATTACACAAATGGACTACAAAATAGCCTTAAAAAACAATAGCTGCTTAATGAAACAAAAAAGACTATCTCCCAATGGAAATGAATTGGAAATAATTAAAAAATAATGAAGAAATGTATTAAGAAATGTAAAAAAAAGGAAACATGTAAACCATGTGAAAAATGTTGTAAAAATTATGAAGTATGTATTCATTATTAGTATTACATATATAAATATTTAATATGTCCTGTAAAACCTTATGTTAAAATTATATCAAAACTATGTATATGAAATGATTTGAAAAAATGTTACAAAAGTAAAACAATAGGAAAATGTGGAAAACGTACAACATACATATGGTTTACATTTTGTATTTAACAATAAACATGCATTAAAAATTGTTTTTTATCTATATACAAAGACATTATTTATAAGTCAAAATATATTTGTTTAAACATGTAAAATTATAAATTAAATTAATTTTAAAAACTGTAAAACAAAAATTAAAAAATTGTTTATGTAATTAATATTGCCTAATACAAACATACAACTAACTACTTTTTTTTGTGCTATATTTGTCAACACCAACAATACTAAGGGAATGATTCCGGGTTTGGCTGTCAGCTTGGTGGTCGGACTACTGTATTACGATGCTTGCAGTTTCATAGATCAAAGACCACTACATTCCCACTGACACTAGCAGGCATCGCAGACTGCTGCAGTGGCGAGGTAGGCCAATGAGGGCATCGGAGCTAGTGTTTCCGTTGGACAGATTATGATGGTGACTCCTGCCAACATGACTATGGCTGTCCAATCACCACATCCAAGCTGGTAGAAACAGAGGCATGAAAGGCAGAAACTCACTTGCAGGCAGAGTCACACATCTTGTGCTACCATGGAGCCTATACTTCACGTCCTGTCACTGCTGATGGATAGAGCCCAAAATCAACGCCCCTGTGGATGCAATGGACGGTAAGACAAAACACCTACCCCTGTTCTGAAACACAACAACTGATCAATGCATCCCAATCCAGCTGGTATGTGGTTTAAGCCATGTGGACCAAGTACCATTTTTTGTGTCCTGGGTCAGAGATGTCCAAAACTAATGACCCATACACAGCCACCTGACGTCCCCTTTGGGCAGGTCACAGTCACTGCAATCCCACACGCCACAAAACACACATGTCTGCTCATTCCAGTTACCGGGATAGTGAAGTGTACAGAACATTGTCACAGCAACACCACTTCAGCATCACACCTAATCACACAGTCACCCTCACTTTTCTCACATGCCGTGGTCTGTCCAGACATTGAAGACACATATGTATGGATGTGTCATTTAACTCAAACACACCTTCCATGCAACATCCCTATAAATGACCCACACATTTCAACCATATTGCAAGACAATGGAAGGTCAAAGGAAATCACAATATTTTGTGATAAAATATCCAAAGCTCACAATGTAAAGGATACCTGCACAATAGGGATGGGGCATCAAAGGCACTCTAGGAACTATGCTGCCCCTGGACACATTTCACTTTTCAGGTGCCCCTAAAACACTAAATGCACAGGAACTGAGCCTTCGTGTATTGCAGGGACATCCAAAAGTAGAGTCAAGTCACATGTCAAACTGCCAAATGTGTATTTGCAAATCAAGAAAGTAAATATATCAGCAACAGCATGGGTCACATGTAGATGAAGTAGTTGCAAGGTACACACATGAACATTGACACATGGTCAGTCAAAAGTGTAGGAAAGAAGCACAATTGAACACTCTCCATGTGTGTATAAACAAAACTCTAGCTTGTACACGATGCACAAGTCCAGTCAACATCAGTGGACACATCTAACCTAATACATGCTGACAATATTCAAGCCAAGATGAAATACTTACCATATCAAGCAAAACAGAATGCAATTCCACCCCAATTGGATTACCACCCACATATCCATACAGTGAACATCTACCATTATCCTGGGCGACATCAGAACTGCCCCCTAAGTCAAAACTTGACAACCACAGCATATGAAATAGCAATCAGACGGAATCACACACAACTGTAGGCATACAACACAAGTTACTCAGGAACAACAACAAGGTAGAAAAGTAATGGCAGGACAAATGTGTACTCAAAAAAACACCTTGGGTTTATTAACTCAAGAATAATGAGAATCAAAGGCCATTGGCCAGTCCATTAGAAAGTCTCTGCACAGTACTCTGCACCAGCTCGACTCTGATCAGTGCCGAAGAACCTCCACAGGAAAGGGCATCAAGGGGGCATGCAGGCACCTCAGCGGCCATTCTTGGGTGGGGTGAGTTTGGATTTCGGATGCATGGGTTTGGGTTTAGAAGGGGTGGTCTTTACCTTTGGAGGGGTGGCCTTCTTCTTTGGGGTGGGAGGGGGCATGGCTGCTTACAGGAAGGGGCCAGGGGAAGACTTGGATGTGAAAGGGAAGGGCTGGGATGTGGGTGGGGTTCTCTTGGTTTTGGGAGGGGGTGGGGATCACAGGGGTAAAGACAAGGTCAAAAAGGAAACTTTCTTTGAGAAAATGGGTAGGGCCTGCAGAAGGGGTTTCAGGTTGGGATATTGAGGGAATGCTTGTCTTGCCTGTGAGAGTTGATCCTGCTGGTGTGTGCGTGCCTGAGGAATGTTTCGGTTTGGTTGGTGTCTGTTGCATGCATGAGTGTGGCATTTGTGTTTCTTGGGGGTCTATTAGGTGGAGATGCTTGGTGACGTGGGAGTGGTGGCTGTGTGTGTCATGTTAGGGTGGTGTCTGGGGGCATGCTAAATGTGGTGGCTGTGTTTGTGAGTGCTTGGTGGTGTCTGAGGGTATGATGGATATGGTGGCTGTGTCTATGGGTGCTGGGGTGGTGTCTGGGGTTATGGTGTGAGTTGTGGCTGGGTCTGTGGGTGTTGGGGTGGCATCTGAGGGTATGGTATCTGTGTTGTGTTTGTGTGTGGTTGTTGAGGTGGTTTCTAAGGGTATTTTGGGTGTGGTGGATGTGTCAGTGGGATTTGGGGTGGTGTCTGTGGGCATGGTGGTTGTGATGTGTGGGTTGGTGGGGGTGCTGTCTGTGTGAATGGTGGTTATTGTGTGTGTGAGTGTCTGTTAAGTGCATATGTGCCAGTGTGTCTTGTGGTGCTTGTGTTTATGTGTGGTGCTTGTGTGTGTTGAGTTGGGTGCATGCAGATGTGTCTGTGTGCTTGGAACAGGTAGTGGAATAGGGAAATTGGATGGGGAAGAGGTAGGTGGTAAGGTGAGGATTGTGGGGGGGTGAATGGCTGCCATCAGTCTGGAGGCCAGAGCATGAAAAGATATCTGGAGGCCAGACATTGCACTATGAATGCCTTTAAGGTATGCAACCATCTGCTGGAGCTGGCTGCCTTGCACCTGGATGGGATTCAGAATTACAGTCTGACCCACAGACGTACTCATTAGGAGGTAAATAGCCTCCTCACTTAGGGCAGCAGGGGTAGCATTAGTAGGGAGTGAGGTGCCTCAGGCGAAGGAAATACCTACCCTCTTGGGTGAGCAGGCTTGGCCAAGTGGGTGGGGAGCAAAGGGGTGGTTGGCAAAGGATCTACGGGTGGCAGACAAGGATGGAACAGGAGCAGGTCCTGATGAATCCACCACCACTATGGAGTGGTCACTGGAGGAAGAATCTGAAGATGATGATGTGGATCCTGTGTCCTCTGTGGCACTCCCCTCACCCTCCGGGCTACTGGATCCCTCCATGTTGGTTGTCTCATGACTGAAGGTACTGTGGCCAACTGCTTCCCCACTCGGTTCCACTCTGTCTCCTCCGCTTGCCTGGGATGATGCTGAAATTTCAAAGACAAATATGGTCACTACATGTGCTTGATTACACCTGGACAACAGCTGTGATTCACAAACATTAACATGATGTACGGTAACCACCAGCCACAAGCTCCAGCAAAGTGGCTTCAACATTTCCCACACCATATGCATGCATGCTGTATGAACTGTCAGCAGTTGCCCACAGGGAATTCAGAATCACAGACAACTACAATTGCATAGGTGAAGTTGTGCAATCACAGTAGCCACTTAACAAGTAGGAGACCTCATCACCTTCAATGGTTTGCCTCATGTGGCGTCCTTCAGTTACCTGTTGTCACACAATATTAGGGCAATGGCAAGTTCAATTTCACAGATCCCACACAAGGTAATGCATACAGGTAATCTTCATATACCCAGTGCCACATCATGAAGAAATTATGGCCAAATAATCCAACCGTTTTGCTGAATTAAGTACAGAAATGAGAAGAAGGTGACATGAAAACACCCATGTCACAATAGAAGAAATAACAATGGTTACTTCATTATATGTACATTGCTAAATGGACTCTTGGAGGTTGTACTAATGATGCTCAGATAGATAACACATCCTACACAGATATGTACACCAGAGAAAAGATAGGCACGGTGTCAGGGAGATTTGTCTACAAAATCCAAACCACAATGAATCAGGTAGCCCCAGGGAAATCACCTCTCTTGATAGGTATTCCTGGCAATGCAATACTCTGATTGCATCAGTAGAAGCCAATAGTCCACTGAATGTTGTAAATTCCCAGGGATTGTCTAGTTCATGTGGAAGGCCCTTAGCATGTTGTTCAATGGGAAGGCATATCCAGTGCTTAATTTGTGCCAGTGCTTTCCGGAGCTCAGCACCGGCCCTTAATTGTCAACACCAATGCTTGTGACAGTCTGCCTCATAGTAGTGCTATCTGCCTAACTTAGAGGTTTACAATAAAAATGACTATTTACTGCCACCCAAACTATTCTTGCAGGACACTGATGGTTAGTAGTGTTCTGGCAGTGTCACATTGGCCGCGCTGGCAAGGGCAATGGGCAGTGCAAGCTAGTGGCCTCCTGACGAGGGACATGGCACTTATTTTGTTACAAATGAAGCACTGGGCATATCACTGTCTCTTTTTGTCATGCAAACAGATTTCTTTGGATGAATGGTTGCACACAACCACATATGATTCCTAGATTGCTGCAAGTCACTCCCTGATGCATGTCAACACTTAGGGAATGAACCTTCATCGTTTAAAATGTGCTAAGCACAGTACTAAATTATCCTACATCAATTGCATGGAAATGCACATTGAGGGTAACAACTGTAGTCCTACCTGTCATATCCTTCATTGCTACTGCAGTTGTACATGCCAGGTTACATGGAATGATGGGTGATGGTATGTGTGAGCAACCAATTAATGGTGACACACTCTTGTCTGTGGAACCACATGTACTGTAGCCCCATCACATATGTGAGGGAATCAGACATCATCCCATGAAGACAGGTAGACCATGCGCGAAACAACAGTGAATATGATATGGCAAAAGTGAAAGGTACACATGTTAACATGTAGACACAAAGAATGATGGCAACAGTGATGTCACCAAAATCACGTCACTGGACAATCACTACTTACCAAGGGAAAGTATTGATCTAAGACTGCACCCAAAGGGCAATGTATACTCTGTCACATGTATGATGGCAACCTTCACATGACAGACGGTAGTGAGGCACGAGCACTCATCACACACTGATGGCAAGTGGCCGGTGGGGGACGGATGCCAATAGACTCACTGAGCAGACACATGGATGAGAACAGTGATCTATTACTCCATGTTGTTTGGGCTGACACGCTAAAAACAAGTGGACTGTTGGGTACAAATGACACCAACAACAACAAACAATATGACCTGATTGATCACTGTACTCAGCCATGTTTTTGTCCTGGAGAGGTTACTGGGCAACAGGCAAGGCACATAAGCATGCACCCACAATCACTCATCTTGTGTGTCACACATGGCCCATATCCAATCTTCAGAAGGAAATGCAGATTCTAACACATCAACTTGGCAAAGTAAAAGACAGGAGTATGCTCAGGACTTACCACCTTGTAGCGCTGTGTTCCCCTCAAACGCCCATCAAGCTCAGGGTCGGCCACCACCAGAATGCAGGCCTTTAGGGGGATCAGGCTCTGACGTGCACCCCCGCCGACTTTGGGAGAATATCCCCAGCTGGACTGCTGTGATCTTTGGGCCCAGCGTCTCAGGTCCTCCCACCTCTTGCAACAGTCGGTGCTCTGACAGCCATGGGCCCCCACGGTATGCACCTTTTAGCCGATGGCTCTCCAAATACATTACTTCTGATGGCGTTGACCTGTATGGAAGCAAGAGACAAATCAACAGTTTACAAATTCGTTTTTTTTGCCCAAATAGTTGTGCCACAGACATTTCAGAAACACCAGCCACACAAATGTAATTGTAAACACAACACAAGTGTAAAGCACACATGTTGCTAAGTACAGGAACACGACTTCACAGTTTTGGAGTCATCTGCAGACTAACCCCCCAACCTGCTCATGGCCTACATTGACTGAGTAAGCTTACTGACATCAGTTAGCCCAGATTCAAGCAACATGCATTGTGCTGTGAGCCACAATGACATTTAACACACCATTGTGGCCTTCTGAAAAGTAAACTCCTTGAGCCAGACTGGACAGAAACATGTACATCCAAACACATTGATTCAATGCATACAGTCCCTCCAGGTAACTATCAAAGTACAAACTAACACTTAAATGACAATGAAAGGGCTGCCACGAGTGTCACAGAAAGGCTTTTCCCTGTGCATGTGTTAATACGTAAGCTACCCAATGTTAACTCGTATCATTTCAGGGTGGGTTTGTGTGGTATGTACTTGTAGCACAGAACACACTTTTTACCATATGTGGCAATCCTACAGAGGTGTCATCCAACATACTTATGTCACTTTGGTCTGATTGGTTGCATGTAACCATGCCAACAAGTTACATGTCATGCCCTCCCTGGACTCAACCAACTATTTGCACTGTTGGTTTGTCACTTGTGCAATATACATGTGCTGGACAAATATAACATGTAAAGGTGACAACGGACCTTTGGGAGTATGGTAGCTGTCATAAGCCAATGACACACATTGACAATGAGGCAAAATACACAAATATACTAGGTTATTGAGTAACCTCCGTGCCCATCCCTAATGTAGTCAATTGACAAAGGCCTTTAGGCCTCGTATTGCCACTGGAGACTCATTGGAGTGACATGCCAATATTTGCAGGTCTACAGGGAGTGACCCTGGTTCCGCAGTAGCATAGCCACAGTAACTCTACCCCAGCCTGGGTAATGTCCCATACTGGGAGATACATATGACAGGCTGTGGTCTCTGCAGGCTGAGTATACAGAACCTACATGACTCTCACTTTTCCATCATTTTCATGCAGGACAGTGCATCATGTGCCTAACCTCTAAGTGGGTTGTGGCTTGTATGGACCTCTGAAGGGCACAGTGATTTTCATATGGCTCTCATACAACAGTTTGCCAAGGCCAGTAGTGGGCTGAGTGCTCTGTGACACCATACACGTTGCTAACAAGGTCCTCAAATGAATCAAATAGTATACATAGACAGTTAATGCTGTGAGGCATTTACAACTATCATGTAGACACATATGTGAATGCAACACAAGTAGGACCTAGGCCGTATCACACATCACACAACACAATGTTAATCTGAAATACATAAGTACTCTTCTACACTACCAGCACAATGTACATCACATGTACAGCACATAAAATGTGACAACAGGCACCCAAAACGTCTAACTAGACACATTGTAGCCTATGAGGAAGGAAAGGATGGTGTTGAACAGAGTTAAATATGCCTGTTCATAAGCTTTTACCTACTCCTCTTGTGAGCCATAGAGCTGATCATACAGCGGAAGGACCTCCTCAACGAGCCTCTCCAGCTCCTCAGGAGAGAAGGCAGGGAACTTTTCACCTGCTTGGACTGGCATTATCGCTCCCAGAGGCGGCACACCACAGCTGAAGTGGTGGAGGTGTTGATGGCAGCAATGTCAGTTGTCAAGTGAGTGAATTTGCAAAACGCGGCATACATGTAAGCCATGTACCTGGTCATCACTGCTGACAGCCATTGGCCTGCAACCATCACAGGCAACATTAGCCAATGACTTTGTCTTCCACAGTTGGACCAGCCCACTGGCGACCACAGGCAGTTCCTAATGTCCAGTGAAGTAGGTCAGGCATCCACCATATTGGCGGATAGAAATACAGTATTGGGCCCTGATAAAAGCATCACAACACCAATATATGTGTTGGATCATCACAAACATTCTAAAGCAGACTTGTTGCATAGGTTATACTACACAATCAGCAGTGTAGTGTGTTGCTGGGCACAGATGGTATACGACGGAGGTGCAATGTTCACCCCCACTGGCGGTATTTTTGGCGGTCGGAACAGACTATTACATTTTGAGGGGCATTTGAGAAGCAGATAGTTGGGTGTTGCCCAAATCCATGTTATGGATACATGTTTGACCCCTGTGTAGTTGCCAACTGTGATGCATACTGGGTGTAATGTATTTCCAGTCAGAAATGCTTTGTCACATGATTTTATTGCTATACATCACGTATGTTGGTGTGGACACAGTGACTAATGCTCCAACTCATGTATTTTCACAGATAGGTACCCTGGGAGAGGGAGGATGTGACAACCTCCAGTGTACCATCCATTGCCAAACCTTCAGACCATGAAAGGGTGTCACATCATAAAACAGTACCATCTGAATAGGCAAACAACTGTGGATTTATATAGTCAGTTGGAGCCAGATCTGATTCCTGAAAACAGTAATCAAACATGCATACCACCCATTGTTCAACTCATGACATTATTATATTTCCTGGCCACAGGTGCCTTCCAATATACAGTGGCCATATCTGGTATTCTGTCCCAATCTATGTTCAGTCTTGTGTTAACAGATGTCCTATCAGCAATGATGAAACACATTGACAGCTATATCAGGTTTCCCTAGTATGAGGATTTAGCCAGTGTGAAGGCTGACTTCTATGGTTTTGCTCACCTCCCACTTGTGGTGAGAACCATTTATGGCACACATTTTGCCTTGGTGCCATTGCAAGCCAGTGAACAAGTCTATCACAACAAAAACATCCATTCTATCAACGTGCAAGTTGCTTGTTAGATCTCTACATCTCAAACGTATGTGTCTGGTTCCCTGGCTCAGCCGAAGATTCCTTTGTAAGGCAGAACAGCACCATACCCTAGCTGATGTCACAACTGCAACCAGAGAGTGCCTGGTTGGTTGATAAGTCACATCTGTTCTGATTTTGTGTGAGCAATGTCAGGTGCTCCAATCATGAAGTGAGTGATTCCTTGCTGCACTTCTGTGTCATTCCTAAACAGGAGACTCTGAGGAATATCCATTACATCCCAGAGGAGGGGGAGCCTGTAGTGCCACCAGATGAGAATCCTGAAATGCCAAACAAAGATGATAGTGGTGAGGAGGAAGGAGCTGACCTGCGACAAGATCTCAACAGCTTCTTCTCATGAGTGTAAGTATTTAATGAGATTGCATGACTTTGACTGTACAATGAACTGTAGTTGTGAAAAGGTGTGGAGTTCATTCTTGGAAATAGTTAGGGAGCTGATGCTCAGGCAGAATGTGCCAAAGGGTTTTTGATGAAGTAACTTTTGACACATCCAAATCTTGATGATGTTGCTTTGTCTGCATTAGATTGATTGTAAAGTACTTAGGGCCTGATTACAACTTTGGAGGACGGTGTTAAACCGTCCCAAAAGTGGCGGATATACCACCTACCGTATTACGAGTCCATTATATCCTATGGAACTCGTAATACGGTAGGTGGTATATCCGTCACTTTTGGGACGGTTTAACACCGTCCTCCAAAGTTGTAATCAGGCCCTTAGTTCTCCAGATGCTTGCTATGTAACATCTGTCATAGGTATAGTTTTGTGCCTATACTCCTTATTTTTTTCTTTGTTCAGGTACCTTCACCATGACCTTCATGGGGGCATTTCAGAGTTGTGACATTGGAAGGTATGTGATGCTGTTCAGACATACAAAGTGGACATGGATTGTTCCGGGGAATGTAGGTCACAGACTGCGGGTGTAGAAGACCTGTGCAAAGACTGCTTGCACAATGATAGGATGGAAGTTTAGAAGACTTCATTGGACTTGTTCCTTGTTGTGTGTTGGCCCTAATGTATTATGTGTAACATCAGAAAATATGTAGTCGTAGACCAAAATCATGTTAATTTCCCTTGATATTGGCTAAATACTCTTTTTGTATGAACTGTATGTAACTGTTGATGTGTTTCATCATTGTAGGCCAAAGTACCTTTGGTACATCAATTACATTTATTTGTGTCATACCACCAGATGCAGAATCACTGGATTGTAATGACCCTGGGATCAGAATCTGTTGTACTGCCATTTGTCTGAGTCTTGCATTACATGATATTGGATTATTTTTGTGTGGTAAGTGATATGGCTCCAGCTGATGACATCAACCCCTTTATTGTTTGCCTGTTCTCCAGGACAAACTCTGATAAATCTCTTCGATCCATGGTCTGGAGGTCTGTATCTGTAAATTTGTTCATTTAACCCTTATGTTTCAATCATGCATGATTTGCTATGTTTCAAACATATTGACAGCCTATGCGCTGAACAATGTAATACAATTTCTTCTTTGACAAGACACTTGTATGTATTTATTTTTGTGTGGCATTGTCGTAATCCTGAGCTGAACACGGTATACATGCATCATATCTATGCTTGCACAAGTACCTTGGATCATCATCGTATGGTTCACATCATCTGATATATCTACTTGTCTAAATGTAAAATTTAGGACAGCAGACAATGAGATTGTGATGGGTGAATGTATTGCAATGATACTACAAACAGAAAATATTTGTGACAGAAATAAACAAAAATGTAAAGTGAAGGGGTCAGTCATGGTGAATGAAATTATGGAGTAGATGCCACACCATTTGAAGTCCAAAGCCCAGACATTGGGAAATAATATGTGGTTCAGGATCAGTACATAGAGTGTATGTGTGTCACACAAAGAAGGATATTAAAGAATAGTTTTATTGTTAGTAGGGGTGGGTGTCTTGCCATCTGAATCTCTTGGATTTTTTGCTGGATGTCCCTCCTTGTGAGGGGGGATCAGCTGCTGCAGAGGTGGGGGTATCTGTGGGTGGTTCTGCCTCCAGTAGGGCCTCCCTTCAGATGCAGGGCTGTTCAGATGGTGGGGTGAAAGCTGTGCTCAGGGTAATGCTGATTTCCCTCAGCACCCCTCTTAGTTTGCCCATTTTGTCATTAAGGGCATCAATTTTTTCTATCATGACCCTCAGAAGCTGCCTCATTTCCTGGAGTTCAGTCAACATCTGGCCCATCATGCCTTGCATCTCCTGATAGACCCTTAGACATGTCTGGTGGTGTTCTGGCTGACATCAGCCCCAGTAGCCTCACACCACTGGCCCATACCATCCCTCTCATGCATCCTACCCCGCAAGTCTGTGCCCTTGGCACAGGGTACCCGCTCCAGCTGGGTCCAGGACCCTCAGTGTCAGGAATGTCGAGATGCACCTCAGGATCCAGGATTGGGGGGCACAGGATAGTGGAAACTGTGCTAGGTGCTAGGTACACAGGTTGGGCGGTGCATCATTGCCTGGGATGTTGATGCAATAGGACTGAGAAGTGACATTGTGGCCACAGTGAGACCCACTGTTGACATCTGACCAGGACCGTTCTTCATTTCGAGGAGTATCGTCATCACTAAAGGCTTCATCCATTGGAGGAGTGGGTGTCTGTTCAGTTGCCTCTGTGTGCCCAGTGGCAGCTTGACCTGTTCATGAAGAAAGTATACTGTTACTGGTTAAATTGGTTTGTGTTACAGTAAGCAGACACATTGGACATTCCTAGGTTAGCCTATTGTGACATGTTACCATGGTATTGGAGTATTTGACATGACATTTATGAAGCTTGCCTAAACTATTTGACTCAGGCCTCTCACAAGATGTCTTATCAGTTGCACTTTGGATGATGGAATAAAAATGACATCTTACCAACAGTGAAGCCAACACAGTGGAGAGGGAACATTTGCCTTTGCCCATTTGGAGTCCCACTTGGGTGAGATACAGGCAAACACAGAGCCTTGTTGTCTAGGTAACTGCAGTCATCATGTGTGCAGTGCTGTATCAATGTGTTTGCTGCTGCTACCAATCTGGTGATAGGTAGACAAATATGTCTCTGAGTTGAGCATGATCTGTATCTTGCTTACTCAGAGGTGAGTAAACTTCAATTGAGAGTTAACAAACTGGGGGATATTGGAAAGTAACCACTGGGCTGGTGGTTGGAATTACTGACACAGGGCCTCCTGGGAGTTGCAGTCAGGTCACTCCTTCTACTTCATGCACTTGACAAATGGTATCGTCCCAGCTGAGTACACTTCAATTGAGAGTTAACAAACAGGGGTATATGGGCAAGAGACCACTGTTCTGGTGGTTGGAATTACAGACACAGGACCTCCTGGGAATTGCAGTCAGGTCACTCCCTCTACTTTACACACTTGACAAATTGTATCCTCCCAGCTGAGTACACTTCAATTGAGAGTTAACAAACAGGGGTATATGGGCAAGTGACCACTGGGCTGGTGAGTGGAATCATAGACACAGGTCCTTCTGGGAGTGCCCTCTACTTCACACACTAGACAAATCTTGGGTGTTACATATCTGTAGGCAGACTGCATTTAGGTTTGAGCATACATTTACATGTTCAGACAAACTATGATTCCTGGGGTGATTTTTTGATATTTAAAGACTCACAGGCACCATTTCGACTTATGGCAGGTTATGGGCATTGGTAGCTGTGATGTTGGGTCCAACAATACACATCGACAGTGTTACATCTCAGATACTCTGGCTATTGAATGTTGGTGAAGTACATGACCAACAAAGTGGCAAAAGCTTAGTTGCAAGCATGCAGGACATTGCAGTTTTGCGACTGTTTTTCTGTGGTAACTTACCAGACTTCACTCCCCCAGGTACTCCTGTCAAGCCTCAGGATGTAGGATGGCCAAGACCTTCTCCTCCCAGGGACTGAGCCCTAATAGGGTACTGAGAGGGCCACTGCCAGTCTTGTTGGCCCCCATCTGTTGCCTAGAGGCAAGGAAACGTATCTTGCCTCTCAGGTACTTCCTTTCTTCCTAATGTCCTCCTTCATGCGCCGGGTGGTTATTAGGGCATTCTCTCTGTCCACGATCTTTTGCCACAGTTCAGTTTTGCTACTGAGAGGGAGTATGCTGGACTTGGGTTCCAAATGACTGTGGATTTCCTCTTATGATTTCGTCCACCATGACTCTCAACTCATCTTCAGAGAAATAGCAATTTTTTACACGTGACATGATGGACAGCTGAGGTGGGTGACAGGTACTTACTTAGCAGGGGAGGTGCAATTGGGAGTGAATGAACAAATGTGTTGAAAGGTGTTATATTGGATGGTGAAAAAAGGGGTGCCTAATCTATGAAAAATTCAAAAAACGGTGGTTGATGTTCTTTGTCTTCCATTGAAGATGCAAAGGATTGTAGTCTGTGAAGGAGTGTGTATTATAGTGTGATTTGAAGGTGTGTCTAATAGACCAATGCGTGTCAGCTGTGTTGTTTTTAAATTCATCCAATTTGGACCTGTCAGTTACTTTGCTAAATGCAGACCACGTGGTCGACCACCAGTGGCTAACCACCACAAGTGAACCTCCACGACGACCATGTGGCCCTGGAGGTCGGATCACCTAGTTACCAGACTGCCGCACTGCTGGCGGTCTGCCTTTCTTTTTGGCAGGCAGCAGTTCTGCCTGTTTTCATTGTAAAATGGGGGGCTAGGGACCGCTTGCAAGGTGGTCTTTTTAGGACCGAGAACATGGCTGTCTGGTGACCCAGCAGCCAAACTCATAATCAGGCCCTACAACAAACCATTTCTACAACATACAAATACAATTTAAACAAAGGGATTTCACACTAAAATGATATAATTAATAAATGACACTCCTACCTAATATACATTGAAATTGGAGTGACATTTAGTATTCCAACTTCAATTGAAACCAATTTGTAGAAGTTGTTGGACACCAAAGGGGTGACATTTACTATTCAATACTCCAATCCATACAAATTTAGGGAAGGGGTTGGATACTAAAGGTGTAACATTTACTATTCCCACTCCAATCTATACCAATTTGTGAAAAGTGTTGATTACTAAAAGGGTGACATTTTCTATTATCACTCCAATTTAAATAAATGTGGGGAAGGTGCTGGACACATTACTATTCCCACTCCAATCTATAACAATTTGGGGAAAGTGTTGGAAGCTAAAGGGGTAATGTTTATTATTCCACATCAATTTAAATCAATTTGGGGAAGGTGTTGGACACTAAATGGTTGATGACATTTACTATCCCCACCCCAGTTTATACTAATTTGGGGTAGGTGTTGAAAACTATAGGTGTAATATCATACCCTCACCTGATTCCAACCACGGGAACAATACTGGACCTCCAATTTCAATTGGGGTTGAGCAGTGTTACAAGTTACAACTGTCTGGTTCCATCGACAGCCCCCAGGAGGGAAAGGGGGATGGGATCAAATAGAAAAAGAAGAGCCAAGATCACTGTGAGGACCTCTCGACTGCCTTGTGCACTGCCTAGAAGGTTTTGGACTTCCTGGATCTCAATATCTTCTATGCAGATGTGATACAATGCAAATGAAAAAATACAATGTTAGCTAAGATTCCCTACTTAGAACCCCAACAATCATTTACGCTTCAGATACACTTACAGACATAATCATAAACATAACATGAAAGAGAGAACAGCAATCAATTCAAGAGTAAATTAAGAACTTCCAGAACTCCGGAACACACAGGAAATCCGAGTCTGAACAAATACAACCATAGCCCCTCAGTACGTATTCCAAGGTGCCAGATACAACCACTCCAGAACACAATGACAAAGTTTCAGTTCAGGATCACGTCTCTGAAAGAAAGTCTTGAAATATCACAAGTCTATGGTTTAATGCACACTAACCTGAGAGTTAAGTACTTAGCCTTAACAGTACTGGAACTGGAATCTAAAACAGCAGGAAACTCTGTGCAAGAAGATCAGCAGGAGTAGAGTTGTAACTCATGGAGGAAAACACTGGAATCATCGCGGACGCCACAATCACAGAGTTATCAGAGCACCTGGAAGTCTAGAGCATTGTAAACTCTGTGCGAATCAGGAGACAATCACAGAGAAAGAAACTTGTCCTGGACTGGGGCAAGATGAGTGCAGGAACGATGCTGGTGCACATCAGGAACAGGTTTGAGGCCAAACGCTGATACAGATTCAAGAAGGGAATTTATACAGGAAGCCAGGAGTGTTCTAGAAGGGCAGGTGGCTAACATGGTGGTGTGGAATAATCATAAGAACCTAAGGAGGGGGCAAATACATGTGTTGCACAACCGTGGAAATGGGCCGACCCAGTAGCAGGTGCAAATAGTAATTGATATATGACCATTACAACAGTACCCTAGTGCATGATGGTATAACCCAGTGTTCTTCAAAAGAAACATGATTATTTTCACTGGGCACGTGATATCTGGAAGAGCAGACTGGATGAAACTTGAATAGTAACACAATAGGAGGGTCAATGGTTCAGACTTCAGCGGGAGGGGGAACCATAGAGAATGTACCGGCCTGAGAGATGCACCCGCTGTAGCAGGCAATACCGACCATTAAAGGCCCGCTCCAGCGTTCGTCTCAGACCTTTAAGAAGAAGGCAGGACTTTAATTGCTGGTATAGCCCAGCTACAAAGGGCTAAAATGCTAATAGAACATTCCCCCACTAGAGGGGACAATGTTCTAATAAATAAAACAAAGTCCTGACAGAGCCCAAGGGGATTAAAAGGTTGAAGCTCCAGGCTTTTATCAGCCAGTAAAAGCCCAGAGCACTCCATTGCCTCCAATGGAGCTCTCTACATTCCAATGTTCTAATAGGGAAGCAAGCATGACTGGGAGTCTTCAGGTTGGAGAGGCACCACAAAGGAAGGGTGACTTGGGCCTGGCGGGTAAAACCCACCGCACATAGGGCATAAGATCGAGTTATTACAGGTGACATTTAAAATTTGCCATCCAATCTAAGCCAATTTGGGGAAGGTGTGAGACTTTAAAAGGGTTACATTTACTATTTCCAATACAATCTAAAACATTTTATGCAAGGTGCTACACATTGAAAACGTTATATCAGTACTCTATACTCACACATACATTTTGATCTATGTTAAAAGCAAAAATGTACTTTAAAAACACACTAACCACAACTACAAACCTAAATATTCATATTTAAAAATTAATGTATAAAAGAATATTTATCACTATTAATAAATAATATAGATTTGAAAAAATCAATTCATTTCTAAGCTTTAAACCATATAATAAAAAAAAAAATCATAGTCCGAAATCACGGTCATAAAATTAAAAAACAAATTAAAACAATTTTAAAAAAACTCTTTTCCTAATCAAGTGAAAATTAATACAATTTTATCAGATATATTCCCAAAAGCAATATGTATTAAATTATTGAACATAATAAATATTTTAATATTTCATTTTTGTTGACAAAACTGTTTCATTAATAAACCAATAACATATAAACCTGCAGCAAAATACAATTTTTCTACATCATAAGTAATAAATATATACTGTATTTAGATAATTTACCTAAACAATAATTCAGATTTTTTTTAAATAAATGCAAATATAAACATTTACATGTATCAAAAATATTCTCACAATTTGACATTATAATTAAAAAAAACGTTAAAAATATTAGAAATTTGATAATTTTTTAACACAATTATAACATTAAAAGTTTTTCCATAAAACTAAAATTCAGTTACTTTGTTAAATTGAATGCCCTTGGCCCAGGACCCTAAAAATGCGCACTATCTGCTGTGCAGACAACATGAATTTCGAGGGTGTTGCTGCCCAATGCGTACAGCAACATTGCTGTTGACACTATTATGAGCTGGCAAAAATGCTGCCGCCCTTTTTCCACTAGGCTGACAAGGTTTCTGGTGGTCAGCCCAATGGGAAAGTCATAATAGGGCTGAAGGTGAGGTCAACCGCATGGAGAGGACCACCCCGTCAGGAGTTTCAATCCACTAAACTAATCAGCCCCTTTATCTGTTGCATGTATTAATTTTTAAGGATGGGCTTCATTTGTGTATTACCGTGCAGCATAATTATGTGGAATTATCAAAAAATTCTGTGAAAAGAGTAATTCTGTATTTAACACTATTTTCTTAACGCACAAATGCCTCCTTTTACCCAAAATGGGTGCAAGGATGTATTTTGTACTAAGAAATAGCACTAAGTGCATCATAACATGGATAGTATCATGAGCAGTCGCTCACATTTTCTAAATTAGACTTGGAGTAGGATTTTCCCCCAACTTACTCCTGGCATTTAGTGCTTGTGTCTAACTGCAAATTGCACACTAACATCCGAAAAATGTGCAAGGATGACTTAAGGAAATAGCGCTAAATGCAACAGAACATGAACAGAAGCAAGTGGCCACTCGGGTTTGCTAAATGTGTCTCTAAAATATTATTTTTTTAAAGTTTTAAAGAAGGCCCAATGGAACACATTCGTACATTATAACTCCATAGCATATATGTGATTAGCATTACATTGAACAGAACATCTTCAGCGTATGTATCGAAGTATAGTGCTACATTTCTATCACATGTTGTCCATTATTAGCCTTCAGTAGACATCAAAAACAACACCCAAACCATCCACACCTCCCCCATTCCAACAATTGCACCTGCAGTAATCAATAATAACAGTAATGCCCCGGCTAGGCCCCCAGGCAGCAAATTTCAGTCAGGCTGCGGTTAACAGTCTAAATATACCAAATTTGTAATGGGGAAAAGAGGGGTCAGCAATCAAAAGGCATGTGGTCCGGTCATACAGGTCCCCCAGAAGACTTTTCAAGGTATGGCTTCTTCCTCCATAATGGCCCCCCGAAGTTCAGCTACCACAGCCTTCCATTCATGCACCATCTCTAGTGTACCAACCCTCCTCTGTGCCTCCCTCAGCAATACCTCTCCCTCTTCTGCTGCCCACTTTTTCAACTCACTATGCCACTTCAGTAGTTGAGGTCCCTCCGCCAACTTGCAGTTCCTCATAATCTTGCTCTTCACCAAAAGAAACACTTAGGCCCTCATTACAACCCTGGCGGTCGGTGTTATTATACCGCCAACAGGCTGGGGAAAAAAGAAATGGGATTACGACCCTGGTGGAAACCACCAACATAGACAGACACTTTAACACTCCGACCGCCACGGCAGTTAAAAAAATAAACAGCGCAGCGGACACCGCCAACAGACAGGCGGGAGTCAAAGTACCGCCCACTGTATTACAAGAGGCCTATCCACCACCTTTTCCGGGGCGGAACCAATGCTATCAAAAGCACGGCGGAAACAGTACACAGAAGAGTAAACAATCACCTTTCGACACCCGAAGAGGAACCAGGACGCCAAGGAGCCCGAACTTCATGTGTTACCCATGTT
This sequence comes from Pleurodeles waltl, assembly GCF_031143425.1. Lineage (NCBI taxonomy): Eukaryota > Metazoa > Chordata > Amphibia > Caudata > Salamandridae > Pleurodeles > Pleurodeles waltl. The sequence goes on along the minus strand of NC_090442.1, from coordinate 695,652,489 downwards.
GGTTTACCTCCTCTTCTACCAGGAGTACGAACGGCGGCGGCAGCGACCACGGTGAGTACTGCACCTACAACACAGGGGAGGGGGACGGAGGGAGGAAAGAGAGTGACACACAAACGCACCACACAACACCACCACCCTCACCCTCACACACAACAACATACACACAAATACATGCATCAACATTACATATACACCCTCCACCCATGGAAGAACGCAAGGACAAAAGGAAATGATTGTAACGATTGTAATCATGAAAAATGCATTAGTCAAAGTCAAAATTCAGTATATACAAATATGTACACCAACTACACAAGTCCAGATAGTGTACTAATCATTGTCCCTGGACCACTGGGCCCAAAATGCATGGGCGAGGCCCACACATGATACCTGACTGGAAACTGAGAGAACTCTGCTTGGGCATCAGATCGAAAATAAACAGGCACCTCATGGGGAGGGGGGAACCTCAGCCTGATGAATGCACGACGCCACTGCTGCACGAGGGGGCTCCATGCCCATTGATGTATCCTGGGGAGTGCAAAGCCACAGTCTCTCAAGTCTCTCCAGTGGGTGGTTTGCCCACTGCTTTATCCTGGGGAGTGCAAAGCCACAGTCTCTCAAGTCTCTCAAGTGGGTGGTTTGCCCACTGCTTTATCCTGGGGAGTGCAAAGCCACAGTTTCTCAAGTCTCTCAATTGAGTGGTTTGCCCACTGCTTTATCCTGGGGAGTGCAAAGCCACAGTCTCTCAAGTCTCTCAAGTGAGTGGTTTGCCCACTGCTTTATCCTGGGGAGTGCAAAGCCACAGTCTCTCAAATGGATGCTTTTCTCCACTGGTTCTGGAGGGAGCTTTGTGCCCAGAGTGCTTCATCCTGCCAAGGACAGAGGTAGTGGATGCCTTTCTCCACTGCTTCTGAAGGGGGCTTTGTGCCCAGAGTGCTTCATCCTGCCAAGGACTGAGGTAGTGGATGCCTTTCTCCACTGGTTCTGGAGGGGGCTTTGTGCCCAGAGTGCTTCATCCTGCCAAGGGCTGAGGTAGTGGATGTGATACTCCACTGGTTCTGGAGGAGGCTTTGTGCCCAGAGTGCTTCATCCTGCCAAGGACAGAGGTAGCGGATGCCTTTCTCCACTGGTTCTGGAGGAGGCTTTGTGCCCAGAGTGCTTCATCCTACCAAGGACTGAGATAGTGGATGCCTTTCTCCACTGGTTCTGGAGGGGGCTTTGTGCCCAGAGTGCTTCATCCTGCCAAGGACTGAGGTAGTGGATGCCTTTCTCCACTGGTTCTGGAGGGGGGTTGTGCCCAGAGTGCTTCATCTTTCCAAGGACTGAGGTAGTGGATGCCTTTCTTCACTGGTTCTGGAGGGGGCTTTGTGCCCAGAGTGCTCCACGTGCAGTGTGGCCAGTACAATTCCCTCTCCTGGGTGTGCGTGCCACGAGATTTGCGAGGTTCAGTTAGCATGATATGCCATGGAGGCAGCGACATACCCCACACTGGGCCGGCTGCGCCTTCCGCCTGCAGGTGCAAACAGTGATGGAAGAAATGCCTCATGGAAGCTGACCAGGGTCCAGGAACTCTCCTCCAGCCTCAGATGACTGACCACTGGGGATGGTAGCCATGTCAGCGGTGGTGCCTGTGTCCGCGGACGCCGCGGGGCTGGTGGCGGTGCTTGCGGCGGTGTCTGTTGCGGCGGTGCTGGCGGCGGTGCATGGCTCAGCACCTGCTGAGGGACACAGCAGGGCGTCTCCTGCAGCTTCAGATGGCTGCCCACTGGGGAAGAGGCTGGGGACTGTCGCTGAGGCTGTAGACGTGCCGGGGCGGTGCAGATGGCGGTGCAGGTTGTGGGTCAGGTGGCGGTTGTGGTGGTGGGGCAGCTAGCGGTGTTTGCTGCCGTACAGGTTGGCGTGGTCGTGGACAGAACATGTGACACTGGTCCCTCAGTCGGTGCCACCATGGCCTGACCTGCTCTTCAGCTTTTGGCCCTTCCCCAGCTTTGATGGTGCCGCAGTTGTCTTGCCACTTTCCCCTTTGTTTTTTGCAGAGCCCTTGGTAGCTGGTACTTTCGTCTTCTCCCTCCGGGATGTGAGCACCTTTTTCACCTTGGCAGGTGGCTGAATGTCCTTGCCCTCGCTACGTGGCACACTGGCAGCCCTGATAGGTGGCGCACTCCATGACCCCGCAGTTGCTGGCACCACTGTGCCTGGGGATTTGGTGGCTGAGGTGCTGGGCTGGGACCTGGAAAGCCTGGCCCTAGGGAAAGGACGGGGGGAGGTGAAGGGAAGAGGTAATGGTTTGCCAGGGATGGGAAGATGGAGGGGGTTTGGGAGTGGAGGTAGAGGTAGTGGTTGTAGGAGGTGTATGTCTGCTGAATTTGGGTGAAGGTGCATGGGCCGGAGGCTGTTGTGAGGTGGATGGCTGTTGGGTGGGTGTGTGCCTGCGTTTGTGTACTTTGGGAGAAGGGCTTACTGACACACTAGGAGAGGACACTGGGGATGTGTGAATGGTAGTGGGGGTGGTGAGTGCATGTGAGCGGTGTGTGGTGATGGGCGTGCTGGTGATGGAGGCAGTGGCTGAGGATGTAGTGCATGCAGGTGTGAGTGGAGATGAGACAGGGAAGGAGGAGGAGGACGTGGAGGAGGGGGACACAGTGGAGGCAGTGGATGTTGCTGTGTCTGCATGGGGATGGTGCTTTTGTGAGTGCCTGTGGGATGTGTGGTGCTTATGTTTGCCTGAGCCACTCTTGTGTGTTGATGAGTGTGCATGCTGGTCTGATGGTGTGCTTGGGATAGTCTGAGGTACAGGGCGCTGGGTCTGGGTGGAGGAAGTTGGAGGGGGGAGGCTGGAGACAGGGACAATGGCTGCCATCAGTGCTGAGGCCAGAGCCTGAAATGCTCTCTGTTGGGCTGCCTGACCAGAATGAATGCCCTCCAGATATGCATTTGTTTGTTGCAAATGCCTCTCGACACCCTGGATGGCATTCACAATAGTAGATTGCCCAACAGTGAGGGATCTCAGAAGGTCAATAGCCTCCGCACTGAGGGCAGCAGGGCTGACTGGGGGCAGTGCCTAAGGTGCCTGGGGGGAAGGAGATGCCCACCCTCCTGGGTGAGCGGGCACGGGACACAGTCTGAGGGACTGCTGGGAGGGCGGTGCTGGTAGGGGTGGTGGCGGCTGTACCTGTTGATGCAGTGGGCACAGAGGTGCCCACCACAGCAAGGGAGCTCCCATCAGAAGAGGAGTCGCTGTCACTGCTGTCTGCTCCTGTCCCCGCCGTGGAACTCCCCTCGCCCTCCGTCCCACTGGTGGCTTCAGACTTCGTTGTTTCACCCTCCAGGGCCAAGTGGGTTGCAGCTCCCTCCTGCTCCGGTGCCAATGCTCCTCCGCCTGATGATGCTATTGCACACAAGAACAGGTAGACCACAAAAAGAGGGGAAAAGACAGAAGAAAGACATGTTCAGTGCATGCAACACCACTACTGTTGGCGGACGGAACACAAAGGGAGCAGCCCTCTGCACTACGTCATGCACTGACAGTTCCTAGAAATTTCAGCTGACCATGGGGTACGAGGCCTAAGACCAATTGCTGCACAACTGGAAGTCACAGGATCCTGGCTAGGTGTTGATGGCTATTACCACTGGTGGGTTTCGGGTGCCACATGGCCTGCCTCACAAGGGACCTTGCCTACCAAGTTCGCCCTGGCCTAGGGGAACCCACTGCCCACTTCCCCACCCAGACAACTCGTAATGCGGGCAGAGTCAGCTGAATGAGAGTGTACTCAACCTCTTGTGGCTGCTGTGTTGCCCTCAAGCGCCCATCCAACTCCGGATACGCCACTGCCAGGATCCGGAACATCAGGGGGGTCATGGTGCGACGGGCACCCCTCCCACGTTGGGAGGCCACCCCCAGCTGGGCCTCTGCCGTCTTCTTGCTCCAGCGGTGCAGGTCCTCTCATCTTTTCCGGCAGAGGGTGCTCCGTCTGTGGTGGACCCCCAGGGTCCGAACGTCCTTGGCGATGGCACGCCAAATACCCTTCTTCTGGTGGGGGCTGACCTAGAGGAATGGTACAGGGGGAAAGGAAATTACTTTCCCGTCCGGACCATCATACTCATTGCCCCCCAGTACCCACCCTTGCCCTGACACACATACTCTCCCCATCCGTACATGCAGGCCTCAGCCCCCCCATGTATCTTCCATCCACACCACTCAAAACAGGCATTGCCCATGCAGCATGCTCACAGTGTACTCACCTGTTTATCTGGAGGACCGTACAGTTGCGTGTACTGGGGGAGGACCCCATCCACTAGTTTCTCCAGCTCCTCAGAAGTGAAGGCAGGGGCCCTTTCCCCAGACACATGAGCCATCGTTGCTTCCAGACACAGGTCACAGCAGCACTTGCAGTGTAGGTCCTTTCCTGTTGAAGGTCAGGTATCAAGTGAGTGAACAGACAGAACATGGCGGTCACGTCCGCGGCGGTGCGTACCGTCACCGCCAGCGTACATCATCATCGTCTCCTGGGACACGTAGGGCCCAATGTTAACCAATGCAGAATTGCGCTGCGGTCTTCGACCGCCCACTGCAACGGTGTAGAACTCCAGCGCAGTTACCTTCTATCCCCTTGTCCCACCTTACAGGTCAGGCAGCAGCCATTTCAGGAGGCCACATGGGATGGATGTTAACTGCGTCACACCTATCTAGGCCAGGAATATAGACAGATACTGGCACATTGCGGATTAATAACGTTTCTGCAAATAACACATTGTGATACCTCAGTGTTGGATCACTCTCTGCTCGCTGTTCTCCTCCATAGGGCACGTCCGCTGGGGCAGGTGATGAGATGGCGGCATCCTCCGGTTTACAGACCCATGGTGGACCTGTCAACAATGGAAGAGAGACACATCCTAGTCACCTACAGACTTGATCGTGCAACAATCCAGGAACTGTGTGCCCAGTTGGAGCCGGACCTGATGTCAGCTATTCGCCATCCCACAGGAATACCCCCTCTAGTGCAGGTCCTGTCTGTACTCCATTTCCTGGCCAGTGGGTCTTTTCAAACAACAGTGGCCATGGCATCAGGGATGTCCCAGCGTGTTGTTCAGAGTGTTGTCTGCCCTGCTGATACACATGCGCAGCTACATCCTATTCCCTCAGGTGGAGGATTTGCCCACAGTGAAAGGTGACTTTTATGCCCTGGGACATATCCCCAACATCATTGGTGCCATTGATGGTACACAAGTGGCATTTGTACCCCCCCCTGCAGGAATGAACAGGTGTACAGAAACCGGAAGAACTACCATTCTATGAATGTGCAGATGGTGTGTTTGGCAGACCAGTACATCTCCCATGTGAATGCCAAGTATTCTGGCTCAGTCCATGATGCTTACATTTTGAGGAATAGCAGCATCCCTTATGTGATGGGGCAACTCCAGAGGCACCGTGTGTGGCTAATAGGTGAGCCTAAAGTCCCCACACAGTTTCATTTGCTGTCTGGGTATGGGGCTGTCCCTAAAGATTAGTGTGTGTCTAACAGTTGTCCCTCGACATTTGCAGGTGACTCTGGTTACCCCAACCTGTCATGGCTACTGACCCCAGTGAGGAATCCCAGGACAAGGGCAGAGGAACCCTACAATGAAGCACATGGGTGAACTAGGAGGGTGATCGAATGCACCTTCGGCCTTCTGAAGGCCAGATTCCAGTGCCTCCATCTGACAGGTGGCTCCCTATACTACTCTACGGAGAAGGTGTGCCAGATAATGGTGGCCTGCTCTCTGTTGCACAACCTGGCTTTGCGACGCCAGGTGCCTTTTCTGCAGGAGGATGGGCCAGATGGTGGTCTTGTGGCAGCTGTGGAGCCTGTGGACAGTGAAGAAGAGGAGGCAGAAGAAGAGGATATCGACAACCGAAACAACATAATCATGCAACACTTCCAGTGAGACACAGGTAAGAAGATGCTACTGCTTCCCACATCTCATTCTATTGTTGGAACTAGCATAAGTCTGTCATTTTCATTTAGTGTATGGGCCCTGACTTGTCATTTTGACTTTCCATTTCACAGATCTGGGTTCCACTTTGTGCCCTCTGCTATGTTTACTGTTGGCCTACAGCTGTGTTACATTGGTATGTGAACAAGTAAATTGGCATTGCTATATTCCATAGTTCTTGCAATTACACATTTGGGAAAGCACAGACTGACTCCAGATTGTTTTGTGATTGAAGTGTGTTTATTCCTGTGCAAATAAGTGGAGGGGGTTGTAAAATGGGCTGGGGGATGGTGAAGGAATGTCCATGGCAGAGTCCAGTCTATTTGTTTCACAGGTGCATTGTCCAAAGGGGCATAGGAAATGGAGCAGCAGTTTAAGGATGGACAGGGTGACATAGTGGGACAGAAGGGTGACATTCAGGGGGGTCTCATTTCCTGGCGGGGGTCTTGGCAATGTTCTCCGACTTATTCCTGGATCTTAGGGACCATTTGCGGGGTGATTCTCCATCTGCAGGGGGTGGGGTGCTGGTGTCCTATTGTTCCTGTGGCGGTGCCTCCTGTCCACTAGTGCCGGCAGAGGTGGAGGGCTTTTCATGGTCCAGGCTATTGTCAGGGGCCCCTTGTTGTACCACTGTGTTTCTCCTGGTGTTGAAAAAGGTCTGCCAGCACCCCTGCAATGATGACCAGGGTGGTGTTAATGGACTTCAAGTCCTCCGTGATCCCAAGGTAGTGTTCCTCCTGCAGCCGCTGGGTCTCCTGAAACTTGGCCAGTACCGTTGCCATCGTCTCCTGGGAATGATGGTAAGCTCCCATGATGTTGGAGAGTACCTCGTGGAGAGTGGGTTCCCTGGGCCTGTCCTCCCCCTGTTGCACAGCAGTCCTCCCAGTTTCCCTGTTATCCTGTGCCCCTGTCCCCTGAACCGTGTGCCCACTGCCACTGCCCCCAGGTCCCTGATTTTCTTGGGTTGGTGGGTTTGCCTGGGTTCGCTGTAGTGGGGACACACTGCTGATTGACGTGTCCTGGGGACAGAGGGATGGGCCCGCTGGGTGGGTGCTGTGCTGGTGTTTCCTGAGGGAGGAAGCTCTGTGGTGACTTGTGACAGTGTCAGGGGAACCGACTGTCTCGAGGTACCTGATGGGCCAGGCTGGTCATCTTGATCCCGGCGTGCAGAGCTGCTGTCATCACTGTGGGCCTCGTCTGTGGAGGGGACTGGATATGTCTGGCACCTCCTGTCCTGTGACGTGGGTAGGGGTACTGTTGGGGTGTAAATGCATATTTATTGTATCTGTGTGTGCCATTGTGTGTAATGGGTGTTTGACCCTCTACTCCAGTGCTTGCATTATTGGCTTGGTCCTTGTGTGATTGGTGATTTTGGGACATGAGTGAGTCTCTGTAGTGGACATGCTTGGGTGATGGGTGTCCATGCATTGGTGTTACATGCAGGGCTTGGTTTTGGGATGTGTGGGTTGTGTTGGTGGGGTATCTGTGGGTTGTTGGGGTGATGGGTGTGAGGGTAAAGGTGGGAGCATTTGATGGCATGCAGGTGGAGTGGGAGTGATAGTAAAGATTTGCCTTACCAGAGTCCAGTCCTCCTGCTACTCCTGTGAGACCCTCAGGATGCAGTATTGCCAAGACTTGCTCCTCCCATGTTGTTAGTTGTGGGGGAGGAGGTGGGGGTCCACCGCCAATCCTCTGTACAGTAATCTGGTGTCTGGAGACCACAGAACGCACCTTCCCCTGTAGGTCATTCCACCTCTTTCTGATGTCATCCCGTGTTCTTGGATGCTGTCCCACTGCGTTGACCCTATCGACAATTCTGCGCCATAGCTCCATCTTCCTAGCAATGAAGGTCTGCTACACCTGTGATCCGAATAGCTGTGGCTCTACCCAGACGATTTCCTCCACCATGACCCTGAGCTCCTCCTCAGAAAACCTGGGGTGTCATTGAGGTGCCATGATGTGGTGTGGGTGATGTGTGAGGTGGTGTCTGTTGTGATGTGTGAGGGGGTGTGTTGGTGTGTGTTGTTTGATGTGCGTGGATGTTGTGTAAGTGATGGTATTGTGTGTCTGTGGATGCTGGTGTTGTTTTAGGTAGTGTCTCTCTCTGGCCTGCTTTCAAATTTCTGGTAGTAAGGGTTTGTGGGTAATGTGGGTGTGTGCTTTATACTGGATTGGGTGTGTTGGTGTGGTGTGTGTATGTGTATCAGGTGTGTGTATTTCAAACTGTCCAATGTGTTTTGTATATGTGTGTGTATTTTGGGCGTGGTGGTGTGTACCGCCAATGGATTACTGCGGTTGAAAGACCGCCGCATTAATTCGTGGGTCGTGATAGTGTTGCCGTGACGGTGTTGGTTTTGTTATCGCCAGTTTATCACTGACCTTTGGTGTGGCGGACTTGTGTGGGTGTCTGTATTGTGGCGGATTCCGGTCTGTGGGTCATAATACCTGTAGCGGAATTCCACGGCCGCAGCGGTATGTTGGCACTGCAGTAAGTGGGATTTACCGCCAGGGTTGTAAAGAGGGCCTTCGTCTTCAAACTTGCTGATAGCTTTCGTTTTTGAGGTATGTGGGAACCAGCTCAGGAGGCAGTGCCCCGGTGTACATGGGATTTCCTTATCTAAGACAGTGGCCAACAGGTCTGTGACCCCCTCCCAATATTGTTGGAGATGAGGGCAATCCCATAACATGTGTATTAGTCCTGCTTCATTCTCCCTACATCTGGGACATCTGGCCTCTTCTACTTGGAAATATCTCTGAATATGCTCAGGGGTTAAATATGCTTGCTGCAGAACAAAAAAGTGAATCCTTTTGATGCAGCATTTCTAGACATGCGAGGCGTCCTATCAAGAATGGAGTCCCATCCCTTCTCTGATATCTGGATCCCTAAGTCTTCTTTCCAGCTTGTCTTCAGCTTTTCAAGTGGGTGGTGAAGGTCCCCCCCAAGGGCTTTATATAAGCAGGAAACCACTTTGTTTGTGCCTGCAGAAAGGACAATATAGCAGTAACTCCCTAGGGTCAAAGGCTCAACAGTTTCATTCCACCAATGCTGTGGGATTGACGCAGTAATCGCATTTTACAAGAGGAAGTGTCCCTGTGGGATGTCAAATTCAGCCCTAAATTCCTCAAAGGGGACTAATACCCCTTCCTAAAATGGTCTCACACGGCAGAGGCTCCTGCCTTCATTCGGTCCTCCAGCCCTCTCCAGTCCCCTCTATGAGGGAGGGCCCTCAACATAGTTATAGGTAAGTCTGGGGTGTATGGAATTTTGGTGTGCACCTTCCTTAGGGATCGAGCCCAACATCTAGCAAACACCTGGAATTCCTCACTGTCTGATGACGAGATTTGCCTTGGCCTCAACAAGGTTTGAACCAACTTGGTCATCCCAGGTGCTAAGGGCCAAGTTCCTGCCCTGGCCTCTTTCTGCCCACCAACCACTGGATGAACCACTGAAGTTGAGCTGCCAGGTAGTACCTATCCAAGGCAGGTGCCGCTACCCATCTTCTGTGACAGGGCACTGCAGTGTGGCCAATGCCACCCGCCTGTGGGCTAAGCCCCAGATGAATGTTATAACTATTGGTTCCAGCTCTCTGAATACCGCCCGGGGGATCCACAGGAGGAGCGCCCCAAAAACATATAACAGATGGGGTAGGGCAATCATTTTCAGTAGTGCTACTCTGCCTATAACTGATAGAGGAAGGGTTTTCCAAAAATATTTACTGTTTTTTAGGGTATGCAATGCGCTGCCTACATTCCCGACTAGCAGATCATTGCAATTGTGACCAATCTTAACTCCCAGGTAAGATATACATTTAGCGTCCCATTGCAGGGAAGACAGGTCACCCGGGGGGCATGTCTGGGGTTACTGGGAACACCCAGGATTTCTGCCAACTCACTTTATGTCCTGATAACTGTCCAAAGGCATCAAACATGGTCCTAGCTCCGCCCAACTCGTCAGCAGTGTCCTGCAGGAATAACAGCAGGTCGTCAGCATACAAGGCTATCCTATGCCAGTGGTCCCTTGCCCTTAGCCCCCAGTAGTGGGTTCCCAAGCAGGCCTCGGCTGGCAAAGGCTCAACCGCCAAAGCAAAGAGCAGGGGTGACAGAGGGTACCCCTGCCCTGTCCCCGCTCCACCTTGTAGCTGCGTGAGATCACTCAATTTGTTCAAACTTGAGCAGTTGGGTTCACGTAGAGCAATCTTGTCCAGGCCAAGAATCCAACCCCCAGATGCATTTGCAACATTACCTCATAGAAATACTCCCATTCTAGGCTAGTGAACACCTTCTCTTTGTCAACAGCCATAACCAGTCCTCCTTCATGGTCAAGGCCACCGGATTCTAGGATACAGAAGGCAGCTAATATTGAAGGCCCTGTTGCACCCAGGAATGAAATTGGCCTGTTCTGGATGTATAAGCCTAGGCATGTAGTGGAGTATCTCAGTGCCTCCTAGTGTCAGGTAGATAGCCTGAGGCTCAGGCTTCATTTAACAATGATTCATGTCTGGGTGCCAGTTGATCTGTTTAGTCTGCATACCACTCGGCAGGAAACCATCTGTTCCTGGGGTCTTCCCCCATCTTATGGTCTTTATTGCTACTTTGATCTTCTGTTGGGTAATAGCCCCTTCAAGTGCTTCTGCCTCCTCACACGTAAGATGCGGGAGCCCTCAGGGGCTCAGATGTGCCCTCACTGCTTCTGCATCATGGGTGCATAAGCTCTGATATAGTTGTGTGTACTACTGGAGAAAGAAATCATTTATCCCTACTTGCATCTAACTCTAGATCTAATATTGGGACCCCTTGCTTCGTGGGGGTTAGCCAACCAGGCCAGTAGTGTGTCAGCCCTGTCCCTCTCTATTTATGTGTGCACCATGTATCCCTTATAATCAAAACAGTGGAGCCTCCCCACCTTACCTGCTATCTCCTCTCTCTTATCTAGTAGAGGCTGTTATAGATCTGGGTTCTCCGGTCTCTCCTTCCCCATCTGGCAGAATTCCTCCTCACCATCCAGAACCTCCCTCAATACAGTCCCCCCCGACACCCATCACCTTCACCAGGCATTGGCCCCGTAATGCTGCTTTAAATGCACCCCACTCAACCTGCTTGGTCGATGCTGTCCCTTCGTTAGCTGCAAAAAACTGGTCTATATTTTGCTTGATTTCCTCCTTAAAGACCTGGTCTTCTAACATTTCAGGATTTAGCCACCATGTGGGTACCTTAGGCCTAGGGCATTGCCAATCAAAGCTCAAGTGGAGCGGGTTATGGTCCGAGACCATTCAGGTCAAATATTCAGCATTTAGTACCATGCTATGAACGTCCGGGGAACTTAAAAAGGTGTCAAGTTGCACATGCAGGTTATATGGGCTGGACAAATATGAATAATTTCGAGCGTGGGAATGCGCCAAGCTCCATGTGCCCATCTAGCCCCCTAAAGCTCTAAAAGCCGCCCCACTATCTTTATGGATTGGGCAATGGAATGTGCCAGAGACCCTAATAGCCTTGTGATAAAGGAGCCCTGGTGGTCCAAGTTTGGCACGTATATATTAATTTGAGTCAGGTCCCTAGCCTACAGCCTTCCTCCCACTGCTTTACACCTCCCGTCTGGGTCTATCAAATGAGAGGCATATTGTAAGGGGAGTCCTGCTCTCACCCAGATGAGATCCCTCCTGGTGAAAGCAGAGTAACTAGTGTAATAGGCTTGGCTGCACCACCTGCGCTGAAGCACCATCCCCTCCTGAGCATTAAGATGGGTTTACTGGAGAAACTCTATATGGATGCCTCGCCTGTTCAGGTATGAGAATACCTTGTACCTCTTTGACATGGTGTGCATACCTCTAGTGTTCCAGGAAAGAATCTTATAACTCAGTAGTGGAGCCGTGCGAGGTTTCAATACTGAGAGTATGCTTGCACCCTGTCTCCCTTCTCACTATGTTTGCCCCCAGAGCGTGCCTAGCTGTTATGGCATGTCACAGTTTGATGCAATCCTAAAAACCCCACGTAAACAAACCTCCCAAACCCCAAAAAAACATTCCCTCCCCAGGACGTATCAGGCTGGGCCCCCTGTCCAAACCAGTAGATAACCAACCATAAGATGTGGGCTGTCCCACAAAGCACGCATGTGTAAACAAAGTAGAGACTCCATTGTGGGCCCCAAATCCAGAGACCCATCCAATGACTTGAAACATCTGCATCCTTTCTAATGGAGCTCCAGCCCCTTATGAGTGTAAGGTAGAGCCACCAGGGTCTTCGAGCCATGGTCTGACATTTAGCCAACAACTCAGTGAACCGTTAGATAATATCATCAGCAGTTCCAGGGGCAACTTGGGGTAGCTGGGTGCTGGACGTGGTCGACACTGTAGGCTAAGTCCGATTCTGCGTCCTCTGCATGAGCTTCAGTCGCCATTCACTAACATACTCTTAATTTTGCAAGCAGGTGTAATCATATTATCATCAGTAATTTTGCATCAGATAGTAACATGGAATTTCTGAAAATATTATTCCGACGTAATTAAAATTGTTTCCAGGCCTATTCATTTTTATTTAAAGATTCGAATGTTATATGCCTTTTCAAATAAAATAAAGATACATTTAGAAAAAAAAACATCTAACTACTATTTGACTCATAGTGATCAGTGCTCTGCAACTGTCCAAATCATGCCAGATATTGTAAGTCATTTGGTCAGTGGATTTCTCCTTAGCAATGTCATGAAAGGGGCTTCAGTGGCACTATTTTACTAGTAATATGAAGTAGTTCAGGCAACCATTTTTAGGGACAGTGGTATTTTTTTAGGGCCTTAGTTTTTGACGTTGCCTTACCTTCGTGTACTATGCACATTGAAGTTTTTGGAGTCACTTTTGTTACTAATGCACATGGTCACAGGCATGTCACAAAATGGAGCAATTAAAATGTGCTTCTCTTTTAATTTTATTCCATTGCCATAACATTACACGACTCATTATTTGTTCGCATTCATGGCCTGCATGCAATATTGTAACCTATATTGGAGGCAATAATTCTACAAATTAACTGTCCTATATCAAATGAAAAATAAGAGTTTGAAACATATTTTCGTTTTTCTGCTCTCAGATTTTCCCTGAGTAATGGAACTCTCAATTATCCTTTTGGATATTGTAAAATATGTTACTGAGGCACATACATGACTTCACATTTTAACTCGCTCTTAAATTGCATAATCAGTCTTAGATTATATAACTTTATAAAAAATGGCAGTATAATGAAATCTAATGATCACCTTCAGCTTACATTTTACGTCCAAATCAGATTATGACAGGTTGAACAAAACAATTTTCAAATGGTGGAGCATGTACAAAAATTCAAAACACACCCAAAGGAAAGTCATGAACATGCTTAAAAAACGTGACCGCAATGATCCGAGCAAAACATTTGATCCTTCGTGTAAGACTCGCAAGAGTCTGTTTTTTAAGGACTTAAAAACATAACTCAGCTAAGATCTATGTTAGAAGTGAGCCAATGCGGATAGGAGTAACATTTTTTCTTTCATAACCATGAAACATGCTAAAAGATGTAATGGATGACCACTTGACTATTGGCCTAGGCAGTGATTTTATATGAATTTTAAAAACAATAATTCTGCACACGTACATGCTTAAATAGAAAATAGGCTATGATATCGTCTCAGAGAAACTTTTTAACATAGTTTATTGGCAAATACGACGTGCAGGGAATAGTTTTATTAGTCACAATTCTTAAAGAGTGCCTCTCTCTTTAGCAGTAACGTGCACTGTTTCAGTAAAATATTCCCTCAATCTAGGCGTAGTTTATTTTTTCAGTAAAACTTTTAAGCATGACTGTGCATGTAAAAATGCGATCAACAAAAGTTTGGGAGTCTTTGAACGAACACAACCTACAACTTCACCGACTGATATATTTTCACTCATTCCAGAAACGTTTGTGGGATGGGCATGTGGTTGACTTAACTTTTCTACTTCTCCGCAATATGGGTATTTATTAGCAGCTATAGGATGCCATAAATCTGAGACTGAACTTGCATATAGCGGTGTGTGGTTCCTGACTAGCTGAGCCTGTGGCAATGAATGCTCACATTACGATGATGACTGACTGAATGGTTCAGGTTTTGCAAAATGACAGGGACTGATTCACAAAGCCATTTATAGATGCGCCTATGGCTAAGAATGAAAATGGCTCAATTCATGCCTGTGAGGGATAAACAAAAGGCATAATTTAGTTTACTACTGTATAATTGAATTCCATGACTGTGTGCAATTACGCAATGCAGTGGTTGTGGAGTGAGAGGGTCAAGGTTTGACTTGCCTTAAGAGTTTGTGAACGCCCACAAACTTGTAAGTTGTCAGTCACAAACTGCTTTCCGACATTTCCCCTCTCTGAAAATGGTTGGAGACTTACTCCAGCAAATGGCTGGTTTAAGTCAACTTCCAGGGAGGGCTTTATAGGTGTCCTAGTGGAAATATATGAAGATATACGAGTTCCTAAAATTCGTCCAGGTACTCTTATACACAGAAGTACATCTATGGGTGCTAACGTACAAATCTTTTGTGAATCACGTGGATAGAGGTCAACTTCAGTTATCAAAAATATACATCTACCTGCAGTGTGAACATGCCTGCGCTCATATGTCACTTTGCAAAGTGCGAGTCCATTAATTCACTTTCGCGAACTGCGAAGGCGAACCCTTCACTGATTTAAGCATAGAGCTAATGCACGTTTATTTCTGAAGATAATGCAATTTGCGAAAAAGAAGAAAGCATCCTGTATTTGACAAAGCATTGAGGTTTGATTTGAATAAATAGTAACAACATATATTTGTTACAATATTAAGTACTTCCACGAGATACTCTATGTAAGTTTTGTGAGACTTTTCCAAAACAAAATATATAGTATGTTAGTTTTCTTTGTGTCTGCTCTTTCTGCTACCCAGCGCATGATGTTTTGCTCCCTTTCACAAAAATATATTTTGTGTTGTTTTCTGCTCTTATCAGTAAATGTGAAATGTGCTTCCTAGACCACATGAGGGTAGAATGCTTTGATCCCCTTCAGAGCTAATAACTACTTTGGTGAAACTTTATGATCCTGAAACATCCTGCTTCCTTATACCAATTTTCAGTAAGCAGGATGCATGGTGTTTGCGAATAGGAAGGACCGATGCTGTTGTCTGAAAGGTGGGGAGTGGGGATGGAAGGGAGCTTATGGGTTGGAGGGAGTAATACAAACGTTTCTTATAAAAATTCTGGGCCATATTTATATTTTTTGACGCAAAACTGCGCTAACGCAGTTTTGCGTCAAAAAAATTAGCGCCGGCTAACGCCATTCTGAAGCGCCATGCGGGCGCCGTATTTAATCAATGACGTTAACCGGCATTAGCCGCCGGCGCTGCCTGGTGTGCGTGAAAAAAAACAACGTACACCAGGCAGCGCCGGCGTAGGGGGATATGGAGCTTGGGCGCCAAAAAATGGGGCAAGTCAGGCTGAGGCTAATTATTCGCCTCAACCCGATTTGCGCCATTTTGTTCGACTCCCAACCCCCATAGAAATGACTCCTGTCTTAGCAAAGACAGGAGTCATGCCCCCTTGCCCAATGGCCATGCCCAGGGGACTTCTGTCCCCTGGGCATGGTCATTGGGCATAGTGGCATGTAGGTGGGCACAAATCAGGCCCCCCTATGCCAAAAAATAAATTAAAAAAAATACTTACCGGAACTTACCTTAATGTCCCTGGGATGGGTCCCTCCAGCCTTGGGTGTCCTCCTGGGGTGGGCAAGGGTGACAGGGGGTGTCCCTGGGGGCATGGGAGGGCACCTCTGGGCTCCTTCCGAACCCACAGGTCCCTTAACGCCTGCCTTGTCCAGGCGCTAAAAAATGGCGCAAAAGCGGCCGTACGTCATTTTTTTTGACCCGCCCACTCCCGGGCGTGAATTTTGCCCGGGAGTGTAAATACGGCGCACATGCCTCGGAGTCAATTTTTTAGACGGGAACGCCTACCTTGCATATCATTAACGCAAAGTAGGTGTCCACGCTAAAAAATGACGCAAACTCCATGGACTTTGGCGCTAGACCCGTCTAACGCCAAAGTATAAATATGGAGTTAGTTTTGCGTCGGAATTGCGTAAAAAAAAACGACGCAAAAATTCAGGCGCAAACAGAGTATAAATATGCACCTTTGTCTTATAGAATACGGTGCAGCAGATTTCTTGATTGTGATACACCATTTAGCTTTTTATGGCAGACAGCCTTTACACAATGCCTTTCTCAAGCAGCCTTTACCATGCAATGCATTTACCACGCATGTACCTTTACCTTGCATGCATGTACAATACAATGGTAAATATATATAAGGTGAGTGTGTGTTTGTGTGTATATGTTTTAGGGGGTAAGGGAAATGGGTGGTGAGGGTGTTTTTAGAGTTTATGGGTGAGTAAGGGTATAGGGTAGTAAGGGTGTTTTAGGTTGTGGGGATGGGTAATGGAATAGGGTGGTAAGGCTGATTTAAGGGTTTAAGAATGGGTAAGGGTATAGGGTGGTATGGGTGGTTTTGGGCTTTAGGGGTGGGTGAGAGCATAGGGTGGTAAGAGTAGTTTTAAGGTTTAGGTTTGGGTAAGGGTATATGGGGGTAAGGGCGGCTTTAGGGTTTAGGGGCATCGGGTGGTAAGGGTGTTTTTAGGATTTAGAAGTGGATAAGGGTATGGGGTAGTAAGGGTGTTTTAAAGTCTTAGGGATAAGTAATGGTATAGAGTAGTAAACCTGTGTTTAGGGTTTAGAGTATAGGGTGGTAATGGTGTTTTAGCATTTATGGTGGGTAAGGGCATAGGGTAGTAAGAGTGTTTTAGGGGTTAGAGGTGTGTAAGAGAATATGGTGGTAAGGGTGATTTTAAGGTTTAGGGGTGGGTAAGGGCATAGGGTGGTAAGGGTGATTTTAGGGATTAGGGGTGGGTAAGGACATAGGGTGGTAAGGGTGTTTTAAGGGTTTAGTGGTGGGTAGGGGTATAGCATGTAGGGAGTTTTGAGGGTTTAGGGGTAGGCAAGGGTATAGGGTGGTAAGGTTTCAAAAAAGGCGGTTAAGGTATCCCCCTCAAAATTAAATATTGATTTGTATAATAATTTAAAAAAGAGGATGTTTGGGAGAAAAGTAGGGGTTTCACTTACCTTATAAATATTTATGATTTTGCTGTAAAGGCATGCATGGTACAGGTATATTTGTGGTAAAGGCATGCATGGTAAAGGCATTGCATGGTAAATCATGCATTGTAATTGTGATCCAAGGGAGTAGGAGGCAGCAATAGAGAAAACATAGTGTGCTTCCCCATTGAGATTTCTATCACCCTATCTCACTGCTGGTCACTGATGTCTCTAGTTTTATCACTTTCAAACCTTAAATTTAGCTCCGTCTTTCTGTGATGCTTCTTTCTATAGTTCCATTGATTTTATAATCTTCAAGTTTAGTTATTTGTATTTCTTCTTCAGGGCTTCATCTATACATCTTTTAGAATGTGTCCTAATATCATGTCAAGTCATTATTTGACATGACCTTGGCATGACTTGACATGGCATCTGGAAACCCTATTCTGTGGAAGAAACACCCAATGTATGTCTTTTCTGTGACTGGCCTCTAACTTTTCCAAAGAAGACTAAAACCTGACTCAAAAAACAGCATGCAGTAGGCATGGCCTGATGCCGAAATAGGTTAAAGGGTTCTGTGCATAATTTACAGGTCACAGATTTCAGATTATGTTCTAGTTTCACCGACGTATTTGTTCCATTTCCAGAAGGAGGCAAGTGTTTACTGCCTTGTTATGGGATCTGTTGGACCCCCTTAAAACCATGCCAGAAAGCAAGTTACTTGCCATAAGGAATCCTTTTGACCCTGAAGTAATGCTTCAATTCAGAGTAGATTATTTTCTACTGCCGGCAAGGTTGCTAGGTAAGATACTTTTACATACATATTGTTTGGGAGCAGTGAGTAATTGCCACATCCTTTTTCTTTGTTAGACCAGTGAACCATTGAACTCCATCTCTGAGGTTCTGAGTTATTTTCTTGTTTTCTGACCCAAATGATGTGTGTCAGCTCCATTTGCAACAGGTGAGTGTGATTGGTTCACACAGAGAATATTTTTTTCTTGTTCTTGCTCATGGCACACAGGGTACCACAGATGATATATGTCTATCACACAGGCTGCATTTATGTTTGGCACTGAAGAAGACCCGTTTTGATTTTTGATAAGATAAACTGACCTCTAGGGTCGAAACATCAACAATACTTGTAGGATGTTCTGACGAATTCTCAGTACACAGCAAGGAATGTTCAATTGAAGTGTAGCTGTTGTTACATAGAGACTCAATGATTCTTATATGGACATTGTGAAGAAATTAAACATCTCAATGTATGTCAAGTTATGGACATTGTGCAATTTTGAAACATTTTTAATATATGTTTTGCATTATTATTTCACTTTTGGGGATTCACATTACACTTTAAATGTTCCTGTGTACGTGTCAATATGAACTTTGTATATGAAATAAAAATATGCTAAGATTACGTGACTTCTGTGTGCCATTTAATTAATTATTTTAATTTGATTTAATTGATGAATTCTGTTGACATAGTTCATGACTTTTGAATTTATAAGTACACCCCCTCAGATTTGAAGCCTGATTGTTTGTCATATAGCAGGTTGTTGATTTCAATGTAATCGTGAAGCTGCTTTCTGCTCTGGCTATCTAGGATTTTGCTTAACTCCTTTGCTGTCAGGCCTTTTCCCCTCCTGTGCCGAACCTTTTTTGGCCATTTTGGGCAGTTTGCGCTAAGGTCCTCATAACTTTTTGTCCACATAAGCTACCCATGCCAAATTTGCGTCTTTTTTCCAACATCCTAGGGATTTTACAGGTACCCAGAGTTTGTGGGTTCACCTCGAGGAGAGCAAAAAATTACCAAAAATACAGCAAAAATGTCGTTAAAAAAAAAAAAAAAAAATGGGGAAAAGGGCTGCAGAAGAAGGCTTGTGTTTTTTTCCCTGAAAGTGGCATCAACAAAGAGTTTGCGGTACTGAAATCAGCATCTTCCCAGCTTTCAGGAACAGGCAGACTTGAATCAGAAAAACATATTTTTTAACATAATTTTGGCATTTTACTGGGACATACCCCATTTTTACTATTTTTTGAGCTTATAGCCTCCTTCCTGTTAGTGACAGAAATGGGTGTGAAACCAATGCTGGACCCCGGACAGCTAAACATTTCTGAAAAGTAGTCAACATTCTGAATTCACAAGGGGTCATTTGTGTAGATCCTACAAGGTTTTCCTACAGAAAATAACAGTTGAGATAAAAAATATTGAAATTGAGGTAAACAAAACAGCCATTTTTCTCCATGTTTTACTATGTAACTTTTTCCTGCGGTGTCAGATTTTGAAAAGCAATATACTGTTACGTCTACTAGACTCTTCTGGTTGCAGGTACATATAGGGCTTGTAGGTTCATCAAGAACCCTAGGTACCTAGAGCCAATAAATTAGGTGCACCTTGCAATTGCTTTTCATTGTATACTGGGTATACAGCAAAGCATTTGGTAAAATATAAAG
This sequence comes from Pleurodeles waltl, assembly GCF_031143425.1. NCBI lineage: Eukaryota > Metazoa > Chordata > Amphibia > Caudata > Salamandridae > Pleurodeles > Pleurodeles waltl. Next base: position 695,632,939 of record NC_090442.1, on the reverse strand, counting down.
AGTAAAAAATAGGTATCAAGAAAAACTTTATGTTTCTAAAATGGGCACAAGACAAGGTGTTGAGAAACAGTGGTTATTTGCACATCTCTGAATTCCGGGGTCCCCATACTAGCATGTGAATTACAGGGCATTTCTCAAACAGACATCTTTTTTACACACTGTCTTACATTTGGAAGGAAAAAATGTAGAGAAAGACAAGGGGCAATAACACTTGTTCTTCTATTCTGTGTTTCCCCAGATCCCCCGATAAAAATTTCCCTCACTTTTGTGGGTAGGCCTAATGGCAGTGACAGAAAATTAAACATGGACATATCACATTTTATATTGAAATCAGGCGTGTTTTTTGGAAACTGCCTAGCTGTGGATTTTGGCCTTTAGCTCAGCCAGCACCTAGGAAAACCTACTAAACCTGTGCATTTTTGAATGATAGACACAAGGGGAATCCATTATGGGGTGACTTGTGGGGCGCTCACCAAGTTCTGTTACACAGAATCTTTTGCAAACCTCAACATTTGGCAAAAAAACCCACTTTTTCCTCACATTTCGGTGATGGAAAGTTCTGGAATCTGAGGGGAGCCACAAACTTCCTTCTACCTAGCGTTCCTTCCATGTTCCCAATAAAAATGGTACCTCACCTGTGTGGGTAGGGCTAGTTCCCACCACAGGAAATCCCCCAAAACACAACATGGACACATCACATTTTCCCACAGAAAACTGGCCTGTTTTTTGCAAAATGCCTAGCTGTGGATTTTGGCCTCTAGCTCAGCCGGCACCTAGGAAAACCTAGCAAACATATATTTTGGAAAACTAGACACCCAGGGCAATTCAGAATGGCGTGACTTGTGGGGCTCTCACCAGGTTCTGTCACCCAGAATCCTTTGCAAATCTCAAAATTTTGCAAAAAAACACTTTTTCCTCACATTTCGGTGATGGACAGTTCTGGAATCTGAGGGTAGCCACAAACTTCCTTCTACCCAGCGTTCCCCGAGGTCCCTGATAAAAATGGTACCTTACTTGTGTGGGTAGGCCTAGTGCCCACGACAGGAAATGCCCCAAAACACGACATGGACACATCACATTTTCCTAAAGATAACTGACCTGTGTTTTGCAAAGTGCCTAGCTGTGGATTTTAGCCTCTAGCTCAGATGGCCCCCAAGAAAACCTAGCAAACCTATATAGTTCTAAAAACTAGACACCTAGGGGAATTCAGAATGGGCTGACTTGTGGGTCCCTCACCAGGTTCTGTTACCCAGAATCCTTTGCAAACCTCAGAATTTGGCAAAAAAAACGTGATTTAAAGTTCTAGAATCTGAGAGGGGCACAAACTTCCATCCACCCAGCGTTCCCACAGGTCTCCTTATAAAAATGGTACCTCCGTTTTGTGTGTAGGCCTAGTGCCCATGACAGGAAATGCCCCAAAACACAACATACACACATCACAGTTTCCCAAAGAAAACTAGCCTGTATTTTGCAAAGTGCCTAGCAGTGGATTTTGGCCTGTAGCTCAGCCGGCACCTAGGAAATCCTACCAAACCTGTACATATCTGAAGACTAGACACCTAGTGAAATTCAGAATGTGGTGACCTGTGGGGCTGTCATCAAGTTCTGTTACCCAGAATCCTCTGCAAAACTCAAACTTTGGCAAAAAACACTTTTTCCTCACATTTTGGTGATGGAAAGTTCTGGAATCTGAGTGGAGCTACAAACTTCCTTCTACCCAGTGTTGCCCCAGGTATCCCAATAAAAATGGTACCTCACTTGTGTGGGTAGTTCTAGTTCCCGTGACAGGAAATGCCCCAAAACACAACATGGACACATCTAATTTTCGCAAAGAAAACTGGCCTGTTTTTTGCAAAGTGCCTAGCTGTGGATTGTGGGTTCTAGCTAAGCCGGAACCTAGAAAAAATTAGCAAACCTATATATTTTTGAAAACTAGACACCTAGGAAAATTCAGAATGGGGTAATTTGTGGGGCTCTCGCAAGGTTCTGTTAGCCAGAATCCTTTGCAAACCTCAAAACTGGGCAAAAAAAACCCACTTTTTCTAATGTTTTGGTGATGGAAAGTTCTGGAATCTGACGGAAGCCACAAACGTCCTTCTACCCAGCATTCACCCATGTCTCCCGATACAAATGGTACCTCACTTGTGTGGGTAGGCCTAGTGCCCATGACAGGAAATGCCCCCAAAACACAATGTGGATACATCAAAATGATCTATTACAAAACTACCTGTTTTTGCGGGGGGCACCTGCGTTTTTGGTCCCAGGTGCGGCGGTCATCTAGGGAAACCTACCAAACCCAGACATTTTTGAAAACTAGACACCCGGTGGGGTCCAGGGAGGTGTGGCTTGCGTGGATTCCCCCAACATTTTCTTTCTCAGACTCCTCTGCAAACCTCAAATATGGATAAAAAAAATAAACCTTTCCACACTTTTCTTTGTAGGATCACTGTGCCGGTACAAATTTCCTACCACTCAATGTTCCCCTCGGTCTGCTGATAAAAATGATACCTCACTTGTGTGGGTGGCCCTGGTGCCTGCAACAGGAAAAGGCCAAAAATGTGTAGAGCATGAGGGGACAGCACAGCGAGTTGTAAGCACATTTTTTTTAAAATACATTTTTAGGCTGACTCTGCTTTGGGGACCCACACAAGTGAGGTATCATTTTACTTGGGACACTGAAGGGAACGCTAGGTGGTAGGAAATGTGTGCCGGTGCGGTGATCCTAATAAGAAAAGTGAGGAAAATATGCTTTTTAGGCAACATTTGTGGTTTGCAGGGAGTATTCGTAAGAAAATGTTGAGGCATCCTCGCAAGCCACACCTCCCTGGACTCCACCTGGTGTGTAGTTTTCAAAAGTGTATTGGTTTGGTAGGTTTCCCTAGATGACCGCTGCATCCGGGACCAAAAACGCAAGTGACCCCCCCTGCAAAAACAGGTTGCTTTGTAAATGTATCCACACCCTTCTGAGATGTTCAAAACACAAAAATTGGGAAAAGAAACACACTTAGGTTATGTTAAGAAGACCCCTCCCCCACCAATCAAGTTGGTGGCATGCTTCATCATCTGAGTCCCACCCGAGACACCTTGCATTTCATGGGTGTTCTGTGACGCCTCATTATAGCGGAGCAGGTTTTGTCATTTTTCCACACATACTGGTTGGATTTGGCACAATGGTGAGTGATGATTCAGTAGATCAAATTTTATTAACAAGAGATTTCACAAAAATGAAATACACTGTTAATAACTGAAAGGTCAAAAAACGGAAACAATGACTCACAGCCGATGGGCTGTAAAGCTGTAACAAGGTACTAACCACTTTACAGTCCATTCACACACCTTTCATACAGAACATGCACAAGACCATTCATGCTGCCAGCTGCGGGCCCAGCACATTACAACACTCGCATCAACAGACAGCGCCATTAAAGGGCCCATCACTTTCACATGCCCACATGCCTGACACAGCAATCACACCAGCTGATGAGAGTGTGTGGACTGGCAAGTCACTATTTACACTGCCAGCCAATCGCCACTCCACGCACACTGCCAGCCAAGCACCACTCCACGCACACCTTCAGCCAAGCACCACTCCACGCACATTTACAGCCAATCATCACTCCACACACATCGCCAGCCAAGCACCACTCCACACACACCTACAGCCAAGCACCACTCCATGCACACCGCCATCACTTTTTTGTTGTTTTTTAACAACAATGAAACCACTAACAAAATAAAATAAATACAAAACTACAAAGACAAAAGCTCTAACTGAGTACATGACAGTGATGCCAACTGTGAAACTGAACATATGAAAATATAAAAGAGGCAGTTTATGTTCACGGTAGTTCCCAAAACATTTTTTGAGTGTGCTAACTCCTGAAACAGCCACCCACACACAGCCCGGGCTTTGAAGGACCATCTGGGCAGTACATCCGAGTCTCCCTCCGAATACATCTTTGAGCACAGACTCTATTTTTCTTAGCAGGAAAGTATTTTTCTGCGTGGGAGGAATGTGCTCAGCAAAGTGGCAATCTTTCAATCGAGCCACATCCTCCACCACTGCTTCTCTAGAAACTCTTGCCTGTTCCACCACAATTAAGCTCTCTTTCACTGACTCCTGAAATTTTACAAACGTCATCTTTGACTCTGGAGATTTATCCTTGAACACAATAAAAGCATTAAAAGTTGCCAGTTGGAACAGGTGAATCGCTAGCTTCTTATTCTAAATGTAAGACTTATGACCATCAGTATAAGGTTCCAACCTCTGATCAACTCTATCTACACCTCCCATGTGCTTATTATAATCTAAAATGCATAGAGATTTGCGCACTTCGGCAACCTGACCCCAAATAGTCACAGGGGAAGTACTCTCATCATGGATAGTAGTTAGCATGTAGACATCCCTCCTGCCTGAAAATTTCAGCACTGGCAGCTCATCATTCCGCAAGACACTGCACTATCCCCTCTCAAGTTTTTTTACTGACAAACTTCTTTGGATAGCCTTTCCGGCTAGAGTGGATTGTGCCACAAGCAGCAGTTTCCACTCTAAACAATTCCTTGAACAACTGCACTCCAGTATAGAAGTTATCAGTGTACAAATGGTGACCTTTGTTAAACAGTCGCCTACCAAGTTCCCACACAATTTTCTCACTATCTCCAAAAATGGTCAGACAACCAGGGGGATCAATACTGGAATCCCTAACAGTGTAGAAATAGAAATTATACACATATCCTGTACTATTTTCAGACAGCATATACATTTTAATTCCATAACTTGCCCTCTTGCTAAGAATGTACTGCCTAAAAACCAAACAACCCTTGAACAGCACCAAATACTCATCCACAGCTATATCTTTGCCTAAAACATAGACCTCTAAAAACCGATCTACAAAATGATCGAGGACAGGCCTAATCTTAAAAAGACAGTCAGAATCAGGGTGATCTTGTGGCAAGGCTAAAGCATTGTCAACAAAATGCAGCATCCGAAGAAGAAGCAAATACAGATTATGACTCATGGTTGCAGGAAATACAGCTGTTGCCATCAAGGGACTAGTAGACCAATAAGAAGCCAGTGACGGCTTCCTTATCAAACCCATCAAAAAATTAAACCCAAGAACTTTTTCATCTCTTCCAAATTTTGTGAGAAGCCACTGGGTATCTCTAGCGTGTGGCCAAAGTCTGGCAGCTTTGTCCCTCAAATACTGCACTCTACAAATTAGTCTGCTCAACAATCTTTTCCAAAAATGCATTGTCCATAAACAACTGAAGGAAATTGACAGGCAAAATGTTTTCTGTATTGACTCTACACCCCGGGAGACCAGTAAAGGCCGGCAACTCTGGCTGCTCCATGTTTGGGGCAACCCAGAGTTCTGGTCTTCCAATGGGAAACCTTTCAGCTCCAGGCTTCTGCACTGTTGGCACATGAGTGTCCTCTTCTAAAACAGGCCCTCCATCTGCACTGAGAGTGGCTTCATCATCAGAAGATTCCTCTCGGACAGAAAATTCTCTATCAGAATCTCTCACTTACTCCTCTGCCTCAGATGCAGAGTCAGTCTCATAATCATGATTAGACGATGACTCAAAAAGCATACCAATAACCTGCTGAGCAGTCATACTGCAGCTAGCCATTATCCTTTCTATGAAAAGTAACTGGACAAATGCACCACCAACAACCAGCACTGTGTAAGATAAGCAATAAACAAAATGTGGCTTTATCACGAACAATTATGTACTCAAAAACTATACCACTCACTTGCCTGAAAATGCTAGACTCACTAGCAACTACTCTGTACAGACACAGCAATCACCAATGATATCCCACTAAAAATAAAAAATAAAAGCAAATTAGACATACGATAACACAAATATCACTGTGCAAAAATTTAAGGACAATCTCACACACAATCCTGCATTTAGTATACCACCTACAAGCATGTAATTCATGCATGGTACAAATACTCCTTTGGAGTAAATTCTTATTACTTACCTAAAACATGCAACTACGCAAACTGCAGGTCAACCAGTGTCGATAACGGAAGCCACAGCAAAGGAAGCAAAAGCTTTGAACTAGAACAAAAAGGAGAAATAAACTGCTATAATCACAAAAGCAAATACTTCGCTAGTTGACAAAAACCCCACCACCAGGCATTTAGAAATTTTCCCTGGTGCCGAAGTGGATTCTGCCCCCCTTGGGTGCAGATGGGCCAACAAAATAATAGGCTGATCTGCCCCCAAGGGGGGCAGAAATGGCCAACAGTTCTGTGCCCCCTTTGGGGGGCAACCCTTGCCCAAGCGGCATCCCACCCACACACACAAAAACTAAAACTAAAACAATTGCTAGCATCTTCATGGCTTCTGCCCCCTTGGGGGCAGATGGGCCTAACAAATAGGCCAATCTACCCCCAAGGGGGGCAGAAATGGGCTTTAGTAATGTACCCTCATGGGGAGTGACCCTTTCCCAAGGGGCTGCCCCCTCAAACAAAAAACACACACACTATCCCTGGTGTCTAAGTGTCTTCTGCCCCCCTTTGGGGCAGATGGGCCAACAAAAAATAGACGATCTGCCCCCAAAGGGGGCTGAAATGTCCATAAATAATATGCCCCCCTAAGGGGAGCAACCCTTGCCTAAGGGCACGCTTCCCCATAATGAAATAAACTAAAAAAGAAAATCCCTGATGTCTAGTAAGCATTCCTGCTGCCCGATCGAGATTAGGCAGCAGGAATGCTAAAAGAGACATTGAGGGAAAGGAAAACTCTTTCTTTTCCCTCAATGCCTCATTTATAGCAATACCCCCATGGCCGGAGAAGAAACTCACCTTCTTCTCTGAGGTCACGCTGGAAACAAATGGTTTCCAGTGCGACCGGCACCCTCTGATGATGTCAGCATGCGATCGCGCGCTGATGTCATTAGATGGGGTTGGGGGTGGAAGGGGAAGTGTTTCCCCTTCCATCCCAGCCGTGGGTGGTGGATGGGAGGCCCACGGGGAGCGCTAGCACTCCCCCCATGCTCCAGTGCCTGGACATAATGGTTACGTTCTTGGCAAAGGAGCACTGTGCTGCGGGACGTAACGATGATGTCCCCGGCACAGAAGCAGTTAACGAGAGAAGGTTTGAGATGGGTCTGCAGTTTGAAAACAACAATGGATCAGCAGTTTGTTTCTCTCAGGATGTGGGGTCAATACTGCTGCTTTTACTTTCGTGGGTACACGTCCAATTTGGGGGGAGAAATTTATAATATGTAAGATGTGGGGACCTAGTATGGATAGATTCTCTTTGATAGCATAGCTACCCCTTGGCATGGCTGTACTGGGAGGGTTTAATGGCTTGAGTCTGTTTGTTGTTTTCAGAACTTGTTTGATATACATGTGGGAGAAGTTTGAAAACTGAGATTGTGAACTAATGCTCTCATTAAGCAAGAGAGTGGGTCTTTCCTGATTATCCTGGGTGCTGATTGGAATCATTGATGTTTTACTTTCAGTGAAAGTCTTTAGGTCTTCAAATAATTGAATGTATTCAATACTTCTCTGTCTACCAGTAGATTTTGAATAATTCTTAAGATTTGTTTGTGGCTTGTTTAATACAGCTTGTGTAGTATGTTTCTTTGCTTTCTGGACAGCCTTATAATGAGCACTCTTTGTAATTTTCTTTATCTACCTCTTTTTTTGCCTTCATTAATCTTCCAGCCTCCAACCTTTTTTTTTTAGGATAGACAGTGTGAGAGCAAAACGTTTACCACTACAATTTAGACACCACACAATTTACCTCATTTGGTTCTCCCATATAATTTCAAATCAAGGCACCTCCTCAAACATCATGTTAGCAGAGTTTTAAAAGTAATGTGACCAGCTCATTAATGAAGTTCAAGATCAGAGAAAAGTTAAAAGGTTTTATTACAAAATCCAAAAATAAGCAATACAGAGTAAGTGTCTTGAAGGCTCTCTGGATCAAAGTCATACAGAATAGTTAAATTCAGAAATATTCAAAGTCCCAAATGAGCAGCAAAATCAGGAAATAATCAGGCAGCATCTGTAGAAAAACAGGAAAGTCTTATGGTTCACACTCAAAATCAAGGGTTTCTTATACATAGTTCTTTGCATAGAAAATTAGTAAAACAATAAAATGATTGTGCTCTGAGCAGAAGTATCAATTCTTTAGTACATCAGAGTACAAGAATTAGACATGTCATTGCCTTAACATATGAATACCATTGCGATTTAAAAAAAAAAAAAAACTATTCAACACCATCCATGCTAATGATATATGGAAATGTTAAAAAAAATATGACACATCAACCAAAAAACTTTCAGCGTATGAATAGACTAGTAATCAAAGAAGAAGCAATGTGTTCATTACAATGGAAATAAACTACTACACATCAGCTTGGCTGGGCTCTGTGGAGCCTGTGGGAGAGAATGTTCACCGGGGGAAATAGGAGTGAGTGTCAGAGACATCATCCATGTTGTCTAATATGGTGTTTTGCACAGAGACTGTGGTATAGCTAAAACACATTAATAACCACATTTATACACATTTCCTAGAAACTTTGTTGCAATTGTAATTATGTTATGACTGTCAATATAAGTAAAATCATGTGTAAAAGGGCATATTTAGCATCTTTTGTGATGCACCAAATATAAACCTCTAATGCAATTTCACAACAAATTAGTGTCATCCTACTTGTTGGTAAATTTGCTATCGGGTTTGGATTTTTTGAGTTAAAAATTAAAATCATGTATAAAAAGGCATAGTAATCATCATCATTGATGCACAAAATAAAAACTCCAAAACAGTTTCACAGATGCCCTCTCATATTATTTTATCACTAGCAAAACAATTACTAAAACTTTTTAAATCAGAAATTAAACCAGTCTGCATTACTTTCTGTTTCTTTCTGGAAATCTTCTCCACTATTTTTAATCAGACACCCAGAAAATTGTAGTAAATAAAACAAAACAGCTTCACAAATCATTTTTATTACTGGTGTTGATATTAAGTGTAAAGTTCCACCACCCAAATTATCAATCCAATTGGCAATTTTACTAAAACCTCCCTATTTTACAAACCCAGAAACCGATGGCTTCCCATAAGCCGTCATCTTTGAAGGATTGAAGCTCACAGGAGATTTTGGTGATATAAAAGTTAATAATAGGACTGTTATCAGGACTAAAAGTGCAGCATCTCTAAACCTTTATTACTTTGCAAAATGCACTTTCCTTAGCAAGAAGGATATCTAGTGCTAGATGGTTCTGCATCAATAAAAGCTTTAAAAGTGATTAGTTCTTCATTAATTTGAGTTAATGCTCCAGCTGTAGTCTATCCACCAAAATAGACAATTGTCTAATTTTTACATGATTCAGTGCATCACCTGTGTGAGGAATAATAGCACCTAATATATCTAAAACTACTGTCCAAAGCCATGTTTCAATCTCCTCAACCCAACTATATCATCCGTACCACTCATATCATAAACTCTATGAAACACTAAAGCAAGATGACAAGACCTAACCAAATTATGCGGTAAAGTAAAATAGGCAGTCTTACTACACACATAATATATTCCACTAAGTAATACCTCTTCATCAGCCAAATATTTATCACTTATAACACAACTCCTTTCACACTCACTTTTCCCCACATGTTCTGCCTTACCATCATTAAGAAGTTCACAACACACCATACACATATCATCTGTCCTTTCTTGTTATATCCTCAATCTACGATGTAGATTATACAATCTAAGTTATTCTTCTTCTTTAATTTGTTTACGTATAGCCTTTTTATCTCCCCAGTCTCTCATGATTTTTACTATCCTCTCATATCCTTTTATTCAAGTTCTTCTTCACTCAACTCACACACACATACCCTCATTTAATAGATTTAGTTTCATGCTTAACCCGTGCAATTATTTTAAAAAATGTACCAAACTTAATATCATTATTTGAATCTTCATTCACCAAGATAACATAATCCTCCAATATCACGTTGAAATCCAACAGATAGGGGACAAAAATTAATTGTTATTAAATATACTGGGGGTTATTCTAACTTTGGAGGAGGTGTTAATCCGTCCCAAAAGTGACAGAAAAGTGACGGATTTACCACCAGCCGTATTACGAGTCCATTATATCCTATGGAACTCGTAATACGGCTGGTGGTATATCCGTCACTTTACCGTCACTTTTGGGACGGATTAACACTCCTCCAAAGTTAGAATAACCCCCACTGTGTTTATGTAACCCCTTCACCTACAGGAAAAGGAAGGGCAGAACAAAGTAAACAACTTCCAACCTTCATAATATCAGAGTATTCCAATATCATTTTAGTATAAATGATATCTTGAAATCTTCTTACATTCCCTTTCATTGTGTTATGTTTCACTTCATCATGTACTGTTGCTAATTCAACTCCTGTAGAGACATATGTCTCCAGAAGTATAAGCACAACAACAGCCCAACACAGAATATTAATACTGTTAATTAAAAAATCAACCAATGATTTTACAGCATTTGATGTACTCCATTTTCTATTGAGACAAAAAAGCAAAAATGATTGTGAGGTTCAAAAATCAAAAGCAAACAACAGTTTCCTTTAAAACAACAATAGGTTTCCGCCTTTCTTCTTATTCCTTTCAAAAGGATAATCAAAGCCTTTTTTTCAGAAGTTCGTTCAGTTCATATTCTCAGTAACTTTTCCTCTCCATTTATGTCAACTCAAAAGTTTAGTCTTTATAGTTTTTCTCAGTGTTTCTTCTTCATCTTTTGTCTTCCAAAACTACAATGCCAGTGATTTATTAGGCTGCAGATCTCTGACTGTGAACCTTCTTCCTCTGATACTGTAGCTAGATATACCCATTCCAGTGATATATACTTTTACTGGGTGTTCTCTTTCTTGACTGGGCTTTTAACAACAGGTGAAGATTCACTTTCACTGTTTTCTGAATCTGGTTCAATTGCTTTCATTGATTGGCTTTAGCTTCTCTTGTTTCTCTGGCTGACAGTGCTTTATTTTGCAAGTTCTTTTCAATTAGTTATTTTCCTCTGTTCTCTCTCTATTTTACCTTTTTCTCAACTCACTTTTAGACTTGAAACCCAATCAATCTCAACTAGGTGATTTACTGTCAAATGTTTTCTTCCTCTGGGAGTTCTTGTGACTCCAATTTTTAACTATAGTCTTTAATTGTTTGGATCAAAGACTACTTATTCTTGCTGCCACTGATGCCTTTGACATTTTAACAGCTCTTCACTCTGATCCCCACTTTGAAATTTGATAATAGCACCACTGGTACAAGTACCAGTTTCAACATTTTCACCCATTACTGATACACGCTGTGAACTTGGGCTTGATCTTGAGAATCAGTGGTTGTGCTCAACACTTCTTCGTCTGCCACCTTCACTCTTTTTTTGTGAGCGGGCGGGTTCACAGCAGGATTCAAGCACATTTCACCACAGTTTTTGTTATCAACATCACCTAATAGGCTCCATGTAGCATTCCTCCAGGCAGTTATTCCCCACATGCTTTCACCCACCATGCATCCTCCAAGGTACATTCTATGACATCCTTTGTTTCTTCTCTTGTCACAATCACCTGATGAGAGACAGATCTCACCATATCAGCCAGAACTTGGTAGTAATCTAGCACCATGTCATCAGTTATTGAAACTAATGCAGGTGAGGGAGTTTAAGCCATTCTCATTATTCTGCCTTTGAACCCCTCATGGGATGAAAAACCACTATCTTTGTCTGGGGTACATCTGATGCTCATCTAAACAAGAGGAAAAGTGTCCAGCCTTTTCTAATCAGTAGAAGCACAGACTTTAGCCAATTTGTTCTTGAAAGTTTAATTCATCCCACCCAACCATTTCTCAAGATTGAGGACCATAACTACAATGGATACGCTCGTCAATTTGGACGGCAGTACATATTATTTGCACAATTTCATTTTTAAAGTGTGAGACATGATCTTTCTCGATAGAAGTTGGCAAACAAATCTTGGTATAAATTCCCTCAACAAAATGTAAGACTGTCAGATCTCCGGGTGGGCACTCCTCAACCCATTTAGAAATCAAACAGCCAATGACCAAGATATATTTCAAGCCATTGAAAACTGACATCTCTACAAAGTCTGCTTGAAATCTTGTAAATGAGCCATGTAAGTTGCCAAGAAGATTCATCAAAGTCAATGTCCTCCTTCCTTGCTTATTTCTATGGCACCAAACATCTCGAACCTAGGCTTTCAGCAACATTTCTGTGATGTATGTTTTCCCAATATTTTTTAAAAGTTTGAAGCACACAGACTTGCCCTAAATGAGACTGGCCATGGAAATACCTTGCAATTTCATATAACATAGCATTAGGGAGAATGTATCTGTTTCCAGAAATAAACATCCAAATTCTGATTTTCTTGTAACCCAAATTTTCAATCTCCCTTTTTCATCTTCTGTATCTTTGTCATGACTCCTTCTTGTGCCCGATGTGCGGTGGGTTTTACTCTCTGGGCTCATGTCACCCTTCCCTTTGTTGCACCTCCCTGCCCCGAAGGCTCCAAGTCATGCTTCCCTTATGGCGCCTTCCGGTCTTGAGCACTCATCCCCTCCCAGGAAGCTTGAACCCTTGAACCAAAATGCAAGTTTAGTCTAGTGTACCTGCAGATTATCACATATGTACTTAGAATATTTAGGCTGCACTGTGAACCATTGAATTGTCCCATCATGCACTTGGTGTTCCGTTGCACTTGTTTATTGTTGCCAATTACCGTTTGTATCTGCCACCTGCAAGCCCTCCTATCCATCGTATGTAACACATGATTTTCCCCAAGTTCATTGGAATATTCCACACTTCCACGTGGGACACATGCCTTTCTAGAACACTCTTTTCTTCCAGCATAAATATCCCACACTGAACCTGCATCAGCACTTGGCCTCGTTCCAGACCTATGAATTTCGTCCTTGCACTCACCTCCCGGATTGCCCAGAGGTTCAAGCGCTCTTGTCTTCAAACCATTCATGATAATTCTGTGATCCTAGCATCTGCAACACTTCCAGTCTCTTCCTTGATGAGTTATGATTCCTCCTCCTCTTGAGCTTCTTGCACCAAGTCTCCTGTTGTCTTCAGATTCCAGTTCATGTATTAGACATGGCTAAGTACTGCCCCCTCAGGTTGGTGCTAACTAATCCATATGTTAGCAAATAATTCAATGACTGTTTCCTACGAAGGCGTGAGCACATTTTCAGATATTGAACATTATTAACCCCCATGAAGCCCAGTGTTATGGACTCTTGTATGGCAGCGCTCTGACATTTAGGGCCTCATTCTGAGGCCGGCGGGCGGCGGTCGCCGGCCGCCTGGCGGGAACCACCATATGGCCGCTCCGCGGTCGAAAGACCGCGGAGGCCATTCTGGCTTTCCCGCTGGGCTGGCGGGCGACCGCCAGAAGGCCGCCCGCCAGCCCAGCGGGAAACCCCTTCCCACGAGGAAGCCGGCTCCGAATGGAGCCGGCGGAGTGGGAAGGTGCGACGGGTGCAGTCTGCTAAGCAGACACTGAAATTCTTTGTGGGGCCCTCTTACGGGGGCCCCACGACACCCCATACCGCCATCCTGTTCCTGGCGGGCGAACCGCCAGGAACAGGATGGCGGTATGGGGTGTCGGAATCCCCATGGAGGATTCCTGAGGGCAGCGGAAAACCGGCGGGAGACCGCCGGTTTTCCCTTTCTGACCGCGGCCAAACCGCCGCGGTCAGAATGCCCTTGAGAGCACCGCCAGCCTGTTGGCGGTGCTCTCGTGGTCGTTGACCCTGGCGGTCAATGACCGCCAGGGTCAGAATGACCCCCTTAGTGTATCCAAACTGAAAGTTTGTGATTGTGTTCTTGACAAGTTGTATCTAATATTTCAGAAGAAATTTCTAGAGCTTGAAGTTGTATTCAAATTTGAATCTGAACCTCACATGTTCCAGAGTGCCAGAAAATATCCAGTTCTTTCTTGAAATGGTTTCTGCTCTGATGATGAATTCTGTAAGTGTACAAATAGTTTAAACAATTGCCAGACAATATGGAGTTGAGAACATATTGGTAACTTTACCCTCTTGTTGTTTTTAGTGTACCACACCTGCATAAGGGTAGCACGGTCCAGGGAGTCCAAATCCTACTAGGTAGTATATAAGATAGCAAGCAGTCTCTCCCTGTGATGCAAGTTCATCTTTTCTTGTTTATCCCTTTTCCCTACCCCTTGGAGGCAGTGGCTAAATAAGGGTTGCTTTTGCCTTTGTTCAGTCCCTGTCTCAGGTGAGATTGGAGGACCTGCCTCATCTCAGTAGTTTAACCCAGGTGAGTGCATGAAAAGATTCCTCTTGAGGTTCTCTCAACTTGCTCAATGAGGTTTAAATTGAACTAAATAGTGAGCATTTTGTTTAGTAATTATTCTTGATGCATCATTCTCAGTTTCCTAGACCACTGTCTTATCTTCAAGTGTACAATATCTGCCTATTTGATCAGCATAGTTATTTTGAAGAGTAACCATATCTTTTCCATCCTTAAGGGCAGCACACTTGACTACAGCAATTTCTTTTGGCTGCTATGTTGCTTTCAAAAGATCATATATATATATAGAATGTTTCTCATGGGAGTGCCAGAAAATAAATGTCATAAAACCTCTCTATGACCACAGTTGACCAGAGTCAGGCACCACACCAACCCCATGCTGGGTGGCTGTATAGAGTGTTACATTTAATATTTTTGACAGGCAACAAGCCCTTCTTAATGCAACAAACTCTACCACTTGTGCTCAACTTACGTTTAGCAGACAGGTTGCTTCAGAAAACTTCAGAAACGGAACATAATACATAGTCAGCCTTCAATGCTCTATATTGGTCTCTCAAACAAGAACAGTCAACTGTTATGGTCTGATCAGCCCTTTCTAAAGAAGTTCCTTTGATACCTGGTCTTGGTTTGGTATCTCATTTAGTAACCCCAAGACAATCATGCTCACTCTTATTATCTTCTTCTTCATTTTCATTACTTTCCCTGTCTCTACAGCCTTTGTCCTGAATGGGAAGCAGTGTTGCTGAGTTGAGTGAATTACACCTTCTTATTCAGATGGTCTATGCTGTAAGAATAACTTGCTCATATTTGGTTAGGCCACCATTGATCATGCGCTGAGATCTTGTACTTGTCAATAGGATTTTAACTGAATTTGGGGCATATACAATTAAAGTATGGTCCATCATTTTTTCTTCACTTTATTTAATGGCAATGCAAACAACTACAATCGATTCCAGACAACCAGGAAGACTTACAGTTACTGGATCCAGCACAACTGAAAGGTAGGCCACTGGCCTCATGATCCCACCATGTATCTGTGTAAGAACTGATAATGGACTCCCATCTTTTTCATGGCAGTACAAAAAGAAAGTCAAAATAAAGTCAGGCAGGTACATAGCATAAACTTTCTCTTAGTACCTGGATTGCCTCTGAACACTTTTTATCAAATGGTACTGGATGCTCTATGTCACTGTGGGTCAACTTTGTTGAAGGTTTAGCAATCATGGAAGAGTCTGGAATCCATGATAACAGTAACCAACAATTCCCAGAAACATCGTCACTTCCCCCTGGATGGTAGGAGGACTCTTTTTCAGAATTGCAGAAACAGATTCCTTTGACTATTACCTCACATCTTTCTCAGTATGTTCACCAAGATAGATTATTTCCTTTTTACAATACTGCATCTCCCAGTGTCAGCTAAATGATTAAGTATTGCAATTATATTGTTTACAATCTTCCTTTAGTCTCTGATGCAATCAATAAATCATAAATATACTGTACTAAGACTGAAATTCAAATAAATACTGGCTTTCCTTATGGAAAAGTATCAAGCATCTGCATAAATCAATGACTGTATATTATTCTGCATCTGAAATAATGTGGAACACATTTTTTGCTGGATTTGGTACTACCAGACAAAATGGAGTGACACACAATCAGCCATTTCCCACTCGGTTTCTTCATCTCCATCCCGGGAGAGTTACAAAGGCTACCAGGCACTTCCCAAAGGATTCCTCACTCAATTATTTTCTCAATAACAGGTTTCATTCCATTCTCTGGCTCTCTTAAAAGTTTATATGGTTTAATTCTGGGAAAACTGCATCAGTTTCTACTCTCATTTTAACTGGTTTGGTATTTTATCAGCTCTATCTCTATACCAGAGAAATCCCACACTTCTTCTTTTACAGCATATCTTAAATCCAGAGATTTATTGAAGCTGAAAACAGTTAAACCCTCAAATCTTGTGTTTTGATTTTGAACACTGAACCCTCTCCTTGTGTTTTTTTATTTTTATTATTACATTTTTGTAGATAATGAGACCAGCAATGTACCTGTACAGTGGGTAGAACAACAATCCCAACCAGAGCAGTATAAAAGACCAACGGAATGGCCCCAATGAACAGTGAGATTAACTTCTAAAACAACAAGCATAATAAACGGCAGAGATATGTAGGCACATGACATGTGTAAGGCCACTTTCTCCTTGGTCGTCTCTCCCTGAAAAAGGGTTCTGTCATCAACACTGAGGCTGGGCAGATTAATGGTAGCACTAAAAAACTCAACACAGTCTTTGTCTTATTCCTTTTCAAAGCAATAGAAATTTACGTAAAAAGCCCCACAGGCATCTGCAATTCTCTGCATATCTCAGAAAAGTCACTCTTAGCCATCTCTGATGACCTGAATTGCCACCACTGCTTCCTATTGTTGGAGTTGTGCAGTCAGGAGCCTGCCCGCTTTGTCACCATGTTTGCAGTGATGAGCTTAGTGTGCAAATTCTACCTGAGATGTCTATAAAAGTAAACATCTATTTTGGTCTCACCAGGGTGTCCCTGCTCCCTGCAAAAGGTATCTTGGCATATTCACAGGTATGGGTTTTAATAACACTCTCCAGGGCAGCTGACTTTTATGCTTGCTATTTGTTGGCCAGCTCAGTGTCCCTCTTCAGTTTACTTTGCAGAGTTGCTTTGGCTGTAGCAGATAGGATATGGTCCGAGGTCACGGTGACCTGGTTTTCTTTTAGGTGAGTGGTTATGTGGGATTGTAGCCATATGTTCACATGTGGTGACGTGCAACATGCTACTTTGAAAAGTTAAGGCTTTTGAGTTGGTTTCTGCAAATTCCATATGATCAGGCCAGGACATGGTCGAACATGAAGTCCTTGATAATAATACTGTCCAAGATTATCGGACAAACTGGATGTGAGATCAGGAAGTAATCTAAATGAGACTCATCTTGTGGTTCAATCACAACACTATCCTGTGTACAGTAATTCACACAATTCATTTTGCAAAGCAAGTGCCTGCAAATAAGTTAACAGAGCTTAAATCACACAAAATTTACTGATGTTTATTTTCTATTGACCCTTTTTTAACTGGGACATCTACTGTAACTTGATTAACAATTTGATTGTTACTGATCCCTACAACTTCAACTTATTTTCCAGAGAGGGATAGGTTTGGGACTTCTACCTAATAAATTGTAGAACATGGAACTTCCACGGAACAAACTGTAGAAAGAGTATATCCCCTGTATTGATTAAAAAGGAAATGGGGTGGCCACTGACTTCACTATCAATGTATGGGCATCATTGGTCTACCTCCAGTACTGCTCCAGGTAAGCACGATAAGCATGCACTGACACTTTCTTCGGCACTTGGGAAGTTATTGAAACCTTCCCCCAATTAATACCTTTTTCAAGTACCTTCTTGTTCAAATGTTCCATCATCTGTCTATATTTATTAGTTACCTCCTCAGAATGAGCATTACCAGGAGCAACCCCAGCTGGTTCTTCATTTGGGAAAGCAACACCAACCTTACATTCAGACCACAAACACTAGGGATTACAATCCCAATTATTAATTCAGAACAGTCCACAATGGCCCTCATTACGACTCTGGCTGTGAGTGATAAAGTGACGGTAATACCGAGAACAGGCTGGCGGTAAGTACCACCAAATTATGACCATGGTGGTGATAACTCCCATAGACAGCCAATGTACCACGCCAACTGCCAGAGCGGAAACAGCACTCACCACGGAGGTAGCTGCCAACAGCCAGACGGAAGACAAAGTACCTCCCACCATATTAAGACACACGAATCCGCCATGTTTTCCGGGGCCGTACCAACGCAATCAAAAGCCTGGCGGAAACAGAGCTCAGAAGAGAAAAGACTCACCATAGGAGACACAGGGAAGAACAATGCCACCATGGAACCCTAACTGCAGGTCTTCCCAATGATCTTCTATGTTATGCTCCACCTGGAACACCAACACCGACGAAGATGACGACGGTGAGTACAGCCGCCTCACACACAAGGGAGGAAGGGGGGAAAACGAGAGTGACACACACACGCACAACACATGTCCGACACACACACACCATACACACAACCAGCTGCATACGTAAACCAATGGCACATGACACATGGCAGAATAACACAAGGACCAGAGTATAGATGTACAGAAAATGTATTAGCATAGCAAAACCCACCACACAAACCAAATATATTCAAAAGTTCACAAAGGGCCAATGCCCAGTCCAAAGTCATAAGGTCACACAAGGTCACAAGGCACAGTCCAAGGCCCAGCTTGAATCCTGACATAATCCGGAGAGAACACTGCAGGGGCATCATTTTGCAAGTGGGCAGGCACCTCAGGGGAATTGGGGGAGACCTCAGCCGAATACAGAAACTTCCCCACTGGTTCTGGAGGAGGCTCCATGCCCATTTGTCTTTGCTGGGGAGTACAAGGTCACAGTCTCTGAGCTGGGGAACATGCCCACTGGTTCTGGAGGGGGCTCCATGCCCATTTGTCTTTGCTTGGGAGTGCAAGGTCAAAGTCTCTGAGCTGGGGGACATGCCCACTTGTTCTGAAGGGAGCTCCATGCCCATTTGTCTTTGCTGGGAGTGCAAGGTCACAGACTCTGAGCTGGGGAACATGCCCACTGGTTCTGGAGGGGGCTCCGTGGCCATTTCTCTGTGCTGGGGATTGCAAGGCCACAGTCACTGATCTGGGAAACATGCCCACTGGTTCTGGAGGGTGCTCCATGCCAATTTGTCTTTGTTGGGGAGTGCAAGGCCACAGTCTCTGAGCTGGGGAACATGCCCACTGGTTTTGGAGGGGGCCCCTTGTGCAGCAGTTCCTGGAGGGTGGCATACATGTCCTCCACTGGTGGTGATAGCTGTATTGCCTCAGCTGGTGGTGAGGGCTGCCCTGTGGCAACAGGTGATGGTGTCTCCTGGCCTGCCTCTGCTGGCGGTGAGGGCTCCGTGACCACAGGTGGTGGCAGTGGTGGTGGTGGTTTCACCCTCCCAGCCTCTGATGGAGTTGAGGGCTTCATTCCCTACATGGCAGGAGGTACAGGCACCTTCCCCTTCCTGGCTGTAGGTGTTGTGGGCTCCTTCCCCTTCCTGGCTGTAGGTGTTGTGGCCTCCTTCCCCTTTCTGGCTGTTGGAGTGGAATCCCTCACAGTCCTGCCTCCCAACTAGGATGTTCCTCCACTGTCCCCATGGACTGTTTGGCTGAGGTGCAGGGCTGGCTGGTTGGCAACCTGGTTCTATGGGCAGGATGGGGAGGAGGGGGAGGGAAGAGGTCAAGTTGGGCAAGGAAAAGCTTCTTAGGGACTGTGGGGCGGGAGGAGGGATGGGAGTGGAGGTTGAGGGAGTGGTTGTTGGAGGTGTACGTCTGCTGGACTTGGGTGCAGGTGCATGGGCAGTGTGCATTTGTGAGGTGGATGGCTGGTGGGTGCCTGAGTGCTGGCATTTGTATCCTTTGGGGGGAACAGACATGGTGGGAGAGGACAAAGGGGACAAATGGGTGGATGTTGTGGAGGTGTCTGCTAGTGAGGTGTGTGTGCTGCTTGGTGTGGTGATGCTAGTGGTGGATATTGATGTAGTGCATGCAGGTATGAGTGTGGACATGACTGGGAGGCAAGTGGAGGAGGAGGGAGAGACAGTGGAGGCAGTGGATGTTGTCGTGTCTGCAACTGTATTGTGTTTGCGTGAGTGCTTGTGGGATGAAGTGTGGTGCTTGTGTTTGCCTGTGCCACTCTTGGTGTTGTCTTGTGTGCATTCTCATCTGTATGTGTGCCTGGGATGGGTTGGGGTTGAGGAGAATGGGACTGGGAAGTGGTAGTTAGAAGGGGGATGGTAGAAACAGGGACGATGGCTGCCATCAGAGAGGAGGCCAGAGCCTGAATCAATCTGTGTTGGGCTGCCATTCCACCATGAATGCCCTACAGGAATGCATTGTATTACTGCATCTGGGATGCCGGCCCCTGGATGGCATTTACAATGGTTGATTGACCTAATAGATGGATCTCAGGACATCAAGAGCCTCCTCACTCAGGGCAGCAGGGCTCACTGGGGCAGGGCCTGAGGTGCCTGGGGCGAAGGAGAAGCTCACCATCCTGGGTGAGTGGGTACGAGCAACTTGCTGAGGGGCTACTGGAAGGGCAGTGCTGGTACGGGGGTGGTGCCTGTACCTGCAGCTGGGCTGGTCACAGAGATGTCCACCACCACCGGGGAGCTTCCATCAGAGAAGGTATCTGAGTCTGTGTTGTTCCTCTAGTCTCTGCCGTGGTGCTCCCCTCGCCCTCCATCCCACTGCCGTCGGTGGACTCTGCCTCCTGGGTCCTGTAGGATGCAGCTCCCTCTGTCGCAGGTGCCCCTGCTCCAATGCCAGATGATGCTAATGCACACAAGGACAGGATGACAAAACAAGAAAGGGGGGGAGACAAAGGATACACTGGGTCAATGACTGCACCAACACCCCTATTGGCATGCACATCACCATCACACACAGGGAACAGGCTTAGACACTATGCATTGCACTACCAGTGATATGGCAAGCCACTAAGGCAAGATGAGGACCACACACCGCCAACTGCAGCACTCCTGGGACCCACGATGCCCTGGCTGAAATGGACCGCTTACAAGCTATGTTACCTGTATTTGCCATACACCCATTACCCTTCAGTTGACCGACACTGCAATGTCTGGCCTGGCCTTAAGGGCACCCACTAGCACACATCCACCATCCGGATACCACACCACCCACCAAAATATGTATTGATACCCACTGTACTCACCCCGTGTGGCTGCTGTGATTCCCTCAAGCGCCCATCCAGCTCAGGGTAGGCCACCGCCAGTATGGAAGCCAACAGAGCGGTCAGGGTCCTATGGGCACCCCTTCCTCAATGGGAGGCCATACCCAGCTGGGCCTCTGCGGTCTTCGTGCCCAGCACCTCAGGTCCTCCCACCATTTCCGACAGTGGGTGCTCCGCCTGCCATAGACCCCCAGGGTCTGCACGTCCTTGGCGATGGCACATCATATTCCCTTCTTTTGATGGATGCTGAACTGCAGAGGCAATACAGACAGAAGAACACCATTAGACAAACAGTCCAGCCTGTCACACAAATGACCCACAGACCCGTTTCCATCACCATTGGGACACACATAACCCAGCGTACAACATATACACTGCCACTAGACATTCACATTTACACTGTCCTGATACATAAGTGCACCATGTGGATTGCAGCTGTGGTTTAGTTGTTCCATTTGTGACACCCGACTCACTCTTGTGTCCCTTAGATGCCTACTGCTGCAGATGACTTGGAGGTGGAGACATATTCCCGTGTACAGACCTCTGGTGGACTTGTCTAAACTGGACGAGAGGCATACAATACTCACCTATAGACTGGACAGGGCCACAATCACAGAGCTGTGTGCCCAGTTGGAGCCTGACCTGATATCAGCTATCTCTCATCCCACTGGGGTCCCCCCTCTTGTGCAAGTTCTATCAGTGCTCCATTTCCTGGCAACTGTTTCTTTCCAAGTGACAGTGGGCTTGGCAGCAGGAATGTCACAGCCAATCTTTTCAATTGTGCTGGCAAGAGTTTTGTCTGCCCTGGTGAAACACATGTGCAGCTACATAGCTTTCCCCAGGTGGAAGATTTGGCCACTGTGAAGGCCGGATTCTATGCAATGGGACATATCCCCAATATTACTGGTACAATTGACAGAACACATATTGCG
The DNA here is from genome assembly GCF_031143425.1 of Pleurodeles waltl. Lineage (NCBI taxonomy): Eukaryota > Metazoa > Chordata > Amphibia > Caudata > Salamandridae > Pleurodeles > Pleurodeles waltl. The sequence goes on along the minus strand of NC_090442.1, from coordinate 695,610,869 downwards.
TTTCTTCCCCCCCACCAGACTGAACAGGTGTTCAGGAATCGTAAGAGTTTCCACTCAATTAATGTGCCGATAGTGTGCCTAGAGGACCAGTACATCTCCAACATCAGTGCTAAGTATCCTGGGTTGTTGCATGATGCCTTTGTTCTAAGGAATAGCAGATTCCCATATGTGATGGCCCAAGTACAGAGGCACAGGGTGTGGATAATAGGTGAGCCTTGGTCCCCACCCACTGTATGTTAGTGTATGCCTCTGGTGTCAACCCCATAGGATTGTGTGTGGCTAAATGTTGTCCTTCAATACTTGCAGGTGACTCTGGATACCCAAACCTATTGTGGCTGCTGACCCCTCTGAGGAATGCCAAGACAAGGGCTGAAGAATGTTATAATGAGGCAAATGGATGAACCAGACAGATCATCGAGAGGACCTTCGGCCTCCTGAAGGCCAGGTTCAGGTGCCTCCATCTGACAGGTGGATCCCTGTGCTACTCGTCCGAGAAGGTCTGCCAGGTGGTATTGGCATGCTGCATGTTGCTCAACCTGGCCCTCAGGCACCATGTACCTTTTCTGCAGGAGGAGGAGACTGGAGATGCCCCTGTGGCAGCAGTAGACCCTGCTGACAGTGAGGATGAAGAGGCTGAGGATGAGGATGAGGACAACAGAACATCAGTTATCCGTCAGTACTTCCAATGACACACAGGTGAGACAGTGCAGATTAACATTTCTATGACTATTGGTGTATTCTGTGTGGTTGCGGCATGATGGCATTCACTTCATTTTACCTCTACTTACTGTCACTTATGGTTTGTCATTTTGCAGATGTTGATATAACAACTGTGTACTGATGTGCTGATTACATCCAGCTACAGGTCATTATTTCTATGCTCTCACAATGTACAGTACATTTGCAATGGATGAAACTGTTTCCGTGAATACACATTTTCAACGCATAACATACAAGTAGTCGATCTGTGTCCAAGGGTGTTTATTGTAATGCTACAAAATTGAGGGGAAAGTGCAATGGAATGGGGTGATGATAGAGGAAAGTCCAGGGTATTGTTCCAGTCTGTTTATAGCACAGGTCCAGTGCCCAAGGGGCCATAGGAAGGGGAGCAACGGCAGTTCAAAGTGGACAAGGTGACAGGGTGGGATACAAGGGGGGCTATCAGGAAAGTCTCATTTCCTGGCGGTGGTCTTGACAAGTGTCTCTGGCTTCTGTCTGGGTCACAGGGAATGTTTGCGGGGTGGTTGACCTTCTGCAGGGGAAGGGATGCTCGTAGCCTGTGGGTCGTGTGGCGGGGCCTCATGCCCACTAGCTGCGGCAGAAGTGGAGGGCTGGTCGATGGACTAGCTAGTGGTAGGTGTCCGCTGATATGCTGATGCCTCCCTAATGATGTTGGCCATGTCTGCCAGCACCCCTGCTATGGAGATCATGGTGGTGTTGATGGCCTGCAAGTCCTCCCTTATCCCCTGATACTGTCCCTCCTGCAGCTGCCTGTCCTGCACGTTGTCTAGGATCAGGCCCATCATGTCCTGGGAATGTTGGTAGGCTTCCAGGATCTTGGGAAGTGCCTCCTGGAGAGTCGCAGTCCTCCCAGTGTCCCTGTTGGCCTGTGCCTCTGTCCCCTGAACGGTGGTCCCACTGCTACTGACCCCTGCTCCCTGACTGTCTTGGGGGCAAGGTGTGGCCTTGGGTCCCTGTACAGGTGGGAACACTGCTGATCGATGTGTCCTGGGGACAGAGGTGTGGGGATGCTGGGTGGGTGCTGTGGTGTTGGAACCTGATGGGGGAGGCCCTGTGGTGGTCTGTGAGTGGGCGGCTGTCCAGTGGTCCCTAATGGGCCAGGTAGGTCATCCAGATCCAGAAGTCCAGAGTTACTGTCATCACTGGGGGCATCTTCTGTTGTGGGACTGGATAGTCGTGGCACCTCCTCTCCACTGACATTGGCTGGGGTACCTGCGGGGATAAGTGATGTATTATGCTTCATGTGTATGACATATTGTACATCCCTGGCTTCCCCTCTATGATTGCTGTTGCCCTGCCACCTTTTGTTTGTGCATGATGATGTACTGTGGGATTGTTAGTCTCCTTATGCTGTGCATGATTTGATGATGGTGTCCATAAAGGACTGGGAGGGCTGTCCATGCATTTTTATAGCATGCAGGGGTTGGCATTGGAGTTAGTCATATGTGTAGGTGCAGTGTGTGGGATGGAGTGGAGTGATGGGAGTGAGGGTAAGGGTGAGAGATGGCATGCAGGTATGGGGGGATATAGGTAGTAAATGTTGACTTACCAGTGTCCAGTCCTCTGGCTACTCCTGGGAGTCCCTCAGGATGCAGTAATGCCAGTACTTGATCCTCCCATGCTGTGAGCTGTGGGGGCGGAGGTGGGGGTCCACCACTAGTCCTCTGTATGGCGAGCTGGTGCCTTGCTGCTATAGAACATACCTTCCCCTGTAGGTCATTCAACTTCTTCCTGATGTTGTCCCTTGTTCTTGGGTGCTGTCCCACGGTGTTCACCCTGTCCAAGATTCTCTGCCATAGCTCCATCTTGTGGGCAATGAAAATCTGCTGTCCTTGTGTTCCAAACAGCTGTGGCTCTACCCTGACAATTTCCTCCACCATGACCCTTAACTCCTCCTCAGTGAAACGGGGTGCCTTTGTTGTGCCATGGGTGTTGTATGTTGTGTGTTGGTGAGAGTGTGTTGAGTAATGTGGTGGCCCCTACAAAGTTTTAATAATATAACAACTACAGCCTCATTGCAGCCTCTCTCATAGAGCATGGTAAAATACCCTTTCAACTTAATACCATTCTGCCAAGAGACCCGATGATTTTGATGTAATTAATTCTTTTATATCAGGTGTGATTTCCTTCAGAGTTAGTGGTACATCCAACTGTTCCGCTTAAACATGGATTAGCTGCTTCAACCCTTGAGATCAAAGTACCGTGTGTGGTCGTTCCTCACCTAGTCTATCTATATTCATATACAACTGCATATATTAAGAGTGGAACACTTTATTTACCCCTTTCTGCACGTAGTGGGTGCCCCCTTAGCATCTCAAATAGAGGTGATATTCATGGGTGCTCATTCTCTTTTTAGGAGCCAAGCAAATAACCTACCCACCTTATCTCCCTCACTATGCATCGCATCTTACCAGGACTGATTCTGGAGTAGATCTTTTCAAGTATCTCAATTTGCATTCTCTCCTGTGTCTTACCCTGTAATGTACCAAAAAGCTTATTGATTTTGTACACTAGCTTGTTATTTTTCTTAAGCAGTGAGGACAGCTTCTAGTTGTTTGGTGGTGGAAGACACCCGGGAAATAGCCTTACCCCTCATAACCACTTTCATGGCATCCCTTTCTATTCCTCAGCTAGTGGCAGTCTAATCATTCAGTTAAAAAACCTTCTGATATTGCATTGCTCATGCGAAATTATGTTTCCTTTAGGGCTGAGACTGGCAATCCCTATGTAGGGGTCCTAGTGCTCCAATTTACTGTATTATATATGAAAGTTACAGGGGAAGAGGTCAGACAAAATCCTTCCCAAGTGTTGTACTTAGGAGACGTGTTGCACATGATTTCGGTGTACCAACATGAAACCCAGTTTTGAATATGTATTTTGCGGAGGAGCAAAATGAATGAACCTTTTCAATGTGTGATTGCCTACCCTCAAGACATCACCCAAGTTCAATATGTTGATGGCAGAAATCAAGGATCTAAGCATTCTTTGTTAAGCATTGTGGCATTCTATCCAGTCTCTGATCTAAGATACAATTAAAATCATGCTGTCCCCCAGGTGACCTTAGAAGTAAAGAGCATCAGCCTTTGGATGTATATGCCCACTAATGTAATTGTTCTGCCATTTAATCGGCCATGTAAGATCAGACACTGGCCTTATTGGGTATGTGTATGTTATCTGCTGCAAAAGGCGTCTGAGGAGCAATCCAGATACCCAGTATCCTTAGATGTGTACCTTTAGAAATGGGGTCTTTGGTTAGCAGTCAGGTTACTCCCTGTCCAAGCAAGGACACTCTCTCTAGTCAGGGTAAATCACACACAATCCAAATTATCCTGTGCTACCCTCGGGTAGCTTGGTACTGAGCAGTCAGGCTTAACTTAGAAGGTGATGTGTGAAGTATTTGTGCAATAAATCATGCCATAACACAGTATAAACACCACAAAAATAACACCACACAGGTTTACAAAAATATAGAATATTTATCTGATTAAAGGTTAAAACGATAAAGATTGAAATATTGAAATATCACTTTAGAAAATGATAAAATAGAGTCTTAAGTTCTTAAAAGCAATAAGAGTCTTTTACAAGCACAAAGTACCTGGTTTGTGACTAAATTATCCTCAAGGGACCGCAGAGAAGGAGGTGTGTGGAAAACTGGGAGGTGTGCGTTGGTTTCTCTGGGCGCACAGAGACGATATGTCAATATTTTTTTCATGCACCAAGGGCCTAGTGTCGATTTCCAGGGCTCGGACTTGGAACTTCTTTGGGTTGGAGGTTAGTTGGATGCCCCGGGGATGATGCGGAGAAACTCTGGCCGTGCGGGACGAAGTCACAGGAGCTGTGTCGATCTAGTGGGCGATGCGGGGAAATTTCTGTCGCAGAGCAGGTCCTGCATCAATTCCTCTCTGCAGGAAGTCAGGCTGCATCATTCCCGCTCTGCAATGCGTCAGTCCAGTGGGCTGTGCGTCGAAGTTCTGGTCTCAATACTGCCACTGCATCGATCTCTACTCGGGGAGCCAGGCTGTGTTGTTCCGGTTCAACATGCAGTGATTTTCTCACCGTGGTACAGGCTGTGCATTGATTCCGGCAGGCTGTGTGTCGATTTTTCACCACACAAGGAGTTCTTTGCAGAGATGAACTCTTTTTGGCCCTGCGACTTCAGAAAACAGGAGGCAAGCTCAATCCAAGCCCTTGGAGAGCACTTCTCAGCAGAGCCAAAGGGCAGCAAGGCAGCAGGGCAACAGCAAGCCAGCAGTCCTTCTCAGAAAAGCAGTCCAGGTGAGTCCTTTGGGCAGCCAGGCAGTCCCTCTTGGCAGGTTTCAGGTTCTGTGGCAGAATGTCTGTCCCAAGGAGTATCTTGAAGTGTCCAGAAGTGTCTGAATTCAGAAGTGTCGAGCTGGGAGGGTCAGGGACCCAATTTATATACCCAAATGTGCCTTTGAAGTGGGGGAGACTTCAAAGAGTGGCTTATAAGTGCACAAGGTCCCCTTTGACTTCCATCCTGTCTGCCAGGGTCCAAATAGGGGGTGTGGCAGTCCATTGTGTGAGGGCAGGCCACTGTCCTTTGACATGTAAGTGTCAGGCCCTCCACCCTCCCAGGCCAGGAAGACCCATTCAGTATGTAGATGTGTGCAGGTGAGACTGCGCATCCTGTGTTTGGGGTTGTCTGAGTAAAATGCACAAGGAAGTTGTCAACTAACCCAGCCAGACATGGATTGTAAGGCACGGAAGGATTTAAGTGTAGATAAATGCTCTCTTTCTAAAAGTGGCATTTCTAGTATAGTAATATTAAGTCCAACTTCACCATTAAACAGGATTTTCTATTACCATTCTAGCCATACTAAATATGACCTGGTTACTCCTTTCAGATCAGAATCTACCACTCAAACAGTATATTAGGGTAGCCCTAATGCTATCCTATGAAAGGAGCAGGCCTCACAGTAGTGTAAAATAAATTTAGGAGTTTTACGCTACCAGGACATATAGAACACACATGTTAATGTCCTGCCTTTTACCTACATAGCAACCTGCCTTATGGGCTACTAGGGCCTACCTTAGGGGTGACCTATATGTAGAAAAAGGGGAGTTTAAGGCTTGGCAATTACTTTTAAATGCCAAATCTAAATGGCAGTGAAACTGCACACATAGGCCTTGCAGTAGCAGGCCTGAGACATGGTTAGAGGCTACTTATGTGTGTGGCACAACCAGTGCTGCAGGCCCACTATTAGTGTTTAATGTGCCCTGGGCACATGTAGTGCCCTTTGATAGGGACTTACAAGTAAATTAAATATGCCAATTGGATATGAGCCAATGTCACCATGTTTTAGGGAGAGAGCATATGCACTTTAGCACTGATTAGCAGTGGTAAAGTGAGCAGAGTCCTAAAGCCTGCAAAAATAAGGTCAGAAAAAGAGAAGGAGGAAGGCAAAAAGTTTGGGAGTGACCCTGCAGAAAGGACATTTCGAACATGTACTATAACCTGCATGATAAAAATGGTCCCTCCATTCGCGCTGCAGATGTTTTTCCTGCATGCACACTATTTGTACTTTGCCCAACCTGGCCCCTTTTTACATAACTGCTGAGCCTCCTGATGTTCCAAGTCAATTTTGAAATTATGTCCATTTCTTTCTTACTATAGGAACCTTATGTACTCTCTAAACCTTTTAAACAGCTAAAGCATTTGTATTATGGAACAGGTGCATGAAATATTTCAGCACTGGGCACTTTGCTGGAGAAACGTAATGATATATGAAACATATCTCAGGCCACACAAGATTGCATCTTTGCAGCAGTTATCAGAATGATAGCTAGCACCTATACTAGTGGTGCTTTTACCAATAAAAAACACAAAGATGGGGGGAGAAAAAAAACCTTCAGCTAACCACCAAATCAATTACAGCAATAACAATGAACTTAGGGCCAGATGTATCAAAGCTTTTTGCATTCGCAAACGGTGCAAATGCCCGTTTGCAAATGCAAAAAGCCATTTCAGAATGTATCAAAGGCATTCTGAATGCAATTTTAAGGAATCGCTAAAATAGCGATTCCTTAAAATTGTGACCCTGTTTAGAGAGTCGCAAATTGCGACTCTCTAAATAAAAAATCGCAAATAAGGAATCCTTATTTGCGATTTCTAAAGCACATGTAACAAGCAATTCCTTAATGTGAATTGGGCCTTAAGGAATCGCTATTTACCACCAAGTTGAACTTGGTGGTAACCATGTGCAAATTTTAAAAATGCATTTAAAATGCATTTTTAAAATTTACATGTAAAGCACACATGCCCTTTTGGCATGTGTGCACCTTACATGTTGTAAAACAATATATTTTGGGGTGCAGCAGAGGGGGCCTAAGGCCCTCAGCACCCTGGACTTTGTATTTCCAAAAATTGCGAATTCCAGTTAGGAATTCGCAATTTTGGAAATGCAAAAAATTCGCAAATATGGGCCTACAGCCCCAGAGGTGTGAATGGGGGCCGGTATCGCAATTTGCGATTCGGTAATAGCATTTGCGATTTTTAAGAAATCGCTATTACCGAATAGCAAATGTGATACATTGCATTTTGCGAATCAGAAATAGCAATTTCTTAAAAATCGCTATTTCCGATTCGCAAAAGGCCTTTTTCATACATCTGACCCTTAGCTCCTTGAGACCCACTTGCTCCAAATGTGTAGACAATAGTGCACTTTAAGAAGAGGTAGGGGAGGGAGTTTGTATAAGTGCTTAACAGGTGCCTTACTGCTGACTGGTCCCTTTTTGTCAACTACAGCTCACAGCCTACCCATCATATACACTGCTATATTCAAACGGTCATATCATCTGAGGCCTGCAATGTTTGTGCCTGCTTCAGTATTCTGATTGTCCATTGTCGTTCGAAGTACACCCATTGGTTTGAAGTGCTTTTTGGTGAAGTTCCCCAACATTGTGTCCCAGGACGGCGACCTTCAGGACATTCCTGTTTCTTCTGCCAGTTCCAAACCCTCTAGACCACCTTCAAAAAGTGTGCTTTACCATCATGGGGCACTTTCAACTTTGCTGGAAATAACCGCACATATTTTATGCTCCTGTGTCTGCACATCTTTTTCACAGCTTCAAACAAACTGTGTGCAATCTAGGAACATCATCAGACATGCCCCCTCTATTTGATTAGCCCCCTCTCCTGGCCATCTGTACTAACACATCTCTGTCCTTAAAGTTGAGCATGCAAAGATGACTTGCTGCAGTGGCACCATCTTTTCCCTCTCTATTGGGAACATGTTCAACAGGCCATTTGTTTTCAAAGCATAAGCACACAGGCCCTGATTTATACTTTTTGATACAAACCTGCGTTAGCGCAGGTTTGCGTCAAAACTTTTACCGCCGGCTAGCGTCATTCCTGGACGCCAGCCTGGCGTCATAATTAAGGAATGACGCTAGATGGTGGTAAAGGCCAGTTAGAGTCAAAATAAATTACGCTAACCAGGTGGGGGAGATGTAGGGGAAACAGGAGGTTGTGCGTCGAAGAATGGCGCTAGTCAGTTTAGAGTCAGAAAAAGGACACTAACCTGACTGGCATCATTTTTTGATGCACAACCCCCATGGACATGACTCCTGTCTTAGTAAAGACAAGAGTCATGCCCCCCTGTCCAATAGCCATGCCCAGGGGACTTCTGCCATCGGGCACAGTGCCATGCAGGGGGGCACAAATTAGGCCCCCCTATGGCACTTTGAAAAATAATAACCAAAACCTTACCTGGACTTACCTGGGATGGGTCCCCCCATCCTGAAGTGTCCTCAAGGTGTAGGTACGGTTGGATGGGGGTGTCCCTGGGGGCAGGGAAGGGCACCTGTGAGCTGCTTCCATGGTCTCTGACAATAGAAATGAGCCCACAGATCCCCTAATGCCTGCCCTGACCCAGGCGTTAAATAATGGCACTAAGCAAGCTTAGTGGCATTATTTAAGGCCCTCCTCCTCTCATGCATCGTTTTTACATGGGAAGATAAATAAGGGGCTAAGACCTTACAGACATTTTTTGCCCGGGAACACCTACCTTGCATCTCATTGACGCAAGGTAGGTTTGCACAGTAAAAAAATGACGTTACCTCTAATATTTTGACACTAGATAATATAAATATGGAGCTAAGTTTGCGCTGGATTTGTCTAAAAAAACAATGACGCATATCCAGTGCATAACAGAGTATAAATATGCCCCATAGTCTTCTAGGTAAAGTACCAAACATTACCTTCCAATTTTTAAGGCAGGCCCGCCAGGTAAATGTTTTTTTTAACTTGAACATCTGTCTGCATCCTCAGTGTGATTTTCTAGGTGACTTGACCAAGATAGGAGATAATTAGGTTTTACCTGGAGTAGTGATATAAGCTGCCCTGTTTCCTCTGCTAAATGCATCCAAATGCAATACTCTTTTTGAGATATCACCACATCTGCCCTTACCAGATTTAACTCAACAGCAACTGCGTCCACTGTGACACTTTTGTTTCCTGTATGGCTTTAAATACATTGGTGAAAATAGGTTTGGCTCTCTCCTGTGAAAATGCTCCCTTTCAGTCATTCTTCAATAGCATTGGTCTGGTGTATTTTTCTAGATTTGTTTACATGGGTGTGGCAGCCGAACCCAAATAATCATCTCAACACCAATATTCTGATCACCTAAAATTGTATTCAATTAATCTAGATTCTCCAATAGATTTAGCAGATTTAGCAGTTAGAGACTACACTCCTCATGAATAATCATACATTAAGCAGAGTAAAACAAAATAAAGGAAAAAACACCAATAACCGAGTTCTGCATCAAAATTAAGGCAAAACTAGATTTATTACAGAAAGATTATTAAATGCAGCCTCCACCAACAATATACCCATAAAGAAATATCAAAAACAAATGGGCAAAGTAATAAGAATCCCAGCAGCAGCAGTGGAAATAGACCTCACATATAAAATAGGGAAAACAAGCAAGCAAGCATGCCCCTCGAGAGGCAGAACGGGCCCACTAACAGTAAGGCCCAATAGGTTTTATACACAAATCACATTTCTATTAACAGATTCTGCAAAATCTGCATGGTATAACCATGGTTAGGGTCACATTGGCATTTCAGAGATAGCAACATAATATTTTAAAACTACATAATTATTTAACACTATCTCATTTAGAAAGGTAAGATACTTTTTCCACATACTCTTTCAACAAAAGCACGCTGAAGATGATCAGCACAAAATGAAACATTTCTCAACAATGGCTCACAGAATTAACACCAACATGTTTTCAACTGAACTTTTAATGGAAGTCCTCGAATATGATACGTTGGATACATGATGGAGGCTTCATTCACATCATATATTTCCTAATACAATAGCCCATTCCGAACCTTTGATGTCTTTCACTTGATGCTCCATGGAAACAAGAAGAGAGAAAGAAGAGAGATGGTTTGCAGCTGGACACTAATTGGGAGAGGAAATGAGCAGGTGCAAGATGAGCAGCTAGCTAAATCTGCACCCATATTTAAGTAGATGTCATCTCATCTGAAAATCTGGCTGTAACAAGGACTGAAGGTAACCACAGGAATCAGATCGCTGAGTTAACGTGCATGTGTTTATTGTAGAAAGCAGTTAGTTCTTCCGAAGAGGAAGCATCCCGACCTCCGTCTCCCTCTGCAACCGTCCTTCCTTCTCGCACTTCACGCTCCAGATTCTCTCTCACGCTCACACATTCTCTAGCTCACATTCTCTCGCTCACGCACACATTCTCAGAACCCGAATATAGAATATAACATTTCTCCCTTCCTTAACATGAAACAACAGAGAAAAACATAAATATTTGAAATACAAACTCATTATAGCAAACTATAATACTTTAGAAAACAGGTTCTTTACAACATGTCATAGTCTTTGAGATGAGAAGGAGGTTTGACAGATCTGTTCGATCTCCTCACATCTGGCCTGCTTGACAACTCTTTAGTGGTATCCTTCCGACTACTTGAGTCTGAGTCCTGTGTGGAATCTCCAACGGCCTTTTTATGGACTACATCTTTACATAAGGAATTGGGGTCTCCTCTAAATTTGACAATTCTATTCAAATTCCAAATTCTATTATCATCTGTTTTCACAGCATTGGTAAATAGTTTCACAACCTTCATGGGAACAGAGAGTTTCTTTTTCAACAGCGGATTCTTGATAAGAACCCAATCATCAACATTAATCACAGTTTTCTTGACAGCATGGGTCCTATTGAAATTAATTTTACTTTTAACCCTCTTCGCACACTCCTTGGACATCCAATCATCATTCACCACCACCCTACCTCTACCATCAAGTAGGCTATTAACCCAAATAGGTTCCAACCTTGAAATAGGGCAAAAGGTGTCTCCCCCGTAGACGTGTATGTCTATCGATATAGACTTTTTTTAATACTTCCTCCTTCCAGTTCAACTGGTTGTCTTTAGCAATGGAGATGGTTTCTTTGAGGACCCGATTAAATCGTTCCACCATACCATTACACTCAGGATGGTACAGGGCACAGAGTTTGTGTTTGATACCACACCAGTGCAAAAAATAATTAATTTCCCCAGAAACCAACTGTACCCCATTATCAGTGAGAATGGTAATGGGTATGCCTTCTTAAATTATTAACTTCTTGATAAATTTAATCACTTTGTTAGTTTCGATGCTTCCAGTAAAACTTACCTCAGGCCACCTTAAAAACATATCAATAACCACAATCACGTATTTAGCCATGCCACCACTATGAATGGGTCCTAAGATATCTAGTGCAATGTCCTGCCACGGACCTTTCTGTGTTTCCTTAGTGATCATGGGTTGAACCCGAGGTTTCAAAGCCTTATCACTCACTGCACACTGTAGACAATCTCTGACAACCCTTTCAGCCTGAATGTCCATCCCTGGGCACCAATAAGAGGAACGCAACCTCTCTTTGGTTTTTGAGATGCCCATGTGACTATCATGAGCCTGATTTAATAATTGACTCCTCACATTACAAGGAAGAACCAACCTTGTACCTCTCAACAACAGTCCATCCACACATACCAATTCATTCCTTACATTCCAAAATTCTGCACTCCCACCACTACTTTGTTTTTTAGTTTTCCAATTATCTTGTAAAAACTTGATGACTTCTTGTAACACAACATCTCTCAAGGTTTCTTCACACCATTTGGCTTCGGGAATTATTTCAAAATTCACTTCACATACTCGATCAAAGCATTCTGTATCATCACGATCCAAACCCTCACTCTCATTGTTCTTACTTTCTGTAGAAACAAATCTAGATAAAACATCAGCCGACAGATTATGAGAGCCAGGAACATATTCTACCACAAAATCATATTCCTGTAATCCAACAATCCACTTAGTGATCCTACTTGAGACAGAATCAATTCCCTTAGAATAGAAAACCTGACATAAAGGCTTGTGATCAGTCCGCACGACTAAAGAACCTCCCTATAAAAACCTTTTTAGCTTCTTAATCGCCCAAAAGACCGCAAGCGCTTCCCTCTCGATCACAGAATATTTATTCTCAGCACCTCTAAGACTCCTAGAAATAAAAGCAATGGTGTTTTCCGGATCTAAACCACCTTGTTGTAAAACTGCTCCCAACCCTTTGCTACTGGCATAGGTCGTCAAAATAGAACGCACGTTAGGATAAAAATTCCTGAGAGCGGGCGCCATCGCTAGAGACTCATTGAGAGCACAAAACTCCTTCTCACACTCATCATCCCAACTATAATCAGTTCCCTTTTTTAACAAGCGCTTCGTGTTAAAACAAGAACTGGCAAAATTCCTGACAAATTTATTGTAAAATTCGTCCATACCAAGGAATCGCACTAATTCCTCTTTCGAAGTGGGAGATGACAGACAATGAATGGAGTCAACCAGTTCTTTCTTAGGTAAAACACCCCCACCAGAAATCGTATACCCTAAATAGTCAATGCCATCCACCCCAAACTTGCACTTCTCAGCCTTTACAGTTAATCCACATTCTGTTATTTTTTTTAGCACCTCTCTGAGTCTTGTCATATGTTCTTTGGTATACTTGCCATATACTAGTATGTCATCTTGATACACACACACTCCACTCAATCCTTTCAACACACGCTCCATCAACCTTTGAAATACGGAAGCAGCAGAAATCAGACCAAAAGGTAATCGTACAAATCTGAAGGTGCCATACGGAGTAATAAAGGCCGTGTAGTTCCTACATGATTCATCTAGTTCGACTTGGTGATAAGCTGACGTGAAATCAATTGTAGAAAAGACTTTAGCTCCTGAGACAGTAGACAGCAACTCGGAAATGTTAGGAAGAGGATACCTATCCACAACAACACACTTGTTGAGCTTGCGGAGATCCACACAAAGCCTAATCTGTCCATTAGTTTTCCTTGCAATAACAATGGGAGACAACCATTCTGTGCCCTCCACTTCTTCGAATATTCCTTGTTCCTTTAGCTTCATCAGTTCAGTTTGAAGATCATCCCTTATGGAAAAAAGTACACTCCGAACCTTGCTGCAAAAAGGAACGGAACCAGGAAGCAATTTGATCTTGTGTGAATAACCTCGCATGCACCCTATCTTATCACTAAATAGATTTCTGAAGTCTCGATGAAGAGTAGAAATGAAATCAGGGTTTACTCCCATGTTGTTTACTTCTCTAACACACAGCTGTTCCCTAAGGATGATAGGAGGAGAACTGTTGGGGTCAAGCATCACCCCCAAATCTCTTTGATGCCACCAACTAATTATGCTATCCCTTTTTTTTCAAACATAAACCTTGCCCGTAGTGAAGCGCTGACTATATTCAAGTAAACCTAGGAAGTAGCCATGTAATTCTATGGGTTCTCCACCATAAGCGCATGCTCTGATGTCATGCTTGGATAGTTGAACCTTCCCCTTTAGGTGTTCCTGAAAAAATTGATTAGATATTATTGTGATTTTGGCACCAGAGTCAAAAAGCATTAAGGTCTTTGCCCCTTCTACCAATACGTAATCCACAGGACCCTTAACTTTGCAGTCGGAGATTTGTAAAACAATCTGACCACACTGAAAGTCACCAACCACCTGAGTCTCATCACTGTGATTATCAATGGAGTTGACTGACTTTTTAAACTTTCGTTGGTTGAATACTGCAGAGAAATGTTCCTTCTTCTTGCAGTATGAGCAAAAGCTTTTAGAAGAAGGACACGACTTATCGTTGGCAAGATGTCCTTCTTTACCACATCTAAAACATCTCTTCTTGTTGGCGGAACTTTGAGAGGAGTTATTGGGTCTGTCTTTCACCGCTACAGACACCTCTTTGGACTCTTGTTTCTTCATGACCTCAACGCACTTTAAGGAGTGTTCAATTCTTTTTGCAAGGAGAATGACCTCATCTAAATGTGGATCATCTAACAACCATAGCTCATCATGTACTTTGTCAATTTTGCATCCTAGCATGAATTGATCACAAATTCGTTCATCTAAGGTAGAGCCAAACTTGCATGAGGAGGCTAAACGTCTCAAATCGAATAAGTAGTTCTCAACTGTTTCTCCTTCAACTTGTAGCCTTCTACCGAAATAGTACCTCTCCAAGATGGTGCGGATTTTTGGTACATAATGTAAGTCTAATTTTTTAATACAAATTTCATACTTGTTAAGAGCAATGGAGTCAGTGTCAGGAATATCAGGGAGATGGTCAAAAACCTCTTGACCTTCTGTACCTAGGCAGTGAAGTAATAAAGCAGTCCTCCTTTCGGTGCTAAGTGAAGTACCACAAACTCTAGAGTACCTTTCAAATACTTTCTTCCACTTGCTCCATTTGATTGGAGGATCTTCAGGAGTGGAGTGGAAAAAGGGAGGAGCAGTAACATTCTGCATTGTTCAGAGATCAAAATAAAGTAACTAATGTATGATGGGAAAGAAAGAGAAAAAGAAAGAAAAAAATATATATATGTATGTGCAGCAGTGGTATAGCGCTATGACACAGTAAAATACTGCGTGTCTGACGCAAAGGATACTAATTGCCAGGCACAGGTGTGTGGTATAATGGTTGTGAGTATTGTATACGTTAAAAAAGAAATAACACCAATTGAACTGGCTTAGAGTGTCAATTCTGCGTGCCAGTCGCAGTTGAAGAGGCAAGAAGAACAAAAACGGCGGACGCTGAAATTAAACTGGCTTAGCATGTCAATTTTGCGTGCCAAGCACAGTTGAAGTGTCCTGATAACAAAGGCCGCCGTCGATCAGCATGTAGAAATACAGAGTCGTCCTAGAAACAAGGGACGCTGAAGACGTAGAGTCTGGAGTCACGTGGTATCAGAGTGTAGGTTGCCTTGGAAACAGGCTAGGCCATTGCGTTGGAATCCACGAGTGAAATCCCCGAAAACTGCTCGGTTGTCCTGGCAACAGGAGGCACGAGAGCGCAACCAGCACTCAAGATGGAAGAGTAGGAACGGAAGGACGAACGAACGAAGAAAACAGAATATTGCTCAGAGAGGCTGGAGAAAATAAAAACAATAGGCAACTCTCAGTCGATCAATCGAGTGCAGCAGAAAGTCTGTTTTTTGCTGATAATATCTGTCAGGATGCTTCCTGAAATGCGCGTGGGAAAGCCTTTCATCTCCAGTGTAACAAGGACTGAAGTTAACCACAGGAATCAGATCGCTGAGTTAAGGTGCGTGTGTTTATTGTAGAAAGCAGTTAGTTCTTCCGAAGAGGAAGCATCCTGACCTCCGCCTCCCTCTGCAACCGTCCTTCCTTCTCGCACTTCACGCTCCAGATTCTCTCTCATGCTCACACATTCTCTCGCTCACATTCTCTCACTCACGCACACATTCTCAGAACCTGAATATAGAATATAACAGTGGCATAACTACTTCACAGTGTTCATTGCATTTCTAAATGACTCACCAAACGTCTTTCAAATGTAACATCACTGATCCCATATGCTCTAAACTGTATTTCTCATTACAACTTCAAAATTACAGAAATAATTTTTCATTCGACATTGCACTTTTCACATTTTTTAAAATAAAATGCTAAAACATGGGTGGTACCCTTGAAACTTTATCTTTCACTATTTTTACAAATGATGTTCTCTAAATAAAGCAGACGGACTATCAGTTTAGCAGAAAAGGTAACATTTGCAGCAAAGCACCCTTTCTGTCAAACTCTAAATTAGGCCTTCGGTTTGTATTGAAAATGAGCGTCGTATTCAATGCATGCTCCTTGCTCCCTTAAGAAAAGAGATATCTGTTTCAATAACCCTGATTTTCAAAGCTACATTCAGTTATAAACACAAGGCAGTACTGAGTACTGAGTGTAATTTTTTACACTTGCCAGGAATTATAATAGGATTCCTGACATTTGCAACGTTTTTTTAGTATAGAAATTTCTTCCACAAATGCAGAGGAATCGACAATATTAAATCGCACTCATGAGATGGGAAGAGGTTCCCTCCAAGACATGGTTTGCCTCTGAAGCTTAGAAATGCTCACAAACAAATAGGCCCTCATTACAACCCTGGTGGTCGGTGGAGAAGTGGTGGTAATACCACAAACAGGCTGGTAGTAAAAAAAATGAAATTATAAGCATGGCGGTGACCGACATGCAAGACCGCCACTTCTCCACTCCGACCGCCAGGGTGGTAATGACCGCTGGGCTGGAGACTTCGGTCTCCAGCCCGGCGGCCGTCACTACACCACCGGCGGTATCACGACCCCGCATACCACCTTGGAGTTCGTGGGGTTCTGTACTGCCACAAAATCCATGGCGGTAGGCACTATCAGTGCCAGGGAATATATTCCCTGGCACTGATAAGAGTCTCCCCATCCCCCTCTCCCTCCCCGAGTCCTCCCCCAAACCCACAACCCCCCTACCACCACCCAAAGGTGGTAGGACCCCCCTCCCCACCCCCCCAACATTGACACCCCCCCACATGCACACTCACACAACAACTACACATACACGCACACATACACACAGACATACACCCAGACATACACGCACACATTTACCATACACACAACACCCCCCGCATGCACACAAGCACTCACACAACCCCTCTACACACTCACACGCACACCCCCATGCACGCACACAACACACACCATTCCCCCACCCCCCTCCCCTAACGGCCGATCACCTTACCTGGTCCGGTGATCCTCCGGGAGGGAACGGGATCCATGGGGGCTGCTCCGCCGCCAGCTCCCCGTCACCAGAACACCGCCACACCGAATCCTGGGATGTGATTCGGTGGACGGTGTTCTGATGACGTGGCGGTGGAGGTGGAGCAGCCTCAACTTCACCGCCGACTGCCAGTATGACTGCTAGCGGCTCCCTGTCTGGAAAAGGGTGGAGGGCTGCAACAGTCACAATTCGCTGTGCGGAAAACCACCTGCACTGGCGGTCTTCAGCAAGGCGGTACCTCGATGGTCTTGTGGAAAGACCGCTGAGGTCCAAATGAGGCCCATAGTTTTTTGGGCATTCCCAAACTTCAATGCCACCGATTTATACCCTGGAAATGGTAGGACATTTACTGTGGTATAGGCCTGTTGTAAGTCCCTTTCTGATGCATGAAGAATAGATCACCCCCACATTTGGTAGGGTTTAGAGGACGTGATTTCTCCAAGGGAAACTGTTTTCCACACTGAGAAAAAAATGGTGCATGCTCACAGAGAGCTTTATTTCCCCTAGGCAAACTTTTACACTGCACAGTGGGAATAGCCCTCAAAGGGAAGTCATCTGACATTCTCAGTAGGATGCCTGGATCAGATATCCTGGCAGCATAAATGATGAAAAAAAGTATTCCAAATCTGAATCCCCTCTTTAGAAGTAAATCTCTAGGCATTGATGGAATCAGGCCCAATCTACTTCTATATTTTTGGGTATTCACTGCACCGGTTTGCATAGGTTGACCATACAATGCAGGATAACAGATGACCAAACTTTTATCTAACACCATAAGGACTTCACTATCACCTCTCACTGAAATAGGGCACAGAAACATATCAGAGACAAGCTGCCTCTTGAGCTAAATTCTTACAATATCTTTTTCCATTAAAGTTAAAAACATGTATCTTGTGTTAAAAATGTACTGTTAGTAGTGATATATTCCATTGGTAGTATCTGATAAGCCTCTAACATTCTTGAAACTGAAGTCATTGTATTGTTACATTGTCTTATAAGCTATGACATATGGTATGGTATTCTAAAAATAAATAATGTCATCAGCGATGTCACTGACCATGTCATGAATGATGTAATATGTTAGGTCACAAGCAGTGCAAAATGGGAGCGCAAGTTATATTTAGCTCAGGTAACTAACACTGCTGAATTTCTACTGTTTTGTATGAGTAAATTCAGAACTTAACTATAGCGTCCAAGTAACTTTTGTTTTTTTCAGTGAATTTCTACTGCATTTTTATTCTATATCCTAACTTTAATGTCCCTGAAACCTTTGTTTTTTTCAGTGAATTTCTAAGGTTTTTTTAAATTCTATTTACTAACTACAATATCCCTGTAACCTTTGTTAAAGTCACAGAATTTCTAAGGTTTTTTAATTCTATTTCCTAACTATAGCATCCCTGTAACCTTTGTTTCTTCAGTGAATTTCTAAGGTTTATTTATTCTATTTCCTAAATGTAATGTCCCTTTAGCCTTTTGTATTTTTATGGAACTTCTAAGGTTTGTTTAAGTGTATTTTAAAACTAGATAATTATCATTTTTGTCCATACATACCTAGATATTAACTCGAGATGTCTTGGGAAAAAGTGTTAGGAATCCTTTCATTAAGCTCTCTGCCACAATGAAAAACACCAACCTTGAAAAGTGCTGCAAATTGAATTGAAGAAGCCCAACCCTAAAAGTGCTGCTGATACTGTTTTGTACTTTATTCAGTATTTGCACAGTTCTGAAGTAGTATTGTAATATTATATATTTTAAATTAATTTTGTAACTGCTGTGCCACCCGCGGTTCTGCAGAAGCAGAGCAGTAAAGCTCTATGGTTCCTGTTCCCATCGTTTGACTGGAATGAATCTGCGGTTTGGATTTGCGATTAAAAAAAAATAAAATTACAATGTGCACCCTATTCTTTCCCATATAAACAGAAGACCAAACATATTTACCAACATCTTTTATTTATTTACAATAGAACACAAAAATTATATTACAATTTTCGTGGAACTGCGACTCCAGTTCGGAACCGTGGAGCTGCTCGATATGTAAAGAGCAATCTGGCATTTCAATGGTTACTTTTGAACCACACCTAGTTTTGGGTAGAGCCACTCCTTAAAACAGATATTATTCTGCTAGCTCTTGAGGAAAAAGCATCTCAGCTATGATCCTCCTTCTACAGAAGTTTCCAGAATGGCTGAAGGGAGTGCTCCACCACCACCTGGAGAGTCTCGAGATATTCCTGGAGAAGATGATCTCAACAGGTACCTTCTTCATCTAGAAAAGAGAGTGATGTATGGAATTTCTTTACCATACCTAGTGGAGAAAAAATGTCAGTGCAAGAATTGTGAAATGCAACCTCTGTGAAAAAATCTCTCTTGTGGTACATCAAAGAAATACAGCCATGATACGTTGAGTATGTGGAAACATCAGTGCACAATCCATGAATGGGCATATTGACAAATGATGAGAGAAAAATAACTGGCACATTCCGTTGCAGAACCTGGTACATCATCATCTAGCCAAGCTACTGCTCAGAGTATCAGTATGCCAGCCACATGTACTGAATCAGGTCAAATGTTAACATCCTACAGCATCTGCCATAATCTTGTGGTTGCAAAAGTTAAAAACGTCAACAACTTCTTTTTGCAGGTCAAAAACCACAGTTGCTAATTTATTTTCACAAGATTTTTCTTCAAACTAGCTGTGTTGCACACTGTTATGCTTTCATAATGCAAAAGTATTGCATTTATGTTTTTCCCAAGTTTCCAATACATTTTCTAAAACAAAATAAAAAAAATAAAAAAAAAACCAAAGACGGTCTTGTTAGAACCATCAAAGAATCAAACAAAAAGATGTGTTTGAGTCTTTATTACTCATCAATATTTCCGTACCTGTGTGAATCCATAAATAACTTTTCATTTCCATGTATAAGTTTATTTATCAGTTTCTGTCCCTAGGTGTGTTAGTGTATGTGTAAATATGATCCTGGGTATGTCAATGTATGATAGCATCTACCTGTATATTTGAATGGAAGCATTACTATATAACTGGCTTAATTAGTTTCTGCATTCGTGTCTGCCTGAGTCTCTCAGTGTATGCATCAGAGTGTATCTCACTGTGATAGTATGTGTATTAATGTGTCTCTGGCTGTATTAATGTATACATCAGTGTACATCTGTGTGTGTCAGTGTATACAATCATGTATCTAGATGGCTGTATCAGTGATTGCATAAGTGTGTACATGTCTGTGTGAGTGTATACATCAATTTCTTCCTGGCAGTGTCAGTGTATGCATCAGTGTGTGTTTGTATGTGGTAGTTTATATATCAGTGTACTCCTAGGTGCTTGTCACTCTACCCATCACTCACTCCCTGAGTGGCTCAGTGTATACATCAATATACATCTGAATTATTCTCAGAATACATCAGAGTCCACTTGGCTGCATCGCTGCATGTGCCAATATGTGCCTGAATATGTGAGTAGATCCATAATTGCATCCCTGGATGTATCAGTATATGTAATAGAGTGTGTCTGGATGTATCACTGTATGCAGCAGGGTGTGCCTGGCTCTCTCAGTCTATAGATAAGAGTGTATCTCCGTGTCCCACTACATGCATTAATGCATACCAAAGAGTCTCAGTGTATATGTCAGTGTATCCCTGATTTGTTTCAGTGTACATCACTGTCACCTAGGTATTATAGTCTATGCATTACAGAGCACCTGAGTGCCTCAGTCAATGCATCAGTTCCACATGGTTGTGTCAGTTCATGCAACATTGCATGCCAGGATATGTCACTCTTCTCATTATCACATGTCTGGGGATGTTAGTCTATACATCACAGTGTGCATAGGTGTGTCAGTGTATGCATCAGTGTGTCCCTGATTGTGTTTTTGAATCTATCAGTGTGATCCTTGGTGTATGGCTTGGTATATTAGTATCTGCATTTGTGAATACACAAGTAACTTTATGACTATGAGATTGACTGTATCTTTTCCTTCTTAGCTATATAAGGTACCAAATGTTCTAGTAGAGTGCATATATACCTGGACGTAGACCTCTACAACCTTTCATCTCAGTCACTAAAACTCATAACAACATATTTCATCTTTTGATAGAAATACACTCTCTTCTATAGTCTACATCCATCTCACTAAAAAGGTGACTTTTCTTAAACACACAGTATAAACCTACTTAAACACATTTTCTAATGTCAAATGTACTTAAAAATAAAACTGTGTACCTCTGCTCATAATTAGTACCCTACACCATATTTAAACCACAATTTTTATAAGAATGGATATTATCAATATACAAAACTACATATTGCATTTAGTATATTGCATCCTATATACATCTCTTACTGCAGCATATGTACTTAAATTATATATGTCTACATCAATATACAAGTAGTTGTTGATGTGTCTAAATGAGTGTAAGTCTCCCTTTATTTTTGTATTATTTTTTATCCCCTTTACCGTATACATTAGACAGTATAAATATACCTTAACATAGCAAGTACACGTTTAACACACAAAACAATTTAAAACATTTTGTTCTCTTCTGTAGACACAGCAACCTCCTCTTCAGCCTACATAAAGTATATCTGACCCCTTCACCTTCTACAGCGAAAAGCAATTCAACTTGCTCTCACCCAATCCTTTTTCTTACCTTTTCAAGTAATATACTTCACTCAAATCAATGCCTAACTCAGTGTGAAATAACATCTATCATCTCTCAATACATATGTGACTCGCAGCAGGAATTCATAATTGCTTTTAAACATACCCATTTCTGTATAGACAAACACATTACATTTCTAGAACTCAATATAACATTTTTAACCATTAAATTAGTCATTAGTGCATTTTCCATTCTAGCTTCAGCATACATGAGGGATAACTTTATTATACTGATGCAAACTGGAAACATCCATGAAACCCCTTATCCAAGTTCAGCTGAATACCTTTCTTATATAATGTATTACTTGTATAATTCCTTTACATAAATCACAAACCTAGTGTTTATATCTTTTATAGCATTTTGTGAACACACTGCTCACTTTCTTCAACCTTATATTAATGTATTGATATACTAACACTTTCTAAAGTAAAGTACATTTCACTACCCATACCTGAAGACTCTCTTTCTTATGCTCTATATTTCTCTTTCAGCATGAGTTAGAATTTCTTCTCAATGAACAAAGCTCAGAAAACAAATCACAAGAGTTTAAGTCCACTCTCAGAGCAGGCAACCAGTAATGGCAACCTCTTCAACTCTCCTTTCAAGGTTACTGAGTCAGTAAACCAATCACAATCTCCCTTTCATGTTAATACAATGTTCTACGACTTCACAATGGTTTGTATAGATAACCCTTTGTAGTGCTCCTGAAAAGTTAGCCAATACGATGTCAGTTTCACTGGATCCGCGGATCCACCGAGGTGCTCAGCGCGGCCCCGTGTAAATGTGCAGGTGGATCCACGGATTTATGGGGAAGTTCAGAAATTATTTTTTGATCCTATAGAAAAACACTTCCATTTGAACACTTTTTTTAGAACACAAAACCAAATCATAACAGTAAATAATCATTATGAATCATCATTCCCTCCATATAAATGGTAAAACAAAGTCACATTCTAGTCATTTTTCAATTTCCTTACCCTTCATGCTCCTCTAGTTCTGTTACCATTGTTACACAGTCTGCAACATTGTACTGCACCAGGTCACAAGTTCACTTCTGAGTAGAGCATGCTTAGTTTCAAGCCACATTTAGCAGGTGTGGTTGAATCTTTCCGAGTAAACATATCACAGCTATTTTTACTGTTTTCCAATTTTTCTAAACCCAATCCATCATATACTTGCAATTCACGTGACCTCACTACCTACCTCCATCCAAAAAATATCTTCAACAGCCAATGGATCACTTCTTCCAGACTGTTCCTACTACCCTCCATATCAACTGATTTTCATTTCATACCATCCTCATTCAGCTGCAGCCATCTCCTGTGTGCTTCTCCAGATTACATCCAAGATGCTCAGAGTGTGGATTGTGGGTCCCAGCTTTGTGTTTTGGGCCAGAGAGCATGCAAAAAGAAGTGGTAGTCACAGGGACCTAGGTTTGTCTAATG
Source organism: Pleurodeles waltl (assembly GCF_031143425.1). Classification (NCBI taxonomy): domain Eukaryota; kingdom Metazoa; phylum Chordata; class Amphibia; order Caudata; family Salamandridae; genus Pleurodeles; species Pleurodeles waltl. Next base: position 695,587,843 of record NC_090442.1, on the reverse strand, counting down.
TGGATATTACTTGGATTTGCCAGAGAGGGTTAAAGTGGCATTGATTACTTCCTTTGGTTGAAACTTTCAAGGATTGGCAACATCCAGACCTTATGATTGTACACTGTGGTGGCAATGACCTAGGTGTAGTCGCAGGAATTGGTTTGGAAATCCTAATGAAAGAAGCATTTGGAAAAGTAATGACACTCTTCCCATACACCACCTAAATTTTTTCAAACATTTGCCAAAGGAAGAAGTGAACTGGTCAGCTGGGTTCTGCCCACAAATAAAGAAATCCATGAAACTTGTCAAGAAAACTGTCTCTGCATTCCTTAGGGACCATCACATGATTTCTATACACCACAACAACTTACAATTTTATATGAAGGGTATATACAGAGATGACGGACTTCACCCAACAGAAAAAGGTAACAAACTTTTCCTGCATAACTATCCTCTATCATGTGTAGTAATTACCTGCACATCATAAGCATAAAGGTTCTTTTCAGAGCCAGTCTATTACCCATATACATATATATTTCTATTTATACACCTCTTTTTTTCAACTCTCGCTTGGATCCACGAACGGCTCCACGGATCTCGTAAAAGGAAAAAAACCTTTTGGGTTGTGAGGGTGGGTGTGAGAGTGTCTTTCTGAGTGTGAGAGTGAGTGTGAAAGTGGCAGTCACAGTCACTGCCTGGATGTCAGACTGGGTGTGAGAGTACCAGTTTGGGTGTGAGGACGAGCGTAAGAGTACATCTCTGGGTTTGACATTACATGTGAGAGTCTCTATGTTAGTGTGACACTGAGAGTGAGAGTCTGTGTCTGGGTGTGAAAGGGAGTGTGACAGTGGCTACCTGGATGCAAGGGTGGGATTGAAAGTGTCTCTCTGAGCGTGAGAGCGAGTGTGAGACTGTCTGTGTAGATGTGCACTGGATGTAACAGCATCTCTTTAGGTGTGAGAGTGGGTGTGGCATTGTCTGCCTGCATGTCACACTAGGAGTGACAATGTCTCTCTGTGTGTAATACTGAATGTAGAATGTCTCTATTAGAATTGAGCCATTTCCTGAACTCTGCGAATTTACCCGTGGATTCAAACCAAGGGCCGCACTGGGCCCCATGGGTGGATCCGCAGATCTGGTGAAGTGTCAAAATAATACTTTTCAGCATTTCAAAGGCATTATTTGTCCCATCACCATAACTTTATCACCCCCATGCGTCAGGAAACCTGTACTCTGACCTCCTCAACTCAATTGCCCCCCACATTTCAGCCCCGGGGACCGTTTACCGATAAAAGAAAATAGAGGCTGCAATATTTCTCTTAGGTTGTAGGCAGCCAATTAGATTCTTCCTGTGGCACGTGGATCCATGGCTCGATCTGTGGTATCTATATTCTTTTAACTTACGTTTCTCTGAAACTACTGAATGGATTTGCACCAAACCATAAAAAGTGTGATCTGCTGAATAGAATCTAGCTTTGTGCCAAATTTGGTGTAATTCCGATCAGTGGTCTGTAGGCGTGTCTAAAGGTCCTATGGAAAAACAAATGGGGAAAACGCGTTTTGGGAACCCCCCTCCTTTTTCTTGGCCCCCGCCTGACAGATCACCTCCAACCTTTCCAGCAGAAGCTGAACTTAGCAAAGTATAAGTAATAAGTTGTGCTTACTTCATCTGTAGTTTGTAGTTGACTAAGACCTGTAAGGACTTAGGCAGCATTTCTAGCAACCCCAGAAAGAATCCTGCTGCTCTGTACTGACGAAGGGCTAAAGCCAGAAACACATGTCTAGAGATATACAGCACTAGCTGCACCCACTGAGGTGAAAAACTACAGATGAAGTACGCACAAATGTGAACTGCATTTACCAAAATGCAATGGGACAAACTGCATGTTGGAGTATGAGGCAGTGTGCTCCCAACTGCTTCCTGTTTAAAAAGGCTCCCATGAGCCAGCAAGCTGACGTGCTTTGGTTGATGCACCTGTGTGTCAGTGAGTGGTACTGAGACCTGAGAGGACTTTGGCAGTATTTCCAGCAACCTCAGATAAAAGCCTGCTGCTTTCTACTGATAAAAAGCTAATCCCAGAAACAGATGTCTAGACATATGCAGCACTAGCTGCACCCACTGAGGTGAAAAACTACAGACTGCAGATGAAGTATGCACACATTTGAACTGCATTTATCATAATGCAATGGGGCAAACTGCATGCTGGATTGTGAGGCAGTGTACTCCATCTTTATATATATATATAGCCTACTGGTGGTTGCCAGTAGGTCTTTATAGTTATAAACATGTTTCCTTTTGACTTGCCTATGTTCTTAGTGCCGTTTGACGAATCTTCATGAAAATTTCCCCAAAAAAGTATGCCAGTCATTCTTGTTTTGGGATGATCCACCAAGCAGGGGCTGAGAAAAACGGGGAGTCAAAAAACAGCCCAAACCACTGAATGGAATTACACCAAATTTGACAGAAAGGTTTCCCCAGTATGCGGATTATGCTTTTGGATATTTAGTGTAAATCTGTTAAGTAGTTAATGAGAAATCCAAATTTGTATATCTCTGGGTGTGAATAAATAGCAAATATTCACAAATTTTCGTGAATGTGCCTGTGAATAGAAGCATTATAATTGGCTGGCCACAACCTGACTAGAAAGTTGCAGCTGCCATTTTATGTTATGGGAGAGGGTCCCCGGGCGGAAAATAGAAATGATAAGAGGTATAAAGGGTCAAGGTGGAGGTACCCTAACCCCAGGGATGTGATATAAGGGTGTTTGAGGGTCAAATTATGGGTTTAAAATGATTTTCTTCACCATGCATGAAATTTGCAAATAGCCTTGAATATCTTGAGGATATTCTCGAATATTTGAGGATATTTGAGAATATGCAAAAAAAAATGTTTTTAAATTCACAGATTCTTCCATACACTAATGAATTCACTCATACATACACTCAGGGACTCATGCGTCCACTCACACACCCACTCAGACACTCATGCACCCACTCACAGATCTACTGACAGAGACAGGTCCTGTGGCGAACCCCTGCTGTGAATGGCTAAAGGCTGTGCATGGCGTGGAGTTTAGTATTTTTTAGGGCTTGGGTGAAGGCCCTATAGCCAACCTTGGCTGCACACGGCCAAAGACTGTGCACAGAGGTGGTTTGATTACGCATAATAAGAGAAATTACTTTAAGTTAGAAAACCATAGAAATTCACTGAAAAAAACAAAGGTTACACGGACATTATAGTTAGGTTCTGAATTTACACGTACAAAACTATAGAAATTCAGCAGTTGTATTTAGAGGTATTTAAAGTAACTATAACTTGCGACCTAAGGTAACTACAACTAGCGCCTTCACCATGCACAGCTAATTACTCCACATATTATATCACTGATGACATCTTCTATGGCATCTTTGATGTTATCACTGCAACATTTGCAATAAACTTATTGATAAGAAAACTGTGCATGCAGAGAGTTACAGGTACTTGAAATAACTATAACTGCTGAATTTCTATGGTTTTGTACAATATATGTAGATTGATATGTAGATATATACATATAAAGCATCCCTATAACCTTTGTTTTTTTTCAGTTAATAGATATATATAGAAGAAATATATTCACTGAGAAAACCAAAGGTTACTGGGGCGTTATAGTTAAGTTGATGTTTAAGGTACACAAAACAATATAAATTCAGTGATTATAGTTATACCTATAGTTACACTTTTGATAAGAAACTATAACTCATTGCGCAGAGTTATTTTCCAGTACAAGTTATAGTTTCTTCAGATAAGTATAAGTAAGGTAATGCAAGAAACAAAATGGTGACCGCATCTTTTCTGTCAGGTTGCGGCCAGCCAATCATGGTCATGCTTTTCCTCCGAATCCACGGAAGATCTGAGGAGGATCCAAGGAGGATCCACGTCCCTGTATATATAAGTTTGTTTTTCATTTAATAATTAGAAAACTACTGAATGGATTCCCACCAAATAACAAAAAGGCATCTTTCTGAACCAAGAGCTATCATTCTGCCAAATTCGGTGTAATTCCGCCCAGTTGTTTAGGGGATATCGCTGTCCAAAAAAAATCAATGGGGAAAAGGTGTTTTCACCCAAAAAAATTCCAGACAGCAGCTGAAGTGAAAACTATTGTTTTTTGGAAAATTTCCTGAAGATTCAAACGGTGCCAAAATTATTAGAAAAACAAAAAATGCTTTTTCTATGGAAACTAGGGGCCAAATGTACGAACGGCAGGTTTTGCGACTCACACATTGCGAGTCATAGTGACTTGCAATATGCGAGTCGCAAAACCTGATGCACAACAGTGTCATTTACACTGTTTGCGATTCCCAATAGGGTCGCAAATGACCTACCTCATGAATATTCATGAGGTAGGTCGCAATTTGTGACCCCATTGGGATTGGCCGCTCTCACATGGATTGTGGCCTGCTGGAGGAGACAGCAGAACACCATGTCTGACTACTTTTAAATAAAGCTTTTTTTTTTTTTAAATACAGCGTGTTTTCCTTAAAGGAAAACAAGATGCATTTTAAAAACAAAAAATGAAAAGTTTTCTTTACATTTTTTCAGAACAGGCAGTGGTCCATAGATCAGTAGGTAATATATATATATATATATATATATATATATATATATATATATATATATATATATATATATATATATATATAATCCTTGACAGATGGAACGATAACCATCCAACGGCTGCACCAATCCCTTGGTTAGATCCTGACCGTTGAAACAAAGTCAGATAGAACAATGTGAATTGGTTCAGATTTATTCCTTATAATGGTTACACAGAGTCCTGCAATGGAATGTCAACGCTTTTCGGCAAAAACGCCTTCTACTGGACAATACCGGTCAAGAAACCAGCACCATATATACACAAAATAAAATCCATCATTTGTTTTCATTATGTTGTAGTGTGCTCTAATGCAGCAGCCATCTTGGAACATGCAACAACCTAAATGTAATCAACATATCTATACCCAGTTTTAGCACTGCAATGTTAACATAAAATATTTTCAATGGTCTAGACATTAAAACATTATATATTCCACATATATTTGATAAATACATGGAGCATATCCATAATTTGATAAAAGGGAAACTTGACAAAAAATTGATTCAGAATTGAAAATTTTAAAATTTACGAATTGTGAATAATAATTAACAATCAATAATATATCTCATTAATGTATTAGCCTAACATGTAACTATGTCCTTACATATAACTCTGTCATCATTGTGTTTGTAACATGCCAAAATTGGCATTTTAAGGAACTTACATTATTACACTTATTTGGCCAATGTCATCAGTGTCTTCTGGTCAGCAATTTTCAATCTAGTTAATTAAATATTTGTAAAATATATTCTCCAGTGTTGGTTTTTGTATATAAATATTTTAAATACTACAAACAACTTGAGTGTAAAAATCTCAAATATTTTAAATGTTGTAAATAGTGTAAAATATTATAAAATATTATAGATTATTAATACATACAAACCAATCAACAAAATAGCTGTTATTATACAATTCAGTATGAAAAGTGACAGCCATTAAATTTACAATTCTCACAGTAAATAAGATCTTAATCATTATTCAATTCAAAATCTAAAACCAATTATAAAGTGTCAAGTGCAATAAATATATACAACTGATTGCAATATCTAGGTAAAACATATTGGAATTTCATCTTTTATATCGTCTATAAGTTTAATGTCAACCTGTCATTTAGCCCCATTAACATGGTGGGAGAAATACATTTGTTATGTAAGGTTGATGTGTTCTATTTTGATCTATACTGTAGAATTGTAATTGATACAAGTATACAAGATGGAAATGGAAAAAGGCCACAGACTAAAGTGCAAAGTGCTAATTAGAAAAAACTACTTCTGTATTAATATGTGTCTATAACTAGTGAAAAACAGTGTTGAAAACTTATATCTATATATCCACTCTTCTATAAATATCAATTTCAAGAGGAAGGAAAGATCTAAAAAGATAAAAATCTGAAAGAGTCTAATTGGGTTTCAATCAGGGACAAATACATATTCCTATAAATTCTGCAAAATCACATATATCATTTATGTCATTAGAAATACCCCTTATAAACGGCAGTTATGAAGATCACATTATATTCACAGTTCAATATGAACAAAATTTCACAACACTTTCAATCACCCTACTAATATTTCATAAGTACAAAAAACATTCTATACTTTATCCTAAATGAAAATGTTATTCACCATCCAAATTATGCCCCCAGGGGGATTCAGAACCAAGCAATAAAATCATCTTGGATTCCATTTGCTAAGCTCAGATGTTCTATCACCGGCCCTAGGATTATTCTTGATAGATTTAATGCCATAAAATGATAAAGTGCTGAAGTCCCCTTTGTGTATGTCCCAAAAATGTTTAGCCAGGGGATATGTTCTATCTTGATTCTTAATGGCTCTAAAAGGTTGTAAAAATCTGACTTTTAGCTTGTGGATGGTGCTACCAATGTATTTTTTATCACATCCACATTCAACAACATAATCCACAAATTCAGTGTCACATGTAATGCTATCCTTGATGTCACAGTAACGACCATCAAACGTTTGATATTTTTGCATGTTGTGTGCATACTTGCACGCCTTACAGTGGCCACACTTTCAAAATCCCAAACTTTTTTTACTAAGCCAGGGTGTCTTTTCTTTTGTGGAGAAAAAGCTTCTAGTGAAATGATCCCCTAATGAGGGAGCCTTCCGAAAGGTTATGGATGGATGTGGACCAATGTTATCCCTAATAATGGGATCATTCTGTAGGATGTGCCAGTTCTTTTGAAGTATGGTTTTCAAGGAGCAATGTTGTTGGTTATATTGCAAAAATATTCTAGGGGACAATTGTTTAGTCTCACTGTTTGTGGGTGTGTTGTTGAAGAGTAACTCATCTCTGCTTTTATATTTGACTCTATTCTGTGAATCCACCAAAATTTTGAGAGGATATCCTCTATTCAGAAATCTTTCTGTCATATTCCTAATTTCCAAATCATATCTACTCTCACCTGAACATATTCTGCGAGCCCGCAGAAACTGGCTGTATGGTACACTCCATTTTAATGTCGTGGGATGCCCACTATTGGCATGCAGAATAGAATTGCATGCCGTGGGTTTGCGATATATGGTGGTCTCTAACCGATCATTTCTCACTTCTAGTAAGACATCTAGAAATTCAATAGTCTTTCCACTAAAAGTGGCTTCCAAATGGATGTTAAATTGGTTGTCATTTAATATGTTTATGTATTCCAACAATGACTGATCAGTACCATCCCAAATAATAAAAAGATCATCAATATATTGCACCCATAGTACGACCCTATTCATGTACATATTATTGTTTTCAGACCATGCCACCTCTTTCTTCCACCAGCCCATATAAATATTGGCATATGTGGGAGCAAAGGAAGCCCCCATGGCCGTCCCTTGTTTTTGTAAAAAACAGTCATTGTCAAATAAGAACAGGTTATGGGTTAAACAAAATTGCAACATGGATAAAAGCATGTCTGTATGTTCAAGAAATTCAATAGGTCGTGTTTGTAAAAAATATCTACATGCTTGTAACCCATATTGATGTTTAATGGAGGTATACAAAGAGGCCACATCCATGGTGACCATTAGATAATCTTTATGCCATGGAATGTTATGTATCTTTGCCAGGAAATCATTGGTGTCACGTAAGTAAGATGGTAATTCAGTGACAAAGGTGCACAGAAACAGGTCCAAATATCTCGAAGTATTTTCTAGCAGCGACTGGTTCATACTGACTATAGGTCTGCCTGGGGGATGTGATTTATTCTTGTGGATTTTCGGCAGAAAGTAGATACATGGAATTCTAGGATAGTCGATCTTCAAATATGTGAACTCATCATAGTCAATAAGTTGTTTAGTGTGCCAATCTTTAAGCATCTCATGATAAGTCACTTGATATTGAATTATAGGATTAATTCGCAACTTGTCATAATGATCTATATTCATCAATTGTCGATAAGCTTCTTTGGTGTAATCACGTGTGTCCATAATAACGATGTTACCGCCCTTATCAGAGGGCTTAATGATAATGGACGTATTGGTTCTCAGTACATTGAGATCTTTCCAGTCTTGTTGTGTAAAATTGGATCTGTTTGTTGTATTCGATGGAACTTTCATGCGGAATTTATCGATGTCGCCAATTACCAGCCCATGAAAGGTATCAATTAAATTTCCACTTGGTAAAGGAGGATTGAATCTGCTCGATGATTTTAGATGACTGGTATCATGAAAATTAGTAACAAACCCCATCACATTAAGCGGTGAGGTGTTGATATCAGTTTGATCATATGTCAAGCGTTCAAATTCATTACTTTCCTTAGCTAGATCATTAATGGCCATCAATTCTGTACTATCCGCAAAATTGAATCCTGAGACTGGAGCCCTACTTATCGCATTATCTGCAAAGAGATTTTTATCCTTGTTCGAAAAATGTTTGATTAAATGTAATTTACGAACAAATTTATAGAGCTCAATCCGTGTACTGACATAGTCCCATTGGACATTAGGACAGAAGCTTAATCCTAAACCTAGTATTCCTATTTGATTATCTGTAAGAATGCTGTTAGAGATGTTAACAACAGTACTCATGTGGTTCGAGCTGCTGAGGGATTGAGGGTTCAATCCTTTTCCTTGTGTTGATTGCTTCTTCCTCTTACCCCGCCTCGTCTTCCGCTTCCTCGACCACGTCTGCGATTTTGGCCAGGGGGTGGCGTGACCATTTGCATAAGACGCATTTCCCCCTGAAAATCCAATTTATTACGTGGTGCCTCATCTGCAGAGGAGCCTATCTCGGAGCTGTCATCAGCGGACATGTGATGTACGGCAACTTCTGCTCCACTCTTTAACATATCTTTTGTTCTTACATTGTCATATTTCCGAGCAAACGTGTAGATTCTCCCATGTTCATAATCCAATTTGTCTCTATTGAACTTATGTGCTTTACGTGATTTGATTTCTTCTTCCTTGTTTTTAATTCGTTCTTCCATTTTGGCTAACTGATTAGAGACTTCTTGTTGGTTAGCTACTTTCTCTAAATCTTTAGTTAGTTGTTCAATCTTAATGATCTGCTCATCCATTCGCCTTTTGGCCTGGGTGATTAAAGTTCCCATAAGTTTAGTGGAACAATCCGCTGTTTGGGTTCTCCACTCCTCCAACAAATCCGGATCCATATCACCTAAAGTGGGCAGTATTAAAATGCGAAGGCCCCTTGGCACTCTACCGCTTTCAATATACTTGGTCAATTAAGTCATCTCCCACCATTTTTTAAGTTCCGAAATATGTGCTTTCTCTAACTGATTAATAATGCTGGAGGTGGTATGCGTCTGAACCCCTGGAGGTCCATTGCTATATATATATATATATCAAAAACAAATCCCTTTCAGGGTTAGAGTGCCACATAAATTATGCAAAAAAGAATGGAAAACTCTGGGTAGTTCCCAAGTTTAGGTGGAGAGCAGCTCTAGTAAGGAGCATCCTGCAACACCAGCGACACTCTAGATTTGCTCACCTCAAATGTCTATTTATCTAGAAAAGTTTTTCACCCCTTCACTGCGGGCGTTGGCCACTGGCTGACGCCCGCACTACCTCCCTGGTGCGGGTCACGACCAGTGGCAGACACCAGGGAGGGGGTTAATAAATCCCTGGGTGCGTCTCACCCGAGGATTTATTATTATTTTTTTTCTATCACTGGGAGACACGGAAGCTTCCGTGTCTCCCCCCGTCCCCCACCCGCCCCTTTGTGACGGCGCGCTGACGTAACAAAGTTGATTTCCCCATCGGAGCAGGAAGCAGCCTTGCGGCCGCTTCCTGCTCCAATGGGGAAAACGGCCTTCCCCACGTTCGGGAAGGCCTCGTGAGAAAGGGGAGAGTCTCTCCTTTCTTACGAGGCCTTCCTGAAAGTGTTTCCTGGCCCCCGATCGCAGCACAGCTGTGGTCGGGGGACCAGAAAACAGTTTCAAGAAGGCCTCGTAAGAAAGGGGAGAGTCCCTAGACGCCAGGGATTTCACTTGGGGGGGTCAGCCCCCTCGGAAAACGGGCCGCCCCCCCCCGGGGGCATATTTAAAAAAAAAAAAGGTAGGTGGGGGGGGAGGGGGGTGCGCGATCGCACCCCCCTCCACCCAAACCCCCCCCCCGGGAAACTTTAAAAAAAAAAAAAAAAAATGTACAGGGGTCGCCCGTGGCAGGGCGACCCCCTGTGGGGGCAATATTTTTTTTAGTTGTTGTAGGGTTTCCCTGGGGGCTATTTTGGCCCCCAAGGAAACCATACAACAACTAAAAAAAATAGATCTATATATATATAGATCTATATATATATAGATAGATATATCTATAGATACATCTATGTACATGGATATATCTATAGATAGATCTATATATATATATAGATATATGTATATATATATAGATCTATCTATAGATATATCTATGTAGATAGGTATATATATAGAGATAGATCTATCTATATATATATATATATATATATATATACATATATATATATATATATATATATATATATATATATATATATATATATATATATATATATATATATATATATATATTACTTTTGTCAATATGTGTGTGGTTTCCCTGGGGGCTGCGATCGGCTCCCAGGAAAAACCAGACCCCACATATAAAAGTGATATGTATATATATATATATAGATTTGCCGCCAGTTGTCTTGCAGTTGCAGCTTGCGTCTTCAAAGCAATGCACATACTTCAACTGACGCTTTTCAACTGTAGCTTTTAGGCAGCAATAAAAAAGTCAAGTAAGTATTGTGACTATGTTTCTGCTACAAAAGGGTCAGACATGTCTAGTGGCAGTTTTAGTGCCATAAAGAAGCGTAGAAGGTTTATATGCCTACTGCAAAGAGCAAATCTGTATTTTATGTAAATAGCTGACTACATTAGTAAAGTCAGCCATTACCTGCGCTATAATACCAATAAAATGTATGTGCGGGGTGGAGGGGGGCTATGGAGAGATGAAGGGCACTTTTGCTGAGTGGTAATGAGGGTATCCGAGGAGGGGGGAGTGGGAGCACCAATAATGATTGTTGGACTGGGCGCAGGAGGTGCTAAAGACTGTGACGAATGGTATGTGACAAGGTGTTTTTTGAGTGTCTTGAAAGAACGTGCTGATTGAGGGAAGAAGCGCAGGTAAGGTGGCCTCTACTGTTGCACGTATCTCATACACACCATCGATTTTGTGACTGTCCACGTAGGCTAGTGTTTTAGAGCAACAGTTTAGCCAATAGCAGAGATTGCATCTTGATGGATGACAGCTGCCGGCACTCGGGTTATAGAGGACAGCTCTGACATAGGATCAGAGACTGAGACATCAGATACTGAGACAGCATCTAAGGGATAGGACAATGGCGCAGACTCTGGGAGTGATTTTTCAGTCAGAGGAGTCCCATTCGATAACTCCTCTTCCAGTACATTATGAGGGAGGTGATGAGGACAGTCCTGCTGTCCCTTCGCAAGCAGTTTGTGCAACTGGGTAATAGTGGGTTAGCCCAACCCAGAGAGCAGGTGAATGCGGCGGCAAGCAGAGAGAGAGAGTGCTCTCTTGGGAGCTCCCCAATTTAGTTCAGCCCCAAATTCCACCGCCTAAATCGTATTGTGGAGACATCAAAATTATCTATGGCAAAACAAACTGGTTTTGAAAGGCAGGCACCTGTGTTTTTGGTCCTGGGTTCGGCGGCCATATAGAGAAACACACTAAACCCAAACATTTCTGGAAACTAGACATTCGGGGGAGTCCACAGAGGTGCGACTTGTGTGGATTCCCCAAAGTTTTCTTACCCAGAATATCCTGCAAAGCTGAAATGTTGAATAAAAACTCTATTTTTCTTGCATTTCTGTCACACAAACTACAGGAATATGCTGGGATCCACAAAATTCCTACCACCCAGTGACTCCTCACCTGTCCTGATAAAAATACTACCCCACTTGAGTGCCTACACCAAGTGCCTGCGTCAGGAATGGATCACCCCAGGGTCAACAGTTGCCTCATGTAAGGACCAACATTGACCGTTGTGTGATCTATTCCTGTCGCGGGCACCAGGCCTACCCACACAAGTGAGGTACCGTTTTTATCGTGAGACTTGGGGGAATGCTGGGTGGAAGGAAATTTGTGGCTCCTCTCAGATTCCAGAACTTTCTGTCACCGAAATGAGAGGAAAAAGTGTTTTTTTGGCCAAATTTTGATGTTTGCAAAGGATTCTGGGTAACAGAACCTGGTCAGAGCCCCACAAGTCACCCCATCTTAAATTCCCCTGGGTTTCTAGTTTTCAAAAATGGGCTGGTTTGCTAGGTTTCCACAGGTGCCGGCTGAGCTAGAGGCCAAAATCCACAGGTAGGCACTGTTTTATATGAAAAAATGTGATGTGTCCACGTTGTGTTTAGGGGCACTTCCTGTCGCGGGCACTAGGCCTACCCACACAAGTGAGGTATCATTTTTATCGGGAGACTTGGGGGAGCGCTGGGTGGAAGGAAATTTGTGGCTCCTCTTAGATTCCAGAACTTTCTGTCACCGAAATGTGAGGAAAACGTGTTATTTTAGCCACATTTTGAGGTTTGCAAAGGATTCTGGGTAACAGAACCTGGTCAGAGCCCCACAAGTCACCCCATTTTGGATTCCCCTAGGTCTCTAGTTTTCAAAAATGCACAGGTTTGGTAGGTTTCCCTATGTGCCGGCTGAGCTAGAGGCCAAAATCTACAGGTAGGCACTTTGAAAAAAATAGCTCTGTTTTCTGTCAAAAAATGGGATGTGTCCACGTTGTGTTTTGGGGCATTTCCTGTTGCGGGCGCTAGGCCTACCCACACAAGTGAGGTATCATTTTTATCGGGAGACTTGGGGGAATGCTGGGTGGAAGGAAATTCGTGGCTTCTCTCAGATTTCAGAACTTTCTGTCACTGAAATGTGAGGAAAACGTGTTTGTTTAGCCACTTTTTGAGGTTTGCAAAGGATTCTGGGTAACAGAATCTTGTCAGAGCCCCACAAGTCACCCCATCATGGATTCCCCTAGGTCTCTAGTTTTAAAAAATGCACAGGTTTGGTAGGTTTCCCTATGTGCCGGCTGAGCTAGAGGCCAAAATCTACAGGTAGGCACTTTGCAAAAAACAGCTCTGTTTTCTTTAAAAAAATGGGATGTGTCCACGTTGTGTTTTGGGGCATTTTCTGTTGCGGGCGCTAGGCCTACCCACACAAGTGAGGTATCATTTTTATCGGGAGACTTGGGGGAACGCTGGGTGGAAGGAAATTTGTGGCTCCTCTCAGATTTCAGAACTTTCTGTCACTGAAATGTGAGGAAAATGTGTTTTTTTCTCCACGTTTTGAGGTTTGCAAAGGATTCTGGGTAACAGAACCTGGTCAGAGCCCCACAAGTCACCCCATCTTGGATTCCCCTAGGTCTCTAGTTTTAAAAAATGCACAGGTTTGGTAGGTTTCCCTATGTGCCGGCTGAGCTAGAGGCCAAAATCTACAGGTAGGCACTTTGCAAAAATCTGCTCTGTTTTCTGTCAAAAAATGGTATGTGTCCACGTTGTGTTTTGGGGTATTTCCTGTCGCGGGCGCTAGGCCTACCCACACAAGTGAGGTATCATTTTTATCGGGAGACTTGGAGGAACGCTGGGTGGAAGGAAATTTGTGGCTCCTCTCAGATTCCAGAACTTTCTGTCACCGAAATGAGAGGAAAACGTGTTTTTTTAGCCACATTTTGAGGTTTGCAAAGGATTCTGGGTAACAGAACCTGGTCAGAGCCCCACAAGTCCCCCCATCTTGGATTCCCCTAGGTCTCTAGTTTTCAAAAATGCACAGGGTTGGTAGGTTTCCCTAGGTGCCGGCTGAGCTAGAGGCCAAAATCCACAGCTAGGCACTTTGCAAAAAACAGCTCTGTTTTCTGTAAAAAAAATGGGATGTGTCCACGTTGTGTTTTGGGGCATTTCCTATCGTGGGCGCTAGGCCTACCCACACAAGTGAGGTATCATTTTTATCGGGAGACTTGGGGGAACATAGAATAGCAAAACAAGTGTGATTGCCCCTTATTTTTCTCTACATTTTTTCCTTTCAAATATAAGAGAGTGTGTAAAAAAGACGTCTATTTGAGAAATGCCCTGCAATTCACATGCAAGTATGGGCACCCCGGAATTCAGAGATGTGCAAATAACCACTGCTCCTCAAAACCTTATCTTGAGCCCATTTTGGAAATGCAAAGGTTTTCTTGATACCTATTTTTCACTCTTCATATTTCAGCTAAAGAATTGCTGTATACCCAGTATAGAATGAAAACAAACTGCAGGGTGCAGCTCATTTATTGGCTCTGGGTACCTAGGGTTCTTGATGAACCTACAAGCCCTTTATATCCCCACAACCAGAAGAGTCCAGCAGACAAAACAGTATATTGCTTTCGGAAATCTGACATCGCAGGAAAAGTTACAGAGTAAAACATAAATAAAAATGGCTGTTGTTTTCAGCTCAATTTCAATATTTTTTTATTTCAGCTGTTATTTTCTGTAGGAAAACCTTGTAGGATTTACACAAATGACCCCTTGCTGAATTCAGAATTTTGTCTAGTTTTCAGAAATGTTTAGCTTTCCGGGATTCAGCATTGGTTTCACACCCATTCCTGTCACTAACTGGAAGGAGGCTGAAAGCACCAAAAATAGTAAAAATGGGGTATGTCCCAGTAAAATGCCAAAATTGTGTTGAAAAATGTGGTTTTCTGATTCACGTCTCCCCGTTCCTGAAAGGTGGGAAGATGGTGATTTCAGCACCAGAAACCCTTTGTTGATGGCATTTTCAGGGAAAAAACCACAAGCCTTCTTCGGCAGCCCTTTTTTCCAATTTTTTTGGAAAAAACGAAATGTTCACTGTATTTTGGCTAATATCTTGGTCTCCTCCAGGGGAAACCACAAACTCTGGGTACCTTTAGAATCCCTACGATGTTGGAAAAAAAGGACGCAAATTTGTCGTGGATAGCTTATGTGGACAAAAAGTTATGAAGGCCTAAGCGCGAACTACCCCAACTGGGGTAGGAAAGGCCCAGCACTGGGGGGGAAAGGCCCAGCAGCTAAGAGGTTAAGCATTGGATCAGAAAAGGCTATCCACGCCGAGCTAGATAGTGACAAAGTCTTTTGCCATTTGTACAGAAAAGTCTTTAAGCATAGGTTTGACAGAGTGTCAACTTTGCCGAGCTGTACAATGACCACTCCAGGCACAGTATTACACCTTTGGACTGGTAAAATACCGTCCAAGCCAACCTGGAATGAATAAAATCAACCCCTGACATGTTTTTCGCTCTCATTAGAGCTCATCAGAGAGGTTTAGCTTTATCCAGACACAAGGGAGCACCCAGTATAAGTAAAAAACAAATCCCTTTCAGGGTTAGAGTGCCGCATAAATTATGCAAAAAAGAATAGAAAACTCTGGGTAGTTCCCAAGTTTAGGTGGAGAGCAGCTCTAGTAAGGAGCATCCTGCAACACCAGCGACACTCTAGATTTGCTCACCTCAAATGTCTGTTTATCTAGCAAAGTTTTTAAGCATTGGATCAACACAGTGCTATCCATGCCGAGCTTGATAGTGACAAAGGCGGTCATTCTGACCGCGGCGGGCGGCGGGCGCCGCCCGCCATGCGGTTACCGCCGAATGACCGCACCGCGGTCAAAAGACCGCGGCGGTCATTCCAACTTTCCCGCTGGGTCGGCGGGCGACCGCCAAAAGGCCGTCCGCCGGCCCAGCGGGAAAGCCCCTGCAATGAGGAAGCCGGCTCGGAATGGAGCCGGCGGAGTTGCAGGGGTGCGACGGGTGCAGTGGCACCCGTCGCGATTTTCGCTGTCTGCAAAGCAGACAGTGAAAATCTTTGTGGGGCCCTGTTAGGGGGCCCCTGCACTGCCCATGCCAGTGGCATGGGCAGTGCAGGGGCCCCCAGGGGCCCCACGGCACCCGTTCCCGCCATCCTGTTTCTGGCGGTGGACACCGCCAGAAACAGGCTGGCGGGAAGGGGGTCGTAATCCCCATGGCGGTGCTGCAAGCAGCGCCGCCATGGAGGATTCCCTGGGCCAGGGGAAAACCGGCGGGAAACCGCCGGTTACCCTTTTCTGACCGCGGCTTTACCGCCGCGGTCAGAATAGCCCAGGAAGCACCGCCAGCCTGTTGGCGGTGCTTCCGCCGCCCTCCGCCATGGCGGTCATGGACCGCCAGGGTCGGAATGACCCCCAAAGTCTTTTGCCATTTGTACAGCAAAGTCTTTAAGCATAGGTTTGACACAGTCTCAACCTTGCCGAGCTGTAAAATGACAAAAGCCATTTACCACTCAAGGCACAGTATTACACCTTTGGACTGGTAAAATACCGTCCAAGCCAACCTGGAATGAGTAAAAGCAACCCCTGACACGTGTTTCGCTCTCATTAGAGCTCATCAGAGAGGTTTAGCTTTGTCCACTCACAAGGGAACACCCAGTATTAGTCAAAAACAAATCCCTTTCAGGGTTAGAATCCTGCATAAATTATAAAAAAAAGAATAGAAAACTCTGGGTAGTTCCCAAGTTTAGGTGGAGAGCAGCTCTAGTAAGGAGCACCCTGCAATACCAGCGACACTCTAGATTTGCTCATCTCAAATGTCTGTTTATCTAGCAAGGTTTTTAAGCATTGGATCAGCACAGTGCTATCCATGCCGAGCTAGATAGTGACAAAGGGGGTCATTTTAACCCTGGAGGTCAGAGACCGCCAGGGCTAAAGTAGCATCCGTACCGCCAACAGGCTGGCGGTACGGAGACCCATATTTTGACAGTGGCGGTAGCGCCGCGGTCGCACCGCCGGGGCCGGCGGTTTCCCGCCGTTTTAGCCCCGGCAGTGATAATCTGCCAGGACAGCGCTGCAAGCAGCGCTGCCCAGGGGATTATGACTCCCCTACCGCCAGCCTGTTTCTGGCGGTTTGCACCACCAGGAAGAGGATGGCAGTAAGGGGAGTCCTGGGGCCCCCTAACAGGGCCCCGTGCAGCTTTTCACTGTCTGCGTAGCAGACAGTGAAAAGCACGACGGGTGCTACTGCACCCGTCGCACGACCGCAACACCGCCGGCTCCATTAGGAGCCGGCTCCTATGTTGCGGCCGGATCCCCGCTGGGCCGGCGGGCGTAAACTAGGTGTTGTAATGGGGACCGCGGGAGTGCGGCTGCATTGGCGGCCGCACGCGGTTACAGCTTGGCGGGCGGCGGTAGTCGCCCGCCAAGCTTGTAATGACCCCCAAAGTCTTTTGCCATTTGTACAGCAAAGCCTTTAAGCAAAGGTTTGACACAATGTCAACCTTGCCAAGCTGTAAAATGACGAAAGCCATTTGCCACTCCAGGCATAGTATTACAGCTTTGGACTGGTAAAATACCGTCCAAGCCAACCTGGAATGAGTAAAAGCAACCCCTGACACGTGTTTCGCTCTCGTTGTGTTTTAATAGCAGTGTAAGCGTAATCATTCTTATAAGTCCTTTTCTCCAGTCCTTTCTCTCATCAGTATGCCCTATGAAGCTTTTTAATAATGGAGTCAATAAACAAGTTAGGTTGTTACGGTGTTCATATGCAGTTCCAAATGGTTGTGTTGGTTTAAAGAATCCCCTAACTAACACTATATCATGCTCCTTAGCTACTTTACTCAAATATCTAATAATGGGTACAAAAGAAAACACTACGTCGTGATTGGAATACAAATACTGAATATACTCTTGATTATAGAATCTGGTTAGTAGCAAACTACAAGTTATGCCATACGTTAGAGGTAAGCAGTGGTACATAACCCGTTCTTCCATAGAGGAAGAAATTTGTTTACACACAAGACAATTCCTTGCATCCATTACTTCCACATACTCACTCAACAACCTATAGAACACGTTAGAAGAAAGCTCTCCTTGAGCATTAGTGTAGTCATGCAAATATTTTTCATGTAGCTTAAACCTTTCTTAAGCTGTTAGTGTAGTAGTCTCAAGAATAGGAGTAATAGCAGCTTCTTTCATCTCATGAATAGACATTCCCACAAACATTATTATAAACATTATTCTGCACATAATTGCTTCTCCAACACTCAAATATCTGCAATATCTAATATTTTTAACTCGATTGTTTAATTCAACCATAATCTGTAAAGAATCAGAAAATAGAAATAGCTCTTAGTTAAAGTGCAACAGGAAAAATAAAAATAAAAATAACAAAAATGCTTCTTTTCTCACAGTTCAATTTTACACACAGGGACCCTTTTCTCCTTTGTCAAAAATTGGTCAGCAGCTTGTCATATCCAGGTTTTCAAATGTCATATCAGGTTATCAATGTCTTTTCTGATTTTATTTCCACAATCTCTTTTTAGATTTTTCTTCAGATTATCTCAACAACTCAGTCTATTGATTCCCTTCAGGTTGCATCAAAGTACTGATTCAGAACTTCTCTGTCAAAGCAAAAGAAAAGCAACTCGTTTTGCCATTTACTTGTTGCTGCATATGCCCACTCAGGACCTGCGTATTTTCAACTTGCTACTCTTTCTTTTCAACCTTCGTTCTCCACCTGATTCTCCTTCACTTTGTTAGACTTTTTTTGCAGCATCTACTTCTTCCTCTATTGGCTCATTTATGAGCAATTCCTTCTTCTTTCCAATTTGCAATTCAAGCCAATTTTCTCCTTTCCTTGATCCCTCTGTCAGTATTCTCTTCAAGACTGGACTCTTCTCTTTTACTCTCTCTATGGTGTTTTCTCTTGATGGACCCGCAACGGGTTCAGGAGGAGTCGGATCACTCAGGCTTTGATCCGTCTCAAATCTTTCCCCACACTTCACAGCTGTCGTGGTTGTCATCATGACCCACTGGTATGGCCCTTTCCAGCCCGGCTCTAGGCAAGTCTTTCGAACATGCTTTTTGATGACGACTCAATCTCCAGCTCTCAAATTGTGACCTGGGTCATGGATGGGTGGCAGGGTAACAGCCTGCACCTGCTGAGAGAAAGATCGAACCACATCAGCCAGGCCTTTGCAGTAGTCCAACACTATATCATCTGTAATACTGACAAGAGCATTTGCTGAAATTTCTAGTAACCTCATTGCTCTGCCCATGAGAATCTCATGGGGTGACTGTCCTGTCTTTCCATCAGGTATATGTTGCATTGACATCAACACCAAAGGTAATGTATCTGGCCATTTTAGATTTGTTGCGGCACACATTTTGGTAATTCTTGATTTCAGTGTACCATTCATTTGCTCTACCAGTCCTGAAGCTTCTGGGAGGTAACTGCAATGCAACTTCTGCTCAATGTTTAATGCTGCACATAAGAGTTTGATCACTTTGTTATTGAAGTGTGTTCCCCTATCTGATTCTAAAGAGATCGGAAATCCGAACCATGGTATTAACTCTCTGAGCAACATCTTTGCAACAGTGAGACTATCATTCCTTCCTGGGGGGTATGCTTCAATCCAATGACTAAACACACACACAATCACCATCACTTACTTCAATCCACCACATGCAGGCATTTCAATGAAATCTAACTGCATTCTGCTGAATGGTCCTCCTGCTCTCCCAATGTGGCTCAAGTTTACCACTGTCCCTTTCACCACATTTAGTTGCTGACAGATTACACAGCGATGACACACTGCCTCTGTTGCTTGTCTGAACTTTGGATTAAACCAGTCAGCCTTGAACAACCTAACCATGGCATCTCTTCCAATATGTGCTTGGCCATGATAATACCTGGCCATCTGAGTCAACAAACTGTTGGGCAGCACCATCTGGCCCTCCTCAGAAACCCACATCTCATCTGGTCTTTGAACGCATTTAAACTTTACCCAAATATTTTTTTCTTCCTTGTCTGCATTTTCCTGCAATGTTTTTAATTGCTCTAGTGTGTCAATTATTTTCAAAGCAAAACTTGCACAGTTATTTTCTTCTTCAGGTATTAATTCCCACTTGTCTTTGAAAGATATACAGTTCAATGCGCAAAACCTTGCGACTTGATCTGCATATCCATTTCCCAAGGAAATTGAATCTTGTGTCTTCTGATGTGCACTACATTTTACCACAGCAATTTCTTCAGGTAACTGAATTGCATACAACAACTCTTTTATTTGGTCACCATTTCTCACTGGAGTTCCAGTAGAAGTCATAAAACCTTGTTGCAACCACAACTGGCCAAAATCATGAACAATTTCAAATCCATATTGACTGACAGTGTAAATTGTGACTCTTAATCTTGCAGAAACATATCATGCCCTGATAAGAGCTACTGATTCTGCTACTTGTGCAGAATATACAGCTGGAAGCCATGAAGCTTCTAATGTGCCTGTGGTTGTGCACACAGCATATCCTGCTCTCAGTGTGCCTGCTCCATCTCTGAGACACGAACCATCAACAAAGGCAATTGGTCATTTTCTTCTAAACGTGTGTCTCTAATATCAGGCCTCGGTTTTGTACACAGCTCAGTCACCTCAAGAGAATCATGCTCAATATCTTCCTCTTTTTCAATTTCAGCTGTGTCACTTGGAAGCAAAGTCACTGGATTCAACACTGTACATCTTTTCAGTGTTACATTTGGAGCACCCAATATGCTCGTCTCATACCTTGTCAGTCTTGCACCCGTCAAATATTGGGTTTTCGTCCTTGTCAGTAAAATCTCAACAGAGTGTGATACCATTATCATCAAAGGGTATCCCCTGACTAACCCCTGACATTGGAAAGACTTTGACCAACTGCGGCTACTGCGCGCAGACAACCTGGTAAAGCTGCTGCAACCGGGTCCAAGGTAGCTGAAAAATAGGCTACTGGTTGATAAGCACCTCCATGGACCTGTGTCAAAACAGACAAAGAACAAGCATCATGTTCATGACAAAACAATGTGAAAGGCTTTGTGTAATCAGGCATTCATAACGCTGGAGCTCTGCACAAACTCTCTCTCAGTTCAGTGAATGCCCTCATCTGGTTCTCATCTAGGGTAATGGGATCTGTAACTTCCTTATGTGTCAATTGCTGCAAGGGTTTGGCAATCTCAGCAAAATTTGGAATCCACTATCTACAGTACCCTACCGTTCCCAGAAACATCCTGACATCTCTCTGTGCAGTTGGGGGACTTCTCTGCAGAATCATGGTAATTCTTTCTCTGGAGATTCTCCTCAATCTCTTTTCAATCTGATGTCCCAAATATTTCTCTGACTTTTGGCAATACTGCAATTTCACAGGTGAGACCTTATGTCCAGATTCTCCAAAATGATTCAACAAGGCAATCGAGTCATGTTTACCCTTGTCCCTCATTCTGGATGCAATTAGCAAATCATCAATGTATTGCACAAGAGTCGATTGGCATGGCAATTCCAACGACTCCAGGTTCTTTTTCAAGATCTGATTAAACAGTGATAGTGACTCCGGATACCCTTGTGGAAGCCTGAACCAGCTGAAGACTCTGTCTAGGAATCTGAAACTAAAAAGAAACTGACCATCCTAATGAAGAGGCACAGAAAAGAAAGCTTGTGACAGATCTACTACTGTGAACCACTCTGCATCGCAAGGAATCTGAAACAGTATCACTGCTGGATTGGGCACTATCGGTCAACATTTAATCACCATGTCATTCACTTTTCGCAAGTCTTGTACAACATGCACTTTCCCACATGGCTTTTTCAAACCCGTTATCAGTGAATTAAATGGGCTGCTCAGCACTTCTTTCAACACTCCTTGTTTTAAAAAGTCTCCAATTATTTGTGCCACATTCATTAAAACATCTTGTGCCATGTTATACTGTGGAAGCTGCAGGAACACTGCATTCGGCTTCAAAGTGATTTTAATCGGCTCCACTCCCTTAATCAAACCTACTTCTTTCCCTGTCAAATCCCAGACCTCTTCCTTCACTGTACCCTGCATGTCTGCAAGCAATTCTTTCACGGTAAACATTGGGAAAAATTCAATTAATGGGCATTCTCCATAGGCATTGTTAGTCATTGTTTCAGTCGCTTGTTCTACTTCATCATCACTATTCGTCTGGACCTCTATCCCAGTATTTGAACAATTAATGGAGCGTTTTGTCTTACACAGTAAGTCTCTTCCCAATAGGGATACGGGACTTGAAGCGCACCCTGCAAATCTATGCAATCCTTGATAATTTCCAATTTCAACCTACAATAGTTCTGTGGTTAGATTGGTCAACTGTCTGTTCTCCACACCCACAACTTGAACTGTCCTGCCTGAAAGAGGTAGATTCGGGACTTCTATGCTTCTTACTGTAGAGGAGTAGCTCCTGTATCGACCAAGAATGAGACCTTGTAACCCATCACTTTCCCCTTCACAAAAGGCCCCCTCTGATCTACTTCTAAGGAAGCGACAAGCATACAAGCTCCTTCATCCGAACTGTCACTCATCTATTCTTTGTTTATTTCACCCTCACTGTAAAATAGAAACTGATGCACTGTGTTATTACTAACATTATGTCTTTGACCTGTGACCTGCTGAATAAGCATCACCTGTTGCTACTCCAATCGGGGGTTGAGGTATCTGCATTTGCTGTCTAAGTACCATTCTGATACGGGGCGCTGTTTAGAGGGTAGGTCCATCACTCAGGACCTCCGTCAAAATTTGTTCATGTGAGTCCTGGTAAACGTGCGTCCCATGGAGCCTTCTCTCATTTTGGGGATGGGCGACCTGACCAGTTCGACTTCAATGTAAGTGACTGTTTTTTCAATCCTAAAATAAGGACACATTTAAACTATTGTAGCATTTTGGAGAAGAAACCTAACTTGTTGATTTTTTGGTTCTGATGAAGCGTCAATGGATCCGGCTGGACCGTATGGACGCGAAACATGTTGGCATTGATGTAGGGGTACTATATTTCCAATAGTCCCCTAGGTTTGTCATTTTTGAGAGTCATTTGAGCATTGCACTCTAGTGTGACTTTCACTCTTTTTTTTTTATCTTGGTCTTCACCCACCTTATACTGATTCAAGATATGATGTTTGGCGTGATGAATAACCAATTTTAATTTTCTATATATTTTTCTGTTCTCTCCAACCCTAGCAGACCTTTGCTGCAGGCTTTCACATTTGTTAGTACAACTTTTGACTACCAGAACAGTACGGCGTAAGAGTCCCCTTCGGGGAGCCCGTCAGGCGTTGGAGTGCCGGCCTGGCGAGGAGCATTTCCCGATGATGATGCCAGTCATCCATTGTGATGCTTAAGGGCTCTTTCTCCTGAGGCTTCTGGTCCCCTTAGGACGCCAGAGTAGTTTGGAACAGTGTACTCTAATTTATAGTTACCATAGGGACCTGCTGCTTTACTGTTTGTAATTGGGTAAATTGTGCGCATGGCACCTGCATTTGCTGCACCAGTAAGAAATTATGTCCTCGATTCTGAACATTAGGAATTAATCCTCTCATTCTTGGGACTTTCACAGTTTGAAATGTACTGACGTCACCTTGAAGAACAACACCATCCTACGCTATCAACGGACACTCCCGCTTCCAGTGTCCCATGTTTCCGCACAAATTATACAGTAACATCTTTTTCATTCCCTGCATGTCATTCTGAACAACCACAGTCCCTATGTCCGGGCCACGCATCATGTCAATTCCACGTCCTCTACCTCTCATTTGAGGCTGAAACATAACAGCTCTCTGTTGCGGCGGCATAGGCGGTACTATAGCTCCTTGCATTCCTGTCTGGGCTGTTTTTATTTGCATCACCATTGCTTTTTCCTTCAACTTTTTCTGCTTCAATTCAATCTAATCGCTACAGTACTTTGCATACTGCAACACATCATCAATTGGTTTCGCATGCCAGCAAATCAAATGATTCTTAATCATCTGCCCTACTTCTGGTCTCAAAGCTTCGACGAATCTGAACACAAAATGCAACATGTCCTTCGGCTCAAGTGCTTCCTTAACACTGTACTCTTTAAATGCTTTCAACAATCTTTCATAGTAAGTGTTTATTGACTATTTAGACTCTTGGACTCACTTACCTCGGGCGAAGGAACACCTGTTACTCTATCCCTTTCCGGTTCACTAGTCGGCCAGTCTACTGCTCTCTTACACTCGACCCACAAGTCTGCCAGCACCACTATCTCCAATAGCGTGTTTCAAGTCTTCCCACAAACATTTGGCAAGCTTCACAAATCTCTCTGTCTGTTGATACCACTCAACGGGCTTCTCTCTCAATTTTGGATAATCATTTGTAAATGACAATATGTAACTTCTGTGCCATGGAACATGAACAAACTGCCCTCCTGGAATTTCTCTCATTGGAAGCATCTTAACTGATTCTCCTTTGTCGACACCTTCAACCCCTTCTTGTGAATCCCATTTTCGTTTATCTTTTTTCTTTGTCCATCCACCTTCCCACTTCTCTAATGCCCCCCAAATCTGTGCACTATGCAGCAATTCTCTCAAGTGTGCCTTCATTCCGGCTGATCTCATGTGTTCGAAATCCTTTGCCTCAAAATCTAATCTATAGCTGCGTTTCAAATGCTTTGTTTTCTCAATGTCATGTGTTTTTGCTAGCTCTGCCAATTTCTGATGTATTTTACTCACTTCTCTTGTAATCTTTGGGCATAAGTACCTCAGCTCTTCTTCTGTGTAGGATTCTAATCTGTTCACACCCATTGTTCCCTCGACTAATTTGGTTGCTTCTATATTCAACCTTATATGATTTATCTGATCTTCACCCTTGGATGCATTCTAAGGTGTGTTTAAACTATCTAACCACTCACTCAATTGCTGAGCTGACAATCCCTGTAATGAAATGTTGCTCGCATTTGGCACCGGTAGCTGTTGCAGCACTGCACCTGAAGCTTGTGGGGTCAAAAGTTTCAAACTCTGACTCACATTCGGGCCATTCACTGCATCTGGAAGTGCTACAAGTGGACTAAGATCCATTAAAGGTCTAGATCCATTGAAAGTTTGTCCTGCAGACAACATCGTCTGCACAGTATCACTCACTCCCCTCCTCAAGAGACTTTTTGACAGTTCATTCTGTTCCCCTGCGTCTGATTTCGTCTGCGCAAATAAGGGTACCGATTGACCAACAGTAATTGGTAGCGATATTGAATCTGGAGCTGCCCTAACACTTGCACCTGGTGGGAATGATACCCCCATTGCCTGATTCATGACTGGTGTAATATCTGATTGCGTTCCTATCAGTGGTGTAAACTTCGGCAAACCCTGTGCTTGCACCAAAGGAAATAACATTGGTGTCGGGTCTGTCTGAACCAGCATTGGCTTCGGAAGCACTTGCTCCCTTGGCACCATTATGCTCGAGACTGCCTCTAGGACTGGCACATCCGGATAAATTCTCTGCACCGAAGGTGGATGTATCTGCGCTTGAACTTCAGTAGTAGTTCCTGAATTAGGTGTACTCTGTACTACCCCTGGTATTTGTCTGCCTTCTGCCTATACAGGTCCCCCGGCTCCCTGGGCATGTGCCGGAGCAGCTGTAGTGGCAGCAGCACTAGTGCCTGGACCCCCCAAATAGGTTGTTAAAGTTGGAGGTCGGCCTCTTAACAGCTGCGTAATGAGATCGTCGTCCACATAAGACTTTCTCTTTTTTTTTTTCCTGCACTCTCATCCTCTTTATCTCGCCATTTTTATTGTTGTCTGAAAACTGCTGGACATGAAAGGAAACAGCAGGTGCTTTTAACACCAGAAGTTATTTCTGAACACAGTGCCTCTCCCGAGGTCAGCCCCAGGCATGGCTGTGCTGGTCACCACCATAAAGCCAGCCCTCAGTACGGGAATACTCCAGTACTTTAATTGTCATAAAAACACATCCATCCTTTCCGAAAAAGAAGGTAGCAGGCAACTCGTAATTGGCACGTCACAATATAGTTTTCTGTGCTCTATGAAAGTTTGTGTAGCGCTTATTTCGTGAAGGTCAGGCATTTCTCTTGATCAATTGGGCGAGTGGTAAAATCGTTTTTCATTACATTGGGACTGCCAGGTCATCCTATTGATAATTAGCTACCATGAGATACCCTAACCTTTAATATTAACTGCTTATTAATAATGTGCAAATCGGAAATTATTTGCTTATCAAAAGTTGTAGGTAACTATTTCTTTCCTGACCTTCGGGACATTCGAAAATAAAAACTAAACGGCTCCAAAACGGACAAAAACAATCAAAAAATACAGTCTGCCTAATACAACACATTTCTCGAGCAAACCTCCAGCATAACTAAGAGCAGTCTTTTCAGATGTCCTCCGCAACATTTAAATTTACTAGGAGTAATTCACATAATTTTGGGAACTTCTCATTTACACTTGTCATGCAAAATTCTTGAAATTACGCCACATCAAATAATTATGGCCAACTGTGCAGAAATAATGCAAACAATCTGAATATGATTCGATCTTGTGTGATTTGTGCTATTTTTTAGCATAAAATATATCCTCACTTCAAAAATGTATGCGAGGATGCATTTTGTGCTAAAACATAGTGCTGGCGGATTTCCATTTTACTTAATTACAAATACTTTTGAGGAATATTAACCATATTTCTCTTCATTAAGTAAAAGAAACAGGGAAATCACACTCTTACTGCATTCTCCCCATTCTTTCCTCCACAATTGCACAAAACACAAATACCACACCGGCGCTATCACTATATGCTGACTAATGAATTGTGACATTGGCCCCTGAGTGAGAAAAGGGGCAGATACGCCTATTTCATATTTTTTTTCCATGAAAGTCACATCAAAGTCCATGCAGTTTTCATTATTTTTTATATATGTATGTAAGTATTCATATATATATATATATATATATATATATATATATATATATATATATATATATATATATATACACATACTTACATATATATGAATATATATATTGACCTTGCACAATTACTTCTAGTTCCAGGGACCTGCAACAGTACTGGATCTCATTTCCAAATTTTAAGCATGACACATAAATCTTCCCGCACAACTCGCACTACAAACCCACAATATAAACCTACACTCGTAACCAGAAACAAAAAACTATGTTGTCTCTTTTGTGGACACCCTATCTGTTTTATGAAATGTAGCACGAATGTAAGAATAACTAACGTGTTTGGTCAGTCAAAAAGGTGTCCATTTCTGAGTGAAAAGGAATTTTCCAAAAATGTATCCTAGGCAAAAATCGTCATAACTATTCCCACGCCTCTTCTTTCATGTCAAAAATTTGAAATCCTTTAGTCGCAATTGTATGAATGAAAGTAGAGAGCTCATTGTGAGAGTGGATTTAGCACTTTGAAATGGCTATAGTAAATCAACAAGTAGCATTCACAAGGAATATTGTGTTCTATCATACTTAGGTTAAACCCTATTAAGTATTTTTTTAATACTCGCTATTCTATTTATTGTCGTGAAACCCGTCGACCATGGGCTGTCATTGTATGTAACTACGTAATGTTTACATTAAAATCCATGTCCCCTATTCTTTGCCTCCAACTATATTACTTTCCTTATGATTTACCCTCGGAACTATACAATAGATTAAACCTTGTCTGATCTGGAAACTCATTTCCTTCATCGACCGCCTTGAACTGTAATGAATTCTTGTGGCAAACCCTTTGAAGTCTAACTTTGATTTCGTGTCTATTGCTATAGAACATTTTCAGTCCCCTGATATGTGCTTCGTAAAGCGTTGTTCCAGTGCGTTAGAGCTGACCCAAGAAGGCACTATATGGAAAACCAAGAACTACATATGTGTACGGTACCTAATTAAATGCATTGCATATTTATTTTTTATAACAGAAGAGCTGTGAAAACATTTCAGAGCTAAAAATCTCTTGTTCTGCAATCGCAGGAAAAGGAATCTAAATATATTTAGAAAATGACCAGCAATTTCAGTGGAAACGGAAAAAAAGGTTGTTTCCACCTGCTGTCTTCCCTTTCTCAAAGAAAGGCTTTTGGGTATATTTAAGAAATGTGGCAACCTTTACCGTCCTACCCCACCACTGCCACCCTGTGTGCGGGTTTAAAATACAGGGCAGGGGACAATAGCATTGCGCCACTTAGTAAATATGACACGGTGTTTTTGGCCTTCTAACGCCACATTAGCATCAAAAACTGATGCTAATGTGGTGTTAAAATGGCACTAGGGGCTCTTAAATATGCCCCTTAGTCTATAATTATTTTCGAAGCAAATATTTTTACTGATGACTGTTCCATAGCTACCAGTTAATTTTAATTAAAATGTTCACTAGATTGAACATTTGTCTTCTGACATCTCTGTGGATATTTCTGCTGGTGCAGACTTAATTTTGCCTACACCTCTCCATTTCAGTGGTTCGAAACTATACATTGTGCGCATCAGGTGAATTAATGGACAGCCTGGGGAGCTTTGCTGAAGCCCCATCCCAAGATTCTGTGCAATACTTGGCTGAGGATCCCCGGCTAACTTGCCAGCAAATCATTTTTTAAACTAATAATCCCTGCAGCATGGCAGCAGTTAATGCAATTTACCTTTGACCACTCAATATGTTTGGCCGCTTCCTTATAAATTCATACCCTGCAGTGTATTATTGCATTAATAGAAAGCCACTCTCTATTTCCATGTCACGCTTCTCCTCGGAAGGCTAATAACTTAAGGCATTAACACTCTGATAGTATAGTGCTTTCGTGGGTCAAGCTTCATGTTAGCTAATCCGAATGGCATGTAGTGGGAAATTATTTCACTAAACTGGGCATTAGCCCCTTCGGTGAATAAGAGGGTTCTGAATTTGTGTGCGAAGAATGTCCAACACAAACATTCTCATTACTATATGTACAGGAGAACTTATTCTTGTCCACGTCTTGTGCAGGGAAGATTGTCAATCAGTACAATTTTTTCCATATGTTCACTAAACTGAAATGAGTAAATTGAAAGTATTGATCAATCAAAGATCTTGTGAACTACTGCAGTGTCACTGCAACTTAGTAGAACATTTGTCTGCTTTTCTGTGTGAAGATTTGAGCTCAGTTCACCAGTTTGACACTGATACAGAATTAACAGATGCACATTTGATCCAATGCTTATGTAGAAGGCCGATCAGGAGTGTCCTCCATTTGCAATATACTAGTGAACCTTCAATAGTGGGAAATTTCTTCAGGAATCGTCCAACTTTTCCATTCCTTGTTCCTTATCTCTTCTCACTGATGAGAAAACACTGCAGTTCCTTCTACTTTGCTAAACATTCACTTCATTATGCCACACAAATCAAAATGTCACTTTAGTCTTCCAACAGATTAGAAGCAACATTGTTTGGCTGAGGGAAATAGGGAATCCAGGTGGAGCACTATATGACCAGAGGTTGGAAAATATTTGGTAATTTCCCTTCAACACTTTGTCAAGGATTTTTCCAAACTTTCCAGAGCTACAATATACCTTTAAAGAATCCATGGGAAAAGTCTTGCAGAAAGTAGAGTTTGCTGAAGAATTCCTAGATAAAAAATAGATTTTTAGCATGACATCTCCCTCTGTTTCCTAAAACCTGTTTTTCAGGAAAATAGGTTTTTCCAAAAACTTTTTTTCGCAAAGTTGACAAATTGTGCAGTCTTTGCAATGTTCGAAGTTATTCAAGTTCACAAAACTTTGCAGTCAAATTTACCTTTCAATATCCCTACTTGTAGACAGAATATAAACTAGACCTGGACAAAATGTTAGTTATGCTGCAGTTATCGGAGTAATTTTGGCAACTTTGAGTTACTCTTTCGATGTAAAATTACCAAACATTAC
This sequence comes from Pleurodeles waltl, assembly GCF_031143425.1. NCBI lineage: Eukaryota > Metazoa > Chordata > Amphibia > Caudata > Salamandridae > Pleurodeles > Pleurodeles waltl. The sequence goes on along the minus strand of NC_090442.1, from coordinate 695,558,062 downwards.
ACGTTTACACAAGTTCCCATAGTTATGATTTGGTTGACACAAAAGTCGTACCTCAGGAGCACAGGAAAAATAAAATTAGTAAGCTAGAGCAACTGCTGTTGTTTGTGTTCTGTTGAATTTAGTGCTATTTTTGTAGCACAAAATAAAGTCCATCTTGGAGATAAGGGAGTATTATGTGCTAGAAAAATAGCACTAAATGCTGGGTTACACTCCTTGCATAATTGCGCACAATCTTGCATAATGTTGATGTAAATTGGCCTAATGAAGCTTCAACAAGCTACGCAAGTTACGTCCAGCCCCAATAGAAACTCACTGAGAATGTTCATGGTAGCAGTTACTGGTCTGGCAGTAAGGTACTAGGGCATCTTAGTTCAATGTAATCTGCCACTCAGGACATAATTACGAGTTTGGTGGATGGGCACACCAGTCTGCCAAACTCCAGATAGGGTGGCTCACACTGTGGTTGCACCCTCACCGCCTGCCACATTTTGACTTTCCAACTGGGCTGATGGGCGGTAATCCCAGTGGGAAAGTTCAGCCCAGTGGGAAAGTGGTGGCAGCATTGTTGCAGGCTTGTATTCGAGCCGGTGGCAATGCTGCCACCCACAGGACGCACCAGCCCCCTTGTAATGCACACCAAGGGTGCGGGGCAGGGGGACCCCTGCAATGCCCATGTCATGTGCATCGGCAGTGCAGGAGCCCCCCTATGGCCCCCTGCACCTGTTCTCCATCAGCTTTTTCATTGCAGTGAAACCACTATGAAAAGGCTGCGTGCAGCGCTGCCCTGGCTGATTGTAACCTGCACCCACCGTCAAACTGTTGGGATCACCGATCACAGCGGAGCGGGTGGTACCCTGACGCTCGGACTGCCAGAGTCATAATGTGGCAGTCGGACAGCCACAGCAGCAGTAGTCCAGACCGCCACCATGAGTTTGGTGATCTAGTGACTGCAAGGCTTGTAATTAAGCTCTCAGTCTCTTTTCTAAGTCCCTGAACTCAATGCATTTATGAAAGTTTGAAAGGCAGGGCCTCAGTTACAGGGCCTGTGGCGCAGGGTGGTGCAACAAGTGCCTTGCTGCGCTTCCCTGTGCCAACAGGACACAAATTGGGTCGTGCGCCAATGCAGGCACCCTTGCACCATGGTGCAAGGGGGCCTGCATCATGAGGATGATTGTTTTTGTGCAGGAAGGGGCATCTTTCTGCACAACAGCAATCACAAGAGGTGTCCTCCTCTTTCTATGTGAGCTGCACTCAGGCCACCCCACAAACACAGGATTATCAGGGACCTTGGGTCCGTGCCGGTGGGCACACGGTTCAGGGGACAGAGGCAGAGGACAACAGGGAAGCTGGGAGGACTGCTGTGCGACAGGGGGAGGACAGTCCAAGGGAACTGACTCTCCAGGAGGCACTCACCGTGATCCTGAGAGCATACCACCATTCCCAGGAGACAATGGGCCAGATACAGGACAAGTTGGAGGAGAACATGCGGCTGCAGGAGGGACAGTACCTGAGGATCATGGAGGACTTGAATAACATTAACATGACCCTGGTCTCCATTGCAGGGGTACTGGCAGACATGGCTAACGCAATGAGGGTGGCAGTGGCACCCCACCGGGCCTCTGCCACTAGCCAAACCGATGAACAGTCCTCCACCTCCGCTGCCACTAGTGGACAGGGGGCCCCACCACAGAACCAACAGGCCACCAGCACCCCTTCCCCTGCAGAAGGAGAACCACCCCACAAACGTTCCCTGTGATCCAGGCAGATGCCAGAGACTATTGCCAAGACCCCCACCAGGAAATAAGACCCTCCTGATTGTCACCCATGTGTCACACTCTGTCACCCTGTTCACCTTGAACTGCCATTGCTCCCCTTCCTATGCCCCCTTGAACAATGCACCTGTGATACACATAGACTGGAACTATACCCTGGACTTTCCTCCATCATCACCCAAGCCCATTGCACATCCCCTTCTACCTCTTAGCACTTATATAAGCACCCTTTGAAAAAATATCAGTATGGAGTATGTCAAATGATTTAAGTATGTATTAGTTCAACAAGGTTTAAACATTGAAAATCAACTGTCAGAAATGTAAGCATAGGAATGACCTGTAGTTGGCTGCAGTCAACACACCAGGAGTGAAAGTGGGGCACAAATATCTGCAAATAGAGATGCCAAAGGCTACAGTGAATGGCCTCATCCTCTGCCTCCTCATCTTCACTGTCCACAGGGTCCACTGCTGCCACACTGCCATCTCCAGCCTCATCCTCCTGCCGAAAAGGCACCTGGCGGCGTAAGGTAATGTTGTGCAACATACAGTATGCCACGATGATCTGGCACACCTTCTTGGGTGAGCAGAACAGGGATCCACCTGTTAGATGGAAGCAACGAAACCTGGCCTTCAGGAGGCCCAAGGTCCTCTCTGTAATTCTTCTTGTTCGCCCATGTGCCTCATTGTAACGTTCCTCTGCCCTTGTCCTGGGATTCCTCACAGGGGTCAGTAGCCATGAGATGTTGGGGTAACCAGAGTCACCTGCAAATATTGAGGGACAACTGTTAGCCAAACAACAACCCTTAGGACCCACACCATACCCACACACCAACAACCAAAGGCTAGGAACCAGGGCTCACCTATTAGCCACACCCTGTGCCTCTGGAGTTGAGCCATCACAAATGGGATGCTGCTATTCCTCAGGATGAAGGCATTATGCACAGACCCAGGATATTTCGCATTGAGGTGGTAGATGTACTGGTCCGCCAGGCACACCATCTGCATATTCAAGGAGTGAAAGCTCTTTTGATTTCTGAACACCTGTTCATTTCACCGGGGGGGACAAATACTACATGTGTACCATTGATTGCCCCAATAATGTTGGTTATATGTCCCATTGCATAGAAGTCAGCTTTCACTGTGGCCAAATCCTCCACCTGGGGGAAAACGATGTAGCTGCGCATGTGTTTAATCAGGGAAGACAACACTCTGGTCAGTACTATTGAGAACATTGGCTGAGACATTCCTGCTGCCAAGCCCACTGTCACTTGGAAGGACCAGGAAATGGAGCACTGCTAGAACTTGCACAAGAGGGGGGATCACAGTGGGGTGACGGATAGCAGATATCAGGTCAGGCTCCATTTGGGCACACAGCTCTGTGATTGTGGCCCTGTCCAGTATATAGGTGAGGATAATGTGCCTGTCCTCCATTGTTGCCAAGTCCACCAAGGGTCTGTACATGGGGGTATGTCTCCATCTCCTATTCATCCGCAGCGGTTGCAATCTATGGGGCAAAACAGTGAGGAGCTGGTTAGTATCTCTTATTTCCAACCACTGCACTTCAATGCATGTCGTGATTGTAACAGTATTTTGTTGGAGAGGTCCAAATGGTGCATATGTGTACTGTGACGCAGTTAGGAGCCATGGCCTGCCCCCCACCCCCTCCGAAATGGCATCCGCCGGTCCTGTTTGGAGGGACAGGTGGAAATTAGGTAATTCCACTGACGTTGTGCACCGTTGCGGGAGGCAGTTGGTTAACATTGTGCCCTATGGGTTACAGTGGCCAATGGTAATGTGCGCCGGCGGTGACCCCCATTTTCTATCTGTTCACTCACTTGCTACCTGACCTTCAACAGAAGAGGACCTACAATGCAAGTGCTACTGTGACCTGTGTCTGGAACTAACCATGGCTCGTGTCACTGGGGAAAGGGCCCCTGCCTTCACCTCGGCAGAGTTGGAGAGACTGGTGGATGGGGTCCTACCCAGTACCGAATGCTTTATGGGCCTCAAAAACCAACAGGTCAGTACACCGTGAGTATGATGCATGGGGCGTGAATGCATGGAGTGCTGTGTGTGAAGGCCTCATGTAGGGGGGGTGGATGGGCCCTGAGCAGCGTGCTGCATGTATAGTGGGCCATATCTGTGCTAATGGGGATGGGAAGGTGCATGGTGGGCCATGAGTGTAACAGGTGGGACGGTCAGACTAATATCTTTCCCTGTGTCCATTTCCCTGCAGGTCAGCGCTTAACAGAAAAAGGGTATATGGCGTGCCATCGCCAAGGACGTGCGGACCTTGGGGGTCTACGGCAGGCAGAGCATCCACTGTCACAAACGATGGGAGGACCTGTGACGCTGGGCACAGAAGATGGCAGAGACCCAGCTGGGGATGGCCTCCCAACGAGGAAGGGGTACCCGTCGAACCCTGACCCCCTTGATGGCCTGCATACTGGCGGTGGCCTATCCGGAGCTGGATGGGCACTTGGGGGCATCACAGCAGCCACAAGGGGGTGAGTACAGTGCCCCAATATACTACTTGCACATGGTGGAGTGGTATCCGGGTGGGGGATGTGCGCCTGTGAATGCCCCTAGACCAAGCCTGACATTGCAGCGTAGGTCCCATGTTGGGTAGGGTTCTGATGTAAAATACCTCCAACCAAGCTAGTAGGCATCCGCTACTGGGCGCGGGTCTGTGGGCCTCAGGTATGCTGCAAGAGGCGTTAGGTGTCCCCATCTCTGCACTGGTGACTAGCATTGTGACTGGTAGTGCATTGCATAGTGCGTAGGGCTGTTTCCTGTGTGTGTGTGTGTGTCGTGTATGCCAACGTTGGTGTTGTTTGCGCCATTGACCAAGTGTATCTTTTGTCTCGCCCCGCCCCTTTTTGTTTTGTCACCCTGTCCTTATGTGCATTAGCATCATCTGGCGGAGGAGCTAAGGCACCGGCGACAGAGGGAGCTGCATCCCACAGTGCCCAGGAGGCCGAATCCACCGACGGTGAGGGCACCAGTGGGACGGAGGACGAGGGAAGCATCACGGCAGAGACAAGCAGGGACAGTACTACCACGGATTCCTCATCCGATGGAAGCTCTGTGCCCACCTCAGCTACAGGTACAGCCGCCACCCCCATACCAGCACAGCCCTCCCAGCAGCCCCTCAGCGTGTTTCCCATGCCCGCTCACCCAGGAGGGTGGGCATCTCCTTCGCCCCAGGCACCTCAGGCCCTGTCCCAGTTAGCCCTGCTGCCCTGATTGAGGAGGCTATTGACCTCCTGCGATCCATCTCTGTTGGGTAGTCAACCATTGTAAATGCCATCCAGGGGCTGGCAGCCTCTATTGCAACAGACAAATGCATTCCTGGAGGGCATTCACACTGACATGGTGGCCCAACAGAGATAAATCCAGGCTCTGGCCTCCTCTCTGATGGCCGCCATTGTCCCTGTTTCTAGCCTCCCCCCTCCAACTTCCTCTACCCAATCCCATGCCCCTCAACCCCAACCTATCCCAAGCACACAGTCAGATGAGCATACACCAAGGACAACACACAAGAGTGGACATGGCAAACACAAGCACCACACTTCATCCCACAGGAACTCACACAAACACCATCCAGATGCAGACATACCACCATCCACTGCCTCCACTGTGGCCCCCTCATCCTCGTTGTCCCCCTCCCTCCCAGTTGTGTCTACACTCACTCCTGCATGCACTACATCCTCATCCACTACCCCCATCCCCAGCACACCTATCAGCGCACGCCCCTCACTGGCAGTCACCACTCCCACATCCATGCACACGTCCCCTGTGTCCTCTCCCATTGTGTCAGTGCCCCCTCCTCCCAAAGTACACAAACGCAAGCACTCAGACACCCAACAGCCATCCACCTCACAACAGCATCCAGCCCATGCACCTGCATCCAAGCACAGTGGACAGACACCTCATACAACCACTCCCTCTACCTCCACTCCCAGACCATCTCTCTCTTCCCGCCCTAATGTCCCTAAGAAGCTTTTCCTCTCCACCTTTGACCTCTTCCCTAAACCTCCCCCACCCCGTCCCTCATATCAGGCCAGGGTGATCAGATCCCAGGCAAGCACCTGAGCCACCCAGTCCATGGGCTCAGTCATGTCCACAGCTACACCAGGTGGGAGAGGATCCCGGGCACCAGGCAGCCACACTGATAGGGTGCCTTCACCAAGTGCTGCAAGGAAGGGCAAGAAGGCACCCCCAGCTGCTGCAAAGAAGGGCAAGGAGGCACCCCCAGCTGCTGCAAAGAAGGGCAAGGACGCACCCCCAGCTGGTAAAAGGAAGGGCAAGGAGCAGTCCCCAGCTGCTGCAGGAGTGAGGTTGGGCTTTGGACTTTGTGATGTGGCCCTGTGGCTCACGGACATTGAGGACTGGGCAGTGTCCCTTGCATTGTAAATATGTATAAACTTTTTGATTTGGATGCACGTATCACTAATATACCTATCTTATTACACTCTTTTTACTCTATTTTGGTTGTCCTTGCATTATTCCTGAGGGGCAAGGGGTGAAAATGTAATGTTATTGCATCTGGTTGTGTGTTTGTGGTGTTAGGGGTTGTAGTGTTGCGTGTTGCGCGTATATGTGTCCCTCTCTTTTTCCTCGCCTCCTCCCCTGTGTGCTAAGCTGCAGGACTCACTGTGGTCGTCTTCACTGGCGTTGGTGTTCATAGTGGAGCAGAACGAAGAAGAGCATGGGGAAGACATGCAACTTGGGCTCCATGGCTGTGTGGTTCTTCCTTGAGTGTCCAGAGGTGAGTCGTTTCCCTTCTGTGCTATGTTTCTGCCATGCTTTTGATGTCGTTGGTACCGCCCCGGAAAAGGTGATGGATAGGTGGGTCATATTACTGTGGGCGGTACTTTGTCTTCCGTCTGGCTGTTGGTGATTATCGCTGTGGTGCCTGTTGGTTTTGCCCTGGCAGGCGGTGTGTTAAAGTGGCTGTCTGTCTGAGCGGTTTCCGCCATGGTCATAATTTCATATTTCTTACCGCCGGCCTGTTGGCGGTATTACCGCCGCTTTATCACCGACCACCAGGGTTGTGATGAGGGCCTATGTGACTTACATTCAACTGTTCACATTGTTCCATTTTCCTTTCTCTACCATCCCCCCAGCTTCTCTCTCCTTTTCTTGTTTCTTGGTGTCCCTTGACATACTCATGGAAACTGTTTGTTTCTATGTAAAGTGTCTCAATACATCTCCGATGACAAGATGCTCTATAAAAACTTCATATAAAATAAATAAATAGGTCTACCAATTTACATATTAAAAGACCATTTTCACAGAACTTCTTAGCAACTTTTTTTACACTGAGCTGAGCAAAAAGCATCACCCACACGTGCAAATTACAAATAATGATTTTCATTTAACTTTGCAGTTAAAGCCTACAACTGTAAAAACTTTGTTAAATAACCACATTTGTTGGCATAATTAAGGAGTTAATAAATGAGAGTTCCAAGTGGGGGAACAGCAGAGTAGCCACCCGAAATGCTGCAAACGTCCACAATGCAAGAACTGTGTGTATAATCACATACATTCTAAGTGCCTTTTACCACCTTAAATGCACATGTTAAAGTACTGCAAAATATTTGAGTATATGTGCCTTCAAATTCATAATATTCCCCACATCAGAATGGTGAAAATGTGAAATTACACATTTACCCAAATGCATAGCAATGGACAATCCTAGGGATTACCACAAGCGGAAAAAGAAATATAGTTGAAATATGTGGGTTTTTGGGGGATTCCAAGTACTAAATGTTCATAAATTCCCAAAAATGCTTTCATATGAGCAAGTTGTAGCATAATCCCGCAATTTATAGAAAAGGCGAATGAGGCATTTGCCTCAAAATGCACCCAGTGAGAAAGGTAAATATGGCCTGCAGGTAAGATTCCATAAAGCAATAAGCACTTATGTAAGGGCTGTATAAAATATACCTTATCTAACTAGAAAAGACAGCACTGAATACAAAGCTTTGCGAACATGAAGAGATGTGGACGTGGACACAGAAGACTTGGAATAGGTATCTGAAAATGATTCCAAACCACACATCTAGGTCGCCATAGAAGATAGAAAAGTGCAAACAGGCATGCATGCAGCTAGATCCTCACCACGCTAATACTTCAAGATGGGAGGAGAGGTTGGGTATGAATGTAATGTAAATATATGCAAAAACTTCCATTGGTGTAGTATCTATATGGTCTTACAATGAGTTTAATATATATGTGATAATGCTCAAAAGTGGATCCCCCAGCAAGCCAAATATCAATGCTGAAAATCAATATGCGAAGCACATAGTGAGGTTTTGTAAGGAATCCGGCTCAGAACAGCATTTTTCCTTCACTGATAATGTCGAGATTAACAATTCTTAACACGTCTCTGAAAATAATACTGTGGTTCTATGTCAATAACCAGCAGCAGGTAACATTCTACGCTGCACAACACTACATTTGCACGTCATAGACATATGCCTGTAGTCGCAGATTGGGCTCTTTTATACCCAGAATCAAACATCACTAACAACATGTGGGCTCCTTTTGTCTACATACAAATCAGCGCATGAGCCTTGTTTCCACTAGTATTAGCTGGTGTTGAAACTTCCTGGCTGTTTGAAGAGTTGCCTTTGTAGAAATGCTGGTATACTGAATGCCCCCTTTTAACCTTCTATTGTTTCCTACCTGGTCCTGGTACAGGAGATATTTTGTCTTCTTCTTCTCCTTTAATAATCTCTTTTGTGGTGCATTGTGGTTTCTTTTGATCCTTGGTGTATTGTATCACGTCTCTTCTGAGTTTCCAGGGCTCAGCTGCAAAGCACCTGCTTTGGGAGAATCCTACAGAAATAGAAACGCTCATTCGGAAGACTGAGAACTGAGTCAAGAAAAGGGCGCCTTATCCGAAGATTTTGCTGGTGCAAGCCAATAGCCAACCCATTTTGTCCCCTTTGGGTGCTTCGGAATGAATGAAGGAGTATGTTTTTTTTAACCCTCTCTCATATTACATAACAATATTTGAACTAGGGATAAATAAAACAAACATTCTGAATAATACACAGTTCTTGAGTAATAGATATTAGAATATAGAAAACTTGGTCCACAGTGACATTTTGAATAAAGTGATTTTACGCAATAGTCTGTAAGTAGGAACAGAGTAAACCCATTTTGTCTCAACCTGAGCCAATCGTTTTGCAGTTATTCTCGTAGATGTTAAACTATTCTTATTTGTTCCTTATTTCACAAAAACATTGATTATAATACAGAATCGGTTTGCTATATTTTCTTCTCCTGATACCATATTTTATAGAAAACGGACATGCTTGATTCAATATTAGGACAGCAACTAATCGAGCGCATGAAGGATTGGATATTTTTTGTACTCCAGCATAAACATATCTTTAGAATAGGAACTCAAGATCGTATTCTTCGTAGAACGCCAAGACCTTAGGAAGATTTTTACTCTCAAGAGTTGGTCTAATTGCCAAAGGAATAATACACTTTTTATTGTGTCATAGAGCTTTTTCACTATATTTGTATGTGTCTAAATAAAATGAACATTCTACATCTCTGGGAACAATGTTAATTATTACAACTGACGTAATTTTGTATAGCCAGGAAGTCGGCATGTTGGCACTGGCGAGTAAAATATAGACGCAGATTTGAACAATGGTGGTGCTTTAAATAACTTACAATATAACAGCCAGTGACTTTCACACAAAGGCAATATTGTTAGCTAGACATATAACCCAAAGGTCACTTTGAAGCACTTTTTCCTCAGAGACACTTTTTCCTCAGAGAAAATTAGAGCCTAGTTAAACTCACCTTCAATGTGACTTCCAATGACCATTGTCTTTTTTTATTTTTTTATTTGGAAAGTAACGGTTTACAAAAGAGTTCTTTGAAAGTGTGCCTTTAAAAACGTCACAGACTGTTGTACTGCTAGAGTACTTACCGGTTCTTTGAACAAATCAGATGGACTATAATCCCTTCATGGTATTTTAGCTTTGATATGCTACTTTAGCCAGTTTTCTTTTAACAGTGTTCCACATACATCGCCTTTGGAGGTCTGTGGGTGTGAGGGTAGTTGGAATGCCCTCAAAAACAGTGGACTGAATCACAAAATATTTCGACTGCCACTATTTCATGCCAGTTTTGTCAAGTTAAAGCTATGCTTGGTGCAATCGCCTTTTACCATCGTGATATGATGGTATGGGCCATATAATTATGTATTTTTTTGCTGTGTGCCAGGCAGAAGGAGTCTGTGCGATTCTTTTTTGTTGTCTTGAGCAAATCCATTTAATCGAAAAATCTCGATGTTGTTACAAGTATTTCTGACAGCAGAGTTCGGAAAGACAGCAACAAAGACGACCCTGTGTTTCTGAGCTGTGCTGTCGGCAAAACACATATTAACTCAGAGATGTTACAATTCAGAGTAGGAATTCAATATGCCTAAAAGAAGCGCACAGGACCCTTCTGCCCTGTCACTGCACAAACAACGGCATTATGGCACAGCCTCACATTTATGGAGTTGACAATGTTTGGTGTGAGTGATTATATGCACATTTGTTGTGTGTTCTTTTCTAGTGGTAATGATGTGCTGTGTTGTTTTTTTGTCCTGCGGTGATTTTGTGCAGTATTATGTTAGTGTGATGTGTAGTCCTTTGGCTGTGTTTCTTTTTTTGTGTTGTGCTGTGCTATGTGTTGATTGTGGCATTACGTTGCTTTGTTTACATTATTGTGTATTGTTCTGTTGTATATTTTAGGTATGTCAACAAAAGCTGCTACATTTCCAGCTAAAAGCAACACCAGCCTTTAACATTCAAATGAACAGCAACAATTAACCACAATCGTATGAGGCAAAGGAGCACTGCTTCCACTCTTCAACTATTTTCACAAAACTGTGGCAGAGACCTCCCTTAAATTAGCACCTGCAGTGCTCATTTTAGGGAAATGCCCTGCACATCTATAAGGTGTAGACCTTGCACACATTATCGAGTAACATATTTGTACTCCAATCCATGTTTTTCTTGCTCTTCTTTCTTATCCCAAAAGCTTGATTTTTGCTCAAACCAAGACTGCAGTTCACTCCACCCCTCCTTATTTTGTGTGGGGGCGCAGGCTGATGGGTCATGTCCATGTATAATTATGTATTATGTACTATGATATGAGCCATTTATAAAATGCTAAGGACACCCAGAGGTCTCTTGGATGTATGTGGATAGCTAAATGACTGAAGTGGGAGGTGACTAAGAAAAAAAAGTTGGGTCTCCATTTTTCCCTAATACCGGAATATTGATTTTCCAGGCAGACATATTGTCTAAAGACATACCTTTAGCAGGCAGTGAGCAATTTAACACGAGAGAGAGATAGCATGCGTGTGTGTGTGTATGAGAGAGAGAGTGGCCTAGAGAAGGAGAGAAAAAAATAATCAAAAAAGTTTTCAAAATCAAATTGGAAGGCATTGCGGAATCGTTCAAGGATAAGAGTGATATTCCAAGTATGCCACACCACAGTCACCTGTAGCTTTTGATATTTCTTTAAGACGTGGAACTTCCTTGGTCCCTGGGTGGAATGATGACCCTACTCACTGCAACCAACTCTATTTGAGGTAACCGTGTTGCAAAACATATCCGAGGACTTGAAATAGTGCTCTTTGCGCATTTTAACAAGGTGAGTTTTGCTCACAAGTATCACATCTTTGGACAGATTTCAAAAGAGTTTTTCCATACATGTTCTATTTCAGATAGCAAAGCGTAGTGTTTTCTTTTCAGAACTCCAGTTTTTCTCTCCTGGCACAACTTTTCTAGCACATATTTTAGAAAGTTAGGCTGGGGCCGTGAAGATATGAAATCCTTCCACAGATATAGCCGGAAGAAGCACCACAAACTTATGAAAACCAGAAAAGCATGTCGACGTATTCCACCGCTCGGTGAACAAAATGTATAGTTTTTGCCCACAAATAGCCCTATTAATATCAAAATCAAAATTTAATTCACACATTTCTTCTTAAGAGTACAGATCAAGCAGTCTCGTTGCCAGCACATATGAAACTATCCCTCAATGCTGCTAGGCTGGTAACTCATATTTTTTAAAGCTATTACACTGCAAAGTATTCGGTCTTGTAAAAGCATGTGAGTGGATAGCTTAGAAAGAAATAATGCACTCTAATAAGAGACTTGTCGAATAACAGAGAGCGCCATTTCTCCATCCCCCATACACTCTCGAAGGAAGGATCATCTTGGCACTGTCTTCATGCGTCTCCGGCACCTGGCTTCTTAACCTTTCTAATGCCTTGTGGCGGGCAGAACAGCAGCTAGAAACCCACCGCAGTCCACTTTCGGAATTTTTTGTATAAAATTTCACCTAATGCAATTGTGGCGCCAGGCCTGTGGATGCAATGGTACAGTTCATAATGTGTTTATATAACATGACTACATGCCACTGAGATCTCTAAATTCCTTTCTAAGAGCTTTAGCCACTTCAGATTCATTCACCCAAAACCCTTTCTATTCTCAAATAACTTTCAGTCACTTTCTCTGCAGCCAGCCAGCCTGGAGCTGTTAAAAAAGTGTAACCGAGGAAGACATTTTTGTTGGGGGTTTGATGGCGGAGGCAGAAGGATTGAAACTGCTTAATGGCGCGTTATCTCCAGTAGTATTAAGAAACGACCAAGACGCATAATTGGGGAGCTGGCATGGTGGCTAATGTTTCCTATCATCCGATCACTGCCAATAAAATGTCAATTCCATGCGCAGTCTTTATGTCAGCTCTGTTAATCCCTTATATAATTGTGTTATCTGTGATCCAAATCTGCAGCGCGAGAGCCTAATCCTTAGGGTAACCTGTTTGCCTTTTACTTGGTGATGTCGACAGACAATTTCCCATTTCAGACATTTAGATTAAGTGTTAGCCACGTAAGAAATGTTATGATTGCACTATTTGATTTACCTTTTGGGGAAGGAGGCCTCCTGTCTCTTTCAAGCCTTAATGAACCACGCGTCAGACAAGTGCTGTCATAATATCGACTGCGCTGAAGCGGATAAAAAAGAGAATTACGCATGGCAATTCGCACCAACCGATGGCCTTTCATAAAGGGGGGTTCAGGTTTTCACCTTAGTATCACGGCCTAGGAAGCCGGTGTGAGCAGCACGTTTTTAACTTTTTCAGTAGCTCAAAGTAGAAACTAAGGCACCATTAAATTCGGTCGAATCAACACTTTAAGTGTAACTTTGTCCAGCTTGGCTGATATGTTTTGAGACTGATTCGCGAAGTAAGCCACCATCAAACCTTTCGTTCAAAAATTGGCATTTTGCATGTGCGTAAGGTGCACGAGGACTGGGTGCTTAACTTGTGTGGCTGACATGTACATTACACTTGTGTAACTGCCACAAAGGCAGTGGGTGTTAGATGGAGATCGTCAGACAAGTGGCCACATACATGCAATGTACATTTCGGCACAACCACAAACGAGAAACCTTTCAGCCATATTTACACATACATTTACTGCTCTCATCTGAGCACCTAACTCACAGCCAAATCAATTGGGCACACTTGTGCAGAAAATGCATTCAAGCGCACCAACCAATTAATTAAACATTTCCAAGATTTGTATCAAAAGAGGAGGCATGTGTGGAAATTAGGTTTGCATGTTGAAGGAAATATTTTACTTAGCTTCGTCTATTACGGACTAGTCTTAGCATAGGTTTAGGATATTGGCATAGTGTATATGTTTATTACTAGGCCATATAGTTATTTTGTCCAACACACTTTAATTTATCTTGCCTTGATGTACACTGGTAGTGTAATTCTCTATTGTAGCATGGTTGGGGGTGGGGTGTCACAACATTGCCAACATTCAACATTTGTTGCTAGGACTCACACTGGGAACCTTTCAGAAAAATGTGATCCCCGTAAGAAAAAACAAATCCCACACCTAATAAGGACAGATGAAGTAACAACAGCAGTTAATCACTGATTCACCATTGATGTGATACTGCACAAGCAAAGAGTGGCTTTGAAGTTGCCACCTACTACTTTCTGAGGAATAGGAGTCTTTCGCCACTTAGGTGGTCTCTTATGCAGCCACATTATAGGGGGAGTTGTTGACGTATGGCCAGGCAGTAGTCGATGTTCCCCGGGAACCAGCCCACCCTTTAACCGCGCCAGCCCACACAACACCCCAGATTGAAAGGACACAGACAAGACCCTCGATCACGTTCTTTGGGTGAGGGGTCGAAAGTCCATGGGCCGCATTTATTTACAGTTATATACAAAAACACATTACAATAATTTTTATGCACAGTAACCCAACATTTTGCAGCTTCATTTACAGAGATGGAGTCCATGCCTTAACAGAGCCACTAATATGTGTGAGTTACCTACCCATAACTAAAATTGTTCCTGTGCATCAGTAAACAGTGTTGTATGAGTGAGATGACTGTTTGCACTATCCCTTCCTCTTAAACCCCTTAGTTCATAATATTGATCCTCAAATGGGCTCTTCCTTATGTGGGGACCCCACCCACTGACCTCCCAAACCAGGATGTTCCTGTGCAAGGAGCCCTTTTTTTACATAGGGCGTGAAGCAGTGGGTGTTAGATGAAAAGCATCAGAGAAGTGGCCACATACATGAAATGTAAGTATCACCACAACCACAAACGAGAAATCTTAAAGCATTTCAACATACACTTACTGCTCTCATCTGAGCACCTAACTCACAGCCAAATGAATTCGCCATACTTGTCCAGAAAATGCATTCAAGCACACAAATCAATTAATTAAACATTTGCAAGATTTGTCAGAAGGGAAGGCATGTGTGGAAATTATGTTTGCATGTTGAAGGAAATATTTGACTTTGCTTCGTCTATTATGGATACTTCTTTTCTTAACTCTCGTTTTATCATAGGATTAAGATATTGGTATAACTAACCAGTGCATATGTTTATTACTAGTTCATAAAGTTATTTTGGTCTAACACACTTTAATCCACCTTGCCTTGATGTACACTGGTAGTGTAATTCTCTATGGCAGCATGGCGTGGTCACAACATTTTCAACATTCAGCATTTGTTGCTAAGACTCACACTGGGAGCTTTTCATAAAAATGTGATCCAGGTAAGAAAAGACAGATCCAATACCTAATAAAGGCCGGCGAAGTGACATGAGACAAGAACAATTAATCTCTGATTCACCACTGATTTGATACTGCACAAGCAAAGAATGGCTTTTGAGGCTGCCACCACTACTTTCTGAGGAATAGGACTATTTCAGCCACTTACGTGGTCTCCTATGCTGCCACATGACAGAGGGACTTGTTGCCAGTGTAGAGAATTTCTAGATCAAGTAATGAACTGCCAAAGGGATGAACTGAATGGGTAAAGCAGTGCTTGAGAAGATAAATGTATCTGTGATTGGCCACCCCCCACATTTTTTGTAAGTGCCCTGATTTTCTGGGCGAGATGGATGAATCATATGAAAATGGTGCTACAGGTCATTTATGTGGATGTTAAGGGCATAAATAGATGACTTGAGCCGGAGCAATATAATAGCAAACTGATGGTAGGAATTTCTGTATTAATCTCAGTCCCTGATGATCGTTTGGTGCTAGTTGCAACTCATCATTTTTTGCCAATTAAAGTAGTATATGAAACTGAATTATTAATTGGGATGGGTGACTACTTCTGTCAAAGAATAATTACAACCCTTGTAAGGTTGAACGCTAAGATGTCAGTAGATTAACCTGAGCTCAGCCACCTGGTAGTTATGGCACAGGGCATACAGGCTTAACTTAGGGCAAGATGTAAAGTATTCATTCAGTACCAAAATGGCAATACAGTCAAAACACCAAACAATAAAAAATCCAAGCAAATTTAGAAATATAGCGTACATTTTAATAAATAATATGAAACCAAAACAACAAGAATCTAATAAGGGGAACCAGAGACATGAATGTTTAAGTTTTAAAGTGAAAATGCTGCCAAAATAACACGAAGTAATAATGGGTCAACTGGTCATAGTAGACCAGGAAATAGGTGCAATTTCAGACTGTCTGCACTGGAACATTAGTGGGATACACCAACCAGGTTCCACCCAGTCTTAGTTTTTCTTTTGGGACTGGGTCTCCAAAAATGGAATTCATAATCCTTCAGCAGGACAAGGCAGCAGGCTATGTCTGAGTAGGTCTCCACAGCACTGGTTAGCCATTGGACAAGGTCCCATTGAAGCCGTTGGTTTAGGTGGGAAAAAATCTGAGCAAGAACATTTGAAATTCATGCCCATTCAGAGGCTTTTGGTGCCCTCATCTTGTCAAAGCTCCTATGTTCAAGCTTAATCTCTTTTTGCCCGGAACCTTCTAGCAGGGCACTGCTGTGGGCTCTCTCTGACAAGGGCTCCATAAGGCTGGATACATTCCCACCGATTGATTGGATTTTCTGCTGTGAAAAAACACTGAATGAGAGAAACCTGTTTCTTTGACACAGCAGCAAACGCACCTATGGTAGGTTGGCTTTGCAGGTTGGTCCCAGTCCTCTGGAGGCTTTCAAGTCCAAAAATCATTTAAGTCCCAGCTTTTCAAGGGTGGTAGAAGAAGTCCAGCTAGAGACACCCAAGGGTTCTAAGACTGCAGAAACAGTACCTGTGGTCAGAAACCAGTCCATCTGAGGCCACCAGCAGGGTCCAGGTCAAGCCCAGTTGGTACTGGTCAGTAGGGAGTTGCAGGAAAAGGCCATTGTTGCTTTTGTAGCCTTGTAGCCAAACAGATGACCAGCAAACCGATTGTTACAGTCCATTTCTTTGTATTGAGTGCAAGGAAGAGCAATCCAGTCCTTTGGGGCTCGTTCTATGTCACAAACAGCAGGTCCAGTCTTCTTCTGTTCTTCCCCAGGTCCAGCAGTGTTTTGAATAGGGTGCCAGGGGATGTCACATTTATGTCTGGCACTAGCTTGTGGGTGGGGGTGACTCCTAGCTCTTCCCACTCAAGATGGGGTAAAAGCTCCCAGTTGCTACTGTCCTGACTACCCTACTACAAACAATTCAACAGTGCCCCTCACTCCTGAAATGCAAAATGGTGAAACACTTTTCCAATTCTGCAGGGACTGCATCCCCATCCAGAAGCATAGCCATTGTAATGAGCAGCCTGTAGTATTGTTATCTAGTTTTGTGGTTATGGTCTTGTTTCATTTGTTATTATTTCCCCTTTTCATCTATTGTAATTTTTCCCATGTTTTTATGTTATCTTGGTATGCTCCACTACCCCCCCCACGCTAGCTCTCTGTGCTGTTGCCTGGGACACGTCTGAGTGTTCTATGTGGCAGTTGGTGGAGAGCAGTTTGCTTGCTGGTGTGGATGGAGTTCCTGTCACCTGTGATTTCTAACTGGAATAAACACCTTGAAAGAAGATTAATCTTTGTGCTGTTTTGTGATCTCTCTATACACAACTATTCAGTTGTTACTTACTTCACAGTCCCTTCACTGTGGTCACTCCAAACCCATTCTGGGGGAGTTCTCTTCCTACTGGGTTTTGTGCCTGCCTGACTTGGAAGACAAAAGATGCTGCTTTTCCAGGTACCATCTGGCATCTGCTTGTGACATGGTGAAATTAAGTTCCTGGGCACAGGCCAACTAGTCATCCAGCCAGAGGAACAAAAACACATCCCCGCACCAAGCCTTTGCCTCTGCTCTGGGAGCAGTTGTCACACCTCATTCAGAGCCATTCACCTGCTGGGTGACAGTTGGAAGGTTCATATAATGTAGTCTTCAGGAGCAGGCAGGAAAAAGATAACATTCTAAAACTTACTTTTTCTTAATATTTATTGAACATCTGGCTGCGCCATTGATTTGGGCTTTTAATATATATGAAAAAGAGGTATTGAATCATTTTTTCTGGCTGGTCTCAACCCTGATTTAGCAGAAATAATATTTAATATAGCTTTCCAATGTTTCTCTATGGGTCTACCAGTCTTGTTACAGTGAAAATAGCTTTTGAGTGCTAATCACTGAAAGGACATGTTACTTTAAAATTTCTACATGTCCTAGGTTTAAATACCATGCACACAGCCTTGTGGGCTACATGGCCTACATAGTGATTACCTAGTACTGTTTAAAAAGAAGGGTTTTGTTAGACTTTTCATCCTTGGCGTGGTCTCTGTTAACCTTTTGCCTCTGTTTCCCAGGTTGTTGATGTGTGCTGGACTCTGATTTTGCTGTTTTTGTTACTCTGGTGACTTTACCACTGCTAACCAGTGCTAAAGTGCAAGTGTTCCTTTACAAAATGTGTATGTAATTGGCTTATCCATGATTGGCATATTTGATTTATTAGTAAGTCCCTAGTAAAGTGCACTAGAGGTGCCTGGGCCTGTGAACCAAATGCTACTAGTGGGCCTGCAGCACTGGTTGTGCCACCCACATAAGTTGCTCTGTAATCATGTCTCAGACCTGCCACTACAGTGTCTGTGTGTGCAGTTTTAACTGTAAATTCGACTTGGCAAGTGTACCCACTTGCCAGGCCTAAACCTTCCCTTTTCTTACATGTAAGACACCCCTAAGGTAGACCCTAGGTAGCCCCAAGGGCAGGGTGCAGTGTATGGTTAAGGTAGGACATATAGTAATGTGCTTTATGTGTCCTGACAGTGAAATATTGCTAACTTAGTTTTTCACTGTTGCAAAGCCTGTCCCTCTCATAGGTTAACATGGGGGCTACCTTTAAATCTGATTAAAGTGTAGATTTCCTTTGGGAGCAGATGGACATTTGGAGTTTGGGGTCTCTGAGCTCACAATTTGAAAATACATTTTTTAGTAAAGTTGATTTTAAGATTGTGTGTTTGAAAATACCACTTTCATAAAGTGAGCAGTTTCTTGCTTATACCATTTTTGTGACTCTGCCTGTTTGTGGATTCCCTGTCTAGGTCAATTTGACAGTTGGGCTGGTTGCACCGCACACTAGACAGTGAGACAACGGGAGCTGGGGTGTAGCCTACATATCCTGACGAATCATCTGTGCTAGGAGGGAGGGGAGGAGTGGTCACTCACACCTGAAAGGGCTGTGCCTGCCCTCACATAATGCATTCTCCAACCCCCTGGTGAGTGTCTGGGGCCTGGCCTGGGCAAGGCAGGATTTCACATTCAAGAGAGACTTTACTTTGAAGTAGGCCTACTTCAAAGGAGAAATTGGGTATAAGAAAGGCACCCAAAACCACAGACTTTAGAACACTCTGGAAACCAAGAGGAACCTCTGTCTGGAGAAGAGCTGAAGAGATGAGGAAGAAGAGCTGCCCTGCCTGCTTTGTGGAGGTATCCTGCAGTTGCTGCTTCTGCCAGAGTAAGAGAGCAAAGACTGGACTTTGTGTGCCTTCCATCTTGTGAAGATCTCCAAGGGCTTGATTTAGAACTTGCCTCCTGTTGTTTGAAGTCTCAGGGACAGCAAATACTTCTCTCTGCCAGCACCTGGAGTCTCTGGAGAGACTCCTGCTCTGCCCTGTTGTGCCCATCCGGTTCCTGGGACCCTGAAAGGAGAAGCTCCACGCACAGAGGGCCGTGTGGGGAAAAGATCAACGCGACCCTGATCTGCGGCTGAAGAAATGACGCACCGCCGACTCTGCGGCTGAAAATCGAAGCTCACTGGAAACACGACCAAAGAATTGACGTATAGAGCTGGAGAAACCGATGCTGACGGAGACTTGGAGATGGAAACCCGCGCTGCGTGGTCTTTGAATCGTCGTACGGCTGGATTTTCGACGCAAGTACGCTGAGCGTGTAAAGACAACGCAAGGCCTGCCCGGACCTGAGAGTGCTGACTGGATTGACACATCGCTCTCCTGTGGAGAGAAGAAATGACGTGCCGTGACCCGACAAAAGGAGAAACAATGCAATGTCTCGCTCGAGAGTGAAATTGACGCATCACAAGCCCTTTTTGATGCACACTCGCCAGTGCGGGGTTATTTTTGACACATCCAAGGTACATTTTCACGCTAACAGTGTTAGTGTGTGTTTTAAACTACATAAAGACTCTTTTTGCTTTTTAATTGATAACTTCACTTGTGTATTGTGTATTTTTGTTGTTTTGGTCTTGTTTTATTTAGATAAATATTTCCTATTTTACTTAACCTGTGTTGTGTTATTTTGTAGTGTTTTCATTAAGTTACCGTGTGTTTTGGTACAAATACTTTACACCTGGCACTCTGAAGTTAAGCCTACTGTTCTGCCAAGCTACCATAGGGGTAAGCAGGAATTAGCTGAGGGTGAATCTCTTTTACCCTGACTAGAGTGAGGGTCCTTGCTTGAACAGGGGATGACCTGACTGTCAACCATAGACCCCATTTCTAACAGGTTTAAACTGCAAAAAAGTGATTAATTTTGACACACTGCAGTGCATGTGTTGCATTGTTACATTTAGGCTGCAATGGTAGGCCGTGTTTGTGCTGCCATTGTAGTGGATGTCGCAATAGGTGCACCAGCCCACAAGTAGCATTTAAACTCCAGGCTCTGGGTACATTTTATACTATGTAATAGGGACTTAATAAGGAAGTTAAATATAGCAGATAGGAGTATGTCAATTTGAAAGGGGGGGCACAGTCATTTTATTACTGATTAGAAGAAATAAAGTGCATGGAGTTCTAAAGCCAGCAAAACAAATAGGGCAGCATTTTGCAAAAGATAATCATTTCCTACAGACAGTCTAGACAGAGAAACAGCCATGTGCAAATCAGTCTAGGGTCTTCTCTAATAGTAACAGTTCTTCCTGAACTTCCAGGCCAGGCTACCTCCAGGTCAGAACACAAGCAACCCCAGATCAGTTTTAGCCTAATTGTACCTCATTAATGAGCTTGAATTCTGTGACACAGTGTGAGCTTACTCATGAGTCTTAAGAACTCTACATCAGCAAACAACAAAGTGATGGAAGGAGTGTTTGAATTAATCTCAGCCACCAATCACAGCCATATCCTATTGCATTATTTGTTGCCTAATATTCCACTTTAGACACGGACCTGCCATATGCAAATCAGTCTTAGTCCTGCTTCAAAACTAACAATTAGGCCTGAACCGCCAAGCCATGTACCATCCCAGTTACTGAAATTAATTTAAATATTCCTTTCATCTCTATTGTTTGGTGTACTATGTGGGAGCAGGACTGAAGTAATAATGCTGTTCTACTTCCCAATAAGAGTGATTATTTAATTTCTGTGCAGGTGGAAGGAAGCACAAACTTAATCTGGCTTTGAAGTTGCAAACTGACCTGCTAGATAGGTTAGTAATTTCTGGACTGCCTCTAAAGTTTCAAGTGTATGCACCCTCATTCTTGCCATTCTTGGTAGCCATTGCAGCTCACGATCCTGTGAGTAGCATTATGAAGAAGGATGAGTGTTATGTTTGTGATCTTTATGGTTCTACCTTGGCAGAGCGTACTAGGGTAGTGTGTTTTAGAATGCCAATGGTGCTGTAAAACCTTGCAGGATATTGATTTGTATGAAACTAGTGATGGACAAACTAAGAAGGGATGGATACTTCCATGGCATTACTGCTTTTAATGGACTGATTGGCTTTGTATTCCTTGTTGTTTATGATAATGACACACAATTAGATGGGTAGAAGTGGGGTTGCTGGTAGCCAAATGGGACATTGACTAAAGGTGGAAGGGTAGAGATGCCCTAAATTTGAGTGATTGGCTCAGAGTGATGGACCATTGTTCAAAAGCTGGAGAAATGATATAAAGTGCATGTGGTTGCACAGAGAAAAATTCTTACATTTGGGGGCCATGGCATAGTCCCTACATGAGGTTCAAACACCTAGAGTACCCAAGTAGCCCTTATATCTATGTACTAGTGAAACTGGCCCCCTCAAGACCAGTCAATATGGATGTTAATAAAGTTTGGTCATTTTGGTACATGCTGCATTTTATGATCTGCAGTATGATGTTGACTTCTGATGGACACATTCTTTTCAGATGTTCTGCTTGTTTAGTTTTTATTTGCAAAATGTACAATAAAAAGAGTAAAAAAAAAAAAAATGATGAGGAACCCAGTGCTTTTCCTTTTGTCCATTGTTTGTGCCTGGCTATGTTTATTGCTGGGGTTTTCCCTAAAGCCAGGTCATGCTATATTAGATGACCTCACTTTGCATAGACTGTATCGAGGTGTTTATGCTGTTTTCACTCTATTTCACCCCCTTTGAAAGTGCTAACAGGAGCTTTGTGCTATACACTACAGAGTAATTTTGCAATGTAATCTTGTCAACTTTTCCTTGCAAGAACATTTTTCTTGTGTTAAAGTTGATTAACGTTGACATTTCACCACTTTGTGTGCAAAGACTAGGATGTATTTTGCTTTTCAAACACTGCTAATGTTCATTTTGTAACTATAAAAATCAGAGATTGAAGTGAGTGGGAATTAAAGAGAGCAGTCTTCTCATACTTTTTAGGTTGCAGTCTACCAGACAGCTCAGCTGTCTGCCTTGCTAATAACATCTTGAGGACATTCAGAAAGCTGAACTAGGAATGAATTTGGCCCATTAATTTACCTTGACTTTGTGGTTCGTAACTCACATTTTCTTGCTTTCCATGTGCTTGCTTTATTTGTTTTGGGATGTCCAGCTTGAGTTCCTACCTTCCCTTGCTCAAACCCTATTAACAGTATCCTTCCTAGCGCTCCCTTTATGTAAATCTTGTTTTTATCTTGTAACATTTACTGTGCATTCAAAGACCAAGGTCAAATGGCAGGTGCTGTCTTCAGAGGGAGCTTGTTTGCAATTTACTCTATGCCACTGCACTCTACATCACTCTACTCCACTCTATTTGACTACATTCTACGGCACTCTACTCTTAACCACTGCAATCTACACCAATGCTTTCAACACAACAGCACTCTATGTCACTGAACTGTATGCGACTGCACTCTACTCTGCACCACTATATTCTATGTCACTGCTCTGTCTTCCACTGTACTCCACTCTATACTACTACACTCTGACACTCTACTCAGCAACACTGCAGTCTCCTGCACTGAACTCTGCACCACTTTAATCTGCACTATTCCACTCTATGCTACTCAACTCTATGCTGCTGTACTCTATGTCACTGCAATCTGTGCTTCTGCACTTTACGGCACTGTACTCTACTCAGAACTACTCTGTGTTACTCTACTCTGCACCACTCAATACCACTGCATTCAGTGCCATTCAACTGTACTCTGCACTCGACGCCATTGCAGTCTGCATCACTCTGCATCCCTCTACTCTGCATCACTCTACAGTGCATCACTCTAATCTATGTCACTGCATTCTATATCGCTGCATTGTACGGCACTGAATTCAATGCCACTGCACCCAATGCCACTGCACTTTATTGCACTATAATCTGCAACACTCAATGTCAATGTCCTCTACACCAGTCCACTCTAATCTGCCACTCCTTTGTATGGCACTCTAAGTGACTCCACACTATGTGACTCCAATAGAGGATACTCTCTGACATTCCACTTTACAACACTCTACTCCGCTTTTGGCCATTCCACTTTACAACACTCCATGCGACTCTCCTCTATGCCACTGACATTTAGCCATGCTGAACAGCAGACATGATGATCTACAATATGGCTAAAACAAATTGACAAAGCCAATAGCTCTTACAGAGGTGAGACATGTAGGCTTTGCCAAAGCTTGTTTTTTTTACTGCAAATCAGTTCCTAGACATTATATAAAAAGAAATAGCGTTCTCAATTGGCTGCAGACTCTTGCAGGTGAAGATCCTGCGATTCCTGCAAAGCCTGGGATCAGTGTGGAAAAGGAGTGCTAGCACAGAGAATAGTGTCTTTTCCAACACTCTGCTTCCCTGCAGGCATTACAACAAGAGCTGTGAAGCTGCTCACTGTTCTTTTCCTACAGTCCAAGTGTCTGGGAGCTCTCATTATGCTGCATAATACAGATTTTTAGCAAGCTTCTTTGAGTAAACATTTGACTATTAGCTTTTTCATATGCACCTCTGTGGTTGAAAATCCATCTCTGCTAATTCCTCCACTATTCTGAATTGCCTTACATTTCCTCCACAAGTGCAGTCCTTCCATTTTTAGGTCGAGCATAGCAGCGCACAAGCGCTGCTTTTCTGATGTGTTGTTATCTATTTGGGCTTTTAGCCACGCCTACCTCATGCTCATCACTATCGCTTGTTTATGGGCTTGCCTTTCAAAAATCATTTCTGCCTTTGTTATCATTGGTGAATGCTTTACATTCGGCACTCCTTTGGGCGGGTTGGTTACCGCCTAGGACATCGACCCTGTTAGATGGCTAATTACACTTTTGCCGATACGTTTGACTGCGAGCGAACTTCTTTTTCCTTTTGTGTGTCTCCTTCAAGCTCATGGCATGACGCTTTGAATCGGCTCTCTTATCTGAAACTGTGTTACTTTTCATTTTCAACTTGCGTGCAAGAAAAAAATGGTTAGGAGTTTACAATGCTAATAGCTCTAACTCGAGCAAATGAGAGACCCATTGCATTGCAAATGCTTAATGAAAGTGTGACTTCTTCTTTCACATCCAAAATCAAAGTAAACTGCCTGAAGGTGCCTTGTCATTTGTGTTGCCCTAATACCGATTTGAATAGTTCACTAACCGTCCTTTGCATTTTGGAATCTACATTTTTTTTCTTTGTTCTTTATTGCTTTTGGTTTCTCTCCATAAGAACCCCACCCTGTTACCATCACTCATCCTTCCTGCAAAGCTTGTGTCCTGTATCACACTTCCCCTGTTGTTCTTTTTGTGCTTAGACCACCAATGAAATAAATGAGTCCTCATGACCTTGAGAATACAAGATATAGGGCCTGATTTAGAACCTGGCAGAGGGGCTTACGCCTTCACAAACGTGACGGAAATCCCTCATGCCATATTTCGATCCCATTATGGCCTGTGGGGATGTAATAGAGTGGAAAGGATATCCCTCACGTTTGTGATGGAGTAACCCCTGCGCCAGGATGTAAATCAGGCCCTTACTTATCCAGAACACACAGTTAGAGCAGGTTGAGTGTAGCATATAGTCATGCATGAATACATTAAAGGTTCTCTGAAGATTTATATATATGCGTTACACACCCAGAGCAAAATGTACAAAGCATGAAGTATGCACATTTGGTTCATTTGAAAAATGTGTAGGAGACTGTCCATGCAATTTAACTCCACGTCCTTGCAATAACCCTATTGGTTCAATAAAATGGGATGCTATAAATGAGGTCTCTAGTTAGCAGAAGTATACACCTTTGTCCAAGTAGGGACCACAATGATAGTCAGGGTAAGTTGTTGCGTAGGTTCTCATTATCCTAATGAGACTACTGGATGTGGGTGGCAGAATCACCTGTACTGCGGGGGACTGAGGCTGATCCTGCACCACGTGAAACCTGTCGGCCTAATCTGGGTTTTGCTCAGGCTAACTAGCAGTGCCTTATCTCCACCCAAGAGCAGGGATGATTGGGGCAACAGGGCACATGACATAAATGACTCCTCAGGGGAATTGTGGCCACTCAGATCTCATCTGTTTCTCTCAGTTACATTAGTCTCACATATGCAAGGACAATCAGAGGCAGAGTAAAGTTCAATAAGGTTTTATTGAAGTGACTGCATCTTTAAATAATAAAGCATGTATTGCAATAACTAGGACGATGAAGTACAATAAGATTAAAATTGTGACAAGGAGAGTAAAACACAAAAATAATGCTACCATACTGTCACTAAAGTTTGTAAAGCTATTTCCTACCTAGGCTATGTTAGAGCACAGTATGTTAAGCTCTTATTCTGCCCTTCAGGTTCACTCTGGATCAATCGGCAATCAGCATAAAGAAGTGGTCATCTGGCTGGAATCTCCCTCCAACATACATGGGTCAAAGTAGTGTTTTTATAATAAAACAGCTGATGTTCCAAGAAAGGATCCCCACGTAAGAGTGTGTGTTTCTGGGAACATTGGAGACAAAGCGTACCACTTTTGCTGGCAACCTATCTTACTGCAGCCTTGAGAAAAGCACAGCGTGAAATAAATGTCTTGTTTAAGAACACATTGCTGACCTAGGTGAAGAACAGCTAGAAAATAAAATAAAACAAGGACGCAAATGTGGCTAATGTTAATCTAACAAAGCTAAAATAAAACATATCTAGGTTAAAGTGCACAGCGGCAGGCCTAGTGCACTAAAATAATGTGTATAAAATTATATCTAACATGGCTACACAACACCCTCCCCTTGCCGATTCAAAAGTGGTTCAAAGCCTAATTATATATGTAAAAGCTACTAAACTTCATCCTAAAGCCTATGTTTGGGAATGTCAATAATGACAAGTTAAAAAGAAACTTGAGCATGTATGAAAAGGACAATTTCAAAAATTAATTATGGCGTAAAAAAAAACGAATTAAAAAAGTCAGAGTCATTTTTAAAATCGCCAATTGAATCCGGGATACTTGAAGACAGGAAATCTTGCACTTCAGCAGGTGGTAAAGTTGGAAGTTCATTACCAAGGAAAACCAAGGAGCATTTGTGTTCCAAAGCCTGAGCTCCACCCGAGGCAGCAGCACTCCGTGATGTGCCCAACAGTGAGTTTAGAGCTGCATGATCCAAAAAGAGCAACTCATAAACGGCTTCCCGTAGCAAACGCACCCTCAATGTGCATGTCTGGTAAGGAGCCCTCAGCGAGAACATCAATATATCAGCGTCCAATGAAAGCAAGCGTAGCATAGAAAGACAAACTTGCGGGGCATATTCAAAAGGGCATCAGAGGCACCGAAATATGGGCTGCACACAATGCAAAACCGGTCTGAATGACAGAGACCAGTCGCACTTCAATCGCTCTAGGAGTGGTGCTTCAAAGTGGAAGCGCTTTCAGTCCTCCTTGTTGCAATGGGACAGCCATTGCACATAAAAAGTAGCAATAGCAAGATGCCACCTATTATAGCCAAAGTTATCGGAAATCCCCCCAAAAAACTGGAGAATATTGAGTGGATGGCTGAAGGTATTAAGCCAAATTTAGGGGAGAAGGTGTGAACGAAACCAGAGCCAACAGCCTTAATGAAATGTGTGATTCCAGTAGTACTGGATGCATTAAATATCCATCCCACGAGCTCACCAAAGTGTCTCAGAAGGTTAGTACTTAAAAGGGACTGTATCTCTACAGATGACCTCACAACCTGAAGCGCATAGGTCTTGCGTGCAGATGTAAGCGCCACATGTTTTTGAAACAATAAAGCCTTGAGTCTGCTCAACTTGTCAAAATTTACATTTGAAGTAGCAAGATGGGGCCAAATCTCAGTTACTTCCCTCTGTCGTGTAGGAGGAAACAAAGCTAAAATAAAACATATCTAGTTTAAAGTGCACAGCAGCAGGCCTAGTGCGCTAAAATAACGTGTAGAAAATTATAGCTAAAATGGCTACACAACAAAGTTACACACAATCCCAAATTATCCTGTGCCCACCTTCTGGTAGCTTGGCACTGAGCAGTCAGGCTTAACTCAGAACGCAATGTGTAAAGTATTTGTGCAATAAATCATGCAGTAACACAGTGAAAACACCACAAAAATACACCACATAGGTTTTAGAAAAATATAGGATATTAATCTGGTTAAATTAAGGTCAAAACAATAAAGATTCAAGAAGCACAAGTTGAAATATCACATTTGCAGGTTTAAAAAGAGCCTTAAATCTTAGAAATCAACAGTGTCTCTTGATTACACAAAGTACCTGATTTGCTTAAAAAATAACAAGCACAGAGACTGCAGAGGAGGAGATGCATGGAAAAATAAGGTGCTGCCTCGGAGTTTGTGACGTGGCACAGACAATGTGTTGTTTCTTTCCACGCTACAAGAGGCTTGCGTAATTTTCCAGCGCATAGTCTTGGTTCCTCACTGCGATACGGGGATCTTTTGATGCCCAGCGACGAAGCCAGGAAATCCTGGGTGCGCTGACAAAGTCACAGGTGTTGCCTCGATATGGTGGGCGATGCGTCAAATTTTCTATTGCACAGCAGGCGCTGCATCTATTTTCCACTCAGGGAATTGGCTGCATCTTTCTGGCTCGGCTGTGCATCAATCTGTTAGGGCTGTGCTTTGAATCTTCTGTTGCAAGGCAGGTGGTGCGTTGAATTTCCACTCTGGAACTCGGGCTGTGTCGTTCCGGTTCGGATGTGTGGCGATTTCTCATCAGAAGGCAAGCTGTGTGTTGTTTCCGGCAGGCTGTGCGTCGATTTTTGGCGCACAAGGATTTTCCTGAAGAGATTAAGGGGGTCATTTTGACCTCAGCGGTCTTTTTTAAAGACCGCCGAGGGACCGCCGTGCGGAAGACCGCCAGTGGTGGCGGTTTGCCGCTCGGCCTATTATGACCGTTGGCAGCTCTCCGTCCTTTTACGGATGGAGAGCCGCCAACAGCCATACTGGCGGGAGGCGGGGAAGTGGAGGTTGCTCCATCTCCACCGCCACGCCAACAGAACACCGCCCAGCGAATCACATCCTGTGATTCGCCGTGGCGGTGTTCTGTTGGTGGTGTGGTGTCGGCGGAGCTGCCCCCATGGCTCCCGTCCCCTCCTGGGGGATCGTCGGACCAGGTAAGTCGATCGTCCGTGAGGGGAAGGGGGTTGGGGGGTTTGTGTGTTGTGTGGGTGCATGGGGGTGTGCGTGTGTGTATGTAGAGGGGGTGTGTGAGTGCGTGTATGCTTGCGGGGGTGTTGTGTGTGTGGGAATGAGTACGTGTATGTCTGTGGGTATGTCTGTATGGATGTGTGCATGTATGTTTGAATGTGGGTATGCGTGTCTGACTGTGTGTGTGGATGTAGGCATGTATGTCGGTGTGTGTAAGTATGTAGGTGGTGCCTGCGTGCGTGTCGTGTGGGTATGGGTGATGTGATGTTGGGGGTCAGGGGTGGTGGGGGGTAGGGGAGGGAGTCGGGTGGGGGAGACCCCTATCAGTGCCAGGGAAAGAATTCCCTGGCACTGATAGTGCTTACCGCCATGGATTTCATGGCGGTAAGCCGGTTCAAAATACCGCCGGTGGTCTAGTGACGGCCGCCGGGCTGGAGACCCAGGTCTCCAGCCCAGCGGTCGTCTCCGCCCTGGCGGGCGGAACGGAGAACCAGCGGATGACCATGGCGGTAACCGCCATGGTCATAATTCCACAAAGTAAGACCGCCAGCCTGTTGGCGGTCTTCCCGCCGGTTCTCCACCTTCCGCCAGGGTCATAATGACCCCCTAAGTCTTTTTGGGCCCTGAAACTTCAGAAAACAGGAGGCAAGCTCAATCCAAGCTCTTGGAGAGCACTTCTCAGCAAAGTCAGATGGCAGCCGGGCAGCAGGGCAACAGCAGGGTAGCAGTCCTTCTCGGCAAAGCAGTCCAGATGAGTCCTTTGGGCAGCTAGGCAGTTCATATTGACAGGTTGCAGGTTCAGGTCCAGAAGTGTCTGATTTGGTGGGGTCAGATACTCTGTTTATATACCCAAAAATGCCTTTTATGTGGGGGAGACTTCAAAGAGTGGTTTTGAAGTGAACAAGTTCACCTTTCAGTATAGGCCTGTCTGTCAGGGTCTTAGTAGGGGGTTTGGCAGTCCATTGTGTGAGGGCAGGCCACTAGCCTTTGAAATATAAGTGGCAAGCCATCCACCTTTCCAGCCCAGGAAGACCCATTCCGTATGCAGATGAGTGCAGACGTGACTGGATGTCCTGTGTTTGTGGTTGTCTGGGTGAAATACACAAGGAAGCTGTCAACCAGCCCAGCCCAGACGTTGATTGGAGACAGGCTGTAAGGCACAGATGGATTTTAAGTGCAGAGAAATGCTCACTTTCTAAAAGTGGCATTTCTAAAATAGTAATATAAAATCCAACCTCACCAATAAGCAGTATTTGCTATTACCATTCTGGCCATACTAAATATGACCTGGTTACCCCTTTCTGATCAGAGTCTAACACTCAAACAGTATATGAGGATAGCCCTAATGCTAGCCTAAGAAAAAAGCAGGCCTCACAGTAGTGGAAAATGAATTTAGGAGTTTTTCACTATCAGGACATATAACACACACATGTACTTGCCTGCCTTTTACCTATATAGCACCCTGCCCTATGGGTTACCTCGGGCCTCCCTTAGAGGTGATTTATATGTAGAAAAAGGGGAGTTTAAGACTTGGCAAGTACTTTTAAATGCCAAGTCAAAGTGACAGTGAAACTGCACACACAGGTGTTGCAATGACAGGCCTGAGACATGTATAAGGGGCTACTTATGTGGGTGGCACAATCAGTCCTACAGGTCTACTAGTAGCGTTCAATTCACAGGCCCGTGGCACATGCAGTGCACTTTACTAGGGGCTTACAAGTAAATCAAATATTCCTATTGGGAATGAACCAATGTTACCATGTTTAAGGGAGAGAACATATGCACTTTAGCACTAGTTAGCAGTGGTAAAGTGTGTTGAGTCCTAAAACCAGCAAAAACAGTGTCAGAAATGTGGAGGGAGGCAGGTTCAACACAGGAAGATGCACTGAGAGCTGATCATGGCTGGGACAATTAACCAACCTGAACAAACAAAAAAATAGATAGTCGTGGGTTACTAGCTGAAACTTACCAACAACCCTTGGACACGGACTAAAAAATGTTTCAAGTCAGGAAAAAGTTATAGCAAATTTCGAGGAATAGATTTCCTGCAGAATATACTCAAAGTTCCAGTCCTCGGGGTAAACTTTAGAACATCATGCCAGTAGATACAGTTCAACAAAGTTAAAAAAAAAAAACAATTAAAAGAACAATTAAAGAACTGAAGCCACGGAAGGCCTCCGGCCGAATAGATCTGAAGCAGGAAATTACAAGATCAGAGGGCCTGTAATAGTAGCTCTTTACCAGACCTAATGAGGCTAAAGAAAACAGCAGACTTCATTAAGCATGTAAATATTTTTCATCTTAGTGAAAGCTACACCAGCATATATTCTTGTCGTCAAATCTCATTTTTACACCGTATTTTAAACCCTTAATGATAATCGCATCCAAAGCCTAGTGGTAACTACAATTAATTGTAACAATGTGTTACTGAACTGGTCTTCATCAGTTCACTTAGCAATGTTATTGTCATAGAGCCTAAAACTAATGGAAATACATCTCTGAAGTGCATTTTGATAGGAACACTGACAGTGCTTACCTACACACCACTCACTGCCTCTCAGTTTAAGAGTCCAAGATAATTCCTTTCAGGTGAGAATCAAGCTTGACTAAAAGCAATATGGCACATGGCAATCAGCAATATCAGCGATACTGCATTGATATGCATTTTATGCACATGTGCTTAGTATTCTAGCACCAATTCATGTTATTCAACCCTACCTGTGCAGAACCTTAGTGCTCTACTCGTTACCATTTCTGCATATAAATGAAAAATGCAAAGCACTTACGTGTGACAATTAGAATCCTTTACACCAATGGAACTTTTCTGAATTGCAAAATTTTGTGAGTGGTATTTGTATAGTCCACATTCGCCATAACAAGGTCCTGTAGCACATTTGGCAGCCCCATGGCTTTCCGCATAAGTCTGGGGTTGCCATCAAGGAGAGGGGTGTGATTCGTATTTTCGGGTATTGTACTCTGATCACGTATAATAAAATACTTCATTGCATTTGTAAACCGATCGAGTGATTAGTTTTGGGCTCAAAAGTGATCTCACGAAAATACAGATATTACAGACAGGTAATGGATATGCTCAAAGTAAAGTAAGTTGGGATTGGAGTGTTCCAAGAACTCTACTATGTTATTAGTTCCCTATGAGATATCATTCTTCTAAGATTGCCCCTCAAGTTATCACATCACCATCATCAAGAGATTTGTGAAAGTGTCACAGGGATATGGGAGCCAAGAATCATTTCTAAGTGCACAAGATCATAGGTTGTGCTACGGGCTGAAGAATCGTTCTGTTTGTCCCGAAAAGAGATCTTCATGTCAGATGAAAAAAACAAATCCAGTAACTGCGCACCCAAACCAACATTTCTTCTCTGTTTTCCAACACTGGGGAAACCTAAAATTGGCCGATGTTTTTGTCATTACTCAAACATTTAAGTAACAGAGACGGCTTACCTTTCCTTACTTCAAACCTGGGGCTTGGGATAGCAATCCTAATAGAAATATGACAAACGGTGATTCCACACCTTTTCATGCAAACACTTGTACAAGACCATCGTAAATGTGAAAGCTGGTTTTAGGCCCAGCCTGCCAGGGGCGCCTGCTGCTCATTTGACATACAATGCCATTAGTACAGTGGCAAGTTCTAACAAAGGCGCTGCCAAGAATACGAATGTCAACATTCCAGCCCATCCTGGCATTATAACTAATAGTACTTCACGTTATAGCAGTTGTAGGTAACATTTTCTCATTATCCGTGTGGGCTGATAAGTGAGCGCCATCATTCAGTGTTCTGCTGCTTAAAAGACAGACTACCTCAAAGACGGGCTCGATTGACAACTAAGCACACAACAGCAATCTGATTTTTGGAGTCCTATACCTTACACATACCACAGAAATCTCGAGACACCCTAATTCTATGCATATGGCGCAGAAGCATCACGTAACCCCTTTATTCTGGCCTAAAACACATCAAAATACTTTCATTGTTCCTGTCTCACCACACAGCAACATAACCAACGCTTTCAGGTCCCTGTATGCAGTTGAGTCCTGAACTCCCGCTTTCGTAGTTTAAGTGGGGGTGGTGTTGACATAGTTATTTATGAGCCTTCCTTCTCAATCAATCAGGAATTTGTAAAGCCCACTACTCACCCATGAGGGTCTCAAGGTGCTGATGAAGGGGGGTGGGGGGGGGGTGGTGGTCAAGCGGGGGAAGGTGCTTCTACTGTTCGAACGGCCAGGTCTTGAAAAGTTTCCTGAAGGTAAGGAGCTCTTTGGTCTGGCGCAGATGGGTGGGAAGAGTGATCCACGTTTTGGTGGCAAGGTGTGAGAATGATCTACCACTGTTTGTAGTTCTTTTCTGCAACTAGCATTGTAAAATGTCGTACTCCTGACTTTAATGCATATCTAGGTGTCTAAACACAGACTTGCATGCTGTTTGTATGCATTAGCACATTAGAGGCAGACATATTAGCTTTGCGAAAGTTGTTTCACGTGCAGTTGCCACAAGCTTGTTGACAGTGGCAATTAGCCATGTCAAAAGATGCACAAACTACAATAAAATGCACCAGGCCGAATTTTGCACGTTATTTCCTATTATTTGCAGTCATTTCCAATGCCCAATTCACAGTACATGTGATTTTCAACAGTGTATTTGTCAACGTGGAATTAATACATAAAGCTATGTAAGTATGAATGTCTGTTTTAATGTAACTTGGACAACTTCACCTCTATGCTTTCGAGTTAAATCCTTGTAATCTGAAATCTCGCCATCCACAGGTAGTTATGTGCCTAAAATCAACACGTAAATTTGACAGACCGAGAACAAAAGGGGTTATTTAAATGAATACACATACAGCTGGTAAAGATTACTTAAAGGTATAAAAAAAGGTCTGTGATCAGAAAAATCCTACAAGTGGTATGAAATGTGTTGAAAGGGACACTTCTAAAAAATATCATGACTGACTCTACGTGTAGGAGAAAAAGCAGGATGAAGAACATTGTGACCCTCCCGGATAGCTCAGTGAAATACAGTGCTGTGTCCTGAAGGCTACTGATTCGAATGTTGCCAAGGCCAACTCACCATTCCACCTTTTCAGGTTCACTAAATTGACTGCAAGACTGCAAGAGTATGACATCGAGCGATGGCTAAAGTTTTTGTTATTATTGCAGGTCCTTATTAAGGAGGAAAACTTAATCTTTTCCATATTAATACCTTCAATTTTGCTACACCTAATCCAACATCGTCTGTGTAAATGGAGAAAAATATTATTCCACCTGGTGACGAGACTGGGAGCTAGTTATATTTAGTGTTATTCAATGAAGTACTGACGAAAATATTTAAATAAGTATATATTTAATTATTAAAAAAATACTTTTTACTGACTCCTGAAATGGGATAGAGAATCCGTATGAGATGTGTCAATTTTTCAATGTTGTGCAACCGCAATTCAGTTGTCAAACGTCAGAAAATACTGACTCCTAAGTGTGTGGAGGTAACCCATTCGCCAAAGGGCACCCTTCCTCTTTGTGAATGCAGGGTTTGCAAGAGACTCCTGCCAATTTTCAAAGTCTGATGCAAAAGTACTTTTAAATGCGGCCCGGTTTCCTTTAAGAAAACTAGGGCTGCATCTCTGCGATTGTGACCAATCGTAGTGAGTCCCAAATTGTGACCTGCCTAATGAATATTTATTAGGCAAGACAGTCTCAACTCACTAGAGTTCAATATTTTGCAAATTGTCCTATTATCTTATAGTTCTGTTTACAAAATCTGATTCTATTTGTAAAAAGTTGGTGCACAATTTGCACCCAATTTTTGTGAAAAGAGCC
Organism: Pleurodeles waltl; assembly: GCF_031143425.1. Classification (NCBI taxonomy): domain Eukaryota; kingdom Metazoa; phylum Chordata; class Amphibia; order Caudata; family Salamandridae; genus Pleurodeles; species Pleurodeles waltl. The sequence continues at coordinate 695,523,860 of NC_090442.1, read as the reverse complement.
TTTGTACATTAGGAATTTGACAGGCGTACTGGCTTTCACGAGGATGGCGATGGTTATTCCATCACTTTGGCCTAGTAGCATGCACCTTTTTCAGAGATCTCGTCTGGCCTTGTGGAGCTCTCTCTGTTTTCTAAGGAGCCGCTACCATGGCGGCTGCTACATGGTACAGGCACCTGCACGTTTAAATGACATTGGATTGATGAACAAAAGTAGCACTAACTAAACTTTCTTACCAGCCAAATCAGCCACGCCTAGTAAGGAAGAATTGCAAGTGAGTGCACCTCGTCCAGTGTGATTACTGGGAAGAGTCTCGCTCCTGAAACAAATGTTAAAATGTAAGGCCAATCTATGAAGTTATGGTTAGTCAAGTATGTTTATGAAAATGAAAACAATCCATCGGGCTCAGAAGTATTTCTAAATATCTAAAGGAGAGTTGATAAAATATTACAAGAGGATAGAAATTCACATACCCCATTTCAACATTTGGTTTGCATCTGCTGAAGTGGTTTTCAATGGACATCTCAAACTGAAATATTTTTTTGAAAGATATAGCCCCAAAATGGAATTTTAAAATGTGCAATCTTTGTTAAAAAGCCACAGGGCATTGTGGTAGCTCTGCAGGGAACCAATGAAATATTTCAAACTGCTAGGGTCTCCCATGGGGCACAGCTACAATATTTCTACATACATTTTAAGTTATTGATTTGCGTTCATAAAAAGTGTTTACACAGCTGAAAAGAACCTGGATGCTCAGTGAGTTTGTGTTGCAAAACGAGCAGGGTCTATCTGAAACTAAGTGCAATACCTGGAAAAAGTCCAACAAAAGTCATATCCTGGTAGAGATATACCAAGTTTTAAATACTCTACCAGCAAATATTTCCAATTACTGTTCCTGTGGCACACAATGAGCATGAATAAATGAAGTACCAGAAAATAGAACTTTTTATAGATAGTCATGCTATGGACTATAGAATGTATGGACAAAACAGATCCAAGGATATTTTAATAATTACACATGCAAAAGAATGACATAGTTCTGCCTCACTCTTAAAATCATCAAGAAAGATCTTGCCATTGGTTGAGCATGAGTTATTAGGCACTTCTCTGTAACTGTAAAATTATACCATTCCTTTATCCTTTCATGGGGAGTCTTGTCTTTCTTAACAAACTCTTGGTTGTTTAATATGGTGAGGTCTAGCTCTTTTCCACCTCTAAACCAAATGGGAAATCCATTAGCCAATTATGTAATACAGTACCATTGTAGTTCCATTTTCAACTTCTGTTCAGCAGTTGACAACCAATTCTGACCAACCTTTTCCAGTTGGGCTGAGCATCTGATGTGTTTGGTAAAATTGGTTTGCAGGTAGGCAACTGGCCCGGTGCTAAAAGAGGTAATATTGTCTTTGTTTTGGGTGCACTGTTCTTGAGAGTCTTGTATTCTTTGGCTTCAAGGTTTAACTTTTCTTTCTTCACACATAATCTGGGAAAATGGTGATTTACATTACACACGTCCAGTATTTTGAATCAATCAGGATTTATAGAGCGCAGCTAACCACCCGCAATGGTATCCAGGCACAGAGACCAACACTGCTAAGGGGTTCAGTTGAACAGGCGGGTCTTAAGTCCTTTGCTGACTTCCAGAAAAGAGGATGAGGTCAGAGCTGAAGGAGGAGGTTGTTCCAGGACTTTGCTGTGAAGTAGGAAAAAGAGCATTCTTAACTGTTGCTTCAGCAGATGCGGGGGATGTGTGCATGAGGGGGAGGGAAGTGGAGGGCAAGTGTCTGCAAGATTGGTGGAAGTTCAGGCAGTGGTTGATGTATGCTGATCCTTGATTATGAAGGGCCTTTTAGGTGTGGATCAGCATCTTGAATTGACATCTTTTCTGACTGGGGAACCTTCTTGAGGTGCGGGGTGGTGTGGGGCCATTTGGGGAGGTTGAGGATGAGCCTGGCCGCTAAAATCTGTATGGTGTGTAGTGCCTTCAGGAGGTACATGGTGATTCCTATGTAGAATGCATTGCTGTACTCCATCCTGCTGGTGACTAGGGCTTGAGTGACGGTTCACCTTCTCTTGATGGAGAGCCATTTGAAGACCCTACAGAGCACGCGAAGAGTGAGTAGGCAGACGGAAGACACTGTGTTGGTCTGGTTTTTCATGTTGACCTTGCTTTCCAGGATGATGCCAACACTGCATGTGTGGTTTATCATAGTGGGGCTGGTCCTAGTTCAGATGGCCAGCTGGAATCATTCCTTAGGGTGGTGTTGTTCCTGATGATTAGCATTTCTGTTTTGTCTGTGTTGGGTTTTAGGCAGTTGTTTTTCATCTAGTCAGCGATGGCTGTCATGCAGCTGTGGAAGTTGGCCCTTATGGTGGAGGGGTCTTCTGATAGTGAGAGAATGACCTGGGTGTCGTCTGCATAGGATATGATGTTTTTTTTCTGTGGGTTCTGACGATGTTGGCCGGGGGGGTCATGTAGATTCTAAACAGTGTACGGCTGATGGACAAGCCTTGAGGGAGTCCGCAGATTATGTTTTTGGGTTCCGAGGTGAAAGGTGGTAGGCAGATGCTCTGGGTTTTTCCAATGAGGAAGGAAGTGATCTATTTGAGAGGGTCTCCTTGAATTCTAATGTGATAAAGCCTAATGTGTGGTGTGATACCGCGCTGAATAATGCTGATAGGTCGAGGAGGATGAGGGCCTCTGTTTCTTCCCAGTTATGGTCCAGAAAATTGTTCATGTACAGGTGTTCTGTGAGTTGGGTGTTGATTGCCTTTTCAAGGACTTTGGCGGGAAAGGGGAGCAGCAAGTTTCAACAGTAGTTCTCGAGTTCACAGAGGTCGGTTGAGGGAAGTGGTTTAACTTCTGCATCTTTCCATACTTTGAGGAAGGTGGTTGTGGTTATGGGTAAGTTGAAAATGGCAGTGACCTTGCTGCTGATCATCATGCTTCTGAGACTGAAAATGTTGTGGGGATAGGGGCTCATGGTGCTCTTCAGTGGGCAGAGTTCATGATGGCTGCGGTTTTTTGTGTGGTGAGATGGTCCCAGGTGGTGAGCAGGTGGTCAGAGATCAAATCAAGGTTTGCAATCATGATAGTGAGGAGGCTGAGGGTGTCAGCAGTAGTGGGTTGGGGATTGAAGGTTTTATGGATGGTGGAGATCTTTTCATGGAAGAAGTCCACCAGGGTTCCTGAGAAGGAGTGATGATGTTTTTAGTTGCTAACTGGTTGGCAAACTCTCTGACGATCCTGAAGAGTTCTTTGCTGTGGTTGGAGCTGACTTCAATACTGGCGGCTACGGCACTCATTTTCATCTCTTCCAGTAGTTGGTAGTATTGGTTGAGTGAAGCCTTGATGGTGGCTCAGTCTCTAGGGTCGTTACTGGTGTGCCATTTCCTTTTTTGAAGTAGCCTCACTAATTTGCTTTTGTTATCACAGGATGATTCTACTGCAGTAACACACAAATAAAGACCTAACTGTCTCATTCTTGCATACTAGCCTTCACAATTTTGTTGACCACTGCAAGCTACCACTAGAGTGCTTTCAGCCAAATTTGAAAATGCTGCAGTATAGTATTTTTTGGGTCCTCCTCTACAGGCACATATATCTATTTTGTGTGATTTTCACACATTCTAAAACATTGTTTCAGAACACCTTTTTGGTTGGACACTTTGCATATATCAAAGGTACCTTTTAATATTAATACACTGTTGAAATGACTTACTATTTTATTCCTGGTAGATAATATCTCTTCCTCTTATGATCTCACATTTCCAGATTTTTAGAAATTGGGTCTCTGGTTAGGAGAGGAATGCACCCTGTCCAAGTAGGGACCATAATCCTAGTTAGGGTAAGTCAGATACACAACCTAAATTAACCTGTGATCAATCTCTGGTAGCTTTGCACAGAGCAGTCAGGCTCAACTTAAGAGGCAATTTGTGAAGTATTTGTGCAACACTTAAATAACAGTAACACAGTAAAAACACGACAAAAAGACTCCACACCAGTTTAGCAAAATAGAAAATATATTTATGAGTGAAACAAGACCAAAACACCAAAGATCTAATAAGTAGAACTGGGGATATGAATTTTCAAAAGATTAAACTGCAATATAGTGCTTAGAAGTTAATAACACTAAAAAGGTTACTTTAGGTTTCACTAGATCGGAGTAAATCCAAAGATCAGGCCTACCGAAATGGGGGGCAGGCCAGCTACAGGGCCCACACAGGGCCTGCTTTAAAGTACCTTGGGTGGAGGGGCACACCAATGTCGAGGAGGCAATGCAAAGGCGTTTTGCCGGTTCTGATTCACAGAGTCCAGGGGATGTGTCGTCATCGAGCTGCAATGTTGTCAAATGGGTGTCCTGGGGGTGCAGCATCAAGCATTTTGCGATGAAGGTGATGTGTCATCGTCAAGCCATGCAGCCGGTGATGCAATGCTGAAGGACCGAGGGGGGTGGTGATGAGATGATCCTGAGCTGCACACTCGTCGATGCGGAGACCTCATCCTTTTCCGCAGCTGTGGTGTATCAACATCAAGGGAGGATGCAGCAGTTCCAATTGGTGCAGCAGTGTTGATGCATTGATTTTTGTACAAGGACAGCTGCAAAGTCCACTTCCAAGGCCCAGAACAGGATTAGCACCTCTTGGCAGGGCAGGACTCACTGTTGGCAGAGTCCAGCAGCTGAAGCAGGATGGAAGGAAGTTTTTGTTGGCCCTCAGACTTCAGAACAGGAGACAATACAGCAATCCCTTGGAGTCCTGCAGGTTATTTGAGGATGTAGAGAGGTAAGGCCAGTCCTTCTCTCTCCTAGGCAAGAGGCAGCACTCAGCAGGCCAACACAGCAAAGAAGTTTAGCAGAGGGTCAGAAATCCATGGCCAAACATAAAATAAATACAGTCTCTGATATGTTTAGATAACAAAACTCTTTAAAATCATTAGTGAATCTACAAGAGGAGTTTAATCTTCCATCATCACAGTTTAATAATTCTACTTAACTAACTTCCACAATTAATTCCAACTTGGCCCAATCTCAGGAAAAGATCTCTCACTCACCAATTGCACAATTTATTCATACTTGGAAGAACTCCAAAGAAACGGTTTCGGATATTTATGCTATTTTAATTGAACACTCTTTTTGTAATGAAACATCCAACAATTTGAGATCCTGGTGGTCCTCCCACTTGAATACAACTTTTTCAGACAAAGAATAGATCACATTTCTCGACAATTGCAATAAAAGACTTAAAGACTCAAATTTAATTACTTTAAAATATTACACTGCTGCAGTGGTCTCCAGCTAAACTTTACTCAGCTAAACTCAGTCCAAATTTACAGTGCTGGAGATGGCAAGAATTTGACTGCGATATAGTACATATATTATGAGAATGTAAAAAAACGTGTCCTTTTTGGTCACAAGGTGAAAGCTATCTAGGAAATATTCACTTGTTCAACTCTCTTTCACACCTTGGTTATCACTATTAGATGACATATCAGGTTTGACATACATTTCCGCTCATACTTTTAAGTGGCTTTCAACAGCTCTTAGTGTAGCCAAAATTAATATTTTACCTTTCTGGAAGACAGATACAGTTCCAACACTTAATTCTTCATTGAAAGACATGTTTGAATTGGCTCAGGTAGAGCAAATGATAAATAAATTGAATGATAATTTACATTTCAATTATATATCTGGGGCCTTTTCTTGAAATCAAATGTGTTTACATGTGTTCCATTGTCAGATTTTCACTTCTCGAAGATATTTATATGAACTAATATTAACATCTACTGCAATATCTAATTACATTGACAAAATGTTTTATTATATGACGTATGTAGAAGCAACTTTTCATTCAAACATTATTTTTTCTTACTTTTTCTTTATATCTATTTATGATTATTGCTGTGTATTTTCTTACCTTTTTTATCTTTTATATAATATGTACTCTTTAAGTATATGAAATTATATTTATATATATATATCACAAAAAAAAAACGGAATAGCGAGGCTTGCCATGTGGCGGTCCGACCAAGGAACTGGGAATTCCATATAACATATATCAGTGTTTCCTTGCCAAATGAGAGGAAAACAGTCAGGACACTTTCGACAAGTTGCAAATATATTTACTGTCACAGGTTCTATCTCCCAACGCGTTTCAGCCGTAGCCTTGTTCGCGGATGGGGGAGTCAACACATTAACACAATAAATACCAAAATACACCAACATAAAAAACAGACTAACAGTGCAATACAAGCAGACTACTCTGTAAGGCGGTCGCCATATTGGAATGTTAAATAATACCCATTTTTTTGGCACAATTATCACAAATCAAATTGGGACTTGATAAAATTACCTAAAGAGCATTGTAGAAGTTAAAAGCATTATAAAATATCATACACAGGTAATATATAGCAAGCTTTTTGCCTAATAATGTTAAGTTAATATCATATACATTTACAATATCATATACATTTACAATCCTATTACAATTGTATATACCTATATTATAACCAATAGTCATCCAACTGGATTTAATGGGATATAGTTTATATGCTATATTATTACAATACTACCTACATACACCAATTAGGTTTAGATGGTCCCCTATACACATTATACATAATTTTTCAAAATTCCTTTTTTTTTGCCATTAAACTTGTGGCTATTGCTGCCCTAGAGTCTATATTTGAATTTTTTACCACCAGACACCCCACTAATATACAAAAGTCATTTATCTATATACATCCATATCAAATAGAAGCTCAACTATCATAATTTCATTCATTCTTCTTATACCCAAGTTTAACTGCCCAGATGTATACTAATTTCTTCACTTGAGTTAAGACCAATAGGGGAAAGAGTCATAATGTAATAATATACTTTGATTCCAATATCCGTATTGATTTTTTTCTGTCACCTCCACATGAATTAGGTCTAATCTGATCACACACCACATAACTGAGCAATTTCTCATTTCCCTGATGTACTTCATGGAAGTGTCTTGCTACAGAATAATTACCATCACAGTTACAAATAGCTCTTAAATGTTCCAAAGCTCTCTTTTTTGCTTTGTGTATAGTGCTTCCCACATAGATTTTATCACACGGGCATCTTAAACAGTATACACAAAAATCTGTATTACAGTTAAAGTGTCCCTTGATCTCATAGTCACTTTATCCATTACCTAATCTGACATTTGTGCAATTGGTGCTATATTTACATGCCTTGCACTGTTTACAACAATAAAATCCCATCAGACTTAACCTGTCATTGTCCCCATTACTGGAACTAACCACCACATTATGGCTCAAACTGTCCCGTAATGATCTTCCCTTATGAAAGGTGACCGATGTCATATTACAAACATAAGTCGGCAAGTGTGGATCTGTCTGTAAAATATGCCAACTCTTCATGAGTATTTGACTCATATTAGAAGCCTGATTGGAGTAAGTTGTAATAAATATTATTTTCTCCTCATTTTCTCTTGATTTTTGTACCTGATACAGTAAATCTGCTCTAGAGCAGCTCTCTACTTTTTTTGTAGCTTCTGTTATCGTGGCATTACTATATCCTCTCCTTCTGAATCTTTTGCACATTATCGTACATTCCTGCTGGTAGTTTTCCCAAGTGCTACATATGCACCTGGCTCTCAGAAATTCTCCATATGGGATACTTCTGCTCAGATTCGATGGATGAGCACTTCTAGCATTAAATAGGCTGTACCTGTTGTTGCCTTTCTATACAGCCTTGTATTCACAAGATCAGTCTCAACACTTATTTCTACATCCAAAAATTGGATTAAAGTCTTGCCATGCTGTTCACCCAGTTTAAGATTGTATTCATTATCATTAAGAGCTGCTACAAAGTTCATTGCTGAGTTCTCATCCCCTCTCCAAATTACAAAGATATCATCTATATAACGACACCACAACACAACTTTGTCCTCATAATCTGCTATATTAATGGACACCTTTTCTTACCACCAGCCCATAAAAAGATTCACATAGCTGGGAGCGAAACAGGTGCCCATAGCCATCCCTTGTAATTGTCTGTATATTTGATTGTCAAATAGAAAAAAAATGTTAGTAAGACAATACCAACTCATGTCACAAATCATTTCAGTATGCATTAAATAAGAGATAGATCTAGCTCTCATATAGTGTCTAAGCGCCGCTAAGCCTAAATTGTGTTGTATACATGTGTAAAGGCTTGTGACATCCAATGTCAAGAGCAAAAGGTCCTCCTCCCATCTCAGGCCATCCATCATCTTCAAAAATTGTGTTGGATCTTTCACATAAGAGGGCAAGCTTTCTACAAATGGTCTAAGACAGTAATCAATATATCTTGAGGTGTTTTTGAGAAAAGAACCTATTGCTGACACAATTGGTCTGCCTGACGGGTTCTGTCCATCTTTGTGTACCTTTGGTAAAAGATAAAGAACTGGGGTCTTAGGTTGATCACACTTAAGAAATTGATATTCTTCCCACCCTAATAGACCTTTTTCTCTCCATTCCACTAATAACTTATGGTATTTAACAATGGATGTCTTTAAGTCCAACTGCTTAGCTGTAACATAGCAATCTGGATCCCCGAACTGGCATCCCCCTTCCAATAGATATTGCCTCGTGTCTAGGACAACAACATTCCCACCTTTATCCGATTCACAAATCACAATATTGGTGTCCTTTTTTAATATTATCAAGGGCCAATTTTTGTGAGACAGAGAGATTGTCATATTTCTTATTTTTAGATCCATATCTTATTTTCTTAAGCTGTCTGATCACATGCTTCTCAAAGACCTCTCTAGCATCACTATGTATAACTGGTAGGAAGGTTGATTTTGGTTTAAAAGGACTGGGACATGAAATACCTGTCTCCAATCCCAAAATTTCCAAATTCAAAATTGGATCGGCACGTGCTTCTGTACAATCATCTAAAATAGATAACGTATGTAACATTTCTATATCTGAGATACATAGTCTGCTAGCTTTAGCCTTTTCAGATAAACCAGGCTTCACTGTTACTTTAGTTTGATACCACTTCTTTAACTTCAATTTCCTCACAAAGTGAAAAAGATCAATCCTTGTCTGAACATAATCAAAATTATCAGTGAGGCAAAAGGATAGGCCCATGCCTAAAAGACCTTTCTCCTTATCAGTCAATACTATACTAGACAGATTTACTACAGTAATTGTGTTATCTTCTGTGCCCTTGTTGTCACTCCTGTTGTCATGGGACCTTCTTTTCCTTCTTTGTATCTTCGCTGCACTGTTCCTCTTCCTCTGCCTCTCAGGCCCGACCCCTGCCTCTTAGCTGGAATGTATCTTTCTTTTGATCTGTCCTTCCTTGGTTTAACAGACAAAACTGTTTAAAAAAATTAGATGTATTGGTGTTTTTATCAGATCCTGAGTTCTTCACAAGAGAGGTGTCTGATGCATCTAATAAATTACTATCCAAGACATCACTTTCTTCAGATATTCTCAAATTAGAGTCAAAATTTCCACTTGCAACCAAAAGTGCTGGTTCCTCATAGTCATCTGAATACATATAATCATATTTCCGATGGAATGTCAAAATTCTTCCTGATTGGCAATCCTTGAAATCCCGAATAAGTTTTCTCTGTTTTTTAAGTGTAATTTTTTATTCAAATTTAGAGAGTTTTTTATCCAAATTCTCCTTTACCTCATCAAAGTAGCCGGCGACACCATTGTCAAACTTTCCATAGTGATCTTGTCAATCTCTTCAAGGATCTTGGCTCTATCCTTAGAGGCATATTTTATCATTATTTTCATCATATTGAGGGAATTTAATTTGGCATTCTCTGCCCATTCCTTCTATAGCTCGGGATCTGGGTCCTCATAGGTTGGAATTGTGTAAATTCTTAAGCCCCTAGGTACTCGCTCCACTTCAATATATTGCAGGTGAGACTCAATCTCCCACCATTTGGAAAGTTCCTTTCTCAATAATTTTTCCAATTTATCATATAGTAACTGTAATTTCAATGCAGTTCCTGCAGTAGATGCCCCCTGTCGTACACCACCATCAGAGTCATCCTGGGTAAAGAAGAGCTTGCTACATTTTTCTTTTCTTCAAGCCTCTAATGAGGAAGCCATCTCTATGACAGATATGAATTTTCCTAATTATGCAACTGTCTGAATGTGGGCATTCAAAAATTATAAACTATTATAGCCCACTCCACACCACAAGACTTTGGTATTAGTGCCCAACAGATAATAATATTTGTATTCTTGTGCAAGATGAAAGCAATCATAAGTTTCAGAATATAGGATCAAAGCTCTGGGATAGAGCAGCTGTCAGCTGTTGTATAGAGAAATAATGTCTCAATGATATAATAATAAACTACAAAAACCAAAAGCAATAATACAAATGTTCATATGCTTTTGTAATTGGTATATAACAGGAAGGACATTACTCTACCTCCCCGTCTTTGTTCATGCTGCATTTCACCAATAGTAAAACCTTCTGCTGACACATTCGGCAATCATCTTCCGAAGTGCTACTGCGCTTACTCCCATCTGCAATTCCTGCATTGTAACTTCATATGCCGTAGCAGCGGATTGTTGCAGACCGCTTACCGTTGATCTCCGCTCCACACAGTGTTAATTCCAATTGCAGGAAGCTCCGCAGCACAGCGTTCTGCCCCTGCTGTCCTGCCAGTCGATTCTAGCAGCCAGCGTGTTATAACCTCCTTCTACTTCCAATATGGCGGCCGCGTCGTATCTCGAACTCACACATAGACCTCCGTGCTCCGTGCTCGAAATAATTTTTATTCGGCAGGACATAAATCCCGATACCAAAGTTGGTCGTCTTGTGGGAGCCTCGATATTATAAATATCTCACTCAAAAAATCCCGGAATAGCGAGGCTTGCCGTGTGGCAGTCTGACCATGGAACCGGGAATTCCAAATAACATGTATCAGCGTTTCCTTGCCAAATGAGAGGAAAATAGTCAGGACACTTTTGACAAATTGCAAATATATTTACTGTCACCAGGTTCTATCTCCCAATGCGTTTCAGCCGTAGCCTTGTTCATGGATGGGGGAGTCAACACATTAACACAATAAATACCAAAACACACTAACATAAAAAATAGACTAACAATGCAATACAAACAGACTACTCTGTAGGGGGGTCGCCATATTGGAATGCTAACTAATACCCATTTCTTGGCACAATTATCACAAATCAAATTGGGACTTGCTAAAATTACCCAAAGAGCATTGTAGAAGTAAAAAGCATTATAAAATATTATAAACAGGTAATATATATCAATCTTTTTGCCTAATAATGGGATGACAATTGGTTATAATATAGGTATATACAATAGGATTGTAAATGTATATGATATTAACTTAACATTATTAGGCAAAAAGATTGATATATATTACCTGTTTATGATATTTTAAATGCTTTTTACTTCTATGATGCTCTTTGGGTGATTTTAGCAAGTCCCAATTTGATTTGTGATAATTGTGCCAAGAAATGGGTATTAGTTAGCATTCCGATATGGCGACCCCCTTACAGAGTAGTCTGTTTGTATTGCATTGGTAGTCTGTTTTTTATGTTGGTGTATTTTGGTATTTATTGTGTTAATGTGTTGACTCCCCTATCCGTGAACAAAGCTACGGCTAAAACGAGTTGGGAGATAGAACCTGGTGACAGTAAATATATTTTAAACTTGTTGAAAGTGTCCTGACTGTATTCCTCTCATTTGGCAAGGAAACGCTGATATATATATATGACTCATTGTTTATTATTGCTTTTTCCTCTTTGTATTTTTAATAAAGAATTCATATAAAAATAACCAGCCTGAGTGGCTTAAAGGGGATAGTGGTAAATGAGCCTCTTGACAGAAAAATCTTTAAGCTTTTATTGATGGATTGAAAAGGAATACTGTTGCCAAAGCAAAAAATGCAACAATAATCACAGATACCCTGCTTGTGCCCAAAAAGTATGGCCTCTAGTCCTAACTTCTGAAAAAGAAAGACTGGAGGAGGCATTAAGTCCCATATGAGTGGTTATTGGTTGCACTTGTTAATTAGAACCCATCGTGCTATTCATTGAACAGCTATACAGAAACATGTAGAGATTCTGTTGCAACTCAAGCACCATTTGGTCATGTAATGACTTTTGGTAGTTTTGGTGCTACGTTCTGCTGGTGGTGAAAGTGGAGAGCAAAGTATTTTGATCTCTGGGACACAGTCCATTACATAAAATGGCAATGCTCCTGTTGTGCCAAACTTGCAGTTCCACATTCCCATTTGTTGGGGGATAGGGGGGCACACGGTGTCTGTCAGCAAAGTCTTGGCAGGCTCCTGCATCAGAAACCTTTAAACAGAGATCTCATCAGTCACAGGGCTGTTAGGTCATAGTGGTAGTTGCCCAGATCCATTTAGAGATGGACAACTGGGAATGAATTTCCCTACGTGGGACCGGCATGCAGGACCACCAGGCATGGTGGTCCCAGGTACAGAAATCACTCAGTCAGCCTCACACACAGGAAGGAAACTCCTTGTGTATTTGAACACAGTTTTTTTTTTTTTCAAAAGCAAACTTCTGCATGTTAGTTTATTTTTGAAAAACAAAACAGAGGCAAGAGGGTGGAGTGAACAATGCTCCCTTTCTACAATCTATCCAATTTCTGGATCAACTGCCACATCAGTGGTTGCTCTGAAACCTGTGAAATCCATGCTAGACAGGCAGTGATGTCTCAATATGGTGGACTTCTCCAGCAGGGGTGTGGTGGCAATAGCCTGTACTGACCTCGATGCCATAGGGGTCTAATAAACTCTATAGGTGTAATAACTACAGACAACTCACGAGTTCTGTAGGAAGATGTTTATTCATCAACTCCTCACAATCCCACTCACAGGAACCTACTTCAACATTCTACTCTAAGCTCCCGGTGATTCCATGTGTCTCAACATTCTAGGGAGAACGGAACGTGCCATATTATTACTTGTGGTTTAAATTTAAGTGTAAATTGATGGCTAACTGTGTTTCTACGTTAACTGATAACTTGTTACATATATATATACACATATTTACATAGTCGGACAGTGTCTTGTTAAATCACTGCTTATAACAATAGGTCTAAACAAATCTCATCCCTGGAACCATGGAATGGTGAGCTTTTGTAAGGAAGGGCTGGTGTTTCTGGGCAAGTGTTAAGATGAGTCTTCACTCCATATGTTTTCCAAAGTTTCATTGTATCAATCCTGGTATTACACACATTAGTTAGTGGAGCACTGTCAGATTCACTGTCTCCACTCCACACCAGCCTCAGAATGGCCATCCACGATTGTACATGTCCTAACACAGGTAAGAACTGCGGTGCCCTATCTGGTGCAATAAACTCTAATAAAATTCAGTCATCTTCCCTTTTTTCATAGAACATAAAAAGAAACCAACAAATAACATGTTAACATACATGAACAGAACAATGTGAGTCTTAACTAAACACAATGTAGCTATGCAGATGCATAAATCATTTCAGGACTGAATTTGTGTTCAATTCAATGGACTAATCATGTACCCCATCTAATGGAGCATTACTCACAAATATAATCTTTTAATCTAGAAGGTTTATGCAGAATTCAACCACAGCAGTAACATAAGTGCAATAAACTCCAATAGACTCCACAGCGAGATGGGCTTGACGGCCTGGCTAAATAATCCCGGAATTCTCAACTCTGTAGTTTTCTGTCAGTCAGTTCCTCCTGGCTGTAATGTGTTAACCTATTCCAGTGTCAACTTTCATTCATCATGCACTTTAAATGCACTAAAGACATCTGTTTCTTTAGCCCATGTGCTTGTCTATTCTCTGTGTTGAGCTGTCAGTTCACACCGCGCTGGCTGTAATTGTGTGCAATATTTGTTCATAATAAATTTTCAGTATGAAACCTTTATCCACAGCGGTGCCAATTGATATGCGAACTGTCTGACACTTCTTTTTCAAATCCTTTATTTTGAAAACTTGGAGCTGTCACGTATTAATAAGCAAAGATTCAAGGTTGGTAGGTACAAGGTCCAGCTACTAAAAGTAACAAACTAAAGGCATGATTACTTTTAAAAGATCAGTTATCATATTTGTTTAATCGTGAGATTTGCAATGAAGTCCAGAGGGGTATCAGACACCAAAATATGTTTTGCTACCCTTCGGCCCTTCCAAATACCGTCTTTGCTTATTTACAGGGTGGCTCAACCCTAGCTCATGTTGAGTATCACACACTACCATTATTCCCCCTTTTGTGTTTTACATACCGTTCATAGTTGCTTCAATGTTCATCACATCTGGATTGCGTGCTTGGTCAAACCAGAAGTGTGCATCCTACAGGGGGCACTTCTGAAACGTGTGGTGACCCGAATAGTTGACAATATCTCTATACCAAAATAAGTAAATAAAAGGTTAGATCAGCGGTGCCCCTGTGTTCTTCTTTCATTGTGATCCAGTGGCAGTGTTTGTCTTGTAGATGGGGTCCTATGCCAACAGAGATGCCGATGGGCACATACCATCAGAAGCAGCTCAATCCTGTCCTGCCGTCATAATAAAAAAACATTTAAAATATTTAGTTTTTAGTTGCATGTTAATAAGAAAAAATATAAAACTATTTTTTCCACCAGTCAAAGTGCATAAATCAGCCACTGCTATAAAATCCTGACTAAGTCAGGCCAGTTGGCCACCCTTCAATGCGAGAAGGATTCAAATGAAGCAGGATGTCCCTAATGTTCAAGTTCAAGTCAATAGTTACTTTATCAGAGCACGTGCACAATCTACTGTTTCACATAATAGATGTGCATCCGGATCAGACTTGCCTTGGCCGCCATGAGGCTCCTGAAATCTGAAATGTAAGTGCTGAGCGGAAGATGTCACAGTTCACTTGTTGCGGTAATGAGTTTCAGTGCTGTGTGGTAAACACCAACTAACTGGAAGCAAACGTTACCGTGACCAACATTGCAAGTCTGTGAATCATCTTTTTTTACTGGTCTCTTAGGCTCCGACAAAGGTGTGTCAAAGATATAGTCTTTGAAAACTGTTGACGAATGGAAAGTTATTTCTTTGAACTTGGTAGTTTGCAGATGTACCTAAATGCTCTCTTCGAAACTGAACAGCATTCTTTAAAGGGGCTGTCATCGCATAACAATACTTAAGTGTTCTGCTGGCTGGGAAGACATTCCACTGTGCTTAGATTTGTAAGGATTTGTAATGTAATAGAAGCAACGTGTACATATGTAGAATGTATAAAAAATATCCAAGTGTACAGTGTACTATGTAGTACTGCCCAATTGCCTATTCCCATCTCTCACCGAGGCCTGGTTTTGCATCTGTTTGAACTGAACCTCACAGACTGTATTATTCTGTGTACAGCACCACATGCTTGAGGCGCTTCCAGTGCAAAACAGCTATTCAACTGCTGCTTGGAGCTAGGTCAGCACTGGGTTAAATACACAAATTCATAAATATTTGTTTCCCTTCTAGTTCAGATCCCTTGCGACTGGTGTTGGTTTTTTGGTGTTTGTCATGTGCCCAGAGTCGTCCTCTGGCTCTGTGAAACCACTCTTTATCCAGTGCTAGTTTCAGCCAAGAGAATTTTGCACACTGAGTTCTGCATGCCAATACTTGGATAGTAAAACCACAAGTACAAGTCCTGGCATGCAAAGTGCTTCTAGTTACAAACATAGGACTATAGGAAAAATAAACAACTGTTAACGAATAATTATCCAGCATGATTTGCTTTTATAAAAAAAAGAAATGCTGTGGGGCATATGTCACAATCTTTCCACTGATGCACGATTGAACACATTTATTTGCACCATATTTGCTCCTTGTCGAGTGGAATCGGTAGCAAATCATTTTTTTCTGTTGGCAATGCTGCAAAATAGTATTTTGCCCAGCAAAAATAGGGAATATATATTGTGAAACCATTGCAAAAATATGTAAGCATCTTTAAGACATATTAGTTGTGTAAAGCCTAGTAATGCAACCTGGCTCATGAATTACCTTTATACAAAATTTGAGATGGTTTATTTTGCGCTACTTTTCTGATTATTTTATTAGAAATAATCAAAAATATTATTCTTCAAAAATAGTTGAACGTTCACGCTTGAAAAAAGCAAAAGCTATGTACTTTATTCCTAATAATGAAAACACAAAAAACACAATGTGAAATCGTTACCAGGGAGCAATACCTTTCTTAATTACACAAACAGAAAAAATGCCACTAAATGCTTGGGCCCTGCTACAAGTGCTGGTCCAAACGTTTCCATTCTATGCGGAGGGTCACATTTATTCCATTGGATCTGTATATAAAACGCATAACTTATCCTTGGCTGTTCTATTATGAATACTATATATATGAAACTATTTTATTGAAGCTTGATATTCATCCCATCCATTTTGGCAAATCAAGGTGACTCTCTCCTTTGTGGAATAGACTAGAGTTAGCCTTTTCTATTGTGTATGCCCTGTCAGATGTCACAAGGATGGGAGGCACTACGTCGTTGTCAAAATATTGTCCTACTAACAAAATTATTGAATCCAAAATATCAATTTAGATTGTATCGTCAAGATAGGTAGATATGGTCCTAAGAATAATACATGTATATTTCCGTATATATAATTACATTGCAATATAGTGATAATCAATAGAATAGAAGGCTGTAGATCAGCACACACACACACACTGTCACAAGCCCACAATGCTGACATTGTTGAGTTTGTTAATTTTACCCTTCTCTTAAATGTCCTTTTCTACAGGAATTAAAAGGCTCCCTGAAAACCCACACACAGAGGGATAAAACACATTGTGTTGGCTCCAGTCACAGAGTGCCACATGTGGCAAAGTCACTAAACAAAAATAAATGGGCACTAGTGTGCTGCGATGGGTGATGTTTTACACAGTGTACAATCATTTAATATGCAAATTACCTTGAACTAAGTGAATAATCTGTACCGGGGGTAATGCCCCACTTATGACAGCTCACCCGTTATTATGCATCTATTTGAGAAAGCCAATCTTAGTGCCACACCGTACATATGATCACAGTCAGTGTAGTTTGAAGTAAACAGAATGATGTGAAAATGTCCAACATCACCTGGAAATGGTTCGAAAGATCTAAACCCAGATCCCGGCAACTTTAACACATGAGAATACACGTTTAGCTTAGTTTGGCTCGCACCGTGGACTCTCATAATGGAGGTGTAATAAAAGCTTCAGTGCGAATTTATTCGAAACAATACACAAGCTTAGGCACCATTCAGCTGGACCAGACAACATTATATTCTTACCATTATCTCAGAGCAGGCTGACTTTGGAGGTGAGAATGGTCCTTGCTTGAGCTGCTGCCAACTGCAGAACTAGAGGGGTAAACACACCAAAGCCTGTGCCTCTCTTCTAAATTGATGTTTTTTATCAGTCTTTAAAATTATTTTCCGTTTATTAGAGTATTTTTATTTAGAAGCCACCATTGTTCATCACAACACACATACATATTAACACGCTGTAGTTGTAAGATATACATTATTTTGTATTATTAAATATAATTCCCATTCTCTCGCCAGATCGTTTTACAGATGGTAAAAGAGGCATAAAATCACCTAAAAATCAGGGAACAATGTAATCCAGAACAACCACGCCAGGTTGGAGTTACTGATAGCCCGGGCATCAGCATTAACTGAAGGGAGAGGGAACACGCACGTTGTAATAACTACAAGGCCTTAAGAAGGAATTGTTATCACGTGTGAGAGAAAGCCAGGAGAGTGAAATCTCAGTTAGCCAGGTGATTACAGGCACCATGTGTGTTTAGGTTGTTCATGACAACACGATCTGGGTGAAGACAGGATGAATCAACCTATCCGCGAGATCTTCTAAAACATCTTGGCATAGTTTACAAAAATGCTGCATTTTTAGGTCAGCTGTGTTAAAGTAAGTCTGTAGGATGAGGAAAGAGAAATTATTGTGGTGGGTAGAAAATATAATTAAGTAGGAGAGAAAATATATAGATTGGACTCTGTGGAGACCCCTCATGTATGAGGTCACAACACTGTTGATGGTTAAATAACAGCATGTGAGTTGATTGAACACATACATTTAATGGCTTTGAGACAAAGAGCAGGAAGAAGATAGGGATGCAATTGGAGAGCATACATAAATCAACAGGAGTGCGAGAAGGGGTGAAGGATTAGAGGGACGTCCTAGTAGTTCACAGCTGGAGTGTGAATCCAGTTTAGACAACATATATTTGAGTATTTGATTAAACACTTAGCTTTATTAATACATATAAGATTAAAATTGACATTGCAATACACTTTGTGTGGATTTAACAGTTTTGGGCCTAGTGCGATCAACACGTCAATAAAATTGAAGTTTTTAATATTTTTCCCTTTGCTAATGTCACTCAATTTCCTGGCTCACAGTTGCAAAATGTTTTCAACGATTGCAAGATCATTCTGAATGTACAACACACTCATAAGCTGGAACATCTACGTATACCTTAAAAATAAATATATAATAAAAAACTCGGTTTTTACAAGTTTTCTTTTTTGCAAAGCTGTGTGCGATTGCAAATTTGTGCAGAACTTTCATCAGGAAGTGTATGGAATAAAATAGCACAGTACCCCAAAACGAACGTTTGCACTCTCTTCTGCAAAGTCTCTCACGTAAAGCTATTCCGTCAGTGTTCAGTAAGAGTATGTGTGACATAAATTAATGCAACATCAACAATTTTCACTCATGAGTGGCAGAGTAGAAATAAATTACATATACTTTCATGAAGGTTGTATTTTCACAACTTCACATACTCTTAGAATTTTTACTCGTTCCTCCGTTAGAGCATTTTTCTATTAAATGTATATGTGAATATTATTTGCCATCCCTTTAGTGTGCCTAAACATTGTTTTAACAATTGTACTGGCACCACAGTGTAAAGCATGAGAAATATATCACACACAGTACATACAGCATATTCGCGTACCAACCCTGGTTAATATAGTCCGAAGGAACTCTTGCTTTGTAAGCTATTGTTGCATCCCAGGTCCAAGCTTGTACTTCATTCCCTTACCTTAGTACTACACATGTTTAATGATGCCTACTTACACTTGTGCAGCTATAATGTGAAATGTTCGACCCCAGTTTCTTCTCTTCGTTACCCATCTTCCATCCAGTGATGCAAGGAATCACTATTATCCATTATTCCTCCTCCTGGTAAGGGGTTGAGGTGAATGTTCTGTGTTTAACAAAGGGAGATCAGTCAGGAGGTTTAACGTGTGTGCAATGCCTGCCACAGTGGGGTTCTCTGGGCCCTTTTACACAGGCACGTGCTCGAGGTCACCGAGACCTTGGTTCTCGGGGATAAGTAGCCAGCTTACTTCAGCTCCCCATGAAATGCATTAGCGCGATTATTTGCCTCTACTTATGAAGTTCCCACACACTGAACCTTGGAGAATGTTATGCCCCCAGAGGTCTGCGGTGCTCGGTATATATCAGAATACAGGGGGGCGAACTAATAGCACTGTGTTTACCTACGTTCACATCTCAGATTAATCACCGCAATTGCTAAAGCGAAGGCCTACTGTAAACACAGCTAAAAGCTACTAGTTGGGACCATTTGTTTTGGTTAGAGGTACCACAAGACCGATTTATCATCCTTTGAGTAACTCACCACCCTTTCTTTGCAGTAAAATAATGTGTAATGCGTCTCTTTTAAAAATAACATTTCACGTGAAAGATATCTAATATATTAAAATTAGATCCCAGCCTAATCAAGACAAATAACCCATTGAGCTATGTATAAGCGATATCAATGTTTAAAGAGAGTCTCTTTACAATCAGTGGCATGCATACAATATTTGCCTCTAGCCTGTTTACAGTCTAATTTGAAAGGTGTCCATTGTGTGCATATTGTAGGTAGTAAGATTTTAAAGAAATAGTGGAAGGTAAAAACAGATTGCAAAAATAGCTAACATTTTTTAGCACAATACTTGTTTTCTCTCCTATTTCTTTTGTTCAAACATTTGTTGAACACTCAACATCTAAAAATCGAAGCCCCCAGTCAAATTCTGATGTTTAATGTATTTCTTATCTCTAGGTAGCACGTGGACAACCAATGTGCAGCCACCTAACATTACTTATACAACCAGTTTTTATTTCCAAAATGTAACTTTTTATTAAGAAAAATAAAATAAACTAAATATAACTTCTCCACACTACTATTCAGTGAAAAAACGTACCGCAGACATAAAGGCTTTGGATTTCATGACAAATCAAAACACTAGGGCATTCCTGCCCTTGAGGAATATGTAATTTAGGTGCAACAAGATTCGAAGATGTGTGTGAATTAACAAATCCCATAATTTCTGCATGTTTCGATCCTTGCAATATAAAAAAACGGTATTTCCACGTTACCCACATTCCCATGGGATCAGTATTTTTGTGGCCTTTATTTCTGGACACTTGGGCCCATATTTATGGATGGTTAGCATTGCTTTAGCACCATTACTTCTGGCGTTAAAACACGCTAACCTAACTCCATATTTATATTTTGACGCTCGACCTGTCTAGCGTCTAAATATTGGAGTTAGCTCCATGTTTAGAATGCGCAAACCCACCTTTTATCAATGAGATGCAAGGTAGGCGTCATAATTATCGCCAGGTGCATGAACATTGCGCAAGGAGGAGGCAGACCTTAGTAATGGTGCTAAGCCTGCTTAGCACTATTATTTAATGCCTGGGACAGGCCAGGCGTTAGGGTGAAGGTAGGCTCATTTCCATGGTGAAACACTATGGAATGGGCACAACGATGCCTACCTCAAGCCCCAGGAACACCACCACCCACACCACAGGGACACTACAGGAGGAGGACCCAATCCCAGGTAAGTTAAGATAAGCATACATTTGTTTTAAGTACCATTGGGGGCCCCTTATATGGGGCCCCCTGACTGGCACAGGGTATGGTGGGCTTGCCCAGGGGACATTGGTCCCCTGTGGTGGGCCTTGGGGGGGTGGTAATGACTCCTGTCTACACTTAGACAGGAGTCATTTTTTGGCTGCTTGGGTGTCATAAAATGACACTAGGCTGGTTACTGGCATATTTTTTTCCGCTAACCAGCCTAACGTCATTTCAGACCCACTAGCACCATTTTCCCTAACACCATCCCTGACCATCTAGTATCTTTTTTTTTAGATGCTAGCCATTCCCCAGCGCCATCTTGCATCATTTAATAAATATGGTGCTGATACGGCTCTACGGAATGGCGTTAGCCGGCATTAAGAAAAGTGACGCAAAACTGCATTTGTGCAGGTTTGCGTCATTTTCATAAATATGCTCCTTACTTCCCTATAAGGGAAATAAGTAGCCGTTCATTTTTCACTGGTATAAATATCTGTTCATGAGCCTACCTCTTGACTTTGTTTCTAAGGCCTAATACCACCCTAGCTTTGAGAACCACGCCAGTAGTTGTATTCTTTATAAATATGTTCTGAAAATCTAACAATGGTTGACAGTCACAATATGCTGACATCAAAAATTTACTTGGTTTTTTTTTCGGCTTGTTTTGGATATAATACTTCATTTCCTCATTTGCAAATACCCAAGTATCATCAGGTTTTGATCAGGTTTTTTAAACAGTCACAAAATATATTTAAAGATTTACAGAGAGTATTGCCAAAGGCAATTTTTAACAACGGTTTACCTTGATTTTCCATGATCAGTCTTTTTAATTTTAATACCCATCCTTTGGCACACACCTCACAATCATCAGCCCAAATTTAAATGTCAGTTTTATAAAGGTGAATTTTTAAAGAAATTGTAGCCTTAGTTCACCAATCTAAAAGTCAACTTGTGGGTAGAATCTTCCTACTATATACTACTCCAGTGGTATATAGCAGGGAGCTCCAGTCAGGAAGGTGCTATTGACCCTGCTAGTGAACAACAAGAAAACAACTCTTGAACTTTTTGTTTCCAGTGTCACATTATTCTACTATTCCTACATGATGATTATATTTAATGATACCCCCGAAAATCTGGTCTTAATTAGTTTTGATGATACTTAACCTTAACTGGGTAAATTGCTGTTTTTTCTGTTGACCCTAAGAGCTGTGCAAAGTAAATGGGTTTCTCACTACAGTTGTGGGAAACCTCAGTTTGACATCTGGGAATAAATATTCATCACTAGACTATGATGTATAGATTAGTAAAACTGATAGCTTGATGAAACAGTGGATCAGTCTATCATTGTCTTTAGTGGGGTACACTGTACTCATAAAGATGGTAGTCCTTCCCATATTCTACTATACATTTAAAACGATTCCAATTTCCCTCAATGGTGCCTTTAAATAAACAAGATTGACAATCATAAAACTCATGTAGGCTAACCAGCAAACTTGCATTGGCTGGGCAACACTAACCCAACCCTTACAAAAAAAGAAAGGTTTTTCGGCCCTGCTTTTGACCTTTATTATTATGCAACTCAAGTGAATTATGCAATTGTTTGCGCCATTCACCACCATTTCCACCCCATCTGATTGTAAGATGTTGCCTCTCACTCCAAGCACACATGAGACCAGTTTCCTATATAGATAACACCACCCTAATAAAGTGGACCTGGTAGACATAGCCATGTTTGATGGTACCAAGGTTCTTTGTTCAACAAGTTCCTACTGCCCAACACTGGGAGATCTTTGCCAGTAAGGCCACTTCACGAAAATACCAGAATTAAGGCCAGGGAATATTCCTCTGCCTACCTCTCTTTGGAATACAGCAGCCATGCTCTCCCTTTTTTCCTCTAGAATCCCAGTCTCATTTTGGCCCTTTGCTCCCAGTTGGTAGGACCTATTCTTGTCACTTAACTTTCTTTATTTACAATTAAGACATCACTGTTACCTCATGCACCAATAACACCCAACTCACCCTCTCCCTGACGGATAAGACAACCACAATTAGGACCAACTTCTCCAACTGCATGACCATGGTAGCAGACAGACTGCAAGCCAACTGCATGCAGCTCAACTCTGACAAGATGAAAGTACTGGTCTTTGGCAACAACACCTCCCCATGGGCTCCACTTGGTAGCCCTTGGAGCTAAGACCTACACCCACACCCACAGACCACCATGCAAGAAATCTGAAAATCATCCTAGATGATGAGCTAAACATGAGGGATCAAGTGAATGCAGTGTGCATCTCCTGCTTCCACATCCTAAGCATGCTATGAAAGATCTTCAAATGGTTGCCTCAGAACACCAGACAGACTTTCCCACAAGCACGCATCACCAGTAGGCTGGACTGTGGCAACACTGTCTATGCTGAAATCTTCAAAGAAATCCTACACAGACTTCAGACCACTGAAAGACTCACACTCGACCTCCCACGTCACACCTACACCACACCACACCTCAGAAAGCTTCACTGACTCATCGTTCACAGGTGCAGCCAATTCCAACCTGTCACACACACATAAAAAAACCTACACAACACAGTCCCAGAATACCTGAACAGCTGCAAACACTTTCATCAACCTACCAGACACGTACCCTCTGCCTCACTCTCACTTGCACATTTTTTCCACATTCTGTAAAAGCAAAACTGGCAGTTGCTCATTCTCCTACATTGCACCCAAAACATGGAACAACCTCCCTCAACACATCAGAGCCTCCGGTTCAAATGTGCAGTTCCACAAGATGATGAAGACCCGGCTCTTTGTACAATCACCTTGGGAACCATACACCTGCCCATTTGCCCAAATGCCAGATACAGTCTCGGCCGATCAGTGTGCTATACAAATCAATAGAACATAGCATAACGATGTAATACTTGATTATTTCAAGATAATTATGCTTCAATCTACATTATGTGAATGGATATGGCCCTTTATTCCCCAATATCTGAGGAACAGTGGCTTGTATGCAGTGCACAGGCAAAATACATTTCACATAACAGTAAACATAGACTACAACTTTATACATTTCTGTGAAGGAGATATTACATAAGATACTTAAAACATTTGATTAACTGTTCTGCAGCCCTTCCTCTTGTTGGGCCCTTCTGGGCTAAGTCTGTAATGTCCCAGCATCAGAATGGTAGTAAACTGTTATGGCACTGATGCTGACCAAAAGGAGGGAGGGGCAGTGCTTAATTTGAGCCAGCTGTCACTGGTGGGGGGCACAAGCACTCAGTTTTGGGGAGCAGCACTTATTTTTCCTCACCAAACTTTTCCCGAAAGCAAGAGAGGAAAACACATACAAACAGGTGGGATGGAGGAAGAGAAAAGTGAAAGTCCATCACGAAGGGAGGAAAGGGGAACCTGCAAGAGTGAGATAAAGTGGTGTGCAGTGTCTGGCAGTGAATTGAAGAGGCCAGAGCTGGATTTAGGACAACACACAGTCTGGCATTCTGGGCGCCAGCACTCATTAATTTATAAGTTAAGCATTGGGAAGGAACCCGACTCACAGACTCAACATTGATCAGAGATCTGGTATTCTGCATGGTCTTACTGACAATTATAGTAGCTTACTGAAATTTATATTGCTTTGCAGGATATCTAGGGATCTAGAAGTGTTTGTTGCAGAAAGAGAATTGAACCTTCAAGTTGCTAATGGATCATGTAAAACAATAAAAATTGCTATAATACTACAGTTTTATGTGATTAACCCCATCATGCCCTTGACAGTCTTTGAAAAGACATTGTTGCACACACAATACCATTGTTGACTTAGGGCCTCATTATGGGTTTGGTGGTCGAAACTGCCAGATCGCTATGTTGGAGGTCCCAAAAAGACCGCGATGTTGGCGGCCTTACAGACTGCCCTAATTCAAGTTATAAAGGCAGGACCAACAAGTAAAAAAGGCTGGCCAGGAGTGGCACGGAGGCCCATAAATAGGCAGTCCAACCTCCAGCACCAACAGCACAGCGACCAACAACGGACCTTATTAGAAGTTCAAAGTCACAGTGGCAGGCACCACTGGTGGTTAGCCAATGGCGGTCCGAACCACAGAGGTCCGCTGTCGCCAAAGTAATACACAACTGCACATTGGATGAATTTAAAAACAACACAGCTCACACACATTGCCACACTGGACATACCTGCAACAAACACTATAAAACACACCCCTTCACACACCACAATCCTCTGTATTTACAACATCAAACACTGAAGCTAAAGCAAATTCTTTACCATACAGCACATATATAAGGCACCACTTTTTTCTCACCATTTCTTTTCATACTCAGCACACACTTTTGTCCAGTCACACCCTTTTGCACTACCCTCCTTTGGTAAGTCACTGTCAGACATTCTTTTCCACCATGGCACGTTTTAAAACTCCCAGTTGCACAGATAAAGAGTTAAGAGTCATTGTGGATGAAATCGTAAGAGTAGAGCCACAATTGTTTGGAGCCCAAGTCCAGCACACTCCTCTCAGTAGAAAAATAGAAATGTGGGACAGGATAGTCGGCAGAGGGAATGCTGTAGGCACCACCCTGTGCACAAGGGAGGACATTAGGAAGAAGTGGAACGATCTAAGGGGAAAGGTCCATTCCCTGGTCTCCAGGTACCAGCTTCAGGCCAAGAAGACAGACAGCGGCACTCCCACTTCTCCCTTGCAACTCTATCCCTGGAAGGGGAAGGTCTTGGTCATCCTGCAACTCCAGGGCTTGACAGGAATACCTGGGGGAGTGGAGTCTGGTAAGTCACAATACAAAAATATGTCACAGAAATGCTGTGGCATGCATGTTCACTTCTAAGCTTTTGACACCTTCACTGTCACTCCACTCACCAGCCCAGTGTCCACCTGTCCAAAGACACCTGTCTGGCATCTCACAACTGAGGCAGACTCACCTGTGGGGAACAACATCTGTGTATTGTGTGTGTATTTCAGGGAGTTACATGACTAAAACTCCCAGCAGGCACTGTTGCTGTTAACCAGCACAGTGTTTCCTACTCCAAATACCCTTGTATTTAACTCCCAATTGTAGTGCACTCACCTGTGAGGGTAACATATGAATAGTGCGTGTAGTACAGAGACTGACATGACTGATAAGGCCAAAGAGGCTCTGTTACAGTTACTCCACTCAGCCAGCAATGTATCCTCTTCTCCAAATACCCTTGTTTGTTAACTCCCAATTGAAGTATACTCACCTGGGAGGATACCATTTGGATAATGTGTGTACTAGAGTGAGTCACATGACCACAACTCCCAACAGGCCCTGTTTCTGTAACTTCAAAAACCAGCACAGATTTCACTTTCCCAAAAGTATCAGTTAGTGTACCCACAATTGAAGTGTAGTCACTAGGGGGAGAACATTGGTCCAGTGTGTGTCTTAGAGTGAGTGACATGACTGTAACTCACAGCAGGCAGTGTATCTGCTGCTCCAAACACCAGCACAGTGTTCTCTACTCCAAAGACCACTGTTTGTCAATCCAAAAATGAAGTTTACTAACCTGGGGTGCTAACATTTGTCAAGTATTGGGAAGTAGTGAGAGTGACAGGACAGCAACTCTCAGGAGGCACTGTTCCCCCAACTCCAAACACCAGACCAGTGTTCTCATCTCCAAAGACCCCTGTGTTTTAACTCTCAATGGAAGTGTATTCACCTGGGAGGAAACCATTTGTATAGTGTGTGTAGTACAGGGAGTTACATGACTGCAGCTCCCAGGAGGCTCTCTTACTGTCACTCCAACCACCAGCCCAGTCTCCTCTTCTTCAAAGACTCATGTTTGAGAACCCACACATGAAGTGTACTCACCTGCATTTATCAAGTGTATGAAGTAGAGGGAGTGAAAAGACTGCTAAGGCCAGGTGCTGTGTCTCTCCAACTCCAAACATAAACCCAGTGTTCACTTGTCCAAATACCCTTGTTTGTTAACTCACACTGGAAGTGTACTCACCTGGGAGGATAACTTTTGTATACTATGTGTAGTACAGGGAGTAACATGACTGCAACTCCCAGGATGGCCTGTCACTGTGATTCCAATCACCAGCCCAGTGTCCACTTGCACCAATGCATCTGTTAATGAACTGTCACATGAAGTTTATTCACCTGGGAGTGTACCACTTGTCAACTTCTGGGAAGTAGAGGGAGCTTTCTCAATGCAAAGCCCAATAGGCCCTGTCTTGCTAACTCCAATCACCAGCCCAGTGTCCACTTGCCCCAGTACATCTGATACTGAACTCTCAAATGAAGTTTATTCATCTGGGAGTATACCATTTGTCAACTGTTGGGGAATAGAGGGAGTTACCTGACTACAAAGCCCAATAGGCCCTGTTCAAGTGACTCCAAATAGCAGAACAGTGGTCACTTTTCCAAAACCCTTGCCTGCTAATTCTCGATTGAAGTTTACTCACCTTGGGAGGGACCAAGATACAGATGATGCACAACTCAGAGATGTGTCTGGCCGCCTTGCTCCCTCCTGAACTGCTAAGCCACGATGAAACTATTGAGGATAGGAAGGACAGCTCACCTAGTGTACAACAAAAACAGTCCCAAAGGACTCAAGATGCATCACCAGAATGGTATTGGCAGCAGACACATTCATAATGCACTGACCACATGACTCCAATCACATATACAACAAAGTCCTGGGTCTGCCTTCAAAACAATCAACTAGTCCTCAAAATGGTCAAAGCAACATCATGCCCAGCCACTGTTTTGCCTGTACTGGTGGCAAAATGTAAATATCGGCCCATCCTTCCAAGTGTTAATGACCTGCAAACTCCAGTAGCTGTTTGACTTAAATGGAATTTACATGCTTCACAAATGTCAGGTCAATACAACCAATAGCAGGGCTACCTGTTACAATAGGATAACCTGCAAATCGACTGTGTGCACAAGCTGTGCAAAATGCCACTGTAAATGTTTGGAGGTAGATGTCACAATTCAACCAGTAACATTGTATCTTTCACATCAACAGGTCAAGCTTCCACTGGGAACAAAGAACCAACAGAAGAGACTGCCACTACCCCCATGGCTGAAGCCCTCAGTGAAGAAGACACTCCTGGACGTCTGGACGTGGGGGACGGTTCAGGCCCATCTGGACAACCTGGTCAGACCCCAACTGTGAGTCTCACTGTGACTACTTCAACACCTCCAAGTCTGGTTGCCTCACCATCTCAGGCAGCCATTTACCCCCAACCTGTGTCCTTAGGTCAGTGGCAATCATCTTGGGCCCCCCAGTCCAGGATCCTAAGTCGCAGTACCAAACATAGGACAATAATGGTCATGGAACCAGTGGTAGAGACTCCCTGTGTCCCATGCACAGGCCCATGGGGGCAGGGTGCATGGGACGGATGTTGAGGGCCAGCAGGGTAAGGCCACTGGTGATGCTTACTCATGGCCAGGACACCATCATCCACCTCTTGAGAGTCTATCAGGAGTCCCAAGGTGTGATGGGCCTGGTACTTGCAGAACTCTGGGAGATCAAGCAGCTGCAGAGGGACCTCCATAGGAATTGTAGGCGGGTGTCATCCACCTCGCCTACCGAAGAGCTGGAATGGCGCGGATCGCGCACCTCCTCCGGCCCCGTTCAGCGTCACCTAGGAGACGCGTGGGGGCAGAGCGGCCTGCCGACACCAGACTTCCGGGTTGCCGCAGGAGAAAAGGGAGAGAACGCCAGGGGAGAGCGGCGAGCGGAACACGATAACGAAGAGGCGGGAGAGGAGGAAGAGATCAAGGAAGGAAAACAAAACGGAGAGGAGACCAGCGGAACGCGCGGCGAGGAGAGGAAGCCCAGTACAAACGGTAGAGCCAGAAGCAAGCCTTGAGGAAGAGATGAACCCAGCCACGACCCAGGAGGGTCGTGGCTGAACAAGGTACGGGCTATTCTCCAGGGAAACCGTCATAAGGGGAATAAGGGAGCGGTAGGGGGAAGTAAGGACACCAGGGAGGATATAAAGGGAACGGGGCGGGTTGTTCTGGGTGCTGGGGACCGGGGAAACACTGATCCTATTCCCAGCCTGTCACCAACCTAATCTAGGCACTATAACAATCCGTTCCCTCCTGTGGTTGCCAATCGTCGTTAATGCACTGCCTCCTATAGTTCTTTTCCCCGCCCTCCCTCACCTATACTAACATCATAGAGACACCCAAATTCGTCCCACTTACCTGGAGATATCTTCTTGTTTTTTCCGAGAGCCCACGGGAATCAAGAAGAAGCAGTCCGGAAGACGCCGCCTAAAAGGAAAAAGAAAGAGTATTAAAGACTGACAAAAGCCAATCAAGTGTCACAAGTCTGGGAAGACTTACAGTCATTATAACTATATACTCCTTACTATAAATAAATAAACGGTGCTACGCCCTTATAGGGCCACCCTGAAATCGGAGTCTGAGTCATCTGTACCATTGAGCCGCCACAGTGGTGTCAGAAGTGGGATTTTGTCCCCGGGCGGTACAGAGGTGTTGTTTGCATGGAGGAGAAACCTACGCTCGAAGACATGATAAAACAACTGGCGGAAGGCCAACGCCACCTCCAATTGGTATGGGAGGCACAACAGAGGGAGGCCAGAGAAGATCGAGAGGCTCTCCAGGCCGCCCTGAAAAGTCAGGCCACTATAATGGCCAATAATCAACTGGTCCACGAAACCGCCCTTCGAAAATTGACCGATACTATTGCTGCCAGCAAGGTACATCCGAATGTGCCTAGCTCGGTACTACAGAAATATCAAGAGGGTGAGGATCCTGACTCCTTTATTAAAGACTGACAAAAGCCAATCAAGTGTCACAAGAAAGATAAACTGGGAAGACTTATAGTCATTATAACTATTTTCTCCTTACTATAAATAAATAAACGGTGCTACGCCCTTATAGGGCCACCCTGAAATCGGAGTCAGAGTCCTCTGTACAATTGAGCCCGCCACAGGAATATGCATCAACAGTGGGAGGCCGACAATACCAACATGGCCTTCCTAACAGGGGTGTTGAGAGATGTTAACAGTACCCTTGTCAGGGATTGTCAAGAACAATCTCCCCCTTTCTTTGGCGCAGCAACACCTGGACCTTCATCAGTGCTAGCCACTTTCAGAGAGGCCCTGTGAGGGGAAGAACCTGCCACAGACACCCCTGCCTCTGTAGCAGCAGATCATCCCCCACGCAAGCGGGGATGTCCAGCAAAGACTCCGGGAGGAACAGATGGTAAGACACCCACCACCGCCAGCAAGTGACTTCTTCCTGAAAGAACTTGTTTGTGTGACACATTTTTACTCTATTGACTGTTCTTCAACCACCTCCTATTTCCTATGGGAGGAGTACACTAGACCTTGGACAACAATTGTGTGGCATCTACTCCAATGATTTCATCCACCATGACTGAACCCGTCACTGTTCTTTTCAACCATGCAACAATTTATTTTTAAAGCACAATTTTGCAATAAATCCACCTATCACAGTCATTGTCTGCTTGCTTTTGTTCCACATTTTGCTATGTAGAGATGTAAGACCATTTGAAGTAAATGAGGAAAACACAAGATACTAATGCAAGGAATGGTATGTAACAGATACAGGGCCTCATTCTAAGTTTGGCTGGCGGCGGGTGCCGCCAGCCAAACGGGAACCGCCAAATGGCCGCTCCGCGGTCAGAAGACCGCGGATGCCATTCTGGCTTTCCCGCTGGGCCGGCGGGCGACCGCCAAAAGGGCACCCGCCGGCCCAGCGGGAAAGACCCTGCAACAAGGAAGCCGGCTCCGAATGGAGCCGGCGGAGTTGCAGGGGTGCGACGGGTGCAGTGGCACCCGTCGCGATTTTCACTGTCTGCAAAGCAGACAGTGAAAATCTTTATGGGGCCCTGTTAGGGGGCCCCACGACACCCGTTCCCGCCATCCTGTTTCTGGCGGTGAAAACCGCCAGAAACAGGCTGGCGGGAAGGGGGTCGGAATCCCCATGGCGGCGCTGCAAGCAGCGCCGCCATGGAGGATTCCCTGGGCCAGGGAAAACCGGCGGGAAACCGCCGGTTCCCCTTTTCTGACCGCGGCTTTACCGCCGCGGTCAGAATGGCCCTGGAAGCACCGCCAGCCTGTTGGCGGTGCGTCCGTTGCCCTCCACCCTGGCGGTCATAGACCGCCAGGGTTGGAATGAGGGCC
This sequence comes from Pleurodeles waltl, assembly GCF_031143425.1. NCBI lineage: Eukaryota > Metazoa > Chordata > Amphibia > Caudata > Salamandridae > Pleurodeles > Pleurodeles waltl. Next base: position 695,492,780 of record NC_090442.1, on the reverse strand, counting down.
ACAGTGTCCTGCTAAGGATTACTACCACCACACACAAACACATTGCTATAAGTGTCTGGTCACACCAAACATTTTATTACACTGTACAGCACATAGGCTATTCATATGACAGGACTGTCTGAGCCAAGAGTAGCTGACTCATATTGTGAATGGGACATATGTGCAACAATGAGTCCCTCTTGTCAGAATTGTAGCACCAGATATTGCACACACGCAAACAGGACAGGTGTGACTTACCAACCAGCCAGGCCCTCTCTGGGTACAGTCGTGACATCAGCTGGGGGGTAGTGCAGTTCTGCATTATGAAGTAATCATGGACTGAAACCAGATAACGGACACAGACCTGTGAAATGTATAGGGCTGCCAAACATACAGCTTGGACGTTGATGGAAAGGAAGTTCTTTCTGCTGCGGTATACCTGTTCATTGGCATGTGGTGGAACCAAGCCAATATGTGTGCCATCAATAGCCCCCACCACATGTGGGAGGTATGCAAAACCATAAAAGTCAGCCTTCACTTGGGCTAAATCCTCACATCAGGGAAATGTGTTGTAGCTGTCAATATGTTTCAACATTGCTGAGTGGGCATCCACCAGACTGAACATAGGTTGGGATATAAAAACAGCAAGGGCCACTGTATGTTGGAAGGACCCTGTGGCTAGGAAGTGCAATACTGACATGAGTTGTACAATGGGTAGTATGCTGGTTGGATAACTAATAGCTGGCATCATATCTGACTCTAACTGATGACATACGTCCACTATTGTTTGCCGATTCAGACAATAGAGCTATATAACGTGGTGTTCTTCTGTGGTCTTTAGGTCCGGCAGTGGACAGGTGGTTGACACATCCTCCTTCACCCTGGGTACCTATATATGACAAGAAATTAGCTCTGACATTAGTCATTGTGTCCCCAGCTACATACATGATGCATGTCAATGAAAACAGGTGACAAGACATGTTAGAAGAGATGGACATGGCAAACAGTACACATCACAGCTGCTAGTGACACAAGGTTCACATCTGATACCCACGGTTTGCCACACATGTGTACACATCATGTATCTGGAACTACCTAACTCAAAGATGTGCATCTCGAAATGTGACCTGCTATCCGGACCGCAAAAATGACTTTTGATCGGGGTGGACTGTGCCCCACTGAAAAATGTCATCTGTGCCCTGCAATATACTGCAATGGTGTTTGAGTAGTGGGATCTACATAGCAAGACAGGATTAGCATCTTTGTGAGGACAAAACAACATTTTTGGAGGCGTGATACAGTTTGTGGATCCCAGTACTGCATTTCAGGCCCCTGAAAAGGCGGCTGCCTGACTTACTCCACTGGACATTAGGAACCGCCAGAGGCCGCCTGTTGAAATCGTCATGGCGGAAGGCGGTTGCAACTACAGTGGACACAGCCATAGGCTAACATTGTTGCCAGTGGCAGTCGCGGGCCAATGCTTGTGTGCGCAGGCAGTGAAGACCCAATATGTGATAGACATGACTGCCATGTTCTGCAGATTCCCTCACTTGACTCCTGACACTGCTGCCAGCAAGACCTCCACTACCGAGCTGCTGTGTACCACAACTGGGAGAAATCATGTCATGTGCCAGTAGGTGATAGGATCCCTGCCTTCTCTCCAGAGGAGCTGGAGAGGCTAGTGACTGAGGTCCTACCCCTGTATGAACAGCTCTAAGGTCCACCAGAGGAGCAGGTAAGTGCCTCATGTGCACATTTTTCTCTGTACTTCTCCATTCTTTTCCTCCTCACAGGCTAGATTGTGCCGATTTGTGTGCCAGGTTGACTACTCATATGCCTGTAAGTGCCGTCTGTGTGGCATCAATAGGATGTACCATGTGCAGGTATTGGTGGCCAGTGCCATATGCTGAGTTCATTCACATTGTGGCATGTGTGTTTCTTGTGTTCCTAGATCCACCTTGTGTTGGATGCTCATAGCTAGGTGAGGTGACATTACAGCCATCCACTGACATCTCTTTCCTTATGATTGTTGTATATGTGAGACAATATGTATGTGCATGACAGCATGAGCTAAGTATGCATGTTGTATGAGTCAGTTGAGAGTAATGTGAGCAATGTGTATGGTGCCACAGAGATTTCTAAACACATTCACCATTATTAAGCTGTTGTTTGGAATGCATATCATAACTCACCGTGCCCATCAGGTTTCCACACAAACCACATGCCAAATTTCTGTTGGTGACATGATGTACTGTCACGCATGGAAGTGATGGGAATGGAGTGTCATGTAGGTTCAGTCTGCCCAGCCTGCTGAGACCAGGGCCTGACAAATGTATCTCCCAGTGTGGGTCCTAGTCTAGGCTGGAGTCACTGTAGCTATGCACCTGTAGCACTGTGCCCAATACCTGTACCCCAGCAGATTCTGTCATGTGGGCAATATGAGGCTCTGGTGCAAAATCCTGCCCAGAGTGCCTTATTCCTTCGATTAAACTAGGAATGGGTACAGAGGTATGTCATTATGCTAGTCCACATGTGCATTTTACTCATTGTCAATGTGATTCATGCCAGGTTCCTTACTCCCACATCTCTGTTGTCACCTTCCCACAGATCATATTTATCCTGTACAGGCTTATTTCATAAATGAGAGTCCCACAGTGAAGACAGTGTTTTGATTCATGGGAGGCCATGATATCTGACTTAGTAGTCTAGTCACATAGTAGAAACTCTACAAAGCATTCCTTTGTTTGATGGATGTTGTTAGAAATGGAGTCTCTGGTTGGCAGTCACTTTGCACTCTGTCCATGCAGGGGCCCTCAATTAAGTCAGGGCAATGGAGATACACTCTTAAGATTACCCCTGCTCACCTCTTTGGTAGCTTAGCACAAGTAGTCAGGCTTATCTTAAAGGCAATGTGTAAAGTATTAGTAGCAACACACACAGTAATACAGTGAAAACACTACAAAATGGATACCACAACAGTTTAGAAGAACAGGCAATCTTTATCTAAATCAAACAAGACCAAAATGACAAAAATCCAGCATACACAAGTAAAGATATGAATTTTTAAATTAAAACGAGTCTAACTCCATAGAAAACAATGGATGTGTTGATGTTACAAAAAGTATTTGGTTTGTGTCCAAAATAAAGCCGCACAGGTGAGCGTGCATCATAAAAAGTCAGCGATGCATCAATTCCCTACCCGCAAGTGAGGCCGTGCATCGTTTCTTCTCTGGTCAGGTAGGCAATGCGTAATTTTCCTCTCCCACAATAGGGAGATGCATCGATTTCCAGATGGGCACCACAGATCCGAGCGGGTGCTCATTGATTTTGAAGTCCAGCTATGATGCGTAAGAAATCTGCACGCACGATGATGAGGAACCATGCTGTGTGGAGTTGCGTCTATTTTAGCAGCCACAAGCAGGTGTTGCGTTGTTTCTCAAGCGGCGATGCAGGTGATGCATCAATTTCCCAGAGGTGATGCAGGTGGTACGTCGATTTCTCCGCCACAATGCAGGGGGTGTGTTGTTTTTACTGCCGTGTTGCAGGTGTTGCATTGAATGTTTCCCCGCGCAGCTCCTGTGCATTGTACATGGATTTAGGTCCTGGTCCCAGCAGTTTCACCTTTCAAGGGCCCAGGGACTGGAGTGGGCACCATTCGGCAGGGTGAAGTCTCAGCAAGAGAGTCCAGGTGCTGGCAGAGGAAGTCTCTGATGGCCCTGAGACTTCAAAGCAGGAGGCAAGCTCAGTCCAAGCCCTTGGAGACACTTTACAAGTAGGAATATACCATAAAGTCCAGTCTTTGTCCTCTTTCAGGGAGAAGCAGTAACTGCAGGCCAACCCAGAAAGCACATTCACAGGCCAAGGAAAAGTACTCCTCCTCCAGCTCTTTCACTCTTTTACTTGGCAGAGGTTCCTCTTGAGTCCAGAAGTAATCTAAAAATCCGGGGTTTGTGTCCACTACTTATACTTCTTTTTGCCTTTGAGCTAGGCAAACTTCAAAGGAAAGTCTCTGTTTTTGACAAGATCCTGTCATGCCCAGGCCTGGCCTGGCCCCAGACACACACCATGGGGTTGGAGACTGTTTTGTGTGAGGGAAGATACAACCTTTCAGGTGTAAGTTTCAGCTCCTTCCTCCCCACTCTAGCCCAGGAGACTCATCAGGATATGGAGGCTACACTCCAGATCCCTTTCTGTCACTGTCTAGTGGAAATTCACAAACAGCCCAACTGTCAGTTTGACCCAGACATGGAATACACAAGCAGGCAGAGGCACAGAATAGTTAAGCAAGAAAATGCCCACTTTCTAAAAATTGCATTTTCAAACTGACAATCCTAAAACCAACTTCACCAAAAGATGTATTTTTAAATTGTAAGTTCAGAGACCCCAAACTCCCGATCTCTATCTGCACTCAAAGGGAAACTGCACTTAAAATATTTTTAAAGGCAGCCCCTATGTTAACCTATGAGAGAGACTGGCCTTGCAACAGTGAAAACTGGATATGGCAGTATTTCACTGTCAGGACATGTAAAACACAACAGTATATGTCCTACCTTTAACATACACTGCACCCTCCCCATGGGGCTACCTAGGGCCTACCTTAGGGGTGCCTTTCGTGTACAAAAAGGAAAGGTTTGGGCCTGGGAAGTGGGTACGCTTGCCAGGTTGAATTGGCAGTTTAAAACTGCCCACACAGACACTGCAGTGGCAGGTCTGAACTATGTTTACAGGGCTACTTACGTGGGTGGCACAATCAGTGCTGCAGGCCCACTAGTAGCATTTAATTAACAGGCCATGGGCACCTCAAGTGCAATTTACTAGGGACTTACTAGTAAATCAAATAGTCCAATCATGGAAAAGCAAATTACACATACATTTTACACACGACCACTTGCACTTCAGCACTGGTCAACAGTTTTAAAGTGCCTAGAGTGCCAAAAACAGCAAAAACAAAGTCCAGCACACAGTGAAGACATAGGAAACAGAGGCAAACAAACCGGGGAGACCATAGCAAGGATATCAGGTCTTGCACATGTCCCTCCCAGATGAAACTGGGGAGAACTACCCAATCTCATGGGAGTTCTCATCACTAAGGCGTAAGAATCTGGACAGACCATCACCATTGGCGTTGTCTGTTCCTGGGCGGTGTTCCACCGTAAAGTCCATTCCCTGTAAGGGGACAGACCACGTCAACAGTTTTGGATTCTCACCCCTCATCTGCATTAATCATCTGAGCAGTCTGTGGTCTAACTAAACCAGAACGGAGTCCTAAAAAAGTAGGGCCTCAGCTGCTTCAGTGCCTAGACCACACCAAAAGCTTCTCACTCAATTGCACTCAACCTCCATTCCTGGGGAAGTAACTTTCTACTAATAAAGGCTACAGGCTGGCCTAGGCCCTCTTCATTGAGCTGTGCAAGTACAGCTCCCACATCATGCTCTGAAGCATCAGCCTGCGCAATAAATTCCTTGAGAAGTTGGGTGCCTTCAGCATGGGTGCCATGCTCATGGCTGTGTTCAGGTCATCAAAAGTGGTCTGGCAAGCATCAGTCCAGATCACCCTTTTGGGTTGTTTCTTAAAGGTCAACTCAGTCAAGGGGCAACAATAGTGCCATAACCCTTGACAAACCTCCTGTAGTATACTGTGAGACCTAGAAAGGCTCTCACCTCTATCTGAGTCTTGGGAGGCTTCCAAGCCAGAATAGTATCAATCTTTGGCTGCAGGGGTGCCACCTGGCCACTCCCCACCTGGTGCCCCAGGTAAACCACGAATCAGTGCCCCATTTAGCATTTACTAGCCTTAATAATGAGGCCTACCTTCTGCGGAGCCTTCAACACTTCACAGTGGTGCTGCAGGTATTCCTCCCAGCTAGAGCTGAACACTGCAATGTCATCCAGGTAGGCTGCACTGAAGTCCTCCAACCCAGCCAAAACCTGGTTGACCAATCTCTGAAAGGTGGCAGAAGCAATTTTCAGCCCAAAGGGCATAACCCTGGACTGGTAGGGCCATCTAGGATGAAAAAGGTTGACCTCTTCTTTGCCCCATCAGTTAGGGCAATCTGTCAGTCCCCAGACGTTAAATCAAGTGTGCTGAGAAACTTGGCAGCTCCGAACCAATCAATGAGCTCATCAGCTCTGGGGATGGGGTGCGCATCAGTGTTGGTGATGGCATTGAGTCCATGGTAGTCCACACATAACCTGAGTTCTGGGGTGGCACTGGGGGCCGCAACCTTTGGAACTGCAAGTTCGCTACATGGGTGACATCACTCTTGCGCTCCACCACCTCCAAAGGCCCAGTCCACTTATCCTGGAGAGCATGAGGCTCTACTGGGGCCATGACCCACACTTTCAGACCAGGCTGAAATTCAACCATAGTGGCATTCTGGTCAGCAGGAGGAGGCGACTAAGTTTACCTGGTGGGTCATGGATAGGGAGGAGTCGAGTATGATGCCTAGGTTGCGGAGATACTCAGTCAGTGCAGGGGGGATGCTGAGGGATTGAGGGATGTGGGCCACCAGCAGTCCTCCCAAGCTGAGGTGGCATTTCTGAAGATCATGAGGTCAGTCTTGTCGGAGTTGAGCTTGAGGCAACTTTCTCTCATCCAAGTGGCAACAGCTTCCATTCCTGAGTGGAAGTTCCTTTTGGCCATGTCGGGTCTTCAGTGAGGGAAATGATGAGTTGTGTGTCATCGGTATATGACACGATGTTCATACTGTGGCTTCTGACGATGTCTGCGAGAGGGGCCATGAATACGTTGAACAGTGTGAGACACAGTAGGGCTCCTTTGGGGACTCCGCAGTTGACTCCTGTGGTTCTGGATGTGTAGGGCAGGAGTCTGACCCTCTGTGTCCTCCTGGAGAGGAAGGAGTGGATCCATTACAGGGCTTTTCCGCAGATTCCTATGTCGTGGAGTTTGGTCGGCATTGTGCGTGTCGAAGGCTGCTGAGAGGTTGAGGAGTATGAGCGCTGCGGTGTGGCAGCAATCTAAGAGTAATCGGATATCGTCGATGGCTGCCAGGAGTGCTATGTCGTGCTGTGGTTGCTGTGAAAGTTGGACTGGGAGCTGTCCGGGGAGTTGTTGGTCTCAATGAAATTCCTTAGTTGTGCGTTGATTGCTTTAACCAGTACTTTGGCAGGGTAGGGTAGCAGTGAGATGGGCAAGAAATTCTTTAGTTCTAATGGGTTGCCCGAAGATTTCTTCAGGAAAGGGTATATTTCAGTGTGTTTCTAGCCCTCCAGGAAGGTGCCAGTGTTGATAGAGCAGTTGATTGTGTTCCGGAGCTTGGGGACGATGGATGCGCTGGCTCTGATGTATATGTTGTGTGGACAGGGGTCCGTGGGGGCTCCGGAGTGGGTGCTGTTCATGATGCTGACGGTTTCCTTTGTAGTGAGCGTGGACCAGTTGTGGGTAGTCCGGGTGGGTTCTGGGGGGTTGGCTCGGTCACAGGTTCAAGTGTCAGGATTTTCCAGGAGGAAGCTGTCCCAGATGTCCTGGATCTTGCAGTGGAAAAAGGTGGCGTTTGTCGCAGAGGTCCGGTGATGGGGGAAGCTGGTGGCTTCGGAGGGGGGATCTGTGAACTCGTTGATGACGAGAAGAGTTCCTTAGAGTTGCGTGTGGAGGAATTGATGCGCTACCAGAGTACATTCTTCCTTGTGTTCTTGATTTTTCAGCAGAGGGCGGTGGGTGCGGCTCTGAAGGAGGCAATGTCTTCGCTTGTTTGGCTGTTCCTCTATTTTTTATCTCAACATCTGTGGGTACGCTTTGATTCTTGGAGGTGAACCAGCTGGCTCTCTTAGGTACGCGTTTGGCCAGTGTTAGCCAGAGGGGGGCTAGAGTGTCAACGCATTCGGTGATCCATGAGTTGAGATTGCGTGCTGCTGGGTTGGCATCATCAGAGGGAGGAGGGAGGGATTTGGAGAGAGATGAGGTGAGTTGCTCGTTCGTGATTTCATTCCATTTCCAGTGGTTGGTCCTGGGGGTGTGGGTGCTGCTGCTGGGTGTGGTGATTGTGAAGTATATGCAGAGGTGGTCAGTCCAGTTTGGGGTGGAGATAGTCTTGATGGTGATCTGGTTGCCTGAGGTGAAGGTGGAGTCCAGTGTGTGTACTACGATGTGTGTGGGTGTGGAGACCAGCTGTCTGAGGCTGAGGGTTGCAGGGTTGTCAAGTAGAGGGTGGTGTTTGGGTCAGCGTGGTCCTCGAGCTAAAAATTCAGGTCACCGATGAGGAAGTAGTCATCTGAGGTCAGGGCCTGGGGGGTAGCAATGTCTACAACTACTTCAATGAAAGGATGGGTAGAGACCGGGTGGACTGTACACCAGGGTGTCGCAGATGGAGGAGTTGTGGACCAGGGAGTGTAGGTGTTCCATGGTGGTGTGTTGTTCTTCTGGGACGGCCTTGACACGTAGTGAAGACATGTGTACGATGGCGAGTGCTCTGCCCGTGCAGGAGGGCTGGTCCCTCCTTAGGATGCTGTATCCATCAGGAATGGCGATGGGGATGTCTGGTCCCACAGTGGGGTTGGTCCAGGTCTCGGTAAAGAAGGCGATGTCTGGTCAGGAGGTGTTGATCAAATTTCAGAGTTCTGTGGCGTGTTTGTTAAGAGAGCAGATGTTCAGGAGCAGGCAGTTGATGGGGTTGTGGAGGTTTTTGGTGTCTCTGTGTGTGGAGAGTACTTTCAGCTTGTTGAAGCGTTGAAGTTGCAACTCCCGCAGGTGAAAGATTTGTGGGTGTCCTTGGGGGAGTTGATGCAGCAGTTGCTGAGACACCTGGTGTTGAGACAGAGGAGGGTCTCAGTGTCATAACGGAGGCAGGCCAGGGGGTGGTTTAGTGGAGAACAAGGGTTCCTGGTGCTGGGCGTGGTCCGGGCGCGGACTTGCACTGACGGGCTTGCCTTTGGTGCACCAGTGGCATTGCTGCACTGTGGCCACCATTAAAAAAGGAAGGTGGTGGGGGGAGTAGTCTGCTAGGAGGTGGGACGGTGGTAAAAATGCTTTGCGAGGGGGGCAAAGGAAAGGAGGGGAGAGAGAAAAGAAAAGGAAAAATGAGTAAAAAAAGGCAATAAAGAAAGAGTGAAAGAGGGCAGAGGAAAGAAGGAGAAATGGAAAAATGAGTGAAAAAAGGCAGAAAAGCAGGGGGGGTTACTGGAGGCCTTAACCAAGCTCTCCTTTACTAGACTCAGAGGTCCCCTCACAGGGTAGCCACACAACAGTTCAAAGGGGCTAAAATCAAGTCCTTTCTGTGCTACCTCCCTGTAAGCAAACAGAGGGCATGACAAGAGGATGTCCTACTTATACCTCATGGGTTCTGACAGACCCATAATCATGCTTTTTAGGGTTTGGCTGAATCTCTCAACCAAAGCTTTTCCTTGGGGGTGGTAAGGAGTGGTGAACTTGTAGGGCACCCCACACTCCTTCCATAGAGACTTCATAAAGGTAGATAAGAAGTTGGTACCCTTGTCAGATACCACCTCCTTAAGGAACCCCATGCAGGTAAAGAGCCCCATCAATGTCTGGCCCACCACAGGGGCTGTGAGTGATCTCAGAGGGAGAGCTTCTGGGTACCAGGTGGCATGGTCCAACAAGACCAGGATAAACCTGTTGCCCATGGCTGTCATGGGATCCAGAGGCCCCACAATGGCAATCCCCACCCCCTCAAATGGTGTGCTGACTACCAAAAAAGGTAGGAGGGGAGCCTTACATTTCCCTCCACTCTTGCCACTTGCTTGACAAGTTTGGCAAGACCTGCAATGGAACTTGAGGCCAGTAAAAGTGGGTGACAATACTTTCAAAAGTCTTTTCCTGCCCCAAATGTCCTACCAAAGGCACATCATGAGCAAAAGCCAGTAGGAAGGCTTTGAAGCACTGGGGTACCACCAGCACAGGTGCTGCCCCAGGCTCAGCAACCTTAGGCTCACTATACAAGAGACCATTCTCCCAATAGATCCAGTGTGATCAAGACTCCTTGCCAGATGCCTGGCCTGCAGCCTGCTGCCGCAGATCTTCTAGAGTATGGCATGACTTCTGTGTCTCACAGAATTCTTTCTTGATGTGAACCCCTTCCCTCTGCCACTCAGGCACCTACACCAGTTCAGCCACTTGTTCTCCTGTAGGCTCCAGGGCGTCCCCCTCAGATTCAGCCCCCTCCCGGACCATCGCAACTTCTGGGGCAGGTTTCCCATGCTTCTTGCACTTCCTCTTTCTGGAAGGCACCTGGGCCACTCTTTCAGGCTGCAGGGCCTCCTGATCACCCTGATGGGCCGCCATTGACCGGATGGTCACACATGCCCACCCAGGCAGACCCAACCTCTCCAATTGTGACCAGCATTCCACCTCACTCCAAGGGGAATCCTCCAGGTTATTGCCGAGTAGACAGTCAACAGGCATGGTTGGACTCACAGCTATTCTCAAGGAACCTGAGACTCCCCCCCAATCAAAGGGAACCTGTGCCACTTTGCACAGGTGTTTTAAGTCATCTACTGCAACTACTTGGTGAAGTACATGGAGAACTACCTGCTCTTCAGGCACCAGGTGACTCCTCACAGTAGTCATACTGGCTCCTCTGTCTCTCAGAGCCTCCACCCTCTGTCCATTGATGGTCACCCACTGCCTGTACTTTTTACTGTTCTCAGGCATAAGGGTCCTCTGGACTATCTCACAGTCTTCTAGTGAGACCAGGGTCATCTCAGCTGGCTCCCACCCTTCTCCTGGAACCAACTCCTCCCTAAGCACTACAATGGCTAAACCCTGTGACTGAGCACCAGTGGGTGCCTATGCCCACTTGAGACACTTGGATCCCCCTCATGTGACCCACCTGCTCACATGCAGAACATTTGTGGGGACCTTTCTCTACAGGGTTACCTGCCCATGGTTTTTTTTCAACTGGGGCTGAGAATCCTTACCCTGGGACCTAGGTGTGGGCCCTTTAGAGAACTCCCCCTGTTTACCCTTACACCCCCACTTATTCTGATGGGAACCCTGCCCACCCTTGGAAGAGTCTCCCCATACCTCTTGTGGACCCTGGTGCTCTCCCACCGGTCCACTTCCTGGGGTCAGTCAGCTTGATGTCAATTAGGTTCTGGCACAGCTATGGAGAAGAAAGACTATACATGTGTTCCCAAGCAATCAAATTGTACAGCTCCTCATAAGTTGTCACCTTACTGCCCTTCACCCAACCATCCAGTGACCTGCAGAAAGAATCTACACATTCCAACCAATAGAATAAGTGAGTCCCTGAGGATCCCCTAAGGATGTCAGAGTGTCCCTCCCCTCTACCTCAAAGTGCTTCCACAGACCCACCCCCCAATGTGCTTCAGGGACCATGTTCATGTGGAGAGCTGACTCATACCCCTTAAACCACAGATAGATGTTATCCTCCCTCTTGTAATCCTTTACTAAGGGCCAGATGTATCACAGGATTTTGCATTCGCAAATGGTGTGAATCGGTAAATTCCACCATTTGTGAATGCAAAATAGCCTTTCACGATGTATGAAAGGCATTCGAGCGATTCCTTAAAAATGTGACTAAAGTTTGTTCTGCGATTCGCAAATAAGGAATCACAATACAATGTATCAAGCATTCGCAAATTGCGATTAGTAACAAAATGGGTTTTTGCATGTGGATTTTACCACAAATTGAAATCAGGTGGTAAACAGGTGCAACCTATATAAAGAGGCTAAGAATGCATCAGCCCTTTTCAACAATGGCTGCACTCTACGTCATGGTGAGGAGGATGAGGATCCTGGCAGGTTTGAGGAGAGGGAGGAGGAGATAGGAGTGCATTTTCAAAGTGCCCATTACCCTATTTGATCAGACAGAGGAGGAGATATTTGACAAGTACAGGTTGAACTCTGCCATTATACTTGACTTATTAGCTGATTTACATCCCCTACTGCAGCGACACACACACACACACACAGAACCAATGCCATACCCACTCATGTGCAGGTATTATAATCCCTGCACCTCTTAGCCTCAGGAAGCTATCAAGGGGTCATCGCAGCAGCTGGAGGTGTGTCACAAAGTGCGCTCTCACGCTTCTTTAATACATTCCTCAATGCCATGTTAACTAAACTTCATCTGCATATAAGTTCCCCAATTTCCCACAGTTTTTGCAAAAAACTAAACTAGATTTCTATGAGGGAGTCCAATTTCCACACTTCCTTGGCTGCATTGATGGGACACATATAGCAATCTGTTCACCATCTGCAACAGAGTATATATATATATATATATATATATATATATATATATATATATATATAGGAATAGAAAAAATACACATTGTATGAACATCCAGGTTTACACTCCTGACATTCTAGGAGACAGTGCATATGCAGTGCGGTCCTTCATCCTAACACCATACCTCAATCCTGCCACGCAAGTGAACAGAGATACAATGTGGCACATAGGAGGATACTAAGCATGATTGAGAGGACCTTTGAAGAGTTGTTTCCGATCCCTGCATAAAAGTAGGGGCGCACTGCAATACAGTTGAGGCACCAATTGCAAGATCGTGGCCTCATGTACAATGCTGCATAATATTGCAACAACAAGAGGCATACCAGTTGAACCCACAGAGATGGAATCCGATGAGGATGATGACCCCTTACCACCCCTTCATCCAGCAGACAGAACCAGAGCAGCAGAGGGCAGGCAAAGAAGTGCTGGGATTATGCACAACTATTTCTGATGTAAGTAATGACAACATGACGTTTACTTAAATGTTTTGCTGCAGGTATCACATTTATTGCCTTGACTTCAGGACATATATGTGTGAGTAGGACATAGATTTTCAAAAGACACAGTCAGGTCCCAATTATAGTGTGATTCTATTGACATCATAAAATCAATGCATTGCTACAAAATATGCAAGGCCCTGAACTTCTCAATATTACTTTTAACATTCATGCACTCTGCTTGAACGTTCAGTAGGCTCAGTGGCACCTCTTGTTTCGGGTTCAGAGACAGAACAGTGTCTGGAACTGTGACGCCTAGGATCCATCACAGGGGCTGTGACACTGCTGAGGCTAGAGATCTCCTCACTATCCCCAACACCCAGGTCGCTGTTTGTAGCACTCTGGGCTGTCTGCATTGGCTCCAATACATTGGTGACTTGGACAAATCCTAGTGCAACGTCCTGCTTGCAATGTGCCATTTCTACTTGCATGCCCGCAGCATGTCGTGACAGCAAACCAGTTGTGTTAGTGAGCCGATTGACAGATCTGGTGAACCCAACCAACCTACCCATCAATTGGTGATGGCGCCTACGGTGGGTGACATGCTCCTGCTGCATTGCAGTGCACAGTTCCTTAAAGGCATTTTTCATCTCCCTTCTGTGTTCTGCTGTAGCTTGCTGTCCCTCATGCAGCTTGCACATTTTGTGATTGAGAGACACCAACTGCCTGTGCATTGATCTCATGTGTTTACATTGCAGGCGTTGCACTTTGAACATGGATGCCTCAAGACCACCGAACAGTGCTGGACCATCACCTTCTTCTGTGCTCTGTCTGTCTTTTCACAATGCGTCCTGAGGGAAGTAGACTGACGCTGGAACAGGGATTGGTGTCTGTGGGTGTTTCTACCCTCTAAAGGTGGTGTGAGTACCTCTCCCTGCAATTCATCGAAGTCCAGAGTAAGCTCATGGAGGGGTTCCATTCTTGCCCTGAGTCTAGTTTGTGCTGGTGTGATGGACACAGTGGTTGAATTTGACTGTGGGTGACTTTTGTCATTTCCCCCCTGTTCCAGTTTCTGCTGCGTCAGGGCCCAGAAAATCTGCAGCAACAATGCGCAGCATGTAATTCATGATGTTCTCCTTGCATGTGTAATTTCACATTTCCCCTGGCTTGATGTCTCTAATTGTCTGTTGAGTTGTTTTTATGTTTGGTTTTACGGTATACTGCTATTTATGTAGTAGGTACACTTTTGGGGTTATGGACTTCCACTCCCATAAGGCATTGTTCTGTTGAATGGAAAATGTGGCATGGGGGTATTCATCACAGTGCATAATGCCATTGCAATTTTCTAAGAGACATTTGAACATGCACATATGGTGCCAGGTGTGCCTGAGGTGTCTATGTCAGTGACACCACCTACTGCTTCAGGCAGCAGTGTTGACTCCACCATGTCTTCGAAGGGGGTGGACAGTGTCTGGATGGGTGGTCCACCACAAATGCTTCTTGCTTCCTTCTGCCTCCTTGCTACCCTCTATTAGGCACGTGATCGCAAGTCACACCTTGTGTATCTCCTCTCTTGAATGCTGTGCAAATTTTGGTCTGGATGTCAGTCCACATTTTCCTCCTCTTACTTTCTGGGACATGCAGTGAGTGTTTGCCAAATAACTTGTTCCTGACCACCTCTTCTGTGAGCACCTCCAATTCCGGCCCACTGAATTTTAGTTTTCTTTTTCTCCCGTCTGTGTCCTTGCCACTTCCATCAGTGGCCGTTGTGTTCACCTGGTCCTGGGTGACTCTCCTGAGTGCCTCCCTGGTGCTGTGCTGAGAATCTCTGCTGTTCCTGTGGCTCAGGCTTCTGGGAACAGCATGCACCAACTCACTTCCCATTTGTGATGTCATCATGCTTCTCCAGAATACAAAAATCACAATTTGTGGTTTCCAAATATCGATTCGCTATTTTAGAAAAATCACTATTTGGTACTTGCTATTTGCGAGTGCGAATTTTAGGAAATTGCAAAAAATTATTTGATGGACTTGTTACATCGCATTTTGCAAATCCCAGTTAGCGATTCAGTAAAAATCGCTATTTGGTATTCGCAAATGTGAACCTTCATACATCTGGCCCTAAGTCCTTTGGAATGTGCAGCCTCCTTTTAGGCTGCACTTAGGTACTGCTACCACCATCTTTGCTGGACTGGCTGCTTTGGTCCAGCTCCCTAAAACTTAACTCATGAGCCAAAAACATATTTTTCTCGTGTATGGCCAATCTTCTCTCTTCCTTCTCCATTTTAAGTTTCTCTAATTCCAGTTGTGCACCCTCTCTGCTTGTCAGTCCTGCAACTCCACAGGGGTCAGGACTTTGGAGGAAACACTACTGCCTGCCCTGGAGACCCTCCCCCTAGGCAAGAGAGGCTTAGCCAACACAGCATCATGAATACTCTGCACCTCATCACCCCATCCTCCTCCTCTATGTGCCCCCTAGCCTCCTTAGCTGCCACCCTGTCCCTCTGTACGTTTTGCAGCTCCTCCTTCCTAGCAGAGCTCTTCTTTGGCC
This sequence comes from Pleurodeles waltl, assembly GCF_031143425.1. Classification (NCBI taxonomy): domain Eukaryota; kingdom Metazoa; phylum Chordata; class Amphibia; order Caudata; family Salamandridae; genus Pleurodeles; species Pleurodeles waltl. The sequence continues at coordinate 695,477,580 of NC_090442.1, read as the reverse complement.
AGGAAAGGTATTTTCAAAACTGCTTAAGTTGAGCCACTGTAAGCTCCTCCAGTTTCTCCAACTCAAACACAACTTTTGAAGCCACAGCTGGTGCATCCTCAGATTGAGACATACTTGTTGGCAAGGTTCAATAAAGATGCAAGAATTCCAAAATGCATATAGATCCCAAGAAAAACCAAAAAAGGAAGCAGAAAAAATCCAAAAAGAGAAAAAAAAAAAAAAAGTAGTATGTGATCTGTTGGAAATGGCCAGTGGGGTGGGGAGGTGACCCAGAGGCAGGTCATAGTCAGTCCCCAGATGCCCATAGACTGCATTCTGGGGAATGAGTTGCCCCGATTGTCAGGGGAACTGGGAGGGGTGGCCACCAGAGGTGCCCTCACAGTTCAGTTGTCTGGGGGTACCACTCCAAGTCAGAAAGTACAGGACCCTAGCAAGAGGGTCAGGAGGAGGGAGAGCCCATCCTTGTCCTCCCCTCAGCCTGAAGGTACAGACCCAAGGTTGAGTAACCAGTCCTAGGACACCACTCCTGAACTGGTCGGAGGTGAAGTGGAAAAAGGGTGCATGTCACCTGAGGTTACTGCCCCCCACTTTTTAAAACCACAGAGGCTAGAGACCCTAGGATGGCCTGGGGCCAGGCTCTTGACATTGACTGCTGTTAATGGCCTCTGTTGGGTATTATCTTTGTGGTCAGAGTTTTCCCTGGGAGGGGAACTGAAGTCAGACCCCAGGGTTGGAATGGGCCTCATCACACTGTTAGCCCTGGTGGTACTGTCTGCCTACTGGGATGCATCTGTGGGTAAGGTAAGGTTAGGTGCTACACAGATGGAGTTCTCAGATGAGGAGAAGAGTTCCCCCAAGGTTAGTTCAGTGGGCCCTGGGTTCAGAGAGCTGTCGACCTGACAAGAGCTCCTGCAGTAGTGGGCCATTGTCCAGGTTCTATCACCCTGAGCAGAGGAGTCCAGCAAGGTTTTGATTGGCCTACCCTGGCTTTAGGCTGGGAGTGGGTTGTGTTGGAAATGGCCCTTTTTGCAGGGTTATCCCAAGATATTTGCCTTCCTCCTCCTATTTTTTCAGGTCTGTTTTTGCTGGTTTATTGTTTCTGCACACTTTACCACTGCTAATCAGTGCTACAGTGCAAGTGCTCCCTATAGAAATTGTACTGTTGATTGGTTTATCCACGATTGGCATATTTGATTTACTGGTAAGTCCCTACTAAAGTGCATTAAAGGTGCCCAGGGCCTGTTAATCAAATGCTACTAGTGGGCCTTCAGCACTGGTTGTGCCACCTACATTAGTAGCCCTGTAACCATGGCTCAGACCTGCCACTGTAGTGTCTGTGTGTGCAGTTTTACACTGCCAATTCGACTTGGCAAGTGTACCCACCTGCCAGGCCTAAACCTTTCCTTTTACTACATGTCAGGAGCCCCTAAGGTAGGCCCCAGGTAGCCCCATGGGCAGGGTGTAGTGTATGTTTAAGGTAGGACATATACCAGTGTGTTTTATATGTCCTAACAGTGAAATAAGCAAAATTCGGTTTTCACTGTGCAAGGCCTATTCCTCTCATAAGTTAACATGGGGGCTGCCTTTAAATATCGTTAAAATGTAGATTCCCCTTGAGAGTAGATAAAAATGTAGAGTTTAGGGTCGCTGAACTTACAATGTAAAAATACATCTTTAATTTAAGTTGTTTTTTAAATATCTGTTTGAAACTGCCACTTTTAGAAAGTAGGCTTTTTCTTGCTTAAACCATTCTGTGACTCTGCCTGTTTGTGGATTCCCCATCTGGGTCAGTTTGACAGTTGGGCTGTTCACACCTCTTCTCTAGACAGTGACACAAAAGAGGGCAGGGGTGTAGCCTGCATATCCTGATGAGCCATCTGAGCTAGAAGGGAGGCAGGGGTGGTTGTTCACACCTGAAAGGACTGTGCCTCCCCTCACACAATGCAGACTCCTACCCCCGGTGTGTATCTGGGGCCTGACCTGGACAAGGAAGGATCTTGCAAACACTTGAGACTTTGCTTTAAAGTTTGCTAACTTCAGAGGCAGAACCAGGTATAAGAAGAAGACCCAAAACCCCAGACTTTTAGAATCTTTCTGGAATCAAGAGGAACCTCTGCCCAGGAGAAGTGCTGAAGAGCTGAAGAAGGAGTACTATCCCTTTTCTGTGCTGCTTTGCTGGACTGGCCTGCAGTTGCTGCTTCTGCCTGAAAAGAGTGCATAGGTTGAACTTTGCTGTGTGTCCTGCTTGAGAAAGTTCTCCAAGGGCTTGGAGTAGAGCTTGCCTCCTGTTGGAAGTCTCAGGGACACCAAATACTTCAGTTTCCTCAACCTGCAGCACTGGGAACTGTGTGTTTTGTGCTGTTCAAGAGGAAAAACCACTGCGATGCTGCCAACAAAGCTGCTGGCCGCACCATTACCCGCTGACGCCACACGGAGTTGCATTGACCGGCTTGGCACCACGACCCTAGTCTCACTGATGCCATCAGATGACTTCACCGAGCCGCTGCTCGCACTGCGACCTGTGGGCCCCGCACTCCGGCATTGCATGCTCACACCGCAGCCTGGGCCCCCCGATGACACCACTCCTGCTGACACCGGCACCGCTGCCTGCACCTTGGCCTGTGGACACGCACCGCAGCTCCGGTCCACCGACACCAGCACTATCGACTCCAGTGTCGTCACCAGGGATTCTGCCTGCACCGTGGTCTGTGGACACGGCTCGTGAGGGTCACAAAGCACCGCCCCACACAGCTGGCTTGGGCCTACAGACGATATCGCTTCAGCAATGATGACGCAGCTGCCTGCACCATGATCTGGTGACACCGCACGCCGCACTGCCCCGCTTCACACCGCAGCCCTGGCTTCACTGAAACCGCTGGACACCATCACCGAGCCACTGCCTGCACATGACATGTGGGCACCACATGTCGCATCATCCCGCTTGGCACCGCAGCCCCGAAGCTATCCTCGCCAGCGCTCCTGACTTCATCAGCCCGGAGTTTGATCCTCAAGGCATGTGATTTCAAGGGCCCAATGACTCCTGCATCGAATCTGGAATCAACACCACAACGTCAGCAACGCCGCTCTCCGGAGCTCAGCACGAAGGTCACAACACCCTAAAAATCCAAAGTACTGTTTGCGGGTCTTCCCGACACCGTAGCTGGCCCGCGACGCCGCGGCCAACCTGAACTGTTGGTTTCGTTGCTCGCGATGCCGTGATAGCTCCAGGTGGAGCTATCGACTTCAAGAAAATGTATTTTTAAGATAAATCTCACAAACTTCATATCTTTATTACTGTATGTTGGATTTTTATCATTTTGGTCTTAATTTGCACAAATAAATATTGGCTATTTTTTTCTAAAACTGGTGTGGCGTCCTTTTGTAGTGTTTTCACTTATTACTGAGTGTTATGTGCAAATGCTTTACACATTGCTTCTTAGATAAGCCTGACTGCTCAAGCCAAGCTACCAAGGGGGCTAGCAAGGGTTATCTGAACGGGTATCTCCCTTATCCTGACTAGAATGAGGGTCTCTACTTGGACAGGGTGCAAACCAACTGCCAACTAGAGACCCAATTTCTTTCTTTTTTGTTTTGCAATTCTTTATTATAGAATTGCAATAGCACACACGGAAACTGTACAGGTTAAAGGACATTTTCAGGTCTGTCCTAGCGATCTATCAAGATGGCCGGAACACATTTCTTATACATGAAAGACCAGTGTATGAGGTTAACCATTGTCCAATCCTGCAAATGAGAAATAATGCTCAGGATGGGGAGGTATAGAGGAAGAAGGAGAGAGAGGGGAAAAGAGGAGAGGGGGAAGGGGTTCAAGGCCAGGGAGGTGGAGTAGGGTTAAACATTATACTGTCGCAGGCTGGGAGAAAGCGTACACTTGTCAGTTAGGACATGTTGTCCTGTAGACCGACATATCTGAGTGTGCCAGCCGGCCTTAACCTGTGTGTATTTCATATGTCCATTAGGAAATAATCGTGATATCCGATGTCCAGTAACAGAGCACCCCCTTTGTGTTGGTCCGTAAGCAAGCTGTCCATCCTGACTACCAGTTTTGATGCTAGGTATTGGTAGGGATTAAGGGGGGGTCGCCTATCGTTGAAAGGTGTAGTCCTGGTAGTATGTATCAGTAGGCCACGTTCTCTAGCTGGCGAGAGGATTGATTTTCTGCAATGAGGCTAGGGGAGGACCTGTGGGGAGTGGAGGAGTGTGGGTAAGAGAAGGAGGAGGTAAGGGAGAGAATAGAGATGGATAGAGAAGAAAAGAGGGGGTGGAGAAGAGGTGTGGGGAAGGAAGTTAAGGGGGAGGGGGGTAATGGAAAGAAAGGAAGTGGGTGAAAGGGGTAAAGGGCGGACAGACACAGAGGGCACTATCGCAAGTCAGAGGGTGGGGGGTATAATGAGGTTGTGACTGACGGTTGATGGTACTTTGCGTGAATGAGGGGGAGGGAGATAGATGAAGAAGGAGTTATGATACCTCTGCTAGGAAGGGGGCCCACATCTGGATGAATAATGCTGCCTGATGTTATAGATTGTGGCTAACACGTTCATGGGTGGGTATTCGAATCATAGCCGCCATCCATTCTTCTGGGGTTCGGGATGCCACTGATCTCCAGTGCCAAAGGATGCAAACTTAGCTATTGCAGGCGCCACATGTAACAATCTTTATTGCGGTGAGATAGAGTGGGGAGTGGGCCCATATCGTGTAGGAGGATAGTCGATGGGGTGAGTGGTGATTGATGTGGCATGGAGTCTCTGAGGGTGGAACTCACCATTTCCCACAGGGGCAGGACTGAGGGACGTTCACATAGGATACGAAGCAGATCGCAGCGAGTCGCCGGGCATCTCCAGCATTTCGCATGTGGTAGTAATCCAGCTCTGTGCAGTTTCAGGGGGATCCAGTATCGGTCATGTAATATCTTAAAGAGACAGAATTTCAGTTGTGCTTCCCTAGTCCCCTGTCTATGTCATCCAGTATGTCCGTCCAGTCTTCCATTGAATAGTTCATCTGTAAAATGGCCTGCCATTTAGAGCGTATCGTTTCGAGGAGGGGTTGCGAGTGAAGGTGACAATATTCCTTTATGGCGACCCCATGTTTATAAATAAGTAACCACTGGTGAGGCCTTAAGTTCCCAAGGGGCAGCACCCATTGTTTATTGGAGACAGTGTTTGAGTTGCAGGTTGCGCCATTCCTGCCTCGTGTGTAGATTTTATTCCACTCCTAGGTTATCGAATGACTGGAGCAACCCCTCATTAACTATCTGAGCGAGGCATTCAATGCCCGCCTGGCTCCATTGTGGCCAGTTAATGGTAGTTCCCCCGATCTTGAAGTTATTATTTCCTCAAATGGGGGCTTGAGCATGTATGAAGGGGTGTATACCAAGTAGGCGGTGTGCTCTGTGCCAGGCAGCATGCATTGCTGTTAGCATCAGGTTGGCTGGTTGGGACTGTGTAGGGTCCAAGCATTATAGGCTGTTTAGGCCACCAGGATGGGAAAGTAGGAGTTTCTCCGTAGCTTCCCATTCTGGTTCTTCTGTGTTTCCGGGTAACATGAATGCCAGTTGTGATAAGTGGAGAGCCAGGGAGTAATGCTTTATGGAGGGGAGTCCCAAGCCCATGCAGGCTCGATGTGGCAGTAGCTTTGCCGGTGTCAGTCGTGGGCATGTGGAGTACCACACGAAGGCTCTCAGCGTTGCGTCTATTTATCTGAGGGTTGAGAGGGGGATTTGGAGGGGGATCATGCCTAGAATGTAGGTAAAACGTGGGAGTGTGACCATTCTCTCTGCCTGTACCCTGCCCCACATGGAGAGGCCCAGTTGTGACTATTTCGCGAAGTCTAGTGTCATGCGCACTATAAGGGGGTCCAGGTTATCTGGCACCATACATTCTAAACCCCAGTTGACAAATATCCCCAGGTACTTGAGGTGGGACGGGGTTCATCGGAACTGGTAGCCATGTAGTGCGGCTCTCGTTGTTATGAATGAGAGGGGCAATCAATCAATCAATCATTTGTAAAGCGCGCTACTCACCCGCTGGGGTCTCAAGGCACTGAGGGGGAAGGACTGCTACTGCTCGAATAACCAGGTCTTGGGTCCTTTCCTAAAGGTCTGGAGGTCCTGGGTCTGTCGTAGGTGGGCGGGGTGGGTGTTCCAGGTCTTGGCGGTGAGGTGGGAAAGGGATCTGCCGGCGGCTGTAGTCCGATGGATGTGAGGGACGGCGGTGAGGGCAAGGTTGGCGGAGCGGAGTTGGCGGGTGGGAGTGTAGAAGGTGAGTCACTCGTTGAGGTAGGCAGGGCCCGTGTTGTGAAGAGCTTTGTGGGGTTGGGTGAGGAGTTTGAAGGGGATCCTCTTGGTGACGGGGAGCCAGTGTAGGCCCCTGAGGTGGGCTGAGATATGGTCGCGGCGTGATATGTTGAGGATAAGGCGTGCGGAGGCGTTCTGTTCATGCTGCAGTTTCCTCTGGAGTTTGGCCGTGGTTCCTGCGTAGAGTGCGTAGCCGTAGTCCAATCTGCTGCTGACGAGGGCGTGAGTGACTGTCCTCCTGGTTTCAGTGGGGATCCATCTGAAAATCTTGTGGAGCATGCAGAGGGTGTTGAAGAAGGAAGATGAGACGGCGTTGCCTTGCTCGGTCATGGTGAGCAATGAGTCCAGGATGAAGCCCAGCTGCATGCGTGGGTGGTGAGTGTTGGTGCAGTTCCCAGGGTGGCTGGCCATGAGGAGTCGTCCCATGTGGAGCGGTGTGAGCCGAGGATGAGGATCTCTGTTTTGTCTGAGTTAAGTTTGAGGCAGCTCTTCTCCATCCAGTTGGCGATGGCATGCAGTCCGTCCTGGAGGTTGGTTTTGGCAGTGGTGGGGTCCTTGGTGAGTGAGAAGATCAGCTGGGTGTATGAGATGATGTTGAGGTTGTGGGATCGGACGATGTTGGCGAGCGGTGTCATGTAGATGTTCAAAAGTGTTGGGCTGAGAGAAGATCCTTGGGGAACACCGCAGATGGTCATATGGCTTCCGACAGGAAGGGAGGGAGGCGGACTCTCTGAGTTCTGCTGGAGAGGAAGGATGTGATCCAGACCAGGGCTTGTGGCAGATCCCGGCGTCGTAGAGGTGAGCGCAGAGGGTGTGGTGGCAGACGGTGTCAAAAGCCGCCAAGACGTCCAGGAGGATGAGGGCTGCGGTTTCGCCTTTGTCGACCATGGTCCTGATGTCGTCGGTTGCGGCGATGAGGGCAGTCTCGGTGCTGTGGTTCCTCCGGAATCCAGATTGGGAGTTTTCCAGCGTGTTGTTGTCCTCCAGGAAGCGGGTCAGTTGGCCATTGACGATCTTCTCGATGACCTTCGCTGGGAAGGGAAGGAGATGGATGAGTTGGTAATTCTTGAGGTCTTTGGGGTCTGCTTTGGGTTTCTTTAGCAGGTCGTTGACTTCGGCGTGCTTCCAGCTCTCCGGGAAGGTGGCAGTCTCGAAGGAGCTATTGATGATCATGTTGAGTTGGGGGGCAATGATGTTGCTCGTTTTGTTGAACGCATGGTGGGGCAGGGGTCGGAGGGAGATCCTTAGTGGATGGTGCTCATGGTTTTGATGGTGACCTCATCATTGATATGGGTCCAGCGGAGCAAGAAATTGGTGTGGCTTGGTGCATTGGGGTTGGTGGTGGCCGTGGTGGTAGTGGGGGTGAGAAGTTGAAGCTGTCGTGGATTTCCGTGATCTTGCGGTGGAAGAAGGTGGTGAGGAAGTCGCAGAGTTCTGGCGATGGAGGGGGGTCGATGGAGCATGACCTGGGGTTGGTGAGTTCTTAGATGATGCTGAAGAGCTCTTTGCTGTTGTGGGCATTGTTGTCAATGTGATCTTTGTAGAAGGATCTTTTAGTGGTCTGGATGAGATGGTGGTGCTTGCGGATGGCTGTCTTGAGTGCGGCGTGGTTGTTCACTGTAGAATCGTGGCGGCACTTCTTTTCAATTTTCCGTCACTCCTGCTTGGAGGCCTGAAAGTCGGCAGTGAACCAGATGGCCTTGGTGCTGGTGCAGTTGTTGGAGGATTTTCTGAGTGGAGCGAGGGTGCTGCCACTGTCGTCTATCCAGTGTCTGAGGTTGAGGGCAGCTGTGTTTGGTCAGTGGTGCTGGGTATCGGGGCCCAGATGAGGGTGGAGATCAGTTGGTCTTCCGAGATCTTGTTCCAGCTGCGGCAGGGGATCTGTTGTGGGCAGTGGTGAGTGGCGGGTTTCTAGAAGGTGAAGTGGACGCAGCGGTGGTCTGTCCAGTGGAGTTCAGTAGTATGGCTGTAGGTGACGTGGCTGCTGGTGGAGAAGGGGCAGTGCTTCACTCTTGTCCCAGTTCACTTGGTAACCGGAGTGTAATGCAAATCCATCTATGATCTGCAGTAAAGCTGGCAGGGCCAGTTAGAGTGAGTAGCACGTCGTCCGGGTATAAGTATATTGTGGAGGTTCCAGCCTTCAGGGGTATACCTATGATCTGTTGGGATTGACAAATAGTGGCAATGAGAGGTTCCATTTCCAGCAAGAACAGGAGTGGCGAGAGAGGACATACCTGCTGCGTCCCTCTTTGGATTGGAAAGGGGTCTGATAGAAAGCCCCCGCAATTGACCTGAGCCGTAGGGTGTTCATAGAGCAGGCAAACTTTGGCAATGAACTGGTCTCCTAATCCAAAGTTTGACTGGGTGGCGAAAAGATAGGGCCATTTAATCCATTCAAAAGCCTTCTCAGAGTCTAAGGACAGGGCGAGAGCCTCTTCCAGGATGTTCCGAGCTTCCCACAGGGTATGACTAAGAGTGCGCAAGTGATTCAGAGAAGTGCATTCCGGCATAAATCCCACCTGGGCGTGGTGTATCAAGGATGGGATGACTACGGAGACGGGCTGCCAGGACACTGGAAATTATCTTCATATCCCCGTTTAGGAGAGATATGGGACGATAGCTGCCAAATAATAGCGGGTTCCGTCCAGGTTTAGGTATGACAGCTATCGTTGCTCTCTTGGACATCACGCCCAGAGAACCTTCTCGACAGGCCTCATTTAGTGCGTCATGGACAGCCCCAATCACCTAGGGCCATATGTACGAACACATTTTCCCATAGACACAGAATGGGCAAAACTGCTTGCTACATCTGGCCCCTGGTCACCACCCCATTTGTAAAATTTGGCAGGGAAACCGTCTTCCCTGGGCGCGTTGTGGTAGGGGAGATTGGAAATGGCTTGCTCTATTTCAGTCCTGCTTAACTCTCCGTCTAGGAGAGAGCGGCCTTTGGCCGAAAGGCACAACAGAGCTGTATTGTTGAGGAAGGCTTCTATGTGGGCGGGGTCAGACATTGGTTCCGGAGTAAACAGATGTTGGTAGAAAGTTGCAAATATGTTTACTATGTCCTGGGGTCGAGTGAGTATCTCACCATTCGTGGATGTGATGGCCGGGATAGCTAGAGTAGCCTCTCTTTGTCTGAGCTGCGCCGCTAGTAGCCGGCCAGCCTTCTCCCCTTGTTCATAGTGTCTTTGCTGCAGATGTTGTAGCGCGTATTTGTCTTGGGACGTGTAGAGCTCGTTATGCGCTATACGGGCGTGTTCCATGGAGTAGCACGTGCCCAGAGATGGCTGGATGGTATACTGTCTTGTAAGACATTGTGGCGGTCATTACAACTTTGTTTGTAAAAGCTGCTTACCGCCGTGCAGGAGACCGGCAACACACCGCCGCGGCAGCGGAAATCCGCCACAGCTATTATGACCCACAGCACGGAATACCCCAAAATTCAGACACCCACACAAGTCCGCCACACCAAAGGTCAGTGATAAACTGGCGAAAACAAATCCTCCACCGTCACGCCAACAGAAATACGCCCACACTATCACGACCCACGAATCCACGCGGCGGTCTTTCAACCACGGTATTCCATTGGCGGTACACACCGCCGCGCTCAAGATACACACACATATACAAAACACAGCCACATTGGACAATTCAAAATACACACACCTGATACACATACACACACCACTCCCACACACGCAATACAATATAAAACACACACCCACATCACCCACAAACCCCGATGACCACAATTACTGAGTGAAGGCCAGAGAGAGACACCACCATCAACAATACTAGCATCCACAGGCTAGTACAACACCATCACCCACATAACTTCTACGCACCTCACACTACACACCACTACATATCAGCACACTTATCACCCCACACACCACCCCACACATCACCTACGCCACCCCATGGCATGGCAAAGACACCCCAGGTTCTCGGAGGAGGAGCTCAGGGTCATGGTGGAGGAAATCGTCCGGGTAGAGCCACAGCTATTCGAAGCACAGGTTCAGCACACCTCCATAGCTAGGAAGATGGAGCTATGGCGAAGAATAGTGGACAGGGTCAACGCAGTGGGACAGCACCCAAGAAATCAGGAGGACATCAGGAAGAGGTGGAACGACCTATGGGGGAAGGTGCGTTCTGTGGTCTCAAGACACCACCTTGCGGTTCAGCGGACTGGCGGCGGACTCCCACCTCCTCCCCCACAACTAACAACATGGGAGGAGCAGGTCTTGGTGATTCTGCATCCTGAGAGCCTCGCAGGAGTAGGTGGAGGAATGGACTCTGGTAAGTCAAATCGTAACTATTACATCCCCCACCCTACCTGCATGCCAGCACATACCCCCACCCTCACCCCATCACTCTAACTCCTCACAAATGTCCCAACATCACAAACCACACATCCTAACACCAAGCCCTGCATGCAACAACAAAGCATGGACACCCATCACTAAAGCATGCCCACTGCACATACCCATACACACCCCTAAACCATCATCACACAAGGTCCCAATTAGGAATGCAAGCACTGGGGTCACCCACCTATTGCACACCATGGCACACACAGATGTAATAAACATCCTTTTATAACCCTGCAGGACCCCTACCCAACGTCAAAAGACAGGAGGGTCACACATGTCCACACCACCAACAGAAGAGGCCCACAGTGATGACAGCAGCTCTGGCCAACTGGATCTAGATGACCAGCCCGGCCCATCGGGGACCGCTGGACAGTCGGTTCCCCTCAGCCAGTCACAGGCCACCACAGACCTTCCCCCCTCTGGAAACACCAGCACAGCACCCACCCAGCGGGCCCATACCTCCATCCCCAGGACACGTCAATCAGCAGTGTGTCCACCACTACAGGGAACCCAGGCTAACCCACCACCCCAACAACAACAGGGACCTGGGGGCAGTGGTAGTGGGCACACGGTCCAGGGGACGGAGGCCCAGGAACACAGGGGAACTGGGAGGGCTGCTGTGCGACAGGGGGCGGACAGGCCCAGGGAACCCAATCTCCACGAGGCCCTCTCCAACATCATGGGAGCCTACCACCACTCCCAGGAGACAATGGCAACGCTACTGGCCAAGTTTCAGGAGACCTAGCGCCTGCAGGAGGAACAGTATTCGGGCTCAGGGAGGAACTCAGAGCCATCAATTCCACCCTGGGCACCATCGTAGGGGTTCTGAAGGAAGTACTCAACACCAGGAGGGACACTGTGGCACTACAAGGGGCCCCTGACACTCGCATGGACGATGAACTGCCCACCACCTCCGCCGGCGCTAGTGGACAGGAGGCACCGCCACAGGACCACCACACCAGCACCCCACCCCCTGCAGAGGGAGAACCACCTCGCAAACGGTCCCTGAGATCCAGGACAAAGACAGAGAACGATGCCAAGACCCCCGCCAAGTAATGAGACCACCCTGAATGTCATCCTACAGTCCCACTTTGTCACCCTGTCCATCCTTAAACTGCCCCAGCTCCACTTCCTATGCCCATTAGGTCAATGCACCTGTGAGACTAATAGACTGGACTCTGCCATGGACATTCTTCCACCATCACCCCTCACCATTTTGCTACCCCCTCCAATATTGAGCACTTAAATAAACACACTTAAAGCACAAAACAATCTGGAGTCAGTCTGTGATTTCGGAATAGCGTATTAGCAATTACTGTGGCAAACAGCTCTTTCATTTGTAATGTCAACATACCTATGTCACACAGCTGTAGTCCATGAGGAATCAAAGCAGATGTCACACATTGGGACCCACATCTGTGAAATCGTAAGGGAAAGTGACAACTCAGTGACCATACACCGGGTGAAAACGACAGACAGTAGAGAGGTAGTAGTGTTTAAGTACATGTAGTAGGCAGGTTTGTATTCTTACCTGTGTTTCACTGGAAATATTGATGGATCACTGAGTCCCTGTTGTCCATGTCTTCTTCTTCTGCTTCCTCGTCTTCACTGTCCACAGGCTCCACAGCTGCAACAACACCGCCATCTGGACCATCCTCCTGCAGAAAACGCACCTGTCATCACATAGCCAAGTTGTGAAGCATACAGCAGTCCACGGTGATCTGGCACACCTTCTTTGGTGAGTAGAATAGGGATCCACCTGTCATATAGAGGCACCTGAACCTGGCCTTCAGGAGGCCGAAGGTCCGCTCGATCACCCTCCTAGTTCGCCCATGGGCCTCATTGTAGCGTTCCTCTGCCCTTGTCCTGGGATTCCTCACTGGGGTCAGTAGGCATGACAGGTTGGGGTAACCAGAGTCACCTGCAAATGGCGAGGGACAACTGTTAGACACACACTGACCTGTAGGGATATCCCCAGACCTAGACAACCATCCCCACTGTCTTGCTTCCAGGTGCTCACCTAATAGCCACACATGGTGCCTCTGGAGTTGACCCATCACATAAGGGATGCTGCTATTCCGCAGGATGCAGGCGTCATGCACTGAGCCAGGGAACCTGACATTCACATGGGAGATGTACTGGTCGGCCAAACATACCATCTGTACATTCATCGAATGATAACTCTTCCGGTTTCTGTACACCTCTTCACTCCTGTGGGGGGGGACCAAAGCCACATGTGTCCCATCAATGGCACCTATGATGTTGGGGATATGTCCCAGGGCATAGAAATCACCTTTCACTGTAGGCAAATCCTCCACCTGAGGGAAAACGATGTAGCTCCCCATGTGTTTCAGCAGGGCAGACAACACTCTGGACAACACGTTGGAAAACATAGGCTGGGACATCCCTGATGCTATGGCCACTGTTGTTTGAAATGACCCACTTGCAAGGAAATGGAGCACTGACAGCACCTGCACTTGAGGGGGGATTCCTGTGGGATGGCGGATAGCTGACATCAGGTATGGTTCCAACTGGGTACAGAGTTCCTGGATTGTGGCACGGTCAAGCATGTATGTGATGATCACATGTCTTTCCTCCATTGTCGACAGGTCCACCACTGGTTCTTACACCGGAGGATGCCGCCATCTCCTCACATGTCCCAGCGGACGGTGCCTATGAAGGACAACAGCGAGCACAGAGTCAAATAACTCAGAGGTACGTACCCACAGCTTACACATAACACCAATCATAATCTAAAAAGTGGCCTGTACGTGTGTTGAGGTTAGGCCTAGGTATGTGTGACACAGAGACCGCGGCGCAATGCTGCATTGGTTAACATTGGACCCTATGGTCCCAGGAGCCAATGACGATGTACGCTGGTGGTGACGGTACGCACCGCCGCAGACGTGACCGCTTTTTCTATCTGTTCAATCACTCAGTACCTGATCTTCGACAGGAGAGGACCTACACTGCAAGTGCTGCTGTGACCTCGGTCTGGAAGAGACAATGGCTCGAGTGTCTGGGGAAAGGGCCCCTGCCTTCACATCGGAGGAGTTGGAGAAACTCGTGGATGGGGTCCTCCCCCAGTACACGCTACTCTACGGTCCTCCAGACAAACAGGTAAGTACACTGGGAGCATGCTGTATGGGCTATGCCTGTGTGGAGAGGGGTGGATGTAAGAAGGAAGGGTGGAGAGTGCGGCGGGCATGAAACAACAGTGAGTGCATGTGCCACATGCCAAGGGTAGGGATGGGGGTCAATGACTGTGACGGTGCAGTTGGTAATAAGTTTCTCTTCCCCCTGTACAAATCATGTAGGTCAGCGCCCACCAGAAAAAAGATATTTGGCGTGCCATAGCCAAGGAAGTCCGGACCCTGGGGGTCTACCACAGACGGAGCACCCACTGCCGGAAAAGATGGGAGGACATTCGCCGCTGGAGCAAGAAGACGACGGAGGCTCAGCTGGGGATGGCCTCCCAACGTGGCAGGGGTGCCCGTCGCACCATGACCCACCTGATGTTCAGGATCCTGGCAAGGCGTACCCGGAGTTGGATGGGCGCTTGAGGACATCACAACAGCCACAAGGGGGAGAGTACACTCTCATCCTGCTGATTTTGCGTGCAGTGGAGGGGTCTGGGTGGGGGAGGTGGTTTCCCTAGGCCAGGGCTAGTTCCGTAGGCAAGGACCCTCCGTAAGACAGGCCATGTGGCACCCCACCGCATCTCTGTAGAGTGCCAAGTACACCTAGTCATGACCCTGTGTCATCCATGTGTGCAGATGTCACCCATAGCCTAGTAGGCCATTTCCCAGGAATTGAACAGTGGAGCCCAAGAGCGCGGCGTAGTGCAGGGGGCTTGTGTGTCTGTTGTGTTCGCCAACGGTAGCAGTAATGCATGCTCTCAACATGTCTTTCTTCTGTCCCCCCCCTTTTTGTGGTCTCCCTGTTCTTGTGTGCATTAGCATCATCAGGCGGAGGAGCAGTGGCACCGGAGCACGAGGGGGCTGCATCCCACATGGCCATGGAGGGCCACACTACGAACTCAGACTTCACCAGTGGGACAGAGGGCGAGGGGAGTTCCACGGCGGGGACAGGAGCTGAGACCAGCGACACGGACTCGTCCTCTGATGGGAGCTCCCTTGTGGTGGCGCCAACATCTGTGCCCCCCCCATCTACAGGTACAGCCGCCACCCCCCCTTCCAGCACCGCCCTCCCAGCAGCCCCTCAGCCTTTGCCCCGTGCCCGCTCATCCGGGAGGGTGGCCATCACCTTCACCCCAGGCACCTCAGCCCCTGCCCCAGTCACCCCTGCTGCCCTCAGTGAGGAGGCCATTGACCTCCTCAGGTCCCTCACTGTTGGGCAGTCTACCATTTTGAATGCCATCCAGGGTGTTGAAAGGCAGTTGCAACAAACAAATGCATTCCTGGAGGGCATTCAATCTGGTCAGGCGGCCCTTCAGCGAGCTTTTCAGACTCTGGCCTCAGCACTGATGGCAGCCATTGTCCCTGTGTCTAACCTCCCCCCTCCAACTTCCTCCACCCAGACTCTATCCCCTGTACCCCAGCCTATCCCAAGCACACCTCTAGACCAGCATGCACAAACGTCAACACACAAGGGAAGCTCAGGCAAACATAAGCACCACACATCCCACAGGCACTCACGCAAACATCAGACACATGCAGACACACCAACATTCACTGCCTCCACTGTGTCCCCCTCCTCCTCGTCTACCTCCTCCCTCCCAGTCTCGTCTACACTGACACCTGCATGCACTACCTCTACAGCCACTACTGCCATCACCAGCACACCCACCACCACACTCCGCTCACGTGCAGTCACCATCCCCACTACCATTCACACATCCCCTGTGTCCTCTCCCAGTGTGTCTGTGACCTCACCTCCCAAGATACACAAACGCAGGCACACACCCACCCAACAGATATCCACCTCACGACAGCCTCCAGTGCATGCACCTTCACCCAAAGTCAGCAAACGAACACCTCCTACAACCACAACCTGTTCCTCCACTCCCAAACCCCCTCCAGCTACACGTCCCAGTGTCTCCCAAAAACTTTTCCTGTCCAACCTTGACCTCTTTCCCACACCTTCCCCACCCCGTCCGTCTCCTAGGTCCCGAACTAGCACCTCAGCCACAACATCGCCGGGACCAGTGGAGCCTGTAGTCACCGGAATCTGGAGTGCACCAGCCACCAGGGCAGCAATTGTGAAACGGAGCCACAGCACAGACAGTCCCCCACCTGTGAAGCATCAGAAGTTGGCCAGTGCCCGGCTGGAGATGGGGAAGACTCCAGCCACCAAAGCCGCTCCCAGGGGTCCCGGTGGGAGTGTGGAGTCAGCTGGGACACCTTCCAAGGTGGGGAAGGGCCACAAGAAAGCAGGAAAGTCTGGGAAGAGCAGCACGGCGGAGGACATCACTATCATCCCCGCTACCCAGGAGGCCACAGCCATCATCCCCGCTGCACAGGAGGCCACAGCCGTCATCCCCGCTGACTAGGAGGCCACAGCCATCATCCCCGCTGACCAGGAGGCCACAGCCATCATTCCGCTGACCAGGAGGCCACAGCCATCTTCCCCGCTGACCAGGAGGCCACAGCCATCATCCCCGCTGGGCTAGACAGGACCGCCAGCACAAGCCCCGCTGGGCTAGAGAGGACCGCCAGCACAAGCCCCGCTGGGACAGAGAGGACCGCCATCACAAGCCCTGTTGGGCTAGAGAGGACCGCCAGCACAAGCCCCGCTGGGACAGAGAGGACCGCCAGCTCAAGCCCTGTTGGACTAGAGAGGACCGCCAGCACAAGCCCCGCTTGGCCAGAGAGGACCGCCAGCACAAGCCCCGCTGGGCTAGAGAGGACCGCCAGCACAAGCCCCGCTGGGCCATGAAGGATGGCCAGCAGCTGAGTCACTGCAAAGGAGCCCGCCGCTCCAAGCACCGCTGAACAGGGCACTGCCATCTCAAGCACCGCTGAACAGGGCACTGCCGTCTCTAGCACCGCTGAACAGGGAACCGCCATCTCAAGCACCGCTGATCAGGGCACCGCCATCTCAAGCACCGCTGATCAGGGCACCGCCGTCTCTAGCACCGCTGAACACAGCACCGCCGTTTCAAGCACCGCTGAACAGGGCACCGCCGTTTCAAGCACCGCTGAACAGGGCACCACCGTCTCAAGCACCGCTGAACAGGGCACCGCCGCCTCAAGCACCGCTGGCCCATGAGCGCCAAGTGCACTGACGCTACTGTGTTCGTCACAGGCAGAATGAAGCACTCTGGGCACCATGCCCCCTCCAGAACCAGTGGAGCGATACATCCACTACCTCTGTCCTTAGCAGGATGAAGCACTCTGGGCACCAAGCCCCCTCCAGAACCAGTGGAGAGATACATCCACTACCTCTGTCCTTAGCTGGATGAAGCACTCTGGGCACAATGCCCCCTCCAGGACCAGTGGAGAGATCCATCCACTACCTCTGTCCTTAGCAGGATGAAGCACTCTGGGCACCAAGCCCCCTCCAGAACCAGTGGAGACTGTTATCCACTTGAGAGACTGTGGCTTTGCACTCCCCAGGATTGAACAGTGGGCAACCCACCCACTGTAGAGACTTGAGAGACTGTGGCTTTGCACTCCCCAGGATTGCACAGTGGGCAAACCACCCACTGTAGAGACTTGGGAGACTGTGGCTTTGGACTCCCCAGGATTGAACAGTGGGCAAACCACCCACTGTAGAGACTTGAGAGACTGTGGCTTTGCACTCCCCAGGATTGAACAGTGGGCATGTGGCCCTCTCGTGGCTTTGGCGTCATGCACTCAACCGGCTGAGGTGCCCCCCCTTTCCCTCACCTTGAGGTGCCTGTTTTCTTGCTCTCTGATGCCCCTACAGTGTTCTCTCCGTCATGGTTGGGGATCGTGAGTGGGCCTTGCCCATACCATGTGGGTCCAGTGTTCCACAGACTTAATTGGAGCACTACCTGGACTACTATGCTTGGTGTATATTTTGTTAATGGTGTATATATATATTTTTGCATACTTGCTTTTAATATATTACAATAGTTACACTCATTTCCTTTTGTTTTTGCATTCTTCTAGGGGGGTTGGTGGGTGTGACTATCATGTATTAATATGTATTAGTGTGTGTGTTGTGGGTGAGGGTGGGGGTGGGGGTGTTGCATGTGTGTGTCCCTGTTTTTTGCCTCCCCCTCCTCTGTGTCGTAGGTGCAGTACTGACCGTGGTCTTTGCCGCCGGCGTTCGTGCTCCTGGTAGATGAGCAGGAAGACTATCGCAGGGAGAATTTGGAGTTCCGGCTCCATGGTGTCCTAGTTCCTCATGGGGTGTGTAGAGGTGAGCGTTTTCCCTTTGAAGTTCTGTTTCCACCTTGATTTTTTTTGCGGTGCATCCACTCCCGGAAAAGGTGGCGGATTGGTAGGTTGTGATACTGTGGGCAGGACTTTGTCCTCCACCTGTCTGTTGGCGGTGACCGCCGCGCTGTTTGTCTGTACCGCCGTGGCAGTCAGAGTGTTAAAGTGGCTGTCTTTGTTGGCGGTTTCAGCCACGGTTGTCATTGCACAATTTTTACAGCCGCCCTGTTGGCGGTCTTACTGCCGCTTTAACACCGACCGCCAGGGTTGTAATGACCACTTGTATATCTTCCTCTATGTTCGTTTGGTGAGCTTTCCTGTCTCTGTTATCTCTTGCTGCATATCACATCGTTTACCCTCTTAGCGTTGCCTTCACTGCTGCCCACAGCACCCTCTTGGAAGTGACAGTGCCGATATTGTCCCTCATGTAAGTGGACACATGGTTCTGCAGGTGTACCTTGCCCTGCAGAGTTCTATATCGTGGAACGGTGAAATGCCAGGGTTTGCGGTCGGGATACGTCAAGCCCGACTGTACTAATAATTGAATCGGGGAGTGGTCCGAAAGACCACATTACATAGTACTAGTATCCTGTATTTGGGCCACAGTAATGTGCGACACCAAGAAAAAGTCCAGTCGGAACTGAGTACCATGTATAGGCGACAGGAAAGTGTATTCCCTGTCGGTTGGGTGTGTAAGTCCCCAGCAATCTACCAGTCCTGCATCTGCCATCACATCAGTTAGGAGAGCTCTATCATGGTTATTGCTAATGTCGAGAGGACCCGTCCTGTCCAATACTTTGTCTCGTGTCAGATTCCAGTCCCCCCCATGATGTAGCGGGTTGCTCCTATTTTGGCCAGAAGGCTGTTGAGTTGCAAGAGTAACTGTCTTTGAAGGCCAGTTGGAGCGTGTATGGAGCCCACGCAAATCTATGAGTCTCCCAGCCTCAGTTTAGTGAATACAAATCTCCCCTCTGGATCCTCACATGTTTTGATAGCCGATCTGGGCAGTGTCTTGCGTAGCAGAATCGCAACCCCGCATTTCCGCGGGGTGCCACCTCCCGCCTCTTGAGATTGAGGGCAGCAGCTGAAGAGTACCTTTCCGTAGTTTACTGGATTCTGTGCTATCCAGATATGTCTCCTGAAGAAGAGCTATATCAGCCCGTTTGGACTGGAGGTAGGACAGTATTTGTTTCCGTTTTACAAAATGCATCGGACTGTGGACATCCCAGGAGACAATTCGTAGGGTGCAGGCCGCAGGAGGAATAGGGCTGGCCATGATGGTGGAGCCAGAAGAGGTTATTAGGGTGGAGAGGGGGAGGTAGGCGCCGTATAGACCAGCGGGACTGTCAAGTTGGGTTATGGAAGAAGAAGAGGGGGGAGGGAGTGACTAGCGTTAGGTGTTCCACTGTGCGGGAGGGGGAATATGGAGATAGACGTGGAGGGGTGGGGGGAGAGAGGGAAAGAGGGAAGGAGGCAGAGAGGGAGGAGGAAGGGTGTGGGTGGAAAAGAGAGGAGAGAGGAGAAATAGATAGATAGGAGAAACAGAAAAAGGGGGGAGAGGAGGAGAGGAGACGCAGGATAGAGCAGACGGGGTAGAGAAAGAGAAGAGAGCTAGGGAGGGGAGTGCAGGAACAAAACTCCAACGGACCGGATCTGTAGACTGCGGGTCTGGACCTATGGGGCCCCCACGCTCAGCTAGATGGGCCCCAGTTGGGAGTAAAAATGCCCAGGGTCCGTCTCCACATAGGATAGAGAAGGGCAGAACTCAGGAGTGGGCGGAATCACTGAGGGCCGTAGGGGTGCGTGTCATTTCAGAGGGGGGGGATCCACTATGACATGCAATTATTGATAATTTTATTGCTGAAGCAGAAATAGGGGGAGGGAAAAAGGATGGAGGGGCGAGGAGGGCATGCGACAATCCCATGGATGTGAGAGTATTATCCAGTCATGTTGAGAGGTGATATCTCTGGTTCGTGGGTCTGCATTGGTCGCAAAGGGGTCGGCGAGGGTCGGGTTTCCCACTGTCGTTGGTAGGGAGAGAATGCAGTGTGATGGAGGGTGTGTGCGCCGTCAGTGCTGACTGCATTACTGATCATCTTGTGGCTCAGTCTTTCATAGATCCATGGACATGCATCATGTCGGAGGGAGTTGCTCGTCACTTGTGTTGTAGTTCTATGGTTGAGTCGTATTGTGTCAGAACTGAATCTGCGGCGTTGGGTTAAAGGGATTATCTGGACAGCGGTCACTCCCATGAAGGTTAGAGTGAGAGGGAAGGGGCGGAAGTGAGGGAGTAAGGGTTGGAGTGGCAAAGCTGCAGGTGGACAGTTCTGGAAAGCGTAAAGGTGAAACAACGGCATAGAAGGAACAATAAACATATTGAGAGGCAGTGCATGTGTCTGGCTATACCTTGTTGACTTGTGAAACTAAGTCGGAACCAAGATCAAGACCAAAATTAAATGTAAAGTTACGCATTTAAAGTATGATGTGAAAAGCCAGAAACATTCTAATTGTATAACATTCTAACTTCAGCATGCGGGCAGATACTTATCTGTCTGCCGATCAATTGATGAGCCCTCCGGAATCTCGACAAGTCTCTGGGCTCTCAAGGTCTTCACATCGTGACTTCGATTATAGGTGAGTGCAGGTGAGTTCAAGTGAGTTCAGGTGGGGTCCGGTGTGGGCTTCAGGGGGGGAGCGGGATTTGTCTCTGTTCGAAAACTGTGTGTGGAGCGTCACCGCTTGCAGGCTCTGTCCCCTTGTGTCGTGGGTTTTTGCAAGTCTATCTAGGATTCAAATCAGCCTGGCCCCTCCTGGTTGGATGATGGAGGCGACGTGTCTCGGTTGTCGCAGGGTGGTCGCAGAGGACGGTCTGGGGCTGTTGTGTCCATGGATTGGGATTGTAGGCTATCCAGATAAATTTGCAGCTCTTCTGTGTCATAAAAGTTCTTGGATTCTCCATTCTTAGTGGCCCATAGTCTTGCTGGTTCAAACAGGGCATATTTTACTTCCAATTGCCTTGGTCTGATTGCTAAGAACCCCTTCTGACGTTTGTTAGTTTCTCTGGAGAAATCAGCCAATATGCGGATCTCATATCTGTCTGTTTTGAAGGGTCCGTGCGCTCAGGCTGCTGATAGGAGTTGGCGGACCTGCTTGTGTCTCAAGAGACAGTCAATGATTGGGCGAGGTTTGGAGGTTCAGTCTTTTCTCTTTGGCCAGGACGATGTGCTCTCTCGAACTCCAGTGGCGGTTCAAAGACTGTTTTGGTCAGTTTTGGGAGGATGGAGCGGAGGAAGGAGGTGGTGTCTGTACCTTCTGTGTGTTCCAGAGGCTACCTAGGGCCTACCTTAGGAGTGCCTTACACGTACAAAAAAGGAAGGTTTGTGCCTGGCAAGTAGGTACACTTGCCAGGTCGAATTGGCAGCTTAAAACTGCACACACAGACACTACAGTGGCAGGTCTGAGTAATGTTTACAGGGCTACTTATACGGGTCAAACAATAAGTACTGCAGGCCCACTAGTAGCATTTGATTTACAGGCCCTGGGCACGTCTAGGGCCCTTTGCTAGGGACTTACTAGTAAATCTAATATGGCACTCATGAAAAAATGCCAATTATACATGCAGTTTACACAGAGTGCACTTTCACTTTAGCACTGGTCAGCAGTGGCCAGAGTACCAAAACCAGCAAACAAAAAGTCCAGCACTGAGTCAAAACATAGGAAGCAGAGGCAAAAAGACAGGGGCATCCACGCCAAGGTGTCACGTCTAACAGTAGTCATCTCTGTAGGATGGACATGTATATCCAAAGGAGTGCTCTGTGGTACAGCTACATCTTACAGAACCCACCCCCTGAAATGGCATGAGTCTGCATTTGTTAGTCCACATGTTCACATATGGACAGGGAAGACACTTTTTGTACCGATCATTCCAGTCCCTTCATTGTTACCCATATGTAATGTTTGAGTTTGTACTCTGGCAGTAGCCTGTAGGGACTATATGCAGAGTCATTCTCACAGAGTGTGAATGTACTGTTCCATTCATGCCTGAAGGTTTTTACCTTACAGAAGCCAAAGAGGTGTGATTTGTCTTATAGTGGCTCACATCTCAGCCAGGTTGCTAGAAACTGTCCCATATGATGTCAATAGGTTTGCTTAGCTGCTGTAGAGCCTGAGTAGGGTGGTGGGTTGGTCTGCAGATTATGAAATATACGCCTGTAGTCATGGCCTTGTACTTCTTGGCTTGTATGTGTCACACTCAGGGAGTATTGACAACTAGGAAAGTTCTTGCTTGCTGTTTCTCAAATGTATGTGACTCTACCATTTGTGATGAAACTTGTGATCTTAATCTCTTGATTTGTCATTTGCATCCATTCAGCTCAACGCCCATCAAAGGAAGGTGATATGGAACGGCATCATCAAGATGGTACGGACCTGGGGGGCCTCAGGCAGCGGAGCGCCAACTGGAGAAAAAGGTGGAAGGACATGAGACGTTGGGCCTGGAAGATCACAGAGGCCCAGCTGGGGCTGTCCTCCCAATATGGGTGGGGTGTCTGTCGGACTATGACCCCCCCTGAAGGCTTGCATCCTGGCAGTAACCTATCTGGGGCTTGATGGGCATTTGAGGGCAGCACTGGAGCCACAAGGGGGTTAGTACAGGGCATATTCCTGCCTTTCTCATTGCCAAGTGATTGAGTGAGGTTCTGACAACTCCCCCTGACAATTAGGGATGAGCCACGTGTCACACAGTAGATGAGAGATTGTTTGTGTTGACATGTCACGTGTTGTATACTGATGAACCTTGCCTATTGGACCAGGGACCAAGGACACAACTGGGTAGAAACTACAAACCACTTACTCTGCAGGGACCACATATGACTGGTACATTGATCAATGATGTACTGTGTGTTATTGTTGTGGGTGTAATTTCTATGCAATGGACCACCACTCCTCAGTGTTCCAGGCCAAAGGTAAATAGGTGATGGATCACTTTCCTCTGCCATGTGTCTGGGTAAATGTGTATGTTGGTATCTGTCACCCAGAAGCTAGTTTCCTTCAACATATGATGGGTCCTGGTGCCTCAATGCAGTCTGTAATGTAAAGGTGTCCAACATACATGGGACAGGACTCCCATTGTTCTTTGGATGCAGTTATAGGTCAGTACTTTCCCTTGATAAGTGGGGAATGTCCATTGACGTGGTTTATGTGCCATCACTGTTGTAAACATTTCTTGTGCCTATATGTCATCATGCATCCCTTTCTCTTTAGAAAACATTTGTAAGCTGCAGTTTCATGCATGGTCTACCTATGTTGATGGGATGATGTCTGTATTCCCTCACATATATGTGCATAGCAAACTGTGGAAACATACATCACAAATACAGGTACATTTCATGTTGTACCAAAGACAGGAGTGTCACCATTGTTTATTGTCTGACACATATCCTCATCCATCATCGTATGTCATTTGGCATGTACAGCTGTAATAGCAATGAGGGGCATGACAGGGAGCCCTAGATCTTAGAGCCAAAATGTGAATATCTGTGCCCTTGATGTGGCATCATGTAGAAAAGTGCACTGCACATGTGTAATGGTTAAGGTTTGTAACTTAGTTTTTGGTATGCTTCATAGAGTGACTTGCAGTTATGTGTAAATCACAGGCATTCATCCACAGACAGACATATGGGTTTGCAAGAGCAAAATGGGGACAGTGGTATAGCTTCCTATTGGGTGGCATGTGGAGGGCCTTCTGCAAGCCCTTGCAAATGTATGTGTCTCTCCAACATGCAATGGATTAATGGCTTCTTCTGAAGCACTCAGAGTATTTCATTGTAAGGGGCACCAGGCATTAATGGTTATAACCCTGGGACTTGTTTATTCATTGTGTTGTGTATTTTGGGGAAATCTGTCCCTGACATCTTTTACATGATGTCTACAGTGATCATGTCCATGCCACATGTGTGGCCTATCTGAGCAACATTAGTACTACCTCCTTGACTCTTTTGGGATAAATATCACTTGGTGAAGTGTACATTGTTGATATGTTTCCAGTGTGACATGGATATTTCCATGTCACCTTCTCCAGGATACTGTGCTGTTGGAATCAACATGGCATGATTTTGTATCATCAGTCCTCATTGTTGGGTCACAATGTAAGTGACAAGGAAATGTGTGCATGACCTTGTGTGGAATCTGTGGAAATGCATTTTGTATTGGCCTACTATAGTATGCCAACAGGTGACTGTGGTCTGCTCCATGGGGCAAAGCTTTGAGGGTGATGGTGTCGCCCTAAGGTTGAATCGTCATTGTAATTGTATGACTTCAGCCGTAGTTGTGTGAGATTCTGATTTTCCTGTGGGCAGCTGTTGACAGTTCAGATGGCATGCATGCATATGGTATGGCAGATGTAGGGGCCACTTAGGTGGAATTTGTAGCTGTGGCCAACTTGACATCATGGTAATGTTTGATTTTGTTCAAGTGTGATCATGGAAATGTGATGACCCTATTTCTATTTTCAGCATCAGCATCTGCAAGTCAAGGATATGGGGCAGATCTGAGTGGGGAAGTATCTGGCCATTGGACCTCTGGTCAAGACACCATTGACACAGAGGAACGCAATGGCCTGGAGGGAGAAGGGAGTGCTATGGGGGAGACTGCAAATTCATCCTCATCATCATCAGAGTCCTCGTCCAGTGGACACTTTCTAGTGCTGGCAGACCCATCAGGGCATTCCCCAATACCATCCTTGTCCGCCACCCCGGTTCTATCACCTCCCTCCCTGTTGCTCCCCAGCCAGTTGGCCATACCTCCTCATCCAAGAGGGTGGATGTGTCCTTCACCACAGGCACCTCTGCCCCAGCCCCTTTTACCCCTGCTGCCCTCAATGAGGAGGCTATTGACCTCCTGGGAACAATCTCTGTGGGTCAGTCAGCCATTGTGAATGCCATCCAGGGATTGGCCACCCAACTACAATAAACCAACGCATTCCAGGAAGGCATTATTGGTGCAATGGCTGGCCTACAGAGATCTTTTCAGGCTCTGGCCTCTACACTGATGGCAGCCAGTCAACCCCACCTTCCAACCCCCTCCACATCCCTCTATCCTTCTTCCTAATCACCCCTTCCCCTACCTAGCCAAAGCACACAGACAAATCTGCACTCATCCACATCAACACACAAGAGGAGCACACACAGACACAAGCATCACAAAACACACCAGCACACAAGCAAACAACGTACACCCACAGACATAACAACAGTCATAACTTCCCCAGACAACCCCATCACCCCCAGCATCACACACACATCAGGCATACCCACAGGCACAACACCAGCAGTCACTGACACACCCACCACACCCATCATACCCACAGACACCACCCCAGCAGACCCCCAGACATCCACCACAGTACCACACCTAAACATACCACAAATACAGACACACAGACATCCACCACATCCAGCCAACTAGCAGTCACCACCACATCAGCCATATACATATCCACTATTCCATCCCCCAGCACCACCACCTTCCAGTCCCCCAAGACATACACATGCATTCACTCACCCACCCAAAAGACACCCACCACACACTAGCATACCACCCAGAAGAACGCACCCACAACATCCACACCAACATAGCATACAACCACTCCCTCGACCTTCAAATCCCGACATGATGACTGTCCCCATGTGCATAAGAATTATTTTTGTTTGACCTGAACCCTTGCCCTGTTCCCTTCACCCCCTGTCCCAAACCCAAGAGGCCCCGCCCAGCCCCTCTCTTCCAATTCCCAGGCGTCTCTGTCCCCATGCAAGCATCCATACCTCTCCCCACCCCAACAAGAAGCCCACCCCTCCCAAAAAGAAGACCACCCCTCCCAAGCCCAACTCCTCCCTCCCAAATCTGACCCCCCCCGGAAAATCACTGAGATGCCTGCCTGCCCCATTGATGCCCCTTCCTTTGGAGGTTCCATGGCAATTGGGAGTCAAGTTTAGGTACAACATTGGATTGCTTTTGCACTGGCCAATGGCCTTTGGACTTCAAATATTTATTGTTTATTAAACCCAAACAGTTGGTATTTTGGGGTAAACATTTGTCCTTTTCTACCTTCATGTTGTTCCTGAATGGCTTGTGTTATGTGGCTACAGTTGTGTGTGTTCGAGCCTGCTTGCTGCTCTATTTGTGGTTGTTTGCAGTATCTGACTTTGTTGGCAGGGCAGTGTCCCCCAAGAAAAAGATATATGCTGAGTGTTTGGATATGTGGGTGTAAATGCAATTGTGGTATCATGGCATTGGGCACTGTTTGTTCTGACAAGCATTTAATCTTGTGTTGTCCAATGTGAGTGTTTATGGTGTTGGACCTGTCCCCTGATATGGCTTATGGATTCATCTGATGTGTGTCAGCTTGGGTTTTGCTTCTGCAGACATGAACTGTGTTCAGTTGTGCTAGCTGTGATTGCCTTTGACTGTGCATGTGTCCATGTGGATGTGTGTGTACTTGCAGCTAGTTTCTGTAGAGGGATGTCCCATGCAGTTGAAGTTGTATGTGCTTTGTTGACTTGCACTTCCACATTGTGCAGATGGGCATGCCATTTGGGCCCAGTACTGTTTGTCTGTGAGGCACATGTATAGCCATTTCCTGCACATATTTTGTTTTAGGGGCCCGCGCAAAGTGATATGTGTCACGGTGCAGCCTCCTTCCATGAACGCTCTTGATGCCACCATCCCCATTGTGTAGGTATTGTTGGCACAGTGTTCTTTGTATATTTGTCTCTCTGTCTATTGTGTGTGGCAGTGTCCTTCCATTGTGCTGCAATGCGTGTAATGTATGTGTCCACTGCAGGGCTGTTTACTGGGATTGCTGTTTATATTCCATGCCACATCGATACATGTGTGTGTTGTATGTGACAACAGTGCCTGGCATGTGTTGAATGTGAGTGTGAGAGTTGTATTGGTAGATGTGATGTTTGTGTGTTGTTGGTGATGTGTTAGACAATGTTGTGTAGCCTTCACTATTCCTGTGCCTGAGATGTGTGGACGTGTGTTTTTCTGTAATGTTGCTGTGTCTTGTGAGTGAGTGAGCTGCCCAAAGGGGGCACAATGTGTCCATCTTCATGTTTGATTTGGACTGTGCACAAGATAAGACGTGTACTTGGTGCCTGTGGCGTAACCCCCATATGATTTGGATGATGGCACTGCTATCTGTTGTTAAGGTTAATGACACAGGTAGGAGTGTGTACTTATAGTCGGTTGCACCCACTGCAGAGTTGATTTTGTGGTCCTTTGAGGATCAACAACAGCAGCAGGACATGCATGATTTGTTCCATGGCTGCACTGGACTTGTGAGGCTGCCTGCAGGTATGTGTTTCCATCTATATTGTCCATTTCCACCTTCTGAGGCGTGGTGTTTGAACTGCCATGGTCACTTTGTCAGTGTGCAACTTCATAATGTGTCTGGTGGCAACACAGGCTCCGCTGGTCTTTTTGTGCTGCCTCGTGACTGTGACGGTCTGTGCTGCTTGGTGGGGCCAGTGGAACCACAGTGGTCTTTGCTCCATAGAACAGCATGACTCGTAATACGGTGGTCTGACCGCCATTGTGATGATGGCAGGACAGCCACTGCCGCCATGGCGGACAACAGAATGCCAAACTTGTAATGAGGCCCATTGTTTGTGCTGTAATAATTTGATGGGAACAATACCTCATGGACTCAT
This sequence comes from Pleurodeles waltl, assembly GCF_031143425.1. Classification (NCBI taxonomy): domain Eukaryota; kingdom Metazoa; phylum Chordata; class Amphibia; order Caudata; family Salamandridae; genus Pleurodeles; species Pleurodeles waltl. The sequence goes on along the minus strand of NC_090442.1, from coordinate 695,449,817 downwards.
GGACTCTGCATGCTAAGCTATGGACTGCAGATCTCTGTGCAATTACTTACTATGAAGATCATGTGCCTGTTTGTTACCAAATTGTCTGGCACTAATGAATGGTTGCACCATTATGACATTGGGCAGAAGACCTTGGAATTTCCCAGAGTTTTACATATACACATATACTTTGAGCATTGGGCAGATTAGTTTTACAGATTTGAGAAGATTTTTCTACAGTTTATTAGGTATTAAATATCATGATATATCATTTGGCCTTTGGTTGGTGTATAAAGGATGGTTATTTTTATAAAAGTTTTTTTATAAATAATAATAGTATGATTTTTATCTTAACATTTATAACCTATGTATGTTTAATTTAAAGATATTTTTATATACCACCAGCCGTATTACAAGTTCCATAGGATATAATGGACTCGTAATACGGCTGGTGGTATATCCGTCACTTTACCGTCACTTTTGGGACGGATTAACACCTCCTCCAAAGTTGTAATCAGGCCCATAGTCTTTTTTCCTGGTCTATTGTTTGTTATGTCTTTTTAAGGGTGGTAGTGCACTTAAAATTTGTTGGCTGTGAGGAAGATCTCGAGTAGATCGAAACACGTTGCCATTCAAAACTTTTCTCATCACTGATCACAAGCCTGTGGAGTGCGTTTATCCTTAGGTACCGAGACGAAGGTGCCAGATTCTTTTTATATATATATATATTACTATATACATATATATATATATGCCTTTCAGTGAAAGTGGGGCAGGCTAGGTCACGGACGGGCACATGCCTTGCTGGACCACCATTATTGCAGCAGTGTGCATGACTTTAGCTTTGACCTAAGGGCCTAACAAATCTATCCTATGGGGTTGAGAATTGCTTCAATCAGGTATTTTTGTTAGGGAACCTTACTCACTTTTTCACATACTATCCAGGTGTAGGGTGTGGAATATCCTGGTACTGAAGAAATGCCATGAATCCGGTAGGCCCACTAGGAGTGAAACATGTCAACCCTACATAACACATACTAAGGCAATCCTGGCACATTGGACCCCATGACAGCACTCATTTTTTAAATTTTAGCTCTGTCCAGGGAGCAACTGCATTAAAATTAGCTCAGTATTCCTAAGACAGTTTTAATTCACTTTCTTTCTTACTCACTCAACCCTACACACCCTCTACCCTCATACACATATTCATCATTGCAGCAGATAATAAAAAGATCTCCAAAAAAGAGCCCTCTTGCGGGCCCGTTGGGCATTGAAGCAATGGCCAGAGGATAAGCTAAGTCCTATGATGAAGCATGACACCCATTAAGGGTTGTGAAGGGCATCAATTTCCAATCTCACGGATTCTCCTTCACATTTTAAATTCCAACAAGCTAAACTTTGTAACAATCATAAGGCACATAAATAAAATTTACCATCGTTTAATCCTTATACAAAGAACAATGTCCGAAATTAGGTCCACAGTATCATTTCGGTGTATTCAAGCATGGATGGCAAAATAAATTGCGCACATATGGATTGTTGCTCGAATGATCCTCGAGCATGACACTAGTACATTTACTGAGAAGACGCTCTTGAATTATAATAACTAAAACATACAATCTGTCTTACTACAAACTACTGCATTGAGCTGCATTATATCCAAAGGAAGCACGTGTTGTTAGAATTCCTCCAAAAGCGTATAAAAAATCTATCCAGCATATGTGATGTATATATATGATGATGGGGTAAATGTCCATCCTGATAATGAAGATATCCCTACCACAATCCTTGAAGGGGTTACCTATGACTTCCATATGATCATATGAGCAAAAAAACGGGGTAGTGTTCTTGTAAGTATATCCTGGGGTAATGGGGCAGTAACGTCTTTGACAGTATGTCTAAGTAAATAAATATAGGTGGTCTCGCCCATGTGGGCTTTATAACTGTCCCCAAACAATTACAAAATGATTGCAAATACATAAAACATTAGATTATATGCTACATCAATTTGAAATAAAGTCCACAATACCCAAAAATAAGAATTGATATCCTTTTAACTATAACATTTAACAACTCCCAACTCGACCTGATAAACAAAAGGTCTCACATGGGCCCTACCCCATTTGCGCTGAGTTATCTCAAAGTACGATTCTACTATGCTTCCTGAAGATGCTACTTGAATGAAATATAAAAACAAATATAAATTTTTTTAGTTAAAACTAGACCTCTAAAATATTGTATATATTGTAAAGAGAAGAAGGAGGAAAAGGAGATAATAGTAGGAAAGAGGGGAGGAGTAAAGAGAGGGGAAGAGAATGCCATATATGCACCTGTGCAAACAGCATGTACCTATGAGACATATCAATATAAATGTACCACCAGTTCTCCACTTGACTTCAGACCCTGAGGAACCAAAATATCAAAATCTATGATATATTTGGATTCTGGAATATGTCATTTGTGTTCTTTTTTCCCACCTCTAATGTGTGATTCGACACTGTATACCACCAAACCCTCCGCGCACGCCTTTTTGATGCCGGAATTCAACACAAGGCCCTGGACTGGATCACCTTCTTCTTCGCCAAACGAAACCAAAGAGTTCGCCTCCCTCTATTCCGGTCTCCAGCCACCAAGATCATCTGCGGGGTCCCCCAAGAATCCTCCCTCAGCCCCACCGTCTTCAACATTTACATGGCCCCTCTTGCCAGTATACTCCGCCCCCCTGGAATCACCATTATCTCATATGCAGACGACACCCAGCTCATCATCTCTCTCACCAGGAACTCAGCCACCGCCAAGATAAACCTGCACACCGGACTCCTCGACATCAGCAAATGGATGACAGCAAGCCACCTCGAACTAAACTCAATCAAAACAGAAATCATCATCTTCGGCCCCAACAAGACGGCATGGAATGACTCCTAGTGGCCCACCACCCTCGGACCACCCCCAACACCCACCACCCACACACGCAACCTTGGCATTGTCCTAGACCCATCTCTCTCCATGACCCAGCAAATCCACGCCATTTCATCCTCCTGCTTCAACACCCTTTGCATGCTACGCAAGACTTTCAAATGGATTCCTTTAGAAACAAGAAGTACAGTCACCCACGCCCTCATCAGCAGCAGACTGGACTACGGCAACACCCTCTACACAGGGACCACAGCCAAGCTTAAAAAAATACTCCAGTGAATTCAGAATGCAGCCGCACGTCTCAACCTCCCTCACCATGAACACATATCCACCCACCTTAGATCCCTACACTGGCTGCCCATCAACAAAAGGATAATTTTCAAAGTCCTCGTCCACGCTCACAAAGCTCTCCATGACACTGGACCAACCTACCTCAACGAACGAGTAAACTTCCACGTACTTACTCGACAGCTCCGCTCCGCCGACCTCGCCCTCGCTACAGTCCCCGCATACAACACACCACCTCAGGCTGCAGATCCTTCTCCCACCTCGCCGCCAAGACCTGGAACTCCCTCCCCACCAACCTACGCAAGACCCAAGACCTCCTAACCTTCAGAAAGCACCTTAAAACATGGCTTTTTGAGCAGTAACCGGCAACCTCCCTCCCCCACACAGCACCTTGAAACCCCAACAGGTGAGTAGTGCGCTTAAGAAATTATTTGATTGATTGATGTGTTATTCCACATCATCAATTACGACAGATCTCAGCAATTTGGCATTACCACCATAGGTTTCAGTAAAATGTCTAGCAACCAGATACTGTTTGTTATTGTTTTTGATAGCCCTCATGTGTTCCAAAACTCTCTTCTTGGCTGTATGAATTGTTTTGACCACATATAGCTTATCACACGGGCATATCAAACAGTATATCCTATAATTTGTATTGCATGTCTATGTTTTGTTGATGTGATGGTATTTCTGTCAAGTGGAGATGCACAGCTTGTTGCAATTATTACTGTGCATACAAGCCTTGCATTTCATACAGCAATAAAAACCTATGTACTCTGAGATCTATTGCTGATTGTATTCCTGGTAGTGCCAGAAATGTAATTTGAGGTGTATTATGCACAAATTTAACTATGTGGTCCTCTGTCTTAAGTACATCACAGTAGTTGTTAAATATTTTACGTATCTGGGGGTCTGGAAAGAAAATGTAGTGATGTGTCTGATTGTTCTCTCATTTTCAGAAGGCGAGGATTGTGGATAAAGTACTTGTGTTCTATCCAGAGTGCACATGATTGATATCCTGTTGGATCGTTTTCAGGCTATTACTTCTTTCTTTAAAATTTTCAGACATGGTCTGCTTTTCACGTTCAAAGTCAGGCATTGTACTGTAAATTCGTCTAACCCTAAGCAGTTGCTGTAAACCATGCTTTTAGGGTCCACTCTAGTGGCAAATAGTAAGCTGTTGCCCCGCAGTAGATTCAAAGTGTAAGCTGGTGTTAATTTTAGCATTCTTTACATAAACCTCCACTTCCAAAAATGCAATTTTCAGTCTATCATTTGTACCTGTGAAGTGAAGATTGACATGGATGCAACTCAATTCTCTAATAAAAGCCTCTGCTTAAGTTACATCCCCCTTACAAATGATAAAAATATCATCTATGAAATGCATCCACAGAATTACATATTCATCAAATGCTGGGATGGCGCCGTAGACCTGATCCTAAATAAAATGTTCATGTAAATACCACACTCTGGATTTCCTGCCTTTCTCATTTCCTGAAAAGAGGACTTTGTTTTACATACACACACACATATATATATATATATATATATATATATATATATATATATATATATATATATATATATATATCTTTAAATAGATTGATGTTAACATATGTGTTTCTCAATAAATATGTCAGACCTACTACAGCATTTCATAATAAACAGTTCAGGCCTATACACCTGATCAATTAGTCGCCATCACAATCAACCTAGTTCTACTGTAATGAATATAGGCTCTGCTGCAAGTCAAAAAGGGCACTACAAGCACTTTCTTCAGTGATAGCACACACCTTCGACCCAATGAAATTCTGTATTCAGTTGAAGAAACATGTTGATGGAGCCAAAGCCCCACTTTCAGTAGTGCTCTCGAAGCTCTTTTTTTGTTGATTACATAACATCAGATGAGACCTGTGCTCTTAAGTCAAACCTAAAAAGTGGGCCCGGGGGAGTAGGGTCCTCTTAACACATCCATTTTTTCTTTGGGTGTAGGAGAAAGGATTTCTTCACCTGGGAAAATATTCCAAAGATAAATGGATTCATACAGGTGACCCTACTGTTTCCTGTGAACTGTCCACCCTGCAAATTGTCATGTATAGTTCTAGACTTTTTTTTTTTAATCCATAAAGGACAGAACTCTGTGGAAAGTGTGCATGAAAAGTTATGATGCACTGATGTTTGGCTTTTGCAAGTTTTTTTATGATTTCATCCCTAACACATTTTGGGGGTGATTCCAACCCTGGCGGTCGGTGATAAAGCGGCGGCCAACCCGCCAACAGGCAGGCGGTAAAAAAAATGGAATTCTGACCCTGGCGGGAACCGCCAACCCAGACCGCCACCTTAACACTCCGACCGCCACGGCGGGACAAACAAACAGCGCGGCGGTCACCGCCAACAGGCAGGCGGCAGACAATGTACCGCCCACCCTATCACAACTCACCAATCCGCCACCTTTTCCGGGGCGGGAGCCCCGCCGATAAAAACACGGCGGAAACAGACTACAAACGGGAAAACGCTCACCTCTATACACTCCACGAGGATGGAGGACAGCATGGAACCCGAATTGAACATCCTACCTGCACTCGTCTACCTGCTCATCTACCACGAGTACGAACTCCGGCGCAGACGACAACGGTGAGTACCGCACCTACGACACAGGGGAGGGGGGAGGAGGAAGGGTTACGGGCACACACATACGCAATACACCCACCCCCCAACTATCTACACACCAATGCAGAGCACCAAGTCAAAGTGACACCACCCAAACCCCCCGGAATAATGAAAAGATATCATTAAAGTGAGAAACTAAATTTATGTATAAAATAGGTTAATTGAAGTCATGGTAAAATAGGAAAATGAATTAAAAAATATCAAGTTAAAACATTGCGTAACCGATAAATAGAGGCAATAAGTCCTGCACAGTCACTGAAATTTCAACTGTCCGTGGGCCAAAGTGTAGCAACACATGGGCAAAGCCCACACAGGAGACCTGAGTCCGTTGGAGAGAACACTGCAGGGGCATCAGATGATAAAACTACAGGCACCTCAGGGGGAAGGGAAGGGGGGGCACTACAGCCACATGAGTCCACGACGCCAGATCCACGAAGGGGCCACCATGCCCGCTGTGCCATCCTGGGGAGTGCAAAGCCACAGTCTCTCAAGTCTCTACAGTGGGTGGCTTGCCCAATGTTCAATCCTGGGGAGTGCAAAGCCACAGTCTATCAAGTGGATAACAGTCTCCACAGGCAATGGAGGAGGCAGGGTGGCCCGAGTGCAGCGTGAACAGTAGCTCGACACAGAACCGGCACTGTCATTCGACCAGCAGTGCTTGAGACGGCGGGGCCCAGCGGAGCGGTGCTTGAGACGGCGGGGCCCAGCGGAGCGGTGCTTGAGATGAAGGGCCCAGCGGAGCGATGCTTGAGACGGCGGGGCCCAGCGGAGCGGTGCTTGAGATGAAGGGCCCAGCGGAGCGGTGCTTGACAGGAAGGGCCCAGCGGAGCGGTGCTTGAGATGAAGGGCCCAGCGGAGCGGTGCTTGAGACGGCGGGGCCCAGCGGAGCGGTCCTTGAGATGAAGGGCCCAGCGGAGCGGTGCTTGAGATGAAGGGCCCAGCGGAGCGGTGCTTGAGATGAAGGGCCCAGCGGAGCGGTGCTTGAGACGGCGGGGTCCAGCGGAGCGGTGCTTGAGATGAAGGGCCCAGCGGAGCGGTGCTTGAGACGGCGGGGCCCAGCTGAGCGGTGCTTGAGATGAAGGGCCCAGCGGAGTGGTGCTTGAGACGGCGGGGCCCAGCGGAGCGGTGCTTGAGATGAAGGGCCCAGCGGAGCGGTGCTTGAGACGGCGGGGCCCAGCGGAGCGGTGCTTGAGATGAAGGGCCCAGCGGAGCGGTGCTTGACAGGAAGGGCCCAGCGGAGCAGTGCTTGAGATGAAGGGCCCAGCGGAGCGGTGCTTGAGACGGCGGGGCCCAGCGGAGCAGTGCTTGAGATGAAGGGCCCAGCGGAGCGGTGCTTGAGATGGCGGGGCCCAGCTGAGCGGTGCTTGAGATGAAGGGCCCAGTGGAGCGGTGCTTGACAGGAAGGGCCCGGCGGAGCGGTGCTTGAGATGAAGGGCCCAGCGGAGCGGTGCTTGAGACGGTGGGGCCCAGCGGAGTGGTGCTTGAGATGAAGGGCCCAGCGGAGCGGTGCTTGAAATGAAGGGCCCAGCGGAGCGGTGCTTGAGACGGCGGGGCCCAGTGGAGCGGTGCTTGAGATGAAGGGCCCAGCGGAGCGGTGCTTGAGACGGCGGGGCCCAGCGGAGCGGTGCTTGACAGGAAGGGCCCGGCGGAGTGGTGCTTGAGATGAAGGGCCCAGCGGAGCGGTGCATGAGACGGCGGGGCCCAGCGGAGCGGTGCTTGACAGGAAGGGCCCGGCGGAGCGGTGCCTGTCTTGGCCGCGGCCCTGTTCAGCGGTGCCTTTCTGCACGGCGGGGCCCTGTTCAGAGGTGCCTTTCTGGACGGCTGGACCCTGTTCAGCGGTGCCTTTCTGCACGGCGGGGCCCTCATCAGCGGTGCCTTTCTGGACAGCGGGGCCCTGTTCAGCGGTGCCTTTCTGGACGGCGGGGCCCTGTTCAGCGGTGCTTGTTCTGTAAGTCAAGGGAGTCAGAACTGGCCAGGACTCCCTGCTCAGTCGCCCTCCGACCGTGCAGTTGCTGGACCCTTCGGTGACGGTGTCCTGGGCCCTTGGGTGTCCTCCCTCACACCCGGGATGGGGCTTGTGGGTCCCTCCTGGTCCGCGCTCCTGCTGGCTGACTTCTCCGCCCTGCTGCCCTTGCCCTCCTTCGATGTGGCTCTCTGGGCCTTGCCTCCCCTGGATGTTGTGGCAGGTGAAGTGGCAGAACTTTGGTCCTTGGGGGCAGCCGTGTCAGTCTTCTCGCGGCGGCCCCTTACTTTACGGGTCCTCTTTCCAGGGGGGGGGCTGGCTGTCCCCTTGCTGCTGACCGATGTATCACTGCTGGCAAAGGGGGGACTCCAAAATCCATGCACTACGGTGACCCTTGAAGCCGGGCTGGTGGTGGCTGAGGCGCTCTTGGGACTCTTAGCAGATGGAGGGGGTGGGTCAGGTGAGGGAAAGAGGTCAAGAGTGGAGAGGTAAACTTTTTTAGGACCAAGGTAAAGGGTAGGTGTAGTGGTTACGGGAGTGGAGGAAGAGGGGGTGGTTGTAGGAGAGTCAGGTGTGCTGTCCTTGGGTGAAGGTGCATTAGCTGGAGGCTGTGGTGAGGTGGTTGGCTGTTGGGTGGGTGGCTGCCTGCGTTTGTGTGTCTTGGAAGAGGGGGGGACAGACACAGTGAGAGAGGACACAGGGGACGTGTAAATGGCAGTGGGGGTGGTGACTGCACGTGTGCGGACTGTACTGGAGGGTGTGCTGGTGATGAAAGTACTGGCTGTTGGTGGTGTGCATGCAGGTGTGAGTGGAGACGTCACAGGGAGGGAGGAGGGAGACGAGGAGGAGGGGGACACAGAGGTGGTAGTGGCTGTTGGCATGTCTGCATCTGGGTGTTGGTTGGGTGAATGTTTGTGTGATCTGTGGTGCTTATGTCTGGATGAGCTGCCCTTGGGTGTTAAGGTGTGTGCAGGCTGGTCTGATGGTGTGGATGGGATAGGCTGAGGAACAGGAGACAGAGACAGGGTGGAGGCAGTTAGAAGAGGGAGGCTGGAAACAGGGACAATGGCTGCCGTCAGTGCTGAGGCCAGAGAATTGAACGATCGTTGATGGGCAGCCTGACCCGAATGAATGCCCTCCAGGTATGCATTGGTACGATGCACCTCCCTCTCTACCCCTTGGATGGCATTGAAAAGGGTAGACTGCCCAACAATGATGGTCTGTAGGAGGTCAATGACCTCCTCACTGAGGGCAGCAGGGGTAACAGGGGCAGGGCCTGAGGTGCCTGGGGCGAAGGAGATGCCTGCCTTCTTGGGCAAGCGGGCACAGAGCGAAGGCTGAGGGGCTGCTGGGAGGGCGGAGCTGGTGCGCTGGGTGGCGGCTGTACCTGTAGAGGCGGGGGCACGGATGTTGCTGCCACCGCTAGGGAGCTCCCATCCGAGGACGTGTCGGTGTCGCTGGTGTCATCACGGGTCCCCGTTGTGAAGCTCCCCTCGCCCTCCGTATCACTGGTGGCCTCGGTGTCTGTGCCATGGCCCACCGGGGCCTTGTGAGTTGCAGCTCCCTCGTGCTCTGGTACCAATTCTCCTCCGCCTGATGATGCTAATGCACACATGCACAAGAAGATAAAGAAAAAGGGTGGGGGGAGAAATAAAAACAGGTTGAGTGCATGCATTGTCAACAACGTTGGCGGAGAGGACAGACACAGGAGCCTCATGCACTAAGCCGCGCAATCGGGGTACACTACTCAGTACTTGTGACTAGGCCAACAGGTCTAGGGACAACAAACGCGCACATGGGTGATGCAGGACCATGGATAGCTGTACTTGTCACCCTACAGAGGTGGGGGGCGGGGGCACAGGGAAATGGCTAAAGGAGAGGACTACACTACAGGAAGCGCCCTGGCCTAATGTCACCCACAGCCCTCCTCCCCCACCCAGGCACCTCCACTGCGCGTAAAGATAGCTGAATGTGCTGGCAATCACCCCCTTGTGTCTGCTGTGATGTCCTCACGCGCCCATCCAAATCGGGGTAGGCCACCGCCAGGATCCGGGACATCAGGGGGATCAGAGTACGACTGTCACCCCTCCTAGGTTGGGAGGCCATCCCCAGCAGTGACTCAGCGGTCTTCCTGGTCCCGCGGCGGATGTCCTCCCACCTCTTGCGGCAGTGGGTGCCCCGTCTGTTGTGGACCCCCAGGGTCCGGACTTCCTTGGCGATGGCACGCCAAATGTCGACTTTCTGATGGGCGCTGACCTATTTGACATGTACAGGGTGGAAAAGTAAATTCTCTGCATGTTAGATGTGATTCCCCCCCCCCTCCCCAACCTTGCCATGTGGCACATGCTCTCATCTGTCGTGCCTTGCACTCGTCATTCTCTCCCCACCCCACCTTCTTACATCCACCATTCAAAACCCAGGCATAGCCCATTCAACGTGCACACAGTGTACTTACCTGTTGGTCTGGAGGACCGTAGAGTAGCGCATACTGGGGCAGGACCCCATCCACAAGTTTCTCCAACTCTTCTGTAGTGAAGGCAGGGGCCCTTTCCCCAGTCGCAGCAGCCATTGTCTCTTCCAGACCGAGTTCACAGCAGCACTTGCAGTATAGGTCCTCTCCTGTGGATGATCAGGTCTCGAGTGATTAATCAGATAGAAAATGGCGGTCACGCCCGCGGCGGTGCGTACCGCCGCGGTGCGTCCCGCGACCGCCGAAGCACCTAGTCATTGGCTCGTGAAACCCATAGGGTTCAATGTTAACCAATGCGGCTTTGCGCCGCGGTCTTCGACCGCCTACCGCCACGGTGTGCCACGCCAGCGCATTGACCTCACATCCCACTGTCACACTTCTCAGGTCAGGCAGCCGCCATTTCAAGGGCCCACATGGCTTAATTTCTACTGCGTCACACAGGCCTAGGCCTTGCATTGCCACTCATACAAGCCATTCAATGCATAGCGATTCGTGTACTGTGCAAGCTGTAGTTACGTACCTGTGGGTTGCTTGACTCTGTACTCCATGTTCTCCTTCCTAGGCACCGTCCGCTGGGACTTGCGAGGAGAAGGAGGAATCCTCCCGTGTACCGACCGCTGGTGTACCTGTCGACAATGGAGGAATGTCATATAATACTTCGATACTGACTTGACCGAGCCACTATACATGAACTGTGTGCCCAGTTGGAGCCGGCACTGATGTCCCCCATCCGCCAACCCACAGGAATTCCCCCTCTGGTGCAGGTTCTGTCAGTCCTCCATTTTTTGGCAAGTGGGTCTTTTCAGACAACAGTGGCCATGTCATCAGGGATGTCTCGGCCTATGTTTTCTAAGATTTTGTCCAGAGTGTTGTCTGCCCTGACGAAATACATGCGGAGCTACATTGTTTTCCCTGAGGAGGGTGATTTGGCCACTGTGAAGGGTGACTTCTATGCCCTTGGACATATCCCCAACATCATTGGTGCCATTGATGGGACCCATGTGGCCTTAGTACCCCCAAAAGACGATGAGCAGGTGTACAGAAACAGGAAAAATTACCATTCTATGAATGTGCAGGTGGTCTGTTTGGCTGACCAGTACATATCCCATGTAAATGCCAAGTTCCCTGGGTCAGTGCATGATGCGTATGTAATGCGAAATAGCAGCATCCCCTATGTGATGGAACAGCTACAGAGACAACGTGTCTGGCTAATAGGTGACTCTGGTTACCCCAACCTGCCGTGGCTACTGACCCCAGTGAGGAATCCCCGGACCAGGGCAGAGGAACGGTACAATGAGGCACATGGGCGATCTAGGAGGATCATAGAAAGGACCTTCGGGGTCCTGAAGGCCAGGTTTAGGTGCCTGCATATGACAGGTGGATCCCTAATGTACTCACCAAAGAAGGTGTGCCAGATCATCGTGGCCTGCTGTATGCTTCACAATCTGGCATTGCGACGCCAGGTGCCTTTCCTGCAGGAGGATGGTCCAGATGGTGGTGTTGTAGCAGCTGTGGAGCCTGTGGAGAGTGAAGAGGAGGAAGACGACGGGGACGACACAGACAACAGGGACACAGTTATACAACAGTATTTTCAGTAGCACACAGGTAAGATTCCCCCACGCCATTTTACATTTACTTCAGGCCTCCTGCATCTCTACTTTCTGTGTTTCCCCCCAGTTCCTTTCAACTGAATTGTGACTTTCCCTTCCCTTTTCAGAGCTGTATGACCCACTGCGTGACTTCTGCTTTGTTTGCCCATGGAGTAAAGCACATTGACATTGGTATGTTGTCGTCACAATGGAACTGAACATTTTTGAACTGTTATGTGTAATACATTTGTTAAGAATACAAGCAGACTCCTGATTTTTTAAGTGCAATTAGTGATTTATTTAAAGTGCTACATATAGGTCCATGATAGTAAAACGGTGATGGGTGGGGGTGGAGTAATGTCCATGGCAGAGTCCAGTTCTCAGTCGCGCAGGTGCATTGTCCATATGCCTGTGGAAGGATGGAGCAGGGGCAGTTCAAGGTTGGACAGGGTGACGATGTGGGACAGTGGAATGACATCAGGGTGTTTCTTATGCTGGCGGGGGTCTTGGCATCCTACTCTGTCTTCCTTTGAGATCTCAGGTTCCTCTTGCGGGGTGGTTGATCTTCAGCAGGAGGTGGGGTTCTGGTGGCCTGTCGTTGTGTGGGGGCCTCTGAAGAACCAGAACCTTATGGGCCTGGCGGCGCAGGGTACGCCTGAAATCTCCTTGGATTCACCTGCCTCAACTAACAGAGACACGGGACACTCTGTCAGGCGTAAAAGATCAGATTTTATTAGCTGCAGCTAGTTCAGTTGTCCAAGAAGTACACAAGGTATGTTCTCAGGAGACTGCCACTTTGCCTTGTGGCGCACAATCTTATATACCGTATAAAAACATTTATTAACTACATACACTCCCAGAACACATAGAAAGGAGCCAGTAAGAATGATGTAAAGATAGAACAGAGTCAATAGAAATGTCGGAAAAACAAGACAGAACAAAGTATCAAGTGACTTAAGGTTGCCTCCCCTCCAGCTGTGTTTGTCACCCCTCCCTTGAACTAATTCATTAACCGATCCATAACGAAGTTGCATGTGGTGCGATAAGTTTGTGTGCGTTTGGAAAACAGTTGTGAAATGAGAGAATACTAGCAAAGGACAGCGAAGGTCAGACGATAAGATAAGATCGGCGGAGAATAGTGTGAGCCTACAGATAGTTGAAACAAGGATTAGAAAACCAGACAGGGATTAGTGTACTCGGTCAGACCTTAATACCAGCCTTGTAAAGATAGAGGCAGAAAGCTGTTTTGAACACCATGTTGCAGAATAAGCAGAAAAGGCAGAATGGACTTCGTTCGCTGTGCTGCCTGAGTGAAGGCAACATAAAATGGCGGCGGGCCACAAAATGGCGGGTCGATACGATCGTATTAAAAATTGAATTTCCTCAGACCCTCCTTTTGCCAGAACTCAGGCAAGATACACAAACTCATGTTAATCTGAGTCGATGTCTATGGCCATGAGGTCATCAAGCTGTTGCTGTACCATCATTTTGATATTCTCTGTTCTTTGTGACTTGGGTTTGGGAATACATGCAGTAGTACATAGGTTGCAGACGGCAGGACCGCAGTGCATACAAAGGCAACAAGAGAATATAAAAGCTAAAATTACTCCAAAGAATGTCAATACCTTCCAACCCCATTTGGACAGTAATCCCCAAAACCACTCTGAAAAGGACCAATCTCCTTCGTCCTGATGAATCGACTCGGAGATTATGTGTAACTTAGAGATAGCTTGGTATACTGTCGGAGCGTCATTAGGTATGAAAATACAGCAACTTGATCCGATCAATTTGCATACTCCACCACGGTCCGCAAGAACAAAGTCTAAGGCAACACGGTTCTGCAAGGTCATAAGACGATCAGCCTGTAGTTCAGCTGTAATGTTACTTAAAGCTCCTACAGTGATGTCTATGGTGGTTTCTACGACACGAACCAATTGCCTTATATTTCTGCTGTTGGCCATTGGACCCCAGAAGGGAAGAAATCCTTTGAGGAAATCTCCTCCCTCTTGTCCTGCTGTGTCTTTCGAATCCACAATCCCTCTGCCATATCTATTTTTATGATGGTTCGCAGGAGCGGTGTATGTAGGGGGAAGAAGAAAGGCTATATAACAAGTACCAGAAAAATCAGCTGGCAACCATGTATAAGCCCTATCGTGGCAAACGAAGTATGTACCTTGAGATGGTACTAACGGCGGTGAATTCAGGGCTGAATAAACATATGTATGGGAACATAAACTTTCTCTTTGTCCGGTGTTTGGAGTTCTTCCATTTATTTGCAGACAGAAATTTCCTTGTTGGGGTATGACCCGTATCGGAGGAGATTTTCCTTGCTCAACCTTATCATTGAGGCTGGAAATGTAATTAGTTATGTTCCAATTGGTATATGCTTTTCTTTCATCTATGGAAGCTTCACTTTTTTCCATGATTTTAGCCATAGCTACCATTCCCTTTATCAATAAACTATGACTGAAATCTGAACCAACACTATGTGAACTGACAGGTTGTTTAATTTTACTTTGATATGCATTATTGAAAATGACAAAATAAGCCCAAGCGGAACCTTCATAGGAGAATGGAAGAACTAAATATGGCATTCCTTTTTCTACCGTATGTGGTATGAGTCCACACACCCAACAGTCAGTTGTATTGATCACTAACTGATGTTGATGTAACAACTGGACGAAGGAATTGTTAAAGTATTCAGTTCTTCTAATGAGTTCATGCTGAGGAAGAGTGTGGAATAGGTGCGGAGAGATAGTAGAAGGAGATGTAGAGGTAGGAGAAGAGACAACTTTTTGCTGCAGAGTAATAATGATCCAGTTTACAGATGCCAAAAGAATACACGACAATATAATGACGCATAGAGCAATACTACAATGACTACATATTTCTTTACAATTATTCTGTACATTTTTACTTTCTCTTTTATTTAATGTAGCCTCCATCTTTCTAAGTGGATGCTCACGGCAATCTTCCTCAATCACTGTAGTCACGATTATCTACCGTCCTATGACACTGTGAGGTCCTGCAGGCCTATTGCCACTTACTCAGGTCGTGACTAAGACTCCTACCGTGACCCTGCAACCGGGATAGAGTACTACATAGGAGAGAAAGTTACAAGTTCTTTGGTCTTGGTCTCAAATTATAGCGTTCCTGTCCAGAGGCAGTCTGGTTTTGAAACAATGTTCCTGGATTTGTCGTGTTTAAGCGTCGATGCGATGGTATTGCTTCTTGAAGGATGTCGTCGTCCTCTTTCTCAGAAAGTGTTCCAATTAGACGCGCATCACTGAATGGTACAAATTGCGGAACTTTCTCACTTTCAGAGTCACTGATGCCTCTACGGACCCATTGATCGAAAGGCAAAGGCAAAGGCACTTTCTTGCAGTGCACGGCATGCACCCAGTTTTTCTTTCCTTCGACTTTAACTGCTGTTCTTGTGGTCAAAAGAACCAGGCGTGGCTCTCTCCATCTGGGCTCCAAATTTCTCTGTCGTTGGAAATTTTTCGTGCAGACCCAGTCACCTGGTCGGATGGAATGACCTGGGTCTGTGGAAGCCTCTGGTAGAGCACTCTGAACCTGTTGATGAAGAACACGCAATTTAGTTGTAAGGTCATGCAAGTAGTCAATCAACATCGGGTATGGCAAGTCTGAGTATTTCTTAGGGCGAGGAACTCCCCATACATTAGCTGGGCGACCAAATATCACTTTGTAAGGGCTAAGCCCCAAACGAGAGTGTACTGCTGTTCTGATGGACAGAAGAGCCAATGGTAAAGCATCAGGCCAATTAAGTCCTGTGCTAGCTTGCACCTTAGCAATTTTGAGCTTCAAGGTTCCATTGTAGCATTCTACTAAACCAGCCGACTGTGGGTGATTCGCCGCGTGGAACTTCTGTTTTATGCCAAGACCTGCACAAACTTTTTGCATGACTTGACCCACAAATTCGCTCCCATTGTCACTCCAGACAATGCGCGGCAAACCAAACCTAGGGAAGAATTCTTTCAAAAGTATTTTGGCAGTTGATAAAGCAGTATTGTCCTTCAGAGGGTAGGCTTCTACCCATCTAGAAAAAGCACATACTACCACCAGAACATATTTGAGGTTGTTGCATCGTTCCATGTGAATATAATCGATCTGCAACACCTCAAATGGATATGTTGGAGGAGCAAAATGACCTGCTGGAGTTGGGGTTCCCTTTCCCGGATTGTACATCAAGCAAACAATACAATGTTTTACTACATTATTTGCACACTTTGGGATCCCCTCATTTTGCCACACTGGAGCCAGAAGCCTACATATTCCTTTTGCACTTAGGTGAGCTGGACCATGTGCCATAGTAACTACAGGTAGTACATAAGCATCTGGTAACAGCCAACGTTGATGTTCTGATAATTCAACCCAACATCCCATCTCATCTAACATTCCTGTACTTTCCTTCCACTTTCTCAACTCATTCTCCGTAGCCTCTCCTTGAATTGATTTCACACTCTCTACTGTATCTTCACACATTCCCTTTTCTCTTACGCAGTTTGCGGGACCTACAACATACATTCGACTTGTGTTGTCTCTGGCTGTCTTTTTCGCTACCTCATCTGCAAATGCATTTCCTCGACCAACATCGTCCACAATCTTTTTGTGTGCACTACACTTCACGATCGCTATCTGAGTAGGCATTGTAAGTGACTCAAGAAGTTCAGTCACTAATTGACCATGTTGTATCTTAGTACCATGGGAAGTAAAGAATCCTCTTTCCTTCCATAAGCGCACAAAGTTAAAGGCTACACCAAAAGCGTATTGGCTATCAGTGTACACGTTTACTCTTTTTCCTTCGGATAACACACACGCTCTAGTTAAGGCTATCAATTCAGCTGCCTGAGCTGAATTATGTCTAATGCGTGCTGTCTCCACAATCGTATGCAAAGTAGTAATAGCGTAGGCTGAAACTGTATCTCCATTCGGGAGCTTGAAACAAGAACCATCTACCCATAGTGTTCCATCTGGATTCACTAATGGCGTGTCTTTTAGGTCGATTCTACCCTTAGTCTCTTCTTCAGTACGGAGAAAACAATCATGCTGTTCAGAGACATCTCTCTCTTCTGGAAGAGGCAACAAAGTAGCTGGATTCAGGGTATTACATCGTTTGATGTGTATGTGACTAGCCAAAAGCGTCAGCTCATATCCGGACAACCGAGCACTCGTAAGATGCTGCGTTTTTGTCCTATTTAGTAAAGTATCCACTGCATGTGGCACCATAACAATGAGAGTATTATCTAGCACTACTCCAGCAGACTGTCGAATAGAAATTGCTGCTGCCGCTGTCGCCTTAAGACAACTAGGCAATGCTTTAGCTACTGGATCTAACGTAGCTGAGAAATATGCGCATGGTCGCTGTTGATCTCCAAAACGCTGCGTTAAGACTGACAATGCACAACCCTCTGTTTCGTGGACATAGAGCGTAAAGGGCTTACTGTAATCAGGAGTACCCAATACAGGAGCAGAACACAAAGCAATACGCAAATCAGTAAAACTCTTCTGACACTCGTCAGTCCACGGAAGAGGCTGAGGCGTATCTTTTAAAGTTAGTGCCAACAGCGGTTTAGCCAATAAAGAGAAACTCAGAATCCACTGTCTACAATAAGAAGTAATGCCCAAAAAGGCACGTACCTCTCTTTGTGTGGATGGCACTGACATTTGTGCAATTGCCTGAATTCGTTCGGGGGTCAATCGTCGTCCCTCCTTTGACAAGAGATGACCCAAATAAGTCACCTCGCGACAGACATATTGTAATTTAGAAGGAGAAACCTTGTGATTCAGATCAAACAAATGACGCAACAGTGCAACGGTCACGTTTTTGCAAATCTCCTCTGAATCAGCGGCAACTAATAAGTCATCCATGTACTGAATGAGAGCGGCACCGGACGGTAAGGAAAAAGCATCAAGATGACATTTTAGAGCTTGACTGTAAACAGAGGGACTTTCACAATAACCTTGAGGTGCGCGTTTAAACCGGAAGCTTCGGCCTCCGAGGGAAAAACCAAAAATATCTCTACTCTCTTCGGCGATGGGAATACTAAAGAAAGCATTCTTTAGATCAATAACTGAAAACCAAGTCGCTGTAGAAGGTATCATCGTCAACAGAGCAGTGATATCTGGGACTACAGGAAACTGTGGTACGACAATCTTGTTTACCTCCCGAAGATCAATTACAAAACGATAAACAGGAGGCTGAGAAGAATCAGTGCGTTTAAGAACCGGAAGAACAGGACTGTTACATATATTTCCTCTCGTTTCCTCAACCACACCCTTCTGAATCAAATCATGGACAATTTCCAGAAGTGCCTTCTCACCTTCAGTAGAAATTCTGTATTGCGGAATACGTGGCATTTCAGCATTGGGCTTGAGAGTAACAACATAGGGTGGGATCTCAAGACAACCAACGTCATTCGGACCCGTAGCCCAAAGCGTTTCGGGAAGAGAAAGCAATTCAGGTGGAAATTGATCTTTTGATAAGTACATTGGACTAGTCATTTTCTGTCCTAGAGTGAGGTATACACCAGAAGGTGAACAATATATCGTAGCATGCATTCTTTTTAATAGATCTAAACCCAACAGATTTTCACCACAACCATTCGTCAGAAGAAGCGGAGCTTCTAAATCATAAGGGCCTATTGAAACAGGCAAAGGGCAAGAAACTGGATTGCGAACAGGGGCGCCAGAAAATCCTACAGATACATTCGTTAAGCCAGACAAAGGTGCGCCAGGGAGTTTAGAATGAATGATAGAGCTTCTCATGGCACCAGTATCTAAAAGAAATGGCTCTGAAACACCCATTGTAGTGACATTAACATAAGGTCCATTCTGATCCACTGGAATTGACGTAACCCCCTTACTTTGTCCATGGCTGTCCTATTCAAAATGAAGACTTTCATTCCCTCCTTCAATATACTGATCCTCACTGTAATACTGTGTAGACCTAACATTTTGCTGGTCAAAGTAATTTCCGGAATTTGGAGGAACAAAAGAACGCTGCTCTTGGGTTAACACACCTCGACCTCTACCTCTATTTGCTGACTGAAGACCACCACGACCTCGTGAAGCAGATGTTGCTCCATTACGCTGCAACAATGCCGGACAATTGTTCTTAAAATGACCTTCCTCCCTACAATAAGCACATTGATTGGGACCTAGCAAAGGTCTTGGAATGAATGGTTCAGGCTTTTGATACAACCTCTGAAACTGCGGAGGCTGTTGAAACTGAGGCTGAACATGACGAGGAGGATAAGCCTGTTGCAAGAGAACTTTAGTTTTTAATTCTTTCGTCTTTTTCTCTTGTTTTTCCCTTTCTTCTTTGTCTCTATTTTCATAATATTGTGCAGTAGCCAATATCTGGGCGGAAGAAGAAACTGCCCATGAACTCTCGGAGTCTTTTAGCTTGTGTGATAGTTCAGGAAGCAAGTTATATACGAACTTATCCACAAATAATCGCTGTCCCCCTTCTGTAGCCATATCTTGACCACTGTGATCAATGAATGTCTCCTCAAATCGGGTAAAGAAATCGGAAACACTTTCATCTTTCTTTTGTTTACATGCTGCTAGCTTATCCCAATTAACTCTCAAAGCAGGCATCATTGTTTTCATTAATGTAATAATCCTACCAGGGAGTTCTGAGATCAAAGCGTCGGGTTTTGCACCACCTACTTGACCTCTATCTGCGGCAATAATAGCGTTCCAATCGCCGCCTAATTCTTGAGCGTGATCCTCTCTACGAATTTTAGCCCATATTGTCTGTGGAACTACATTTCCCATCAACATGTCAATATCTGCTAAATTCATAGTACATGCATCAACTGTTTGCGACAACTCTTTATAGTAACCAGCAGGATTTTTGCGTGAATCTGGTAGTGACTGTTTAAGTGCTAAAACTTCAGACCTTTTCCAGGGGACATGTATCCATATGCGCTGAAAATGCGCAGGAATAGCTGGATTAGCACCTGCTGCTGCAACTTCTTCCTTCCATATTGGAGAAACCTCTCTCATGGGATCGTTTTTCAGTGCTGTCCTAACTGAAGGATCAGAATCAGGAAAAGTCTGTGAGAACAATAGGGATCTGAAAGAAATAAGTGTTCTGACAGCGTTTTCAACCTTAGGACCTACAATAAGTCCTTTGTCAAAGTCAGCCTGAACATCTAACAGATCCTGTGGGACCGAACCCAAATTCATATCCTCCCATTCTTTAGCGAGAGTATCGCACATAACTTTAAAAACATATCTCTGCGTAGGTGCATTCCATTGCAGAAAGGTGGACATAATATCAGACGTACTATATTGGGGACCCTTCTTGATCCATCTACAAGCAAGTGAGTCCAATTTTTCTCGCTCTTCGGAGTCTGGGAATTGACTACGAGACTGTCTTCGAGAAAAAGCTGGAGACACGTTTAAAGCTTCAAAGAAAGGTGATAAGAGACCAGAGACAGTATCGGTAAATCGCTTACGCGTAGATGGAGAATTTGACATAAGGATAGGGGACAAGGTATTAGGTGAATTAACTAAAGGAGCATTAGGAATTGCCAAAGGAGCAGAAGGCAAAGGAGTTAAAGGCAAAGCTGGCATAGGCAATACTTGAGGAGGCAAATGTGGAAAAGCTGGAGCAGGCGGAAGCACAACTGGCGGCTGAACAGGCTGTAACATCGGGGGTGCATTAGCACCTTGTACATAGGGCGGAGGCAATTTCAATAAGTGGGACATTAAGGAATCTTCCTCAAAATCTTTTCTCTTATCAAGGGAAGAGATAGGCAACGTCGGATAGCACTTATCTATTGCCATTCGATGCTGTCTGTCTGAAATTTCCATTGCATTATCTATTTCATCATCTTTGAATTGCTGAGCAGCCTGTATAATCGTCATTCCCTGTGTTTTCCTATCTCGTTTCGCTTGTTTAATTTCTCTCTGTTTGGCTTCCTTACGCCAAAGGCGAAAAGAGTCAAACATTGCCGGCCGGGCTTTTCTTTTAAATAACGTTGCTTCCAAATTATCTAGCACATCAGTTTCGAAACTACCATTTTCTGGCCATTTTAAAACACCATCTTTCTTTGTATATCGGGTCCATGTCTTATTAAAGGCAATAGGACCAACACCATGTTTAGAATAGAGCTCATATATGGGAGTTCCAACCGAAGGAATCGGACAGGAGTCCTCAATCTGGGAGTCCCTATTACAACCAAAGCAACAAAGTTTTCCAAACTTAGTCAGACCAGACATCTCACGATTTTTACTGGCTGTTCACAAACATCAAGGGGGTAAAACTTTCAGTTTACACAGCACAAATGCACTTACCCCTCGGCTTTGGCCACTGCAATGGCCAAATCTAAGAACCTAAGGACAAAACAAAGACCAAAATTTGTGGGCGCGACCCACCAAATACTTAACTAAGGATGTCTTCTTACACCAACAGAGGCCCGTCTATCGTCTCGCTTTACCATACATCATCAAAGAAAGGGCCAAGGCAGGGCGGCAGTCAGGGCAGCAGTCGTCAGTAGCCGTCAGGAAGGAGTAACCGCGCTGAAAAAGACCTTCGGACCACTTCGACATACAGGGGTCGCTTGACGTGGCTCGCGATTCCTCCAGAATTTTCTTGCGGGGTTCCTCACGACCTTCAGGCAGAACCGGTACCGCTGAAGCCGCCCCACGTTGGGCGCCAGTTGAAGAACCAGAACCTTATGGGCCTGGCGGCGCAGGGTACGCCTGAAATCTCCTTGGATTCACCTGCCTCAACTAACAGAGACACGGGACACTCTGTCAGGCGTAAAAGATCAGATTTTATTAGCTGCAGCTAGTACAGTTGTCCAAGAAGTACACAAGGTATGTTCTCAGGAGACTGCCACTTTGCCTTGTGGCGCACAATCTTATATACCGTATAAAAACATTTATTAACTACATACACTCCCAGAACACATAGAAAGGAGCCAGTAAGAATCATGTAAAGATAGAACAGAGTCAATAGAAATGTCGGAAAAACAAGACAGAACAAAGTATCAAGTGACTTAAGGTTGCCTCCCCTCCAGCTGTGTTTGTCACCCCTCCCTTGAACTAATTCATTAACCGATCCATAACGAAGTTGCATGTGGTGCGATAAGTTTGTGTGCGTTTGGAAAACAGTTGTGAAATGAGAGAATACTAGCAAAGGACAGCGAAGGCCAGACGATAAGATAAGATCGGCGGAGAATAGTGTGAGCCTACAGATAGTTGAAACAAGGATTAGAAAACCAGACAGGGATTAGTGTACTCGGTCAGACCTTAATACCAGCCTTGTAAAGATAGAGGCAGAAAGCTGTTTTGAACACCATGTTGCAGAATAAGCAGAAAAGGCAGAATGGACTTCGTTCGCTGTGCTGCCTGAGTGAAGGCAACATAAAATGGCGGCGGGCCACAAAATGGCGGGTCGATACGATCGTATTAAAAATTGAATTTCCTCACCTCCTGTCCACTAGCGCCGGCGGAGGTGGTAGGCTGTTCCTGGTCCAGGCTGGTGACAGGGGCCCTTTGGGGTGCTACATGGTCCCGCAATGTGGTGACTATTTGGTTGAGGGCCAGGACGATGTTCCTGAGCTCCTCCTTGTACCCCATGTACCGTTCCTCCTGCTGTGCCTGGATCTCCTGGAACCTGGCCAGTACCGTCGCCATCGTCTCCTGGGAGTGGTGATTTGCTCCCATGATGGTGGTGAGGGCCTCTTGGAGAATCGGTTCCCTGGGCCTGTCCTCCCCCCCCTGTTGCACTGCAGCCCTCCCAGTTGCCCTGTTTCCCCGGGCCTCTGTCCCCTGGATGGTGTGCCCACTACCACTGCCCCCAGGTCCCTGTTGTTGTTGGGGTGTTGGGTCAGCCTGGGTGCCCCATAGTGGCGGACACACCAATGATTGACCTGTCCTGGAGACAGAGGCATGGGCCCGCTGGGTGGGAGCTGTGCTGATATTCCCAAAGGGGGTTAGGTCTGCTGTGGCCTGTGTCTGTGTGTGGGGAACCGACTGTCCAGAGATCCCCGATGGTCCGGGCTGGTCATCAGGTTCTAGGTCTACAGAGCTGCTGTCCTCACTGGGGGCCTGTTCTGGGGGTGGGATGGACAACTCTGGACCCTCCTGGCCGGTGTGTTGGCGTTCGGGCCCTGCAGGGGTAAAAGAGTATGGTTATTGCTTCTGTGTGTTCCATGGCGTGCGATTTGTGGGTGCCCTTGTCCCCCAGTGCTGGCATTCCCTTGTGGGAGGAGTTGTGAGGGTGGTGTGTGGGGGGGATGGGTATGTGCAGTGGTCATGCATAGGTGAGGGGTGTCCATGGTTTGTGTTGGCATTCAGGGTTTGGTTTTGGGTTGGGTGGGTTGTGCTGGTGAGACATTGGCAGGGAGGATGTGTGCTGGGGGGTTGGGGGTGAGGGTGGGGGTGTGGGTTGGCATGCTGGTGGTTGGGGGGGGAGTAGTTGAGATGAGACTTACCAGAGTCCATTCTTCCGCCTACTCCAGCGAGGCCCGCAGGATGCAGGATGTTCAAGACCTCTTGCTCCCATGCAGTGAATTCGGGAGGAGTGGGTGGTGGTCCGCCACCAGTCTTCTGCACAGCGATGTTGTGCCTTGAGACCATCGACCGTACCTTCCTCCGTAGGTCGTTCCAGCACTTTCGGATGTCTTCCCGGTTTCTGGGATGCTGTCCCACAGCATTGACCCTGTTGACGATCCTTTGCCATAGCTCCGCCTTCCTGGCTATTGTGGTGTGTTGCACCTGTGTGCCGAAGAGCTGGTGCTCTACCCATATTATTTCCTCCACCATGACCCTGAGTTCTTGGTCCAAAAACCTGGGGTGTCTTTGGGGTGCCATGGGGTGGTGTGGATGAGGTGTGGGGTGGTGTTTGTGGTGATGTGAGTGGTGGTGTGTGGTGATGTGTGCGTAGATGTGGTGTGGTTGATGATGTTGGGTTCCTGTGTGTGTTGGGTTTTTCGATAGCTGTGCTATCTTTCTCTCTCTCTCTCTCTCGCCTTCTCTCCGAATTTCTAGTAGTGGGGGTTTGTGGGTGATGTGGGTGTGTGTTTTATAGTTGCTTGGATGTGTGGGAGTGGTGCATGTATGTGTATCAGGTGTGTGTATTTCAAAATGTCCAATGTGGCTGTGTTTTGGAGCTGGGTGTGTATTTTGACCGCGGCGGTGTGTACCGCCAATGGAATACCGCGGTTGAATGACCGCCACGTGGATTCGTGGGTCGTAATGGCATGGGTGTGTTTGTGTTGGGGTGGCGGTGGAGGTTTGGTCATCTCCAGTTTTCCACTGCCCGCTGAGGAGGCGGACTTCGGTGGATGTCGGGTTTTCGGCGGTTTGACAGTTGGAGGTCAGAATGACCGTGGCGGTTTACCGCGGCCGCGGCGGTATGATGGCGGACTTCTGACTGGCGGTAAGGGCCTTTTACCGCCGAGGTCAGAATGACCCCCTTTGTGTTTTTCAACACAAAAAAATGCTCTGTTTTCAGGACTCATTGTGTCATTGCGAAGGTTATGGTGTACTGTAAAAAGTTTGGAGCATGCCCATTGCTTACCATTTATTGGCATCATTGTCACTCTTCTTTGCTGACTCCTAATTCTGTCTGCGGAGCATGAAATAAGATTGATTTATCTCAATAACTGCCCTCCACTGTTCGCACTGCGATTGAGTTACTATTTTTCCTCCCCACACTGCTCTCTTCTGTGGTGCTTCTTCCCCTCCCACTCACTGAGTTAGTTGTCTTACAGGTCCCCGATTTTCAACTCTGGAGTAAGTTATGTTTAAACCTCGGACAGTCTGTTCTGTTGACCTCATCTCACAACATGGCGATTGTTACTTACTATCATTCGCTATCATGACTGACTACTGAGCATGTCTGCTACTCCTATCTGGGACATTTGTAGCTCCACAACACTGCAGCTACATGGCTCCAACTCCTTCATCCCCAACTGGTACAATTTCTGTTGCTTCCTCACTTACTAATACCTCCCAGTCTAAAATGAATTTATTTGTGAACAAACCAGTTCTCACAGAATTGTTTTAAATAATAATAAGCTCATTCAGATCAAAGGTATCATATGTTTCTATAGATCTTAGGTCAAGAAAATCGGCAACATATTGTATTTTTATTGCATGTGCTTTGAAGCATCATAGGACAATTCAGTGGCACCTCAGGCAATTTTTCATACCGTACAATGTTGCTCTAATCTATTACAAGCCACACAATGCCAGTCTACTCTACACAGTTCCACTCCACTCCATACCACACATGGCCACTCTAATTCAATCCATGCCACGTAATGGCACTCAGCTCCACACCACAGAATACCACTCCCCTCCATACACAGCCACTCCATGCACCCCAATGCCATTCAGCACCACACAATGCCACTCAATTCAACACATATCCACTCTACTCCATTCTCCACAATGCCACTCCACTCCACACAATGCTACTGCACTCCATGTTTCACAAAGCTGCTCCACCCCACATCGCACAATACCAGTCACTCTGCTCAACGTAACACAATGCCTCTCCACTCTATGCCACACAATGCCACTACACACCACATCATGCTACTTAACTCCATTCAATGCTACTCCATGCAATTCCACTGCACTCTACACAATGGCACTCCATTCCAATTCATGCTACACATTGCCACTCCACTCCATATAATGCCACTCCATCACAACACCACACAATGCCACTTCACTCTACACTACACACTGCCAATCCACTCCACACCAGACAATGCCAATCCACTCCACACCACACACTGCCATTCCACACCACACAATGCAACTCCACTCCAGTCTACACAATGTCACTCCACTCCATACACAATGCCACTCTACTCTGCACCATACAAGCCAATCCACTCCACACAATGCCATTCCTCTTCACTCCACAGCACACAATGCCACTTTACTCCATGCCACACAATTCTACTCCACTCCATAGCACAGAAGGCACTCCCCCACATAACATCCCACAATATGCCACTCCACTCTATGCCACAGAATGTCACTCCACCACTTGCCATACAATGCTACTCCATGCCACACAATGATTCTTCACCCCATGCTACAGATTGCCACTCCACTTCACCCGATACAATGCCACGCCACTCCACACCACAGATTGCCACTCCATTCCACTGCCTACCGTACCACTTTATTCCACACGGTACCACTTCACTCCACTCAACACTACTCCAGTTCCACTCAAAGCCACTACACTAAATGCCAATCCACACAATGCCAATCCACCACAAACCATGCCACACAATGCCACTCCATGTTACACAGTGCCACTCCATGCCACACATCGCCATACCACTCTATAACACAGTGCAACTAAATTTCACACAACACAATAACACTCTACTCCATGCCACAAAATGTCACTCCATTTCACACTACACAGTGCCACTCCACGCCACACAATGCAACTTCACTCCAATCCAATCCAAACAGTTACACTCTACTCATTGCCACTCATCTCCCCTCAATGACATGCCAGTAAATGGCACTTTAATCCACTCCACACAATGCCACTTCACTCTAAACCACACAATGCCAATTTAGTCCACTTCATGCCATGCAATGCCATTCCACTCCATTCCACACCACACCACAAAATGCCACTCCACATTCACACCACACAATGCTACTCCACTCCACATGATGCCACTCTGCTCCACTCAATGCCACTTCACTCCACATAATATCACTCTACTCCAGGCCACACAATGCTACTCCTACATACAATGTCACTCCACACAGTACCACTGCACTCCATGCCACAAAATGCCACACCACTCAATGCCTCTTTACATCATGCAATGCGATTCTACTCCATGGCACTCCACAGAATGTAATTCCACTGCACTTGACACAATGCCACTCCACACCACTGCATACAAGGCCACTGCAATCCACACAGTGCCACTCACCTCTACTCCTCTGCACCACACTGTACTTCATGAAATGCCACTCCACTTCACTGTATGCCACACACTGCCATTCCACTTAATGCCACTCCACACCACTCAGTGCCACTCTACTCAACTCCACTACACTCCACTTCATGCCACACAATACTACTCCACTCCACACCACACATTGCCATTCCACTCCACTCAGTGTCACTCCATGCACACAATGCCATTCTACACCATGCCACAAAATGCCACTCCATTTTACACTCACAATGCCACTCCACACTACACAATGTGACTATAAACCATACAATGCCACTCTACTCCACGTGATTCCAGACAATGGCATTCCATTGCATGCCACACAATGCCTGTAAGATACCGCAATTACTGAAAAGACAGTGATGAAACTATGACAAGCGGGTGGACAGGAGCAGTGTACGATGCTTGTCCTTCCACACCCCCTGATGCTTAACCAAGAGAGTTGTAGCACTAATTCTGGAGGAAACCCAAGGGAAATGTGACAAAATGAGAAAATAGCCAACCACTGACTGTGTGACTGTTTCCTTGTATCCCCCTTCAGGCTTGTCTGCTGCTTACCTCACAGTGTGTGAGTGCCTGAACAACAACAACAAGAACACATATTTAGTTTAAAAAAAAAAAAACTTTACAGATTTTGATTAGCAGTTTTAATCATTAATTTTGTGTCTCTCAATCTAGACTCAATATACCTGTTAATTCACATGAAAATCCTTCACATGAGTTCTTTCTCTTCTAGTTGTTTCTTCACTAGAATTAAGCTAGTCTCTGGATTTGGCACACACTGCGTGGTTTCCTTAATGTCTCTCTCTAGTTAGCATAGATTGTGTGATTCACTGAATTCTAATTAAGTACCTTGTAAACAATCAAGTATCTTGCCTTTGTTTCTGCCACATTCTTTTACTGATGTACAATCATGATTTCTTTCTTTCAAAATCCTCACTTGCATGCACCCATGTAGGATATTGACATTAAATATACTTAGCTACTCTTGTGTCTTTTTTATCTTTTGCAAATTATCGAAAACTCTCTCTAGGAAGCGCAAGGTTCACAAAGGAAGATTTTCTGGATGTATAGGTAAGCTGGGTCAGTGAGAGAAAGACCGGTGAAGTCTTCACTGGAACGCCCAACGCCTAGGAAAGGTCTAAGGGAGTGGTATTTTAATTCTTCTAAAACCAAAGATTGTATTGTATTGTAATCGTATTTATATAGCGCTTACTACTCCTGACGAGGCGTCGAAGCGCTTTTCGATGAGTAGCACGCTACTCCGGTACCCAACAAGAATTAGTGATGGATTAGTATAATTTAATAAGGAGTACAGTTTTAGTATTATTATGAGTTAATTTGAGTTGCGGATATGAGAGTTTGTTAGTTAGATTGACTGGAGTAATGGAGGGGTGGAGGAGGAAAGAAATCCAGAAGTGTTAATTGGGAGTTTATCCTTCATTTGCTCAATCCAAAGGCTTGAGATGAATAAAAGGGGGGCGGAGGGGAAAGAGGATGTGGAAGGGTTAGGGAGAGCATAGTAGCAGGGTGAGATGAATGCAGGAGAATTTAGTAGGGTTGTGTGGGAGGTCACAGAGGTAGAGTGAGGTTTGGTGAGTTAGATGTGGGGGTGGAGGGATGAGCTTAGGCAGAGATATTTAGGAGATGGAAGTGGTCGAAGGGATTTGGGATGAGTCCGAGTGAGAATGGAGGATAGTTTGATAGAGACCTGACATAAGAGCGATGAGTAGATAAGTGTGATAAAAAGAGAGCAGAAATTCATAGAAACATGCCAGGCACAGAAACAACATATACACATATATATATATATATATATTTATACACACACACACATGACTATACACACACATCTGCACATACAATACATCATTAGAAACATGGGTAAAAAATACTTAGTCGTCCATCCATCATCCTGGTAAAAAGGCAGGAACTCCCCCACCTACCTCGAGGGTGGACGGGGGGTGGCCCAGCGGGCGGAGCCCACAGGTGCTCCACAAAGGGAGAAACCCTCCACTCTGTGTCTCCAGCAGAGGAAGACAGAAACCGCGCGTCCCAGTCAGACACAGACCACGCTCCAGCACATCATCAGCTCACCTCCAGGAAGGATTCCAGATCCCCTCCGCCATGGGATCTCTGAGCGCACAGCCCCGCCCCGCCCCATCCCTGCTAAGCCCAAGAGCCAGGGTGGGCCGTCCTTTCCAGAAGGTGAGCTTCAAACCGCGGCATCTGCCGCGTCCACATTGTACACTAGGGTACGTGATGGGCCACGGGGGCAAAACGTCTTCAGCAACCTTGTGTGCCCCCGGCAATGTCATTGCCACTAGTGCGTCCCCGCGGAGATGTCCTCGCGCCGCTGCGCATCAACGACGCACCACGCGAGTCGGCGGCAAACGCAGTGGGGTCGCCTTGGAAAGCTGTCCATCATTCTGGCAAGAGGTGGGAATTCCCCTACCTATTTCGAGGGTTGACGGGGCGTGGCTCAGCGGGCGGAGCTTACAGGTGCTTCATAAAGGGGGAACCTTCTACTCTGTGTCTCCAGGAGAGGAAGATAGAAACCGCGCGTCACAGTCAGATACAGATTACGCTCCAGTACATCATCAGTTCACCTCCAGGAAGGATTCTGGATCTTCCTCTGCTATGGGATCTCTGAGCGCACAGCCTTGCTTTATCTTTGCCAAGCCCGAGAGTTAGGGTGGCTTGTCCTTTCCAGAAGCTGAGCTTCGACTGCGGCACCTGCTACGTTTATATTGGTAAGTGCTTCCTTTGAGGTTTAGTTTCTGTAAAATGAGCATCGTGGCCTACACAACCGGAGTATTTTCTACGAGTATGTCAGTAAGCGTTACCTAGCATGTTTTATATACCCTGTTTATATTGTACAATAGGGGTACGTAATGGGCCACGGGGTAAACGTCTCCAGCAACCTTGTGTGCCTTTGGCAATGTTATTGTTACTAGTGCGTCTTTGTGGAGATGTCCTCGTGCTTCTGCGCATCAACAACACACCACCGGAATCGGCGGTAAAACGCAGTGGGGTCGTTTTGGAAAGCTGTCCGTCATCCTGGCAAGAGGCGGGAATTCCCTACCTACTTCGAGGGTGGACGGGGCGTGGCTCAGCGGGCGGAGCTTACAGGTGCTTCATAAAGGGAGAACCTTCTACTCTGTGCCTCCAGGAGAGGAAGATAGAACCCGCGCGTCACAGTTAGATACAGATTACGCTCTAGTACATCATCAGTTCACCTCCAGGAAGGATTCTGGATCTTTTTTTGCTATGGGATCTCTGAGCGTACAGCCTTGCTTTATCTTTGCCAAGCCCGAGAGTTAGGGTGGCTTGTCCTTTCCAGAAGCTGAGCTTCAACTGGGGCACCTGCTACGTTTATATTGGTAAGTGTTTCCTGTTGAGGTTTAGTTTCTGTAAAAAATGAGCATCGTGACCGAACCAACCGGAGTATTTTCTACGAGTATGTCAGTAAGCGTTACCTAGCATGTTTTATACGCCCCGTTTATATTGTACACTAGGGGTACCTGACGGGCCACGGGGTAAACGTCTCCAGCAACCTTGTGTGCCTTTGGCAATGTTATTGTTACTAGTGTGTCTCTGTGGGGATGTCCTCGTGCTTCTGTGCATCAACAACGCACCACCGGAATCGGCGGTAAAACGCAGTGGGGTCGTTTTGGAAAGCTGTCCGTCATCCTGGTAAAAAGCGGGAATTCCTTTACCTACATTCGAGGGTGGACGGGGCGTGGCTTAGCGGGCGGAGCTTACAGGTGCTTCATAAAGGGAGAACCTTCTACTCTGTGTCTCCAGGAGAGGAAGATAGAAACCGCGCGTCACAGTCAGATACAGATTACGCTCTAGTACATCATCAGTTCACCTCCAGGGAGGATTCTGGATCTTTTTCCAAGATTCTGGATCTTTTTCATCAAGATGGCTGCCACCAACACATAGCTGTTTCCAGAACCTTCTGGCTTGTTCCAGAACATTCTGGATTTTCCAGTTTGATTGCCATGTTGTCAAAGTCTATCTACTGGCTTGTTCCAGAACCTTCAGATTTGTTCCTGAACATTCTGGCTAGTTCTAGAACCTTCTGGATCGTTCCAGATGGATTGCAATGTGCTTTCTAAGTCTAGTTATGAGCGATTAGTTGACAACCGTGTTACCTTTTACCAACAGTCTTAAATCATGTTTTTTTCATTGCAGTTTTATTGCATTTAAACATTTGTGACCCCCACCTGCCCTCAAAGCTTTGGGAACTATTTTTTTGCATCTCCACGAATGTACCCCAAAAGACCAACCCCCTGGAATGTTCAGTGAAAAACCTGACATTGTAAACTGGGTGGCCATGACAGTTTCCCACTTAATAACCACTGTCTCTGCGGGTGACCTGGCTTGGTGAAATTCTGATTGTGGAAGTTGTGATGTAATTGTGGTACATGGAGATGACTAGCTGGTCCCCAAGACCTTTCCTCTGGGCTGAATCCTTTATAGTCAATTATGTAGCTCATATTTTCTTAAAATCAAGTATACATTTGATTTCATATTCTACTTCACCATCTACTTCATTGGGAGCTGGGATATATTCTAGAAGCATTTCTGTGTGGCAAGGTTTGAGTAATGAAAGGTGAAATACCACATGTACCTGGAGTGTTAAGGGAGTTGCACTTGAACAGCTACTGGGTGATGGTTTCCAAAACAGTAGTTAAAACGTGGTTCGTGTCCATCACTCAGGCCAGAAAGATCAATGTGGGCTAGGCATTCTGTCAGATACCACAATTACAGAAAAGAGACTGATGAGACTGTATAAACCGGATGGGCAGAAGTGATGTACAATGCTTATCCTTCCACACCCCCTGATCAACCAATCAAGTTGTAGTCAGCGCTCATTCTGGAGGAGCACCAAGAGGAATTGGGGAATGGGACAAAATAAGAAAATGGCCAACCTCTGACTGTATAACAGCTTCCTTGTATCACCCTTCAGACTCAACTGTCATCTGCCTCTCAGAGTGTGAGTGACAAAACAACAACAAAAATGTTTAGTTTTTTCTAAAAAAAAAAAAAAAAACTTTACAGCTTTTGATTTACAGTTTCAATCATTTACATTGTCTCTCTCAAGCTAGACTCAATATACATGTTAATCTGCATTAAAATCCTTTACAAAATTAGTTCCTTCTCTTGTAGTTCTTTCTTCACTAGAATTAAACTAGTCTGGGTTTGGCATGTTGCGTAGTTTCCTTAACATCTCTCTCTGGTTAATGTAGATTGTGTGATTTACCAAATAATAAATACGTTCCTTGTAAATAATAAAGTATATTGCATTTGTGTCTACCAAGTGCTTTTACTGATGTTCAGTCATGATTTCTCTGTCCCAAATTCCTGACTTGCATGCATGTATGAAAGAGTTAAACAATAAATGTACTTAGTTTTCTTGTCTCTTATGTCTCTTGCAGATCATCGAGAATTCTCTCCAGGAAGCACAAGGTTCACAGAGGAAGAACATTTCCTGGATGCACAGGTAAGCTGCTTTGGCAGGAGAAACAGGGGTGATGTCTTCATAGGAACTCTAATTGCCTAGCAAAGAGTGCAGTCCAAGGGACTGGTGTTTGTACCCTCCTGAAAACCAAGATGACTGCCACCTTCACATGGCTGTTTCCAAAACCTTCTGACATGTTCTAGAACATTCTGTCTTGTTCCAGATAGTTTGCGATGTGCAGCCAAAGTCTATTTACTGTCTTGTCCCAGAACCTTCTGGTTTGTTCCAGAACCTTCTGGACTGTTCCTGATAGATTGCGATGTGCTTTTCAAAGTCTATTAATGAGTGATTAGTTGAAAAGCTTGTTTTCTTTTACCAACAGTCTTAAAGTATGTTTTTTATTATAGATCTATTACATTTTAACACTTGTGAGTCCCCCTGCCCTTAAAGTTTTGTGAATCATCTTTTTGCTTCTCCACAAATGTACCCAAAAAGACCAACCCCCTGGGATGTACTGTGAAACACCTCATTATGTAAATTGGGTGGCTATGACAATACCACTCTGTGCCATGCAGTGCCACTTCTTTCCACTCCACACCACAAAATGCTGCTCCGCTCCACACAATGTCACTCCATGCCGCTCCACTCAATGCCACTCCGGTACACTCTTGGGCCGATTCACAAAGGGCCTCTGCACTCATGGTAGAGGCCTCATAGTCATGTTGGGGTGCCCCGCACTTGTGACAGGGGGCCCGTACTCATTGCAGGACCTCCGCTATGAGTAAATGCATTACAGAGGTCCCACCACGATTGTGGGACCCCATCTTAACTACAGGGTCTCTACCATGAGCGCAGATGCCCTTTGTGAATTGGGCCCTTCGTGTCACTGCACTCCACTTAATGTCACTATCCTGCACTCCACTCAGTGCTACTCTACTCCACACAGTGCCAGTCCACGCAACATACTGCCGCTCCACTCCATACCACACAAAGCCACGCCACTCCACAACATGCCTCACTATGCCACTCAACGCCACACCACATCACACTATGCCATTCCAATAGACTGCACTCCACACAATGCCACTTCGCTCCACACAATGCCACTCCAGTCCACACAATGCCACCCCACTCCATTCCAATTAATGCAAATATATTCCCTCCACTCACTGCCACTCCACTCAATTTTTATTGCTTTTATATTACATTTATATAGTGCTTATTTTATTGCATCTATATAGTGCTTACTACTCCTGATGTGACATTGAAGTGCTTTGCAACATGCCATTCCTCTCCATGCATTGCCACTCTATTCCATTCCACACAATGCCAGTCTACTTCTCTTCATGCCACACAATGCCACTGCACTCCACTCTATTCAATGCCACCCCACTCCACTCAGCTCCATTCCACATCACTCATTTTCACTACACTCTGCTCCACACCACACAATGTCACTCCACTCAGCACCACACAATGCTAGTACACTCGAAGCCACACCATGTCGCTCCACATAAGGTAACTCCATGCCTCACAATGCCACTCTACTTCATGCCACACATTGTTACTCCACTCCACACCACACAGTGCCACTACATTCAGCACCACACAATGCTAGTACACTCAAAGCCCCACCATGTCACTTCACTCCACTCCACTCCGTGATGGTTCACTCCACTCCATGCCACAAAATGCCACTCCATTCCATGCTGCAGAATGAAACCCACTACTCCACATTACTCTACTCCAGTCCAATCAACTCTAGTCAACTCCAACAAAACTAATAGATCTCAAATGCTTTGCCAATGCTTGTTATACATTTAGTTTGGTGTTTATAAATTGTCTGTAAAGTTATCAATATGAAATCCATAGAGTAGTGGTATTTTCATTTTGTTTCTTTATATCTATATTTTAGTTTTCAAAAATATTCGCAGGCAAAACACAGATATGTTTGTCTCTACAGGCAGGTTATTTGGCAAATTATATTTGATTCAACTCATGTAAGAAGGTAAGTGGATCACAACACTTTTAATGATTACAACAGTGTCAGACTCTATTTTAGTTGATTTTGTTTGCATATTTAAAAAAGCAGTCAACGAAAGAGCACTTTCAAGAACCTGGCAAGGCCTAAAGACCTTTCAGATTGTCGAGTAAGTATGTTCTCTATTTGCATTTTTTATAGTGCTTTGTAGCCCCGAGAGGTCATTGGATCATTCCTGTTTTTGTCATGTTCCTGGGTGCCATTTGGGTACATGGTTGAAGGGGGTGAGCTGCAGCTAGTTAGAATTAGAAGATTGAGTGTGGAGCATACAGTCTGTGGGTACTATAGAAGTGATGAGAGAGCATCATGGCACAGAAACATAACTGTTACAGAACCCCACAAGGGCAAATAAAAGCAATGACTGGTCTTGAGAATCAGGTACCTGTGGCACTCTGTTCAGTTTCTGATAGCTGAAAGTGTTTGAAACATTTTCTGTGGGAAGAACAAAACCAAGCATTAGCAAAGCCAATATATCTTGCCTATGGGAGGGCAATTGGCTTTGTCAATTACTTTTAGCCATGTTGTACAGCAGCACAGCTGGTGTGCAGCATGACCAAACGTTAGGGGGGAAAAAATGGTTACGATGCTGCCTTAGTATGGGATTAATCTCTGCCTTCACACATGGTTCATTATATTACATTCAAGCTGAAGTTTGCCATTTTGGCCCTGCATGATCACAGCGGCAAACATTCTATGCAAAGGAGGAATCCCAGTGCCGTCTGCATATCTGTAGCATCCTGAAACCCATTGCCATGTTTTTTGGGTGTTTTTTTGTGGCTTAATGGGAGGGGATAATCAAAGGAAGGGGCTGGGAGAATGAAGTCAGTAATAGTGGGAGAAGGGGAAAGAAGGAAATGGATGAAAGAAAAGGAAAAATTGTACCTCTGAAAATGTCAACCAATGGAATGACACTGGGCAAAGGAAGCAGAACTTGGGCCATGCTCCACATTAGGGACAAACAAAGAGAAAGTGAGCCCTGCACTCACTGACCAAAGACAAGCAAAGAAATGAGAGTGACAATAAAGCCAATCAATGGTAAGCAATGGATGGGCTCTAAGCCCCCTGTAAGTAAACAAAATCTCACATGAAACAAAGCATGTGTTGTCTCCAGTGAGACCTAAAGTATAGAGTGTATATGGAGGTGGCAAACTGTCATAGAGGTGAAGGTGCCCACGAAACATGTTGAATGGCATAACAAAAACAACTGTGCCTCCAAAGAATTTAGAAGTGTCAAGGGATGGCAGAAGCATGTTTAAATAACAGGCAAGGATGTGCCTGACTGAAGGGAAACAGCCTTTAACATGTAGCCTTTATCACACAGGTAAGTGTTTGTACCTTAACCATACACTACTTTACATGCTGGTAAGCATTTTTTTTTTAAATAACATGCTTTTGTGTTATTTAAAAAAGTGATTTTAGAGATTCTAGAGTTTAGGGAACTGTAGAGGTAAAGGGAGGTAATTATTATTTTAGGGTTTAGGGGAAGTTTGAGTTAAAGGGAGGTGAGGGTGAATTGAGCGTTCAGGAGTGGGTAGAGGTAAAGGGAGGTAAGGTGACATGAGAGTTCAGGGGTGGGTAAAGGTAATGGGAGATGAGGTAAGGGTGACTGGAGGGCTTAGGGTGGGTAGAGGTCAGGGTGACATGAGGGCCCAAGGATGGGTAAAGGTAAAAGGGTGTTCAGGGGGACTGTATGGTTGAGGACTAGGTAGAAGTAAAGGTAGGAGAAAGTGACTTGAGGGTTCCAGTATGGGCGGAGGTAAAAGGTAGTAATGGTGATTTTAGGATTCAGTGGTTAGAGGTAAAAGCAGGTAAGAGGGATTTTTGTTTCAGGGGTCGGTAATGGTAAAGATAAGTGAGGGTGACTTGAGGGTTCAGGCTTGGGTAGAGGTAAAGGGAGGTGCAGGTTACTTGTGAGTTCTGTGGTGGGTAAAAGTAAAGAGAGATAAGGCTAATTTTAAGGTTCAGGGATGGGTAGATGTACAGGAGAATAACGTTTTTTTAGGGTTCAGGGTTGGGTAGAGATAAAGAGAGGTAAGAATGATTTTAGGGTTCAGTGGTGGGCAGAAGGAAAGGGAAAGAATTGTGTTTCTAAATTTCAGGAGCGTGTAGTTTAAGGGAGGTAAGGATGATTTCAGTCTTAAATCAGAACATACCACACAGTGGCAAATTTTAATTCAGAAAAACACATACTGTATGGCAACAGTATTAAACTAAGGGAGTATGTTTACAGCTTCATTGTCAATTAAAGTTACATGCAGCTCAGAGTTTTGGTAGTGCTAATTGTTTACGGTCAGCTCTTGGCAACACTGTAAAACATTAACTTCAACTTTGATGGTTTCAAGTTGTCTTGCAAGCAAAAGCTAATCAAAAGTACCATAATGCAAGGCAAGCAGCATGGAAGAACAAAAATCAAGAAATTAATCAGTACTTCCCCATGCTTCAGGGATGAAAAGAAACACATGGAGACAAAATGACACCAACAGGCTCTGGCAGCTGCTCACCAGTGGTTAGTCTGAGTCTGTTTGCATTTAGTTCCCATCAGCACTCATTTTTGGAGACTGGAATTTAGATAGAAAACACACAAATCGGAGAGAAGTAGAAAGAGAAATACAGGAAACCCTTTATAGTGGGTGATAGCAGAAACTTGCAAGAGGGAGATAAAGTGGCGATGGGAGCATATGGTAGAGAAGGGAAGAGCCATGAGGTTGATTCAAGACTACACCACCCTGGTATTTGATGCATTGAGTTGAGGGCCTCTGAGCAGAGCTTTGGGCACCAACTCTTATTCTATTACAAATTATGCACTGGTACTCTCCATTGAAAAAGAAGGAAATAAGATTGACAATTAAACCAACTAATGGTCAGTAACTGGTGGGCAAAAAGCCCCGATCTAAGCCGTCAAAAGTGATAATGCATGGGCTGTCTTAAATGAGGTCTATGAATCGATGAATGATTGAATTCATTTCAACCATTGGTAATTATGCAAGGCAATGCATAACTCTAGTTATTTTGCTAACTGTACCACTGGAGACAAGGACAAAACAAATGCGAAACAGCCTTGGTTTTGTTGCATAATTCCTATTAGTTCAGACTTCATTCATCAGTTCGATTCATCACTTTTTGTTGCCAAAAAATCTTGATGTCATAGGAAAGCATACAATAAAGAGTAACTATCACTTTTGTACTTTCCTTGAACTTGCCCACAATCTCTAAAATGCAAACATTTTGGGCAGCTGTATTTAATATCATTTTGAATTAAAATGACACGACTACATGTTTCCAGCATATAAGATGTACTGTAGCCCAGATGGTCTGGAATCCAACTAGCATTTTTGAAAGATCGAATAATTACAATCTATCAGAACGAGTGGATGGGGAATTTTCGACCCAGAAATTTTTGCCTGCCTATGAGGTATCGAAATATGCAAGTGACTACCTCACTCCTGATGTTATACATAAAGGTGACGTGCAGTGCTTTTCTAAGTGTTATATAATACAATGTATTGGCATACGAGTTTTCTCACGACAATCAACAATAGGACTTAGAGAAACATTGGAGACAACATATGCCAGAGTGTTAAAGATATGATTTGACCTGTTCTTGGCTTGGAAAGTAACCACAAGCAGTTGTGATTTGTTCAGGGATATACTATGATTTGATATGAGAACTGCAAAGCTGGATGAGATAGAGCTGCGGCACTGTGTGGCCATTAACAATCAATCGGATAGCGGAAAGACATGCCAAAGAATACAGCACAAATCCCTTCTCGCAATCACTCTAGCTTCAGTAATAATCTTTTCCTCTTCGACTCTTTATATTGTATTTTCAGCTCTTGTAAAACGTGCAAAGCAAGGCAAAAGCATGACACGTCTCTCTAACAGAAGCATTTCAAGCATGTGAACCATATTCATCGCCAATTTTATGACAGCTGTTATCAAAGGGGTGGTTCGGGGGTCGTGGATCCATCAAACGTTATAGATCAGTCTCCTAAAATAGGCTGAACCATGTTTGATCACACGCGAAGAATTATGTTTACCTATTAGATCCATAGGGAGGAGGGGCTGTCTGAAGAGGGTCGAAGTGAGATTACGAACTAATCAGATATGTGCTTCAGATGGTAATAACCTTAAATAGAGTGCACTGAAGATATAATGCCAAAGTTACATTTTGTAACTCAGTACAGCGGGATGTGAACAGAAACATTCAATGAAAATTCAGGTGAATTACTTCTATAAATGAAATGTAGATGATGAGGGCTCGGTTGTTATTATTTAGTAGCAATTTACCCAGACAATGCTCTTTTTGTTTTCGCTAAAATATTTGGTGCTGTTTAACAAATTGATGCGGAATTTCTGAAATGCTTAGTCCATCCAGCTAATATTCTTGAGTCATATGTCTCGCAAATTGGTCGCCAGTTAGGAAAAAGTTCAACAAGTAAACACAAAACAACATTATTTTGTCAATCTTTTAGCAGGCCTTAAAATAATGATGCCCGGGTCCTCTACACTGATATTCTGTGATGCTTAGTTGCATTTCATGTTGATGTATTGATGCTGTTATCATTTCATGATGAACATTTTAATGAAACAACAGTCCGCAAATAGTTTGGAAACGTAACCCCATAGTCAATATGGGCGGAACAGCGGTCACAACCTACATCATCTTCAGACAGAGGAATGTCTGAAACGACTCACTCATGCCACTGGCAGCATGATCTAAGGATCTCTACCGCTGGTAATTCCGCAGAGGAATGATAAGCTCATGTGATTGCACTCTAACCACATCACAGAAGATCCCATTGGGGGTCACTTCTGTGGACATGCTTCCTCCAGGTCCACACCATTGACCGTGCAACAATGGGTTTTCCTGACCGACTTTGGACTAGAGACACCTACAGGTTATGACCCCTGCTGGCAGAGTTGTAACTAGGCTGGCTACCCCCCTTGCCTAGCTCCTAGGCAATATCGATGCACTTGGATGCACATAAGGGAGTGTCCCATCCATGGGACATTCTTTCACTGGTTTGTGTGACTATATGTTCGTGGGCTGCCTTGGCAGGGAGTTGGGGGTTCTGTGTTTACAGTTTGTTGAGTCAAGTGATGCACTAATGTATTCCTTTCCAGGGATGGGGCACCCATCTTGTGATGTGTAATTGTGGTATAGTTATGGGTAGCTCCCTGTAGGTGCTGCACCCTCACTATAATCCTGGGATGGCAAAAATAAAAATAATTACATGGAATGTTCGGGGTATGGGCACTGCATGGAAGAGGCATGCGGTTCAACAATACCTTAGAAGGAGGGGCATACAGATAGCTCTGTCGCAATCGACACATGTCATAGGTGGGGAGGGCACTCACTTGCAAAGGCGCTGGAAAGTGCAATGTTATTGTACCACATATTCGGGCTTTCCCACTGGACTCTAATCTGAATAAGTTCAGGAGTCCCCTTCCAGCTCTTGAGGGCACATATTGACCCTGAGGGCGATTTGTAAAAGCAGAAGATTAAGCAAAGATCAGAACAGTCTAGCCAACATGTTGGAGCACCTAGCGATGCAGTATCAATGGTTGTTCGGTTATTAGTGAATTTACATTTCAATTCAGCACATCGTGATTTTCCAGTTTTGGCAGTGCACCAAATATGAGATCTAATTGCGTAAAGGTCATGAAGGGTCTTTGATCATTTCAAACTTTTTAGATGCTAACATTTTGACATAATTGATATATTTGGGCATATATTGCTTAAAGCAGTCTGCTAAGTATAGGCAGCCTTAGAAAGATATTTGGTCCCCCTTCAGACAAGCACCCTGCCTTTCGGTTTCAATAAAATATAATACTGTTGGTCACTGTAGCTGTCAATTGTTTACAGTCATTGCCAGTAACTAGTACAGATTCTGAAATATATTGACTGTTCAGGATCTTAAAATCTGTAAGTGATGTAAGCCAAAGGGTAGTTGTGTTTATTGATGAGTCGACTGTCTTTCTTTTCAAGAAGTAGATAAGGGTTTAGAAGCATCTAATGAATCATCACTATTATTTCATTACTTTTGCTAGATATAGTACTCGGACCTAGACTAGGATATTTTCTACTAGACTCTCATTCAAGAATATTTTGTTGAATCTTTCAGCGTTTTCAGGTCTAGATCAACCTCTTGATGTGTGGGCAATAAAGGTATTTGGGAGTTTTGAATACAATCCGCTCTCTATCAGTTGTGGTGCGTGCCCTTTGACTGTAGTGTGGGATTCAGCAAGGATATCCTACATAATTCGATAACAAATATTCACCTAAATTTTATGAAAGTTTAGAAAGTCAGAGCACGACTAGGTTCTTCTTTGGTTTTGATGGAATCGGTTTCAAATTCTTTAAGACACTCAGAAGCAGATCAGAGTCAGTCTTTAATGAAACTAATGCAATCTTTAGAATTCAATTTTCAGCAGTAGCGACTTCATACTGTTTGAAGCCATTGGGGCCAGTCGTAGGAATCTGATTATCTTTCTACCTTAAAAGGATCATTTTGTTACAGGTACCACAACAACAAACTGCTTCGGAGGTATCTCAGGCAAGATGGAGACATCATTGGGATATGTACATAGAACAAATGGCTGGATGCCCTAAAGGCAGGGCTGTTCATCCTCAAAATTACTTTAATCAGAATTTGCACATAGTGAGGATGAAAACAATGAATATATTGTTAATTGAGAGTAAAGAAACCTGATTGGAGTTAACATCCGATTCTGGACATTTCAGAAAGGAAAGTGTGCATTTTGAGAGTGCAATTTTATTTTGGTTATTTTCGGAATTTTGTGCAGGTTTTCATTTTTTGAACACTTTTTAGAGCAGATTTTCCTGGAGGTGCAACCTTCCCCCAATGTATGGTGCGAAATATGAAATAAATTGCCTGATTTAGAGTTTGTCAGATGCGTTACTCCGTCACAAACGTGACGGATATCCCGTCCACTGTATCACGATGTCTACAGGATATGATAGAATCATAAAACGGTGGACAGGATAACCTTCCTGTTTGTGACGAGTGACCCCATCTGCCAAACTCTTAATCAGGTCCTAATTGTCAACACTTTGTAGAAATGAGGTACACTAATTAAATGTAACTGATGATTTAGATAAAGTTGATATTTGACTTTTTTTTATGCAAGAGTAAGTCATGATTGATACTGTATTTAGACTTTACAGAGAGGAGTAGGTGCAAACCCTCTATCAAAAAATTAGGACTGATGGGACATTGTGTCTTGATGGACTCAGTGGTGGGAAGTACAAAACTTTACAGTTAGTCCAAAGAGCAAGTAGAATATAAATGATTCTCTGTGAATTAGTGGAACTGACATGGAAGTAAATACGGATTGCTATTCTCTCTGCGGACCTCTGATAGGTTATAGGTATTTTTTCTCTCTCCAAGTCTTGCTCCTGCCCAGTTGCTGTATTGGCCACTACCTGGGCATTGGGTGATGATTAAGTTGCTTTTCTATTAGATTGTGCAGTGTCACATTTTTTTCAATTTCTGCACATTGTTAAATGGATGTAGTCTTCTAACATTGTCTTTACTTCGGCTCCACTACACACAGCTGATCTCAAGTGTCTTTCAATTGAGAATGCTGAAATCTAGCTTTGACTGCTCTATATAGTTTTATTAACCAGAAAAATATGCACGTGGACATAATAATAAATAATAGAAGTTTTGTGGCTGAACTGGTGCGTTAATTATTTTTTTCTCTTGCTTTGGAACTGTCAGACACATCAC
The DNA here is from genome assembly GCF_031143425.1 of Pleurodeles waltl. Taxonomy (NCBI): domain Eukaryota; kingdom Metazoa; phylum Chordata; class Amphibia; order Caudata; family Salamandridae; genus Pleurodeles; species Pleurodeles waltl. The sequence goes on along the minus strand of NC_090442.1, from coordinate 695,407,681 downwards.
ATGAGACTGCTACATACAGTTTTCAACATGAGCGCGCACCTCTGTGACTTGTACATACTCTATTTGGGATTTGGGTGCAAAAGTCCTTTTTGTGTTGTGGACTCTAAATATCCATCCCAGAATATCAGTGAGACACTAAACTGAGGACAAAATATTGAAAACAATATTGACAGGTATATAAGTCTAGATGTTCTATTCTTAACTCCACATATATATATCTATGTTGTATCTATATCTATAATTTTAAGGTACATAAATCTGGAGTTAGGAATAGTAGATCTATACTTCCCTATATGTACTTACCTTTCCATATTCTGACACTTTGTACTTCGAAAGTCTGTCCTCAATTTTCTTATATCACAATAGTCCGGGCTGTGCAATATTTAGCAGTACAATCTTTTTGTGGTTGCAAAGCCTGTAACTCGCGCAAGTATGGTCTTGGCAACTGCAAATAGTCAAGTCCCATTGCACAAAAGGTACATTGGGGGGGACAAATGGCTTTCCTACTCACAATTTACATATTACAATGCCTTGCTGTTGCAAAGATGCTTCTTAGAGAAAACACAAAAAAATCACAAGAGGCTCAAAAGCCTATCAAAGGTGCTTCCTCACACATCAAAAATAAGATCCCCAAAATGGTCATCATGCAAGATATTAGGTTTACAAGCTTTACACAAAATAATTTTACTCCACTAAACTCTCAGCATTCGCTGGTGACTCAATACCTAACTGCAATCAAAGCCTGCACCCAAGATATCACCCTTCTAAGAAACATAAACTCTTCACCATAGGAAGTATATTTTCCTTCTTCTGTAATATTGACCTAAATTTCACAGATCACAAAAAAGTAATCCTGATCCTAATAACATTCTGAATTTAGCACCGCTCTCGAAACTTTCTTTCCTAGTGAAATCACAGAGAAAACTGTCTCTCCACAAATACAGAGAAACATCTCTAACAATACCCTATGCAAAACATTTCAGTCTTCCACCCCAAATTCAACATGGAAATTACAATTCTTCAGGTAGTTAAGACGATTCTCCAATATCTAGACGAAGGAGACATATGTGTTCTTTTACTATTTAAATTGTTGGCAGCATTCAACACAATTGACCATGACACCATGCTGAACATCCTCTCATCATGATGATGTGTTTGAAGGAAAAACATTAAACATGTTTTGTTCCTTAAGTCAAGATCCCACTAGGTCAAAATGGGCTTTTGCAATTTAGAAAACCTTGCCCTAAAGTGGAGTGTACCACAGCAATCGATATTCTCTCACACATTTTAAGCCTTTACATCAAACCACTCCGAGCCATGCTGAATTATTAGAATATCATCCACCAAATCTAGTATGATACTCCTCTGTAGTTAAAATTATCTAGCCCTTCAAACATCTTCACCCTAGAAACCTGAATTAACTGGATTAGGTCCCTTTTCCTTTGAATGAAACCATTGAAAACATGGAAGTCGTTCCCATCTACTCCTAATAGTTTCCCCAGTACGAAAGTGGCTTGAAATATTGTCCAAAGTAGGAATCCGACCCTTACGTGTCCACTATGCAAATCGTCAGGTTGATCAAAACCCACATAAAATTGCTCCATTCCAACTACATGTGCTCTCAAGAAATTCTAAGCTTATATCCCTGCCTTTGAATGAAGGACAAGTGCAATCAGACATGCTTTCGCACATGGACTAAGGCAAAGTTATTGAATGGCATTTCTAAATCAACACTGGCCTCAACAAAGCCATTCTGTATGTAGCTGCTCACCTTGTCTCGGGAGCAAAGAAATTAATCACCTCACCCCCAGCCTAAAAGAGCATCATTGGCTTCCCTTGAGGCCAGCATCACCATTAAGACGGTTTAGATCACACCAAAATCATTTCATTTAGGTTTGCCCTGCTACTTAAAGCAGAAATTGCAGATCCCTGAAGATAAGAACAATAAGATGGGCAAATACTCTAAATGAGGCCCTTAAGCTCTATACTTTGAAGTGCTTATCCTATGCAATAATTTACCACAACAGTTATGACTCAATCGTAACATGCCCCCATTAAAAAATAAAAAAGAAAGGTGCTAAAGGTTCACACATGCAAAACTCACCTTAAATGCTAATTAGGTTAGTCATAACCTTGTGTATTGCCCACCAACCTCTAAAGTTGTTGGAGACCCAGACCTTTGCCTCCTTGACGGAGGACCATCCACTATATTTAGAGATGCATACCAACCTGGCAGGGACCACTGTGCTAAAACACAGAGAATGTTCCTAATTTTTTTGGCCTGCTTCACATTGAATTATGCTTTGCAGAAAGAAATTCTTAAAGGAAATAAGGGTTTCTGAAAAACAAAATAAAAATGGCTATGACAAGCAGGAAGTTTTCTACCCACGCACTGGAGCTATATTTTTTCCCTCAGATCCAATATTCCTCACATCGTGGACTTGTGCAGTGAAAGTCAGTGATGATTACTCCACTCTTTGTGGCGCAGTTGACCACTGCTGTAACCCAGCAGTCCTATGCTGGACCACATGGTCAGTAGGTATGGTAGTGAAGTCAGCTAAGATCACCATTGAAAATTTAGTGGTTCTCCCGTCCCTAGATGAGATTGCTTGGGCAGGAGCTCTGCACCATGTTCAGCTGAGTTCTACATGATCTCCAACTTACAATAAGTTGCTACCTCTCTTTATTTCTCTCATAAACATCTGTAAATTGTTATTTTCGCTGTACAGCTGTATGCTATATAAATATGTAAGTAGACAAGGACATGAAAGAGTCACCACCCATTCCTTACAAATCACTATGGAATGTATCAGAGCTTTGAAACCATAATTACAGTAGCAAACTTTGGCAGGTTACCAACCTGTACAACCAGGAAGAAGATATTTGCAAAGTGGGGCAATCAATGTTAGAAATATATGCAAAATCTTCTTGACATCTCCTCTCCCCCATCACATTCAGGGTACTCTGCATTGGCCATTGTTTCAATCAATATCTGAACATTATGTAGAATTGTTTAAGATGCACATTGTGTGATGATTAGGTAACTTACTTTGTACGTTTGGGAGAATCTTGTTTCTGGACTGGGGGATGTGTTCAATCTTCGTCTGCAGAACTACTTAAAAACAACAATAAAGCTAAAAACTGCAAAATATAAGGAAACGTCAACATTAGAAAAAAACAGTACTTGAAATCTTGTAACCCAACTCTTCTTTTTTCCCACACACATATTAAATATGTATACTCTGATTCCTGCCATGCCACCCAATCAACAACTGTGCTCTTTACTTTCTCTCATCTGCAACAACGCTTTTTTTAACCACGACTCCGTTTTTTTGTGCCTTAACTACGTATGTTCTGAACAACGAACATGCGTGGTTAAGGTACATAGAAGGGAGTTGGCGAAGGTAAGTGGTGGGTTTAGGTTTTAGGGAGGGGGTGGGGGGTTTTAGGTTTTGGGGTGGGGTTGGTGCGTTTTTGGTTTTGGGGGGGTGGGGGGTTAGGGAGTTTTAGGTTTTGGGGTGGGGTTGGGGGGGTGGGGCATTTTTGGTTTTGGGGAGGGGGTGGGGGGTCAGGGGGTTTTAGGTTTTGGGGTGGGGTTGGGGGGTGGGGCGTTTTTGGTTTTGGGGAGGGGTTGGGGGGCTAGGGGATTTTAGGTTTTGGGGTGGGGTTGGGGGGTGATGCATTTTTGGTTTTGGGGAGGGGGTGGGGGGTCAGGGGGTTTTAGGTTTTGGGGTGCAGTTGGGGTGGTGGGGTGAGGGATGTAGGGTGAATGGTGCCTATTACTAATGCTTTTATCAGGAATGCCTTTACAACGAAATATCGTTGTTAAGGCATTCGTGGTAAAATCATTAGTAGTAGCAACATGGTCGGTGTTCCAACCTCGTTGTTAAGGCAGTAGTTGTTTTTGAAGTTGTTGTTTCGTCGTACAATCTCAACCAACTGAAGTTAGGGAAGACTGAGGAAGTGTCTGCTTTCTTGTGTGATGTCATCTCCGTTCAATATGAGTCCTGGTTTCCACTGCTGTGAAATAATAGCATAAAATAACCAAATATAAAATCCAGTATTCACGTATACTGACTTCCAAGTAAACTATATTGATTCATCATTCAAGGGCGTCTCTTCCATAAGGGCAGAGTAGTGTCACCCCCCCAACAGCTGCGGCCTGCAAATCTTTTCTTAAAAAATTATAAAAAACTGTGTTTATTATCATCTTTTGTGAAAAGGGAGAGGAACACAGGGGTGACAAGCAATGAGTGGGACCCTGGCTGGGTGCTCCCAGCCAATACTACGCTGCTCTAAGCAGTGTCAGGAATAGCACAGGGCAGGCTGGGAGCCTTTGCCTGTCTGCGGCGAAGAGACGGAGGAGCCGAGCTTTGGTGTTTTTTATTTTTTTAAATTATTTTTCATTTAATTTAATTCCACCTCTGCTTGTACTGGCGGTCCTCTCTAGCCCAGCGGGGCTTGTGCTGGTGGTGGCCTCCTGGGCAGCAGGGCAGGTGCTGGCGGTGGCCTCCTGGGCAGCGGGGATGATGGCGGTGGCCTCCTGGGCAGCAGGGATGATGGCGGTCTCCTCCCCCGTGCTGCTCTTCCCAGACTTGCTGGGTTTCTTCTGGCCCTTCCCCACTTTGGAAGGTGTCGCAGCTGACTCCACACTCCCACCGGGACCCCTGGGAGCGGCTTTGGTGGCTGGAGTCTTCCCCCTCTCCCGCCGGGCACTGGCCAACTTTTGATGCTTGACAGGTGGGGGACTGTCCGTGCTGTGGCTCTGTGCCACACTGGCTGCCCTGGTCGCCGGTGCACTCCAGATTCCGGTGACTACAGGCACCACTGGTCCCGGAGATGTTGTGGCTGAGGTGCTAGGTTGGGACCTGGAGAGTCGGGCCCTAGGAGACGGACGGGGTGGGGGAGGTGTTGGAAAGAGGTCAAGGTTGGACAGAAAAGGTGTTTGGGAGACACTGGGATGGGTAGCTGGAGGGGGTTTGGGAGTGGAGGAAGAGGTTGTGGTTGTACGAGGTGTTCGTTTGGTGACTTTGGGTGAAGGTGCATGCGCTGGAGGCTGCCGTGAGGTGGATGGCTGTTGGGTGGGTTTGTGCCTGCGTTGGTGTATCTTGGGAGGGGGCATCACAGACACACTGGGAGAGGACACAGGGGACGTGTGAATGGTAGTGGGGGGTGGTGACTGCATGTGAGCGGGGTGTGGTGGTGTGTGTGCTGGTGATGGCAGTAGTGGCTGTAGATGTAGTGCATGCAGGTGTGAGTGTAGACGAGACTGGGAAGGAGGAGGGAGACGAGGAGGAGGGGGACACAGTGGAGGCAGTGGATGTTGGTGTGTCTGCATGTGTGTGATGCTTGCGTGAGTGCCTGTGGGATGTGTGGTGCTTATGTTTGCCTAAGCTTCCCTTCTGTGTTGACGTGTGTGCATGCTGGTCTGAAGGTGGGCTTGGGATAGGCTGGGGTACAGGGGATTGGGTCTGGGTGGAGGAAGTTGGAGGGGGGAGGCTAGAGACAGGGGCAATGGCTGCCATCAGTGCTGAGGCCAGAGTCTGAAAAGCTCGCTGAAGGGCCGCCTGACCAGAATGAATGCCCTTCAGGAATGCATTGGTTTGTTGCAACTGCCTTTCGACACCCTGGAAGGCATTCAAAATGGTAGACTGCCCAACAGTGAGGGACCTGAGGAGGTCAATGGCCTCCTCACTGAGGGCAGCAGGGGTGACTGGGGCAGGGCCTGAGGTGCCTGGGGCGAAGGTGATGCCCACCCTCCCGGATGAGCGGGCACGGGGCAAAGGCTGAGGGGCTGCTGGGAGGGTGGTGCTGGTAGGGGGGGTGGCGGCTGTACCTGTAGATGCGGGGGCACAGATGTTGCCGCCACCACAAGGGAGCTCCCATCAGAGGACGAGTCCGTGTCGCTGGTGTCAGCTCCTGTCCCCGCCGTGGAGCTCCCCTCACCCTTTGTCCCACTGGTGAACTCCGAGTCCGTTGTCTTGCCCTCCAGGGCAATGTGGGATGCAGCTCCCTCGTGCTCCAGTGCCAGTGCTCCTCCACCTGATGATGCTAATGCACACAAGAACAGGGAGACCACAAAAAGGGGGACAACGACAGACGAAAGACATGTTCAGTGCATGCATTACCGCTACCGTTGGCAGACACGACAGATACAGAAGCCCCCTGCACTACGCCGCGCTCTTGGGCTCCACTATTCAATCCCTGGGAAATGGCCTACAAGGCTATGGACGACATCTGCACACATGGATGACACAGGGGCATGACTAGGTGTACTTGGCACTCTACAGAGGTGGGGTGGGGTGCCACACGGCCTGCCTTACGGAGGGACCTTGCCTACTAAACTCGCCCTGGCCTAGGGAAACCCACAGCCCACCTCCCCCACCCAGACACCTCCAATGCACGCAAAATCAGCAGGATGAGAGTGTACTCACCCCCTTGTGGCTGCTGTGATGCCCTCAATGCCCATCCAACTCCGGGTACGCCACCGCCAGGATCCTGAACATGAGGGGGGTCATGGTGCGGTGGGCACCCCTCCCACATTGGGAGGCCATCCCCAGCTGAGCCTCCGCCGTCTTCTTGCTCCAGCAGCAAATGTCCTCCCATCTTTTCCGGCAGTGGGTGCTCCGTCTGTGGTAGACCCCCAGGGTCCGCACGGCCTTGGCGATGGCACGCCAAATATCTTTTTTTCTGGTGGGTGCTGACCTACATGAATTGTACAGAGGGAAGAGAAACTTATTACCAACTGCACAGTCATTGGCCCCCATCCCTACCCTTGCCATGTGGCACATGCACTCACCGTCGTTTCATGCATGCTGCAGTCTCCCCCCCTCATCTTACATCCACCCCACTCCACACAGGCATAGCCCATACAGCATGCTCCCAGTGTACTTACCTGTTTGTCTGGAGGACCGTAGAGTAGCGTGTACTGGGGGAGGACCCCGTCCACGAGTTTCTCCAACTCCTCCGATGTGAAGGTAGGGGCCCTTTCCCCAGACACTCGAGCCATTGTCTCTTCCAGACCGAGGTCACAGCAGCACTTGCAGTGTAGGTCCTCCCCTGTCAAATATCAGGTATCGAATGATTGAACAGATAGAAAATGGCGGTCACGTCCGCGGTGGTGCGTACCGCCACAGCCGGCGTACATCGTCATTGGCTCCTGGGACCCATAGGGTCCAATGTTAACCAATGCAGCATTGCGTCGCAGTCTTCAACCGCCTACCGCGACGGTGTACAACACCAGCGCAGTTAACTCACATCCCATTGTCCCACTTTAGAGGTCAGGCAGCCGCCATTTCAGGGGCCCACATGGCTTGATTTTTAACTGCGTCACACATACCTAGGCCTAGACTCAACACACATACAGGCCACTTTTCGGATTAGGATTCGTGTTCTGTGTAAACTGTGGGTACGTACCTCTGAGTTGGTTGACTCTGTGCTCGCTTTTGTACTTCATAGGCACCGTCCGCTGGGATATGTGAGGAGATGGCGGCATCCTCTGGTGTACAGACCGCTGGTGGACCTGTCGACAATGGAGGAAAGACATGTGATCATCACATAGAGGCTTGACCGTGCCACAATCCAGGAACTGTGTAACCAGCTGGAGCCAGACCTGATGTCAGCTATCTGCCATCCCACAGGAATCCCCTCTCAAGTGCAGGTGCTGTCAGTGCTCCATTTCATTGCAAGTGGGTCATTTCAAACAACAGTGGCCATTGCATCAGGGATCTCCCAGCCTATGTTTCCCAACGTGTTGTCCAGAGTGTTGTCTGCCCTGCTGAAACACATGCACAGCTACATCGTTTTCTCTCAGGTGGAGGATTTGCCTACAGTGAAAAGTGATTTCTATGCCCTGGGACATGTCCCCAACATCATAGGTACCATTGATGGGACACATGTGGCTTTGGTCCCCCCCCCCCACGCCACAGGAGTGAACAGGTGTACAGAAACCGGAAGAGTTATCATTCCATGAATGTGAAGATGGTGTGTTTGGCAGACCAGTACATCTCCCATGTGAATGCCAAGTTCCCTGGCTCAGTGCATGACGCCTACATCCTGAGGAATAGTGGCATCCTTTATGTGATGGGTCAACTCCAGAGTGTGTGTGGCTATTAGGTGAGCACCTGGAAGCAAGACAGTGGGAATGGTTGTCTGGGTCTGGGGTTATCCCTACAGGTTAGTGTGTGTCTAACAGTTGTCCCTCACCATTTGCAGGTGACTCTGGGTACCCCAACCTGTCATGGCTACTGACCCCAGTGAGGAATCCTAGGACAAGGGCAGAGGAACGCTACAATGAGGCCCATGGGAGAACACAGCGGATAATAGAGCGGACCTTCGGCCTCCTGAAGGCCAGGTTCAGGTGCCTCCATATGACAGGTGGATCCCTATTCTATTCACCAAAGAAGGTGTGCCAGATCATCGTGACCTGCTGTATGCTTCACAACTTAGCTTTGCGACGACAGGTGCCTTTTCTGCAGGAGGATGGTCCAGATGGCGGTGTTGTTGCATCTGTGGAGCCTGTGGACAGTGAAGACGAGGAAGCAGAAGAAGAGGACATGGGCAACAGGAACTCGGTGATCCTGCAATATTTCCAGTGAGACACAGGTAAGAATACAAACCTGCCTACTACATGTACTTTAACACTACTACCTCTTTACTGTCTGTCGTTTTCACCCAGTGTATGGTCACTGAGTTGTCACTTTCCTTTACGATTTCACAGATGTGGGTCCCACTGTGTGACATCTGCTTTGATTCCTCATGGACTAGAGCTGTGTGACATAGGTATGTTGACATTACAATTGAAAGAGCTTTTTGCCACAGTAATTGCTAATACACTATTCCGAAATCACAGACTGACTCCAGATTGTTTTGTGCTTCAAGGGTGTTTATTTAAGTGCTCAATATTGGAGGGGGTTGCAAAATGGTGAGGGGTGATGGTGGAGGAATGTCCATGGCAGAGTCCAGTCTATTAGTCTCACAGGTGCATTGCCCAAATGGGCATAGGAAGTGGAGCTGGGGAAGTTTAAGGATGGACAGGGTGATAAAGTGGGACAGAAGGATGCATTCAGGGTGGTCTCATTTCTTGGCGGGGGTCTTGGCATCGTTCTCTGTCTTTGTCCTGGATCTCAGGGACCGTTTGCGGGGTGGTTCTCCCTCTGCAGGGGGTGGGGTGCTGGTGTGGTGGTCCTGTGGCGGTGCCTCCTGTCCACTAGCGCCGGCGGAGGTGGTGGACAGTTCATCGTCCATGCTAGTGTCAGGGGCCCCTTGTTGTGCCACAGTGTCCCTCCTGGTGTTGAGTACTTCCTCCAGCACCCTTACTATGGTGCCCAGGGTGGAATTGATGGTTCTGAGTTCCTCCCTGAAGCCCAAATACTGTTCCTCCTGCAGGTGCTGGGTCTCCTGAAACTTGGCCAGTACCGTTGCCATCGTCTCCTGGGAGTGGTGGTAGGCTCCCATGATGGAGGAGAGGGCCTCGTGGAGAGTGGGTTCCCTGGGCCTGTCTTCCCCCTGTCGCATAGCAGCCCTCCCAGTTCCCCTGTGTTCCTGGGACTCCTTCCTCTGGACCGTGTGCCCACTGCCACTGCCCCCAGGTCCCTGTTGTTGTTGGGGTGGTGGGTTAGCCTGGGTTGCCTGTAGTGGTTGACACACTGCTGATTGACGTGTCCTGCGGACAGAGGTATGGGCCCGCTGGGTGGGTGCTGTGCTGGTGTTTCCAGAGGGGGGAAGCTCTGTAGTGGCCTCTGACTGTGTCAGGGGAACCGACTGTCCAGAGGTCCCCGATGGGCCGGGCTGGTCATCTAGATCCAATTGGACAGAGCTGCTGTCATCACTGTGGGCCTCTTCTGTTGGTGATGTGGACATGTGTGGACCCTCATGTCTGGTGACGTTGTGTAGGGGTTCTGCAGGGGTATAAAAGGATGTTTATTACATCTGTGTGTGCCGTGGTGTGCAATGGGTGGGTGACCGTGTACCCCAGTGCTTGCATTCCTGTGTGGGACCTTGTGTGATGATGGTTTAGGGGGGTGTATGGGTATGTGCAGTGGGCATGCTTTGGTGATGGGTGTCCATGCTTTGGTGTTGCATGCAGGGCTTGGTGTTGGGATGTGTGGTTTGTGATGTTGGGACATTTTTGAGGAGTTGGAGTGATGGGGGTGAGGGTAGGGGTATGTGATGGCATGCGGGTAGGGTGGGGGATGTAATAGTTAAGATTTGACTTACCAGAGTCCATTCCGCCATCTACTCCTGCGAGGCCCTCAGGATGCAGACTCACCAAGACCTGTTCCTCCCATGTTGTTAGTTGTGGGGGAGGAGGTGGGGTCCGCCGCCCGTCCGCTGAACCGTAAGGTGGTGTCTTGAGACCACGGAATGCACCTTCCCCCGTAGGTCGTTCCACCTCTTCCTGATGTCATCCTGATTTCTTGGGTGCTCTCCCACTGCGTTGACCCTGTCCACTATTCTTCGCCATAGCTCCATCTTCCTTGCAATGGAGGTGTGCTGCACCTGTAATCCGAATAGCTGTGGTTCTACCCGGACGATTTCCTCCACCATGACCCTGAGCTCCTCCTCCGAGAACCTGGGGTGTCTTTGCCATGCCATGGGGTAGTTGGGTGATGTGTGGGGTGGTGTGTGTGGTGATAAGTGTGCTGATATGTAGTGGTGTGTTGTGTGAGGTGCGTGGAAGTTATGTGGGTGATAGTCTGGTGTGCCTTGTATGCTTGGTTGTAGTTTGTAGTGTCTCTCTCTGGCCTTCTTTCTGTGTTTTTGGTAGTAGTGGTTTGTGGGTGATGTGGGTGTGTGTTTTATGTTGTATTGGGTGTGTGGGAGTGGTGTATGAATGTGTATCAGGTGTGTGTATTTTGAATTGTCCAATGTGGCTGTGTTTTGTAAAAGTGTGTGTATTTTGAGCGCAGCTGTGTGTACCGCCAATGGAATACCGCGGTTGAAAGACCGCCGCGTGGATTCGTTTTTCGTGATAGTGTGGGCGTATTTCTGTTGGCGTGACGGTGGATGACGTTAGACCTTCTGACAGTCAATAGTATTGTATTCCAGCACTGGGGTGCAGCTGCAGCCTTACACTCTGACAGCACGACAGTTTCAGTGTCAGGAGCTCTCGCCATTAGACACACTTCTCCACATTCCTGGTGCACTGCCACTTTAAATGTAAGACAGCAGCAGCCATCCCGCTCTGGAATACACTGACTATAGACAAGCTCCATCTGAAAGCCTCGTTTTCTGCAGCACTTGCGCACCGCTAGGAGTACGGTGCTCTCCTAGCGCAAGGAGAAGTTCCGGTACTCAGTACCGCTGAGTACCGCCCCATTTAAAGCACTGCAACTATCCAAAAATCATCTCAGTCAGCCATTTTCAGACCTGGCATTAGTCAATGTCTTTTGATTTTACTAAAAGTATATGTATAAAACACTTATAGTAATTTTCAGCCAGCTCTCTTTGGAGTAGTGATTCGACCTACTACAGCCATTGAGTACCTTCACCATGAGTGACAACATCCTGCACTTTCACAGAGATCACATCCACAAATTACACAAAACAATAACCACAGGTGCCAATGACTACTGTGACTATATGTGCTTTATGAGACAAAAACATTTTTGCTTTAAGTTAATGTTTCTTTTTTTTGTTTTTGTTTGATGATTGCCCAGCTACTTTCCCTACAATAACGTTTTGCAAAACGATGACAAAATGAAACAAGTATTCACAACACCAGAACTAATGGCTTTGCCAAGGCATATTCTACAAGTACTCTCAGAATACTACTAATTTCGCATCTTTGAAGTTTCTAAACCTCAACTGTTATTCGAGTAACTAATTTGAAACACTGTAATGGCAACTAGGACTACGATCAAGGAAAGCACAAATAGACGATTGTGAGACAAGACAAATGTTAAGGTCCACGGGAGAAATGTGATGCTCCAGTGTGGGCATCAATCCTGCTGGACTGGAACTGCTAAGACCTGGGCAGCTTTTGAAACAGACCTTTCCTATAATTACCTTCAATTAGGTGCCGAGACCAGTAACATAAAGGAAGGGGCATTCCATTAAATCTCTGTTCAAAAGTTGAAATGCTTCACCAGTGGTTTTAAATAACTCACTTGCGTTGGTCTAATTTATCAAGTTACAGATTATCCAAGTAAGGTACACACTACCAGTTCAAATTCCTGAAATAGGCATCTTTTTCAGTTTCTTACTTTTTTATTTTGAAAAAAATTAAATTCCTTTAAAGGTAACATAAGTTATACATTTACACGTGCAGACACTGGAAAAAGTACAGTGAACATATGCAGAGCAGCTCGGGAGCACTCCCTCTTGCCAATACATCGTCACTTGAATACCTATCGGCTATCACGGGAAATATTAATGCACACATTTCAGACATTGATACTGGCACCCTAAAAAAGACACTTTACCTTGTGGTGTAACCTGATTTGATTTTAAATGCAGACATTAAGGCACAATGCAGATATACCGAAAAGTCATGTAGCATTGCAACAAAGGCGTATTATTGATAATTGTGTAGAGATGAGGAGGGAAAGTAATAGTCTTCTTTGGGGACACATCTGTTTGTAGTTAGCAGTCTACTATTTGCAGGAAGGGGCATTATTCAGGTATAAAACTTGAGATCAAGGGCCTTATTTATACTTTTTGGTGCAAAACTGCACTAAGGCAGTTTTGCCCCAAAAAGTTTTGCACCGGCTTGCACCATTTTTTAGCACCAGCTGGGCACCATATTTATGGAATGGTGCAAGCCGGTGCAAAGGGTAGGTTAGCTGAAAAAAAAAATGACGTTAGGCAGTTTTGAGTCAAAATAAATGATTCTGACCAGATTCGCATCATTTTTTGATGCTAAGGGGCATATTTATACTCCGTTTGCACTGAATTAGCATCATTTTTTTAAAACTCTAATTCAGTGCAAAACTAACTCCATATTTATACTTTGGTGCTAGACCCGTCTAGCACCAAATTTATGGAGTTAAAGTCATTTTTTTGGAAGTGGAAACCTACCTTGCCTTAATGAGATGCAAGGTAGGCGTTCCCGTGCAAAAAAATGACTATATGGCCTTAACACCATATTTATACTCCCATGCAAAAATGGTGCAAGGGAGGGAGGAGGGGTCAAAAAATGGGGCAAAGCTTGCTTTGCCCCATTTTTTTAAGACCTGGGTCAGGGCAGGCGTTAGGGGACCTGTGGCCCTATTTCCATGGTGGAACACCATGGAATAAGCCGAGAGGTGCCCTCCCTAGGCCCTAGGGGCACCCCCACCCACACTAGAGGGACTGCGAGGATGGGGGACCCCATACCAGGTAAGTACAGGTAAGTGCATTTTATTTTTTAAAGTGCCATAGGGGGCCCTGAAATGAGCCCCCATACATGGCACAGGGTGCAATGGCCATGCCCAGGGGACCCCTGTCCTCTGTGCTGGCCACTGGGGTGGTGGGCATGACTCCTGCCTTTTCTAAGGCAGGAGTCATGTGGCATGGTAGGTTTAGCACCATAAAATGACGCTAATCTGGTTAGAGTCATTTTATTTTACTCTAACCTGCCTAAAGCCATTTTTTGGTGCTAAACCCTCTTATTCTATACTGCCAGCCCCACCCGACTAAAGTCATTTTTTAAAACTCTAGCCTACCCTTTGCACCGGCTTGCACCATTCCATAAATATGGTGCCCGGCTGGTGCACAGAAATGGTGCAAGCCGGTGCTAGACTTTTTGGTGCAAAACTGAGTTAGTGCAGTTTTGCAGCAAAAAGTATAAATAAGGGCCAATATTTTGTAAGTTTGCGCCACTTTTGTGTCATAAAATGACGTTAATGCGGTGCAAAAAAAGTTTAAATCAGGGCCTTGGTGCTATATGGGTCTAGCACCAAAGTATAAATATGGAGTTAGTTTTGCACCGAATTAGAGTAAAAAAAAATGACACTAATTCGGTGCAAACAGAGTATAAATATGCCGCAGAGTATAAATATGCCCCTAAAATGGCGTTAAGGCCATATAGTCATTTTTTTGCACGGGAACGCCTACCTTGCATCTCATTAAGGCAAAGTAGGTCTCCACTTTCAAAAAATTACTTTAACTCCATAAATTTGGTGCTAGAGGGGTCTAGCACCAAAGTATAAATATGGAGTTAGTTTTGCACCGAATTAGAGTAAAAAAAAATGACACTAAGGCCCATATTTATACTTTTTGACGCAAAACTGCGCTATCGCAGTTTTGCGTCAAAAAAATTTGCGCCGTCTAACGCCATTTGGATGCGCCATTCGGGCGTCAAATTTATACTTTGACGTACGGCGGCGCAACCAACAGGTGGGAGTCATTATTTCGTGACGCAAACAGCGTCAGTCTGTCGTAAGGGAAACCCACGTAAAAGGGACGCAAATCACTGTGGGTCGATTTACGACAGCGCAATCGTGAAAACGCCGTTTTTTTTCACGCTATTGCGTGACATTTTAGCGCGAAAACTGCACTTGCAGGAGAGGAGACCCAAAATGGATCCCAGATGCCCCAACAGACCCCAGGAGGATGAGAGCAGACCAGGACCCAGCCAGGAGGAAGCATACAGGAACCAGAACATGTTAAAGAAAAAAAGAAAGTGTCGCTTCAGTGCAGAGGAGCAGGAAATCCTGGTGAAAGAGGTGACGGAACACCAGCACCAACTTTTCATATCCTCAAAATTGCCACTCAGTAGGAGAGAGGCCATCTGGAAAGAAATTGTGGACAAGATAAACAGTGTGGCTGAAGAACGCCGGACAGTCACCGAGTGTAAGAAACGCTGGCATGACTGTAAACGTAGGACCAAAGAGAAAATGGCCAGGAACAGGAAGGCAGCAATGCAGACTGGAGGGGGGAGTCCAGCACAACAGGAGGCTCTGGACCACATGGAGGAGATGGTCGCAGCCGTCATCCCGGAGGAGATCGTCACAGGGATACAAGGACTGGACAGCGCAGACTACCACGACACAACGCACATGCAGGGTAAGTCGCATGGGGAATTACAATGCAATAATGGGGACTGTAAGCAGGGGGGGGGATACCTACTACACAATGCATGTAACTTAGCACATATATGAAGTGGCATGGGGAAAGGGGCACGGCAGGGGGGAATGCCCAGTACTGACCATAGCCGGGGCACGACAAAATACTGCCACCACTACAGTCCCATGGGGACATCCTGTAATTACAACAAGAGAGCCAAGGGAAACCAGTGACAGGTGGGAAGGACACTACCCTGAATCCACATCCAGGCACTTGTTTTGCACAAACTATTCCCCATCAACTAGGTCCCTACCTGTAATGCAGTAGCAAATACAACAACTGCAACTTAACTGCCACCACAGTTGACAATAACACCTCTCATCTCTGGGCAGCTATAGTACCAAATGGCAGGAACCCCACCCTGGAACATACATTCCTAAATTAGGGGGTGAGGATGACATCTACAACTACTCCTAGAAATAAGACAAAGGTACCAGTACACTTAAATGCCGAATGTCCATAACTGACAAATACATAAGCCTAAGTAAACAGCAATAGGAGCCACACAGCACTAACGACACACACATGCTGCATACGTCAGGGTCCCTCACGTGCCTGCCTAACAATGCTACATCACAAATGTCATACTGCTCAGACAACAACATTGACGAGGGGACACAGGCAACTGGTCAATGAAACACATCTGCACAGTCTAACCAAAAAATAGGACATTCATACGATAAACAGGCCAATCCAGTAAGACACACATGAGACCCCATCAGATACAAACATCAACAATGTTTACATCCATACCACATCCTAACATTGACATACATAGGTCATGCCCCCTAACATGTACAGATCATGCAATGTGAATAAAAAGTGTATGGTGCAGGGCCTGTGAGGCAAGTGTGCTGGCAGGGCAGTCACAACACCCACAGTCAGTCAAAGTGTAGCGTGGCAAGTGAAACGTATACTTTGCGCAATAGCCTCAGGCTGGAGGCCTTTGTGCATCTTACCCTGAATGTACTTATACTCATTTGCTCACATCTAAGTGCCTCAGAGCACTTTGCACTAAATGAATCTCATTGCCCTTCCTATCAGTTAATGTAGCAAATAGTCAGTCCTAAGGTGTTGGCAATTAGTCAAATCACCCTGTTTTGCCTACTTCTGCACTGGAGTTTGCCAGAACATATTCACTCTGTGCCCCAGTCAAGGATACCGTCTGGTTCGTTGATGATAGATGTGGTAGGGGTTAAGGTTTGCCATTCCTGCGTAGGGAAACTTTGTCATCACAATGACATATGTCTTTGAAATTCACTTCCTCGTCCCAAGACACGCATGGGGGAGTTTACAAACAGAAAATCACATCTAGATGCTGCCTGCCTTGCTGCTGATGCACAACCAAATCCCAGCCCTTTCCTCTGATATGAGGGATGATGTCTCCCCTGTGATTCAGACAGCCAAGCTCCAAACTTAACATGCTGTGCTATATATAGAACAAGCAGAGGGAGAGTAGAAACTGTTAGGCACCATGATAGCTGTGTACCAATGTATTACTCTCCTGCGGACTATTTCAGTTCTAACTGTGTGTATTGTTTTGGTTATTGGGGCTCACACCTAAATTCCTACAAGTCAGTTGTACAATGAAACCTCATATCAAACAAATACTGTCTGTGTCATTTGTGTATGGTAACATACCGGAAAAGATAGAAATGTGTAGGACCTGAGTGACCACCACTTCCCTGAGAAGTTCCAAAGATGTCATGGGCTTGGACTTCTAAACATTCCTCTGTTGTGGGAGACCAGAGGCACTGCTAGTCTGTCTGAGCTAAATAGAATATCTGGGTGACCGAGTTATTTACAAGTGGGTCAAACTTAGTCCCCCATACCATTAGCTATCCTGCTGCCTAGAAAGCCAAGAATCACATGTAGGATAATGAGAGCCCACCCAAACAAATGTCCCTCCCTAACAATAGTGAAACACCGAGGGAGGAGTAGGGCAAAAAAATGCATATTCCGAAATAATTACAAATCAACACCTAGAGATGACCTGGCAGGCATGTCTGATAGCTCCATATCATTTATGTGACACACAGGTGGGCCATAGGCCTACAACAATGCCCTATGACAGACAGCAGATACCAAGACAAAATCAGAGTACAAAGTTAAGGCATCCAAAGGCTTGTATCTTAGTGCTAAATGATCTCAACACAGACACACTAATTGTACCCTGTTTCTTTGCAGAGGAACACGTATCTCCTGCCGATATGCCTGTCCATGAGTTCCCTGATGATATGGATGACGAGAACATCAACCTCACACAAGAGACCATTGACATGGTCCTCGAAAGCCTCCAAACCCCCCCTTCAGTAACAAGGAGGAGCCAAGAAGAAGCAGCCACCACAGTAGAACCACCCGCCACCCCAATTGTAAGACCTGCCAGCTCCAACACAGCTGAGGACTCTGACGACACTGGCACCAGCTTCGAAAGAACAGTCGTTGGGGTCCAGCGGGAGCTGGCCAAGGAGGTGCGGGTGGGGATGCAAACTATGGCAGCCAGCCTTGAGGGGGTGCGTTCGTGCATGCTGTCAACTGCTGATCAG
Organism: Pleurodeles waltl; assembly: GCF_031143425.1. Taxonomy (NCBI): domain Eukaryota; kingdom Metazoa; phylum Chordata; class Amphibia; order Caudata; family Salamandridae; genus Pleurodeles; species Pleurodeles waltl. The sequence goes on along the minus strand of NC_090442.1, from coordinate 695,390,087 downwards.
GCAGCTGCAATGCAAGCCAGAACATCGCTGTTGGAGGAACTTTTAGTAACACAGAAGGCAATCTGCACAGCTGTCATCCAGTTGACCAAACAACTCCAACAGCAAGCCAGTCAGCGTGTGCACGAATGCAACATCGAACCCCTCAGGGCAGACCTGGCTGCCTACCATCGGGATGTGGCTGCCATTCTGAAAAACCAGCACGCTCTCCTTGCTGCAGTACTGCCCTTCATAACTGGACAGGGATCAGCCCCCGGGATGTCTGCCTCCATGTCTTCTGACACTGAGGTGTGTGTTGCCCCTTCAAAACCAACAACAACAAGGACACACCAGGCAACACACACATCAGAAGAAGAAGACATGGAACAGATAACAAGCCCTAGTCCCTGCACCATGCCCCACTCTGACCAAGGTCCTACGTTTTGACACATGCCAGCCTCACTCCAACTACCCTCAATGACTGTTCGGCAATCTACTGTTTAACTTGTCCACATTGGCTGTAAATGTTTCTCTCCTACCATTTGGCAATTCCTGTTCCTCTGCACCGTCTGTGACATCACCCCAGCATGTCAGGAGCATCATCCACACCCTGTAAATAGGATCACCATTTAAGAATGCACCAGAACGGACTCACCTAACATTGTCAATGGACTTTTTGCACTACTCCACCTAAAAATAAATATCACTTGCACACCTATTGTGTCTCTGTGTCATTTCACACTTCAACTGTGCAGTACATAACTCCAAAGTGGCTGTGTGGCAACCATGTTGATTCTCTATACTACTGTCCTGATTTCATGTATACTGAAACATCTGTGCAGTGGCCAGGATTGCATCATAGCTTTACTAGACTGAGGAAAATAACTGATGTAGGGACTAAGCACACACAATCATGCTGTGTTGGACAGAATGAGGCCCCATCCATAGCCATTCGAGACAACTAATGGTGGATGAGAAATGTAGGCACCTTGCGATACTAAAACAATACATTATGCTGTAAAATGAAAGGAATGATAACCAAATTACACTGCATCAATCACCCTTACAGCGTATACTACCATGAAGGAAAGTCATGCTCAAGCAGTACACACATGATGTAGGTCAGCAATGACAGCAACAAGACAAGAGTGTGAACAAATACTCATCTACAAAGCTCTCCCTGAACTTCACAATGCTGTCCGACCTATCTATTTACCTACAAAATCAACTCTGGAAGCACTCTTTGTGAAGTAGGATACATACCAACCCCAAATCTTGATGATCTATGGACACTACCAATGGTGGCTCTCCCACATGGTGGATACTTACCAAGTTAGCACACGGGTAGCTGGCATGTTAAACCTCAATAGCCTGGGGATAGCGAGCATAGGACACAAATGTCATACTAAAACTTTCTGCTACACTGATGTCAAGGCCATGAAAAGGTAGCACCTAACGCATCAGGTAAAGGGTTAACAAAGTTTTTATTTACAATAAGTAAGAAAAGAGGCAACTAAGGGAAAGATAAACCTACACTAATCTAACCTGACTACTACTAACCCACAACTGTCCCTAACTAACCTAAGCTAAACTTACTCTACACATGTAACGAAACGATCTAAACATCAACCCCCCACCCACCATTATGAGACAAGACACATGCAGGACAACACTTACTAACCTACACACATACTACACTATCCTAAACAAACATATATTGTTTTGTATTTTTTTTGTTTTTATACTTTTTTTTATTTTATTTTTTTTAAACAGGAATCCCAACATTGCCCCCCACCCACCCACCCACACAAAAAGATAAGATAAATAAAGATATAAAGAAGAAGGACCCCTCACCCTCTTACCTAACACTAACTAAGCTAATTACCTACACTTATCCTATAACTAACCCCCCAAACCCAACTAACAGTATGAAATAGGAAAGAGGTGAGAGGGGAGGGGTAAAAGTTCTGGAGGGCAAAATGTCTACGGATTTTGCCTCCGTACTGTTCGCCGGATGGAGCGCACCTTCTTTTTCACCTCAGCCATGTCCTCCGTCAGGGTGTCAACTTTTGCTATCAACCTGTCCAATTTCCTGGACAATGCGTGGAAGTCCGCTGGGTTGATCGGCGGGTCAGTGCAGGTCTGGGTGCCGGTGGAGGTGGATTGTGTTGGTGGAGTGGTGTGGGTACGGGACTGCCCTGCTCCCACCACACGGCTGGGTCCAGGTCTGGATGAGGATGCCTGGTCCGTTGCTGGGTCCACTTGGCCAGACCTGGTGGATGTAGTGGCGGGGGTTGTTGGGGGCACCGTTGGGGGAGCCTGTGGTGTGGCATACCACGCCCCGGAGGCCCGTTCCGAATTGTACCTGCGGGCCATCCTCCGATACCCACACTGCACCTGCAGGATGTGTCTGTACCTCATTGCCCGGCGCTCAAACTGGTTGCGAGTTGCGGCACTCAGGTTTGCAGCTGTGAAGGGAAAAGGCAAATATTGAGCATAGAATTTACAGTGGGTTGAATACCACAATGGGTAATTTGTCCATTACTAGCAAGGTATTGGTTGCAGCAATTGTTACAACATAGTTCACGGGAAGGCTCAGAGGAAGTACATGTGAATCATGCATACTAAAGGGCATATCACATATAGCATATCCATGTCTCTACATGATGGATGACATCACCCTAAACTACTCCTACAATTCATACCTAAGCCATTATACATTATGGCACCAGCTCGTCCGCATACTGACTTCACTACATATGTCATTCTATGTGATAAGAATCACACTCCTCACTCAATGGCATTTCGAAAGAGTTGTGTGCTAAGATTGAACCCCTGGCCATGAATCATATGTCGACACTATGGGCCAGATGTAGGAATTGATGGGAAATCAACTAGCAAATTGCAAAGCTGAACGGTGTCTCTGACACCGTCTGCGAGTCACTATGGGGTCCCTAAATCCCACCTCATGAACATCAATGATGTGGGTTCCAACTTGCACCACCTTAGCAACTATGGGCACTCACGGGGATGGAGGCCTGCTGGGAACAGCAGAACTCCATAGACGTGACTGCTTTTAAATGAAGCAAGTTATTTTTCACCAAGTGTAGGCCCTTTATCTGAAAGGAAAATGAGCTGCGATTTGTTTAAATTCACAACAATTGATTGTTCGTAATTTACACAATAATTATTGCTCCCCTAGACCACTGGCTGTTTTGTGCAGGAGTATTTTGGTCCACTCACAAAGGTGAAGGTTCACAATGAGGACCCCTTCCAGTCAGCAAGTTGGTTAGCAGCCACTTCAAGTGGATGATAACAGCTACTCACTTTGCAACCACGTACTCGTTAGCAAATGGGATTGCCTAACACTGTGATTTGCAAGTAGGGCTGGTAAACTCCTTTATTTTTTTACTTTAGAAAAGCATTTTGCGAATATGTACATGACCACCAAAAACATTTTGGATTAGGAAACAGACGTTTGCAACTCACTAACATCAAATTATGCTATTTGCAATGTGGAGACATTTTGCTACATCTGGACCTAGGTACAAACTCAAGTCACAAAAGGTGTTAAGTACATGTAACATACTGTTTGCTACAGTCCTAGGTACCCTGTTTCACAGTAACATCCCAGTCTTTGTGGGTGGTGTGGGAAGAACAAACAACAATCCCATGATCAATGCACAACCAGGAGTGTACAGAAAGTTCAACAAGCATGTGCCTTCACACACAACACCTATGAAGGGCTAGCAACACGTTGGAGTCAGCCCAACCTTGTCACATCCCAGGTCCACACATGTCAAAATGATATGACTTAGCCCAACATAACATACTATTAGTGAGGCATGTTTTACAACACACACAGAGGAGGTAGAACACCCATTCACATGATTCAACAGAACACCTAGGCCATTGCACTCAAGTCACACACACTTCGAGGTCACCTTGTGGAAGTACATGCCCCCGGAAGATCCGACCTACAGTGTACACAGTCCATCCTCAACTAGGAAGAAGCACTTGTCATCGAAGCCATGTGCCTAAGCTATCTGGGAGACTGTCAGTCTGATATGCTGACTCAGTTAATGGCAAGTTCCTGACCAAGTCTAACATTGACCAGTGTATTCAAAATGAGTCATGCTATTCCCAATTGTCGCACTAATTGAATGACCTACTGCCCCTCAATCTGAGAGATGACTAGGTATTGCTTTACCGAAACATTATTCCAATTTGATATCACACCAAAACAACAAAGCCAATGAACGGCCAGCACATCATATCATGAATTGTCCTGAACACACAGTAATCCATCATGCTTCATTTCCAAACAATGTAAATAGCACTTAGGCAACACTCACTGTAGGTATCGGGGTCGTCAAAATGGGCTACCTCACCAACGGTGTACGGGGCTGGTCCACCTGTAAAGCATGAAAGGAAGATTATTCTCAGACTCGGGGAACAGACAAATAATTTCTGTTACAATGACAGTGTGTGAATATTACATGGTAATGATACACTTTCACACATGCTCATCCTGCCTGGCTGACTTTGTATTCTAGATTATCATTGGATGAGTCTCCTGCTCCAGTGACACACCCTACTACACTCATGCAGTGGCCAGGACAGTCATGTGTCGTCCAAGTTACTCCTCCATTAGTAGGCCCGAACAATCATGTGATCCATACATCTCAGCATGTGCATCCCAGAGAGAAACATTCCACAACTGGTTCCCTGAGGACTGCATGACCACTCACAATCAAACAGGCTATGTGGACAGGTTCAACACACAGCAACCAGACACACATGTGACATATGTGTGGACAACATGACTAACTTCATGTGACGTGAAGGCAACACACAGGTGTTGCATCATCATGTGTTTGCAATTTTCGGTCTAGCTATGGCGTCTACATATGTAGGTATGTTGTTTCTACATGACGTACTCACTGGCCATTATGACCAGTAGAGTACAAATAGAGCAGTTCACGTGTTGCTTTTCAGACACAAATGCAACACTACATTCCATGCAGCTACAGCCATCTGGTATGTGTTGCAAAAATGAGGCATCGGCCTGGTAGCATAGGTCTTCATACACACCCGGCAACAAATACACATTTGGACACATATGTATACCTTTGTAGCGCAGCATTTGCATCATTTTGTGACGCAGAGAGGGGGCTACTTAGCAAAATACAAATAGATGTTGCATTTTACTGCTGTTATTGGGTGTACATGTGTAGCAAAAATGGGGATTTATGTGTATGCCCATGGGCCTAGGTTTCCCTAGTATAACACGCAGTCAGCTACTTATTTTGCAGATTGGCTACCAATCATCACATGTTCACGCACACATTCCTATTATTCCCATGTAATTGATTATTACTCACCAACATAGCCACCAATCCGGAGTCCCAGGTGGTCCAGCAGGTCCTGTTCCCTGCTGATCAGATCTGCCCAGCGGTGCTTGAGTTGATGGATATTCCTCAGACTCCCGTAGACCCGGACCAGGTGATGGCGCACCTTCTCCCAACGGATTTTCCTCGCCTCCGTGTGATACCCCTGTATCACACGGCCCCCAGCCTCCAGCATCAGTGGGAGGAAATGGCTTACGAGCCATATGAAGCCCCCCAATTCGTCCTCACCCATCCTGGACAGGCGAGGCCTACCTGACATGATGCGAGGTGTAAAAAAAGTACCAAAGAAAAATGAAAGAAAAAGTGGGAAATGGGGAAAGGTAGAGGTGTGAAAGAAAAAGAAGAAGGAGAAAAATAGCCCAACTAACCCCCCAAACTATGCTACCCACAACAGACTCCCACAGACAATACAAACTCTCACAGGTATAGACAAAACAACACTAAACAGACTGAGACAATGTTTGACAACAATAAAAGATTGACACAAAGACAAAATACAAGGCACACAGGACACTAAAGCAGTAAAACACAGGACAACACCTTTCACACAACCACACAGTCTAGATAACTCTGAGACTGCAAAGTGAAAGTGAAAGTCAACTCCCAGTACAGATTTTGTAAACAGGATATCCTATTACATCACTTCCTGCATAAAATGGCCGCCGTTTTTATTTTCGCGTAATGCGTCATATTTTCACGCATACACAGATGTGCGTCATATTTTTTTGACGCATTACAGTGCACATGATGCGGAGTGTAAAAATATGCTATGAATATTAATATTTCAAATTGTACATGAGATGACCAACATATTGTGCATGTAGCGTCAATTTCACCACGCATACATCATGGGCGTCGTTTTTTTTACACGTACAGTGGTGCACATGATGCGGAGTGAAAAAAAATGGTATGAATATTAATAATTAATACTGTACATGAAATGAGCAATATATTGTGCATATAGCGTCATTTTGACCACGCATACATCATGGGCGTCGTTTTTTTTACACGTACAGTGGTGCACATGATGCGGAGTGAAAAAAATGGTATGAATATTAATAATTAATACTGTACATTAAATGAGCAATATATTGTGCATATAGCGTCATTTTGACCACGCATACATCATGGGCGTCGTTTTTTTTACACGTACAGTGGTGCACATGATGCGGAGTGAAAAAAAATGGTATGAATATTAATAATTAATACTGTACATGAAATGAGCAATATATTGTGCATATAGCGTCATTTTGACCACGCATACATCATGGGCGTCGTTTTTTTTACACGTACAGTGGTGCACATGATGCGGAGTGAAAAAAAATGGTATGAATATTAATAATTAATACTGTACATGAAATGAGCAATATATTGTGCATATAGCGGCATTTTGACCACGCATACATCATGGGCGTCGTTTTTTTTACACGTACAGTGGTGCACATGATGCGGAGTGAAAAAAAATGGTATGAATATTAATAATTAATACTGTACATGAAATGAGGAATATATTGTGCATATAGCGTCATTTTGACCACGCATACATCATGTGCGTGGTTTTTATTACAGGTACAGTAGTGCACATGATGCAGAGTCAAAAAAATTGTGGATGTAAATAATAATTTGAAGGTGAAATATCAAGACACTTTTGGATACATTTGTATCTGACTCTGCATTGTGTGCACTCATGTACATGAACAAATTATGACGGCCATGCTGTATGCGTCGAATATGGAGCAAATTTATCCAAATGTCTTCATGTGTTTAGCTTTGGAAAGGTGATTTGTCATGGTAAAACGGTGCGATGTGAGACACATTTGTGTTTGTATATGACAAATGTCCCTACTTTTATGTATAGACGGCCTTCACACTGTGATGTTTGGGATACGTTAACTAATGTATTGACCATATTTGACAACATATTTGGTGTAATTGCTGATGGCTATTTTGAAATGAGGTTTTTGATACCATTATGTATTCCGTCTCCAAAATGTCCCCACCTTTATGATGGGGATGCTTTTATCTGTAGTCCTAACAGGGAGTGGGAGAGTCACTTTCAGTTTTTAGGGGGCTGACCATGTCCCATTATGATTTTGTGTTTCATATTTGTGTAGGACTTGTGACATGGAGGCCACATATGTGCCTTATGCATGTGTTTAGTTCACAAGTACATGATTGCTGTATGTTTTGGGGGTGGTAGAGGTGGAGTTAGGCCCCCAGCACCCTAGGATTTGACCATCCAGAATAGCTACTGTATCCATGGAGTATTTTTATCATATCCTGGCAAACCTGCAGCAGCGGGCGAATGTAAGGCCATATGGTATGAATGACTGTTGACCATTCATTCATCTCATTAGCCCATTTGACGTTTGCAGTATTGATGATTTGGAGCTAAGTTGCATACCATTGTCATATGACTAAGGGGGTCATTCTGACCGCGGCGGGCGGCGGTCGCCGCCTGCCAAGCGGTTCCCGCCGAAAGACCGCGGCGGTCATTCTGGCTTTCCCACTGGGCTGGCGGGCAACCGCCAAAAGTCCGCCCGCCAGCCCAGCGGGAAACACCCTTCCCACGAGGACGCCGGCTCAGAATGGACCCGGCGGAGTGGGAAGGTGCGACGGGTGCAGTTGCACCCGTCGCAAATTTATGTGTCTGCAAAGCAGACACTGAAATTCTTTGTGGGTCCCTCTTACGGGGGCCCCTGCAGTGCCCATGCCATTGGCATGGGCACTGCAGGGGCCCCCAGGGGCCCCGCGGCACCCCCTACCGCCATCCTGTTCCTGGCGGAAGACCCGCCAGGAACAGGATGGCGGTAGGGGGTGTCAGAATCCCCATGGCGCTGAGCGCGCTCCGCCGCCATGGCGGATTCTCAAGGGCAGCGGGAAGTCTGTTTCTGGCCGCGGCTGAACCGCCGCGGTCAGGATGCCCATCGGTGCACCGCCAGCCTGTTGGCGGTGCTACCGCCGACCTCCGCCATGGCGGGAATTACCGCCAGGGTCAGAATGACCACCTAAGTTTGCAAGACTCTCAGCGTTCACGATGTGATAATGCGAAGATTGTTTTGCTTGTCTGTGTCCCTTTCTGCATAAACTGGTTTAGTGTCATGTTACAATCTTCCTGCTCGGTTCAAACTGGGACACAACTGTGATGGTCTACTTTCAAATATTAGGTTGGTTGTATGACATATGTGTACATGTGTGTGGGAATGTGGATCCAGTATGACCTGTCTGTGTGTATGTTGTCACTGTAACTTCAAGGTCTCCTCCTGAGTTAGTGTCAGCTGATGTTGTTCCAATTGTGTATTGCTCACATCATACACTTGAGAGAAGCCATTGATGACATGTTCACGTACACATGGATGGTCCCACCCTGTCTCTGAACACGTGTGATGTGACTTTCAAATGATCTCCAATTTTGGGCTGGATGAGAGACTGTTTCAGTTGTTTGGATCCGGCATGTCTAATTGTCACATTTGTACTCTTGTTGGGCTCTGTGTATGGTAATGTAACATGTCACATCCTACCCTCTGTGCATACAGTTGTGATGTTTATTTTTGGTGTGATGAATTTTAATGGCATTCTTGATCAATGAGACAACATTCATCTTCAGCTATTTCAAACTAAAGGTGGTCAGAAATGAATAGGCCAAAGCATGATGTGGTGTTTGTGATCTGTGTTTATTTACAAGTGTGGAATACAAGTGATTATAATGACTTAAGTAAAAAAATTGTTCACAAGCTGTTGGCGCCTACGCACTCCTGCTGCGGTGTTAGGTTGTTCCCCCTCCTGTTGCAGGCCAGCATCCTCCTCATCATCATCCTCAGGCATGTCTGGGTCCGGTTCAAGGAGGGGAATGTTCCTTTGTACACAAATATTGTGTAATATGGCACAAGTGAGTATGATTTTGCATACCATCTCTGGGGAGTATAGTAGGCTTCCGCCAGTGATGTCAAGGCAGCGGAACCTTGACTTTAGGATCCCAAAGGTCCTCTCCACAATGCTGCGTGTCCTCTTGTGGGCGTCATTGTATGCCCGCTCAGCAGCAGTATTTGGGTTCCCATATGGTGTCATTAGCCAAGGCTGGATGCCATACCCCTGATCAGCTGAAAGAGAAACACAGAATGGTATCAATTAGACGTAGGAGGCACTGTTGTACGTATCTTTGATGGCAGTAGTTGTGTTGTGTTGTCTGTGACTATTTTGTGTACTAATGTGACAACCTATGGTTGTTGGTGGAAACTTTGGCATTGTTTTTTTTCCTTGGCTGAGCAAGTGTTTGTTGTCTAACTGTTTGTCAGCAGGATGTATTGGTTTCTCAAGTACAGTGTGCCCTCCCTTGTATTGTGACTTGTGACACAGGTGTCCGTGTGTCCTCACTGGGGGTGTGATGATAGTTCCATGCAGAGTTGAAACATGAAAGGGTATTAGAAACGTTCATATGAACATAGCCAGGCCATCCCATCCCTTAAAAGTTATGCATTGTATTAGTGTACAGGTTATTGTGAGACTTCCAATTTGCAAGGTGACATTTAGGCAACCACAGTCATGAATGTCTTCACACTAAGCTGTGGAGTAAATTCAAATGTGTGAGAGGTTCAATGGTGACTTGTGACACATGGCTAGTGATGTGAGTACCTCAGTGTGTCCCTGTCTAGGTGTTGCTATTGTGGTGTATGTGTTGTTTATCCTAGAGGGTTTCTGTGCAGTGAGTATATAAGTAGATTTTACTCCTTACCAACAAGTAGTCCATTGCCATACCGTCCATCCTGGAAGTGTTGGTTGATGGTGCAGTGACGGAAGATGAATGCGTCATGTACACTCCCAGGATATTTAGCCACAATGTTGCTGATCAGTCCTTGGTGATCGACTATGGCCTGCACGTTGATGGAATGTGTGTGCTTCCTGTTGCGGTAGAGGTGTTCACTCGCAGCAGGTGGCACAAGGCGTACGTGTGTGCAGTCGATTGCACCAAGGACGTGCGGAAAGCCACTGATGGCGTAGAACCCCTGTTTTGTTTCCTGCTGCTTCTGCAGTGTGTTAGGGAAGCAGATGTGGCGGGGTGTCAGTCCAATGATGGCATCCAGTACTTTAGGCAGGAATGCGGAGAAAGATGGTTGTGAGATTCCACCAACCAGGGCACCAGTTGTCTGAAACGAGCCACTTGCCAGCATGTGAAGTACGGCAAGCAGCTTTGTTTCTGTTGGGATAGCGCGTGGAGTCACTAAAGTGGGGGCCAATTGCTGTTCAATATTTGTCAGCAGCTGCTGAATGGCCTGCCAGTTCAACCGGTACCTCTGGATGATGTCTCGTTCCCTGAGGCCATGCAGGGTTGTTCTTGGGCGGAATATCCTCTCCTGCCTTCTGCGCTGTCTTTGGGGTCCCTGCTGTTGTTGTTGTGGCTGCTGTTGTTGCTGCAGGGCTCTGCGTCTACGTGCACTTTGAAGAAAAAGCACCTCCATGTCTCCCTGTTGCTGCTCTGCTGCTCTGCTGCTCTGTTGTTTGTTCTGTGTGTTCTGATTAAGTACAGGTGTGTTTGCCCCATTTTAACGCCTGCCCTGACCCAGGCGTTAAAATTTCACGCTATTCGTGCTTTGCGCCATTTTTTTGCGCCGCCTGCCGCGCGGGAGTGATTTTTGCCCTGGTGCATAAATACCACGCAACGCTATGTGCGTCTGTTTTTAGACGGGAACGCCTTCCTTGCATCTCATTAACGCAAGGAAGGCGTTCACGCCAAAAAATGACGCAATTTGCCCATACTTTGGCGCTAGACGCGTCTAACGCCAAAGTATAAATATGGCGTTAGTTTTGCGCCGAATTTGCGTCGAAAAAAACGACGCAAATTCGGCGCAAACGAAGTATAAATACGGGCCCAATTTGGTGCAAACAGAGTATAAATATGCCCCCAAGGCCCATATTTATACTTTTTGACGCTAAACTGCGCTAACGCAGTTTAGCGTCAAAAAATTTAGCGCCGTCTAACGCCATTCTGAAGCGCCATGCGGGCGCCGTATTTATGGAATGGCGTTAGCCGGCGCAAGCAGACCGGCGCTGCCTGGTGTGCGTGGAAAAAAAACACGTAGACCAGGCAGCGCCGGCGTAGGGGGAAAATGGCGTTAGGGCGTCTTAAAATGGGGCAAGTCAGGTTGAGGCAAAAAAATCGCCTCAACCCGATTTGCGCCATTATTTTCGACGCCCAGACGCCATTTAAATGACTCCTGTCTTAGTAAAGACAGGAGTCATGCCCCCTTGCCCAATGGCCATGCCCAGGGGACTTATGTCCCCTGGGCATGGTCATTGGGCATAGTGGCATGTAGGGGGGCACAAATAAGGCCCCCCTATGCCACAAAAAAAAATTAAAAAATATAAAAAATTATACTTACCTGAACTTACCTGAATGTCCCTGGGGTGGGTCCCTCCATCCTTGGGTGTCCTCCTGGGGTGGGCAGGTGTGGCAGGGGGGGTCCCTGGGGGCAGGGGAGGGCACCTGTGGGCTCATTTTGAGCCCACAGGCCCCTTAACGCCTACCCTGACCCAGGCGTTAAATAGTGGCGCAAATGCGGGGTTTTTTGACCCGCCACCTCCCGGGCGTGATTTTTGCCCGGGAGTATAAATACGACGCATTTGCGTCGCCGTCATTTTTTTAGACGGGAACGCCTTCCTTGCATCTCATTAACGCAAGGAAGGCGTTCACGCAAAAAAATGACGCTCTTTACTCATACTTTGGCGCTAGATGCGTCTAACGCCAAAGTATAAATATGGCGTTAGTTTTGCGCCAAATTTGCGTCGAAAAAAACGACGCTAATTCGGCGCAAACGGAGTATAAATATGCCCCCAAATGTCTTGCATGAGAACTTTTAAGTGCAAACTACCTCAGGGTCTTAGATAAAATAACAACAAAATGGAAGCCAAGTGCAAGTCATATTTTACGTTTTTATATTTAGGAGAGTTTGGAGCATAGCTGTGACAGATGGTGAAGTATTTGCACATCTGTGCTATCTGTTGAGACATAAAGAAATGTATGGATACTATGGATCATCATGGAGCTTTTCATTGGGTCGCATGACCAGCTAGTCCAAAATATTTACTGTAAATCTAGGCTATGTCAAATTAGCTTTATTCATGAGCTGAATCCATTTTAATCAAGTTGATTGAATGGGTAATGCACTTGTTTTATTTGAGAAATGCCTGCAATTTAGAACAGGTCCCAGGATTTGAAAAAATATCAAAATATATAGCTCGCTTGTAGAAAAGATAAAAAAAAACGTAGTGCATGATGCACATACTTTTTTGTTTTCCTTGTTGTCGTTCTCTACCATTGCCCCTTATGCCAAAGTCCCTTACCCAAGCAAGAACAATCGACTCCCATATCCCTGCTTCGGGCAGCATTTGGGATGCAGAGTGCTCTCATGCCGTTACGCCTTCTACATCAATGTTAGTTAATCAATCCTTTTTTCGACATGTTCTTCTGCCAAAGAGTCAAGGTTGTGCAGCCGACCACCTCTGAGTTCATTTGAAAGGTTATCTGAGGAGGGCATCTGTTAAGATACGGTACACTAGGTAATGTTCAGTAAAGCGAGTTTATTCCGAGTACCACCAACCAGGGCAGGCACACCCATCTCCAGCTCTAATCCAACTCCACGGAACCCCGCTCCCAGAGTTCTCAAACCCATCCCAAAGAACCTCACCAGCGAGGAGGTTCTCCGTTGTATGCCCAACATTCCACAAGGTAGAACACAACAGCTTAATAATTCCCAGGACAGCTATATAACGGCGCTCATTAATAAGATACTAACATAGGCCCTCATTCTGACCTTGGCGGGCGGCGGAGGCCGCCCGCCAAAGTCCCGCCGTCAGGTTACCGTTCCGCGGTCGAAAGACCGCGGCGGTAATTCTGACTTTCCCGCTGGGCTGGCGGGCGGTCTCGTTCAGACCGCCAGCCAGCCCAGCGGGAAAGAGGCTTCCACGATGAAGCCGGCTCGGAATCGAGCCGGCGGAGTGGAAGCTGTGCGACGGGTGCAGTTGCACCCGTCGCGTATTTCACTGTCTGCGCAGCAGACAGTGAAATACATGTAGGGGCCCTCTTACGGGGGCCCCTGCAATGCCCATGCCAGTGGCATGGGCACTGCAGGGGCCCCCAGGGGCCCCGCGACCCCCCCTACCGCCATCCGGATCTCGGCGGTCCGACCGCCGGGATCTGGATGGCGGTAGGGGGGGTCAGAATCCCCGCGGCGGTGCAGCAAGCTGCGCCGCCGCGGAGGATTCAATGGGGCCGCGGTACACTGGCGGGACCCCGCCAGTGGTGCCGGTCCGACCGCGGCTTTACCGCCGCGGTCGGAATCCCCATTGAAGCACCGCCGGCTTGTCGGCGGTGCTCCCGCGGTCCTCCGCCCTGGCGGTCAAAGACCGCCAGGGTCAGAATGAGGGCCATAATGTACGTTGTTTGACTTTTTCATCGCATACCCGTCTGATTTCTGCAATAACACGGTCAGTTCTGCTGACTTATTCAATGACGTCCATGTCCACCGCCCTCTATCTATTTCAAATCCAGAGTTGCTTACGGAGGGTTTAACTGATAGTGAAATAGTTACATGCACCTTGCATTTGAAGGTTGTCTGAGTGAGGCATTTGGAGCTACAGTGCTGTGACCATTGTTCTGAAAGAGCCTTGGCAGGAGCAACACTCTTCCACTGTAGTCCACCCCCTAACGAGGTAAATGGGTTATATGCCACATCTTCTCCAGCCCACTAACCATTATATTTATAAACTTAACTCTATCCAGTTCTGAAAGGAAAGCCGGTTTTGAGAATTTACAGCAAATGTGAAACCCAGTTCCATTGGAATTCATCATATGCGTCCATTTTCTCTTACATATGAAATGGAGATAGTTTGAAAAGCTGAGTAATGAGTTCATCGGAGGATGGGCGCTGGCTTGTTATGAACCTCTTTAGCTTTCTTGCTATGATGGACTGATATTCCCTTGACTTCAAGTTGGCATCGTACTGTCTAAGAATGCCATGAATGAGGATCTTGACAGTCACCTCCCATTGCAGCTATTGCCAAGCTAGGACGAATCCCAGTGCTTTCAAGCACACATGCAGAACTCTTGTGTCAGTGTCAGAACACTTTGCAACAGGTTTACAGCAGTCCACGACCCGTTGTTTGACACAGGTGCTCTGATACAGGTGGGAATCGCACTAACAGAGATTGGCAGATTATGGTCGTGTCGGGAAATCTGGAAAGCGATTCAGGGTGAGTGGTGACTCTGCTCTTGGATACCTAGGAGGGGAGCCACAACAGTTGGCAACAATCATGTAATATTTCTGTGTGGCAGCTCTTTTTCACATGTACTGCTTGTACCCTCACATTTTACATCACTCATGACGTTCAATGACTGCGTTGATAACATCCCTAATGATATCTGAAGTTATATTCTTGATGACAACATTGGGCATAGCGGTGGGGTGCAAGGTACAGCTACCTAAGGGCACGAGTTATTGCCGCCTAGGATAAACATAACTAGTGAACTTCAATGGTTTTGTTACCTTAAACAATATGATTTAACTCTTATTTTGACCTAACTATAGCACTCCTTTAACCTTTAGTTTTGTCAGTGAATATGTAAGCTTCTTTTTTAAATGTAAAGTAGGAAATAATTACAATGCCTAACTATAACCTCATTTTAACCTTTGTATTTTTTTAAGGAATATTTATATATTTAAGGCCTGAATTTCCCTTCTGAACATGTGCTAATATGTATACTTTTTGGGGTGATCCGTGAAGAGGGGCTGCAAAAAAGGGGGGGGGCGCCAAAGTTCTTTTTCCCCCATGCATTTTTCCATAGGGGGTTTGAACAGGAATAACGGCCGAAGGACTGGATGGAATTACACCAAATTTGTCAGAAAGGGAGCCCTTTGTCCAGAAAGCGAGCTTTTTGTTATTTGGTGGAAATCTTTTCTGTACTTTTTAGGAAATTAAAGAAAAACAAATGTGTATATATAGTGACGTGAAGGCTCTGCAAAGCCTCCCGATCTTGTACTGAGTTCTGATTGGCTGCCAACACTTCAACAAGGAATTTTTGACAGCCACATTGGGGCTTCAGCCGAGTCCCAGAAAGAGATTACAAAAAAGGGGACAGGGTAGGGACACCCTGACCCCTTAGCTCTGGTACTCGTTTCCCCGAGGGAACCCCCAGAGCAAAAAAGCATTTTTAAAATAAAAGTTTGGCAGGAGATGCAGTACATCTGCAGATCCACCGAAATTATTATAGTAAAAAAAAACAAACAAAAAAAAACATTGGGGGCTCCCCCTCTTGTTTCAGTGAATCCCATGGGTGGGCCAGGTCCTGGGGGCATTTACATTTTGAAAGTGGGGGGTCACCTGCCCCCATGGGCCCCAGAGACTGCCACCTCCCCAAGGCCTTACACTAAATCAATGTGGGGGGGCAGCCTGTCCCCCCACAGCCTAAGGGACTGACACCTCCCCTGGACTTTAAACTGAATCAATGTAGGGTGCTGCCCACCCCCTTGCAGTCCCAGGGACCATCCCTTCATTGGGACTTCAAACAAAATGGGTGCCCCTGCAGCCACAGGGACCAACACCTCCCCGGAACTTCAAAGTAAATGGATGCAGTGAGCCACCTGGACCTCCTGCAGCCCCGGGGACTGCCACCTCCCTGTGGTGTCAAAGTAAATGGAGGCAGGGGGCACCCAGCCCCCTGGCAGGCCCCTGGGGCCACTGCCTCTCTCGGCATGCATGCACCCAGGACCACCATCTCCATGGGTCACAAACTGTCAACAAATGTGTGTGGGGGTTGCCCAGCCCCCTGCAGCCCTGGAGACCGCCACCTCCCCTGAGCCCAATTTAAAGAATGAAGGGGGTCACCACCGCACTAGGGCTATTTAAGTTGGAGGGGGCTGCGTGACCCTCCTCGTGGAGCCAATGATGGCCATGGAGACCACCATCACCCAGGGCTGCCTCCTGCTATGTCCCGGTGTGCCCACCCCTAGTATGTAGCTGTTTGCTCTGACTTTGTGGGAGCTTTGAAACCTCCCACAAAGTCAGTGCAAAAACTTCACTTTCTGCAAGTGAGAGCTGTCTGACAGCTCTCACTTGCAGAAAGTGAAGTTTTCATCTGTTCCCGTGCAAGCAAATATGCATGCAGGGAAGCACATGAAAACATTGCTCCCATTGCTATTTAAAGCAGCTCCGTGATTGTGGGAGTAATGCTGGCTCCCGCAGGATGCACAGAGTCGGCTAGCACCATGGGGCATTGAGGCTCCCCCTGCAGTCCTGTCACTCTCTTCCATCCCTTTACAGGATGGAAGAGAGAGAGAGATTTTCATTGAAATGGTCTTCCCGTACAATAATTTCACAGAGTCAGACTAGCAAAATGTTTGGTACAAATGATATAATTATGATTGGATGCAGCATGGAACAGAGTCACTTCTGGCCTAATGGGCAAGGTCTTGTGCTGTCACTCGGTCAGCTGAAGGTTCAAATCCTAGTATCACTTGGCACTGTGTTTGTTTATTTACTAGTGTTTTGACTGTTAAACTTTCCAAGTGATGTAACTTTCATGTTTCTTTCCAATCACATGCGTGGGTTGACTGTCATAGGTGTGTATGGAAGCATCACAGTAAGGAGTTATCTATAGCCAAAAAGTTAAGGTCATAGACTCGCACACTGAATGTTGAGGTTCTACTCCACGTCTGTCCATGGTAATTTTCCTTCTTTTGTCTTTTGTTTCTTTTAACATTCAAAAGTTTAAGGTACACAATGAAAGGTGATCTCACTCGTTTTAAATGACAAATACACTTTTCTTTTTCATTTGTCCTAAAATATCTCATTTTATGTATATTATTTATCAAAGCCTAAAAAATGCCCTCTCTCTCTCTCTCTCTCTCCCTCCCAAGTTCTCTTTGTAAATCTATTTCTCTTAATTTCCCTCCCTTTCTCCCAATCTCTGCCTTTCTGTGTGTCTCCCTCTCTCTATCTCTTCTATCCCATAATGGAATGAAAGCGAGAGAGAGAGATAGATTGTTATTGCAATCATCTCTCCAATACAGTGACTTCAAAGAGTCACACTAGCAAGATGTTTAAGAAGAATTTATAGTTAGGTTTCGATGCAGAGCAGAAAATAGTCACTTTTGGCATAATGGTCAAAGTCTTGTGCTGTCACTCAGTAGGCTAAAGGTTCAAATCCTACTATCGCTTGACAGTGTGTCTGTTTTTTTTCTAGTGTTTCAAAGTTAAACGTCTTAGTGATGGAACATTGAAGTCTTTTCCCCTCAAACTCTGTGAGTTGAATGTCATAACTAAGTCTGGACACTGCACAATAATGAATCACCTCTGGCCTAGTGGTTAAGGTTTCAGATATCCACACTAATGTGTAAGGGTTCTAGTCTAGGTGCGTCTGTGGTCAGTTCCTGCTTTAGCTTCTTTTCATCTATAGATATTAAGGGCCAGTTGTATGAAAGCATTTTGCATTCGCAAACAGTGCGAAGGCCGTTTGCGAATGCAAAATGCTAGTTCAGAATGTATGAAATACATTCTGAACGCAATTTTAAGGAATCGCTAAAATAGTGATTCCTTAAAATTGCGACCTTATTTAGAGAGTCGCAAATTGTGACTCTCTAAATTAGAAATCGCAAATAAGGATTCCTTATTTGCGATTTCTTAGCACATGTATGAAGCCATGCCTAAATGAGATTTGGGCATTTAGGAATCGCTAATTACCACCAAGTTGAACTTGGTGGTAACCATGTGCAAAATGTAAAAATGCATTTAAAATGCATTTTTAAATTGTACATGTAAAGCACACATGCCCTTTTAGCATTTGTGCACGTTACAGGTCTCCCCAAAAATGTTTGGGGTGCAGCAGAGGAGGCCTTAGCCCCCCAGCACCCTGGGGTTTTGCATTTCCAAAATTGCAATTTCTGGTTCAGAAATCACAATTTTGGAAATGCAAAAAATTCGCAGATATGGGCCAACAGGCCCACAGCTGCGAATGGGGCCGGTATTGCAATTTGCGATTCGGTAATAGCATTTGCGATTTTAAAGAAATCGCTATTAACGAATCGCAAATGTGATACATGGCACTTTGCGAGTCGGAAATAGCGATTTCTTAAAAATCGCTATTTCCGAATCGCAAAGGGCCGTGATGATACACCTGGCCCTAAGTTACATACTGAAAGGTCATCACATTCTTTATAATTGACAAACATATTTTTCTTTTCAATTTGTCTGGAAATATATCATTCTAAGTATATCATTCATCAAAACCTAAATTGCTCTCTCTTCAGTCGCTCACGTTCTCTTCCTCTCACTATCAGGTTTGGGTGGTTAGGGGGCTTGGCGCAGCGCAAGGTTGGATGGTTAAAGGGGTTTGGCTATAGGATCTGGACGCAACCCATTCTTCGTGGTGGTTGGATTAACCTATAGTAATGAGAATTATTGTATGTTAAAATAACCAGGAAAATGCATTGAAAAAAACAATGGTTACAGGGACGTTATAGTTAGGAAACAGAATTAAAAAAAGCATCGAAATTCACATATAAAAACTAAAGGTTACATCAATGTTCTAGTCAGGCTCACATTTTCAATGTACCAAACCATAGAAATTCACCTGTTCTAGTTAGAGTTATTTCAAGTAACTATAACTCGTGCCCTGAAGAAACTATAATTTGATCCTCTGCCATACACATTTATTTCAGCAAAACTGTTACTGAAAATATTACATTGATATTATTCATAATGTTATCAAAGATGTTTTGAGTGCCATAATTTGTTTGGGCAATTAGAAGTGCATGGACTAAACTGACATCTGGTGAGTGTCAGCCGCTCCCCACCACATGCAGCTCCACTAGTATGCTGCTGCCCCTTGCGCTTCTCTGCAAACTCTGTTGCTGCGAGTTTGAGGACCACCCTCTCTCTGTCTCTACCTCCTTTCTGCCTATTCTGTTTTTACCTTAGATTTCTGTTTTTGCCTCTTATTTCTGCTTTTTCTTCTCTAATCTGCTTTGCTCCTTACACTGTTTTTGCCTTCACTTCTGCCGCTCCTCTCCCTCCCTGCCCCCGCTTCACCCCTGCGTCCCACCCTCCTCTCAGCATTTCGTTTCCTACCTCCCACCTCCCAGCTGACCAGCCCCTCCCACCTTTCTGCCCTTCTTAGTGGCGGTCACTTCGTGGTTTCAGGGTGACTAAACTGACCTCTGATCAGTGTCTGTCACTCCCCACTGCGCAACTCCACCAGTGTGCTGGTGCCTCTTGCGCTGCTCTGTGAGCTCTGCTGCTGTGAGTTTAAGGTCTTCCTCCACCCACAGGCCCCCCGCCTGCACCTCATCCCTGGTGGCCCAGTGGTGAACCTCTGTCTGTATCTGTCTCCTTTCTGCCTGTTCTGTTTTTGCCTTTGATTTCTGTTTTTGCCTCTTATTTCTGCTTTTTCCTCTTTATTCTGCTTTGCTCTTTACTCTGTTTTTCCTTTACTTCTGCTGCCCCCTCCATTCCTGCATCACCCCTGTGGCCCCACCCACTCTCAGCATTGCGTTTCTCACCTCCCAGCTGAACAGCCCCTCCCACCTCCCTGCCCTTCTTAATGGCAGCTGCTGCACGGTGTCATGGCGACTAAACTGACCTCTGGTCAGCATCTGCCACTTCTCTCCGCGCAGCTCCACTAGTATACTGCTGTCCCTAGCACTGCTGTGTGAAAAATACTGCTGCAAATTCGAGGCCCTCCTCCACCTGTAGGCTCCCACCAGCACCTCATCCCTGGTGGCCAAAAATGCACCAAAGGCAAGCCTGTCTGTGCCCGTTCGCACGTGGTCTGCACCTAGCATCACAACCCTGGTTCCTGCACCATTCAATGGTACGACTCCATGCCATCAACGTCATCCGTGCCATCAACACTGGAGGATCCACTGCCTACTGCCATGCCTCGCATATGTTACAGAGGGCCCCTTCTCTTACCGCAATTGCAACTTCATCCGCCTTCGCACACCAGACCCACCCATCAAAAGCCCACCCTGACATCTCAGCTACATGCTACCGAACACCCGCTCCCTTGTCAGACATGCAATAGATATATGGGACCTGCTCAACACCATCTCCCTAGATGTCGCCTTCTTCATGTAAACCTGGATAAACCCCACCTCAGCCCTGGGCATGGCCACCTCCATCCCCAACGGCTACAAGATCATCCACAAAGACTGCATCAACCGACCAGAAAGAGGCATCGCCATCGTCCACAAAAGCACCCTCCACCCCACAACCAGCACCGACAACCACTCTCCTGGCATGGAACACCTCCACTTCCAGATTGAGACCACCCGAACACCACCCTCCACGACACCCTCTTCTACAGACCCCCAAGACCCTGCAACCCAGTTCAGCGAATCCATAGCCAACTTCATCGCTTCCCACGCCCTCACCTTAACGGACTACATCCTCCTTGGTGACCTCAATTTCCACATAGACAACCTCAGCGACCAGGCCAACTCATCCTTCACAGAGGACCATGCCACCCTTGCACTCAAACAACTGGTCAACTCCCCAACCCACTCCGCAGGACACACCCTTGGCCCAGTCTTCTCCCCTGGCAACAACATCTCCGTCTCACATACCTTCTAACTACACTGGACAGAACACCACTGTGTCCACTTCTCCTTCACCAAGAACACCGAATGCCACCACGCCCATCACTACCCCCGCAGAAACTGGAGCAAGATCTCCGAAGTCCAACTCACTGAAGCCCTCTACCACACCCCACTACTAGATACCACGGACGCCAAGGCATCAGCTCGCAACCTCCACCAATGGATCTCCGACTGCACCAATACTCTAGCCCCCCTCAGGAAACCCTCCAACAATCAACACCACAAGAAAACCAGCTGGTTCTCCCCCAACCTCCAAGAATCCAAGCACACCTGCAGACGACTCGAAAGTGGAGAAGCAGCAAGAACACAGTAGAGCACAAAGGCTTCAAAATCATCATCACTGTTCACCATCACCTCATCAGAACAGCAAGAAAATCGGCCATTCGGGAAAGCATCAACACCAATGCGTACTCAAGGAACTCTTCACCATGGACAAAGGCTTCACCATTCCCAGCATGGACACCACAGAAATCCCACCCTCCCAAGACCTCTGTGACAACCTCACCACTTTCTTCCACATCAAGATCCTGGACATCTATGATGGATTCACCACCCAGACCTACCCACCCGCTTACTGCTACCACACTTAAAGACTCCACCCCCTGCTAATCCTCCACCACTGAACCCCCCTCTCCTCGAAGACACCCTCAAGATCATGAAATCAATCCACTCCAGGGCGCCCTCGGACCCTTGCCCCCCCACCACATGTTCAACCAAGTCGGTACCACTATCGCCCCCGAACTGTGCCGCACCATCAACTGCTCCATCAAGGCTGGAAGACAGGAAATACGTGGAGATCAACCCTCTACTGAAGAAGCCCTCCCGAACCCAAAGGGCCTTAAAAGCTACAGACCTATTTCACCGCTCCCCTACCTAGCCAAAGTCATAGAGAAGACCATCACCGCCCAGCTCACCGAAATCATTGTAACCAACTACATCCTGGACCCCTCCCAATCCAGATTCAGGACCAATCACAGTACAAAGACCACACTCCTTGCAGCCACGGATTACATCCGCATCCTTTTTGACAGTGGCAAAACAGCAGCCCTTATCTTCCTAGACCTCTTGCACACCTTTGACACCGTCTCCCACACCACCCTCTGCACCAGACTAAATGATGTTGGCATCCGCGGTAAAGACCTCGAGTGGCTCTGCTTCTTCCTCACTGTCCGAACCTAGAGAGTCAGGCTCCCACCATTCACTTCGAAACCGACAGAGGCCAGGTGCGGCATCCCCCAGGGCTCCACCCTCTTCAATATCTAAATGACCTGACCCTCTAACATTGTCACACACCATAATCTCAACATTGTCTCATATGCCAACAACATCAAGCTGATTCTCTCCTCATCGATGAACCATCAACAGCCAAGAAAAACTTTCACAATGGAAGGAAGGCAGTCGCCGCATGAAGAAAGACAACTGTCTCAAGTGAAACTCTGATAAGACTGAGGTCCTCATCCTGGGCTTCACATCCTCCACCTGGGATGGATCCTGGTGGCCCGCAGCTCTCGGGGACCTTCCCTCACCCACCACCACGCACGCAACCTTGACCTCATCCTCGACTCCTTGCTCTCAATGACCCGCTAAGTCAACGCCGTCTCACCATCGTGCTTCCACATACTTCGCCTGCTCCAAAAGATCTTCAAATGGATCCCCATCGAGGCAAGAAGACAGTTACCCAAGCACTCATCAGCAGCAAGCTCAACTACGGCAACACACTCTATGGTGGCATCACCAAGAAACTCCAAACAAGACTCCAGAGAATCCAGAACACTACGGTTAAACTCATCCTGGACATCCCCCACCACAACCACAACACCACACACCTGAGAGACCTCCACTGATTTTCTGGTCAACAAAAGAATCAACTTCAAGCTCCTCACACACGTACTCAAGGTCCTACACAACATCGGACTCGCCTACCTCAACCACAGCCTCTCCTTCAACACTCCCACCAGACAGCTCCGTTCTCCCCAGCTGGCCATTGACTCCACCTCAAGCATCCATAATAACTCAGTTGGAGGAAGATCCTTCTCCTATATTGTGGCGCAGACCTGGAACACACTGCCTCGCCACAGCAGGCAATCCTCCTCGCTGATCCGGTTCAGGAAGGACCTCAAGACCTGGCTCTTCGACTGATCTGCATGCTTCCTCATAGAGCCTTGAGATCCTTCGGGTGATAAGCTGCGCTTTATAAATACCCAATTGATTGATGGCAAGGGCACTTGTTATAGTTATGGTTACTTGAGATAACCCTAGCAGGTGAATTTTTGTAGTTTGGAATGTTTAAAATGTGAGCCTAACTATAACGTCCCTGTAACCTTTGTTTTTTTTAGATAGATTAATTCTCAGGGAATAATGGTTTTACTTGGCAAACAAAACCCATCAACACATTTAAACACGTAAGTATTCTTGATCACATGCTGAATAAAACATATATTCTCTGAGAATTAATCTGCTGGAGTGTGCATGCCTTCTGTTGAAAGTTGGCAGGAGTCTTTGGATTTGTATCTGGTCGTCACACCAGAGCATGCACCACCATTAAAGGGATGAAGGAATCTGTGAGGAGAGTATATATATAATTAACTGTAACTTTAACAGCTGAATTTCTATGGCTTTGTGAGTGTAAAATCTGAACCTAACTATAACTTCCCTGTAACCTTTGTTTTTTTAATTAATTTCTAAGGTTTTTTATTCTATTTCATAACAACAACATCCTTGTAACCTTTGTTTTTTTCAGTGAATATATATAACTGAAGTGCTATGTATATTCAACTGCAGCCTCCCAGACTGTTCTAAAGAACAACTAGACTGCTAAATGTCTTACTTATGACAACAGTGTGGCACACCTCAAGCCATCTTGATTGAATCAAACTGGTAAAACTTCAAACATTTAGGCCCTCATTATAATATTGGTGGCAAATGCCACCTACCACCACGGCGACTGCCACCAACATACCATCGCTGTGGCTACCAACCGTCCACCGAAATATGACCATAGCCAGAATTCCACTAGCCTTCTGGCCATGGTCATGGCGGCAGCAGCGCCACGCAAGCGGAATGCTGCCGACCGCATCATGAGCCATGATACGGCCTGGCGGTGACCTGCTGGCGGATGCTGCTGCTGGCAGCAGCGCCACGTGCCGTTTCCTGCTGGAGGACCCCCTGCAAGCAGGTAAGTCGGGTTCTCTGACAGGAGAGGGGGTGGGGGTGTTATGTGCGTGTGTGGGGGTGTGTGTGACTGTGTTTGAATATGTTCATGTGTGTCTAGTGCATGTGTGCATGAATGGGTTTGACAGTACGTGCATGTTGTGTTGTGTGATTGGGTGTGTGCCTGGATGTATGTTGGTGAGTGTTGCTGTGAGTGTGTATGAATGTATGCATGCGTGCATGCGTGGGTGTATGTGGGTATGCGTGAGTGTATGGGCGTGTATGAAACCACGGAAACCATGGCTGTGGGCGGGGTCATAATGCCTTGGGCGGCCTAGTGACAGCCGCTGGGCTGGAGACTGTAGTCTCCAGCCCAGTGGTCGTTACCGCCATGGCGGTCGGTGTGTTGAATTGGTGGTTTGGCTTTGGCCGAACCGCCAATGTCATAATAGTGGTGGTATGCATGGCCAGCCTGTTGGCGGTACTAGCGCCACTATTACAACGAGCGCCGGGGTCGTAATGACCCCCTTAATTTAGAAAAAAATGTGGAGGTTCATTTTGCCATAGAAATTATGGTTAGTGCTGTAGAAAGAAAAATTAGGACACTTTTAAGTGAGTTCTAAAATATCTTCCAAAAAGGAACACACTGTCAGTTGATTCCCTTGTGTTCTACTGCAGCCACTCAGAGTGTTCTAAAGAACAACTGGAGAGCTTATGGCTTACTTATGACAAAAGTGTGGCGCACCTGAAGCCATCTGTATTGAATCAAACTGGTAAAATTGAAATGCACCCCTTGCATACATTATGTCTGGTGCAGGCATAAGGTGGTGCAAGGGTTTACAAGGGTTTGCATGGATTGCTCCACTTTGTAAATATGGCACGTGTAAAAATCTACTTTAGCGCCACCTTACTTAAAATAAATGATGCTATGGTGGCTCTGAGGTGGCATTATGGCCTCTTAAATCAGGCCCTCAGAATAGATCGTAGAGACAGTGGCAGGTCCATGGAACATGGTGGGCAAAAAGAACGGTGGATGGTGCAGCAAGCTAACTGTTTAGGGCAGTGGCAGAACAACGGCCACACAAGGCTATAATGAGGGAGCAGGGGCAACTATAACTCATGGCCCGTCCTGCACTGCTAATTACCCTAGATAACACATCACTTATGACCTCTTCATTGATAATATCACTGTAACATTTGCAGTAAAATTATTGATGAGAAAACCCTGCAGGGCGAGGGCATGAGCTATAGTTATCTTATGATACAAGTTATAGTTACTTGAAATAACTCTAACAGCTTAATTTCTATAGTTTTGTGCGTGTAAAATCTGAACCTAACTGTAACATCCATGTAACCTTTAGTTTTTAGTGAATATCTGAGTTTTTTTAAATTCTATTTCCTAACTAGAATGTCCCTGTAAACTTTTTTTTTCTTCAGTTAATATATGTATATATAAACCAGTGGCAGTAGTTATAGTTAGGTCAGCTGATCCATAGAAAAAAGTGTTTTTTGTGTTGTTAATAACTTTGGCCCGTTGGACCAATAGCCACAAAACTTCCCAAAAGGTGCTGCATTTTGATTAGTCTATACATGGAAAATTTTGGGGTGATCCATCAAGCTGCCTGAGAAAAAAAGGGGGGTCCCAAAATGCAAAATTCCCATGCATTATCTATGGACTTCTTCAGGCAAGGATACAGAAAAGCTGCTGAACAGAATTACAACAAATGTGGCAGGAAGCTAGATCTGAGTGTGCAGATTGTGCTTTATTTGATTTTATCTGGACAATTGGGTTTGAGAGACTCTTGTGAGAGTCCCTTGGACCCAATTTTGAGAACTAGATTATTCTAACTGGCCGAGGGAGCTTTTTTTCCCTTAGCTCATCTCGCTCCTGCAGCACTCAGATTCTTGAGGGTGCAGGTGCTCTGATTGGCTGCCACTAAAAGGTTGCTGGCAGCCACTACAGGACTAGGGGACTTAGCCTCCTGTCCTGAACAAAAACAAAAATATATACACACACACACACACACACACACACAAACACACACACACACATGGGCAGGGTAGGGGTAGGAAAAGTAAAACAACATTTTAATTTTTGCCACAAAAAATGGTGGCCCAGGGCCACATAGTGGGAACCCCATCCCTTATGGCTAGCACTAAACTTTAATTGTGGGGGGAATGCGCAACCCTCCCTACCTCATCCTTTAATGGCCCCAAGGATCCCATAAGGCTCACATGCTATATCCCAGGAAGACCACCCCAGGACACAGTGGTTTCCCTGTTAGCACTCCGGCGGGCAAGTAAATTTGTGTTTGCTTCTATCTGGCAGAAGCATTTTTAAAACTCCTGCCAAACAGATGCAAACTCAAAGGGCCTGATCGAGATCTTGGTGGTAATGGTCCCGCTGTAAAATGTTTGACGGAAAATCTGTCCGCCTGCTTGGCAGTACACTCACCTAATTCAGATGTTGTCAGGACCATAGGCGAAAGACCGCCCGAGTCCCGCTTACTCTGCCAAGAATCTTCAGCAACCTCAATGGCAGCATTGGGATTAGGGGTTGATGGCGGGACTCCAGCCACCTTTACTGCTGAGCAGAGTTTTTTCTTATCTGCAAGCCAACTGTAGTGGGCCAACCTCCACACCTGAATTGGTAGATTGGAGGGGGAAGGGGCACAACACTTACCTCTTTCCACATTTATGCTTCCATTTTGGACTGGACCTGAATGGATATCACCTGCTGTCACTGCTGCCACTGGACCACTGAGGACACATGACCCCACTGTTGCCAGACTCGAAAAAAGGGATACTGCCTATACTGTCAGTATTCATTGCCAAATGAATGCTGGCATCACAAAAACAATGGCATCACACTTGTCACCATGTCTAGGTGTGCACATTGCAAATTAATCAGTACCTGTGATGTTATAAGTCCAGCTGTGTGCGTCAGTCAGTACATGTATGTGTGTGTGTGTGTGTGTGTGTGTGTGTGTGTGTGTGAGAGACTGGATTTGCTGGTTGAGGGAGCTGGAGTGGGTGAAGTGGTTGGGTCGGTATGTGTGCCATGTGCACGTGGGTCTGAGGTATGTTGTGTGGTTTGAGGTGTATGTTGTGTTGCTATGTGCAACATTCAGGTGTGTAATGTTGTTGTGTGGTGGTCATTGTGATGTGTGCAATAGTGCTTTAGTGTGTGTGTATTTGTGTAGATTAATGTGTCATTATGTTGGTTGATGTGGTTGTGTTGCATGTGTGTGTGTATGTTGCATCATAGATGTATGGCAATGTGTGTTTTCTGCATGTAGATTTTGTGTTGGATTGGAATGGCAGTGTATAATAGTGTGAATGTTGTTTGTTGTGTGTTGTGCTGCTGGACACATATGGCTAAGGTACAGTGTGTGTGTCACTTACCTCTTTGCGATAGTCACTACCATTGTAAAAAGCCCAATGGCTCCTGTGATGGTCTCCCTCCATCAATACACCGCATGCAGGACTGTAACATCTAAATAGGGTCGGTGGAAACCCGCCAGCTTGATGGCTAGGAACAGCACTTGGTAGTGGGGGGTCTGCAGCTCAGCTGCAATACATCTAAATACAGCCGGCAGAACACTATGGGGGTCATTCTGACCCTGGCGGTAATTACCGCCATGGCGGAGGTCGGCGGTAGCACCGCCAACAGGCTGGCGGTGCACCGCTGGGCATTCTGACCGCGGCGGTTCAGCCGCGGCCAGAAACGGAAAGTCGGCGGTGTCCCGACGACTTTCCGTTGCCCTTGAGAATCCTCCATGGCGGCGGAGCGTGCTCCGCCGCCATGGGGATTCTGACACCCGCTACCGCCATCCAGTTCCTGGCGGTTCTCCCGCCGGGAACAGGATGGCAGTAGGGGGTGCCGCGGGGCCCCTGGGGGCCCCTGCAGTGCCCATGCCAATGGCATGGGCACTGCAGGGGCCCCCGTAAGAGGGCCCCAAAAGGAATTTCAGTGTCTGCCTAGCAGACACTGAAATTCGCGACGGGTGCAACTGCACCCGTCGCACCTTCCCACACCGCCGGCTCAATTCTGAGCCGGCGTCCTCGTGGGAAGGGTGTTTCCCGCTGGGCTGGCGGGCGGACTTTCGGCGGTCGCCGTCCGCCGCGGTCAGAATCACCCCCTATGTACTTGATGGTGTTTTAGAGTCTTCTGCCGCAGAGTGTTGACCCAAACTCTGCTCCAAGGGGGTTGGTGTTTTAGAAATGCACCCACAGCCTGCAAACAGACTTGAATTTCCCTTCCCGCACTGATACAGGAAGGGAAGCAGCTCAGCAATGACACCTCCGGCTGCAAGAGGTGTGCCGGCTAGGGCCGTTAGGGACTCATTTCAATATTTACATTCAATGTTTCAGTGGTTGATTCGACTATTGAAACTAAGACTGCATATTAATTTAGTCCTTGGTGAGCCATTCAGTTAGTTTATAGAAACTTGTAATGGTGGCACGTAGATTTGTAAATAGCAGCTGTAGAATGTGCTGTCCAGTTACATTCTTTTTTATGATCTGGTCAAGAGTTGCTGTTCTGTGTTAGGTACCCGGTGTTCAAGATGATCTTCCATCCACGACATGTGTGTTCTTTTGAAAACACTCCCTGGAGCTATTTATGTTTCATGACAGATAATGAAAATATAATTCCTGGTGTATAGCATTATTTTTCGGCCCTGCACAGACAGAATTGGGAATCATTGTTACTCGTGGACACAGCACATAGCAATAGAATATTGTCAAAATTGATCATAGTCAGATGGTAAACTCTATTCTGTATCACGACTGGCAAAACACAACTCAAAAGCTACAATAATAAAGGCAAGAAATGCACCAAGCTGTGACCATGTTTAGAATTTAGACAAGTGCCAAACCTAATGTGTTAAGCGTTTAAAAAATGTTACATTGTGCATTTTAATGCACCAATTTGTTTATTCCAAACATAGAATTGCATTGATTTAAAAATGAAGTCTCTGAATAGATTTTGCAGATTTGCGCCTACCACTAAATTAATTTTTAACGAATATGCATGTAAAACAGGATGCGCTTTGGGAAACTAGGCCCATTTTTTCTCAACAGATTTTGCTTGGTTTTGGTGTAAAGCCTCTTGATTAAAGGCTTGAGTGTGTTGCGTGGTTTGTAGTCTGTCAAGAGGACTGGAAAAGCATAAGTTGTGCAATGAATGCATATGCTCCCCTTTACTTATCACGTCGTACTACCACTTCTTTAATCTCTTTGACCACGAAGTCATATTGTCAGCTGTTCACAAAAGGATTACAGTTATTCAGTGCCACATGCCAACAGACTGCCAAGAACAGCATGATATACTAAAAAACTGCAGACACTACAGACAAGAGAGATTTTATCCTGCCCTCCATCATAAGTTGTATAGGATGGAAGTAACAGTTCCGGGCTAATCACAAATTGCCCATTTAAAGTGTGTTCATGAGTTTGTATCCCACACCAGATCACTAACCATGTTTGACTGTGCTATGTTATGTCCATGGTGGTAAATTAGGGGAGTGCTGACACCATACATCTATTTGCCACTGTAGCTTAAAAACAGAATACTGGAGGTAGAAAGGTATCGCAAGTACGTTTGTGCATATTTGTTGTGTGGCATTTTGGTGTGGTAACGTTGTGTTCTGTTGTTTTTATACTGCTGTGTATTTTTGCTGTGTTACTGCTGTTTGATTTTGTTGTGTTGAACTGCAGTTGTAGCGTTCTGTTTTAATTGTTGTGATGTGCCCTGCTATGTTTTAATTGTAGTGTTGGTTTGTTTTGTACTAAGATGTTATGTTCTGTTGTTTGCATTAGATATGTCAACACATGCTACTACATTTCCAACCAAAAGCTTCACATGCCTTGAAAGTTCCTGTGCCAAGGAGTCATTTACCACTGTCCAAGTGGTACAATAGGGTTGCTCTAACTCTTCAACTACTTAAGATACTAGCTAGCACAAAACTGTGGCAGAGACTGGGATCTGATTTAGAATTTTGTAGGCGGTTTACTTCGTCACAACAGTGACAGATATCCTATCCACCAAAATTGAAATCCCATTATAGCCTATGGGATTTAGATTTCGGCAGACGGGATATCTGTCACAGTTGTGACTGAGTAACCCGTCCAAGTTCTAAATCAGGCCCTATGTCTCAACTTAGAACTTCCAGTACTGGTTTTATGTGATACTGCCTCAAAGCCTCTCTATCTGAATAACGCATGACATAAATGGAGCTTCTTTGTCAATTTTCAATAGTGAAATCCCTTGGAAAAAGTGAAAATCATGATTTTCAGGCAGGCTAAATGTGAGATGGTCTAGTATCAGTTTACTTCTAGATAAATGTGTCAGAAAATCCTGAAGGCACTTCAGACTCCTTAGCTCTTACAGAATTTAATGGGTCGATATCAAAGTGAGCTATAAATGTTCAGTACATTTCATGTCATAATCCTTAATTTGACTACACTGGTGCCAAACATAGATCACTATACTTCTGATTGTGCAAACATGGTGTCATAGAGTAGTCCATTTGGAAAACCAAACATAATTTATTTATGCTTTACTGGTCCCTCTAAAGAAAGGCACGAAGAATCCCAAGAGCCCTTATAAATACAGTTTTGTATGTCATATTTTACCCTCTATTGGTGTTCTTCACTTTCAAAAGTTCTGTGCTATGTCTAGTGAAAACTGTGTTGATTGTGAAAGATATTTTAACATTTTAACCCCGAGGTTTACAAAATGGATTGATTGGCTGTAACATCACAACTATAACGTTGTGGAATATGTTTTTTTAAGAATTATGTTTTTTGAATGTGACTATTTCCAGAGTGATGCCATTACTGCCGAAGTATGTTCAGATGTGAAGGTTTCTCTGTCTTACCCAGGTAAACTGCCTTGGATTGACATAGGAACCTCATCACCTTCATGAGAAAATCGACTATTGCTTTCATAAAAGTGGGACACATTTCAAAACTTCCCAAGATATGTTTTTGTTTTCATAAGTGTAATTCAACTTGGTTTTAACCCGTACCTACATTAAATCTTACATTTTATTCTGTGAAATAGATGTGTTGCAGTGCAATTATGTCATCATCTGCTCATTTCAATATTGGACAGGCCCACATCATTCACATAGCTTAAAATGACTGCCATAATTTCTTTCAGTTTAGAACCATTGTGAACAAACCTTGGTTTTCCGGATATTTTGAGCGCTTCATGGATTAGATTAAAGTGGCTTTGTGGCCAATAACACACTAGACTGGAGAGCAGTCATGAGTAATTTACAGCAGCTACCTGGCATCCTTGGCATGGTCTCCCCTGCCTTTTTGCCTCTGCTTCTCATGTTTTGACTGTGTGCTGCAGTCTGTTTTTTTCTGGTTCTGTTACTCTGGGCACTTTACCACTGCTGACCAGTGCTAAAGTGCAAGTGCTCCCTGTGTAAGTTGCATGTGCAATTGGCCTTTTTATGATTGGAATATTTGGTTTACTAGTAAGTCCCTAGTAAGGTGCAATAGAGGTACCCAGGGCATGTAAAGCAAATGCTACTAGTGGGCCTGCAGCACTTTTTGTGCCACACACATGAGTAGCCCTGTAAACATGGCTCAGACCTGCCACTGCAGTGTCTGTGTGTCCAGTTTTAACCTGCCAAATCGACCCAGCAAGTGTACCTATTTGCCAGGCCCAAACCTTCCCCTTTTATACATGTAACACACCCCTAAGTTAGGTTCCTAGGTAGCCCCATGGGTAGGGTGCAGTGTATGTTAAAAGTGGGACATATACTTATGTGTTTTACATGTTCTAACAGTGAAATACTGCCACATTCAGTTTTCACTGTTGCAAGGCCTATCTCTCTCATCGGTTAACATGGGGGCTGCCTTTAAATATCCTTAAAGTGCAATTTCCCTTTGAGGGCAGATAGAGATGTGGAGTTTGGGGTCTCTGAACTCACAATTTAAAAATACATATTTGGGTAAAGTTGTTTTTTAAATTGTCTGTTTGAAAATGCTACTTTTAGAAAGTGGACATTTTCTTGCATAAACCGTTCTGTAATTCTGCCTGCTTGTGTATTCCCTGTCTGGGTCAGACTGACAGTTGGGCTGTTTGTGAATCTTCTCCAGACAGTGACACAAAGAGAGTTGCGGTGTAGCCTATATATCCTGATGAGCCATGTGGGCTGCAGTGGAGAGAGGAGTGGTCACTTACACCTGAATGGGCTGGGCCTGCCCTCACACAATGAAGTATCCAAATCCCTGGTGTGAGTCTGGAGCCAGGCTTGGGCAAGGCAGGATCTTGTGAACAACAAAGACTCCTCTGAAGCTTGCCTACGTCTAAGGCAGAGAGGGGTATAGGTAGTGGACACAAACCTCCAGAATTTTGAATGTGAACCAAGAGGAACATATGCCAATGAGAAGAGCTGAATAGCTGAGGAGAAGTGCTGCCCCTGCCCCTGCCTGTGACTGTTCTGTGTTGGGCTATACCGCAGTTGCTGTTTCTGCCTGTGAAAGGGAACAAAGACTGGACTTTGTGGCATATTCCTGCTTGTTAAGAATCTCCAAGGGCTTGGACTGAGCTTGCCTCTTCTTTTGAAGTCTTAGGGCCATCAAAGACTTCCTCTGCCAGCACTGTTGAGACTTCTGCCCTGCCAAGTGGTGCCCTATCCAGTTCCTGGGCCCTTGAAAGGTGAAGTTGGTAGAACAAGGACAGAATTCCATGCATAGGGAGCTGTGTAGGGAAAACTTTGATGTATCACTTGCAATGCTGCTGTAAAAACTACGTACCACCCGCCTTGTGCCTGATTTCAATCCATCACCTGAATTGCAGCTGGAGAAATGACGCAACACCCACTTGTGGCTACTGAAGACAACTCAAACCCCACAGAGCACAGTTTTCCATCACTGTGTGACCAAGATATCTCATGCATTGTCTATGGGTGTCAAAGTCACCATGAACCTGCACAGATCCAAGTTGTACTTTCCGGAAATCAAGGCATCACTCTCTTGCAGGAGAGAAAAATGATGCATCGCCTACTTGACAGGAGAAGAAACGATGCACAGCCTCACTTGCGAGTAAGGAATTGACTCTTTGCTGACTTTTCTGATGCACGCTTGCCTGTGCGGCTTTATTTTTGATGCAAGCCAGGTACTTTGAATAAAAACAATCTTTCCACTGTTTTCTACAGAATAAGACTATTTTTACTTTGAAAATTCATACTTGACTTATGTATGTTGGATTTTTGTCATTTTGGTCTTGTTTGATTTAGAAAAATATTGTTTATTTTCTAAGTTGGTGTGGTGTCTATGTTGTAGTGTTTTCACTGTATTACATTGTGTGTTTTGGTACAAATAATTTGCACATCGCCTTTGAGATAAGCCTGACTTTGTGCCAAGCTTCCAAGGGGGTGAGTAGGGGTTATCTTAAGTGTGCATCTCCTTTGCCCTGACTAGAGTGAGGGTCCCTGCTTGGACAGACTGCAAACTGACTGCCAACCAGAGACCCAATTTCTGACATAGGGGGTGATTCTAACCCTGGCGGTCGGTGATAAAGCGGCGGCCAATCCGCCAACAGGCCGGCGGTCCAAAAAATGGAATTCTGACCCTGGCGGCAACCGCCAACACAGCCCGCCACATTAACACTCCGACCGCCACGGCGGTACAGAAAAACAGCGCGGCGGTCACCGCCAACAGGCAGGCGGCAGACAATGTACCGCCCACAGTATTACAACTCACCAATCCGCCACCTTTTCCGGGGCGGGAGCCCCGCTGATAAAAACACGGCGGAAACAGACTACGGACGGGAAAACGCTCACCAAAACACACTCCACGAGTACGGAGGACAGCATGGAACCCGAATTAAACATCCTACCTGCTCTCGTCTACCTTCTCATCTACCACGAGTACGAACGCCGGCGCAGACGACAACGGTGAGTACTGCACCTACGACACACGGGAGGGGGGAGGAGGAAAGGTTACGGGCACACACATATGCGACCCCCACCCCCCCAAACTATGTACACACCAATGCAGAGCAACAATGCACAGTGACACCACCCAAACCCCCCTGAAAAATGCAAAGACATAATTAAATTGTGAAGAAAAATTTATATAAAAAATAGACTCTGATATGTATCGGTCAACTATGCAAAATATCCATAACAAAATAATACTATATACACTGCCATGGAGAACCGAGGCAATTAGTCCTCTACATCAAAGTTAAATAGAACAGTCCGTGGGCTACAGTGTAGCGACACAAGGGCAAAGCCCACACAGGAGACCCGAGTCCTTTGGAGAGAACACTGCAGGGGCATCTGATGAAAAAACTACAGGCACCTCAGGGGGAAGGGAAGGGGGGGGCACCACAGCCACATGAGTCCACGACGCCAGATCCACGAAGGGGCCACCATGCCCACTGTGCCATCCTGGGGAGTGCAAAGCCACAGTCTCTCAAGTCTCTACAGTGGGTGGGTTGCCCACTCTGCCATCCTGGGGAGTGCAAAGCCACAGTCTCTCAAGTCTCTACATTGGGTGGGTTGCCCACTGTGCCATCCTGGGGAGTGCAAAGCCACAGTCTCTCAAGTCTCTACAGTGGGTGGGTTGCCCACTCTGCCATCCTGGGGAGTGCAAAGCCAGAGTCTCTCAAGTCTCTACAGTGGGTGGGTTGCCCACTCTGCCATTCTGGGGAGTGCAAAGCCACAGTCCATCAGGTGGATGACAGTCTCCACTGGTCAAGGAGGAGGCATGGTGGGCACAGTGAACCATAAACAGTGCTTGACAGGAAGGGCCCAGCGGAGCGGTGCTTGAGACGGCGGGGCCCAGCGGAGCGGTGCTTGACAGGAAGGGCCCAGCGGAGCGGTGCTTGAGACGGCGGGGCCCAGCGGAGCGGTGCTTGAGACGGCGGGGCCCAGCGGAGCGGTGCATGACAGGAAGGGCCCAGCGGAGCGGTGCTTGAGACGGCGGGGCCCAGCGGAGCGGTGCATGACAGGAAGGGCCCAGCGGAGCGGTGCTTGAGATGGCGGGGCCCAGCGGAGCGGTGCTTGAGACGGCGGGGCCCAGCGGAGCGGTGCTTGACAGGAAGGGCCCAGCGGAACGGTGCTTGAGACGGCGGGGCCCAGCGGAGCGGTGCATGACAGGAAGGGCCCAGCGGAGCGGTGCTTGAGACGGCGGGGCCCAGCAGAGCGGTGCTTGAGACGGCGGGGCCCAGCGGAGCGGTGCATGACAGGAAGGGCCCAGTGGAGCGGTGCTTGAGACGGCGGGGCCCAGCGGAGCAGAGCTTGAGACGGCGGGGCCCAGCGGAGCAGTGCTTGACAGGAAGGGCCCAGCGGAGCGGTGCTTCAGACGGCGGGGCCCAGCGGAGTGGTGCTCTTCTGCACAGCGGGGCCCTGTTCAGCGGTGCCTATCTTCACGGCGGGCCCTGTTCAGCGGTGCCTATCTTCACGGCGGGCCCTGTTCAGCGGTGCTCTTCTGCACGGCGGGCCCTGTTCAGCGGTGCTCTTCTGCACGGCGGGGCCCTGTTCAGCGGTGCCTATCTTCACGGCGGGCCCTGTTCAGCGGTGCCTATCTTCACGGCGGGCCCTGTTCAGCGGTGCTCTTCTGCACGTCGGGCCCTGTTCAGCGGTGCCTATCTTCACAGCGGGCCCTGTTCAGCGGTGCTCTTCTGCACGGCGGGGCCCTGTTCAGCGGTGCCTATCTTCACGGCGGGCCCTGTTCAGCGGTGCTCTTCTGCACGGCGGGCCCTGTTCAGCGGTGCCTATCTTCACGGCGGGCCCTGTTCAGCGGTGCTCTTCTGCACGGCGGGGCCCTGTTCAGCGGTGCCTATCTTCACGGCCGGCCCTGTTCAGCGGTGCCTATCTTCACGGTGGGCCCTGTTCAGCGGTGCTCTTCTGCACGGCGGGCCCTGTTCAGCGGTGCTCTTCTGCACGGCGGGGCCCTGTTCAGCGGTGCCTATCTTCACGGCGGGCCCTGTTCAGCGGCGCCTATCTTCACGGCGGGCCCTGTTCAGCGGTGCTCTTCTGCACGGCGGGCCCTGTTCAGCGGTGCCTATCTTCCCGGCGGGGCCCTGTTCAGCGGTGCTCTTCTGCACAGCGGGCCCTGTTCAGCGGTGCCTATCTTCCCGGCGGGGCCCTGTTCAGCGGTGCTCTTCTGCACGGCGGGCCCTGTTCAGCGGTGCACATCCAGTAGGTTCAAGGGAGCCAGACCTGGGCTGGACTCCCTGCTCAGTCGCCCTCCGACCGTGATGTTTCTGGCCCCTTCGGTGACGGAGTCCTGGGCCCTTTGGTGTCCTCCTTTACAGCTGGGATGTGGCATGTGGGGCCCACCTGCTCCGCGCTCCTGCTGGCTGACTTCTCCGCCCTGCTGCCCTTACGCTCCTTAGATGGGGCTCTCGGGCCCTTGCCTCCCCTAGATGTTGTGGCTGGTGAAGTGGGCGAACTCTGCTCCTTGGGGGCAGCCGTGTCAGTCCTCGCACGGCGGCCCTTGTGTTTCCTGGTCCTCTTGCCGGGGGGGGCTGGATGTGTCCTTGCTGCTGATGGAGGTGTCACTGCTGGCAAAGGGTGGACTCCAGAACCCATGCACAACAGTGACACCCGAAGCTGGGCTGGTGGTGGCTGTGGTGCTCTTGGGACTCTTTGCAGATGGAGGGGGTAGGTCATCGGAGGGAAAGAGGTCAAGATTAGCCAGGAAAAGTTTTTTAGGGCCAAGGTAAAGGGTAGGAGAAGTGGTGATGGGAGTGGAGGAAGAGGATGTGGTTGTAGGAGAGTCAGGTGTGCTGTCATTGGGTGAAGGTGCAGGTGCTGTAGGCTGTCGTGAGGTGGATGTCTGTTGGGTGGGTGGCTGCCTGCGTTTGTGTGTCTTGGAAGAGGTGGTGACAGACACAGTGGGAGAGGACACAGGGGACATGTAAATGGCAGTGGGGGTGGTGACTGCACGCATGCGGACTGTACAGGAGGGTGTGGTGGTGATGGAAGCACTGGCTGATGTTGGTGTGCATGCAGGTGTGAGTGTAGACGTCACAGGGAGGGAGGAGGGAGACGAGGAGGAGTGGGACACAGGGGTGGTAGTGACTGTTGGAATGTCTGCATCTGGGTGTTGCTTGGGTGAGTGTTTGTGGGATCTGTGGTGCTTGTGTCTGGATGAGCTGCCCTTGGGTGTTGAGGTGTGTGCAGGCTGGTCAGATGGTGTGGATGGGATAGGCTGAGGAACAGGAGACAGAGACAGGGTGGAGGCAGTCAGAAGAGGGAGGCTGGAAACAGGGACAATGGCTGCCGTCAGTGCTGAGGCCAGAGCAGTGAACGATCGTTGATGGGCAGCCTGACCCGAATGAATGCCCTCCAGGTAGGCATTGCTCCGTTGCACCTCCCTTTCTACCCCCTGGATGGCATTCAAAAGGGTAGTCTGCCCAACAATGAGCATCCTCACAAGGTCAATGAGCTCCGCACTGAGGGCAGCAGGGGTGACGGGCAGGGGCTGAGGTGCCTGGGGCGAAGGAGACGCCCGCCTTCCTGGGCGAGCGGGCACGGAGCGTAGGCTGAGGGGCTGCAGGGAGGGCGGGGCTGGTGCGCTGGGTGGCGGCTGTACCTGTAGAGGCGGGGGGCACGGATGTTGCCGCCACCGCTAGGGAGCACCCATCCGAGGACGTGTCTGTGTCGCTGCTCTCACCACCGGTCCCCGTTGTGGTGCTCCCCTCGCCCTCCGGCTCACTGTGCCCTCGGTGTCTGTTCCTGGGCCCACCGGGGCCTTGTGGCTTGCAGCTCCCTCGTGCTCCGATGCCAAATCTCCTTTGCCTGATGATGCTAATGCACACATGCACAAGAAGATGAAGAAGAAGGGTGGGGGGAGAAAAAGAAGACCTGGATGAGTGCATGCAATGTCAACACCGTTGGCGGAGAGGACAGACACAGGAGCCGCATGCACTAAGCCGCGCATTCGGGGTACACTACTCAGTACTTCTGACTCGGACAACAGGTCAAGAGACGACAAACGCGCACATGTGTGAGGCTGGACCATCAATAGCTGTACTTGTCACCCTACAGAGGTGGGGGCCGGGAGCACAGGGCCATGCCTAAGGGAGAGGACTACACTACAGAAAGCGCCCTGGCCTAATGTCACCCACAACCCTCCTCCCCCACCCAGACGCCTCCACTGCGCAGAAAGATAGCAGAATGTGCTGATACTCACCCCCTTGTGTCTGCTGTGATGCTCTCAAGCGCCCATCCAAATCAGGGTAGGCCACCGCCAGGATCCGGGACATCAGGGGGGTCAGGGTACGACTGGCACCCCTCCTAGGTTGGGAGGCCATCCCCAGCAGTGACTCGGCGGTCTTCCTGGTTCCGCGGCGGATGTCCTCCCACCTCTTGCGGCAGTGGGTGCCCCGTCTGACGTGGACCCCCAGGGCCCGGACTTCCTTGGCGATGGCACGCCAAATCTCGACTTTCTGATGGGCGCTGACCTATGTGACATGTACAGGGTGGGAAGGAAACATTAATCAACTTACTGCATGTTAGATGTGATTGGCCCCACCTCCCCAACCTTGCAATATAGCACATGCTCTCATCTGTCGTGCGTTGCACTCCTCATTCGCCCCCCACCCCACCAACTTACATCCACCCCACTCCACACAGGCATCGCCCATTCTATGTGCACCCGGTGTACTCACCTGTTGGTCTGGAGGACCGTAGAGTAACGCATACTGGGGGAGGACCCCATCCACGAGCTTCTCCAACTCTTCAGACGTGAAGGCAGGGGCCCTTTCCCCAGTCGCAGCAGCCATTGTCTCTTCCAGACCGAGTTCACAGCAGCACTTGCAGTATAGGTCCTCTCCTGTGGATGATCAGGTCTCGAGTGATTAAGCAGATATAAAATGGCGGTCACGCCCGCGGCGGTGCGTACCGCGGCGGTGCGTTCCGCGACCCCCGGCGCACCTCGTCATTGGCTCCTGAAACCCATAGGCTTCAATGTTATCCAATGCGGCTCCGTATAGCGGTCTTCGACCGCCTACCTCCACGGTGTGCTCTGCCAGCGCAGTGACCTCACATCCCATTGTCCCACTTCACAGGTCAGGCAGCCGCCATTTCAAGGGCCCACATGGCATAATTTCTACTGCGACACACAGGCCTAGGCCTTGCATTGCCACACATACACGCCTTTCAATACATAGATAACCGTGTGCTATGCAAGCTGTGGTGAACGTACCAGTGATTAGCTTGACTCTGTGCTCCATGTTGTCATTCCTAGGCACCGTCCGCTGGGAGTTGCGAGGAGAAGGATGAATCCTCGTGTGTACCGACCGCTGGTGGACCTGTCGACAATGGAAGAACGCCACATCATACTACGATACCGACTTGACCGTGCCACTATCCATGAACTGTGTGCCCAGCTGGAGCCAGCCCTGATGTCCCCCATCCGCCAACCCACAGTAATTCCCCCTCTGGTGCAGGTGCTGTCAGTCCTCCATTTTCTTGCAAGTGGCTCATTCCAGACAACAGTGGCCATGTCATCTGGAATGTCTCAGCCAATGTTTTCTAAAGTTTTGTCTAGAGTGTTGTCTGCCCTGACGAAACACATGCGGAGTTACATTATTTTCCCGGAGGAGGTTGATTTGCCCACTGTGAAGGGTGATTTTTATGCCCTTGGACATATTCCCAACATAATTAGTGCCATTGATGGGACCCATGTAGCCTTAGTCCCCCCAAAAGACGATGAGCAGGTGTACAGAAACAGGAAAAGTTACCATTCTATGAACGTCCAGGTGGTCTGTTTGGCTGACCAGTACATCTCCCATATGAATGCCATGTTCCCTGGTTCAGTGCATGACGCGTATGTGATGCGTAATAGCAGCATCCCTTATGTGATGGAACAGCTAGAGAGACAACGTGTGTGGCTAATAGGTGACTCTGGTTACCCCAACCTGCCTTGGCTATTGACCCCAGTGAGGAATCCCCGGACCAAGGCTGAGGAACGGTACAATGAGGCCCATGGGCGAACTAGGAGGATCATAGAAAGGACCTTTGGCCTCCTGAAGGCCAGGTTTAGGTGCCTGCATATGACAGGGGGATCCCTGATGTACTCACCAAAGAAGGTGTGCCAGATCATCGTGGTCTGCTGTATGCTTCACAATCTGGCATTGCGACGTCAGGTGCCTTTCCTGCAGGAGGATGGTCCAGATGGTGGTGTTGAAGCAGCTGTGGAGCCTGTGGAGAGTGAAGAGGAGGAAGACTCAGAGGACGACACAGACAACAGGGACAGAGTTATCCAACAGTATTTTCAGTAGCACACAGGTAAGAATCACACACGCCATTTTAATTTTCCTGAAAGCCTCCAGCTTCTCAACTTTGTCTATGACCCCCCAGTTCTTTAAAACTGATGTTTGATTTTCCCTTCCCTTTTCAGTGCTGTATGACCCACTGCGTGACTTCTGCTTGGTTAGCCCATGGACTAATGCTTATTGATCTCGGTATGTGTTCAGCACAAAGTTAACAGAACATAATTGATCGGTAATGTGTTATACATTTGTAAATAATACAGCCTGACTCCAGCATGATTTCAGTGCATTGAGTGATTTATTGTTGGTGCTAGATAATGGTACATGATATTAACACGGTGATGGGTGGGGGTGGAGTAATGTCCATGGCAGAGTCCAGTTCTCAGTCTCACAGGTGCATTGTCCATATGCCTGTGGAACGATGGAGCAGGGGCAGTTCAAGGTTGGACAGGGTGGCAATGTGGGACAGTGGGATGACTTCAGGGGGTATCTCATGCTGGCGGGGGTCTTGACATCCTACTCTGTCTTTTTTTGGGATCTCAGGCTCCTCTTGTGGGGTGGTTGTTCTTCAGCAGGAGGTGGGGTTCTGGTGGCCTGTCGTTGTGGTGGGGCCTCCTGTCCACTAGCGCCGGCGGAGGTGGTAGGCTGTTCCTGGTCCGGGCTAGTGCAGGGGCCCTGTGTGGTGCCACATGGTCCCGCAACGTGTCTTCTATCCGGTTGAGGGCCTGGACTATGCTCCCCATAGCGGCAGAGATGTTGGTGAGATGATTGGTGAACCCCATGTAGCATTCCTCCTGCTGTGCCTGGATCTCCTGGAACCTGGCCAGTACCGTCGCCATCGTCTCTTGGGAGTGGTGGTAGGCTGCCATGATGGTGGTGAGGGCCTCTTGGAGAGTCGGTTCCCTGGGCCTCTCCTCCCCCCCTGTCGCACAGCAGCCCTCCGAGTTGCCCTGTTTCCCCCGGCCTCTGTCCCCTGGACGGTGTGCCCACTACCACTGCCCCCAGGTCCCTGTTGTTGTTGGGGTGGTGGGTTAGCCTGGGTGCCCTGTAGTGGCAGACACACCGCTGATTGACCTGTCCTAGAGACAGAGGCATGGGCCCGCTGGGTGGGAGCTGTGCTGTTGTTCCCAGAGGGGGTTGGGTCTGCTGTGGCCTGTGTGTGGGGAACCGACTGTCCAGAGGTCCCCGATGGTCCGGGCTGGTCATCAGGTTCCAGGTCGACAGAGCTGCTGTCATCACTGGGGGCCTCTTCCGGCGGGGGGATGGACATTTCTGGACCCTCCTGGCCGGTGTGTTGGCGTTCGGGTCCTGCATGGGGTAAGAGAGTATGGTTATTGTTTCTGTGTGTGCTATTGAGTGCGATTTATGGGTGCCCTTGTCCCCCAGTGCTGTCATTCCCTTGGGGGAGGTGTTGTGGGGGTGTTTGGGGGGGGGGATGTGCAGTGGTCATGCTTAGGTGATGGGTGTCCATAGTTTGTGGTGGCATGCAGGGGTTGGTGTTGGGTGGGTTGTGCTGGAGAGACATTCTCAGGGAGGATGTGTGATGGGGGGTTGGGGGTGAGGGTGGTGGTGGGGGTTAGCATGCTGGGGGGGGGAAGTAGTTGAGATTGTACTTACCAGAGTCCATTCCTCCGTGTACTCCAGCGAGGCCATCAGGATGCAGGATGTTTAGTACCTCTTGCTCCCATGCTGTGAATTCGGGTGGAGTGGGTGGGGGTCCCCCGCCAGTCTTCTGCACTGCGATGTTGTGTCGCGAGACCATCGAGCGCACCTTTCCCCGTAAGTCGTTCCAGTGTTTGCGGATGTCGTCTCGATTTCTGGGATGCTGTCCCACCGCGTTTACCCTGTCCACGATCCGCTGCCATAGCTCCGCCTTCCTGGCTATAGTGGTGTGCTGCACCTGTTAGCCGAAGAGCTGGGGTTCGACTCTTATGATTTCCTCCACCATGACCCGGAGTTCTTGGTCCGAAAAGCGTGGGTGCCTTTGGGGTGCCATGGGGTGGTGTGGATGAGGTGTGGGGTGGTGTATATGGTGAAGAGTGTGTTGGTGTGTGGTGCTTTGTGCTTCTATGTGGTGTGTGTGATGGTGTAGTGTGCCTCTGTGTGATGTAGCTCTCTATTCTGTGATGTGTCTCTCTCTCCTTCGTCTCTGATCTTCGGTCGTAGGGGTTTGTGGGTGATGTGGGTGTGTGTTTTATAGTTGATTGGATGTGTGGGAGTGTTGTTTGTATGTGTGTCAGGTGTGTGTATTTCAAATTGTCCAATGTGGCTGTGTTTTGGAGCTGTGTGTGTATTTTGACTGCGGCGGTGTGTACCGCCAATGGAATACCGCGGTTGAAAGACCGCCGCGTGGATTGGTGGGCCAGAATGGCATGGGCGTGTTTGTGTTGGCGTGGCGGTGGAGGTTTGGTCATCTCCAGTTTTCCGCGGCCCGCTGATGAGGCGGCCTTCCTTGGATGTCGGGTTTTTGGCGGATTCACAGTTGGTGGTCAGAATGACCGTGGCGGTTTACCGCGGCCGCGGCGGTAGTATGGCGGAGTTCTGACCGGCGGTAAGGGCCTTTTACCCGCCGAGGTCAGAATGACCCCCATAGTCTAACAAACATTTTGTTTTAATTTTTTAAGCTTGTTTTTGTGAGATGGCTCTTTCTAGAAATAGGACTTAAGCTGCACATCAATGATGAGGTCAGATTAGGCCAAAACTAATCAGTGGTTTACTGACGAGGCCCAGATAGATGGAATTCAGCCTGGATATACCTGTGTTCATGTCTGGAGGGGATGTCGTCTGGTTAGTCTGGCTGGAATGTTCCTATGGAGCA
The DNA here is from genome assembly GCF_031143425.1 of Pleurodeles waltl. NCBI lineage: Eukaryota > Metazoa > Chordata > Amphibia > Caudata > Salamandridae > Pleurodeles > Pleurodeles waltl. The sequence goes on along the minus strand of NC_090442.1, from coordinate 695,346,827 downwards.
GGGCCAAGCCTGATTTCCACATAGACGGTTGTTGTCTGAGGTGATACATTAGGCAAAAATATCATGGACTGGAGAGTAGTCCAATTAAGCACTTCTGGGTGAGAATAATTCAAGCATTCCATACATCATTTGTTGTATTTTACTGTATTAGGGAAAGGTGGGAATCCTACCCTATCCCAGTGGGAATCCTACCGACTTTATTTGTTTGAGGTAGTTTGTTAAAAGGACATATCTTGTTTAAAGACAGGATAATTGTTCTCCCCCACACATGAGCCAGCTTTATGCTTTGACAATTATATATTTATTTGGAGCTTGTAATTCACTGTTTCATTGCTGCTAGGTGGCTTTTTGTCCAACGTGATTCTTTTGGTTACTTCTTGCATTTTATCTAACAATATGTTGCTTTCTGGGACTTGTAATTTACATTTAAAAAATGTAAATTTGGGCTCAAATGTCTAAGCAGGCAAAGTGCTGTGAGCTAAAAATGTAAGACTGGCTGAAGAAATCAGATATGCTATAGGACCACTTGACAGTTATGGAAAAGGTGAGGCCATGTATCATAAGAAATAAAATACCTGCACCTCTGTATGGAAAGGATATTGTAGGTCATCTTGGAGTTCCCTGACTTTTTAAAGACATTAAAGCAGGGGTGGCCTCTCCATAGGGGCAGAGGAGCATCGTCCCACCAAAAAACTGTGTTTATCACCATTTTATTTTTCAGTGCCCCATCCTGAACCGATTGTCAGGAAGGGGCATGGCAATTGCTGCTGAGTGGCAGTAGGGAGTTGTGCACTGGTTTAAAGTGTGCATGTCCCTTTGGCCAGCCGTCTTGTGATGGCCAGCTACACATGCACACTTTAAACATCTCGAACTCAGCTGTCTTACAGCTAGGTTAGAGAAGGCACAGGCCTCCAGTGCTATGGTGAATGCTGAGAGAGCCCGCTCCCACCAATCCTGACGCTCGTTTCATGTTGGTTACCAGCATGAAACCAGCGTCAGGATTGGCTTGTGCAATTTCCTGGGTCCTGTGACCATCGGAGCTGGGAGAGATGAGTTGACGCGAGGCGAGAAGGTCATGTCCAGGTAGGTGCTTTTTGAATTTTTAGAATTTTTATTGTATCCCTCCTTTCACGCCCCCCATTGTAAATATGAGCTGCCCGCTGTTGCATTCAAGGGCATATTTACCAATCTTTAATGCAGCACAATGCACCTAACCACCTTGCTGCACTGCATGAAAAGGGAAAGGGAAGGAATGCACCAAATCTAACATTATAGGGTGCATGCCTGTCATTTCCTAATGCTGGCACACCTTTAACTGCCAAAAGCCAAAGCATGCACCATTGCGTCATGCTGCAAGGATGCCTCCATTGTAGGCAGGATTGTTTATGTGAAGGAAGGGGCACTTTCCTGCACAAAACAATCCTTAGAAGCATTTTCCCTTTTCTATGTGTGCTTCAGAATGCCACATCATTGTACTACTACTTCTGTATACCAAATTGTCATCATAGCAGTGAAAGAGCAAAAATGTTTAGAATTATCCCAGCTTTTTCTGATGCAGAACTAGGCAAAGACTTCAGAGGGAATTCTGTTACCTCTTTTTTACACTGAATTAATTTCTACCCAGTGACTGGGCATAGGAACGTTACTTCATGAAACCAATTCAACTACGACAAATCTTTATGGCGGGGTTTAAATATTTGTCATCCTTGTGGGAACGTGGCAAACTTTACATATTGTGACTGAAATGTCTACATGTAATGGCTACTTTTGAATACATTTGAAGGTATTTTTGTCAATCTTATGATGAGCTGACCATGAGCAATGGAAGAATTAGGCTGATTGAAGAGATGACTGTCCATTAAACAATAGGGAAGCATCACTATAACGGTAGTGCTAACATGTACAGAGATAACCGATAGGGATACAGACAATGAATATCTTTAACCACATAAAGTTAATTATCATGTAATTGAATTACAACCGGCCCATAAGTAAAGGTCTTTCAAAATGAAAATGCTGAAAAATACCATCCCTGACAGTGATTGAGGTCAATCAGCACTGCGATGTACTTATATGTAATTCTATATTTACTTGATACATACCTACAGTTAATAGAATAGAAGCTGAAACATGTCAACATACACATTGAAGGGAGAGACATAAGGCATGTTTGTAAGATCTTCTAGAGCTTAGCAAGATTTATTTAAAAGGTTTATGTTGTCCAACTTACCCCTCACTTTCAATTAATCAATCAATCAATAAAGTTGTTGAGCGCGCTATTCACCCGGTAGGGTTTCAAGGTGCTAGGGTGGGGGGGTGCTACTGCTCGAAGAGCCAGGTCTTGAGGTGCTTTCTGACGGAAAGGAGGTCATGGGTCTTGCGTAGGTTGGTAGGGAGGGAGTTCCAGGTTTTGGCGGCGAGGTGGGAGAAGGACCTGCCACCGGATGCAGTGTGGTGAATGCGAGGGACTGTTGTGAGGGCGAGGGCGGTGGAACGGAGCTGGCGTGTCGGGATGTGGAAGTTAAGTCGGTCGTTGAGGTAGGCCGGTCCCGTGTCGTGGAGGGCTTTGTGATCATGGATTAGGATTTTGAAAATGATCCTTTTGTTGATGGGTAGCCAGTGTCGGGTTCTGAGGTGGGCGGAGATGTGTTCGTGGCGAGGGAGGTTGAGGATGAGACGTGCTGAGGCGTTCTGGATGCGCTGGAGTTTTCTCTGGAGCTTGGCCATAGTTCCCGCGTAGAGGGCGTTGCCGTAGTCCAGTCTGCTACTGACGAAGGCGTGGGTGCCCATTCTTCTGGTTTCTACGGTGTAGGAAAGTCCTTTTTTTTTGCCTGATCACCCCCACTCTTTCTGGATAGGTACTGGTGGTTACTGACTCTTGGCTGTGCCCTGGGTACTGCTTACCAGTCCCAGGGCCAGTGCTCTGTGTAAAATGGATATGCAAATTAGGCTAATTATAATTGGCTAAGTTAACCTACCTATAAGTCCCTAGTATATGGTACGGCATGTAGGTTTAGGGACCACAGCATAGGTGGTGCACACCTAGGTGCATTGCTGAGGTGCCCAGTGTCATTTTAAAAGCAAGCCTGCCTTGCTGGCTGCTTTTAAATTAAAGTTATATGCAAATTCGACTTTGGAATTAAAGGTACTTCCAAAGTCTTAAACTACCTTATTTTTACATATAAGTCACCCCTAAGGTGTGCCCTGTGTGCCCCTAGGGCTGGGTGCCATGTAACTATAAGCAGGGACTTTATAAAAATAGATTTATAAGCCCTGGTGAGGTAAAAACAGCCAAATTCGTTTTTCCCTCATTGAAGTAAATGGCCTTCATAGGCTAGTATGGGCAGACTTTATTTTAAATTTTAAAGTCTCCTTAAATGTTACATACCAAGAATTTGGTATCAAATTGATTGTTGTAATAAATCCCACAACTTCCAGTTGTTGGATTTAATATAACTTGTCCAGGTAAAAAGTTTAGACTTTACCTAAAAAGTTGCCAATTTCAGCTCTGCATTGTTTTTGCTGCTGTGCTCTGATTGGCCAGCCTGCAGCAGCTTCTGCCAGGCTACTTTAATGAGGTGTGAAGTGGCCTGGCTTCACACAAAGGAATGTGCTTGGGGGAGAGAATCTCCCCTCAGCAGATGGTGAGGCAGGAAGGGGGAGGGCTGCCAAACTGGTCTTCAAAGGCAGAGAAGGACATCTGGAGCACCCAGCAACACCCCCACATCCTGCAACCCCAGACAGCTAGGTGCCCCCTTGATTAGATTAGGAGAGGGCAGGAGAGGGGTGTGTTTATGATTTTTAGCCACACCAGTGGGTGGGCTCAGCCAGATCTCTCCTCCAAAAATCAGATTCATCCATTTTGGATTTTTAGAGACTGTTGCCTTCTGGGATGGATTTTTGCCAAACTTCCCAGGAAGTGGTAATCACAGGGGGACGACCCTGTCCCTGATTGGAGAACCAGGGCCCCCCTGCTTTTCACCCAGGAGCAAGGATAAAACTGGCAGACCTGCACCCACGCCTCAGATCCCCACCAAATTTCAAGAAGAAGGAACTACAAGGAGAAGAAGGACTGCCCTGCTGGACCCCTGGCCGTCACCTGGACCCTGCACTCAGAAAGACTGCACCAGCTGCACACTTGGGCTTCACCACAAGAAGGACTTTTCCTGGCTTCCACTGGTTCAAGGAGGGACTTCCTGTTTGCTACAGGTGAAAAATTGCTATCCAGAGTCCCCTGCACCAACTCCTGAAAAAGTGACCAGCTGACCACTGTCCAGTGGCCAAAAAAGAGTTTGCGCCAGGTGCATTCTGGGAGTTGAAGTCCGCACTTCCCAAGGACCATCACAGAACTTCTGGACCCTTGGGGTGAGCTGTGGACCCCAAAAGAACCTTAAAAGAACATCTGGGTGAAGCCCCAGAAGTTTGGAAAAGATTGGATAATTTTTTAAAAAAAGCTCCATAAAGTGACCGACCCGACACGGAAATTCTAGCCGGCTTGCCTCAACCGCGACCCGGCCTGACTTCGTGGTTCGTCCCGGTAAAGAAAAACATCCAAAAAAGAGACTAAGTCCGAACGTAAAAAGTTGACCGGGACCTTCCAGCCATCGTATCCGAGAAGGGCTCCACGGACGTCGGATCAAGATCCAGGTTTACCCCGGTCGAAGGATTTTCATCTCGAAAAAACGACTAAGTCCGAAGGTAAAAATCACCACCGAGGAAACCGACTTCGCGTATCCGGACAAGGGCTCCAGGAGGTCGGATCCAACTGGCAGGTTCGTCCCGGGGAAGAAAAACATCAAAAAAGAGACTTAGGCCCTCATTCTGACCCTGGCGGTCGGTGATAAAGCGGCGGCCAAGCCGCCAACAGGCCGGCGGTCTAAAATATGCAATTCTGACCCTGGCGGGAACCGCCAACACAGCCCGCCAACTTAACACTCCGACCGCCACAGCGGTACAAACAAACAGCGCTGCGGTTCCCGCCAACAGCCGGGCGGCAGACAATGTACCGCCCACCCTATTACGACCCACCAATCTGCCACCTTTTCCGGGGCGGGAGCACCGCCGATAAGAACACGGCGGAAACAGACTACGAACGGGAAAACGCTCACCTCTACGCACTCCACGCGAGATTCCGGCAGTATGGAGCCAGAGTTGCAGGTCATCCCCGCACTCCTATTCCTGCTCATGTACCAGGAGCACGCCCGGCGGCGCGGAAGACATCGGTGAGTACTGCACCTACGACACAGGGGAGGGAAAAGATTACCGGCACACACCCACCCACCCACACCCACTACAACACACACATCAATGCATTCCCACAGATCACTGTCACAACCCACAAACCACCCCCCTCCGAAATAATGCAAAGACCAAAAGAAGAGATCATAAACGGGCAGATATATTGAAATATGTACACCAGTAATCCCAATTAATAAATAAACTATGTACAAAATATATACAGCTACTAAATGTAGTCCAACCACTGTCCGTGGATCACAGGGGTCCTGTGCAAAGGGGCAAGGCCCAGTCCCACGACAAGAACTCCACGGAGAGAACACTGCAGGGGCATCAGAAAGAAAATAGGACAGGCACCTCAGGGGGAAGGGAAGGGGGGGCACCTCAGCCACTTGAGTACACGACGCCAGATCCACGAGGGGACTCCATGACCACTGGCCCATCCTGGGGAGAGCAAACCCACAGTCCAAACAGTCCATACAGTGGGTGGCCTGCCCACTGGGCCATCCTGGGGAGAGCAAAGCCACAGTCCATACAGTCCATACAGTGGGTGGCCTGCCCACTGGGCCATCCTGGGGAGAGCAAAGCCACAGTCCATACAGTCCATACAGTGGGTGGCCTGCCCACTGGGCCATCCTGGGGAGAGCAAAGCCACAGTCCATACAGTCCATACAGTGGGTGGCCTGCCCACTGGGCCATCCTGGGGAGAGCAAAGCCACAGTCCAAACAGTCCATACAGTGGGTGGCCTGCCCACTGGGCCATCCTGGGGAGAGCAAAGCCACAGTCCAAACAGTCCATACAGTGGGTGGCCTGCCCACTGGGCCATCCTGGGGAGAGCAAAGCCACAGTCCATACAGTCCATACAGTCCATACAGTGGGTGGCCTGCCCACTGGGCCATCCTGGGGAGAGCAAAGCCACAGTCCAAACAGTCCATACAGTGGGTGGCCTGCCCACTGGGCCATCCTGGGGAGAGCAAAGCCACAGTCCAAACAGTCCATACAGTGGGTGGCCTGCCCACTGGGCCATCCTGGGGAGAGCAAAGCCACAGTCCATACAGTCCATACAGTGGGTGGCCTGCCCACTGGGCCATCCTGGGGAGAGCAAAGCCACAGTCCATACAGTCCATAACAGACCCCACTGCCACTGGAGGAGGCAAGTTGGCCAGAGGACATCCTGCAGCCCTGCCCGAGATAGATCCTGCCCTGCCACGTCTGCAAAGGGCCAGCGGTTCTTGCCTTGAAGGGCCCAGTTCAGCGGTTCCTGAGACGGCGGGCCCAGTTCAGCGGTCCTTGCCCTGAAGGGCCCAGTTCAGCGGTTCTTGAGACGGCGGGGCCCAGTTCAGCGGTTCTTGCCCTGAAGGGCCCAGTTCTGCGGTTCTTGCCCTGAAGGGCCCAGTTCAGCGGTTCTTGAGACGGCGGGGCCCAGTTCAGCGGTCCTTGCCCTGAAGGGCCCAGTTCAGCGGTTCTTGAGACGGCGGGGCCCAGTTCAGCGGTTCTTGCCCTGAAGGGCCCAGTTCTGCGGTTCTTGCCCTGAAGGGCCCAGTTCAGCGGTTCTTGAGACGGCGGGGCCCAGTTCAGCGGTTCTTGCCCTGAAGGGCCCAGTTCAGCGGTTCTTGCCCTGAAGGGCCCAGTTCAGCGGTTCTTGAGACGGCGGGGCCCAGTTCAGCGGTTCTTGCCCTGAAGGGCCCAGTTCAGCGGTTCTTGCCCTGAAGGGCCCAGTTCAGCGGTTCTTGAGACGGCGGGGCCCAGTTCAGCGGTTCTTGCCCTGAAGGGCCCAGTTCAGCGGTTCTTGCCCTGAAGGGCCCAGTTCAGCGGTTCTTGAGACGGCGGGGCCCAGTTCAGCGGTTCTTGAGACGGCGGACGGTCTATGGCCAACTGCTAATTGCCTGGTGGTGCCCTCCTGGGCAGCGGGGATGGTGCTCCTTCACTGCCCACCTGGGCTGTGGGTGGTGGGGCCCTCCTGGCCAGCTGGGCTGGGTCCTCCCTGGGCAGCGGCTATGGGGGTGGTGGGCTCTCCCGGGGCAGCTGTGCCGGTTCCTCCCGGGGCAGCGGCTATGGGGGTTGTGGGCTCCTCCTGGGCAGCAGGCCTGCTGCCTGACCTCTCTGACTTGCTGCCCTTGCCCTCCTTAGTCGTGGGCCTGTGGCCCTTTCCTCCCTTTGGAGCTGTGGCTGGTGACTGTCTCTGGGTGGTGTCCGGGGGGGATGTAGAAGGCGGGCTCCTGCGGCGACCCTTCCGCCTTCTGCTCCTCTTCCCAGGGGGTGGGCTGCCTGTCCCCTTGCTGCTGGGCGAAGATCTAGACATGCGGGCTGGCGGGCTCCAATACCCCTGCACCCTTGTCAAGGGGGCTGCAGGGCTGGTGGTGGCTGAGGTGCTCTTCTTACCCCGACGAGAAGGAGGGGGGGGCTCAGGGTCAGGAAAGAAGTTAGTAGTGGCGAGGAAGAGCTTCTTGGGACAATGGAGAGTGGTAGGTACAGTGGGAATGGGAGTGGAGGGAGAGGATGTGGTTGTAGGTGAGTCACGTTTGCTGTCTTTGGGTGCAGGTGCAGGAGGGATAGGCTGTCGTGAGGTGGATGGCTGTTGGGTGGGTGGGTGGCTGCGTTTGTGTGGTGTGGAAGAGGGGGTGACAGACACAGTGGGAGAGGACACAGGGGACGTGTAAATGGCAGTGGGGGTGGTGACTGCACGTGTGCGGACTGGAGTGGAGTGTGTGCTGGTGATGGAAACACTGGCTGATGGTGAGGTGAATGGAGGTGTGAGTGTAGACGTCACAGGGAGGGAGGAGGGAGACGAGGAGGTGGGGGTCACAGAGGTGGTAGTGACTGTTGGCATGTCTGCATCGGAATGTTGCGTGTGTGAATGTCTGCGTGATCTGTGGTGCTTATGTTTGGATGAGCTTCTCTTGGGTGTTGAGGTGTGTGCAGGCTGGTCTGATGGTGTGGGTGGGACAGGCAGAGGAACAGGAGACTGGGAGGAGGGAGTTAGTAGAGGCAGGCAGGAGACAGGGACAATGGCTGCCGTCAGTGCTGAGGCCAGAGCCTGGAACGATCGCTGATGGGCAGCCTGACCCGAATGAATGCCCTCCAGGTACGCATTGCTGCGATGAACCTCCCTCTCCACCCCCTGGATGGCATTCAAAAGGGTAGTCTGCCCAACAATGAGCGTTCGGAGGAGGTCAATGACCTCCTCACTGAGGGCAGCGGGGGTAACAGGGGCAGGGCCTGAGGTGCCTGGGGCGAAGGAGATGCCCGGCTTCCTGGCAGAGCGGGCACGGGGTGAACGCTGAGGGGCTGCTGGGAGGGCGGAGATGGTGCGCTGGGTGGCGGCTGTACCTGTAATGGCGGGGGGCACGGATGGTGCCACCCCCGCAAGGGAGCCCCCTTCCGAGGACGTGTCCGTGTCGCTGCAGGCTCCAGTTGTCCCCGTCGTGGAGCTCCCCTCGCCCTCCGTCTCACTGGTCCAGTCTGACTCTGTGGCATGGCCCTCCTGGGCCATGTGAGATGCAGCTCCCTCCTGCCCCGATGCCACTTCTCCTCCGCCTGATGATGCTGATGCACACAAGCACAGAAAGACAAACAAAAAGGGGGGGGGAGAGAGAAATAAAGGGATATTGAGTACATGGATCTCCGGTACAGTTAGCGGACATGACAGACACAGATGCCCCCTGCACTAAGTTGCGCACTTGGGGTACGCTACGCATTCCGTGGAACATGCCCTACACGCCTAGAGTTGACAACTGCACCCATGGATGACACGGCCCAGGGATGGCTGTACTGACAAACTACTGAGGGTGGTGGCTGGGGACACAGGGGCTTACGGGGGTGCCCAGCCTACAGATATCGCCCTGGCCTAGGGGGACCCACAGCCCTCCTCCCCCACCCAGACACCTCCACTGCGCGACAACAGAGTAGATAATGCTTGTACTCACCCCCTTGTGTCTGCTGTGCTGCCCTCACGCGCCCATCCAATTCAGGGTAGGCCACCGCCAGGATCCGGAAACATCAGGGGGCTCAGTTGACGGCAGGCACCCCGCCTACGTTGGGAGGCCATCCCCAGCAGAGACTCGGCGGTCTTCTTGGTCCCGCGGCGGATGTCCTCCCACCTCTTGCGGCAGTGGGTGCCCCGTCGATGGTGGACCCCCAGGGCCCGGACTTCCTTGGCGATGGCACGCCAAATCCCGATCTTCTCATGGGCGCGGACCTATGTGACACGTACAGGGAGGGAGAAATACCACGTTCAAGTTTCTCAGCATTTTCCTTTCCAGTGGCCCAACGCCCCCCATCCCCGCCAGGCCCCCCGCCATGCCCCCCGCCATGCCCAACATGCCCCCCATCCCCGCCAGGCCCCCCGCCATGCCCCCCGCCAGGCCCAACATGCCCCCCATCCCCGCCAGGCCCCCCGCCATGCCCCCCGCCATGCCCAACATGCCCCCCATCCCCGCCAGGCCCCCCGCCATGCCCCCGCCATGCCCAACATGCCCCCCATCCCCGCCAGGCCCCCGCCAGGCCCAACATGCCCCCCATCCCCGCCAGGCCCCCCGCCATGCCCCCCGCCATGCCCAACATGCCCCCCATCCCCGCCAGGCCCCCCGCCAGGCCCAACATGCCCCCCATCCCCGCCAGGCCCCCCGCCATGCCCCCCGCCAGGCCCAACATGCCCCCCATCCCCGCCAGGCCCCCCGCCAGGCCCAACATGCCCCCCATCCCCGCCAGGCCACCCGCCATGCCCCCCGCCAGGCCCAACATGCCCCCCATCCCCGCCAGGCCCCCCGCCAGGCCCAACATGCCCCCCATCCCCGCCAGGCCCCCCGCCATGCCCCCCGCCAGGCCCAACATGCCCCCCATCCCCGCCAGGCCCCCCGCCATGCCCAACATGCCCCCCATCCCCGCCAGGCCCCCCGCCAGGCCCAACATGCCCCTCATCCCCGCCAGGCCCCCCCCCATGCCCCCCGCCAGGCCCAACATGCCCCCCATCCCCGCCAGGCCCCCCGCCAGGCCCCCAAGCCAGCCAGTGGCCCCAAATCCAGATTGAATTAAACTCACTTGTTGGTCTGGAGGACCGTAGAGTAGCGCATACTGGGGAGGACCCCATCCACAAGTTTCTCCAACTCCTCTCCAGTGAAGGCAGGGGCCCTTTCCCCAGGCGCAGCAGCCATTGTCCCTTCCAGACCGAGGTCACAGCAACACTTGCAGTATAGGTCCTCTCCTGTGAAAGTTCAAGTTGCAAGTGGATAAGTAGATAGAAAATGGCGGTCACGTCCGCGGCGGTGCGTACCGCGGCGGTGCGTCCCGCCACCGCCGGCGCCCTTCGCCATTGGCTCCTGAAACCCATAGGCTTCAATGTTAACCAATGCGGCTTCGCGCCGCGGTCTTCGCCCGCCGCCCGCCGCGGTGTGCCACGCCAGCGCATTGACCTCACATCCCATTGTCACACTTCACAGGTCAGGCAGCCGCCATTTCCAGGGCCCACATGGCTCAATTTCAACTGCGTCACACAGGCCTAGGCCTTGCATAGCCACTCAGACACGCCATTCACTGCATAGAGAATCGTATACTGTGCTAGCTGTGAGTACGTACCTGTGGGTTGCTTGACTGTGTGCTCCATGTTGTCCTTCCTAGGCACCGTCCGCTGGGTTGGGCGAGGAGACGGATGAATCCTCCCGTGTACCGACCGCTGGTGGACCTGTCGACAATGGAAGAACGCCACATTATCCTGACCTACCGTCTTAACCGTGCCACTATACATGAACTGTGTGCCCAGCTGGAGCCCGACCTGATGTCCCCCATCCGCCAACCCACAGGGATTCCCCCTCTGGTGCAGGTCCTGTCAGTACTACATTTCTTGGCAAGTGGGTCATTTCAGACAACCGTGGGAATTGCTTCTGGGATGTCTCAGCCCATGTTTTCGAAGGTGTTATCCAGAGTGTTGTCTGCCCTGATGAAATCCGTGAGGAACTACATCATTTTCCCTGAGGTGGGCGAATTGGCTACAGTGAAGGGTGATTTCTACGCCCTTGGACATATTCCCAACGTAATTGGTGCCATTGATGGGACCCATGTGGCTTTGGTTCCCCCAAGAGACAGGGAGCAGGTGTACAGGAACAGAAAAAATTACCATTCAATGAACATCCAGGTGGTGTGTTTGGCTGACCAGTACATCTCGCATGTAAATGCCAAATTCCCCGGGTCAGTGCATGACGCCTACATCCTCAGGAATAGCAGCATCCCTTACGTGATGGAACAGCTACAGAGACACCGTGTATGGCTAGTTAGGGACTCTGGGTACCCCAACCTGTCGTGGCTACTGACCCCAGTAAGGAATCCCCGGACCAGGGCAGAGGAACGGTACAATGAGGCCCATGGGCGTACTAGGAGGGTGATCGAACGCACCTTTGGCCTCCTAAAGGCCAGGTTTCGGTGCCTGCATATGACAGGTGGATCCCTAATGTACTCACCTAAGAAGGTGTGTCACATCATCGTGGCCTGCTGCATGCTTCACAACCTGGCTTTGCGCCGCCAGGTGCCTTTCCTGCAGGAGGATGGTCGAGACGGTGGTGTTGTGGCAGCGGTGGAACCTGAGGAGAGTGACGAGGAGGAAGACGACGGGGCTGAAACAGACAACAGGGACAGAATCATTGAACAGTACTTCCAATAGGACACAGGTAACATTTCAAAGATAATTTAGTAAAAGTTAACTACTCTCCAGCATCTCTGCTGCCTGTCTATTTGCCCCAGTGTATGATGACTGAGTTTTGGCTTTTCCCTCCCTATTTCAGATCTGGGGTCCCCACTACGAGTCCTGTGCTTCGTTTCCCCATGGAATACAGCTTTGTGGCAGATGTTTGTTGACTTCACCATGTACAAGGACATATTTGCACTGTCATGTCAATTACAATCTATTGAAATCACAGCCAGACTCCAGATATTTTGGTGCAAAATCGGTGTTTATTTAAGTGCTCAAAATGGGATGGGTGGTTTCAAGTGGGTGGGGGCTATGGTGAAGGAATGTCCATGGCAGAGTCCAGAGTAACAGTCACACAGGTGCATTGTCCAGAGGCCTGTGGAGAGATGGAGCATGGGCAGTTCAAGGATGGACAGGGTGACTATGTGGGACAGTGGGATGACATCAGGTGGTATCCATTGCTGGCGGGGGTCTTGACATCCTACTCTGTCTTCTTGCGAGATCTCAGGGCCCTCTTGCGGGGTGGTTCTTCTCCTGCAGGAGGTGGGGGTCTGGTGGGCTGCTGCTGTGCGGGGGCCTCCTGTCCACTAGCGCCGGCGGAGGTGGTTGGCTGTTCTTGGTCCAGGCTAGTGGCAGGGGCCCTTGGGTGTTGTTCAGTGTCCGCCCTGTTGTTGACGAGGTCCTGCAGCAGCCCTACCATGGTAACCAGGGTGGTGTTGATGGCTCTGATGTCCTCCCTGTACCCCCGATAGTGTTCCTCCTGCAGCACCTGGATCTCCTGGAACCGGGCCAGTACCGTCGCCATCGTCTCCTGGGAGCGGTTGTATGCTCCCATGATGGTGGTGAGGACCTCGTGGAGAGTGGGTTCCCTGGGCCTCTCCTCCCCCCCCTGTCGCACAGCTGCCCTCCGAGTTCCCCTGTTTCCCTGGGCCTCTGCCCCCTGGCCGGTGTGCCCACTACCACTGCCCCCAGGTCCCTGTTGTTGTTGGGGTGGTGGGTTATCCTGGGTGCCCTGTAGTGGTAGACACACCGCAGATTGACGCGCCCTGGAGACAGAGGCATGGGCCCGCTGGGTGGGAGCTGTGCTGGTGTTCCCAGAGGGGTTTGGGTCTGTAGTGGCCTGGGCCTGTGTGAGGGGAACCGACTGTCCAGAGGTCCCCGATGGTCCGGGCTGGTCATCGGTGTCCAGGTCGACAGAGCTGCTGTCATCGCTGACGGCCTCTTGGGTGGGGGGTGTGGATAATTCTGGCCCCTCCGCCGCGGTGTGTTGACGGTCGGGTCCTGCAGGGGTATAGAGGTATGGTTATAGTTTCAATGTGTGGCATATGGGTGTATCTGTGGGTTCTCGTGTCCCCAAGTGCTGGCATTCGTGTGTGGGGGCTTTGGTGAGGGTGGCTTGTGGGGGGGATGTGTATATGCATTGGGCATGCTTTGGTGATGGGTGTCCATGCTTAGTGGACGCATGCAGGCCTAGGTTTTGGGATGTGTGGGTTGTGATGGTGAGACATTGGCGGGGAATAGGTGTGCTGGGGGTGGGGGTGAGGATGGTGGTGGGGGTGAGGATGGTGGTGGGGGTGAGGGTGGGGGTGAGGATGGGGGTGGGGGTGAGGGTGGGGTTCGAGGATGGGGGTGAGGTTTGGGGTCTGATTTGGCATGCAGGTGGGGGGGAAGCAGTATTGAAGCTTCAACTTACCAGTATCCATTCCTCCGCCGACTCCTGCGAGGCCGTCAGGATGCAGGATGTTCAAGACTTCCTCCTCCCATGATGTGAATTGTGGGGGTTGAGGTGGGGGTCCTCCGCCAGTCTTCTGCACGGCGATGTTGTGCCTGGATACCATGGAACGCACCTTCCCCCGTAGGTCGTTCCATCGCTTCCTGATGTCTTCCCGATTTCTGGGGTGCTGTCCCACTGCGTTCACCCTGTCGACAATCCTCTGCCATAGCTCCGTCCTCCGGGCAATGCTGGTGTATTGTATCTGTGTGCCGAACAGCTGGGGCTCTACCCGAACGATTTCCTCCACCATGACCCTGAGTTCTTCGTCTGTGAAGCGGGGTTGTCTTTGGGGTGCCATGGGGTGGTGTGTATGATGTGTGGGGTGGAGTATGTGTATTTAAGTGAGTTGAGTGTGGTGGTGTGTGTTGTTTTGTGTGTGGATAGTGTGTGGGTGATGGTGTTGAGTGGCTGTGGCTGTTATTTTTTGGATGCTGGTGTCTCGCTCTTGCCTTCTTGACGAATTTTTTAGCGTAGGGGTTTGTGGGCGATGTGGGTGTGTGTTTTATATTGTATTGTGTGTGTGGGAGTGGTGTGTGTATGTGTATCAGGTGTGTGGGATTCAAATCGTCCAATGTGGCTGAGTTTTGTTCGTTTGTGGGTATTCTGACCGCGGCGGTGTGTCCCGCCAATGGAATACCGCGTTTGAATGACCGCCGCGTGGATTAGTGGGTCGTAATGGGATGGGCGTATTTCTGTTGGCGTGGCGGTGGAGGTTTGGTCACCTCCACCTTTCCGCCGACCGCTGGTCTGGCGGTCTGTTGTGGCGGTCGGATTTTCAGAGGTTTGCCTTCTGCGGGTCAGAATGACCGTGGCGGGTTTCCGCGACCGCGGCGGGATTATGGAGGATTTCTGACCGGCGGTAGGCGCCTTTTACCGCCGAGGTCAGAATGACCCCCTAAGTCAGAAGGTAACTTTTTAACCGAGGCCTCCCGCGACTTGTAGCCGAGCAGGGCTCCATCGCGGTCGGCCTGAAAGTTTGACTTTGCCCCGGTCCTGGTGCAACCAGATGACCCGATTGGCGCTTTTTGTTTCTAAGCGCTAGAAAATAATAATACTTTAAAAATTCATATCTCCGTTTCCCCTGAACCGATTTTAATTGTTTTTGTGTCATTTTAAAGATAAAAATATAAGCTATTTTTATGAATTGGTTTTGGATTTTTAAACTGTTTCCTGTGTTTTATTTAATTACTGTTTTGTGATATTTGAATGCTTTACACTTTGTCTCCTAAGTTAAGCCTTGACGCTCGATGCCAAGCTACCAAGGGTAGAGCTGGGATTAATTTACTGAGACCTAACTGTACTTATGTGGAGGTTTGTGGCTTGTTGCTAGGTGTAGGTACCTACCTGCCCTACCAATAACCCATTTTCCAACATAATTGGAAGCAGCGACGGGATCCTGTACTTGTGTTCAATATCACGTTACAGTTTTAGGTAAAACAAATTAAAAATCCTTTATATTGTCCTAGTGCAAAAATTGTTTTTAATTTTTAATTTTTTTTTTTTTTATAAATTTGGATTAATTTCAATTATTGAATTTTTGTAATTTTTCTAAATTCTTGTTTCCAATTTTTGCAAAAAGTTTTTGTTGACACAAAACTAGGGAACCATGGAGCTTGATCTGGCTAGCCTACCCACACTGCCAGTAGTCCAGCTTAGGGGGTTGTGTATTGAAAGAGGGTTGCCTGCAACCACTAATCTCAGGAAGGAAATCCTGATTAAATCCCTGACAGCATGGGCTGAGGCCCAAGAGGTAGAGACAGAGGAAGCTCCAGAGGAGGAAGAAAAAGGGGAAGATGCTAGCTCTAACCTTTCAGGGGAGGGAAGGCATCAGACCCCAAGTGAGGAAGAGGAGGAACGGTCCTCAGTGGATACAGTCACTAGGGCCAGACCCAAAGCTAGTGGTAGGAAGGGGGTCCTTTCAGGAGGAGAGAACCCATCCATCAGAGAAAGAGAGCTGGAAGCCCAGCTAGCCTACATAGCTTTGGAGGCAGATAAGTTTGCCCTAGAAAAGAAAAAGTGGGCAAGCAAAGAAAAAAAAGATGGAGGCAGCGAGAAAGAAACTGAGGTGTCCCTGGGTGGGGGTTTTGCCCCCAGATTACCCAAAGGGGTGGTTCCTGCCTATGTAGAGGGGGATGACATAGATAAGTGGCTGGGGGCCTTTGAGAGGGCCCTCCAGATGAGGAAAGTCAAGCCTCAGTACTGGGGTTCACTCCTTTGGGAGTTAGTTCCCAACTCTGGGAGGGATAGGCTCCTAACCATGAGTGGGGAGGATGCAGACTCATACCCCAGTATGAAGAGTTGCTTGACTAAAAAGTTTGGTCTAACCCCAGAGCAGTATAGGCTTAAGTTTAGGGACACTCAAAAGACAAGCACCCAGTCCTGGGTGGACTTTGTAGACATTTCAGTAAAAGCACTGGAGGGCTGGATACAGGGCAACAGGGTAAGTACCTTTGAGGGGCTGTACAATTTGATTATGAGGGAGCACCTTCTAACTAATTGTGTCCAAGAGAGGCTCCGCCAGTATCTAGTAGACTCTAGGTTGACCAACCCCAGAGAGCTGGGGGAGGCAGCAGATGACTGGTTAAGAACTAGGGTTAACCAGAAACCCCCAGGGGGTGATCAGAAAAAGGGAGGACATTGTTCTTCTCAGGGGAAGAACCAGGGGAAAGATGACAAAAAACCCAAAGAGTCCTCACAAGAGTCCCCAAAAACTTCTCAGGGAGGGGGAGCCCCGAGCCAATTTACTTTTAAAGGGAAAGGGTATCAGGGAAAGAATTATGATCCTGCTAAAGCAGGAAAGTTTCAGGAGCTTGCTAAGGCCGGCAAGTGTTTTGACTGTCATCAGCCAGGACATAAAAGAGGAGATGCTATCTGCTCCAAGAAGCCCCCCACTGGTGGGCAATACCAGGGGATTGCTAGTGTAGGGTTGGGGGTGGAAGTTGGCCCAGGGGTGGAATCAGGGTACACTGAGGTCACCTTAGTATCTGTGGGTGGGGTGGACATTGCAACTATGGCCACCTTACCTCCCATCATGGAGAGGTATAGGCAGAGGCCTAAAGTCAATGGGACTGAAGTGGAAGCTCTGAGAGATACAGGAGCCAGTGTGACAATGGTCGCAGAAAAGCTGGTTTCTCCAGAGCAGGTCTTACCTGGTGTCTTCCACCAGGTGACTTATGCAGATACCAGAACCAAACTCCATCCCATGGCTATGGTGAGTCTGGAATGCGAAGGTGTGACTGGCCCTAAAAAAGTAGCTGTAGCTCCTGCCCTCCCAGTAGAGTGTCTACTGGGGAATGATCTTGAAGCATCTGAGTGGTCAGAAGTGGAAAGAAGGGTCCATGCACAGATGCTGGACCTCCCTGAATGGGTGTGTGCTGTGACCAGGTCACAGGCGGCACAACAGGGGAATGCTGGACACTTGGACCCTGGAACAATGGGCCAAGCCTCCAAGAAAAAGAGAAAAGGCACTGGGTCTGGCTTGCCAGCCCCAACAAGTACAGAGGGTCAGGAAGAATCCAACCCTGAAGGGGAGGATCTGAACTCTGAGGGAGGGACACCTTCCCTGCAAACTCTGCCTGACTTGGCAGAACTGCAAGGGGCAGGTGGGCCCACCAGAGAAGATTTGTGCCAGGGACAAAGAGAGTGTCCCACTCTTGAGGGCCTGAGGCAGACTGCTGCCAGGCAAGAACAAGGGGATACCAGTGGTACCCACAAGGTTTACTGGGAGGATGGAGTTCTCTACACTGAGGCAAGGGCCCTTAAAGAAGGGGCTACTAGGAGAGTAGTGGTCCCCCAAAAGTATAGAGAATTCCTCCTTACCTTAAGCCATGATATCCCCTTAGCTGGTCATTTGGGACAGACCAAGACCTGGAGCAGGCTGGTCAACCATTTTTATTGGCCCGAAATGTCAGAAAAAGTCAGGGAGTTTTGCAGCTCCTGTGTCACCTGTCAAGCCAGTGGCAAGACAGGGGGCAAGCCAAAGGCTCCCTTGATTCCACTGCCAGTGGTTGGGACTCCCTTTGAGAGGGTGGGGATTGACATTGTTGGTCCCCTAGACCCACCAACTGCTTCAGGTAACAGGTACATTGTGGTGGTAGTGGACCATGCCACCAGGTACCCTGAGGCAATACCCCTCCGGACAGTCACTGCTCCCACAGTGGCTAGGGCCCTACTTGGTGTGTTCACCAGAGTGGGATTCCCAAAGGAGGTGGTCTCAGATAGGGGCACAAACTTTATGTCAGCCTATCTGAAAGCCATGTGGGAGGAGTGTGGTGTTACTTATAAGTTCAGCACACCCTACCATCCACAGACCAATGGTCTGGTGGAAAGATTCAATAAGACCCTGAAGGGCATGATCATGGGTTTGTCTGACAAACTCAGGAGGAGATGGGATGTCCTCCTCCCATGCCTGCTGTTTGCCTACAGGGAGGTACCACAGAAGGGGGTTGGATTCAGCCCCTTTGAGTTACTGTTTGGGCACCCTGTAAGAGGCCCATTGTGCTTGGTGAGAGAGTCTTGGGAAAAGCCTCTCAAGGAATCCAAGGAGAATGTGCTGGATTATGTACTAGGCCTGCGGTCTCGCATGGCTGAGTATATGAAGAAGGCAAGCAGAAACCTGGAGGCCAGTCAGGAGCTCATGAAGCTCTGGCATGATCAAAAGGCTACCATGCCTGAGTATCACCCAGGACAGCTGGTGTGGGTTTTGGAGCCCATGGCTCCTAGGGCACTACAGGCCAAATGGACTGGGCCCTATCCAATCCTAGAGAAAAAAGGTGAGGTCACCTACTTGGTGGACCTTGGCACCCCCAGGAATCCTCACAGGATCCTACATGTAAACAGGATGAAACCCCACCAGGACAGGGCAGACATGACCATGCTGATGGTCACTGATGAAGGGAAGGAGGAGGAGGGTGAACCTCTGCCAGACCTCCTGTCCTCAAAGGCAAAAGATGGGTCAGTGGAGGGAGTGGTACTCTCTCCCAAATTGACAGATCAGCAACAACAAGACTGTAAGCAAGTCTTGGGACAGTTTGCAAGTCTGTTCTCCCTGACCCCTGGACTCACCAATTGGTGTGTCCATGATGTTGACACTGGTGACAGCTTGCCTGTCAAGAACAAGCTGTACAGGCTGTCTGACCAGGTCAAGGCCAACATCAAAGCTGAAGTGGCTAAGATGTTGGACCTGAAGGTAATTGAGCCCTCTGATAGTCCTTGGTCCAGTCCAGTGGTACTGGTGCCCAAAGCTAATCCCCAAGGTGGGAAGAAAGAATTAAGATTCTGTGTGGACTACAGAGGTCTAAATGCAGTCACTAGGACTGATGCTCACCCCATACCTAGAGCTGATGAGCTCATTGACAGGTTGGGGGCTGCCAAATTCCTGAGCACATTTGATCTGACCTCAGGATATTGGCAGATTGCCTTAAGTCCAAGAGCTAAGGAGAGGTCAGCATTTTCCACACCAGAGGGCCACTTTCAGTTCAAGGTGATGCCCTTCGGGATGAAAAATGCTCCTGCCACCTTCCAACGGTTGGTGAATAGAGTCCTGTCTGGGTTGGAATCTTTTAGTGAAGCTTATCTAGATGATATAGCTGTATTTAGTTCCACCTGGAGGGACCACCTGGTCCAACTGAAGGAAGTGCTTCAGGCCCTGCTTCAAGCAGGCCTGACTATCAAGGCAAGCAAGTGCCAGATAGGGCAAAGCTCTGTTGTGTACCTGGGCCACCTTGTTGGTGGAGGCCATGTACAACCTCTCCAGCCCAAGATCCAGACTATCCTGGATTGGGAGGCTCCAAAAACCCAGACTCAGGTCAGGGCCTTTCTTGGCCTGACTGGGTATTACAGGAGGTTTGTTCAGAATTTTGGGACCATAGTGGCCCCTCTGACTGAGCTTACCTCCAAGAAACAACCCAAGAAGTTCATTTGGACCCCAGAGTGTCAGAAAGCTTTTGACACCCTAAAACAGGCTATGTGTTCAGCACCAGTGTTACTGGCCCCTGACTATAGCAAGGAATTTGTAGTGCAAACAGATGCTTCAGAGGAAGGGAATGGGGCAGTGTTAGCACAAGTTAATGAAGAGGGCCATGATCACCCAGTTGCCTTCATCAGTAGGCGACTACTCCCCAGAGAGAAAAAATGGAGTGCCATTGAGAGGGAGGCCTTTGCTGTGGTTTGGTCCCTGAAGAAGTTGAGGCCTTACTTGTTTGGCACTCACTTCCGTGTACAAACTGACCACAGACCTCTCAGATGGTTGATGCAGATGAGGGGGGAGAACCCAAAACTGTTAAGGTGGTCCATTTCCCTACAGGGGATGGACTTCACAGTGGAGCACAGACCTGGGACTGCTCATGCCAATGCAGATGGCCTTTCCAGGTTTTTCCACTTAGCTGATGAGGACTACCAGGGTGTAGGTTAGTACCCATCACCTTTCATCTGGGGGGGGGCAGTGTAGGAAAGTCCTTTTTTTTTGCCTGATCACCCCCACTCTTTCTGGATAGGTACTGGTGGTTACTGACTCTTGGCTGTGCCCTGGGTACTGCTTACCAGTCCCAAGGCCAGTGCTCTGTGTAAAATGGATATGCAAATTAGGCTAATTATAATTGGCTAAGTTAACCTACCTATAAGTCCCTAGTATATGGTAGGGCATGTAGGTTTAGGGACCACAGCATAGGTGGTGCACACCTAGGTGCATTGCTGAGGTGCCCAGTGTCATTTTAAAAGCAAGCCTGCCTTGCTGGCTGCTTTTAAATTAAAGTTATATGCAAATTCGACTTTGGAATTAAAGGTACTTCCAAAGTATTAAACTACCTTATTTTTACATATAAGTCACCCCTAAGGTGTGCCCTATGTGCCCCTAGGGCTGGGTGCCATGTAACTATAAGCAGGGACTTTATAAAAATAGATTTATAAGCTCTGGTGAGGTAAAAACAGCCAAATTCGTTTTTCCCTCATTGAAGTAAATGGCCTTCATAGGCTAGTATGGGCAGACTTTATTTTAAATTTTAAAGTCTCCTTATATGTTAGATACCAAGAATTTGGTATCAAATTGATTGTTGTAATAAATCCCACAACTTCCAGTTGTTGGATTTAATATAACTTGTCCAGGTAAAAAGTTTAGACTTTACCTAAAAAGTTGCCAATTTCAGCTCTGCATTGTTTTTGCTGCTGTGCTATGATTGGCCAGCCTGCAGCAGCTTCTGCCAGGCTACTTTACTGAGGTGTGAAGTGGCCTGGCTTCACACAAAGGAATGTGCTTGGGGGAGAGAATCTCCCCTCAGCAGATGGTGAGGCAGGAAGGGGGAGGGCTGCCAAACTGGTCTTCAAAGGCAGAGAAGGACATCTGGAGCACCCAGCAACACCCCCACATCCTGCAACCCCAGACAGCTAGGTGCCCCCTTGATTAGATTAGGAGAGGGCAGGAGAGGGGTGTGTTTATGATTTTTAGCCACACCAGTGGGTGGGCTCAGCCAGATCTCTCCTCCAAAAATCAGATTCATCCATTTTGGATTTTTAGAGACTGTTGCCTTCTGGGATGGATTTTTGCCACACTTCCCAGGAAGTGGTCATCACAGGGGGACGACCCTGTCCCTGATTGGAGAACCAGGGCCCCCCTGCTTTTCACCCAGGAGCAAGGATAAAACTGGCAGACCTGCACCCACGCCTCAGATCCCCACCAAATTTCAAGAAGAAGGAACTACAAGGAGAAGAAGGACTGCCCTGCTGGACCCCTGGCCTGCACCTGGACCCTGCACTCAGAAAGACTGCACCAGCTGCACACTTGGGCTTCACCACAAGAAGGACTTTGCCTGGCTTCCACTGGTTCAAGGAGGGACTCCCTGTTTGCTACAGGTGAAAAATTGCTATCCAGAGTCCCCTGCACCAACTCCTGAAAAAGTGACCAGCTGACCACTGTCCAGTGGCCAAAAAGGATTTTGCGCCAGGTGCATTCTGGGAGTTGAAGTCCGCACTTCCCTAGGACCATCACAGAACTTCTGGACCCTTGGGGTGAGCTGTGGACCCCAAAAGAACCTTAAAAGAACATCTGGGTGAAGCCCCAGAAGTTTGGAAAAGATTGGAGAATTTTTTAAAAAAAGCTCCATAAAGTGACCGACCCGACGCGGAAATTCTAGCCGGCTTGCCTCAACCGCGACCCGGCCTGACTTCGTGGTTCGTCCCGGTAAAGAAAAACATCCAAAAAAGAGACTAAGTCCGAACGTAAAAAGTTGACCGGGACCTTCCAGCCATCGTATCCGAGAAGGGCTCCACGGACGTCGGATCAAGATCCAGGTTTACCCCAGTCGAAGGATTTTCATCTCGAAAAAACGACTAAGTCCGAAGGTAAAAATCACCACCGAGGAAACCGACTTCGCGTATCCGGACAAGGGCTCCAGGAGGTCGGATCCAACTGGCAGGTTCGTCCCGGGGAAGAAAAACATCAAAAAAGAGACTAAGTCAGAAGGTAACTTTTTAACCAAGGCCTCCCGCGACTTGTAGCCGAGCAGGGCTCCATCGCGGTCGGCCTGAAAGTTTGACTTTGCCCCGGTCCTGGTGCAACCAGATGACCCGATTGGCGCTTTTTGTTTCTAAGCGCTAGAAAATAATAATACTTTAAAAATTCATATCTCCGGTTCCCCTGAACCGATTTTAATCGTTTTTGTGTCATTTTAAAGATAAAAATATAAGCTATTTTTATAAATTGGTTTTGGATTTTTAAACTGTTTCCTGTGTTTTATTTAATTACTGTTTTGTGATATTTGAATGCTTTACACTTTGTCTCCTAAGTTAAGCCTTGACGCTCGATGCCAAGCTACCAAGGGTAGAGCTGGGATTAATTTACTGAGACCTAACTGTACTTATGTGGAGGTTTGTGGCTTGTTGCTAGGTGTAGGTACCTACCTGCCCTACCAATAACCCATTTTCCAACATACGGGAATCCACCTGAAGGTCTTGCGGACCATACGAAGGGTGTTGAAGCATGAGGACGAGATGGCGTTGACCTGCTGGGTCATGGAGAGAGAAGAGTCTAGTATGAAGCTGAGATTGCATGCATGGGTGGTGGGTGTCGGGGTGGCCCCAGGGTGGCTGGCCACCAGGAGTCGTCCCATGCTGACTTGTTGGGTCCGAAGATGATGATCTCGTTTTTTTCTGAGTTCAGCTTGAGGTGGCTTGCTGTCATCCAGTTAGCGATGGCGAGAAGTAAGGTGTGGAGGTTGTTCTTGGCGGTTGCTGGGTTCCTCGTGAGGGAGAGGATGAGCTGGGTGTCCGCAGCATAGGAAATGATGTTGGATCCGTGGGGTCGGACGATGCTGGCGAGCAGAGCCATGGAGATATTGAAGAGGGTGCGGCTGAGTGAGGATCCCTGGCATATGGTCTTGGTGGCCTTTGACCGGAACGGGGGAGGCGAACCCTTTGTGTTCTTTCGGAGAGGAAGGAGGTGAGCCAGTCCAGGGCTTTGTGATGAATTCCGGCCTCGAAGAGGTGTGTGCAAAGGGTTTGCTGGCATACAGTGTTGAAGGCTGCGGAAAGGTCGAGAATGATGAGGGCAACGGTTTCACCTTTGTCAAGGCTGGTCCTGATGTCGTCGGTGCAGGCGATGAGGGCAGTCTTGGTGCTGTGGTTTTTGCGGAATCCAGACTGGGAGACGTTGAGTAGGCTGTTGTCCTCCAGGAAGCGGGGAAGTTGGTTGTTGAGTGTCTTCTCTATGACCTTCGCAGGGAAGGGGAGTAGGGAGATAGGTCGGTACTTTTTGAGGTCTTCGGGGTCGGCTTTGAGTTGTTTGAGCAAGGCGTTGACTTTGGCGTGTTTCCAGCTTTCTGGAAAAATGGCAGTCTCGAAGGAGCTGTTGATGATGGTCCAGAGCGATGATTTGGCTGGCCTTATTGAAGACGTGGTAAGGGTAGGGGTCTCTGGGAGAGCCGGACTAGATGGTGCTCATGGTTTTGGTGGTTTCTTCATTGTTGGTGGGGGTCCTGGTGCTCAGTACGTTGGTGCGGCAGGGTGCGATGGGGTTGACCATGTCAGTGGTGGTGGTGGTGGGGGACGGCGTTGCAAAGCTTTCATGTATGTCTGCAATATTGCCGTGGAAGTAGATGGAGAGGGAGTCGCAGAGGTCTTGTGAGTGGGGGGTAGATGGAGCAGGATTTGTGGTTGGTGAGTTCCTTCATGATGTTGAATAGTTCCTTGGTGTTGTGTGCGTTGTTGTCTCTCTGCTTTAACAGAAGTTCTGTTAAAAATTGAGTTGCATAAGATCTAAGGAAGAAGATGCACTACTGCCTTAAACACTATGTGGAAGCAGGGCACACCAAAGATAGCATTTAATTGCAAGTGGTGGAGGTGATGAACCTTGGAAAAGAGGTAACATCACTGCTATACTTTCCATCAAGGAATGTAAATGGGTGGACTACCTGCAATCCACCACAAAGTGACTTAATGAAGTGTATGAGCTATTAAGTATTGCAACTCTCAGTGTATATTGTTGCTTGATAATATGTATGTAATACACAACAGTTCTCAATGTGTACGTGGGCAAGATATTGGCATGAGGTCTTCATGCTGGATATTGGCACATTAGCCCTATTGGCTTGTATCCATGGTCTAGACATATATTCGTTGTACTCAATAATGAATAGTTAAATGGAATGGTTTAACATGATGACCTTTACTCGTTATTACCTTTAGATGATGTATAACATCCCCTTTACATTATTTTGCACTAACATCTAATAGGTGCTAATGAACATATTAGGCTTCTCAGTTTAGCTTACACAGTTTCAGTGAGATTAATTTTAACTTTAAGTGTGATATACTCCTGCACCCTAACTGTACGCACCTGTGAGAGGGTGGAGCACCTTTCCAACATGGCAACACGTCATTGCAAGCGAGGAGTCTAGCCTTTCATCCCTGACTTAGGCCTTCATTATGGCATTGACGATCAGCTGACCGCCACACCGGCGGTGGCGGTAGTACCGTCGCCAGGCTGGAGGTGAAGACAGCCAAAATATGACCATGGTGGTGATCCCTCCCTTAGAGAGCCAAAGTACCACCTGAACCGCCAGTGCTGTCTGATCACCGACCACGGCGGTTGACATCTTCAGGCTGGTGGAACACCATTTCCTGCCCACCATATTATGACATAGCAGTCTGCCAGGATTTCCGGGGCGGGACCACTGCCATGAAAAGCCTGGTCAAAATTAATCATACAAAAGGAGACACTCACCTCCGGGGACACAGAGGAGTCCACGGCCTCCATGCACACTGAACTGGAAGTCCTTCCAATGCTGTACCACGTAATGGCAGTCTAGGAGCAGCAACGCCGACGACGATGCTGAGTACAGCCACCTAGCACACAAGGGAGGGTGACAAGGCCACATGCACAACACACAACATACACTCAGACCACACACTGAGAACAATCTGCAGAGAAATACTACAATAACATGAGGCAGAAGTAAAGAAAGCCAGGACAAATCTTTTTGGTCCAACTTCTGTATTTTGGTGGACTTACGCCAGCAACAAATGAGGCAACTATATACACAGGGCCATTGTCCAGTCCAGTGTTCACAAGAACCCATGGGGGCAACATACAAGGCCCAACTGACAGCCCAAGTCACTCCATTGGGCAGGGACATCATGATGGAAGGAAGGCACCCCAGGGAGCAGAGGGGGATGAGGGAGTGGTGGTGTCTTTTTCTTGGGGGGGTCCTTGGGTTTGGGTCTGGGAGGGGGAGGCATTTGCTCTTTTGTTTAGGGGGTGGAGGAGTGGGCTTTGTGCACGGGGGTCAGAGTGCCAGGATTGTGCCAATAGTGGGAGGTTTTGCTGCAGGGGGAGGAACATGAGAGGACTGGGAGCTGGAGGCACTGGGCTTGGGGAGGGGGACTTTCCTTTTCCGGACAGGACGAGATGGGGAAGGAGGAGGGAAGAGATCAAAGCAGGCAAGGAACAGTTTTTTTGGTTCAATGGGATGGGCTGTGGAAGCAGGTGTGGGAGTGGAGGTAGAGGGAGTGGTTGTAGGAGGTGTAGGTGTGCTAGACTGGGTTGCAGGTGCATGTACAGTGTGCATGTGTGAGTTGGATGGCTGTTGTGTGTCTAAATGGGAGCGTTTATGTTTTTTGGGAGGAGGTTGTGCAGACAGGGTGCGAAAGGACAAACAGGTTGCATGCATGTATGTTTTGGTGGAGTCTGCAAGTGAGGTGGGTGTGCTGCATGTGGTAGTGATGCTGGTGGTGGTGACTGCGCATGTGGTGAATGGGGTGCTAGCCTGTGTTTCTGCTGTTGTGGTGACTGTGGGCAAGGCGGAACAGGTGGTAGGATCTGTGTGCAGATGATGCAGTGCTTGCAAGTGTGAGTGCTGATGTGACTGTGAGGGAGGAAGAGGAGGAGGGGGAGACAGTGGAGGCAGTGGTTGCTGTTGTGTGTGCTTCTGTGTGTTGGCTGTGTGTATGCCTGTGGTGTGATCTGTGGTGCCTGTGCTTGTCTGTGCGAGTACTGCCTGTTGACTTGGGTGCATGCCCTTGCCCTACAACCCACTGGTTCCCTCAGCATCTGTGTTCCCCGCATCCTGGGGTCTCTTGGGCTGCAGCTCCCCCACTCGATGGTGCCCCTGCTCCTTTGACAAGGAGAGGATGACAAAAGGAGTGAGGGTGGGTTAGAAATAAGGGGAGCACAGGGTCAAGTTCAGAAACAACAGCACATATGGCGTACACATCACAAAGACTTACTGGAACTAACACTGTGCTGCATAACCACAATACCAAACCATTGTCTGGGAACTACAACAGAAATGAACACAGACGCTACCAACTCCAGACCTACTGGGACTCACTTAGCCATGCCTGCCATGGAATGCCAGCTACTTGTCAATACCAAATGTACATACCACTCTTCATTGCTAGGCAGGACTCTACAAGAGTAGCTAAACTGGCATATTGGACCATACACT
This sequence comes from Pleurodeles waltl, assembly GCF_031143425.1. Classification (NCBI taxonomy): domain Eukaryota; kingdom Metazoa; phylum Chordata; class Amphibia; order Caudata; family Salamandridae; genus Pleurodeles; species Pleurodeles waltl. The sequence goes on along the minus strand of NC_090442.1, from coordinate 695,320,203 downwards.
GATTAGAAACTTGCACCCATACAACATGGCAGGCATCAAGAAAGAATTCCAGACAGTGGTGGTCATTCTGACCCTGGCGGTCTTTGACCGCCAGGGCGGAGGACCGCGGAAGCACCGCCGACAGGCCGGCGGTGCTCCAATGGGGATTCCGACCGCGGCGGTAAAGCCGCGGTCGGACCGGCACCACTGGCGGGGTCCCGCCAGTGTACCGCGGCCCCATTGAATCCTCCGCGGCGGCGCAGCTTGCTGCACCGCCGCGGGGATTCCGACCCCCCCTACCGCCATCCAGATCCCGGCGGTCGGACCGCCGAGATCCGGATGGCGGTAGGGGGGGTCGCGGGGCCCCTGGGGGCCCCTGCAGTGCCCATGCCACTGGCATGGGCATTGCAGGGGCCCCCGTAAGAGGGCCCCTACATGTATTTCACTGTCTGCTGCGCAGACAGTGAAATACGCGACGGGTGCAACTGCACCCGTCGCACAGCTTCCACTCCGCCGGCTCGATTCCGAGCCGGCTTCATCGTGGAAGCCTCTTTCCCGCTGGGCTGGCTGGCGGTCTGAAGGCGACCGCCCGCCAGCCCAGCGGGAAAGTCAGAATTACCGCCGCGGTCTTTCGACCGCGGAACGGTAACCTGACGCCGGGACTTTGGCGGGCGGCCTCCGCCGCCCGCCAAGGTCAGAATGAGGGCCAGTGTGTACTCACCCTCTTGTGGCTGCTGTTCTGCCTTCAAGCACCCATCCAACTCCAGATTGGCCACCGCCAGTATGTGGGCCATTAGGGGTTCAAGGTCCGACGGGCACCCTTCCCTCATTGGGAGGACATCCCTAGGTGGTCCTCCGTGGGCTTCCGGGCCCCAAATCACAGGCCATTTCACCTCTTTCAGCAGTGGATGGTTCACCGGGTATGGACCCCCAAGGTCTGCACATCCTTGGCGATGGACTGCCATAACTCTTTCTTCTGATGGGTGCTGACCTGAAAAGGGAACACAGACAATAGGACACTATGAACTCAACACTACATTCTGTTACAGCAATGGATTGCATACTGCATAGATCCCACATTCACCTCACACATTACTCTCACCTCTATGTACACATTGCATGCAGCAAAAATACACTCCCCAAATGACACACTGCCAGCACATACACACTTCAACATACATCCATGTCACATGCAAAGTATCTAAAAGGCCTCACCAGTTGGTGTGAAGGCCCAAACAACTGTCCATACAAGGGTAGGACCCCATCCACCAGATTCTCCAGGTTCTCTGATGTGAAGGCTCGGTTTGTGTCCCCTGCATCATGGGCTATTGTGACTTTCAGACACAGGACACAGGACACAGCAGCACACGCAGTGGGGATGTTGATGTGGTGTGAGTCAGGAATCAAGTAAAGGTGGATAGAGAAAATGACGGTCTCGTCCGCTCCAGTGAACACCGTCAGTGCCGGCAGTGGTCATCATTGATTCCTAAGCTCTGTAGACTTCCATTATAACCCATGAGGAGTTGCATGGCGGTGCAGAGCAGACCTCCATCCGGTATGATGCAAAACACGGGCAGAGTGAGGTCACTTCCACCTGTCCCTACATATAGGACAGGCGGTTGCCAATTCCTAATGCTGGTACTCATGGCGGTCAATTTAATGTGCGTCATAGGTACCAATGGTGGACACCAATGTAATTCCAGTCCGCTGCATACTTTGTTTGGCTTGTGGACTCTGGTACTCAAATTAGACCTTATACCACTGCACTGCCTAAGCCGCTCTGCTATAGCTACCTCTATCAGCCTAAGCTGCTAGAACACTACTACATTCACTAACAAGGGATAACTGGACGTGGTGTAAGGTGTTAGTACCCAAGGTACCCACTACAAACCAGGCCAGCCTCCTACAATTCCTCAGTACATAGGCATCATGCACAGATCCGGGGAACTTGGCAGTAACATTATAGATGTATTGCTCTGCAAGGTACACCATTTGGACATTCATTGAGTGGAAACTCTTCATATTCCTGTAGACCTGCTCATTTGTCTTGGGAGGGACCAAGGCAATATGGGTCCCATCAATGGCCCAATCACATGTGGTATGTGTCCTATGGTGTAGAATGCAGCCTTCACAGTGGGCAAATCTTCACTCTGGGGAATGCGATATAGCTGGTCATGTGTTTCAAAACTCTTTCAAGCAAAATCGAAAACATTGGCTGTGAGATTCTTGCAGCCAAACCCACAGTCACCTGGAAAGATCCACTTGCAAATAAATGGAGCACTGTCAGGGCCTGTACTGCAGGGTTATAGCTGTAGTGCTATGAATAGCAGGAATCAGATCTGGTTCCAATTGTTTAAACAGTTCAGTGATTGTGGCCCTGTCCAGACGATAGGTCAGAATAATGTGCAATTCCTCCAGTGTAGCCAAGTCGACTAGGGGTCTGTACATGGGTACTTGCCTCCTCCTCCGCAGTGGTTGGTATCTAGATAAATCAAACATCAGAAGTGTGTGACTGCAGGGAGGTTGGACATACAATATCACAGTACACAAGCAGTCACATCCAATGTCTACAAACAATGATTGCAATTTGCACCAGTGTCTTCTACTTGCAAACAGGTTTCATCAAAAACTAGCAATACTGTTCATTAGCCATTATGTCACACAGATGTATTCGGAGTCGTGTGTCGTGATTGGTAGCATCCCATTTGAAATGTATTGTGAAATGTACTGGCTACAGCAAAAGTGCATTTTTCATCAAAATGGTGATGGATGGACCCAGGAGGGACTTGGGGGCCTCAACTCTGTGTGAGGAGGAAGAGGGGGCTCTCAGCACTTTAGAGAGCCCTTAGGATGCCAGCCAGCACCCCAAGAAGCCACAGGATCTAGGTTCAAAGGAGGTGCAAAACACAGTTGATGCAGCACAACAAAAGAAGGTCCCACGTCACCGGAGAACAACTCAGTGAGTTGAGCGTCACATGGTGGAGTGCTGGGGACCTGGGACAGGCTGTGCACAAAGGAATTTGCAAAGAATGCACAGAGGCCTCAAGAGGCGAAGAAGACATAATACACTGGGGTACAGTTGTTCTCGGTGAAGGCAAGGTCTTACCTCCTCCAAATTGCATCAGTAGGACCTCAGGACAGTCTATGTTGATGATGTCCACCTTCTGTGTCCTTAGGAGCATGCTTTTTGCCGTGAGAGGAGTCCTAGGGTACCAGTCATCACCTTGGAAAGTGCCTGCTTGGAGCAGGGGAGTGACTCTGTCACTCCACAGGAGATTTCTTCAGTCCTTCTGGTGCAAGATGAAGACAGGGAGTCCCCAGAGCATGCACACTGTGGAAACTTTTACAGTTGCTAACTTGGAGCTGAGGTTGCTGAAGAAAAGTGTCTCTTGTAGACACTTTGTTGCAGTTACAGCGTTTCTTGGAGCAGGCTGCTGTTGATCCGAGGTAAGAAAAGTCTGAAGTTGTTGCAGAGGATTCCTGAAGGAAACTTGCAAGCAGAATCTGAAGAGAACCCACAGGAGAGACCCTAAATAGCCCTGAGAGGGGGATTGGCTACCTTATCAGGTATGGACCTATCAGGAGGGGTCTCTGATGTCACCTGCTGGCACTGGCCACTCAGAGCCCTCCAGAGCTCCCCCACACCTCGCAAAGCAAGATGGCTGAAGTCTGGAACACACTGGAGGAGCTCTGGGCACCACCCCAGGGGTGGTGATGGACAGGGGGAGCGGTCACGCCCCTTTCCTTTGTCCAGTTTTCCACCAGAGCAGGGGTGAAAGGGTCCCTGAACCAGTGTAGACTGGTTTATGCAAGGAGGGCACCATCTGCGCCCTTCAAAGCATTTCCAGAGGCTGGGGGAGGCTACCCCTCCCAAGCCTGTAACACCTATTTCCAAAGGGAGAGGGTGTAACACCCTGTTCTCAGAAGAAATGCTTTGTTCTGCCTTCCTGGGACTGGGCTGCCCAGACCCCAGGAGGGCAGAACCCTGTCTGTGAGGTGGCAGCAGCTGTAGCTGCAGTGCAAGCCTGAGAGAGCTGGTTTGGCAGTATTAGGGGTCCATGGTGAATCCCCCAGGATACATGGAATTGGCTCCCCAATACTAGTTTTGGAATGGGGGGACAATTCCATGATCTTAGACATGTTACATGGCCATATGCGGAGTTACCATTGTGAAGCTACATATAGGTATTGACCTATATGTAGTGTACCCATATAATAGAGTCCCTGCACTCACAAAGTCTGGGGAAATGGCCCTGAACTATGTGGGGGCACCTTTGCTAGTGCAAGGGTGCCCTCACGCTTAGTAACTTTGCACCTAACCTTCAGCAAGTGAAAGTTAGACATATAGACGACTTGTAAGTTACTTTGGTGCAGTGAAAATGGCTGTGAAATGGTGTGTGCACTATTTCACGCAGGCTGCAGTGGCAGTCCTGTGTAAGGGTTTGTCTGAGCTCCCTATGGGTGGCAAAAGAAATGCTGCAGCCCATATGGATCTCCTGAAACCCCAATGCCCTGGGTACCTAGGTAACATATACTAGGGACCTATAAGGAGAGTCCAGTATGCCAATTGTAATTGCTAAATGAAGTCACTGGCCTACAGTGACAAATTTAAAAGCAGAGAGGTCATAAGCACTGAGGTTCTGGTTAGCAGAGCCTCAGTGACACAGTTAGGCACAACACAGGCATACACCTTAGCCCACAAACTATGAGCACTGGGGTCCTGACCAGCAGGATCCCAGTGAGACAGGCAAAAACATACTGACATACATGTGAAAAATGGGGGTAACGTGCCAAGGAAGGTGGTACTATCCTACAGTAATAGCAGCGTCCCACAGGTGATGGCACTACTACAGAGGGAGAGAGTGTGGCTCACAGGTGAGCTAAAGCTTTCACACAATGTATGTCAATGTATGTCACCTGAGGTTCTCATCTGTGACATTGTACATGAGTAATGTGTGTCTCTCACTTCTTCCAGGTAACTCTGGCTACCCAAACCTATCCTGGCTATTGACACCAGTGAGGAATCCGAGGGCAGTGGCAGAGAATCGTTACAATGAAGCACATGGTCGGACCAGAAGGGTTATTAAGGGGACTTTGGGCTACTGAAAGCAAGATTCCGGTGCCTCCATGTTTCTGGTGGATCCCTACGCTACGCCCCTGGGAAGGTCTGCCACACAGTGGTGGCTTGCTGCATGATGTACAATTTGGCCCTCAGACACCATGTGTCATTCCTGCAGGAGGGGGAAGACAAAGCACTTGTGGCAGCAGAGGACAGTGAACACACAGTGATGATGATGAGGAGGAGGATGATGTGGACAACAGGACACATCTGATACAGCAGTACTTCCAATGACATTCAGGTAAGACTGGACTTCTGTTCATACCTCCATTACAGTTAAGTGCTGTGTGGCTGTTGTGTTGTGCCAAGCAAAAATGGGTGCATTATGTGAGCTGACACTGTTCCATCTGTGGTCAGTCATGACAGTGTTATGGTGATGTTGTATAAGCTTATTCTGCCCATGCAATGTGTCAGTAGTTTAGCTTTCTCAATGACATGCCCACTGCGATCTGTGTCCTCATCCCTTACAGTACTTAGCATATGTTGCTAGGAATGTCATGTGACTTACAATGTGCTTACATAACTGATCTGTGACTTCTATTTCCCTGGCAGTGTTGCCCAAAATAGGTGGTCCAGAGGAGGGATTGGCATGCTGACAACATGGCATAGCTCATAGTGTGTCATCTTGTGTGAGGGTCTGAAATGGGTTATTACTACTCATTGATGGTGTTTGGAGGCACATGCTGTGCAAATTACTGAGTAGAAGTGTCCTGCTGAATATAGGCTGTTATGTTACAGGGGCTCATGTTGCTATAATACCTTCACTTCTCAATTGACTTTCACTAATGCTTTCCCTTTTGGCAGATGTTGGCGTGGTCCAACTGAGAACCAATGTGATGACTACAGACTGCTTTCACACATTTGGTGGATGGATTCACATTTTACATGCCATTTACATAGGATTCTACAGGTCAAGATATTGCATTTTGTTATAAATAAAGCACAGATACTTCAGTTGTGTTCAAGGGTGGTTATTGAAGTGACAAAAAGGAGGGATAGTGCACTAGAGTGTGGTGATTGTAGACAAAATCTTCAGTGTAGTTGCCCAGTTGGTTTGTAGCACAGGTCCAGTATCCATGGGGCCATAGGAAAAGGAGCAATGGCAGTCCAAATTGAACAATGTGTCTCAGTGGCACACAAGGGAGACGTTCAGGAGGGGCTCATTTCCTGGTGGTGGTTTGGGTCTCGGCTACAGTCTCTGGTGTCTTTCTGGGTCACAGAGAACGTTTGCGGGTTGGTTCTCCAGCTGCTGAGGGAGGGGTGCTGGTGGCCTGTGAGTCTTGTGGCAGGTCCTCCTGTCCACTAGCTGCAGCAGATTTTGAAGGCTAGTGAGTACAATGGCTAGTGGAGCAGGCCCGCTTGTGTGTGGTGTACTCACACATTATGTTGGCCATGTCACCCAGCACCCCTGCAATGGATGCCATGTTGGCATTTAAGACCTGCAACTGCTGCATGACCTCCTGGTGGTGTTCCCCCTGCAACTGCTGGTTCTCCTGCAAGATGGTTATCACCTGGGCGATCCTGTCTTGGGATTTCTGGTAGGCTCCCAGGACATGTGTGAGTGCCTCTAGGGCAGTCGGTTCCCTGGGTTGCGCCTCCCCTTGGCACACAGCTAACCTCCCAGTGGTCCTGGCCCTGGCCCCCTGTGCCCCTGAACTGTGTGCCCACTCCCACTCACACCAGGACCTCCATCATCTTGCCTGTGTGGTGTCGACTCAGGTCCCTGTACAGGTGGGTGCACTGTTGATCGATGTGTTCTGTGGACAGAGGTTTAGGGACATTGGGTGGATGGTGTGGTGTTGGAGTCGGATGGGGGGCCCTGTAGTGGACTGGGTGTTGGCTGTAGTACCTGACTGGCCAGTGGGCCCAGATACACTAGGGAAATCATCCAGATCGAGACATTCAGAGTTTCTGTCATCACTGAGGGCTTCTTCTGGTGATGGACTGCGTTGCCGTGGCACATGGTCACCGTTGACATTGGTTGTGGTACCTATGGACATGTAAAAGATTTGTTACAGTCATTGTCAGTTACATATTCAGCATTTCTGGCTTACCCTATGGGATGGGTGTTGTGCTTCCACCTTTGGTTAGTGTCTGGTTATGGATTGCGAGATTGGTAGTGCTACATGCTGCTCATGTGTTACTGTTGTGTATGCATACATAGCTGGAAGGGTTGTGCTTGCAATGGGTAGGGCATGCAGGGGTACACAGTTGATGGTGGTAATGGGGGTAATTCTCTGTATGGGATGGAGTGGGGTAAAGGGAGTCAGGGTGAGGGGGTGACATGCCATGCAGGTATTGGTGGTAGAGGGGTAGTAATGGTGATTTACCAGTGTCTGTCCCTCCAGTGATTCCAGTGAGGCCCTCTGGATGCAGGATAGCCAAGACTTTCTCCTCCCATGCTGTCAACTGTGGGGGAGGATGTGGGGGTCCACCACCAGTCTTCATTATGGCAATGTGGTGCCTGGAGGCCATTGTACACACCTTCCCCCATAGGTCGTTCCACCTCTTTAGAATGTTGCCCCTTGTGAGTGAATAGATTCCCACAGAGTTCACCTTGTCCACGATCCTTCACAATAGCCCCATCTTTCTGGCAATGGATATTTGCTGGACCTGTGCACCGAACAGCTGCGGCTCTACCCTGATGATTAGTTCCACCATCACCTTCAACTCCTCATCTGTGAAACGGTGGTTCTTTTGTGGGGACATGCCTATTGTTTAGTGTTTGTGTTGTGCAGAGGGTGTCAGGTGTTGAGGTATGGTGTATGGTGTATGATGTGTAATGGGTGTATAGGTGGTTGTGGTTTGTGTGTGCAGTTCTGTAAATGTTTGGGCTGGCAACGTTTAGGTAGGTTTTCATGTTGGCAAAGAATTGTGGGTTATGTGGGGGATGTTTTATAGTGCTGTTGGTGGGTGTGTACGGTGCGTGTATATGTGTCAGGTGTGGACTTTTCAATCTGGCCAATGTTGGCTTCTGTTGGTGTGGAGTGGCCAAATTGATCACGGCGGTCTGCACCGTTGAGTGACTGCTGTTGCGACGCATGGTTAATAATTTGGAGGGCGGATTGTTGTAGGCATAGCACGAAGGGTGGTGTGTCTGACAGTTTTTTTACCTTTGTTCGGTCTGACGGATTTGTGGTTGTGGCTGGTTTCTGTTGGTTTTGTGCTTGTGTGTCATAATGTGGCAGGTGGATTGCCGCCTTCGTGGTGGTCTGTTGGCAGCCGTCACCTCGGCATTCTTTAAAAAAGACCACCAATGTCATAATTAGGGTTTTAGTCTTGAATTAGGATGCCCTGCACTGGGTCATTTTTCTCTCAGAAAATCGTCTGAAAAGATGCAGCTGGATGCAAGGTCCCCTCTATGGTGCCACATAGCATATGTTAATTTGTAATCCAGGAAGAAGAGGGTTTATATAATTCATACTATGTTACAGTTAATACTAATGGTGTAGCAAACACTTGTTGTTGCAGATGAAGTTAAATGTTGTGAATTTCAATATGGCAATTCTTTCTAAATCCTTTTTCAGTCTGTTAAGGGGGGGAAAGTAACACACATTTAGTGAGTACATTGCTTAAAACACTGTTCTTGTGCTCAGTGACAGCCATATTAGACCTGTACATCCACTACAGGAAGTGGAGGTAGTCAATTAAATAATTGTTTCTATTAGAGATAATGGCAAGGATGGTTATTTACAGCCAATGTTTTCTTGTATTTCTGTGAAGATTGAATTTGATGATTTGGAAATTGTTTCAGTCGTTTGTACAGACTGTGGCCCTCATTCTGACCTTGGTGGGCGGCGGAGGCCGCCCGCCAAAGTCCCGCCGTCAGGTTACCGTTCCGCGGTCGAAAGACCGCGGCGGTAATTCTGACTTTCCCGCTGGGCTGGCGGGCGGTCGCCTTCAGACCGCCCGCCAGCCCAGCGGGAAAGAGGCTTCCACGATGAAGCCGGCTCGGAATCGAGCCGGCGGAGTGGAAGCTGTGCGACGGGTGCAGTTGCACCCGTCGCGTATTTCACTGTCTGCGCAGCAGACAGTGAAATACATGTAGGGGCCCTCTTACGGGGGCCCCTGCAATGCCCATGCCAGTGGCATGGGCACTGCAGGGGCCCCCAGGGGCCCCGCGACCCCCCCTACCGCCATCCGGATCCCGGCGGACGGACCGCCGGGATCTGGATGGCGGTAGGGGGGGTCGGAATCCCCGCGGCGGTGCAGCAAGCTGCGCCGCCGTGGAGGATTCAATGGGGCGGCGGTACACTGGCGGGAGCCCGCCAGTGGTGCCGGTCCGACCGCGGCTTTACCGCCGCAGTCGGAATCCCCATTGGAGCACCGCCGGCCTGTCGGCGGTGCTCCCGCGGTCCTCCGCCCTGGCGGTCTTTGACCGCCAGGGTCAGAATGAGGGCCTGTTTGTTATGTCTTAGACTAGATGTAGGTGAGCCACTTATCCTCTAATACATCTTCAATCATCCATCTTCCTCGTCCAATGTTTTCTTCATGCGTAGTCATGTGTAGTCTTCAGCCCCCACAGATAATGTTTACTTAGACACGCGAAAAAACACCCAAGATTGGCCCCCACCTTCCTTGAATACTATAATACAGCAGCTTGTCATGACCACATGCTGTTTTCTTCTTCAGTGCAATAGAGTTAATACCTTCTCATCCAAAGGTGAGATTATTTTTTCTGGTAATCTAACAACTACTGTTTTGCTGAACTAATTTTCTCTCTTCAATCTTTAGAGGTCTGCTATAGTGACTTCTCTTTTAATAGGTTTGGCCTGACGGCCTGCTGGGCAGCCGGGACTGATTTTACAATATATGAAAGACTCTCTGAGCGGGCTCCTATTAGTATGAGTGATATCTATGTTGTTATTTTTGGTCCTGTATGTCTGTGTAGTGTTTCAGAAATACCGGGCATTGAGCATGTGCTGTATTATCCTGGGCCTCCATAGCCTGGCTTTAGGATGCCCACCATGTGTCCTTTGGCATTAAACAATATTTTGTTACCTAGGTAAGGGAGGCACTGCTGCATGTCATTATGGAATGTAAGAGCTTCCATGAGGAGGCCATGACTTCAGAGAGATCAGGTCCCTATAACACCATTACATGTAAGGAGGTCCAGTAAAGGATGATTTCCTGTGCTATGGAAGCTGCAAAAAGGGCCACAGGGGTGCCCTTAACCCCTAAGGTGCCAAGGCTGGATACAGATGATGGTGTAATCAATTATGATGATGAGGATATTAAGGATCTCTTAATCCAGGGATCTGATCTTATAATGTCCGGCAGCACCTAAGAGATGATTTGGTGTTCTCTCCTCATGTACATATAACACATGAGGAGGTTTATTTTTGCACAATACCAGCATTTGGATCCTGAATAATTGTCCTTACATAGTGTTGTGGGGTGAGTGTTAACTCACAAGTGGAGAGACTTAGGGAAACACTCTTTACCAGTTTCCTCATGAAAAGATATCATGTGGAATATTTTGTAGGTGAATGCCCTGCTAATGTAAAGGTGGACAATTTGATAGTGGTTCTTTCCTCTTAGGGGTTGGCTGACTAAGAAGATAATTTGCCCTTCCTTCCGACCTTGTGGATAACAACAAATGAGGCTGCTGCTAAGAGGGCATATTCAGCCTCTAATTTTGCAGTGCAGGTCAAAGTTTGTTCTACATTTACATGCCAATCGCTCCTTAGGGATTTTCAAACATTAGCAAACTAGATGAATGAGGGAGGTGACTGTTCTCTCTACCATTGAACAGCAGGTCCCTTTTCTATTGGATATCTACTTTAGCAATCTCTGAGCCTCAGCTGCAATATCAGGAACAGATGGTGCAGTGTATAGGCACATCTCAATGTGCTTGTGGAAAACTGCTGCATCCCTTAAAGCTGTGTTAATGAATCTCCCTGTTCAGGGTCTAAAGTTTGTGGCCAAGAACATATTCTTCAACCCATCCTGCCCCTGCCAAAAAAAAGCTTGAGTAAGCTTTTGTAAGCTCCTGGTGGGAAGGTTTCTATTATTCAAAGACATTTGGCGATCTATACAAATGGAAGACTGGGCTCTGGAGACATCCCTTCTTGACATATCCATCCACTTTCTTTCAATAGATTCGTTTACTACAGTGCGTGATCCATAGAGCAAGTCTTTAGGGAAGCTGCCTTCTTTTGGATAAGGCTGACATAATTGAAGTTCCTCAGTAACAAAGAGGCCAAAGATATTATTCAATTGTTTTCCCTGTACAGAAGGCCATGGGGGCTTCAGGTAAGTCCACAACCTGCAAGGGGTAAACACGTTTAGCCATCATCAAGCTTTCAAAATGGTCTCACTTCAGGTTATATTACTGTGTATTAAGCAAGGGGAAGTTCTATGCTCCATCAATATACTACATATCACTATCTATCTAAATTCTCAAACATTACTCACATTTTCAGTGAGTGAGGGCTACTACCAGTTCCAGGTGTTACCCTTTGGCCTTTCATTATCCCCCATTGTATTAACCAAGTTGCTGGCTGCATTGGTTGGGTTTTTTCATACCTCTGGTATTCAGGTTTATCTTTATTTGGATGATTTGATAATTGCACCTTCCTCTTTTTTTGAGGTGGGGGATGACGTTTACCATGTCTGCAAGGATCATGGTTTCCTGCTGAAACTATAAAAATCCCATCTAACACCAATTCAAATGCCACAGTTCATCACGCCCTGTTTCAAACAGCCTTGGAACAAGTAATTCTCACTCAAGTAAGAAAGTGAAAACTACCCACTCATGTCCAATATCTATTGGCCAAAGACTCAGCTTCTGCAAGTACCTGACTCAGGAGTGCGGAAATATGGTCTCATTGCTTCACATCATTCCCTAGAGTGCCTCCATATGATCCATCCTCTTCTCCTATTCTAGGACACAGCATTAGGAAACTATGATGCCCTGATTCCGGTGAACTCGAGATCAGGGAGCAACTCCAGGTGTGCCTGAATTAGTCCAATTTGGACAAAGTTTATTTGTTAAATTTTCCTCTTCTTCTAATAATTACAACTGATGCTAGCAAGCGGGTTTGGAGATTAAAATAAATGTATCACAAGACTCAAGAAAATGATTCCCTCATCAAGTGAACCAGTCTTCCAATTGGAGGGAATTGGCAGAAGTTTTCATAGTTCTTCTTCATTTCTCATCTTTCATCAGATCACACATGGTTTATATTCAGACAAACAACCAGATTGTCAGTTCCTATGTAAATGGGGGAATGGGATCACCAACTCTTTGCTTTCTCAGAAGATTTGCCATTGAGCTGAGGAGAATATCCTCTCTCTCACTGCAACCTATCCTTCATGGAAGGAGAGTCGGCCTGCAAATCTGCTTAGTCTCCAGAAACCATCCTCAGTGGCCCTATGTCTGTGGCTTTTGTTGTTTCTCCAGATTTCCAGGAGGTTCAGAAAGTTGTGTCTGGACCTGGTTGCCATGGAGGAGAATGCTCTCCTGCCATGCATCTCTTCTCTAGTTCCATCATTCCATCCTGCAGAGTGTATACCACGGGTGCATTCGCCTTTCTGTGGCTGGCAGGTATCTTTTATTGCTGTTCACCTGTTCCAGTTGATCTCAAGGATAGTGAGTAAGATCCATGAGGATCTGGAAGAAGTGCTTTCCTGTGATCCCTGGGTGGTCCAGGAGACCCTGGTTCCAATTCTTCTCCAAATGATGGTCTCACCACTTGGCAGTTCCTGCTACATCAATTTCCTCTGAAAGATCCTTGCCTACCGCATTCATCTGTAAAACATCTGAATCGAGGGGTCGGCATGTGAAAGGTTAAGATTATACTTCTGGTCTGTTCTAGTGAAGTTGCAGAGACAATAAAATGGTCAAGATGTCCCTCAACCCTAAGTTCTTATAGCAGGCACTGACGATACTTTGATTGGCTGGTGTACTGTGCCCCTAAAAGTTTCAGCTCAATGGGGCGCCAAAGAGTTGGATGGATTGGGGACGGTGTTAACTTGGATCACAAGGCAATCCGTACCAGAGACAGTCTTCAAAACAGCATTTCTAAATGAGGTCAAATAAAGAAAGGGTTGACTCAAAAAGTGACATTCAGAGATGAATTTACAAAAATCATGAGTGTTTATTACAATATTCGCAATGGTACAATACACAAATAGTAAAGAGTAGATGCATCAAATCTCAAGTAAATGCATAAAATCATTGCCATAAAGACTATTAATAACAAAAAAGAATGCAGAAAATTAGGCAAAAGCAATAAAGGGCTAAGAGCCTCATTATGAATTTGGTGGTCGGACAGCCAGACTGCCATAGTGGCAGCCCCCAAAAGACCGCCATGTTTGTGGTCACACAGACTGCCGTCTTGTGAGAAACATAGGTATAACTGCCGGCAGGAAACAGGAGGTCCAACCACCGGCACCACTAACCCGTCAACCAACCACCGACCATATTGCAAGTCAAAAGTTGCAATTGCAGTCCTGCCATGGCGGTCTACCAATGGCAGTCCAAACCACAGCAATACAGTACTCCACATTGGATGCATTTGAAAAGAACACAGCTGACACATATTCACACAATTGACATATCTGCAAAGCATATTATGAACATTATAAAACACACCCCTTGACACACCACATTCCTTTGCATCTACAACATCACACACAACAAAATAGAGCTTGCAAAAAGAAAATTCAAACCGTAGTTTAGGCACCCCTCCAACTTTCACAGCCACATATCCCACGTTCTCAACACACACTCATAACATCCAGTTGCACCTTCCACTCTATACTCTCCTCATCACCTGTTCAGCACCCAGCACCCATCAAGATAGGTATTCGTCCAACACCACCATGTCACCCCAGAAAAATCCCAGTTTCACAGAAGACGAGTCATGGTGGATAAAATCATTAGAGTAGAGCCACAATTATTTGTAGCCCAAGTACAGCAAACTACTATTTCAAGGAAAATGGAAATGTGGCAAAGGATAGTTGATAGAGTGAATTCACAAGGGACAACATCAGGAAGAGGTGGAATGACCTCAGGGGGAAGGTTCATTCCATCCAGGCATCAGCTTGCTGTCCTGAAGATGGCAGTGGTCTTCCACCTCCTCCCCTACAGCTGACATCATGGGAGGAAAAAGTCTTGGACAACTTGTATCCTGAGGGCCTGATAGGAATACCTGTGGAAGTGGAGTAGAGTAAGTCACAACATAAAATACATGTCACCTAAGTGTATTGTTATGCATGCACACTGATCACCATTAGTCACCTTCACTCCACTGTCCCCTGAGTCACCAGCCTAGTCATCACCTGTCAAAAGACCATTGCCTCTCATCTCACATGGGAACTAGACTCACTTGCGGGAAACACATCTTTGCACAGACTTAGGAACACTGGCCAGCAATGTGGAAACACAACGGCTACAAAAAAGATCTTACTGGATCAATGTCAACACAGTGTGAATGTGGAATGCATGGATTGCATAGGATGACATGTTGCAAGGCCACATGATCACACACATAAGACCATAGGACCAACATACCACAGCAAACAAGGGTATTGTGTATTACAGATTCCTACCTACCCACTGTCCAGGTTGCTTGAGCACATACACCCAAAATATGTGACCAACATTACCTGGATCAATCCATGTCCGCTTCACATGTCAGACCAGCAACAGCTACCTGCCAATGACACAACTCTGAAATGACCACCTGAGGATGGCATGGTGAAGACAGTTTAAATAAGGAATAAAATACAAGGAGTTCAGGCAGGTAAAGACATACATATGATCCAATTATCATTTAATTTCAAACTTCAGTTGATCCACTGACAATGCAATGAGAGAGAGCCAAACAAAGCAGATCATCAAGGTAGCCACAAGAGAAAGGCTGACTTAGCTAGCAAACCATGCCTATATAGCATGAGATTCCATGTCTCTTGGAAAAAGAGATTCCATTCTCAGCACATCATGACCCCTACAGTACCCCATACAGTCACAGTTATCATATAGTTACACTCAAGTGAAATAGTGATTGATGAGATCTGCCTACATGTTTCCATCCTCATCCTCCTCACTGTCATCCTCACTTGGCATTTCAGGAGGCTCACTCAGAGGCAGTGCTAGCTCCCCCTCATCTCGAATATATGAGATATCCCTCCTCAGGGCAATGTTGTGAACATGCAGCAGGCCACAATGATCTTACACACTTTTCCAGGTGAGTAGAGGAGGGCTCCACCAATCTTGTCCATACAACAAAATCTGGCTTTCAGGAGCCCAAAAGCCCACTCTACGACACACTGTGTCCTTCCATGAGCCTCGTTGAAGTGGACTTCCCCTGGCGTGGATGGGTTTATCACCAGTGTCAACAACCATGGATGGTTTGGGTACGCAGGGTCACCTGTAAGGGAATGCGACATATGTGCAACCATGAGTCCCAAGCATCGTCCCTCTAGCAGCAGACATAGCATACAAACAAATAGGAAATTTGTGACTTACCAACCAGCCAGGCCCTCTCTGGGTACAGTTGTGTTATCAGCTGTGAAATAGCGCTGTTTCGCATGATGAAGACATCATGGACTGAACCCGGATAACGGGCACAGACCTTGGAAATGTAGAAGTCTGCCAAACAAACAACTTGGACACTGATGGAATGAAAATTCTTCCTGTTCCAATAGACTTGTTCATTGCCATGCGATGGAACCAATGCTACATGTACACCATCAATGGCGCCCACCATAAATGGGATGTCTGCCAAACCATAGAAGTCAGCTCACATCCTTCAAGATCAGACTGAAGATAGGCTGGCACATCCCAGGGGATAGGGCCACTGTATTTTGGAAGGACCCTCTGGCCAAGAAATGCAACACTGCCCTGGCTTGAGAGGTGGGTAGTATGCTATTAGGATGTCAAATGTCAGATATCAGATCGGGCTCCAACTGACAACAAAGATCAATGATTGTCTGCCTATCCATGCGGTATATCTGGATGATTTGTCTGTCCTCCATTGCCTGAAGATCTGCCAGTGGACAGTACATCAGGAGGTTGTCTGATCCTTCCGCTCCCTCGGTAACTATAGGGCAAAAGGAGAGAATAGCTTTCATTCAATGTGTCCCTTGGAAGATACATAATGCATGTGATAGAAGAATAGTCATATTGCATGTGAGTAGCAGAGAACATGATACATAGTGCACATCACCACTTCCAATTGCACAGTAGTAATATGTTTACCCCTTGCATTTCCACAAATGTGTGCACATCATCGGCAAGAAAATGTGCATGTGACTTGCCACTCAGACTGTGAGTTAATGCCCCAAAATCGACATTGCCCTGGAGAGAAGGGTTGGGGGCCTGTGCCCTTAATCATGTTGTCACATGTGCTTGGTGTCATACCAAAATAATGTCCAACTCAATTGACCTACATGTCAGGACAATTCCAGCACTCACAGTTCACCAGAACAACATTTTCGGATTTGTGACAAATCTATAACAGCTAAAAATGGCATATTATGCCTCTAAAATGGCCGCCATCTGACCTACTCCACTGGACATTAAGAACTGCCCGTGACCGCCAGTGGTAGTCCTCATGGTGGATGCTAACGCAGCAACCACAGCCATAGGTTAACGTTGTTGCCAGTGGTGGTATTGGACAAATGTCTGTGTCGCCGGCTGTGATGGTGGCGTACATGGCAGAGGTGACCGCCATGTTCTGCTCAATCCCTCACTCGACTCCTGACACTGCTGCCATCAAGACCTCTACCACCTGAGCTGCTCTATACCGCCTCTGGCAGCAATCATGCCACATCCAACAGGTGATAGGGCCCCTTCCTTCTCCCCAGAGGAGCTGGAGAAGCTTGTAGAGGAGGTCCTGCCTCTAAATGGACAGCTTAATGGTGCAGCAGAGGAGCAGGTAAGTGACCACTGTGCAAACTTTTCTCTGTACTTCGACATATCTTACCTTTAGACAGCCTAGAGTGTGCCATAGGTTGTCAGATTGTGTAGTCAAAACCCTGTAGGCGCTGTCAGTGTGCATCAGTGAGTGAGTCAATGGGCATGTTTCTGTGTCAAGTAACAAGTACTGAGGTCTGAAACATTGTGGTGAGTGTGTATTGAGTGTTCCCTGACCTACATCAGGTGTGATGACAGTCATCCCCAGGCATCTCTCACTAGAATATGTTATCAATGTGCAATCACATGTGATTGCATGACAGTAGGAGTGGAGCATGCATGATGTAAGTAACGGTTGATTGTAAGTTGATGTGTGTGTGTGCTGGCACAGTGATCTCAAACCACATCTGGCCTTTTTAGACTGTTGTTCAAAAGCCAGTTCATGTCTTACTATGGCCCTCAGCTTGGTACATAGGCACCACATGCCAATTGGCTGTTGCCTACATGATGTACTGTTATGTATGTATGTGGTGGATATGGTGTTTCATGTAGGTCTGTATGTTCAGCCTGCAGAGATCGGGCCTATCTGATGTTTCTCACAGTATCTGTCGTAATCTTGGCTGGTATTGAATCCCTTTCTGCTATGTAAGTGTGACCCTGTGCCCACATTCTGTATCCAGCACAGCATGGTCAGACGCCAAATCATGCCTCAGTGCCAATATGCAGCTTATTGAGCCTTTGTCCACTGATAACAATGGAAATGGTATTAGGGGCAGGCTGATGATCTGTGACGGATATGCTGGTATCAACTTTGTCAATATGTGTTACATAGCCTTGACAGGTGCCTTGATCCCACTGCCCTGTTGTCATCTTCATCCAGCTCACATGTGTCTGTGCAGGATCATTGAATTTAGGTCATTACATAAGTGGAAACAGTGTGTTGCTTACTGATAAGCCATGATATATGACTCTGTTGTTTGGGCACATAGCAAGGACATATATGAATGCACGCCCATGACTTTCCAAAGGCACCCTTAGTTAAGTTAGCACACATGTGCAGAAGTGTGTTTGTGCCTGCATCTGTATCTGCACATGTCCACACATGGACATGCTTGATTCTCTGTGTGCCCACCATGCCACTCCCTTCGTTGGGAGCCAAGGGCGATAGTGGAGTTTGTAGACTGGCTATGGCCTGTAGGGATTGTATGCTGTGGTTGATAATCTAGGATAGTGGATGTTTAAGTGCATTCCTGACTGAGGGGTTACCTGTCAGTAGCCACTTGATGTGATGTGCCTCATAATGTTTCTCTGTCAGGTTGTTCGCTCATATCCTACAGAAGTCATAGTTGACTTACTTAGTCAGTGTAGGGCCTGAGCTGGGTGGTGTGTAGGGCAGCATATTGGGGAATGATTGTAGTCATGTCTCTGTGTCCAATGACTGGTATGTGCCACACATGGGCAGTATGGTCCAGATAGGATGTTCGTAGCTTGGAACACAACATGTATGTGACTCAGCCATCTTACATGGGCTTTTGGACATGATGTCTTGCCTTTTGCATCCATGGAGCTCAAAGCCCATCACAAGAAGGGGATTTGGAGAGCCATCAGCAAGAAGGTGTGGACCTTGGGGTCCACAGCAGGCAGAGTGCCCACTGTAGAAGAAGTGGTAGGACCTAACACGCTGGGCCCGAAGATTGCAGAGGCCCAGTTGAGGCTGTCTTCTCAATGTGGACAGGGTGCCCGTCGAACAATGAGCCCCCTAATGGCCCGCACTTTGGCGGTGGCCTACCCGGAGTTGGATGAGCGTTTAAGGGCAGCATAGCAGCCCCAAGGGGGTAAGTTCAAGGCAAATTCCTGCTTGTCCCTTAGCCAGGTGATTGAATGAAGGACTGACTACTCCCCCTGACAATGAGGGATGTGTCATGTGTCACAGATCATATAGGAGCTTTTTTATGTAGACAGGCCAAGTGTTTCCAACTGATGTGTTTTTCCTTTTGGGCATGGAACGTAGGACTAAACTATGGAGACTCCTCAGACCTATTGCTTTGCAGGGACCACATATGGCTGTGTAAAGTGAACAAACATTTATATTTGTTCTTCTAGTGGGTGTTAGTTATCTCTAACAGATCACTCCTCCCAAATGTTACAGGCCAAAGCTAAGTAGGATGTGGATCACAGTTCTCTACCATGTACCTGCAAATATGTGTAGGTTGACATCTGCCACCCAGGAGCTAGTTATCTTGAGTGTATGATGGGCTCTGGTGCCTCACTGCAGTCTGTGATGCTGACATATCCATCATACATGTGACATGACTTGCATAGCTAATTTTTGGCAGCTGCAGCAAACTACTTTCCCTTGGAAAGTGGGGAATGTGCATTGACATGAATGATTTGTCATCACTGTAGCTAACAGTCCTTGTGCCTACATGTCAGCATGTGCTCCATTCTCCTTAGGATACATATCTATGCTGCTGTTTAATACATGTGTTACCCATGTTGATGGGATGATGGCTGGAGTCTCTCACAAATATGTGGCATTTATGTACATGGGGAACTGTTGTTGTAATGGCACATCTACAATGGTGGTCCATTTCTTGTGGTGCCACAGACGGGAGTGTGTCACCATCATATGTTGTCTGACAGATACCTTCTTGCCTCATAGCATGTCATTAGTCATGTAAAACTACAGTAGCGGTGAGGTACATGACAAGTAAGGCCAGAGTGTGGATCCACTTTATGTTTGTACGTACCCTGGATGTGGATTTGTGTTAAGAAGTGCACTGCACCAATGTAAGGGATTGTGCCCTGACTGTTGGAAGGCATCATGGAGTGACTTGCAGTGATGTTTGCACCACATGCATTTGGGGACAGGGATTCATCCACAGACAGATGCCATGCTTCCCATGTCTGAGATATGGGTAGTGATGTAGCTTCTCATTCGACAACAAGTTGAGCGTCTTCTGTTGATGGCAAGTTCTGTGTCTCTCCAACCTGCAAAGTACAGTTGTTCACTACAAACACACTCAGATGTGGACATTGTAGTTGGTGTCAGATATTGCTGGTGACTATCCTTGGCCTTACAGGATAATTTTTTTGTGTATTCTGGAGACATCTCTCCATGAGATTTTGAACATGACTTCATTGTTGTTCCTTACAATGCCACAGTTGGGGCATGTCTGAGTAGCATTGCTACTACCCCCTTGACTCATTTTGTACAGGTGTCACTTGTGGAGATGAACATTGTTTTGATATGTCCATAGTGCCATAGGCCTTTCCATGTCACCTACTCCAGGTTTTTGCAGATTTGTACCTGTGTAAACTGCATTTCCTTTGCAAGCTCTGATATTGTTGGTACATCATGTCTGTGCAGAATAGACGTGTGCCTGAGCTTCTGTCTGTGTATTTGGTAGAGAACCTTACAATGGTGTCCAATTGTTGGCTAATGGTTCACTGGGGTCTGCTGCATGTGGCACAGGTTTGAGGATGGAGTCGTAACCTAGTTGTGGTATGGTTAGAGTGATTGCTAGACTTCATTCATGCAATTGTAGTTGTCTGAGACCCTGATTTCCTCAAATGTCCTTTTGTAATTCCAGTTGGCATTCATGGTTATAATGGCACATGATTGTGCCACTTAAATGGCACTTTTTGAGGGGGCTATTTGACATGATGAGATGGTTAGTGTCTCAGAGTTTTGATTGGTGTGTTTTCATGTCCATGTTGTGACCCTATTTCTCTTTATTTTGGCAGCATCAGCAAAGGCAGATGAAGGAGATGGGGCACAGCCGAGTGGGAAGCATCTGGCCACGTGACCTCGGGTCAAGATACAACCAACACAGAAGGCTCAGTGGCCTCAAGGGTAAGGGGAGTGCCACGGTGGAGACAGGATCAGTCTCTACGTCCTCGGATTCCTCTTCCAGCGGCCACTTCCTAGTGGTGGTGGACCCATCAGGGAAACCTCCAGCACCATCTTTGTCTGCCACCCCCGTTCAATCCCCGCCCTCCCTGTTGCTTCCCACCTAGTTGGCCATGCCAGCTCACCCAAGAGAGATGTGTATCCTTTGCCGCAGGCATCTCCGCCCCAGCCCCTATTCCTCGCCTGCCCTCAGTGAGGAGGCTATTGACCTCCTGAGAAACATCTCTGTGGGCTATTCCGCCATCATGAATGCCATATAGGGACTAGAGACCTAACTCCAGAGGACATACACGTTCCTGGAGGGCATTTACGGTTCAATGGCTGGCCTACAGAGCTATTTTCAGACTCTGACCTCCACACTGATGGCAGCCAGTCAACTCTTGCCTTCCGTCCCTCTCTACCTCCCTCTTCCCAGTCCAAATACTCACTTCCCCGACCTACCCAAAGCACACAGACAGATTCCCATGCATCCACCTCAACAGGCACATGTAGCGCTCACAAACACAAGCACCACAAGATACACTGGCACACACAAAACAACATCAGTCTGCAGACACAGCAACAGTTGCTACTTTCCCTGACACCTCCAGCATCACACACACAACATCTGGCATACCTCCAGACACCATCACAACAGTCACCAACACCCATATTACCTGCAGACAACACTCCAGCAGACCCTGATCCACCTGTATCACCAGCCCTGCAGACACCACAACTACAGACATACCTACATGTACCACATCCAGCATACCTGCAGTCACCACCTCAACGGACACCCACCCACCATGGCATCCCCTAGCGCCTTCACCCCCCTGAGCCCAAGACACATAAACACCCTTACTCACCCACCCAACAGACACCCAGCCTTACAAGCATACCTCCTACAATACGCACCCAAGACATCCACTACTACATGTCAGACAACCTCTCCCTCAACCGCCAAACCCTGACCCCTTCTGGTGACCTTCCCCATGTGTCTAACAAACTTTTTCTTTGTGTGCTAGACCTTACCTCTGTGCTCCCCCTGTTAATTCTTCTCCACGGGCATCCCTTCCACCTCCAAGGCCTCCCCTGCTCCCGCTGAAAAGACCCATACCCCTCCAGCCACCAAGGAGAAGCCCACCCCTCCCAAAAAGGAACTCCCCCTCCAAAGCCCAAACCTAAACCCCCCTCAAAATCCCAACCCCCCCACACCCACCCACAGATAATCCCTGCAGTGCCATCCTGACCCCTTGATATCTCTTACTGTGGAGGTTAGATGGCAATTAGGAGTCAAGCTTGGCAACAACACAGGGCCATTATTTGGACATCACAAGGACTGGCCTTTGGCCTTGGGCTTACAGCCCTTTGTTAAACAAATCCAACCAGTTGTTGATTTGTTGGGTACAACTTTGTCCTGCAATTCCTAGCTTTCTGTTGTTCCTAAATGGCTTTTTTGTGCGCCTGTAGCTGTGTGTGTTTGTGCCTTCTTGCTGCTCCATGTGGTGTTGTTTGCAGTATGTGAGTTTCTGTACAGTGCTGTTGTCCTCCAGTTGTGTAGTATTTGTTATGGTAAGTATTTCTTGTTGTGATGTGCAATGTGGGCATGTATGATGTTGGACTAGTCCCTCTGATATGGCTATTATATACATGTTATGTGGGTCTTCTTGGGTTTTGTTATTGCAGACATGGAGTGTGTTAAGTTGTGCTAAGTTGCTTTGCATTTGAGTATGCACATGTCCATTTAGATGTGTGTCTCTTGCAGCTAGTTTGTGTAGAGGTGTGTCCTATGGTATAGAAGTTGTATGTGTTTGGTAGACTTGCCCTTCCATATTGTGTAACTGTGCATGACATTTTGTTTTGGTATTGTTTATAGCTTGGATCCATGTAGGGCCATTTTCTGTATACATGTTGTTTGAGGACCCTGTTCAACGTGACATGTGTCCCAGTGCAGCCTCATTCCATATATGCTCCTGAGGCGCCTATCCGGACTGAGCAGGTATGGTTGTTCGGTGCTCTCGTCTCTTTTGTCTATTTGTCTCTCTCTGTTTTGTGCATGCCATTGTGCTTCTATTGTACTATGTATGTGTGTGTGTTGTGTGTGTCCATTGCAGGGTTGTTTCATGGTAGTGTTGCATGTGTTCCATGCCACATTGATGGATATGTGTGTTGTATGTGCAGACAGTTCCTGGCCAGTGTTGGGTGTGAGTTGTATTTGTATATGTGCAGTAGTTGTGTTGTTCTTGCTGTTTGTGAGAATGTTGTGCAGCCTTCAGTGTCCCTGTGCCTGACCTGTGTGGTGGAGTGTATATGTGTAGTTTTGCAGTGTGTGTGTGTGTGTGCTGGCCAAAGTGTGTGAATTGTGAGTGTGTGGGTGTCAGTGTTGATATATGTTTTGGGGTGTGTATTGTGTGACGCGTAGCTGCTGCCCATGGGCCCCCACCCATGAAGTGTTTCCCAGCGCTACGTGCTACTTTTATTTATTAATGATACAGATAGGTGTGTGTACTTACGGTTCCTGTTGTCCACAGCGGCGTTGATTTAGTTGTCTTTGGATGAGCAGGGGCAGCAGCATGGCGTTTTCGAAAGGCTCCATATTAGCTCTGGATGTGTGAGGCTTTTTCCAGGTGACCGTCGCCCTTTATGCTATCCGTTTCTGCCAGGTTGTACATGGTGGTTGGACCGCCATGGTCACATTGGTGGTGGGCAACCTCTGAATGGGTCGGGCAGAAACAGGCTCCATCGGCCTGTTTGTGCTTCCAGTTGACAGTGGTGGTTTGTACTACGTGGTGGTGCCAGCGGACTGCTGGCGGTCCTCTGTTTGTTCGACTACCAAACTCGTAATTTGGTGGTCCGCTCTGCCAGACTGTTGGTGGTCAGACCTCCTCCACCGCCAAACTTGTAAACAGCCCCTAAGTGTCATATATGCAGTAAAATCAGTAAGAAGTTGGACAATATCCTTAGAAGCATAGGAAAGGTCACTCAAGTGTTCAGGCTCACTCCCAAATTTAAGGGCTCATATAACCATTTCCTCCATAGAGAAGCATCAAAAATGCAAACTCATTGTGGTAAGAACAAAGAATTACATTGTCAACACATCAAATTAATGATTTGTAAAATGTCACATAAACCTATCAGCTTTGCACTAACCCCCTACACAAATATTGATTCAGCCTTAGGAAGGAATGTCGTGCTGTGGTGTCAGAAAACAATAGTTACATAAACAGCAGTAAACCATAATGAAGGAATGCAATGCTGCATGGAAGTCAAAGGTTCTTGAGAAAGAGTTAAAGTAGGCTCTCTTTGAGACAGTGTAATTTGCACTAAACAAATCCACATGTTGCTTCACTTTTTGCAGCAGAAATATAAACAGAGAATAATGTTCTGGTGACAGTCATTTTGAGCAAGATGGCGTTGAGGCCTGAATGAGGCCTAGTTAGCATAAACTAGGAACATTCATTTTAAAGGGTAGTAGCAAATTTGCTTCCACTGAATTAGGTTCATGCCAATATCCACAAGTGAGTTCAAGTCTACATTAATTGCTCAGCACATTAATAATAATGCACATTTTGATTTAAACACACAAAAACGATATCAACTTTATGGTGTTTGTCTAAGGAGCTTTCTCCTTCCTTTTTTAAGGGATGGCTTCTTGCTGGACTTAGCTGTCTCAATAATCAGGAGCCAATGGGCAGTGATCCAAGCGATTCGTGGTTTGGATGTTTGGATTGTGTCTCTTTCACCTTCTCAACCTTCTAAGATGCGTCTTTCTTCATCGTCCTGTTGTTCACTTCCTGGTTCCTTTATGGGACAGGACCCTCCTTTTGAACCCCTGTTTACATCAAGACCTTACATTTTAGTCAGCCAAAGTCCTATCTCTGGTATCCATCTGCTCTGGGAGAAGATTGGGTGAAATTGGGGCCTCAATATGTTCCCCTCCATTCCTTAGATTCACTGGACATAAGGCTGTCCTGAGGCAGAGTACCGCCCTTCTTCCAAAGATCCTGACTACTTTTCACTATTAAGAAGTTATTGTCCTTCCAGTTTTTTCCAAGACCCCTCTTCAGAAGAGCAGGCTGGGCTCCAAACCCTTGGTGCCCATACAGCATTATCAGGATATCTTTCCATCGTTCATAACTTTTGCCCTTTTGGGCAAAGGTCTGTGCTCTTCCTCTTCTACACTTTCTGGATAATCAAACTGAATAATTTAAAATGCTATGAATCAGCTGGTCAGGAACACCCTTTGGTAATCCAAGATAGATCTATTAGTTGAGTGGCTACTTCCTAGGCAGCTTTCAAAGAGGCTACTCTCAAGGACACATGATGTACAGGCACACAGGTGGAAGGCTCCTTTCCTGCATCTATTTCTGTAGTGCATGATGATTAATACTATTTGTTTATTTTCATTAAAATTCATAAGTGCAGTATGATAGGTGTGGTCACAGTGTATTCATCTTGGTGAATCAAAATCACATTTTTCTACTCATTAAGTAAGAATATGGAGGTAATGTCCCAGTTACCAGTACTCCCCATAAGAATTATGATTCAAGATTTTTTTTACTTGTAATTATCAGCATGTTAGCATGTGGCCATGGCATGTTCCTGTATTATGCTATTTTAGTAAAGTGAAGCACCAAATTGGGTGTATTTTTGGGCTGGTCTAGGTAAACAGTGTATCTGGCGACAGACAATCACTCTTAGAGTAAGGACTGTGAAAAGAAAGGCCTGGACTCGGAGTAATTAAGATTATTGATATGTAACCTGGACATTAGTGACCTTCTTTTAATGAGACACCCCTCCCATAGAATTAAGGGCCCTTTTTTAATACTGGTTAATAGACAGATGGCACAAGTCTTGATGAGATCTGCCAAATAAAGTTAGGATTGAAATGTTGATGACATACCTTATGTTGCAACTTGATTTATCCATTACCAAAATCTGTTAAAAGATTGGTGGATTCCGATCTATTAATATTGATGAGACTATCGTGCATGTATCAGTGATTTTATGTTCATTTGTAAATATGATCACCACTGTGAGCATTGTGCCATCTGCACTATGACTAACTATGTTCGGAACACTGTGACTAAAGAATATAACATTTTCCATGGAAAAAAGAGGCCTGTATGTACATTTATTGTTATTGTGTTAAAAATATATATATGGACTCATTTGTATCGGTGTAATAATGATGATATTTTTAAAAGTCCCATGGGACCTTTGTTACACTATTTCTGTTCTTCTACCCTGGTTCCAAGTGGGTATATGGGTTAGCCCTTCTTTGTATACATAGATATAGTTCCATATATAACTAATACATGAAAAGAACAAAAACGGGTCGAAAATGCAAGTAGCCATCTACCTAATCAAGTTACCTTAATGAGCAGTTTAAAGTCTTGAATAATCAAAGTATTGTGCAATTTATTACTAAGAGTGTGGGACAGCACTAACTTGAATGTGGAACTATGTAGGAAACCAGATTCATTACATTAGGGATACAGCCAGCCCATTTCTGGCATATTTTCAAAAACTGCTTAGATCAGTAGAAAATAATGACGCACTTCATAACTAGAATATACAAATTTCTCTTAGAAAGTGGGCCACTTACAAGAAGGATCTCTCAGCTTAGATAAGAACATGAATTGGGGTAGTCTTTTTCAGAAATACAATGCTAAATATTATTACAGGAGGCTTACAAGTGTATTACACATACTTGTGACCTGGAGACATTGGGGAAGGTAATGCACTGGGCACTGAAATGCCTCCAAAACACTGATAACAATAGGTCTGTTAAATAGTGGGGACGTTGTAGTGCACTAGGCATAATAAGGCATTTCATAATAAAAACTTACATGAAACAGACATGCTGTGTGATGCACGCCTGCTTCCATTTTGATTAGTGTGTAAATCCAGCCTGATCCTGTATGTGTTCCCTAACTTCCCTCACCAATCCTAATCTAGCCAACCCATTCCAATCCATCCCTCTTATTTTTTCAGCTATCTCTAATGTTTGTCTCCCATACTTGCACCTGGACTTTTACTTTTCATCTTTTCCTGTGCGCTTAGCTTGTTCTTTTTATCACTTCCCATCCGCCCCCACCTCACCCCACCCCCTCTGAAAATGCTGGAGACAGTCAATGAGTCACTTGGACCATCCATCTATCCCTGCTGGAAGCCTGGCCCTGAAGTCCCAGCTTAAGGGCTCGGATGATCACAGGCAGGAGATAGCAGCCTGCTGTGCCACCAGAAGATGGAGACCATAGCAATACCCTTTTGCAGCCTAGTAATCATGGAGGGAAAGAGGAGGAGGCATCAGCAGCCGGTGCCTCCGGTGTCCAGCCAGGGTAACAGAAGCAGTGCTATTGCCATGGCCACAGCAAGATGTTCCAACTCACTTATGCTAGAACATCCAGTCCCCCTACTCCTTCAATTAGAGTCCTCCTCTGGAAAATTGTGAAAGGGCAGTAGGAAATTAAGGAGAACCAGAGGGAAAATTAAAAAGATAAGACTTTATAGGGGACAGTTTCAAAAGGGAGGGAGGTGATCTTTTGTGGGTGGTGAAGGTGGGACAGTTGGGAAAGGATAAACTTATTAGGATTGTTTTTCAAAGGTTTTAGGAAATGGTGGCCAGGGTGTAACAGTTGGGGAAGGAGTACGTTTATTTGGATAGTTTTTTTAGGGTGTTGGGGAGGCTGTTATGGGTGGCTGCATATTACAGTTTGGGAAGGGATAGATTTATTAGAATGCTTTTTGAGGGTTTATTGGGAGTGGGCCTGGAATAGGTTGAGTTAGTCAGTTTATTTTTTGTAAAAATAAATATATATTTTTTTCCTACTTATTGGTTTTTAATTAGGATGGTTACTTACAATTAGATAGTCATTTTTATTGCAATATCTGTACAACAGGATGATCCATATACCTACTGTTAGAGTGATGAGTAAGCTCCAAACTTGGCTCATCAAAAGCAAATTGCTCATTTATCCACCCTCTTTATCCACTCTCTAGTCTCCTCTCTACTTGACTTGAGCTCTCATATCACCACTTATGCATGTGCAACATTTGTGCCATTTGCTTTTGAATAATTATGCATAATTACAGCAAAATTATGCATAAAGTGCAAATCTGCCATTTTGCGCTATATTTTAGCGTGAAATGCATCCTTGCATCAGTTTTTGGCACGAGGATGCATTTAAACAAGAGCACGGCAAACAATGGCTGCTTGCATTCTGTTCCTATGTGTTTGCTATAATGTTTTAATACACATTGCGCACTTCGTGATCAATGTTTGCCACGAGTAGTGAGTAAATAACAAATTGGCATGATGACTTTTTTTGTGTGAATTTCCTGTAACAAGAGTAACATGAAATCCCCAAAAGGATGTGAAATACACCAACACAATTTTCAACTAGTCACAGGCCTTCTAATCATTCCTTCATTCCTTCAGTCTATACTCATGCCAGTATTGGAAAACTGATGATTCCTTACTTTTGCCTCTCTCCTTCATGGCTTGATATTACCAGAGAGCACCCACCTTCCCATTGGTCAGTATTTGTAATATCTGTATACTGTCCTACCCATATTATCTAAGCACCATCACTTAGGAATGCTATTAGTAGCGAGTAAATAACAAATTAACATGATTACTTTTTTTGTGAATTTCCTGTAACAAGAGTAACATGAATTTCCCAAAAGAATGTGAAATACACCAACACAATTTTCAACTAGTCACAGGCCTTCTAATCACCACTGCATTCCTTCAGTCTACACTCATGCCAGCGTTGGAAATCTGATGATTCCTTACTTTTGCCTCTCTCCTTCATTGCTTGATATTACCAGAGAGCACCCACCTTCCAATTGGTCAGTATTTGTAATATCTGTATACTGTCCTACCCAGGTTACCTAATCACCATCACTTAGGAATGCTACTTACAAAAATCAATGGAAAACAGGAGACATGTTCATATTATGCATACTGCAAAGAACTCTCCAAAACCAAACCCAATAACTGCCTCTTTCCATTTCTTATTCTAGCAAACATATATTGTCTACCACCTTCTCAAAGACCTTCTGTTGATGCAGGTCTCTTCTGGTTACCTCAACAGACCCAAACAGGGAAGATGGCACAGGAAGAACAAGTTTTTCTTATTCAGAATGGGACAGGCAAATCAGCAAAAAAGGATTATCATTCTGCAACATAACATAAAAGGAAAAAGAGTGATTAGAAAATCCAAGATAAAGAACAGCATAAATTAAGACAGTGTAAAGAGGGGGAGAGATTTACTAAAGTAAGCATAATGAACATTCACATCACAGTGGTAAGCTTTGGTAGAATCATTTGTCAGATCTGTTGGAGGTGGACGGATAAGAGTACAACAGATCACTCAACTGTCATTGAAGGAAAGTGACAGTTATGTTTAAATATTCAAACAGTATTTTGTAGCCAGTGTCCCAAGTTAGCTAATAGTTACCAAGGCAGACATGAAAAATAGAGAAGATCAATGCGTTAAAAAGCTCTTTATGCTAAAAGTAAGGACAAATTATACTTGATTAAAAAAAGCGCAACTACATTCTTCACACATTGTCAGTCTTGGAAGAGGGACTAAACCACAGAGCAGAAGCACCATGGAGGTTCCTTGCAGAACAGAATACCGGTGGAATGAAAAAAGAAAATTTCAGTATTAGAGAATCAGGGTAAACATGGTGAACAAAAAGTCAGATTGCAGAGCATAGTATGGCATACCATTAATTGAGATTTAATTTTAAACAGATCTCAGACAACTAGCTGCACATACCTTGATCATGCGATCAAAAACAAACATTTAGCTATGCCCAGCAGGTCCACAACCACTCAATTAGGATTTGCCCCTAGCCTATATTATTCTAATCAACTAGCCTCTTTCCAGTCCATCGGGGTAGGCCTCAGCTTTGTGGCCTTTTGATTTCCATAGAACTAGATAGGCATTGGTCCTTCTTTGGGCTATTGTCAATGGTACTTGTAGATTTTACTTCCACAAAGAGAAAGATATGTTGATCAAGAAAACAAAACAAAATTGACTCCTAATTCAGTCTAGGTAAACTAAGTCGTTTACGAAGAACCCTGAGATGATGGACTTTGGTTAATGAAATGACAACCAAGAAATACTGCCAGTGACACGTCGAAATATTGTTCCAGAATGATCATCCAAAGTTAAGTACCAAGTTTACCTAAGATCCTCCCATCCATCACTTGATTCATCAATTATTATTTGAGATTCATTGATGAAAGTTACCTGTTCCAAATGTGGTGTGTATTTACCACTTAGTCTCTGTTGTACATGGAAGAAATATACATAATTAAGCAGTACTGTTATTTTAATCTTCACTGACAGTTCAGCATGGAAATTAAAGGTTAAACATGAGAGTCATCTCGTTTATTTTAGAAAATTGAGGATTTAATTGCAGACTTAGATATCACTGCTCATTTTAAAGTCTATGTAAAAGCCTTAGGTTGAATTAGTTTCATTTCTTTGTCATCTCTTACCACTTAGTCACCAGGCAATAATTGCTGTGTACCCCATTGTTGTATATCCGTCCTATGCCCAGTGGTCTATTTACATTTATTGGCAATAGCTGTACACCAACTATAAAAATTTGTACACCATACAGTTCTGTTGTGTTAGTGCATATTTTTTATTCTGGAAAGTAGAGTGCATCCTTAAATTCAGAGAATGTAATCTGAAGGCTGATCGCTCACCACACATGTGATGTCTAGAAATCTCCTTCATCCAGGTTCTGATCCGAGGCGTACCATTTTTTGGATTTGAAATGTTTATTAGTTTTCATCATCGTCCTTCCCTGTAGATTTTGAGGAGAGAGACTTGTATTTTGTACTGTAAAAATTACCCAACTCCTCTGAACACCTGCTGCAAAGATACACTGGCTACAGGAATTTTTTGTCAGTCTGCTGAGTTCTGGCCACTGTTCCCATGATACTAGGTCAATGGGTTATGATCCACATAGATTTCTTTCGGGGCAACCAAATAGTTTTGTGCCATCTTGTCAATTTTCTTTGTGGTTGACATTTACTGTTTCAGTATTGCCAGTGCACTTGATTGAAGTCCTTCTGTATCCTTTAACGAACCCAAAGCAGATGCTGGCAGTAAAGCAGGTGATGGGGTTAACACTGATGTGTGCTGCTGCTGCTGTTGTGATATATTTCTGGATTCTAAACCAACATTGCTCTCTCCAAAGGTTGAAGGACACACTTCAGTTCTGCTTGATATCACATTTGCAATTGTCCATCTTCTAAGTCACCTGCTTTCCTTATGATCCACATTTTTGTTAATTGAGATTACAGTGCTGACAAGGAGATTAAAGTTGTCACCGTTTTTTTGTACTATGGATCCATTATCTTGATGCAGATGTACTCTGCAGAAGGCACAAACTCTCTTTACAGCTATTGGTTTGCATTCACAATACTAATTAAGCTATTTACCAAAGCAGATGCTTCTTTATTTTCAAAATAATCCTGCTGTATGTGCAACAACAGAATCATTTGGCTCACTATGGTGTCCTTCTTTATGAGTTTCTGTGTCAAAGTCTCAAAACCCACTAGTATTTGGGTTTGGCACTCCCCCAGTCCACATGTGTCACCCTTCATCATCATGACTTTGGCACAGTTACATTCCCTTGCCTTTTTAGTACGTAATCATTAATAGGCATGTACTGCTCAAACAGGTGTTCTAGCAACTAAAAGGTGGAAATCCAACAGGTTGGCACCTCCTTATTTTGGCTTTTACAGGGACTTATTTAGTATGCTAAATGATCCTCAACTGCTTCTAGGCTTTGAAAGAATGACTGAAATGAATGCAAATCGAGTACCTGCAGGCCAATATGTTGTTGACTACTGATTCTTTTTTGAGGATGTCCTACACAATTAGGCTGAGGCAGCACACTAAACATAGGGCTCCAGAGTATCCTCTAGCAATGACTTTGAGTTGAAATAATTCATATATTTTGGTGTTAAATTCTTCCAAAATTTTGGCAACTGTGTGTGATTTCCATGAAGAGCATTGCAACTGTTGTATAACACCCAACAACTCAGAACACATTTTCTGTGGTCAGAACTGCAGCTAGCCTTTGCTTCACTCCCTTGAAGGAGACCCTGTGTGAAGTGATGCACATGTAGCCTGTGGCTTAACCACTGGGTCACATGTCTGCCATGAGGAGGATGGCCTGAGCCGTGCCCTCCTTCAGTGCTTTGCCAACAAATTCCTGCACTTGATGGTGGAGCACTGTCATAACAACAGTGGAAAAATGGGTTGGGGTTGAACCCTTCTATTGTGGATAGAGGGTCTACATAAATTGTAGAAACCACTTTCCTTCCATGAAAGAAAAAGACAGAGGTCAATTTATATCATTCAAGCCCAAGTTTCATTGTATAAATGGACTAGCTCATGATGTCAGTGCTACACTTACTCCTTGCTAAACACAAATCTGGTATTAGGTTGTTGTGACCTATGGGTAGTAGGTAAGCTGCTTGAATGCTGTGGAGTGACAGTATCTATCTTTTACTTGTACTCTGCTGTGGCTGCCTGCAGGTGATGGCTGCATACTATGAGCGAAAGTCCCAGGGCTTCTTCACATGACATGCTCTTCCTCCCTGCCACCTCCTCTCAGTTCAACGTCTTCCTTTCTTTTACCAGGAGCTATATATTTGAGGTGCTTTTCCTGCATGATAGCATGTAGATTTTTTAAATGGGCCAGTTGACTCCTGGCTCCATAATTTTTTCTGACTTACCACATTTTGCTGGTTTGTGGCAAAGCATGCATTTGTGCTGTGATCCTCATGTGGCCTAACTGTAAAAAGGTCCCAAGCTGGAGAATACAACTTTCTTATCAGGCCAATTCCTGAAAAACCTGCTGAGGTGGAATTAGGAGTTTGTCCTTGCCTTTCACTAGGGCGGGCTGTGACTACTATAGTGGTGGTGTTGGTGGGCGCAGGTTGTGGGTCTTTCTTAAATATGGAAGCAGATATAGGTGGTAGTACATAGTTCAGGTTGGATAAAGATGAGATCCACATCCTTTGGGACACTTTCATACAAACAATCCCTGGTTAATTATTTTCCAAGGCTTTTAGGAACCTTTCTTTTCTCTTGACTCGAGTGGCAGGTCTTAGTCAAGGTCCTAACTATGTAAAGACCAACATAAAAAGAGGCTTGGAGAAGGTGGGGCAGTGCTCTTTCTTTTCCTTAAAGTGAATTGTGAAGACTATGACCCTCATTACAACCCTGGTGGTTGGTGATAAAGTGGCGGTAATACTGCTAACAGGCTGGCAGTAACTACTGCCAAATTATGACCACGGCGGTGACAGCTCAGATAGACATGAACTTTACCACACTGATCGCTAGGGCAGAAATGACAGGCACCACGGCAGTAGCTGCCTACAGCCAGGGGGAATTCAATGTTAGGCCCACCATATTAAGACACATCAATCCGCCACGTTTTCCAGGGCGGTACCAACGACATCAAAAGCCTGGCGGATACAGATCTCAGAAGGAAAAGGACTCACATTTGGATACACAGGGAAGAACCACGCCGCCATGGAGCCCGAACTTCAAATATTCCCTATGATTTTCTAGGTCCTGCTCCACCACAAACACCAATGACGGCAAAGACGACCATGGTGAGTACAGCCGCTTAGCACACAGGGGAGAGAGGGAAGAAAAAGAGTGACACGCACCACACACACCTCCACCCCCAACACCATACACGCAATCAGCTGCAGTAATAAAACATATGCCCTGTACCCCTGAGGAATAATGCAAGGGCTACAGGAATGTGCAAAAGTGAGTGTAATAATAACAACACAGTAGAAATACAAAAATGCAATCTAGTTGAATATACATATATACAGTTCAAGGGACACTGCCCAGTCCTCATTGTGCGTGGGCCACAGAGCCACAGGCCAAAGTCCAAGGCCCCACTTGTCCCCTGCACCAACATGGAGAGAACACTGCAGGGGCATAATTTGGAAAATAGCAGGCACCTCATGGGGACGGGGAACGGGAGGGAGTCTCAGCTGGTAGATAGAACAAGACCTCTGGTCTGGAGGGGGAAACATGCCCTCTGCTTGGTCCTAGGGACTGAAAAGCCACAATCTCTCAAGTGGGTGACTTGCCCACATGCTCTGGAGGGGGCAACATGCCCTGTGCTTGGTCCTGGGGAGTGCAAAGCCACAGTCTCTCAGGTGGGTGTTTTCCCAACTGGTTCTGGAGGGGAATTGTGCCCTGTGATTCTGATCCTGGGGAGGCTGGGGTTGGTGGGTGTCTTACCCACTGGTTCTGGAGGGGGCTTTGCGCCCTATGCTTCTAATCCTAGGGAGGCTGGGGTTGGTGGGTGTCTTACCCACTGGTTCTGGAGGGGGCATCGTGCCCTGTGCTTCTGATCCTGGGAGGCTGCGGTTGGTGGGTGTCTTACCTACTTGTTGCAGAGGGGGCATCATGCCCTGTGCGCTTGATCCTGGTGAGGCTGGGGTTGGTGGGTGTCTTACCCACTGGTTCTGGAGGGGGCATCATGACCTGTGCTTCTGATCCCGGGGAGTGCAAGGTCACAGCCTCTCAGCTGGGTATCATACCCACAGGATTTGTAGGAGGCAGAACACACAGCAGCCCATGGAGGCAGGACTACATACCGTCCACCAGCGGTGACGGCTGCTCCGTGGTGGTGGTGCTGCTGCTGCAGCCGCTGCTGGGTGGAGGCTCCAACCCATCCCCTGCAGCCTTGGATGGCTGCCCACTGCTGGTGGTGCTGCTGCTGCTGGTGGTGGGGGGAGGCTCCAGCCCATCCCCTGCAGCCTCCGATGGCTGCACAACCATGGTTGGTGGTGGGGGCTGCATCTGAGTCCCTGCACCAGGCCCCTTGTCCTTCCTGCCTGCTGGTACAGACCCCTTGCCCTTCCTGGCAGCAGCTGGGGATGGCTCCCTGCCCTTCCTGGCATCAGCTAGGCAGGCTCCCTGCTCTTCCTGGCAGCACTTGGGGCAGGCTCCTTGCCCTTCTGGGAAGCAGCTGGGGTAGGCACCCTTTTCTTGAGGCTGCCTGGTGCCCTGGATCCTTTCCCACCAAGAGTGGGTGTGGAGACTACTAGGCCCGTGGACTGGGTGGCTGAGGTGCTTCCTGGGTTTTTGCCACCCTGGCCAGACGTGAAGGACTGGGGGAGGGGTTGGGAAGAGGTCAATGGTGGTGAGGACAAGCTTCTTAGGGACATTGGGGCGGGAAGATGGAGAAGGTTTGGGAGAGGAGGAAGAGGGAGTGGTTGTAGGAGGTGTCTGTCTGCTGTGTTTGGGTGCAGGTGCATGGGCTGGATGCTGTTGTGAGGTGGTTTGCTGTTGTGTGTCTGAGTGCTTGCGTATTTGTACCTGGGGAGGGGGGGTGACAGACACAGTGGGAGAGGACATAGGGGATGTGTGCATGGCTGTTGTGGACGTGTCTGTCAGTGAGGTGTGTGTTCTGCTAGGTGTGGTGGTGATGCCGGTAGTGGATAAGGATGTAGTGCATGCAAGTGTGAGTGTAGACAGAACTG
The DNA here is from genome assembly GCF_031143425.1 of Pleurodeles waltl. Classification (NCBI taxonomy): domain Eukaryota; kingdom Metazoa; phylum Chordata; class Amphibia; order Caudata; family Salamandridae; genus Pleurodeles; species Pleurodeles waltl. The sequence goes on along the minus strand of NC_090442.1, from coordinate 695,284,784 downwards.
GGAAGGAGGTGGAGGAGGAAGGGGACACAGTGGAAATTGTGGATGTTGGTATTTCTGTATCTGGATGGTGTTTGTGTGAGGGCCTGTGGGATGATGTGTGGTGCTTGTGTTTGCCTGTGCCACTCTTGTGTGTGTTGTCCTGTGTGCATGCTCTTCTGCCTGAGTGCTAGGGATAGGTTGGAGTTGAGGGGAATGGGACTGGGAAGAGGAAATTGGAGGGGGAGGGTAGAAACAGGGACAATGGCTGCCATCAGAAAGGAGACCAGAGCCTGGATTGATATCTGTTGGCCCACCACACCAGTGTGAATGCCCTAAAGGAATGCATTAGTCTGTTACATTTGGGCTGCCAGCCCCTGGATGACATTCACAATGGTTGACTGACCTACAGAGATGGCTCTCAGGAGGTCAATAGCCTCCTCACTCAGGGCAGCAGGGCTTACTGTGGCAGGGCCTTAGGTGCCGGGGCGAAGGAGATGCCCACCCTCCTGGGTGAGCGGGCACGGGCAACTTGCTTAGGGGCTACTGGAAGGGCGGTGCTGGTACTGGGGTGCAGATGTACCTGTAGCTGGGGTGGTCACCACCACCAGGGAGCTTCCAACAGAGGAGGTATCTGTGTCCAAACTGTCCCCTCCTGTCTCTGTCGTGGTGCTCCCCTTGCCCTCCATCCCACTGGTGCCCTCACCGTCAGTGGACTCTGCCTCCTGGGTCCTGTGGGATGCAGCTCCCTCCATTGCTGGTGCCTCTGCTCCTCCGCCAGATTCTGCAAATGCACATAAGGACAGGGTGACAAAACAAATAGGGGGGGAAGAGACAAAGGATACACTGGCTAAATGGCTACACCAACACCACCGTTGGCGTACACACCACCGTCACACACAGGGAACAGCCCTACGCACTGTGCATTGCACTACCAGTAATAATGCTAGCCGCCAAGGCATGGGGCGGGGTACATACCGCCAAATGCAGCACACATGGTACCCACACAGCCCTGACCAGTTGTGGATGCCTACGAGCTAGGTAGCAGGATTATCACTTCAGAATCCTGCCCAACATGAGACCTACTTTGCAATGTCAGGCATGGCCTAGGGTCACCCACTGACACACATCCCCCACCCGGGTACCCTCCTACCATGCATAAGTTGTGATGATGGGCACTGTACTTACCCCCTTGTGGCTCCTGTGATGCACTCAAGTGCCCATCCAACTCAGTATAGGACACTGCCAGTATGCAGGTCAATAGGGGGGTCAGGGTTCGACCTGCACCCCTTCCTCGTTGGGAGGCCATCCCAGCTGGGCCTCCGCCATCTTCCGTGGCCAGCATATCAGGTCCTCCCACTGTTTCCGACAGTGGGTGCCCCGCCTGCCGTAGACCCCCAGGGTCCATGCATCCTAGGTGATGGCACATCATATACCCTTCTTTTGATGGGTGCTGATCTGCAGGGAAATACATACAGGAAATGATATCAGTCAGACCATCCTGCCTGTTTCACTTATCGCCCACCATATCCCTTCACATCGCCATTTGCACACACAGGGCCCAGCACACAAACTGTACGCCGCCCAGGGGACATCCACTCACCCCCCAACACGAGGCCTTCACACACACCATTCCATGCATTCATGCCACATGCATCGTGCTCACAGTCTACTTACCTGTTGGTCTGGAGTCCCATACAGCAGTCCGTACTGGGGTAGGACCCCATCCACCAGTGGCTACTACTCCGCCAAAGAGAAGGCAGGGGCCCTATGCCCAGTCACATGAGCCATGGTAGGTTCCAGACACAGGTCACAGTAGCACATGCAGTGTAGGTCCTCTCCTGTCGAAGGTCCGGTAGCAAGTGAGGAATCAGAAAATGGCACTCACGTCCACAGCGGTGCATACCGTTACCACCGGCATAGATCACCATTGGCCACTGTACCCCATAGGGTCCAAAAATAACTAATGAGGAGTTGCACAGCGGTTCCTGACTGCCTCCCGCAATGGTGCACGTCAGCAGAATTACCTCACTTCCACCTGTCCCTCCACACAGGACAGGCGGATGCCATTTCTGGGTGAGGGGTGCAGGCCCTGGATAATAACTGCGTCACAGTTTAAAATAGGACAAACTGAACAAATACCACTTATACATTACAAATTAACATCATACATTGTACTGTTGTGGCTCTGATGTTTAGTTTGTGACCGGCTCCTCACTATTTTGTCCCTTAGACTGCAACCGCTGTGGATGAATAGGAGATGGAGACATACCCCCATGTTCAGTCCCCTGGTGGACTTGGCAACAATGGAGGACAGGCCCAAAATCCTCACCTGTAGACTTGACAGGGCCACAATCACAGAGCTGTGTGCCCAACTGGAGCCTGACCTGATGCCTGCTATCCGTCACCCCACTGGCATCCACCCTCTTGTGTAAGTCCTATCTGTGCTCCATTTCTTGGCAACTGGTTCTTTCCAAGTGACAGTGGGCATGGCAGCAGGAATGTCACAGTCAATGTTCTCAATAGTGCTGACAAGAGTGTTTTCTGCCCTGATTAAACACATGTGCAGCTACATTGTTTTCCCCCAGGTGGAGGATTTGGCAATGGTGAAGGCTGACTTCTCTGCAATGGGACATATTCCAAACATAATTGGGGCAATTAATGGAACACATATTGCATTTGTCCCCCCTGGCAAAATGAACAGGTGTTCAAAAATCGAAAGAGTTTCCACTCCATGAATGTACAGATGGTGTGCTTGGTGGACCAGTACATCTCCCAGGTCATTGCTAAGTATGCTGGGTCGGTGCATGATGCCTTTATGCTGAGGAAAAGCAGCATCCCAAATGTGATGGCCCAACTACAGAGGCACTGGGTGTGGCTAATAAGTGAGCCCTGGATCCCACCCTGTGAATGTTGGTGTATGGGTATGGTGTGGGCCATATAGGATAGTGTGTGCCTAAATGTTGTTCCTCGATATTTTCAGGTGACTATGGTTACCCAACCCTGTCATGGCAAACGACCCCTGTGAGAAATCCCAGGACAAGGGCAAAAGAATGTTACAATGAGGCACATGGGCAAACAAGAAGGATAATCAAACATACCTTTGGCCTCCTGAAGGCCAGGTTCAGGTGCCTCCATCTAAATGGGGATCCCTGTGCTATTCACCTAAGAAGGTCTACCAGATAATTGTGGGATGCTGCGTGTTGCACAACCTTGCCTTGAGACACCTTGTTCCTTTTCTGCAGGAGGAGGAGGCTGGAGATGGTCCTGTGGCAGCAGTGGACCCTGTGGACAGTGAGGATGAGGAGGCAGAGGATGAGGATGAGGACAACAGAACTGCAGTGATTCAACAATACTTCCAAAGACACACAGGTAAGACAGTAGTACTTCACATTTCATTGTCATTATTTGGATTATTTTTGGCACTGGCATGCTGTTATTTCCCACTTCTATGCCCACTCACTGTACCCTTTGGCAACTCATTTAACAGATGTTGGTGCCCCACTCTCGCCCCTGGTATGATAACTGCAGCCAACTACAGGTATTTCCTATGTGAAAATTACTGTACAGTAGAACTGCAATGTTTGAACCTGGCTAAACAAATACATACTTAAAAAAATTGACATACTCTATACTTGTATTTTTTCCAAGGGTGTTTATTGAATTGCTAAGAAGTAGAGGGGCAAGCAAATTGGGATGGGGTTATGATGGAGGAAAGTCCAGGGCATTTTCCAATCTATTTGGTGCACAGGTGCATTGTCCAAGGGGACATAGGAAGGGGAGCAGTGGCAGTTGAAGGTGGACAGGGTGACAGAGTGGGGCACAAGGCTGACAGTCAGGAGAGTCTCATTTCCTGGCAGGGGTATTGGCAATAGTCTCTGGCTTCTGCCTGGATCGCAGGGAACGTTTGTGGGGTGGTTCACCTTCTGCAGGGGAAGGGCTGCTGGTGACCTGTTGGTCCTGTTGCAGGGCCTCCTGTCCACTAGCGGCAGTGGAGGTGGAAGGCAGTTCAGATGTCTGGCTAGTGGCAGGGGCCCGCTGTTGTGAGACTGCCTCCCTCATAATGTTGGCCATGTCTGCCAGCACCCCTGCTATGAAGACCAGGGTGGTGTTAATGGCCTGCAAGTCCTCCCTGATCCCCTGGTTCCGTCCCTCCTGGAGCTGCCTGTTCTCCTGCATGTTGTCCAGGATCTGGCCCAGCGTATCCTGGGAATGTTGGCATGCTCCCAAGATTTCTGCAAGTGCATCCTGGAGAGTCGGTTCCCTGGGCCTGTCCTCCCCGGCGCAAAGCACTCCGCCCAGTTTCCCTGCTGTCCTGTGCCTCTGTCCCCTGATCCGTGTGCCCACTGCCACTGATCTCAGGTCCCTGATTGTCTTGGGTGTGAGGTGTGCCCTGGTGTCCCTGTAGTGGTGGACACACTGCTGATTGACGTGTCCTGGGGACAGAGGTATGGGTACGCTGGGTGGGTACTGTGTTGGTGTTTCCATATGGGGGAGGCTCTGTGGTTGTCTGTGGCTGTGCCTGGGTAACCGACAGTCCAGAGGTCCCTGATGGGCCAGGTTGGTCATCCAGATCCAGGCGACCAGAGTTGCTGTCATCACTGTGGGCCTCTTCAGTTGGGGGACTGATTCGTGCTGGCACCTCTTCGCCACTTACATTGGCTGGGATACCTGTGGGGATGTAAATGCAGTGTTATTGTTTCTGTGTGTGACATATTGTGCATCAGTGGGTTGCCCTCTTTGGTTGTATTTGCCCTGGCAGCTTTCACGTGTGTACGTTGGTGTATGGTGGGATGAATAGTTCTCTCTAGTGTGCATGCTTTAGTGATAGTTTTCCATGCAGGTCTGTGAGTGGTGTCCATGCATTGGTATGGCATGCAGGGCTTGGCATTGGGATGACTGATTTGTGATGGTGGGGGGTGTGGGAGGTGGTGGAGTGATGGGAGTGAGGATAAGAGTGGGGGTATGTGATGGCATGCAGATAGAGGGGTGATAATAGTAGAGAGTTGACTTACCAGAGTCCAGTCCTGCTGCTACTCCAGCCAGTGCTCCAAATAGCTGTGGCTCTACCCTGATGATTTCCTCCACCATGACCCTTAGCGACCTCCTCTGAGAATCTGGGGTGTCTTTGTGGTGCCATGGGTCTTGCGTGAGTTTTGTAGATAAGGGTGTGTAGGGTGATGTGTTTGAGTGTGTGATGTGGAGTGTGTGGGTGGTGTGTAGGTGTAGGTGGTGTGTGGCTCTGGTTTTGTCTGTATTCATGGTGTCTTTCTCGTACCAATGGTTTGTAGTCATAAGGGGTTGTGGGTAATGTGTGTGTGTGTTTTATAATGGTGTGGATGTGTGGGTGTGGTGTGTGTTTTGGTGTCAGGTGTGTTATTTAAATTGACCAATGTGGTGTTGTTTTGTATGTGTGTGTGTATTTTGAGCGCTGCAGTATATACCGCCAATAGTTTACTGCCATTGAATATCCGCTGTGGTGATTCGTGGATCATAATATGGTGGGCATAGTTCTGTTGGCATAACGGGGTGGGTTTTGATACCGCCAGTTTATCACTGACCTTTGGTGTGGCAGACTTGTGTCTTTGGCTGTATAGTGACGGATTGGTGTGTGTGTGTCATAATATGGTGAACGGATATCCACTGCAGCAGCGGTATGTTGGCGGCAGTCAGCATGGCGATAAGTGGGATTTACCTCCAATGTTATAATGAGGGCTTATGTGTTAAATAGAAGGTCAGTCACAACATCTTGCATAGCAGCAAGCTCACCTTCCTGCTGTGCTCCTCTCTCCTAAAGATCAGGTGTAGCAGATTGTGTTTGGTGTTGAATTTCCTGTTAATAAGATTCAGTTTACTGTTGGGATCAGTTTTCAGACTCACAGGTCTCAGCTATGATTGCAGTCACTACAGCGCTGAGATACAAAGACTTTGATTTAGGGAGTGGCGGTACTGTTGTTGATACAGAAGGTGATCCTCCTCTCAGCCTTTTCCTGCCCAGAAGAGGGCATAACAGGTACACCACATTGCTTCTCCTTGCTGGCATCTTTCTTCGCAAAACTTCCTTCTTCAGGATTATCTTCTTTACATCTTGAATGGGTCAAATAGCACAAGAAGAAGCACTTAATAGAGAAGACTCTGAACTCTGGTTTCAATCTCAGTTAATTCAAAGACTTCTCTCTGTCTCAGTATTGTGACGTCTTGAGCACCTGCAATTACAAATAAGCCGGAAATCAGTGAGACCTGGCCAATCTTCTCAATGTTGGAATAGTGCACCCAGAAGTAAACAAACTTTTTGTTAGTCCGTACAAAGGAAAAGCTAGTGCAGTGTCCCTCTAGAGCCTGTGGGATCCATATAGGAGGCAGGGGGAAGCAGGCAAAAATCGAATACAGTAGTTAAAAAAAGATAGCTGATGTCTCTCCAGAGACATGAGACACTGATAGAAAGCAGGATTGGGGACAGGCAAACATGGAATACATTTATACATAAAATAGTTGGTGATCCTGCAAGGCTCATGGGACCCCTATGGGAGGCAGACAAAAATCTAATACATTAATAAAATCAACAGATGTGTACTACAGACTACTACAATCAACTACATGCACAACTAAATAATATGACAAGTAAACCGATATAAGAAAAAAAAAAAACGAAACATGGGCCTGTTAATTTCTATTACAACCAATAGTTCAAGCAAAAGGTTTTGAAAACTTCACTAAATCAGAAACACACAAGCAGGGTCAGTAAAATGATAGTCACATGCAACACATGGCCAGCAAAGAAGGAAGCATGGAGAACAAGGACAAGATTGCTGCCTATGACTCTCTCTCTTTCTCTGTCTACACAAAGAGCATATGGCAACTTACATCCCTACAAAACACTCCTAAAAGTGCAGAAAACAATATCAACCAACAACCAACAAAATGGTGGCCAATCACATTCAGAAGACCGAGAACAAAGGAAAATATTTTTGGGGGACTCCTGGAGTCATTCTATGACCCTATCTACCAACAGACACACAAAATCAAAAATAAGAACTTACATTTGGTATGAATAAAAAAACAAACAGAAGCACCAAAATTACAAAAAATACCTCTAGCACAAGAGATGTCACAGAATGAAAAATACACTAATAATATATCCAAGGCCTACTGCAGGCTAAACCCAAGCACTAAAACAACAATGCAGTAAAATGACAAATCTAGCAAAATTGACTTCTACCGGACTACTTGTCAAAAGACTCTAGAGATCTCACTTTGAATATCTCTCATGATATTTCATCTTAGTGGAATAAAGAGAACTTAGTATTACTATGACTTGAGTTGATAAGTGGGAGGAGGTTAGACTACCAGAGGCTGGGCGAAATATGGGAGAGGGTGTTATATATTCTCTGTATTACGTTTCAATTAAAATGAATAAAAAAATATTTAACCATAGAAAGCCAGCTCCACAAAACTGACTGAAATATAGCACACTCATAAGTCAGCCTACTATACATGTATATAATATAGAAATGTACTGGATAATGAAGGGAAGTAGGTTAACGTTTATGTTTGTAGACGATTCTTAAAGGAAAACTGTTCTTCTTTAGAAATATTTGCTATCTCTCATAAAAATGGCATTGTCAGCAAATGAGAGGAATGGAATATAAATATCACATAAAATTGACCTTTTGTGAACTTGTTTCCAAGAGTTTCAGTGTTCTTACTGAAAATTATCTAAAATATCACACTTTGCGTGTACGCTTCTCATAGTTTCCCCATGACACAACCATTTCTTATCAGTTCTACATAGATATAAAACCTCTTCCTTTGAAACCTTCGTTTACGTAGGCGTGCTGATGCACAGGGTTTTTCTGAAATTAATTATGAAGCTTACATTTCATTTCTCCACTTGTTTTAAAGCATCAGCAGTGAGATTTTATAAGTAGGGCTCAATCTAGGTGTTATCAAACTCATTCCCAAAGTCTTGCTCCCATGACCCATAATATGTTTTAGTGTACGTAAACATTATTAAGAGAAAACTCTCTATTGTGATACAAACAGTAAGCGACACAACATGTATTGCAATCGACTCATGCATTATCATTCTAATGAGGTTTAACTGAAACCCACATGTAAACGGGTGCTATTGAAATAATGCACCCAGATGCATATCTCCCTCATAGAATTTAAAATCAATTTCAATTTAAAAAACTGAAATACAACCAATACTATAAAAGGAGAACTTAGTCATGAAACTTGCAGGATTATTAGAATATACTTTACAGTTTAAATATAAAAAGTGAACGTATATTACTGACTTTATACTTGTACGTATTACATTTCAGCAAGTTACTTGTTGATGTTTGTACAGTGGACAAATACATAACACATGGGCCCTTGAGTTACACCTAGTGCCACAATGGATTCGATTGTCTGACCTGGAATAAGCCTGTTTGTTAACTTGCAGGTGAAAGGGGCCAGTGGGAGAAACCCAGGCCTAAACATAGGAGACATTGGGGCTTACTTAGACTCAGGTGGATAGCCTGCCCACTATTGTAAGTGCCATAAATTATAATGCACTTATAATACGTCTGAAGGAATATTCTCAACGTTTGTGATAGAAGATCCCATTCGGCAAACTCTATACAAGGCCCAGAGTTCCATATATTATTATAATATTTAATATATTAAATCAAAGTGAAGATCCCTACCAACATGCACTTTTACCTCCCGATATATCATGCAATGACTATTATTGTTGGCATGTAGTAGTGAAATCAATTAATTCCCATTAATAGCTTTTCTACAAACATTTGAATAATTCTCATTTATGTGTCGGTTATTCCAGGTACTTCTAGGATTCATGTTTGTAAATGTGTTTTCTACAAACCAATAACATTCTAACAGATTGATCGCCATTCATGAGAAAGAGTCAATATCAATAGTGCAAGGAATTTAAATTACCCGATTTGCTATTTGCACCTCATTCAGAGTTTTAGACTTAGGAATTGGAGCTAATATGCCACTTTTGCTTGACCCCCACCTCACCGTGATTCTGACGTGACCAAACTCTAAATGTTTACTATTTGCTCACATAGTTTGCACCATGACAAATCACTTGGCCTTTAGTTTGAGGAGATATGTAAAGTCACAAAATAGTTTCTTGATTACTTGTACTTTTCCACCAAGTAAATATCAGAATCGATGTGGAACAATGGTTCCCAACCTGTGGTCCGGGGACCCATTGTAGTCCGCGAAAGTCTTTTCAAGGGGTCCGGGACTGCCTAGAAAATTAAATAATTATAACAGATTAATAAAGTGTATATACATATAGTTGCTAAATGTACAATTGAAAATTATAAAATGTATTGTGATTGTCAAGGAATTTGAAACTGGAGGCTAAAAATTGTATTGGTATGCTCAGATTGATTTGTGGGAGAAGTGTAGTTCATCAGACAGAATATAGTATGGAGGATGTGTGGCTTCAATTAAACTTAGAAAAGATCAAACCTTTCTATTAAAATTATTTTTTTCAATTAATTTTACTTGCAAATTAAATAAAATATGTTATCATTTGTGGATGTGTTTGATGAATACTTGTTTCTATAGTTGTTATGTATTGTTATGTGGTTTGAATCATTAACAATATTTAGGCCAGGGTCCACAGCTTCTAATATTGACTCAGTGTTGGGGGGGTCCCCGGATTCCAATAATGATTCAGTGGGAGTCCCCAGGTTCCAGGAAAGATAAAGTAGGGGTCCACAAAAGTCAAAAAGTTGGGAACCACTGCTCTAGAAGGCCAGAATTCTAGAACAAGAGCTGAAAAAAGTGAAGACAAAATCACTGTCCTCAGATCCTTGATGGAACTTCACATTTCAGGGCAGAATGAAAATCAAACATTGGAAAAACCAAAGGTTCTGCCTTGGCAAGTGTGCAACTTTTGTATTTGTTTCTTTTTTTTTAAACATATGTGATCTGGAAAAAAATGGCTAAAAGTAAACAAAATATAAAAAATAAAGGAGTGGCCCAGAAGGCCAGGCACACAAAAGCCTTGACACTAAAGTGCACTCCTTTTCAAGCAGCTTCATACATTTTATACATATGATGAGGCAAAATGCTATCATTCAGAATGCAAGACAGTCAATTGGTGAAGTGGGCTCACCCATTCGCCAAGGTGTATGCTGTGATGGGCGGAAGCAAAATGTGAATGTCGTGTGCCCAGACCAGTGGGAGAAGAGGTCTGATTGTAACCCCATTTGTTATGTATAAATGTATACATTTTTATTGCGCTTATTTTGAAAAAACAAGAAACAAACGTAACTGCTAAAACTGTTTCTACGCCAAATCGAAAATGAACAACAGGCGCTGAGTTTGGGTACCAGAACGTAGCTCATCAGCGTAAGCAACCAATTAAAATTATTTTACAGTAAGCCACATACTGGAAGAAAGGCAGAAACATGGAAGATGGTGATATCAATAGACTAGTCATGTGCTGGTAGCATTATTGACTTTGGGTCCTGTCAATAACCTTCATTGCTGCCCTATACTGTGTAATGCACCTCATATGAGGATTGTTGCCAAGTCAAACAAAGCGCACAATAAGAAGTCCATGGTGCTCTTGAACACTCCAACTGGATAACTACAGAGTAGAAAACCATGTATTGGTTTCCTTTAGAACAAAGAAGCATTGAGTCTTCAAAATATAAATCACCTGCGGATACATCTATACATGATCTCAGCATGATGCAAGCAGGGATTATAGTGGCGCTTTGCTAGTCTAGCACCAAAAATGTTGATGCAAGTCCAGCAAAGCTCGGGGCGGCCCATAGGAAATAGCCTACTGTCACTTTAACACCTGTCTTGAGCAGCCGTTAAAAAATTATGCTAGAATGGAGCAGTGAAATTTTATAAATTTCACTGTGCCATTTTTTTGGGCATCTCTGCAGGGAACGACCCCCTTGCGTACATTATACCAGGCACAGGTATAATATGGCACAGGGGTTTACAAAGTGGCACAATGCTAGCATTGTGCCACTCTGTAAATATGGTATATGGTGAGGGACTGGTTAACTGTCTGTAGCATCAAAAAAATGATACTACAGGGGCGTTAAGGGGCGCTAGGGGCTTGTAAAAATGCCCCTAAGTATGTTAGTGGGGCCCAGGTGGAAAATAGGTATGTACACATCCAACATATGAGAAGTAAAGGGAGCAACTGATGTCCTCATTGCCTGATTGCTCTCGAAAGGACAGGAATATTAGCCAGGGCACAAGTCCTAAAGAAAGACTAACCATGTTATACCATATAGAAGTGACATCATGGTGTGTAATTTCACAGGGTGTGGCATAACAAGTGGCATCACAGGAAGTGGCATTACAACCCATACCCTGACAGGAAGTGACATCACAAGAGGTGACATCAGATCTTAAGACCTCACACATATATTTAGGAGGTCTATGAGGAGTACATTTGAGCAAATTAAAGGATTTAACAAAGTAGATCTTGCCTTGGGTTTGTGCCAAAAATGTGACACAACCCTGATGCAGAATCTGGCCCTCAATTTCAACATTTATTTTTTTAAGTCTTCGCCACAAAGAAATTGGCAGAAGAAGAAACTTTGCAACACATATGTTCTGCTTAATTGGTTGCACAGACAGCATTTAAAAAAATGTTATGGGGTTAAGGTACCTGCTGCAGAGAGCTTTGTATGCCCCATAAATCTCAGATAATAATAATAATGGTAAGATAACTTTGGTGGGTAACACATTTGCTGGAGAGATGTTTGGAGTCTAGTCCATTTTGAATCAAAGTAGCATAGAGGGTTAACATATTTCCTGCAAAGCACATCATGACATTTATGTAGATAGGTAAGTGGGCTACTGTTTTAACACAGAGATCCTTCAGTTACTTTCAGTTCATACATTGTAATCCTAATTAGGCACGGTGAGCTATAAAGCAAATGTGGCTTCTACACCTTGTAACCCTCACAATCCTATATAACACATCCTGTACATAGATTTATGCTTTTATGATTTAATGTCAGTGTATTATGTGTACATATAATGTAAAGTGCTCTGACACCCTGCATTGGGATAAGTAGCACTATAAACAAAATAAAACAAAATAGTAATATTTAAATCGCTATTTGTGTACATTCAGGAACAGACCAGCATACCTGGCAATCTTACTGTGCATACATATCTCTTAATTATCAAGACTGACCAAAGTCAAAATCATGCTCCTCTTTAGTACCTGTGAAGTGACCACAAACTGTGTGCCTTTGTTTCCCCTCCATTGCAGCTAGGTGTGAGGCTCCAGATAGCTTCCATGAGAACAAAAGGAGGCCTGAGGGCCACTTAACTTCGGCCTTTGTTTTGGCCCCAGCTCGAATTTAAAGTAAAAAAATCCCTCTCACTGCTGCATCCACCTTGCTTCTCAGAAGGAAAGCAGACAACATGCAGGCAATGCTGAATGTGTGGCGTTTAAACATTACACCAGGACGAGTTCAACATATTACAGTATGTCACACCTACTTGGCAGGGTGGAAGGCCCCCACCTTGTGAAAATAGTGGTGGACGCCGTCTACCCGTGGGTGCACCCGACTTGTGCCCTGGTCCTCCGTATCTGAAAAACTCAAGTTCTGTAGCCTATTGAAATGCAACAGAAACGGCAATAAGAACAGCCAGGGATCAACAAAGCAGATATATTCTTTTTGTTCACAGCAGTGCATCTTCTCTGGATAATATTCTACCAGAACAGCTCATAAATCAATTCAGTATCATTCATAATCTAAGTGAGACATTGAACGAAGCTGTAAATTAATCACTGTCAAGCAAGCACCTTTGCAAAAGAGAGACCTTCAGCATACTTATGAGAATAGACTGTGTCTGAATTCTTTACCACCTGACAGAATATATATCACTTTTGTGAAAGCCGAATAGATTCCTTTTAAAAGGCATATAGATTATTTATGGAAAACAATTTGAGCTAGCCTATACCACCAAATGCCTCTGCGAATAAAACACTAAAAAAGCTAAATTCCAAGTCTGCAACTGCAATCATGAATACCAAAGACAATGAGAGGGATTTAAAGTTATCATATGGGGTGCCTATCAGACAGTGCCGCCTACTTCCTGAAATGCAAGCAGAAAGTCACACAGGACTAAACTTTAGGATTCGGAGTCGAAAACGTTCCAAGATTTCCAACAAATATTGATAGTCCTAAGCAAACATTTTTAACTGTATCCTATGTGAAACAGTTGGTACTAGGAAAATGTTAGGAAAAAAAAGGAAATTAAGAAAGTCACGAAAGCATTCTAAGACAATCGACGCCGCCCTTTTTATTCCTGGAAACACATCCCCCAGGATGACCAATCAATGCCAATAAAAAGTAATTCAAGATCCCCATACGGGAGAAAAGATAAAAAATAAAAATAAAAAGATGTGGGGAGAAGTACAATCCCCTGCAACACAAAGCTCGGTTTGACAATAAAACATTCCAATAAGCAAAATTAATATTCACCAAAAAAACTGACACCTGCACAGCAAGTGTGAAAGCAGCAAAGCAAGCACGCACAAAAGCAATACTACAGTTTCAGAAAGTTGCAACAAACGAAACTCTTCTTCATGACTAAAATACCGACCATCATTAAAAATCTTGAACCACAAGAGCAGTCATTAGCAGCGCAGTCGTCGGTTAAAGATAATAGTTTTTCTCGAATAAAGCACAGAAACAATCTTTGCACATACCCAGCCTCGAATGTCAATATACATAATTGTTTTTGACAAATACAGATTCCCAGAGAATAACAGTATTACTTTACATACTATCGCGTTGATCTGCATGAACACTACAAAAACATGCCACAAACCATCCACATAGATAACAAAATATCTGTCCATAGTAAAGAAGACAGTTCAAATAATTGTGAAATCAGCATTTTGTCCTGTGATTATTTTGCAAATATGAATACATTCAAGCAGATAATATTCACACATAATGGTGCATGTCTTCAGTTTGATCACACCACCCATGGGTTGGTTGTCTTGTACTCATTTGTTGAAGAACCCATGAAAAAACACACACCAAATGGACATTCGGAAAAGGACCAATTACCAGTTTCCTGTGAACTGAGAAATAATTCACCAGAATAGACACTTGGGATCTCCAGGTTGTGTGCCACCTAACCATTGGAATCAAGCAGTGCATAGAAGAGGTAGAAGACAAGTACATGCTTATTTGTAAAACAACCACCACAAAAATAATAAGCACTTATGCTTCAGCCTACAGGTGTGATGGCTCTGATAAGTTGGAAGGTTCACCAGCAGGATCGGCTTCTGAAATTTGCTGTTTGTAGTAGCTGTTGACTGTAAAGGTAGCAGCATGTCGGGTGTGTATGTTTTCTTGCTAGTTTCAACAAAATAAGAACGCTTTTAATGATGCAACTTTGAGATATCGTGATACTGTGAGGTCCCAGTGGCCTTCTGGGTTGCTGGGTATAAATATCATGTCATTTCCCATCAAGCCTTGCTAGGCAATCGAGATCCTCTTTGAGGGACGCTTTGTTCGCACTAACTTGCTCTGGAAGATACCTGAAGATAGTATAACACACTTAAAATCCTTTTATTTACAAAGTCTTCTAGTAATCGCCATTGCAATCTGTGGCAAAAACTACTAACCCTGTAGTCCAGACCCAATGGGAGAGAAACATGTTTCTGTACCTCTTTCAGACAATCACACATCAGATGAATATGTTAGAAGTAGAATTGAGAAAAGGAAAATAGAGTGAGAGAGAAACCGATGACCCTGGATATGACCACTGTTATTCGTCTCTTTGCAGGGCATTTACTTTTACAGGGTCATAGCGAATATCTAAAGGCAAGATAAAGATCTACAGCATCTTCTCAACATCTCCAGAGTTCATTACTTTCCATTGTAAACATCATACCTTAAGAATATCGTGGTGCTTCTAAATCTTTATGTTCTTTTAGAACTATGAACCTTTCCGAACTCTGAAACATAAACATGACTCATGAAACCAAGGTCACAAGTATTTGGATTAATCTCACTTACTTTACTGAAATGAATAAGGCAACTATCTTCTGTACTGTGAAAACACACCTTCAAGTTAAAATATATATTCAAGATTCTTAAACTGCACTATAACAAGCATTCATCAGAAAGTTCACATGGTTGCTAACCACTTCCCATTTTACTTCCTGAATACAAAACAGCCAGCATGAGAAAATACAAGGTCGGAATGGGACAAAAAATAGGCTTGGTCACCTATATAAGGGTGGCCCCCGTTAGCGAACCAGATAGCTAAAAAGTGCCACCATTTGCAAATCAGTCCAGTTTTGAACTTTTAAGGTATGGGAGACTTCATTGATTTGAGCTTGCTGGAGGCAATGTTTGTTTTAATCTCAGGGAAATCAACAGTAACAACCAGCCCAGCACACTATAAAACAGGCCAATGAAGTGCTAAAAACTGGCCTGCACACTGATCTGAGAGAACAGCCCATCGTGTAGTGTATGATTGCCCTATAGGCCAGTCCAGCCCTTGAAAAATATTAAAGTCTTTGGAAGTGATAAGGATCCTTCTCATTTCTCATGCAGATAAACAAGATTTTTATGATATGACAATGAAAATAAATGTGGCCCTTTAATACTGTACTAATTAACTCACATTCACACATTTATTACTACAGTGCAAAGTTAAAATTCAAGTTTATTTCCACAATAAAGTAAAGTTAGCATGAGAAAAACACTTACTACTGCTTCACAGGTAGCATGCAATAATTACTTTACGCAGGGTACAACTCTACTAACAGTTACATCGTCTCTTTAATGTAATTTTACCATAATGCAAACATTAACTGCTTGCATCCTGTTCTTGGTTAAATTCCTTTTTATTAAAACTAGTTCACGTGAATAAACCATGGCTCAAACCAAATATTCAGATGTACAGTGTATAATATATTTATAAAAATTGGCGATGGAGGGAAGAGGCATCATGAGTCACTCAAAGCTGAGCTGCCTGTGATTCATAGCCGCCCCACACCCAATAATGGTAATAAAGAGCTTATTATACTCTGTAGCTCTGAACATGTACTATGCATCACACAGTGACACCCGCAACTGCCTATGTATGGTTTAGCCACAATTTAAATTGAACAGACATTTTTTTATGTGCCTATAACTATGGACCCCATCAACAGATCTGCACTAAATTTAGCACTTACTTGGCATATCCAACTAAGGTCCTGTATGCCAAGTTCCATGTTAGGGGCAAACTGTTTGGCTAAAGCTTTAGTGTTCTATGACGAATTTGCATCAAATATGGTAGGCAGTTAGCCTCATAAAACCAGTGTAGGTATAATATGTTTTGTTCAGATCCAATAAAATGAGTGGGACAAAATAATTTTAATTTACCAATAACTTTGACATCACTTGATGGATCTTCATACAGATGCTTAGCATGTTTAGCTTACTCATTGTTTTCTTGTTTTTATGCAAGTCCATCGGGGGGAGCTAATTTCCATGGGGTGGTTAAAGAAGTGTTCATTTGCTAAGGAATGTGGCACAATTTAGGGAATCCACACAAAGGGGGTCATTTTGACCCCGGCGGGCGGCGGTCGCCGCCCGCCTGGAGGGAACCGCCATATGGCCGCTCCGCGGTCGAAAGACCGCGGAGGCCATTCTGGCTTTCCCGCTGGGCTGGCGGGCGACCGCCAGAAGGCCGCCCGCCAGCCCAGCGGGAAACCCCTCCCCACGAGGAAGCCGGCTCCGAATGGAGCCGGCGGAGTGGGCATGTGCGACGGGTGCAGTTTGCACCCGTCGCGTATTTCAGTGTCTGCTAGGCAGACACTGAAATACACAGTGGGGCCCTCTTACGGGGGCCCCTGCCGTGCCCATGCCATTGGCATGGGCACGGCAGGGGCCCCCAGGGGCCCCGCGGCACCCCCTACCGCCATCCTGTTCCTGGCGGGCGAACCGCCAGGAACAGGATGGCGGTAGGGGGTGTCAGAATCCCCCATGGCGGCGCAGCAAGCTGCGCCGCCATGGGGGATTCCAAGGGCAGCGGTAAACCGGCGGGAGACCGCCGGTTTACCCTTTCTGGCCGCGGCAGAACCGCCGCGGTCAGAATGCCCTTTGGAGCACCGCCGGTCTGTCGGCGGTGCTCCCGTGGCCGGTGACCCTGGCGGTCACCGGCCGCCAGGGTCTGAATCAGGCCCAAAGTGTTTCATTTGTTTACAAGATGCATCTTTCTGTTTGTTATGTCAAAATTTAAGCACATCATTCAAAGGGGATGGGTAAAGAAAAAAGGGACAACAAATGTTTAATTTATCTATTAACTTTGGCTCTGTTTGATGAATTTGCACGGCGTGTTGCAGCAAGCACATTAACCCTAGCCCAGGTACAGGCAGACCATGCACCCAATCTGTGATGCACACAGCCAAAGAAGGTTGAAAGCAGGGCCTGGTCAAAGGCTGTCCTCAGCACAGAGTGAATATATGCAGGAGAACAGAATGTAGGGCATCATAAAAAACCTATGGAATTCATTGCAAAAGCCCCAGTTTAATTCACTTATCCAGTGACTCCAACACTGAAAAGCTCTAAAATTCTCCATAAAAAGAGCGCAACGCACAAAGCACACCATAACTCAGATCCTCACCATGATCAGTACACCCCCATATTCAATGGTATGTAAAGAAGAAAGCAGTCTACACAGAGCAAAATATGCCAAGGGGAATGAGTTATGGTGTGCATTGTGTGCAGCGTTCCTTAACTGGAAATGTTAAGTTTTTTTCTTTGTCTTGTGTTCACTGAACCATATCTGTACTCAACAGTCACAAATGGAATGCTGACAGGATTGTTCCTTGATCCCTTTGTGAATTCACTGACCCATCTACAAAATTCATATTCTTTTCTTCATGACAGTTACAGGGGTCCATCTCTTATTTTAAAAATACCTGAGGGAATACCTAAAAAAAGTCTCTTTATTTCAGTACCTTAGATGTGTATTAAAAACAAAAATGTTCTGTAGAAGAATGAAGACTAGTATTTCACCTAATCACACATGAGTGACAATATGTTTTGACTGAGTTGTGTGGCAGTACCAGTCACAGGTCTTCTTCAGGGCTTGAGAACACCCTGCCTCAGTCTGAATCCTCACCCTGTCTTACCCGTTTTGTTGCTGCTATAGGCGCTGTCCAATTGCTGCATTAGCGCTTTGCGTACGGGTTGTGGGGGGCTGTTTTGCACTTAATTTTTACTAAATTGTTTAGCCGGGGGTCCATCTTGGCTGGTGACCCTTGCAGGAAGTTTGGGCCTGTTAGAGCCCACTTCCTGTCTACCGGCAGGGCCGCTTCCTGCTGGGTAGCGGGCCAGTTGTTTCTCTGGGGGATTTAATGGGAGCAGCAACACGGCCACGCGCGGATGCGCGCAGCCGGCACGCTGCTAGTGCGCCAAAGGCAAGCCCGTCTGCTCCCGTCCGCGCCAGGACGGGCCAGAGGGCCAGGAACCCTACATCCTCTCCTAAAGAAGGCCTGCTCACCTATCCTGACATTTGTAGTTTGGCAGGTAGTCCCTGCCCTCATACGTTTATGCCGGGTCACTCTGCCCCCTGGAAATGTGCACGCTGTGCATGGTCCCCGGCGAGGCCTCTAACAGTGGAGGAGCACAGAGGTTTGAGGGCAGCTGGAAGTAAGTTGGATTAGGCCAATTGTAGGGGTACAGGGGGCTTTAGAGAAATGGGGTATTTTGCTCTTATCAGTGCCAGATCCCTTCCCAAGCACAAATTCGAAATCAGGGAACTTATTTCCACCCTTAAAATGGACTGTCTTTTCATAACGGAAACTTGGGCTAGGCCTGACTCGGACACGGACTTTATTGAGGCTTCCCCCGCAGGATATTCGTATTATGGGTCCGACAGGACAACGGGTAGAGGAGGGGGACTGGCCATTATTTGTAGGTCGGACCTCACTTGCACTTGGACTGTTAAGAGCACTACTTCAGATGTATGTGAAACAATGGTTTTCAAACTTATTTACGGCAATTTCGTAATCTCCGAAGGCCTCTTAATTTACCGTCCTCCTGGTCCCCTCCCTAAGTTCCTTTTGGAATGCACAGATTTGCTGGAACCTCTTGTTATGGCGCCTAAAGCGATCATACTAGGAGATTTCAACATTAATTTTGATGACAGGGGTAACCCGTTGGTTAATGAATTTCTCAATCTCATGGCCTCTTTAGTTTGGGTTCTAAAGGAAGGTCCGGCCACTCATATAGCTGGACATACCCTCGACAGGATCTTTACTCATCCTGAGGAAGAATTAAAGCTTATTACTGCCCCGCTAAATTGGACGGACCATTCGCTTTTGACTTTTAAGTTCACTGAGAAACAGTCTTTTCTTACACACACCCCCCTGAATAGACTATTAAGACAATGGAAAACCATCAAGGTCAAATCCCTGGAAACAGCACTAAAACTCAGCTGGAAGGATCCTAAAATGTCTGCTTTACCGCCATTGGCTCGCTTCAACCAGGGAATTACTCTGGCAATTGACTCATTAGCCCCTCTGAAGGTTTATGCACCACGTATAGGCAAAAAACCCAGCCATCCTTGGTTTTCCCAGGACCTTAAAGCACTCCAGAGGAAATATAGACAGCAGGAGCGTCGCTGGAGACTAAATTCTGGTGCCAGCGAGAAAGTTAATTTAAAATTAGCCTTAAATAACTATAAGGAGGCCTGTTTCAGAGCTAAAGCAGACTACTTTACACTAAAAATTAGGAAAGCTACCTATTCTTCTAGAGAGCTATTCAGAGTTATTAATGTCCTTACAACCCCCTCTGCACGACTAAGCTGGAGAACTCTCAAGATCTCTGCAACAAAATAGCAAAGTTCTTTGAAAGTAAAATTTTAAACATTCACTCTAGCTTCATTTCTGATAAGACTCAGGGGTACTCTCTTCCCACTGACATGTCGGTATTGCTTTCCTCCACCTCACCTAACGCCACGTCTGATAATGGTAGTTTACTCTCTAAGTTTAACATGCCATCCCAAGACATAATTTGCAAGCTGCTTCAGGAATGTAAATCTGGTTCTCCGTTAGATCCCTGCCCTCCGGCTATTTTGTAATTGGTCCCGGAGCTGGTGGCAACTGCGCTGGTCCCCATATTTCAGGAGGTCCTCACTTCCAGTATTTACCCTTCTGCCTGGAAAGAAACTACTATTATTCCCCTAAAGAAGAAGGAAACGGGGAAACACAACGATTCAACCAATCTTCGCCCCATAGCCTTGCTCCCTTTTCTACCCAAAATGTTTGAAAAATACATTAATAGAGAATTGGTCAGCTTCTTGTTAGACTCAGAGGGGTTCGATCTGCCTCAACATGGATTCCGGAAATCTCATAGTACGGAATCTGCCCTCATCTCCTCTTCAGACATCATTCGTAGGCTGGTTGATGAGGGTCAGGGTGTCTTCTTGGTCCTGTTGGACCTATCAGCAGCATTTGACACCATTGCTCCCCACATTATGCTCGAATGCCTACATCAGATAGGCATTAGGGATCTAGCCCTGAAGCTTATTGAATCCTTTCTCTCTAACAGGTGGTCCACGGTAAGCTGTGGAGATTTTAGATCCCCTGCTTACCTTCTGCCCTGTGCGGTTCCTCAGGACTCGTGGCTCAGCCCCACTTTATTTAATATCTATGTGGCTCCTCTGGCAGAACTAATACGCTCTTTTGGCTTCATCCCTACCTCATACGCGGATGATACGCAACTCATCATCTCTATTAACAAAGACGCAGAAGTAGTTGCAGCCCGTTTTAATGCTTGTATGTTGGCGGTAAGCAGCTGGATGAAGGCTAACTGGCTAAAATTGAACTGCGATAAGACCGAGGTTCTTTGCTTTGGGATAAGTAGGGCACAGTGGTCCCCTAACTGGTGGCCTAAAGAGTGTGGCACCCTGCCTCTACCTGGTTCTACATCAAGGAATCTAGGATTTATTTTTTATGATCATCTATCTTTTCAACCTCAGGTTAACCAGACCATTAAATCCTTCATGTGGATTTTGAGGAAATTGAAGAAAATGTTCCCCTATCTTTTAAAATAATGGAGAATTACTGCTACTCTGGCCCTGGTCCTGTCCAGACTGGATTATGGCAATTCTCTCTTGCTCAATTTGGATAAAGGATCACTAAAAAAACTGCAGCTGATGCAGAATACAGCGGGCAGACTAATATTGAACTTGCCACAATCAGCCTCCGCTACGGAGAGCCTTAGGAATCTGAATTGGCTTCCTATAGCCCAACAGATCTCTTTTAAGGCACTCTGCATCGTACATAAAGCCACTCACGGGATTGGTTCCAAGTACTTGACTACCAATTTACAGTGGCACCAACCTACACGCCTGCTGTGCTCTGCCAGCACCTTTCAAATTCTAGTCCCCCGTACCAAGAAGGTGAAGTGGGGGGACAAAGCTTTCACTATCGTCGTTGCCAGGATCTGGAATTCTCTCCCGCTAAATCTCAGGAAAGAGCACAATTACCTTACCTTCAGGAAACGGGTTAAGACCTGGCTGTTCCCTCGATAGCCGGCACCTTTTTCTTTACAGATAATGCACTGCCTCACCTTAGTCAGCGCTTCGATGCCCCGGGGCCGGAATGCGCTTTATAAATACACCATACATACATACATAAGGTGCAAAGATATGAAACATATGGTTCTCATTCCTGTCTGTTGTAACTCAGTTGTGAACCCCTATTATCTGAGCTTCATGGTTCACACACAGTGGCATCTTCCCTGTACCCACGCATTCATTAAGGGATACATGCAGCCTTCTCTGACTACTCAGTCCCCGCACTGCCACATACTCAGATGTCTCCCAAAACACCAGTCATTTTTATTTTTAATATGCACCAAGGGTGCCTATAAACAAAGAGAAATTCTTTGGGTATTCACTTAGGTAATTTTAACATAAGTTCTGGACCCTTTCAACTGTCCTGAAGAAAAGAATATCTAGGAACTCCGAGGTACGATTGAGTCTGCTGGAGTAGTACCATCTTACACTTGTGTGGGGGGTCACTGAGGATGAAGCATGCCACAATAATTTGGGGGATGAGATGACCTTTAAAATATAATATAAATGTTTGATCATGTATGTTAGGAGTTTTCTTACTTGGAGAAAAATTTGGCCATGGTCCCTCTTATAAATAAAAACAATTTGTGATTTCATCACCTTTAAAGTAACCAGAAGTTGAAGTGACAGCATGAGCTTTTTACCTGTCTTCCTTGAACCTCCATGCAGCCGGTTCATTGCAGATTGAGTGTAGGACCACTCACCAAGAGTAAAATGATGCTCGTCATCACTTCTGATGTCATCACATATCGTATTGGCCAATACAGATTAATTCTTGACTTTTAAATTCTCAGTTTGACTGTTAGTTTTAGTGGCCATGAAGAGCATTTGCTTCAAGAGGCAGCTATGTTCTCCTGTCATTGTGAGAACCCTATGACTCCCTCAGGCTTCCTATTCATCTTCATGGCTCAATACAATTCTGATTAAATGTACACATGCTTCTATGCTCAATGTCATACATCTTCAGGTCATGCTGAAAAATTAGCCTTTTTAACAGAACCCAATCTAATATTTTTTTCATTTTCTTACATTTACTTTACCCAGTCTTTCAGATCTACAGTATGCCCACTTCATATAGTAAGCATTTGTCTAAATCTAGGGCCCGATGTATGACCATTACAGATTGAGACTCACAATTTGCATGTTTTTGCGAATCGTAATCTGTAATGTACAACAGTGTCCGAGATACTGTTAGTGGTTCCCAAATGGGTCACAAAGAACCTGTCTCATTAATATTCATGAGGCAGGTCGCAATTTGTGACCTATTTGGGAATGGCCGCACTCACAGAGATGGTGGTCTGCTGGGGTCAGCAGACCACCTTGTCTGTGACTGCTTTTTTAATAGAGCATTTTTTGCAGCCTTTTTCCTTACAAGAGAATGGAATGCACTTAAAAAATTCAAAATAAAAGTTTTCTTTTCGTTTTTTCAGAGTAGGCAGTGGTCCATTAAGTGACCGCTTCCTGGGAAGTGTGGCAAAAGTCAATACCAGGGAACAACGTTCCTCCAAAATCCAAGATGGCAAATATTCAATCTTAGAGTTTAGATCTGGGTGAGTCCAACCACTTGTGTGGCTAAGTTTCCTTTAACACACCCCTTTACATCCTGCTCTTAATCTAATCAGGGGACACCTGGCAGTTAGGGTTTGCAGAAAATGGAGTATGTACAGTTGCTGCCCCAAATTTCCTTCCCAAGAATGAAGTCCAGGCTGCTCTCCCCCATCCTGATCTACCATCTGCTTAGGCAGATCTCCTCTCACCAAATGCTTCTTTTGTTTCAGCCCAGGCTACTTCACACCTCTTCAAGGCAGCCTAGCATAGTCAGCCAGAGGCTGAACAATCAGAGAAGGGCACTACAGTGCTGAAGTTGGTACCTTTTAACAAGAGTTCTAAAACTGTTTATAGCCACAAGTTATATTAAATTCAACAGTGGCAAGTTGTTGGATTTATTATAACTTTTAATTTGATTCTACTCTTGCTATATTTAACTTCTTCCCATGGGAAATAAGACTTTATTATAAAAAAAAAAAAGTTTCTCCATGTTAGCCTTTGGAGCCTATTCACTGCAATGGAGAAAAATGAATTTAGCTATTTTTCCCTACCAGGGCTTATAAAACATCTGTTATAAAGTCCCTGCTTATAGTTACACTGTACCCAACCCTGCTCTTAGGGCATACCTTATATGTAAAAATAAGGTATCTTAGGACTTTGGAAGTACTATTAATTCCAAAGTTGAATGTGGGGTTAACTTTAACTTAAAAGCAGCCAGAAAGGCAGGCCTGCCTTTAAAATGACACTGGGTACCACAGCAGTGCATCTATGGGGGTACTACCAATGGTGGAGCCCCTAAACCTACTTGTGCTACCATATACTAGGGACTTATAGTTAAGTTGGGTCAGCCAATTATAATTATCATAATTTGAAAATACCATTTTACACAGAGCACAGGCCCTGGGACTGTTTAGCACTGCCCAGGACACCGTCAGAGTCAGAAAAACCCCAGTATACGTGAAAAATGGGAGCAAAAAGTGAGGGGGCTTCTGCAATCTGCCCAGTTTTCCCACAGACCCAACCACTGATTGTTCAGAGCTGTTCATGTAGAACGTGCTCTGGTACTCATGTATAGGTAAAATATTAGGAGTTTGTGCAATGTTTTCTGTCTGTTGCATACATATATCAGTTTGTGAGGAGGATGCAAAGTAGAGCACTTCTGTAGGAAGTCAGGTACCAATCCATTACTCTCACTGGATAATTCATATCCAAGGAAACTCACATTAAGATATGCAAGTTTGGATTTTTTAAAATTAATTTGGGCTAAGAGCATCACTGCCACTATCTGTCCGCACTATTTAAGTTTTCAGTCAAGTCATCCTCTGTAATGTAGATGTGGTCAACATATGACAGTTCCGTGGGAAGTTCTTGTAAGTTTTCCATAATCCTTGCTGCAAAGAGCCCAGGGATATTCTTATAACTCTGAGAAAAGAATTGCTGCTGAATGAAAAAGTCGTTAGCTACTGGTATTAAGGAGCTATATTTTGATTAAAGAATCCACTAGATATATCTAAGGTTATATTATATTTTTCCTGACTAGATGTAGCATTTTTCCAGTGCTGTTATACTGCATGTGTGCATTTATGTGCATTTAAAGTTCTAGATTCTATTGACTGTCAAGTTTTAATACCTGAAAAATAGGGGTGTTCATGGTGGAATGACAAGGCACTCTTATACCTTGATGTTGTAATTGATCAAAATACCTTTTATATTTCTTTTATTTCTAATTTAAGGGCTATTCAGTGTGTATTTTGGGCTTACTATTTAAGGGAATCATATGTGCAACAGATTATTTGTCCTACCCTGCTTGGTTTCTATAAAACAGTGGAGATTGCTTTAAGACCCATTTGTGTGCATATTTTTCCTTGAACTCTTCATATAATAGGAAGGAAGATGCTTGCATTATTACCTCCTTAACCTCCTTACATTCAGGGTCATTCCTTATAAAAACCGGAGGCTAGTCATCTTCTCTAAGGATGATATTATAAGCATCCAATGAGTGAGACCAAAATACGGCTTTGATTTTGCACAATATATCAACCTCAATCTGTATTTAGACATCTTTGACCCTCAGCAGAGGGTTTACATGTCTGTCTGTTGTTTCAACCTACATATATTCTTCAGTTAGAGTCTCCACCAGATAAGCCTTGAGAGACTGACTAGCTATTGTCACTTTGCTGCACTGTTCAAAAATGCTATTGCCCAAGGCTTGTTCAGCAGAAGTATTCATAGCCTCTCAGATATCTTTTTCAGTAAACCTGCTTGTTTCTTCTTCTTAAAATGCATATTCGACTCTGAACCTTTCTTTTACTTCTTTATTCTTACTTAAGATTCACACACCTGCTCACTTTTCTACTTGACGTACTTGTCCTTTATCTGATACTCAGTTTGTCTAGTCCTTTCTTTACTTTTACTGTTCCTGAGGCCTGCAAAGAACGGCTAGAAATGGTATCAGAATACTGATCTAGCTTTCTAACTTTGTCAATGCCCCTCAAATAATATCCAACCCTACTGGACACCTGCATTGGAAGCGATCCAGTTCTGTTTTTCTGTTTTGTCTTCTTTTCTTTTCCTCTGGGGCAGTTATCTTTTTACAAAAGCCATTGGTCTCATTTTTTGGTTTGATTTGCAGATTTGAGGCTTAAGATTTAAGAAGCACAGCCCACAGAGGTGTAATCTTTTGAAATAATCTTAGGATCGTAAGCAGGAACCAATGCCAACTGCTGACACACTGTCAAAATTGCAGTTTCTTCTTAAAGTTTACTTAGAACTATTGAAGAAACAGTTTAAAAATTCACTATTAACTTCATTCCTAAAGCAAGAGCAATTGCAGATCTGTATATGTGTGTATCTGTATTTGCTTTAACGCCTCCAGTAACATGACTAATGAGGGTGTGCCATGAGTAGTAGTATAGATACTCACAAAGGTTGTTTATCCTATAGTACACTCTTCTACAGGTGGTATCATATCATGTGTGAGGACAGTACTCTTCAAGTTAGTTAGTGTTGATGAGAGATTCAAAATGAAACGTCATCTTCTTTTGCAGGCACATTGCCTTTGATAGCATTAATAGTTGGTGGACTAATTGTCTGTACCATGGAATGCATTTGTGATGCAGGGCCAGCAACAAATGCACTATAGTGTAAAAGAAAACACTGTTAAAGTCATCAAAAGATGGCTACTAACTCATTTACTAAATGTCTTCCTTCTGGATCTGTAAGGCCATGTTAGGATACGGTGTGAATCCAGCTTGCATTTACCAGGTACCCCCTTTCTTACTCAGGGATCTCTTTCTAACATTCTAAACCACATGGTAGAGTGCTTGATGTTCTTGATATTCCACTGGAACTTCTAAGTTGCATTAGGATTCAGGATTAGTAAGTACTGCATTAGCCTGGTGTTTGCAAAATGTATTAATATTGGGGTTTACAGCATCAAACGCCACCCAGGGGTAAAATATTTCAAAGATATATGTAGTATGTGCATTAACAACAAATGAGACACTACCTCCTGTGTTAGGGAAAATCCTAGCCAAGAGGTCTTATGTAGTTGGTGTCCTGGTTACTCCTATTGGAATAGGTGGCTGCGCCATTATTGAAAATATTTCAAAACTTGAAATTCAAAACTGAAATCAAAATGGGGAATAAACTTTCATTAATCAATATAAGTCAATTACAATTCCACAGCAGAGAGGGTGCATCTATCTGAAATGAAGGAGTAGACCGATATTACAACAGATATCTCCGCTATTACAAAAAATTGGTAAAATCATGAGTGTGTTATCCAAGATTGCTCAAAGATCAGACCTATGTTTTGTGGATGCCAATTATATGTTTTCTAGACTTCTATCCAGCAGAGTGAATTCTTAACCTTCTGAAACTAAGGACTTAGTCAGTGTTTCAACATGAGACAGAAAAGCCAGTGGACCATAACCGTCTTGCAACTTACAGAGCATTAGTAGATTGACATGAGTTTTAGGTACTGATCATCTCTTTAAGATGTCGCAGAGAAGTAAGACTTCACAGGGACACATAGTGGAACTCAAACCCTCTTTCATCAAGAATAGAAAGACTCAAGAGCACCAGGAAGCTAAGACTGTACTTTCAATGAGAATTAATATCAAAATCCTATCCTAGCACACACAACACAATATGAGTACTAACTATTATAAAAATAAACAAAACAATGTTAAAATGAAAATAACAATGTTTAGCAAAATGTGCTTCTCCGTAGCCTTTAGCAAGGAAAAGTAATTACAGCTTCTATATGACCCTCCATCTCCGTCAGGGCTTGTAATATACAGTTAAAATGAAATAGTCTCTCGGGGAATGCACCACTCACAGGAAAGCATAATTCACGCTTGAAGGAAACAGCTCTTTAGCATCCAGATATGCTTGCAGGTCATGCAGGGTTCCTTAAACTTAGAGTCTGTTATAGACAGGAAACTGTGAACTCTCACTGAATTGGAGCTGTTCCTTCACTCAAGTACACTCAATATGCACAAGAGTGTTCTTAATCTCCTCTTGAAAAGCAAGAGTTCTTGTGCTTTCAATGTATTCCAGGGGTGAAAGCAACACACAACTGCCCCCTACGCAGTTCCACACCTCATCACCATTTTAGGTTGGAATTTCACAACACATGATTTATTGTCATCAGATGCTCCCAGCATATATCCAGCTGCATCTCAGCTGTAGTGTTGGGTTCCCTTTCACATAATAACATTCTAACCCATAGCTCCATGTTCACATTCCATAGTACCACTTACATCATCATCCCTATATGAATACCAAGGACAAGAGTTCACTGCTTTGGATACACCCTTATTTAAGATGGCCAGACCACCCCTGTGTGAGATGCACATGGGTATGTTCAGACTAAGGACTTGCCCAACCGATGCCATTCATAGGTCACAAGAGGCCGGCCTTTGCCTTTTGGTTCTTGAAATCAGCTCTGGTCAACATTTTTACTACAGGGAACCTCCTGTACAGGAAGTAAAGGAAACCTACTGTACCCCTGTTATACCCCTGCTGAAGTACCACAGGTACTATGGGTAAAAAGTGGCAATCAACCTTTAGCAGTGACAGTGGAAGTTATCAATAAAGAGACTGAACAAGCATTTAAATGTTTAATACTCCACAGATTGCCTCATATTCACATCAAGTTTAGATTGGTCAAGTAACAGTTTGCCTAGCAAGCTGGCAAATGATGTGCATGTTAGTTTAGCATCACCTACTTCTGCTGCCCTTAAGACCCATCACTTGAAGACAGGCGCTGTATCCATAGTCTTAATTGAAAGGGTAATTAATTATCCGTCCTCTAGAGGCTGCTTCCCAATCATAGTTTCCAGCTAGGCCAACCAGTTAGTACTACTATTGCCACTATTGCTGACACTGTTTGTTCTCCCTTTGAATTATCCTCTAAGAGAAGATTTTGATCCGTTCAAGAAATAAAACTTTCTGCTGATTACATACAGTTAATAAGGGAATGGAGGAAACTGAGTTTGACTATGTTAATATGGTGAGATGGGTTGGTTGTTTATGCAATTAACTCAAATTTGTGACTGGGGAATGTGTGGTAGTTAGCATTAGAAGGCCCGGTTTTTTAGGTGACCTGTTTGCTTCTGTGAATCCAGCACTTCCTCAAATTCTATGATGAAAGCAGTTTCTTTAGGTTGTTTCAACAATCCTCATACTTTTTCAACATGCTGTTAGATGAGGGACATCAACCTCTAATCAAAACAATTATGTCCTCTATTAAATAGAATTTCACCATTTGAAACTTTAAAGGACATAGATTAATTGTTTAGTGCTCTGTTGCCAAGCAAACCCCCTAAAACAAATGTGTATGATTGCTTATCTTCTCTAAACACTTCTTTCCTTTCAGCAACCCCTTACCATTTTAAAACAGCTGCTGTTAGTTTTATTTCCTGAAGTACTTCTAGTTTTCATTCTATATTAGCAAATGGGAACTCGACTAACTCTACTAGTGACTATAATATTAAAATATTATAAGTGACTTCATTTAAATGGGTATGGGCTCTATGTAGTTCCTGATTTGTTGTCCTCTTTTGGCATGGCTGAGAGGGGTCTGCTTACAAGGATCGTATTTCTTTTACTAGTGATGTCAACACTTGGCATGTTGGAGTTCATAATATATAGGTTTTGCAACTTAAATTAAGGAAGTGTGATATTTTTTGTACTCACAGCTGAAACTCATACACACACCATGCACACCTGCACACGCCACCATATAGCACGCCCCCACACACACCCACAAACCCTAGCGACAAATACGAGCAGACACACTCGACATGAAGTACACCCCAAACACAACAAAGCCAATCACATTGCACACATTGCACAAATTTTCAACACAGCCCACCAGCACCCACAGCCAAACACTACCACATCACCACACATTCCTCACTGCACCCGACACACACCACATACCCACCCCACAACATGTCACACCAGAAGCGCCCACACTTCACTGACAATGAGTTACATCGATATGCAGGAAAACTGAGTTATGGCATAGGATTGTCCACAGGGTCAACACAGTTGGCACCTACCTACACACAAGGGAAGACATCAGGAAGAGGTGGAACGACCTCAGGGGAAAGGTCTGTCCATGACGTCAAGGTATCAGATAGCCAGCAAAAAAACTGGTGGTGGGTCCCTACCATCTGTCCTTGACTTGACATCCTGGGAGGAGAAGGTCCTGGACATCATGCAACCCAGGGGCCTGACTGGCATCAGCAGAGGGCTTGACACTGCAACACACCACAGACCCACTGCACAGTGGAACATCTGCATTGACAAGCATACCACAGCCCACACCAACTGGCTGCCAGGACTTCGTCCCAGCACATGGCAATGACAACAATGACAACCACCATCCACAACCTCCATGCCTCATGGAAACCATGCCACAAACCCCTATACCAAATCAACGTCTGCAGTGCTGCAGCTGTCATTGCCATCACTGGGAAGCAAGTCGAGCACTGCATGCATCACAACAGGGACATAACAACTACAATTACACAACTAATATCTTCTGTTTCCATCCACAGGTACACCTGCCACTGCCACCCTGCGGAGGATGCCAGGCTCAAATAGCCCCCCCCAGGGTGAAGGCCTCACTGGATGTCTGGATGGGATGACTTTCCTGGGCAATTTGGGACCACTGGACAGTCCACCAACAGCAGACCGACCCTGGACACCCCCACCCATGTGGCAACAACACCTTAACCAGCCCATGAACCCCAAACCTGTGCCCCAGGGACCTCACAATCAGAGGTGTGCCCCATAGTAAAGGGGCCAGAGTCAAGGGCACACACCCCAGACAATAAAGGCCTGGCTATTACTGGGAGTTGACTCACTGTGCCAGGCGTACAGGCACAGGGGGCCAGGGGTAGTGGGAGAGGAACCGTCGTTCAAGGTTTGGGTCAGCCACACCAACGACTACCCCGGAGGCCCTCAATCAAGTCCTGGGTGTATAGCACCAAACCCATGACACAGTGGCCCAGATCCTCGCTAATTTACAGGTGACTAGAGGCTGCAGGGGGAATACCATCAGGAGGACTAGCAACAGTGGCAGGCCCACAATGCCACCATGGCCACCATAGCAGGGGTGTTCCAGGACCTGACCACCATCATGAGTGAGTCCACCAACCACCAGCAAGCTCCTTCCACTGGCCATATCACATCTGCGCCCTCCACGTCAGCCAGTGGTAGTGAAGTCCCACCACAGGACCCACAGGACTCTAGGACCCCTGTTCCTGTAGCTGAGAAACTCCCACGCAAGCTAGGAAGTCCAACCAGACATCAAGCCAGCTATGATGCCAAGATCACAATCACCGCCAGGAAGTGACCCTTTCCTGAGCATCCTCCCTTGTGTGTGACAGTGACACCCTGTCCACTGTCCAGCATACTGGACTTGGACTACCCACAGCTGGCCTCACCACTCTGATGATCTCAGCCACCATGACCCCACTCATCACCCCTTTCACTTGTCCCTCCCAAATAAAGACCATTGAGCACAGTTACTCCCTACGTCTTTATTTTTAATGGGTACGAATGGAACTGCTGATACATTTGCAACTGGCAACCCAACGCCCAGCAAATGCATAGGAGGGTGACAGAGGGGGGAGCGAAATGCAGGGAGGTCAATCGTGGAGCATCCAGTGGCTGGAGATATGTGTCAAGGGAGGCAACAGGTCAGTCAGGGACTAGAGTACACCACTACAATGTCCTGAAAGTAGAGTAAGACAGGGCCAACTCAACACAAATGCACTGTAGGAAAAGGTATCCAAGGCAGATATGGCAGTCAAGTCCACAACCAAATGGCCAGTACCAACACACAAAAATCAACACATACCAACCCTATGGTACCATCCTCACAGCACCCAGAGCCAGACCTGACCCCATACCCACTGCCACTAAGAACAATGTAGCACTGCCACCCAATGTCGACTCCCAGGATGGATGCTGCACAGATGCAACAACCCTGTGTGGCACACACATAGCACTTGAACTGGCAGCTCATGGAACATTGTACATACACGTTGATGGCACTAGTGCACCAGCACAACAGCTGCCTGATTATAGGCCTGACCTGTACACTGTGACTACCTAAGTCATGGGCACGTGTGACACCCCCCCAACCAGACAGGGCAGAGCTTAAACCATTACCTTTAGTAGCCACAGGCAGCAGGTGGTAGCAGGGACAAGGTGGACAGTCATGGAGGCAACATACCAGACAGTTGACACATACCTGCATCTCAGTCTAAGTACTGTTGAATCAGCTCTGCCCTGGAGTCAGCTACATCCTCATCATCCCCCTTTTCATCACTCCCCATGTCCCCTTCATCAGCCACTGGTACAGCTACCCCCTTATCTGCATCCAGCAATGGGATGTGATGCCTCAGGGCCATATTGTGCAGCATGCAGCAGGCCACAATGATCTGGTACACCTTCTGTGGGTTGTAGAGCAGGGCACCATAGGAGATGTGCAGACACCAGAATCTGGCCTAAAGCACCTCTCAATGACCCATCTGGTATGACCGTGGGCCTCATTGTAACGGTCCTCTGCATCTGTAGTTAGATGCCTCACGGGTGTCTGGAGCCTGGGCAGGTTAGGATAGCCAGAGTCACCTGTGTGCACAGAGGTGAGAGGCATGTCAAGACCGGGAGGGCGATAGGGCAGGGACAAAAGAGTGCAGAAAGCTGAGGGACACACATATGCAGGTGTACATACCGATGAGCCAGTCCCGGTTCCTCGTAAGTGGTGCCACCAGGTGTGGGATGCTGCTGTTCCGCAGGATGAAGGAATCATGCACAGACCCTGGGAACCTGGCCGTCACCTGGTAGATGTATTGGGCCACAAGGCACACCACCTGCACTTTAACCAAATGAAAGTTTTTTCAGTTCCTACAGACCTGTTCACTCCTCCTGGTTGGCACCCGGGCAATGCGGGTGCCATCAATGGCCCCAGTGACATGAGGGACGTGTGCCACTCCATGGAACGCAGCCCTGACAGTGGGCAATTCTGCATGTTGGGGGGAACTGGATGTAGCTGCCCAGATGTTTGAGCAGGGCACATAGTACATCCCTCAGGACGTTGCTAAACATGGGGTGGGACATCGCTGCTGCCAGGCCCACTGTGACCTGGAAGGAGCCTGAGGCACGGTAGAGGAAGACTGACAACACCTGCACTGTGGGAGGGATGGCATTGAGATGGACTATGGCAGGTAACAGATCTGGCTCCAACTGGGCCACCAGTTCCATGATGGTCGCATGGTTCAGGTGATAGGCCTGAATGACGTGACGCTCCTCTTGGGTGGCAAGGTTGGCTAGCGGCCTGTACACTGGTGCATTCCTCATCCTCAACCTTACATCGTACCTGGGAACAGGAGAGAGTGGGTATTATCGTGCACCATAGACTGTGAAGTCTGTGTTGATGTGGCCACAGGCCACCAAAAGTCACCCATGACGCACTAACATTTCACCCACAACCCACACTGGACATGTAAAATGGCAGCCGCCGTCCTCCATGCATGGGACAGGTGGAAGTGAGGTCATACTGCCAGCGTAACACGTCATGGTGGTAGGTGGTCACGACTGCTGTGCAACTTATCATTGGTTAACACTGTTGCCTATGGGAGACAGGAGCCAATGATGATCGCTTCTGGCGGTGATGGTGTTGTCCGCGGCAGCTGTGACCGCCATTTCATATGCTCATGCTCACTTGACTCCTCAACCTCGTGCACTGAAGACCTCCATTGCATGTGCTGCTGTGATCTGACTCTGGTAGCCAAGATGCCACGTCCTGCAGGAGACAGGGCCCCAGCTTCATTCAGGAAGAGTTGGAGCAGCTCTTGGATGAGGTCCTGCCCTCTATGGACAGTTGTATGGGGCACCAGAGCAGCAGGTGAGCCCATTGTGATTTTCCTGTATGTGAGTTGTGTGCATGGGGATGGGGGCCTCGGTGGGTGGCAGTGTGTCTGGAGCATGGACATGGGTGAGGGGCCTATGGCTACTTTGGGTGACGACATGTATGTGTGGAAGTGTGATGTGTGCTGTCCATTGCTGTCCCAGGAATGCCACTCTACATGACTTTGTCCTTCTTTCTATGTCTTCCATGCAGGTCAGTACCCATTGAAAGAAGGAGATTTGGTGTGTTATCACCAAGCAAGTGCAGACCCTGGGAGTCCATGCCCAGCAGAGCACCCACTGCAGAAAGGAGTGGGAGGCCCTGAGACGCTGGGCCCGAAAGACCGCAGAGGCCCAGCTGGGGACGTCCTCCCAATGAGGGAGGGGTGCCAGTCGGACCCTGACACCCCTAATGACCCGCATATTGGCAGTGGCCTACCCTGACGTGGCTGGGTGCTTGAGGGCAGCACAGCAGCCACATGGGGGTAAGTACCCACTCTCACTTGCTACATGTGTTGCCATAGTGTCTCTGGGTGGGCACCATTGGGTAGCTGTAGTGTGGGTGCTTAGTACAATGATGGCCACTATGGGTAGTGTCCATCTGGGCAGGATTGGCATCACAGGTGTGTGCCAGTGGTGGATCCCGGGACCTCAATAAGCTAGCAGGCACTGCATGTGTAGTGGAGATGGGTGCGCCAAGTGGTCAGAGTGCTAATTGACAATAGTCAAGTAGGGCTGCCAACTAGCCATGCAGGATTCTGTTGGGTGTGAAGTCCATCACATGCCTGTCTCAACGGCCATGGGTAGTGGGCAGGTACTGGACAGGTGTGGCGAATATGCCACTCCTAGCCTAGATGTTTGCATCAGTCACACCATCAGTGAGTTCACATGTGCATTGTTGTGATTTCCCCTATGGTGTTCCCTATTTGTAGGATGTGCAGGGGTGGACATAATGTACCATGGCATGGCATCAAGTGCTGTTGTTCTACCCTGTGTAACTGTTGTGCTGGCATTGACCTTATTGAACCCTGTCTCTCTCTCTCTCCCTCCCTCCTTGTCCTCCTCTGTCTTTGTGTGCATCAGCCTCATCTGGTGAAGGAGAAGGGGCACTGGCAAGTGGGGAAGCTGCAGCCCACGGGACCCAGGAGGCTGGAGCCAGCGGAGCAGAGGGGACCAGTGGGACAGAGGGCGAGGGGAGTGCCATGGGGTAGACAGGATCGAGCACACCATCTTTAGATTCCTCCTCCTATTTCAGCTCCCTGGCTGTGGTGGACCCATCTGGGACCACCCCAGCACCATCCTTGTCCACCACCACCCTCCCTGTAGCTCCCCACCCAGTTGCCCGTGCCCGCTCACCCAAGAGGGTGAGAATCTCCTTCGCCGCAGGCACCCCTGCCCCAGTCAACCCTGCTGCCCTCAATGAGGAGACTATTGACCTCCTGGGGTCCATCTGTGTGGGGCAGACACCTATTGTGAATGCCATCCAGGGACTGGAATCCCAGATGCAACAGAACAATGTGTTCCTGGAAGGCATTCACGGTGCCTTGTCTGGCCTACAGAGATCGTTTCAGGTTCTGGCCTCCTCCTTGATGGCAGCCATTGTCCCTTCTTCTTCTGTCCCCCTCCACCCACCTCTTCCTTAACCCACATCCCTCTCCCCTCACCCATCCAAGGCACACCTGCTGACCCACATGCATCCACCTCAACAGCCACAGTATGCAAGGACAGACTTAAGCACCACAGACGCCACCACTGCCATGCACACACACAACAGACACATGCAGACATGACAACGACTCCCCCACCACCTCCTCCTCACAGTCAGTATACCACTCACACTTGCAGTCAGCACCAAATGAGTCACTGATCCTGCCACATGTGCCCGCACTGCCACGTCACCATATTGTCTGGCACCCATTCATGTACCCCATACACCACTGGCGCAGACACCACGATTGTCGACACACCCACATGCAGCATGTTAGAAATGGGCTCTTTGATTGGCAGTCAGGTTACCCCCTGTCCCAGCAAGGACCCTCACTCTAGTCAGGGTAAGTCACACACAATCCAAATTATCCTGTGCCCACGCGCTGGTAGTTTGGCACTGAGCAGTCAGGCCTAACTTAGAAGGCAATGTGTAAAGTATTTTTACAATATATCATGCAATAACACAGTATAGCACCACAAACATACACAACACAGTGTTTAGAAAAATATTTAATATGTATCTGACAAGATGCAGGTCAAAACTATTAAAATGCAATAAGTATATGTTGAAATATCACTGTAAAAGTGATGTAAAGTGTCTGAAGTCTTTTAAAAGCAATCAATATCTCTTTCAAGCACAAATTACCTGGTTTGCTTGCAAAATCTCTGCAAAGAACAGCAGAGAAGGAGATTGCCTGGAAACAAAGGGGTGTGTGTTGATTTCTCAGGCCACACACGGTGATACGTCGTTTAGTTTTCATGCACTGATGGCTGTGTGTCGATTTTCAGCGCTCGGTCGTGGATCCTCTTCGGGTTGCGGGGTTTTCAGACACCCCGAGGGCGATGCATGGATTTCCTGTGCTGGCAGGACAAAGTCACAGGAGCTGCATCGATTCGGTGGGTGCTGCGTTGAAATTTCTATTGCATGGCAGACGCTGGGTCGATTCCTCTCTGGAAGTCAGGCTGCATCGTTCTGGCTCAGTTGAGCGTCGATCCAGTGGGCCGTGCATCGAATTTCCAGTCACTACGCTAGTGCTGCATTTATCTTCTTGATGCAAAGTCGGGCTGCGTTGTTCCAGTTCGGCGTGCAGAGAAGTTTTCACCGTGGTGCAGGCTGTGTGTCGTTTCTGTCAGGCTGTGCATCCAATTTTGCTGCACAAGGAGTCCTTCTTGTAGAGGTTAAGTCTTTTTGGTCCTGAGACTTCAGGGAACAGGAGGCAAGGTGTATCCAAGCCCTTGGAAAGATCTTCTCACCACAGCCAGAGAGCAGCACAGCAGCAGGGCACCAGCAAGGCAGGAGTCATTCACAGAAAGCAGACAGGTAAGTCTTTTGGGCAGCCAGGCAGTTCTTCTTGGCAGCACGTGAGTTCTGGTTCAGGTTCTCTTCTCCAGGAACTGTCTGAGTTGGTAGGGGCAGAATCCCTGTTTAAATACCCAAATTTGCCTTTGAAGTGGGGGAGACTTCAAAGAGTGGCTGAGAAGTGCACAAGGTCCCCTTTCAGTTTAATTCTGGCTGCCAGGGTCCCAGTATGGACGGCTGTGCATCGATTTCCGGTGCTCAGTCATGGATCCTCTTTGGGTTGTGGGATTTTCGGACGCCCCGGGGATGATGCATGGATTTCCTGCGCTGTCAGGACGAAGTCACAGGAGCTGTGTCGATTCAGTGGGCATTGTGTTGAATTTTCTACCGCACGGTAGACGTCGATTCCTCTCTGGAAGTCAGTCTGCATCGTTCTGCTCAGCTGTACATTGATCCGGTGGGCCGTGCGTCGAATTTCCGGTCGCTACGCTGGCACTGCGTCGATATTCTCTATGCGAAGTCAGGCTGCGTTGTACCGGTTGGGCATTCAGTGAAATTTTCACCGTGGTGCAGGCTGTACGTCATTTCTGGCAGGCTGTGCGTCGGAGTTCGCCACACAAGCATTCCTTCTTGTAGAGATGAGGTCGCTTTGGTCCTGAGACTTCAGGGAACAGGAGGCAAGCTCTATCCAAGTCCTTGGACAGCACATCTTCACCACAGCCAGAGAGGAGCAAGGCAGCAGGGCAACAGCAAGGCAGCAGTCCTTCACAGAAAGCAGACAGGTAAGTCCTTTGAGCAGCCAGCCAGCAGGTTCTGGTTCAGATTCTCTTCTCCAGGAAGTGTCTGTCAGTTAGAGTGTCTTCCTCAAAAGTGTCTGAGTTGGTTGGGGCAGAGGTTCTGTTTAAATACTCAAATGTGCCTTTGAAGTGGGGGAGACTTCAAAGAGTGGCTTAGAAGTGCACAAGGTCCCTTTTCAGTTCAATTCTGTTTGCAAGGGTCGCAGTAGGGGGTATGGCAGTCCTTTATGTGAGGGCAGGCTACTGTCCTTTGACATGAAATTGTCAGGCCCTCACCCTCCCAGCCCAGGAAGACCCATTCAAAATGCAGATGTATGCAAGTGAGGCTGAGTATCCTGTGTTTGGGGTGTGTCTGAGTGAATGCACAAGGGAGCTGTCACCCAAACCCAGCCAGACGTGGATTGTAAAGCACAGAAGGATTAAAGTGCAGAGAAATGCCCACTTTCTAAAAGTGGCATTTCTAAAATAGTAATATTAAATCCAACTTCACCAGACAGCAGGATTTTGGATCACCATTCTGGCCATACTAAATATGACCTTCCGATTCCTTTCAGATCAGCAGGCTTCACAGCAGTGTAAAAACGAATTTAGGAGTTTTACACTACCAGGACATGTAAACTACACAGGTACATGTCCTGCCTTTTGCCTACACAGCACCCTGCCCTATGGGTTACCTAGGGCATACCTTAGGGATGACTTAGATGTAGAAAAATTTGAGTTTTAGGCTTGGCAAGTACTTTTAAATGCCAAGTCGAATTGGCAGTGAAACTGCACACACAGGCCTTGCAATGGCAGGCCTGAGACAAGGTTAAGGAGCTACTTAAGTGGGTGGCACAATCAGTGCTGCAGGCCCATGAGCAGCAATTAATCTACAGGCCCATGGCATATATAGTGTACTTTACTAGGGACTTATAAGTAAATTAAATAGTCCAATTGGGTAGGATCCAATGTTACCATGTTTAAAGGAAGAGAGCATGTGCACTTTAGCACTGGTTAGCATTGGTAAAGTGTGCAGAGTTTTAAAACCAGTAAAAACAGTGTCTAAAAAGTGGAGGGAGGCAGGCAAAAAGTTAGGGGTGACCACCCTACGGCTGTCAGGTCTAACATGTGTCCCCCCATGCTGAAAGTGGGGAGAGCTACCCAACCTCCTGGGAGCACTTATCGCTAAGGCGGAAGTATCTGGAGAGACCATCAGCGTTGGCGTGGTCAATTCCCGGGTGATGCTTCAATGTAAAGTCCATCCCCTGTAGGGAAATGGACCACCTCAAGAGTTTAGGATTCTCACCCCTCATCTGCATGAGCCATCTGAGGGGCCTGTGGTCTGTCTGAACCCAGAAGTGAGTCCGAAACAGGTATGGTCTCAGCTTCTTCAATGCCCAGACCACAGCAAATGCTTCTCATGTTTAAAGGGAGAGTGCATATGCACTTTAGCACTGGTTAGCAGTGGTAAAGTGTGCAGAGTCTTAAAATCAGCAAAACAAGTATCTAAAAAGTGGAAGGAGGCAGTCAAAAAGTTAGGGGTGATCGCCCTAAGGCTGTCAGGTCTAACACAGCACCCTACCTGCAGATACTACCCGAACATACACTCACACGTCCCCCCTGCCATCTCCCTGCATCTCTACCCCACCTCTCCCAGTACATCTAATCACCCACCCAACAGTCCCCACAGCACACACATTTCATCCACCCACTCACCTGCACCCAAGGCACCTCCACGTACACACCTCACAACCATACCCACTACCTCCACTCCCAAACATCCCTCCCCTGACCTCCCTTGTGTTCCCAAAAAAGTTTCCTCAGAGGGTTTTTCCTGTTCCCCACCACTGCCCTAGTCCCTGTTCCCCCAATGTCCTTCTACCCTTTCCGAGGCCACTGCCTTCTGCCTCTCAGTCCACCACTGCCCCTCGACATGCCCATCCACCACTTGCGACATCCACCCATGCCATGTCCACTCATCCTCCTGCCAAACCCAAGCCCATGCCCACTCTCTCCACTTCCAAGGCCAAGCCCACTCCCTCCGCTTCCAAGGCCACACCCACTCCCTCCACTTCCATGGCCAAGCCCACCCCCCCAGCAAAACCCCCTCCCCTCCTAGCCCAGACCAAAGTACCCCTCCTCAAACCCCAAAGACCCCCCTACCCCACCACCGAAGGGGAGCTGTATACGGCATTGAAGCCCCTGCCCTGTGGAGGCCTGCACTTTGCGGTCAGGAGTCATGTTGGGGTGTCACCTTGTGCCCAGTGTACTCAGGGCATTGTTGGACTTTTGGACTGGCCCTTGGGCCTGTATGTTCATACTTTTATACACAATTTTTAAATTTAATATATATATGCCGCACAACATCATTGGTGTCGATGGTACCTACATAGTCCTGGTTTTCCTTCCACAGGTATGTGTGGTGGTTGTGGGTATTTGTGTGTATGCATGTGTGTGTGCGTGTGTGTTGGTACGGGTGTTTGCATGTGTGTGGGCATGGCTTCCCGTGTTGTGTGTGTGTTGTGGGTGTGTACTAACGTCGTTCTCTTTAGTGTGTGCTAGGCTGGTGTACTTACGGTTGGTGTCTTGGTCGCTGGTCCGGGAGTTGCATATCCAAGTAGAGCAATTCACATGCCATGGTGCCTACAGCCGTGCCTGTGTTCCTGAAGGTTAGTGTTCTCTTTTATATTGCTCGTTTCTGCCAGGCTTTCGGTGGTGGTGGATCCGCCCTGGAAATCCTCGTGGTGTGGAACCTCGTAATGTGATCATGGGATACTGCCTAACCAGTGGCCAGGAGATGGCTGCCGCCAGCCACGCCGGCCCCTCCGTTATGGTGGGCAGAACGGTAACTTGGCTGTGTTCTGCAGGTTCCTTCCCGGTACTTGTGATATGCGGTCTTCACCGCCAGACCCACGGCTGTGCGCCTGCAAACTCCACCGTATCGGTCCACTGACAGTCAAACTCGTAGTGAGGTCCTTAATCTTTCTGAAGTGAATGTTGCTGTCAAGGATAGACCTTCCGGTAAAACCTTAGAAACTCTTTATGAGGGCTGTTGAGTATAGAGAAAAAAATCCCTTTGCCCAGTCTTGCATCTCTAATAATCACTAACAATAGGCATTCTAAAATGTTTATTTGTTTGATAATGCTAGCTCGAGTTTGACACCTATTACAACATCATTTGCTAAGTGGAACCTTCAAATACAACTTTTAATTGTAGTTCCCCTACATTACCAATGAACTAATGAAGCTAGTCATTCAGTTGCTCCATACAGAGCTAAAGGAAATCCCAGCTATTACCACCCAACTTCTTTATAAGGTTCTATTGTCAAGGAGGAAAAATAATTTTTATGATCATTTTCCACACTTGGACAAAAAAAGGAATCCTACCTTGAAACTGAATATGGCTTTAGATCAACCTTAAGGACAGTGTAAGAGTGCCTTAATTTACATGTGTTTTTAGCAAATATGACATAGTCATGAGGGTCTCTATATTTAGCTTCATTGGGGAAGGTGCTGGACACTAAGGGGCGATTTAAGAGCCCCTTGCGCAATCTAATGACAGAATAGGGTAACTTTTTTATGCTTGTGTGGCATTAGATGACAAACCGCTGCACCAGATTTACAAAGTGGCATAATGCATGCATCGCGCCACTTTGTGAACCTTTGTGCTACATCATGCATGCACCATGCAGAATGTATGCAGAGGGGGCGTTCCCCCGTGAGAGGGGCAAAAAAATTGTGCCAATAAATAATTTTCTTCTGCATTTTTAACATCTGCTCAGAGCAGGCATTAAAAGGAGGCACACCATTATTCACAATGGGCATCATTGGGTTTTGCAAGATTAGCGTCAACATTTTTTATGCTAATCCTGCAAAGCTCCGAACTAGCGTCCAAAATGTCAACACTGGTTCCCTAACTATGCCATAGTGCACCATTTCTTCGATACAGCACACACATGGTGGCATTAGGGGAGCGCTAAGGGGTGCAAGAGACGTGGCACTGCACTGGGTACAGCGCCGCTTTTCTTAAATCTGGCCCTAAAGGAGTTACATTTATTATTATTACTCTAATCTAAACCATTTGGAGGTGTTGTGCACCAAAAGGGTTACATTTATTATTCCCACTCAAATCTAAACCATTTTGGGGAAGGTGTTGGATACTAAAGGGGTTACATTTACTATTTTCACTCCAAGCTGAACCATTTTGGGGAAGATGATGGGCAATAAAGGGGTTACATTTACTATACCGATTCCATACTTAGACATCCTACATATGTTTTAACTGTAAAGAAATGAAAAAACACGCAACCCACTCTTACTTAATGAATAGTTGTAATATAATTGACAGTACCCATTACCTATAGGAATAATTATTTTTAATTGATAACATTAAATAAATTATACAATATATTCAATATTATTAATACAATTTGAAAATATTATAAATATAACATAACATCATACATTTACAGTAAGTGAATAATTTACAAGATTATTTATAGAATGTATATTTTAAATGCCATGTATTAAATATAATACACAAACAACAGCTTTCCATTCCCAGTTGATGGAAAACGCGCACTCCAGAGTTGCTCAGTAAAAGATATTTAATCCACAAAATGTGCAGGAAAATGTGAAAGCACCTGAAACGTTTTGGTGAACCCTCGCCTTGGACACAGGTTCCATCAACTGGGAGTGGAATGTTATTGTTTTTGTTCAGGTTCTCACACTAATGCGTGCATCACTGCCATCAGGGCTTGAGCTTGTGATCATGCAGAGCTAATGAATAATTATAATACACATATAACATGTAATCATTTTTGCTTCTAAATATAAATTTTTTAATTATTTTTGCAATTACAAACAAATGTACATCTTATAAAAATGTTAGATACTTTACATAAATACAAAATGTTATTATTAATTTAAAACATTTTAAAAATAAAACAGTTACATTTTAAAATGTAATTCAACAATTTAAAAACGAACAAATCATTTTTAATGTATTAAATAAAACGTAATGTACAAGTAGTTTAATAGTGACATATTTTAATAATCTCTCCACTTTTTCCTCCTAAAAACCCAACATCTCACTCCCCTAACATAGTTGGGTGTTGGCATAACTGCCGAAGTTCTCTATAGTGTACTTACTCGTAATTGCTTCAAAATTCTCATAATTATGCATAGTTGTGTGAGAAGCATAATACAGCAGCTAGCGCTATTTTCTTAGGGGAAATTGCACTCTTGCATCAGCACTAAATGCTACAGGACATGAACAGCAGTAGCCAACAGCCACCTGCTCTCTCCTTATTCCTTGTTCTTGTGTTCCTAGGGTAGGATTATTGCCCATATTAGTCTTAATAACTCAAACTGGTGTAATCAAATAATTTTGGTACACATTACAAATGTAATGCATAACTACTGAAATTACTCTGATTACTACTGTGTACTTAAAATTTCCTCCAGGCCTACACATAATTACATGTACATTCATTAAAAACATTAATCAAACTTATAGTAAAATATGTATTTAACCTTTTTGAAATTATGAAAAAATTACAAAACATACCAACACAAAAATTACCATACAACTAAAATAAAACATCACAATACAATTCTAAATTAACCCAATAAGTCATTATGGCATACAAAGATAGGTTTTAAAACAATGGGCCTCATTACGAAGCTGGTGGTGTTAAAAACGCAATCCTTGCGATGGTGGTTGGACCGTCATAGACAGGGCAGTCCGACCACCCCATTATAACCATAACGGAGCCACCAAGGTCCAACCACCGACACAACCAGGCTGCAGCCAGCCTGCAGCCTG
This sequence comes from Pleurodeles waltl, assembly GCF_031143425.1. NCBI lineage: Eukaryota > Metazoa > Chordata > Amphibia > Caudata > Salamandridae > Pleurodeles > Pleurodeles waltl. The sequence goes on along the minus strand of NC_090442.1, from coordinate 695,241,598 downwards.
ACGGTCTCTGGAGGTTGTAATCCACCAGGGCAGCTCTGCAAGCAGTGCAGCCCTGGGGATTACGAGTCCCCATCTCCCAGCCTTTCCATGGTGGTTAACACTGCCATGGAAAGGCTGGTGGAATGGAGGCATCGGAGGCACCTAGGGGCCCCTACAATGCCCATACACTTGGTATGGGCAGTGCAGGGGCCCCATGCACAGCCCCATCATGCGTTTCATTGCCCGAATTAGGGCATCAAATGCACGACGGGTGCTGTTGCACCTGACGCACCACAACATTGTCGGTTGCTCAATTAGGAGCCGACGTCAATGTTGTGGTGAGTGTTCCTTTTCGACGCAGGAATCTGGCACAAGGCCCTAGACTGGCTCACCTCCTTCCTCGCCGAAAGAACCCAGAAAGTCTGCCTCCCTCCCTTCCAGTCCCCAGTAACAAACATCATCTGCAGGTCACCCAAGGGTCCTCCCTCAGCCCTACCCTGTTCAACATTTACAATGGCCCCGCTCGCCAACATCTTCAGCCCCCATGGAATCACCATCATCTTGCAGACGACACCCAGCTCGTCATCTCCCTCACCAGGAACCCTTCCACCACCAAGACAAACCTCCACGCTGGACTCCTCGACACTGCCAAATGGATGACTGCAAGCCACCTCAAACTCAACTCCAGCAAAACAGAAATCATCATCTTTAACCCCAACAAGACAGTACAGGACGACTCCTGGTGGCGCACTGCCCTCGGACCACCCCCAACACCCTCCACCCACGCACGCAACCTCAGCATCATCTTAGACTCATCTCTCTCCACGGCCCAGCAAATCAACACCATATCATCCTCCTGTTTCAACACCCTTCACATGCTATGGAATACCTTCAAATGGATTCCCATAGAAACCAGAAAAAACGTCACCCATGCACTCATCAGCAGCAGGTTAGACAACGGAAACGCCCTCTATGCTGGTACCATAGCCAAGCTTCAGCAGAAACTCCAGCGTATCCAGAACGCAGCCACATGCCTCATCCTCAACCTCCCACACCACTAACATATCTCTGCTCACCTCAAACCCTTCACTGGGTGGCCAGCAGAAAAAGGATCGTCTTCAAAATCCTCATACACGCCCACAAATCCCTACACAACACTGGACCAGCCTACCTCAACAAACGAGTGAACTTCCACGCACCCACTTGACTCCTCCGCTCTGCTCACCTCGCCCTCGCCACAGTTCCCCGCATCAAACGCACCACCTCCGGAGGCAGATCCTTCTCCTACCTCGCCCCCAAGACTTGGAACTCCCTCCCCAACAACCTATGCAAGACCCAGGGCCTCCCGACTTTCAGAAAGCACCTAAACATGGCTTTTTGAGCAGTAAAATGGCATCTCCCCGCCCTACCCCCCCAGCGCCTTGAGACCCTCCCGGGTGAGTAGCGCGCTTAATACATTTTTTGATTGATTGATTGATTCCACTGAGCCAGCGGGCAAAAAAACTGTTTTCGCCTGCTGGGCCAGCCGAACACTCCTCATATGGCGGACAAAAGACCTCCAGTACTGGCTGCCTGCAGCAGCTTTGCGGTCCTGTGAAAGGACCGACAAAGTTGTAACGAGGCCCAATATTTTCACAACAATATTAAAAACAACTTAAAGTGAGATTTTTTACTTTGATATTTCTGTCCATGATATTTTTGACATCACGATATTCTTAACACAACATTTATGTAACACAATATTTTTTATTCAATATTTTGTTCAAACATCACTTGTAGTCCTCTATGCCGAACCCTGAAAATCATTATTCAGAGGGCAAACTAGTATTTTGTCTTACTTTCCTTTCTTACCCAGACACCCATTACCAAGACCTGGGGATGTGCACCAATGTTAATTGGGCCAACTGGACACAGGTAGGAAAATAATGATGACAAAGTTTGTGGTGTTGCTATTTGCAATGTGGCTGGCCTCTCTTGCTTTCAACCTGTCACACTTTCAATTGGTCTACCACAATTGATAGGGAGTGTACCTGAGAGCTGTGGAAAGGCCCAGCAGTTGACTGCTTTGCACCGCAGAGAAGTAGAACAAGAGTCCCACAGTGTATGGATTACATCTACATATCAGTGGTAGTGCACCTAAAGCATAGTGAGGCTTGGGCTGTACCTGCTGGCAGACAGCTGTTCTTTCAGGTGCGCACCCATAACTGACAGGAGGTGATTAGGGAGCTCCAGTCACAGGTACAGCTTCAGCGGGGTAGTTCTTTGGGTCATGTCACCCCCCAATTAAATGTATTCATGGCTTGGTAGTATAGTCCGGGGTCTACAAGTCCGGTTTGCCATGTCTGTAATGGTTTTAATCATTATCCTGATTTCACTAAGAGGTTTTGCTTTGTATTTTTTTGGATCAGTGACTTAAATATATTTTGTGACAGGTTTACCAAACAAGTAGTAAATCTGACCCCTTAAAAGTACTCCTTGAATCAGTATGAATTTACAACTTTTTGGAGTTCACAAAAATTGGTAGTAGGTAGGCTGGCAATCAAACACCCAACAGGTGATGGGATGAATGCTTGCAAATAGCCTAACCACTATCAATCATTGGGGTAACATTCTAACCCATCATTTTCCACCCAATTTAGAGATGTCAGCCTGCTCAATGGACATCTCCACACATTGACAGGAACCACAATCATGGGGATTATTTTCATTGTTAGAAAAGCTTATCATATTGCTACGTCAAATAAGATGGACAGCTGTCAAACTTTTCCAAAGTTTTTTTTTTTTTTATGTTTCAAAAGCAAATTCCCAAAGCAGAAGTTTGTGTTTAAAAAATAAAAAAATCAAATAATACCCTCTAGATCATAGCAATTTTCTGTTATGATGTAGGAGCAATATTTCTTTTTTTTTTACCTTCTCTCATCACTAAAATATACTTGGCAGTGATGGACAGTAAAAAAATAAACCCATCCGACCATCTATTTTAAATAGTCCAGATGGTCAGATGGCTTACCTGCGACATCCCTTCTCCATTGGTCCATCAGAGGACTTTTACACCAGTGGAGTACCTTGGTGGACCTTGAGATTGGTGGACAGGGTGCTGTTGCAAAGAAGTACCTTATCCACAAAATTCTAAATCCATCATAGAGCATCACTGAATGCAAATCAGTACTGACTCTTCTCCAATTGAGAACAATCCATCTCAAACCTTGTTCATCTCACCAATTCACCCTGTGGTCTACTGCTCTTTTAGTTGGGAAACTTGAGATTAACAGCCCCCAAATCTCACAGACTAAGCTATGCCTCTGACTACAACTGGGCAAAGCAATTATGCTCTGTTTACTGCAGTGTAAGAGTGCAGTGTGGTATAAGAAGATCAAGAAGAAGCTGGTGATCATCAGTGCATGGTATGAAGAAGTTTCATGTTAGTTCCAGAAAAACATTTGGTGGTCTAGAAACAGGGAGGCTGTGGAGTGGGTGTGTCACTTTAAGGTGGGAGGTGGATACTAGTCTCAGCTGCACAGTGACAAAAGGCACATTGCCCTCCAAAACAAGTCCAGGAATGCATGGTCTCCAGGACTTTTAAATCAGGCAAGCCCAATTGACAACCAAGAAGGGAGCCATTACAGAGCCACGCAAACGTAACCAAAGTATGAAAGGAAGGCAGACACCAAAACAATTAAAGTCATGGAAAATCAACAAAAAGAGAAGGGAAAAAAGCACTAACTTCAAAGGAGCAGAAATACAATAGTCATGTACATAACAATAAACTAGTGAAAGGATCTGCAGCATATCTTTGAGCCACAGCGCCATTCTTGGTAACCTGGAGCAGAAATCTCCGACCAAGAGGAAAGAATGGCTCAAAGATATGGACGCAACTTGAGGGAACAGGAGGGAAGGTTAAAGGGCAAATGTAGCCACTCACTTGAAGGTCGAGACATCTGCAAAACCTCCCAGCTGTAAAAGAGAAAAACTACAATAGTGTGCATGACACAATGAATAACAAATGTCTTCCAAAAAGGAACCTAGACCTTGATTGGTACTCATTCAACCTAGCCTCACAGGAAAGAGGGGTAGCAAAAGATGACTATATCACAAAGTTCTGACAACTAGTTCAATACTGTGAATTTGACAAGTTCACCAATGAAGATGCCATTCGACTATGCATAATTAAAGGACAAATTTCAGAATCTCTACAGAGGAAATTACTGAAGAAACAGTACACTTTTGAACAGATACCGGAAATGACCCGCATCAATGATCAGGCAGAGCTACAAGCAAAAAAAAATATTGAAGCCTGCAAGGTAGAAAAGAAAGAGCAAGTATTCTGCGTGCATGAAAGAGAGCTGAGAAGGAATAACAAAGACATTTATAGAAAGTCATAATCCCAAGATCAGTGACATGACTATCATCACTAGCATGGAGACCACCATGAATTATCCATAAGGAAGAGGCACCACTACTGTGCTATTGATGTGGACAAACCTACCTCCATGAAGGCAAATGCCCAGCAATTGGGCACACCTGTAACCAAAATGGCAAAGACAATCACTTCATCAGTCCATTTGTAGAGCTGACTGAAATGACAGTAATGACACTTCAAGGCATTGCAACAAAGATAAGAAACACCACTATGTCCGAGCTATGAGAGGAAGAAGCTGCAGTTACTCAAAATCTTCCACTCCAGTTCTCGATTATCCCAGTCAACATCATGTGACTCATGCAAAAGCACATCCACCTACTCTAAAGACAATGAAGAGTGGGCATTTATGGTTCAGCACAAGACCAGAAAGGCAAGTGTCCCACAGTTGAACTACAAATGGGTGACCGTAGGATCATGTCTTCCACTGACAGCGTCCGGTCCCTCAACAGTGTTTACATCATGGAGCGTCACAAAATTAAGTTGCAGTCAAAGCTATGACACATGGACGTAAAGGTCTTCACCTGGATAGCTCACAAACTACTTTCATGCCTCAGAAAATTCAAGACTGCACTCACCTACAAAGACCGATTGATAAAGACAGAAGTGCAGGTCATGGATGGTCTTGGTCCAGCTGAATGCCTCCTCAACTTCCACACTGCTGAACAGATGAAGCTAGTTGCTATTCTGGCAGGACTATACATCACTTGCTGATTAGCAACCCAAGTTGTTCACTGGTCTCGGCAAGATGAGGAGCTACCAAGTGAACACAGATGAAACCGTCAAACTGGCAGCTCAACATCTTTGCAAAGTACCCTTCCATCTTCAACAGGCCATTGAAGATAAACTTTATGATATTCTCCATGCAGGCATTCTCACAGAGTCTATAGGCCCGTCCCCATAGGTATGCCCATTAGCCTCCGCCTGACTGATCCTCAACGTACCCCGCCACAACCACATCTCCCATCATCTGAGAGACCTCCACTGGCTCCCTGTAGACAAGAGGATCACTTTTAAACTACTCACCCACGCACACAAGGCCCTCCACAACACCGGACCTGCCTACCTTAACAGCAGACTCAACTTCTACGCCCCCGCCCGCCAGCTCCGCTCCACGAACCTCGCCCTAGCCCCCACATCCAGTGAAAGACCTCCGGCAGCAGATCCTTCTCCTACCTTGCTGCCAAGACCTGGAACTCCCTCCTTACCAACCTACGCCAGACCCAAGACCTCCTCGCATTCAGAAGACTCCTCAAAACCTGGCTCTTCGATCAGTAAACAGCAACCCCCCCTTTTTTTCACCCCAGCGCCTTTAAACCCTCACGGGTACGTAGTGCGCTTTATAAATTTTATGACTGATTGAAAGGAAATTCCAGTGGAAAGGTGAGGTTGTGATTCGACTTGAGATAGCCTACCACAGCAATTGAGAGGGAACGATATCCTGGTCCTCACGTCAATGACAAGATCACATTGCTCAATGGAGTCAAAATCTTCTCACAGCTGGAGTTGAAATCATCAACTTGAACTCTACAAACATTCCTGATACATCACCATACTTAGCAAGCACCTAGGATTATTACGATGCAAGAAACTCGCTATCGTGTTTCAATAGGAATCTTTCAGGAAGTGGAGACTCATCAGACACCACACAAATGTCTGCAACTACAACATTGACATTCTGGTCTTTAGCGACTCAAGCAAACAGCATGACATGACATTACAACATGCCTTTTGAGGGCTACAGGAGGCAAGTCTGACCCTGAGTTCTGACAAGTATGAGTTCCAGAAAGGTTACTGAAAATTCTCTGGACACACATTGAGGCAAGTGACTGAGCCCTGAAACATTTAAAGCCCTCAAAAGCACCTCTGCAGCTCAGGAAGCCAGTGAGCTCAGATTCTTCCTGGAAATGGCCACATACAGCTCCTGATATGTCAAAGATTATGCCACCCTAAAAACATCCCTGTGAGAACTGACAAAAAAGGAGAGTCTTCAATTGAACAGCAGAATGCGAACAGGCATTCCAAGACAATAAAGTAGAAGTTAGTAGCACAGGAAACATTGCATATTTCAACCGCCAACTATGCACAGAAATCACTGTAGAAGCCAGCCCTGTTGGCCTCGGTAAAATCCTCACTCACCATGATCGGGACAATGACACGATGTCTATATTCTCTTATGCTAGTGGAAGTCTCATAGATGTAGAAAAGGAATACTCCCAACTAGAACGGGATGCCTAGCAGTTGTGTGGGCATGTGAAAATTACCAATACTTCATCTATGGAATACTATTTATCATTGTGATGACCATCAAGTACTGCTTACGATATTTGGAAACCCTAAAGCAAAAACGCCACCACAGATGGGAGAATGGAGAATTAGACTGCATGAATACACTTGCTTCATAAAACACATACCTAGAAAAGATCAAAACTTGGTGGATTTCTTGTCTCGACAACAGCTAACATCAATAAAGAAGAGACTGTTGTTTGCCGACGAACACCTTAATTTTGTAGTTGAACAATTGGTACTCCCATCAGTACCTGCTGCTGCCATTATAGATCATACACTACAGAAGTGACCCGGCAAACAGGACAGCAAAAATGGATGCCGAGTCAAAGGCTTGAAGATGACATGGACATAGACCTCAAAGAACTAGTCACATTCAAGTATGTGTGTGAGCACCTGGCCATAACATCATATGGATTCATGAGAGTAAAAGAAATAATCATCCCAAAGAGTCTACACTAGCAAGTGGTAGACTCCGAGCATGAAGGACATCAAGGGGTGGCAGCAACGACAAGAGCATTAAGAGAAAGAGTGTAGTTCCCAAGGCTTCAGCAACTTATAAAAGTGATCCTAAAAGGAGTTTCAGACATGTCAAGTGACAAGTCTAAAAGAAGCCCTAACGCCATTACAAATATGTAGTTTACCTACCACTGTATGGAGCTAGATCGCAATCTACTTCTTTGGCCTGCTAGACCGTGGTAAGTATCTCATGGTAATCATGTATGAATACTCCAGATTCCTGCTGATCAAGCAGCTGTCCACAAGCACAGCCATCGTTGTACCGGCTCTCAATGAAACATTTGCCATCTAGAGCATCCCTGAATTTGTAAGGATGGACAAGAGCACGCCATTCAACCGATGTGACTTTGCAGAATTTGCAAGGCATCTTGATTTTAAACATCAGAAAACCACACCTTTATACCCTCAAGTAACAGGCATGGTGGAGTGATTCATGGACACTCTAAAGAAGACTGTGCAACAAGCAGAAACTGAAAATATACCACTTCAGCAGGCACTCAACACCGTACTCAGTGCATACTGATAGACTCCGCACAGCAACACAGGCAAATGTCCATCCTCGTCCATGCTAGGACAAGAGGTGCATCTGGAGGGCCCAGAGAAGAGACAATGCTGAAATGCTTAAGAAAACTGAGCAATGATCCTGAAGTATGTGAGCGAAATCAGAGACGGAAAGATCCAAAGAAGAAATATGTTGATGGCAAGCGAAGAGCAAGAGATCTTCCTTTCACAGTAGGAAATTGGGTGATAGTCAAACAAGAACAACAAAGATAGTCAGACGTCCGGTATCAGAGCCAACTTCTCCAAGTAACCAGCTGAAATGGAACTATGATTACTGCTGAGAATGGGGATGAGAGAGTGAGCAGAAATATCTCCCTCTTCAAAAGGTACCACTATAAGCTGACACCACGTCAAGAACACCCAAACAACCTGACATCATGGTCCAGTGGAAAGGGCAGTGAAGCTGGACTGAGAGACAAGCTGGCAGCACAGAGGATGGTCGCTTCCAAACCGAGGCAACTTGTACAGTTCTAGTATTTTAGTAAAGGCAATCATTTATACCTGACTCATCTGTGTGCTTTCATGTGGTACCACTTGCCCTCCGTCCCCATCGCAGGGGATAAGATAGAAGTGTCAGTCCTGTTAGGTGAATGCCCCCAGAACTAGGCCTCGGTCTTGCAGCTTGAACAGTCTAACATTGATTTTAATCACACCTATATAGTTATTGATGCCATCAGTGGTGCAGCAGATGAAGCAGACGATTTAACAGATGTATCTATATGCCTACGAACTAACAAAGGACTGATTAATTAAGCTTTTACAATGCGTGACATCCAGGCCTGAACATTTCCTAACTATATCATTGAACGAATGGTATATAATACATCGGAATCAAGTTGCACATGCACATGTAGGGGCGAGCTACCCGGGCTGTACAAAGTATGCGTTTCTTTCACGTCCTTAAAAAAAAACCTGCACCCCAAGGATGTTTTTTTACGCTGTGGTACTTTGCAGGTTTAGCGCAAAAAATGTTGGTGCTAATCCTGCAAAGTACATAGAGGCCCATATATAAATAATGGTGTGCCAACGTTTAACGCCTGCTCTGTTCAGGCGTTAAAAACGTTGCTACAAATGACACAGTGGAGTCTTATGGATTCCACTGTGCCATTTTTCTGGGCCCACCACCCTGGGAACGCCCCCCTTGCAAACATTATGCCATTTTTCGGTATTCAGAATAATTTGGAAAGGCATTTGCGACATTCATGTGCTACTCTTAATTTCATTTTGTTAATCGAGTGGTAAGCGGTGCACTAAACGTCAAAAATATATTTATAGGGAAAAGGCCAGGCTGAACTATTTCTGCTAAACTTTTTACTTCCACCAAACTTAAATGAGCTGTTTCACGACAGCATTTCTGAGTACTGGAGGTAGTAGTGCAAGAGTACCCTTTTAAGTACTCTCAGCTTTTTTCGTGGATCGGCCGAATCGTTCAACTTACTATCATTTTTTTTCCTGTTCGTTCTAAATGTATATCAATATTACAGTTTTCTTTCCATTTTTTGATGTTTTAGATCTAATGTTTAAAGGCTTGTAAGAGTGGGTAAAATAGTGCTACTTTGTGACTTTGAAAATCTCATTTCAAGTAGGCCCATTTCAACATGATCCTCGCTCGTTGGGTCGTATTATATTTTCATGTTGTTAATGTTTGATAGTTGTGTATTTCTTAAATTCTTGAGTATTCGGTGCTTAAGTAAGTGCTCAGTGAGGTACTTGATCAAGCACTAGGTCTTGCATCTGTTATCTTTGGTCTCGTGCAGGCCACTTGCCCGTCATGGAGAGCTCTCACATTCACTTCAGAGAAGAATAGTGATGATTTCCCCACAAACAGCAAGAAAAAAACGTTTGTCATTGATAGATTATTGCGCACTTGAACTGTTGATTGAGAACACGAAAGAAATTTCCACTGCGAAGTTCACAACCAGGTGTTTTTGCAACTGGAAACATGTACAGACACATTTAAACAGTGTACTCGGACAATTCTTGTCTCTACTGCCTTTCATGCGGTTTAGAAACAGCAAAGGAAACCGTCTTAAATTCCTCTAGAGGGAAGCTATACAGCAAAACTCAGCAGCTGTTTACGAGTCACTAAGAGAAATTGGTGATTGCAAAAATGTGTTTGCAATTATGCTAAGTTGGTCACTTCATTTGAGTGCATATGTATAGTTGTATTTTTGTGGTAGAAATCTAGCCAAAGACCAAAAGTGTTGTACAGTCAGAAGTGTTGTGCGGTTCCTATTATGGTAATAAGACTGCAGACCCATTCACAAAGGTAAACTTAGACGTTAGGTCTGAGTTTACGACTTTGGGTATTTTCAAAGGGCATTTACAAGTACTATTTTTAGGTCCATACTTGGGGTGGAGCATTAAGGTACCAGTAATGTAAGCATTTGTTAAAGGACTGGACATGATAGAATGAATGGCACACAATAACTGTTGGTAATTCTGGATCTGTATGTGCCAGTGCCAAAATCAAAGCTTTAAGCTCTGCAAGCTGTGCTGTGCAATCCCCAAGGGTCTGCGTATAAGTCTGTTAAGGGTGGAATTCACCATCTCCCATCACTCCACAAATGGCTGCGCAAGTAGCAGAGTACCTACATTTGGTTGAGCTGAATCATTTGTGTAAATGATGATTCTTTATGGTCCAGAGGCATGACATTGGTGGACATGAGGTACTCAAGTGCATATTGGAGAAATTCCTGGGTCTGTAGTTTTGGGTTTAAGACATAGTCAACATCGGTGGGAGTCAGGGAGGTAGCCCACAGTAACCAATGTGGATATAATGCTTTTGCATTAGGAATGTTGGCTTTGGTAACAGCCTCAACATCTGGTATTGAGGTCACAACAATGAGGTGTCTTCCCTGGGCTAGAGGTCTCCCCTTGATGACTGCCATCTGAAATGCAGTCAGTATTTTTTCTGTTGGTACAAAACTCATTTCTGCATTGGTCTGTAGATGTGATTTGTACACTATGGGTACCGTGTGACCTTCACTGAATGTGAAATATGTGAAATCGATAGCACCCGAGATTACCCAAATTAACAAGTTTATTTTGTTTACACATGTATGTAGATGCTTCACTTCAAGCATGCCAGTCTGCAGTAATGTGAGAATTTGTGTATGTTGTGGTGTCCAGTGTTTTCTTAAAAAATCAGGATAAATCAAGTCATACTGGTTTGATGTGTTGTGCATAGTCTAGAATGTAGGTTTTGCAAACATTGAAGAAACCTAGCAAAAATGCAGTTTCTTGATGTTATTAGATGGTTGTAAATGAACACATTTCTCTAGAAACTGGCAGATTTTCCCCTCATTTGAAAGCTCATATCTCAGGAATAGTACACTGGGAAAGGCAATTTTTGTTTTCTTGAAATGGAATTCATAGCCATGCTCGGCAAATCACAAAACAATGTGATCTACCCTGGCTAGGTGAGTATTGAGGAAACTGTCCATCAGATAAATGTCATGTTTATAGGACAATGCCTCATGGTCAATGTCATGCAGTATTGATGTCGTCACACAGGCTGAGAACAAGCCTGAACTGTTCCTATACCCTTGAGGAAGCTGACAAAATCGGTCCTGGGAGCCTAACGTGGGGGTGCTTAGATCCCAGCTTTCAGGTGCTAGATTTTGACAGTAAAAAAGACTGGAAATATACAAAGTTGTTTGGCGTTTTTTGTGCACTAGAGTGTTCATAAGTGCTGTGCTATGCGAATTTTCAATGGCAAATGTGCCTTTGTGGGTGTTTAAATGTATGTAATCTAAGACTATTTTATATGAATAGTTAGGGTTAACAAAGGGAAACAAAGAGTTATTCATAGGAGTTACACAGGGTTCAATTACTCCGTGGTACTCAAATTGTGAGAGAATTTCCCTCACTGTGGCTTTGGGCTCATGTTTTATTTGATATTGAGGTTGTATTAGTTCATTGGACCGTATTGCTATAGCATAAGGGGGAGAATCTGTATCCCAACCCACATGGTTGTTTTACAGTGCTGGAGCCTGTGCCAGAGCCAAATCTATGGCATAGGCTTCTTTTACTAGATCTGGAACAAAGACTGAGTAAGAAGGCAAAATTACATCTTCCCCTTGTGAGAGCATTTCGACAAACTCTGCCAGCTAATCTTTTTCTGCCAGAAGAATGTCATAGCTTAGTGTTAATCTTCCCTAGAAGGTCACTTTAATGTTGCAATCAATGTCCCTCGCAATTTGAATTTTTAACTCTGTCGGGTGGGGAGACTGACCTGTCTGCTATTGCGACTTCAGGGTAGTCGTTAATTGTTGTCACCTCCAGAAGCTCTTGAAGATTCTGGCAAAGTATTGTGACCTCTGCCGTGGTGTCTAGCAGAGTCGTTGCCCAGTTTTTCTTCCTTTTTTATCGCGATGTCTGAGGGCCGCTGTGAGTTTTTTTTCAGCTTCACATACTCAAATCAGTGCTTTGACCACCCTCCTCTCTCATTCACCTTGTTGGATGAGTCCTAGAAGGAATGAGAAGGCTGTGTATCAGTATACTGATATCTTTCAGGAGGTTTTAAATTGTCACAATTCCTAAGATTGTATCTTTTCTCAGAGATCTCCGAATGTGGAGATTCTCCTCTTTGGTTTCCTTTATCTTTATTATTTTTCTGTTTATCCCAGCATTTTTTAGAACTGTCTTGTACTTGCTTGTTATTATCCTTGCCATAATTACCTTGAAGCTGTGACTTACTAGGTCTGGCCCCCAGACTATCCCGACCTATACTAGTATAAGTCTTGGCGATAATCTTTGGCAGCTCACGTTCCTGATCTAGTGGAGGAACATCTCACAGCTGTTGGCATACTGCCAATGCTGCTGCTTCCCCTTGAATATTACTTTTAATAATTGAGGAGACTGTTTGCAAATTTGCCCATTAGTTACATCCCCAAATCCAGGGCAGTGGCTGCTCGTGTTAATTTTGTATTTGTTTTAACACTTCCGGAAGATTCACAAGTGTTGGTGTACCATGCATGGTAGTGTAAATTGCAGCAAATACTGCACCCCAAGTGACACAGTCGTCTATAGAGGAAACCATCCCAAATGGCAAGCACACTGTGAGAATTCAATGTTTATCCTGGGGTCCCAAATGGGGAAACACTGCTTCCAGTTGTTTTGTTTTTTGTGGCATCCAAAATGGAATGTCACAGTGTTTGGTGGAAACGTTACCCCTTATTGAATGAATGGTCACTGAATTTGTTCCAGGTGCAGCCGATTGTGGAACGGCTGGAGCAGCCCTCACTAGGGCAGAATTTAGAGTCTGCATCATTAATTGTACTAATCGTCTATATATCCTAACTACATTATTATGTAGTGGGCAGGTCTGTTGCCTGTAAATTTTGTATGTTTGGATGTGGTGTATATGTGGCCAATTCTGGCCATCTAGGGCCAGCATTGAGTGAAGGACCTAACCTGACATTTTGATTAATGTGTGGAAGGGTGCCATGAAACCAATTATGGTGTTCCTGCTACGATAGCGGTATTTCTATATATGCATAAGCTCTGTATTGTGCAGGTGGGGTTGCTACAGTATATGTATTGAAGTGATTTGAATTTCCATCTGCTGCAGAAAAGGTGACCCATGAAAAGAACATTTCATTCTGTATGCAATGTACGCCTCTATCACAAACGTAATATCTCTAGCCCCATTAGCAAGCCCATGAGCTAATAAATGTTGTGCGAGAGGTTGTCTCATATTTACTGGAAATACCACCGGTTGTGGTTGTGTCATAGTTAGGGGTAAAATTCAAGCTTAAACAACCTACACACTTAGATAGGTAGTATCTATTTAGCTGAGGTGGAATTTTCCCTACTACCACGGACGTCTCCGTATAAGGTGATTAGGGTACCTTTGGCATGCAAGAGAGAGTTACTCAGAAGATCTGTTAAAATTTGTGCCTGGCCAACGTTGGTAGCACCATGTCATATGATCCTATTATGGAGATAAGAATGCATGTTTTAGGGCAGCACCATCACTGCGTGTGTGTGACTGAGTCAGTCCACACCATCTGGAAGCTGTCAGCCTGATTCCTGGCTAGTCCGCAGTTTCTCACCCAAAACAAGAAAGTAAAGGTGATTTGTTGCAACCTAAACATGACACTCTGGCTCCTCTGGGAACTCATTGTAAACAGAGACTCACACATGCCAAGGCAGAATAAGAGAATAAGAGAAGCAAGATGGATTTCAATGCACTGTAAAAAGCATGGGATGCAATAATAAGCCAGATGAAATATAAACCAATGATCATCATTACAATTAGGGTAAAAAAAGATAAACAACCCCACTATTATAGCATGATCCTAAAAGCCTAAAGAATTCCTACATGTGCCTTATGTCTAAAATCTGGTAGCATAGCAGGGGTAACCCTTCTGCGATTCCGGTGTAAGAGAAGAACCCCAACCCAGTACCTGAAAAGGCTGCCAAGGAACAGCCTGTTGTCTGGATAGCAATTCTCTCAATTGGCTGAAGAGTCAGCACCAGGATCAGTGAAGCTGTGAGTGGAATGGTGTACATCGCAGGACAGCCATGACTGGAATGCCTTCTGCCCACTCTAGGTCTACATGGTGTTTATATAATTAATCCTACAGTGTTCGAAGAAGAGGCCTGACACGATAATATTTCTAAAAGATGGAAACTGGCTTCTGAGTTCCTGGAGTACTAATAGAAGTTAGAATATCATGTACCAAATATGACAGCCTTGAACAGGGCACAAAGTAAAAATGCATGGAAAGGGCTGATAAAATGTGCAGCACTAACAACTATGCCTTCTCAGAAGGAAGCAGCTGATTAAAATATAAAAACTACGAGCTGAAAGCAGGCTGTGCTAAAGAAATTGAAATTAATAAGACGTTTATATGTGCAAAAGGGGTTCCTTTAACTCCACCATTGCCTTCCCAATATCAATTTTCTAAATGTATGGACTTTCTATATCTCTAATTTCCTTGGAGTTTAGTGAGACAGCAGTAACCAGTCCATAACTCATCACAGACTGGTTGCAACCCTCTTGTCCTCACTGGCCCCCCTCTGAAAATCCCACATGGCTCATTCTTGGGGACCTGATTGATACCAAGCACTGTACATTTGTATCAGCGCAATGAGTGGCTATACGCAGGAGTTTCAGGCAGTAACATTTCATCAATCATGCCACTCATTTGGCAACTCCCATCTTCAAAATACACCACTGAAAATAGTGTCCCTGGATGTTAATGGCATATCACATTATGTTAAACAAAAAATGATTCATTATCTAAACGCAAACCACACTTGTGTAGACCAGCTTCAAAAAAACATATTTGTCGGAAGTAGGATTAAGGAGTTTAAAGAGTCTGGGTGGGTCAGTAGTGAATAGCAGCCACAGAATCGACTTAAAAAGTCAAAATCCCACAGTGGTGGCTAGTTCCAAGATGTGTAGCAAAGCAATATTTATTAGGAAGACTCCTAAAATGTATCCTGTAAACTCCTGAAGGCTTGGACAGACACGGAGGGCAATACTCCTTTACAACAGTTAAGACAATGACACAATTTAGATATGGAGGTGGTATTTGTGCCAGGTTTATCAAAAAAGGGCTTCTCTCACACATACCAAAACTCTTCCCTGAATTCAGGTTGGTAAAACTGGTAGTCATTGGGAACTGGAATCTAGCCACATGCCCTGTCTTTAATAGGACTGGTGCACCAGGCAAACTTAATGGTCAGGGTAGAGCTATGTTCACTAATGTAATCATTGATTGTGATGTTCTTGATGTCTTGCATCTCTTCCACCCTACTAATTTATCTATATATTTAGTTCCTGCCCTCATGGCATCTCATCCCATAACAACTTTCTATTATGAGGACCTTTATTGAGAAAAACTTTGCACAACGATATAGTAGAAGGGGGGCTAACTGATCACCATCCTGTTTTGTTGGGTTTGGATTTAGATCATGTGCACTATCTGAATATGCAATAGAACATGTGTGCCATGGGCCTCAGGATGCCCACAGATAAAACAAAACCTCTAAGTCACCACCTAAGGACATTGGTAGTGGAAAATGCTTGATCTGTCACCTCAGCGCCGTTGCTGTGGGCAGCAGTAAACATGACCTTGAGAGGCCTCTTAATGCATAGCTCTGCTAATGCAAGGCACAAAATTAGGCGAAGTAAGCTGGATTAGAGCACTCAATCACCACAGTGACCATACAATATAATACAGACGCTTCCACTACCTCCAGACCTTGTTTGGAAACGACAAAGCAGGAACTTAACTCAGTGTTAATGCATGCTGTAGACTGCCCTCACTTGAGCATAGACGTTATTGAGCATGGATAGAGTGTGGGGAGACTCCTAATGGTGCATTCAAACCAGTGCGAATTGTAAATCTGTATCTCAATCATCCATTGCCCTGATTGCTTTACTCTTGCACCCAGTCACCCATGTACTCATCAGCAGCAGACTAGACTATGGTAACGCCCTCTACGCCGGCACCACACTTAAACTCAGCTGCAAACTCCAGAGAATCCAAAACACGGCCGCACGCCTCGTCCTGGACCACCCCCGCCATGAACATTTCTCTCCACACCTCAAAACCCTTCACTGTCTCCCCATAGACAAGCAAATCACTTTCGAGAGCCTCATCCACGCACACAAATCCCTCCACAATACCGGCCCGACCTACCTCAACGAAAGAGTGAACTTCCACAGCCCCACCCGCAACCTCCGATCAGCCGACCTCGCACTAGCTACAGTCCCCCGCATCCAACAAACCACCACAGGAGGCAGGGCATTCTCATACCTCACCCCCAAAACCTGGAACTCCCTACCCACAAACCTCCACAAAACAAAAGACCTCCTGCTCTTTAGAAAAAACCTCAAGACCTGGCTGTTCGAACAGTAACCCTCCCCCCCCCCCTGTTTTCAAGCACCTTGAGACCCTCACGGGTGAGTAGCGCACTTTATAAATACTTTTGATTGATTGATTGATTGCACATCCTTAGACATCATGGGTATCTTTTTTTCTTATAATGAAGCTGTGTACAGTAGGGAAAACTCTAATTCACAGACTAGTGAAGATTATTTTGTTCAGTCTCTAAGCCTGACGGTCATGAGTCCTAAGGGGTGATTCATTCTATGTAGGAAAACAAGAAAGGAGAGAATATCACAGGCAAATACTGATCTCCCCACTTACAAATCCCTGGGAAATTATGGATTTCAAAGGGAATTATGTAAAACAAGGAAAACAACTATGTCACCACTGTTATACGTATCCTTAAAATTAGGGATTGATGTAACTTTCACAATTTTCTGTAACACAATTACAACAAAATTATACAA
Source organism: Pleurodeles waltl (assembly GCF_031143425.1). Taxonomy (NCBI): domain Eukaryota; kingdom Metazoa; phylum Chordata; class Amphibia; order Caudata; family Salamandridae; genus Pleurodeles; species Pleurodeles waltl. Next base: position 695,224,520 of record NC_090442.1, on the reverse strand, counting down.
GATAGTACTCAATTATACAAGGACTAACTTGCATTTAGCCATATTTTCTTAGTGCAAAATGCACCCTTGCATCTAAAATGGACCCAGGGATGCATTTTACACTAAGAAAATAGTGCTAAATGTAAGAGAAAAGGAACTGTAGCAGCAAGCAGCTGGTCACACTCTGCTCCTGTGCTCTTGCAGTGGGCATTTTTGCCCCAGATTTATCTAAATTATGTGAGCTGGTGTAATCACATAATTTTCACATCATAAGAGTAATGTGAAATTACAAAAGTTGCTCTGACCACTCCGGCATGATTACAATTTCTCCCAAGAAGCTGGGACTATGGGATCCTTGGGACTGATTTGGCCACAACAATCCTCATCTCCAGACAGAGAAAAAGGCCACTTAGAGTGGCCCAGATATATGCTAAGATAGTTAAGTAATGTGGCCAAGGTACTAGATAGCCAGCTTTGTAAAGTCATCCTGTCTCTGATACATGAGATACAAGTGTGGTTTACACCTGCCAAGTCATTCCAGAATCATCTCAGGAAGCTGCCACATGTCATGCGACTAGTGAGGGACCTACCAGAAGACGCAATGGTGATACAGGTTGACTCAGAGAAAGCTTTTGAAAAGGTTGAATGGCATCACCTATTCCGAGTAATGGAAAGGACAGGTATCGGTCAGGACTTTAACAACAAAGGAGCTGATTATGAGTTTGGCAAGGGGAAGACCCTTCCACCAAACTTCAAACTAGGTGATTGCTGCTTTACTGGTAACCTCCCTGCTCCCCCCATTAAGAATTTCCCACTGGGCTGTCAGCTGGGAAGCAGCGCTGCCCTTCATATAATGATCCCTTTTCCTCCAGCCTGAAACCCGCCAGGAAAAGGCTGGCGGAGGGGGTGCTCTGGGGCCTATCTGGTGGAATGGTCCTGAAAAAGGACCCCCCATTTGGATCAGTGGTATCTTAATGGTGACCTTAAAGACTTGTCGTAGTTTTACTCTTGCTCTAGGCAAGACTGCTGGTTTAAGGACAGTATTTATGTCCGTAGGTGAATAGGTCTATCTTACAAGTCGCAACTGTCATCCAAAACCCTTCCGGCTCACAAGCAGTACCTCACTAGTAACTTAAACAGTAAAAGGTGATTTGTGGAAGCCTTTATGCATGGACTCAAAAGTGAGACATCTGAGGGAGGTCGTGGTGAAACAGAAACTACCCCTTTCTCACATGAACAACATGTCTCAGTCAAACACACAGGCAATGGAGAAAATGCAGTAAAGTTTTCAATAGGTTTTATTAACAAGACTGCAATCTATGATAAGTTGCATGGGCTAAAATGATTAGGATAATGAACAGTGCAAGAAACAAAGTTGTAAAGGCGAGAGTCATTAATACAAAGACCCCCACCATCTTGCAACAGCATGAAATGACATGAGATGTGAAAGATGTCCTAATACCCTAATATGATGAGCCTACCCTCTAACTTAAAGAGAGCTAGGTGTGTTAAACCTAATCTACCAGTACCATGTTCATGAGAAGAGCGTCCCACCCCATGTTACCTTGGAATGAGGTCTCTAGCTCAGACTCAGTGGTGACACGAAGATTGGGCCAGCATCAAGGTGACATGTAGCATCGATAGCGTTGATGGCATCTGCTAGGAAACTATCTGTCTGTGTGGGATGTATTTATACAGATCTGATTGGACCCTTGACAGAGGTATGTTCCCAAACAATAAATAAGAAGACAAGCTTGAGGCACCAATTACATAAACAATTCCCTGGAAAGCACAAAGTGGGAAAGTACCTAATGTGAATACCTACATCTTATTTATCTTTGACGCTAATAGTGACGCCTTTGCAGACGGGCACTGATAATGCCAAACTAAAACATCTTCCTAATTAAAAACAATGCAGCCATCTTGGGAAGGTATAATTAAATAATTGTGCTAAAAGAGAGCAAACTAAGTATGGTAAAAGTCACTAGGTGACAGGGGCACAAGTCTGCAAGCCGGAAGGCTAAGCTTACTCCCATTAAAACAAGATAGGATTCACTACAAGAGCAGAAATTCAGAGTTGACTCCTCACACAATTGGCAGTAAAACACCCCTGACTTTGCTTACAGAGAACCTTGGACCCTTGGACAAGATTACTAATTTCCTGCCATGTCTCTGGTTACGAGGCCGCTTCCAGGACATGCTTTCTGGGCAGTACAATACTATGATCACTGCATGTGATGTGACTCATATATGGTAAGGTGGCAAAGAGCAGTGCTTTCTCTAAGAAGAGTCGTTTGGTGCTAAGAAATAGATAGGTATTAAGGCTTGGAATTCACTTGGATCACACTACTTAGAATAGTCCAGATCTCAAGACCCCTTTGAAATTTATATAAAAAAGATTCATATCCCATTTCAAGAGGAAGAGCACCTAGTCCCTGGAAAACTCCTGTGGCAGTACCTGTCCATTCAGAACTATTGGCAGCAGATCTTGCCACATGTGTCTAAGACCAGTGGCCTCCCGCTAGCCCAGTTAGTCTGTTGCATGAAATGGCCAAAATAGCTGCACCTATTAACCACAACTGTAGATAGATGGAAACGTTCATGACAACTGCAACACTATGCCTTCTGTGCCATTGATAGTAAACAAACATCCCCACTACGAATTCATGGCTACTGGAGTTCTCGAGTATAGCATATTGTGAAAAGTTCATATAGGATAAATTACCAAATGGAGGTCTTTAACCAAATATAAGATAATGCCATTAGTGACTGATAGCCAGGGATAGAATTGCCAGAACCTTAAAACTTCACTCCTGCATATATCGAGTAATGAGCATATCTCCTGGGTACATCACAGCTTCGTGTTGAGGTAGGTGCAGCTTGCACTGAGTCACCTAGGTCCAGCTGCCCCAAGGTTTACCTCTTAAGACCAGCAGCAGCATGGTACTCTCTAGAAATTAGACATGTATTCCTATCCTGGGTTTGTGTCTTCCCAAGCCTATGCACTGTCACAGTCCCCTCGCCTACATTTGCCCCTCCCTTGTCCAATGGCGCATTAACCTTTTCATATTGAACTTTACCCCAGCCGTTGTATCCGAACTCGAGAGTAAGACCTTCTTTTGTTACAATTAACACAATATTTGCCTAACATTTAATGCACGAAACCTCTGACTGCGTTAATTTAATTCGACGATACAACCCTGGAAAGACAGTTGTTTATGTATCTCAGAAGATTTGTAGTGCCTATGCCTAAATGTATGATCATGATAAAAAAATCATTGCAAAAAATTATCTTGACATTTTCCTGAAGTCGGATTAGTGGAGGTAATTGTTAGGATTATTGTGGCAAATTGAATATATTTGCAAACATGGCAAACAATGAATGTGTAATTCATTCTTAAACAGGACCTGCACATTGATCTTAAACAGAGAGACGCTGGCTGAAACGTGCAATATTCTTACAATACTTGCATACAACTGCAAGGTGGAGACACTGCTCAAAATGTAATGCTAAATTTCCAAATGAACGTGTGTAGAAGAGGTACACAGAAAGTGACAGCAGTTAAGAATTTCTCGGTCTCCTAATAGTAGGCCATTGTCCATATAGTAAACAATGTGTATACCCAAAAGAGTCATTGGCCCATCCCCAAAGCCATTTTTAAGCACATAAAAATACTACTACTATAGTGCTACCACATGGTACCTACAGTGCTACAGTGAGAATTCAAGAATAGCCAGCTCGAAACATATACACAGGTCTCCCCCCAATTATTTGTCTACACAAAATCTACAGTGCTTGCAGAATATTCAGCCATGCAAGTGGAATTTTCAATACATGTAAACCTACTAAGCGGTATAATTCTGCAGGGCTGGCCAATAGGAGTGACTCAAATGTGGGGAATATATGTCCTACCGAATGGGAGGCTCAGTCAGAAATTCAATGGGGACACGGAGAGCCAGAAAAATCCACTAGCACACCCACAAAAGTGTACATATGTCCCAAATAACAAAGGTTACACCCGCATCTACTCAAGTAATACAACAAGCAAAACAGCTCAAATCTACTCCATACTAGCCTTGAAGTGAGATTTACAGAACATCAAGTCACACAGAGAGGGCGCAATGGAATCACACAGCAGTTAAATGGGGCAGCCAGAGATAGAAAGGCTGCAAGGACAAAGGAAATAAATAAAAAATAATGATACATTTTCTAGATCATCCTCTAGAGAACTGACCAACATTTGGTTTTCTAGACCTCTGGGTACAAAGAACTTAGTCAATTTGATAACCCAAGAGAAAAAAATCAGTTAAACTCCAAATACCCTACTGCCCACTGAGCAGTATTTGACTGCTACTACATTATAGAGAAAGAATGATAGCTGCAATGTTAACTAAAAGCTTAAACAACAGGAATAGTATAGCTTCATAGAATTCCACCCTCATTCTTCCATCTTCTAAGATAATTTTAGCTCTAAAAGGAAAGGCCAATTAGTGTTTCAGAGATGATTCACACCCACAAACCTGTTTGAACAATAAGGCTTTACGATCATTAGAATACTAGAGCCAGCTATTCTTGTCTTGTGCTAGCCACTGCACTGATGAGCAAGTGAAGGCTGTGTCTTCCCATTAGCCTTCAGCCAAGGTGGGTGCTGTGCTTAGCTAATGTAACATTATTAAGTCACTGTTCAATTTTTCATGATAAACAATAAGCAGAAAGTCGCCCCATGCCCTTTTATTTAAATTTGATCTGCAATACTTTGTTCTCGTGAACAACAATAAAATAGATAGATATCATCTTTTTCTGAAACTTTGTTCACAGCTTAATAGCAAATATGTAGAACAAAATAGCAAGCTAAGATTAAATTCTATGAATATAGTTGACAGACTTGCATGTTACCTTGCAAAGACAAGTGCCATAAAATAAATGTGTGTTTCATGCTAACCACATGTAATCACTGTTAAATAATTAAAAAGCGTATGCCTAGAAGAGGAGTACAAAAATCAAATAATAAATTCAATGGGAAAACAGTACACACCGCAACACTCTGCAAAATTACAACATCCCCAATAATCAGGCTAATAAATATAAATATTATATCCAAAATTACGGAACTTTGTTACAGGAAAAGTTTTTCAACAATAAACACACCTGCAAAAATATTTTAACAAAATACATCATACACTTATAACACTGCTAAATCTATTGGAAGCAAACAACCCCCTTCTCAGAAACACATAGCAAGGTAAGAACAGACCTTCCAATGCAGGTGTAGCTCATTAGCTCTAGCACAGTACCCCTCTCCAGCTACACCTCATCAAACCATCAACCAATCGCACCGAATCATAAAAAGAGCAGCCAGTGGCAAGGCTTCTTTCCCTCAATGTCAACTACACCAAACTGCATCTCATACTAAGGACTCAATATTTGAGGAGAGGTGAAACAATATATTGGCAAAGGTATGTCTGAGAAAGAGATTGCCGAAAACTCTGTTTGCCTCCATATGTGAAAAATGGGCATACCTATGGTTACGTATGGTCCCTGATGAGTTGGTGTGCTGGAGTCTTTCTTAAAAGGGGCTATTCATTGGCAGAACAGTGTAAACATTTTGAATGATTAATTATTTTTGTTGAATTTTAACTGTAAATGAAATGGGACATTTTTAAGATTTTAAATATGCAAGTGTTTACTCTTTCTTTTTGTATGTTTCTATGTAAAGAGCTATGTATTTATGTGATTTATGGTTATTAATACATAACCAAAAAAAAAGAAAATGGAAAACAAAATGGGCATGGTTGCAGAAAAACAGGACCTCTCTTTACCAAAGGCTTGACGGAGTCCCATCCATAATCTAGTGGCTGCACTCCCATGATTATTTGAGATGTCGAGCAGGGCCACAACTGGCATCTCACATCTAAGTCAGTCCTAGCGATTGCACTATGAATACATTCATCACCATTCCAATGCAGCAGCTGGTCACACTGCAACCGCAGACCAGGCAATTATTAGCATAGAAATTTTGGGCAATAATAATACCTGGCCAATAAATGATTTGTAATCGATGACTAATGGAAGATTAAATCATTATGTGTTCCACCAAGAATTTCAAGGTACACATGTATGAAGCCACCCCTGGCATCGCAGACAGTCTGTACATTGATGAAATGCCAGAGGAGTCAATTGCTGTAAACAAGGGGTCTGTTCAATGCATGTACATTTGGAGTAAGACATCTCGGTGGCTGGCCCATCACTCAATACTGTTCTATTCTTAATCCATGATAAAAGTTATGAGATAGTGCATGGATGAAATTCAAAGGTACTCAAGTATAGAGCATCTGTAATCTATGAATCAGTCTTCTTTGCATGCGTGGTGGATATGGCCTCTCTCCCCATATTGTCAAGCCCTCCAGTAGTGCAAACATTGTGCTTCAACAGAGGAGTAACAGATCACATGCAGTGACCCAAGGTAACATGATATACACATTTGGGATCCTCAAGTTTAATCTCTGATGTTTTGAGCACATACTCTGCTGAACTAGTGTGCAATATCTTCCCTGCCTGTTGCACATTATACAATATTGCCTTGCAAAGGGGTATTTGCATAGCTCAGCATCCAGTAGTCTGATCCCATTCAAGACCATGACATGGTCCAGTACCTAGCGGACAAAATATGCATTTGCATTAATAACAAGTGACCTCTTATCTAAGCTGAGCTGAGAATCTATTTGTCACATCACAATGTTGAAACTGAGAAGAACAACAATGAAAGGTGAATAATAGATCCACACAGAATATCCTGAAACACATCTATTACATCCATGATGTATCAGCTAAACATGGTCTGGAAGTAGATCAAAGGATGTGCTCTGAGGTGGGGGCTTCAATATTTGCAAGGGATGGATGCATGTAAAATGAAAGTGTTGAGTGGACCAGTACTGATTGTTGAGACTCAAACCACAGGACATCCTAATTAGGTCTACACAACACAAGTCATAGGTCACCACATTGTAGAAGAGGCTTGTGGCAAACGTCTGGTAACAACTTCATTGCCAGCTTGAACTCCATGAGCAATAGTTCAACACTGATTATATTTCCTTTCATTACAAATATTGGAAGGTACATGCCCTGAACTGTAATGTCATGTCTTATGTGCTCTATCATGATGTTGATGACGAGAAACAGCAAGATAAGCACTGGACACAGGAATGAGGGAAACCCAAAATAATCCTTGGTTGGTAGACAGAAGCCCATTACCACCACAACCACCCTCAAAGAGGAGGAACAGTCATTCTCTGAGGAAGTTTCAGTTCCCACAAAGAAAACCACAGATTTATTCACAAAGTGTCTTCAGGAAGAGGACACACACAAGAGGGAGAGGTGGTGGTCCTGGACATTACCACAAGCAAGGAGGTCTGTGAGAAATGTGGCTCTCTATTTCTCCTCAGGCACCCATGAACCCTCACATATACCCTCCTACCTTAGAACCAATTGTCTCTGAGGACCAGTCCAGAACCAGACTTGAATCAATTATTCTTTATTTAGTCTAAACTGACCAGTTTGGTTTTATTAACAGTAGACTTGCATCAGATAATGCATGTGTTTGCATTGGCATCCAAACTCAAAGTCCCAATTGCTGACCTTTCAATGAATGACAACAAGACAATTTATGTTCATCACCTTTCTATGATATGGTTTTGATTCCTGTTTTATATCCTTGATTAGATTATAATATTATTTTATCAGAGCTATTTGTTTTGTCTACAATCCTTGTCTCGTTATCTTAGCCGAAATCAAGGAATGAAGCAAGGTTGTCCCTTGTCACCACTTTTAGAATGATTATGATGCAACCATTTAATCTTTGGTGTTACATGTAATGATGTATTGACATGGAACTCAAACAATCTGTTTATGCAGAAGATTTTATATATACAAATATATATATATATATACATATATATATATATGTATAACAGCAACAATTTGGTCACAAGAGCGGCGCGCACTTACTGCTGGTGCAAGTGTTGGGGATTGACCATCTCCCCACATGTAATGTTCAGCAAAAAGAAAGCACTGCACTCCCGGGAGACTCTATTCTGCCCATTTAATAGCGATAAGCATCAGTGTTTCATCCATTACCACCTACGCGTTTCGACTACCGTCTTGATCACAGTGGTTTAAAAAGGATCAATTGACACCTGATTGGTCATTCCATACTCTAAAAGCATTGTGGGAGTTGTTGTTCATAAATCACAGCAATAACACACTACTCACGATAGCAGTGTCATGGAATGCAATGTTCACAAAAAGCACTTGTAATGTTCATATTTCTTCTTGACACTCCATTTTTTCACTTATTCAAAACGCTGTTATTGTCTTTTGCAGTGCTCACGAAAAGTCTGTATTTCTTTTATTTGCCCACATGTGTGGGAGTTGTTATTCATAGATCACAGCAATAGCACAGTACCTACTATGGTAGCGTCATGCAATACAATATTCACAGAAAGCACTCCCGGGAGTGCAGTGCTTTCTTTTTGCTGAACATATATATATATGTATATATCTATATCTATATATATATATATATATATATACATATATATATATATAGATATATACACACACACATATATATATATGTGTGTGTTTATATATATATATATATATATATACATATATATATATAGATATATAGATATATGTATATATATAGATGTATGTGTATATATATATATATATATATATATATATATATATATATATATATACATATAAAGTGGGGTCCCAAAGCGCTTTTTGCCCATTCAATGTTCCATAGGGATTTTGAACAGCGATAGCACCTGAATCACTAGATGGTATTACACCAAATTTGGCAGAAAGGTAGCTCTTGGTCGTCCAGAAAGCCACACTTTTGTTATTTGGTATAAATCCATTCAGTAGTTTTAGAGAAATTAAGGAAAATCCAAATGTGTATATATAAGGACAAAAAGGCTTCGCAAACCCTCCCGTACTTGTGCTGAGATCTGATTGGCTGCTAACACTCCAACAAGAAAATGTTGGCAGCCATTTTAGGACTAGGCTTCGGGCGAATTCCAGAAAAAAGGGTAAAAAAAAAGGAAAGGGGCCACGGTAGGGACACCCTGGCCCCTTAGCTCTAGTGCTGGGGTCCCAGAGGGATCCTCCAGAATTCAAAAGCAGTTTTTAAAATGTTTACCTTTGATGTGGATCCAGTGAAATAAAAAATAAACAAGTGTGGCTACTGTGCTTGTTCTGGGTGGGCCAGGCCCTGGGAGCATTGAAATTTTAATGCAGGGTGCTGCCATGTTCCTACACTGCCCTGGGGACTGCCCCTCCCCGGGGCTACAAACATTACGTGTAAGGGGAGCAACCCGACCCCCTGCTGCCTTGGGGACCACCACCTCCCCGGGCTTTAAACCAATATGATGTGGGGGGCTGCACACCCCCTTGCAGCCCCAGGGACCACCACCTTCCTGGGGCTACAACAAAAGATTGAAGGGGCTCCACTTTGGACCCCTGAGCCCCAGAGACCACCACTTCTCTGGGAAATAGTTGTTGGAGTGGGGCCTAGAGGAGCCAATAATGGCCCTGGGGACCACCACCCCCCAGGGTCAGTTCCAGCTATGTTCTGGGGTGCCCAATCCTGGGAGATAGCTGTTTACTTTTGCTTGGTGGGAGCTCAGAGCTCCCACCAAGCAAAAGCAAAGCAAAACCAAAGCAAATGCAAAGCAAAAGTAAAGCAAAAGCAAAGCAAAAGCAAACAATGTCCGGTTTCTGACAGCGGGATTGTAACAAATAATCAAGTGATCAATTGGATAAAAAAAATCAAGATTGCAAATAATTTGAAAGTGCTTTGTCACTTTGTCACTATTTGAGAACTCGGAAAATATATCTTCTTTTTAGTTTTTTACAACATTAACCACAAGTTCTATGGGAATAAGACCCTCTAATTTCTCTAATTTCTAAAGAAAATGTTTTAGATATTATAATTTTGGTGTCATCAAGATGACATCAGGTGTGCCACACTTTTGTAATAAATATAGAATATAAGCAATGTAGTTGTTCATTAGAATGCTGTGGGGAGGCAGAAGTCATAGATATTTATGATTGATGGCGGGGAGGAGAGTGCAGAGGCAATTAGTTGACAACGCTGGGCAGACAGGAGGGGCAGTGGCAGCACAATGGACCATGGAGGGCATGAGAAAAGGGGGCAGAGGCAATAAACCAACAATTCAGGGCAGGCAATACAGGCTATGGCAATATACCAGGCAATCAAGAGCAGAAGGAAGAGGCAGTGGCAGTTCAACCATACATGCCAATAGACCCAATTAAGGCAGGGGACTCTTTATGTTTTTGAGCCAAAAGGGGCTTTATTCTATCTACCTCCTACCTAAAATATCCTTTTTCAATGTAAGTCAATGAGTAAAATCTATTCCCCAGTTTATTTTCAAAATCTCCCTTTTACCAACTTCAGAGTGTTGGCAAGTATGGTGTGCTGGATCATGAAGGGTCAGGAGGTATGGGATAGGGACATGGAGTCAGATAACAGACGGCAGGAGGGAAATGGGCAGGGGTACCAAACTGACTTTACAGGGAAAGCGTCAGGGGTTACAAGAGCACAATACACCACACAGGGCAAGAAAATGGCAGTTTAGCACAACAGAGAGCAGAAATGAAAGAGACAAGGACAATAAGCTGACCATACTAGGCACACAGGAGGAAAGGTTGCAGCAAAACAGTCCAAGATGGGCAGGAGGGAGGGGTTTGGTGCATGGACTCAGACAACAGAGGGTAGGAAGGAGGTGGATGTGGCAGACGGGAAGGTCAGTGGCAGAACCACAGCCACGTAGGGCTGTAATGAGGGAGCCGGAGCCTGGACTTGGACAATGGATGCCAAGGAGGAGGGGGGCAGGAGCAGCAAGCTCAGGTGGGGGCAGCACAATGCCAGGCCAGGACCTGCGTCCAACCACCCCCCACCATGCATTGTGATGGGCATCTTACTTAACATTAGAAATTCACTGAAACAAACAGAGGTTACAGGGACACAACAAGATTTGCTTTCAAGTGCTTTAATGGAGGCTTCTCCCCAACGCTTTTTAGCCCAGCTGGGCCTTGATCATGGGCAAAATGGTGATTCACCCACCTCACCATAAATATGTTTTTGACATGACAGAGGGACCCATACAAAAATAATCAATCCAATAATAACTTTGGTGCTAGAAATTTTCATCCACTTCAGTTCCTCTTGGAATGTTTTGGGGTGATCCAATAACTGGAAGCCAATGCAATTTCCCCATGCAATTTCAATAGGGAATTATAAACAAAAATAAAACCAAAATGGCTGAAGTGTGGCAGAAAGCTAGGTCTTTACCCATAAAATATTTCTGTGGTAATTTTGTAAGTTTAGAAGAATTAAGGCTTAAAGTTTACAGATTTATTGACAGTTCGAAAATCCAAGACTTCTAATTTGCTGATGGGGCATTTTTTGAGTGAGTGTTCTGACTGGCTGGCATCAGCATGAAAATAAAACATTGAGGGAGCCATTACAGGACTTGGGGGCTTGATCCTCTGTCCTGAAACTGTTTTTAAAGAAAAAAGGATATAGAGGGCAGGGTAAGGATACCCTGACCCAATTTACTTGTGGAAGGATCCCAGTGGGACCACCTGGGGTAAGAAATTCCTTTTTATTCATTTTCTGATCCTACTGGTTTAGTGTGGGACTGACAGGAAAAGAAAATGGGGCAACACTCTTTGTTTAAACCCCTTCCCTACTCCGGGCGTGCTACGGCCTAGAGAGCAATGTTGCATTTTTTTAAATGTTTAAAGTAGGAAAGGGGCATTTTTGTCCCCCTCCTGAAACCAGCCTTTTGCCCCAGGAACCCAATCCGCCATGACCCAGAGAAAATTATGAGTCTCATGGAACTCCACCCACACTGGGAGAGTAAAATAGCATTGCCCAGTACGTCAGCCAATTATATCTCTGCCCGTACTCTTTGTGGGCAGGAAAATGCCCCAGTCCCACCCACTACAGGAGCAGTAAAACAGTGGCAGCAGCACAATGCAGATGCCAGCTCCTACAGAGTACAAAAACCTGGTGGGGTCACAGGGGCCTTCTGACTTCCCCACCATGCATTTAAAGCTATGCTCTGTGAGGGAGTTGGGTGAATATGATCAAAAACTTTCAGAGACTCACTGAAAAACAAAGGATAAAGTGATGTTCTAGTTAGATATGGTAATAAGATTTTAATTTGTGTAAATACATCTCAGATGTTCTCTGAATAAAGCTGATGGAACAGGGATTTTTTAATCTTAATCTACTGTGTAATCATCATACAAACCCTGCCACTGATCAAATGGATTTGTGCTAGTTGACGCTAAGAGGAACTTAGGAACTAGCATTGAAATAAATTTTCATAAACTGGGAACCCATTAGGTTCTACAAGTAGAATTGAAATTAATTCAAAAAGGTTTTATTATAAAATTTGGATTAAAGCAAAGACATTGATCAATTAAGGATTCAAATTCAAGCATCATTTGTTACAATTTTAAATAGTCAATTTTTCAGAATAAGGAAAAACAGAATCTTAGCAAGAATTACATAAAGAATACAGCATGTCCAGAAAGTGTGCTTCATAAAAAAAATCCCCAATCTAAATTTGCAGGTATGGATTGGGAAACACATTTAATTAGGCAAATAAGGTAAAGTGTCAGCTTCAGAAAACCAAATAAAGGTCTCTGAATGAGAGAATATAAAGGCTTAGGCATAAAGCCGTTGTACTCAGGCTGTGGAGGTCAGCAGAGGTGAAAAGGATCTTCTCAGTTCAAAGTTAGCAAGTATCTCTCTTAGATAGTCTCAGGAATGCACACTAGCATTATGCAAAAAAACATGAATTACAACATTTCAACTTGTTCCCACTCTCAGGAACTAATCAGTTTTCTCCAAACTCTGGGAGCAGGTATCTTCCACACTTTCCATGTCTTGACCATAATCAATGCATGCCTATGTCCTTGAATGGTTACACTGGACAGACTGTCAGCTACAGTCAGCTCCTCTTATGAGTCACTCTCTCATTCTAGTATCTTCTCCTCCTTCTGGTAAGAACCTCACTATCAATCATCTAATACGTAATAAAATATTCACTAGATAGCAAAAGGCATCTTTAAAATCACACATCTGCAATGGATCAATGTGACAATAAATGTGCTGGCCTTTCATCCTTTCATGTAGGAAAGTCGACATTCATAATGATGTTAATCTTAGGCTAACTTAAGGTATACAACATGTTAACTGGTATGCTGCTCATAATGAGCTAATGCAGTCACCTCCTACAAATTATATGATTAATATATGCATGTTATTTAGCATTGTAAATCACATTTTACTTATAATTGTGATAATTATGCAAATGAAAAATTGTGTATCCCAAAGTTAGGTATGGTAATAATATTTTAGTTTATATTTAAGGAAAGTCTAGAAATTCACTGAAAAAAGACAACAGTAAAAGTGACTATACAGTGAAGTCTTGTATAAATATTACAACTAAAATAAAAAATAAAAAAAAAGATCCATTGAAATTTACTAGTTATATGCTACTGAACTAAATATAGCTTGGATCTAGGTGTAGCTTTTTGAATGCCTTCCAATATGAAAAACGTAAAGCAAAATGTCATATACTTTGGATGATGTCTTCATTAATGTGAGCAGTGATGTCATCAGTGATGTCATTTGAGATGTAATCAATGATGTCATGAGTGATGTCGTTCAGCATACTAAGAGTGATGTGGCATGTTAGGTCATAAGCGGTGCATGGTGGGGGAGCAAGGTATAGTTCACTCAGTAAAGTATAACTGGTGAATTTCAGTGGGTTTTTTATATTTAAACATTAGTTTTTATATTATTGCAAAACCTATAACTATAACCTTTATTTTTTTAGTATATATTAAAGGAAACACCAACACCTTGATGAAATAATCTTATGATGTACTTTAATAAGAAAGCCCTTGCTTATTTTGCTGATAATGTACTCTTAATAAACTACTGGTATTAAATGTAACACTTTGGTCACATACTGTAGGCAAATAATTTAATAGTCTTCCTAAATGAGAACCAAAACTGTGTTGACGTTGAAATATAAATGGAAACGTGAAACTCACAGTCATTAAACATATGTGGAAAAATTCTCTTGAACTTGTGGGAATGCATAACTTGGCATTATGTGCTGTAGAAGGGGCCTAAAATTCTATCCAACAACTAATATATCAATGTTAAAGTGTTGCATTGAAATCATATTGTTCACAGTGCACTTATATGTAAAAATGTAGAAATTCTATGTATGTTTAGATAATGACATTAATCAACTGAAATATAATGCATGTATGCAATGTATTGGGATTATAGTATTACAGTTAAAAGTTATTTAATCACAGATACTTGAAATTTATTACATGTATGAGGAGAAATGCACATATAGCCATGTATTAGGATGTCCATTGAACTGCTTGTCAAGTTGACTCAAGTGAAGGCATGAAATGTTTTTCTATGCTTAATCTCCAACATGGAGATTTGCTTGTGTTGTATCTTTCTTTATTTACAGGTGCATATGACCAAGTCTGCAGTTAATGAAAGGAGTGCTGCGTATTACAGACAAAGGGGTATGGGAGGATTTGTTTACATGGCAAGGAGTGCTAACAAACAGATGAAAGAAAAACTCCTTTGTGATCTCCTGGACCAGGGAGGTACCCTGATGTTTGGTTTGTGAGATGAAACTGGGCGTTGCAAATTCCAAGCTGTGCACAGAAGATGGAAAACTACTGGTGATGATGACATGGATTCTCGAAGATTCTGCAAGGTCTAAAGTGGTGTTCAGTTAGGTGAGGCAGATCTTTTCTACCCTTTGACTACAGCGGATTCCCTTGAGACCTAAAAAGGTAAAGACTCTCTATTCTTTCGTTGGCTGAGTGGCTTTGTGCTGCTCACATCTCTCTTGCAAATCTTCTACTGAGGCTTCTGTGATGCTGACAATTTTTGGCTATTATTCAAATGCTCTCATTTCTGGTAAAATGTAGGTTTTCCCATAGCTTAATTAGAATATTTAGATTTAATTAGCTTTCAAATGATTAGACAGGAGGATCACAATTTAGGGCCTTATTACGACCCTGGCGACCGGTTGTAAGCTGACGGTAACACCGCCAACAGGCTGGCAGTGTTACTCCAGCTATTATGACCGTGGCGCAATAGCCACAGCCATACCTCCGGCCCCTCCACTATACCGCCAGGCTTTCGCCTGGCAGTCATATTCCCCAGGGCAGCGGTGCAAGCACCACTGTCCTGGGGATTATGAGTCCCGACTGCCAGCCTGGCCATGGTGGTAAACACCGCCATGGAAAAGCTGGTGGTAAGGGGGACTTGGGGTACCCCTGGGGGCCCCTGCACTGCCCATGCACTTGGCATGGGCAGTGCAGGGGCCCCCAGGCATAGCCGCGTCACGCATGAAATGTGCAATGGGTGCTACTGCACCCTTTTTACATCAGCATTGCCGCCAGCTCTATTACGAGCCGACAGCAATATTGATGTGACTTTTCCGCTGGGCCAGCGGAAAAGTCATAATAAGGAGCCAGAAATACCGCCTGCACTGGCGGTATTCTCTCTCCATCAGCATTGGTGGTCTTTTTGAAAGACCGCTGAGGTTGTAAGGAGGGCCCTAGATTCTGAAAACCAAGTTTTGTGTCTTATATTTTGTAATGCTGCTGCAGAAATACTTGTATGCCTTATGCTTGTACAATTTAATCTGACGTTTTAATTCGCCTTTGGTAATTCTGTACTTATACAATATGTCTCAAAGACTCATTTACATAAGTCTGACCTTAAATTTGTAATAAATCTTTGAACTCGAACTTCAGTCTCCGAGATTTAATGTGTGACCAAATTGATTGATAAGATAAGAAAGTATTGATTTGATTCTCCTTACTCCTCAGAACTCCTAAAAAGGTCCATCAGAACTAGAGAAACAAGAAAAAGGGCCAGATGTGTTCACAGATTGTAGCAGAGTAGGATGGTTAGGATCCTGAAGTAAAAAGAGCTAGAACCCTATATTCTAGATTAGTTAGTCCCCAGAGTCCAGTCCCTAGTGCTCAAACTGCCCATTTCCAGACTTTGGAGGGCCTGCGGAACTTGGAGATTTGAGAGAGAGTTGTACCAGCAGTGGTGAGTGGGGATAATAGGGTTGCCAGTTGCAGTGGTTCAGGTTTAGTTTGTAGTATTTGAGGATTTGAATGATGTTTTGCAGAGATGTTTTAAGTGTTATGTGAGTGCGGTGTTTAGTAAACAAATGTTAGAGTTGTTATGGGGTCCGACGTGACCTAAGACCTCAGGATAGTATTAAAAGGTGTAGAAGACACCATATTGTAATTGTCTGCTAAGTTTGGTGGTACACATTGCAAGGTGTCGTTGACAGCACAATTGAGATAGAGACTTTATCTTTGCATGAATGTGACATGATTAGTATAGTGAATCTTAATTTAATGCGCAGGGTGAACCTATACTAATCTGACTGATACCCCTCAGCTTGAGGTGTCATTGAAATTGTTTGATACTCCTGTGTGACTGGATATTGTTGATGCTTTGATCGGACACACAAAGGTTATTATGTTGTAATTTGTCATCTGCGTATGATGTTGAAGAGAGTGCGTGCTTGCAGATTGTAAAGGAGTGTGAACAGCTGCGAGAAGGGAGAGTGATGTCACAGTATGCACGCTGGTATAGGTTGGTTGGTGTGTTACTGCACTGGTAGTGGTTTTGGATGTCATAAGGGGTTGCACTGTAATTGGTTATTACTGCTGAACAATTAATTGTGAACACAGTGTTGCTTTCTGATTTGAAACAAGATTTTATTGTAACTATTCATACTTAATTAAGGAAAATTAAATATTTCATTGTTATTCTGGACTTGTATAGAGGACATGTGCTTATACCTAGAGAGAGATGAGGCACCTTCTGAAGATACTCCAGGTCATTACATGGTGAAAAATGTAGGGCTCCATATATGTAGTTGGTTTAGTCAATGATAGAAGATCACAGAAAACTAAGGTGCACTGAGGTTTTCAGGATATGGCACATTCAATTTGAGAATTATTGAGAATTGGAGGAGGGTGTTGTATGGATGAAACTGCCCCCTAGATTTGCACAGTATGAGGCACTGCTAGACAGAAAGAAAAATAGGGTAGAGTCGAAGAGCTGTGTGCAACTATGCGGATGCTAGGTGGGACACTGAACAGAAAAGATAGAGGACTGACAATATAGGGAGTAAGATTGTATCCAACTTTGATGAGCAAAACATTGAGGGTGGCAGAAGGAAAAGAGACAAGAAACAAAAACAGGAAAAGTGAAAGTGAAAGGAACCAGGTGATATGACTGAGGGAAACGACAATGATTCTGGAGACAGCCTTTTAGATGTGCTATTGTCTGAACTTCCACCTCCATTTAACGAGACTCAGGAGAAAGATGGAAATGGTGCAGGCTATAGTGGAAAGGTTGAATTTTCTACCACCCTGGTAAATGTGAATCCTAGTCCTGTGGAAGTCACTCCGGCAAATGTACATTATGAACAAAGGGGAGAGGTTTCAAGAATGCAAACTCGACCTAATTCTGTCCCAAACACTGTTGATGCTCTTACCATCCCACTTAGTATTGGTCCTGTGGTCCCTATGTACAAATCTGAAGGTACAGTCAGTGGATCAGTGTGAGAAAACAGGGCTGATTGCAAAGGACCTCTAACTTTTTGCCCCCATTTTCCACTTTTGGCTGGTGTTTTCCTGACTCTGATGGTGCCCTGGGTACTGCTAACCAGTCCCAGGGCCTGTGCTCTGTGCAAAATCAATATGCAAATTAGGCTTATTATAATTGGCTAAGTCAACCTACCTATAAGTCCTAGTATATGGTAGGGCATGTAGGTTTAGGGACCGCAGCATAGGTGGTGCACTCATAGGTGCACTGCTAAGGTGCCCAGTGTCATTTTAAAGGCCAGCCTGCCTTGCTGGCTGCTTTTAAATTAAAGTTATATGCAAATTCGACTTTGGAATTAAAATTAGCTCCAAAGTCTTAAACTACCTTATTTTTACATATAAGTAACCCCTAAGGTGTGCCCTATGTGCCCCTAGGGCTGGGTGTCATGTAACTATAAGCAGGGACCTTATAAAAATAGTTTTAAAAGCCCTGGTGAGGTAAGAACAGCCAAATTCGTGTTTCTCTCATTGTAGTGAATGGCCTTCATAGGCTAGAATGGGGAGACTTTATTTTAATTTTAAAAGTCCCCTTAAGTAATGGATACCAAGAGTTTGGTATGAAATTAATTGTTATAAAAAATCCCACAACTTCCAGTTGTGGGATTTAATATAACTTGTTCAGATAAAGAGTTTTAAACTTTACCTGAAAAGTTGCCAATTTCAGCCCTGAATTGTTTTTGCTGCTGTGCTCTGATTGGCCAGCCTCTGGCATCCTGGCCAGGCTGCCCTGATGAGGTGTGAAGTGGCCTGGCTTCAAACAAAGAGATGTGCCTGTGGGAGGGAATTCCCCCTCAGCAGATGGTGAGGCAGGAAGGAGGAGGGCTGACAAACTGGTCTTCAAAGGCAGAGAAGGACATTTGGAACAGCCAGATGTAACCTCCAAAAATCATTTTCAGCCATGATGGATTTTTGAAGAATGTTGCCTCCTGGCATTGATTTTTGCCACACTTTCCTGGAAGTGGTCATCACAAGGGAAAGGGCCCTGCACCTGATTGGAGAATCAGGACCCCCCTGTTTTTCACCCAGGATCAAGGATAAAACTGGCAGACCTGCACTCACACCTCAGTTCCCTACCACATCCCTACCAGGAAGAACTACAAAAAAAGAAAGACTGCCCTGCTGGACCCCTGGCCTGCACCTGGAACCTGCACGCAGAAGGTCTGCATGAGCTGCACACTTGGGCTTCACCACAAGAAGGACTTTGCCTGGCTTCAACTGGTTCAAGGAGGGACTCCCTGTTTGCTACAGGTGAAAAATTGCTAACCAGAGTCCCCTGCACCAACTCCTGAAGAAACCGACCAGCTGACCACTGTACAGTGGCCAAAAAGGAGTTTGCACAGGTGCATTCTAGGAATAGTAGTCCACACCCCCAAGGATCATCGCAGAGCCTCTGGACCCTTGGGGTGAGCTGTGGACCCCAAAAGAACCTTAAAAGAACACCTGGGAGAAGCCCCAGACGTTTGGAGAACTTTGGAGTACTTTTGAAAAAAAGCTCCATAGAGGAACCGACCTGCCGCGGCAACTCTAGCCGGCTTGCCTTAACCGCGACCTGGCCTGATTTGCAGGTTCGTCCCGGTGAAGAAAATCTCCCAAAAAGAGACTAAGGCGGTCATTCTGACCCTGGCGGTTGAAAACCGCCAGGGCAGAGTGCTGCGGAAGCACCGCCAACCGGCTGGCGGTGCTTCTGGGGCAATTCTGGTCAGAAAAGGGAAAACGGTGGTTCTGAGTGACTTGTGGGCGGATTGTAAGGTGTCTGTTCAGAGGCCTAAATCAGAACCGCCAAGAATGGTCCTGCACTGTTGATGATGGAAAAGAGTCAACAGGTGATGACATTATCGAAGTCAAAGGTACCACCTGAAGGACTCAAGAACCTAAAGAATCAATTCATGCTTCCTATGAGAGGTTGTTGCAGGCATTCAAACAGGCTAGTGGAATGGAGACACTTGAACTTAAGGATATGGGACATTTTGTGTCAAGGTTTGTGAGAGGGTTAAGGCCCGATATTAGCATGATGATTCAGCAACATTTGATTTGTTGGCAGACTAAATCAGTTGATGAGATTTTGAGGTATGCGAAATATTGAACTGATGAAGGAATGTGCACTGCCCTGCATTTGAAACTCGACCCCCAAGGCTGCTGCTAGCAGCAGATGGCTGCCCCCATTGCCCTCTAGCCACAGGAAGTGGCCACTCAATGGGTGTAGCCACAGTAACGTTGACAACACATTGCTCACTACTAGGTACTCCTCTAAAAGACCACTAAATACAGTATTTAGTGGGCATCCCTAGACCAGATAATCAGATTCCAAGAATAAAAGAAGACCAACTGAACTGAACTGAAGAAACGGTGCCTGCTGAACCGAGGGCTCGACAATCGCTGTTGAGGGGTTGCTTGAACACTGGACCGACTCCACAAACCCCCAGAGGACCTCCGCATTTTGGAAATTGCTAAAGATCTCCCTCCAGAGTGAAAGCATCACTCTCATGCAAACAAAGACCAAAGAGCCAGTAAAAGTCACTTCATTGACCAGCTGCTGACCAAGGAACTGGATGCCACAGCCAGACCAAACTCCACCAAATATACCATGAGGACAAACCCTGGAAGTGTGCCAGGTTTGCTGGCACAGTGACCTTCTGCGTCTGAACAGCATTATTGCCCAGGTAGTGGTCACTTAACGTTGGACAAACCACAAGGACAGTGCATTCCAGACTGTAAAATGACCAGGAGGAACACCCAGTTGAGGAACTTCAGAAATCACCTGGACCTCCCACTAGAGTGCCCCTTCTGACCTGCAAGCAAACCTCAAAGTGACCTACCTCCTGCTTCTAAGGGCACCTTTGTGCACAGCTCCTGGCTCACCGAATTGCTTTGCACCTGGATACCCTGAGGCCTGCACAGAAGAACCAGCTGTGCCCTAAGGGTCCCCCACCCCTTGCAACCTCATCACTCCACGGGGACCCACCAGATTTACCTTTAAGTCCACCTGTATGGTACTTTTCCAAGTGTTCCCCCCGCAGTGGCCTGACACTAATCACTTTCTGCAGTTTCTTCCACAAAAACCAGGGACTGCCTGAACGTCTCTAGCTGCTCTGTAGTGCCCACCTACGACCTCAACATACTTGCAAAAGGAGACATTGCTAAAGGCATTCCCTGATTTTATATGCATTTTTAAAGTATTTCTCCATTGATTAGTATGGTGCGTAATTATGCACAAAAATACTATTTTTGCTAAAACTTTAAAAATTCATAATTTAAAAAGTACTTACATGATTCTGATGATCTGTTTCTTAAACATTTTATAAAAATCTGAAGTATTTTTGTAAATTGGTCTTGAGTTATTCTTTTGAGTGTATGTCTTGATTTATTGATTCTGTGAGTACATCAAATGCTTTTCACTTCTCCAAGATTAGCCTAACTGCTCGACCAAGCTTCCATAAAAATTAAAGCATTAGGTGGTCTAGTTTCTACCTCTGTAAAACAATGTGTGATTCCCTGGACCCTTTGCACAGTGTGCCTAGCTTTGCACACTACATAGAGGACCAGCCTCCTACTCCTGAGAGGGGAGAAATATTGTATCATGGGCGGAGTCTTGGAGGTAGGCTATAGTGATCCATTCTTTAATGCTGAAGTAAATGGCCACCCGTGTCATTTTTGGTTGACACTGGTACTATCCATTCTTCTTTAGGAACAGTAGAAGTCCCAAACCTACTCCTCTCAGGAAAAATGGTCCAAGCTATAGGAGTGGCAAATAAATAAATCACAACCCAAGACACAAAAGAAGTGCCTGTAAAAATACGGTCTTTTGAAGACAATCACTAATCTGTGGTGTGTGATTCTAGCCCAGTGATTCTTCTAGGAAGGGATCTTCTTTGTAAGTTGAACTGCTTCATCTATTGTATGCCGACAGGCATAGAGCAGCATACTCATGATGAGGATGTTGCCTTTAAATTGGCAAACAATGAATCCAATATCACATTGTTTACTCTACTAACAATTGATGATTTACCACCAGATCTTAAAGATACAAATAGGCCTGAAGTGTGGTTTTCTGGAAAAGACATCAGACTTACTTAAAGTGTTGAGCTTTTCCGAATCACATTCAGTGCTGAGTACCCGAGAAAGCCTGACACTCAAAACGATTCCTGGGATAGCTTCAGTGATCGAGTCCATGAATCAACCGGAGATCTTGAGAGAAATTATTGAAAGTCTTTGCAATTCATCCAATATTGGCTTGCAGAAGCTAAGTGGGATCTACTGAATTTTGCAGGACTTGTGAATGGTGAACAACATAATTTTTATAATCAGGTACAGGTAACAAGGTGGAAGGATTTAGAAGACCACAGCGCTTGACAGTCATGTTTTCTGCCACAAATTCATACTTGGTAAGGCAACTACTCATAAGAGGGGCACCAGCAAGTGAAGGGGAATTTACCAGCTTTGACTATCAATTGGCTACACTAAGGGAAGCTGTGCATGCGCATTGACCAGGGTTATATAGACCCCTTGCTCATAGGGACGAGTGATTGTGAGCATGTCTTTGATGTAAGGGGAAATAGTGCATTCTTTTTAGATGGAAAAGATCCTATGATCCCTGGAGTGTATTTTATTTGTGGACTGTATACCTATTTCAAATTGCCCAAGGGATGGCACGGCACATGCAAATTTGGAATAGTTTTTCCAAAGATTTACCATGTAGAGCATTTTGATGATCCTGTGTGGGATAGAAAGCTCAGAATTAAGAGAGGTGTTAGTGCTGGTGAGGTGGTGGGAGACATCTTCTTTGCGTTGATCCCATCCATAGGGGTGATACTGAATGATTTGAAGATTAGAAAGTTGTCTTCAATAGTAGCTAAATTAGTCACTGTACAGCAAATTCCTTATAGGTTGTAAACACAGAAATGGTAGTGATAAGTTCTAAGGTTTTTCAGAATGGACTTGCATTAGACCTTCTGCTCACAAAAGAGTCTGTTGGATGCTAAAAGCTCAGCAATGCTATACTCACATCCCAGACAAAAGTAAGGACTTGCAGAAGTATACTAGAAACATCTCTAGGTTTACAAAGGTTTTAAATGAATTGGAACCACAGGTGGATGGACATTTTGGAGATGGATTTGTTGCTGTATGTAGGTGGGCTAGAAACTTAGGAAGTGTAGGTGTAGGTTTTGTTTTAAAGACATTGTTTATCATTGCTGTATGTGCAATAGTTCTGATGGTGGGATTCAAAAGGTATATGAGAATGACGGTTGATACTCACTTGCAGCTAAAGAATCAAAGCATTGCTTGCTTTTCTGACACATCACCTCTCCTGCGGATTTATTTTTGATGATTACCAGGTACTTTGTGCTAAAACAGACACCCATTGATTCCTGTGGGTTAAGACTCTTAAGTTTAAAAATGTATGTTTTTTGTTGTGTTTTGGATTTTTGTTCTTTTAGTCTTGTTTTATTTAGATAAGTATTTGCTATTTTTCTAAACTGGTGTGGTGTCCATTTGTGGTGATTCCAATGGGTGGTATTACTGCTTCCTTATCACGACCGCCAGGGTTGCAATGAGGGCCATTGTCCCACTTCCACATGTCCATCCACACAGGACACGCAGACGCCATTTCAAGGGGGCGGAGGCCTTGGCACCTGACTGCGTCACAGTACACATAGGTACCATTTGGACCTATCCAACAATATACTGTTACAGTCACAACATGCAATGTAGTGTAGTGTTTGTAACTGTGGAATACTGACCAGCTGCTCCCCATTTTGCCCCCTAGATTGCAACCGCTGTGGATGAATAGGAGATGGAGACATCTCCCTGTGTACAGACCCATCGTGGACTTTGCAACAATGGAGGACAGACACATTATCCTCACCTATAGACTGGACAGGGCCACAATCACAGAGCTGTGTGCCCAATTGGAGCCTGACCTGATATCTGCTATCCGTCACCCCACTGGGATCCCCCCTCTTGTGCAAGTCTCCATTTCTTGGCAACTGGCTCCTTCCATGTGACAGTGGGCTTGGCAGCAGAAATGTCACAGCCAATGTTATCAATAGTGTTGACCAGAGTGTTGTCTGCCCTGATTAAACACATGCGCAGCTACATCTTTTCACCCCAAGTGAAGGATTTGGCCACAGTGAAAGCTGACTTCTTTGTAATGGGACATATACCCAACATCATTGGGGCAATCAATGGAACACATATTGCATTTGTCCCCCTCCCCTGAGAAATTAACAGGTGTTCAGAAATCAAAAGAGCTTTCACTCCATGAATGTGCAGATAGTGTGCCTGGCGAACAAGTACATCTCCCATGTCAATGCTAGGTATCCTGGGTCTGTGCATGTTGCCCGTATCCTGAGGAGTAGCAGCATCCCATATGTGATGGCTCAACTCCAGAGACACAGGGTATGGCTAATGAGTGAGCCCTGGTTCCCTCCCAGTGGATGTTGGGGTGTGGGTATGTTGTTGGCCATGAGGGTTAGTGTGTGTCTAACAGGTATCCCTCGATATTTGCAGGTGACTCTGGTTACCCCAACCACTCATGGCTATTGACCCCTGAGAGGAATCCCAAGACAAGGGCACAGAAACATTACAATGAGGCACATGGGTGAACAAGAAGAATAATAGAAAGGACATTTGGCCTGCTGAAGGCCAGGTTTAGTTGCCTCCATCTAACTGGTGGATCCCTGTACTAATCATCCAAGAAGGTCTGCCAGATAATCGTGGCATGCTGCATGTTGCATAACCTTGCCTTGAGACACCAGGTGCCTTTTCTGCAGGAGGATGAGGCTGGAAATAGGCGTGTGGTAGCAGGAAATGAGTGTAACCATTGTAATATATTAAAATCAAGTACGCAAAAATATATAGATACACCATAAACAAAATATACACCAAGCTTAGTAGTCCAGGTACTGCACAAAGAAAGTCCGTGGAACACTGGGACCACACGGTATGGGCGGGGCCCACACAAGATCCCCGACCATGACGGAGAGAACACTGCAGGGGCATCAGAGAGCAAGAAAACCAGCACCTCAGGGGGAGGGAAAGGGGGGGCACCTCAGCCACTTGAGTGCACAATGCCAAATCCACGAGGGGGCCACATGCCCACTGTTCAATCCTGGGGAGTGCAAAGCCACAGTCTCACAAGTCTAGACAGTGGGTGGTCTGCCCACTGTTCAATCCTGGGGAGTGCAAAGCCACAGTCTCTCAAGTCTCTACAGTGGGTGGGTTGCCCACTGTTCCATCCTGGGGAGTACAAAGCCACAGTCTCACAAGTCTATACAGTGGGTGGTCTGCCCACTGTTCCATCCTGGGGAGTGCAAAGCCACAGTCTCACAAGTCTCTACAGTGAGTGGTCTGCCCACTGTTCAATTCTGGGGAGTGCAAAGCCACAGTCTCTCAAGTCTCTACAGTGGGTGGGTTGCCCACTGTTCCATCCTGGGGAGTGCAGAGCCACAGTCTCACAAGTGGATGACAGTCTCCACTGGTTATGGAGGGGAACTGGTGCCCAGAGTGCTTCATCCTGTTAAGGACAGAGGTAGTGGATGGATCTCTCCACTGGTTCTGGAGGGGGACTGGTGCCCAGAGTGCTTCATCCTGTTAAGGACAGAGGCAGTGGATGACAGTTCCCACTGGTTCTGGAGGGGGCATGGTGGCCAGAGTGCATCATTCACCCTGTGACGGACCCAGTTGCGTCAGTGCCCCTGCCGCTCATGGGCTAGTGGTGCTTCAGATGGCGGTACCCTGTTCAGCGGTGGTTCAGATGGCGGTGCCCTGTTCAGCGGTGCTTCAGATGGCAGTCTACATTGTAGGGTCTCAGCTGCTGGCGGTCCTTCATGGCCCAACGTGCCTTTTGCTGGCGGTCCTTCATGGCCCAGCTGGGCTGGTGGTGGCGCTGGCCTCCTGGGCAGCTGGGCTGGGGCTGGCGGTGGCCTCCTGGGCAGCTCGGCTGGGGCTGGCCTCCTGGGCAGCTGGGCTGGGGCTGACGGTGGCCTCCTGGACAGCTGGGCTGGGGCTGGCGGTGGCCTCCTGGGCAGCTGGGCTGGGGCTGGCGGTGGCCTCCTGGGCAGCTGGGCTGGCGGTGGCCTCCTGGACAGCGGGGATGATGGCGGTCTTCTCCGCCGTGCTGCTCCTGCCACACTTTCCGGGTTTCTTGTGGCCCTTCCCCACCTTGGAAAGTGTCACAGCCGACTCCACACTCCCACCGGGACCCCTGGGAGCGGCTTTGGTGGCTGGAGTCTTCCCCCTCTCCCGCCGGGCACTGGCCAACTTCTGATGCTTCACAGGTGGGGGACTGTCTGTGCTGTGGCTCCGTGCCACACTGGCTGCCCTTGTGGCGGGTGCACTCCAGATTCTGGTGACTACAGGCACCACTGGTCCCGGAGATGTTGTGGCTGAGGTGCTACTTCGGGACCTATGTGATGGACGTGGTGTGGAGGTGTGGGAAAGAGGTCAAGGGTGGACAGGAAAAGTTTTTGGGACACACTGGGACGGGTAGCTGGAGGGGGTTTGGGAGTGGAGGGAGAGGTGGTGGCTGTTGGAGGTGTAAGTTTCGTGACTTTGGGTGAAGGTGCATGCGCTGGAGGCTGTCGTGAGGTGGATGGCTGTTGGGTGGGTGTGTGCCTGCGTTTGTGTATCTTGGGAGGGGGCGTCACAGACACACTGGGAGAGGACACAGGGGACGTGTGAATGGTAGTGGGGGTGGTGACTGCACGTGAGCGGGGTGTGGTGGAGGGTGTGCTGGAGAGGGACGTAGTGGCTGTAGAGGTAGTGCATGCAGGTGTGAGTGTAGACGAGACAGGGAGGGAGGAGGAAGACAAGGAGGAGGGGGACACAGTGGAGGCAGTGGATGTTGGTATGTCTGCATGTGTGTGATGCTTGCGTGAGTGCCTGTGGGATGTGTGGTGCTTATGTTTGCTAGAGCTACCCTTGTGTGTTGACGTGTGTGCATGTTGGTCTGTAGGTGTGCTTGGGATAGGCAGAGGTACAGGGGATTGGGTAGGGGTGGAGGAAGTTGGAGGGGGGAGGCTAGAGACGGGGACAATGGCTGCCATCAGTGCTGAGGCCAGAGTCTTAAAAGCTCGGTGAAGGGCCACCTGACCAGAATGAATGCCCTCCAGGAGTGCATTGGTTTGTTGCAACTGCCTCTCTACACCCTGGATGGCATTCAAAATGGTAGACTGCCCAACAGTGAGGGACCTGAGGAGGTCAAGGGCCTCCTCACTGAAGGCAGCAGGGGTGACTGGGGCAGGGCCTGAGGTGCCTGGGGCGAAGGTGATGCCCACCCTCCTGGGTGAGCATGTTGTAGTTTAGCAGTGATTAGATTAAGCATTAGCAGAAGACATCTTGTATTTGTAACTATTGTGAACATTTCGCGGAATCCATTTTGTATTCATGGCAGCCATTTTCTCTGCCACATGCTGCCATGTGCTCACCATGTGCTCTGTCCTACCTTTCTGTTAACTACTCTTGAAATCTGCCTAGTGACAAGTTATATTTAGCATCTCCCACTTTCGCACATGCTCAGTAAGGTCTGCAGCTGTTAGTCCTTGAAAACTGTTAGCTCCTCCTACCTGTCGACTCTGCATTTTCCACATGACCTTACATGTATACAAGTCTTGCTTCTATAATTGTACCACCTCCTTTTAGCCCCTGTGTGGGTATAAAAGGACCATGCTCTCTCAGTTCAGTGTGCTACTTCAGACATTACCTAAGGGTGCTGTTTGAACTGTAGTACCACCTCATGAGGTTAATAAACTTTGTCTTTTATTTCAGTTCCTGTGCCAACTTCTTCCTACATGGTCTGAGGACTTTGTGCAGAGAAAGGTGAACCCCTTCCACTAGTAGGCCTTGCTGAGGCTTACTTCAACAACTTGGCCCCCGAACAGGGACTCATCGGTGACTCGGACGCCCAACGGATTGGTTGCGACGAAGGATTGGGATCTCGCTGCAGACGATCAATGCCTGAGGAGACCCGAGTCTTGGCAACCACGGCGTTTTTCCCTTCTTCCTGATTTGACCATCCAGGTGGCCCCGGTCCTCGACTGAGATCCTTTTTGTTCATTCGTCATGCAGTGACCATTTGGTCGATTTTAGAACTTGGCAGTTGGAACCTGGACACCCTGTGATTGGTAGGAGCCGTTTTACGGCACTTGCTGTGGGTTTTGATGCCTTTGTTTGGTAATGTAGTTTAGCACTACTTACTGTGGCTCTCGTGTTTTGGGTGACTAGTCAATTTGTATCATTTGAATTGATATTTAATTGCAATTTATATAGGCAGGTACTGAGGAGAATTTTCTCCAATTTAATTTTGATTTGAACGGCACCTTAAGTGCTACTTTGATTATAATATTGCATATTTTGCACTATTTTTGGCATGCCTGTTTTTAGCGCACTTCGTAGGATGTGTTGCTTTTGTAATGGTACCAATTTGAGACTGGAAGAATCGCAACCGGCACCCCCAGAGGGGACGCCAAATAGAGATATGTATGTTAAACATGGTCTTTCTTCTATAATGTACAGCACATTATGGAATAAATACACTCGTGCAGATACTGAGTTACGTTGGCCTATGCATGGGTCATTTGATTTGCGAAAGATTGAGTATGTGGAACAATGTATGTTTAAGCGAAAGTCTAGGCAAGATATGTTTGACTGTGTACGAATGTGGGAGAAAGAAGTGCGTGGACGAGTGAAGCGTGAGCAAGCCTTGCTTGAAAAAGAGCAGCGGAAGAATGTATATGTGAAAGCATTGGAAATGAGAAAAAAATAAATAAATGACTTAAAGGAGCTAGAAGAGAAAGAACGTAAATTACAGGTAACTGGCCAATACACCGTTAGGCAACCTCTTTATCCTATCCTTAATAAACCACATGATGATTTATTGTTACTAGATCGCCCTCCACCTCCGTATGTCGTCCCTTCTGCCCCTCATGAGTTAGTTAAGGCCTCCAGTTCAGAGCAACAGAAGATGCGAGACAGTCGCTCTATGTTGCCTGCTGACCGTGCGTCTGAGCTTAGATCTATTGCTCGTAAAACAATTCGTAGCGTTGTCTCTGCTTCTGAACTTTTAGACAACATGAAAGGGTGGACGGAAAAGGAGCAGCTATATTTTACTGAGGTATTTGGCTCAGAAGTTATTGAACTATATCGGAAATTTTCTGATGAGTTAGAGCCCGATGATGTAGCAGCTGATCATAAGCAAATGCGTGATGGTCTTTTTGTTTTCTCCCAGGTGGCTGATGCAATCAGGCGTTTAATGAAATTATGTGTTGTGGCAGTCCGTTTGCAAGAGGAGAAAAGGGCTGTGGACGTAGTTGCACGGACATCTCAGACCGACGGGGTGCAAGCTTTCATCTTCGGAACAGATAAGACTATGATAGTTCATGCGAAACCAATGCGGGAGGCCGCAACTTTGTATGTTCCTCCTAAAGGATTGGGTACAAGTGATGATAAAACTTCTGTTGATGCTAAGGGTTATTTTATTTGTAATTGGGTGTATACTCCTTGGAATAGGGCAGATGTAATGGCACTTAAAACAGCATTACCTGACCCGCAGAAAAATCCAGCCGCCTTTTATGAGGAAGTTGAGGGAGCAATTAGTTCTTGTACTATGACTTTGGCTGACATTGATTTATTTTTCGGATTGATATTACCGCCAGATATGTGGAGAACTGATCGTAAAATTGATGATTGTGCAGTTTTTGGGGCGTCATGGAACGAATTAGAACAGATGGACGGGGATAGGGAACCTGCGAAAAAGCCATATCAGTTGATTCTAGATCTTCCTGCAGCCATATTAGTTAAGTTAAAAACGATTATTCCCCCTAAAAAGATAGATTGGACTGTTTTAGCGTCTTGTAAGCAAAAGGCAGATGAATCGGTCTCTGATTTCTTTACACGCTTTGAAGAAGCATTTCATGATTTTAGCGGTCAGTTATTGTCAGATGATACGGGCAGACATTTGTTTGTCGATAAATATGTTGCAAATCTGTCACCAGGAATAGCTAGTCGTCTAAAAGCTAGTGAAAGTTCATGGACTACCTCTACTCCGGTTTCTCTTTTGACTATGGCTCAGTATTATGAGCGTCAGGAATTAGAAGCAAAAGGTAGCGAGGACAAAAAAATTAAAGAATTAAAGACAAAGGTTATGTTGGCTTAAGCTTATGGTCTGCCTTTTAGAGGTAGTGATAGAGGTGGACGTGGATCTTATGGTTCTTCTTACACTTGTTCGAATTTGTCTGTTGATCAGTGTGCGTATTGTAAGAAATTTGGGCATTGGGCTGCTGATTGTCCAGCACTACGTGTTCAGCAGTGTTCACGTGGTCGGGGACTAATGAGAAATCGCTCAGGATATTCAGGACCTAGAAGAAGCACGAATGATCATGCTAGGGTTGATGCTAATGTACGAGGGCAGGATGGGTTTAACACTTTTGATAGACGGAACCAATACCAGATGTCTAACTATGTGCAGCCTGATTTCCAAGACTCTGCTTATGAATAGGATTGCCTAGGATGGGGTAAGGAATCAGTTGAAGTTCCAGTAGCTCAGAGGGGTCATATGTTACAGCACATGTTTTGGGTTCTACTGATCAGTTTCTGGTTGATACAGGAGCTACTCGTAGCGCCTTGTCTAAACAATTGATTCCAAGGGCTCCCCTGTCTGGCTTAACCATTACATCGATAGGTTTCGATGGAAAACCTTCCACTAGCCCATTGTCACAACCACTTGCATTCCATGTTGATAAATTTACTGCTCCATGTCCATTTTTGCTTTCTCCAAATACACCAAACAATATTGTGGGTCTTGATATGCTCAAGTATTTCAGGGCTACAATACGATGCTCTCCTGAAGGGGTGCGTGTTCTTTTAAATGATAATCATCCTGTGATAGAAAGAGTGTGTCTTGTTAAAGAGGATATTGCATTAGCTTCACTCCCTAGTACTTTGTGGGCTACTTCAGATACTGATGTGGGACAAATGATTATTCCACCGGTACATATTAGTGTTAAGGAGGGAGCTGTATTGCCACGTTTGCCTCAATACAAAATTTCACAGGAGGGCGAAGAAGCACTCACGCGAATTGTGCATGATCTTATTGCAGTTGGAGTTGTTGAGGAAGTTCTGTATAATGTTTGTAACAGTCCGATTCTTCCTATTCTGAAAAAGGATACTGATACTAGGATTTACCGATTCATTATTGATTTACGAGAAGTCAATAAGATTGTGATACCACAATATCCTGTGGTATCTGACATCACAAAACTTCTTACTTTGGTTCCCCCGACAGCAACTACGTTCTCTGTGATAGACTTGAAGAATGCTTTCTTTTCGATCCCTATTCATCCTGACAGCCGATATTTGTTTGGTTTTACTTTGAATAAATGATCATATAGATTTTGCAGAGTTCCTCAAGGCTATACGGAGAGTCCAAGTATTTATAGTCAAGCGTTAAAACGACAACTTGATTCTTTTATTTTGCCTGAACGTGTGGCTCTCATACAATATGTCGATGATATTTTGTTGGCGGCTGATACCCCTGAGCAATGTGAAAAGTGCACTTTGTCCTTACTTTCTTTTCTTGCTTCACACCATCATAAAGTGTCACGAAAGAAATTGCAATATTGTAGACCAAAGGAAACCTATTTAGGTCACCTTTTGTCTAAGGAGGGCCGTGCACTTACATCAGATCGTACTCAAGCAATTTTAGACACACCAGTACCCTCTACTCAGAAAGATGTTCGGGCATTCCTTGGTCTTACTTCTTTTGGTAGGCAATGGATATTAGGGTTTTCACACATTGTCAAACCTTTGCTAGCACTTTTGACTAAAGGTACTCCAATGCCCCTCCCATGGACAGATGAATGTGACACTGCTTTCAGGCAGCTGCGACAAGCCCTTTGTTCCGCACCAGTGTTAGGTACTCCAGATTACATGAAGCCTTTTGCACTTTACGTACATGAGAAAGATGGATGTGCATTGTCACTTTTAGTACAGACACATGGCGATAAGCAGCGTCCCTGTGCATATTTTTCAGCAGTACTTGATCCTGTCGCTCGAGCGTTGCCTGGGTGTTTTCGTTCAGTTGCCGCAACAGCTGTGTCAATACGTCAGAGTGAAGGGATAGTTTTGTCACATAAGCTGTTGGTTAGTACCCCATGCGGCTGATGCTCTTTTAAATCAAACAAAGACACAACATTTAACTAGCGTCCGTATAACAGGATATGAGTTGACATTGCTGGCTCCTCACATTACACTGAAGAGATGTGCAACACTAAATCCAGCCACTTTGTTGCCATATCCGGTGACTCAGCCTCAGTCACAAGAAACACATGATTGTATATTCCTTACCGAAGAACAGACAAAGGGTCGTATTGATTTACAAGATACGCCCCTTTTAGATGTAGACGGGGAATTGTGGGTTGATGGGTCTTGTTTGAAGTTGCCAGATGGTATGACCTCAGCTGCATATGCAATCACCACAATACACACGGTAGTGGAGACAGCTCGTATACCACAGAAGTTAGCTCAAGCAGCTGAACTAATAGCTTTGACACGAGCATGTGAGCTTAGTACTGACTTATGTGTGAACATTTATACAGACAGCCGCTATGCTTTTGGAGTGGCTCATGATTTTGGTTTACTTTGGAAGGAGAGAGGCTTTCTCACATCCCACGGGATGCAGAATAATGCATGGAGAATTAGTGCATAACCTCTTGACTGCATTGACATATCCAAAGAATCTAGCTATTGTGAAATGTAGTGCACATAAGAAAGTGACCGATAAAATAGGGCAAGGTAATACTCTTGCAGACCGCGTAGCACGTGAGACTGCGATGCAGCGAAGTACTACTTCTATGTATGTAGTGAAGTCACAAGCTGAACGTTGGCATAATGCTAGACAAGACGTATTAGATATACAGAAATCTGCTTCTGTGAAAGAACGTGAGCAATGGTCTGAAGATGGAGAATTGGATGATGAGGGCTGTTGGTGGAATAAGCAGATGGATAAATGGAAATTGCCTATAGCTTTTGTACAACCTATGGTTCAGATGGCACATGGGCTGGCACATGTTGGAGCTTCAACAATAACGAAGTTGCTTACGCAAGTTTGGGAGCATCCAGAAGTTTCCAGTACAGCTAAGAGAGTAGTACAGTCTTGTTTGATCTGTTTACAATACAATCCTGGAAAAGGGACACGTACTCCTGCGGGAGGGTTTGCTACACCAACTGCACCTTTTGAAGTTCTACAAATGGATTATATTCAGCCTGAACGCTGCAACAATTTAAAGTATGTCTTGGTGGTGGTATGTGCCTTCAGTCAATGGATAGAGGCGTATCCCACAAAGGATAATACTGCCATTAGCACAGCAAAGGTGCTTTTGAAATAATTTTTTCCTAGGTTTGGTGTTTGCAGACTTTTATGGAGTGATAACGGACCTCATTTTGTTGGGGAAGTTATTAAGTATGTCCTGAAAGGATTAGGGATCAAACAGAAGTTTGCATGCGGTTTTCCACCCACAATCAGCAGGGTTGGTGGAAAGGTATAATGCTACTTTGAAGCTGAAGTTAGCGAAGATACAGGCTTCCACATCCTTAACTTGGCCAGATGCATTACCATTGGCATTATTGTCTATTAGGTCAGTGCCACACTCTTAGCCCATACGAAATAGTATTTGGGAGGCCAATGAATATTTGGGGAGTTCCTAAGCCAAAATCCGTATATGATGTACCTTGTGTCCTGATGAATGATTATTTGGCACAGTTAACCGACAATTTGGTTTCTATTCATCAACAGGTTCGAGAAGCACTTCCTGACAGATCTACAGGTGAAGGCCATGAACTCCGACCTGGTGACCAGGTGATGATTAAGTCTTTTGAAAGATCAAGCAGCTTGGAACCAAGGTGGCGAGCCCCAGAACAGGTGCTCCTTGCGACAAGGACAGCAGTTCGAGGGACGAACCGAAAGAATTGGGTCCATAGTACTCACTGCAAGAGAGTGCTACCTACTTTGGTGGAACCTGCTGTGCTGACCAATCAACGAGAGATTTTGACTACGGAGAAAGGCCGTGCTATATCACCTGACGAATCTGCAGAGGTCTTCCCGGACCATAAGACTTCTGGAGTGTCGCGATATAATTTGAGACCGAGGAAAGAATCTGAAATTTTTTGAAGAAACTGGTTGAGCTACCGCCCTGGGTAAGTGAAACGGAGAGCCAATGTGGCAAGGGGGGGGGGGATCAGCCATGCATTAGAGTAGTGACACCCGTCTTGGCCCGTGGTGAAGAAATCAGCGGCTGCCCAGGGATAAGAGCTCCAACGATTGTTTTTAATCCATTTCTGAAAGGGTCGATTATCACTGTTGCTAAAATGAATAACAAACTGATCTTTAGTACTATGGGGTTTGTTGTTGTTTTGGTGGTTACAGCAACAATCACCTGGTTTGTTGAAAAGAAGGCTCCTGCTCGTGAGTTTTTTGTTGCCACTACTCCAGTACCAGAGGATCACTATTACTTTACACTTCCCAATCAGGAGCAGAAGCAGCATCAATCGTACTTCAATAATACTTTCATTCAGATGTTGCATCATACTCATAATGCTACAAATACTACTAACTGTTGGGTATGTGGAATGATACCTGCGCATCAAAAGAAAGGAGGAACACCTTTCATTCCTCTTCCTTTTTCACACAATGGTTCTTGTCAAGCTTGGTACACGCTTTTGTTTGCATCTGGAAAACGTACAAAGGGCGGACTTCTTTTTCGCCTTAATAAAGTATGCTACCAAGACAAAGATGGGTATCCCCAAGCCAAAGGAACTAAATGGGAATGGGAAGAGTATCAACCGGACAACGTATCAATACCATATGTCTTCACAAATATAAGAGACTCTGACAAGAAAGAACAATTTGTGATTTCTGTTACAAAAACTAAAGCAGATTTATGTATACGTAGCATTGGGCGCTTTCCAGTAGGGATAAGTGATTGTACCTTGATTTTAACTATTGAGGGTGTAAATAATAGTAGTTTTACAGCTTCACATAATACTTATTTTGTTTGTGGTAACTATGGATATTACCAACTACCTGTTGGGTGGTCAGGTGTGTGTTATGTATCTTTTCTATTACCCCCTGTGTTTTTGGCCCCTGCATCATATCACCGAGATTTAAAACTGTTCAATGACATCATTAACAATAGATATAAAAGGGAAATAAGTACAAATGAGGTAGACCAAACGGATACTAGCCTGCAACAATATGTTGATTTTAATTTAGGATTGTTCCCCTTTGTGGGTGCTGCGTTAAACAGTAGGAAAGTGAGACGATTGACTAGGGTTGTGGAAGCTGTTACCAATCAGGCAGCTCTGGCACTTGGGAATATTACTGAGGAGCTCCAAATAGCGAGGATTGTAGCGCTCCAAAATCGTATGGTACTAGATGTGATATTAGCTGACCGAGGTGGTGCATGTTGCATCATCGGTAGTAGTTGCTGTGTTTTCATTCCTGATCACTCACCTTCAGTATATGATGCAATATCTAAATTGCATAAAATTGCTGCAGAAATCCACACAGAGACTGGTACTTGGACTTTTTCTGGATAGTTTTGGGCTCTTGTTTCCGCCTGGGGCTGGAAACTACTGACTATCCTGTGTGTAATGATTGCAATATTTTTCACATGCTGTATCTGTATTCAGTGTGGTCCAATGTTCTGCTCCATGTGTATTACTGCTTGTATGCCTACCAAAAGAAATATTACAGAAATGAAAGCACAACATATGTTAGATAAAGAAATAGCTGAAATGATGAGCATAAATATACAAGATGAATATTTTGATTATCCCAGAAAGACGAATGTCTTCAGCTAATGCTGAAAGGGTCGTCTGTTGTAGTTTAGCAGCGATTAGATTAAGCATTAGCAGAAGACATCTTGTATTTGTAACTATTGTGAACATTTCGCGGAATCCATTTTGTATTCATGGCAGCCATTTTCTCTGCCACATGCTGCCATGTGCTCACCATGTGCTCTGTCCTACCTTTCTGTTAACTACTCTTGAAATCTGCCTAGTGACAAGTTATATTTAGCATCTCCCACTTTCGCACATGCTCAGTAAGGTCTGCAGCTGTTAGTCCTTGAAAACTGTTAGCTCCTCCGACCTGTCGACTGTGCATTTTCCACATGACCTTACATGTATACCACCTCCTTTTAGCCCCTGCGTGGGTATAAAAGGACCATGCTCTCTCAGTTCAGTGTGCTACTTCAGACATTACCTAAGGGTGCTGTTTGAACTGTAGTACCACCTCATGAGGTTAATAAACTTTGTCTTTTATTTCAGTTCCTGTGCCAACTTCTTCCTACATGGTGTGGGGACTTTGTGCAGAGAAAGGTGAACCCCTTGCACTAGTAGGCCTTGCTGAGGCTTACTTCAACAAGCGGGCACAGGGCAAAGGCTGAGGGGCTGCTGGGAGGGCGGTGCTGGTAGGGGGGGTGGTGGGTGTACCTGTAGATGCAGGGGGCACAGATGTGGCCTCCACCACAAGGGAGCTCCCATCAGAGGACGAGTCCGTGTCGCTGGTGTCAGCTCCTGTCCCCGCCGTGGAGCTCCCGTCGCCCTCCGTCCCATTGGTGAATTCTGACTCCATCTGGGATGCAGCTCCCTCGTGCTCTGGTGCCACTGCTCCTCCGTCTGATGATGCTAATGCACACAAGAACAGGGAGACCAAAAAAAGGGGGGGGAAGACAGAAGAAAGGCATGTTGAGTGCATGCATTACCGCTACCGTTGGCGGACACGACAGACACAGAAGCCCCTTGCACTACGCCGTGCTCTTGGGCTCCACTCTTCAATTCCTGGGAAATGGCCTACAAGGCTATGGACGACATATGCACACATAGATAACACAGGGGCATAAATAGCTGTACTTAGCACTCTACAGAGGTGGGGTGCCACATGGCCTGCCTTACGGAGGGGCCTTGCCTACGGAACTCGCCCTGGCCTAGGGAAACCCACAGCCCACCTCCCCCACCCAGACACCTCGTAATGCGCGCAAAGTCAGCTGAATGAGAGTGTACTCACCACCTTGTGTCTGCTGTGATGCCCTCAAGCGCCCATCCAGCTCCGGGTAGGCCACCGCCAGGATCCTGAACATCAGGGGGGTCATGGTGCGACGGGCACCCCTCCCACGTTGGGAGGCTATCCCCAGCTGAGCCTCCGCCATCTTCTTGCTCCAGCGGCAAATGTCCTCCCATCTTTTATGGCAGTGGGTGCTCCGTCTGTGGTAGACCCCCAGGGTCCGGACTTCCTTGGCAATGGCATGCCAAATATCTTTCTTCTGGTGGGCGCTGACCTACATGAAATGTACAGGGGAAAAAGAGAAGTTATTACCAAATGCACCGTCAAAGTGATTGGCCCCCATCCCTACCCTTGCCATGTGGCACATGCATTCACTGTCTTTCATGCACGCAGCACTCTGCCCCCTTCCTTCTTACATCCAGCCCTCTCCACACAGGCATAGCCCACACAACACCCTCCCATTGTACTTACCTGTTTGTCTGGAGGACCGTAGAGTAGCTTGTACTGGGGGAGGACCCCATCAACGAGTTTCTCCAACTCCTCCGATGTGAAGGCTGGGGCCCTTTCCCCAGACACTCGAGCCATTGTCTCTTCCAGACCGAGGTCACAGCAGCACTTGCAGTGTAGGTCCTCTCCTGTCGAAGATCAGGTATCGAGTGATTGAAGTGATAGAAAATGACGGTCACGTCCGTGGCGGTGCGTACCGTCACCGCCAGCGTACATCATCATTGGCTCCTGGGACCCATAGGGTCCAATGTTAACCAATGCAGCATTGCGCCGCGGTTTTGACCGCCTACCGCAACGGTGTGCAACGCCAGCGCCGTTACCTCACATCCCATTGTCCCACTTTACAGGTCAGGCAGCCGCCATTTCAGGGGCCCACATGGCTTCATTTTCAACTGCGTCACACAGACCTAGGCCAAGACTCAACACACATACAGCCCACCTTTTGTGTATGAATGGTGTTCTGTGTAAACTGTGGGTACATACCTCTGAGTTGTTTGACTCTGTGCTCGATGTTGTCCTTCATAGGCACCGTCCGCTGGGACATGTGAGGAGATGGCGGCATCCGCCGGTGTACCGACCATTGGTGGACCAGTCGACAATGGAGGAGCGACATTTGATTATCACCTACAGGCTTGACCGTGCCACAATCCAAGAACTGTGTACCCAGTTGGAGCCAGACCTAATGTCAGCAATCCGCCATCCCACAGGAATCCCCCCTCAAGTGCAGGTGCTGTCAGTGCTCCAATTCCTTGCAAGTGGGTCATTTCAGTGGCCATGGCATCAGGGATGTCCCAGCCTATGTTTTCCAACGTATTGTTCAGAGTGTTGTCTGCCCTTCTTAAACACATGCGGAGCTACATCATTTTCCCTCAGGTGGAGGATTTGCTTACAGTGAAAGGTGCTTTCTATGCCCTGGGACTTATCCCCAACATCATAGGTGCCATTGATGGGACACATGTGGCTTTGGTCCCCCCCCACAGGATTGAACAGGTGTACAGAAACCGGAAGAGTTATCATTCGATGAATGTACAGATGGTATGTTTGGCCGACCAGTACATCTCCCATGTGAATGCCATGTTCCCTGGCTCAGTGCATGACGCCTACATCCTGCGGACTAGCAGCATCCCTTATGTGATGGGTCAACTCCAGAGGCACCGTGTGTAGCTATTAGGTGAGCACCTGGAAGCAAGTCAGTGGGAATGGTTGTCTGGGTCTGGGGATATCCCTAAGAGTTGGTGTGTGTCTAACAGTTGTCCCTCACCATTTGCAGGTGACTCTGGTTACCCCAAACTGTCTTGGCTTTGCGACGACAGGTGCCTTTTCTGCAGGAGGATGGTCCAGATGGCGGTGTTGTGGCAGCTGTGGAGCCTGTGGACAGTGAAGACGAGGAAGCAGAGGAAGAAGACATGCAGGGACTCTGTGATCCTGCAATATTTCCAGTGAGACACAGGTAAGACTACAAACCTGCATACTACATGTACTTTAACACTACTACCTCTGTACTGTCTGTCATTTTCACCAAGTGTATGGTCACTTAGTTGTCACTTTCCCTTACGATTTCACAGATGTGGGTCCACCTGTGTTACATCTGCTTAGATTCCTCATGGACTAGAGCTGTGTGACATAGGTATGTTGACATTACTATTTAAAAATGCATTTTGTCACTGTAATTGCTAATACACTATTTCGAAATCACAGATAGACTCCAGATCGTTTTGTGCTTTAGTTGTGTTTATTTAAGTGCTCAATATTGGAGGGGGTAGTGAAATGGTGAGAGGTGATGGCGTGGAACCATCACCAGCTCCTCACATATGTCCCACCAATCCCAACACCCAGCCCTGCATGCAACAACAAAGCATGGACACCCATCACTAAAGCATGCCCACTGCACATACCCATACAACCCCCTAAACCACCATCACACAAGGTTCCACACAGGAATGCAAGCACTGGGGTACACAGTCACCCACCCATTGCACACCATGACACACACAGATGTAATAACCATCCTTTTATACCCCTGTCCTCTCTCAGTTGCTCCAGATGAATTAAATTGGTAGAATTAGCTACTTGCGCTTGGACTCAGTTTTTATCTCTCTCCAGTGAAGCCATTTTCCCCATTAGCTTCTCTTGGATTAAATGAGAAATATCTAACTTCTCTTTCAAAATGCTTATCTTTGACAGAACTGAGGAACAGAACTTGGTTTGGGTTATTAAAGTAGCTATCCAGCTGACCTAGCCTCTCTGCACAAACAGAAGCAAAGTTTGGAAAATATGTTTCACTGATGGTAGTCTATTTTCTAGAATTTTTCCCTGCGCTCGTATTGCTGATTGGGCCTTAGTTCACTAAACATCTTGATATTGGATACGTAAGGGTTGCATTATTTGTGATTGCCGGCTTCCGTCTACTTTTCTTCAGGGATGGACTTTCAGTGTGTGCTATTGCTTCAAGCATAGTCAATGTTTGTGGGTCGTGAGCAACACAGGGGTTGCATGGGGGAATTACAATAGATCTTTTACAGGCAGATGGAGAATCCATGGGAGAAAGATTATCTAGAGGAGTCTGGCAGGACGACCCTCTCTGCGTGGAATCATGTAGGTCTATAGTAGGGTTGACTGAAGCAGCTCCAAAAAGACAGATTTCCTCAAAGTGGAATCCATGCTTGCTTCCACGTGGCCAATCTCCATCTCAATTACCCCCATAGCTGATGATAAATAAATGGTAATCGATTTGGAGCCAACTTCACCCTTTATTATTCTAGCTGTCCAGTGGCTTCCCTTGCACTTGCCCATCTTTTAAAGTAAAATAAAATTAAGAATGAATAACTACAGAGTCTCTGGTGATAATAATTGGGATGCATCCTTCCTTGTTTCAAGAAGAGCTTCTGGGGACTGAAAGAAAACTGAGTCAAGAGTCGGGGTCCAGCCCGGGCTCTGACGGGTACAAATGGGCCCACCCTTGTCCTGGGCTTTACCCGTGTATGGCCTGGGTGCATCCCACGCTGAGGGAGGCTAGGTGTGCTATGAGCGCAATGCTATCCTGGCCCCACCCCCTTCACCTCGCTTGTTGCAGCTCCCCCTGGGTTCTGGAAGTTATGGGTACTGTAGTCCCTTGCAGTAGGGATTGGTAAAAGTCAAAGGGGTGTCAGCCCCTGAATGGATGCCCCCAAACAGGGTCCCTGTGGGAGGCCAGGGTGTGATATAAGCATGATTCTGTTCTGGCCCCATCCCCTCCTCCTCACTTGTTGCAGCACCTTCAGGTGGTGGAAGTTGTGGGTGTTGCAGTCCCTTGCAGCAGGGTTTGGTAAATTCCGAAGGGGCCTCAGCCCCAGAAATGATGCTCCCAAACAGGGCCCTTGTTGCATGTAAAATATATTTATGTATTTATTTGTCAGTTTTTCATGGTGCGTACAGGGCCTGAGAGAGTCAAAGAGTCTTACACAGATCAGTGACAAATGACAAAGGCAAACAGCCTTAGGTCAAACAGACTAACACTACATATGATAAGGGAATGTATATGCATCAAGTCATACTGAGTAGCAACACAGAGATAAGAATGCAAAGTTAGAAGATCAGATAAAATAGTATATATTCAAAAGTTTTATAGTAGGCCCTGGTGCCTATTATATATCTCCCATCCCGAAAACATTGTTGATGCTTGTCACACAGCATTAAGTGCTTCATTTAAAAAAGTAGACCTAGTGGTCCACATGGTGCACCTACAATAGCCTTCTAATCGGCTGGATATATTGTAGTATGGTGCCTTTTTTTTTAAAGATATTTCTTGCTGTTCTTCTTTGCAGCTAATTATCACAAAGGTAAACTATTAAGCAGGCCTTCAATAGTGGCATTTACAACTCAATACGTGGGCATAGCTTTCATTGGTGCATCAGGTGAACTGGCACCAGGGCCCAGAAGCCTAAGGATCACACTTAATACTAATTATTGTTGTATTTCACTGTTCAAATAGTGGCCAGGGGGCCATTTCCTCCTTGCCCTGCGGCCCATGACACACTGGCTATGCCACTGACTCCACCAAGGATTTCTGACGTTAAGGTGGCATTTGAACATAGAGAACAAAATATGTAAAGTGGTTTGATTTTTAAAGTGAGCTGATATCGCCTCTGTAGTTTTGGTTTTAGTCGAACTTACTTTTGATAAAACATGTTTTTGTTTTCATAACTTTTCCACCATTTGATGAATCTGCTTGAAGCTTTCCTATTACATTCACTTTGTGTTGTTCTTGCAGGTTTTGAGCAAATAGATCAAGCAGGAGCCTCAGTATGGAAGGTGTGTGCGTGGTAGTAAATGTTACATTTGTCATTTTAACACATATTGGTATTTTTGCTGCTCGATACGAAAAAAGAGCTGACAGGAATTACACCGGACAATGCCATGTTAATGCAATGATACTTAAAGAATGGCCTTGTTTGATTTTGGTTTAAGTTCGGTCAGTAGTTTTCAAGAAATTAGCTTTCAGAACGAGTTCCATCGGGGCACGAAGTGGGTCACTTTTACAAATACCTGTAGTGTTAATTCACAGGCTCTTTGTGAATTAGACTATGTGGATCTTTCTCCCATAATACGGTGGGGATTTGTGAATCTGGTAGCAGATTTACGAATCATCCGCTCTCGATTAGGTGGCCATAACAGAAATATTTCTGTTGTGGTCGCCATTACTCACCATGGTGCAAGCACCATATTGGGTAAAAGAAAAAGAAAAGAAAAACATGACATAAGGTGGCATGGTGAAGGGTTCGTTTTTTTCCACACGATGTCAGCTGTCTAAAGGAATTCGTTTTAAAATTGTTCATTTTTAGTAATTCTTGTTTGTATTTCAGTTGTATTAAATTTGAATAGCATTACATTGTTTCTAGATTGTGTGGTTTTTAGAAAAGGATCATTGAATAGTCTACATTACATCACATTTTTATTTACAGATAAAAAAACCACAATTGAAATCTAATTCGGGAAATTGTTTAAGACAAAACTGCATCATTTGCAAACTTTTACTGACTGCTATATAATCTCACATGGGGGATTAATATCAGACTAGCTGAAAAAGCCCAATAAAAAGCAAAGTACAACGTGTTCTATCAGTAATCGTACCTAACTATGTATATAAATAAATATTGGTTCATGAATTTATGTTGCAACAAAAGAGAATGATTTTGCAAAATAGAAAAACAGGTAATGCATTTTACAAGGCATGCTTGTCTATCTTAATATCATCTTTGATAAACTTTAAGAAAAATATCTTGCCATGTTACTGTTTAATGGTTTGTTTATTTTCCCTGCAGGGAAATGTATTGTCCCTTGCCCAGGTATGTCCTGAGAACAAATTACTCTGAAATAGATTTTGAAATATGTAAGATGGCTTATCTCGGTGTATTAAGTTGAATAATGCAAGGCTGCAAGCTCCAATTCGGAGTAAAGAAAGTAGATCTTCTGCCATCATGTGGACCGGAAGGGTATGTGCATGTGTGCTTATTTCCCAAAGCCGGTTAAACCATCTTGCAATTGTTTAAAATTTAAATATGCAACACGTTAACGACTGTGTCTAATCAAAATGCACGTTTACGGTAGCAAAATTCCACAATAGTGCATTTTATGGTATTTTTTCTTGAAAAGAACATAAACTGACTTTTCATCGCATGCAATGTGTCTTTCAGAGTTTTCAGATGTGTTTGACTGTTTTTGGAGCATGTTCTTGCGTTTGAATGTGAAGTTGCATCATCGTTAAGCGAAATCTCCACACACAGGATTTAAAGTTTTCTTTGACGGCCTCCCTTAATACAGCACTGAGAGTGAATTCCTTAGAGTGAACGTATTTTCCATTTTTCTGTTTCACACAAGACTTTTTGCACGCAGCTTGTTCTGTGGGCGACTCAGTGGCCCGTTTCTTCTACTTTGAGTGATTTGCATTCTTTCATTCTCAACGACTGCTGACCTTTCACATTTAGCATACAGTATTTACCGAAGGATAAGAAATAGCTAAGCACGGTATTTGCGAGATTTATATTTGGAGAGCCATGTTGTACCTCTGAATACAATAATTTTAAACAGGCCTCCTAAATGATGTAACTAGTAACATTGATTTACAATCGATATGTAAAATGGAAACTACTGTAAAGGAGCAAGCACCTAGTAGAAAATGTTTGAGACAATATCATTAGAAAAAAAAACAAGGCAAAAA
This sequence comes from Pleurodeles waltl, assembly GCF_031143425.1. Lineage (NCBI taxonomy): Eukaryota > Metazoa > Chordata > Amphibia > Caudata > Salamandridae > Pleurodeles > Pleurodeles waltl. The sequence goes on along the minus strand of NC_090442.1, from coordinate 695,180,987 downwards.
CGAAAGTAATGTACAAGGCTTGTTTCAAATTATTCACAATAACTCAATAAAACACTGAAAGGAAGAACATGGCTTCTAGATGCCTTCCAGGAAATTCTGACAAGAAATTATATTTTTTCTCTCCATAAACACGTGAAATTGAAAACATTGCTTGCCATCTCAGGAAGAGGGATTACAATTTCTAGATTAAGCTGTGTTGAATGTCACACAGTCGATTTTCACATTAAAAACATATTTAGTGTGTTATTTATTTCCTTACTTTAAAATATTTGACAACTGTACCTTTTAAAATCATACTTTGCATAATACATTAGCAAAACGCGGCATTTTTAGCGCAAATGTTGCAGCTGTTTCTGCTCAAAAAAGCCTCTTCAGATTATCCTGCATATCCTTCAACCACAACCCCATCTCACCTGGGGTGGCTTGCCAGACAATTACAAGGCCCCACCACGAGGGGCTTCGTGCGGCTTCGTGGAAATGAGAACTGCTGTTTGGTTCTGTGCACGCACACCGGTTTCTAATATCAAATGACTTTATTTCAATGAGTTCAGCTATCTCAGAACGTTGTGGTGTGGCACAGGCACAAAACCAATGGAATACCATATCAACGCGAAGGACAGAGCTTATTTGTGCGTCATATCCAGGGTTGTTTGTGTTTGTCTGCAATTTTAAATCATTGACATTTTCAATTTTAACAGAGTTTATATTCAGTTCTCTTCAGGGCCAAGAGAACTGGGTATAAACATATATAACACGAGTGAGAACTTAATAATAATGGATAAATGATCAGCATACTATTCAATGATTCAAATGAAAAATAAAAAAAAGCAAAAAGCACTGACACCAACACAAAAAACAAATGCTATTTTTACTTCCCCTGCCGTATACACGATGGCATGGGGCATAATTATGCACCGGGCTTTGTGCTGACACATAAAGGAGGAACAGTATTATGTTACTGTATGGAGTGAAAGGCTACAGTTTATGGTCAGCTGATGGCACTAAACAAACTACCGAGCTGGACCTGTAACTTACAGACATTATGGTTTAGGCCCTAGTGCAGGGTCGGACTGTCCTGTAGAGCAGCCTGGCAGAGCCAGAAGGCTGGTCTGACAGGTCAGTATGTGGGATTCTTTTTTTTTTTTACTGTTTGTGGACCTGTTCTGTGGTCTGGTGGGTCGTTTTACAGCTGATTTCCGTGAAAGTACAACAAGCACTGCCTGTAGCAACCACAAATGTATGTAGTCTCCCATACGTTGCAAAACCCCTGTACAGCGTAACTCTACAAGTTCCAAAGCGCCCCGATTTGCAGAATGTGAGTCACTTTTCTAGGTATCTGATTTCCTAATTGTGGCCACCCTTATATTGGTGCCCGGGCCTATTTCTGCACCTTCAGATCCTGCCTAAATGCATGACACTGTCGCTGAACTCTGTCTAGGCCGCAACACCAAATACAAGACACCTGTGCTGTGCAACCACTCTCGCTCCCTCCACCTTCTCCACCTGCATATTCCCCACAGCTTGGCATACATATAGGTAGAAACTGATCGAAAAAATACACCGTTTCTGACCATTATTTTACATTAATTCTTTTTATACCAATCTTATAAACATTTTATCTAAGTTTTGTGTCCTCCATGTGCCTTCCAGATAAAGACAATACCTGTCTAGTGTTACAGATTTAGAAGTATTCGGGCTCTTTCACTGCTGTAATTAAAGTTGCTCCATTCAGAGGAGGTGGCACACCCTCTCTGTGCCACAAGGAGGAGCTCTAATTGAACATCCTAGTTTGAAGAGAATCATATGTTCAGAACAACACGATCAACAGGGGAACTGCGGAAAGCGAAGATGCTTCCTGGTGCCATGCCAATCATTACCTGCATCTCTGAGGGCTGGCTGCTTCAGTTACTTCCTCATAGGCCAGCATATGGGAGCCTAAAGACGACTATCACGCATTAATTGTAAACTTCTGTAGGAGCTCGCATAAGAGGGCAATGACAGTGGGACTGATAGAGCGGTCCGTACTAATAATTTTACCTGTGTTCGGACGCTCTTTAGGCCGATTAATCTTTTGACTAAGTGGGACTCTCTGTACTATATATCGATCAACTTCCTTAAGTCAAGAATTAATAACGAACATAAGCAATACCTTGATCAACATAACACTTGACAATTAATCCAGAATACATTTCGGCGAACCCTGACCTTTCAGTCAGGAATAACCACACCAGTTTATTCAAAGTTAGTGAATTTTATTTCCCTATATTAACAAAGCTAGCACAATATAGATGTGTCTCAACACCAAATGATAAACATAAATGAACATTAATAGCTGTCCATAGCGGCGAAACAGGTGCAATCTATGTAGCATTTGAATCACAAGGCATTCGATAATAGCAATGCAAATCACTAATACGATAATCTGTAACGAGCTAATTGCATACATTTAGTCAGCATAACAAGATCTCAAATTGCATCGTGCGACAAAAGGAATCCTCGTCTAACCTCAAATTAGCATCGGCATGTGGGACTTCATGCAAAAACAATTTAGCAACATTAATTTAGAAAACTCCTAACTAGGGCTCTTATCAAAATCAGCAGTTGGTTACCTAAAAGAAACACAACGCAATTTTACAATTTCCTTTCATATTTACCAATTACGATCAGCAATCAAGGAAGTCTTCGTCTCACAGGTACCGTTTCTCGATCAGCATGGGACGGGGCAAAAGGGGCCGGGGTGGACGGGGCAATTGCCTCACGGCGGCAAGGTAAAACTACTACTTCATGCAAAGGGATCAAAGTTAAAGTCTCTAGGGCAAGAATTATTAAAGTCTCTTTCTCTCGATTAGAGAAAGCATCAAAGTCTCTTTCAAAATGGCGTCGCAGCAAAGTGGGCCATAATAGCTGCAATGTCCTGAAAAATGGCGGGTATCGAGCTGGTAATGGCTGCAATGGCTGCATTGGCTACCTTCTTCTCGTGCACCTGGTTTTTATAGACAACAGTTCAAATCCAGTAGGGTCTTCCATTGGAGGGTTCATAGGTTAGCTTCAAATTGTCCAATCAAAAACGACAGTTCTCAAGCTTTTACTTAAGCATACATTATCCTTGGAGATGAGTACGCAAGTTGCAACATTTTATACCAATTAACTCACTTTCAGAGCTTCCATTGTCCGCACCTGCAGATCGACCTTGGAGTAAAGAGAAAATATGCCAGGCTGGCACTAACCTTAAGATAAGCATGTGAACGGTCTCAGTGGAAAAGTACAGCTTCAAGCAAAAGTACACGTTTAATAGCACATTGGAAAAATACGAGCATCTAAACCGTGAGACCAGGCCACTAGGCCGAAGCCTGCACTAAAGTAATGCTAAGCTAAAACATTTCAAACAAGCAAATCATAGCACACGTTTACGATTATGTCGGATTAGTGCAATTCTAATACACCACGTTATATAAAGCACGCTTATAAATGTTGGCAAACTACTCTGAGGGCACATTTTGTCCCCGTACAATCTTTATTAGTTCGGTTAAAGTCACACATGACTATTTCACACTACGTTTACGTGTTAATAGATGTAAAACCTTCATTTTCTGCTTCATCAATCCCTCCTCTGATGACTACTTGTCATCACACCAAATCATGCCCACAAATTTTATTCATTAAAATTCTGTCAGTTCCCTTTTCCTTTTAATTCCCCTAGTTTGCGCTTTGTATTCTTCTGCCATTCTTTTCATAATTTTCTCTTCTTTTCTTCTCTTAATTCTTTCCATAATCATAATTATTCCCCTTTTTATTCCCCAAATTCCAAATATGCAAATTATAACTATTAAAATTCCCTCTATTATTTTTAGCAATATTCCATTCCAAATTCCCCCAATCCAATGTCCCACTGAAGCAAGTCCTTTTCCAACCTTCTCCCACACTCCTGGTTCTTTCAGTTCCTTCAAATCTGCACTCTCTTTTGTTAGATTAGCAAGCATAGTTTTAATTTTCACACTATTGTCAGGAATATATGTACAACAGTGTCGTGTACCAAGCATTTTGCAAACGCCACCATCCTTTGCTAAAAGAATGTCTAAAGCAAGCCTATTTTGAAGAGTCATAGCTCTTTCCGCTGCAAGTTCAGCATCTATCAGGATTATAGCACCTGAAAACTTCGTCAACATGTTATCCACTATAGTAGACAACTTTCTTATTTTGATGGAATTCAACACAACTCCCAACGAAGGAATCATGGCTCCAAATATATCTCCTACCACAGCAGCTGCGGTCTCTCTTTTCTGGATACGATGGGATCCAGATGTCTTTTGAATCATCGATAGGTCATCCAGTTGATAAACCTTTGGGAACACTGTACCCAAATAACATCTCCCCCACCATCCCTTTGGAAGACGATAATAGGCATTATACCCACAAATGTAATATACACCTGGAATGACAGGGTCAAGTCCGTTCATCATGAATGTCCATTTGGCCTTAAAGATAAACGTATGTTTACACTCACTCGCTCCTACAAAAATATTGTCATAATAAGATTCACCTCGATATATACAAAATTTCCCTACATGCCAAGCATCTAAAGCTATTCTCCCTTGTGTCTTTATTGCGGCAAAATCATAATTATCTACTGAAGTCCTCTTATGTAGTTCCTTTTCTAATTTCGCATTCATTTGTGCCCTTCTATCATCTGTGCGATCTAAAAAGCTTATTTCTATTGCAGAGAGCGAGCAGGTAAGGTTTACTGTGAGCGTGAGCCGTTTCAAAAGGTTGCATTGGCTCGAAAAATTCCCTCATTATTTTAGCATCCCAATCTTTAGCAATCTGGCTTAGCTGCGCTATTATAGGAACATATGCAAAGGTAACATCATAATTTGAGTAAAAATACTGTATGTTAGTTTGACCATAAAATCTAGACATTACTATACTACATGTAATCCCGTATGTAAGAGGCATGTGGTGATAAGTCACCCCTTCCTTTACTGATGGCGGTATCTGTGTACACACATAACAATCTTTTGCATCCATAGTCTCAACATATTCTGTTAGCAAGCGATAGAAAACGTTATACGAAAGCTCTTTCTTATCGTGCAAGAGCCTCTCATCCAATGCTAGTCTTTTCAATGCGGATAGTTCGGTGACAGTAACAGGAGCAAGAGTAGAAGCATCAATTCTCTCATTCTCAGTCTTACCATGTATTCCAAGCACAATTGCCATTATTATTAGTACACATGCAACTATCAAGCCTATACACACATATTTACAATATTTCTTTCTATTGTTTTGCGTCATGATCTGTATAGAATCAGAGAGCTGGAAGCACCTGTAAAAGAAACTATTTAGCAATTCAGTTACAAAGCTGAGCGAGCGCAATGTTCACACCGTCTTCTTCAAGAGACCAGTCACTTATCGGTTAGCAGCATTTGTCTCAATTCGGCAATAACTCAGTCTTTATCAGTTCAGCAAGTCTCATCCGGTTTAGCAATGTCTCAGCTGGTTGTTTGTTTCACGTTATATTGTAGCAAGCAATATCATTTATTACCCTTTCAATCGACAGAGTCCATAAAACTTTTCTTTTCTATTGGTATCTCTTCTTCTTCTTCGTTCTCGATGCTTAGAGATACAAACTCGTCAGTCCAATCGTCATTGACTACATATGCCCATTCAGGACCGGAATATCTCCTGTTTGGTATCCTTTTCCTTTTCAATTTTGCTTCTCTTTTTGATTCTGCTTCGCTGGTACTTTCCTCTTTTGTCAAGTCTTTTTCTTCACTTGAGGATTGTTCCACAACAGTCACTTCCTTTCTTTTCTCTTTCACTTTTGGCCTTTCTCCGTCGTTCAGACTTTCTTTAGTCCTTTCTTTTATTGGTGATATACTTAGTCTCCTCTTTGCACCGTGTCCATTTGATGGACCTGCGATCTTTTCTGTGGAAGCTTGAACCTTTCCGTTCTGTTCTGCCTTGTCCCCTCCTTCTGGGGAATCAATCACGTTCTCTTTTTCTTTTTCTGTATCGTCTGCTTCTGGGAAAGCCCTCCTCTGATCAGGCTCTCCTGCTTTTTCACCTTTTTCGAGCCCTTCGTCACCGTTACTTTCGTCAGGCTCTTTATCACTTTCAGCTGCTTCAGGTTCTTTGTCACCTTCAGCTGCTTCAGGCTCTTTGCTACCCTCAGCTGCTTCAGGTTCTTTGTCACCTTCAGCTGCTTCGTCGCTGTCTGAACTTTCTCCTTGGTCTCCCCCAAGCGAGTTGGTCTCTTCGTTCTCAGAGAATATCTCTCTCTCTCCCGTTTCTGCCTGTTCGCTTTCAGTTCGGTTTTGCTCTGTCTCAGCACTCAGCACTGTTTTGTCAGGCACTGGCAGTTTCAGCGCTTCAACTTCCTCATCTGTGGGACACAACACCTTCTTTGTGTGACTGGCGTGAATCCAGTTGGGAACCCCCGCAGACTTCACAGCGGTAGTTGTCGTCAGGATCACTTGGAAAGGGCCTTTCCAACGGGGTTCCAGACACGACTTTCTCACGTGCTTCTTTACCACGACCCAGTCACCTGCTTTCAGTGCGTGTCCTGGACCTTGGATCGGTGGCAAGGTGGTCGCTTCCACCTGGTGAGAGAAAGAGCGAACCACGTCAGCCAGACCCTTGCAGTAGTCTAACACCATATCATCTGTAATATTCAAAAGCGCGTTTGCGGGAACTGCAGGAAGTCTCATAGCCCTGCCCATGAGAATTTCGTGTGGAGACAATCCAGTCTTTCTATCAGGGGTGTTTCTCATTGACATTAGCACTAAGGGCAATGCGTCAGGCCATTTCAAATTTGTCGATGCACATATTTTCGCCATTCTTGATTTCAGTGTACCATTCATTTGCTCCACCAGTCCTGAGGCTTCAGGGCGATAGCTACAATGTAGTTTTTGCTCAATGTTCAGCGCTTCGCAAAGTAACTTTATCACCTCGTTATTGAAGTGACTTCCCCTATCTGATTCTAAAGAGATCGGGAATCCGAAACGTGGTATTAACTCCCTCAACAATAGCTTTGCAACTGTAAGGCTGTCATTTCTACGTGTGGGGTATGCCTCAATCCAGTGACTAAAAATGCACACAATCACCAACACATATTTCAGACCTCCATGCACAGGCATCTCAATGAAGTCCATCTGCATACGACTAAAAGGCCCGCTTGCCCTACCAATGTGGCTCGCGTTCACAACTGTTCCCTTTCCTGGGTTCATATGCTGGCAAGTAACACATCGATGGCAAACTGCTTCTGCAGCTTGACGAAATCTGGGGTTAAACCAATCAGTTTTGAACAATCTTATCATGGCATCTCTCCCTAGGTGAGCCTGCCCATGATAGAACCGCGCAAGCTGTGATAAGAGACTGTTTGGCAAAACGAATTTTCCCTCATTTGAAACCCATAACTCGTCTGGTCTCTTTATATATTGTGATTTAATCCAGGAATCTCTTTCATCCTCCCTGACATTATTTTGTAATGCTTTTAATTCATCTATTGTATCTACGACCTTCAAGGCAAATGCTTCAGCTGGTTCTAGTTCTGGCTCACTTATTGAATTCCATTCGTCCCTGAGTAATATACAGTTCAAGGCACAAAATCTCGCGACTTGATCCGCATATGCATTTCCCAGAGAAACATAGTCCTGTCCTTTCGTGTGAGCACTGCACTTTACCACTGCAACTTCAGCTGGCACTTGAATGGCGTGTAACAATTCCCTTATCCTCTCCCCGTTCTTCACTGGGGATCCTGAAGAAGTCAGGAAACCTCTCTGTGACCATAGTTGTCCAAAGTCATGCACAATCCCAAACCCGTATTGACTATCAGTGTAAATGGTGACTTTCATCAATGCAGACAGTTGACATGCTCTGGTAAGGGCTACAAGTTCTGCTACTTGTGCAGAATAGACTCCTTGAAGCCATCCCGCTTCCAAGACCCCTGTTACAGTACATACAGCATATCCTGCTTTCAAAATCCCTATCCCGTCTCTTAGACATGAACCATCAACAAAAAGAATTTGGTCATTTTCATCAAGCTTAGTATCCTTAATGTCCGGTCGAGGTTTTGTGAAAAATTCAGTCACCTGAAGGCAGTCATGCTCGACGTCTTCAGCGTCCTCAATTTCAGCATTTTCTCCAGGGAGCAAGGTTGCTGGATTCAACGTAGTGCACCTTTTCAGCTGCACATTCGGTGAGCCCAGAATTATCGTTTCATACCTTGTGAGTCTAGCTCCAGTCATGTGCTGCATTCGGGAGCGGGTCAAAAGTATCTCAACTGAGTGAGGGACCATGACTGTTACTGGGTGTCCCATCACTATTCCTTCACTCTGAGTGAGGCTGATACCAACTGCTGCTACGGCGCGCAAACACCCTGGAAGTGCTGCTGCGACCGGATCCAAAGTAGCTGAAAAATACGCTACTGGTCTGTTTATGCCACCATGGGCTTGGGTCAAGACAGACAAAGAACATGCATCACGTTCATGACAAAACAATGTGAAAGGCTTTGTGTAGTCAGGCATACCTAAAGCTGGAGCCCTGCACATGCACTCTTTCAATTCAACAAAAGCATCCATCTCATCTCCTTTCAGTTCAATTTGATCCAAGGCATCCTTCTGGGTCAGTTTCAGTAGAGGCTTCACTAGAGTTGAGAAGTTGGGAATCCACTGGCGACAGTAGCCCACCATTCCCAAAAACTTCCTCACCTCCCTCCTTGTCTTTGGTGGACTCATTTGAAGTATACTCGTTATTCTTTCCTTCATTATTCTCCGTGACCCTTTCTCTATCTGGTGACCCAAGTATTTCACTTTCTTCTGACAGAACTGTAATTTGGAAGGAGACACCTTATGTCCATTCCTTCCCAAATGGTTCAACAGAGCAATGGTATCGGCTGTGAAGCCACTTTCTGTCTTTGATGCAACCAGTAAGTCATCAATGTCCTGTACTAGGGTTGACTCGAATGGCAATTCTAATGCTTCCAAATCTTTCTTTAGAATCTGATTGAAGATTGACGGTGACTCAGAAAACCCTTGAGGAATTCGACACCAACTGTACACTCTGTCTAGGAATTTGAAACAAAAGAGAAATTGGCTGTCCTCATGAAGAGGCACCGAGAAGAATGCTTGTGACAAATCGATGACTGAGAACCACTCAGCATCGCAAGGGACCTGGAACATTATCCCAGCTGGATTCGGTACTACTGGGCAGAATTTGACTATGATGTCATTTATTTTCCTCAAGTCCTGCACGAGTCGGACCTTTCCACTCGGCTTTATTAGTCCCATTATTGGTGAATTACATGGACTGCTTAACACTTCTTTCAGTACTCCCTGTTTTACAAATTCGTCAATAAGTTGAGCAACTTTCATGAGGGTGTCTTGTGCCATGTGATATTGTGGGGTCTGGGGAAAGATTGCATTGGGCTTTACAGTCACTTTCACTGGTTCCACTCCTTTCATCAATCCCACCTCTTTCCCTGTCATGTCCCACACTTCCTTTCCGACTGTCTCCCGTAATTCGGCTGGAATATCTTCTTCAGTTATCATCGGGAAAAGACAAATCAGAGGATACTCTTCATCTACAGTTTCCATCTCATCCCCCTCTACACTGTCCTCTTCTTCCCCCTCACTGCTCGTCTGTATTGTTATTCCTTCGTTCGAACACATGATCGAACAACCCAATTTGCACAATAGGTCTCTCCCTAATAGTGCTATCGGGCTTGAGTCACATACCACAAACTGATGTACCCCTTGATAGTTACCGATGCTGACTGGTACCGGATCTGTTATTGGGTTCGTCAGATGTCTGTTTGCTACTCCCATCACTTGAACTGTCCTCCCTGAGAGTGGCAAATTTGGTACTTCACTGCTCTTAACAGTTGAACGTGTGGCTCCCGTGTCAACCAAGAACGAGACACGATGACCCATTACTCTTCCCCCTACGTACGGACCCTTTTGATCAACTTCCAAGGATGCTGCAAGCACACAATCTCCTTCTTCTTCTGAGCTTTCACTCTCCCATACATTGTTTATTCCACTCTCACTGTGTAGTGGGAACTGTTGCACGGTGCCATTTGTACTCATTACCTGACCCGAGACCTGTGGAGGAACCATCACTTGCTGCTGACTCATTGGTGCCAAGGGTATTTGCATTAGCTGATTAGCTGATGGGTAACTGCTGTTGCATTGGCTGCATTTGCGTCATCTGCATACGAGGCATCTGCATCTGCTGCGGCTGCATAGGTTGCAATCCCTGCAATTGATTTATGGTCTGAAAATTTGGGTTTGGACCTCTCATTTTCGGTCCCCTCATTGTCTGAAATGCATTGACATAATTGTTTTGCTGACCAACACCTACACCTGCACCTGCACCTTCCTGCACCACCATCGGGCACTCGCGTTTCCAATGACCTACAATTCCGCTCGCGTGACACGGCATCACCTTCTTCATTGCCTGCACACCCGTCACAACAGTGTTCAAATCCGGACCATTATTCGCAAAACCTCCTCTGCCTCTGCCTCTGGCCTGTGGCTGAAACGCCATGTTTCCCTGCAACTGCGGCTGCGGTTGCGGTACCTGCTGTTGGAACCCTTGCATCCCTTGCAAACCTTGCAGACCTGTCTGAGCTGCTTTAAGCTGCATCATCATCACCTTCTCTTTCAGCTTTTTCTGTTTCACTTCAATTTCGTCACTACAGTATTTCGCATAATTCAACACCTCATCAATCGGTTTCGACTGCCAGCAAATCAAATGCGACTTTATCATTTGACTTATCTCCGGTCTCAGCCCTTCCACGAATCGAAACACAAAATGAAGCATGTCCTTTGCCTCTATTGTTTCCGTGCCGCTGTAGTTCTTAAACGCCTTCAACAACCTCTCATAGTAACTATGAATCGATTCTTTAGCCTCTTGGGCAGTTCGATCAATCTTCTGCCAATCCACATTTTTCGCGGCAACCTTCGTCTTCAAATGCTCAATCACCTTATAGTACAAGCTCATCACCATAGGTGATGGTGCACCCGTCTCCCTGTCTCTCTCTGGTTCACTTGTCGGCCAACCTACAGCTCTTTTGCAATCCTCCCACAAATCTGCCGGAACCACAATCTCAAAGAGAGTGTTCAGGTCTTCCCAGAGACATTTTGCAAGCTTCACAAACCTATCAGTCTGTTGATACCATTCGATCGGTTTCTCTCTCAGTTTGGGAAAATCGTCCGTAAAAGACTGAATATCGCTTCTGTGCCATGGTACATGTATTAATTTTCCCCCTGCTGTCTCTCTCATTGGTAACATGGTTACTGTCTCGCTGCTTTGTGGTCTTTTCTCATTATGCTCTGTAGCACTGTCCCTCCTCTTTTCCTTTCTCTTTACCCACCTGCTTTCCCACTTGTCTAAGCACCTCCACACTTGTGCACTCTGCAGCAATTCTCTAAGGTGCGCCTTCATGCCAGCTGACCTCATGTGTTCAAAATCTGTGGCCCCAAAATCCAGCCTGTAGCTCCTGCTCAAATGTTTTGTCTTGTCTATGTCAACCCCATTTTTATCGGCTATTTCCTGCAAGCTTTTATGTACCTTGTTCACTTCCTTCGTAATCCTGGGACATAGATACCTCAACTCTTCTTCCGAGTAGGACTCTAACCTATTCACACCCATAGTCCCTTCCACCAATTCTTGTGCTTCCATGTTTAACCTCATCCTATTCAGATAATCTTCTCCTTTCCCACTGGCTGAGCCCTGGGTGGAATTCAAACTGTTGAACCACTGTGTCAGCTGTTGCGCATTCACCCCCATCAGTGTAGCGTTCACATCGACTGCCATTGATGGTTGCGGCAACTTTTCAGTGTTCGATGTTAGAGGTATTATCAGGGGGGGGCTCGACCTCACCAGTGTTGACTGAGCACACATAGGACTAAACTCCATCAAGGACCCAGATCCATTTGGCTGAGCCGCTATCGGAGTTATCCCTGGAGTGTTTTCTATGCACCTCCTTTCCGTCCCATTCTGCAGCATTGATCCCTGACCGCTCATACCTAAGTTAGGCTGACTATACAAAGGTACCGGTGGACCTACAGTAATGGGTAGTGATATCGCATCTGGGTTTTGTCCATTTCCCATGTTCTGAGGCATGTTCATTCCCATACTGTGGGTCATCATTGCCGGCATGCCCATCTGACTCCCCGTCATTTGAGCATGTGCGTTTCCCCCCTGCATCTGCTTTTGGGGCATCAAAAACTGAGTTGATTCAGCTTGTGCCAATGTCTGGTTGTGACCATTCTGTACTCCCCTTACGGTTTGTTCTAGAACCATTCCTCCACTGTTGTCACTGCTGTAGTACCCTGGCATCTGCGGCTGATAATTTTCTGCTGGTTTCAACATGGGCACATCTGGATATATTCTCCTAACCTGCGGTATCTGCGGGGTGAACAATAAACTCGGGTCCTTAGATCCCGATGACGCTCCTGAACTCTGGGTTTCACTGTTCTGTACCGGTGCCGGAGGGGCAGAACTGGTACTTGGACCTTGTCCATTCTCCGCATAAGGTGGTGGACGGTCGTTCAGCAATTGCATTATTAACTCCTCATCCTCTAACTCCTCTTCTCTTCTCAACTTTTCCTCGTCCTCTCTATCCTTGGAACACTTCCTGTCTGTCTTACAGGTAGCTTTCTTACCTGCCTCCCCTTCTTCCTTAGTAATTGCGGGAAACAATTTTATCCCCTGCAATACATCTGACCTCCACACCTTCTGTGCATTATCCCACCTAGCATCCGCTAGTGTCTTTTCTACCTTTCTCATCCTGGTCTCAAACTTCTTCTGCTGTTGCTGTCTGGCCATTAGTTCCCAAATCGCTAGAGCCTCAAACTGGGCTGGCCTTGGAGGCACCTTCATGTCGTACATCGTGAATCTCAAATTCTCTAGGATCCTTATGTTGAATGTCCCATGTATCGGGAACGCTACGCTCCCATGTTTCTCTGTCAGCTTGTGCCATTGCTTTAGCCAAAGACACGGAGCTACCCCCTTCTCTTCCATTACAATGTAAGCTGGTGTGCCCTCGGGCGGCGTCTCCTCTCCTACGCTCGCTTTAATGTAAGACTCCCCCTTCATCGCACTCCTAAATGCTTTAAAGAATTTCATTTTCTCGTCTTTTTATTTCACAAAGTTTGTAATCAATAGGTGACTTTAATTCCCGGAATACTCTTCGCTTGCCTTTCCCCTTCCAATCGAGTCCCACGGACTGCGTCCAATCCGTGCGCGACCCTTCTCTGCAACCAACCTATCCCAGCGCGGCTCCTAGTGACGTCACACTCACACACTGCGGCTGACAAAGCCTCGCGGCTAGTCTTCCTTCACTCAGCTCCTCTCGTAACAACTTCTTGCATGTATCGCGAGCTACCAAAAATAAAACAGATCTGTCGGTTTACTACAGGAAGGGTAACACAATCGCTTCAGGACCGTAGGGATTTTTCACTAGCCTCGGCAGTTATTCCATCTTTCTCGGTCCCCACGTTCGCAAGCAAATCTGACCCGCAGACCTACTCTCAACTTGTCAATGATCTGTTCTAGTGCACTTATAATCTTGTCAAAGCCCGAAGTCGAAGTTTCTTTCACTCCCTCACACACGTACCGACTCGTTGACCACGCCTGATCAACCTACTAAACCGCCCAGACCACAACATAAAACAACATACTCCGGAGTCTCTTGACCTCGCAGGGCCCGTCTCAACAACAACAACCACATGGACCTTTTTATGCACAAAGCGCCACACGCACATGAAGTTCGACGACTTCCCTACTCTCACACTCGGAGTCGCACCTCCGCTATTTCTATGAAGTTCGACGACTTCTCTACTTCTACACTCGGAGTCGCACCTCCGCTATCCTCTAAAAGAAAAATCCTCGCAACCTTTTCACACACCCTGTGGCAATAAGCTGTGCAAGCGCAAAACCCTAACTTCACTCATACCGTCACTAGTACCACCAACGCCGAATCCACACCTCCATTCTCTCCATTCGCAAGCTCCGAGATCCCGGGAAAGTCGCGGTGGACCTAGCCCATCATCATTCTGTCAATCTATTTTACCCAAGAAAAATCTAATTCAACTTCTCGAGTGGGGTCTCAAAATGCGTAACCGTTAATTCAACACCATGTACTTTAAGAGTACAGGGTCTCAAAAGACGAAACCGTCCTCTGCTACCATCTACTGATAGAGCGGTCCGTACTAATAATTTTACCTGTGTTCGGACGCTCTTTAGGCCGATGAATCTTTTGACTAAGTGGGACTCTCTGTACTCTATATCGATCAACTTCCTTAAGTCAATAATTAATAACGAACATAAGCAATACCTTGATCAACATAACACTTGACAATTAATCCAGAATACATTTCGGCGAACCCTGACCTTTCAGTCAGGAATAACCACACCAGTTTATTCAAAGTTAGTGAATTTTATTTCCCTATATTAACAAAGCTAGCACAATATAGATGTGTCTCAACACCAAATGATAAACATAAATGAACATTAATAGCTGTCCATAGCAGCGAAACAGGTGCAATCTATGTTGCATTTGAATCACAAGGCATTCGATAATAGCAATGCAAATCACTAATACGATAATCTGTAACGAGCTAATTGCATACATTTAGTCAGCATAACAAGATCTCAAATTGCATCGTGCGACAAAAGGAATCCTCGTCTAACCTCAAATTAGCATCGGCATGTGGGACTTCATGCAAAAACAATTTAGCAACATTAATTTAGAAAACTCCTAACTAGGGCTCTTATCAAAATCAGCAGTTGGTTACCTAAAAGAAACACAATGCAATTTTACAATTTCCTTTCATATTTACCAATTACGATCAGCAATCAAGGAAGTCTTCGTCTCACAGGTACCGTTTCTCGATCAGCATGGGACGGGGCAAAAGGGGCCGGGGTGGACAGGGCAATTGCCTCACGGCGGCAAGGTAAAACTACTACTTCATGCAAAGGGATCAAAGTTAAAGTCTCTAGGGCAAGAATCATTAAAGTCTCTTTCTCTCGATTATAGAAAGCATCAAAGTCTCTTTCAAAATGGCGTTGCAGCAAAGTGGGCCATAATAGCTGCAATGTCCTGAAAAATGGCGGGTATCGAGCTGGTAATGGCTGCAATGGCTGCATTGGCTACCTTCTTCTCGTGCACCTGGTTTTTATAGACAACAGTTCAAATCCAGTAGGGTCTTCCATTGGAGGGTTCATAGGTTAGCTTCAAATTGTCCAATCAAAAACGACAGTTCTCAAGCTTTTACTTAAGCATACATTATCCTTGGAGATGGGTACGCAAGTTGCAACATTTTATACCAATTAACTCACTTTCAGAGCTTCCATTGTCCGCACCTGCAGATCGACCTTGGAGTAAAGAGAAAATATGCCAGGCTGGCACGAAACCTTAAGATAAGCATGTGAACGGTCTCAGTGGAAAAGTACAGCTTCAAGCAAAAGTACACGTTTAATAGCACATTGGAAAAATACGAGCATCTAAACCGTGAGACCAGGCCACTAGGCCGAAGCCTGCACTAAAGTAATGCTAAGCTAAAACATTTCAAACAAGCAAATCATAGCACACGTTTACGATTATGTCGGATTAGTGCAATTCTAATACACCACGTTATATAAAGCACGCTTATAAATGTTGGCAAACTACTCTGAGGGCACATTTTGTCCCCGTACAATCTTTATTAGTTCGGTTAAAGTCACACATGACTATTTCACACTACGTTTACGTGTTAATAAATGTAAAACCTTCATTTTCTGCTTCATCAGGACACAGAGACACTTAAAGGGGAATAGACCGATTACAGAATAGTATGAATGAGTCAGTATGATGCCAACAACGGGGCTCCCTTTTGTATGCCAATCAGGGATCCTTATTGTTCCCCAACGGATGAACATCCCCATTAAAAAGAGCCTAAGAAACTAAAACAGCAGAGAGTGACGAAAAAGGAAATACAAATCTTGTATCTTGTTCTGAGATATCTCAGAGAGTTAAGTGGTTGCTATTGAGAGCTATATGTGATCTGCAGGTAATAGGTTTAAATACCAGCATGATCAACTCAGCCTTTCACCCTTTTGGTGCAAATAAAGCCAGCAACAATTTTGATTGGGAATAATTATATTAATGTTGTTGTCTTAAAAGGCAACACTATAGTACTAATAAGGACTGACATACGATTTCATACTGTAATGGAAAATGCTAGTTTCCCTGCTTGAAAAACAATTTTTTTGTTTCCAATTAATAATTTCATCTAGGGTTTTACTTAGATGTTAGGTAAACATTGTTGAAACATATAAAAATTGTGTTGTAATGATAAGAGCCATTATTTGTCTAAAGTTTCAGTTTTTTTCTGGAAAGGTTAATAATGCTCTAAAGAAGTACAAGTGGTTCAATGATGTTAGGTAGTATCTTAAGAGTAATATTTTGTGTTATATTCCTACTCTTTGTGCTACTCTATGAAAAATGAAGAAACCAAAAAACTGTAACTATGACATTAATGGTGCTTAAATGCGGGTTGTCTTTGATTTGTTTAATAATATTTCCATTGGGAAACATTTCCATAACAATATAGATAGGACAAGTACTCTCTGCTATATATTATGCTGATATTGAAATTCAGATGAATTCTGTGACCAAAAAGGGGAACGAGGCCAAAGTTGAGTTTCTTCATAAATGACATGGAAGTTCAAGTTCACTTGTAATATCATTCTAATGTAGGACAGAAGGTATTTCATTACTTTTGATATCTGGTTACTCCAATTCTCTTCCCCAAAAATGCTTAAATCCATGGGAGCATATTTATAATGCCCCTAGTGGCACCTTGCGCTACATTTGTTTCATTTTTTTGACGCAAATGTGGCATTAAGTTGGCATTTCCCACGCACCATATTTACAAAGTGGCACAATTCAAGCCTTATGCTACTTTGAAAACCCTGGAACCACATTATGCCTGTGCCAAGGCATAATGTATGCAAGGGGGGGGGTGTTCCCACATAGGGAGGTACAGAAAAATGGGGCAGTGAAATTTACTAGATTTCACTGCACCATTTTTCGCATAATTATTAACACCTGCCTAAAGATGATGCTCCCATTGAAAGCAGTGGGCCTCTCTGTGATTTTCTGCATTAGCGCCATGATTTTTGGCCCTAATCTAGCAAAGCGCCACATTAGCACTGTAAATTATGAAGCTAATGTGGACACGACCGCCATGGTGCCCATATTGTAAATACTGCGCACACATGGCGCCGTTAGGGGAACGCAATGGGGTGGTAGAAAAGTGGCACATCATGATTGATGTGCCACGTTTCCATATGTCCCTCGTTTTCCTTGGTTTCTTGCTCCTTCGTATTAACTAGTATAGTTCCATGTAGGCAGAAAAAATATGCTAGAAATTCGTTTCAAAAGCAAATTAAACATCGTTCTGCATAGATCACTTTAAAAAAATTGCTATGGCACATAATATCTGGTGACATGCGGAGAAATGCTTACTATTGTGCTGTGAGCTACAGTATAGCTGTGCAATATATAGCATGTTGCAATAAAGGACCCCTTTCTGCTGCAATTCATTTTAGGAAAAATTCCAAAGGGCTGCCAAGCGAGTTTTCGTTCTTGTTGTTAAAATGCCAGACGTAATTGTGCTTTTTACCAGCCTTTCATATTGGCCCAAGCAGCATGTAGTGTGACATCATAGCTACGTTTTTACAGTTGAGTAACTACAGAATGATCTCATTACAGTTGACTGGGGATATCACAGACATATTGTTATAAGAAAAGTACACACAAACTTATATACACGAATGGCATGCTTCCCTGAATAATGTATTTATGCGCGGCTTGATTAAAAATATGGAGGGAGAAAGCAAAGCATCACCAGAATGGTACTGCAAGACAACGAAACGTAAACGAAAGCCCAGTGTTAACACCAATGTTTATTTTCATAGAAGACATCCCATTGGTGGCAAGCCATAATATTCCAAAAACGGAAATATTTTTCATCCTCACCCGATTGCTTTCTTTCTTGGCAAAACAATCTTTGATCGAGCTAATTCAGGAAGCCCTACACCCAGCCATAATATTGTTAGAATCAGGCAGTGACCATGATGAGCCATCAAAAATCGTTTTCCTCGTAAGTGCTAATATTTTGTGTTAGACAAAATGAAATTGAGTGAATGTTCATTAGAAAGAATTGTCTGCCTAATCCTTATATTCAGTGAACATATACATTCAATTAGCCTGAGGTACAACACACCTTGGACATATGTAATCACCAAACATATGTAATCACCCATCTTTGTCAATTTCTGAAAAGCATAACACAGGACAATCAATAACTTTTAGCGATGTATTCGCATGTTTTTATACATTATGAAACACAGGGTTTCTGGGTAACATCTAAATCCCGATTCTCCGACCACTAGTTAGGTTTATCCTTTTCACTATTTTATCATTTCCATATTGATGCAATGCTGAGCTATTTAGCTATTTAGCATATCATTTCTCCCAAAAAAGAAAATGAGGGAAATTGACTGGCACACCATAGGGATTGCAGACACAATACAGAATGCACATACAGCGTTTGGTGCTGTCACTGTCCATCATTGCTTATATCTACTACACTGCACAAATGCTCTTGTAAACTCACTGCTTGGTGGGCAAAGAGGTGCCTGGTAGTCTTGATTGGACTCTGACAACTGGAGCAGGTAAAAGGCTGATTTCCAAGCGGGTAGTACTTGTCTAAAGTGGCTCATCAAGCAAGAAATTATGGACTCAGTTGTGGTCCAGAGTAATAGTCAGTGGCTGGTATTTCCCCTATGAACTTTAATTTTTCTCCAAAGTGAGACGGGTACATCCAGACATGGGTGCTAAACCTCCTGTGTCAGAAGACTCAAGCTGCCCCTGAGTAAATAAGCCCAATTAGGAAGCAACTGGGGTTGCTTGTTTTGAAGTTCACATGGAACCTGCCCTGGCGGTTCTGACTGGACTTTTGATATTGAAGCAATGTGACGCCTCACTTGTATGAGGGTGCTTCTTGTCTGGAGTGGCAGAAAAGAATGTCCTGAAGTGCGACCCAGATTAAGTACGAATGTCTGATGTTAATGTAAGCATCCCACCCATCACATTTTTGCTTTTCTCAGTGCAACACCCGAGGTACAATAGCCATGCCCAGATGTGGGTGCTGTGCTCACTGTGCAATAGGAATCAAGCTGCACTTCACTAAAAAGAATGAACCTGGTCCGCAGTCACTCATTGTCCCTTTCAGAGAAGACCTGTCCTGAGAGTTTAGTCTCAACTGTTAGTTTTGGAAAAAGTTTAGGCTTTAATTGTTTAAGGGTAGTTCTGGTTTGAAGTGGCACAGTCGATAAACAAAACAGTGTACTAGAATCCAACCCAGAATAATTACCAGTGGATCAGATTAATGCAATCATTAAACCAATCTCATTTCTGATATTGCTAAGTGCAAAACTTAAGTGCAGCTGGTAAGTCCAGACATGGGTCTGCTGCTCACAGTGCCACATAAGTCAGGTGCCCCTCACTGAAAAGGCTCAAATAGTCCAAGACCAGTCTGGGACTGGTTGTTTTTCTGTTCCATGGCTACTTGATCTCTCAGTCTGGGCTGGACTCAAACTATTGGACCTGGGCAGCCTGAGGATAATTCTTGTGTGGAGTGGCAAGATGGGAATTAATGATGCACTGAATGAGGCTCGTTGTCATTACTGGAGGTTAAGATTAATTTGAGCATTTCACCTATCACTTTTATTGTTGATGTGCCTCTGTGCTAGCAGGGTTGCTAAATCGACGGGAAACCCAACCGCAGACACTGCTACCCTGACTGGAGGCCTCTGGACCCAACTAAATACAACAGAATCCATTTATTAGGGGTCACACCCCAAACATCCCACTGGAGCTCCACCCCTGCCCCCATGTCAAAATGTTGGCCAACCAATCCCTGTACACACACCAGGATTTAACATGCATCACCATTCAAGTGCAGCACTACGTCACCCTGCAGCACTTACTGCAGCATAAGCATTGGCTGGTACATCAATTACAAGCTAGTCCCCATTCTCCTGAGCTCCAGATGCCATTAATTGTACACACGTGGAACTTCAGCCACCACAGCACAGGGTGCAAAATTATTTGAATAAGCACTGCTAGCTTCCCATTAACATGAAAGCTGTAAGCAACAGCTGTATAACACTGCCTTTCCTTGTTTAATATTTGACAACTTCTGCCGAAAATTCCATATCAATTGGTTGCTGGGGATTATGGTGACGCATGGCTACCAGGTAAAAAATTACAAACCCAGGCTGAATTTTGACATTCATAGATCATCTCCCATTCACTAACTAAAATCTGATTAACTCCACAAATGCATGCTTGGCAGGAATTTGAAGGGTTACTGGAAAGAGGTGACAGTTGATACACTTTTACCCATGTCTGTTTTGTGGAGGTGGACAGAATGTTTAATTCCACTGGCAGAGTTGGAATAATTTAGTAACTCCTTGTGACTCATATAATGCAGAATTACTCATTAATTCCACCATCCCACTAGTAGAATTAAATCAGCATTATAATGGTTTTAAACAGGTCTGGAAGAGGCAGTAGTCCCTCTCTGTTTAAAAACTAGTGGAGATTAAACTTC
Source organism: Pleurodeles waltl (assembly GCF_031143425.1). Classification (NCBI taxonomy): domain Eukaryota; kingdom Metazoa; phylum Chordata; class Amphibia; order Caudata; family Salamandridae; genus Pleurodeles; species Pleurodeles waltl. The sequence goes on along the minus strand of NC_090442.1, from coordinate 695,160,321 downwards.
AATCTGCTGTGATTTTTAAACATAGATGTAGTCCTCCCTCTTCAAGCCCTGATTAAACCATGTGCAGTGCTGTGTATACCGCTCTGCTCCCTTACATAAGTATGTAAGGGAGCTGAGTTTTATGCACTGAAGTGGATAACCCTGGGTGCCCTTACATACTTATGTGAGTGCATTGAGGGGTATGCACTGTAGTGGATACTCCTGGGTGACGTTTCATACTTACACTGCACTGCATAACCATTGGTGCTCTTACATAAGTGAGTATATCCCTCAGTGACCTTACATACTAATCTAAAGGCACCCAGGGGTATGCTGTGCACTGGGGTGCACAGCATACCCCTCAATATCGTTAAATGAGTATGTAAGGGCGGGCCAGCACACTCCTCTAGGTCCGTTCATATGTATGTAAGGGCACCCAGGGATATGAACTGGAATGGATACACCTTAGTGCCTTTACATCTTTATTAAAGGTCACTGAGGTATATGCATTTGAGTGGATACCCCTTAGTGCCCTTACATAGTTATCTAAGGGCCCTGAGGGGTATGAAGTGCGCATTGCAGTGCCCACTCGACCCTTCACAGAATTCTGTGGAACTATAATGTAATACTCTGAATTCTGTGGAATGAAATTCTACCAATTCTGCCCAACCCTACTGTTTTGCAGATGGTGGCATGTATGGCCTTTCTCTTTATCCCCTCAACAGAGAAATAACTCAACACACACATTGATACAACCCCTCATATTTTGCACCCTCAATTCATGCTTCAGGTGCTTTGATCACAAATGGTGCTTTGCGTGCTCCTGTACAGTACTATGCAAGATTTTTTTTACCTGATGTGTGTTGCATAGTATCACCTTTGTAGCTTATAAACAGACCCCAACACAGCATTAAAGCCCTGTCCATGCCCCTGATCTGGACCACTGACTAGAGGTAACAGATCAGGAGCTGCATGTGCATGATCAGCATTCAGCTTCACACTTCATCTGGACTGCAAGACTTGTTGGTACTTGACAGTGGAGTGGCAATATTGAATTATTGATTTAAGGTGGAAAATCCCATTGCCTACACACAACATCTTCAGACTTCATTGTTCTACAGAACATGATGCAATAGCCTAAGAAGTTCAAATATCAGTTAAAAACAACTGTTGTGAATGTGATGACAATTTACACCTACAAATGTGATACGGCTAACATGTGTACATTTATGCATCCCTATTTTTGTGTTGATTAATACACTTATAGTGTACACACATACACAGACACTCTTTAAGTTTCCAGTTTTGTAGAAAGCAGTGGTAGTGAGAAGGATAGTATGCCACTACTGGGTATTCATCTATGCATTAGAATAAGACACGACTAACAGTTAGGCCTCAAAACATTTATAGGTAATGTCTTGCATTCATCCCCTACTTACATTTCTTATGGGCAATCAGGAGCAGACCTTCTTTGTAACCTGATTTTTAATTCAGTACCCATTATGCTAGTTTTAACTACATCCAGTCAGGATACTTAAATCACAGTTTCCGAATTGAACCATCCCTCTTTGATAGGGAAACGCTACATTTCAAAAAATGGATTTGGTGCTGAATTTTATTGGATATGAAAGGATGGAGGGTAGCCCAAAATAGTGTTGACATACCAATGTATCCTTGATAAAATGTGAAAGTTTTTTCTTTGAGGATATAAATATATGTACACAGTTTTTGAAATTACTAGTCTTCTGAGACCTGTCAATGCACTAAAGCGTATCAACAAAATACCTCAGAATGATACATTATCTAAGGGAAATAATGCTTGCTTTTAGGTTCTTATGGATTGGAACGAATAAGGTTGCAGTTGGGTGACCATACACATTCTTAGGTTCAGTCTGCACAGGCTGCTTTGAGGCATATTGTAGCTTACCAAGTACATAGAGGGGCCTGGAGGCCAAACATTGCTTGCCATTTGTTGTCTTTCCTTGTCATTCTCATCTGCTTGCTTCTTATTGGTGTCCCAGTTTGTCTCTTTGTCTCTCCCATGGAACATTCCTTCTTTACTACTGCTTTGATTGGCTGGAATCCCTGCTCTTTTTTTAAGTGCTACTTTTTTATTTTGAGTGAACACTCCATGAGACTGCATGCATTTTCAAACTGTTGCCAATGTATACGTATCTTCCCCTGTACTCATGTTTGCTCTCTGTCACCAGAGTGCTTCTCCCTGCCTCCCTCCCTGTTGTGCTCGCCTGAATGATTTTCCCTGCCTCCCTTCTGGTTGCACTCTTCCCAATGTCTCCATGCACCCTCCATGTTGCTTCCTCCCATCCAAGCCTTGTGTGTTGCACTTTCTTACCTCCCACCCTCCACTGTGTTACTTTTGCTGCTCCCCCATTACTTGAGTTCCAACTCCTCACCCTAAATAAAAAAAAATGCATTGTGCCTTTTGTTTTATTTTTAGTTACTAATCCAACACAGATTGGTAAAACATGGAAAAAAGCAGCTGCACCAGTTTCTAGGCATGCACATGTGTGGTGCGTGTACTTCAACAAGACGGGACTCTTGCATTAAAACATCATACGTGCTATGTGAGTACAAAATTGTATAACAAAGCCAGGCTGGCTTCCCACTCCTAGATGTATCCATCTCCCTGTCAAACAGGGGGTCCCCTTTCCCCTATCACTGGCTGTAACCACTCGAGCCCGTGTGAGTAACATAGAGCTGCCACTGATCAGGGTGCTGTTCACAGACTGAAAAGGTTATATTGGGTCTTCTTTCATGTTGTGGCCTGCTTAAGGTAGACGCCAATATGTTTCAGCCAGACACATAAGCTTTCTCACAACAGCTACTTTCATTTTCTGGAATTACTGGCCTGCTAGGGCTCTGCTGTCTCAGAGAAAGGCACGCAGTTACAAGGCACTGGCAAATAATTGCTGTCATTTTTAATATAAATATCTTTGTTTAAAGATGTGCATGTTGTGTGGGGTCCAATTAAAGATGATACCATCTTGCAAAATGAAAGGTCCAAAAGCACATTGTGTACCTACCAAAAATATAAAATTAGAGTTGCAATTGTGGGTTTTTAGCTTGGAGGGTTATCGAGTGTCTGCAATGCTAAAAGACTCATCATAATACATTTGAGCTTACATTGGGCGACTGCAGGAAATGCTTTTCTCTTCTCAGAATTACTTTAAGACTCTTTCATGCAGACTCATCAGTGAAACTTGGTAGGTACCAACTTAACAATGGTGCAATTATATTGGGTGCAGTTCTCCCAAATGCTCACTGAATTCCTTTTATGATGCCAGACAGAACTTATGAATATAAAACGTCCTCCAGTATGGTGGATTTTCAACAGTTGTAGGCTGATAGTTATGGAATGGAACATATATTATCCCGGTGTAAGGAAAGAGGTGGCCCTCAGTTAAGTGGCATATATCCAAAATGATGTACTTGTGTGTGTATTCACAAACTCTTTGGATGCCTTTTCACACCCGATTTGACTAGTTAGTGTTAATGCCAAAGGAGGAGAAATTGAGGTAAATTAGGCATGCAAACTTCCCAAAAACCACCATATTTTTTGGATGTGGATGAGATTACCATCAAATCCCTCCTTCTTATTCAAGCCCATATTAAAATGTAATTTCTATATCTGAGGTCCATCCCAGTGCATACTACTATGTTTTTCCTGTCTTTCTTGGAGGAAGGAGATTTGATTGAAGCCCTTTGTTGAGCTGGGACCACCGCCATCTATTGAGCTTGAGCTAATTTAATCGCACTACTGGAGACCAGGAAAAGCTAAAGTGAATGCTGGAGGAAACTCCTGGCTATTGTTGTTGAAGGATATTGTCTTGGAGCGGAAAGCCCCTCTGCAGCATGCTGCATGAAGAGAATTGAAGAGAAGAAAGACTGAGAGGAACAGGTGCCTCATATTCTGTAATTTTAGAACTCACCTAAGAGAGTACATGTCTCTTGTGAGACCGTTTGTTATCCTACAAACGGCTCTGAGGACACTTATTGCTTACAGCTGGATCAATTCATAGTCTTTCTCATTTGAGTGCTTCTTATTGGTCAGCTTCTGTAGCCTTCCTTCCTCTTCCCTGGAGCATGGATGCATTACTTACGTGCTTCCACTGTGCATTTTTTCAAGTGCTACTTTTTATTTTTGTTTAAACACTCTACAAGAATGTGTTGTCAGCTGTCTCTCTGTGTACTTCTCTTTCACTTGTGTTCCTCCCCAGTCCTTCCCACCTTCCAAGCCTCCATTGTCTGTTTGCTTACAGCAGAACCTCTTGCACACCTTTCATTTTTCACCTGCTGTCCACCACATCCGTCTTGCTTCCCATTCTCTGCTTTCTATCTCGTAAAATAATTTTATAAAGTTGTATGACTCGGGTAGTGCAGAACGCAGTATAGTGCTTTTTTATTCCTCTCCTACCCATGTCCTTGTCAACTGCCCTCCCTCATTGCATCCCACAATCCCTCCTTCTGTGTTGCCCACAGAGAGCAATAAAAAATACTCTATGATGCTGCCCCTGCTGTTCTACTTCATTGCACTTTTTAAAATTCCTTTTTGGCATCCCGCACAGCAGATACAGTGCTGGACAACTTGTCTACAAAAAACACTGACAAAGTGCATTGCTCTAGCAGGTGAGACATTTTGGCCTTGAAATACTTGTTAGATTTTGTTTCCATATTAACAGCAAAATAGTGGTTTAAATATGTGTATATGGCGATACAGACTCCCACATTGTTACTGAAAGTGGACAGCTCCTAGTAAACACAATTAGAGTATCCAATGAGAGAATTCAGAATAAAGATTAAAGTATGAGCTCTGTACTCCTTCAAAAACAAGTTTATTCACAAAACAAGGGCCTTTGGAGGGGGCGTCATATGAGAGCTTTGGAGGATCCATAGAAACAGATTTAGAGGCGCTTGTGGAAGTAACTGATGCATAACTCCAAAGAGTTACTCAAGACTTACATAGATATGAGTATTAATTGTGATTCTCTTAATCTGGTCAGTAAATATATTCACAGAATAATACAAAATACCAACATGTTTTCCACGACAATATTGAAACAGCATAACTTCCTTTGGAGGGAGTACGTTGTGAGCGTCGTTCCAGATGGCCGCCTTCCTATCAGCCCTGGCAAAATTCTATAAATGCAGCGCATTCACCCGATGCCACCTTCTTCAATGCCTGGATCTAAAATCCAGAGCTGGGCGCCTTCCTGTTATATGTTTGGTTCACTTCCATTATGTACCATTATGCACTTACAATCATATAGCGATGTGCGCCATCCGACTAGCCGTCATTTTGTTATCCTGACAGGAATTCATGAGGCAAAGACATAATGGGCCCAGAAGATTAATACCTGTCTTGCCTCACGAAAATTAGTAAGTTAACAAATACTTCTTGTCTGAGGCAATTTGCATGTTCCCTTGAAAGACACTTAACAGTTCTCCACTATAGTAGTTGTATCAGTGAAGTCGACTTTCTTTTTCCATTTTTTACCAGAGTACCTGGATCATTAGTCTCAGTGATATTGCCAGTAGTGCATCTAGTATTCAAAGCTTCTGGACAGTAATTACTTGGCAACTTTATTATTACAGTTGCTATGCTCCTTCCTTCTATATGGGTAAACCTTTAAACAAAAGGACAAAGACACCCTTTTTCTCTCCTCCTCTAAGCTCTTCTCTCATCCAAAAACACATCAACTAGACCTAGTTCTTAAGACCTTGTCAGTCCTAATGGAAGGCACAAATAAAATAGGAATGGGCTGTATTGCTCCATCTGGTACCATCTCAAAAACCCCTCTACTTCAGTCAAGCCGACTTCTGTCCTGGAGGGGGCTACATGCCTTGTGCAATGTCCTGGGGAGTGCAAGGCCACAGTCTCTCAAGTGGGTGGTTTGCCCACTGCCTGGTCCTGGGTAGTGCAAGGCCACAGTCTCTCAAGTGGGTGATTTGCCCAAAGCTTGGTCCTGGGGAGTGCAAGGCCACAGTCTCTCAAGTGGGTGATTTGCCCACTGCTTGGTCCTGGGGAGTGTGGGCCACAGTGTCTCAAGTGGGTGGTTTGCCCACTGCTTGGTCCTGGGGAGTACAAGGCCACAGTCTCTCAAGTCGGTGATTTGCCCAATGCTTGGTCCTGAGGAGTGCAAGGCCACAGTCTCTCACTTGGGTGATTTTCCCACTGCTTGGCTTGGGGAGTGCAAGGCCACAGTCTTGCCGGTGGGTGGCTACTTACACTGGTTCTGGAGGGGGCATTGTCCCCAGTGTGCTTCATCCTGAGAAGGATGGGGTGAGTGGATGGCTTCTCCACTGGTTCTAGAGGGGGCATTGTGCCCAGTTTGCTTCATCCTGGGAAGGATGGGGTGAGTGGATGGCTTTCCCACTGGTTCTGGATGGGGCTCTTGCCCCGTGTGCTTCATCCTGGGAAGTATGGGTTGAGTGGATGGCTTCTCTACTGGTTCTGGAGGGTGCATAGTGCCCTGTGTGCTTCATCCTGGGAAGGATGGGGTGAGTGGATGGCTTCTCCACTGGTTCTGGAGGGGGCATTGTGCCCAGTGTGGTTCATCCTGGGAAAGATGGGGTGAGTGGATGGCTTCTTCCACTGGTTCTGGAGGGGGCATTTTCCCCTGTGATGCAGATTTTGGGGAGTGCAAGGTCACAGTCTCTTACCTGGGTGTCAGACCCACAGGATTTGCAGGGGGCAGGATGCACAACAGCCCATGGATGCAGGACTACACACTGTCCACCAGCGGTGATGACTGCTCAGTGGTGGCAGTGGCAGTGCTGCTGGCGGTGCTAGCAGTGGTGGGGGGAGGCTCCAGCCCTTCCCCTGCAGCCTTGGATGGCTGCCCACTGGGGCTGCTGCTGCTGGCAGTGGTGCTGGTGGCGGTGCAGACAGTGGTGCTGGTGGTGGTGCTGGCAGTGGTGGGGGGAGGCTCCAGCCCTTCCCCTGCAGCCTCGGATGGCTGCCCACTGGGGCTGCTGCTGCTAGCAGTGGTGCTGGTGGCGGTGCTGGCAGTGGTGGTGGGAGGCTCCAGCCCATCCCCTGCAGCCTCGGATGGCTGAACCACCATGGTTGGTGGTGGGGGCTCTGAATGAGTCCCAGCACCATGCCTCCTGTCCTTCCTGCCTGCTGGTGCAGGCCCCCTGCCCTTCCTGTCAGCATCCGGGGATTGTCCCTTTCCCTTCTGTATAGCAGCTGGGTTTGCCTCCTTGCCCTTCCTAGACACTCCTGGTGATGCCTCCTTGCCCTTCCCTGTCGCAGCTGGTGATGCCTCCTTGCCCTTTCTTGAAGCACCTGGTGCAGGCACCCTTTCAGTGTGGCTGCTTGGTGCCGGGATCCTCTCCCACCTGCAGTAGCTGTCGACACTACTGTGGCCGAAGACTGGGTGGCTGAGGTGCTCGCCTGGGTTCTGACCAAATGAAGGACGGGGGGAGTGGTAGGGAAGACGTCAACGGTGGAGAGGAAAAGCTTCTTAGGGACATTGGGGTGGAAAGACAGTGAAGGTTTGGGAGTGGAGGAAGAGGAAGTGGTTTTAGGAGGTGTTTGAAGATTTTGGGTGCAGGTGAATGGGCTGGATGCTGTAGTGAGGTGGATGGCTGTTGGGTGTCTGAGTGCTTGCGTTTGTGTACTTTGGGAGGAGGGGGCACAGACACAGTGGTAGCGGACACAGGGGACGTGTGCATGGATGTGGGGGTGGTGACTGCCAGTGAGGGACGTGTAGTGATAGGTGTGATGGAGGTAGTGGATGAGGATGTAGTGCATGCAGGTGTGAGTGTAGACACAACTGGGAGGGAGGGAGGTGGATGACGAGGAGGAGGGGGACACAGTGGAGGCAGTGGATGTTTATATGTCTGCATCTGGATGGTGATTGTGTAAGTGCCTGTGGGATGATGTGTGGTGCTTGTGCTTGACTGAATCACTCCTATGTGTTGTCCTGTGTGCATGCTGTTAAACTTATACATACTTTAATCATTTGACATACACCATACTTTATAAAAGTGTTTTTTTTGCAGTGCTCTGAATAAAAGGGGGTAGTGCAATGGGCTGGGGTGATGATGGTGGAAAGTCCAGGTTAGAGTCCAGTCTATTTGTATCACAGGTGCAGTGTCCAAGTGGACATAGGAAGGGGAGCAATGGAAGTTCAAGGTGGACAGGTTGACAGAGTGGGACACAAGGGTGAGAATCAGGAGAGTCTTATTTCCTGGCAGGGGTCTTGGCAATAGTCTTTGGCTTCTGCCTGGATTGCAGGGTGGTTCTCCTTCTGCACGGGGAGGGGTGCTGGTGGACTGTTAGTCCTGTGGCTTGGCCTCCTGTCCACTAGCGGCAGCAGAGGTGGAGGACTGTTCATTGGTTTGGCTATTGGTAGGGGCCCGGTGGTGTGCTACTGCCTCCCTCATAGTTTTGGCCATGTCTGCCAGCACCCCTGCAATGGTGACCATGGTGGTGTTGATGTCCTTCAAGTCCTCCCTGATCCCCAGGTACTTTCCCTTCTGCAGCCGCTTGTTCTCCAGCATCTTGTCCAGTATCTGGCCCATTGTCTCCTGGGAATAGTGGTATGCTCCCAGGATCTTGGTGAGTGCCTCCTGGAGAGTCGGTTCCCTGGGCTTGTCCTCCCCCTGTCGCACAGGAGTCCTCCCAGCTTCCCTGTTGTCCTGTGCCTCTGTCCCCTGAACCGTGTGGCCCCTGCCACTGACCCCAGTTCCCTGATCGTCCTGTGCTTGTGGGGTGGCCTGATGTCCCTGTAGTGGTGGACACACTGCTGATTGACGTGTCCTGGGTACAGAGGTATGGGCACGCTGGGTGGGTACTGTGATGGTGTTTCCTGTGGGGGAGGCTCTGTGGTGGTATGTGACTATGCCAGGGTAACCGAATGTCCTGAGATAGGTTGGTTATCCTGATCCAGGCGTCTAGAGCTGCTGTCGTCACTGTGGGCCTCTTTGTGGGGGGACTGGATGGTGCTGTCACCTCCTCTCCGGTGACGTTGGCTGGGGGACCTGTGTGGATGTAAATGCAGTGTTATTGTTTCTGCATGTGACATCTTGTGCATGGGTGTTTTGCCCTCTATGGTTGTTATTGCCCTGGCAGCTTTGCCTGGTTTGACTAGTTATTTCGCGTGCTTGCTGTTTCCCTCTAGTGTACATGCTTTAGTGATAGGTATCCATTCAGGTCTGTGAGTGGTGTCCATGCATTGGTGTTGCATGCAGGGCTTGGTATTGGGAGGGTTGGGTTGTGATGGTGGGGTGTGTATGAGGTGGTGGAGTGATGGGAGTGAGGGTAAGGGTGGGGGTATGCAATAGCATGCAGGTAGGGGGGTGATAGTAGTAAAGAATTGACTTACCAGAGTCCAGTCCTCCTGCTACCCCTGCCATGCCCTCAGGATGCATGATTGCCAAGACTTGCTCCTCCTGTGTTGTTAGTTGTGGGGGAGGAGATGGGGGTCCACCACCAGTAATCTGTACAGCTATTTGGTGTCTTGCTGCCACGGAACACACCTTCCCCAGTAGGTCATTCCACCTCTTCCTGATGTCATCCCTTGTTCTTGGGTGCTGTCCCACGGCGTTGACCCTCTCCACGTTCTCCACCATAGCTCCATCTTCCTAGCAATGGATGTCTGCTGCACCTGTGATCCGAATAGCTGTGGCTCTACCCGGATGATTTCCTCCACCATGACCCTTAGCTCCTCCTCTGAGAACCTGGGGTGTTGTTGTGGTGCCATGGGTGTAGTGTGAGTGGTGTGGGTGAGTGTGTTTGGGGTGATGTGTTGGGGTGTGTGATGTAAGGTGCGTGGATGGTGTATAGGTGATGGTGGTGTGTGGCAGTGATCTTGTTTGTGGTCTTGCCATCTCTCTTGTGACACTTGTTTGTATTTGTAAAGGGTTTTTGAGTAATGTGTGTGTGTGTTTTATAGTGGTGTGGGTGTGTGGGTGTGGTGTGTGTATGGGTGTCAGGTGTGTGTTATTTGAATTGTCCAATTAGTGTTGTTTTGTATGTGTGTGTGTATTTTGAGCGCGGCGGCATGTAGCACCAATGGTTTACCGCCATTGAATGTCTGCCACAGTGATTTGTAGATCATAATGTTGTGGGCGTTGTTCTGTTGACGTAACGGTATGGGTTTTGTTACCGCCAGTTTATCACTGACCTTTGGGCTGGCAGACTTGTGTGTGTGGCTGTATTGTGATGGATTGCTATGTGTGTGTCAAAATATGGGTAGCGGTAATCCACTGCGGCAGCGGTATGTTGGCGGCAGTCAGGTGGCAGTAAGCGGTACTCACCGCCAATGTCATAATGAGGGCCGTAGTCACTTTAAGCCTCCATCCAAATACATGCCACCAAGTGCACAGAATACTGTGATCAAAGAGTTTTATCATAGAGCAACTAAAGATCTATATAAAATTGAAGATCTACACCACAATAATAAGAAATGCATACATAAATTCAATCTGAGTAAAAGGGAGAGGGAAATTATGAATACCTTGAAAAATGACTTAAATTGAATCATACTTGAGGCAGATAAAGGTGGAAATATTGTACTCATGAATAAGACTGATTAGTTCAAAGAAATTGAAAGACAGTTACAAGATCAAACTTGTTTGAAAAATTGAAAAATGATTCCATCATTGAGACACAACAGAAGATGAATGCCGAATTTACAGATTAGCATGAATCATGTTTACTACTGGATGATGAATATAAATATTTAAAAGTACGTAATCAAAGATTTCCATTTATATATATTCTCCCAAAAATTCATAAATCAGAGATTTTTCCCCCTGGAAGACCAATTATTTCTGGAAATGAGTCCCCCACAGAACGTTTGGCAGAATATGTATATAGCTTTTTACAACCCTTTGTTAAGAACTTGCCATTCTATTTGAGGGATGGCAAGGATTTACTTAATAAACTGGATGATTTTCCCTGGGATAGTACTGATCTTATCTTTGTAACCATGGATGTTGAGAGTCTATATGTGTGTATACAAATGGAAAGTGGACTGGAAGAACTTACATTTTATATTTTTAAACAAAATATGAGTCATTTGGAGCATACACTGATGGTACTAGATGTGGCTAAGATGATTTTGACTAAGAATGTCTTTCTCCATGATGGGACATGGTTTCTACAGAAACAAAGGGACTGCGATGGGCTCCAGGTTTGCTCCATCTTACGCAAACCTGTTTATGGTTTTGTTTGAGGTTGAGTACGCCTGGGGTCCTAAAGCACCTGAATGGATAGATAACATTATCTTCTATGGACGTTACATACATCATATTTAATTATATGGATTGGTAGAATAACTGATCTTTTGGCATAGTACTCCTTTCTAAATAAAAATAGATTCAATGAAAAGCTCACCCTAAAATATGACAAACAAAAGATTGGATTCTTGGATTTGTGTCTATATATACAGGACAATGTTATCAACAGTGACATTTTTGCCTGCAATAGCATACTCCATGCCTTAAGTGCCCATCCTAAAAATACCTTTGAATCAATACCCTATGATGAAATGGTAAGGGCTAGATGTAACTGTTGCCAAGAAGAGGATTTTGAAAAAAGACTATTGGCTATAGAGTATGATTTCCGAAATAGTGGATATGATGCTGAGATTCTTAAAAAAGCTAAAACCACAGTTAGAACATTGGATAGAAAATCCACCTTGAGAGAAGAATGTGTGAAAAAGAAGAAGGAAAGAAACAAAAGACAAGAGGTACTCTTTATTACAAGATATACTGTACATAGCAATCATATTTTGGATGTGCTGAGGAAGAACTGGCATAGATTCCACTTTTTTACCGGAAGGCATTTTGCCAAAAAAGCCCAAAATAGTTTATCGTAGGGGTAACACTTTAAAAAATATGTTATGCCATAGTTATGTCAAAAGTAATTGTGAAAAATCAACTATAGGGACATGGTTGCCAGATAAACCTAGAGAGTGCTCTGCATGTCAAATAGGAGTTAATAAAGTAAAGAAGTTCAGATATAATACTTAGACAGAATATACTATTGAATCATTTATTAATTGTAACACCACGTTTGTGGTATATGCATTAGGATGTACACACGAAACACTTTATGGAGGCAGCAGTATCCAAAGCCTAAAAATAAGGCTTAAAGAACATATTAAGAATGGGGATGAAAGATACCTGGTGGCCATGCATATACACTTGGCTCATTCTACCAGCACACAAATATGGTTTCATGGTTTTGAACATGTGACACTTCATGAAAGAGGGGGAAATAGGGAGCTTTCGCTTAGACAGGCAGAAGCAAGATGAATATGTCGTTTAAGAACTCTATATGATGGTTTCAACATCAAAAATGAATTTCATCGCTTTTTAGGAGTATGATAAGATAGATTAAATGGACTATGAAAGGTTAGTTTTTAGAACCTAATGTGAAATATAGTGCCTTCCTACAGTGTCCCCCTTGATTGGAAATGTTTTATGCATGTGTCTGGTAGGTGTAATTTGGCACGCAAAAATATAATTTTCATCTTGTATATGCACATTGTGTTTTAAAATGAGTGATTACAATATATCACAATGCGCATATGAGTGCCTATAATATACAATGATGTATATATATGATTGGATATTAGCACCTTTAATGGTCACTATACAAATAGCCAGTCTAAGATGGCTGTCGCTGTTTGGAATTTTTAGTTGACCGTATATATAATAAGTTTGATTTTCTAGACACAGCTAAAATGTATAGCATCTGAGGATAAGCGTTTCTGGTTGTTGGGTATGTTTTGTACTAATGGTACACTGATATGTAAATTGACTAGGATACGAACACACAGTGTCTGAATGTGTACTCGGCCACTGTAAGATGGCTGACGTAATTCCTAAGGCACCAAATGTCATTTAAAAATGACCGTAGGCATTCCAAATTTGACCATGGATATGCATATCTACTCGCCTTAAGGTTAAAAGTATATATAGTGCTTTAAAACAATCGATTTTTAATTGCTTAATTTTGGCATTTGGTACAGGACGCTTTTAATACTGATAAGCAGGTGGATGGAAACACGAGTCATTAGAATTACAATTCGATACATACTGTACATAGCAACATGGCTACCATAATCCCCTCTGCTCTACGATAGGATTAATGAAAATGACAGGTGATACTGATTAGTCTAGCATATAAAAACGGAGAAACAAAGGTAGGAATATTTTCTATGTTTGCCATTAGATGGGAAACCGCCATAAGAACACTGAGAAATGGATACCTGAGGTAAGGGTCCCTGTATATTGATTCTATTACTCAGCATTGCGTTTCGCTGGGAAACCCCTTATTACAGAATATTTTGCAGAAGCATTAGAAATTTGATTGTTAGTTTCCCAGACATATATGTTGGTGCTTTGATTTAGAAAATTTATAATGCTTTTTTACATCTGAATTTTTATAATTAGAATTGTCTATACATATTGTGAAATGGCCACCATAGTTTTTCTTGCTCTATTGGAGTGTTACTAAGAATTGGAATGATATTTTGTTCCTATAATCATGAATATATGGATAACGATACTTAAACTATTGTTATAGGGCATAATGTTTTAATATAAATGTCTGAGAATGAACTCGCGAGTTAGGATTCAGGGTAAACGTTTTAGAGGTTTATAATCTTTTTTTCTTGGGTGTTAAATAATTGATTTTGAAACGTTTTTTAATTTAATTTAACACATTTAAAATAGATTTGATGTGATGCAATAGTAGAAATGTAAAAATATAAAAATAATTTATTATATCCTTACTTGTTCTAAACATATGAAATTACAATCAAGACTATTTAATGCCTATTCATATCAATTTGCCTCCTGATTTATGACTTCCATCATATAACAAGACACAATAATTTGGCACTGTTAATGTTTATTATAAAGATAATTTTATGTATGTTTCCATATGTATGTATATATTTATGGTTTGTTTTTTGTATGATTGTAGCCCTGAAGAAGTCCTTGTGGACGAAACGCGTTGGCTACTATGGTTATTATAAGTTGGGATTTATATTCCTCATGGACACTATGAACCTTAAAAGATAAGGATCATCGGGAATAAATTTCCTTGCATAAAGATTTGTCCCATCAATAAGAAGTTTGAAAATTGTGGAAATCATAAGTTGTGGAAGTATTTATATCAATAAGAGAAATACATAGAAGTGCTGAGTCGCAAGAGAAAAAAATGGATTTCAAGGATTTGTCCTGGTGTTTTAAGGACTAAGAGGGCTGGTCTTCAAGACTCGTGCACCAAATACAGGATGCAAATTGAACATATCTACTATTAGGGAGAGGTGCTGCAATCATCGCCTTGGCCCTTCTTCTCTTTTATATAACAAATATGTAGATACATGATTACATTGCAAGGGAATATATGTATAGGAAGATAATCTATTGAGATTGAGCATAGAAATATATATATATATATATATATATATATATAAAAATATAAAAATATATATATATATATATTTATATATATTTATTTAACCATAAGTAAAATATACATTTGTTAAGCAGGCGTAAAGAGTATCTATATATTTTAAAAACCAAGGGCCAGATGTACGAAATTCAGGGTTTGCGACTCGCAAATTGCTAGTCTGAGTGACTTGCAATTTGCGAGTCGCAAACCCGGATGCAGGATGGTATCCCTGACACCATCTGCAAGTCGCAAGGGGGTCGCAAAGGCCCACCTCTTTAATATTAATTAGGTGGGTCGCAATTTGCGACCCCCTTGCGAGTCGCAGCACTCACAGGGATGGTGGCCTGCTGGAGACAGCAGACCACCATGTCTGTGACTGCTTTTCAATAAAGCATTATTTTTTTGTTTTGTAATGCAGCCCGCTTTCCTTAAAGGAAAACGACTTGCAATACAAACGAAAAAAAAAAAAACTTTTTTGTTTCATTATTTCAGAGCCATTCACAAAGGGGTAACTGTGAATTGCTTTGCGACCGCGTTTGCACAAAGCAATTCTGCATCGCAATACGAATCGCAAATAGGAAGGGGAACACCCCTTCCTATTTGCGAGTCACATTCCCAGGTTACCAACTCACAAAATGGGAATGGGTATAGCGATGTGCTTTTTGCATGTCGCAAACAGCGAAATTCACTGTTTGCGCCATGCAAAAAGTTTCCTACATCTGGCCCCAAGTTCTTATACATATTTGAACAGAGAAATTCACATATTTAGATATATATATGTGTATCCAAATTATAAATGTTTACATACATAGGGATATGAGATACATTACTTTTTGAGCACAGTGGTTATGTAGGAAAGAGCCAAATCTTGAGTAGTGTTCTTAAGAAAAGATAGCTTATATTTAGGGATAATGAATTCCATAGTTTGGCCTCTTGGACAGAGAAAGATGTATCGCCTATTGTCTTTTTCTTGTATGGTGGGGTTTTGAGGTGAGGTGCCAATCTTGAACATAGGTTCCTTTGTTGAATGTATTTGCTGATTTTATCCATGATGAAAAGCAGTCCTGTTCCATTTATTGCTTTGTGGGTGATATAAAGCAAATTGAAGGTGGATTTTCTAGCAACTGGTAGCCAATGTAAGGTCCTACAGGCAGAGGAGATGTGGGCTTGTGGCTTTACATGTAGTAGTAGCCTGTCAGCAGAGTTTTGAATCCGTTGTAGTCTCTTCATAGTTGATGGAGATGATTTGTGGTAGAGGTCGTTGGCGTAATTCAACTTAGACAGAATAAGAGAGATAGTAGCTGGGACCCTGTGTGGAAATTCAATGTGGTGGAAGGTGCATCACAGAGTTTTTACAGTGATGAAGCTTTATCTTGCTAACTTGTCCAATTGAGCATTTCTTGTAAACTTCTAGTTCATGGTAATTCCAAGGTTTCTTATGCCCACATTTATACTATGTTTGCACCGGATTTGCGTCATTTTTTTTATGCAAATTCGGCGCAAACTTAACTCCATATTTATACTTTGGCGCTCCACCCATCTTACGCCAAGGTTATGGAGTTTGAGTCATTTTTTGTACGTGAAAACCTACCTTGTGCTAATGACATGCAAGGTAGGTGTACTCATGCAAAAAATAACTCTAAGGCATATGCGCCTTATTTATCCTCAGGTGTCAAAATGACGCACAGGAGGCGGCCAGCCAGATTTGCGCTGTTTTTTAACGCCTGGGTCAGAGACCATAGAAGCAGTCCACAGGTGTCCTTCCCTGCACCCAGTGACACCTCCTGCCACCCTTGCCCACCCTGTAGGATACCCATGGATGGGGTGACCCATCCGTGGTGAGTGCAGGTAAGTGCAGGTAAGTATAATTTTTCTTTTTTTAAGTGGCATAAGAGGGCCTAACTTGGGCCCCTTTACATGCCACTGTGCCCAATTAACATGCCCAGGGGACAGAAGTCCCCTGGACATGGCCATTGGGCAGGGGGGCATGACTCCTGTCTTTGCTAAGACAGGGGTCATTTCCATGGGGGTTGTGCGTCAGAAAACGGCGCTAGTCAGGTTAGAGCCAATATTTTTGACTCTAACCTGACTTGCGCAATTCTTTGGTGCACAACCCCTAGTTTTCCCTTCGCCTCTGCTGCCCGGTTAGCGTCATTTATTTTGATGCTAACCAGGCCACAGTGCCGGCTAACGTCATTCCATAAATAAGGCGCCCGGCTGGCATGTTGGAATGGCATTAGCCGGCGGTAAACTTTTTGACGCAAATCTGCCCAAGCGCTGATTTGCGTAAAAAAGTATAAATATGGACCTTATTTCCTTGGATACTTTAGGAGATGGTCCCAGATTGTCAGGACAGACGCAGAGTGGTTCATAGTTTTTCCAATCTCCACGTCTGAGTATTTCCGTTTTGGAAGCATTCAGATTGAGATGGTACCATGTCATCCACTGATCAACAGCTCTGATGCAACTGAAGATTTTTGAGTTTCCAATGTCTTTGGGGATTTCCAGTATAAGAAGTATTTGTGTGTCCTCTGCATAGTTATAGCATGTGAGCTAAAATTCATTGATTATTGCTGGTCATACTTCATGAAGATGTTGAAAAGTATGGGTGAGATGAGTGAGCCTTGAGGGATCCCTGCTTTTGTGAAGTACGGTTTGGATGAAAAAGGGGGAGTTTGGATGGCATTTGTTCAGTTTTGAAGTTAGGATGTGATCCAGTCAAGAGCAGTCCCCTCTATGCTAGCTTCGTAGAGTCTTTGTATTACGGTGTCATGATCAACTGTGTCAAAGGCAGCTGAGAGGTCCAAGAGAAGTAGTGCAGCAACTCCATTATGATCTACTGTGTTTTTAAGGTCATCTAAGATGGGCTTCTTCTTGGCCAGAATCCAGTTTGGTAGTCTAAAAGTATAAAGTTATCTTCAATGAATTGTGACATCTGCATGAATGCTGCTCTCTCTATCAATTTGCCCAGGAAAAGTCTATTTGTAATTGGTCTGTAGTTGTTGGGGTAATGTGTGTCTAGGTTTGTTTTCTTTAATAATTTGTTCATGTATGCCTTTTATTTTTAGGTCTTCTGGACAGATTCCCATAATTAAAGAATTATTGATGGTTCTTCTTACTGGTGTGGCAGCAGAGTTAGATAAAAGCATGTTTTTTTAAATGTGTGAAGGGCAAGGGTAACATGGGCAGCCAAGAGGACTGCTTACTTTGACCAGATCCATAAATTCACTTTGTGATACTTGTTTGAAGGAATGAAGGAACACATAGGCTGGTTTGGCTTACTTTTGGAGGAGATTTTCAGATATTGGTTGGTGCTGGTGGTTTTTCTTTGTTTTAACAACAGTCCAGCATGTCTGCATTAGTTGTGTAATGATCTGCCAGCTTACCTGTGAATTCTTGAAGAATGGGATGAGTGCCTTCCGTGCATTTAGGTTTACGAAATTGGATGAGAATTTTTATAAAATTCTTTATTTGCACAGTTTGCATTTTGGATTCTGTTTGAATAGTGCCCTTTTCAGCTTTTATGTTTGTTAGTTTGTATATTCTGTTAAGTTTTCTTAGGTGAAGTTTAACTTGATTGCTGTTTGTTCTGAGCCAGGTTAGTTGCAGCATTCTGATTTGTTGTTTTATCTTTTTTTAGTTCTGTATTTCTCTGAGATGCTTGTTTTCTTTTGTCCTTTTTGTTGTTCTTATTGTATCGGAAGTTTCTTGTAGCCACTCAAAGTTTTTGAACATAATTTATTGTATCTAGGTCGGTGCTGGCTGTTAGTTGTGTTTATATGTATTGAAAATTGAGTTTGTTCCGCTGTCGACAGGTGGATGCGTGGAAGGTTGTCTTGGATGTGTTAATTTGTGGTGTTTTATGTTGAAAAGCTACTAAATGGTGGTCTGACCATGTGACTGGAGTAATTCTTCAAAGGTAACTAGTAATAGATTTGCAAAAATGACATCTAGGATGTGTCCTGCAATGTGTGTGAGTTTATGTATGATCTGATGTAGGTTTAGTGTGACTAGGCCAGTGATGATAGTTTTTGGATGGGGCATATAGTATTTGTCAAACCAAATGTTTAGGTCCCTAAGAATGTATAGGTTGGAGTGTAGTGTCATACGGTTTGAAACTGTGTCTAGAAACGTGTAGGGAATGCTGCATTGCTATTAGGTGGTGGCCTGTAAAGGAGGAGGAAGTTACAGGAGGAAGTAGGTGTAGGATTGCATCTGGTGATGAGGGTCTCACAACCTTGTATGGAAATGTTGTCAGTTTTGGTGAGATTTATTGTTTGGTTACATATAACAGATAGTCCACATCCTCTGTTGCCTATACAATTTTGTGTGAAAGTTTACAAACTTGAGGAATGGCTTCATGCAATGCTGGAACCATGTCATCTCCCTACCATGATTCATTTGTGAAGAGCAAGTCAGGTTGTGTGTCAGTGAGTAGATGCGGTGCTTGTTTTTAGAGAGTGATCAAGCATTTATTAGTAGGGAGTTAATAGATTGTGTTTTGATGGTAGTGTGACTTTGATTTCCAGAAGAGTGAGCAATATATTTTGAACTTGTGGCAGATGTGTCATTACTGCTGGTATTAACAGTATGAGAGCTGCAATAGTGTTATTTTTCTACATCACATTCTGTCCACAGCAGACTTAGAAGGCATTTTGTTGGATTTGTGTGTGCCGGTGGTGGACATGGTGGTCGAGAGTTGATGGTAAGTTGTGCTATTTTTGTAGAGTAACCTTGTTGTGTAGTAGACATGGAGATGTGAGGCTGTGAAGAGTGGCATGTTGTTTATTTTGTTTGGGTCTGTTGAGCCCCTTCGCTGCAAGGCATTTTCACCCTCAGGTGCCAAGCCTTTTTTTGGCTATTTGGGGCAGTTCACTCTTAGACCCTCATAACTTTTTGTCCACATCAGCTACCAGCACCAAATTTGCGTCCTTTTTTTCCAACATCCTAGGGATTCTAGAGATACCCAGACTTTGTGGGTTCCCCTGGAGACCAAGAACTTAGCCAAAATACAGTGAAAAGTTCGATTTTGAAAAAGAAATGGGAAAAAAGGGCTGCAGAAGAAGGATTGTGTTTTTTTCCCTGAAAATGGCATCAACAAAGGGTTTGTGGTGCTAAAATCACCAGTTTCCCAGCTTTCAGGAACAGGCAGACTTGAGTCAGAAAACCACATTTTTCGACACAATTTTGGCATTTTACTGGGACACACCCCATTTTTACGATTTTTTTGTGCTTTCACCCTCCTTCCAGTAAGTGACAGAAATGTGTGCGAAACCAAAGCTGGATCCCAGAAACCTAAGCATTTCTGAAAAGTAGATAGATTTCTGAATTCAGCAATGGGTAATTTGTGTAGATCCTACAAGGGTTTCCTACAGAAAATAACAACTGAAATAAAAAAAATATATGAATAAAGGTGAAAAAAACAGCCATTTTCACTACGTTTTACTCTGTAACTTTTTCCTGCAATGTCAGATTTTTTAAAGCAATATAATGTTACATCTGCTGTTTTTCAAGAACCCTAGGTACCCAGACCCAATAAATGAGCTGCACCTTGCAATGGGTTTTCATTATACACCGGGTATACAGCAATTCATTTGCTGAAATATAAAGAGTGAAAAATAGGTATCAAGAAAACCTTTGAATTTTCAAAATGGGCACAAGATAAGGTGTTGAGAATCAGTGGTTATTTGCACATGTCTGAATTCCGGGCTGCCCATTCTAGCATATAAATTACAGAGTATTTCTCAATTACAAGTCTTTTTTACACACTGTTTTACATTTGGAAGGAAAAATGAAGAGAAAGACAAGGGGCAATAACACTTGTCTTGCTATTCTGTGTTCCCCCAATTATCCCAATAAAAATGGTACCTCACTTGCGTGGGTAGGCCTAATGCTCGCAACAGGAAACGCAAAATGGACACATCACATTTTTACATTGAAATCTGATGTGTTTTTTGCAAAGTGCCTTGCTGTAGATTTTGGCCTCTAGCTCAGCCGGCACCAAGGGAAACCTAGCAAACCTGTGCCTTTTTTAAAACTAGACACCTAGGGTAATCCAAGATGGGGGGACTTGTGGGGCTCTCACCAGGTTTTGTTACCCAGAATCCTTTGCAAACCTCAAAACAAGGCCCAAGAAAACACTTTTTCCTCTCATTTCGGTGACAGAAAGTTCTGGAATCTGAGAGGAGCCACAAATTTCCTTTCACCCAGCATTTCCCCAAGTCTCCCAATAAAAATTATACCTCACTTGTGTGGGTAGGCCTAGCGCCCGCGACTGGAAATGCCACAAAACACAACGTGGACACATTCCATTTTCCCAAAGAAAACAGAGGTGTTTTATGCAAAGTGCCTACCTGTGGATTTTGGCTTCTAGCTCAGCTGGCGCCTAGGGAAACCTACCAAACTTGTGCATTTTTGAAAACTAGACACCTAGGGGAATCCAAGATGGGGTGAGTTGTGGGGCTCTCACCAGGTTTTGTTACCCAGAATCCTTTGCAAACCTCAAAATGTGGCTAAAAAGCACTTTCTCCTCATATTTTGGTGACAGAAAGTTCTGGAATCTGAGAGGAGCCACAAATTTATTCCCACCCAGCGTTCCTCCAAGTCTCTCGATAAAAATGATACCTCACTTGTGTGGGAAGGCCTAGCGCCCACGACAGGAAGTGCCCCAAAACACAATGTGGACACATCACATTTTCCAAAAGAAAACAGAGGTGTTTTTTTGCAAAGTGGCTACCTGTGGATTTTGGCCTCTAGCTCAGCTTGCACCTAGGGAAACCTTCCAAACCTGTGCATTTGTGAAAACTAGACACCTAGGGGAATCCAAGATGGGGTGACTTGTGGGGCTCTGACCAGGTTCTGTTACCCAGAATCCTTTGCGAACCTCAAAATGTGGCCAAACAAACACTTTTTCCTCTCATTTCGGTGACAGAAAGTTCTGGAATCTGAGAGGAGCCACAAATTTCCTTCCACTCAGCATTTCCCTAAGTCTCCCGATAAAAATGATACCTCACTTGTGTGAGTAGGCCTAGCGCCCGCAACAGGAAATTCCCCAAAACACAGCGTGGACACATCACATTTTCCCAAAGAAAACAGAGGTGTTTTTGTAAAAGTTCCTACCTGTGGACTTTGGCCTCTAGCTCAGCCGGCACCTAGGGAAACCTACCAAACCTGTACATTTTTTAAGTCTAGACACCTTGATGAATCCACGATGGGGTGACTTGTGGGGCTCTCGCCAGGTTTTGTTACCCAGAATCCTTTGCAAACCTCAAAATTTAGCCAAAAAACACTTTCTCCTCATATTTCGGTGACAGAAAGTTCTGGAATCTGAGAGGAACTGCAAATTTCCTTCCGCCTAGCGTTCCCCCAAGTCTCCTGATAAAAGTGATACCTCACTTGTGTGGGTAGGCCTATCGACTGGAAATGACCCAAAACAACAACGTGGACACATCACATTTTCCCAAAGAAAACAGAGGTGTTTTTTGCAAAGTGCCTACCTGTGGATTTTGGCCTCTAGCTCAGCCGGCACCTAGGAAAACCTACCAAACCTGTGCATTTTTTAAAACTAGACACCTAGGGAAATCCAAGATGGGGGGACTTGTGGGGCTCTGACCAGGTTCTGTTACCCAGAATCCTTTGCAAACCTCAAAAGTTGGCCCAAAAAAACACTTTTTCCTCTCATTTCAGTGACAGAAAGTTCTGGAATCTGAGAGGAGCCACAAATTTCCTTCCACTAAGCATTTCCCCAAGTCTCCCGATAAAAATTATACCTTACTTGTGTGGCTAGGCCTAGTTCCCGCAACAGGAAATGCCCAAAACACTATCTGGACACATCAAAATTATGAAATACAAAACTACATGTTTTGGGGGGGGGGGGCAACCTGCGTTTTTGGTCCTGGGCTCAGCACCAATCTAGGGAAACCTAACAAAACCAGATATTTCTGAAAATTAGACACCCGAGGGAGTCCAGGGAGGTGTGACTTGCATGAAGCCCCCAGTGATTTCTTACCCAGAATCCTCAGCAAACCTCAAATTTAGCTAAAAAATCCCTTTTTTCCCACATTTCTGTGTGGGATCACCGCACCAGGACAAATTTCCTACAACCCAACGTTCCCCTCAGTCTCCCAGTAAAAATGATACCTCACTTGTGTAGGTGGGCCAAGTGCCTGTGACAGGGAAGAGCCAAAAACATGTCAAAATAGAGGTGGAACAAAAGCGGGTCCAAAAGGGCAGTTTGAAAAACAAAATTTTTAGGCTGACAAGTGCAGTAGAATTTTTATCGGTATAGATGGGACAGTGTTGGGTGGTAGGAATTTTGTAGATTCTTGCAGATTCCGGAAGGTTCCATCACAAAAATGTGGGAAAAATGGTTGATTTTCAGCAAAGTTGGAGGTTTGCAGGGCATTGTGGGTAAGAAAATGGTACAGGGTGCATGTGAAGCACACCACCCTGGAATCAATCAGATGTTTAGTTTTCAGATGTGTCTGGGTCTTGTGGATTTTTCTACATGGCAGTGTCCCAAAGTCAAAAAAGTGCAGCCCTCACCATTCCAAGTTGGACGATTTTGAGAGTTACCAAGCTCTCATGGCCCAAATGTAAAACCAAAACCCAAAATAATCAAATGTCTTCTTGCTTGCTGTGGGACAAAATGTTTTATTGTTTGAGGGGAGAGCTGAAAGACTCCCTTCAGTTGGGGTGGAGGCATAACCAAGCCCATACTGGTTGGTAGCCACCACCCCACTATTTTTTATTTTTTTAAATTCCATGCCATCTAGTAGACGTTCTGCCCCCCCCGGGGTGTGGATCGGGGGTAATTGCTCCATTTGCAACTTTGGCCCCATTTATTTGGGGTGGGGGTATGGCCCAAGGGGCAGCCCTCCCAAACAAAACACACACATACACACACACCAATCCCTGGTGTCTAGTGGTTTCTGCCCCACCGGGGGTAGGTTGGCCTAATTATATTAGGCTGATGTGCCCCCAGAGGGGCAGAAATGGCCTAGAAACAATTTGGCCCCTCAGGGAGTGACCTAAACATAAAAGAAAAAAAAATCCCTGGTGTCTTGGGGGTTTTCTGCCCCCCCCCGGGGGCAGATCGGCCTAATTATATTAGACCGATCTGCCTCCAGGGGGGAAGAAATGGCCTAAAAATGATTTGCCCCCCTGGGGAGCAGCCCTTATGTTCATAAAAAAAAAAAAAAGTACCTGGTGTCTAGTGGGATCTGCCCCCATGTTCAACATTTACATGGCTCCTCTCGCCAACATCCTCCGACCCCACGGAATCACCATCATCTCATATGCAGACGACACCCTGCTCGTCATCTCCCTCACCTAATACTGCTGGCAGCAGTCTATTGGCATGGCACTGCTGGTGGTAGCAGCATCTGATTAACACCATCTGCCAGTATGGCCACAGCAGGGTTTTCTGCCCTTCTTGTGGTGGAAATCAGGCTGTGGTCATAATTAGGCGAACGGGTGGTAGCTGCGGTGGCAGTCTTTTGGCGGCCGTCACCGCGGCGGTAGGCTGTTATTACCGCCAAAGACATAATGAGGGCCTATAGATGGTATGTTTAGAATGTAGTTGAAAAAAGCAAAAACTGTCAAACACACTCATTTTGCAGTGCCAATGACATATGAGGAAATTCCTTTCAAGGAGCTCAGGAAGAGTTATGTTAATAAGCAGAAAAAAATCATGAAGGCCAAGAACTGCTGTGGAATCAGTTATGATCTGCTAGCAAGCTAAATAACGTGTGAATAACGTGTGTGTAAAGGTTCTACGGTCTTGTCTTGAATGGCTACTGTAGGAAAACACATCTTTTTGCATGATCACCACCATTTTTGATGCTGCTGTTTTTTGACTCTGTGCACTGTAACTCTGCTAACCAGGCAGAGTTACAGTGGAAATTGGCTAAACTACTAGTTTACTTATTTAAACTAACTATATGTCCCTAATATACAATACAAAATATACCCCGGGCCTGTAGTTTAAATGTTACTAGTGGACTGTAACACCTACTGTCACCACTAAAATGACATTGCAAAACATGACTCTAGGCCTGTCACCAGTACCCCAATGTGTAAGTTTAAACTGCAAATTAGATCTGTCCCACTAACTCCTTTTCAGAGGGCTAGACCCTCCTTTTAAATGTTAATAAATCGTGCCTAAATAGTTATACAGGGGCATATTTATCAAGGTTTTATATCATCCTTCGCCAATGGGGTGCAAAGAAGATGCAAACTTTGAATGGTATTTACCAAGCAGTGCGAGGCATCTTGCATGGCCCTGCATAGCTTGGTAAAAATGAAATAACACAAGGAAGTTCAAATCGCGGCCTTGAGTTACTCTGTCCCAGGGAGGCGTTACATGGGTGGAGCATGGGTGTTCCATGATTCATCCACGTATTTTGGCACATCCCTAGATTTATTATTGGAGGGAGACCTGGGAATGTATCAAAATCCTATGCCTCCCCAGGGGAGGCATAACAGAGAGAAGCATGTTTATTTCTCTTCCTTTTTTTCCCCTTTCTATGTGTGCTGCATTGTACAGGAAAATGCCTCTGAGGATTGTTTTGTGCAGGTACTGTGGGTCCTAACTCCCAAGTGCTGTTCTTGAGGTCCTGGAACACTGGTGTCAAAGTGTACTCCTGCCTAACCCTCAAACTTCGGACTTGGAAACTTTTTCAAAGTCATTTTACCTGGAGAACCACTGTGAGGACCAGACCCGCCTGCCAGTCTATTTGACAACTTTACCTCAGCTCCCGCTGTGTTCTACTCTGCAGCAGTAAATCTGATTCAGCATGCCTGATGCCAAACAGCTCCCAACGATTTTTAACCCTCTTCAGCTACATCTTGAAGCCTAGTCCTGCTGAGGAAATCTGACTTCTAGAAAAGAGCTTAAGTCTGCAGGTTGAAATCTTCAACAGTTCTGACAGAGAGCAGCAATCAAGCAATATTTACAGCCTTCATCGACGACTTAACTGAGAACTTGTCCTTCATCAGCAAGTCATTTTTGAAGTCTAGCCGAGGACTCTACTGTCTCTAAATCTTCTAAGTGCAAAGAACCTACCTGGTCCTCATATGTGGTGTGCAATCCATAGTAGGAGGCCTCAAACCTTGCTCTTGTCTGGGTCTACCATGACCAATTGCCCACAGTTGCCAACTTGTGCTTTTTGGCACTATTGTTTTCTAAAACTCTAAACATTCATATCCTCTGTACCTCTATTGTAACTTTATCATTTATTTGTTGTTTAGTTCATTGAAATATTCTCTAATTATAAATTTAAGTGGAATTTTTATTGTGTTGTGTTTTTGACTTTTTATCTGTTTGTTGTGTCTGTGTTGATAATGCCAAGAGAATATGTTGTGACAGTACATACATAAACCTTGTTCACACACCCTTGCTATACATGTTTGTCACATGTTTTGCATTCTCCTATGGGCAGTGGCTTTGGAACAATTTCAGATTCAGGGTGTTGCCTTGTTGCCTGAGCTCACTAAGTTTTATAAAATCATGATGTTACGAAAAGTATGAAAACATTTAGCAAAATATATTAATTAAAGATCCATGTTTGTGTGCTGAGACTTGAGAGCTGGTTCAAAAGGGGTGGAGGATGTAGTTGGAATGATATCTTGGTAACAATTATCAAATAGAAGCGACTACAGGCTAGCTACCCCAAAGACATACTTGGGAACAGTCAGGTTATAATTGTTTTTTCACTACTTAGTTATGTTTTAAAGGCAGAACTGACAGGGACATTATAAGTTTGTGTATATATAAATATAGTTACAGTTATAATATTAAATAATGCTGATATGCATTATTTCTTTGCCAATCAAAAATATTTTAGATTAACAATTGGGAGCCCTAAGTACATTTCAGGAAATTGAATGGCATAAAACATAACAGACCATCCTTTTTAAATGAACACATTCAGAATAGCTATTTGCCATATTCTGTTAGGATGTACACGAAAGAAGATTTTGAAATTTTTGGTGTTCATTTTACCTACCCATGCTCAGCTAAGTGGTCTCTGCAAGGTTTAGTACTGTGAATCTATGATATGATACTATTCTATTCTGCTATAGTCCATAACGTTATCTTACGACTGATTATACTCTGTGCTTAATTTGTAAAAGATTGAGTGCCAGGCCCAATTAAAAATCGGTGCACTGAATACCTAGGCTGCATAGTGTCAAATTAATCTCAGGCCTCTTAACCCACTACCAGACACTGCTGTCACTTTATCTCACTCTTGGCAGACATTGCTTTTGCCCTTTTTGTCAGTCATCTTTCTTTCTTTCTTTCTTTCTTTCTTTCTTTCTTTCTTTCTTTCCCATTTGTGTGTTTTTCTCTCTCTTGCTCATGTTTAATATCTGATGAGGAAAAATAGGAGTTGGTACCCAAAAATGAGTGCTGGTGAGCCCCAGCTGCAACCAATGTCTCAAATTTAGCATTGATTGTACTTAATATCAGTTATGAATGTCCAGCATCATTTTGTTGCTGATAACACCCAATCGTATTTCACAAAGAGCTCAGCTACCAATACCTAGAGTCAACCACAGCTCTCTTCTTTAATGTAACATACACACTCAATCATCTGCTATAGTTAATGATCAGGTGATGTAATGCCAGACTCACTCAGAGATCGATTTCCTGTTATTTCCATACTTATTCATAGCTATGCTCTTGATAATACCCCGACTCAGTCAGAGATGCCCTAATATTACACAGACTCTACCAGACTTCTACTATGTTTAATTCACAAACTCACCCAAGCAATGCTGTTAATCTACCCCAACACATTCGCAGCTGTATTTCAGATAATACCCAGACCCACCATAACCATGAATTTGAGAATGCCTTAACTCACCCAAAGTAATGCTCATGAAAAAAGCCAATCTTAGGTAGAACTGAACTCTGGCCTGTGTATCTCCCTGACCCCGGATACAGAGTTACTCAGAATTCTTGATAATATAAAATAACCTATAGATGTACTTTCAATCATTTCTAAAGTGGCTTACAGATCTTTGCCTGAAAATGCCTAAAGTCACTCATACCTTTCCTCTTCATATTATACAAATTCACTCTTGCCAAACATATACTCACATTAGGTTTTCTCATTATAACGCCCAGAATCACCCATACTCATAATAATATCCAAACTCTCTCACAGCTCTGCTCTGTTACTAGCCAAGAAGACCCATACTATTGATAACGCGTCCAGCCCTTATAAATTACCTGTACCTGGACACGTTGGAGGTCAGTGAATCTTTTAACCGAGTCGGGCTCTCCTCATCCTAGAATAGTCGGGTCACTCAGATCAATAATCGATAA
This sequence comes from Pleurodeles waltl, assembly GCF_031143425.1. Taxonomy (NCBI): domain Eukaryota; kingdom Metazoa; phylum Chordata; class Amphibia; order Caudata; family Salamandridae; genus Pleurodeles; species Pleurodeles waltl. Next base: position 695,132,566 of record NC_090442.1, on the reverse strand, counting down.
CCATTGCAATCGGTAATCAGTACTCCATCAATATAGCACATCAGAAATCAATAACAGTTGGTATTTCGACGCACCATGACCTTTCAGTCATGAATAACCACACCAGTTTATTAAAAGTTAGTGAATTTATTTCCCTATATTAACAAAGCTAACACGATATATATAAGTCTCAAAACCAAATGATATATGTAGATGAACATTACTGGCTGTCCATAACGGCGGAAGAATCACAATCTACGCAAAATCTGGATAATGATACACTCAGTTATCGCAATGCAAATTACTAATATGACTAACTGTATTTGACTAATTTCATACATTGGTCAGCATAACAAGATTTCAAATTAGCATGATGCATCGAATGAATACCTCGACTAACCTCTAATTAGCATTGGCATGTGGGACTTCATGCAAAACGAATTTGGTCAACACAAATTTGGAAAACTTCTAGCTTGGGCCCTATCAAAATAGCAGTTGGTACCTAAAAGGAAAAACACAATGCATAATACATTTATCCTTTCATATTTACCAAGTACAATCAGCATTCAAGAAAGTCTTCGTCCTTCAGGTACCGGTTCGATCAGCATGGGACAAATTTCAAAGGGGCAAAGTTAAGGGCAAGCTCCCTTGCAGCGGCAAGGAGAATAGGGCAAAGTTACTTCATGGGCAAGACGGGGCAAATCAAAGTTAAAGTCTCCTGGGTGAGAATTCTTAAAGTCTCTTTCTCTCAGATAGAGAAAAGGGCATCAGGGTATCGTCCAAAATGGAGTCTGGCATCTGGCTTCAAACTGGCATCAAGGAAAATGGCTGACTTCTCTTTGTCCAGTGGGTTTAAGTAAGAAACATTCCAAATTCTACAGGGTCTTCCATTGGAGGGTTCATAGGTTGGCTTCAAATTGTCCAATGAAAATTGTCTTTTTACTAGCGCTCATTTATGCATACACTGTCCTTGGAGCCTTGGAACACAAGTTGTAACATGGTTTGCCAATTATTTTACTATCTGTACCTTCATTGTCCGCACCTGCAGAGACTGACCTTGTATCAAAGGGGATGAAACCAGCCTAGTACGAAACCTTGGAGATAAGTATATTAGTCATCTCTACTGGAAAAATACAACTTCAAGCAAGAATATATGTTTCATTAGTTCAAGGAGAAAACCATGCAGTTAGAACTTGAGACCAGGCAACTAGGCCAAAGCCTCTACTAAATTTAAGCTAAGCGAAACAGTTTCAACTAAGAAATCATGGCATACATTTTGCAATTATGACGGATTACTACAATTTTCAATACTTCATGATTAATAAAGCTCGTTGACAATGATGGCGAACTACCCAGAGGGCACAATTTCCCCCGTACCTTATTTTCTTTACTAAAATCACACTACATTATATGCTTTTGATTACACAATATGTATGAATATATGTTGGACCCTCTTTTCTGCATCATCAATCCCTCCTCTGATGACTAATTATGTCATCACATCAAATCTAACCACAAATTTTATTCCATTAAAATTCTGTATAGTAATTTGGCACTTCAGTTAATTCCCTTTTTCTTTTAGTCCCTTTATATTTTTCTTTATATATTTCTACCATTTTGTTCTCTATTTTCTCTTCTCTTTTTCTTTTGTTCCTTGCTTTTAACATTTTGATAGCTTTCCATATTCCCCAAATACCCAATACACAAATTAATATTATTAATATTCCCTTTATTATTTTCAGTAATAATCCGTTCCAAACGTTGCTGAGCCAATTTCCCACAGAAGCAAATCCTTTTCCAACTTTCTCCCAGACTCCTGGTTCTTTCAGTTCCTTTAAATCTACACTTTCTTTAGTTAAATTTGTAAGCATCGTTCTAATTTTTCCACTGCTTTCTGGTATATATGTACAACAGTGACGTGTACCAAGCATTTTGCAAACGCCGCCATCCTTTGCTAAAGGAATGTCTAGGGCAAGCCGATTTTGAAGAGTCATAGCTCTTTCTGCAGCGAGTTCAGCATCCATCAGGATTATAGCTCCAGAAAATTTTGTCAGCATGTTATCCACAATAGTAGACGACTTTCGTATTTTGATTGAATTCAATATGACTCCCACTGAAGGAATCAAAGCTCCAAATATATCTCCTACCACACCAGAAGCTGTCTCCCTTTTCTGAACATGATGTGATTCAGACAGCTTTGGAAATTTCTTTAAGTCATCCAGTTGGTAAATCTTTGGGAACACTATTCCCAAATAACATCTCCCATACCATCCACTTAGGTTGAAACAAAAACGTATGTTTGCATTCACTCGTTCCCACAAAAACTGTGTCATAGTATGATTTATGCCTATGTATACAAAATCTCCCTACGTGCAATGTATCTAAAGCTATTTTCCCTTGTGTCTTTATTGCGGCAAAAGCATAGTTATCTACAGATGTCCTTTTGTGTCATTCCCTTTCTAATTCCTCCTTCATTTCTTTCCTCCTATCATCAGTGTGGTCTAAGAAATTTATCTCTACCTGTGAAAGCAAGCATGTAAGGTTCTCTCTATGCGCATGAGCTGTGTGAAAGGGTGATAACGGCTCAAAGAATTCCCTCATTAATTTGAAATAATAATCTCTAGCTATTTTACTCAGATACTCTATTATGGGGACATATGCAAATGTGACAGCATAAATGGAGTAAAAATAATGAATGTACGTCTGACCATAAAATATGGACGTTATTATACTACATGTAATTCCGTACGTAAGAGGCATGCTGTGATATGTCACCCCTTCCACTACTGAGGTAGGTATTTGTGTACACACATAACAATCTTTCGCATCCATTGTCTCAACATACTCACTCCACAAGCGATAGAAAACGTTAGATGAAAGTTCCTTCTTATCTTGCAAGTGTCTCTCGTCTTGTTCGAGTCTTTTCAGAGCTGTTAGTTCAGTAATAATAGTAGGCTTAGAAGTAGAAGCATCATTCGTCTCACTCCCATTCTTACCATGCATTCCAAGAACTATGGCTACAATGATTAGTACACATGCGGTTATTAGACCTATACACATGTATTTACAACACTTCATTTTACGCCCCTGTGTAGTGAAACTAGTCATGATCTGTATAGAATCAGAAAGTTGAAGACACTTTATCAAAGCGGGTTGGCAAATATTTACAAAGCTGAACGAGTTCAATGTTCACACAGTTTTCTTTAGCAGCTTAGTCTCTTATCGGTTAGCAGCGTTGTCTCAGAATCGGTTTCAGAAGTCAATCAAGTTAGCAATGTCTTAGCCGGTTGAAAAGTCAATCAGATTTTCAATGTCTCTATTCGGTAAAGTTCATGGAGTTTCACTCCTCATGTGCCAAAGTGAAGTTCTGTCTCTTCGTTCTCGAGACTGAGGGATACGAATTCGTCTGACCAATCGTTAGTGGCTAAGTATTCCCACTCCGGACCAGAATATCTTTTGCTTGGTATTCTTTTTCTTTTCAATTTTGCATCTCTCTTTGACTCTCTCTCGCTGGTACTTTCTTCCGTGGCCAAGACCTTTTCTTCACTTGGTGCTGGTATTGCGACAGACACTTCCTTTCTTTTCTCTTTCACCTTTGGCCCTTCACTGTCGGTCAACGTTTCTCTGATTCTTAATTTTACTGGCGATATGCTTTGTCTTCTTTTTGCACTGTGTCCACTTGATGGACCTGCAACTTCTTCCGAAGAAGTTTGAACAGCTTCGTTCTGTTCCGTCTTGTCTTCTCCTTCTGGGAAGTCAATCAGGTTTTCCTTTTCTTTTCCTGTATCGTCTGCTTCGGGGAAAGCCCTCCTCTGATCAGGCTCTCCTGCTCCTTCACCCGTTTCAAGCTCTTTGCCACTGTTACTTGCTTCAGGCTCTTTGTCACTTTCAGTTGTTTCAGGCTCTTTGTCACCTTCCGGACCTTCGTCACTCTCTGAGGCTCCTCCTTGGTCTTCCCCAAATGAATCAGTTGCTTCGTCCTCAGAGAATATTTCCCCCTCCTCTATTTCTAACTGTTCGCTTCTAGCTCCCTTTCGCTCTGTCTCGGCGCTTGGCACTTTGTTGTCAGACACTGGTGATTTCAGCGCTTCAACTTCCTCATCTGTGGGACACAATACCCTCTTTGTATGACTGGCGTGAATCCAGTTGGGAACTCCCGCACACTTCACAGCGGTGGTAGTCGTCAGAATCACTTGAAAAGGTCCTTTCCAACGGGGTTCCAAACACGACTTTCTCACGTGCTTCTTTATCACGACCCAGTCACCTGCTTTCAGGGCGTGTCCTGGACCTTGGATCGGTGGCAAGGTGGTTGCCTCCACCTGGTGAGAGAAAGAGCGGACCACATCAGCTAGACCTTTGCAGTAGTCCAACACCATATCATCTGTAATATTCAAAAGAGCATTTGCAGGAACTGCTGGAAGTCTCATGGCTCTGCCCATGAGGATCTCGTGCGGGGACAGTCCAGTTTTTCAGTCAGGGGTGTTTCTCATTGACATTAGCACCAAGGGCAATGCGTCAGGCCATTTTAAGTTTGTTGATGCACATATTTTCGCCATTCTTGATTTCAATGTGCCATTCATTTGCTCCACTAAACCTGATGCTTCAGGGCGGTAGCTACAATGCAACTTTTGCTCAATGTTCAGCGCTGCACAAAGTAATTTTATTACTTCGTTATTGAAGTGACTTCCCCTATCTGATTCTAAGGAGATCAGGAATCCGAAACGTGGTATTAGCTCTGTCAAGAGTAGTTTTGCAACTGTGAGACTGTCATTTCTGCGTGTAGGGTATGCTTCAATCCAGTGACTAAAAATGCACACAACCACCAACACATACTTCAAGCCTCCATGCACATGCATCTCAATGAAGTCCATTTGCATCCTGCTGAAGGGACCCCCTGTTCTTCCAATGTGGCTCAAACTTACTACGGTTCCCTTCCCTGCGTTCATCTGCTGGCAAATGACGCAACAATGGCAAACTGCTTCAGCAAATTGACGGAATTTGGGGTTAAACCAATCAGTTTTAAACAGTCTAATCATGGCATCCCTCTCAAGATGGGCTTGTCCATGGTAAAATCTGGCTAACTGTGTCAAAAGACTGTTTGGCAGAACAAACTTCCCTTCACTTGAAACCCACAATTCATCTAGTTTCTTTACACACTGCAATTTGGTCCATGAGAGTTTCTCATCCTCACTGACATCATTCTGTAAGGACTTCAATTCATCCATTGTATCCACAACCTTTAGAGCAAAGACTTCGCTCGATTCAAGTTCTGGCTCATTTATCAAGTTCCATTCATCCCTGAGCAATATACAGTTCAATGCGCAAAATCTTGCGACTTGATCCGCATATCCATTTCCCAGAGAAACATAGGGGGTCATTCTGACCCCCGCCTGGTGGGAACCGCCAGAAGGCCGCCCGCCGGCCCAGCGGGAAAGCCCCTTCAACAATGAAGCTGGCTCCAAATGGAGCCGGCGGAGTTGAAGGGGTGCGACGGGTGCAGTGGCACCCGTCGCGATTTTCAGTGTCTGCTAGGCAGACACTGAAAATCATTATGGGGCCCTGTTAGGGGGCCCCTGCACTGCCATGCCTGTGGCATGGGCAGTGCAGGGGCCCCCAGGGGCCCCACGACACCCGTTCCCGCCATCCTGTTCCTGGCGGTTTTTACCGCCAGGACCAGGATGGCGGGAAGGGGGTCGGAATCCCCATGGCGGTGCTGCGAGCAGCACCGCCATGGAGGATTCTTTGGGGCAAGGGTAAACCGGCGGGAAACCGCCGGTTGCCCTTTTCTGACCGCGACTTTACCGCCGCGGTCAGAATTGCCCATGAAGCACCGCCAGCCTGTTGGCGGTGCTTCCGCGGCACTCTGCCCTGGCGAATTTTTCAACCGCCAGGGTCAGAATGAGGCCCATAGTCTTGTCCCTTCGAGTGTGCACTGCATTTTACCACTGCTACTTCTCCTGGTAACTGGATGGCATGTAACAATTCTCTTATTCTTTCACCATTTTTCACTGGTGATCCTGAAGAGGTCATGAAGCCTCTCTGTGACCATAATTATCCAAAATCATGCACTATTCCAAATCCGTACTGACTGTCAGTGTAAATGGTAACCTTCATTAATGCAGAGAGTTGGCAAGCTCTAGTAAGGGCTTCCAATTCCGCTACTTGTGCAGAATAAACTCCTTGAAGCCAAGAGGCTTCCAGAACACCTGTTACCGTACATACAGCATAACCTGCTTTCAATATTCCCAGTGCATCTCTCAAACATGAACCATCAACAAAAATAACTTGATCATTTTCTTCCAATCGGGTATCTTTGATATCAGGTCTTGGTTTGGTGCAAAATTCAGTCACCTGAAGGCAGTCGTGCTCGATGTCTTCAGCGTTCTCAATTTCGGCATTTTCACTGGGAAACAAAGTTGCTGGATTCAACGTAGTGCACCTTTTCAGCTGCACATTAGGTGATCCCAGAATTATTGTTTCATACCTTGTGAGTCTAGCACCAGTCATGTGCTGTGTTCGGGAACGTGTCAAAAGTATCTCGACTGAGTGAGGGACCATGACTGTTAAAGGGTGTCCCATCACTATTCCTTCACTCTGAGTGAGGCTGATACCAACTGCAGCTACGGCACGCAGGCACCCTGGCAGTGCTGCTGCGACCGGATCCAAAGTAGCTGAAAAATATGCTACTGGTCTGTTTACGCCACCATGGGTTTGGGTCAAGACAGACAAGGAACATGCATCACGTTCATGACAGAACAATGTGAAAGGCTTCGTGTAATCAGGCATACCTAAAGCTGGAGCCCTGCACATGCATTCTTTCAATTCAATAAAAGCATCCATCTCATCTCATTTCAGCTCTATTTCATCCAGCGCATCCTTCTGGGTCAGTTTCAGTAAAGGTTTTGCTAGGGTTGAGAAGTTGGGAATCCATTGGCGACAGTAGCTCACCATTCCCAAAAACTTCCTCACCTCTCTCCTCGTCTTTGGGGGACTCATTTGAAGTACACTTGTTATTCTTTCCTTCATAATTCTTCGTGACCCTTTCTCTATTTGGTGGCCCAAATATTTCACTTTCCTCTGGCATAACTGTAATTTTGAAGGGGGCACCTTGTGTCCATTCCTTCCCAAATGGTTCAACAGGGCAATGGTGTCAGCTGTGCAGTCACTTTCGGTCTTGGATGCAATTAACAAATCATCAATGTATTGCACTAGGGTTGACTCGAATGGCAACTCCAACGCTCCCAAATCTTTCTTTCGAATCTGATTGAAAATTGATGGTGACTCTGAAAACCCTTGAGGAATTTGACACCAACTGTAGACTCTGTCTAGGAATTTAAAACAAAAGAGAAATTGGCTGTCCTCATGAAGAGGCACCGAAAAGAATGCTTGTGACAAGTCGATGACTGAGAACCATTCAGCATCACAAGGGACTTGAAACATTATCACAGCTGGATTTGGTACTACAGAGCAACATTTTATTATTATGTCATTTATTTTCCTCAAACCCTGAACAATTCGGACCTTTCCACTTGGCTTTATTAGTCCCATGATTGGCGAATTACATGGACTGCTTAACACTTCTTTCAGTACTCCCTGCTTTACAAACTCATCAATGAGTTGGGCGACTTTCATGAGGGTGTCTTGCGCCATATGGTACTGTGGGGTCTGGGGAAAGGTTACATTGGGTTTTACAGTCACTTTCACTGGTTCCACTCCTTTCACCAATCCCACCTCTTTCCCTGTCATATCACACACTTCCTTTCCAACTGTTTCTTGTAACTCAGCAGGAATGTCTGCTTCAGTGATCATTGGATAAAGAGTAATCAGGGGATACTCTTCATCGACAGTCTCCATTTCATCCCCTCCTACACTGTCCTCTTCTTCCCCATCACTGTTTGTCTGAATTTTAATTCCATCATTTGAACACATAATCGAACATCCCAATTTGCACAATAGGTCTCTCCCTAATAGTGATATCAGGCTTGAATCACACACCACAAATTTATGTGACCCTTGATAGTTACCAATTCTGACTTGAACTGGATCTGTGATTGGGTTTGTCAGGTACCTGTTTGCTACTCCCACTACTTGAACTGTTCTCCCTGAAAGTGGCAAATTTGGTACTTCAATGCTCCTGACAGTGGAACGTGTAGCTCCTGTGTCAACCAAGAATGAAACGCGATGACCCATAACTCTTCCCTCCACATACGGACCCTTTTGATCAACTTCCAAAGATGCTGCAAGCATACAATTTCCTTCCTCATCTGAACTTTCACTTTCCCATGCATTGTTTATTCCATTCTCACTATGTAAGGGGAATTGGTGCACTGTGTCACTTTGATTCATTCCTTGACCCGTGACCTGTTGAGGAAGCATTGCTTGCTGCTGATTCATTGGTGCTAAGGGTATTTGCATTTGCTGATTAGGTACCATAGGAAACTGCTGTTGTGCCAATTGCACACGGGGCATTTGCACCTGTTGCGGTTGCATGGGTTGTAAACCCTGCATCTGGTTTATATTGCTTTGAAAATTTGGATTCGGACCTCTCAATTTTTGTCCTCTCATAGTCTGAAATGCATTGACATCATTGTTTTGCTGACCTACACCTTCCTGCACCATCATTGGGCACTCCCGTTTCCAATGCCCGACAATTCCGCACGTGTGACATGGCATCACCTTCTTCATTGCCTGTATACCGTTTGGAATCATAACGGCATTCAAATCAGGAACATTATTCACAAAGCCTCCTCGGCCTCTGCCTCTCATCGGCGGCTGAAACATAGCATTTCCCTGCTGCTGCTGTGGCATCTGTTGTTGAAACCCTTGCAAACCTTGCAAACCTGTCTGAGCTGCCCTAAGCTGCATCACCATCACCTTTTCTTTCAGTCTTTTCTGCTTTGTCTCAATCTCATCACTGCAGTATTTTGCATAATTCAACACTTTATCGATCGACTTTGACTGCCAACAAATCAAATGCGATTTAATCATCTGGCTGATTTCGGGTCTCAGCCCTTCCACGAACCTGAACACAAAATGGAGCATGTCCTTTGGCTCAATCGCTTCCGTGCCGCTGTAATTTTTAAACGCCTTCAACAATCTCTCGTAGTACGCATGTATAGACTCTTTAACCTCTTGGGCTGTTCTGTCAATCCTCTGCCAATCCACATTTTTCGACGCAACCTTGGTTTTCAAGTGCTCGATCACCTTATGGTGTAAGCTCATTACCGTGGGTGATGGCGCACCTGTGTCCCTATCTCTCTCTGGTTCACTCGTTGGCCAACCTACAGCCCTTTTACAATCCTCCCACAAATCTGCCGGAACCACAATTTCAAATAAAGTATTCAGATCTTCCCAGAGACATTTTGATAGTTTCACAAATCTATCTGTTTGTTGATACCACTCAATCGGCTTCTCTCTCAATTTGGGAAAGTCATCCGTAAAGGATTGAATATCACATCTGTGCCATGGTACATGTACAAGTTTTCTCCCTGCTGTCTCTCTCATTGGTAACATAGTTATCAGATCGTCATTCTGTTGTTTTTTCTCATTCCGCTCTGGAGTATTTTCTTTCTTTTTGTCCTTTTTCTTAACCCACCTGCTTTCCCACTTGTCTAAACATCTCCAGACCTGCGCACTCTGCAGTATCTCTTTAAGGTGTGTTTTCATCCCTGCGGATCTCATGTGTTCAAAATCTTTTGTCTCGAAGTCTAACCTGTAACTCCTGCTCAGGTGTTTAGTCTTACTTATATCGATCTCGTTTCTGTCTGCAATTTCTTGTAACTTCTTATGTATGCTGCTTACTTCTCTTGTAATCCTAGGGCACATGTATCTTAGTTCTTTCTCTGTGTATGATTCTAATCTATTCAAACCCATTGTTCCCTCTACCAGTTCATCTGCCTCCATACCCAACCTTATTTTATTCAGGTATTCTTCTCCCTTCCCGCTGGATGTACTCTGTGGGGAGTTCAGGCTGTTGAACCATTGTGTTAACTGTTGCGCGTTCAGTCCCATCAGCGTAGCGGTTACATCAACTGCTACTGATGGCTTCTGTAATGTTTCAGTCTCTGAGGTTAACGGTACTAATAGTGGTGGATGTGATCTTACCTCGGTTGACGGAGCACAAATTGGAATTGGACTGAATTCCGACAAGGACCCAGATCCATTTGGCAGTGTCGCTATCGGAGTTGTTTCTGGAGTGGTTTCTATGCATCTTCTCCCTGTCCCACTCTGTATCATTAACCCCTGGTTGCTTGTGTTTGAATTTGCCTGCATGTACAGTGGTACTGGTGGACCTACAGTAATAGGCAGAGATATCGCGTCTGGATTCTGTCTGTTCCCCGAACTCTGTGGCATGTTAATCCCCACATTGTGGTTCATCATTGCTGGCATGCCTAACTGGCTTTCTATTACTCGCACTTCTTGTGTCTGCTTTTGAGGCATCGAGAACTGTGTTGATTCAGCTTGAATCAATGTTGGTCTTTGATAACCCTGTCCTCCCTGCGCCGTTGAATCAGAAGTCATTCCCATGTTATGCTCATCACAGCAGTGCCTTTGAACCTGTGGCTGATAATCATCAGCAGGTTTCAATTTTGGCACGTCGGGGTATATTCTCTGAATCTGTGGTATTTGTGGTGAGAAAGGCATGTCGGAGCTGCTCGGCCTCTGAGATATTCTCAAATTTGGTGTTACATTACCCTGTACTGGTTCTGGAGGGGCAGTACTAATGCTTGAGCCTTTTTCGCTTTCCACGTATGGTGGTGGGCGATCATTCAGCAATTGTATAATGAACTCCTCATCGTCTGACTCGTCTCCCCTTTTCGAGTTTCTATTGTTCTCTCTATGTCTGGACTGACTCCTGTTCGTCTTACAGGTGGCTTTCCTTCCTTCAGTCTCCGTTTCATCTGTAATTGCTGGAAACAATTTAATCCCCTGCAATACGTCAGATCTCCAAACCTTTTGTGTGCTGTCCCATCTAGCATCCGCTAGTGTCTTTTCTACTTTTCTTATTCTGGTCTCAAACTTCTTTTGTTGTTGGTTTCTAGCTATTAGCTCCCAAATTGCTAGTGCCTCAAACTGTGCTGGTCTTGGAGGTACTTTCATGTCCTATAGCGCAAATCTCAGATTTTCTAAAACCCTTAGATTAAACGACCCGTGGATAGGGAACGCTACACTTCCATGCTTCTCTGTTAATTTGCACCATTGTTTTAACCAAAGACATGGTGCTACACCCTTTTCTTCAATGACAATGTAAGCTGGTGTACCCTCAGGTGGTGTCTCTTCTCCTACATTTGCTTTAATATAAACATCTCCCCTCATGGCACTCTTAAATGCTTTGAAAAATTTCATATTCCCGTCTTTTATTTTCTTAAAATGTGTAATTAATAAGTGACTTTAATTCCCGGAATACTCTTCGCTTGCCTTTCCCCTACCAGTTGCGCTTCACGGACTGTGTCCAATCCGTGTGCGACCCTTCTCATCAACCAACCTATCCCAGCGCGGCTCCTAGTGACGTCACACTCACACACTGCGGCTGACAAAGTCCTGCGGCTTGTCTGCTTTCGTTCATCTTCACTTACAAACTAATTTCTGCAATACAACGCGAGCACTAACCAAAAAGAAGAAAACAAATCTATCGGTTTACTACAGGAAGGGTAATACAATCGCCTTAGAAACCTTAGGGATTTTTCACTAGCCTCGGCAGTTATTCCATCTTTCTCGGTTTCCCGCTTTCGCAAGCTAAATTTGACCCGCAAACTTTACTCTCAACTGATCAATGAACTATTCTAGTGCACTTTAGAATTCGTCAAATCTCAAAGTCAAAATTTTCTTTCATTCCTCAGAATTCATACCGACTTGTTGACCACGCCCGATCAACCTATTAAACCGACCAGATCACAACATCAAACAAGTGTCTCATACACTTTTCAACATACTCCGGAGTCTCTTGACCTCGCAGGGCCCGTCTCAACATCAACAACCACGTGGACAATTTTTCTGCACAAAGCGGTACACACACGTGAAGTTCGACGACTTCCCTACTCTCACACTTTTGGAGTAACACTCCTCTAATATCTTTTAACCCCCTAAAATCCTCACAAACTTCTCAATTAATCTTCGGCAATAAGCTGTGCAAGCGCAAAACCCTAACTTCACTCATACCGTCACTAGAAACGCTGAAAACATTCTCACACCTCCATGTCCTCCATTCGCAAGCTCCGAGATTCCGGGAAAGTCATTGGGGACTTAGGGCATCATCATCCCTCCAACTTGTTTTATCAAAGAAAATTCTAACTTGATCCTCTTTATTGTTCGGATGGGGTCCCAAAAGGCTGAACCATCAATCTCTGCTACCATCTACTGATAACGCGTCCAGCCCTTATAAATTACTTGTACCTGGACACGTTGGAGGTCGGTGAATCTTTTAACCGAGTCGGGCTCTCCTCATCCTAGAATAGTCGGGTCACTCAGATCAATAATCGATAACCATTGCAATCGGTAATCAGTACTCCATTAATAGATCTTCCCAGAGACATTTCGCGAGTTTCACAAATCTATCTGTTTGTTGATACCACTCAATCGGCTTCTCTCTCAATTTGGGAAAGTCATCCGTAAAGGATTGAATATCACATCTGTGCCATGGTACATGTACAAGTTTTCCCCCTGCTGTCTCTCTCATTGGTAAAATAGTTATCAGATCGTCATTCTGTTGTTTTTTCTCATTCCGCTCTGGAGTATTTTCTTTCTTTTTGTCCTTTTTCTTAACCCACCTGCTTTCCCACTTGTCTAAACATCTCCAGACCTGCGCACTCTGAAGTATCTCTTTAAGGTGTGTTTTCATCCCTGCGGATCTCATGTGTTCAAAATCTTTTGTCTCGAAGTCTAACCTGTAACTCCTGCTCAGGTGTTTAGTCTTACTTATATCGATCTCGTTTCTGTCTGCAATTTCTTGTAACTTCTTATGTATGCTGCTTACTTCTCTTGTAATCCTAGGGCACATGTATCTTAGTTCTTTCTCTGTGTATGATTCTAATCTATTCAAACCCATTGTTCCCTCTACCAGTTCATCTGCCTCCATACCCAACCTTATTTTATTCAGGTATTCTTCTCCCTTCCCGCTGGATGTACTCTGTGGGGAGTTCAGGCTGTTGTACCATTGTGTTAACTGTTGCGCGTTCAGTCCCATCAGCGTAGCGGTTACATCAACTGCTACTGATGGCTTCTGTAATGTTTCAGTCTCTGAGGTTAACGGTACTAATAGTGGTGGATGTGACCTTACCACGGTTGACGGAGCACAAATTGGAATTGGACTGAATTCCGACAAGGACCCAGATCCATTTGGCAGTGTCGCTATCGGAGTTGTTTCTGGAGTGGTTTCTATGCATCTTCTCCCTGTCCCACTCTGTATCATTAACCCCTTGCTTGAATTTGCCTGCATGTACAGTGGTACTGGTGGACCTACAATAATAGGCAGAGATATCGCGTCTGGATTCTGTCTGTTCCCCGAACTCTGTGGCATGTTAATCCCCACATTGTGGTTCATCATTGCTGGCATTCCTAACTGGCTTTCTATTACTCGCACTTCTTGTGTCTCCTTTTGAGGCATCGAGAACTGTGTTGATTCAGCTTGAATCAATGTTGGTCTTTGATAACCCTGTCCTCCCTGCGCCGTTGAATCAGAAGTCATTCCCATGTTATGCTCATCACAGCAGTGCCTTTGAACCTGTGGCTGATAATCATCAGCAGGTTTCAATTTTGGCACGTCTGGGTATATTCTCTGAATCTGTGGTATTTGTGGTGAGAAAGGCATGTCGGAGCTGCTCGGCCTCTGAGATATTCTCAAATTTGGTGTTACATTACCCTGTACTGGTTCTGGAGGGGCAGTACTAATGCCTTTTTCGCTTTCCACGTATGGTGGTGGGCGATCATTCAGCAATTGTATAATGAACTCCTCATCGTCTGACTCGTCTCCCCTTTTCGAGTTTCTATTGTTCTCTCTATCTCTGGACTGACTCCTGTTCGTCTTACAGGTGGCTTTCCTTCCTTCCGTCTCCGTTTCATCTGTAATTGCTGGAAACAATTTAATCCCCTGCAATACGTCAGATCTCCAAACCTTTTGTGTGCTGTCCCATCTAGCATCCGCTAGTGTCTTTTCTACTTTTCTTATTCTGGTCTCAAACTTCTTTTGTTGTTGGTTTCTAGCTATTAGCTCCCAAATTGCTAGTGTCTCAAACTGTGCTGGTCTTGGAGGTACTTTCATGTCCTATAGTGCAAATCTCAGATTTTCTAAAACCCTTAGATTAAACGACCCGTGGATAGGGAACGCTACACTTCAATGCTTCTCTGTTAATTTGCACCATTGTTTTAACCAAAGACATGGTGCTACACCCTTTTCTTCAATGACAATGTAAGCTGGTGTACCCTCAGGCGGTGTCTCTTCTCCTACATTTGCTTTAATATAAACATCTCCCCTCATGGCACTCTTAAATGCTTTGAAAAATTTCATATTCCCGTCTTTTATTTTCTTAAAATGTGTAATTAATAAGTGACTTTAATTCCCGGAATACTCTTCGCTTGCCTTTCCCCTACCAGTTGCGCTTCACGGACTGTGTCCAATCCGTGTGCGACCCTTCTCATCAACCAACCTATCCCAGCGCGGCTCCTAGTGACGTCACACTCACACACTGCGGCTGACAAAGTCCCGCGGCTTGTCTGCTTTCGTTCATCTTCACTTACAAACTAATTTCTGCAATACAACGCGAGCACTAACCAAAAAGAAGAAAACAAATCTATCGGTTTACTACAGGAAGGGTAATACAATCGCTTCAGAGACCTTAGGGATTTTTCACTAGCCTCTGCAGTTATTCCATCTTTCTCGGTTTCCCGCTTTCGCAAGCTAAATTTGACCCGCAAACTTTACTCTCAACTGATCAATGAACTATTCTAGTGCACTTTAGAATTCGTCAAATCTCAAAGTCGAAATTTTCTTTCATTCCTCAGAATTCATACCGACTTGTTGACCACGCCCGATCAACCTATTAAACCGACCAGATCACAACATCAAACAAGTGTCTCATACACTTTTCAACATACTCCGGAGTCTCTTGACCTCGCAGGGCCCGTCTCAACATCAACAACCACGTGGACAATTATTCTGCACAAAGCGGTACACACACGTGAAGTTTGACGACTTCCCTACTCTCACACTTTTGGAGTAACACTCCTCTAATATCTTTTAACCCCCTAAAATCCTCACAAACTTCTCAATTAATCTGCGGCAATAAGCTGTGCAAGCGCAAAACCCTAACTTCACTCATACCGTCACTAGAAACGCTGAAAACATTCTCACACCTCCATGTCCTCCATTCGCAAGCTCCGAGATTCCGGGAAAGTCATTGGGGACTTAGGGCATCATCATCCCTCCAACTTGTTTTATCAAAGAAAATTCTAACTTGATCCTGTTTATTGTTCGGATGGGGTCCCAAAGGGCTGAACCATCAATCTCTGCTACCATCTACTGATAACGCGTCCAGCCCTTATAAATTACTTGTACCTGGACACGTTGGAGGTCGGTGAATCTTTTAACCGAGTCGGGCTCTCTTCATCCTAGAATAGTCGGGTCACTCAGATCAATAATCGATAACCATTGCAATCGGTAATCAGTACTCCATTAATAGATCAATATAGCACATCAGAAATCAATAACAGTTGGTATTTCGACGCACCATGACCTTTCAGTCATGAATAACCACACCAGTTTATTAAAAGTTAGTGAATTTATTTCCCTATATTAACAAAGCTAACACGATATATATAAGTCTCAAAACCAAATGATATATGTAGATGAACATTACTGGCTGTCCATAACGGCGGAAGAAACGCAATCTACGCAAAATCTGGATAATGATACACTCAGTTATCGCAATGCAAATTACTAATATGACTAACTGTATTTGACTAATTTCATACATTGGTCAGCATAACAAGATATCAAATTAGCATGATGCATCGAATGAATACCTCGACTAACCTCTAATTAGCATTGGCATGTGGGACTTCATGCAAAACGAATTTAGTCAACACAAATTTGGAAAACTTCTAGCTTGGGCTCTATCAAAATAGCAGTTGGTACCTAAAAAGAAAAACACAATGCATAATACATTTATCCTTTCATATTTACCAAGTACAATCAGCATTCAAGAAAGTCTTCGTCCTTCAGGTACCGGTTCGATCAGCATGGGACACATTTCAAAGGGGCAAAGTTAAGGGCAAGCTCCCTTGCAGCGGCAAGGAGAATAGGGCAAAGTTACTTCATGGGCAAGACGGGGCAAATCAAAGTGAAAGTCTCTAGGGTGAGAATTCTTAAAGTCTCTTTCTCTCAGATAGAGAAAAGGGCATCAGGGTATCGTCCAAAATGGAGTCTGGCATCTGGCTTCAAACTGGCATCAAGGAAAATGGCTGACTTCTCTTTGTCCAGTGGGTTTAAGTAAGAAACATTCCAAATTCTGCAGGGTCTTCCATTGGAGGGTTCATAGGTTGGCTTCAAATTGTCTAATGAAAATTGTCTTTTTACTAGCGCTCATTTATGCATACACTGTCCTTGGAGCCTTGGAACACAAGTTGTAACATGGTTTGCCAATTATTTTACTATCTGTACCTTCATTGTCCGCACTTGCAGAGACTGACCTTGTATCAAAGGGGATGAAACCGGCCTAGTACGAAACCTTGGAGATAAGTATATTAGTCATCTCTACTGGAAAAATACAACTTCAAGCAAGAATATATGTTTCATTAGTTCAAGGAGAAAACCACGCAGTTAGAACTTGAGACCAGGCAACTAGGCCAAAGCCTCTACTAAATTTAAGCTAAGCGAAACAGTTTCAACTAAGAAATCATGGCATACATTTTGCAATTATGACGGATTACTACAATTTTCAATACTTCATGATTAATAAAGCTCGTTTATAATGATGGCGAACTACCCCGAAGGCACAATTTCCCCCGTACATTATTTTCTTTACTAAAATCACACTACATTATATGCTTTTGATTACACGATATGTATGAATATATGTTGGACCCTCTTTTCTGCGTCATCACTATCATAACATAAATATGTACGTCAATAGATTTGCTGCTTCCTATGAAAACAAATCACTCAGAGCTTTGGTCCTCATAATACCAATCCTCACCAATCCAGCACTCTGTACCTGGTGGTATTGAGACTCACGGAGAGCACTCTTTCTAATAATACCCATAATAATACCCATACTCACCTATAGCTTTGTTCCCAAGTTCCCATAGTACCAAGGCTACCAGACGCTCACCATCTGATTGTACATATGCTCACCCTTAAGCAATGAAGCCTTACGCAGATCTCTGTTATTAGTAATATCGACGGTCACTCAAATATCTACTTCTGACAAGACACAGTCTTATTCAAAGATGTTGTAATTCGACAAATTAATCAAATTACGGCTTGATCATCCAGCCTGCTCCCCCTTTTCTGGTGGAGATAAACTAATGCTAATCAAGCAGAATTTTCTGTCATGTCATGCTCACAAATACACAAGAAGAGTTTGCTGCAAAGAGTTCTCAGAGGTTAGTTTAGTGCCCAAGCAAATTTCATTCCCTAGCCATAGACAATCATGTGTCACACTAAGTCTATAGACCAGTGGGAGACTAGCTGCCAGAGAAAGAAATTCCAAACTTAAGCTTCATCCTTGAGCCAGAGATGTTTTAAGGCATGGGCAAATTGGGCTTTGGACCAAGCCCCCAGACTTTCATGGGCCATTTTTGAATTTCCCAAATGTGTGTTGAACTCGGTAAGCAAAATCAGTTAGATTCACAAAGACATTTCTGGCCGTACACGCACATCTAAGGCTTCGAGTGCCTTGATTTATTAACAAAAGGAATCCTGGGAGGTGTAAATGGTTATACCAGTGTTGAGAAATCTGCAGTAGTAAATCCCAAACAAAGCTTCACAAGTGACAGAAAAAAACATTGTTATCCTTTTCAATTGTATGTACTCCCCCAAACTGTGTAGTTGTAAGCATTCTCAAACTGGAATCTTACCCTTAACAGCCCTAAAATGGTCAGAGATTTTCTCCCGCAAAGGGCTGTAATAACTCCATTCCCAGTAGGGGGGAGGGCATGGATCGTCTTCTTCAGAGGGAAAATGTTTTCCTAATAGAGAAAAAAAGTAAAAACATATATTTGCACATCAGGCTCCTTTGCCTAGTGGGTAATCTTATGCTATGTACAATTACTCAATAGGGAAATGGAAGCCCGGGAAGATGTCATATGACTGCCATGGTAGTATCACTGCAATCCTGTACAGGGCTTAGGATTTAAGGAGTGTGACTAGGAGTATCTGTGAATTTGAAAAAAATAGTAAGCATGCACCCATTACTAGGAGTACTTTAACAAGTGTAGATTTGTTTGTTTTTTGGGGATTTGGACCCTATATCTCTGACATTGCCTTGTATCAACTCAGGCCCTCTAACCAGTGTCAGGTGATGTTTTATCTAATCTATCCTACATGCGTGTAGATAGTCAGTAATATAAAATAGAAGGACTCGGAGAAGATTCCCAAAGAGCTGCTCACTGCCAACTAAATTGTTAAATGTGTTCATTACTTACTATTCAGATCTACCTCAAACTGAGAACAAAATAACATCATCTTTCTGAATTATGTACTTATTGTAATCCAATAACTCTAGAGCAGGGCTTGCTATGCACTAACCCTGATAGATGAAAGCTCAACCACAGTACCTAAGAGTGGTGGTCAAAAACAGTGAACATCAATAATGTATTAAAATGACCTATAAATGTCACAAGTACAGTGATTTGTGGATTTACAATTTGGTCAATTTGAATTTGAACCAGAGATAGGGGGTCATTCTGACCCTGGCGGTCCATGACCGCCAGGGCCGGGGACCGCGGAAGCACCGCCAACAGGCTGGCGGTGCTTCCTGGGCTATTCTGACCGCGGCGGTAAAGCCGCGGTCAGAAAAGGGGAACCGATGGTTTCCCGCCAGTTTTCCCCTGGCCCAGGGAATCCTCCATGGCGGCGCTGCTTGCAGCGTCGCCATGGGGATTCCGACCCCCTTCCCGCCACCCTGTTTCTGGCGGTTTTCACCGCCAGAACCAGGATGGCGGGAACGTGTGTTGTGGGTCCCTGGGGGCCCCTGCACTGCCCATGCCACTGGCATGGGCAGTGCAGGGGCCCCCTAACAGGGCCCCACAAAGATTTTCACTGTCTGCTTAGCAGACAGTGAAAATCGTGACGGGTGCCACTGCACCCGTCGCACCCCTGCAACTCCGCCGGCTCCATTCGGAGCCGGCTTCCTCGTTGCAGGGGCTTTCCCGCTGGGCCGGCGGGCAGCCTTTTGGCGGTCGCCCGCCGGCCCAGCTGGAAAGTTGGAATGGCCGCCGCGGTCTTTTGACCTCGGGGCGGTCATCCGGCGGTGACCGCATGGCGGGCGGCGACCGCCGCCCGCCGCGGTCAGAATTACCGCCATAGTCTTTTAAAAAGCAACAATAGTAGCTCAGAGTAGTTTTCACATTTCCAGACACAAACCAAAAGTGCAAACTGGCCTTTTTCTAATTAAAATACGATTTTGAGAGCAAGCAAGAAACTTTCTACCTTAGTGTCTGTTACGAAACCATTCACTTATCTCTTTATTTCACCTTCTCTAGGACCCATTCAGAAGTGCAAGTACATTTTTAAGATGCCAAGTGTTGTTTTTACAAACTTACAGCACTTTATTTAATTGTGGTTGACCTTTGTCTGTATTTGTACACAGTGTTGTGGATAAAGAACAGTTAAAAAAACTTTGGTTTCATTATGTTTGTGAAACTTCCCCCAGGTTAGACAGGTTTGCATCTTGTACCTAGTTCCACTGGTAATTACTCAGGGCCTCATTCAAGAGTATGGCCCTCGTTATGACCTTGGAGGTAAATAGTGAATACCACCATGCTTACTGCTGCCAGCATACCGCCGTGGAGGTGGACATCCATCCGCCAGATTATGACACATACATACAAAACTGACAGACAACAGCCACAACCACAAATTCGCCAGACCCACTGAACGTGATAAATTGTCGGTACTACCACCCATACCGTTATGCCACCAATACTTTGCCCTCCAAATAATGACCCATGAATCACCACAGCGGACATTCAACAACGGAAAACCATTGGCGGTGAACACCCAAATACAAAACAAGCCATCAATTGCCAGAACAAAAAAAACACACCTGACACAAATAACCACATAACCACATTCCACACACCCACCAACAGCACTATACAATACACACCCACATCACCCACAATCCTTTGCTAACACAACAAGACAGCTACACTTTGTGAAGACAATCCAAAAGAGAACTGCACACACATATCACAACTACCAATTCCTCCGACACGCACCACACACCTCACCATATCACACAACACCCTCTGCACAACCTACACACACCACAGAACACCCATGTCCCCACAAAGGCACCCCCATTTCACCGATGAGGAGTTGCGGGTCATGGATGAGGAAATAGTCAGGGTAGAGCCACAGGTGTTTGAGCAGATATCCATTGCCAGGAAGATGGAGCAATGGTGGAGTATTGTGCACAGGGTGAACCTCGTGGGACTACATCCATGCACAAGGGACGACATAAGGATGAGGTGGAATGTCCTACGGGGGAAGGTACGTTCCTTTGCAGGAAGGCACCAGCTCACCATCCACAGGACTGGTGGTGGACCCCCACCTCCCCCCCTCAGCTGACAGCATGGGAGGAGCAAGTCTTGGCAATCCTGCTTCCTTAGGGACTTGCTGGAGTACCCGGAAGACTGGACACTGGTGAGTCAACATTTACTACCTATCACCCCGCCATACCTGCATGCCACCACGAGACCTCACCCTGACACCCATCACCCCACTCCATCCCACACAGAGCACCACCACAATTACCAAAATGAAATCTCAAGTCCTGCATGCCATACCCACAGCATACACATCCGATCTACTCCTGCATGTACACCCACCACCAATGCATGCACAACATGGGGAACTAATAATCCCACAATCCATCAACATACACAAACAAAGGTGGCAGGGCAACAGCAATAATATAGGGGAAGCTAGTGATGCAGATTATGTCACAGACATGTAGAATAAAACACCACTTACATCCCACACAGGTGCGCCAGCCAATGTCAGGGGCGAGGCGGTGTCATGGCTACCCAGTCTCTCACCAGAAGATGCCCCCAGTGATGACAGCAACTCGGAACTCCCTGGCTCATCTGGGATCACTTGTCAGTCGGCTACCCCAGCCCACACCCAGTCCACTACAGTCCTCAGTGAGTTGGCTATTTACCTCCTGAGATCCATCACTGCAGGCTAGTCAACCATAGTGAATGCCATCCAGGGGCTGACATCCCAGATGCAGCAATGCAATTCCTTCCTGGAAGGCATTCACAGTGGCTTGACATCCCTACAGAGATCGTTTCAGACTCTGGCCGCTTCATTGATGGCAGCCAGTGTCCCTGTTTTTTCTGTCCCTCCTCCACCTACCACTTCCCAGTCCCAGCGTCCTCACCCCAACCCATACCACGCACACATTCAGATAAACATGCACATAAAATATCACACAAGACTTGCACGAACACAGACAGCACCCTTCAGTCCACAAGCACTCACACAGCCAACACCCAGATCCACACACATCATCCACTGCGTCCAATGTCTCCCCCTCCTCCTACTCCCTCACAGTCACATCCACACTCACACCTGCATGCATTGCATCAACAGTCCCTCAACCTGCCACCTGCACAGCCTTGCCCACCGTCACCAACACAGCAGACCCGCAGACATGCACCCCACACACCACATGTGCAGTCACCACCACCACCATCACCTCCTCATGCAGCACACCCACCTCACTTGCAGACACCACCACAACATCCATCCAC
This sequence comes from Pleurodeles waltl, assembly GCF_031143425.1. Taxonomy (NCBI): domain Eukaryota; kingdom Metazoa; phylum Chordata; class Amphibia; order Caudata; family Salamandridae; genus Pleurodeles; species Pleurodeles waltl. The sequence goes on along the minus strand of NC_090442.1, from coordinate 695,110,612 downwards.
ATGTCTTGTTTGACCATCACCAGTGGGCAAGGTACCCCCTCCAGAACCAGTGGGCAAGGAGCAAGGTGCCCCCTCCAGAACCAGTGGGCAAGGAGCCCCCATTATCTCCAGAGGGCAAGAAGCCACCTCCATCACCAGTGGGCAAGGTACCCCCTCCAGAACCGGTGGGCAAGGAGCCCCCTCATTCTCCTGAGGGCAAGGAGCCCCCTCCATCACCAGAGGGCAAGTAGCCCCCTCCAGGATGAGTGGACAAGGAGCACCCTCCATAACCAGAGGGCAAGGAGCCCCCTCCATTAACAGTGGGCAAGGTGCCCCCTCCAGAACCAGGCAGCAAGGTGCCCCTCAAAACCAGAGGGCAAGGTGGCCCCTCCAGGACCAGTGGGCAAGGAGCCCCCTCCCAATGAGAAGCCCCCCCACCCACCCCACCACCACTGCCCCCTTAGGTGCCTGCCCATTTCCAGCATGGTGCCCCTGAACAGTGGAGTCCCGATGTTGTCAGGAGTCAAGTTGGGGCTTTCAATTTGCCCTGTGGGCATTAGAGACTTTGAACTGGCCTTTGGGCCTGCCTGTAAATATGCAGTTGTGTATGTTTTGGGATTTGGTATTTTCATCCAACATGATTACAGTGGTTGGAACAGAGGTATGTGTCCTGTCTTTCTTTGCTCCTGGGTACTGTTACCGTCGATTTACTCTGCAGCTGGTTCTGGGTGTATGGTGTGTGTTGTGCATGTGTGTGTCACCCTCTCCTCCCTCCCTCTCTCCTTTGTGTGCTAGGTGGCTGTACTCACCATTGTCAGCGTTGCTGCTCCAGGACGGCTTTAGCATGGTACAGCATCCGGAACACTTGCAGTTCAGGTGTCGTGTAGGCTCTCATCATTCTAATGAGACTACTGGATTTGAGCGGCAAAATTGCTAGCGATGTGGGAGACTGAGTCTTAAACCACTACAGGTGATGCCTGTCACCCTAATCTGGGTTTTTGCTCTGGCTAACTAGCAGTGCCTCATCCCTACCCAAGAGCAGGGATGATTGGGCAGCCGTGCGCATGACACAATTGACTCCTCAAGGAAATCGTGGTTATTCAGATCTCATCCGTTTCTCTCAGTTATATTAGTCTCACATACACAATGACAGGCAGAAGTGGTATATGTTTCAATAAGGTTTTAATGAAGTGACTGCAACTTAGACTCTAAAGCATGTACTACAATAACCAGGACGATAAAGCTTGACAGGATTAAAATTGTGACAAGGAGAGTAAAGCATAGAAATAACGCTACCATATTGTCACTAGAGTCAAGTAGACTTATTCCTACCTAGGCTACATTAGAGCACAGCATGTTGCTGTAGTTCTGCCCTTCAGGTTCCTCCGAGAAAACATCATCCCCCATACCTGAGCAAAGGCCTGAAGTCTGCATAAGCAGCTGTAACGAAGCGTTCAGCAACCAGCATACAGTCGTGGTCCTCTGGCTGGGATCTCCCTCCAGCGTGTATGGGACAAGGAAGTGTTTTTATAATAAAACAACTGATGTTCTGAGAAAATGTCCCTACGTAAGGATGTGTGTGTTTTTATGAATACCAGAGACAAAACGTTTACCACGTTCACTGGCAACCTATCTTACTGTAGCCTTGAGAGAAGCACAGAGTGCTCGTTTAAGGACACAGTACTAGCCTAAGCAAAGAATAGCTAGATAGAGAGAAATAAAACAAGACCGCAAATGTGGCTAAAATAATAAATTAAGCTGAATAAAATATATCTAGGTTAAAGTGCACAGCGGCAGGCCTAGTGTGCTAAAATAAAGTGCATGGAGCTAGAACTAAAATGGCTACATAACACAGGTTCCATGGCAGCCGCTGACTCCTCTGTGTGCCTGCAGGTGAGTGTCTCCTTTTCTATGATGTGTTTCTGCCAGGCTTTTGGTGGCGTTGTTACCACCCCGCAAATCCTGGTGGTGTGCTATGTCATAATATGGTGGGTGTATCTTTGTCTTCCGCCTGCCTGTAGGTGGCTACCACCGTGTTCAGTTGTCGTACCGTGCTGGCGGTTGGTGGGGTACAATGGTTGTCTATGGGAGGGATCACCGCCATGGTCATTATTTGGCAGTCATTACCGACGGCCTGGCGATGGTACTACCACCATCACCGGCGTGGCGGTCACCTGACTGCCAAGGTCATAATGACCACCTATGTTTTTATTGCCCCCAATACCACGTCAGACAGGAACCAGCCATCAGCAAAACAGCATTGGCCATGTGACAATCTTCACAGTTCAGCCCAATCTGCCAGACCGAATCCCTTCAGAGTGGGAAATTAAGCTACCCCAGACTGACTTTGACATATCCGGTTCAGCTTGAGTACTATGGTATAGTGACCATTGAGCATACCTTACCCAGTTAGGGGAATTGCACTGAGAAAAACAAAAACATGATGGGTGGAATGCTTAAATGAACCCTATCAGTGTGTGTGTCAGCCAATGCACGTCTTCCCTGGTGCGGGCCAAGATCACTGTCCAATGCCAGGGAGGGGTTTTAAAAATCCTCCAGTGCAAAGCATCGGAGGATTTCTTTATTATCCCCTCTGGAGATGCAGAAGAGCTTCCGCGTCTCCCCCCGCCCACCCGTTTGTGATCCTGATGTCACACTTTTTCCCCACCAGAGGATAAGCCTCCTTTCCGCACTCCGGTGGGGAACAAAAGGCCAAAATGGCCTCCCCATATGCTAGAGAGTCATTGATGGAAAGGGGAGAGTCTCCCCTTTCTGTCAATGCATTTGTAGCACTGTTTCCATAGCCACGATCCACTGCCAGGAAACAGCACTAGGCACCAGGGATTGCTTCAGGGGGGGTCAGCCCCCATGTAAGTGGGCCCCACCGTGGGGGCAGTATAAGAAAAAAATAAGGACTTGTCCCTCTGGAGGTCAGGGGGGGCGATTGCTCCCCACACAGGGGCTAAAAAAAAAATGTTTAATTTTAAAAAGGGCAGGGTTTTTTTTTTTCATATCCTAGGGTTTCCCTCTCAAGTCTAATTACAACATTCGTAACAAACATCTTGCTAGGCTGACTCCTTGAATTAATTCTATGGAGAGGCCATTTCAATAACAATCTCTCTCTCTTCCATCCCATTATGAGATGGAAGAGAGGGAGAGAGAGACAGAAAGTGAGAGACTGAGAGAGATGGAGGGAAATTAAGAGAAAGAGATTGAAAAGTGTATTTATAATTTAAAAGGAATGAGATGACCTTTCAGTATGAAACTTAGACTTCGGAAGTTTCAAGAAAATAAAAGAGGTAAAGACATGGACATACCTGGAGTAGAACCCTAAACTTTCAGGGTTACGGTCCGTGATCTTCATGATTAGGGCAGAGGTGACTCTGTAGTGTGCTGCCTCCAAACATACCTATGACACTCAAACCACACATGTGCTAGCAAAGAAGCATGAATTTTTCATCACAAAGAAGAATTAACAGTCAAATAACAGCGAATAAACAAACACACGACCAAGCAATACTAGGATTTGCTCCTTCACCCCACTGAGTACCAGTACAAGGCCTTGAAAATTAGGCCAGAAGTGACTTTTTCTGCTCTACATCCAAATGTGACTACAACATTGGTACCAAACATTGCTAGTCCGATTCCTTGAACTCATTCTAGGGAAATACTATTACAATAACAATCTCTCTCTCTCTTCCATGGAAATGAAGAGAAATGAAGAGAAAGAGATTGACAGAAAACGTTAAAGAGGGAGAGTGAGGGAGAGAGGGTTTTGGGCTTTGATGAATGATGTATGTAGAATGAAATATTTTAGGGCAAATTAAAAAGAAAAGTGAATAGATATATATATATATATATAGCAATAGAAATGTCAAGATAACTCTTATGATTATGTTCCTGCTAGAGAAAGAGATCCGATTTTTACTTTTGTCTAGCGGCAGTTTTGATGCCATAAAGTAGCACAGAAGGCTTATATGCCTGCTGCAAATAACAGATCTGTATTATATAGGAATAGTTGAGTGGATTAGTAAAGCCAGCTGTTACCCGCGCGCTTTAAAACAAATGAAATGTATGAGCGTGGGGGCTATGGAGAGATAAAGGGCACTTTTGCTGGGTGGTAGTGATGGAGTACATGGGACGGGAGCGCCAAAAATTATTGTCACGCTGTGTGCCACCGGTGCTAAAGGCTATGATGATGGGTATGTGGCAAGGTGAAGTAATACTGTGTCTTTTTTGTTTCTTTCAGTGTCTTCAGGGAATCTGCTGATTGAGAGAAGCAAATTTAAGGTGACTGACATCTACTGTTGCACACATCACACACAAACCCACCAACAATGTTGTGACCCTGTCTGTTTTTTGCCTAGGCTAGTGCTTTAGAGGGACCATTTAGCCAGTAGCAGAGATGGCGTCTCATTTTATGACTGCTGCTCAAGCCCTAACTTGGGTTATGTAGGACAGCTCTGAGGCAGGATCAGAGACAGAGACACCAGATACTGAGACAGCATCTGAGTGAAAGAACAATGGAGCAGAATCTGGGAGGGATTTTTCAGTTGGCAGAGTCCCATCCGACAACACCCCTTCCAGTGATTCCGAGGTAGACGAGGACAGTCGTGCTGTCCCTTCACAAGCAGTCTGTGCAGCGGGAAAACGGGGTTTGCCCAACCCAGAGAGCAGGTGCATGTGGCAGCAAGCACAGACATCGTGCTTTCTTGGCAGCCCCTCGATTTAGTTCAGCCCCAAATTCCACCTTTTACTGGTAACGCTGGATGTAATGTCGATACAACCAACTTTTTGTCAATCAACTACGTCCATCTCTTTTTGGATGTTGACTTCCTTCAGCAAATTGTGCAGCAAACAATTTTGTGTGGAGAACAATTTCTGTGGGATCATGGAGCCTCTCTAGGGCCCCTTTCTACGGCCCGCCAGTGGACTTCCACTTCATTGGCAGAGTGGATGATATTTTTGGGCCTTATGCACAAAAATTGGCATTAGTGCAGAAACCCACCTTACAGTCCTACTGGACGACACACACGGTTTGGGTAACCCCCATCTTCACACTGCACATGAGCAGAGATTATTTTTTGCTATTGCAGCGCACGCTGCATTTCAATTACAATTCTGCTGCATTGCCCCGGAACCATTCAGACCTTGACAGGTTGTTCAAAATTCGGTCTGTCGTGGAACATTTGTCTGCCAGGTTCCCAGAGATCTATGCTCCTGGAAGAATATAGCAGTCATTGAGTCCTTGATCCTGTTCAAAGGGTGGCAGCTGTTCAAACTGTACATTGTGAGCAAGAGAGCTCGCTATGGCATCAAGCTGTACATGCTGTGTGAGAGCTCTTCTGGCTATGTGTACAGATTGAGAGTGTCTACAGGGAAAGCCTCTACTCTAAACCCTGTAGGTTCCTCTCCCAGGTTAGGGGTCACAGGGATGATTGTATGGGAGCTTGTCTAGCCACTCCTTCACAAAGATAATAACCTTTATGTGGACAATTTCTGTACAGGAGTACAGCTGTTCAGTGAGCTTCACAAAGTTGGCACTGTGGCCTGCCGTACAGTTCTTTGCTGCAGGAAAGAAATCTCACAGGGGCTTGTTTGCATGAAGCTCCAGAAATCTTAGAGTACTGGGTTGCTTTCCAACAAACTGCTCGCAGTCAAGTTCTTGGATAGGCGTGATGTATATGTGCTCACTACAATTCATGATGAGAGCACATCCCCCATCACAGTTTGGGGACCGATGGCCGAAGTCCACAAGCCCACCTGTATACTTGATTACAATAAGAACATGGGCAGAGTGGACAAGAATGAAAAGGTTCTTCGACCATACAATGTGTGTCGTAAAAGTTGCACTTGTTACAAGAAACTGTTTACCCACCGGATCCAGATGGCAACATACAATGTGTATGTTGTTTATTGTCAGACAATCACAGAAAAAATAATGTCTTTTCTTGACATTCAGTTGTCTGTGATTGAAAGCCTCACTGCTGCTACAGAAGCAGCAACCTCCACTTCATATGTTCTGGAGGATGTGGCAAGGCTGCAGGAGAGACACCTTGTTGACCGCATTCCTAAAACACCTGTTGGACTTGTTTTGCTTATGCAGGGTCATCCCCAATCTTTTTGCCTCCTATTTTTCCTGACCTGTTGCTGTTGGCTTTTGAACTCTGAGCACTTTACCACTGCTAACCAGTGCTAATGGGCATATGCTCTCTGTGTAAATTGAATGTAATTGATTTATCCATGATTGGCATATTTGATTTACTAGTAAGTCCCTAGTAAATTGCCCTAGAGGTGCCAGGGCCTATAAATCAAATGCTACTAGTGGACCTGCAGCACTGGTTGTGCCACCCACATAAGTAGCTCTGTAATCAAGTCTCAGACCTGCCACTGCAGTGTCTGCATGTGCAGTTTTAACTGTAAATTCAACTTGGCAAGTGTACCCACTTGCCAGGCCTAAACCTTCCCTTTTCTCACATGTAAGAAACCCTAAGGTAGGCCCTAGGTAGCCCCAAGGGCAGGGTGCAGTGTATGGTTAAGGTAGGTAGTAATGTGTTTTATATGTCCTGACAGTGAAATATTGCTAAGTTTGTTTTTCACTTTTGCAATTCCTGTCCCTCTCATAGGTTAACATGGGGGCTACCTTTAAATCTGATTAAAGTGTAGATTCCCTTTGGGAGCGGATGGACATGTGGAGTTTGGGGTCACTGAGCTCACAATTTGAAAATACATCTTATAGTAAAGTTGATTTTAAGATTGTGTGTTTGAAAATGCCACTTTTAGAAGCATTTTCTTGCTTATACCATTTCTGTGACTCTGCCTGTTTGTGGATTCCGTTTCTGGGTCAGTTTGACAGTTGGGCTGGTTGCACCTCACACTAGACAGTGACACAAAAGGAGCTGGGGTGTAGTCTGCATTTCCTGATGAGCCATCTGTGCTAGGAGGAAGGGGAGGAGTGGTCATTTACACCTGAAAGGGCTGTTCCTGTCTTCACACAATGCAGTCTCTAACCCCCTGGTGAGTGTCTGGGACCTGGCCTGGGAAAGGCAGGATTTAACATTCAAAATAGACTTTACTTTGAAGTAGGCCTACTTCAAAGGAGAAATTGGGTATAAGAAGGGCACCCAAAGCCACAGACTTTAGAGAAACACTTCTGGAAACAAGAGGAACCTCTGCCTGGAGCAGAGCTGAAAAGCTGAGGAAGAAGATCTGCCCTGCCTGTGGCTGTGCTTTGTGGAGCTATCCTGCAGTTGCTGCTTCTGTCAGAGTAAGAGGGCAAAGTCTTTCATCTTGAGAAGAAATCTCCATGCGCTTGATTTAGAGCTTGCCTCCTGTTGTTTGAAGTTTCAGGGACAGCAAAGACTTCTCTCTGTCAGCACCTGGAGTCTCTGGGGAGACTCCTACTCTGCCCTGTAGTGCCCATCCAGGTACTGGGACCCTGAAAGGAGACGCTGGCAGACTAAAGACAAGGAAATCCACGCACAGAGCGCTGAGCGGGGAAAAGATTGACTAAACTCTGATATGCGGCTGAAGAAACAACGCGCCGCCGGCTCCGCAGCTGAGAATTGACGCTCACAGGAAATGTGACAGAAGAATCGATGCAGCTGGATTTCCGACTCAAGTACTGCTGGACGTGGAAAAACAACGCAAGGCCTGCCCGGACCCGAGAGCGCTGACCAGATCGACGTATCGCTGTCCTGCAGAGAGAAGAAACGACACGCCCAGTCCTGGCAAAAGGAGAAACAATGCAAGGTCCCACTCGTGAGTGGAATCAACGCATCGCAAGCCCTTTTTGATGTGCACTTGCCCGTGCTGGGTTATTTTTGATGCACCTAAGGTACTTTTTCACGCTGACAGTGTTAGTGTATGTTTGAAACTACTTAAAGACTCTTTTTGCATTTTTTATTGATAACTTGACTTGTGTATTGTAGATTTTTGTCGTTTTGGTCTTGTTTTGTTTAGATAAATATTTCCTATTTTTCTAAACCTGTGTTGTGTCATTTTGTAGTATTTTCATTCAGTTACTGTGTGTGTTGGTACAAATACTTTACACCTAACACTCTGAAGTTAAGCCTACTGCTCTGTCAAGCTACCAAAAGGGTGAGCAGGGGTTAGCTGAGGGTGATTCTCTTTTGCCCTGACTAGAGCGAGGGTCCTTGCTTGAACAGGGGGTAACCTGACTGTCAACCAAAGACCCCATTTCTAACAACACCAAAAAAGGATCAACTATGTTCTTGATGTAAAGTGTGCTTGAAGCAGGGAAAAAGAGATTCATGTTTATTGTCCCCAGTGCCCATCTCAGCCAGGCCTGGTGTTTTCCTACTTGCTTTAAGTTGCATAACACTAAAGCAAACGCCTGGGAAATCGACTGAGATGGAGCTGCTTTTGGGTAAGCTTTTCAATGGCTGTGCATGTATACCTAACGTCCATAGGCCATTACTTCCTTAGGAAAGTAGCCACAGAATTTTAGTTCATCTACTTCAGGAAATCATGGACTGCCACATGGCCTGCTTGACATCTTTATCCGCCGTCAGAACATGGGTAGGTGTTCTGTTTGATGATTAATGTGCATTATAGTCCACACACTACACATACTAGTGGACAGAACATAAGCCACATTGTCACAGAGTACCCTGTGTGGCAAAATGTTAAAGGCGTGACTGAATTTTGAAGTGCTTGTTAGGGAACTTATGTCTGCTACACAAGGACCACCATGATTGCCAACGGGAACCAGAGAAACTTTAATAAGTCAAACAATTGTCTTGTGGGACATATTCACCAACATTTCTACTTGTTCGAAAGTGTGCGAACTCAATTTGAAGCTTCACTTTCAAAGCAAAAGTAGAAGTCTTGGTGAATGAGTCCTACAGGATATTTGTTTGATTTTCTACTTGAGAGATCTTTCGTAGTATTCACCATCATGTCTGCCTTAGTGTCAATGATATGCTTGCTTAGTTTGAGGAATAGGTGTAGCAAGGCACACTCGGACACCCCCAACTGGCATACACAAACTGGAAGGAGTTGGATTTAGCCTAGTAAGTGCGCTGATGGTACATGAAAGACATGTTTTTATGAGCTTCAAGCAGCTAATGGCGGAAGGTATTAGTATAGGTTCACTTGCCAATTATATGGGATTAGTCAGGACTCTGATGAGGACAGAGACATGAACGGCTAATGACAGGTGTGTTTTGCCAGGGATATTGCACAGGTAGAAGGCATATAGTAAAGGTAGTGCAGATGCACACCATCTACCCTTAAATTCCAGAACCTTGCAGCACTGAAATATACAAAAATAGTGTTTTTTTAGTCCAATTTTGAGGTTTGCAAAAGATTTTGGGTGATAGAACCCAGTGAGAGCCCCACAAGTCACCCCATCCTGTATTCCCCTAGGTGTCTACCTTCAAACGTGTACAAGTTTGGTAGGTTAACCTGGGTACTGGCTGAGCTAAAGGTTGAAATCCACAGCTAGGCACTTTGCAAAAAACACATCCGTTTTCATTGGAAAAATGTGATGTGACCATGTAGTGCTTTGGGGCATTTCCTGCTGTGGGCACTAGGCCTACCCACACAAGTAAGGTACTGTTTTTATCTGGAGACTTGGGGAAATGCTATATGGAAGGCAGTTTGTGACTCCCCTCTGATTCCAGTACTTTGCAGCACCGAAATGTGAGTTGAGTGATTTTTTAAGCCCATTTTTTTGTAAAGGCTTCTGGGTGACAGAAATCAGTGAGAGCCCCACAAGTCACCCTACCCTGGATTCCCCTATGTGTCTACTTTCCAAAAATGTATAGGTTTGGTAGGTTTTCCTAAGTGCCGGCTGAGCTACAGGCGAAATCCACAGCGAGGCATTTTGGAGAAAATACATCAGTTTTTAATGGTTAATGGAGAAATGCAATGTGTCCATGTTGCATTTTGAGGTGTTTCATGTCACGAGCACTAGGGCTATCCACTCAAACGAGGTACCATTTTTATTGAGAGACTTAGGGAAACATAGAATGGAAGAACAAGTGTTATTGCCGATTGTCATTCTCTACATTTTTGCCTTCCAAATGTAAAACAGAGTGAAAGAAAGGAGTTATTTTGAGAATTTTTGTGTAATTCACATGCTAGTATGGGGGCCCCCAATTTCAGAGTTGTGCAAATAACCACTGCTTCTAAACTCCTTATCTTGTGTATTTTGGAAATATATAGGTTTTCTTGATACCTATTTTTCACTCTTTATATTTTACCAAATGAATTGCTATATATCCAGTATACAATGAAACCTACTGCAAGGTGCAGCTCATTTATTGGCTCTGGATACCTTGGGTTCTCAATGAACCTACAAGACCTATATATACCCGCTACCAGGTGTAACGGTATATTGGTTTAAAAAATTTATCATAGTTGGAAAAAGTTATGGAAGAAAACGTAGACATAAATGGCTGGTTTTTTAACTCAATTTCATTTTTTTTTATTTCAACTGTTACGTTCTTTAAGAAAATCTTAAAGGATCTACACAAATGACCCCTTGCTGAAGTCTTCTTTTCAGAAATATTTAGCTGTTCAGGATCCACCATTAGTTTCACACCTATTACTGTCACTAACTGGAAGGAGGCTGAAAACTGTGTTGAAAAATGTGTTTTTCTGATTCAAGTCTGCCTGTTCCTGAAAGCTGCGAAGGTAGTGATTTTACCACTGCAAACCCGTTGTTGATGCAATTTTCAAGGAAAAAAACAGATGTTTTTTTCTGCAGCACTTTTTTACCAATTTTCCCCAATAAAACAAATTATAGCTGTATTTTGGCAAATTTTTTGGTCTCCTCCAAGGGAACCCATAAACCCTGGGTACCTTTACAATCCCCTGAATGTTGGGAAAAAAGTATGCAAATTTGGCATGGATAGCTTATGAGGACAAAAAGTTATAGGGGACTAAGCGCAAACTACCCCAAATAGCCAAAAAAGGGCCCAGCACTGGGGGGAAAGGCCCAGCAGCAAATGGGTTAGTTTCAGTTATACGTGAGTGACAAGCCCTAATAAGAGCAAAACTAGTCTTGGGTTGTTTGAGTTTCTGGTTCCAGGATGTCCCTGCTTGGCACTTTGAGCTAGACTTTCCTTTTGTAGCAGGTTCAGGACTGATTTGTATATGGCTGGGTTTAAAGTGAAGTGCCATAGTGTGTAAAATAATTATGGACTGGGATGGGGCTCGAATAATTACCAGTGGAGAATAATTTATGCACTTTTTTGTATACATACGTATGTAGGCATAGTGGCATTAAATGTGCATGTGTTATCTTGCTTTGTGTAACGTAGTGTGCATCTTACTCAGCCTGACTGGTTTTCTCCAGAACATTTAGAGCATCCAGATGGTGGTGGTGCAAATGGTACATTGAACAGTGGGGGGTAGATGGGAAAATATAGGCAGTACATAACCTTAACTTGACTCGTCTCATTCTAACATTTTTCCTTAATGCTCCCCCTGGTGTGTAACTCCACCCCCAAAAGATTAACCCCCATCTTGCAAATCGTCAACTTCTCTGCTCTACTTAGGACATTTAGAGGCAAGCAAGTTAGCTCACCATAGATGTTTCCTTATTAATGAAGTCCTTTTTTCTTTTGAATGTCCTGCTCTATGTCAGTGTTTCCAAAACTGTGGATTGCGACTCACTGGTGGGCCATGAGCCAATTTTAGGTGGGTCACCACAAAAGACCAAGCAATAAAAGAAGATTTTTCTAAATTCTGTATTTATCTTGTCACATTTGTTGTTCAAAGACAGAAGTCAAACGTCACACTATGCCTTTTAACAAATTGCTGGCTATTTTGTAACATAGGATTTGCTTTTTACACACATCTCTCACTTTGTAGTTAGAGAAACAAAACTAAAGTGCATTATGTGACAGTCTTTTGTGACAGGCATACAGTGAGTGTGGAGGGAAAGGCAGTGGAATGTCACATTTTTGTAACACACAACAAAATGTAAATACCTGTAAATGAAACATACACATTTAAGAGTTAGGAAAGCAAAAATGAAGCAAACGTTTTGTAATTCTGAAGAATGATGGTAATAAAGATTTTATAAGGATCAAAACAAATTATTACACTTTACTTGATGATGCACAAACTATAAATATTCATTCAAACCTTCTTTCCACACATTTTCATTTGCATGCAATACAGTTTTATCAATAAAACAATGGCCCTCATCATGACATTCGTGGTAAATCCCGCTTATCGCCACACTGACGGCCGCTAACATACCCTTGCGGTGTTGAATAACCGCTCTGCATATTACAACACACACCACCAAACCGACAGAATACAGCCACATCCACAAATCTGCCAACCCAAACAACGCCCACCACATCATGACCCACAAATCACCAAGGCAGACATTCAACGTCTGTAAACCATTCGCGGTACACCCCACCTCACTCAGAATGGACACCCAAAAACTAAACTACACAACATTGACCAATTCAAACAACACACACCTGACACCAATATACACACCACACCCACCCACTCACACCACTATAAAACACACACCCACATAACCCACAACCCTTTACGAATACAAAACATTGCCACCAGATAGAAATCAAGACCACTGCGACAAATACACACACACCGATACATCCCTGATGCACTCCACTACTCACACCCAATCACACCACCCAACACCCACACACATGACACAACACCCATGTCCCCACAAAGGCAGCCATGTTTCACAGATGAGGAGTTGAGGGTCATGGTGGAGGAAATAGTCAGGGTAGAGCCACAGCTCTTTAGAGCACAGGTCCAGCAAATATCCATTGCAAGGAAGATGGAGCAATGTCAGAGAATCATGGACAGGGTGAACGCCGTGGGACTGCATCCAAGAACAAGGGACGACATCAGGAAGAGGTGGAACGACCTTCAGTGGAAGGTACATTCCGTGGCAGCAAGGCACCAGCTCACCATAAGAGGACTGTCGGTGGACCCCCATCCTCTCCCACACAGCTCACAGCGTGGGAGGAGCAAGTCTTGGCATTACTGCATCCTGAGGGACTCACTGGAGTAGCCGAAGGACTGGACACTGGTAAGTCACCATTTACCACTTATCACCCCCCATACCTGCATCCCATCTCACACCCTCACGCTCACTCCCATCACTCCACTCCATCCCACACACTGCACCAACGCAGATGATTAACCCCAATGCCAAGCCCTGCATGCCATACCAATTCATGGACAGCGCTAACAGCCTTGCATGGACACTCATCACCAAAGCATGCACAGCATGGGGGAACTAACAATCCCACAATACATCACCATACCCATTCAAAGTTGGCAGGGCAAAAGCAACCATAGAGGGAAAGATAGGGATGTACAACATGTCACAGGCATGAAGCATAATACATCTCTTACATACCCACAGGTGCCCCAACCAATCTCAGTGGAGAGGAGGTGCCACGACTATCAAGTCCCCAAACAGAAGAGCCCCCAGTAATGACAGTAACTCTGGACTTCAGGATCTGGATCAACAATCTGGCCCATCAGGGACCACTGGACAGTCAGTCACCCCAGCCCGCTCACAGTCCACCACAGAGCCTCCTCCATCAGTTACCAAAACCACAGCACCCACCCTGCGTACCAAGACCTCTGTTCCCAGGACACGTCAATCAGCAGTGTGCCCACCTGTTCAGGGACCCCAGGCCACACCTCAAGACAAGACAATCAGGGACCTGGGGTCAGTGGCAGTGGGCACACCATTCAGGGGACAGGGGCAAAGGGAAACAGGGACACTGGGAGGACCGCTGTGAGCCAGGGTGAGGACAGGCCCCGGGAACCGACTCTCCACAAGGCATTCACCAATGTCCTGGATGCCTACCAACAATCCCAGGATACGATGGGACAGATCATGAACAACATGCAGGAGAACAAGCGGCTGCAGGAGGAATACCATCAGGAGATCAGGGAGGACTTGCAGGCACTCAACACCACCATGATCCCCATAGCAGGGATGCTGGCAGATGTGGCCAACATCATGAGGGAATGGACAGCACACCGGGCCCCTATCACTAGCCAGTCTATTCACCAGCCCTCCACTTCTGCTGCAGCTAGTGGACAGGAGGCCTCGCCACAGGACCCACAGGCCACCAGCACCCCTCCCCCTGCAGAAGGTGAACCATCCCGTAAATGTTCCCTGCATACCAGGCAACAGCCAGAGACACTTGCAAGACCAAGACCACCACCAGGAAATGAGACTCTCCTGATTGTCCCACTTGTGTCCCACCCTGTCACCTTGTCTACTTTGAACTGCTATTACTCCCCTTCCTATGGCCCCTTGGACACTGGACCTGTGCTACAAACTGACTGGAACAATGCCCTGGACTTTCCTCCACCATCACCCAATTCCATTGCACTATACCCTCAATTATATAGTACTACAATAAACACCCTTGAACACAATTTGAGTAACACTGTTTTATGTGTCTTTAATGTGCATTTGCGGGAACAGTCACATCGAGTGCAAATGATCTGAACACTGTGATAGCTATCAAATAATGACATGGAACAGTCTGTAGTGATCACATCAGGACAATGTTGTCATATCACCAACATCTGGAAAATGACAAGCCATAGGTGACAGTAAGTTGAGATGCAAAGGACGTGAATGCCATCATGCCACGGTCACACAGGCAAATCAATAGTCAGAGTTATGGTCAGTTACACTGTCTCACCTGTTTGTCATCATAGAGATGATGTTCTGTTGTCCTCATCCTCTGCCTCCTCATCCTCACTGTCCTCAGGGTCCACTGCTGCCATAGGGTCATATCCAGTACCCTTCTCCTGCAGAAAAGGCACATTTCATCTGAGGGCCAGGTTGTGGAACATGCAGCATGTCACTACTCTCTGGCAGACCTTTCTGGGTGAGTAGCACAGGGATCCACCTGTCAGAAGGAGGTACCTGAACCTGGTCTTCCGTAGGCTGAAGGTCCGCTCGATTATTCTTCTGGTTCACCCATGTGCCTCATTATAATGTTCTTCATCCCCTGTCCTTGAATTCCTCACAGGGGTCAGCAGCCATGATAAGGTTTGGTTAGCCAGAGTCACCTGCAAGTATTGAGGGATAACATTTAGCCTTACACAATCCTCTGGGGAGAACACCTGAAGACATACACAGACATACAGTGGGTGGGGGATCTGTGCCTCTGTAGTTGGACCATCACATTTAGGATGCTGCTATTCCTCAGGACGAAGGCGTCATGCACTGTCTTCTACTCCCATTCATCCGCAGTGGTAGGTATCTAGGGTCATAAGAGTGAGTAGGCTTTCACAATTTGAACAATGGAACCACAACCTCAGTGTACATGTTGCATTTATGTGATGGGACAGTGGTAATGACAGAAATGTAAAAATCTAGGCAGTGAAGCAGTAAATGATAATCTGCTGGTTGTGCATCTCGATGACATGGGGTACTCCTGTCCTGTATGTGGGGACAGGTGGAAGTGAGGTAACTCCGCTGTCGTCGTTGGGCGTCATGGTGAAAGGCGGTCTTGCACCGCTGTGCAATTCCTCATTGGATGATATGGGGCTCTATGGAGTACAGTGGCCAATGGGGATCAGCGCCAGTGGTGACGATGTACACCGCCCCGGATGTGACGGCCATTTTTAATCTGATTCCTCACTTGTTTCCTGACCTTCAACAGGATAACACCTACACTACGTGTGCTGATGTGACCTGTGTCTGGAACCTACCATGGCCCATGTGACTGGCGAAAGGGCCTCTGCCTTCACTTCAGAGGAGTTGGACCGATTAGTGGATGGGGTCCTACCCCAGTACGGACTGCTGCATAGGCCTCCAGATCAACAGGTGAGTACACCTTGGGCACAATGCATGTGGGAAGGAGGCATGGAGATGTGTGTGCAAGTATTATGTCATGAGAGGGGTGTAATGTGGTGGTGTACATGGTGTGCGCCGGCCGATGTGTGTGCCAGTGGTGATGGAAATGGGATTGGTGGGCCATATGTGTGACAGGCTGGATTGTATGTATAATGGTGTCCTCCCATCTGTATCCCTCTGCAGGTCAGTGCCCATCAAAAGAAGGGATTATCGCGTGCCATCGCCAAGGACGTGCCGACCCAGGGGGTCTATGGCAGGCAGAGCACCCACTGTCGGAAATGGTGGGAGGACCTGAGGAACTGGGCACGGAAGACTGCGGAGGGCCAGCTGGGGGTGGCCTACCTAGAGCTGGATGGGCGCTTGAGGCCATCACAGCAGCCACAAGGGGGTAAGTACAGTGGTCATTCTTACAATAATTGGTAAGTGGTATGGGATCTGGATGGTGGGTGTCAGTTAGTTGGTGCCCCTTAATGCCAGGCCATACATTGCAGTGTGATCCAGCTCAAGGATAATGGATGAAGGGGAAAATAAGCCAACCTAGCTAGGTTGCATTCCATGTCAGGCAGGGCTTAATGGGTCCCAGTAGGCATGCAGTTGGCTCACACAGTAGGGTGGGCATCTCCTTTGCCCCAGGCACCTAAGGCCCTGCACCAGTGAGACCTGCTGCCCTAAGTGAGGAGGCTATTGACCTCCTGAGATCCATCTCTGTAGGGCGTCAACCATTGTGAATGCCATCCA
Organism: Pleurodeles waltl; assembly: GCF_031143425.1. Classification (NCBI taxonomy): domain Eukaryota; kingdom Metazoa; phylum Chordata; class Amphibia; order Caudata; family Salamandridae; genus Pleurodeles; species Pleurodeles waltl. Next base: position 695,094,027 of record NC_090442.1, on the reverse strand, counting down.
GGGGATATCATTCCAGGTGAAGCAATGCAATGCATTCCTGGAGGGCATCAGCGGTGGCTTGGTGGCCCAACAGATATTAATTCAGGCTCTGGCCTCCTCTCTGACGGTAGCCATTGTCCCTGACCCTACCGTCCCCCCTCCATCTACCACTTTCCAATCCCAGTCTCCTCAACCCCAACCCATCCCAGGCACACATAGAGACGAGCATGCACACAAGACAACACAAGCACTCATGCAAGCACCCAACATTTGCAGACACAACCACATCCACTGCCTCCACTGTCTCCCCTCCTCCTCCACCTCCCTCACAGTCACGTCCACACTCACACCTGCATGCAGTGCTTCAACAACCAACACCAGAATCACCAAACCAAGCGGCACACACCTCACTAGCAGACACCTCCACAACATCCATGCACGCATCCCCTGTGTCGTCTCCAACTCTGTCTGTCCCCCCTCTTAAAGCACACAAATGTAAGACACCAACATCTATCCACCTCACATCAGCAAACTCCCCATGTACCTGCACCCAAGTCCAGCGGACGTATTCCTCCAACAACCACTCCCTCAACCTCCACTTCCATCATTTCTCCCTCTTCCTGCCCCCACATCCCTAAAAAGCTTTTCCTTGCCCAACTTCACCTCTTCCCGCCCCCTCCCCCATCCTGCCCGTAAGAGCAGGGTCCCAACAACCCAGCTCAGCACCTCAGCCAAACAGTCCACGCGGACAGTGGAGGCACATCCTAGTCATGGAGGCTAGACCGTAATGGTTCCCACTCCATCAGCCAGGAAGGGTAAGGATCCCACAGCTACTGCCATGAAGGGGTAAAAGCCCTTGACTCCTGCCATGAAGAGGAAGGAGGCCGCATCTCCTGCCGTGAAGGGGAAGGATGCCGCACCTCCTGCCGTGAAGAGGAAGGAGCCCTCGACTCCTGCCATGAAGGGGAAGGAGCCTGCACCTCCTGCCATGAAGGTGAAGAAGCTCTCAACGTCTGCCAGGAAGGGGAAGGAGCCCTCAATTCCAGCAGAGGCTGGGAGGGTGACACCACCACCAGTGGTCACAGAGCCCTCACCTTCAGCTGAGACAGTGCAACCCTCACCTCCAGCAGAGGTTGCCCAGGAGGCACCTTAACCTGCTGACACAGTGCAGCCCTCACCTCCAGATGAGACAGTGCAGCCCTCACCTCCAACAGAGGGTATGTAGGGTATCCTCCTGTGACTGCTGTACAATGAGCCCCGTCCAGAACCAGTGGGCAAGTCACCCACCTGAGAGACTTTGGCCTTGCACTCCCCAACACAGAGAAATGGTCATGGAGCCCCCTCCAGAACCAGTGGGCAAGTCACCCACTCCAGAGATTGCGGCCTTGCTCTCCCCAGCACAGAGAAATGGGCATGAAGCCCCCACCAGAGCCAGTGGGAAAGTCACCTACCTGAGAGATTGTGGCCTTACACTCCCCAGCACAGAGAAAGTGGCATGAAGCCCCCTCCAGAACCAGTGGGAAAGTCACCCACTCCAGATTCTGTGGCCTTGCACTCTCCAGCCAACTCAGCTGAGGTGCCCCCGCTCCTCTTTACCCTGAGGTGCCAGCCCACTTACAACATGATGCCCCTACAGAGTTCTATGCAGTTGATGTCAGGAGACAAGTTGGGCCGTAGACTGTGCCCTGTGGCCATGTGGGCCCTTTGTACTTTGTACTGGGCATTGGCCTTTTGTGGACAATTGTACATATCATGTTCATGTGGTGGCTTTTGCCTTGCTAATACATTTTCAGTACTTAGGAAATCTGGTCCTTGTTTTATTGTGACGTGTGTTGTGTGCGATTGGTTTACGTCTGCAGCTGGTTGTGTGAATGGTGTGTGTGTCTGGTGTGTGTTGTGCGTGTGTGTGTCACTCTCGTTTTCCTCTCTCCCTCCCTTGTGTGCTAGGCAGCTGTACTCACCGTCGTCCTCTTTGTCGGCAATGGTGTTGGAGGTGGAGCATGGCATAGAAGAGAATCGGGAAGACTTGCAGTTCCGGTTCCACGGCGGCGGCAGAGTCTTCTGTATACTTGTTGCTAAGTCTTTTGTTTTCTGTGTTTGGTTTCCGCCAGGCTTTTGATGCCGTTGGCATCGCCCCAGAAATCGAGGCGATGTGCTGTGTCATAATCTGGTGGCCGGTACCTTGTCTTCCGTCTGGCTGCTGATAGCTGCCGCTGTGGTCATTGCTTTTCACGTCCTGGCGGATGGTGTGGTACATTGGCTGTCTATTGGAGTTCTCACTGCCATGGTCATAATTTGGCGGTAATAATCGCCGGCCTGTTAGCGGTATTTCTGCCACTTTATCACTCACCGCCAATGTCATAACAAGGGCCTTTATGTATGTGCAAATTTAATGAGTGTTTTAATGCGAAAGTGCTGTCTTTAAATTAAAAAATTGCCCGCCTCCTGGCCATTAAAGCTAGATGGGTCGCAAACGTTTGTCAATCTAAAAAGTGGGTTGTGATTCTAAAATGTTTGGGAAGCACTGGTCTACATCTTCCTGGAACTGGCAGGGCTCTGGCTCTAATTGACACAATGCAAAGTGAACGCAACATATGACCTGTGTGTGAGATGTATATATGCTTTTCAAAGTGTGATTGCTGTCTGTTGTGAGTAATTGTGGGCAAGAGTGACTAGTTGCGTAATCTTTTCATTTTGATTTTAGTGGAGCACAATTGCAGATTTACCTAAGAGTAGAGAGGCACGCTCACTATTGTTCAGAATATCTGAACCTATTTTGTCAATTGGTTGAATAAAAAAATGTAAGCACAGTCGTGTGCGGGCTACACTGTATATTTGGCTTATCTTTGAAGTTCAAAGAGTTTGTAAATAATCTGTACCGCCATTAAATCTATCCAGTGATCTGGCATGTCAATATGTTATGCATTCTTTGTTGCCGGATATGTCACATCCTAAAAGGTTTCAGGAGTCACTATTAAACATCTCTGGCATTTAAACCAATGTAGAGTTATTTTCATGCATGTTGAATGTAGATTATACATTACCTTATGTCTCACCTGCATGTAGATCTTCTCCAGGGAAAGATGCTAGCTCTAGCCCTCAACAGGGCATTCAATTTCATTCAATTTCTGGTCACTGCCCTAAAATATGTCTCATTTTTATACCCATATTAATCAACCCATCCTCCACAAAACTGTGCAATATTTAACTGTCTCGGGTTTGCAGATCATTCGGTTCCTTCAATTATGCTGATGGTCCAAAATATATTAGAGACTACAGTAAAACTGCTGTCAAGGCAACTTACGTTTCATGATTATTTTTTGCTTACACCCATCTTTCAAGCCTTACTCTATTTTGATGTAAAACACAAAGTAACATTTTGGATTGTCTCTTTCAAGATGACTGTGAAGGCTTTTCGTGGCTCAACAATACTGTCATTATACTGGCTTTAACGTTAGTTGCGGGCACATTTGCTAGGTCTTCTCTCTTTGTTCATCCCCAAAAGGCAACTTTTCTACTGTATCGATTGACTCACAGAGCTTAATTAATTTGCTGTGAGAGTCAGGGTAACGGGGTCAAACGTGACCAATATTACTGTTAAGAATAGCTCCAAAATATAAAGCCAAGAGGCTATGCAGTAATCTTTATCTTAAATAACACTACTTGCTATAGCACCCAGCTTCAGTTATAACCCTATCTAAAATGTACAAAATACGCACATTACACAAAAGAGGGAAAATATAAGGCCCACATTCTACTCCAGTTTCTCTTAGCTGAGAGAAGCACAAAGAAACATACCGGGCTTTTTGCAGTTATAACAATCATCCACCTGAATCCCCCACCAAAGAGGCATTTGGATGCAGCATTGTGTTTCTGTCCCAGCCAGGTTTCGAACTTGTCTCAGAGGAGACAAGAAAACCAGAAAGTGGAGGAAATGTTTCGGTATTACGGTTTCTCTTGGAAGAGAGACGTTTACTTTCGGAGAATAAGTACAATGTTGGCTTATTCTTCAGCAGTTACGTTTGCCGTTGAGATCACATCTTGAGCACTGTTGTGACACATAAAAGAAGACCAGTATGCCATAAACAAGTTTCAGCTTAATACTTTATTAAGTACACAAACTGGCATTGATCCTTCTTGAGAGCTAGATGCCAACTGACTCTTGTGGAACTCTTGTCACCTCACAACACAATCTAGAACATGTAAAACTTTACATCATAACACATGCCCTTCCCTCCCCTTCACTAAATGTAGTAATTAACATGAAGTAATATAAACCAGAAAATAAGGTAATAGAAGAACCACAATTGGTGTTAAGATAGAAAGACATCTAAATGGTTGATACAATTAAATTTACAAAACGTTATCAAAGTATACGCAAAACTTTATGAACTTACATATTCTTGAAAGTAAGAAGGTGGTCAAGGTGGTCTGTGAACCCTGCTCTCTATGATGACTCTAGAGGGATCACAGCTATCAGTCGAGTTATCAATATCAGATTCTCCAACATCCTTATTATTTATCTCATCATCTCTCATATGTGTAGCTCCTGACACCCATCCTCTTTTCCTCCTTCCTCCTTTCTTGCACATTCTCCTCCTTTTTGATGTAATGGCACATTTCTCAAATTTCCCCTTTCACTACCACAAAATATTCACTGACCCTTTCCACATATAAATGGCATTTGAATTGGGAAAGACCATCCTTTTCACGTCCCGGCTTGAACTTGACTCAATCAACTTTCTCTATTTTGGCTTCCAGACTCCCATGTTTTCCCATGCACTCCTACCTCCTGATGTTACCCAACCCTTTAACCAGGCATGGGTTATCTTGGTCCCCGGACCATCCTCTCATTTCTCTACATGGACATTTTTGAGTGACACTGTGGGTAGTTGTTCGATATGCACACACCATATCACATACCATTCTCCTCACAGAGCAATGACCAGCTAATGCCTTCTGAATGTTTCCTTTAATCAATCAATTAGCCATTTCTGCTATTCTATTACTTTGGGAGTTATAAAGAGAAGTGCATGAATGTTTTATCCCCCAATGATCAAGAAATCAAAGCATTTTAGAAGGCATTAACTTTGTTCCATTATCCGTAATGAGTACAAGTGGTACTCCTTCCTCAGTAAAAATATCTTCCAATTCCGTTATGGTTAGCTCAGTGGTCACCTCTTTCATCAGTATTACAATCAACCACTTTGAATTTACATCAACCATAACTAATGCAAAACACATCTCTTGTTACAATACAGACATGGGGTTCGTTAAAATCCAAACATACTCTGTGTCACTGCATACCAGAATCTTCAATATGTCCTTCAGAAAGCTTACTACCCACTCTCAACTTTTCACTTTCCTTACAAACCAAGCATTTTTCCACCCACATATTGACCTGTTCGTCTAAGCCAGGCCACCGAAATTCACTATTCAATCTTTTTGTGTTAAACTTTGGCCTAAATGACCCTCATGAGCCAATATGACAAATCTCAATCTCAAGCCCTGAGGAGGTACAAATCAGTCACCTCTCATAATAACACTTTGACTAAACATAGTGAGCTCATCAAATATTTAAAAAACGGTTGTGCAGATATGGAAATAACACTCCCCCTTTTCACACCATTACATATCATTTTCTTGACATCTTTCAATACCACGTCAGTCATCTCCACTTCCCACTCCTGCCAGCCGTGGACAAATTCCACTATATAGATGTATTCCTGAAATCTTGCTGCTAATTTGGGTAAATTAACTGAGTCCTTTCCAGCTTCCCTCAGTGACAACCTTTTCATCAAGGGCTTGTGATCAGTTCTTAAGAATAATCGTGTGCCACACAAATACACACAAAAATGTTCAGCTCCCCAGGCAGCAGCCAGTGCTTCATGTTTTAAAAGTGAATAGTTCTGTTGAGTGAGCGTGTGCAAATATGACAGTCTTCTCTTTTTTCCAAGGATTTCAGATAAAATAGCTCCTATTCCAGAAGCACTTGGATCAACAGTGAGTACTAATTCAGGTTTTGTGTCTAAAGCTGTCAAAATGTTAGCCTCAGAAATTTCTGTTTTTATCTTTTCAAACGTATTTGTTGTTCATTGTCCCACAGAAACGTACTTCCTTTCCGTAACAATTTCCCCAAATTCTCTGTTTTATCAGCAAATTTCTCTACAAATTTATAATAGTATTATATATGCCCTAGGAATCATCTTTGTCTTTCAGTCAAGGAGCCAGTTTAGTAGCATCCACCAAACAACACTTGGGTTTAACACTCAATTTGTTGAGTTAAAAACATGCATTTTCCTTGCCTTAACATCAAAGTAGCCTCTCCTAATGACTTCAAAACCTTTGTAATACTCCATTGTGCTGTTCCATTGAGTCTCTAAAAATAAGAATATCATCTTGGAAATAGGCAATATTTTCCATACCCTCAAACAATTGAAACATCATTCGCAGAAACATACTTGCAGTGGAGACTGAGCCAAATGGCATGCAAGTAAATTGAAATGTGCCTTCTGTTGTTATGAAAGCAGTGAGATGCTTGGAATTTTTTTGCAACTTTACTTGGTGGTAGGAACTTTTCAATCCCGTTTCTAAAAGTATCTACCACTCTTTTAGAAAACAACAATTCATTGAGGTTTAGAAGCGGAAAAATGTCAGCAACAACATTATGATTTAGTGATCTAAAGTTGACATCAAATCCATCTGATTTCTGCGTGATCATCGCTGGTGATATCCACAGAGAGGTTTCTACAGGTTCAATAATACCACTTTGCAACATTTCATTTAACAATTTTTTTACCTCTCCCCTCACTGCCAATTGCACACATCTCAATTTGTGTTGGACAGAAATGGCACCACCCTTTAAGATTATTGTATGCACATACCCCTTTAGATATCCTAGGTTTGACTAAACACTTTCTGTGCATCAGCCAATACATCCCGCAAATGCATTTCCTCCACTATCATATTCTGATTTGGTGCTCTGGCATTGATTATTATATTGAGATCATTTTAGTGCACCCATCTCAAAATAGGTGGGCCATCAACAGACACACACACCTTCTATTTAAATTGACGTGATACAAACCAAATGATGCCTTCCACAATGTCAACTGTCTCACCCTGATACCCACTGGATTTATTTCTTTGGGAAAAGCTTGATATTTCTCCAATGTGTCCTGAATATTTTTTCAGGGATAATACTGTAGATTGACACTGAATCTATTATCAATGCTTTTGTATACCCACACACTCCAAATTCAGGTGTTGATCTCATCAATCGTATTTTGTTGCCACACAATTCTTTTTCTTCTTCCTCCCTCTTTTACTACCAAAATGCAGTCACTACAATCAATATCCTCCCCAATATCCAGTATATCCACTCTGGATTTGACATTTTCTGAGCTTTGTTTGTTTCTTTCTCTGCATATTTTCACAGAGTGACCCTTGCAACCACACTTCCTGCAGTCTTTGTTTGCCACAAAACATTTTGTTTTAATCAGAAGTATGATAGGTACTCCCACATCAACTACATCCTTTTACTATATTTTTAATACTGCTTTACATACCCACAACACCTCCTTTATTACTGTTTCTAGAAACTGCATTTGGCCTTCCTTCCTGGACTATACCTGTCATTCCCTAAGACACCTCTGCGGCTCCTCTATTACCTCTGCCATCTGTATTTTTTTATCCTTGCATTGAACAATGAGTTGATTGTGAATCAACTCATCTTTCATTACTCCAAATTGGCATTTAACTGACAACTCCCTGCGTCTGGCCACAAACTCATTTATGGATTAATGTTTTGATTGTGGTGGAGAGTAAATTTGTATAGTGCTACAACCAGATTCATTTTTTTTTTAAACGTCGTCTCTAACCTCTTAAGTGCCTTCTTATGCACATTATCCATAGGCTGACCATTATATCCACCTACTACAGGTAAGTACTTAAATATCTGCTGATCTTCACTACCCAGTGCATTCAATAATAGGCCCTTTTTCCTAGCTGGTCTTTAGACCTGGCATCCTAGGTGTGTTTTCCCCTGACTTTTGCCCTCTGACCTCCTGTTTTTCTGACTCATGTTTGTTGGTTTTTAGGATTCTGTGCACTGTACCACTGCTGACCAGTGCTAAAGTGCAAATGCTTTGTACTCTAAAACATGGCATCATTAGCTTCTCCTCAATTGCCATATTGAATTTACCCATAAATCCCAAGTATAGTGCACTAAATGTGCCCAGGGCCTGTATATTAAATGCTACTAGTGGGCCTGCAGCACTCATTATGCCACCCATGTCTCAGGCCTGTACTGTATTTAAAACGTTGGGCATGTACTTTCAAGTTTAACATGTCCAGATAGTGAAAAACGCTTAAAATCATATTTCACTATTTAAAGGGCTCTCTATTCCATAGGATAGCATTGGGATTACCTTAAAAATATCTTTTAAGTGTAATTTCTAATTGGGAAGAGATGGAAATATGGACTTTGGTGTCTCTGGACTCACAGTGTAAAATCGCAACTTATGTTGAAGTTGGATTTTTAATTGTAAGTTTGAAAATGTCACTTTTAGAAAGTTGCCATTTTGTTACCTTAAACCACTTACCTCTGTGTCTAAGCCTGTCCCTGAATAGACGTCTGGGATGGGCTGGGTGACAGCTACACTTTGTGAATTCCCTTAAGACAGCCAAAAACACAGGACACTCAGCTGTATCTGCATTCATCTGGGTATTCCTGGGCAGAAGATAGGGGAGGTCTTGACACTTACACGTCAATAAGTGGTGTCTTGTCTCCACACAAATAGCCTGTTAGACAGAGCTGAGATGAAAAGGACCATAGTGTGCTTAAGATAACTCTTTTGAAGTCTCCCTCACATCAAAAGCCTTTTTTGGTTATAATTACTGGACCTCAAACCTCAGACAATCAGATCTCTGCTGGAACAAAGGACACTCTGCCAGGAGGAAGGACTGATGTGCTGCCAGGAGAGACTGTCACTCTCCAACTGCATTGCTGTTTTAGCTCAGTGCTGCTGTGTGCTGTGCTGTAGGAGGGACTAACACTTTGCTGTTTGCTCCGCTGTGTTGGCCAGCTGCCTGCTACTTCTGTCCTACAGTAAGAAGGACTGGTCTTGCTCTCTACATCCCTGCAACTAAGAGGCATGTTGTCTTTCTCCTGTTCTCTGCAGTCTCACGGATGTCAAAGATTGCTTGCAGCTCTCCTGGTGCTGCTGGACTCTTCCTCTGTGAGTCCTGCCCTTGCCTAAATCCTGGACCTCAGAAGTGTGTTCTCCAGCTTAAATCTCCATAAATCGACATATAGCCCAAGTGTGCGGAAAAATCAATGCATCGCGGCATCGCTGGCAATGCAAGGGCTGCCCGACAACAGCAGATACATGGACTCCGTGGCTTGATAAAAAAGTGTTGCAGGGCTGCCATCAATGCCTCACTCCGAGTGTGGCAAGGAAACAAACGCATCACATTTACCTTTCATGGAGCCCGCCGACGATGCACCAGCCCGGGTGCAACAGGAAAACCAATGTGTCATGTCTTCATCGATGACATATTGCTCCTCCAAAGGTACTCTTTCACTGGACCCTGCGTGGGCTCTGTATCCGGCCTACCCTCCACCACGGTTGGCCTGGATTTTGATTTTGCACCAGTCCCTCATGACTTCAAGTAACCTTACTACCGCTATAGACTTCTAAGCAGTGTTTTCACATTTTGGGCCTCATTATGTGTTTGGCAGTTGGACTGCCAGACCCACATAGTGGCCGCTATATTGGTAGTCTTACAAACCGCCATATTACGACTTACACAGGCAGGACCGTAAACCAACAGACAAAAAAGCCAGACCGCCATTACCTTGGAGAGCAGGAAATAGGCTGTCCGACCTCTAGCACCACAAGCCCGTTGAGGACCCACCAACTGTATTACAAGTGCAAACTTGCAGTGGCAGCCAGACATGGTGGTCCACCAATGGTGGTCCAAACCACTGTGGTTTGGGGTTACCATAGTAAAACATAACTGCACTTTGGATGGATTTGAAGACAACACAGCTTACACACATTGCCACACCCGACACAACTGCAAAGCACACTATAAAACACCACCTTCACACACCATAATCCTTTGCATCTCTAACACCAAGCACTTCAGCCAGAGCGCATTATCAAAACAATAAAACTATAAAATAGGCACCCCTCTAACTTTCCCTAAGCACATATCCCACACCCTCAACACACTTTTATTTCCAATCACATCTATTTGCACTTTGTAACTTCATTAACTCTCCATCACTTGTTAGTTTCCTACTATTGCTTTTATCACCCGTTATCACTGCTGAACAATCCCTCTTCCACTGAAGATAAGTTAAGAGTTATGGTGGAAGAAATCATAAGAGTAGAGCCACATTTATTAGGAGCCCAAGTCCATCAAACTACTATTATCAGGAAAATGGAAACATGGCAAAGGATAGTCGACAGAGTGAATTCTGTAGACTGCACCGCGCACACAAGGAAGGGCATCAGGAAGGGGTGGAACAACCTCAGGGGGAGAAGTTCTAGGCCATACTGCATCCTGAGGGCTTGACAGGAATACCTGGTGGGGTAGAGTCTGGTAAGTAACAACACAAAAATGTCACCAAAATGAATTGCCATGCTTGCTCACTGCTGGACTTTTGCCTGTAACGCCACGCTCTGACACGGCGTCTCTTTCTGTCCTCGTGGGTGGGATGCGCTATCGATATTCGGAGCGCTGTTCCCCACGTTTTTTGACTATGCTTTCTGGGAAGAATATATTTCGCTCTCGGTCGCGCTACACTTACTTGTAGCCTTTTTTCTTCTTTTGTTGTTGGTGGTGGGTTTTTTGTTGGTCCTTTTGCCTGTCTCTATCCATGTTGTGTCCATCTTGTCTTCTTCGTGTTTTTGTCCCAGCATGCTCTGTTTTTCTTTTATACTACTTCCTTTTTCCTATACTGGTCTATGGGCTTTTCCCAATCCAAGATGGTGTTACTTCCCTTTCCTGTGATGTCACTTCCCTTTTCTCAGTATATAAGTCAGTCAGTCTTGTTACTCCTTGCGTTGCAAACACTTCCTTCTGGTTGTGCTGTTCGCTCCTGTTCTTTGTTCCTGCTTTTTTGCCTTGGGAGATTTTTGCCTGTTCTTTGTTCCTGCTTTTGCCTTGGGAGATTGTTGCCTGTTCTTTGTTCCTGCTTTTGCCTTGGGATATTTTTGCCTGTTCCTTTTTTCCTGCCTTTTACCCTGGATATTGCCTATTTTTATTTCCTGTTGTCAAGTCCTGTTTTTTCTTGTTTTCCTTCAGGAGTTCCTGTTAGAGGTTTTTTCCCCAGTGTTGGGTTTTTTTCCCTCTGGAACTCCATCTGGAGGGTACGGTCTGCTTTGGCGTAGCCTGTCAAGCGGCACCGTGGCTACTAGAAGGGGTCGCCCTTATCTGGGAGTATTCAGCACCTGTAGAAGACTTGGTGTATTCACCAATCCGAAATCCAGAGGTGAGAAGTCCAGCACACTACGTGACATTGCCACCTTCATTGTCACCCCACTCACCAGCCCAGTGTCCACCTGTGTATAGACCCCTGTCTGGCATTTCACAAGTGAAGTAGACTCACCTGGGGGACCAACATCTGTGTATATTGTGTGTAGTACACAGATTGAAAGTATTACAATTCCCAGCAGGCACTGTTTAACAATTCCAAAAACCAGAACATGTATCCTTCTCAAAAGTACCTTGTTTATGAACTTCCCTTTGAATTGTACCCACCTGAGAGGGTGACATTTGTATAGTATGTGTGCAGTACAGGGACTGACAGGACTGCTGAGGCCAGGAGGCATGGGCACTGCCACTCCACTAAGCCACCACAGTGTTCTCTGCTGCAATGGCCCTTATCCCTGAACTCCCCATTGAAGTGTACTCAACTGGAAGGATGACATTTGTAGATTGTGTGTGTAGGCATGTACTGACAGGACTGCTAAGGTTATGTTGTTTGAGGTGCCTTTTTAAAGTGACATGTGTCCCAGTCAGCCTCCTTCCCTGGGTGTCCCAGATGGCCCTTTCACAATTGTGCAGGTATAGTTAGCATAGTGTTCCTAGTCTATTTGTTGTTCTGTGTTTTGTGCATGACATTGTCCTTCCATTATGCTGTGATGTGTGTGTCCATTGCAGGGCTGTTTAATGGTGATATTGTTTGTGTTCCATGCCACATCGATACATATGTGTGTTGTATGCTATGACAGGCCCTGGCCAGTGTGGAATGTGATTGCGTGAGTTGTATTTGTATATGTGCTGTAGGTGTGTTGTTGATGTGTGTGGCAATGTTGTGTAGCCTTCAGTCTCCCTGTGCCTGAGCTGTGTGGCTGTGTATTTGTGCAGTGTTGCAGTGCAGTGTGAGTGTGCAGCCCAAAGGGGGCGTATTGTGACTGTGTGCACCTATGTTACAGAGTGTGTATAGGTCAAGAAGTTTACCTGCTGCCAATGGTGTGCCCAACCTATGATGTGTAAGCTGGTGCTACAAGCTGTTTTTAAGGTTAATGATACAGGTACATGTGTGCACTTATGGTTATTGGTGCCCACTGCAGCATGGATTTTGTTGTCTTTCAATGATCATCATCAGCGCATGACATTTGTGAAGGGCTCCATGTGGGACCGGATGCGTAAGGCTGCTTGCAGGTGAGTATCTCCCTTCATACTGTCTGTTCCTGCCTGCTTGTACATAGTGTTTGGACTGCCATGGTCACATTGGTGGTATACAACCTCAAAAGCTCAGGCTTTGCCAGGCTGTTTGTGCTTCATTGTGACCATGGCTGTCTGTGCTGCCTGGCACTGCTGGCAGACCGATGATGTTCTTTTGTTGTTACGACTTCCAAACTTGTAATATGGCGACCCGACCACTGGACCGACAACGGTCGGACTGCCAACTCCACTATGGCGGTCCCGGGACTGCCAAACTCCTAATCAGCCCCTTAATTTTTAAAAATTAATTTCTTGATTTCTACTGATTGGATTTTTGTTGTTTTGGGCTTGTTTTAATCAGATAAATAGTATCCATTTGTATAAACCTGTGTTGAGTCTTTTTGTGTTGTCTTTCAGTGTCACTGTAATTAAATGTTGTACAAAAACTTTACACATTGCCTTCTAAATGAATCCTGCCTGCTCTATGCCAAGCTTCCATAGGGCGAGCACAGGCTAATTTAGGTTATGTATGTCACATACCCTAACTAGGATTGTGGTCCCTATTTGGACAGGGTGCATACCCCTGACAACTAGAAACCCAGTTTCTAACACTGGCAAAACAGTTTGTCCATCTAAGGCAATAATGTAATTCTGAAAAATTGTAATCCTATTTTCCCAAATTACCGTAGGTACTCTTGATTGAAATAAAAAGAATGGAGGAGGATTCATATTGCTTTGTGATGCCATAATAGGTTCAAATATCTCTATAACTGTTAATACAAAGAATGCCCACCTAATGAAGAACGCAGAATAACGTCACTTAAGCAGTGTCACTAAAATCCCTGATAAACAAAATACTATACTGTACTGTAATAGATTCACTGTACAGGTGTGCAAACCACCATGAAATTAAGTGAATTTGTCTATTCTTCACATATATATGTAAAAGTGTGCAGATCACGTCAAACAATGCGCTCTGCACAGTATGCACTGTAGACTGTAGAATGCAGTATTGAAGATCTTGAATGAAATGTTAATTCCACACTGAGATGTGTGGGTGTACAAATCACCGTATGACACTGCATAACCTGCACCATAGGTAATGGTGTCCCGATCACCATGAATGAATACACTTCAGAAATGCTCTGCACAATGTAAAAGCTGTCTTTTCGGGCCTCTTGTGCACCAACCTCTTGTGCACCGGGGAAGGCTGGTGCACAACAGACCTGGCAGCTTTTGCTGCCTACGGTCCTAATCTGAATTCAGGCCAGGGCCGTAGGCAGTGAAAGAAAGCTGCTGTTTCAGGCCTCTTGTGCACCGGCCTGCCCTGTGTGCACCGCGCGCAGGACAGGACAGTGCACAAGAGTCCTGAAACAGCAGCTTTCACTGCCTACAGCTCTCGCCTGAATGCACCCAATCTGGGAAGCGCTAAGCAGGGTCGGGCCTGGTTAACCAAGATCTGGCGCATTCAGGACTCTGCGGGTCACGGAACTCCGCCTCTGCAGAAGTCCACTGAGTCGGACTTCATCAACTCTGCCCAGACCTAGTTACCAGGGTAGAGTGTTCAGAGAAGAAGAGGGAGACCATTGAGGCAGCTGGAGAGCATCATGTTAAGTCCTTTGCTTTGTTTCAACAGTAAAACAGATGATACCAAGTACAAGTAATTGACCTTGATCAAGCCACTAAGGATAGTCATCCGAACTTCTAGCAGGAAGCTGTGTGCTGGAACTTTCAGAAGAATTCTTTGCAGAAGTCTCAGGTACAACAAAGAAGTGGAATGGCACTTGGTTAATATGGCTGGTCAGAGGTAAACTTGAATTGAATAGAAGCCAGAGGTTATATAGAGAAGGCAACTGGATCAGAACAGGGCCCAATTATGCAGGCCTAAAGTAGGGGTGGGCGTAACCCACGTAATTCAGTGTAGCATAATCAATAAGAATTACCTGAGAATTACACAAGATTACACAAGAAGAGTTTAGTGGTATCTCTTAGTGCATAAAATGCCGCCATGTGTCCAAAATGGATGCCAGGATGCATTTTGCAGTAACAAATAGTACTTAACGCAACAGAACACATATAGCGAGTGCAAGTGGCCGCTCGCACTCGCTAAATATGCTCTTGGGGTAGGATTTTTCCCCTACTGCATGTAGCACTGTTTTCATAGTGCAAAATGAACCCTTGCATCCAAAATGAATGTAAGGATGCGTTTTGCACAAAGAAACAATGCTAAAAGCAGTAGAACAGAAATTGCTAAAAGTGTTCTCACAGTAGGATTTTTCACTCCAAATGACTCTTAAATATTCACAGAGGAGTAATTGCTTAGTTATCAGTAATTATCGATAATTTCGTGTCAAAGAGTAACACGGAATTCACAAAATCACTCTGATTACTCCAGCCTTAATCGGTTAGCATGTGGTCCAATTCAGCAAAACACTTTTATTTTAAGATTTCCATTTTATTGGAGGTGAATTTCAAACCGCTCTGCTAAAAACATTATTCACTTCTGAAACAAGTGCAGAAGATCATGTGTGCTATCATTCACTGTATTTGAAATCTGGCTTTTATGTGTATTTACCTGAGACTTTTCACCTTTTTTTTAATCATATTTGTGCTGGGCCTAGAACTCTGTGCACTGTTTACCCTGCTAAACAAGTGTGATGTGCCTGAGCTCTCCCTTTAGACGTGGTTAAATTGGCTTATTCCTAATTGACACTTTTAGCTGGTTTATAACTCCCTAGTTTAAGAAGTAGAAAATGCCACCAGTGGACTGTAACACCTATTGTGTCATCGGTAGAGTGGACCTACAAAACATGGTTTCAATGCTACCATTGAGCCTGACTGCCTCAGTGTAAACCCTGCAGTGCTACCTCTAAAAAGAATCCCATTTCTGAAGCAAAGTGCTCCCTTTTAAATATTAATGTCACCTCTGTGTAGGTCTTGTTACCTACAGAGTAGAGTGCATGGCATTGAATAGTGGGCCAAGTAGACAATTAATGACAACATGTCTATACAGTGAGAAAGCCTTAACTGTTTTGGTGCTTCAGGCTGCTGGGAGGCATCCAACGCAATGGTGCTCATGTGTGTCAGGCGGCTTCCAGCCGTCCAAGGACATGTCACTTGATCCTTCTCCACAAAACAGCCTCAGGAGCTGGTGATTAGATTCCCCAGCTCCCAAGGCTGTTTTGGGTGTTCAATGAAATGATGATCACCGCTCACGGCACACTGACATCATTTAACTGAAAACGAAAGTGAAATGAGCCGATTGGCTCATTTACGTTTTCCTGCCTCAGTGCTAAGGGGCAGTGCTTAATTTGTAAATAAAAAGGTGCCAGTGCCCAAAGCCCTCCTCTTAAACATGCGGCTGCTGCAATTAAATGTACAAGCACAAAATACTGAGGCGGCGTAATCCTGAAGCCATCTCGGGCATCTTCAATCCATATAAAGCCACTCCCTGCCCCTTCCATTCACTCTTGCAGCTTTCTAATTTCTCCCTTTGTGACGCTTTTTCATTTTTTCCTTCCTCCGTCTTTCCCATATGTGCCTTTTGCTCGCAGCAAATGCTTGAGGCAAAAGAATAAGCCCCAGCCCTCAAAAATAAGTGCTGGTGCTCAGCACCGGAAACAACAAGCACAAAAAAGCACTGCTAAGGGGCTATCTCAGCCCCTGACCACTGAGGCAGACGAAAGAGATATCATTTGAAAGAGGAGAATGTCCCCTTTCCAGCATTACCTCTCCCTGGTGGATTCCTGCTTGGTCCCATTCCAATGGTACCCCTCCCTAGTGGATCATTGCTTGGGAATCTCCCAGGGAGGGCAATCCCCAAGCAGGGATCCACTCACTAGACACCAGGGACAGAGAGTGACCCCTTGGGCATGAGCATTTGCTCCCTTCTGATATTGTGGGCATATTCAGTGTTTCAGTCCCCCATCCCAGACACCAAGGATTCTATTAAAGAGGGGTGGGGCCTGCCCACAATAGGCATGACCATGCCCCAACCCAAAAATAAATGGATGCTAAGTCTTTCTGCCCCCCCCCCCCGGGGGCAGATGGGAGAAATAGCCACTGATCTGCCAGCCCAGGGGACATAAAACTGTGCCAAATTTTAGGGGGTGAGGGCATTGCCAGGAGCAATCTGGGCAGCCCCCAGCCTTAGATTTTTCTTTAAAAAATCCCTGATGCCTATTAAGATTTCTTTCCCCTAGGGGAGCAAATGGGGGCTATCCGCCAATCTGCCCTCCGCTGGGGGGCAAAAGGACTTGAGCCCCATTTATTTTGGATAGGAGCACAGCCATGCCCATTGTGGGCAGCCCTCACCCCTATTTTCCATTAAAAAACCCTGGTTTCTGGTGGGCTTTCTGCCCCTGGGGGGTGCAGATTGGGGGTAATTACTCCACCTGCCCCGAGGGGTGGGGGACATAAAACCTACGAGGCACCAGGGTTTTTTTTTAAAAGAAAGAGTCTAGGGATAGGGCGGACCACATTGGGCCTGGCATTCCACCCACCCCCGAAAAAATGGGCACAGTCTTTCTGCCCCCCTGGAGGCCAGTGGGGTAGTTTCCCCGGATCTGCCCCCTCTGGGGCAGAAAGCCCACCAGACACCAGAGTTTTTTTAATGTAAAATAGGGGTGGGGGCTGCCCACAATAGCCATGGCCGTACTCCTATCCAAAATAAATGGGGCTCAAGTATTTTCACCCACCTCTGGGAGGGCAGATGGGCCAATAGCCCCCATCTGCTCCCCTAGGGGGCAGAAAGCCTACTAGACTCCGGGGAATATTTTATGGAAAAAAAGAGGGGTGGGGTCTGCCCACCACCCCGGTTGGTTATGCCCTTACCCCACCTGAAGGAGGCAAAAGTCTTTCTGCTCCCCCTGCGGATTAAAGCATCTCATTCAAAAGGCAAGCAAGAGGAAATGTGACTCTTTAGGGTTTTGATTTTATATATGGGCCAGGAGAGCGTGGTTAACTCCATATATTGTCCCACTTGCAATGGTGGACGGCTGCACTTTTTGGGCTTAGGTAGGTTGCCATCTGGAAAAACCTACCAGACCCAGACAGTTCTGAATACTAGACAGCTGTGGGAGTCCAGGGTGGCATCCTTCACATGCATCTCACAGTATTTTCTTACCCACAATGCCTGCAAACCTCCAACGTTGCCTAAATTCACACATCTTCCCTACATTTCCGTGATGGAAACTTTCGGAATCCACAAAGTTTCTACCACCCAGCATTGCCCCACCTCTGCCGATAAAAACTCTACCCCACTTGTGTGGTTGGGCCTCATGCCAGAGACAGGAATGGATCCAACCAAGGTCAATAGAAGTCTTTAAGCAAGCGCTCCCATTGAGCTTAGTTTGATCCAGCACTAACACCAGCCACACAAGTGGGGCAGCATTGTTATTGACAGAGATAGGACAATGTTGGGTGGTAGGGGTTTTGTGGGTTCCTGCAGATTCCAGAGGTTTCATCACAGAAATATAAGGGAAATGCATGATTTCAGGAAAAGTGTGAGGTTTCGGGGCATTGTGGGTAAGAAAACCTAATGGGATCCATACAAGTCACAGCATCCTGGATTCCCCAAGGTGTCTAGTTTTCAAAAATGTACAGATTGGCTAGGTTGTTTTAGGTTCTGCCTTAGCTGGAGTCCAAAGCCGAGAGCTTACCCACACAAGTGAGGTACCATTTTTAATGGGAGACTTGGGGAAATGGTGGGTGGAAGAAAGATTTTGGCTCTCCTCAGGTTCCAGAGTTTTACCTCACACAAACGTGAGTAAACTGAATTTTGTAGCCACAATTTGAGATTTGCAAAGGATTCTGGGTTACAGAACCTGATGAGAGCTCCACAAGTCACCCTATCCTGGATTCCCCCAGGTATATAGTATTCAAAAAAGTACAGGTTTGCTAGGTTTCCTAACGTGACAGCTGCGCTTGAAGCCAAAATCCAGAGCTAGACACTTCGCAAAAAACGTAGTCAGTTTTCAGTGAAAAAAGTGATGTGTCCATGTTGCTTTTTGGGCCTTTTTCTAGGCCTAACAAACAAGTGAGGTATTATGTTAATTGGGAGACTTGGAAAATGCTGGGTGGAAGGAAGTTTGTGGCTCTCCTCAGATTCCAGAACTTTGCATCACTGAAATGTGAGGAAATATGTTTTTAGACAAAGTTTGTGGTTTGGAAGGGGTTCTGGGTGACAGAATCTGGTGAGAGCCCCACAAGTCACCCTATCCTATTTTTCACTCTTTATATTTTACCAAATTAATTGTTGTACACCCGGGACACAATGAAATCCCATTGCAACGTGCAGCTCAGTTACTGGCTCTGGGTAGCTTAGGTTCTTGGAGAACCTACAAACCCTAACTATCCCTGCAACCAGAAGGATCCAGCAAATATAATGGTATATTGCTTTTGAAAATCTGCCAAAACTGGAAGGTGTTACAAATAAAAAAGCAGATAGAAGTGGATATTTTTTCAACTCATTTTCAATATTTTTTCTTTTCAACTGTTACCTTCTATAGCACAAATCTTGAAGGATCGACACAAATGACTCCTTTCTGAATTCATAATTTTGTCTACTTTTCAGAAATGTATAGCTTTCTGGGATCCAACATTGGTTTCATACCCATTTCTGTCACTAACTGGAAGGAGTTTGAAAGTACAAAAAATAGGAAAAATAGTGTATGTCCAAGTAAAATGCAAAAACTATGTTTGGTTTTCTGACTCTAGTCTGCTGTCTCCTAAGAGCTGGGAAGATGGTGATTGTAGCATTGCACACACTTTGTTGTTGCCACTTACAGGGAAACAATAGATGCTTTCTTCTGCATCACTTTTTTCCCGCCTAAAACACACATTTTAAGTGTATTTTGGACACTTTCACGGTCCCCTCCAGGGGAATCCACAAACAATAGATACCTTTAGAATCCCAAGGATGTTGAAAAAAAAGAACACAAATTTGGCGTGGATAGCTTATGTGGACAAAACGTTATGGGGGCTTCAGTGTGAAATACCCCAAATAGCCAGAAAAAGGCTTAGCAGAGGAGGGGGACATGGCTTAGCAGCTAAAGGGTTAAATGATGTTTTAATTGTGAAAGGCCTGGTTGTGCCATATAGAAAACCAGATGACATATTGAAATATTAATATTGCTGTCTAGGGTTTAGGACCAGCTAGAAAAATAATTAAACCACTATTTTAATAGTTAATACAATTTCAATTCAATGGTGAAGTCAGAACTTAATACGTATTAGGCAAAAATAACTTTTAGAAAGATGCCTTCACCCTATCTGAATCTCTTGGAGGCCTCTCCAGCATCTTCCTAGCCTGTACTCAACCTCAAGGAGGTGAAAAATTCCTTCCATAAGCCTACACAACAGACCAAATTGATTTACATGTTGATCGAAATGGGCAAGGATGACTCATATGAGCTCAGCTGAACATGAAGGGTGATCAATGCTGCCCCTGATGTAGGCACAACAGTGCCAAGGCCTGCCAAATCCCATCTGAAAGTCCTGTCTGAGACACATATAAAAAAACTGTTGCACCTTGGACAAGAGTCAAACAGGACCAGGGCACAATTTATCCCCTGTCTGTTTGCTGAAGAGCCCTTCTTTGTCTTACCATACTACTGTCTTGTTTTATTTTGTGGGTCCAAAGCCTGCTTACAACCAAAGTCTAGTGTTAGATGTGGGTGAACACTAGTAATTTCAGTAAAACATTATACACCCAAGGCTCACAACACCTAATTTTAGTGTTGCTGAAGAATTGCCGTGACACACTGGAATTTGAGACTACAGAAAAAAGCAAGTAGGGCAGGGCACCCACCCACTAGCTAGTGCTAACCATAAATGGGGCAACCCCTAAGTACCCTTCTCAGAACACTTTCTGGATCTTCGGAAAATCAAAAGAGAATTAAAACTGCTGTCTATGAACTGATTGAATGCCTGATGGACAGTATCAGCTCCCTCTTCAACACAGAACAAAGAAGTGTGCTCCAAGCATTGATTGGCTGCCCTCCTGTGAGACTACAGGGACACAACAAGCTGCTCAAGGCTGTTTAGTCTGCTGTTATGCCCAGGTGACCTGTAGCCCCTAGACCTGGACTGAACTTTGCTCTTTGGCCTCTTTCTGACATCCGTAGAGTGTCTAAGAGATTTCCCCTGAGGTCCTGGGAACCTTAGACGTGTACTGCTGTGGTTGTTTGGACTCCAGAAGAAAGTTTCAAAACTTCTAAAACATTTACCTCCAGAGGTTCAGCAGGACCTTCTGGAATTTTTTTTTCAAACTCAGTTCCACAGCACTGGATTAAATTTCAGCTTTGTTCCACTCCTCAGAGATCCTCGTACCTTCAGAACAATGACTAAAACACATTCTGTGTTGGACTTCAATATTTTTCAGCGAGAAGTCTCTAGAGCTCTAGTAGGGTCAACCTGCTTCAGCTGTCTGTCCTTTAATTTGGCCACCACTGCAATTTCACCGGTGACCTTCACAGGGAGAACTTTTCTTCCAAAAAAGTGACAAAGTCCCATTCTGTGCATCAAATAGCTCTTATGTTTTGGTCTACTGAGGACATTGACTACCATTGGTACCATTGGTGGTTCATGCTTTGGGTGTTGTTTTTACTTAAAACTTTAAAAAATCATATTTCCAGTTCCACTAATTGGATTGATTTTATTTTAGTGCCAATATTTTTTATTAAAATGTCCTCAATTTTTCTAAATCAGTTTGTCATTTTTATTTTTGGGTGTTTTGACTTTATTGCTGTTTGGTACTGCATAAATACTTTACTCATTTCCCTAAGTTAAACCTGTCTGCTTTGTGCTTTTGCTACCACCGGGTGCTCAAGTTCATTTAGGCCCTCATTACAACCCTGGCAGTCAGTGTTAAAGCGGCAGTAACACCGCCAACAGGCCGGCGGTAAAAAAAATGGGATCATGACCACGGCAGAAACCGCCAACATAGACAGCCACTTTAACACTCTGACCACCACGGCGGTAGCAACAAACACCGCGGCGGTCACCACCAACAAACAGGCGGAAGACATTGTACCGCCCACCATATCACAACCCGCCAATTCGCCAGCTTTTCCAGGGTGGTACCAACGCCATCAAAAGCACGGCGGAAACAGGAATTGGAAGGGAAACCACTCACCTCTCGACACTCAACAAAGAACCAGGACGCCATGGAGCCAGAGTTACAGGTCCTGACGATGCTGGTCTACCTCCTCATCTACCAGGAACATCAAAGACGGTTGCGATGACGATGGTGAGTACTGCACCTAGTACACAGGGGAGGGGGGAGGAAAAAGAGAGTGACACACACACACGCAACACACAACACCCCCATCCCCACCCACAACACCATACACAAACACATGCAACAACATTACATGTACATCCCGTAAACTCCTGGAAGAATGCAGGGACAAAAGGAATTGATTCAAATTAGTGATATATTAGAAATAGGCAGATATACAATGGAGTTTGGAAAACAGTATTAACACAAATATACAATATGTACAGAAGGCCGTACATTGTCCATTCACAAATGTCCGTGGGCCACTGGGCCAAAAATCATGGGCCAAGCCCACACTTGACTCCTGCCTCAAAACGGAGAGAACACTGCAGGGGCATCAGGTCGTAAACACACAGGCACCTCAGGGGATGGGGAAGGGGGGCACCTCAGCCGGAAGATGGGACAACGCCACTGCTCCTGGAGGGGGCTACATGCCCACAGCGATGTCCTGGTGAGTGCAAAGCCACAGTCTCTCAAGTCTCTCAAGTGGGTGGTTTACCCACTGCATTGTCCTGAGGTGTGCAAAGCCACAGTCTCTCAAGTGGGTGGTTTGTCCACTCTTGGTCCTGGGGAGTGTAAAGCCTCTCAAGTGGGTGGTTTGCCCACTGCTTGGTCCTGGGGAGTGCAAAGCTGCTCAAGTGGGTGGCTTGCCCACTGCTTGGTCCTGGGGAGTGCAAGGCCAGTCTCTCAAGTGGGTGGCTTCTCCACCGGTTCTGGAGGGGGCTTTGTGCCCAGTCTGATTCATCTTGCCAAGGATTGGGTGAGTGGATGGCTTCTTCCACTGGTTCTGGACGGGGCTTTGTGCCCAGTCTGCTTCATCCTGCCAAGGATTGGGTGAGTGGATGCCTTTCTCCACTGGTTCTGGAGGAGGCTTTTTGCCCAGTCTGCATCATCCTACCAAGGATTGGGTGAGTGGATGCCTTTCTCCACTGGTTCTGAAGGGAGCTTTGTGCCCAGTCTGCTTCATCATGCCAAGGATTGGGTGAGTGGATGCTTTTCTCCACTGGTTTTGGAGGGGGCTTTGTGCCCAGTCTGCTTCATCCTGCCAAGGTTAGGGTGAGTGGATGCCTTTCTCCACTGGTTCTGGAGGGGGCTTTGTGCCCAGTCTGCTTGATCATGCCAAGGATTGGGTGAGTGGATGCCTTTCTATGCTGGTTCTGGAGGGGGCTTTGTGCCCAGTCTGCTTTGTCCTGCCAAGGATTGGGTGAGTGGATGGCTACTTCCACTGGTTCTGGAGGGGGCTTTGTGCCTAGTCTGCTTCATCCTGCCAAGGATTGGGTGAGTGGATGCCTTTCTCCACTGGTTCTGGAAGGGGCTTTGTGCCCAGTCAGCTTCATCCTGTCAAGGATTGGGTGAGTGCATGGCTTCTTACACTGGTTCTGGAGGGGGCTTTCTGCCCAGTCTGCTTCATCCTGCCAAGGATTGGGTGAGTGGATGCCTTTCTCCACTGGTTCTGGAGGGGGCTTTGTGCACAGTCTGCTTCATCCTTCCAAGGATAGGGTGAGTGGATGGCTTCTTCCACTGGTCCTGGGGGGGGCATTGTGGCCTGTGATGCAGCTCTTGGGGAGTGCAAGGTTACAGTCTCTCACCTGGGTGTCACCCCCACATGCCTTCCAGGGGCCAGGACGCACAACAGCCCATGGAGGCAGGACTAAACACTGTCCGCCTGCGGTGACGGCTGCTCAGTGGTGGCAGTGGCGGTCCTGGTGTTGGTGCTGGCAGTGGTGGGGGGATGCTCCAGCCCAACCCCTGCAGCCTTGTTCGGCCGTCCACTGGGGCTGCTGCTGCTGGTAGTGGTGCTACTGTCAGCGGTGCAGGTGGCAGTGCTTGCGGCAGTGCTTGTGGCAGTCCTTGTGGCAGGGCTGCTGGCGGGTCTGGCTGTGGTGCAGGTGCAGCCAGTAGTGGAGGGAGGCTCCAGACCTTCTCCTTCAGCCTTGGACGGCTGCCCACTGGGGATGCTGCTGCTGACAGTAGTAGTGGCAGTGGCGGTGCAGGTGGCGGTGCAGGTGGTGGGGCTGCTGGCGGTGCTGTTGACGGTGCTGCACGCGTTGCAGGTGATGGGGCTGGCGGTTCTGCTGGTGGGCACCAGGGCTTCACCTGCATCCTCCATCGGCTGAAATGCCTTGCCTTTGGTTCTCTGCCCCTTACTCACCTTGGCTGATGCTGTTTTATCCTTGGCTCTGTCAGCTGGACGTTTGGAGGAGGCCTTGCTGGGTGGGTCATCATCCATGCCCCTGCTGCATGCTGGCCCCTTCTTCACTTTGGCAGGTGGCGGTATGTTTGGTACTTTGCAGGGGCTGGTGGTACAATGGCTTTCCTGAAGGGTGCCCCCTTTGAACCTCTGGGAGTAGCAGGGTCCACATTGGACGGTGACTTGGTAGCTGAGGTGCTGGGCTGAGTTCTGGACACCCTGGCCCGAGGGGAATGATGGCGGGAGGGGTAGGGAACAGGTCAATGCTAGCTAGGAAATGTTTTTTAGACACACTGGGGCAGGATGAGGGAGAGGGTTTTGGAGTACAGGAAGAGGAAGTGGTTGTAGGAGGTGTCTGCTGAGTTTGGGTGAAGGTGCATGTGCTGGATGCTGTTGTGAAGTGGATGGCTGTTGGGTGGGTGTGTGCTTGCGTTTGTGTACTTTGGGAGGAGGGGTTACAGACACAGTGGGAGAGGACGCAGGGGACATGTGTATGGTTGTGGGGGTGGTGACTCTTCGTGAGGGGTGTGTTGTGATGGACGTACTGGTGATGGCGGTAGTGGATGAGGATGTAGTGCATGCAGGTGTAAGTGGAGACGATAGTGGGAGGGAGGTGGACGATGAGGAGGAGGGGGACACAGTGGAGGCAGTAGATGTTGGTGTGTCTGCATGGGGATGGTGCTTGTGTGAGTGCCTGTGGGATGATGTGTAGTGCTTGTGTTTGCCTGAACCACTCCTGTGTGTTGTCTTGTGTGCATGCTGGTCTGAAGCTGTGCTTGGGATAGGCTGGGGTTGAGGGGATTGGGACTGGGTAGAGGAAGTTGGAGGGAGGAGGCTAGACACAGGGTCAATGGCTGCCATCAGTGTTGAGGCCAGAGCCTGAAATGCTCTCTGTTGGGCTGCCATACCAGAGTGAATGCCCTCCAGGTATGCATTTGTTTGATGCAAATGCCTCTCAACACCCTGGATGGCATTCAGAATGGTTGACTGCCCAACAGTGAGGGATCTCAGGAGGTCAAAAGCCTCCTCACTGAGGGCAGCAGGGCTGACTAGGACAAGGCCTGAGGTGCCTGGGGCGAATGAGATGCCCACCCTCCTGGGTGAGCGGCAGGGGAAACACGCTGAGGGGCTGCTGGGAGGGCGGTGCTGGTGGGAGGGTGGCGACTGTACCTGTTGTTGGGGTGGGCACATAGGTGTCCATCACCACCAGGGAGCTTCCATCGGAAGAGAAGTCGCTGTCTGTGGTGTCCCCTCCTTTCCCCACCGTGGTGCTCCCCTCGCCCTCTGTCCCACTGGTGCCCTCACCGTCAGTGGATTCGGCCTCCAGGCCCATGTGGGATGCAGCTCCCTCTGTCCCCGGTGCCTCTGCTCCTCCGCCAGATGATGCTAATGAATATAAGGACAGTGTGACAAAAAAAAGGGGGGGAGAGAGACAGAGGCTACACTTGGTCAATTCCAGCAACACAACTACTGTTGGCGGACACAACACACAGGGAGCAGCCCTATGCACTAGGCTATGCCCAACCAGTTCCTAAGATAGCCACCAGCCCATGGGGTACAATGCCTAACCCCATCAGCTACACCCAGAAACCTAAAGGACCCTGCCCAGTAGTAGATGCCCACTAACACTATTGGTGTCGGTGTGCCTCCGAGCCTGCCCAACAAGGCACCTACCCTGCCATCTTTTCCCTCGCCTAGGGGCACCCATAGCCCCCACCGCCCACCCAAGTAATTCTTTACACGCGCACAGCAGCAGTCAGATTCAGAACTCACCCCCTTGTGGCTGGTGTGATGCCTTCAAGCACCCATCCAGCTCCGATTACGCCACCGCCAGGATGCCGAATATCAGGGGGGTGATGGTGCGACGGGCACCCCTTCCTCGTTGGGAGGCCAGCCCCAGCTGGGCCTCCGCCATCTTCTTTGCCCAGCGGCGCAGGTCCTCCCACCTCTTGCGGCAGTGGGTGCCCTGCCTGTCAAAGACCCCCAGGGTCCGCACCTCCTTGGCGATGGCACGCCAAATACCCTTTTTCTGGTGGGTGCTGACCTGCAGGGAAAAGACAGCAGAAAAGGGAATTAATCACCCGTCCGGACCATCACACTCATTGCCCACAAGATCCCACCCATCCCCTGACGCACATACATTGACCGCCTTACATGCTGCACTCTGGCCAGGACCCCTCAGCCCCCCCAAACATGTGGCATACAGACTCAGCACTCCAGACATTCATGGGCCACGCATCATGCTCACAGTGTACTCACCTGTTTGTCTGGAGGACCGTAGAGTAACGTGTACTGGGGTAGGACCCCATCCACCAGTTTCTCCAACTCCTCAGCAGTGAAGGCAGTGGCCCTTTCCCCAGACACTCGAGCCATTGTCGCTTCCAGGCACAGGTCACAGCAGCACTTGCAGTGTAGGTCCTCTCCTGTTGATGGCCAGGTAGCAAGTGAGTGGATAGATAGAAAATGGTGGTGACGTCCATGGCAGTGCATACCGTCACGGCCGGCGTACATCACCATTGGTTCCTGGAACCCATAGGGCCCAATGATAACCAATGCGAAGTTGCGCAGCGGTCATTGACCGCCTACCGCGACGGCGCACAAAGCCAACACAATTAACTAATTTCCACTTGTCCCTCCTCACAGGTCAGGCATCTGCCATTTCAGGGGGCCACAGGGCATGGTACATAACTGCGTCACAGCAGACATTGGCACAGCAAATGATTTCAGGATTCACAGTTTGTTTCTGTAAAGTTAAAAAAAACAGCATTAGTGCAATAGATGTGGGAATGTGACCCTCTGCTCACTGTTCTCTTCCATAGGCTCTAACCGCTGAGGCTGCAAATGAGATGGTGGCATCCTCCGGTGTACAGACCCCTGGTGGACCTTGCAACAATGGAGGACAGACACATTATCATTACCTACAGACTTGATCGTGCCACAATCCAGGACCTGTGAACCCAATTGGACCCAAACTTGATGTCAGCCATCCGGCAGCCCACTGGTATCCCCCCTCTAGAGCAAGTCCTGTCAGTGCTCCATTTCCTGGCAAGTGGTTTGCTGGACTTTTTCCCTTACACAGGGTCATCCCCAGTCTTTTTGCCTCCTTCCTCCTCTTTTTTTCTGACCTCTCGCTGTTGGCTCTAGGACTCTGAGCACTTTATCACTGCTGACCAGTGCTAAATTGCAGGTGCTCTCCCATCTAAAGTTGGTATGATTGGCTTAAACCTAATTGGCATATTTAATTTACCTATAAGTCCCTTGTACAGTGGTATCTCTATACCCAGGGCCAGTAAATTAAATACTACTAGTGGGCCTGCAGCGCTGCATACGCCACCCACTGAAATAGTCTTTCAAACCTGCTTCAGGCCTGCTAGCGCAGGGCCTGTGTGCACAGTTTTCTGCCACAGGGACCTGGCATCTAAATTTACTTGCCAGGGCCAGAACTCCCCATTTTACTACATGTAAGTCATCTGCCACAGAGACCTGGCATCTAAATTTACTTGCCAAGGCCAGAACTCCCCATTTTACTACATGTAAGTCACCCCTAAGGTACGTCCTAGCTAGCCCTATGGGCAGGGTGCCATGTATGTAGAAAGGCAGGACATGTGCCAGGTTGTGTGGCCTGTCCTGGTAGTGACAAACAGCCTAACTAGGTGTCTCACTGCTGTGAGTGCTGCCTTCTCATAGGAGTGCATTAGAAATGCCCTGCCTTATGTGTAAGGGGTATTGTCTGATTTATGAGGGGTAGCGTAGGCATGTTTGGTATGGTTGTGATGGTGATAATAAATGCTGCTTACTAGTGTGGGTGTATTTTGTATTACTATCACAGAAATGCCACTTCTAGAAAGTGCACATTTATATGTGCTTATGACTCTGGTGTTTTGCAGCACTTCTGGGCAGAGTGACAGTAGGGGCTTTGTGCATACTTTTCAGACAGCCTGTACATAGGGAGGGTGGAGGTGTCACACAGGTGCATCTGCATACTGAATAGTCTTCCTGGGCTGAGAGAAGGGAGAGAAGGGACACACCTACATTTGTAAAGGCTGTGCCCTGGCCTCACACAATAGGGTTGTTAACCCCCCACTGATGTTTGTAGCCTGTGCTGAAAGGAGAGAGGGGGCACTCCCAGAACCAGTTGTAACTGGCTGGAACCTCCTCTCCCTACTATTGCAAAACATTGTAAGGACTGAGTATAAGGATAGTGGAATTTTCCCCACAATTTGGAGACTCTTTGAACATCATGGAACTGGACACAGAAATGCTTGAAGGACTTACCAGGGACGGCCATGGACTGCTGCTGATGTGCTGACCTGTGACCTGCTTGGTCACTGTAAAGGACTTGCCATTTGCTGCCTTTCCCTTGTGCTGGCCTGTTGCTAGGGCCCCTCCACCTGTGGGCCTTTTCCTGAACCTTGGCTCCTCAGGGGCAGGGTTCTGTGGCCCTGGACCCCTGCAGTGACCCTGAGGCACGAGAGGTGCCTAATCTAGCGCTTAGGAAAGCGCTCCTTTGGGGATTCCCCCAGCGCTTGAAAGCGCTTACCCTTTGTCAGTGTTCTGGCTAACGAAATCACAGCCGCAGCCCAGGGGAAGTTGTGGCAGTGAGTGCGGAGCACCAGAAGAATCCATTTCTTTGCCAAACCTGGAGCACCAGCGCTCCTGTCCTGCCCCCGGGGTGAAGCACGCTCCGTAGAGTGCCCCTGGGGCACTGGCAGGCACCGACTTTGGTGCCTGCCTCCTTTCCAACGGCCGGATGGGCAGCCAAGTGCTGCGGGAGCCGTGGGCAGGGAAGGAAGCCTCATCGGAGGCTCCCTCGCCCTCAGGCTCCTTGTGACTTCTTCCAATGAGGAATTGGGAAGGGAAGCCTCACCGGAGGCTCCCCCTGCTCCTCCGACACTCTGGAGGTGCTGAAGGAGGCCGCGGGCGGGGTGGGAACCCCGCTGGAGGTTCCCCCGCGCCACCAGGTTCCTTGCGTGGCCCCGTGCGGGCCAGTATTGATAACTGTTGTCTCTTCCACTGCCAAGGGCCAGGACAGGCCCGGGGGAGACTCTAAGAAATCACGGGCCCCTGGAGGGGTCTGTTACAGAATTGGAGGGGGTGCATGGTGCCCCCCTCCTTCTCCTCTTGTCTCGTGGACGTTGGCCCCCCTTCCTGAGGGCCGGTTGATGCCCGGGGGGGCTCCCAGTGATCGCGGGACCCAGGAGGGGCCCGTCAGAAATACAGAGAGGGTGCGTGCCGCCCCTCTCGGTATCAAGTGCTCACAGGAGGCCCCTGTTTTACGCAGAGGAGCGCAGGGGACCCCAATTATCATTCTATAGGCACTGGAGGTGCCTTCATCAACCCAGGTACTCTCAAAGCACTGTTATATTTACAATCCAACTTCTTCCTACAGACTTTGTCTGAGTGATATACTGCCTGCCTGTTTGATGATGTTGTTATATATGGGTGCAAATGTTCCTTTTATGGACATCACTTGCTAATATGTTTTTCTAACTTGGCATATGTTTTCTACTGTTCCTACTATGGGCATCTTATGATATTCTTATGACAAGTGCTTTGGGCGTGATAACGTGTTTCCTGAGTACTGCTTATGTTGCAGAATACTGAGTAACCTGTGTGTTAGGTGTGACTACTGCTAGTTTGCAGAGTAACTAATGTGCAATGTTCTGACAACTGCTAAGGTAGCAGGATAGTACTGATATGTGATGTTTGGTCTTATAATTGCGTTGTGTACAATACAGTATATTTTTATATAATCTGGGGTTGTGTTTCCTTTGTAGTGGGGATATTGCGTCACGTGTGTTGTGTGTGTTGTGCAAGCACTTTAAACATTGCCTCTGGGATAGGCCTGACTTCTCGTGCCAAGCTACCAAGGGGGTGAACAGGGTTTATCTTGGACGTGTAACTCTCTTGCCCTGACTAGAGTGGGTAAGTTCTGCCTGGCTGAGGTGCATACCCTAGCCAACCAGAAACCCCATTTCTAACATGGTTCCTTCCAAACAACAGTGGCCATGGCATCAGGAATGCCTCAGCCAATGTTCTCTAACGTGTTGACCAGAGTGTTGTCAGCCCTGCTGAAACACATGCGCAGCTACATCGTGTTCCCCAAAGGTGGAGGATTTGGCCACAATTAAAGCTGACGTTTATGCCCTGGGTCATATCCCCATCATAGGTGCCATTGATGGTACACGTGTGGCATTTGTCCCCCCCCCAGAGAAATGAGCACGTTTTCAGGAATAGAAAAAGCTATCGCTATGTGAATGTGCAGATGGTGTGTTTTGCGGACCAGTTAATCTCCCATTTGAATGCCAAGTTTCCTGGCTCTGTGCATGATGCCTTTATCTTGAGGAATAGCAGCATCCCATATGTGATGCGCCAACTCCAGAGGCACCTGGTGTGGCTAATAGGTGAGCACAAGGTCCTCACGCAGTATGAGTAGGTATCTGGGTATGGGGTTGTCCCTAAGGGTTAGCGTGTGTGTCCAACAGGTATCCCTCGATATTTGCAGGTGACTCTTGTTACCCCAGCCTCTCATGGCTACTGACCCCAGTGAGAAATGCCAGGACAAGGGCAGAGGAACATTACAATTAGGCACATGGGCGTACAAGGAGGATTATAGAATGGACCTTCGGCCTCCTGAAGGCCAGATTCCAGTGCCTCCATCTGACTGGTAGATCCCTGTACTACTCACCCAAGAAGGTGTGCCAGATCATCGTTGCCTGTTGCATGTTGTACAACCTGGCCTTGAGAAGCCAGGTGCCTTTTCTGCATGAGGATGAGCCTGGAGATGGTGTTGTGGCAGCGGTGGATCCTGTGGACAGTGAGGAAGAGGAGGCAGAGGAAGAAGATGTTGACAACAGGAGCAACATTATTCTGCAATACTTCCAGTGATACACAGGTAAGACATTGTGCGTTCATATTATATTTCAGTTAACTGTTGGATATTGTACAAGACAGCCTCTTACCCTATGTCTCTGGCCACTGACTTTACCCTTTGCCATCTCTATTTTCAGATCCCTGTGCCCTCTCTGGTTCCTGCTATGTGTACAGCTGCCCACTACAGGTCATACCAATTTATATATAACTGGACATATTTATTGAAATGTTTACAGCTTGTTCACCTAATACATTTTGCAATCAATTCACAGACTCCGTACTTGTATTTGATCCAACGGTGTTTATTTCAGTGCTCATAAGTAGAGGGGGATGTGCAATGGGCAGGGGTGATGGTGGAGGAAGGTCCATTTAGAGTCCAGTCTCTTGGTATCACAGGTGCATTGTCCAAAGGGGCGTAGGAAGGGGAGTAATGGCAGTTCAAGGTGGACAGGGTGACATAGTGGGACAGAAGGGTGACAATGAGGAGAGTCTTATTTCCTGGCGGGGGTCTTGGCAATGTTTTCTGTCTTCTGCCTGGATCGCAGGGACCGTTTGTGGGGTGGTTCTGCTTCTGCAGGGGGTGGGGTGCTGGTGGCCTGTTGGTCCTGTGGCGGTGCCTCCTGTCCACTAGCGCCGGCGGAGGTGGAGGGCTGTTCATCTGTGTGGCTAGTGTCAGGGGCCTGTTGTTGTGCCACTGCCTCCCTCATGGTCTTGGCCATGTCACCCAGCACCCCTGCAATGGTGACCAGGATGGTGTAGATGTTTGTTAGGTCATCCCTGATCCCTAGGTACTGTCCCTCCTGCAGCCGCTGGGTCTCCTGCAGCTTGGCCAGTATCTGGCCCATGGTCTCCTGGGAATGGTGGTATGCTCCCAGGATGTTGGAGAGAGCCTCATGGAGAGTGGGTTCCCTGGGCCTGTCCTCCCCCTGTCACACAGCAGTCCTACCAGCTTCTCTGTTGTCCTGTGCCTCTGCCCCCTGAACCGTGTGCCAACTGCCACTGACCCCTGGCCCCTGATCTTCCTGTGTTTTTGGGGTTGCCTGGGGTCCCTGTAGTGGTGGACACACTACTGATTGACGTGTTCTGAGGACAGTGGCATGGGCCGGCTGGGTGGGTGCTGTGCTGGTGTTTCCTGAGGGGGAGGCTCTGTGGTGTGTTGGGACTGGGGCAGGGGAACCAGCTGTCCAGAGGTCCCTGATGGGCCAGGTTGGTCATCGTGATTCAGGTGTGCAGAGCTGCTGTCATCACTGTGGGTCACTTCAGGGGGTAGACTGGTTGTAGGTGGCACCTCCTCTCCGGGGATGTTGAGTAAGGGTCCTGTGGGGATGCAAATGCAGTGTTAATGTATCTGCGTGTTCCATCTTGAGCATGGGTGTGTTTCCCTGTATGATTTTGATTTCCCTGTCAGCTTGGCCTTGTGTTCGTGGTGGTTTTGTGGGCTGGGTGAATCTCTGTGATGGACATGCTGTGGTGATGGGTGTTCATGCAGGTCTTTGATGGGTGTCCATACATTGGTGTTGAATACATGACTTGGTATTGGGATGGGTGGGTTGTGATGACAGGGTATGTGTAAGGTGGTGGAGGGATGGGGTGAGGGGAAGGGTAGGAGTTTGTGATGGCATGCAGGTAGGGTGGGGGATTTAGTAGTAAAGATTTGACTTACCAGAGTCCAGTCCTCCTGCTACTCCTGCGAGGCCTTCAGGATGCATTATTGCCAAGACTTGCTCTTCCCATGTTGTTAGTTGTGGGGGAGGAGGTGGGGGTCCACCGCTAGTCATCTGTACTGCTACCTAGTGTCTTGCAATCAGGGAACACACCTTCCCCCGTAGTTCTTGGGTACTGTCCCACGGCGTTGACCCTGTCCACGATTCTCCGCCATAGCTCCTTCTTTCTTTCAATGGGCGTCTGCTGCAACTATGATCCAAATAGCTGTGGCTCTACCCAGATGATTTCCTCCACCATGCCCCTTAGCTACTCCTCTGACTTTGGGGTGCCATAGATGTGGTGTGAGTGGTAGGTGTGAGGATGTGTGGGGTGATGTGTGGGGTGATGTGTTGTGATGTGTTGTGGTGTGTGGTGTGAGGTGCGTGGATGGTGTATGGGTGATGGTGTTCTGTGCCTCTGATTGTGTGGGTGCTCCTGCCTTGTCTCTCTATCAGTTGTCAAATCCTTTGGGTCGTAAGGGGTTGTGGGTAATGTGGGTGTGTGTTTTATACTGGTGTGTGTGTGGTGTGTGTATGTGTGTCAGGTGTGTGCAGTTTGAATTGTCCAATGTGGTGGTGTTTTGTAAGTGTGTGTGTATTTTGAGCACAGCAGTGTGTACCGCCAATGGTTTACCGCGGTTGAAAGACCGCCATGGTGATTTGTGGATTATGATACTGTGGGCGTGTTCCTGTTGGCGTAACGGTGTGGGTTTTGGTACCACCATTTTATCACTGACCTTTGGTCTGGCGGACTTGTGTGAGTGTCTGTATAGTGGCGGATTTCTCTGTGTGGGTCATAATACCCATAGTGGATTACCGCCGTAGTTACGATATGTTGGTGGTCGTCAGCATGGCGGTAGGCGGCATTTACCGCCACGGTTGTAATGAGGTCCTTAGTGACTTTGAGGGCTCACCCTGACAAGAAGTGTTTTTATTCCTTGAGGTGGACAGTCATCCACCCCAAATAGTCCACTTTCTCACACAACACAAATTAAATGTAGATGTATGCAGCATGGGTCATGAACCTCAATCCAAAAGAACAAATGAGTTGGGTCAATAGATGAATGTACAGATTAAAGAGTAAGGTTTGAAGAAAATTCAGAGTGATAAAGAGGGAGATAAACTGCATATACTCTGGTAGACAGATAGACAGATATATATTAATTCACTCCAGTGCTTGGCCTTGGACACCAGCGTCACAGAGTCTAACAATCAAGTGCAACAAAAGCAGCAGATAAATCTAGCATTACCAGGGTTAGTAAATTACCCTGATCTACTAGAATACCAAGATTGCCTAATCTGGAAACCATAGCTTATCCAATACTATTATAATAACGGATGTCCTGCTTGCACTGTATCCAACATACTAGGGCCCTCATTATGACCTTGGCGTGCGGGCGGACGCCAATGCGGCCGCACCCCGGCCACGGCCATTTGGAGATCCTCGCTGGGCCGGCCGGCGGAAACCTAGTTTCCACCCGCCGGCCCAGCAGGGATCTCGGCCGCAACACAGGGGCCGGCTCCAAATGGAGCAGGCGGTGTTGCGGCCATGTGTCGCGCTTTTCACTGTCTGCGTTGCAGACAGTGAAAAGCTGCACGGGGCCCTATCAGTGGCCCCTGCACTGCCCATGCCAGCGGTTCAAACCACGAGGAAAAGGCTGGCGGTAGGGGACTCGTAATCCCCTGGGCAGCAATGCAAGAAGCGTTGCCCTGGTAGATTCACACCGCCGGGGCTATTGTGGCAGGAAACGGCCGGCTCCGGCGGTGCGACCGCGGCGCTTCCGCCACGGTCGTAATGTCATGGGAAGCACCGCCAGCCTGTTGGCGGTGCTTCATCCGAAACAGCCCTGGCGGTCTTGGACCGCCAGGGTTGTAATGAGGGCCTAAGTGTGTACGGAAAAGAGGAAAGCTGCTTCTTGACAGTTTTTTCAAAGATATTTTCAGGATACAGCAGGAATGAAATGGATCAAAAGCTGTTCAGGCAGGATGGATGTTGAGTGTGAGTGTATAAGCATCTCCCCCACTAAACTGATTCCACTGAATAGCTGCACAGACCTAAGACAGAGAAGTCATGGGGTCCAAAAGACTAAAATCCCATATCTCACTCCACTAGCATCCTGGCACTTCATCTTCCGGCAACACCCTCTCCTCACTAACCCAAAGGTAAAAATATGCAGTACATAGCATATTGCAATCACCCACTCAAATACTTAAAAAAGAATATCCAAAAACGCACTACAATACCCTACCTACCTCTCTGGGCTATCTCTTGTTTCCTGACCTGGTTGCAATGCTCTCCACTCCCCAAGAATGTCCGGAGAGTGGACTGTTAAACCTGGCATTCCTGGCATGGTTTCCCCTGTCTTTTTGCCTCTGCTGACTGTATTTTTGACTGTGTGCTGGACTTTGTTTTTGCTGGTTTTGATACTCTGACCAGTGCTAAAGTGCAAGTGCTCCCTGTATAAATTGTGATTATGATTGGTTATCCCTGATTGGCATATTTGATTTACTAGTAAATCCCTAATAAAGTGCACCAGAGGTGCCCAGGGCTTGTAAATCAAATGCTACTAGTGGGCCTGCAGCACTGATTGTGCCGCCCACATGAGTAGCCCTGTAAACATGTCTTAGACCTGCCACTGCAGTGTCTATGTGTGAAGTCTTGTACTGCCAATTCGACCTCTCAAGTGTACCCACTTGCCAGGCCCAAACCTTCAATTTTACTACATGTAAGTTACCCTTAAGGTAGGCCCTAGGTAGCCCCATGGGCAGGGTGCAGTGTATTCAAAATGTAACACATGTAGTGGTGTGTTTTATATGTCCTAATAGTGGAATACTGCCAAATTTGTTTTTCACTATTGAAAGGCCATTCTCTCCCATAGGTTAATATGGGGACTGCCTTTAAATAACTTTTAAGTGCAGTTTCCTGTTTGGAGCAGATAGACATTTAGAGTTTTGGGTTCTCTAAAATCACAATTTAAAAATACATCATTTGGTAGAGTTGGTTCATATATTGTCTGTTTGAAAATGGCACTTTAACACAGTGGGCATTTTCATGCTTAACCATTCTGTTTCTCTGCCTGTCTGTGGAATCCACGTCTGGGTCAGATTGACAGTTGGGCTCTCTAGACAGTGATGTAGGAGGCTGGCCTGGCTTATAGTGGGTACCAATGGTACTTACACTGTGTGCCAGGTCCAGCTATCCCTTATTAGTAGCTTAGGCTGAAAGAGGTAGCTATAGCAGAGCAGCCAAGGCCGAACTAGGAGACATGCAAAGCTCATTCAATACCACTTATATCACATAGGTACTATATCATAAGAAAGACAATACTCATAGTTAATAAAAATAAAGGTATTTTATTTTAGTGACAATGTGCCAAAAATATCTCAGAGGATATTCTCCCTCAGGAGGTAAGTAAAATACACAAAATATGCACAACAGACCAAATCAGGTAAGTAAAACAGTCAGAAAGTAGTGCAACCACTGTAGAATACATTAGGATGCAATAGGCCTAGGGGCAACACAAACCATATACTAAGAAAGTGGCATGCGAACCACAAGTGGACCCCTAGGCTAGTGTAGTGTGTAGAGGGTCGCTGGGAGTGTAAGAAAACACTAAGGGTGTCCAAGATACCCCACACCAAGACCCTGGAAATTAGGAGTAAATTACTACTATTTCCCCAGAAACACATTAAAGTTGTGATAAGTGATTTTGCAAAGACCACAACAGACTGTAAAGCACTGAAGGCGGATTCCTGGACCTGAGGACCTGCAAAGGAAGGGGACTAAGTCCAAGAGTCGCATAAGTGTCCACGGGGGGCAGGAGCCCACTAATCCCCGGATTAAGGTGCAAAATGGCTGCCTCTGGATGTCCTCCTTGCTTCTGTGCCTGAGCCCTTGTGAGAGCAAAGATATGCCCTGGAAAGCCCAGCATTGCTGCATGAGCCTCCAACTCCACTTCAGCCCAAGCTGATGTCTCCAGATCACTTCCTAGTAAGCAGTCTACAGCTAAATCAGTGGCTAACACAACTTTCTTTGGGCCAGTGACCCCCCCACCCCAGTTGAGATTCACAACAGCCATGGGGTGGCTAGGAGTGTTGTTATGAGCATCAGTCACTTGGTACTGCTGACCAAGTAGGTATTGTTCAGGGGCAACCATTTTGTCTATCACCATGGTGACACTGGTTCCTGTGTCCCTGTAGGCCTCAACCTCAACACCATTTATTAAGGGTAGTTGCTTGTACTTACCCATATTAAGGGGCAAGCAACCAAGGTGGCAGAATCAATACCACTATCAGAGACTAAAACAGCCTCTGTGGTCTCCCTAACAAGACCAACCCCCACTACATTACCAATGGTGAGCCCAGCTACACCCTTTGACTGGCTATTTGTAGTGTTCTTCCCACCACCACTACTGCTATTACTAGGGGCACTAGCGGACGCAGTTGGGGTTGTGGTGGTGGGAGCCTTGGTGTTTTTCTTTGGACAGGTGGAATCACTTGCCCAATGGCCTTTATCTTTACATAAATAACACCATGGGTTCTTTTGATTGTGTAAAGAGGATGTGGACCCACCTCCCCCAGAGGAGTTTTGTGGGCCTGATGAAGACTCAGAATTATTTTTGTCTTTGTCCCCACCCTTGTCATTAAACTTACCATCCTTCTTTTTGCCATCCTTGTCACCACCTGTATGATCTTTTCTGCTCACTCTTGTTCTGACCCATTTGTCTGCCTTCTTTCCCAATTCTTAGGGAGAGGTCAGATCTGAGTCTACCAAGTACTGATGCAACAGGTCAGATACACAATTATTCAAAATATGCTCTCTCAAAATTAGATTCTACAGGCTTTCTTAGTCAGTCACCTTACTGCCATGTAACCATCCCTCCAAGGCCTTCACTGAACAGTCTACAACGTCTGTCTAGTCTTGAAAGGACTCTTTTCTGGTATCTCCGAACTTTATCCTGTATTGTTCAGTGGTTAAGCCAAATCCATCTAAGAGTGCATCTTTCAAAACTTTGTAATTGTTGGCATCACTTTCCCTGACAGTAAGGAGTCTGTCCCTACTTTTGCCAGTGGAAGATAGCCACAATATAGCAGCCCACTGCCTTTGAGGGACCAACTGTACCTTACAGGCCCTCTCAATTGCAAAAAAACACTTGTTTATGTCACCCCCCCTCCTTGTAAGGGGGGACAATCTTATGCAGGCTTCTTAAATCTGTTTCTCTAACAGGATGACTATCAAGATTTCTGCTGTTGCTGCCACCGTGGGGAACTAACCCCAACTTCTGTCTTTCTCTCTACACATAAAAAGACTCCCTATCTAAGGCCAACTGCTGCTGTCTTAGCTTCAGTCTGGCAACTTCCAACCTCAGCTTTCTGAGTTCCCTGTATAGGGTGTTATCCTCAGGGTGGGAGGTTTGGGAATTCTCTGACACAGAAGTAATGTGAGAATTAGCAGAAGTGGACCTTTCTCTAACTACCTGAACCCCAGTGACCTGGCCTTTTGGAGTGAAAGGTGCCCTACTGATGTGTGACCCCCTCCCACTACCAGCTTCACTAGGTGGCCTAAAAAACTAAAATGTATTTGGAAGTACCCTCCCCAGAGTCCTCAGGGCCCTCCCCTGATTCTACCTGGGTACCCCCCTCCTCTACCTCCTGATCCTGGGTTTGACCAGTCTGACTCTGGTCACTTTTAAGGAGAAGGCTAAGAAGGAGATCCTTAGTAGGGTTCTTACCAATACCTAAAGTCCTTTCTATACAGAGATCCCTCAAACTTTTAAAGTTTAGATTCGCATAAGTTGTCTTTACAACTTTGGGAGTGGTTTCTACCACAGACATAGTGGAAAGAAAGAGGTTAGGGAAGAGAGAAAAAGTTAAGACAACTTTTAAATTAAAGAGAAAAAACGTTTTCAAACTTTTCAGAAACGTTTTAGAACGTTTTTAGAATGAAAGTAAGACTGCTAAGGTCACTTGTGTATATTTCTATATATTCCTGGAGTGTGTCTGGGGCCAGGCTTAGGCAAGGCAGGATCCTGTGAACAACAGAGACTTACCTGTGACGTTTGCCTGCTTCAAAGGCAGAAGTGAGTATAAGTAGTGGACCCAAACCCCCAGAGTTTTAAAATACTCCTGGATCAAGAGGAACCTCTGCTAAGGAGAAGAGTTGAAGAGCTGGAAAAGGAGTACGGCCGCTGTGTTGTGTGTGTGCTTTGCTGGGTTAGCCTGCAGATGCTGCTTCTGCCTTAAAGAGGACAAAGACTGGACTTTGCTGTGTATCCTGCTTGTGAAAATTCCCCAAGGGCTTGGACTGAGCTTGCCCCCTGTTCTGAAGCCTCACGGCCATCAAAGACTTTATCTGCCAGCACCATGCCAAGTGGTGCTACATCCACTCCCTGGGCCCTTGAAAGGAGTAGCTGGTGAACCCAAGGAGAAAATCCACACCCCAGAGTTGAGCGGCAGAAAAAATGAAGCAACGCCTGCACTACGGCTGTAAAATCAATGCATCAATGGTAAAATCGACGCATCACCAGCTTACAGCAGATTCATCACTGCTGTGCATTCAGATTTTCCACACATCGTCCCTGGGCAACAAAACCTGCAACATCACTGCACAGATCTGAGGCTGCTTCCCCGGAAATCGACGCATCTCTTCCCTGCGAGAAAAGAATCGACACATTGCTTGCCTGACAGAGAAAAAATCGATGCACGGCCTCACCTGCAAGTAAGAAATCAACGCACTGTTTACTTTTCTGACACTATTTCACCTGTGTGGCTGCACTTTTACCACATACCAGGTACTTTGTGCTAAAACAATGCATCCATTGATTTCTATGGATTAGGAATCATTTTACTTTAAAAATTCATATCTTTGCTTGTGTATCTTAGGTTTTGGTCTTGTTTGATTTGGATAAATATTGGCTATTTTTCTAAACTGGTGTGGAGTTGTTTTGTGGTGTTTTCGCTGTGTTTCTGTGTGGGTCTTTACTGCCTGTGAGATAATCCTGACTGCTTGTGCCAAGCTACCAAGGGGTGAACAGAGGTTTTCTGAGCTGTGTATCTACCTTAACCTAACCAGAGTGAGGGTCCCTACTTGGACAGGGTGTAAACTGACTGACAACTAGAGACCCCATTTCTTCCAGAGACCCACTGCTGGCATGAACTGCTTGCATGGACTGCTGCTGTGGATAGGCATGCACCAGGGTTCTCCAACCTTTTCTGTAAGATGAACTACTTATGTTAAATGAAAATCATCCCGATCTACTAATACTAATAGTTTTGTGAAAGTGACCACATTAGATAGGATTACATTACTGGCCACTGTATGCAAGATTACCAGCAGTGATCCCCTCCC
This sequence comes from Pleurodeles waltl, assembly GCF_031143425.1. Lineage (NCBI taxonomy): Eukaryota > Metazoa > Chordata > Amphibia > Caudata > Salamandridae > Pleurodeles > Pleurodeles waltl. The sequence goes on along the minus strand of NC_090442.1, from coordinate 695,053,972 downwards.
TGCATCAGGCATGGTTGCCAGCAGAAACATAAAAAGGATTTGTCAGTGCGGAATGTTGATATGTGTGTAATGCAGAACAACCATATATGCAATGTCCCTGGCACCACAGTACTAATATTAGTAATACTTCTCCTGAAGGCCACACAGTTTAGCACTCATATATCAACTTTAAATATATTTCAGAAATTAAACCATTTTTATCTAAATGTCAGTTTATAAGCTCTGAAAATACACATATTTTTGTCTAGAATACACACTTTCCAATGTTGGTACTTTTATTGTTTCACCAAACCATAGCTTCAATTTTAATGCACTGGGCTGCACACAGGAGAGCTACTTATAAGTAATTAGAGAGCTACCAGTACCTCATGAGCTACTGGTGGAGAAGGCTGGCATAGACCCATGTCTAATAGTGGAGAGAGCCATTACTCGCATTCCCTCACCACCCGGCATCTGTATAGGCCAGAAAAAAGGCATAAAAAGGCACCTTTATGTTGGATCATCACTCACCATTCCATGTCCTCTCTTGGGTCCTGGGAGAGTGACTGAAAGTGACTGTTCAGCATCATCAAGAGCATTTTTTTTTACCTGGTCTGACAGTTAATTGGTCTGACAGTTAACAACCAACTTTAAAGCCCAATAGTTCTATAATGGATTCCAGTGGTTTCCTGTCAATTAATGGTTTGAGGTACTTATAAAGAGGTGGGGTTTAGAGCCAAGCATGATGGCTTTGTGCTGCTGAATCCTTCTCAATATCATTAGAAGTGTGACATCATGCCGCTGAAAGAATCCGAGGGGTGTGCCAATACATATCAGAGTGCCAAGAGGTACAGATGAAGCAATTTTGGACTCCCCTTCACACCATCCCCCCAGATGGATGCTGAAGCCATCAACAACCAGCAGTGTAGGATTAAAAGCAGTCTGAGACCAGAATTGCAGTGAGGTATCCCAAGGTCCCGGTATCCAGAGGATTAGAATCATACACCTTTCACCCACCACTCTCTACCCTCCCTGTTGCTCACCAAAATGGAAAGGTAGCCCCTGTGTTTGATATCCAGCATTGAGCGGAGCCCGATGCAGGAACCTGGGATTCCCGGAGGGGTCGACACGTAAGACATGTGGGAGTACGCATTACAGATAAGGGGGAAAAGGAAAGTGATGTGGGACACCGAAAGGTATTTTGGCACATGTGAATCCTGCTGCCTCACCTTTGGTACAGGGATCAAATTCCAAGGGTCTGAGCAACAAAAACATAAAAACAGTACCCTGATACATATGGCAGTGCTATTTTTCCTTTGGGCACCAATCAGAGCATGGTGAACTCATGAAGCCATCCTGCCTAGAACTGCAACACAATGGTTGGGGCATATTATTTGGACTCTCTCTAACCCTCCCACCTCTGTTCTAATAGACACTGCTCTGATTTCCTGACAATTGTAGGATTGGGGGGTGGAATGATGCTTTTCAGGGATGACTCAGGATGTATTAACTATGGACAGTGGCTGAAAGAACTGTGTACACCATCTGAAATCCTTAGAGACACCTGTGCAAGTGCCACAGGTTTGACAATCATTGACTCCTGTGAGACTGAAAAAAACAGCAGCAAGGACTCCCCATGTCGAAACAAATCCAATGCATCAACTCTTGCTCTCAGAAGTGATCATGTAAAACCATCTCCTCAAGCTAAAACAATGACGGACAGACTTAGGGGTTTGCAATATAAGATAACCAATATAAAACTCTCTGTTAAATCAGACAACACTGCAGTCACATAGACGGTCATTGTTATCCAATCACTCACCACGGGCAGACATACCGACCTTTAATATCCACCTGGGCACTACTGAAAAGAAAGTAATGCATCTGGAAGTCTGTTTCAACTCCATACCGGACCTGACATCTGGAAGTTACATGTCAAGATTGTGGATTTGTAAGACCTCAGCAGATGGGACAGCTCACGGATCTCAGGAGTACTGCAGCCCCAAGAAAAGGATGACACAATGTCCTACTTTAGGAGCTTTATCCTCACACTGATGAATATATCATTTTCTCCGGAATTTGAATTCCCAAGAGTGCAGAGGGTACAAAGACTCCAGAACCCCCAAAATCTAACTGCAACTTGGCAAATACTGCTGCATTGACGAATGCATCAGAAAATTGCTAAAGACAAGGTCAACTGAGTGGAGCGAGAGAGAGACTGGATTGTATCGCCCAACAGTGGGCTGAAAATAGTCAAAATAGAACCAAGAAACACTCACAGCCTACAGATAAGTTTTGCTTGCCCCTGAAGTCTTAATACACTTGGTTTTTGTAATGGGGATCTGGGGAAATGGTATAGAAATGGGATTCTGAATTGGAAGGTGTGACATCATTAACAATAAAAAAGTCTTTTGATGAGACTCCTTGAAAGTTAATGATCATAAAGCAGGAACAGAAGAAATAGGCCCGTACCCAAGTAATGCTCTTTGGATGCAGCTAAGTGGGCAGGATTAGGTAGGACTCAATTATCAATAGTAGTGATGGTCTAATCACCCTACTGAGTAAGCTGGCGACCCTCATCGTCCTGGACCTATCAGCCACCTTCGACACTGCATTTGATATTTTCTCCCACCACATACTGATCAACAGACTCAATAAATGGATTGCCTCATTCCTTAACAGCAGAACCCAGAGAATCCGTCTCCCACCATTCACCTCTGAAACTAGGAAGATCATCTGCAGCGTTTCCCAAGGATCATCCCTCTGACCCACCCTCTTCAACACTTACATGACACCACCTCCCCCGGCCAACATCATCAGATCACATGGACTCAACATAATTTCCTACACCGATGACACATAGCACATCCTCTCACTGTCAGAAGACCCCTCCACCACCAGATCCAACTTCCAGAGATAAATGTTAAATATTGCAGATGGGATTAAAGACAAGTACCTCAAGCTGAACACAGACAAGACACAATTCCTCATCTTTGGGAACAACAATTCACCATGGAACAATGTGGCCTATGGAATGCACCCCACCCCCGTCCCAACAGACCACACCCAAAACCACAGCATCATCTTGGACAGCAAAGTTATCTATGAATTAACAGGCAAACATAATCTCATCCGCCTGCTTTGCCACCCTACGCATTCTCTGCAACATCTTCAGGTGGCTCCAAGTCGATACCAGAAAGACCGTCACACAGCCCCTCATCACCAGTAGGTTGGACTATGGGAACACTCTCTAAGTAGGGATCACAGCATGCCTCCTGAAGAGACTACAGACAATGCAAAACTCAGCTGCAAAACTCATCCTCGACCTCCCGAGATGTACCAACATCACACCCCACTTTAAGAAGCTACTCTGGCTCCCGATCCAGAAGAGGTGCCAGTTTTAGATGTTGACCCTTGCATACAAGGCACTGCACAACATAGGATCTGCATACATCAACAAGCATGTGACATTTCTACAACCAACCAGACACCTATATTCAGTGTCCCTCTTCCTTGCAGTTGTCCCCCGGATCTGCCGAGCCAACAGCCGAAGACTATCTTTCTCTCATAACTAAGCTGCAGCCAGCAGGCTCCAGCACTTTGAGACCCTCACGGGTGATTTGCCACACTTTACCAATAATTTATTAATTGACTGAGTTTTAAAGAGAGGAGGGAAAGGAATATCTGGAAGCAGAATGAGGGCTGGGAGACATGTGATACATCACCCTAGGCATTCCCAAGATGTATGACACATACTCCCTCTCTTATTGAGGGAAATCTCAATGTTTCAAAGTCTTCAATGATATTTGTTGCAGCCCTTGGCTTCTGAATATTGATAACATTTAGCACCAAGATGTACAAGTTGGGGGGGGTTATAATCGAGAGGGGCAAGCTCAAAACCCAACAACCTATTGCACCCGCCTGTACACAGAATACCACAATACTCATCCTTGCTCCCCCAAAGCAATATCCAAGCTAAACACACATTCATTAGTCTTTCCACTAGCTTTTAGCGACGATGGGATACAGAATTCATACATCTATGTGCGCTGAAACAATCTCACAATCATACATGGGAATCTCACCGCTCATACCAACCACACAACACGTACAAGGCATGAATGTCAACAAAGCCTTTAACCATAGTGCACTTCAATGTTAATGACCTCACACATTTTCTTAAGTGGCACAAAGTACTAACATTCTTCAAATTCAAGAACACAAATGTATCCTTGCTGCAAGAAACACACCTCACCTTGGAAGAAAGTGATAAACTCAAGTGTGAATGGGTAGAGAAGGTGATATATGCATGAAAAGCCCTAGTTCTCAGTCAATGCCAATGACTCCACTAGAACACTGCAAAGGAAAAGTAGCCCTTTTGATACATAAATCCTTGTCTGTACATTTGTTAAAAATGTCAGACGTTTGTATTCGCAAAATTGAAGATTCAAGATATGGCACTCATTGTGGGCTCTGTTTATGCACATTTCTAACCAAAAATAGACTTTCTCTGGGACCTCCCTAAGCTCATGCTTCTTTTGGCAAAACACAGATCTTAATTGGGGGAGATAAGAACATGGTGTTAAAACACCTTGCTGGATATTTCAGGCACTGTAGATCTGAAACAGTCATGGGATGACAAGATACTTCAGGACCTGATGTCAGATTACTCCCTCATAGACTCATGGCGCCTACTGTTCTAGAGTTTGCATGGTTACATCTGGGGTACATGGGGCACAATCCAGGGCTGATATCTTTTTATACCCAAGGACTTTGACCAGAAGACTAGAGACAACATAGACACCTTCAAACAGTGTGTCTGATCACAACATTATAGAAATCAGTCTTGATACGGGAGCTCTGACACCACCAAAGACTGTGTACTGAACGAACCTTCCCATGTATAGAACACTGGAAGAGAAAGATAGGTCACTATCATTCTGAAAGACCTAACTGGTTTATGATGAGGGCTCTGTAAACTCCTCTCAAACTGTATGGGCAGCAGGCAAGTCCAATGTGTGTGGTGAAATGTTGATTGACTCAGCACTTGCTAAACGCAAAAGGGAGGTGGAGAGAAAAACCTGGAGAAAGAGGTGGTATATCAGGTGGCACTATGCAATGCCCAACCTCAGCCTCAGACTTTGAAGCCCAGCTCCAAACCAAACACAAACCTTGTCAGTCATACACTGCTCAGGCGGAATCAGTTCTCTTTAAATTGCAACAGCAACATTCTGAAGGCGGTGGGAAGGTTAGGTCCCTATTAGCTGTCTAGCGGAGACAGCAACAACTCATTAGAATAATTCCTATACTTGTAAACAAGGCAGGTAAACTAATTACCAAATCAGTTGATAGCACCGGGGAATATGTATCCTTTTTTATAGTACACTTTGTAAGTCCAACCGTACAATTCCAGAATTTGCAATAGAGGATTTCCTGAGGCTTCCATCCCTCCTATGTCTAGACGACTATCAATAGGAGAAACTAGTTCAAGGGATAACTGACAATGAAATAAAACAGATGATCATCGGGATGGCTGTTCATAAGGCAGCTGGAGAAGACAGGCCCCCCTTAGAGTTCTAGAACATCAGTAATAACTTGGTCACCTTGTTGCTCAGTAAAATATATAAGGTCACTGAGGAAAGAGGGCTCCACCATAACAAATTGAATAAGGCAAACACTTCTTATCACAAGAAGAAAAAAATCCCTTGCAATGTGCAAGCTACAGACTGATATGGATGCTGAATTGCTATGAGAAAATATACACACAAATACTTGCAAACAGACTGAGAACATTTATACCTCATCAAAACACCCGAACAAGTTCGCTTTGTTCAGGGCAAATCTTCTGCCAATCTTCTTCTAACACTTTTACATCTTCTTTGGACGAGCTGGACTAACACTGACGACCAGTTAGTGATCTATCTGAATGCTGAAAATTTATTCTACTATGTTGAATGGTCATATCGTTTCTTAAAACTGGAGAAGTTGGGCTTGGGACAGACGTTTTTCAAGAACTTCCAGTGGCCTTATACCAATACGACAGCTGTGCTAAACTGCGGAAGATGTTTGTCTCTAATGATGCTTATTCACAGGGGTACTCAGCAATGATGCCCCTTAATCCCACTGTTGTTCCTTTTGGCATTGTAACCACTGGCATTGGCTATTTAGGGTAGACTCAGTGATTACGGGGTGCACTCCAATGTAGAAGAACACAAATCAATGTATTATGCGGACCACATTTCAGTGGCTGTTTCATGCCCAGCAACATCACTTCGAGCACTTAGGGTCCTTATAGAGTCCTCTGCTACCTTCTCTGTGTACAAGGTGGACTGGTCCAACTATGAGGCGCTGCCCATGAATTTCAATGCACACTGTTCTACCTGCTTTCGACAGAAGACTTCCTAACCTGATGTATCTAGGTATTTATTTTCATTCCAGCTTCCATAATATGGTGAATAAAAGTATAAAAGTCCTCCTCTGCAAAATGACTAAGGACCTCTAGGCAGGGCCCCCAGTACAGCTGTTCATGTGGGGCAGAACTTAACTTACTTCAATGAGCATAGTACACAGGTTTAAGAATGTCTTCAGCATTCTGTTCTTGCACATATTAACGACATTATTGAACACATTAGATGCCACTGTCAAATCTTTTGTTTGGAAGAGGCGGAAACCATGACTTGCAGGAGCAAAACTCTGCACTTTTACCAAGAAGGAGGGACTGAAACATGTTGGCTAGGACACCAGCAGGAACCAGTGGTATACTTCCTCTGACAACACAGGGAAGCTCACTCTTGCGTTAAAATACAGAGTTTAAGGATGAGCACTGTGCCATTGATATTTATTACGCAGCATATGGAGGTCGATCCCTCGAGGCCATTCATATACTGTAGACTTCTCAATATGCCTGGCAGTGAACATGGTTAACAGAAAAGAGTGTGATACTGTATCAGGTGCAACAGCACAAGTGTCGTGGGTATGGCCCTGTCCGCTACGAACGCAAATCATCCAGCACAGACAGGACAGCCTTCTCAGTGCTGTGAGATTGTCGAAAGCCATAACGAAAACGGTCTAGAATTGTATTTTGCTCCACGCAGTTGGACAAGAGCTGATATGCATAAGCTTGGCCTCTGCATAGACCAGCTCTGGTGATTGAGAATAGTTGGTTGGAATTCTAGCCAGAGCGAATGCTCTGCATGTATTCCTCTCATCTCATTTTGTGTGCCTGAATGTATTCCAAAGACAGGCTCCAAACCCAAGTCGAAGTACAAGTTATAGGCAGATAGTGAAAGAGAGGCTGGGAAGAAAGAAGACTCAGTGAAGAAACTGTGACGTTTGGCAAAGATCGGAACGAGGAAGCACAAAAGACGAATTTGGTGAGGGGCCCCCGAGACTCTACTAACTCTTAGATATTCACAGGCTTTCGATTTGAATTGCGTATCCTGTGAAGGGCGCTGGCCTCTCTGCACTGCAGGGGCTTGTTTTTACGTCCCTGACTGCCATGCAAGGTGCCCTCCAGATGGGTGGACTGTTCTCATGAGTAGCATTGTTAGTACTAATCTGCAGTAGTCGGGATTCTTTCTAGCGTGCCACAGTTGGCAAAAAACGATATGTTGGAATGCTACCTAGAGCGGATGCCAGTAGTTTAGACTATTTGCAACCATCCTCCCGTCACCTTTTGTGTATCTGGACTACAATTCCCAGGTACATTTATCCCCGTTTCAGATAAGATTAGTTACATTACCCATGAGACTGGTCACAAGCATACAAAAAAATGTTATGTTCAACGGGTATAATTTTAGGCGTTGCATTTGCGTTACTGACCAACATTTTGTTTTCATTTTCCATCAAGAATATCTGTTTTGTTAGTCTTATCTTTTATTTGTGTCTTTAATATGCCATTTGCCCTGATGACTTTCGGTTGAAATGCCTATTAATGTATGTGCATTTCAAAGTAGTTGAAGTTCAATATTTGCTAGGTTGTCGGACAAGGACGCCTATTTAATTATTTTCCAGGTAGAACATTTCCTTTGGTGTGATAATGGTTAAATTGAGTATCAGTATTCAGCTGGATAGGCGTTCACATTAACAAGGGTTGATTAGCATACTGTGACTGATTATAATATGATATCATATTTCTTCAAAGTTCAAAGTAGCCGAGAGCTTTGCTAGCATGAATTAAACATAGCCCTGGCTCATTTGGTGCAAGAAATCAAGAATGTTAAAGTCACGTTTGACGAAATAATTATATCTTAGAACAGTAAAGTATTTAATATTGTATTACATTAAAACACCTTTTGGCATGTCAGGGATTATGGGTAATTAAAGTTTTTTTTTTTTCCATTGCCTTGATAATTTGTATAATTTATGTAACCTCTGAGTTTCAGCGTGAGTCAAGAAACTGTCTGGAAAAGTTTCATTTAAACATTTATGATCATCAAGCATCCCGAGCCAAGAGCACAGGGCCCGAGGGCAAAATGAATTCCTAAGAACAGTAGCTATTTCAGGTGTTCACTCACTGCCCGTTCTTTCTCTCCCAGTTGGGGCTGAAGTCTTTGTTTTTTTCGCGGGCCTGATTCACTGTTGTTGTTCCTCTTGGGGCGCGAGGTCTCCAGCGATGCATTCAGATTTTGGGCCGACATCCAGCAGTTGCAGAACGATGTAAGGCGCTTTGTTTGTTTTGATTAATTGCACATTTTACTGTTCTTAACTGTCTGCTGTTTTTGTGCAAGCATTAAATATTCTCAGGAGCTCGAGTTGGTCCAGCATGTAAAACCCCGAGGCGCGTATTTAATTGAACATATTTTGTCTGTGAAGTGTTAAGAGTGAACTGGCATTATTCATCCCCATCTGAGGAGACATTATAAGGTGTGAGCTCGGCATTTCACCTATACCTACCGAGCATGGCCTACACTGATGCAAGCACCAAGCAAGAAAAGTCAATAGAGGTTATCCTCTAGCATAAAGGACAGTGCTTCTGTAAAGCAAGATATTCCTAAACGCACCTTGACTAGAGTGCACCAAATCACAAGAAAATACAAGATTAGCAGACGGGGAGAGCTCCAGAGGCAAACATTTTTTTATGGAAAGGCAGCAGTCTTTGTACTGTTTATAGGTAGGCATTATTACTAAGAACAGAGATTTGGCAATTAGTTTTAAATCCACTACTTCTCCTATTTTACTGATACTGTGTTGTCTACTTCTCTGCCCATGTGCTAGTGTATGTGGAGTCCATCTAGGCCATGCACTAAAACAAGTCCCCTTCAATTACTGCACAACAGTACAAAGCCAATGTATAGTGGCATAGAAGTTCAATATTATATTTACATAATGATATCTAGAGTTGCCAGTATACAATTATTTGTACCTTGCCAGCACTACTGAAAATATGAAAAAAGAAGGCCCACTTTTGCTAATCCATAAATTAGGAGGAAAATGTGCAGAATCATACATGGTTAGAGAAGAGCACAGGCCTAAAATGCTCATGATGGCCAAATAGAGAGCCAAGGATAGAGAGGATGCTGGGGCTGCAATGACAGGGGCAAGCAGAAACATTTATTCGTAATGCAGCTGGAAGTAGAAGGCCACAACACGAAAGCTTGAGCCATAACCTGATAACACGCTCACAGAGAGGGCGTACATTCTGATCCTTGTTCACAAGGGAAAGTGAGCTTTAAGGTGATTTTGGAAAGAGAACACTATAAGCTTCGATGCTTGAAGGCCAGCAGCTGTGCAAGGGAAGATAGACAGAAATGTTTCGAAGCGTGGAGATAGCTGAAGAAAGACATAATGATAGGCTTCAGAACGTGAGATCAAAAGCACCATGATTATTAACAAGTGTATCCATGGCTGATGTGTAACCTTCGCTTTCCTGTAAATACGAAATTAGATGCTTTCCCAAGGAGAAATATTGCTTTGTGCTAAAATAAGTGGACATAACAATGTCCCAAGTAAGCGCTTAAATTAATATGCATGACAAGTGATAAGGTGCATACAAGATATTCTGAGACTATAAAAGATGTTGTTTGTGATGACGGAGTTGAGTGCGGTATCAGTCGCTGAGCTGATCTGCTCTTCCAGCCGCAATTCATAAAAGCCCATATTATATTGCCAAACAGAGATGTGTTGTTTCCTCATTTTTTCACTCTCCAACATCTGGCAAGCCAACCAGGAGCCGTCTTCTCTTCCCCGGACTGCGGCTGAAGGAGGCACCGCCTGCACTGCTTGAATAGAATACTGCGTGCAAATCAGGAGAGCATACACCTGCCTATTCAAACAGGCAGTCGGGGTTCCAGATGTTGCTGTCCTAAAGGGTGAGGAGACGTTGGGCTTCGTATCTTATTTTTTTAATTGCATGATTCGTTTTGGCAACTATAATATGAGGGAATATGAGAGGGAATGCATGATTTATGTGAGGTTTAAATGCAATGTTATGTTGTTATGCTACGAATGATTTGTGATTTCCCAGTCAGACCGGAAGACTAGCTAGTACAAATCCCCATTTGTGATAAGAGGAAGGAACAACAGGTAGCAGTGCATTACCCACGGGGGCAGCCCCTGAAAGGGACATTTATTTGGTAATGCCCAGCAGGTATCTCGGGTAACGAGTGTGAAGTCTGACGTGGTAAGAGCCGGTCACTTTACCTGCGCCGGCATGCCTTGCTCTGAATGAGTCAGATGCCTGGCTCACCAAATTCCCAGATTTAAAACATCTGGAAGCCGTCTTTGAGGGAGAATGACTGAAGCTGAGGTATCAGTTGGGAGTCTTAGGTAAGGGGACAACCAGATGATTGGTGTCTGTTGACTTTGCCCTGAGCACGGTCAGACCCTTGGTTACAAACCTGAAAAGTGCAACAATAACAAGAGGATGCATTTTATGAGTAAAGAGTGAGAAGGAAGACAAAAAAAGTACAGTGTTTTATAATCCAAAGGGTCAAGTTATAGACAAGTGGCAGGAGTCCCCACCAGTTGTCACGCAGTCAGATATAAGTGAGGAGGAAAGGGTGTAAGATCTCTGCCATATTTTTGACATCCCAATAGACACCCCTCAAGTGTCCCATAAGTGGGGAATAATCATTGTAGATAAAAACACAGGGACCAGAATAAAACATCCCAAAGTAAGTGAAGATTGATAATGAATCCCCATGAGTGAGATTGATGATTCTCTGTGGCAGGAAACAGATACCATTGAGTTGAAAGTAGTATTTAAATGGGCTCACGGGAAACCCCCATGCCCATGCAACATGCCGTTGTTTGAAATAACACAGTCACCCATCATATTAGATGCTCTTCTTGGTGCATTTCTCACAGATATTCGTAATTTTACAATCTTAAACAATTAATGGCTCAACACATCTCCGAGCACCACAAGTAGTTATCTAAATACAAAACAACGTTATAACTCGCATTGCGTCAGACACCAATCCACTTAGATCCCCCCCATAAACTCACCTGCCCCAGATATCACCATAGAAGAGGTGTTGCATAGATTAGCGATAAGTATGGCTGACATTCACCAATTCGGTCTCATAGCAATATATGTAAAGTCAGGAAATACAGAGCAAGATTACCTCTGCATATCACTGCTATATGTCAGCAACAGTAGTGAAGGTAAATACACATTAAGGAGGGAGACGAGGGCTGTAAAGGGACACAAATTGCAGTGGTCAGATTGCAAGAGGTACGCATAGGAAACACACATCCTGTGGGGACCGTGGACACAACGCTCTGGACCATATGATAAAAGCGGTGCCTTCAGATAAAAAAACATATATATATATATTGTAAGCAGTGGCATGAAGGCACTGAGGATCACGCCCAACCATGGCCAAAGAATAGGACATTTGACAGGGACATAGCTGAACACACATTGACTTACATTCGCTCAAAGTATACGAAAAACAAGTGACAGAAAAAGGAAGCTATTCTGTCACTATGGCGGGTATTCAGTCATAACAAGACAAATGGAAAGTCAACTGTGCCCGAAGAGTTAGTGGTGCAAAAACAAGCAGAACCCCACGTTTTGAGTAATTAATTATTTTTCATGTTACGGTGTGCACAGTCTTAGAGACAAACCTCAGTGCTCAGACTAATTCCTAGAGAATGTGATTGAGAAAACTGAACCCTGAGAAGGAGTTTTCGATTCTTGTAAAAGGCATTAGTAGATTGTATAATGGTGAATCTTTGAACTGTTCTCCAGAGAATACCTCTGACTCCTGGAGAAAAGAAGATATTAAGTTAACATTGTTCTCCTAGAGAGAGGCTAGTCTCTCAAAAGATCCAGGCTAGAAGAACAATAGAATTGGGTTAATGTGAATGGCAGAACAGTTTAATGTGCAGTAGGAATGTACTTATCTATGCTCTTATAACCCAACCACAGGTCCTTCCTTTAAAAAATCCCAATAAGAAGAAAGGTGCAGTTTACAGAATCACACACTGAATATCCTATCTTCAAGTGGTAAACACAGGCTGGAACTGGATCTGGAGGTGGTTTCTATTCCCATTCCCCTTTCCCACTAGCGGATGCAGGGTTCAGATAATCAGTAAAGTCTGAACACACATCTGTTGGAGGGAGTTGGGTAAAAGGCATCTGCTCCTGTGGAAGTTTGATTTAATGGGTAATCTCCTGACAGACTGAAGTGCCTAAAAATACTTATTTCCACTCGAGAAGAATGGCTGAAAGTTTCGATTTTAATGCCTTGGCAGCACTTATGGATGACATGCAGAAATAGTTAACCCCTGCCCTAGATGAAAACAAAAACTTGAGAGAGGGAATAAAAAGATCCCATGTTGAGACCCAACAGCTCATGGACAAATTAAATAACTTCACTTCTGGGAATACTGCTGGGACTAGTAGGGTTTCAGGTAAAACCTTCCCTATCTCTACCTCAGAAATATCCACACATATCCACACAAGTCATTCATTCCATCTCCCCTATCATTCCCCTGGCCCCACCTGAACGTTTTAGTGGAGATCCTTACAAAGCACAGATATTTTTAACCCAGTGCTCCTTACACTTCCTTTGTCGACCCGTTATTTTTACAGAGGATCAGTCAAAAACAGGGTTCATTTTGTCTTCTGAGTGGAGATGCAGCTTTGTGGTTCATGCCTTTGGTGTCACGAAATGACCCTATATAAGGAGATTTTGAAGTTTTTAAAACTGAATTCCTTCAAATTTTTGACCGCAGAACAATTTCCCAAGCCACAGATAATGAATTACTACACTTAAAACAAGGAAATAGGGATTCGATCTCGTATCTGGCCCAATTCAACAAATTAATTGTGGAAACTGGTTGGCCTGAGAGCAAAAGGGCTGTGTTTTTTCCCGAGGTTTACAAGAAGAACTACAAGATGTGCTACCCCAAATTCCAGATCGACCTACTAATGTGTCAAAATTAATTGATCTAGTCTTACATATTGATCAGTGTCTGTTTGAAAGAAAAGCTGACCGCAAGAGAGAATTTCATCCTATCAAACCGCGCTTCAACAGGAGTAAAGTGGAAAGTATCAAGACCTTTGAGACACACTCTTCGGAAGAGCCAATGCAAATCAGCAGTGTTAGAGGTTCACTGTCTAAAAAGGAAAAGGACACACAAAGATCTAAGAATCTATGGGGGTCATTCTGACCCTGGCGGTAATTACCGCCAGGGCGGAGGTTGGCGGTAGCACCGCCAACAGGCTGGCGGTAGCACCGCCAACAGGCTGGCGGTGCTCCGCCGGGCATTCTGACCGCAGCGGTACAGCCGCGGCCAGAAGTGGAAAGCCGGCGGTGTACCGCCGACTTTCCGCTGGCCATGGGAAGCTGCGCCGCCATGGGGATTCTGACACCCCATACCGCCATCCTGTTCCTGGCGGTTCGCCCGTCAGGAACAGGATGGCGGTATGGGGTGTCGAGGGGCCCCTGGGGGCCCCTGCAGTGCCCATGCCAATGGCATGGGCACTGCAGGGGCCCCCGTAAGAGGGCCCCACAAAGATTTTCACTGTCTGCTTTGCAGACAGTGAAAATCGCGACGGGTGCCACTTCACCCGTCGCACCCCTTCAACTCCGCCGGCTCAATTCTGAGCCGGCTTCCTTGTTGACGGGGCTTTCCCGCTGGGCCGGCCGGCGGTCTTCTGGCGGTCGCCCGCCGGCCCCGCGGGAAAGCCAGAATGACCGCCGCGGTCTTTTGACCGCGGAGCGGTCTTTCGGCGGGAACCGCTTGGCGGGCGGCGACCGCCGACCGCCGCGGTCAGAATCACCCCCTATGTCTCTATTGTGGGTTGTCTGGGCATTTTTTAAGAGAATGCCTAAAGAGGCCTCAACAAGATAATTCAAGAAAAGAGAAAACTCATTCTACTAAGCGAGTAACCCTGGTTGACTCACAACACCAACCAGCCCCTGAATCCCAATTAGTGGCAAACACCTTACAGTCTGCTTCCCCTCATCTAACCATCTCCTTTGACCTCATCTTCAAAGAAAAGAAGCTGCCGGAGGTTTCAGTGATGATTGACTTAGGAGCTATGGGAAATTTCTGTGACATCCAGTATGCCACAAAAATGGGAATACTTTTTGTCAAAAAAAGAATTGCAGAGCCTGATTGTGTGGTGGATGGAACAAACCTGTCTTCAGGCCCTATCAAAGATGAAACTGAACCTATAGTTCTAAAAGATCATCTAGGACACCAAGAAAATATATATTTTATTCTAAAAGATGCTCCTCAATTTCTACTGATCTTAGGCTTACCGTGGCTTATGGAGCACAACCCTGCAATTAGTTGGGAAAAGAGGACTGTCCAATTAAATTCAAGCTACTGTCGGAAACATTGTTATGGTCCTCAAGAGATAAGTAGTGCACCACCTCCCGCTCAAGTTTTAGCTGCTAAATCCAATGTGGTTTGTGCGCTGGAAAAGGTTGTCATTCCCCCAGAATATAAACAATTGTCTGCAGTGTTTGACCAAGTAGAGGCAAAGAAGCTCCCTCCCCACAGATCCTATGATTTCAGGATCGAACTTGAGCCAGGTGCGAATCTACCTTGCAGTAGAATCTATGCTTTTACTGAAAAGGAGAACAAGTTCTGAAAAGAATATTTGGAAAAATATCTAACAAACAGTTTTATTCATCCCTCGTGATCCCCAGTCTCTTCCCCCCTTTTTTTCGCCCCAAAGAAGAAGAATGACGAGTCAAGAACTTGTATTGATTATAGAGCGTTAAATCAAGTTACGGTGAAGACTCAATATCCCCTGCCCTTGATTTCAGTACTGCTAGATCAGGTAAAAGATGCACAAATCTACACCAAGCTAGATCTTCATGAAGCATACCATTTAATTCGAGTTGCTAAGGGAGACAAATGGAAAACGGCCTTCTGCACCCGGTTTGGTCTATACGAGTAGCAAGTGATGCCTTATGGGCTATGTAACACGCCGGCCCCTTTCCAGCAGTTTGTGAACGATGTTCAAAGAGAGTTTTTAGATCAATTTGTAGTAGTCTACGCTGATGATATTTTAATCTTCTCCCAGAATTTACGAGACCATGTAGATCACATGAGAGCAGTTCTAAAGGAATTGTTGGAAAATAACCTATATGTGAAGTTGGAAAAGTGTGCCTTTTCAGGCGAAGGAAGTAGAATTCTTGGGATTTGTCTTATCGGAAAATGGAGTTTCCATGGATCCTGCTAAAATTTAAACAATCCTGGATTGGCCTTCTTCTAAAACGGTGAATGAGGTGCAAAGTTTTTTTAGCTTTGCCAATTTTTACCACCAGTTTATAAAAGAGTTTTCTAAAAAGGTGGTCCCCATTACAAAACTTTTGAGAAAAGCAGTACCCTTCCATTGGTCAACTGATGCTGTAGAATCTTTTGAGTTCTTCAAAAGAGCCTTTATGACAGCCCCGATCCTTCTCCATCCTAACCATGAGGAGCCATTTTTTGTGGATACTGACACCTCCGACCAAGCAATTGGTGGTGTATTGTCTCAGAGGCACAAGGAAACTAGTCAACTTCACCCAGTGGCATTTAGATCCAGGAGATTAACTCCTCCTGAAATAAATTATCCAATTGCTGACAAAGAGCTATTGGCAGTAAAGGATGCCCTTCAGGAATGGAGGCATTATTTATTAGGGGCTCGTCATGTAGTCACTGTGTTAACCTATCATAAAAATCTTCAGTTTTTAAAGAAGGCTAAGACATTAACTCCAAGCAATTGAGGTGGTCCTTGTACTTTGCAGATTTAAATTTTACCATTACCTATCGACTTGGTTCTGACAATGGTAAGGCAGATGCGTTATCAAGAATGAATAATATACCTGGAGTCGGAGAAGCTGAAAAGATTCCAATTATTCCTGCAGACAAGTTTGTTTGTACCTTACAATTTTCCAAAATAAAAAGGAATGTTCGAGAATCCATGTCTGACCAAGAAATTTCAGATGGGGCCAACAAAAAGGAAGGAAGAAAGGTTCTAGAACATCTCCTTTTTGTTGAAAATGCTTTATATTTGCCAAATCATGGTTGCAAGAACTAGCGCTACAAGCGTGTCATGATGATCCTTTAGCTGGCCATAAAGGAATTTTGAAGACTACCAAATTAATTAAGAGGTATTTCTGGTGGCCCGCCATGATCCCTCAAATAAGACAATACGTTCAAACCTGAGATAAATGCATTTGAGGAAAGACAACACGACTAGCTACTGAAGGTGAGCTTCAGAATCTTCCCATTCCACCATATTCCTGACACACCATTACTATGGATTTGATTGTAGATTTACCTTCAAGTCAAGGTTTTGGCACAATCCTAGTTTTTGTGGACACCTTTTCTAAAATAAGTAATTTCATCCTCTTGCAGAAGGTTCCTAGAGCCTCTCAGTTAGCACAGTTATTTTTACAGCACATAGTGGGAGCTCATGACATTCCGGTGGTTCTAATCTCAGATCGAGGTCCCCAATTTTTATCCCAATTCTGGAGGGCCTTTATGAAACAACTTGGACAGACTCACGTTATTCTGCCAGTTATCATCAGGAAATGGCTCGGTCCCAGTTGCGAATGAGTTCAGTAAGAAAATTCAAAAGACCTACTAATCTGCTAGAGAACATTTGACCAAGGCGGAGGTCTCTTACAAGAAGCATGCTGACAAAAAGAGGAGAGGCAATCCTGGTTATTCCGAGGGTGCGAAGGTCTGGTTATCCACTCGACAGTTACATTTAAGAGGGAACAAAAAATTCCATCCTAGATATGTAGGACCCTTTAAAATAAAGTAAATTGTAAATCCAGTAACAGTCAAATTCACCTTGCCTCCTCAGATTAAGGTTCATCCAGTATTCCATGTCTTGCTACTTAAAAGAAGCCCTACCAATGTTAGGACAACCACCCCTCCAGATCCTATCCAAGTAGATTCCCATTTAGAATATGAAGTGAATAGAATTTTAAACTCAAAGTTTAAAAAAGGAACATTATATTACCTCACTGATTGCAAAGGTTTTGGCCCAGAAGAAAGGTCCTGGGAAGCCTTCCAAAATGTGCATGCTTCAAGGTTGATAAAGCAATTTCACAACACTTTCCCCAACAAACCTTCTCTGGGAGGGAGTTCTTTGGAGGGGAGTACTGTCAGGAAAACTATTGCCAGTATTGTTAAGTTCTTCCCTCAGCAAAAACAATTCCCCTTTTCCTTGTACCCACGTTGGTTGCAGCGGTGTCCTCACTCCCGGTGGTACTTGCTGAAGCTGTTCTTAGAACTTACTTCTTCAGGTTTAACTGCCACTCAAGATGGTGGCTGCAAATCTTTGTGAGGTCAGCGCTCTAGTGTTTCTACCTTAGTCTTGTGCTGAAGCTTCCCTCCAGCTGTTTCTCTCTAGGAGCTGTGCACTTCAACTGTCATCCTGAGGAGAATAAGCAGTGTTCCTGAGGCGCTTCGTTTCATAGAGAATACTTCCAGTTTTCAGTAATTAATCATTTTTCTTGTTACGGTGTACACACCAGCAACTTTTTCCCTTCTGGAGAAGCTGAATTTCTTCCTTCTTCCAACAACTGGCTATCGGCTTTCTGAGGAGAATTTGTTTGGCTTAACAGAACTTCAAGCAACTGCAGTCAGGAATCCTTTTGTATGATTTCCAGACTTGCCCATATATATATATGTACATATATATTCAAAAACTCTTCACCTTACAGACTTGTCAGTCTTAGAGACAAACTTTAGTGCTCAGACTAATTCCTGGAGACTGTGATTGAGAAAACTGAACCTTGAGAAGGAGTTTTCGTTTCCTGTAAAAGACATTAGTGGAATGTATATTTGTGAACCTTTGAACTGTTCTCCATAGAACCTTGGATACCTCTGTGTAGGAAGTTGGCTCTGTATGCACTATTTCAAAGTAAGGAATAGTATGCACAGAGTCCAAGGGTTCCCCTTAGAGGTAAGATAGTGGCAAAAAGAGATAATTCTAATGCTCTATTTTGTGGTAGTGTGGTCGAGCAGTAGGCTTATCAGAGGGTAGTTTTAAGCATTTGTTGTACACACGCAGGCAATAAATGAGGAACACACACTCAGAGACAATTTCAGGCCAATAGGTTTTTGTAAAGAAAAATATCTTTTCTCAGTTTATTTTAAGAACCACAGGTTCAAGATTTACAAGTAATACTTCAAATGAAAGGTATTTCAGGTAGGTACTTTAGGAACTTTGAATTAGCAAAATAGCATATACAGTTGTCACATAAATTACATAAAGCTATTTTAAAACTATACAGTGCAATTTTCAACCGTTGCTGGGGAGGTAAGTGTTGGTTAGTTTTTGCAGGTAAGTAAACCACCTACGGGGTTCAAGTTTGGGTCCAAGGTAGCCCACCGTTGGGGGTTCAGAGCAACCCCAAAGTTACCACACCAGCAGCTCAGGGCCGGTCAGGTGCAGAGGGCAAATTGGTGCCCAAAACGCATAGGATTCAAAGGAGAAGGGGGTGCCCCGCCTCCAGTCTGCCAGCAGGTAAGTTCCCGCGTCTTCGGAGGGCAGACCAGGGGGGTTTTGTAGGGCACCGGGGGGGACACAAGTCCACACAGAAAGTACACCCTCAGCGGCACGGGGGCGGCCGGGTGCAGTGTGTAAACAAGCGTCAGGTTTTCAATAGAAAGCAATGGGAGACCAAGGGGTCTCTTCAGCGATGCAGGCAGGCAAGGGGGGGCTCCTCGGGGTAGCCACCACCTGGGCAAGGGAGAGGGCCACCTGGGGGTCGCTCCTGCACTGGAGGTCGGATCGTTCAGGTCCTGGGGGCTGCGGGTGCAGAGTCTTTACCAGGTGTCTGGTCTTTGAAGCAGGCAGTCGCGGTCAGGGGGAGCCTTGGGATTCCCTCTGCAGGCGTCGCTGTGGGGGGTCAGGGGGGTCAACTCTGGCTACTCACGGTCTCGTAGTCGCCGGGGAGTCCTCCCTGTGGTGTTTGTTCTCCACAAGTCGAGCCGGGGGCGTCGGGTGCAGAGTGCAAAGTCTCACGCTTCCGGCGGGAAACGTGTGTTGTTTCAAAGTTGCTTCTTTGTTGCAAAGTTGCAGTCTTTTGTGAACAGAGCCGCTGTCCTCAGGAGTTCTTGGTCCTTCTAGATGCAGGGTAGTCCTCTGAGGCTTCAGAGGTTGCTGGACCCTGGGAACACGTTGCTGGAGCAGTGTCTTTAGAAGGGCGGAGACAGGCCGGTAGAGCTGGGGCCAAAGCAGTTGGTGTCTCCGTCTTCTCTGCAGGTTTTTCAGTTCAGCAGTCCTCTTCTTCTTAGGTTGCAGGAATATGAGTTCCTAGGTTCTGGGGAGCCCCTAAATACTGAATTTAGGGGTGTGTTTAGGTCTGGGGGGTTAGTAACCAATGGCTACTAGCCCTGACGGTGGCTACACCCTCTTTGTGCCTCCTCCCTGAGGGGAGGGAGGCACATCCCTAATCCTATTGGGGGAATCCTCCATCTGCAAAATGGAGGATTTCTAAAAGTTAGAGTCACCTCAGCTCAGGACACCTTAGGGGCTGTCCTGACTGGCCAGTGACTCCTCCTTGTTTTTCTCATTATCTCCTCCGGCCTTGCCGCCAAAAGTGGGGCCGTGGCCGGAGGGGGCGGGCAACTCCACTAGCTGGAGTGCCCTGGGGTGCTGTAACAAAGGGGGTGAGCCTTTGAGGCTCACTGCCAGGTGTTACAGTTCCTGCAGGGGGAGGTGATAAGCATCTCCACCCAGTACAGGCTTTGTTACTAGCCACAGAGTGACAAAGGCACTCTCCCCGTGTGGCCAGCAACATGTCTGGTGTGTGGCAGGCTGTTAAAACCAGTCAGCCTACACGGGTAGTCGGTTAAGGTTTCAGGGGGCACCTCTAAGGTGCCCTCTGGGGTGTATGTTACAATAAAATGTACACTGGCATCAGTGTGCATTTATTGTGCTGAGAAATTTGATACCAAACTTCACGGTTTTCAGTGTAGCCATTATGGTGCTGTGGAGTTCGTGCATGACAGACTCCCAGACCATATAATCTTATGGCTACCCTGCACTTACAATGTCTAAGGTTTTGCTTAGACACTGTAGGGGCATAGTGCTCATGCACTTATGCCCTCACCTATGGTATAGTGCACCCTGCCTTAGGGCTGTAAGGCCTGCTAGAGGGGTGATTTATCTATACTTCATAGGCAGTGTGAGGGTGGCATGGCATTCTGAGGGGAGTGCCATGTCGACTTAGTCGTTTTATCCCCACTAGCACACACAAACTGGCAAGCAGTGTGTCTGTGCTGAGTGAGGGGTCCCCAGGGTGGCATAAGACATGCTGCAGCCCTTAGAGACCTTCCCTGGCATCAGGGCCCTTGGTACCAGGGGTACCAGTTACAAGGGACTTACCTGGGTGCCAGGGTGTGCCAATTGTGGAAACAAAAGTACAGGTTAGGGAAAGAACACTGGTGCTGGGGTCTGGTTAGCAGGCCTCAGCACACTTTCAAATCAAAACTTAGCATCAGCAAAGGCAAAAAGTCAGGGGGTAACCATGCCAAGGAGGCATTTCCTTACACTCTGACTCCTGGAGAAAAGAAGATATTAAGTTAACATTGTTCTTTTAGAGAGAGGCTAGTCTCTCAAAAGATCCAGGTTAGAAGAACAATAGAATTGGGTGAATGTGAATGGCTGAACAGTTGAATGTGCAGTAGGAATCTACTTATCTATGCTCTTATAACCCAACTGCAGGTCCTTTCTTTAAAGAAATCCCAATAAGTAGGAAGGTGCAGGTTACAGAAGCACACACTGAATATCCTACCTTCGAGTGGTAAACACAGGCTGGAACTGGATCTGGGGGCGGTCTCTCGTTTTCTATTCCCATTCCCCTTTCCCCCTAGCAGATGCAGGGTCCAGATAATCAGTAAAGTCTGAGCACGCATCTGTTGGAGGGAGTTGGGTAAAAGGCGTCTGTGGAAGTTTGATGTAATGGGTAATCTCCTGACAACCAGGATCCTGCTCGGGTTGAGCCTAGGGAGGAGAGGTTAGAGGCGCAGGTAGCTGAGGCGAACCCAGCTCCTGTCCCATCAGCTCTTCGAGCTGACCCAGAACAGACTGGGCGAGACAGGCTATTAAGTGAGTTGCAGCATACGGTGAGGCAGGCAGAGAGGTCTAGGAGCCTTGCCCCTCTCCAGGGGCAATGGACTACAGGGCATGTCATTCTTAGGCTTGGAGACACATCTGCAGACACTCTGAGAGAGGCAGCAGAGGAATGGATAGAAGAGGAAGAGGAATGGGAGAGAGATGTAGAGACACCATAATATGAGGAGCCCCCAGATGACTTACAGGGTGCAGAAGGGGCAGAAGATGATGAGGGCTGGGACGGTGGGTTTAATAGGAGTGCGCACGAACAAGCGGTTAACGGAAGGCTATGTCATTTTCACCCACGCCCTACAAGAGAGTTATTAATGACAGCAAGAGGTACCACAGTTACAAAAGGTAGGTCAATCCTAAAAACAAGTAGGTCAGATTTGACAACCATAGAGACAATAGAGCAAAAGGAGGGTAGCTATTTTTGTCAACCCTTCTCAGATGAATTGGTGAGGTGGACCAAAAAGGAAGGAAGAAAGCCATAGCCTTACAAGAGTCTTTTCAACCCTTTGACTTAGTGACTGCAGAATATTGCTTACGGCAGGGACGGGGTGGTCCAGATTGTAACTACCCCTACATGCAAGAATGCCTTGCCATCTGGGAGCAGCATGCTATAGACAAACCAACTATAGTGACATGATGTGGTACTAGACTAGATCCAAGGTTAAGCCTCAGGTCAGTAAGCCCTCTACCACTAACTCAGTTGCCCCTTATTTTTGAGGGAGGGCAGGTACCAACATACGTGCCATGGCCTCAGATGGACAAAGAGAATTTAAAAGGAGCACCGCCCCCACTGTTTGAAGGAGCGGGAAAATGGAGAGGATGTTTTGAAAAACACACTGACGTGGTCAACCTTGCTTTAGGCAATGTTAAACGCTTGCTCAGTTCATTAGTGGGAGACGAAGTAAACACTATTTTTGTTAGAGCAGAGTTCCCTCAAGTGGCATTGATAAGTACACAGTTTGATCGATCATCTTTTAACAATGTCCACAGAAATGTTTGGGATGCACTTCGGCGGACGTATCCAGATAGTCCAGACATTGGAGCCCTTATGGCAGAAAGTATAAAGCCGACTGAGGATATTGCAGAATTTATTATTAGAATGAAAGAACGATGGGTGCGGGAAGTAGGATGTAACTGGGAAAACACAAGGAGAAATGCAATTTTGTTTTATAATGTATTAAAGCGAGGCCTTCACACTACTATACAAGCAAGCTTAGATGGAGTGGTGGGAATAGAGGCTAAACCATGGCCCGAAATACAGGCCCATATTATACATTATTTTAAGCTAAAAAAAAAAGGACAAGGAAAGAATAGAACAGGCAGGAAGGGCCACAGCTAAGTTGGTGCAACACAAGCTTAAGAAACCGAGTACAGAAGGGGCACTTGTTACTGCGCCACCAACAACTGTCATAACGCCAGTGCAGGTACAGGCGCTGGGAGGACAGCCAGTAAGTGATACGAGGAAGGAGCAGGGAAGCTTTTCAGGAGAGCAAGGATCGACACAAGGTAGAAGACAAGGAGGCTATTGGGTAGGACTACAATGTTATTATTGCGGTAAGATGGGCCATTTTGCAAGGGAATGCAGAGCCAGGAAAAACGATGAGAGAGCACAAGGTTGGACTACCCTGCAGGGGCAGGTGCAAACACAACAGGTGCAAAGGGAGCCACAGCAGCAAGCAATGCAGGGCCCCCCTCAGGGCCATCAAGTCCAGTGGGTTGCACCACAGGGGCCGATGTCGCAGGACAGGCCCCAAGGTGTCAGCAACACTATGGGAGGACAAGCACAGGTTCAGTTGGGAGGGTTAACAGTGCAAGGAGGCAACCCCTTTTATGTACCAGCCCAAATATCTAGGAAACACCAACACACAACTATACCCAATGGCAGGTCCCGCAGATGGCTACTACATGTCCAATACTATCAGTAACCCACAGGTCAGATGAGGAATTCATTGTGACGGTAGCCATAGAAGGTCACCCCTACAGGTTTTTAAGTGACACTGGGGCCACCAAATAGTGTATGAAGGAAAGAACAGTACCACTTTCTTGTAACACAATGGACACACAGGGGTTTTCTGGGGTTGTGAGGAGGGTTCCATTCACCAAATCAGTGAGCATGATTGTGGGAGATACCCAAATTGAAGGACCGCTATTATACTCTCTAGAGGCACCAGTCAATCTTCTTGGGAGAGACCTAATGAGCAAGTTGAACATGCCCATCTCCTTCCTTGAGGATGGTCAATGGTACGTTACACACCAGGTGTCACTCTGAGCAGAATACTGTCACTCATAGCTCATGAGGAGCTAGGACAGCAGGTCAGAGCAGGTCCTGTCAACACAGAGGGTTTTTTGCATGGCATATATGCCTTGATACTGCACACACACCAGTGCTTCAAAGGAAAACAGTGCAATTACCAAAGGAACTGCTGTTTAGACCTTACGATCCTGTGGATCCCATAGTAGAACATGAAATGATGTTGGAAATATCCACCCTTGAAATAAGATCAACATATGCTGTGCTAATGGCAGTTGACAGGGGACAGAAAATGTGGGCATCAGTAGTGTTCACAGATCCCGGGGTTAAATTAAGAGATGTATCAGACGAAGAAGTATTTGATGATTGTCCACAAATTGAGACAGTTGAATTTGAGAGGGACATAGCCATTAGAGTGCAGTTGCAACACAGGATAGTATCCAGACACACACAAGACAGAACAATAATAGAAAAAAATTTGGAAAAGGTACCAGAAGTGTTGTGGACAAAGGGGCCACATGATATGAGACTGATCATAGGGGCTGAGTCTGTGAAAATTACATTGAAACCTGGAGCAATACTGCCCAGGATACATCAGTGACCCTTGTCCAAAGAGGCAGAAGAAGGCATCCTACCTACCATCCAAGGGTTACTTGATCAGGGAGTTATACATGAGTGGTCGACACCATGCAATACGCCTATTTTTCCGATATGCAAGGCGAAGGGGGGAACTTGGAGGATGATTCAGGATTTGCACTCCCTAAACGATGTAATAATACCAGGATTTCCAGAGGTACCCAACCCATCATTCATACTGACCAACATTCCCAAAGATGGGACTTATTTTTCTGTGGTCGATTTGAAAAATGCGTTTTTCAGCATTTCATTGCATTCTGACAGTCAATACTTGACAAGATTTACATTTAAAGGCACGCAAATTTGCTACAGAAGGCTCCCACAAGGCTTCTGTGAGTCCCCAAGCATTTTTAACAGGACAGTGAAAAAGGATTTAGCAAACATAAAATGCAAGAGTACTCTTTTACAATACGTGGATGATATCATGGTTTGTAGCGCTACTAAAGACATATGTATAGAAGACACCATCGGTCTCCTCTTCATGCTTGCAGAAAAAGGTTACGAAGTGGACAAAAATAAATTGCAATACGTGCAGACAGAGGGTCACTATTTGGGACAGATAATATCCAAAGATGGGAGGTGGGTGACATCGGACAGAGTAGAGAGCATCAGGAACATGCCTAAGCCAACAACCACAAAACAAATGCAGCAGTATTTAGGACTCTGCAATTATGTGAGGCAGTGGGTATTCAATTATTCCACTCTGATCGCTCCACTTCTAATAGCTTTAAAGGAGCCCCACACAAATGCAAATAAAATTGACTGGACTTACGAAAGGGAGATAGCCTTCCTGGAGCTAAAGAGGACAATCACAAATGCTCCATTGGTAGGTACACCTGATTAAAATAAAACATTCTACCTCTTTTGTCATTGTAACAGAATGGCAATGACAGCAGTACTAACTCAGATAACATCCATGGGACACAAACCAATTGCCTACTACTGTTGACTGCTAGATCCCGTCGTGAAAGGGTATTATCCATGTGAGCAAGCACTGGCTACAGCAGCTTTTGCAGTACCGAAAAGCACCACCATAGTGATGGGATCACCTTTAACACCATTGTATGTAGAGCATGCAGTATTCACCATCTTGCAAAAAAGCAAGAGCACCCTTATAACTCAAAGGGTATATATGATGTAATACTTCAATACCATCATTGCAAGTGGTTCGATGTCACACAGTTAATCCAGCAACGTACTTTGCACACCCAGTTTCTGATGATGAACAAGTACATCACTGTCAGAGTCACCAGATCGTCGGGGTCTGTGCACGTTCCCAACACGTCCACCACTGAACAGCTCCAAGACTCTGATAGATAAATCACAGAGGCTGAGAGAGTTCAAGAGGGGAAGAGGGGATTAGAAAGGGAACAGCTGGGAAGGAGGCCTGTAGTAAGAAAAAGGTTAGAACACACAATATGAAAATTATATCTCCTGAAATCAATACTAGACTTTTATTCTAAGCCTAGTCATTCTGAAAATATGAACAATCTAAGAATTAAGTTTAAAATAACTAAGTTTCAAGATGGGCAGATACCTGTCAGGGAACCAAAATGAATTAAATGAAAAAAACGTTCTTATTCAAGTACTTTCCTTTACATGAGAATCAGAAAAACATTCTGACTTAATTTTAAACTAGTCATATAAATCCTGTTTTGAGAATGCATACTAGGACCATACAATATTGCATCTAGAAACTCTGGCCTTCTGTGTACTCTTAAAATGTTTCAACACAAATTGCGCATATTGCATATATATATATATATATATATATATATATATATATATATATAGTAAACACCATAAAAGGATTGTGCACCATGAATAACACAATATGGATTCAGGAAATAAATCACAAAACTTGTCAACTCGAATATTACATAATAAATATCTTAGAATAGTGGCATACAATAAACAACATTAATTAAACTCGAGGAGAGAATTGTGCGTCTTGCCGATTTGAGTGTCACCATGTAAAATACCAAGAAATGGTAGCACACCATGAATATCAAAGTCAAATCATCATTAAACGAATCGCGCGTCTTGTCGATTCGTAAAACACGATGTAAATGTCAAGAAATAACAGCTCACAATGAATAACAAGATCAAAATACAATGAAACGAATCACGCTTCTTTTGCCGATTCTTGAGCCACCATGTAAATGTCACAAAATGGTAGCGCGCAATGAACAACAAAGTTAAATCCTCATGAAACGAATTGCGCGTCTTGCCAATTCGTAAGACATCATGTAAATACCAAGAAACAGTAGCGTGCAATGGACAACAATGTTTAAACACCATAAAACGAATCGCGTGTCTTGCCGATTCTTAAGCCACCATGCAAATGTCAAGAAATGGTAGCACGCAATGAATAACAAAGTCAAACCTTTATGAAACAAATTGCGCGTCTTGCCTATTTGTAAACTACCATATAAATGTCAAGAAATGGTAGCGTTCAAGTAATCTGTTACTTATTAAAGAATTAAACCAAGAAAATACAAATTGTCGATAACGGTGTCGGGACAGCCCAACCACTGTCTTACCGCCTGGAACAATGATCACCAATGAAGGATGAAGGGCAGAAGACTGGAAGATCCAAATAGGCCGCCGGGACAGGGGCTCAGGAAGAAGCTGCTGCTCTGCACCGGGACCCCTGAATAGTGAGCACTTGGAGCTCGGCTGGCTCCCTTTTTATAGAATCTTGGCCCAGCCCACAACCACACCCAGGCATGCTGCAGAGAAAGTCTCTGGTAGGCCCTGGAAAGGGACCACACCCTAACACACTCTGAAAGCCTGCAGCAATACATTGCAAATGAACAGTATTTGTAAACACATTAAAAATAAGTCTTCAGGATTAAACTCTGCAATGCAAAAGGTTAAACGACAACATATCAGCACAATGCATAAATTACGTTGTTTTGAGAGTGCTGGGTTTTTGCATTGTAGTCGCCAATAGAGCGTCCACTGCCCTGGTGTTGACAATCACTGTGCCAATTACACACCAGAAGAAGGAAGTAAGATGGGAGAAGACCCCATCTCTGAGTGCACGTTGCTCTTTGATGATGGGTCCTCTTTCATATATCAGGAAACAGGGATTACACACTCTTTAGCAGCCGTTGTAAGAGCTGAACAGCAGGGATCATATGACATCTTACAGATAGTGAGTCAAATACCACTCCCTTCCCATTTTTCAGCACAGGCTGCCGAATTAGTGGCCATTATTGAAGCATTACAGCAAGCAGAGGGCCGAGAGCTCACCATTTACTCAGATTCAGCATATGTTGCCACCATTGTACATTCCAGTATCCATAAGTGGGAGAGGAGGGGATTTCTTGAATCTGATGGATCCCTGTAATGCATAAAGCTTTACTGGCACAATTGATAAAGGCTTTAACTCTGCCAACTAAGGTAGCAGTTATAAAATGTGCAGCACACACTAATGAGCAAGACCTTGTCTCCAGGGGTAATGCCTTGGCAGACAGGGTAGCAAAAGAAGCAGCTAAAACATCTCCAAATTATAGTGAACAAAATAAACACACATTAGGGATTATGACAAGCAGACAACAGAATGCTACTGAATTACCACACCAATACATACAGATACAGCACAATTACAGTTATGCGAATTGCAAGAACAAGCACTACCTCATGAAAGGGAGCTGCGGGAACAGCGAGGGTGTATACAGTCACCAACAGATTTAATCTATAGGCAAGGGATCACAGGTAAACCAGTAATGCCACAAGCCCTGTTATATACAGCCGTAGAGCAACTACACCTCCCTGCACACACTGCCCAAGAATGTCTCCTTGCTACATTACAAGCAGATTGGTTCATTCCACAACTATCTGAGATGATCACTATGTATATTGCAGAATGTGCAGTATGCCAACAATACAGCCCTACGCCCACACTAAAAGTGATTACCTCAAAAATACCTCATCCGACAGGCCCATTTAAAAATCGACCTTTAGATTTTGTCGACATTATTGAGAGATGTAACAATTACAGATACCTTATTGTGGTGGTCTGCCCTTTCTTGAGGTGGATCGAGGCAGGATCATGTGTACATAATGATGCTAAAGCAGCAGCAAATTTTCTGATAAGAGAGGTGATACCAAGGTGGGGAATCGCAGAAGCGATCCGCTCCGATAACGGCACACACTTTGTTAATGCAATGTTTCAGCACATCTGCACCTCTCTAGGAATAAAACATAAATTGTCATCTGTTTATCACCCCCAAAATAAGGGTATAGTGGAAAGCCTTAACAGCCTTTAAAAAAATAAAATAAGTAAACTATGTGCTACACTGCAGAAAAACTGGCTATATTGCCTCCCACTAGCTTTATATGGCATCATAAATCAACCAGGAAGTGATCATTACTTGACCCCTAACCAGATAGTGACAGGGCATCTTATGTCAACTCCCTTACCAATAGCTCAACAGAAGACACATGCTCAAAAGACAGCTGAGCTTTTAGGAAATAAGATGAGTTGTTATTTATCTCAGTTATTGAAATCTGCCAAGTTCTACTCTAAACATGTGTTACAACAGGAGAAGTGCACCACTGTATCCCAGCAGACCAGTCCAATTTCCGTGGGCCAACAAGTGTACACCTGCAATTTTGTATGATGATGGAGGGACAGCAAGTTCAAGGGCCCCTACTTAGTTACCCAGAGCACACCCACAGCACTGAAAGTGGAGGGCAGGAAGCCGTGGATCCATCTGTCAGACGTTCAATTGGCCCCTGCTTCATGTCACGCATTGCTATCTTTACAGAAACTTTTAGAGGAGAGCAAAGAGAAAGTCGAAGGACAACATCCCCTTTAAAAATGCCAGCGGAGTTCCTATTGGACACTGCTAGCTGACAGTTATGTGTTTCAATGTTGTTCTTCTGTTAGCAATTTCAGAGCAATGGTATTCTAGCCCATGTATTGCAATATGTCAGTACACTAAGCGCTTGCAGAGAGAAGTATATAAATATGAAAATGTATCTCATAATATTCATGCTAGCTTATTAGATAATATGTGGTACCAGCATCTGACAGAGATAGGCATGCAGACTACTAATAAGTCATGTTTTGTTTGTTCTCTGATTCCACATACTAGTGATGCAGACAGGCTGTATCTTTGTAGAATACGAGCACGGATGCAACCCCTACAAATAAAGCAGGAAGCGTTCTTAATGAACACCACACAATATGAGGAGAAGTTAGCCGACATAATGAATGTCCTGACAGACCACAAAGAGTTGAAAGTGAAGTTAGAAACAATGGCCGAGACAGGGGTCATGAGGTATAAGAGTAAGAAATGGAAAACTAGAATATTAGAGCAGGGATTCCTGGGAATATCACAACCTACAGTTTTCTGTAAGAACTACTCAGTCACACCTATGCCCCATGAATGTCAAGAGAGGCCATATTTTAGGGTAAATAGATCAGTATACGTCTATGGTCAGTGGCAGTATGGCGCAACATTTGGATGTAGAGCTCTCTCTTTGTGGATGGGGAATCAGAGTGATAATAGCACGCAATAAAAATGTCAGGATATATGGGACAAAAATATATCTAGATTAACATAGGTAGAAACACCATCCACTCTTTGAGCACATAGAACAGTGATTGTTTTTTTTTTTATGTTTCAGGGGGAATGGAACAGTCCCGGTGGGGATGAACATCAATTGCATCACCACAAGGTATAATGCTGACATGCAATGAGGCACCTCCAGTCTGATGGACTACTATTGGCAGTGTGGAGAATGGACGGATGGAGGGGTCTCTGCTCTTTGGTTACTGTTCACACCCCCTCCTTGCTGATTCCAGGAGTAGACATTTCAAAGTTACATGACCATCCCATGAGCCATCCAACTACCTTGCTACACCATTATCTGAAGAAGAGACCTGCAGATTATTTAGGCACTACAACCTGGAAAGACATTCCGCAAGAGCACAGGTTGTTCAATGATGCCCAGTTGTTCTTCGGAACAATCTTCCCATTAGTCCAAGCAAAGGCGACTGCCCTCTGGCTGCAAATAACCCGATGGGAACTGATGAAGACCATCAACGCAACTGAAGATGGTTTCAATGCAGTCAAAGAAGAATTGGGGGCTATGAGGGTGATGCTTATGCAGCAAAGGTATGTGCTAGACTTGATAACGGCATGGAGGGTGGGGTTTGTGCTAAAATCGGAACTGCCTGCTGTACGTATGTGCCAGCTAATGATGCGGACAATGGAACAATAACGGAGGCCATACAGACTCTACATAACCTGCGGAAGAAGATGGCTGACGAAGGGGATGTCCCCAATGAATGGTTTTCAGGGTGGTTTGTATGGATGTAATCCTGGTTGTCAGGACTGTCTTAAGGGTTATTCTCGATCCTTTTGGTGATACTCTTGATGTACTATATCTTCCAGGTAGTGGTAGGATTCTGTAAGAGGGTTAGCCAGACGTTGAGTGGGATGTTCACTTTTAGAGTGGTCAGGAAAGTGCAGGAAGATGGGGACAACATATACACACTAATGAATGGACTTAGCAGGAAAGGTGAGGAAGTAGTTGAAAGTTTAACTAAAGGAGGGAATGTTACTGAAAATATGGAACAAGGAGGAGGCCCACATTTGCTAAAGCATGAATTAGGAGGAAAATGTACAGAATCGTACAGGGTTAGGGAAGAGTACAGACCTAAAATGCTCATGATCTCCAAACAGAGAGCCAATGATAGAGAGGATGCTAGGGGTGCAAGGACAGGGGTGAGCAGAAACACTTATTCATAATGCAGCTGAAAGTAGAAGGTCACAACATGAAAGTTTGAGCCACAACCTGATAACACACTCACAGGGAGGGCGTACACTCTGATCCACGTTCACAAGGAAAAGTGTACATCATGGTGATTTTGGAAAGGGAACACAATAAGCTTTGATGCTTGAAGGCCAGCAGCTGTGCAAAGGACGATAGACAGAAATGTTTCCAAGCATGGAGCTAACTGAGGAAGGACATATTGATAGCCTTCAGAACGTGAGAACAAAAGCACTGTGATTATAGCAAATGTATCCATGATTGATGTGTAATCTTCGCTTTCCGGTAAATGCGTAATTAGGTGCTTTCTTAAGGAGAAATATTGCTTTGTGCTAAAATAAGAAGAGAAAACAATGTCGCAAGTAAGCACTTAAATTAATATGCATGACAGGTGATAAGATACATACAAGATATTCTGAGACTATGAAAGGTGTTGTTTGTGATGACGAATTTGAGTGCGGTATCAGTCGCTGAGCTGAGCTGCCCTTCTGGCTGTAATTCATAAAAGCAGATATTATATTGCCAAACAAAGTCATGTAATTTCTTCATTTTTTTCACTCTTCAACATCATAAAAAAAATGTTTTTTACTTGTCTCTACTGAGTTCATCTCTTTCTTTTTCTACATCACTGAACTGGAATTGTCCGTATTATTGATCAGATTATCCTTTCCAAACATACAATATAATCTAGAATTTGGAAGGAGAAAGGATCTGCCATAAATTGACTGAGTTCTCATCCTACCAAAATCACGATTCCTGCACCTCCTTTATATTTGGGTGAACCAAATGTTTTCAGCCAGGTGGAGTCACAGCTAGATCTTTCATTGGAAATCCTTAACTAGGTTTGGATCTCTAGACCTATTTATGCAAGCCATAGCATATCTGAGTAGAGAAAACAAACAATTGCCCACACCTGCAGGGAAAAACTCCTTGTGTGTCTATGTCAATGATTTTACTATTTTGTTTTTCACAAAAAAAAAATCCTATTTGGGAGTTTTTCTGTGGAGGACAGAATAAATGCTGAGCAAGCCCACTCTGCATTTGTCAGAGACTTAGGTGGATATTCCACACATTAGAATATGTTCAGGGTTTGTGAGCCTTGTATGAAAGGTATAGGGGGGTGTTTGCTGAAAAGAGATGGAGGTGGTACCTCCATGTAGCCAGCAGGCCTACTTGGCTACCTACTCTACAATAAACAAGACGTATAACATTGTTTAACATACCCTCTTTGATTCTGAAGTTTCTCCATGGCTTGGGCCTGATATAGGTATGAAGCACCTTCCATCCTTCACTACCATTAAATGTAAGAACAGAAGTCCCTCAACATTTGTCCCACTTTATTCTCTTCATCCTTTGGCATAATCTGTGTGCCTCGGATACTGTAGCATCCTTCAAATGATACTCCAGAGATACACTTTCAGTGTGTCCTGAGATTGGGAAGAACCCCAATTTGTGTGGATCCCTTGAACCAATTTGATTGAGCCCCATCTGTTTGACAACTTATAGGTTCAGTATCCTGAAACAACTGGGGCTTTCTTCATGTTTATTGATTTCTCAGTGGGAATGTTTTTGCAGGCATAGGTTTTGCCATATTGATTACTAATATTGAATTATCACAGAGGATAGTTTGAAATGTTGCTTTTGGTAGGCTTATCCTTAACTGATTGAATAAATAATGTTTGCAACATGGAAAATGTTTACAGATGAAAGAAATCAATAATGAAAGCCATTCCCCTGCTTTGTGGTACACCCCTACTTCCCTAATCATTGTGATAGAAATACGAAAGGTGTCTTGCCAGTTCAGGTCCATGGAAATTGTGCATGGCCGGCTGGATGCGCCTCCTGATAAATTGATGGGAAGGGCTTTATCAAAAGTCTCTCTAGCAAGGATTTTTTTAAAGTTAGAAATAAGCACTGACCTTGATAAGCAGTAAGTTGCTATCCAACAGTTAGCCTGGAGTCCATTCTCTCCAGCTCTAGGAGAATCTCACCAATATTGAACTGAGCTATGTGGACCCTGTTGCTGTGAATCCAGAATGAGATGCAGTCCACTTTCCTCTGACAGGGAACAATCCTGCATCCCCTCTGGGAGTTCTGCTGGACTGCCCTCTTCTTGCTGCTGTTTTGCCTACATGGACTCCCCATGCTGCATGAGGAGTCCTGAGATTCAGACACAGCGGATACAGTGCATACAATCTGTTTCTATTCCTCAGCAGAGATCCATGTAGAGTAAACCCTTGATTCTCTTCCTTCTTGCACTACATTTATTTGTTTTTGCTTCCCTTTCTTTGTGTGCCCTTTGTCTAGCTTATGGTTACCCTGCACACTGACCTGATCAGTAATCATTGGTAAAGCCAATGGGTATCACCTACGATGAGGGCTATTGACTTTGAAAATAGGTTACAGCCATGCTGTACAGCAGAGCAGCTGCTGTGTAGCATGGCTGAATGTTAAAATAAAAGTGATATGAAGCGGCCAACGCTGACTGCATCATAGTGCTCTGGCATTATCAGCATTATAGCAATGTTTTGACCTTTTAGCCATGCTGCACAGCAGCCGTGCTGCTTTGCGTCAAGGCTAAAGACTTTGGGGGTCATTCTAACCCTGGCGGTCGACGACCGCCAGGGCTAAAATGACGGGAGCACCGCCAACAGGCTGGCGGTGCTCCCATGGGCATTCTGACCGCGGCGGTACAGCCGCGGTCAGAAACGGGAAACCGGCGGTGTCCCGCCGGTTTCCCGCTGCCCTAAGGAATCCTCCACGGCGGCGCTGCAAAAAGTGCTGCCATGGGGATTCCGACCCCCTTACCGCCATCCTGTTCCTGGCGGTTTTCACCGCCAGGAACAGGTGGCGGTAACGGGTGTCGTGGGGCCCCTGGGGGCCCCTGCAGTGCCCATGCCAATGGCATGGGCACTGCAGGGGCCCCCTAACAGGGCCCCACTAAGATTTTCAGTGTCTGCATAGCAGACACTGAAAATCGCGACGGGTGCAAATGCACCCGTCGCACCCTTCCCACTCCGCCGGCTCCATTCGGAGCCGGCATCCTCGTGGGAAGGGGTTTCCCACTGGGCGGGCGGGCGGCCTTCCCGCCCGCCAAGCTCAGAATGACCCCCTTTGTCTAAGCCGGAACACTGCATAGATGAGATATTTTGGCTTTGCCAATGCTTTTTTTCTGGGCATAATGGGTTGGGTAGCTGAAGCAGCAATGTGAGAGGTTGAAAGAAGCAATAACAATCAGATTTGAAGTCTGGCAACCATAGCCCCTGAGGCTCAAAATAGCAAATAGGAGGGCAGTCAGGGACTGGTGGCGCTGCGTGAGCAGGGGAGCGACCTACCCGAGGGTCAGTGGTCGCTACCTCTGCCTCGCAGCGGCCGCCATTTAAGGGTAGCCGGGGAGGAGGGGTCAGCTGGGAGGCGGGAGGCGGGCGGGCGGGGGAATCTGGAGGCGGGAAAAGAAAAATCAGCGAAAAAGGCGGCAAAAAGAACGGCGGCAAAAAACGGCGAGAGGCCAGGTAAAACTCTAAAGGGAGGGGCTGAAAATGAGGGAGAACGGCAGGAGGGGGCACACGGCACTCAGGGGGACACGCACGGGATACACGGGAAGAAAGGAGGATTCCGGTCAGTCAGTCAGCACAAGCACTCGGGGTACACGGGTAAAGAGGGGGGACACTCGCACACACTCACAGGATGAGAACGGTGAGGAGGGCAGTCAGGGACTGGTGGCGCTGCGTGAGCAGGGGAGTGACCTACCCGAGGGTCAGTGGTTGCTACCTCTGCCTCGCAGCGGCCGCCATTTAAGGGTAGCCGGGGAGGAGGGGTCAGCTGGGAGGCGGGAGGCGGGCGGGCGGGGGAATCTGGAGGCGGGAAAAGAAAAAGCAGCGAAAAAGGCGGCAAAAAGAACGGCGGCAAAAAAACGGCGAGAGGCCAGGTAAAACTCTAAAGGGAGGGGCTGAAAATGAGGGAGAACGGCAGGAGGGGGCACACGGCACTCAGGGGGACACGCACGGGATACACGGGAAGAAAGGAGGATTCCGGTCAGTCAGTCAGCACAAGCACTCGGGGTACACGGGTAAAGAGGGGGGACACTCGCACACACTCACAGGATGAGAACGGTGAGGAGGGCAGTCAGGGACTGGTGGCGCTGCGTGAGCAGGGGAGCGACCTACCCGAGGGTCAGTGGTCGCTACCTCTGCCTCGCAGCGGCCGCCATTTAAGGGTAGCCGGGGAGGAGGGGTCAGCTGGGAGGCGGGAGGCGGGCGGGCGGGGGAATCTGGAGGCGGGAAAAGAAAAAGCAGCGAAAAAGGCGGCAAAAAGAACGGCGGCAAAAAAACGGCGAGAGGCCAGGTAAAACTCTAAAGGGAGGGGCTGAAAATGAGGGAGAACGGCAGGAGGGGGCACACGGCACTCAGGGGGACACGCACGGGATACACGGGAAGAAAGGAGGATTCCGGTCAGTCAGTCAGCACAAGCACTCGGGGTACACGGGTAAAGAGGGGGGACACTCGCACACACTCACAGGATGAGAACGGTGAGGAGGGCAGTCAGGGACTGGTGGCGCTGCGTGAGCAGGGGAGCGACCTACCCGAGGGTCAGTGGTCGCTACCTCTGCCTCGCAGCGGCCGCCATTTAAGGGTAGCCGGGGAGGAGGGGTCAGCTGGGAGGCGGGAGGCGGGCGGGCGGGGGAATCTGGAGGCGGGAAAAGAAAAAGCAGCGAAAAAGGCGGCAAAAAGAACGGCGGCAAAAAAACGGCGAGAGGCCAGGTAAAACTCTAAAGGGAGGGGCTGAAAATGAGGGAGAACGGCAGGAGGGGGCACACGGCACTCAGGGGGACACGCACGGGATACACGGGAAGAAAGGAGGATTCCGGTCAGTCAGTCAGCACAAGCACTCGGGGTACACGGGTAAAGAGGGGGGACACTCGCACACACTCACAGGATGAGAACGGTGAGGAGGGCAGTCAGGGACTGGTGGCGCTGCGTGAGCAGGGGAGCGACCTACCTGAGGGTCAGTGGTCGCTACCTCTGCCTCGCAGCGGCCGCCATTTAAGGGTAGCCGGGGAGGAGGGTCAGCTGGGAGGCGGGAGGCGGGCGGGCGGGGGAATCTGGAGGCGGAAAAAGAAAAAGCAGCGAAAAAGGCGGCAAAAAGAACGGCGGCAAAAAATCGGCGAGAGGCCAGGTAAAACTCTAAAGGGAGGGGCTGAAAATGAGGGAGAACGGCAGGAGGGGGCACATGGCACTCAGGGGGACACGCACGGGATACACGGGAAGAAAGGAGGATTCCGGTCAGTCAGTCAGCACAAGCACTCGGGGTACACGGGTAAAGAGGGGGGACACTCGCACACACTCACAGGATGAGAACGGTGAGGAGGGCAGTCAGGGACTGGTGGCGCTGCGTGAGCAGGGGAGCGACCTACCCGAGGGTCAGTGGTCGCTACCTCTGCCTCGCAGCGGCCGCCATTTAAGGGTAGCCGGGGAGGAGGGGTCAGCTGGGAGGCGGGCGGGCGGGGGAATCTGGAGGCGGGAAAAGAAAAAGCAGCGAAAAAGGCGGCAAAAAGAACGGCGGCCAAAAAACGGCGAGAGGCCATGTAAAACTCTAAAGGGAGGGGCTGAAAATGAGGGAGAACGGCAGGAGGGGGCACACGGCACTCAGGGGGACACGCACGGGATACACGGGAAGAAAGGAGGATTCCGGTCAGTCAGTCAGCACAAGCACTCGGGGTACACGGGTAAAGAGGGGGGACACTCGCACACACTCACAGGATGAGAACAGTGAGGAGGGCAGTCAGGGACTGGTGGCGCTGCGTGAGCAGGGGAGCGACCTACCCGAGGGTCAGTGGTCGCTACCTCTGCCTCGCAGCGGCCGCCATTTAAGGGTAGCCGGGGAGGAGGGGTCAGCTGGGAGGCGGGAGGCGGGCGGGCGGGGGAATCTGGAGGCGGGAAAAGAAAAAGCAGCGAAAAAGGCGGCAAAAAGAACGGCGGCAAAAAAACGGCGAGAGGCCAGGTAAAACTCTAAAGGGAGGGGCTGAAAATGAGGGAGAACGGCAGGAGGGGGCACACGGCACTCAGGGGGACACGCACGGGATACACGGGAAGAAAGGAGGATTCCGGTCAGTCAGTCAGCACAAGCACTCGGGGTACACGGGTAAAGAGGGGGGACACTCGCACACACTCACAGGATGAGAACGGTGAGGAGGGCAGTCAGGGACTGGTGGCGCTGCGTGAGCAGGGGAGCGACCTACCCGAGGGTCAGTGGTCGCTACCTCTGCCTCGCAGCGGCCGCCATTTAAGGGTAGCCGGGGAGGAGGGGTCAGCTGGGAGGCGGGAGGCGGGCGGGCAGGGGAATCTGGAGGCGGGAAAAGAAAAAGCAGCGAAAAAGGCGGCAAAAAGAACGGCGGCAAAAAACGGCGAGAGGCCAGGTAAAACTCTAAAGGGAGGGGCTGAAAATGAGGGAGAACGGCAGGAGGGGGCACACGGCACTCAGGGGGACACGCACGGGATACACGGGAAGAAAGGAGGATTCCGGTCAGTCAGTCAGCACAAGCACTCGGGGTACACGGGTAAAGAGGGGGGACACTCGCACACACTCACAGGATGAGAACGGTGAGGAGGGCAGTCAGGGACTGGTGGCGCTGCGTGAGCAGGGGAGCGACCTACCCGAGGGTCTCAAGCACCACTCCGCTGGGCCCTTCATCTCAAGCACCACTCCGCTGGGCACCGCCGTCTCAAGCACCACTCCGCTGGGCACCGCCGTCTCAAGCACCGCTGGCCCATTGGCAGAAGGGGCAGGCCCGGATCTGTGTTGGGCAGGGCTGCACGATGCACTCTGGGCACCATGCCTCCTCCAGTACCAGTGGAGTCTGTAATCCACTTGAGAGACTGTGGCTTTGCACTCCCCAGGATGGCACAGTGGGCAATCCACCCACTGTAGAGACTTGTGAGACTGTGGCTTTGCACTCCCCAGGATGGCATAGTGGGCAATCCACCCACTGTAGAGACATGTGAGACTGTGGCTTTGCACTCCCCAGGATGGCACAGTGGGCAATCCACCCACTGTAGAGACTTGTGAGACTGTGGCTTTGCACTCCCCAGGATGGCACAGTGGGCAATCCACCCACTGTAGAGACTTGTGAGACTGTGGCTTTGCACTCCCCAGGATGGCACAGTGGCCAATCCACCCACTGTAGAGACTTGTGAGACTGTGTGGCTTTGCACTCCCCAGGATGGGACAGTGGGCATGGAGGCCCCTCGTGGATCTGGCATCGTGGACTCATCTGGCTGAGGTGCCTCCCCTTCCCTTCCCCCTGAGGTGCCTGTAGTTTTTCTATCTGATGCCCCTGCAGTGTTCTCTCCAATGGCTTCGGGTCTCCTGTGTGGGCTTTGCCCATGTGTTGAGGCCCATCAGCCCACGTACAATGACTGAAACCCAATTTGGACAGGACAATTTACATATGTGTATATAGTTATAGATGTTTGAAAGAAAAGTTTTACGTAGCCTTACAATATATTTTGCATTTCATGATCATTTTATTTTGTCTTTGCATTCTTCCGGGCGGTTTGGGGGGTGTCACTCTGAGTTGTTGCTCTGCATTGATGTGTAGGTAGTTGTGGGAGAGGGTGGGTGTGTCGCGTATGTGTGTGTGCCCGTAATGTTTTCTCCTCCCCCCTCCCCTGTGTTGTAGGTGCAGTACTCACCGTTGTCTCCTGCGGCGGCGTTCGTGCTCCTGGTAGAGGAGCAGGTAGACAATAGCTGGCAGGATGTGTAATTCGGGTTCTATGCTGTCCAGATTCCTCGTGGAGTGTGTAGAGGTGAGCGTTTTCCCGTTCGTAGTCTGTTTCCGCCGTGTTTTTATCGGCAGGGCTCCCGCCCCGGAAAAGGTGGCGGATTGGTGAGTTGTGACAGGGTGGGCGGTACATTGTCTCCCGCCTGTCTGTTGGCGGTGACCGCCGCGCTGTTTGTTTGTCCTGCCGTGGCGGTCGGAGTGTTAAAGTGGCGGTCTCTGTTGGCGGTTTCCGCCAGGGTCAGAATTCCATTTTTTGCACCGCCTGCCTGTTGGCGGGTTGGCTGCCGCTTTAACACCGACCGCCAGGGTTGGAATGACCCCCTAAGCCTCTTCCTACAACTAGTTATAACTGTTGTCCAAACCTTACCGGCTTACTAGCAGTACCTCACCAGAAACAAAATAGTAAAAGGTGATTTGTAGCAGTCGCTTACGCATGGACTCAAAGTAAGATCTCTCAGGGTTGTCGTGGTTAAACGGAAATTACCCTTTTCTCACAGATTTATTATGTCTGATACAAACAAAGGCAATAACACAGATGCAGTAAAGTTTATAATAGTTTTTATTCAACATAACTGCAATTTGTGATAGGTTGCATGAACTGCAATGATTAGGATAATGAATATACCAAGCAACAGTATTGTGAAGAAGAGAGTCATTGTTATAAAGACCCCCACCATTGTGCAATATATGAAAGAAATATATGTATATGTATAAGATGGAATAAGCCCTAATACCCTAAGGAGAATAGGTCTAACCTCCTACCTAAAAGGAGAGCTGGGCTCGTTAAACCTAATCTGCCAAAGCTGTGTCCATGAGAGGAGCCCCCAACCCTCGTTACCTTGGAATGAGGTCTCTATCTCAGACTCCGCAGGGACACGAAGACTGGGTCAGCGTCAAGATGCCTGCAGCATCGGTATCAGCGATGGTGGCGATGCCCTCTGGTCGGAATCCCTCTGATTATCTGTCTAAAGTGTGTTGTATTTATACAGATCTACAAGGTCCCCTGACATAAGTGTTATTCATAACAATAGATAACAGGCATTCTTGGGACGGCAATTAATATCAACATAGAGAGGGAAAATCCCTAAGTGTGAATACCTACTGTATGTTTGTCTTTCGTGCTTGATCTTGTCGCCTTGGCGCAGTGACACTGATAATAGAACCCATAACAAGTGGCCTAACTATAAACAAGGCCGCAATCTTAAAGGAAATAAATAATTAAATGGACTAAGACAGAGCAAGCTAAGTAGGTTAAAAGTCCTTGGGTGACAGGGGCACGAGTTTACAAGCCTACGGCTAAGCTAACTCCTGTTATCCCGTTAAAACAAACTAGGATTCACTACACCCTCCCCATTGCCGTAACAGGTATGATGAAGGTAAAGCAACCCAAACGCTAAAAAAGCCGCTACTGAACTAAAAGCCAAAAAACAAAAACGAAAACTCAAGCTAAAAAATTTACTTAATGACAAAATAATTGCTGTGTGTTAAAATTTGTTTAAAACAAACATACAGAGATGTTAATATCAACCATGACAAGTATAGCAAACTTTTAGTATAATCGCTTATTTTAGAACCGGGAACTGGTAAGCAAATTCATCAAATCATGTGCTATATGCAGGCTCTTGAAGAATGTCATCGACGTCACCATTCAAGGATCTTAAAAACGAGTCAACATCGTCTGAAGTGAAATCGAGAGCTGGACGGACAAACGGATCCACAGAGCAGAAGTGAGCCACATTCATCTGTGTATCGACACTCGCTGCAGCGTCCTCATCCATGTTAGATCGTATAACAGAAGGCTCATAGGTGGCCTCGCGGAGCAACCTCAGTCTCAAGGGGCATGAGCGTGTATGAACCCTCATCGGGGACATCAGCAGTTCGTTGTCCACAGGAGATGTCGGTGCAACAGCAAGACAGACCATAGGCAGATGTTCAAAGAGACACCATATGCAGCGGAACACCGGTTGCACACACCAGAGTAGAGGCCGGAATGACAATGACCAATCAAACTCCAGTTCCACCAGCAAAAGTGTACTGAAGATCCGAACGATGCGTTCACGGCACAGCGGGGTTGACGGAAGCGGCTCCATTGCTCTGTGTCGCTGGAAATAAACAACCACCGCGAATCAGAAAAAACAGCAGTAGCAGTCCGCCAATTAATGCCAAAATAATTGGAAAGCCTCCAAACACACTTGAAAAGAGAGAATGGATGGCTGATGGGATGACTCCGAAGACAGTCTGGAAGATGGACACGAAACCAGACCCGACAGCCTTAAAGAAATGAACAATCCCAGTTGTGCTTGAAGCATTGAATATTCTGGATACCAACTCTCCAAAGTGTTTGGGGAAATCGGTATTTAAAAGGGATTGTATCTCGGCTGATGATCGCGCAATCTGGAGAGCATACGTCTCTTTTGCGGATGTCAAGGCGACCTGTTTTTGAAACAATAGCGCCTTTAGTCTACTCAACTTGTCATAGTTCACATTAATAGTATTAATGTGGGGCCACATTTCAGATACTTGTATCTCTCGTGTGGGGGGAAACAAAACATGTCCACAACACGTAACGACCTTCGTGACTGAGATTGCGTAGGCAATTCCAGGTCGCAAGCCGCAACAGCTGTCATCGCTCAGTAGAACATAACTCCCATTAGAAAGTACATGAAACACTGAATGAATCAAGGGGACGGGAGTACCCTTCAGAAAACAGGCCAAATTTGCGACCACTGCATTGCAAAGACCGTGAAGAGACACCTGTTTGCATATCATGGAATGACGAACAGTAGTCTCACATTCACTTCCGCTTAGAAAGACCTCCTGTTCACCGTTCAGACATCAATACTCAAAGGGCAACTCCCACTCTTCCTTAATAAAGCTATCTCCTAGCCGTTCATATTGTGCCACTGCAAGATGTTTCAGTCAGCTCGAGAAACGAAAGGTCGAAAACGGTAAATTAATAATGCCGTGTAAAAGCCAGATAGTTGAAGGACTCTCTGCTACCGTGAAGGGCAACTTATCTAATTTTTCTACTTGAAGCAAGGTGAAACGAGCCTCCCTTTTAGCCATTGTCTCTTATTCCCTGGAAAAATTAAAAGCAGCGAATAGCTCACTCCCAATAATGTACTTCCATGGAATGTGGCCACTTCTTAGTGTCTGCAATGCCCAACCCAGCTGCATGATGGAACGCAGCTGTGTTTGCCCATGATATAACCGGGACAAATCAGTCTGAGTGATATCAATAGCAGATGACACTATATTTGACAGTGAATAAATCCTGTTAGACAGTGTGTTCATGCCATTGTCGACAACAGCCAATGTTTTTTCCAAATTCTCCTTATCAAGTTGCCTTAAACATGCAGCAGCCTCAATTTGAGAAAGTTTCCAAATATAAAAAACGTTTCGAGCGTTGTTTCCTACGACCTAACAGGAAATCCTGTAAGTCTATATTATCAGAAAGAGTGTTCAGGTGTTGTTTAACCGCTGTTAAAGTGTTTGTCTGCACCCATTGCTGGCACAGCTTACCCACACTGTATGTTGTAATTATTCCAGTATGTTGACCTGATAGAAAGCGAGGGTCTGGCCTATGAATGGAAAAAACCCCTGAAGAGTTCAAAAAACGCCTTTGACACTCATCAGTGTCGGTGGGCCATACCAACCACCCCCCGGGATGGGAAAGTGAAGAATTATAAGCACCAGCCTTAACCATTGCATCTAGCCTGTCCTCTGAAACATTAAGAAAGTGTTGCCAATCTCTAAATTTTGTCGGTGTAGGGATATTGGGCGTGTTTAGATCTTTAATTTTTGCTAACCCCAGACATGATGTCTGCTCAACAGTGTCATTCACAAAAATCATTTGCACAGGAATCAAGCAAGCTCGAAACAAAGCCTCCCTACCTTGTATTTGCCAATCTTATGTTCCCCATACACTCTTCAAATCGATAGTGTTCTTCCAATATTCGTAACCCTCAATCGAGAGTCGGGAAACAAAGGGGTCAG
Organism: Pleurodeles waltl; assembly: GCF_031143425.1. Taxonomy (NCBI): domain Eukaryota; kingdom Metazoa; phylum Chordata; class Amphibia; order Caudata; family Salamandridae; genus Pleurodeles; species Pleurodeles waltl. Next base: position 695,010,994 of record NC_090442.1, on the reverse strand, counting down.
AATAAATCAGTTTCGTATCTGTTAGCAAAAGTTTTCTAAATTGTGCTGTAGGTAATTTAAAATAATATGATTCAGCTTTCTTTGTATCATGCCCAGAAAAGTATGTGAATTTGTCACTGTAATACTTTGGACTCCCCACCTGTGGTGTTGAACAGTGTTCCCATTGTGTGTAGTTAAAGAGAGGCCTATATCTAGTTGCACGGTGCAGGTAGTGATGTCCCCAATTGTTATAGCAGAACATTTCCCCATAATTCATTATATAATCATATACATCATCACTTCCAAAAGCGGAGTAGTCCTTCATTTCAGTTAGCATTGAATCAACTGTTTGGACATCCCAATCATCAGAGACAACATTAGGTGTAATAACATCAGACATTGAAATTTTGAACACGTATGGTATTTGAATTATCTCTGTAGGCCCATATATATTGAACGGAACTTTGTCCCATACAATCCCATCAGGAATCGGAATAGCTGTAATATTGACAGGGGACAAATCACGTCGGACCTTGTGTGATGAATGATGTGGTGTTAAAATTACATCAACAGGCTCCACAGAGGAGCGATCAGCGATATAGTGACCATTAATTAGTAAAAAGAAAACAGTCACAAAACCAATCCATAAAAACAATGCAATAAATGTCAAACAGAACCAGAGATAGTTCCATGGATATATCAAATAGTTCTTCTTAAGCCATCGATAGAATTTGCTACCTCTCGAAAGTTTGTCAGTCTCAGTTGAGGATGAATCTGAAGAAAAATCATCAATGTCTACAAAATAGCCAGAGGAAGTCTCTGCAAACACAGGACCCGTTGAATTCTCATCTATTGCTTGTGGAAGTTCTTGATAGACAACGTTATTAGCCGTGGAAGTGTTCGTGTAAAACACAGCCAAATCCTGAAGCGGGGTGGTCTCCGAAGTTGTTACTGGAACCAACAAAAGTTCATTTTCCGCCCTCCCCATGGTCGAGGAAGTGTTCGGAACAGCAGTCGACATAGTTGCATAGTCAGTAGTAGTGATATTCATCCTACTATGTAGATGGATGTCCTGTTGGGTAGTGAGAGGGGATCGGGAACTACCAAAGGGACCTCCTGGTCTACTGTGGAGAATCGGCCACATGGTGTAATTTGATGTCATCAATGTAGATGAATCTGTTTGACTTGGAACCAGACAATGGTGGAAGGATGACAGTCCTGGTGCCTTTTATCCCCAAGACCGGTACAGGTGCTCTGTATGATGGACCAAACTCTTTTTTCACAGCGATCTTCTCATGAACCAGATCCCCAACGTTAGGAATCCAGCCAGTCGAAGTTTTCACCAATTCCTTTATTCCCAAGGTGGCAGCACTTGTAGATGATTTATCATCACAAAATTGTTGAAGCTCCTGTAAAACAGCGAGACGTTCTTTTATGTCAAATGGTGTTTCTGCTGCTACCATACCAGGGGCATCTAGATCGGGGACATACATAGGTGTCCCAAAGAGAACCTCATATGGAGACATTCCCCCCAAGGACCGGCTTGGCAGATTATTCAGTGCTCTGTGGACCCCATATAGGTGATGTAACCAACTGCGGCCTGAACCTAATACTCGAGCTGCTAAGGACTGCTTCAGATCACGATTCCACCTCTCCACGATCGAATTTCCCTCGGGATGGTATGGTGAGGAGTAATGGAGTTCAACACCCATCGTTCTCATGGTGTCCCTGAAAGCTTTAGAGGCAAATGCAGGGCCCTGGTCCGAATGGAATGCTGCAACCGCATATGTACCGATAAAGATCAGCAAATCTTTTATAACAGTCCGGGCGTCAGCCGACCGCTGTGGCCATACCCACAGGAATCTAGAACAGGAATCTACAGCCACTAGAATGTATTTATATGCACCATCAGGCTGCAAGGGACCACAATGGTCCAGGTACACACAATGGAGTGGCTTGTCTGACACTAAGAGAGATGTCTGCGGAGGGCATTTGATATTTGAGCCCTTAATCTGCTGACAAATGTCACAGCAAAGGACATACTGTTTAATCCGTCTGCATAGACCAGGCCACCAGTACCGTTGAAATAGAATGGTGATAGTGGCCTGTATACCAGCATGTGCAGAAGTGACACCCTCATGTGCAGCTGTAATCAGTCCTAATCTTTGGTCTTCATTTGGGATCACTCGATCACCTACCTAAGGAATCGTTGCAAAAGCAACATTCTGTGCACTGATATGATAAGTATAGTTCGTAGGGTATCCTTTCGGAAGCGTTTTGCCTGCAGCCGAAGCTTTAACGGCAATCAGTATTTCATTATCCAACCTCGTCCGAGAACGAGTCACTGCAGCCACAGAAGCCGTAGCTACTGATGCTTTGGCTGCTTCATCAGCCAATGTATTGCCGGCAACGTGTATTCCTACACGTTGGTGCCCTAATGTATGAACTACATGGACACATGGTAGCTTATCCTTAAGATCAGCCACCCTTCCCCACAACATTTTGTGTTTAATGGTGTTTCCTTTAGAATCTCTAAACCCGTTCAGTTTCCAATGATTGAGATATTCATTGTATGACTGGACGCAGTAATATGAATCACAGACGATCAAAGTCTGTGTTTCTGGCTCTTAATGTTCGAGCGCTAGAAGAAGAGCCTTAAGCTCGGCCAACTGGGCTGTCCAGTCCCCTAAGGTCTGCGTGTAGGTATTGTGAGGATGGAAAACTCTGTCTTCCATTACCCAGCACACGGCTGCGCAAGCTGCAGAGTATTGATGTTTAGTACCCACAGCCGGTTGTGCCGATCCGTCAGTATAAATGATGGTATCATAACTGTCTATTGCCAATATGTGTAGAGGAGCGGGGTACTCCTGTTCATACTGGAGAAATTCTTGTGTCTGAAGTCTTGGGTCAAACACATAAACATCAGTGGCGGTCAGAGACGTTGCCCATTGAATCCAGCGTGGATGTAATGCCTTAGCATTTGGAACGCTCGCTTTAGTGACAGCCTCTAAGGCTTGCACCGGGGAGACAACAATAATGCGTTTCCCCTGGGCAAGTGGCCACTCCTTTATGACGGCCATCTGAACTGCTGTCAGAATTTTTTCAGTAGGAGCAAAACGTTTCTCAGGATTTGGAGTATAAATGTGATTTGTATGCTATCGGCACCGTGTCACCCTCATTAAAGGTGACATAGGTAAATCCAAGGGCACCAGCTATTATTCTGATGACCAAATTTGTTTTATTGTCACGTGTGTATAAATGTCTAGCTTCCAGCATGTCCCGTTGTATGTCCCTAAGGATGTGTGTGTGTTCAATCGTCCATCGCCTGCCAGAAAAGTTGGGCTGAATTAAGTCATAAAGAGGCTTGATGCGTTCAGCATAATCTGGTATGTATGTTCTGCCAAAATTAAAGAAACACAGTAATGACTGTAATTTCTTAAGCGTGTTTGGAGGCTGTAGCTGAGCACACTTTTCTAGGAAGTGCGGGGCCAGGCTCTTTCCCTCGTTTGATAGTTCATATCCTAGGAACAATACACTAAGAAAGGCTATCTTGCTTTTCTTAAAATTAAATTTATAGCCGAAGGCTGCAAATCCCAAAATTATCCGATCGACCCTTGCAAGATGAATGTCGAGGGTGTCGTCAGTGAGATAGATGTCATCCACATAGGATAATGCATCAGAATCAAGCTCGTGCAAGATTGATGTTACACGGGCCGAAAACAGTCCTGGGCTGTTTTTATAGCCTTGGGGTAAAAGACAAAAGCGTTTCTGAGAGCCAAAGGAAAATGCACTTAGGTCCCTACTTTCATGTGCTAAATTCTGGCAGAAAAACCCATTAGATATATCCAATGTAGTTTTATATTTTTTACGCACTATATTATTGATCAGCGCTGTGCTGTGTAAATTTTGTATAGCATATGTGCGTGTATGACTATTCAAGTGTCTATAATCAACCACTATTCTACATGAATGATCAGGTTTCGCAACGGGAAATAGCGGATTATTCATTGCCGATGTACAGGGCTCAGTTACTCCCTGGTATTCAAGTTGTGACAGTATCTCCGTCACTGGAGCTTTCGCTTCATGTTTAACAGGGTATTGTGGCTGTGGGTGTTGTGTAGACCGAACAGGAATAACATGACAAGGAGAGTCCTTGTCCCAACCTACATGATTACGGTATAACGCAGGTGCCTTTCGCTAAAGCCCATTCAGCAGCATAGGCTTTTTTGTCTGCCTCCGGAACAAGATCGGAGAAAGAAGGCAAAATGACATCTTCCCCATGTGGGAGCTTGCGGACATGTTCAGGTGGCCAGTCTCTCTTGGCCAACAGGATATCACTAGTAAGTTCATCCCAGAATATTACACTAATAATGCGTTCCACGTCTCCCTCTACCTGAATTGTTAAATCATAAACCCGATCGGGTGGGAGAACGCGGCCATCCGCCGTCTCAACCGCAATGTAATCGCTAGTTGCTATCACATCCAGATGATCTTTCAGACTCTGGCGACATATCGTGACCTCTCCCGCGCTGTCCAACAGAGTCACTGCCCACCTCTCAGTCAGTGCTGCCACTTTCTTCTTTTTAAATTGTGGTTTTTGCTGAGGAGTCTTTTCTTCTTTTTTACTGGTAGACTGCGGCGAGTCTTTCTTTTCTTTCACGTATTCCGGACATCGATCTTGACGGCCCCCTCTCTCGCTATGTTTTTCCGGTGCGTCCTGAAAGGAACGAGAGGGACGTGAATCAGTATATCTGTCTGGATTTCTAATGTTATCCCTATTCCTGAGATTATATCACCTTTCGGACTACTCCGGATGTGGAGAATCAGCTCTTTTATTTCTCCTGTCTTTGAAATCTTTTTGTTTATCCCAGCGCTTTTTGGAGCCCTCTTGTGCTTGCTTTGTACCTTCCCTATGGGCGGTACTTGGTATGTCCAATTTTTTAGGTTTGGCTCCCAACCCATCCCGTCCTATACTAGTATAGGTATCGGAGATTATTTTCGGTAGCTGTCTCTCTTGTTCCACATTTGGAGTTTCCCGGAGATGTTGGCGTATTGCCAGTGCCACCGCTTCCCCTTTAATATTACTTAGTATTATCGAGGAGACGGCGTCAAAGTTATGCATCAATTTCATCCCCAGATCCAGGGCCGGTGCAGCCCCATGCTCATTTTGTATTTGTTTCAACACTTCCGGTAAATTGGCAAGTGTAGGGGTACCATGTGTGGTAGTATAAATGGCAGCGAAGACTGTACCCCAAGTGGCACATTCATCCACCGAGGGAACCATCCCGAATGGCAAGTACATAGTGAGCAATCTATGTTTCTCCTGTGGCCCCGTATGGGGGAACACAGCTTCCAGCTGATTTGTTTTCTGAGCAATCCAGAACGGTATTTTTTCACGCTCCGTGGGCACTTTACCCATAATAGTATGAACTGTTTGAGGATTAATCCCAGTAGCCAATTGATATCCACCAGCTACTGGTGGTGCTGGACGCGCTGGTGTAGTGTTCAATGTTCGCATTACGAACTGAACCAATCGTCTATATAATGCCACTAATTCATTATATAATATTCTTAAATCTACAATCGGCATAGTCTGTATGCCTGGGTGAGGTGTATATGTGGCAAACATGGGCCATGTAGGCCCTTCATTACTTAAACGACCTAGCCTCACCCGTCGTAGTACATGCGGTAGGGCGCCTTCAAACCAGTTCTGATGCTCTTGATATGTGAGCGATATTTCATGATACTGGTATGCTTCGTATCTTAGGGGTACGTCTGCAATTTCATAAGTGTGAAATGTGTGCGTTCGTTGGTCAGCCTCAGGAAAGGCAACCCAACAGTAAAACAATTCTGTTTGGTAGGCTTCAGACGCTTCTATATTCAGAGTAACATCCCGCCCTATTCTGTAAGGCCATGCGCTAATAAATGTTGTGTAAGTGCATGTCTAGCATTTGCAGGAATGTCTATGGTATTAGCCATAGTTGTTTAGAGAAACGGAACACCAAAATAGGGGAAGTTTTTCCTTTTGTGAGTTCGAGCTCGAACAACCTACAGCCTAATTAGGTGTTACCTGTTTGGCTGAGGTGGATTCTCCCAAAGACCACGGACGTCTCCGTATAATGGTACTGAGGGTACCTGTTGTCTGTGAGACAGTGATAGTCAGGGTATCCGTAAATTAGTGCCTAAACACCATCGTTGGTGGCACCATGTCGTAGTTTGGACTCTTGCTCTGAGCAAGACTGCTGGTCTCAGGATGACAGTACTTTTGTTTGTAGGTGACTAAGGGGGTCATTCTGACCCTGGCGGTCTTGGACCGCCAGGGCAAGAATGACGGAAGCACCGCCAACAGGCTGGCGGTGCTTCAATCCCTATTCTGACTGCGGCGTTAAAGCTGCGGTCGCACCGCCGGGGCCGGCGGTTTCCCGCCGATTTTCCTCCGGCGGTGATAATCCTCCAGGGCAGCGCTGCAAGCAGCGCTGCCCTGGGGATTATGACCCCCTTACCGCCAGCCTGTTTCTGGCTGTTTACACCGCCAGGAAGAGGCTGGCAGTAAGGGGTGTCCTGCGGCCCCGGGGGGCCCCTGCACTGCCCATGCCACTGGCATGGGCAGTGCAGGGGCCCCCTAACGGCTGCAACACCGCCGGCTCCATTAGGAGCCGGCTCCTGTGTTGCGGCCTCCTTCCTGCTGGGCCAGCGGGCGCTAACATGGTTAGCGCCGGCCGGCCCAGCGGGAATGTTGGAATGGGGGCCGCGTTATTGCGGCCGCATGGCGGCCGCTTGGCGGTTCTTGCCTGGCGGGCGGGTACCGCCACCCGCCAAGGTTGGAATCACCCCCTAAGTCTCTTCCTACAACTAGTTGTAACTGTTGTCCAAACCTTACCGGCTTACTAGCAGTACCTCACCAGAAACAAAATAGTAAAAGGTGATTTGTAGCAGTCGCTTACGCATGGACTCAAAGTAAGATCTCTCAGGGTTGTCGTGGTTAAACGGAAATTACCCTTTTCTCACAGATTTATTATGTTTCATACAAACAAAGGCAATAACACAGATGCAGTGAAGTTTATAATAGTTTTTATTCAACATAACTGCAATTTGTGATAAGTTGCATGAACTGCAATGATTAGGATAATGAATATACCAAGCAACAGTATTGTGAAGAAGAGAGTCATTGTTATAAAGACCCCCACCATTGAGCAATATATGAAAGAAATATATGTATATATATAAGATGGAATAAGCCCTAATACCCTAAGGAGAATAGGTCTAACCTCCTACCTAAAAGGAGAGCTGGGTTCGTTAAACCTAATCTGCCAAAGCCGTGTCCATGAGAGGAGCCCCCAACCCTCGTTACCTTGGAATGAGGTCTCTATCTCAGACTCCGCAGGGACACGAAGACTGGGTCAGCGTCAAGATGACTGCAGCATCGGTGTCAGCGATGGTGGCGATGCCCTCTGGTCGGAATCCCTCTGATTATCTGTCTAAAGTGTGTTGTATTTATACAGATCTACAAGGTCCCCTGACATAAGTGTTATTCATAACAATAGATAACAGGCATGCTTGGGACGGCAATTAATATCAACGATCCCTCAAAAGTATAGAGAGGGAAAATCCCTAAGTGTGAATACCTACTGTATGTTTGTCTTTCATGCTTGATCTTGACGCCTTGGCGCAGTGACACTGATAATAGAACCCATAACAAGTGGCCTAACTATAAACAAGGCCGCCATCTTAAAGGAAATAAATAATTAAATGGACTAAGACAGAGCAAGCTAAGTAGGTTAAAAGTCACTGGGTGACGGGGGCACGAGTTTACAAGCCTACGCCTAAGCTAACTCATGTCATCCCGTTAAAACAAACTAGGATTCACTACACTCTAAGCCATATATACTTTTTTCCTTTAGTTTACAAGAGATCTCACAAGCGACAGAGCATGCACTATCTTAGACAAGACCTAAAAAGGACTTAAATGTTTCCATGGTGTGCCTCTTTGTCCTGTTGATTTACTTACTTCTGTGTCTGTGGATATCAGACTGCTGTGTATGCTCCCCCTTTCTCATTTACGTACATTTTCCTGAGTGTAGGGACAATTATTACTCATTTGTGTTAGCACCTCAGGACATGAAATATCTTCAGTTATAGATTTGAATACTTAATCTTAAAATTGTTATTCCACCTTAAAAGTTGTCTGTGGTGTTGGTTCATCATTTACCACTGTATTTCTCAGTTACACCTTATCTTTAAGGTTAGGATAATCAGTGTTGTGAAAGGTATAGGTTTTGGAACCAAAAATAAATTAACCAATTTCATATTGTCTTTGTGTCAGAGGGCCCTAAAGTTTTTACTGTATTTTTACTTCATTAGTGTATATTTCCACTGTTTACATTTTTGTTTAAACCTTTACTGCAAATATATTTTAGCTAGGTAATTAATGATATTATTAATGTAATGTGTCGCCCCTGGTAATGATCGGCTGTCTCTGGAACTGGAACGCTCGGCAGATAAATCTGACATACACCTTTTCCATTGGAATGTGGTATGGCTGGCCAGGCGGGATCCAACTGGGTAGCACAATGCCTTATTATTAAAGTAATGTACCAATAATAAAGTAAAAATGTCTTTGCCTACCTAAGAAAAGGTTGGGAATGCATATCAGCCACTGTGCAGCACAACACTTTTTTAACCCCTTTGCTGCCAGGCCTTTTCCCCCTCAGGTGCCAGGCCTTTTTTTGGCTATTTGGGGCAGGGCGCGCTTAGGCCCTCATAACTTTTTGTCCACATAAGCTACCCACGCCAAATTTGCGTCCTTTTTTTCCAACATCCGAGGGATTCTAAAGGTACCCAGACTTCATGGGTTCCCCTGAAGGAGGCCAAGAAAATAGCCAAAATACAGTGAATAATTATTTTTTTCAAAAAAATGGGAAAAAAGGGCTGCAGAATAAGGCGTTGGTCAGCCTCAGGAAAGGCAACCCAACAGTAAAACAATTCTGTTTGGTAGGCTTCAGACGCTTCTATATTCAGAGTAACATCCCGCCCTATTCTGTAAGGCCATGCGCTAATAAATGTTGTGTAAGTGCATGTCTAGCATTTGCAGGAATGTCTATGGTATTAGCCATAGTTGTTTAGAGAAACGGAACACCAAAATAGGGGAAGTTTTTCCTTTTGTGAGTTCGAGCTCGAACAACCTACAGCCTAATTAGGTGTTACCTGTTTGGCTGAGGTGGATTCTCCCAAAGACCACGGACGTCTCCGTATAATGGTACTGAGGGTACCTGTTGTCTGTGAGACAGTGATAGTCAGGGTATCCGTAAATTAGTGCCTAAACACCATCGTTGGTGGCACCATGTCGTAGTTTGGACTCTTGCTCTGAGCAAGACTGCTGGTCTCAGGATGACAGTACTTTTGTTTGTAGGTGACTAAGGGGGTCATTCTGACCCTGGCGGTCTTGGACCGCCAGGGCAAGAATGACGGAAGCACCGCCAACAGGCTGGCGGTGCTTCAATCCCTATTCTGACTGTGGCGGTAAAGCTGCGGTCGCACCGCCGGGGCCGGCGGTTTCCCGCCGATTTTCCTCCGGCGGTGATAATCCTCCAGGGCAGCGCTGCAAGCAGCGCTGCCCTGGGGATTATGACCCCCTTACCGCCAGCCTGTTTCTGGCTGTTTACACCGCCAGGAAGAGGCTGGCAGTAAGGGGTGTCCTGCGGCCCCGGGGGGCCCCTGCACTGCCCATGCCACTGGCATGGGCAGTGCAGGGGCCCCCTAACGGCTGCAACACCGCCGGCTCCATTAGGAGCCGGCTCCTGTGTTGCGGCCTCCTTCCCGCTGGGCCAGCGGGCGCTAACATGGTTAGCGCCGGCCGGCCCAGCGGGAATGTTGGAATGGGGGCCGCGTTATTGCGGCTGCATGGCGGCCGCTTGGCGGTTCCTGCCTGGCGGGCGGGTACCGCCACCCGCCAAGGTTGGAATCACCCCCTAAATCTCTTCCTACAACTAGTTGTAACTGTTGTCCAAACCTTACCGGCTTACTAGCAGTACCTCACCAGAAACAAAATAGTAAAAGGTGATTTGTAGCAGTCGCTTACGCATGGACTCAAAGTAAGATCTCTCAGGGTTGTCGTGGTTAAACGGAAATTACCCTTTTCTCACAGATTTATTATGTTTCATACAAACAAAGGCAATAACACAGATGCAGTGAAGTTTATAATAGTTTTTATTCAACATAACTGCAATTTGTGATAAGTTGCATGAACTGCAATGATTAGGATAATGAATATACCAAGCAACAGTATTGTGAAGAAGAGAGTCATTGTTATAAAGACCCCCACCATTGAGCAATATATGAAAGAAATATATGTATATATATAAGATGGAATAAGCCCTAATACCCTAAGGAGAATAGGTCTAACCTCCTACCTAAAAGGAGAGCTGGGTTCGTTAAACCTAATCTGCCAAAGCCGTGTCCATGAGAGGAGCCCCCAACCCTCGTTACCTTGGAATGAGGTCTCTATCTCAGACTCCGCAGGGACACGAAGACTGGGTCAGCGTCAAGATGACTGCAGCATCGGTGTCAGCGATGGTGGCGATGCCCTCTGGTCGGAATCCCTCTGATTATCTGTCTAAAGTGTGTTGTATTTATACAGATCTACAAGGTCCCCTGACATAAGTGTTATTCATAACAATAGATAACAGGCATGCTTGGGACGGCAATTAATATCAACGATCCCTCAAAAGTATAGAGAGGGAAAATCCCTAAGTGTGAATACCTACTGTATGTTTGTCTTTCATGCTTGATCTTGACGCCTTGGCGCAGTGACACTGATAATAGAACCCATAACAAGTGGCCTAACTATAAACAAGGCCGCCATCTTAAAGGAAATAAATAATTAAATGGACTAAGACAGAGCAAGCTAAGTAGGTTAAAAGTCACTGGGTGACGGGGGCACGAGTTTACAAGCCTACGCCTAAGCTAACTCATGTCATCCCGTTAAAACAAACTAGGATTCACTACACTCTAAGCCATATATACTTTTTTCCTTTAGTTTACAAGAGATCTCACAAGCGACAGAGCATGCACTATCTTAGACAAGACCTAAAAAGGACTTAAATGTTTCCATGGTGTGCCTCTTTGTCCTGTTGATTTACTTACTTCTGTGTCTGTGGATATCAGACTGCTGTGTATGCTCCCCCTTTCTCATTTACGTACATTTTCCTGAGTGTAGGGACAATTATTACTCATTTGTGTTAGCACCTCAGGACATGAAATATCTTCAGTTATAGATTTGAATACTTAATCTTAAAATTGTTATTCCACCTTAAAAGTTGTCTGTGGTGTTGGTTCATCATTTACCACTGTATTTCTCAGTTACACCTTATCTTTAAGGTTAGGATAATCAGTGTTGTGAAAGGTATAGGTTTTGGAACCAAAAATAAATTAACCAATTTCATATTGTCTTTGTGTCAGAGGGCCCTAAAGTTTTTACTGTATTTTTACTTCATTAGTGTATATTTCCACTGTTTACATTTTTGTTTAAACCTTTACTGCAAATATATTTTAGCTAGGTAATTAATGATATTATTAATGTAATGTGTCGCCCCTGGTAATGATCGGCTGTCTCTGGAACTGGAACGCTCGGCAGATAAATCTGACATACACCTTTTCCATTGGAATGATGTATGGCTGGCCAGGCGGGATCCAACTGGGTAGCACAATGCCTTATTATTAAAGTAATGTACCAATAATAAAGTAAAAATGTCTTTGCCTACCTAAGAAAAGGTTGGGAATGCATATCAGCCACTGTGCAGCACAACACTTTTTTAACCCCTTTGCTGCCAGGCCTTTTCCCCCTCAGGTGCCAGGCCTTTTTTTGGCTATTTGGGGCAGGGCGCGCTTAGGCCCTCATAACTTTTTGTCCACATAAGCTACCCACGCCAAATTTGCGTCCTTTTTTTCCAACATCCGAGGGATTCTAAAGGTACCCAGACTTCATGGGTTCCCCTGAAGGAGGCCAAGAAAATAGCCAAAATACAGTGAATAATTATTTTTTTCAAAAAAATGGGAAAAAAGGGCTGCAGAATAAGGCGTTGGTCAGCCTCAGGAAAGGCAACCCAACAGTAAAACAATTCTGTTTGGTAGGCTTCAGACGCTTCTATATTCAGAGTAACATCCCGCCCTATTCTGTAAGGCCATGCGCTAATAAATGTTGTGTAAGTGCATGTCTAGCATTTGCAGGAATGTCTATGGTATTAGCCATAGTTGTTTAGAGAAACGGAACACCAAAATAGGGGAAGTTTTTCCTTTTGTGAGTTCGAGCTCGAACAACCTACAGCCTAATTAGGTGTTACCTGTTTGGCTGAGGTGGATTCTCCCAAAGACCACGGACGTCTCCGTATAATGGTACTGAGGGTACCTGTTGTCTGTGAGACAGTGATAGTCAGGGTATCCGTAAATTAGTGCCTAAACACCATCGTTGGTGGCACCATGTCGTAGTTTGGACTCTTGCTCTGAGCAAGACTGCTGGTCTCAGGATGACAGTACTTTTGTTTGTAGGTGACTAAGGGGGTCATTCTGACCCTGGCGGTCTTGGACCGCCAGGGCAAGAATGACAGAAGCACCGCCAACAGGCTGGCGGTGCTTCAATCCCTATTCTGACTGCGGCGTTAAAGCTGCGGTCGCACCGCCGGGGCCGGCGGTTTCCCGTCGATTTTCCTCCGGCGGTGATAATCCTCCAGGGCAGCGCTGCAAGCAGCGCTGCCCTGGGGATTATGACCCCCTTACCGCCAGCCTGTTTCTGGCTGTTTACACCGCCAGGAAGAGGCTGGCAGTAAGGGGTGTCCTGCGGCCCCTGGGGGCCCCTGCACTGCCCATGCCACTGGCATGGGCAGTGCAGGGGCCCCCTAACGGCTGCAACACCGCCGGCTCCATTAGGAGCCGGCTCCTGTGTTGCGGCCTCCTTCCCGCTGGGCCAGCGGGCGCTAACATGGTTAGCGCCGGCCGGCCCAGCGGGAATGTTGGAATGGGGGCCGCGTTATTGCGGCCGCATGGCGGCCGCTTGGCGGTTCTTGCCTGGCGGGCGGGTACCGCCACCCGCCAAGGTTGGAATCACCCCCTAAGTCTCTTCCTACAACTAGTTGTAACTGTTGTCCAAACCTTACCGGCTTACTAGCAGTACCTCACCAGAAACAAAATAGTAAAAGGTGATTTGTAGCAGTCGCTTACGCATGGACTCAAAGTAAGATCTCTCAGGGTTGTCGTGGTTAAACGGAAATTACCCTTTTCTCACAGATTTATTATGTTTCATACAAACAAAGGCAATAACACAGATGCAGTGAAGTTTATAATAGTTTTTATTCAACATAACTGCAATTTGTGATAAGTTGCATGAACTGCAATGATTAGGATAATGAATATACCAAGCAACAGTATTGTGAAGAAGAGAGTCATTGTTATAAAGACCCCCACCATTGAGCAATATATGAAAGAAATATATGTATATATATAAGATGGAATAAGCCCTAATACCCTAAGGAGAATAGGTCTAACCTCCTACCTAAAAGGAGAGCTGGGTTCGTTAAACCTAATCTGCCAAAGCCGTGTCCATGAGAGGAGCCCCCAACCCTCGTTACCTTGGAATGAGGTCTCTATCTCAGACTCCGCAGGGACACGAAGACTGGGTCAGCGTCAAGATGACTGCAGCATCGGTGTCAGCGATGGTGGCGATGCCCTCTGGTCGGAATCCCTCTGATTATCTGTCTAAAGTGTGTTGTATTTATACAAATCTACAAGGTCCCCTGACATAAGTGTTATTCATAACAATAGATAACAGGCATGCTTGGGACGGCAATTAATATCAACGATCCCTCAAAAGTATAGAGAGGGAAAATCCCTAAGTGTGAATACCTACTGTATGTTTGTCTTTCATGCTTGATCTTGACGCCTTGGCGCAGTGACACTGATAATAGAACCCATAACAAGTGGCCTAACTATAAACAAGGCCGCCATCTTAAAGGAAATAAATAATTAAATGGACTAAGACAGAGCAAGCTAAGTAGGTTAAAAGTCACTGGGTGACGGGGGCACGAGTTTACAAGCCTACGCCTAAGCTAACTCATGTCATCCCGTTAAAACAAACTAGGATTCACTACACTCTAAGCCATATATACTTTTTTCCTTTAGTTTACAAGAGATCTCACAAGCGACAGAGCATGCACTATCTTAGACAAGACCTAAAAAGGACTTAAATGTTTCCATGGTGTGCCTCTTTGTCCTGTTGATTTACTTACTTCTGTGTCTGTGGATATCAGACTGCTGTGTATGCTCCCCCTTTCTCATTTACGTACATTTTCCTGAGTGTAGGGACAATTATTACTCATTTGTGTTAGCACCTCAGGACATGAAATATCTTCAGTTATAGATTTGAATACTTAATCTTAAAATTGTTATTCCACCTTAAAAGTTGTCTGTGGTGTTGGTTCATCATTTACCACTGTATTTCTCAGTTACACCTTATCTTTAAGGTTATGATAATCAGTGTTGTGAAAGGTATAGGTTTTGGAACCAAAAATAAATTAACCAATTTCATATTGTCTTTGTGTCAGAGGGCCCTAAAGTTTTTACTGTATTTTTACTTCATTAGTGTATATTTCCACTGTTTACATTTTTGTTTAAACCTTTACTGCAAATATATTTTAGCTAGGTAATTAATGATATTATTAATGTAACGTGTCGCCCCTGGTAATGATCGGCTGTCTCTGGAACTGGAACGCTCGGCAGATAAATCTGACATACACCTTTTCCATTGGAATGTGGTATGGCTGGCCAGGCGGGATCCAACTGGGTAGCACAATGCCTTATTATTAAAGTAATGTACCAATAATAAAGTAAAAATGTCTTTGCCTACCTAAGAAAAGGTTGGGAATGCATATCAGTCACTGTGCAGCACAACACTTTTTTAACCCCTTTGCTGCCAGGCCTTTTCCCCCTCAGGTGCCAGGCCTTTTTTTGGCTATTTGGGGCAGGGCGCGCTTAGGCCCTCATAACTTTTTGTCCACATAAGCTACCCACGCCAAATTTGCGTCCTTTTTTTCCAACATCCGAGGGATTCTAAAGGTACCCAGACTTCATGGGTTCCCCTGAAGGAGGCCAAGAAAATAGCCAAAATACAGTGAATAATTATTTTTTTCAAAAAAATGGGAAAAAAGGGCTGCAGAATAAGGCGTTGGTCAGCCTCAGGAAAGGCAACCCAACAGTAAAACAATTCTGTTTGGTAGGCTTCAGACGCTTCTATATTCAGAGTAACATCCCGCCCTATTCTGTAAGGCCATGCGCTAATAAATGTTGTGTAAGTGCATGTCTAGCATTTGCAGGAATGTCTATGGTATTAGCCATAGTTGTTTAGAGAAACGGAACACCAAAATAGGGGAAGTTTTTCCTTTTGTGAGTTCGAGCTCGAACAACCTACAGCCTAATTAGGTGTTACCTGTTTGGCTGAGGTGGATTCTCCCAAAGACCACGGACGTCTCCGTATAATGGTACTGAGGGTACCTGTTGTCTGTGAGACAGTGATAGTCAGGGTATCCGTAAATTAGTGCCTAAACACCATCGTTGGTGGCACCATGTCGTAGTTTGGACTCTTGCTCTGAGCAAGACTGCTGGTCTCAGGATGACAGTACTTTTGTTTGTAGGTGACTAAGGGGGTCATTCTGACCCTGGCGGTCTTGGACCGCCAGGGCAAGAATGACGGAAGCACCGCCAACAGGCTGGCGGTGCTTCAATCCCTATTCTGACTGCGGCGGTAAAGCTGCGGTCGCACCGCCGGGGCCGGCGGTTTCCCGTCGATTTTCCTCCGGCGGTGATAATCCTCCAGGGCAGCGCTGCAAGCAGCGCTGCCCTGGGGATTATGACCCCCTTACCGCCAGCCTGTTTCTGGCTGTTTACACCGCCAGGAAGAGGCTGGCAGTAAGGGGTGTCCTGCGGCCCCGGGGGGCCCCTGCACTGCCCATGCCACTGGCATGGGCAGTGCAGGGGCCCCCTAACGGCTGCAACACCGCCGGCTCCATTAGGAGCCGGCTCCTGTGTTGCGGCCTCCTTCCCGCTGGGCCAGCGGGCGCTAACATGGTTAGCGCCGGCCGGCCCAGCGGGAATGTTGGAATGGGGGCCGCGTTATTGCGGCTGCATGGCAGCCGCTTGGCGGTTCCTGCCTGGCGGGCGGGTACCGCCACCCGCCAAGGTTGGAATCACCCCCTAAGTCTCTTCCTACAACTAGTTGTAACTGTTGTCCAAACCTTACCGGCTTACTCGCAGTACCTCACCAGAAACAAAATAGTAAAAGGTGATTTGTAGCAGTCGCTTACGCATGGACTCAAAGTAAGATCTCTCAGGGTTGTCGTGGTTAAACGGAAATTACCCTTTTCTCACAGATTTATTATGTTTCATACAAACAAAGGCAATAACACAGATGCAGTGAAGTTTATAATAGTTTTTATTCAACATAACTGCAATTTGTGATAAGTTGCATGAACTGCAATGATTAGGATAATGAATATACCAAGCAACAGTATTGTGAAGAAGAGAGTCATTGTTATAAAGACCCCCACCATTGAGCAATATATGAAAGAAATATATGTATATATATAAGATGGAATAAGCCCTAATACCCTAAGGAGAATAGGTCTAACCTCCTACCTAAAAGGAGAGCTGGGTTCGTTAAACCTAATCTGCCAAAGCCGTGTCCATGAGAGGAGCCCCCAACCCTCGTTACCTTGGAATGAGGTCTCTATCTCAGACTCCGCAGGGACACGAAGACTGGGTCAGCGTCAAGATGACTGCAGCATCGGTGTCAGCGATGGTGGCGATGCCCTCTGGTCGGAATCCCTCTGATTATCTGTCTAAAGTGTGTTGTATTTATACAGATCTACAAGGTCCCCTGACATAAGTGTTATTCATAACAATAGATAACAGGCATGCTTGGGACGGCAATTAATATCAACGATCCCTCAAAAGTATAGAGAGGGAAAATCCCTAAGTGTGAATACCTACTGTATGTTTGTCTTACATGCTTGATCTTGACGCCTTGGCGCAGTGACACTGATAATAGAACCCATAACAAGTGGCCTAACTATAAACAAGGCCGCCATCTTAAAGGAAATAAATAATTAAATGGACTAAGACAGAGCAAGCTAAGTAGGTTAAAAGTCACTGGGTGACGGGGGCACGAGTTTACAAGCCTACGCCTAAGCTAACTCATGTCATCCCGTTAAAACAAACTAGGATTCACTACACTCTAAGCCATATATACTTTTTTCCTTTAGTTTACAAGAGATCTCACAAGCGACAGAGCATGCACTATCTTAGACAAGACCTAAAAAGGACTTAAATGTTTCCATGGTGTGCCTCTTTGTCCTGTTGATTTACTTACTTCTGTGTCTGTGGATATCAGACTGCTGTGTATGCTCCCCCTTTCTCATTTACGTACATTTTCCTGAGTGTAGGGACAATTATTACTCATTTGTGTTAGCACCTCAGGACATGAAATATCTTCAGTTATAGATTTGAATACTTAATCTTAAAATTGTTATTCCACCTTAAAAGTTGTCTGTGGTGTTGGTTCATCATTTACCACTGTATTTCTCAGTTACACCTTATCTTTAAGGTTAGGATAATCAGTGTTGTGAAAGGTACAGGTTTTGGAACCAAAAATAAATTAACCAATTTCATATTGTCTTTGTGTCAGAGGGCCCTAAAGTTTTTACTGTATTTTTACTTCATTAGTGTATATTTCCACTGTTTACATTTTTGTTTAAACCTTTACTGCAAATATATTTTAGCTAGGTAATTAATGATATTATTAATGTAATGTGTCGCCCCTGGTAATGATCGGCTGTCTCTGGAACTGGAACGCTCGGCAGATAAATCTGACATACACCTTTTCCATTGGAATGTGGTATGGCTGGCCAGGCGGGATCCAACTGGGTAGCACAATGCCTTATTATTAAAGTAATGTACCAATAATAAAGTAAAAATGTCTTTGCCTACCTAAGAAAAGGTTGGGAATGCATATCAGCCACTGTGCAGCACAACACTTTTTTAACCCCTTTGCTGCCAGGCCTTTTCCCCCTCAGGTGCCAGGCCTTTTTTTGGCTATTTGGGGCAGGGCGCGCTTAGGCCCTCATAACTTTTTGTCCACATAAGCTACCCACGCCAAATTTGCGTCCTTTTTTTCCAACATCCGAGGGATTCTAAAGGTACCCAGACTTCATGGGTTCCCCTGAAGGAGGCCAAGAAAATAGCCAAAATACAGTGAATAATTATTTTTTTCAAAAAAATGGGAAAAAGGGGCTGCAGAATAAGGCTTGTGGTTTTTTCCCTGAAAATGGCATCAACAAAGGGTTTGCGGTGATAAAATTAAAAGCTTCCCAGCTTTCAGGAACAGGCAGACTTGAATCAGAAAATCCAATTTTTCAACACAATTTTGGCATTTTACTGGGGCATACCCCATTTTAATTATTTAATGTGCTTTCAGCCTCCTTCCAGTCAGTGACAGAAATGGGTGTGAAACCAATGCTGGACCCCAGAAACCCTAACAATTCTGAAAAGAAGACAAAATTATGAATTCAGCAATGGGTAATTTGTGTAGATCATACAAGGGTTTGCTACAGAAATTAACAACTGAAATAAAAAAAAATGAAATTTAGGTGAAAAAAACTGCCATTTTTTTTCTACGTTTTACTCTGTAACTTTTTTTTGCAATGTCAGATTTTTGAAAGCAATATAGCGTTACGTCTGCTGTACTCTTCTGGTTGCGGGGATATAGGATAGGTTCATCAAGAACCCTAGGTACCCAGAGCCAATAAATGAGCTGCACCTTGCAGTGGGTTTTCATTCTATACCGGGTATCCAGCAATTCATTTGCTGAAATATAAAGAGACAAAAATAGGTATCAAGAAAACCTTTGTATTTCCAAAATGGGCACAAGATAAGGTGTTGAGGAGCAGTGGTTATTTGCACATCTCTGAATTCTGGGGTGCCCATACTAGCATGTGAATTACAGAGCATTTCTCAAATAGACGTCTTTTTTACACAATGTCTTATATTTGGAAGAATAAAATGTAGAGAAAGACAAGGGGCAATAACACTTGTTTTGGTATTCTATGTTCCCCCAAATCTGCTGATAAAAATGAAACCTCACTTGTGTGGGTAGGCCTAGCGCCCGCGACAGGAATTGCCCCAAAACACAAGATGTTTTTTGCAAAGTGCCTAGCTGTAGATTTTGGCCTCCAGCTCAGCCGGCACCTAGGAAAACCTACCAAACCTGCACATTTTTAAAATCTAGACACCTAGGGGAATAGAAGATGGGGTGACTTGTGGGGCTCTCACCAGGTTCTGTTACCCAGAATCCTATGCAATCATCGAAATTTGGCCATAAAAACACTTTTTGCTCACATTTCGGTGACAGAAAGTTCTGGAATCTAAGAGGAGCCACAAATTTTCTTCTACCCAGCGTTCCCCCAAGTCTGCCTACAAAAACGGTACCTCACTTGTGTAGGTAGGCATAGCACCCGCGACAGGAAATGCCCCAAAACACAACATGGAGACATCACATTTTTACATTGAAAACTGACGTGTTTTTTGCAAAGTGCCTAGCTGTAAATTTTGGCCTCCAGCTCAGCCAGCACCTGAAATCTGAGAGGATCCACAAATTTAGTACCTCACTTGTGTGGGTAGGCCCAGTGCCCGCGAAAGGAAATGCCCCAAAACACTATCTGGACACATCAAAATTATCAAATACAAAACTACCTGTTTTTGCGGGGGGCACCTGCGTTTTTGGCACTGGGCTCAGCAGCCATGCAGGGAAACCTACCAAACCCAGACATTTCTGAAAATTAGACACCCGAGGGAGTCCAGGGAGGTGTGACTTGCGTGGATACCCCAGTGTTTTCTTTCCCAGAATCCTCAGCAAACCTCAAACTTAGCTAAAAAAAATCTAATTTTTCCCACATTTCTGTGTGGGATCACCGCACCGGTACAAATTTCCTACCACCCAACGTTCCCCTCAGCCTCCCAGTAAAAATTATACCTCACTTGTGTAGGTGGGACAAGTGCCTGTGACAGAGAAGAGCCAAAAACATGTCAAAATTGAGGGGGAACCAAAGCGGGTCCAAAAGGGCAGTTTGGAAAAAAAACATTTTTAGGCTGACAAGTGGGGCAGAATTTCTATTGGTATAGATGAGACAATGCTGGGTGGTAGGAATTTTTTGTGGATTTCTGCAGATTCCGGAAGGTTCCATCACAAAAATGTGGGAAAAATGTGTGATTTCCAGCAAAGTTGGAGGTTTTCAGGGCATTGTGGGTAAGAAAATGGTGCGGGGTGCATGTGAAGCACACCACCCTGGACTCACCCAGATGTTTAGTGTTCAGATGTGTCTAGGTCTTATGGATTTTTCTACAAGACAGCGTCCCAAAGTCCAAAAAGAGCAGCCCTCACCATTCCAAGTGGGACGATTTTGAGAGTTAGCCAAGCTCCCATGGCCCAAATGTAAAACCAAAACCCCAAATAATCAAATGTCCACTTGCTTGCCGTGGGATAAGATGTTTTAGTGTGCGGGGGAAAGCTGAAAGACTGTTACCCCCTTCAGTTGGGGTGGGGGCATAACCATGCCCATACTGGTTGGTAGCCACAGCCCCACTTTTTTTTTTTTATTCCCTGGCATTTAGTAGACTTCCTGCCCCCCGGGGTGTGGATCGGGGGTAGTTGCCCCATCTGCCCACTGGTTGGCAGAACAACTTTGGCCCCATTTATTTGCGGTGGGGGTTTGGCCATACCCCCACCCTCTTATTTTGAAAACAAAATCTTCCCTGGTCTCTGGTGGGCTTTCTGCCCCCCCCCCCTCTTGGGGGCAGATGGGCCTTCTAAAACTAAGCTGATCTGCCCCAAAGGGGGGCAGATATGGCCAACAGTAATGTGCCCCCATGGGGAGCGACCCTTGCCCAAGGGGCTGGCCCCCCAAACAAAACACACACACCAATCCCTGGTACCTAAGTGGTTTCTGCCCCCCGGGGCCAGATCTGCCTAATAGAAATAGGCCGATCTGCCCCCAAGGGGAGCAGAACTGACCTTGCCTAAGGGTCGCTCCCCTTGCGTAAAATTGGTGCAAAAAAAAAATCCCTGGTGCCTAGTGGATTCTGCCCCCCTCAGAGGCAGATCGGCCTAATAAAAATAGCCAGCTCTGCCCCCAAGGGGGGCAGAGATGGCCTAAAATAAATTTTCCCCCGATGGGAACAACCCTTGCCTAAGAAGTTGCTCCCCTTGCGTGAAATTTTCACAAAGAAATAAAAATCCCTGGTGTCTAGTGGTTTCTGCCCCCCGTGGGGGCAGAGTGGCCTAATAAAAATAGGCCGATGTGCCCCCTAGGGGGGCAGAAATGGCCCAAAGATAATTTTACCCCCAGGGGAGCGACCCTTGCCTAAGGGGTCGCTCCCCACATATTAAAAAATAAAACAAAACAAAACAAAAAAAATCCCTGGTGCCTAGAGGTTTCTGCCCCCCAGGGGCAGATCAGCCTAATTAGAATAGGCTGATCTGCCCCCAAGGGGGGCAGAAATGGCCTAAAATTAAATTGCCCCCCCCCCAGGAGAGCGACCCTTGCCTAAGGGGTCGCTCCCCTCAAGTGAAACTGACAAAAAAAAAATCCCTGGTGTCTAGTGGTTTCTGCCCCCCCTTGGGGGGAATAGAAATAGGCCAATCTGGGGTCAGAAACTGCCTAGAATTAATTTTGCCCCCAGGGGGGCGACCCTTGCCTAAGGGGTCGCTCCCCACATATAACAAACAAAAAACAAAACAAACAAAACAAAATACCTGGTGTCTAGGGGGTTTCTGCCAGATCAGCCTAATTATATTAGGCCGATCTGCCCCCAGGGGTGGCAGAAACAGCCGTGAAATTATTTGCCCCCCTGGGGGGCGGCCCTTGCCCAAAGGGCTACTCCCCTTATGTGTACAGATAATAAAAAAACTAAATCCCTTGAGTCTAGTGGTTTCTGCTCCCCTTGGGAGCAGATTGGCCTAATAAAAATAGGCCGACCTGCCCCCAAGGGGGGCAGAAATGTCCTAGAAAATTATTTGCCCCCAGGGGAGCGACCCTTGCCTAAGGGGTCGCTCCCCACAAATATAAAACACAAAAAAAAATCCCTGGTGTCTAGGGGGGTTTCTGCCCCTCCTGGGGGCAGAAACAGCCAAGAAACAAATTGCCCCCCTGGAGAGCGGCCCTTGCCCAAGGGGCCGCTCTCCTTGTCAAGTAAATAGAAAACAAAAAAATTCCCTGGTGTCTAGTGGCATTTCTGCTGCCAGATCACATCGCGATCGGGCAGCAGAAATGCTCAGAGAAGCCTGAAAGAAGAGGATGGCCTTTCCTCTCCTTTCAGGCTTCTCTGCTCCCTCCATGTGATCGGAGGAGAAATGCAAAGCATTTCTCCTTCGATTGGGTGGAGGAAAGGTCTCTGATGAGGTCAGCGCGCGAAAGCGCGCTGATGTCATCAGATGCCACAGTGGGTGACGGAGGGGGGCGGGGGTGGAAGGAGAAGCGATTCCCCTTCCATCCCTGCCCAGGGGCTGGGGGTGCCTGGCCATCGGGGGAGCTCTAGTACTCCCCCGGGGGCCCATAGCAGGACCAGGTGGTCTCGTCCTCGGCACTAGGGAACCGGCGCATCACCTGGGCACCCAAAGGGTTGAAGCCCTATCCACCACCGTTTCCAAGCTACCACTGTTGAGAATGAAAAGGAGTCTTGTTTGTAAAACCAGCTGCCTTTCTCGCATGGGGAGGGCTGCCAACTAGTCTCTCAGCACCATTGCCAGGCTTCCTATCCCCCCCATAATTTAGCATTTTCTGAAGTTTGAGTGCCTAGGGGATGAACTCACTCACATCGGCATCCTCCCTGTCTGGCAGATGTGGAGTCTATCTTAGTTAATTAATTTGATTTAATATTTTTTAACTTACTGGCAATTCCTAAAACGATCAGCTATTCTGGCTGGACAGCAGCCAACTTAAGAAGCTATTTCATAAGTCTATAGCGTCATTACAGCAACTCATACAGATTTTATTTTAATTCAGCCACACCATCTCCACCACCTGTGATGTTTGCTTCAGTCATTCATGACAGCCAATCATTTGACAAATTCAGATCGCCTCTTATTTAAAACATTTACATGAAGTTCCTGTTCATTGTCCTTTGTTTTGCTTCTGTTTATTTAGGCATGTCTAGAAAATTAGATTTATGCTGAGCATTTTAATCAAAAGTAACCAAACATGAACAGCAACCCCAATACCTATTGAATAGACAGTTCTTGCTAATCTTGTTTGTCAAGAGCCTCAGGGAGAAACGTATATAAAGGTGTGCAGGCTGCAACCCTGCGATTCAAACTATTTATTTCTGAAAGATAAGACCCAAATCTATACATTGACTTATGAGAAGTAGGGGTGAGCATGATTGAAAGAGGCGATGTGAACTTAGTACTTAACTTCAGATGATGGGCTTGCCCCAGTAAAATGAATCTCTGCTATGGTTGATGATGCCAGCCTTAACAAGCATTTGAAATGCTTTAGGTCTCGCATATTTTGAACCACCTTATTGCCATCCTTTGCCAAGAGTGGCTACAAAAAAAAAAAAACATGAGTGGAAACTGAGAAAAGACGACTTCAATTGAAATAAAGTTAGCTTTGAAAAATAAAGCTTTGCACTTTTGTTTGTCCTGCTGGGAACGTTTTTGCCAGTCACAAGCCTTCTGTTTGTGGGGCACTGGAAGGTAGATCAAAATAGTACCTTAGTTACATCGGTAGCAGCAGACAGGCACTGATTAAGTTGAAATCAATTAGTGCTTGATCTCTGCTCCACACAGAGGAACGGAAATGATGCCAGACATACCTTGACGAATTACGAGGCTGTAAAGAAGAGTGCCACGCAAACCAACAAATGGTGAGCGAAAGGCAAGCTCCAAGCCCTTTACTGAACACAACAGCATATCGCTTACGAAACGCATGCGCAAGTGCATGCACTCGCAAACTTGACCCTAAAAATGTGAGATTGCCCATCAGTTTGAAATGCACATCAATTCAAGACGCTTTTCTTTCTATGTTTGTTTGTTCAATTATTGCCATGGTTGTGAGTGATCATAGGAGGTAAACAAAGACTATGCTCTTTCATGACCGAAGTGAAATATGGTGGTGGCCTCAGTCCTCTTGTTCCCAGTACAAAATTGTCCAGTTTTGTAGGAAAAATATAAATTTAATATATGGCCTTACCAGACAGCCATTTTAGATGGGATGTACATGATGCATACACATGATAGTGGAATGACCGAAAAGTGGTTGTTCAAAGAATGGATTGAAGAACATAGGCCCAGTATGAGTTCTATGCACTTTTTTCTGTACATGGTGAATGCCACCTTTGTGACTACTTTTCAGTGGTTACCTATTTTTTTCCCACTAAGCCTGCTGGTGTACAAGACAGAGTATCCTCTGAAATGTTCCCAAAATGTTAGATGTCTAAATTGAAGTGAATTTACTATAAGTGTGATAAAATAAGTAATAATTATTAAGACCTAATACGTGCAGAGCCATGTCAAAAACAGTTTTCATTAAAACAATTTGTTTTTTAATATTATCTGAAACCTCACGCACAAAGTCCTTTTGCTTACCTAAAATTTGCAGGGCAGAAAAAAGTATGTTTTATGGTGCAAAATCATGTTAGAAATGTTCAAAATGAAAACTGTGAGTCTCAAATCAATTTGCAACTCACAGTTTCCACATTACGATTCATTCCAAACTGGAAGGAAAGGTATTATAAAACGGGCTCGTGATTCACAACCGTTATTGCGACTGGAAACTTATGGTGGAATACCACATATCACAAAGGGTGGGGGGTGCTGTGGCCCAAGGAGGTGGGGCATTTATTCACAAATTGGAAGCTGACCATGAGCGAGAATTTTCACTTTGAGAATGACAGCTGATGGTATAGGGGGCAGACAGCAATTACAGAAGACTCTGCATGGTCCTCCCAATATCCAGTTGAATAATGCCATTTGTTTTCAGGGTCGAACCTGCGAGTGTGTGCGCTAGCACCTGTGTCTGGCTCTTCAGACTCTGCTGTGTACAGTAAAGGGCTTGAAGCTTGCCTGTCACTTACCATTTGTTGTCTTGCATGTCACTCTTCTCGTAATTCGTAAGCCTCGTAATTCGTTACTTCAGGCCAAACATCATTTCCATTCTTCTGTGTGGTGAAGGGACCAGCACTAACTGTTTCAACTTAATCATTCCCCTACCACTGCTCCTGACGTTATTAAGGTTCTATTTTGTTCTTTTTAACTTCTAGTTCCCTGCAAACAGAAGGGTTGTGACTAGAAAAATTGTGCCCAGCAGGACAAGAAATCTGCACAGTTTCATTTTCTATAACTAACTTTCTTTTATTTTGCCAAATTGTCTTTGTTTTTTTCTTGTTTTTGCTTGTAAGTGCTGTCCTCAAAACATGATGATTATTGTGTTATAAATATTGCACAGCGATGTTGTTTCTTTATTATGTGTAATTTCTGAAATTGTGCTTTAACACATAATCGTGCAGTATACCCCAATCCACCCCACCCTACCCCACCACACAGCAATCCACCTCACCACACCCCAGACAATCAACCCCACACCAATCCAAAACAATTGGCCCCACTCCAATCTGCCCCACTGTAATCCAAAACAATTTGCCCCACTGCAATATCCTTCACTCCAATCCAAAACAAACTGCCCCACTCCAATCTGCCCCACTCAAATCCTAAACAATCTGCCCCACTCCAAGTTGCCTCACTCCTATCTGCCCCATTATAATCCAAAACAATCTGCTGCCATCCAATCCACTCCCACTCCAATCTGCCCAACTCAAGTCCAAAACAATCTGTCCCACTTGAATCCGTCCCATGCAGGTCTGCCCCACTCCTTTCTACCCCACCCCAATCTGCTACACTCCGATCCACTCCCACTCCAATCCAATCCACCAACTCCCATCCAATCCAACCACACCAATCCACTCCACCCCAGTCCCATCCAATCCACCCCACACCAATCCAATCTACCCCACTCCCCATCTGCCACACTCCAATCAGCCCCAATTTGACCCACTCAAATGCAAAACAATTTGCCCCATTCTAGTCTGCCCCACTCTAATCCAAAACCTTCTGTCCCATTCCAATCTGCCCCACTCCAATCTGTCCCATTTCAATCCAAACCAATCTGTCCCACTCCAATCCATTTCAATCTTCCACACTCTGATCGGTCCCACTTTAATCTAAAACAACCTGACCCACTCCAATCTGCTCCTCTCCACCCTGCTCCACTCCAATATCAAACAACATACTACAACCCAAAACAATCTGCCCTACTCCAATTTACACCACTCCAAGCCAATCCACCTCCCCCAAATCTATTCCACCTCCCCCAATCCTATCCACCCCACTCCATCCCAATTCACCCCACTCCAATCCATTACAATCTACCCCTCTACAATCCAGTCCATCCAACACCAACCCAACCCAATCCAGCCCAGTCCAATCTACCCCACTCCAGTTCAATACACCTCACCCCAATCCAATCCAACCCACCCTACTCCAGTCCAACCCATTCCACTTCAATCCAATCTAACCCAATACACCCAACTCCTATCACGTCCACAGCTACCCAATTAATCTCATTGCAGTCCAATCCACCTACACCACCTTAACCCATCCACTTTAATCCACCCCAACCAAACACACTCAAATCCAATCCAGTCCACATTAATCCACCCTACTCAATCAAATTAATTTCACTCTAAACCACTTTACTCCACCCCACACCCATCTATTCCACCCACTCCAATTCAATCTACTGACTCTAACCCAACCCACCCCACTCCAGTCAAATCAACCCCATCCCATCCCACCCACTCCAATACAACACATTCAGTTCAACCCACCCCACCCTAATCCATCCCACTCAATCCAATCCACCCCACTTAATCCGATCCATCCCAATCCAGTCCACCACAATCTGGTCCTCCCCACTCCAGGTCACCCCACTCCAGCCCACCCCACTCCAAACCAAATCACCCCACACCAAAACAATTCACCCCACACCAATTCAATCCACCCCAACTCATTGAAATTCACCCTACTCTTATACACCCTGACCCCAATTCAATCCATCCTAATCCACCCCATCACATTCCAAGCCAACCCACCCCAATCTAATCCTCATCACCTCCACCCACCCACCCCATTTCAATCCACTCCACCCAACTGTACGCCAATCCACCCCACTCCACCCCAGTCCAACCCATCCTACCCATCTCAGTTCAGTCCACCACACTCCAGTCCAATCCATCCAGCCTACCACACTCCAATCCACCCCAGTCCAATCCAATCCATCCCATCCCATGCCAATCCAATCCACTCCTCTCCAATACACCCACCCTTCCCAGTTCAGTCCACCCCACCGCAGTGTAATCCACCCCAGTGTAATCCACCCTACTCCAATCTACCCCACTTCATCACCTCGCTCCAATCCACCTAAATCCAATTCAACACACCCCACCCCAATCCATCCTGCAACCTACCACACCCTAGCCAAATCCACCCACCCCACTGCAATCCACCTCACTCCAGTCTTCCCCACTCCACCACACCACACTCACTCCAATCTACCACAATCTACTCCAAGCCAACCTTCTTCTTCCCAAATCCAATCTATTCCACCCCACTTCAATCCACCCAGCCCACCCTACTCCAATCCAGCCTGCACCACTCCAATCTACCCCACTCCAACCCACCCCACTCCAATCATCCCATCCCACTCCAGTCCAATCTACCCCACTCCAATCTAATGAATCCAATCATCCCCACTCCAATTCACCCACTACCTCAATCACTCTAACCCACTCCACGCAATTCCACCCCACTCCACTCTACACACTGTCACTAAACCACTGAACTCTAGTTCCTCTATTCAACTGTTTGACACACTACTTCCCCTACTCCACTCTATGACACTCCAACCAATCGACTCAATTACACTGTACTCCCCCACTCCACTCTGACACTCCACGCCATTAACATTTAGCCATGCTGAACAGCAGCCATACTGGTGTACAGCATGGCAAACCACATTGACTAAGTCAAATGTTCTTGTATAGGTGAGACATTTTGGCTTTACCGCTACCGTTTAAATTACATCCCCTGTCCATTGGAGGGTCAGGGGCTACCGTTCTCTATTTTGCACAAACGAGCCAGGATACAGAGATCTATTGTTCCTGGCAGGCTTCAACCCCTTCATTTGTATGCACTCAGACTGATTCACATACGGACTTCTGTTTCATTAATATTAATTATATACGAATTTTGTGAATCCTACCAAATGCTGAAATTGTAATGACATATTTGTACATCCATTGCTGCACAGAATCACTCTTTGTCACATCTGAGACGCATTTCTAAAAATTGCATCAACAACACAGTCAGGTGTATTTTCCTCTGCTACCCTAATGTAAGATGGTGCTTTTTTATAGAATAGATCTATTGACACATTGATGGTAATAGTGACACGGTATCTAATAAACTAACTGTACCACTTGATAACTACAAGAAATGTTTGCTGACCACCTGTGATCTGCTCTTTTAAAATCCCACCCAATAAGCACAAGAGAGAAAATAGCATAATGGCAATCATATTGATAGGATCACATAGTGGGCTGCTAGTTGAAGTTTTTTTCTTCTTTCTCTTGAGAGTGGATATGTACTGTCTTTAATTCTGATGCAACAGATGTCGGAACGTCAAAGCGTGACAGTTTTTTTTTTACTTGAATTGTGTTTATTAGGTACTGTTTTAAATGTACCTGGATATTAATAGCATTTTTATGCATTTTTTCCTCTATTTTAATGTATTTTTGTGGTTTATTTAATTAGATCGAATAAAGGTTATTGAAATGACATAATAAAGGAATTTCGCTACCTTGTTGTTTATTAAGGAACAGGAACCAGGTAGGAGGTGGAAAAACACTTATTGCAATTAGCTATGAGTATGCAGCACTATGACAAGTAGCATTAAAGTACCTTCTTGTGTGTCCAATGTGTCTTCTGGGAGCTGTTACGAGTGGTGACAAAATTCAGAAACCCCCGGCTCCAGGAACCCAGAAATCCCCATCTCACAATAACTCTGTAACATCTAGGTCACTTTCAATATAGATGAATTGAAAAATGATATTCTTCAGGACACCTGTCCTCAGTCAATTAGTCAAAGACCATAGAACGCAAGGCAAATGTGAATACATTCACTTCTGTACTATACTGAGGTTAGATGGAGAAAAACCACTAGCAGGGAGTAAAATACCCAACTGGCTTCTGCGGTATTTGATCGATGAGACCAAATGGCATGAAGCTAAATGAAGATAAAATGAAGGACCTTGTCACAGGGGAAGTAGAGGTTTATGCCTTTAGCTTTTTGCCTGAAAAAGTAGGATCTTGCCTTTTCCAGTCCCAACCACAACTAAATCCGGGACTTGCATGTGACAATCACATCTAGAGAGTTATTACGATGAATGCTCTGACATCTTGATTGTAATCTCTGCTGTAGATGCTCAGTGGCATTTCTTTATACAAATTTATTGACAAGACCATCTGGTGGGGAATCCTATTTTCTCAAGGCTGATCAGGATAATTACTTACAACTCAGTCGACAATTGCTGGTCCATGAAATTAGCCAGAGTGTACTTTAGCTAGGGATCTGAGGAACCTCTACCATTATCCCCCAGAGAGAGCATTGAGGATATCTCCAGAACTTAGACTGGTTATACTTAGTTTTAAAGAAATCAACAAAGGAGTTGTAGCCTGTTTGGTACAGGCATCTAGAATCTAGAATTAGTGCCTTTTGGTACAGCATATCACACAACCAACAGGCTCCAAGGACTACATCCTCAACCTTCTCTTGTTAAGACCACCAACAATCCAGCACAAACCACCAATGTCCTGTAGTAGAACACCCACCTTGCTATCCTTATCTCCCCTCCTCTGCGTTCTACCAACAAATCAATGTCAACCCAAAAAACAAGATCAAACTTTCAGAACCTTCAAAGTCCTCAAACGTGACAACCTAATGCTTGAAATCATCTCTTACCCTATCAACTCCATGTCTGATGCCAACAGCCATTTAAATAACTTCCACGTTCGTTTGGAACACTATGTGGAGATCTATGCACCACTTAAAACACACAAATGCAAACTAAGGTCTTCAGCACCCTGGTACCATAAAGCCTTGATGATAATAAGTTATTTATTTGCAGACAGGAAGGAAAATGGATGAAAAACAAGACTCCCATGACCTCATGATACTGAAGCCCCTTTGGGCAAGACAAAGATAGCCCATCACATCTGCTAAAGAAAGGTATTACTGCAAAGACTCTCAAGGAATCCATTAATACAAGTTTCAAGACAATCAAGCACTGCTTCACTTCCTTACAGGACCTACCTATTTGTCACTCCACTGAAATGTGCAATTCTATCCACCTATTTTTTCAGTAACAAAATATAAAATATCCTATAGCCAGTCACCCAATACCAAGCTTGCTTCATCTCTGACACCCACCCCTTTCCTTTAGAATCCAATAAAGGTCTCCGGTCTAAAGCCCTATCTTAATCATATCCACATCAGGTATCACCAACATACTCAGCTCCCTCAAAGACACACATGACAACATATGTACCTTGGGGTCTCAAACTGGATTCAACAGCAATGGCCAAAAGATCCCTATCACCTCCAGAGGCTCCAGGTCAGCTCAGCCTCTTCATAGACACACTTGCTGCTCTACTCACAAATAATAGCATCAAGATTCTCCAATATGCAGACGGTACACAACTCTACTTGAATGTTTCCTCTGCCTCAAACATCCATTGCCTCCAACACTGTCTGCATATCATCCAGACTTGAATGTCCAGTGCCTACCTGAAGCTCAGCCAAACCAAGCCAGAATTATTTTTACTGTGAAGAACAACAAATGGAACAAACCAGGCTCAATGACAATCAGCTTTTTTAAAATGTGCTTTATTCAGGTTTTAGGCATAATACGACAATAACAACGCTTAAAAATCCAAGCATAACAGTGCAGTCCAGCATGTCACATGTGGGAGTACAATTAGGCCTCATAGTGTAGCCGTTATCATTCACCATGTTACAAAACAGCATGATCAAAAACATAAACAATTTTTTGCAATAACAGAAACAATAGGAACCATGGAGTCTATGGAGACTGGGGATGAGGTGTGACTTGCATGATAGGTTAAATAGGAAGGGGCTAGCCCATAAGTGGGTTATTCAGTGAGGTTGTTACATAAACAGAACAGGAGGGCAATAAGAGAGTGGGAAGAGGCACATGAGAGAGAGTTGATGGCAGTTACACAAAGTTGTAAGAATCATGTCTTATGTCAATACTAACAAATTATGGACAGGGCCAGCATGGCACTTATGGGCATTATGTTGCACAGTCTTGTCCCGGAACAGTATGCCCACCATCAACCGTGTGATTTTGAGACTATTTTTGTGGTGTGATATTGTATGTCAGGGTGGGTACGTGTTATTCTTAGCTTCGACATTATGTAAATAGGTTTCCCAGAGCATCCCCCTCGTCTGTGAGTCCCCGCTTATGTGAAGCAAATTGAGGATGATAACTTCCACTCATGTCCATGTTAGCAATGGGGCCATTAAGCCCTAAAGATCAGGAGGGGTAGGCACCTTCTTTGGCATCTGTGGCTGCCTCTTGAACAGAATAAAGGCAAGATCAATGAACCTGTGAAGGTGTTTGTCATCTTTTGATCTGGGCTATAATCCCAATAGGCAGGATTAAGGTGTAAAATCAAGGGTGTGATCTGCGAGTTCTGCCAAAATTGCAGTCATCGCTTGCCAGGCCGGGTATAGCACTGAGCAAT
The DNA here is from genome assembly GCF_031143425.1 of Pleurodeles waltl. NCBI lineage: Eukaryota > Metazoa > Chordata > Amphibia > Caudata > Salamandridae > Pleurodeles > Pleurodeles waltl. Next base: position 694,979,043 of record NC_090442.1, on the reverse strand, counting down.
CCCATACCATGTGGGAAAACCAGGCATCCAATAGTTCACAACGAAGGCACTCTGGGGTGAAAGTCGTGTACATGGGCATGATACGCTGAGGCAAGAGGTAAACATGATGCACATAGTCGAATTGCATGAAATGAAATTTAGGTTTGCAAGATAGATCCTTCACCATTTGAAGTGTACAAGACCATGCCTTGTCTGACAATGTGTGCAGCAACATGCCATCCCATTTGGCATGTGCCCCTGCTTTGTTGAGTCATACTATCATAAGTCAGGAGCACATACAATGTGGTGGATGGGGGAGACTCACTCTCCCCCATGTTCCATGCAGCGCACAGTGCATTGTGTATGGTATGAAACAGTAAAAACTGACCACCTCCAATGCTATAAGCGTCTATGATGTATTTTGAAAGGCATGAGAGGTCCCTCATGGTAAAGCTCCCTCAGTTGACCTACTCCAGCTTCCCTCCATGAAACTGTGTCATAGAGTTGTGTCACACTCTGGAGTCATGGCAGGTCCCAAATCAGAAAGGTTGGAGAGTATAGAAGATGAGGTCCTCTACCATGTACAAATCTACGTCTGTATGCACAGTCCATGGCCATCTGGCCCATCTCTTGATGGGGGTGGTTTGTTGGATCTGACAGCCATGTATGGATGCTCAGTCTACCCAAGATGTTATTGATAGATATCAACTCAGGACATGTGGGTATGCACAGCCAGACTATTGTCTACTGCAGCTGGGTGGCTACATAGTTTAACTCAAATGTAGGTGCACTGGGCCTGTCAGTAGTCAGCAGACATTGTAGGGTTGAAAATACAACTGGTCGACTGCCCCCAGCCCATTTTACTGTGAGAAATAGACCATTGAGCTCTTGGAAAAAACTTCTGTTGGGAGAGCCACAAAAAGATAGTCAGGGTAATGCCAGCATTTTGGAGATCGCCACTCAACCCAGCGGAGACAGGGGCAATGAATGCCAGAAAAGCAGAGACAGCGAACAGACCCGACTGCTTTGTCTACATTGCCATCTTTGATGTCCTTCTCTGAGTGGTACATTTGAATGCCCAGATATTTAAAAGTATCATTGCACCACTGAAGGTGAGTCCTCAATGGATGGATTCTGTTCTGATCGGGGCTCGGCACCTCTGGGAACAAACAGTTCACCAGGAGTCCTGAGTTGTCCCAGCAAACACATGAGGGCTAGTAGGGAGGCCTCTGCCTCGCGGAGGTAAACCAGGGCATCATCTGCATATAGAGTGATGATGTGATACACATCCAGCTCTTCAATACTCCAGGCGTGTGCCCATTCTCAATGAAATGAACCTTGATGGCTTCAAACACCCAACTTCACTCCATGCTAAGTTACTTGAATTCATCCTGAGCACCAGCCTTCATCTCAAGAAACACATTGCCAAAAAACAAAAATGGCCTGATACCAATTCTCTCTTCTAAAGAAAGGGAAGCTGTTTATTTTAGAAAGAGATTTCAGAACTGATGTTCAAGCCTTTGCACTCTTGATTCTGGATGATGGTAGCACCCTACTCCGTGCCCTACCAGACTCCATACTGGCACTCCTTAAGGTAATGCTGCATGCCTCATCTTGGAACTCCATTGGATCCATTTTCCGGCCTGCACCAACCAGGAACACCACATATCTTGCAAACAAGCTTGCCATTTCAGGTGGTTATCAGCATACCCACAGCCATCAGACTGCTGACTCAGAAGGGTAAAAATGAAATAGCAAGAGAGCAGGCCTTTTCCATCTGTGCACCCAGGATTTGAAAAAACATCCCTGCATTCATCAAAACCACCCCAACATTGGTTCAACTTAACAAAAAGTTGAAGGCGCACCTCTTTTAAGAACACTACCTCTCAATGCATTAGCAGTCCACAGATCAGCTACTTCTCCCTATCAATCCTTGGCTTTATGTTTTTCTTTTACCTGTATGGTGCTTGCTGCCTTTTTGCATAGGTTTGCACTATAGATATACTTCACTTCATAGATACTTATGTAGAAACACATGCATGCTTACACACACATGCATGCATGCAGTTAATGGTATGAAAAATAAGGTTCAGGGTCTTACTGCAGTGGAACTCACTGAACAGTCTGCTCCAGTGCTGAATACTCACTACACCCTGACTTAATTTATGTGTGATTCTAAATCCCTTTAAGTAACATCCTAACATAGGGACAATATGGGAAAATTGGGAAACTCATGTTATGTTCCCAATAGCTCACACTATTTAAAATAATGCTGCCATCCCTTAAAGGCATACCTAGTTACAATAGACTACTAATAGAGGGAGCTCTTGAGAAAATGAAGACATTGGCTGCTTGACCGAAGGTTACAACTGGTAGGCAGAGATGCAGTTGAGACATTTATTTCTGATATTCAGTTTGAAAAGGTTAATTCTTCCCCCTCATGGAGAACAGTTTTCTGATGACAAATAATTCCATCTAAATAATGAAGCTAGGGCAACTATGTGAGGGAGGGGAATACATGAGCACTATCATGGATACATTTCCTTGCTTTAGGGAAACCAGGATACTATACTTTGCCATAAGGTATTATTTTCTGTGAAAGGAATAACGTGAACTGAAGGAACCAGAGAAGTACTTTCAAAGAGTGGCAGCAAAATGAGATTCAGCTAAAATGATTATTAAAACATTTCAGAAAATGGCATCGTCATTGGAATTGCAAGAATTACCGAGTTAATCCCATAAATGTTAGGGTGCCTCTGGATGGACTGAAGTTAGTAGTGAGTAGAACAGAGATAGTAGGAATACCCTGGCAGCAGTCCAACATGATTTGGAGTACAGGACAATGTCTATGGCATCTTATGCACCTTCATCTCTAATATTCAAATGTTATAGATGGTGATGGTCCTAGTGAAAACAACCACGTTTTGTTAATTCATTTCAGCAGAGAGAGAATTTAGATGTTGAAGATGACAGGTTGGCAAGAATGTCAAATGAAAACACAATAAATCATTGTAGACCTTTTGGCCACTTTGGACACCATTGACCATCACATGCAAATCAAAAGGTTGCCTGCTTAGGCTGGGGTTGGAGGAACAGTAGTGTCCTGACTTGCTTTAGTCCTTTGGAACTTCACCCGTCAGAGGAAATGGGTCACATTATCCGGGTTGGGTCTCAGCTAGGCTCAGTCACCAATGCTTTTTAACACTTACATGGCCTTCCTTGAAGACATTTTATAATCGTACAGTACTGGATACCATGTTTGTAGATGACACTCAGTACCACTTCAGGTTTGAAGATTTACTATTCTCACCAAGTCCAGTCTACCAAACATTGGGAAACATACATACAACGAAAGAGGGGAGATTTATTAGATTTATTATCCTAACTCAATTTTCTCAAACCTTGGAAAAAGGGAACACATTCCTGGGGGGGGGGGCATTGTTGGAAATGGCCTTTTTGCAGGGTCACCCCCAAACTTTTTGCCTTCCTCCTTCTCTTTTTCTGACCTAATTTTTGCTTGCTTTAGGACTAATCAGTTCTAAAGTGCATATGCTCTCTCCTTAAAACATGGTGACATTGGCTCATACCCAATTGGTTTATTTAATCTACTTGTAAGTCCCTAGTCAAGTGCACTACATGTGCCCAGGGCCTGTAAATTAAATGCTACTAGTGGGCTGCAGCACTGCTTGTGCCACCCACAGACGTAGCCCCTTAACCATGTCTCAGGTCTGCCCCTGCAGTGCCTGTGTGTGCAGGTTGACTGCCACTTCGACTTGGCATTTAAAACTTCTTTCAATTATTTAAGATACACTGTTCCAAAAATTAAACTATCGTCCTAGGGGACCACTGGTCTCAGGAGCGAGAGCCCTCAAGCATCACAATGGATGACTAGTATCATCATCGGGAAATGCTCTTCACCAGGCTGGAACTGCAATGCCTGGTGGGCCCAGACCATACTCATCTAATCGTGACTGGTGGAATCTACTGTGCAGTCAAAGATGCTTACATTCAGGCACCAGTAAACAAAAGAGAGGTCCAAAAAATAGTTAAAATTGGTTATTCATCTCACAATCAACATCATAATTTAATCAGTATAACGAAGATGAAGACCAAGACTAAAACCAAAACATTGAAAGTCATATGTAGAGTATAATGCTCATGTTACTTTCACTAAATAATATAATCTCAGAGGACTCCGAATTTTTGTAGGGCCTCTAAGTTCAGGTCGACATGTTTCGCGTCTATCGGTCCAGCCGGATCCATTGACGCTTCATCAGGACCAATCAATTATAAATCACCTCTTCACAAACAAAAAAGAAAAACCACCTCTATTTAGGGTAGATAAACCGGTACACTGGTTAAGTCAGGTCACCCTAGAAAACAAACACATAGAACAAACAACACACCAAAAATACCCAAAATGTGGTTAAAGGTGGTCAGACGGATAAGCAAGTGATGGGTCGTCAAAAAGTGTGTTAAAACGGGCTTACCATCCCCAAATCGAGAACAGGCCCCTTGGGAAGAACGTTCCTGGGACTCAGATTGACACTGTACATGGTGAATAAGAACAACAATGTATAAATTAAACAACCTAATGTAAAGTGAATTCAGTCTCTTGTGTGATTTTATACGAAGAAATAATAGAAAAAGAATTAGGAGAATGGAGTTTTTCTCATCATAAAAGATATGCTCAAATGTGCTAGATCTCATTAATTATAGCCCAATTATGAATTATCTTAGTAGAACGTCAATACAATCGGGCTGTAGCCCAAGTAAACCTCGTCAATTAGTCGAGGTGGATAGGTGTGCCAGTTTAAACAATTCACTAAATGGCCTCCGCGTATCGCTGCAAAAGAATAATGTACTCACAATTGTGTCGCTGGTCCAACACTATGGACCTACCCTCTGAAATGGTGTCCCGAACAACCATCTGCTTCGGGCACCGTCAGAGTTATAAATAAGACGCCGCGAACCCGGAAGAACTGAGTCTCTCGGTACGCGTGCATCTAAAATAGTAGAAATGAAGAAGGGACTAACGCGGTGTAGTCCCTTGGAGAAACAATCAAACTCGAAAAAGGACTGCCTTTAACTGGAGCCAGGGGACCGGATAGGCTGCATAGGGGTTGGCACTGACTGTAAAAACCAGTAAAAAAGGAAAAATAGGCAACCCCAAAAACGATAAAATTAAAGCATGCCTATATCCAAAAGGACCTAGTGTGGAATAGATTAAAGCAATGTCATATAGGGGCAACAGTGGAATGTGCTTAGGTGGTGGCATATTCACATAATTATGAAATTTAGTGGATTTCATCCAAAGGAATCCACATATGCATATAGATCATTAACATTAATAAGAAAGTGAAGACCAGGGAATGTCATTGTTTAATCCCCGTAGGTAAGTACCCAGTTTAAACACCAATCTTTGTTCAATCCTGAACAATGCCCCGGATCATCAGGGCGAATTATTGGTGCTTCTATTACCACCCACCAAAGGTCATCCGGGGAATGTGAAGAATCCAAAAAGTGAGCACTAAGTTTAGTTGTGATTCTGTTGCATCAAATGTTGCTTCTGTGTTCATTAATGCGTATCTTTACGGGTCTAGATGTCATCCCAATGTAGCGTAAATCACAGGGGCATGTTATCATGTAAATACAGTTCCTGGTGTTGCAATTAGTGTTTTTTTTAAGACGCCAGACACCCACAGGATCCAAATTCAGGGTCAAAAGGTGTCTGGTAAGGGAACATACATTACAATTGCCACAAGGATGGTGTCCTTCCATAGGGGGAAGACCCCATAAAGTCTTTTGGGTAGAGATGTCACGTGGGACTCGTGGGCGGGTGTGGACCACAATGTCCTTAATATTGGCAATGCGTTTCCCCCACTTCAAAGACACATTTCAGTATTTAAACACAACCTCTGCCCCAACCAACTCAGACACTTTTGAGGTAGACACTCTAACTGACAGACACTTCCTGGAGAAGAGAATCTGAACCAGAACCTGCATCCTGCCAGGAAGACGTGGCTGGCTGCCCAAAGGACTCATCTGTCTGCTTCCTGTGAAGGACTGCTGCCTTGCTGTTGCCCTGCTGCCTTGCTCCTCTCTGGCTGCGGTGAAGATGTGCTGTCCAAGGACTTGGATAGAGCTTGCCTCCCGGAAGTCTCAGGACCAAAAAGACTTCATCTCTACAAGAAGGAATGCTTGTGCGGCAAAAGTCAATGCACAGCCTGCTAGAAATGACGTACAGCCTGCACCACGGTGAAAATTTCACCTAATGCCCAACCGGAACAACGCAGCCTGACTTCGCATAGAGAAGATCGACGCAGTGCCAGCGTAGCGACCGGAAATTCGACGCACGGCCCACCGGATCGATGTACAGCTGAGCCAGAACGATGCAGACTGACTTCCAGAGAGGAATCCACATCTACTGTGCAGTAGAAAATTTGACACAATGCCCACTGAATCGACGCAGCTCCTGTGACTTCAGCCTGCCAGCGCAGGAAATCCACACATCATCCCCGGGGCATCCGAAAACCCCGCAACCCAAAGAGGATCCATGAATGAGCACCGGAAATCGATGCACAGCCGTCCATGCGTGAGCACCAAACGACGCATCGCCGCGTGCGGCCTGAGAAATCGAAGCACACCCCTTTGTTTCCACATATCTCCTCCTCTGCGGTTCTTTGCAGAGATTTTGCACGTGAACCAGGTACTTTGTGCTTGAAAGAGGCTTTGATTGCTTTTAAGATACTTAAGACACTTCATATCACTTCTACTGTGATATCTCAACATATACATATGGCATTCTAATCGTTTTGGCCTGCATCTTATCAGATAAATATTATGTATTTTTCTAAACACTGTCTGGTGTATTTTTGTGGTGCTATATGGTGTTATGGTATGATTTATTGCACAAGTACTTTACACATTGCCTTCTAAGTTAATCCTGACTGCTCAGTGAGAAGCTACCAGAGGGTGGGCACAGGATAATTTGGATTGTGTGTTACTTACCCTGACTGACTAGGGTCCTTTCTTGGACAGGGGGTAACCTGACTACCAACCAAAAACCCCATTTCTAACTCATGTAAATAACAAGCACTCTGAAAACAGCAAACATGCTCAAGTGGACTTTGTTGAGATGGCAGAAATCCATGAATTGAGAGGTCAAGGTCATAGGTAATGTTGAGCGTCAACTGACATGTCAATAACAGTCGTATAAAGAAGGATCATTCCCGAAATAGCTTCAATAGTGCTGAAAGGGCAATGTAGGCAGTACGGGGTGGCTGTGATAGTCAGAAAAAGCGATGGTGAAAGTACCGTGGAGTAGTCCATATTGTAGCAGTGAAAAAATACCTACTAGCTGCCTGTCAGCAAAGCACCGCTTTATAAAGTCATGCCGGATCTTCACTGTCATCACTGTGCATGTCACCACCTGTTGTCAATCTTAAAATGGGGCTTATTTACCTTCATATCATTGTTCTGTTTATACCATGCACATCAAAGATGTGGGGCTTTTTTTATTGTTTGGCAGATTGGGAAGAAAGTTGTAAATTGGTGGTCCTTCTGCAATGCCAACCCTAATGTTCCCGTGCTCGATTTATAGTTGGGAGAACTGTTGTTTTACCTTCAACAGAGCCTTCTTTGGCTCTGCTGGTGGTACGCCTTACTTCCCAGTTCATCAATCATAGGACTACTAGGTTGTTTCACATTTGTGAGAATGGGTCGACTGTCACAAATTTTTCCTGTCCAGAGCAACCAGACAGTGACAGTCATCTCATGTTTTTGAGGGTGGGTCTACTGTCACCAATCTTTTCTGCCCATAGCAGCCAGGCAGGACAAAATGTAAATGGCCTCCACATACAGGGAAAAATCCCCTTAAGCATCAATGGCATTTACTTTTTGTTCAGCAAAAAACAAACATACTCCTGCTGTAGACTTGGCATCTGCTCAGTACATTTTACTGCTGTGAAGGGAGCCCCAGCAAAGAGGAAACTTTAACGGAAGGAAACCCCACCCCATAGACAGAATCTCTAGATATGGTTGGTGAAGTGCTTAGTTTGTAAAAGAATAAATGCCAGGGCCTTAGATTTGTTACGAAGCATGTGACTGACAATACTCAATGCTAGCTTGCCTAGTACCAAGGTTGCATAGACTTGGTTACATCACGTGCCTCTTTAATCCACCCACAGACACTCCTAGTCCCTTTGACTTTTTCATGCAGTTTCCTGCCTTCTCCTTTTAAAGGTTATTGCTCTTTTTCCCCCTTTCATTCTTGTGTGTTTTTATTTTTCTTGTTCTTTCGTTAAAAATCTGATGAGGAAAAATATTTGTCAGTCCTGAAAATGAGTGCTGGTGGGCTCCACCTTCAACCACAAAATCACATTAAACACTGTGTGGGCGGTGGTCTACCTGGGGAGTAGAGAACATCCATCCGCTGACAAGGCACAATGGTGGATTGCCAAACACATGCTAAATAAGACCCTGAGTCTCCTCCCTGGAGTTGGCTGCAAAAAGAGGCAAATAATAAGGGACACACTACAGATCTCTAGGAAGACTCCCCTAAGCAACTTCTTCTGACCTACTTTCAGCATTTACCTTATGCTGATAGTCATTGTAATGAAAACATGAATAGATGATGGGAGAAATATTTGCATTAATCGCCACCATTAACAATTATTCTGGGCATCACCCTAGTACATTGATTCTTTATTTACTATGCCACAACAGGCAACATGGCCCTACCCTTTTAGGAACATTCCAGTATGAACTGCCAGGGCACATCTCCCTTACACAGAAACACAAGCAACCCCACAGTGAATTTGACCTTTTTTGCCTCATAGGTGAGTTTTAACTAGAGTCCTATGACACAGACAGCTACTGGACTCGTGTCTGGGTATAACTGGCACACTTTGGACATCTGAATGAGCAAAATGAGAAGTGATGAGTCGAATGCTTGAATTAATCTCAGCCACTGACAATTGCTCTGGGCCTAATTCCAATTCATTATCTAACTGTGCTAATACAGATGTGGGAAAGCCATCAGCACATCAGACAAGGTGCACCCCCACATAACTAGCCCAATCCGAACTGAAAGGCGTGAACACGAACAGTGCCAACCCAAAAATGGCTTTGCCCTTGTTGTGCTTCAAAATCAAGCTGCAGGAAGAGTAAAATAGCACAGAGACCTGCTTATGGTGATTGTCATGGAATAATTCATACCATGCACAGCTACTGCACTGTGTGCAGTATGTAAGTATTAAAAGAATCTTCACCATGTGACCATGAAACACACCAAAATACTTTCCAATGGCCTTAGATGACGAGAAATGTTTTTGTTACTGAGCAACGGTATATAAACAAGTGTTTGCATTGAGAACCTAAATATATATTATTTTCTTCTTTCTTTGGCTCATCTAGCCACTCCTGATGGAGGACCTGTACCAGAGGTGCACTCCTGGTCGGAGACAGCCTCTCACTGTGCTTCCAGAAAATGGAAATCTTGCAGTGGAGCACCACCCACTGGTGGTCCTTGAGAAGGAGGACAGCAAGGCAGCAGCAGCCACCATTGCCTCCGGCCACCATCTGAAAGGAACCCAGCAATGTCATTGTCACTGCTGCAGGTAGCCGAGGATCCCAGCCACTCTTGTGCATCAATACCACCACCATTAGACTTTTCAATGAGAATGAAGGCTATGGAGGCCATTTTTTTTATAGGGAGGGAGGGGGAAGGACTGTTGTAGGAGGTGGTGGTGGTTACCATTAGCAACAGGGTACTTGGACTTTATGGTTTTTAGGTTATTGATTGGGCCTGTTGTGGGAGGAGAGTGTAGTAAGAACAATTGGGGAATGGGTACAGGGCACTTATTTATTATGTTTTGTGGGTTTCCTGGGTGGGCCAGTTCTGGGAAGAGAGGTAATAGTGGTACACTGCTTACTTATTGCCCGTTCTCTAACCTCTGTAACTAATAATCAATAATGGGCTCTGTGAACATACACCAAAGCTTACACCAAAACAACACCAAAACAACAAACCCTCCTTCCTGAAGACTTCTTTATTGCTTGGGTAGATTAGGCAATACCTGCTACCTCTCACAATTGTCCCATACCTCACTTCAAGGTCCTTCTTAATGCCAGTGATAGTGGTGGCCCAGCGCTAACAGGGAAGATATAACAAAAGGAACAAGGTTCTTCTTATTGTGAATAATGCTGATGGGTGAACAAGCCAAAGCATTCACAGGCAACTAGACTAAAAGAAAACACAGAGCGAGTGGATCAAAAACTGAGATCGCCATGAGAATACAATAACTAGCTCCATAGCATTGAATTATTTACTACAGTAAGCCTATCAAAACCCCCAAGTATTGGTAGTCAGAACTCAGGAGAAGGTTAATTCAGTAGAATCCATTGAGTATAGATTATGTAAAAACATTGCTGTCATTAAGTCTCTGCAATATGCTGTCCCTTTCATTCCTGGGTGGGAGGGGTGATTTGGGAAAATGTGGAATTTTTTTAAACTACCTACTGTAACAGTTGGTGTTACTTTAACCACCCTGCCAAGAGAGAGATCTGTTGATGGTGGAAATCTACTCACACCTTAAACAATCACAGAGAATCTGGGGGAAAAGTGTTAGGGCTTTCATTATTAAATGGGTAGGGGGAACTGGGGAAAAGTGGAGAGACAGACAAGTACAACATTGAGCAAGTCAATGAGCACATCACTTCTATTGCAGAAGGAAGATAACAGTTTGGTTACCAAATGCAAACATTCCTTCAGCCCAAGCTCTCAGGTTATCTAATTGACTTGTCATCTAGGCTTACAAAGTGAAAAACAGTGTGGACCCACAGTAGTTAAGAAAATAAACTGATACTGTAGACAAATGGATGGTCCATCTCCATTCTTCTACAGGGGGTATAGTTTGGTCAGTAAGAGTGGGTTGAGTTGGGGAAACTTCAGATTTCCCAACAATCACACTCACATATAATGGTAAAATACATTATCTGAGAAATAGGACATGAGGGGGCTATGAGGGACAATGGAAAGGGAGAGCAGTGTGAGTTGTTAGTGGTACTTAGTCAAAACTGAGAGGAGTGTGTGTATGTGCATTCTTCTCTGTTTGCATTAAAAAGTCCTAGGTGATATCCAACAGACACCTCTCCATACCTGACTGGAAGCTTCTGTACCCAACTATTTAGTATATAATACATTTATTAGGGGGGTGTAACAGCCCAAACATCCCACCCCAAGCTATGCTCCTCTTCTTATATCTTTGTCCTTCTTGGGTGGAGGGCTAAACAGCAAAACTGAAGCGCTACGGAGGACTCTTCTAAAAGGTGAGATGGCCTGTGGAAAGCAAAAATAAAAGCTCAATATTGGAGAGTGAAGGAAAGCAATAAGCTTTCTATGTAAATAAGCTGACTGGTGGTCTCAGACGAATAAAGAGATGATGGACTTTAACGAAAGGAAAATTAAAGTATATATCCCATGTTTGACCTGGCATCATAAGTATGGTTTCCCCTATCATTTTGCCTCTGCTTCCTTTATTTTTGACTGTGTGCTGGACTTTGTTTTTGCTGGTTTCGGTACTCTGGGCACTTTACCACTGTTGACCAGTGCTAAAGTGCAAGTGCTCCCCGTATAAATTGTGATTGGTTATCCCTGATTGGCATATTTGATTTACTAGTAAGTTCCTAGTAAAGTCCACTAGAGGGTCCAGGGACTGTAAATAAAATGCTTCTAGTGGGCCTGCAGCACTGAATGGGCCACCCACATGAGCAGCCCTGTAAACATGTCTCAGACCTGCCTGTGTGTAGTTTTGTACTGCCAATTCAACCTGGCAAGTGTACCGACTTGGCAGGCCCAAACATTCCTTTTTACTCCATATAAGTCACCCTTAAGGAAGGCCTTAGGTAGCCCCATGGGCAGGGTGCAGTGTATTTAAAATGTAAGACATTTACTGGTGTGCTTTACAAATCCTGATAGTAAAATACTGCCAAATTCAGTTTTCACTAATGCAAGTTCTGGCTCTCCCATAGATTACCATGTGGACTGCCTTTAAATATCTTTTAAGTGCAGTTTCCTATTAGGAGCAGATAGACATATGGAGTTAGGTGTCTCTGAATTCAACATTTTAAAATACATCTTTTGTTAGAGTTGATTTTTAGATTGTTTGTTTCAAAATGCCACTTTCAGGAAGTTTTCTTATTTAACCATTCTGTGCCTCTTCCTGCCTGTGAAATCCACGTAGACACAAAGAGAGCTGAGGTGTCTCCTGAATTTCCTGATGAGTCTTTCCGGTCTATAGTGGGAAGTGTGAGGGGGGGCGGAGCTGAGACTTGCATCTGATGGGCTGTGCCTGTCCTCACACAATGCAGTCTCCAACCCACTGGTGTGTGTCTGGCGCTAGGCCTGGGCAAGTCAGGCTCTTGAGAACAGCAGAGACTTTTCTTTGAAGTTTACCTATTTCAAAGGCAGAAATGAAAATAAGCAGTAGACCCAAAACCCCAGATTCTTAGAACATGTCTGGACTAAGAGGAAGCTCTGCCAAGGAAAACAGCAGAAGAGCTGGAGGAGGAGTATTGCCCATTTGTTGTGTGTGCTTTGCTGGCTTGGCCTGCGGTTGCTGCTTCTGACTTAAAGAGGACAAAGACTGGACTTTGCTGTGTAGCTTGCTTGTGAAGTTTCTTCAAGGGCTTGGATTGAGCTTGCCTCCTGTTAAGAAGTCTCAAAGACTTCACCTACCAGCCTCTGGGTTCACTTGCTGTGGACCCTAACTCACAAGGTGGTGCCTATTCCAGTTTATGGGCTCCTTGGAGTGAACAATGGCATAAAAACAAGAAGAATCAGGTTCACCGACTCCGGATGACTCCAGGACCAGCACCACTGCCCAACTCAGCGACGCTGCCTGCAACTGAAGCTGTGTTCCCTGCTGGGGTGCGACGACCATGACTGACACCACAGGCCCGATACTGCTGCAGCCCTGCTGGTGCTCAGTGAGTCCCGAGTGCTGTGTCACTGATTTCCATGACACCCAACACCACTGCGGCATCTGTAGCCCTGTGGTATGACCATGACCCAGTGAGGTCGTCCACCGTATCTTGACCTGTTGGATTCATCAACGCCGCCGGATCATCAGGAACCAATGCCTCACACTGACGCAGCATCCCCTTCCCTGCTCTGCCGTAAGGAACCAACGCCACACTGTATCCAGTAAGTCCTCTAACTCTGTGCACTGGCTTGTTTCCTTGTTCATCAAAGGTACTATACCTGGGGGTCCGTGTGACTCCATGACTGGCACCGCCCTCCTCATGAGTGGCGTTGGATTGCTGGGAAGGACTCCATCAATGATGTCGCAATTGCCAAAGTTTGAGCTATTTTGTTTGTAAGCGCTATATTGAAATTGAGTCTTTGAAAATTTGTATCTTTGCTTGTATATGATTGTTTTTTGTCATTTTGGTCTTGTTTTACTCAGATATTTTGTCTGTTTTTCTAAACTGGTGTTGAATGCTTCTGTGGTGTTTTCACTGTGTTACTGTCTGTGTTTCTACAAATACTTCACACATTGCCACTGAGATAAACCTAACTGCTTGTGCCAAGCTACCAAGGGGGTGAGAAGGGGTTATCCTAGGTGTGTATCTCCATTTCTAACACCCAGTAAAATGTGAAATGCAAACATTGATGCAGCATTATCCCCCTAACATGACCTTGTCAAATTTAATTTATCAGACCCTTCCAGCCAACACAACAAGAATCATTTATTTGGTAATACTCATTGGTACATGTAATGTGCCTTTCCAAGTTTGGTGTTCACCTATCTATGTATCTGTCTTCTCCATGGAAGTGATGCACAATATACAGCAGGCTTCACTGGTGGCCCAGCAAGGGAATCAAATGAAGGATAGGGATGGGAGTCATCTTGTTCTTTAACTTCTTTATAGTAATTGGAGGCTTTGTCTGCAGTAGACTGTAATGATTTGCTCAGTTCAAAGTCTATGGTTGAAACAAAGGTTTAATTAGCCTTTTTTAGCTCTCACTGTTCAGCCATCCAGGCTAAACAATTACTCGGTCCTTTTTGATTGACTGTTTGTGCCATGCACACTGGTCCACTCCATTTCAGTTTCATATTTACAATAGGCGGTGCAAGCTGCAAATCAGATATGAATTCAATATCATTTTTACCCAGTCCTCCTATATAACTTTTGTTGGAAAGAGGATAGTCTGAGGATAACCAATGGCTGAACTTGAGAGGTCAGCCCAATTGCCCTCTTCAGCCTCAGTTGTTTAGGAGCACTGTAATCTTTTTGAATAAAGTGTTTGTTAGTTTTAATCATCACCAGTCTCTCTCCGTTTTGAGATGAGAGACTGGCCCTTCTGACTGTGACAACTGTGCCATCTGCACCAAAACATGCTCTGAAGACACATCTGCTGCCAGCCATGATAGCTATTTTGTTGCGAGCCTACTGACCTGTGGCCACCGTGCCCTCTTGCCTTGCCCATACATCAGTGGGTTTTGCTCTGTGTACACCTCTGTTTAGTCATCCAGATAGTCTTGGGCCATCTTCTGATCTGACATTGGTGCTGCCACCTGCTGTGCCTGCATTACCTGTACCTCTACACTTGATTTAAGTTATGCTGAATACAATTAACCTGTTTAAGAGGTTGGCAGTGGACATGAAGTAGTTACAGTTGCAAGTTTTTGGAGTAGCTGCAATGGTGTTGGCTGCTGCTACAGAGATTGTGAATCAATAGCACTGCTCTCTGTAGAGTTTGAAGGATGCACTTCAGAACTGTTGCCATGGCCCCAAATTTGAAATTGTTCTTCTTGATCACTCACTTTACTGACGCCCAAACTCTTGTAAATTCAAACATCTGTTTCAGCAAAAGCAATGATGGTGGTCAGTGCTTCTTTCTATCACTGACCCAGTATTGTGGCTTAAATGTTATCTTTGGAGGACACAATCTCAGTTTGTAGCCATTGATTAGTGTTCAAGTGAAGGATTAAGTTATCCATCAAAGAAGTTGCTTCCTCTTTGACATTCGTGAATGTTTGTTCCACCTTTGTCAAATTATCCTGTATCAGATGCAACAACAAGATCGCTTGGATCGTGGTACTGTCCTCCTTGCTGACTTCCTGCTACTTAATCTTGAAAGGAAGTACATTTTTGTAGGAGGCGCTCCAATATCCTCCATTTGTCCACCTCCATTGTCATGACATTGACAGTTGCATCCCACCTCTATTAAATTACATAATCATTGATATTTTTGGCACTTTTTTTAGATGGATTTCTGGCCAAATCCCTTCACATGTTATGATCTTTCTCATCTGAGGCTCCAGAATATGCACGCTAGCGAGCGCAAACGAGATTTGGCATCCCCTAAGGCGGTTTTTTAACATGCCAGTCGCCAACATCTGCATGCAGTGTCAGTCAGAGGGCTGCTGTCTGAGTAGATTTGCTACTGCACAAGCTCAATGCAGGACTCTGAAATATCCACCATTAGCCATGGCTTTGCCTATATCACTGCCACTGTCAGTGTCAATAAGACAAACGGTGAGACCTCTGGGTTTAAGCCATTCATAGACCTCATCCTAGATTTGGCCACTGTATCTGAAAACATTGCAACAGTTGCTTGCCAGCAAATGCTCTGAAGAACCATCATTAGTTGTGATACCAGAGGCTAGCCTTTGCTTAGCTCCCTGGAAAGAGAGCCAGTGTGCAGTGATGCACATATAATCTGTTGCTTGACAGCTGGTCCACATGTCTGTTGTGAGGTGGGTCAACTAAACAGCACTTTTCTTCATAGCTTTGCCAATCACTTGTAGCACTTTGTGAAGCAGTACTGGCACAGTAACTGTGGAAACTAAGTCTGGATGGGTACCATTCATTTTGGGCAGAAGACCTCCACAAATCCCCAAAAAGTCCAATCCTTACACAAAAGAAAAATGATAGTGGTCAATTGCAGACTTTTTAGCCAGCTTATCACTGTAGAAATGGGCTTTTTTGTGGTTCTTGTGGTACAGAGACTCTTTGGTAAACAGAGCCTTAATAGTAGACTGTTTTTGTTGTGGTACTACTGCCAGAAGCAACCTATGGATACTGGCAGCAGGTAGGCTGCCTGGGTGCTTTGGAGTGAAAGTTGCTATATCCTGCTATGCCTTGAGCCATACAGGGGCTGCTGTGAGTAACAATTGTACACTAAGGAAGAGGCTTACAGGTCTGCTTTGCGTAATGCTGCTGCTGACATGCTCTCCTTCTTCCTCATCACCACTGCCTTCTATCACTTCAGCTGCTGATTTTCAAACACCACCAGCAGCTATGTCTTTAAGGATGCTTTTCTCAAATGATTAAGTATTGTGTTTTCAAATAAGATGCTTAGTGTGAGGTACCCTTGCACCTTCCTGGCCAAACAGGACAAACTGTATTGTGCCAAATGGAACATATTGCAATATTATCCCCAGGCAGGTAAAGCATAAGTAAGTTTCAAATTGGGTTGAGTAGCTTTCTAATTATGCCAAAGCCTGAAGCACTGGAAATACAGATGTGTTGTTTGCCTTTGTGTAAGGTGGTTTGTGACCCCATTGGGGGAGGTGGGGTGATGGTTGCTGCAGGTTTCTGTGGTCCTGCAAATATTCGAGCCAATTGTATTGGTTGTACCACCTGCCTCTGAGCAGGTTCAATAGAGGTGAGTCATACTTTCTCTGTGTTACTCTCCACATTGATGACCATTTGCTCATCATCATCATCATCTTCACCACCTTCCTCACTTGCAAGGCTTTCAGGAAGCTCCCTTTTCTTTTGTCTCTTAAAAAAGTCTGTGGCCCAATACATGTCCAGCCCATAAGAAAAGGGTCTTGGAGAAAGTGGTGATGTACTCTTTCTTTTCCGTGCTGGAGATCATGATGCTGATAGGGGAAGGGCAGGCTTGTCAAAAACAGGACCTCAACCTTCTGTTCTGCTCCAATTTCCAGAAGATCTGTTGTTGACTGGTGCTCCTGTTCTCCACTTTCCAATGATGATTCAGTTTACAGTGGAGATAATTTCATTTCTGGTTCATTGCTCTCTATGGCTGCAGTCAGTGCAACTGTGAGAGACATGACCTTAGATTTTGATGGTGGTCATGGTGTTGATGGCCGAGTGATCCTTTCAGCGTCTTTCTGAACAGAGGAGGCTGCAGCAGGTATGTCACATTTCCTGGAAAAGGATGCAGGCTGGATGCCAGTGATGACAACTGGCTTCTTCTTCTGCTCCCCACTGGCCACTTTTGTGGCAGGAATCTCTTTCGTTGGGTCCCTCTTCTTAGCACTGGCACTTGGCATTTACACCAGGAGCAGAAGCATTTGGCAGAGGAGGACAGATAATTCACAGGCCTCTCTCTGCATCAATACTTTGTGGATGTCTTGTGCACCCACAAGAAAATCAACAAGTCAATTAAACATAGATAATCAGAATCTAGGAAATGTAACACAAATTAAATCATCATTCTCATCATCATCTCAAATGGTTAAACATGATTCCACTATTTTTCACATAACAACATTACACTGTAAATGTCAGTTTGTGGCCCTTCAGAGCCACGGATGCCTACAGAAGGCAGGAATCACAGAGAAAAGAAAAATAATTAATTATTTGCTGGTTTCCCTCCAAGGCTGTGGGATGGGATTCATCTGGAAGCCAGACAAAGAAACAGATAAATGCATAAAAAATTGCTGGTGCCCCTCCAGGGCCAACAGGGACTCTAGGGGAGGCAGACAAAATTGAAAGCAAATATCTTTAAAAATTGCTGGTGCCCCATTAGGGACCATGGGCACTCTATAGGAGGCAGGCAAAAATAAATATAAATTCATAAAATAATTGCTGGCGCCCCACCAGATACAGTGTAGAATCTATGGAGAGGGGGATGGAGACAAAAATTGAAAAATACATTAAATAATTACAGGTGCCCCACCAGGGTCCGTGGGAATTCTATCTTAGTCAGGGGAGGCAGTCAAAAATTGAAATAATTGATAAAAAAAACAAGAAGACAGTACTACAATCAGCCACAAGTGGAAATCAATATACCATGAAAATAGAAAAAATGAAAAGAAAAACCTGTCCGGGGTGTCTTCTATCACTATTCCTACTAGATAGATTTAAACATTGGAATTAAAGGGTTGTAGCACACACTGGTTGCACGAAATGTGAGAGCTAGCACACACACACATGCACATACACACCCACACACACACGCTACACAACATGGCCATGGCCAAATGGCCAGCACAGATGAATACATGGAGAACAAAGAACACATGAAAGCCAAAGGCCAATACACACACTTGGTACGCAAAATGCCCACCACTGCAGGGCCAGCAAAACAAGAGACATGGAGAACAAAGAAAGGCAGTCCCCTGCCCTCCCTGGAGCACCATTCCCCCAATAAAAAACATCTTGTAGCATCGCAGGTAAGGCATTGCAAAGCTATTATTTACCCAATGTGACTGGGGCCACACTTGCCACTGCCATATACCCACCACCATTATAACAGCAATGTTAGAAATTAAAATTAAATCAAGTTTAAAAATTCCCCAACCACAATTTAAACCATGTCACATACGCAAACTCAAATAAAAGTTGGCAAGAAGAAGCTAACTGAGAACAAAGGCAGATGTCAGGCTACATGGGCCTAGGATCCAGGAGCCACTTCAATCCTAACTACCAACATGCACATGTGGGCAAAACAAAATAACACAACCTCATAAGACCTCATAAATGTTTAAAAAAATGTATAGCACAGAGGCAGTGAGAATGTGAAAACTACATCAGGTATATATCAAAGACCTAGTGCAGTATAAACTTCCCCGTATCATTAAAATATCATTACAGTAAAATACAAATCAGTACAAACGTCCCACAATGCGCAAATGAATGGAGAAAAGGTATATTTAACCCTAGGACACCATCAAAAAACAAGTGCAAACATGTTGCCTTAAAAAAGTTAGTCCCACATGGGCCCCCTCTTCTCTTTCTTTTAAAGAAAAAAAACAATATTATTACTACTAATACTGAACAGTTGATTAAATTAATAGTTCATACAACCAGGTCTTCTGCAAGTACTACTGAGCAATTGATGATATTGTTTTTTGACTGAGCTCATATCAAGCAGGCCTTTGGCAGCTACTACTGAGCAATTGGTGATTTTGATCTTTCATACAACTCATATCAAGCAGGTCTTCTGTAATTTACCACTGATTAATTGATGCTATAAATATTCCATACAGCACATATCAAGGAGGTCCTTTATCAATTAATATTAAGCAATAGATAGTATTGATATTTCATCATTTCCTTCAAAGGAGACCATTTCTGTATTAATGCATACAATGTTCATAGTATAGACCATTCCAGACTGGTGGAGCGTGTTGGGCACCATGGTAAACATTCAAAAAGTATACATGGAACAAAAATATGCTTCTTTGTAGGAAGGTGGGCTGCTGTCTATGGGACAGTCAACAGTCCCATCTGCACAAAAATTGCAATCAGTGCTTTGGTGCATTGTTAGTGGTTCCATTTGTAGAACCTTAATGAGGGGTTAGCTGTTGACATATGCAGGAATGTCAAGTAGTTCCAAAACTACCTTAATTGGTAGGCAGTGAAATAGTAATCTTTATAACACTAGCAATTGTCACATATGTAGACGCTCACACAGTGGCTGATAACCATATCAATGCACATATTACAGTATAATAGCATCTGATGTAAATCAATATTATGTCATGTGGTGACTTTAATAGCAATCATAGTGTTCACGTATGTGGAAACTTGAAAAAGCTGCAGATGTATCAATCTATAGTGCTGCCAAGTAATGGAGGAGCTATTAGTAGACTAATGATTATGATAAGTACTTGTAAAGTACAATGGGGCATATTTACAAGAAAGTGACGCATCATAGATGATGCACCACTTTTCTTGCTCCCCCCTATCGGCACCTAACGGCACCATGGTTGCGACGCATTTACAATACTGCGCACCATGGCAGTTATTAGCACAATAGTGCAAAATTTCTGATAAAATTGTGGTGCTTTGCTACATTAGCCTCAATAATTTTGACACTACTGCAGCACAGCACAGTGAGGCCCATTGCATCTAATGGGTGTGTCATTTTAACACCTGTTCTGAGCAGGCATTAAAAATTATGGCAAAAATGGTGCAGTGAAATGTTGTTAATTTCACTGCACCATTGTTTTGGGCCTCCCTTCCCCGGAACACCCCCCCTTGCATACATTATGCCTGGTGCAGGCATAATGTGGCGAATGAATTTACAAAGTGGCATAATGCAAGCATTGCACCACTTTGTAAATATTGCGCAGCAGAAAAGCCACTTTAGTGCTGCCTTAGCATCAGAAAAATGATGTTATGAAGGTGCTCAGGTGGCGCAAAGGGCTTGTAAATATGCCTCAGTTAACCAAAAATGTGTGAGCTAACACTGAGCTTAACAATGTCAATAAACTTAGGAGTATAACACTTTTTTCAATGCTTTTTCCAGCTTTTAGCAACCTTGAATGATCAGTCTCTGAATAAAGATGAGTGGGAAGAAAGTTCCCATGTTTAGGAGTCACATAAAAGAAAATGCTTTCTCCTAGTGGAGTACAAAACATATGGATACAAGGAGCAGGGAGGTTTCTGCTTAGTATAATATAATTGTAGTGCTTAACTCTGGATTGAACACAACAAGACCTTTGTGAACAATGCACAAAATCTTGACATTAATGTGCTATTTCATGGACAGCTTTTGTAAACGTCTAAGATTCTAGGAAATGGAACAATGAAAATAAATATTTGGTAGAAGTGTATCAGAGAAGTTGAGTAGATGCTGTAATGTTCATGCAGGCAAACTCAGTTAAGAGAGTTACAGTATGCAAGTGTGATTACATAATCACTTTGTTAGAAATTGGGTCTCTAGTTGGCAGAGGTTTGCACTCTGTACAAGTAGGGACCACTGGCCAGATGTAGCAAAACGGCAATTTGCAAGTCGCAAATTGCAATGCAGTACGGTGTCTCAGACACCGACTGCGACTCGCTATGGGGTCGCAATGACCCACCTCATGAATATTCATGAGGTGGGTCGCAAATTGCGGCCCCATAGCGAGTATAGGCACTCGCTAACATGGAGGCCTGCTGTCGTCAGCAGACCTCCATGTTCGTGACTGCTTGATCAATAAAGCAGTTTTTTTTTTTTTACGTGTAGCCCGTTTTCCTTACAGGAAAACGAGCTGCACTTAAAAAAAAAACGAAACCTTTAGTTTCGGAATTTTTTCAGGGCAGGGAGTGGTCCCTTGGACCACTCCCTGCCCTGAAAAAATATTTGTGGGTCCAGTCACAAACTGGAAGGGGCCCCATGGGGACCCCTTCCAATTTGCGAGTGGGTTACCATCCACTTGAAGTGGATGGTAACTGCGATGCCATTTGCGACCGCGTACGCGGTCGCAAATGGTATTGCATACCACTCAGACTCGCAAATAGGAAGGGAACACCCCTTCCTATTTGCGAGTCGGAAATGCATTTTGCGAGTCGGTCCCGACTCGCAAAATGCATTTCTGAATAGGAAACTGCGATTTGCGACTCGCAAACGGCAAATTTTGCCGTTTGCGAGTCGCAAACAGTTTCCTACATCTGGCCCCACATTCCTAGTCAGGGCAATTAAGATAGACACTACAAGTGTACCTGTGCTCACCCTCTGGTAGCTTGGCACAAAGCAGTCAGGCTAAACTAAAGAGGCAATGTGTAAAGTATTTATGCACACACACACACACACACAGGAACCCCATGAAAGCACTGCAAAAGGACTCCACACCTGTTTTGAACAATAGCCAATATTTATCTCAGTCAAACAAGACCAAATGGACAAACATGCAACATGCACAGGTCAAGTTATGAATTTTCAAAGATTCAATCAAATTGCAGTGCTTAGAAGACAATAGCTACAACCAGAACTTTCTGTTTGTGCTGGAGCAGGGCAAATTCGTCAGTGCAGTCTGACCATGATAGAGCACAGGCCGGGTAGGAGTCATGCAGACCTGCTGACATTACTTTTGTTGTGTTGATGCTCGATGACGTTGCATTAATACAGAGGAGGGGATGTGTCACATCTGCAGTTGATGCGTCTTTTCCTGGTCAAGCAACATCATTGATGTATCAATGCCCAGATGTGATGAGTACAGGTTCTGATGCAAAGGTGCTGCATCGGCCAAGCCGGAGCTGTGTTGTAAGTCGGGGCTGTTGCATTGTGCAGTCAGTAAGTGGTGTCCATGGTTTCAGTGTCGGCAGCGACAAAGCAGCATTTCAGCAGTGGTATACGTCAGTTCCAAGTGAAACACCAGTGTTGTTGTGTCAGTTCTTGCAGCACCACACTCACCTCCAAGGACCCAGGACTGGGCTTGACAACACTTGGCAGAGGAGCCCAAGTGCTGGTAGCAAGATGCAGGTGAAGTCTTTGATACCCAGAAACAGGAGGCAAGCTCAATCAGGCCCTTGGAGAAACTTTAGATTACAGGATGTAGAGAGTTAGATACAGTCCTCTCACTTCCTGGCAAGAAGTAGCAGGCAGCAGGCAAACACAGCAGAGCAAACAGCAAAGTGGAAGCCCCAATATCCTTCTTCCTGGTAGAATATCCTCAGTCCAGAAATGTTTTGATTATATGGTGTCAGCGTCCCAGTACGTATACCTAAATGTGCCTTTGAAACAGAAGATACTTCAAAGAGTGGTTTTATAGTGCCTCAGTTCCCTTTCAGCCCAGTCATGTCTGCCTGGAGCCTTATCAGTCCCTTGTGGGGGGATCAGGCCACTACCCTTTGAAGTATAAGTGAGAGCCCCTCCACCCTTCCTGCCCAGGAAGAAGACCCATCAGTATGTAGATGGAATGCAGGGGCAGTTGAGTGTCCTCTATTTATGGGTATCTGGAGGGAATGCACAAAGGTAGCTGTCACCTAACCTTACACAGATCAGATGTGGACTGGAGGTAGGCCAAGGCAGAGGAAGGCTAAGGCAAAGGATGGTTACAGTAAGAAGATGTAAACTTTCTAAAAGTGGCAGTTTCAGACCTGCAGTTTAAAAAACTCCTTTAGCAAAATATGTTTTTTTATATTGTGAGTACAGAGACACAAAACAAAAATTTTCTAACTTTACTCAATTGGAAATTGCACTCAAAAATGCTTTACGGCAATCCCCATACTAGCCCATGTGAAAGATAGTCCTTGCATGAGTAAAAAATGAATTTAAGAGTTTTTCACTATCTGGACTTGTTAGACTTAAAAGTACACGTTCAACCTTTTGATACACTGCACCCTGCCCTTGTTGTTAACTAGAGTCTACCTTAGGGGTGCCTTACATGTAATAAAAATGAAGGTTTGGGCCAAGCAAGTGGGTACACTTTCCTGGTTGAAATGGCAGTAGTTAAAACTGCACAAGGAGGCTCTGCAATGGCAGGCCTGAGGCGTGTTTGAAAGGCCACTGTAGTGGGTGACGCAACCAGTGCTGCAGGTCCACTAGTCGCATTTGACTTTCAGGCCCTGGGAACACATACTGCAATGTACTAGGGGCATACTAGTAAATCAAATATGACAATCATGGATAAGCCAATGCTACCATGTTTTAGACACAGAGCACATGCACTTTAGCACTGGATAGCAGTGATAAAGTGTGCAGCGTCATAAAGCCAGCAAAATTAAGTTCAGCACAAAGTCAAAACAGGAGGTCTGAAAGCAAACAGTCATGGGGAAACCACACAAAAAATGTGTCTCAACATAAGATGCCACATACAAGTTTCAGGTAGAGTGTCAAATGGTGGAGCTAGAGAATGGGTCATTCGTGTTGGACATCAACGTCTAGGGTTGAGTCTGATACACGCTGCAGCAACCTGCGGACCAGAACTTGACTTCCAAATTAGAAAAAACAGAGAGGACAGAGCTGTTGAAGCTCAAGGCAGGGACTGGTAACATCATTCATTTGTTTCTCTTGACACTTTACTTTACACCTGTATCTCTGTTAGTTCACCTCTGTTGTTTTTCCCTTTTATTGGTTACCTGTTTTCCCTACGACCTACTCTCTGTACTTACATTTGTTTTTGTCTTTCCTGCAAATAGGCTTGACTATCCGGAACCTGCTTTTGCATTTTGCTATGAAACTCCCCTTTTCTGCTTTGGTAACTGGACCTCTGCTTTTTGATAGAGTTGTACATTCCATCTTTGGTTCTCAGGCAAGTTTATTGGTTTGCCTGGGGACTAGTTAGATCACTGCTTCTCCAAAGATAGGTAAAGCTTCTCACGCTCCTGACAGGATACTTAGTATAGGTTTCTGTACAGGCATTTAAAATTGATCTTCTTAACAGTGAGTCTAAGTATGCCTTTGCAATTCTGTGTCATCCTGTACCCCAGAGAGCACAGTCCAAGTCTCCTAACACCCATCCTGCTGGAAATTATGATGTTGCTGTCCCTCTCTCATCCCTTACCTCTTCTTCCTCTAAATGATTATAGGTGCTCCGTATTCTCCTGGACACTGATATGGGAATGGGACAGCCTCTATTGGAAGAAGGTGGGATTAGATTTTCAACACTTTGAGGATTGTTACACATGTTATTTCACAAAGAATAATAACAATTTAAAGGAAGCATACATAAATTGGAAAAGCATATATTTGTTTTGTGAAGGATAGGGAAACATTCAGAATATTTCCTACGTTTTTGCAGACACTTTGGGGGATATGCATTCAGCTAGTTCAGAAGATGACAACAAAAGAGACAAGATGAGGGAGGCCCCCAAAAATGAACAGCTCAGTTTTATCTCCATTTAAATGCTGGGAGTTCATTCATCCATAAAGCTACAGCAGACAGGCAGATATGGAAATTAGAAGCAGTGGGGGAGGACAAGTCAGGAAAAGAGACAACAGCCAGAGTGTTGTTATGTAGGACAAGAAGCATAATGAGGAGCCATCTAGTACCCTACTGTAATCCCACTAGTAGCCTTTAATTTACAGGCCCTGAACACATGTAGTACCATTTACTATGGGCTTACAAGTAAATTTAATGGGAAAAGTAGGTGTAGGCCAATTATACCTAGTTTGAAGGAGACGTCACAAGCAATTTACCACTGGTTAGCAGGAAAAAAGTGCAACTAGTGCCAACAAAATCAAGTTCAGCAACAGAAGCCAAAAGTTCTATGGGAGACCCTGCGAAAAGCCAAGTCCAACTGAACACCCCATGCCAAAAGCTAGGGTGGGCTAATCAATATGTTTGCAGTGGAACCTCTATCAGTTATTCCCATCCTAGCTTTACTGTATCCACCTGACAGTATCCTCTGGAGTCACTACACTAGCCAATGGGGAACTGTTCTCTTCATCTTTTGATCCCATCTGTGAAGCTCCTTACCTTAACTTGCTCACAGATGCATTGCAGAAGACAGACAATACCACCATGGCCAACAAGGTGATATGGCCCATTCCATTCCTTGGGTCAGACTTCCCCAGCCTAGGAAAACTCTACCCATAAAGACAGCAACCGACAGAAGCAACTGAAAGATTTCAGTGGTAAGAGATAGGCCCCGGGAATCCACTGCCAGGTGGAGTCTATAGGTGGGGTTTACAGACAGGCCTCACTTCCAACCTTGGGGCTGGCAATGAGTCCCCTACTCGCTCCTGAAGGATCTCTGATCTCTATGACATCTGATTGTGGGGGGATACCAGCCCTGGGTGTTAAGCACCCTAATTCCACTCTCCTTCCCACCAATCCAGGGGTGGTAAACTGAAGCTGCCCACTCAGCCCAGGGTCTGCACAGTACGGGTGGACAGACACCTGGCAAGCCAAGACTTCCAGGAGGAAACTATCACCACCTTCACACTCCATCTGTGTCATGAAGTGGTCTGCCTGGTGGAGGTCTCTGGCCCTCTGTCTCTTTGACATTGCAGAGATCACCTCCAGGCCAGACATGACCTCACCAAGGTCAGTCTTGAGGTTCTTTTTTTGAAAGAGGTGGCAACCCCTGATCCACTGGTTCTCCCACTGTGGGCTGTTTCCACCTACTGCCAATACATACAGGCCTCCTTACTCCTCTGTTGGTATAGGAACCCCCAGAAACCAGAACTTTCAGGGTACCCTGGACAGCAGCCCCTCCCAGCTCTTCTAACAATGGTGATAATTTATTTCCCTGAATACAGTTAATGGGCATCTGGGGATTAACTATAACCCTCCGCTAGGTCACATTCCTGACCCACTCTGGGAATACCAGAGCCATATGGTGGAAGAAGTCAAGCTCATGGGCCTGGTTTAGCCTAAACACCTGCCCAGTGCACTGCTCTGGGGAAACCAGTCTTTCCACCACCATGGTCTGACTGGCACAGATATCCCCTAAAGCTATAATAGGTATCCCATTAAGTGTGAAGTGAAGACTTCCACCCTCAGGGATCACTAGTTTGTACTTGGAGACTTGGAGTCCACCTTCCTGCTAAGGGACACCTAGGCATGTTCTATCCCCATCATTAGGCACTACCTCCTTATAAGGTCACACTGGCCACCCTCGTAGAGGTTCCTCCAGTGGATGAACTCTTGGTACAGAACAAGTTCCCTTGTTTGTGCTCCAACTGCCAGCAAACAAAGCACAGGTTTGGAAAAAGGGTGTCCTTTGGCCACTGCCCACCAGAACCTTCCCCCTATTCTTAGAAGAGGCATGGGAACCCTTTTCCTTCCACACTTTTTTGGGACTTGTCTGTGTCACTCTGGACCTTCCCCTCACTCTGCTTGGGGAACTTGAAACACCTTATTCAGTATTGCTCCCAGGTACATTCTAATATACCTAGAGCTGAGCCAAAGGTCCACTTCCTTGGCAAGCTCCCTGATGTCAATGAGACTGCTATCTATTAGGTATTGGTACAGCTCTTTGGAACAGGTATTGGTCCTGTGCCTTCTCAAACTCAGACTCTACAGCTCTTCATAACTACACACAGTACTTCCTCTCATCCAACCATTCAGTGCCTCATGGAGAAGTCCATAAATTCTGCCCAAGACTGGTTAGACAGTTGGTGCCTGTCCCTAACCCTTAAACGGTATCCCGCTTAGGTGGTGCCAAACTTTGTGATAAGGGCAGTTTTCACTGGGTTGCAGAAGATAAGGACAGCCACCTCTAAAGCCAGCAGGGTATCTCTCTCAGTAGCTCACCTGTGCCTCCACAGATTAGCCCGCCAAAGGTCATCTGGGCCCTATGCATTCTTAGGGCTACCTCAGAGGCTGCAAACGACTTATCAAGATCATTCCCCACTTCAAAGCTACTCACCAGGTCTTTGGGTACGTGAACCCTTTTGACTCCACTGGGCACTGTATTTTTGCTGCCATCATTTCTGCTAGATTCTGAGGCTTGCTTGATCTTTAGGTTGAGTTCTCTTGGTCTCATTTCATCAGCAACCACATCTTTTTTTCTCAAAGGTTCTTTCGGCCTTTTGCTCCTCTTCAGTTTCCTACAATGGATCCAGCAGAGGACTTCATTTCTGTGTTTCTTCGTCTCTCCTTTATTCCTGAGCTGCTGCAAATGTATCTTCCTCTTTGTCCTCCTCCTCCTCCTCATCATCACCCTGCTCCTGTCTTGCAGCTTGTATCCTGCGGACCTCCTCCCAAGCTTGGAGGGCTATCTCATAGTACAGCTTGGAGAGCTCTTGACCACCGACATCCCCCTCTCCTTGCACAACTTCTTCAACTCTGCCATACTGCAGCTTTCAAGTTTGTCAAGATCCGACTCCATCATTGCAGACAAGTGTTACAGGTGCACAAAATGTGAGACAAGAATTACATTTGGAAAAATAGTCAACCAAAGAGAATTTAAAAAGAGGTGGAATCTGATATCAGATTATATTCAGGGTTTTAGTGTTATGCAAATCACTGAGTGGCACAAAACAAGTACTAGAACTACTCACCACTGACCACTATGTAAGACATTGGGTTATTTGTTGAGGAGTTGGAAGCCCCAGTCATTCAGCAACAACAATCCTTGTCAGGGTAGATCACAAAGCAGTCAGGCTTAACTGTAGAAGTAATGTTTAAAGTATTTATTCAGCACTCAAACAGTAATAAAGTGAAAACACAGTACAAGAACAATCCCTAACAATTTAGAAAAAATGTAATAAAAAAAATGATACTATAACAACAAAATCCCAATCAGTAGTACCTAAAACACAAAGGGCCAACTGTGGTTATCTGGTTTTGCTGGACTGGGACAGAGTCAGAAGTTCAGCCTGACCATGATAATGTGCATGCCAGATACAGGGACCAGGTTAATCTTGCTGAGAGTTGTACTTATGTTGTCAATGTGAGGCTTCTCTTCACTCAACATCAGTTCTGTTCAGGATCTCCATGATGCAACAATGCAAATACCTGCATCGATATGATTCACACCCTGTCTGTTCAGAACAGGAGCTCCAAGTGCTGTGATGCAATTTCCTATGCTGAGTGGTATTGCGCTACATAAGTCCCGATCAGGAGCGGTGAAGGCTGCGATGCACGTTCCTGCATCAAGTTGTCACACTGCGTCAGTTCTAATGAAGCCACACTTATGCATGGAGGAGAAGACTCTGATGCTAACGCCAGTTAATGGTCCAGGACATGAGGATGCACTTTTTGGGGATCAGGGCTTATTCCAGCAGAGCCCTGAGTGCTCAGGCAAGTACACTTGCAGGTCGATGCAGGTCCAGTTGCAGCAGGTCAGCTGAGCAGTTGCAGGGAAGCATCTGGGTCTTGTTGTGTCCCTGTAATTCACACAGGAGGTAAGACAACTGACCTTTAGAGTCACTTTGTTTTAGCCGAGGATGAAGGTAAGCTGGTTCAGTTTTCCTTCACAGACAGCAAGGCAGACCTCACGCAGCAGGGAAGTCCTCTGGCAGCAGGTAGTACTTCTTTCTTAACTTCTGTTGTGCAGGAGTGTTCTGAAGGGTGGCTCTGGAGAGCAAATATTTATATCTGAGGCCAGACTTTGTGTGGGGGGATTCCCTGTCCCTGTCCTGGTCCTGGAAGGCTGTTCCCCTATCACAGCTCCAAACTCTTTGGGGGTTGAAAAAGGCAGGCAGCCCTAATGTCAGATTCCTTCATGGGTGCTGGAGGAAAAGCCCTTTGAAGTGTAAATGAGATTAACTATAGATCTTTTCCTCAGCATTCCGGCAAGTTTGCCCATCCTGTCCACACTTGTGTTACTGTCTGAAAGCAATACACAAACCCTAAATGCAGAACCATTCACCATGTGACCTAGGATACTGGCAGAAGGCACAAATGGTTGAGACAAGAAAATGTCAACTTTCTAAAAGCAGCATTGTTAAAATTCAACTTTACAATTAATGAGGATTTTAAATTACAACACATTTCTGTCTGCTTCTAATCCAAAGTTATCAGTTATTACATTTAATTGGGTAACCTAGTGTTAGTCAATGGGAAATATAGGCCTAACAACAGGGAAAAACTGCTGTAGGGGTTTTGCACTGTCAGGGCATGCAAACCTAGGTGAGCATGTCCTACCTATTATATGCAATGCACCCTGCCCTATGAGCCTGTGGGGCCTGCCTTGCGGAAGACTTGTATGCATCAAAAATGAAGGGTTAGGCTTGGCAAAACTTGTATTTTGCCAGGTCAAAATAGCAGTATATATTTGCGCTACAGGCTGCAGTGGCATGTCTGAGACATGTTTTAAAAGGCTACTTTAGTGGGTGGGACAATTAGTGCTGCAGACCCACTAGCAGCTTTTAGTTTACAGGCTCTGAATACATATATTACCATTTACCAGGGACTTACAAGTAAATGAAATGTGCCAGTTAGGTCTAGGCCAATCTTACCATGTTTGAAGGAAAAAGCACAAGCATTTTACCGGTAGTTAGCAGGGAACCGGTAGACAGGGACCCAATGCCAACAAAACCTGGTTCAACAACAGAAGGCAAACATCTAGCGGAGATGCTCCAAAAAGGGCCACATCCAACACCCACATATTAGAGGCCTAGCTGAAAGCGGATTGGACCCAGGGCAACCGACTGTGAGAGGTCATTCCAGAAAAAAATGCAGCCAATCCAATACTTTACCTGAAATGCTAACAGAGGGGAGCCTTTGCTGGTGAACTGAATGAACCACGGTGTAAAATACCGTGCTCCCCCCCTGACCAGCACTATCAGCATATCATTAGTCACGGAAAGTAAAGCTGTTTCAGAACTGTGTAGGGGGGAAAAGCCGGTCTGCAAGTTATACAATATAGTTTGCTTTGTATTAAAGTACAAAGCTGGATATTTACTGCCTTTTCTAAAACCTTAGAGGGGGAAGGAAGTACGGAAATGGGTCTATGTAAGGAATGGGTCAAATTTAAAATCTTGAAGATTGAAAACTATTATGACAACGTAGAACCTTCCACAGAACTGACAGATGCCACGAGTAGAGATTTAGAGGGGCTTAGTATGCATATGCAGGTTAATTACATACATAAGAAGCAACATGATACCCATTCTGATCAATTACAGAACAGGAGCAGCTACAATAAGAAAACACTATTCACCTTATATTCTTAAAAGAACATATATTTAAAGTTTGGCAGAGGGACTCAATATACCACCTGGGCCAAAGGTGAGTGATCAAAACCTGTTGGTCAGGACTGTACGGAAGCATGTTTTGAGTTACATTCTGATAAAGATGATCATCTTTTTCAGTTTCCAGTTAATATGAAAATTCAAAAGAAATAGACTTACGCGAGTATTGGAATTTAATGCATGATTTAATCGTCAGAGATGTTTAACATCCAGCACTCCACGGCCTAGCAAAAGCTCACATAGCAATTCATCAACCAGAAAACGGCTTTATGATTCCATTATAAGCAGGTACATAATTCTGCATTACAGCTTCGTGGCAGAATTCGAACAGTTAGCTTAACAATGATTGGATGCTTATCATACTGACCTTCAGTTTTATTATGTGGGAATGCTTTTTCTATCATCTGTTATCAACACATATTAGAATGGCTGCTGTGGCGGACCAGATTTATATGAAAATTTAGCACAACTCTATTTATGTAAATGCCCTTCTGCCAGCTAATCCCACTTCCGCGTTCTGGCAGGGAGAACATTGGGGTAATCATTGTGACATTTTTAAAAATAGTACATTGTCAGATAAATCTTTTTGCCTGCAATTCTGTGACCTTCGTGGGCTTCATTTCATTATCCTAGTTGTTTTGTGAAATCAGCTCCGGAGCTACTCTGAAAAGAATTGGATGTGGTTAAAAATCTCTTCGATGGAAATTATAAGATTTCCTGCCCCTCCTATTTATGTACTTGTGCCTAAACCAAGGATGTTTGCTACCTACCGTAATATTGAGTTTGACACTAACATGTTGGTTCATAAACCAAATGCATCTACGAGACAATATTTTCCTTGCAAACACCCCAACCGAGGGTCACTCTTCACAAACAAAGGTGCTGTATTATCTTTACTTTTTTTTTTATAGGAGTCATGTCTCTGGGAGACAAAGAATCGAAAACATGCTTCTGACTCACTGTTACTTCCAGCACATTTGTAATTGGCAGCACAGGGTATAGCAGCGAGCCAATTTTTCATGTGGTCTCTCGTTACAGGTGAAACTAGACTCACAATCATTACAGACCGTGTACAGGGATTGAAAACTGTTCTCCCAGAATCACATACGGATTGTTTTTAGTTACGCAGAGTATGATTGGCCCAACAAGTTACTATGCCCCATTTCACCACTTATGTCATGGATGCCTAAAAGATCAGCATTTATCTGCCCAATAATTAAACAGTTACATTTGAAAAAAACATGGGTTAAAAGACATTTTTTCAGCTAAACGTGTTTACGTACAGGAACAAAGCTTGTCTGAAAATAACTGTAAGGACAGGACGGAAGTCATGTTTTTTGTGTGCTGTGTGAGAGCATTCAATAGGGTGGGCTCTTAGCTGCAGAAGAAGTTGCTGCAGGTTTTCAGTTGTGGAAAACAATCACATTTATTGCCTGGTCTTTTTAGGGCATCGTTTATTGCAATGGCACCAGCCCTGGCCGGAGGTAAGCTGATGAAGTGTTGGTGTTTTTCAGAAAATATACCATGCACAACAAGGTTGGCTGCCTGCAGTCAAATAGCGCATGGTCATTCACAGTAGAGGTCATCTGCCTGAGGCAGGTTGGGTTTAGGGATTGGTAGAAGGCTAGGAGCTTTGGGCAACCCACACTGTGCACAGTCTCCAGGCAAGTGCAGTGAGGGTTGGTTGCAGATAATTTTACATCAATTGTGCCTGAATGCCAGGTCCTGTGACCAATTCCATTGTGCATAGCCTATGTCTAACTGCATTGGTAGTTGGCCATCTTCACAATGTTGTGCAAATTGGCTTTGGCAATCCCACTTTGCATGGCCAAAGGACACGTGCAGCACAAAATCATCATCTACAGAAAGATGTGCATAGGGCCTGGCTGTACATAAAGTCCACTGGACAAGGCAGAAGGTTGTGTGGAATGGGGGTTGGCCAACTGCAGCAGGTTGAGTGTATGGCCTAGCGCAGCTTTGCCATGTGGCCAACCCCACTGCACATGGGCGTCTTCTGCAGGGATCAGCAGCCTGCAGCAGGTTTGGCATCAGGGCCTGACCAAAGTCCACTGTCCATTTGCAGTGGTGGTTGGTAGTTTGCACAGAATTGGGCGCAGGAGCTGCCAAATGCCAGCCCCTGCAAAGTAGCTCCACTGCTCACCATCTTCGGCCATGCATAATGCTGATTGTCTGCCTGCAGATGGTTGTGTGCAATCCCTAGAGCCAACTTCTACTGCAGAAGGCCAAAGGCTATATACAGTAGGAGTTGACTACTTACACAGGGCTGGGCACAGGGACTGGCATTAGGCCTGGCTCTGCAGCCCACCCCTGCTGCAAACAGCTAAAAGCTGTGCCCAGAAGGGGCTGGCCTCCTGTGATGGTGTCATCACAGGGCCTGGCTTTAGGCCTGTTGCACTCACCAACCTCCTCTGTGCATCGACTTCTATCTTGTGCCTCAGTATATGGTAAACTTTCATAGATGCTGGGTGTGGTATATGAGCAAAAGCCTGACTGAAATATCTAAGGTTAAATTTAGGTTATGATGATCTTCGGTTATAACAGCGCTATTCACTTAAACTATACCTAAAGTACAGGCATAGTTACAAAATATAACTAAAAACACTGAACCTTGCAAGTTATGCTTAAATCAGAAATTTATATCCTGCACAACAGCCATGTAAGCTATAAGTTGCACACCAAATACAATGGTTGTGAATGGTGAACCAACTAAGTGAATAGGTACTATACAACATAGCTGTAAAGCAACTTTCCTCTGCTACCTGGTTGTTTAAATTATGGTGGATGTGAAGGTTGATTGGCTGACCTTGTCATTCTGACCTGAAAGATCTGGCTCCTGTCCCTCACCCCCAGTCTCCCATGATCAGGTCTCTACAGTCTCTATGGCATTTTCCTTTTGCTTTTCTCCCTGTGGCTCACCTTCACATAAGCAGACAATGCCAACTGTGTCCCTGAATGCGCCTCAAAGAGACCCCTGAAACCCCATTCCCCTAGGTAGTAATGCATTTTGAGGGAAGGGGGTTCCGTGGTCCCCATTTGTGAGCCAATATTCGCCCTGGGGAGCCTACCTCTGGGGCCAAAATATGCCAGAAAGGGGAAGTGGACAGCATGGTATGTGCAGCTCCCCTCCCTGGACCATTAATGACCCTGGGGATCCCACGCCTGGGGCCAAATCACATGCTCTGTCCCGGGGACCCAACCCCAGGACACAGAGTTGGTAGGGAAACCTGTGTTTGCTCCCATTTTCAAAAACTCCTGCTATGCAGGAGCAAACACAAAGTCTGCTCCTTGAGGGCCGGAGTTTTAAGAATGCTCCCACCAGCTGGGAGTATACTTTTCATCTGTTTCCCTGAAAGCAATGATGCAGGGAAGGGAAACAGATCAAAATAATGCTCCTACCTGGAGGGAGCTGCATAATAGCTACTCCCTGCGGGCGCGGAGCAATGCCGTCTCTTGCAGCATGCAGAGAACCGGCTGGGGCAGCAGGGGCTTCCCCAGCAGCCCAAAACTAGCATATGGTTGTTACCCTGGGCAGGCACCAGGGCACCTATCTTTAAGTAATGCTGGAATAGGGTCCCTGGGACTGATAACGGTTTCCCATCCCCTATATTTTCAGTAGTGGGACTGAGGGATGGGTTTGCATGGCCTAATAAGGCGTGAGGAGGGATCCACCCAGCCTTTCTCCCCATTAATAAAAAAAAATGTTCCCTTCCCTATAAACTGCCTTGAGGATGATGTCCTAGGTAGGGTGCTTGTCTTTACAAACTCTTTACAAAGTATAAATGCTGCTATTTTACCTTTGTACACCGCTTTATTGCAGAGTCACTCTTTCTTTTTAGACTAATTTCATATTCTGTTAGATGCTTTTGATATACTTATTTGGGAGAACCGTTGCCTTTTTAAAATTTGGGGGCTACGTCTGGAAAAAATTTGAGCAGAACTTGGCCTTTTTACTTCTTTCACTTTTATTTGTGGGCCATCATATGTTCAGTTTGCTGATCCACTTAGCGGCAGCCATTTTTGGTGTCACTTGTGGGATAGCACTCTAGCTCCCAGATAGATAGCCTTATTGAAGATAACCAGGGAGTGGACCTGCAGCGCCTAGGTAGGGTGCTTATCTTTTCAAAGTATATATTGCTTACCTTTCTACACCGCTTTATTTAGACTAATTCTATAATCTGTTGGACCCTTTTGATATACTCATTTGGGGGGAATTGGGGCCTTTCTAAAATTTGAGGATATTTTTTTAACTTTTCTGGGGGGAACCAAGATTTTTACTTCTTTTACTTTTACTTGTGGGACATCATGTGTTCAGTTTGCTGTTCCACTTAGCTGTGGCCATCTTTAGTGATGCTTGTGGGTTTAGCACTCTACCTCAGGATAGATGGCTTAATTTAAGATGGCCAGGGAGCAGATGTGCAGCGCCGAGGTAGGGTGCTGTCTTACCTTTTTACACCACTTTATTGCACTTTTTAGACTAATTTTATATTCTGTCGGACACTTTTGATATTCTCATTTGAGGGGAACGGGGGCCTTTTTAAAATTTAGTGGATACTTTTTAGGACTTTTTTGGGGGGACCAGGGCTTTTTATTTCTTTTACTTTTATTTGTGGACCTGTGCGTGTTCAGTTTTCTGTTCCTTTTAGAGAGGGCCATCTTTGGTGATGCTTGTGAGCTAGCCCTCTAGCTCCCAGGTAGACGGCCTTATTTAAGATGGCCAGGTGGTGGACTTGTAGTGTATGCACGCATCAGGCACGCTGATAGTATGCCACCCATCCATGTCTGACCAGGGCTGGTGGCCATCAACCCTGGTCTGTTGCAGCCAGAGGTAAGATCATATACAGTTGATTTTTTTAAATCACTGTCGCCGGTCCATAAGATAGGCTGTCAGGTCTTTAACCACAGGGGGAATTCCTTGACATGCAGCTACTGGAATTCTGCATGCAATGTCTTTGTCATGATACTTCAATTCGATTTCCTCAGAAGCAGAAGATAACTCCTCAGTCCCGACCCAAACTACTCACAACGAATATTAATCCTTCGCTCATGGGAAATGGGTCCTGAAGAAAGATTGGTTCCATCCACAGCTCTTACTACTTCCAAAGTAGATTTCTTGATAAATCGAATACCCATTTTACGAGCGTATTTGATATCACAGAAGTTGCCCGTAGCTCCAGAGTCTATCATAACTGAGATCCCTTGAATTTCCTTCTCAAGGGTCTTAACTGATACTGTTTGTACCAAATGTGGCGCTGCGGTTTGTAAGGTATTCGCCACTCGTTGATCTAAAGGAGTTGTCTTGGGTTCTGCTTTCATCAGGGCAACTCCCTCTACTGATGAAGCTGGCCTTTTCCCGACTGAAGAGCTTTGGGTTTCTTGGGACAGTTTTTAACAAAATGCCCAGATGCACCGCAATATAAACATAGTTGATTCACTCTTCTTTTCTCTTTTTCTTCCTTTGATAAAGGACCTCGGATGGAACCAATTTGCATTGGTTCTTCTATCGTTATCCCTTCTCCGGCTCTCGTATGATAATTTCTTACACGATCAATTCTCAGGGGAAATGGTCGATACTCTCTTCTCTTTTCTGCTCTTCGTTCAGTTAACCGGTGGTCAATCTGTAACACAAGATCAATTAACTCCGAAATTTCGGTGGGTCTATTTGGAACTTGTGCTAAGGCATCTTTCAATTCATCTCTCAGTCCACGATAAAATATGGCGGCTCTTTTTGACTCCGGCCAGGCACTCTACAATGAGTTTATTGAAATGAGCCAGATAAGCTACTAGATCTTTATTACCTTGCCTGATTTCCAGTAGTTCATTGTCAGTGGCTTGAGCTGCAGTTCGCCGATCAAATATTCTTAAGAACTCTTCCTTGAAATTTTGGAACTTGTATAAAACAGGATCATTTCTGGAAATTATTGGCATGGACCATGCGGCCGCATCTCCTGTCAGATAAGACAATATAAATGCCACTTTGGACTGGTCTTCGGAAAAAATGACTGGTCTACATAAAAAAAATGCAATGAGCATTGGGTCAGAAAAATCTGCGCCTTATTTGGATCCCCACCGAAGCGCTCGGGTTGAGCCAAGGAATAATAGGGGAAACCGCATGAATTACTTGAGTGGATATACCTGCAGACTGTGAAGGGCTAGGGATTTGTGAAAACACAGATTCATTTGATTTAGCGGTGTTCCCTCACTCATTTATTCGCTGTTTTATTTGGACTGTTTCTTCTTTGGTGTTATTTAATTGTTTCTGTAACCCTTCCAAAATGGTGGCTAATGCTTTTATATCAATTCCTTCTGCCATTCTGCTCAGGAGGAAATCTGTTTTTTCCCTAAAATTAGGGTGATGGCACTTCAATCTGTCAGGATACTTCAATTCGATTTCCTCAGAAGCAGAAGATAACTCCTCAGTCCCAACCCGAGCTACTCACAATGAATATTAATCCTTCGTACTGAGTACCCCGGAGGGGGAAAGGGGAATGGGATGGTAGAGAGACTGCCACAGAGATGATGAACGGCAGTACTGTCTGCCTCTTCACATCTAAGATTGGATACAGCACCTGCAAGAGTCACAGTCGCAATTACTAGGGACATACAACATCAGTTTTTCACTTTCTACTCTCAACACTTAATTCTCTTTAATTCTATTATTTCTTCACTCACCCTGAGTTCTCTGTAGCCTTGCTTCTCTCTATAAATGATAGCTCTTCTTAAAAAAATGCTTATTACTGATTCTGGAAGAACTTCTCAACCTTTGTTAGAGATTGGTTTTATGTTGCTATATATATATATATATATAGTTGGTGATAATGCGTTCTTCAAATCAGCTGATGTTATTTAATTTCTCCTGTCTTATTGTGACTTCTGTCAATACTTGTATTTGTAAATGCTTGTTTATTAAAGTTCTTTTCTCCTTTCTTACTTCAACATTTGTTGATAACTTGTATTTGTAAATGCTTGTTTATTACAGTTAGTTTCTCCTTCCTTACTTCGACATCTGCCGATAACTTGTAGTTGTAAATGCTTGTTTATTTAGGTTCGTTTCTCTTTTAAACTCTATTTTGGTTTATTACCATTGAATTTGTAAATGCTTATTTGTTAACAGTTCGTTTCTCCTTTAAACTTGGCCTTTGTTTATAACCTTGACATTTGTAGATACTTGCTCTTTTAAAGTTCGTTTTTTCTTTGACTTTAATATCTTAAACAAGAACCTTGTAAACATAAGGTTAATTCATACATTAACTCTGTAGCCTTGCCGACTTCCACGGGAACGGTCTACTATCAAACTCTTCGAATAAACCTTGACAATATTTATCAGTTTTCTGTAATATAATCTTCAAATGTAATTTTACCTCACAGGAGTTTCTGTTCTGAAGCGCGCTCTCTCTCCACACAGCTGATTCCTGTCAGACCTCAGTTGAAGTTCAAGGCTTCCAACTGGAGAGCTCGTAACCTAGCAACCAACCGATTGCAAGACTAGAACTGTAACTAACCTTCAGGACTCACAGCGGCCATCTTGGATCTTCTCTTCTTGATTCTTTTCTCATGCACTTCTTTGATTTGACTTGGCAAGTTTGTGTGGTCATGACAGTCTTTAACAACTCTGGTGCTGATCCCACTTCCCCACATTTGCTGACCAACCATGCTTCTATGAAAGAGACTGCTGATATGCACAGTCATCAGCCCTTAGCCGAGCACCACCTTACTTTTTTTTTTTTGCCTTAACTCCTGCTCGTTTTCGAAACAGCAGCAACACCTATTTAATTTCTTGTGTGACTATAATCCAGACACAGTATTCCTCACTGATACATGGCTACATACAGGTTCTTCACCATCACAACACTTCCTACTAACTTTTCTCTAGTTAGGATAGACAGACTAAGAGGAGGTACTGCCACTATTTAAAAAAAATATATATATATTACTGATGTGAAATTGAAGAATTTTTGGTCCCTGACTGTGAAGCATTGACCTTTTCACTCTCCCTCACTCACAATTTTACACTTTCTGTAGCCTTCATTTATTGTTCCCTCGGGTACCCTGAAAGTAGTGCACCTCCTTACCTGACTTATTGGTTCTTCACATATTGAGAACTACTAACTTTATTTTACTTGGGGATATTAATCTCCACCTTGATGATGCACATAATAATTTGCATACATCTTTTATTGAGGATTTGAGTGTACTTAATTTGGCACTCCTCAACTCTGCGCCCACTCACGTAATGGGGCATCTCTTGAATCTCATTTTCTCTAACATTAAGAATTTGAAAATAGACCCTCCTCTCCCACTTTGCTGGTCTGATCACCTTGCTGTGCCGTTCAAGTTGCAGGTCTATTCTTATCATCCTGCAACATGAAAATCCAAAATGAATTTTAAGAATAGACCCAAATGTAATATCATGGCAATTAATGACCAGTTGCTTAGCACTCAGCCTGCTTTACAACATCAGGTTGATCCTGACCAGGCTACTGTCCACTAGTGACTCACTGAGGCCATTGATGTTACACAGCCAATTACTGCTAAACATGCTGGCAGAATTTATCCTCCTGCCCACTGGTTTACGGATGCACTTAAATTAGAAAATAATCACTGCAAAGCTTTAGAAAGCCTCTTGATGAAGTCATACATGGATGAGGCCAAGATTAATTAAAAGGAGTCTTTGAAAGTCGATCATGCCCTCTGTATGTCTTCTCATGCTACATTATACACACATAAAATTACTAACATCCAGGATTGCCCGCAGACACTTTTTAAAGTGGTGAAAGAGCTGGCAGACACTAGTAATTTTTTCGCTGCCTCCCCTCTTTCTCAGAGACAGTGTGATGAGTTAGCTTCCTTTTTCAATCAAAACGTGGAGCACATTCACATAAAGTTGGCCAGAGACTCTTTGAAAGTAGGTTCTGACCCAGGTATGAATGTGTTAAATCTGCCTGCAGAGGTGGGGAATGACCTGTCATCTCAGGCAGGATCCAACGCTAAATTAAGTGAATGGCCTCTTTTCTATTTCATATTGTTTTTAGCTGTCCTGCAATCCATTTATCAGGATCCCCAGTGGATATTTTACCCCCCAATAAGTGCAGACTACTGGACAGGACTTGCTAAACTTTGCTATTACACCTTCTTAATTCTTCTTTGTGGGATGGGTTTATACCTTTGAGGTGGAAACTTACTATGATCCTTCCTTTACTGAAAAAAACTAATTTGGGTCCCTCCAACCTGTCGAATTTCCTGCCTATTTCTTTTTTATCTGCCTTCTTCAAAGTTCTAGAAAATCATGTTAATGCTCACCTTACTAGCTTTGTCGAGGCCCCAAATTTTGTTATCCTTCACAGTCCAGTTTCATGTCCAGACACAGCACTGAGTCTGCCCTGTTGGGTGTTACTGAACATCTCAGACAACATCTGGATGATGGAGGTACAGTTGCACTCATCCTGTTGGATTTGAGTGCAGCCATTGGCATGGTATCCCTCCCAATCCTGGTGGAATCCCTGGAGGCTCTAGGCCTGGAAGGCACAGCTCTAAAATGGCTTATCTCCTTCCTATCAGACTACCTGTTTCAGGTTTTTTCAGCTGATGCGAAATCTAAGACCTATGCTCTTACTTTAGGAGTACCTGAAAGCTGTGTCCAGAGCCCTTTGCTATTCAATATCTATGCCCACACTTTGGCAGACTGGATAGAGAGTTGCAAGCTTGCCCTCTTTTTATATGCAAATGACACACAGATCATCTTCTCTTTGTCATTGGCTCAGAACCAGGACCCTTGGACCATGAACCAGGGCTTGAGTAGAATCTATGGATGGATGAATAAAAGCTCTCTCAAGCACAATGGTGAAAAAACAACATCGGTCATGGTTCTGGGCAAAAATGCCTCTCTGAGGGACCCTTATTACACATAGAGAGAGACAAGGAAGGTAATAGCCCCCATACTACCTCCCAAAATCAAACTATGGAGACGCAGAGATGAAGCGCCTCCCTCATGCCCTGACGAACGCCAGTCACACTCTGACTTGCTACATTACTCGACACTCCTCTCCAGCTCGCGATCACTAGCAGCTGGGAAGGGGCCCTAATAGGTGCAACAAGAGATTGCTCCCTTTGACAAAGTAACTCTTGTACCCCCTAGGGCGCCACATCTTGAAGGCGCACAGGAGCTAGTGAGCTCCATACCTCCATATCCCAAACGGGAGATAAGATGAGTCTCCTTTGTTTTCTCTTTCTTTTTCGTTTTTGTCACATTTTGTGTCTGTCCTTTGTTTTTGTCTAGTTTGGTCTGTGTTGAGTTACACAAGAAGAATCTCGTGACATACAGGCACGTGGAAGTGAGTTTCCCGCAAGGGCGGGGGTTCTTTTCCCAAATGCAGAGACTCAGTTTGTTTATTTATTTATCTAATTATGCACTTTTGTGACCTACTGCCTTCCACTAATTAACATCCTATGTCTATTTGGGGGTCCTTAGTGATATAGATAGACTCCTGGTATGTGCTTTGATTTACTTAATTCTACTAAAGACCACTCCTAACAATTTAATGAGAGACTAGGCATTTTGCAATGCTCTGGATTTCCTCCACTTGTAGCTTTTCTTCCCTCTGCTTTGATGGAGGAGGTCGTGAAATTGCAACACGTGTAATACCTCTCTACAGCATTCATTTTTCTTTCCATTTGATTCCCTTTAATTCCTTTTAATTTCTCTCACAGGGTGTGACTGTAAGTGGCATCACCCCTTCCCCCAGACCAGGGGCCAGCTGCCCTTAGTATTTAGGGTAAGAGAAAAAGTCCATTTTTTCTTCACAGATGCAGTGTATACAATAAATTAATGTCTCTAGGCACTGTGTTGACAACAATGAGTAGTTGCATGGTTGTGATACCACAATTGGCATGTGTTTTCACACTTTGTGTGCAGTGGTTTGCTGTGGTTATGTTCACATACATATAGCCTTTGTGCATGTCATGTTTTAATCTTCCTTCCTCCTTTTCTTTTCTTAGGCCTTCCAGTTTTGAGTAAATACTCAGGTAGGCCCTGAATGTGTTATATATGAGCCTTTCACCGTTAATTTGGGGGAGGCATCCTCTTCACCCTATACTTAGGAGGGATCCCAGGCCCTGAAGAATGCCCCAGACCAGGGTGGGCAGAAACATTTTGGCCAGTAGGATTAGAGTGACATTATGAGTCATTATACTCAATAGTGTCCCGACTTTGTTTTTATTTTACCAACAAACACCATTATTAAAAGGTGTGATCTAAACTGGTGATCTACTAGGGAATTTTATTTATATAACTGGATCCTATATTATCCAGAGAAATAGCATTTCGGCACTCCCTCAGTGTTCATTTAACCACGAGGGTGAGTCTGCCCAGGTGGTATCATCCCACCTGAGTGGGGATAGGTGGCCAAATGATGGAGCATGTCACTTTAATGTGTGTGTGAGACCACCTATTCCGTAAGGAGGAACCCCTGCGATAGGTCCCCAACACAGAGTTATCACAATCATGCTTTATTTTGACTAGATGGTAGAAAAGAGTGATATTATCACAGGTTGAACAGGTCCTGCAGGTCTGTTCACTAGACCCCCACACCCACTCCTTTTGTGTATCAGGCTTGTGGCCAACCCTCCATTGTGCATGGCCAAAGACAGTGTGGGGGTGGCGGCCTTTACAGGTGTTGGCTGCCATTAGGTGCATTGGTTGCATGCAGGGTGTTAGCCGCAGCCAGACCCTGAGGCCAACCACCCCCCAGCTATGCATGGCTCAAAGCTGTGCACTGTGAGGGGTTAGATTTACATATGGTAATTAAATGTTACTTTAAAATTTAAAAAAAAACTAGATTTGTTTTTTTTTTTCAAACAAAGGTTTTAGTAACATCATAATTAGGTGAAATGTTCAGTAACCAAAAGTAACTATATCTCATGCTCTTGCCATGCATTATTACATCATTGGTAATATAATTGCAACATATACAAAGAAACTATTGATGACAAAACTGTGAATGGTTGGGGGAGCAAGTCACAGTTACCTGAGGGCATGAGTTATAGTTACTTGCGATAACTGGAACTATAAGAGGTGAATTTCAGTGGTATTAGAGTTTAAAACATTACGTTGTTACTGAACGTTTTACCTAACTATAATGTTACTTTAACCTTTGTTTATTTCATTGAATATAAATATATATTTAAATGTGCGATTGGATGCTGTAGATACTAGGGGCCAGATGCAGGAAACAAATAGCGAGTCGCAAACGGCAAAAATTGCCGTTTGCGACTCGCTATTTGCGTTTCCCAATGCAGAAATGCATAT
The DNA here is from genome assembly GCF_031143425.1 of Pleurodeles waltl. Lineage (NCBI taxonomy): Eukaryota > Metazoa > Chordata > Amphibia > Caudata > Salamandridae > Pleurodeles > Pleurodeles waltl. The sequence continues at coordinate 694,936,180 of NC_090442.1, read as the reverse complement.
TGCGAGTCGGTACCGACTCGCAATATGCATTTCAGAATCGCAAATAGGAAGGGGTGTTCCCTTCCTATTTGCGATTCTGAGTGGTATGCAATACCATTTGCGACCGCATATGCGGTCGCAAATGGTGTTGCAGTTACCATCCACTTCAAGTGGATGGTAACCCACTCGCAAATTGGAAGGGGTCCCCTTCCACTTTGTGAATGGACCCACAAATATTTTTTCAGGGTAGGTAGTGGTCCAAGAGACCACTACCTGCCCTGAAAAAAAAACGAAACTAAAGGTTTAGTTTTTTTTTTTAAGTGCAGCTTGTTTTCCTTTAAAGAAAACGGGCTACACTTAAAAAAAAAAAAACTGCTTTATTGAAAGCAGTCACGAACATGGAGGTCTGCTGACGACAGCAGGCCTCCATGTTTGCGAGTGCCTAGACTCGCTATGGGGCCGCAATTAGCGACCCACCTCATGAATATTAATGAGGTGGGTCATTGCGACCCCATACCGAGTCGCAGTCGGTGTCTGAGACACCGTACTGCATACCAATTTGCGAGTTGCAAACTGCGAGTCACAGGGACTCGCAATTTGCAAGTCGCAAATTAGCATTTTGCTACATCTGGCCCTTGGATACTACTGACAAAGTGGCAGTGCAATTCTCACAACTCAGCATCGACATTAGATGAAAAATGAACATTTGTCAGTGCCATCTTGACTAAGAGAAGCAATACATCTAAAAAATTATTTCTTATCGATGGAAACTCTGAAAAGTTGCCAGAAGCATTAATGCTTCCAGACGCTTTAATATGCTTTCAATTTTAGTGAGAGCATTTTCACTGCTGTAGGGCCTTTGGCCCTGTCTACCTCCTTTTGTCGAGAGACTCGACAGATGGATGGCTGAATAAATAGCACGGGTCGATGATCTAAGAAAGAACTGTAGCTCTTTATGGATCATCTTCCAGTATGTTTTGGTTTTGAGGTTATTGTATTAACATTTTCTTGGCTCCTTAGACAAACCATCAATCTGTTTTGTTGAGTAAGTCATATCTCAAGAAATCTTAAGTTCATGAACAATGAAAAAGCGAAAACTGTATTTTATTGCTGTGTAAAACAAATATCACTTTAGATCTCGCTTAGTAACTGCATGGTTACACTGCTTTAGATGACTCATTGAATAAACTACAACTAGCCCTAGCAAGCAATTGGTTCAGGAATGAAACTGCAGCATTGGTAATAACGCTTATAACTGAAGGTTTTACTGGGCTTTGTAATTGTCCAAACACAAAAATTACTATCCTGTCATTTGCATATTAAATTAGTTTTTTTTGCTATTTACAATTAATTATTGGAACTCCAATGGAGTTCCACACAGGAAGTACAAAAATACGAATCTAAACATATATTTTCACAGTAATAGTTATGACGAAAATATAAAAGTAACGCTCTTAAAAAGTAGTGACGTGCGAAGTGCAAGTAGGGCATATAAAACTACACGATTTCAATGTTATGTGTGAATACAGCAAAATTCACAACAATACACTTAAAAAGTGCAAAGAGTGCAAATACACACATATTTACACAAGCATAATTGCAATTAATGGTGACAAAGCAAAGGATTATTACACATTTAAGAAGCATTTAAAAGAAGTTAAACGTTTTTACACAAACCATCTCACTGGTGGGAGGGGACAAATAAACATTGACGAGCCTCAACTGCCACTGGTGGGGGGGGGGACAAATAAACATTGACGAGCCTCAGCTGCCAAATGTACATTATAGTTTAAAAAGATCGGGGTCAAAAGTGACGCCATGCAGAGAGCAAATAAGGGCACACAAAAACCACATGATTTAAATCTTGTATTGTACTTGTACTTCTATAGAGAAAAACTCGCAATGGAGGGGCCCGCGGAGAGGGAGAGACGCAGTCTAGTCTCTCCGCAGGCATTTTCGGGAAGGGAAGTGGCACGCAAGGCGCCTCATTGGTCGAGAGTTAGGTGGGGGTGGGTTTTAGGCAGGGGATATAAGGGGGGTGGAGGGTGGGGTCGGCCTCTTCACCGCGCCGACGCTAGTGTAGGAGGGAGATTTATTTAGGAGGTGTAGGTAAGGAGTTGGGCAGGCTAGTCAGGCCACAGGGCCAGGCTGGGGAGGTTTTTTGTTTAATAAACAGGCGCCCCGCCTCGCGGGCCGTTTGTAATTTTCCCCCTGCTTTCATTATTAGGGCACCGGCGGAAGGTGCGGGCGGCCCGTTTTTGAAGGGGGGAGCGGCTCCGTTGGGCAGAACACCAGCGGTGGGACCGGGGAAGGGCGGCCCCACCCCTCTACATTAATTATACAGCGCGGAGCCGCGCGCTTGCGGGAGGCGGCCCCCGGGGGGTTTTGCCTCAATAAAGGACACCGGAGGAGCGGGACATAAACAGGCAGGGGCAGGCCTTGTCGGCACCGACGCGCGGGGCCCCCGGGGCCATTAACGAGCGCTAGGCCACGCGGAAGGGCCTTCAAAAAAAATAAAATAATAATTTTAAAAAAATAATAATTTTTCTTTTGCCCTCACAATTTCTGGCGGCATTTAGAAAAATAGCGGACACCCCCCCCCAAGGGCAAGGGACAGCGCAGGGCGCACCAGAGTGGGGCCAGATATTTTTGGGCCACTAAAAAAATAATATATATATATATATATATATAAATAATAAGATAATAAGAAAAAACAAATATATACATACACAGCCAATAAGCCTGGGGGTAGTTGCAACCAGTGAAGTCCAGGCCACAACATGGCCACCGGCCACGACACGGAGGCTGTAAGGGCCGCACTACGCGTGCTAGGCGAGGCAGGGAGGGCGGATTTGCTTAGACCTGGGGTCTTAGATAAGGCCTGGGTGGGGATGACACGCCCCAGCAGGGCGGCATCGGGGCGGGTGGCGGCCGCAATTGCGGCTTGCGAGTCACAGGACTCTGAAGAGGAAGGAGATGACGAGGCGATAGCCCCCGGGCATGCCGGGATCACCCAGCAGGTCCCCCAAGGGACTCAGAGCCCGCTGATGTTTGACGGGGAAACCCAGGCTTCGCAGGACACAGCTTCAGTCAGCGCGCAAGTAGGCGCGGACCCAGCAGGTATCGGGGGTCCCAAGGTGGGGGAGGCAGGAGACGACAGTCATAACAAGGAGGCAGAGCAACCCATAGCGGGGCCCAGCGGGGATTTTGCCCCGCTAGATTTGTCATACCGCAGGGGGGAGGTCCACAGCTCGGGTTTTTTCGGGGCACCTGTCAAGAAAAGAGGAAAATATGCCGGAAGGCACAGGGGCGGGCCAGGAAGGGCCAAGGCAGCGCCCCGCCAAGCCAAGGGAGGAAAAGTCAAGGCAGCGCAGGGAACGGGGACCGCGGGGGACCTGAGCTCGCACAGGCAGGTGGCCTGGAACCAGGCAGAGACATGGGATTTAGAGGCTAGAATAAGGGAACAGCGCAAGGCAGTGGCAGAAACGGAAGCCAGGTGGGCGCAGCTCTGTAAGGACAGAGACGAGGCACAGGCCCGCAGTGAGCTAACACCAAAGCTTAGAGAGGCCAAGGGACAGGCGGGGCCACAACAACCAGGGCAGGGAGATGGTACCTGGGTATGGGTGCCACAGGCAAGGGGAGAACAGAGACAAGAGGCTCGAGCGGCCGAAGGGGCAGTAGGCGCGGTGAAACCCGGTGACGCAGACGGTCATGGGGTCAGAAGGGCAGCAATGCCAGCGGCGGAGGTTGGCAAGAGACGGAATACGCCAACTGGGCGCAATACCGCCCAAACGCGTTGGCACGAAGCTCTGGAGGGGTCTGCAGCGGCCTTCTCCACACCAAGGGACCACGGACGCCATCCCGATGGCACGCGCCATGCGGGTGGGAAAGCAAGTACGAGGACATCTGACAATACTAGAGATTTCGGGCAGCGCAGGGGCCAGTGGGAAGGAGATGACGAACTTGAACTGGACTATGAGGAGGAAGGGGATGAATGGGAGGATGGCGAAATACGTGATTGGGAGGTGAATACGGTTACCAAAGGGGGCGGGCGAGGGCGCAAGAGCGGCGCAACCTCTTTGTTGTCTGTTTTACAGGTGGCACCCCCGCTGGAAGGCCCCGTGGGCGGTCGGCAAATTACGCCGCGAGGCAGAAGCCTAAAAAGAATACCAAGGAGTCTGGCAGACACCACTGGAGGTAAGAACTGGTGGTCAGTGTGGGACGAAGGGAGTGGTATAATGAAGGAGGCTAACACAAAAAGGTCCATTGGGGTAGGGAACGGGTCAGTTCTAGAGAAGGCAGGTGATAGCGACATTCAGAAGTCGGTAGAGAACAAGGACAAAGAAGGCACAGCCACGAGTGGTACGGCTACAACGGGGAAGGAGGATATGGGAGAAAAGATGGTAGAGGACAAAGAAGGGGGAGGCCTCAGAAAGAGACTGCCATACATGGGTTTAGCCATGCCTCTGGGTTCGCATGTGGCGAAAAAAACAAAAAACAAAATATGGAAACATGAATATGGGGACGTGTTTAAACTGTTGCATAGGGACATACAGGCAAAGGAAGGGTCCAAGGAGGAGGAATGGGAGCTAGCGCGTAGACCTCGGGTGCCGATAACAATGGATAACTGGACATCGGCCTTTTTGATATTCGCCAGTATATATTGCGAGAAATACCCGGACAGGGCCATTGCACTTTTCAAATACATGGATATAATTAGAAAGGCACAGATGCATTTTGGAGGTTTTGCATGGCTCAGTTATGACGAGGAATTCAGGGCCCGGGTGAGTGGTAATCCGGAGAAACCGTGGGGTGACGTGGACCCCGAATTATGGATGCAGTGGATGGCATTGGCGCAGACAGCGGCGTCCACTCACACTGCGAGTGGCCTGCCAGTGACTTATAAGCCCTTTCAAATTCGCCCCGCCCAGGGAGGGGCGGGCAATACTACTGAGGCAACAGGGACAACGGCAGGGGCTTGTTGGAACTTTAACAAAGGTTTTTGTTCCAGGACACAATGCAGATTCAAGCACGACTGCTCCAAGTGCGGGGGCCGTCATCCAGTCACCCAATGTTTCTCATTGTCCAGCCCAGCTGAACAGTGGAGGGCTGCTAGAGGGAGAGGGGGGCATGGCACTCCTGCACCAAAAGGGGCCTACAACAGTTAGACTGGAATTTCTGTTACCATGGTTGCATAGATACCCAGACAGGGATAAAGCGCGTCTACTCGAATGGGGTTTTAGAGAAGGTTTTAGAATAGGCTACCAAGGCCCCCGGCAACGTAGATGGGCTGACAATTTGCGGTCAGCCAAAGAACGCCCGCAGATAGTGCATGACAAGTTGGCAAAAGAGGTAGCCTTAGGAAGAATAGCGGGCCCATTCTCTGGGTGGCCAAGTGACACTCTTATGATATCCCCCTTGGGAGTGGTACCCAAGAAAGCACAAGGAGAATTCCGGTTGATTCATCATTTGTCTTGGCCGGAAGGGACGTCGGTCAACGACTTCATTGCCCACGAGGACTCTAAAGTAATTTACGCATCAGTTGATGATGCGATAAAGTTAGTTTTGAAATGTGGCAGGATGGCGGAATTGGCAAAATGCGACATCCAATCAGCTTTTAGACTGCTCCCTATTCATGCGGCAGATTTTGACCTCTTGGGCATGCAGCTGGATGGCAACATATACGTGGACAGGGTGCTGCCCATGGGCTGCTCGATATCATGTGCCCTTTTCGAGACTTTCAGCACCTTTTTACAATGGGTTTTCGTAAGGGCGAGCGGCCATAGGTGGGTGACGCATTACCTAGACGACTTCTTATTCGTAGGGCCAGCGGCATCAGGGGCATGTGGGCGGGCCCTGGACGCTTTCCAAAATCTGACACAACAAGCAGGTGTGCCTTTGGCCCCAGAAAAAACAGAAGGCCCAGTGCCGATTTTAACCTTTTTGGGCATTGAACTGGATACAAAAAATTTGGTCGCCAGGTTGCCGGCGGCAAAAGTGAGGGAAATGCTTGGTTGCCTAGAGGAAGTGCGCACGTTGCGTAAGATGGACCTGAGAATGGCTCAGAGGCTGTTAGGTTATCTCAATTTTGCGTGCAGGGTAGTTAGGGGAGGTAGAACCTTTTGCAGGCATTTGGGACTTTCCATGTCAGGTGCTGTGCTTCCGCACCACAGGATACGAGTATCATTGTCGTTACGAGAAGACATTAGAGTGTGGGAGATTTTTCTGAGACATTTCAATGGAGTGCCGATGTCTTTTGGAGAGTCGGACACGGTATGGCAAATACAAATTTTTTCAGACGCAGCAGGAGCGTCAGGTTTTGGTCTGTATTGGGACGGGAGGTGGTGTGCGGAGAAATGGCCGGCATTTTGGATGCAGCAAGGGAGAAGCATTGCGTTCTTGGAGTTTTTTCCCCTTTTAGTTGCACTGGCAGTGTGGGGTCAAGAATTAGCGAACAGGACAGTGGTTTTTCAGATAGACAATATGGCAGTGGTAGAATTGGTCAATAGACAGAGAGCAAGGGACCTCAGAGTGTTGCGCTTGTTGCGCCAGTTCATGTTGTTATGCCTGTCATTGAATGTTATTTTTAAAGCTGCACATATACTGGGGATTTACAACGAGATTGCAGACTCACTATCTCGTTCACAGTGGCGGCGTTTCCGCTAATTGGCACCTGGAGCGGATCGGAACAAGACTGTGGTCCCGGCAGACATCTGGGAATAGGGGGCATGATGATCATGGGGCTGGTGGAGATGTCATTAGCAGTATCTACGCGGCATAATTACAGAATGGCATGGTTGGAATTTCAATCTTTTGAACGGTTTTGGGGCAATTTCTGGGCACAAAGCCTGCCAATGCTGGAAGCCAGGACTAGACGTTTCGTGCTGTTTTTGATCGGGAGGGTTTATCTCCAGCTACTATCGGGGGGAAACCGGCTGGTGTGTTGTTTTTTGGTAAATTGTTTTTTGGCTATGATCCAGCACGTAATGACTTATTGGGCAAAATGCTGAACGGATGGAGCAAAGTTAGAGTGAGCGGAGACAAACCAGCCAGGGAGCCCATTACGTTTGAACTGTTGGTAGAGATGTTACAGGTGTTACCAGTTTGTTGTAGGGATGAATACGAGGTGGGCTTGTTTAGGTTAGGCATGTTGTGGATGTTTTTTGGCGCTTTTAGAGTATCAGAGTTGTTGGGGGTGGGGAAAGAAATCGGGGTAAGGAAAAAAGAGGTATATGTGCATAGAGACAGGTTGGGGATATGGTTAAGACGATCAAAAACTGACCAGCTGGGGAAAGGCAAATGGATATGGTTGAGAAAGGGGGGTGTGGTTTTAGCTTGCCCGTTTGAGGAATGGGTTAGTTTTAAAGAAAGATGGCCAAGGGCAGGTGAAACAGGTGTTTTCGTGCATACGTCAGGAAAGAAGCTAACGAGTTACCAACTTTTACAAGTTATGAGAATGGCACTTGGAAGGACAGGGCGGCGCGCAGGTGATTATGGAACGCACTCTTTTAGGATTGGCGCGGCAACAGAGGCGGCACATTTGGGATGGGATTGGGCTAAGATCAAGGCCATAGGGAGATGGAAGTCGAGGTGCTGTGAAAGATATGTTAGGCCGTGAAGAATAAGGTACAGACAGAAGAAGAAAATAGGGGAGGGAGGGGGGGGGGGTCTTGTATATTCAGGCAGTTGTTACAATGTTTTTTCTTTATAGGTTGCGTGGCTGGGCCAGAGAAGGGAAAGATGACGACATGGTTGGTCGGCCATTCGTTTGTACATTGGGCGGCGAAATTTGCAGAGAAGCAAGTGTACGGCAGATCATTGGGACTGCCCAGCAGAAACCATGAAGTGCGCTGGTGGGGCAAGAGTGGTATGAGGTGGGGGAGCCTGCTTCCATTTATCACGAGTAACTTGCCGCATTGGGGGTGTCCAGATTTGTTATTGATACATTTGGGGGAGAATGATCTGGTGAAACTATCGGGCCTCACTTTGATTCAAATGATGCAGAGGGATCTGGAACTTTTAAAACACAAACTATGTGGAACATGCTTGATTTGGACGGAATTTGTGCCAAGAAGGGCTTGGAGAGGGGCTATCAATCACGGAGCCATAAAGCGGGCTCGGAAAAAATTGAACAGAGCTATGAGGGTTTTCTGCTGGGCCCAGGGGATCAAAGTGCTGAGACACGGGGACATGAAAGAACAAGAAAAAGAGTTGTTTCGTGATGATGGGGTACATTTATCACAACTGGGCAATGTGTATTATATTACAGAATTGAGATTGATGTTAGAAAGCGCATGGGGTACAAATTTGTGTACCAAGGAATAAGGGAGGGTGGGGCAGCGAAACGCCTCACGGGTTTCCCTGGTTGGCAGGAGATGGGGGAGGGTGGAGAGCCAGGTGCGGGCTTGTCCACCCTTCCAGGGGGAAAAACAAGGATTTGAAGGATCAGAGCGGGGAGGGGTAGGCTACAGGCAGGGAAGGCATGGGAAGAATAGGGGAGTAGATACGGTAGGGAAATTGAAGGGAGATATTTTAAGGAGGAAGTAAAGGAAAAGGAATTGTTTAAGTTAAAGTCTGTTAAAGGAAATATAGTTAAGTTTTGAGTAATGATGTTAAAACCTGTTCTAATAAATGACCTTTTACACCAACAAGAGTGTCACGCCTGTATGTCCGGATGGAGGGGCCCGCGGAGAGGGAGAGACGCAGTCTAGTCTCTCCGCGGGCATTTCGGGAAGGGAAGTGGCACGCAAGGCGCCTCATTGGTCGAGAGTTAGGTGGGGGTGGGTTTTAGGCAGGGGATATAAGGGGGGTGGAGGCTGGGGTCGGCCTCTTCACCGCGCCGACGCTAGTGTAGGAGGGAGATTTATTTAGGACCACCCACCCACCCAGCTTAGGAAGACAGAAGGAGGAGATCGTAGGTAGGTAGGAAGGGGTAAGTAGGGGCGGTTAATAGTCATTTAGGACAGGTGAATTCGAAGGGATGGCAGGAGATGGGGGAGGGTGGAGAGCCAGGTGCGGGCTTGTCCACCCTTCCAGGGGGAAAAACAAGGATTTGAAGGATCAGAGCGGGGAGGGGTAGGCTACAGGCAGGGAAGGCATGGGAAGAATAGGGGAGTAGATACGGTAGGGAAATTGAAGGGAGATATTTTAAGGAGGAAATAAAGGAAAAGGAATTGTTTAAGTTAAAGTCTGTTAAAGGAAATATAGTTAAGTTTTGAGTAATGATGTTAAAACCTGTTCTAATAAATGACCTTTTACACCAACAAGAGTGTCACGCCTGTATGTCCCGAAGTCCCTCTCCCTTGGGTAAGCCTTCCAATATTCCTGTGATCATCCGCTGAGGGAGTAAATTTAGCCTTAAAAGCAAAACAATTCTGCACACTTAATGAGGAAGATTTCAAATAAGGTAAGGCTGATTTTTTTTTGCATAAACAGCTTTCCTGAGCAACCATATTTCTCATGTGCTGGTTACATAGCAAAAGATCTCTTTTCATGCTTACTTTTTCAAAAAGCTTATAAAAAGTGATTTTGGCAGTGTAATATCACCAATTTGAACAATCTCAAACATCTCCTCTCTGGAGGTCGAAAACGTCATGCCTTAATGCAGCTCTAAATGACCCCTGTTCACTTCTGAGCTGGCAGTTCCCCAATCTCAAAACTGCCACCAGAGCAAGCACATTAGGTAAAGGTAGCCCAAACTGAAGTCGCAGTACATAAGAGGACACCAGAGAATTACAAATACAAAGTTGACATCAAATACGCCCTCCCCTACATCAAAAAGGCCCAAAGCGTTAGGTCCATCACTTTGCAGGCATAATGTTGGCAAACGTTTTGCCTTATAAACTGACAGGACATGTGCAGAGCGCCTTTTCCAGCAGCTTTTATACAATCTCTTAAAATCATGATCTTGGGTGAGTTCCTTACTTGTACAATGGCTTATACAATTTCTGTCACAACAATTGCTAGAGAGAATCTAGCACTAATAAAGGTAAAATTGCACTTTATCCCTCGTATCACTCCCCCAAAAGCAGTTAATATTGTACCTGATTCTAGCATACTTTTTTCTAAAAGTCAAGACAACATTTTGAAATGTTTCTTTTTTAAAGTGCTCCTCAGCATATTCTTCCGAGGCATTGCGACATCTTCCGAGCCTTATTGGTGTTAAATCCAACAGTATGACATCTTCGGTGTATAAAAGGGAACGTACGCCGATGGAGCCAATTTTAGGAGAAACACTCCTTGCCATTCCTACTCTACTGGGCATATCCTAAAAGTAAAGCGAGAAAGGCAACAGCACCAACAGAGGCTCCAGCTTCAATCCATTATTTGTCATAACTCTTTGCGATAGACCCTGAATTCCACCCATCCACACTTGGGTCTACATAGAAGTGTGAAAACCTATGATTAGCCTCAGAAGATATGTGGGGATTCTTAGCAGAAGCAGTTTTCTGCTCCACTGAACGCTGTGTAGAAAACAATGAAAGGTGACTTAATGGACAGACTTCTAAAATTGGGGTACTTATCTATACCTACGCAGTGTTATCAAGAGTACTGCAATTACTCTGAAAACTGTCCTGCTCTGCGGGTGTTATATTATTTCCAAATGCTCACTAACGGAGATGAAGTAGGATGCTTTTGGCAAATAATTTGCCTGTCACATCAAGAAGTGCAATTTGCCTATAGTAAGCTGGAGACTTTTTCAGCCCTTATTTAAGCATTAGAACAATAATGCTTCCCTTCCACGAGGATGGAGCATCACCTGAAAGGTAGCAATGCTAGAGTAACAGGCATAAACAGGTAGTCCATAAAAGGTCCTCCTGTTTATTAATTGCTATCTGGATTCCATCAGGGTCCATGGCACCGTATGCTCTAACACCTTTAATAAATCCCTAAATCTCCATGCATGTCGGTGGACCATATGAAGCTAAGGAAACTACATTTGCTCCTAAAGCACAAGAGTCACTGCTGCTTGAGTTCCATGCATATAGATCAGAAACGTATTGACTCCAAACATCATCTGAAATCGGAATCCCTTGAGCGCCAACTCTGGAGTCACAGTAGTGGGTGACTTGAGACCAATAGTTTGCCAATTATTGAAGACAGCATCTGCCCTCAAATTGATCAGTTTTTCAGCCTCTTTTTCTGTACTTTCTGACAATTTCAATCTAGCTCTTGTGTTGGAGGTAGGAAACTTCACCCCATCTTGTAATTGTGAATTACATAAATTGCTTCCTGACAATGTTATTTATTTCCTCGTTTACCACCTTTAGAGCCCTTTTAAATGGTTTTAATCCTTTATCTTTACTCCCAAAAGTGCGTGAGCAATTCTTATGACTTTCATACCCTGTAGGATGGTTGTGTTGGGGCTTACCCAGTGGGCCAACACTTGCTACCCTCAGGCATTGGCCTAGAGCCTTTATGTTGTTATGGGACCAAAAAGTGTTCCCATTTGATTTATTATAAACCACACTATCCCCTGCTGTAGTCCAGGAATCAAAAGTCTTCAACTGTAAGTCAAATTAAATAGAGAGAATATTGTGGTCACTTAGGTCCGACTGCAAACATGCACTAAACATTTGATGTGGCACTATCCTGTTATCAATTAGTGACTGACCGTGAGAAGAGTGAAAAGTGTAAGCAGCAAGTGTATCTTTGGGGAACCTACCATTCCAAAGGATAAGATCATGCAGTCTCAGATTCTCTATGAATAATGGACCACGCCTGTCTGTTCTAACCTTTTCGGGCACCACCACTTCACTATAGACCACGCTTCATCCATTTCAGTGTTACTAAATGTCAAACAAGCTGAATTCGATACCTTACCATTGGAATCTTCTACAATAATCAACAGACTACATTCCTCCATTAAACTGATATTGTAGATGAATATGAGCATTACATTAACTAAATGGTCCTAAGTGTAGCCGGGGGGGAATATACAGAAAAATGAAAGCTTCCTCTCCCTTTAAACAAGGCCATTTTTAAACAAAGACACAAGTTTGTTGGGTGTAAAAATATTTTTGATTCCAATAGATGCTATTTTCGAGCAGAATGGGTATACCTCCACCAGCATGACCTTTTGCAGCTAATTTTACTCTCCGTGAAAAAATTAAATACTTCTGCACAACGTCCGTGCAGGCCCAAGTTTCCTGCAAACATAAAATCAATGGATTAAGGTGCATCATATATTTCAATTTTCATCAGCTTGCCCGGCCTGAAATATTCCAGGATAAAAGTATTGCCCTGGGGTTACCTCCGTGACACCGGGTACTTTAAATTATTGCTGGGACCTGCTACTCAGCCCAATTTGATAACTCACATCCCCCCTGCTCAGGCCCCCGGGAACGGAATTCTGCTGCCTCCGAAATATTTATAATTCTCCTCCATTCACCCACTGAAACAGTAATATCCTTAAGATGATCTAGGCGGAATAAGTTAGCAGAGCACATTGATACTGATACCAGAAACATTCATGACTGTTCATCCTGGGACTATGGCGATTAGGCTCCAACTCATGCTCTACACGGGTTATGTTGATTACCTCTTTAAGGAAATAATCAGCATTCTCCAGGATTACCTTGACAATAACTTTTGGCAAAACGTTATTCTAGAACTAGGCAGCAGAGAAGGATTTATGTAGACATTTTCAATGTTGCTACTTGTCTCCAGTGTCAGTGCTTCACTTTTCAGTTAAAGATTGTAGAATAAAGGGTGTCTTGAGAGGGTCCAATTTCTGAGCAAACAAAATAACGAAATCCGACATATTTGTTTTTTGGGACTGTTTCTAGACCCATTGGGCATCCTTTCAGTTTGTTTAAGTTTACATCTACACTCATGACAATGTGATAGAGGAAGAAAAGGATTTGCATCCCTGTTTAGGGGTTAATAGGTCTTGGACCATGCCTTGGATACATCTTTTTGGTATGGGCTACTGTTGATATCTTCTAGGTACCTTGCACTTCCAGAGAGACCCAATGGGAATCAACATAAACCCCTATTCCACCAGTGCTCTCATTCCCTCTTTTACATCCTCCATCGTGGTTCACAGCATCCTTGTTGTCGATTAAATCAGGATCACCTCTGGCACTGTGTGACACCGACCCCCTTTTCTGGCATAAATCCAGTCTCTTACACCTCATCAATCAACACCTGGGAAATAGGGTTTTTCGATGGACCAGGCGCTGAGCCCAGAGAAGAGGAAACGCGAACTGGAATAATATTACTCATGGAGGAGAAGCATAACATGTGTTCTTCAATGCCCAAGACTGAGCCACTTGCAAATCTGAGTAATTTGGATCTGTTTCATAATACATTTCTTTTCTCTTTTCCCTATTTTCTTATAAGCCCCTGAGCCCTTTAGTTTAGACACTACCCATGTATCCCCTTGTGAATCCTTAATTGTTAAGGTTTAGGAATCTACGACAGTCCCTGAGGAAGAAGAGGAAAACCCACCAGAGTGAATTGCCCCTTTTTTTTAAATTGGGATTTTTTTAACCAATAACTGTTCTTCTAAGACGTCTGAATTGCACCCCCTAAAGAAAGACTTTTGAGAATATACTTGGTCCTCCATTTGTTTTAAAGTAGATTTTACAATAGTTTGGTTTATATAGAGAACGCTGAATCCAACATACCTTCTCCACCTGTCTGCTGATATCTGTGACCATGCAATTAGTTTGGATAGCTTGCGATTTCAATTTTTTCAAATATTGGACTTATATTTGACACAACCCCAGGGAGGTAACACTTTGAATCCCGAAAAAAATTGGAGACAGCACAAAAAGCACATGATCAGAATAAAATAGAAGATAAAACTTTCTAAATATAAAACAGTACAAAACAATATTTCAGATGAAGCTCCTGCCTCCTTCCAGAATTAGATGGCTGCAAGTTCCATTGTGCTCTAGAAGACAATGATTTACAGTTCATTGAGTTCAAAGAATCTGAAGAACCTCGCATGGAAGGAGTACTAATATATAGGGCAGTCACGGATGGACGATTGGGGGGTCATTGCGGGAACAGACTCGTTTCACTCCTACCAGGGGTGTGGGAAATTTTGAGCATGCCTCCAACAGCTCATTCCTGCTAGAAGGTTAAATGTCTGGCAGAGTAAAATCCTCAAACACGACTACCCCCTCACCAGCAGTCTCAGATGAATTTGCCAAGGGAATAACATCATTTGGAACTAAAGCTGAATCCTCCACGTTAAAGGGGGCCTCTTGAAGTTTTCCCGAATGGGATTTAAGCTCCGCCCTGTGCAACATCAAAACTCCAGCAGACTTAGCTCAGTATCATTTCTTTCCCAGTTTTGAGGACTCAAATGAATGGCAAGATCTCTAACACCATCCCCTCCTTCTTTTGTGCCGGGAGACCTTCTTACCGTACTTAACTCCATGAAAAGCGGAAAATGTTGACCAGCTTGACCCCCTCTGACATGCTGATACTAAGGGGTGGAGTCAAAGGAACTTTATGCTGCATAAAACCTAAGTCCTTAGCTCTAAAAATATCCATATATTTGTTCAATTCTTTACTGTTTGGAGAGAAGAAGTTCAAAATAGTAGTATAAGACTTAAGGTGGGGCAGCTGTGTTTTTTTCCTACAAATTGATTTTTTTTTGCTTCAAAGGATTTTTTTGCGGCAATTAAAAACCCAGATTGCAATTTCTTCAATGTCATCTTATCTAAGCAGCCCAGAGAAGTGTTGGGATCAGCCACACCAAAAGATAGGCACGCTCCAACACAAATGACTAGATGACTGCTTGTGGCATTCAAAACATGAAGAATATCTTCTTCTAGGTGTGATGAAAAAGTATTAATTATACAATGATATATACAATAGCACTCCAACTAAGAGAAAATACAACCAGCTCACCTGCAGTGTCAAGCTGCACCAAGTCCTAGCTGAGTCGTCTTCACACTCCTTCCTCAAATTTAGTTGATTTGACCAGCCAATTCAAGAAGACATAAAGCGAATGTGTCTCCGACTCCACTCTAAACTTCTCAACATGTTTCTTGCTTGCTTATAATTCACTCACAGATTGCATTAACTTCAACACAATAATACTTCCACTAGTTGTGCAACCATTCAGTGCCTCTTATCACTTGTATCACTGCAATTTGCCCTCCAAGAGAGCAGTAATTGGTCACAGTCACTGCTATGGCAGGAAGGGAGTAGTACCACTCTTTGGTATGTCCTATTGGCTCCCCGACTCCTAACCTCCTAACCCCCTGTTTCCTCATGCTTTTCCTCACCCCTAATGAGTAAAAAGCTGTGTAAGAATTATAAAGGAACTGTGCAAACCAAAGCCACAATCTCGGCAGACGCAGCAGCAGGAATACTGGTAAGCAGAAAATGTAGAGGGTATGTGATGGAGAATGGTGAAAATTGCCACCCAAGAGCAAGCCCTACCATCTTAATGATGGCTGCCTCTACCCATCAAGTGACCGACGAGCGACTAGTGCCTGCTGCACTTTCAAATGCACTTACCGCCACTCTTTGGTGTCTCCGATGGTGGCTTCCTGTCCTGGCTCTCACCCGCCAAACTATGCCTTAGTCCTGTGCATACATGGAGGCAGGGGTTGGCTGCAGGTCTGTATGAGCAGAAAGCGGGTCTGGTGGATCAAACCAGAGCTTACGGGCAGCAGAGAAAAATGGGAGATAGGGATCAGGTGGAAATCCCTGTCCTCTCTGACTGTGCTGGGCCCCATGGGCCCCCACAGCTCTCACAGCTCCTGGTTCTCCCGCTCCTCGCTCAGCTATTACAGCACTAGCACATCCTCAGCCCATGTCCCCGGCGCGATCTTCAGGAACCATGTTATTGCAAAAATGACTATTTTCCGAAATTGCTATTTATGTTTGGATGGTAGAAATTGGACTACAGTTAAAAGATATCTCCATATACTTTATTTTATTTTTTAATACCCTGTATAATATCAGAATATTATTGGTGCTCCATACCTGCAGCCAAAACTGGAGAAACTTTCCAAACCTGTATGAAAGCTGGAAGGCTCAGGATTTTGCAGCTGGTGTCCGATGGAAAACTTCTTTAAAGCTCAAACAGTAGAGGACTATGTTTAGCACGTTACGCTTGTTCTCACACGTCTTCAATTGGCTACATCCTCACTTGTGAGGCAAACCCACTACACAGTTCATCATAATTAATGTCAGAAAAAATCATAATAGTTAATGTAACTATTATTTAGAGATTGATGAAATAGTAAAATATTAGTAATAGAACTATCACCACAGAGTTCTGTCTCAAACAAAGTGAGTTATGATTTGCAAAGTTATCACAGACACAAAAGATTGGTAGCATTGAGATATAGATGCTACTGAATTTTAGCAGATTTTCTTTGAATTCCTCCAGGTCAATTTGCACCTAGTTTTCACTCCACCAGTTCAGAACTGGCCAAGTTCAGAACCCCCCCCCCTCACCACAGTTTTCTTAATATGCAGGCCCAGATTTATCAAGGATTTACATTGCCATTGGACGATGCAAAGCAATGCAAAACTTAGTATGAGATTTACTATGACACAAAGATGCACCTAGCGTGGCTTGGTAAATCTGGTGTAACACAAAGCAGCACAAATTGCTGCCTTAGGGTACTGTCTGCCGGGATGACGTTGCATGGGTGGAGCAAGGGTGTTCCCATTCATCGAACCATGGATTTTGGCGCATTCCCAGATTTCCCAACACTGGTAAACCTGGAAATTACTCAAAATGCTATGCCTCCCCAGGAGCGATGCAATGAGGAGAAATATCTGTAACCTTGTTATTTCCTCTTTCTTAATGTGCTGCATTTTTCATCACAAGACAAAGAGGTAAAAGCCACAGAGGAATATTTTTACACAAAAAAATCCTGTCTACAATGCAGGCCCCCTTACACCATGGCACAAGGGTGCCTGCATTGTGGCTAGGGAGCAGATTGTGTGCCAAAGCAGGCAGAGAGCTGCAATGCACCATATCTTGATTGGTATGGTGTATCCCTGCCCTCTCCGTTTCAACCAGCATAGCAAAGTTGTCATGCTACATTTCATGATGTTAACCTTGGCATCCTTGGTGTGGTTTCCCCTAACTTTGTGCCTCTACTTCCCAGGTTGTTGCTATGTGCTGGACTCTGTTTTTGCTGTTTTTGTTGGCCTGGACACATCACCCCTGCTGGCCAGTGCTAAAGTGCAAGTGCTCCCTATGTGAAATTGTATGTGTAATTGGCTTTTCCATGATTGGCATATTTGATTTACTAGTAAATCCCTGGTAATAGTGGGCCTGCAGCACTGATTGTGCCACCCACATTAGTAGCCATAAAAACATGTCTCAGACCTGCCACTGCAGTGTCTGTGTGTGCAGTCGTACACTGCCAATTTGACTTGGCAAGTGTACCCACTTGCCAGGCCCAAACTTTCCCTTTTTTATAAATGTAAGGCACCTCTAAAGTAGGCCCTAGGTAGCCCCATGGACAGGGTGCTGTGTATGTTAAAGGTAGGTCATGTGCTTTTACATGTCCTAACAGTGAAAAACTGACAAATTTGGTTTTTCCTGCTGCAAGGCTTATCTCTCTCATAGGTTAACATGGGGGCTGTCTTTAAATATCCTTAAAGTGCAGTTTCCTTTTGAGAACTGAAAGGAATATGGAGTTTCAGGTTTCTGAACTTTTAGTAAAGTTGGTTTTTAGATTGTTACTTTGTTAGTTTGAAAATTCCACTTTTAGAAAGTAGGCATTTTCTTGCTTAAACCATTCAGTAACTCTGTCTGTTTGTGGATTCACTGACTGGGTCAGACTGACAGTTAAGCTGTTTGTTAATCTCCTCTAGACAGTGTCACAAAGGGAGCTGGGGTGTAGCCTGCATATCCTGATGAGCCATCTTGGCTAGAGTGTAGGGAGGAGTGGTCAATTACACCGGAATGGGCTATGCCTACCCTCACACAATGCAGTCTCCAACCCCCTGGTGTTTGTCTGGGGCCTGGCCTGGGCAAGGCAGGATCCTGTAAGCAACAGAGACTTTTCTTTGAAGTTGGGCAACTTCAAAGGCAGAAAGGGGTATAAGAATTTGACACAAAACCCCAGACTTTAGATCACTTCAAGAGTTTAAGAGGCACCTCTTCCAGAAGAGCTGAAGAAGTGGCGCCCCTGCCTGGGACTGGGCTTTGTTGGGCTATCCTGCAGTTGCTGCTTCTCCCTGAGAAAGGGAACAAAGACTGGACTTTGTGGTATATTCCTGCTTAAGAGGTATCTCCAAGGGCTTGGACTGAGCTTGCCCCCTGTTCCGAAGTCGCAGGGCCATCAAAGACTTCCTCTGCCAGGTCCTGGATTCTCTGTTGAGACTCCTGCTCTGCCAAGTATTACCCTATCTAGTCTCCGGGCCCTTGAAAGGAGAAGCTGGTGGAAAAACAAGAAGAATTAAGGAAACTGACTTCGGACGAGTCCGGGACGCTGGCAGGTCCCGTGATGCCGCCTGCAACTGAAGCAGTGGTCCTTACTGGAGTAAGATGACCCCGCAGGCCTAAGGCCACTGTAGAAGTCGCCGTACCATTTCATGACTGCCAGATATCAACTCCGCTGGAGGCACTGAGGGACTGGATGCAAGCCAAGAATGTTGAGGGGCACACAGAGGAGGAGATTGAGAATACAGAGGTGCAAGACAGCCATGGTGTTGTAGAGGTGCCTTTAATTCCTAGGGGTAGGGTCTCCAGGGTGGGTAACAGTGTGTCCTCTATGGGTCTGACTCCTTAAGAGTTGCAGGACAGACAGGCAGAGAGGGTGCACAGATTTGAGGTAGAAAAGATCAAAATGGAGACAGAGGAGAGGAGGCTGGCCATTGAGGAGAAGAAGATACTGCTGGATTATGAGCTTAGTTTAAAGGAATTAAATCAGAGGAGCCAGTCCAGTATAGATGGTAGCAGCAACCACAGTACAGCCTGAAATTCCCAAAGACCTAGTTAAGGATTACAAGAGGGAGGATGACATCTACTTGTGGTTTAAGGGGTTATGAGTCTGTTCCGCACATGAACATAGTCCCTGAAGCACATTAGAGGGTAGATCTGGGGAAGCACTTTGAGGTAGAAGGGAGGGATACCTTGACATCCTTAGGAGATTCTCAGGGACTCACCTACACTATCATACAGGACACCCTATTCACAGGGTATCGTCTCACCCCTAAGCAGTATAAGGACAAGTTTAGGTCCTACAAGAAGAAGGAACCCCAATATGGTTAGAATGTGTTGCCTCTTTCTGCAGGTCACTGGATTGCTGGGTGAAGAGCAGTAAGGTAACAACTTATGAGGGGCTTTACAACTTAATTGCTTGGGAGCACTTGTACAGTCTTTGTTTTCCAGAGCTGCACCAGCACCTCATTGACAGCAAGTGGACCATTGGGAGAGCACCAGGGTCCAAAGGAGGTTTGGGGGAGACCACAGCAAGGGTGGGCAGGGTCCCTCTCAGAAGAAGTTGGGGGTAGGGGTAAACAGGGGGTGTTCTCTAAAGCGCCCCAACCTAGTTCCCAGAGTAAGGATTCCCAGACCCCAGTTGAAAAGAAGCCATGGTTTCTAAAGGGAAATCAGCAGAAGGGGGTCTCCACAAGTGTTATGCATGCGGAAAGGTAGGTCATGTGAAGGGGGATCCCAAATGTACCAAGTGGACACCGGCACCAACTGATTCTCAGTCACAGGGTTTGGCCAGTGTAGCGCTTGGGGAGGAATTGGTTCCCTGTGGGTGGGAGCCAGCTGAGATGACTCTTGTCTCACTAGTGGGCAGTGAGATGGTCCAGAGAACCCATGTTCCTGAAAACACTAAAAAGTAAAGGCAGTGGGTGAGCATCAATGGACAGAGGGTAGAGGCTCTAAGAGACACAGGAGCCAGTGTGACTACTGTGAGAAGTCACCTGGTGTCTGAGGAGCAGGTAGTTCTCCATGTACTTCACCAAGTAGTTGCAGTAGACAACTCAGAGCACCTGTGCAGAATGGTGCAGTTTCCCTTTAAATGAGGGGGCCTCAGGTGCCTTGAGAATAGCTTTGAGTCTAAACATGCCTGTAGATTGTCTGCTTGGCAATGACCTGGAGGATTCCCCTTGGAAGGAGGTGGAACACAGGTGCCACTTGGAGATGGGTCTGCCTGGGTGGCTGTGTGTGTCCACCCAGTCAATGGCAGCCCATCAGGGTGATCAGGAGACCTTGAAGTCTAAAAGAGTGGTTGAGGTGTGTACCAGAAGGAAGAAGGGCAAGAGCTGCAGGAAACCTGCTCCAAAAGTTCCCACGGTCCAAAGGGGGCTGAACCTGAGGAGAAGGAACTGTGGCCTACAGGGAAAGAGGTGGCTGAACTGGGGGAGGTACCTGAGCTGACTCAGTAGCAGCAGGAAGGGGGCCCACCAGGAAAGCATTTTGGGAGGCACAGAAGGTATGCGGCAGCAGGCTGCAGACCAGGTGTCTGGCAACGAGTCTGGATCACACTTGATCTTCTGGGAGGACGGCCTCCTATATAGAGAGCCTAAGGCTGCCAAGCCTGGGTCAGCATGTGTGCTGGTGGTACCCCAGTGCTCCAGCGCCTTCCTACTGTGTCTGGCTCATGATGTGCCTTTAGCTGGACATGTGGGGCAGGATAAGACCTTTGAACAGCATCTCACTCTTTTTTACAGGCCCCAAGTGAACAGGCACTCTGATGCACTCTATAGATCTTGCCATACTTGTCAGGCAAGTGGGAAGAGTGGGGAAGATGTAAGGCTCCCATCCAACTTTTTCCTGTAGTCAGCACCCCCTTTGAAAGGGTTGGTATTGACATTGTGGGGCCTCTGGATCCCAGGACAACCATGAGCAACAGGTTCATCCTGGTCTTGGTGGACCATGCCACTCGGTACCCAGAAGCTATCCCCCGAGGTCAATCAGAGACCCTGTGGCGGGATATGGGATTGATGGTTGGTTTTATCAGCATGGGGTTCCCCAAGGAGGTGATATATGATAGGGGTAACAACTTCATGTCTACATATATGAAGTCTCTATGGAAGGAGTAATGGGGTAACCTACAAGTTTAGCACTCCTTACCATCCCCAAGGAAACAGTCTGGTTGAGAAATTCAACTGCACCTGGAAGGGCATGATTATGGCCTGTCAAAGCCCTTGATGCGTAAGTGGGACCTCCTCTTGCCATGCCTACTTTTCGCCTATAGGGAGGTGGCAGGAAAGGGTCTTGGATTTAGCCCTTTCGAGTTGCTGTATGGCCACCCTATCAGGGGACCTTTGAGTCTGGTTAGTGAAGGCTTGTAGAAGGCCTCCAGTAAGCCCCCCAAGATGTATTCCCTTACATGTTAGCTTTTAGAAACCAGTCTTCTCGCTTCAGGAAGCTCGCCCAGGAGAACTTGGAAGCAAGCCAGGAAGATATGAAACATTGGTATGACCAGAATGCCAACTCTGTTTGAGTTTCATCCTGGACAAAAAGTGTGGGAGATTGCCCCAGTGGAGTCTTGCGCTCTACAAGATAAGTGGACTAGGCCTTTTAGGTGGTGGAGAGCAAGAGTGATGTCACCTATCTGGTGAACTTACGGTCTCATAGGAACTCTTTGAGGGTCCTACATGTGAACTGCAGCAAGCCTCACTTTGAGAGGTCAGAGATGACAATGCTCCTAGCAACAGATGATGGGGTGGAGGAAAAGACTGACCTCCTGTCTGCTAAGGAGAAAGAGTGGTCTGTGGAAGGTGTGAACCTCTAGCCCTCACCGACCCTAGAGCAACAGAGGGACTATTGCCAGGCTTGCCAGGTGTTGGGACAGTTTGCCTCCTTGTTTTCCTTGATCCCAGGGCTTACTCATTTGTGTACACATGATGAGGACACTGGGGACAGTCCTCCTGTAAAACATAAAGCTTAAAGATTGATTGACAAGGTTAGGGCCAACATTAAGGATGAGATATCCAAAATGTAAGTTATTGAGTTCTCCAGTAGCCCTTGGCCAGTCCTGTGGTCTTTATCCCAAAAGCTGCTGCTCCTGGTGCCACTCCAGAACTCAGGTTCTGTGTGGATTACTGGGGAGTCAATGCGGTCTCTAAAACTGACCTGCACCCCACCCCACCCCGAGCTAACGGTTAGGGGCTGCCAAATATCTCAGCACATTTAACTTAATGTTTGGGTATTCGCAGACTGCTCTGACTGAGGGGGCTAAAGAGAGGTCTGCATTGTCTACCCCAGATGGGCTAGAGAGGTCTGCATTTTCTACCCCAGATAGGAACTACCAGTTTAGAGTGATGCCCTTTGGGATAAAAATTCCTTTGCCACCTTTTAAAAGCTGGTTAACCAGGTGTTGGCTGGATGATTTCAGTGCAGCCTACCCGGATGACATTGAAGTGTTCAGCTCCACTTGGAGGAGGAACACTTGCAACAAGGGAGGGAGGAACACTTGCAACACCTCTGCAAAGTGTTAGAGGCCCTGCAAAAAAGCAGGCCTCACTAATAAGGCTTGCAAGTGCCAAATAGGACAGGGCTCTGTAGTCTACTTGGGGAACCAGGTAGGGTGTGGCCGGGTGGTACCCCTACAATCCAAGACTGACACTATTGTGTCTTGGGAGCCTCCCAAGACTCAGACTGATGTGAGAGCCTGGATACTATAGGAGGTTTGTTAAGGGGTACGGCACCATTGTTGCTCCCTTAACAGAGTTAAATTCCAAGAAACAACCAAAGAAAGTGATCTGACTGAGCCTTGACAGACAGCTTTTGATGCCCTGAAGACTGCCATGTGCATGGCATCCATGCTGAAGGCACCTGACTTCTCTCAAGAATTTGTCATGCAGACTGATGCTTCAGAGCATGGTGTAGGAACATTGTTGTCACACCTAAATAAAGAAGGCCTAGATCAACTTGTAGTCTTCATCAGTAGGAGGTTACTTCCTAGGGAACGTAGGTGGAGTGGAATTGAGCGTGAAGCTTTTGCTCTGGTCTGGGCTCTAAAGAAGCTAAGACCCTACTTGTTTGGGACTCACTTGCGGTTTCAGACTGACCACAGGCACCTCATAAGATTAATTCAGTTGAGGTGTGAGAATCCAAAACTGTTGGGGTGGTCCATCTACCTATGGGGAATGGACTTTATGGTGAAACAATGCCTGGAACAGAATACGCCAATGCTGATAATCTGTCCAGATTCTTCTGCCTTAGTGATGAGAGCTCCCATGAGGTTGGGTAGTTCTCCCCACTTTCACAAGGGGAGGGACACATGTTAGACCTGGCATCCTTGGCGTGGTCTCCCCTAACTTTGTGCCTCTACTTCCCAGGTAGTTGCTATGTGCTGGACTCTGTTTTTGCTGTTTTTGTTACTCTGGGCACTTCACCACTGCTGACTAGTGCTGAAGTACAAGTGCTCCTTATGTGAAATTGTATGTGTAATTGGCTTTTCCATTATTGGCAGCTTTGATTTACTAGTAAGACCCTTGTAAAGTGCACTAGAGGTGACTAGGGCCTGTAAATCAAATGCTACTAGTGGGCCTGCAGCACTGATTGTGCCACCCATGAGTAGCCCCGTAAACATGTCTCAGACCTGCGACTGCAGTGTCTGTGTGTGCAGTCTTGCAGTGCCAAGTCGACTTGGTAAGTGAAACAACTTGCCAGGCCCAAACCTTCCTCTTATAGGGTCAAGTGCCCAAGCACAATGGCCCCTGTTGTGATCTCTCTGTGGGCTTTTAACCATGCCCATGTCATGCCCCTCAGTTTCGTTAGTTAATGGTCTTGCCTTTTAAAATTTGATTCATTTCATTAGTGAAAGGCATGCATACGTCACGCCTTTTCCGTTTTTTAGCCCTCCTCGAGCGTACCGGCCAATTACTGAAAACATACGAGGCTCCATGTTTACCGTATGGCTTCTGGACTACTTTTTTATTTTTATTTCCTATGCAGCGCAATCACACTTGGCAATAATCTAGCACTTTTCATAACTACCAGTTTAACCTCTTAGCTGCTGGGCCGTCCCCCTGTCCCCCCCCCAGTTCTGAGCCCTTTTTTGGCTATATGGGGTAGTTCGCGCTTAGGCCTTCATAACTTTTTGTCCACGTAAGCTATCCATGCCAAATTTGCGTCCTTTTTTTCCAACATCCTAGGGATTCTAAAGGTACCCAGAGTTTGTGGTTTCCCCTGGAGGAGACAAAGAAATTAGCCAAAATAAAGCAAACATTTTGTTTTTTTCAAAACAAAATTAAAAAAGGGCTGCCGAAGAAGGCTTGTGGTTTTTCCCCTGAAAATGGCACCAACAAAGGGTTTGCGGTGCTAAAATCATCAGCTTCCCAGCTGTCAGGAAAAGGCAGACTTTAATCAGAAAACCACATTTTTCAACACATTTTTGGCATTTTTCTGATACATACCCCATCTTTACAATTTTTTGTGCTTTCAGCCTCCTTCCAGTTAGTGACAGAAATGGGTGTGAAACCAATGCTGGATCCCAGAAAGCTAACTATTTTTGAAAAATAAACAAAATTCTGAATTCAGCAAAGGTTCATTTGTGTAGATCGTACAAGGTTTTCCTACAGAAAATAACAGCTGAAATTAAAAAAATATTGAAATTGAGCTGAAAACAACAGCCATTTTTCTTTATGTTTTACTCTGTAACTTTTTCCTGCGATGTCAGATTTTTTCAAGCAATATACCGTTATGTCTGCTGGACTCTTCTGGTTGCGGGGATATATAGGGCTTGTAGGTTCATCAAGAACCCTAGGTAAACAGAGCCAATAAATGAGTTGCACCCTGCTGTGGGTTTTCATTTTATACAGGGTATACAGCAATTCATTTGCTGAAATATGAAGAGTGAAAAATAGGTATCAAGAAAACCTTTGGATTTCCAAAATGGGCTCAAGATAAGGTGTTGAGGAGCAGTGGTTATTTGCACATCTCTGAATTCCGGGGTGCCCATACTAGCATGTGAATTACAGGGCATTTCTCAAATAGACGTCTTTTTTTACACACTCTCTTCTATTTGGGAGGAAAAAATGTAGAGAAAGACAAGGGGCAATCACACTTGTTTTGCAATTCTATGTTCCCCCAAGTCTCCCGATAAAAATAGTACCTCACTTGTGTGGGTAGGCTTAGCGTTTTTGAAAACTAGAGACCTAGGGGAATCCAAGATGGGGTGACTTGTGGGGCTATCACCAGGTTCTGTTTCCCAGAATCCTTTGCAAACCTCAAAATTTGGCTAAAAAAACATGTTTTCCTCACATTTCGGTGATAGAGAGTTCTGGAACCTGAGAGGAGCCACAAATTTCCTTCCAGCAAGCGTTCCCCCAAGTGTCCTGATAAAAATGGTACCTCGCTTGTGTGGGTAGGCCTAGTGCCCGTGACAGGAAATGCCCCAAAACACAAAGTGGACATATCACATTTTTTTACAGAAAACAGAGGCATTTTTTGCAAAGTGCCTACCTGTAGATTTTGGCCATATCACATTTTCTCAAAGAAAACAGAGGTGGTTTTTTGCAAAATGCCTACCTGTGGTTTTTCGCCTCAAGCTCAGCCGGCACCTAGGAAAACGTACCAAACCTGTGCATTTGTGAAAACTAGAGACCTAGGGGAACCCAAGATGGGGTGACTTGTGGGGCTCTGACCAGGTTCTGTTACCCAGAAGCCTTTGCAAACCTCAAAATGTGGCTAAAAAAACACGTTTTCCTCACATTTTGGTGACAGAAAGTTCTGAAGTCTGAGAGGAGCCACAAATTTCCTTCCATCCAGCACTCCCCTAAGTCTCCCGATAAAAATGATACATCACTTGTGTGGGTAGGCCTAGTGCCCGCAACAGGAAATGCCCCAAAACACAACGTGGACACATCCCATTTTTTGACAGAAAACAGAGGCATTTTTTGCAAAGTGCCTACCTGTAGATTTTGGCCTCTAGCTCAACCGGCACCTAGGGAAACCTACCAAACCTGTGCATTTTTGAAAACTAGAGACCTAGGGGAATCCAAGATGGGGTGACTTGTGGGGCTCTGACCAGGTTCTGTTACCCCGAAAAACATGTTTTCCTCCCATTTCAGTGACAGAAAGTTCTGGAATCTGAGAGGAGCCACAAATTTCCTCCCAGCAAGCGTTCCCCCAAGTGTCCTGATAAAAATTGTAGCTCACTTGTGTGGGTAGGCCTAGTGCCCGTGACAGGAAATGCTCCAAAACACAAAGTGGACATATCACATTTTCTCGAAGAAAACAGAGGTGTTTTTTGCAAAATGCCTACCTGTGGTTTTTGGCCTCTAGCTCAGCCAGCACCTAGGAAAACATACCAAAAATGTGCAGTTTTGAAAACTAGAGACCTAGGGGAATCCAAGATGGGGTAACTTGTGGGGCTCTGACCAGGTTCTGTTACCCAGATTCCTTTGCAAACCTCAAAATTTGGCTAAGAAAACACTTTTTTATCACAAATCGGTGACAGAGAGTTCTGGAATCTGAGAGGAGCCACGAATTTCCTTCCACCCAGCGTTCCCCCAAGTCTCCCAATAAAAATGATACCTCATTGTGTGGGTAGACCTAGCGCCCGCAATAGGAAATGCCCCAAAACACAACGTGGACACATCCCATTTTTTGACAGAAAACAGAGGCGTTTTTTGCAAAGTGCCTAACTGTAGATTGTGGCCTCTAGCTCAGCCGGCACCTAGGGAAACCTACCAAACCTGTGCATTTGTGAAAACTAGAGACCTAGGAGAATCCAAGATGGGGTGACTTGTGGGGCTCTGACCAGGTTCTGTTACCCAGAATCCTTTGAAAACCTAAAGATTTGGCTAAAAAACACATTTTCCTCACATTTTGGTGACAGAAAGTTCTGGGATCTGAGAGGAGCCACACATTTCCTTTCAGCAAGCATTCCCCCAAGTGTCCCGATAAAAATGGTACCTCACTTGTGTGGGTAGGCCTAGTGCCCGCGACAGGAATGGATCACACAAGGGTCAATGGTAGTCCTTGCATAAGGGCTACTGTTAACCCTGGAGTGATCCATTCCTGAAGCAGGCACTAGGCACAGGCACACAAGGGGGGTTGTGTTTTTATCAGGACAAGTGGGGAAACACTAGGTGGTAGGAATTTTGAGGATCCCTGCACATTCCTGTAGTTTCTGTGATAAAAAAGAAAGGAAAAATAGTGGTTTTAATCAACGTTTCACTTTTGCAGGGTATTCGGGGTAAGAAAACTTTGTTAAATCCAAACAAGCCACATTTACGTGGGCTGCCTTGGGTGTCTAGTTTTCAGAAATGTCTGTGTTTGGTACGTTTCCCTATATGGCTGCTGAGCCCAGGACCAAATACTTAGGTGACTGTCTTAAAAAACGAGGCTGTTTTGTGGTAGGTAATTTTAATGTCTCCACAATCCGTTTTGGGTACTTCCCTGTTGTGGTCACTTGCCCACTCACTAAAGTGAGGTAGTTTTTCGCTGGAGACTTAGGGGGTGATTCTGACCTCGGCGGTAAAATGCCCTTACCGCCGGTCAGAAGACCGCCATAACACCGCCGCGGCCGCGGTCAACCGCCACGGTCATTCTGACCCACAACGGCCAAACCTCCAAAAATCCGTCCTCCACTGCAGCCCGCCACATCGGGGGGCAGCGATAAACTGGAGATGACCAAACCTCCACCGTCACGCCAACAGAAATACGCCCATGCCATTACGACCCACGAATCCACACGGCGGTCATTCAAACGCGGTATTCCATTGGCGCTACACACCGCCGCGGTCAGAATACACACACATCACCAAAACACAGCCACATTGGACAATTTGAAAAACACACACCTGATACACATACACACACCACTCCCACACAATCAACCAACTATAAAACACACACCCACATCACCCACAAACCCCTGCGACCCCAATTACTGAGAGAAGGAGAGAGAGACACAGCAGACAATCCAAAGCAAGACACACTGAGGCACACTACACCATCACACACACCACATAGTAGCACAAAGCACCACTCACCAACACACTCCTCATCACATACACCACCCCACACCTCACCCACACCACCCCATGGCACCCCAAAGGCATCCACGATTTTCGGACCAAGAACTCCGGGTCATGGTGGAGGAATCCTAAGAGTGGAACCCCAGCTCTTCGGCTCGCAGGTGCAGCACACCAGTATAGCCAGGAAGGCGGAGCTATGGCAGCGGATCGTGGACAGGGTCAACGCGGTGGGACAGCATCCCAGGAATAGGGAGGACATCTGCAAAAGATGGAACGACCTACGGGGGAAGGTCCGGTCGATGGTCTCCAGGCACAACATCGCGGTCCAGAAGACTGGCGGCGGACCCCCACCCACCCCTCCCGAATTTACATCGTGGGAGCAAGAGGTCTTGACCATCCTGCATCCTCAGGGCCTCGCAGGAGTAGCCGGAGGAATGGACTCTGGTAAGTTTCATCTCAACTACTATATCCCCCACACCCCACCAGCATGCCAACCCACACCCCCACCCTCACCCCCAACCCCCCAGCACACATCCTTCCTGACAATGTCTCACCAGCACAACCCACCCATCCCAACACCAACTCCTGCATGCCAACACAAACCATGGGCACCCATCACCTAAGCATGACCACTGCACTAACCCCTCCCCCCCACTAAATACCCTCACAACACCTCCCTCCAGGGAATGCCTGCACTGGGGGACAAGGGCACCCACAACACGCATGCTATTGCACACACAGAAACAATAACCAAACTCTCTTACCCCATGCAGGACCCGAACGACAACACACCAGCCAGGAGGGTCCAGAAGTGTCCATCCCACCACCGGAACAGGCCCACACTGAGGATAGCAGCTCTGTCAACAGTGAACCTGATGACCAGCCCGGACCATCGGGGACCTCTGGGCAGTCGGTTCCCCTCACCCAGACACAGGCCACACCAGACCCGACCCCCTCTGCCGACACCAGCACAGCTCCCACCCAGCGGGCCCATGCCTCTGTCTCTAGGACAGCTCAATCAGCGGTGTGTCTGCCACTACAGGGCACCCAGGCTAACCCGACACCCCAACAACAACAGGGACCTGGGGGCAGTGGGAGCGGGCACACCGGCCAGGGGACAGAGGCCGGGGGAAACCGGGCAGCTCGGAGGGCTGCTGTGCGACAGGGGGGGGAGGAGAGGCCCAGGGAACCCACTCTCCAAGAGGCCCTCACCACCCTCATGGGGGCCTACCACCACTCCCAAGAAACGATGGCGACGGTACTGGCCAGGTTCACTGAGATCCAGGCACAGCAGGAGGAACGCTACATGGGGTTCAGGGAGGAGCTGAGAATCATCGGGACCGCAATGGGGACCATCGTCCTGGCCCTCCACAGGATAGAGGACGCGTTGCGGGACCATGGTGCACCACACAGGGCCCCTGTCACTAGGCCGGACCAGGAACAGCCTACCACCTCCGCCGGCGCTAGTGGACAGGAGGTCCCAACACCTCGACAGCCCCCCAGAACCCCACCTCCTGCTGAAGAACAACCACCCCGTAAGAGGAGCCTGAGACCAAAGAAAAAGACAGAGTAGGATGTCAAGACCCCCGCCAGCAGGACATACCCCCTCAAGTCTTCCCACTGTCCCACATTGCCACCCTGTCCAACCATGAACTGCCTATGCTCCATCCTTCCACAGGCAAAAGAACAATGCACCTGTGAGACTGAGAACTGGACTCTGCCATGGATATTCCTCCACCCCCACCCATCACCCTTAGAATCACATGTACCGGTATCTAGCACTGTAAATAAATCACATTTTGCACACAAACCTGTTTTGAGTCATGCTGTATTATTAACAAAGGGATAACATATTACTGTTCAATTTCTGTTCTGTCAATTAGTCATGACAACATACCAATGTCAATACGCTGTATTTCATGGGCGAACCAAGCAGAAGTCAGGTACTGAGTCAGACAGCACTGAGAAGGGAAGGGAAAGGCATAAATTAATAAAAAACATCTGTGGGGAACTACAGAAAGTACAGATGCAGGAGGCTAGAAGCAATTGTGAAATGGCGTGGGTGATTCTTACCTGGGTGTTACTGGAAATACTGTTGTATCACTCTGTCCCTATTGTCTGTGTCGTCCTCAGAGTCTTCCTCCTCTTCACTCTCCACAGGCTCCACGGCTTCTACAACACCACCATCTGGACCATCCTCCTGCAGGAAAGGCACCTGGCGTCGCAAAGCCAGGTTGTGAAGCATACAGCACGCCACGATGATATGGCACACCTTCTTTGGTGAGTACATTAGGGATCCACCAGTCATATGCAGGCACCTAAACCTGGCCTTCAGGAGGCCAAAGGTTCGCTCAGTCACCCTCCTTGTACGCCCATGGGCCTCATTGTAGCGTTCCTCTGCCCTTGTCCGGGGATTCCTTACTGGGGTCAGTAGCCACGGCAGGTTGGGGTAACCAGAGTCACCTATTAGCCACACACGTTGTCTCTGTAGCTGCTCCATCACATAGGGGATGCTGCTATTTCGCATCACATACGCGTCATGCACTGACCCTGGGAACTTGGCATTTACATGGGAGATGTACTGGTCAGCCAAACAGACCACCTGGACATTCATCGAATGATAATTCTTTCTGTTTCGGTACACCTGCTCATCGTCTTTTGGGGGTACGAAAGCCACATGGGTCCCATCAATGGCATCAATGATGTTGGGGATATGTCCAAGGGCATAGAAATCACCCTTCACTGTGGGCAAGTCACCCTCCTCGGGGAAAATGATGTAGCTCTGCATGAGTTTCTTCAGGGCAGACAACACTCTGCTCAAAATCTTTGAAAACATAGGCTGAGACATTCCAGATGACATGGCCACTGTGGTCTGGAATGACCCACTGGCCAAAAAATGGAGGACTGACAAAACCTGCACCAGAGGGGGAATCCCTGTGGGTTGGCGGATGGGGGACATCAGGGCTGGCTCCAGCTGGGCACACAGTTCATGGATAGTGGCACGGTCAAGTCGGTATCGAAGGATTATATGGCGTTCTTCCATTGTCGACAGGTCCACCAGCGGTCGGTACACGCGAGGATTCCTCCTTCTCATCCCAAGTCCCAGCGGACGGTGCCTAGGAAGGACAACATGGAGCACAGAGTCAGCCAAACCACAGGTACGTACAGACAGCTTGCACAGTTAAAGAATGGCAATGGGTTGAAAGGCGTGTATGTGTGGCAATGCAAGGCCTAGGCCTGTGTGTCGCAGTCAAAATTAAGCCATGTGGGCCCTTGAAATGGCGGCTGCCTGACCTGTGAAGTGGGACAATGGGATGTGAGGTCACTGCGCTGGCGGGGCACACCATGGCGGTAGGCGGTCGAAGACCGCGGCGCAAAGCCGCATTGGTTAACATTGAAGCCTATGGGTTTCAGGAGCCAATAACGAAGTGCGCCGGCGGTCGCGGTACGCACCGCCGCGGTACGCACCGCCGCGGACGTGACCGCCATTTTCTATCTGCTTAATCACTCGAGACCTGATCATCCACAGGAGAGGACCTATACTGCAAGTGCTGCTGTGACCTCGGTCTGGAAGATACAATGGCTGCTGTGACTGGGGAAAGGGCCCCTGCCTTGACGTCTGAAGAATTGGACAAGCTCGTGGATGGGGTCCTCCCCCAGTATGCGCTACTCTACGGTCCTCCAGACCAACAAGTGAGTACCCCGGGTGCCAATGGAATGGGCTATGCCTGTGTGGATTGGGGTGGATGTAAGTTGGTGGGGTGGGGGGCGAATGAGGAGTTCAACGCCCGACAGATGAGAGCATGTGCCATATGGCAAAGTGGGTGGGGGGGGGCCAATTACATCTAACATGCAGGCCATTGATGATTTCCTCCTTCCACCCTGTACATGTCTAATAGGTCAGCGCCCATCAGAAGATCGAGATTTGGCGTGCCATCGCCAAGGAAGTCCGGACCTTGGGGGTCCACAACAGACGGGGCACCCACTGCCGCAAGAGGTGGGAGGACATCCGCCGCGGAACAAGGAAGACCGCAGAAACACTGCTGGGGATGGCCTCCCAACCTAGGAGGGGTGCCAGTCGCACCATGACCCCCCTGATGTCCCGGATCCTGGCGGTGGCCTACCCTGAATTGGATGGGTGCTTTAAGACATCACAGCAGACACAAGGGTGTGAGTATCAGCACATTCTCCTATCTTTCTGCGCAGTAGAGGCGTCTGGGTGGGGGAGGAGGGCTGTGGGTGACATTAGGCCAGGGCGCTTTCTGTAGTGTAGTCCTCTCCCTTAGGCATGGCCCTGTGCCCCCGGCCCCCACCTCTGTAGGGTGACAAGTACAGCCATTGAAGGTCCAGCATCTCCCATGTGCGCGTTTGACGTCTCTTGGCCTGTTGTCTTAGTCAGTAGTACTGAGTAGTGTACCCCGAATGCGCGGCTTAGTGCATTAGGCACCTGTGTCTGTCCTCTCCGCCAACGGTGTTGACATTGCATGCACTCAACCTGGTCTTCTTTTTTCTCCCCCCACCCTTTCTCTTCATCTTCTTGTGCATGTGTGCATTAGCATCATCAGGCGGAGGAGATATGGCATCGGAGCACGAGGGAGCTGCAGGACACAAGGCCCCGGTGGGCCCAGGAACAGACACCGAGGGCACCAGTGATCCGGAGGGCGAGGGGAGCACCACGACGGGGACCGCTGGTGAGAGCAGCGAAAGCGACATGTCCTCAGATGGGAGCTCCCTAGGGGTGGCGGCAACATCCATGCCCCCCGCCTCTACAGGTACAGCCGCCACCCAGCGCACCAGCCCCGCCCTCCCAGCAGCCCCTCAGTCTTCGCTCCATGCCGGTTCGCCCAGGAAGGCGCGCGTCTCCTTCGCCCCAGGCACCTCAGCCCCTGCCCCTGCTGCCCTCAGTGCGGAGCTCATTGACCTGGTAAGGACGCTCATTGTTGGGCAGACGACCCTTCTGAATGCCATCCAGGGTGTGCAAAGGGAGGTGCAACAGAGCAATGCGTACCTGGAGGGCATTCATTCGGGTCAGGCTGCCCATCAACGAGCGTTCACTGCTCTGGCCTCAGCACTGACGGCAGCCATTGTCCCTGTTTCCAGCCTCCCTCTTCTGACTGCCTCCAGCCTGTCTCTGTCTCCTGTTCCTCAGCCTATCCCATCCACACCATCAGACCAGCCTGCACACACCTCAACACCCAAGAGCAGCTCATCCAAACACAAGCCCCACAGATCCCGCAAACTCTCACCCGAGCAACACCCAGATGCAGACATGCCAACAGCCACTGCCACCCCTGTGTCCCCCTCCTCCTCGTCTCCCTCCTCCCTCCCTGTGACGTCTACACTCACACCTGCATGCACCCCAACATCAGCCAGTGCTTCCATCACCACCTCACCCTCCAGTACAGTCCACACTCGTGCAGTCACCACCCCCACTGCCATGTACACGTCCCCTGTGTCCTCTCCCACTGTGTCTGTCACCCCCTCTTCCAAGACACACAAACGCAGGCAGCCACCCACCCAACAGCCATCCACCTCACGACAGCCTACAGCACCAGCACATTCACCCAATGACAGCACACCTGACTCTCCTACAACCACCTCCTCTACCTCCACTTCCATCTCCACTTCTCCTACCCTTTACCTTGGCCCTAAAAAACTTTTCCTGGCTAACCTTAACCTCTTTCCCCCCGATGACCTCCCCCATCCATCTTCAAAGAGTCCCAAGAGCACCGCAGCCACCACCAGCCCAGCTTCGGGTGTCACTGTTGTGCCTGGGTTCTGGAGCCCACCCTTTGCCAGCAGTGACACATCGATCAGCAGCAAGGACACGTCCAGCCCCCCCCCCGGCAAGAGGACCCGCAAAACCAAGGACCGCCGTGCGAGGACCGACAGGGCTGCCCCCAAGGAGCAATGTGCGGCCACTTCACCACCCACACCATCTGGGGGAGGCAAGGGCCCGAGAGCCCCATCAAAGGAGCGGAAGGGCAGCAGGAGCGCGGAGAAGGTGGACCCCACATGCCACATCCCAGCTGGGAAGGAGGACACTAAGGAGGCCAGGAGTCCGTCCCCGAAGGGTCCAGAAACGTCACGGTCCGAGGGCGACTGAACAGGGAGTCCAGGCCAGGTCTGGCTCCCTTGACCTGCTGGATGGGCACCGCTGAACAGGGCCCGTGGTGCAGAAGAGCACCGCTGAACAGGGCCCCGCCGTGGAGATAGGCACCGCTGAACAGGGCCCGCGGTGCAGAAGAGCACCGCTGAACAGAGCCCCGCCGTGGAGATAGGCACCACTGAACAAGGCCCGCGGTGCAGAAGAGCACCGCTGAACAGGGCCCCGCCGTGGAGATAGGCACCGCTGAACAGGGCCCGCGGTGCAGAAGAGTACCGCTGAACAGGGCCCCGCCTTGGAGATAGGCACCGCTGAACAGGGCCCGCGGTGCAGAAGAGTACCGCTGAACAGGGCCCCGCCGTCTCAAGCACCGCTCCGCTGGGCCCTTCCTGTCAAGCACCGCTCCGCTGGGCCCCGCCGTCTCAAGCACCGCTCCGCTGGGCCCTTCCTGTCAAGCACCGCTCCGCTGGGCCCCGCCGTCTCAAGCACCGCTCCGCTGGGCCCTTCCTGTCAAGCACCGCTCCGCTGGGCCCCGCCGTCTCAATCACCGCTCCGCTGGGCCCTTCCTCTCAAGCACCGCTCCGCTGGGCCCTTCCTCTCAAGCACCGCTCCGCTGGGCCCTTCCTGTCAAGCACCGCTCCGCTGGGCCCTTCCTCTCAAGCACCGCTCCGCTGGGCCCCGCCGTCTCAAGCACCGCTCCACTGGGCCCTTCCTGTCAAGCACCGCTCCGCTGGGCCCCGCCGTCTCAAGCACCGCTCCGCTGGGCCCTTCCTGTCAAGCACCGCTCCGCTGGGCCTTTCCTGTCAAGCACCGCTCCGCTGGGCCCTTCATCTCAAGCACCGCTCCGCTGGGCCCTTCCTGTCAAGCACCGCTCCGCTGGGCCCTTCCTCTCAAGCACCGCTCCGCTGGGCCCTTCCTGTCAAGCACCGCTCCGCTGGGCCCTTCCTCTCAAGCACCGCTCCGCTGGGCCCCGCCGTCTCAAGCACCGCTCCGCTGGGCCCTTCCTGTCAAGCACCGCTCCGCTGGGCCCCGCCGTCTCAAGCACCGCTCCGCTGGGCCCTTCCTGTCAAGCACCGCTCCGCTGGGCCCCGCCGTCTCAAGCACCGCTCCGCTGGGCCCTTCCTGTCAAGCACCGCTCCGCTGGGCCGCGCCATCTCAAGCACCGCTCCGCTGGGCCCTTCCTGTCAAGCACCGCTCCGCTGGGCCTTTCCTGTCAAGCACCGCTCCGCTGGGCCCTTCATCTCAAGCACCGCTCCGCTGGGCCCTTCCTGTCAAGCACCGCTCCGCTGGGCCCTTCCTCTCAAGCACCGCTCCGCTGGGCCCTTCCTCTCAAGCACCGCTCCGCTGGGCCCTTCCTCTCAAGCACCGCTCCGCTGGGCCCTTCCTGTCAAGCACCGCTCCGCTGGGCCCTTCCTCTCAAGCACCGCTCCGCTGGGCCACGCCGTCTCAAGCACCGCTCCGCTGGGCCCTTCCTGTCAAGCACCGCTCCGCTGGGCCCCGCCGTCTCAAGCACCGCTCCGCTGGGCCCTTCCTGTCAAGCACCGCTCCGCTGGGCCCCGCCGTCTCAAGCACCGCTCTGCTGGGCCCTTCCTCTCAAGCACCGCTCCGCTGGGCCCCGCCGTCTCAAGCACCGCTCCGCTGGGCCCTTCCTGTCAAGCACCACTCTGCTGGGCCCCGCCGTCTCAAGCACCGCTCCGCTGGGCCCTTCCTGTCAAGCACCGCTCCGCTGGGCCCCGCCGTCTCAAGCACCGCTCCGCTGGGCCCTTCCTCTCAAGCACCGCTCCGCTGGGCCCTTCCTCTCAAGCACCGCTCCGCTGGGCCCTTCCTCTCAAGCACCGCTCCGCTGGGCCCTTCCTGTCAAGCACCGCTCCGCTGGGCCCTTCCTCTCAAGCACCGCTCCGCTGGGCCCCGCCGTCTCAAGCACCGCTCCGCTGGGCCCTTCCTGTCAAGCACCGCTCCGCTGGGCCCCGCCGTCTCAAGCACCGCTCCGCTGGGCCCTTCCTGTCAAGCACCGCTCCGCTGGGCCCCGCCGTCTCAAGCACCGCTCCGCTGGGCCCTTCCTCTCAAGCACCGCTCCGCTGGGCCCTTCCTCTCAAGCACCGCTCCGCTGGGCCCTTCCTCTCAAGCACCGCTCCGCTGGGCCCCGCCGTCTCAAGCACCGCTCCGCTGGGCCCTTCCTGTCAAGCACCGCTCCGCTGGGCCCCGCCGTCTCAAGCACCGCTCCGCTGGGCCCTTCCTGTCAAGCACCGCTCCGCTGGGCCTTTCCTGTCAAGCACCGCTCCGCTGGGCCCTTCATCTCAAGCACCGCTCCGCTGGGCCCTTCCTGTCAAGCACCGCTCCGCTGGGCCCTTCCTCTCAAGCACCGCTCCGCTGGGCCCTTCCTCTCAAGCACCGCTCCGCTGGGCCCTTCCTCTCAAGCACCGCTCCGCTGGGCCCTTCCTGTCAAGCACCGCTCCGCTGGGCCCTTCCTCTCAAGCACCGCTCCGCTGGGCCCCGCCGTCTCAAGCACCGCTCCGCTGGGCCCTTCCTGTCAAGCACCGCTCCGCTGGGCCCCGCCGTCTCAAGCACCGCTCCGCTGGGCCCTTCCTGTCAAGCACCGCTCCGCTGGGCCCCGCCGTCTCAAGCACCGCTCCGCTGGGCCCTTCCTCTCAAGCACCGCTCCGCTGGGCCCTTCCTCTCAAGCACCGCTCCGCTGGGCCCCGCCGTCTCAAGCACCGCTGAACAGGGCACCGCCGTCTCAAGCACCGTTGATGGTTCATTGTGCCCACCATGCCTCCTCCTTGACCAGTGGAGACTGTCATCCACCTGATGGACTGTGGCTTTGCACTCCCCAGGATGGTCCAGTGGGCAATCCACCCACTGCAGAGACTTGAGAGACTGTGGCTTTGCACTCCCCAGGATGGCCCAGTGGGCAGCCCACCCACTGTAGAGACATTGAGAGACTGTGGCTTTGCACTCCCCAGGATGGCCCAGTGGGCAGCCCACCCACTGTAGAGACATTGAGAGACTGTGGCTTTGCACTCCCCAGGATGGTCCAGTGGGCAATCCACCCACTGCAGAGACTTGAGAGACTGTGGCTTTGCACTCCCCAGGATGGTCCCGTGGGCATGGTGGCTCCTCGTGGATCTGGCGTCGTGGACTCATGTGGCTGTGGTGCCCCCCCCTTCCCTTCCCCCTGAGGTGCCTGTAGTTTTTACATCTGATGCCCCTGCAGTGTTCTCTCCAAAGGACTCAGGTCTCCTGTGTGGGCTTTGCCCTTGTTTCTCAAGACTTTGGCCCACGGACATGCTGAATTCGTAGGATGTGCAGGACTTGGTACTTCAGTTATACACTGATGTGTATGTCATTTGTTTTGTTGTGGATATCTTTCATGGTTGTACGCTAATTTTCTGGAGCTTTTTGGTACATAAATATTTATTCCAAATATGATTATGTCCTAGCATTTTTCAGGGGTGTTTGGGTCGTGTCACTGTGACTTGGTGCTCTGCATTGGTGAGTACATGATTGGGGGGTCGCATATGTGTGTGCCCGTAACCTTTCGTCCTCCCCCTCCCGTGTGTCGTAGGTGCAGTACTCACCGTTGTCGTCTGCGCCGGACTTCGTACTCGTGGTAGATGAGAAGGTAGACAAGAGCAGGTAGGATGTTTAATTCGGGTTCCATGCTGTCCTCCGTACTCGTGGAGTGTGTTTTGGTGAGCGTTTTCCCGTTCGTAGTCTGTTTCCGCCGTGTTTTTATCGGCGGTGCTCCCGCCCCGGAAAAGGTGGCGGATTGGTGAGTTATGATAGTGTGGGCGGTACATTGTCTGCCGCCTGCCTGTTGGCGGTGACCGCCGCGCTGTTTGTCTGTACCGCCGCGGCGGTCGGAGTGTTAAGTTGGCGGGGTGTGTTGGCGGTTCCCGCCAGGGTCAGAATTCCATTTTTTGGACCGCCAGCCTGTTGGCGGGTTGGCCGCCACTTTAACACCGACCGCCAGGGTTAGAATCACCCCCTTAGTGTAACTTGGGGCTCCCTGCAGATCCTGGACTTCTGCTCATTGGAATGCAAGGCAAATGTGTTTTTTAAGCACATTTTGTGATTTCAAGGGGATTCTGGGTGAAGGAAAACTGGTGAGAGCCACGCAAGTCTTGCACCCTTGGACTCCCCTGGTACTAGTTTGTTAAAGTTAACCCACCACTCACACTGGTTGGTTTTAGCAC
Source organism: Pleurodeles waltl (assembly GCF_031143425.1). NCBI lineage: Eukaryota > Metazoa > Chordata > Amphibia > Caudata > Salamandridae > Pleurodeles > Pleurodeles waltl. The sequence continues at coordinate 694,898,008 of NC_090442.1, read as the reverse complement.
CTCCAGAAATTATGGTTTCAAAGCATGAATACTTATCAAAGTATCTGAATATTGAAACCAAGCCATCTGAAGGTGGGCCATAAAGCCGTGTCCAGGCACCAACCTCTTTATGGTCCATTCACACGCCATTCACGCACAACAAACAACCCTTTCATATCACCAGCCATGGGCCCAATCCAACCAATCACTGCACTCACATTAACTTACCGCTGCCAGACAAGGGCCCATCACATTCACACGCCACAGAACGGAATAAGTTTGCCTACATTTTACCACCTGTCAAGTAACTGCCTCCTTCTTCCTTAAGATTACCAAATGCATGCGTAACGAACCTTTACTAATGACTCCTGTGACAGCCACCTGAGGCTCAGGAAGACATGTTTTTTATGCACCTTTAACGCACTCTCTGTGCTAATTCCAACTCCTTCCAGTTTGTGGATGCAAGTTGGGGGTGTCTGAGTATGCCGTACAAAGCGATTCCTCGAGCTGAGTGAGCATATCTACCTTTGAAACTAAGTTAGATATGCTGGGGATTTCTCATGATGTTACCTAAAGAGAAGGTCATAGGCTAACTGCCTCCTTCTTCCTTAACATTACCAAATGCATGCGTAACGAACCTTTACTAATGACTCCTGTGACAGCCACCTGAGGCTCAGGAAGACATGTTTTTCATGCGCCTTTAACGCACTCTCTGTGCTAAATCCAACTCCTTCCAGTTTGTGGATGCAAGTTGGGGGTGTCTGAGTATGCCGTACAAAGCGATTCCTCGAGCTGAGTGAGCATATCTACCTTTGAAACTAAGGTAGACATGCTGGGGATTTCTCATGATGTTACCTAAAGAGAAGGTCATAGGCTAACTGCCTCCTTCTTCCTTAACATTACCAAATGCATGCGTGACAAACCTTTACTAATGACTCCTGTGACAGCCACCTGAGGCTCAGAAAGACATGTTTTTCATGCGCCTTTAATGCACTATCTGTGCTAAATCCAACTTCTTCCAGCTTGTGGATGCAAGTTGGGGTGTCCGAGTATGCCGTACAAAGCGATTCCTCGAACTGAGTGAGCAGATCCACCTTTGAAACTAAGGGAGACATGCCGGGGATTTCTCATGAAGTTCCCTAAAGAGAAGGTCATAGGCTATAAAAAGGGTAGTGTTTGGTACACAGGGGAGTCCATGAGAACGTAGCATATGTCCCAGCCAACATTATGTGCAGTGATGTGACTGTAATGCACTTATACAGCAAACTGAACATCTATTAAGTTCTGATGAAGGATGTACATGAAAAGCAGGTCAAACACTGACCTATACAAGTCATTCTCCTTCAGTGCTGGGATGGCACCAATGGGTTTGAATCCATAGGTGTAGATGATGTACATCTGTACTACCTTTACTATCTGCCTTCTACCTATGCAAGAAGCCTGTGAAGGCACACCTACCATAAGCTCTCCTTACCCATGCATATCTCTGTTCTCATCAGAGTCCTGGCTAATCCTGTATAATTGCCAAGTGAACCTATACTAGTTTGTGGATGCCAGTTGGGGGTTTCCAAGTATGCCGAACAAAGTGATTCCTCGAACTGAGAGAGCATATCTACCGTTGAAAGTAAGGTAGACATGCTGGTGAAGAAAGGGTACTCCGTGACAATGTGGCATATGTCTGTCCACTAGTATATGCAGTAGGAGGAATATAATGCATGTTAATTGAACAGAACACCGACCACGTTCTGACAGTGGATTTAGCTCTCAAGCAGTTCAAAAGGAAGTCCATGATGAAGTAAAATTCTGTGGCTCCTTGCCTAACGAAGCAGTGGCCCATGGACATTCGGTATCCATGCACTGCCACTGAAAGGGTTACCCAATGGCATCTCAACCTCAGTCGATTTCCCAGAACTTTGCTTTAGTATGATACAACGTAAAGCAAGTAGGGATACAGAGGCCTGTTTGAGATGGAGACTGGGGACAGTAATACCGACTCTCCTGCCACTTTACATGCTTCGAGCACACTTTAAAGCGACGACATGGACGATCCTTTTTGGGTGTTTTAGGAATGCGATCAGCAAAGTGTCACTCCTGCAGCATTGCCACATCCTCCAGAACATATGAGGTGGAGGCTGCTGCTGCTTCTGTAACAGCAGTGCAGCTTTCAATTACAGACAACTGGAAGTCAAGGAAAGTCATGAGTCTTCCTGTGGTTGTCTGACGGTAAACAACATATGCATTATATGTTGCCATCTGAATCAGGTGGGTAAACAGTTTCTTGTACCAAGTGCGAGTTTTACGACACGCATTGTATGGTTGAAGAACTTGTTCGTTCTTGTCCACTCCGCCCATGTACTTATTGTAATCAAGTATACAGATGGGCTTGTGGACTTCGGCCATCTGACCCCAAACCGTGATGGGAGAAGTGCTCTCATCATGAATTGTAGTGAGCACGTATACATCACGCCTATCTAAGAACTTGACTGCGAGCAGTTCGTTAGAATGCAATGCAGTACTCTCTGATTTCTGGAGCTTCTTGCAAACAAGCTCCTGCGGGAATCCTTTGCGGTTACAATGAACTGTACCGCAGGCCACAGTGCCAGCTTTGTAGAGCTCACTGAACGGCTCTACTCCTGTATAGAAATTGCCCACATAAAGGTTATAACCTTTGTAAAGAAGTGGCTGGACAAGTTCCCATACAGTCTTACCTGTGACCCCTAACGCGGGAGGGCAACCTACAGGGTTTAGGGTAGAATCCTTCCCTGTATACACTCTCAAGCTGTACACATAGTCAGAAGAGCTCTCACACTGCATGTACAGTTTTATGCCATAGCGAGCTCTTTTGCTCGCAATGTACTGTCTGAAAAGCAGCCGTCCTTTGTACAGGATCAAGGACTTATCGACTGCTATATTCTTTCCAGGAGTATAGATCTCTGGAAACCTGGCAGACAAATGTTCCACAACAGGCCAAATTTTGAACAACCTGTCATGGTCTGGATGTTCCCGGGGCAATGCAGCAGAATTGTCATTGAAATGCAGCATGCGCTGCAGTAGCAAAAAACGATCTCTGCTCATGTATGGTGCGAAGATGGAAGTTACCCAAACCGTGCGAGTCGTCTAGTAGGACTGTAAGGTGGGTTTCTGCACTAATCCCATTTTGAGCGTAAGGCCCAAAAATATCTTCAACTCCGCCAGTGAAGTGGAAGTCCACTGGTGTGCCCTAAAACGGGGCCCTAGAGTGCCTCCACGCTCCCTCAGAAATTGGTCTGCACGCAAATTTGTTTGCTGCACAATTTTCTGAAGGAAGTCAACATCCAAAAATAGATGGATGTAGTCGACTGGCAAAAAGTTAGCTGTATCGACTTTACATCCAGCGTCACCAGTAAAAGGTGGAATTTGGGGCTGAACTAAACAGGCGGGCTGCCAAGAGAGCACTCTCTCTGTGCTTGCAGCCGCAAACATGTGCTTTCTGGGTTCGGCTAACCCAATGTGGTCCCGCTGCACAGAATGTGCTTACGAAGGGACAGCATGGCTGTCGTCATTGTCTCCTTCAGACTCACTGGAAGAGGTGTTGTCAGATGGGACTCCGCTGACTGAAAAATCACTCCCAGATTCTGCCCCATTGTCCTCTCCCTCAGATGCTGTCTCAGTATCTGCTGTCTCAGTCTCTGAGCCTACATCAGAACTGTCCTCCATAACCCGAGTTAGGGCTTGATCAGCAGTCATCCAAAGAGACGCCATCTCTGCTACTGGCTAAACTGTCCCTCTAAATTACTAGCCTACGTAGAAGGCAGATAGTCACAAAATTGCTCATGGGTATGTTTGTTGTGTACAATAGGAAATGTCGTCACCTTACCTTCGCCGCTTCTCCAATTCTGCAGATTCTCTGAAAACACTGAAAAAACAAAAAATAATGTATTACTTCACCTTACAACATACCCATCATCACAGCCTTCAACGCTGGTGGCACCTAGTGCGACAGTCATTTTTGGTGCTCTGCCTCCCATTACCTCCTCTTCTAATTCCCCCAGTAACACCCAGCAAAAGTGCCACTCATATTTCCATAGTCCCCCTGGCATAACATTTGTTCTAAAGCGCAGGTAACGCTTGCCTTTTCTTATCCACTCAGCCAAATACATATAAATGTATATCATTTGAGGTGGGACAATAAACCATCTGCGCTACTTTATGGCAACTGCCACTACAGAAAAGACATACATGCATGTACATATATATATATATATATATATATATATATATATTTTGTGAACAAGAATCTCACCGCACTCCATGAGGTTCAAATTGGCATGTTTTCTTGCAAGCAACAGCCACCTACGCGTTTCGACTCTCAAGTCTTGATCACGGTAAATGAGTCCCTCTTTTCTTTCATTTTTTATACTTGCAATAAAACATGTCAATGTGAACCTCGTGGAGTGCAGTGAGATTCTTGTTCTCAAAATATTTTCGAGGTTGCTCTCCTCCATCACCGAGCACTGGCAGTGGAGTGCGCTGAGCAACAATCTTTTAACCAATTTGTGTTACCTAACCCGACTTTTCTTGCCACATAAATTGGAAATTGAAAGTTAAACACTTTCACATAAGGGAGCCAATTCACAGCGCCACGGCCGCCATGAGCATCAGGTGAAGAGATACACAAAAGGAAAAGAAGTTCGCTCGCAGTTAAATTTAACGGCAAAAGTGCAATTAGCCATGTACCAGGAGTGATGACCAAGGTGGTAACAAAACCTCCCCAAGAAGAGACAAAGTTAAACCATTTACGAATGTAATCAAAGGATTTTTGAAGGGCAAGCCCACAAACGAGTGGTAGCGATGGGCATGAGGTGGGCGTTGTTAAAAGCCCAGATACACACCAACACGTCAGAAAAGCAGCGCATGCGTGCTGCAATGCTCGACCTGAAAAAAAAAAAAAAAAAAAAAATATATATATATATATATATATAGAGAGAGAGAGAGAGAGAAAGCAAGACACTAACTTTACATAACTTTTTTTTCATACATGTGTGCTTTCCCTTGGCAAAGCACTCATGTATAAAATAAAATGGGCCCATAGATGGTCACCCTAAGGGCTGACCATCAATTTCAATTATTTTTTTTTGTAATACAATTTAGTTTTCCCTTGGTGGGCGATCGGGCCGCCCCAGGGAAAACTAGATTTTTCTTTTACCCCCATGGGTCGGCCCGTGTTCGGAGGGCCGACCCCGCCATTTTTTTTAAAAACATTTTTTTCCAATCTGGGGTGCGCGAAAAGCTTTTACAAGGGGGCCGACCCCCTCAAAGAAGCCGTGCCGCGATCCATGGCACGGAAACGGTGCCAGGGAGGCATCGATGGAAAGGGGATAGTCTCCCCTTTCCATCGATGCCTTCCTGGCATCTGGGGAGGCGGTTTTGGCCTTTTTATCCCCACCGGAGTAGAAGAGGACTCTTACCTGATCCGCTTCTGCTCCGGTGGGGAAAAAATGTGACGTCAGCGCACCTCGCGGTGCGCTGACATCACCAAGGGGTGGAAGGGGGCAGAGATGGAGACGCAGAAGTTGTTCCGCTTCTCCAACGGGAAAAAAAAGAAAGAAAAAATCCTCTCCCTGGTGTCGGCCACTAGTCGGGACCCGCACCAGGTAGGGTTAATCATATTGTTTATCCTAGCACTCCTTCATCATTTCAAGGTTTTACACCGCGCGATAGTGCTCAGTTTAAAAAAAAAATTAAATCGTTTTTTTATTTTTTCCCGGACCTTTCCCCACCCTCTCCTATCCCCCCTGTTTTGTTAGGTTTTTGGGGTGAACTTCCTTGCTAAATGGCCTCAAAGAGAGTGGAAAAGGGTATGGCATGGGGGAGGTATGCAGGCTAGATGGTGTCAATCATGTGTAGGGATGGATGTCTGGGCCCTTAGTACCGAGGGTCCAAAGTGCCCAAGTATTTAAGCATGCTTTAAGCTTCTTTAGAACAAACCTCCGCCTTATGCCCTAAATCAGCAGACTTGGTAAAAACACCCTATCCAGACCAGTGCCTGCACCCACTGCAAGGACTCTTGCCTTAGAAAGTGGTGGAATGTGGGGTGGATTGAAACGCTCGCTGCTGAAACATGCAGTGATCTGAGGGTCATGGCTCCAGATCACCACTGGACCAGCCTAGGTTTCCAGCTCTTCTATAGTAGTACATTGAATAAATTAGCATTGGTAAGAGGAACACAATAGTTACAGTGCTTAGAAACTGCAGAAGTATAATCTACCGAAATGTGGAGGCAGTCATTGCAGCTTGTAGGTGCTATCTGCTGCCCACAGCTCGTTGTTGGCAGGTCTGTCGCATGGTGCGTGGGCACCTTAGGTAAGGCACGTCTAGTGCCCTACTTTTCTTTGCTTATGTAAGGTGCCTCCCATCCCCGAAGTATTACACATGACTTGCAACAGGGCGGACCCCACAGGGGATGGATGGATAAATGCATGAATGAAGGTGCTTGATGGTGGAAGATGGCTTAACGACCCAAGTGCTTAATGCTGAGCTAATATGTCACCTGCAAGTGATAGGTTTGATTCCTGGCAGGGCCAACGCTGCCTCTGATCCTGCCTAGGCTGATTACTATGAGATGGGGTAATAGTGATACCGGTTACACCTGGTAGGCTCCGAGAACCACACTATAACGTGGTTTAGCTGTACTACGGGGAGTATATGGTACAATTGCATTAGGGACAATTGAAGCCACTAACAGGGTTTCAAAAACGGGAATGGGGGAAGGACTGCTTCACAACGGACTTTGGAGATGCCCACACAACGATCATTTAGATGAATATAGAGGTACATTGTAGCCACACTGAACACCTACGATCTAAACTGCTCAAGCAGAGAAATGTACACACAGGGACATAAACGCACACACACACCTCTGCAGCAGGCACACAACCCAGTGAGCTTGCTTACCACCACCAAAGCCTGGGAGCTGCGAGTAGGGCAATTGAAGACCAATTTTTTTGATTTCACCCGAGGTTGTGGTGTGTGGGGACGGTGACCCAAAGCACTGCTGAAGTGGGTGTGGGAGAGGCCGGTGGATGGAACCCAGGACTCTGAAGGTAAGAGGACTTGGGGTAGAGGAAACACAACAGCCATCTAGGTAGCAAACCACCACCTGTCTTGCACAGCTCTAACTTCATTGGGGACACGATTTTTAAACCTTTGTGAGAGTTTTTTTTTTAACTCATTTTGTAAAGTTGTAAGTCATCAGACTGTGAAACTTTGCATATCGCAGGTTGTAAGCTATGCAGAGAACTCTCAACCAGACCCCTAACCCACTGTGCTACCTCGCTAATAATGTAACCAGCAAATCCTGAAAACGCACAGATATATGTAGAGGGGGTCTGTGGTTTGTATTCACTCCAGTGCACTTCACTGAAAGTCCAAGTTAAATTGTATAAGTTGAGAACATTGATTTCTTGGACTTTAAATGGAATGATATCTTTTCAGTGTCATTTTATTTTTACATCGCAGCCAATTGGACGAATGTTAGGTGAGAAGCCATAGCCCAGCCCTGGCCTTTTAGCCAACCCTGCTTTACATACTGGGACATGTAGTTTTGCTTTTACAGTTATAAACATGGGCTTCAAACACCTAGCATGTAAAGTGCTCTTTGTTGGCTGTCAAGCTTAGTTTGGTAAAAAAGTGCCCCAGTGTCACACAGCCACTTGGCTGCTATGAATATGTTATATGAAAAACAGTTTTGATAAAAGCTAATGAGTCACATTAGAGCATAGGAGGCATCACAGATTTAATTAGCCAATATGCAAAATAGGAGGGACTCGCATACATAAAATGTTAAGAGCTGGGGGGAGGCACGCAAACCACCAGACAAGTTGGCCGCCTGAAATCGGAGTACCGTGCATCGTTTGACGTGTTTTGCGGACCGGAAACGTTTTTCTTCGGTTTAATGGCGTTTTGATCATTTGCATATTTGTTGGAAGGCTTGGTGAGCAGTTTACTCTTTTGGAAGCCGCCTTGTTCTGTCTTTTTTGTTCTTAAAATGCTTTTTACATTTTACTTCACAAGGCGGCCATCTTAAATCTCAACTGCTCATTATTATAGGTGCCCATCTGACTGGATTATGACTCTTTTGTGAGCGAGTTCCTATTTCCTTTAATTAACACTTCTTCTATTTGCTGTTCCATCAATATATATTTGGAGTTTTTTCCTTTTTGAAGGCTTTTTACCCTATATGGGCAAATTAAAGAAACTTAAATCTTGGACACATCAGTCCTCTTCCACCGATAGACTTTCACAATTTTTAAAGCTTCTTCTCTGCCTAAGGCCTCTCAGAGTATTTCTACAACTCCTCATAAGAGGGTTAAACAGGATCCACCTTCACGAGTGAAATCTCCTTCACCGATTTCTCTTGAACTTGTGCTTGATGAAATACGTGCACTGGGTCCTTTTATTGAAGAAACCAACTCTCGGATGCAGAATTTAGATAATAAGTGGTCTCAAATGGAAGTGAGAGTTTCTGATTTGGAGCAAAGAGTTAGTGATGTGCAGGAGGAAACAAATAAAATTAACATTTTGGAGAAGAAAGTAACAACATTAAAGTCACTTACTGAGGATTTGGAAAACAGAAATAGGCGAAACAATCTTTGCCTTTATGGATTACCGGAAGGTCGTGAAGGAAGTGACCCAATTTCAATTTTTGCTTCAATCTTTCCACAGTTAGTGGATTTACCATCTACTACAGTTTTGAACATTCAGAGGGCACATCGTATAGGACATTGTCCTCAGAACTCTCCTTTATTTAGACCAAGAGGAGTGATTATTTTCTTCCTTTAATTTACTGATCTCTTGAAAGTCCTTAATGCAGCAAAAACCCAAAAAACAACTTTCCTGGCATGGAAGTAAGATCTTCATTTCACAAGATGTGTCCAAAGTTACAGCAAAGAGAAGAAAATAATTTTTGGATCTTCGTCCACAGCTTTGTGATTTGGGAGCTCGTTTTGGATTATTCCATCCTTGTTTCTTTAAAGTGACATATCAAAATAAGACAACTTCATACACATCTCCTGCAGCTCTTCGTGATTTTCTAAGATTACAATCTACAAACTCTATGGAAACAGCTGGGCCCTCTACACGTTGACTGTACAAGTCTCTTAATTTACTATGCTTTTGTTGCTGTTTATTGAGATGCAGCTGATGGTCCTTCATTTGTAGTTTATATATTATATATATTTATGTTATTATGGGGGTCATTACAACATTGGCTGTAAAAGCTACTTACCACCATGCAGAAGACTGCCAACACACCGCCGCGGCCGCGGAATCCCGCCACGGCCATTATGACCCACTGCTCGGAATCTGCCAAAATTTAGACACCCACACAAGTCCTCCACACCGAAGGTCAGTGATAAACTGGCAAAAACAAATCCTCCACCGCCATGCCAACAGAAATACGCCCACGGTATCACGACACACGAATCCACGCGGTGGTCTTTCAACCGCGGTATTCCATTGGCGGTACACACCGCCGCGCTCAAAATACACACACATTTACAAAACACAGCCACATTGGACAATTAGAAATACACACACCCGATACACATACACACACCACTCCCACACACTCAATACAATATAACACACACACCCACATCACCCACAAACCCCAACAACAACAATTGCGACAGAAGGCCAGAGAGAGACACCACAAACAACTAACAAGCATCCACAGGCACACAATACCATCACCCACAGAACTTCCACGCACCTCACACAACACACCACTAAATAGCACCCCACCTATCACCACACACACCACCCCACACATCACCCACACCACCCCATGGCACGGCAAAGACACCCCAGTTTCTCTGAGGAGGAGCTCAGGGTCATGGTGGAGGAAATCGTCCGGGTAAAGCCACAGCTATTCGGATCCCAGGTGCAGCACACCTACATTGCAAGGAAGATGGAGCTATGGCGAAGAATCGTGGACAGGGTAAACGCAGTGGGACAGCACCCAAGGAATCGGGATGACATCAGGAAGAGGTGGAACGACCTATGGGGGAAGGTGTGTTCTGTGGTCTCAAGACACCACATCGCGGTTCAGCGGACTGGCGGTGGACCCCCACCTCCTCCCCAACAACTAACAACATGGTCTTGGCGATTTTGCATCCTGAGGGCCTCGCAGGAGTAGATGGAGGAATGGACTCTGGTAAGCCAAATCTTAACTATTACATCCCCCACCCTTCCTGCATGCCATTACATACCCCCACCCTTACCCTCACCCCCATCACTCCTACTCCTCACAAATGTTCCACTATCACAACCCACACATCCCAACACCAAGCCCTGCATGCAACAACAAAGCTTGGACACCCATCACCAAAGCATGCCCACTGCACATACCCATACACCCCCTAAACCATCATCACACAAGGTCCTACACAGGAATGCAAGCACTGGGGTACACGGACACCCACCCATTGCACACCATGGCACACACAGATGTAAATAAACATCCTTTTATACCCCTGCAGGACCCAATGTCAACGGACAGGAGGGTCCACACATGTCCACACCACAAACAGAAGAGGCCACAGTGATGACAGCAGCTCTGTCCAACTGGATCGAGATGACCAGCCCAGCCCATCGGGGACCTCTGGACAGTCGGTTCCCCTGACACAGTCACAGGCCACCACAGAGCTTCCCCCCTCTAGAAACACCAGCACAGCACCCACCCAGCGGGCCCTTACCTCTGTCCCCAGGACACGTCAAGCAGCAGTGTGTCCACCACTACAGGGAACCCAGGATAACCCACCACCCCAACAACAACAGGGACCTGGTAGTGGGCACACGGTCCGGGGGACAGATGCCCAGGAACACAGGGGAACTGGGAGGGCTGCTGTGCGACAGGGGAGGACAGGCCCAGGGAACCCACTCTTCACTAGGCCCTCTCCTCCATCATGGGAGCCTACCACCACTCCCAGGAGACCCAGTGCCTGCAGGAGGAACAGTATTTGGGCTTCAGGGAGGAACTCAGAACCATCAATTCCACCCTGGGCACCATCGTAGGGGTGCAGAAGGAAGTACTCAACACTAGGAGGGACAGTGTGGCACTACAAGGGCACCCTGACACTAGCATGGACGATGAACTGCCCACCACCTCCGCCGGCGCTAGTGGACAGGAGGCACCGCCACAGGACAACCACACCAGCACCCCACCCCGTGCAGAGGGAGAACCACCCCGCAAACAGTCCCTGAGATCCAGGACAAAGACAGAGAACAATGCCAAGACCCCCGCCAAGAAATTAAACCACCCTGAATGTCATCCCCATGTCCCACTTTGTCACCCTGTCCATCATAAAACTGCCCCAGCTCCACTTCCTTTGCCCATTTGGGCAATGCACCTGTGAGACTAATAGACTGGACTCTGCCATGGACAGTCCTCCACCATCAACCCTCACCATTTTGCAACCCCCTCACATATTGAGCACTTAAATAAACACCCTTGAAGCACAAAACAATCTGGAGTCAGTCTGTGATTTCGGAATAGTGTATTAGCAATTACTGTGGCAAAATGCTCTTACAATTGTAATGTCAACATACCTATGTCACACAGCTCTAGTCCATGAGGAATCAAAGCAGATGTCACACAGTGGGACCCACATCTGTGAAATCGTAAGGGAGAGTGACAACTCAGTGACCATACACTGGGTGAAAACAACAGACAGTACAGAGGAAGTAGTGTTAAAGTACATGTAGTAGGCAGGTTTGTACTCTTACCTGTGTCTCAATGGAAATATTGCAGGATCACCGAGTTCCTGTTGTCCATGTCCTCTTCTTCTGCTTCCTCGTCTTCACTGTCCACAGGCTCCACAGCTGCAACAACACCGCCATCTGGACCATCCTCCTGCAGAAAAGGCACCTGTCGTCGCAAAGCTAAGTTGTGAAGCATACAGCAGGCCACGATGATCTGGCACACCTTCTTTGGTGAGTAGAATAGGGATCCACCTGTCATATGTAGGCACCTGAACCTGGCCTTCAGGAGGCCGAAGGTCCGCTCTATTATCCGCGTGTTCGCCCATTGTAGCGTTCCTCTGCCCTTGTCCTGGGATTCCTCACTGGGGTCAGTAGCCATGACAGGTTGGGGTAACCAGAGTCACCTGCAAATGGCGAGGGACAACTGTTAGACACACACTAACCTGGAGTGATATCCCCAGACCCACACAACCATTCCCACTGACTTCCTTCCAGGTGCTCACCTAATAGTCACACATGGTGCCTCTGGAGTTGACCCATCACATAAGGGATGCTGCTATTCCGCAGGATGTAAGCATCATGCACTGAGCCAGGGAATTTGGCATTCACATGGGAGATGTACTGGTCGGCCAAACACACCATCTGCACATTCATGGAATGATAACTCTTCCGGTTTCTGTACACCTGTCCACTCCTGCAGGGGGGAACAAAGCCACATGTGTTGCATCAATGGCACCTATGATGTTGGGGATATGTCCCAGGGCATAGAAGTCTCCTTTCACTGTAGGCAAATCCTCCACCTGAGGGAAAACGATGTAGGTCCGCATGTGTTTCAACAGGGCAGCAACACTCTGGACAACACGTTGGAAAACATAGGCTGGGACATCCCTGATGCTATGGCCACTGTTGTTTGAAATGACCCACTTGCAAGGAAATGGAGTACTGCCAGCACCTGCACTTGAGGGGGGATTCCTGTGGGATGGCGGATAGCTGACATCAGGTCTGGCTCCAACTGGGCACACAGTTCCTGGATTGTTGCACGGTCAAGCCTGTAGGTGATGATCACATGTCTTTCATCCATTGTCGACAGGTCCACCAGCGAGCTGAACACCGGAGGATGCCGCCATCATTTCACATGTCCCAGCGGACGGTGCCTATGAAGGACAAAAGCGAGCACAGAGTCAACCAACTAAGAGGTACGTACCCACAGCTTACACAGAACACGGAACCTAATCCGAAAAGTGGCCTGTATGTGTGTTGAGTCTAGTCCTAGGTATGTGTGATACAGTTAAAAATTAAGCCATGTGGGCCCCTGAAATGGCGGCTGCCTGACCTCTAAAGTGGGACAATGGGATGAGAGGTAACTGTGCTGGCGTTGTACATCTTTGTGGTAGGCGGTCGAAGACCGTGGTGCAATGTTGCATTGGTTAACATTGGACCCTATGGGTCCCAGGAGCCAATGACAATGTACGTCGGCGGTGAGGGTATGCACCGCCGCCGACGTGACCGCCATTTTCTATCTGTTCAATCACTCGATACCTCATCTCGACAGGAGAGGACCTACACTGCAAGTGCTGCTGTGACCTCGGTCTGGAAGAGACAATGGCTCGAGTGTCTGGGGAAAGGGCCCCTGCCTTCACAACGGAGGAGTTGGAGAAACTCGTGGATGGGGTCCTCCCCCAGTACACGCTACTCTACGGTCCTCCAGACAAACGGGTAAGTACACGGGGGGCATGCTGTGTGGGCTATGCCTGAGTGGAGTGGGGTGGATGAAAGATGGGGGGAGGAGATTGAGGCGTGTATGAAACAACGATGAATGCATGTGCCACATGGCAAGGGTAGGGATGGGGGCCAATGACTGTGACGGTGCAGTTGGTAATAAAGTTTCTCTTCCCCCTGTACAATTCATGTAGGTCAGCGCCCACCAGAAAAAATATATTTGGCGTGCCATCGCCAAGGACGTCCGGACCCTGGGGGTCTACCACAGACAGAGCACCCACTGCCGGAAAAGATGGGAGTACATTCGCCGCTGGAGCAAGAAGACAGCAGAGGCTCAGCTGGGGATGGCCTTCCAACGTGGGAGGGGTGCACCGTCGCACCATGACCCCCCTGATTTTCAGGATCCTGGCGGTGGTGTACCCGGAGTTGGATGGGCGCTTGGGGGCATAACAGCAGCCACAAGGGGGTGAGTACACTCTCATCCTGCTGATTTTGCGCGCATTGGAGGTGTCTGGGTGGGGGAGGTGGGCTGTGGGTTTCCTTAGGCCAGGACGAGTTTAGTAGGCAAGGTCCCTCCGTAAGGCAGGCCATGTGGCACCCCACCCCACCTCTGTAGAGTGCCAAGTACACCTAGTCATGCCCCTGTGTCATCCATGTGTGCCGAGGTCGTCCATAGCCTTGTAGGCCATTTCTCAGGGATTGAACAGAGGAGCCCAAGAGCGCGGCGTAGTGCAGGGGACTTCTATGTCTGTTGTGTCTGCCAACAGTAGCGGTAATGCATACACTCAACATGTCTTTCTTCTGTCGTCCCCCCCCCTTTTTGTGGTCTCCCTGTTCTTGTGTGCATTAGCATCATCAGACGGAGGAGAAGTGGCACCGGAACACGAGGGAGCCGCATCCCACATAGCCCTGGAGGGCAACACTACGGACTCGGAGTTCACCCGTGTGACGGAGGGCGAGGGGAGCTCCACGGCGGGGACAGGAGCTGACACCAGCGACACGGACTCGTCCTCTGATGGGAGCTCCATTGTGGTGGTGGCAACATCTGTTCCCCCCACATCTACAGGTACAGCTGCCACCCTCCCTACCAGCACCACCCTCCCAGCAGCCCCTCAGCCTTTTCCCCATGCCCGCTCACCCAGGAAGGTGGGCATCACCTTTGCCCCAGGCACCTCAGGTCCTGCCCCAGTCACCACTGCTGCCCTCAGTGAGGAGGCCATTTACCTCCTCAGGTCCCTCATTGTTGGGCAGTCTACCATTTTGAAATCCATCCAGGGTGTAGAAAGGCAGTTGCAACAAACAAATGCATTCCTGGAGGGCATTCATTCTGGTCAGGCCGCCCTTCAGCGAGCTTTTCAGACTCTGGCCTCAGCACTGATGGCAGCCATTGTCCACGTTTCTAGCCTCCCCCCTCCAACTTCCTCCACCCAGACCCAGTCCCCTGTACCCCAGCCTATCCCAAGCACAGCTTCAGACCAGCATGCACACACGTCAACACACAAGGGAAGCTCAGGCAAATATAAGCACCACACATCCCACAGGCACTCACGCAAACATCACACACATGCAGACACACCAACATCCACTGCCTCTACTGTGTCCCCCTCCTCCTCGTCTCCCTCCTCCCTCCCAGTCTCGTCTACACTCACACCTGCATGCACTAAATCTACAGACACTACTGCCATCACCAGCACACACACCACCACACCCCGCTCACGTGCAGTCACCACCCCCACTACCATTCAGACGTCCCCTGTGTCCTCTCCCAGTGTGTCTGTGACGCCACCTCCCAAGATACACAAACGAAGGCACACACCCACCCAACAGCCATCCACCTCACGACAGCCTCCAGCGCATGCACCTTCACCCAAAGTCACCAAACGAACACCTCCTACAACCACAACCTCTTTCTCCACTCCCAAACCCCATCCAGCTACCTGTCCCAGTGTCTCCCAAAAACTTTTCCTGTCCAACCTTGACCTCTTTCCCACACCTCCCCCACCCCGTCCGTCTCCTAGGGCCCGACTCTCCAGGTCCCAACCTAGCACTTCAGCCACAACATCTCCGGGACCAGTGGTGCCTGTAGTCACCAGAATTTGGAATGCACCGGCCACCAGGGCAGCCAGTGTGGCACGGAGCCACAGCATGGACAGTCCCCCGCCTGTCAAGCATCAAAAGTTGGCCAGTGCCCGGTGGGAGAGGGGGAAGACTCCAGCCACCAAAGCCGCTCCCAGGGGTCCCGGTGGGAGTGTGGAGTCAGCTGCGACACCTTCCAAGGTGGGGAAGGGCCACAAGAAACCCAGCAAGTCTAGGAAGAGCAGCACGGCGGAGCAGACCGCCATCATCCCTGCTGCCCAGGAGGCCACTGCCAGCACCTGCACTGCTGCCCAAGAGGCCACCGCCATCATCCCCGCTGCCCAGGTGGCCACCGCCATCATCCTCGCTGCCCAGGAGGCCACCGCCATCATCCCCGCTGCCCAGGAGGCCACCGCCAGCACCGGCCCTGCTGCCCAGGAGGCCACCGCCATCATCCCCGCTGCCCAGGAGGCCACCGCCAGCACCTGCCCTGCTGCCCAAGAGGCCACCGCCATCATCCCCGCTTCCCAGGAGGCCACCGCCATCATCCCCGCTGCCCTGGAGGCCACCGCCAGCACAAGCCCCGCTGGGCTAGAGAGGACCACCAGCACAAGCCACGCTGGGCTAGAGAGGACCGCCAGCACAAGCCCCGCTGGGCTAGAGAGGACTGCCAGCACAAGCCCAGCTGGGCTAGAGAGGAGCACCAGCAGCTGAGTCACTGCAAAGGAGCCCGCCGCTACAAGCACTGATGAACAGGGCACCGCCGCTACAAGCACCGCTGAACAGGGCACCGCCGCCTCTAGCACCTCTGAACAGGGCACCGCCGCTCCAAGCACCGCTGAACAGGGCACCGGCGCTACAAGCACCGCTGAACAGGGCACCGGCACCACAAGCACCGCTGAGTCCATCACGAGCAGGATGAAGCACTCTGGGCACAGACCCCCTCCAGAACCAGTGGAGACTGCCATCCACTACCTCTGTCCTTAGCAGGATGAAGCACTCTGGGCACCATGCCCCCTCCACGACCAGTGGAGACTGTCATCCACTACCTCTGTCCTTAGCAGGATGAAGCACTCTGGGCACCATGCCCCCTCCAGAACCAGTGGAGACTGTTATCCACTTGAGAGACTGTGGCTTTGCACTCCCCAGGATTGAACAGTGGGCAACCCACCCACTGTATAGACTTGAGAGACTGTGGCTTTGCACTCCCCAGGATGGAACAGTGGGCAACCCACCCACTGTATAGACTTGAGAGTCTGTGGCTTTGCACTCCCCAGGATGGAACAGTGGCAACCCACCCACTGCATAGAATTGAGAGACTGTGGCTTTGCATGCCCCAGGATGGAACAGTGGACAACCCACCCACTGTATAGACTTGAGAGACTGTGGCTTTGCACTCCCCAGGATTGAACAGTGGGCATGTGGCATTGTGCACTCATCCGGCTGAGGTGCTCCCCCTTTACCTCCCCCTGAGGTGGCTGTTTTCTTGCTCTCTGATGCCCCTGCAGTGCTCTCTCCGTCATGGTCGGGGATCTTGTGTGGGCCTCGCCCATACCGTGTGGGCCCAGTGTTCCACGGACTTCATTGGAGCACTACCTGGACTACTAAGCTTGGTGTATATTTTGTTTATGGTGAAAATATATATTTTTGCATACTTGATTTTAATATATTACAATGGTTACACTCATTTCCTTTTGTATTTGCATTCTTCCAGGGGGTTGGGGGGTGTAACTGTAATGTATCATGCTGTATTTGTGTGTGTGTTGTCGTGGGTGAGGGTGGGGGTGGGGGTGTTACGTGTGTGTGTCCCTATTTTTGCCCTCCCCTGTGTCGTAGGTGCAGTACTCACCTTTGTCTTCGCCACAGGCGTTCGTGTTCCTGGTAGGGGAGCAAGAAGATAAGGGCTGGCAGGATGTGCTGCTCTGGTTCCATGGCGTCCAGATTCCTCATGGGGTGTGTAGAGGTGAGCGTTTTCCCTTCGAGATCCTGTTTCCGCTGTGTTTTTGTCCGCAGTGAATCCACCCCAGAAAAGGTGGCAGATTGGTAGATTGTGATACTGTGGGCGCTACTTTGTCTTCAGCCTGTCTGTTGGCGGTGACCGCCAAGCTGTTTGTCTGTACCGCCGTGGCAGTCGGACTGTTAAAGTGGCTGTGTTTGTTGGCGGTTTCTGCCACGGTCGTAATTCCAATTTTTTACCACCGGCCTGTTGGCGGTCTTACCGCCACTTTAACACCGTCCGCCAGGGTTGTAATGACCACCTATATGTGTTATGTTTATGTTGTTAATATAAATGTTCTTTTTTACAGGTTCCTGGTGTTCTCTTTATTACTCTTGCATGTATCATTTGTCCATTGATGCGTTCCGTATCCTCGCTGTGCCGTCTTCAGTCTGTGCTGTCTCCACCCCTACCCTATTGTTCATTCATATCAGGTATGTTCCTACAGTCGTCTTTATTTGGCATGTACTGTCTTTTCTTTTTCACTTGAATAGTTTCCTTCCATTTTCTTATTGTTTTTTCTTCACTCTTTCTTTCCTTTGTTATTCTTGTTTTCCTATCCCTTTTATATTTCTTCAGTTACTTATTTTGCAAGACCCTTAGGGCCTGATTCTAACTTTGGAGGACGGTGTTAAACCGTCCCAAAAGTGGCGGATATACCACCTACCGTATTACGAGTTCCATAGGATATAATGGACTTGTAATACGGTAGGTGGTATATCCGCCACTTTTGGGACGGTTTAACACCGTCCTCCAAAGTTAGAATCAGGCCCTTAGTGTGTATATATAGTTATGTAACGTAAATTCAGAGTTGTTTTCTGGAATGTCAAAGGTTTTATTAATCCAATAAAAAGGCAGATAATTTTATCCCATTTAGCTAAATAAAATCCAGACTTGGTCCTTTTACAACAGACCCATTTGACTGTTCCTGAAGTGATGAAACCTAAAAGAGGTTGGGTGGGTAATGTTTTTACTTCTCCTACATCCACAAAGAAAAATTGAGTAATTTTGCTTTGCCATAAAAAATTATCAGTCAGTGTTCTTTCTCAGGACTCAGATTCAGATGGCAGATGGCTCTTTGTGAAACTAATTATTAATGGAATTACACTGGCTATTGGTAACATTTATGGTCAATCAGAGTATCTTTTTTGGCCTAGTGTTACTAAACAATGTATGCAATATAATGATGATTCTTTTCTACTTGGAGGGGATTGCAATTAAATGATTGACCCTTTTATAGATAGGTAATCCATAGTCAAATTTTCTCCCCACAAAATGCATACACAATTCAAGGCATTTCTATCACATTGCAATTTAGTTTACTCATGGAGAATCTGCAATCCTGATAGCAGGGATTTTTCGTTTTATTCTCCACCACGTAGCTCCTTATATAGACTTGGTCATATTTTTATTTCAAAATCACTTTCCCAAAACCTTATTAATTCTTCCATTGAACCCATGGTTATATCTGATCATGCTCCAGTCATTACGGATTTTGATTTACTCCTGGTACATCCCAAGTACAATAGATGAAGATTTAATGATTCTTTGTTGCTTGATTCTAAATTTTCCACTTCTTTTATTGCTTTTGCGGAGGAGTTTTTTAAATTCAATATGATTCTCATATCTCCCTGCAATTGTTTTAGAACAAAGGCACATAGGAAGAAAATCATAGGATTTGGGCGCTCACAGTGAGTCCATATGGTAAAATTCGAATTCTAAATGTGGCACGGTGCTCCTGGCAAGAGGATCTTCCTTACTCCTCCAATGTTTCAAGGGAAACTACCAAAGAAAAGGCCAGCTGTCAGGGCACTCATGATTAAAAGTTAATACGGTATAGAGACTTTAGCTTTGGAATGGCAATAACACCATAGAGAGTTCATAAACCATTTATTTTTGCAGTACAAAGTTCGCCATCAATATAAAACAAATCATCCTTACATTTGGATATTCATGCAGTAGTCAAAGCTTTAATGTTCATGTAGCAACCATAGCCTACAATTGTTATTGGATTCTTTTAAGGCTGCAGCTCATGGGCATATAATTAATGTTGTTTCTAATAAAAGAAAAGCTTATAATGCACAACATCAATCTCTACTTCTAAAAATTAAACGTTTAGAACATCAAATTATTCCTCTTCTTCTCCCTTTAACTTGCGAGAACTCTTTCAAGCAAAATTGCAATTTAATAAATTGTCCATGGATAATGCCTCTTCCTTTCATTTACGCAGTAGTGCCCGCTATTAGGGAGGTCGAAATAGATCGGGAAAACTTCTTGCTAATTATTTAAAAGCCCAGAAACAACGCCACACAGTGAAGTTTATAACTACGGATACTGGGAAATCTCTCCTTAAGGATATTTTAGCTCAATTTGTCAATTATGATCAAACACTCTATACTCCTGAATCGGTCCCGTGTTCTTCACAGCTAGATGAGTACTTAAAGAAAAGTCCAAATCCCAATAGGACTTTATTTGATGTTTCTTCTATTGAAGTAGATATTTCTTTGCTAGAAATTCGTAATGCTTTTCATTCTCTTAAAAAAGGTAAGACTCCTGGCCCGGGTGGCTTTACTGTGGAATTTATCCTTCATTTTCCAGATTTTCTACTTCCCAAACTTTTATTTCTTTTCCAGTTTTTCTCAGAATCAGGATATACAGGGGGACTTTTCAAGAAGCCACTATTTGTCTTCTCCCAAAGGAGGGTAAGGATCATTATTTTTGTAAAAATTACAGGCCAATTTCTCAACTTAATACAGATTATAAAGTTTTTGATAAATTGTTCACCTTACGTCTTGAACCTCTTTTGCCTGCTTTGATAGGGAAAGAACAAACTGGATTTGTTAAAGGTAGACTTGCTTCTGATAATTCTAGAATATTTTTTAATGTACTTAGTAAAGCATTCCCTCTTTCATGCTCCCTAGCAGCAATTTCCAAAGGTGCTGAGAAAGCGTTTGATTGAATAGACTGGTCTTTTCTATTAAAAGCCTTAGCTTGGCATGGCCTAGGGTCCCATTTTATTTAGTTTATTTATTTGCTTTATCACTCCCCAATGGCATTGGTTTTAGTTAATGGAAAATTTTATAGATATTTTTCATTAAGTCGTGGGGTTCGTCAAGGTTGTCTGCTTTCTCTTCTCTTATTTATCTTAGCTCTAGAGCCATTTCTATCTTGTATTAGAAATAATATTAAAATTGAGGGCTTCCAAAATGGTGAGAAACACTTAAAACTAACGGCATATGCAGATGTCATACTTCTATGTATTTCAAACCCGGAAATTTCGATACCATCTCTACTCCAGGACATAGAAGATTTTTCTTTGATTTCAGGTAATAAGATAAATGCAGATAAAACTGAAATCCTCCCTCTTACAAAATTGTGTTTTAGATTACTGTTTGCTATTACTGGCTTTCATTGGAAAACGTCCACGACTAAATATTTAGGCATTTGGTTTACCTCTTCCATTTAAAAAGTCTATTGAAGTAAACATCTGTGATGCTTTAGAGAAAATAGATAGATCCCTTCTATTATGGAACCTTTTATTTTTATCTTTGTTGGGGTCGTCTTGACTCGATCAAAATGATGATTCCTCTTATCATTTTATATATTCTTTCTATGATTCTGGTCCCTCTTCCTGCTACTTTTTTCAAACAACGTGATTCAAGATTGTCTAAATTTCTTTGAAACAATAAGAAATCTAGAATTTTTTTTTGTCAACTTCGCTGTTCTAAACAAGAAGGTGGAGCCAACTTTCCTGATTTTCAACTTTACCATAAATCTTTTTGTTTGTGTCATGCTTCTAGATGGATTGCCTTGTCAGGTTCTCCGTTTACCCCTTTATGGCTGGATATTGAATGTTCTTTTCTTTTACCGTTTTCTCCTCGTGAGGTGGTGTCCTTTTCTTATTTATAATATTTTGCTCATCTCCTCCCCGCTTCTTAAACATACTTGTGCTCTTCTACACTCTCATTGTTTATCTCCATCTGTCACTTGTTTCTCATTTCTAAACTCCCCTCTTTGGCATAATCATCTTATAACTATAAATAAAAAACCTCTATTTTGGAAATCTTGGAGTCAAAAAGGCATAGTATGGGTCAAGGACTTTTTTTCCAATGACACTCCACTTTTGTTATCGCAATTTCTACTTCTTTTTAACTGTCTTAACTCCTTCATGCCTAAATATCTCCTTCTTAATAATATTATTCTTGATATTTTATTTTCATTGCCAAATTTCCCTTCTTCTGTGGAGTTGCCTTCTTCTTTGGCTTCCTTTCTTACCTCTTTTCCTACGGCATCAAATATCTATAAACTTTTTCATTCTCCTATTTTGACAAGACCTAAATCTAAAATTGAATCTCAATGGGAATTGGATTTGGGATGTACCTGGACTATTCCTTTCTAGAACAGGATATGATATAGCAGAGATCATATAAAATATCTAGATAAGCTTCTACTACACAATCATTGTTTTTTCTTTATCACAGACTTTATTTTACCCCCTCCACCATAGTTAAATTTTCTATATCTTCAACTTCACATTGTTGGTCATGTGACAACCAAAAGGGAGATCTTCTGCACATCCTTTTTTAATGTCCACCCTCTGGCTCTTTTTTGAGGAAAGTTTGGCATCAGCTCACCTCCATTTTTCATTTGCGAACCCAATTATCTCCCTATGCGCTCTTCCTAGGCAGTTTATCTGATGATATTGTTTCAGATGATGATAATTTAAAGCTGTTAGATCTTATGTTAGCTTTAGCTTTTCAGCAAATTGCCCTTAATTGGAAATATTCATCCAATATTTCCTACAAAGCTTGGTGGTATAATGTATGCCACTACCATAGGCTTGATACTGCATTTACCTCTCTATGCTGCCCCTCCATTAATAGAGATCTGTATTGGTTACCTTTGACTACTTATCTTGATGCTTCTGCTTGAAAATCTATCCATTGTACACTATCCGAAGATTTTAGGTCACCGTAATTGGTTTGCTTTTTCCGTGATTGATTGAGTTTAATTTAAATTTTATTATATGCTTTTAATTATTGCTAATGCGCTCTAGTTTTTAATATACATTGTACCGCTTTTCTTTTTATTGGTCTTGTTCCTTTTATTGTTTTCACTCACCCTTCTTTCCCTATTTATCACCCCTTACATTTAAAATGTTAAACAGCTTTTTTCAGTTACTTCCACATTTATTCAGTTGTCTTTGAGATTGACATTTGTACTGTTACTATGAGATTAATATGTATTTGATTTCAATAAAGCTGATTTACCTTTAAAAAATAAAACAGCGTTAAAAGCTCTTGTCTGTTTAAGAGCAGTGTGACTGTAAAAAAAGGCAATAAGGAGAAGCTACCTGTGAGTGTTTTGTGAGCTGAACTGGCTGTGCAGGAAGTGCATGCGCAGAAACAGTGAGGAGAGTGTTCTGATTGGTTGACGAGTTCATAATGTCTAGAGAGATGTATATGTGTGTAACAGATGGAGGACCCGTTAGAAGCCTGCAGAAGAAGGAGGTGATCTCAGCTGTGGACCCGATGTGAGCAGATGGGCGGGTGCTCACTGCATTTGGCTTATATGAATGTGGTTATTTTGAGAATATTCTGAGAAGGGAAGTTCCAGAGGAAGTTGGGGAGGATGCAAGGAGTTTTAGCTCTCCAGGGAGAATACATTTTTTAAAGCTGGATTGTTATCATTAGCTATTTTTCAGGCCTTGTGCATTCCTTGTCACTACCGCCTGGTGGTGCACTAAAAGTATCGCCTTATTTTATCTTAAGGAACCTTTGACCTAACTCAGGGGTGTCAGGGAGTGTAGCCTCCTCTCTGCTGCCCACGGGCGCAATCCCCAGGTTTCACACCTCAAAGTAAGGTGGATGTAAAGTCGCTGTGAGGCATAAAATATATAGGTACCGCATATGAATTTTAGAATTCTAATCATTTTTGATGCCTTGTAGAAGTTACCTATAAACGAGTGCCGGTGAGTGGTTAGGTGTTGGGACAATTTGAGTGGAAAGGATAAACAAAGGTTCTAGGGGCATAGCTTTGAGGAGAGGTGGTTTGGGCTGTGACACCCCTAAATAAAGTCCTTCTTGGTGTGGTGGTTGGGTCTGGGGGCCCTCAGTCAAGTCTGCTATACCTGTGTTGGTTTTTCATTTCATGGTCCAAGAAAAGCCAAAAGCCAAATTCTGATCTTTGATGTAAACACGACAGAGAAAAGGACAGTTACCCATGTGGTGTCTAAATTTTAAGATGTGAAATCAAATAACCTGAAATCAATACCGGCTTCCCTACTTGTCCAAATTGTGTAATTCTAGGTAAATTATTTATTTCACAGACCATTCTTTATTATCACACATGAGACCACATTTAAATATCTGAGTTCAGGATGTTCACTATACAAGCACCTCTTATGTTTAATTCAATAGTCAGGGGCATAGCACAGTCCATTGCAGCTCCTTGCTGTAAAGCAGGAACCTCAACCCCCAAGGGGGGCCCTAATTCAGCCTAAGACCAATCGGTGAGATATGGGAAGCTTAGAGGCTCCTCATCACATTCAGCAGGGGGGCCCTATCTCTTTGTGTTATGAAACTGTTAACATTCTGTCATGACCACACAAACTTGCCAAGTCAAATCAAAGAAGTGCATGAGAAAAGCAAAGAGATATCCTCAGTGGAGACAGCAAAGCCCAAACTGGAAGAAGGTTTGCAGAGTAATCTTGCGCTTATTTCAAAGGAAGAATCAAGAAGAGAAGATCCAAGATGGCCGCTGTGAGTCCTGAAGGTTAGTTATAGTTCTAGTCTTGCAATCGGTTGTTTGCTAGGTTACGAGCTCTCCAGCTGGAAGCCTTGCACTTCAACTGAGGTCTGACAGGAATCAGCTGTGTGGAGAGAGAGCGCGCTTCAGAACAGAAACTCCTGTGAGGTAAAATTACATTTAAAGGTTATGGGGGTCATTCTAACCCTGGCAGTCGGCGACCACCAGGGCTAAAATGACGGAAGCACCGCCAACAGGCTGGCGGTGCTTCCTTGGCCATTCTGACCGCGGCGGTAAAGCCGCGGTCAGAAAAGTGCAACCGCCAGTTTCCCGCCGGTTTACCCCTGGCCCAGGGAATCCTCCATGGCGGCGCTGCTTGCAGCGCCACAATGGGGATTCCGACCCCCTTACCGCCATCCTGTTCCTGGCGGTTTTCACCGCCAGGAACAGGATGGCGGTAACGGGTGTCGTGGGGCCCCTGGGGGCCCACTAAGATTTTCAGTGTCTGCAAAGCAGACACTGAAAATCGCGACTGGTGCCACTGCACCCGTCGCACCCCTTCGACTCCGCCGGCTCCATTCGGAGCCGGCATCCTCGTAGAAGGGGGTTTCCCGCTGGGCCGGCAGGCGGCCTTCTGGCGGTCGCCCGCCGGCCCAGCGGGAAAGCCAGAATGGCCGCCGCGGTCTTTTGACCGCGGTGCGGTCATTCGGCGGTGCCCGCTTGGCGGGCGGCGACCGCCGCCCGCCAATGTAGGAATGACCCCCTATATTACAGAAAACTGATAAATACTGTCAAGGTTTATTTGAAGAGTTTGATAGTAGACCGTTCCCGTGGAAGTCGGCAAGGCTACAGAGTTAATGTATGAATTAACCTTATGTTTACAAGGTTCTTATTTAAGATATTAAAGTCAAAGAAAAAACAAACTTTAAAAGAGCAAGTATCTACAAATGTCAATGTTATAAAGAAAGGCCAAGTTTAAAGGAGAAACGAACTGTTAACAAATAAGCATTTACAAATTCAATGGTAATAAACCAAAATAGAGTTTAAAAGAGAAACAAACTTAAATAAACAAGCATTTACAACTACAAGTTATCGACAGATGTCGAAGTAAGGAAGGAGAAACTAACTGTAATAAACAAGCATTTACAAATACAAGTTATCAACAAATGTCGAAGTAAGAAAGGAGAAACGAACTTTAATAAACAAGCATTTACAAATACAAGTATTGACAGAAGTCACAATAAGACAGGAGAAATTAAATAACATCAGCTGATTTGAAGAACGCATTATCACCAACTATATATATATATATAGCAACATAAAACCAATCTCTAACAAAGGTTGAGAAGTTCTTCCAGAATCAGTAATAAGCATTTTATTAAGAAGAGCTATAATTTATAGAGAGAAGCAAGGCTACAGAGAACTCAGGGTGAGTGAAGAAATAATAGAATTAAAGAGAATTAAGTGTTGAGAGTAGAAAGTGAAAAACTAATGTTGTATGTCCCTAGTAATTGCGACTGTGACTCTTGCAGGTGCTGTATCCAATCTTAGATGTGAAGAGGCAGACTGAGTACTGCCGTTCATCATCTCTGTGGCAGTCTCTCTACCATCCCATTCCCCTTTCCCCCTCCGGGGTACTCAGCACGAAGGATTAATATTCGTTGTGAGTAGCTCGGGTCGGGACTGAGGAGTTATCTTCTGCTTCTGAGGAAATCGAATTGAAGTATCCTGACAGATTGAAGTGCCATCACCCTAATTTTAGGGAAAAAACAGATTTCCTCCTGAGCAGAATGGCAGAAGGAATTGATATAAAAGCATTAGCCACCGTTTTGGAAGGGTTACAGAAACAATTAAATAACACCATAGAAGAAACAGTCCAAATAAAACAGCGAATAAATGAGTTAGGGAACACCGCTAAATCAAATGAATCTGTGTTTTCACAAATCCCTAGCCCTTCACAGTCTGCAGGTATATCCACTCAAGTAATTCATGCGGTTTCCCCTATTATTCCTTTGGCTCAACCCGAGCGCTTCGGTGGGGATCCAAATAAGGCGCAGATTTTTCTGACCCAATGCTCATTGCATTTTTTATGTAGACCAGTCCTTTTTTCCGAAGACCAGTCCAAAGTGGCATTTATATTGACTTATCTGACAGGAGATGTGGCCGCATGGTCCATGCCAATAATTTCCAGAAATGATCCTGTTTTACATAATTTCCAAAATTTCAAGGAAGAGTTCTTAAGAATATTTGATCGGCGAACTGCAGCTCAAGCCACTGACAATGAACTACTGGAAATCAGGCAAGGTAATAAAGATCTAGTAGCCTATCTGGCTCATTTCAATAAACTCATTGTAGAGACTGCCTGGCCGGAGTCAAAAAGAGCCGCCATATTTTATCGTGGACTGAGAGATGAATTGAAAGATGCCTTAGCACAAGTTCCAAATAGAACCACTGAAATTTCGGAGTTAATTGATCTTGTGTTACAGATTGACCACCAGTTAACTGAACGAAGAGCAGAAAAGAGAAGAGAGTATCGACCATTTCCCCTGAGAATTGATCGTGTAAGAAATGATCATACGAGAGCCGGAGAAGGGATAACGATAGAAGAACCAATGCAAATTGGTTCCATCCGAGGTCCTTTATCTAAGGAAGAAAAAGAGAAAAGAAGAGTGAATCAACTATGTTTATATTGCAGTGCATCTGGGCATTTTGTTAAAAACTGTCCCTGTAATAAACAAGCATTTACAAATACAAGTTATCAACAAATGTCGAAGTAAGAAAGGAGAAAAGATCTTTAATAAACAAGCATTTACAAATACAAGTATTGACAGAAGTCACAATAAGACAGGAGAAATTAAATAACATCAGCTGATTTGAAGAACGCATTATCACAAACTATATATATATATATAGCAACATAAAACCAATCTCTAACAAAGGTTGAGAAGTTCTTCCAGAATCAGTAATAAGCATTTTTTTAAGAAGAGCTATCATTTATAGAGAGAAGCAAGGCTACAGAGAACTCAGGGTGAGTGAAGAAATAATAGAATTAAAGAGAATTAAGTGTTGAGAGTAGAAAGTGAAAAACTGATGTTGTATGTCCCTAGTAATTGCGACTGTGACTCTTGCAGGTGCTGTATCCAATCTTAGATGTGAAGAGGCAGACTGAGTACTGGCGTTCATCATCTCTGTGGCAGTCTCTCTACCATCCCATTCCCCTTTCCCCCTCCGGGGTACTCAGCACGAAGGATTAATATTCATTGTGAGTAGCTCGGGTCGGGAATGAGGAGTTATCTTCTGCTTCTGAGGAAATCGAATTGAAGTATCCTGACACATTCTATAATGTTGCGCCATCCGTAATAAGGACATAGGCCATGTTTAGAGTTTGCATGATTACCAACTTGTCTCTTAGTTCACTGCTGGCATTGTTGTTGTGGATGGCGGGCGAGTGAGCCCTTAATTTTTTGAAAAATGATCACTTGTAATAAATGTCTGTCTTTGCAGTGACATACGAAGGTGTAACACTTTTATACATTAAGAAATGCTCTTTTTTAATTTTGAAGAGACTATTGTATTTTTACATTATGAGTGCGCAAGTGCTCTAGCCTATTGTAATCTCTTTGTGGGCTTTTAAACATGCCCACTCTTGTTATTTGTTCTTTGTTGTTCTTGCCTTAACTGCTTCATTTTTATTGGTGCATTTTATGAACTGCCCCTCCTTTGCGTGCTGAGTTCTCTCCCCAGGCGATTTCACTCAGTGAACATTTCTGTTGACCATCACACTACATCACGCTTCCTCCTGTTACATCATGTGATGGCTCCTCCTCCATTTTTGGTTTGCCTTTCATCCCAGCCATGATCCTTTCTAGACATTGACGCAAGGAGCCAATCACTCTTGTGCTCACGCTCTTGGCGGTGGTGGCGCTTTGAATCGGCTTGCTTCTGTCAACTGTTTTACTTTTCATTTTCAATTTATGTGGCAAGAAAAGTCCAGTTGGGAATTTACTATGCTAATAGCTCTAACCTGAGCAAATGCAAGACCTATTGCATTGCAAATGCTTGTTTATACATGTAAGGCAACCCTAAGGTAGGCCCTAGGTAGCCCCATGGGCAGGGTGCAGTGTCTGTTAAAGTTAGGACAGGTAGTGATGTGCTTTTACATGTCCTAACAGAGAAATACTGCCAAATTCAGTTTTCACTGTTGCAATCTCTCTCATAGGTTAAAGTGGGGGCTGCCTTTAACTAGCCTTAAAGTGAAGTTTCCCTTTGAGAGCAAATAGGAATCTGGAGTTTGAGGTCTAAGAACTCACAATTTAAAAATACATCTTTTTGTGAAGTTGGTTTTTAGATTGTTAGTTTGAAAATGCCACTTTTAGAAAGTATCCATTTTCTTGTTCAAACCATTCTGTGACTGCATGTTTGTGAATTACCTGTCTGGGTCAGACTGACATTTTGGCTATTTGTGAATCTTCTCTAGACAGTGTCACAAAGGGAACTGAGGTGTAACCTGCATATCCTGATGAGCCATCTGGGCTAGAGAGGAGGGAGGAGTGGTCACTTACACCTCAATGGGCAATGCCTGCCCTCAAACAATGCAGACTCCAACATCAACAATTTGAAGCATTATTTCTAAGCGCTATATTGAAGTTTAATCTTTTAAAAATTCATAAGGTTTCTTGTGCACGTTGGATGTTTGTCATTTTGGTCTTGTTTTACTTAGGTAAATATTGGCTATTTCTAACCTGGTGTTGAGTCCTTTTGCAATGTTCTCACTGTAATACTGTGTGTGCTGGTACAAATGCTTTACACTTTGTCTCTGGGTTAAGTCTTTCTGCTCATGCCAAGCTACCATGGGGTAAGTGGGGGTTAACCGGTGTGTTTCGCCTTTGTCCTGACTATAGTGAGGGTCCTTAGTTGGGCAGGGGGTAACTTGACTGCCAAACAAAGATCTCATTTCTAACACATAAAATAATAATAAATCTGGCCTGCAGTCTCTAATGCAAATGCAGAGCATGTATACAAAGAAATACATTTCTCAGGACATCTTAATATATCTTTGTTGATGGTTGGTCAGTTTTAGATTCCAAGAGGACTTGTTTGATTGGAGTGGTACTGTTGAAACTATTGATACATCGAACACCCTATTCCGTTCTTAAAGCTATCAGAGGTCCAAACTATTGGAGGCTGCATATTCACCCGAGGAAAGTGTTCTGGTGCTTTATAAAGAGTTTTTGCTGAACCCAAATGCTTCAGCCTCATAAAGGCCAAATCATTCAGCATTTATTTGGAATGCGATAGTGGTGCTAATAAAATGTCCCTTCTGACTTAAGGTTATACACTGAGAAAATATGTGTGTTGTTGGTTGGAGTTGGTTGCTTTTGTGAAGATGACATATCCTGTTTATTGGATAAAAATACAAAGTAATGAAAATTGCCTGCTACCTATTTTTTCTTATAGTAAATCTAAAATGATTTCCTCAGGACCTGTGCCTTACTATTACTACTATTACATCCGTGCAGTTATCAACACGAGGCTTTAATTCTTTTAGCATAGAGTAAGTTTGAAAGGTTAGTTTCAATTTTACATTGTTTTTGCAAATATTGCATACCTTTTGTACAGGGGATATGGGACAGACATTCCATTGGAATTTGGTACAGCTTGCGAGTCCCAGAGATGATAGGCATTAATATCATTTATATAAAAATATGAATACAGCTGGCAAAATAGTGAAGTCTTTCCTAATGTCCTCATTAAAAGCTATTTTGCTCTCCACGTGAGACAAATCTAACACTTGAATATTTTTTGGTATACAGCACGAATAGTGTAATAGCAAGATCATACAGCATGTCTATTTAAAGCTACCCATTGTTGACAAACACCAACATAAGTTTTCAAATGCTGCTTGGATGTCTACAAATGCTGTAAAAAGACCTATCCTTTCTCACGTAAACCCACTTCATTATCATTGAAGTCCCTTGAGGTTCTTGTTCTTTCGGTTTTATTGATCTACTCATCTCGTATGAATGTAGTCACTTTGTCTACATCCTAGCTGCTTCCTAAGAGCTTTTATGTACTGTTCAAAATAGATTGTGTGGTACTTACTAAAAAAAGCTCTTGCAACCTTTTGATTACTAGGGATAAGTAATACATTTCAGCAAGAATACAATATATTTAATTAGCTTCTTAATTTTGAAACTATTCAGCAACAATACTATATATTTTATTACCTTTCTAATTTTGAATCTAAATTCTGGACAGTTAGAAAATACTGATGGTCTTATTGCGAGTTTTGCTGTCTTTTGGCAATATCCCCGCAGTGGTAGCTGCCAAAAGACTGCCATGTTGGTGGCAATCCAATCGCCATATTAAGAGTCACACAGTGAATTCCACTAAGAAGCAGCCAAATTTCTGAAACAGCCAAGACACTGGAATACGGAAAAGAGATGGTCCCACAACCAGCACCGCCAGCCAGACAAAAATCCTCCCATCAGATTACGATCTACAAATCATGACAGAGGATCTTCCAAAGCTGAAACCCATTGGAGGTGCAAGCCGCAGCAGTCTCAACTCACTTCAGTCAGAAAACCACACCACATTGGATAGTCTGAATACCCCACACCTGATATACCTCCACACACCTGACAAACCTACTCACTGCACTATATAACACACCCCAACACAACCCACAATCCTTTGCAATCAAAACTCCACACACAGCCACAGACAACCAACATCCCAGAGAGTTTAAAATAGCAAGAATTGGCATGCACATACACTTCACTACGCACACATCACACACTTGCACCACATACAAAATGCACACAATAGTACCACAACAATCCACAACACCCACTCACATCACAAAACCTACACCTCACCATTTAACTAACTCTGCAACTTTTCACTTTGAACACAACCGCACCATTCTCACAATGTCTACCACGTCCCCACAAAAACACCCACATTTCAGTTGAGGGTCATTGTGGACAGAATTGTAAGGGTAGAGCCATACCTGTTCAGAGCACAGGTCCAACCAACATCTATTGTAAGGAAAATGGAGTTGTGGCAAAAGATAGTCAACAGGGTAAATTCTGTAGGCTGTTATCCACGCACAAGGGAGGACATCAGGAAGAGGTGGGATGACCTCAGGGAAAGGTACGGTCCATGGTATCCAGGCACCAGCTAGCGGTACTGAAGACTGGCGCTGGGCCCCACCTCCTCACCCTTCGCATCTTGGGAGGAAAAGGTCTTGAACATCCTGCATCCTGAGGGCCTAACATGAATACCTGGGGGAGTCTGGTAAGTACCAACAACATTCATGTCACACAATAGTCTTGCCCTGCATGCTTCCCCGCCACTTATACCCACCCAATTTACACACCACTCATTACAACTCTATCCAAATCACCTAATATCCCTCCCTGGAATGCCACATGTCCACTAACCTCATGTGGCCCTACAGCCCTTGGAAATGGCATGTGAAGTACTGGCTAATTATAGCGCTGCAACTCCCAGAATGCAATGTCCCAACATTTCCAAATATTACTTGTCATGCATGTTAAACCAATATCCTATGTAACCCATCTTGATTGTTCCAATGTGGAACAGTGCATGACAATGACAGCAATGCAATGGCTCACTCACACTAGCATCCAAGCAAAACACAGCTATAACTGAGTGCCCATTTATAATGGTCACAGATTAAAGACCCCAAGCTTGAAATATACTCACCTGTTTTGGAAAGCCAGATGGGTGAGTGGATGCACATGCAGTACATCCAGATACAGATCAATGTCCATTGTTAACTCACATACTGTGTTCCTAGAAGGACACAATCTGCATTGTACAGCTCTTATTTGTGCCATATGTCATGCCAGGCAGTTCACTAGGTAACGGAGGTGAACAGCGATGACAAAAGGAGACTACATCAGATGCCATCAGCAGTACAATCACTGAAAACATAGTTTTACAGCACAAAACATGGTGTATGGATTTGAAGTTAGAGAGTTTCATGTTGTACCAAGTTACACTGTGCAACAGCTGTCATTGTCTTTGCTGGGGATCATGTTAAGGCACTGTCTACATCTCAAACATCTGCTACAATGCCCCTATTTTAACCATAACTCTGTTTCACTCCCTGCACAGGTAACCTTGCCATTCTCCCCCTTGAGAGGATACCAGAGACTGTCACTACCCCTCTGAATGAAGGCCCCAGTGAGGACATCATCCCTGGATGTCTGGACACTGATGAAGGACCTGGCCCATCTGGGACACCTGGTCAGTCAACAACTGTCAGCCTCACCCTGCCCACATCAACTCCTCCCAGCCCTTTTGCATCAGCGTCACAGGCAACTATTCGCCACCCAACATGTGTCCCAAGGACTGTTTCATCCATTGTGTGCTCCTAGTGAAATGGAGGGCCTGCCAGGGGAAGGACATGCCTCAGACAACCCACCCTCTGTAGCTGAAGAACCTACCAGCAAACGTTGACGTCCACTCAGACATCCAGCAGGAGCAGATGCCAAGACTAAACCAACTGCCAGGAAGTAACCTTCTCCTGATTTGTTCCCCTTGTGTGCCACAGATACACCCTGTTGAATGTTCTGTAACCAATCCCCATTTTCCTATGGTGCAAGGACACTGGACATGTGTTTCTAAATAGTGTAGCAGCTACCCTAATGATTTCATCCACCATGACTGAGCCTATCATTATTTATTTGTGTGTGTTTTATGTTAACAGTCACATATGTTGTTTTCATTTCCACAATAAATCACACTTAAACAGAGGTTCTGTGTATGTCTCATTTATCATCCATGCCAACGCTAGTCTGATTATGTCCCTTTGCATCGGACAATCATTGTTATGGACCTCAAACATGGACTCCATCAGCAGGAGACTCATTACAATAGGATTGTAGCAGAACAGAGTACCAAAAAGTTGTGAACTACAACTACACACAATCAGTGATAGATATGTTAACAGCACACGGAGAATGACTGAGAGTAGCATCAGGGTGTCTGCTAAGGTGTAACACAATGATAAACTATACAATATAGACGTTAGGCTCATGTAACTCTACCAACAAGGCAAGAGGCACACAGATTGTTTCTCTGTATCATCTGGTAAAGCCTTATCACATATCCATACCATAGCTTCCAAATATACACATCCCACTGTACAGACAGAGATCAGGACTGATCTACCAAGTACTGGAACCTTTCACTTACATGGGTCATATTCCTGCAGGCTTGTCACTTACCTTTGCTAATCAGGGGCTGTTTGGACAGTTTTGGTAACAGCTCTGATCATTTCTGCCTGACTTGATGGTATAGCAGGTGTTCCATTTCGGATACACATGTTGTTGTGTTGGGATATGTTGTCATTCAATTTGCTTGACACTAGGTGTATGTGTCATTCATGGTTACATTGGAAATCAGTTGTGTAAGTGTCGGTTCTGGACCAAGGTAATGGGAATCACATTTCTGGGCAGTTGTTAGTGATGTAGAGGTTTCTAATCAGCACGTATGGTGAAATGCTAGGAGCCCTTCGTGCACATTGTTTGGTGTCCATTGTATTGTTGGTGTTTCTAGGTTCCCTGTGGTTGTCTGTGGATGTATCCAGTGTGCTAGGTAGGCCCCTTTTTCAGTACATAGAATTGTTGTCAATGTGCCAATGAGTTAGATAAGTGGGTCCAGATACTCCTAATAATCTTTTCCTAGTATTTAGATAGATGTTTCAATGACATGCTAAGTCATTTTGTGATGCACACTGTATGGTCATGCCATATGTAGTGTCTTCATCTGAGGTGTTTGACACTGTGTACATTGTGTACAGAATGATAAGTTAAGCATGTGATTGGAAAGCAACATGCTGTGTCATATTTGAATTGAGATGGCCTTTCTTTCTTGGAACATGACTACTGGTGATGAACTGGGCAAGTGTGGAGTGGGGGGGAGGCATATTATTGTGTAGTCATTCAAATATATTTCCTTAGGATGATTTGTTGATGGACAGTGATGATCTGTACGGGGATAGAGTTCAGATGTAGCCAATCCATCTTGTGCATGATACTTTTGAGTTATAGCTGAATTGATGGGATGGTGATGTAGTGGTCAGATGGTTGGCTTATGTTGTGGGTGATACAGTGGTCATATGGGAATGTTGGAAATATCTTCATGTGACATGATGTAGGCTCTGAAAGGTTTCTAACTGGGGTTTTATTTGACATAGATGTGTTGTTACTGTTGTGCATGCTGTAATATATGTGTGTGTGATAAATGTGATGACTGTCTATCTCTCTCTTCTCTGCATCAGTATCAGCAAGCAAAGGAGATGGGGCACAGTTGAGTAGGGAAGCTGCTGGCCACGGGACATGGAGCGCTGAGACCACAGCACCAAGGGACCCAGTGACCTGAAGGGCGAGGGGAGTGCCACGGGGGAGACAGGTTCCCCCTCTCTATCATTGGAATCCTCCTACAGTGGACACTCCCTGGTGTGGCCATCTGGGACCATCTCTATATGCCACCCCCTCACTACCACTGCCCTCTCTGTAGCTCCCCACCCAGTTGGCCATGCCAGCTCACCCAAGAGTGTGGCCATCTTCTTGGCCGCAGGCATCTCTGTCCCTGCCCCTGTCAGCCCTGCTTCCCTCAGTGAGGAGGCTATTGACATCCTGAGGTCGATCTCTGTGGGTCAGTCAACCATAATGAATGCCATCCTGGGTCTGGCAATTCAAATACAACAGAGTAATGCATTCCTGGAGGGTTTTCACGGTATAGTGGCTGGCCTACAGAGATTCTTTCAGGCTCTGGCCTCCACAATGATGACAGCCAGTCATCCTTTGTCTTCTGCCCCCTTCCACATTCCTCTTCCCAATCCCAAACCCCTCTTACCCGACCCAGCCAAAGCACACAGACAGACAAGCATGCGTTATCCTCAACACCCAAGGGTAGCTCAGACAAACACAGGCACCACAAGACACACCACTGGCATGTACTCAAGCAACATACACCTGCACACACATGAACTGTCACAACCTGTCCTGACACTCCCACCACTCTCTGCATCACAAGAAGAAGGGAGATAGGTCTTTAGTTACATGGTATATCCAGGTCCATCATAGGTTTCTTTAACAGCGGGCCAATTTTAGACTTCTTCCAGCTTGTAGAAACTGACGCATTGCCTAAAGACTTCTTCAACAGTGCATTTAGGGTAGGATTAATAACATCAATACTCAATGCCAAAATAGAAGTAGGGCATGGTTTGCCAGGAGAACCAGACTTAAGGTTCAGTATAACATTCCTGGAATCTTCGAGGGAAATTATATTTAAAACAAAGTGCAAGATAGAGCGGTGTCAGACTGATTTCCCAGTTCCAGCTCATTCCCATGATCAGCCTCTAGGCACAGAGCAGTAGAAAAACTCTCTGGAATGCTCTTAAGCTTGAAATCATCAACATTAGATAAATAAAAAGAGTGAATTGCATTAAAAGTGGGAAAGGAAAAAGAAAAGTGCAGGGAAAAATTAGTAGATGGATAAAAAAGGACTGCACTAGAAAGAAAAAGGAAGAGAGAAGTGATAGGAAGGCATCATAATAGAGAAAGAAAACATAACCTCAATAAGGAGGACAGAAGGAGACAATTAACATACTGGGCAACAAACAAATAAATGGGGATGGTGAGACCACAAGGGGAAGATGACATGACGGGAGCCCAGAGGCAACCAGAAGGGGACAATCCAGAGCACATATATAGTACAACCATGAGATAAAGGAGAGAGTGGGAACTTATGGGAGGAAAAGAAAGAAGTATGCTGTTATCCTGTATGAGATAAGTGAAAAATACACATATTACATAACTTAATACCATTGTTGCGTTGGCTCTCATTGTACCAATGAGACTGTGGGATTTGGGTGCAGCATCATCTGAATGTGGGGAACTGAGTTCAATCACACACCATGTGAAAACTGTCAGCCTAACCCATTTCCAGCCAGTGAGCACCTCTGCCCAACATCAGGGAAGATTTGTGACATCCGGGCTCATGACATTGTAAATTCTCAGGGAAGTTGTGGTGGATCAGATTTCATCCTTTTCTCTCAGTCACATTCATCTAACACATGCAAAGACAAACAGAAGCAGGGAATGGTTCAATAAGGTTTATTAAATCAGCTGTGTCCTACATAAAATAACATGAACTACAATAATTAGGATGATGAAACACACTAGAAGCAAAAAAGTGAAATACAAGAAAAGTCCCACCATACTGTCAACTATGCCAACTATGTGATTCTTACCTATGCTGTTAGATCACAGCAGGATAAGCCCTAACCCACAATTTAGGGCCCCCTGGGAAGACATCATCCCCCATACCTGAGTATGACAGTAGTGGAGAAGTCTGTTAGCTATAGAGGCATCATCCCCATATAAGCCAGGGAAATGGTAGTCTCAGCGAGCAGCTGTAACGAAGTCACACAGCATGACGTTGTGGTCATCTGTCTGGAACCTCCCTCTGCATGCACTGGACAGAGAAATTATTTTTTTTAAAACAGCTAGTGTTCCGAGAAAAGTGTCAACATGTAAAAATACGTATGTTTCTATGTTAGAGACGCAGTGTACCACTTGTGCCGACAATCCATTCTCTTGCATCCTTGAAGAAAGCACAGGTTGAAAGAATGCCATATTAAGAAAATTAAATACTTTCCTAGTTGAAAGGAAAGCAAGATAAAGGAAAATAAAACAGCACCACAATTGTGATCATTTCTAAAAGAATAAAATGAAATGTTACTAGGCGAAGGGCACAGGCATCAGGCCTATTTGCTAAAATTACGTGCTGACAGACGTCTCTAAAATCGTTCCCTTGTTGGTTTAGAAGTTGTAAAGCAGCCCAGTTACTAAATATAAAAGGAACTAAAAAGCAATACTTTAAAACATATATACATAAATGCCAACTGTGACAAGTCAAAACATACTTGAGCATTTGGATTAAAAACATTTTTTAAGTGGACAATTTAAAAAGTTACAGTGGCACCAATGAAGCAGAATTTAAAAGTCAGTGTCATTTTGAAAATCTCCAATTACAGCTGGAACAATTGAAGCACGGAAATGCTTCCCTTTGGCAGGGGGTAAGTTAGCTAAATTGGTGCCAAGGAAAACCCAAGAGCACTCATGTTCCAAAGCCTGAGCTCCAGTTGAAGCAACAGCATTCTATGTTGTGCCAGATGTTGAAGCAAGAGCCACATGATCCACGAAGAGCAGCTCATAGATTGCTTACTGTAGCAAACGCACCCTCAGTGCGCATGTCTGGTTATGTCTGGTAAAGAGCCCTCAGCGAGAACATCAGCAGATCAGCATCCAATGAAAATAAGCACCACGTAAAAAGGCAATCTTCTAGTGCACATTTGAAAAGGCATCACAAGCATCGAAACACAGGCTGTACACAGTCTAAATGACAGAGAGCGGTTACACTCTAATTCTTCCAGAACTTGTGCTCTGAAATACTGCATCATGCTTTCACAGCACAGTTGCGCTGCTGGAAGCGCCATCAGTCCTCCTTGTTGCGATGGGGCAGGCATTGTGCATAAAAAATAGCAACAGCAAGATGTCACCTATTATAGCCAAAGTAATACATCCCCCACAAATACTTGAAAATATTGAGTGTATGGCTGAAGGTATTTTGCCAAATATAGAGAACAAAGTGCTTATGAAACCAGAATCAACAGCCTTGCAGAAATGCACAATCCCTGTAGTAATGGACACATTAAAAGTTCATCCCAAGAGTTCACCAAAGTGTCTCAGAAAGTTTGTATTTAAATGGGATTGTATCCCTGTAGATGAGCTTGCCACTTGGAGTGCATAGTTCTCGCGTGCTGATGTCAGCACCACATGTTTTTGAAACAATACAGCTTTTAGTTTGCTTAACTTGTCAAAATTCACATTTGAAGTAGCAATATAAGGCCAAATATCTGCTACTTTAGTCTGTTGCATGGGGGAAAGAATGTTACCGAAACAGGTGACAATTTGGGAGACAGAAACTACATAAGCAATTCCAGTTCGCATTCCTCAACAGCTGTCACTATTAAGAAGCACATAACTTTCACAAGAGAGCACCTGGAATGCCGGCTAATCAAAGGGACTGGAACCCCCTTCAGATAGGAAGCTAAATTTGTTTCTGAAGCTTTGAACGCCACGTGCAAGGACAGCTGCTTTCAAACCACTTAATGACTCACAGAAGTCTTGCATTCACTGCAGCTTAGAAAGACCTCTTTCATGCCATTGAGACATTTGTGCAAAAAGGGTAGCTCTCACACCTCATGGATGTACCTATCTCCTAGCCTATCATATCTTCCCACTAGATTGTGTTTTACGCATGTGATTTGCTGTGTTGAAATAGGCAGATTGATAAACCCATGTATTAGCCATTTGGAAGATGGTACATCAGCCACAGTAAAAGGCAACTTTTCTAACTTCGATGTTTAGCATAACATAAGTCACTTCCCTGTAAGCCATAATTTGTTGCTGTTGTAGCAAATTAAATGTTGAAAAGATGCCCCTTGCACTAACGTGTTGCCGGGGAACGCAACCAGATTTTAATGTTTGTAGTGTCCATCTCAACTTCATAATGGACCTACGCTGACTCTGTCCTTATTGTAAAAATGATATGTCACTTTGTACAATGTCTATTGCAGATGACACAATGTTGTTTAGAGTGCGTATTCAGTCGGACAAGGTGTTAGTCCCATTATCTACAATGGCTAATGCTTTCTGTAAATTTTCCTGATCTATTTGCCTTAACCGGGAAGCACTTCTTGTAAGGAAAGTTTCCAAGTTTCATTGTGAACTGTATATAAGAAGCACTTTTTACATTGTCTTCTGGTGCTAACTGGAAATCCTGCAAATCTGTGTTGTTGCACGGGAGACTGGGGTGGTCTTTAACAGCATCTAGTGAGAAACCATTTAACCATTGTTGGCATAATTTGTTACCAAACCCGAGTGTTCTGTTGACACATAGCAGGGGTCTGGTCTACTAGCTCTAAAACTCCCTATGAAGTCCATAAAATGTACATGACAACCATTTGTTTCCACTGGCCACAATAACCACCTGCCAGGATGTGAAAGTGATGTGTTAAATGATCCATTTTGAACCCACCCATCGAGCTGCTCTTCAGTTGCATTAAGGAATGTTTGCCTTTTATAGAATTGAACTGGGGCAGGGATAATGGGAGCTTTCAATTCCTTAATTTTTGCAAAGCCTAAACAACTTGTCTGTTAAACAGTTCCATTTAAAAATATCATTTGAACAGGTATCAGGCATGCTCTAAATAAAGCTTCATTTTCTCTTGTTTGCCAATTTTTACTTCCTCATACACTTTTTAAGTCAATCGACTTCAGCCAATATTCATAGCCTTCTATAGCCAACTGGGAAACCAAGGAATCAGAATAAATTTATTTTGTATCAGTCAATAAAATATTGTCCATTATCATTATAGGCAATTAAAAATAATATGACTCACCATTTTTAACATTGGGCTCAGAAAAAT
Source organism: Pleurodeles waltl (assembly GCF_031143425.1). Lineage (NCBI taxonomy): Eukaryota > Metazoa > Chordata > Amphibia > Caudata > Salamandridae > Pleurodeles > Pleurodeles waltl. The sequence continues at coordinate 694,858,214 of NC_090442.1, read as the reverse complement.
GTGAAACTTTTCAGAATAAGTTTTAGAACTCACTGGTGGAGTAGGACAATGTTTCCATTGCATGTAATTAAAAATAGTCTTTGGGGTACTTGGTCTATGAATGAAATGAGGTCCCTAATAATTGCAACAGAACTTATCTGGATAATTTTCTTTTGATTGATAAACATCTTCACTTTCAAATATAGTAAAATATTCAAGTTCAGGCAACATAGAATCAACTGTTTTACATCCCATTCATCAGAAACAACTCCAGGTGATACTACATCATCCATTGAAAGTTTAAACAGATATGGAATTTGAATAACCTCTGTCGGGCCATATATATCAAAAGACACTTTATCACAAACAATCCCATCAGGAATTGGTATAGCTAAAATGTTCACTCGGGACAAATCATGATAGATCTTATGAGTGGTTTTAGGTCCCCATCCACCAGTTCAACTGCAGAGGGTTCAGGAAGGTAGTGACCATGTATTAATAAGAAAATGACAATGAGAAACCCAATCCAAAGAAGGAAGACAAGTACAGTTAATACGAGCCATAGATAGTTCCATGGATGTATAAAATAGTTAATTTTGAGCCAATTTATCAGCTTATGTGCTCTTGACAATCTTGTTGCAGAAGAGGCAGATGAGTCGCAGAAGAGGCAGACGAGTCAGTGACATTGGCAAAATATCCAGAAGCAGTTTGGAGCTGTGTTTGGAAGAGGAGAACTGGCAGTAGTCTTTGTTGGTGGTTCATAGTAAGCGAGTCCATCTATTTGAGTAGAATTTTAGAACAATTGTTCATTGTTGTGGACATTACTTGAAAGATCATTTCGACCACTTTCCAAGCTTCGAGAGGTGTCAGCATTGCTGCTCAAAACCTGTAGGGGAATATCCTGGTCTGTAGTGAGAGGGAGTTGGTTACTACCCAGGAGTTCTCTAGGTCTGCTGTGTAGGATCAGCCATATGGTGTAGCTTGACATTGTCGATGGAGACAAAGCAGTTTTCTTTAGAACCATGCAGCGGTGGTAGAATCACAGTTCTTATACCTTCTACTCCCAGGACTGGAACTGGTACACTATAAGAAGGACTGAACTCCTTTTTTCACAGCAGTCTTTTCACTCACTAGATCCCCAACTTTTGGAATCCAGGCAGTAGGTGTTATTGGTGTATCCCTTATTCCCAAGTAGGTGGCACTGGCAGATGCGATGTCATCACGGAACGTTTGTAAGTCCTGCAAGACAGTTACACGTTCATTTATGTCAAAAGGTATATCTGCCGGCTCTGCTCCAAGATTTGGAATTAAAATTTGTGCCACAAACAGGACTTCATATGGGGGTTCACCCTCCTAGGGACCTTCTGAAAAGATTGTTAAGTGCTCTCTGGACTCCATAACCTTAATCACCTATGATCGGTGCCTAATACTCTCGCTGTTAAGGATTGCTTTAAGTCCTGGTTTCTTTGCTCCACAAAACTATTTCCCTCAGGATGATATGGAGACAAATATTACAGTTGGATCCCTAATGAAGCCATGGTGTCCCTGAAAGCCCTTGAGGTGAATGCAGGGCCCTGGTCTGAGTGGAAATCTGCAACTACATATGTGCCAATAAAGGCTTGCAAATCTTTAATAACAGTTCGAGCTTCAGATGAGCGTTGTGGCCATACCGATAGAAATCTGGAGCATGAGTCAATAGTGACCAAGATGTATTTGTATGCACCATCAGGTGTCAAGGGACCACAAAGGTCCAGGTACACAGATTGTAGAGGTTTGTTGGAAATTAGGAGTGGGGTCTGCAGTAGGTGATTGACGATGGACCCTTTTCTTTGCTGACAGATGTCACAGCAAAGGACATATTGCTTGGTCTGTTTGTATAGACCTGACCACCAGTAACACACTTGTACTAGTGAAATAGTAGCCACCACACCAGCATGGGCAGAAGCAACTCAATCATGTACTGCTTTTATCAACTTAGGTCTTAGTTTGGGATCACACTATCACCCACCCCTGTTATTGCTACTAGGGTAGTATTTAGGTTAGATATGCGTTAGGACTATTTGGCAGGATATGCCTTTGGAATGGGTTTCCTTCCAGCCAAAGCTTTCACAGAAGCCAATGTTTTATTATCCAACATCGTCCATGAATGAGTTATTGTAGCAACAGAAGTCACAGCTACTGCTGACTTGGCCGCTTCATCTGCCAAGGTATTGCCTGTGACATGGATTCCAATACGTTCATGTCCGAATGTATGAACTACATGGACATTGGGTAGCATTCCTTTCAGTTCTGCTACTTTCCCCCACAGTAGTCTGTGTTTAATGGTGTTGCCTTCGGAATCTCTGAATTCATTCTGGCACTAGTAATGCAGGTATTCATTGAAGGACTGGGCGCAGTAGTACGAATCACAGGCAATTAGTGTTAACTGTCCTGGATCTATGTGTTCCAGTGGCATCCACAGCACCTTGAGCTCTGCTAACTGTGCTGTATAGTCCCATAAGGTCTGCGTGGAGGTGTGTTGTGGATGGAATTCACCATCCTTCATGTAGTCACTCACAACTGCACAGGTGGTGGAGTATTGATGTTTAGTGCCAATTGCTGGTTGGGCTGAACCATCAGTGCAAATTATTGTATGATATTGATCAATAGGCAAAGTAGTTGCTGGAACTGGGTATTCTAGTTCATGTTGGAGAAATTCTTGCGTTTGTGATTTAGGGTAAAAAACATAATCATCATCAGTGGCTGTCAGAGACATTTTCCATTGAATCCAACATGGATGTAATGCCTTGGTGTTAAACAGTGGAACGCTGGCTTTTGTGACAGCCTTGAGGGCTGGGATCAGAGATATGATAATAATGTGTTTCCCCTGGCCCAGAGGTCTCTCTTAATGACAGCCATCTGAACAGCAGTCAGATTTTTTTTTCTGTGGGAGCAAAGCATTGTTTAACTGTGGAATACAGATGTGATTTGTATGCAATAAGGACAGTATTACCCTCATTGCACGTTACATAGGGGAAACCAATGGCACCAGCAATCATGTAATGACCAAATGTGTTTTGCTGTCTCTTGTATGTAGGTGTTTAGCTGTAAACATTTCTTGTTACAATGCTCTGATAATGCATGTGTGTTCGACTCTCCAATATTTTCTTGAAAAGTCATGATGTATCAAATAATGCAGTGGTTTAATGCGTTGTGCATAATCTGGAATGTAAGTTTTGCCAAAGTAAAAAAAAAACAACAATGACTGAAGCTTTTTGATGGTGTTGGGTGGTTGTAATTGCGTGCATTTTACTCAAAATTGGGACGCTAGGCACTTGCCTTCATCTGATAATTCATATCCCAAAAACAGGACACTAAGGAAGGGTACTGTTGTTTATTTTTAAGATAAATTTGCAGCCTATTTTGGCAAATCCTACAACAATGCATTTTACCCATTTTATATGCTGAGTGAGATCATCATCCGTAAGGTAGCTATCATCTATGTAGGACAATGCCTCAGGGTCAATGTCATGTAAAATTAAAGTAACACAAGCTGAAAGCAATCCTGGACTGTTTTTGTACCTCTGTGGGAGTCTGCAGATTGTTTTGTGAGCCTAACACGCTAGAACGTGTTAAATCCCTACTTTTAGGTGCTATTGGCAGAAAAAAGCAGTGGAAATATCCAAGGATGTTTTGTATTTTTTGCTCATTATATTGATAATACGTGCAGTGCTGTGTGCATTTTAAATGGCAAATGTGCGTGTGTGACTATTTGAGTGTCTGTAGTCTAAGACTATTCTATATGAATGGTCCAGTCTAGCTATGGGGAACAATAGATTGTTCATTGGTGAGACACAAGATTCAATCACGCCCTGGTACTCTAACTGCATGAGGATTTCTCTCACTGGTGCTCTAGCTTCATGCTTTTTGGGATATTGGGGTTGAGGTTGTGGTTGGGACCTAATTGGTATTATATGGTAGGGAGAATCTTTATCCCACCCTTCAATATAGATAAAACATGACAAACCAAAAAAATAACCAATATGATGTGGTCATTGCTGGTAGTGCCCTCACACTTTTGTTTATTACGGAGCAGGCAGCAACATGTAGGAAGGGCATGTGGGGGGGCAAAAGAGAGAACACTGGCAGAGAAAAACGTGCTGTGGTGCGCCCAGTGTTATCCGCAACATTGTGCTTTTGTTGTTTATTGCAGGTTGGGGGCTAAAGGCAACAAGAAGAGAGAAGGTGTGGGTAAGGTATGGAGAACAACAACACAGAGTGGGTGGGGCAGGAGGTTAGGGCACTGTTGTAATTTACTTGTAAATATTTACCTATTGCTTTCAAATTAAAATGCCTTTAATCAGCTGCATTCCATTTGAATTGTAATCTGTTATGGTGTTCCATTCACCGGCAGTTGCTGCTGACTGGTGAAGGAAGCACCACATTAGGGAGACAATGTCATTGTGAATGCGGGCCTTAAATCAACTCATCAGATGGCCTATTGAATACAATATTTTTGGGACGACCAGGCCAGCAAAGTAAAATGTACTCTCTTCAAGCATGAAGGCCACGAATCCAAAGGAAAGCATGGAGAACTTCAAGTATGAAAATCAGCAGCAAAATGTATTCACTCCATTTAGAGCTCCTGAAGCTTCGATTTAAAGTTAAACTTTACAGTGCACCATATGTTAGCTTTTGTCTCCATCGGATCCATACACATGTTTTGCGATTAACTCTGATTATTTGATTTATAACTATGGCCCAGCGAAATCTAGTCAAATCCTTCTTTGTATGCTTGGTGTTAGCATGCGCACTGCTACCATAGCAACAGTATCATGCTCTCATACTCTGTTAAATGCTGGAGTCTCCACAATGAGAGCATGTCTTAGCTCAATGGGAACTGCAGTACATGTGGAAATGCTGTATTAGAAACCAGATTCCAGTTACCATAGCAACATGTGCAGACACCTGTTCTTTAAAGCAGACGTACATCAGATTTTGAAAACTTCTCCAACAGAGGTATCAGTGCAATCGCCCCGGGTGGTTTTCAAACAGTTTCTCTGCATGTGACACTGGATGAGAAAGAATCGCGAGCAGAATAATTTTAGAATGAAGAGTAAAGGTGGGCAGTTTAAATAGACCGAGAGTGCAATTTACCATTAGGGGCAAGTCAGTTGAGTTAATGGTTGCCTCAGGGCCATTGAATACCATTATACCAAAAATATGTTCACGTGTGAATTGCCTGGAGTGTGGTTGTTGCCCAAGGGCATCAATCCTGGGGGGGGGGGGGAACCAAGGAGAAAAGATTGACATTATAAGATACATGACTACTGATGTCACCTTCAAGGACAGACATGTAACGGGTAAAGTGTACATTGCTGAATCACTACTGCCCTTTTTAGGGTGGTTCCCTCAAGATGATTTCCACATTATCATAAATCTGGGGGCACCCACTCAGGTTATGGTTGTTGAAGACACTACAGTTTAAGAAATTCTAACGGGGCAAAAAATATGTTCAGAGAGGACATAGGAGAATTGAAGGGATATGTACATGAAATTTAGTTGAAACATGGAGTGGTCCCTTTACACCACAAGGCCAGAACAGTACACATTTTGGTGAGGGAAGAAGTTGAACAATTGTTGGGAGATTTGCTTGAGAGTGGTGTGATTGAAGCAATTGAAACATCCAATTCAGTTTTTCCTGTTGAAATCAGAGAAAAGAAAAATGGAAAGTTGATATTCTGTGTCAACCTAAGAAGATTAAATCAGAATATTGTTCCAGACAAGTTTCTACTGCCTAACATCATTAGACTTCAGACATGTGTACCACCAGATATGTCTCCACAGTTAGTCCATGCCCTTCACAGCATTCATTCCCATTGAAGGCACTTATCAATTTACCAGAATGCCATTTGGATTATCATATGGGTTAGTGTCTTTCAGAGGATGATGAATGAGGTGTTAGGGGCTTGGACAATTTCATCTACTTTCAGGATAATATCTTAGTCTTTGAGGATAGTGTGGAGAGTCACACTGTTACTTTGAACTTGGCTTTAGACAGACAATCAGAATCAGGTCGTTCGTTGAGCAAAGAGAAATGTGAATTTCTGGTGGAAGAGTTTGAATACCTCAGACACACATTGTCTGCAGATGGTGTTAAACCAAAGAATGATTTGTTATATTCTATCAAATCTGCTCCAATGCCCAAGAACAAGGATCAGTTATTCTCATTCCTCAGTCTAATAGAATTCTATTCCAAATTTGTCATAACCTTTGCCAGTAAGACAAAATCTTTAATGCGAAAAGGTGGAACAGGAGTGTGTTCAAAGTATTAAGGATGAAGTATGCAAAGGAGGCATCTTAGTCCCATATAATATGAAAAACAAATGATAGTAACATTGGACGCCAGTGCCACTGGCATAAGAGCAGTGTTATCACAGATGCATTGGTCCACAGAGAAAACTGCAGCTTTTACTTTCTGGTCCTTGACAATATTAGAGCATCATTATGCCATAACTTAAAAAGAGGCACTAGCAACAGCTTGGGGATTGGAGTACTTCAGGACATATGTGGAAGAACACAAGTACTTCGACCATACTCCAAGGGTGGAACAAACACAAGAAGTGGGAGAAAATGCCACATGCACCAATTTATAAAAAGCAAACAAATTACAGTGACAATAAAGCTAACTAATGGTAAGCAACTGGCAGCATCCTAGCACCCTGTAAGTAAACAAAGACCTTCATTACAAGTCTGGAGGTCACTAGACCGCCAGACTCACGGATGGTGGTTGGGCCACCACCAATGTGGCAGTCTGAGTGCCATATTTCAACCCTGGCGATCAGGCCACAAGGGGACTGCCAGCTCTGCCAGGATCTGGGATCCTGGTGGTAGATGGCGGTCATAATCCACCATGGCAACACTGGGGATTATGACCACATTCTCTGCCAGCCATAGCATCGACATGAAAAGGTTGGCAGAGAAGGGGTGCCTGGCCAGGACCTTGCAATGTTCATTGTCTGCCTTGCAAACAGTGAACATTGTGAGGGTGCTGGTGCACCTTGCAGCCTACAGTATTGCCACCGGCTTGATTACGAGTTGGAGATAATGCTGTAGGCAGTTTCCTGCTAGGTCAGTGGGCAGAAAGTCAGGTTTCCGCCTGCTGATCTAGCAGGAAATTCTTAATGGGCCCAGCAGGGAGGTAGCCAGTATGGCCGCAACCTCCCCGTCTGAAGTTCTGAACTCATAATCATGCACAAAGTCTTTCACAAGTGAGAGCCATGCGTTGTCTTAGGTAAGACCTAAAAATGCTGCAAGCAATTAAGGGGACACTACAAACATCTCTGGAAACATGCCTCTCTTTACACAAAGCTATAGATTAGCATCAACAAAAGCAAAATCTAAAAAAGAGCAGAAATAGGCCTTGGCTTCCTATGTTGAAACTCATGATTAATGTAAAATAGAATCTTTACCTTTGTACTAAATAATTTTCTGTTTGAGCAAAACTTACTTTTCAGAATTTAGGAGTACCGAAAATGAACTTAGCAGGTCCTACACAAATCACAACATATAGTATATTCAATATCTTTAAAGAGGTAGTAGAGAGTCAAGGTTGTGGGGAAGTAAAGCTATATGTAAAAAATTAAGGCACGATGAACTGTAGCAAACATCATAGGACACTGTGGTTTGCAAACTTTTGAGAAAATTATAGTAGCCATGTAATGACTTGTGAGGCATGGTTCATGCATGTAACCCACAAGAAACTGCTTAGTTGTTGCATGCAGACAGATACAATGAAATCAAAGCGACAAAATGTTGTCCATAGGCATCGACCAACCAAGAAAAACAGGAGCATTTTCTTCTCTGGCATTTCTTCTTTGGCATTCCCAATGGTGAGCATGAATATTTAAATGATGCCTGTGCCCTGCTGAAGAATTTACATTAATATGGATTTTGCACATCACATGTATATTGTAATCATTAGATTTTAAATCACATTGTTCTCCTCTTCCAGTCATCAGAACACAGATAGACCTAATGCCACCGTCTTAGACTCAGGTTTCTGTTAGTTTTACCACTACTGTTTGGGTCATATTTCATAAAACAAAAAGTTTAAAAAGTAATATAAACAGTTAGATCCTTGGTAGTCATCCTGCTTTTATATAATTTAGCATTCTCAGCCTGTCCTTGAAATCATGGAAGCTATAAACGTTAGCATAACTTAGTTGAGATTTACTGCTCCCTCAATGGTGATGTGGGCACCATGGCCATATTATGGTGCTCCACCGGATGGGGCTCTGTCGGTGATGCAGAATTATATTCTTGTAGGGTCGAGGGGTTTACTGACAGAAAGAATATGAGTGGTCCTCGCAACTGTTTTCAACTTAATTCGCTGTGGGTGGTTCAGCATTTTTGTCAAGCGGAAAAAGAACCTTTGCTACTTATCATTCTTATCAATCTGCAAGTTCTTGATGGATGCATGGAGGGATGCAGAATATTGTTACCTCTTGATGGTAATAACACAGATGCTCCTCCGCACAAGTTGATCTAGGCAGGGTTGATGGTCATCTTTGTTTACAGAAGTTTGCAGGTCTGAATATTTCATGAAGCTGCAATTCGGTATGTGTTGTATAATTTTCCTGTGTGTTTTAGTGACGAAGAGCCGTTGTGTTGTTGGGTTCTCTATAAACACTATTTTCAAATGATTTTCCCTTCTTCATGCTGCATTGTTGCATTATTTAGTAAACTGAAGAATTGAGTGATGTGGTCTTAACATATTGAGAACTCTGATCTATAGAAGAAGGCTTGTCTATCCTAGACAAATTCTTTGAGTTACACAGTATGAACATTGAAACCAGGAAGATCAAGGAAATGTATCTCCCCCACCCCTACCCCAGATTCTAGAGTGAGCGGGAGATGTAGGAAACAACACCCCCTAGATTTTAAAGTGGCAACCGAAATGAAAACAGTGGTCGACTGAAAATATCTTTCTGAAGCCATGTTGCACATCGCTTAATTCTCCTTGAAGTGCTGTTACCTAAAGGAGCTCTAACACATCTTTGTTTTATTCATTATTTAATTGTGGTCACTAAGATTTTGAACCTGCCCTCAAATCTGTCTGTTTGTCAAGCCTTCAGAGAGTTTACTTCTAAGGTCGTCAGTTTGATGTAAGCAATGAAAAGTGTATTTATTGAACGCCAGAAGTTAATACTCAATGAATAACAATAATTGAATATCTAAACACAAAAGCACTGACCTTCGGTGTTAAAGGGAAGATGGAAGGAATTAAACCCACAGTCTCTGAATTGCACCATGTGCAATTAGGGATTCAGTACTCAAATCCCAGCTTTCCCCTCAGCACAGGCCTGATGTTACATCAAGGCTCTAGTGCACAAATTGAGGAGGAAAAATGTAAGAAAGAAAGGAAAAGAGGAAAACAGGCATACTATACCTGTAATAGGTGGTGGAGGACGTGCGAGCTACAGCGCAGACTAGCCTGGGAAGTAGTTAAAAGGGATAAACGTGGTTCATATGTATACAAGGGAGACACTTGAAAATAAAAAAATGCTGCTAAGAATAAAACCTCAGTATAGAAAAGGTCTACTACCACACAGAGGAAAATGAAAGATACTTTTTATGCTTTGAGTGCTAATGGCAAATGAGTGAACATGGCAAGGGTTTCTGATAAAGTGGATTTATAACCCAGATTTGGCAGATATAAAAAGCAGGTCACTTCCGGTGCCAGTGCGGTTCCAGAGGGTGGCTGTGAGGATGATTCTAACATATACATGTCGAGTATAAACAGAAAAGGGTATAAAAACAGGCGTTCATAAAGATGATACGCCACTGTACCAGCAATCCAAAAAAAACATGACATAGTAACTCGACAGGCTACAGCTTGGAAAAGGAAAGTAATGATCTGGCAAAAATGCTCTGTGGACCAATACCCATTATAAAGGAATCAAGCAGAGAGAGCCTCATTCTCCTTTCATTAAAGCATCAAGGTTCTTCAACAGAATAAAACTATGACTCAAAAGGTGTTGGATCTGATGCCACTTCTATTGGACAGAAGATGCACAAGAAAGTGGCCAAAAATAGGTTCAAAAAGATGGTAAGCGAAAATGACAGCAGATATAATTTCTTCAGGGACAATACTAGTTAATTACTTGAAGCGACTGGGTATGAATAACAACTAAATAAAGCAAGTGTCAACAGGCATTGAGACAGAGGAAGCAGCATTGTCAAACTCAGGCCCTCATTATGAGTTTGGCGGTCTTTTTGATTGCATCCATGATTCACAGACAAAGAGTTGAGGGTCATGGTAGAAGAAATCCTTGGGGTAGAGCCACAACTGTTGGGAGCACACGTCCAGCAAACATCCATAGCCAGGAAAATGTAGTTATGGCAGAGGATAGTTGACAGGGTCAACTCAGTGGGCACCCATCCACACACAAGGGAGGACATCATGAAGAGTTGGAAAGACCTTAGGGAGAAGGTGTGTTCCATGATCCCACAACACCAGATTGCCATCAACAAGACTGGCGGTGGTCCCCCACCCCCTCCCCTGGAGTTCATATTGTGGGAGGCAAAGGTCTTGGACATCATGCATCCGGGGGGCCTGACTAGAATAACCGGAGGACTGGACTTTGGTAAGTCAACAATACTTCCCTGGCACCAACCCCTCACACAGAAGACAATGAAGGTTTTGGTGTAAATGTGAGTGGGCACACTGTGCCAGGGGGCACCTGTGGGCCAAGGGATGGGGCCCCCACATGGAAATGACTGGCCAGGAGGCCATCTTAAAAGTCCTGGGAGCATACCAGAAATCCCCAGACAAGATAGGCCAGATCCTCTCAACCTTGCAGAAGAACCAGATCTGGAAAGAGAATACCACCGAGAGGCCATGCAGCAGTGGCAGGTCCACAATGCCACCATGGCCTCCATTGCAGGGGTGGTCAAAGAACTTACTACCATCCTGTGTGGGTTCTCCACCAAACAGCAGGCCCCTTGCACTAGCCACACACCAACTGTCCCATCCACTTCTGTCACGGTAGTGGAATGGAAGCCCTGCCAGTGGACCCAGGGGCCACTAGCACCCCTCCCTCTGTAGCTGAGGAACCCCTACGCAAACGAGGTCATCCATCCAGACATCCTGAAGGACCTGATGCCAAGACCAAAACCACTGCCAGGAAGTGAGCCTCTCCTTAATATTCTCCCTTGTGTACCACTGACACACCCTGTTGACTGTCCACTGCCATGTCTCCATGTTCCCGTGGCCCTTGGACAATGGACCTGTACTACCTGCAGCTGGGCCAACTGCTCTGATGATTTCAGCCACCAGGACCCCACTCTTCACCCATTGCACTTATGTATCACAATAAACAGCATTGAGCTCAGCTACTGCTTACCTGTCTTTATTGTAACCAGTAAGATTTACTTTTGTACAAAATGTCATTATAGTTAACACATTGACCATTAAAAGTCTAGAAGATGGATAGAAGGGGGTGTAATGTGCAAGGAGGATGACAGTAGAACAGACATTTTCTGAAATCTTGTGTCAAGGGAACCACCAGTCAAGTTCACTAATGTGAATAGGCAAGTGTAATGTTAACACATATTACCATGGCAGGCCCACATGTTCCAGACATGCATTCCCAATGGTACATCCCTCACAGCTGATGTTACTCCTCTAAAGGCAAGTCCCACTGTCTATAAACGTCCATTGTGTGCATTGAGGATAAGAAGCAATACTGTTAACCACAATATGTGTGGCATTCCAATTGCATTTGACATAGCAGTTCAGGGAACATACAAATGCCCAAGTCAATGCAGATGTGATGCTAGACTACAGCATAGTAAAATTTGCTCTGACATCAGAACAGTAACTCCTTTCCTGATGGCCAACATGTTGTCTCCCAAACCCACACAGTGGGATAGCTGCACTTTCCACCTCCACTGATGGCAAACTTCAAGATGAGCAATGTCACAAGGCAGACAGCAGTACAGTACACATACAACAGAATAAACACATATCTGTATTTCATAGGAAATATTATTAAATTAACTCTGTTCTAGTGTTAGCTGCATCCTCATCACCTGCTTCCTCATCACTATCAATGTCACCATCATCAGCCACTGGTCCAGCTGTCACCTCCTCAACATCCTGTAATGGGATGTGATATCTCAGGGCTAGATTGCGTCACATGCAGCAAGCATTGACTATCTGGCAGACCTTTGGTGTTCTGTAGAGCAGGGCACCTCCTGAAACTTGAAGACATCGGAATCTGGCCTTCAGTGGCTCAAAGGTCTTCTCGACACGCCTTGTCCTGCCGTGGGCCTCATTGAAATAGTCTTCCCCATCTGTGGTCGGGTATCTCACTGGTGTCAGCAGCCACAGTAGGTTAGGATAGCCAGAGTGTGTGCACAAAGAATAAACACATCACAATACTGCCATCAGTAATAGACTGCCCCTATGACAGAGGAAATTGGTGAGTTCTCATTCAGCTGCCTCATACTGTAGGTGCAGTTGGCTGCAGGGGGCCAAGATATTACTTTAAACATTGTGAAAGGATTTGTTGGCATGCTACCTTAATGGTATGGGTAAGGAGTACAGGGTATGTCTATGCAAACGAGCATGGTAGTATGGCAAGTATTTTGCTACTGTGCATTGTAGAACCCTTCATCAAATCAAAGTGTCCCATATATCCACATCCGTAGGTTTTCACTGCATAGCTTCAGTTTGTCCTATGATTCCAGCCAGATGTCCATGTGAGTTTAAAGGCATTCAATGGCATGGCATATCAGCAGATTTTGAGGTTGTTAATCAATCAATCAGTTTTTGTAAAGATCGGCTACTCACCCATGAGGCTCTTAATGTGCTGTAGGGGAAGGGAAGGGCCTCGTCCTAAGAGCCACGTCTTGAGCTTCTTCCTGAAGATGGTGAGCGACAGGCTTTGTCTGAGGTGCAGGGGTAGGTTGTTCCAGCTCTTTACTGCGATGGTGGTCCATCTGGGCAGAGCAGAGGGAACTGGTGGGGGTGTGGAAGGAGATTCAGTGGTTCAGGTAGGCTGGTCCTGCATTGTGTATGGCCTTGTACTCTGTGTGATGAAGGGTGTTGGCCTTGTTACTCTGTGTGAATGATGGGTAGGTATTGACCCATTGCAAAAATCCTTTCTCTCCAACCCTCCCTCTTCTTCTCTTTCTTTCCACACATCAGCATCATCATGCAAAAGAGAAGTGCACCGGCGAATGGGGAAGCTGCAACCCACGGGACCCAGGAGCCTGATACCAGCAAAGCTGAGGGGACCATTGGGACAGAGGACGAGGGGAGTTCTAGAGGGGGCCCGGATTGACAAAATCATCTACAGACTCCTTCTCTGATGGATGCTCCCTGGCAGTGGCAAACCCATCTGGGACCAGCCCAGCACCAACATTTTCCACTACCCCCCTTACCAGCACCTCCCTCCCTGTAGCTCTCCACCCAGTTGCCCATGCCTGCTCACCCAGGAGGGTGGGCGTCTCCTCCACTGCAGGCACCTCTGCCCATGCTCCAGTCAGCCCTGCTGCCCGGAATGAGGAGGCTATTGACCTCCTGAGGTCCATCTCTGTGGGACACTCAACCATCGCGAATGCTGTCCAGGGACCAGCATCACAGATTCAACAGACAAATGTCTACCTGGAAGGCATTCACAGTGCCCTGACTGGCCTGCAGAGATCCTTTCAGGCTCTGGCCTCACTGTTGATAGCAGCCAATGTCTCTTCATCTTCCGTCCCCCCTCCAGCTACTTGTGCCCAATCCCACACCCCACACCTATCCAAAGCACACAGTCAGACCACCATTCATCCACCTCAGCGGACATGGTTCGCAAAGACAAACACAGGCACCACAAGTCACACCACCACCATGCACACAGACAACACACATGCAGACATAACAACATCCACTCCCTAGACAGACTCCTCCACCAACTCCTCCCTCACAGACACTAAAACATTCAAACCTGCTATCACCACATCAACACTCCCAGATTCAGCCACCAGTCCCTCATGCCCACCATCACCACAATAGCAGACACCCATACATCCACCCCATACAAAACATGTGCACTCACCACGGATACCAACACCCCCACATGCAGTACATCCACCTTACCTGCACACACCACCCCAACAGACACACATACATCTTCCATGGAATCTCCCTGCATCTCCTCCCCCCTCCTCCCAGTACATCTAAACGTCCACAACCACCCACCTAGCAGACGCCCAGCACACACATGGCATCCACCCACGCACCAGCAGCCAAGGCACATACCCATACACACCTCTTAAGCACGTCCTCTCCCTCCACTCCCAAATGTTTTTTCCATGACTGCCTGCATGAGTTTGCCCTACTCCCTCCCACTGACCCAGTCCCTGTTTCCTCCGAGCACCCTGCTATCCTCCCCAGACCCAGTTCTTCCACCTCCCAGTCCTCCCATGGCTTCCCTAGTACTGCCTATGTCCCTACCACACCTAAGACTTTGACCCCCACAAAAGCTAGGGAGAGCCCTCCCAAATCCATAACCAAGGGCCCTCCCCCTAAGTTGAAGTCTACGGCCAAACCCCACCTCCAAGCCTAAACCAAAGGACCTCCTTACCAAACCCAATCCCCCATCTCGTCCCTCATCACTCCTGAGGTAGCTGCTTGCCCCATTGATGCCCCTGCCTTGTGGAGGCCACTTTGCAGTCAGGAGCCAAGTTGAGCTGAGAGACATTGCCCAGTGTGCCAGGGGCACTGAGAACTATTGGACTAACCAATAGGCCCATTTTGTATATAATTTTTTATACATCTATTTATATATTTTAATATATCTGCACCCCTTCACCGTTGGTGTTGATGGTTACAAACTTGACCTGGCTTTCCTTCCACATGTATGTGTTTTATATGTGCGATTTGATGTGTGTTTTCTGTTTATATGATGTTTTTGTGTAGCAGCACGGGTTGTGTGGGTGAGTTGGGCTAAACACTTGTCGTGATGTGTTGTGTTGGTGTTGTGTGGCATTGTGTGATAGTGGTGTGTGTATTGTGATGCATCTGTGATGTACTTTGTGTGTTGGGTGGATGTGGCGTGTGCTCAGACACGTTGTTTGGCAGTGTTATTGTTTGAATTGACTGTGTGCTGTTGTTACGTGTTGCTGCTAGTATGTGTTTTCTGTAGAGGTGTGCAATGTGCCTCTCTGACAATGCTTTGTGTGATTACAATGGTGTTGTCGTTGACTCAGTGGTGTTGTGTGTAGATGTGTTTGACAGTGGCGGTGGTGTGTGTGTGCGCTGTGGTGTGTGTATGGCACATGTATGTTGGCCTTGGTGTGTGTTATGTGTGTGTGGGTGTGTGTATGTAGATTTGTTTGTGTGTTGCTACAGGTGTATGTTTGAGTGTGTGTGTGGCCCTGTTTAGCCCTGCTGAGGTTGTGTATGGGTGTGTACTAATGGCCTTCCCTCCAGTTTGTGCTAGGTGGGTGCACTTACGGTTATTGTCTTAGTCACCATTGCTGATTCTGGAGTAGTATCGCCAGCAGGAGCCGTGGGAAGACTTCAAGTTCATGTTCCATGGCAGCTGCTGACGTGTCTGTGTTCCTTGAAGTGAGTGCCTCCTTTTATGTTGTTCGTTTCCACCAGGCTTTTTGTGGGGGTGTAACCTCCCCGGAAATCCTGGCCGTGTGCATCCTTGTAATATGGTTGATGGAAACATGGTCTCCGCCGGCCTGAAGATACCTGCTGCCAGACAAAGCGGTCCGTCCACACTGACAGTACAGCCAGTGTATTGACTGTGTTCTGTTGGGAACACCACCATGATCATAATATGGTGGTCTTATCTGCCGGGCCACCAGCGGTGCGACTGCCATCATCACTGTGGCAGTCAATGGACCGCCAAACACGTATTGAGGGTCTCAGTGTCTCTAGATACTCGATCTGGAATAGAACCATGAAAATCTGAAACTAAACTAGTAAGGTAATTCCTTTTTCACATTATCAAAGACAGGTTTGGAAGTTCTCATAAAGAAATTTTAGAAAACAAGTTTGTCATTGAGATGTTATTGACAAAGCAAAGAAAAACCTGGTACTTAAATACTTATAGGAATACGGCGCACCCCTGAGTTTCAGCTGCGCCAGCGCTGAATTAAGCTGCCATAGTGCAAGGTTGTCTGTGTTGAGGGGATAAATTTTTTTATGTGCAGGAAGGTGTCCATTCCTGCAGATAAACCATCTATATTGGCTATTTGGCACTTCTATGTGTGCTGCAAAATGCAACACACATAGAAGTACCAAAGCGTCATTTTCGTATGATTGTTTATGTGCAGGAA
The DNA here is from genome assembly GCF_031143425.1 of Pleurodeles waltl. Lineage (NCBI taxonomy): Eukaryota > Metazoa > Chordata > Amphibia > Caudata > Salamandridae > Pleurodeles > Pleurodeles waltl. The sequence goes on along the minus strand of NC_090442.1, from coordinate 694,841,909 downwards.
GGTAAACCTTCCTGCACATAAACAATCATCCATGGCATTTTGCTTCTTCTATGTGTGCTGCAGAATGCAAGGAGGAATAAATTCACACCTCCTAGTTTTGCTATGCTAACACCACCCCTGGGGTGAGGTTAGTTTTTGGCACTGTCACAGATTTATGATTTCTCGTAAATCTGGGGCAGCGTCAAAAGCAATAGGTGCTGCAGTGGAATGCCCACAGCAACACCCATTGCATGCCCCTGTGATGCAGAAAACTACATGGACGGCCCATATTTACAAGGAGGCGAAACGCCACAGAAAGTGGAGTTACACCTCCTTGTAAATATGGAGCAGTGGTTAGCGCCACCGGGTCATCACAAAAAGTGATGCTCAGGTGGCAGTATGGACTCTTGACTCAGACCCTAGGTGCGGACTTTCATGAGTCCTCACAGTGGGTAGTAGTCTGTGTAAACCATGCCCATTTCTATTTGGAGAGGAGCAAGATTGGGTATTATTTTGTGGTAGATCTTGTGATGTAGATGTGAGATCTTGTGACACCTGGCAGCCATCTAGAGTGGAACCCCACTGCAAAAGAGTGTATCACCCACAGGAAACTGCTAGCCAATGCTGTTCTTGCATATAAAGAAGATTGCATAATAGGAACGTGAGCTGGTAATTGACTTTAAAACTCTCTTTCTGACATCAAGAATTTCTGGATATATGTTTTGAGTCCTGAATGAACTGGAAGAATCCCTGAGTTGCGGGAGAGAATGATTTCTTGGAGAAAAAGTGAGAAACTCTGTGTATGTTCACTAAACTTTATTTCCGAATTCCCCATCACTCTACTCCACAGGGAGAAAAATCTGCAGAGCTTCCCTCTGTCAGGAGCCAATCCACTTAATTACCTTTTTTTTTTAAATATATTTTTATTGTTTTAACATGTAACAAATAATCATAGAAAAAAGAGATAGATACAGGTGATCAAGTTACATGGCAAATAGCAACATGTTCTGCACAGCCCTCAGCTATCAAATCAGGCACCTCCTGGTAAAGATGCCCAGTGGTGCCGGTGCGCGCGCGATCAGGGAGTGGCGCGCGCTGGTTTTGGATGGCAGGGCACAGGGAGAACGTTTATCTGATCGACCTTAAGAAATTAAGAGTCTATTACTAGGGAAGTATAGATGAGAGCACAGGTCAGGGGGTGGGGTGCCCAGCCAGCGAGTGCTGTGGGCAGAGGGGGGGGCACGCAAGGCGGGGCGAGGGGGCACCGAGCCGCTTTTTTTTTTGTTTTGTTATTATTGTACATTGTTATTGTGTGTTCGTTTGCCAGAAGTGTGTTGAGCTTTCCATGTGCCCGTGTAGTTCTGTGTGCTTTGAGACACAACCTTGTTATGTTTATGTTAATATGAGGTAGTGTTAACGGGATTGTGGTGTGAAGTCTCGGGGATTGCCGTTTTGTAGGATATTTATGGTGGGCGTTCGTCGTCTTTGTTTTCTATGGTTGTTACAAAGGAGTTCCAGGTGGTTAAGCCTTTAACTAGAATCCCCCTGGCCAATAGGAGCTGCAGTGTGTCTGCTTCCGCTTTGGCCCATCGCAGCAGCTCAGAACGCCACAGATCTATCCCAGGGTACATCACCAGTGCCAGAGCTATGCATTTCAGTGACTATTTCCGGTTTTTAAGTCTTGGAGCTATCCCCAGTAGGCACAGATCGGGTGTGGGGGAGAGCGTAATGGCCGTCCATTCCAACAGCAAAGTTATTATGTCATTCCATGTTGTTTGAACCGGGGGACAGTCCCAGGTCATGTGATAGAAGTTGGCGTCAGGAACAGAGCATCTGGGGCACACCTGAATTGACTGAGGGAACATGCACGTAATACGATGAGGGGATAGGTATGTTTGGTGTATATAATTAAACTGGGTATAGCGGAAACGTGGGTTGCGTCATACCTCTTTTATCATGTTCATAGCTTGGCTCCATGCGTGTTGTGAGAGTGGTGCAGTCAGCACGTTGTCCCATCTGTTTTTTGCTTGTTCTTGTCTGTGTTCTTGGTGGGCTGCTAGGATCGTGTATGTTCTGGATACATTTAGTGGGGTGTCTATGCTGCCCAGTATGTCGTGGAGCGTGGGAGCAATGTTGGGTCCTAAATTGCTGCAGTTCCACCAGGAGCGTATTATCTGTCTTACTGCTCCAATTGTTATGAAACCACCCTGTCCCAAGTCATACTTTTCGGCAAGAGCATTGAATGTTGGGAGGTGCCCTTCACTATATATATCGCCGATTGTGCGTATGCCTTTATCAATCCATCCATCTAGCCCCACCCTTGCAGCTATATTGGCGAGTTTCGAATTAGCTAGTAGTGGAATTTTGGGGGAGTACGGCGGTTTTTGGGCGCTGGCTAGGACGTAGCGGCCCCATATCCAGTGCGCGGTTTTCAATAATATATTGCGTGGGTGTTTGGGGTGCTCACGATTCATCAGGTATTTTAGTAGTCCCGGGTTACCCATTGTGGAGAGAATCAATTGTGATTCCGCGCTATCAGGGCACCCAAACCAGGTGGATGTCCACTGTATCTGGGCGGCTGCGTAGTATAGTTCAAGACTGGGTGCTCCCAGTCCTCCCACGTTCACTGATTGGTATATTTTAGTTTGCGCTACTCGGCGCCTGCCGGTGCCCCAAATTAAGGCTGTTAATAGGCTATTCAGTGGTTTGAAGAAGGATGCTGGTAAGATCAGTGGGAGGGCCATAAAGTAGTATAATAGCCAGGGGAGGATGATCATTTTTGCTATGGTGTGAGAAAGTGGCCTCTTTCTAGCCTTGTTACCCCCACTTTTGGCCTGTTTGTGAGTGTATGTCAGGGTGTTTTCACTGTCTCACTGGGATCCTGCTAGCCAGGGCCCAGTGCTCATAGTGAAAACCCTATGTTTTCAGTATGTTTGTTATGTGTCACTGGGACCCTGCTAGTCAGGACCCCAGTGCTCATAAGTTTGTGGCCTATATGTATGTGTTCCCTGTGTGGTGCCTAACTGTCTCACTTAGGCTCTGCTAACCAGAACCTCAGGGGTTATGCTCTCTCATTTCTTTCCAAATTGTCACTAACAGGCTAGTGACCAATTTTACCAATTTACATTGGCTTACTGGAACACCCTTATAATTCCCTAGTATATGGTACTGAGGTACCCAGGGTATTGGGGTTTCAGGAGATCCCTATGGGCTGCAGCATTTCTTTTCCCACCCATAGGGAGCTCTGACAATTCTTACACAGGCCTGCCACTGCAGCCTGAGTGAAATAACGTCCACGTTATTTCACAGCCATTTTACACTGCACTTAAGTAACTTATAAGTCACCTATATGTCTAACCTTTACCTGGTAAAGGTTGGGTGCTAAGTTACTTAGTGTGAGGGCACCCTGGCACTAGCCAAGGCGCCCCCACATTGTTCAGGGCCAATTCCCCGGACTTTGTGAGTGCGGGGACACCATTACACGCGTGCACTACATATAGGTCACTACCTATATGTAGCTTCACAATGGTAACTCCGAATATGGCCATGTAATATGTCTATGATCATGGAATTGCCCCCTCTATACCATCCTGGCATAGTTGGCACAATCCCATGATCCCAGTGGTCTGTAGCACAGACCCTGGTACTGCCAAACTGCCTTTCCCGGGGTTTCACTACAGCTGCTGCTGCTGCCAACCCCTCAGACAGGCATCTGCCCTCCTGGGGTCCAGCCAGGCCTGGCCCAGGATGGCAGAACAAAGGACTTCCTCTGAGAGAGGGTGTTACACCCTCTCCCTTTGGAAAATGGTGTGAAGGCAGGGGAGGAGTAGCCTCCCCCAGCCTCTGGAAATGCTTTCATGGGCACATTTGGTGCCCATTTCTGCATAAGCCAGTCTCCACCGGTTCAGGGACCCCATAGCCCTGCTCTGGCGCGAAACTGGACAAAGGAAAGGGGAGTGACCACTCCCCTGACCTGTACCTCCCCTGGGAGGTGCCCAGAGCTCCTCCAGTGTGCTCCAGACCTCTGCCATCTTGGAAACAGAGGTGCTGCTGGCACACTGGACTGCTCTGAGTGGCCAGTGCCATCAGGTGACGTCAGAGACTCCTCCTGATAGGCTCCTTCAGGTGTTGCTAGCCTATCCTCTCTCCTAGGTAGCCAAACCCTCTTTTCTGGCTATTTAGGGTCTCTGTCTCTTGGGATTCCTTAGATAACGAATGCAAGAGCTCATCCGAGTTCCTCTGCATCTGTCTATTCACCTTCTGCCAAGGAATCGACTGCTGACCGCGCTGGAAGCCTGCAAAACTGCAACATAGTAGCAAAGACGACTACTGCAACTCTGTAACGCTGATCCTGCCGCCTTCTCGACTGTTTTCCTGGTGGTGCATGCTCTGGGGGTAGTCTGCCTCCTCTCTGCACTAGAAGCTCCGAAGAAATCTCCCGTGGGTCGACGGAATCGTCCCCCTGCAACCGCAGGCACCAAAGAACTGCATCACCGGTCCCTTGGGTCTCCTCTCAGCACGACGAGCGAGGTTCCTCGAATCCAGCAACTGTGTCCAAGTGACCCTCACAGTCCAGTGACTCTTCAGTCCAAGTTTGGTGGAGGTAAGTCCTTGCCTCCCCACGCCAGACTGCATTGCTGGGAACCGCAACTTTTGCAGCTACTCCGGCCCCTGTGCACTTCCGGCGGAAATCCTTTGTGCACAGCCAAGCCTGGGTCCACGGCACTCTAACCTGCATTGCACGACTTTCTAAGTTGGCCTCCGGTGACGTGGGACTCCTTTGTGCAACTTCGGGTGAGCACCATTTCACGCATCCTCGTAGTGCCTGTTTCTGGCACTTTTCCGGGTGCTACCTGCTGCTGAGAGGGCTCCTTGTCTTGGTCGATGTCCCCTCTCTCTCCTGACGCAATTTGCGACATCCTGGTCCCTCCTGGACCACAGCAGCATCCAAAAACGCTTACTGCACAATTTGCAGCTAGCAAGGCTTGTTGGCGGTCTTTCGGCGGGAAAATACTTCTGCACGACTCTCCACGGCGTGAGGGATACGTCCTCCAAAGGGGAAGTCTCTAGCCCTTGTCGTTCCTGCAGAAACCTAAGCTTCTACAGTCCAGTAGCAGCTCCTTTGCACCCACAGCTGGCATTTCCTGGGCATCTGCCCATCTCCGACTTGCTTGTGACTTTTGTACTTGGTCCCCTTGTTCCACAGGTACCCTCGACTAGAAATCCATCGTTGTTGCATTTTTGGTTTGTGTCTTTCCTGCAGAATTCCCCTATCACAACTTCTATGTCCTTTGGGGAACTTTAATGCACTTTGCACTCACTTTTCAGGGTCTTGGGGTGGGCTATTTTTCTAACCCTGACTATTTTCTAATAGTCCCAGCGACCCTATACAAGGTCACATAGGTTTTGGGTCCATTCGTGGTTCGCATTCCACTTTTGGAGTATATGGTTTGTGTTGCCCCTATCCCTATGTGTCTCCATTGCATCCTATTGTAACTATACATTGTTTGCACTGTTTTCTAAGACTATTACTGCATATTTTGGTATTGTGTATATATATCTTGTGTATATTTGCTATCCTCATACTGAGGGTACTCACTGAGATACTTTTGGCATATTGTCATAAAAATAAAGTACCTTTATTTTTAGTATATCTGTGTATTGTGTTTTCTTATGATATTGTGCATATGACACTAAGTGGTACTGTAGGAGCTTCACTCGTCTCCTAGTTCAGCCTAAGCTGCTCTGCTAAGCTACCATTATCTATCAGCCTATGCTGCTAGATACCCTATACACTAATAAGGGATAACTGGGCCTGGTGCAAGGTGCAAGTACCCCTAGGTACTCACTACAAGCCAGTCCAGCCTCCTACATATGGCCACTCTGCCCAGGGGTGAGAGCAGGAGCGAGCACCAGAAGGGCAGGGAGCCTCTGATGGATCTGATTGCTTGACCTAGGTTGCCCTCCCTAAGGTGGCGTGTATCATGGTATATATTTATGCCTAAGTATTTGAAAGTATTGCTGCACCACTTCAGATCGCCCGAGCTGGGAGGCGTCCTGAGTGCTTCAGGGACTGAGCGCATAGGGAATATACACAACTTTGTCCAGTTCACCTTTAAACCGGCTAAAGCGCCGAATTCACTCAGTAGTTTCCATAGGTCCGGCAGAGTTTCATTGTGATTACGAAGGAAAATAAGGGCATCGTCAGCATATAAAGATACTATGCGGTATGTGTATAAAGGGGCAACCGCTCGTAATCGGGCTGCTAGTGGTTCGATAGCAAGTGCGAACAGGAGTGGTGACAATGGACATCCCTGTCTGGTTCCCCTTTCTATGTTGAATGGTTGGGAGATCGTGTCGCCAGTTTTGACTCGTGCGATGGGGTTAGCGTAGAGCACCCCCACCCAATCCATGTATATCAGTCCGAATCCCATGCGTCGAAGTGTATCCATCACGAAGGGCCATCCCAACGTATCGAAAGCTTTTTCTATGTCTAATGACACGGCAACACAGTGATAGTCGCCCTCTGGGGAGTTTGTCATTAGGCGCAGTAAATTCCGGATGTTGCTGAAGGTGCTGCGACCTGGTATGAAGCCGGATTGGTCTTGGTGGACCAGATATGTCATATATGGGAGTAATCGACTGGCTAACAGTTTACCTAATAATTTACAGTCTGTGTTAAGTAACGAAAGTGGTCTGTATGAGCGTACATCTAGTGGGTCACGGCCCGTTTTGGGGAGTACCGCTATTAGAGCCTCCCGGCAAGTGTCAGGGAGTTGGCCGTGCTTCAGGGCTTCAGATAGCATAGCGAGATATGGAGTTAATGTTTGAGTCAGGAACGTGCTGTAATATTCTAGCGGTAACCCATCGCTGCCGGGAGCCTTGCATTGTGATAGTAGTTGTAAAGCCTGTTGTATTTCCATAATGTCTATTGGCCTATCTAGGTCAGCTGTTTGTGGGGCGGTCAGGCAGGTCAGTTTGATATCTGTAAAAAACTCATTCAGTGATTCTGTGGGAGGTGGTGGGTGAGCTTTGTATAGTGTACTGTAATACTCTCTGAAGGCGCAGTTTCTCTCAACTTGCGTGTTTACTATTAGTCCTGTGTCGAGGCGGATGGCCCCTACAGGAGAATTCTTTGGTTCGGAACGCGTGAGCCATGATAGGAGTTTGCCTGACCTATCTCCCTCCGCGTGCGCACGCGCCGTGTGGTGTTTGAAATCGAAGAGCCTTAGTCGCCTATCCGTTTCATGCCATTGTGTACGCGTTCCAGTGAGCTCAGCTTGGGTAATTGTGCCACAGGCAAATTTACATTCCGAGGAGTGGACTTCATCCTCGAGCTTGCGGAGCTCGCGTACCAATGTTTGGCGTACCCCTACCGTTGTTGATATGCAAGCACCTCTTATAACTGCTTTGTGGGCGTCCCATTCATTTGCTCTTGTGCTCGTTGATCCGTCATTGTGAGTGAAATAGGAGGAGATATGTGTGGCTAGTTCTTTTCTGAATGGCAGGTCCTGTAATAAGTGTGTTTGCAGGCGCCAAGTTGGGATACAAGCGCGTGGCTTGCTCCACTTGATATGTGCAATAAGTGGGGAATGATCTGAAATTACTCTGGCAGTGTATTCGGCGCTTGTGATTCTGTGTATCAAGTCTTGTGTAGTGAGAATGAGATCTATGTACTGGGGAGTAATAGGAGTATGTCCTGTCTTGAGGATGTAAATGTCTCCAAGAGTCTATCAAGCGGTGATCCGACATCCATAGTCGCAGAATTTGAGAGTTTTTAGCTACCGGGGTGGCCGCTATGGGGGTGTGTGATCTATCCATGTCTATCTGTGGGACGCAGTTCATATCCCCACCCCAGACGCATGCTGAGAGTGAGTCGTTTGATATATGCAATATCGTTCTTTGTCGAAAGTCGCCCTGACCAGCGTTCGGGACATATAGTCCATTTATCCTCAGTATCTCTCCGTCGAGATGGCCTACTAGTTGTATGTACCTGCCATCTCTGTCTGTTACGCTGCGTAGTACCACATAGGGAACCCCTGGAGCTATCCAGATCAGAACCCCCCTAGCGAAGGATGAGTTGCCAGAGCCGTAAACTTGTCCCGTCCAAGATTTTGCCAACCGCGGGATCTCATCTGAGGGGATATGTGTTTCTTGAAGAATAGCTAGGTGGATGCGATGTCTTTTTAGATGTGCAAGAATTCTGTTGCGCTTGTTTATTCCCGCCATGCCTTTTACATTCCAAGTCATTATATTGTATATTGGTTCCTTATTCATTATGTTAATTTGAGGTTTAACGTGTCAGCAAAGTGATCTCGGGATCCCATCCCCAGTGTCGTCTATGTAACGATGTCAGAACGCCGCGCGCATCCCCAGCCCGAGCCCCCCGCCCGTCCCGTACCGGCACGGAAGCCACCCCAGCCGCGAAAAGGGGAGATAGTGCAGAGGTAAAGTGGGAAAAATAGAGAGGGAAAACAAAATACAACGCTAAAGGATATTTCGGGTAAGGCCCGATTTGAATCAAAGTGGCACAACCGGTGCCTAAACAGCAGTCCAGGAGGTTAAGTTCCATATGGGTTTGAGGTTGATGGGGAGCGTGGGTTAATTGAGGTTGGACCTGCAGTGGCCCACCTCAAAGATAGTTCTTTCCCTTTGTGCGTTAAGTTGTGGACTCGTCTCGTGGCGGCAGTTCAGCGAGGAGCCGGAGGGGCAGAAGCAGCTCCGGCCCCAGTTCAGGGCGGCCACGCGGCTCCATTCGTGGCTACGTGGGAAGGGGGGTCCAGCCCCCCCTCGCATGGCATCTGGAGAGAGCGCGGTTCGGGCTCGCGTGGAAACATTAGAGTTCGTTACCCGAGCGTGGGGTGAAGACGGGACCAGCCAGGAGAGGGGAGATGGACGGACTGGACCCCCCTCCGGGAGAGCCATTGTCGGTGTTGTCCGCCTCGCTTCTGGTGTCTGTTTGGGATCGGGTGAATGTGCTAGTTTCCTTTAAGCTTTGTGCATGATCGGCTTCCATCTGTGATTTTGTTGGTCGAGATGTTGTTTTGGGTTTCTTTTTCCTTCTGGATTTGGGGGTGACCCATTCTTCAGTTGGTTCTTTTCCTTTGGGCGAGTCGACCAGGCCCTTTGCGTAAATCCATGTCCATGCGTCCTCCGGAGTGGGGAACATGAGTGTTTTATCGTCGGTGTCTATACGCAGGCGGGCTGGAAACAAGTGAGTAGATGATGTTATGTTCCCGCAGCAGTTGTTTTATCTTGACTTATGCCGCTCTTTTACGTTGCACTTCCAATGTGTAGTCTGGGTAAGCGGAGACCGTACTGTTTTCCAAAATGATTGGATTAGCTTTTCTGAAGTGCTGGAGGGGAATCTCTTTCCCTGTGGTTAATGAATCTAGCTATCAGTGGGCGTGGCGGTGCTCCGGGTCGGGGGGGTTTGCCCGGAATTCTATGGGCTCTTTCTATTACCGGAACTTTGGCGGTGCCTTGTATATCCATAATGTTTTTCAGCCATTTTTCGATGAAATCTTCGGCTGTAGGTAGTTCCAGGCGCTTCGGGATGCCAACAAATATGATGTTATTGCGTCTGGAGCGCCCTTTCGCTTCTTCGGTCCTGTGGTGCAGTTGCGCCAGTTCCGTTTCCATTTGTTGGATTTTATTTTTCATGTCTGCTATCTTTGGTTGGACCGTTTTTAACATTGATTCTGTATTATGCACTCTGTCTGTCAGTTTGCAGTGATCATCGTGGAGTAGCGAGACCTCCAATGCCGCGGAGTCTATTTTCCCTTCCAGCGAGGTCTTGGTCTCCATTATTGCTTGCATGATTTTGTCGAACTGTTGGGAATGTTTCATAGAGTTTTGATCAGTTGGAGCAGTGTTGCAGCTTGCGTATCAGGGTATTCGGCGTCATGGAGGGATTCCCCAGCAGTGGGGGGTCCCGGTTTGGGGAGCTTTGGCTTGACCATGGTGCCCTCTTCTTGGGCGGAATAAGTAGAGTTAGGTAGGATCCAGCAGGGGTTCCAGGAGGTTTAGGCCAGACAGTTTGTGCGTGATATGGAGATGCAGCGTTCGGTGCTACCGTTGTGGGGTTCTATGAATAGTAGGGCGAAGTTTAGTACTGTTGTGGAGCCAAAGGTTGTCTGAGATTATGTTATTAGTGCGGGATTCGTTTTTTTTTTTCTCTTTGCCTCTCCTGCGCAATCCACAGTGTCCTCACATGTGCAGCCCCCTCAGCAACAGCCTCCGCTTATTGGAGAGCAAAAGTATTATCGTGCGCCAATGGTGTTTATTGTAGTCAAGTACTTACTACTTAAGGAATTTTGTTTTTCTGGTATCTAATTAAAGATTTTTTCCCTTTTTTCACCTTTACTCACTTTTTTTTTTTTGTCCTTTTATGCTTTTCTTTGTTTTTTGGGTTTCTCCAAAGTAGTTTTGGTGACTAGTCCTGGTGCAACCACGGACTCCGCCTCAGGATTATATTTGCTCGTTCCTTGTTGCTATCCTAGGACGTGGACAGGCACCAGGGTCCGCGCGCCGCCCCCGCACGAAGACAATGAGGCCGGTGGGTCGCAGCTCCCAGCCCGGGGGTCGGCCCATCCGTCCCTCGCGCTCCGGGTCAAAACCGCTCTAGTCGACCGTGACCGGGGCAGAGGGTGTCGGAAGCGATCAGCGCATTCCGGGAGGCAGCTCGCAGCCCCCGCGGGCCCCGCCAGGCATCAGGGCCACAGCGGCGGCAGCGGACACCACATGGGCCTCTCCTCCCCTCACCTCCTCAGGTGCAGCCGCTCCTCGGCGCCGGAAGCCTCGCACCTGTCCCGCTCCGCTCCTTGCATCAGAGGCGCCGCCGGTCCAGGGTGTTCGCGTGCTGGGCTTCTCCTAGAAAACAGGGGGGAGCCTCTTTACGGTGTTGCGCATCCGGGATCAGGATATTTTAATAATCGGTGGGCCAAGAGCAGAGCTCCTGAATCAGGCGTCTGCTCTGGCCGCCATCTTGGCCACGCCCCTACTTAAATACCTTTAACGTGATCTCTCGTCAACAGGATCTATTCATTGAGGAAGGCACCTTCTCTAAACCCTTCCCCTACACTTGCTGTAGTCTCTTGGAAGTAACTGGCAGTTCACAGCCTATCCGAAGTGAGGGTGAATGTTGGTTATGATTTTATTCTGCATAAGTATTCAAGTGCCTTGGCATATTGTGGACGAACGTACCCTCTTTTGCCTTACATTTTAAAAAGGTAGCCGTCTAAAGCAGGCCCGATTTTTGTAATCTACTTCTGTTGTAATAGGCTCTATGTAATATTTTCATTGGGATGAGTCTTGCTTTTATTGCCACTTTACTAGGATGTTTTAATGCTGCTTCCCAATCTAAGTCGGACATTCTGTTAGTTATGGTCTTATAGACTGATGAGGCCTCTCCTCTAATCAGTTCTCCCATCAAAACTCTGCTTCCCAGGGGCCAGCATCTGACATCTCCACACAATCCATGTTGGCAGGGCCGGCTTTGGGGTGGTGCGGGCGCACTGGGTGCTGACCTCAGGGGGGCGCTGTGTTTAGCAATGACTTACGAAACTTGCGATTTAAAAGTACCTGCTGAAAAGTTCCTTGTGGGTCCAGCCTTCAGGAAACAATTAAAATGTCATGATACCTCTTGTGAGTAATGTTCCTGCTAGGGAGAGAGCTGGCAGTTTTATCTAGCAGCAGCTTTGACTCACCATAAAGTTGCGTAGAGGGTTAAGATGCATGCTGCAAAGAACAGAGCTATATTTTATGTGTATAACTGAGTGGATAAGTAAAGCCAGCCTTTATAAGCGCTTTAAAACAAATGAAATATATGTGAGAGGGGCTATGGAGAGATGAGGAGCACATTTGCCAGGTGGTAGTGAGTGAATCAGAGGAGCTGGTCATGGGGTGGGGGAGCACTAAAAAAGACTGCTGCACAGGGCACCACTAGCGCTAAAGCCTGCCCAGTATGTGGGACAATTCTATGGAATGGCACAATTGAATGTATTTGAATCCCAGTGAGTGTGCCACATTTTATTATTTTGTTTATATACTACCATGTTCCCTCTTCGAAATCCCTTCAGTTTATATACTTCCTTAAACAGAGTACTCACGTATAGTAGAATTTTCTTGATAATCTTCTCCATCCATCCTTTGGGATATATTGCCCTGCTCTAAGGTTGTAGCACTATCTGAGTTGCTACCCAGACAGATTGTTTGCCTCCTCCTCAATTTATGTAATGCAGATAAGTAATATCACCCAATGTCAGTCAGTCTAACTGTATTGTGTTGTGATCTGTTGGGGCACATATCCAGTCTTTCAGTAATTGAGTTGGAAGCCCAGTATGCGCTCTCATATTGCAGTACAGTACCCTTGGCGTATACATACCTAAAAAAGAGTTTCAAATAATATCCTCAGGGTACCTCCTTCCCACAGTAAGATGCGTAATTCCAGATGCTGGAAAAAGGATCCCTATGCCATGTATTGAGTTTTGTGCAGTACATAGAATATTTTGGGTAAGATAATCATTGTAATTTAAATGTATGTTTTTCTAGGAAAGCATTCATGACATTTCTGCACAATTGCACAGAAACAGCATCATCACCTTGTGTTCCAGAAACAGAACTTTATTTTTTTGTTATTTTTACCCCCAAATAATTAAAACTCGTGGGGGTCAAACAGATGCAGGTCAGTCACAGTCCACCTTTGTTCTAGTCATGTATTTTGAGAAAGTTGGATTTGTCCCATTTGTCTCCATTACACCAATGGCTCTATACTCAGGGAAATCGGAAGTTGGGAGACGGGCCACCCCTGACAGATCTCTCTCCCCAGATTCAATTCAGATAACATCACCACGCTCACACTGACAGTAAAAATAGGTGCTCTATTATAGTTTCCCATTTCTTGAGCCAACTGTACAATTTGGCACAGATTCAGTCTGCTGGATCTACAGGCATAAACCAAGACTGATCCTAGTGAATGAAGGATGTTATTACCCCCCATTAGCCTACTCACAAGTACCATAGCCAGAACTTTCCCTTTACATTGAGGTAGAAATATTGGACAATATGACGTATATTTTTCTTTGGATGTACCTTCTTTGGGTATAACAAGAATGACAGCATGTCTGAGCTCTCTCATTAGGTTGGCCATTGTTAGGGCTTCTATAAAAATGTCAAGGAAATACAGCGAGTTAAGCCCACTTAAACGTTCCCGTAACTAACCACACAGTCCAGGACATTTTTCACTTTGATGAGGACAGCTAGCCTCAATCTTTTCCTCATGCGTAATTGTCTCATCTAATATTGCCAAATCTTTTCCAGAGGGAAATGGGACATCCAGGTATTGTAGAAAGATTGACATTTCTGGCAGCCCCTGCTTATTTCTGGCTAAATACACTACCTGGTACTAGGTTTCAAACGTTTGGATAATGGCTGGGTGACCTAAGATCCGCCTCACTTCCTATCAAGAACTTCTCCTGCCCATCTGGTTATTTCTTCTTTTCTTCTGAAGGAGGCCTGGAGTCTGCCCACCTTTTCCCCAAACTAGTACAGTTTCCTCTCAGCTGCATGCTCAACTAATGCAGTTTTATAGTACTGTTTATCTAGTATTTATACACTCTCTGAATCAGCTCTAGCTTGCACAGTTGCATGGCCTATGGCAGAGCAGCCATTGATTTCTCTATTTCTACAATCTTATTTTCCAAAACAAGATTTTTCTCCTCTCTGGATTTTTCCTTGCTGATCATGTTCTGGACTCTGTATTTGAGTGTCGTTTTGCAAGCCACACAAAACATACAAGGGGGTTGCACCAACCCCTTACTATCTTTGAACTAAGTGGTATTGCCTTCCAGTAGACCTACCTTAATGTTAGGGTCTATCAGTGCCCATACATTATATCTTCATGAAGCCCTTATCTACCTGCCCCTGGGGCCCACAGTAGTCATGAGAGGAGTGGGGACCAATATGACTCTTGCCACATTTCCTATTACAATGATGGGGAGAGATCTGTAGTGCTATGATAAAGAAATAGTATAGTCTTGAGAGTCACCCATTTACCCGACAGACATATGAGCATTGCCTGTCTGAGGCATGTTTTATCCTCCATGTGTTTTTCAGCCCAAATGCCCTGGTGTAGGAGAAACTGTTGCCATAATAGTTGATCTGTCTACCTTGGTGGACATAACATCATTGAAGTTGCCACCTTACATGTGTAGGGATGATGCTGTTTTCAGGAGTAATGCACCTATTTTGTCTATCATCTTTTACAGACTTGGGGCCAGATGTAACAAAGGTTTTTACCCATTTTGTGTCTATGGGAAAAAGTGTTTGTACATATGGCCCTTAGTGAAGAATGTATGCTAATAATGGCAAGGTCAAGGCTGCATATGTTGCATCTATTTGGATCAGTCAATGTCTTTTTAAGTATGAAGGGAATCAATTTCTTAGCCACTATGATTACTCCCCTAGACCCTAGTGTGTAAACCACATGAAACAGAGAGATATATTTTCTCCTTTGCCAAAATCCTGCATACGGAAATTATCAGCTGGGTCTCTTGCAAGAGAATCATGCCTGGTCTGTGTTGCCGAAGAAATGGGGTCACAACACCATATGTCATTTCATTGCCAGGCTGCTCATATTCCAGGGAGGGATTCTTAGTTATTCATTGTCTTTTACATCTTGCACCATATTCCTTCATCTTACCTCTACCTTTTGGATACCCTCCTCCATGCTTTTAGACATAAAAAAATAATCGAACAAACTTGTATTAGACCAAATGACCGAAGTGCCCCAAACTTTTGCATACAATAGATTTCAAATATCTGCCTTCCAATGCTGGAGAGGTATGTGGCACCCACGTCCCAAATTCCATAAAACCTATGAATGAACCAACAATGAGCAATTCACAATCCCCTACAAAGTGCTTGATGGAGATACATATCACAGTGAAACATTCCTCCAAGCGGAGCCTGCAAGGTTTAGTTTGCCATTCATCATCACATAAAGGATATGTGTCATGTATGTATTACATTGGCCCCCTATTCAGTTGCGGGTCCTACCCAAGTGTCACTCACCTCGCTCATGGCCCAAGTTCTTGTTGCTGCTCCCAGTCCTCACAACCTGTCAATGTTGTCTCAGGAGAGGGAGATTTATGGGGAACATGCTTTTTTCCTGTTACTGAGCCTTCTTCGCATGTTAATATACTTTTTTTTGCTTTTTTTCCACCATCTCAAATGGTTGCTTACACGCTTTTTCATTCTTGGAAAGCCACTGTAATTGTGAAAAGTCTTTCCATTTCACTAGCGAATCCCAAGCTGATTCCAGAACAATATCCTGATGTTATGTGTCACTTTATGTCAATAACAGGAGCATATATTTTAGTTGCAGTACCCTCATCGTCGTTTTTTGTACTAGTTTGGGATAGTCCGGCAAGAACATGATACAAACTGATTCAAAGTTGACATTTTTCTTCTCATATGGTATTTTCGAATAGCATCTCCATCTTTAAAGCTGAGGAATCTCACAAGGAAGTGGCTCACAGGGGCCCCCTGTAATGGTTTGCACAACAATGATCTAAGGGTCCTCTCAAAACTGTTGGAAAAGTCCTCTCTTGGGATCAAAGTGTGGAGCCTAAACTCAAGGAATTTCTGTGGATATCTGCATTCATCTCCGTCTGTCCTACCAACCTTACTGCAAATTGAGTCATTGAACGCTCCAGCATGTCCTGCGGTGAGTGTGACATTTCAGTAATTATTTGGACTTTTTTCCTGGTGCTTTAATCTCGTTTTTCTGATCTGGCACTTAGAGGGTCTGGCGGGAACAGCCAAATGCCCGCTCCGCGGTCAGAAGACCGTGGAGGCCATTCTGACTTTCCCGCTGGGCCGGCGGGCGCCCGCCAAAGGAGCGCCCGCCGGCCCAGCGGGAAAGGCCCTGCAACAATGAAGCCGGCTCCGAATGGAGCCGGCGGAGTTGCAGGGGTGCGACGGGTGCAGTTGCACCCGTCGCGATTTTCACTGTCTGCAATGCAGACAGTGAAAATCTCCCTGGGGCCCTGTTAGGGGGCCCACGACACCCGTTCCAGCCATCCTGGTTCTGGCGGTGAAAACCGCCAGAAACAGGCTGGCGGGAAGGGGGTCGGAATCCCCATAGCGGCGCTGCAAGCAGCGCCGCCATGGAGGATTCTCCCAGCCGGGGGTAATCCGGCGGGAAACCACCGGACCCGGCTGGGCGACCGCTGCTTCTCAGCCGCGGTCGGAATACAAGAGGAAGCACCGCCAGCCTGTTGGCGGTGCTTCCGTGGTCGACCGCCAGGGTCAGAATGACCCCCTTAATCTTTACTTCTGTCATATGGTTCAACGTATTCCTCAAGTGCTTTCACAGTAGTGCCACATCAACATCAATCTCTCAGATTAGCTCTCCAGGGCGGTGTTGTGAACACCGCGATAAGTCTTCAATATAGTTAGCATATTTCTGCTTCATGGTTTGCCGTCTGTGTTATCTGTAATAGAAAGTATTAACATGATAATGCTGAGTTCATCATGGCTGCTCACTGTCTAAGTTGACACGTTTTGTAACTTTAGTCATTTACAAAATGGCACCTTACTTAAAGTGAAACTTAGATCTAACATGCTTTTTGCCATGTTAAGTTAGTCTGGTTAGGGATACAGTGCCTCTGCACACTGTTTTATTTGGAAAACATAAGACAGAATAAGTGGTCCAATCCTATTTATACCCCAGAAATTGACCGTTGAGTTGAAGAAGTCTTTGTGTTGGAATTATCGCCAGAGGACATGCCAGATTGCTGATCCAACCACTGTCAGTCGGAGACCTGAGAACTGATTCCTCACTCCGGAAGCCCTGATGAAAGCGTTCCTGACACAAGGCACACATTCTTGATCCACTGATACGAAACAGATGAACTGGTTCTTTCAAAGGAATGATGTGCGATCCATCGTGAGAAACTCAATATGCAAATGTGCTATTTAATGCTGTAGTTACAATTAAGCCTAACTCTTAGAAATAGCGTTAAGGTGTTAGAATGTTAGGAACTGCTCACTTAAATGCTAGGAAATATCTTCTTTATTTGCTCATTATAACAAGCCTAACTGCTCCTGTTTTTATTTTCTGTGCGGTTACAGTTCATGTTATGCACTGGACTGACGATTTAAAAAAACATTGCAATCTAAATGCCTTTGATTCATGGTGCCATCGTCGAATGTTTTGTTCACAAACAAACGGTTGTTTGGATTTTCAGTTTGTCCCTAAAACTTGAATGGGGCTGATGGTAACCGGAAAACACTGCCTGGGCAAGATTGCTTTGCGAGCCTGTGACTGGGCTGTGGTCCAACTGATTTTCATACTTCAGTAATGATGCGTTGATCTAAGTACTTGCATCAGGGTGTTAGGAAAATGAACCAAGCTGCGGGAATTCTTATCCATGTCAATATTAGCCTGCTGAATGTAATCTGTGTGAGTAATGTCAGTCATATGCTTCCTGATTCCCTGCTCATCTTGCTGCATAGGTAGGGTCACCCTGCTTACTTCTCCCATTATAGCTGTTTCAGTATATTTTGGTATTTTTGTCATTTCACCCCATGGCAAATGGCCACCAAGGTGAATGTTAGTCTGTATACAGGAGTTTGCATGAAATAGGACATAAAGTCACAGGTTTAGGTTTGTGGAGAAGTTGAGGTCTATTCCCCTCAGTCTTTTGTCTGTTTATTGTAACACGCTTTCTAGGGGAGGGTTTTGTCAGGTAGTGTCTTCTGTCCTGGATATGGGCAGGACAATGTCATATACTCAAGATTGGCAACAGCTGAGGCTGACCCAACCAGCAGCATCAGCAAAGTAAGGTAACTGCTATCTTATGTGCCAGGTACTGCCTATCAGGAGCCAGCTACAACAGCCAGTCCAGTGGATAGGAAGGCAGCACCATTCCCTAAAAAGAACAAAGAGAAGGCCTTCTGCACACCTGTGTATTCACACAACTGGGCCCAGTTCTCTTCATAAATCATGTGCATTTCCACACATCATGCCCGTGGCTACTTAGTTATATCAAGGTTGAGAGTGTGAGATGTAGGGGCTCCTCACCTCATCTCTCTGCTCTCATGTTTCTGTCTGGGGTCTTAAATCAGTTAGTTCTCAGTTAGGCACTGCTCTACCTCATGCCCCATCTTCACTTGATAAGGGTGACAATTTTTTAAGATTCATCATCGTCTTTAAGGGTCCTTTCAGTTGCAAGTATCCTTTTCAAAATACTGAAGCTGCGAGGCTCCTTTCAAATTACAATCGCCTATTTCTTGACTGTCAGGTTAGAGAAGGAGCCTAGGACAAAGCAAGACCAGCTAAGTCAATTAACTAGTATTTCAGTCATTTTACCAAACATTAGAGGAAACATATCAAATAGACCCCAATGCAAGAAAACCAGAATAGACATTCTTGGCAGAGACATTTGTTTGCATTGGAACCTCTAAACATAATGATTCATTATAAGAAGTTCTCCATACATCAATATGTTGATGACATTAATCTATACCACAAACATTACAGCCCTTCAGACATTACATTGCTTAAGCTCTTTTAAAAAAATAATCAACTGGATGACTTATTCCTAAAACTAAACCTGAACAGGACAAAAATCATCTTACTCGATTCCAACAATTATCTCTCAACAGTTCAAAAAAAAATTGATTCCTCCTTCCATTACGTATTACATATTCTTTAACACCATTAACCAGATCTGTAGGTTTCATCATCAACTTCAACCTCAAATGAAATGAACACATTAACAAGCTAACAAAATCAACTTCATATCAGCTGCCCTTCATAAGAAAATGCAATCTACCATTCCACCAGCTTGATTCAAGAGAGCTGTCTAATCCTGTGTTCTTTCTCATATTGATGGAGGTAACGCCCTCTTAGCTGGTCTATCTAAACCTTATGTAGGCTCCCCTAAAAGCAACTCTTTAGGAAGCCTGTCTTGTCTCCAGCACTAGAAAATCAGACCTTAGTCTAAGCCTTGTAATTGTGCATGTTTAAAGGTATGAGGTGCACCATTTATGAAACACTGTCATTTGGAGTGGAAGTAGTGCTCTAAATCAAACATGGTGAAGGTTGTGTGCAACTGATGTGGACTTTAGAGTTATGGTTCAAAGCTGGTTCGGGTTAAAGTGATAGCCTGTTCTGAAAAATCTTTTGAGAAACACAAAAACTGGAGTTGACAATACGTTATCCACTAGAGAATACCTGGACACATGCCCATGTTAACGATTTGCAAAACAGTCCTATACACAAATTCTATGTGACAAGGACATTTATGAGGTGTACATTTTTACTTCGATAGATTTGTTGAAGATTTTGATACATTGCAGACCATGGAATAATGTAGAATAAAGAGATGTCCTACTAAGAGGTGGTTTATCACCCTCTAAACCTGAACAAACCACAAGATAGACAGTAAAAATACCCTGCAACAAACCAAAAAATAAATAACAGCTATGGCTTGTAAAAACATGAAGTCTAAAATAAAATAAATCTAAAAAACGAAATACAATTGATTATTTATAAATTAAATAAAAATACATTTAAAGAACTGCCCACCCAAACTTATATAAAACCCAAAATGTCAACCTATAAATCACATAAATACATTTTAAATTGTTAAAAATGTTAAATTAAAAATAAAATCATATTTAAAAATATATTTTAATTTACTACTCACTAAACCCCTAAATAACCAACTAACCAAAAAATAAATACCACTATTGAATTCTAAAGATTTCAACTGCAATTTCTTAAGCAATCTAAAAGAAACGTTCAACCTGATCATGACTACAGCAGTCCATAGGACCGCTGTACCGATGGTGGCCATCCGACCACCACATCCTTGGCGGACCAACTGCCAGATTATAATGCTGGCGGTTGGACCACCAAAAGAACATATTTCAGTACACTGTCCTCACTAATTCCCCATAATACCCAACAGTCAATATCATTTATAAGTAATATTTTAATGTACATAAAACAGCAAAGCCACTGAAAATAAATATATATATCTAAATACCAACACACCCACACACATACTCACCCACATACTTAAACTATTACAATTATATTTGAGAGTAAACAGACATTTAACATTCAAATATAGATTAATAACATTACACAGAAATTACACATTAAAACACTTCAAGCAATTATATTATAAAACAAAATTTGTTTTAGTATGTAAAACTTAAATATTATTGTATAAAGTAAAATAAAATATATCTTCCAATGTTAATATTTACCTCAATATAATTATACTCACAATATTCTGGCTTTGATATATTATTTATATTGTTTTATATATTATATATATTTATTCAGTTGTTATGCTGACTTCGATACTAAGGGTGCAAACAAAGAGTAATTATCAGAATATTCTAAAATCTAAAAGGCCAATAAAATATGTGACAAAGATATTGGTAGGTTATTTGGGAAACCTGCTGCTGTCAGCAAGATATTTATAAAATGTTAGCCATATGCAGCAACTCTCTCCTTAGGTCTGGACAAGATTAAGGATTTTTTAAGTTTCAAGGATCTTATAAAAATAAACAGCAAAGAGCAATTCATTTTAATTGATGTAATGTCAGAAGAAGAAATAAGATGAGCCAAGTGTAAGTATCTTTGACAAGTGAAGGCTGGGCTTTCCTGAAATTTATACAAGCAACTTCAGCCTGAGCTATGCCAAGGATAAATAACTTTTCCAGTACTGAATTATGGTGTGTAATCATGTCTGATTCATTTTACCAATCTAAATTGATATCGTTTATGAAACCTGAAAACAGCCACAAGGTCTGTGTCTCAAATCGGTCAGTTCCAATTCCGAGCATTAATTATAATATTTTTGAAAGCTGCAATGAAGTTGGCTGGTCTGATCCTGAATCTCACAGACCCACAGTAAATTAATTTTATATTCACGTGCTTACACACTTTAATTTATAGAGGCTTTAGACAGTTCCGATATCATTTTGAAATCCCTTAGCAGTTTTTTTTTCTTGATGCAGAGAAAAACTTTCGCGGTGGAGAGCAGGGTATATTTGAAAGATGTTTTAATTTAAATGAATTGCCCTGCTCCCCATAATATTTGTTCATGGATCAATATGGCTAAAGAGGGAACCCAACAAGGTTGTCTTGCGTCATATATTAAAAATTTACATTAGCTTTAGTCCGAGCATTCAATGGGCCTCAAAAATTTGCCAGAATGCTGGTGATAGTGCTCTGTTTCTAGCCCCTAGATGTCGAATTTTGAAAATGTGTACAAATTGAAAGATGATTTTTCTAGTACCTCATGGAATTGTATTAACAGAATTAAGGCAAACGTATTATTATCCCATGCAACAGATTAAATATTCCTTATTAAACTATGTGGCGGAAACATTGTCCAAAAAGAAGTTTGAAAACTAGGCAAGACTTCTTTAAGTTGGGGCATACTTCCTGTTACTGTTTGAGTATCTAAACCCCGTGGAAATGACTACCCACTTCCATTTTTCTAAAACCCTATGTATCTATCTCAACCGAGTTTTTAAAAAAACGAAATAAATTAATTATTGTTTGGGCAGGTAAATCACCCCGTTTTGAATGGTTAAAGAGCTCTGTGGCAAATTGAATTAAAGGGTACTGGATTCTTCCAAAGTTCGCAAGCAGTTATTTTCTGATGGTCTTTCACATTGTACAGAGGCTTGACATATGGGAGGCAAGTGATCAGTTCTCTTTGTCAATACTTTCCGAGATGACAGGTGGCTTAGAATTGTTTGGCTTCACTGCCAAATTTCAGGGTCCTTGTTCACCTCTGCAATTGAATTCTGTACAATGGAGATGTTGTGTCAGAATAATCTCTGGCATAAGAAAGTTTGACTTCTTGTGGGAAGTCAGATAACCACCACTGTCAAGGAATATGGTTTTTCTGACAGCAATCACTCTATCCCCTACCAAGATAGAAAATCAAGTATTCAAAGAGGTTTAACAGTTTGGGGATAAAATCTTTTTGAGGAACCAGAAGTTAAATATGGGTTCCTTTAAATTGGGAACATTTTAAATATCTTCAGTGGTGAAGTACCTTAATTGAGATTCAGTAGGAACTCCATGACTATTGCTTTTCACAAACCAGCTAATTACGACTTTGGTGGTCAGACGAGACAACCACCAAATCTGCAGAGAGGAGGCTCCTGTCATGCCGGTGCCCTCCTCCCCCTGTCGCATTACGATGTTTCCACCAGGTTGACCCGCAAAAACATTGTATTACGATGTTTCTGATGGTCAGCCTGGCGGAAACAATACCACAGCACAACAGCACCATGCCATAGCACAACAGCACCACTTGGAAAAATTATTATGCTCAATCTTTGCAGACATTATTAAACTTCTTTTATTAGATGTCACCCAAAACCATGATATCTTTAGTGGGCTATTCCGCAGATGCTTGATTTTATTCTAGCCCATGCAATAAAGTCTTCCTCTTCTTCTTGACAGCTAGGGTACTAGTAAAACGCAAAAAGCTTCCTGTAGAAGTATCACCCTCCTGTG
The DNA here is from genome assembly GCF_031143425.1 of Pleurodeles waltl. Lineage (NCBI taxonomy): Eukaryota > Metazoa > Chordata > Amphibia > Caudata > Salamandridae > Pleurodeles > Pleurodeles waltl. Next base: position 694,819,366 of record NC_090442.1, on the reverse strand, counting down.
TCTGTTTGGCCAACACTAAATATTTCATGGTTAATGAATGGATTTATTATAACCAACTGTTATAAACAAAAAAAAGAATTATCAGCCCAATTTCAAGCTAATTAAGGTTGAGAGGAATTCACTGCATCCAATTCTTCTGGGAGACCAAATTATAAAACATTCCTGTATTGAAAAACTGCCCTCAGAGTATTAGGGATTGCATGGGTAGGCACCCTATTGCAGAGGCTCCCTAAGGGAAGCTCGAAGTTTCCAAAGTCTAGAGCTTTCTGGTACTAAACAGTAGTGTCATGAAATCTTCTATTCACTGAGCAATTCACGGTGGAATAAATAGGGCAAACACATACATATTTGCACATATGTTGGACGGATGCAAACACAATCTTAAGTGAAGTGATAGATTTAAATACCCTCAAGAGCCATTTTCCCAGGGTTGTACTCATTATCATGTGGCACGATGCCACACCATACCTTAGTCTATTTCCCATGACTGAAGCTGGCTGAAAACCACAAATTATTTAGAAACCTGGGGTTGTCTAGTCCCTGTGCTCTCTTGAATCTTTCAACGGATCCAGCATGGCCTAACTGGCCTAGTTCTCATCAGGGTGTGATCCAACTTCGGGGGCCTTCTATCCTACCTGACTAGGCCAGGGGTAACACCTGGGAGCAGAGTGAATGAGCAGCATCTGAAGTCATTTTTTCAAGACTGGCGCACGTTAACAACAGTGTGCACGAGGCACACATATCATGCAGTGCGTAAAGCGTGAAGTCTTGCCCCTGGGACTTTCTTGTTTATTTAGTATCAACCAAAACGTGCATGTCATATTTGAAATCACCGTGATTTATTGACATTTACACTTGTTTTATAAGTCACCAGATGCATCATTGAATCAAGCTAGTTTTTTTCAAACTGTTGACAAAATTGACAAGGCTGCTGCGGACAGACTTGTACATATTGTTTTATTCTCTCTTTTGCAGCCACCAGAAAACATGAAAAAAAAGTAAGATGAACCTAGAGATAGTTGAATCACTTCAGGGAAAGCAGTTCCGATGCTCTTTCAATGGAGGTTGATATACAGGACAATACAACAAAAACATCACCGCAAATAAAAGGGGAACAGATGTTCAGTTAATGCCGTCCAGAAATATGAAAGTCCGTGCGATTTCAGCTGATTCCAAGCAGCTGTTTCTATATCTGTCTTCCTTCAGGACAAACCACGAACCATGTGCTTAATACTCTCGTCGAACAATATTGGACTGATGAATGCTGGCACTTCGAGAAATAAAAATACGGTGCTTTATTACTAGTACATGTTCCATTTTGCTTAAGAATAGTGTGCCTGTGAACCTTGAAGTCATGATTTCTTACTGTGGAAACAATAAGTTTGTTTCACGCATGTTTATAATCTCCATAGCATTTAGTCTGTTCGCTTATTAATGAACGTTAAACAGGCGTTAATTCATAGACATTCTTTTAGCTTGCCCAGTTGACTTACACAAATACTCTGACACAACACTGGATTAGCACCTCACACCGTATGTAGCGATGAGTTCTGCCAACTGCTAAGAATGCAGGGACTAAATTGTGCTGTTTGCCTGCCTTCAATCCTCTGGGATATTTCTGCATATAGGGAAAGCGCGCGCATGATTGTCTGTTATGGAAGAGGTTGTGCAGGGGTTACGAATAGACATTATCGTTATGCTGTCGGACCATTTACAGCATGTAATTAGATTTTGGCTCAGTAGTTTAGGTTATAAGTACTGGGAGGGCTATTGACATATCAAAATATGGGGCGTAATGGTCAGAGACGCGACTTTAGCTCCGGAGAACCAGGTCTCGGCGTGACTCAACATCCTGTGATTCTGGGCAAATGTCTTCTTCTACTTGTGCCTATGAACAGTTAATGTGAAGTTGTGTCATGCAAGTGGTGCCCTTCTAAAGCACTCCAGTACTTTCGGGTTGTGTTCGCGCCCTGTAAGGCCACAAAAAAACAGCAACAGCAGTTCATTTCTGCAGCAATAATGCTCAAATAAACATTCTCGAGAAATACTACAACTCGAATTCCTGAGAGGCTTTTGCACTTTAAATCTGAATACATCATCATCGACCAAACTAGCATCATCTCTAAAAAACGAAATCCTTTGAGTCTCAAAAGTCCCCCTTCTATCAGGTGATGCTGCCATCAACTCATTCATTGCTCAAACCATGTCAAGCACAAATCATCTATATTATGAAAGAATTCCTAGCAAACAACTCCACAATAGCCGAGACCTTTATTCATACATGATGGAGATTAATTAAATGTCCACTTTGTTATCATTAGCTCCTCCCTACCAAGAATGTCTCAAATGCCACTTTCCTGGATCATGTGAATAATCTTGACTGACCTTGAATCTTAAATGTAAGTTTCAGATCGTGACTCAGAACCGATATCAAAGTGTGTGACTCTGCAATCTTTACACCATCCTCCAAGGGAGGTAGCCTATTTAAAGTCTTCCCAACATTCTAGATGCTCTCCAAAACTCATATTTTCGAATAAACAACGGATTACCAACATTTAACCAGTGCATTTGATGAATCTGTTATCAACACCATTGTACCTGGTCCCTCATAGAAATTGCCAAAAGATATTTAAATTACCAAAAGAGATCTACAACCTACGACTTTGCACAGCAACTAAAAGATGCATTTTGACAATACACCATTCTATTTGGGTTACTTTGGGAAGTGGCACCGCAGCAAAGCTCTAATCATGAGAATGAGTTAGAGTATATCTAATTTACTACAAAAGATATATTTGTATATGTGTATTATAGGAGCAGTCTCCTTTCCTATAATTTCCATAGCAATTGGTAGAAGATAGAGTATAATCTGGGGCAAATGTGAATTATGTGCCTCTTGATAACACATTTTGCCACAACGATGCAAGACTGTAACAGGAACAAATGTAGTATAATGCATGGAAAATAACAAATGCAATGCTACTGATAGGTAAAGAACAATGTTCACCCAAACCTTAACCCAGGACGTCAGCCTTTATTGATGAGTCGCATGCAATGTTATTAATGACAAGAACAAAATTCAATTTTTTACAAATATGCTCAACCATGTAAACAGGATAGTACTTGGTATAAAATAGCCTCATGCTAAGAGGTAGGTGATTTAAAGTATACATTTCAAAATTACCTCCACTGCCTATTCCAAAATATTGTATGTCAGGACCTAAAGTCCCTTTGTGTAGGTGCCACCTAGGATGAGTCCAATTAGAGGGAAGCATTGCGGTGTAAGTCAATGTACTATAGAAAACTATAGTGGATGGACGATTCATATATTTGTAGGAAGAGAGAAGGGGAATGTAAAATGCATGAGACTAAAGCAAGGATCTGAAGAACTACAAGTGGAATGAAGTGAGAGTAAAGATTTGTGACTGAAGAGAAAATAGATAATCAGAAGCTTTAGAAAGTGCGTTTTTTGAACTATGGAATGGTGTGGAGGTTGGTGAAACCAACAAATGTATAAAGAATCAAGTGTGAAGCGCAGACCTCCAGATATTCCTTTGTGACTGAAGAGATTATTTTGAATGGAATGTGGAGCTATGTGAAACATGAGATTTGGTTGATGGGACAACACTATACATGAATACTATGGAAAATATGCCTGACATTTCAGTGTTGGACTTTTTCTATGATACATTTCTATGATAAATTGATAAATCTTGCAGTTGCAAAACTGAGTTCAGTGGAAAAAGAGAGAGAATTAATTACCACTTATCCTGAGTTGCAAAGCAAGTAGAGTAATTTCAGCAGAGGAATACAAGTATTAAAAATAGTGATTTCTTTTAAAGAAATGAGGTACATTAGTCAAGGTGAACACCAAATAAAACAGTGGCTGCAGACATTCTAAAATCAGGGGAAAAACAAGGTTTTATCCTTCTGCAAAGGTTATGCTGGAAAAAGAGAAAAGGACCAGTGTAGGTATTTGAAGTCCCAGATCTAAATTTAAGTTCAGTTTAAAGTTCCAAGTTTTACCAAAAATGTCTGGGGTGGGACTCCTTAAACTAGTCGGGCCAGAATATGAGGTCATTGTTTTTCCCAAAAATCATCACTTTGGATTTGCCAGAACTAAGTTTGAGTCACGTGCTGCCCATCCAATCTTGACCTCCACAATACCCTGCTCGAAAATATACAGTTTCAAGTCTATGTCCCTTTCCAGCCAGAGGTCGACCTGGATATCTATATAGAAAAGTGTAAAAGAAAATAGTACATGGTGCACACACTGTATTAATGATTTAAAAAAAAAACATGGAAAACTGCAAGGAGTCCTGTGAGACTAGTCAAGTGAGGCATTTCTTCTTGAAAAACAGCGGAAGAGGGAATAGCTTGTCATAGGCCTGCTGGTTCCAAATAATGCAACAGGATGGTGGGGATCGCTATGTCAAATGTTTCTTTCAAATCTAGTAGCCCTGACAGCATCAATACAACCAAGATGAGCATAGTCAAAACAAAGCAGATATTTAATTGGAGAGATGTTGAAAAGGGTTTTCAATTAATTAGCGTTAGAGAGGCAATAAACTTTATGAAAAAATTGATATTCTCTTTCTATTTTTTTCTGGTTCATAAACAAAATTAAAGAAACACAGAATGAGGGAAATGCTTCACTATACAAAGTTTCAGTTTACAACTGCATCTCTTTTTCAGGCAGTATCATAATTCGTGCACCATCTATACTCAGGAGCTTTCTTATTTGATGTACATAGAGATAAGACAGCAAAAAACATTAAGCTGTTTAAAACAATTGCCTTTAGCTTTCCATTGGGTAGAACAACGATTATCAAGACTGTAGTACCCACTTCAAGAAAAGGCATATGCTACTGAACATATATGGGTTAGTACCGCTAGTGGCAAGGAGGCCCCGTCACAGGACTCACAGGCCACCAGCACCCCTACCCCTGCAGAAGGAGAACCACCCTACAAATGTTCCCTGCGATCCAGACAGAAGCCAGAGACACTTGCCAAGACCCCCGCCAGGACATGAGACTCTCCTGATTGTCACCCTTGTGTCCCACTCTGTCACCCTGTCCACCTTGAACTGCCATTGCTCCCCTTCCTATGTCCCCTTGGACAATGCCCCTGCACTGCAAAAATCCTGGAACAATACCCTGGACTTTCCTCCATCATCACCCCATCCCATTGCAATTGCCCCTCCATATATTAGCACTTCAATAAACACCCTTTGGAAAAAAAGCATTTTGGAGAATGTCATGTATTTAAAACATGTATTTAGTGTAACAGGTACAAACATTGCAAACCAACTGTACAGAGAATGAAAATAGATTAATGACCTGTAGCTGGCTGTAGTGATCACACCAGGAGTAAATGTCAGGTCACCAACATCTGCAAAATGAATTGCCAGAGGGAACAGTATGTGGGCCCAGAAGTTGAAAATATCAGCATGCCATTGCCACACAAATCCCATCAAAAGTCATTGAAATGTGAAGTAACATTGTCCTACCTGTGTGTCATTGTAAGTATTGTCAGATCACCTATGTCCTGTTGTCCTCATCCTCTGCCTCCTCATCCTCACTGTCCACAGGGTCTACTGCTGCCACACAGGCATCTCCAGCCTCCTCCTCCTGCAGGAATGGGACATGGCATCTGAGGACCAGATTATGCAACATGCAGCATGCCACCACTATCTGGCAGATCTTCTTTGGTGAGTAGGACAGGAATCCACCTGGTAGATGGAGGCACCGGAACCTGACCTTCAGGAGGCCAAGAGTCCTTTCAATGATCCTTCTGGTTCACCCATGTGCCTCATTATGACGTTCTTCTGCCCTTGTCCTGGCATTCCTCACAGGAGTCAGCAGCCATGATAAGTTTGGGTAAACAGAGTCACCTGCAAATATTAAGCCACACACTATCATATTTGGCCCACACCATACACCAACATATTCTGGGTGGGAACCAGGGCTCACTTATCAGCCACACCCTGTGCTTCTGTACTTGGCCCATCACATTTGGGATGCTGCTATTCTTTAGGACAAAGGCATCATGCACCGACCCAGGATACTTAGCATTGACGTGGGAGATGTACTGGTCCGCCAAGCACACAATCTGAACATTCATGGAGTGGAAACTCTTATGATTCCTGAACACCTGTTCATTCTGCTGGGGGGAGGGGTGAACAAATGCAATATGTGTTCCATCAATCGCCCCAATTATGTTGGGGATATGTCCCATTGCATAGAACTCGGCCTTCACTGTGGCCAAATCTTCAACCTGGGGGAAAACAATGTAGCTGCTCATGTGTTTTATCAGTGCAGAAAACACTTTTGTCAGCACTATTGAGAACATTGGCTGTGACATTCCTGCTGCCAAGCCCATTGTCACTTGGAAAGAACCAGTTGCCGGGAAATGGAGCACAGATAGCACTTGCACAAGAGAGGGGATCCCAAAGGGGTGACGGATAGAAGATATCAGGTCAGGCTCCAACTGGGCACACAGCTCTGTGATTGTGGCCCTGTCGAGTCTATAGGTGAGGATAATGTGCCTGTCCTCCAGTGTTACCAAGTCCACCAGGGGTCTGTACACGGGGGTATGTCTCCATCTCCTATTCATCCACAGCAGTAGGAATCTAAGGGACAAAAGAGTGAGGAGCCGGTCACAAACTGAACAATGGAGCTACAACAGTACTTTGCATTCTGTAAACATGTAATGGGTCATTGTGATTTGTCCAGTATGTGTTAATATCTCCTGTGATGCAGCATTATTCCAGGGCCTGCCCCCCCCTGAAGTGGCATCCGCCTGTCCTGTGTAGAGGGACAGGTGTAAGTGAGGTAATTCAGCTGAAATTGTGTGCCGTTGTGGGAGGCGGTCGGGAACCGCCGTGCAACTCCTCATTGGCTAACATTGGGCCCCTATGGGGTACTGTGGCCAATGGTGATCTATGCCGGTGGTAATGGTATGCACCGCCATGGACTTGACCGCCATTTTCTATCATATTCCTCACTTTCTACCTGACCTTCCATAGGAGAGTACCTACACTTCATGTGCTGCTGTGACCTGTGTCTGGAACCACCATGGCCCGTGTGACGGGGTAAGGGCCCCAGCCTTCACTTCGGAGGAGTTGGAGAGACTAGTGGATGGGGTCCCTATCCCAGTACCGACTGCTGTATGGGCCTCCAGACCAACAGGTGAGTACACTGTGAGCACGATGCATGTGACATGAATGCATGGAGTTGTGTGTGTGAAGGCCTCGTGTAAGGCGGGTGGGTGGATGTCCTCTTGGCGGTGTACAGGTTGTGTGCTGGCCTGTGTGTGTGTAAATGCTGATGGGAAGGGGTATGGTGTGCCATATGTGTAAGAGGCAGGATTGTTTGTCTAATTCTATGTTCATGTGTATATTGCCTCTGCAGGTCAGCACCCATCAAAAGAAGGGTATATGGCATGTCATCGCCAAGGACGTGCGGACCCTGGGGGTCTATGGCAGGCGGAGCACCCACTGTCGCAAACAGTGGGAGGATCTGAGACTTTGGGCATGGAAGACGGCGGCGGTCCAGCTGGGGATGGCCTCCCAATGAAGATGGGGTGCCCGTCAAACCCTGAGCCCCCGATGGCCTGCATACTGGTGGTGGCCTATCCAGAGTTGGATGGGCACTTGAGGGCATCACAGCAGCCACAAGGGGGTGAGTAGAGTGCCCATCATTAGAACTTACGCATGGTGGGTGCCTCTAGGCCAGGCCTGACATTGCAGAGTAGGTCCCCTGGTGGCTAGGGTTTTGAAAGGATAATCTTGCTACTTAGCTCGTGGGCATCCACTACTGGTCAGGGCTTCCTGGGTCCCAGCTGTGCAGCATTTGGCGGTGTGTGTCCCTCCCCATACCTTTGATGCAGCTTTTTCTCTGGTAGTGCAATGCATATTGCGTAGACCTGTTCCCTGTGTGTGAGGGTGCTGTGTACACCAACAGTGGTGTTGGTGCAGTCATTGACCCAGTGTATCCTTTGTCTCTTCCCCCCTTTTTTGTTTTGTCATCCTGTCCTTATGTGCATTAGCATCTTCTGGCAGAGGAGCAGAGGCACCAGCGACGGAGGGAACTGCATCCCACAGACCCAGGAGGCAGAGTCCACCGACGGTGAGGGCACCAGTGGGACGGAGGGCAAGGGGAGCACCATGGCGGAGACTGGAAGGGATAGTTAAGACAGATACCTCCTCCGATGGAAGCTCGCTTGTGGTAGCGGACACTTCTGTGACCACCTCAGCTACAGGTACAGCCGCCACCCCCATACCAGCACCGCCCTCCCAGTAGTGTAGTGTGGTTAGTTTTACGTATTCATTGCGCTTTAGCTTCAGGCTTTAGGCCTTTGTGCATTTTGCCCTGAATATATTTTATTCATTTGCTAATAGCTTAGAGCCTCTGTGCACTTTGCTCTACATGCTTTTTATTAGGCTTCGTACTGTTATTTTTCAAATAGCCAGTTCTACGGTGTTGTTTTTTATTCATATCACACTGTTTTGCCTACTCTGCACTAGAGTTCTCCATAACATATTTACTCTGTGCTTCAGTCAAGGATACAGTCTGGTACATTGCCGATAGACGTGGTAAGAGTTTAGACTCTGCATTCCTGCGTAGGGACATTTTGTGATCTCGCTGACATGTTAGTTATAAAATCACTTCCTTGTCCCAGTACACGCAAGAGGGAGATTCCGACCAGGGAACCACAACTTGACGCTGACTGCCTCGTTGCCGATGCTGAACCAAGATCACAGGCCTTTGCTCAGGTATGAGTGTATCCGTCTCCCTAGTGATACAGAAAGGCAAGCTGAAAGCTTAACATGCTGTGCTCTAAATAGAACAAGCAGAGGTAGAGTAGAAACGGTTAGGAATTATGATAGCTTTATTTCTATGTTTTACTCTCCTGGTTACTATATCCATCCTACTATGTTGTATTGTTCTGGTTATTGCGGCTCACACCTTAATATCTAAAATACAGTCGTTTTATTAAAACATTATATAAAACTTATACTGTCTTTGTCATTTGTATATGAGACCATATTGTGAATGAGAGAGTTGGTTTGGATCTGAGTGACCACGACTTCCCTGAGAAGTTCCAAAGATGTCATGCGCTCGGCTGCCCAATCATTTCTTCCCCGTGGGAGAAATGAGGCACTGCTAGTTAGCCGGAGCAACAACCGGATTTAGGGTGACAGAGTTCCTTACACATGGGTCAGACTCAGTCCCCCACACCGTTATCGATCCTGCTGCCTAGAAATCCAGTAGTCTCATTTAGGATAATGAGAGCCCACGCGACATGGCGCCGCCAACGTTTGGTCTGGCTCTAATGTTTGGGTCCGACTGACTCTCTCGGTCTCGTATATATTTTGACTCCTCGGTTCCGTATGCGGAGACGTCCATGGGGCTGAGGGTTTCCGCCACCACAGGTTGGGTACATCCTATTGCTTAGTGGTCGGTTGTTCAAGCTTGAACTTTGAAAGGAAAAAACCCCGATATTGGTGTGCCTTCTCTGGCCTGCAGCCGTTTTTTTAATGAAATGGCGAATCCTAATGTAGTGAACATAGCAATTAATATGCGACATCCGCTCACGGGACATCTATTGACACATGGACTGACAGTCCAGGGGGGTCCAGTCACTTTTGTGGTGGACGCCCATGCAGCCTATAGAACAGAACTTTTTTATTCTTGGGTCGCTTTTCCAGCAGTGGAAGGGGGAACAAATACTTTTCACAAATACACAGTTGCGAATGCCCCTGGACAATACAGGGCTTACGCTTATTTAGAAATACCTCTATCTTATCAAGAACACCATAATTGGCTTGATGACGCCCTCCCACACACAATAGCACAAGTAAGGTTAGGTCCACTGAGTAATGATGGTCCTACCTGGCCTTTATTGGCCACATATACACCACATCCTGCGGTTGCTCAATTGGCAGTGGTTGAAGTTCGTCATTTATATACAGAATTAACGGATACATATAGACGATTAGTTCAGTTTGTGATGCAGACATTAAATACGAATGCAGCACGTGCTGCTCCATCGCACCCACAGGCGGTGGTTCCGGGTCTTAATCCGGCCACTGTACACTCAGTTATGGGTAAAGCAACGGCTAAACGAGAGGAGACTCCGTTTTGGCTGGCGCAAAAAATTAATACGCTGGAAGCAGTATTTCCCCATACGGGACCTCAGGATAAACATAGAATTTTGACGATGTGTTTGCCGTACGGGATGGTTCCTCCGGTGGACCTTTGTAATACCTGGGGCACGGTGTTTGCCGCGCTCTACACTACGGCACACGGTACACCGACATTAGCTAATTTACCGGACGTACTTAAGCAGATACAGGAAGAATATGGGGCTGCCCCTGCCTTGGATTTGGGCATGCAGTTGCTGGGCAATTTTGCCACAGTTTCTTCTATTATTTTGAGTAATCTCAAGGGAGAGGCAGTAGCACTAGCAGTGCGTATGCGTCTTCGGGATGTTCCGCTGCTTCAACAGGAGCAGGAGCTTCCGAGAATAATAGCGGAAACATATTCTAGTATTGGTCGTGATAGCCTAGGGGCTAGACCACAAAAACCCCAGTTACAGGGTAAAAATAATAAAGATCATGCTAAACAGCAACAACCTGAGGGTTCGAAAAAGCGCTGGGAAAAGAAACAGCAAACACCTAAGAAGGATGATGGGCAGTCTCCGCAGCCGGAGACCCCTCAGAATAAGTATAATCTCAGGAATAGGGATACTTTGAAGACGCCTGATAGATATCATTATACTGATACACGCCAATCTCGTTCCTTTCAGGACTCCTCGGAAAAGAGAAGTGAGAGAGGTGGGCGGTCAGAGCGGAGGACGGAGTACGTTAAACCGAGACAGGATTCACAACGCTCAGCGGAGGTTTCTATTAAACAAGAAGAGAAACCGCTGCAACAGAAACAGCAATTCAAAAAGAAGAAAGTGGCAGCTGTCTCAGTTAGACATGCCGCTCAAGAAGAGAGTTCTCTTGACGAACAAGACATGGGCGTTAGCACTGTTAGACAGCGCGGCAGATGTCACAATAGTTCGCCGGAGTCTTCTAGAGCATCTGGAGGTGAAAGCAACTGATGACTTCATACAAGTCGAGACTGCGGATATGCGAGTCTCTGATCCTGATAGAGTATATGAAGTAACTCTGCGATTGGAAGGGGACATTGACCGTGTTATAAATGCCATTTTCTGGGACCATGTGGTAAAATCATATGATGTTCTGTTGGCCGAACAAGATTGGCCACCTGACTTTGTTCGCGACTGTCCAGTTGGGGAGGAGGTTATTACACCTTCCTTCTCACCACTTGTTCCGAGAGAACTCGCGGAGTCCTATAGTAAATCATGGGCTCTAGCACAGGCTCCCGCCTTGTATAGAAATAACGTGGGGTGGGACAGACAATCACCTTATCATGTAATACCGATAAAGGGCGAACCTCAGCCACAACCGCAATATCCTATCAAATTTGAAGCTAGGGCATCGGTTAGGAAAATTCTTACTGAATTGGAGTATCAGGGTGTTATTGAGGCCTGTGTCTCGCCGATGAATAATCCATTGTTTCCGGTTGCTAAACCGGACCATTCATATAGGATAGTGGTGGATTACCGACATTTGAATAGTCATACACGCACATATGCAATACAGAATTCACATAGCGCAGCGCTTATGAATAATATAGTGCGTAAAAAATACAAAACAACATTGGATATCTCGAATGGATTTTTCTGCCAGAATATAGCGCCCGAGAGTCGGGACTATACCTGTTTCAGTGCGTTTGGCTCTCAGAAAAAATGTTGTCGTTTGCCTCAGGGGTATAAGAATAGCCCAGGACTGTTTTCGGCTCGTGTAACTGAAATGCTGCATGAGTTCGACCCTGAAGCATTATCATATGTTGATGACATATATCTGACAGATGATGAGATTCTGCAACATCTAAGGCGTGTATCGCGCATTGTTGTGGGATTTGCAGATATTGGCTATAAGTTCAATTTTAAGAAATCAAAGATTGCTTTCCTCAGCGTCATTTTCCTGGGATATGAGTTGTCGAGTGAGGGCAAGAGCTTAGCGCCACATTTTTGGGAGAAATGTGCTTTATTGCAGCCTCCTAATACGGTTCGGAAGCTCCAGTCATTGTTGGGGTTTCTGAATTTTGGCAGAACTTACATTCCTGAATATGCAACGCGTATAAAACCATTATACGAGTTGATTCGCCCGAATTTTTCGAGTAAACTTTGGACGATTGAACATACACACATACTGCGAGAATTACAGAGTGATCTTTTAGCAGTTAAACACTTACACACTCGGGACAATAAGACACATTTAGTGATCAGGGGAATACCTGGGGCTGTTGGGTTTACTTATGTCACCTTTAATGAAGGGGAGACTGCCCCGATTGCATACAAATCTCACTTGTATTCGGCTGCAGAGCAACGTTTTGCACAAACTGAGAAAATTCTCACTGCAGTACAGATGGCTGTTATTAAAGAAAGACCGCTGGCCCGGGGTCAACGCATTGTTGTCGTTTCCCCGGTTCCGGCCTTAGAGGCTGTTACTAAAGCAAGTGTTCCTAATTCAAAGGCTCTACACCCGCGATGGATACAATGGGCTACGTCTTTGACAGCCACTGATGTAGATTATGTATTTGACCCTAAACTGCAGACTCAAGAATTTCTTCAATACGAAATAGAATACCCTGTTCCTGCTGGTACATTGCCTATTGACCAATATGAAGTGGTCATGTGTACTGATGGCTCTGCGCAACCGGCGGTTGGGACTAAACAACAATATTCTGCTGCATGTGCGGTGGTGAGCGGCACTATGGAGGGGGAAGTGTTCTGCCCCCGACATACTTATACTTAAACCTTGGGAGATTGCACGGCACAGCTGGCTGAGCTCAAAGCTCTATTGTTAGCATTGGAGCACGCGGATCCGGCACTTTTAACCTTGCTGGTCTGTGACTCCTACTACTGTGTGCAGTCTTTCAACGAATATTTACACTATTGGAAGATGAATGGGTTCAGAGATTCTAAAGGCAACACCATTAAGCATAAAATGTTGTGTGGTAAGGTTGCGGATCTAAAGGAAACGCTTCCTAATGTCCATGTTGTGCATACACTTGGACACCAGCGCATTGGAATACACGTTGCTGGGAATACTTTGGCTGATGAAGCCGCGAAATCAGCAGTGGCTGTCGCCACAGTAGCCGCAGTGACTCGTTCGAGTTCAAAACCAGACACATAAATTTCAGCTGCCATAAAGGCTACGGCTGATGGCACGCCTTTTCCTAAGGGATTTCCTTCAAAATATAGTTACTGCTTGAATGGTGCGCTAAATGCTACTGTTACAATTCCAGGCATTGGTGTACGTGAAATTCCCAATAAAATTGAAAGACCTCGATTGATTTCTGCAGCACATGAGGGGGTGGCTTCTGCACATGCTGGGGTGGCTGCCACAATTTCACTTTTACAGGCTCGTTACTGGTGGCCTGGTCTCTATAAAGAGACGAAACAGTATGTCCTTTGTTGTGACATTTGTCAAGAAATTAAGACATCGTCGGCTAGACGCCCGCAGCAGACGCCCCTTCTGATTTCAAACAAACCATTACAGTGTGTGTACTTGGATCATTGTGGTCCGCTGACACCAGATAGTGCATACAAATATATATTGGTTGCTGTAGATTCGTGCTCCAGATTTGTATGGGTATGGCCACAACGCTCGGCTGACGCTCGCACTGTTATTAAAGATTTGCGCATATTTGTCGATATATTTGCAGTTGCGGCTTTTCATTCGGACCAGGGCCCTGCTTTTGCCTCTAAGGCATTCAGGGACACCATGGCTTCGTTGGGGGTCCAACTCCAATTCTCGTCTCCATTTCATCCCGAGGGAAATTCTGTCGTGGAGCGTTTAAATCGTGATTTAAAGCAGTCCTTAACGGCCAGAGTTATAGGTACGGGTCGTGGTTGGCTAGCCCACCTGTATGGCGTACAGAGAGCACTTAATAACTTGCCTAGAAGGTCACTGGGGGGTCGTACTTCATATGAGTGCCTGTTCGGAACACGAATGTATGTTCCTGATCTAGATGGTCCTGGTGTGGAGGCGGCAGATACGCCCTTTGACATAAATGATCGTGTCACTGTTTTGCAGGATTTACAACAATTCCGTGAAGATAACTCTTCTGCCAATGCTGCCTCCTCAGGAATTAAGGATGAGCCAGTAACACCTACTGTTTGGATACCCAGGATTGGGGATCTGGTGCGTGAAAAGGTCGCAGTTAAAAAAGAATTTGGTCCTTCTTATCGAGAACCTGTCCCTGTGTTAGGGGTAAGCGGCACGAGAACTGTGATTTTACCGCCGCTGCGAGGGGCCAAAGGAAATCGCTTTGTTTCCATTGACAATGTCAAGTTACAACATGTGGCCGATTCTGCACAGCAAACCAAGAGGGACACCCAGTAGTTCCGGAATCCCTCTCGCTACTGGGGATGAGGTCCCGCTGCAGGTGATTTTCACCGACACTGTTTCCTCTCCGAGCTTGGGGAGGGTGGATGATGATCTTGCGATCGTTCCACCGACGGCGATTAATATGGAATCTTGTGATCAAATTGCTGTACGTTCTACTGATGTTTCTGAACATGTGGTTTATAGCGTGCCACGGCGGGAGCCTCCGTCTGCTTCTTCGTTCAGAGTTGCACCTTTTGCTAGAACTGCTTCTGGCTGCTTCAACGACGCTGATAATGATGGGTCCGGCTCTTCGTCTTCGATGTCTTCTGTCCACGGTCCACAACGGCTGCTGGGATGGCTTAAACGAACATATTTTGTTTTTCCTTGGAACTATTTTTGGCTATTTTTGGCCGTGATGACTATATTATTATGGTTGGGATTTGTGGTTACTTTTTTTCTAATAATACATGGTCATTTTCTTCCCGATCGATCTGACATTGAGCACGTGGAGACTGTGTTGAAACCACATTTTTCGTCTCATATGGTTCGAAGAGACTTGTCCACAGTGAACATTTCTGCTATACCAGTTCCGGATGGAATTGTGTGGGATAAAGTAATGTTTGATATATATGGTCCCACTGAATTGATTCAAATACCATATGTCCTCAAATGATCTATGAATGATATTGTTATACCAGGCATTGTTTCTGATGATTGGGATGTGAAGACAGTAGATTCTATGCTAACGGATTTGCAATATTATACTGTCTATGACGATGAAGATGCTTACCAGTTTAGAGATAATCATGGTGAAATGTTTTGTTACAACTATTATGGACACCACTTTATTCATAAAGCTAGTAGCCCTAAGTCCATGTTTAATTATGTGCAATGGGAACATTGCTCGACTCCTCCACAAGGGAGTTCAAAAACGTATTATGACAAATTTGCATATTTTACTGGGCATGATCCGCGTAATGCTAGGTCCTACTATTTTAAAGTTACACCATATTCTAATAAGCAAATGTTATTGACCGATACTAAATTACTGTATTCTAATTTGTTTGTATCTAAACTGTCGGTCGAGGGATATGAATACTGGTTCAAAACTGTTGACTTGAAAAGTGTTTGGGGTACGAAAAATTGGCAAATGCGAGGCAGGGACACGTTATTTAGAGCATGTATTATCCCTGTGCAGATGATTTTCCTCAATGACACAGTACAACAGACTAGCTGTTTGGGCTTAGCGACGATTAAGGAATTAACTTTGCCTAGTATACCTGTCCCTTCTAAATTAAAAACTTGGCAGCACTATGTGAATGCTACTTTCAGTGACTTTACACATTGGGTCCAGAATGGTACACTTAACACTTCATCGTTACATCCAGGCGGGTGGTTATTATGGCCTATAGACACTAATATGTGTCATCAACATTTTGTCACCTCTTCAGGGGGGTTCAGGACTAGTAGGGCAGACCCTCGTTACGTTTCACCAGAACATGCTGATATTATAACTACATACAGTGTGGGGAAGCTTTGTCAGCAATGGTTGAAGTCCTCCACGCTGGATGCAGTTAAGTCACATCTCATGTTACTGTCTAATAATACTGATTTACAAGATTTTTTGTCAGGTCCCAGAGTACCACGGAAGAAAAGGTTCTTATACGAGGTTTATAATGAGATTTGGAAGCTTTCACAACAAGAGGCTGCAGCCCGGTTGAGGCAGATTGATCAAGCAAATCTGATGCAAACTTTGGGCCTCATTACGACCCTGGCGGGCGGCGGAGGCCGCCCGCCAGGATGCCGCCCTCCATAATACCGCTCAGCGGTCAGAAGACCGCGGAGGGTATTATGAGTTTTTCCCTGGGCTGGCGGGCGGTCTCCAAAAGACCGCCCGCCAGCCCAGGGAAAAACTCCCTTCCCACGAGGATGCCGGCTCGTAATCGAGCCGGCGGAATGGGAAGGTGCGACGGGTGCTACTGCACCCGTCGCGTATTTCACTGTCTGCTACGCAGACAGTGAAATACTAGCGGGGCCCTCTTACGGGGGCCCCTGCAGTGCCCATGCCATTGGTTCTCTACCGCCAGGGTCATAATGAGGCCCTTTGTCTGTTGTTGATAATGGCATGCATACACTTTCTGAACGTGTTTACACGATTGACAGCATTGTGTCCTCTGCTATAGACATTATTAAATCGGACATGTCTTCTTTATATCATGGGCAGAGTCAGACACGATCCATCATGCAGCTGGGTTGGACTCTTCAGACCTTGAAGGCGGGTCGCGTTCCATGGCAGCACGTTCGTGCCAGAGAGATCTTTATCTCTTTTAATTTGACTCGTCAACAACAACTGATGGCTAAAAAGGAAGCAACATATGTTATGTTAAATATTGAAAAATTAGAGAAACTGCCTTTCACGGTAGCTGAGATTCCGTCAGCTGAATGGTTGATCCATGGGGTTATTAATTTGCCTATCTCTACTTTGCAATTTACTTCGTGTTTGAAGCACATTCCGGTGGGTAGATATGAACTATTGGGAGACAGTTACATACACGAGGTGTGGGACCTTCCCTTTCAGTACAGATGTGTTAATGGTTTGAAGGAGGTTTTTCTTAGCGGCAGCGAATGCGAAGCTTCTGTCAGCCATTCAATGGTTTGTAAACAGCTGTCCTTGCACGGGGCGTGTAACGCTTCGATTGCTAACTTAGCTAGTTATCTGAAGGGAGTTCCAGTCCCGGTTATTAAAAACACTTTCCAGGTGCTTTCTAACGGCAGTTACATTGTTCTTAACAGCGAACGCTGCTGTGGCATGCGTGCCGGAATAGTTTACATCGTCGTTGTCAACAAGGCCGTTACGTGCTGCGGGAATGTGTTGTTTCCCCCCACTCAAATTAGGGAGGTAGCGGACATCTGGCCTCATATTGCTACTTCCAAGGTTGATTTCGACAAGTTGAGTCGGCTAAAAGCTTTATTGTTTCAAAAGCATGTGGCCCTTACATCTGCTAGCGAGACCTGCGCACTTCAGGTGGCAAGGTCATCGGCGGAGATACAGTCCCTTTTGAATACTAACTTTCCGACTCACTTCGGTGAACTTGTGGGACGTATATTTAATGCATCCAGCACTGCTGGTATTGCACATTTTTTCAAAGTCGTTGGTGTTGGTTTTGCTAATACCTTCTCTTCCATATTCGGTTTGATACCTTCGGCTATACATTCTATTTTCGGAAGCATTTTTGGGGGTTTCCCGATTACTTTGGCTTTATTGGCTGGAGTCTTGCTGTTATTGCTATTTTTTCGCAATGGCTGTCCCGTCACGACGAGATCCTGTACTGCTGCTCCCATCAGCGCAGCTGTGTCGTGAACGCATGATGCGGCATTTTGGAGCAACACTCCTGGGACATTTGGAGTGCGACTGGTCTCTGTCATGCAGACCGGTTTTGGATTGTGTGCAACCCGTGTTTCGATGCCTTTGGTGCTCGTTTGAACATGCACTGGCTCTCTGTCTCTCATTGCAGCGCCCTCCAATGGTCGATACTGATCTGTTGATGTTCCCGATGAGGGCTCATTCCCAGACTTGTGCACTACAGATGCGCTTGCTTCGTGAGGCAGTTTATGAGATTCCCTTCCTGGAGGAAGATGGTATTGTCTCTTTCATAGGCCCTGCACGGGGTGCCGCCCTGAGTGGTTTTGGGGCTTTGGATCACACCTGCTCCATGGTACTTTGTGGCGTGGATCTTCCGATATTGACATATATCGAGGTGGAGGAACTCCTACGTTCTATTGCTTCTGTCTGATGATTGGATTTTTACAAAATTGACAATATCTTGAATTTGGTTGTGCTCACATGTTACCTAAATTTATGACTTTATTGTCTTCTCACCTTGTCGAAATACTTGTTTTAGATTTGGTTTATGTTTAGGGTATCCTTTTATGTTATTGGAACCACTTGCTACCGACAAGGGGAGGGTGTAGTGTGGTTAGTTTTACGTATTCATTGCGCTTTAGCTTCAGGCTTAAGGCCTTTGTGCATTTTGCCCTGAATATATTTTATTCATTTGCTAATAGCTTAGAGCCTCTGTGCACTTTGCTCTACATGCTTTTTATTAGGCTTCGTACTGTTATTTTTCAAATAGCCAGTTCTACGGTGATGTTTTTTATTCATATCACACTGTTTTGCCTACTCTGCACTAGAGTTCTCCATAACATATTTACTCTGTGCTTCAGTCAAGGATACAGTCTGGTACATTGCCGGTAGACGTGGTAAGAGTTTAGACTCTGCATTCCTGCGTAGGGACATTTTGTGATCTCGCTGACATGTTAGTTATAAAATCACTTCCTTGTCCCAGTACACGCAAGAGGGAGATTCCGACCAGGGAACCACAACTTGACGCTGACTGCCTCATTGCAGATGCTGAACCAAGATCACAGGCCTTTGCTCAGGTATGAGTGTATCCGTCTCCCTAGTGATACAGAAAGGCAAGCTGAAAGCTTAACATGCTGTGCTCTAAATAGAACAAGCAGAGGGAGAGTAGAAACGGTTAGGAATTATGATAGCTTTATTTCTATGTTTTACTCTCCTGGTTACTATATCCATCCTACTATGTTGTATTGTTCTGGTTATTGCGGCTCACGCCTTAATATCTAAAATACAGTTGTTTTATTAAAACATTATATAAAACTTATACTGTCTTTGTCATTTGTATATGAGACCATATTGTGAATGAGAGAGTTGGTTTGGATCTGAGTGACCACGACTTCCCTGAGAAGTTCCAAAGATGTCATGCGCTCGGCTGCCCAATCATTTCTTCCCCGTGGGAGAAATGAGGCACTGCTAGTTAGCCGGAGCAACAACCGGATTTAGGGTGACAGAGTTCCTTACACGTGGGTCAGACTCAGTCCCCCACACCGTTATCGATCCTGCTGCCTAGAAATCCAGTAGTCTCATTTAGGATAATGAGAGCCCACGCGACAGTAGCACCTCATCGAATTGCCCGTGCCCACTCACCCAGGAGGGCGGGCATCTCCTTCGCCCCAGGCACCTCAGGCCCTGCCCCAATTAGCCCTGCTGCCCTGAGTGAGGAGGCTATTGCCCTCCTGAGATCCATCTCTGTAGGGCAGTCAACCATTGTGAATGCCATCCCGGGGCTGGCAGCCCAGATGCAACAATCTAATGCATTCCTGGAGGGCATTCACACTGGATTGGCGTCCCAACAGAGATCGTTTGAAGCTCTGGCCTCCTCTCTGATTGCAGAAATTGTCCCTGTTTCTACCGACCCCCTCCAGCTTCCACTGCCCAGTCCCATTCCCCTCAACCCCAACCTATCCCAGGCACACATACAAACACACATGCACTCAAGACAACACCCAAAAGTGTCACAGGCAACCACAAGCACCACACCTCAACCCACAGGCACTCACACAAACACCATCTAGTTGCAAACACAACAACATCCACTATTTCCAATGTCTCCCCCTCATGCCCCTCCACCACCTACCTCCCAGCCATGACTACACTCACACCTGCATGCACTACATCATTATCCACTACCAGCATCATCACCACACCAAGCAGAACACACACCTCACTGGCAGACACCTCCATAACAGCCATGCACACGTCCCCTGTGTCCTCTCCCACTGTGTCTGTCCCCACCCCTCCTAATGTACACAAAAGCAAGCACTCAAACACCCAACAGCCATCCACCTCACAACAGCATACAGCCCATGCACCTGCACCCAAAAGCAGCAGACAGACACCTCCAAAAACCACTCCCTCATCCTCCACTCCCATTCCTTATCCCTCTTCCCTCCCCAATGTCCCTAAAAAACTGTTCCTATCCACCATTGACCTCTTCCCTACACCACCCCCATCCTGTATGCATGGCCAGGGTATCACGAACCCAGCCAAGCACCTCAGCCCCACAGTCCACTGGCCCAGTCCTAACCGCACCCAATTGTGGTAGAAAGGGACCCAGGCCACATGTACTGAAGGGGAAGGAGCCTGCACCAGCCAGCCTAAAGGGGAAGGAGCCTACCCCAGCAAACAAGAAGGCCAAGGAGCCTGCACTTGCCAGCCAAAAGGCCAAGGAGCCTGCACCAGCAGGCAGCAAGAGCAAGAAGTCTGCACCAGCAGGCAGGAAGAACAATGAGCCTACACCAATTGGCAGGAAGTGCAAGGAGTCTGCACCAGCAGGCAGGAAGAGCAAGGAGGCTGCACCAGCAGGCAGGAAGGGCAAGAAGCCTGGACCAGGAACTGTGACGGAGCCTCCACCACCAACCATGGTTGTGCATCCATCCAAGGGTGCTGGGGATGTGCAGGATCCTCCCCCACCACCAGCTCCACCGCAGTGCATCTGTCTGAGGGTTCAGGGGATGTGCAGGAGCCTCCCCCCACCAGCAGCACCTCCACAGTGCATCCATCCGAGGGTGCAGGGGATGTGCAGGAGCCTCCCCCCACCAACAGCATGACCACTGTCCCTCCATACGAGGGTGCAGGGGATGAGCAGGAGCCTCCCCCCCACCAGCAGCACCACCACTGTGAAGCCATCACCGCTGGCGGACACTATGTAACCCTGCCTCCATGGGCTAGTGTGCGGCCTGCCCCCTCCAGAACCAGTGGGTAAGACACCCACTCGGCACACTGTGGCCCATCAATTCCCACGACCAAGCACAGGGCTTGTTGCCCCCTCCAGAACCAGTGGGTAAGACATCCAGATGAGAGACTGTGGCCCATCACTCGACAGGATCAAGCACAGGGCATGTTGCCCCCTCCAGAACCAGTGGGCAAGACACCCACTAGACAGGCTGTGGCCCATCACTCCCCAGGATCAAGCACAGGGCATGTTTCCCCCTCCAGAACCAGTGGTCTTGTTTCATCTCCCGGCTGAGGTGCCTCCCGCACCCCGTCCCCCTGTGGTGCCTGCCTATTTACCAACTGATGCCCCTGCAGTGTTCTCTTCATGTTGAAGCAGGTGACAAGTGTGGCCTTGGAGTTTGGCCTGTGGCCATGTGGCCCACGCAAATTGAGGATTGGGCTGTGTCCCTTTTTCTGTAAATATGTCTTGTCTAACTTGTTAATTCTACTGTGTTAATCTTATTACAAACACTTTGGCGAAATCATTTTGTCCTTGCATTATTCAGCCAAGTTATGGGGTCAAATTATTTTCTTGTGCATCTGGTTGTGTGTATAGTGTGTGTGTGCGTGGGGTGTGTATTGTGCGTGTGTGTGTGTGTCACTCTCGTTTTCCTCCCACCCTTCCTTCTGTGCTAGTTGGCTGTATTCACCGTCATCATCTTCACTGGTGTGGGGGTTCGTGGTGGAGCAGAATGTAGAATAGCATCGGAAAAACATGCAGTTCTGGTTCCATGACGGCGTGATTCTTCCCTGTGTCTCCAATGTTGAGTCCTTTCACTTCTGAGCTCAGTTTCCGCCAGGCTTTTGATGTCGTTGGTATCACCCCAGAAAAGGTGGCGGTTTGCAGGGTCTTAATATGATGGGCGGAACAGTGACTTCCGCCTGGCTGTTGGCGGCTACTGCCGTTGTGGCTGTTGTGTCCGCCCTGGCGATCGGTGTGGTACATTGGCTGGCTTTCGGAGATCTTTCCGTCATAGTCATAATTTGGAGGTAGTTACTGCCAGCCTATTGGCGGTATTACCACCACTTTATCACCCACCACCAGGGTCATAATGAGGGCCTAAGTCTCTTATCTCTTTACTGTTCTTTGGTATATACGAGCAACAATGCCTAGAATTAATCATTCTACAGACTCCACCATCCTTCTCTAAAAGAATTTCTAAAGCAAGAAAATGTTGAAGACTCTATCAGCAGCTAATTCAGTATCTATCAGGAGTATAGCCCCTGAAAAATGTGTCAGCATGTTATCTACAATAGTAGACAACTTTCTAATCTTTATCAAACTCAGAATGAATCCCACTGAAGGAATCACTGCACCAAATATATCTCCCACTTTAGCAGAAGAGGACTCCCTCCTCTGTCTCTAATGATGTAATTCAGTAACTTTTGGAAATTTCTTCAAATCCTCCATTTGATAAATCTTTGCGAAAACTATGCCCAAATAACATGTCCCATAACATCCTCTTGGAAGGCGGTAATAAGCATTAAGACCACAGAATAAATCCCTGGAATTGGAGGGTTCTGTCCATTCAACATAAACGTCCATTTACTCTGAAACAAAAACACATGCCCACATTCACTTGTTCCCACAAATAAAGTGTCAGTGTGTGATTTAGGCCTATATATAGAAAGTTTCCCTACATGTTGTGCATCTAAAGCTAATTTCCCATGCATTTTAATTGCACTATTAGCATAATCATTCTCGTAAGACTGTTCTCTAACCATTTTTTCTATTTTCTCTTTTAATGCTTCTCTTCTGTCATCTATGTGATCTAAGAAGCTTTTCTCTGAAGGTGTAAGCAAGCGTGTCAAATAATCTTTATGTGCATAATCTGTGCCAAGCATCAATGAAGGTTCAAAGAAACCTCTGACTATTACTATGTCATTATCTTTAGCTACTCTACTCCAATACTAATTGAAGGAACAAACGAAAACACAACATCATAATTTGAATAAAAGTACTGAATGTACACCTGGTTATAAAATCTTCTTAGTAGCAGACTACAACTTTTCCCATAAGTTAAAGGCAAACTATGATAGGTGACTCCTTCCTCGACTGATGAAGGAATTTGCGTACACACAAAGCAATTCTTTGCATCCATTGTCTCAACATACTCACTCAATAAGCTATGGAAAACATTAGAAGAAAGTTCTGCCTGCGCATTAGTATCCTAATGCAAATATTTCTCATTGAACATAAACTTCTCTAATGCCATTAGTGCATTAGTTGTCTCAAAAGCAGAGGTATGTTTGAGTTCTCTCTATATCAAGAACAGACATACCCACAATCAACGCCACAGACAATATCCCACACATAGGGGGTCATTACAACCCTGGCGGATGGCGGAGAACCAGCGGTAAGACCGCCAACAGGCTGGCGGTCTTACCTTGTTGTATTATGACCATGGCGGTTACCGCCATGGTCAACCGCCGGTTCTCCGTCCCGCCCGCCAGGGCGGAGACGACCGCCGGGCTGGAGACCTGGGTCTCCAGCCCGGCGGCCGTCAGTATACCGCCGGCGGTATTTGGACCCGGCTTACCGCCGTGGATTTCCAGCAGTTTCAACCGCCATGAAATCCATGGCGGTAAGCACTATCAGTGCCAGGGAATTCCTTCCCTGGCACTGATAGGGGTCTCCCCCACCCCCCACCCCCACCCCGACTCCCTCCCCTGCACCCTCAACCACCCCTGCCACCCCCCAAAGGTGGCAGGGCCCCCCTCCCCACCCCGACCCCCAACATAACATTACTCACACACACCTGACACGCATGCAGGCACCACCAACACACACACGCACACACCCCGACATACATGCCTACATCCACACACACAGTAAGACACGCACACCCACATTCAAACATACACGCACACATCCATACAGACATACCCACAGCCATACACGCACTCATTCCCATACACACAACACCCACGCAAGCATACACGCACTCACACACCCCCTCTACATACACACACACACACCCCCATGCACGCACACAACACACAACACACCCCCACCCCCCTCCCCTGACGGACGATCGACTTGCCTGGACGTGATTCGCTGGGCGGTGTTCTGTTGGCGTGGCGGTGGAGGTGGAGCAACCTCCACTTCCCCGTCGCCCGCAAGTATGGCTGTTGGCGGCTCTCCGTTGGAATAACGACGGAGAGCCGCCAACAGTCATAATACGCCGAGCGGCAAACCGCTTGCACAGGCGGTCTTCCACACGGCGGTCCCTCGGCGGTCTTGCAAAAAGACTCCCGAGGTCGTAATGACCCCCATAATCACCAAACCAATGCTCATATATTTACAGCGTTTAGCATCACTACCCTGTTGACTAATGTTACTCATGATCTGTAAAGAATCAGAAAGCAGAAGGAATTAAAAAAAAATTGCATCAAAAATCAAAAATAGACAACTCTTTTTTCAGCAATTCAGTCTCACTTCCATGATCCCTCGAAAAAATCGGTTAGCAGCTTTGTCAAAATCAGGTTCAAAAGTCAAATCAGGTTATAAATGTATCTTCTGGTTATCTTCAACAGTTTCTTTTCTCAAAAATTTCTCTCAAATTGTTTCAACAGTTGGGTTTATTAGCTTCCTTCACATGCCAAAATACTGACCCGGAATTTCTCTATCAATTCAAAAAGACATAAACTCTTGTTGCCATTCATTCATAGTTGCATTCGGCCATTCAGGACCTGCATATCTTGAACTTGCTATTCTCTTTCTTTTAAATTTTCGATCACCATTCAGCCCTCCTTCACTTAGATCTTCTCTCCTTGTGGTGCCTACTTCTTCTTCGATTGTTGGTTCACCAACCACTTCTTTCCCTTTCTCCACCTTTGACTCTGGCCACTTATCTCCTCTCAGTGAACCCTTTGTCAGAGTTCTTTTCAGAGTCGAACTTGAACCTTCTCCTTGTTCTGTGGTGTTTTCTCTTGACGGACCCGCAACCGGTTAAGGAGGAGTCAGATCACATTGACTTTGATCCACCTCAACTCCTTCCCCTTCTGGTTCTGGCAATCGCTCTGTTTGTCTCTCAAGATGACCTGCTGCTGGGAAACCCTCCTCTGACTCTCCTGTTGCCTCGATTGAGATAGGCTCTCATTCACCCTCCTAGAGTTCTCCTACCTCGTCTCTCACAGGAGTGACTGAACCGTCCTCAACGGGCTCAGATCCGGTTTCAGTTCCCCTTGTTCTCTTTCCAGCCCTGAGACTTGTCTCACTGTTGTTGGTGCTCTCAACAACGCTTCTTCATGATCCAGTGGACATGCCACTTTCTTCATATGACTTGCGTGAATCCAGTTCGGAATTCCAGCACAATTCACAACTGTGGTAGTTGTCAAAACTATCTGATAAGGTCCCTTCCAATGAGGCTCCAAACACATCTTTCTCAAGTGTTTTTGAATCATAACCCAGTCCCCATCTCACAGGTTGTGCCCTGGGTCATGGATCAGTGCAAGTGTGGTGGCTTCCACCTGCTGAGAAGAAGAGTGAACCACATCAGCCAGACCTTTGCAGTAATCCAACACCATATCATCTGTAATGTTGACAAGTGCATTTGCAGGCACCGCTGGAACCCTCATTGCTCTGCCCATGATGATCTCCTGCGGCGACATCCTGTCTTCCTGTCAGGTGTGTTTCTCATTGGAATCAACACTAAACGCAGGTCATTTCAAATTTTTGGATGCACACATCTTTGTAAGTCTTGACTTCAATGTACCATTCATCTGTTCCACTAGTCCTGATGCTTCAGGGCGGTAGCTAAAATGGAACTTCTGCTCAATGTTCAATAGTACACATAGTAATTTAATTACTTCATTGTTGAAGAGACTTCCCCTATCTGATTCTAAAGACGTATCAGGTGCCTAAGCAGTAGTTTTGCTACTGTGAGACTATCATGTCTTTGTGTAGGGTAAGATTCAATCCAGTGACTACAGGTGCAGACAATCACCAACACATATCTCAAACCTTCACACACAGGCATCTCAATAAAATCCATCTGCATTCTGCTGAATGGACCTCCCACTCTTCCAATGTGGCTCAAGTTAACCACTGTTCCTTTCCCTGTGTTTAGTTGTTGGCAAATAACACATCGATGGCAAACTGCTTCAGCAACTTGTCTAAACTTTGGGTTAAACCAATCATGTATGAACAAAGAAATCATTGCATCCCTCCCAATATGTGCTTGACCATCATAAGTACCTCGCCATTTGAGACAACAGGCTATTTGGCAAAACCAATTGACCCTCTTCTGAAACCGACAATTCTTCTTGTCTTTGCACATTTAATTTTGCTCCATGAACGCTTTTCCTCCATGTCAACATTATTGTGCAACTTTTTCAATTCTTCCAAAGTGTCAGTTATTTTCAATGCATAGCTTGTACATGTTTCATCTTCTTCAGATAACAGTTCCCATTTGTCTTTGAACGATATACAGTTAAATGCACAAAACCTTGCTACTTGAACCGCATATCCATTTCCCAATGACACAAAGTCCTGTGACTTTAGATGTGGACTGCATTTCACCACAGCAATCTTTTCAGGCATTTGAATAGCATGTAGCAATTCTTTAATTCTCTCACCATTTCTTACTGGTGAACAAGAAGAGGTCAGGAAACCTTTCTGTGATCGCAACTGGCCAAAACCATGGACTATTCCAAATCCATTCTGGCTATCCATAGAGATTGTAACTTTCAGCTAAGCAGAAACATGGCACGCTCTAGCAAGGTCTACCAGTTACGCTACTTGGGCAGAATACACTCCTCGAAGCCAAGAAGCTTCCAAGGTATCAGGAATTGTGTACACAGCATATCCTGCTCTCAGTGTCCCTGTATTGTCTCTCAGACAAGGACCATCAACAACGATAATTTGGTCACTTTCTTCCAACCGGGAATTTCTAATGTCAGGTCTCGGTTTTGTGCACAAATCAGTTACTTCACGACAATCATGCTCAACATCTTCCTCTTTTTCAATTTCAGCATTTTCACTCGGAAGTAAGGTTGCCGGGATCAGCACTGTACATCTTTTCAATGACACATTTGGTGACCCTAGAATACTCGTTTCATATCTAGTCCACCTTGCACCAGTCAAATATTGGGTTTTCTTCCTTGTGAGTAGAATCTCAATAGAGTGAGGGACCATTACAGTCAGGGGATGTCCCATCACAATGCCCTCACACTGTTTAAGGCTATGACCACCTGCTGCACCTGGGTGCAAACAAACCTGGTAAGGCTGCTGCAACTGGGTCCAAAGTAGCTGAAACATATGCTACTAGGCGGTTTACACCTCCATGGACCTGGGTCAAGACAGACAAAGAACATGAGTCACGCTGATGACAAAACAATTTGAAAGGTTTAATGTAATCAGGCTTACCCAACGTTGGAGTCCTGCAGAGACTCTCTCTCAATTCAGTGAACACTTTCATTTCATCCTGGTCTAACACTATGGGATCAGTGACTTTCTTATGAGTCAACCTCTGCAATGGTCTTGAAATGACTGAGAAATTTGGAATCCATTGGCAACAATAAGCTACCATCCCCAAAAACATCCTGACATCTCTCTGTGTAGTCAGGGGATTCATCTGCAATATTGTTGTAATCCTTTCTCTGGATATCTTTCTTGAACCCTTTTCAATCTGAAGACCCAAATATTTCACTACTTTCTCACAGTAGTGCAATTTAAGCGGAGACACCTTGTGACCATTCTTTCCGAAATGGTTCAACAGGTCAATTGTATCATACTTGCACCTGTCTCTTGTTTTGGACGCAATCAGTAAGTCATCAATGTACTGCACCAAAGTCGATTGGAAAGTCAATTCCAGCAACTCCAAATTCTTTTTCAAAATCTGATGGAATATGGAAGGTGACTCTGAAAACCCTTGAGGAATTTGGCACCAGCAATAAACTCGATCCAGGAATTTGAAACAAAAGAGAAATTGACATTGAAGAGGCACAAAAAAGAATGCTTGTGACAAATCGATGACAGTGAACCACTCGGCATCACATGGAATTTGGAACATTATCACAGCTGGGTTTGGCACCATGGGACATTTAACCACAATCTCATTTATTTTTCTCAAATCCTGAACAATTCGAACCTTCCCACAGGGCTTCTTCAAACCCATTATTGGTGAGTTACATGGACTGCTGAATACTTCCTTCAGATACCCTTGCTTTACAAAGTCTGCAATTATCTGGGTTACTTTCATCAGGACATCTTGCGGCATGTGGTACTGTGGAAGTTGAGGAAAAACTGCATTCGGCTTCACAGTAATTTTGACTGGCTCAACTCCCTTTATTAAACCCACTTCTTTTCCTGTTAAATCCCACACTTTCTCCTTAACCGTTTCCTGCAAATCAGGATGAAGCTCTTTCACTGTGAACATCAGGAAAAATACAATCAAAGGGAACTCCTCATTTGTAGTTTCACACTCTATTTCCGGGGCTAGGTCATCTTCTTCATCACTATTCGTCTGAATCTCAATTCCATCTTTTGAACAAGTAATCAAACACCTTGTTTTACATAACAAGTATCTTCCCAGTAGGGATACCAAACTTGAATCGCAGACTACAAATTTATGCAGTCCCTGAAAATTGCTAATCTCAACTGAACTGGATCTGTAATCAGGTTTGTCAAATACTGTGTTCGCTACTCCCACAACCTGAACAGTTCTTCCTGAAAGTGCCAAATTTGTAACTTCTGCGCTTCTCACTGTAGAACGTGTAGCTCCTGTGTCAACCAAGAATGAAACTTTGTGACCCATTACCTTTGATCTACTTCTAGGAAAGTCACAAGCACACACGGCTCCTCATCTGAACTGTCACTCGTCCATTCATCATTTATTCCATTCTCACCGTGTAACAGGAATAGGTGCACTGTGTTACTATTTCTGTTATGCCTCTGACCTGTGACCTGCTGAGAAAGGATCATCTGTTGCTGCTCCATCTGGGCTTGAGGTATTTGAATTTGCTGTCTAGGTGCCATGGAACCCTGCTGTTGCATTGTCTGCAACTGTGACATTTGTGCATGGGGCATTTGCACCTGCTGCATGGGCTGAAAATGTTGCATTCGATTTACATTATTCTGACATTTCGGATTAGGACCTCTCACTCTCAGTCCTCTCATGTTCTGAAATGAATTGATGTAATTAATCTGCTGAACAACACCTTCTTGCACCATCATTGGACACTCCCATTTCCAATGTCCAATGGCTCCGCAAAAGTGACATGGCAATAGCTTCTCCATTCCCTAAACATCATTCTGAACGACTACAGTATTCAAGTCTGGACCATGATTGATATTACCTCCACGACCTCTACCTCTCATCTGGGGCTGAAACATCATGTTTCCTTGCTGCTGCTGTGGTAACTGCTGAGAACAATTCCCTTGCACTCCTGTTTGAGTGGCTTTAATCTGCATCAACATCGCCTTCTTTGCCAACGTTTTCTTCTTGAACTCAATCTCATCACTACAGTATTTTGCATACTGCAACACCTCATCAATTGGCTTTGCTTGCCATCAAATCAAATGACTCTTAATCATCTGGCTAATTTCAGGTCTCTATCCTTCCACAAATCTGAACACAAAATGAAGCATGTTTTTCGCCTCAATTGAATTGCACACTGTAATGCTTGAATGCCTGCAACAATCTCTCATAATATGCATGTATCAACTCCTTTGCTTCCTGGGCTGTCCTGCTAATCCTCTGCCAATCAATATTCTTGGGCGAAATTCTCATTTTCAAAAACTCAATCACCTTATAGTAATATTTCATTACCTCAGGAGAAGGTGCACCTGTATTCTTGTCTCTCTTTGGTTCACTTGTTGGCCAATCTACACTCCTTTTACACTCGTTCCACAGATCAGCTTGAACCACTATCTCTAGTAAATTGTTCAAGTCCTCCCTCAAACACTTTGCAAGTTTTACAAACCTGTCTGTATGCTAACACCACTGTTCTGGCTTTTCTCTCAATTTTGGATAATCATTTGTAAATGACAGAATGTCACTTCTGCTCCACGGTACATGAATTTCTCTCATTGGTAACATTTTTACTTGATCTCTATCTTGCTGCACATTTTCAGTCAGCTCTAAAGAATCCCTTTTTCTCTTCTCACTTTTCTTTACCCATCTGCCTTCCCATTTGTCTAAAGCTCCCCAGGTCTGAACACTCTGGAGCATTTCTTTAAGGTGTGTCTTCATTCTGGCAGTTCTGATGTGTTCAAAGTCTTTCATCTCAAAATCTAATCTGTAACTCCTTTTCAAATGCTTCGTTTTCTCTATTTCTATGCCGTACTTTTCCGCCAAGTCTGCTAATCTCTGATGCACATTGCTCACTTCTCTCGTAATCTTTGGGCATAAATATCTAAATTTTCCCTCTGTGTAGGATTCTAATCTATTAACCTCCTTTGTTCCCTCAATGAGTTCACCCGCTTCCATGCCTAGCCTAGTATAATTCAAATGCTCCTCTCCCTTAGGGGCAATTTGTGACGTATTGAGCTGTCAATCCTTGTAACGAAATGTTACTTGTTTGAACCGGTGGCACCTTCTGTGCAACTGCATTCGGAGTCTGCGGTGTCAATAATTTAAAGTGCTGGCTAACGTTTGGACCTGTCACAGTATTTGTGAGTGCTATAAATGGACTAAGGTCTAACAGTGATCTTGATCCGTCAAAAGTGTGTCCCACAGGAGAGACAACTCAAACATTTTCATTATGTCCTCCTATCATTAGGTTCTCATACATTGTTCCCTGTTCACCTACCGTCAGCTTCTTCTGTGAAAAGAATGGTACCACTGAAAGTAGCATTAGAGCATCTAGGGCTGTTCTGGCATTTATGCTCTGTGGGAGAGTAACGCCCATATTCTGATTCATCATCGGAGTCATATCTGACTGTGTCCCTGTTACTAGAGTAAATCTTGGCATCACCTGTGGCTGCACTTGGGGCAATAACATAGCAGTTGGCTCAGTCTGAACCATTAACAGTCTCTGGAACCTGTGTCGGGCTGTTGAATCAATACTGGTACTTGGACCACTTTCATATACTGTATATGGTGGTGGTCGATCTCTCAATAACTGTGTAATAAACTCATCATAGTCCAAGTCCTCCTCTTCGTTTGAAGACTTTCTACCCTCCTTACTCTCAGATGGACTTTTATTAGTTTTTCTAGTAGCATTCTTTCCTTCCTTCTCATTCGCCTGCGTAATTGCTGGAAACAACTTAATCCCTTGCAAAGTCTCCATCCTCCATGCTTTCTGAACACAGTCCCATCTAGCTTCCGCTAGAGTCTTTTCTGCCTTTTTCATCCTCCTCTCGAATTTCAGTTGCTGTTGCTGTCTGGCTACTAGCTCCCAAATTTCTAATGTCTCAAACTGTGCTGGTCTCTTCCATTACAATGTAAGCTGGTGTTCCTTTTGTTGGTGTAGCTTCACCTACACTCGTTGTACTCTACGTATCTCCCCTGAGGGCACTTTTTAAAGCTTTGAAAAATGTCATCTTTTCAACCTTTTTGTTATTCAAAATTGAATCAGAAAGTGACTTTAACCCCGAGATCCCTTTCACCTACGATCTCAACCAATTGCCTCTCGCGGACGTCTGCCAATCCGTGCGTGACCCTTCTCACTAACTGACCTATCCCGGCGCGGCTCCAGTGATGTCACACTCACACATATCACGGCTGACAAAGTCTTGTGGCTTGTCCTCCCGAACTCCGATTCACACAAACTAATGCAACTATTGCACGCACTAATCAAAAACAAAAAAACAAATCATCTGATTTACTACAGGAACAGTAACACAATCGCTTCAGAAACCTTACAGATTTTTCACTGATGGCTCTTCCCGCACTTACAGATACTCCTTTCTCAGTCTCCCAGATTCACAAGCAAATCCAACCTGCAGATTTTACCCTCAACTGATCAGTGGGTCTGTCCTGGTGCACATAGGACTTGCCAAATCTCAGTCAAAATTTTCTTTAACTCACTTTCATTCATACACTGGCTTGTTGACCATGACCGATCAACCTACTAAACCAGACAGATTACAACATAAAACCAATTGTCTTGTACACTTTTCAATATACTCCAGAGTCTTAGACCACGCAAGGTCTGTACATCAACAACCACCTGGACAATTTTTTAGCACAAAGTGCCACACATATGTAGTTCGACGACTTCCCTACTCTCACACTGCAGAGTATGCACACTCCTACTACAACTTCATTTGGAGTACGTAAACTCCGTAAAATCCTCTCAAACCTCGCAATTCACCAGCAATTTGCATAAGCTGTGCAAGCGCAACCTACTTCATTCACCCTGTCACTAGCAGGATACAGGATCTGGGAAAGTCATTTCTGGACTTAAGGGAACATTTTCTCTCCAATTATCATCCTTGAAAAACAAAATCCAAATCTCAATAATCATGAATTCTGCTACCCCCTCGCGCACCTTCAATCCTGCTACTATCTCTGTTAACACCTATCACTCTGTACCGGACGTCTATAGCAAACTCTAAAGGAGACGAACCCTCTGTCTGCTACCATCTCTGTTAGCGCATCTGACCGTAGTAAGTAAACTTACAAGGGGAGACAAATAGGTCATTAAACATTTTGACTCGCAATTAAGATGTTCTTACCATAGCTCCAGTACATAATTGATAATCAATACACAATAATCAATAATCATTAGTAATCAAGAACATCAATAATGAATGGAGTCACTAATTGTCACACACCATGACCTTTCATTCATGAATAACCACACCATTTAGTAAAAGTTAGAATATTTATTTCCCTATGTTAACAATGCTAAGGTCATGTAGATTAATCTCAAAATCAGATGAAACACATACAGAAACAATACTGGCTGTCCAAGGCGGTGGAAGAAATGTAATCTAATCAAAGCTTGAACAACAACACATTATAGGGTACTGTATAGTGCAAATCAATAGCAAAGTCAACTGCGTCAATGTAATTATATACATGAAGTTCGCCAGAGAAAGTCATCAAGCATTAGTCCCTATTATCATAATTCATTAGTGAGAATCCTTAACTAACATCAAATTAGCATCAGCATGTTGGGCTTCATGCAAAACAAGTTAGTAACACAAATTTGGAAAAACATCTAACTATGGCTCTATCAAAACAGTGCAGTTGGTACCTAGAAAGAAAAAGCAATAATGCATAATAATCACAGTTTATGTTATAACTATCCTCAGCACGGATCAGCAAAGCAGAATCAGTCTTCATCCTCAGGACATCAGTCGATCAGCAAGGCATCAGGATTCAGTATCAAAGTCTTGAAAACGCAAAGTCTGTAAGCATTAAAGCTAAGCACGTCTCTTGTCATGACGCATTATGGGTAAAGGTAAGGGCAGAATGTCTAACGAAAATGCCTTTCGGCCAAAAGCAAAATGGGCAATGGTCTGAATGAATGTCTTCTCTCCGTGTGATCCTGTTAAGTCAAAACTGTTAAAACTACCTCCCAAATCCCTATTGGTCAGTTAAACATATGTTCACACTTTCTCCAATAAAACTAAAATCCCAAATCTATGAATTCTAATATGACTCTGTTCACATGTTGTTGATTAATTTGTCTTGCAATATCCTCATCATCCGGTTGGTCAGGTAATATTATTGTTGCAGCTTCTGCTCTAGTCAGTATCTTCATTGTTCTTGTCCTGGGAAAGTCAGTCTCACACACATTACATATAAAATGTTGCATTAGTTGGAACATCATCTTCTAGCACTCGGTTCTCATGTGAAGCTTCCGTTATGAGCATATTAAACAATACAATAGAAATTAACAGTTTAGCTTTCTTGAACAGCCATTTCATTTAACATTAAGAAATACAGCTTTTACATGAGGCCTGGCAAGTAGGCAACTCGCTAGGTTAAGGCCTACAATTAATAAAGCTAAAGCTTATTGCATAACTCTTAATATGACATATTACTGCATTAGTATAACATATATTCAAATAACATAATATTAAGTCATTGATTAGTACATTTTTTAAACATTGGTGGCCATTCTGCGTAATCACATTTTCAAATGCATGCATTATTTTTCTACGTTATTTTATTTTCTACATAAACTTATTATTCAAAATATATAAACACTTATTAATCATTTTTTATTAAAACACCTGCGCTAGCAGCAGTGAGACTTGTTTTCAGATGTAATCAGTGCGTGTTTATTAAGATGATATAGGTTTCTCTTTCCCAAATTAATAACCCACTTTCTGACATTCTCGATTTAAAACATCCTACCATGTGCCACAACTATGCACGTGCCTAATAACAAGCAATCTGGATGTCAGCCATCCCAGTGATCAGAAAAACTATTGATAGATTGGCCTACATTTCACACATGTGACTTAATGATCCAAAACCACAATGAAATGTTATGGACTTAGCACTGTACAGCACTGACTGCACAACCCTCTAAAGAACTAGCCATGTATATGCTTGTTTTTTTATGATCCTCCAGGTGGGCCAGGTCCTTGGGGCATGCAACTTTTAAAAAAGGGAGGAGGGGTGCATGTAGCCTTCCTCCTCAGCTTCCTTTGAGCCCCACAGACCACCACTTCCATGTGGTTTTATATGAGTAATTGAGGGGGGCCACATGGATCCCCCCCAGACGCTTATTGGAGCCCCGGGGACTACCACCTCCCTGGGGCTCTCATGATAAAATGGAGAGGGGGCCACACGGAACCCCTCCTGTCCCTGGGAATCACCACCTTCCCAGGGCATAATTATTGTTTTGGAGGGGGACGGTGCAGACCCCCCTTCATAGCCATAGACCACCACCTCTTTGAGGCCAGAAATCCAAATAAAGGGGGAGGAGACCATGGTTCCCTGGGTCAGCTCCCTATCTCCTGAGGTGCCCACCATCAGGAGATAGCAGTTTGCTTTTGCTTCATGGGAGCTTTGACAGCTCCTGCCAAGTGAGAGCAATCTGTAATTCCGTTCTCAGTGGGTGGGAGCAGGAACCTGTCCCCCCCTTGCTAGGAGCAGACTTTCCATCTGTTTAAATAGATGAAAGTATTGCTGCCGCAAGCAGCATTTAAAGCTGCTCCATGCATGCAGAATCAACTGCGACAGGACCTTGGTCCCGCCACGTAGATGTCAGTCGTGTGGAAATTCTTCCCCTCTTTTACCGAGATGATGGACAGATTACTAAAAAGCACCTGGAGAACTTTTCTCACTGATTTTGGGGACACCTTCCTTACGCAGAGCAATATGAGCGCATCTCCACTAAACAGAGAAGCACTTACTGCATTTAATTAAAAAAAAAAAAAGGAACCTTGTTTGGTGGACATTCAACTGTTTGTAGTTTTATCATCTTCACCACAACAGGATATCAGTATGAAGATGCTTGAGTAACAATTACATTGCCAAAATTAGGGACACACAAGGTCACTGGAGACATTACTTTGGGATTCTTTATGCAGCTGTAGTGTGGAGTTGGAGTGTGCTTTTTATGGTAAATCTGGTCAGTAATTTTGGAGTTATGAAAGGTAAAGGAAATCTAGATAGCTAGTGTAGGAAAGTCCTTTTTTTTTGCCTGATCACCCCCACTCTTTCTGGATAGGTACTGGTGGTTACTGACTCTTGGCTGTGCCCTGGGTACTGCTTACCAGTCCCAGGGCCAGTGCTCTGTGTAAAATGGATATGCAAATTAGGCTAATTATAATTGGCTAAGTTAACCTACCTATAAGTCCCTAGTATATGGTAGGGCATGTAGGTTTAGGGACCACAGCATAGGTGGTGCACACCTAGGTGCATTGCTGAGGTGCCCAGTGTCATTTTAAAAGCAAGCCTGCCTTGCTGGCTGCTTTTAAATTAAAGTTATATGCAAATTCGACTTTGGAATTAAAGGTACTTCCAAAGTTTTAAACTACCTTATTTTTACATATAAGTCACCCCTAAGGTGTGCCCTATGTGCCCCTAGGGCTGGGTGCCATGTAACTATAAGCAGGGACTTTATAAAAATAGATTTATAAGCCCTGGTGAGGTAAAAACAGCCAAATTCGTTTTTCCCTCATTGAAGTAAATGGCCTTCATAGGCTAGAATGGGCAGACTTTATTTTAAATTTTAAAGTCTCCTTAAATGTTACATACCAAGAATTTGGTATCAAATTGATTGTTATAATAAATCCCACAACTTCCAGTTGTTGGATTTAATATAACTAGTGCAGGTAAAAAGTTTAGACTTTACCTAAAAAGTTGCCAATTTCAGCTCTGCATTGTTTTTGCTGCTGTGCTCTGATTGGCCAGCCTGCAGCAGCTTCTGCCAGGCCACTTTAATGAGGTGTGAAGTGGCCTGGCTTCACACAAAGGAATGTGCTTGGGGGAGAGAATCTCCCCTCAGCAGATGGTGAGGCAGGAAGGGGGAGGGCTGCCAAACTGGTCTTTAAAGGCAGAGAAGGACATCTGGAGCACCCAGCAACACCCCCACATCCTGCAACCCCAGACAGCTAGGTGCCCCCTTGATTAGATTAGGAGAGGGCAGGAGAGGGGTGTGCTTATGATTTTTAGCCACACCAGTGGGTGGGCTCAGCCAGATCTCTCCTCCAAAAATCAGATTCATCCATTTTGGATTTTTAGAGACTGTTGCCTTCTGGGATGGATTTTTGCCACACTTCCCAGGAAGTGGTCATCACAGGGGGACGACCCTGTCCCTGATTGGAGAACCAGGGCCCCCCTGCTTTTCACCCAGGAGCAAGGATAAAACTGGCAGACCTGCACCCACGCCTCAGATCCCCACCAAATTTCAAGAAGAAAGAACTACAAGGAGAAGAAGGACTGCCCTGCTGGACCCCTGGCCTGCACCTGGACCCTGCACTCAGAAAGACTGCACCAGCTGCACACTTGGGCTTCACCACAAGAAGGACTTTGCCTGGCTTCCACTGGTTCAAGGAGGGACTCCCTGTTTGCTACAGGTGAAAAATTGCTATCCAGAGTCCCCTGCACCAACTCCTGAAAAAGTGACCAGCTGACCAGTCCAGTGGCCAAAAAGGAGTTTGCACCAGGTGCATTCTGGGAGTTGAAGTCCGCATTTCCCAAGGACCATCACAGAACTTCTGGACCCTTGGGGTGAGCTGTGGACCCCAAAAGAACCTTAAAAGAACATCTGGGTGAAGCCCCAGAAGTTTGGAAAAGATTGGAGAATTTTTGAAAAAAAGCTCCATAAAGTGACCGACCCGACGCGGAAATTCTAGCCGGCTTGCCTCAACCGCGACCCGGCCTGACTTCGTGGTTCGTCCCGGTAAAGAAAAACATCCAAAAAAGAGACTAAGTCCGATTGTAAAAAGTTGACCGGGACCTTCCAGCCATCGTATCCGAGAAGGGCTCCACGGACGTCGGATCAAGATCCAGGTTTACCCCGGTCGAAGGATTTTCATCTCGAAAAAACGACTAAGTCCGAAGGTAAAAATCACCACCGAGGAAACCGACTTCGCGTATCCGGACAAGGGCTCCAGGAGGTCGGATCCAACTGGCAGGTTCGTCCCGGGGAAGAAAAACATCAAAAAAGAGACTAAGTCAGAAGGTAACTTTTTAACCGAGGCCTCCCGCGACTTGTAGCCGAGCAGGGCTCCATCGCGGTCGGCCTGAAAGTTTGACTTTGCCCCGGTCCTGGTGCAACCAGATGACCCGATTGGCGCTTTTTGTTTCTAAGCGCTAGAAAATAATAATACTTTAAAAATTCATATCTCCGGTTCCCCTGAACCGATTTTAATCGTTTTTGTGTCATTTTAAAGATAAAAATATAAGCTATTTTTATAAATTGGTTTTGGATTTTTAAACTGTTTCCTGTGTTTTATTTAATTACTGTTTTGTGATATTTGAATGCTTTACACTTTGTCTCCTAAGTTAAGCCTTGACGCTCGATGCCAAGCTACCAAGGGTAGAGCTGGGATTAATTTACTGAGACCTAACTGTACTTATGTGGAGGTTTGTGGCTTGTTGCTAGGTGTAGGTACCTACCTGCCCTACCAATAACCCATTTTCCAACATAATTGGAAGCAGCGACGGGATCCTGTACTTGTGTTCAATATCACGTTACAGTTTTAGATAAAACAAATTAAAAATCCTTTAAATTGTCCTAGTGCAAAAATTGTTTTTAATTTTTAATTTTAATTTTTTTTTTTTTTATTAATTTGGATTAATTTCAATTATTGAATTTTTGTAATTTTTCTAAATTCTTGTTACCAATTTTTGCAAAAAGTTTTTGTTGACACAAAACTAGGGAACCATGGAGCTTGATCTGGCTAGCCTACCCACACTGACAGTAGTCCAGCTTAGGGGGTTGTGTATTGAGAGGGGGTTGCCTGCAACCCCTGATCTCAGGAAGCAAATCCTGATTAAATCCCTGACAGCATGGGCTGAGGCCCAAGAGGTAGAGACAGAGGAAGCTCCAGAGGAGGAAGAAAAAGAGGAAAATGCTAACTCTAACCACTCAGGGGAGGGAAGGCATCAGACCCCAAGTGAGGAAGAGGAGGAACGGTCCTCACTGGATACAGTCACTAGGGGCAGACCCAAAGCTAGTGGTAGGAAGAGGGTCCTTTCAGGAGGAGAGAACCCATCCATCAGGGAAAGAGAGCTGGAAGCCCAGCTAGCCTACATAGCTTTGGAAGCAGATAAGCTTGCCCTAGAAAAGAAAAAGTGGGCAAGCAAAGAAAAAAAAGATGGAAGCAGCGAGAAAGAAACTGAGGTGTCCCTGGGTGGGGGTTTTGCCCCCAGATTACCCAAAGGGGTGGTTCCTGCCTATGTGGAGGGGGATGACATAGATAAGTGGCTGGGGGCCTTTGAGAGGGCCCTCCAGATGAGGAAAGTCAAGCCTCAGTACTGGGGTTCACTCCTTTGGGAGTTAGTTCCCAACTCTGGGAGGGATAGGCTCCTAACCATGAGTGGGGAGGATGCAGACTCATACCCCAGTATGAAGAGTTGCTTGACTAAAAAGTTTGGTCTAACTCCAGAGCAGTATAGGCTTATGTTTAGGGACACCCAAAAGACAAGCACCCAGTCCTGGGTGGACTTTGTGGACATTTCAGTAAAAGCACTGGAGGGCTGGATACAGGGCAACAGGGTAAGTACCTTTGAGGGGCTGTACAATTTGATTATGAGGGAGCACCTTCTAACTAATTGTGTCCAAGAGAGGCTCCGCCAGTATCTAGTAGACTCTAGGTTGACCAACCCCAGAGAGCTGGGGGAGGCAGCAGATGACTGGTTAAGAACTAGAGTTAACCAGAGACCCCCAGGGGGTGATCAGAAAAAGGGAGGACATGGTTCTTCTCAGGGGAAGAACCAAGGGAAAGATGACAAAAAACCCAAAGAGTCCTCACAAGAGTCCCCAAAAACTTCTCAGGGAGGGGGAGCCCCGAGCCAATTCACTTTTAAAGGGAAAGGGTATCAGGGAAAGAATTTTGATCCTGCTAAAGCAGGAAAGTTTCAGGAGCTTGCTAAGGCCGGCAAGTGTTTTGACTGTTATCAGCCAGGACATAAAAGAGGAGATGCTATCTGCACCAAGAAGCCCCCCACTGGTGGGCAATCCCAGGGGATTGCTAGTGTAGGGTTGGGGGTGGAAGTTGGCCCAGGGGTGGAATCAGGGTACACTGAAGTCACCTTAGTATCCGTGGGTGGGGTGGACATTGCAACTATGGCCACCTTACCTCCCATCATGCAGAGGTATAGGCAGAGGCCTAAAGTCAATGGGACTGAAGTGGAAGCTCTGAGAGATACAGGAGCCAGTGTGACAATGGTTGCAGAAAAGCTGGTTTCTCCAGAGCAGGTCTTACCTGGTGTCTTCCACCAGGTGACTTATGCAGATACCAGAACCAAACTCCATCCCATGGCTATGGTGAGTCTGGAATGGGGAGGTGTGACTGGCCCTAAAAAAGTAGCTGTAGCTCCTGCCCTCCCAGTAGAGTGTCTGCTGGGAAATGATCTTGAAGCATCTGAATGGTCAGAAGTGGAGAGAAGGGTCCATGCACAGATGCTGGACCTCCCTGAATGGGTGTGTGCTGTGACCAGGTCACAGGCAGCACAACAGGGAAATGCTGGACACTTGGACCCTGGAACAATGGGCCAAGCCTCCAAGAAAAAGAGAAAAGGCACTGGGTCTGGCTTGCCAGCCCCAACAAGTACAGAGGGTCAGGAAGAATCCAACCCTGAGGGGGAGGATCTGAACTCTGAGGGAGGGACACCTTCCCTGCAAACTCTGCCTGACTTGGCAGAACTGCAAGGGGCAGGTGGGCCCACCAGAGAAGAGTTGTGCCAGGGACAAAGAGAGTGTCCCACTCTTGAGGGCCTGAGGCAGACTGCTGCCAGGCAAGAACAAGGGGATACCAGTGGTACCCACAAGGTTTACTGGGAGGATGGAGTTCTCTACACTGAGACAAGGGCCCTCAAAGAAGGGGCTACTAGGAGAGTAGTGGTCCCCCAAAAGTATAGAGAATTCCTCCTTACCTTAAGCCATGATATCCCCTTAGCTGGTCATTTGGGACAGACCAAGACCTGGAGCAGGCTGGTCAACCATTTTTTTTGGCCCGAAATGTCAGAAAAAGTCAGGGAGTTTTGCAGCTCCTGTGTCACCTGTCAAGCCAGTGGCAAGACAGGGGGCAAGCCAAAGGCTCCCTTAATTCCACTGCCAGTGGTTGGGACTCCCTTTGAGAGGGTGGGGATTGACATTGTTGGTCCCCTAGACCCACCAACTGCTTCAGGTAACAGGTACATTGTGGTGGTAGTGGACCATGCCACCAGGTACCCTGAAGCAATACCCCTCCGGACAGTCACTGCTCCCACAGTGGCTAGGGCCCTACTTGGTGTGTTCACCAGAGTGGGATTCCCAAAGGAGGTGGTCTCAGATAGGGGCACAAACTTTATGTCAGCCTATCTGAAAGCCATGTGGGAGGAGTGTGGTGTTACTTATAAGTTCAGCACACCCTACCATCCACAGACCAATGGTCTGGTGGAAAGATTCAATAAGACCCTGAAGGGCATGATCATGGGTTTGTCTGACAAACTCAGGAGGAGATGGGATGTCCTCCTCCCATGCCTGCTGTTTGCCTACAGGGAGGTGCCACAGAAGGGGGTTGGATTCAGCCCCTTTGAGTTACTGTTTGGGCACCCTGTAAGAGGCCCATTGTGCTTGGTGAGAGAGTCTTGGGAAAAGCCTCTCAAGGAAGCCAAGGAGAATGTGCTGGATTATGTACTAGGCCTGCGGTCTCGCA
The DNA here is from genome assembly GCF_031143425.1 of Pleurodeles waltl. Classification (NCBI taxonomy): domain Eukaryota; kingdom Metazoa; phylum Chordata; class Amphibia; order Caudata; family Salamandridae; genus Pleurodeles; species Pleurodeles waltl. The sequence continues at coordinate 694,778,035 of NC_090442.1, read as the reverse complement.
TGGCTGAGTATATGAAGAAGGCAAGCAGAAACCTGGAGGCCAGTCAGGAGCTCATGAAGCTCTGGCATGATCAAAAGGCTACCATGCCTGAGTATCACCCAGGACAGCTGGTGTGGGTTTTGGAGCCCATGGCTCCTAGGGCACTACAGGCCAAATGGACTGGGCCCTATCCAATCCTAGAGAAAAAAGGTGAGGTCACCTACTTGGTGGACCGTGGCACCCCCAGGAATCCTCACAGGATCCTGCATGTTAATAGGATGAAACCCCACCAGGACAGGGCAGACATGACCATGCTGATGGTCACTGATGAAGGGAAGGAGGAGGAGGGTGAACCTCTCCCAGACCTCCTGTCCTCAAAGGAAAAAGATGGGTCAGTGGAGGGAGTGGTACTCTCTCCCAAATTGACAGATCAGCAACAACAAGACTGTAAGCAAGTCTTGGGACAGTTTGCTAGTCTGTTCTCCCTGACCCCTGGACTCACCAATTGGTGTGTCCATGATGTTGACACTGGTGACAGCTTGCCTGTCAAGAACAAGCTGTACAGGCTGTCTGACCAGGTCAAGGCCAACATCAAAGCTGAAGTGGCTAAGATGTTGGACCTGAAGGTAATTGAGCCCTCTGATAGTCCTTGGTCCAGTCCAGTGGTACTGGTGCCCAAAGCTAATCCCCAAGGTGGGAAGAAAGAATTAAGATTCTGTGTGGACTACAGAGGTCTAAATGCAGTCACTAGGACTGATGCTCACCCCATACCTAGAGCTGATGAGCTCATTGACAGGTTGGGGGCTGCCAAATTCCTGAGCACATTTGATCTGACCTCAGGATATTGGCAGATTGCCTTAAGTCCAAGAGCTAAGGAGAGGTCAGCGTTTTCCACACCAGAGGGCCACTTTCAGTTCAAGGTGATGCCCTTTGGGATGAAAAATGCTCCTGCCACCTTCCAACGGTTGGTGAATAGAGTCCTATCTGGGTTGGAATCTTTTAGTGCAGCTTATCTGGATGATATAGCTGTATTTAGTTCCACCTGGAGGGACCACCTGGTCCACCTGAAGGAAGTGCTTCAGGCCCTGCTTCAAGCAGGCCTGACTATCAAGGCAAGCAAGTGCCAGATAGGGCAAAGTTCTGTTGTGTACCTGGGCCACCTTGTTGGTGGAGGCCATGTACAACCTCTCCAGCCCAAGATCCAGACTATCCTGGATTGGGAGGCTCCAAAAACCCAGACACAGGTCAGGGCCTTTCTTGGCCTGACTGGGTATTACAGGAGGTTTGTTCAGAATTTTGGGACCATAGTGGCCCCTCTGACTGAGCTTACCTCCAAGAAACAACCCAAGAAGGTCATTGGGACCCCAGAGTGTCAGAAAGCTTTTGACACCCTAAAACAGGCTATGTGTTCAGCACCAGTGTTACTGGCCCCTGACTATAGCAAGGAGTTTGTAGTGCAAACAGATGCTTCAGAGGAAGGGATTGGGGCAGTGTTAGCAGAAGTTAATGAAGAGGGCCATGATCACCCAGTTGCCTTCATCAGCAGGCAACTACTCCCCAGAGAGAAAAAATGGAGTGCCATTGAGAGGGAGGCCTTTGCTGTGGTTTGGTCCCTGAAGAAGTTGAGGCCTTACTTGTTTGGCACTCACTTCCGTGTACAAACTGACCACAGACCTCTCAGATGGTTGATGCAGATGAGGGGGGAGAACCCAAAACTGTTAAGGTGGTCCATTTCCCTACAGGGGATGGACTTCACAGGCTAGAATGGGCAGACTTTATTTTAAATTTTAAAGTCTCCTTAAATGTTACATACCAAGAATTTGGTATCAAATTGATTGTTATAATAAATCCCACAACTTCCAGTTGTTGGATTTAATATAACTAGTGGAGGTAAAAAGTTTAGACTTTACCTAAAAAGTTGCCAATTTCAGCTCTGCATTGTTTTTGCTGCTGTGCTCTGATTGGCCAGCCTGCAGCAGCTTCTGCCAGGCCACTTTAATGAGGTGTGAAGTGGCCTGGCTTCACACAAAGGAATGTGCTTGGGGGAGAGAATCTCCCCTCAGCAGATGGTGAGGCAGGAAGGGGGAGGGCTGCCAAACTGGTCTTCAAAGGCAGAGAAGGACATCTGGAGCACCCAGCAACACCCCCACATCCTGCAACCCCAGACAGCTAGGTGCCCCCTTGATTAGATTAGAAGAGGGCAGGAGAGGGGTGTGTTTATGATTTTTAGCCACACCAGTGGGTGGGCTCAGCCAGATCTCTCCTCCAAAAATCAGATTCATCCATTTTGGATTTTTAGAGACTGTTGCCTTCTGGGATGGATTTTTGCCACACTTCCCAGGAAGTGGTCATCACAGGGGGACGACCCTGTCCCTGATTGGAGAACCAGGGCCCCCCTGCTTTTCACCCAGGAGCAAGGATAAAACTGGCAGACCTGCACCCACGCCTCAGATCCCCACCAAATTTCAAGAAGAAAGAACTACAAGGAGAAGAAGGACTGCCCTGCTGGACCCCTGGCCTGCACCTGGACCCTGCACTCAGAAAGACTGCACCAGCTGCACACTTGGGCTTCACCACAAGAAGGACTTTGCCTGGCTTCCACTGGTTCAAGGAGGGACTCCCTATTTGCTACAGGTGAAAAATTGCTATCCAGAGTCCCCTGCACCAACTCCTGAAAAAGTGACCAGCTGACCAGTCCAGTGGCCAAAAAGGAGTTTGCACCAGGTGCATTCTGGGAGTTGAAGTCCGCACTTCCCAAGGACCATCACAGAACTTCTGGACCCTTGGGGTGAGCTGTGGACCCCAAAAGAACCTTAAAAGAACATCTGGGTGAAGCCCCAGAAGTTTGGAAAAGATTGGAGAATTTTTGAAAAAAAGCTCCATAAAGTGACCGACCCGACGCGGAAATTCTAGCCGGCTTGCCTCAACCGCGACCCGGCCTGACTTTGTGGTTCGTCCCGGTAAAGAAAAACATCCAAAAAAGAGACTAAGTCCGAACGTAAAAAGTTGACCGGGACCTTCCAGCCATCGTATCCGAGAAGGGCTCCACGGACGTCGGATCAAGATCCAGGTTTACCCCGGTCGAAGGATTTTCATCTTGAAAAAACGACTAAGTCCGAAGGTAAAAATCACCACCGAGGAAACCGACTTCGCGTATCCGGGCAAGGGCTCCAGGAGGTCGGATCCAACTGGCAGGTTCGTCCCGGGGAAGAAAAACATCAAAAAAGAGACTAAGTCAGAAGGTAACTTTTTAACCGAGGCCTCCCGCGACTTGTAGCCGAGCAGGGCTCCATCGCGGTCGGCCTGAAAGTTTGACTTTGCCCCGGTCCTGGTGCAACCAGATGACCCGATTGGCGCTTTTTGTTTCTAAGCGCTAGAAAATAATAATACTTTAAAAATTCATATCTCTGGTTCCCCTGAACCGATTTTAATCGTTTTTGTGTCATTTTAAAGATAAAAATATAAGCTATTTTTATAAATTGGTTTTGGATTTTTAAACTGTTTCCTGTGTTTTATTTAATTACTGTTTTGTGATATTTGAATGCTTTACACTTTGTCTCCTAAGTTAAGCCTTGACGCTCGATGCCAAGCTACCAAGGGTAGAGCTGGGATTAATTTACTGAGACCTAACTGTACTTATGTGGAGGTTTGTGGCTTGTTGCTAGGTGTAGGTACCTACCTGCCCTACCAATAACCCATTTTCCAACAGCTAGTCTGAGCTTAAGCACAGATCTCATGGTGAGATCTGATTGCCTGTCAGCACTTCAACCAGTAAGTGTTGGCAGCCATCTTGGGACCAATATACATGATAGCACTGGATTGAAATGCATTGTCGTGAATGGCAGATTTTGCATGTCACAAAAGGAGAACATATAAAGGGGATAACAGATTTTAGTTGCAATATAAATCATTGTGTGATGGTACCATACTAAGTTTAGGAATTGTGGTGTGTTCTAAGGTGATTTTATCCTATGAAGAAGGCTTCTGCTGGGATTTTGTGAATCATATTTGTGGGAAAACTGTTTTCTCATGATTTTCCCATAGAGGGGAGGGAAGGTGCTCCAGAAGCTAAAATGAGAGCATATGTTCTGTAAATTCACACTGTCTTTCTGAGCCATATAAGAATGAAGTCTGACATTCTCAGTAAAACATGTACTTCCAACTGAAGCAGCCTGTCAATTGATTCTCTTGTGTTCTACTGCAGCATCCAGATTCTTCTAATGAAAAACTAGAGCGCTAAGAGTCTTACTTATGTCAAACTTCTGGCACACCTGAAGCCATCTTGATTGAAACAGACTGATAAAACTTAAAACATTTAATTTAGAAAGGAACAAAATGAAGGGGTTCATTTTGTTATAGACATTATGGTTAGAGTTGTAGAAAGAAAAACGATGACATGTTTTAAGTGAGTTCTATTTCATTAAAACATTACCTGCAGAATGAAACATGCAGTTTCAACACCAGCAGCAGACTGCCAGGTAACTCCCTAGTGATCAGCAGCTTCTCTACAGAATATTAAAGTGCAACTAGAGTGCTAAAATACTGGATTTAAGCCAAAAGTGTGGCATGACAGAATAATATCTTGATGGATAGAAGTGGAAAACTGAAAGCATTTTCTCCAGAAGATACTGTACTAAATGAGGAAATTATGGAGCTTCAGAACAAATAAGTCTCCCAAGATGGCCATCAGAGTAAAATGTAGCACAAATATCACCCAAATGTAGTCCAAGTACAGCCCAATGACAGAAGTATGCAAAACATTTAGGCCCAGATTCAAGAAAAGTTAGCGCTGTGTTTGCATCATTTTTTTAGGTAAAAGCTGCACTAATTTAACAGCATGTTTAGATTTGTCACTAGAGCAGTCTAGAGTAATTTTTTTTGACTTAGTCTTATTTTTGGGGAGCACCACCTCACCTTGCATCTGCAACAATTGATGGACGGAATGCTGAACAATGCAAACACTCACCTCCAATCGCAAAGATCTGGGTTTAATCCATTGTATTTTTGCCAACCACCCCACCCTAGTTTGGACCCAGCCATATGCAAATCTGTCTTGAACCTGTTCTCGACTGAAATAGTCCAGCCTGAACTGCCAAGCCAAGTCCTCCCTGAACTGGAAACAAGCATCCTGGGACCAGTTTCAGAGTATTACCCTTCATCAGCCAGGCTAGCTTTATATTCAGTGGCATAGTGAGCCTGGGACCCACATCTGAGCATACCCGGTGCACTTAAGGCAAAAGAAAGCAAAGAATGCTGAACAATGCAAACATTCATGCCCAGTCACAAACATCTGGGTTTAATCCATAATTTTTTTGCCCACCACGCCACCCCACTTTGGACCTAGCCATATGCAAATCAGTCTTGACCCTGTTCCCCATGGAAACAGTCCAGCACAAACTAGCAAGCCAGGTCTTCCCTGGTTCAGAAACAACCATCCTAGGACCAATTTCAGGGTAGCATCCTTCATCAGCCAGGCTAGCATGATTCCAGTGGCATAGTGAACCCACAACTCATGTCGGGCATATCTGGCACATTTAGGACGACAAAAATAAAAAGAACAAATGATGGATGGAATGCTGAACAATGCAAACATTCACCCTAAGTTGCAAATGTATGAGTCAAATCCATAGTTTTTTGCCCACCACGCTTCCGCGGTTTGGACCTAGCCATGTGCAAATCAGCCTTGACCCTGCTCCCCATGAAGACAGTCCAGCCTGAACTGCCATGCCAGGTTCTCCCTGAACCAGAGACAAGCATCCTGGAACCGGTTTCAGCCTTCATCAGCCAGGCTAGCTTGAATCCAGCGGCATAGTGAGCCTGGGACCGATGTCTGGGCATAACCGGCACACTTAGGGCAACAAATTTCAGAGTAGCACCCTTCATCAGCCAGGCTAGCATGATTCCAGTGGCATAGTGAACCCACGACTCATGTCTGGGCATACCTGGCACACTTAGGGTGACAAAAGCAAAAAGAACAAATGATTGATGGAATGCTCAAACAATGCAAAAATGGCCTGGCAGTTCAGGCTGGACGGTTCCCATAGGGACTAGGGTCAAGAATGATTTGCATATAGCTAGGTCCAAACGGGGGTGACATGGTGAGCAAAATAATTGATGGATTGAACTCAGATCTGTGACTGAAGCTGAATGTTTGATTGGTTACGGCTTCCGTCCATCATTTGTGTTTTTTATTTTTTATTTTTATGCCCTATGGCCCATATTTATACCTTTTTTGTGCCGTATTTGCATAATTTTTTTACACAAAAGTGGTGCAAAATTACTAATTATAATTGTATTTTGTAAGTTTGCACCACTTTTGTGCCAAAAAATGACACAAATGCAGCATATAAAAAGTAAAAAGATTGGCGGCTGGATTCAAGCTATCATGGCTGATGAAGCATGATAAACTGAATTCAGCCACAAGAATCTTGTCTCTGGTCCAGAGATGGTCTGGCCTGGCAGTTCGGGCTGGACTGTTTCTATAGGGAACTGGGTCAAGAGTGATTTGCATATGGCAAGGTCCAAACAGGGGTGGCATGAAGAGCAAAAGACTTAATGGATAGAACCCAGATCTGTGAATGGGGGTGAATGTTTGATTGGTTCCTCATTCCATCCATCATTTGTGTTTGTTTGCTTTTCACACCCTAAGTGTGCCAGCTATGCCCAAACGTGGATCCCAGGCTTACTGTGCCACCGGATTCAAGTTAGCTTGGCTGATGTAGGGTGATTTCCTGAAAGCAGTCCCTAGAAGCTTGTCTCCGGTCCAGGGAGGGCCTGGCCTGGCAGTTCGGGCTGGACTGTCCCATAAGAAACAGGGTTAAGGCTGATTTGCATATGGAAAAATCCAAACTAGGGTGGCATGATGAGCAAAAGAACTGATGGACTGAACCAAGATCTGTTACTGGGAGTATTTGATTGGTTCTGCATTCCGTCCATCATGGTTAGTGCAAGAGAATCTAATGCTAACCCTTGACTATATAAAGGGGCCCATTGTGACCAATTGTGTGCTTCCTTTTAGTTCCAACTCTGAGCTGGCACTACAACTAGGAAAATAAATGAGGCAGGTGAATCTCTTAGATTGCAGTGCAACATTTTTGCAGTCACCCTACTGGGGTAACGCAAACCTTGCATACATCATGCCTTGCACAGGCCTGATGTAGGGCATGGGGTGTCAAAGTGGCAAAAAACAGATATTGCAACACTTTGTTGAGATTCTGCTGACCATTTGGCCTTGGTAAGCCTTATTTGCATCATAATGCTTATGAAGCGAATGTGGTGGAATGACGCCCTAGACCCTCTAACATTTTGGCCTTTAACATTGTGTGCAACTTTGGAGAGCCATTGTCCCTGTGACAAGTACCAAATACTGTAGATGCTTGCTAGGCAGATTTGTATGGACTCGGGTCTTTCCCTTGTTGTTGGCTTACTGCTTGACAGCATGTGTCATCTCAAAATGCTGTTTACTATGCATACTTGTTCTTCCCCTAACCAATGCAGTTACTGATGACATGCTCTCCTCATGTTTTAGCTGCAACAATGACTCCAGTGCAAAAACAGAAGTTCATTAAACATGTGGAAAGGTTCAGGCACATTTGCAAGGTCCAGCCTGTTACAGGAAGATGGGAAGGAGATACCACATGGAAAGGTCCTCTGTGGAGTGTAAGGCTTTCCCTGATTGTGCACCAACCAAACATCCCAAACCAACTCAACTACTGGAGTGTCCTCCACACTTAGAGTCTGTGATGCTCCTTCAGGTCTGGTACCCTCAACATCTACAGCACATCTGACAGCACCAACACCAGGACAGCCACCACCATCTGCCACTGGGACCAGCTTGGAGACAGAAATGCTAAAAGACATGGCTGAGCTGATGGCTAGGTTGGCCAGACTTGAGGCAGACAATGCCCGATATTATAAATTGCTGCAATTCATAGATAGAAAGCTAAAGCAGCTGTAGGTGTGGCCATTCACTACTTCCATGGACCTTCCCTTCCCTAGAGTGCATCGTTCAAAGTTGTAGTGGGTTTTAGGGAATTAGACATAGGTTAGGTAGGATAGTGTAGGTTAGTTGTAGGATATAGTTACTTTAGTTTGGTGGTGGGATTTAGGCATTGGTTTTGTTTTGGGGGTAGTTGGATGGGGGTTATGTTTTGGGATATATGTACAAAGAAAACAAAAGAAAATATTTATTTGTTTAGAACACAGGCTTGGTTAGTATGTGTATAGTTTAGTTCATGTTATCCTACATGTCTATTGTCTCATAAGGGGGATAAGGGGGCAATGTTTATTGAGTGGCGTTATGCGTATGAGTTAAGTTTAGAATAGGATAGATAGCTGTAGGGTTAAGTTAAGATAAGTTAGTATAGGTTAGCTTAGTGTAGGTTAGTGAGTAGGTTAGCCTTTTAATAGAGTGTGTTTTTAGGTACCAATAAATCCTGTTATATTTTTGACAATTAGGTGTCCATGATGGTTGATTGTATGAGTGTTCTCATGTCTGCACTAGCCAAGTTGGAGAAATGGCCTGGGGCCTGCATTCAGTATTGATTTACAAGTATGGCTATGTGTATCCCCAATGTCCAATGACCAGTCTGATTGACAGTGCAATGACATCAACTACTCAAAACAGTTTCAGCGCAGTTCCTGACAATCTGATTGTGTATGAATAGAATATATTTGACATGTAATGATGCTACATCAATTGACATTGCTAAGATGTGTCACAACCTTTTAGAAAAGTTTTGCACATTATACTCCACCTTATTTGGGGGTATGGATACTGGCAAACTGACAGCTGCCTGTCACAGTTTTGAATATGCTCTTCAATTCCTTACATATTTGTTGTATTGGTACATTCATCAGGAAAATTTCCTAACAAATCTGAACCATTTATGCCAACTTGAATGGATAAAAAATAAACTTTGACTGCATTTACCATGATGCATTGGGGCTGACTGCATGCTGGAGTGTGAGGCAGGGTGCTCCCTTTTTGGTTTTCCTGTTTAAGAAGGCTCCTTTGAGCCAATGAGCTGACGAGCTCTGATTGAGCACCTGCATGCCAGTGAGTGGTACATAAACCTGAGAGGACTTTTGGCAGCATTTCCAGCAACCCCAGAGACAAAGCTGCACTCTGCTGATGAAGGGCTGAACCTAGAAGCATGTGTCCAGAGATTTACAGCACTTGCTGCACCTAAGGTGAAAAACTACAGTTTACTTTATGGATAAAAAGCTAACTTTGACTGCATTTACGTTGATGCATTGGGGCTGACTGCATGCTGGAGTGTGAGGCAGGGTGCTCCTTTTTTGGTTTGCATGGAGATGCGCTCAATACATGCATGTGAGGTTCAATAAAGTGTTTGTAGTCCACAATACTATCTGTCACCTTAATCATGTTTAAGTCATAGTACATGCCTTTGTGTCTGACAGTAAGCCACATATGTCATTTGGTTCTGTTCTCATTGACATTGCTTCACATTGCAGATATTTACATTGCTTCACGCATTGCAGACATTTACATGAGTTGATTAAACACTGAAAAAAGGTGCATGATACATGTGATTATGGTGTTTTATTTACATGTTCAAATTTATTTTCCAATGCAGTACAATGTCCAGTTCGCTAACCCCATGAGAGTTCCTGAGACATTTGATGTATATTCAGAGTCCAAGGGTGAGGAATATGTTACGAGATATGGGTAGAAGACGTTTGCATTAGTGAGGAGGTGTCCAAATTAACAATAGGTAGGAATTGAGACAATGACAGTCCATAACAGATAAGTCACCAGTGGCTGAGTGAAGAGGGCACACTGCCATCTGTTACAATACTGTCATGATCTTAAGCACAGAACTAAGGAGATCCTGTCCATGTGGCATAGACTGGTGCTACCAGGTGGTTTTACGTGTGAATGTTGTTCCTTCCACATCTTCATCCTCTGATGTGTGTGGTGCCTCCTGTGCTACGGGTGGTGTTGTTGAAGTTGAGGGGGCCACACACACATCAGGGGATAGAGATGTGGAATTGAGGTCCTGGCAGCTGCCATTTGTGGGAACACATAAGGCATCACTGCAGCAAGGAGGAACTGCTGATTTCTCAACACCATAGCTCCATCACAGTGGTAGGCAGCCATGGTTTCCCTGAGGGGCACAACTTCCCACTGTATGGACTCCAGGGCATTTTATATCACCCCCAGCCTGTTAACTATCATGCTGCTGCCACTTTGGAAGAGCAATTGTTGAAGCCTCTGCCTCATGACAGCAGCTATGTTGACCAGGGACTGCTGGAGTCCACGTAACGGGGAGTGGGTTCCTCTAATGGCACTTGAGTTCTTCTTTGGACTGAGGCACCTCTGCACTCCCTCTAGGCTGCCTGCCATGGTCTCCATCCCCACCCGCACATGCTTGGGCAGCTCCCGCTGGACTCCTACCACTGCCCCTCGAAAGGTGATGTCTGGGTCCTCAGAATCCAGGGCTGCGGCAGGACTGGTTGGTGCTGTGTGTTGGTAGTTGGGTGGTTCATGTGGAGACCCCACAACGCTGTGTGTCCTCTCTGTGACTGCAGGTGGTGTCTGGAAGGAACCTAGGACATCCTGGAGAATCTCTCCATTGATGGTCTGCAGCTGGTAATCCATGGCATCATCCTCTGCAATGGGATAGTAAAATGCCAATCTTTGTCTGTAGTGGCTGTTGACATGGCTCATCATTTACTTGCTATTGGTGTATTGGTGGCTCAGTGACATGTTACAGACCCCAGGTTGTAGTTGTTTATTATGTATTGCATTGCTCATCACATGTGGGGCAATCTTTCAAGGTATTTTGTGTATTGATCCCACATCACCATATTGCTTGCAGGCCCCTTGCCCAGCCACTGACTCCATGGTAGCATGTCATTTACATTCCTATTCACCATGGTGTACATTCTCACAGTAGTGTAAAGAGCGTTGTCGCTATTTTGGTGCTTTACTGCATTGGCACGATGAATGATGGCACTACTACAGCAAAGCACAGAGAGGTCAATTGCTGACAATGCTTGTGTAACTTTGTCATCTGCCTTTAGCAGGTCCCCCACCTTTATGGACTATCAGCCCCATTAGTCAGGCCCCCCCTACATTAGGGACATTTCCTTGCATACAGCATATCTGCCACAGTCATATGTTGGTGTAAGGATGTGCAATGTGGATCTATGCATGTGTTTGAGACTTTGTTAATGTGGAACGAGGGGAATGGGCAGTTTGGATCCACATTGGCAACTATTTGTATGATGGTACTGTTGCATTACAGGCCAGTGACATTGGGCCCGTAGTGCAACATTGATGCCACTTGTGCCTGTTCTTACAGATGAAGGTTGACCTTTATGCACAATGTCAACGATTCCCACAACACAGGCAACCTCATTATATGGTGAAATTGGAGCTACTTGTACAGCAACACAAATGATGATCACAGACATTCCCTATATGTTGTATATGTTCAATTGTATACCCATTCCTGAATGGTGCATGGAGGTGTGTGAGAGTTGTGCAGGGATGAGCTATATCAGAGGAATACAGCACATCCCTGTGTTCCCCCCTGCACAGATTTAAGCTCCCTGCACCAACACAGGCATTCTTGCACCATAGTGCAAGGGTGTCTGCATTGAGGTGATTGATTGTTTATCTGCAGGAAGGTGTCCCTAAACAATCTATTGTGGCAATTGGTATTTCTATGTGTGCTGCACGATGCAGCACACATAAGAAGGGCTGTGAGACGAGGAGGAAGGAAAGCATTTCACCTTGTTGCGCCAACTTAACACCACCCCTGGGATGGTGTTGAAGTTAGTCACAGCCTCAGTCTAACATGTAGTCTTTGATCTGGGGCAACAACTATCCACAGCCACACTGGTAGAATGACCCTTCCAGGCAAAGTGCTGAATGTGTAGGCCCTTATTTACAAAGTGGCATTAAGCCACAGTAAGTGGCTTAACACCACGTTGTTGATATGTCGGAGTGCATAGCACCACTAGAGCGTCACTAAAAGTGAGGGTCCGGTGATGATGGGGCCTTTTGATTCTGGCCCTAAGTGTCCTGATGCAACCCCTTTGCATGCATTCAGTGTGTCCTATGTGCCTCCCCCTTCTGTAATTTGTAAAATTGCAGATAGTCCCCCCTACAACTTACCATGCATTAGTGGTAGTTCTTGGTAGTCTGCCCTGTCCTGTTCTGCAATTCCAGTGACCAGCTCTTCCGGGATGACCTCTGCCACCATCTCTTCCAGCTCATCCAGGTCCTCCTGGGGCACAGGACTTCCACCTCCAGTCTGCAGTTCTCCCTTTCAGTTCCTAACCAGTTTCTCCTTAGTTCTGCGCTTTGCAATCGTCCCATCACTTCTGACAATCAGTGACAGTCCTCTTCACCTCTGCCATCCCCTTGAATTTATCTACTCTTGCCTGCCATATTGTCTCTCTCCTACCTTCTGGCAATTTGGGGTGACGAAGAGCTCCATTACCTCTCTGACCAAGATGTATTTCTCCTCCTCACTAAAGCGACACTTCTGCTTCCCATTTTCCTTCTTTGCTGGTCCCTCCTGGCTGGTACTGGGCTGAATGGGATCTCTCTGGGGTCTCTTCTGGCCTGCATTTTCCATTATGTCTCCCTATTTTTGTTCTTCCTGGCACATTTTTTTTTGCATATGCTGTTAAATATGGCGTTGAAACATTTAAGCCCATATTTATACTTTTTTAGCACCTCATTTGCATCATTATTTGACAAACTCACAAAATACAGATGTTTTTGCGTTGAAAAATGACGCCAATGCAGCGCTAAAAAAGTATAAATATGGGCGTGAGCATCAAAAAAAGTGTTGCAAAATGTTCTAATGCCACTTTTACAGCATTAGCATCATTTGTCTTTCCGGCATGTCGCAATGGTTAGCAATGGCTAGCGTCATTTTTGTTTTTTATGCTAACCATTCCTTAGCGCCATGGTGCTTCATTTTTTAAATATGCCACATGGATGGTGCTAAGGGATACCGTTAGCTCACTGTAAATTCTTTGACGCCCAACTGTGCTAGCATTGCCACCCACCTTGATTATGAGCTGGCAACAATGCTGCTGCCACTATCCCGCTGGGCTGACCGTCTAAAACCTTGGTTTCTACCAGTCAGCTCTACGAGAAAGTCATAATGCGACCGGCGGGAAGGTTGCCACTAAAGTCGGGAGTTTGATGGACGGGTTTTCCCATCCACCAAACCCTTAATCAGGGCCTTTGTTTTTGTGAAATCACAAAAGGAATTTAAAAAACTATGGTATAAGGGTGTTGTTGGTTTGCTTGGTCATGCACCAGTATTTCTTTGTATTTTAATTCTTATTTTTAAATTTTATAGTGGTGGGCGGACCGGGATTTAAGTATGGGACTCGTTATTATTTATTTTACATTTCATTTTCAGTTCTGGTACAGGAAAATCTTTGCACAGCTCAGTACTTTTTCCTACATCTTTGTAACATTTGCAATATTATTTTACTATGTTGCCTAGATTTGCAAAAGACCATCTAGCTAGTAGGCCAAATACTAGTAGTCTTCAGAGCATGAAATAAATGGTTCAGTGGTATATGTTTTTAAAAATTCATTCAGGGCAGTGATGTCATAGGATTAAATTAAAAATGTTGCCCATTGTTTGCAGTGTTTGCATTTCATTTTTTTTTAACAAAAAGTATATATGTTGCGGGTTAATATATGATGGCATGAGAGGATGAGTGCTGTTCAAGTTTAATAGCTCCGTTAATTTTCATGCTGTGCATTGCTGAATCAACGTGCTAGTGTTTTCCTCAGTGTTAACACCATGCCTCGTTATGGTCAGTGCACATGTGTGTGTGTGTGTGTTTGTCATCATCCACTTTTTGTCTTTGTTCTCCATGCTGTGTTGCCAGGGGTCATTTTGTGTAGTCTATGTCCATAGACTTGCATGTGTTCTTTGTTCTCTATGCCTCCTTGTTCTCAGTTGTTGCTTGACTATGTGGCTGGCAGCCATTTTATGCATCCAGCCGGTGTGTCTTTGCCAGGGGCTTGCATGTGTTCTTTGTTATCCTTGCTACTAGTTGTTGTTGTTTCACCATGTGGCTGGCTGCCATTTTGTGCATGCAGCCAGTGTTCTTTCACCAAAGAGTTGTATGTTTTCTTTCTTCCCTATGCCTCATTGCTCCTTGTTGTTGTTGTTGTTTGACCATGTGGCTTGTGGCTATTTTGTGAATCCAGTAAGTTTCTTTTTGCCATAGGTTTGCATGTTCTCTTTATTCCCCATGCCTCCTTGCTCCTTGTTGTTATTGTTTGGTCATGTGGCTGGTGGCTATTTAGTGCATCCAGCCAGTGTGCATTTGCCATAGGCTTGCATGTGTTCTTTATTTATGCCTCATACCTCCTTGCTCCTTGCACCTTGTTGTTGCTTGACCATGTGGCTGGTGGCTATTTTGTGCATCAAGCCAGTGTTCCTTTGCCATAGGCTTGCATGTGTTCTTTTTTTCCCATGCCTCCTTGCACCTTGTTGTTGTTGGTAAACCATGTGGCTGTCGGCCAGCCAGTGTCTATATATATATATGTATGTCTATATATATATATATATATATTTACACACACACACACAAAAAGAATATGATTGCTTATATTATATCCTTTCTTTATTTGCATTTTTTTATTTTACTTCTCATTAGTCCTTTCCTCTCAATAGGCAATTATTGATCATTTGTGTAATATAAGTTTATATTTTAATTTTATTTTTTATGTTCTTTTTTCTTTTACCTTTTATTTCAATGTTTTTTTTCTTTTTCTTTTTTCTTTTCTTTTTGTAATTTTTGATTTCTTTTATGTTTACATTTTTTTTATTTAATTTTTTTATTTTAGTATTTAATGTTTTTAATTTAATTTCTTGTTTTTTAATTTAATTTTTTTACGAGAAAAGACGTTAAATTACCTGCAGTACTGCCAAAGAGAAGGCCTGTACAGAGCTTCCAGTTCCCCCAATCTCTTCCACTTGTGCAGCTTAGTGCCACTGCCATCTGAGAGCTTTACGATGGCCCCAAAAAAAAATTCTCCCAAGAAAGTGATCATTGAGAAGAAGCAGCATGCAGAACTCAACCTTTTTCGGGAGACATGTGCCTGCCACACTGGCCCCCGGGGAGTAACTTGCCGGAGCACCACCCCAACCTAAACCCAAGACTATGGCCCTCATTACAACCCTGACGGTAAATCCTGCTTACCGCCGTGCTGAAGGCCCTCAATATACCGTGACCATGGCGGAATGCCGCTACAGGTATTACAACCCACATCTAGAAATCCGCCACAATACAGATACCCACACAAGTCCGCCACACCAAAGGTCAGTGATAAACTGGCAATAGCAAAACCTACACCGTCACGCCAACGGAACTACACCCACACTATGACGACCCATGAATCAACGCGGCGGTCTTTCAACCGCGGTAATCCATTGGCGGTACACACCAACACGCTCAAAATACACACACACTTACAAAACACAATCACATTGGACAATTCAAAATACACACACCTGATACACATACACACACCACACCCACACCCACACACCCACAAAAATATAAAACACACACCCACATTACCCACAACCCCTTACAATGACCCGTTTGGCAGAAGCCCAGAGAGAGAGAATATCAACCACAACACCAGCATCCACAGGCACACAACACCATCACTCATACAACATTCACGCACCTCAAACAACACACCCCAACACATCCCCCCACACATCACAGCAGACAGCACCTCACACATCACCCACACCACATCATGGCACCTCAAAGACACCCCAGGTTCTCTGAGGAGGAGCTCAGGGTCATGGTGAAGGAAATCATCCGGGTAGAGCCACAGCTATTCGGATCACAGGTGCAGCAGACATCCATTGCAAGGAAGATGGAGCTATGGCAGAGAATTGTCGACAGGGTCAATGCAGTGGGACAGCATTCAAGAACACGGGATGACATCAGGAAGAGGTGGAACTACCTATGGGGGAAGATGCGTTCCGTGGTATCAAGACACCAGGTAGCAGTACACAGGACTGGCGGTGGACCCCACACCTCCTCCCCCACAACTAACAACATGGGAGGAGCAAGTCTTGGCGATCATGCATCCTGAGGGCCTCGCAGGAGTAGCAGGAGGACTGGACTCTGGTAAGTCATATCTTTACTACTATATCCCCCCATCCCAACCTGCATGCCATCACAAACGTATACCCCTACCCTCACACCCATCACCCCAGCACCCCACAGACACCCCACTATCACAACCCACACATCCCAATCCCAAGGCCTGCATGTCACACTAATGCATGGACACCCATCACCAAAGCATGTCCAGTACAGATACACACCCAGGCCCCAAAATTAACAATCACACAAGGCCAAAGACAGTAAGCCAAGCGCAGGAGTAGAGGGTAACTCGCCCATCGGACAAGAGGGCACACACAGATACAATAACTATGCATTTACCCCCCAACAGGTCCCTAACCCAACGTCACCGGACAGGAGGTGCCAGACATGTCCAGTCCCCTCACAGAAGAGGCCCACAGTGACGACAGAAGCTCTGCACGCCTGGATAAAGATGACCAGCCCGGCTCCTTCGGGGACCTCAGGACAGTCGATTCCCCTGCCACTGTCAAAACAACCACAGAACCTCCTCCCTCAGGAAACACCCCCACAGCACCCACACAGAGGACCCATGCCACTGTCTCCAGGACACGTCAAGCAGCAGTGTGTCCACCACTACAGGGACCCCAGGTAACCCCACTAACCCAAGACAATCAGGGACCTTGGGTCAGTGGCAGTGGGCACACGGTTCAGGGGACAGAGGCACAGGACAACAGGGAAGCTGGGAGGACTGCTGTGCGACAGGGGGAGGACAGGCCCAAGGAACCAACTCTCCACGAGGCACTCTCCAACATCATGGGAGCATACCATCATTTGCAGGAGACCATGGGCACAGTACTGGCTACGTTTCAGGAGACCCAGAGGCTGCAGGAGGAACACTACCTGGGGATCAGGGAGGACTTGAAGTCCATTAACAACACCCTGGTCACCATTGCAGGGGTGCTGGCAGACATGGCCAACACCAAGAGGGACACAGTGGCACACCAACAGGCCCCTGACACTAGGATGAATGATGAACAGCCCTCCACCTCTGCCGGCGCTAGTAGACAGGAGGTCCTGCCACAGGACCAACAGGCCAGCAGCACCCCACCCCCTGCAGATGGAGAACCACCCCATTAACGGTCCCTGAAATCTAGGCACAAGACTGAGAACATTGCCAAGACCCCTGCCAGGAAATAGGACTCTCCTGATAGTCACCCTTCAGTCCAACTCTGTTACCCTGTCCACTTTCAACTGCCATTACTCCACTTCCTATGCCCCCTTGGACAATGCACCTGTGATGCCAAGAGACTGGACTCTATCCTGGACTTTCCTCCACCATCACCCCAGCCCATTGCACAGCCCCCTCCACTTATTAGCACAGAAATAAACACCCTTGAATCACAAATCAATCTGGAGTCAGTCTGTACTTCCACAAATGTGCTATTGCAAACTTTCAGAAAAATAGCAATGTCAATGTTCATTTTCACATACAAATGTTAGACAGTTGTTGGGCAGCAGTAAACATAGCAGAAGGCACAAAGTGGTCAACAGATCTGTAAAATGGAAAGCCAAAGTGAACTGTCAGGGTCAATACACAGAGGCAAAAAGGCAGAATCAAGCAATGACCTACAGTAGTCTGATATGAGAGGAGCAGTGCCAGTCTCTGACCTGTGTCTCACTGGAAGTATTGCATAATGATGTTGTTTCGGTTGTCTATATCTTCTTCTTCTGCCTCCTCTTCTTCACTGTCCACAGGCTCCACAGCTGCCTCAAGACCATCATCAGGCCCATACTCCTGCAGAAAAGGCACCTGGCGTTGAAAAGCCAGGTTGTGCAACATACAGCATGCCACAATGATCTGGCACAGCTTCTTCGGTGAGTAGTATAGGGAGCCACCTGTCAGATGGAGGCACAGGAACCTGGCCTTCAGGAGGCCGAAAGTACGCTCAATTATCCTCCTAGTCTGCCCATGTGCCTCATTGTAGCGTTCCTCTGCCCTTGTCCTGGGATTCCTCACTGGGGTCAGTAGCCATGAGAGGTTGGGGTAACCAGAGTCACCTGCAAATATAGAAGGACAACTGTGAGACATACACCAACAATTAAGGACTCTACCATAGCCAGACACATATGTAATCTGTTTTGGGACCTTGGGCTCACCTACTAGCCACACCCGGTGCCTTTGGAGTTGCCCCATCTCATAAGGGTGGCTGCTATTCCTCAAAATATAAGGGTCATGAACTGAACCAGGATACTTGGCATTCACATGGGAGATGTACTGGTCTGCCAAACACACCATCTGCACATTCATTGAATGGTAGCTTTTGAGGTTTCTGTACACCTATTCATTTATGCGGGGGGACAAATGCCACATGTGTAACATCAATGGCACTAATGATGTTGGGGATATGTCGCAGGGCATAGAAGTCACCTTTCACTGTGGGCAAATCCTCCACCTGGGGGAATACTATGTAGCTGCGCATGTGTTTCAGAAGGGCAGACAACACTCTTGTCAACACGTTGGAGAACATTGGCTGTGACATCCCTGATGCCATGGCCACGGTTGTTTGAAAGGATCCATTCTCCAGGAAATGGAGTACTAACAGGACCTGCACTAGAGGGAGGATTCCTGTGGGATAGTGGATAGCTGACATCAGGTCTGGCTTCAACTGGGCACACAGTTCTTGGACTGTGGCACGATCAAGTCTGTATGTAATGATGATGTGTCTGTCTTCCATTGTCGACAGGTCCACCAGGGGGTCTGTATACCGGAGGATGACACAATCTCATCATCTGCCCCAGCCGACGTGCCCGATGGAGCAGAAGGGTGAGCAGAGGGTCATACACCACACAGGTTTCACAAGGGTGTTTAGAACAAATGTGATGTAATCTGTGTTTAGCGCTGTTTGTCCGTATTCCTTCCCAAAAGTGCTATGACACAGTGTTTGGCCTGCCATGTGGCCACCAGAAATGTCGGCTGCCTGACCTGTAAGGAGGGACAAGGGGAAATTAGGTAACTGTGCTGGCATTGTGCAGCGTTGTGCTAGGCGGACGAAGACCACTGCGCAATTCAGCATTGGTTATCATTGGGCCCTATGGGTTCCAGGAGCCGATGACGATATCGCCGGTGGTGACGGTATGCACCGCCGTGAACGTGACCGCCATTTTCTATCTGTTTGCTCACTTGATACCTGACCTTCAACAGGAGAGGACTTACACTGCAAGTGCTGCTGTGACCTGAGTCTGGAAGCGACAACGGCTACAGTGTCTGGGGAAAGGGCCCATGCCTTCACTGCAGAGGAGTTGGACAAACTGGTGGATGGGGTCCTCCCCTAGTACACGCAACTCTACGGTCCACCAGACAAATAGGTGAGTACACTGTGAGGATGATGGATGGGACATCAATGTATGGAGTGGCGTCAATGGAAGATACAGGTGGGTGGTGGGCAGAGGCCAGCATGTGAGGATGGTCAGTGTATGTGTTTGTGGGCCAGGGTGGGTGGTTGTGGCCAGTGAGTGAGAATAACCGGACGGACGGACGGGGGAGTAAGAGCCATTCCTACTTTACATTTCCTCTAGATCAGTGCCCACCAGAAGAAGGGTATTTGATGTGCCATCACCAAGGAAGTGTGGAACCTTGGGGTCTATAGACGGAGCACCCACTGCTGCAAAAGATGGGAGGACCTGCGCCGCTGGAGCAAGAAGACAGAGAAGGCCCAGCTGGGGATGGCCTCCCAATGTGGAAGGGGTGCCCGTTGCTCCATGACCCCCCTGATGTACCGGATCCTGGTGGTGGCATATCTGGAGTTGGATGGGCGCTTGAGGGCATCACAGCAGCCACAAGGCGTTGAGTACTGTCTCATGCAGCTGACTCGGCGTGCTTCATGAGGTTTCTGGGTGTGGGAAGAGGGCTGTGGGTTCCCCTAGGGCAGGGAAAGTGTGCCAGAGTAGATCCATTGTTAGGCAGGCTCAGTGTCAGTCCAACCTCAAAAGTGGTAGTGGCCCTCTACACCTAGTCAGCCTCCTGTGGGTTCCAGGTGTGCATCAAATGGGTATAGGCACAGTCCACCATGGGCATGTGATTTCCCCCTGAACTGTTAGTGCATGGCCTAGTGCATAGGGCTGCTCTCTGTGTGTTTTGTCCACCAACGGTGGTGTTGTTGCAGCCATTGACCATGTCTCTCCTCTGTCTCCCCCCCCCTTTTTGTTTTGTCACCGTGTCCTTGTGTGCATTAGCATAATCTAGCAGAGGAGCAGTGGCACCGGAGCCGGAGGGAGCTGCAACCCACATGGGCCTGGAGGGTGAATGTACGGAGTCTGAAGGCACCAGTGGGACGGAGGGCGAGGGGAGCTCCACGACGGGGACAGGAAGAGACACCAGCGACATCAACTCCTCCTCTGATGGGAGCTCCCTTGCGGTGGTGGGCACCTCTGTGCCCACTGCAACAACAGGTACAGCTGCCACCCTCCCTACCAGCACCGCCCTCCCAACAGCCCCTCATCGAGTTTCCCGAGCCCGCTCACCCAGGGGGGTGGGCATCTCCTTCCCCCCAGGCACCTCAGGCCCTGCCCCAGTCAGCCCTGCTGCCCTCAGTGAGGAGGCTATTGACCTCCTGAGATCCCTCACTGTTGGGCAATCAACCATTTTGAATGCCATCCAGGGTGTCAAGAGGCAGCAAACAAATGCATACCTGGAGGGCATTCATTCTGGTGTGGCGGCCCAACAGAAAGCATTTCAGGCTCTGGCCTCAGCACTGATGGCAGCCATTGTCCCTGTGTCCAGCATCCCCCCTCCAACTTCCAATCCCCTGTACCTCAGCCTGTCCCGAGCACACCATCAGACCAGCATGCACACTCATCAACACACAAGAGTGGACATGGCAAATACAAGCACCACACATCCCACAGGCACTCACACAAGCACCATACCCATGCAGACACACCGGCATCCACTGCCTCCACTGTGTCCCCCTCCTCCACATCCTCCATCTCCCTCCCTGTCTCGTCTCTACTCACACCTGCATGCACTACATCCTCAGCCATTACCTCCATCACCAGCACGCCCATCACCACACACCGCTCACGTGCAATCACCACCCCCACTACCATGCACAGATCCCCTCTGTCCTCTCCCAGTGTATCTGTGAGCCCTCCTCCCAAATTACACAAACGCCGGTACACACACTCAACAGCCATCCACCTCACAAGAGCCTCCGGCCCATGCAACATCACCCACATTCTGCAGACGTACACCTCCTACAACTATTACCTCTTCCTCCACTCCCAAACCCCCTCCATCTTTCCATCCCAGTGTGTCTAAGAAACTTTTCCTGGCTAACATTGACCTCTTCCCTACGCCTCCCCCCTCTGTCCTTCCCCTATGGCCAGGATGTCCAGATCCCAGCCCAGCACCTCAGCCACAAAATCCTCCAGCACTGTGGTCCCTTCAAGTCCTGTTACATCATGGCATGCACCCATCAGAGCTGCCAGTGTGCCACCTAATGAGGCCAAGGATCACCCTATTCCGCCACCTGCCAAGGTGAAGAAGGGGCAACATGCCGTAAGGACAAGCTGCACCAACCAAACAGCAAGGCCTCCTCCAAGAATAAAGCGAACAGTGCCAAGGTCCCAGCAGCGACTTCCAAGGTGGGGAAGGGACACAAGGCTAAAGGGAAGGTAGCTCAGGGCACGGAGCCTCAGGCTGAGGGACTGGTGACATCCCTTCTGCAGGTCAGAACAGCAACCTGTACTACCATGGACACCGCCGCAACCACTGCCACCAGCACTGCCACCTGCATGCCTGCTGCTTCTGCTCCAGTCCCCAGCATCATCCCCAGTGGGCAGCCATCCAAGGCTGCAGGAGACGTCCTGGTGTTTCCCTCCACAGGTGCTGACACATGCACCACCGCCAGCATGTCTGCCGCAGACACCATGGCAACCACTGCCACCTGCCCCACGACATACTCAGACTGTGCCACCACAGCCGACATGGACATCATCCCCAGTGGGCAGTCATCCGAGGCTGCAGGAGGCATATGGGACCCTGCACAGCGTACATGAGGCACCACAACCAGCACTGGCAGTACCAGCAGTTGTCAGGCTGAGTCACCGCAGGGTGGAGTGTTTCTCTGCCTCCATGGAGTATCATGCTACCTGTTCCCAGGAAATCTCATGGCTCTGACACCCATGTGTGGGAATGGGAACTGCCACACACCATGTGAAGCACTCTGGGCATCAAGCCCCCTCCAGAACCAGTGGAGAAGAGCATCCACTACCCCAGTCCTTGGCAGGATGAAGCACTCTGCGCACCAAGCCTCCTCCAGAACCAGTGGAGAAGAGCAGCCATTACCCCAGTCCTTGGCAGGAAGAAGCACTCTGAGCACCAAGCCCCCTCAAGAACCAGTGGAGAAAAGGACTTCCTCAGAGACTGTGGCTTTGCACTCCCCAGGACCAATCAGTGGGCAAACCACCCAATTGAGAGACTTGTGAGACTGTGACTTTGCACTCCCCAGGACCAATCAGTGGGCAAACCACCCACCTGAGAGACTAAACCACCCACTGAGAGACTTGTGAGACTGTGGCTTTGCACTCCCCAGGACCAATCAGTGGGTAAACCACCCACTTGAGAGACTTGTGAGACTGTGGCTTTTCACTCCCCAGGACCAATCAGTGGGTAAACCACCCACTTGAGAGACTTGTGAGACTGTGGCTTTTCACTCCCCAGGACCAATCAATGGGCATGGAGCCCCCTCGTGGAGCAGTAGCGTTGTCCCTTCATCCAGCTGAGGTGCCCCACCTCTCCTTCCCCCTGAGGTGCCTGTTTTTTTTTTACCTTATGCCCCAGCAGTGTTCTCTCCGTTTAGAGGCAGGTATCATGTGTGGGCTTCGCCCATGCATTTTGGGACTACTGGTCCACGGACAATGAATGGAACACTGTCCGGACTTGTGTAGTTGCTGTACATACTTGTTTATACTGATCTGTTACAGACTTGTTTCCATATCTGAATTTTAGATGATTACACTTGTTATAATCATTCCCTTTTGTCCTCGCGTTCTTCCAGGGAGTCACGGGGTGTAACTGTAATGTTGCTGCATGTATTTGTGTGTATGGTGTTGTGGGTGAGGGTGAGGGTGGGGGTGTTGCGTGTTGCGTGTTGCGTGTTGCGTGTATGTGTCACTCTCTTTTTCCTTCCCCCCTCCCCTGTGTACTAGGTGCATTCCTCACCGTGGTCGTCGCCGCCGTCTTTGCTGCTCCTGGTAGAAGAGGAGGTAAACCAACATTAGCAGCACCTGTAACTCGGGCTCCTGGTTCCTCGTTGGGTGTCGAGAGGTGAGTGGTTTCCGTTCCAAAGACTGTTTCCGCCGTGCTTTCGATATCGTTGGTACCCCCCCCGAAAAGCTGGCAGATTGGTGCCTTGTAATACAGTGGGCGGTACATTGTCTTCCGCCTGTCTGTTGCCAGTTACCGCCACAGTGTTTGTTTCTACCGCTGTGGCAGTCGGAGCGTTAAAGTGGCTGTCTGTGTTGGCGGTTTCCGCCATGGTCGTGATTCCACTTTTTTTAGCGCTGTCCTGATGACGGTATTACTGCCGCTTTAACACCGACCGCCAGGGTTGTAATGAGGGCCTATGTCAGTGAGGCAGCTACTACAATCATAGTGACGTTGATGAGCAGTGACATTGAAATGGATTCATCCCTTTCCCAAAGTAGTACCCAATTGTTTCAGGAAATAGAGCAAAGTAGACAGCAGCTGAAGCCAGCAATAGTAGATCCTTCTGAATTTGGAGCAGAATAGGAGGTTGAGTTTCCTGCAGAGCAAGAATTTCTTCTTTTAGAATCAATAGCTCCCAGATTTCCAGCAAGAACAAGGAAAGGTACTACTAGATGTATGATGGAACAACGCATGCGTATATCACGCATGCTTTTAAAGCGCGGTTTCTACGACTGCGTCTTTCCCACGCATGCCTTTACCATGCATGCCTTTACAACGAATTTCATTGTAAAAGCATGTTTGTTAAAGGAACATGCATGGTAAATTAGATGCCTCTCCACCCCTCTGCCCCTCCTGCCCCCTACACCTGATGCCATATTGCACCTGCTCAAGCCCTTAAAACTTACCCTTCTACCTCCTGCCCTTGGCCCCGGGCCCTAACCCCGTACTCTATGCTTCCCTATCTTAAAAACAACTCTGCCCTGTACTAAACACTACCCTGACCCCCACACTGCTCTCAACCTTAAAACCTACCCTGTCCTAAAAACTACCACACCTTGTCCTAAAAACTACCCCGACCTTCCACCCTAAACCCTAAAACCCACCTTGCCCCGTCCTAAAAATTACCCCAACCACCACCCCAACCTAAACCCTAAAAGCTACCCTGCCCTGTCCTAAAACCTAACCCTCCCTGTCCTAAAAATTACCCTGACCCCCAACCTAAACCATAAAACCTAAACTTTCCTAAAAACTACCCCTCCCTGACCTAAAAATCACCCTGACCTAACACCTACTGCGCTCTGTCCTAAACACTGCCCCGCCCTGACTTAAAAACTATGTCAACCCTAAAAGCTATCCTGCCCTAGCCTAAAACCTACCCTGCCCTGTCCTAAAAACGAACCCAACCCCACACTAAACCCTAAAACCTTCCCTGTCCTTAAAACTATCCCACACTGTCCTAAAAACTAGAGAGACAGTTGCAAGAGTCGCGTACTCGCGTTTCCCGTTTTTCATTAAATTTCACTAAGTCGGAGACTAGCGTACTCGCCTCTCCGGTATCTTCGTAGTAGATTTTGGAGCTTATTTCTGCTTATATTGTGGATACGATCTGGAGGCGTTATAAAGGCTATTGTATTGGACATTTACTGATTTATGGACTAATTACCAACATTGATGTTCTAAACCGTACATTGGAGTATAGAAATCCTGTGATGATAGAAAATCATCACTTACTTTTTTTGTGTGATATCTCGTGGATTGTGCTTGAGGATGTTTTGAAGTTTGGTCAACCTTTTGAAAAATTAAGAGCCCTGAAGAAGTCGTTTGGGATCGATTTGGAGTTTTCCCAAGACGAAACACGTGTTGGCTTGAGTTGTACCATTTTGGAGACATGTTTATACTTATGAGGAGCAAATATTTAAAACACTGAATGGACTTTTTGAATTTGTATTAAAAGTGGATACTTGAATGTGTTGAATTTTCTACGGATCATTCTTAATTAGTTTCTTTAGGTGTGCCGCACCATGTAATCCTGTCTGTTTGGTTGTTTCTAACCTATAAGGGATGGGGGTGTTCCCTTGTGCAGGCACCCATGTTTTTCTTTGTTTCCATGTTTACTTGATCTAAAGTTGATGTTATTTGTTGATCCCGAGCGCCTATGTAACCCCAACTTTTCACCCCAGTAGCAATTTTACATCTGTCCTAAAAACTACCCTGACACAAATCTAAACCTTGAAACCTACCCTGTCCTAAAAACTACCCCAACCCCGACCCCATACTAAACCCTAAAACCTACCCTGCACTGTCCTAAAACCTACCCCACCCTGTCCTAAAAACTACCCCCACCTTCGCCATGAACTGTAAAACCTACCCTGCCCTAAAAACTACCCCTTCCTGTTTTAAAAACTACTCTGACCCCCGCCCTGAAACGTAAAATCTACCCGACCTGTCCTAAAATCTACCATAGCCCGCCTAAGAGCTACACTGCCCTGTACTGAAAGTACCCTGTCCTGTCCTAAAAACCACCCCAGCCCCCTGGCCTAACCCCTGAAAGCTACCTGCTCTCTCCTAAACCCTACCTCTACCACTGAAAACTACCCCTCCCCAACCCTAAAACCTACCCTGTCCTAAAAACTACCCTGACCCCCACTCTAAACTCTAAAATCTACCCTGTCCTAAAACCTACCCTGCCCTGTCCTAAAAACTACCCTGACACTCTGCCCTGCCGTAAACCCTAAAACCTACCCTGCTTTGTCCTAAAACCTACCCATCCCCATCCCAAACCCTAAAAGCTACCCTGCCCTATCCTAAAACCTACCCCACCCTGTTCTAAAGCACCTTAAAAATTGCTGATCATGGTAAAGGTGGTGAAGGTGAGGAGAGCCGGGAAAGAACAGCTACAACTGGTGAAATCATGATGGAAGTTAAAGCAGAAGAGAAATGACATCCTCATGCAAAGCAGCCCTGTCCACAGCAATGCTCCAGAATCATCCACCTCAGCAATCTCACATTGGCACAGGAAGACTCAGGGTCAGATTGAAACACCCTGGCATACGGTCACTGCACCATGATGCACATTGAGTCTACCACCACCTACTTCTCGAAAGTTGCCTATTTCAGTGGCCCCGAAAAGAAGAAAATCCAGGCTACTATCACAGGCATGTTGAGGTAGGAGGGGCCCTTCAACCACAACCATCCAATGACACGTTTGTACAATGGGAAGCTGGAAAAAATGTTAGCGCTGGACCTCCTCCCTTTTTCTTTTCGGGAAGCAGTGGTATTCTTAGAATTTGTGGAATTCTTCTGCCTGAAATGGAATGTTCCAAATCAGACTTATTTTGCCACAATTGCTGTTCCAGCATTGAATCATGATATGCTGCAATTGGTTGGACAAGCTTTGCAGCAAAGTGTTGTCCACACTACTCACCTGACGACAGACATGTGGACCATTTGTCAGGCTACTGATTACATGTGCATCACTGCACACTGGATTTCTTTTGCGGAGGTAAAGTAAAAGCTTTCTACAGGTCTTGGCCCTGAAGAAAATTGTGAGAGCATTTGCGGCATGCAACAGTAGTTATGTTCATCATGGAGAAATCACAAACATCTGCAAACATCTTGGACAAATTTAATAGCAAGGTATCTGAATGGCTGTGACCCAGAGGTCTCTGAATTGGATTTATTGCCACAGACAATGGCAGTAACATAGTTACGGCCATGGCAGACGGTTGCTGCTTCAGTGTCCTGTTTTTGGCGCACTGCATCAAAATAGTTGTGCAAGACTTTCTGAGAAAAAAAAGGCATATATCCTGATTCAAGAAAAGTGGTGCTGCACCCAGTGCAGCGCAACTTTTGTTGTGCCCTTAGTGCCCCCCCAATGCCATCATGTGTGAATTGCATCTAAGATGCGCCACACCATGCCGGTAGCTAGGGGAACTAGCATCAACATTTTTTCTCTAGTTTGGAGCTTTGCAGGAATAGCTAATCCTGCAAAGCCCATTGAGGACCGTTGTAAACAATGGTGTGCCTGCTTTTGACGCCTGCTCTGAGCAGGCGATACAAGTGGTGAAAAAAATAATGCAAAGAAATCTTTTAGATTTCTTTGCACCATTCTTTGGCCCTCCTAACAGTGGAACGTCCCCTTTGCATACATTATGCCTGTACAGGCATAATGTAGTGCAAAGGCTTACAAAGTGGCGCAATGCATGCATTGCGCCATTTTGTAAATTTGGTGCTGCGATTTTGGCCTCGTTGGGCCACATTAGCATTTAAAAAATGATGCTAATGTGGTGCAAGGAAGTGCTAGGGGCTGTTAAATCTGCCCCATAGTCAGCAACATACTGACAACCTGCGGACAAATCTGCACTTATTTCACTTATTTTTTTAAAGCCCAGAAGATGTTGGAGATTATTCACCATGCTACAGGGTCCCAGTTAAATCCCTGCTACAGGAGGTCCCAACATGTTGGAACTCAACCTATTATTTATTGCAAAATCTGTTTGAGCAGTACAGACAGATCAATGATCATGTCATTCAAATAGGAGGGGATGCAATTGGGAGAGCTATGACCATAGATGCCTGACACAGATGCTGCTCCTCTTTGAGGTTTTCACATGGGAGGTTAGCAAGGAGGACAGTATGATGGTTGCCTAAGTTTCTGCTTGACTTCTAATGCAAGGCTGCAAAATGATATTATCTTGTCCAAAGAGCACATCTTTGCCACCTTACTTGAGACACACTACGAAAACATTTCTTTTCCTGAAGGGGATGTCTAAAAATACTAGCGAAGGATTGTTAAGCAAGTCAGAGTACTGGAGAAGAATGGCTGGAATGTAGAGTCCCACTCCCCAGTTTTGAGGTGCTGCATTAAACTTACAGAAAGGGTAGTCTTGTCTCACAGTAGCCAACACCAAAAACAAGAATACAGGCAACAACAGCATCAGAGGAATCTGACCCAATCTCTGCATTGACTTGGTTTCAAGTGGTAGGTCTTAAGTCCAGTACACAGAAGAAAGCAAAAGTGGTCGAGCAAGTAGCAGCACCAATGGCACCAGAGGATGTGGAACAAAACCCATTGATGTATTGATATGGGAAGATGTACCGTTGCCCAGAGCACAGCAGGCTGGCAATAAAAACTCTGACTTGTCATGTGGCCAGCGTGTTTCCTAAATGTGTGTTCAGTGCACTCTCACAATTGTTACAGTGACAAGGACCAGTCTCTTGCCTCAAACATGGAGGGATTAACCATGAACAAAATAAACCAGCACTTATACCATGTGAATACACAGTTCTCAAAACACCACAGGAGGAGGAAGAGGATGATTTTTCAGAATCAAGTGTATTTGCTGACCAACTACTGAGTGAAAACTCTACTGGACTGAGTATGCCAGTGCCACCATAGAACTTTTTTATCATTTCTCTTTGAACTTATTTCTTTCTTTGCCAAAAACATAGGCCCTCATTATGATCATGGCAGCTGAAGCTGCCAGCCGGCATGGCAGGCCGAACTGCCATATAATAAACATGGTGACAGCCGGCAGCCGTCACCCACCGCCAGGCTCCTGCCGTCAGGCAGCCTGGCGGCGGGATGAAACACCATCCGCCAGGGTAGCGGCCACGGTAGCTTTTCCTGGCAGAATATCCCGCCAGGAAAAGGCTGGTGGAGGGGGTGCCCATTTTGCATGGGCAGTGCAGGGGCCCCGGTGCAGAGCCCCATCGCGCAGGTCACTGCCCAATTTTCGGGCAGCGATCTGTGCGACAGGTACAACTGCACCTGCCGCACAGAAGCATTGACAGCGGCTCCATGTGGAGCCGCCGTCAATGTCCCGGCCGAGCTTTTCTGTGAGCTGGCGGGCGGAAACAAGGTTTTCCCCTGCCGGCTCAAAGAAAAGTTCAGAATGTGGCCGGCGGGGTTCTGGGGTCGCTGGCGGTCAGTGTTTTGACCGCCAGCATGAACACGGCGGTAGTTCATAATGACCCCCTTAGCTATTGGCTGGATTGGAGTTGGACTCCTGTGCATTGAAGAAACCCTACAATCCCTTCAGGACATTGGAGACAATGCCTGCCTCCCTCACATGCTACTGCGTATCCTCTTTTTACATCATCTAGCAGGGCTGCCCCAGAAGATCATAGTTTAAAAGACTGCCAGTGCCATTGCCAAATTTCAATGTGTTGCTGCTATCAAAATGGAAATAATATTTTGTATCAGCCACCACGCTTGGACTGGAAGGGGTAACCACTACCTACTGCACCAATGAGTGATGATATATTGAGTGATTGTGAGTAATGATTAATGATGTACGTGGTGGCTGACAGTGACGGAGGGAGTTCAACAAATTTGTAAACTTGATTTTGATGATTAGAAATGTTTGGGGGCTGATGGGCGATCATTTTTTCTCAAAGTGATTAGCCTTTCAAACTTAGTGAAATTTACCTGCATGGTCCACTCCTTTTTTCTGGTCCTTCAGAGAGCAGACCAGTCACTTTAGTTACCAAACACAAATCTACACAAGATACTTGAATTCTATTTCTCTATTTGTTTTGCTACAGCAGTGCACTACACAGGTCTACCTCACTTGGTTTGGGACTGGGACAAAGTTTCTCAGAATCAGGGGGAGGAGGATGGTGGGACTCAGGGTGGGACTACTCATACAGCTAAAAGGATAACGTTATCAAATTCAAAGAAAAACTATGATGATTGTGAAGATTCTGAGTCTGAGGCCTAGTACTTACTTAGCTCTGTGGATTGGAGGAAAATGTGTTGATTTGGAAAATGCTGGTGAGTGTGTGTTTGCTGCATTGCTGGCTCAAACATGAAACTTTTCTTTGTGTTCTTGCTCTGCCTCTGAGTCTTTTTTGGTACACTCCTGACTCCTCATGAAGCTTATCTTGCTTCCTTTTGTCCTTTTCCTTTACTCCATAATACAGTTACTGTTTTTCAATACAAAGGTCTTTCCCTAGTCCTCTCCTGCACGAACAAAACGTGGTGAAAGCTCAGCACTCCAACTTACCTTGCAGCCAGGTTCAGAGAGGTACCCAAGAGTGACAGACATTCCAAGAAGAATGGAGATACACCTCCCAATTTGGTAATGCAGTATCATTTTTCTTTAAACAATCATAATTTTTAGAACGTTGTGGGTTAACTTCAATCCTCCATAATTTGTATTTTCCAAACCTAGAAGACTTAACATTTAGAGATATACTCTCCTGTGTCTCTATGGGGCAAAAGGACTATTTGAAATGCATTTACCTGAACTGTGTCATACTTATCCCTTCATTGTTTCCATCCACAACAGACTGATGATGGTGTGCTGCTCAGTACCCCAATAAATATGTTGTTTTTCTTTTGTGTAGTGTTTATAACACCTTTCCCCAAATCCCCTTTCCCATCCATTCATTAAGCCCCTGGCCCTCTTCCCCCAGGCTGTGTGATTTATTGAGCTATGACTTAGGGCCTGATTTCCAATTTGGCGGTCCGAGGACCGCCAAACACGTGGTGGTGGTCGGACCACCTCACTCTTGGTGGTCCAACTGCCAGATTACGATCCTGGTGGTCAGATCCTGATGGGTTGGTGGCGGTTGGAGTTGTGGTCAACCACGGTTGTGCCCATGGTGGCACCTCCTTGCTGATCACAACTTCACTTTTCGCTAGCCATTCCATGGCAGTTTTACCGCCATGGAAAGGGTGGTTGAAAGCCAGTGATGGGGGTCACAGGGAAACGCATGTACTGGCCATGACCATGTCATGGGCAGTGCAGGGTCCCCCCTGCCAGCACCCACATTCAGACAGTGCTGGTGTGCCACAGCATTGGTCTTGGCTCCCTCGGAGAGCCAAGGTCAATGCCACCAAACTTCTTCCACTGGGCTGATAGGTGGAAACATTGTAATATGACCTTTCCGCCTGTCAGAGCGATGGAAACATCTTAATACGATGGGGGGTGAGGCAGCAAGCTTAATGATGGCCTCATCCCGCGGCTTTGGTGTTCCAATGCTCAGACTGCCAAAGCCTTAATTAGGCCCTTCATTTTACACTATAAAAGGATCACACACTTGCTGGGGCGAATGTGGTAAAAGCAACTCCGACTCACTGCATGACCTCTTATTACCTGAGCAATATTCCACACTGGCCCCATCAATATCATCATTAAGGTCTTGTGTTGCGTAAACATTTAACCTTGCCCCACCACGCTTGACTCCGAGCACACTTCTCCTGACTCAAGGATTTCATTTCCTAAGTTTAGTTTCATTAAATACTAGGTCACCATTACTCAGAAGAAGTTGATATTGTTAATTTTATTATCATATCAGGTCTTCTTTGTTGTATCTCAAATACTGCCATTGTAGTAGTTTGGTCTCAGTCTTCCTAAAGATATGATATAATATATAACCCACTAACTCTCTGTTTTATTTCAGTCTAGTTGACAGTGATGGGTAACCCTTTGATTAATCCTCCAGTTGAAGTTTGCATAGATGGGAGTGGCCCCTTGTGTCATCCTTGTTGGTACGCTATCCTGCTACTACTACTACTACTACTACTACTACTACTACTACTACTACTACAACAACTACTATGACTACCACCCCATTAAAATAAGGTTCCACCTTGGGAAAACCCTGCAGTAAGGAGACTGAGGAATCAGCCCTCACTTCATCTATTCAGGTAAAAGAAGAACTATGGATTAAAGTGAACTTGTTTAATTAGTAATTAACTAAGAATATGTTGTTTGTGTGTATCTGGGTTTTTGTACAAAAAAA
The DNA here is from genome assembly GCF_031143425.1 of Pleurodeles waltl. Lineage (NCBI taxonomy): Eukaryota > Metazoa > Chordata > Amphibia > Caudata > Salamandridae > Pleurodeles > Pleurodeles waltl. The sequence continues at coordinate 694,745,970 of NC_090442.1, read as the reverse complement.
TAGACAATGGCAATCATCAGCTAGTGGTCAATTTACTTACAGAGGCCAGTGAAGAAAGGATATAAGTAAATGACGTACACCTTTTTTACAGATATAAAAAACAGGCTACACTAGAAGACAGAGGTGCCAACTAAAACACATTTGAGGCATAAATGAAAGAAAATAAATTTTCACCCCTTATTTTTTACAAATACAAAACCCACCCTTTCCACCCGCAACAGGCCCTCCTCTCTCCCCAAACAAATGGCCTTGTCCCAAAAGTCCAATGAAAGTCCAAAGTTGAAAAACCCCAGTCCCAACTCCCTTCTCAACCTCTCCACACACAACTGGTCCCTTCCACCCAAAAAAAAAAAAAAAAAAAGTACTCAGAGGATGGAATTGTCAATTTGGGTCAAGGGCTGGTCCGGTCTCTGTTCTATCCTCCCTAGCCAGCTCTCCATACTGTCTATCCACTGCAGGATGTGCTCCAGCAATGCCCTGTCAGAGCAGGAGGGTGCAGAAACAGTTGTAGTCAGGGCCCCAGATAGCTGGCGGCAGCACTGGGGATGTAATACCTAGGAGGCTGGAGGTTGGGGCTGGTGCGTTGAACTTGAGCCTGGGGCAGAGGCAGCTATTATGGCCTCTTCATCCTCCAGAATATCTAGGTGCCAGTATTCTGCCTGGATGATCTCCAGCCTCTGCCACTGCAGACGGGCCAATTACTCTTAGCTGCTGGGTGGTGCTGGTGGACCAGCAGGAATAGCTGTATTGAGAAAAACAAAAAGAAAAAAGACTCATTGTGAACAATGCTCTGTGCAAACATTTGTTTAAAATTAAGTAGTGGGTGGCACAGTAGCAGTATATTGCTGGTTCCATAGGGACATTGGAATTTGATATAATTATGAATAGGAGTGCCAGAGGGCCACTTCTATTTGCTTACCCACACATGCCTCACATAAAAAGCACTGACTTTCTGACAGAAGATGATTAAGGAAGAATAACACAAGGTTAAAAATTGATTTGATTTTTTTCTTTTAAAGGCTTTTCTAGTAATTTACCAGATGACACGCTGAGTGGAAAAATAAAGATAAATTCCCTCTTATTTAGGAGTAACATATGCACTATGAAATACAAGTTGTTGTGCTAAATTAATGGAGGCATGCTATGTAGCACTTTGGTTACTTTTCTACTGTCTGCTGCAGGGGCAGTTGTAGTTGACAATTATCTATCTTTATTTACAGTAGCCCTGCTCTTCTCCAAATGCCTTTAACTTTCTGCCCTGACTCAAAAGACACAGATGAATAATAAATAAGATACTATGTCACACATGTCACGTATGAAATGCAGATATTATCAACTTGTCTGCTATAAGTGTGGAAAATGATGCAATGCACTACAGGGAAAGGAGGGGGCTATATATATTGTACTTGGCTTGTTCATCACAGAATATCCCTTATGCCAAAACCTGAAATCAAATCAGACACTTTGTCTCACTTTACTCACTGACCTCGCCCACCTCCACAAAGTATTTTAAACAAATTCATTCGCTGAGCAGTAAGCAAAGAAAATGTGACTTACTCTACTGCAAGGTAAGATAGATAGAATAGGCAGGTAGGAAGAGCTTTTGGTATAGAATAGAAGGGAGTCACTGACCATCTTTGTCATGTGCATAAACTTTGACTTATTCAGTCACTGTAAGAGAAAACCTGGAGGGGAAAATTAGAACAGGTGTAAAATAAGGCCCTCATTACAACCCTGGCGGTCAGTGGTAAAGCGGCGGTAAAACCGCCAACAGGCCGGCAGTAAAAACAATGGAATTATGACCATGGCGGAAACCGCAAACATAGATAGGCACTTTAATACTCCGACGCCATGGCGGTACAAACAAACAGCATGGCGGTCACCGCCAACAGACAGGTGGAACACAATGTACCGCCCACACTATTATGACAGGCCAATCCGCCACCTTTTCCGGGGCGGATTCAACGTGAACAAAAACACGACGGAAACAGGACTTGGAAGGGAAAACACTCACCTCTACACACCCCATGAGGAACCAGGACTCCATGGAGCCTGAACTCCAAATACTCCCTGCAATTGTCTTCCTGCTCCTCTACCAGGAGCACGACCGACGGTGGCGACGACCACGGTGAGTACAGCACCTACGACACAGGGGAGGGGGAAGGGAAAAGAGAGTGACACACACACGTGCAACACCCAAAACCCGCACCCCCACCCTCACCTACAACAACACACACACCAATACATGCTGAAAGATTACATTTAGACCCCGCAACCACCCCTGGAAGAACACAAGGACAAAAGAAAATTATTGTAACCATTGTAATCAATAGACATCCATTAGTCAAAAATGTGTATACACTATAAACAAATATGTACACCAAGAATTCAAGTCCAGGTACTGCACCTATATAGTCCGTGGACCACAGGGCCCAAAATGCATGGGCGAGGCCGACACAAGATACCCGATCGAAACGGAGAGAACACTGCAGGGGCATCAGATCGAAATAAAACAGGCACCTCAGGGGGAAGGGAAGGGGGGGCACCTCAGCCGGATGAGTGCACGATGCCAGCTTCACAAGGGGGCTCCATGCCCATTGATGTATCCTGGGGAGTGCAAAGCCATAGTCTCTCAAGTCTCTCCAGTGGGTGGTTTGCCCAATGCTTTATCCTGGGGAGTGCAAAGCCACAGTCTCTCAAGTCTCTCCAGTGGGTGGTTTGCCCACTGCTTTATCCTGGGGAGTTGAAAGCCACAGTCTCTCAAGACTCTCCAGTGGGTAGGTTGCCCACTGCTTTATCCTGGGGAGTGCAAAGCCACAGTCTCTCAAGTCTCTCCAGTGGGTGGGTTGCCCACTGCTTTATCCAGGGGAGTGCAAAGCCACAGTCTCTCGAATGGATAACAGTCTCCACTGGTTCTGGAGGGGGCTTTGTGCCCAGAGTGCTCCATCCTGCCAAGGACTGAGGTAGTGGATGCCTTTCTCCACTGGTTCTGGAGGGGGCTTTCTGCCCAGAATGCTTCATCCTGCCAAGGACTGAGGTAGTGTATTCCTTTCGAGACTGGTTCTGGAGGGGGCTTTCTGCCCAGAGTGCTTCATCCTGCCAAGGACTGAGGTAGTGGATGTGATACTCCACTGACGGTGGGGCAACATGGAAGCTGCCCAGACCCCTGGAACTGACCACCAGCCACGTACAGGATGACCACTGGGGATGGCAGCCATGTCTGCGGTGGTGCCACTGGCTCAGATTGTCACGGGCTGCTGGCGGGGCTGGCGGTGGTGTCATTAGCGGCGGTGCTTGTGGCTGTCATGGTGGAGGCGGTGCTTGCGGAGGTAATTGTGGCGGCGGTGCTGGTGGCGGCCTCATTGACTGCGGTGCTGATGGCTGGCTCACTGACTGCCCTGCTGGTGGCTGGCTCACTGACTGCCGTGCTGGTGGCTGGCTCACTGACCGCGGTGCTGGCGGCGATGTCAGTAATGGCGGTGCTGGTGGCGGGCTCACTGACTGCGGTGCTGTTGAAGGGCTCTGTATCTGGGCTGCTGGCGGCGGTGTCCTTGGCGGCGGTGCATGTGGCAGTGCCGGTGGCGGTCTTGTCCGCCGTTCAGGTTGGCAGCGATGTTGACTTGACTTTCTGCTTCAGGCCCTTCCCCACCGTGGATGCTGGCGCTGCTGTCTTGCCACTCCCCACACTTGTCTTGGCTGAGCCCTTGGTGGCAGGTGTCTTGGCCTTCTCCCTCTGGGTTGTGGGCAACTTTTTCTGTTTTGGAGGTGGGGGAATGTCCTTGACTTCGCTCCTTGGGACACTGGCAGCCCTGTTGCTTGGTGCACTCCAAAAACCGGGTATTGCTGGCACCCGTGTGCCCAGTGATGTGGTAGCTGAGGTGCTGGGTTGGGACCTGGAAAGGCAGGCCGTAGGTGACGGACGGACGGGGGTGTAGGGAAGAGGTCAACATTTAAGAGGAAAAGTTTTTTTGACACAATGGGACGGGTAGATGGAGGGGGTTTTGGGCGTGGAGGAAGAGGTAGTGGTTGTAGGAGGTGTTCGTTTGCTGACTTTGGGTGAAGGTGCATGGGATGGAGGCTGTCATGAGGTGGATGGCTGTTGGGTGGGTGTGTGACTGCATTTGTGTAGTTTGGGAGGAGGGCTCACAGACACACTGGGAGAGGACACTGGGGATGTGTGAATGGTAGTGGGGATTGTGAGTGCACATGAGCGGTGTGTGGTAATGGGCGTGCTGGTGATGGAGGTAGTGGCTGAAGATGCAGTGCATGCAGGTGTGAGTGGAGACGTGACAGGGAGGGAGGAGGGGGACATGGAGGAGGGGGACACAGTGGAGGCAGTGGATGCTGGTATGTGTGCATGGGTATGATGCTTGTGTGAGTCCTTGTGGGGTGTGTGGTGCTTATGTATGCCAGAGCGACCCTTGTGTGTTGAGGTGTGTGCGTGCTGGTCTGATGGTGTGCTTGGGTAGGCTGAGGTACTGGAGATTAGGTCTGGGTGGAAGAAGTTGGAGGGGGGAGGCTGGACACAGGGACAATGGCTGCCATCAGTGCAGAGGCCAGAGCCTGAAATGCTCGCTGTTGGGCTGCCTGGCCAGAATGAATTCCCTCTAGGTGTGCATTTGTCTGTTGCAATTGCCTCTCAACACCCTGGATGGCATTCAGAATGGTAGACTGCCCAACAGTGAGGGATCTCAGGAGGTCAATAGCCTCCTCACTGAGGGCAGCAGGGCTGACTGGGGCAGGGCCTAAGGTGCCTGATGTGAAGGAGATGCCTACCCTTCTGGGTGAGCGGCCACGGGACACACGCTGAGGGGCTGCTGGGAGGGCAGTGCTGGTAGGGGGGGTGGCGGCTGTACCTGTAGATGCGGTGGCAACAGAGTGTCCCTCCACCGCAAGGGAGCTCCCATCAGAGGAAGAGTCGGTATCGCTGGTCTCAGCTCCTGTCCCCGCATGGAGATCCCCTCGCCCTCCGTCCCACTGGTGAATTCAGACTCTGTTGTCTGGCCCTCCAGGGCCATGTGGGATGCAGCTCCCTCCTGCTCCGGTGGCACAGCTCCTCCGTCTGATGATGCTAATGCACACAAGAACAGGGAGACCACAAAAAGGGGGTGGGGGAAGAAAGAAGAAAGACATGTTCAGTGCATACAATACCGCTACCGTCGGCGGACACTACAGACGCATTAGCCCTCTGCACTACGCCATGCACTTGGAGTTCCCTAATTAATCACAGGGACATGGGGTACATGGCCTATGCCCGATTGCTGCACACATGGAAGTCACAGGAGCCTGACTAGGTGTAGATGGCTCTTACCACAGGTGGGGTTGGGGTGTGCCTTAGCCTGCCTCACAAAGGGTCCTTGCCTACAAAGGTCGCCCTAGCCTAGGGGAACCCACTGCCCACCTCCCCCACTGAGACACCTCCAATGCACGCAGAGTCAGCTGAATGTGAGTGTACTCACCCCCTTGTGGCTGCTGTGATGCCCTCAAGTGCCCATCCAACTCCAGATACGCCACCGCCAGGATCCAGAACATCAGGGGGGTCATGGTGCGACGGGCACCCCTCCCACGTTGGGAGGCCATCCCCAGCTGGGCATCCGCCGTCTTCTTGTTCCAGCGGCAAAGGTCCTCCCATCTTTTACGGCAGTGGGTGCTCCGTCTGTGGTGGACCCTCAGGGTCCAGACGTCCTTGGCGATGGCACGCCAAATATCCTTCTTCTGGTGGGTGCTGACCTAGAGGAATAGTACAGGGGAAAATGTAACACTTTTACTGTCCGGACCGTCACAGTCATTGTCCTACACTCCCACCCTTGCCCTGACGCACATACACTCACCGTCCGATCATGCCAGCCTCATCTCCGCCTGTATCTTATATCCACACCACTCCAAACAGGCATTGCCCATACAGCATGCTCACAGTGTACTCACCTGTTTATTTGAAGGACTGTAGAGTAGCGTGTACTGGGGGAGGACCCCATCCACTAGTTTATCCAACACCTCCGATTTGAAGGCAGGGGCCCTTTCTCTAGACACATGAGCCATCGTCGCTTCCAGACTGAGGTCACAGCAGCACTTGCAGTGTAGATCCTCTCCTGTCGAAGATCAGGTATCAGGTGAGTGAACAGAAAGAAAATGGCGGTTACGTCCGTGGTGGTGCGTACTGTCACGGCCGGTGTACATGGCTCCTGGGACCATAGGGCCCAATGTTAACCAATGTAGGATTGACCGCCTACCGCGACGATGTAGAACACCAGCGCAGTTACCTCATATCCCCTTGTCCCACGTTACAGGTCAGGCAGCCGCCATTTCAGGTGGCCACATTGCATTATTTTTAATGCGTCACACATATATAGGCATTGCATATACACAGAGACAGGCACATAGCGTATTGACAAATGTGTGCAATACAATTGTTTTTTTCCTACCTCAGTGTTGGCTGACTCTGTGCTCGCTGTTCGCATCCATAGGGCACGTCCGCTGGGGCAGGTGAGGAGATGGCGGCATCCTTCGGTGTACAGACCGCTGGTGGACCTGTCGACAATGGAAGAGCGACATGTAATAGTCACCTACAGACTAGATCGTGCCACAATCCAGGAACTGTGTGCCCAGTTGGAGCCAGACCTGATGTCAGCTATCCGCCATCCCACAGGAACCCACCTTTAGTGCAGGTCCTGTCAGTACTCCATTTCCAGGCAAGTGGGTCTTTTCAAACAACAGTGGCCATTGCATCAGGGATGTCACAGCCAATGTTCTCTAACGTGTTGTCCAGAGTGTTGTCTGCCCTGCTGAAACACATGTGCAGTTACATCGTGTTCCCTCAGGTGGAGGATTTGCCTACAGTGAAAGATGACTTCTATGCCCTGGGACATATCCCCAACATCATAGGTGCCATTGATGGTACACATGTGGCCTTGGTACCTCCCGCAGGAGTGAACAGGTGTACAGAAACCGGAAGAGCTACCATTCTATGAATGTGCAGATGGTGTGTTTGGCTGACCAGTACATCTCCCATGTGAACGTCAAGTTTCCTGGCTCAGTGCATGACGCTTTCATTCTGCGGAATAGCAGCATCCCTTATGTGATGGGGCAACTCCAGAGGCACCGTGTGTGGCTATTAGGTGAGGACAAGGACCCTATACCGTGTCAATAGTTGTCTGGGTCTGGGGTTGTCCCTAAGGGTTAGTGTTTGTCTAACAGTTGTCCCTCAACATTTGCAGGTGACTCTGGGTACCCCAACCTGTCATGGCTACTGACCCCAGTGAGAAATCCCAAACAAGGGCAGAGGAATGCTACAATGAGGCACATGGGCGAACTAGGAGGATTATTGAAAGAACCTTCGCCTCCTGAAGGCCAGGTTCAGGTGCATCCATATGACAGGTGGTTACCTATACTACTCACCAAAGAAGGTGTGCCAGATCATTGTGGCCTGCTGTATGCTGCACAACTTGGCTTTGCGACGACAGGTGCCTTTTCTGCAGGAGGATGGTCCAGAAGGAGGTCTTGTGGCAGCTGTGGAGCCTGTGGACAGTGAAGAAGAGGAGGCAGAAGAAGATCACCTGTCTGTCACTTTCACCCAGTGTATAGACCCTGATTTGTCACTTTGCCTTTCAATTTCACAGATGTGTGTCCCAGTGTGTTACCTCTGCTATGTTACCTCATGGACTAGAGCTGTGTGACATAGGTATGTAGACATTAGAATTGACATATGATTTTTCCTCAATTATTGCAAATACACAGTTGTGAAAGCACAGACTGACTCCAGATTGTTTTGTGATTCAAGGGTGTTTATTTAAGTGCAAAATAGTGGAGGGGGTTGTAAAATGGGCAGGGGTGATGGTGGAGGAATGTCCATGGCAGAGTCCAGTCTATTTGTCTCACAGGTGCATTGTCCAAAGGGGCATAGGAAGTAGAGCTAGGGCAGTTTAAGGATGGACAGGGTGACAAAGTGGGACAAAAGGATGACATTCAGGGTGTTCTCATTTCTTGGCGTGGGTCCTGGCATTGTTCTCTGTCTTTGTCCTGGATCTCAGGGACTGCTTGCGGGGTGGTTCTCCATCTGCAGGGGGTGGGCTGCTGGTGTTGTGGTCCTGTGGCAGTGCCTCCTGTCCACTAGGGCCGGCGGAGGTGGTGGGCAGTTCATCGTCCAGGCTAGTGTAAGGGGCCCCTTGTGCCACAGTGTCTCTCCTGGTGTTCACAAGGTCCTTCAGCACCCTTACAATGGTGCCCAGGGTGGTGTTGATGGACTTGAGTTCCTCCCTGAACCCCAAATACTGTTCCTCCTGCAGCCGCTGGGTCTCCTGAAACTTGGCCAGTACCGTTGCCATCGTCTTCTGGGAATGATGGTATGCTCCCATGATGTTGGAGAGGGCCTCGTGGAGAGTGGGTTCCCTGGGCCTGTCCTCCCCCTGTCGCACAGCAGACCTCCCAGTTCCCCGGCTTTCCATGGGCCTCTGTCCCCTGAACCGTGTGCCCACTGCCCACAGGTCCCTGCTGATCTTGGGGTGGTGGGTTTTCCTGGGGTCCCTGTGTGGTGGACACACTGCTGCTTGACGTGTCCTGGGGACAGAGGTATGGGCCCGCCGGGTGGGTGCCGTGCTGGTGTTTCCTGAGAGGGAAGGCTCTGTGGTGGCCTGTCACTGTGTCAGGGGAACCAACTTTACCGAGGTCCCAGATGGGCTGGGCTGGTCATCTAGATCCAGTTGGACAGAGCTGCTGTCATCACTGTGGGCCTCTTCTGTGGGGGGAGTGGGCATGTCTGGAATCTCCTGTCCGGTGATGCTGGGTAAGGGTCCTGCAGGAGTGTAAAGGCATGATTATTGCATCTGTGTGTGACATGGTGTGCAATGGGTGGGTGACCATGTACCCCAGTGCTTACATTCTTGTGTAGGACCTTGTGTGATAATTGTTTTGGGGTCTGTGTGGGTATCTGTAGTGGACATGCATTGGTGATGGGTGTCCATGCTTTGGTGTTGCATGCAGGGCTTGGTGTTGGGATGTGTGGTTTGTGATAGTGGGACATATGTGAGGAGTTGGAGTGATGGGGTGAGGGTGAGGGTGGGGGTATGTTATAGCATGCAGGTAGGGTGGGGTATATGGTAGTTAAAGATTTGACTTACCAGAGTCCATTCCTCCAGCTACTCCTGCGAGGCCCTCAGGATGCAGTATAACCAAGACCTGCTCCTCCCATGTTGTTAGTTGTGGGGGAGGAGGTGGGGGTCTGCTGACAGTCCTCTGAACCGCAATGTTGTGTCTTGAGACCACGGAACGCACCTTACCCGTAGGTCGTTCCACCTCTTCCTGATGTCATCCCGTGTTCTTGGGTGCTGTCACACTGCGTTGACCCTGTCTGCGATTCTGCACCATAGCTCCATCTTCCTAGCTATGGTGATGTGCTGCACCTGTGATCGGAATAGCTGTGGCTCTACCCTGATGATTTCCTCCACCATGACCCTGAGCTCCTCCTCAGAAAGCCTGGGGTGTCTTTGCGGTGCCATGGGGTGGTGTGGGTGATGTGTGAGGTGCTGTGTGTTGGGATGTGTGGGGTGATGTTTAGGGGTGTGTGTTGTTTTGTGCGTGGATGTGTATGAGTGATAGTGGTGTGTGCCTCTGTATGCTGGTGTGGTCTTTGCTTTTCTGTCTCTCTGCTTCTTCCAAATTTTTCATTGTAAGGGTTTGTGGGTAATGTGTGTGTGTTTTATATTGTATTGGGTGTGTGGGAGTGGTGTGTGTATGTGTGTCAGGTGTGTGTATTTCGATTTGTCTAATGTGTTTGTGTTTTGTAAATGTGTGTGTATTTTGAGCGCTGCTGTGTTTACCGGCAATGCAATACCACGGTTGAAAGACCGCCGCGTGGATTCGTTAGTCGTGATAGTGTGGGCGTATTCCTGTGGGCGTGACGGTGGAGGTTTTGTTATCGCCAGTTTATCACTGACGTTTGGCGTGGCGGACTTGTGTGGGTGTGTAGATTTTGGCGGATTCCGAGCTGTGGGTCGTAACAGCTGTTGCAGAATTCTGTGGCCGCAGCGGTGTGTTGGTGGTCTTCTGCACGGCGGTAAGCGGGATTTACCGCCAATGTTGTAATGAGGGCCTAAATCTGTTATGGGAAACCATGAAATATATTTTGGAATCACTTCACATGGCCATAAAAAATGTGGCACATGTCAAGAATGGATTTTTCAGTTTTTTTTGGTAGGCTGGGGTGGAAGAACTTAGCAAAGAATAAAGGACTGAAGGACTAACAGGTGACTGAGTCGGCAAAGAGAAACACACCTTGTGTGTTTGGTTGGCAATACATTGAAAGATTTGTAAATGCAGCATTAACTGAAGCAGATGCACATTGCACAGCCAACACTGCAGTCATGAATTGAACCATACTGTACTTCTTTGGTCGGGGTGCAAAATGCCATGGGCAGGGATGGGGTTTGATGAATGATGATGGATGGGATACATATCTCCCTCAATTAACAAATACAGTGAGTCAAGTGATTAGAACAAAAATTTAAATGTCCCCACTTTAAACCATAGGTTTGATAACCAGAAAACAAAGTAAGTGAAGTAGGTGAAGAGCATGCCCTTTTCCAGAATAGCTCCCTTGTTTATTAATCCAAGCAATTTCAATCATCCTTTCATTCTTCCTATTATATCACTAATTTCACCCATCCTTTCTTTTAACCTTCCATTCTTTCCTTTTTCCATCAAGCCATAATTTTTAGCATACATTATATGAGTTTTTGCTGAGCTGCAGCTAGAAGAGCCACAACTCAACCACCGCTGTACTTGGTAAAGTGAGGAATTCACGATCAAGAGTCACCATAATGCCCCCTGTATCATAATTATAGGATACAATAATAATTCTCAATAAGTAAGAAATATGACTTACCACCACCGGTCCCTGCTGCCGCTTCTCCTCCTCCAATGGAATCTCTTCTTGCACAGGCACTTGAGCCGGTGGCACTCTGTGTGGCTAGAAAGAAAATCATCATTTTTTTTAGATGCCAGATACGTCTCTGCTTAATTGTTGTAATCAAAAACTACAACCTCAATAAATCCCTACAGTTCAGTTAGCACTGCAGTATCTTCTATCAAAAATATCACTTTGGGCATATTGACGGTTCACAATGTTAGAAAAGCCAGGCAGTCAAGCTAACCAAAAAACATTTCGTAATGGAGGGGCAGAGCTATACCCTATGAAGATGATGACTCCAAATCACTGAAGCACAATGAACGGGTGGAATAATAATGGTCAATGTAAGACATCTGGGCTCAAATTAGATGCAAAACTAACTCCATATTTATTCTTTGGCGCTAGACCCTTCCAGTGCCAAAGTTATGGAGTCAAAGTCGATTTTTGGACGTGGAAACCGATGAGATGCAAGATAGGCGTTCCCGTTCAAAAAAATAATTCTATAGCCTTAGTGCCATATTTATCCCCCGTGCTCAAATCACGCACAGGGAAAGAGGGGACAAATAAAAGTGCAAAGCATGCTTTGCACCATTATTTAACGCCTGGGTCAGGGCAGGTGTTAGGGGACCTATGGGCCTATTTCCATGGTAGAACACCATGGAATAAGCCCACAGGTGCCCTCCCCAGGCACCAGGGACACCCTAACCCACACCAGAGGGACAGCAGAGGATGGGGGACCCCATCCAGGTCAGTATAAGTACGTACAGGTAAGTATTTTTTTAAAGTGCCATTGTGGGCCTGAAATGGGCCCCCCTACATGGCACTGGGTTCATTGGCCATGCCCAGGGGACCCTGGTCCCCTATGCTGGCCATTGGGGTGGTGGGCATGACTCCTGTCTTTTCCAAGACAGGAGTCATGTGGTATCGATGGTTTTGCATCAAAAAATGACGCTAGGCTGGTTAGAGTCATTTTTTTTACTCTAACCTGCCTAACGTAATTTTTTGGTGCAAAACCCCCTTCTCCAATACCGCCACTTCACCCGACTAACGTTGTTTTTATTTAAGGTAGCCTACCCTTTGCACCGTGCTACACCATTCCATAAATATGGTGCCTGGCTGGCGCTCAAGAATGGTGCAAGCCAGTGCAAAACTTTTTGATGCAAAACTGCGTTAGTGCAGTTTTGGATCAATAAGTTTAAATATGCCCCTTGGTTTGGTTGGCAAATACAATGGGACCTTATACTTTCCAGTCATGCAGCACTGTCATGGGAACTGCTGGTATACTGCATAAATGAATTACACTGCACAACATTGGGGGTTGGAGGAGTAGCCACTCTCTTGTTAGCTAAAGAATATGAAAGCCTTCTCAACAAACATACATGGTGAATAGTATTTATAATACTGGCTTACTTGGGTATGCAATCTTTACAGTAGACAGTAGAGTACCTCAAATCTGTTCTTAGTCTTACAGTACCACAAGATATGTAGGGCAGAGGGAAAGATTACCAACAAAGTAGAAGTAATCTGCAGGCTAGTAGAGACTGGAAAAAGTCAGCTACCAGAAAAAAAACCTGAGTTAAACAAAAATTGGATAGGGAATTTGGAAAAAGGAAACAGAACAAAAAATAAACAAGGTAAAATTAAAAGTAGTACAATAGTGGGCAGAGATAAAAGTAGGGATATCGAAAATTAAATAATAGAAGACCCTTCAGCAGTGCTGCTGGTGGTCAGAGCCTCCCCCCCCCAGCTCTTCCCGGACCTGCCTTGGCACTGCCCCTTCTCTTGCCCTTGGGTGCTGATGTAAAGAAGGTAAAAAAAATAGATTAGTGGTTCAGTTAATCTCCACAAAATTATTATAACATGCAAACGTGGTACCATTATACTTATCAAAATCAGATCGCCTATGGTACTAGCATCTGCTATCGTTGAGTTGGCTAAACTAATCCTAAAATCCCTATGCTAAATTTCCCTAATAACAACTACATTTGGAACTATTGCATTGCAATGAATCATCTTTGGTTCTATTCTCTTTTCTCAACACCCTTTATGGACCAACTGATTCAACTGAGTCTTTTTTGCGCTGCATGGATGTATAGATGCATACTAGTACTACACATCACTGGAAAATTGCTTGGGACTGTATGAGCTACACAGTCACAGAGAATGTCAACTCACTGATTTCCCTAATTCACTATGGTGACTGGAGGACAGAGAAGTCTGCATTGCAATGGCTTCTTATATAACCAGCCGAGGAGAGTGCCAATGAGTACAATTAGGTACCGCCAAGCACATCCCTAGTTCAAACTGGACCTCATAACAATATATGTAATGTAAACTAAATGTAACTCACCTCTGAGTGTGAGCAGTATGCTATTCAGAAAAAAAAGTTAGCATTGAAGAACACAAACACAACAAATAATACAATTAATACTCACTGAGCCCTGAAATGTGTCCGCCTAGGAGGTCGAGCAGGTCCTACTCCTGGTCAAGGATATCTACCCAGTGGTGCATCAGCTGCGAGGTGGTGCTATGGGCCTGCCTGGTGCGCTGCATACACCTGCATACCCTCTGCCAACGCAGCTGATGCTCCCACAGGGGACAGCCACTGCCAGGCCTGCCACCTGCTGCCAGCATGGAGGGGAGGTGGCACTGCATGTAAAAACCAATGCTGCCACCTCCACCTCACAAAAGATTGGCCGGGCTGCGCCTCTTGGCAGTGACACTGTCTACATGGTAGTCGGCTGCTGCTGTTGGCTGTCCAGGGGAGGCTGGTATACTGCTCCCTGGTCGCTACCCTGCTCTGCAGTGGTGCTGGGTTTGGTAAAGAAAAGAAATAGGAGAAGGGAGGAAGGAAGAAATAAGGAAGTAAAGGGAAAAAAACAATAATACAAAAAGTCACAAAAAAAGGAAAAAACATTAAATACACAGTCACAAAAACACACACTAATACAATAATAAAAAATGTGGGGTAGATTATTTAGGAGGGTTGAGGATTGAAAAGATTAGGAAGGAATTCAAAAAGACCCAGCACCATGAACAGAGTAAGAAAACAAGTTGGCCGCGCCCATGTAAACCACATGGTGCTATTCACGCACAATTTTGGGTGCAAGGATGTACTCTGCATTGCGATTGATGTAAAACCCAAAGGGAACGGGCACAATGGGAAACTCAGCCTAGTGCAGCAGAGGTTTTTAACCACTTTGCTGAGTCCCACATAGAGAGACTCCGCAAGCTCCACCCAGGCTTTGTAAACACCAATAAGGTTGCTCAAAATATCCACATGGATGTTCCAAACATTTCTGTTAGTAAAATGCTATTTTTACTACTCACTGGACATTATGCTTAACAGTAACAATATAGCTGAAATTCACACTATTTTCATATGTCCTCTGAGGATTCACTGCAATCTAGACACATTGGTTCTTATTTACAAGCCCCTTGCGCTGGCGGTGCTTCACTTTTTAAATGGGAAAAAGTGACGCACCGGCACCGCAGGGGCTTGTAATGAAGCCCTATTAGCTCTTATTTTCAATAGTTCAACTGCCCACAACACATTTAAATCTACACTTTCAGAATTTGCATGCCCTAATTACCATTTCAACCATAGTACCCATGCTGAAGCTGGCATTGTCAGCACTTGAATTAACCCTGTGTGTTTTACATTCTCTAAAGTGTTTTGTGCAAGTAATAATTTACATTAGAATTCTTAAGAAATATTTCATATTCTCCAAAGTGTCCTGTGCATGCAGCCATTTACATTAGGTGCTAAAGCTGACATTATCCACACCTAGGTTGTCCTGAGTTATTGTACCATTCTCTAAAGTGTCTTGTGATTCAAATGCTGTCATTGTTCACACTACGGTTGTTTTGGGCTGGTGGAACATTCTCTAAAGTGTCTTGTGCATGCACAAATATACATTAAAATGTTAAAGCTGGTGTTGTCAGCAATTGGATTTCTCCGAGCCCCTGAATGAGCTTTAAAAGTAGCATTGTTAGCTCTCAAGTTGGTGTGAATATTCCACTTTCTCAATGCCAATGCTGCCCTAAGTGATTCACATTCTTTGAAATGTCTTATGCTCATTATTATAACTTACTAATTGGGCAAAGCAATGAGGTAATTAAGTTACTCTGAGTAGTTCTTGCTCTCTAAAGTGTATTGTGCATGCAGTAATTTATATTAAAGTGCTGAGGCTGGAAATATCAACACTTAAGTAACCCTTGGTAATTTGCGTTCTCCAAAGTGTCCTGTGCGAAAATAATATAGCCTTAGAACCCGCCGTAGCGGGCTCTACCGGCTATTAAAGGCCCGCTCCCCGCGTTAAATGCCCGAGCCGAAGGCGAGGGCATTTAACAAGGCAGAGGGACTTTAATAGCCGGTAGAGCCCGCTACGGCGGGTTCTAAGGCTATTAGAACATTCTGCCACACAGGGCAGAATGTTCTATTAAAAAAAAAAATGTTCACGGAGCCAGAGGGGATTTAAATCCCCTCGGGCTCCGTGAGGCTTTGTTCACAGCTGTTGCTGTGAACAAAGCGAACATTGGAATGTTGGCGCTGCGGGCTTTTACCAGCCAGTAAAAGCCTGCAGCAGTCCATTGTCTTCAATGGAGCCCCCAGCATTCCAATGTTCTAATAAATGTTAAAGCACTGAGACTGAAAATATCAATGCTTAGATTGCCTTGTGCTTACTATAATGTACATCAATATATTGAGGCTGGAAATGGCTGGAAGTGTCAACACTTAGGTTACCCTATATGATTCTACCATTCCCTAAAGTGCCCTGTACATCAGAGTCTGTGAAGTCCACTTGTACTTAGGGTGTTGCGCTATATCATAAGTATACATGTAATTCTGCACTCAAATCCCATGATACCGCTGGGCCCATTTTAATTATCCACCTCAACTCTGATCTTCAAACATTAGCTCATGATCACGTCCTCTCAGGCTCTCCTGATGTGCTGAATGCCATAGTAGCTCCTTTTGCATTTATACCGGTCATGATTTTCCCAAATTTGTCTAGCCATGGAATAGAAGAATTCTTTATTAGCGATGGCTCTAAGATGTTGCAAAATTTGGAATTTGAGCTTGTTGACAGTACTCCCCACAAACCAATCCCTGCAGGCGCACTCCAAAATATATGCCACATGTGGCATCTCACAGGTTAACCATTCTTTGATGAGCTTGGTTTGACCATTACAAAATGGAAAAGATGTCCTATTTTTACCATGATAGCAGGCTTTACATTTTCAAACAACGCCAAAAACGCTCCTGTTTAGATGTCAAGCAAATAGAGTTATCATTTCCTCTGCTCTGTAAATGATCCCCCTGATGAACCTGCCATTTTATGTGCAACCAGTAAGTATCTGATTGAAAGTGTCATCTATTCTGAGTAATTCACCAGATCCATCCGAGTCAAAGGGCAGAATGTTAAGCCCTTATTTAACAGGTCAATCTGCTTCTTCTTGAGTTTTCTTTTTTAAATGCTGATGACTAGAGTTCCAACCCCTTTTTTGCCCCCTCTCTGTTCTGGTTTGCTTAAGTTTGCAGGCATCCTGTTCACTTGCCCCCCCCCCTTCTTCTTGTCTGCATTATAAATAGATGCATCTACCCTGAGAAGTCCAGTTTTTGTATTCCCAGGGTTGAGGCCTTTTCCCCCGAACTGACATGAGAGCTGTCAAAACTTGATAGCACAAACTGTACTCTGTCCATTGTTTGCCTGTTGTATAGTGGGTTGAATCTCCTTGCAAATGTATATACTTGGCGTGTAGCATACTCTATCCTGTCGTAATTAAATTTCTCTTTTTGTCTGTACCGCTTTCTCATGTTTTTCCACTCTTTTTTTAATCTCACTCAATGTAATAATTTCCTTTTCTCCTTGATCCTTTCAGAGATGAGCTGCAATTTCCATTTCACATGTATAATTAGTGTATTCATGAGCTTCATTAAACACTCAACTGTATTTGCCTACTACTGCTTCATAAAATCTTCACCCATGTCATTCAAGGTTGGTAAAACAAAGATCCTCAGCCCCCTTCGTATGCTTAAACAATCAATACACTTTTTTAAGGTAGCCATATCCCACCATTTGTTGATCTCCATAATGCGAGCATGCGCAAGATCTTTAATTAACTTGCCAAGCACAAGCTCCTGGTCGCCTTGTATCTGCTGTTGATCCACAGATGCAACACAGTCATCATCAAATAGGTTTTTCAGGGCTTGGTAAGTCTTTTGGTTATTTTGTAGCCTGTATTTCTCCTAAACGGAGCATAATTAATAAAACTCTTGCAAAAACCTGTTCCGTTGGCAAGCATTTGTTTCTTTAACCACTTTCAGGACAAAGGGTGAGCACTATACTGACCTGGCATGAAGTGATGAGTGAAGTACAAATCAGCCTTGACCTGGACTGGCAGTTCAGGCTGGACTTTTCCCATGGCAAGCAGGGGCAAAGCTGATTTGCATAGGAAACAGTATAAAGTGAGGTGGTGAGGAAAAAAAAACAATGGATTAAACCCAGATCTTTGTGACTGGGTGTGAATGTTTGCATTGTTCAGCATTCCGTCCATCATCTTTTCTTTTTGCTTTTGTCACTTAAGTTGGAAGGGTATGCACATATGTAGGTTCCGTGCAGGATACTTGATTCTGTTCCAGGGAGGACCTCACTTGGCAGTACCGGCTGAACTGTTCCCATGGGGAACAGGGTCAAGACTGATTTGCATATGGATGGGTCTAAACTGGGGTGGTATGGTGAGCCAAAAAACAATGGGTTAAGCCCAGATCTCTGAATGTTTGCATTGTTCAGCATTCTGTCCATCACCTTTTTTTTTTCTTTTGTCACCCTTGGGAGATAGCAGTTTGCTTTCACTTGGTGGGAGATTTGGCAGCTCCTGCCAAATGAGAGCAAACTGTAAGTCTGGTCCCAGCGGGTGGGAGAAGGAAAGCTGTTTCCACCCACCCACTAGGGACAGAATTTTCATCTTTGTCTTTTTCTGTGCAAATATAACTCATGCCTTCACCATGCCCAGCTAATTACCCCACATATTACATCATTCATGACATCTTCTAGGGCATCATTGACATTATCACTGAAACATTTGCAATAAAAGTATTCATGAGAAAACTCTGGATGTAGGAGTGTGAGGTATAGTTACCTTAAGGCATGAGTTCTAATTACTTGAATTAACTTTAACAGATGAATTTCTATGGCTTTGTGTATATAACGTCCCTGTAATCTTTGTTTTTTTCATTGACAAAATATATCTATCAACATTTATGCAGTATTTCTCCCACCAAAGTCGCTGCACACAGTCTCGGGTTCATACATAGCTGGACGTCAGATCATTTATTCTTTATTCTCTTCTAATCATGATTATCACACCAAACACAAACATGACTCCAGTGCTTTTTGGTATACACCTTCAAATAGGCAACCCATATCCCCACATCACTGTGATTTAAACATGGTCATTTATCAGTTCCTCTGCCCCTGAGACCCATACACTAGGCCACTGTATCCATGTAGCTCTCAGCCCTACTCTGGTGCCATGACAATGTGCTCAATCATATAAACAGTTTCAAACAGGCAGAGTTGCTACTCTTGTAATCATGTATGTTTGAACATCATTAACATGTAAGCGATTACTAATGAAAATTTCAATAAGTACATTCCAGTGTCTAACAATTTTACAATTGCTGCAGCTCTCAACCCCTGCTCATAAAAAGTACTCAAGCATAATAAAGCAGTATTGCTGCTTATACAGCCGTTTGTATAACATACCCATAGCTGACCCCACATTGATACATCATAATCAAGTGATTGCGGTATTGCATGCAGGATCATCTAAGCCGCGGTTGTGAACTGATGAGCACTATATATTTTTTCACATTCATACTAAAAGTACCTGAGCATGGTATGCTAAAGCAGGGAAAAACAATGCAATAATGCAAGAATAGTAAACATATTCCAGAAAGTGCCAAAGTGCATTTTAATTTTTCAAAAAGTCAAGTGGGTTATTTAGAGGCTTCTGATGTGACAAAACACAGTTTTGCTTACACATGTAAATATGACTTGTGCTGTGCTGGGTGCTGGGATTCATAAATGCATCTAAATTACAATCTTTTGCACATCATACTATCACAAAAGTCTAAGCCCACTAAATTGTAGATGCCTGTAAGCCACATTCAATAATCCACCATGATACATACAAGCCTTTGTTTAAAATTGGCAACCTGTGAAATGGACATATAATACACACTCCTGACCTACTCAAAAAATGCATAACACAATCAAATGCAACATTGTGAATAATGATAAGCGTACGCTGATAGCTAAGGGTGCTGTGTGCCAAAGTGCCTCAGTTGTCACTAACTGCCATCTTATGATGTCCCTAGGTCTACTCGTACTGTATTGCACATGTTGGTAAGTAGCATTCAATTAATTGAAATGTGTGTGTCACAGTGTCTAACACCTCATTTGCAGACTTTGAACAAGAGTGGGCGACATGAATAAGGGTCTGATGTATCACATATTAAATCTAGCAGCTAAAGTACTGTGCTTAATTTCTTCAGTTGTTAATCACTACCATCTTGTGATCTTTCAGTGTCTGAGCCTTCTAAATTGCACATATTGATAACCAGCAATCCATCGGTTAAAATATATGTCACAATATCTGTTACCCCAATTGCATACTCTAAACAAGAAAGTGATATACAGGATGGCATTAATACGGTTCTAATATATCACATATTAAATCCCAAGACAGTTTACAGTTGGTAATCAAGGTACACCATCACTACCTTCTTGTGGTCTCTCAAAGTCTAAGAGTACTCTATTGCACATATTGATGAGCAGCTATCAATTAGTTGAAATGTGTGTGTCACAATGCCTGTTACCTCATTTGAAAACTCTAAACAACAGACTGATTTAAAGAATGGCACAAATAAGGGTTTGGTATATCACATACTCAATCCCAAGAGAGTTTACAGTTGGTAACCAAGATACACCATCTGGGAGAGGGATAGGGAAATACCCTGCCACTTCAATCAAGAAAGCACTACCTAGCAAGGCATGACATTGTAAATTTCAGTACATATAATAAAATAGATAAAGTGATATGTGCTAAAATGCGAGGAGGCTCCAGTTGTCATTTACTAACATCTATTCTCTCTCAAGATTCAAGCCCACAATGTGACACCTTTAGATAAATCGTATACAATAAGTTGAAATAGAATTTGTCAAAAGTGTCCATCCCCTCAACTACAAAGTCTGGGTGGAGATCTACTGCTTACAATGCTATGTGCAAGAGTCTAAAATGCCACATAATATTATCCAAAGCAGAACACAGTTACTGATAAACAATACATTATTCCAACGGTCAAGGACAGAATACATTTCCATCAATTCCTTGAGTGTGCACATAAAAGGACCATCATTAAAAAACAAACTGTATGCATAATCCTTGTGGCAGTCATTTATACACTGTACCAATCCAATTGGTAATCCAACATTGTAATATCCACATCACTTTATAATCATGGGGCAAGATCGGTGCTCATACTCGTCCACCTTCTTGTCATCATGAGCGATAGCCACACTTCACCACAGGACCACATATTCAATCAATGAGCAGCTCCACATGATGTTGAAAGGTTGTATAATAGATGTTCCCTCACTTAAATATGAATATGTAGCTCAGCATTAAGGTTGTGGGCCGATGGTTTATCGGTCCTCAACAACATAATTCATTTCCGTGCAACTGAAGCTCACAATATTCCCACCTTGGATGAGCTCTAACACATGTAATGCCAGAAAAGGTCAAACCACTAGGGTTTCCTTGGTGCACCTCCCAAAAATGCTTGGCCACAGGATAGTTTCTCTTATGGTTCCTAATTGCCCTTAGGTGCTGCAAAATCAGAACTTTGACTTTATGGATGGTGCTTCTAACATATCTTATGTGGGATTCGCACTCAAGGACATATATCACACATTCGGTGTCACAAGTAGTTCTTTCAGTTATTGGACAGTTATTACATTCAAACGTTTTGTATGTTTTCCTATAAAGGGCATGTTTCCAGGCTTTACAATGTTCACATTTCCAAAACCCCAAATTATTCTTGGACAGACAGTTCCTATTATCATTGATGATAAACATACTCCTAGTTAAAATACCTAACAACTATGCGAAAAGTAATCTGATGATGTTGACCTGTCATAATTTAAATATGTTCCTCATGCAGCAAAACATGCCAGTTTCATTTCAAGATCAATCTTATTAATTGTTGTTCTCAATTATATTCCAGAAGAAAACGAATCTGTGGTGGTGGGCCCCTGTGTCTTATTCTGTGCACTGCCATGTAGCAATTTATCCCTGGTTTGAGTTTTTACTCTTTGGTACGCTTCAGTCAGACTTTTGTTTGGATATTACCTTTCTGCAAACCATTTGGTCATGGCCTAGATTCAGTTTCCAAAAGCATGTCAGTGGAGCAGATACTTCGGGCTCTCAACATTTGGATATATGGAATACTCCGTATGAGTGCTTTGGATTGTGCAGTGTAGCCATGAAGGATGGAGTTACAAGCTGACTCTTTTTAAAAAATGCTGGTATTGATGGATTTATTGTCAACATCCAGACGTACGTCTAGAAGTCAATACTGCTTTTGCTCCATTTTGCTGTGAGCTTGATGTTGAACACTTTGTAGTTTAGTTTTTCAATGTATTCCTTTAAGAGAGTTTCTACTTCATCCCATATCACAAATAGGCCATTAAAGAAATGTACCAAAGCACAACTTTTTCCATATAATGGATATGGCTGTCAGACCAGTCAACCTCCTTTTCCCACCATCCCATATATAAGTTTGAATATGTTTTAGCAAAGGAGGCCCCCATAGCAACCCCTAGTCTCAGTAGATAGATCTTATTGTCAAATAGAAAGATGTTGTGTGCAAGAAAATATCTTAACATGGTGATCAACATGTGAGTATGTTGCACATAGTTCAAGGGACGGGCTCTCAGAAAGTGAACGGAAGCTTCAAGGCCATATTCGTGTTTAATGGACGTATATAATGAAGCAATATGCATCATAACCATGATGTAGGTGTTACACCAGCAATTTTATTGATTTTGCATAAGAAATCATTTGTGTCCTGAATGTGCAAAGAGCAGGCCTTTAACATATTCACAGAGGAAAAAAATCTAAGAATGTGGCGGTGTTTTCCAACAATGAGCCAATCATACTCACAATTGGTCTCCTTGGAGAGTTTTGTCTGTCGTTATGAATTATTGGCAGGACTTATATAACTGGATTCCTGGGATGGTCGATCTTAGGATAAGTATATTCTTCAAATTGTAATAACCCACAACCCAGCCATTCCTTGAGCATGCTATGGTACTCAGTTTGATGTATCTTAATAGGATTAACTCTCATATTTTCATTATGATCCTTGATGTTGAGTTGTTTATAAGCCTCCTTCAGATATTCGTCAATATCCATTATTATGATGTTCCGTCCCTTATCTGAGGGCTTAATGATGATGGATTTGTTATTCTTCAACTGGTTGATTTCTTGAAAGTCTTAAAATTTAAAATTGTTAAGAATCTTCTATCTTGATGTTTTTCTCAATGAATGGATGTCTTCAACTACTAGCTCATGAAAGATATCAATCATATTGTCACTCAGTAGTTGAGGATTAAACTTGCTGGTTAGCTTCAGGCCACTATCAATATGACAATCACTGGGGAATCCCATTCTTCCAACTGTTGGATGGGTGTGTGATTCACTTCTGATGTTTCTGACATCCCATCAGCTTCATCCTTGATGAGATCATTCAAAGTTAACATTTCTGTAATGTTCTCAATGTTGAACTTGATGTCCAAGGCAGATGACACTCCAGGGCTGATATTTTGTCTCAGAGATTTCATAGCATGTTATTTACACAACTTCAACTTACTAACAAATTTGTATGTTTCAGTACGGAGATTCACACAGTCTGGAACTAATATAGTATACAAACTGAACCCATAATTCAAGATTCTTTCTTGTTCTCTTGTGAGGGGTGTACTGGAAATATTGTTGACTCTCAGATTGTCTGTTGGGTCTGCCTTGATGGTCCCTATTTCGCCTGTGCATTGGTGGCTTTTCCTCTTCCCCCTCCTCAATTTGTGATATTGCGTCCTCAACTTCTTCCTCTTCCACATTGTGGTGTAG
Source organism: Pleurodeles waltl (assembly GCF_031143425.1). Taxonomy (NCBI): domain Eukaryota; kingdom Metazoa; phylum Chordata; class Amphibia; order Caudata; family Salamandridae; genus Pleurodeles; species Pleurodeles waltl. Next base: position 694,722,872 of record NC_090442.1, on the reverse strand, counting down.
CCATTCTGAATAGCCGCATTTCCCTGTGAAAATCCAATTTCTCATTGGGATCCTCATCTGCTGAAGATCTCGGATCTGAACTGACTTTTGTGTTGCTGGATACCATATTAATTTGACCAGGTGTGCTAATTTTCTCTTTCGCTCTTAATGATTCATATTTTTGAGCAAACTTAAAAATCCTGCCATATTGATAGTCCAACTTATCTCCAAAGAAATTTGTGAGCTTAATGTAAAAAATGTCATCCTCTTGCTTAGCTATGTGCTCCTCCATTTTGGTCAATTGTGTTTTTCCTTCTTGTTTGTCTCTAATACATTCCATTTCCTTCAATAGTTCCTCAATTCTCACTGTCTGTTGTTCCATGTGACATTTTGCATGTGTATTGAGCGTGCCCATCATCTTCTTGGAATGCTTTTCCGTATGTGTGCTCCATTCCTCAAAGAGATCTCGAACCATGCCTCCAATCATAGGCATTACCAAGATTCGCAATACACGTGGCACTCTATTGCATGCCATATATTTGGTGAGCAGGGTCAAGGTTGCAGCCCAAGTGCCCTTAGTGGCTCCCTGTTGTTCCACATTAGTTGTAACAGCGCCCTTGAACACCTCCTTCATGGTCCTTTCCCACTGGGCCCTTTCATCGGCCATATTGGTCATTAACCACAAAACAGGCTTGCCTAGGCTGAAGATGCATTGAAAAAGCAAGCTCTGGTAATTTTTTTTCGTCTTATATGTCTATTCAATTCAATATAAATTATTGTGTATTCCCATAGAGCTGTGTGATGGTGCTAAATAAATTCAAAAGTGCCTCTGTATTTTTATGTTGCTTATTTTCACATCCACTGCTACTTGACAATGTCTATGTGATCACTGCAGAGCTAGCCTGCATGTCATGCTGGTCCTATTATGCCAGTCGATCACTCTCCTCTTGGTAACCGGGCTGAGAATGTCAGGTAAAGCATGTCTTTGGCTAGGACAGCAAGTGCTGGGAGTGATACCCTCCTCACGAGCCCCCCAGGCACTTCCTTGGGAAATCCACTTACCCCAATCACATGTCCACCGTAGCCATTCTCCAGTTTCTTTTCAACAGAGAGTCGCTCCTTTTTCTCCAAACACAATTTCCTGAGACCAGTCAGAAGCTCTCTTGTCACGTCATGCTGGATGTATAGCTTGCAAGCTCAATCAACAATTGTGGCAGTACTTCATCCCAACAAAGTCACTGCACCACGGTCTGAGGATAATACATCAAAGAGCTCCAGCACAGCAGGATGTTACAGCATATCTTTATTCTTTTCCAATCATTATTATAGCACTAAACACAAACAGGATGGCAACGCATATCGGCTCAAGTCTTCAACTGGGCACCCCATTTCCCCACATCTCAGTAATTTAAAAATGGTCCTTTGTCAGTTGCTGTGCCCCTGACACCCACACACTAGACCGCTGCATCTTTCAGCCCTGCTCTCATGTCATGACAGAGTGCTCAATCATATAAACAGTTTCAAACATGGCAGAGTTGCCACTGTTGCAATCACATATGTTCCAACATTGTTAACTTGTAAGCAATTATTAATAAAAATTTCAATAAGTACATTCATAGGAGTGTCTGACAATTTTACAAATGCTACAACTCTAAACCCGTGCTCACAGAAAATATTCAAGCAGAATAAAAAATTCAAAAACTGCTTGTAACCTCATTTGTATAACATATCCATACCTAATATTACACACATTGACAGATTATGAGCAAGTGATTGTTGTATTGCGTGCAGGATCATACATGCTGTGGTTGCGAACTCATGCACACTATACGTTTATTCGTATTGATACAAAAAGTGCCTGAGCATAGAATGCCACATCAGGTAAAACAGTGAGAGCAACCTAACAATTTCTGAAAAAGTGCACAACATATCAAGGCCCAAATTGGCAATAATGCAAGAATAGGAAACATATTCCAGAAAGTGCTTAAGTGCATTATATTTTTTCATTCAAAGGCTACTGATGTGACAAAACACAGTATTGCTTATGCATCTAAATTACAATCTGTTGCCCATCATACTATCACAAAAGTCTAAGCCCACTAAATTGCAGATATCTGCAAGCCACATTCAATAATCCATCATGATACATACACGCTTTTGTTTCAAGTTGGTAACCTGTGAAATTGACATATAAGACACCCTCCTGGCTAACTTAAAAAATGCATACTGTAATCAAGTGCTACATTGTGAATAGTGATAAGCGTACTCTGACAGCTTACCTGGTCACTAACTGCCATCTTATAACTTCCCAAGGTCTACACGCACTGTATTGCAGATATTGGTAAGTAGCATTCAAATAATTGAAATGTGAGTGTCACAATATATAACCCTTCAATTGCAGGCTTCGAATAAGAGAAACCGGGCCAACACAGTTACAATGCTACAAACCACGTCTCGGAAGTGAATGAGATGCACGAATCCCATCACCATAGTTCGGGGATGAGATATGCTGATTTTAGAAGATGACTGTTCTACTCATGGTGTCATGACATGGACCCCAATTCTGCTGTTTAAGGTGGTACTGGGAGAGATTGCATTGTTTGTGTACTCTTTATTCTTATCTGACACTTTGTGCTACTTTTCACTTTCTATCCTCTTACCTGACCTATAGAATGGGAAATGAATGGTGTATTTTATTAGCTTGCTGGACAAGAGGTGGTCGGCCGAATACAGCTTGTGGTGTTCCTCATATAGCTACACCCCTAAATTAGAACCAGTATGGTACACATCATGTGTTATAATGTGCAGGGCCTTAATGCACCTGCAAAACTATTAGCATTCTTATCAGTGCTGTGCAAATCTAAATGTGACATCTGCCAGGTGCAAGTGACATATCTCCTTCAAGTGGATTGGTAGCGTCTCTGATACAAGTGGTTCGACAGACAATGGCGGTCATTCTGACCCTGGCGGTCAAAGACCGCCAGGGCGGAGGACCGCGGGAGCACCGCCGACAGGCCGGCGGTGCTCCAATGGGGATTCCGACCGCGGCGGTAAAGCCGCGGTCGGACCGGCACCACTGGCGGGCTCCCGCCAGTGTACCGCCGCCCCATTGAATCCTCCACGGCGGCGCAGCTTGCTGCACCGCCGCGGGGATTCCGACCCCCCCTACCGCATCCAGATCCCGGCGGTCCGACCGCCGGGATCCGGATGGCGGTAGGGGGGGTCGCGGGGCCCCTGCAGTGCCCATGCCACTGGCATGGGCATTGCAGGGGCCCCCGTAAGAGGGCCCCTACATGTATTTCACTGTCTGCAGCGCAGACAGTGAAATACGCGACGGGTGCAACTGCACCCGTCGCACAGCTTCCACTCCGCCGGCTCGATTCCGAGCCGGCTTCATCGTGGAAGCCTCTTTCCCGCGCGGCTGGCGGGCGGTCTGAAGGCGACCGCCCGCCAGCCCAGCGGGAAAGTCAGAATTACCGCCGCGGTCTTTCGACCGCGGAACGGTAACCTGACGGCGGGACTTTGGCGGGCGGCCTCCGCCGCCCGCCAAGGTCAGAATGACCGCCAATATTTCTCATTGGGCATAGGGAAGAAGGTGGGGGTTGCGTTTCCATTGCCTCTCATTTTCCTGGGAAAGTGGTCCAGATGCAGGCCGAGATTCCTGGTAGACTTCTATCACTTCGTATAACAATACAGCAATACACTTTTACACTCACTACTCTCCATGCACCCAATGAACATAAATAAGCTTTTATCTTAGAGGCCCTGGGTCGGGTCATGGCTACCACTGATAAAGATGTACTGATTGGAGGGGATTTCAACTTAGTACTTGTTATGAGTGTAGACAGATCTGTGCAATGGGTGGGACAGACCAGGGTGTTCTCTCCGCACGGTCAGGAGCAGTTGAATAAATATGGACTTTGGGGAAGCGTGTCTCTTGCCTGGAGGCGGCGGCAGCAGCATTCGAGAAGGGCAGGAGCCCTTTAAATTCCACAAACGCGCTCCCGCTCGCGGGAAGCGCGTTTCTTACCTGGAGGCGGCGGCAGCAGCATTCGAGAAGGGCAGGAGCCCTTTAAATTCCACAAACGCGCTCCCGCTCGTGGGACGCACCCGGGCAAAGCCCGGGCCAAGGGCGGGCCCGTCCTTCGCCCGTCATCGCCAGGAAGAGGAAAGCAGGGCCCCCCCTGACATCCTCCCAAAGACTGCAGGATTAGGTGGCACACAGGCGTGTGTCTGCCTAGAGGTACTGTCTGGTGTTTGTTTTGGCTGTTTTACATACCACCTTGTGATTGGATTCAACCTTCACTATTAACAAACAAACTTAAACACCAGTATTTAGTCATTGTGGCTAGGCTAGGTCGAGTTCCCACATACTGCTACAGCGCTTATATTCCTCCTCTCTTCCACCTTCTTATTTGCGTGACAATTAAACGGAGGATACTTAAATAACTTATAAGGATGGGGAAGAGGAAAGCCAGTGGCAATTCCACTGACCAGGGAGGGGCATAGAAAGTTCCTCGACATGCCGCCTAAAATTGTACTCTGACTCAAATTGACGAGCTCATTGAGGAAGTGGAAAGCCTCTTAGCCACCAAGCCTGCAAAATCTCACAAAAAAGACATGACTGTTACTACTAATGACATAAAAACTTTCTTTGTCCCTGTGAGCAGAGACCCACAGCTGCCTATATTACAAGGACCTAATACGGAACCTATCAGGTCAGGAAATTCAAACAACCTAATAGCGAGTCCTAAACAGAGCCAGCCTAGCTACCAGGGTGGTGAGTCCCCACTTATAAACTGTAACAACCGTTTTGCGCCACTCGCACTATCGATGCCACCTGAATTAGAGAGGAGCAGATACAGGGAGGTAGAGGAGCCACCAACTCCCTCAGCCAGGCAGAGGGATGAACCCGCCGAGCCACAGCTAGTGCAGATAAGAGCTGAAATCATGAGCTTAAAAGAATACCTCACGTCCTTTACCCTCATGATGCATAAGAAACTGGACGACATATCTGCTGCAATTGGGGACATAAGGAATTCATCACCCAAATCTGACCCTAACCCCCTCCCCAAGCAAACCCATCCAGCTAGAACATCTATGACAGGAATATGTAGGGACAAAAGGACCGAAGTGGTAAAGCAGAATTTTCAGGGGGGCAAAGGTGTACCTCCGACTGTGGGCGTTTCTAACAAGTATGAAACAATGTGTAATAGAGGGCCTAGCTATGAGGTGCATAGGAATGATCATTCAGATAAAAGGACCATAGGCCCATTGAGAAATGTTCCTCTAAGCCAGACCAGATATAGTAACTACGACATATACATGATAAATGTACCCAAGCTAAGCAATGGCCAAAAGGAGCAGAGAGATTCTCTCACAAATAAAGTAATCCATTGGATAAGGGGGACGAAGAAGTGTAGCTCCATCATAAGGGATGACATAATCACCGCTCACAGACATACAAGAGAAGGTTTAACAACAGATATCATAGGCCTCAAACTGAGTAGCCAGAGCCTAGTAAAGGGTCTCTTGGCATTGGATTCAAGAGTGAGACCTGGTACTTTTTCACAAATGTCACTCGCTCAAAAAATCCCTCAACCATTGGCAAATCTGTCTCCCCAAGAGAGATATAACAACGGCCCTGCATATAAACACACCTAGAAGGCATCAAAAGAGGAGCCCAACCTCAGCCATAGACTGACGTGAGGCCCACATGTTGGAGGATGGGAAAGATGGCATATCCAACCTAGAACCCTCTAAGCCAAGTAACCAGACACTGTATACCCGGGGAGCGGAACTAGGAGCACATTGTAGCGATCCACTAGAGGAGCTGGACTATGGAGCAATGCCTTGTTTAAATGAGAACAGAGAGATCCCACTAGATACGGGGAATGGTCTTAATCCTCAGATTAGGTTTTTATCTTGGAATGTGGCAGGGCTGCTTCAGAAGCCAGATAACCCTGACTGGTGTAGTTTTATAGACCAACACCACATCATTTTACTACAGGAGACATGGGTGTCAGCAGTGACTAACAGGGAAGGTTATTGGGCCTTTCAGAAGACCGCGCTTCCCTCACCATCTGGTAGGGCGTCAGGGGGTTTGATAACTTGGATAAAACACGATCTGTTCCCAAAGGTGAAGGAGCTAACAACTCCCACAAGAAATCTATTAGCCGTTGAGGTGGAACTTAGTACTGCCAGGGGACATATACATTAGACCTGGCACTCAAAGGACGTAGATTGCATTGATGAGCATGCTAGCAGATTTTCTTAACTGTCTACCGGGAGGGCAGGGCCTAATCATCGCAGGAGATTTCAATATGCAACTGAACTCCAGAGATGTAAATCAGCAAAAAGAAATCCAGTTTGCAGAGCCTTGGGATAGATCTGGGCAGGTTTGAGCCACGGCTAAAAGAGAATGGGGAGCATTAAATATATTAGATGACCTAATAACAACAAGGGGACTAAGAATAGTAAACGGAAACACTAGATCAGACAGTCCGGCTTCGCCCACTTATAGGAGAGGACTGTACACTAGTCATCTTGACTACGTCATAGTAGATGATGTTCTCTGGAAATCTCTCATAGACATGGCCGTCCTCCCTCGAAATGATAGTGATCACCAAGCCCTGAGTACCGTCTTTTCTACAATTTCATTTAGCTGTAAAACACTGACAACATGGGTTAAGGGCAATGCCCTAGCTATGACGAATGATCTTAAAAGTGTAAAATGGGAACGGGTAGAAGATGATGCAAATGTCCAGCTATCTATATACAGAAGAGTTGCAACAACACTTTCCCCATTGAAGCATTCAAATATCACACTGGTGGATCTGATCAGTCTGCATAGCACTTTGACCAACCGGCTAAAACTACACTTTCAGGTAGCAAGGAGGCGGACAGCGATTGGAATTAGAACTGTAAGTTGGTTCTCTAACTCCTGTCGCCAGGCTAAAATACAGTTATTGGGAGCACTAAAGGCAGGGACCCATTTAGAGATAAGAGAATCCAGGGTTGCGTACAAAGTTGCACTCAAAAAAGCAAAAAAAGAGTGGGAAGCCAAATATTGGAATGGGCTGGTAGATGCACTTCACGAGAAGGACTTCAAACTATTTTGGAAATTAGTGGTAGACAAAGGTAGCTCTAAAGACGGGGAGACTTATCCTGTAATCCAGCCAGAAACTTGGGTGACACATTTTAGCAAAGTATATGGAAAACCTCAAATTAATAGTATTACCATCCCTTTACTCAAATCTAATGATCTTGTTGCTAACACACTACCTGCTGGAAGACCTATATCACCCAAATTTGCTCTGGCTTTCTTTTCCCTAAAAGAAACAACTTTGGCCCTACAATCAGTGCGCAAAGGGAAGGCCCCTGGGCTGGATGGCATCCCAGGTGATTTATACCTGTCTCGACCGACAATTTGGTCCTTGTACTTAAATGCGCTCAGCAATGAGATACTGAGGGGGGGAGGATTTCCCCCCACGTGGCAAGGAGCAATCATAGCCCCTATTCACAAGAAAGGGCCAAGAGAAGAACCTACTAACTACAGGTCGATTAGCCTACTCGATGTCACTCAAAAAATATTTAGCAAGCAGGTACTGAACAGATTACAGGCATGGACAGAGGATTTTCATATTCTTTCCGACTTCCAGTTAGGATTTAGGAAAGGAATGAGTACAATAGATCAGGTATTCAGGTTTAATCTCCTTTGTTGGAAATATCTGTCACTGAATAAGAGCCACCTGTATGTAGCTTTCATTGATCTAAAAGCTGCTTTTGACATGGTCCCCCGTGATCTATTGTGGAATGTCTTGGAGAGCTATCAACTTGATGGAGAACTACTAAGATTGATTAGATATCTTCATGAGGGAACGAACGCTCAAGTACGTTGGTCTCAAAGTGGCGACTTTACAGAAGCAATACCCGTTAATAGGGGGGTTAGGCAGGGGTGCGTTCTGGCCCCAGTATTGTTTAATCTTTATATTAATGGTGTGGCAGACCAATTATTACATTGCAACCACGATGCCTTAAAGCTCGCTGGAACCCCTGTCCCCATTTTAATGTTCGCTGACGATACTCTACTAATTTCAAGAACACCTATGGGCTTGCAAAATGAATTGAATGCTTTTTATAAATTTTGTTTGAATAGAGGGCTTGAAATAAATCCAACAAAATCAAAGTTCATGGCTTTTAACCCACAACCTATGGTGCTGAGCTCTGGGGCCACACTAATCCCAGGTGTTTGACTATAGCAGAAAACCATTTTTTACGGAACTTTCTGCGACTGCCGACGAGCACCCCTCTTATTCCGCTTAGATTCGACCTAGCCTTAAATGAAATCCACCACGAAATTGCGCTAAGACCACTAAAGTATTGGGTGCGCCTTTGGACTTCCGAGCACCTGTCTATCCTACACATAGCATTAAAGGTGTTTCTTCTAGGTGACTGCGTATTAAAGATCCCTTGGCTTAGACACATCATAGACACGTGTAAACTCCTTAAAATGGAGGAGGTGTGGAGTGCTCCATATAACCTGACCTAGGAAGCAAAAGAGCGTATTAATAGGTGTTATTGGGAGAACATCCTGGTGCAAATTTGGACGGAAAACCAAGATAGTCTGACGCTACAGTTCGTGGATCATAAATGGAGCCCCAAATTTGAGGCCTATATGGATAACATAAATCCTCCCTACACCAAAACACTTTTTATTAAATTTAGATTAGGGATCCTCCCACTCAAGACATTCACTGCACGATGGAGTGTGGAGGACTGTAATTCAATATTTTGTCATTATTGCCAAAAGACAAAAGAGTCACTAGCGCACTTTATGTTCTTTTGCCCTAGATATCTGGTGCCCAGGAAGAAGTGGATTGCCCCGTTATGTAGGTTAATGGGGATAAGGGAATGGAACACAGCCTTACGTCTCTTCATAACTGACACAAATGACAAAATAGTTTTTTCTGTCGCAAGATACCTGCAAAGTGCATGGGCAATAAGAAATAGAGAATTGTCATAATTGTGTGTTTTAACATATTGGTTTTAGATTCTACTCATTTATTTATCTTAAGAAGCAAGTTGTAAACCGACCAGAGCCAAGATACAGTGGTCATCGCACCACATATTTAACACCTTAAGACAAAAGATTTGAGAATAATATCTGTATTATATTGGTTTTATAAAAAGCGAATTTAATATTTATTCAGGGTCTTAATGCATAATGTGGTAATTGCTGTTGATTTCCATTTGTAATCGGCATACTGCTTAGCTATGATATGATGTTTTATTGTTTACTTTTATGGCTTTTAGCCGAAATAAAGTATAATTTGGTTTGGACTCAGAGATGTATGGCGCAGCCACCATCCCATAGAGAGGGATTATACTTTCTTCTCAGCAGCACACCAGACATATGCACAAATAGTTCTCTATTCGGCCATACCTTGACTTCAGGCAGTGATAGGGACAGCAGCACTCTCAGACCATGCCCCCTTGAACACTACAGTACACCTTCCAAGCCTAGTTGCTCAACAACACAGTTGGTGCCTCAATCATAGACTTCTCACCAGTGCAACACATGTCAAAGAGCTAACAGGGGTGATCACTGAGTATTTACAGCACAATGACAACCCAGATACACCCATTACTACACTTGAGATTAGTACTACGCAGATATTTAATCGCCCTAGCTGTGCGACTCAATAGAGAACTCTGCTTGAGAAGCAGGTGAAAGACCTAGAAATGGATCATAAAAGAACAGGGTCCTACAAGATCTGCCGCCAGCTAACCGTGGCACGCAAACAACTTCAAGCACTGGATATGGAAAAAGCGGCATACACTCTAGTACGCACTAAACAAAAATATTATACTTGGAGAAATAAGGCTGGGTGACCTCTGGCACATCACCTGCAAACTCAAGCTGTCCAGCAGAAGGTAGAGGAGTTGGAGAGGCCTCAGGGTGAATGCTTGCTACAGGATGACCAAATTGCCGACTCCTTTGAACAGTTCTATGCTCATCTTTATGCAGCAGAACCCATGGTGGAGGGAGACACTGGCCCTCATTCTGACCCTGGCGGTCGGTGATAAAGCGGCGGCCAACCCGCCATCAGGCCGGCGGTCCAAAATATGCAATTCTGACCCTGGCGGGAACCGCCAACACAGCCCGCCGCATTAACACTCCGCCCGCCACGGCGGAACAAACAAACAGCGCGGCGGTCCCCGCCAACAGCCAGGCGGCAGACAATGTACCGCCCACCCTATCACGACCCACCAATCTGCCACCTTTTCCGGGGCGGGAGCACCGCCGATAAAAACACGGCGGAAACAGACTACGAACGGGAAAACGCTCACCTCCACATACACCACGCGAGATTCCGGCAGTATGGAACCCGAGTTGCAGGTCATCCCCACACTCCTATACCTGCTCCTGTACCAGGAGCACGCCCGGCGGCGCGGAAGACATCGGTGAGTACTGCACCTACGACACAGGGGAGGGAAAAGATTACCGGCACACACCCACCCACCCACACCCACTACAACACACACATCAATGCATTCCCACAGATCACTGTCACAACCCACAAACCCCCCCCTTCCGAAATAATGCAAAGACCAAAAGAAGAGATCTCAAACGGGCAGATATATTGAAAAATGGACAGCAGTAATCCAAATAAATAAATAAACTATGTACAAAATATATACATCTACTAAATGTAGTCCAACCACTGTCCGTGGACCACAGGGGTCCTGAGCAAAGGGGCAAGGCCCAGTCCCACGACAAGAACTCCACGGAGAGAACACTGCAGGGGCATCAGAAAGAAAAAAGGACAGGCACCTCAGGGGGAAGGGAAGGGGGGGCACCTCAGCCACTTGAGTACACGACGCCAGATCCACGAGGGGACTCCATGACCACTGGCCCTTCCTGGGGAGAGCAAAGCCACAGTCCAAACAGTCCATACAGTGGGTGGCCTGCCCACTGGGCCATCCTGGGGAGAGCAAAGCCACAGTCCATACAGTCCATACAGTCCATACAGCGGGTGGCCTGCCCACTGGGCCATCCTGGGGAGAGCAAAGCCACAGTCCAAACAGTCCATACAGTGGGTGGCCTGCCCACTGGGCCATCCTGGGGAGAGCAAAGCCACAGTCCATACAGTCCATACAGTGGGTGGCCTGCCCACTGGGCCATCCTGGGGAGAGCAAAGCCACAGTCCAAACAGTCCATACAGTGGGTGGCCTGCCCACTGGGCCATCCTGGGGAGAGCCAAGCCACAGTCAATACAGTCCATACAGTGGGTGGCCTGCCCACTGGGCCATCCTGGGGAGAGCAAAGCCACAGTCCAAACAGTCCATACAGTGGGTGGCCTGCCCACTGGGCCATCCTGGGGAGAGCAAAGCCACAGTCCATACAGTCCATACAGTGGGTGGCCTGCCCACTGGGCCATCCTGGGGAGAGCAAAGCCACAGTCCAAGCAGTCCATAACAGACTCCACTGCCACTGGAGGAGGCATGTTGGCCAGAGGACATCCTGCAGCCCTGCCCGAGACAGATCCTGCCCTGCCACGTCCGCCAAAGGGCCAGTGGTTCCTGCCTCGAAGGGCCCAGTTCAGCGGTCCTTGCCTTGAAGGGCCCAGTTCAGCGGTTCTTGAGACGGCGGGCCCCAGCGGAGCGGTGCTGGAGACGGCGGGGCCTAGTTCAGCGGTTCTTGCCTTGAAGGGCCCAGTTCAGCGGTCCATGCCTTGAAGGGCCCAGTTCAGCGGTTCTTGAGACGGCGGGCCCCAGCGGAGCGGTGCTGGAGACGGCGGGGCCCAGTTCAGCGGTTCTTGCCTTGAAGGGCCCAGTTCAGTGGTCCTTGCCTTGAAGGGCCCAGTTCAGCGGTTCTTGAGACGGCGGGCCCCAGCGGAGCGGTGCTGGAGACGGCGGGGCCCAGTTCAGCGGTTTTTGCCTTGAAGGGCCCAGTTCAGCGGTTCTTGCCTTGAAGGGCCCAGTTCAGCGGTTCTTGAGACGGCGGGCCCCAGCGGAGCGGTGCTGGAGACGGCGGGGCCCTGTTCAGCGGTTCTTGCCTTGAAGGGCCCAGTTCAGCGGTTCTTGCCTTGAAGGGCCCAGTTCAGCGGTTCTTGAGACGACCGGCCCCAGCGGAGCGGTGCTGGAGACGGCGGGGCCCAGTTCAGCGGTTCTTGCCTTGAAGGGCCCAGTTCAGCGGTTCTTGAGACGGCGGTCCCCAGCGGAGCGGTGCTGGAGACGGCGGCCATTCTATGGCCAACTGCTCATTGCCTGGTGGTGCCCTCCTGGGCAGCGGGGATGGTGCTCCTTCAATGCCCACCTGGGCTGTGGGTGGTGGGGCCCTCCTGGCCAGCTGGGCTGGGTCCTCCCTGGGCAGCGGCTATGGGGGTGGTGGGCTCTCCCGGGGCAGCTGTGCCGGTTCCTCCCGGGGCAGCGGCTATGGGGGTTGCGGGCTCCTCCTGGGCAGCTGTGACGGGTCCTCCATGGGCAGCAGGCCTGCTGCCTGACTTCTCCGCCTTGCTGCCCTTGCCCTCCTTAGTCGGGAGTCTGTGGCCCTTTCCTCCCTTTGGAGTTGTGGCTGTTGACGGTGGCTGGCTAGTGTCCTGGGGGTATATCGAATCCGGGCTCCGGCGGCGGCCCTTCCGCCTTCTGCTCCTCTTCCCAGGGGGTGGGCTGGCTGTCCCCTTGCTGCTGGGCGAAGATCCAGACCTGCGGGCTGGTGGGCTCCAATACCCCTGCACCCTTGTCAAGGGGGCTGCAGGGCTGGTGGTGGCTGAGGTGCTCTTCTTACTCCGACGAGAAGGAGGGGGGGCTCAGGGTCAGGAAAGAAGGTAGCAGTAGAGAGATAGATTTTCTTGGGACAATGGAGAGTGGTAGGTACAGTGGGTATGGGAGTGGAGGGAGAGGATGTGGTTGTAGGCGAGACAAGTTTGCTGTCTTTGGGTGCAGGTGCAGGAGCGGGAGGCTGTCGTGAGGTGGATGGCTGTTGGGTGGGTGGGTGGCTGCGTTTGTGTGGTGTGGAAGAGGGGGTGACAGACACAGTGGGAGAGGACACAGGGGACGTGTAAATGGCAGTGGGGGTGGTGACTGCACGTGTGCGGACTGGAGTGGAGGGTATGCTGGTGATGGAAACACTGGCTGATGGTGAGGTGAATGAAGGTGTGAGTGTAGACGTCACAGGGAGGGAGGAGGGAGACGAGGAGGTGGGGGTCACAGAGGTGGTAGTGACTGTTGGCATGTCTGCATTGGAATGTTGCTTGTGTGAATGTCTGCGTGATCTGTGGTGCTTATGTTTGGATGAGCTGCTCTTGGGTGTTGAGGTGTGTGCAGGCTGGTCTGATGGTGTGGGTGGGACAGGCAGAGGAACAGGAGACTGGGAGGAGGTAGTTAGTAGAGGGTGGCAGGAGACAGGGACAATGGCTGCCGTCAGTGCTGAGGCCAGAGCCTGGAACGATCGCTGATGGGCAGCCTGACCCGAATGAATGCCCTCCAGGTACGCATTGCTGCGATGAACCTCCCTCTCCACCCCCTGGATGGCATTCAAAAGGGTAGTCTGCCCAACAATGAGCGTTCGGAGGAGGTCAATGACCTCCTCACTGAGGGCAGCGGGGGTAACAGGGGCAGGGCCTGAGGTGCCTGGGGCGAAGGAGATGCCCGGCTTCCTGGCAGAGCGGGCACGGGGCGAACGCTGAGGGGCTGCTGGGAGGGCGGAGATGGTGCGCTGGGTGGCGGCTGTACCTGTAATGGCGGGGGGCACGGATGGTGCCACCCCCGCAAGGGAGCTCCCTTCCGAGGACGTGTCCGTGTCGCTGCAGGGTCCAGTCGTCCCCGTCGTGGAGCTCCCCTCGCCCTCCGTCTCACTGGTCCAGTCAGACTCTGTGGCATGGCCCTCCTGGGCCATGTGAGATGCAGCTCCCTCCTGCCCCGATGCCACTTCTCCTCCGCCTGATGATGCTGATGCACACAAGCACAGAAGGACAAACAAAAAGGGGGGGGGAGAGAGAAATAAAGAGATTTTGAGTACATGGATCACCGGTACAGTTAGCGGACATGACAGACACAGATGCCCCCTGCACTAAGTTGCGCACTTGGGGTCCGCTACGCATTCCGTGGAACATGCCCTACACGCCTAGAGTTGACAACTGCACCCATGGATGACACGGCCCAGGGATGGCTGTACTGACACACTACTGAGGGTGGTGGCTGGGGACACAGGGGCTTACGGGGGTGCCCAGCCTACAGATATCGCCCTGGCCTAGGGGGACCCACAGCCCTCCTCCCCCACCCAGACACCTCCACTGCACGACAACAGAGTAGATGATGCTTGTACTCACCCCCTTGTGTCTGCTGTGCTGCCCTCACGCGCCCATCCAAATCAGGGTAGGCCACCGCCAGGATCCGGAACATCAGGGGGGTCAGTTGACGGCAGGCACCCCGCCTACGTTGGGAGGTCATCCCCAGCAGAGACTCGGCGGTCTTCTTGGTCCCGCGGCGGATGTCCTCCCATCTCTTGCGGCAGTGGGTGCCCCGTCGATGGTGGACCCCCAGGGTCCGGACTTCCTTGGCAATGGCACGCCAAATCCCGATCTTCTCATGGGCGCGGACCTATGTGACACGTACAGGGAGGGAGAAATACCACGTTCAAGTTTGTCTGCATTATCGTTGCCAGTGGCCCAACGCCCCCCATCCCCGCCAGGCCCCCCGCCAGGCCCAACATGCCCCCCATCCCCGCCAGGCCCCCCGCCAGGCCCCCCGCCAGGCCCAACATGCCCCCCATCCCCGCCATGCCCCCGCCAGGCCCTCCGCCAGGCCCAACATGCCCCCCATCCCCGCCAGGCCCCCCACCAGGCCCCCGCCAGGCCCAACATGCCCCCCATCCCCGCCAGGCCCCCCGCCAGGCCCAACATGCCCCCCATCCCCGCCAGGCCCCCCGCCAGGCCCCCCGCCAGGCCCAACATGCCCCCCATCCCCACCAGGCCCCCCGCCAGGCCCTCCGCCAGGCCCAACATGCCCCCCATCCCCGCCAGGCCCCCCGCCAGGCCCCCCGCCAGGCCCAACATGCCCCCCATCCCCGCCAGGCCCCCCGCCAGGCCCAACATGCCCCCCATCCCCGCCAGGCCCCCCGCCAGGCCCAACATGCCCCCCATCCCCGCCAGGCCCCCCGCCAGGCCCCCCGCCAGGCCCAACATGCCCCCCATCCCCGCCAGGCCCCCCGCCAGGCCCAACATGCCCCCCATCCCCGCCAGGCCCCCCGCCAGGCCCCCCGCCAGGCCCCCAAGCCAGCCAGTGGCCCCAAATCCATATTGAATTAAACTCACTTGTTGGTCTGGAGGACCGTAGAGTAGCGCATACTGGGGGAGGACCCCATCCACAAGTTTCTCCAACTCCTCTCCAGTGAAGGCAGGGGCCCTTTCCCCAGTCGCAGCAGCCATTGTCCCTTCCAGACCGAGGTCACAGCAACACTTGCAGTATAGGTCCTCTCCTGTGAAAGTTCAAGTCGCAAGTGGATAAGTAGATAGGAAATGGCGGTCACGTCCGCGGCGGTGCGTACCGCGGCGGTGCGTACCGCCACCGCCGGCGCCCTTCGCCATTGGCTCCTGAAACCCATAGGCTTCAATGTTAACCAATGCGGCTTCGCGCCGCGGTCTTCGCCCGCCGACCGCCGCGGTGTGCCACGCCAGCGCATTGACCTCACATCCCATTGTCACACTTCACAGGTCAGGCAGCCGCCATTTCGAGGGTCCACATGGCTCAATTTCAACTGCGTCACACAGGCCTAGGCCTTGCATAGCCACTCAGACACGCCATTCACTTTATAGAGAATCGTTTACTGTGCAAGCTGTGAGTACGTACCTGTGGGTTGCTTGACTGTGTGCTCCATGTTGTCCTTCCTAGGCACCGTCCGCTGGGTTTGGCGAGGAGACGGATGAATCCTCGCGTGTACCGACTGCTGGTGGACCTGTCGACAATGGAAGAACGCCACATTATCCTGACCTACCGGCTTGACCGTGCCACTATACATGAACTGTGTGCCCAGCTGGAGCCCGACCTGATGTCCCCCATCCGCCAACCCACAGGGATTCCCCCTCTGGTGCAGGTCCTGTCAGTACTCCATTTCCTGGCAAGTGGGTCATTTCAGACAACAGTGGGAATTGCTTCTGGGATGTCTCAGCCCATGTTTTCGAAGGTGTTATCCAGAGTGTTGTCTGCCCTGATGAAATACGTGAGGAGCTACATCATTTTCCCTGAGGTGGGCGAATTGGCTACAGTGAAGGGTGATTTCTACGCCCTTGGACATATTCCCAACGTCATTGGTGCCATTGATGGGACCCATGTGGCTTTCGTTCCCCCAAGAGACAGGGAGCAGGTGTACAGGAACAGAAAAAGTTACCATTCCATGAACATCCAGGTGGTGTGTTTGGCTGACCAGTACATCTCACATGTAAATGCCAAGTTCCCTGGGTCAGTGCATGACGCCTTCATCCTGAGGAATAGCAGCATCCCTTACGTGATGGAACAGCTAGAGAGACACCGTGTATGGCTATTGGGGGACTCTGGGTACCCCAACCTGTCGTGGCTACTGACCCCAGTTAGGAATCCCCGGACCAGGGCAGAGGAACGGTACAATGAGGCCCATGGGCGTACTAGGAGGGTGATCGAACGCACCTTTGGCCTCCTAAAGGCCAGGTTTAGGTGTCTGCATATGACAGGTGGATCCCTAATGTACTCACCTAAGAAGGTGTGTCACATCACCGTGGCCTGCTGCATGCTTCACAACCTGGCTTTGCGCCGCCAGGTGCCTTTCCTGCAGGAGGATGGTCGAGACGGTGGTGTAGTGGCAGCTGTGGAACCTGTGGAGAGTGACGAGGAGGAAGACGACGGGGCTGAAACAGACAACAGGGACAGAATCATTGAACAGTACTTCCAATAGGACACAGGTAACAATTCAAACATAATTTAGTGAATGTGAACTACTCTCCTGCATCTCTGCTGCCTGTCTATTTGCCCCAGTGTATGATGACTGAGTTGTGGCTTTTCCCTCCCTATTTCAGATCTTGGGTCCCCACTACGAGTCCTGTGCTTCGTTTCCCCATGGACTACAGCTTTGTGGCAGCTGTTTGTTGACTTCACTATGTACAAGGACATATTTGCAATGTCATGTCAATTACAATATTTTGAAATCACAGCCAGACTCCAGATAGTTTTGTGCTAAATGGGTGTTTATTTAAGTGCTCAAAATGGGATGGGTGGTTTCAAGTGGGTGGGGGCTATGGTGAAGGAATGTCCATGGCAGAGTCCAGAGTAACAGTCACACAGGTGCATTGTCCAGAGGCCTGTGGAGAGATGGAGCATGGGCAGTTCAAGGATGGACAGGGTGACAATGTGGGACAGTGGGATGACATCAGGTGGTATCCTTTGCTGGCGGGGGTCTTGACATCCTACTCTGTCTTCTTGCGAGATCTCAGGGCCCTCTTGCGGGGTGGTTCTTCTCCTGCAGGAGGTGGGGGTCTGGTGGCCTCCTGACCACTAGCGCCAGCGGAGGTGGTTGGCTGTTCTTGGTCCAGGCTAGTGGCAGGGGCCCTTTGTTGTTGTTGAGTGTCCGTCCTGGTGTTGATGAGGTCCTGCAGCAGCCCGACCATGGTAACCAGGGTGGAGGTGAGGGCTCTGATGTCCTCCCTGTACCCCCGATAGTGTTCCTCCTGCAGTACCTGGATCTCCTGGAACCGGGCCAGTACCGTCGCCATCGTCTCCTGGGAGCGGTTGTATGCTCCCATGATGGTGGTGAGGACCTCGTGGAGAGTGGGTTCCCTGGGCCCGTCCCCCCCTGTCGCTCAGCTGCCCTCCGAGTTGCCCTGTTTCCCTGGGCCTCTGCCCCCTGGCCGGTGTGCCCACTACCACTGCCCCCAGGTCCCTGTTGTTGTTGGGGTGGTGGGTTATCCTGGGTGCCCTGTAGTGGTAGACACACCGCAGATTGACGCGCCCTGGAGACAGAGGCATGGGCCCGCTGGGTGGGAGCTGTGCTGGTGTTCCCAGAGGGGTTTGGGTCTGTGGTGGCCTGTGGCTGTCTGAGGGGAACCGACTGTCCAGAGGTCCCCGATGGTCCGGGCTGGTCATCGGTGTCCAGGTCGACAGAGCTGCTGTCATCGCTGACGGCCTCTTGGGTGGGGGGTGTGGAGAATTCTGGGCCCTCCGTGGCGGTGTGTTGGCGGTCGGGTCCTGCAGGGGTATAGAGGTATGGTTATAGTTTCAATGTGTGGCATATGGGTGTATCTGTGGGTTCCCGTGTCCCCAAGTGCTGGCATTCGTGTGTGGGGGCTTTGGTGAGGGTGGCTTGTGGGGGGGATGTGTATATGCATTGGGCATGCTTTGGTGATGGGTGTCCATGCTTAGTGGACGCATGCAGGCCTAGGTTTTGGGATGTGTGGGTTGTGATGGTGAGACATTGGCAGGGAATAGGTGTGCTGGGGGTGGGGGTGAGGATGGTGGTGGGGGTGAGGATGGTGGTGGGGTGAGGGTGAGGGTGGGGGTGAGGATGGGGGTGGGGGTGAGGGTGGGGTTCGAGGATGGGGGTGAGGGTTGGGGTATGATTTGGCATGCAGGTGGGGGGAAGCAGTAGTGAAGTTTCAACTTACCAGTGTCCATTCCTCCGCCGACTCCTGCGAGGCCGTCAGGATGCAGGATGTTCAAGACTTCCTCCTCCCATGTTGTAAATTGTGGGGGTTGAGGTGGGGGTCCTCCGCCAGTCTTCTGCACGGCGATGTTGTGCCGGGATACCATGGAACGCACCTTCCCCCGTAGGTCGTTCCATCGCTTCCTGATGTCTTCCCGATTTCTGGGGTGCTGTCCCACAGCGTTGACCCTGTCGACAATCCTCTGCCATAGCTCCGTCCTCTGGGCAATGCTGGTGTATTGGACCTGTGTGCCGAAGAGCTGGGGCTCTACCCGAACGATTTCCTCCACCATGACCCTGAGTTCTTCGTCTGAGAAGCGGGGCTGTCTTTGGGGTGCCATGGAGTGGTGTGTATGATGTGTGGGGTGGAGTATGTGTAGTTAAGTGTGTTGAGTGTGGTGGTGTGTGTTGTTTTGTGTGTGGATATTGTGTGGGTGATGGTGTAGTGTGCCTCTGTGTGATGGTATTCTGTGT
This sequence comes from Pleurodeles waltl, assembly GCF_031143425.1. Classification (NCBI taxonomy): domain Eukaryota; kingdom Metazoa; phylum Chordata; class Amphibia; order Caudata; family Salamandridae; genus Pleurodeles; species Pleurodeles waltl. The sequence goes on along the minus strand of NC_090442.1, from coordinate 694,703,746 downwards.
TCGATGATGTGTCTCTCGGTGCTTCTTTCTGAATTTTTTGTCGTAGGGGTTTGTGGGTGATGTGGGTGTGTGTTTTATATTGTATTGTGTGTGTGGGAGTGGTGTGTGTATGTGTATCAGGTGTGTGGAATTCAAATCGGCCAATGTGGCTGAGTTTTGTTAGTTTGTGTGTATTCTGACCGCGGCGGTGTGTACCGCCAATGGAAAACCGCGTTTGAATGACCGCCGCGTGGATTCCTGGGTCGTAATGGCATGGGCGTATTTCTGTTGGCGTGACGGTGGAGGTTTGGTCACCTCCACTTTTCCGCCGACCGCTGGTCTGGCGGTCTGTTGTGGCTGTCGGATTTTCTGAGGTTTGGCTGCTGCGGGTCAGAATGACCGTGGCGGGTTACCGCGACCGCAGCGGAATTATGGAGGATTTCTGACCGGCGGTGGGCGCCTTTTACCGCCGAGGTCAGAATGACCACCACTGTGTCTTACCTAGCACACATCCCAATAGATAGTCAACCCCATCGGAAGCCAGGCATTTAGATCAAGACATCCGTGAAGAAGAAGTGTTGTCTTTAATTTCCCACTTACAACCCGGTAAGGCACCAGGATATGATGGTTATACTTTGGAATTTTGTAAATATTTTGCTGGCAAACTGACACCAATCCTAACCCGACTGTACAACTCATTTAGTACCATGGGGGATCTTGCAGAGTCTATGAGACTCGACACCATTATGGTATTACCCAAACCAGGTAGGGATTCACTACACTGCTCCTTCTACTGGCCACTCTCATTACTAAATGTAGAAGCCAAGATCTTCTCAGCTATCTCTGTGAACGGGCTAGCTCCCTATATGCAGGGCCTTGTTGACCCAAACCAGGCAGGGTTTTTCCCAAAGCACAACTGTAATGACAAGACGAAGAATACATGCCATCTGTTAGATAAAACCTAATACATCTTTACTGCTATCAGTGGATGCTGAAAAGGCGTTTGACAGGGTGCACTGGCTCTATCTATTTGCGGTGCTCCGGAAGGTGGGTCTGGGCCTGCAGTTCCTTAGATGGGTAAAATGTAGTTACAAGACTCCCAGGGCAGTGGTCCTGGTGAATGGGCTTACTCCCTCTCCTTTTACAGTATCCCAGGGCACCAGACAGGGGTGTCCACTGTCTCTGTTGCTCTTCTCCTTGTATATGGAGCCTTTTGCAGAGCGTGTCTGCCAGAACCCCACAATAACAGGTATACATATGGGAGGAAGGGATCATAAGTTAGCTCTTTATGCAGATGACATCACGGTGGTCCTAACACATCCTCTACGATGATCAACACCATTCATGGAGGAACTGGAATCCTTTGGGAGGACCTCAGGGTTTAAAGTTAATTGCAATCATCCCAAATCCTAAACCTGATGGTCTAGACAACGGATCAGGGACTTCTGCAGCAACGCTTCCCATTATCCTGGGCCACACAGGAAGTATTATATTTGGGACTCTGCATTTTCCCACTACAACTCAAACTACAGTGTCTAATTATGGCATCTATTGACCAACACATGTTTGGACCTCCACTCTTGGAAGGTCCACCCCCTTTCGTGGCTTGCTGCATCGCAGCTGTCAAAATATTATTACCCAAAATGTTATATGTCGTGCAAACACTGTCTCTCCTCCCTCCCCTCAAGTGTTATATAAGCTGCAGCTCTATATTGAGGACTACATCTCAGCAGGAAGGAAAGCATGCATGACCAAGAAGCAGTCCTATTTACCACTGGCAGTGGGTGGTCTTGGGATTCCTCACCTTATGCATTATTACCAGGCTGCACAGCTGATGCATCTTATTGAGTGGGCCAGACCACTCACTGAAAAACTTTGGTGTTTCATAGAACAGGCTATACATATTTGGAAGATACTGTGGCTACCTAAACAACACAGACCACTAGGAACTTATCTTCCCCCCATTCGTAGGGCCACAACAGGAGTCTGGGAAAAGGTACATATGGATAAAGGCCTTTCTACTTTCATTTCACCATTCACGCTGATCATAGGCCACTCAGCAGCAGGCCAATTGTAAAAGGATTGGCGACTTGTTTGACAAATCTGGACTTATGACTTTCGATCAACTTCAACAACAGTGTAGCCTATCAGGAGTTAGTTGGCAGCATGTGGCCCTTTGCCACTGGGTGACTCAGCCATCCATTAGACCATATGCTAGCCGTCTTTTACTTGCATTCAAGAAATGGCTTCTGACTAGGAAGTCCGAAAAGCATATACTTTCAGACATCTACTCTTTTATCAACACTTCAAAGACCACACTAAAATCATCCTCACAGCAACCGTGGAAGAGGGAATGCGAGCAATCCTTCACATCAAGGGAGTGGTCAGATATTCTCAAACGAGCTAACATATCAGCATGTTGAGCTACAGGAAAAGAGACCCTTCATAAAGTAGTCCACTACTGGTATTACACATCAGCATGTATTGCCTAATGGAAAAGGGACAGGACTGCACATTGTTGGTGGGGCTGTGATCAGGAGGGGGCATTAACTCACCTTCTTTGGCACTGTCCAACGCTTCACCATTACTGGGCTGGGGTATTAGACTCCATTGACCAAATGTATCACATTGTGATCCCAAGGTTCCCAAGCTAAGCTCTTTTGGGTCGCCCGATGTCTTGAACCACACTTTGAAATCCCTGAGAGGGTGAGCTATGAAATTGGTGCTATGCGCTGCCATGCACGTTTTACTAAATAGATGTGGTACTGATACCATACCCACACACCTTGATTGTCTATACAAGCTTTAGAACTTACTCGGTATGGAGAAGCTGACGGCAATGATAGAACAGAAACGGCCACAATTTGATAAAACATGGAGACCATGATTAAAACATCTTTCACAAGAATTCTTGGATCTTACCTGCCCCACTTCCTGAGAATTCTTCCCCTCACGGCCAACGTCTCACCCTAGGCTAAATTCATTTTGATATCAACTGGTTATGTGGGCTGGAGAGACATTATATAGGGCAGTTCTTTCCTACTATTTAAGCTAATTACTTAAAGGTTCAGGCATTCCTTCCTTCACCGGATAGTGGTTTTAGGTGAGATGTTTGTAATGTTTTAAAATTCAATAAAAAGATTTGAACCTAAACAGCAGATTGATGAATAGGATGGCTTAAATAAGTGTCTGATATATCACATATTCAATCCCAAGACAGTTTACAGCAGTGCTTAATTTGTAAATAAAAACGTGCTGGTGCCCAAAGCTCTCCAGTGAAACATGCAGCTGGTACAACTAAATGTGCGAGCACAGAACATTGAGAAAGCGTAATCCTAAAGCCATCTTGGACCTCTTTAATCCATTCACAGCCACTCCCTGTCCCTTCAATCACTCCCTCAGCTTCCTGCTTTCTCCCTTTTTGACGTTTTTCATGTTTCTCTTCCTCTGCCTTTCCCATATATGTCTTTGGCTCCCAATAAATGCCTGATCCAGAAAACTAAGTACTGGCCATCAAAAACAAGTGCTGGTGCCACACACGGGAAACCACTGCCTCAAATTAAGCACTGGTTTACAGTCTAACCCCTCTACTATAAAGTGTGAGTAGAGATCGACTGCTTAAACTATGTGCAAGAATCTAAAATGCCACATAATAACATCAAAAGCAGAACACAGTTAGTGATCAACAATACATTATCCCAACGGTCAAAGACAGAATACGCTTCCACCAATGCTTCAAGTGCAAGCATAAAATTACCATCATCAAAAAACAACATAACAACATCTATGCATCATCTTTGTGGCACTCATGTTTACATTGTCATAATACCAGCATTGTAATATCCACATCACTATATAATCGTGGGGGGAGATTGGTGCCGTAAATATACATATATATTTAAACACACGTAACTATTTTGCTATGTTGCATGTTCCAATGTCAAGAATTATAGCATTTTTTGTGAGTAGCCAGTATAGACCAATAAATTGTGTTCTGCTGTTCTTCTTTTGTGGTGCTAATAAAATGATTATGTGTACGGCTAATATCCCATGGCTCTCCAAATGTGAAGTAGCATGGTAATGCAATGAAAAAATAACACTCACAGCTCTATGCACTAATGCAACTTTCAATAACGATACACAGTAACATTTTGATTATACACTTTCACAAAATATACCTTCTTCAAAAATATATTGCCCATGATAGCAGATAATCAAAAGGGTGACTATCAATAAAACTCTTTTAATAAAGTTTTGTAAAAATATCATTTGTCGATCAGCTTAGATCAGAATTGTGGTGAATCTGCGAGTGCATATTGTAAGCAGCTCATAAACAGATGGTGGCTCACTAAAGTAACGTGTAGCACAAAAAGCACACAAAGCACTTAGATACGAAGATGAGACACAAAAGTGCAAAATGAAGTACACTATTCAACTTACATCAAAAAAAAAATCTGCAAAGCAACTAAGAGGCTGTATTGGTGGTTGTTCATTATCTGTCTGCTCCAATTGAGTGTGGTTTAGCTAAATTTATAAACTTAAGGTCAGCTTTACAAGGCCCTAGCACCTATTAGCGCCACACTAGCATAATTGTTTACGCTAATGTGGCATTAAGGAGGCCATTCTCCTTCACCATATTTCCAGAAAGGGCCAATATACACATTGCACCACTATGTAACCCCTTGCTCCACATTATGGGCCTGATTCTAACTTTGGAGGACGGTGTTAAACCGTCCCAAAAGTGGCGGATATACCACCTACCGTATTACGAGTTCCATAGGATATAATGGACTCGTAATACGGTAGGTGGTATATCGGCCACTTTTGGGACGGTTTAACACCGTCCTCCAAAGTTAGAATCAGGCCCTATGTCTGCGGCAGGCATAATGTATTCAAGAGAGCGTTCCCAAGCAGGGATGCCTGTAAAAATGGCACACTGAAACTTGTAACATTTTGCTGCCCCTTGTTAGCATCATTTTGACATGCCCATTACTTTGAAAATGCCTCCCTTCACTTTGCAGGATTAGCGCCACCTGCAAAGTACCACAATAGTGTAAAAAATCTGTGACACTATTGTCCTAACATGCACCATGGTGCGCCGGATTTGTAAATACGGCACACACATAGTTTCGTTAGGGAGGCGGGGGCGCAAGCTGATGTGCCACTTTCTTGTAAATATGGCCCATTGTATCCAAGCCTGAGGAAGACTCACATAGATAATGATCCAATAATTTCTGTTCTGGAACCCAAGAGAGAACAGTTAATATTATTGACAGAACACTCTAATATGAAAGAAACACAACAACATGAAAGAAACAAGTTAGCAGTCCGGGGTAACTTTGATACTTGACATTTTGAAACAGCATGCAGAAAAAATTCTCTCAGAACCCCTTTTAGAGGGTTATGAGGGAAGCAGGGGCTACTAGGCCTAGCCATGGTGACTGAGGCCTTAAAACCCCTTATGTCCCAGGACCCGACCTTCTATGGATCAAGAGCAACTGGGTAAGAAGCTCTACTGCACTTGACTTTCAGTGATAGCTGTTGTCAAGCAGTCAAGGCTCCCTCAGGGGCAGATGTAGGTACAGGTCAGTAAACCCAACCTATTTACTCTAAGTGCATGTGGCAAAAATGATAAATCAATGTCCACTATAATACTTGTTTTTATAAGAAAAAGTAGTGTTTTATTTCTAACTCTAGACTTGCAAAGGAATAAAACATTCAGAAGCAACAACACAATCCCCTTGAGGTCAGGGCTCTAGTAGTTATCAGTCAAATTCCTATCCCACCCTCTTTCATGTAATGTTTTCAGGATTATTCCCCATTCACTGGTGGCTGCATCACGGAAATGCTCACTATTGGGCTGTACTCAAGAGTTCTCCTTTGATTCTTTCAGTTTTAGTCAAAAGTGCCTATGGTGCTGCAGCACTGTTAGCATCTAACCTGTTGGTAATGCAGGACTCTGTCAGAAGGACTGCAGTGCTTCCCAAGGGACTCATCTGGACTGCTTTTCTAGAAGGACTGCTCTCCTGTTTGTTGCCCTGCTGCCTGCTGCTCCCTGACTTTGCTTGAAAGACTTTTCCCCCCCACATGCGATCTCCAAGGACTTATCAGCTTGTCTCCTGTTCAGAAGTCTCAAGGCCATCAAAGACTTAACCTAAGAAAGAAAATCCACCACACTGGAAAAATCAACCCAACACCTGCAGAAGTGATGCAGCTCCTGTTTTCTAATCACAGCGCATTTGGACATCATCCCTGGGCATCAATTTGTAATGAACCCTGCACCATAGTAAGGAACCAAGGCTGCGTGCCCTGGAAATTGACGCATCACCTTGCCTGCAAGGAATGAATTGACGCACCACCTCCACTGCACTGGAAAAATCAATGCATTGATTTACTTTCCGATGCCTCATCTCCTCTTTGGCCTGCAGCATCTTTATTTTTGATGCATTCCCAAGTACTTTCTACTAAAGAGATACATTTATCGATTCCTATGAATTAAGACTTAGTTAAAACTCCAAAACGTTATATTTTGACTTGTGCATATTGGATTTTTGTCGCTTTGTTCTTGTTTTATCAGATAAGTGTGGATTACTTTTTTGTATTTTGTACTGTGCTACTGCAGGAGTAATTGCACAAATACTTTACACAATGCCTTCTAAGTTAAGCCTGCCTGCTCTGTGGCAAGCTAACGGAGGGTGAGCATGGGATAATTAAGGTTCTGTGGTGACTTACCCTGACTAGGATTGTGCTCCCCACTTGGACAGGTGCATATCTCTGCCAACCAGAGACACACTTTCTAACCGTCAGATGACTTGACAACTTACCTGGGGAAATGCCTTGTATCTTATCCCCTGGCACTCTGACATTAAGGAACCAAGGGTCCCCTTTGGCTTTACAGGACTTCCAATGTAGCATCGACAGTGAAGATGACCAGGGTCAGGCAAGTAGTATTGGTACACTGGGAGTCATTTCCTAATTGGTCACCCAGCAGGATAAAGGAGAATCCAATTTCTTCGGAAGCAGAGCCAGACTTGACAATAAGTGCTGGATGCGGAGAGGACGTGAGAGACACCACCATCATGCCGAGAGAAGTGAGACAAGGAGCTGAGACTCCTGAAGTGACCCGAGATGGTGACGCGAGGATGGCAGAACCTGAGAGGAGCCACCAGCTGCTTTCTCAGGTACGTGACCAGTTACGGTCTAGGCACACCAAGAAAGCTGAGGTGGAGTCAGGGCCAGACTGGGAGCTGAAATATAGGATTTTGTAGTGGGAGGGTTTATTTTGTGTGGGTGGTATACTCTGGTGGGTTTTAGGACTGTAAGACCCTACCTTCCTGAGTTCAGAGATGCTCACACGGGTGTAACACATACGCAACAAGACGGTGGGCTACATTACACCTTAGGCTAATGAAGCTGAATCTCCCCTTCTCTTCTCTGCGCAGATGATAGTGGAGAGAGATTTACTCGGTTATTAGACAAGAGGAACACCTAGAACATAGAGCTAACCCTCACTTAAATTGGCTCCTGGATAAAAGAGCTTCTATTTATTTTCATTTTTTTCTTTGGTTCCTTTGATCTTACATTTCCTTTGTTTGGTGATTGGTTCTATTTTCTTTATGTGACCAGCGATACCCCAACAATTCCTCACAGGACTAATGTCACTGTCCTCTTCTCCTCATTGAATCCCAGAGAAGACAAGGTCACTTTATTATTAACCCTTAATCTGGAAACCCTGCCTGATAAATACTTACCTGAGATCTTTTCCTTTCTCTAGGGTGCTGAGGAGACAAAAATCCTCCTGGTAGAAAAGGAGAATAGAAGAATTAGGAAAACAACAGTGTTATAATAACTGTAAAAATAAATTGATAATACTGAGAAATCTTGTATCTTGCATCCTATATTGCATGCCAAGGTGCTAATTATCACACTTGACAAGTAAAGATACCACAGGGTACGTTATCTATCAGGTGTGATAGAAAGCATCTAGTACAAGTTTCTGATGAATAACATTCTACTTTTGGTGTTTAACCCCCCGAAATCTGCATGGCACAGTATATACCGTGCACATTTCCCCTGTTAAATTTTGTCAGGTTTGACCTGACAAACTTAACGAATGGTGAGGTATTAAATGCATTCAATAATTATCTGATGCGTTAAATACAACCAAACTCATAATTCCGACCCATGTGCAGACAGAAACATAGGCAGTGGTCGGAAAACCACTTCACGCTCGTACTCAGGCCCTAACTGGCACTCGTCAATAGATTCACATAAACTGGTTACCATTTCCATACACAAGAGGCAGTGGTCAGGAACTAAACAGGCAGTGTAGCAACATTATGATACACTTCATGGTAAGCAGAAAATAAACCATAAGGAACCCTGCACCACGTTTGGATTGCTGTTGGTCATTTTGCATGATAGATCACAATGGTGAATAATAGTGCCATTGTCATAAAAGAGCCCATGACAGGCAAGAAACCACTTTCGACTCGTCTATTTTGAAGTCCTTTTCATTATATAAGACTCATTTGTAACGAGTACCCTGCTTGAGGAAGATGATATTTCAGTGGTGTTACCTGTAATTTCATAATGGTGTTTCAGTTAATTCTGTAGAAACTTCCAGTAAATCTAGGCAGTCTTCTGCATGAATTTTACAATCTTCAGGGTGCAAGGAGCACTAAACGCAAGATAACAACTATGTGGTGACAAAAGATCAGTGTTGACGCACTTACAGATACATCATCTTCACACTGGCATCATGCTTTTAGTTGTAATGACCAATCAAAAACTGCACTATGCCAACAGCAAAAAGCTCCCAGGCACTAATTTAAATCAATTTTAAGTGACTATATATGAATAGCGCACAACAAAACAGAGAAAGAGCATTTATAAAAATGGTTCCGCTACAATTGACTTGAGAGAGAGAGGCTTGCAAAAACACATAATTTTTCATACAAAGCAACTACAAGACACCTATGAGGTGTACAAAACCATAGACAAACTTTAAAGGTTGTGGATTACCTTCTCAAAAGCAATAGAATATATTGGGCTCTATCTATGAAAAGTAGGTCAAGGCATATTCTGCTCCTTGTTGTTCACAGGCCTGTGAAGGCAGTTGTTTTCAATCTAAATCCAGTTTGGCCTCTGAATAACCCACATTTCAGGGCATATGTATACTCTGTTTGTTCTGAATTAGCATCATTATTTTACGCTAATTCAGCTACATTTATATTTTGACACTAGACCAGTCTAGCTTTGAAATATTGGTGTTAACGTAATTTTTCGGGTGAATCAAACCTCCTTGCATCAATGAGATGCAAGGTAGGCGTTCCCATCCAAAAAATGACTCAAACACCCTAGCACTGTATTTATCCAACCGGGCATAAAAGATGCATGGGTGGGAGGCGGACCCAAAAGATGATGTTAACACCGATTTGCATCAAAATGTAATGCCTGGGTCAGGGCAGGCATTAAAATGAGGCAAACACACCACTACTTAAGGAGAACACACAGAGCAACATTGCCAACCCTCAACGGAAGATGGAGGTGATATTGATCCAGCTTGCTAGATGGCGCAGAGGACAGCAATAACTCCAGCAATCATCAGCCCGACAATGCAGCCCACTAATGCAAGGCAGAAGGCAGGAGAGGATGTTCAGAACAAGGACAACAATCCTGGCCTCAGGGACCTGCTCATTATTAGGACCTACAGACTGAACCGGCAAGCCCTACTACACCTGCTGCACCACATTGATCCACAAATTACAGCAAGCCTGCAGACCCCACACAACATACCACCTGTGACAAAGCTGCTTGCTGTCCTGCACATGCTGGCAAGTGGTTCTTCCCAAACAAGGGGTGTAAAGGTTGCTGGTGTCTCACAGCCGTCGTTCTCTACATTCCTGCCAAAGGTGTTAGACGCTATCATCTTCCTGACACCCCGTCACATCAGCTTCCCCAAAACCCAGCAAAAGCAGCAGGAGAACAAATAGGGGTTCTATCAAATCAATGGCTTCCCACATGTGCTTGGTGCAATTGACTGCACCCATGTCCAGCTCGTACCACCTGCAGCAACAGAGTACTTAAAGCGGAATGGCAAGCACACGCATTCCATTAATGTGCAGGGCATAGTGGACTACCGGTGACTATTCATAAACATTCTGGCCAAGTATCCTGGGAGTGTCCATGTCGCCTACATGTTCCGGCACACCAGGATCAATGAACAATTCCAGGATGGACAACTTGGAAATGACCTACTTGTGGGTAAGTCAACAAATCTAGCAATATACACACACAACGCACCAACCCTGTCGGACACACAAGACATACACTACTACAGTTACACATGGCCAGGGTAACACACATGTGTAGGTGATTACACATATGCATCATGCTGCAGCACAACACATATACATACACCAACATGGACGTAACACACCCATAACTTGACAGGCACACAGTGTGAAGGACAGGTGCAGACATGTACCCTTTGCTAACAGTAGAACTACACAGACCACTACAAGTGCCCACAGGTTGCCTACTACCTACAATTCACACAGAGTACACCAAACAAAGAATAGCACAGACATGTCAATGACATACACCATGCCCATGCCATGTAAGTTCCATGTAGGAACAGATCCTTCAAATCATGCCGTGCAAATCACTGCTAGAACAAATATCTACTACCAGACAACTTGCCACCATATAAAATGCATCTCATCCACACATACCTGACTTAACTGTAGTATGCAGCGACACATTGCCTGACGCATTGGCTCACACACATAGGAATACAATATCAATGCCCATCACATACCATGGCCCTCATTCTGACCCTGGCGGTCAAAGACCGCCAGGGCGGAGGACCGCGGGAGCACCGCCGACAGGCCGGTGGTGCTCCAATGGGGATTCCGACCGCGGCGGTAAAGCCGCGGTCGGACCGGCACCACTTGCGGGCTCCCGCCAGTGTACCGCCGCCCCATTGAATCCTCCACGGCGGCGCAGCTTGCTGCACCGCCGCGGGGATTCCGACCCCCCCTACCGCCATCCAGATCCCGGCGGTCCGGCTGCCGGGATCCGGATGGCGGTAGGGGGGGTCGCGGGGCCCCTGGGGGCCCCTGCAGTGCCCATGCCACTGGCATGGGCATTGCAGGGGCCCCCGTAAGAGGGCCCCTACATGTATTTCACTGTCTGCTGCGCAGACAGTGAAATACGCGACGGGTGCAACTGCACCCGTCGCACAGCTTCCACTCCGCCGGCTCGATTCCGAGCCGGCTTCATCGTGGAAGCCTCTTTCCCGCTGGGCTGGCGGGCGGTCTGAAGGCGACCGCCCGCCAGCCCAGCGGGAAAGTCAGAATTACCGCCGCGGTCTTTCGACCGCGGAACGGTAACCTGACGGCGGGACTTTGGCGGGCGGCCTCCGCCGCCCGCCAAGGTCAGAATGAGGGCCCATGTGCCAGATGTGTGATAAGTGGTACCATATCTACTGTAATGCCACCTCACATGCAACACTCACTGACTCACAACACCATTATGTCTGTACCAGATACAACAAATGACCCGACATGGGGCAGAGTCACTGTCAGACACTGTAGATCATAGATGTCATAGTGGGACCCAGTAGGAGAAAACAAGACATCACTGATCTTGCATGCACTGTGCCAAGGGACACATTTGCTAAGTAGCTGAGCTCCATGCCATAGCCTGCACCGTGCATTTGTCAACAGTATAAATGCACATTCATGTTTTGGAAGATAGAAGAGACACTGGTAGTAATGTTGATCATCCTGTGACAATGGGATACACACCCTTGGACACCCCATGGTTGCCACAAACATTAGCAACCACTCTGGATCACCAAGGGACCTATGTCCTAGCCCACAGTTCCATTGTCATGGCAGGCACTGTATGTACAACTTGGCAGAAGACCATTCCATAATGACTTGAAGCCACATTGTAAATCGGCCACCCCCCCTAGTGTGGAAGGGGTGTGTGAAGGAAGTTGGCTCTGTATGCACTATTTCAAAGTAAGGAATAGTATGCACAGAGTCCAAGGGTTCCCCTTAGAGGTAAGATAGTGGCAAAAAGAGATAATACTAATGCTCTATTTTGTGGTAGTGTGGTCGAGCAGTAGGCTTATCAAAGGAGTAGTGTTAAGCATTTGTTGTACATACACAAACAATAAATGAGGAACACACACTCAGAGACAATTCCAGGCCAATAGGTTTTTGTATAGAAAAATATATTTTCTTAGTTTATTTAAAGAACCACAGGTTCAAAATTTACATGTAATACTTCAAATGAAAGGTATTGCAGGTAGGTACTTTAGGAACTTTGAATCATCAAAATAGCATATACAGTTTTCACATAAATCACATATAGCTATTTTAAAACTAGACAGTGCAATTTTCAACAGTTCCTGGGGGAGTAAGAGTTTGTTAGTTTTTGCAGGTAAGTAAACCACCTACGGGGTTCAAGTTTGGGTCCAAAGTAGCCCACCGTTGGGGGTTCAGAGCAACCCCAAAGTTACCACACCAGCAGCTCAGGTCCGGTCAGGTGCAGAGGTCAAAGTGGTGCCCAAAACGCATAGGCTTCAATAGAGAAGGGGGTGCCCCGGTTCCAGTCTGCCAGCAGGTAAGTACCCGCATCTTCGGAGGGCAGACCAGGGGGGTTTTGTAGGGCACCGAGGGGGACACAAGTCCACACAGAAAGTAAACCCTCAGCGGCACGGGGGCGGCCGGGTGCAGTGTGCAAACAAGCGTTGGGTTTGTAATAGAAAACAATGGGAGACCAAGGGGTCTCTTCAGCGATGCAGGCAGGCAAGGGGGGGGGCTCCTCGGGGTAGCCACCACCTGGGCAAGGGAGAGGGCCTCCTGGGGGTCACTCCTGCACTGGAGTTCAGATCCTTCAGGTCCTGGGGGCTGCGGGTGCAGTGTCCCTACCAGGCGTCGGGTTCTTAGAAGCAGGCAGTCGCGGTCAGGGGGAGCCTCGGGATTCCCTCTGCAGGCGTCGCTGTGGGGGCTCAAGGGGGGCAACTCTGGCTACTCACGGTCTCGCAGTCGCCGGGGAGTCCACCCTGAAGTGTTTGTTCTCCACAAGTCGAGCCGGGGGCGTCGGGTGCAGAGTGCCAAGTCTCACGCTTCTGGCGGGAAACACGAGTTGTTTCAAAGTTGCTTCTTTGTTGCAAAGTTGCAGTCTTTGGTGAACAGAGCCGCTGTCCTCGGGAGTTCTTGGTCCTTCTAGATGCAGGGCAGTCCTCTGAGGCTTCAGAGGTCACTGGTCCCTGTGGAAAGCGTCGCTGAAGCAGTGTCTTTAGAAGTGGGGAGACAGGCCGGTAGAGCTGGTGCCAAAGCAGTTGGTGTCTCCCTCTTCTCCTTAGGGTTTTTCAGCTTAGCAGTCCTCTTCTTCTTAGGTTGCAGGAATCTATCTTGCTGTGTTCCGGGAGCCCCTAAATACTCGATTTAGGGGTGTGTTTAGGTCTGGGAGGGCAGTAGCCAATGGCTACTGTCCTTGAGGGTGGCTACACCCTCTTTGTGCCTCCTCCCTGAGGGGAGGGGGGGCACATCCCTAATCCTATTGGGGGAATCCTCCATCTGCAAGATGGAGGATTTCTAAAAGTCAGAGTCACCTCAGCTCAGGACACCTTAGGGGCTGTCCTGACTGGCCAGTGACTCCTCCTTGTTTTTCTCATTATCTCTCCTGGACTTGCCGCCAAAAGTGGGGGCTGTGTCCATGGGGCGGGCATCTCCACTAGCTGAAGTGCCCTGAGGCATTGTAACACGAAGCCTGAGCCTTTGAAGCTCACTGCTAGGTGTTACAGTTCCTGCAGGAGGGAGGTGTGAAGCACCTACCCAGAGCAGGCTTTTGTTTCTGTCCTCAGAGAGCACAAAGGCCCTCACCACATGGGGTCAGAAACTCGTCTCTCTCCAGCAGGCTGGCACAGACCAGTCAGTCCTGCACTGAACAATTGGGTAAAATACAGGGGGCATCTCTAAGATGCCCTCTGTGTGCATTTTTTAATAAATCCAACACTGGCATCAGTGTGGGTTTATTATTCTGAGAAGTTTGATACCAAACTTCCCAGTATTCAGTGTAGCCATTATGGAGCTGTGGAGTTTGTTTTTGACAATATACTCTTATGGCTACCCTGCAGTTACAATGTCTAAGGTTTTGCTTAGACACTGTAGGGGCATAGTGCTCATGCACCTATGCCCTCACCTGTGGTATAGTGCACCCTGCCTTAGGGCTGTAAGGCCTGCTAGAGGGGTGACTTACCTATGCCACAGGCAGTGTGAGGTTGGCATGGCACCCTGAGGGGAGTGCCATGTCGACTTAGTCATTTTCTCCCCACCAGCACACACAAGCTGGCAAGCAGTGTGTCTGCACTGAGTGAGGGGTCTCTAGGGTGGTATAAGACACGCTGCAGCTCTTAGAGACCTTCCCTGGCATCAGGGCCCTTGGTACCAGGGGTACCAGTTACAAGGGACTTACCTGGGTGCCAGGGTTGTGCCAATTGTGGAGACAATGGTACATTTTAGGTGAAAGAACACTGGTGCTGGGGCCTGGTTAGCAGGGTCCCAGCACACTTCTCAGTCAAGTCAGCATCAGTATAAGGCAAAAAGTGGGGGGGTAACTGCAACAGGGAGCCATTTCCTTACAGTGTGCAACATGTGCTGCTGCAAGTCTCTCACCACAAGATTCATAGCATGATGATGCTGACTCACATGTAGCTGTCACCTAAAACCTGAGGAAGTGCCAACAACAAAGACCACCCCAGGGGTCCTGGATATCTGTTGCAATAAGGAAGTAGACTGTGCTTTGAACTCAGATGATTGTGCCACCAATGCATGCTGCATACTGATGCTCACACAGAAAGAACCAATTGGCCATCAAAACAGCATTTGTATAGAGCAGTGTACCTTCCTGCACAGATACATCCACCTCAACAAGGCAGCTAGCCAAGTACTCTGGAGCAGTAGGTAGTGTATGAGCAACTGGCGCAGGGGACAACAAAGGGTTGCCAAGTGACATGTCACACACGGGGCATTCTTGCATAGTATAAATGTTGCAGGACAGTGCAGCCAATTTTGGAGATGTGTTGTGCATTCTCACTTACCAATTTCAAAGGCCCTAAGTGTCACACATCATCGGCAATGACACATGTCAAAAGGGGATGGGATGTTGAAGCTCTCTAGTGCTACCATGTTTCCACCACATCTGACCCCATTTTGTTGTGAGGATGTGTCATGTCCCCTCTAGTGATAGCACACTGAGACACAGGTGCACTATACAACGCATATACATACATAATGACCATCAGTGTGGAATCTAAATCACATGTCCCAGCTCCCTGAGCCAAACGCAAGGTTGTCATGTCCAACAACCTAGTGCTGAGGAGACATTACACAACGATAGGAACACACACCATTCCACAAATACATATGAGTCACAACCAGCTCAAAATATCAAATGCCATGCAAGATGACATACCTGTTGCAAGCCCTAACAACAACTTACTCCATTAATCTTTTGCAGCGGATCAGGGTTATGGCATACAGCCATGGATAATGACCCTATTTCCCAATTCAAGCACATCAGCAGTGCATGCATATAATGAGGGACATCAGAGGACACAGACTATTGTGGAGAGGATATTTGGCATCCTGAAGTCCAGATTCAGGTGCCTGGACATCACAGGAAGCAGCCTCATATATGCTCCACACATCATCTGCAAAATAATCATGGCATGTGCCATCCTACACATCATATGTGTGCAGATGAACATCCCCTTATATGAGCAGGTTGATGACCTGCCTGAGGAGAAGGAGGAAGATGGTGAAGAAGAAAATGGGTGGGAACGGCAAAACACAGCTGCTGGGATACGCCGCAGACTGCACATCGTTGAAAACCTCTTCAGGTAATAATCAAGTAACTCACCTTGTACATTTTGTCAATACACACCTCACTTATTCACAAAATCCAGCTTTGGTCTCTTCAATCTACACAATATATACCACAGGATTGTGAGTCTAACCTCAGGGAGCATGTCACAAACACTTATCTGATGAGTACAGTAGCAACATCACATGTGATGTGTAAGATTGAACTGCTACATCATGCATATCCCAAATAGCCTCATCACTTGAATGTGACAACTGAAGAACACAATCTATGGACCACAACATATTATTTACATCCATGTTGACAACTTGTACAATAATAGCTCATCACACACAACTACAACATGTCCAAATAGGAGGTAGAAAAGGGGCCCACACATGAGGTAGTGGATGTCAAATCATGGTGAGACTGTCATGTTTGAACAGACCGCTGACACAACTCAGTATGAGAGTTTCAATGGCTGCATGGAGCATGTGTGACAAGGGAGGGATATCATTGGTGACAATGGTCATTATGATTAGCCTAGGTTTGACAAGCAATAGGAGAAATTGAGACTGTGCAGTACATCCATGGAAATAAGTCCTGCCACTGCCATGGTGCCCAATCCTGATACAGGGTACACATGACCTCACACTTTGGACGGACATGTCTGTGGAATGCACATCAGAATGGATGAGAACATAAGCAGCTAGGGCTGTAGGTCCATCCCACAAAAATCATTATAACACTGCCAAATGTAATGACGTTGATCTGATTATTGTGTTCAAAACATGATATGGTTGGAATGTAGGCAGAGTGTGTCAATCACAGAATGTACCAAATATGTACACATTTCAGACATATGTGTAGTACACACAAATGTCACCATATACTGAAGATCAACATATAGAGACAGTTGTCGGATAACATTTGCTAGATAGCATTCATCAGTCATCATCAACAATGCTCGAGCTGTGTATGTCGTCTAAAATGTAATGCTCTGTAAGACAACTACACGCATCTTATAAGTAAACACAATTCACAATCACATTCCATAACTGTTGCATAGTACTAACTGCCATACATAAGTAGGTACACTGTTGTCACACATGCATACATATGCATGACGTGAATACATGTTCATGCTGTCAATTCTCTAACACACACATTGGTGTAATAGACCAATCACACCCACATCACATTGTTGTATAGACTACCACATGTGGCCATACGAAAAGAGCCACATTGCAGCCCAGGCCATTCAATGTGCATGTTGATACAGGGTGTATTAATTGACAATGGACAAAATCATGCAATCAGGAATAGAGTAAAAAACATTATGCAAATGAGTCGAAAACATCAGCAAACGCAAAGTATATGATCCCTGGGCCATTAGCGTCAATTCCACCTTCGCACTCATCTCAATGCTGATTTACTGTTAAATCGACGCATTAAGGTAATGCATCAATAAAAAAAGACGCACGTAGGTCATGTGTCAGAAATACTCACGCAAATATCAGATTTGTCAAATCAATACACACATTACAGAAAATGTGACGCACAGGGACAGGAAGTGATGTCATAGGAAATCCTGTTTACAGGCATGGTACAGTGGGCATACTTTCACTTTCTCTTTACAGTCTCTGCCTCTTTTGACTGTGTGGTTATGTCTTGGAGTTGGTGGTGTGTTATTGCTCTGTATTGTATCTTGTGGTGTCCCTCCTGTTGTGTTTTCTGTAGTATTTGACTGTACTTTGTCCCAGTGTTAGTGAATTTGTGTGTTTTTTGTATTTTTCATTGTACTTGTGCTGTGGGGTGTCTGTCTAGTATAGTTGTTAATTTGGGGTAGCTGGGATTGTTACTTTTAGGGCTGAAGTTTCCATTACTTAATTTTTGTTTACAATCATATTTTTTGTCAACCTGTACCACAGAGATATGTCTGGTAGGGGGAGGCTTACTAGGATGGAGGAGGTGGAGCTGGGAGGCTTTGTGTGGCTGGTAGCCCGCTATATCCCATTAATGTTGGACATGGTGGGACCATGTGATACAGGGCTACCGGATGGAGAGAGGTGGCTGCGGTGGGGCAAGGTATTCACCACCTGAAGAGGGTGTACCACAGCAGCCGCAGAGAGCACCAGCTGAAGCATCGCTGGACAGGTCTGGTGGCCAGGGAGCAGGATCTGCTAGACCATCTTGGTGTGGTGATTGGTGGCCATGTTGGTGAGTCTTCCATTGGCAAACTATTTACTGTTCACCGCACTTGAATGACAGTAGCAGATGTGTTGGCGTGCTGCATGCAATGCTTGTGGACAGGTTGCTTGCAACCAGAATAAGTGTGCCTGCACCAGTATAGACATGGAGTTACATATCCTACAGTTTACCAATGCAAGTCAGATGTTTGTTGAGTCATGTACAACCATCACTAAGTCACACATTTCAGGGGCCATGACAACATCTGTGCCCCAGAATTGTGTCATGTACGATAGGCCAATACACCACCAGCATACCATTTGTAACTGGATTGTGATAACAAAGTAGGGCAATCCATGTATGGCGCTACATTGTCATAATTTCACATACATTATCCTTGCCATTATGTTAGCAAAGGGGGCATATCCGCCTTACGGGGCACTGGCAATGGGGCATTTCATACCATCAGACAACTTTGACACATCAGTCATCGATTACTCAATGCATGAACATTGCAGACTAAACATTGAGCTGCTTGTCCTTCACAAAGTGCCTCTCTCTGCCTTGCAGGAACAGGGTAGTGTCATGTATCTGTCACCCAAGTCCCCCTCATACCATGGAGTTCCATCTTCTGCAGATTGCCCACATATGGTTGTTGCAGAGTGTAGCACTACATAAGTCTCAGGCCTAGTGTAAGTGTGCAGATGTGTGGCTCCCACTCACCTGAGTGTCAGTGTCATTGTGAGTTTGCAGTGGTGTATCTGTTGCACTCTTCTCAACCTGGATAATTAGATCACTCCTCTAAAATAGTACACACTGTAATATGTTGCCCACTAGTAGTGACAGTGATATAATAGTAAGCATGGTTTTCCATCCATATCTTACATGTGGACCAGCCCCCTAGACCATAGGCGAAGTGGCAAGATTAGAGGACCCAGATGTATCCAGTAAGTGTGATTATGTATGTCCTAGGTAGTGATAAAGGCTTTTGTGTGAGTTAGTCATGTGTGTTGCATGCAATGCTAGAAGTCATGTCCTGTCAAATGATCAAATATCAAAGTAGGCTGGAGGGTGACACTGTGTCCCGTTTAAGGGTTCCCCATGCATGAGCACAGAGTCATATCTTGTGAAGCTTGTGGCGCTCAATGGGCAGCATCATGTAAACAAGGTGATGACAAGCCACATGTAGGCCCATATGTGACTTAGATGTGCACCGTTGTGAAAATATTGGCACTGGGACACATTGTCATTCTCACAACACAGTGATGCACCATTTTTTACACAAATTGGTACATCCCTGTATTGAAATGTACATGTAGGACTGGGTGGGCAATTGTCCCCAACATGGTGCTGTACTCCACTTACGTGACATTTATATGGAATGTAATAGGCATGCATGCAGGTCAAGTCCAAACGTGTGCTGGCATGGATATGGGTGTGTAAGGAATGGTATTGGCTGATCAGGTATTGGTGGGTGTCTACACCTGGACACATGAATGTAGATATGAAAGACCTATGGATACCAGCTTCCTAGTTGTCAGCCCTCCTAACATATCGTCCACTCCCTGCCTCCATGTACAAGTGGGCATGCCTTTGTGGATGACCTGGACAGTTGAGATGATGAATTGCATGGCCATCCCCCCTGAGGCACGGGGGTGAGGAACAACACATTTGTAGGTAGATGTGATTCTCACAGTGTAGGTGACAGTAATTTTGATCAGGCTTGCATGTGTACCTATCAACACTGACCCCTTGCGGTTACCAAATGCATCGCATACTCCCAATAACAGATTCATGTTACTGGTGATGTATGGTCCAGAATTGACACAGATGATGAGGAATAGTGGCCCTGATCTATGTGAAGTTGACGCTGCCTTTGCATTCTTACACATGGCACAAAATCAATGCTCATCTTATTTTGTTTGTTTACTAATCTTGTGAGTGGCTATGGTGTCAATAAAATGATGATAAGGCACCTTTGTTATTTAATTCAGCAGGGCCATTGTAATATCTGGAATGTGAGTTGGAGTGCATGTGCAATTCTATGCAGAGTGTAAGCTAATTATCTGTACATACTCCACACAATACTGACACTGATGGTCGCCAGTCTCAGTTTAACAGCTGCCAACATGACCAATGAGAAACTGTGGGCTTTACAGAAGAAGGAAGTCCACTATCGGCACATACTGGCAGTGGAATCTGGGTTCCAGAGGATGGCACAACACTATCGCATGGAGCAATTCCCGGGTGAGTGGCGGGCATTCACCCACACTGCCCACACAGGGAGGCCCAAGCACCACAGGTGTGCAGAGGGCCACAGCTGTCACCATCACAAAAGCCCCAGCTGCTGCACCCTCAATGTCCGTTCCACAGCCGACCACACCTGCTGCCATGGAAATGAGTGCTATTAGGGACCTACAGAGGGATGTCACACTGGTCCTCAAAAAGTTGGACACTCTTGAGAAGGAGGTGGAGAAGAACACACAAAGACTCAAATTCATCAAGAGGAAACTCAAGAGGGCCAATCTGTGAATTGCCTAATGACACTCATCCCCAGTTAGGATAAGTAGGTTTGGGGGTGGGAATTCTACTTTTTACATTTTACTATGTGGGTGGGTGTAGGGGGGTGATGTTGGGGCTTTTATGTGTTATATATTTAAAAAAAAAAGATAAAATATACCAAAAATATGTATATTTCTTTACTAATAGGTAGTATATGTGTAGCTTAGTATACGTTGTCCTGCATGTGTCTTGTGATATAAGGAGGTTGGGGGTGCAATGTTTAGAGTGTATTGTTAAATGCATCAGGTACGTGTAGCGTATAGTAGTTAGGGTCTGTTGTTGGTTATGTAGAGTTAGGATAGGTTAGGTTAGGTTAGGATAGGTGTTCATCATTCTTTTTAGTTTAGTTAAATTGTAATTAAAATTGTTTGGATACTCCCTTACTTCATGTGTCTTCTGCATGGGTCTCTGGGTGTTCCCATGGGCGTAAAGTCAAAATTGTGTGTTGTCCTAGGGATTCCGTCCTGCCTCCGGATCCCTCTCTTGACATGTTCATCACCTTATTCTAACTGAGCTGTCACATTGGCAGATACAACACATCTACTTGTCTGTGCACCTGCCATCCAGTATACTCACCACTCAAGGTGACTATGTTGACCATGTATAGGACAGGTAGGTGTGGTAATTCAGCTGCCATTGTATGGGTCCTGTGTCGGAATGTTGGGCACTGTGGGACATCTGACAACAGCCTACATTTCATTTCTATCTTGCTAAACTGATCAGTGGCAATTACAGATGAGGTCGAGTCCCTCTGTGTCACACCAATGTGTTCTACTGGTACTCCCAGCTGATGATATTGCCCAACAACTGTTTCACAGCCATTCCTGCCATATGTAGTGGGCGCAGCATACATGCGTTCAACATACTCAGTGAATTGCTTGTAGGGGAAGAGACGAGCATCAACGTTCATCATGTGGGTATCTTGTGCGTAGATATGTGCCTGCATATGCATGCACGCTTGTACCAACACTCTGTGACTAAAGACATGTCACACATATCACAATTCCCAAGCATAGTAGATGTGTCACAACACACAAGGACATGCTGGTTGTGTAGGTGGTGTTACATAACAAGTGTTGTAGTGCAAAATTTACAATGTCCAGGTCTGTGATCCCATTAGTGGAATCCATCCAATTGTGACACAACACAAGTCCATGGTTGAGGGACATGTCATGGGACATGCTTGGGTAAAGAGTCTTTCAGTGCTGGGGAACATACATTGCCAATTGAAAAGATAGAGACAATTGCAGTCCATAGCAGAAAGGTCAACAGTGTGTTGGTGAAGAGTGCATATCGGCAACAGTGCTAACACTGGCATGATGTTAAGCACAGGACAAAGGAAAACACTGCTCATGTGGCATGGGCAGGTGCTATCGGGAACTCCTATGGGTGAAGATGATCTGTTCCATATCTTCATCCTCCGATGTGTGTGGTGTCTCGTCTACCCTTGATAGTGGTAGTGGGGAGGTTTCCCAATTCCCAGCAGCTGCCATCTGTGGAACTACATATGGCATCACTGCAGCAAGGAGGAGCTGCTGATTTTTGAGTACAGCAGCAACATCTCTGTCGTAGGCAGCCATGTCTGCCCTGAAGGAGACCATTTCCTGGTGCATGGAGTCCATCTTGTCCTCAAGCATGTTGATGTCAGTTTGGAGGGCAGTTGTTGTGGCCTCTCCCTTATGGCAGCAGCTATCTCCCTCAGACACTCCTGGACTCCACGCATTTTGGGAGTGTGTGCATCGGTTGGCTGCAGTCGGTTCAGTAACCGTAACCATGCACGTCCGCATCCCCTTCAGGCTGGCTGCCATAGTTTGCATCCCCACCCGCACCGCCTTGGCCAGCTCCCACTAGACTCTTACCACTGTCCTCTCAAAGCTGGTCCTTGGAGTCCTCAGCTGTGTAGGCGCTGGCGGGTCATACTATTGGGGTGCTAAGTGGGACCTGTGGGATGTCTGATACATAAATACTCCTCCTTACAACTGGAGGTGGTGTCAGGAGGTTTACACGGACTTCATGGAGGGTATCTTGGCTAATAGTTGCCAGCTGGACATCCAGGTCATCAGGGTACTCCAGGACAGGCAGATCTGCAGAAGAGCCATCATCCTCTGCAATGAAATGGTGTAAAATCAGTCTATCTTTGTTGTGGCAGTTGATATGTCACTTTATGTCACTGACTTGATACTTGAGGCTCATTGTCATCTTAGGGCCAGATTTATGGAAAAGTGGTGTAGCTCGGTGCTGTGCAAAACTTGGCAGCACTGTGCTGCGTCACTTTGGTAACTCAAGGATGCGCCGTATGTAAGTGAATATGGTGCACTCCTGTGTTGTCCCCCACGCTAGTGCAAAATTCAGCTGCCCGTGCCAACGCAGTCATCCTTGCACCATAGTGCAAGGATGTCTGTGTTGAGGGGTGTGGTTGTTTATGTGCGTCAAGGTGTCCCTTCCTGCACATTAACAATCACTAATGGTGCTTTGGCACTTCTGTGTGAGCTGTAGAATGCATCAAACACAGAAGTGCCAAAGTGTCATTTTCAAATGATTGTTTATGTGCAGGAAGGGACATCTTAATGCATATAAACAATAATTTCTGGCATTTTGCTCTTCCTGTGCATGCTGCAGAATGAAAAAATGAGGAGGTATAAATGTGTTCCTCCTCATTGCGCCCCGCTAACGCCACCCCTGGTGGTGGTGTAAGATTTAGGTGCTGCCTCAGTTTAAAAAAAAATCTATTAATCTGAGGCAGCATCAAAATGAAATGGGTGTTGCTGTGATACTCCCACAGTGACACCCATTGCACACCCTTTCCACGGACAGTGATGAGTAGGAAGGAGCCATATTTACAAGGTGACATTAACGCCACCTTGTCAATATGGTGCAGTGCTTAGCGCCACAGGAGCGTCACTAAAAGTGACGCTAGGGGCCTATGTTGCTCCCCTTAGTACCAAAGGATTGTTCTTGTGAATCATGACTGCAGTCCACAGACCTATGCCCTACCTGCATGTCACATGAAGGGAAGCCCAGTTGGCACAATTGGCTGGGTCATATATTCTAAGTGTGATGTCTATCCTTTTTGTGGCTTGACACCATCTTTTCATTATCTACCCTCCCTGTGCATCCATTTGCATGGTGAGGCCTTGCAATGGGTATTGCTGTGCTCATGCCACAGCACCACACATGGCAATTTTCACCTGTCATAGTCTTACATGTTTCACATACACCCATGCTGTACTGAGACCTTGCACCACCCCAGGGATGGCATTGCCAGGGCACTATGCTCTTGTTACCATTGATGTTGTTGTTTGTGTCCTACATTGCATGGCACTCATGGACCTGGCAGAGTTCAGTTTCATCTTCTGTCTGTGTAGGTGTGTTTTCCTTACTAAACACTTATGTCCTCCCCCTCAATGCAGCCCTCCTTGCACTATGATACTTGAGTGCAGCATGGTGATAGTACAGCTCATTTGACACAAGTTCAGAGTTAGACCCAGGTATGGGGAGCATAGGTATGACATTTCTGGTGTGTATGTCATTCTGTATGTGACAGTGCCTGATGGTAAATGAGTCGATGGACATAGCCAGATAACAGGAATTGTACTTAGGGCCTGAAGCTAGTTAGAGGTGATTCTGCAGGCATACTAGTCCCTAATTTCAAGTGCATCAGTCCTATTGGCACCTGACTGCCATTGTCTGTTTGAGCACCCCCAACAGCACAGGTGGTAGTGGAAACTGTTGTCAATGTGGAATGCCTAATGGGACAATGTCCTCGACATAGCAGATTTCCAGCAGCTTACTGACTGGCTATGCCATCTGTCTTGTGACACCAAACCAGTATTTAGTTCAACACTACCCTCCAGGTCTATTTCCACATTTCCACCAGCCTTTGCATAGCAGTGAAACCCCCATACAATGGTTGTTGGTGATGTGGTGTGGTGTGGCCCTGGGTGCCCATGCACAGCCCATGCTCTTGGCATGGGCAGTGCAGGGTGTCCCATGCCCTGGTCCTTTGCCCTATCCACTGCCTGACTTGCAGGGCTAAGTGTAGCATGCCCTGCTACATTCAATGCAGCCCAAAAGTGGCACTGAGTCTAGTTGATCCATCAAGAATGTTGTGCTAAGTGCCCCACAAAGCTACCATGAGCAGACAGATTTCAAGCTGCCCTCCCATAGTGTGACTCACACTGCCAAGCGCAAAGGGCACACTGCACCGGCAGTCTTACCAACACTGGACATGCCCATGCACCATCCCCCCCATCGATGTGGAGTTATACACCATTATGTTCACAGTCATACCCCATGAGTTGTATGTTTGTGTTTATTTCCCCAATCCCATGTGTCTGACATGTTTGTGTCAGAGTAGTTGTGGGCTCAGCCTGTGACTGATGTGACCTACTGTTTGCTATCTGTGGTACATATGTTCTGTAGTGGCACATTTCAGTTCAGCATCAAGATGTGTGGTTCAACACTAATTCAGTTTAGTTGGTCTGGGTAGTGACATGTTACTAATGACACAAGTCCAGCCTGCTATTCCCCCAGCGCCTGTTCAGTTCATTGTTCCATGCACCCAGGGAACACCCTGTCTGCATGATGGAGTGGTGGCCTCCTCATTTGGATTACTTGTGTGCTGTGAGATGCAGTACACATGTGCTTGGGCAATGAGGCAAGGCATTTGCAAGGTGTAACTGCAAGGAACACCACTATGACGTAACCCCAGGAATGGTATTGACTGACTGCCTGGTCTCTGAGTTCTTGGTTGTGTTGGTGGTATTGATATGACTACATGCAAGGGATATTGTGATAACACAATCATGTCACAGTGATTATACATGCCATCCATCCCATGTGCTGCATATGTACATGTAGGTATTTAGGCCTGGTGTTCAAAGTACATCCAGGTTGTGTATGTGTCATGGTGCATGGCACTACCAAGGCGTAGGTACATGTGTAGCTTATGTTGGCATGGTACAACTTGCTTAATGTGCATTGTGTCCCTCTGCGCTCTGTTGACATGCATTGTGTGAGTCCCATGTGCCTCCGCCTTCTTGCACTTAACTTTCCCCCATGCAACTTACCCTGCATTTGTGGTGTTTCCTGGTAGTCTGTGCAGTCCTGTCCTGTGATTCCTGTGATGATCTCCCCCGGGACGACCGCTGCAACCATCTCATCCATCTTGTCATAGTTTGGACTCTTGCTCTAAGCAAGACTGCTGGTCTCAGGATGACAGTACTTTCGTTTGTAGGTGACTAAGTTTCTTCCTACAACTAGTTGTAACTGTTGTCCAAACCTTACCGGCTTACTAGCAGTACCTCAGCAGAAACATAATAGTAAAAGGTGATTTGTAGCAGTCGCTTACGCATGGACTCAAAGTAAGATCTCTCAGGGTTGTCGTGGTTAAACGGAAATTACCCTTTTCTCACAGATTTATTATGTCTCATACAAACAAAGGCAATAACACAGATGCAGTGAAGTTATAATAGTTTTTATTCAACATAACTGCAATTTGTGATAAGTTGCATGAACTGCAATGATTAGGATAATGAATATACCAAGCAACAGTATTGTGAAGAGGAGAGTCATTGTTATAAAGACCCCCACCATTATGCAATATATGAAAGAAATATATGTATATGTATAAAATGGAATAAGCCCTAATACCCTAAGGAGAGTAGGTCTAACCTCCTACCTAAAAGGAGAGCTGGGTTCGTTAAACCTAATCTGCCAAAGCCGTGTCCATGAGAGGAGCCCCCAACCCTCGTTACCTTGGAATAATGTCTCTATCTCAGACTCCGCAGGGACACGAAGACTGGGTCAGCGTCAAGATGACTGCAGCATCGGTATCAGCGATGGTGGCGATGCCCTCTGGTCGGAATCCCTCTGATTATCTGTCTAAAAGTGTGTTGTATTTATACAGATCTACAAGGTCCCCTGACATAAGTGTTATTCATAACAATAGATAACAGGCATGCTAGGGACGGCAATTAATATAAAAAATCCCTCGAAAGTATAGAGAGGGAAAATCCCTAAGTGTGAATGCCTATTGTATGTTTGTCTTTCGTGCTTGATCTTGACGCCTTGGCGCAGTGACACTGATAATAGAACCCATAACAAGTGGCCTAACTATAAACAAGGCCGCCATCTTAACGGAAATAAATAATTAAATGGACTAAGACAGAGCAAGCTAAGTAGGTTAAAAGTCACTGGGTGACGGGGGCACAAGTTTACAAGTCTACAGCTAAGCTAACTCCTGTTATCCCGTAAAAACAAACTAGGATTCACTACAATCTCACCCAAGTCCTCTTGTGGTGCTGGAATCCCACATCCAGTTTGCAGCGCTGCCTTCCTGTTCCTTGCCATTTTTTACTTTGTCCTTCACTTGCAGTCAAGCCTGTGTTTCTTGCACTCAGTTACAGTTCTCCTGAACTCTGCCACACTGTTAATCTTATCCACTATCTGCTGCCAGATTGTCTCTCTCCTTTCAATTGGCAATTTTGAGGTGACGAAGAGTTGATGTTGCTGCTCCGTCACCTCTCTCACCAATATTTCATGCTCCTCTGTGCTGAAACAACACTTTCTCTTTTTTTTCTCCCTCCACTGGGTCTTGTCTGTGTCCTCCTAGCTGGCTCCTGGTTGAATAGGGTCTCCCTGGGGTCTCTCTTGGCTTCCTGTCTCCCTTTTGCCTCTCCTTGCACTGTTTTCACTGTTAGCATCTGTATTTGACGCTATTGCGGGTAAAAGTGGTGCATTTCTGTTTTGCGACAAGTCGTAAACTGGATTAGATTCATTTTTCCTAAATTAACGTCATTTTGTCTTACGACAAGGCGCAATGGTTAATGTCAGAAAAAATTACTCTAACCTATTTTTAGCACCACCCAGCGTCATAGTATAAATACGACGCCCGGGTGGCGTTAAAAAATGGCGCTAGTCAGGGCTAACCATTTTGACGCAAAACTATGTTAGAGCAGTTTTGCATCAAAAAGTATAAATCTGGGCCTTCGTCTTTAAGAAAGGCACTACTTTCAGTGAGTGACGAAGATCACACATTGGGGGGTCATTATGGCCCGGGGGTAGGTGATAAGGTGGCGGTAGTACCGCCAACAGGATGGCGGTACATACAGCCGCATTATGATATTGGCGGGTTGGCTGCAGCCTACCCTCCAATTTACCATTCCTACCGCCATAGCGGTAGCAGCCGTCGGGCCAGAGATAACAATCTCCAGCTTGGCGTCCACTATAGTACTGCCGGCGGCATTATGAGCCAGCCTATCGCCATGGTTTTCATGGCGTTAGCAACACCACAAAAACCATGGTGGTAGACCCTACCAGTGACAGGGAGTTCCTTCCCTGTCACTAGTAAGAGGCTCACCCACCCCCCCAAACACTTCCCAGACACCCCCATTCCCCCCATCCACCCTCCTCCCTTCGAATCCCCCACCCTCCATACACGCACACACCCTCAGACATGCACCACGCATACACCAACTCACTCACGCTGGCATACACACATTCATACAGGCAAACATCCAGTCATGCTCGCACACATCCGTACACACATTCACACTGACATGCACATTTCCATTCTTCCACGCATTCACACATGCATACACCTATGCAAACAACACTATATACACAGACGCATGCACGCACACACTCACACATTCATGCACGCACAACCCCACACACACAACACCCCCCACCCCCCTTCCCCTGTTGGAAGTCCAACTTATCTTCTTCCAGCTGGTCTTCCGTCAGGGAACGGGATGGGGTGCTGTTACCGCCAGCAGCGCCCACCGGCAGAACACCGCCGGGCCGTATCATATGTCATGATACAGCTGGCGGCGGTCTACTGGCGTGGCAGTGCTGGTGGTTGCAGCAACACCTTACCACCATCTGCCAGTATGGCCACAGGTGGATTTCCCCACTTCCTGTGGCGGAAGTCCAGCTGTGGTCATAATCTGGCGGATGGCTGGTAGCCACAGCAATGGTCTTTCGGCAGCCGTCACCACGGTGGTAGGCCGTTTATACCACCAATGTCATAATGTGGGCCATTGTGACAATATAAATCCCATAAAATGTAAGATAACTAAAAGAAGGCATATCACGTCAATTTGCAGAGAAATTTCAATTTGTATAATGAGCAGCGAACTATTGTGGTATACTTTAGATATTCCAGGACATTGTTCTCTGTGTTAGTTAGAAACAAAATCAACATAGCATGCAGTGACGTCAGGGATGACAAGCGCACACCATAGTAGTTCTTGCACCGTGATAAAACACAGATCATTTTTTACGCTAATTCAGCGCAAACTTAACTCCATATCTATATTTTGGTGCTAGACATGTCTAGCGCCAAAATATTGGAGTTAAAATAATTTTTTGCCTGCAGAATACTACCTTGCATCAATGAGATGCAAGGTAGGCGTTCCCAGGCAAAGAAATACTCAAAGGCCTTAGCGCCTTATTTATCCTCTCGTGTACAAATGGTGCACGGGAGCGAGGTGGGCCTAAAAAATGGCGCTAAGCTTGCTTAGTGCCATTATTTTACACCTGGGTTAGGGCAGGCGTTAGGGGACCTGTGGGCCCACTTCCATGGTGGAACACCATGAAATAAGGCCACAGGTGCCCTCCCCAGGGACACCCACACCAAAGGGGCAGTGGAGGATTACCAAGTAGGTACAGGTAAGTAAAGGTAAGTATTTACCTTTTTTTCTCAAAGTGCCATAGGGGGCCCAGAAATGGGCCCCCATACATGGCAGTGGGTGCAATGGCCATGCCCGGGGGGCTCTTGTCCCCTGTGCTGGCCACTGGGTTATGGGCATGACTCCTGTCTTTTATAAGACAGGAGTCAAGTGGTATGGTAGGTTTAGCATCAATAAATGACGCTAGGCTGGTTAGATTTATCTTTTTTTACTCTAACCAGCCTAATGCCATTTTTTAACCCTAAACCCCCTTCTCCCATACCACCACACCCACCTGGCTAACATCAGTTTTTTTGACGGTAGCCCACTCTTTGCGCATGATTGCACCATTCCATTAATATGCCACGCGTCTGGTGTCCTGGAATGGTGCAAGCCGGTGCTATACTTTTTAACACAAAACTGCGTTAGCACATTGATGAGGGTAGGTCTAATTGTGACCCATTATGATTATGTATTTTGCAAACCAACCTATTACTACATAGGTTGGTTCACAAAATCAAAAATTATTCAGTATAAAATGGTGAGCGACTTGTGACCACTTTTACAGAATCGATTTCTTGTCTATGAGACCCCTTGTGTTCTAGCCAAATATTTTTTTACACCAGTGAGGACCAAGCATGTCGGAATTTGTTTTGACTATTTTAATGAACTTGTGCTTAAGTGGGAATGTTGGATCAAAATGATGCCAGCTCTCTGTGACTGGCCTGGCTGTGTGACCCTAAAGCAGGGACAATGACTTCTGCCCCGTCATTATGCGGGGAGGGAATGTATTAAAATCACTGTCGATATGCCGGGTCCTCACAATCCAACATCTGTGCGGGCGCTCCAAACTCTCTGCCCATGTGCAGTGCACATTTTGTAACAAATGCGGGGTCACCCCAGGACTTTCGAATAGTGTACTTAAATATGAATTTCTTAAACATCTCTAAATCTCTGATCAGGGCAGGAATAGCCGCAGAGTTTGCCTTTTTTGCACAGCTGTGACGTGTAGACCAATTATCCACAGGGAATTGTGCTGCTTATTTTGTGCGACTCAGCAGTGGAAGGTGGGCCCTATTAGAGCAGGACAGCTTTTAAAAACAAAACCACAGTGCTTTACTCACATGCAGGGCCAGCCTGCAATTTGCTCTGTCCAGACTCCTCTGTTGCCCATTTAGAATCTCCATCGAAACAAGACGCAGACTTCTGTTATGCACATGTAGTCTAAACACAGTTATTTCACTGCGGGGACCCACTCTCCTTTGAGATGTTTTCAAAAACAATTCATTCTGGCCATTCTTTGCTAAACCACGCCTGGGGATGAGAAGCCGCACACGTCCTGAGACGTCTTCCTATTGCTTTAAGTGAGAAAGAGTCTTTGAAACAAATTTATAAGCCAAGCACGACTTTATGTTAAAGTAACAACACATTCTTGTAAATACAGAGAATGCAGATGGCGAGAGCAGGATGGAAACCATTCCCAAAACAAGCTAACACAAAAAGGAAATAGCTGGTGGAACTTTTATGGCAGTGCAGGGACTTTCCTCTCAATCAGAATTTCATTAAAGGCTCTTCTATTTCAATATTCTCACGGTACAGACTTGCAGTCTAAGCTTGACTACGTACTGGTCCACACACAAATACATTATGGCCCTCATTCCAACCGAGGGACACGGAAGCACCGCCACCAGGCTGGCGGTGCTTCCAGGGCCATTCTGACCGCACCCCTGCAACTCCGCCGGGTCCATCCTTGTTGCAGGGTCTTTCCCGCTGGGCCGGCGGGTCAAAATGAGGCCCTATGTCATCAAGCTGACACCTACTCTAGAGTAACTTGTTCTCATCTGTTCCTCTTCCTCTTTACAACACAGCAGGCAGAGCTCAAAGTAGGTAGGGTCTCTTGGGCACAACGTTCACAACCTTTTTTTTCTAATTTTACAAGGACTCTTCCCCTACTTTTTGTTAAAAAAACACAACTGGTCCTGAACAGTTATGCCAACTTCGAGTTGGCTCTGACTGAGATGGAGTAGGAGGAGTGTCTCCTGTAATGAGACACCGAGGGAGGAACAAAAAGATTTAGAAGCTACCCTTCTTGCCAGGATACCTGGGTGAGAAATATAAATGTGTGCTATTGGTTAATCAGCAAATACAAAGGTTGCTTATGAGCTCGTGTAGGCTTTAAATGATGCAACCATTTGACCTTTCACTTAGACAAGGATTTATTCTTTTAGAGAGATAAAGTAAGGGTATTAGGAACTGAGTATTGAACTGCACCCTTTCAAATGATACGTATAAAAAAGTGAATTGTTAAAGTATCACTAAAAGTATATATTTTGAAGTCACATGCTTTACACCCATTAAATTATTTTGCACATTTGGAGCAACCTCTTATAGTGTGTGTAACACAAGTTTAAAATAATGATTTACTTCAGTTCATAACTTTATTTCGGTCTGCATAGATCATAAAAGTGCAAGTACTAAGAACTTTCGTTAAAAACAAATATTGTACATTTAGACCCCACACGTCCATTCTTATACAATGGTCATCTCATTTGTACCGAACTGTTACATATTTTCTCTCACATAAAAACCACATTATCATAATAGTACCTTAGTAGTAGTATTCAGGGTGTTGTGTTTAAAATCACACCACCGAAACAGATGTGCCTGTGCAAAGTCATTTCTTCTGGCACATCCGCTAAGGGATTACCGTAGTAACCCATGGCCATTTAAATTGTTAGTGCATTTGGGGAAGGGGGTAAAAAACACAAAATTCATGGCAAAATTAAAAGCAACAATAAAGTGACCAGAGGTCAATCAATTAAAATTGAACAAGAATTAAAACCCGGTTAAAAATACCGGATATGCACTGTGAAATTGTAGCGCCAAGGAGCAACAGGAATAATCTTACCCCCCTTATTGTTTTTCCTGGGACGCATTAACATCATAATTATGAATACACTTAGGACGCCAAATCCAGACTGCATGGAGGTATCTCCAAACAGCGAACACCACCACCTGGAAGTATCAGTTCTTAAAATCTTAAGGGCGTCCAAGTGCATTCTTGCACCCAGGGTCCTACACAGGGGTAATGACCATTTTCTACTCCGTGGACCATATGCGGGACTGAAAAATATAAAATGTGTTATAGTTTCAGGTGCCCCCCTACACGTCAGGCACTTGGTGCTCTTACATTTTGCATTAATCCATTTAGCACAAAAACCCTAATGGTTAGAGTCTTGTAAAAACAATTTCTGAGCTAGAGGAGGGGTTATATCATCAATCAATCTGTCAAGTTTTCCACCTGTCGGTTCTACCAGTAGGCTAGTTTGATGTTCATTTTAGAGATGGAGATGAGATCCTCTGGTATTGCCCAAAATGTTTCCATTCCCAGCGTCTTAAGCATAGACCTGACAATCACAAACAACAGTATATCATGCACACAAGACAGAGCCAAAAGGTCCCTAAGGGTTCTCTACGATCCTAAAACTGGTGAGGTCCATAGCCTATGCCAATAAATTCAAGGCCTAAGATCAACTTTCCAGGATATTCTCCTAAATGCAAGATCAAGAAATAGCGGGGTCAGGGTGTGCTCTTTGGCAGAGCAAATATGAGCATCACAAATGGTTTTTCTGTTATCAATAATATGTTACAGTCAGCATACCCCCAAATCTGGGCTCCATAAAGAACAGCCTTTATATTATAAATCTTGATCGCTAGAGGAGCTTTCTTTGAACACGTTTTGTTGAAGGTCTTCAGCAGTCTAGAGGAATTGTGTATCTGTGCTTTTGATTATTGAACCTGCATAGACCCACCTAAATTGTGTGTTAGCCATATCCCTAGATAATAAAAATTGAAGACCTGCTCTATTTGATCTGTATTTACATACAGCTTGCAATTGTACTTTTTGCTTCTTATGGGATTAAAGATCATACCTTTTATTTCTATCTATTAAGTTTTACCCCTTGCTCTGTACAAAAAGTATTCAAATTAAACAGAAGCTGCTGGAGGCCTTTCAGCGATTTTGAAGTCAGGAGAGTGTAGTCCACAAAAAGCATGGTGGGCACTCTCCTACCCCCCACCCTGTGTATCACAGCCGTCCCTATCCAGTGTTTTCACAGCATCTTTAATATAAAGCGAAAACAAGGTCAGGGCCAGTCACAGCTCTGGATGAACCCTCTGCTGAATACCCATTGGATAAGTGAACTGCCCCTGACCCCCATGTAACCTTTGTGTAGTTCTCTTCGTGCAACCGTACTGATATTGCCAACAGTTTGGGCGGAATGCCCATCCTATACAATGTAGACTAAAGCTTGGCCCTAGGGATTAAATCAAAAGCTGCACACAGGTCGGCAAAAGCAACAAAAAGTCGACCTCCATTGACAGCTACAGTCTTCCAATACAAGCAATTAAAGCAGGAGATCTGCTCTACCGTACTGAATACGCTTCTAAACCCTGCCTCAAAATTGGATAGTACATTGCTGTCCCCTATCCATTCTAAGAGGTGTTGTAAGGTCTGTTTACAAAATATCTTCTGTGAGGCGTCAATTAAACTAATTTATCAGTAATTGCTCAGGAGCTATGGTCACCTTTCTTATGGATTGGAATGTTTTCCGCTGTGCGCCTGGAATACAGGAATCTGCATATCCTTCAAGATGTCATTTGAGAGGTGGTTTATATAAGGCCTCAAAACTCCCAGATGTAATTTGAAGAGTTGTTGCTGACTTGCTGCTGCTCCCAAGGGGTGGGGCATCATCTCCCACGGAGCTTTGCTGCTGGAGGATGGGGGCCATTACAATCTTTGTGCGATAAGCGGAGCGAGTTGTTGCTAACTTGTTGTTCTTCTGGGGTGGGACTTCATCCCCAATGGAGCTTTGCTGCTGGAGGAGGCGTGGCCAGGACTAACTTTGCGCTATAAGCACTTTAAGGCCCCCACGGCACGGGCCGTGCGGAGATGTACCCAGACACATGCCTGGGCGAAGACTAGGGCAAGAGTGGATCCATCTGCATCCGTCAAAGCCCTGCAGGATGCTGGCCTGGGACCACTATCTATCGTCGAGCTCCCAAGGTTCAGTCTCTCCTAGCAAGTACTCCCTATGTGGTGACACTGATTGTGTTGGATTCATTCTTCTTGTGTTTTCTATCACACTTGCTGCTGCGTGCAGAGATTCCTTGCTTCTAATCTATTTTCACAAGGAAATGGTTAGGAGGAAAACTCCAGGTGGTTCCTCTAAAAACTTGCCCTCACCAAAAAATACTACCAGTATTGACAAAATGCTGAAGAGGGCAACGGGGATTATTTTTACCGAGATCGAGTTAACAGAGAGGAGGTCATCGTTGGGTGGTACTAACTATTTGTCTATAGGAGGATCCCCTCAATGCAACACTAACCAGCCATCTTTTAGCATCAGGTCGGACTGCTCTGCAATAGACAATGGTCAATCTAGTAATCCTGGTGAGATACAGGCACCGGGATCAACAGATGCACACCCTAAATTGGTTTCCAGCCTTTGCAACTCACCAATGATTCAAACTCGCACTTTGCTAGACGAAGCCTGGTAGTGGCTTCAGACTCTAGTGGTAGTATGGGAGTGGGTGTTTTGAATCCAGGTGTCGCTGCTCCGGGATGGCTTGACCAACTTCCCCTTGGGGTGGAGAATTGGTTGGAAATCGTTTTATGAAAATTTGAAGACCTCTTGCATAAGACACCAATACCTGTATTTAACTGCCTGGAAGCCACAGAAAAAGGCTTAGATGTTGTACTATCACAATAGAAGAAGCCACCCACACCTCTCCTGATGCGTTCAATTCACAAGTGGGTGCTCAGATTCCTGAAAATTACTTTTCTGCTAATTTGGCTAAACTAGATGATGCGCAGCCTTTAGGTCACCTGGACACTGGGTTAGCCAGGGTCAGGTATTCCTCTAATGTGCATGATGCGGGTGGAGGCCAAATTTCGATGCCTGAGGGGTCCAGGCTTCTGTTAAGGTGGCTGGGTAGGGAGGGCTTCAGGTGGCATTAACCGTTGGTCACCCTGTGAAGAGGCAACCTGTGACTGATAATCCACTAGCCTCATGCCCTTATGTGACAATTTTAGCTGGGGTCCCTCAGTGGCAAAATGGCCAGAAGGAGGATCAAAGTGATTTGTACAATAGGGTGGTCATTGTGACTTTGGCAGTCTTTACTGAAGACCGCCGTGTAAGCGACCGCCGAAAGACCACCAGTGATGGCAGTCTGGAGACCGTCGCATAACGAGTCACCAACACAACACCACCTAAAATTCACCCAAAAAACGACACTGTCAGCTGAAACGATGGCGTGAAGGAGGCGTCTTCACCACCAGCACCACCATGCCGAAAACCTCCTGCCCGCCAAATAACAAATCACAAATCTACACTGCGTTCTCAAAATGGCGCTATTCCATTGGCGGTCCAAACCGCCGCGTAAAAAAATGCAGGTCCACCAGAACCCTGCACCACATTGGACAATACCATTACCCCACACCTGATTCACGTACACACACCTGACCACAGCACTACAAAACAACCCCCACACATACCCAGAACACTTTGTCCCCAGAAACTTTGTTAGAGAGAGGCAAGAGCACACTGAAAGAAGGGACTGCACCTAGATATCACAGGTACCATCACACTGAACATGCATCAAACAACACACCACTGCATACAAACACCACAAACCACACACACATCCCATTATCCTAAGTCACACCAACAAACAGCACACCCAGCATCCCTGCACAACACACATCTCCCACCCACAACCCAACCACCATGGAACTGCAAAAAAATCCCAGATTCACAGACAAGGAGCTGAGGGTAATGGTCGACAAAATCGTCAGAGTAGAGCCACAACTGTTTGGACCACAGGTCCAGCAGACATCAATATCCCGGAAAAACAACTTATGGCAGAGGATAGTCATTAGGGTGAATGCTGTGGGGAACAATCCATGCACATGGGCGGACATTAGGAAGAGGTTGAATGACCTATGGGGGAAGGTACGGGCCATGGCTTCCAGGCACCAAATCACTGTCATGAAGACTGGTGGTGGGCCCCCACCGCCTCCCCCAGAATTATCAGCGTGGGAGGAGAAGGTCTTGGCCATCCCACAACCAGAAGAGCTGATGGGAATACATAGTGGACTCGACACTGGTAAGTCATTACACACCCTGGCCAACATGTACCAGTGCACAGCACAAACCCCCACCACCCTCTGACCCCCTCACACCACCCTAATGTGCACATATCCACCATGAACACAATGCCCACCCTTGCATGCCACAGCTCCTTACTGACACCATTCCCTCACAGGCCCACTTAGTGCATGGATAACCCACACTGCAAGAAGTACTACAACTACCACAATGCAACATTCCCTATCCCTGCATTACTGCTACATCCACTTCACATCTCAGTACTTGCACATTAAGCCATGTCACTCCATATCACTAAAAAGTATTTGGAATACACATCAGTACATGGCAATGATAATAGCAAGACATATATAAACTATTCCCCAAAATAGGACCATTGCAACATTCCACTGATGGGAACACAAGCAGTGGTCTAGTAACTGTCAATGCTATTACTGCCCTGCAAATCCATTCAATGATGGCACATACCATGCGTATCACCTCTACAATACCATCATCTGACACAATACCTCTCAATCCACAGGTCTCCAAAGTGCTGTCACATAGCAGAGGAGGCCAGTGACAGAAAGTCCAGGCCTGGAAGCATGTCCAATAGTGGAGGAATCCCCTGGATGCTTAGATATGGATAACAAACCTTGCTCATCAGGCATGAGCGGTCAGTCCACCACCAACACCAACCTCACCCTGCCCCAATTGAAACAACCTCACCCGTGGCATCCATTGCACAGCAGAGCCCACCTTCCCAAACCAGTGTCCCAAGGTCACATCAATCATCAGTGTGTTCCACAGGACAGGGGCAGGAGTCAACGGTGCAAACCGAAGACAATGACGGTCCTGGTGTCAGTGGGAGGGGGCACAATGCACCAGTGGCACAGACACAGGGTGCAAGGGCCAGTGGGAGGGCAATCGTGGGCCACGGGATAAGGCAGGTACAGGACACGACTGGCCAGGAGGCCGTTTACAGAGTCCTGGGAGCCTACCAGAAATCCCAGGACAAGATAGGCCAGATACTCTCTGCCTTGCAGGACACCGAAAGGCCGCAGGGGGAATACCACCAGGAGGCCATGCACCAGTGGTAGGCACTCAGTGCCACCATGGTCTCCATATTAGGGGAGTTCAAGAAACTGAACAACATCCTGCGGACATCCTCCACCCAACAGCAGGCCCCGTCCAGTAGTCAGTCTACAGCACTGCCCTCAGCATCAGCACCTGCTACTGGAATGGAGGCCCAGAAGGAGGACCCACAGGCCACCAGCACCCCCACCCCTGCATCTGAGGGACCCCCACCCTATAAAAGAGGTCAGCCATCTAGACATCCTGCAGGACCTGAGGCAAAGACCAATCCCCCCACCAGGAAGTAATCCCTCTTCTGAACTGTCACATTTGTGTGCCACTGTTACACCCTGTTGGCTGTCCAATACCAGTTCCCATCATTCCGAGGCAAATGGATACAGGACCTGTGAAACAAACAGCTATATCATCCACTCTGACCTTCACCTAGCCCATCACCCAACTCCTCTAGACCGTGATTTTAAACACTAAATAAACACCAATTATCACAAGTCATGGTGCATGTCTCTTCATTGTATGTAGTGGCAATTCTGTTTAGAAGCAACAAATATATACACATTTCGACACAACAATAATGTCAAAGTGACAGATGTAGTGGGATACTTCAGCAGGTGTGTAAGTGCATCCATGTTGTTGTAACATCCACTGTCAACAATCCCTACAGGCTATTCAGTAAGCAGATTGCAAACAGAGAAGTAAAAATTAAATTGAATTAGGCACAATGTTGTAAGGTATGTAATCCACAGTCATACATCAACAGCAGTTGAACACAAACACAGGGTGACTGTCCCAGCAGCTATGATACCACATATGTAAGGGCCTGCATTGTCTCTCACACATGTGATAGACTTATAAGATGCCACATAGGTAACATCCTCTACTGTCCACCTCCCTTAGTAGTCAGGGACAGGTAGTTGCCACACAGCAGCTAACAATGCAGCATGACATGCTTGCACAGCAGGACAAGACAGATAAATGTCTCTTACATTAACCCAAACAGGCAGACTGAGAACTGAAAACCTTTGGTACAACCATAAGGATGTTCCCTAATGACACCAGCATTACACACGTCATTAGCAGGAATGCATTTCTGCTACCTCTCATGGTAAGTGGAAAAGCTACCTTTTTGGGTTGGAAAATAGGTTGGAAGGCTGTAGTCCCCACGCACACCTTGATGCATGCAAAATCTGGGTACAGACTGGCATTAACAATAATTATTCCAAGTGCAGATGACATGCAAATCACACATACCTGTTCATCATTGAAAATAGTGACGAATCAGGTCAGTCCTGTTGTCATGTGCCTCATTCTCCTCTGCCTCGTCCTCAGTCACCGACCCCAAACACATCTCCAGCATCAATGTCCCCATCCTCCAACAGTGGAATGTGCCTTCTGAGGGCCAGATTATGGAGCACGCAGCATGCAACAAAGATCTTCCAGACTTTCCCTGGTCGGTATTGTAGGGCACCGCCAGACATGTGGAAGCAACAAAACCTAGCTTTCAAGAGGCTAAAATTCCTCTCATTCACTCTCCTCGTCCGGCCATATGCCTCACTGTACCTGTTCTCCCCTCCTGTAGTTGGACATCTAACAGGTGTCAGGAGCCAGGGCAGGTTGGGGTATTTGGAGTCACCTGTGTGGAAAAGGGGATGACTATAGGTAACAACGCAAGGCAGAGTGCAGACTGTGTAGGGAGGGGTGCAAACCTCTGATATGGAGAGCAGTACACATACCTATGAGTCAGGCCCTTTGTCCCTGTAGCTGTGACATCAATGAAGGGACAATGCTTTTCCTCAGAATGCAGGAATGATGTACTGATTCTGGGAATTTTGCGTTTATATGTACTATGTACCCATCTGCAAGACAAACCACTTGTACATTGAGCAAATATGTATTTTTCCGGTTTCTGTAGACCTGTTCATTGGCCCTCAGAAGTACCAAGGAAATGTGAGTACCATCAATGGCTCATATTGCATGTGGGACATTTGATATATTGTAGAAGGCTGCTTTGACAGTGGCCAATTCTGCACTTTGTGGGAACCTGATGTACCTGTGCACATGCTTGAATAGGGCATCCAGAACATCCTCCAAAACCTTACTGAATTTGGGCTGTGACATCCCTGCAGCCAGTCCCACAGTCACCTGAAAAGAGCCACTCACCAGAAAATGCAGGTCTGACAACACCTGTACTGTTGGAGGGATGGTATGGGGATTTCTCAAAGCTGTCAGGAGATCTTCCTTCCATTGGGCAACCAGTTCCTTAATGCACCAACGGTTTAGTCGATAGGTCAGGATGATGTGGCACTCTTCCATGGTTTAATGATCTACGAGTGGCCGGTAAACTGGTACGTTCCTCATCACTCCATGTTGGCGATATCTAGGTAGGGAGACAAACAACAATCTGGGAACCTCTCACAATGTTAAGCACCAAGTATGACATACG
Organism: Pleurodeles waltl; assembly: GCF_031143425.1. NCBI lineage: Eukaryota > Metazoa > Chordata > Amphibia > Caudata > Salamandridae > Pleurodeles > Pleurodeles waltl. The sequence goes on along the minus strand of NC_090442.1, from coordinate 694,663,775 downwards.
ACAATCACAAATAATTGGTCATGTAAGTTGGATGTTATGTTGTTGGAAGACACATTCCTCCACACTCCATTCCAAACCAGACAATGCCACATAATCCCTGTGACAATGGACGTTTACAGGACATGTAAACATACACTTTCCATGTGTTCCACCACACGGATTGTCAATACTGACAAATGTAGTGACAAGTGTGGAGATGTCACCTGACTCTCACCACATATGTGATTATCCACTAAGTGTAACTGAAATTAATGAATTTGTGACGATAAGCAGATGATGATGCAGTGTGAACCCAGGACAGTGGCTTTGATGTATCTTGTGTGTGCCTGTGTGTGTGTGTGTGTGGATGTGTGTGCTATTACGGTACGTATGTATGCATGTGTGTGTGGCCTTCGCTGTCCGTGCCGGGAATGTGTGCTATGTGTGGGTGTGTATCACTGCCATTTCCTCCAACTTATGGTTGTCGTCTTCGTCATTGTCACAGACCCTGAAGGTGTATGATGAGATACAACGCTGGGAAGACTAGCAGTTTGTTTGTCATGGCGTCCGAGGACGTGTCTCTGTGGCTAGAGGTGAGTGTCTCCTTTTGTACTTTTTGTTTCTGCCAGGATTTTGGTCACGCCCAGCCTGCCCCAGTTATCCTGGCGGTATGGTGACTCAGAATGTGGTGGGCAGCACATAGGTTTCCGCCAGACTGAATTTGCCTACCGCTGCCTGATGCTGCTCATCGGCGGTGGCAGTACTGGCAGTCAGTTGTCTGTGTTGCGTTGGGTTCACTGCCTTACACGTTATATGGCGGTCTGCACCGCTACCCTGGCGGCAGTCACAATACCGCCACCGGCGTGGCGGTCAGGTTACAGCCAAACTCGGAATGACCACCTAAGTGTATCAACTGGTTAGCCCTCCATAAGGATTTTCCTTAGTATGGCCAGTGAAATTTTACTTACACATCTGGTGGGTTGGGTGGGTTTCTGGTCTCAAAGATATTATTGGCGATTGTATTATCATCAACATTCGGTCCCCCCAAGAGGTGCACAGGCTCCTATTTACCCCCCACAGGGTGTTTCTTGAGGGAATCAAAGTTGGTACTGCTGTCACTGGGATATTTTTTATGAGCCTGGTTGCAGTAGGGAAAAGGGGTCCTTTGGACAAAGGACGGTAAACTGGGTTTATCATGTTAAAAATCCATTTCCAAGGCATTATGCTAAGCAAGCACCTAATAATAATGGTTTCCTTCTCCCACTCTCTAACCTGGTTGATATTCTGGACAGGGTGGATTGACTTACCCCCAAGGGGAAGGGTTCCACCCATTTGGCAGTTAGAAGTGGGGAACGGTGAAGTGGGGGCACAAGGAAGGGTGTGGTGTCATAGATAGAGTGAAATCCAGTGGGGATTATCGCATGAACATTCGTTCCAAGGGAACTAGTGCTTTGGAATCTATGGGAATTGGGCTGCAGGGCACTGAGGTGGCTAATGGGTGTGTTGGGTTTGTTAGGCCCATTCTTCCTCTTGTGCAGGCAGGATATCCGGGTGAAGAGTTGGCCTTCTGCGGTTTCCACCAAACTTGTATTGAGGCTAGCCAACCCACTGGTGTTAACTGTGAGCAAAGGTCCTTGGATATAGGCTTCCTTAGCGGTGTTTGTGTATTACCTGCTCCTTTGGATAGTAATGGTATTATTGGGGGATTATCCATCCAGGAGCAGTCCCAGCCCAGTGGTTTAAAAACAGCAGAGACAGAGCTGTCATGGAATATCACAAGGGTAGCAGCAAAACGTAGTATTCCCGAATGGACCAGGTTTGTTGACCTGTATGATATATGTTTATTTCAGAAAACCTGGGTAGTTCAACCCTGTCACCATTTAGGGTTTACAAATTTTAGCAAAGCAACAGTTACCTGTGGGAGGGGTCGTCCATCAGGGGGGTTAACTATTTGGGTTCATACAAGCCTTCCTTGTAAGGCAAGGGAACTATCAATACCCTCCCAGGATATCCTGTGTGTTTGTTTGAGTTCCACGTCCCGTGTGATATATCTTTATAATGCCTATCTAAGGCCTGGTGGAGCTAACAAAGAATCCACCTACTATGAAAGTTTTGAACTCTCATATGTCAGATGCAACAGGGAGTGTTCAGAAGATTGTGGGTGGGGACTTTAATTGTCAATATGACCCTTAGATGATAGTGCTGTCTCACTGACCTCAGAGCTTGACAATGTCTGATCCATACCCCTGTTGACAATGGCACCAATCAAGAAATGGTCTAGTTTGGCCCTGCAAATAATGCCTTTACCATGAAGTATGGCCTGCGAGCATGCATTGGGAGAATGAGGCTGACAAGGAAAGAAGGCATACTTTTAACCAAGCCCCTGGCACTAGTCTGATTCATTGTATTTAGTGGATGTTAGGATTTGGCCGTCCTTGGTTGACATGGTCATTATTTTACGCCAGGATAGCGATCATAATGTTTTGAGTCTTGAACAGGTCCTGGGAGGGAGGGTAGTGCAAGTGACTCTTTAGCTTGTAATCTGCATTTAACTAGTAATAAGCACAAGGTGTAATGGTCCACTTTGATTGGCTCAACGGAAAAGCTAGGGGTTATTGATGCTAAGGTCACTGCTAGTTTAGATGCCCTCTTAAGAGGAGATGGGGCCCTTAACCAGCTGATTTGTGGAGAGTAGATTTGTTCAATTCACAACAATTTATTAAGTGGGATAAAGGATTTTTTTTATGTGGCCGGTCGATGATCCATAGACAGGAGGGCTCCCCAATCATGGTACAGTAGGGCCTGTAAAGATGCAAAGTCCACTTTAATTTCTGCAATCACAGAGCAGGACAGGGGTGAAATTAAAGTCCAGAGGGTTTTGTATAAAAAATCTATTTCAGCTGCTAAAAAAGAATGGGAAGTGGCACGATGGGAGAAGATGCCTGTTGCCACTAGGGATGGAAACACACGTGGGTTTTGGACCTTGGTTTCAACAAGGAGTAGAGAAAGTGCCTTTCAATTGGGGACTAACATTGTGGCAGCAGACTGGTTTGCCCACTTTTCTTCATATTACACGGTTATGAAGGTACTTCTCACTCTCCAAACCCCATCCTCCGGGGTGATAGCTTGATGGTAGGGAGTCTGGCACTTGTAGTAAGTTGGGTAACTCCCCTATCACTGAAGATTAAGTAAGAGCAGCCATTACTAAAATAAAACCTAATAAATCACCCAGGCTGGATAAAGTCCTCAGCGATCTCCATTTAAGCGAGCCAGATGTTTGGACCCCACAACTTTTGGTTACATTTATTAATATTCTAGTGGGTGCACCGATCACTCTTTCCTGGGCAGGGGCAGAAATCATCTCCATCCATAAAAAGGGCTCACCTAATGATCTGTGGAATTACAGGCCAATCAGCTTAATTAGTTCCATTTTACTCGATTGCAGATGTGGATGGAGGACAATGACATCTTGACCGATCTCCAAGCAGGTTTCAGGGAGGATGTCAGTACAATCGATCAGGTTGTCAGACTCCAGTTAATTTACTGGAAAACAGTGGTTTTGGGAGGTAGTCGTTTATACATTGCTTATATTGATACACAATAATAATTATGCCCAAGTGCGGTATGGTCCATTTGGGGAGCTGACTGATTGTTTCCCGGTGGATCAGGGGGTCAGGCAGAGTTGTATCTTCCCTCCTCTTTTTTCCCATAATATGAATGGTTGGTTGAACACCTGAATTCTTGTAATGGGGATGCTCCTCAGTTGGCTAACCTCAAAATTCCTGTGCTTTTTTTCACAGATGATATCCTTCTGTTATCTAAATCACCCATGGGGTTGCAAAGAACTTTGGGTCATTTTTACAGTTTTTGTGTACAAAGAGGTTTAGAAATTAATATAGAGATGACACAATTTATGATATTTAACATGAGCCGTGTTTCCAGATCAAATCCTAAGCTTGCAGGGGTTTCCCCTGATCGGGTCTGTGTGTTTGATTATTTGTGTTCTGACAGGAAATTTATACTGGAATGCCCATATTGAATAATGTAGACTGACATTGGTGCAGTGCCTGGGGGCGATTTTGGGAGTACATAGTGCTTCTTCTTTTCACCCAGAAGTCCCTTATTTGCAAATGTATAGATCGCAGGCCTTAGGGATGGTCCTCTATGGGGCCGAACTTTAGGGGCATTAGGATATGAGTAAATTATTGGTTGCTGAGAACTGCTTTAAACGTCAGTTAGTTGGCCTTCCTACTAGTACTCCACTGTTCCCCCTTAGACTCGATTTAGGCCTCCGTCTATCAAAGAGGAAGGAGGGTTTAGGCCCCCTCCTTATTGGCGAAGGCTTTGGTCCACTTGCATTGTATTCCTAGTGTGAAGTCTTAAAAGAAGTGCTAGTCCTTCCAGGGTCAAACCATTTCTCCTGCCTTAGATATATTATTGATATTCTCTCAAAAATAGGTTTGAGGGGCTTGTGGTTTTCCCTGGAGTCCCCTCCTTTTATTGGGAATGCTCTCTTAAAGAAAAGATATTGGGAGTACATTACGGGGCAGGTCCTTGCGCACTCTCTAGGAGGTGCGTTGGCCCATTTCTTTTTTATAGTTTATGGATGTGTTTCATCTGGAACCATCTCTGGACGAGATTCAGCTGTCCCTTGCAAGGATATTGTACTTGCAGTTTAGGTACAGCATATTACCAATTGCATCTTCTATGGGTAACTGGATGCACAAGAAGAATTCTGCTTCTTTTTCTTGTGTTTTGTGTGGGGCAGCCAAGGAGACAGAAGAGCATATTTTATTTTTCTGTCCAGCGTATGTACAGAGCAGGGCGAAGTGGATTGTTCCTGTGTGCCATTTACTAGGGGTAAGAGAACATCAGACTGCTCTAAGGCTTCTAAAAACTGATGCTAAGCCTTGCATGGCTTTCTCTGTCTCCCGTTTCTTGTTGGCGATGTGGAAAATTAGGCAACGTGCACTTCCTTATTTACAGTATCTTTAGTATGTATTTCGGTTGTGGGAATGTGTTTCTAGGGTGCTATGAGATATGGGAGGTGTTTTGAAGCTAATTTGTGCTCTTTTTAGCTGCCTGCAGTACACAACATAGCTCCTTATGCAGTTTGTTGAATAAATGTTGTTATATCTTCTGGATTAGTTATAATGTTAGATAGCAGAGATTCCCCTCTCTTTGTAGAGCCAAAGTCAACTGTGAAATTTATTGGGTATTATTTTTTTATCTGGCTAATGTATTTTTATAGTTGTTGTGATAAGATAACACATTTTATATTGGGATTATTTTACATAAGCTGTTATTTGTATTTTTAGAGAGAATGAAACAAGCCTATCTTAATTTCTGGATTTTATTTATTTAATTGCCCTGTTGTCCTTGGATGAATATGTTAATTTTATGAGATTCTCCTCTCTTTTAAGTTATATGTATTCTTATCTGCTGTTTTATTTATGCTATGCTTTTATGATCTTGCTGATCGTAATAAAGTTTTACGATGAAGAATTTGAAAAACTTGAAAGTAGGCCTACTTCAAAGCAAAGTCTCTCTTGAATGTGAAATACTGCCTTGCCCAGGCCAGGCCCCAGACACTCACCAGGGGGTTAAAGACTGCATTGTGTGAGGGCAGGCACAGCCCTTTCAGGAGTGAGTCACCACTCCTCCCCTCCCTCCTAGCACAGATGGCTCATCAGTAAATGCAGACTACACCCCAGCTCACCTTGTGTCACTGTCTAGTGTGAGGTGCAACGAGCCCAACTGTCAAACTGACACAGACAGGGAATCCACAAACAGGCAGAGTTACAAAAATGGTATAAGCAAGAAAATGCTCACTTTCTAAAAGTGGCATTTTCAAACACACAATCTCATTTCATTTCCTTAGCTTTATCTCGGTAATAAACGTACCATAAAAGCTCATCCTACAATACACACATAAGAATAAATAAGAGCCATAATATAAAACACTCTGGCCCTCATTACAACATTGGCGGTAAAAGGCGCTTACCGCCGTGCAGAAGACCGCCAACACACCGCTGCAGCCGCGGAATTCTGCTACAGCTATTATGACCCACTGCTAAGAAACCGCCAAAATCTAGACACCCACACAAGTCCGCCACACCAAAGGTTAGTGATAAACAGCCGATCACAAAACCGACACCGTCAGGAATAAGCCCACGCTATCACAACCCACGAATCCACGTGGCGGTAATCCATTGGCGGTACACACTGCCGCGCTCCAAATACACACACTCACAAAACACAACCACATTGGACAATTCAAAATGCACACACCTGATATACATACACACACCACTCCCACACACCCAATACAATATAAATCACACACCCACATTACCCACAAACCCTTACTACCCAAAAATCCAAAGTAGGCCAGAGAGACAGCAAAGCAAAAACAACACCAGCATACAGAGGCACACAACACCAACACACATACACATCCACGCACAAAACACCATACACCTCTAAACATCACCCCACACATCACAACACACACCACTTCACACATCACCCACACCACCCCATGGCACTGCAAAGACACCCCAGGTTTTCTGAGGAGGAGATCAGGGTCATGGTGGAGGAAATCATTCGGGTAGAGCCACAGCTATTCGGATCACAGGTGCAGCACACCACCATAGCTAGGAAGATGGAGCTATGGCGCAGAATCCAAGAACACGGGATGACATCAGGAAGAGGTGGAACGACCTACGGGGTAAGGTGCGTTCCGTGGTCTCAAGACACCACATTGCGGTTCAGAGGACTGGTGGCGGACCCCCACCTCCTCCCACACAACTAACAACATGGGAGGAGCTGGTTTTGGCTATACTGCATCCTGAGGGCCTTGCAGGAGTAGCTGGAGGAATGGACTCTGGTAAATCAAAGCTTTAACTACTTCATCCCCCACCCTACCTGCATGCTATCACATACTCCCACCCTCGCACTCACCCCATCACGCCAACTCCTCACATATGTCCCACTATCACAAACCACACATCCCAACACCAAGCCCTGCATGCAACAACAAAGCATGGACACCAATCACCAATGCAAGTCCACTACACATACCCACACAGACCCCTAAACAATTATCACACAAGGTCCTACACAGGAATGGAAGCACTGGGGTACAGGGTCACCCACCCATTGCACACCACCTCACACACAGATACTAAAACTATGCATTTACACCCCTGCAGGACCCCTACCCAACGTCACCGGACAGGAGGTTCCAGACATGTCCACTCCACCCACAGGAGAGGCCCACAGTGATGACAGCAGCTCTGTCCAACTGGATCTAGATGACCAGCCTGGCCCATCTGGGACCTCGGGACAGTCGGTTCCCCTCACACAGTCACAGGCCACTACAGAGCCTCCCCCTCAGGAAACACCAGTACAGCACCCACCCAGCGGGCCCATACCTCTGTCCGAAGGACACGTCAAGCAGCGGTGTGTCCACCACTACAGGGAACCCAGGCTAACCCACCACCCCAACAACAGCAGGGACCTCTGGGCAGTGGTAGTGGTCACACGGTTCAGGGGACAGAGGCCCAGGAACCCAGGGGAACTGGGAGGTGCTGCTGTGTGACAGTGGGAAGACAGGCCCAGGGAACACACTCTCTATGAGGCCCTCTTCAACATCATGGGAGCCTACCCTCATTCCCAGGAGATGATGGCAACGGTACTGGCCAAGTTTCAGGAGACCCAGCGGCTGCAGGAGGAATTGTATTTGGGGTTCAGGGAGGAACTCAAGCCCATCAATACCACCCTGGGCACATTTGTAGGGATCCTGACGGACCTCGTGAACACCAGGAGGGACACTGTGTTACAACAAGGGGCGCCTGACACTAGTCTGGATGATGAACTGCCCACCACCTCCGCCGGCGCTAGTGGACAGGAGGCACCGCCACAGTACCACGACACCAGCACCCCACCCCCTGCAGATGGAGAACCACCCTGCAAACTGTCCCTAAGATCCAGGACAAAGACAGAGAACAATGCCAAGACCCCCACCAAGAAATGAGACCACCCTGATTGTCATCCTTCTGTCCCACTTTGTCACCCTGTCCATCCTTAAACTGCACTAACTCCACTTCCTATACCCCTTTGGACAATGCACCTGTGAGACAAATAGACTGGACTCTGCCATGGACATACCTCCACCATCAACCCTGACCATTTTACAACCCCCTCCACTATTTTACACTTAATTAAACACCCTTGAATCACAAAACAAGCTGGAGTTAGTCTGTGCTTTCACAAATGTGTATTAGCTATAACTAAGGAAAATACCAATGTCCATTGTATTGCCAACATACCTATGTCACACAGCTCTAGTCCATGAGGTAACATAGCAGAGGTCACACAGTGGGACCCACATCTGTGAAATTGAAAGGGAAAGTGACAAATCAGGTTCCATACACTGGGTGAAAGTGACAGACAGATGAGAGGTCGAATAATTTCATCAGATGTAGGAGGCAGTGAGGTCTTCTTACCTGTGTCTCACAGGAAGTATTGATGGATCACGGTGTTTCTGTTGTCTATGTCCTCTTCTTCTGCCTTCTCTTCTTCACTGTCCACAGGCTCCACAGCTGCCACAAGACCTCCATCTGGACCATTATCCTGCAGAAAAGGCACCTATCGTCGCAAAGCCAAGTTGTGCAGCATACAGCAGGCCACGATGATCTGGCACACCTTCTTTGGTGAGTAGTATAGGGAACCACCTGTCATATGGAGGCACCTGAACCTGGCCTTCAGGAGGCCGAATGTCCTTTCGATCACTCTCCTAGTTCGCCCATGTGCCTCATTGTAGCGTTCCTCTGCCCTTGTCCTGGGATGCCTCACTGGGGTCAGTATCCATGACAGGTTGGGGTAGCCAGAGTCACCTGCAAATGTCGAGGGACAACTGATAGACACACACTAACCCTTAGGGACAACCCCAGACAACTATTCACACTGTATAGGGTCCATGCCCTCACCTAATAGCCACAAATGGTGCCTCTGGAGTTGCCCCATCACATAAGGGATGCTGCTATTCCTTAGAATGTAAGCGTCATGCACTGAGCCAGGAAACTTGGCGTTCACATGGGAGATGTACTGGTCGGCCAAACACACCATCTGCAGATTCATTGAATGGTAACTCTTCCGGTTTCTGTACACCTGTTCACTCCTGCAGGGGGGGGGACCAAGCCCACATGTGTCCCATCAATGGCACCTATGATGTTGGGGATATGTTCCATGGCATATCAGTCACCTTTCACTGTAGGCAAATCCTCCACCTGAGGGAAAACGATGTAGCTGCACATGTGTTTCAGCAGGGCAGACAACACTCTGGACAACACGTTGGAGAACATAGGCTGGGACATCCCTAATGCAATGGCCACTGTTGTTTGAAAGGAACCACTTGCCAGGAAATGGAGTACTGACAGGACCTGCACTAGAGGGGGGATTCCTGTGGGATGGCGGATAGCTGACATCAGGTCTGGCTCCAACTGGGCACACAGTTCATGGATTGTGGCACGATCAAGTCTGTAGGTGACTATTACATGTCGCTCTTCCATTGTCGACAGGTCCACCAGCGGTCTGTACACCAGAGGATGCTGCCATCTCCTCACCTGCCCCAGTGGACATGCTCTAAGGATGAGAACAGTGATCAGAGGGTCAGCCAACACTGAGGTACGAAAAAACAACTTTATTGCACACATTTGTCAATCCGCTATGTGACTGTCTTAGTGTGTATGCAAGGCCTAGATATGTGTGACGCATTTAAAATTAATGCCATGTGGCCCCCTGAAATGGCGGCTGCCTGACCTGTAATGTGGGACAATGGGATATGAGGTAACTGCGCTGGCATTGTACATCGTCGCGGTAGGCAGTCGAAGACCGCGGCACAATCCTGCATTGGTTAACATTGGACCTTATGGGTCCCAGGAGCCAATGACGATGTACGCCGGCGGTGACGGTACGCACCGCCACGGACGTAACCACCATTTTCACTCTGTTTACTCACTTGATACCTGATCTTTGACAGGAGAGGACCTACACTGCAAGTGCTGCTGTGGCCTCAGCCTGGAAGCGACAATGGCTCAAGTGTCTGGGGAAAGGGCCCCTGCCTTCACATCGGAGAACTTGGACAAACTAGTGGATGGGGTCCTCCCCCAGTACACACTACTCTACGGTCCTCCAGACAACCAGGTGAGTACACTGTGAGCATGCTGTATGGGCAATGCCTGTTTGTAGTGGTGTGGATGGGAGATAGGGGGGGAATGAGGCGTTCATGAAACAACGGTGAGTGGATGTGCGTCAGGGCAAGGTGGGAACGTGGGCCAATGACTGTGACGGTCCGGACGGTTATAGTTTTTCCTTTTCCCCTCTACTATTCCTGTAGATCAGCGCCCACCAGAAGAATGATAATTGGCGTGCCATTGCCAAGGAAGTCCGGACCTTGGGGGTCCACCACAGACGGAGCACCTACTGCCAGAAAAGATGGGAGGACATTTGCCTCTGGAGCAAGAAGACGGCGGAGGCCCAGCTGGGGATGGCCTCCCAACATGGGAGGGGTGCCCGTTGCACCATGACCCCCCTGATGTTCCGGATCCTGGCGGTGGCGTATCTGGATTTGGATGGGCGCTTGAGGGCATCACAGCAGCCACAAGGGGGTGAGTATAGTCACATTCATCTGATTCAGCTTGCATGGGAGGTGTCAGGTTGGGGGAGGTGGGCAGTGGGTTCCCCTAGGCCAGGGCGAGTTTCGAAGGCAAGGTCCCTTCGTGAGGCAGGCTATGTGGCACCCCACCAGTGTTAAGAGCCATCTACCCCTCGTCAGGCTCCTGTGACTTCCATGTGTGCAGCAATCAGGCATAGGCCTTGTACCCCATGGCACTGCTTGCTCCTGGGGAGTGCAAAGCCACAGTCTCTCAAGTGGGTGGTTTGCCCACTGCTTGCTCCTGGGGAGTGCAAGGCCACAGTCTCTCAAGTGGGTGGTCTGCCCACTGCTTAGTCCTGGGGAGTGCAAGGCCACAGTCTATCAAGTGATGCATTTCTCCACTGGTTCTGGAGGGGGCTTTGTGCCCAGTGTGCTTCATCCTGCAAAGGATAGGGTGATTGGAAACCTTTCTCCACTGGTTCTGGAGGGGACTTGGTACCCAGTGTGCTTCACCCTGCCAAGGATAGGGTGAATGGATGCCTTTCTCCACTGGTTCTGATGGGGGCTTTGTGCCCAGTGTTCTTGATCCTGCCAAGGATAGGGTGAGTGGACGCCTTTCTCCACTCGTTCTGGAGGGGGATTGGTGCCCAGTGATGCAGCACTTGGGGGATGCCAGGTCACAGTCCTTCACCTGGGTGTCAGAGCCACGAGATTTGCAGTGGTCAGGATGCATGATAGTCCATGGAGGCAGGGCTACAGTCCATCCGCCGGTGGCTACGGCTGCACAGTGGTGGTAGTGCCGCTAGTGGTGGAGGTGCTGCCAGTGGTGGGGGGAGGCTCCAGCCCTTCTCCTGCAGCCTCGGACGGCTGCCCACTAGAGCTGCTGCTGCTGGCAGTGGTGTTACCGTCAACGGTGCAGGTGGCGGGACTTGCAGCGGTGCTTGTGGCAGTGCAGGTGCTGGTGCTGGCTGCGGTGCAGGTGCCGGTGCTGCCAGTGGTGGGGGACGCTCTAGCCCTTCTCCTGCAGCGTCGGACGGCTGCCCACTGGGGCTGCTGCTGCTGGCAGTTGTGCTACTGTCAGCGGTGCAGGTGGCAGGGCTTGCGGCGGTGCTTGCTTCAGTGCAGGTGGCGGTGCTGGCTGTGGTGCAGGTGCCGGTGCTGCCAGTGGTGGGGGAAGGCTCCAGCCCTTCTCCTGCAGCCTTGGATGGCTGCCCACTGGGGCTGCTGCTGCTGACAGTAGTGGTGCTTGCGGCGATACAGGTAGAGGTGCAGGTGGCAGTGCTTGCGGCGGTGCAGGTGGCAGTGCTGGCGGCGGTGCAGGTGGTGGTGCTGGCGGTTGTGCTAGTAGCCACCAGGCCTTCACCTGCAGGCTCGGACGGATGAAATGCCTGGTCTGGTGTTTTGTGCCCCTTCCTGTCCTTGGCAGATGGTGGTGTCACCTTGGGTCTGGCAGCTGGAGTCTTTGAGGTGGTCTTGCTAGGTGGTTGTGGCTCCTTCCCCTTGCTGGATGCTGTCCCCTTCTTCACCTTGCCAGGTGGCGGAATGTTCTTTGCCTCGGCAGGGGTTGGTGGGCCACTGGCTTGGCTGACGGCTGCCCCCTTTGAGCCTCTGACAGCTTCAGGAACCACAGCGGACGTGGACTTGGTGGCTGAGGTGCTTGGCTGGGTTTTGACCACCTGGCCTGAGGGGAAGGACAGGGGGGAAGGGAAGAGGTCAATGTTAGCTAGGAAAAGCTTCTTAGGGACATTGGGGTGGGAAGAGGGTGAAGGTCTGGGAGTGGAGGAAGAGGGAGTGCTTGTAGGAGGTGTTAGTCTGATGTGGTTGGGTGCAGGTGCATGAGCTGGATGCTGTTGTGAGGTGGATGGCTGTTGGGTGAGTGTGTGCTTGCGTTTGCGTACTTTGGGTGGAAGGGTCACAGACACAGTGGGAGAGGACACAGGGGACGTGTGCATGGATGTGGGGGTGGTGACTGCCAGTGATGGCCGTGCTGGTGATGGAGGTAGTGGATGAGGATGTAGTGCATGCAGGTGTGAGTGGAGACGCTACTGGGAGGGAGGTGGATGACGAAGAGAAGGATGACACAGTGGAGGCAGTGGATATTGGTGTGTCTGCATGGGGATGGTGCTTGTGTGAGTGCCGGTGATGAAGTGTGGTGCTTGTGTTTGCCTGAGCCACTTCTGTGTGTTGATTTGGGTGAATGCTGGTCTGAAGGTATGCTTGGGATAGGCTGGGTTGAGGGGATTGGGACAGGGTAGAAGAAGTTGGAGGGAGAGGCTAGAGTCAGGGACAATGGCTGCCATCAGTGCAGAGGCAAGAGCCTGAAATGCTCTCTGTTGGGCAGCCATGCCAGAGTGAATGCCCTCCAGGTATGCATTTGTTTGTTGCAAATGCCTCTCAACACCCTGGATGGCATTCAGAATGGTTGACTGCCCAACAGTGAGGGCTCTCAGGAGGTCAATAGCCTCCTCACTGAGGGCAGCAGGTCTGACTGGGGCAGGGCCTGAGGTGCCTGGAGCAAAGGAGATGCCCACCCTCCTGGGTGAGCGGGCACGGGAAACATGCTGAGGGGCTGCTGAAAGGGTGGTGCTGGTAGGGAGGGTGACGGCTGTACCTGTTGTTGGAGTGGGAACAGAGGTGTCTGTAGTGTCCCCTCCTGTCTCCGTCGTGGTACTCCCCTCGCCCTCTGTCCCACTGGTGCCCTCACCCTTGGTAGATTCGGCCTCATGGGCCATGTGGGATACAGCTCCCTCTGTCTCCGTGCCTCTGCTCCTCTGCCAGATGATGCCAATACACACAAGGACAGGGTGACAAAACAAAAAGGAGGGAGAGACAGAGGATACACTTGGTCAATGCCAGCAACAACACTACTGTTGGCGTACACAACACACAGGGAGCTGCTCTATGCACTAGGCCATGCATCACCAGTTCCAATGCTAGTCACCAGTCCATGGGGGACATGGCATAACGCCATCAGCTGCACACCTGAAACTCATGGGACCCTGCCCAGTAGTAGATGGAGTGCTTCAGAGCCTGCCCAACAACATGTTCATCCTGGCATAGGGCCACCCACAGTCCACATCCTCCACCCAGGTAAAACCTTAACACGCGCCAAATCATCAATCTGAATTTGTACTCACCCCCTTGTGGCTGCTGTGATGTGTTCAAGTGCCCATCCAACTCCGGATAGGCCACAGCCAGGATGCGGAACATCAGTGGGTACAACGGGCACCCCTTCCTCGTTGGGAGGCCAGCCCCAGCTGGGCCTCTGTCATCTTCCTTGTCCGGCAGTGCAGGTCCTCCCACCATTTGCGGCAGTGGGTGCTACGCCTGTCAAAAACCCCCAGGGTCCGCACCTCCTTGGCAATGGCACACCAAATACCCTTTTTCTGATGGGTGTTGATCTGCAGGAAAAATACAGCAGAAAAGGGATTAATAATACCGTCTGGACCGTCACACTCATGGCCCACCATATCCCTCCCATCCACTAACGCACATACATTGACCACCATACATGCAGCACTCTGCCCAGGACACCTCAGCCCCCCCTACATGTGGCTTACACTCACAGCACTCCATACATTCATGGCCCATAATGCTCACAGTGCACTCACCTGTGTGTCTGGAGGACCATAATGTAAAGTGTACTGGGACAGGACCCAATCCACAAGTCTCTCCAACTCCTCCAAAGTGAAGGCAGGGGCTCTTTCCCCAGACACATGAGCCATTGTTGTTTCCAGACACAGGTCACAGCAGCACTTGCAGTGTAGGTCCTCTCCTGTTGAAGGTCAGGTAGCAAGTGAGTGAATAGATAGAAAATGGCGGTCACGTCCGCAGCGGTGCATACCGTCACCGCCGGCGTAAATCCCCATTGGCTCCTGGAACACATAGGGCCCAATATTAACCAATGCCAAGTTGTGCGGCACACAACCGCGCACAACGCCAGCGGAATTACCTCATTTCCACTTGTCCCTCCTCACAGGTCAGGCAGCTGCCATTTCAGGGGGACAAAGGCAATGGCACCTAACTGCAACACAGCAGACATTGGCATATCAACTGACTCTCGGATTCACATACTGGTTCTGTAAATGAAGAGATGCATCATTATTGCAATAGATGTGTGATTGCACATCCCTGGACTTCAACTGCTGATGATGAATAGGAGATGGAGACATCTCCCGTGTACAGACCCCTGGTGGACCTTGCGAGCCACCAGCCAAAGATTGTATAATTTTGTTTTGTCACATACATGCAGTTATACTGGTTCCTTTTTCAAGATTGCCTCTAAATGACTATATACAATTGTATACTATGATGGTTGTAAGAATTAATTACATATAGCTTTGTTGTGCTCCACATGTTTTTCTATGTATAGTCCCTCGAAATTTGTAGGTGACTCTGGTTACCCCAACCTGTCATGTCTTCTGACCCCAGTGAGGAATGTCAGGACAAGGGCAGAGGAACGTTACAATGAGGCACATGGGCGAACAAGGAAGATTATTGAGAGAACCTTCGGCCTCCTGAAGGCCAGGTTCCGGTGCCTCCATCTGACAGGTGGATCCCTGTACTATTCACCCAAGAAGGTGTGCCAAATCATCGTTTCATGTTGCACAACCTGGCCTTGAGATGCCAGGTGCCTTTTCTGCAGGATGATGAGCCTGGAGATGGTCTTGTGGCAACGATGGAGCCTGTGGAAAGTGAAGAAGAGGAGGCAGAGGAAGAAGATGTGGACAATAGAGATAGTACCACACAGCAGTACTTCCAGTGACACACAGGTAAGACACTGTAACTTTGCTTTACTTTTCAGTTTTCTGTTGGACATTGTACATGGCAGAATGATTTTCCTATGTCTATGGCCACTTACTGTACCCTTTGGCATCTCTATTTTCAGATCCCTGTGCCCGACTCTGGCTCTTGGTGTGTTTACTGCTGCCCACTACAAGTAATACCAATGTATAAATTGCTGTATATATGAATTGCAATGTTTTCAGAATGTTGTACTTATACATATTTCAATCAAGTTGACAGACTCCAGAATTGTATTTGTTCCAAGGGTGTTTATTTAAGTGCTAATAAGTAAAGGGGGATGTTCAATGGACTGGGGTGATGATGGAGAAATGTCCAGTTAGAGTCCAGTCTCTTGGTATCACAGGTGCATTGTCCAATGGGGTATTGAAAGGGGAGCAATGGCAGTTCAAGGTGGTCAGGGTGACAGAGTGGGGCACAAGGGTGACAATCAGGAGAGTCCTATTTCCTCGCAGGGGTCTTTGCAATGTTCTCTGGCTTCTGCCTTGATCGCAGGGACCGTTTGCGGGGTGGTTCTCCTTCTGCAGGGGGAGGGGTGCAGGTGGCCTGTTGTTCCAGTGACGGGCCTCCTTACGCTAGCACCAGCGGAGGTGGAGGGCTGTTCATCAGTGTGGCTAGTCTCAGGGGCCCGTTGTTGTACCGCTGCCTCCCTCATGGTGTTGCCCATGTCAGCCAGCACCACTGCAATGGTGACCAGGATGGTGTGGATGTGTTTGAGGTCCTCCCTGATCCCCTGGTACTGTCCCTCCTGCAGCTGCTGGGTCTCCTGTAACTTGGCCAGTATCTGGCCCAAGGTCTCCTGGGAATGTTGGTATGCTCCCAGGATCCCTGCAAGTGCCTCGTGGAGAGTGGGTTCCCTGGGCCTGTCCTCCCCCTGTCCTCCCAGCTTCCATGTTGTCCTGTGCCTCTGTCCCCTGAACCGTGTGCCCCCTGCCACTGACCCCAGGGCCCTGATTGTCTTGAGTTTGTGGGGTTGCCTGGGGTCCCTGTAGTGGTGGACACACTGCTGATTGACTTGTCCTGGGGACAGTGGCACGGGCCCGCTGGGTAGGTGCTGTGCTGGTGTTTCCTGAGGGGGGAGTCTCTGTGGTGGTTTGGGACTGTGGCAGGGTAACCGACTGTCCAGAGGTCCCTGATGGGCCAGGTTGGTCATCGTGATCCAGGCATGCAGAGCTGCTGTCATCATTGTGGGCCTCTTCTGTGGGGGGACTGGATGTGGCGGGCACCTCCTCTCTCTAATGGGCATGCTGTGGTGATGGGTGTCCATGCAGGTCTGTGATGGGGGTCCATGCATTGGTGTGGCATGCAGGGCTTGGTATTGGAATGGGTGGGTGGTGATAGTGGGGTATATGTGAGGTGGTGGAGTGATGGGGTGAGGGTATGGGTAGGAGTTTGTGAGGGCATGCAGGTAGGGTGGGGAGTAGTAGTAAAGATTTGACTTACCAGAGTCCAGTCCTCCTGCAACTCCTGCGAGGCCCTCAGGATGCATGATCACCAAGACTTGCTCCTCCCATGTTGTTAGTTGTGGGGGAGGAGTTGAGGGTCCACCGCCAGTCCTCTGTATAGCTACCTGGTCTCTTGCAACCATGGAATTCACCTTCCCCCGTAGGTCGTTCTATCTCTTCCTGATGCCATCCCTTGTTCTTGGGTGCTGTCCCACGGCATTGACCCTGTCCACGATTCTCCGCTATAGCTCCATCTTCCTAGCAATGGACATCTGCTGCCCCTGTGATCCGAATAGCTGTGACTGTGCCCGGATGATTTCCTCCACCATGATCCATAGATCTTCCACAGAAATCCTGGGGTGTCTTTGGGGTGCCATGGATGTGGTGTGAGTGGTATGTGTGAGGATGTGTGGGGTGATGTGTAGGGTTATGTGTTATGGTGTGTGCTGTGAGGTGCGTGGATGGTGTATGGGTGATGTTGTTCTGTGGCTCCGATTGAGTGGGCGCTCCTGGCTAGTCTCTCTCTCTCTGTTGGCAATCTTTTTTTTCATTGAAAGGGTTGTGGGTAATTAGGGTTTGTGTTTTATAGTGGTCTGAGTGTGTGGGTGTGGTGTGTGTATGTGTTGCAGGTGTGTGTAGTTTGAATTGTCCAATGTGGTGTAGTTTTGTAAGTCTGTGTATTTTGAGCGCGGCGGTGTGTACCGCCAATGGGTTACCGCGGTTGAAACACCGCCGCTGTGAATCGTGTGTCCTGATACTGTGGGTGTATTTCTGCTGGCGTAACGGTTTGGGTTTTGGTACTGCCAGTTTATCACTGACCTTTGGTCTGGCAGACTTGGGTGGGTGTCTGTATAGTGGCAGATTTCTCTGTGTGGGTCATAATACCCGTAGCGGTATGCCGCCGCAGTCACGGTAGGTTGGCGGCCGTCAGCACGGTGGTATGTGGCATTTACCACCAAGGTTGTAATGAGGGCCATTGTGTCATCCAAATATCAAATCTGTGCCACACTTTTGACCCAAGATACCAACAATTGCTGGCCACTTTCATTCCTTTTTCAGACAGGGATGTTTCAAAGTATAAGTCATGGACCGCTGAGCAAGCTAGCGACAAAGAAAAAGAATTGCTGGGAATTAGAGGCCCACTCATGGGCAGAAGTTCTGGTGTGCAGCCTACAACTTCCATAGAGCCTGCAGACAGTGCTGTTGCTCACAGCAGCCAAAACCAGCATCCGCAACAATGACAGGAATGGGAGCAGCAGCCCCAAAACCTGTATTTTGATTGGTTTCTAAAGGCAGGGCTTAAGTCCACTGCAGAGGCGAAGGCAAAGCAAGGCGGAGCACAAATGACTATTGAAAGGATGTTCCAAGCCTACATGGATGACCCAACACAGGTCTATCTGGATCAAAGCCAATTGGTGTATTGGTATGAAAAGAGGTGCCAATGGCCAGTGCTGAGCAGGCTGGCAATAAAGTATCTGGCCTGCCCTGTAGCTTGTGTTCACTGCAGCTGGTGCAGTTGTCACAGTGAGAAGGACCAGTCTCTTGCCCCAAAATATTGAGAGCTTGACCATGATCAAAATGAATCAGCACTTTAAACCCCCAAATTACAGCATACCAGCATACCTGGACTACAACAGGAGGTGGATAAGGGTGATTGGTCAGACTCAGGTCATGGTAGTGTGTTAGTGGACCAACTTCTGGGTGAACCACCTGAGTTTGAGGACAAACTCTACTTCCATGACTACTGAGTAGACCTGGGCCACCATAGAACTTTCTTCTTTTTTCTATTGATGAACTGCTGTGAGATAAAAAGGATATTGCTAGCTGGGGGAACATTATTATTTTATATTGTTTGTTTCTGTCTCAATGACTAATGAACTGCAACCATTTTAGGCACATGTATGGCCGGAATGGAGTTGGACCAGTGTACAGTGAAGAAGCCTCCTCACCCACAAAATCACTTCAAGGAGATTTGAGAGACAATGCTTGCATCCATCTTGAGCCTATACTTCATTTTATACCCTAGCAGGACTGCCCCAGAAATGTGATTTACAACTCACTGGCCAATGCATGTTTTTTTTCTGAATCAAAGAGGAGCAGCAATGTACCACTATGCTTGATTGAAGAGGTAAGTAATGCCATATGCCCCAACGAGTGATGTGAGCGATTCTTGTTTCAATATTGAGATGGTTCATGGGACTCATGTCTAGTGGTGGCAGATAGTGACAGTGAGTGTTTATTATTTCACTATAATTATTATGATTGATTGTGTTTGTGTCGTGATTGATTTACAATGTTGGTGGCCTAATAATGGGTGATACATTTTTTTCGTGAAGGTGATTTTTTTTCCTTTGCCTTTGACATTGAGCAAAATTTGTTTGCCAGTAGTGTCACATTGCTTTGCTTTCTGGTGCTTTTTTTTCTGGATCACCTTGGTCAAAGTTCTGACCAGTCCATTTAGTTAACAAACACAAATCTAGTCTACACAAAAAAAGCGAGTCAATGTGTTTGTTGTTGTTGAACACAACTATGTACTACAGGTTGCTCTATCTCAATTGGGTCATGAGCCTGTGACTCTCAGGAGCAGTTGGTATGGAGTTGGACATAATCTGAGTCAGGAGGATGATGGAGGGACTCAGAGCGTGAATTGACAACTTAAACAACTGCCAGAAGGAGGAAGTCATCAAATTCATGGAAATCAACATGGATGATGATGAGTCTAAGAGGCCTACTCCAATCTATGGACTGGTGATGAGAGGTGCATCGATTACTTGATTTGGGAAATGTAATGCTGCTGTATCTGTGTGCTGGCTGGCTCAAATTTTAAACTATGTGGTTGAGTGGGGTGGCTGTTGTAGTTAATTGAAGGAGACAGACATTTAATGGATGATGTCACAATGTGCACGTGCTCTAGGCTAAATGTTATGATGATCATGACAGCTGTGCGTTTGATCACCCAGATACATGCAGCCACTAGTCTGTGATTGTTAGTTGTTGTAATTGCTCTCACTTAATTGATTGCATATCAGTAATGTATTTTTCGAAAGGACTTTGCTCTTGTTCTGCCACCTCTGAGTCTTCTTGGTACACTACTCCTCATGAAGCATACGTTCCATTCTGTCCTTCTTGATTCTCCAATATCATATTAATCATTTCTGTTTTACAACCCACAGCCTTCTCTTCTCCTGCATCATAACACTCATGCTTATTTTATCAGACAGCTTCAGGAGGGCACTCAAGAAGATTGATGGGGCAATCCAAGAACAATGCAGATGCACCACCCAATTTGGCAATACAGACTACTATAATTTTTCTTTCAATAATCTTTTTTTGAGAACTGTGTTTATTAGCTTCACTCCAACATTAATTATATTTACTCTTTTGCAAACGTGGGTGCTAGAAAATTTTTAGATATATAGGGGCATATTTATACTCCGTTTGCGCCGAATTTGCGTCGTTTTTTTCGACGCAAATTCGCCGCAAAACTAACTCCATATTTATACTTTGGCGTTAGACGCGTCTAGCGCCAAAGTTCATGGAGTTAGCGTCATTTTTTTGCGTGAACACCTTCCTTGCGTTAATGATATGCAAGGTAGGCGTTCCCGTGTTATAAAATGACTGCGATGCATGTGCGTCGTATTTATACTCCCGGGCAAAAATGACGCCCGGGAGTGGGCGGGTCTAAAAAACCCGCATTTGCGCCGGATTTTAGTGCCTGGGTCAGGGCAGGCGTTAAGGGACCTGTGGGCTCAGAATGAGCCCAGAGGGGCCCTCCCCCGCCCCCAGGGACACCCCCTGCCACCCTTGCCCACCCCAGGAGGACACCCAAGGATGGAGGGACCCACCCCAGGGACATTAAGGTAAGTCCAGGTAAGAATTTTTTTTTATTTATTTTTTTGGCATAGGGGGGCCTGATTTGTGCCCCCCTACATGCCACTATGCCCAATGGCCATGCCCAGGGGACATAAGTCCCCTGGGCATGGCCATTGGGCAAGGGGGCATGACTCCTGTCTTTCCTAAGACAGGAGTCATTTCAATGGGGGATGGGCGTCATAAAAAAATGGCGCAAATCGGGTTGTGGCGATTTTTTTGCCTCAGCCTGACTTGCACCATTTGTGGACGCCCATACGCCATTTTCCCCCTACGCCGGCGATGCCTGGTGTACGTCGTTTTTTTTAACGCACACCAGACAGCGCCGGCGGCTAACGCCGGCTAACGTCATTGAATAAATACGGCGCCCGCATGGCGCTTCAGAATGGCATTAGCCGGCGCTAATTTTTTTGACGCAAAACTGCGTTGGCGCAGTTTTGCGTCAAAAAGTCTAAATATGGGCCATAATGACTTGGGTCTCTCTGGGGCTGACGGAATGCAATGTTAACTGTGTCATACATACTCATTTATTTTCCTCCCACAGCAGGCTGCTGATCATTGCCCAGATGAATATTGTGTTTGTGTAGTATTTGTCTTTTTATCAGACCTTTCTCTAAATCCCTATTCCATCCATTCATCAAATCCCGAACCCTCTTCTCCTGGGCTGTGTGATTTATTGAGGTTTTACTTAATAATTTACACCATTGATTAATCACACACTTGGTGGGGTGGGTGTGGTGGAAGCAATGCCAACTCAGTGTCCAGGATCTTCATTGAGTTCATCTAGGTGAAGTTGGAACTTGGTTCAGATGCCTTCACTGTTAGTGCAATAGCATGCTACTACTACATCACCATGGCACCTTGAGAAACCATGCAGCACTCGCTTCATCTATTCAGGTAAGAAAACTATGGAGCATTGTTGTACTTTTTGTTCATGCAATATAATAGATAATGGTGAATCTCCCCCCTCTTTTGAGTCAAATATAGTTGCAGAACTTAGTGTAGAGACTAGAAGAGTAGTAGAACAAAGGTACCTAACCACATAAATAATTGTTATATACTATCAGCAGATTTTAAATCATGCTGCGCTAAGAGGAATACATTATAAGCAGATTTTAAAAACACGCTGCTCTAAAAGGCAGCAGTGCGAAGTAAAACACCCCCAAAAAGATTTTAGGCATGAATAATAATAAGTACATATTTATTAACCCACTGTCCCTAACAACAAGAATAGAAACCTACTCCTTCCACCCACAACTGGCCCACTCCATCTCCAAACAAATATCCCTTTCTCCAACCAATGCCCAAAAAAACTATGGCCGTCATTACAACCCTGGGATTACGACCACAGCGGAAACCGCCAACATAGACAGCCACTTTAACACTCTGACCGCCACGGTGGTACAAACAAACAGTGCAGCGGTAACCGCCAACAGACAGGCGGAAGACAATGTACTGCCCACCCTCTCACAAGATGCCAATCCACCACCTTTTCCGGGGTGGAACCAACGCAATCAAAAACGCAGCGGAAACAGTACACAGAAGGGGAAATCACTCACCTCTCCACACCCCTTGAGGAACCAGGATGCCATGGAGCCAGAACTTCACATCCTGCCGGCAATCGTCTTCCTGCTCCTCTATCAGGAGCTCCAGAGACGGCGGCGATGACCACGGTGAGTACTGCACCTACAACACAGGGGAGAGGGGAGGGAAAAGAGAATGACACACACACGCAACGCCCCCACCCCCACCCTCACCCACAACACCATACACACAAATACACGCTGCAACATTACAAATACACCCCCCTTCAATAACGCAAGGACAAAAGGAATTGATTTGAACGATTGTAATCAATAAAAATCCAGTACTCAAAACTCTAAATACAGTACGTACAATTATGAACACCAACTACACAAGTCCGGATAGTGCACCAATCATTGTCCGTGGACCACTGGGCCAAAAATGCATGGGCGAGGCCCACACTTGATACCTGACTCCAAACGGAGAGAACACTGGAGGGGCATCTTTCGGTTACCTGAGCCCTTCGTGGCAGGTGTTTTCTGCTTCTCCTCCGGGATGTGGGCAACATTTTAAGTTTTGAAGGTGGCGTAATGTCCTTGCCCTCGCTCCGAGGCACACTGGCAGTCCTGATGGTTAGCGCACTCCAATAGCCCGCAGTTGCTGGCACCACTGTGCCTGGTGATGTGGTGGATGAGGTGCTGGGTTGGGACCTGGAAAGCCTGGCCCTGGGGGACGGGCGGTGGGGGGGTGTAGGGAAGAGGTCAATACTAGCCAGGAAAAGTTTTTTAGACACACTGGGACGGGTAGATGGAGGGGGTTTGGGAGTGGAGTAAGAGGTAGTTGTTGTGGGAGGTGTACGTCTGCTGAATTTGGGTGAAGGTGCATGGAATGGAGGCTGTTGTGAGGTGGATGGCTAATGGGTGGGTGCGTGCCTGTGTTTGTGTACTTTGGGAGGAGGGCTCATAGACACACTGGTAGAGGACACAGGGGATGTGTGTATGGTAGTGGGGTTGGTGAGTGCACGTGAGCGGTGTGTGGTGATGGGTGTGCTGGTGATGGAGGTAGTGGCTGAAGATGTAGTGCATGCAGGTGTGAGTGGAGATGAGACTGGGAGGGAGGAGGGAGACGAGAAGGAGGGGGACACAGTGGAGGCAGTGGATGTTGGTATGTCTGCATGGGTATGATGCTTGTGTGAGTGCCTGTGGGATGTGTGGTGCTTATGTTTGCCTGAGACACTTTTGTGTGTTGAGGTGTGTGCATGCTGGTATGATTGAGTGCTTGGGATAGGCTGAGGTACAGGGGATTGGGTCTGGGTGGAGGAAGTTGGAGGGGGAGGCTGGACACAGGGACAATGGCTGCCATCAGTGCTTAGGCAAAATGCTCTCTGTTGGGTTGCCTGGCCAGAATGAATACCCTCCAGGTATGCATTTGTTTGTTGCAAATGCCTCTCAACACCCTGGATGGCATTCACAATGGTAGACTGCCCAACAGTGAGGGATCTCAGGAGGTCAATAGCCTCCTCACTGAGGGCAGCAGGGCTGATTGGGGCAGGGCCTGAGGTGCCTGGGGCGAAGGAGATGCCCACCCTCCTGGGTGAGCGGGCACAGGACACATGCTGAGGGGCTGCTGGGAGGGAGGTTCTGGTAGGGGGGGTGGCGGCTGTACCTGTGGATGCGTGGGGCACAGAAGGACCTGCCACCGCAAGGGAGCTCCTATCAGAGGAGGAGTCGCTGTCACTGCTGTCTCCTCCTGTCCCCGCCCTGGAGCTCTACTTGCCCTCCGTCCCACTGGTGGCTTCAGACTCCATTGTTTCACCTTCCAGGGCCAAGTGGGTGCCAGATGATGCTATTGCACACAAGAACAGGGAAACCACAAAAATGGGAGGGAGGACAGAAGAAATCATGTTCAGTGCATGCAATACCACTACCGTTGGCGGACACTACAGACACAGCAGACCTCTGCACTACGCCATGCACTAACAGTTCCTAGATTATTCACAAGGCCATGGAGTACAAGGCCTGTGCCCGATTGCTGCTCACATGGAAGTCACAGGAGCCTGACTAGGTGTAGATGGATGTTACCACTGATGGGGTTGGTGTGCCACATAGCCTGCCTCACAAGGAACCTTGCCTACCAACTTTGCCCTGGCCTAGGGGATCCCACTGCCCACCTCCCCCACCCAGACACCTCGTAATGCGTGCAGAGTCAGATGAATGTGTCTGTACTCACCCCCTTGTGGCTGCTGTGATGCCCTCAAGCACCCATCCAACTTGGGATACGCCACCACCAGGATCCGGAACATCAGGGGGTACATGGTGCGACGGGCACCCCTCCCACGTTGGGAGGCCATCCCCAACTGGGCCTCCGCCATCTTCTTGCTCCAGCGGCAAATGTTCTCCCATCTTTTCAGGCAGTGGGTGCTCCGTCTGTGGTGGACCCCCAGGGACCGGACTTCCTTCGCGATGGCACGCCAAATATCCTTCTTCTGGTGGGCGCTGACCTAGAGGAATAGTACAGGGGAAAAGGTAAATCTTTCACCGTCCAGACCGTCATAGTAATTGGCCGACGTTCCCACCCTTGCCCTGACGCACAGACACTCACCGTCCGCTCATGCAGGGCTCAGTCTGCCCCCCATGTATCTTCCATCCACACCACTCCAAACAGCCATTGCCCATGCAGCATGCTCACAGTGTACTCAACTGTTTTTCTGGAGGACCGTAGAGTAGCGTGTACTGTGGGAGGACCCCATCCGCTAACTTCTCCAACTCCTCCAAAATGAAGGCAGGGGTCCTTTACCCAGACGCATGAGCCATCGTCGCTTCCAGACTGAGGTCACAGCAGCACTTGCAGTGTAGATCCTCTCCTGTTGAAGGCCAGTTATCAAGTGAGTGAACAGAGAGAAAATGGCTGTCTCGTCTGCGGCGGTGCGTACCATCACTGCCGGCGTACATCGTCATTGGCTCCTCGGACCCATATGGTCCAATGTTAACCAATGCAGGATTGCACCGCGGACTTCGACCGCCCACTGCTATGGTGTAGAACGCCAGCACAGTTACCTCATATCCCCTTGTCCCATCTTACAGGTCAAGCAGCCGCCATTTCAGGGGGCCACATGGCAATAATAATAACAACTGCGTCACACCTATGTAGGCCTATAACTCACACAGTAACAGGCACATTGCGGATTAATAAATGTGTGCTAATGACAATTTGTGATACCTCAGTATTTGCTGACTCTCTGCTTGCTGTTCTTATCCATAGGGCACGTCCGCTGGGGCAGGTGATGAGGTGGGGGCATCCTCCGGTGTACAGACTGCTGGTGGACCTGTCGACAATGGAAGAGAGACACGTAATAGTCACCTACAGACTTGATCGTGCAACAATCCATGTACTGTGTGCCCAGTTGAAGCCAGACCTGATGTCAGCTATCCGCCATCCCGCAGGGAACCCCCTTTAGAGCAGGTCCTCTCAGTACTCCATTTCCTGGCAAGTGGGTCTTTTCAAACAACAGTGGCCATTGCATCAGGGATGTCCCAGCCAATGTTCTCTAACATGTAGTCCAGAGTGTTGTCTGCCCTGCTGAAACACAAGCGCAGCTACATTGTTTTCCTTCAGGTGGAAGATTTGCCTACAGTGAAAGGTGACTTCTATGCCCTAAGACATATCCCCAACATCAAAGGTGCCATTAATGGGACACATGTGGCCTTGGTACCCCCGCAGGAGTGAACAGGTGTACAGAAACAGGAAGAGCTACCATTCAGTGAATGTACAGATGGTGTGTTTGGCCGACCAGTACATCTCCCATATGATTCCATGTTTCCTGGCTCAGTGCATGACACTTACATTCTGAGGAATAGCAGCATCCCTTATGTGATGGGGCAACTCCAGAGGCACAGTGTATGGCTAATAGGTGAGGACAAGGACCCTATACCCTGTGAATAGTTGTCTGGGGTTGTCCCTACGGGTTAGTGTGTGTCTAACAGTTGTCCCTCGACATTTGCAGGTGACTCTGGGTATCCCAACCTGTCATGGCTACTGACCCCAGTGAGAAATCTCAGGACAAGGGCAGAGGAGCACTACAATGAAGCACATGGGCGGACTAGGAGGATTATAGAAAGAACCTTCGGCCTCCTGAAGGCCAGGTTCCGGTGCCTCCACATGACAGGTGGTTCTCTCTACTACTCACCAAAGAAGGTGTTCCAGATCATCGTGTCCTGCTGTATGCTGCACAACCTGGCTTTACGACGACAGGTGACTTTTCTACAGGAGGATGGTCCAGCTGGAGGTCTTGTGGCAGCTGTGGAGCCTGTGGACACTGAAGAAGAGGAGGCAGAAGAAGAGGATATCGACAACAGAAACAACATTATCCAGCAATACTTCCAGTGAGACACAGGTAAGAAGATATCACTGCCTCACATATCTCATACTATTGTTTGAACTATCATAAGTCTGTCACTTTCACCCAGTGTATGGACCCAGACTTGTCACTTTGGCTTTCCATTTCACAGACGTGGGTCCCACTATGCGACCTCTGCTATATTTCCTCATGGACTAGAGCTGTGTTACATCTTTATGTTAACAATAAAATTGGCATTGCCATATTTCAAAGTTATTGTAAATACACATTTGTGAAAGCACAGACTGACTCCAGATTCTTTTGTGATTGATGTGTGTTTATTTTTGTGCAAATAAGTGGAGGGGGTTGTAAAATGGTCAGGGGTGATGGTGGAGGAATGTCAATGGCAGAGTCCAGTCTATTTGTTTCACAGGTGCATTGTCCAAAAGGGCATAGGAAGTGGAGCAAGGGCAGTTTAAGGATGAACAGGGTGACAAAGTGGGACAGAAGGATGACATTCAGGGTCTCATTTCCTGGGACTTGGTAATGTTCTCTGTCTTGTTCCTGGATCTTAGGGACCGTTTGCAGGGTGGCTCTCCATCTGCAGGGGGTGGGGTGCTGGTGTCGTGGTCCTGTGGCGGAGCCTCTTGTCCACTAGCGCTGGCAGAGGGGGTGGGCTGTTCATCATACAGGCTAGTGTCAGGGGCCCCTTGTTGTGCCACAGTGTCCCTCCTGGTGTTGACAAGGTCCTGCAGCACCCCTACAATGGTGACCAGGGTGGTGTTGATGGACTTGAGTTCCTCCCTGATCCCCATATAGTGTTTCTCCTGCAGCCGCTGGGTCTCCTGAAAGTTGGCCAGTACCGTTGCCATCCTCTCCTGGGAATGATGGTACGCTCCCATGATGTTGAAGAGGGCCTCGTGGAGAGTGGGTTCCCTGGGCATGTCCTCCCCCTGTCGCACAGCAGTCCTCCCAGTTCCCCTGTTTTCCTGTGCCTCTGTCCCCTGAACGGTGTGCACACTCCCACTGCCCCCAGGTCCCTGATTTTCTTGGGGTGGTGGGTTTGCTGGGTTCCCTGTAGTGGTGGACACACTGTTGCTTGACGTGTCCTGGGGACAGAGGGATGGGCCTGCTGGGTGGGTGCTGTGCTGGTGTTTCCTGAGGGGGGAGGCTCTGTGGTGGCTTGTGCCAGTGTCAGGGGAACCGACTGTCCAGAGGTCCCAGATGGGGCGGGCTGGTCATCTTGATCCAGCTGTACAGAGCTGCTGTCATCACTGTGGGCCTCTTCTGTGGGGGGGAGTGGACATGTCTGGAACCTCCTGGCCGGTGACGTTGGGTAGGGGTCCTGCAGGGGTGTAAAGGCATGATTATTACATCTGTGTGTGCCATTGTGTGCAATGGGTGAGTGACCCTGTACTCCAGTACTTGCATTCTTGTCTAGGTCCTTGTGTGATATTTGGTTTGGGGTCTGTGTGGGTATCTGTAGTGGACATGCTTTGGTGATGAGTGTCCATGCTTTGGTGTTGCATGCAGGGCTTGGTGTTGGGATGGGTGGTTTGTGATAGTGGGACATATGTGAGATGTTGGGGTGATGGGGTGAGGGTGAGGGTGGGGGTATGTGATGGCATGCAGGTAGGGTGGGGGATATAATAGTTAAGAGTTGACTTACCAGCATCCATTCCTCCTGCTACTCCTGCAATGCCCTCAGGATGCAGTATTGCCAAGACTTGCTCCTCCCATGTTGTTAGTTGTGGGGGAGGAGGTGGGGGCCCACCGCCAGTCCTCTGTACTGCAATCTGGAATCTTGAGACCACGGAACGCACCTTCCCCAGTAAGTCATTCCACCTCTTCCTGATGTCATCCCGTGTTCTTAGATGCTGTCCCACTGCGTTGACCCTGTCGACGATTCTGCGCCACAGCTCCATCTTCCTAGCAATGGAGATGTGCTGCACCTGTGATCCGAATAGCTGTGGCTCTATCCGGACGATTTCCTCCACCATGACCCTGAGCTCCTCCTCAGAAAACCTGGGGTGTCGTTGAGGTGCCATGATGTGGTGTGGATGATGTGTGGGGTGGTGTGTGTTGTGATGTGTGAATGGATGTGTTTGTGTGTGTTGTCTGAGGTGCGTGGATGTTGTATGAGTGATGATGTTGTAGGTCTGTGGATGCTAGTGTTGTTTCTGGTGGTGTCTCTTTCTGGCCTTCGTTCGCAATTTTGGTAGGGTTTGTGGGTGATGTGGGTGTGTGTTTTATATTGGATTGGGTGTGTGGGAGTGGTGTGTGTATGTGTATCAGGTGTGTGTATTTCGATTTGTCCAATGTGGTTGTGTTTTGTAAATGTGTGTGTATTTTGAGCGTGGCGGTGTGTACCCCCAATGGAATACCGCGGTTGAAAGACACCCCCGTGGATTCGTGGGTCGTGATAGTGTGGGCGTGTTCCTGTTGGCGAGACGGTGTCGGTTTTGTTATC